>NW_023416313.1:155837734-161607734 GCF_014108235.1 Myotis myotis
GTTAACTAGATTTGTATTCATATAGAAGCCAGGCTTTTAATATTCTGCAAATGTTAACAAAGAAAGATGATAATGTTGAGTTAATATGGGTTAAGCATAAAATGAAAATAAATTTTTCTGATTGTGAGGTGTTGACACTTTTTTGGCGAGGGCCGCCAGCCTGTTCCTGAAAGCTGTGTAATTACAGAAGGCTTTTCCCCTCCTTCCCCCTCCTGCTTTGAGCCTACCCACATTAGTAATGACCCCTTCACTGCTTCAAAAACCACTAATGGTCTTCAGCACGGGCAAGAAAAATGAACAGGATAAATTGGAATCCACAGTCAGTAATTTGCATCCTATGAGGCTGCTTTGGCCACTCACACTCATGACTGGCCATCAATCGTTGCCTGTCAGGTGCTGTACTCTGCCACCATGACAAATACTCCTCCTAACACCCTGATTCGTCCAAACAATGTAATTTTCCTCTATGCTCCTTTTGGTAATGGAGATAATGAATGACTGCACAAACAAGTAGGATTGCTCATCACAGACGCTGGGGTGGCTTCAAACTGGAAAAGGCCTAGGGTACAAATTTTAATTGACTGAAAACACAGGTTGGGGCGAAAAGGACACCATCAACAACAAAAAATCCCCAAGTCCTTCTTGTTCTGTTTTTTTCCTGCCAAATCCAAGTGAGGAGCACCTTTTGACTTTTTGCCCTTCAAAGATTTTGAAAGCCTAGGTTTATAGGTTATCTTCCCCAGGGCAATACTTTCTACAAATAACAAAAATGAAAATAAGGGCTCATCACCTGACTGTATAGCTCTGAATTGGTACCGTCATCCACGTGGTGTTTCTCTATGCAGTGTTTTCTTTTTTGGGGTGTTTAGTCTTGCTCACTGATGTGATGCATTTGCCCAAGACAGTTCTGACAAAATGTGGGTTGGGTGTGTGTGGGGGGGATGTGTGTGTGTTTGTGTGTGTGTGTGTGTGAGAGAGAGAGAGAGAGAGAGAGAGAGAGGGAGAGAGAGAGAGAGCACACAAATACACATACTTACACACATACACAGAAAAAGTGTAGATGGCATAAGGGCTTAGGATGCTAAGGACAGAGAAGGGTAAAAAGGTGATGTTACTAGAGAGCCAATTCATCCAAGTATGACTCTGAATTCTGATTGACTAAAAAGAATTCTTTCCAGTGTTTTATTAGAAATTTAGTCAAATGGCCACAAAATTACATAAACAGCGCATTTTATCTTGGGAATCCCTGAGCGGCACTTTCACTAAGAAAGTATTTTCAAATTCCACTCACAATCATTAAAAAAATTGGGTCCTTACCAAAATTCACCTTGCACAGATGGCTTTTGTGTTTAATTAATAGGGAAGACCATGATAAGTTTAGCTTATTTACATGGCCGCCTGTGGTTTTTGAACATTCATGATGCTGTGGCCCTTTTACACATGAAGTGGCCGGTTGATCTGCAAGTGTTCTGGCAGACAGCCACTCCACTTCCAAAATTAAAAAAGGGATGGGGAACAATCAGCTTTCAGGGGAACTGGGATCACGGCAATGTGTTTTGGATTAATTTACAAATATATGTATATTTTTAAGGCCAAACTGTGGAACTAGAGAATGTCTACTCCGTGGTCTATCATATGCATTTTTCGACTTTATTAGAACAGACATCATATTGAAATAATAAACATGGGAAGCCTTCGCTCTCCTTTGATGTATATTACTAAATGTCTGACTGGCTCAAGTTTAAAATAAACTTTGGTATGTTTGCACTTGAAAACTGGAAGTAGACCACAAGCAGTAATTTGTTGTCAGTTTCCATATTCTTGGACTAAGGCTATCGTTTAGTCTATTCGCTGTTGGGGGCCAACCCACTCTGGTCCGGTGGCCCCGAGGTGGCTCAACTTACTCCTAAGAACACACAGTGTAACACAATAGCGACGATGATGATTCCCTTCGTCAAGAAAGAACCTGCATAGGTCAAAGCTTTTCACATCCCTACACAACTCTAAGGCCGCTGCTGAACAGAAAGGGTGATTCACAAAGATCCTCTTACGTTGAATAACGGACAACTGTTCAAAAAGTTGGTAAGACATGACTCGGTGTAGATAGAAAATAATTTTAGTTGCCTTTTTAAAAACTCATTTGAAAGTAGGTATTATTTTTATTCAAGATACCGACTTTGGGTGGGTAAAGGGGATCAAATATATAGTGATGAATGGAAACTGGACTTCTGGTGGTGAGCATGCTAGGGTATATACAGATATCAAAGTATAATGCTGTACAGCCGAAGCATATACAATGTTATTAATGATGTTACTTCAGCTAAAATGGGAACACTGACCTTAGGCCTTCTTTACCCCCAGCACACCCCTTTTAGGGTTAACTTGGTTTAGCAAGCGCCTGGAATTAGATCTACAATCTATAATAATAAAAGTGTAATGTGCTAATTAGACTGGATGTCCTTCCGGATAACCTTCTGGACAAAGCTGGCTGTTGGAGGGAAGCCCGGGTCCTGGGTGCCAGAGGGAAGGCGGTGCCGGCAGCCGGGGGAAGGAAGGCCGACTCTTGCACAAATTTCATGCACTGGGCCTCTAGTATCCTTATAATACATCAGTGCAACAGTGTTTGGGTGAAACCACTTAATGGTAATTTTTGTTTGTGATTAACCCTTCTCCAATGATTTCCAAAGTGGAACCGATTTATCATAAACTTTATTCCATGTTGAAAAAATTTATGCTGACATTTAAAAATATTTCAAGTGATACTTTTAATCATCTCATGAGTGAGAAGTACAAAATAGATTTTAAAAGATAGTATTTGGAAGGATAAAAAATTAGGAATACCCTAAATTCTTTCAACTGGATCACAGTTAAATAAAATGTGACGTGTTCATGAGAAGGTATCCCCATATATTGTTGAGTGAAAAAAGCGAACTGTAGAACTATAAGTATTACCAATTCATAGACTAGGTAAACAGATAAAGATACAAACAAATAAATAAAATTTAACATACACATATCTACAGTTGTAGTGCAAGAAAAAGATCTAGAAAAAATACACACTGAATAATGGCCCATGTTGTGTAGAGCATAGGGGTGAAGGCTTTTACTTTTTGTTTATATCCTCATATTTTCTCTGCATGTGTATTGCTTTTAACATTTTTAAAAAAATCCAATATAAATTTTAAAAGTATAGTTAATTTATTGTCATTGTAAATAATTTATATATTCCACAGTTGTTGTTTTTTTTTGTTTTTTTTTTAAATAGCAATTTAACATTTTTGTGCAATGAGATATTCTCTTTCACTGGATGTTTTTATTTTTATTTGTTATTTTTTAAAATATATTTTTATTTATTTCAGAGAGGAAGGGAGAGGGAGATAGAAACATCAATTGGGGATGGAGCCTGCAACCCGGGCATGTGCCTTGACCAGAAATTGAACCCTGACCTCCTGGTTCATAGGTCAACGCTCAACTTCTGAGCCATGCTGGCCGGGCTCACTGGATATTTTCAAAAGTAGGATGTCGCTAGGGTAAGTCTTGCCTCTTAAGTTACTGCCCTACCCTCTGAGTTGGACTTACTTACTGGCCTAAAACATCTACTAGATAAAGCCTTTGGAGAACAATGTGCGACCTGTCAAATTAATCCTGTGGTGATGTCATATAATCATTAAGACAAATGACTGAGGAGCTTGTTGGGCAGGAGCTTAGTTTGACCAAATACTTGGAAGCTGAGTATTGTGAGCACCTCTTCCTTTTCTTCACTCCCCTCCAAGATGCCATATGTTTTATACAGTTAACCCAGGTGACCTTGATTCTGATGATGCCCCTGAGAGTAAATTTCAGCATGTTTCTTGTGTAAAAAACTCTCTATGCATTTTCCCTGAGATGGACAAGGAACCACACTGGGAAACTATCACTCATTGCTTTAGGGCCATGCTTACTGGGCAGGCACAAGGAGATGAGGACCCTGATTTCTGGGATGTCAAATGTATTCCATGGTGCTGGATTTAATAAAATTCCTGTGCTATGACTAGAATGTATACTACAAATGAAATTTGAAGAAAACAAGAAAGATTAAGATATTTTAAACCCATCATCTTCTCATATTTGGAGTATTTAAATATCTTTATTAAGTGTAACTTCCTAAAGGTAAAATCTTGGGTTTTAAAACTTTTGTATTTCCTCCCTACTCTGTTGCAGTGTCTCTAAGAGTATGTAGAAAGAACAGGAGGGGGGAATAGCCGTAAGTGCTCATTAAAGCTTTGTCAGTGATTCTGTTGACTTTAATAAGACCTCGTTGCTACAACAGTAAATTTAAGAGATTAACGAAGCTATGCATGGGTTATATCTATATAGATTACAGCAATAAGTTTGTGATGGTTAATTCTGAATCTTGCTCACACACACACACACACACACCCTCTCAAGTTATTTGAGTTTCTAATCACTCCTCAGGATGCACTCAAACCCTTTGCTCTTCTAGCGCCAAGCTAACTTCCTGTTTATGCCTGACGTACTTCTACAAGCACTATGATGTATCTCTTGCGTTGTGTTAGTATTGGTAAATCTTTGCATTTTCTATGTATCTTCGCCTTGTCTCTAGCTCTTGAGATCAGAAGCACAAAGTATTAGAGTCAAAAGGTCTTTAGAGGGAACCTTGGCCTGGGACCTAATTTATGTAGACAAGGAAACCAAGATTTACAAAAGTTAAGTCACATATGCCAGATCGTGGAAATAGGCAGTGATGAGCGCTGAGATAACCAGCTGCTCCCCTGACCTTTATGGAGGGCTTTCCCCTCAAACATTATGTTTCTCACTGAAGAAGCATTTCCCGTTGCTTTTGGTAATAGTGCCCTGATTTTCCTTTCAGAATGTGCTCAGGGGTGGCCAAGGGACCCAGGCATGGTCAACAACACAGCTAATCATCATAGCTGCATTGAAGCCCGAAGCCCAGGCAAACAAAAGCAGAGCCAATAGATACAGAGAATAAATCCCTGATATCATTTCTGCACTTGGATCCAGCTTTACCTAAAACCACTTACTTGAGCCAATAAATTAGTCCTAATATACATGGCACAATTTAGCTTACCTGGATTTTCTCAGCTATCCCTTTCCTGCCTTTAGCTAAAAATGACTGATTATTGTTATAAAAGAAAAGAGAAGAAAAGAAAAGAAAAGGAAAGGAAAGGAAAGGAAAGGAAAGGAAAGGAAAGGAAAGGAAAGGAAAGGAAAGGAAAGGAAAGAAAAGAAAAGAAGGATGATGATGATGAGGAAAATGAGAAGGAGGAAGAGGGAAAGAGAAATGAAATGAACCATTCTGGCTTAATCTATACCTACAGACTCTGATCAAGCATGGCAAAAATCTTGAGAATTTGGGACTAAAAATAAAGTTTCTCAGAGTTGTGATCCCAACAGATTAAAAATAAAACAAACAAACAAACAAAACACCTAACTTGGAAGATAGAGTTTTTAAGCATATAATGCATATAGTACTGTGAACATTTGTATCTAAATTATAAAAGCAAAATATAAGGTAGTCTTTATAATGTTTCTTAAAATAACCATATAGAAAGTACATTTCAGTATGTTTCTTGTGTGAAGTTAAAATCTTAAGGGAGATGAATATAAGTTAACTGACGAAAATACCTGAGAAACACACTTAGATTCAAAACCCTTACAGAAACCAAAGGCTGTGATAATATAACATGACACAAAAGTTGTTGCAATCATCTGACTAATTTAGGGTTCTTTGATTTTTGGTAACATTCTCAACTGCTGACGAAAAGTATATGTAAAAAATTGTGTGATCACCACAGTGCCTTCTATTTCCATTATTCCGGCATGTCCATCACGGCCGGTCGAAACCCTCCCCACCAGAAGTAGTTGCTCCCACCCCACCCACAAATTCCACAGGGTTTTCTCTCCTCCTCTCTTGGGCTTTCATTCATTCCACATAATTATTTATGTATATATGTGCACATGTTTATCATGCCCCACTGCCAAGTCATTTGAGGACAAAGTTGAAGACTAACTTTGAACTCCCTACAGCACTTAACACAGTGTTTCTTCTATAATAGGAATAATACTTGTTTGTGAATGCATCATTTCTGAAATTGATAGTTTCCTCTTAGAAAGAGCTGATAGTGCCTTGTATATGATGAATAAATACCCAGATAAAAATGGAAAAAATCAGACAGTCATTTAACTGTTTTCCAACACAATATCTGGATATGTAGAAACATCTACTGGATTTTTCAGTTTTCATCCAGATGTTTGGTGTCAGCAAAACCAATATTTCAGATTCAAATTAGTTAGTTGGGTTTGTTTTTTTTTAAATGCCAGATGTATATTTGAGAGGAAGAAATGCGGCTATTTCAGGAAATTCATTTCCATTTGAGTTCACATGGAAGCAGATTGAATTATAACAATCACATCTTTTAAAATCAGAAGAGGTTTGAGAGATTTTAGTAATAGGCAGACCCTAAGAGATTAGCATGTTTGGGTGATATTTAGAATCAGGTAGGAAGAACTCATTAAAAAGAGTAAAGAAAAACACACATGTCTGCAGATAGGCTAAAGGAATACTGAGTGAGCCTGATGGATTACTGTACAGAGATTTTTAAGAACAGTTATTAAATTTATTATTACCAAGATATAGGTAATACCTTAACCAATAAAGAAATTTAAAAAAGAAGAAAAAGATATAGGTAAAAAAAAAAAAAGGAGAGGAATTTCTATGAAACCAGTGGCTGAAAGGAAAAAACTAAGTGTCTTAGGACAAAGGAGAAACACTTTTTGCATCGGCAAAGAGAAATATTTTGTACACATGTTCTAAAGGTACAGAGGGAGTTCATGTGGGCAGGAGTGATGAAATTAAGTGAAGGTCAGATACCATTAACAATCATTCTACTTTTAAACTTCCAAAAATCAGATCAAATTAGAAAACACTTGCAGAAAGGAGTCAGAATTTTAAGCACAACAGTCCCCCATGGTTTCAATTACTAGTAGCCATGGTCAACCTCGATCCAAAAATTATTAAGCAGAAAATTGCAGGAATAAAAATTCATAAATTTAAATTGCATATCATTCTGAGTATCTCACTTCATCTCATCATATAAGCACTGTATCATCTTACATCATCACAAGAAGAAGGGTGAGCACTTACAATACAATAAGATATTTTGAGAGAGAGACCACATTCACATAACTTTTGTTACAGCATACTGTTACACTGTTCTATGTTATTATGAGTTATTACTGTTAATCTCTTACTGTGCCTAATTTATAAATTGAACTTTATCATGCATATGTAGGCACAGGAAAAACAAACAAACAGCATATACAGAACGGGGTTCTCTCTGCAGTTTCAGGCATCCGCTGGGGGTCTTGGAATACATCCCCTGCAGATAAAGGGAGGGGGACTAGTGTAATTATTGTAATTATTATCCTAACGACAGAGACTTTAAAGCTGAGCAAACTCTTATTTCGAAAATAATAAAAATATATTCCTAAGGCTGGAGACGATAATGTTATTTACCATTTGTTAGGACACTCCCATGAGCTGCTTGGCCATGCGTGTTATGCTGCCTGCGTGGCTAATGGGTAATCTTACCAAATGAGCCAAAGGCCACAAATAAGGCCTTGACTCATTTAACAATCATTTCACATTTCCACACTATGACCAAATTAATATTTTATGGGGCCACTCAGTTCCTCAGCCAGACCACTTTTCTAAAAAATTGGATTTTGTGCTTATTTATTTTATGGGTCATTTGTTGAAATAGATTTCAAAACAGGTTTAAGCTATTTAGATTTTCCAGTGAAGTGCAGAAGAAAAACTCACAGACTCAGATTTTTCGAACTAGAAAGGACATTAGAGTTCATCTAATGCAAACTTTCTCCCTTTATGTCTCACGAAGCTGAGGCCAACTGAGATGATGTGGCTTGCTCAGACTGAGTTGGCTTCCTCCTTTTTTAAGATGACTGATTTTCCCAGCAAGAAGAAATTTCACATGTGTCATTTCAAAGAGCACTTCTTATGGAGCCAGTTATTTCTACCTATGAATTAGAGATGCCAATAGCCAGATTTTATCCTGTAAAAGTTACTGAACATCCATATCCTATATATTCCTAGGTCACCCTATATTTTCCCCCTTTGCCACACTCACTGCATTGCAAATACGTTGCACATTTGCCTATCTCTCTGCTTAGATTCTATGCTTCTTGAGAGCAAAGACTGGCTATTCCACATTTTATTTCCAGAATTTAGTTCATTAGCAGGCATGCAAGAGTTACCAATAAACGCATGTTGAATTAATCAAGTTTGAGACTGTAAACAGGTGAATTCTTTGCATCCTAAAAATACTATTTTGAAGTGAAAGAAAGGGAAGCTGGTTGAGGTGAAAGCTAGACAGCAAATGAGAAGGGAGATTCAAGGAAAGAGACACTCAAAGAGGCAGGTAATACCAACCTCTTACCCATGTCAAGTATGAAACAGTGAAAATCAGCTATTATTTTTTAAAAAGACTAAAATTTTATATATGTGCAAAACAGTAGAAGTAGGCAAATTCAGATGGTGAAGAAATAAGCATGTGAGACATTTTTATTAACATTTCATTTCTCCCTGTTAAAAAGGCCAAGGGGTTGCTTTAAAACAAGGATCTGAAGTATGTGGTAGAGAGTTATATAATGTCTAGACAACTAAGATACTTGTATCTAATCTTATGACAACAATCCTACTTAACAGGTTCAGACACAGTGCCATAGGAGACTGAGTTAGAAGGAAATGAGGATTAGCAATTAGTCCATTAAATTTCTTTAATAACATAAAAAACAACAGCACACATCTGGACACGAAAATGTGGGGTAAATGTTAAAATATTATTAATCAAATTTGCAAGCTATAATAAATAATTCCAGTATGTTTAGTCAGTTTTATTTGCATGAACTATGCTATTAATAATTTTGTCCGATTTACTTTAAGAATGCACTGAAAGTCCAATTTGACAAAAAAAAAAAAAAAAAAAAAAGGCTAACAGATTTAAAGAGGAAGGGGGTTGTTTAAAGAAACTGAAGGTTATCTTTTTTTTCACAAAGGTTATTATCTCTAGAGTAAGCAATGGAAATGTGGATATTATCTTCTTTGCTCATCTCAGAATACAGGATAAGAACATGGGGCTAATGATAAGTTAAAAGTCATAAAAGTAAGAAGGAAGCAGCTGTAAACTAATGACTTCTTGTGCTGGGCAGCAGTGGTGAAAAGAGAACTGGACAGTGACTGACCAATCCTTGCACTGTCGCTGAAGGTTTCAATCAGGGTGGCTGCTATCATGAAGCAACTTCTTAGGAAGAGCTCGTCCTCTCATTTTACAGTTCACCCAGGGGAAAACTCTAAGCTGGAAAAGGCTAGCATTAGCAACTTTGTTTAGAGTTACAAACTGGCTTCTTTTTCTGACACATACAGAGCTTCTTTTTGCATATAAGTGAGCACTAGATACAACTATGTCCTTACATGTATCCTCTGAAAAAGGAAGGGTATGCTGAAAAACTTGACGTTTTTTCCTGTTTAATTGTAGTGTCACGGTCTTAAAATGTTTTGGGATTTATCTGATTTTTTTTTTAAAAAAGTTTAAACGGCAGTTTTTAAAATTTTAATATTATTTTTACATTTTATTTATTTTTTCCGTCATCATTAATTCCTTGTATGCTCTCTTCTACCTCCACCCCCTGCCCCTACAATTACCACACTGCTGTCCATGTTCATGAATTTTCTTTTTTTACTCAATCCCTCCTCCAACACTCCCTCTACCAGAGCCTACTCTTTATCTATGAGTCTGATTTTTAAAAACATGGGAGAAAGATCTTTATCAGTTTGTTCACAAAACATGAAAAAGTAAGACAGAGATGTTACCCAAGTGTTTGCCTTAGCTATCCACTGTGCCAGTAAATAAAGCATCCAATTGATACCATAATAATAATTTTTTTTTAAAAAAAACCTCTTAACCAGGCCATCAGAAAGGTCAGTTAGCAGTATTTATTTTGGAATTCCCCACAGTTTTATCTTATCTATTTGTTTTTCCTTCCCTTTTTTAGAGCAGGCTGTTTAGTGAAAGTTAACCAAATCAAGATGGAGACAGACCGAGGTACCGCCATAATCTTTATCTATCTCTGTGAATGTACCGGCCCTGTTACTATTTTACCTAAGCTTTAAAACACACAGATACTTTAAATATAGAGTGTTTCTAAGTAGATGAAAAAAATTACTTTGTGAGTTCACAATTCTATTAAGAGCAAACCACCTCATCAATAAGAAGACCTTCAAAATGTCTTTTCAACATACCCATGGACAGGCATGTCTCTTCTGGATTAAGCATATAAGACAATAAACTACCCAATCCATGTCCTAACCAAACAAAATGTGAAAGTATACATATGCACATGAAAATATATGTTTTCATGAGTCTGGATATCTACTGACTAAACATTCATTAATTAAAGATGAAAATGATTAAATATTGAAATATCAAGTCATTGGATAGCATTTAACCTCAACACCATAATTAAATGCTATGCTGAGTTAATCTAAGTCAATTAGAATTGTATGAACTAAAACAAAATATGCACACAAAAATTAAAGGTTTTCATGGCAAAACAATAAGGATATATGCTAATATATGTTTATAGCTTATTTAAATGTTAGTAAGTGGCTATTTTCTTCCTAATTTGGACAGCAAATCGGAAAATACTGATAAAAGGCTCCTCTCAGCTTGGGCAGCCAAGCTGACCTCGGCAGAAAGTGCTCTCATTACTTCTCCACTGGGTTCTCATCTACTTATCAACTTGGACCAAAGACAGATAAATAATGAGGAACATATTAAAAATGTGACGGAAATTACTGCACTGGTCATCTTTCTTCAGTCCATTAAGTGGTAAGATTTTATAGAAAGCAATAGCTACCTCTTATTCCCTGGGATATTAGAAAATGGCCATATATCTTTCCATACTTACAAAGAAATAAGCCTATTTCTGCATGAAAATATTTCTTGCAAAGATTTAAGAAGCCCTGAAGATGGTGTCTTCACAAAAACTGGACTTTAGGAGGACAAACCTTAAAGTAGCTGAGGCCAGCTGGAACAAACCAGCATGGCCAGCATTTGTTTTACTAGTTGAGCATCCGTTCTGATGTTTGGAGACTGTTAAAAAGTTTGGACATCACATGTGCTTTTCTGTGATGGACAGAGACCTCTAACATGTTTGATACCTGCCTCGTATGTTGTATCTTTGGCAGATGAACTTGTGTTTGACCCACATTCCACCATAATACAAACAGCAACTGGTGAAGAGACCAGTTGACCATAGAGAATGCTAAGTTTTTCATCTATTTAAAGTGTGTTACTAACGGAATCATATGCATTATTTAACTACTTAAGTAATTTAACTACTCTTATTGGAGTAATTAGAAATATACCCTCATGCAACATAAGCTGAGGGGGTTTAGTTCTCTAAGAAGTTAGCAAAACACTTAAGGATTGCCACATGGCGAGCAGTAAGCCCCAAATGGCCTTTAGATTCCAGCAGAAAATCATTAAGTAAATCCAAGGTATTATTTGTATGTATACACCCTAAAAGTATTGATGATGCTTTATCTAAATAAGGACATTTTCTTAGAAAAGGTAAGAGAGGAAAGTTTTTGGCAAGAGGTAAATGGGAGGAACAAAAAAAAATCTCAAGAGGCCAAAAGTGTGTATAACAATCACCATCCAACTCATGGCTCTGACTCCCCACGTAAGACCATGACTTGGATTTGATCTGGATATCGGAGGAAACCAGACTGACAATTTCCTCCTTCACACAGTCCCAGCCAACAATCAGCATCCACTCAGTGTCAAATCTGCCCTGGCAGAAACGAAGGGAAGACTTTTTCAGTTCAGGTGTTTGAACATTGAGAGTTTTCCTACTGTGTACAATACAAGAAGGAAATTCAGAAAGACATATATAAATATAACCATCTATTCTATAAAGTCTTCATCTTTTTTTCTGACCTAACCAGACAATTTTGAAATCACCTGGGAACACACTGTTATAAGGAAGAAATAAGCTTATGTGCATTTTTACCATAGTGATATGTGTTCAATCCTATAAACACTGATGAACAGCTGTCAGGTCCTGGGCTAGATATGTTCTGAGACAGGTGTCTGGAGCAACGGACCAGCAGTAATAATGAGGTTGGTATTCTGGCATTTGACTGGCTGCGCTCTGTTTTCTTCCTTAACCTTCGGAACACATTCTCCCTTTTCATTTTCAGTGATGGGAATGCTAAGGGTGTGATAGAACCTAGAAGCACCCTCTGGAGACATTAACTTCTCGGACATTTGGGAATACAATTCGTAGTAAGTATAAATACCCTAAATTGAATTACGAAGGGAGTTTGCTATTTGCTGAAGTGAGTTCTGTCACGAGATAAATGGACGTTCTCACAAAGCAATGAATGCCCCAGTGGACTAATGCTCTTGTAATTTTTTAATGAACAAATTTAGATGAGCACAGGAAATGTCAAATGAAACATTCTGATGGATTTATTAATAAGCACTTGAATTTTCACTTCTGTGTTTTGTTCCCTGCTGTGTGCCCCACTTCTAGGGAAGAAGTATAAGCTCAATAAGTATTTGGTAAATGAATAAGTGAATGAGCACTTTCCAATGCTGGACCTGAGCGTGAAGCATGGAGTCTCTTATTGCAAGAGCATGAGGGAAGCAGGAGAAAGGTCAGTGTTTAGGCTTTTCCCTCCTCACATGAGTAGTTAGAACCACCTAGTTGCGAGGAGGCTAATGGCAAGGGATGGAAAGTTTCCTCATGTCCCAGATTTAAAAGCATACCCTCTATCAATTTATTTACACTCTTGAAAATCTGAACTGTTTCCCCCCCACGATGAATTATATATTCTTAGGCCCATACTATGATATAGGGGGAAAACCTGTAGAAAGCCCCACAGAACCTATAACAATAGTCTGGGCAGAAGTATATGACTGTCACACTGAGGCAGGAACACTTTCCATGATTTCATACCCTAGTGGATAAACATTTGAATTTAAAAGTGTGGGTACATTTTGGAAACCCTCAACTGACTCAGGAAACACATGTGCTATGGTGCCATTGGGTCATACTTCAGGTGGAGCCCTGGGAAATTTTTTGGAAAATAATGGTAGAAATAGGTTGGAAGGAGAGAGATAGAACACATAAATCTATTAGCAATTGCATTTATAGCTCTTTCCACTTGTCCTTTTCAAAGCATTTTTCTAATATTAGCCGCTAAAGTTCTAAGTGCACATGGCTCAGACCCATTGTCTCATCTCACTTGATAAAGGTAAAGAACTGAGTGCAGGAAGCACAAGTGACTTACTGCTTGGTTGTGACCCAGGCAGAGTCAAAGGCAAGAAAGGCCAATTTATAGAGAGAAATAATCCCGTGATGTTGGCAAGATTTGATGAATGATATATGAGGTCTACAGTTGCAATCAAAATCATGCAACACAATGAATTTCTAAGGTACTTGTTTTTGTTTCACCTACCCAGTATGATATTTTAGTTTAACTAAACTCATGCCTTCCTATCTCTGCAGAATGTGACATTACAGTGCCTGCTCAGGGCCAAGATAAATAAATGGCCTACATCATTTAACAGAATTGTCCAAAGATATTAATAGCCATCATTTTTTTAGGATGAGTATAACAGTCCGAAATAGTTTCACCATTAGGTCAGTTATTTTAAATACATATGTGCTTCCCACTAGAACATAAGCTCCTTGAGGGCAGGGAGCTTGAAAGAAACAATTAGAAAATCTTTCGCTGAGTAAATATTGTCTCTGCCCAGGCAGGCTACACTTGCATTTGTATAAGACAGTTAGAAATCTGGAAGCTCCTAATGGCTAATGGCTAATGGCTGCAACACACTGTGATAATGACTAAGAGGCTAGTTACTTAAGTGAGAAAAGGGTTTGGCAAATCCAAGGAAAAAGGAGCTCACGGTATTCATGCAGAAAACAACAACAACAAAAAAACCCTTATAAAGAAATTCAGGCCATATTTCATGAGGGGAAGAAGAAACTAAAAAAAATTTAAGAGACAAAACCCATCTATACAAATTAGAATAAAATATGCACAAATCTCCGGAGAAACTCTATTATATCACAATTAATGCAGAGACTGCAATCATGCCAGACTAATTTCAATAGATTCCAAGTTTTGAACAGTTCCTAGACTATCCAAGTGGGAATTTGGCCAGGATTCTGGGGTTAATAATTCATTTTGAGAAAGGCTAATTCCTTGGGAGGCAGCCCACCCTGCAGGAGGGAACATTTGGCCCATGTGAGCACATTTGCTCCTCAAGATCACCCTCTGTTAGCGCCACAAGACACCTTTTTTGGGGTGGGGTGTCAGTTTACTTTCTCATACATGTAGAAATATTTACCATGTTTTCAACAAATATGTATTAATGTCAGAGAAATGGTTCAAGCGTATACATTGAGATGTTTGGATTCCTAAAGAATAGTTTTTACAGCAACTTTTAATTACCATAATTTGAGAATAGTATTGTCAGAAGAGTACTGTGGCAAAATATATGACCTCTGCAGTCAGACAGTCCTGGCTTTTCATCGCTGCACAGATTAGTAACTGCAAGACTTTGAAGGGGGTACTGAATCACCCTAGGACTAAGGTTCTTCATTCATAAAATAGGAAAATTAATGGTGCTTACTTCACAGGGGTCTTCCGAGGTTTAACTAAGTCACTAATTAATTGAACTAACAGTTGCTGAGTGTCAGAAGCTATTACAGGCACTGGGAATACAGCAGTAAATGGAAGGAACAAATCCCTGACCTCATGAAACTTATATTCTGATATATAGGAAATAGACAAAAAATATACATAATCTGTCTGGAGGTGATAAGTTTTATGAACACTTCCTGAAGGTCACCTCTGTACTGAGATAGTGTGACTGGAGATGCTGGTGGCGTACTAACAGGGTGCCTGGCAGATAACAATCAAGCACATAACTCAGAGTAACTATGTATTCACACAGGGTAAAATAAAAATCCATCATTGTGCCGAAACCGGTTTGGCTCAGTGGATAGAGCGTCGGCCTGCAGACTGAAGGGTCCCAGGTTCGATTCCGGTCAAGGGCATGTACCTGGGTTGCGGGCACATCCCCAGTAGGAGATGTGCAGGAGGCAGCTGATCGATGTTTCTCTCTCATCGATGTTTCTGACTCTCTATCTCTCTCCCTTCCTCTCTCTAAAAAATCAATAAAATATATTTTTAAAAAAATCCATCATTGTTTCCATTTCTCTGCCACATAGCTGGAGCCTTCCACACGCATCCTGCCACCCTCACATAGCTGATTCCTAACCAATACCGTAATATGTTTTATATGCTCATAAGTATCATCAGTGTTTCTAAATGCAAGTGTTTTCTGTGATGCGTGGTTATTCAGCATCTTATATGTCTACTAGAGGCCCGGTGCACGAATTCGTGCACTGGTGGGATCCCTCAGCCTGGCCAGCCTGGCAGGGCTGGCCAGGGGGAGAGATTGCGGGAGGTTGGCTGTGGGAGCGTACTGACCACAAGGGGGCAGCTCCTGCATTGAGCGTCTGCCCCCTGGTGGTCAGTGTGTGTCATAGCAACCAGTCATTCCGGTCGTTTGGTTGTAATGGTCGATTAGGCCTTTCTATATATAGATTAATGGGTCTTAGAAGTAAAAGGTTCTTTCAAGGCACTTTGGTTAAATAAGGTGAGAGACTGTGCAAATAGAGTCTTTATGGGGCATGTGTAGTAGGGAAATGAATTAGCACAGAATCCTTTATGTTTTTCCCAGGAACGCCAGAATTTGCGTTTTACTTCATACTGAGCCAATTTGGAAGAGAACCTTTCATGGGTCTTCGTCTATAAAACTGATTACAATTCAGCCCCAGCAATCACCAGCAGCACCCACACAAGATACCACAGCAATCATTCACACCTTTCCCCAAGCCGTCATGGCTCCATGTCACCAATAAAACAGATTCTGACCTGCATTAGAAACCATTCACAACCTGCCCCCACCAATCTTTCCCAACTTGTATCCCACTGCTCTACAACACATATGTAAAATCCTAACCGAACAACACTGGATTTTTTTTTAATCCACTGTATTCCTATATCATTGCCATCAAAACACTTCCCATCTTATAGATATTCCAAATGCTCATCATTATTTTGGCCTCTCCTTCCGTTTTTATACAGAAGGACACCTATGTTGCACAGCCCCTCAGTACCTCTCTTCTCCATGAATCGGGCACAACCATGTGACTAGTTCTAGACCCGTGGTTGGCAAACTCTGGCTCGCGAGCCACATGCGGCTCTTTGGCCCCTTGAGTGTGGCTCGTCCTAAGCCTTAGGAGTACCCTGATTGAGTTAATAACAATGTACCTACCTATATAGTTTAAGTTTAAAAAATTTGGCTCTCAAAGGAAATTTCAATCGTTGTACTGTTGATATTTGGCTCTGTTGACTAATGAGTTTGCCGACCACTGTTCTAGACAAATGACTATGGTAAAAGGGACCTGTGCCATTTGGGGGCTGAAGAATTCACCTGAGGATGTGAACCTCCCAGGCCCTCTCCCTTGCCGCTACAGTTATGGGGTCCTTGTTGAGATAGAGGTGCCACCAGGTGGAAGAAACCTGGCATGCTAAGGACAGCTGCCTCAGCGAGCAGCGTGAACTCATCCTCGACCTTGTGTGCCTAAGAAACAAATTCTTATTACGTGAAGCCACTGAGATGTCTGCACTACTTGTCGAAGTGGCATAGTAAAGCCAATTCTGACTGATACACCGTTCTTCAAGAATTTTTTTGATCATAACTTTGAAGTGATTCTTTCTCTTTTCCTAAAAAAAAAAATCATATGAAAAAACCTTCTTTTCGTTGCTGATAAATAATCGCTTTGTGGGAAGAATCAGTTGTATTGAGAAGGATCTTTGATAAGCTTGGGGGTGGGAAACGGGGGGTGAAATAGATCTCCCAGGCTTGGTTTCCAGTGGCAGCCAAGTTTCTTGTAAAAACCGGCAGCTACTCAGCCTAATAAAGGGCTGACAGGCCGTGTTGAGAGCTGCCCAGGAGAAGAGATGGAGCGATAAGTAAGGTTAAGAGGGGATACTTGGGCATCAGATAGGGATAAAGGGAACTTTTCAAGTAACCTGTGGGCTGTGTGATGTGACACCTGCCCATGTCACTACAAATCTTCAATAAAACTAGAGAATGTAAAAACTCCTTATAGGGATGAATTTATTTTATTTTATTATTATTATTATTATCATTTTTTTGAGGAAGCTGATGAAGTGGCTGAATTTTGCATCGTTTGTGTAGGTTTAAAACAGATTCCTGTGTGTGGTCAAAGGAATTGGCTGATATGTGGGTTACACTTCATTTATATTCTCAAGCCAGAGAGAGCATGTGGTGCCTTGCATTACAGATACAGTAAGTTCCTCAACAAAAGGAACCCTATTCCACACCTTTCCTTATTCTGCATGTGCCGAGCTCAAAATGTCATAGAGGAGTTCCCAGTGAAATGCATCAACTGAATGAAAGACTGCTAATGGATCAAAAACGATCCTCTTCATCAGTCCTCCTATACCTACCCTTTTATTTTGTTTTCATGCTAGAGGCATTTTAAGAATATTCTATAATATTTTAGCCATGTTAATTTGTAAAGGTAGTAATTTTTCAACCTTCATCAGCACAACCTTGCTAATTAGACACGGCTGCATTCTTCTCTTAGTCTGTACTCTCAACTGCATTTAATTATCTGAATTTTCTCAGTAGAAAGAGAGAACTTCCTCAAAGGGTGAAAACTGGGAGGAAATGTAGATAAAAATGCATTTCACGATCTCACTTCCAGTTTATCTTCTCTGTCATCAACATGGACGTCCTGCTCTTGTCTCTTTAGCAAACCACATGACATTTGAGAATCTTCTCTACTGAACACATTTCAGAACCATCTGGAACACCTTCCTCTCTTCCTTCTCTCCACCTCCCCAATCGTCCGTCCTTTCCTTCAACTATGGAAATGCTTTTTCCTCCTTTGGCTTCCTCTTCTTATGTTTTGGAGCTCTTACATTTCATCTTAATTCTTTGGTTACTTGCAGGTACCACACACAGGATAGTCTGAAATAAATACTTGGAGATAAGCCATCTATGGTATATGTTGAAATAAAGAATCAAATTTTCTGCCTTCTAAATTCAAATATTAATGAGAAGTAAAAAGGTGAAGATAGTCAAACCAGTGCTAGTACAGCGCATACACATGCAGCTATTTTTAAATTAGCAGTTTTGTTTGTGCTCTCAGCCAGAAAGACTTGTGTCTGTAAAAAAATTAGTGAATTAAATTCACACCTATAATCTTTGAAGATATCATAATGAGAAAAATGTCAACTCCAGCTTTTTATGACATATACTTGAGAAGAGTATTTGTCTTTTTGGGCCATTTTGGAATATACAGGCATATATTTATTTTTTATATGAAAATGATACACAGCCCTCTTCAGCTGTTTTCCCTTGTCATAGCTGATGAATCTCAGTTTATTGACACAGACTCTACAATAATAACGGACACACATACCCAGTCATGTTTATGAAAAATGAGTTCCTGGTTAAAATCCTTGACTATAGTGTAGTTTCGTTTCGAAGTGTGAACATCTAAAGGTGTGTTTCTCTCTCGGACACGCACAGCACATCCTCACTGCAGTAAATTAGAGATGCTCTCAATTTGGCAAACGTGGGTCTCAACATGGCCCTTTGCTCTACAGACCCGTGGACGTGTCCACATCACGGTCCCCAGCACGGCACCAGGAGAGCGGTTCCTCGTCCACCCGAGACACTTGTCTTTACTGCCCGCTCATAAATTCATCAAGGGATGTCTGCTGTAACCAGTTGGCAAGTTCACTGCATAAACATCAACACCAATTTAATGACTTGTGTACACATCGTAAACTAGAGAATCTTTATACACAGAAATCAGATAAATCAAACATGAGCTGAGCTTCGGGGAAAGCAATTAAAGCTTTACGTTAAGGTGGCTGTGGGAGGGCACTGCATCCCATTAGAGCGGATAATAGAAAATGTGTGAATGCAGCTACAGTATATGTGTAATTACATTAATTAGTAATATTAACTGTGTTGAAAGCAACATCTCATCGAAAGATAAGTGGATGAAGATTATTGACAAGTTTAATTTTCCCATTCTATGTGTTCAAGGAATCGGCAAAAACCAAACCAACAGAAAAAACCCCTGCAAACTTCCTAAGAAGTTGATAAAAATAAAATAGAGAGACGATGTAAAACTGATTGACTTGCCTCTGGCTAGTAATGGGGAAAAGGAATAGTCAGACCCTAAAAACCTGTTTGGCCACATTTCATTTCCCAGAGCGTACTGAAATGCTCTGGGGCCAGCCCGTTTCATTCCAATACCTGGAAGCCTCGAAGCCTCGTATAAGGTACCTTTCAGGCACATTGTTTGCTGAGCAAGTATTTCCAGTCAGTCCCTAACATATGCTTAACCATCACCTGGTAATACAAATTTCAAAATTACATGAAAAACATCCAAAGAGATTTTTGCTGAATAAAAATGAGATGGCTGATATGTCAAAGCGTCTCATCAGCTGAAAACTGGAGGCTAAATTTGGCCGTAAGAAACTGTCTTGGAACTTCAGAAACTCTGGGGCCCAATTCAGCCCTGTAATATGTGAACACCTATTCCATGGGAAAAACCGGTCTATTTCAGTAACAGCACGACTTCCATTTATTCATCTCGAAAGCAGTAAGATCCTAGAATGGAGCCTCCACAACACAAAATGCTTTTAAGCTCTCCCTGAGGAGAACACAATATACACAATTTATGTAAAAAGAAGAAAAATGAAAGCTAACTATTCCAGTTAAGGGTCAGAAATCAATATTTCTTTAACAGCCTAAGCAACATGTATTACTCTTAATACAAATACTTAAGAGACTTTACATTCTCCATAAAAGGGGATTTTCACATAATTGGGGTTGAAAGTGGCAGAATATGCTCTCCCAACTTAGTTTCAATTGCTGAAAATAAAAAAATATATATTTGGACAGCATTTCACTGATACTGTCATCCTTGGTTAAAACTTCTTACCTAAATGTCCTAAATGTGGGCAACAAGTAATTAAATTGTAATATACCTCAATGGAATATGATAAAGACATTGCAATATCAATATGTAAACCATGCAGAAACAGGAAAAAAAAAGTCTGAACATAAAACTAATTGTATTGGGATAATAAAAATGTGGGTTTTTTTCGTGGCAAAAAAATGTTCATGATATTCTATTTTGTAGTCCATGAAAGTTATGAAAAAGAAAAGGGTGTGTTCATTTCAATAGCACAAAAATGTTATGGCACGATACAGTAGGTAGGCAATAGACCTTCACCCTTTGAGTGCCAACCAATATCCTAGGAACTACGCTAAAATTGCCAAGGCATTTTTGCTGATTTTACAGCAGTTTAGGAAAAAAATTATGAATCGCAAGTAAATGAAGTTACATATTCAAAAACTTAAGGAAACCTTTACTACATTTGTTTTCATCTTTGACATATGTTGTTTGCTGATTGTATTATAAAATACTAGTAGAAAAAAAAATTTGAACAAAACATGTGTTAAAATAGAGGGACACCCTTCTCCAATATCTTCCACAAAATCATCATCTTCACAGCAAGAATTGGCATATTTAGCAATATCATCATCACTGATATGGCATCCAGACTTAGAACTGGACGCCATTTCGAAGCTTTAGGGCTACAAAATCTGAGTAAACTTCATAAAATCGTAGTACCTGTAAAAAATTAGGCAGATAAATGCCAGTGGTCAATTTTAGAACTACAAACATTCGGCACCATAAGTAATCTGCATTTAGGCGCCATCTGTCAATGAAGAGTGAACTACCAGCATCTAATAGTGACACTGCAGGAGGAGCGCAATCGCGCTCCCAGCACTTTTGGCGAAAGACAGGAGGAGCACGATCGCGCTCCCAGGCACTCTAGTGGTTAAGAAATAAAACATAACTAAAAGGACTGAGTTGTCCTGGCCTGGGTGGTTCAGTGGTTGAGCGTCAACCCATGAACAAGAAGGTCACAGTGCCGGTCCCAGTCAGGGCATATGACTGGGTTGCAGGCTCAATCCCAATATAGGGTGTGCAGGAGGTAGCCGATCAATGATTCTCATCATTGGTGTTTCTTTCTCTCTCTCCCTTTCCCTTTCTCTCTGAAATCAATAAAAATATATTTTAAAAATTTGGTATACCCTAACTAGTTTCTGAGTATTAACTTTGGCTCTTCTCCAATCTATTCTCCATACTGGAGTCAGGCTGATCACAGCAAAGGACTGATCTAATCTTGTCACTCTACTACTCGACATGCTTCAATGGCTTCCCATTGCTTTCAAGCTAAAGATAAAAATGTTTATCATGGCCTTCAAAGCACCAGATGATCTGGGTGGAAGACTACAAAGTCATGTTGCTCTATTGTCCAATTGCTCTTTCCCCTCCGTCCGCACCACCCTTACATTTCCACAGCTCTACCATGCTTCCTCCTGACACAGGACCTTTGCATGTGTTGTGCCTGGCTTCTTCCCTTGCATCCTATCCATCATCCCTCCAATGCACCCATCTTTCAGCTTCAGATCTGAAGTTAATCGATGGTGATTAACTGATTAGTTCAGTCCCTCATAATATACTGAAAAAACACCCCATGTCTCTCCATCAGGCACTTACTCTAGCTGTCCTTTTATCAGGCTGTTAAGCACTACAAGGACAACAGCTGCATCTAATCTTTTTATCCATCACTGTATCTTCAGTGCCTAGCACAGAAAATAGTTCATAGGGGAAGCACCTGATAAATACCTATGGAATGAATGAGTGTCAAGGTGGAACTAAGGTTCCTGAAAAAGCCCATAAAAGCAACCTCGTACCACTTCTAAGCTATTTGAAATTAACTAATAATTCATAGTCTATAGCACCGAACAGGCACTACTCAATGAATAGGGCTGTGTGATTCAACTGTGGTTTGAGGCCCAGCTGAAGAAGTGGGAAAGGATCATCAAATAGCCTTTCTGCTGTTCACAGGATCCTTTCAAAATGGCACCAGAGTACATCTGTCAGATCTTTTTGTGTGTGCATGGCTGTCTTCCTTAGGCAACTTGACTCAGAAGTTAAACCTCTTAGAAGGATGAGTTATCTGTTCACTGCATTTTGAAATGAAGTAATATATTAATTTCCCCCCACATTTGGAATAAATAACCCAATAGTGGTCATCTGCAAAGAACTTCTAATTTCTCTCTCCATCTTTATGTGCTTTTGTGATAATAACTATTTTTAAACATCCATTCATTAGTCCTGTGCCGTTAAAACGTTTTTATTCTTCCTGTCCTTTCCTTTTTTCAATGATGTGTTGCCATGTGGTCCTAGGAACTCCAGGGACATTATTCACTACCACCATTCCTCCTGGTTTCCAAATGACCTTCATTTCACTAAGGGTAAGATTTAAGTGTATAACAGACTCTTTTTTTTTTTTTAAAGCAGAATTTAGAGGATTCAGTCTAGAGTATTCATAGAGCTACTTTCCCCCCTTGTGTATCAAAAGCAATTTTGATTCCTGATTTTGAAATCTATATCCATTATTTACAAATCTGTTGAAACTACCTCTGTTGCTTAGCACCAAGAAAAGATTTCTTTGCTTGGGTTAAGAACTACCTTTTAAATCTGTTAAGGATCTATGAGAGTTAGTCGGTATTTGCATATGTACCTTGTGCTTGCCAATAAACAAAAACACGGATGTAGAAAAATACCGAGCTTTAGTTTCCACTTGACCATCAGGAAGTCACCTGATCCCTGGGCCTCAGTTTGCTCATCTATAAGATAGGATAACAACTTACAAGTCATTTGGAGGGTGACTGGAATGATGATAAACAAGAAGTTAAAATATCGAAGCTAAAAGCTATAACTATACTTTGAGTCTTTAAATAAAAAAAACCTAAAAACTAATGACATTGTCTATTATTTTTAAAAATCCATTTCAGATATTTGTGAGGTATATAAAGCCACTGATTTCTAAAATTGACCTTTTGCTGCTTAAATAAAAATGAAGGGGCTTATCCATGGATACCTACTAGAATTTATACATATTTCTGAACATCTAATTTAGCAATATTTTCACATCAGTTCTCCTCTCATTTTTCAAATACTGTTTTTCATTCAAGAGCAACTTCTACCTTTTGAATTTATCCTAATACAATTCAATCCCACTTCCACTTCCTAGAGAGCTGGAGAGCCTCCCCCAAATTTATGGTAAAGATGAACCCTCTCCTTATGAACTGCATGTTCTTCATGATTTAGAAAATTCTACATCAGGACTATGGATATTATCAGATACCAAACACGTTCAAACGGGAAAATGGGTTTTGGAATTTAAGTGTTCGTATTTCAAGTTCCTTCCCATTTCCCTTGTTATATGTTTCCTTTCCATCATGCTGCAGACATTGACCTCAGGAAGGTCATTAGTGCAGCTCCTTCGTTTGTAACATTTTCTGCACTCCAAAAAGGAAAATGTTTATGCTCTGAAAAGTAACAGCCATTTCATTATACCAATATTTCAATGATTCCCTACATCCTCCCAAATTCCTAAGTCATTTCGGAGTTATCACACGTCATGTTAACATTTAAAAACATGAAAAATAGAATCAGAAAAGGCACTTTCCCAAAAGGAAGGCATTTAATCATGTTGAAATAAGATCTTGTCCTCTAGGGCTGACCCTCATCCCACCTCACACTTCCTGGGTTCTTAAGTTTGTAGCCTTGGCTTACAAGGGTTAACGGAGCCCATAAGGTAAACCTGAGGGACCAGGTCCTCCCGTTAAATCTCCAGGCCACATCTGATCAAGAACAGTATAGTCTTCCCTTTGTCTCTAGCTTTTCTGGGCTTTTGGGGTGAGAAGGTAATTGTGTGTATAACAGACACACCATCAGAAATGCTCTTGTCACCGTCTGTGTGTCAATGAGCAAAATGCTTTTTTTTTATGTATTCCTGGGAACACATGTCAGGAGAGAAGAGTCGGCCTCATATTTTCCCAAAGATCAAAATAGCAGGAGCAGGGAATTCCCTCTGTGGAACGACCTTATTTTTGAGACGAAGGCAGGCACCTGGGGAATTAATAGCTGACATACTTCATTTTAAACATCTACCATATGTTCCCGAAAAATATAGCCACGTTACTTATCACGTTCTGTTTCTCTTTCACTGGCTTATGTTTAGCCTTGAATAAAAACTGCATGAAAACACAGTCTTACGTTACCAGGTACGCCTCTCCTCCGTGGAATAGCTCAATAACATTTTTAGTGTTTTATTTATGCAAACAAAAGTGCTCCTCAAATCAGAATCGGCTGAACTGCTGGAAGCGTGCTGCCTGAATTTCATCGACGGAGGCTTCCCCTGACCTCGCTCAGGTGCAGACACTCCCCCCAAAGTCTGGGGTGGCTTTTTTTCTCCTTCTTGTGTTTTTGAGTCACATGTCTGTGCTTCAGGGTTCTTCAAATTTATTCAAAGTAGAATCGTGAAATTTCTTAAGGCAAGGCAGTGGGTTCAACACATGCGTGTTTTGTGTTCCGTAAATTGACCGAACGCCTACCGTGTGCTATGGGCTGTGCGCACACGTACATTCCTTTCCCTTTCTTGACAACTCTGTGAGAGAAATACGGGCAGCCCCTCTCAGAGGAACTGAGCTTTGGAGAGGTAACTTTTGTGCTAACGGTCACAAAGCTGGTGAGTGGCAGAGCTGGGAATCCAGTTAGATTTTTTTTTTTTTACTTCGGTTTGTTTATTGTTTTGAATAGCACACAATAGAGCAGGTGCCCACATGCACAGCCACTCCCAGCGTGAATCCAAGGTTAGAAAGCAAATGGGAATGCACGTGAGTGACACTGGACTCCTCTGGGCAGAGCTATAGCACGTGCACTACTGATCCATATGTCATTTGGAAAGATCGCTTCTTACTGTAAATACTGTGCTACCCCACAGCCGAGGGAGCCTAAGAGTGCTACACCCCCACGCCTAAACACCCACAGACAACAGGACATCCAAGGGTTGTGACTGCCTTGCTTTTAAGTTTGCTGTAATTAACAGGTTAGGGGGAAATTATCATTTTTATTTGTTTGTTTTTTAGTATGACAAAAGAGACATACAATTTAACTCAGTGTTTGTTTGACATAGAATTTAACTTAACTCAGTGTTTATTGACCATCTACTTCGGGCAAGCATTACACTTGCATGAGATATAAAAAGAAGTAAAATACAACCCCTGCCTTCAAAAAACTTAACTCAAATAGAGGAAGTATACAAATAATTCAGTAACACAGATTCAGAGCCAAAATTCACTTGAGGAAAAACAGATTTTTCAATAATGTTTTTATACAGTTATTTAAACCAGGCTTTGCATGGCATCCATATTTTTAAAAAGGATTTAAATAAAATCCATGAACTAGACAGCAACAAATGAGACACCCTGAAACACAACTTTAAAAAAGAATCTTGCTGACTGGAAGGAATGGGGAAGTAGAGTAGCAAAGATTTTAAGAGCACAGATTTTGACATCCGATAGAATCAAACTCAAGCTCGCCATTGAACCTACTACGCATGTTACCTTAGTTAAGCCTTAGGCCCCTCATCTATAAGAGCAATAATAAACACTTTCTAGGACTTAGTTTGTCATATTGAAGAATGTTATCCCCGTAGTAAACTACTTCGTAGCACAGTGCCCTGCACACAATCAACTCATAATATTAACGTCCTCAAGAGCCCTGGGGTACCGTAAAGGCTAAAGAAGAAGGGCTCTATTATTAGTGGGCCTCCCTCTCCCTAGTTATTAAGATAAAAGTTAGGAGAGCCAGGCTGATCTTTAGCTTCTTGAATGATTTTTAGTAATCAGGCCACACAATCAGGACATTCAGAATCACAAGTCTAACGAAGGCAAGTCTAAGCACCCTCATCCCACGCCATTCACTGCATGCTGAGCAACTCTTATGTTCCAAATGCCTTGCTTAGAGCTCAGCCTGACCCCAAATGGAAGTGTCACTGCTCTCGCCCTCTAGACAGGCGCATACTCTACACGTCCCAATTGTAACACGTGATAAATTTTGAGAAGCGGTGAAACCATGGACATCTTCTGTATTTCACAAGATGATGCACTGCACACAAAAGCTTCTAAACAATTAATCCATGCCTCTTCTTAGCAATACAAATCTGTTTCCGGTCTTCAGGTCAGTTTCCGTGGCATTTACAACAGCAGCAATGAGGATTAACCTTTGGTGAATGCACAATATGTGCCAGAGACTGCATCGGTGATTGACGTACAATTTTGCTAATCCTCCGAGCAACTCTGCATTTTGCAGATGCAGGATCTGAGATGCTAAATGACCTGCCTGAGGTAGCACTGTCAGTAAGGAGCAGGATCCAGGCGCATCCAGGCCAGTCTGGCTCTAGGACCTGTGCTCTTATCGCTGCACCGCACAGGTGTTTCCTGACTCACGTACTCACTCCTTTTATTGCACGCTTGCTTATCAATGTGTCATTTTATTCTGGGAAGTTAAAAAGCAGCTTATTATTACCCAAGTAGTGCATGTTCATTGTAGGTAACTTAAGAAAGACAGAAAATGCAAAAAGAAAATAAATTCAGTCCCAAATGATTGCCCACCCAGAATGGGCACAGCAGCAAATATTTTGTGTCATACCTTCCCCAAACATTTTCCATACATAACATTTTTCAAAATGGGTTCATGTGGCATGTGCTAGGTTCTAACCTTTTTAAAAATGATATTAATATTCCCATATCAATAAATATGCATCCCCATTATAATTTTTTAATTGTAGGTCATTTAATTTTCCTTCCTATGGCAACTAACATCGTTTGAGCTGAAGTCCGGATCTAAGCAGTGGATTATGACAAATGTTCATGTAAGTAAAACTCTTTGGTTTACTCGTGACTTTTGATGGCTGCATGGTATTCCACAATATGAATGCACCACCATTTCTCTAATTTGTTCTCAATTACTACATAGATTGCTTCCAATGTTGCGACTAGAATAACAACTGTAATCAGTATATACATACATCTTTGCTCATTAAATCATTCACTTTTTAGTTAGAGGTGGAAATGCACTTTTAAGATTTGATTCTCCAGCAAGGTTTTATCAAGGAAGAAACTGACTTTCTAGTACAATGTGAAAGTTCCCCTCTCCCACATCCTTGCCAGCATCAGTGCTAGCATTCTGTTTGAGATATGTCGCTCTGAAAGATGAAAACTGGCACCTTATTTTTATTTTTATTTCCTTGAGTATCAGCAAGGATAAACTTTTTCGCCATGATTACTGGTCATTTGCATTTTATACTAATGAATCACTTAGACTGCATCACATCAGATGCATGCTTAATTCAACTGAATATACTCAGCAACTTAATAATTTACATGTAATTAAAATTTCCATAAAATTACATTTTGCACACATCCTCTTTTCTTTTAAATAGTACATTACAGTTTTAATTTTTTTTGTCATTTTCACTTGTTTTTTCATTTTTCTTTTAACTTTGTGGCATATCTTGCCATACAAAAAAGCTTACGATTTTAATAGTGATATCTAACAGTGTTTTCAAGAATATTTATCATGAGCCCCTGAGATCATGCTCAGAAAGGCTTCTTGAACTTAAAATTACATAACTATCTATTTATGTTCCACCAATTTTGTTTATTTCTTACATTGAAATTTTAAGTTCATGAGGAATCAAATGGCATAATCTATTCTATACTCTGTCTTCTCCCATTTGAGATGCCATCTTTATTTTAAAATAATTCTTCTGTAAACTTTGCTATGGCTGTATGCTTTCTCGCTATCCTACCGACAGGCATGCTCATGTCTGTGCCAGTTCAAAGCCGATTTAATTACCACAGCTTTATAATGTGGATTATTTAAAGTAGGGCAATACCCGACTTTTACTGGTCTTAAAAAAATCCTAGGTTATATTTACTCTTCAAAATAAGACAGAATAATTTTTGTCAGACTTCTCAAAAACTTCTTTTAAGATTTTGATGTGTAGATTGGAGAAAATTATATCTGTATCATATATCTCTCCATTTAATCAGGAATTCTTTTATGACCCTCAATTCTATTTGTCATTTTTTTTCCAAGTAGAAATAAAACAATATATTTTAAAGTTATTGACTGACATATTTTTGTTGTGATTATTTTTCCTTACATTCCCTTATTGCTGGTAAATAAAAAGCTATTGATATCTGTATACTAATTTTGTAACCTAATGAACTCACATTGTTTTGAGTAATTTTTTTCACATAGGCAATTACACCATTTGCAAATTACTTAAATTTTTTCTCCTCCTTTCTGGTATTGACACTTCCAGTTTCTTTTTTCCTCTTGCTGCACTGACTAGAATATCCAGAAAAACTCTGGGAAAAGCTGAGAAAGTGTTGTTTCGTATTCATAGTGAGACTATCTCTAGGGGTTCGTTATCTATTACGATACTAGGTATTATTTGCTGATAGAGATTCTTTCTCAAATTTCTTATGTACCAAGAAGGTAAAAAATCAGAAATGAATGTTGACTAACATTTTAGCATTTAACATAATCATCACATGGTTTTTCTCTTGATCAATTGATATGATTAACTATATTAATGTATTTTTCTGATGTTGAAAGAATTTTGTATTTTGGGAAGAAATTTGATTGTATTGCATTTTGAAATCACATTTTTTAATTTGGTTCATTAATATTCTGCTGAGGACTTAATGCATATTTATAAGTGACCACATGCATTTCTTTCTTTCATGTCTTATCTTCTGTTTGGTTTGATACCAGGCTTTATAAAATTAAGGCGTTCAACTTTTTCTATGGTTTGAGATTATTTAAGTAGTAGAAGAATTATTACAATAAACAGAATAAATGTCACCACAAAACATCCTAGGTCTACTACCTTTTTGGGAGAGAGATAACTTTTTCACTTTTTTTTCATGGTTACTATATTAAGGTTTGCTAGTTCTTGAATCATTTTTGTTATGTATTTTATATTTTATATTTTAAAAATTGAGCTATAATCCACCTATTATAATATTCACATTTAAAAGTGTACAATGCAGTGGTTTTAATTTATCCACCAAGTAGTGCAACCATCATAACTGTCTAATTCCAGAACATTTTCATCACCCCACAAAGAAACCTCATCCCCCGTGGCAGTCACTCCCTATCCCGCCCCCACCTCCAGCCTCTGGCAACCACTAGTCTACTTTCCGTCTCTATGAATTTGCCTATTTTAGACATTTCATGTAAATGGAATAATATAATATGTGATCTTTTGTGTCTGGCTTCTTTCTCTTAGCATAATGTTTTCAAGGTTCATCCATGTGACAGCATAAATCAGTGCTTCATTCATTTTTATGGTTGAATAATATTCCATCATACGAATATATCACATTTTGTTTATCCATTCATCAGTTAATGAACATTTGTTTTTGTTTTTCATTTTTTGGCTATTATGAATAATACTGCTGTGAACATTTGTGTAATGTTTTTGAGTAAACATATGTTTTGAATTGTCTTGGGTATATACTTAAGAGTGGGACTGCTGGATCATATGGTAACTCTGTTTAAACTACTGTACCATTTTACATGCTCATTAGCAATGTATCAGAATTTAATTTCTCCACATCATCACCAACTTATCCTCTTGTCTTTTATATTATAGACACCCCATTGAGTGTAAAGAATATATAATTTTTAAAATAAAATAATTAAGTTCATCAAGATCTTTAAGACTATTAAAAGTTTTGTTTAAAATTCTTCTTATCTCCTATTTATCTGTAGATATTTCCTCTTTCTCACTCCTAAGTTTATATCTTTGGAGCTGTCTTTTATTCTTAATTTGTCAAGTATTTCTACTTTCTAATTCTAGTTGAAATTTTTATTTTCAAAGATTAGATTTTATTGCAACATTTTTTCTTAAGTAGTCATCTCTCTTTTTATCTCTATTAGTTTTTCTTCTTCTTCTCTGGGGACTCTACTTATTTTCATTCATTCTAACTTGATAATGAATTATTTAGTGGTTTAAATATTCCCCTAACTTTAGCTTTGCCTGCATCTCTTGTGATCTTATTTGTAAAGTTTTTTACCATTATTTTTTTTAATTGTCTGTAATTCAGATTTTTATTTCATCTTGATGACAGAGTTGTTTGAGGGAAAAAATTTTGTTATTAATTTAAGAATTTAACTTCTGGATATTTGCTTTTAATATTTATTATTAACATCTCATTTTATTTTACTGTGGTCAAAGGATTTGGCCTACTTAACCTCTGCAGTTTGCAATTATATGAGATTCTCTTTGAGGCCTAACAAATATTCAATTAATAAAATTATTTATGAATACTAAAAAAAAAAGATATTTTAGTAGAATATCAAAATATGGTTAAAATATATATCCTATTAAATTAGATTTCGCTCTGGCATCTTGGAAAAGAAATATCATTTTAATGTTGCTAAGGTTATATTTTAATTATATTTTCAGTATAATTCAGTATTCTTAGCCCATATTTCTTTTTTTAAACTAAACAACTAAGTGAATTATATCTCCCACATTTATTATATATTAAAAAAAGAGCTTGACCCTTCATAATATAGCCTCTACTTCTCATTATTTGCCAGTATTATTTTATTTTCATTTTTTTTGTTAATCCTCACCCAATGTTTTCCATTAATTTTTAGAGACAATGGAAGGGGGGTAGAGACAGAGAGAGAGAAACATCGATGTGAGAGAGATACATCGATTGGTTGCCACTCACAGGCACCCCAACCAGGGCTACGCATTGAGCCTGCAACTGAGGTACGTGCCCTTGACTAGAATCGAACCCAGGACCCCCTCAGTCTACAAGTCGACGCTCTATCCACTGAGCCAAATTGGCAAGGGCTATTTTCGTTTTTAAATCAGAAACACATTTGCTTTATTTCTTAAATAAGAATCTGCTTTCCATAATTTTTTCTTTATATTTAATTTTATACCATATTTTTAAACAATTATCTGGGCACTTTTAACTCCTTTCAAAACTCCATCTAATTTTAGACCATGAATCTTCCATTCCTAAGTTCTTAAATTGACTTTCTCTATCAGTTAGGTGAAATATATTTATAAGCACTTTTTAGCTTCAATCACCTATATACCTGAAAATGGTCAAGAGCTTGGTTTGCATAATACACTTGAGTCACAGTATTTTCTCCTTAAATTCTGTAGTTGTTCCATTTTCTTTGGGTATTTTTGGCAGGAGATTTAAGAGCAGTTTGAGATTTATCTATCCTCTATCTGTCTATCTGTCTATCTCTCTATCATCTATCATTTATGCATTCCTTTGGTTAGTAGGTATAATTGATTTTCCCACTTGTACTTTCCCCCTACATCTTAGTATTTGATTGTGAGTCAGTGAGTTCTTTCAACCTGCATATGTAGTCCTTTCTTCAATTCAGAAAAGTTATGATTTTTCCCTGTTATATTCCTGATTGCCACTTGTATTTATATTTAGTTTTCTTTAAATTGCCCACACGTTGGTCCTGCGTTCTCTGTTCTACCATCACTTTGTCTGACAATTTTCATCTTTCGTCCTTCCCTGCTTCATCACAGGGGCTGGTTCCAGTTTGCCTCCTCCATCGTACTATGATTTTCTACAGGATCAATGCCGTTCTTGACTCTTCTCCACGTGTTTTCATTTTGCTCTGTGCTTTCAGCTTCCTTTTAACGTCCTTTCATCTTCTCCCAGTTGTTTTTATCTTCTCCTGTTCTTCATCTCATCACTTTCCTTTCATTCCACACTTCTGCTTTTTCACAGAGGCCTTGTTTCCTTATCATATATATTGATTATTTCTCCTGGATCTTGAATTCGAGCATTTTCAGATGTGTAATCTGCTTTATTCTGAGTGGCTATAGCACTTGGGAAACTGAAATTCACAGCCTGAAAAGCTGCTGTATTTTCCACGGATGTCCCCCCTCCACCCTGTCCTGGCCATCTCAGGAGGACCAGACCTCCCAGAACGCCCTGCTCCCCGGCTCACATCCCCCAACTTTCTGTGCATTTGCTTCCTGAGAATTTCAATATCTCTGTTTTGTAGAAAAGTGGAAGCTAAATTGTAGGGGAAATGATACTCTCTCAGAGCAGCTCCCAAGGGCTGGCCAGGGGTGTCTGCTCAGATTTCTGGTTGGCACAATGCCTGGCTCACCGGGTCAGCGGGCAGATGGTGACAGAGCTGCGACGCATGTTCTTACCTCTCGCCACACTAATTCTTTTATGCAGTCAAGGGGGGGGAGGGGGTATGCTATGAGTTGAAGCTCCATATGCCTTATAAATACAGTCTATTCTTCCCAGATTCTCTCAGTCTTAGTTTCCGAAGCTATCATAATTTTAATTATTTATTGCATTTTCGTGGGTATTGGGAGAGAAATTGGGAGGAATCATATTGGGAACTGCTAGTGAGATCCATTTGGATATGATCTCTATCGCCCTGGATTTTCACGACATTTTATTGTGGAGATGGTCAAGTCTTACTGCTCATTAGCAAAATGTTGTATTCTCAGGTTTCACACCTCTCCCCAGTTAAACACAATCCTGCCTTCTGTATTCTGCCGTAGGTGGCTTCCTGGGTAGGCTCTATTAAGCCCCGTCTCCCAGCTCCAGACTCTCTCCACTCCTCCGCTATGGGATGCTGAGCTAGGACAGTCCTAACTGCATTTCTCTTTTGTCCCCAGACTCCCTTGGTAGGCACTGCTCTTAGGGAGCACTGCGGGAGGCCAGGAGGCCAGGAGGCCAGGAGGCAGGGGTAGGGAAAGAACTTGCTCTTCCCTATGCTCCTGTATCTGTTGCCCTTGCAAGAGCATGGCAGTCTGGTGGCTACTTTTGGTTCAAGTTCCCAGGTTTCTTCAGCACGCACACAATCAACTTCCTGAGCCCACTTACAGGTGCCAGGACTAGTCTGGGTGCTCCTCCTGGAGAGGTGAGACCCAGCTCCTGAGGCACAATGCCAGCACTAGCTGGGAGGTGCCTTCCTCAGGGGGCTGAGTCCCGACTCCACAGGCTTCCTCCTCTGACCTTCTAGAATCTGCTGGCCTAGCCTCTCCTTTCTCCCCCGACCCAGCCCAAGAGATGGTAGTAGCTTTCGAAAGATTGACCTCAGTGTTTCTGTTGTGTTTTGTTTTGCTTTTTCACAAATTTAACACCTGTTTAACCAAATCCCTGTATTGTATTCTCTGTTAGATAACGGGTGTGTTTCCTGTTTTCTCTTGAGTGGACCTTGGTTCCTGCACAGGGCGCTTTCACAAAATGTGTGTGACTGTACACAGCGCAGGGAGCTCGCTCAGTAGTTCAAGAGCTCTGCTAGGTGCCAGTGAAGTGTGTATCCTAAAAGAGTTAGATGAAAACTTTCTATAGTGCTAGTCTAGATCACTGTACTGCCAAATCATTAATCCTACCTGGAGCAAGCCCTTCTTGGGGTGGGGGACATTGGTTGTGAACTTTCTGAAGGGAAGTCACAACCAAGGTGTGGCTCTTTAAAAAAAAAAAGTGCTAACTACACTCACTAAAAATGACACTCTGTCATGGGCCACTTATGAACATGGTAAACTTTGGTGGCAAAGAAAAGGCGTGCCATCTGAGGGACTGAGTCCCTCATCTCCCTTTCTGTTCATAGGGATCATCTTTGTCGGATCTGAAATGAATCTCAGTTATGTCCAACTTTTTTCAAACACTGATTCACTCACCAAAATCACCATGGGGGTTAGATCAAAGGATACAAAACATTCAGTTGCTCTGTTGAGAATACGTTTTGCACTGAACATCAGATTTATGTAAAATTTTGGCTCAGCTGTTTTATGCTTTTTGGTGGATGTAATATTGTTTTAGAAATGCTCACTCATATCATTCGAATACCATTTTAGATTCTTAAAGATGCCAGACACTTATTGGTATCCAATTGGGTCACATTAGATTCTTTTTTGGAGGGAGGGAACTTTATTTTGGGGGAAACTCAAAGAAACATACATTTTCTTTGTTCATCCATCCCCAAATAAATGATAAATGTAAATTCACTCACAATGGGTGTTAGCTGACACTTGTCATTTGGCTAGGGAAACCTTTCAGAAATAGCAAAAAAAATATTGTCATTTCTAACAAGTGTCCTTTCTAGACAACTGCTATGACCCTTTTTGTTCTAATAGATAAGCATTCTGAGGAAAATAGCTCGTCTTTGCCCAGGATTGAATACCCCAAGGCATGCTGCTGAAGTCATTAGGTAATGAATTTGTGGAAAGGCAGAAACGATTTATTAAAGTAGAAACTTACAATAAATAACCATTCACTATGGCAATATCTAAAACAACCACCATTTCCCCAAATGAAGGCAATTCTTTTCTGTCTCTTCAGTGAGATGTTCGAGATTTGGCAGGTCCCCAAAACAATAATTTTGTATTCATCTAAGGATTTACATAGCATTTTAAGAGGGCTAATTCATTATCTTCCATACTATAATATTAAAGTATGTATTTCTGGTAATCCTATTCCTTCTTCATGGAAGAAGATACTGAAGTAATACAAGAAAAACCTTGTTTTAAGAGAAAGTAAGAAAGACCAACAGAAAAACCAACAGGGCCCCATTTTGTGGACCTTTAATCCTCCCAGTTAATGTAAAGACAGCCAGCTCCCATGCAGACAGCTTTAATTATTTTGCCATCCAACTTCAAAACACCACCACTAAAACTGTATTTCTTTTTACCTTCATTGTCTGCTATTTCCTATTTTTATTCACTCATTAACCATAACAAATATGTTTAAACACAGAGAATCATTCTATTAAGAGTTAAGCAAGCCCGTAGTTCACTTTATATTAACATGTGAGGAAAATGAGTACCAGAAAGATCAAGTGACAAGTTGGAGCCAACTGGGGACATCACCAAACTAGAGGTCATGGTTTTCTAATTCATTTTCAGTCCACTATGATTTTTGCCAGCACTGCCACTACTCACCTGCCCTTTCATTGTGCAGGTGACTCAACTCTACCATCTATACTATGGTCATTGTAGTATGTACCTGTGAAAATATAATAGAGTTAGGTTTGGCCTAGGTTCAGTTCAGAATGAAAAGGGAGCAATATTTGCCTTCAGGGCTTTTTCTTTCAGTTTCTACTCCCTTGGATGCTCTTGTAGCCTTCCAGCCATCCAGGGTCAGCCCTGATGGCAATTCCCTCAGACATATTCTCTGCCCAAGATTTCTTTACTTTTCTTAAGCCACCAAAACTCTTCCTTGAGAACTTCTCTTTTTTAAAAATATGTTTTTATTGATTTCAGAGAGAGGAAGGGAGAGTGAGAGAGATAGAAACATCAATGATGAGACTCATTGATTGGCTGCTTCCTGCACGCCCAGAACTGGGGATCGAGCCCACATTCTGGGCCTGTGCCCTGACCAGGAATTGAACCACATCCTCTATAGTCATAGGTCAATGTTCAACCACTGAGCCATACCAGCTGGGCTGTATCTTTATCTTTAAGTGGATTTTTTTACACACTTCCAAAGGAACTCAGTTGGTTAAATCAATAAATATGCATTCACATTTTGTGAAACCTGTAAGGAAAAATTAATTTTGTCCAATATCAAATCGGCCAAGACAGCCAGTGTAGAAATTGTTAATTTGTTAATGTCAAAATAAATTGGCAATTTTTAGTGCCTGAACTGTAAATATGATTTCTTGTTCACCTAAGTCACTTTCAAAGTATCTTTTTTGGCATACCTGCTAATTTTTTATATGACAAGATTTATTAGTTGTTGTTTTTTTTTTACAGCTTTGAGTTACAATTCATATATGATACAATGCACTCATTTAAAGTATATAATTTGATGTTTTTAAGTATATCATAGATTTTTAAGGGAAACCAAGATAATGTTTCAATACAATACTCTTAAGTATGAGTGGCGGAGAAGGAGGTATGCTTTTCAGGGGGAAAAATCCCAATAGTCAAAGCTATTAGGTAATTTTTTTTCTTGATGAAGAATTTGAAGCCCTTAAAAATCTACAAAATGTAAATTCAGTATGTGCTAAACACACGATTGTAAGGATTTTTCTGGGAATGAATAAATGAATGTGAGTTCTTTGCCTCCATAATTTCCTTAAATCAAGGGCATGTATAACTATGTTCTAGCCTTACCTCATGAAAGCTCTGAGCTTTTCCTTCATGTTACAATATATTATTTAACATTTGAGTGTGTCAACACCACATTAGACACTTTAAAAGAACAGAATTAGCCATGCTTCCTACTCAGGGGACTTGTCTACTAAGTACCAGACTAAAGCAAAATGCTATAGTATTCCCTCACATCAAGCACTCCATAGAGTGATCGTTTCCCCTCATTCTTCCATGAAATCAATGAGATTTTTCTCTCTTTACACAAATTCTAAGGAACACTCTTTGATTTAACACACACCTTTAGAAGTTCTGTTTGGGCACATTCCACGTCTTTCTTTTATCAGGGGATAGACTCAGTGACTAGACCTGAAATTAGACCTATTACCAGTAAGTGTGGTTTTTATCACAAAACCAAAGGAGATTCTATTTTCACCAACTCTGCAATCATCTACATGATGGTAGGTGGGACATTTACGCAACAAGAGAGCTTATTTCTCTCATGCACCTTCATCTGCACCTTCATCGTATGCACTACATAAACAGGCTGACGGCACAGTGAGAAAGCCTGAGAAGAATAAATGTAATATCCTTCAGCCTGGGAATGCTTTTGCAATGTAATAACTGGGCCCTTTGTGGGAGTTAGAAATACAACGCAAGTACCAAGCTCAAAGGCTTATGGTTAGCAAGCTATACACTTTAGAAGATGATTAGAAGCATATATTAAAACATCCATTTTCAACCTAACAACTTGTTTAGTCACTGAATTACTACTTTGCTTCATTTATAGTTTTACTAGAGACTCCTTAAACTTTTGGGTCTGCCAGATTAACTCTGCATGTATAAATACACTGTAATCAACTAGATTAATTAGTCAAATTAGCTCATTATTTCTTCCTCTATACTTAGAACTTGAAAAGTTCATAATGTTCAAATTAATAATTCAGCATCGGTTCCTAGTCTGAAGTCTTTTTAAAAACTAAATTTAATAGTGGCAAGAGTTACAAATTCAGAAATATTGTAATTAAGCAAGCAGATGTACATTTTGAAACAGTGCCTTAATGGTTATTAAAATGTCCTGAATAAATTTTTGCTCCACTTTGGTTTAGCGATATAAATTTTGGGCAGAAATAACAAAGTCAAGTAATTTAATTGTAAGCATATAGTGTTTTCTAAAAGACTGCAAACCAACTTAATTTTAAAAATATATGTCCACAATATTTTACGTGTTTCTCAGAGATCTGGAGCAAAAATACTTTGAAAACTTGCCTTTTTGACATTTGTATTTACCATAAATGGTATTATCAGTGTGTGCTGGTTCATCGATACATTTGGGCATATTTGGCCCAGATGGTTCTATCAGCATTTTCATCAAGTCCTAGGTGGTATTTCATGGACAAAAAGGTATTGTCTTAAGACATCAGACCTTGAAAATGAGTCTTCTCTCTGCCAGAGTGTGGTGCTTTCTCAGAACAAATACTCGTGAAATTAGATAATTTCATTTTGCAAACAATCTGGAAAAGATTTGGAGGAGGAGGACAAGGGGGAGAGATGGGGGATGGTGAGAGGAATCGACTCAGGTTTTCTAGCACGAATTTTGAATCTTGCCTTGAGATGTTTAGAATTGGAATAATCAAAAGGTAATCATATTACCTAACTTTGGATAGAAAATGTAAACTAATTTCAAATTTCTAGTACTTACCCTTCCTGCTAAAACTATGAGTCTCCCTAATGGGTAGAACGTATAATGAAAAGTTAACCAACCTGACTCTACCACTAATTCTTTCAAATTATCTGTAGCTGAGGATTATCATACAATCATCTTGTATTCATAAACCAGCAGCAAAATGTCACTGGCAAAGGGGTAGATGTGGTTTTGAAAAAATAGACACACTAATAAAAATTATTCAAAATCAGAACTAGCTATGTTGTTACTCAGATTTTCTTCCAAATAATATGGGAAGAAACCCATGAAAGAGTTCAATTCTTGAATCTTTTCCAATTTTATAATTATTAAAATGAAGCATAAAGAAACTCCTAGAATTCCAGTACTAAAATAATTCATAAATTTCCATTGAAATAAAAGTATCAACCCATTTGTCCAAAGTTTAATGGGGCATCAAATATTAGGATAAATAGCAATGTGATTCCTTACAATTGTCCTTATAGTATGACTGGTAGATGCAACTCTTAGTATATTTCCTCAAGGTGAAAAATAAGTTAAATGGAAGCATGTGGTTATTTTTTTTTTAAAAAAAAAAAAAGTAAAAATAAGCAGAGATGCAAATTTCATAAACCGATGATTTAAAAGACTATTTTAAAGATTATCTAAATATTTGAGACTGATTTCCTCATTCACAAATAACAAATATCACCTCTGATCTAACCGATCTCTAACAGAAAGTATTTGTATATTTTAAATATTAAAAGATAATGGCTGTAAATGTGTGCTATGCTTCCAAAGAGAATAATCTGGGGGTAAGCATTTTCAACGACTTGAAACGTCAAACACAAGTAATCAAATGTAACTGAATCTACAGATGTCTTCAGGTAAACTCAGAAAACTAGATGAATAGTGTTTTAGCCCAAAGGGTGTTTTCTACTGAGATTCTGATAGAATGTTGGAATGCTTCAAAGTATGATACTAATAGAGAGATGATATTCACATATATGTAATGCAGACATTTTTATGAGCAAAAATTAAGAACGATGGCCTTGTTACCAGGATCAAACATAGAAGCTTACACCAGGTATGAAGCTGAGATGATTTTCAGGGTCACATTAAAGCCAAAGTAATTTTAGATTGAACACTTTGTTTTAGAAAAGGGAAAAAGCATGTGATTCTCTATTCATGATGTGTGTGTGGGTGGTATAGTTTTGAGAACTTCAGGAGAGTGGCACTTGGTATAACCTAGGCAATGAGGGAAACCATTTAGAAATACTGTCAACGATTCTGGCAGGAAAGGCTGTATAAATATACTGTAGACTCAAACACAAGTGAACTGGCTTTAACAAAAAAAAAAAAAAAAAAAAAAAAAAAAAAAAAAAAAAAAGGAAGAAGAAGAAGAAGAAAGAAAGAAACTGCAAATGAAAACTTCCAAACTTCTACCCCCGTGATGAAATAAATTATATGAAGGAGGGAATTATCAAGGGTTTTCATATCCACCATCTTCCTAATTTCAAAAGCCTAGTTCTTATTTTCTTTTCAAATCTGAGGATTCCGTATTCAGCTAACATAATTGGTAGAATAGTCTTAGCATATTTTGTGAAATCATTTATAAGGCTACCAAATGTCTTGGGAACTTTTTCCTCTAATCACTCCTCAATCCGTCCAAATTGGTTTTAAATTATTCCATTCGTAATGGTAAATTTTTATTACAAACATGTTTTTTTACTCCAATTTAAACACCGATATGTCAGTTTGAAGTTGAAATAATTAGATCCTACATGGTTGTTCATGCAGCACATTATTATATTATATCAGAATCCTACCCCATCACGGGAAAGATGGGGAAGGTTTCCATAAATTCCAAGTTAATGTATTTCATTAAATGGCTTAGAGCGTGCATGTAGGTATGCATACATTTTCAAACACAAACACACAGAACCATGAATTATACTCCACAGCACCCCTTTTAAAGTGTTTTTTCTTTTTAAAATCTTTACATGAATAATATCCAGCATCATGGACCTTGAGCACTGATGATTCTGGCTAACGCTTTTATCCTTTGCTTGAAATTACAGGATCAGTCTAGCCAGAATTTATGAGAACCAGACCCCAGACCTCACATAGCTCACATATTAGACCATTAGGCATCTAACTACCTCTGAACAATTTCAATGCATTATCTCGCCTTTTCCCTGGGGCACAAACTTCACTCGTCCATACTTTTAATATATTTTGTCTGCATGAAGCAGATCGAGTTATTACATGCCAGCAGATCACGACTTACAGAAATTTCACTGCTTCACGACGTTATGCAACGCACGTCCCTGCTCTCCACCCTGATATGGAGCAGCAGGGAAGTGGTCAGCGCTGCAAATGTCTGTAAATTATCTGGTGGTTTATGTAAAGCCTATTTGATATTTCTACTTAAACACTTTAAATATTCCCATACATTCCCACCCAGGGACACTTAACCAAAGAAGCCCATATCCGCGCATATTTTTAAAAATTATATGCCACTTCAAATGGACGACTAAAATGCTTGCGATAAATGAAAACCACCTAACTTTTACTTTCTCCAGCAGGGTTTTTATGCTCCTGATTGGACCCCACTTGTGTATATTTACGTTTTGATTTGCAGATTTGTATGTCTTCCAGGCCAGGAATTTACTTGCTCTTCAGAAAGGAAATTTAGTGATCAAGATTTAAAAATTAATTGATCTTTGAACTCCCCTGAACCTTTTACCTGAATTGCAAAACCATTAGGTTATTTTCTTGCATTAGGCTATTTTTCCTTCAGCGAGGCTGAACAGGAAACAAGGGGGATCCTAGCCTGCCCCAGGGACTAGGCATCAGGAGCTCAGTTTACAGCTGTTACAAGAAGAAAAAAAAAGAGAGAGAGAGAGAGAGAGAGAGAGCGAGTTGGAGGCAAGCAGCACTTATAAATGTTGCATTTTATTATTGGGACTATTGCCATTGAGGTAATGTAAGCAAACAATGGGAATTTTTCTCCTTAGACATGATGCTTTATTATTATTATTATTATTATTTTTGTTGTCCGTTCTGATGTTCAATTTCTGGGTGAGTTAACCACTTCCTCTAGTCTGTTACATATATATTTTTAAAATACTGGTTAACAATTGTGCTACTTGGCTTTTCCCAATAAAATACTGGGGAAAGAAAGACCAAGCTACTGTTATCTAAAACAAATTTTTTCATTGGGTTCCAAACTAAAACAAACAGCAAGGAAAGGTCATTAGTCTCGCAGACTAAAATTGTTTTGATGAAGGCCAGCTTCCCATTCTGTTGACAAGCGTCTCAATTCTTTTCAACAGCTTTGGGTGCCTACCCTGGAAGAATGCAGAGCAGTCATCGGCCACGGGGGAACCAATGGCTCTTGGTGACAATTTGCAGAACTACCACCGACTGAACTATTTCCCTCCCCCCTTTATTTAAAAAGCCAAAGTTTGGATAATTAATAATGTAAATGAGTTCTTAGATTTGAATGTAAACACTGCTTGAGCTTTCGCTATTGCATACTATTCAGCAATAGTGGATTCTCAGTCTAATTGTGTGCTTCTTTGAGGTGAAGTCAGGGAATGTAAGAGGAGCTGCAAAACCTTACCAACGTTTCCTCCAAGAAGGCAGACTCTGTGTTCAGTTCTTACTACAGCTCAAGTGTTGTCCCACCAGATGGAATAGGTCAATAGGAGGCATGGGGTAGATGGAAGGGAATAGAAGCTCTGCAGGTGACCTGGTTTCACGTTGGCTTGGGAGCTGAGGGCTGACGGGTCTTGTGATTAGCGACCAAGGCCTCTAAACTGCACGATTGCATCCCACTGTCTTCCTGGTTAAAAATAAGGGTCACGATTTCTCAACCCACATATGGGAGTAGCCCTACCTATTACACCTTTGCAGGCCGGCCTCCCCTCACTGTTTACTCTCCGAGGTTTTACTTGTCAAGTCCTCTCACCTTCCCAAACTGGACAGTCAAAGGAGTTGTTGATCACGGGAAAGAGAAGCCCTTCAGGGTTGGAAGGGTGAATTCAAACAGCCTCTGGAGAGTTCAGGATAAGAAGCATTGTGGAGAGAGATAGCCCAGGGATTTAGAATTTAGGTTCTATTTTGAGCTATGCCTTGAGCATGTTGCTCTCTTTACAAAAATCACCAGATGTGAGAGCAAAGACTGCTTACTTTGTGGAGCGCTTGAAGAATTCTTAATCAGAGAATCTGATTAAGGCTAGGAATGAAATTCTGCTCATGGTTCTTTTAAAACATTATAAAACAAAGATACACACTGGGCTCCAAAGCTCTTCACCCTTCCAAGGTAATTTTTATTGTCTGCCTGCCCACTGAACTATGGCCCACCTTGTCTGAGGTGTAGATCACCTGCTGCTATAGATTCACTTCGACTCAGGAAATCCAGGTGTCACTGAGAAGCCCTGTGTCTCAGCCACTGATTCCTTGCCAACACAGGTGAACCCTACCATTTCACATTCAGACGACTGGTGCCTGATGTAGAGCTGAAATCTGCAGCCCCCAGTGTACCTTCACTGATCCTATCCTGTCCTCGGTCAGATCACAGAGCAAACCTAGTTACCTTCTTCCATATCACCATCCTTCCAACACTTACAGGCAGCTGTACTGTCCCCCTAAATGTTCTCTCTTCCAGTTCAAACATCCCCTGTTCTCCAGGCCATTCCTCATACCACAGGCCTTGGAGGCATTGGCCAATTTCATCAGGATGGGTTTTGACATTTGACAACTTTTCAATGTCTCATGTAAAAGGTGGAGTCCGTATCTATATCATAGTTCCCAAAACCAGTGTGGATTACACACTCTTTGACTTCCATCATTCTGGATATTTTGTTGTAGTAATGTAAGGCTTTTTTTTTTTCTTTTTTAGCCTAAACATATTGTGCTTACTGTTAGCTAAAATCTCTCCTTCTGTCATATAACTCCTGTCTTATATTTATGGAATTGAATTTTGGCACTTAAGCATTCTTTACATTTATCTTCTTTACAATTTCCTCTTGGTAGACTTGGCTCATTGTTTCAATTGATCCAAAACTCTGTTGGCGCTAGGCAACTAGCCGGGTAGTTCTTACTCTGTATGAAGTGCACTGCTCTGAGGGTTTCCACATTGCACCACAGGCTGTATCCATGTAAGAGCCCTGGGAGGTAGGGATTCCCTTCCTAAAATGCTGATAAACTAAGGCTGAAAGGTGAAGTGAACTGCTGAAGGTCACACCCCTAACATGTGGAAAAACCAAGACTCAAATCTAAGTAATGTAATTGTACACCGATTGTTCTTATAATTTGCTGTACTATTTCTTAAGATTTCTTTGGATTTAGCCTCTGCCATTTAACATATTGGCTCTCTCTTCATCCAGCACAAATTAGAGTCATCAATGTCCTCAATCAATTCATTATTTTAAGAATAATTGCACATAACTGGGCTGAAGACAAAGCCAGTGGAGCTCGGGTGCCAGAAATCTACCGGTACTGACTTTCCTTAACAAAGCCATCGGACAGAACTCTCACCAGCCCATGACTTGTCATCATGCTCACAAGGACCACATTGATTCATCTATTTAATACACAGAGTGTCTAGTATGTGCCAGGATGTGTGTCAGGCACTGGGCATACCGAGATGACCAGCAGACATGGCACCACGACAAATCTGCCAGAGGCCAGGATAGGTCTGGTTTAACTCACTCGTAGCAAAGCCATGCTGACTCTTCAAGATCAATGGCTTTTCTCTGCTAATGGAGGGAAAATGTCACAGTGACACTTAGTTTGCCTGCCCGGGGGAAGGAGGTTAGTATTGAACCCAGCAAAATGAGCAAAGCAAAGGGCACAAAGAACAGTATCACTGAGTAAGGATGCTGCTGTTCTGAGAACTGTAGGTTGCCAGCCTATGACAGGGAACTTTAACTTGTGGGAGTTTTCAAACTTAAGAGGGCCAAGGTCTTCATTCATCCAGCCATGTGACACCTATTTCCCCTTTTCTTCTGGCCATGAACTTACAACAAAACTCTTTTCCCAAGTCAGATGCATACAGAGTGCACTCAGAAGATAATCTGTGAAAACCTACCAAAGTGGAATCTGATAAATAATTTGATCAATAAAAATACCTTAGCTTTCATGTATTGAACAAATCCTATGTGCTTGGCACCATATTGAGCACCTTTAAAAAAAATTAGTCCCCATAGTAACCCTACTGTGAATGTCATTTTTAAAACCCTTGTTTAAATTTAATAAATCTTTTTTTTTTTTTTTTTTTTTTTTTTTTACATATGACAAAATAAAGCTTAGAGAGACTGTGTCACACAGCTGGTGAGTCCGTCATTAGACCCAGGACTGTCTGACTCCAAAAACAGCTTCCCTCCCCACCCCCACACTCTGCCAGCTCCCACATGGAAACAAGGTGAGCCCTTGACTTTTGTTTATAAGTGCTCTGTATTCCAGTGGAGGAAGAGCCTTAAGTTGGGGAGGGGGAGCAAATTTTGTGTGGTACCCAAGGCAGTCTGCTGATGGTCACAGCCACTGTCTTCATGCCTCAGTGTCGGAAGTGGTTGAAATAGATTAACAGGACCCACTTACAGGGCAGAAGGGCCTTGCACATGACCACCTGGGGTATTTGGAGAAACAAAAGCCCAGGGAGACCTCCTCTGCTACCTGCTTGATGGTATTGGAGCTAAATTAAATAGAAAATAAGGACTTTAGATCTCAATTAGGGCAGAAGGCTCTTTACCACCAAGCACAAACTTGCCAATCTCAACTTCTGTGTAGAAAACTTACCTACCCTTCAGCTTCCATCCGCTAAGAGCTGTTGAAGAAGCTGTTTTTGAACTCATCCCTAATGGCTCCCTCCACATTCCTTGCACTGAGAACTGCCAACCTTTCCATGTTCTCAAGGAACAACCCCCGCCCCCCTGCCCTAGTCTTTCCCCTTCACTACTTGAGGACGATCTCACTACTGGGTGAAACAACCCAGTCCACCTAGTACCAGCAGCTTCCTCCGTTTCCCTCCTCTTTATAGAACTAACGGTATTTTTCCACCCGGTCTCAGGGAAAGGACTGCTCCTCCACAGCGCCACGCTCATCTCTCCACGTGTGCCTTCGACTTACTCACTTCTTCCTTTTTTGGTTGTCCACCCCCCGCCCTCCCAACCACCAATTTGCCCTTCCCCCATCCCAATCTCCCCACTTCTACCAGATTATTTTTCTTTGCTTACAAATGTGCTTGACCATACCTTCTTCTTTTAAAAAAATCCTTTCTCGCCCCTGTTTGTTACCCCTCTAACTAGCATCCTACTTTCACAATCTTGAAAGAAGAGTGCACTTCCGGACCCCCCACTCTGTCCCTCCTTCCTGCAATCTGGCTCCTGCCCTTGTCATTCCACTGAGACTCTACAGACCCAAAGGTCACCAATGACTTCCTCATGACCAAATTCAACGCTATTTTCTCCCTTTTGCCCCTCACCCTCTCTGTAGATCTCCTCTCTGTGGATTGTGCATTTCTTTTTCATTCGTATTTATTTAGCAACTATCTTATGCCAACCACAGGGCCACACTAGGGGCTGGGGCTTGGGATGATCTTTCAAGATGCTGTATTTCCTCACTTCTCCTCTTAGTTCTCTGATATCTTCTTGAGCCTCTCTAACTCTTATCACTCCTAAATGCACACTTCCATGGGGATCTCTCCGTGGACCTCTTCTCTTCTCTATATTCCTTGGTCACAATCTCACAACTTTAGCTGTTACCTCTGCGGCTGACTCTATGTCTCTTCCTATCCCAGCTCCTCAGTTCTGCATTGCAAATGGCTAAAGAAAGTCTCTCAAATTCTTTATGCTCATATACTGAACCTCATTTTCTCATAAACCTACTTCTCCTTTATGTATTTTCATCGTTATTGGCATTTTAATAGAATCAGGCTCAAAACCTTAGCAGTATCTTGAGGTGCTCTCCCCCTTCTCCTGGCTCACTAAAACCTAAATTGCCCAAACCTGCAGATTCTCCCTCAGATAATTATTCATACTTGTTTCTTCATTTCCATTTCCATTACCCTAATGTGGGAACTCATGAACCTCTACTTACATTAGGGTTTCCCAACCTTTAGTCATTCCCTGACCATTAGGATTTGGGCAATATGGGCAGATCAGATTAATTCTACTATTTATATAATATTTTTTAATTTGATAGACCTTCTTTTTTCCCCCTTAGACTCACTCATAGCAATATGGAATCAGAGGTTTCATGTGCAAATTATATTTTTCTAATACATATTTAAGTTATTATTAAATTCTCAGAAACCACTTAAATTCACTTTAGAAACCACATGTCACACACTCCCCACACTTTGGGAAACATTTATTTTGATTATACAAAAGCCTTGTAACCAGCATTTCCATCTCAAGTCTTTTGGCATTTCAATCCATTTGATTCAATTCTTGCAAATGAGTTGTTCAGAATGACAACTATATCCTGACAGTTTCTTGATCAAAAACTCATTCACCATCAAATCAGGTCTAAAATTCTTAACAGAATGTTGTCTGTAATCTGAATGGACCTGCCTTCCCAACATTGTTTCCTGTTGCTGGGGCAGCCTTATTTCCACCTTCATGGAACCAATCACTGTTGGCCTTACTTTCCCTGCACTGTTCTTGCTGCTCCCGCTCCCCTCCCCCAGCCATCACCTGCCTTCAAAGTTCTCCCTCCTCCTCCCCCACCAACAGCCTCCTCAAAACAACCACTAATTCCTTCAGCTGGAAGTAATCTTTCCTTCCTCCAACCCCCATACTTTTCAGGACACTTTTACCCAAACCACACTTTTCTTTGGGTACTTTTCACTTTCTACTTTTAATTTTTGTTATATGCTTGCATTTTCTCTCCCCTATAGGCAGGTTCTGATTAGGATTCATCTTTGCATCCTCCTATCAGTTACTGAAATACTCGCTACAGGAGAAAAAAAAAAAAGGATCACTAAATATGGATTGGCTAAATGAGTAATGAGTCAGGCACATTTTGGTATAAGTGAATTTTGATTAAAGTAATTTCTCATCAAGTAGAATTTGTTTCTTAACGATCCCCCTGTGTTTTGGTGGTGGCAGGGATTGGCTAAGGTCAATGAAGGAGGTTCTTCTATGTCACCTCTTGGCCTACCTTCGCCTACATGCACTTTTATTTGAACAAGAAAAATAAAAGACGTCATTAAGTATTGTTCTCATATAGATGCAGAGGAAGAGGGGCTTGTTTTGGTGATAACTGAAGTTTTCATTCATTTTGTTTTGTTTTTAATAGACATATTCCTGAGAAAACAGTGAAATGGGGAGTTTTTTTATTTTATTAAGAATACGTTGATTTTTTTCGGAGCCTTCCCCCCAGTACCTAACCAATATGAAAATCAGATGAAACCATGTCTCCTACAGGGCTCGCTGTCCTCCGGGAAGCTGTTTCCTTGAATGGATGACCACAGCTGGAGGAGAGCCTGAGCTCCCCAGGGTTTAGTTTGACACCCCCAGGGGGTGCCCCAAGCAATCCAGGCTGCTGGGAAGTAGAACAGCAAAGCCCTCTGATTACTCTGCCCTCTCAGCAGAGATCCTCCCTCCAGTGTTCTCATCTCACTGGGCCAGCGACTCTGTGGGAAACTCCAGAAAATACCTCCCAGGAAGCCCAAAGCATTGCCTTCATCAGAACACTCACTTTTGCTCAAATACATAACAGCAATTCTTTCAGAGTGAACAGAAACCTTTATGCTAAATTTCCTGCCTTAGAATTGCTAACAATTATATATATATATATATATATATATATATATATATATATACACATTTTCTTCTTGTAAACTTATGAGCGAAGGAAGGCAGGTGTAAAATGAAGGCCAGAGTCGCGTCACCCAGAGATACGAGCACCGTCGCATGTTGGACTCCATAAGACACCTGCTGTAGCCGACCAGCATTTCCCACTCACATCAATAGGCCTCTGTGTGTTCTATGAAGTGGTTCAGACTTTTGGGGTCTCTCCCTCTGAATTCCTTTCTAGAATGTGGTTCTCCATAACAGAATGTAAACAAGCAATTCTCAAACTGCCCTTTGGGCCTCCGCAACCGCTGTGTGGCTTGAATTGCTGGTCACGCCTAGCAGTTTCTCCTCACTGTTCCAAAGCTAAAGCTGTAGAGAAATACTTTCAAACCAAATATATAAAGTGCCCCTTTCTCTGCTCAAGAGAAACCATCCTTTTATTCAATGCATTAGACCAGTGGTCGGCAAACTGCGGCCGCTTGAGTGTGGCTCTTCCACAAAATACCACGTGTGGGCGCGCACGTACAGTGCGATTGAAACTTCGTGGCCACACTCAAGGGGCCAAAGAGCTGCATGTGGCTCGCGATCCGCAGTTTGCTGACCACTGCATTAGGGTAACTGAGGGCTATCCTTGCTCAGAGAGCACGTGAACTTGATCCTCCTCAGCTAGTAAGTGCTGCCATCTTGAACACGGTGCTTGTGACGCAATTCCAGCAATGAGCCTCAGCTGTGAGAGTCAAGTGCAAGACGGAGACTGAGCAGGTTAGGGCCTTTGTTGCTCTAGGCAGTATCAGACAACTGTGCGGGAAAATGAAAATAATCTGCTATGATGTCAGGAAGCTTTACAGACTCAGCATAATAGAGCTGGAAATGGTCTCCGTGCTTGATTCCCTTGGACATGTCGGCATGTCCCAGGTGTCCCACGTGCCTGGTGTCGAGCTGCTTGCTCTTTATACGTGTCCACCCCTCTGCCTCTAGGCCTGCCGCTAGCACTCTTGACACCACGGATTGCGAATACCCCTGGAGATTCAAGAACAAGACCCAGACTCTGTCAGAAAAAGCCCAGCGCAGTGCCTTGCATGTCCCTAAAGTGGTGCCCGATAGGCTTTGAGCCCCAGCAGCCAACAAAACCCTCTACTGCAGGAATATATCAGTTCACGATTGTGAGGCAGGCCCTGGCTGGTCTTGCTCAGTGGTTAGAGCATCTGCCTGAGGAACGAAGGGTTGCAGGTTCCATCCCCGCCTTGGTTGGGGCACATGTGGGAGGCAACCAGTCTCAGTCTCTCTCTCCCGTCCTCCTCCCTCCCCTCCACTTTCTGTCTAAAGATCAATGGAAAAAAGATCCTCGGTGAGGATTAGGAAAAAAAAAAGATTGTGCAGCAGAGTAAAGCTGGGTTGCAGTCTTGGGTTGATTTTATTCTCAAAAATCCCAAGAAAAGAATACATAAATACCATGTTAAAATGCCTTACATCAAAAGTTCATTTTATTGGCCTTTTCAACATCAGTGACACGTAAGCACACTGCTAAAGAAGTCACTGTTCACGAATGTAAGTCCTCATTGCCATTATCCAGCCACTCCTCGCTAAGAGGGCTTTAAGTTCAGAATGAAATATAAAGCTGATCTGAAAAGTCAAAGGACATTTTTAGGAGAAAGGGTAAAACAGTAAATGGTGAACAGGGACTCAGAAGACTGGACTGATACTACAAGAGTCAAACCAGGGCTCGGATGAGCAGGTTCACTGAGGAGCCGGTGCCTAAAGCCTGGGGGGGCTGTCGCAGAAGCTGGTCTAGGAACCTGGGTGTCCTTCCCGCTGGTACGCCACCCTCCGGGCATTATTTCCTACCCGACTCCCTGGATTCTGCAAGCCAACTCCATATGGCCTCTACCTGGTCCGATGCAACTTTTGAAAATGAGTTCCTAAAGCTAACTTGATCCCTGTAGGAGAGACATTTCAAAGGTTGACATGTTCTTTCTATGTATATAAGTGAATGAATTTATTAGGCAATCTCTCAGAGAAATGGGGGGTTCTGTGAAGCACTTAGAGGTCCTCTGGGAGGTAAAGTGCTGCATTATTTGTATCGTTACACAATTACTTATAATCTCCTTCCTTTGTTTTCAGCACTTCTGTATATGAATTTTTAAGTAAATAAATCTTGCCTGTTCCGTAGGTAGCACATATTTTCTTCTTTGCATTCTTATTCTGACCACCAAACTTTTTCCATGTATTTAATTTTTTTGAACATCAACTTTTGATAGTGATTCAGTATCACTGTTGATAGTCATGTGAAACAACTCAATCATGTCATTAAAATTTTGACAGTAATAAAGATACTTACCTATAAATAAGTCTCAAACTGAGCCATGGCTTGGCATTCTCTTTTTCTCTCTCTCCTTTTTTTTTTTTTTCTCACAAGGATACAAAGTATTTGGGCATTGTAACCATATAAATGAATTCCACCTTATGTAAATGGATACAATTTTGATTGTCCGGAGAAATTTGAAATGCCAGCTTACCTCAGTCTTTCAGGTGTGTAACCTTATAGCTTCTCCGTCACAACCTGATCTGTGGTTTTATAAACGGACACTGCTACCTTTCCATTTATGCAAATTTACCTTGAATCACCCCTTCCTTTATTACTCATCACGTGGATCTCTGAGAGCTATATTTCTCTCTTCATCACTCAAGCTGGTGCCAATGAGATATTTTTCCCTCAAAATTTCTCCCTTTACAACAGAGACAGTTCACTGGAGACACCTGAGAAAAACTTAAGCGTTCACCTGAGAAAAACCGAGGCCCACTTCTCCAAAGATAAACCAGTGACCCCGGATTGCTGAATGCCTGAAGAACAGTACGGGCATTCTGATGGAGCTTTGTGAAGACACAGACGGGTTCTCACACTGTTTCCGGACCATACTTAGAATGTACATTTTTCTTCAAGAAAGAGGTTGGAGACTGCTAAGTATATACAAAAAGACTAACGAATCTGTCTACCTTCCATTGAGCACTGAGGTTTCACACTCCGCCACCTCTTCCTAGCTGAGGACTAGCAAGTCCAGCAAATTACGTGTAACCTCTCTGAGCCTTCCTTGCTTGCCTCATAGTTGAAATGAAAATAATAATAATAATAATAATAATAATAATAATAATAATGTGTGAGTGTGAAGGCAAGACATGGAACCTCTCTTGAGAGTCCTTTCAAACTTAAGGATGGGCTGGTTTGTCAAAGGGCGGCCCTGTTTCTTGGCCAGTGTGATTAATTTCTTGCCCACATGGAGAAAGGGTTGCCAGAGGCTGCCAGGAGCTGGCTCTCCGGGACGCACAAGGAGCCACTCTCAGCCCGGGATCCGAGTGAGGCAGCCACAGACCTGGCAGCCAGCTTCCTCCTTCCAGGAAACACAGTCTGAGGGTGCAGCCAACACGAGGAAGGGGGAACAAAGACACCCTGCGTCTCCTGAGGCCACCACTGAGCCCTGCTGTACGGCCCCTGGAGTCCACCACACCACACACCTCGGAACTTCCCATTATTGTTTAAGCCAGTCTGTGAAGGGGTTTTCTGTTATTTGCTGGCAAAAATATCCTGACACAGCTTCTCAGCGTCTCCTTGTGAATACACACTTGGAAACCAATGATTTAGAAAATTCCCTGTTCTTCTAATTCTTAAAATTTTCAATTTATTAAAAACCCATCCAAAAACCTCCACTGTGTTAGTCAAGATGCAGCCGGTTTGTTGGTAACGTCCATGATGTCTCAGCAGCATGCGAACACCGAGCACGGTGTTGTCCGAGAGGCCAGCACACCCGACAGAACTGCCGTTCAGCCTGACCAGGGTGGCCCAGCTGTGAGCACTGAACCAGGAACCAAGAGGTCACGGGTTCCATTTCTGGCCAGGGCACTATGCCCGGGTTGCGGGCTCCATCCCCAGTGTGTGTGCGAGGGGCGGGGTGGGTGAGAGCGTGCAGGAGGCAGCCAATTGATGTTGCTTCTCTCATTGATGTTTCTATCTCTCTATCCCTCTTCCATTCTCTTTAAAAATTAATAAAAACATTTTTTAAAAGAAAACTACTATTCACTACGTAGCAAATCTTAGTGATTTTACAATATGACATTCTCTTCTTCGTAGAGGAAGTATATGGGTAAACTGAAACATCTGCTATCAATAACTAGACCTCTTTTTAAATGTTAAATTTAATATAAAGAATTAAACATTAGAAAAGAAATCATTTACTATGCTACCATTACCTATCCTAAATATAGCAATTCAATTGAAAGAATTCTTAAAGTAAGAACATTCCAATTTTTTTCTCAGAAATTATATATGTATGTAATTTACATAATCTATATATTTACATAATCTCTTTATATATATATAAAGGTATTTACATATCTCTAGAACAATTAACTTGGGTTTTATATATTTTTACAGTTTCATAAATTAGTAATAAAATCAACCTAAATAAATAAATAAATAAATAAAAAATCAACCTAGTGTGAATTCAATAAACTAAATATTTTTGAAATCTATTTCTACCTATTTCCCACAGTTGGAAGTTTCACATTCCCTCTCAAGTTTCACAATGACCTTTGACCCATTTACATGGGTTTGTAAAAGTATGTAGGTGAGTAAAAGCCCGCAAGATAAAACACAAAACGAATTATGCTATTTGAATTCTTTCACAAAGAATCACTTTTCTTTCAGAAAATATTCATTTAAGTCCACCTCTTTCTATAATAAGTCACCGTCTCAATTTTCCTGTAATATTTTAAGTGCATGAAAAGTTGAGTGGGGTCTTTAGATAAAGACTTCCACTCACTTTAAAATACTGTCAAAGTGATTTTTAAATATTTCAGAAAGTTTTTAACCGCTAAAAGGCAAAAGTTTGCCATTTGCTAGGTAATTATCAAAACTATTTTAGCTCATTTGGAGCAGGCATTAAAGTTATTGATTTGGGGGGAAAAAGAGAGAGCTAAAGTATTTTTAAGTGAAGCATCACATAAGTGCAAGAACGCATTATAGGAACAAACGTAAGAAATGACATTCTGTGTGGTGCACATTTAGGTATAAAAAAGAATTTTCAGGCTGAAAATGAAGGAGAATAAAACACTAGACCAGTAAAGATATCCTCTTCAATTATTACTTTTCCTTATTGATTGGGTTCCTTAAGATAACCCAGGTAAGTAGAACACCTGTGACCATAACATTAATTTAAAATGAAAATGTCAACTCCAGCATAAACCCAACATAAATTTGGCCTCACCTTCTTGTTAATAAATTTAGAGTTCAGGTTTGTTTTGTTTGGGGTTGAAAATATTTATTTCATCAACAAACACAGAGTGCAAACATTTGTCCTGTTAAGCTGGAGCCAATGTTTATTTTAGCACTGCTAGGATACCTAAGTGTTGTGTAAATGGGAAAACACTGGCTGGAGAAACATTTACACACAAGATTGTGTCTATTAAGACAATGAAAGTGTTTTAAAATATATCCTTTGAGGTGGGTTTATGATAGTGAGAAACTAAGCTTTAATTATTATAAAAACATGTAATTTGGAAAAAAGTATTCTAGAGAGTTGCTTTTTAATCATTCTGATGCTCCCCGAAGTTATCTTTGGAAAACTCAAAAGATTTCCTCACTTTCTTTGGTCTTCTATTGCCAAGTGTCTGGGCACTAAAAAGGGGGTCTGAAAAATATTGATTTGGCTATAAAAGTGCATATGAAAACATGCAACCCTACTGTGTATGTATATATGCATAGATATAGAATACATCTATAATAATAAAAGCTTAATATGCCAATTAGACTGGACAGCCGAACGACCTTCCAGACGACCTTCTGGACAAAGCCAGGGCTGCCAGGGCCAAGCCCCTTGCACAAATTTCATGCATCCGGCCTCTAGTATATCTATATGGACAAATAACTGAAACACCTAAACTAGCTCCTCACATATGTAGTAGTTGCTCAGTAAAAGCAGAACAAATGAACACTGACTTAAAAACCTATTAGAAATGGAGGTAAAGGAGATGGTGTTTTCTAATCCATGTTTTTGTCATGGCTTGGAAAATACTGAAAAGTACTGTTTTAGGTGAATCCCCAAAGCTTTTTTTTTTTTCTTTTTTAGCAATCTGGAAAAATCACAACATATATGCTAGTGCACAAATTTTTTAGCTCTTTAGATCAGTTGCTTACAATGAATAAAAGAACTTGCTGAGTGAACAGGGGGATTTATGGTTCATCTGGCTTTATCTCTTGCTCCTTCCAAACGCACATTCTCATCTCTACTTCCATCGCTCTAGAAAAACACCCAATTCACAATATTAATCACATCCAAAATGGTTTAGGGAACACAGGAAAAACTTGGTCTGAGTTCACAAATACCATCATTCCTGTCATACCTCTCTCGACCAACCTCTCTGTGCTTAGCTTTAGGTTTGGTTCTGTTCCACAAACGAAATGTGACAACAGACTCCGGCTCCTCATGAAAACAGCCAGGGGAACAGATTCATGGGGTTGAAATGTACCAGAAATGTTATCCAGTCTATAGGACTTTCTCCAGGTGAAAACACTTATCAATAGCTCGGCATGTGTGAATGATATCTATGTATGCGATTTTAATTTGTTGTACCACACGGACAGCAATAACTAACTTATTAAATTCAGAGATATCACTTTTAAATGTTACTTCTCATCTCCATACACAATTCATTCATGAAAATTCATACATTTCCAAGTTTGTCACCATTAACAATGCCCAATTTCAGATGCAGTTGGAATGAACAGGAGATGCTTGGATATAAATCCATTATATTTGAACTTTTCCAGGATAAAAATTATCCTAGAAATCATCTATTGGACATTATAGGTAGGGAGAGAAAATTCTTTATTAAAATACAAACTTATAAAACACAGAGTCTAAAAATTAGCTTTCTTGATTAATGAAAGTATTTGTTACTGATAACATGATGGAAGTTGAAAAGAGACGTGCATTTGCAATAACTGCATTTGACGTAAAATTCTGTGAGCAATATGAAAGGGTAACACGTGCACAGACCAGCCTCTCCCAGTGGTTTTACAGTCTACAGATCCCTATGTGAATAAAGATAGTTGTGGTTTGATTCATTGCCAGGGGTTTATTAATACCAGTTTTTACCTGAGGCTATTGGTTACAAGCCTGTTTAGCAGTTTTTATTCAAGGCAGATTAATACTCTGACAGAGGGCTCCCCTCACTGATGCAGTTTGGTGGCATCTACACAATTAACTTTCCTTCATTGCACATCAGTGGCATGTTAAGTTTTTCCTGACAACCTCTCCGAATGCATATAATCTCATCACAATACATGAAGCATGTCCAATAAAAGGCACATCGATGGGTACTTTGGCTCAATATAGCAGCAAGATTTTATAGAGGCTGGACCAAAAGAAGGGGGGATTTGATCATTAAAACACCTCTCTGTTCTTCATTCCTTTCCCAATGGCATGGCCTCGTGAGAGACCACAGATTGCTAAGAAAGTAGTGAATGGGGAGATGCAGAATTTGTTTGGAAAGAAAGCACCCTTACATTTTCATCGCTAACTGATCTTCCGAGTCCAATCACACAGCCACCTCGTGGGCCAGTTATAAAGTGCCACACAGGTGAAAGTGTGCTCACTGAAATGTCCCATGAATGTCACTAAGAAGATTACATAAAGCTTCACTTACTTTTGGACCACAATTTGTTTGTATGTGTGTATGCATGCGTGTGCATCAGTATGCTGTCAGTTCTACATATATTGTATATCAATATGCTGCACAAGTTACTATCATGTGGGTATTTGTGTTCGCATGCTAACTAAAATTGTCACTCCATGAACCAATTCAATTATGTTAGATTCTTTGTCAAAAGACCTTTAAGTAATTTATTTATAAATTTTACTTGGACTTGTAGGCTATTGATTGCGTTTTTTCAGATGGACATATGAAAGGTAGAATGATCTTCCTTCAACCCAAAATTTCTTTTAGCACTTTTGGGGTACATTACCGTGCATAAAGTTTGCCTACCAACCTTTTTGTTTCTGTAAATGTATATTACAATTTCCAGGACCCTAAAAACCTGCAGTGCTTGGGTTTTAACAGGCATGAAATTACGCAAGCAGAAGAGAGATGCCATGTGGAGAAGGACAGACACAAGGACATGGGTCACAAAGTTGATGGCTCTTCACTAGGGCACCAGAGGTGTGAGGGGGAGAGAGAACACTGGTCTGGAAGGTTCCACTGAGTCCAGGAAAATCCTTCTGCTCAGAATGCCAGATGGCACCTTCCAGCAAAGCTCAGTCAGGAGGTGAAATAAGGCCTGAAGAAATGGGGCTGAGCGGATCTTGCGTCTGAGGAACAAAGACGACAGGAGAAAGGAGAGGAATAAAGCTGACTTTAGGAGGAACTCGGCTTGGTGAGTTCAGAGCTTTGGCCATGTCACAAAAATAACAAGAACTACCACTCCTTACGACAACTTACGTGTAAGGAGGAAACCAGCATCCCCATGTCACAGATGAGGAAACTGAAGCTCAGCGAAGTTAACTGACCTGCCATTTGACCTGGCTAATAATGGGTTGCTTACCTGGACTAATTGGGACTGAGGTTCCTGACTTACTCCCCTTTCCAGTATAAACATCTTGCCTTACAGTCTACCTGTAACTCAATCCTTGGGAACCCAAAATCTCCACTTAATGAAGAGTTTAGGGAGGAGAAGACAGGAAAGAACTCAGGGGAAACAAATTTTCCAGAGGCTAAAATGCAAGGAGAACCCCTGAAGTCTCTGCATGATGGTGGTAGAAAGTTACCAACAGCAGAGCACCAGGAAACCTGCTTGAGGTGCCTGGGGTCCACCTCTTCAACTACTGTGATCTGCTTCAAAGAACATTTTAAATCTCACTGCTTTGATATATGCGTAGTGTAGGCCCAGATACAAGAGACGAAACCACAAGACCTTTATCTGCACTTCAAAGCCAGCCAAAAAAAATGTAAGCGTAGGTAATCTCCAAAAATTGCCAACCTAATTCTCAAATCCCAAACACTTCAAATCCCAAACACTTCAAATCCTAAGTGTGACTGCAGCTCTGTATCTGAGAAAAGAGGAAGAGATCGTGTTGGGGGTGGGTAGGTAGGTGAGGATGCGGGGAGAGGACATAATACCAGGATGATTTAGCCACAAATGAGGAGTTCTCTCCAAAAGAGGGGAAACGAGGAACAATTCAGTATGGAGCTTTGCCTGAAGGATGAAAGAACATCCAAGTGCCTCTAAGAATGGGAGTTAAAACGCTACATCGATTGCTTTGGCATCTTCCATCATTATCCTGAACCTAGTGCATTTCCACTTGAACTCCATTCTGAAAATTTCATCATTTAAACCTAAGGGATTTCATGGCTGATGACAGCTCTCAAGCAGATTCCAGAACTATCCAATGGGAAGCCCTCTAAAGTCTGGCAACAGAAAGCCCAGCTCCAGAGCACAGGTTCCTTCAAGGGTTGGCCCCACTGTCACCAGGTGTCACTCAGAGGGCCTGGCCTCAGAGGCAGTCCCGCCTCAGTGCCCTCAGGGTGGGGAATGGAGCTAGGCCTGCTTTGTCTCAGGACTAAGGGTTTGGCTTCTTTATCAGTATCACTGGTTTTCACTACAGACCTCCATGGACTGGGATAAAGAGAAACACAACGACTCTAAAATTCTGGTTCTTTTGAACCATGAAAGTGCCTGATTCAGAAACTTTAGGGAAACAAATTCTTTTCTTTTCAAGCGTGAGAAGTTCACTTGCATCACGGCCCAATGTGTTGTTGAACACAAGTCCACATGCAGTGAGTAACCTGCCAACACTGAGTGGAATGCACTGCTGTGCCACCTCTGAGGCCGCGTCCGCTCCCTAACACCAGCAGAAACCCGCACATCGCGGGGCGGCCCAGAGGAAGTCACTCGCAGCCCCAAGGGCACCGATTTCTGCTTTATGTGAGTCAGAGCCCACAGAGGCCCCGCATGACTCACTGCTCAGGGTGCGCTCTCCTGTGACGAATGAGTCCCCCTTAATTTGGCAGTGATTATGCGGGTTGCTGGCCCACTAAACCCCTTTGAACTTGTAATTGCTGCTGCTTTAAATAATGAACATTAAGGAGAGTTGGATTCATAAAAGTGTGGATAATTACATTTTTTTTTCTTTTCCCCCCCTTTGTTTTGATGGGAGAATATATTCACACACACACACACACACACACACACACACACACACACACACACACATTTCTAAGGCCACTGATCACTGTATCAGGCCAGGCTGTGACTGAAATAAGCTGCGGTCTTGTCCTCAGGTTGGTCAGGGAGGGCAGATCCGTGGTGGGGGCATGCAGGGGAGAGGGAGAGGGCGCCTCTGCAAGCTGTGCAGGGGGAGATCAGAAAGGCCTGGATGCTGTAGGAGAGGAGGAGCCCTGGCACTCATGAATATTCATGGCCAGTCACATCTGTAGCAGGCTTGCTTCCTACCTTTCCCCCCTGTGCCTGGAGAACCGGTGCAGACTGACAAAAGGAGGGGATTCTGCAGCTTCCCCAGGCTCCAGCTTCGCTCCCGGCAGTGAACTTCCTCTATGCTTTTCCTAGTCTACATCTGGATGCAAAGTAGACAGCAGGACACGAGTACACATATAACTTCCACCAGGAAAGACAAGCACCCCAGCCCCACAGCCAGGGGTTGGGAGCAATCGCACAGCAACACAACACACAGATGCCTCCCAGCGTGTCCTTCCTCCCTTCTTTGCCCTGCAATGGGCCCAATCCCCCAGCATCCGTTGATGCAACAACAGTCAGATTTTGATGTTCTGTCGAGAAAAATGAAATGCTATTAATAGGGGACAGAAACCAAAGTTAGCCACGTCAGCCAGCTACTGCCCTCCCTGTAACAACAAAGAACGAGTGATAAATTTAGCCGCCTCATGTTCCGTTTTCAAACAACGCCGCTCAGATTTATAGCTTCCCTGCTCCCATGGCGAGCTGAGCGGCTCACAGAAAAGCTATCTGTTTTTGATTTCACTCTGTTTTCTACAGTTTTAGTTCTTTTTTCTATTTGCAGGGTTTTTGGGGTGTTTTTTTTTTGAACTCTGCATTTTCTTTTTCCTGGTGTGAGTCGCATATCAAAGGCCAGTGTTGTTGGGAAGCTCCCAGCTTGCAAAAGCCACTCCATGGGATGTTATTAGAACCTACGTCACAACATGGCAGACAGTGATTAATAGCAACTGTATCAACGGTAGCAACTAAAAAAAAAAAGCCCCTCCAGCCGCTGAAAAGGGGGTCAGTGAGGTAAAAATAAGAAATGTCTGCAGGAACCCAGGGCCCAGAAATGTTTTTGGACAGTACAGCGCACTGCGATTGTGTCTGATGGAAAGCAAAAAGAAATTCCTGCTGTTATGCATACATAATACAAACTTGTACCTTCCACTGAGTCACTTATACTTACGGCAGCTACACATTAATTTAAAACGGGGTATGTGTACAACTTTGGAATCATCTTATTGATGTAATGGTGTCCCCCAAGATAACTAGCAGATGGCTTTCCACCCCCTCAATGAAAAACTGAAACAAATTGCAGGATTGTCAAAATTTTATCCTGAAGGCACACACTCTAGAAAAAGGTTGCTTTTAAATGAATTGTAAATTTGCTTCATTGCACAATATTTTTCTAAAATTATCACCGGAAAGTATTCTCTGTTTAATTTTTTAGCATATCCTTTCACAAAACACATCTGCTGCGAAGGATTTCTAATTTGTACTAGCTGCTTTGTAACAAACACACAGTTGTCACTGTGCCATCTAATGTTATTGGGGCAAAAAAAGAAAAAAAGCATATTCTCCGTCACTCTCAGCACACTAAAAATCCTCAGCTGTTTCCGATGAGGCAAACCAATAGAAACGAATACAATCATTTGAACTCCAGATGCAAGTGACATATAGGAGATGAAAGAAATGAGGAAGGATGGCAATGTAATCAAACCAGACAATCAAAGAGAACATGGCACAGGAGCTGGAGGTGGCTGAAACCGGGGACAAAGAGCAAATCTATACAGAAATCTTGCCGGATTCTGTCTGATTATGAGGAAGGTAACCAGCAGGCTGCAGAAGAAGAACACCTCTCGCTAGAGCAGCGGTTCTCAACCTGTGGGTCGCGACCCCTTTGGCGGTCGAACGACCCTTTCACAGGGGTTGCCTAAGACCATCCTGCATATCAGATATTTACATTATGATTCATAACAGTAGCAACATTACAGTTATGAAGTAGCAACGAAAATAATTTTATGGTTGGGTCACAACATGAGGAACTGTATTTAAAGGGCCAGAAGGTTGAGAACCACTGCACTAGAGTATATGTCATAAGGTTGGCCAACCACAGAAAGGATGGATGGTAGGGTGCACTCTTAGCTTTCCCCATTTATTTCCACCTCACACCCCTCTTATGTGTTTGTGGTCAGTTCGCTCAGGGGAAATAAGCCCACCTTCCGCAGTACTTACTGCGGAGGATATGGCTCATGCTTCGCCCATGCATCATCTCCTCTCTGCATCCTGACCACTCAGGGAGAGGCCCTTGTTATCGGCCCCATTCCACAAAGGAAGAAACCGAGGCTGTTCAGAGGCTAACGAACTTGCCCAAGGCAACTCAGCCAATAAGAGACCTTGAAGCTTCACCCAGGCTCCCAACCACGCATTGATCACTGAGTATTTGCTTCATATCCAGAATCAAAAACCCACACACTCAGCATCTTTGCATGGTAACCTTCATGGAACCACAGAGAGCAACAAAAAACAATTATTGGATCTAGTTGGTATCTAAATAATGCAGGAAATAATCCACTCCTTCAGAGCATCGTACGTGGTGCATAAGTTTAGAGGAAGGAAAATACGGCGTTCTAACCAATCAGACCCACATCATCTCATTAGTATTTTAAATTTATTATATTATGCAATTTCAATCTAGTAGGCTTATAATCTAAATTTTTATAGTGTTAATTTTTGCAGAAAACTTAAATAGTAACTATATATGCAAACTTTTCTTATTTCATTAATACAATTAAGTTATGAGAATAAAATTATATACGTGTTGACTAATCTTTATTCTGAGCATGAATAAATTTTACCACTGGAATTTAGATTTCTCGAAATACCCAAGAATCCAAGCAGGCTTTTGATCTATGTATTCACTAACTAGTAAATCTATCCCAAAAGTTCCTTATAATACAACTTTTTACTATCTCTACTTACCTCTGGGAGCAAGACATACATAATACGGAATTTCAAACTATCCTTGGCTTCTTGCCTTACAAGCAGGCCAGGCAATGGAGAAGCAAGTCCAGAGTGCGATGGCCCATTTCTCATGGTTACATAGATCCTGGGTGATGAGGGTCCCAAACATCACCCAGCAGGCCAGGTCAGGCCCTGAGGGTCCCACACCACACTAACTGCAGCTGCAAGCCATGGGCCTATCCCAGACCATCCACAGCTACCATTCATGTCACGATGGGAGGGGGAGAGAGAAAGGAAAGGCTAATTATTGAGTACCAACCTGTTCAAGGCACTGAGACAGGCGTTTTACATACTGCATTTCATCTGGTCCCCCTCCCACTCAGACAACCCTACCCATTTTATAGATGAAGACTTAGAGATGTTAAATAACTTGCCCGAAGAAACAGCACTAGTAAATGGCCTCCAGGGAGTCAAACCAAAGTCCTGCACACAAGTCCTGTATGTGTTACTAAGACGCTCTTCTCCCCTCTTTCACCTTTGTGTGCAGTAGAGGTGTAAGGACTCAAAGTCACAGTTTCAAAACTTTAATGTCTTTTTTAAAATATATACCTTTATTGATTTCAGAGAGAAAAAGGGAGAGAGAGATAGAAACATCCACGATGAGAGCGAATCATGGATCGCTGCCTCCTGCAAGTCCCCCACTGCGGATCAAGCCCACAACCCAGGCACGTGCCCTTGACCGGAATCGAACCTGGGACCCTTTAGTTCACAGGCCGACGCTCTATCCACTGAGCCAAACCGGCCAGGGCAAAACTTTAATATCTTTATAGCCATTTTGCCCATTCATCTCTACTTACCCAAGCTGTGCCAATGACACAGGCGGTGATCTGCAGTACACCAATGACAATTCTAAATGAGTATCTGGGAGTAGTATCCTGTTATAGAACCATCACAATGCCACGTTTTCAATCGAATCGTACAGCATCCAGCAACTGAAATGAAAGGGCCCTCCAGCTGACGGGTGGGAATAACTGAGCACCCCCAGGAGAAGACAAGCCCCAGGTTTGTGCCTGTGCCTATGGCGCTATAGAGGGCGAGGAGATTGTGGGGAGAGGGGAAGACAGCCACACAGGGTGAAGGGCAGGGCCCAACAACAGGTCCCCTCTCCCGGCTGCCAGATTCATTCCAACTGCTCACAGTGTGGCTCTCAGATATAAACCAAACAGAAGTGACAAAACCCAAAACCACGGGAGCAAACACTGGCTTTCAAGTGCTGTGGGAACAGAGACATTTGTTTAAGTAACCACTGTTTTAAAATTGCATACATAGTAACACCAAAATAAACAGCTTGGGATGCTGTTTATTTTAAGATACACAATAGTAATGTAAAGCGTGGCGCGCCCCAGCTCCGGGGCGCAGGAACATAATTTACAGTTGTAGAGCGCCCTAGGAGGACATCACGACACGCCAGGACTGTCTACTTCCTGATTAGATAACGGCGAAGGTCAGAACGCATTGCTGTTGGTGCGGCAAAGAGCAAACACGCCCCCACAGAGCCCCCGTTCCTCCTGCTCGCTGTGAATTATGAATCGAGTCCTGTGGAGAGCAGGGTTTGCCAAGCCGCCTCTACAAAGCGTGTATTAATCACAGGTCCCGGGGAAGGGTCAAGAGCACAGCCTGACAAACCAGGGACGGAGCCTGGCTGCCGACCTGCGTTCCCCAGCCTTTCTCCTCCCCGCTCTGCCACCGAAGAAGGAAAAGGGAGAGAGGGAAAAAACAAACCCACAAAAACCTTGAAAATACACAAGCTGGTTGGGGTGCTGAAACATATGTAAAACTGAGCTCTCAGGAAAAAGAGCTAGATCAAACAAACCTTAAGCATGATCAAAATCAGAACTCCATTGGTGGTTTATTTTAGCCAACTGGGTATATTCGTCCCCATGCCTGCCAGGCGCCTCCTTCCGCCGCCATGCAGGTGCCCTGGGGAAACGCTCTTGGGACCCCGATATGTCAGTTTCTCTACTTCAGTCTTGGCCAGTGTCCTAAAGGGCTTTCAAGGCCTGCAGTCCTCATGGCCTTCCTCCTGACATTCTGGCCTTCTGTTCTGTCTCGCCACATCCTAAGGTGACCTGCCTCTTTGCCTTCACCCTCAACTGTCGTGTCATGGAATAAAAATTACTCTGATCTTATCCACAATGACTCTGAACCTGAGTTTGCCCTAAAATATGGTTTCCCCAAAACTTCTCTGCTGTGAACTGAACTGTGTGTCCCAGCACAGTTCCTATTGGAAACCCTAGCCCCATGTGACTGTATTGTAAGACAGAGCTGTTAGGAGGCCTCTGAAGTTACATAAGGTCATCAGAGAGGGGCCCTAATCTCATAGGATTGGAGGCCTCACAAATAGAAGAGGAAGACGGAGATCTCTCTCCATACATGTGCAGAAAGGCCACCTGAGGACACAGTAAGAAGGCAGCCATCTGCAACCCAATGCGGCCAGCATCTTGATTTTGGACTTTCCAGCCCCCAGAAGTGTGAGTGAATTCATTTCTGCCGTGTGAGCCTCCCCGTGTGTGGTACTTTTACGGCAGTCTAAGCTGACCAATCCACTCTCTCCCAGTAAAGTCCCCCACTTTTTCCTCCTTACCAGTGTCTCTGGACTCAGGGAAGGGAGGCCAGGCTTCTCTCTTCCCTTTCCTCTCTTACTCTCTGCTCTCAGCCCCTAAGACTTTCCACCCACTTTTCTCAAGGAGTCCGCAGCATTTGCCCTCATTCCTCTCCACCACTGTGGCCAGAAGAATGTTGACCTCTACGCCACCTCCACGTTCCCCAGTGGCTTCTGTACGCGCCAGGATGCTCCTCTCCACCCCATGGCGTGCCTCTACTTTGGAAGGCGTCTTTATATATGGCAAAGAGCCTTCTAATAGCTCTCCCCTCTTGATTCCAGTGTCATCCATCTCCACGTCACCCAGCCCGGGTTTCGTCAAGCAGGGATGCTGCCTTTCCAAGGACACAGGCCTAAAAGTGTCTCTTCCCCGCTTCTCTGCTCTCCCTCTGTCTTCATCTGGATTTGCAAGCCCCTCAGCGGGCTCCCTGTGTTCCCAGAGCACTACACACTTTATAAGCCTCCCTACTCAGCATGGGTCTTTATTAAAATAAAATTTATTGTCTTGTATTATAAATGCAGCACACATTTTATAGAAAATTTAGAACACATGGGTAGTATAAAGAAAGTAAAAAGTCACCCAGATACGCTACCCCAAGGTAGTCACTGTTAACATTTTCATTTGTTCTTCTATGCATGCATGCACCTATGCGTACTTTTACCACACTGGAATCCTATCAGACACCCTGCCTTCTCTGTCTTAGTTCACCTGGTAATATGTTGAGAGATTATTTTCCTATCTCCAACATTTTGGAGGATATAACTTTTAATGATTACACAGTAGCCCATAATCTTCCATTATGGTCTTCTATGGTTGAAAGTAGAGATGGTTTTCAATGTTTTATTCAGATACATAATTATACACAATTTTTCATAATTTCTTAAGTATACATAAACTCCTCAAAACTGAATGGATGAATCAAAACATAAGGACCTAATTAGGAATACACATCACCAGTTTAAATTCCAGAAAGATTAAGTGAATGTTTATTGTCATTATTGAACCAGATATTTCCTTCTGCTCTGGACAACGTTGAACACTTTTTTTTTTTTTTTTTTTTTTTTTTTTTTTTTTTTTTTTTTTTAGTTTTCCTTACTTTGATAGGAAAAAAATATGTTGTCCTGATTTTTATATTGATTTGGTTACTAATTATCTTGAACGTTTTTCAAATGCCTGTCGGCCATTTTTATTTCTTCTTTTGTGAATGAACCTATTCCCCTGTGGATTTTTATCAGGTGAACTTTTTCCTTATTAATCTGTACATTTTATTAAGGACACTAACCCTTTGCTTGTTATATGATGCTGCACATATTTTTGCCATCTTTATGTTTACTATTATGGTGTTTTCTTGACATTCAAAAGCTCTTGTTCTTATTTTTAATGAAATCTATCAGCATTTTTTCATTATAGTTCCTTTGCTTTTGTGCTCTGACAGGATTTCACTAAATAAAGGAAAGAGAAATAGTTACACCTACTTCACAGAACTCTTAAATGTAGAACATATTTTGATGGCGAGCACTGAATGTTTTTTTTTCAAACATAGTTAAACCACTAACCAAAACCCATTCATTGAATTACTCCTTTTTTTCTCAATTGACTTGAAGTGATGCCTATAAAATTAATAAATTTCTCCATACATTAGGATCCATTTGTGCATTCTTATTTTGTTCACATGATCAACCTCCCTACTGTCAGCCACTTTGTAGCTTTCTAATCGACTTTAACAATGCTCAGTGCAAGACCTCCCTCGTTTTCTTTTCCAAAAATAGCTTGACATTATTCAGATGAACTGTGGAATCATTTTTTAGTCATGATCCCAGAAAAGAATATCTCATTGGAATTTTGACTTACCAGCCAGCCATTTCAAGAATTCTCTAACTAAAACTCTTCCTCTCTCCCAGGTTGTCAGTCCCAGGCTGAGCTAGGTTCTTCCTGCCGCCTGCTTTCACCCCTCTTGCCCCTGGCTCCCCGAGTTCTGCCAAAAAAGATGAACCATGTGGTCCATTCCAGCCGCCCTCTTCCACCCAAGGCTGCCCCGCTGTGCCACCCTCATCACGCTCAGGTCCTATTCAGACAGTCTGAGAGGCTCTTTTCTGAGTTCCTCAGCTTTCTTCCCACTCTTTACAAAATGTGCCTGTCTCTTACCGACCTGTCTACCTGTGCTTTGACCGCCATTTCACTGGCCTCTTCGTGAACCTTGCATTATCTATTGTCATTCCCTCCACTCCCCCACAAACACACCTACATGGCAGTCTCTCTCCTGAATCCCTTCCCACGCTGATGCAACACCTGACTCACCTCATGCACCTCTGCGAACAAACCCTGCTGCTCCCACACACTGTCCTCTGTTCTTCCTTGTTCCCTTCCAACTTTTCCTGCGCACTACCCAGTCTGAAGAATTCAAAGGGAGGCCATGACCCAAGTGCCAAATCCCAAGGTGTATTTTTAGTCATCATTGTCCTTGATCTTTCCGCAGAATCTACTTCCTCCACTTCAAAATGCCTCTCTTGACATGATCAGATTGTGCTCACAGCAGTCCAATTTATCTCTGCTCATTACTTTCTCCCTTAGATTATATCCTTGCCCTGGCTGGGTAGCTCAGCTAGTTAGAGCATCGTCCTGATACACCAAGGTTGTGGGTTTGGTCCCAAGTCAGGGCCCATACAAGTATCAACCAATGAATGCATAAATAAGTGGAACAACAAATTGATGTTTCTCTCTCTCCCTCCCTCTCTTTTTTTTCCTCTCTCTCTACCTTCCTCTCTGTGTCTAAAAACAACAACAACAAAAAAACTCAGTAATCTTATATAATAAAAGCCTAATATGCTAAGTGTCTGGTCGTCCGGTCATCAGTTCAACCAATCAAAGCGTAATATGCTAATGTATGCTAAGGCCGCTCAACCACTCGCTATGACATGCACTGACCACCAGGGGGCAGATGCTCCGACTGGTAAGTTAGCTTGCTGCTGGGGTCCGGCCAATCAGAATTGAGTGAGATGGGCCAGACACACCCTGGAGCCCTCCCGAGGTCCCTCCCCAGCTGGCCAACCTCCCACATCCCTCCCCAGCCTCAACTGTGCACTGGTAGGGGTCCCTCAGCCTGGCTAGCACCCTCTCGCAATCCGCGCTGAGTCCCCCCACCCCCCCACCGAGTGCACAAATTTTGTGCACCAGGCCTCTAGTAATAATAATAAAGAGCAGCCCTAACTCCCAAACTTCCACAGAGGTTCCCCACCTGGATGGCTATCTGGCTTATGTGTCTAAACCTAGGGGGTCACTATACCTTTCCAAGCTTTCTCCACTATTCTCCCATACACAGTCTCGCTTTCGCCAAAAAGGATTCAGTTTTAAGAGCTATAGAATCCACACAAATCTCTGAATGTAGCATCAAAGGTACATCCAGGTAGAAATATCTTCAGGGAAATAAAAAAAATCCCACTACTCTCTTGCTGCAATGAGCTCATCTGAGCCTCTCACAGGATCTTGCCTCTTTCGAGTGGGCCTGTGCAACTGCCACATTAGGGATGTAAAACTGCTCTTCCCACCAGCGTGGCCAGACGAAAAGTGGCTGGCTGCTGAACCAGTTAATTCTCAGGATGAAGAGTTTATGGACAAAGAACAAAGATCTCCAAATCCCCACGGAGTTTGGTCCAAAGCAGTAATAATACAAGTGGGAATAAGTTTATTGGGAAGTTAAGTTTGCTATCCTCCAGTTCTTTCTCTTAAGCTGGAGTTAATAAAATTTCAAAAATTCCTTTGATTCACTACAACTGTGCTACAAAATGAACGGTCCAGAGGGTCTTTTGGCCTTTTCCTTGTACATGTCATGCTGACTGTTGAATTTGATTTTCATGCCAAACAGACTTAGGTCAAAAGAAACAAATATTTTTCTTTGAAGAGTGTTTTCTCCATATCTAAGTTCATGTATCATGGAGCTAAGTCAGAGCAAATTAATTATTTTTAGTTAATTATACCAAAACATCAATGAATATCATTTATACTTACATAGTGTTCTCCCCTTTTCAAAAGGCTATTTCTAATCTCAGCTAATCCTCAAAGCAACAAGGTGAGAAAACCAGCAGTCAGAAAATTAAATGACTTGCCCAAGATAACTCAGAGAGCAAAAGGCTGCGTTGAGCCTGGGATCCTGGTTACGTAACTTCAAATTGGTCCTAAGTCTGCTGCCTCCGGTGTATATATAGTCTTGTAAACAGAAGGGATTCCTTTCTCCATGCCCTGAAATATTTGTTTATTTTTGTAAAGAACAAAGAATTAAGAGATTGTCCTAACCATCTCAAGGTAGGAAAGGCACTGATTCTTCTATGAATTACAAACATTTCCATTGTCTCCTCCACTCAGGCCTGGCCATAAATTCAGGAAAATATAAGCACTCCCTCAGTAGGCAACTGATTACATATACATTTTGGAGGAGGTGGGGCATTTGGGATAGACTTGGACAAGAAAGTGCAGGCAAGTAAGAACCAGAGAACTAAATCACACTTTTCCTTAAACTTGCTCTGCAGAAATACATAAATTTCAAACTGTTTTGAAAGAATTCTCAGGCTGACAACCAGTCATATTAAAAACGGATGCCTTTCCATGTGCTCATATTTGGCTATCGCTTACATGGTTCACCCGTGAACATAAAAGCTTCAGAATTAAGCGATAAGAAGGTCTTCATCCAGGTACCATCGAGTAACCCGTGGGACCCCCACACAGGTCTAAATTTATGTTTTCTTAGATATTAACGCAAAAACTGAACTGAGCCTATAATTGACTAATAATGATCTCGAATTGGCCATATCCTCTTTTCACCTTTTTTCCCCTAAGTCACTGTGAGGCAGGGTTTAAAACGAAGTGTAACAACTGACGAGCTGTCTGCAGGAATCCTGAAACACTGAAATGGACCCTGTAACTTTCCACCATGGGGGGAATAAGGCTGCCTTCACAGGGAGCTCCAATGTGTCACCAAACCGACGGGGACTAACCCAGCATGCACCTCTCCTAGTGATAAGAGCCTTTTTCTTTTTGAAAGACTAGTGTGGTACGCCCCCTACCCCCATACATTTGGGCTGTTTATTGTCAACTTATGACAGGGTCACACAATGTGTTCAAGGTAAAACATAAGACATTTGAGGATTGTAGAGCAGCCATAATCTAAATTATTAGTTACGAAATCGCCAGATTACTTCCATCAAAATTAATTTTAGAATATTTGTGAATATATGGGCGATGGTGCAAGAAGCAGATATATCTAGATAGTTATATTATAATGTCATGTTATATTATAATGACTGAGGTATTAAAATGAAGAGCAGCAACAAGTTTTGGTACTGGGATTAACTGGGGTGCCCTTCCTTATCTGACTTATGTGAAAAGTAGATCAGATACCAGGGAACTGGGGGACAGGGTGGTTAGGAGAGGGCTGATTAGTGGCTCATGTTAATTTACTATGATGTTCAGAATAGCTGGGTAATGATATTCTCTTTATTTCTTTTCATTTCAGAACCCCACAATAATAACCTCTTGAGTTGTGATTTTTCTTTTTGTAGATAATCAAAGTCAGGTTCAACAAATATTCATGTTATCTATAATAACCCAGAAGTAAAACTATAGTTTAAGAAAAATTATCTGCCATTATATTGTGACTTGACAACTTATCCACTATCAGATAAAAACAACGTAAATTAGTTCTGGCAGATTTGGGACTCAGCAGTTCAAAATATGAATAGCAAATGTAAAAGCCTGAAAATAGCATTACTATTATGTTTTAAGAGGATAATACACCTTTAAAGGGTGCCAGTGATTACTTTGCATACTGTAAACAACGGCTGCCAATCAATTTAGAAAGGGGTACCCAGCCCGCAAATGTAATAAGGCGAATTCCATTCAACCAACCTAATGCTTTCTACCCACGTCACTATTGCTTAACAGCAGCGGTGGGGCTGGATATCAGCTTCACACTTCATAATCTGCTCCAAACTGCAAAAACAGATCACAGCGTGGGGAAGGCAGGGCATTTCCGGGAGCCCTCAGAAATCTGGGCAGTAACAGTCTCTAAAACCAAAATTAATCCTGAATGTTCAGGTCACTTTATGACCCTACTGGGCAGCAAAGCTGAGTGCGGGACAAGGAGCGATCTCATAACCCAGGCCACTTGTCCTTTAATTTGCAATAACGCCGCCTCCCCACAGAATACACTTGCAAACTGTGGTCATGTGGAATGAAGAAATGGAAATTTTCTCTATGATCTGAATGAATATTCAGGGTTTCACTAAACAGCATTTAATGGCACTCTATTCTTAGAGTTTTTAAATAGCTGAATATTCAGATACGCACATACTTTCTGTTTTCTTTTACTCAAGGTTCTCAATTCTCCATCTCCTTAAATTCTTTAATGTATTTTTAAACAATTATAGTTAGAATATTTTATAAAATTGGGTGCTAAACTTTGAGCTAATCATTATTTTAGTTTCTTTTTTATGGCAATTTAATAAGCATTTCATTCTTCAATCTTCTCCATAGCTTATTTTTAAAATGTGTCTGTCAGCTAGTAGCTCATAATCTGGGACTTAATTTTTTCACTCTAACTCCGCTGGACTTCTTTTTAAACAGCATCGTCTGATGTACTTTTGAAATGTCTTGACCAGATGTTTTTGCATTGAGGAGACCACACATCGCATCCCCCCATGAAAGGCCACCGCCAGCACCACTGTACTGGGGACTTTACCTCAAAGTCATTCAGACTGTGGACAAAGGCTGCTGAGTCCCAAAGACATCCGTCTTTCACATGCAGAACCCCTCACAATCCAATTCTAAACACCAAAGTGGGACTCTGAGTAAAAGGCTATGACACAGCAGGATGCAATTTTTTTTTCCTCTCTCTCAAGAGAGACAAACTAAATTTAGTTGCGATTTTATTTCTTCTAGAGGCGTTTCTAGGATTCAATACAACGTTAAGTTTTGGGCCTGTCTCTTTAATTTGAGAAATTGTAAAAACGACGACAGATGGCACATGGAACTGACTTATGTCCTCTATTCTTTACTGAAGAAGGGAGTGCAGAGAAACTTTGATAAAGGCAGAAGCTACAGTATAGGCAGGTCGCTTTTAAAATTACCCAGGGTCAGAACATGCCGGCTTTCTTTACATCCAACCCACACTGTTGTAGGTGGCCACCAGTGATCATAGCCCCCACGCTGAGTCCCCTCCTGTCCCAATAAGGACATGATGGATGTGCCATTAGCTCTGAACCTCGGCAACCTCTGAAATGATCACTCTTCCCTCCCCAATCTCCCGCCCCCACCCCTCAAAATCATTATGAAATAAGAAGAACGCTCAAGCTTACAGTTAATTGGAAACATTGCCAGAGAAGAGGAATGCTTAGGACAGCATGTCCACAGGAAAATAAATTACCCAGCATTGTTATTTAATGCATTGTGACATCATTTCCTGAAATTAAACAGAGATGACACCAATTCAGACGATCTCCAGTATAAGGTTCTATTCAAATAATTCACAGATGTTTTCTCCTGGCAAGCAGCAAACAATGCAAAGGCTGGGGCCTGGGCAGCCTCGCGGCTGCTGTTGCTGCTGCTGCTTGTGGGAAGCTCTCCCTGCTGGTGTTTTCCAGCTGAGTGTTCTGCACATGCGTTTCCACACAAGCATTTCTCAGGCATTAAGCCCCACTAGTATGCAATGCACATCTGTATCTCGGACTGTGGGAAGGGCCATCTCTCACTCTGTAAGTAAGGGTAAACATTTTCTATTTGGTATTAATTTGGCCCATAGCAATTAGTATTAAGTAGACCAACCTCAGAAGATACCCACTTCCAAGTAGAAATAATGACTGTCCAGGACACACTGGTTGGATGAGCCATTTGAGGCCCTTAAAAAGATGTCCAATGATGGAAGTGATCACAGTGTCCCCGTGGACATCCTTGTGGAAATGGGCAAGTGGAGAAATCAGGGGAGAGATGAACAAGGTGGACAGCATTCCCTGTCACACTTGGAAACCCAAGCACACAACCGGAAGACCCAAACACTCACCATTTGTGCAGCACATTGTGGTTCACAGATGGACTGTCATCTGAGCCACACAGCAACCCAACCAGCTAAGCAGGACACCCATTTACTATTTTCATTTTTAGGCAAGGAAATAGGCGCAGAGGTTGAATAGCTTACCCCCAAGGTCACAAAACTCAAACCCAAGTCTTCTCAATTCACCCTCAGTGGCCCCTTTTCATGAAAACATACTGTGCTGTCTCTCAGAAAGCCTGGACTTGAGCCCTCTGAGGAAGCCAGAGACTCTATGTTCTGCTCCCAGACTGGACCCCTCCCAGTGAGCAGAGCATTCTCTACGAAAAGCAGGCCCCAGCTAAGGCATTCTGAACTACCCTGTAGCCAGCGCCTTCCTGACCCTGACTCCTTCCCAGAAGGCTGGCCAGGATGCCCTGGCTTCCCACTGCAGCAGGCCTCCCGGATGCTGTCAGCGCGCATCACTGAGCAGCCGTCAGATGTGTGTATGGCTCTAGAAGGCGGGGTGGAGACTATGTTCTCTCCTGCTGGAGGCACTGGGGACTCGTTTGGCAAAACCTGGTCTCCCCCCTCACACAGTCCCAGGAAAGTAAGTGGTAACTTTGGTTACCTAGTTCCATTGGACAAAGCTTCCTGCTAGTCATTCAACTAGATTAAAATAAGAATTATAGTTACTTTGCATTATGTACTTATGCTGTCAGAGCCAGGCATGGGGCTGAATGCTTTATATTATCTCATTTAATCCCTGCAATAACCCTAGTGGGTTGTTCTAGAATGATCCTCATTCTATCGATATGAAAATGAGGTTTAGAGAGGGTAACTGCTCAAGATAAAAAACCTGCTGTGTTTCAGATTCCAGGTCCTGTAGTCTTAACTGCGACATTGTATCACCTCATTTAAGAAAGAAAGCCATCTGGATTGACAAAAGATGAAGAGAACTAGTTGAAAGGCCATAGTCTAAGTCAGTCTCTCTCTCTCTCTCTTTCTCTCTCTTGCTCTCTCTCTCTCACACTTTCTCTCTCTCTATATACACACATGTATATATAGCCTATATAATAAAAGCCTAATATGCCAAGTGTCTGACCATTCGTTCGACCATTCGACCAGTTGCTATGACTCACACTGAGCACCAGGGGGCAGACGCTCTGACCGGTAGGTTAGCTTGCTGCTGGGGTCCAGCTGATCGGGATTGGGCTAGACAGGCCAGACATACCCTGGAGCCCTCCCATGGTCCCTCCCCAGTGCCGATCATCCACTGGTGGGGTCCCTCGGCCTGGCCTGCATCCTCTCGTAATCCGGGACCCCTTGGGGGATGTCGGAGAGCCGGTTTTGGTCCGATCCCTGCAGGCCAGGCCAAGCCAAGGGACCCCACTGGTGCACCAATCCATGCACCGGGCCTCTAATACACACACACACACACACACACACACACACACATACATACACATACATACATATGAGATCACTAAGCTGACTGTCATATTGTCTTGATGGACTTGCTGGAGAAGTGACAGGAGTTTCTGTAACGTAATGTGGAGCTCTATTTACTCATAACTTGGGTGCATTGTCTCTATAGGGCAAAATACCTTAAGACACATTTTTATACCCCACAGAGACTTTTACAAAACCCCATAAAGCAAACTGATAGACCAGGAGTGAACCAAGTGAACACCTGAGAGGCTAGTGGGGTGGTGCCCCTCCCCCTCACCACCAGAGCCACCCAGATGGGACAAAGCCTTGGCCGTGAACAAAGGGCAGAGTTTTCAGAACCTGCAGCTTCAAGAAGGCTGCCTGATATTATCTCACTTTAAAGTAAATTTGCTTCTGATTCTGTGTGCATATCTTTGAAAGAAGCCCCACATCCCCTAAGTGTGAGCTTTATCCCTATGTTTTCAAATAAGAAAACCTTTAGTCGGAACCTGGTATGAGCAAGTGGTGTCTTTGTGTGTGAGCACTTCCTGTTTTCATTCCATGATCAAATATATTCTTTGCAGCACAACTAAGGGAGCTCTTGAAGGTGGCGAGTGAGGTGCCTGAGAGCCTAATTGAGCGCACTAAGGGCTTCTTGCCATGGAGGAGTTTTTCATGGTTATGAATAAACCGGTAGCCTGGCTATGATTTCTTGCTGTTTCTTTCTTTAACTATCTTTGAAGTAAAATAAAAACAGTTGTAATGGCAGGCTTACTTTTATGATATCATAATCTCCATGTGTTAGTGAAAGGAATACATTTCCCTAGGATTTCCCTAAGATTTTTTATTTTCTTTTATTTTGATTTTATTTTTATTTTTTTGCCATTGGGTACTTTCCAGCAAAAGTACATACATTTTCAACAGATTATTCTTTCTTCCATCTTCACTCAATTTCTTAGCCTGACAGCCAGGCACAGCCCTGTAGTCTTAACCAATAGAAGAGGGGGTAATAGTATATACAACATTTTCAGTAGTTGAGTTTCTAAATATATATATATGAATCTATTTCTTTAAGATTATTGTGGGTTTCTTAAAAGACATTTTGGAGATCAGTAGTTAGAAAATAGAACCCAATTACTTAGCCTCAGATGAAGCAAATTCAAAGTGCTGAATTCTGAATATAAAAATTCCTCAATTCCCCCAATAGTTTGTGTATGTGCTCTTTAATGCCACTGCGGATTTAGTTTAAATGCTTTCTCCATATAATCAATTAGCTGTGAGTTCATCACCTTTTCCCCTAACGGTGGTGATGCACAGGAATTTGAGAGAGTGTTTTAACTGTTACAGTTGTAGTGGAGCCTTGTTCTTCCAAGAAAACTGAAGGTTAATGATTTTTGTCATATTGGGACTGAGACTGAACAATTGCTACAGTTGGCCTTTGTTGAGGTGGGGCTCCTCTTTCTCTGGGCCTTTTGAGGTATTCAGAATAGGTGACAATAGCTTGCAGTTGAGAACATATGTAGAGAGACCCCTGTGGCTTATTGGGAAAAGTTGCTCCATGCTGGTTGGGTGTTTGGAAAAAAAATACAACCAGAGTTCTTTTATGTTCTGCTAGTTAATGAATGCATGAGTGTCAAAATGGGCCAATGGCCCATTCAGGGGGCAAAGCCTTAGCAGCCCCCTTCTTTAAGAACACATCCTGAGATGCAAAATACATTTGCTTAACAAATTAAAATAATGAGATAATTCAATTAGCCTCTCTTTTTAAAAAAAGAAAGAAAAAAAGGGTACATCGGGGATTATTGTAATACAAGACCAGGTCATACTGCACAAAAGGGAACAAACCAGTTTGAAATAATGTTGAAGAGACTAATAATGGAGGAACCCACACTGAATCATGCACTTGTGAAGAAATTTACATGAAATAATAATTTAGACTACATCTATTTTCAGTGAGCTAGAGCCAACATTTCACTTTGAAAGCTGAAATTAATTAAAATACAGAGAAATATAGTGGGGCATCTCTCTTTCCAAGGACTTCCCCATGCCTGTTAGTGCACAACTAAGAAAAGAAATCTAAATTAACGTGTCGCTGGTTAGGGGTCTCTATTCTCGGTTTCTGAGCTCAGAATTATAGCCGAATAAATCTTCCAGCTCATTAAAGATTGGAAAGTAAAAGTTTTACAGGACTATCCTCATCAAAGTTACTGAGCCTCTTCTCTGCAGTTGTGTGTGTGTGGGGGGGGGGGGGGGGGGGTCTGGATGAAGAGAGAGAGGTTTTCAAAGGGGAAGCCAAAGAGAATTTCCTTAGGATCCAAGGGAGGTGCAGAAAAGGCCGAGGAGGGAACCGAGAGGGTGACTGGGAGACAAAGCTGGTGGGAGAAAGTAACGACAGGGACAGGGCCCGGGGCCATGCTGTGAAGGAAGCTCCTGGGGAGGAGGAAAGTGAAGCGCTTGGTGGGAAAAAGGGCGGGGCGGGGGGGGGGGGGGAGAGACAGGATGACCAGAGGCTGGGACGGAGCAGAACCAGCACCTGTGAGCGTGGGAAAGGAGCCTGCCACGTGCGCCTCTTCGCTTGAAAAACAGGGAAATGGCAAATGCAGAGAACGTAAGGACCCTCACTGAGGCTCGGCCAGGGCGGAGGCAACCTGAACTTGACATGCCAGTTTGGCCACACAATCCTGGGTAGACATGTCCATCAGGGCCCCTTCCGAAGTGTTTTTTTTATCTGTACATAAGGTGCCTATCTCCCACACGGGAATGTAATTTCTGACAAATGGTAACACAGTGTCAGAGAAGCAATATGATTTCTTTTTTAAAAAAAGGAAATGCCAGTTTCTGGACTCCTGGCTCTGGCTCTGTGGTCTCCTCTCCCTGCTCCAAGGACAGACACTCATGAACACGTTCCGTTGGAGAGAGAATTCTGCACCAAGCCTTGAAAACAGTTAACTGGTTGGAAGCACTCGTGGGGTGGGGATAGGTCTCACAGCTGCGCGGTAGCACCTAGCACAGCAGCGCCACAGAGAGAACCCAGGAACCTCTGGCCCACCCACCACTCTTCACCTGTGGCCACGGTGCAGGGTGGGTTCCTGCCGGGAGAGGGGCAGGGCGAGGCCCGAGAGCCAGCGAGGGCTCTGGACGCTTGCATGGGAAATTCAAATCACAGAATCCGAGGGGTAAAGGAGAAAGTTGTCTCGAAGGTGCAAAGAGAGCCTCCTCCATTTGGAAAGGCTGGAGGAGCGGGAAGCTTTACAAACAAGAGCACAAACAGGGCTTTGCTTCTCCAGAGCCCCCTCCCTCTTTGACTCTGAGTGTGTTGATGGCAGCGGTTGAGAGATTTATACGCAACTGTTAAAGGTGATAATGATTTGAGCAGTCATCATAAAGTGGTGGGAAAAGCCTCGATTTGGGGGAAAAGGAAAGCTGGGGTCCTCGTCCTCCCTAGCTTGACCTTGGAGCTAATCACTTCCCTTTCTGGGTCTGCTTCCTCATCTGTAAACAGAGCAGCTGAATCCTCTAAGATTCCATCCACTGTGCGGGACATCGGTTCTGATAACGGAGGGACATGTTTGCTGGGAAAGCAGTTGCTGGAGTCTTTGTTTTCGGCCCAGAAAGACTGTGTGTGAAGGAAGGCAGAGGGAGGAAGCCGAACAGGTGAGCTCGCCAGCCTTCCACGGGCCTTTCTTAGTTGCTACTCTAACCAAACAAACCTCCCGTTAAAGATGAGAAACCCCTCCCCTCCCACTCCCTCGACTTCCAGATTAAAAACATTTTACAGGTTAGTAAATCTCCAGCTGAGGTGATGTAGCAAAGAACAGCTGTGAAGTAATTTTGATAATGATGAGAATAATAACCACATGGCAAGGTTCGGGGCTCCGCCGTTGCAGCTTCAGTGCTCCTGAATAGATAAAAGTGATTAAATACTCCTGATTATCCCTGACCGATATGTAATGGATTTACAGCCCTTTCAATTAGTCAGTATTTGCTTAGGACTCATTATTTTGTCTTTGGTTAAGTAATCAGCCCGGAGACCGCATGTTCCGTCTAATTCCTCTGAGCCGAGTCAGTGCGGGGCCCTGACCTTTGAAATGGCCGGAGCTGCAAGGCAAGAATAACCACCGCCACGGCGGCCTCGGCGGGTCCCCCCGCTAATCCTGACACCACAGGCCAGATCGATACACCTTAGTTTGCTACTAATGTCCTTACATCAAAATGGCCGATTTAGGAACGTGAATCTATCACTTGGCCCTCCCCGCCGCCCCTCCGCCCCTTGCCCTCGGCAGCCCTGCCGGCTGAGCGGATCGGCAGCCGCCGCCGCCATAAATAAAAGTGGAACCTTGTCCTGGGCCCGTGACACTGTAACTAATGTCATTCAGCATGGCAACATGCAAGCTGGATAGTCAAAGACCTTCAGCTTCCAATGTGCTCCTCTATTTGTAAGCATTCGCCCCAACAGAATGGCCTGAAAACAATATGATAGCAAGAAACAGCCTCTGAAATCGTCACCATTTCCCCAGGATTTCCACATGCACAGGAACATAGAAGAGTGCCCAGTGGCTCTGTAAACACTACATTGTCATTTTTTTTTTTTTTTTTTTGGCCACGGGAGTCTTAGAGTCAACAGTATATACAGGCACATGAAACGGACTGCAAACAGGAGGATCAAGATAAAGTGTTACTTTAAAAGTGTTGCCCATGGTTGATCTTTTCCCAGAAGTAAAGAGGGTTAGATTCGAAGATAATGGATTTGAACAGCTAAAAAAAAACCCCACACCTTTCACCTCCATCTTACAAACAAGGGCATGAGAGCACCTATCACCTCCTGTGTGTGTCACATAGACACATGACATGTCCGCAAGCTGCCTCAGCGATCACAGGCACGCTTGGTACCATGAGCTTGGACATGCATGCATGTGGCCAGGTGCCGCCTCCGCCTCCGGGAGGAGCTGACCCTCGAGAAGAGTGTGGTCGGCATTGCGCACAGATGGACGAGGGAGCTGCTCACAGCCCTGTGCCTGGGTTGCATTACCTAAAGTTGCTCTCAGCCCTCTTAGCATACATAACAAACGTTCAGGGTCCTGCATCATTGTGAATCAGGTCCATTCCCGGCCTAGTCTCACGAAAACCCTGCTGCTTTCTGAAGGGTGCTCAATGCGGGGTGAGAGCTGATAAAACCGGAACTGCTCTGTTGGTCATCAGATTCTGAGAACGGGAAATCGGCGCCTCACTTTGAGAAATCTGTACGAGCCCGTATAACACGCTGGGAGGAGGCAAGACAACAACACTCGTTTCTCTTTCATCTTGACTTACTGTGAGATGCTGGAAGAGCCACGCTCTCATGATATTGGTTGCTACTTTGGGAAAAATGCCTCTTTTCTTCTGGCGTTTTTTGTCCTTGTCTGGGTCATCATCGTCACCTGTGCCAGGTGAAGCCACGCTGTTGTCCAGACCATCCCCTGGTGGAAAGACAGGAACACACGTGAGCGCGAACCCAGAACGGGGGCCAATAGCACGCGCAGCTAATGAGGAGCTCCGCGCGGCTTGTTGAGAGATATCCATTAGCGCCCATAGTCTCTTTCATTAAAGTATAATTGGAGACACAAATATGTAAAAGACAAAATTAAACCAGGCCTCTTCAAATGTTAATTTTGTGTGTCTCACACTCGCCCATATCATTAATTCGATTATAATTGTGTGCTTGACACAGTGCAGTAGCTCTTTGTCAATTATGGAGTCCAATGTGGGAAAACCGCCATCAGAAAACCCATTCGGAGAAAATGCATCCCCGTGCCCACAGTGAACACAGACTGTAGGGTAATCAAGTTAAATGTTCTGTAGTCTATATATTCTAGGCTGCCTGCATAGGTGACAGTAACGGTGTCACTGTTCATTGCACATAACACACTGCCTGCTCAGCCCCTCCCAGACCTGTCACCTCCGGAGCACACGCAGCTGCACACTCCTCGGTGACCCTGCACTCAGCATTTGCATGAAACTTGTAGCTATCTGCAGCGCGGATCATTATCATTAAAAAAAAAAAAAAAGGGGGGGGGATACACATCAAGGTAGGGTGCTCACTTAATCAGAAGTTTCTATCAACATCTTTCTCTTCTGTGCTTTTCCCGGGCATCAATTGTGCATTAGCAAAAATCATTTACTTTTTAACAGTCATAGTTATTTTTCTTGCCCTCCGGCAAAAATGCCTTGAAAGCCTGCCTGGAGGGCATCTAAATTATGTATCTAAAAAACTCTTCAGGCAAGGCATTGCAGGACCCCTACTTTCTTAAAATTCATACGCGCACGTCTTCCTGTTTTTGGGAAGGCATCAATCAAGAGCAGCAGTATATGCCATATCCCTACATTAATATTTGAACTAATAACTTTAAAAAAAGGAGAGAAACAAGATCCGACTTGTGGCATAATCAAATGCAAAATAAATGAAGAATACGGGGACAGCGCTGGGGCTTTATAGATGGCTGTGTTTTCCTTGCACATCATTAGCCTGGAGCCACACGAAAGAGGAAAACAGAGAAGTGGAGAGTTTATGCTCCCCGCTGGTGTTTAAGAAGCCAGGGTCCTGGGAGGACATCTGGGAATTGTGCTGAGGTGGGGGTTTTTGTAATTTAAGAATAGACATTCATTAGCAGTAAATGCCATAAATCCCATGCTAAGTAAAAACCTTGTCCAAGAAAGCCTAAAACAATAAACTCTGTGCTCAATGCAGCCCGAGCTGGCCGCTGCACAGCGGCCCGGGGAAGGCCATAGGCCCACCGGCCCATTCCCAGGCCCGCTCCCTCCTGGCGGATGGGGTCACACCGCCACAGCCTGCCTGCCGGGCCCCTCGCCTCGCAACTTCACGGTCTGCTCTGTGGGCCTCCCTGTACCTGTTCTTTTCCTTTCTCACCAAAAAAACCCTCAACCTTCTTTGACCAGAGAAGCAGAAAAGCCACAGCAAAGAGCCGGCAGATTAATTTTATTGACATTTCCATTTTCACTGCAATGCGATACCCTCCATCACATGGAAGAGATGACCCTCACTATTTACAGACTGACAGGCCACTTCATTACAACCACCCTGCCCCAAGGCAAAGCAGCTCCCCTCCATCTGCCCAAACACTAGAGCATGACCCCGAAGTTGCTGTTCTCTTTTTCTTTGCCGTCTGTTATGATTAAAAAAAAAAAAGAGTGAGTCAAAGGGACCCCAAATAGTCCAAGAACTAATCGGAGTGCAGGGAAACAAAAGGCATCTGACTTGTGAATAGTGGGTAGACGGAGGCTACCCTTCATCTGCCTGCGCTCCCTGCACACCCATGCACACTAACGGGTCGCTTGCACAAGGACACACACACACGCACGCACACGCACACACACATGAGCAGGGACACACACGCTTCTACCATGCCAAGGAACTGCTGCAAGGCAAATTCTCACCCCCACTAATGGCTTCTGACTGCTCCTTGGCAACCCCAGCATTTTAACCTGGGTGGATGTGCTCTCCCAAATACAGACACTGGCGCGATCTCATCAGCTGCTCATGTGACACAGATGGAGAGTGGCTATTAGGAGCCAGGCAGTGGGCCTTGGGGATCTGAGGTGCTGTTCTGTAGCCCGGGGCGGTTTTGAAAAGCAGTACCCGGAGATGAGGAAAAAAAAAAACCACACTGCAAGTGCAAGTTTGAAGTCGGTCAGTCTGTCTGCCTGCGACCGATAAAGATATCTTTGTCTCCGTGGAAAATCCGGGAGGCTATCTGGATGTACATTTCAGATAATGTATGTGTGGAACAGCTCTCCCCTCCATGTCTTCCAAATATAAAAACACCCGCTGTAAACAATGCCTGTGTGTATATATTTCTTTCTAAGCACATATGGTTTCTGTGTATATGTTTAAGCTGAAATTGTCAGGATTTTGTTAAAATCTCATTTAGCTTTTTCTGATACATTTTTGAATATACTTATTTTCAAAGGTTAATGGCTTAATTGAAGGAAGTTCAACCAAAAAAAAAGGGGTTTGCCTTTTTAACCAATCAATGACCTTAAGAATGAGAGACGGCGTTTCCACAGTGCATTTTCTCTTGCTTAAAAGCAAAGAGGGCTGGTAACACTTTCAAACTATATGATTCACTATATTTAGCTCAAGGAAAAGAGGGAGCTAGATTGAGCCTCTTTGGATGATTGACTTAAACTGGAGAAGACAGGATCATTACATGAATTTTAATATAAAGCAGTCTGTTTTATAGAAATGTTACAAAATATTTGAATTGGGATCCAGCGTAACAAATAATAGTAAAGAAAAAGGTGACCATTTTTTATAATAACTAGATACTAAACATTAGATTTTCAAATTAATATTAGTGTTTATGTCTATAAAGAGAAATTTTCCTTTTCAAATAACACAATAACTGCCACCGTCTTTCCTTCCATGTATTTTTGAACCAACTCCAGCATAGAGGACTAACAACAGAATAAAGAAAAGATGTTAAAAAGGCAACTGTGTGATCTGCAACCTAAAATGAAACTGTGCAGATGATGCTGGGGGTAGGGACCCCGAATGTGGCTATTGTTTTCAGGCTGTGCGTGTATGGCAGATAGCTGGCAATCCTTGGCACCAGTGCCAAGTGACATTCTGTGCCCAGAAGGGTGTGTATGTGCCAAAGGAGGTACAGGAGATAACAGTGTATGTGTCAGCATCTGAAGTTAGGATTCAAAAGTATTTCTTATCTTTTTTTTTCCTTAATATATTTTTATTGATTTCAGAGAGGAAGGGAGAGGGAGAGAGATAGATAGAAACATCAATAATGAGAATCATTGATCAGCTGCCTCCTGCACGCCCCCTACTGGGGATTGAGCCTGTAACCTCGGGCAGGTGACCTCCTGGTTCATAGATCGACACTCAACCACTGAGCAACACTGGCCGGGCTGTTTCTTATCTTTTTATCCCGAGAGCATACCGCCATGTCTGACCCAGAGCAGGTACCCAGCAATTGCTGGGTGAGTGAATGACAGAATTTACCAATAAGCTTATTCTAGGGCCCACCCCTCTTTGCGATAATCCCACACTGGGGCAAGTACCCTCATGATAAGACCAAGGGGCTAGGTGGGCTTCCCTTGTACACCTCATCCATGTATCCATGCCAGGAACAGTGTCTCTTAGAAGAACTCAGTGCCCGTTAGGGCCTTTCTGAGGGGCTGAATCACAAGCCTTTCCCCCACACTGCCAGCTCGGATGATGAAAAGTGGAATAAAGAGGAACATGGTATGCCAGCACCGGTTTGGCTCAGTGGATAGAGCCTCGGCCTGTGGACTGAGGGGTCCCAGGTTCGATTCTGGTCAAGGGCATGTGCCTTGGTTGCGGGCACATCCCCAGTGGGGGGCGTGCAGGAGGCAGCTGACTGATGTTTCTCTCTCATCAATGTTTCTAACTCTCTATCCCTGTCCCTTCCTCTCTGTAAAAAATCAATAAAATATATTTAAAAAAAAAAAAGAGGAACATGGTGCACACCTCTTTCCAAAGGCTGCTGGTCCCTTGACTAAGGGCACAGTCTACGTTTTCAGCAAAGATAGTCCAAATAGCTGTATTGCTGGGATATGCTGCGTGTGACCATGGAAAGAAATACTCAAGGCTTGTGGACAGATAACTTTGAAGTGAAAAGAATCATCAGGGGAGACTGTTAAAAACACAGTTCCCCAAGCCTCATCCCAGACTTACAGAATCAAAATATCCTCAGGCATAGACAAGGAATTTGTATTTTTAACAAGCTCCTTGATTCTGCTTATGCAATCAGCCTGGAACTGATGCTGAAACTGGCTTTTGAAAGCCACGAGACTAGATGACCCCCAAATTTGAAATAAAATGCAACCTCAGAACAGGTGGATTGTTAAAATTCTACTCTACTCCCATGAGTCTGGTCAGTGGTCATGGTGAGCACCTATAGTCTGGCTGGGGCCTCATTCGTTGTAGGACAGCCATGGTGTTCTCTCCATCACACGTACTAGCCAACATAACAAAGCCCCCTCCTAACCTTCTGGTGGTGAGGGTTAAACAGGAAGAAAGAAGCTACAGAACATTGACTCTCAAAATGTAAGCCAGCCCAGCTGGGGTGGCTCAGTAATTGAGCATCAACCCATGAACCAAGAGGTCACTGGTTCAATTCCTGGCCACGGCTTATGCCTGGGTTGTGGGCTCAATCCCCAGTGGGGGGAGTGCAAGAGGCAGCTGATGGATGTTTCTCTCTCATCAATGTTTCTATTTCTCTTGCCCTCTTCCTTCTTTGCCCTCTCTCTGAAATTAATAAAAACATATTTTTAATAAAATAAAAAAAAAGGTAAATCACTGGTGAAGAAATTGTGAGAAATGCAAATTCTTGGCCCCATCCCAGACCCACTGACCCTGAAACTCAGGGAGTGGGACCCAACAGTCTGAGTGTCCCTCGGCACCCCAGGGGACTCTGACACCCACGCACATTTGAGGAGCCCTGCTGTAGAGCACAGAGGCGACCCGCTTAGGCGGCTACCCTGGCTGGTGGTCGTCTGGAAGGCCTGAAGCTAGTCTCTGGGCCCTCCTTACAGGCATGTGCTGGAGGGAGCAACACAACCTTTCCACAGCTGAGCACACTACACTCCGGGCAGGGTATCCTGGAGAAGGCAAAATCTGTATCTGTAGCTGTGTAGCTAGCGAATCACGAAAAGATATGGGCATATTATGAGAGGATCCTGAGATGATTCTAAAGCAGAGCTTCCCAGACCGTAAAATTCTTGGTCATGAAAAACCACCCAGGCAAAAGGACACCACTTCCTTTCATTGGCATATTGTCTCATTCCATTTAGCCAAAAATCTGTCTATATTTTAGATATCAATTGCTTGGCTTGGAATAAAGAAGTGATACAGTGACGACGTGCTGTGGTGAGTTCAATCCCACTGAGATGTGCTCTCTCAGAAACGTAATGCAACAACCAAGAAGATCCTAGTCCATTCTCTTTAACTTTCTCCCTCCTCCCCAACCCAAACCAACAAAGGAACAAAACAAAACAGAACAAAACAAAAAAAATCCCAGACACTTAGCATTGAAGGTTAAATCCTTGCCCAAGATTTCACAGTTACATGTGGTTACATAAACCGGAGTCCAGACAACTTCAAGTCCAGTGTTATTCTCACATTAACATTGTAAGTTTCCTTTTACTTTTCAAAGCATTACCTCATTTGAACTCTGTTATCAGGGACAGTTCTAAGCAAGGCTTGTGCCTATGCGTAAAGGTTTAAGTGCAGAAAAGAGATTAGATCTAGGTCCTGGGGCCAGCCCTAGGCTAGAGCCGGGCCAGGCTGATCCCAGTTCAAACAAAAATGTGCAAACTTTCCTTCCAAAAGCAAGCCAGTGTCTCTGAGACATATAACTATATTCAGTACAGCAAGAGTCTTCGACACCTAGGATTTTTGTAATCGATTTATTGCGGTCCAAGTGGAGACCCTTCTATGGACCTCAACAGATTGACTTTCAGAGCCCAGAGATACTCCAAACACTTGAGATGGGCTAGCTATATAGTCAGGAGCCCGTGGGCTGTGATGCCCTCACTGTGCAAGCTGTTAAACACTCCACAGAACTGAGATTAAAGTGTGATATTCCTCTGCCTCCAAGTCACTTTTTGAAAAATAGAATAAGGTTTCTATGACATTTTGGTACACTGTCACATTACAAACACCTAAAACTGAATACTTTGTGTTATATTTTCAGAGGAATAATCAGGACAAAGAAACATGTAGTTTTGTTAATAGCTAATGGTATTTGTACTTCTTTTTGATAAATTGGTGGTGTGTTATTTAATCCTCACTTCTCCAAGTTTTGGACCAAGTTTAATAGTCAAATACATTTTTTTAATATATATTTTATTGATTTTTTACAGAGAGGAAGGGAGAGAGATAGAGAGCCAGAAATATCGATGAGAGAGAAACATCGATCAGCTGCCTCCTGCACATCTCCTACTGGGGATGTGCCTGCAACCCAGGCACATGCCCTTGACCGGAATCGAACCTGGGACCCTTCAGTCCGCAAGCCGACGCTCTATCCACTGAGCCAAACCGGTTTTCGGCAATAGTCAAATACATTTATACAAAAATATGTGCTTTAAAAGAGAATATCTCACCTGGAAGAACATGGCTTTTCCCCCTATCATCGTTGATAAATAGAAACACAGTATATTACCATTTTCAGTTTATGCAATGTAAATTTACTAACTTCATACATATGCATGTGCTCACGTGCACACACACACACACACACACACACACACACACACATCTTCCAAACAATCTATCCCCAGGAATTAAGTCTATTCATGAATACATAGATACTGATATATGTGATTATAAATCTATGTGTATATAAATTGTATCTATTTCAAATAATTCACCAATTTGTACACAAGTGCCCAAATATATTTGTAGACGAACTGCATTTTTTTGCCTATACATACGCATACATATAGATACACTAATTCATAGAGTTCTTAAGGTGTTTTTATCTAGGATTAAAGGAGGTAGTCCCTTTTCTACACCATTTCTCTAGCTCTAGAACACAGGGCCCTCATTGTTATCAATGCTGCTGTCATTTTCATTATCCTCATTGTCACAAGTCGCACTCACTGGGCGCTTGCATGGCTCCAGTCTTCATTTAATCTTCACAACAAGTAAATGGAATAACTACTGTTATCAATCCCCTTTTACAAAAAGAAAAGCGAGACTCAAAGAAAATAACTTGGCAGAGGTCACACAGTTGGTGGCAGAGCGGTGTTTGTCCTCCAAAGACCATGCTCGCGTCCTCTACCCTCTTCCTTAAACGTATGAGAGGACAACAAACTGTGCACAGTGAAGCTGGGCTCTGGATTAGCCCTCACTGCGTAAGAAATAAGCCCCAGGAGTGAGGCCTTGTATGTTCACGTTTATGTCCCAAAGTGACAGTGGGTGACAACTTATTTAAAAGTAAATACGGGGAGCGTTTGAGATCTTGCTCCCAGGAACATGTCCTCATTTTGGCTCAAATAAACGCATAACATTTTTCAAAAAAATAAAATAAATAAAAGGAAGTATGGGCCAAGAAGCAAGCAGATGCACACTTTTACACGAACAGGCATATCAGTTATATACAGGGTCGTTACTGCTCCCTGTGGATCTACAGTTCATATTCGTATTAAATAAGAATTTTGAAATAGGATTATCTGTTGAATTTTAAAGATTTTTCTGAGCCAAGGGATCTTTCAAGATTCCATGCCTTTAGTCCTTTCCCCTTGGCCGGGAAGGCCCTTTTTCTTCATTGTTTTCCTTTCCCTCCTTCCCATTCATTTTCCTTTGTCCAGGCAAACTCCTATTCAACCTTCAAAATCCAGAGGAAAAGGAACTTTCTTTGTAAAGCTTTCCCCAGTCCCCAAAAACAAAGTAGTACACTATGCTTTTTACTTTAGCAGTTTTTTCTTTCCTTTGCTATATTTACTCTTCTGTTTTGCAATGTATCTATTTACTAATTTGTCTGTCCTATTTGACTATGAGTTTTTTCAAGGTGGGGGCGGGGGGCGGGCGGCTGTGTCTGATTCATTTCTGATTTCCAAGCCCTGACAAAGAGTAAATACTCAAATGTGAGTGGAATGGACACACTGGCAGTAAGAGCCTTTAGATATATTATTAGGACCCTGTGAGAATGTCACCTGCTTTGAAGAAAGTGTCCCTGAAGAAGATTCCCTGCTCCAATAGCCACCAAGCCTTGGGCTCCCTCACTTCTCTCTCCCCGTCTTATGGGCAGTGGGAGCATGATGATGTCCAGTGATTTACTGTTTACATATGTGCATGACCCTTCTCGAAGATTGTCCTTACACGTCTGAGACACGTGTCATATATTGTTTATGAAAACAGTACTCTATCTCAAGCCCTATTCTTTTTTAAAATATTTTATTGATTTTTTACAGAGAGGAAGGGAGAGGGATAGAGAGTTAGAAACATCGATGAGTTGCCTCCTGCACACCCCCTACTGGGGATGTGCCCGCAACCAAGGTACATGCCCTTGGCCGGAATTGAACCTGGGACCTTTCAATCCGCAGGCCGTCGCTCTACCCACTGAGCCAAACCGGTTAGGGCTCAAGCCCTATTCTAATGGGGAAGAGAGAGTGCTGCGTGAGAGTGAGCTGCCCATTGCCCAGGCTGTTCAGATGACTGGGAACGTTATAGCTAAAAACGAAGTAGCATGCAGCCATGGACCGCAACACAGTTCTTTACAAGTTCATTTTCTGCCATCAGCTCATTACGCTTTTTTTTCTTTTAATGAAATACTCTGAAAACAGGATTAAAATGCACTAAGAGTCAAAATATATTTCTTTCAGGGACTACCTTCCAAGCGTTTAATGTAGGACATTCCACTCAGGAACCTGCATCAGGGTTTCAAAAGAGATGGGAAGTGGAAGAAGGAGAAGAAGGTGGAGGGTCGGAGGAGGAGCAGAGGGCTGAGGAGGAGGAGAAGGAAGAAGAGAAAGAGAAGGGAAGGAAGAGAATGAGGAGAAAGGAGGGGAAGGGGAAGGGGGATGGGAGGGAGGAGAAGGAGGAGAAGCAGCCATCCTCAAAGTAAATCTTTTTCCACATGCGATTTACCTTTCTTCACATTAGATCAGCTTGGGGGGCGGGGGAAGCCGCAGACCCAGAAATGTAAGGAGGGTGAGGGGCGAGAGGCCAGCAGCAGACCTGCTAATTACTGATCTCTTTTACTCTCCTGCTGTGCTTAACTGTCTGGACACGTTAAAGTGAAATTTTTCTGTGATTTTTCAAGTGACTAGTTCATGGCCCACTAGCATGGAGGGAAGCAGAAGAGATGAAATGCTTTCGTTTACATGCAACATTTACTAACTGTGTGGATTTTCCGCCATTAAAGAGGACAGTGACCCAGGCCACCTTTTTCACACTCAAAAGAGCACTGAAAAAACAAGTCTTCATCAGCTTACCTCAGGCTTCCCTGGTTCTGAGCACCCTCCCCCCAGGGCAGGAGCAGAAAGGGGAAAAAAAGAGAGGATTTTAGGCCCCTTTCTCTTCAACTTTTCAGGCGGTATAAGCAGCATTTAGCAAATTCAGCCCCAAATGGCTCCAAATGCTCAGAGCTGCAGGGGCTCATTCTTTGTTATCCTCCCTCTATTTACACAGGATTTACCAGGCTCTCCACTGAGGAGGCCCAAAGCACTTGCATTCTCACCGGCTCACCCTGGACTGTGGCCGGCAGCTCGGCCCCGGCCTGCAGTGGATGGAGGTGTTCTGCAACCTGGACAGGGCGACAGACTGCTCCCTAACTCAGCCATCCCCACGCCACCTGGCTTGCTGCGCCGCGGAGGCCTGTGAAGATGAGCTCACCTTCCAGAAGAGAAGCGGAAACCCGGCCAAGGCTGTGCAAATGTGTGTCCAGAGACAAATAACATGCACTTTCAAATATGCATCTATGTCATGTAATGGAAAGGGGTGGGTGAAAAAAAAATTCAGAGTGCCTCTTGGATGAAAACCACTTCACCCACTGGTTGGAAAAATAAAGTGTAAAAACAGACAGATGGACACATATGTAAATGTGGCTGTGTTTTAGGCTTTCGCTGGCAATGCGAGTGGCGTAGTATAGTTTTGCACGCCTGTATTTTCCATATCATGTTGAATCCTGTTAACTGTGGAACAGAAACATCCTCGTACTGGTCCTTGACCAAATCAGTCCCCTCAATTTCCCTGTCAGGAGCCATAAAGTGGCTTTGTTTATGGCCTGGGACTCTCTAATCCTTTATAACAGAAATGAACGAAGGCTTCCAACACTCTTACCTCATGGTTCACTTAAGTTGGTTGCTCTCATTTATATTTCACTTGAATTTTTAAAACTATTTCAAGAAAGAATACCTCCTCTCCTAACCTTCCACGGAATTCTCTAAAGGCTACTGACTGGAGCTGGTAGAAAAGTATATTCCTTTGCCATTATAATTCAGCAGGCTGCCTAATCTCTGTGGTGGAGGATAAAAGAATGTACTTATTACTCAGTTACCTGATAAGCACGTATAAAAGCACAGAGTAGGTTCTGGAGTTATTCACAGTCCATCATAATAAAGCTCTTCTGGGCACTCTAATGATTCATTTTTAGTGATCTCTCCAATGCCCTTTTCCACAGTTAACACGCAGGTTTTATTAAGGCAGAAACAGGGACAAATGTCCACTCAAGTCCCAGCTCTCAAATTTGACTCTGCTTGCACTCCACTACCCACAGCTAAAGCTTTTGTAATGTTCTGTTCACCTCCCCAGAGTGGCATTTCAGCTAACAGAGTTCACAATCTTTCAGCCCTAAACACAGGAGGCTGCTATCTTCAAGTCATCCTAGGAATGTGCCAGATACCATCATCTCCCTCCTGCGATACAAAGAACAAGAAAGAGAGGGACCAAGGGAAGACTGAGCTGATCAAGTTACCATCAGCCCAGAATGCCCCTCTCCGAAGGTTAATCTTTGAACCAGTAAATGTTATAATTAGGAGCCTTGAAGTTGGGCTTAGGCTGGTCATTGAAAGACCGACCCTAAAAGAGAAAGTATGAATGGAACACATCTCTTTTCACCTAATGGTTTGACACACGGGTCATGATGGTTATGGGAAATCACACAAAAATGAGTTGTTATGATGTATGAGTCTCTTCCCCACATCTCTACAAAAGAAAGAAGGTGACTGGGGAGAAATGTCTTCTCCATGTCACTTAGCTATGTTTCCGTACAAATTGTGAACGTTATGCAAATAATGTTGGCACCTTTGCTAGAGGAAAACATTATTAAATTATGCTCTAAGTATTTTGTCTGCTTTAGTAATTACTCTCATGTAACTGTAAATATAAATAGCTGTTATTCTGTTTAAATTTTTAATCATGCAAAATATTGTCACACAAAATGTCCTTCTGTTACAGTCTAACTGGGATTTTCTTTTTAAAACTATCCATATTTAACTGAAGTGGATTATTTTTAGCATTGTAAAGTGTTTTAGCAAAGATAGCTGGCTAACATCTCTGAATCAACAGGTCTTTCCAGGGAAGATATGGCCTTTATATTTGCAAAAAGAATTTCCTACTAAAGTCCTTTGATACAAAAATGTATTTTTAACATTTTATACTAAAACTGGAATATAATTAGTCTGTTCCCAAGGATGTATTAACTACATCCAACCTATATGTTTAGTATACACTGATAATATTCTCATTTTATCATTAACTATAAGATTTTCTAGTTTATTGTCTCTTAGCATACTTTTCTATGAAATGAAACACTAAATATCAACCAATAATATTTGTTAGGAGTAATAACAGGAAAGTAAAGTTCTATCTGGAACAGTAATTATTTCATCCGATTTTTAGGATCTTTCATTATCATATGTGCTATCTGAAACAAAAACAGGGGCAACACATTCCATAATATCAAAGAGTAGATTAGTTTCAATTCTTAATATGGTATTTCTCTGTAAATTTGTATTGGCAGGTATTATTTCAAAAAGCAGCACAACAAAAACAGAAAGACTAAATATTGATTCCACTTTCTCAACTGTAAAATAAAAACAAAATAATATTTTAATAAAAGTATAACTTTGTGCCCTGGCCAGCGTGGCTCTGTTGGCTAGAGCCTTGTCCCGTACACTGAAAGGTTGCAGGTTCAACTCCCAGTTGGGGTGCATAATGGAGGCAACCGATTGATGTTTCTCTCTCACACGGATGTTTCTCTCTCTCCTTCCCTCTCCTTTCCTCTCGATCTAGAATCAATGAAAAACAGATCCTGGAGTGAGGATTACTAAATAAAAAAAGTTAATTAATTAATGAATAAATGTAAGTTTGCATTGTTAACTAGTGCAAAGAGACAGCCATCTTAATAGCAGTAATGCTTACTAAGAGAACTAGATTGAGCTAACTATCAACACTCCCTTTGGGAAATTGTTAGGAAGCCAGTCACAGTTTATCCAGAAAAAAAGAACAATAGTACCTATGAAGTTGATAACTGCTTTTAGGTGAATATTTTTTAAACCATTAACCCATCAGAATGGGAGCATATTTGTTAATTATTAGAAAATAATATCTGTACATTTTTAAAAACATTTTCACATAACAGTTTCCTAATAAAGCTCTGTATTTTTGTTTTAAGAATTTTATAAAATAAATTATCAATATTTTAAAAGTAGCTAATGTGTATAATTGTTTTAGTTAAATCTACTTTGATTTGAGAACAAGCAGGTATGCTTTTGTAATGTAAAACAAATGGGTATACATGTAATAAACCTACGGAAAACAAATAATATGACTGCTTACCAAGAATAATCTAAAATAGCATAAATTAATTATTCTTCATATAGCCTATATAATTAAGAATGACAGACACAGGGGCCTTTTAGAAGTTCACTTTAAGTGGGGAATGACTGCCAAAGGGTGTGGGGTTTCTTTTGGGGTGATGAAAACATTCTAAATTTGATCATGGTGATGGTTGCACAACTGTGTAAGTATACTAAAAACCATCAAATTGTACACTTTAAATGGGTGAATTATATAGTATGTGAATTATCTACACTAATAAAAGAGAAAAATGGTAATTGGTGTACGGCGCTACCCTTTTCATTGGCTAATCAGGGCTATATGCAAATTAACTGCCAACAAAGATGGCGGCTAATTTGCATATTTAGGCACAATGCAGGGAGGCGAAAGGGAAAGCAGGAAGAAGCCCCCTGCCACTGACAGTGATCAGAAACCCAGGGGGGAGCCTTTGCCCTGCCCAGCCATGATCGGAGAATCAGGCGCCTTTGCCGCCCTGGCCAGTGATAGCAGGAAGTAGGGGTGGAGCCAGCGATGGGAGCTGGGCACGGTCGAAGCTGGCAGTCCAGGGAGCTAGGGGTCCCTTGCCTGGACCTAAAGCGGAGCCCACGATCGCGGGGCTGCTGCAGCTGCGGGTCCCCGCTGCCCGGGCCGGACGCCTAGGCCAGAGGCGTTAGGCCTGAGCAGGGGTGGAGCCTGCAACCGCGGGGAGCTGGGGGTCCCCTGCCCAGGCCTGACACCTCTGCCAGAGGCCTCAGGCCTGGTCAAGGGGCCGATCCGGGGATTGGTGATCGGAGGGTGATGAGGGTCAACTCCTCTGGCCAAGGCATCAGGCCTGGGTGGGGGGCTGGGGGTCCCCTGCCCAGGCCTGATGCCTGGGCCAGAGGCATCAGGCCTGGGTGGGGGGTGGAGCCGGGGATTGGAGGGATATGATGGTCCCCTTGCCCAGGCCTGAAGCCTGGGTCAGAGGCGTCAGGCTTGGGCGGGGGGTGGAGCAAGCGATCAGAGGGAGATGGGGGTCCCCTGCCCAGGCATGATTCCTGGGCCAGAGGCCTCAGGCCTGGGCCGGGGCCAGAGCCAGTGATCGGAGGGAGATGGGGGTCCCCTGTCCAAGCCTGACACCTCTGGCAGAGGCGTCAGGCCTGGGCAAGGGGCCGATCAGGCGATCGGAGGGTGATGGGGGTCTACGCCTCTGGCCGAGGCATCAGGCCTGGGCAAGGGGCAGAGCCAGCAATCGGAGGGGTCTGGGGGTCCCCTGCCCAGGCCTGACGCCTGGGCCAGAGGCATCAGGCCTGGGCTGGGGGCAGAACCAGTGATGGGGGGAAATGAGGGTCCCCTGCCCAGGCCTGACGCCTCTGTCAGAGGCGTCAGGCCTGGGCAAGGGGCCGATCCTGTGATTGGAGGGTGATGGGGGTCAACGCCTGAGGGCTCCCAGTATGTGAGAGGGGGCAGGCTGGGCTGAGGGACACCCCCCCACACACACACACCCAGTGCATGAATTTTGTGCACCGGGCCCCTAGTATCTCAATAAAGCTGCTATGTTTTTATTTATTTTTTTATTGATTTTAGAGAGAGTAGAAGGAAGAGGGAGAGAGGGATAGAAACATCGATGATATAGAAACATCAATCTTCTGCCTCCTGCTCACCCCTTACTAGGGATTGAGCCTGCAACCTGGACATGTACCCTGACTGGGAACTGAACCTGCGACCTCTTGGTGCATAGGTCAACGCTCAACCACTGAGCCACACCAGCCAGGCTGCTACATTTTTTAAATGAACACATTTCACTCTCATATAAAAAAGCATGGTGGAACAAATATAAGATCCTAGTAGTCGAGGTTGAACATATCCATAATCTTTTCTAAATTGCTTCAAAACAATGTGATTTCAAGGCCACTCACTAAAATCATCTCAACACCTTGCATATAAACAAACATATGCACTCAGAAACATTCAGGATGGTTTTTATACTGTTTATGTTACAAAAATATTCATTAGTGAAAATACTGAAATTAATACTGAAATTGATCCTTTTCCACATTCCATTGTATTATTGCAAAACCCTGGCCCAAATTATTTATCTCTTTCAAGCTTACTTTAATCATCAGAATAACTCTAGTAACTTCCAAAACACACACACACACACACACACACACACACACACACACACACCACTCCTACATTTCTGTTCATTTCTTCTACATAAGCTTCTTCAAGTCAGGAACCATATTTTTTATTTTTTTCATGTCCTTCTCAGAACTGTATAACGGTATGGGAGTAGTCAGTACCTAACCTTTTATTGGATAAATGGATAGATGACTCTCATATTTCTTGGAATGTGCTTTATTTTTCGTGGGTTTATATCTAAACGTTGCAAACAGAAGCTATCTAGGATTTGGTCTACAAGAGTTGGAAACTGGTCATAGAGTTGATGTTTCATAAATTTCAAAGACATTAACTTGTAAGACGCACTGTATGGAGGACGCAACGTGATGGAAACAGGCATTAACAGCAGAGGCACCCTACTTTTGAAGCGTGCCTTCCATCCTTGCTTCACCCTTCTTTGTCTAAATGTATTTATTCTATTTTTTTGAGCAGCTATTCTACTCTGTACAGTGGAGGCTCATTTCTGACATACTCCATGCCCTTCCACTCCGTCCCTCCACTTTCTCCCCACAGAACTGCACACACCCTTGGGGGGGGGGGATGATGATGATGCAATAGAAGGGGCATGAGTTGTGGAATAAAACAGATCTTGTATTGAACTTCCAGATCTATTTCTTACTGTTTGAGTGTAACCCTGGTCAAGAGATGAATTTCCTCATCTCTGAAATGGGAAGAATGATACATACCCAATAGGTTAATTATGAAAAGTAAATGAAAGAAGAGTAATAGCTGTTACTTATTAAATCACTACCTCGTGCCAGGTGCTTTACTCTTATTAACAAGCTCAGGAGCTTTACACGGGACACTTAGCCTCACACGATACCTGACACAGCAGAGGTGACATCAATAAATGTTAGTTGTTTCCTTTCCTAAAATGAACTAATATGAGAGGATAAACAAAATGTAGTCTATCCATACACTGAAATACTTACTCAGCAACAAAATAAAACTACAAGTACCTGCAACACGTCACACTTCAAAGTCATTACACTACATGGAAAAAGCCAAACACACACAAAAAAAATGCATACTGTATGATTCCAAGTATATTAAGTTCTAGAAAGTGTCAATTAATGTATAATATCTGCAGACAGATCAATGGTTGCTTGAGGTCAGGTATAGAGGGAGGGCTGCATTAAAAAGGAGTATAGGAAACTTTTTGGTGGTGATGAGAGCTTATAGTATCTTGATTATAGTGCTGGCCTCATAAGTGTACCTGGTATACAACTGTCAAAACTCATTAAATGGTATACTTTGAATGGGTGAAGTTTTTGGATGAAAATGATACCACCATAAAGTTGATAAAAAATAATGTTGAGCAGATTGTAGGTAAATTTACATAAACCTGTTATTTGGCATAAAACAGATTTTAGTGGAAAGTATAGCATGCAATACACAGCAGTGAGCGTAGGGGGTCTCCAGGTTATTGTGGTAAAGTTCTGAAAGGATAAAATCATTTAGAGAAGCATTTAAAAGATGCTAAAGGTAGAAATTCAACACAAAATAGTTCATTTACACTATTTTCTTCAATTTTACAAAGATGCAAAGTGGATGGTCAGGATGCACTTTGCATATTTTACCAAAAAATAATTTTCTCCATTGGCCAACTGCCATTATGAGAAATATTATTAACAAAGAACTATTTGACTTGCAAAAAAAGTATCAATAATTTTTAAAAAGGCAACAGAAGTAAGTCTTTATTCATTAGACCATATGACCTCCCTTGGAAACAATTCTTAATAAACTATATTTTAAAAATTCTTTTGGAGAATTCAGTATTAACCCATCCTCCCATTCATAAAAAGGTCTCTGCTGGAGATTTCAGTCAATTTCAGAGGAAAATGACACCAGTTATGAAAGACTCTGAGCACCCTTAAGATTAAAAATCAGTGGGAAATACAGAATTAAGATGAACCCTTGCCAGCCACCTCCACGCCTTCAGAAAACCCCTGCATCCATCATACGAACATGGACTGGAACTAATATTTATGGAGTACCAGCTTGTGCCAGGTACCGCAGGCATCATCTCATCTGCAGGACAGTTCAGAGCTGGACATTTCAATTACCAGTTAGTATCTTCAGAGAGTGAAGCCACACCGATTAAGAAACTTGCCTAAAGTGACATGGCTACTCTGTCTCAGAGCTCATCTCCACTCAAGTCCATGAGCTCAACTTCACAACAGAGCCTGCATTCCCATAGGATGTGGAATTAATATTTTAAAAAAGTAGAATGTGGGGGGAAACTGCCTTATGGCTTTGAATCTAGGTACCTGGTACTTACTAAAGCCTGATCATGGCCGAGTGATTCATCTGAATTTTGAGATATGTGATATTGGGCTCCTATCAGATAATTAATAAGAGTTTCATTTCATTCTTATTTTTCCTTTCCTTCTTTCATTTCTTTTAATGACTCATTCACATGGGGAAAAAATTGAAAATAGAGTCACCACCTGCTGAAAAACACCCTTGCTTGAGAAAAATAATTTTTTCCTCAGTCTTCTAGAACTCCTACTTGAAAATAGCACAAAAGCAAAAGGCCACATTTGCCACAGCTGAAGAAATATTACAGCACTGGATTGCCATCCATCTAATTCTAGAAAGACCAGGAGCTTAAAACCACGTAACTATTAGTTTGCCATAGCACACCCCCATATTCTGTCATGAAGACAGAAAACTCAACTTGAGGGGTACCAATGTGAACTTTATTCAGGCCCTGTTAGCTGATAAAACAGGAGCTGTAAATGTCTTAGTCTGGGAGGAAATGTGGTTCATCCATTCGCCAGGAGGGAAAAAAAAGGGGCGGGGGGCTGTTCAGGTTTTTTCATATACCTGTGCAAGCCAGCCTATGGGAGAACTGACATCTTTGCTGTACGATCAGATCTCAGAGCTACCAATCAAATAGCAGTCCAACCTTAATATGCTGATGCAGCGAATTTCCGGATCTTGATCACACTAGGCTAGGGAGTCATTCTTCTCAGTGATGAAGTCTGTGAATGCACTCTTGAGAAGATAACAAATTAAAAACCAGCTGACTCGACACCATTGAGTGAGGAATTCACTGCTGACCCAGTATAACACGATTTCTACCACCAGTCAGTAATCACTGAAGAGGTGGCCAACTTTATTTCATAATTGTAAAACTATTCCTAACAGAGGGTCTTAGCACAGCTAAATGATAACTGTTTAATTTACATCATGCTAAAATTGGTAATGACTTCCTCAACTATTTATATCCTGATTCTTACTTTATGTTAAAATTTAAAGATCCTAAAGCAAATTAGAAATTCCCAAAAGTGGTGTATTATTTAAATAATCAGAAATCTGAAAAAAATACCTATATAACTAGAACATTACTCCATTTTGAAAATATATTTCATATCTATACAATTCCCACTAAAATATCTAGTTTCTCAATAGCTGATTATTTTGCTGGAAAGTAAAGTTGACAGCAACCACAAAACATTAGAAAAACAATTACAGTTATTATGAGACTTGTGTCCTACACTTCAAAAGATATGATGTTGGATTAAAATACTTTATATTTGCATAGTGATTTCAGCTTCCAAATGATTTTTTCCAATTCTTGGTCACCACAACAAAGCATAAGAGGCATATACCATTATCCCCATCTAACAGTTAAAGCAAGTACAGTTAACATCATGCGAACTCTTGCCTTGCCCGAAGCACTTTCCATTACTTATGGTTTATGGATATTATTAAGTTGAACCATCTGAAATTACCAATATTTGACAATTTTTAACCTACCAACATGGCAATTTCATAAAGCAGTATAGCCAGTTTTTATCAATCAGAATGCGGTTGTTTCTTTGGTTTTTTCTATTTTTCATTGTGCTTGTTTTTAGCGATATGTCTAGCCTCACTTTTACAAATCCTTCTAATTATTTTCTCTTTCTATATTGAGTAGATAAAAAGGTAAAGTGGAAAGAAATACTAATAACCGAAGCCCTAGCCTATGAAGAGCCAAGACATTCCACATGAAAAACTTACCAACAACCAATTAGGAAGTGGGAGACTTTGCTATGTTTTTCAATAGGGAAGTAGCAAAAAGTCTGTTAATACTACTTAGAAAAAGGAAAAGGAACTACCCTTGTCAATTCTAATTTCAAACTTCAACCATAGCAATTAGCATTGAGAAATGATTAGAGTATATTCTATTATATGCCTCTGGAGAAATGTTCCCTCTAAATGTTTCCTATAATAGCAGCAACATTAATAAAAAACAACAACAACAACAATATTTATTGAGCACTTACTCTCTTCCAGACACTCTGCTAAGCACTTTATGTGAATTACCCCATTTAATTCTCACTGTCCTAACCGGGTTGATTTTCCTTCCACACATAAAGAAACTGAGGCTTAAAGGGACCAAGCAATTTGCCCAAAGTCATACAAGTAGTAAGTGGCAGAGACAGGATTCACAGCCACACCCTTCCAACACTGTGAGATGTTGCCTCCCATAAGACTTCAGAGCCCATCTATCCAGAATTTCCCATCACCATAAAACATCGTAACATTCCTATACTCTTTTGAATCATTCAGTCGGTTGAAATTCTGGTGGTCTGTCAATTTCAAATACATAATAGGAAATGTACATGTTAATATAAACATCATGAGGACAGACGCGAGCTCCCTCATATTACTGCTCAGCGCTCCCAGCACACACAACCGTGCCCAGCACACAGTGGGCACTGAAGACATGTTTGTGAAGTGGGGATACATAGTCATTCTCCGCTGTGGCTTTTTTCATTCCTGGAGCCTTATCTTCACCTCTCTCCCTTGTGAGAAAGTAGCTCTCAACCACTCCCATTCTAGACAAGACTTTGCAAACCTCCCCCCAGGGCCACTGCCACTACCACCTTTGCCCTTGCTGTAAGTGCTAAAATTGATTCATCTTAATGACAAAAATGTGATAAAAGGGCCCCAACCACAGAGGTGGAGAAACCACTCTTACCCCTTAAACAAATGCTGCTTTCTGATGCCCTGATGGCTTTTCTTCTCTTGCTAAGGTTCAGTAAGTACTGAAGGCTCAGGCTCAGTGAATATGGGTCAGGTTTGTAACACAACAACTCCACCCCTTTCATTACCATCCTGCTAGGCGTACCCCCCAAAAACCATAAATAAATAAAGTTATTGGTCTCAGAGGTTATTGAGGTGCTTTGGAAATCTTAAAAACACGATTGTCTCCCGTAGGAATTCGCTAGCCTTTCCATACGCCAACCAGCACACTGGGACTTCTAAATTACATACCGTAATTGACATAAAATATCTGTCCCATCAGTGAATATCTTTATTAGCATCAAAACCACTCACAACTAGTGCTCCTCAATGTTATTAAACATAACTTGTTCTAGGTGTTGCTTTACTAATTAGTCAGGATGAGCCCGAGGAAGAAAATCTGGGTCATGTTAAATTAATTGGAATGAGCATGAAAATTAGCAGAGCAAACTGCATCAATTTTCTATAGAGAGTCTTTCTTCATGTTGAGAATAAAAATGGATATTATGAGGCATTAACCAAACTGCCTTCTGTGACTGCCAAGAGGTGTGTTACAGTAGCCCAAAATATCATGCTCGCAGATTTTCAGAAGTTAATGAGACATTTCCAGGAATGGTAAATACATGGTGTTAAAATGGGTGTGCCTCTGATGGGAAAATGCCAAGTCATTTCATGTTTATTCAGGCATAACAAGCTCTTCAAAATGAGCATAATTTAAGAGGTGAATAGTGCAAAGAGGGCTAACATTCAACTAATTTTCCTTCAGAAAGAAAAGATTACATTGAACAACAACAAAAAAAATGAATTAAGAGGTTTACAAATCAACAAGTCAGCCACCAGGACGGCCGCTCTGCTCAGCACCTGCACCGCAGCCCCCGCCACGAAGTTTTCGAGAAATGTCCCAAAGGCACGGAACAAAGCGAGCAGAACTGATTACAGCCCCGCTCGCTGCCTCGCCATCTCAACTCTGTTTGGCTTCCTAATGAGCTCACTAAAAACCCAATTCATCTCCCCTCGCCCTCCTCAGCCCTCCTTGAAAGCCACCGGTATGGAAATTACAGATGAAACATTTCCAGGCTGGGTTCTACCAGGCACGACTTCCCCAGGCGGGGCCCTGACCCCCACCTGGAACACAATGGATGGGGGTCCGCAGCGTCCAGAATAAAGAGGCCCAGCGAGGTGAAGGCCCTTTTGCGGGGTGACTCTGATTTCCGCCTTCACGTGCCCCCTCCCAGGAATGTGGGGATGTCCTGGGTTCCATGGCGCAGAAAAGACACATTGTCATGCAGGAGAGGAGAAATGAGTTGTACTCAGGACAAATAGCTGAACCAGGCTAATGCGAATTCCCAGCCTGTTCGTGAGGAAACTCCCCGGGTTCCTCATTACATCGAGTCAAATCCTCACGGCCCCTAGCCTGTAACTGGAAGATTACGGAATTGATGGATCCTTAGTTTAAAATGCAGCTGTTTTATTCTGCTTTAGTAATTAATTCTTTTTCCAATACTCTATTGATTAAGCGTAGACCCTGATAAAGTTCAAACTGAGGAGACTCTCTCGTGGCGTCCTTAGTTGCTCAGGAGAGTCAATGAAAACTTCCTGCGATCCCACCTGCCCCCTCAGAGTGCTGATCCAATGAACAGAGCAGTTTTCTTCTCATAAATTAGTCAGGCCATGTGGAGCTGTATTAGCTGATCGTTGCTTTTGTCTCTCTACTTGCTGACTTGCTTTTCAGTTTTGCTGGCCTTTGTGCTGTCACACACAAAGTCGGAGTGCAGCTGCCATTCTGAACCCAGACCAAGGTAAAGAACAATTCGCACAAACTACATTTCCCCCCGTTTCACACAGCTGCAGCTCCCCGAGCAGTGCGGGGCTCCGTGGGGGTCTCCTGGGACCCAACTAGCTGAGAAACCAGTGCTAAAGCAGACAGACTGTGGAACTGAGGAGGGGGAAAAGAAAATAACCTATTTTCTTCAAGGTTTACCAGGCTTTTTTGTCCTTTTTGCCTTTTCCCGGACAGAATTTGTGCTGTCGAATTTTCAACCACACGAAGCTGTTTTGTTTTCACAGATGACATCAAGGGATGACAGAAGATGGGGGGAAAGGGAATAATCTGAGGACACCTGGTCAGATGGCATCAGTGAGCTCCGGCACGCCTACTAACCAAACGGGCGTGGAGTACAACCATATATAAATGGCCATTATCAACACAATGCTAGTTAGTAAGAAGAGGGATCACCAACACGGAGCCCCTTTTCAAAGGGTCACATGTACCGGGATCAATGTTGGTGAGTAGAGCAAGTGCGATAACAGAAAGTTTCTCAGGTTACAACCCTGCACAATGGATTTTTGTCTCTACAAAGATCACTGCTACTGGGAATGCTTTTAGGGTAATGGACTTATTCGCTCTACCTGCCCCCGCACCTTCCCCCTACACTCACCTAAGGCCCCCCCAAGGCTTCAGTCCCTGCAGGAGAACAGGTCAAAGACATGTGTTCTGGCCCATGAGCTGGTGGAAAGAACAGAGCTGATTTGTCAAGCCACTTGCAACATATGTTTATAGGAAAACTCATATTTCAGATGGCAGGAGTAATAGTAAAGGTCTGGAAAAATTTTAGGAGAGTCCTTCAAGTTTTTAGCGTCTAATAGCAAATTCAAAGCTAAAACCAAGCGAGGATCCTGTGAGCAGAGTGGCTGGAACTGTTTTCCATGTTCTCTTGGGGGGCCTGGGCCGAGAGTACATTCCCCACCTTCACAGCATTCCTTCCTAGGTCAAAAGGTCATCTCTCGCAGCCGTCTCCAGCAGACACTCAGTTGTCAAAAGGTTACAGCATGTGATCTGGGCAGTCACTGCTAACAAAGCTCTTTCCTCATTGGGAAACTAGCTTTGCATGTCTAAATAATTTCCCTGTTAAAAATGTGTTTCCTCCCTCCATCCCTGCTCTTCTCTCTAGTTTCAAAACAAGGAGTTCAGCAGTGGGCACCAAATTCGTCAGCAAAGTTTCCAGATTATTTGGGTCAAGATGCCACCACTTTCACTGGACAGTATGATGAGGAAAGGTAACTGCCAGGAGTGATCTTGATTTCCTGCATTTACAAAAGGTGTCCCTTTCCCAAGGGTTTTCTTTTCAAAGGAAAATCCCATTTTTAAAGCAAACACATATATTTTGCATAAATTGCAAACAGAAAAAAAAATGATGTAAAAAATATCAGATTCTTTTGGAGAAATCACTCACAAAATTAAGGTGATTTTTTTTAATTAATGTGTATTCAACTGCACTTAAATTACCAACAAGGTATATAGTGTATGACGAGGCACAAAAATGAGGGGGTAAGAAGTATGTTCATTTGCTCAACGTTCAGAACTGATGCAATCCTAAAGTTTGCCATCGGTGATGTTATAAATAAAAGGTCCCAGTTACTAGGGGAGCAGGCTTCGCCTTTTTTTAAAAAATTTCCTGCTGCCTAGATGAATAATATAACAATTTTCTCATTGTCGCGGATTGTTACTTAGAGCAGCTTGAAGCTCTCACAAGCAATCCAAAATGAGTCATTTATTTCTAGAAGGGAGTTAAACCAGTCTATCAACATTGCTTCTATTTATAAATTATATATTTAAGAGTAAAATAAAATAGTCATGGCTGAAATGTTACATCTGGCAGATAAAGAATTAGAGATATTTTCAAATTATTTGGCCTAGTCCTAAGCAAAAGACTCTAAGAACAGTGATAATTTTTGTAAAAACTAAGCCATTTGTGCATTTGTTTCCTCAAAAAAAAACCAAAACAATTAAAAAAGCACACCCTTAAGTAAACACCTTCAGACATTGGATTCAAGTTCTTACATGTCTTCAGGATACTACTAAGGTTTGCAGACATACATTATTTTCCTAAATGTACTATCTTCTTTTTAGTTTCTAATTATCAAACTTTCAAAAGTACATTTTTTCAAAACTTAGCTTTGGGGCTTTCACATGTCCCTCTTCATCTGCCTTGGGAATAGCAGGAGCTGACAAGATGCATATTCTTAAGAACGTGTGTAATTCTACTTGGTATAATTGACTACTTTTAAAGAGCCCAGTTTTATAGGCTTTCCTTTGGGTAGGTAGTTCACTGTTCTAAACACAGTGTTATGGGCTGTTAAATTAAGCCCATGCTCTCTGTGCCAAATTTGCCAGGTTAGTATCTGTAACCCAGGAACACGTGCTCTAGGCCTTTTTCATGAGGTATTTAGAAGGTAACTGAAAATACTCAAGTAGAAAAAAATACACACACACACACACACACACTAGTGGCCCGGTGCACAAAATTCATGCACCTTAAAGGGAATTTAGAGGAAATATTTTAATATTGCCATTTGCCCTTTCTCTATAATAGAATTGTCAGAGATGAAAGAAAATTAGTCAAATGTATATGAAAATCTCCTTCCTGTCCGAGTCTGGGGCACGCTGCAGGACCCAGAGTCAAGTCCCCGCCCACCTCCTGCACACACCTCAAAATTGAGCGAGACTCAGACCTGGCTGGCCCCACCCCTGTCTAGCCCCGACGGGTGCGGGGGCGCAGCCTCAGGTCCCCAGCCCGGTGCGAGGGCGTGAGGGCATGAGGGCGTGATGACCATTTGCATATTAACTCTTTATTATGTAGGATATTTATTTATTTATTTATTTAGTATATAGGATATATATATTTTATAGGAGGTGAAACTGGTATCTAAACTTTTATAGACATTTGGGTAGGATCCAATGAAACAAAGTGAATAAAATTAACCTGTGTATGATCTTGTAATGACTTATAAGTGTATCACCATTCCTAGTAGTACCATGAATATGATACTTAGCATTAGGCATTAGCTATAGAATGCAAGAATTCTGCACAATTCTAACAACTGTAGAGAAGGCCCTAAAAATAGAAACTTTTGGGCCAGAATTATGTTTTATCTGCCAAAGGAATCTGGGAAGAAAATAGGTACCTAATAATGAAGTGGCATGAATTTAATTATTGTCTATTTTGAGAGTATCACACAGTTTGCAGCCCTATCAATCAAGACAGGAAATTAACCAGAAAGTTAAGAATCCTCTACAGATAATACATGATGCAGTTAATAATTTTCAATGGGCGTGGTTAGACTTCTGCACAGATTTGCATCTGAACCTTCTTGGTGGTGTGACTGTCCACATCTATATTTTTTTATTCCTATTACTACATTAGCTGAACACAGGACGCCAGCTCCAGGTGCTCTAACTCTAAAGTCAACATGGACCTTCCCACTGGATGTACATAAATATTCTTCTAAGTGTTATAGTGGAGCAATTGGGAGACTGGGCCAAAGGGACCAGGGTGTCTCCTTAAAAGAAGCTGTGTTAGAGAATCACAATAAAATCAGATGCCCTAAGACAGTGGTTCTCAGCCTTCCTAATGCCGCGACCCTTTAATACAGTTCCTCATATTGTGGTGACCCCCAACCATAAAATTATTTTCATTGCTACTTCATAACTGTAATTTTGCTACCGTTATGAATCGCAATGTAAATATCTGATATGCAGGATGTATTTTCATTGTTACAAATTGAACATAATTAAAGCATAGTGATTAATCACAAAAACAATATGTAATTATATATGTGTTTTCTGATGGTCTTAGGCGACCCCTGTGAAAGGCTCGTTCGACCCTCAAAGGGGTTGTGACCCACAGGTTGAGAACTGCTGCCCTATGAGAAGGTCACACAAGCCCACAGTGGAAGTGTTCAAGGACAGAGATGACTAAATTACATCTCACACAGGAAGCAGACTAGTCACTATAATCCATAAAATTCTACATCAAACAATGATGTACTTACATCTGTAAAATATCTTTAAGTATAGGTCTTTAGGTAAAAGCACAAAACTACTACATGTTAAGGTTCTTAGTTGCAAAGGCATCCACACTCAAAACAGATTAAGAATATCTCAGAAGTAGCTTGTTACTCTGTCTAACTTGTCAAGTCACTTATTTGGAATCCAATATTAGCAATTAACATTTAAAATAGTGACCACATTATTTCTTTGAAGTAAATTATACAAGGAGGCAGGAATTGGGGGCCTTTGGGGGAGATGACCAGGGAAACTAAGATTTGTAGTCACTGAACCAGTTTTTCTAAAACCCTTTTCATAAGTGTACCATTTTCTCTTAACTTTTTTTTTTTTTTTTTTTTTTTTTTTTTTGCAGAGAGGAAGGGAGAGGGATAGAGAGTTAGAAACATCGATGAGAGAGAAACACTTATCAGCTGCTTCCTGTACACCCCCTACTGGGGATGTGCCCGCAACCAAGGTACATGCCCTTGACCGGAATCGAACCCAGGACCCTTCAGTCCACAGGCCAACACTCTATCCACTGAGCCAAACCAGTTAGGGCTTCTCTTAACTTTTAAAACCTGGATCTCCACTCTAAATAAAATAGGAGCCATAAAACACCTTAAAAGAATGTTTAAAAAAAATCTTAAGACTGGTAAAAGAAGTAGGAGAATATAAAATAAATCAATACCATTGTGTAAATTCAAAATAAGGCATTTTATTTTTCCAAGAGAATTGCCTAAGCTCACAGGAGAAATTATAGCCGAGACTAGAACTTTCAGCTGCTGACACTCTAGTCCAGGGGTCCTCAAACTTTTTAAACAGGGGGCCAGTTCACTGTCCCTCAGACCGTTGGAGGGCTGGACTATAGTTTAAAAAAAATTTGAACAAATTCCTATGCACACTGCACATATCTTATTTTGAAGTTAAAAAACAAAACAGGAACAAATACAATATTTGTATTTACATGTGGCCCGTGGGGCGTAGTTTGAGGACCCCTGCTCTAGTACATGTCAATGACCTGCTCAGAGACCTACTAAAATGTTTTTGCTTTGCCTCAAGGGCAAATTGTAACAAAGGGCACGAGAAATTTCCACGCACCCAGATGCCCAGGGTGAGCCAGTAGCGTGACCTATGACTCAAAGTTCTGATCTCCAGTTCAACACACTTTGCATGTGGCCTTAACCTAACAAGTCGGTCCTCCCTCTTACTGAGGTCCTTGGCATAATTCTGATGTCCGCCCATGACACTGACATATTCTAACTTGTCTTCTCAGAGAGGAACTCGGACTGCTAAGGTAGGCCTGAAAAAACACTGAGGATGCCCCTCCTTCAAAGTCAAAAGTTGTAATAATAAACAGCAGAAATCAATAAAAAAAACTTTAGTTCCAAAAATATAAAGCTGTAGAAAGGAGTGGACCCCAAAGACATGATCAAAGAGGCGGGGGGGGGGGGGGGAGACTTTCACAGGGAACACCGGAACATGCAACTTTAGTCTCATCTTAACTTTGTCTGTGGTCTTGTCCTATGACCAGGGACATTGGACAGGTCAACCAATATTTAAATCAAAATAAATATCCATGTTTATTCTTTGCAACTACCTGGAAGAAATTCCAATGAGATCCTTCACAAATTTTAGGGTTTTTTTCCTGAAAAAACAGCTATCTGGTATAAAATCTACATTTAAGAGCTCTTAAAGAATTTATCCAAATTGACATTCTCCTACTTTTTAGTTCTATTATGTGACATATGGATTCTCTAATAAATATTGGGTTTTCAATTGAACTAATCTAACCTGATGTTTACTGGAATATCTGATAAATTTGGCAACCAGTGATTTTTTGTACCTTCATCATCATCCTATTCATCAAGATAATGACTTAGCAAATTTTCTTTGTTAGGTTACCTGATTGTTAAACAATATCAGAGAAATGTTGGAAGACTCTGTGTGGCCTTAGGGAATGTGCTAAGATGCCAATTCTATCTATCACCAACAATGTCTCAAGATTATACATGGCATTATATAAATACCTGCCATCAAACCAGATTTTATGGGGAAGATTTCTAGATATGAGTTTATCTCCAATGCTGCTTGGCCCTATGATGGATGAAAAAATTTGAAGAAATGTCTGAGTATAAGACAGAAAATATACAAAATATAAAGATTTTCAGAATGGGGAAAACACCTCCAGCCCCAATTTCTAGACTGACAAAAGGTATCTGATACCACTGACAACTCATCTCTTCTTATAGACAGGGTGTGGCCAAGTGGTTAAGTGCCTGCGTTTGGGGTCAGACAGACCTGAGTTAGGATGTTGGCCTGGCCACCTTTTTAGCTTCTTTAAGCCTATGCTTTTCCAACTGAAAAACCTACACAAGTTATAAAGATTAGATTACACTAAATATACGTAACACAATATCTGCCATAAAGTAGTTTTCAAATATTGGCTGTGATAATGATAATGTTTCTGCTATAGCTGCCAAATTTGGACATGTATATCATAGACACTTTTTCTTGATTTGGGTCTGTTATTTTTACTCCAACAATGGTAATAATCAAATAGAAGAACTGGGTCTCAAGCTACAATAATGATGTAGTGCTAAATAAAGCTGACATTTGGAAAGATAATGGTCAGATACAAGGTAGCATTCTTTAAAATTCGTAAACACAAGGAATTAGCTCAGACATCACATTATTTTTTTCTCTTCCCTAATGGCATATGAGACATTATAAGGATAAAGAAAAGAACTGCCTTCAGCCAATGGGTGTTGAGTTGCAAGATCTGAGTTAAAACTCTTGCTTGAGCCAAATAGTTCTTAGACTAGCCCTGGTTGAGATACGAAACAAGACAATTTGTTTAGTATACAATAAATGAAAAACTGGATCAAAGGGACTTCATAGTAAGCGATTTCTGAGGAGAGTAGTTACAAAAGCAAAGAATAAAGAGATATTGAAGTCTAGTGATGACTTGTTCTGATATCCCAACCAAAATGAAATATTATTTTTTCTAAACTTAAGAAATCAAAAGAGAAAAATGCTTCATCTGTGTCTACATACAATATATCAAATAAATTAAAAACTAGAAAATTAAAGATGACTTTGTACACATCCACTTATTCTCAGAGCTGAAATCAAACTACCAATACAGAGGTACTATATTGAGCATATTTGTATAATTATGGCAAAATATACTATAAATTATCAAACTTTAAACATCCAAAATCATTAAAAAATCCTATCATTTATACAAATTTAGAAGAAAAGAGATATTATAGTCAATGACACAATAAAACATATCTACAAGGGTAAAGTAAATTTGAGAAATTAAAACCAATTTAGGTTAATTTTTTATTGGTGTGGAAAATAAAATATTTATTTTCATTAGTCAAAATACTTGAATAATTAATCAAGTCTTGACTTAATTTTAACTGTGCAGACACCATCGACATTGTCCCAGAACTTGAGCAAAAGAGGGTAAAGGAAATTACTTACACATGGGAAATTTTTATTGGATTGGAGTATCAAAGGCCATTGTCTTTAAGAAATCCTGAAATTCTATAGGTTTTAGGAAAGTCAGGATTAACTTCTCTTTAAACCACAAACCCAATCCAGTGAGTAAAAATCAACAAACAAGCACAACATTTCTAAAGAGGGAATAAATTATCTATTGTCTGCCATCATTTCTTAGGCAACTAATTCCCTCTGAAATGTCAAATGCAAAGATAACTGGATATTTACAAATGTACTTTTTAAATCTTTACAAAGGTATAGAAAACTGTAACTATAGGGTACGACATGATTTCAAAATGATGCTTTAATATTCTCATTCTTACCATTCCTTGTGAACTAATATTGCCAGAAGTTTTCAAGGCTGGGTCAGCTAGAGATTAAAACTACTCACATGGTCCCACCTCAAAGTATAGCCTTTCAAAAATGCATAATGTAAATTCTGCAAGCCCCTAGACAGGCTGCAGTTTAAGCACTTTATCTGGGGCATTGCAGGCAATCAAATGTGAGGTCATGGCACCTGGGCGTGTGGCTTCATGCTTTTGACACTACCGTAGGCACTGAAATACATCTCTGGAGATTTGTCAGGAACAGCCCTGGAAGTCAAGAACTAAAGAGAGTGTCAAGAAATCCTTTAGAGAAAAAATATTGCCAAAGAGAAGAGGAAACCCTGACTGGCTCTTTTTTATTCTGTAGCGGGGCAGAAAATAACTTTCTCAGAATACTCAGGACACCTTGTAAGTAATTCAGGAGCTCCGAAGAATTTGAACAATACACGTGACTGACACTTCGGTCTGAATATTGCAGAAGTACTTTTCAATTAAAGAGTGCGGTTTTATTTTATTGCTTCGATGTTTTCATGCCAGATAAAAACAAGATGTTAAAACCCATTTATAGCTAAAGAGTAATCATTCTGATTTAATTTTTTAAGTCCATCTAGTGAGTGCTTCTAGCAGGTTGCAGAGGTAATTAAGCGATGTTGGAGAGCAAATTAAAAAGGAAATTGAAATGAACATCTTTGAGAAAGTCTTTTTATGCACACAAAAGTATCTTTTAAAAACCCACAGTATGAAATATGTACTAACTCTCCAATTTTTTTTTTAACCAGTTGCATATGTTGCTAATGGAATGGGTAGATTTTCTTTGGGTGGCAGAATTCTTATTATCTCCAAAGCCATTGAATGTCTGATGCAAAGAGCAAATAGTAAAATGCAAATAAGCATTATTTAATTATATATGAGGTTGGTGATTATGAAATACCAACTACATATACAACTGCCAACTCTTGGAAGAAAAGCAGGCTCATTAGTTTATGGCTCAGCACCTCTTGTATTCTTGTTCATATCTAAGTACAAGGAGAAGAGAACTAAGCCTTTAGAATGTGCCAACTTAATTTTTTACCTCTTCCCTTCCTTCTCAAAGATTGACCCTGTGTATCTGACCAACATACATGAATAAAAAAAAGATAGAAAAAATTACTTTTCAAACCATAAGTAACTGATTTAAAATCTTTAACAAGTGGCATGTGAGGGTGAGGGCTCCAGTTGAAGAAATAAAAATAAAAGGTTGTAATAAAGAGTTAATAGAAGGGTGGCAGTCTTTTGATTAGAGAGATGGCATGGGGGTTATAATAACTCTCCCCAGACAGTCAGTTGCCATTATTACATTTTACATCATTTGTGAACTGAGTGTCTTTCTATGCAAAACGTACTTTGTAGGTAAAGAACGGAAAAAAATTCAATGGCCTTGTCTTAATTCCCCTGCATCTTTTCTCTATGGTGACAGGCAAGTAATTGACCCTCCTCATGGCCAATCTTGCTGCCTCATCCAGAAAATGGGGATAAACCTGAGAAATTCCGTGGGAATCAAATGAAAGATTATGTAAGAATGTATTAAGAAGCAGAAAGATAAAACTAAAAGTAAGGTACCACTTTTCAGATGTAATTTGGAATTTGAATTATATTATTTAAAAATTAATAAATACAGCCTTTTAGAACTGGAAAAGACCTAAGAATCCCCCAATATACTCATCACCCAGAGATATAAGGTAAGTCCGTGAGAGCTTACAGAGATGATGATAATATTAACAACTAACATTTAATGGATGCTTATCACATGCCAGGCAGACATGATCACCTCATGCTCCCTCATAACGCACGAACCTGGGTTACAGGTAGCTAAAATTGGAAGCTTGCCCAGGCTCTTCTGCTCTGAAGTTTGAGCCCATAACCTCAGAGCCTCACCAAGCTGCCCCACACTGCACCTTCCACAGGCTAAATGGAAGAGCCATAGTCAGAATCTGGTGAGCTGAGCTCACTCCATTCTGGCCTTCAGGTAGATGATAAAAATTAGAAAATGCAAAAAAGAAAGGAAGGAAGGAAGGAAGGAAGGAAGGAAGGAAGGAAGGAAGGAAGGAAGGAAGGAAGGAAGGAAGGAAGGAAAAGGAGAGTGGGACCATATTCGACTTAGAACCAAAGCATGCTACCCAGGAAACAGAGCGTTTTGGCCTCATAATTTTCCCAGATTTATACCCTGACCTGAGCCTCCTTTGCCTACAAATCCTGTCTCTGAATGTCTGTGTGAGAGGACCAGGAGAAAATAGAGAAGCAAAATATCTTAGGCTATTATTCTCATATTTTTAGAAACCACATTATACTGTAGACTGAAACAGAAATTCAAAGAAAGTTAAATGGGTTTACTGTTAAAGGTATGGACCCCAAACTAATAAAAAGTCAATGATCATATGCATATTCTTATGGAGCATGTTGTATTATATATACCTGGCCTGCATCATCTAACTTAATTCTCCCAGAATCTCTATAAAGGTGTGGTAATTATTTTATAAATGAGGAAATTTAAACAAGTTAAATAAGGTCACACTGTGTGTGGGAGTCAGGATTCAGACCTAGTTATGTGTAACTCCATGCTCTTAAAAACAAAGTTATGAGCTTTTACACAGAGAACAGAATGATGGGTGCCGGAGGGGGTGCAGGGGTGGGAGACTGGGTGAAAAAGGTGAAGGGATTAATAAGAATAAATTGGTAGTCATATAATAGCACAGGGCTAGAAAGCACAGCAAAGGGAATATAGTCAATAATACTGTAATAACTATGTAAGGTGCCAGGTGGGCACTGGAAATATCAGGGGGAGCACTTTGTAGAGTGCATGACTGTCTAACCGCTATGCTGTACACCTGAAACTAATCCAAAATAAAATTGAATATAAACTGTAATTGAAAAACCAAATTTAAATTAAAAATTTTTTAAAGCAAAGTTATGAGCTTTTGAATTTTGAATAATAATTTCTCCATAAAGCACAGAAACACTTCCCTTAAATCTGTAGGAGTTGGTGAGATCTCCAGCCATAACCTTGTACCTGCTTCTTGTCCCCCTAACTACCAACTCCACCTAATAAATCTGTCACGGATTTGGTGACTGACACTTTGACAAACTCACCCATTTCCCGTGTGCTAATGTTCTCCAGGAGGAATCAAACCCTAAGTCAAAACACTAAGAATATCCACTAAGTTGCTACAAATTAGTAGCTATTAACTAGTTGTCAAATTGAAATAATGTATTCCACCAGTGTCTCTTTCTCACAAACTCTGCACAGCGCCTTTTGTTAGGTATGAGGGCAGGTCTATGGAGCAAGCAGTAGGTGAGAGGCCCTCTGTAATCAAGATTGATTTCTCAGCTTTTGTTTTCCTTACCTCCTGCTGTCAAGGGTACCATAAAAACTCAGCAAATGTTATCAGATAACATGCCCCAAAAGAGGCCAGTCGGTTTAAGTAAAAAGTTAAAAAAATAAGATAAAAAGTACGCTGGTGCAGATGAAAAAGTTAAAATGTCACAGCTTCAGAGATTAGTGTCTCTAGAGTGATGTTTTATGAGGCAAAAAGATGTCCATGAAGTCAGGGTTTTCACTACCCACCTACAAAGCAGTAAGTTTCAAGGTTCCTGTCAAGTTCAAAGGGAAGCTCACTGATATTTCTGCCTTAAATGCCCAACATATGAAGCAACACAGCAATGTGTAAGAGTAGCATTTTTCCCTCTAATTTTTAAAAAGTCCGACACATTACTTTTCAGTGTCAATTTATTTCACCCAGGGTCCAATTTTTGTTTTCCTTTCTTTTGTTTTCTTTCTTTCTTTTTTTTCTTTCCAGCTGAAAGCAACTCACGCTTTATACTAGTGGAAAACGAGCAACTAGAATCCTATTTAGAATAAGAAACACAGCGATAACTCTCAACCATCAAGGAGCTGATAGCTATGCTGGGATACATAGCTCACGTGTGCAGAAACATCAAAATCTGGATGCATAAAGAACTGTAAACCGTGTTTCTGCTCTCAGGTTTGCAAGTTGACTCATGATATTAAAGATCATTCGCTCTCCAATTATCATTGGCTCTCCAAGTTCCTCTCTATAAAATAAGGACATCTTTCGGAAGTGTTGCAATGTTCTGAGCTAACTGCTATCCAGAGTTCAAAATCGGGTAGAAAGGCTTCTTGACAAACAAGACAAAATCAGGCTTTCCCCCCATGCCGCAAAGATAGCCTTAGCTGTACCACTAGCCGCTTGCTCATTTCCAAGGTGGAGAGACAAGGCACGCCCAGCCTAATTCTCCCTCCTGCAGCCAAGAGGGGGCGACACACTGATGTGGGCAATCCCGCCATAATAGTCAGGAGGAGAAGGTATGAATGCAGAGGCTTCCCCCTCACTAATGAACAAGAGGAATCAAACGCTGCACCTCCTGAATGCCCTGAACGTGATGCCTCCAGGCACCCTCCAACAACAAGGAAGAGTCAGGGAACATTTTACTGCCAGTAGATGCAACTGCTACCTAGTGGCAACCAGTTGGTCCTAACATTCTGCTAAACTGGAAATCCCAGAACATCAAGATTCAGGCAGGTTGGGCTTTTGCAGCTCTGTTTTCCAGAAACTTCCCAATGGATGCACAGTATATCCAGTCCATTGCTCACCATCTGAAGAAAGCAGAGCCCAAGCCATCCACTCCTAAAGAAGAAAGATGTTTTCTCTCCTCCTCTCCCCTTCTCTCCCCTCCCCTTATAGATTTACCATCCAGCCTCCACCTCCGTGGCTACTCTAAAAATAAAAAGAAATAAGTTTGCTTTTGAGGAAACGTCATATACTATGCATCAAACTAACTATTAATACAGTTCATAACGGGATTCTGCTGGGATCCTCATTTATAAATTTTTGAGGATGTAACCAAAAGTGCTTGCATTGAGCCAAACACTCCAGGGATATTCAGGAAATATAGTCTGATTAATACAATAAAGTAGAACCACAAGGATAGCTGGGTTACAGAGCATTATGTGCAAGGATCGCTGAAGTCCACCAGGCTTCTGACCATAGAGGAAATTGCTTTTTACACGACTGAAAATTGATCCTGGGCCCACGCGGACCTACCTCTTAAATACAAGATGCAAGAAGACTCCCGAGGATATTAAACCCTCTCTGAAAGTAGTTCAATGAAAGAAGCAGTCGAGGACAGTTTTCCAGAGTGTGTTCCGAGGAAGATTGGTCCCCAGAGACAATACACAAAAGGGTTTCAATGGTTAAGTGAGCCTGCGAAGCTCTGTGTTTCTACCCCTTGCAGACTTCAAATGCACATTAGCAAATTAGAGGATCTGAAAATTCCTGTGCTAAAGGAAGCCCTGCTCGACTCCAGCGTTCAATCTATTTAACCACAAAGTCTTTTATTTTATTTTATTTTTTTTTAGTAATGTCTACTTAAATATCCTTGGAACCGTGGTTTTCCAAATATTGAAGAATATATATTTACTCAATCCTGTTGAGTCATTTCTAGTTGTTAATAATTATAGCAATGCTATATAAATTTACAAAATGGTGTTCTTATATACAAGTTTCGAGAATGATGTTATATATAAATTGTGAATCACGATGTAAGTGCTTAAATTACTTTATAAAGAACGTCAAAGCTTTTTTTGTTTAAAGCTACTTGAAATTTGCTTCTTCATTCAAAAGAATATTCGCGCTTTCAAATAAACAGTATTTCAGGCAAGCATACGGGTCTGCTATTTTGACTGTGGAAGACATAGTTGAGAACTTGTCATTGGCATTCAAAAGGAAGGCGATTATGTCACTACCCCCATTCAAAAATCTTCAATAGGTCCCTATTACCTACCAAATCAAGCACAAACTCTCTAGCCTGCTATTCAATGGCCTGCACAATATGGACCCAATCTTCCCGTCCAAAAAAATATATATATTACTGAAGGCCTGTTACATTATCATAGCACAATGGGGGCAGAAGGGGAAGATGCCTAAGACATGAAAACTGTCCTCAAGAATCTTACAGTCAAATAGGATAATAAATAAGTCATGTAACCAATCGCTGTAGCACAGAAGAGCCTGATCGTCAGCAGAGAGCATCAGAGGAATGTGGAATAGGACTTCAAAAGAAAAAGTTACTTCCAACTAGCTGAGCCTAGGGCTGGTGGAGGGCTAAGAGCCCGGCTTAGGGCAGGTAGGTGCTCTTCCAGCTTTACAACATGCAGCAACTTCCCTTTCCTGGGTATGAATGCAGGATTTCATTTTTAGGTGATTCATCATGATGCCAATTAAATGGGGTTAGTTCTCAAGCTATTTTTTTTAACAGGAGAAAAAAAAAAGCTATTTTAAAGGCAATTATCAAACCAATATTTTTAATGTTTTATTTCCTATGAACCAAGCACAAAAATCACTGTCATTTTATGTAAAGCATGGCATTTAATCCTTATCCCCCAAATCAGTTCAGATTAGATATTATTTATTACTCCCCTTTTGCAGATGCAATGTTGAGGGTTGGAGACTTGCCCCTGACAGGTGACAGATCTGAGGATTTAAAGGCAGGCAGGACAATGCCAAAGGCCACATCTTTAACCACTGTACTACACTGCCCAGAATTAACTTAGGCCCCCAAAAGAGTCATTATTCACGCAACATGCATCAGAATTTCCACTCAACAACTGTACATGTGCAAACAGAATAGTCTTTCCCCTCTTCTCCTCTGGTTGATCCATGTCCACACTTTAAAACTCATGGCAGGAGAAAAAGAAAACTAGACTGCAGCACCTGTACCAAGGGAAAGGCTTGCATGTTATTTTAAACTCTGTCCCCTTCCCTTCTTCCCACATGTCATCTCTCTATCAGTCTTCTCCCCCCATCTCTACTGCCACTGTCTTAATGCAGCCCTCATCTGTCTTCTGCAGGATTAACCCATATCCTATAGTTAGTCTTGTTTCCGTCCAATGTATTCTCCACATTCTAAAAGGGCTTTTAGAAAAAAAAATTTAAACTGCATCATGAACTCCTTTTGCTTAAGTTCCTTGAATGTGTTCCCCTCATCCCAGAGCAGGGTTTCCCGGGGGCATGGATTAAAAATTCAGGCTCCCAGGACTGCCCATGGAGACCCCGATCCTGTGTATCTGCGGTCGGCCTGGGACTCTGTATTTACACGCCCCTTAGGAGCAACTCATCGCCAGGAACGTTTGGTAAACAGTGCTCCACAGGATTAGGTATAAGCCTCGTGCTGTGGTAAAGGAGGGTCTTCACAGACAGCCCCTACTTGCCTCTCCGGCCACCCTTCCCACCTCACATTCTCTCGCACAAGCAGCAGTATCGATCTGGTTGTTGCTCTGCACACACCATGTTGCTTCACACTTCTGGGCCTTCCCATTGGTTGTCCCATGTGCTCCCCAGCCCTCCCTACCATGTCCACCTGAAAACACCCACTGAAAGCCACCAAAACCTTGAAACATCTCGCCAATTCTGTGAAGCCTTCCAAACATATTTCAGACAGAATTCATCACTCCCTCTTCTGAAACACTTTACACTTACATGTTATATGCAGCATCAGAAGCATGCATGTTTATTTGTTTACATTTCTGCGTTACTAAAGCATATGAAGAAAATATGGACCACACCTTATTCACTTTATATCACTAGTATCTAGGACAGTGCTTGGCACTAATCAGATGGTCAGTAAATGTTGAAGGAAGAGCATATTTGGGGGATTCCATGTAGTCATCAACCTGGACTTTTTAAAAGCCGATGTTTACTTAATCCTAACAACTATCCTATGACATAATTATTATTCCCAGTTTACAGGTGAAGAAATTAACACGTGTAAAGATCGCCGCTTAGAAGTGGCAGGGCGAGGATGAGCGTTCAGAGCCACCTGCTTCCAAAGCTGCCATTCTCTCTACACCATGCTGCCTCCATGTCAACAAGTCTTCCTCGGACCATCCCCCAAAATGAATATCTATCTTGCATAAGAGTTACGTATAGACATGCCATGGTGCCCCCACCTCCTGGGTGATGGTAAACTACTGAAGGCAGGGACCCTTGTAATTTCTATGTTTTTATTCCCAGGGTGCCTTGCTCAATGAATATCTTTGTGTAATGAATTTAAGCAGCATACACTTAGATGTCTTGAAATATTGAGGGCCTCCGCCCTCCAGACAAGTGTGTGTACCTACATATCTGCCCCAATGCGCAACACTATGCCATGAAAGGATACTCATGAGGTAGATTCAACAGGCTTTCAATAATCCAGGATTTATCAGCTTTTCTTCCTTATTCACATTTAGTATATAGAAACTTTGGAGGTTTTATTTTAGTGGATGGCATTTATTACAAATGTTAGTTGGAAGGAGAAATATGAAATTTTACACTCCTCATCTACTTTTGAAAATCTTCAAACTTAAAAAAAAAAATGAATTCTTGGTTTTGAGGCAACAGTAACACCTCTAACTGGTGGTGAGGGTTAAGGAATAAGTGTTTTGATGAAGCAAATATTCTACTGACTGAAGGGTAACCAGCTACATCTTGTATGAATTATCAGCCTAAAAAGAATTAGAACCCAGTAAAATATACTGAACTGGTATAAGTTTCTCCTGAAAGTCCTTTTAGATTTTTGTGAAGTTGTTTGGAATACATTTCAGGAAAGGATCTAGTCTCAGCCTCTGTAATGATCAGCATTTAGTGTTCTTGTGAAGTATAGACATTCCCACACCAAGAGGGTCTAATTGATTAGATAATGATAATGGAAAAGTTGCTCTGTATTTACAAAATACCCCTCATTCCTATCTGGCTGAACAGTGGTTTGATATTAAGGCATCACCTGAAGTGCCCAATGCCTGAATTGTGACATTCTACGATTCCTGGAAAATGAACTGGGAACCAGGAAAAGAAAAAGCTCTCCTTGTAAACAAAAGCAAAAAAAAAACAAAAACAAAAAAAAATGTTATTTCACTACATGTTATAACTAGCCTATAAAATCAGGGAACTAAAATTGCTCATAGTATAGCTCTAAATTTTTAAAAAAATATATGTTAAAAAAGAATAAGTACAAAAAGAAAAATATTATGGCCCATGAATGTAAACATCACATTCCTGGAGCTTGAATTGAAAGATCACCAAATTCAGTCCTTTTCACAAGTAAGCAAAAGTGCAAAGAGATTAAGAGACTCGTCGAAGGCCCTGGAGCAAATCAGTGTCAGCACAGGACAGAAGGACAGCGGGATAAAGGAACGAACAGTGGCTGGTTCCAGGCGATGTTATGGACTCTTACTTAATGGAATCTCCAGGACATGCAGGCTTTCCCCCACTTTGCAGATGTAGAAACTAAATCTGGCAGAGACTGAGTCAAACTGGGATTTGAACCCATGCCTCTATCTCCTCAGTCTGTGCCCTTTGCAGGTCTCTTGACTCACAGTCCAAGATTCTAAACAGAACCCCAAGCAGATGAAAAAGAGCTCACTACAAGGTTTTGCTTGCATCACCCAAAATAATTATACTTACTCAAAAGCAAACTATGAAACAACTAAAGGACATATGTAGGAAATCAACAAAAGCATGTGGGGCCTAAAAATTCACGAATTACTTCCAGACTACCTGTGTATGAAGACCAGTGACTTCCCCCAAGGTCATTCTCATCCTAAACAAGCAGTACAAGCAAAATGGACTCTGAGTTCATCACGGGAAACTGCCACATTAAGCAATTTTCCTTATTAGGCTTGCCATTATATTAAAAAACATATCTACCTACTCTTTTTGGTAGAGATACATCATTAAAAAATCCCATCTCCAAATTCTGGCCATATGTACATAATTTAAGACATCATTAAAGGACAAATAAGACAAGTACTACTTACAATAAGAATCTAAAATTTAAGAGCCTACCTATTACCAAAAGAATTCTAAGTTTGAGTTGGTGGTCCATTAGCTTATTTAAAGAAGTGTGGTATACAGCAAAATTTCAGTAAAAGGAAATATTTTATTATCTATTTTAAAAAATATTTTTATTGATTTCAGAGAGGAAGGGAGAGGGAGAGATAGAAACATCAATGATGAGAGAGAATCACTGATTGACTGCCTCCTGCACACTCACCACTGGGGAATGAGCCAGGAATCTGGGCATGTGCCTTGACGGGGAATCAAACCGTGACCTCCTGGTTCATAGGTCGATGCTCAACCACTGAGCCATGCCAGCCAGGCTATTTTTTTATTATCTCTTAAGGATGTAATGGGATGAGATTGAATGTATCAATATGTTCAAAATAGTTTGTTTATGTTGTGGCGCACATCAGAGTATATAAGTGCAAAGTTTTGATCAGTTTGTCCACCTTAAAAAGAGAAAAAAGTGAAATCTGTGGGTATTGTTAATTGACTCAAAAGTGTGCCTACTATTGCTAGATAGTTGAATAGGTGACTATCCCTGCTTTGGAAAAGATGTGAGAGCGATCCAGAACAAAATAATTACAACATAAAATGTGAAAGATGGAGGTAGAAAGTGCCAGAACACAGAAAAGGGGACACTGTCCTCTATTTGGGCAAATCAGGAAGGCTTCCAGAGGAGATGATGAAAGAGTGCCTTAGGCAAAAGAGAGGCAGGGACACACTTCCTCCAGGTCTGCCTCCATTACCACCCCTTCTCCCCAGCAAACTGAGGGACCCTATCATGACAGACAGGGTGGGGCCAAAATAGCTTTATAGTTGTGAGTACCCAAAACCCAGAGTTAATTCTTGTATTATTATTTATTAATTATTGTATTAATTTTCATCGATCAACTATAAAAGTACTTTGGCCCAGCCTTGTAGAATGAAATGGGTCACTTTCATTTTAATGATAAACTAGATTTTAGTGAAATCCCATAGTATTTTCTTGGTCGTTAGAAAGAAAGTGGGTAGCTCAAGACTACTGAGAGACAAATTTGGTAGATAAAAATGGTTTATATTACTGTCTGCTGTGACATCAAAATATTTTTAGAGGCCAAATTAAAAACAAATGTCAGCCTAGCAAGATCAATAAAAAGTTATTCTCCCACTACCCATCCCCCAAAGAAACACCAGTAAGAATTTCAAGAAACTCTCTGAGGGGAGAAACAGAAAGAAAGAGGAAGGGGGAAATAATAACATGGCCTCGGTGTAGACTATTCTTCCGAAGAAGCAGCGAAGGGAAGACAATGAAGGGGAAAATAGAACACGTGTATTACAATGTATAGCAACACCAGGCTGCGTTTGATGCTCTGGAGGGCTTCAACAAGTACTGTTCAGCCAAAAATCAATTGAAAAATCAGCATGATAACAGAGCATGAGTTGCCCTATAATAGCCTTAAGACCCCCAAGGCTATGCAAGTCGCTTTCATCTGCCACACTGCACTGACTCCAGGGGAACCTCACTTCCCCTCACCGAGAACTGCGCCTGCCTGTGTTTCTAACCTACTGCTTACCCTCCCTTGAAAGGAGAGCTGTCAAGGACTGATGATGTTTTAAAGTGGTTTTTAAGAATTTTTTTCCCTTTTGCTTTATTCTTTATCTTGTCTTGACATTTGCACTCCAATTCAGCCTACAGTATCAGTCATAGACTATTCCCACAACGTTCACTGGCCAAGCATCGTCTCTGGATAAGCTAATAGTCTTGTATTTTGTGTGCCTTAACTGACAGACATGAAACTGCCCCTTCATAAAACCAGAGTCCCGGCGTATGCAAATGTGAGCAATGCACAGCATTGTTATAAATATACATATATAGTTCATTCCAAGATTTCATCTCAATATTTCTTCGATCACTTCCTCACAATGTCTGGTTTGTTCAATTTATATTTCTACTTGGCATTTGGTGTAAACCCCCAAAGATAAGATACATCTGTCCCTTAGTCACAAATCTTGGCATTTTTACCTTCGCTCAATCGTGAAATGATGGGTTGAAAATTACCTTGCTTATTATTAGCAGGATTTCCTCATAAGAAAACATTTTATTTCCCAACTTTTGAATGTGACATGAGCTGCATCAACTCAGTAGTGACATATCAGAGCTTAAGGAGGACATATAAACACCCTGATCCGTGTGTGAGAGAAGGAAGAGCTAATTGGAAGTCAGCTTCCCTGTGATTATCAGCTTGTTTATGGGGAGGGAGGAGGACTCTGAATGGCACTGTAAATTCATCCCTGATTATGGTGTTAAAACCAGAGCTCCTTTCCACAAGCTCCTCCAAAGCCCCCCAACCCAATCCATTTTGTTTAGTTACAAAGGGTTGTGCACTGTTTTCAGAGAATGACAGTTTTTCATGCTTTGATTTTCTCCAGTTTTAAGAAAAATTAATCAGTTGCACAAGCCAGTTGTCAGATTTCACTTCCCTCATGGCAGAAAGCACACATATTCATTGTCTGCTATAAGAATAAATTTTAGTAATTTTTCCCCATGTCAATATGAATATTAGACTGACCCAATTAATATGAAAAGCTTCTATGCTGCTGGAACAGACAGTGCTACAGAAAGAGCCATTTGCACAACCTGTTCATGATTATGGGCCATAAGGACACAAAGATGGCACACACATTTGTGGGCCATCTGAATTCTTATACGGAAATGGGAGGGGGGAGGAGAGAGGCATGACATGAGCTTGACTGTCGTGGGTCATGTTTTTTAATCCGGAGTATTGGACATGTAACACAGCAACAAGAGCTGATCATTTTGTTTAATCACCTTTTGGATCTTTGCCAGATGGTCTCTATTGAGAGCGCCGCAAACAGAGAGAGATGAACTGCGTCTAACACGCCACCAGAGCTTTCCCGTAAATGTCTGAGAACTGATTCCAACAAGAATTTAGTCTCAGAGCAGAAAGGGATACATTTAAAAACTATGTGCATTAACTATACTTTTCCCCATAGAATCCTCAGTTGGCATGAATAATTTACCCACTCTTATGCTAATGGGATCATGAAAGTATCCCTCTGTCTTTAGTGCAGCTATTCTCAGCTTTCAGTAATTACCCCACCCAGTGAAAATAACATGGCTTCTGCATTGAACGGCCGACTAGTACCTGACAATTAGAAAGATCATGGCTGACGGTGGAAGGTTCCAGAGCTGGACAGAGAAGCCCTTGGCACCCAAGGAAGAGTACCGTGTAGAGCACCGTGGGTCTTGGGGGCGGATGCATGGGGTGGAAAGCAGGGGAAAGAGAAGAAAAACTGTGCCTTGTCAAGCTTTTCTTTTTCTGACTTATCAAATTTTACTTAAATAAAAGTATGTTCCTCTTTATAAGTGTAAAAGACACACGTGACAAGATTAGTTTTGAAGAAAAAATAAATAAACGGTATCTTAGAAAAAGAATTAGAGTTATCTTTAAAGCACATCTGCATTAAGTATTTATTTTATCAGAATTTTAAAAAAAATCTAAGTAGTGGAAAAATCCTCTGCATCTTGCTTTTTGGAGGGAAAAAAGAGGTTTTTTTAAAAAAAAACCCCAAAAACCCTAACTCTCAACCTCTGTCCACAAAACTCCATGTTAGGTAGTTCACTGTGTAAAAATTATCAGGCTAAAACATCTGGGAAAGAAAGCTATGAAACAGCAGGGAATGTGGCTGGTTTATTGTTTATCTTTTGTTTATGAGGCAGTATTCAAGTTTAATTACTACTCTAAATTAAACTCTAACTGGCACCAGGAGACATCCCTTTACATGACTAAGTTAAAAAAAATATATAGAAATCCCAACTCTGGGTTTTTCAAGTAAGTTGATACATATAGGAAGAAATTACTCAAAATTAACAGCAATTACTGAAAGCTTTTAAGCATTTATAGGCACCATTACATGTTCCTAGAGCATTTATTTATTAGAAGAGTTTTATTTTATTTCTAATGGTTACTATTTTTTAAAGTCCTAAGAAAATCAACAGGAATTATTTGAATGTTTGCTGGTGTTTAAAGGATGCTATATTTTTGACATTATTTTTTTTTTGGGGGGGGAGGGGAGAGAATGAAAATGAAACATACATATTCTATATACAACAGTTCCTTCTATGGCAGTGATCAACTTTCAATCACATTCTCAGAGAATTTTCTATACAATTAAAAGAACAGGAAGGAAAAGAAATGTCATTGCATTTATTGTAACAGTAAGTGACCAGTTTCGGATGAACTTAGCTCCAGGAAAAATAAAAGTTAAAAGCAACTAGCAAAAGATTATGCCAGATGGCATCTGTCATATTGTATTTAGGGTTATTTTAAAGAGATTGCCGCCACTATGAAAACATTCCGTTGACAGAGTTTTCCTAGACTGAATAAGAAATTCCAGTAGAATATATTCAGGACCACCGTAAGTAGGTTTGAAATACTCCCCCCCCACACACACCTTGTGTAAATATAACTGGAATATGTTGGTGGGGGAGAATACTATTTCATAACTATCGCATATATTATAAACTCAGAAATGTAAGACTATTTTAGATGTCTGCTTATCTATAAATACTTACATCCAATATACAGGGGGTATTTTTAGGTTTCGACACCATGATGGCTAAAGAACTGGATAATAAATAAATAAGTATCTAGCAATGGAATTCTAGTCTCACTGCCAGGGTGAGAGATAGGGACATCAAGAGAGGGGTTTGGCAGGTGGCAGCACTGGGAGGAACTGTGCTGGCTTGTGCAGCCCCATGTCCTGAAAGATTAGAGGAGACGAATGCATTTAGGTTAAACTGGGTCTGGCAACAGTATGGTTAACGTGCGTGTGGTGTGCAGTGTGAGCTCAGCAGTTACTGGGCCAACTGTCTCGGTATTTCTGGGAATCCTGCCTATTCACAGTGCAGGGATTGTTCAATTGCTGCAAAATGTACAAAATGAATTTTACAAAAATGAATTGTAAGGAAGGCCCCATTACAACGATTTTACAGCAAAGATGTCAACATCAATTTTTCTTTCATGCATAGCTAATGATTAAAACAGCATATTCCATTTGCCTAAGACAATTCATTTCATATTGGCACATCAAAATATTGAAACACCAAGTTATCTTTACTCTACCCTTTTTATTCATTGCCGCTGAACCCATACCATTGTTCAAACCAGGAAAAATAAAACAAACTTGGCACGGAATACTTAAAACAAAGGCTCATCAATATTCTCCAATTTGTCAACATCTCAATTACAGCACTGGAAAAAATGTAAATTTCATGTGCTCTAAACACTGAGGGGTCTATTCTCTTGCCAATTCACATGCGTAACTCCCATCAGCGTTAATGGGAGTTACACAAACCCATCAATAATAATAATACTTGTACATATATTGTGCCTTTCATCTAAGGCTCTCAAAGTGCTCTGTGAACAAGGGGGCTGCTTCCTAGTCTTTACTCTGGCAAAATACACAATGAGATACAAAGCAGCTTTTGACTCAGCAGGTACAGAATGAGGGACCCCAGCCCTTATTATCAAGCCCCATTTTACTGATGGGAAGCCAGATACAAAGAGGGCCAGTGACTTCCACAGAGCCACTAGTCTGCACCCTAAATCTGTCGCTGAAAAAACAGATTTCTTTCTTCCTTCTAAAAGGACTATCAAGCAGGCTCCCTCCCTCTGGCTGCTCTGAGCAAAAGAAACCAGAGTGAATAAAAGTCTGGTTCATATTTATACAGTTTACTGCTAGGCTTGTGCTGTTTGAAAGACACAGTAGAGTCAGTTTTACATTTTACCAAGTTTGTTTCTTAGAAGTTTTAAAAAATCTGATTTTTTCCCCCTCCTTTCGGTTTCTTGCACAAACACTAGGGGGGAAAAGATGACCTTTCACCTGTGTAACTGTAGCTCTTTCACTATCAAGTCATAAAATGAGGTATTTTTACATTCCAAAGGAAAAAATTTGTATGAATCATTTTAGTAAAAATATTCACAAAAATTATAAAGCAACATACATGCATGTATTGTTTTATAGCATATGGCTATTAAAGTTTAATTAAAAATGTGTAGGAAAACACTGTATTTACTACAATTCATCCCTATTTTTTCTGTTTATCATAATTTGTTTTGAAACTGAATCATTTTACAGTTTTCCATATGCCTGTTGTGCTAATAAATTCTGAATACGTAAGAAAAACTCTTTTCTAAATCATAAACTTGGTTTCTAATGTAATATTATAATATCTTTAATACTAAGAACATAAATTTCCCTCTTAGGTTTTCCATTATACATCAACCCTAAGATTTAACCTGGGATAAGCATATGCGATTTAGTCAATATCTCTGTTGACTTTGCCCTGAAGCAGATAATTAATCTTTCCCACAGAAAGCTACTCTGGACAATTCAGTGGGACAAAATATAAAAATGTCTTGAAAACATGTTTAAAAGACTAATAAGGGCATGGGCATGACAAAATACGCTGGAGTCTGGCCTTCAAAATTTAGGGTCTACTGTAAAAATCAGAATACCCTTAAACATGCGTTTTGGAACCACTGATGTGGGAAGCCAGGTAAGAAAGTCTCCATGTCAAAACATCCTCCATTTTATAGGAATCATAAGTTCTTTTGTTCCTTACATTTCAATATGTAAAATGACTGACTTCCTAGTACTCATTCACAGAAGTTACCATGTCCATTCTTTAATCTCATAGAGATATGCAGGGATCAAATCCTTCAACATTGCAGCTCCCCACAACATAGAGGTGTGTGTATATTGTTTTTAGCCAGTGTGTTGGTCTCAAAGGTTTTCTCTTTCTTGACCAAAACAACAACAACAAAACTAACCCAAATGACAAAACTCCATGCCTTGCCGTTACTGCAACTGTTCCCTGCTCCAAACCCCGGGTCTTCTCTCTCCCCCTCCCCTTGTCTCTGGCCCCTTCCTGCTATCTCCCTTGGCCATAACTCAACCAACCCAACAGAACCAGTCAGTTTTAGATTTCAGTTGGGACCTCAGTGACCTGTTAATGAATCTACAGAGAGGAGAAAAACTCACAGTGTTGAGTTATGCCTGGTGTTGCTAGCTGACTTGGAGTCAGAAATGCTTGAAGCGTTAACGTAATTGCAAGAATGTGAAAAATGAAGCGCTGAGCTCCTGCGCGAAGTGAAAGGTCAAAGCGAGCCTCACACACAACAAGTCTTTGGAAGATAGCCTCATTAGACCATTAAGTCTGCTTCTCCTTTCCCCCTCTTTTGCACAGTGTTGAGCGTGTTTTGTTTTTATTAATAGATACCTTTCCCCCTCTATGTGGCAGCAATTTGGGGTGGTAGGGAGGGTGGAGTCATAGAAAGCTTTCCAGATTTAACCACATTGAGAAGTCAGTCCATCACCATGACACAGAACTACAATTAAGCCACTGCATTGCAGAGCCATTGAGTTTACACATATGTCACCTTCAAAATGCCATATAGTTTAGTTCTTACATACAGTCTACCTGGTCCAATAAAAACAGTACATATAGCCTCCATACATATGACTCACAAGTTCTTCCACAATTTATCACCTGTCAGTATTCATTTCTGTGTCAGTTGCAACTTGCATAAACCTAGATTCTAATTTGGACCCATTCTCAAGTTAATGACATCCTAGAAGGGACATTTCCTAGACTCTTCCGGAATACCAGGAATCCAAAATCCATGGCCAGAAGTTTGGAAGAGTGAAGGCACTCACCCTACATCACCAACCTTCTTGTAAAGGGCACATATGACTATAGCTCAAGCTGTTAAACTGTCCTCTACTTTGAAGACTGTCTAATACTTAAATATTGTGGCTATAATCACAGTCATAATAGAGATGAAATAGAGCTAGGAGATCAGACACCAGATAATGTAAAATATTAAAAAGTAAAATCTATACACTTTCTGGACCACATTCAGTAATGCATCTTCCTTTAAATGATCATTTTAGCCATAGAAGAGTCATCCCTATCAACATATAATCACTCTTTGTGCAATAGGTGAGTTTTAAATGGTAAAATTTACTCCAAATCACACCAGCCTTCCTTGTCACCTGCACTTCACGTCCCCTTTGCCCTCTGATTATTGTAATTTTTAGGACTTGTGACAAAAGTCGCCATGACCGCTGAATGGAAACAAATAAGCGTCTAAGAATTTCAAAACCCGTATTCCCAAGATAAGATTCCATATAAAATTCGCGCAGGACTTCTGGAGCTAAAAAGAACGGATTGTTGCATCTTCTGTGCTTTAGAGGCATTACTGCTTGATTATAGAGGACTCTTACAGTGGGTATTACAAACAAAGGATAGTGTTTATAGCATAATTAGAACTACTGCACCTAGTTGCACAGGAGCTCATCGTTCTATTTCCGCACACACAGAAGTGGAGATAACCACATTTGTAAAAGAACTGGCAGAACTAATCAATTGTTAGTGCAATGCCTACTTAAAGACCAGACACCTCATTTTGATTTTTCTTAAGTCATGTAAGTTAAAGAGAGGAAATACTAAGTAGTCTCCTAAATAGCAGCTGATTCTGCTCCCTAACCTGCCATCCTCTTGTTTCCAGGGAGGCAGATGTACTGAAGTCATAAAATATTGAAGTTATTTTAGTCATGCCTACTTTGCACAAGGAAAATGCTTGACCTTTTACCTTGCTCACTGCTGTTGTCTCCACTCTGGGAAGCATGACCCCCGCTGGAGGGCCCTGGGGTGCCTGCTGAGTGGGTGGAGGTTGCGTCATCGTGATCTCGCCAAGATGCAGGATTCTGATGTCAGGATTCCAAAAAATGTGTCCACAGTTACCATGTCAGCCATAGATGAGGAACCAAGAAGAGCGGTACAGAGAGAGACAAAATGTGTACATGTTAGTATTTGTGGAATTAGGCATCTATAGGATGCCATGCTACAGTCTGTTGTCTTTTCAGCAATAGGTACCAAAAAGATGCTCTGGAACCTTGATGAGGCCATGATCACATCAACGTACACATTTGTTAAGACAAATTGGCAGACACTTAAAATGGGTACATTGTTATCACACACAAATTGTGCCTGAATAAAGTTAATTTTTAAAGTTAGGAGGAAAAAAAGCTTACTTAAAAACCTAAAAGTCCTTTCCTCTTGCCATCTTAATTAGGGCATACTCTTCCATGAAATAGGTCCCAACGCTCTTGTTTGCTAAATACTTCAGAACATTTACCATCTACAAAACTCAGTGAGTCCCTTAAAAAATAAAACAAAACAAAAAACTCAAGAGTATAGGAGTCAGCTCTTCGCACCTTTCAAATGCACTGCCCTAAAACAACCTGACCAAACCCTCACAATTGTCATCAACTGATTATACAACCAACAGACCCAATGATATTAATCATCGCATCAGTACCTAATATATGATCAGTTCTGCTTTAATTTGCACAAACAGCAAGAAAAAAGTGAAACAACTATGAACCGTCAGCTATCTAATAAACCGGACAGGCCTTGCCCGTGAGCTCCAGGGGAGCTTCAATTCGCAGAGCGGGGCTCTTTCCTGGGAGAACACTACTTGTCTCCAAGGACAAGCGGGCAGACCCAGCTATAGCTCATGCCACTTCGCTGAGTGTATTCTTCCCCTGGCCCTCCTCCCCTTTCCTGATCATTCCCAATACCCGGCTGCTGCTTAAAGGAAAACAGGAATTCTAATGTACAGGAAGGACTTTATCAGCACCACATGAAGGCAGGCAAGAGATGGAATTTCCTCTGGCAGAAATGTCCCCATAGGAACAGCACGTGAAACACACCACCCATAGGCCAGCGCTGTGCACTTGTCACCTGTATGCAGGGACTTCAGCTAAGCTCACAGACTTACTGGCAAGTAAATTCTGGGGCAGGAGGATTCTTTGAGGGAAAAAATAAAAAACAACAACATCAATCTCTGAAAGTACACCATTTCTTCTTACAAGAATTGGTAAGGATTCAGACAGACCAACATGCTTATAGGCAACAGGCAAACATTTTGACCATCTGAAAGCAATCTTGCAGTGTTGTCAGTATATATAGTTTATCCAGAAAAAGAATCAGTCTATCATTTTCCTCAACATCAACTCTATAATGTACATATAGAACATAAAATCTTACCAAAATAAAATTTAAAGCCAAGCTGAGACCAAATAGAGGACTAGTCTTACTTGGAACAACAACCGAAAAAAACTTATGTGCAGTTATGCTACAAACTGATTGCAAATTAATATTTAGCATTTTTGATAAATAAGCTATAGAGCTTTGAAATGACCCAAAGCTCTATAGATTAATAACATCTATCTCAAATAATGCTACTGGCATCGCCATCAGGCATGCAATTGATTCAAAGTGAAAACCCCAAGGAGAAATTTAGTGACTATAAATACGGCGCAAGTATAGATCTTTAAAATAAAGATATGTTTTAGAAAATAGATTAGAAAATGAAATTGCGCAGAATAAAATGAAAACCAAGGACCTCTGCTTCCTATATTAAGACAAAATCATGCCTGTGATCTCTCTTTTATAAGTTAGAAACCACTCCAAGAGTTTCAACCTAAAGATAAATAGAATATAGCGTCTCTTGAAGGTTTGTAGCCTGGATGGTAATCAGATAAAGAGCCAGAAGAAAGAGAGAGGAGAGAGAGAGAGAGAGAGAGGAGAGAGAGAGGAGAGAGAGAGAGAGAGAGAGAGAGAGAGAGAGAGAGAGAGAGAGAGAAACAATAGCATGGTGTGAGTTTAGTCCTGCAACAGCACTGGCTAGTAGAGGCTTCTTTTAGAAAACACAATAGCTGCAACACACTCACCTAAGCTTAACTTTACAGTGTACACAGCACGTGATGTTAATTTTATGCACTGCAGGCTTTTTATTAAGCCGGCTGCTATAAAAGCTCCTTACCCCTCATGAAAATTACAATAATTAACCACTAACACCTCGACTATGTTTTAAGGCAAATGTCATCCAATAGCTATTAGATAATTGTTGAAATGAAGCTCGAGGAGGCTTTCTGTTTGGGCACTCGAGTGATTTGAAGGGATCACCCAGAAGGACATCCTGCACCTGAAAGCAGTGGTTTGTCCCTATCAGTCAAACCTGGACTGAGTTTAAAGTCAGCTCTCATTCATTTATAGTTCAGTTTATTTCTTTCGGTGGTCTTTCTGGAGGAGGTGTTTTCTAAGGTAAAGGGGTAAAAAGTAAGTGACATAAGCAAATATTACTTAAGAGCAGCTGGTTCCTCCAAGCGAGTTGGGTCTTTGGTTTTCAGCCCAGACCCGAGATCGGCTCAAGTTCACTATCTAACCCACATGCCCCCGTCTCTCCCGTCTTTGCTCTCTCAGGTGTTTATTTCCACAGAGGATCTCAAGTATTAGCATCTAGTTTCAGAGACGGACACAACCGAAGGTGTACCATGATATTCATCCAACTTGACAGCAGGAAAGACAGATTAAATCCCTCTGGGGTTTCAAGGCTGAGGAGTTGCCCTAAACTTGGATGTACTGGGCTACACCATGGTGACCTGACCATATACCCAGACAAACATGGATAATCTGGTCAATGAAAAATCGCTATCTCCTTGGTCATAAAAAATTATAACCTACATGGTCAGATAAAATGTAATCCATTGCCGAGGCCGGTTTTGCTCAGTGGATAGAGCGTCGGCCTGCGGACTGAAGGGTCCCGGGTTCGATTCCGGTCAAGGGCATGTACCTGGGTTGCGGGCATATCCCCAGTGGGAGATGTGCAGGAGGCAGCTGATCGATGTTTCTCTCTCATCGATGTTTCTGACTCTCTGTCTCTCTCCCTTCCTCTCTGTGAAAAATCAATAAAATATATTTAAAAAAAAATGTAATCCATTGCCCATAACACTGTTTTTCGTTTTTTTGTTTTTTTCTTAAATGGAAATATTTGTTTATATCACAACTCCTTTCTTCTTCTTTTCCCTCCCTAGATAGTTTCCAAGTTTACATCCTTCAAGAATAACGGCCTGGCTTTCTGCCAAATTATATGCAGGAGTTTCGTGAATCTTGAAACCAAAGTGGCATACGAGAGCATGTAAAACACATGACGTATGAAGAAAAATAAAGAGACGTGCTTTCCGTGTGCATGTGTGTGGGTGAGTATTCAGGTGTGTGCATTCCACAATACACGTCCTGTTCTTCAGCCAAAAGTATCGGGAAGACACCGAGGGCAAGGAATGAACATGTTTCTATTCTCAGTGGCTCTAATAATTGGGAGTCAAATATGGTACTCTTCTTGCTCTTATGTAATTGCGTTAAAGAGCAGTGTTAGCAGGAGAGAGGCAGTGAATACCGAGTGGAGCACAATAGAAGGAGATAGAAAATAGATACAAGGAGCTGGGTCTCCAGAGGCAGTATTTCCTATTTGCTGGGCTGCAGACTCACAGCTGATAATGCAAGTTGTAATTAATATAAAAGCAGGAGACAAGGTGGGGAGCGCTTGTAGGAGCGGGGCCACAGGAGATCACGCTGCCGCTCTCCTGTTTCTCATTTACACACAGCTTTCCCTGGAAAACACAATTCTGCCAGTGTTTTCTCCCTTGAAAGTTAAAAAAAAAAATTGACTTAGCACCATCATTGAATTTTGCTAAATCTAGAAAAGAGAGCGGAGCGAGGACAAGAGTCTCCAGGCATAGGAAGCAAATTGTACGTGCACCTCTTTTGTTGAGGTTGCAGATATGGTGGAAACTGTAACATTTCACACCATTATGGCATTTCTGGGGGGGACCTGCTGAGGGTTCTCTTTAAGAAGTCCTGGCACATTGGTGATATTTTCCTGTTTAAATAACTGCACAGAGATCCTGGTTCTTCCACTCAAAGGGATGATGGAGTCAATGTATGAGGGTTATACATAAATTCAAAAACTGAGTGGGTCAGTAAAATGTTATGAGGCTTCAAGAAAGAAAAAAAAAGGCATACTACACACAGGTTTTATCTAAAATAATCTGAAGCACCTCAGGCCCCAAGTGTAAAGGTGACTCAATGGCTATGGTTAGGAGAGAGCCTTAGCTCCGAAGAAGGACTCTGGTGCCACCTCTGACTTATCATGTGAACTTGAGCAAGTGTTGTTCTTTACGTTCCTGGGACTTGTTTCCTTTCTCTCTCTAAAATGAAGAAGTCGGGTGGGATCATGGAGATCACTTTCACTTCTTATTTCTGTTATTAAAAATAATTTAAAATAACATTTGATTTTCTAGAACCTACACAATGAAAACATATAATACAGAGTCAAAAGTTATATATGAACTTGGAAAACACAGTAAAGCAATTCAGAATGTGTTCATAGGTGGAAAATAATATGTATATATGCAAATGGAGAGCACAAACTAATTTGACTACATATGTTGAAACAACAAAGGCAAGATATGCTTGTATCAGTACACATAATTGAAACCATTAACATATTCCCTATGACTTTATGATGTTCTCTTAATTGACATTATGCAAAAATTATGTTTTAAAAAATAGGATGAAGACTCCTATCATAAGGTATGCAAGGCTACAAAACTTTAAACTGTCAATTGTATGGTTTGAAAAATGTTGGAATTTCCCTTTGCTGTTCTAAAGTTGACATAAGAACTCAGGGGAAGTGCGTGTGCTTTCAGAACATGGACTCAATCTGTAAAAATGCACAGAGAGCCAGGTCTTCCCCTCATCCTCCCGCATCCACCCCTCCGTTAAGCTTTGGGAATTAACACAGGCACAGCTCTCAGAGAAGTAGCAAGTACTCTTTGCAAAAAACTCCTCCATTTAATGGAAAACTTTTAGAGAAGATGGTAATTTCTTATATTGTTGGTGTAATGTCATACTGTAATAAGTCTCCTATAGTTTTGAATTGTGTTGAAATATTCCATAGAGTATCAGTCTGAAAACCATCAGAAAATGAATTTTGAAAAATATCACAATTTTAATCCGAGAGTGAATGCCTGTGGTTGTCAAGTGCATATTTGTTTAATTTCATCTCATCACAGTGACACTGAAAACAGACTCCAACTGCACAACCTAAGTGATTTAAATAATATAATTATTCAACATGGGAAATCGACAGGAAAGCTATCAACCACCAGAAACTATGCAACAGCAATAACAGAAAGCCCATGCCTTCAGCCATGTCTCTCGGAGTTGGTGGACAGGGCTGAGAGGTAGAACTTCCCCGGAGCAGATCCCAGAGGCTTAGAGAACAGACTGTAGTCCCACACTAGGAAGAACAAACTAGCTGATAAAATAAATCTTTAATATTACTAATATTCATTTCAAATCCCATGATTTCCCTCTTGATAGTGTATAGATCAATCACTTAAACCTATCCCTCTGCTCGCTGCCCACTCCCCTCTAATTTCTCAGGTAATAAAAGAATTTCTCTAAAGACACTTGCCTGTATTCTGTCAGGAAAAAGGTTCTGGGAATTCTCCCCTCTGACTTAACCCATCATTAGCATTGTAGTGACATGAGTAAACCTGACATGTTTAGAGATGCAAAAGAAAACAACAGCATCTCTCCACTTAAATTACAGCTATCAACATAAAAATTAAAATATTTTTCTTTTATTAGTCATATTATCAGAGCCAGTCAATTTTAAGGCATTTGTCGTGAACTGTTGGTAAATGCAGTGGTATATTCTTCCCTAAACTTAACTGGTCCAAAAACTAAAATGTTGCTCCTTATGAACATGGATTAGGTATAACAATACAACTGTACTTCAGGCAAATAGAGTTTAGCTCAGAGAATGTACTTCAAACAAATATATTTCCTGGTCTAAACTCAGTATAAAGATATGTAATATCTTTATATGTAAACATAAAGATACTTTTTATTTGTCTGCACTGGGACTAAAGACTTGACCTAAAATGTAGATAATATGGATATCACCTATTATTCAGAAATACTACAGACTAGGAAAACCATGAGTTTTCAAGTTGAAACTTTTTTTTAAAAGAATTTGTTTCTTGACATGTTTATTTTAAACATGATAAATCTGAATGTCTGGGAAACTTAACATGAACTGCAGCTGGAAAATAGAACTCTATTCTTTTCACCATCATAGTTTTATCTCCCCAATATTCCAAAGAACATTCTAATAGCTGATTCCTACTTATAACAATCACTCTTATGTTATGAGTATAAAATAAAATACATTATTATATTGAAGATAAAAGCATTCATTATCAATTTATTTAAAAAAATAGTAGCTAATGTTGCAAACTGTATTTTTCTATTTAATTTTAAACTTCCTTTTATCATTATGCCCATCTTGCAGGTATCAATAATAAATTAAAAATTCAGAATCTTTACTGAATGTAACATGGAAGATAAGACATTCTTTTAATGCATCTACGTTGTATCAGATTACTTATATAAAATTATGGAATGTGAAATCAGCATGACAACAGCCCGATTTACTAAGTAATAATATATAAAGGTCATTCTTAAAAGTCTTCCCAAAAGACTTGCTTTTAAGATATTTATAACAATTACTTTTATTCATTTCTATTTTCAAAAATTGTAGTAAGAAAACTGAAAGCTATTCTGGTACCTAATAGTTTGCTCCTGATGCTTCTCTGTCTGCTTTCCACCGCATAGAATTACATATTCTTTTCTCTCTTTCACTCTCTCCTTGCCCGCTCCTTTCTTAAACACACACACACACACACACACACACACACACACACACACACACAGCTTGATACCACTTAATAAGGATAGAGGTGTATGTGTTTTGGGGGTGTCAAACAGCTGTCACAAACTGTCACCTCCATAAGAGAAACCTTGGCACACAACAAATTAAACTACACTTCTTTTTAGCTGTCATTATTCATAGCCAATAAGTTGAAATGCTCTCAGCATTTCATGTGCAAATAAAACCACGAGGAAGCACAGTAGATCAGAACAGTGGGCCAACAGATAAAACAGAGAAAACAACACATTCGGTCCTTCTGAAGTGGCTCATCATCACCCCTGCACCAGCGTGCACCAAATGAGATCCAGCCTGGGGCAGTGTATTAAATATGCATATCAAAGCAAATGAAAAAATAAACCTGGAGATTCAAATTGGGCACATTAACATGCTGAAAATGTCCCACTAGAACTACTTTTCAGGTAGTGCTTCTGTGGCATTTTCCCTTTTTCTGTGGCTGGGGGGTGGAGGGAGGTCCTGCCTGCAGTAGAGGCTGCAGCATGAGAATTCGCTTTGTAGGGGGAGGCCTGGAAATGAATGCAATCAATACACCTCTGGTACGAAAGTGTCAGAAATGGTGAAAACCCTCCAAGGTTTTCTCTCACCTCCTGCATAAAATTCAAGTCTGTGGCAACCTCACCATTCCCCACTCAGTGCGCTGGTGGAACAAATTATTGCTTCCTTTCAAAACAAATAGCAGGGGGCTAAAGTAAGAATGTTATAGTTCAGATCTCTAGGAAATAAAAGGCTTTAAATTCTGATGCCCAATGAGGTGGCAAGCCCTCATGGGTTCAAAATAAATCAGTTGTCATATCTACTTGATTAGGGGCCTGACAGAGGAGCAACACATGTTACAGTTGATCCTTTTACCCAAAGACGGTGATTGTTAAGTTATTAAAGCATTGGCCTTTTATAGGTACAACTTCCTTCTGGAGTGGAATTGAAATATTGCAATAGTTCCATAAATTGGCCTTGTCTATCAGCCAATACTCTATATAAACAGTCTAGCTCATCTTATCTCTTTCATGTAAACATCAGCATGTTCTAGATCTATACATCCGCTTGAAAAACAGTTGCCATGAAACTGTTCTAGAAAACCAAGTAGTCGAGACTCCAAGAAACAACACGAGAAGAGCTCTTTGGCTGCGGACAGCTGTGAACCTCTCATTCTACAAACCAGGTAACTAGGTTCCTTCCCATTCTCCCAATAGTGTAATATGCATACGAGTTTAGAAAGAGGAAAGCCAAGCCGTGAAAAAAAAATGAAAATAAATAAATAAATAACAACAACAACAAACGTTTCCAAGGTAATGCCACGCCTCATGAACCACAACCACCCATCTCAGGGCTACACATCAGCAAATAAACTGACATAGCTGCTGCTGCACCCGCTTAATTTCAGTTAATAAGCTCAATGCACAAAAGAGCTCCCGAAGTTTTCCCCCATCGTGACAGGAAAAGCCAAGAGTGCAGACAGTCATAGGAGCTTTCAACAACGAAGCATTTATACTGCCTCAGAACTAGGTAGCTGGCCCGAGGTTTTCTTTTCTTATCCTGTTCAAACTTTGGTCCTTAGGCAGTCTTTCCATACAACACAAAGGCTGAAAATGAAAATCTGTAACCACATATTTTCAAAACTTTTGGTGGTGGGATAGAGGGATGGGACACCACACAGAATGTTCATTCTTAAGGCATCTCAATTCACTCCTCTTGACACCCCGGAAGCGGGGGGGGGGGGGGGGGAGGTGGTGGTGGTGTCTTCAAGCCTCAATGCCTGTTTAACTCCGTAGAGCGTTAAATTAATATTTCAGCCACCGAGTTATTAGTCTATAGCCTATATCATTTAGGTTGTGATTCAACTGAATGCAATCTATAGACACCCAGGCTTGAGTTTCTATAAATAAACTGCTGTTCACACCCACTCTTTAACCTCGCCACTCTTGCCTTTCCTACCAGCTGCAATCCTTTTTCTTTGCTTCTTTTTCAAATTTTCAGTCTCACTACATATGCTTTTTCCATATATATATATAAATAAAAGCATCAGACTTACTAGATCAGTTCCAAAATGGGATTAAAAACAGAGAGAATAGAAAGAAATCTCCCTTCGGGGCCTGACATCTACAGTAGCTCCTTACTACACTCTCCATCCTCATTCACCAACTGTTAAAGTGTTAAAATTCAACCACTAACCTAGGGTTACTCAATCACAATTCCCTTCAGCTTTTCCGAAATACATTGTTAATAACTGTTTCATCAAGGTTACTGTCTTTTATTATGAAGATGCTTCAGGCATTTGGCAATAAGTCCATATTCTGACAATAAGTTTCTATAGAGCAAAAGCTCTGAGAATTGTAAAGTGTTCACTCCTTTTATTTCTAATGCAATGCAAGAGTGCCAATAATTCTCAGAATTGTCATCTTGGGAGAGACTTCGAAATCAGCCCCTCTCCCCATCTCTCTGTTTTTCTTCCTTCCTCTCTCCCTGATCCTGACCAGCTAGCTGTCTTGCCTCTCTCTCTCCCTGCTGTACTGATTGCACAGAGTTCAGAAAGCAGAAAAGACAGCAGTCACCATATCAAACAGACAATTTGCTAACACTCAAGTCACCAAATCCGGGAAACTTTACACATTAAAAGCACAAATCACTCTATCAACTCCCTGTCTTGCTTTTTTTTCTCCTTAACATAAATAAGGAGGGGACCCAAGAAAGGGGAAAGGGAGAGGAGAGGATGGCAAAAGTACTAAGGAAGGGAGAAGACCCCCAAAGAGACCAAATCATTTAAAAAGAACGCTAAGTCAGTGGAGCTAGATGTTACAAGTTTAAAAAAAGAAATGCTTTGCCTAGTGGCCTTAAAAGAATGCTAGAGGCTCACAGACTTACATGGTCAGCGAGATTTGTGGAGGAGCCTGAAAGTTCTTCGTGATCTGACTTGGAGCTGCCGTCTCTTTCATCAATGACGAGGTCGATGGGCATTTTCCCCTTCAAACAGCTAATGTACCGGTGGCAGAAGTTATCGCACAGTTCGTGGACCTAGAAGGAGGGTCATGGTGGAGGGTTCAGCTCGGGCCGTTGTTGTTATTGTTTTGTTTCATTTTTAAAGGGGGGAAAATATCATGTTGCAGGGTTCCATTTGGAAAGAGCAACCGTGTGATGTCTTCCAAACTAAGTCTAATTAATGGATATAATAGTTGAAGTCGAGGAAACAATAGAGTAATTGTTGCAGCAGATATTATTCTCCAGACACTTCCCTGAGCAACAAGTTATAATGGAGAGAGAAGAAAGGGGACTGGAAATAACTGGGTTCAGACTGGGAGTCCAGGGAGGAAGGACAGACTTGATGATAACATCAAAATCTAAGGACGCTGGAACTGGGAACAGCATTAGCATTTGCGATTCAATAAGCTAGGAGGGTTACATGTTTCCAAGGGAAAGTGATTGAGCTGCAGAGCAATGTAAAGGCATCCCAGAAAGGATGATTCCCTCTGCCTGCACCTAATGCACGCTCAGGGCCCAGGGTGAGCTGAGCTAATAGAGACACAAGCAGGCTGAATGTCCAGTAACACACAAATGGCTTGCTGCATTTAAAATAATACTGACTGCCTGGGGAAAAGGAGAGGTGGGGGAGGCTGTCCTAATTCACCCATCCTCGGAGCCCCTGGGTTGAGTGGCAATTAGAAGGACTTGGTAACATGTTGCTCAAAATCTCCAGGTGCTCAATCCCTCAGACTGGAGGTTTGTTACAAAACACCCCAGCTCAGCTAGGAGAGGGCAGTCTACATCAGAGCGGGGAGTGTCATTTCCTGCTTACCTTTTCTAACTCCAAAAGATGAAACCTTAGTACTTGTATTGCCTGTATCATCTGCAAGAAAAGTTTATAGTGCGGAGTTAAGACTCTGTGACTTGGGGTTGGGGGTGCTGAGGGAATTGGGTTGGGGAGAAGAAGCAGGCAAATGGCCAGGCAAAACCCACCCCTGAAGAAACCCTCAGAAAAACCAAGTGACTACTGATCAGCTCTGCCTCGCTGGCCAAGGGGTAGGTAGGCTCTTACTGAACCTGAGCCGAGGCATTGAGTAACTTTGCCCCTGCTGTTCAGTAAGCTATTTGTAAGGACAGCTTTCCTAGGGCCAGGCCTTCTTTCTCCGCCTGAGCCCTCTTTCACTGTCCCCCTCCCTCGACCTAAACCAGGACAAATTTTAAAAAAAGAAAAAAAGAAGAAGAAGAAGAAAAGGTGGCTTCTCTGTAGAGAGAAAGCTTTTTAGAGTAGCACACCCGGCGAAATCCGTCCTTACTAAAGAAGGAAATACTCCAGATGAATGGTGAGGCAGGCCTTTGAAGGCGGATTTAAGTACTTTTAATATTGAAATCGTGCAAATTAGCAAAAGAATCGCACCTAAAAGTGGCCTGCGCTGGCCTGCCCCTCACCCCCCCACCTCCTCTGCCCGCCCTCCGCCGCGCCTCACTTCCACCGGGGTGAGTTGCCCCGGGCTCCACCGCCTGCCCCCGCACGCGGAGGAAACAGCAGGCTTCTCGCTGCCTCACTCCCGGGCCGAGACCCGGGGCCGGTCCCCTGCTCGCGCGCTCGGCGCTGCGTCCCGCTGGCTGCCTCCCCGGACTCGGCTCCCCCGGGCGCCCGTCCCGCCCCTCGCTGCCTGCGCCCGGGCCGGGGCCCTAGCTAGTCCCTGCCTCCCTGCCCCACTGGAGGGCTCTGGAGAAAGTGGGTGCTTCTGTGCAAGGGAGAGGGTCCAGGCTGGAGAAAGACAAGGAACACTGACGGAAGCCTTACCAAATTGTCCAGCTCTGGGTTTGAGGAAAAAAGTGGCTTTTCGGCGCGAACCTATAAGAAGCAGGGGAGGTCAGCATGAATGGCCACTCCACGTAAAAGCAAGGGAACAAGCCCACCCTGTCACCGACTACTCTGTCGTGTGTGAGTGGGGATGGTGGGGGGGCAGAGGCAGAGAAGAGGAAAGGGGCTTTCCTAAAAGGCATGAAGCGAGCCAGTGCCTTGCATTGGTGGGGTCAGCTTCAGCTGGGAAAGACTCAGGCCTGCTGGTTCCAGCCCCATGAAGGGGTCCCTGGGACAGCTGAACCGTGGCCTGGGAACTCCGGGCCCCGAGGACTCCCTGATCCTGGGGTCCCAGTGGCTCTCAGCCTCCCGCACCTCGGCGCCCGACGCGGACCGCCCGGAGAGGCGCCCGGCTTCCTTCCCTCCCGGGCACTTTCGGGTCCCTCACAGCCCCTGTCCCCCATTCTTGTTCAAGTAGCTACAGGCGGGGGGGAAAGGCCAAGCCACAGATTAGGAGCAGGTCAATTTTAATTCGAGGGTCGAGCCCCTGTATTCCTGGCTGGGGGGGAAAACAAACACCCATATTTATCTCCGCTTCCCATTTGCCTCCAGGCTCAGGGATGGGGAGGAGCGCGGACTGGGCCGGAGGAACAGATCGGGTGTCCCAGCCTTTTCCTCCTCTTTCATGTAAAGCTCGGAGGGAAGGGGAGGGGGGCGATGGGGCCGCCGAAGGGTGAGTGGGTCAAGAAGGTTAGACCTGCTTGGCGAAGACCGCGATGTCCTCGTTGAAGGAGTCGGAGGAGCAGACGTCTCCGCCAGCCACTCCGGGTTCCCGGGGAGTGCAGGTCGCCAGCTCGCACTTCTCAAAGACCAGAGCTAACAGAGGAAACAACGGGTGCCTAACGGGCAGCGCCACGCAGAGACACACACACGGAGACGGGGTGCAGAGGGGAAGGAGCAAGAACTGTAATCAACAAGTTTGGAGGGTTCCGAGTCCTTCTTTAATACACCCAGGCACGCATCACACTTAACCACCCTTCTCCAGCTAGCCGAGCCTGGGCCAGAAACAGAAAGGAAAACCGGCCTGGCTCTTTCCCCGCAGCTCGGGGGGTCCCCTCGGATCTGCCGAGAGAACCCCTGGCCCCTGGCCCCGCCAAGTCAAAAGAGCCTCAGTGGGAACGTAATGAAACGTCCAAGAGGCTCAGGCAGCCCGGAGCCTGGAGTGGATCCAGACCCACTCACTCCCCACGCTCCAGAGGCCGCCGCGCTCACTCCTGAGACCCAGCCCTGACCTCCCAAGAAAGGAACACGCTGTGAAATTTTTTAAAAATTGCCTGCACCCCGAGTTTCGGCGGGCACTGCAGAGGAGGCCGAAGCCCTCGCCTTCCTGCACACCCGAGGTGCTATTTCCTAAACCGGCGAGAGGGCTCTCCGAGCCCCTCCACCCCCTGGCCTTTTAAACTTGTTTGCTCTACTTCTAGCAAAACGCCCGGTGCGAGGGCCAAAATAAGGGTCATCTCACACGCCGAAGAGCTCCCACCCGGAGGCACGTCTCTCCAGCAGGCAGAAATAAATGAAGTCGAGCGCTAAAACTTGGTGGTGTGCGTGCGCGTCTGCCCTTTGTGTTCCTCCGGGCGGTGGAGCTACACTTGGGGATGCTTGCGGCCTCTGGCTTCGGGCTCAGTCGCTGCCGACCGCCCGGCTGTCCCCCCCCCTCGGCCTCCCGCAGCCTCCCCCACCTCCCCTCCGCGGGGACACCCGAGTGGTCCGCGTTTGGACCGCGCAGCCCCGTCCATCCCTGAGTGCTCTCCGAATAGAAAATAATTTCCAGCCAGCTCCCTCTCTACCCCCAAGAGCGGCTCTGTGCGAGCAGCAGTCCCTGCCACCGGCTGCACTTCAAGGTCTGCCCCTTTATTTACAGAGAATTAAGAAGTGGGCGATTAGGACTTCCCGGCCCCCAGAAGCAGCCCTGATCCCATCTCAAGCTGCGCTTAGTGACTCCCAGGCGCTCGGTAGGAAACACAAGAGGGAAAAAAAAAAGTTGCTTGTCCTCGGCAGGAAACTTTCTCCTTCGTCCAGGCCTCTGTGAGGGGGCCTGGAAGGATCGGCTCTCCGTCCTTTGGCCGGGAATCCCGTCCTTGGGGAGAAGGCCCTGGCAAGCTGCTGAAGACTCAGTCACTCCGGGCTGTGGGGTCCGGAGTGACAGGGCCATGGGGGTGGAGGCAGCTGGACCTTCTGGGCACTTAGACTCAAGGGGCACCGCAGGCCCCCGGCACTGTCGTTCCTTAAGGCAAGCGGCCCCCCCTTCTCTAAGCAGAAGTAACTCCCCACTTCGTCGTTCACCCCCTCACCCCCCACACAACAAACACACTCAAACTCACACTCACACACAGCACGTCGGGTCGTGGTCGTGGGGGGGTGGGGTGGAGGGTTACCCATAGATCGCGTCCTTGTCCCGCTTCAAGGCGTCGTTGACAGCGGATCCCATGCTGGCCGGCATGACATTGGGGTGCGGGGCGTGCGCGCCGTAGTGTTGCGTGGCGTGGAGCGGCGGCCCGTGGTTCAGGTGGTGAACTGGGGGGATCGGCCGCGGCGCGTGAGGGTCTCCGTACATGGAAGCCGGCACCCCTACTCCGTCCATCCCGCCGTAATGGGGCAGCTCATCGTACTGTCAGAGTCCGGCGGAGGGGAGGGGGCGCAGGCGGCGAGCGAGGCGAGAAAGCCGAGGGGGGACGGAAAAAGGAGCCGGGAGAAGAAGGCAAGGAGAGGAGTGGGGAAGGAATAGGGATGCGAGAGGGAGAACGACGAAGGGAAGACGAGAGAGGAGGGGGGAGTCAGGAGGGGGGGGAGAGAAAGAGAGCGAGAGAGAGGGAGAAGAAAATAAAAATAAACACAAAGTCAGAAAGGAGAAAAGTACCGAGCACGAGTTAAACACACAAAAACCAAACCAGCCGAGAAACAACGGAGCTGAAAGTTGGGGGAATTTTTTTTTCAATTTTAAAATTAAGAAGTCTGAATGAGGAGCAGCGTTTAAAGCAGGAAGAGGGGGGCGGCGAGGCCGGGGACCCGGGGGTGCTCGGAGGTGCCGCCCGGGCCGGAGGCAGCAGAACCGGAGCGAGCCAACCGAGGGAGAAGTGGAGTTCGTGTGCGGAGGCAGCCCCGGATCCCACCCCTCGCCCCCCTTCGCCTCCTCCAGAGGATCCAATAAATCAAAAGGCGAAATGAAACAAAATAAAGGGGAGAAAAACGCGAATCGTCAGGACGAGAGCGCCGAGGACCAGGGAAGACTGGGGCCAGTGCCTCCCCGGGGGCAAGGAGCGGAGGGTGGGGGTGGGGGGAATAACGTGAAAGTTACCAGAAACATTATTTAGCAGCTGATTCCCCGCGTCCTTGTCAATTTCTGAGACAAAACAAGCAGCCCCGGCTAGTCTGGGCGGCGGCGCAGCGGCTGCAGCAGCGCGGCCCCAGCGGCGGCCCCGGCGGCGGCGGCTCCTACGCAGCCGGTGCCCGCCCCGAGCCGCGGGAGCAGCGGCGGCGGCGGCGGCGCGGCAGCGGCAGCGGCGGCGGCGGGAGAACCGGGGGGACCGCGCTGCTCGGGGGAAAGCTGGAGCGAGGCGAAGCGTGTAACAATTGCACGCGCACACACACACCACTCACACGCACTCGCCGCCCGCCCGCTCGCACGGCGCTAGAACTCGCGCGCCCAGACACGCACACACGCACGCACACACACTCGCACACACGCAAAGGCACGGGGAGGAAAGAAGCCGAGGAATAATTTTGCTGCTATTTTCTAAAATCCTGGCCGCCATCATCAAGCAGCGAGCAGCGAGCAGCAGCAGCAGCGTTGAAGGGAGAGAAGCATCGGGACAGGCCCCTCTTAGGAGAGGATTTATATCTAGGTAAGTGTTGGAGATTTAAACCTACCCTTTGCGCCATCAGTCTGCGCTCCAATAAACTCCTGGATGTGTCGTATATTTAATATCCCAGTCCGGATAAGAAAGTGATCTAGGCTGAAGATTCCTTTTTTTTTGTCCAAACCAAGGAGACTTCTCCCAATTCTCCAATATGTTATTTTTTTTTAGGGAAGAAAAAAAAAAAAAAAGCCCAGGCAAGACAACGAAGTTTTTTTTTTCCTGTGATATTTCTTCTTTTTCTCTTTTTTCCTCTTCTTTCTCCTCCTCCTGATCTTCCTCCTCCACCTCCTCCTCCTCCTCCCCCCTCCCCTCCTCCTCCTCTTCAGTCCTCCTTTCCCCCTCTTTCTCTTCTCTGCCCCTCAGTTGGAAAAAAAAAAAAAAGAAGAAGAAAAGAAAAGAAAAAGAAGAAAAAAAAATTGTCAAGCCCCCGAACTGAAGGCTACGAGCGGCCCGTCAGCAACCCACATGTAACCGAACTGTCGTGTTTCATGGCTTTTTGCCACTCCAGCTGTCAATCAAAGCCCGGAATGTCAAGGTAGTGAATGAATGATGGTTGATGATGATGAAGAGGAGGAATCTTTCAGACCCGTTTTTTTTTCTTCCAGTAAAACTCCGCGAGGGGTTTCTGCTTCTTGAATTTTTCCTCCCCCCCTCCCCCCCTCCTTTAGCTTTGCCCCCGTGGTATCTATTATATGATCCTCTCTCTGTAAAGTATCGGTCAAAGAAAGCGGGGGGTGGGGGGGAATCAAGAAAAAAAAAAAAGAATAGTTTGCAAAAATTGGACTTCCTCCCCCTCTTTCCTGGTAGGTATTTTGTCTCTCCCTCCCTCTCTCGCTCGTTCTCACTCGCGCTCGCTCTCTCGCGCTCGCTCTCTCTCGCTCTCTTTCTCTCTGGGAGATGAGTGAGTGTCAGTAGGTGTTGGCAGGTTGGCTGCTGCCTGGCTTATAGAAGAGCCTCAGTTTGGCGGCGCGGGTCGGCGGCGGGAGAACGAAATGACGGAACCCGGAAGTCGTGGTGGCCATAGCCCTTCGTTCGGCGGAGACACATCCCGGGAGTGGGGAGCGGGAGCGAGGAGGAGCGCGCCGCGCGGAGACTCTGATATGCAGCGAGTGCGATCGGACTGCCCCGACTGGGGGGGCAGGGGAGGCGGAGAGCGGGAGGGGGAGGGGAGGCAGGAGCCCAGCAAACCTGAGCAAATCAGCAAGCCAGCTCTTCCGCGGGGACGGCGGGGGGTGGGAAGGGGGGAGGAGAGGGAGGGGAGAGAAATGAGAGAGAGAATGAGAGAGAGAGAGAGAGAGAGAGAGAGAGAGAGAGAGAGAGAGAGAGAGAGAGAGGAGAGAGTTTGTGCACGCGCGCGCGTGAGCGAGGAGAGAGGGAGAGGGAGAGAGAATGAAGAGGACAGGGAGAGCACAGAGAGGAAAACTGCAGAAAACCACAGGGAAAGTACGGTACAGCCTCAGATCTTTTAATATTTTAAAAAAGAAACTTACTTCTAGTTTATTTCCCCATCACTCCGGGCTCCTGCCTAACGGGGTCGTGTTGGGAACGTTTGGCATGGCGCGCTTGCTTTTGTTCCTTTTAATTCCGCGGGCCCCTGCTCTTCTGCAAGCCGATTACAGCGCCCCAAGGCTTTCTGCTAACATCCAGGGGCAGCAGGCTCAGCAGACGGTACCACCGCCGGACTTGAGGCTTTTCTTTTCTCTTTTCTTTTCTTTTCTTTTCTTTTCTTTTCTTTTCTTTTCTTTTCTTTTCTTTTCTTTTCTTTTCTTTTCTTTTCTTTTCTTTTCTCCTTTTCTTTTCTTTCTTCCTTTTTTTTCAAGTGGTACTTTCTTCCCGGTGCAGATCCAGGACCCTTGTCAGAACTCATTTTTTTTTCTCCAGGACAAGAAGAAACCAGCTTAACTCAGAGAGCACTCCCTCCAAGCGTTGCGGATAAGGGCCACCCTGGAGAACCTTTGGGGGCCGCTGCGGACTTGGGTGGGAGGAAATGGGGAGGGAGTCGTTTGGGTATTTCATGTCTGATTTCGCCACGGAGTGTGTGTGTGTGTGTGTGTGTGTGTGTGTGTGTGTGTGTGTGTGTGCGCGCGCGCGCGCGCGCCTCAGTACTGGGTCGCACTTAGAGCTGGGAAGGGAGAAAGGGACCGAGAGGATGTCATGGGAGGAGGATTGGCCGGTACTCCCCGCCCAGCTTTGTTGTGGTCACCCCCGGCGCAGAGGCTTCCGCGCGGTCACGCCGACTAATGGCTGTGTTAATTACCCGGGGCAGTTTCGGGGGATCGGGAAGATAGGGTCGACTCCGAACGAACTTTTCTAAAATGGAAAAGGAGGAGAGGGCCGGAGAGGCAAAGTACCTATCCCACACCATTTGTGTAGAAAGTAGTTCTGGCCGGCGTCTCGCCCAATCGCCGGCCCCGGCTGCACCTAGCCTCACCTCCGCGCCGCGGCTTTCCCGGCGGCCGCGCGTCAATCACGCGGAGCCCGAGCTGGGGGCGGAGCCACGGGCACCCGGCGCGCGCAGCGCCGCGGACCCGCCGCCCCCCGGACTCCCCGCAGCCCAGCAGCCCGGCCTTGCGCTCGGAGAGAGCCCTCTTCCCAACTCCTCGCTCTCGCCTGCGTTTCAGGCTCCCCAGCCCAGAGAATCGAAAACGGACTCTTCCTCAAAGCCGCCTCCCTCCAACTTTGAACCCTTTCTGGGGAGTAGAAAGTAGTATATCCGCCGTGCGACTTTGACCTGACTTCCCGAGGAATGGGGGGGGGGGGGGCGCAGTGAGAATAAAGTATGTGTGTGTGAGAGAGAGAGAGAATGAATATGAATGAGAGAAGGGCGGGTGGGCTTTTTTTTTTTTTTTTTGGCCCCCTTTCCATTTTCTCTGCTTCACTTTAAGCTGCTTTCGTGCTTAGATCGCAGCCTGCAGACTCCCAAGTGGAGTCGGAGAAATTTGGCCCCGTTTTAATGGGGCTGGGGAATGATCTCGGCAGGTCAATAAAGCCCTCCAAAAATGATGAATGATTGAGCACCTGTGATGATGATAGTGATTACCAGAGCAATTAAACAGTTTGATTAAATGAGCCATCATAACAATGATGTCTGCTGGAAATCGGCCCTCACATATAAAGATAGTGCGGCAGGCCTGGCAGAGCGAGGGTAGTGCGACGCCAGGGACCGGGGCTTCGGACGCTGAGTATTCGCCAGGGTGGCCTGGGAAGGGACGGCCGGGCCGGGCGCGCGGAGCTTGGGGAAGGAGAATTTAGCCCAGGTTTTCAGCCGCACTCATGCTGCGCGCCCAGCCTGCAAGAGCCTACGGGTTTGAAACCTGCAGGTTGGGGGAAGGGTTCTTAGCCTCCACCTCCTCATTTGTTTTTTTCCCCTAGAAGAAACTCCAAGATTATAAATGCATCCTTCTTATTTTGTTGCCGAGTTGCTCCTCGACATATAAGAAAAGGTGAGTAACAAAGAAAAGAAGACGCAAAAGAAAAGAAAAAGTTGGCTCCCAGAATTTTATTTCAAGGGACAGTTAGGCGAATCCAGCTTAGCCGGGGCGGGAAGGATGAGAGCGGAAAAAGCCACGCTGGTCTCGCCGCTGAAGGTTTTGACTTTGCAGAGAGGTCTTCATATTGGTGGATCCAAGTTCCCCGTGCAGCGCCGCTCTCAGAGGAGTTTATTCTCGGTTTTTCAATTTTTACTCTTCTAATTTTTTAAATCTTGCATATTTATTGTCGCCAATGGGATTGTTGTTGTTTTAAATGTCTGTATAGTAAGTGCCAATTCTTTTTTTAAAAGGAAACTCAATTTCCTTGATACACGCTCCTTTAAAGATCAACTTCGAACTGAACCTCTGCCATCTCAGAATTTAAAGATTCAACGTTGTTACCTTCTACTGCTTTTACCACCGCATTTTTTTCTCGTAGTGAAACTGTGGAGTTAGCATCCCTACAGCTTCGATTTAGAAAAACTGCACTAGTATTTTCTTTCAAACCTGTTTCTTGTGAGGCACTGCATCCGAGTAAAAACAATTCAGACCAATAGACGGTTTCCATATTTTCAAACAGTTGTTAAAATAATAATGGGTTGATTGCTCCCGTGATAATCTTGGGTTTTACAAAAGAAAAAAAAAAGTTTAAAATCTATTTTCATCTTTTGGGCGATGCAGAAGCCTTTTTAACCTGCGAGCATACACTCCCCCCCCCCAGCCCCCCATTCTGTAACTTCTTTCCCATTTTATTGAATACATACATTAAAGCAAACAACAGGAACACTTTAGTTTGATGTAGGAGGGAGAGAGAAAAGGGATATTTTAAGATACTGTCAAAGAAAAAAAAAACCCTTTAATTCCAAAGACTTTAGTTAAGAAGTGTGAGAGTGTTAAAAGTAACACCCTACTAGAGGGAAATCTGAGGCATTTAAAAATCCCCCGTTTCTTAAGGTGAGAACTCAGAATTTCTTGCAATTTAAAGAAATTTCACTTACCTAGTTGCATGTCATTTATGAAACTTAGTTTAAAACAGCATCACAGTTCAGTGGATTACACACAAGATCAAGTTGGAGGTGATTCAGGGTGTAGGTTCTTGGTCAATCTCATTCATTCAAAGGACTATTACTTTTAATCACCAACTTACTGATGTTTTGTAAAACATTTAGAAGAACTTCTCAGTTTCCCCCCTCCAATAGAAGCGATTGGAAAGCAGCAGGGTTGGCATACTTTCTGATTTCAAGCCTCGTAGGACCTTGCTGATGCTCCATTCTCAGCCTCAGAACCATCAGGCAGGCTGCACTGCTCATCTGCTCTCCAACATTTGGGGCAAAGGAAAAGTGGGTAGATAGGGTAGGCCTCGGAGACAGGCTCGAGATATGAGGGTCGCAGGAGGTGGCACACACCTCCGTCAACAGTCAGCTCCTTTTGCCCAGGCTGGAAATGGTTTTAACAGGCGGTAAAATTTCATCTTGCGGTGTCAAATTGGGGTCATTTTGGGGTTAGAGTTCTCAGTGTCCGAGAGGAGCTGTCCAGCTGCGTGGGGACTCATTAACTGCAAAAGATCTGTTTCAGTAAAAACAATTCAAAGACAATCAGAAGGCTAAAGACCCTCTACAAATCGCATTTTACAAGTGCCCCAGAACAAATATGGATGCTGAAACCTATTTCTTCACAATCCCAAATCAGGCTACTTAGCTCTGGAGTGGGGGGTAGGGGCATTGCATAAAAAAAGAGGTGAAAGGGAGGGGACCAGATCGGGTAGGGATAAGTGGGAGGGGGAATGGGCCTCTCAAATTTAAGAGTCTGTTTTTAATCACCTCTTTCTTATTGAAGCATCCCCAGGACTTTTGAGAATTGCTTCTTTTCTATTTTTTTTTTTTTGTCTCAGTGTGGAATGCTATTACAGATAACAGTCAAGATTTTAAAAGAATAATTGAATCCCGCTATAGTTACTTAATTTAAAGGGCATTAGCTTTATGGGGGGAATATTTAATTTGAAATGAGTTTCATGAAGCTAGACTCTATTTTTAGATGAAGTTGTCCGCTTTCCTTAAGGAACCCCTGTGTCTGTTTCTTTTCACCTTTTATTTTTTTTCTAGAAAGTTATAGTTCCTCAGCACAGATAACTCCGAATTCCTCAGAACAGTGAGGTCCGAAGTGTTAGTTTTGATCTATGTATTAAAATTGCTGGATTTAAATCCTTTTTTTTTTATCTTCTTACAATAGTTAGAACAATTGATGCCATGCTAGAGGACCAAATAAATCCATCCTTAATCTTATTTGTAACTTCAGTTAATGTTTTGAATTGAGGTATTTTGGATTAAGCAGATTGGGGGAGAGTATATAAGGTTACTTTTTTATTTGTGGAGGTTTTGTTTGCTGGTTTGGAAGAAAGATAGATGTTCATTATTACTTTGATTCAAAAAAATGTCTTCAGGTAAAAAACAAGTGTAATTTAAAATGAGAAGCTAGATGAGTGAGATGCCAGGGATTTTAGAATAAAACCAAATCAATACTTTAAAGTATTATTTGAAAGACGCTTTCTTGCTTGCATTACTGACCTGAGCAAGTAAAAAAGATCAAAATATTTTATTCTTCCTCTAGCTCTCTTAAGACTCCACCTCTGTCATTACCTCTTCTCTCTTCATCTGCTTCACTGTCCTTTGGCTTCTGAGTGCAACAGTGAATTTTTGTTGTCAAGTTCTTTTCTCCAAGTTTCCCAGAGTATTTATACATTGTTATAAGGAGTTTGATTGCAGCCCTGCATAAATAGCGCTGCGCCCAGCATTGCTGGGACAAAGGCAGCGGGACTCTCTCCTGCTCCAGACTTGCTGGCTGACAGTTGGAATTTTTGATATATATATTATTTGGCTTTTCCAATAACGTGTTTGCCTCTCCCTCCCCACCCCCTTGCAGCCTTCTCTTTAAAAACATCTCTAGAACCTTCAGTTCATCCTTGTGAACTGTTTTTGACCTTTCCTGCAGTATAACCAGCCGCTCAGGAAGCTGTACGAGGAAGAATTCCACTTCCTTACCTGTTAACTTTGCTCGCTCTCTTCCTAATTCGTATTAAGGGAGGGAAGGGAACCTTTGTTTTATTTGTTACTTGGCTGGCCCTTTCGCTCACTTAGGCTATCTACCATATACCCCCCATTCCCCATCCCTAATTAATGACAGTAGAGCACCCCACAATTATCTTCCTAAATAAGACGAGTGGAATCATTGCACTTTCTTTCCTTTTACTCTCTCGTATTCCTTATTTCTCCCCTTTTTAGCTGCTGCACCATCTCGCAGAACACCAGCATTTCAATAAATAGCCCTCTAGCGCTATCTGGCGGGGCTCCAACAGCGACTGCGCTCGCTCTGGAAGCCTGGCTCCGTCCCGCGCTCTCTTCCTTCCTTCCTCTCTTTCCTTTCTCTCTTCCTCCTGTCCCTTCGGTTACCTTGATCCCATCCCCCTTTCCCTCTTCCCGCTGCCCCTTCTCTAGCTTCCACCTGCACCTCCAGGGCCAACGGTCAGGGGCTGATACCCGCGGAACCGACTGATGCTCTTGAGGGCTCCCGCCTTCACCCAGCGTGGGTCATGCACATCCTTTGCCGTTGATTAGCATCTGAACGTTGCTGAACGTGTTGCTTAAGTTTCAGCGTCTCAGCTGGTGTGGATCGGAGGGGCTTCAAACGGTGTTTCTGAAGTTTGGAGGAAAGAACTCAGACACTGGGATCCCGGCTAGTGGATCCCAGCTAAGTTTTAGGTCAAGAGGCCGCGTCTCCGTGTGAGTTTGAGGAAGGGTCGGGCTTCCCAGGCGTGGGAATAACCCCGCGCGGCGCCCGACGTGGGGGAAGAGCCGGCCTGGGGGCGCCTGCCTTCCCACGCCCCCTCGACTCCCGCCCGCCGGATCCTACATCACAATGAACTGCTCAAGTTTTTGTCCTGGGCCTGTCCCGAATTTCTTTTTCTTTTTAAATATGAACTAGCTTTATCCTCCCTCCCTCTCCCACCTCTAACCCCCACTAACATAAAGTTTGGAAAGGAATGGGGGTGGGGGAGCTCACTGGAAACCCCACGGGCAAAGAGTAGAACACCGACAGTCAGGGACTTCGGCACTCACCGCATCCGCGCTCCTTTCTCACAGATTTGTCTTTTTTCTTATTTGTGGCTTAAAAGGAAAAACAAAAACAAAAGCCACTATCTCTCAAACCCTCCAGGGTATGTGGGGAACCGTCGGGGGAAGGGGCAAAGGAGATATTCAACTCGACTGGGTGCTTTAGATACTCTAGTAAATCTCTCTCTCTCTCTCTCTCTCTCTCTCTCTCTCTCTCTCTCTCTCTCTCTCCTCCCTCCCTCCCTTTCTACCTTCCTCCCTCGTCCCCCACCCCAACACTGAGCCTAAGACAACTGTCCAATCCTCCTTTTGAGCAAATTTCTTTCATCTAGTTCTAGAAATAGAGGAAATGATATGGGGGGGGGGGCGGTTAGACTCATACAACTTTATATTTGCAAATTTTAAAATTTAGTTTTGACCTTGCAAAGTAAAAGTGAGGACTGTATCCCGGATACAGACCCAGTCAGTGACTACCTGAAGCCAGGGGACTTCAGCCTGCAGTGTCTGTGATAACCAGACAAAGACCTCTGCCTAATTCTGAAATCCTCCCTATTACCCGGCCCCCAATCTCAAAAATAGAATAGAAGGGAGGAGGGGTTCCCTCAAGAATCTCACCCCCACCTCCGCACTGAAGGGAGAAAGCACAGGTCCGATATAATTAATTGAGGGCTGTTATGGGGTCATCATTAGCCAAGGTGCAAATAATTGCAGCCCATTTTTACTTAAAATTGACCAGCCCCAGAGTGATAGATCGATTCAGAGTATAAAAATGATGTATCAAAACATCAATGTCGATTATCTGAAATATTGTAGTCGAATTTTTTTTTATTGCTTCATCGGTTAAGTGTCTGAAAGTGCAGTGTTCAAACATATATTTATGTTGTCAATACTGTCAGAACTGTCAGTTTTACTATTCTGGATTTGTACTACATTTCGAATTTACTCATTTACATAAAATGCCCACCCTAGGATTCCCCTACCCCCACCCCATCTCTCTCCTTCCAGCTCTGGAAAATCCGTGTCAGTTTCTTCAAAGGATTCAGCAATCTTCCTCTAAGCTAAAGTGTGCACTGCCTCTATTACTCAATTTTCCACATCGGATTACATGTCTTTTTCACCATTTGTAACTTTCAAAGGGAGCCTTCCTCCTTTTTCCTCAACTCTGCCTCCTCCAACCTTTTCTCTGAAATAACATTGTAGCGTTTGGAAAGCTTCAGGTTTAAATACCCACATCGCAGCTCCAAGTAAATCATTTAGGTAGAAAAGCCGGACTTCACTGTCCCTCCTTGTTGGCACTCAAGTGAACCGGGCTACGATGGGCAGACGTCCTCACACATGTCAGGGCCCGTCATCAGATTCACCTGGAAGATTGAAACCTTCCAGGGAAAATGACTTTGGAAATATAGTTACTTTTCCTTTCTCCTTTTTAAAGAAGGTATGATAGGAGAAAAACTAAATCATACATATAAATGAAAGGGTTTACCTTTAAGAGCTTTGAACTCAATCGAAAGACACAAGTTGGGAATAGAATTGACAGTTTTAATTCTACCCATTTTCACCGGCCGTGTCAGATCAGAGGCAATCATTTATTGGGGGCTGAGAAACTTGAATCCACTTATTCTGAATTTTAGGATAGTCTCTATCCTAAAAATCACCGAGAAACTAAATACGCTTAGTGAAACAGGTTCCATTGCTCCATGCTCTCTGTCTAGAATCTGGACTAATTGAAATTTATAAATTCACATTCTGCCTAATTTTATGCCCCCCCCCCCCAGGGGTTCCCTTCAAGTCAGATTGGAAAGACCGGGCCACTTCTGGGCGAGTGTTATGGAAATGTGTTTTCATTTCCATAACACTGAAGCACCTTTTATAAACCTTTTAATGTATTTAAATAAATCTTGCTGGACATTAAGAGAAGCTACGCATACAAAGATCGCTTGGCTTTATGCCTTCAATCCAAGTATTAGGAAATAAAAAGAAATCCAGAATCCAACTGGGAAGGTTGCTCACACCCACCCTTGCCTTAAAAAAAAAAAAAAAAAAAGAAAGAAAGAAAGAAGAAAAGCAGCAAAGGAAGTTTCCCGTGTGCATCTGTATGTCCTTGTGTGCACGTTTATAAACATCTCCCCGTTCCTTGTTTGCCTGCTACCTCCCTCCTGCCTCACACTCAAGGCTGAGGCATCCAGGGATCGCCCCCAGAGAGCTGTGTTTACTTAGTTTTTAAAAATCTCTCTGCATGTGCAAGTGTTACTTCCAGAAATCCATCAACCTTCTACGGGTACTTCCAGTTTTGCCACGGTGATCTGCAGAAGAGAACTGCCATCACGTTCTCACACCCCAAGGTGTTGCAGTGACTAGGGGAAGGGGAGGGGGGCTGGAGCGCTTAATTACAGCTGGGGCGGGCGGGGCGCGGGCGGACCGAGGGACGGGAGCAGGGAGGTCCCTCACCTGTCCTGTACCTGCAGAGAGCTCCGAATCCGCTGGCGAATGTTTGGGAAAGGTATGGTAACCGCCTTTTAAAAATTTATTTAAATGCCTTTGGGGAGAAGTGATACTCTTGTGTAACAATTAGCCCAGACAATAAAAATAATTGGAAAAATCAGTTGGAATTTCTGAGTTTTTAATTACGTTCAATTTGGTGCTAAGCCGTAAAATTACAAATGCCCCTCAATTAAACACTCTCCTCTAGTAAAGCATTTGAGAACAATTATTCCTTAATCAGTATGAATGTGAGTCACAAATGATGCTTTTCCACATCAAAGGGACGTCCTTCGACGTTACCTTTTAGTCATAAGTAAGAGGATTAATTCCTATAATTAGGGGGATAAATATGTGCATAAATACATCTCAGACTCTCTCCTTACACACACACACACACACACACACACACACACACACACACACACGCACACGCGCCACTGTCACTGGGTGAGAGGAGGCCGGCTGTGGTGGGGTGAGGGGTTTTAATTGTCCGTCTCTGCCCGACACCCCCTTGCTGGCGGACGGCTGGAATCGAGGAGACGCGGGCACGAAGCGCAGACCCTCAGAGGGACACACAGGCGCACACGTGTACACAGGAACGCACACGGGACAGGCAGGAGGTACAGAGCTCGGGGTCCCAAGACCCCCGCCAATTCCAATGGGATCCTCCCGAGACAATAGCCCACCCCCCGCCCTTGCTCCTTGCTCCTGCCCCGCGCCGCGCGAGCGCGCTCTCCCCGTCGGTCCGCCAGCCCAGAAGAGCGGGTCCCTGCCCGGAGCCCAAGCTTTTCAGGTTGACTCTCCAGGCTACAAGTAAAAATGGAGCATGACCTTTTAAAGCTCCGGTGTGAAGATCTCATTTACCTAATGACTTTATGTCACCTAGGAAGAAGGTCAATTTCCTCTTAACCTTTCCCCCGCTGCTGCAGTAAGCATTCTTCCCTAATCAATGGTGGCTGGAATAATCAATTCCCATTTTATGATCGCTGACAAACTCCGTCTCTGGGCGGCGTGGCAGCGCGCGGGGCCGCGGGGGCCGGGACAGAGGTCTCCCGGGGTCCGCCCGGCTCCGCCCGGCGCCAGGGGAGGCTGCGCTCTCTTCCGTGGAGTTCAGAGACCTGGGCCAACTTCCCCACCCCCAGCCTCCGGCGTGACTTGGAGTCGTCACTAATCCGAACCTGAGACTCACCCGAGCTCCCTCGGTCACCGACAGCGCCCCCCGCTGCTGCTGGGCCCCCCACCCGCCCCTCCTCGGAGTGTTTTCATTTCAAAGACTGCAGGCAGGGTTGCCCCGACCCGAGGGCCCGAAGGGGTGTGTGTGTGTGTGTGTGTGTGTGTGTGTGTGTGTGTGTGTGTGTGTGTGAGAGAGAGAGAGAGAGAGAGAGAGAGAGAGAGAGAGAGAGAGAGAGTTTCATTTACATTTAAAAAATTATTTTTGCCTTTTTCCAGCATGGATCTCAGAGTTCCTTCACTCGGTCTCAGCCAGGCTAACTTTGCATAAACAAAGCAACAACAGAAGCTCAGAGAGAGTGGATTCATGAAAGTTAACTGACAGAGTCTCTCTCTCTCTCTCTCTCTCTCTCTCTCTCTCTCTCTCTCTCTCTCTCTCTCTCCTTTCTGTTTTTCCCTCTCTCTCTCACATTCCCCCTTCTTACCTTTCTCCTTTTCCACCCCCCACCCTCCCAATATCCAATTATCCTAAAAGATAGGTTTCTTAGATGCCCTTATAGTCCCCCAGTCTGGGGAAATTACTAGGAAAACTGTTAAGTCAAAACTAATTTGGAGGTGAATTTGAAGTCAGTTCACCACTTTTTTAAATCTCTAGATCAGGGGTCCTCAAACTATGGCCCGCGGGCCACATGCAAATACAAATATTGTATTTGTTCCCGTTTTGTTTTTTTACTTCAAAAATAAGATATGCGCAGTGTGCATAGGAATTTGTTCATAGTTTTTTTTTTAAAAAAAAACTATAGCCTGGCCCTCCAACGGTCTGAGGGACAGTGAACTGGCCCCCTGTTTAAAAAGTTTGAGGACCCCTGCTCTAGATGGTCTAAATACGAGCCCCTTTCACCTTCCAATCTCTCATAAAGCAGTAGACTGTCACACACAGGCTTCCTTGAGGAGAGGGACCTCTTAGCAACTGGTTTACCCTGGGGCGCTGGAAATTCTTTCCTCTCAGTCCACTCTAACCCCATTTTCACTCACTACCAAGACAATGAAGCTGCTGCTGAGTATCCGACAATCTAAAAGCTGCTTAGCAAGGACTCAATGGTAGGAAAATCACTTTTCTTGGAAAAGGTGCCATACCCGGGGTTTTTGGAGATTTCTTATGACTAGAACTAGCTAGTTAAAAGCAAGCCCCAAACTGAACTTTTTCTTCTGAAAGTGTTCTTTCAGGCCATGAAGATAGTCTTTAAAAAAGGATTAAAGTGCCCCTTTTCTTAACTCATAGTGCCTCCTTACTCATGGGCAGACATTCTGCTAAAATTGGGAAGTTTGTCAAATAATCAAAACAAAAATGTAACTATTCTACCTTAAAAGGTGGAATAAAGGATAAATCACCTATTGGGGCATAAAAATACAAACAAAAAAGGCATTTGAGTTCAAGGTGAGGCATATCTGGGCCAAACACTCCCTGTTCACCCACCACAGCCTCTCAAGCCCTGATATTAACAGAGACAGCTGACCAAGTCACCACTCCCGCCTGTCTGAAGAGGAAGCTCCATTCTGGCCTTGGTCGTAAAGGTGCTTGAGTTGTGACCTCTGAGGCAGTGAGAACAGGAGAGGTGCAGGACCTGACTTGTGATGGGTGGGGCCAAGTTCCCAGTATTGTCACTTCTCCTCTTGCTTCATACCAGGAAGTACATTTGCAAGCCTCATTGAATTGGATTCTGGAATTAAATGGGCATTGCGGGCAGATCCAGCCCTGAGCTACAGTTTATAACAGCCTGGGCTTGTAAAAGATTTATTTCATATTCCCAACAACCGAGTTACAGACTTTCTGGGACCACAACTTGTTTGTAGGTCAGGGAGTACTTGTAGGGGAAGAGTTCTCCATTATTAAGTGTCCTGAGTGGGACTTTTATCTCTATTTGACGGAGGAGCAGACAGATTGGGGATGGACCCCTAGACCTTAGATAATTACTACAGTCTTCCCTCTTACACAAATTTCATTCCCACACAAGGAATAATTAACAACTTCTGACTAACTCTATGAGAATTTCCTTTCCTTTTCTTATCTTAAGGGCCCCCACAAGGATTTCGAAGGATATGTTTAATACTAGTGTTTAGTTTCACTTCATTTAAACATCTTGCGTTCTGCTCACTGCTTCCACAGTCTACTGAAACACAATATTGTCTTGGGCTGTGTTTTAATTCTAGCACATGCAACAGGAAAATCCAATCATCAGTTTACTCAGTGTTCACTCCCCACACTACACACTAGGTTACTCTTTGGAAAAGAAAAGAAAAATTAATTGTGCTTAATTTAGAGAGCATGTCATGTCAAAAGACAATTTTTTTTTTTTTTGGTAATAAAAAATGCTATTCTTTCCCTGTGACTGTCTAACACCTCTGTCCCTACCAGTGTCTCAATCAGGGTTAGAAATCAAAATTACATGTCAGGATATATAGTAAACTGTAAGCATAGAAACAGGAAGAAGGACCACACAGACCACTAGCTGAGGTCTCCGTAAGGCTCATGCCCTAAAAGGAAAGACATCACTTTCAAGCATCTCTAAGGGAGAGGGTTAAATTGGATCACTTCTGAGGCTGTTTCTAACCCCAGATGGACAAAAAGAGATTCTGGTCAGTCAGAAGCCCAGGCTCTGGCCTCCGACAGAGAGGGGCTGAATCCTGGACCTGTCCTGTGCCAATTGTGTAATCTTAAATGAGACACTGAACCTTGGTAATCTCACGTATAAAATTAGGAGAACTAGACTTAATGTTACTGGGTATCTTCTGTTGGCTCTTCCAGATCCACTCTTCACTTATTCCCATTCTGCTCTGTGGTCCTGGATGCTGGTCTGGATGGTTTCAGAATGCTACGTGGGTCCTTGCTTCCTGTCAGGTTTGCATTAAACGGGTAGAGTGAGGTATTAATCCCAGAGTCTCCATGGGCTGGCTGCACCCACCACAGCTCCCGCAGCCCTCTTCACAGAGCTCTCTCTGGGTTCAGGTAACCACTCTCCTCTCCATTACTAATGTACTGCCCCTTGTTGTCTCCTAACACCACACTCGCACTCACTCACACCTTTTTAACATAGTCCTTTTATGAAGCACTCCTCGAATTACCCAATTTGATATGCACCATCTGTTTCCTGCTGGACCCTGGCTGATACACCTTATATACTTGTTTGGAGGATTAAAATTAAACGAGATAATGTATATAAAGTCCAAAGCACAGTTCCTTGTATATAGGAAAGGCCTAAGAAAACACAACCTTTAGTTATTGTCTTAATTGTTATTTGCTGCAGCCTCCTCGTTTTATATATGAGGAAATGGAGACCCAGCGGTTAAGGTATGGATTCAAAGTCTAACTAACCCAAGGTGGTAACGTCCCTGGGACCAAGTCCCTGGACTAGCAGCTCTCAGTTCACTGTTCTTTCCACAGCAGCTTGTTGAGCAAAACAGTTGGGGGCGGAGGGAGATCCTTTAGTCATACACGCTGGAGAAGGGCTTCGATGAGTTAGAGGCAGAGGCGCAGGAGATAATAAGCATCTTTCCATAGAGCATTGGATTTGTCTCTGCTAAATTATTGCTGAAATAAAGCATGCTGTTGCAATTTGGAATCCAGTGATTTCACTAAGAATAGAATAGGTATGTTACAGGAGAAGCAATGTGTACTTGACAGGTTAAAAACAAATTTATGAACTCGTAATTGGAAGTTTTGCCAGGAGGCATCGTAATGTTTCTAAGACATATAGGGACTTTTCAAATAAAGACTGATTTTTGCATTAGCAGTGCAGATTAAGTATGAACTTTCTAATTCTTTAGAATATGCTGCTGTACTCCGAACTCATACAGAACCTAAACACCAAATTCCTGCCCAAGAAATCTGCAACTTGATAATACCAGCAACATGATGGAAACTATTAATTCCCACTTTCATTCAATCATTCAAAAAAGGTTTTATTAACCTTGTAATACTCTCCAGGAACTCTTATGGGTGCTAACATATTAATTAAATATATTCTCTGTTTCCATGGGTTCGCAGAGTGAAACAGAGGTAAGTGTATCAACAGATTTTGGTATAAACAAAGGTAAAAACCCGCCTAGGTGACTATGGGCATCTTGAAGAGGTTGAGTGGAGTGGGGAGCATTGAGAGAAGAGACTTTCCTGGATCGGAACTGGGTCTTAGCAAAGAAAAATCTGTCTCAGTCCACTTACATTTGAGCCTTCCAGACCCTTCTAAATTGATGATTTCAGTTTATTAAGATTTAGCTCTTACTGATATAAATATTAGCAATAAAACAAAGAAAAGCCCCACACATGTAATATTGTATTACCCTTTACTGTGACAGATTGGCTGAGGTATACATGGAAACTTAGAAAAATTTAAATAATGTTTCTTTTGGTGATAGAGTGTGTGACAGGAAAAGAAGGGTACATTTAAAAGATGATATTGCCCCAGCTGGTTTGGCTCAGTGGGTAGAGTGTTGGCCTGCGGACTAAAGGGTCCCGGGTTCAATTCCGTTCAAGAACACATGCCCAGGTTGCGGGGTCAATCCCCGGTAGGGAGCATGCAGGAGGCAGCCAATTAATGATTCTCTCTCATCATTGATGTTTCTATCTCTCTCTCCCTCTCCCTTCCTCTCTGAAATCAATAAAAATATATTTATAAAAAATAAAATAAAAGATGATATTTTACCCAGACTCCTTGGAAACTGTTACCTTCAAAGAAGATTGCTTAAATGTACTTTACCCGTTAGATCCCATTTATATAATGAGTTAGACCAGGCTTATTTGAGATGTAAACATATACTTTGAAAAATGAGTTGGGACCAATGCATGGAGAAAAAAGTAGGGCCATTTATTTCAGTACCCAGGGTGCATTTATATACAATTGGACATACTAATAAATATAACACAACTTAAACAGGTTATTTCTAACTATTCATCACAAAATTGGCCTTTTGCATCTCAATTGTAATTGATAAATATGATACCTAAGTACAATGTACTTCACCATGGTAATGCTGATCAATATTTGCGTCTCTTTTTTGAAGTTCCAACTAAAACATTATATAACTCTGGCTTATTGTCATCCAAGTTGCTCTTGTCCAAAGACCTTGATCATCCTTATTTGGTTCATTCTTTTTTTTTGACAACTCCACACCAAGATTCATCCTTGTTTACATTGTATGTGTGCCTGCACACATCTGCATTTCAGCCATCCACAATTATAGCTGTACTTCAGACTTCCAATTACTTCCACGATCTCCAATGTAGATATTGTTCCTCCCTCCCTCCCTCCCTCCCTTCTTTTCTTTTACCTGGCATATCTTTATACTCTGTTAAAACAACCATTCTTTCTTCATTATGACCCTCTTTGTTACTTCTGGTGTCTCAACCATTTTCTGCCAGCTCATTAGTCACATTTTATATATTTGTACTTCCACCCAGTTTAAAATTTTTCTGTTTTAAAAGTAATATATATTCATTAAAGACAATTTGACAATATTAAAAGAAGATAAAAGACAAAAATCTCACCCACAGACAAAGTATCCAAATCAAGTTGCTGTCAAATTTCAGTATGTGTCTTTGCTTCTTTTCTATGCATAAGTAATTATGGGCACCTCAAAGAGGTCGAATGGGGTGTAGTTTTTATGTAGTTGAAACTGTACTTTGCATAAAACATTAGTTAAACATTTGAATTCTTTATGACCATCAATGTAGATGTCATCAATCAATATAATTCATTTTTCCATTATGCTATTATTGAGCTCCAGTTTATTTGTTTTAATTTTTATATGTGATCCTGTAATGAGTATTTTTGTGTATAAAAGTTTTTCAAAACTCAGAGTGATTTTCTTAAAATGGACATAGATCAAAGAGTTTGACTGTATTTAAGTCAACATCCCAAGCTTCTCTTGATTTTTGAACTTTTTGTCATGACCTCCATGAAAGTTTCCATCTTAGTCCTTAATTATTTTCTGTTCCTCTGACTGAATAGTCAACTTTAAAATATATTTATTTATTGTGGTAACATTGGTTAATAACATTACATAAATTTCAGATGTACAACATTGTAATACAACATCTGTATACTCTATAGTGTTCTCACCACCTGAAGTCTAGACTCCTTCCATCACCATATATCTGAATAGTCAACTTTTGAGGGAAGAAGTCCTGAACACATACAATTATGCTCTGAAGCTAAAGTTACTCTTCTATCCATTTTCAGTGTCAACTCCTTCCTTTGACAATAACTCACTCTCACCTCTAATTCCCTGTTCCTTTCTCTCCCCATCCTTTTCCTTCCCCCCCCTTTTTTTCCTGTGTCTACAAACCACTCAGAAGCCCCTACCTACTCTCTACTCTCACCCCTCTCATTCTCAGGTGATTTCACTTCCTCCTTCACTGAAACCAAGGATTTCTGGTGTGAGCTTTCTAATATTTTTTCTTTCCTTTCTGTTACTTCCCGTTTTTTGGGTCATAACATTACTCTTTTTTTTTTTTTTTTTTTTAAAGAATGACTACTATTATCTTTTACTTTTATGTTTACTAAAATATTTGTTACATGCACAAGCATATATGTAACATGTTTGGCTGTTACAAAGTGTGATAATAAAACGAACGTCTGTAAACTAGTCACTCAACTTAAGAAGGGAACTTTGCATATATTCATGTGTTCTTTCCTTTTCATCCTTTTGCTGCTTCTTCCTAGTGTACCTACTATCCTGAATTTTTAAAAATAGTTTTTGAGCATTATGTGAGGAGGTGAGGTTAACTAAACTAAGAGTTGTAATCGTTACACAATAAATATATATCAAGTTATTATGTTGCACACCTTAAACTTATGCAATGCTATATGTCAATTAGGTCTCAGTAAAACTGAAAAAAAAAATAATAAAACATGACTCCATGTAAAAAAAGTTCTTGTGTGCATGTAATACTGAACTCCATATATTTGATATAAACTATATTAATCATATACAATATATAACATAATATATTATTAATGTATATCTTCTTAACCTCTTTGTATTCTATATATTTGTATTATATGCATATATATTCCTAAACAATATATTCTTTCATTTTGCTTTTTTTTTTTTTTAACTGGTATCATACTCAATGTAGTCTTTCTGGCTTCTTTTTCTCATTCAACATTACATTTTTAAGATTAATTTTTTATGTGTAGCTATAGTTCACTCCTTTTTATTTCTGCTTGATATATATTTGTGTAAATATAACACAATTTATTTTTAGGTTGTTACTATTTTTATTGCTTTTGCTGCTATTATATAGATCCTGTTATAAATATTCTGGTATGTGTCTCTTGATGTTTATGTGCAAATAATTTTTCTAGATTTCAAGTATAAACCTAGTGGTGAATTGTCAGATTTTTTTGGTATGTAATTGTTCAATTTTCCTAGATAACATGAATTGTTTTCCAGTGATTGTATTTAGTTTTACTCCTGCTAATTATATGTAAGATATTCTATTATCTACATGTTCTCTAACACCTTGTAATTTTGTCTTTATTTAAAATGTGTTTTGAAGAACAGGACTTTTAAATTTTACTGTAGTTTAACTTATCAATATTTTCTCTTATGGCTTGCATTTTTTGTTGTCTTGTATAAAATACTCTTTCATATCCTAAAGTTATATATATATATATATATATATATATATATATATATATATATATATATATATATATATATATATATTTGATAAAATCCTTTAATAAATTTGATTGTTTCTCTTTTTTTGTACTTAATTCTTTAACCAACAGGGATTGATTTTCGTGTGTAGGAGTGAGGTAAGAATCCATTTTCATTTTCTCTGTATGGATAACCCACATCCCAATTCCATTACTTCCCTAGTGATCTTTAGTCCATCTCTCTCATATATCAGTTTGTCTATAAATTCTTTGGGGCCTCAGTGTAGATAATAGTATAGTCTACAGAAAATGACAGTTTTATTTCCTTTTCTCCAATTCTAATTCTGTGACTTTAATACTTTCTTTTTCCTTCTTTCCCTTCTCTTTCCTCTCCTCCTCCCTCCTCCCCAACCTCCTCCTCCCTTCTTTTTCTTTCAGTCTTATTGCCTTTTCTAGCACCAGATCTTCAAAAACAATGCTGAAAAGAAGCATTCTTAAATAGTGGGCATCATTATCACATTCCTAATTTAAATGAGTGTTCTAGCATTTCTCTATGAAGAATGCTATTTACTGTAGTCAATTGATAATAATCTTTACCAGGTTAAGGAAGTGTTTTTTCCCCTCATGCCTAGTTTTCTAGGAGCCTTTTAAAAAATAAATGATTGTCAAATTTTGTTGAGTGGTGTTTCTATAAGTAATAGAATGATCATTTTTCCCCTTTACTCTGTGACTGTGGGAAATTTCTTTTATAGTTTTTCTGATATTAAACTAGACTTGTGTTTCTGGACTACATCCAAGTTGATCATGAAAATATCTTTATTGTACACAGCTAGGTTTACATTATAAATATTTTGCTTAGGATTTTTGAATTTCTATTGATGCAAACGAATGGCCAGGCCAGTCATTTTCCTTTTTATCTTTTCTCCCCCTCCCCCTCTCCTTAAATTTTTGATCATCTTTGCCTAATCTTGTTAACAAGGTTATATTGGATTCATATAATAAGTTAGAATTAGGGAAGGTGTCCCCATTTTTATTCTCTAGATAAATTGATATATGATTGAAATGATCTGTTTCTTAAAAATTTGCGTTTACTATAAAATACTATTTGCTTTCTTTTAACGGATGATTCTTAATTTACTGATTACATTTCTTTAATAATTATTATATGACAATTCAGATCTACTACTTTTTAAGTCAGGTTTTGTAGGTTATAATTTCATATGAATTTATCTATATTATCTAAGTTTTCAAACTTATTGCATAATAAGGTATATTAGTCTTTTCATACTATATTTTAATGTCTGTTGTACCTATACACATGTTCACTTTTTTATTGCTACCATTTTATGGTTAATAGGATTCTATTGTGCTTTGTCACATTTCTTAAGATATGCTTAGATGGCTCGAATGACCATCAGGAGAGAGAAGGCACCACAGGAAGTTTACTTGGATTCAGGTTCCTCCTGCTGCTTTCCTGTTGGTTACTAATCTCATGGATTCTTGATATTCTTTCACATATGAATGATTTACAGCTGGTCTTGAAATATTTCTTAAAAGAAATCTAATGATTCTCCTTAAGAATCCTATTTTGACTTTGAATTAAACAGACACTTTTAAAACTAGAAATTACCCAGGATGAGAACATAATTTTTACTTTAATCACTTGCTTTCTAAATCGCAGATTTTTAAAACTCTGTGTGTATGTTTGCTGTGTGTGATTATTTTGTCACACTGCTGTATAAAATTCACATATGTATGTGAGATCAAAATATGAATCTATGAAAGTATGTGTTTTATGTCATTAGTTCTTGCAGCAATATTTGGAAATATACCACTAACATAATTACTCTCACTGTAGAGTTAGGGAAATAGAGAGATTGAAAAATAGTTTTTAAGCTACCACAACAAATTAAGGTAAGAACCCAAATGCATTCACTGATGTATTCCTAATCTAGATTTTAAAAATCTCCTATGAAAGTCGCAGATGTTTATAACCAGCGAAGGTGTCTCTAGGACTGATCTTTGTTGGATGGACAAAAGGAGCTCTCATTTATGCACTCCATGGGACTAGAGGAAAGCCCACAGTCACAGTGGACACCAATGTCAGTTGAGTAAGTCCCAGAATAAGAGGATCAATAAGCAAACTACACTTAAAAATACATTTTTCATACTTCTAGTTTTTGGCAACACAAAAAGGACATTTTCTTACATGCTATTAAGAAATCCACAGTAATATAGGGCAGTGGCTGAACTTTCTATACCTTAAATACAAAAAGTAGTATCTTTATTTTTCCAAAAAGTAGTGTTTTTTAAATAACCATGAAGCTGAGATACGATGTACTTAGATTCCCTGGGAGATAAATTAAGCAACAAAGAGCTGTCCTACAGGTTAAAATGAGTAATGTATTCATTCATACATCTTTTAAGAACCACTTTATATGGGAGCCAGAGTGGTGTATGGCTGGGCTGAGATTCAAAGAACTTGCTTCCAGCACTGTGATCCTCAGCACGTCTCTGGCATTATCTGTGACTGGCCCTTTAGATAATATCTAAAGATGTCTCCAGATCTGTGGTTCCATATAATCTAGGGTAATAGAGAACTACCTGGTCTCCCTCTCACTGCCTATACAAAGGGGTACTGGAACTACAATCCTGAGAGCTCCTGATAAGATTAAATCATGCATAACTTGGGGCACATGGGTAGTAAGGGGAAGGTAGAGAAAGATTGAACTGATTTGGTACCATAAAATGTTTACTGTTTGATTTTCAGTTGTGAATTACCCATCTTGATCATACAAGTCACTATTTAGGTTCTTTGGAGCTCAAAAAAACTGAATTTATCCTTCTGAGACAGATGCAAATGAAGCTTAAAGGCATCAGCTTACTTTTAGGTTACAGATACCAGGTTGAACTGGTCAGCTAGAAGTAGGGACATGAAACCATATTACAAACCATAAAATAATTTTCACTCATGCCATTGGATTAGATGTATGTGGCGCCATTCTCCTCTGGGTGGTGATTTTCTAGAAGGCCAAGAATGAAAAGTTCAGAGTACGTTTTTGAGCCCTAAAACACCTGTGGGTCTGAGATGAGGTTACAGCAGCAAACTAGAGGCCGCACCCTGGCTGTGGATTCTATTCTTCCAAAAGCAGAAACACACTTTGTGGGCTCTGCTGGTTGTTTAGGAGACTGAACAAATCTTGGAGGATTCACTCTGCATATTTTTCTTCTTGTTCTCAGACAGGTAGACTCATTGTGGACATGTGGCTGGGACACTGACTTAGAAAGGACAGGAGGGATTATGTTTACATGCTTAGCAAACTTGGACACTGGACCATGCTGCTCTGAGAGTGAGTGTCCTCCTATGAGTTAGTATGTAAAAGACATGGTGTTTGGCTGCCTCTTTGCATCAGTTAGAGAGTGTTTGGCTGCAGGTGACAGAAAACCCAATTCAGATTGGCTCAAGCAATCCTATATAATAAAACCCTAATATGCAAATCGACCGAACGGTGGAAGGACTGGTTGCTATGAAGCACACTGACCAGCAGGAGGCAGACACTCAATACAGGAGCTGCCCCCTGGTGGTCAGTGAGCTTCCACAGCTGGAGTGCTGCTCAGCCAGAAGCCAGGCTCATAGCTGGCGAGTGCAGCGGCAGTGGTGGGAGCCTCTCCTGCCTCCATGGCAGCACTAAGGAGCGGTGAGCCAAGCGGTAAGGAACAAGCAGGCAGGCCGTTAGGAGCAAGGGGTCCCAGATTGCAAGAGGGATGTCCGACTGCTGGTTTAGGCCCATGCTCATCAGACATCCCCCGAGAGATCCTGGACTGTGAGAGGGCGCAGGCCGGGCTGAGGGACCACCTCACCCCCACCCCCAGTGCACGAATTTCATGTACCGGGCCTCTAGTAAGGGAATAAATCTGGACCATTGGCAAGAGGTGGGCAGGCTCCACTTCTCCTCCCTTTAGTCCTCTTGCCTCTGCCCTCTCTGTGCATCATCCTCGTCCTCAGGCTGGTGGCCAGATGGCCTCTGCAGCTCTGGGCCTCTGCCTTCCCACAGTAACACAGAGAAAGAGAGTCTGTTTCTCTTTTTTTGAATATTGATGTTAGAAGACGGGCAAAAAGTAACCTGAGAAGTTCCCAGCAAACTTCCCCTCACAGCTCATTTTGGGGAGGCTTAACCAGGAGTCCTGAAATGATCAATGGTTAGAGGAAGGGTGCAATCTTGGAGGTAGGAGCAAACACTTTTACTGTGTTACTAATACAAAAAGGGGGAGGTATGGAATTGCCTGAGAAGACAATGTTTTCTCAGTTTAAAATACAATGGACTAGAAACAAGGTGCAGTTTCCAGCAAACACTGGACTGTAGGAGTAGCTGTTCTATGTGGAGAACTGACCAGTTGCTGGGCAGTGTGCTAAGCACTGCATTCGAAAACTCTTGTTCCATTCTCATAATTCAAGGTAGGAAGTATTATGGCCCTTCCTTCCCAGATGAGGAGATTGAGCCTCTCACAGGTGAGGCAACTTGCTCTCATTTACAGTGTGTTAGTAGTAGAACCAAGGAGCACAATGCTAGAACCCTTGATCCTAACAGCTTCCTATCTCTCAGAGCAGAGTCCTCTGACCCATGGGTCAGAGATGAGGATGACCATTTAGTTATGTGGACAGTAGTATCCTGGGAGGGTTTGCCTTGTAGATAGCTCTGGGTAGCCTGCTGTGCAGTCTGGTGAATCTGATGCTTGGTTTTCAAAATGGAGGACATAATAATATCACTATCACAAAGAAAATGATAAAGTTGGGAAAACATTATAAACTGTTTGAAACAAAGGGTATTTGTTTAAGCATATACTATAAGCCATAGGATATTATGGTACCCAAACCTTTCCCCAGCAATTAAAAACATAGTTTTCTAAGTGGAAAAAAAAGACTACAAAAGAGATTACTTATCAATTTAGTAGCTTTTATAAGGAGATCATATTACCTGGGGGAATATGTACAATTGAGCGACAATGAGACATGTGTAAAAAGAAAAATATGTTGTTGGCTAGAGAGGACGCACTGAGACATGTGTCCATTCTGTGTGCGGAATCATTGAGTGGATGTGGGGACAACTTCGTCATGTGATGGAAAGCAATCAGTGACCAATGGCTTCTTTATTGCTTAAAAAGGTAGTTTAGAAATTGAACACGAGGTAAATTAAGGAAACACACAGCTGTTGCATTGTAAGTGCTGTTAACTATCTTTCTATTTTAGCTGCTGGCAAGAGGACATAAATATTTGAACATGCTTTCTTTTTCTCCTTTGGCAAAATAGGGCATTTAATTATTTGGATGTTCTTAGAAATCTCAGATGAATCCAGAAATGAGTTTCAAAAGGGATGTTCTTTACGCCAATTTTTTTTTCCATATGACACTTTGTGTTTGTCCCTGAACAGGTTTTACAAGAAGAAATTCTGCCCATTCTGTAGGCAGGTGGCTCCCTGCTCTGCTGTTTTGGACCTTCAATCACTAGTGACATGCCTGCAATCCACAAAGTCCTGGGTGTCTCTTTTAGCTATCATCATCTGAAAGACATCTAAAAGGGATTTTTAGTGCTTGAGAGCATTAGGTTTCATTTCTTACATTCCACAATGTAAGTGGAATAGTTGATCCACACTGACATGAAGGGCTCAATTCTGCACGAACTTTTTGTTTTTCCAACAGACCCAGTTCTCTCTCTCTCTCTCTCTCTCTCTCTCTCTCTCTCTCTCTCTCTCTTTTTGGTTGGGCTCATGTTCATCTAAAATTGTTGACACTTTCCTAGAGACACATAGCCCAGCAAAACTAAACCCATCTCACTGAAACTGACATCAACCAGCAAAAAATGGCTATTTTAATACCAGAGACACCTTTGCAGAATGACTGAACTTGCTAAGTAACAAAGTATAAAGGTGGTGTACTGAGATCAAGAAGAGTCAGTCATCAACAACTCCTGTTGTTTTTTTAAATAGACTCACCATGCTTTTAAAGGAGTGTTATTTTAATAAAACAATCCACAAATAAATACAAAACAAAAGGGCAAATATAGAGACATATTGCAAGTAAGCATGCCTACCAAAAAGGTAAGTGCAAATTAGATTTGAATATTCATGAGTCACAAATCATTGACAGTTTGAAATAATGCAAAACAGCTTTATAAATGAGGTTAAGGCAAGGGACATCAAAGAAATGCATCTCTAAATCAGTAGCAATTTGATTGTGCATATACTTGTAAATTGCGGTTACAGTTTTTGTGACATGGGAGAAAAAAATACTGTGTATCTGATGAAGGAGGAAGACACATAAATATTTCTTTTGTATGTTATATTTTTTCAATTCATCATGCTCTTGGAGGCCAGCCAGGTACAAAGTGGTTGGACATCATATTTCTCCCCCACGACACAGAGTTTCCTTTTCACAGGCTGAGTTTCAGGCTATGCCTGCAGTGCTATGCCCTTGTTTGGCTCTGCTAAACAGAATTCAATATACACCGATTCCTATAGCGTTGCTTTCTGAAGTAAAGGCTATTATCTGGCATACATAACTTAGAGAATGTCTCAACTCTTAAATCTCTTCATGACAAAATAGCTTCCATTGGAGATGATATAATTTTAAGGTGCTGTGTTTTGTTTTGTTTTTTTAAATTTAGAAGGAAGCAGATGAATTCAAAGTATAAGAACAAGTTGTAAGAACACTTTGAAATAATTCGAAATGTAAAACATAGGCAACTTTGTGATTTAATAAAAATGTTTTTATTTTGTTCAGCAAGTAACCAGTCATTAATTTGTTGCCGATGCTTTGGGCTAGGTGTGAGTGCACACATTTGCATGGAGAGGTCTTGAAGGGGTAGGACTTACAAATGAAAGCTGTGTTTAGGCCCTGCCTTAAAGTAGAAAGGTTTTCAATTAATTTTTCTCAGAAGTTTCTACTTGGGTTACTACTATCTGTAAGTTATGACGTATGTCTCCAAGATGCTCGCCTCTGCCAGACTCTTTATTGTGTTCTGTCTGCTTGCTGGGATGATTGATGAAGTTAGTGGCATCACGTGAGAATTGTGGCACACAGCAGCACTGATTTTGGAAGAGGCTGGGGATTGTGGTCTGTTTAGAAAATTAATCTATATCTTCTTTCTGGGCCATGTTTTAAGGCAGACATTTAGATTTGGGAGGTGAAATTCAGATGTGGTATAATTAGAAAGAGGGAATTTTGAATTGCCTCCAATTATCTGCTATGTTAGGAAAGAAGCAGAGATGACCTCTTGCTATTAATAGTCAAGAATATCCATGATTTCCAAAAGCAATGGCCTTGGTAATGTTAGGATCTTTATGTGAAGTCTGAGATTATGATTGTTCAGTATTGATTCAGCCCAAGCTGAGCATATTTGTAAACCATACCTTTTTATTTTGGTTCTATAGCTAAAAATTTCTTGACTCTCAAAGTTATTAACTCATTTGATTATAATAAGCAAGCATTTCTATTACTCTTCTGAGCAAATGTTTTTGTCATAGTATAGTATGAGGTTTTATTTAAGTTATCCAAATTTATTTTAAATTGTTTAACTACAATATTTGATTTAATGATTGCCAGTAGCAGGGGTCTATATATAGCAAACACTATTTTTCCTCTATTGTAGTTCCATTTATTTAGTTCCAACATTACTTTAGTTCTATTCAGTCATAGTTACTAAAACTTTCTTGTCAAAGGAGAATAATTTGCAACACTTATACATTTGATTATTTTCATTAGGTCTATACATAGTGAATATATAAATACAATTTTAAAAATTGCTTAATCTCTAAATTAAAACATAAATTATTGGACTAGCCAAGGAATGTAGTCATTTTGCTTTTCCTTACAATCTAGGCTATGAGAGAAAAGTCTGTGTTTTTCTTGCCTTTTTAAATTGGGGAGATAATATATCCAACTTTGATTTGTACAGCAGGGAAGTGCCTGTCCGGCCAGGGCCAGCACGGAGATGACTTTCTTTAACCAGCTCCCTTGTTGGATCAAGAAGTTAGAGGGCCTGGGAGCTGTCTTTTCTAGTAATTCAATATCAAAATGGAAAAAAGATGGAATAAAATAAAAGAGTTAGCATTGATTCTGAATTACTTATCACTGACTTACTGAATTCCAATGAAGTCCTGTCTTATCATGCAAAAGAAACAGTCTCTCTCTATTCTAAGTGTCACTTTGGGAACCCTTGGACCTCATGTTCATTTTGCTATGTAAATAGAATTAATTTTATCTTGAAAGAGCAGTGGAGTGGCAGTTAAGGGACTTCTGCTTCCTATTCTGCCACTAACTTGTGCTATGAACTTGTACAAGGTCCTTCAAATTCTTTGAATCTCCGTTTCCTCAGTTGTAAAAGAAGAGGTTGGTCTAAAGCAATTTTCAAATTGTACCTCTGAAGCCCTAGGGCCCTGAGAAACCAGCAAATTTTGATAGGGTGGGAACACTAGCTGGTGGGACTCAGGGCAAAGACCATCACTTTTTTCTTGTTTGCATATTAATGTTAGCAGCATTTAACTCGAGTAAAGGGAAATGACTTTAACAGTTTAAAAAACATTGAATTCAAAAAGTAATGATTACTAAGATTTCTTATGGTTAGCCAATTTGGATCCCCAACCTATTTCGTTCCATAACTATTCCAACTGGGGTAGCAACAATGATCATATTCTTGGCTTCTCCTTTTAAATAGAGGTTGTAAACAAAATTCCTAAAACCTTATAAAAGGGAGGCCTAGAAAAGACAAAATGGAAGGCAAAATCTTAATAAAATTTTAACTGAATTTATACATGATGTCAAGACAACTACTTAGCCTGGCTTTCGCATCTTAGCCACGTCTGTTCTTTTGCTGGGCTGGCTACCTTGTTGCACACCTCCAGGAGGCACTATTGCATTGTACGTTAACTGAATGATTTCCCTGAACTTGAACCATGCACCACCTACTACATGGCTATTCCAAGCTTGGCTTCTTAGCTACTTCTCTTTTAAGATCTACTTCAGAGATCCTAAAGTGATCCACCCTGTCACCACTTCCCATCTTCAAGAATTAAATTTAAAAAATAAAAAGAATTAATTGCACTGTGCTTTCAGGGCATTTTGGTTTTAACCTTTTCTTGGATCCTTACAGCATTCTGTTATAGTTAATTGTATTTGGGTGCCCATCTTCCTTGCTAGAACTTGAGCTTTTAGAAGTCAGGGTGGGTCTTAATTGTATTTGAATTCTCAATCCAGCACTGGTCCTGGGACTTTGAAATATTCAAAATAAACATTCTTTGAAAAAAAATGCCGAGTAGTAAATTTACAACAAATTATCCATACAATTATTACACTCAAGTGATTTTCTTTCAAGATCTTGATAAAAGATAAGGGTCTTCTCTTTTTTTGTCATATATATTCAACTATTCAATTCACTTCAACAAATACTGTGCTGATTGTGTGGTATCCTACATTTAAGAGGGTGTGGTGCATAAACCTCATCCAGAGAGCAGGGGAGTTAATAAGACCGACACCCTTCATCATTAATATGTGAGACAGTACATGATGAATGCTATGTTATAAGCATGACCAAAGTGCCTTGGGAGCGCTAAGGATTTGGGATTAATTGAAGGCTTGCACATGGAGTCAGTACTTTGGTTTGGGGGAACAGAAGGATTTCAGGCTGAAATACACAATGGGACAAGGGCAAGGTAGAGCATTGTACGGGAAGCGGATTTCCCATACTTGAAAATGGTCACACATTAGATTAGAAGATTAGAAATTGCAGTAGTGGGGGGGAAAGGCTGGAAAATTAGGTAGAAGACTTACTTAAATACCATACTAAGGAGTTTAGTATTATTTCTATGGGGAATTGGAGCTCATCTAAAGTGAAGCAAATGAAGAAAAACTCTGGCTTACAAAGTTCAGTCTGGTAATACCATGTAAACTGACTTTGAAGGGCCAACTTGGAAGACATGAAAAAAAGTCCCAGCAAAAGATACTTTAAGGCAGTGGTTCTCAACCTTCTGGCCCTTTAAATACAGTTCCTCATGTTGTGACCCAACCATAAAATTATTTTCGTTGCTACTTCATAACTGTAATGTTGCTACTGTTATGAATCGTAATGTAAATATCTGATATGCAGGATGGTCTTAGGCGACCCCTGTGAAAGGGTCGTTCGACCGCCAAAGGGGTGGCGACCCACAGGTTGAGAACCGCTGCTCTAAGGACATAGTTTGTAAGGTGGCTATGGGAAGAAGAAAGAAGGCAGGAATAATTGTGGCGGTAAGATAAACTAACGGATAAAAATTTTGAAACACGCCTGAAATATATTGAATAGATGATATGTAAGAGGCATTGTGACAGAGATGATTACACAAACCTTCAACTTGCTAATATTAATTTTCAACACCTTTGATGCCTGCAAAATTACTCAAACTATTAAATAAATTAATCATTAGTAATATTCATGTTTATTTTGTACTGAGGTGGTAATGTTATTCCTGAATCTGTTGTCACATTTGTCATACTTGCCATTAGGTAATCAATCCATCAAGGGTCTTATTCACAATTCCAAAGACTGATGCTTTAAATATCTCATTTTTTCCTATTTTAGCGTTCAGGCTTGGAATTTTTCTTAATAACTTTAAACAATTAAAAACACCCATGCTGATAACATATGTGAATTTAGGGCACGCTAACTTTAGCACAAAACTAAGTTATCATCTAATGCTTTGTTTAAAATTATCATAAACAATACGTTACTAGTAAAATTTGACTTAGAACCTCCTAAATGCAAAATGGATGTCTCATCTCAAATTGTAAAGAGGTCACTCCAGGGTCAGTGGTATTGATACAAGATCCAAAGATGGGATGTGCCTGTGTGTCCAGGGGGGATGTTCTGGGAAGAAAAGAAGCAGGTACACGCTTGGAGGTGCTTCGCTGCTGAGTAATGGCACTTTGATCACGCTGTGTATTTGTGGTGGATGGGTCTGGAGTACACCTTGGAATGCAGGAGAAAAGGAGGTGCCAGAGGAGAGGGCAGGATGCCTCAGGGAGCGTCTGGTCTCACTCTATTATCCTTGGGTCCCTCCTTACAGAGGACTCTGAACTCACACTCTCCACTCCCCCTTTAGGGCTTCTTATCTTCAGATCTTGAGGCCAGGCTGGTGGGGTGACTAAGTAATTTGAGGAATCTTTTCCTTAATAATATACTCACAAGTGTAAATCATCTGTCATCTAGACCCCAATGCTATCTTTGGGTGAGAGCTCATATAAACCTATAGGTTCAAACAAATGTTTTTTGAGTCACCACAGAAGGATATATAACACTTATACTTAAAAATCCTTTCTGGAATGTATTTATTTACTTTTTACTATATGACTTGAAAACATCATTTTTTTAAAAGTACAATTTATGTGCGAGCACTGCATAGGGTTTCAGTGATGTATGCAGGTAGAAGCATTGTTATACTCTACAACAGTGGTTCTCAACCTTCCTAATGCCGCGACCCTTTAATACAGTTCCTCATGTTGTGGTGACCCCTAATCATAACATTATTTTCGTTGCTACTTCATAACTGTAATTTTGCTACTGTTATGAATCGTAATATAAATATCTGATATGCAGGATGTATTTTCATTGTTACAAATTGAACATAATTAAAGCATAGTGATTAATCACAAAAACAATATGTAATTATATATGTGTTTTCCGATGGTCTTAGGTGACCCCTATGAAAGGGTCGTTCGACCCCCAAAGGGGTCGCGACCCACAGGTTGAGAATCACTGCTCTATAAAGTTTTGATTTTTTAATGAATGCTAATAATACAGACCATTTTGATTGAATAAACATTGTAACTGATCAAAATCGCTTGTGTGCATCAATTTTCTCAAGTGTTTTTTAAAACCAATATTCAATATTCAAAAATCCCTATGTAGCATTTACTAGTTCATTATTTTTTTTTTTTTAAAGAGAGGGAGAAAAGCAAGAGGCTGATTAATACAAAACCCAGGATGACATTATTTATGAAGAAAGGAAGGGAAGAGGAATAGGTTGGGAGGGGTTCAAGATTCTGAAGGGACCGCTCCATTGATTTCTTAAGTTGGGAACAGAATACACATGCCTACCTTATGTATGCACATGTGCATTTTACATAAATGCTATAAATATTATTTTGAATTAATTTAATATTTGCTAAACATATTTAAGGGAGAAAAATGATAAGACATGGTACAAATAATGGTAATGAAATCATTATATTTAAAATATTAAGGCTGTGGCATTAAGCAATTGACTGTTGATCCAAGTGTCTTGAGTTTTCTGTTCCAATCAGGTACATAAACAGGACATTAAATACTATAGGGAAAAGGGAAGTATAGAAACAGAAAAAGACATAAGTAGGTTGCTAAGGAATTCCAGCTCTTCCAGAGCCTTCTTGTCTGAGTGGGACTAGCTGTGCAAACAGCTTGTGCAAAGCACCGACTCCTGCCTGACACAGGAAAAGGCATGGACAGGCAGTGGAGTGTGAGCTTGGCAGGGCTCTCCCCTGAGATCACACAAAAGCAAAGGAATCCCACTGCATGATACAACCAGTGGTCTTCAAGATCCTTCCCATGGCACCATCTCCTTTCAAGATTCTACATTCATATGCCCTTACTGACCAACACTAACAATCCAGGCGTGGTGGAGAGCTGATACTGTTCTCGAAAATACTCAGTGGATAGATGTGGCAGTGGGGCTATTTCCTCAGGAATTCACCTCCGTAGTTACTACGTGTTTGTTTCTTTTCTTCCAGTCCAATCTTTGTTTTACTGTTGGCAACGCTATTTGCTCTGAAGAGTTGAAAAAAAATGCCCTAGGCTTTTTATGAAGTGGGACCCTAACTCAGGCTGAATTAAAAGTAAACCACGTGCCCTGGGTACATTCAGGACTTCAGTCTCCTCAACCTGAAATGGAGCAGACTCAGTAGCCTAGAGGTGAAAAAGCTTCTAAGTCCCTTTATTACTCTAAGCCTATAATCTCTTTGTGTTAACCAAGTAGACACAGGAATGAACTTCCCAGTTACACGTGAAGGAATCTCCACCTCAGATAAGAACTGGGCTCTTTGAGTTTACTCTCTGCACAAAATATTTAAAACCCAAAGGGATCATTTGGGATGTTGTTTATTTTGATGACCAGATAGAGTCCTTTGTTTTGTAAAAGTCACTTGTCCATTTGGCCTTCTTAGGGAATTTTTGTCTCAGCACCCTATCATTATTTGCTACCAACCTTCATATCTTTTCTTTGAAGCATCTAAAAATAAAAGTAGTTGTTTAACTAATTCTCTCTTAAGCTTAATTTGGCAATTATCAAATCACATTTATCAATAAAACGACTGCATCAGATGTGACCCAGACATGAACATTTAAAAAAGCCTCTGTAGCCTTTCCATTATTTCAAGTTATAGTAGCTACAAGCAAAATCTTAATTAGATCAATAAGAAACAAAAATGTGCTCTCCTCTGTCATTTCAAAGTCATCTATTAAAACAACTCAAATATAAAAGTCAACGGCGCTGGAATACAAATAGAACAGCATAATGAGGCTTATGTTTAGAAACCCAAAGCGCATTTTGGAAAGCATTTTAGGAAGAATTAATCTAATTCCAACTATTAATATTCTTCCATCTCTTGATTTTCATTCTTGTACATGTGGATGACATAAACATTCTATTTAAGGTTTATAATTCTCTCTCTCCTTCTCTCTCTTTTTCTCATTCTAGTGTTGCTATCTCTTGCTGTGTAGTAAAACACCGCAGTGAGCTAGATTTTTCTTTTCTTAGACATATGAAGCTGATGTGAATATTCAAAAGATGTAGAGGAGCCAGAAAGAATAACTCTTGAAATTATAATAGGTCAAGTAAACTCATATTTAATTAGGTTCTTGGTAAGTATGCAGTGTATTATTAATGACTGCTTATTTACTCAGACACCATGTTTGTTTTTGGCAAATTAATTTTATGCTGTGATGTGGAATAATGCTTAGCTTTCTGTAACTGTTGAAAAGGCACTAGCAATATTATATCATGTGTTGTGCCTAGTGGACATTGCAAAAGCTACACAGAAATATGCACGATGATTAATTAATAGCATTCTTTTGCCTTTACTATTCCTTAAGTTTCCTAACACTAGAAAATACCAATGAAAGTTTAATTGTTACATATGGCTGGAACTCAGTTATTTTTCTTTACCATTATTGTAAGGAATACTGTACATCTTATATATATCTCGATATCCTATGTACAGAAAGTGACATCTACTGGAGAAAGCAGAACGGAATATTTACTTTCCAAACTGTTTTCCTGCTAAATTTCCAGACAAGATTTGTCCTCAAGATTATCCCAAAGTCCTAAAACAAAGAAAGATTTTATGTAGCTCTGTATGGTGTAAAGCCTGGCCTATTTTGGTTATCATTTTTTCAAAGATGCCCTTTGGGGAAAAGTGGTTATGAAGGCCACACAAATTATCTTGTAAGAAATGCTCTTAAAGACTTCTGGAAAACACAACTTTAACACATTCCCTTAAGGGTGAAATTGAGGTTTTAATTAACACTAGCCAGTGAGTGATGGATTTGAACAAAACTGCATTGTAACAAATAGTCTGAAAACATTTTTGGAAAATGTGTAAATTCTTTAAATGGTCTGGAAATAGGAACTGTAAAACCAAGTATGGGATCAGAATATATACTTTTTCCCAGATAAAACGGCTTCCACATGCACCTTTGAAACCTAATCGTTTTTATTTGTTCACGTTAATAAGACATATGTCTAATTCCATGGTCCAATCAAATCCCTGTCTGAGGACATATGGGAATACTACCTAGCTGCGTGTTACTCATGGTCAAGTCTAAGAAATGACCTAGAGCCCTGGAAGACAGAAATGACACCAGCTTCCTTCTTGTGACAATAATTCCCAATCTTTAAGTAATCACTCTTTTTTAAGGAAGACAGAAGTGTTTCTTATCTAATGAAAGCCACTGTGATAACCATTTTCAAGACTGAAAAAGTGAGGCACAGCCATATTTGGTGAGTTCATGAATTATTTATTAGAAGACTATGGCAGTGACTGGAAGTCCTGTCTCTTCTATTCTAGCCTATGGCCTATATGATATTACCAAAACTGCTTCTATATCTAGCTTCTGCTGTAGTTTGTCAGATTTTCTACTTCTAATTGTTATTATCATTTACAAAATTTTTGATTTCTTTTTTGTAACAGTGCTCTTGCGCTCCCTCTGCTGGCCTTGCTAATTAACAAAGGCATTGCCCAAGTGGATGGCCGATAGCGTGCATACTGTTTTGTGTTGGATCCTAATAAGAAATTCATGTTGATTGACCTTCATATGAAACAAAGAGGTCAAAAGAAAATTTGCTTGTAGATGGTGAAAACAAAAGGTATGATTATTTAATACTTTTAAGAAACAATTTAATAAAGTGGACAAATTCACAAATCTTAAAAGTGTGTCTTATCTTTTCAAAACAATATAACCAATGATCCATAATCTAGGAAACATGTATATTTATTTAGTAAAAGGCATATTTTACTATGAGGTGTATCAATTTTGTATCTGTGTGTTTACACACTTGGAAATTAAATGAAAGATTGCCTGGCTTTGTTGGTAGGACTCTGGACCCCGATTAGATAAGCAGCTCTCCCATGGATCAGCTGCCCGCCTCCTAGAGTTCCATTATGGAGTTACAAAGAGAGTGACAGCACTGGGCGAATCCCAGGCCTAATCATAGCATCGTGAAGTGACTTTTGGAAGGTACATTACCAAGCAATTAGGACCCATTTAATAAATTACCCCTTATGGAACACTTTGAACCCTAGTGGTCGGAAGAGGTTAATGCACCTCTCACCACTGAGTGCTCCTCACTTTCCAGGGGTAACTTCGAGGCCAGAGTTAATCCAACCTTCTTCTGATCAATGGCCTCTTACTCTTGAGCCACTTCCGTAGTGTGGCGTCAGTGAGCCCACACTCTTGCATTCCCCCGCCCCGTGCGTTTCACATGCTTCATTTCTTACAGCTGAATTCACTGGGCAGAGTGTTCAGGAGGCCACGTGACTTTGTGGGGCACGTTGACTTCCTCTGGCTTTCATGCTTCGTATTTGGAGTCTTTCTGTTTTTCTTATTTGTAGAGTTTTGACTTGTGGGTTTAGTTTGAATGTTATATCTGATGTAATACACATTTCTTCAAAATTGTTGTGTAGCAACCACGTTTTACATGAATCCAATAAACAAAGTTCAGTTTCAGGATATTATTAAATTTGGAAAAACCCCACATTAGATATGTATTTGTAAGCTGGGATCTTAACTATGGTTAGATGGTAAGAAAACCCACATTTAAAATAGAACTGTAAGGGAGAAAAAGAGTTGTTTGATGCCAGAATATAATTAGACTTTTATTTTAAGTTTTAAAAATAAATTCCACTTGAGTTTTTGGAATGAAAATGCCTATGAAATACTAAGCATTTTTATTTAAAATATGTTTTTTATTGATTTCAGAGAGAGGAAAGGAGAGCGAGAGATAAAACATCAATGATGAGAGACAATGATTGATTGGCTGCCTACTGCACGTCCCCTATTGGGGATCAAGCCCACAACCAGGGCATGTGCCTTGACCAGGAATTGAATGGAGACCTCCTGGTTCATAGGTTGCCGTTCAACCACTGAGCCACACCGCTGGACATATTTAAAAGGATAGTCAAGAAATGGAATAGGTAGAAATATAAAAATGTTATTGTGGATTTATAATGGTCAACACTACTACAACATGTCATTGGTCTGCTGAATGATGTTCTGGTAAATCAGCGGTTCTCAACCTGTGGGTCGCAACCCCTTTGGGGGTCAAATGACCCTTTCACAGGGGTCACCTAAGGCCATCGGAAAACACATATATAATTACATATTGTTTTTGTGATTAATCACTATGTTTTAATTATGTTCAATTTGTAACAATGAAAATGCATCCTGCATATCAGATATTTACATTATGATTCATAACAGTAGCAAAATTACAGTTATGAAGTAGCAACAAAAATAATTTTATGGTTGGGGGTCACCACAACATGAGGAACTGTATTAAAGGGTCGCGGCATTAGGAAGGTTGAGAACCACTGCTGTAAATTATGATAAAAAGCATCATGGTTTCTAGCACATTTATTGAATGTTTATTCTATCCATGGCTCTGCTGAGAGTTACAGGAGATGAATAAGGCATGGCTTATAACTTCAAGAAGCTTATGTGTGTGTGATACAGCTTGGATATAGGCATGTGGAGAAAGAACCATAATGAATAGATGATTGATGAATACGAAGTTTGTGTCCACACAGAACTTGCTGAGAGAATTCAGAGAAGGAAGAGGAGTCTTCGTTCGGGAAGGCTTGATGGAGAAAATAAAATTTGCTCATGCCCTTTGTGAGGATTTTTATAAGAAAGCTAAAAATTAGAAAATAACAATGAAAATGCTCTGACATTGAGATGTAATTCAAGTTGCTGTTAGGTGTTGTACCTGATACCATAGTATTTTGTGGGATATGTTTGGGAGGCAGTTTTTCAACCTGAGAGCAGAGGTCAGTAAGGTTTTTGGAATATTCTTCTTTGTTTTACTCTGATCACACACAGAAAAAGAAATGACAAGACACATTTTCAATCAAATAATGTAATATAATATGGAAAGTATTGACTGTTGCCAACCTAATAACCAGGATATAGTTTAAAGGTTTTTAAGTCATGTAGCTATAAAATAGCAAAATACCCTTTTCCAAGATATCTAGTGATTCACGGGTAGGTCCTACCTTTTTCAAATCTCTGCTCCTTTCTTGTAACTTGGAAATTTTTCATACTACCAACTGTGTTTCCTTTCTAAACAAAGATTATTTTTAGAAATCAAACTTCCACCTGAATCTATGGCATTATTGTAACATGGCTTTATGTGCTCTGAAAAAATCTTTTGTATGTGTACTGTATAACTTGATTCTTATCTGAATTTCTAAAAATCATGAGGCCAAAGATGTGACAAATTCTTTACCACGTCATGTTTCAAAGGTTTGCGGAAAGACCTGCGTGTTGTGTAGCACACTAGGTGTGGTATGCTTTCCACACGGTGTGATGTCCCAGGTTGTGTCTTCCACAGCGCAGTTGCCAATCAAAAGTGAACTACTATTTTTTTTTTTTTTGATCACTGATAAGTAGACATTTAAAAAACTGGAGACCCACTTTTAGGTGTGGTGGTGAGATGACGTCTCTCTCCATTCATACCTAGAAGCGCCTTAAATTGACTGTTTAATCTATAAGCAAAGCATTACCACAGGCAATACTCCCTCTTGTTTTTGCCTCTTGCATTATTCACACTAATGCCAGAGCAGATTTATTAATACCCGTCTTCAAATGGCATTATTCCACATACACTGAGAATTTACATCCTGAGGTAAACAACGCTTGCAGAGTGATAAAAGTAGCCCAAGATGAAGGGAATCACATTACCTGCTGTGTTTTCCCTTCTAGGATTTCTAAATGCATCCGAATTGTTGATCAGCAAATCTTTACTGAATGGCCACTGTGCTTGAACACTGCATCCCAGAAGAATTCTAAGAAGAGTTCCCTTCTTAGAGAAGCCTAGAGACTACTTGGGAAAGGACTGACACAGAAACACCTGCACTCGGGGGCAGGAGCGGGGTGGCGGGGGTCAACAGGTGATAGAAAGGGGACATCTGTAATATTTTCAACAATAAAGATAAATGAAAAAAAACACATAATGGCACTCTATAATTACACATTAAATAGTATGGTACATATTATTCATGTTATGGACATCTGCTATCCAACATGGGAACCACTAGATACATGGATCTACTGAGCACTTGAAATGTAGTTATTGTGAATTCAAAGTGCTATACGTGTAAAATATACACTGAATTTCCAAGACATAGTATGAGTAAGGGAACATAAAATAGCTTGTTTATAATTTAAAAATACTGACTACATGTTGGAGTAATATTTTGGGCATATTGGGTTAAATAAAAACATTATTAAAATGAATTTCATTTAGATTTAATTTTAATTTTTAGTTTTTTTTAACCTGGCTATAGAAAAATTTAAATGACAGATGTGGCCCACCTTTTATTTTTATTGGACAGTGCTGCTAGACCTTCAGAGAATGGACTCAGCCACAAATGCTGAAAAACTGGAAAAAACTGGAATGAATAGGTGAGATCTTAATTTGGAATGAAAGGGTACATACATAGGCTTTGAATTAGGAAATAAGAGAAGGGTATGTGCATTTTGGACAGGAGAATAAAGTCAATAAGCAGATACTCGACCATAGGTGTTGGAAATCAAAGGTTTAGGTCATAGTGCAGAGTGTTCAGTTATCTTATAAGGGGAGACAAATTCTGAGCATTTCATCTACTAATAAGCATAGTTACCAATTATTGAGTGTTTATAGAATATGAAATTTACATACATTTAAACATCACAACAGTCATAGGGCAAGTTTTACTGTAGCCATTTTCCAGATTTGGACACTGAAGCTTAGATTGGCTCAGGAACTTAGTGAATGCCATACAACTAGGAAGGGATTGAAACCTTAGTGTGTCTGACCCCAAATCCGTACTGGAGGCAGATTCACTGTGAAGTTAAAGCTTTACACTTCGGGTCCCACACTTGTATAAACCCCTTCCATGGGAGGTCTTCAAGGAATATATTCCAATGGTCATATGCTTTTGGAAAATTTGTCAAATTAAGCCATCTATACCATAATCAGTTATGACTGCTCTCTGTTTCCATTCTAACCTCCCCCCGTCACACCTTCCTTCATGTCTGGCCGTGTTACATGGGCATTTTGGAGGATCTGGCTAAAGGGAAAGTTCAGTTGCCTACACACTTGGCTTAGGTTTGGTGGGTTATTTGTATGTTTCACAGTTACTTTTATGTGTAGTTACATGTTTTTTCTAGCCCTCCCAGGGTAGGAATGGCTCCCTAAGTACTTTACCATCCAACTCACCTTGCGTCTCGATCCAAGGGGCAGAGCCAGTGGTCAAACTATGATATTAACTTGTCATGTGGTGCTGGAAGGATGTAGGCTGTGGAAGAAAAAGGAGAAAGACCTCAAATGTAAAGAGCTAGAGAGCCAGTTTGTGGGCTACCCTCCCGATCCCCAAGGATGTAAAATCGTAGACAGACTCAATTCTCACTGAAATCTAGTTTAAGTGGAATATGCTTATTAAGCAGCTTATACAATTATATAAGGCACATTGATTTTTTTGGATGTGAATCCTGCAAGATAGAATTTAAAAATTCCTGTGGTTTTAGACACAGACAGTAACAGGATTTTGAACAGTGGGTTTGACCATGCCACCTGTTGCCTGCCCTAATGTGTGGGTTTTGTTTCAGCCTGTGCAGCATGCCTTGTCCTCACAGAGTCTGGTGGTTCCAGATGATGTAACAGAAAAATGCCATCAACAGAGCAAACTGGGCTGAAGCTTTTTCAAATTGTTAATAATAAAAAATAATGTTTTTTGCCAAAACCGGTTTGGCTCAGTGGATAGAGTGTCGGCCTGCGGACTGAAGGGTCCCAGGTTCGATTCTGGTCAAGGGCATGTACCTGGGTTGTGGGCACATCCCCATTGGGGGGTGTGCGGGAGGCAGCTGATCGATGTTTCTCTCTCATCGATGTTTCTAATTATCTCTCTCCCTTCCTCTCTGTAAAAAATCAATAAAATATATTTAAAAAAATAATGTTTTATAACTATGCTACATTAAATAATAAATTTTCTTTTTTTCTCTCTACTATAACTTTATAGTCATATTAAGAAGTTTGCAGCCCCAAAGCAGTGCTTTAGAGGAGGTGTTAGGCAATTAATGAATAGAAACACTATATTATTTTTCTGGGTTTTGTGATTTTTGTGGTACTTGCCAGCCTTTTGTCATTATAATTTGTCACGATTTCTTTCCTATTCTACAGAAATATTCACTTTTGGACCTAAGTTAACATTGACATTTTTTCCTTCCATATAGCTTCCCAAATTGTAGATGTATCAGGTATTATAAGATGTGGACTCATCCTTGGATTGTACTTTATAACTTCATAGGCATTATTGTGGGTTCTGGGGAAGCATACTAGTCTAGGAAATGTTTAAAGGTCACAAAACCCCAAAGAATATGTAGAAGGAAAGCCTGTCCATTATGTTATTGATTCTTACAACTTCCCTTTGCAAAACAGTGGGTCCGACAGTGAGCTCTGGAACTAGAGAAAGTATAGACCAGGCAGATACAACATTAGTATCCAACATTCCACCACTGAGGCTGATGACCATGTTCATTGCCATCACAAGAGATCAGACTTCCTGCTACAATGTGCAGGTGCAGAAACAAGATGATGGCTAATGAGAGAGAGAGAGAGAGAGAGAGAGAGAGAGAGAGAGAGAGAGAGAGAGAAAGAGAGAGGGAAATATTGACTGAAAGAGGGTGGGAAGAAGTGAACATTTTTTGAGGGCCTGACTCTGATATGATTATCTTCATTAATAAACCTTCAAATGTCTGCAATATATAAAGAAATATCTGTGATGCAATACATTCGTTTTTTTAAACATATTGTATTGATTTTTTACAGAGAGGAAGGGAGAGGGATAGAGAGTTAGAAACATCGATGAGAGAGAAACATCGATCAGCTGCCTGCCTCCTGCACACTTCCTACTGGGGATGTGCTCGCAACCAAGGTACATGCCCTTGACCGGAATTGAACCTGGGACCCTTCAGTCCACAGGCCGACGCTCTATCCGCCGAGCCAAACCGGTTAGGGCGATGCAATACATTCTTACTGTTTGATTTTGTCAGACCTGTCTGGGGCTCTCATAATCCGACAGGGAATGAGGTTAAAGAAATAGGGCTATGGAGCTATACTCAGGAAGTTTGGAGGGAGCATTAAAAAAATCCCCCATCACATTGAAGGACACTACAGAGATAGTGTCCTTGAGAGTACAAATATTTTGTTCTCTGGGGAAACACCATCTACCAGGTCCACAATGTAGTCAGTCACTCTTGTGTAAGACTCATGATCCAGATTTGCAAGAAGCAATCCTTTTTTCACTCATTTAAGAAAGCAACTTAACTTAGATTTAGGAATATGTATCTTGTTCATCCTAGTGGTATGAAGCAACAGTTTTGATTTGTGTTTTTAAAAATTTTTTCATATGTACTCCTGAATTTAATATCAAACACTTAGGAGCAACATATGATTTTTAACATTCTCAACCAGATTTCTTAGGCTTCAGAAATACATGCCTTCCAATTATGTCCATTATCATATTTATGTGCCGGTTCGGAACTATTTTTTGTGATTTTGACATTCAGAAACTGATTGGGCTGTACAGATCTATCTATCTGTTCAGTGTGAAGGAGATCCAACACATTGAGGAGATATGCTTAACCCTATAACTGTATCTCCTGTATGTACACAGTAGATATGAATTGTATCAGCCCTGCCCACATTCTATTCCATTACTTCCTAATGTGGTTTTCTCTGGAACATATCTTAAAATTTGCATTTTCATATTGTGGGAGAGCTGTTTTCATATATTATCTGATGACCTTATTACAGCATTCTCTCTCTTTTTAAATTAGCTTCAAGTATCATCAAAGGTTCTCATGTCATACGATTCTTTTAAAAAGTAGAGGGAACTTAATGTTAAGGATACATAACTAAATACATTCAATGCAAACCATTTTGAATGATTGAACTTACAAACAGGTGAGAAAAACTTAACAATGAGGAGCTTGCAATCCGTGGATGCTTGGGTCCAGTCATTTATATTTCTTTTAAGTCTTCTGTTTCCTTCCACCTGCGGTGTCTATTCTACATGGGGTGAAGATACAGCCCAGGCAGGTTATGCTGTGCCTCCTTCAACTTGTGGGGCCATCCTCAAGTGGTGCCTGAGAGAGAATGGGGCCTAATGACTATTACATACAGGTGTATAAGTGTCCCCCCAAAACAAGCAAGCAGCCATGCCAAAATATTTACCTTGAAATAAATACCACATATATCCACAGCAGAGTATACTTCTGACAGTGCAAAAAAATCTAGAGAAGAAAGTAACTTTAAAAAACCTCTCATGTCAGCATTTTTCTGTAAGAGTCCCTTTTCCTTCTAACTTAGAGGCATCTGCACGATTTTGTAATGGTTTTAGTAAATTTTGAACTCTTTGAATGGAAAAGCTTAATCCGGACATTCACATGGCTTGATATCCAAGAGCATTATCCAGGAATAATAATCAATGACACTTGAGATACCAAGAATTTGGGCTGAACTGGGTCAATGAAAATTGTCCAAAGAGTCCTGTTTCAGTGCAGTGAGCCAAAGTCATCCGAAACAATGCCACTATTATATCATAGTCAACTCCTTAAAATCAAAGCCATTTGTTGCCAAGAAACATTCTGAGAAATTGGATGACAGTAAATTTTCTCCACTGACATCAGAAAGAGGGCTTGCATTGGAGAGTTCTATGGATAGTTACCAATTGTCAGTATCTCGTTTTTCATAAAAACTTCAAATGATATGTTTTAACCTCAACATTTTTATCCATTTTAACACTGGATAAAAATAATTACTTATTATTAGTGTATATTAGTGCATTTTGTAGAAATATAAGTATTATGAATTTTTAATTATCTACATTTTTTTACCGAGAATGAAAAATTTAAACTTGAAGCAACTGCAACTGGAAATGGTTCCATCTTGTTCCACGACAACTCACTCTGGATTCATCCCTGACTGACACTCTCTGCCCCGGAGAGCCTGCTCCCTCTTCTGCAGGCCTCAGAATGGCTCCCTGGAACCCTGGCTCTGCCCTATTCTGGACAGTTTTCCACTTAGTCATACAATTGTAATACTTAATGGGTTTTTATTTAATGCATGGAAAGGAGAGAAAGTATAAAAAAAGATCCTATTGGTATTCATGATTATGTATACTACAAAGTAAAACAACCTGAAATTCGGCCAGTGAATCATTCTTAAGGATATGCTAAGTTTATTGATAAGTTGGCTGCCAGTTTTAGCTCCTGCTCATGTTAGTGCATCTTCAAGTTTGTGTCTCCACCCTGAGCAGACACTGGGGCCAGGCTGGCATCCCCATGGGGAAATGGCTCTCTGTACAGGAGGAATGTAATGGGCATGTGGGCACATATCTTCATGGCATGCTGCTGCAGTTTCATTCTTATTTCTTGTCAAAATTATGAGATCGGATTTTCTTAATTTCGATTTGACTGCCTACCAGCTATTGAGCATCTTTTGTGAACTGTGTGTATTTGAATATTAAGCAACCCCAACAACTGCTCCCCAGTTTACAACCTTGCATCTGCCGTTTATTTGTGATTGATGCCATCAGAGCTGAAAACAGGCTCCTCTCGTTTGGAACCAGTTTACTGCTCTTCCTTTCTGTTTTGAAGTGGAAGGCTTTAAGCACAATGAGTTTGTTTGGACTTTTGAAAGAGTTGATCTTATCAACTTCTGGGATCACTTGTTTCTGGACTGCAGGCATCAAATAAAGCTGGAGCTATTGAGCACATGGTTTGAAGTCATAGATGGGGGTACCTAGGCAGTAATTTATTTGATGAGCATAAAAAAACAATACTTTGGAAGTAAAAAGTTATAATTCAATGAAAAAATGGGAGACTTGGCTTTAAAATATTTTCCTAATGATTTGTTCACTGTTAATGCTCAGAAAAGATTAACCATTTCCCTGTTCTCTTAGGAGAATTTTGCTTGTTATTACTCAGATAGGAATTACTTTCCCGTGAGCAAGTTATTATAGATTTATCTAAATTAAATCTCATTCCATTTAAATGTTTGCACCTAAGATCTTGCATTGTGCTTGCAGTTCTATTTTGGTATGCTCACAGCTATTTACTTTTTCCATCAGGGCATTCATTTGAACATTCCATTTAGCACCGGTCTCAACCCTACCCCTACAGAACCCCACTGTCCCCAATTTAATGAGGCATTCCTAATAGTTGCTTATTATTTATAGTCCATCAGTCAATTTGAGAATAATCCTAATGTGACAGGAGCTTAGTAATGTCTCTATCCGTTTTCATTTGTTTCCAACAGAAACCCTGGGAATCTGAAGGAACTGCTCTTAGAGCCATCTTTACTAAGTCGTTTTCATGGTATGTCTGGGAAAGAAGATGGCATATTTGTGCCATTTCTCTTTGCTTCATATAAAAGTATGCTGCTTGGAATAAAGTCCTCAGGGATCATCTAGTGCAAAGCAGAGGGGAGGGTGGGGCACCCTCATGTGGAGAACAGATGCTATTTTTATTGCTTTAGGTGCCACTTTTTCCTGCCTTTCTTCCCAGGCCACCTCCCCTCCCATCCGACTTTATAAACACGGGGATAAAATAGTAACCCAGATCTAGAATGTGGTGTGAACAACAGAAATAAGAGATAAAGTGAGTTTGGAAACTCAAAACCACTTACATGCAAACCTTTTACAAGAAGACAACTACTGACAGCACCGGTTTGGCTCAGTGGATAGAGCGTCGCCCTGTGGACTGAGGGGTCCCAGGTTCGATTCCGGTCAAGGGCATGTACCTTGGTTGAGGGCACATCCCCGTTGGGACATGTGCAGGAGGCAGCTGATCGATGTTTCTCTCTCATCGATGTTTCTAACTCTCTCTCCCTCTTCCTTCCTCTCTGTAAAAAATCAATAAAAAATGTCATAAATAAAAAATAAATAAATAAATAAAGATTATTTAAAAAAAAAAAAAAAAAGAAGATGACTGCTGATCTACTCTTGAAATACATGCGTTGTATCAGGCACTGCTTCCTCCTTCATAGAGGGTAGGGAGAATGTAGGTTTACAGTGACCCATATGGAAAATAATACAATAATTTATAAATAATACAATAATAAACTGTGCTTCATGTACTCACAACTATACACCTACTTTTGCCCTACCCTGTATTATTTTTCCTGCTTCTTTCAATATTGATGGCATTTATGTGCATGTAGTATGTGCTTATTTTAATTTGTAAAATAAGGATAGCTGAGAGAAGTATTTTAATATGTAAAATGCACTGCTATCTGTGATATATAAAGCTCCAGCGTGCAGAGTTCCAGGAAGTCTCAGAGGAAGCTATTGGGGCAAAGGTAGGCTCTTCCAGAAAGAAGTCCCAGGGGTCCACTCAGGCTCTGTAGCAACTTGGTCCCTCAGTTACCCTTTGGTCTTCAACCTTCCCTCCTCAATTCTGTTTTAATTGCCAGGACATTCCAAAAATAAAGGCTTTATCTTGATAAAGTGCTGCCTTGACCCTCCTATTTAACATTTTGCATACCTGATTTGGAAACCCTGCTCTCATTCTTTTCCACAATCTTTTATCTGGTTTCTGGTTTTCACCATTCTTATGTAATGGCTCTCATACAAAGCCCCGTAGAGCCCAGACGGGAGTGTGGAGAGCTAAAGATGATGCAGCTGGGCTTTTGAAAACCCCCTTGCAGCGGTATGCTTTTCAGAATTGGGCCCCTGCCTCGGTGCTCCTAGCTGGAACAGAGATGGCCCTTTTGGAAGATAGTCAGGTACAGCTGCTACAAAAGAACCCCGATGCCACAAAACCTGCAATTCCTCAAAGCAAGTCCAGGTTATAGATCCATACATTCATGTGCAAACCCTGAATTGAGGTTTCCTGATCCCATAGCAAAAATTCCACCCAGTCTGATATCAATTGGAGTAGCAATAAATGAACTGTTTTGCTTGTTAAATGAACTTAGGTCTAAGTTTACGATCCAGTCCAGGAATGGGATGGTCATGACTTCAAGAGAAAGACGGAGGAAGTTGCAATGACCCTGAGGCGGTGAATTTACACAGCGACTGTCTTTCCATTCTTAGTGTAATGGAGGCCATTCCCTGTCTGCCACTTTGTGTGAAGAGGAAAAATACAAGAGTACTCAACATGAAAACTATTTGTTATATACAATCTGCAACAAAAAAGCTGTTTCTCTTGAGATTTGTGAGAAAATAAAAAAGGGGTTGAGAAAATGCAAACCTTTATTAAAATAAAAACATTACATTTCTAAGTAAGACGGATACTTATCTAACATAAATCTCAGAGAAAGGGTAACAAGGATGGTTAAAGAAACAGTGAATCTTACATGTTATGGAAAATGGCCAGAAAAGATAGAGAAATAGAACATAGCTTGTTGGAAATCTTTAGCTTTGTTGAAGGCTACAGAGAAATCTGCCAACTAATGGAATAGGAGGTCACACTGTGAAATTAATAACCAGCAAATTTACAACAAATAAAACAGTAATGCTTTTGCACAGCATTCAAAGCAGCCTGTGGCACTGACAGCGGCAGGAGGCCAGGGAGTTAAATGCTGCCGAACCAGAATTAAAGAAGCTCCAGGAACATTGCCATTCTTACCATCACCCTTGCAGTTAGTTGGATGCTGATTCAGGTGACTTCATCCTTCGCTTTAGAATGTAATTATGATCACGCTTTGTGAAAGCTAATAAGGATGTAAGACAACCAGCAAGAAAGGAGGTAGATAAGGGCCCTCTCTGTGAACTTACACACAACTAACACAAGAAAAGTTCTCAAAGGTCCCAACAACTGCCGAGTTTCAAAATCTTGCAGGTGTGAGAGTCTGAAACTTGAGAAGTTTTCATTCAAACGCCCCATCTTTAGGCAGGACAACATACATTGATTCTTAGGAATCTAGTATTCCTTTCAAATTACAAAATCCACAGCATGGATGGAGCTGGAGAGCATTATGCTAAACGAAATAAGCCAGTCAGAGAAAGATAAATATCACATGATCTCACTCATTTGTGGATTATAATGAACAACATAAACTGATGAACAGAAACAGATCCGGAGACAGAGAAGCATTGATTAGATGCTCAAAGCTCAGAGGAAGGGGAGGGGAGGGTGGGGAACAGGGGGAGCGATCAACCAAAGGACTTGTATGCATGCATATAAGCCTAACCAATAGACGCAGACACCATGGGGGTGAGGGCATGAACGGGAGTGGGGTGGGGGGAGCAATGGGGGAATAAGGACACATATGTAATACCTTAATCAATAACGAAAAAATATATTTAAAGAAGGATTTTTTAAATTGTTCCACTCCCCCCCCCCCAAACCCAATATTTAGTAAACCATTGTTTTCTTCTGATCTGTTAAATCCAGCTTGGACACTACAAAAAATATCTTTTGGCAAATATTGGGTTTGATGATGGTGCTATCGGTCCAGGGTACCTTGTCACTTTTCACAGCACAGGAGCAGTAGCATCTGGGGTGGACAAAAGATGCTCTGCCCAAGATCATTGAGTGAGTCAAGTATTGCAGCCACCAGGCAGGCCCTCGTCCCAGTTCTAAAAATGAGTAATTTTATAAAATGAGTCTTAAATGTGACTTTTAGTTTTATTGCTAGCTATAACCAATGCCTAGCCATTGGTTATCACCATTCTTTTTCTGTATAGAAGGATCTGTGGGACCCCGTCCTTACTTCCCCACCCCCGGCATATTATTGTCAGGTTAAGTTAATGTTCAACCAGGAATTACTTGGTGTGGTGGGGAGGTAAAAAGATAGGGGCATTTAATTTTCCATTAATCCCCTCCTTGCCATAATTAGCACAGGTGTAAATATTAACTCCTCTGATCTAGACATGAGTGGAAGCTATCATTCATAAACTCGACGCCACAGAGGCCACGTTCTTCAAAAACAATGGCACCTGACCATTTCATCCAGTATCTTAATTTGTTCATATTTTGGCTGCTAAGCATTCATTCTGCCTTTCTGCTACTTCAATATAAACAATTGAGCTTTATTCATTTGTACTATTTTTTTATTTTAAAATCGTTAGGTTGAAATTAAACCAGGTATTTTTTGGTTATTCTTTCTCTCTTCTTTTTATTTTTTAAAATATATTTTATTGATTTTTTACAGAGAGGAAGGAAGAGGGATAGAGAGTCAGAAACATCGATGAGAGAGAAACACGGGTCAGCTGCCTCCTGCACACCTCCCACTGGGGACATGCCCGCAACCAAGGTACATGCCCTTGACTGGAATCGAACCTGGGACCCTTCAGTCCACAAGCCCATGCTCTATCCACTGAGCCAAACTGGTCAGGGCTCTCTCTTCTTTTTAAATGAGGCTGGCCTTTCCCCATTCCCCCCCCTTCCCTAAAATAACTATTTTTTTTTTATTTCAGTGTTTTTATTGTAATCATGGTTATAATTGACAGCTTTCTAATACTGGGGGGCAAGGTTGAGGTCTCTTTCTCTTTTTCAAACGCTCTTCTGGATCCACAGCAAGGGCTGTTTTTCTTTGTTTCTTTGCTGTCTGAGAAGAGGCAGAAGATCAGAGAGAGTTCCTGGCGATGGTAGAATATTACATTCCATTGTAGCTAGTAGTTTACATAGACTGTGCAGCTAAATAGTCTGTGAAAACAATTGAAAACGACTTTTCCTTTTCCTGTGCGAATCCAATGTTTTTATAAATCTGGAGGAAAGCCTTGCCAGTTTTGAAAGCCTGAAATATTTGTATCCACTTTTTAATTGTTGATGTGCTGATGTCAAACCACCATGCTGGATATTTTTAGTACCTATCCCCATGACTGATGGTGTGTGTAGAAATCAGAAGTAAGGGTATCACTCCTGGCAGAACTGGAGTGAATTAGAAATTCCGTTTCAAGATATTTTAAAATATTCACTTTTTAACCTCTTTTTAAATCTACCTCTTGCTGTATTTTGCAAGGGTGGGGATTTAATGCATGATGCCTACACATGTGTACATAATATTCTCTACCTTTTGTCTTTAATATTCCTTGGTTTTTAATTATTAAAGATAAGTATTTGAATTATAAATATTCTAGTTATACAGGAATAGGCAAAGCAGGCATATACCCTCAGGCAAAATTCTTCCATTATCCATAATCCTTCTGCCTCCTGCCTCCATTTCTCTGCTTTCTATCTTTATGTCGACTCAAAAAACACACAGAGGCATTCTTTTAAACCAACCTTCTCCTTCCCCCTTAAACCACAGAAATCCCTTCTCAATATGTATAGAGGCCTCTTCCTTGAAGTGGGATGTCATACTTGTCCTAAATATAATAAAGTGCTATCTTCAAGGCATTTCTGCATCCAAAACACTCCCCAGAAACCTGCCGAGCCCTCCCATCTAACCAGTCTGAATGTCACAAATCATAGCCCAGAAACTGCTTTATAGTGAATCATTAACATTGTCAGGAATGACTTGGCAGAGGAAAAAAAGCTTTCCATTAGAGAACTGAGGGACAATATACAAATGACAGCATTGTCATTCTGCTGCTATTGTTTTATAAAGCTCAGAACTGATTAGTAAGAGTTTATTTCAGAGGAATATGACTGTGTATTTCACAGAGAGCATGCATTATGCTAGTATTTTTGCATCTATTCCCATTACATTTTAGAGGTTCATGATTTTATTGGAAATAAAAATTTTTTCTTGATATTAGAAAGAGAGAGAGAGAGAGAGAGAGAGAGAGAGGGAGAGAGAATTAGTTCATTTTTTTGTTTCACTTATTTGTGCACTTATTGGTTGATTTTTGCATGTGCCCTGATTGGGGATTGAACCAGAAACCTTGGCATATTGGGACAAGATGCTATCCGGCAAGGACCTTTCATGATTTATTTTTATTTTAAATGTTTAGAGTTTTTTTTTTTTTTTTTAATTCTTTTTTTCAGTGTGTAGATGTATGCATACTAGCTCACCTGATTATTTGTAATTGGAAAACAATGTTTGTGGCTACTTGTTGGGGACCTCAGTCCTCCTGATTGTTTTGCCCGGCAGAGATGACCAGAAAGGACAGGACGCTGCACCAAGAATGGGCAAGAATGAGTGCAGACGTGTGTCCTCTGTCTTTGTTGGTGGCTCTGGCATTACTTTCTGAAGTTGGAGGTGAGTAGGGTTGGGAGTCATTTTTGCTTTGTATTTTTCTGAGCTTACATCCTCCACCATTAGAACAGTTAACCAAGAGTTGATCGCCTAATGTTTTTTTGCCTCCTTTACCTTGTGTTGATGTGTGTAGGTCCGATGGTGGTGGACTGCACATTCCCACTGAGATGAAGAGCCTGGTTCCCGGGGGCCAGAGAGTTCCTTGCTATTGAGTGCTTCCTTAGGAATGGCGCTAGGCCAAAGGGAGCTATCTTTCCTTAAGTTACAGCCCTTCCCCAGGTCCAGCCTGAATCCAATAACTAAGCCATGCTTCAATTGGAGATGTTTCTGATGGATCAAACCAACTTCAAAGCTCCCCATGAGACTGGCTGAGGTCTCTGCTGTTACTGCATTGCAATTCAACATTTCTCTCTATCAAGACCTGATTCTTTTACTAGGTTGCACATATCATATCTGAGAGCATTCCCCCCATAAGCCACTGAAACACAAATCTCAAGCTTAGAGTCCATGTTACAGGAAACTCAACCTATAATAATTAATATTGGGGCTGGTCCTAAGAGGTAGGCTCTAAGGTGGAATTTTGGAGTTAAATTATTTGCTGGTCAGCTGGTAATTAGGCCCTCCTCACTGGTGGTAGGTAGGGTATCAACAGCCTTGGGATGTGTCAGTGGTGCATTTGTTAAAATGCACTGATCTTGACTTGTGATGGGATATCAGCAGAAGAGAATGCATTGCAAGGTGTGATATCTCAAGTGTTTGAGTTTAGGGGTAAATAGTAATTAAAGAACTATAGAATTGGCTGTTGCTGCAAGCTATGCATGCATTGGAGAAGACATTAAAGGCTGAGGGTGGTTAATCACCAAATTAAGGTGAAGTCTAAAGGCCAGAGGGCCCCCTGAGCAGCAGATCCCCATCTCCTGCAGCTGAAAAGTGAAAGACTTGAGGATCTGACTCAGGACTTAATAATGAAAGTAGATTATCTCTGAAGAAGATGACATTTTTAACTCCAAGTTGTCTCTGTCAAGGTTTGTGTAGGCTGTGCTTGGGAAGGAGTGGGACCTTGGGTCAATACACATCTGAGCCTGAGAAGTGGCCCACTCCTCTCTGTTAAAAGCTAAAGTCTTTCCCTTTCTTGAAGAAATGTAGAGAACTCTGACCTGTGAGGTAATATGTGCCTCTTCCCTCAGAATCAACTCCCAACTCCCCTCTTGGTTACCAAAACAATAACTAGGATCAAGTCACAGCATATTTCAGTTGGAGATGTGTTAGGCCTGAAGAGCTACATGATCCAACCAATATGTACCCGTGAGGCTCAGGAGAGTATGTATGAAACTGGACCCTGAAGGTGCTGAAATACGGGGACAGAACATAAAGTTAGAAAGAAAATAATTCATTGCTATGGGAACATAAAGATGTAATGCTCTGTCAAAGACCCCAAAAGGCCCAGCTGGTGTGACTCAGTGGTTGACCATCAACCCATGAACCAGGGGGTCACAGTTCAATTCCCAGTTGGCCATGTGCCTAGGTTGTGGGCTCAATCCTCAGTAGGGGGCATGCAGGAGGCAGCCGATCAATGATTCTCTCTTATCATTAATATTTCTATCTTTTTCTCCCTCTCTTTTCCTCTCTCTGAAATAAATTTTAAAAACATAAGAAAAAAAAGACTCCAAAAGAAGGTGCTAGTATGCTACTATAATGGCACTTTGAAGTTTAAAGACAGTGGTCACCCACAGCAAGTGAAGTAGAAGTGCCATGGGTGATGATAGAAGAAGGGACTAAGACACCCAGAGAAGTGGAAATCCTGCAGGGTGTACATAAGGCTAAGATCCACCACCAGAATGTTCAATGGGAGGGCCTACATGAAACTGTTTACCAAAATAAGGAACGAATTGGAGAAAGAGAGAGACAAGAGTATCATTGAAATGATCAGTGTCTGCCCATTGTAAACATTCATGGTAGGAGATGCTCTTATAGAAATAGTTCCCTTGAAAATAATAGGGATGATAAGATACAGACATAATAGAGATCAGGTAGTGGCATTTTATCAACTGCAGGAGGGTATGTGCAATTATCATAATGAGTCACATATTTAGAGTAGCAGCCAGGGAGTCCTCACTTACAAAGAGTTGTGGATATGGTTAATAGACCCCGGGTCACTAAGGAAAAGATAGATGGGTAGTTGCCAAGTTGTTCAACCTATTAAAATAAAAGAAACTCAGAAATGGAAAATCATAATGCTGAGAGCAGCTTCTCCAATAATAAGTCATGATCTCTTGCCCAGTTTTTAAATCTCAGCCAGTTCCCAGACTCGAAATTCCTGAGGGAGAACCCTGTAGCACCATCAAAAGTACATACAGTAATGATTCCCTTTGTCTTTTCCCAAAGAGACTTCTGGCTCACTTACTTGGGTAGCTATTGACTGAGGAAGGGGAATACCCAGATATTTGCCAGCTGTTAACCTAGACCTAAATATCATTTATGAACCCATAGTGTGAGGGAGTCTAAAGCCAGGAAATAAAGTTCTCACTCAGATATAGCTCAAAATGGATCCATTAACCAACTCAGTTGTCACTTTCCTCATCCCAGAATATATACTTGGAATGGACATTTCTTGGTATTTTGTAGAATTGCCACATTTGTTCCTTGGTCTATAGGATTAGTCCCATCATAGCATGGAAAGCCAAGTGGAAGCCTCCAAAACTGTCCTTTCTCCCAGACAATAAAGCAAATAGAATATTACATACCAGGGTAAGTGGTAAAAATTAGTCCCAACATTAAAGACCCAAAGGACAAGTGGTGGTGGTCCTTATCAGACCTTTATTTGATTCAGCATTCTAGCCCTTGCAAATACCAGACTAATTCTGGAGGATGACATTGGTCTTGAAAATAAGAGGGATGATAAGATACAGACATACAGACTCAACCAAGTAGAAGTAATTGCAGTGCCATAACAAATGTGGTCTTACTGTTAGATTGGGTTACCTGGCCTTAAGCACGTGGTATTTGGCCTTCAATCTGGTAAGTGTGCTTCTTTATCCCTATAAGGAAGATTCACTAGAGCAACTTGCATTCATGTGGACTGGAGAACAATGTGCACTTGCAATCTTTTCCCAGGGCCATGTCAATGCTCTAGTCCAGCGGTTCTCAACCTGTGGGTTGCGACCCCTTTGGGGGTCAAACAGCCCTTTCATAGGGGTTGCCTAAGACCATTGGAAAACACATATATAATTACATATTGTTTTTGTGATTAATCACTGTGCTTTAATTATGTTCAATTTGTAACAATAAAAATATATCCTGCATATCAGATATTTACATTACGATTCATAACAGTAGCAAAATTACAGTTATGCAGTAGCAACAAAAATAATTTTATGGTTGGGGGTCACCACAACATGAGGAACTGTATTAAAGGGTCGCGGCATTAGGAAGGTTGAGAACCACTGCTCTAATCCTTTGTCATAATATAGTCCAAAGGGATCTGGACTGTCAGAACATGATGCAGAGAGTGACATTAGTCCACTACATCAATGACATTATGTTAATCAAATCAGATAAACAAGAAGTGGCAAGCATGTTGGAAACCCTGAAAAGACATATGTGTTCCAGAAGGTGGGAGATAAAATACTCTGTGAAGATTTAAGGGTCTTTCATGTCAGAAAAGGTTTTAGGGGTCCAGATGTCTGGGGGATGTCAGGATATTTCATTCAAAACAAATAGAAAATTATTATATCTTGCATATTTCACAGTCCTTGGTAGTTGCCATTGGGTTCTGGAGGTAGCATAGTCCACACTTATGAATCCCTGCTCTAACTCATTCATCAAGTCACACAGATGTCCAGATGTGAATAGGGTCCTGAGCAGGAAAAGGCTCTACGGCAGGTCTAGGTTGCAGCACAGCCAGCCCTTCATTGGCCACATGACCTGGCAGACTTTCTGGCATTGGGATGACAAATGGTAGGAAAAGATGCTGTTCAGAGTTTATTGCAAATCACAATAGAAGAATCACAATATTAAATTAACGAGTTCTGAAGAAAGGCCGCACACTCTGCAGCAGAAAATTTTACACCATTTGAAAAATGGTTTCTGGCATTTTACTGGGCCTGATACTAACGCTAGGATACCACATGACCAAGTGGACAGAAGTGCCCATCATGATCTGAGCCCAAAAACAATCCATTGTAAGACAGAAGTACTATATTTTTGGTCAGAACATGGCAGGGCCAGAAGGCACACTCAAGCTTCTTGAGCAGGGGAATCCATCACTGTTACATCAGTGCCTTTCTCTTAGCTCAGATGGAAGGTTACATGGGAGTGATTAGCTGGTCAAGAAGAAAAAGGACATGTGTGGTTCATAGCTGCATGTGTGAGAATATGCTAAATGTAGACCGTTGCTTCGCTAGAGTCCCACTCAACAGTTGCTCTGAAAGTCCATAGTAATAGGAAATCCTCCCAAAGGGCATAGCTTTAAATGGGATGCCTGATCATTGACGTTGTGTGGAAAGAGAAGAGACGCTAGATTAGAATATATATGAACTCATGGGCAGTAGCAAAAGGCTTGAATGTTTAGTCAAGCTCCTGGAAGGAGAAAGATTAGAGGTGTGACTCGAGAAGTTTCAGGAAAGAGGAATTTATAGGGATGTATGGTCACAGAGGATGAAGACCTTCCTATCACATGTTGATACCAGAGAGCATCCACTATGGAAGATATAGTATTACATGACCAAATAGATGGAATAACAAGCAAGTGGGCATCAGCCAGCCTTTGTCATTGGCCACCCAAGTGCTGGCACGATGGACATAAAAACAGAATAGCCCTGGTACCAGGGATGGGAACTATGCATGGGTCCAGCAGCACGAGATCTGACTCAACAACTGCTACTGCCAAATGTTAAATCTGCAAGCAACAGAGACCCGTACTAAGCCCTCAAGGTAGCACCATTTTTTGAGGAGATAAAAGAGCCACTTGTCAACAAATTGATCACAATGGATCCCTTTTACCCATGAAGAGCAATGATTCATCTTGATTATGATAAACAATCTAGATTTGTATATGCTGTGTGTGTTTTTTTCTGTACCAGTTTTCTAAGCTACATTATAAGTTATCACAAATTTAGTGGCTTAAAATAACACACATTTATTATCTCGCAGTTTCTGTAGGTTAACAGTCTGGGCATGGATTAACTGGGATTTCAGCTTCAGTGTCTCACCAGGCTATACCGAAAATGTGAACTATGGCTCTGAGCTCATCAGTCGCTTGACTAGGGAGAATCCATTTACAGTCAGTGACATTATCTGAGGCCTGCTGAATATTTAATATTCTGACACAGGATTCCACATCACACTGCATCAGATCAGGGGTATGTGTAGTGGGCACATAACCATGGGATTCACTGGTCCTATTATATACCATACCACACAGAATTTGCAGGTCCACAAAGCAATAAAAGAGCTTTTTGAAGATATGTTTAGGGCAGGGGTGGGCAAACTTTTTGACTCGAGGGCCACAATGGGTTCTTAAACTGGACCGGAGGGCCGGAACAAAAGCATGGATGGAGTGTTTGTGTGAACTAATATAAATTCAAAGTAAACATCATTACATAAAAGGGTACGGTCTTTTTTTTTTTTTTTAGTTTTATTCATTTCAAATGGGCCGGATCCGGCCTGCGGGCCGTAGTTTGCCCACGGCTGGTCTAGGGCATAAGCTTAGAGAAGACGCCCTAAAAGGGTCACCATCCTTCACGATGCAGTATATCATTGGTCATTTTTTGAGGCTAAGTATCCAAAAGGTAGAATACACAGGCCTGTAAACCAAGGGTAGAAGTAGAAGTAGACTTTTATTTTTACCATCAGTTGCAGCAACTCCCTTGGGAGTTTGCTCTCACATCTCTGCAAGTCTTAAGGTCCTGGTTCCCAAAGGGGAACACTTCCACCAGGGTACATAGTAAGTGCCCCATTAAACTTTAAGCTATGTCTGCTGCCTGGTTACTTGGCACTGTCTGTGCCAGGAGAACAGCAGGTAAAGAAAGGCGTCACTATCCTGGCAGGGGTAACTGACCCTGATCATTAGGAGGAGGTAGGGCTGCTTGCCATTACACAACGAGGACAGGAAACATACAGTTAGCACTCCTTTTTGTTATCTTCTGTCCAGCGCAGATGGTAAATGGACACATGCATTGGACACATCTTGAGAAGGGTAAAGTGATCAGGAGCTCAAAGATGGGAAACTGCCAAAGGAAATCAAAACACTAACTCAAAAAGATATATGCACCCCTATGTTCATTGTAGCATTATTTACAACTAGAGGCCCAGTGCACAAAAATTTGTGCACTCAGGGGGGGGGGTCCCTCGGCCAGGCCTGTGCCCTCTCGCAGTCTGGGACCCCTCGGGGGATGACCACTTGCTGGCTTAAGCCTGCTCCCTGGGGGATTGGGCCTAAGATGGCAATCAGACATTCCTCTGTCAGCCAGCACCCTCAGGGGATGTCCACTTGCCAGCGGGGAGCAGACCTAAGCTGCAGTCAGACATCCTTAGCGCTGCTGAGGAGGCAGGAGAGGCTCCCACCACCACCGCTGTACTGGCAGCCTTCAGCCTGGCTTGTGGCTGAGCAGAGCTCCCTCATGTGAGAGCTCACTGACCACCAGAGGGCAGCTCCTGCATTGAGCGTCTGCCCCTTGGTGGCCAGTGTGTGTCATAGTGACCAGTCATTCCCAGTTGTTCTGCTGTTAGGGTCAGTTCGCATATTACCTTTTATTATATAGGATAGAGGCCTAGTGCACGGGTGGAGGCCGGCTGGTTTGCCTTGAAGGGTGTCCTGGATCAGGGTGGGGGTCCCCACTGGGGTGCTTGGCCAGTCTGGGTGAGGGGCTGAGGGCCATTTTCAGGCTGGCAGCCGACTGAAGCTCCCAGCCACTCCTTTTTTTCTTTTTTATTCTGGGATTTATTTACCTTCTGTAATTGAAACATTGTTCCCATCACTGGCGCTCCCAGCTCTGAGGCCGCGGCCGGCTGAAAGCAGGTATCTGAGGTTTGTTTAGCTTCTATAATTGAAACATTGTTGCTTCTGGAACGCAGAGCTGGGCCGTGGCAGGTGGGGAACCTTGGTTTCTTCCATCACTGGAGCAAGCAAGCCTCCTGCTTGCTTCAGCTGCATGGCTGCCAGCCGCCATCTTTGTTGGCAGCTAATTTGCATATCGCCCTGATTAGCCAATGGGAAGCATAGTGGAGGTATGGTTAATTACCCTTTTTGTCTTTTATTAGATAGGATAGCCAAGACATGCAAACAACCTAAATGTCCATCAACAGAGGAATGAATAAAGTATTGTGGTAGTTATCTATATACAATGAAATATTATTCAGACATAAAAAATAAGAAAATCCTGTCATTTGCAACAACGTGGATGAATCTTAAGGGCATTATGCTAAATGAAATGAATTACACAGAGAAAGACAAGTACTGTATGATTTTACCCTACATGTTGAACCTAAAAAACATACAAAATAAACCAAAGCAAACTCATAGAAAATAAGATCAGATTTCTGGTTATCAGAGAGGTTTGAAGTGGGGGGAGGGAGAATTGGAGGAAGATGGTGAAAAGGTACAAACTTCCAGTCAGAAGGTAAATAAATACGTGGAATCTGATGTGCTGCATGGCGACTATAGTTGCCATGGCTATATGATATAGTTGAAAAGTTAGAGAGTAAATTCTAAAAGCTCTCATCACAAGAAGAAAACTCTTTTCCATTTTTAAAAATGTTTTTTATATGAGATGATGGATGTTAAACTGAACTTATTGTGGTAATAATTTCATAATATATATAGGTCAAAGTATATGTTGCACATTTGAAACTCACACAGTGATGTATATCAATTATAGCACAATACAACTGGAAAAAATTACATCAGCATTCAGATGCTAAAAATATATTCACCAATGACAATGACAAGAAGGAATACATTTATAGCAAAAATTGCAATAAAGTCTACTTGCGAAAATTTTCCTGCAAAGAGAAGAATAAAGAAAAAAAAAAAGATGGAGATCTGATCTGTGTCACTCTTCCCCACGACCCCTCAGATAAACCAATGACCAATAGGGATAATAATTGGGTGAGGGAATCCAGAATGAGTGACGGAGGAGGGAGATGATGAGTATGAATTGTGGACATAAGACTAGCTGTAGCAATAGACTGAAGTTCAACTCACTAAGCTTCCTCTTGTCAGTTTCTTCAGGGAAAAACACAACAAAACTAAACTAGAAACCTGGAGGAGATGTGGTTCTGAGGGTGAAAGAGGCCGATTATGGTGGATGCTGGGGCATGCTGCCAGATTTCCCCTTCAATGACCAACACACTCATTTTCCAATTCCTGGAGTGCTGCCTCCTGATGACTCATAGCTGAGTTCAATCCAGGGCTGGGTTCTCCCCAGGTAGTCACCTTGCCCAGGCATCGCCCTCTCCCTGGGGGCAGCTTCCACCCAATGGGTCCATGCAGGCCCTCTTGACTGGAACTGGGACACCTGTGAAGGGCCATCCCACATTGGGAACACTAATGGGATTACTGAGGCCTCTGCAGCAGGCTACTTCAAATCGCCCTTTGCTTCCTTTTCTCCCTTACTGGTGTATTGGAGAGCAATTCCCAATAAACCACCCGTATGCAAATCTCTGTCTCAGGTCTGCCTCTGAGGGATCTGATCTGCAAGATGGGGAACTTTCCGAGTGAAAATTGTTGATAGAATGCCCTAGGTTGTTCACTAAAACAAACTGCCCAGCCATTCACATGGGCTACTGATTCGACGGGCTTCTGTTCTGTGAGGACACATCCTGGGCATAAACTCCTTTATGAGAACATTGTTATAACTTACTGAAGATATTTGAAAGACTAGTTTTAAACCCAGGATACTATTAAACATTTTTCTTTCATTTTGTTGGAGTGAGACAACATATTTCAATGCTAGGAAATGCTGCATTCTCTCTGCATATTAAGTATAGTAAAGGAAGCTGGTTTGATCAATATGTTTTCTACAAACATGAATACTATGTATATGCTGTAAATTAAATTTACCACCTCTATAAAAGGCAATTGTACCACATTTTGCATATCTAGCTGTCTATGAAAATAAAAATATATTGAACGACAAGTGGTTAAACACAATAAAAGAGTGCCATTCTGTGTAACAGTCAGCTAGGCAAAGGCAGACAGAACTAATCTGATTTGACACCACGGAGCCCCACTTCACCATCTTGCTCTTGGCAGAATTCCCACTGAAGTTCATGTGTGCTTTGCTAGAGCAAGGACCATAGAATGGAGTTCATGGGTTTCCTTCAGTGGAAATATGTGTAGGTCAGACTTTATTCCTTGGGCTCTCTCCACATTTGAGTATAAGATTTAAATATAACATTTTAGTTAGATATAGGCAGAACCTGGAAGAAAACAAAAGAGGATAAACAATATCACAAGAACTCATTCTCTGCTATTAACCAACTGGGTCACATCACCACATTTTGACATACTTCTCAAATGTGATATAGAGTATCTGAAAAACTGTTCATCATTCTTACATCTTAGACCAAAGATAGCTTTTATTTAAATAGAAAGCCATTTACGGGATATTTCATCTTTATTTTAAGGTTTTATTTCCAACTATAAACATTATATATGTCCATGGTGTAGATGATGAGGAAAATACAATGCAGTCACTAAATGTTGGAAAATGCTTGTGTTAGAATATTAAACATACAATAAATACTGTCCTGTAATTTACCTGACCATTTCCCTACTTTGAAAGATATATGTGCTTTCTGATCATCCACTAATTAAAATACTACTGTGATGAACACTTTTGTGCATAACTTTCCCCATATTTGAGATTATGTTTGAAAGATGTAGTAAACTACTGGGTCAGAGGTATGGGTATTTTAGTGTTTTAACATTTTGACAATTGTTTTATACATTGTTCTTAGTAATATATTAGAGGCCTGGTGCATGAAATTCATGCACTCGGTGGGGGGGCGAGAGGGGGGATCCCTCAGCCCAGCCTGCACCCTCTCGCAGTCCAGGAGCCTTCAGGGGATGGCTGACTGATGGCTTAGGCCTGCTCTCCAAAGGGAGAGGCTCCCGCCACCACCACTGCCACTGCATTTGCCAGCTGTGAGCCTGGCTCCTGGCTGAGCGGTGCTCCCCCAGTGGGAGTGCACTGACCACCAAGGGCCAGCTCCTGCATTGAGCATCTGCCCCCTGGTGGTCAGTGCATGTCATAGCGACCGGTCGTTCCGGCTCTCCAACCTCCCCTGAGGGGTCCCAGATTGTGAGAAGGCACAGGCCAGGCCAAGGGACCCCACTGGTGCACCATCAGGGAAGGGAGGAATTTGGGAGGTTGGCCAGCCAGGGAGGGACTGCAGGAGGGCTCCAGGGCCTGTCCGGCCCATCTTGCTCAGTCCCAATCGGCCGGACCCCAGCAGCAAACTAACCTACCGGTTGGAGCATCTGCCCCCTGGTGGTCAGTGCACGTCATAGAAAGCAGTTGAGTGGCCTTAGCATATCATTAGCATATTACACTTTGATTGGTTGAATGGCCAACTGGATGACCGGACACTTAGCATATTAGGCTTTTGTTATATAGGATGAAAGTATTTCATTTTATATGGTGGAACTAAGAGTCTGAAAGATAAAATGTATATGACTCTTGCTTTATTGTTTGTTAATAATCCAAAACTTTCTGAAATAAATAGCAAATGTATACTCAAGAGATTACATCTCAAAACTTTTCCTTTCTTTTTTAAAATTGAGATCAAATTGACATATAATGCTGCATATGTTGAAGGTGTACAATGTGCTGATTTGATACATTTATATATAATATCATTACCGTAATACTGTTAGCTGACACCTCTATCATGTCACACACATAATTACCATTTATTTTTTGTGGTGAGAACAATTAAGATCTAGTATCTTAGCAACTTTCAAGTTTGTGATACAGTACTGTTGACTATAATCACTATGCTGTGCATTAGCTCTCCAGAACTTATGTATCCACCTGCTGCAGGAGGGCTCCAGGGCCTGTCCGGCCCATCTTGCTCAGTTTAAGTTTGTGTACTTAAACAGCATCTCTCCAACTCCCCCAACCTCCCTGATCCTCAGTAACCACCATCCTACTCTGTGTTTATCAGTTCAGCTTTTAATTTTAATTTTATTAATTTTAAAATATGTTTTTATTGATTTTAGAGAGAGAGGAAAGTAGAGGAAAAGAGAGATAGAAACATCAATGATGAGAGAGAATCATTGATTGGTTGCCTCCTGTACACCTCTACTGGGGATCCAGCACGCAACCCAAGCACTTGCCTTATCTGGGAATGGAAATGACAACTTCTTGGAGCATGAAATGATGCCCAGCCAACTGAGCCACACTGTCAGGCTCGGTTCAGCTCTTTTAGATTCCACACATAAATGACATCATAGAATATTCGTCTTTCTTTGACTTATTTCATTTAGCATAATGCCATCAAACTTTATCCATGCTGTTGCAAATGGCAGGATTTCCTCTTTTTTATGGCTGAATAATTTTCCATTGCATATATATCTTTCACATCTTCTTTATCTATTCATTGGTTAACAGATGCTTAGGTTGCTTTCATATCTTGGGTATTGTGAATAATGCTATAACAAACATGGGAGTACAGCTATCACTTCAATATCCTGTTTTCATTTATTTACCTTCCTTTTTATCACTAGAAATCTGTCTGTTTTATACTATACTAGAGGCCCAGTGCATGAAATTTATGCAGGGGGAGAGGGGATGTCCCTCAGCCCAGCCTGCACCCTCTCCAATCTGGGACCCCTTGGGGCATGTCCTACTGCTGGCAGGTGGACATTCCTCTCATGATCTAGGACCGCTGGCTCCTAACCACTCGCCTGCCTGCTTGCCTGATTGCCCCTAACCACTTCTGCCTGCCAGCCTGATCATCCCCTAACTGCTCCCCTGCTGGCCTGATTGACACCTAACTGTTCCCCTACAGTCCTGATTGCCCCCAACTGCCCTCCCCTGCTGGGCATCTTGTGGTGGCCATCTTGTGACGACGTGAGGGCATGACCCCACCTAGGCTTTTATTATAAAGGATGTCATATATATTTTATACCAATTTGAGAAGATAATGCTTTGTATTATAAATTCTAAAATATAATATCGTAAAAAGAATAAAATTTAAAAATTAGGCTCTCAAAAAATGCATTTTAGTCACAAAATTCTCAGTGATTTTTACCAACTACCTCTCCTCACTCTAATCAATCAAAAAGTACTTTTTTTCCAATCAAGGTAATGTAAGGGAGTAGGGGAGAAGAAGATAATTAGGTGATGATAGGAAGGTGTGCTTTTGAGTTGGTCCTTCAATATGATGGGAAGAAATGGAACAAGTGTGGGGTCCTCTGATTTTACAGGTCACATGCCCATGAAGCTGGCTCTGATGATCACTATTATTAAATATTTGGGTTCCAGAACTTTTCTTTTTCACCAAGTAAATGTCAACACTATTTTTGCCTTATTTCATTAGTTTATAATTTTTTAAGGAATCTATGATAATTTTGCTAATTTAAAGTACACGGTATATAAAGTAAAATGTAGTGGTCTTAAGCTCTTAGCCTGTGGTCCTATCATTCTGACATGAGCCTTAGTGGTGAGGGTTAAAGGACAATGAACTTCTAGAAAGTTCACATTTAAGGAATTGAAGAAGTTTTGTCCTTTGCTCAGAATTAGCTAGTGTCAACATAATTGATATAATTTTTTCTTCTAATAATTTCAGAGAGGAGTTCCCTACCTATAGGCAAAAGAATATCAGTTTAAGAAAGAAACATAAATATCTGATCTAAATACCTACTAGGAAAAATACAGTAATGAATGTTCCACAAACATCTGCAAAATGCATAGAAAATCACAATTAATACAGAAAGAAACGGGGAGGGTGGAAGGAATGAAATAAATCTAGCATTTAGCAAGAGGCAGCCATACCCCTGGCATTTTGATGGATTAGGTGAGTGACAAGTGGCCATCAGGTGCTACTGCTTTAATCCATGAAGAGCTTGGAATGGCCAGATGTTAGGAGAAATTGCCTAGCATCCGAAACCCTGCCTATAAAAAGAGCAGCTCCAAATGGGGTCCAAGAACTAAAAAAGAAGAAAATCTCTCTCCTGAAAGAAATCTATATTTATAGACCAGCTTTAAAACAAACAAACATGAAATCTAGGAAGCCTTGCTGAGGGAAAATAGAATAATGGCGTCCATGATAGATTGTCATGAATGAACAAGGGCCATACCTTTTAGATTGATTTTGACTCTCTCACTAGGTTACTTTCTACAGTGCTACATGATGGAAGAGAAGCCTTATTCAAGGCACACAGATTATCACCCTCTGAAGTATGATTTGCATGAGATTGGAAAGACTATTACCATTCACACTTCAACTTTTTACTGATTTGTCTAAGTCTGGCATTCCCCACTAAAACTAGTTTCCTTGCAGTGGCATTTGAAGGAAGTTGAGCTATGGGCCCTGCAGTATTAATACACACCTTGAGGAAAGGGAATGTTTTTGGCTTGTTTCCTCAATTAGTCTGATTAAAATCTAAGTCTTTAATCCCAGAGTGGCATTATAATTAATTCATTCTCTCTCTCTCTCTCTCTCTCTCTCTCTCTCTCTCTCTCTCTCTCTCTCCTTTCTCCATCCACATGGGTGGACACTCGGACACAGCTTATGGATGGAGCTTACGGATGCTCAGAGCCCAGTAAAGAAGGGAAGGGAAGATCCTGATCAGAGGAAGATGACCATTTTCCTTCACTTCAGAAAGGTTTTGGAGGAGGAAAGGAGGGTTGTCATCTCACAGGCCCTCAGAAGATGGATCCTTGTTGGGCAGAGGAAGGAGAGCGTTTCCTTTACAGGCCAAGCAGATAAAGAGCAGCTCCCAGACTGTGTGAGCCCCGGAGTGGCCACGTGGGCAAGGCCAGCAGCCTAACCACAACAGCCCACTGGAGCAAAGTGAAGGTCAGCCAGAGGTTTAGGAGCCGGGCAAAAAGGAACCATGCTTGCTAATAACTAGACACACACTCGTATTTCCAATGTGGTTTTGGTACCTACATTTAAACTCCTGTATTTAACAAGTTGCACCAGCCAGCTTTGCAGCTGTGGCCTGCAGACTTTAACCACTTTATGGAACAGTCTAACACCAAAACAAAACAAAACAAAACAAAATGTGCCCCACCTCCCTCCCTCACACACACACACACACACACACACACACACACACACACACACACACACAACCAAACCTGGTAGCAAAGGGATATTTTGCTTAGATGGCCCTAAGTTCCAGGAAGGGAAGCTTCTGGGAGTTGAATTGGAGGCCGGACAAGTGAAAATCCTTTTGCTGCATCATATCTGAGAGCAGCTCCCTGGAGAAGGTGGGACCGTGCAGAGAAAAGCAAGGAGACAAATCCATGTACAATTGTGACCAAGGGCCTTGGAGTCCTATGCAGACAAATCCTGTGTAGATGTCTAAGCTGTTGAGGTTGGAAACTGTCGGGAATTTTGTTTAACTTCTAGAAAACACTTTGCACAGTTTTAAATAGTTTTAATCTCAATAATGAGGATTTGTTTATAAATATACCCTTGCAAAAGCACCCCCCCCGCCCCCACCCCCCTGCCATATGCTTTTTAAAAGTAAGATTCAGCCTCTAATTCATGGGAATTTCCAAGTAAGTTTATGTAATACATTTGGAGCCTTGCAGATTCATAGGCTACCAGTTACTGCATTCATTTGGAAATGTAATCAGAAATAAGGCTACTACTCAGAACTAGCCTACTGATTTAAAAGTTTTTTGACTCCTAGAGCACTGTAGTGTTCTTACAGTGTCTGGAGCAGTGGTCTTGGAGCATGTTGAGATGGATCCTGGGAGAATAGTAGGAGAACTGAACTTGGGGTCTACCCTGTGTGTTTTGGGACAAATCACTTGAGTCTCTGAGTCTTCAGTTTCTTTTTCAACTAGAAAATGCAGATAATAATATCTGCTCTGCCTACCTATAAGCTATTGTAAAGACTAAGTTAAATTATACAAGTGCATGAACTTCCAAAATGCTGTACATGTCTAAGCATTTTTCTGTTTGTCCATCAGGAGGACATAGGTCACCGACAATAGGCTGAAGTTAAACCTTGCACTGTAGTTATGACCGTGTATTCCAATCCCTCTGAATAGTGAGAAACTTCAGCTTCAATTCTGGTACTTGAACACAAAAATGAAATGGAAACTAAAGTGATGTTAAGTATTTTTAAAGGAAGAATTCTCCACGATAAACCTCAAGGACCTTATATTATTACTAGAGGCCCGATGCATGAAATTTGTGCAAGGGTAGGCTTTCCTTCCCCTGGCTGCCAGCACCAGTTTCCCTCTGGCACTCGGGACCCGGGCTTCCCTTGCAGCCCCAGCTTTGTCCGGAAGGTTGTCTTGAAGGACACCCAATCTAATTAGCATATCATGCTTTTATTATTATAGATTCATTTCTTTTTCTTCAGTGCCTAGGTAGTGTCTGGTGGCTTATAGCTACTCAGTAAGTATTTAATGTATAGAATGATAAGAATTTGAGCATCACTTAGAAATACACTCAGTTTATAGAGTTAAAACTAAAATGCAAATACAATTTTAAATTGGAATTATTTTTACTCATTGAAACATTGATAGCAGTGAGTAGAGTGGCCGGCTTAAAGATAAAAAAAATATACTTTTTTGACAGAAGGTCCCATATAAGAAGTTTTATTCAGCATAAATATTAAATAAAACTTTATTTATCCAGCTAGAAACATATATTTGTCACCAAGGAGGTATTGTTCTTCAGATGCCTCCTACATCCATACAATACACTGGGTGTTTTTTTTGGTCTGTTTTGTCAGAGGCATTTGGACTTGTTAAAAAATGCATTATCGTATATTTAAAAAGTCAACATGCCAAGTGTATTGGGGCAAGCCACTAACTCCCCATTTAAAACAAATCTTCCCAGTTGGTTTTTAGAGCAAGAATGGAAACTGTTTTGATTTAAATTTGTCCCAGAGCAGTTTCCACGAGTTAACATAGTCACAGCCCAATTGCAAACCTAGGCACAAATAAACAGAGGAATACCCAAGTGGCTTTGAACAATTGAACCACTGCTGAGTTTCCAGTGGGTGCATTCTTCTCCCCAGTCCTGCATTATAATTAAAAGGTTACAATGGAAAGAAACCGGGCTTGATGGCATGGGGAGAGAATGCTAACGTAATGAGAGGAAAAACCCAGAACACTCTGTTTAATCACCTCACAGCCATGCCTCCCATCAGAGTGACAAACAGTGCACCAGGGTAGAGCTCTCGTGTCCTCTGGCGGGCAGCACTGCCTCCACACTTGGCTACTGTGCCAGAACCACTTAGCTTCTTTTTACAGCCCTCACACACATTAAGTCGACAAGGGACGAGGGAAGCCTGCGGTGGCAGCATAGGCAAAACAGGAGAATGATGAGAAATTGGGTCAGACTGGTCAGGGGATAAAGATAAAGCTTGACTGGACATATGAAGGGTGACATAAAACCCAGATATGTTAGTTTTTAGTTCCACGTGTATGTAATAATCAATGTCCTTAATTTCCCCCTTGAGTTTCAGTCTGTAATAATTGTATTAAATCTCCTAATTGGACTCAAAGGCTCACTACAGTAGGCATGGCATTTGAATGAATAGAAACAAAACAACTACTGCTAGAAAAGGAACTTGGACGGACCTGAATCTATGCCTTTTGGTGGGTGTAAAAGTTATATTGAGGGATGTTGAAAGGTCCAAATGGCAGAGCGCTTGGTACTCTCTTATGGAGAGATACAGAATTTCATGGTGGCCACTCGTTCATTGCATGACTCCAAACGACAGGGATCAGCAACCTATGTGTTGTTAATTAGGGATAAATGCACACATTGGGCCAGGAATCAAATGAAAGGGAATAGCAGGAGTTTTGTTTTTGTCCATGATAGACTAGACCTCCCCTAAAACAAATTTAAAAGGTAGTTTTAAAAAAATCATGCCATTAATAAACGCAAAAAACAACCGTTTAAAGACACTACAGCAACAAAAGCATTCAAAAATAGGGAAAGACCTTAAGATGCGCCAAACCTTACCTGCCCTTCCATCTAATCCTTAGGGTTAGTGTCAGAGTTATGTTAAGGATTAGAGCATTTGTTTATGCAAGCATGGTGGCTGAACTGAAAGTATTGGCTTGCAGCAGCTTCAGTAGGCTGGGCAGACAAAGGATGGGAGTTAGCAGAATAGCCAGGACTTACGGGGCCAAAATCCCAGGGAAAAGGAAACTGCAAAGAAGTGAACCTGGTGAACTAGAATAAGTCCTCACTTAATGTAATGGTTTGGTTCTTGGAAACTATGACTTCAAATGAAAGAAGGCAACAGATTTTACTGTAGGGCAATGGATATAAACAACAGTTAGGCTCCTAAGGCATATTTCTGTTCATAAAGCATCACTATACTTCTAAGGCTCTCAAACACTTCTAATATTAAACAGTGAAGTAAATGTGAGCTATATTAATAAAAGCAAGTAGGATAATTATATCAAGAAATTGGAATTATCAAATTGGATTAAAGTATGATTAATTTGTTCAAGAAAATAAACGAAAAGATGGAAATTTACCAGAGGACTGGAATTTAAGCAAAAAAGAAACAATAAGAAATTCTGCAATTGGAAATATAATAATTGAAAACAGAAACTCAATTGAAGGTTTAACAACAAATTAGAGAGAAAAGGCAAAAGTTAAATAGTAGAAAATACTCAGGTTGAAGCTTGAAATGCAACAAAGAAGAAATAATAGAAAAAATAAGAGATATATGGGACATGGTGAAGAATGACCTAACGCATATGTAATTGGAGTCTCAAAATGAGACGAGTTATAAAATATGGAGCAAGATATTTAAAGATATATTGACTCAAAATTTCCAGAAGTGCTAGATCTATTGAGCTGTAGATTCAAGAAGTTCTACAAACCCCAAACAAAGTAATATAACAGTCAAAGGAGCAACAGCTAACTTTCAAAAAGAAATCCAGAAGAAAAGATGATTTCTTCAAAGTGCAGCCAGAAGATAATTACTAACCTCAAATTCTATATCCAGAGAAACATTCTTCAGAAATTAAGGCAAAATAAAAAAAAATTTTCAGGCAAGGAATAATACAACAAATTTATTGTCCATACTTAAAAGACATGCTAAAGAGAGCTTTCTGGGAAGAGGGGAAAAGATAAGAGATAGGTAAATGGGAATATAAGAAGAAATGAAGAGCACTAGAAAAGATAAACAAGTAACTATATATATGTTGATTTTTAGAAGCAATAATGTCTTTAAAATTTAAGTAGAAATATAATATACTAGGGGCCCAGTGCACGAATTCATGCACCTTGAAAGGAACTGTGGGCCGTGAGGCCGCTGTGGGCACAAGGGCGGGTCTCAGCCAATCCTCCATGCCCCCACCAGGCCCTTCCTGCCATGGTCCTTGGTCCCCTGTCTGCCTGCAGCCCCGTTCCCGCTGCAGTCATTTCCACATGCTAATGGTACAGAGTAATTTGGGCTGGTGCCAGTAGTAGGTGTGAGAGGTGACTCAGGCACTGGCTGCAGGTGTGAGCGAGGCCATCACTGGCAGCGGGTGTGAGAGACGGCTGCCAGCCCTGATCTCCCCTCAGGAGCAGGGAGAGGTAGAGAAGTCTTCAGGGGTGATCAGGCCTGCACCAGGTGCTGGCAGCGGGTGCAAGCAGGGCTGGGGCCAGGAGTGGGTGCGAGTGATGGTTCTGGAGTCAGCAGCAGGTGTGAGCGCCAGGCAGGACCATCGTGCCCGGGAGCAAAGAATTTTCAGTAACCACCAGAGGCTTGCCCCAATGACAGCAACTAGCGCCCTGCCTTGGTTTGGCAGAAAATTTCAATATTCTGAAATTTCTTGAGATTTGCTTTATGATCCAGTATATGTTTAATATATGTGTGATTGTATTTGATTATCTTGCTCAATTCTTTTTCTTTACAGAGAAACCTGTTAAAATCGCCAGCTATAATTATGGATTTTCTATTTCCCATTTTGGTTCTATCATATTTTACTTTATGTATTTTGAAGCTATATTCTTTTATTTTTTAAATATATTTCACTGATTTTTTACAGAGAGGAAGGGAGAGAGATAGAGAGTTAGAAACATCGATGAGAGAGAAACATCGATCAGCCGCCTCCTGCACATCTCCCACTGGGGATGTGCCCGCAACCCAGGTACATGCCCTTGACCGGAATTGAACCCGGAACCCTTCAGTCCGCAGGCCAACGCTCTATCCACTGAGCCAAACCGGTTTCGGCATTGAAGCTATATTCTTTTTTTTTTTTTTCATTCCATTTTTCTTTTATTTTAGGAATTTTTGGAATGTGCTCATGAAGTCTGCAAAGTGTACAATCTTCAGCCTGTGTGAAGCTATATTCTTAATTGCATGTCAATTTAAAGATACTACATTTTTCAGTTGAATTGACCATTGTACAGTTATAAAATATTTCTCTTTATTTCTAGTAAATATGCATGCCTTCTCTTTATTTCTAGTAAATATGCATGCCTTCCACAGAAAAAAAAGTTACAAGTTATTAGGGGAAGAAATAAAAAACTAAATCAGAGATATTATGCTTATCAGTTTGAAAACTTAATACTGAAAAGATGTAATACTCTCCAATGTATATGTGTTTGTGTATGTGTCAGTATTTAAAAAATTCAATCCCAACAGAATTTCTAGCTAGTATGTATGTTGATGTGTGTGTTTGCAAATAAAAGGCTGATGCTAAAATTTGTATAGAAATTCAAAGGGCCAAGAACAGTAAATAAAATTTGCAAAAAAAGATTAATATTGTTGGACCATGACCACATGACTTATGACTACTGTAATGCAATAGAGAAAGAGAGACTTTTCAATTAATGATACTAGATCAATTGGATGCACATGTCTAAAAAAAAAAAAAATGACAGTTCTCTTATTTCATACCAAACACAAAAAAATCAATTTCAGACAGTTTGACTGTGGATATAATTGTAAAAATTTAAACAATAAAGCTTTTAGAAAATGACATAGATCAGGGGTCAGCAAAATATGATCTAAAGGACAGATCCAAACTGCTACCTATCTTTGTAAATAATGTTTTGTTGCCACATAGTCACACCACTCATTTACATATTATCTCTTACTGCTTTTATGCTACAATGACAGTTGAATGGTTGTGACAGAGAGTGTAAAGCTTGCAAAGCAGAAATATTTACTATTTGGTCCTTTACAAAAAAATTCCAGCTCTTGACATAGAAGAATATCGTCATGTCCTTATGAGAGGCACAGATTTGTTAAACTGAATACAAAAAATACAAATAGTAAATAAACAGGTTGTTAAATTGTACTTAGTTAATTATTGTTATGAATTTCTGTTCCATGTAAGACATTATTAAGGAAGAGTAGGCTTTTGTACATGTCCAACTGTGATGTATTGTATTATTTGTTCACTGTTCTTTGTACCTGATTTTGCTTGCCCCTCTAATTCTCCCCTTTAGGGAGCATGCAATTCCCTGCCCAAGCACTTTTGGTTTTATCTTATGACCTGTTTTAGCCAATGGCATATAAATGGACACAATGCTTTTCATGACGAAATAGATGTTTTTAGAGGCATTGCTGGTTTCTGGTATCCCCATCTCTTGCTTTTTTACCTTCAACCATGAGAATAGGGTATTTCAGAAAGCTGGTCCATCTACAATTTGTTTTCTAGAATGAGAAGATTGTGAAGTCAAGTCAAGCCAAGAAAAGCTGAGTCCAGCTTGATCTAGCAATTTTCAGAAGAGCTGTAACAGACCTGCAACCAACTGTAAAGTGAGCAAGAAATGTATATTTGTTCTAAACCACTGAGTTTTTGACGTTTATTAAGTGACATAACCTCACGAAAGTTGCTTAATTCATACACAAAAGATACATATCCAGAAAGAAAATCATACAGCTCAATGAGAAAAATAAAAACAACCCAATTAAAATGTGAATAAAAAGTGCCAGGAGCATATCCAAAATGGCTAATAAGTGTATAACAAGTTTCTCAAAATGCAATCTAAATGCAAATTAAAACTAAAATGAGATATCACTATATGCCCACCGGTATGGCTAAAATGGAAAACAAACAAACAGTATTAAGTGTTGACAAGGTTGTGGAACAACTTTAACATATAATACTGGTTGGAGAGTAAATTGGTATAATTACTTTAAAAAACATCTTGGTAGTATCCACATAAATATATGCATAACCTTATGATTCAACAATTTTACTCTTTACTCCCGGGGAGATAATCAGATGTGCAACTGACATCCCGGGGACATAGCTAGGGCCCCCAGCACGGGTGCTCAGTGGGGCTTAAGCTTGCAGCCCCATATGACTGTATATATAAATATATATATATGATACTTTGAACACCACTGCCCCAGGGTCTGGCTTCCAGTCAGCCAGAATCTAGACAGATCCTCCCCTTTAGGACACCGACAGGCCTTGGCCAAACCCTCAATTACTAGGAGCCATTAAAAATAAAATAAAAACAAAGGTTTGAGAAAAAAACCAAGAGCTAGAGCAGGGTTGAATGATAAGGTTCTCCTACATGAGACCACTCCTTCAAGACTGGGAGAAATGGCTGTTTATATAATGCATAGAAACCAACACAAAAAGTCAAACAAAATGAAGAAACAAAAAAATATGTCCCAAACCAAAAACTTTTGAAGAAACTTTAATGAAATGGAGATAATAAGTTACCTAACAAAGAGGTCAAAGTAATTATCATGAAGATGCTCCCCAAACTCAGGAAAAGAATGGATGAATGCAGAACTTCAACCAAGAGACTGGAAATTTAAGAAAGTACCAAATAGAAGTCACGGAGTTGAAAAATGCAATAACTGAACTGAAAAAGGTCCCTATGCTCCTTAAATTTCTAGTTATAAGATAATCAGTTACAAGTTACATATTTTTACTAATAGAAATATTGCCATTTCTAAACATATTGTCATTTTTTTTCCTGATTTTACATTTGGACTATTGTTTGATGCCTGAGAAACTTAGCTCAAATCAATTCAATAACATTTTTAAAGCACCAAATGTGAGAGTAATCCTGAATAGAGGCTGTATGATATGATTCCTACAGTCATTTCGAGGAAACACAACTTTTACATGAAAGTAGTAGATGTAAGACAGAAAGAAGACAAGAGAGTAATGACATGGTATAATGAATAAATTAAGTGCCAGTGTGTCTGGCAAAGCCAATGAGTGCTGAGGTCAAGCCAGAGAACAATGTCAGTGTCAATGAGACACTTTATTCAAAGAAAAAGTTGATCTAGAGATGTGCCTTGAAGAACTTGAAAATCTGAAAAGCAATAGAAAAGGAGCATCAATACGCATTTCATTAAGCAGTGTCACACAGCGTGTGGGAAAAGTACAAAATGGAAGGGGTGGCCAAGATTAATTTGCCGATATGAGAGGACATATGTGAGGGTGAAAGGAAAACGGGAATAAGCAAAAATGGCGCTATGGGTGCTCTGACACACTGCTTTCCTAGCAGAGCGTGCCTGCGAATCATCTTCAGGCTCCCAGGGGACACCAACGCTGCTGGCCTGTGGACACACTTGGAGTAGCATAGGTGTAGGATGCGTAAGAAAATTTCAAATTAGATATGACTGTGAGACCGAATTTTTGGACTGGAACTCGGATTCTTTGTCCGCCGGAATCCAAGAATGAGTCCACGGACAGAAAGTGGTATAGCAGAGATGGAGATTTATTGAAGAACAAGCACAGACTCCCATGTAGGGAGCGGGAAAGGGTCCCACTGAGTTCCTTTTCCCTGTGGTTTATAAAGGCTGCAGTTCCTGTGTCCTGGTATCCCCTCTGATTGGTCGATACTCCCCTTCGACATGTGAGGTTCCCTCTCCTCCTTCCCTCTGAGCTTTCTTCTTTTCCTTCTGAACGAAGGGCTTCCCTCTCTTTATTTTGTAAATATAGACCTTTCCTGGCTGCTTCTAGTTCCCTTGTTTTATGGAGATGTAACTGCACCTGGCTTTTTCTTTTTAAGTGTTGACATTTTCTTTTATTTTTTAAATATATCTTTATTGATTTCAGAGAGAAAGGGAGAAGGGATAGAAACATCAATGATTAGAGAATCATTGATTGGCGGCCTTCTGCATGCTCTGCACTGGGGATCGAGCTTGCAACCTGGGCATGTGCCCTGACTGGGAATCAAACTATGACCTCCTGGTTCATAGATAGACAGTCAACCACTGAGCCATGCCAGACGGGCCACAAAATTTTTTGTAAAAAATAGAGATAGAAACATTAATGAGAATCAACCCTAGCCTGTTAGTTCAGTGGGTAGCGCATCAGCCTGTGAACCAAAGGTTCCAGGGTTCAATTCTGGTAAAGGGCATGTACCTTGGTTGCAGGCTCCTTCCTGGTGGTCAGGTCCCATGCAGAAGGCAACCAGGAGATGTGTTTCTCTCACATCAATATTTCTCTGCCCTTCCCTCTCTGTAAAAAAGATCAATGGAAAAATATCAGTGGGTGAGGATCAACAACAAAAAAAATAAAATGATGAGAATTATGGATTGGCTGCCTCCTGCATGCACCTGGCTTGCTTGTGTTATGGGAATGTACCTTCTGCCAGTCTGTGGCCCTGTTTTTTCCAGGGACTCCAATTCTAAAAATTCCTAATGTTGCCTATGTTCCCCCTAAAATTCCTGCCTCAGTGGGGGACAGAAAGTTTTGAAGGATAGGAGGGAAAAGAATACAGGTAGATTATGGTAGTGATAAGAACAACAATAATTATAACCACTTATTGAATTTTTTTTATCAGTTTTCTCCAGTTCTTATCCTGGTCAGTTACAGAAGCTCCCACCAAGGAGCCCAGAGCACCAAATGTTAAAAAACAGGGCTGACAAAGGAGACAAGGCCTTTATTGAGGCAAAACAAGCCAGGGAGGACCGAGAGAGTAATGAGGACACTGCGGTGGCACACCTCAGGCTTTGCTTTGGGATCCCATGTCAATATTAACGTGTGGGTGACACGGTTGCCTTGATGGTCTGGAATTGCTCTGAAGCAATCAAGCAGACCTCCCCCTGAGCTGGCAAAGTCTTTCTTTATATTCATACAGATCCAGGACACACGTCAGCTTCACAAAGAAAACTGCTGAGGCTGGGTTCTTCTCTTCGGGTTGTTTGCTGTGTTGCCCGCCCCTCCCTCGCAGTAAGTGTGCTGCTGGTTGCAGTTTGAATTCACATTAGGGACCTGAGCCTGTACAGAATATCATACGATGTATGTTAATCATCCGCCTATTAAGCCCTGGAATACTAGGCCCCTGCCTTACAAGACAGAACACTTTGAGATTTGTAGATAGTATAAGAAATGCGTAGAAATTTGAATACAAAAACAAGGAAAACCTCTCCTAGGACTAATATGGTGATGAGTAACTTGGCAGCATCTTAGAAGGTTAAGAGGGTGGAGCTGGCACATTACTCTTCTATGAAGTCAAGGAAAATGCTGCTAACAGGGCCATCTTAGGACAGATGAGTGATCTGCTGTCAACAGTTTCAGAGGACAGTGTCCTCAGGGAGGGAATCTAGAAGCTCGTACTAGTAGGATTGCTCCCTGACTCTGCTTAATTTTCTATCACTAGTGTATACAGCTGCTCCAGTCACAAGTGCTCTGTGCTGGAGAATAGAAACTCTAGGCAGAAAAACTCTTTCAAAATTAGAAAAGAGAGAGAAAAAAAGAGAAATTCAGATCCCATTACTCTGCTTTATGCAAACAAACTTTTAAAGTTAGCTAAAGCACATGTGTTCTGCACATCTTAAAACACTGTCCATGTCAGGAGAGTAAAACTTTCATATAAAGAGGTGTGCAGGACAACAAGAAGTGTATTTACCTTTTCATTTGTTCTAGACAATTCGAGATAACTTACTAATTTTAAATCACAAAAATGATACATTATCAGGATAGAAACTGCAAAATACTAATAAGAGAAAGTAATAAGTAGAGAAAGTAATTGCCCATAGTTTCATAACTTAGTTAACATTTTGATGTGTGTTTTCCCAATCTCTTTTCTATGCATATTTTATTTGCTATTTCACATAGTTGTCAATGTCCATATTAATTTGAATTCTGCTTTTAAAAGGTAACATTGTACCACTTCTTAACATAACACATGAAGCCCTGTGGTGGGTGGGTGGGGGGGGTGCGTTTCTTATGTTGAAATTATCCAGCATTTCACCCTTGGAAGGTTGAGAGGATTAAAATAAATAGGTAGCTCTATAAAATAGGACGCACAGCCCAGGATACTGCCTTTTTCTCTGGTCTTAAGACTTTGTAAGTGCTTAAGACCTTTATAACATTCATCTGTGCTTCTATCAGACCTTTAAAGGGAGACTGTATTGTGAGAACGTAAGATTTTTTTTCCTGCTGAATATCTGAATTTGTGTAGGAATCCATCTATAAACTTACAGTTAATCAAGTAAAGCCAGGGTTTGGTGTAGAGGAAGAGAACTGGAATAATGTCCCCTCCCCCCTCACTGACTACCATCACGGCCATAAATTTTCTTTTTTAATTTGAAATAAAGACTTTTAAGGTGTACTTTACACAAAATAAAATGCATCTCCCAGCCCTAGGCAGACACCAATCCCTTCTCTGACTTGATAGATTAGCTCTGCTTGTGTTAGAAGTTTATATAAATAGAATCTTATAGTAAGTGCTCCATTGTGTTTCACTTCTTTTTTTAATTAAATCTTTATTGTTCAGATTATTACATTTGTTCCTCTTTTTTCCCCCCATAACTCCCCTCCTCCCAGTTCCCGCCCCACCCTCCGCCCTCACTCCCCACCCACTGTCCTCATCCATAGGTGCACGATTTTTGTCCAGTCTCTTCCCGCATCTCCCACACCCCTTTCCCCCCCAAGAATAGTCAGTCCATTCCCTTTCTATGTCCCTGATTCTATTATAATCACCAGTTCATTCTGTTCATCAAATTATTTATTCACTTGTTTCTTAGATTCACTTGTTGATAGATATGTATTTGTTGTTCATAATTTGTATCTTTACCTTTTTCTTCCTCTTCCTCTTCTTAAAGGATACCTTTCAGCATTTCATATAATCCTGGTTTGGTGGTGATGAACTCCTTTAGCTTTTCCTTATCTGTGAAGCTCTTTATCTGACCTTCAATTCTGAATGATAGCTTTGCTGGATAAAGTAATCTTGGTTGTAGGTTCTTGGTATTCATCACTTTGAATATTTCTTGCCATTCCCTTCTGGCCTGCAAAGTTTCTGTTGAGAAATCAGCTGACAGTCGTATGGGTATTCCCTTGTAGGTAACTGAGTTTCTTTCTCTTGCTGCTTTTAAGATTCTCTCTTTGTCTTTTGCTCTTGGCATTTTAATTATGATGTGTCTTGGTGTGGTCCTCTTTGGATTCCTTTTGTTTGGGGTTCTCTGCGCTTCTTGGACCTGTAAGTCCATTTCTTTCACCAGGTGGGGGAAGTTTTCTGTCATTATTTCTTCAAATAGGTTTTCAATATCTTGTTCTCTCTCATCTTCTGGCACCCCTATAATTCTGATGTTGGTACGCTTGAAGCTGTCCCAGAGGCTCCTTACACTATCCTCGCATTTTTGGATTCTTTTTTCATTTTGCTTTTCTGGTTGGGTGTTTTTTGCTTCCTCGCATTTCAAATCATTGACTTGATTCTTGCGCTCCTCTGGTCTGCTGTCGGGAGTCTGTATAATATTCGTTATTTCAGTCCATGTATGCTTAATTTCTAATTGGTTCCCCAATATAACATAGAGGGTCTCATTAGTTTTCTTGTAGATCTCATTAAGTTTATCGGCGGCTTCTAAACAGTTCTTGAGAGACCTTAAAAATGTGGTTCTGAACTCTATATCTTCCATTGACAATTTTGTCCTGTTTCTTTGTCTCCGCATTTTGTTATGCTTCCTTGGTGCACCCCCTAGTGGTCTTTGTTCGCAGTCTTATAGTTAAACCTTAATTGTTGTAGCTAATACCAGGGAGGGTTTGACCTCCAGGCCAAGTGGCTATGAGAATCAGCTGTGTCTGCACTGAGAGAACTTCTGTCCTCTAGGGAGGTGCTAATCTGGCGTTTGCCTGAGGCTATCCAGCAAATGCCTCTGTGCAGGGCTTGGGCGGGGCGGGTCGCACAGGATCAACAGTGTGGGCCGGAGAGAGCAGTCATGGCGGCTCTCAGTCCTGTTTCCAGGGGCTCTGCCTCTCTGAGTCCCAGCACTCGCTGCAAAGCTCGGAGAGAAAGCTGCACTCGCTCTGACCGAAGCCAGACAGTCCCGCTTCTCCCGTCCGAGTCTGGGTCCCTAAAGACTCTCCCGTATCTGGAGCTCAGAGTCTGCGACTCCCTCCTGATTGAAAACGCCAACCGCGCCCTCCGCCGCCAGCCTGCTCCGCACACTCCGCACCTCAGAATTTGACTTCAGCACTGCGCCTCCTCTGAGTGTCCGTATGCGTTTCTCTTTCCTCCTAGTTGTAGGACTTCCACTCAGCCAGCGTTCCTGTGGTTCTGGGTGATGTCCGTTCTGTCTTTTAGTTTCACTTTTGAAGTAGTTCAAGGCAGCAAACTCTGGCTTTAACCTATGCCGCCATCTTGGTTCTCCCTCTTTTTCTCAGTAAAATATTTCTGAGAGTCATTTGTGTGGTTGAGTCCATCAGTTTCTTCCCTTCTAAGTAGTGTCCCACGGTATGGGTGTTTCACAGGTGTTTATCCACTCACTAGTTGAAGGATGTTTACATTGTTTCCAGAAACATGCACGTGTAGGTTTTCATATGAACACCAGCTTTCATTTCTCTTGGGTAAATATCTTAGGAACAGGGTTGCTGGGTCTCAGGCTAAGTATGTTTAACTTTATAAGAAACTGCCAAACTTTTCCAAAGTGGCATCATTTTGCATTTACAACAACAATGTAACAGAGTTCTAGTTGTTCTGCATCTTCCTCAACACTGCTGTTTTTATTTTATTTTTTAAATATATTTTATTGATTTTTTACAGAGAGGAAGGGAGAGAGATAGTTAGAAACATCAATGGGAGAGAAACATTGATCAGCTGCCTCTTGCACACCCCCTACTGGGGATATGCCCACAACCAAGGTACATGCCCTTGACCAGAATCGAACCTGGGACCCTTCAGTCCTCAGGCCGATGCTCTATCCACTGAGCCAAACTGGTTAGGGCAGTGGTCGGAAAACTGCGGCCCCTTGAGTGTGGCTCTTCCACAAAATACCATGTGCGGGCGCGCACATACAGTTCGATTGAAACTTCGTGGCCACACTCAAGGGGCCAGAGAGCTGCATGTGGCTTGTGAGCCGCAGTTTGCCGACCACTGAGTTAGGGCATCACTTGCTGATTTTAGACACCTTGAGAGTGTGAAGTGGCATCTCTATGTAGTTTTCATTTGCATTTCCTTATTGCCTAACAATATGGAGCATCTCTTCATGAGCTTCTTTTACTTGACCATTTATATATTTTCATTGGGGAAGTGTCTGTTCAAATGTTTTGCTCATCTTTAAAGAAATTGACTGTTTGCTTGACAGAGCTTTTAAAAACAGCTTTATTGAGGTATAATTGATGTAAATAACTGCAGACATTTAAATGTGCAATTGATAAGTTTTGAAATATGTATACACATGAAACCGTCACCACATCAAGATAATAAACACACTCATCACCTCTATTCCTTCATGCCTCTTTGCCTGCACTCCATGCCCTCCGACTTACCCACTGGCATCCGCAAGCAACCTCACATCCACTTTCTAAACCTAGAGAAATCGTGGGTCTGTTATTTTTGTTGGTCGCTTTAGGTTATAACATGTATCTTTAACTTATCATAGCTTACCTTCAAGTGGCATGGGCAAGCTGTATAAAAGGTACTGCCATTTCTTCCCTCCCTTGGTTTTATGCTATCACCACTATTTTACATGTATGAAAGGTCATAAACTCCACAATACAGTGATATTATTTTTTTGTGTAAAAATTAATTATATTTTCTTTATACCTCTCTTAATTGTTCAGCGGGTTTATAATATACATCTTTAATTATAAATCTACCTTCAAATAATATTATATTACTTCCTGTGTAATATAAGAAAAATAATTATATACTACAGATTTCTATTTTTTCAAAAACATCAGTTTTATACAGGCCATATGTCACAATATATTGACACTATTTACTTGAGAGAGTAATTATATTTTAGGATTAATAAAAAAGACTTTTAACTTCATTTTAACCATTTCCAGAGATATGCCTTTCTTGGTGTAGATTCAAGTTTGTCTGGTACCATATTCCTTCTGCTTGAAGAATTTGCTTTATTACTTCTTTTAATGCAGGTCTTCGGAAATTAACTCTCTCAGCTTTTGTTTATCTGAGAAAAATCATTTTTCTCTTCAGCTTTAATTATTATTTTTAATGGGTTTAGCATTCTTGCCTGAGTTCTATCCATTCAGTTCTTTAATAATGTCATATCTTTTCTGGCTTGTATACTTTGAAACGAGGTTGCTATAATTCTTACCTTTATTTCTTTCTACATAATTTATATTTTTCCCCCTCTGGCTGCTTTCAAGGTTTTCTCATTATTTCCCATTTTAAGAAGTTTGAATATAGTATGACTAGATTTTAAAATTATTGTTATTAATATTATTGGTATTTACTGAGTTTCTTAGATTTTTAGTTTGATATATTTTATCATTTTTGTAAAATTCTTAGCCATTGTGTGTTCAAATATATCTTCTGCCTAATTTCCTCTTTCCTCTCCTCTAGAACTACAATAATATGCATATAAGGCTGTTTAATAGCTTTTAGTCCCTCTTTTACATCCCAATCTCATTCCTTTTTGTCTTTGGTTTATGAAATTTCTATTGTTCTATTTTTAATCTCATTGATTTTTTTTCTTAGTTGTATTGAGTCTCCTTAATAAGCGTGCAAAGACATTCTTCATGTTATTACATTTTTATTTCTGGTATTTCATAAGACTTTTTCTTCTATTGGTTGAAATTCCCTACCTCTTAATATATTTTGTCCATCTTTTAAACTAGAGACATTAATATGTTAAGAATACTTATTTTTTAACTCCCTTTCTGAGAGTTTCAATGTCTGTCTGGTTCATCTTTGGGTCTGGTTATATTGATTCCTTAGTCTCTTGACAAGAGATTCTCCCCCTCCACCCCACCCCCGTCTGAATGCTGACATTATAAGCAGAGCAATAAAGGCCAAGGTAAATAGTATTTATTTTCAGAAATAGGCAAGCCTCTTCTGCTAGGTCACTAATGTTGGAGCTTGCACCCATATACTCAGGAGTTGAGCTCAGGAGTGTTTGGTTGCTGTTGCTGTGATTATCTTCTGTGCGTGACCAGCTGCCAATTCCTCTAGTATTATCATATGGGCTGGGTTGCTGGAGGGCTTTTATAATGTTCCTTTTCTAGCTTCAGCTTTTGTCTTTCTTTGTGCCTGTGCTTAAGAAGGGATTTTGTTCCCTTGTTCTTGTTTCTCTTATAATGAAAAACTGATGTTGCTTGTTACTCAGTGATTCTAGAGGTGGGGGCAAGGGGAGTTTTTGTGTCCTAGTCCAGCCTCAATTTTAGGCATGTTGTCTGCCCTTGGGTCTCAGAGGTTGGACGTTTTTGGTGATCCTGCTTCTCCTCTTTGTGGCAGCCAATTTTTGATTTGGTGGGTCTTGTGTGTGAGAGTTCCCAGCCCCGCTCCCTCCCTAGCAGTAGGAGACCTCTAATGGTCTGGCCCAGGATCTTTTCTGTCCTTTCCCCAGGGATTTAAGAACTTTTCTTAAAACCCTTTCTCCAGACTCAGTGGGTCTTCATCTGTGCCCTGCTGCCCTTTGCCCACCAGGTTAAGAGCTTTATTCCATAGGGAAGAAGGAGCTGCTGGGACTTTGGGATTCGCCCACAGTAGCGGTGCTCCCCTCCCCAGGTCCATGCTATGGAGAGAGAATTTCTCTTCAGTGCCCAGTGGAGGTCAGTGGAGAAGAACCTGCAGATGGACTCCCCTTAAGTCTGCAGTTCTCAGGGATTTGACACTGTCTTGCTAGCTCACACTGAGCTTTTCAAAATATGTTAAAATTTTTAGCTGAAATTGCATCTCTCCCCCACATATTCTACTACAAGTGAGGCAATCCTCACTTCTTTTCTCTTTGGAGGAGCCTGTCTTTCCTTAGATTTCAGAGTACTGTTTGCTTTGTGATGTTAGCTATCTAATAAGCACAAGAAAAGTGATTATTTTGTGGTTCGTACAGCTTTTTATTATAGTTAGGGGGGATGGTTCTCTTTCAAAACTTTCATTTTTTAAAAATCCTCACTGGAAGATTTTTTTCCCCACTGATTTTTTTTTTTTTTTTTTTTAGAGAGAATGGAGGGGAGGGAGAACAGAGAGGGAGGGAGGGGGAGAGAGAGAGAGAGAGAGAGAGAGAGAGAGAGAGAGAGAGAGAGAGGTGAAAGAGACACATTGCACATTGATTGGTTGCCTCCTGTACGTATTTTGACTGGGGCCAAGAATTAAGCCTGTCACTGAGGTACACGTGCCCTTGACTCGGGAATCAAATCTGTGATCTTTAGTCCAAAGGCTGACGCTCTAACCACTGGGTGGGTAACCGGCCAGGGCAAAAACCTTCATTTTTTAATATATTTCTATATATATAAACTTTAAAGTATTACTTAAATACTCTGTGTTTGAGACATACCTGATATTTTTTCCTTTTCTTTTTTTCAGATATCAAATATTTGTATGCATAGACCTGTGGTTCTATTTCCTGAGCTGTTCTGAAGCCCTTTTTTGGGGAAACCAGTCCATGACATTCTATAAAATTTATTGTTTGAATGACTTGGGATGATGGGGATAAAGAGACTTTTACTAGCCTGCACTCAACTAGCTGTGGCAAGCTGGCAGCAGCTGGGAAATTACCAGAAGAGTAATTTACAGACACAGAAACAATAGACTTTTGGACACACTAGTATGTTTTGTCCACAAACACTCTGAGCATTGAAATCCTGTTTCAAAATATAATATGAATTGTGTCAAGAATGAAGTGGCAATGTTATTTACACGTACATTAAGGTAACCTCAATAACAAATAAAGATATTTTCCAGTAACTCCAATGAGGTAGGTCCTATGCAAATAGCTGAAGAAATAAAATTATTATAAAAAATGATTTACTCTTAGGAAGTGTCCACGGTAGATATGCCATATGTTAACTCTTTAGTGAATGGGATTGCTCTGAACGGTGTAAATTTGTTAGTCCAGTGATGGTGATATACAGGAAAAATAGTTTTCTCTAAAATATCAATTTGTTCTAAGTTATAGAATAAATTTTATTGTTTTTATAGGCCAACAGAATATTGTGCACATTATTTACCAAGATTATCTGGTAGATCATTAGTATAATATGACCAATGTACATTTATTCTACCTTTGCAGAAAATGAGGGGTTGATTAGTTTTGACTGTGTCACTCATTCTTGTGTGATGTTTTGAAGATAAAGCGCTATGGCATTATTTTAATACTTTTCTGGAAGTTTATTACTGATATGGAATACTGCAAGACAATGCAAATCACAGGGGAAATAAGATGTGCATTAACATAAATATCTGTGTGAGATAGAAATATTAACTTCCAGGTGTTGAAAGAGAATTCTATTGCATCAGAATTCTTCATTCCTCTATTTTGTGGCTTTCAAAGTTTGTGAGGAAGGCATCGTAAGGGAGTTACATTTTTACACCTATACTGAGTCCCTTTGTGGAACAGCCACTGACATCTCATAGTACATTTTTAAAGAATAAATGTAACTTTACTCCTCTTTTCTTCTTTTCTCAGTTTTTGAATAAGTTAGTGGAGAGTCTTGTTTTAGAGTTGGTCAAGCTAAATAAGACAATAAATTGAAGTTCACAGAACTGTTTTGTAGGTTTCATTAATCTTGCTCTTTTTGAGGCTGTCAGTAATTATTTTTAAATATTTGAATTAATTGTATTTATCATGAATTAGACTAATTATGCATTCTCACAAAGGAGGCAATTAAAGATGTGAAATGAAACAAAACCAGCTAGCATTTCTGCAAACTCAGCTAGCTTAATTTTTCAAAGTACTGTTAATAAAATCAACATAAATAATTTGCATTTCTGAGTGGATTAATAGACACTGAAAGAGAAAAAAAAATTTCTTTGTAATCAGAGCTGAGCAAAATAAGAAAACAAAGCTCCCCTTAAAAATATGAAAAAAAAGTTCACTTAAGGCATTTCTGCAGAATTCAGACTGTGTATCTCAGAAATATATCTAATGCTAGGATTCTTAGTCTGAGAGTGGACTGTGATATGATTTCCTAAGCAAAATATTTATAGAATGGCAAACATGAAGTTGTCTCCTGCCTATCGAACAATATTAGTATCCATGAATCACTGTGATTATCAAAAACAAGCAAACCAATTCAACAAGTTTCCAATATGCCCCTGGGAGCAGTCCTGCTCCATCAAAATCCACAGACTGAAGCTCACAAAGCCAAAAGAACTGGCGAAGGACAACAGCCTCACAATTTTGAACTTGGAAAGCAGATGTGTTGGGGGTGACTGACTGAGCAGAGCTGGGAAAGCTGACCCTAAGCCAGCAGTCAGAAAAACCTGATTTTCACCACTGGAACCTGAAAAGGCTCAGGAATTCGTGACCACATGTGACCCTAAAAGTGGAGGTGAAGGTAGAGCTAAAAACAAAATGGTATGAAAGCCTGTTCCAAGTTGAATCTGGAAGCGCTGACTGAAAACCGTAAGTTAACATTTCCACCTAAATAACATCTCCATTTCAGACCCTGGAGTCCACTTGGATTCTAGAATTCTGGCAGCTGTACTGTGTCCTCTGCTCAGGGGCTTGTAGGTTCTTCTCTGGGACTCCACAGCTTAAGCAAGGTAGTGGCCTCAGGGTACCTGAAACAGCGGTTTCCCTTTACCAACCCTGTTCTAGAGCCCAGATCCTCAATTCATAGAGCCCTGTGCTTCCATATGAGTGAGGAATCAAGGATCATGAGACATTTGAGGAAAGCCATCAGTGTGAACGTGCTGATTCAGACAAACTAAAAATGCAACCCGGGGAAAAGAGCACAGCCCGGAGTACAGAAACTTCAAAAAATGATCATTCGTGTCCTCATGAAGTAAAACACAGCATTCTTGAAGCACACGACAGGTTACGACAGAAAGGAATACTAGAGACCAAAAGAATTAATGTAAAATAGTGAGAAGTACCAAAGAGAAAGAGATAAAATAAAGGGAGGAAATTGACAAGAAAAGAGACACAAAACGCAAAGAGAAAAACAAAATGACTGAAAGGGTAAAAAATGTAACCTTTTCAGGAGACCCAGAGCGTGAAAACAAGACAGAGAGGAGGAAACCATCCATGACGTGTTTTAAGATTCCCGAAATGGAAAGCTTCCTTGGTTGACATCTGGTGCGATCCTGCTATACACAGTTGCATCTTCCTGGATTCCAGAGGACCTTTATTCCGGGGTCAATGCCAATGCCAAATGAGAAGAAACCAGTGCAGCTCTAAGTCCTCTCATTTACTGTAGAGTTGGATACAAACAAAAATTTCCTTTGGAAGTCTGAAGGACTAACCAGGGAGGCTTTATGTCATTCTGATTTGCTTAGAATTGAGGACATGGTGTAATAACATGCAGTGTTAGTTAATTGTCACTGATTCTAACTGCTGACTCTAAACTATGCCTGGCTGGAGTGGCAGTGGGTCTCAAGGGCTGCTATCTTGTGGACGGACATTCCCTTCTGGGATTGTAGCTTAAGCAGAAAGAGATGTAGATTTTAAATACATGTGAAGCATGGTAATACTATTTTTCTAAATGAAAAACAGAAACTCTTATCCTTGCAAATAATTTTTTTCTGGATTGTAAATATATTAAAAGTTTTACAAAGGTATACAAATTAAGTGACATTTAATTTGTTAAAAAATAATAAAATTATATTAAATTGGATATGCTCCAAAAATTCTAGGCTACCTGCAGTAGCCTTAGGTTATAAATGCAAATATAGTTCATTATAACTTCACTCTACAATCAGTGCTGTGTGTATAAATAAACTGAGTAAAACTAGAATGTGTGATAAACATCAGTTTCAATCAATGGCATGTGAAGTCCTATCACCTATTGGTATCTATTGCTTTATAGAAAGTTGAACTTTTTAGAGATGGCTCCATTATTTGGCATTTACTTGTCAAGTTTTAGGTCAAAAGTATAAAATTCCAAAACATTGGACAAGGTCAGGCATCAAAGTCTCTTTCAGAAACACTAAGAAAGGCCCATTTGTGATAGTGAATAAAAGGGGAATCTGAAAATTAAGTATCTGTAAGACTATTACTCAGAATAAAAGCAGGTGAATTTCTTTTTTGTAATCAAATAAGAATGTGAATAAATGTTATATCTGTAAGGCAGCAATATGCCAGTTTAGATCGCTTTGGCAGGACGGTGGCCTAACTTGTGATCGGTCTGGTCTTTGTGTAATTGAATGCATATATCACTATTTGCCAGTCTGGCTCTTTCCTGTGCTTATTTTATGTGGCAATGATTATTTGTGAACTAGACTTGGAATATTGAATACAATTTGGGCCAAGGAGCCAAGCAGACATATCTACCTTTATATGTTTGAGACTGTAGTTCTTGCCATTTCAGACAATTTTGTAGCTCAGAGCACTCGGAAAGTTCTCATCCACACGGCGTCACGGAGCTTTGGAATGCCACCAAACGTTAGTGTTTTTCCAACGAAACAGGATTTACTCTGCTCTTTCTGTTCTGCTTATAAATATAACTACAGTTGGTCAGCCAGGCAAATGCTGTTGTGAATGAAGAACTAGATACCACTTTTTTTTTTCCAGGTGAAATTGACACAAGCAGTATTTTATTGACATCCAGGTAGGTTTAAGCTTCTGATCTTTCAAAATCACTAAACTCACCTCCTTCAAATCTCTCTACTTGTGCTTTCTTCCTGACACTTTCATTTTAGATTCATTCTCTACCTCCTTCATGTTCAGGGAGTCCTCTAACAAGGGTAGTACCATCTTCTGAGAGAAACATTCAGTGTAGCAGTAGGAATTTTATTTTGTTAAATACCAAATTATTTATTGGATGTGGTGTGGCAAATGAAATGTAGTAAAGCTAGGAGAAACTACTCTTTTTCTAATGAACGCAGCTCATATATTTAACATTACTTCTACAACACATGTCTTTCTGAAATCCTATACTTGGTGGGATTCTCTGTGAAGAACATCTAGTCAAACAATATATATTTCCCTGATTTCTGTGTTAAATGAACACATTTTATTTGATACTAGTGGCCTGGTGCACGAAATTCATGCATGGGAGTGGGGGGGGGGTCCCTCAGCCCAGCCTGCACCCTCTCCAATCTGGGACCCCTCAGGGGATGTCTGACTGCCGGTTTAGGCCCAGTCCCAGCGGCAGTCGGACATCCCTGCTGGCTCCTAACTGCTCATCTGCTTGCCTACCTGATCACCCCTAATCACTCTGCCTGCCAGCCTTCTCACTCCCAACTGTTCCCCTTGCTGGCCTGATCACCCCCAACTGTCCTTCCCCTGGTGGCCTGATCACCCTCAACTGCCTCCCTACTGGCCTGCTTGCCCCCAACTGCCCCCCCTACCAGCCTGCTCACCCCCAACTGCCCCCCTGACAACTTGATAGTTCCCAACTGCACCCCGCTGCCAGCCTCCTCACCCCCAACTACCCCCCCCTCCTAGCCTGCTTGCCCCCAACTGCCCTTCCCCTGGTGGCCTGATTGCCCCTAATCATCTCTGCCTTGGCCCTGCCACCATGGCTTTGTTTGGAAGGAAGTCTGGAAGGTCTCTCGGAAGGTCTCCCCATCTAATTAGCATATTACCCTTTTATTAGTATAGATGCCAGTCAATGTTTCTTATCCACTTACAATGCCCCCTTTTTTTTACTTTCTTTATTTCCCTTCCCTAACTTTTTTTTAAGACTTTACTATATGCAAAGAACTAAATAGGGACAAGTTTTATCCTTGAGGAAATTACAGGGGAGTGTGGGAAACAGAGATGTGTAAAAATAACTATACAACAATGCAAACAGCTAATACTGATGGAGATGTCACTATGTGCTGGACACTGTTCTCTAATCAGGAACTGTTGCTTAACCCTCTGGGTAACACTCTGGGAGAGGTTAACATTGCTTTCATTATAACAGATGAGGAAATAGGTGCAGAGACTTCAGATTCTTGACCTAGGTTGAGGAAACTAGGTTTTCTGGCTTCCAAGAATAGGGATTTTTGCATAATGACTCACAATCTTACCAAAGGCAGAAATGTAAACCAAAGATAATAGATTCCTAAAACTTATGCAGATCAAATTCCCTGGGAATGCAGAGAAGGAATATGGGTAGGTGGGGAATATGGCAGGTAAAGTGAGTCTTGAATACCATTAGGGTGTAGAGTGAGTATATGTATCTGTAACACACCAACAAACCAGGCTTCTAGCCTTGAGAAAGCAGGCTTTCTTTCTTTTGTATTTATAACAAATTTATCTAAGTCTTGTCTGAGTTTGGATACAACTGAAGTTCAGAGAGATAGATGGTTTATCAACGATCACATGGCTTATTAGAAGCAGAGCCAACATCAGGATTAGCATCACTTTTATACATATATTTTTTCTTGTTTGAGAATTGAAAGGAGGGGGAAAGAGAGAGAGACTGAGAGAGATAGAGAGAGAGAATGAGAGAGAGCTAAAGAGAGAATGAGAGAGAAACCAATATAAACCAAGAGAGACCTGATTGGTTGCCTTCCTCAAACTCCTTGACTTGGGCTGGGGATCGAACCTGCGACCCAGGTACTTGTGGTTGACCAGGAATGAAATATATACACTTAAATATATTTTTATTGATTTCAGAGAGGAAAGGAAAGGGAGAGAGATATATAGAAACATCAATGATGAGAGAGAATCATTGATCGACATCCTCCTACATGCTCCTTACTGGGAATGGAGCCCTGACCAGGTATCAAACCTGGGTCGCTTCAGTCTGCAGGCTGATGCGCAACCACTGAGCCAAACCTGCTGGGGCAAGTTGGTTATCTTGTATCCTTCTTGGATCCTGCTCAATGTAATCCAAAAAGTTGATCCAGAGATTTCTGCCCAATTATTGGGGCCACAACTAGTGATCATTTCCCTGTTCCAAAAACTAGCTCCTATTAGGGAAAACACTTATAATTAACTTTTCCTTAAAAATGGAAGCACATAATCAATGTGTGACCAACATTGCCAAAGAAACTATCAGCCTCTACATATTCCAATATGAAAAAACAATTCATAATATTTTAGAAAAAGAAAGAAAAAGACCTGGAAAAGAGGTTGTTTGAGGTAATAATGAAAGATCTGAAGAGAGTGGGAGTCTTTACCTTGGTGAATAAAAGGTTAAGATTTTGTCAATGTGTCAAGTTTAGATTGTCATTGTAATGGGAAAAGACAGTCTAACTCTGCTTTTAGCTCTGCACATATTCAGTAATAATTTTAAGAATATACACTGGTGTTCAGGAGTTGGTATTAGCAAAAATCAATTTCATTCACTTTATACATTTGAGAAATAAGAAAACTTTTTGGAAAAGAGTTCATAAAGCTTCATAGAGATTGGGTTTATTGTTTTGACTTTGGGGAAATAAAAGGGATGGTATCTAGTTGTAAGATATATAACTTATTTCTGGATATAAGTATTTGTGTTATCTCTGCTTTTTTTTTTTTCTTGGCCAATCTTGCTAGATTTTATGAGATGTATTAATCTTTTCAAAAACAAATCTATACATATATATGTATATCCTAATATATAAAGAGCCAGGGTCCGTCACAACCTAAACATCCGGACAGATGACTGAACACCAGGCTAAGTTCCCGGCTGGTGTGGCAGGAGTCAGTCCTGAGTCCTGGCCGCCCACAGTGGGAGTCAGTCCTAGGTCCAGGCCTCCTGCAGCAGGAGTTAGTCCTGGGTCCCAGCCGCCCTTGGCATGGTGGGAACAGAGCCATGCTGCCATTGGACTGGCCTCTTGGTCCCTCCCCCCACCTGCAGGCTCTGGGTAATCAGAGCCATGCTATGATCTGGGAATCTTGGTCCCTCCCCCCACCTGGAGGCTCTGGGGAACCATAGCCATGCTGCAATGGGACTGGACCCTACCTGAGTGGTCCCAGACTGTGAGAACATACAGGCTGGGCTGAGAGATACTCCCCAAGTGCACAAATTTTCATGCACTGGGCCTCTAGTTATATAATAATGAAATATACATAAATTCATTTAATGACACAATATAAAAAGAGGTTAGTTTTGTTAACCATGATATTGTCTTTAATTAGCTCATCAGTATTAATTGTTTAATAACTTAAAAAGATCAATGCAACATAAAAATTTAAAAACAATAAATGATTTGTATGTAGTTTGGAAACTTATGAATAGTAAGAACTTGAGCGATAGCCAGCTATATCTTTCATTGAATTAAATATACAATAATTAAATTTTTTAATTTAAAATTACCAGCATTCTGGGATTCTGTAAATGTCCGTGCCAGGGAGGATGCTTAACCAACTGAGTCACACTGGCCAGGGCTGAAGGTTGTTTTGATGATATGTTGCATTTCCATATAAATTTTAAATTCATCATGCCAATTTCTTTAAAAAATGTTGTTGGTACTTTGTTATTTGTGTAGGACCTATAGATCAGTTTGAGGAGAATGAATATTTAGCAACACAAAATCTTTCAATCAAAAACATGTCCTCTCTCTAGACTTATTTAGATTTTCTTTAAGTTTTTTAGTAAAGTTTTATAGTTTTCAAGACGGATATAATACACATATTTTGGTGAATTTATTTCTAAGTATTTAATTTTTTATAAATGGTATATTTTTAAATTTTATTTTTTTTGGCTAATATAGATTTTTGTATCAAAACCTTATAACTAGACCTAACAGGTTTGGCTCAGTGGATAGAGCGTCAGCCTGGGGACTGAAGAGTCCCAGGTTTGATTCCAGTCAAGGACATGTACCTTAGTTGAAGGCACATTCCCAGTAGGAGGTGTGCAGGAGGCAGCTGATTAATGTTTCCTCTCATCAATGTTTCTAACTCTCTATCCCTCTCCCTTCCTCTCTGTAAAAAGTCAATAAAATATATTTAAAAAAACCTTATAATTTGTAAATGTGTTAAATTGACTCATTAGTATTAGTAGTTTTATTCTGTGTATTTCTTAGGATTTTCTAGGTATAGTATGATATCATCTGTGAAAAACTGTTTTCTCTTTGTCACCTTTTTAATTCTATGCCTTTGTTTATTTTTCTTGCTTTATTATAATGACAAAACTTAGAGTAACTACAATGTTAAAATAGGGAGGATGAGAACAGACATTCTCATATTTCTTAGAAAGTCATCAATGTTTTGCTATTAGGTTTGATGATTGTATGTTTTTAATAGATACCCTTTATTAGATTAAAGAAAAAAAAATTTGTTTGCAGAGAATTTTATTGTCAACAAGCATTAAATTTTGTCAAATCATTTTTTGCACTTATCATCATATAATTTCCCCTTTATTATGTTAATGTGATGAATTATTGGTTTTTTAAATTACTAAACCAACTCTGCATTCCTAGTATATATGCCATTGACTATAGAATATATGATCCATTTTATATATTGCTGGGTTTGATTTATTGTTGAGAATTTCTATATATTCATGAGGGATTTTTTTTCCTGTAATTCTATTTCCTTAAAAATTTTAAAAATAATATCCTTGTCAAATTTGTAATTAGAGTTGTTGTGGCCCAATAAACTGAGTTGAGAAATTATTTTTCCTTCTCTTTGTAAAAAATATTGTGTATGCTTGGTATTATTTCTTCTAAAATGTTTAGTAGAATTCACTAAAACCATCTGGAACTCAATTTTGTTGTAGTTCATCTGCTTTTTGTATGTGTGTAAAATTTTAACTCAAATTATTTCTCCTGTTATATACAGGGCTATTCAGTTTTGTTTTTTTTTATTTCTCTCTGTGTCAGTTTTTGTAAAGTATATTTCTCAAGGAATTTTTATTTCATCTATGTTGAATTTGTTGGCATATCATTGTTTAAAATATCTTCTTATTTTCTTTTTAAGGGCTATAGGCCCTTTAGTGCTATCCTTCTTTCATTCTGAACACTAGTAATTTATGTTTTCTCTGTCTTTTTTCCTTGGCCAATCTTGCTAGGATTTTATAAAACGTATTCATCTTTTCAAAGAACATACATTTATGTTGTTGCTGTATTTTTTTGTTTTCTATTTCATTAATTTTTGTTTAAGCTTTATTTTCCCCCTTCTATTTTTTTTTTTTACCTTACTTTGCCTTATTTTATCCCATTTCTTAAAATAAAAGCTGAGATTATTTATTTTAAACATTTCTTCTTTACTCAGAATTGGAGATCAATACATTTATTTGAGGTACTACCTTAGTTGCATTATACAAATTTTTATATATTGTATTTTCATCATACTCTAAAATATTTTTTAAAAAATCTCCCTAGTGATTTATTCCTTATCTCATGAATTATTTAGATGTGTGTAACTTATTTTTGAAATAGTTTGACGTTTCCTACATATTATTTCTAATTGAATACTGTGGTGGTCAGAGAAATACTCTATATATGTTTTTATTTTCTTGACAGGTTTAATACTTCTTTTATAACTCAGCATATGATCTGCCTTGGTTATCTCATGTGGATTTCAAAAGAATTTTTATTCCTGAATTATTGGGTGGAATGTTCCATAAATATTAATTTGTTCAGTTTCTTTGACAGTGTTTCTACATCTTTACTCTTTAATGTAGTTATTTTGTTGGTCTCTCAATTACTAACAGGGGGTGTTACCATCTTTAATTATCATTATGGATTTGTCACTTGTTAGTTCATGTATTTCAAAGTCCTGTCACTAAGTATATATTTCAAATTTTTGTAATTTTTTAATGAATTGGCCCTTTTATCATTTAAAATGTATCTATCCTTTTTTCTTCAAAATTGATATATGATTAGCATGGTAGTTGTCTTTGTAATGCTATTTATCTTTTATTTTTTGTCTTGTCTATTTTGCCTGATAGTTGTAACAGCTTTTCCTCTCTTTTGTTTCAACACGTATTTATGTCTTTATCTGCGCATTATCTTTAAAGTGTATACCTTAAGGTGGTATACAATTGGGTCTTACTTTTTGATCCAGTCTGAAAGTCTTTGCCTTTCCATGAAGCACATGCATATGTACCTAATGTAATTATTTGCATGATTGGTTTAAGTCCATTATCTTGGTATTTACCTTTTATTTATATCATCTGATTTTCCTGTTTTTCTTTTTCTGTTTTCTATTGGGTTTATAAAATATTTTTTATAATTCCATTTTATTTCTTTAATAGATTTTTAAATTACTTTTTAGTGCATGCTTTAGAGAGGATGATATTCATCCTTAACTTCTTAGAGTCTACTGCTCAACATTCCTGTGCAGACAATGTAAGAATCTTACAGCATAATCCTACTTAACCTCCTTCCTGTTTTTGTTATATATTTTACTTGCTTATATTTTATTACCTTAAACATAGTATTAATTTTTTTGCATTGTCAATAGTCTTAAATAAAAGTTAAATATAAACATGCATATATACATATTTGATATATAAATACCTGGTATATATTATAAATAGAAAAGGCATATATATATATATATATATATATATATATATATATATATATATATATATATATATATATCTCCCTTACATTTACCCACATAGTTACCCTTCCTAGTGTTGTAGATATAGGCTTCTATGTTGTATTATTTTTCTTTCTTCTTTTATTACTAAAACTTTTTCATTAGCCTTTTTTTGTAAATCAGGTTTATTGAGATAAATTCTCTTGACTTTGTCTATTTGAAATGCCTGTTTTGCCTTTATTTCTGAGGAATATATTTGGTATATACAGCATTCTATTTTTGCTTTCATTACTTAAAAGATGTTATTTCATTGACTTCTGCCATCCTTTAATTTTTTTTTTTTTTTTTTTTTTTTGGTGATGGGAAGTCAATTTTTATTCTTCTCTTGAATGTAATGTGTTTTATTTTTCCTGGCTATTCTTAAGATTTTCTTTTTACCTTTTGAATATGTTATGCCTGGAATCTGTGGGTTGGTATACTTCATTATTTTGGAAAATTGTCAGCTATTATCTCTTCCAAATAATTCTTTGTCTCATTTGCTCTCTCTCTCCCCCCAATTATACATATGCTAAATGGTTTGATATCACTCAATAAGTATTAGATTCCCCAGTCAATTTAAATATTTTTTTCTCTTTGCATTTTTGTTTGGATAATTTCTATTGTTTGCTAATTCATGGATCTTCTGCTGTGTACAATATACCCTTGTACCCAATGAATGAATTTTATACTGTTTATATTGTCCTAGCATTATCTACTTAGCTCTTTTTATACTTTTATATTTTATCTTCTGAAAATTTTAATTTCATCAAGTTTCACTAGATCCTGTAACACAGTCTGAGTTATTTTAAAGTTCTTCTTAGCTAAATCCAATATCTAGGTCATCTGTCAGCCTCTTTCTGCCTTTTCCTTATGGGTCACATTTTCTACTTCTTCACCTGTTTTATAATTTTTATTCGATGGCAATCATTTTGTGTCAAGAACAGTAGAAACTGCCAGCAAAGGGCTTTCCCTTCCTCTGCCAGGCTGCTAGGAGGGGTGCTGAGTCAGTCTAATCCATAGTTGCACTGAACGTAAGCTTTGTGGTAGATTTAGTTTGCTGCTGGCTTCAAATACTTTGAGTTCCGGATCAGCACTTTCTTTTCAGTAGGGCTTGCGATATGAGCACCAATAATTCTCTAGAGATACTTCAATGTTTTAAAACTCAATTCCCAATATGTTTGAGTTATTGGAAGGACTTACTGCTCACCAAACCGGCCCTGGCTTTCTGTCTCAGAGGACAGTGCTATCCTTAACCCTCAGGAGATGTGTGTTTTCCTACCCTGCTCCCAAGGCGGTGGTCTACTGCCTTGAAATCAGTAAAAGACCAGTGAATATTCTGTGCAACTCAGGGGTACCTCTGTCCCATGCCCCTCCCTCCCCGGCATGCAGCCTTGGTCTCCTCTGCCTCATGTTTTGGAGAGAGGCCTGCGTGCCTAGGGGGAGACCCTCTCAGTCTCGCTTCTTGCTCCCAGCTTAGCCTGTTGTCCCTGTGCACTTAGTGAGTTGGTGGGCGGGTCCAGACTCACTCTTACTTGGGGCTATAATCTGCCATACTAACCCACCCGAGCTAGTCAACGTTTGCTAAAAGTGCCACTGATTTCTCTTTACCTCCATCCATGGAACATTAGTTTCTCCATCTCTTTTTACTATTGTTTTCCCATCAATGAAAGCAGCCATATGGTTCTCTCTTAGGAAAATCTTGTCCATCTTAAAATTTAATCGTCTCAGGGTTTTCTTTTAGCATTAGCTCTTTGATACGTTTAAAACTCTTTTTTTTTTTAAAATATATTTTATTAATTTTTTACAGAGAGGAAGGGAGAGAGATAGTTAGAAACATCGATCAGCTGCCTCCCGCACACCCCCCACTGGGGATGTGCCCGCAACCAAGGTACATGCCCTTGACCGGAATCGAACCTGGGACCTTTCAGTCCTCAGGCCGACGCTCTATCCACTGAGCCAAACCGGTCACGGCACGTTTAAAACTCTTAAGTTTATACTTTTGTCTAATTTGCTTAATTTTTAGGGTAGGGATGATGGTTGTACGAGTTTCTTCTTGCTGTAAAAATTACTACAAACTTAGCATCTTCAAAAACACATGCTATTATTTTACAGTTCTGGAGGTCAAAAGTCAGAAATGAGTTAAAGACATTGAACTCAGGGCTAAAGTCAAGGTGTCAGCAGGGCACCGGGAAGGCTCTGGGAAGAACTCATTTCGGTGCCTTGTCCAGTGCCTAGAGGCCAGCGGCCTTCCTTGGCTCCTGGCTCCTTCTTCCATTTTCAAAGAGCATCCCTCCAACCCCTGTCATCACATCTCCTGCTCTCTCACTCACACCCTGGTGGTTACAGGGCCCACCCGGAGCACACAGGACAATCTTGGCATGTCAACATCCTTAGCCACACATGCAGTGCCTTTGCCATATTCTTATTTCCTAACATAAATTAGAGATCAGGACATCATTTAAAAGGTAATTCTTATTTGTATCTTTCACAAAAAAAGCATCTTTTTATGGGTAGTGCAATAAAACAAATTATTTCATCATAGTTTGCAGCTAAATGGTTCCTCTTTTCCACAATAACAGCCTGGAGTCCTCAGGCTTGTCTCCAAGCCTGCATTGTTACTTGTTGTCTGTGACCCTCTGTTGGCTCAGATGGGATTGTTCTCCTTCACAGATTCGTTGTGATAACTGTACTCAACGCCATAGGGTAAGGTTCTGATGACTAATAACTTAATAGAAATTCAATATATAAATGCGTATTCACTTTCATTTTTGCTTGAATAAGGAAAAGAGAACATTGGAACTGCAAACACGCAATGGTATCAATGTGGAAGTTGAGAGTTTCTCTTTGAAATACTTACCAACTACTGTTTGTGGCTTTTGCAACTGAAGTTTGCCTTATTGACAGACATCTATGTGAAAATTCACAATCACATGCCAAATGATTGGCAGCCTGTTGCTATGTCCTCTCCCTATGTGGTGAGACTAGTTCTAATGATACATTCATCTGACCTTTACATAGTTCCATGGTTATTGGCCCCAGAAGAAATATCCCCAAATAAGATCTTGTTTCATTGTCTTAAGAGTAACTTGGCCATGGCATCAGAAATCCACATAGAAATCTTCACTTTGTGGGCAGTTTAACTCCTAATGAGTATGTACTTCATGCAATTAGTCATTTCAGCACCCTATATTTTAGAGCTATTTATATGTAGCTTATAAATAGCTGGCATAAAAAAAGTGGTTTGGGTTTAATAATGCCCTCTATTTTAAATGACACTAAGTACCCTGTTATTGCTAGGAAAATAAATAATAATATACCTCTTATAAAATGTGAATCCCAGCCCATTGCTACTAGTTCATCCTATGGGATAGGATTGTGACACGGTGACACTTAAGGAAAAGGAAGAGTGGTAATCAGGCTCGAAGTTGCCTCATAATTAAAATACAACCTTGATGAAAGAGAACCTTTTCTATACGTAGTTCATAACATCTCTTTCAAGTACTTGCTATGGCCATTTTTACATTTCGAGTAATAAGAACTACATGAAAATATTGTATATTACCAATGTCCAAGTACATTTGAAATTGGTATGTTCTTTCAACTTCCGTTCTTTCCTAAACAAAGCCCAGCACTTCTCGGTACTTATTCGTCGTGATGGGCAGGGCAGCACATAGATATAGCAATCTGCCTGCCTGACTCCTGCCACACACGGGGAGGCATGGAACGGGTCTCAGCAGGCTGAACGCTGCGCACCCACGCACAGCAGAACGCTGTGATTACAGCAGGTAGGTGGCTCCGGCAAGGGAGAACTTCAGAGACGTGGGAGTCCTACATAATGTGATGTGTGATTTATTGGAGTTTGTGGGGACACACACTATAATTGTATGCTTGGTATAATGTCTGATTGTTGTGTCTTTCATACCCTCTGGAGGCCAGTCCCCCATGTAAGTGATAACCCACTGGAGCTTTTGTTGTGAGTGCAATTGAAACATAGGAAATGAATAGCAACTGATTAATTGAAGCCGGCTGCATTTTTGGAAAATAAATCAAAGTGATTTGCATGAATCACAGTTTGTTACATAATACATTTTGAGGGCACGAATTACCTTTTTAAAGCCTAAGATACATATATACACAGTGGAACAAACAGAAATATAATAAACTGGGCTATAACGACATAATTCACAGTGAATACTGGATGCCAAAACGGATGTGAAACAAATGATTTTCCAATAAACTACTCAGGCAGAGCCATATCTGTTCTAAAATTTCAATTGAATATTATTTATAATACCAATAATTCTTCACAATTGTTAACCATGGGATGATGGAGCAATTTGTTTTACATATTAGTTTGGGGGGTTTGTGTATTCCCAAGTTGGGAACCAATTTGTAGTCATGTCCCAGAAGATGTGGTAAATAAATAGTAAGTCTGAGAGAAGTACTTAGACGGGGGGAAAAACTTTCAGGACAAAACCATCATTTCTTTTTCCTAGTTTGTGAACAAAATTAAAGAAGTGAAAATAGTGTTGTCAGCATTAAAAGCAAGTATCATCACCATCATTATATCTTTTCCTCTATAATAGATTTTAAAAGTTCCCTTTATTTTTTCTTAAATTTATTATCTCTTTCATTTTTCTTGTTAATAGATAGACTATAGAAATGTGAAAACTGAATGTCAACCTTTACTGATAACCATTTTTAGTATTTATTTTTTGTTTTTGGTTTGGTCTTAGTTGTGTATTAGATATATGATATATATAAATGAAATAATATTAGGAAAATATATAAAATACAACAAAACATATTACAAAATGGGATTGTACCTTGTATGTCACTTTATAATCTACTTCTTCACATAAAAAATACCAAACATTTTTATTTTTTATTTTTTTTAAATTAAATCTTTATTGTTCAGATTATTACATTTGTTCCTCTTTTTTCCCCCCATAACTCCCCTCCATCCAGTTCCCACCCCACCCTCCTCCCTCACTCCCCACCCACTGTCCTCATCCATAGGTGCACGATTTTTGTCCAGTCTCTTCCCGCATCCCCCACACCTCTTTCCCCCCCAAGAATAGTTAGTCCATTCCCTTTCTATGCCCCTGATTCTATTATAATCACCAGTTCATTCTGTTCATCAGATTATTCACTTGATTTTCAGATTCACTTGTTGATAGATGTGTATTTGTCGTTCATAGTTTGTATCTTTACCTTTTTCTTCTTCTTCCTTTTCTTAAAGGATACCTTTCAGCATTTCATATAATACTGGTTTGGTGGTGGATGAACTCCTTTAGCTTTTTCTTATCTGTGAAGCTCTTTATCTGGCCTTCAATTCTGAATGATAGTTTTGCTGGATAAAGTAATCTTGGTTGTAGGTTCTTGGCATTCATCACTTTGAATATTTCTTGCCATTCCCTTCTGGCCTGCAAAGTTTCTGTTGAGAAATCAGCTGACAGTCGTATGGGTACTCCCTTATAGGTAACTGACTGTCTTTCTCTTGCTGCTTTTAAGATTCTCTCTTTGTCTTTTGCTCTTGGCATTTTAATTATGATGTGTCTTGGTGTGGTCCTCTTTGGATTCCTTTTGTTTGGGGTTCTCTGTGCTTCCTGGACTTGTAAGTCTATTTCTTTCACCAGGTGGGGGAAGTTTTCTGTCATTATTTCTTCAAATAGGTTTTCAATATCTTGCTCTCTCTCTTCTTCTGGCACCCCTATAATTCGGATGTTGATGCGCTTGAAGCTGTCCCAGAGGCTCCTGACACTATCTTCGTATTTTTGGATTCTTTTTTCATTTTGCTTTTCTGGTTGGGTGTTTTTTGCTTCTTTGTATTTCAAATCGTTGACTTGATTCTTGCACTCCTCTGGTCTGCTGTTGGGAGTCTGTATACTATTCTTTATTTCAGTCAGTGTATGCTTAATTTCTAGTTGGTTCTTTATCACAATATCGAGGGTCTCATTAGATTTCTTGTAGATCTCATTAAGTTTATCGGCAGTTTCTAGAAAATTATTGAAAGACCTTGAAAGTGTGGTTTTGAACTCTGTATCCAGTAGTTTGTTTTCCTCCATTTCTGTCATTTGTGTCCTTTTTCTTTGTCTCCACATTTTTTATGCTTCCCTGTGTTGATAAAGTGGTTTTCTGTGCTAAGTGTCCTCTAGGGCCCAGTGGTTCAGCCTCCCCAATTACCTGAGGAGGACACTCTTGGTGCACCCCCTTGTGGTCTTTGTGCACAGTCTTGTTGTAGTTAGGCCTTGATTGTAGTAGGTATCACTGGGAGGAATTGGCCTCCAGGCCAATTGGCTGTGAGAATCAGCTGTGTCTGCAGTTGGAGAACTTCTGTGCTGGAGACACCCCTCTGGGGCAAGACTTGCTTCAAAGGGGCTTTGGTGCTCACTGAGTCTGCCCCCTGAGTGTGTCCTTTATGGTTCCACGGGGCTGCAAACTGGATGGTCCCACTCTGACCTCTGGGTTTCCTGGCTCCTGGATCTCTAGGGAGGTGCTAATCTAGCCTTTGCCTGAAGCTATCCAGCAAAAGCCTCCCTGCAGGGCTTGGGCGGGGCGGGTCCCACGAGATCAACAGGGCAGGGCTAGCACTTATGGATGCTCTCAGTCTTGCCCTCAGAGGCTTTGCTTCTCAATGTCTCGGTAATCGCTGCAAGCCCCTTGGAGAAAAAGCTGCCCTCGAGTTCCGACCGCTGCCAGACAGTCCCGCTTCTCCCGTATGAGTCTGGGTCCTTAGATACTCGCCCAGAACTGGAGCTCAGAGCCTGAGACTCCCTCCCGATTGAAAACGACAACCGCTCCCTCAGCTGCCAGCTCGCTCTGCACGCACCTCCGCACCTTAGTATTTTACTTCCGCACTGTGTCTCCTCCGAGTCCCGGTATGCTTTTCTCTTTCCCTCTAGTTGTAGAATTTCCACTCAGCCAGCCTTCCTGTGGTTCTGGGTGATGTCCATTCCATATTTTAGTTGTATTTTTGAAGTGGTTGTGTGAGGCAGCAATCTCCGGTGTTTACCTATGCCGCCATCTTAGTTTCTCCCCCAAATTTTTTTATAAGCCAATCAATATGTATATCTATGTCATCATGGGATATCATTATTTATTTAACCAAACATTTATTATTAGAATTTATTTTACTATAAAAAACGCAATACGAAAGAACAGACACATATTAATTTAAACACACTTGTTTGAATATTTTTTTGGGATACATTCCTAGAAGTAGAGTTATTGAACCAAATCATGTGGAATTTGAAGCTTTAGCTCGTATTATAAAATCATCTTCCAGGAAGCTTGTATCAGAAATTACTCCCAGTCATCTTGAGACTCACGCCTCCAAACTCAAAGGTAAATACCCTTCTGTAGTATGTTAGGTCCCTTCTTTTTTTTGCCTCCCTCCTTTTTCCCTTTATTCATTCATTCCTTTAGACAGATGAGGAGCAACACAACTCTTCTATTGTTCTTAAGTGTAAAATCTTTATTCACTTAGCAGGAATTTACTTACTTGAATGATGAATTTCAATAATTTCTAACCTTTGCATCCATTTGCTCTAGGCGAGAGGATCACACCCCTTTCGAATTTTAGGATTCCATGCTGTCATTTCTGTGCCTGTCATCTTGCTCCTATTAAAATGCCCATTAAGAACAGTTTCCTAAGGGAAAATCAATGTATAGACTTTAAATGTCATTTTATTTCTTTTAAAAGGAAATGAATATACTATAAAGCTCCCAAACCTAGTTTTTGATTACTAATTGGCTAAGGAGGCCACCAATCATTAGTAAGTTGAGAATAGAATGATCCATAGACCCTTTGTCTCTCTTAATTCACTATTCTTGTTAACTAGAGGTTCATCATTGGGACAGCAGCACATATCCTGATAGATTCTTGCTTGACCTTCAGAGAAGCTTTGGATCTCTAATTTTTAACATGTATTTTACCTCTCCTTGAAAATGATATTTAAAAAATTTAAATTCTCAATTAAGAGATTTGAAAGGGAGCCAGACACTTAGACAAAAGTAATTTTCTTAAGTGAAAAGTTAAATTTTGGGGAATTTTTATTAATTAAAAAAAAGGAAAGTCTCAGAGATTTTCCCCTCTAAAGTGACTATGGAATATGAACTAGAAAACATATCACATTGATAAGTTCCTATTTTTTCAAAAAGTTTGTTTTAATAACATCATGATGTTCTAACATAGGCACAGCAACATTCGTTGATAGAATCATGTTGACTGGCAATATTTTTTCCTAGCCAAATGCATTTTCAACTTAATAGTGTAGATACATTAGGAAAATAAGCTTCATTTATTTAGAGTGGCCCAACGCAAAATTGTGAACTAAATAGAATTGATCCTATGTATTTTCATTTATCATTTTAGAAATTATTGAGCATACACACTATTCTAGGCATTGTAATTAGAGGAAAGAATAAAGAAATTTCCCTAAACTTCTCAGTCAGCTAGGATAAGTGAAGGAAAACTGGCATGGGTTAAAGAGACTTCCATGAGAAGAGAATAACTTGTGCAAAAAATGAATGCAGGAAAGAACGCTATACTTTTGAGGAACTGCAAGGATTCCATTGGAGTTCTTTTATCCCCTTCACTGAGTCTGCTAACTCTATGCTATGTCTGTCCATGGACACCAATCCATGTGGGCTCCCTTTACCCAGTGGACTAGGCCCAGAACCTTTCTGTTTTCTCCTCCCTTTTTATTAAAATCTCTTCATTGTTGCTATTTGTAGGAAAGACACTAACACCTTTTGTGAATATTTACCATTGACTTATAAGATATTGCACATGCTCTCTTTTGTTGAGTTAACCGTATTCCACAAAGGAGAGCCAGTGCTCAATGCAACAAACCTTTCATGGTGAAATGGTAAGTAATAGCAGCAAACCTGTGTTCTAGAGATGCTTGGGGATCTTTCAAATTGTTCCTCATAGGCAGTCATTTATGTTGGTGACAAATTAGCCTAATTCTGTATTTAAAAGACATCTTTATAAAAAGCTTTCCTGAAGGAAAAAAAGAGTGCATCCAGTAGTGAGTGATATCTGTGCCATAGTCAAGAGTTTGCTGTAATGTTATTCACGGCTCTCTGGGCAACATGCCCTCCTTTGTCTGATTACAGAGCTGAGTACAGGTAATCACCACGGACTTGGGTGATTCTTTGGGCAGTAAATACCCTGCACTGTAACAGTAAGACAAGAGAGAAATGGCCGGAGTGGTTCAAGGCTGAGATTTCTATCCCATGAAAACGCTGTGAGCTGGCTGGCTCGTGTCTTTCTGGTAACACACCCCTGAGTTAAAATGCTTCCTATTGTAGGTCATAGGATCTGGCGCCGAGAGATCTTCTGGTTTGGGCTTAGACTTGTTTTATACATTATTAGGGATTAAACCTTTTGGTGCCAGTTCCATCTTTTCCATTAGATGCTCATTAGTAAAACTCCAGATGCCCATTATTCATCACATCATAACACACTAGATGGCAGTTAATTCACCTAAAGTTTTCATATTTGATGACTTCCTCATTCGTGTTAATTGGGTTACTTGGAATTTTCCATCCATCATGGCATCTCAGGTTTTGACTCTTCTGAAAGAGTCCATTTGTGAGGCATATATTATACATTAGATCTACATAAGCAAAATTAAGTGCAGGATCCAATTTCAACAATGACTCATGTCTGCTTTGACTGAAGTGGACGGGGCACAACTTGGTCCCTCAACAGATTCTTCCTCAAAAGAGAAAAATAAAGCTAAGAGACCTTACTTAGAACTCCACTGATTCATAGAGCCATGAGAAAAGATTTGTGCTCAAGGGCACATCGAAAGAAGGTTTGCTGCAGGGAGCAGCGTGGGACAAAAGCGCAAGAGTTCTGAGCGTGGGAGAACGGAGCTCTGCATTACGATTTTGTTTCTTATGTTCCTCACCTGTAAGCCCCCGCAGATAAAGCTGATGTTCTCTTTTTGCATCATTCTGGCTCTTGAATGTGACCTGACTGGTGCTCAGAATTCTTGAGGTCTGAATAAATGTTATGTTGATTTTCTCTATCTTGCTGTAAATCGTTCCCATTTCCGTTCACCTAGATGCTTCTTTTTAAAGATATGCATTGCTCTTCTATTCAAAGCAACTGATTTCTCCTTCTTTCATCTGAAATGCATAGCTCTGTTTCTCTTCTCACTGTGATGTAATTAAAAAAGGAAGCCAGGAGACTTGGAAAAAGTATGAACAACAGTGGTGTACATTTTGCTTTTTTTCTACTGCTGTTACCAGGAATACTTAAAACTTAGGTACAAATAGCACAGTCCAACAAAGGGAAGCTCAGCAGAAGACATGGTCTCAGACTGCCTTGGTCTTCAACATGACACAATGAGTCATCTTAACATGATGTGGTTGGCCTGTAGCTAGAGCCGTGTGCTCACTGGGCCAAATCAGCAGTCATCCTACTGGTTCCTGGATCTTCAAGGTCAAGTAAATAAGCACTTCCTACAGCCCCCAATTTCTCCTTATGCCAACATGCTGCCGGGATACTAAGTAGGTCACAATGGGACCCAGATAATAATTCATTTCAGGTTTCCAGGTTGCTAAGAGCCCCCGCGGTTTTCCTGTGTATGGCCCACATTCTCTTCAATCTCTCTGGCTATTTCCCTTGTGAGGTCTTGCTCTCAGATCTGCATATATTTACATGTTTTAGCCTGTAAGCTTTTTAGCTACAAATTATATAAAATAGAGGTCAGCTCTCTGCCAGTATAATTTTCATTCCCCCGCCCCATTTGCTTACTCTAAAAAAAAGAAATAAAAACATAAATAGGAAGAATTAACAGTCAAGTCTTTCTGTAGAGGTCTTTTAACTCTATCAAGATAACTGTTGTTTAAATACTTCTATCCAGAGAGCTGAATTCTATCTATAATTTCCCAGGGGCTTTGCTCCAAGCTGGTGTTTTGTCCTCTGTACATAGAGGGAAAATGATGCTTCTCAAAGGTTAAAAGACATACAATCTCTCCCAGTGAGGCTGGTTCTCAAGACAAGGTATAGACTTAAAAAGTTTTGTATGCACTCTGAATTAAGTCACTAATAGTATGACCTGGGTTTCTGACCATTCTCAGCTTGGTTTTATTAGTAAACTTATTGTTAATAGAAAAATCAGTGAGTTGAGCCTTTCTGCCTTCAAGGCCATTGTGATTCTTTTCTTTAAAAAAAATATTATTATTTTTATTTCAGAGAAGAAGGAAGAGAGAGATAAAAACATGAATGATGAGAGAGAGTCATTGATTGGCTGCCTCCTGCAAGCCTCCCACTGGGGATCCAGGCTGCAACCCCGGCATGTGCCCTGACCGGGAATTGAACCCTGACTTCCTGGGTCAACGCTTAACCACTGACCCATGCTGGTGGAGCATCATTGTGATTCTTAACCCTCTCATCATATTTCTAGGGTGATTTCTTTCTTCTAAGCTTGTGTTTAGCTTCATATTTTCACTATTTATTCTAATTCTTAAATCACTTCCAATGACTTCAATCTCCTTTTAACATCCCTCAAACTTCCCAAACACATTTGCTTTTGTTTCCTTATTAAAGTGTACTATCAAAACATTGAGCATAGGTTTGGGAATGAAGAAATATACTACTAAATTATAAAATCAGTAAAATTGCATCTCCTACCCTATACGCTGCTAGTGTCTATGGCCCATTTGTGCACATTAGGAGAGAACATTTTCCTCTCTGCCAGGACAATAGTCCTAATAAAAAAAGATGATGACTATGAATGGCTCTCCCCGGAGCTGCCCAGTGTACCACCTGTGCCACTGTGGGCAGGCGTCTCAGAGTCTTTACCTAAACACTGTTGTCTTAATCATAGTTGTATACTTTCAGCAAAGGATACCATCTTTAGGGATTGACACTGAGTGCTGAAACTGAAAACGAAACTTGAAGTTCCATAAGAGATAGTGCTTCAGCAGTGATTAAAATGATTGTTAGCTGGGGTAAGAAAAACGGCTCCTTCTCTTAGGATTGTCATGTAAGGCTCCTTTATCCACTGAAAAACAGCAGAGGCATGAAGCCAATTTTTTTCTGAAGAGATTGCCTCCAGAAAAAAACAAAACCCTGATGTTAAATAGAGAAGTCTGCAACATAAATCACGCACTACAGTGCATGATTATTGGGCATATTATAATCTGCGTATGTGCAGTATTTTAAAATACATCTGATGATTAATAAATCATCCATGCGTAATGACATATGGATATCAGGAGAACAGTTCTCTGAGTGCTGCTAAAATCTGCAGAGTAGAATATTGGCTTGTTTCCAAGACTTGAATCACATTCTTTTCCCAAAATCTAAACAACAATGGATCAAATGTTTACCTGGATTAATGGTTTAAGTTAATCATTCCATTAAGTCTCAGAATACTATAATGGGAATCAAAGGTTATGATCTAGATTTAATGCCATTCTAGTTATGTCCTATTAAATGTTCATCTTTTTAAATTTCTGAACAAAGTATACAAATGGAACCTCATTGCCTAGACTAGAGGGAACAATCTGAACTCTTTCATGAGGCAGACAAAGCTTTCCTGGTCAAGTTTGCTGTACAGGCTACTGTTGGGTGGATGAGCCTGGGCTCTTTCCTGAGCAGGGGCCTTCAGAATCTGTCCCTTGACTGTGAGCGAAAGAACGAAGGAGAGTTAATGTTTGTGTCCAAGGTGAAGGTGGGCTCAGGAACAGATGGAGTGCTTTAGAACTGGATCTGAAGAAAAAAGTCCGCCATGGAGATCAGGTAGAATGAGGAGACAGGGCCTAGAGGCAGAACCTAAAGAAATTTCTGAAGAATGAAACACTGTATGTGTTTAAATTTTCAGACACTTACCTCTTCAATTCAGAAACTTATCTCCCACAATTCAAACATTCACCATACTCTAGCTACCAGTATACCAATCATTACTGTTCCCTTTGCCTTGAAAATTCATCCCACCACCTTCCACCCTTAAAACATATTTTATAAGAGGCAACTAAGATGGCGGCATAGGTAAACACCGGGAAATTGTCGCCTCACACAACAATTGAAAATTACCGCAAAGGACTGAGCAAACATCATCCAGAACAACAGGAAGGCTGGCTGAGTGTAAATTCTACAACTAGAAGGAAAGAAAAGCACGCTGAGAGCCAGAGGCGCTGCGGAGGTGAAGTGCAGAGGTACGGCGGCTCGCGCGAGCGAGGAAAGGGGGTGGCGCCTGAGGACGCGGCTGTCTTTTTGAATCACAAGCTCCGGACTGCTCTGAACTCAGGTTCCAGGAAGTCTCTGGGGACCCAGGACTCATACGGGGAGAGGCTGGTCTGTCTGGCAGCGGGTGAACTTGAGGGCGGCTTTCCCTCAGAGGTGCTTGCAGCCGTTACAGGGACACTGAGACGCGCGACTCCGGGCGGAGAATCGGCCATAGCCGCTTTCTCCGCCCTTTGACTCCCTGAGACCCCGCCCCACCCAGGCTGCGGCAGAGGCTTTTGCATGTGAATGTACCTAACTGCAGCCCAGCCAGGCAGACCCGGAACTTCCAAGAGAAGGCCCAAGGCCCCGCAGCGGCTTGCATTGCTTCACAGCTGAGCCTCTTCGTGGCTCCTGCTGTGTGGCCTCAGGCAGAGGCTGAATTAGCACCTCCTCAGATCCAGGAGCCACTGTACCCAGTGGTCAGAGGGGGGCCATCCAGATTGCAACTCCTCAGATCCATAAGGGACACACTCAGGGAGCAGACTCAGTGAGCACCAAAGCCCCACTGAAGCAAGTCTTGCCCCAGAAGGGTGTCTTCAGCACAGAAGTTCTCCCACTTTAGACACAGCTGATTCTCACAGCCAATTGGCCTGGAGGTCAATTCCTCCCAGTGATTCTACAACAACCAAGGCACCAAGAGTGCACCAAGAGTGTCCACCCCAGGTAACTGGGGAGGCTGAGCTACTGGGCCCTACAGGACACCTGGCGCACAGGGCCACTCTATCAACACAGGGAAGCTGCCAAAATGCGGAGACAAAGAAACAGGTCACAAATGGCAGAAATGGAGGAAAGCAAACGATTGGATATAGAGTTCAAGGCCACGTTTATAAGGTTTTTCAAGAATTTTATGGAAACCACCGATAAATTTAATGAATCCCTCAATAAGTATAGTGAGACCATGGAGGACATGAAAAAGGACCAACTAGAAATTAAGCATACACTGACTGAAATAAAGAATAATTTACAGAGATCCAACAGCAGACAAGAGGATCCCAAGAATCAAGTCAAAGATTTGAAATACAAAGAAACAAAAAATACCCAACCGAAAAAGAAAAAAGAAAAGAGATTCCAAAAATATGAAGATAGTGTAAGGAACCTCTGGGACAACTTCAAGCGTACCAACATCAGAATTATAGGGGTACCAGAAGGAGAGAGAGGGCAAGATATTGAAAACCTTTTTGAAGAAATAATGACAGAAAACTTCCCCTACCTGGTGAAAGAAATGGACTTACAAGTCCAAGAAGCGCAGAGAACCCCAAACAAAAGGAATCCAAGGAGGACCACACCAAGACACATCATAATTAAAATGCCAAGAGCAAAAGATAAAGAGAGAATCTTAAAAGCAGCAAGAGAAAGACAGTCAGTTACCTACAAGGGAGTACCCATATGACTGTCAGCTGATTTCTCAACAGAAACCATGCAGGCCAGAAGAGACTGGCAAGAAATATTCAAAGTGATGAATAGCAAGAACCTGCAACCAAGATTACTTTATCCAGCAAAGCTATCATTCAGAATAGAAGGTCAGATAAAGAGCTTCACAGGTAAGAAAAAGCTAAAGGAGTTCATCACCACCAAACCAGCATTATATGAAATGCTGAAAGGTATTCTTTAAGAAGAGGAAGAAGAAAAAGGAACTCTTACCATTTGCCACAGCATGGATGGAACTGGAGAGCGGATAAATACCACATGATCTCACTCATTTGTGGAATATAATGAACAACATAAGCTGATGAACAAGGACTGATCCAGAGACGGAGAGGCATTGATTGGACTGTCGGGACTTGGAGGGAAGGTAGGGGAGGGTGGGGGTAAGGGGGAAAGATCAACCAAAGGACTTATATGCAAGCATATAGGCCTAATCAATGGACATGGACAACGGGGGGGTGAGGGCATGAGCGGGGTGGGGGGGTGGGGGGTGGGGGGTAGAGGGTAACGTTGGGATAAGGACCCATATGTAATATCTTAATCAATAAAAAATATATTAAAAAAAAACACATATTTTATATTTCATCTTTATTGTTGAGAGCATTACAGATGTCTCTTCTGTCCTCCCACCCCCAGCCCCCACTGTCCTCCTCCACCTGGTCCCACCCTGCACCAGGGCTTCACCATCCTATTGTTTGTGTCCAAGGGCAATGCATATATATGCACATATTTCCTTTGGTTAATCTCTTACCATCTCAGCTCCCTTTTAAACATATTTTTTAAAGAATCAACCCAAGCCTCTACTTCTATGGATTACTTCTTTCTTCAAATATTATACAAACTTTGATAATAGCAAGTATCCTAAGGCAACATAATTATTTATTTGAAGCCTATCTCCTCTTTTAGATAGTTAACTCACTGAGGGAAGGACGATATCTTCTTTAATTGGTCTATTCCATGGATGGGATCTAAGGTTCAGAGTAAAGTTTGTGAAATAATAAATGAATACATAAAAGTGATCATTATTGAGATATATATTCTACTCTTATGCATAAAAGTAGTCCCAATTATATTACCAAGCTCCAACTATCTATGGGCACTTTCTAGTGGTCAAACACTCATATTTGCAGGTGTTTTTTGGGGGGGATTCAGAGGCTTCTCTAAGAGACCTACTTTATCATTGATGATTTTACAATATAATTGGGGAAACAAGATATATATACTCATGAAATCAACAGGAAACATTCAAGGTGGTGTGTGATATATGCTCACATGTTTGTTCAGACCAAGTTAGTGGTGATAAATATCTCAAGCTAAGAATACATGGTTTGAAATAATCCCTTCTGAAAACTCCCTTACTATTAAAGCCTTCCCAAAGAGTAGACAAAGGAATAAAAGATCACAGGCATGAACCAAGACCTTGTTCATATTAACAATGAAATGAGAGTCTCGGCACTTATAAGGTGAATGTTGAAGTCCCTTACAAACCTGAGGTTCCCTATATCCATGAGGCGATAACACATTGGGATGGATGGCGAGTGTTGCTCCAGGAAGAGGAGGAACTTGAGAATGTCCTTTGAGAATACATTTCAGTCATCAGCACCTGGGCCTCCGGAAGGACAAGCCAGTGGCCAGCCACACAGGTTTCTGATTTTTTTTTTCTATTGTTTGAGACAACAGTGTTAGAAAAATTTCACACGGAGATCAAGTTTTCCAAACATAATATTTTCGTCTTAATTTCAAAAATAGCCTTTGGGCTAATTTTGTTCTCTCTCTTCTCACATGGATTGTGTAAACATTCCACTCCTTCTAACGAGTAAGGCTTGAGGTATCTGTGAACCCCTGCTGAGCCGAGTCACTAGTCACTATTCTGGATGGAGCACTTTAGTCACCATTTTATCGCCAATACAAAACCATATGACCACAAATTTATGTTTCTATAACTACCAATATATTTACTGACTTAACCAAATAGGGTTCCAACAAGGCTAGCCTAATTTTTTTTTAAAGAATATTTTTGCAGTCATGGTGTTGGGATTCTTAATATTTTTTGACTTCTATTTCACAGGAGTAAGGGCGGAGAAAGCCAGTACATGCCTCAGAGCACCTTCGGAGGCAAGCATCTTAGTTTTGCAGCACATGGCATCGTTCAGATCCAATGCCATTTGCTGAAATGGTGTGTATGCTTACAGTTCTGCCCAAATGTGGTAATTAAAAGGGGAAGAGCTGTTATTTCTTTCCTTTGCTTTTTTTAAAGTTGAATTTATGTTTGTGTGAGTAAAAAAAAAAAAGAGATAATATATGAGCAAAATTATATTTCTCTTTTATTCTTTCCATTTGTGCTGCCATATTTAGCCCAGCCACTTATTTCATTTTTAGGTTATCAGTATATATAAACCCATTAAGAAAACATGCCTGGAGCCAATAGATACCATGCAGACTTATACAAAGATGCAAATGCAGTTAGAAACTTTGTCAGCTAATCAATTATGAACTGTTTTGACAAAAAAGAAATTCTGCTTTTGTTAAAATCCTCATATGTGTGTCTATATATACACTCTGACAGTTATTGCTGGATATTTCTGTAGCACGCCGTATTCTTTCAAAGCTCTCTTTAGCCAGTAATTATTGCTGACAACAATCTAGGCCCTGGCACTGTTTGCGGTCACCTCTGGTCGCAAAGAGGAGCCATCTAGACCCTAGCACAGTGCAGTTAAATTAAATTATCATAGAGATGCAATATATGCTGCTACCCCACTCTAGCTGTGAACCAAGAATTGAAAAAAGATTGATAGACTACAGGAACGGATCAACAAATAACTATGTGGGTGGTACTGTGAGATCCTCACATCTACAAATACTGATGTAGATAAATTGAATGTGGCTTAAAATTTGTATTTTCTCCCCAAAAGGAAGGGCTGTATGTTTGTTTTCCTTTATAACTATCAAGTCATAACAACAATGTGTTTGTTTCCCATAGATGGGCCCGCAGGGCATTTGGTGTAAGACTTGCCTTGTGTAACTAACATTAAATCATCCTATGAGGTCACAGGCCCTAGTGTGCTTGAGACTGACTACTTCTTACCCATGGAAAATGTTGCAAAAATAACCCATTGAAAGGTGACCCCCAAAACACAAGCCTTTTACTTAACCCTGGACTATGAACCTGCACCCATAAAAAAAAAAGCAGTTGTAAAAGAGGTGTGTCTATAATTCCAGCCATCATTTAAATATAATGAATTATAAAAAGCAATTCCACAGTGACACTAATACTTTTGTGCTTATAGATAAAGCATGAAAATAATTTTAGTTTGGAAGATCAAATGAAAGCGTGTTTTAATAAAACCAAATTAAAGAGGCCACTTATCTTCACTTTTTTGGCATATAAATCTTCCTGTGTATATTCAGCTTCTGTGGAAGACTCTACACAGCAAAGGAGCAACAAGACACACCTGTTTATTTTAAAAAGACCTAGAAAGTAAAGTGAAACAATTGGAGAAAAATATAAACTAGGAAACTTTAGTCATCTAAATCTCTGAAATATATGGGCAACTATTGATTTGTTTATAACTAGGATTATTTCAAAGTCTTTCGTTGATATGGGCATTTAGAGACCCATATGATATATCTTCTGAATATGATATACCTACTGTCTTTATTTTTCAAGGAGTTCATTCAGGTGTTAAAAGATGATAGGTAATGATTATAAAACAGGACAGAAAAGTGTTTTTAAGAACTTGGGTTAGATAAGTTAAATGTTTTTAGAACTTGTTTTAGAAGTTAAATCACACCATCTTGAAATAGGTATGTGTCCTGTAAAGGCAGTAAAAAAAAAGAACAAAAGGATATACAAATATAGTTTTATTATGTACATATTAGTATTAATAGTAAATGTGTTTCTCTATCTTTCCTGTTAAAAAATGGAGAATAGGATCTCATGTCATGATAAATTGTAAAAGCCATGTATCCTTCTCTCAGCCCTATTTACACTGACATGTAAATTTTTTGCTATAGCCAAATAAATCAAACACTAACAGCAGATCTGAAGAAAGCGTGCTGGTACTTACTTATGATTAATAAAAGTAGCCAGAGTTTATATTACCTCGGGAAGATATGGCATCATTGTGCTCACCATATTAGTTATTAACAACTTTTATTATTAGAAAAAAAACTTTTTTCAAATGGAGAAATAGATGGAAATAGAGTAGATTCCATGTGAGTGCCCAAATTACTGGTGACCAACTCACATACTTAATAGTATTGAATTAGAGAGGGCTTAACCACTATCCAATTCAATTCCTTCATTTTACAGCTCATTCATTCATTCAACAAATATTTATTGAGTGTCCACTATGTACCAGTCATGTCCTAGGTGCTGGAATGGAGCCAAGAACACAATGCATAAGGAACTTTCTTTATGGGGCTTGCATGGTTGATTTAAAAAGTTTTCTTTGAAGAGGTGATAGTGAAGCTGATAGATGAATGGCAAGAAGGAGCCAGTTGTCAAAGATTGAGAGAAGAGCATTTTAAGCAGAGATACCAATTAGTGAAAGGTTGTAAGGCATGAATAAACCATGAATGATTTATAAACAGAAAAGAAAAACACCCTCATTGTGGCTGGATCATAGTAAAAAGAAGACGTGGAAGAAGATGAGATGTGAGAGAGACAGGCAGGAGCTGATCGTGTTATCTTTATAGGCCAGGGTAGGAAATTTGGATTTTTTTCTGATAGGAAGCCATTGGAAGGTTTTAAGCAGAAGAGCGACATGATATGATTATAAAGGGAAAGGATTGATGACTGCTATGCAGTGAATGGGTCAAATGAAAGAATGGAAGAAAGGGGACTGTTAGGATGCCACTGTATTAGTCCAGGAAAGAGATGGTGGTTTGCACTATGCTGCTGATAGTGGAGATAGAATATTTTGCAAGTGAAATGTTTTGGATCAAAATCATTAGGGCTAGGTGAAAAACAAAATGTAGAAATCAAGGATGACACCTAGGATTTCAGCTTGAGTTGCTGGGGATATGGCTGTGCTGTTTATTGAATTGGAAAAGGCTAGGGGAAGAGCAGGCTAGGAAAAACCTTTGGTGTTTTGTGTTTTGTATTTGGTATGACTATTAGATATGCATATGGAATTGTCAGATAGGCAGTTGGATGCTAAAATTCTGTCTTATGGATGTTATTCAAAGCCACATGACTGAGTAAATTTAAAGAGGAGAAAGAAATATATATATATAATGGAAGCCAGAAAAAATGTTTTAAGAAGATGAAATTGTTACTACAATGAATGCCATTGAGATAGCAGGTAGCATATGATCAGAAAAGTAGCCTTTGGTTTTGGCAACATGAGAATCGTTGTTGGTTTGTCCAAGAGCACCCAGGTAGGAAATGCTCAAATTATTTGCAATTTTCTGCTGCCATTCACAAAAAGCAGAAGTCTGTTTTTGACTTTTGAGGACTTCTCCTGCTATCCTCTGTCTAATAAGGCTGCTCTCATATAACTGGAATATTTAATTAATATGGCTTATATTACCTTCTATCAATTGAAGTTTTATTAACATGCTCAAATAATTTAATATATGTTTCATTCAAGGTAAGAAGAGAACCAACCAAAATGATCACATCTCCTTTAAAAATGGGAAAATTTTAGGCAAAAGTAATGGTGGTAGAAACCCTCCCTAAGTAGTTATAGATCAATTAATTAATAAGATTAGAAAATTAAAACATATGATGCAGGGATCCTATTACTCCTTTTGGACTCAGAACAATTGTCTCAAAAGCATCTACTGCTGGAGCTCTCAGAAGTAAGTTGGGTATCTTTCGGGCAAAGAGGAAGGACACATGGGCCTGTTGGTCATTGGAAGTCCTCAAGAATCACTGAAGCCTTAGGAAGAGAGATGCTTGTCTGCAGAATTTCTATCCTATGTTAGTCCATCTTCTCATAAAAAATCAAAAACTGTCAGTGCTAAAAACAACACTCCATTTAATCCTTATATGCAGGACAGGAGTAGGAGTATGTGAATAGGTAATGATTCCTCTATTGTTAAAAAATGCAGCTTCATTCAGAGATCTGAAAACATATTTTATTTGATGATACCTTGAAGAACTATTGTACCAGTATATGACATAGTTTCAAAGACCTTTATGCTAATTCATTGAATTTATGATGAATTCAGTTTTTCTTGAAGACTGTTTTAAGGATTATTGCCCCTCTCTTGAATCTGGGAACGTGCCAAAGGTTACCTGACAAAAAGTACCTGACTCTTAGAGCTTAGAGACTCTAACAAGTTTACAGTACTCCCTGCATTGTGCATGAAATATGACCTAAATGTAAGTATACTGCTTCTTAAAGTAAGCTTTTAATTTCTCCTTAATTTAATTTTCCGTTTTCCAGCTCTCCACATCTTCTCCCTAACCCTATACTATACACCTTGGTAAACCGGGAGAGGAGTAAGCAATAGGTACAAGAGAATTTACCGACATATACATTGAAGAAGCAAGTAGTATTTAGCTGGACTAGGTCTTGGAGGAAAACCAATCAACCAACTCCTTTCATAAGTGGGAAAACTGAGGCCTTGGGAGGGTTGCATATCCTACTGATATTGCTGATAATGAAAACAGATGGAAATCCAGGAGAGATGCATCACAGTCATATAAAATGCAGTTTGCACTTTTATCAGACTCACGATATTCATGCGTCGATTGAGTGATACAGTTTAGGACTTCCAAAATATGACCTAAGACCAAACCTAATTTCACCTTAGTCCATATAAATAAAAGTATGGATTCCAGAAAAAGTGGCCAGGCCTCATAAAAATCATTACATTTTGTCCTATATGCCACATTGTAAGGGAATACCTCAGAGAAAGTAAGAAGGACACACAGGGCAATCAAAATGAAGTCCCATGAGAGATAGTCCAGACAACAAGAAATGTTAAATTGGACTAAAATGTCCCTTGCAAGAGAGGGACTAGAACTGGCAGCGAGGAAGCGACAGAGATTCCTGCATGGAATCAGTTTATTTTGTAGGACTAAACCAAAGTGTGCCTGTACTTCAAAAGCAGTCTTTAGAGTCAGCAGAACTAAGCAGCTCTGTCCCTGTGGAGTTTCTTTGAACTCAGTCTTTGTTACTTCATTTGTAAAATGGGTTTATAATAGTTTAAATATATTTAAACTAGGGGCCCGGTGCACGAATCTTCGTGCACTGGGGGTGGGTCCCTCAGCCCGACCTGCACCCTCTCCAATCTGGGAGCCCACAGGGGAGCCCTCTCCAACCTGGGAGTTTCTGTCTTTGCAATCATATGAGTGAATTGTCTGATACCCCTAACACAGTTTGGTTTGTTGCTCACAGAATAATAAAGGCATTTTTTTTCTTAGCTTCATTGGTGGAGATTTCCTGGAAGTTTCAGGATATCTTCCCTTTAATTTTTCCTAGACACTCTGATTTTACTTATGTCTCTCACCTTTGCTTTCCTCCATCCCCCACCGCAACAGTAACTTGCTCCAGGCTCACTTTGCTCTAGTGTCTAGGAGATCAGTCTGCCACCACAACTACAATTCCCAGCATTCCTGGTGCTCCCTGTGCTCTGGGTTTCCGTTTCACATCCTGGGGTTGCCACCAAAACTACTATCCCCAGAATTCCTGGTGCTCCTCGCACTCTTGGTTTTCCCTTCCTGCTCTGTTTCCGCCCCACGGCCTCCCACTCTGCCAAGTCCTCCAAGCCGCCAGCTTTCCCTCTCTGCTCTCCGTCTGGTGGTTTGGGGAGCTAAGTTCCCCAAGCCACTCCACTCTCTGCTGGCTTTTCCACTCTGCTGTCCGCCAGGTGGCTTGTGGGGACGTGGCTCCCTCAGTTGTTGGCAGTAAATGAGGGAGCCACGTCCCCCCAAACCTCAGGCTCTCCTGCTCTGCTCTCCGCCCGGCGGCTTGGGGGAGCAACCAAGGGAGCCACGTCCCCCCAAGCTGCTGGCTCTCCCGCTCTGCTCTCTGCCAGGTGCCTGTGTATGCAAATTAACCCACCATCTTTGTCAGGTTAATTTGCATGCTCACTCCTGATTGGCTGGTGAGCATAGCAGAGGGATGGTCATTTTACATATTTCTCTTTTATTATATAGGATTAGGATGTGCATGTAAAGGTTTCATCCCAATGTCTTGTATGTCATAAATGTTATATAACTAATAACTATCATGATCCCAATCTTTATATTCCTATAGGAAGAAGGTCTCTCTCAGTAAGATGAGTTAAAATCATTAGAGCAGAATAAGGGAAAACACAGAGATGTTGCAGAGAGGAATTCTTGCATAGGGTGGGTGGTTTCTAAGTCCCCTCAATTCAAACATACTGTGATGTTATGACTTTGGCCTCTTGGTCAGTATGTTCACTACTATCATGTGAACATCAGGAGAAAAACAGAAAATCAAAAGCACAGTTTTTAAAGGGATTTCTGAATCTTCATTATTCAGTAGACTGTGGGTTTGAAAACACTAGCAAAATCACAGGTCCAGTATGCAGTGTCATCATGTTTATGCTCATAAATCTCACCCAATAGTTATTTTCTTGTCCATGATTCCCACCCTTATTTTCCTGGGCAACTCTGCTGTGATTATGATCCAGATACCAGCTGTTTGGATCAGTGTTTGTGCCTTCTTATGTCCCCATTTTTCATTTTATAGTGTGACAAGTCCATTGGCTGACATAGAGGGAGAAGGTGCAGATGGGGGAAAGGGAGAGATACAATAAGAGCTGAGAGAGGATAAGTAGAAGTGATGTCAAGCTCACAAAGCAAGCTATTTCCAGAATTAAAATGAGCACGCACAGAGCTCGAGTACCTTAGCTCCAAGCTAGTCTGGCTGCCTTCTAAATTTTCATGGACTAATTTATTTCCTCAAATCAATTTATAGTCATTATGACATTTAATGGGTGACTTGTATCACATGGCCACTTGACTGTACAGGCCCCTATCTCTCATTCATGTTTTTATTGAGGTGAAATTTCACAGTTTAGAATAACACAAAGAATGTTCTGGAGGTTTCCATGTGGAGGTAGGAATAACAGACACAGAATTAGCTTTTCCCTGGCAGCAAAACAGCGATTCTAAGTCAGTAATGCAACAGTACCTCCTGGAGGGGACTCGTTACAACACTCAAGTTCTGGTTGCCCTTGCTTAGAAGCCTCTCAGTGCTGATGAGTCAATACAGACATGACAGGGAGTGAGGCCTGTGATGGGGGAAAAGGTTGATCATTATTTTCATATTTGTTTTGCAAGAGATAAAATGAAAGCCCAGAAAATGAGGGATTTGTGATCACTGAAGGCTGAAGTTGTTGGTTATCATGAGATTAGACAGATATTTAAATATTAGCTTTCATACTCCATCTACTCAGATCCTTGAACTGGAAACCCTGGTTATGCTTAGAAAGGAAAGGGTCATTTTCTCAGGGTCTTTCACTACATTGTTTTGAACAATAACAGGGCGAGCCCTACGTTTGCCAGGTAGATGACTGTTTCTCTGGCCTTGTATCCTGAGAAAACAAAAGCATGTGATTTATGGAAAGTCAAGCAGCCATCTCATCAGACTAGTGCGGACTTCTTTGGACTAGACACCAACCAGATTCTTTCTGGAAGGAATTTGGAGCAAATCTAATAAACCATCTATGATTGGGGGTCAAAAGCCTTTTGGATTTTTCCCTTCCCTTTCATCTTTGGAAAGAATGACATACAAGCTGTGTGATAGGCACACAGAGGTTCAAAGCAGGATGTTATGATTGCAAGGACATCTAACTAACTCGCAATAATGCCTTATGCAAAATTGAAAAAAAATATAACTCAAACCAAACGTGTGGTCAAAATTGTGTTACTTGATAAAAATAGACGTTCCCCTTAAGTAAGGAGTCTAGAGGATGCATTTACAGGGCTATCAAAACAATCAGAAACATCATAAGGCATAACATTTGTTTGCCTTTTCAGGAAAGTCATGTGCAGGCTTATGGATCATTGGAATTAGACTTTACTATTTTGATGTCCTTGCCATTTGTTCTTTTAAATTTCCAGCCTAAGGGGTATATTCGCCTATCAGTGTGCATGTGTAAGTCCCATTAAGGCTAATAGGAATTTGATGCCCGAGTCCAAAGAAAAATCTACCTCTAAGATGGCATTTTGCACATGTAACACACAAGAAAAATAAGTTAAAAAAATCCATTCCTCTTCATTCAAAGCACATAAAACAATTATATTAATTATAAGTATAAGATAAAGTACCTGCTTGTGGAATTTTAAATCCATTTAATAAATTTGCCACTTTATGCATTTCTCTTGCTCCAAATTGCTTTCCTCAAACATGCTTTAGGTTGTCTCAGGCTTTGAAGAGACCAGTGACGGATGGAAAGCAAGAGAAATGGGAGTGGTGGGAGTACATTTCTCAACACGGTCTTCATTTATTTATATTCTGCAACACACGCACTCACGATGTTTCAAACTTATTTCCACCAGATTCAAAATAAAACCTGGGACACAGCACAGCTTGCCCATATTTTCTTGTTTAAGGCACTATCTCCTGAGCTTTCTTTTGTATCTCAGTTTCCAACCACATAAGGACTTTTCAGGCAAGAGTCGGCATTCAAATGAGATGTTAATTTAAAAAAATTGTTACATCCTTCTGTTTATTTTGATAGAAGGGAAATATTGGTTCTTGGAGTTGTATTTAAAAACCCAGATTTTAAAAAATACCACAGTTTTTATCTTTATACATCTTTTGGAAAAAAAAAATTCTACCTCAAGAAATTTCTTTAACAAAGAGAACATTATTTCAGACTCTAACATTTCTGTCTGCCGATTATCATTAGTCATAAGCTAAGCCCTGCACTAAATGTCTAGTGAGCACAGATAATGTTCATTTTGTCTGGAAGACAGGTTGCCGCCTGTCAAGGAGCGATGGAATAAATGACAGGTTTTGACTCTGTGCCTTGCAGGCATATTAGGCTAAGAAATCGCCAACATGATGAAAAATTATTTTGTCAAAAATTTGTAGGTCACCCATCATTGTCTAATGTATTCTGTGATTAATTGCTAGCATAGATCAGCATTATGTCTTTCCAGTGAATCGCTTAATTGTTGCCTGCTTCATGCTCTTAATGTAATGATGAGGCATCTGCTCCTTTCACATGTGCTTTTAAATGCCAGCTTTTGCATCCAGGTTACAGGGTTGGTAATATCCAACTTAAAGAACTCGTTCAAATTAAAACTTTGGGTCCGCCATCTCTTCTTGCTCCTTATGGGAACGTGTGTGGAAGGCTGAGTGTTAGTGTTAATGTATGTAGATTTTATTTCTGATGAGTGATTATTTGACTGCTCATTTTACGAAGATTTATTGTGTGCTTTCTATCTCCTGACTGCAGTGCTACTCTTATCTTTAATAAAGGAGATGAGGACATTAATCAGCCATTGTCAGGGCTCCTGACTAAGACATTAAATGTACTGTATGGGATAGGTAAACACGCTCCAGACCCTTCTCTCCTCCACTAGATCAGGCAAAAAAACACTCATTATATTTATCATAATTTCACATCTGCTGTTTTTGAAGCAATGTACCATGAGGCCATAAACTGTATTACAACTGTGCATAAATTCAACTGATTTGTGGCTGGAGTAACTAATTCCTAAAGTACATTTTAGAAAAACAAGCAGTGAGCCCTGAAATTGCAATTCCATAAAGGCATTAAATTACTGACTGCAGAATCAAAAATTTGCTTGATGTGATTCTGCAGTGACCATTTTATAAAAAGTGACAGTGCGCCTGTGATTGAGTCAATAAAATAAGGATGAGTGAGCTGTACACTCAAACAAGATTAAAGAGAAAGGGAATGACAGAGGACAGGCTCATGGTATACAAATAGAGGAAAGCATAGCATTTCCCCCAAATGGCTTAAGGATGCAACTCTTAATAGCAACAATATTGATTTGCCAGTAACATTTTTATTATTTTAGAGGTGAAGGAAATATGATTTCTCTCTTTTACTCATTTTACAGTATAACTTGCTGTATAAAAAAATGGATTTAGAAATAATTTTTAATTGTGGCATTAGCTATTGATTTAAGCTCGCCCTAATATTTTTTCAAATTTTTAAAAGATCATTCTTTGTGGGTTATTTGTTTATCTCCTTGTTTTTAAGAGTGTGTGTCCAAGTAATCTCTTTGTTAGGGAACCTAGCCATGTTTGGGCAGGGGATGTGTGTGTGTGCATGTATGTTTACGGAAGGTGGGAGTGGAGTATATATTTCTATGTGTATTTTTTACCTTTACAGGTGTGTTCCACTTCATTTTTTACAAACTTGATCAGTGCCTGAACTTGATATAATGTCTTCTCCGAAACGGAAAGGACAGCAGGGAGTGATCTTTTATACAGGACAAGTAAAACCACAAACAGCATTGTTTTTGAAGACAAAATGTGCTTGACATTTGTTAAGATGAAAACCAAAGGCAGACCTGACACTTGGAATCCTGACTAGAGGTGTGAGCCCACAAATGAAACCTGCTAAGGGTGGCACCATGTACACTCTCCTGGAAGTAGGATGTGATTATGTGATTATTTATTGACTGTCAAAAGCAATTTAAGAGAAAAATAAATGGAACTGGCCTTTCATTGCTTGAGTTTCTAAGATATCCATCTCCTTTCACCAATTATTTTATGCATCTCTGCCGTTGAGGCTGGAAGTGCCACGGAGGAGCTTTTGTTTCATCTGACTATGATGCATAAGCATTCTTTGTTTAATATTCTGCATTTGAAGGCTCCTTCTCATCAAATGTGGGCACTTACTTGCTACCCAGGGCAAGTTGTGGAGGGCATTTACACAGAACATATTTTAGAGTAATATATTCCTGTTTGATTTTATTTACAGAAGAATATATTTGCCATATTTTATCCCTTTCCCTGACCACTATCCTGGACAACTTTTATAACTGCAAATCTGGAGCTGGCACATCGAATATTGCTCTATTCTTTACTCATATTATCAAGTCAAAAATGGTTGTGTTCATAAGGCATTGCATTGTTTCTGTCTAATGGCATCAATCTGTGCATCACAGAGGGTCTCTTTTCCTGACATTATTACTTTACTGAAATTAAGCTTGAAACAATCTGATGTCAAATGCTGTATATCTACTTTTATTGCCAGCCTTTCGGAGCCCACCATATTGCCAGGACTGCATCTCATTTCAGATGGGTTTAACCATATATATATATTTCTATTCTCAAGTTTATTGAGAGTTGGATAGATTACATTTCCCATTCTCAAAGAACAGGCTGGTCCTTTCAGTGCATTTTATAGAACAAATGTAAATTCCTATGCTGCAGTTGACAAAAATTCATGGTTCTTTTCTTAGTGTCAAAAATAAATCCAGCATAGCATCAGAGATGAGTAAGTGTGGCAGCGTGGAGCAGGCTTCGGTTCACCCTTTCTGATTTAGCAGCAGTTTCGATGTACTTGAGAAATCTGTAAAAGTTCAATTATTATGGTCTAGGCAAAGAGATTTGCTCGCACGACAGAGCTACTGTACTCGAGGATGAATTGTAAGGACTCAATGAAATGCAAAAGCACTTTCTGAGCACAGCAAGCCCTTCACCTCCCATCTCCTCTCCCCGCTTCCTTTCCCCATCCACTTATATCTCTTGCACGAAGCCTTTTCTGAAGGCTCTCCCTGTAGTTAAATAAAACACAAGCATAAAAAATTGCCAAATTGCTCCATTTAAATGCAATAAAAATTAGTCTTCTATTATGTTTGGGAATACATATATTTAGGAAGTACAGGATATGCGAAGAATAGCTATCAAATAAATTTATTAGCAACTTGGCTTGACCAGTTTGTCAAGATTGCTTACATATGTATGGCTTAGAAGGAAAGGCAAATTTGTATGAAAAAAGTATTTATAGCTAAGAGTAAACCAAACATATTGAATCATGGGAAAAAATGCTCTCTCAAATACCATGCACTTTATCAACACAACATACAGCTTAGATTGTGGACTGTCTGCTTAAATGCCAAGAGTGTATCCTTATAAACAAACAGCATCTTTTTTCCCTCTATATTTACATTCATTGATTTGATTTTTTTTCTGGTCAAAGCTAGGGGTTTTCTCTAACTATCCATCAAAAGTTAGTGTTGCTTTTAGGGGGGGGGGAATGAAGAAAAAATGAAGAGTATTTTGTGGAAAATATGTAGTCTGACTACGGCCAGGATCATTCCAGGTATGTCTGCTCTTCACGTTTTTCTTTTCTTATGTCATTTTGCTGTTCTAAGATTTGAGCAATTAGGGAACTGATGCAACTGGGATGAGTTAAGACCTACATAATTTCCAGCAGAGGGAATGTGATCAGTCTTTCTTAAGGAGGAAGGTCTAGTCCCTATGGTCACATTTCCTCTCTTATGTATCTTCCAATGAACAGATCATAAATAAGGTGGGATCTTAGGGAACCTCAGATTAAGTTCCTTCTTCAGGTGTCACTGAGGAAAAGGGTGGCTTTTGGTTATATGGGGAAGACATAGCTGAACACACACACACACACACACACACACACACACACATGCACACACGCACGCATGCACAATACACATAAAACATCTTCCTCAGATATGCTACATTGTTATTACTTTGCTATCACTCCATATATCATATTTATGGTATAATTGTAAAATAAATTTTAAAATATTAAAAAATAATTATTTTCAAGTTTATGAATTTAAATAGAGGTAAACTTCATAGTAGTTCAAAGTAAAATTACAGAGCTCACTTATGAGACATTGAGCCTTGTGAAAATCAATCACCAATGAACATATATTTGCCCTAACCAAAGACTGTATCTTATATTTTCATGTGATAAATATTTGGGGGGTATTCAGGCAAAATCCAAAGCATTATGAGCTTGTTGAATCCTACCAGTGATCACACTATCCAAGGTGAAAATAATTAAACCCAAGTTAAACTGTTGTAAAGATACAGAAAAACGATCATGAGAGCACAATCAGTGGGGCTCTGAGTCTATGAGTGTGCAGAAAAGAGTGGAAATTGGTAGCAATACTTCAGTACAGTTGACTCTGAAACAACACAGGGTTGGGAGGGTCACATCCCTAAGTTGAAAATTCACCCATAACGTTTGACTCTCAAAACACTTAACTACTAATAGGCTACTGTTGATGTGAAGCCTTACTGATAACATAAACAGTTGAGTAACACATATATTGTTTGTGATATATGTTATATACTGTTTCTTACAACAAATTAAACTAGAGAAAATAAAATGTTATTAAGAAAGTCATAAGGAAGAGAAAATACCTTTTCTTGCTTATTGGAAAAAAATCCACATATAAGTGGACCCACACAATTCAAACCTGTGTTCTTCAAGGGTCAGCTGTATGCAGAGGCTCCATCCACTTGTTTATTCATTTATTCATTTAACAAATATGTGTGAAATACCTATTATGTGCATCACTGGATTGGGCTCTGAGATTATAACAGTGAATCAAGACAAGTCCATGCCCTCCATTGCTCAGAGGAAAGTTGGAGTAAATATGCGGTGGGATGATCATTTACAAGCACAACTAGGCAGGGCTTGCTGAGTCAGAGAAGGCTTCCCGAAGGAAATGACTTCAGAAGTGACTCACATATTGAAAGACAAGGAGCAGTTGGCCAGGTGGAAAGTGGGGAAGGCTGTGGAAAGTGAGGGTGATCCCTAAAAGAGTGTTTCCAATGGAAGGAATTGGGTGTGTGAAGGCCAAGAGGTGAGAGAGAGCATGATCTACTCTAGGAACTGTGAGAAGTTTAGTCTCATTGAAATATAGACTGAGATGGGGAGGAGAAAGCACCCAGGTCATGGAGGATCTCAAGGGCCAAGAATGTAAATATAATCTTCAGGGCAATTAAAAACTGTAAAAAGGTTTTAAATAAACAAGAGACTGATCACATTTTTATTTTAAAAATTGTGACTTGGAGATGCAGTCTAAGTCAGCAGGAGTTGGGGCAATTTGCAGTTTACTTCGTATATGGGTTGCATATGGAAGAGATAGTTTATTGGCCCCGTATTTATTGAAATGATGTTCTTGAGTGTTTTAGAGATTGATGCCAGGTCCACGAACAACCTTGCTGTTGGTCCCTTAATCCAGCTCAACACAGAGGGATAGTTCTAATGACTTGTTAAAGTCCCTTGTCGCCCTGAGACTCAATTACTCAAATTCAGGGACCATAATCTAATTGAATCATTTTAATAAGAAATCATGATTTTCATCTAAATTTTAATTTAATCCACTCCAATGAATTATACCGAGGTTATTACAGCAATAAAGGCATTTCTCTATTCACAAAATAGAGCAAAATCCTTACATGTGGCTGGCTTCTTGATTAGTCTTCTCTCTCTGAGCGCATTTTTATGCTATGTTGGTTTGGTTTGTGTGTTAATGGTGTACGTATGTGCATGAAATGGGACCGTATATTGAGCTTCATATAAAGTGAATATACCCTGGCCAGTGTGACTCAGTAGGACATCGTCTCCCAGGCACTGAAAGGTTTCTGGCTCAATTCCCAGTCAGTGCACAGGCCTGGGTTGCAGGCTTGATCCTAGATAGGGGGTGTGTGCAGGAGGCAGCCAATTGATGTTTCCCTCTCACAACAATGTTTCTCTCTCCCTCTTGCTGCCTTTCTCCCTAAATATTAAAAAGAAAAAAATCTTAAAAATAAATAACTTGAATATGAAGTGATGTCTCAAGTATGTGATGAGTGTTCTGGACAGCACAGAGCTGAAGCATTCATCTTGGCCATCTTGGTCCTCAATACTAACCAACTCACCTGTATGCTAAAGTCTGGAGTCTGTGTTTTCATGAGGGTGGCCAAAGTGACAATCCAATGAAGATTCCATTTATATCATTCAGGTGGGCACAATGTGGGTCAACATTTAACATACACTTTGTTCTGAAAGATTGGATTTATAATTATAAATCGCAAATTCAAAGGGCAAGGGAGATATAATTAAATAAACAAAAACCTAATGTGCCTGATTTTCAAAATATATGTAAGATTACATTCACATGTGGTTTTGTGATTTCTAACATCTTCCTCTTGTGTAAAAGCAACTTCTAGAACTTGGATCTAAATTCAAAAAGAAAAAAAAAAACATTAATCAGATGCTAATTAGAAGGTATCATTAAGGGTTATAGAGTGAAACAGGAAGTCCAACTCCTTATAAATGGCTCATTCCATTTCTCCTATACTGTCAGCTATTTGGCCATTTCTCTCTCTCTCATTCATTTCTTTGCTGTACAGACTGCAAAATATAATAACTTCTAAGCAGTGTGTAAAACAAAGTGCTCAATTCACTTTATTAAAATATCCAATAATAATTGATTTAAAGGCAATAAAATGTGTTCATTAGAGGGTTTATATTCAAGAAATATTGAAAGTATACCTAAAACTGTCACTTTTATTGTGAATGAACAGGATAATATAATTTGAAAAGAGTGTGATCATACTAAAGATTTGTCCTGCAGCATTATCTGATAGCTCGTAAAGTGCTGAAATTTAATATGATGCTTTCAGTCAGTTTAATTGAAATTTAATTGCCACTTTGGGCAGAAGGTTTAGATCTGATCAATAAAATATTAAAGATTTTGTGCTTTCGCTTGGAACAGCTCCTTTAGCAATGCATCAAGAGGACCCTATATTTTCGGAAATATTTGTTTGTTATAGTTCACACAGTGCTCAATATCACTTTCTCATCTGAAAGTTTTAATGTGCTATGCAGACAAATAGTGGAAATAATAAAGCAATAGTTGACCCATTTAATTACAACACGATGAAAGAAGTAACGGTCACCTTCAGATTCATGAGAAAGGCATTAATGTAAAAGAGCAATAAATATTTTGAAATGTCAAACCTCAGAAAGACAGAGTCCAACTTGAGCTGGGTTGTAAATCAGACTGAGAGAAGGACCTTGAAAAAAAGATGGTTCTTTGGTATTTTAGAAATAATTACTAATACAAAAAGGGTAATGATGAAACTATAAATTACATTAAAAAGGGCCATTAGAGAAGGGTTAGTTTATAAAGATAAGAGATGGTTCTTAAAATTGTCCTGATGGTTATTTCTACTTTTCATTTTATTCAGGAACCTGCTCAATTACCTGATTATTAATAAACTAACTGATCAGTACCTTGCAGTTCAAAAACTGAAGTCAAGTCAACTTTCTCCTTCTCTGGGACTCAGGTGGACATTTTTTTCTTTTTAATTTAAATTCTTTATTGTTTAAAGTATTACATAGGTCTCCTTCCACTCCCTCTCCCCCAATGACCTCTCCCAGGCCATTCTCAATCCCCAGCACGTGCCCTCACCTTCCCATCCCCTGTCAGTGTCCATGGGTTATGCTTATATGAACTTTCATATTACCTATATTTTAGGAATAGAAAGATAGATTTCTTAAGCTATATGAACATGAAACTGTAGAGTGACTTCAAGCTAAGTAACATTCCTGTTAACAGGCCTTAAAATGGTAATTTCTTTCAGATAACTATATTCCAAAGGCATCTGTGATATTTGTGTGGTTATAATCTTATCCCTGGTATAGTACCTTCCCTAATGACTCTTTTCACTTGTAGAACTTTTTTAAAGCTCTATATTAAAACATATATGTTCCTTTACTTACCAGTCTCCTGTGTGTCTAACTTCAATAACATGGCATATTGTTTTATTTGGCTCAGCACATCTCTACACTGTAAGTGTATTTTCTGTTTACAACCATATTCAAACAAGACTAATTATCTGCAATGACCATAATCACTCTTCTTTTTCTTCTCTAACAATCTGTCCCATATTTCTCTTGGTTAATCATCTGTTATCATCATAGTTTTTAATCCTACAACCTTATTGAAATAATTCACTTATTTTCTTTTGAAATAGAGACAAATGTTCCCCTGAATCCAGTGAAAAATATTACTTGTGACATCTAAATGCTAGGCACTATTCTAGGGCCTGGGAATACAGCAATGCTTAGGAAAACATTCCTGGCTTCATGGAGCGCATGTCCTAGTAGGGGAGGAAGACAATAAACATAGGTAAGTAAAATCCTGACAAGTACTATGAGGCAGACAGTGTTGTAAGGATTTAGTGGAAAACATTTCAGATAAAGGAAAGAGAAAATGTAAGGACGCTGAGATAAGCAAGAGCCTGATTTGGGGTATTTAAAGAATACCAGTGTGGCATGCAATGGGTGACCAAGGGGAAGACTGGGAGGAAATGAGAAGCAGGCAAAGACCAGATCATATAGATCAATGTAGAGCCCTATAGGCCATAGTGATGCCTTGATTTTACTTAAATGTAATGTGAGGGCACAGGAAGGAGTTGAGCCGAGGCAAGTAGGTGTGACAGACCCCATGAAGGTGGGAGCCTGGTGACATGACACCAATTGTGCTTTTGATGCCTCACTCACTGCATGGTGGAGGCTGGACCATAAAGACCTGGGTGGTGGCAGAGGCACAAAATAATAGACCATAGAAGAAATAGTCCAGACAAGATACCTTGAAACAGTTGGTCTCATGGACACGTTGAGAATTTGTCAAATTTGAGATGTATTTGAGAAGGTAGGACAAAAGGGTTTACTGATAGATTGGATATAAGTGTGGTGAGGGTAAGGAAGAATTCAAGATTACTTTTTAAGTTTTGAGCTACTGAATAGACCAGTGGTCGGCAAACTGCGGCTTGGAAAACCACGGCTTGCGAGCCACATGCAGCTCTTTGGCCCCTTGAGTGTGGCTCTTCCACAAAATACTGACTTCTGCGCATGGGCCACAAAGTTTCAATTGCACTGTTCATGCGCACCTGCACGTGGTATTTTGTGGAAGAGCCTCACTCAAGGGGCCAAAGAGCCACATGTGGCTCATGAGCCATGGTTTGCCGACCACGGGATAGATGGTAGTGCCGTTTACTGAGATGAAAAAGGCCTGGGGGAGCGGGAAGTATAGTTTTTGGGAAAGCCAACAGTTGTGTTTAGCCACTGTTGAGTAGGAGATGCCTGTTGGAGAGCCAAGTGCGATGTCAAGAAGGCAGTTGGATCTAGGCGTTTGGAGCTCAAGAAGAGGTCTTAACATAGGATACAAATTAAATTTTATTAGTATACTAGTGGCCCAGTGCATGAAATTCATAAAGGGAGGTGGCGGTTTCCCTCAGCCTGGCCTGCACCCTCTCCAATCTGGGACCCCACAGGAATCGGGCCTCAACTGGCAGTTGGACATCCCTCTTGCAATCCAGGGATGCTGGTTCCTAACCGCTCACCTGGCTGCCTGCCTGATCACACCTAACCACTCTGCCTGTCGGCCTGATCGCCCCAACTGCCCCCCCCTTATGGTCTGATTACCCCTAACTGCCCCTCCCTGCCAGCCTGATAGCCCCCAACTGCCCCCCCACCAGCCTGGTTGCCCCCAACTACCCCCTCTGCTGGCCTGCTCACCCCCAACTGCCCCCTCCCCCACCAGCCTGCTCACCCCTAACCACCTCTGCCTCAGCCCTGCCACCATGGCTTTGTCCAGAAGGATGTCCAGAAGGTCTCCCGGAAGGTCTCCCAGTCTAATTAGTATATTACCCTTTTATTAGTATAGATAGATGGTATTTGACTGGTTTGGATCATCTGAGAAACAGAAGAGAGAACCAAGAATAGAACGCTGATACTCTATCAAGAGAAATGTTGCAGAACAGAGGAAGTTAGCAAAGCAGATTGAGGGGTAATCAGTAAAGATGGAGAAAAATTAGGCAAGTGTGGTGTCATTAAATCCTAGACAAAGCAGGACTTAAAATAGGCATTGTCTATCACTGAAGATCCGATTCCCTTAGAGGAGTGATAGGAAAGATTCAGTGCCTCGAGGAGAGATTGGGAGGTTAGAATTGGAGGTAATGAATATAGATTATTAAAAAAAATTAGGCTGGTTGCAACGGGGAGCAGAGAAATGCAACAGAAATTAGATAATTAAATGGGTTCAAGAAAGATATTCTTTCCCTTTTGAAAAAGAGAGTTGATATTAAAGTATAATTGTATGTCTATTGAAATAATCAGAGAGGAAAAATTTATGATGCAGTAGAGACAAATAATGCATATAGAGTAAAACTCTTTGAAAATGAAAGGAGCTTGGATTCAGATCACAAGTAGAACAGTTGGTCTTAGATAAGAATGGAGAGATTTCTGACATTTGCACAGAAGGAAAGCTAGATTATGTAATTACAGATGCAGGTAGGTTATTGGAATTGGTAATGGAAATATGCAGTACTTCTTATTGCATTTATCTTTTCCATCGACATGTAGCAAAAGAGTGAAAGGTAAGGAGAATATTAGTGGAGGATTTGAGTAGAGTGGGACATAACACATATTTTGAAGAGGGGAAAATTGAATTTAATAGGCAAACAAACTAAGATCATCATGTATTTTTGAGTGCTAAATTGAGACTTGTGATCCATAAATTTGAAGGGGGCCCAGTAAGTATGAATACATGATTTTCTCCAGTAATACTTAACTGTTTGTTTGCAGAAACCGAATAAATGTGTTTAATCAGGGTTGGTGTATTGCCAGCTGACTGCTATATAGGGGAAAATTGGGGCAAGGCAATAAAGGATACTCACAAAGGGGTGGTTAGGGTGACAATGTAATCTGGACTGGACTAGGAAAAAATTGTGAAGATCAGTGGCAATATGGAGAATGAAATAAGTGGTAGAGGAAATTTCAGCAAAGTCGTTGAATTATTAGAGCATTAGCAGAAATTAGCTAAAATATATAATGATAGAAAATGATTGCCAGACAGTATGTTTAAAACTGACATGCCATTAGTGATGATGATGAGATCCTTGGTGTGACCCTGTGGCAGAGGTTGAATGGTGGAAGTGATGGTTGGAAGAGTTTACGAGGTCACTTAACTGAGAGAACAGAGAGGACATGTATTTGATGATTCATCTGAGAGCAAGTTGAAGTCATCAAAACATGGTGAGTAAGGTAGATAGGGATTCAGAAGTTAGAGCTCTCAGTGAGGGAGGGGGGAAAGACCAGAAGCTAAGTAGATGAGAGAAAGAATAAGGGTTGGAAAAATCTAATAATATGAGTTCTCAGGTAGCAGGAGTCTTGAGAAAGAGACAATTTAGAAATAGCACCAAGACATGGAAGAAGGGCCTCAAGGAGCATAAGATATAGGAGAAAGTCCATTATGTAATAAGAGAAGCAAGAGAGTAGTGTCTTTAGGGGACCTTTAGGTACTGGTCAGATCAAGAGCATGAAGGGAACAATCAGAGAAGAGAGTACAGGGAGCTTGGTGATAACGGACAATGGTTTCATATGGCTGAGTGGAAAGCTTTGGTTATATAGAAAGGAGGGAGCAGATAAAGCTAGATTATAATTATGAACATCATATGATGATGGCTGGTGTTGGATGCTTAGGCTCTAATAGAGACTGAAGGGAAAAGGATGTGAGGCTTGATAAATCTGTGCTTGGAGTGAGAATGACAGTTGTTCAGGAACGGGAGTGCTTAATCTGGTCTACTGCTAACAATGCCAGCTTGAAGTAATCACAGACTCCAAAGAATCCAACCACATGCCACACCCCCATGGGGAGAAGCACATGCATTGGAACCATTGGTAATTGATGTTCTTAGGGCCTGATGTGTCCCTATTTGCTGAAGCATAGCTTATGTGGTCTGATTATATTAATCTTAAATATCTCAAATGGTTTAAGGGGAGAGAATACAGGCCTTGGACTCAGAAATTTGGCTCAATACCCTTGGCAGATTATTTCTGGAACATGGAAAGCAACTGAGAACTATCAGAATTTTCCTTCTTAACTGTATACAATTAAAAAAAAAAACCCTATGGTTTTATTTTTACAAACAGTGAAATATATCCAAGTGGTATAGATCAGGGAGAAGAGTTATGAACTTGGAGCAGCTTATCTGATATACGTTCTTCAACTCATTGGCCTTCATAGGCCTCATGACTTATGCCCAGAGGACCCTTTTGCTGATGGTCAGATGTCTGTCTAGGCTGTTAAAAGAGTTTTTTTTTCTTCTTCTTCATTTTTTTTCCTCATTTCCTTCTAACCTGAAAATTCCCTGGGGACCTTCAACATAATATTTTGGGGTGAATTATGTTGAAGAGCTCTGAAACGCCAGTTTCAACTGTTAACACTATGATTTCAGCTTTAGCAGAGACTAGTTCTTTAAAAAAATAAAAAAATAAAATATATATATATATATATATATATATATATATATTGATTTCAGAGAGGAAGGAGAGGGAGACAGAAACATTAATGATGAGAGAGATCATTGGTTGGCTATCTCCTGCACACCCCTCCCCCGCCCCCACTGGGGATTGAGCCCATAACCCTGGCATGTGCCTTGACCAGGAATTGAACCATGACTTCCTGGTTCATAGGTCAACACTCAACTACGGAGCCACACCAGCAGGGCACAAACTGGCTCTTGAATCCAAGGCAAAGTTGAAATTAGGAAGAGAAACTTAAACATTCAGATGGCCAATGGCACATATTTAAAATTGTTGACCCAGAAGCATATAATATATTGGTTTTCCCTGTTTGACATTGCTAGGTTATTTGTCCCCTTTATCACTTTCTGCTTAAGTCTAGCCACCCAGAAAAAAATATATGATAAATAACAAATCAATTTTTAACAGCAGGATGACCATCTGATTCATAGCTTTTCAGTAGGCATTAACACAAAACAATAAAAATGAGTAAGAGATACGACCCCAACTTCAAGAAGTTTACAGTCTGGTGTGGAAACTGAACACTCTTTCTGCTCGCTTTCAAAAGGGCACGCCTGACTTCTAGAATTTAAATTTGAACCTCTTCAGAAGATTTGTCTCTAATATTTGTATGTTTTCTTGAGAGTGTGATCTTGGGCCCTTCCATATTATAGTTTTTTTTTTTTTTTTAATTTTCACCCTTGAGGATATGTTTAGTGATTTTAAAGAGAGAGAAAAAGGGAGAGAAAGAAAGGGAGAGAGAGAGAGAGAAGAGAGAGAGAGAGAGAGAGAGAGAGAGAGAGAGAGAGATCGGTTGCCCCCTGTACGTACTTTGACTAGGAATTGAACCACCACCTTTCTGTGTACAGGACAATACTCTAAACAACTGAGCCACATGGGTCAGGTCCATATTATAGTTTTTTATTATTAACTAGAGGCCCGGTGCATGAAATTTGTGTGCGGTTACGGTCCCTAGGCTTAGCCTGCGATCAGGGCCATCTTCCCTGGCTGCCAGCAGCCAGCCTCATCCCCCGCTGCCACCCACCTGGGTTCCCAGTTTGCCATTGGGTGATTGAAGGCTGATGTTCGGGGCGGGGGGGAGGGACAGAGAGGTTGGCCAGTCCCACCCACTCGTGGCCCAACCCCTGCTGCAGGTCGCCCTCTGTGTGTGGGGCAACTGGTGGGGTGGGGGCCTTGGCCTGGCTCCACCTGCATCCCCTGCCCCCCACCCCCGGGTCCCCGTTCACCATTGGGCGATGGGAGCCTGCCAGCTGGGGAAAAAGACCAAGAAGTGGTCAGTGCACCTCATAGTGACTGGTCCAGCAGTCATCTGGTTCTGCCGTTATGGTCACTGGGTTTTTATTATATAGGATTATATAAGAGTCTGTTAGATTTTAAAAAAATAAAATAATGTAAAAGACATAATATCATTAAATAAATATTAGAAAGCATAGATTTTAGATAAGAAGAATCATTCCTGATCGTACCCCAGAAAAACAATCACCACTAATATTTTGATGACTTTTTTCATTTCCAGTTTTTTATTTATAACCTTTTGTTTGTTATTTTTTATAATTTTAATTGTACTCTGAGTATTATATCAATTGCTACATCACTTAAATCTGTTCATTGTGTAGTGAAATAGTGCTATGGTTAAGAATGTAAACTTTGGAGTGCGGCTGCCTTTTTCAACTTTGGCTTCTCCACTTATCTAAGTGTGTTTGAACAAGTTGTTCTACCAATCCAGGCCTCAGTTTCCTCATTAGGAAAATGAGAATAACCCTCTCCTCTTCACCGGGTTACTGTGAGCATTAAATAAGTTATTGCCTATGAAACCCACAATATAGTGCCTGGAACATAGTGTTTCTATATACTTGGAAGGATATTTTTTCTGAAAGTTGATATCTTAAAATTTTTATTACAAAAGTCACATAGGTTTGTTGTTAAGTTATAGAAATAAATAAAAGGTAAAAATAAATAATATGACTGGAAACACCCAGGGATAACTACTAAAAGTATATTTTACACAGATGTTTGGGTATTTCATGGAGCCCTGGGCATGGCCCAGATAATGGATATAATCATCTTTGATCTAAAATTGATATGCTTTATTCTACAGCCACTGGGATGTACATCAGATAGGTTACTAGTTAGTCTGGCATGCTCATTTCTAATTAACAATTTGCTGACAATTTAGATATAATTCTGGGATCAAGTTAAGCTTTTTTTGATGAATACCAAGTTATTTAAAGGGCATAGTCATAGACTGTACACATTTTCATATCACTTTTTGTGTATTTTCTTTACAAAATTATACCCTCAACATGGTATCCATTGAGTGCAGATTGTGCTAGTATATCTAGGGGCTAGGGACATAGTTCCCTGATCTTATAGCGGTACAATAATAATGCATTTTACAATTTTGGCATTAAGAAAATATCAGTTTTGCTGCACCATGTTGTGGCCCTAAGTCATATTTCGGCAATGTATTAATGCAGACGTGATTTGGTTAGTTTGGGAAGACTCACGCTGTGTCTGGGCAAGAACAACCCATGGAATGGTCCCAGCACACGTTCACACTATTTTGAAGAATAAGGTAAAATGCAATTAAGTCCCTGGGAAAATTTTCAGCCTTTTACTGGAAGAGTCCAAGCAGTAGAACACAGCACAGAGGCACCATTCCCTGTAGAAAGAGAAGTGTTGGAATTTCACAGGCCTGGGTTTAAAACTACACTCCACCATTTACTCACGGTGTGGACTCAGGCATATTATTTAGTTCTTTGTGCTTCATTCTTTTCATGCATTCTATAGAGGCGCTCATACCCATGCTGTAGAATGTTCCATGGTAATCAAATGAGAGAATGTACGTTATGAAGCTTGCATTCACTTTGTGGTTCTTGCTGCTGCTGTTTTCATGAAGCAGAAGGGCCCCTGGGAGCCCTGGACCGGATGGTGAAGCGGCCCAGGAGCTTTGCTGTGTCCTGCTCTGCGGACAGCCACTCCTTCACAGTTTGCAGTGAGAGGCACCTTGGTCTGGGAGGCCGGGTGGGCCATGGGACCTGTCTAACCAGAGGTGGGGGATGGGTGGGGCTAATAGCTCTCACCTGATGTGAACAACATGGGAGGCAGAGATAAACTGAAAAAAATAATGGTTTTAGCATCGGTATGATTTCAGCTTAAATATTGACTTTTGAGAATTGCTGATAAAGAATAAATATCTTTAAATCTTCTCCACTCTTTCTTGCCTCATGAGACTTACTGACTTACTATTTCCTGTCTATCACTTTGACTGAATTAGTCCATTTTCTTACCCATCTCTAACCAGGCTCTATTTCTCAGAGTGCCACAGCCAGGCGCTTTTACTGCAGCCCCAAAAGAAGCTCCTCTTTCACACAGATTCAGTAAAAGAGAAGGCTGCGACCTTTTCTGGGGGCTCTGCAAAGCTTAAATAACTGAATTCTAACTTTAGGGAAAGGTCAATGTGTACTAGAGAATTTGAGTAAGCAGTGGAAAATCACTTTCCCCCCACCCCCTCTGCTGATGTGATTGAAGACTAAACCTTAGTTTCCACATCTGTAAGACAAGGATATTTCCCCACCCTGTTATCTCTGAGGAATGTGAAGATTTGAATGGTGAACGGTTTGATCTCAGTAGCGAGAAAAGAATAAATTGCTCACTTAATAAATTGCCAGGCCACTTGGGTACTATTTAGTAGATTACCTTTTGCAGAACGCTAAATGATAGAAAATGGCAAATGGCAGTAACTGGAAGAGTTAATGCAGCTTTGATCTCTTGAACTGATAGACTGTAGTTTCCTTAGAAGGAGATGGAATTATTTCTTCCCTTTTATCTGAGGCCCAGTAAACCCTCAAAAAAGGGAGACATTATTACTTTTTTCCGTTTTGTACAACCATTGCAATAAAAGGAACACCATAGCTCCACGCACACATATGTACACATCGGGAATGGTCATTATGAGCTCTGAAAATGATTCTTTACAAAGTATAACTTATCATTCAAGTAATTAAAAATACCAAGTACTGACCCTGTGCAAGGGTTTGTGCTGGGTGCTGGGAGGAGCCCTAGTGAATGAGGCAGCTCCTGCCTCTCAAAGAGGAGAGAAGACTTTCTCAAGGCTCTTAAGTTCCTAGTCCTTTTGAAAGGGCTGCCCGGATGCATCCGGATATCCACTGCTGTAACATAGTTGCTCCTATGGGCCACAGGAGAGAGCCGGGCCTGGGACAAACGTATTTTGAATTGAGGTTTCTCCGGTCAGGAGCTGATTATGCCCTGTGTTCTCTTGTGGAATGGGTTGTTTCTAGGAGTCAGTACAAGGTCTGGGGCAAACACTCGCAACGCAATGCCGCAAAGGGTGCGTTCACTGTGAGCCCGAATAGCTGCTGTTAGTGCTCTGCTGGGAGAGGTGTCAGATGCAGCAGAAGGAAGGACGCACTTCCTGGGACAAGGCCCTGGTTCTTCACCAGCGTTTCCTAAACAAGCAGATTCTGGGAGAGCTTCTCGAGTCATGGTCACTAAAGAGAACCACATTTCAGGGACTGGCAAGGCAGCTGGGCCAGCAGAAGAGGGAACACCATGATTTCCATTTATTTCTGGTAGATAGAGATGGTCTGACTCTGAACTGCGTAACAGAGTATGGTGTGATCTGAGTGGCAAAAATTGTCTTCGGAATTTGGAAAGTTATATGCACATGATAGAATAAATAGAAACCCCAGCACACACAGAAAAACAACTACACCTACAAATGCACACACACAAATACACACATAGTTAAAAAATCTAAAACCCAGTCCCACTAACCAGAGCGATAACTGGTCTTAACATTTGGTATATTTTCCTTTCTATTTTCTAAATTGGAATCATATTGTATATTCAGTTTTGCAACTTGCTTTTATTCATTTAGGAACATATTGAACACATTTTTCCATATAATTAAATAGTCTTTGAAAACATTATTTTGAATTACTGCCCAGTTCCCCTCTTATTGGGCATTAAGGTTGTTTCCTTGTTTTCCTCTACATAAGTTCAGTAAGCCTTTAATGAATATTCTCATTTGTAATAATCTATGCCTATTAGATTCCTAGAAATGGCATTACTGGTTCAAAGGGAATACTTTTTCAAGGCTTTTGATATATTTCACCAACTTGTTTTCTGGAAAGATTGTATTATTTTACACCCCCTGTAACTGAAGGTGGATATTGTTTGATAGCTGATGTTGGGCTCAAGTGACCATCCAGAAAACAAATCACATGGTTCACTCTAGCCTTGTGCTGTTTTGGTGTTTAGTAGACACAGCCTTTTGTCTTTGCAGAAGGAGTTAAACTTCACAATGCTGTATAGAGGAGAGCTTACAAATATGGACAATTGCACATTTTGTACTTCTACCATTTGGTTAGAAGTGATAAAAAAAAACATTTCACACACACACCCATATATATGGGCAGAAAAACATTTATATCTAAAGATACTTTTTTGTGTTTTTCGAAACCCAAGAGTAGAATAAAGACATATCAACACCCACAACTCATGTATATATTTCCAGCTTCTAGGGGCCACTGGCATCCCTTGGCTGATGGCCCTCTTCTTCAGAGTTTGCAAAGGTGAGTCAAATTCTTCTTACATTGCAACACTCTGACCTCTTCTGGATCCCCCTTCCACTTTAAAGACCCTTGTGATTGTATTGGGCCCACCTGGGTATCCAGGACAATTTTGTCAGGTCAAGGAGGGTAAGTAATCGTATCTGCAAAGTACTATTTGGCATGTAAAGTAACCTATTCCCACTTTAGGGGATTAGCATGCGGATATTTTTGGGAACCATTATTCTGTCAATCACACTGTCCTGTTCCTCTCATTGCTCATATCCCTGCATCTTTTATTATAATAAAACTTCAATTCTTTTATTGCTTTTAGTGTGGATCCAAGCCTAGACCTTTTGCCTCAGATATTAGTACTCATTAATTCAGTTATCAATCCTTACTGTGCCTCTCCCTCCATCATTTGCTAAGTAGCACAGATTTTAAAAGGGCAAAGATCATTATTTTATTTATTCCTTAACTTTCAAGCTTCTACCCTCTAAGGATACATTTTTCATTTCACAGCCACAGGAACCGGTGTCACTTTCTCTCTGTACTGATAACACAGGATTAAAATTGTTGCACAAAATAGTCTTCTATTTTTCCCTCTCCTACTAATTTATCACAAGCAGATATTCTACCAGAAGTTGGGAAAAAAGATTTCCAGCTGATGGGCAGCGCCTCTACCTTGTGGAAGATTCATTGCCCTGCACATTTTGAATCTGCTGACAAGAAACTTGGAGCAGAAGTAATCAGAGCCCTTGCAAGATTGATTTTTGTCCCCTGCTGGCATATGGCATAGAGGGTGGAAAGGCACTCATCTCTCAAAGTAATCTTAACTATTTAGAAGCCATTATTACAGGATTACAAATCATCAGAATACCCCCTTTTCTCTAACAACTTTATTTATTAGCAAGACCTTCAAATTAGTCTTCTGTCTTGGCTTTACACTGTTCTTAAAATCCAACCTGATATAAGTTTTGTCTAAAAAGCACTGCAGTTCATACCATCCCTTTAATTGCACAAATGTTAAGCCGAATTCCATTTCCACTTCACATCTTAAAAATAATTCAAACCAAAATGCAAATTGATTCTTGTCTTCAGTTTGTAAGAAATGCTTAAAGTCAACTTGTCATGAAGGAGAAATTGAATCTATTCCCTGTGCTCTTCCAGGAAGGAAGATGTACGGAAAGGAGAATAGTGAGATGTATCTGATGTTTGGCTGATATATGGGTATATAAAATCTTAAGTAATACTGATAATGTCACACAATATTGCAACATATATTTTCAGTTTAACATTATAAGACAATAAGGCATAAATGGAAATTAAAGGGGAAAATCTAGTGGTTGTCAGGGAACACTTTTTCATTCAGAGACTCATAAACATATGGAATGGTATGTCAGGCAAAGTTTCTGAGAGAAGAATATTGGAGTAATTACAAAATGGATTTATATTCTGGGGATTGAAGTGCACACAATGGAAAAGAACTTCGAGTCAGATGATTTTTAGTCATCACCCCCAAAAAGCACCTCACAAAAATGCATTTCACAAGAATTATCTAAAACTGCAAGGCATCAGAAAGACAGAAGTGTTTAATTCTTTAAGCAATAGCTATTTCAAAAAAAATAATAAGGTAAGAAAAAAAGAAATAAGGAGAAATAAAATCAAGATTGGAAGAGAGAGAACCAAGCAGGTTTGAGAGAACTTAATGAAAAACTGTTTCAATAAAATGGATGTGTTAATTCAATTTCACAAATCCTGACTAAAGGCTGACTACTTGGTCAAAGTCACCTTCCCAAGGACTTTTGGAGACTTGGTGGATGATATTTTTAGCACAGTTATCCTATGTGTACCAAGATTTCTTAGTGCTTCTAACTGGATCCAGTTTACCTTGTAACCCCCATTTTCTTTCTCCTTATTCAGGACAAATATTGCTATGAACACACTGAAACAGACATTCCTAATATAGCACCTGCTGCTCTCCCTTGAACGTATTGCTGTGGGCCCACCAAGGAGACCTTCTAAATTTGCTACTGCAGCTTGGGGAGTTAGAAAGGGCTCTAACAGTTTACTTGGTTGGTTGACTGGAACATGGACCAAAAGGTGGCTCCAGAGTGAGTGAGTTGAAAATACCCACCTGGCATGGTTTACAGTAGAGGAAAGGATTCAAAGACTTAGGGAGACTGAAATGAGTTTGTTAAGGAAGACCCATTTACCCTCCCTGAGAGGACCCAGAAGACACAGCTTTTGCCACAACGGTGAGAAAAATAACCTTGTGAGAGGAGTGCCAGCATTACCAGATCCTTAGGAGCTCTCTGATGGCTCTTCTCCGTAGGCAAGACCTTACAGTGGGAACTGTGGCCACTGAGCTGGAACCTTAAATGCAACGGGAGTAGTTGCAGCTGATGTATGAAATGTGATTTCATTGCTTGAGAAAATTAACATATCCCAAGGTACCTGGTATGAAGATATTGAGCCAGCGAATGTGTTTTGCCTCAGTGTCTGTTAGTAAGGATCACCAGAGGCAGTTTGCTTTCAATTGGGAAAGCCAGTAATACACCTTCACTGTCCTACCTCAAGTATACAGAGCCCTTTGTGGACTTTAGTCTACAAGCATTTTGATCACCTTTTCCTTCTGCACGATATCAGAGTACTCTATTACATTGATGTCATTACGCTAATTGGACATAGTGAGCCCCAAATAGCAACAATTGTAGATTTATTTGTAAGACATTGGTGTTTTAGAGGGTAAGAAATCCGGAAAGAACTCGGGGACCTTGCAGATTCCACACATACGTGATACTAACACAACATACAGTACTCTTTAAATGTCTTACAATTGTATTTGTCAATGATACCCAACAAAGCTGAAAAAAAATTTAAGGACCTTCTACCTGAATTTCTGGAGTGAAATTTCTAGGGATCCAGTGGTGTGGGGCACGTGGAGATATTCTTCCTAAGGTGAAGGAAAGTGTTTTGTTTTTTCTACCCCTCCTACAACCAAAGAAGAGGTACAATGCCTAGTGGGCCTCTGGATTTTGAAGGCAAGATATTGCTCATTTGGGTGTGCCATGCTGGCCCATTGCTGAGGGATATGTAAAGCTGCTAGTTTTAATGGAGCCCATGACAGGAGAAGGCTCTGCAACAGGCCCAGGCTGCTGTGTAAGCTGCTCTGCCGTTTGTGCCTTATGACCCAGCAGTTCCAGTGCTGCTTGAAGTGTCCATGGCAGATAGGGATGCTGTTTGGAGCCTTTGACAGGCCCTTGTAGGTGCATCACACTGCAGGTCCTTAGGATTTTGAAGCAAAGCCTTGCGATCCTCTGTTGATACCTATTCTCTCTTTGAGAAACAGAACACTTAACCTTGGGCCACTAAGTTCCCATGCAACTTGAGCTGTCCATCACGAAGTAGGCATGATCTGATGCACCAAGACAAAAGGTCGGGCACACACAGCAGCACTTCATCATCAAACGGAAGTGGTAGATGCAACACCAGGCCTGAGCAAGCCCTGAAGGTAGGTAAGTTACATGATGTGGCTCAAGTGTTTGTGGTCCCCACTCCTGCCTTTCTACCTTCTTCCTCCCAGTTTGTACCTATGGCCTTATGGGGATTTCCCTACAATCAGCTGACAGACAAAGAGAAGACCCAGGTGCAATTTATAGATGATTCTGATGATATGCAGGCAGCACCTGAGAGTGGACAGCTGCAGCCCTGCAGCCACTGTCCGGGACATCCTGAAGGACAGTGGTGAAGGGAAATCCTCCAAGGAGGCAGAACTCCCAACAGTGATCCTAGTTGTTCACCATGCTTATAAGGAAAACTGGACAGAAATAAAATTTTAAACTAATTCATGGGTTGTGGCCACTCATGCTGGATGGTCAAAGACTTCAAAGGAACATGATTGAAAAATTGTTCACAAGAAAGGCCAGGGAAGAGATATGTGGATAGATCTTTAAGAATAGGTGAAAACCTGAAGGCATGTCCCAGGTGGATGCTCATCAAAGGGTGAGAATTTGAATAGTTAAGTGGATAGAATAACCCATTCTGTGGATCCAGTTGGCCTCTTTCTCTGGTCACCTATATCATCACTCAGTGGGCACATAAGTGACTATAGTGGCACAAATGGAGGTTATACATGGACTTCCACTCACCAAGGTGGACCTGGCTATAGCCCCTGCCAACTGCTCAATCTGCCAGTAGCAGAGACAAACAGTGAGCTTCTGATATGGCACAATTCCCCAGGGTGACCAGCCAGCTACCTGGTGCAGATTGATTACAGTGGATTGCTTCCATCATGGAAGAAGCAGCATTTTGTTCTGACTGGAATAGACAATTACTCTGGATACAGATTTGTCTTCCCAGCATGCAATACTTCTGCCAAAACTACCATCTGTGGACTTACAGAATGCCATATCCACCATCATGCTATTCAACACAACATTGCTTCTGTTCAAGGAATTCATTTCACAGCAAAAGAAGTGGGGCAAAGGGCTCATGCTTCATGGATTCACTGGTTTTACCATGTTTCTTCACCATTTTGAAGCAGCTGGTTTGATAGAGGGTGAAAGAGCCTTTTGAAGATTTAGTTACAGTGCCAACTAGGTAGCAATGCCTTGCAGGGCAGGGAGGGGCAAGGTACCCCAGAAGGCTGAACCATTGGGAAGTGAATGTATCACCTTACATGGCAAAAGAGACCTTTCATATGTGACTAAGTTAAGGAACTCGCAATGGGAAAATCATCCGGAATTATCTGGTGAATCTACTGTAATCACAAGGGTCTTTATGAGAAGGAGGCAGGAGGATCTGAGTCTCCAGCCTATTGACTTTCAGAGTGGATGTGTACCCTTCACTTTCCTGGGTCTCTAGCCACCAGCACACACTTCAGATTTTGGACTTGTCAGCTTCTATAATTACATAACTCAATTCTTCATGTAAATTTATTTCTGTATATGAACACATCCTATAGGTTTTGTTTCTCTGAAAAACCCTGAATAATACATACTCCAAATATTTTGCTTCCTTTTTGGTTTGGGTACTTATAGTCAAAATAATTATCTTTTGACAGAATTGCTTCATTTTTTGCTTGTTGTTAAAACAATGAGATGGAACTGTTTAAAGACTTCCTATAGAATTAAAGTGTTATCTTTAAGAAATTAGTTCACCCTCAATAATAGATACAGAGGCAGAGCTGCCTCAAACAGATTGTCAAACTGCAGCAGGAAGGCCGGGGAGGGTTGCGGGGCAGGAGATAGGGGGGTAAGAGATCAACTAAAGGACTTGTATGCATGCATAGAAGCATAACCAGTGGACATAAGACATTGGGGGATAGGGGAGGCTAGGGGACTGTCTAGGGCGGGGGGATAAAATGGACACATATGTAATACCCTTTGTAATACTTTAAGCAATAAAAAAAAAAAAAAAAGAAATTAGTTCACCCTGTGATTGACTAAATAAAGATGTTTACGTAATCCTTAGGATGAAGATTTTTTTCTCCCTTTTAAAAAATTAAATCACCATATATTTGGCTCCCTTTACCCTTTACTACTACTCCCTCCCTCCCCTTCCCTCTGGTAAATACCATACTATTGTCTATACCTATGACTGACTGACAAGTACAATATAATTTCATTCATATGTAGAATCTAATAAACAATAAACTAACAAACAAAACAGAAATAGACTCAGAGATAGAGAACAGACTTACAGCTGTCAGATGGGAGGAGGGTTGTGGGGCTGGTTGAAAAAGGTGAAGAGATTAAGGGGAAAAAAACTATATGTGACAAACCCTCAGGTAATATCATACTTAATGGTGGAAAATTAAAGATTTTCCTCTAAAATCAGGAACAGGACAAGGATGTCGATTCTCACCACTGTTATTCAACATAGTCCTGGAAATCCTAGATACAGCAATCAAGCAAGAGAAAGAAATAAAAGCCATCCAAATTGGTAATAAAGAGCCCTATTACCAATAGAGCATCGGCCTGCGGACTCAAGGGTCCCGGGTTCGATTCCGGTCAAGGGCATATACCTTGGTTGCGAGCACATCCTCAGTGGGGAGTGTGCAGGAGGCAGCTGATCGATGTTTCTCTCTCATCGATGTTTCTTTCATAGTATTCTAGTATGGACCTTTATATATCTGTGATGTTTGTGGCAACTTCTCTTTCATTTCTGATTTTGTTTATATGAATCTTTTCTCTTTTTTTCTTAGTGAGTCTAGCCAAGGGTTTGTCAACTTTATTACTCTTTCCAAAGAACCAACTCTTTGTTGCATTAATTTTTTTTGTATATCTTTTGTTCTCTATTGCATTCAATTCTGCTCTATTTTTCATTATTTCCTTTCTTCTATAGACTCTTTTTTGCTTTTGTCCTTCTCCTTCTTCTTCTTTTTAGTTCTTTAAGATGCACTGTTAAGTTGTTTACCTGGGATTTCTCTTGTTTCTTGAGATAGGCCCGAATGATATGAACTTTCCTCTTATTACTGTTTTTGCTGCATCCAAGAAATTTTGATATGTCTTATTGTTATTCTCTTTCATCTCTGTATGACTTTTGATCTCACCTTATATTTTGCCTTTGACCCAGCCATTGTTTTTCAGAAGTATGTTGTTTAATCTCCACATATTTTGGGGTTCCTTTACTTTTTTTGTAGTTAATTTTTAATTTCAAAACATTGTGATCATAGAATATGCTTGGTATGATTTCGATCTTTTTGAATTTGTTGAGGCTAGTTTTGTGAACCAACATATGGTCTATCTTTGGGAATGTTCCATGTGCACTGGAGAAGAATGCATAATCTGATATTTTTGGATAAAAGGCTCTGCAATTATTAATTATGTCCAATTGTTCTAATGTGTCATTAAAGACCAATATTTCTTTATTGACTTTCTGTTTTGATGATCTGTCTAGAGCTGTCAATGGAGTATTTAGGTCCCAACTATGATTGTGTTTTTGTCAGTTTCTCCCTTTAGTTCTGTTTGTAGTTTTATATATTTTGGTGCTCCCTGATTGGGTGCATTTATATTAAGAAGTTCTATGTCTTCTTGAGGTAGTGTCCCTTTTATTATTATAAAATGCCTACCTTAGTCCCTTATTACCTTTATTATCATAAAATCTATTTTGTCAGATATAAGTATGTCCACACCTGCTTTTCTGTGGATGCTATTTGCTTGGAAAATAATTTTCCACCCTTTTACTTTGAGTCTATCTTTGTCTTTGAAGCTTAGATGTGTCTCATGAAGACAGAATATGGTTGGATTTTTTTAAATCCAATCTACTGCTCTGTGCCTCTTTATTGGTGAATTCAGTCCATTTATGTTTAGAGTGATTATTGATGTATGAGGATTTCCTGTAACAATTTTATCTTTTGTTTTCTGGTAGTTCTGTGTCCATTAGTTCCTTTCCTTTGTGTTTCTGTCTGTTTTTGTTTCATGGTATTCCTTTTTTTCTTGTTTCCTCTTTTTTAAAGTTATGTGTCTCAGTGTGTGTGTGTGTGTGTGTGTGTGTGTGTGTGTGTGATTACCATTAGGTTTATAAAAAAGAAAGTTTCATATATATAGTAATCCTTTTACTTTTGAATGCATCTGATCTCTATCTTTCTTTGTAAATTAAGAATTTTACTCTCTATGGGAAAGAGCTAGATCCTTGAATCCAAGAAGCCAACAGAACACCTAATTACCTCAATCCAAAAAGGCCTTCTACAGGGCACATAAAATTAAAACTGTAAAGCATTAATGACAAAGAAAGAATTCTCCAGGCAACCTGTTGGGGAGCACAACAGACTTGGTTGGAAAGTTGTAAGGAGGACATTCTGAGAAAAGGAAAGTGTGTGGAAAGCCACCTGCCTTGTTTATCGGAATTCCAGCTTAGGGGAGACTTAGGGGAGTGTCGAAGGCCGCACCTCTAATTACTCCTTGACCTTTCCAAACAAGTCTGTGCACGTGCAGACCCCCGGGTGTTTACTAGAATCCTTATGCTTAATCCCTGGATGCCCTTGCCTAGAGGACAATGTAAACACATGTGTCCTCCCAAGATTACTCACCCTATTGATTGTATCTAAAGATAAAAATTCCAATAAAAGGTTTATGAGGCAGGCAATCGAGGCTGCTCTGGCTGCTAGAGCCAGGAGCCCCTTAGCCCTCTCTTTTACAGTCAAACTATGTCTGAGTAATCTGTTCGTCCGTTGTTCAGGGGCTGCTGGTCAGCCCCAGCAGCAACCAGAGGAAAGAAGAAAGTAACCTATAGCCCAGCCTGTGTGGCTTAATGGTTGAATGTCGACCTGTGAACCAGGAGGTCACGGTTCGATTCCTGGTCATGGCACATGCCTGGGTATGGCTCAATCTCCAGTAGGGCACATGCAGGAGGCAGCTCATCAATGTTTCTCTCTCATCATTGATGTTTTTATTTCTCTCTCTCCCTCTCCCTTCCTAAAATCAACAAAAACAATTAAAAATATTTTTTTTAAAAGAAAGTAACCTATCAAGGAAAGCCCATTAGGTTATCATCAGACTTCTTAGTAGAAATGGCAAGTTATAAGAGAGTGGAACGAAATATTCAAATTAATGAAAAAGAGAAATTACTAGCCAAGAATAATATATCCAGCAAAGTTATCCTTTGGATATGAAGGAGAAATAAAGACTTTTCCAGACATACAGAAGCTGAGCAAATTTATCACCAGAAGAAGTTCATGGCAGGAAATACTCAAGGGGGTTAGTCTATCTGAAACAAACAAAAAAAAGGTCACAAAACTAGGAGTAAGATTACCAACAAACAGCATAAACAGAGATAATTTGTGACAATAAAAACAAAAAAGGGAGGGAGTAAAGAATTTCTATTAGAAGTTTTTTTTTTCAATGTTGAAAGACATATGTACTAGTAAAAATAATTGCAGGCCTATTCAGTAAACTTATGAGACAGAAATGTTTTATGTACCAGGAGAGTAACCACTTATCTTTTTAGGGTGAGTATTCTACAGCCCCTTTTATTTGGCACTGCATTAGTTATTTCCACAAGAGAATGAAACCCTGGAGTTATTCCTTAACACAATTGCTTCAAGTGTGAGGTTAGCAGCGCTACCAAAAAGATTGTAAGCTTTGGTGAAGTAGAGAATTTGACATTTTTTTTCTTCCCTGATAGCACCTGTCAGGACTAATATAGTAAATACAGTCCAGCATAGCATTAACTACGTAGTGTAACACATAAATACAGCAAATGCTCAATAAATACTCTACTCATGGTTTGACTATTGACCACTATGTCTTGCCTTCCCAGATCAGTTGATCACTTGGATGAACTGAATCACCTAAAGGAAGGTAAAGAATAAAATTCTTGGTAAAGAAAATGAGCCTACAGAAAGGAATTATTGCAAGAGATAATAGAGGTCAATAACATAAATATAAATTCTATTAGGTATCTATAGTTGCTGTAACAAATCACCACATACTTACTGGTTTAAAACAACACAAAATGTCTTTCTATTTTGTAGGTCAGACGTCTGAAATGGGTCTTACAAGTCTAAAATCAAGGTGTTGGCAGGTCTGTGTTCCTTTTGGAGTCTTTAGGGGATAATCCTTTCTGTGCTCTTCCAGCTTCTCAAAGCTGGCTGCATTCCCTGGCTGGTGGCTCCCTTCCAGCATAGCATTCTCTGACTTCTCCTTCCACTGCCACATCTACTTCTCTGCCTGACCTACTGCTACCCTCTTATAAGGACCCTGTGATTACACTGAATTCACCCAGATAATCCAGGATAATCTTCCCATCTCAAGATCCTTAACTTAATCACACACAGAGTCCCCTTTGCCATGTAAAGTAACAGAATCACCTGTCTGAGAGATTAGAATGTGGAAATCTTTGGGGAAGGCATTATTTTGCCTACAACAGAAGTCAATATTTATTAAAAGAGTTTGGCTTTTTTTCTTAAGAATATGGAATGTGCATGTCTATTCATTTTGAGAAATAAAGTTAAAATCCAAGAAGTCTGGATTATGCATGTGTAGAGGTTTCCACAATGAGATGTGTTTTGATGTTTTAACAGCAGATGTATCACCCAGGGACACTCTCCTTAAGGAAACAGCAGGAACCTCTCGCCTACTCTCTCTTCTGGCTTAGAAGGCATCTCCTCGCTAGCTGCCAACTTTAAACTGCAGTGAGCCTTTCAGTTTATGATCCTTTCAAGCTAAAATATATTATACTGATAGGAAAATCACAATACTTCTGTAAATCAATAATCACAATGAATGTGACATCATAAATTCATAGCATGCCCGGAATGTTATCAGCTGCAACGTTCATGTTTAGCATGTTTAACCTATCGAACAGAATACACAAGGTAGCTCATTTGCACATCTATCTAGGTATATATTGAATTTTCTTATTCACTTTTTTAAAAAAGTTTTTTTTATTGATTTTAGAGAGAGAAGAATGGAGAGGGAGAGATAGAAACATCACTGATTGGCTGCCTCCTGCATGCCCCCCGCTGGGGATTGAGCCTGGAACACCGGCAGCATGTGCCCTGACTAGGAGTCAAACCAGGCACCTCTTGATGAGAGGGTTGATGTTCAACCGCTGAGCCAGAATGGCCAACCTTCTTATTCACTGTTAAGTAAATATACAATAATTGTGAATATAAGGATTTAAAAAATTATTAAGAGAACTCTATGTTTAAATAATCCAAATTATGTTGTAAATATTCTTTAGGGCTCAACATTATAGATAAAATTTCAAGGCTGGAGAGCTCTTACTAGAACTACCCTTCCTCCCACACTCTCTGTCACAGATCCAAATAAAAAGTGTTATTAGAAAGTGAAAGTAGACTCATGTTGATGGTTCTAGGTGAACCCAGGTTCTAGATTTAGAAATTTTAATTTCTCTCTTAATTTCAGCACCTGTTTCTATATTGGTGTTAAAAGTTAAATCATACATTTTCCCCCACCCCTACAGGATTTAGAATTTTCATGGAACTAGTCATTTATTTACTCACCAAATAATTTGTATGCACCTCATACATGTGTGAAAAATGGAGATGCAATGGTAAGTAAGAGAGACATGATGTCTTCTCCTGAGAAACCTACAGTCTAACAGGGAGAGACTGCAGCTCTCTCTTTAGCAATCATTAACAATCACGCAAATAACATTCAATATAAATACAATTAGGATAATGTTACCAAGGGAAAGTACAGATGCAGCATACAGCAGCATGTTTAACCTAGTTGGGATGAGAGAAGACTGCCCTAAGGAAGTAGTTTTAGGTTGAGGTGGGGCAGATTGTATTTGAGGATACTTTCTTCAACTAGTCAGTTTTCCTTCTACTGGAGCCATATACTTTTACACTATAGACTAAACTTTTGACTTAGATCTTTTTTTTGTGTGTGTACAAATTTTATTTTCTGTGGCTTCAATGTAACAAAGACCTGCTGCCGTTCACTGACTTTAAGACATTTCTATAGTGTTCATTGTTCTTCCAGGGCCACTATTCATCTTGGCCTTGGACATGAAGTTAAAGCTTGATCTGATATTTGTAGACCGTCCTCACCTATTGAATTTATTCTTCTTGAATAAATTCAGGCTCAGCTTAGGATGCTTGATTTCCAGGTGCTGTATGACTGCAGCTCTCTCTTTAGCAGAATAACAGATTCTGTGGCAGTGCTTTCTGCCCTGGGAGCTACCTGTGCTCTCCATTGTCTGACCTGCTTCCCTAGGAGGACCAATCCAACCTACTTTCATGCTTAAATGTGCCTTTCCTCCCTTTGATGAGATTATCTCATTCAAGTTACTAATCAGAACAACTTGGTAACTTAATCACAATGTGATGTATAAATTCCTCAAGACTTGTTTCAAATAGTTATATGCATCTCTCATAATATTAACTGGTGAGCATTTCTCTAGAAAGAGCTAAGATAGATGCTGCCATTGTATAAAAATTTAAATGGACAGACCCATAGTTAGTTTTGATATGTTTTATGTAAATCTCCAGAGAAAAGCTATTTTCGTTGCACTTGGGTATATTTATGAGGTTATAGAATAGAAAGCTTCTTCCTTTGTTGTGAAAGTGAGATGCTGCTAGTGCCTTGACACATGCTAGAGCACGATCTAGTTCAATCATCTGGAGAGGCACTCTGTTTACTGCTTCAGAGCCCTGATGGCTTGTTGTGGGAATTAATCAGGAAATGCATTCATAGTATCTGGTACATGGTAAAAGACTCAATGCTAACTATTATTAATAATACAAAATTTTATAACATATGGTAAATAGTTTTGTCAATGCTAGGCCTCACAATTGTGGAGGTGGGGCTGCTGGAGAAATGACATATAGTGCCAAGCAAATGTCACTCCTTCTATGGAGAAGTGGAGGGTGCCGGGTGACAAAATCTATCTGGGATGAGAAGGTGAGCAGAAGAAGGTGGATTTAGAAATGCTTCCCAAAGCAAGTGACTTTGGAGCAAACTCTTGAGGAATAAAAAGTATTTTTCCTCTGGGGTGGAAGGGGAAGAGCTTCGGAAGCATGGGAAATATTGAGAAAATGTGGAAAGCACCTGGGTAACCAGGGGAGGGTAAAGAACACATAGGGACTTTTGCATTGAGGAGATGATAGGGAAGATGCTACAAAGATAAGTTGGGGACAAGTTATATATACAGTAAATTACTTGTTCAGCACTCAAATCCAACCAGATGAAATATTGCTGAGAAGGGACTTGAGCTAGTTCAAGCAGTTCAATGACAGCATATATCACAAAGGGCAAGTCTATATATTATGATTTGTCATAGCCATCAAGCTATCAAAATATTCTCATTCTTAGCTATGGTAGTTTATATACATTATTCACTGTACCAAGGTGCATTTTTACATGTTTTCTGAGGGTCTTAGATCATGCATATTCTCCAAAATGTGCAAACTTCAAACTAAAAGTGACCTCAATATGTGCTTCCAAATTCATGTGAAAGTCAATTTCATCTTGCTAGCTCTAACAAAATTGTGAAGGTCAAGCTCATCTCTCATTTTCTCATTCCTTATCAATTCACCTCTCTCTCTCTCTCTCTCTCTCTCTCTCTCTCTCTCTCTCTCTATATATATATATATATATATATATATATATATATCTTTAATCCGTGCACTAAGCCTTTAATATATATATATATATATATTTAATATATGTATTAAATATTATCACTTCTTACCATTTCCATAACTATCACTCTAGTCAAAATCACTAGGAAAATTAGAATATATCTTGAACTTAATGATAATAATCATATGAAGAAAAAAGAAATATTTTTTGCATCTTCAAATTCATGACCTAAATATTCACTTTTAAAAACTTCTAAAGAGCAGTGGATGAAAGCAGAACAATATCATAATATATTATAATATAATAATATAATAATAAATATAAGAGATAAAATCAATAAAATAGAAAACAAAAATAACAGAGAATAGCAATGAAAACAAAACCTGTTTCTTTGAAAAGATCAAGAGAATTGATAAACCTCTAGTGAATTGACCAGGAAAAAAGAAGAGAAAATTTGTCAATATCAAGAATGAGAAAATGAACATCATTATGAATCCTTCAGACCTAAGCATAGCAAAAATATATCATGAATGACTTTATGTCAATAAATTGAACAACTTATGTTAAGAGAGCAAATCCTTAAAAGATGTAAGCCAAAAGCTCACTCAAAAAGTATATTACTTGAACAATCCTAGACCTATGAAAGAAACTGGATTTGTTTGTGGTTAAAATATTCCCCCAAAGAAAATCCTAGACCCAAATAGCTTCATTGGCAGATTCTAACATTTAAAGAAGACATTGTGCACAAACTCCTCAAAAAACAGAAAAAAGAAAAAACACTTTTCAACTCATTTTATGTGGCTTGCATTACCCTTATAGAAAAAGACATTATAAGAAAGGAAAACCAGAGATGATATTAAAAATCTTTAATAAAATATTAGCAAATCAAATCCAGAAATATAGAAAAAAAGAATATTAATAATCACCAAGTGGGGTTGATCATAGGAGTGCAAAGTTGGCTTAAAGTTCAAAAAATGAATCAATGTAATTCACTATATTAACACATGATGAAAGAAACCCATATGGTCATCTCCATAGATGCAGAAAAAATATTTAACAAGATTCAAACTTTATTTATGGTAAAGATTTCAAGCCTATTAGAAAAAGAAGGAAACGCTCTCAATTTGGTTAAAAGCACCTATGAAAAATATCTACAGCTATCTTTATGCTTAATGTTGAAATACTGAATTCTTTCCCAAATATGGAACAAAGCTCTCACCAGTTTTATTCAATTTACTAGAGCTCCTATCCAGTGTTATAAGGAAATGAAAGAAAAACAATGCTTACAGATTGGAAAGAAAAGTTTTTTATTTACAGACATTAAGATCGTATATATAGAATTTTGAAAGGATCTATGAAAGTCTGAATTTAACAAGGTGTCATGAAACAAGATTAATGCACAAAACCCAATTTTATGTCTATATATTAGCCACAAAAAATGGCAAGTCAAAGTTAAATGAACAATATCATTCAAAAATATGGAATACTTGGGAATAAATTTAACAAAATATATGCAAGGCATGTACAGTGAAAACTATACAATATTTTATAAGAGAAGTAAAAGAAGACCCCCCAGAATTAAGAGATATACCATGATCATGAATTTGAAGATGCAATATTAAGATATTAGTTTTCCTCAATTTATCAAAAAACTTAGATTGATTCCAATAAAATCTCAGCAGACATTTTGTAGATGTTAAAAGCCGATTTTAAATTTTTCGTATGTATGGAAAGGGTCTAGCCTGGCTAAAATAATTTTGAAAAAGTAGAACAAAGTGCAAGACTATACTACTTAATTTCAAGATCTAATATCAAGCCACAACATTCCAGACAGGTAGATTGATATAAAGATAGAAATATAGATCAGTTGGATAGACTAGAAGTCCATAAATTGATTTTTCAAGGTGGATGCTAAGACAATTTAATGGGGAAATTATGATCTTATGAATAAATGGTGATGGAACTACTAGACATCCATGTACCAGAGAAAGAGCAAGACTGAGAGAATCTTAATCACTACCTCAAACCATATTCACAATTTAACCTGAAGTTAATTGTACAGCTAAATCTGTAAGCGGGAGAACAGGGAACAATTCGAATCCTCATACATTGCTGGTGGGAACACAAAAGGGCACAGCCACTTTGGAAAACAGTTTGGCAGTTTCTCAAAAAGTTGAACATAGTCTTACCACAGGACCTAGCAATCCCACTCCTAGGCGTTAACACTCCCCCCGCCCCCCAATATGACATTTGGTTGTACATAAATGCATATGCTTGAATGTTCATAGCAACTTTATTTATCCTAGTCATAAACTGGGAACACCTTAAATATCTTTCAAGTGGTACAAGTACAATTTGTGTTATGAATGCCATCCACCATCAAAAGGCATAAACTACTGATATACGTGATTATATGGATGACTCTCAGAAGTCTTATGTCAAATTAAAAAGGCACCAGACATAGCCTATAGGAAGCAGTGCATTGTTTGCCAGGGCTTGCTGAGGGGCACAGGAAAGCTTTCTGGAGTGGTGGCAATGCTCTACACCCCAGTGTGCTAGAGTCATATAAATATATACCTTTATCAAAACGTATTCCATGAAAATTGATGACTTAAAGTTGATATTTTTATTGCATAAAATTATATTGATAAGGCTCAGAAAAATAGTATGAAAGAAAAAAAAAGACAAAAGAGAAGGGTAATTCATGGAGGTATTCAAGAGGTCCCCCAAGACTTGAATAAAGAAATTAAATTAGTTTAGGTTACCATAAGCATGTATGAAATTTCCACTACTGCTTTTCTTTACTCATTATCTAACTACTTATTAACCTAGCAACTAGGATGCCATAGTGCTTCCATGACATTTATTCAATAAATGTTAGCTGATAGGTAGGAAAGTAAGGAACCACAGGACTATCAGAGAAACCACCTTCATTCTTGAATCACAATTAAAAAATGGAAGATAGAGTATTGACATTTTGATCTGTTCACTTTTAGTTTTCATCCTCCTGGTGGTTTAGTTTTGTGTGTAAGTGCATACACCAATCAAAATGATTCGTTTCTGCTACCAGTTTAGTTTATATGAACAAACATTTAAATTACTCACTGCGGGCCAGCAAGACAAATGGGTGGGCTTTGTCCTGATTCTGTCGCAAGTTTTGTTGAACATTCAATCTTATCAGGCTTCCCCAGAGCCATAAACTTAAGCATAGCTGACTCTATTGTTTTTGACAGCATAAAATGTGTATATATTGAGAGTTCATGAAGAAATATGGACTCTAAAACCTGTTCTGCTATTGAGCTTTTCTTACTATTAACTTTTTGGTAAATATATATTTCTTTTTCTTATGGAGTACAAATCAAGTGAAGCATCAGAAATGGTGTCTTAAGAGATTTTTAAAACTTCTTTTTTATTTACCCAGTTCATACAATTGCATTCTTATTATTTGTCATATTCTGGAAAGTTTCTTTCCTAGACTAAGGCTTATATTTTCAGAATGTCATATTATAATTTTAGGCTTAAGATTATTTTCACCAATTGAAATGAAAGAATAGGAGAAAGTTAAGGTGTTTATTCATTATTACATGGTAACTTTATACAGAGCTAAGTACAGTATTTATTATATAGAGTTAGAAATAAATGTCTATGTTCCATCAATAGTCATCTGTAGTGGACATCTGTTACTGCCGTCTGCCCAGCAATGATTCCCTCTTTTGGTAATTGCACCCTCATTACTTTGGGCAGCTACTTCTTCCACATTGCGTGCCTTCTTAGTGTCAATCAAGCCCCCCTGCTCTCTATTAGCCAAGAGGTACATGACTGAAACTAGGCAAATCTGATTCTTTTTTTTTTCCCTGGGAAATTTGAGTTTTGAGGAAGGATGAAAAAATGGGGCTAAATTCCATCTACAATGGTGTCCAGAAAAGACTGGCTAGTTTCAGCTACTTAGAATCCTGGAAACATTCTGGTTTCTATTCTTTCAGAAGAAAACATCTTCAGTTTTTCCCATGGACCTGTAAGCTACTGTATATGTCCTTATATTAATTTTTCCTCTTTGCTTAAGTTACCAGTGTCAACTGAGTCTGTTAATTTACGAGGCTGTTGCTTGCAAATGAAAAGTCCTAGCAGTGGTTCTCAACCTTCCTAATGCCGCGACCCTTTAATACAGTTCCTCATGTTGTGGTGACCCCCAACCATAGAATTATTTTCATTGCTACTTCATAACTGTAATCTTGCTACTGTTATGAATTGTAATGTAAATATCTGATATGCAGGATGTATTTAGGCGACTCCTGTGAAAGGGTTGTTCGACCCCCAAAGGGGTAGCGACAAACAGGTTGAGAAATGCTTAGGACCTAAGCATTTAAATTTCATGATCATCCTGAGTGACTTATTGTCCAAATGAAAGGTGCATCTAATAAGCTGTCTGTCAGACCCATGACAAAGACAAGCTTTATATTTATTATAATATTTATTATATGTTTTTAATAGTTTATAATAGAGTATATAGCTATAGGGTTATAATATGTTACATATATTCTAATAGAGTTATAATTTAGGTAAGGAAAATATGCACAAAAGAAAAGAAAGTGTCTGAAGTTAGAAAGGGTCTCAGAAAGCTGGTCATATTTGAACTATGTCTTAAAAGATTCACAGAAGTGTTCATGGGAAAAATGAGTGACGGAAGCAAAAGTCTGTGCAAACACTCAGAGGCATAAAAGATTATGCATACCTGGAATATTTACATAGCTATGTATTATTCAGAGTTTTCCAGAGAAACAGAACCGATGGAATACATTGACAAGGGAACAGATAAAGGGATACATTAGGAATCAGCTTGTACAACTATGGAAGCTGAAAAGTCCCACGATCTGCCACCTGCAAGCTGGAGACCCAGGAATGCCGGTGGTGTAGTTCAGTCCAAACTTGAAGGTCTGAAAATCAGAGGAGCCATTGGTATAAATCTGAGTCCAAGGCCCACCAACCAGCAATTCAGATTCCTGAAGGCAAGAAAAGGCAGATGTCTCAGCTTCACCCAGAAGGAGCAAATTTGCCCTTTCTCCACCCTTTTGTTCTCTTCCCACTCTCAGTAGATTGGGGATGCCCACTCATGTTGGTGGGGTGATCTTCACTCTACTGATTCAAATACTAATCTCTTCCAGGGACACCCTCACAGACACACCCAGAAGCAAACTTCACCAGCTCTCTGGACATCCCATAGCTCTGTCAAGTTGTCACATAAAATTAACCACCACAGCTACAGTCTCGTATGTGCAGGAAAGTGACAGGGAGTGAGGATCCAAAAAATGACTGTAGTTGCTCACAGTGTAAAGGGTCTTCTGAGACTAAGGAATAGTCTTGTTTTATAAAATCATCTAAATTAGGATTTCAAATTTGTTTCAATTTTAGTGACTCATTAGAAATTTGCTTTCTACAAGCAACATGACAATCATCTAAAGTTGTTCTGAGTTTAACATTTGTTGACCTATCTTTAGTGGATAGTTGGGTCTTGGCCTCCATTTAGCACAATCAAAGAGCAAGTAAAGACATTTTCACAAAACCAAAATACAGTTTATAGATCATTACATAGGAAAAAAGTCAATATTTACCTTAGTTTTTCAGCTGAAGTCTTCATAAACCTTTAATACTTCATCTGTTAACCTCGGTGTGAATTCTGATTGCCATTATTCTCCGAAGCCTCCAAATGTGCCATATTCCCTTAGGTGGATGAAATCTAGAGATCGACCCAGGCCCAAGAAAGAATCTCCTGGTTAGAATGATGAATTTGGAATTAAACAGGTACTTCCTGGTCATAAAATAATATGAAGGGTGCTATGAAATGCATTAGAAGGTCTTTGGGCTACAGTTTCTTCAAGATATGCTAAATGAATTCTGAGGTATTTACTGGCTCTAACAGGTTGAAATGTAACGTTAATAGTGTTATTTAAAAGCTGCAGATAGCTAACAGGTGAATAATTTTATTCCACCACAATTTAATTAAAATGTCCAGAGACAAGTTTTTGCAACATATTAAAACTTTCACATTTTCATAAGGATAAATTTGACTAAAAAAGATTTCACAGGCATATCCTGAAATGATACAGATCATCAAATGTTAATAATGAATGTTTATCTGCCATAAGTTTAATGTTTTTCCCAGGAGACTATTTTAATTAGCTATAGTAGTTCATAGGTTAGTTTGTAATTTTTTTTCTGAAGTGCATTAAGACCTTGTGATTATAATGACTTCCATCATATCAGGTCACTTCCTCTGAGGCCCTGGGAAGGCCAGATGTTTTCCTTTTCACCTGTGCTTTTGCAGTTGAATCTTATATGACTGTTTTCTTGAGTGTAAATTCTCTGGGAAGGACACAGTCATAAAAAAACAAAATGTTATTATCTGGATGTCCTCACTAGTCTATGACAAATATAAAGCATTTGGAAATGCTGCTACAACATCACATTTCAGGAGCATGTTACATACCAAATTAAAAGGAAACCTTTTATTCCATCATAAAATTAGATTTCCCTAGAAATTTATAACTATTTTCTACATGCCAATTTATTCTAATATATGCATATATACTTTTATTCCCTATACTTTTATTCCCAAGTGTTTTTTCTTTTGTTTTGTTTTTTTGCTACTAGAAAAGATATGGTAATGCTGACAAAGACTATATTTGATATTCTATTCTGCAATGGCAAAGAAAGTACATTTTGGAATGTATTAGTGTATTGATTATGGTTTATAGTAGGCTTATGGTAACTTACCAGTAGTCAGATAAAATAATCACATATGTCCCTTTTATGTAATTTATATTATGTAGGATTTGATCATTTCATGCTGAAACTATATTTTAGTACTATTTGTAAACAATATGTATTTATAAAAATTCTTTACACTCCTAAATTGTCAAAATAATATATAAACACACTCTTTTGGCTATTTCTATTAGAAAACATCAGATGTTGAGGGATAGGTAAATGACCATTTTTTTTTTTTGCAATTAATGACACATGATCTTAAGACAAATATAGACAACTACTTTTTAAAGACTTGAAGAACTTGATGATACCACAAGTTTGTATTCCAAAAGACTGAGAGAAATGAAAAGCAATGGATTAGATGAGATCTCCTGGCTAACAATCTGAAAGAGCAGTGAACTGGATTGGACATTGAAAGTATACAAGACTAAATTATGTCAAGATTTAATGTGAGGCATACCTAGCCATGGAATGATTTTACAACAAAACCCTACTTAGCAAATGTATTCTCAGAATGTTTTGAACACCAATATCAACCAAAAAATTTCTCAATGCAGAAGAGACACAATCTTGATCCATATATTTTACTGAAAATTCAAATTTTAAATCATAGATCAGAGAGGCAAATTATAAATCATTAAGTCCAATCTTCCATTTTTCCTATTGGGCATCCCCACCTATCCATGCTTATATAATTTCCACGTTAGCAAACTGGGGAGGAATTTACAGCTGATCTTTCAGAGAAATTAAATGACTTGCTTAACAAGGACAGAATGTCTTGTGGAAAAAACATGGCTGACTGGACTCAAATCCCAGCTTCATCACTTACTGTCCGTGCAGTCTGAACAAATTATTTACCCTTTTTTGTGTCTCAGTAACTCATCTGAAAAAATGGGAATAACAGTAGCACCCAACTTTCAGAATTGTTTTGAGGTTGAAATTAGCTAATCTTTGGAAAGAATTTAGCATAGTGTCTGGCATATAGTAAGTGCTCAATAAATGTTAGTTATTCAAAATTCTAGCTCTGCAATGAATTATTTGCATGGCCTTAGACAATCCTATATAATAAAAGGGTAATATGCAAATTGTCCCATCAACCGGGAGTTCAACTGGAGTTTGACCAGGGGGCGGGGCTGGCCTGCCAACTGCCGGCCTGCCAACTGCCCGGTGCCCCTCTCTGCTGATGAGCCCACCCCCGATCGGATCCCCCAACCCTGATTAGAGGTGGGGCAAGCCGGCCAACCTCCTGCAATCCCACTGGCTCAATTGCCCTGATCTCGGTGGGCGGGCTTGACCCCACCCATGCACAAATTCAAGCACCGGGCCTCTAGTTTACCTAAGATTTGTACTGCCTAGTTGTTTATTGCCTATCTTCCCCACTGGATATGAAAACCCAGCATTTCAGAGCCTAGGTCTGTTTTAATAATTAATAAATATTAAATAATAATTAATGTATTATGTGGTGTCTGGCATACATATATTAGGTACTCAAGAATGCTTTTCTTTTTAAGCATAGTGTAGGAATTATTATAATCACAGCCCCTGATCAGGTTGTTAAGAGGATTAGATGAGAGAAAAGAAGTAAAGCAGTTCCTACCATGCCGTGAACTCACAATAGCAAGAACTTAATAAATGTATGTGTTTATTATTATGACTATTGCCATGAGCCTAAACAGTAGACAGTGGCAGTAAGGCAACTCAACAAAGGTTCCCAGCTCCCCACTGAATACTTTGCCAATGATATCAATTAAATGAAACTTATTCTTTTTGCTTTTTAAACTGAATTTATTGTGATTACATCCTATATAATAAAAGCCTAATATGATAATCGACCTAACGGTGGAACGACTGGTCAGTGGGGGATGGGGCCAGTGAGAGGGCAGCACCAGGCCAGCCAAGGTGGGTGCCAGCGGGCAGAGGGAGGGGACAGTGATGAGGGGGCAGTGGTGACTGGTGGCAATGGGATGATCAGGGCCCACCGGTCACCTCCTGCAGAGGGAGGCCACTGGTGGCGGCTAAGGGATGATGGGGGGGTGGGGCTGGCTGTTTTCCAGCCAGTGCTGTCCCCCGATCGCCTCCTGCAGAGGGAGGCCAGATTACAGCTGGCCCGCTACCATTAGCCCCTGATGGTAGCGGGCCTAAGCCATCAGTTGGACATCCCCCGAGGGCTCCCGGACTGTGAGAGGGCGCAGGTTGGGCTGAGGGACACCCCCTCCCCCCAGTGCACGAATTTTCATGCACTGGGCCTCTAATCGGTTAATAACATTATATAGGTTTCAGCTGTACGATTCTGTAATATATCATGTATATATTGTATAGTGTGTTCACAATCCCAAATCAACTGTCTTTCCATCTCTATTTATCCCCCATTTATCCTCTTTACCCTTTTCTATCTCCCTGTACCCACCTTTATCTCTGGTAATCACCATACTGTTATCTATGTCTATGAGTTGTTTTTGTTTTTGTTTTTCTTAACTCCTTCATATTTATCACCCAGCCCTCAACCCCCTCCCCTCTGACAGCTGTCAGTCTGTTCTCTGTCTCTATGAGTCTGTTTCTATAATGTTTGTTAGTTTATTTTGCTCATTAGATTCCACATATAAGTGAAATCATATGGTGTTTGTTTTTCTCTGAAAGACTTATTTCACTTAGTATAATACCCTCCAAGTCCATGCATGCTGTTACCAAAGGTAATAGTTCTTTACAACCAGGTAGTATTCTGTTGTGTAAATATACCACATCTTTTTATTTTATAACTTTATTTTATTTTTTCCATCACCATTTATCCCCTCTATGCCATCATACACCTCCACCCACCCCCTCCACCTTGCAATCACCACACAGTTGTCCATGTACATGAGTTCTCTCTCTTTTTGTTTTCTCAATCCTTCTCCCACTCCCCCTCTCCCCAGGCTGTCTGATTGCTTTCTATCTATGAGTCTGTCTCTATTTTGCTCTTGGTAGTTCAGTTTTTTCATTAAATTCCACGTATAAGTGAAATAAGATGTGTACCACAGCTTTTTAATCTACTCATCTACTAATGGGCATTTGGGCTGCTTCCATTATCTTGGCTATTGTAAATAACGCTGCAATGAACATAGGGGTGCATATATTCTTTCAAATTAATGTTTCAGGTTTCTTCAGATATTTTCCCAGAAGTGAAATCACTGGATCATAAGGCAGTTTCATCTTTAATTTTTTGAGTAACTCCACACCACTTTCCACAGTGGTTGCACCAATCTGCATTCCAACTAGCAGTGCATAAAGGCTCCCCTTTCTCTACATCCTTGCCAACACTATTTTGTTGTTGATTAATTGATGATAGCCATTCTGACAGGTGTGAGGTGATATCTCATTGTGGTTTTAATTTGCATCTCTCTGATGATTAGTGACATTGAGCATCTTTTCATGTCTATTGGTCATCTGTATGCCCTCTTTGGAGAAGTGTCGATTCTGGTTTTTTGCTTATTTTTTAAATTGGATTTTTTTTGTGTGCGTCGAGTTGTATAAGTTCTTTATAAATTTTGAATAATAACCCCTTATTAAATGTATCATTGGTGGATATGTTCTCACATTCAGTGGGTTGTCTTTTCATTTTGTTAATGGTTTCCTTTGCTGTGCAAAAACTATTTAGTTTGATGTATTCCCATTTGTTTATTTTTACTTTTTTTCCCTTGCCCAAGATATATCAGAAAAAAATATTGCTATGAGAAATGTTTGAGATGTGGGATATAAAACTGAAACTCATAGTCACAGACAACAAAATGGTGGTTACCAGAGGGCAAGGGTTACTAAAGGGGGCCAAATATATGATAATGGAAGATGATTTCACTTTGGGTGGTAGGCACACAATGCAATATACAGATCAGGAATCATAGAATTGCTCACCTGGAGCCTATGTAATCTTATTAACCAATGTCACCCCAATAAATTAAATTAAAAACTAATTCTTAATATTAAAAAAGTTTATTTTTACAGTTTATTCTGCAGTTGAGAAAATTGCCTGGCAACAAAACCCAAGGAAAAGGTTGTAAACTGAGATAGAGGGCTGATTGAATCCTTCAGGCACATACTTTTCTTGGTCTGGACAGTATTATGTCAACAAATCAACAAGGTTGTCAACATTTTAAAGTAAGGAGATTTTACAAAAGCTATCTACATTTTGTGGTTTCTTGAAAAAACAACAACAGGAAGTAGGCACACAAGCCTGGCTACGATTCTCTGGCATCTCAGAGGTGGCTCCCCCTTTCTATGGCACCTGCCTTTCAATTTATGTGGTCCTCAGGAGTTTGGACACCTAATTTGGGATTAATGTAATTTAAGGCCTCTGGATGACTTTGTGGTAATCATTTTGACCCACGTAAGCAACACCCTTTTTTGCTACAGAAGAGACTTTTATTTCTATTGTCTTTTCATCATTTCTCACCTTGTTCATGTTTTATATAACATCTGATAGCGAGTGTCAAGAGAAATTTAAAATTATGGTTCATTTACTCTGGTTAAACATAAGGAAGGAAAAGCAATTACCAGAGTAAAATGATGGAATTAAAGATTCTTCTTGTAACCTAGTTAGGTATTTAGTGTTTGATGAGTGCTGGGAAAGATGAATACAATTTTCAAGGAGGACTCTATCAATCTGCAATCATGAATGAAAGACTCAGAACATGATTTAGATATCAAACATATGGTTTGAAAACAAAATCAATCTTTCTCAGGCAGTAAGAGTTAGTTGACAATACACTCTACCTATTTTTTGTTTCTAAATTGGAAAATGCTTTTTTAGTGGTGAATAAATTTCCTGCACCAACAATAGACCCCCCCACTCCCCCCCCACCCCCCCACCCGCTGCTCAGCTAAGGGAATACGCTACAAGATAGATGGTGCTTTAGAAGAGACCACACAGATGGTCTATAGAAAAATCTTATAAACATAACCGCATAGAAACAGAGTAAATGCGTTCTTCATATGAGGATAAAATGTTAATTAGTTTAGTTTAATTACAGATTTGCTACATGTTAAAAGTTTAAATTTAATGAATTGGTGATTCAATTTGATAGATCATAAAAAATAACTATCAGCATGTTACTGGCTGTTTTGCTGACTAACCTAACGTGGATGCCCACAGATCTTTAATTCAGCTCTGGTTCAAAATGTATCTCATTCATAAAGAAACCTACCTAATAATCAAACATATTCAACTTATGCTAGCATGGGCTATGCACATCATTATTTCTTTAAAACTAATTATGTGGTCATATTTATTATCTTTCATAATATACCCAAAAGAGATAGTTACAAAACAGCAGAGGGTTCCCTCTGCAGCAATGTGAAATTCACGAGTTTTGCTGTAATTTTGCCCTCAAAAATTTGAGTGGTTTTTAGTTAGTCTGCATTTCTAATGCTGCCAGTAATCACATCAGGAAGAGATTATAGAGGAAACGTTTGAATCAAGACAGTCTTAAGGTATTGCAATGAGTGTTTTAAAGATATTATAGAATCTTTTTCTAAGATTATAAAATATGTTAGTGGCCTGGTGTATAGATTCGTGCACATTGAAAGGAAATAAATTAGAAGAAATATTTTGATATCGCTATTTGCCCTTTCTCTATAATAGAAGTGTCAGAGATGATAGGAAAGTAGTAAAATGTATATGAAAATAATATGTAACTTGACTAATAAATAAAACAATCACATGATATAACAATAAAGACATGACATAAAAACAAAAACATGATATAAAAATAAAAAATGATATAAAAATAAAAAGACATGATATAAAAACAACATTGATAAAAACAATTACTGATAAATTGATTAAACCTATTCTAATATCTCCCTGTATACCACATTAAGAGTAAAAACACTTTCAGAGTGCTTCACTAATTTCCTTTGTGATGGAGTATTTACAACTTTAATGTCACACGCTCTTTGAACTCGAGAGAAAGCAACATATAACTGACTATGTCTGAAAACGGGTTCAGGTAGGAATTTCCCTACTCTGTCTAGATTGGTGCCAGGGAGAGCTTTATATGTATTGTGCATGCGTGAGTCAACGTTTATTTTTAAATTGCCAGTGCGTGTCAAATGTACCAGCCAGTCTGTCAGACGGTCAATGAATAATCGTGATGTGGTTCACCTTGAATGTCTACAAACAAAACAAAACAAATTCACGATCGACAATGACAGATCGAAACACACATGTGCGATTGGCACCAGCCAGAGCTTTATATGTATCGTGTATGCGCGAGTCAACGTTTATTTTTAAATTGCCAGTGCACGTCATATATCCGACCGGTCGGATGGTCGGACAGATGCATGGATGGTCACTTAGCTTTTTATATCTATAGATTAGTATAAGGTGACTGTGTCATTTTGTTGCAAGTCTAGAGATTAGACCAGACTAGTTTTGGAAATATATTTAAAAGTAATTATACTCCAAAACTTCTCTCTAGCCTACTGAGTTTTCATTGTTGCCATTCACACTAATTAATGATACCACTTCCTTGTGGTCTACTTACCTCTCTCAAATTACAGCAAGTATGTATAACAATGCCATATCAATAAACATTTCAACAAGAAAAAAAATAGAAAAGCTCAAGGTCACTAATTATCTGAGAGATGCAAATCAAAACAACAATGAGGTACCACCTCACACCTGTCAGAATGGCTATCATCAACAAATCAACAAAGGACAAGTGCTGGAGAGGAACCCTCATTCACTGCTGGTGGGAATGCAGACTGGTGCAGCCACTATGGAAAACAGTATGGCATTTCCTCAAAAAATTAAAAATGAAACTGCCATTTGACCCAGTAATACCACTTCTAGGAATATATCCCAAGAAAACAGAAATACCAATTGGAAAGGATATATGCACCCTTATGTTCATAGCAGCACAATTTACAATAGCTAAGATTTGGAAACAGCCTAAGTGTCCATCAGCAGATGAGTAAATTAGAAAACTGTGGTACATCTACACAATGGAATATTATGCTGCTGTAAAAAAGAAGGAATTCTTACCATTTGCAATAGCATGGATGAAACTGGAGAGCATTATGCTAAGTGAAATAAGCCAGTCAATGAAGGAAAAATACCACATGATCTCACTCATTTATGGATAATAGAGACCATTATAAACTTATGAACAAAAATAGATACAGAGGCAGAGAAGCATTGAACAGACTGTCAAACTACAGCAGGAAGGCTGGAGAGGGTTGAGGTGGCGGGGCGGGTAAGAGATCAACCAAAGGACTTGTATGCATGCATATGAGCATAACCAATGGACACAAGACACCGGGAGGGGCTGAGGGCATGTGCTGGGGGGTAGGAGAGGCTGGGGTAAGGTCAATTGGAAAAAAAGGAGACATATTTACTACTATTTGTAATACTTTAAACAATTAAAAAAAAGAAAAGTAAGTTAGTTCAGTACTGATATATATTTTTTGTTACTATATTTGGTCAAGTCCTTTTTCCATGGCTAGATTATGGTGTTAGTCATTGATACTTTTATGAAGTCCTGTTATTAAATTATTTTAGGAAAAAACCCTAAAGAATTATGAAAAAAAGATAAAAATACAGTGTTTCATCAGAAGATCTGATGGCTTTGCTTCAATTTTCATCAAAGCTTCTACCAGTGTGTGTCCTTGAACCATAAAATAAGATTTATGTTTATTTATTGGTGACCATGAATTGAGAGGATTTGCAATATTTCAATTGCAATTGAAAAGTTTAATTAGTTGCCATTCAAACATTTTATACTCATGAACATTACATTAAAAGAGGACCCTCCAAAACAGAGGACCCTCCAACTGTTTTCCTATATATGTTTTTGCTTGATGTAGACCATTTGCAGGAGACCATTTACTTTATTTTACTAGTCCATTGATAAGCAATAATTGGGTTCCCCTCTTATCACTTGTGTTTGGAACCTCATTCACATCCCATTAAAATATCACTAATTTTTTTTCTAAGCATCACTGATGTTTACTCATGCAGGTATATTATGAAAATACTTATGAATGTTCCTTTTCATTACACAGTAATTTTAAAAATTGTTTTCAAAACATAAATCTAAGGAGGTTGTTTCTACATTTCTCTTTTGTAAGAGAAAATATCAGATATTTTCAATGATTGAAAGGCTAATAATCACTGAAAATCAAGTAAAAATAATCACAAAATTCATCCTTCTTTCATTAAACAGTAGAGGTAAATTTAGTGAAGTTATAATAATACATTTAAAATATTTTCTTACAAGTAATATTCTAGGAGATATATAGGCGAGTAAGTAAATCAGTAATATAGTAGAATAAATATTATCTATAGAGTAGGCAATTAGTAAATTATTTTAGAGATGAATTGAAATCAAATATAAAAGCCTCTGAGAATAGTGTCTTTTCTATCCAGTCTGAAGGAAATGAGGCAAATATAATAGTAATGAATTATTAGACCTAAAAGGATTTTGTGAAGGGAGACCAAACTGGGTGCTAGGTACTTAACCAAAATTATTCATTGCAACTATCTGATGTAGTGAGTATTATATTTAATATTTTACCCATTGAGAACTACTGAGAATCAGAGATCTTGTCCACCTTGATCATGATGTACCTCCTGTGACCGATATTGGATGTGAACCCATGCTTTTTGTCCTACACTATAAAGTCTCTTCACTTCCTGTACTTATTGCTTGTATTCAGACATTTTAAGATTACTTTAGTGCAATAAATTATACAGCTAATTTATTAAGATATTCATTTGTCTATGGAATCCCTGTGTTGTTTCTCCTCCTCAGCAAACTCTCCCTCTCTCCATTAAGAAGCAGATCGGCTAAGCTCTTCATTTCTTCATCTTGGGGATTTCTGGGTAGGCTCAAGCTCAGTGGGACTTTGAAGCCTCTTGAAGTTTTTTGAAGCTCAGCAAGCCAGGAAGCATGGGGGTACTTGGCTGAGAAGTCATAGGTTATACCAGCTCCCCCCTTTAGCTCTGCAAGAAGGCTCCTAGACCCTTCACTATCTTATTGGTGGGGAGTTGTCCTTGTCCCCACTGGTTGCTGGTGAGAGTGGACTTCTTGTAATGTCATCAGAAAAATAATTTTCTGAGACTAGCACAGGAGAATGAGTGGCATTTATTTGTGTAGAGTTAAATCTCTGAGTTTCCAAGTTTCCATTTTCCTTCATCCCACCCACAAAGAAGGCCCATTTTGGTTTTAGCGAAGCTAGGATTAAAGCCCTTGCCCAGAGTTTCCATTCCATGTTGGGGCAGTCAAATCCAGCATCAGACTAACCTAGTTTGTGTTCCCCACTACAGTTCTTCAGTTCATTGTGTGTGGCATCTGCAGGGCCACATGGCTATGGAGGGAACATAGGTGAATGCAAGAGAGCCATAAGAACAAAGAGCCAAGTGCTCAAAGAGTGTGAGCTCCTTTGTCTAGGCAATTATGTACTCCCAAATTTTCACGGGCTTGCAGTGGCCTCACCCCTTCTAGCTAATGATTTATGTTCCTAGGTTTGACTGACAGACACATTCCCTATGTCATCCCCACATCACTGTGCACACGTCCATCTTCCTTGTTGTTGTTCCCTTCCCCCAGTGATTTTCAGGGGAGGAACCAGTGGTTCCGAGGTGAGTGTGAAGTTGCAGCTTCCAAATGACATTCCTATAATATCTGGCCTTCCTTTTGCTCTTTTCCTATCCTAATATATAAAAACCCTGGGTCCATAGGACCCTTACCACTAGAGGCAGACCAAGGAGAAGTCTTGCAGTCAGCTGGCTTGCCTAGGCGACCAAGCACTATGGCTGCAGGCAAGGTGACCCAGCACTTACTGCTGAGGGGACTGTGAATCAGGCCCTGAGAGAGGTGTGAAGAGAGAAGCAGGGTCTGATCTGGAGCCTCTGTGGCAGCTATAGATCAGCACTTGTCTCTCTCTTTCTATCATTGCCTGGCCAGCAGCTGCACCTCCATTTCTCTCCAGGCCTCCACTGGGGCTGCTGATCTGCCCTGCCTTTCTGTTCAGGCCCCGTTGATAGGCCCAGAGATGCTGACTGGCATAGGAACTGACCAATCAGATCAGAATCTGGGTGCTATAAGGAGCCAATTGCTGCCTAGAAAGCAGAGTTTTTTTTTTATGTTGATTGGCATAGGAACTGACCAATCAGAACCAAATGTAGGTGCTGTGAAGAACCAATGAATGCCTAGGAGGCAGAGCTTTTGATGCTGACTGGCATAGAAACTGACCAATCAGAACCAAATTGGCCAGCAGAGGAGGGCAGTTGGGGGTGAGATCAGGCTGGCAGGGGAGGGAAGTTAGGGATGATCAGGCAGGCAAAGGCAGTTGGGGGCGAGATCAAGCAGGCAGGGGAAGGCAGTTGGGGACAACCAAGCCGGTAGGGGAGGGCAGTTGGGGGCAACCAGACTAGTAGGGAAGGGCAGTGGGAGCAAGATCAGGTTGGCAGGGGAAGGCTGTTGGGGGCAATATCAGGCCAGTAGGGGAGGGCAGTTAGGGGTGATCAGGCAGGCAGGCAGAGAGGGTGAGGGGCAATCAGGCAGGCAAGCAGGTGAGCAGTTAGGAGCCAGCAGTCCCAGATTGCGAGAGGGATGTCAGACTGCCAGTGGAATGGGGCCTAAACTGGCAGTTGGACATCCCCCAAGGGGTCCCCAATTGGAGAGGGTGCAGGCTGGGCTGAGGGAACCCCCCCTCTGTGCACAAATTTAGTGCACTGGGCCACTAGTTATTAATAACTAGCTAATTACAACAGTAACAACTCTACCGTCTTTAATTCAGAAAACCACAACCCTCTCCATATCCCCAGGGACTATTTTAGAGTATTTTAGAGAGAGGACAAGGACAAAAATGGCAAAGTGTATGAATTAGTTCTCTATTGCTTCCATATACCATAAGTTTAGCAACTTAAAACAATATAAATATATTAGCTCATAGTTATCAGGTCAGAAGTCCAACAGGGGTGTCACTGGGCTAGCCTCGGTGTCAATAAGGCAATGTTCCTCTCTAAAGGTTTTCCGAGGAATCCCTTCTCTTGCTCATTCAGGCTGTAGGCAGAATCAGTTCCTTGTGTTGCAGGACTGAGATCCCCATTTCCTTGCTGGTTGTTCAGGCGTCTAGATGCTGCACACACTTCTTGGCTGTGGCTCCTTTCCTTCATCTTCGAAGTTTCAATAATGGGTTGAGTCTGTCTCATGTGTTAAATCTCTCTTGCCTCTTCTTCCATCATATATCTCTGGCCAATTTTGTGTCTTCCTCTTTTACTTACTTAAAGGGCCTCCTTTTAAAGGTCCATGTAATTACCTTTGGCCCATCTGGATAACAGAGTTAATTTCCCTATTTTAAGGTCTGGAACCTTAACTCCATCTGCAAAGAACCTTTTACCATTTAATATATTCACAGGTTCAGCAGGTAAAGGCATGGACATCTTTGGGGACCATTATTCTGCCTACCATAGGGTATTTTACCTTAAAAAGTTTAAATTATTGTATAAGACTATGGTTATTATATTTTGTTGAGGTGACTTTTTTCTTTTTTTGGAGCAGAGTGGTCATGAGGGAAATGAATCATCTCCAAAAGATGTGTAGTGATGAAGCCCATTTTCTCTGTGCATTTACATGCTTATCTGAATCATGATTACATTACTTAGAACAGAGAGATCATTTTTATACAGATTTATTTTGCAGAACATGGACCTTCTAATTCTCTGCTCTGTTTGCCACTGCAGAAAACACAATTATAATTTGAAAGAGTCTATTGATTTTAAAAATAAGTATATAATAGAAATGATTATTTCTCACAGGACCATAAATATAGGGATTATTATACTGTAAATATTATTGCTATGAGATCAACCCATGTGCCTCCAGCCAATGTTCTGAGACATGATACTGATTCAAGACATAGCAGATCCTGAAGGGACATATTCTACTTTGATGGTTGTAATTTCAGGTCTTCCAAAGCTGGATGAGATTCTAATGTTGTTCTGACTGTTGATCAATTGCCAGAAGAGGAGCAGGTACCATAGAATTCTCTTATGACTCTAACATTTCACATTAGCTATCAATATCCTGATGTAGACATCTATTTGAACATCTTAAACAACATACTGTCCATACGAAGGGATCCTCTCCCCAAATCTTTTAGACTAAGTCCATGACTATTCACCTATCTTATGGAGACCTAATTGTAATATCCCCTTTCAAATTCCAAGCAATGATGTTGGACTAAAGGAAACACATTCATTAATGGTGTGATTGAGATAATTTCAGTGGCAAGTCCCCAATAGGCTCAGAAACCTGGACCTTGTCTGAGCATCCACCAGATAACAGGGCTTATGAGGAGGTGGGGTTGGCAGAGGCCTGGGGAATCATAGTGGCCAGAGATTGTTGGATCTGGCTGCCATGGGTTTGCCCTGTCGCACTTCTGCTTTTGGCTCTTTATCCTTTGCATTCCATTTTCCTCGTCGTTTTCCTCTCTAGGAAACTGGTCAGAGTTTGTAAGCATTATTGAAGATTTTATATATCAGAACCATATTTTGAATATATGTGCAAGGAGAATAGATTGAATTCAGTTAGGGGAGGAGAGTAGGGTAGGAGGAAAGATTTAAGGGGAAAGAATTAAGAGGAATGGTAGCACACAATAACCCAAACTGAAAGCTCTAATTGCAAGCATCTTGGGCACAATGGATCTGAAACCATGAAACTAAGCACATAAACTGTGTTACTTAAATGAAGGGCATGACTTGGAGAGTATGAGTAAAGGTGAGACAAGGGTGGAGTGGTGGTGTCCAAGAATCGGAAGCAATCTTTCCAACTCCATCTAACAGGTCCAAGTCAGAGGTTTTCTTCACTCTGACAGTACAACTCTCAGAATGGGAAACACTGCCTTCATTCACAATTTTAAGAATGCAGGAAGTCATTATTCAAATTTTCCTATATAGGGTCAAGAACTCAGAGGTTGACTTCAAACTATAAAGCATTTTAAACTCCTTTTGTAGGCTAAAAGTGCTCTATATCTACATGTGTTATGCCATATATGTTTGACTACACAGGTACAATTTGTATATAATCCCATTCCCAAAAAGCATAGAAGAGGCGATGCATCTTATACTCAATTGCCACCAAAGAGCACAAAGATGAATGTTTAAGTCCAGACACAAACACATCCCCCTAAATTTTCAAAGCATGGCTTGCAGGTCCAGCCCCTTGACTCCCATCCCCTGTAATGGAAGTCAGCTGGCAAAACCCTAATGCAAACTCCTTGGAAATCTAGAAGACGGCATAATGATGTTCTTTGTTTTTGCTATGGAAACATTTATATAGGACACAGGTTCAACTGTCCATGAAATGATGCACTAATCTCCAGAGTTCACAATGTAATTTGGAGTATATTTTCTTCTCCATGTGCATGCAATTGTGAAGGTAATTGCCACCCTGAAGGTAAAGAATGCCGAGTGTCCCCTACATAACACACAACTACACTCTGAAAGATCTCAGAGCCAGATATTCCCTTCGTGCATCCAAAGAAAAAGTCCATGGAACTAGATTGCATCTTCACTGTTTGCAAGTAATCTCTCTGGAGAAAACCTGATCTTCCCTTGACAAGGTTTGCTGGTTTTCATAAACTAGTTTGTTGTGAATAATCGGTTCAATTTCTGGCCCAAAGAGTATCATTGATTTAAACTGATAAACAAAGATATGTATTTTATTCAGATAGCATAGATGTTTAAAGTCTGAAAATTCAAGCAGATTAAGAATAAAAAGTTTGGACCTTAGGCACACTAGGGATTTATCAAATGCAGTGTCAGCCCCAGAACTATTCTTATGTTAGACTGAGACCACAAGTCAGAGAGCACTCTATTACATGCAGGAAGTAAAATAACTATCATAATTTGTGTAAACTACCTTAGAAATTACAAGTATTTAATTTTGGGTAATTTAGTGAGTAAAAAAAGGGTGCTACCTACGTTTTCAATGACTCTAAGATGATTGCATTATTTAATTGTAAAAAGACCCTCTAACAATAAATATAAATATTTTAAATCTTTGCATGTAACTAATTACCTTATAAGAAATTCACTGCAACTTAATGGGTCTACACAACCTAGCACTTAAAGAACACAGTGTTATATCTATTTCTTGTTTTAAACTATCACTCTTTTTCTCTTCTGAGTGTAACTAAGCTCTCCTCAAAGAATATAAAAGAAGTATAAGACATACTTCTCTTCTTTCATAGCATCTAGCATAGAGTAGAGTTAATTACAGAAGCTCAGAAATGCCTGCACATGGATTGATTGATTGCCAGCATTCTCCTTTGTGACACCTTTTAATATTTCAGATACTGAAAGGTCATTACCATAATAATCATAAACATCATTTATCTGTTCATGACACTGTCCTGGGTGCTACATAAAATTTAGCAATGAGTTCTAAAAGTTTAAGAATAACTGAATGGATGTTGACGGCCACTCTAATCAGGGAAGATAGCATACATGCCGGAGGCTTCCTCTAAACATTTAAAAATTAAATTTATTGAATCTATAGATAACTTGCTTCTTTCCAAAAATAATTGGAAGCATTTGAAGACAACAATATGAGAAGGTTACAATAAAAAACTGAGATCTGGACTAATGTAAGAAATGGGTAGAATGAGGAGAGAAAGTTTGGCTGTGAATTTCTCAGCAGTCCTGGCAAGGAGAGAGATATCCAGGTCAGGGTTTTTCAAGCTCATTTTGAGATTGGACTGCATCATTCTTTGTGGTTGGGAGCTGCCCTGTCCTTTGGATGTTTACCAGCATCCCTGGTCTCTAACCACTAGATGCCAGTAGCACTTCCCTCCTTGCCCTCCTGTTGTGACAAACAAAAATGGTTTCACATGCTGCCACCATTTAAGCATCACTGCTCTAGGTGACTTAGCTCCTTTTGTAAGGATGGAGAAAGCACAACCCAGTTTTATGAGATTCAGGGTATAAGAGACAGAGACAATTATTAATTGACACAATTTTTTAAGACAAATTTCAATAAAATAAGTGTTTTAATATAGTGTCCTCAATGACACTAGCCAATATTTATTGAGACCTTACTATGAGCCAGCTGCTAAAAACAGACACCTCAGTTATTCCTATGAAATAAGTAGGACTGTGGTCCCCACTTCATAGGCAAATTAACGAGAGATTAAGCAGTTTATCCAAGTTCATACAGTAAGTGGCAGAGTTAGGATTCAAACTCAAGCAATCTGAGTTTAGAGCCACCACTCTGAACTATCAATAACGGTCTTATGGAAAGGGGGAGCGATATCACATTGCTGATTTTTGTCTTCTTCTTCTTCTTTAAAAGTAGAGAACATAAAATTAAAGCACAACTGGGAAGGCAATTAACAACCTCTCCAGAGGCTATCTGAAGCACCCACAGTCTGCAGAAGTGCTGAGTGACAGCTGTCCATACTGTATATTGGTCATAATTGCTGACCATGCTGAGTCAGAGTACCAGCGAGGGAGCTGCCCTAACCTTCCTGTGATGCCTTTCTCTCAGCTAACTGTCAAAACCTATAAGTAATGGGACTTCTTATTTGAAATATTCTGGCACTTAACTTTTTTTCCCCTCTGTTTTTAGATTTCAATATGTTGTATCACACTGTGGAGTGAGAAGGAACCTAAACCTAAAAAAGAGCTTGGAATTATCCCAACCCAGGTTAACTTCTAGTACTGAAACCTACAGCTGTGTAACTCTGAACAACTATATGACCTCTTTGGTCCTTATATAAAATATATATATATATATATATATATATATATATATATATATATATATATATATATATGTATACTAGAGGCCCGGTGCACAAAAATTTGTACACTCGGGGGGGGGGGGTCCCTCAGCCCGGCCTGTGCCCTCCCGCAGTCTGGGACCCCTTGGGGGATGTCCACCTGCTGGCTTAGGCCCGCTCCCCGGGCGATTGGGCCTAAGCTGGCAGTCAGACATCCCTCTGGCAGCCCGGGAGTCCTCGGGGGATGTCCACTTGCCAGCGGGGAGCAGGCCTAAGCTGCAGTCGGACATCCTTACTGCTGCTGAGGAGGCAGGAGAGGCTCCCACCACTACCGCTGTACAGGCAGCCATCAGCCTGGCTTGTGGCTGAGCAGAGCTCCCGCCATGGGAGTGCACTGACCACCAGGGGGAAGTTCCTGCATTAAGCGTCTGCCCCCTGGTGGTCAGTGTGTGTCATAGTGACCAGTCATTCCCAGTCTTTCTGCTGCTAGGGTCAATTTGCATATTACCCTTTTATTATATAGTATAGAGGCCTGGTGCATGAGTGGGGGCCTGCTGGTTTGCCCTATAGGGTGTCCCGGATCAAGGTGGGGGTCCTGCTGGGGTGTCTGGCCAGCCTGGGTGAGGGGCTGAGGGCCGTTTTCAGACTGGCCACAGCCCCTTCAGAGTGGGGGTGCCCGCTGGAGTGCCTGGCCAGCCTGGGTGAGGGGCTGATGGCTGATTGCAGGTTGGCCATAGCCCCTTCAGGGTGGGGGTCCCTGATGGGGTGCCTGGCCAGCCTGGGTGAGGGGCTGATGGCTGTTTGCAGGCTGACAACGGCCCCCAGCCACCCAAGCTCCCAGTGGAGGCTGACTGGAAGCAGGTATCTGGGATTTATTTATCTTCAATAATTGAAACTTTGTTGCCTTTAATGGAGGCCACAGCCGGCCAGGGCAGGTGGGAAGCTTGGCTTCCTCCATCGCTGGGGCAACCAAGCCTCCTGCTTTCTCTAGCTCCGATGCTGCTGGATGCCATCTTGGTTGGGTTAATTTGCATATAGTCACTCTGATTGGCTGGTGGGCGTAGCAGAGGTGCAGTCAATTTGCATGTTTCTCTTTTATTAGATTATATATATATATATATATATATATATATAAATGTATAATATATTTATTTGTAGGAATGTTAAAGAAATACACACTTAGGTAATTATAAAATATTTATTAAGATGTTGTGAAAATGCTTAAAACAGCACTAACATTCTTTTAAAAAAATGTTCTTTGCTATATTAACTATGGGAAACTTGTGAAACTTAATATAATGAGAAGGGAACCAATGGTAATACTAGAGAATATTTCAGGAAAACATATACTGCCCAATACTTTCCTTCCTCAGGTAGAAATAAGTGTTTGGGTTTTGTGGACTTCTTAAATATCATCCCTGCTGGCAAATTTTCTTTGTCACTACTTTATCAGCTCATGAGCTCCCACACCTCACCAAAGGCCGATAAGATGCACTTTCACTCTCTTCATTCTTAATTATTAGGCTCTTCAACAGAATCAAACTATGACTCAAAGATTAGAAAGATTTATGCTGACTTGCTGAATACCGAATAAATGTCTAACTTTTGACTGATTGGTAATTAGTTTCATTCCTTAGCCATTAATTTTTTTTTTTTTGTAATTTAGTAGATTATGAAATACTTCCAAAGGATCTTATTAAGCGCTCAGTTTTAAACTGAGACTAGCATGAACCTAGGTATTTTGGGACATATTTAAAAAATATATATTTCTAATTTCACAAAGGTTGGGCATTTACAGTAACTCAGCAAGTATTTTTGAGTATCTGTGTAGGCAATGTAGGAAATGTAAGACATATATAAAATTCAGTTTAGCCATTCAACAAACTTATAGTTGCTAGTGTTGACAAGATACATGTGATGGCCTCAGAGCATGCAATAGGAATTTAGAAAAGGAGGAGCAAAAATAAGCTGGACCTGGCTGGTATTTCTCCGTTGGTTGGAGTGTTGTCCTCCACACTGAAAGGTCACAGGTTCTATTCCTAGTCAGGGAACACACCCAGCCTGTGTATTTGGTCCTGGTTGAAGCGCATATGAGATGCAACCAATCCCCATATTTCTCTCTCACATCAATGTTTCTCTCTCTCTCTCTCTCTCTCTCTCTCTCTCTCTCTCTCTCTCTCTCTCTTCCTCTCTATAAAATCAATAAACATATACTCAGATTAAAAAATAAGCTGGAGATATTGTGAGAAGTAGAATTAGTAATACATACCCCTTTTTAAAAATTGTAAGCAATATACACACATAATTATATAACATTTATACCACACATAACAAACACGTTCAAATTTGTATGTATTATCATTGCTCTTTGTTTTACACACACACACAAAATTACCTGTAAATTTTATTCATGAATGTACTTCCATACCAATGAAAATAGATCTGTTTTATTATTTTTAAATGTGAATAATATCACACAATGTGGATATGTCATAATTTAAATATTGCCTATTGATGCTCATTTAAGTGAGTTTTCAAATTTCCATTTCTGTGGAGAATGCTGCAAAGAACATTGTTGCTTTCCTATTTTGTAGGATATAGTTCTAAAGTGGTATCCCTGGGTCAAATGCACGCATCTTCAAAAAGCATTAATGGGAGAGAGATCGAAGATGGCTGTGTAGGGAGTAGACCTGTGAGGGAGCGAGGAGCACCAAGGCCCCGAGGGACAACATCATTGAAACTACCAACTATAAGACAAACAACCACCATTCAGAATCATGGGGAAGTTGGCCCAGTGGAAGCTCTACAACTGGCAGGAAAGAAAGAAGAGCATTGAGACTGAGTAGGATGTGCAGAGACACCAAGTACAGAGCCCAACCCAACAAACTGCAGATTTCAACTCCTCGCATAGAAAGAAGAGCATTGAGACTGAGTAGGATGTGCAGAGACACCAAGTACAGAGCCCAACCCAACAAACTGCAGATTTCAACTCCTCACATAGAAAGAAGAGCATTGAGACTGAGTAGGATGGGCAGAGGCGCCAAGTACAGAGCCCAACCCAGCAGGTGCAGATTTCGGCTCCTCACATCCAGGAGGGATGCACTCAGGGGGCGGAGTCGGGTTCGGGGCAGGCCAGCCTGGCCGGCTGGGCCGGGGATGTGGAACCGCCGTACCAGCAGGCGCACAAGCACACCCACCAGTTCCAGTCTCACGTGGGACGCTGGGGACGGCAGACGGGCAGTCTGTGCACTTGGTGGAGGGCGAAGTCCGAGCAAGTGTGCTGGATGTTCAGCCACCAGGAACGCCTGGAGATTTTGTCTGGTGGGGAGCTGCCCAGCAGGGGACAGAGTGCCAAACTTCGTGTTTCCACGGTGAGGCTGGGATGGCCCCAGTGAGGTTGGGGCAGTCCCAGTGAGTCTGATACAGCCCTGGTGAGGTCGGGACAGCCCTGGTGAGGTTGAAATGGGCCCAGTGAGGCCGAAACGGCCCTGGTGAGGATGGGATGGCCCCGGTGAGGTTGAAACAGCCCCGGTGAGGTCAGGACAGCCCCGGTGAGGTTGAAACAGCCCCGGTGAGGCTGGGACAGCCCCGGTGAGGCCGAAACAGCCCCGGTGAAGTCGGAATGGACCCGGGGATGTTGAGACGGCCCTGGTGAGGTTGAAATGGCCCTGGTGAGGTCGGGACAGCCCCAGTGATGCTGGGACAGCCCCGGTGAGGCCGAAACGACCCCGGTGAAGTCGGAATGACCCTGGGGATGTTGAGACGGCCCCAGTGAGGTTGAAACAGCCCCAGTGATGCCGAGAGGGCCCCGGTGAGGACAGGATTGCCCCGGTGAGGTTGAAACAGCCCCGGTGAGGCCGAGATGGCCCCGGTTAGGTTGGAACAGCTCCAGTGAGGTTGGGACAGATAATGGGGACCAGTATAGACTGATTAACAGGGGTAGATGCAGAGGCAGAGCAGCATTGAACAGACTGTCAAACTACAGTGGGAAGCCTGGGGAGGGTTTGGGGGAGAGGGTTAAGAGTTCAACCAAAGGACTTATATGCATGCATATAGGAATAACCGGTGGACACAAGACACTGGGGGGTGGGGGTCGGGGGAGTGTCAAGGGGGGGAAAAAAGGAGACATATGTAATACTCTTTGTAATACTTCAAGAAATAAAAATTATTAAAAAAAAAAAAAGCATTAATGGGCCATGGCTGGGTGGCTCAGTTGGTTGGAGCATTATCCCGTGCACTAAGAAGTTTCAGATTTGGTTCCCAGTCAGGGCACATACCGAGGTTGTGTGTTCATCCCCAGTTGGGCTGTGTACAGGAGGTAACCAACCAATATTTCTCTCTCACATCATTTCTCTCCCTTCCTCTCTCTCTAAAATCAATAAAAAATAATCCTTGAATGAATATTTTTTAAAAATCATTGTTGCATTTAAAAACTTAGCCTTTAATAGGTTGCCCCATTTACAGTCCTATGGAGCTGGAGACATTTCCCCCTGAACTGCATAATATCAGCCTTTTTTGTTTTTGTCTATTTAATAGGTGAAAATGGTAACTCTGCTTTAAAGAATGAGATTTTTAAACTTTGAATGACAGGCATGAAGCTAAAGCTAGGAAAATTCCTTTAGGAGAGTATTAAATATGACAAAGTTAATCAAGATAATGGGAAGACAGGCTATTTTGAAGCAGAGCACTAGCACCAGGAAATAGAATTGATAAGGGCTGGAAATAGGTGTGTAAGAGAATTACATGCCCATGAACATAAAGCATAAATCTTGTCATTGTTTGAATGGAAAAGCACACTTAAAAATTAACCTCCCTGCAAAAGGGTTTTGTAGGTCTTTTCCCTAATTTTGTCATTCCTGCCATCTTAGGGTTTTTTCTACTCTGATTCCTACTTTTACTGTCATACTTTATTTCAAGGAGTTCTTTTTTTTAAAATCTTTGGCTCAAAGATACACCAAAATAGAATTCCTATTCATTGTTGGCCCAGGGAACAGGTGATAGAAATAGTCCATTTGAGAGGCAATGCAGATCGGCTTTACAGTAGTCACAATGGGAATGAAGGGGAAAGGCTGGATACTAGAAAACTTTGAGGACATATAATAACAATGACTCCTTGGCTATTGAGTGTAGATTGCGAAAGCAAATATGTCTAGCAGAAGTGTCTAGAAGGGCCTTGCTGAGGCAAGAGAATACAATTGGAGGGGGAATTCTGTGGAGCAAGATAATTCAGTTTGAGGTGCTGCTGGTGCTGGGGCATCCACAGGTGTGTTTTGGAAATTCCGGTTTATATTTCAGGAAATCAATTATATTGAGGTAATATCTTACATTATTTACTTGGACATCAACATCAAGAGGAAAAGGACCAAGGTGAAGCATCAATGAGTTGGCAGAGGTAGAAGAGCTAGGTATAGTGAGAAAGATTGTCAGATGATGGGACTCCCAAGAGAACTGGACAGATGAAATCTTTCTTTATTTTACCTTTTTTTCAGCTTTATTAAAATATAATTGACAACTAAAAATTGTGTATATATTCAAGGTATACAAGTTGATGCTTTGACATATGTATACATTTTGAAATGATCACTAAAATTAAGCTAGTTAACATATCCATCACCTCATAGTTACTATTCTCTTTTTTTGTGTGTGTGAGACCACTTAAGATCTTTCCTCTTAGCAAATTTCAAATAAAGAATAGCATATTTTATTTTATTTTATTAATTTTTATTTATTTTTTTTAAAAAATATATTTTATTGATTTTTTTACAGAGAGGAAGGGACAGGGATAGAGAGTTAGAAACATCGATGAGAGAGAAACACCAATCAGCTGCCTCCTGCACACCCCTTACTGGGGATGTGCCCACAACCAAGGTACATGCCCTTGACCGGAATCGAACCCGGGACACTTGAATCTGCAGGCTGATGCTCTATCTACGGAGCCAAACCGGTTAGGGCAAGAATAGCATATTTTAAACTGTAATTACCATACTATACATCTCCAGAACAGCATATGCATGATAATTATATAATTGTTTTTCAAACCAGTTGCACAATTTACATTCCTACTGGCAAGGTATTAGGGCTCCAACTTCTCCACAGTCTTGCCAATACTTGTTATTATCTACATTTTTAATTACAGCTACCTTAGTGGGTATGAAATTGTATCTCATTGTGGTTTTGATTGACTAGTTTTTTCCTTTGGAGAAATGTCTATTAAAATAATTCACTCATTTTTAAAATGGATTATTTGTATTTTCATGGTTAAGTTATAAGTGTTCTTTATATATTCTGAACCTTATCTCCTTATCAGATAGATATATAAACTGCAAATATTTTCTCCCATTCTATGGATTATATTTTCAATTTCTTGATAGTATCTTTTGAAGAAGTTTTAAATTTTTACTGTTTTTCTTTCCTCCCTTTGGTTTTATGACTACCTTAAAGTCATAAAGATTGACTTCATTTTTCCTCGAGGGTTTTATAGGGTTAGCTCTTACATTTAGAGCTATACTCCATTTTAAGTTAATATTTTTGTATGGTGTAAGTAAGCAGATCAACTTTATTTTTTGTCTGGAGATATTCAGTTGTGAAAAAGACTATTCTTCCCCAATTGCCTTGGCTCCTAATTATTTTTTGACATTCTAAATAGTTTTTGATATATTTTTTTCTGTTAATTTTGTTTATGGTATAATATCTGAGTAGAACTACTTATTACTTATGCAATCAAAACCATCAATATTCTACCTCCTGATAATTGTTTAACAAGATCTTCCTATTGTCAAAGTTACAAAAATATTTTTCCATATCAGAAAAGATGCCAGTGAGACTAATATAATTATTTTGCCAGTGTGACTTTCTTGGTTCTTACTCCACCCTGAACGAAGTTGGCATTTATGTGTAACTGTAACAGAAAGACATTCTCAGATCTGAGGACTTGAGTAAACTTCTTGTGTACTATTCTTAAAATATTATTCCAAGAGACATTTCAAGTGATTGAGGGATATTTTAAAATAAAAAAATTAGTAATGGGAAAACCATACAGCTTTGTTCAAAAAGCAACCTGTCTATAACTTTTAAAACCATGGAACAATATAATTTAGACTAAATAGTTCATAAAAATAGAGATAAAACTGAAGAGAAGTCCTAAATATTACTTTAAAGAGAAGCATGAGGTAAAAATAATAAGAGACCACATTTTAAAAAATCAAAGATAAGGCAAAAAAAATTACCACAGATTGAGAAGGCAGGAGAAAAAAATAATTATATAAATGTTAATGCTCTCAGTGGTCAAGAGGGAGAACTAATATTACTTAATTCTAATCACTTAAAACAATGATTACAACAAAATAGCTTAAAGTATGGTGAAGAAAATAAAAAAAGATCAAGAGGATAAAAATAAATAATAACACAATTTACATAGTATAAAATAAAAAATAAAAAGTATTTTATAACACCAGAAAACAATATGACAGAAATAAGAAAAACATATAGTTATTGGAGCAAAATGAATAGGTTCAAAACTATCTAAAATTTTTTAGATAGTATTTTCTGTAAAGTCTTTTCTTCAAACACAATACCTAAATAGACAAACTAGTGGTTGTAATATTTTAAAAGTGAAATTCAAAGCAGAAAGTAAATTGTTAAGGGCAAAGTGAATGTATAAAGTGTAATCTTTTTTAGAAATACATAAGACTTATAGGAGAATAATAATTCTGGAGAATTTTCAAAAGTTGATTGTGACTAAGCATAAGAAAAACTTCATTAAATTCTCCAGTGCAGAACATTTAGAAGGCATATTTCTGTAGCAAAACAATATAACTAAACAATTTTAAAAAACAAAAAAACTTTACTAAATAATTCTACTACCAAAGAAGAAATCAGAACTATAATTGTGGAATATTAGAAACTCATAGGTAGACTACAAATAATAAAAACTTAAGAGATATAGTTAAAACTGCACTCGGGCAAATTCAGAGCTTTTTATGCTTTAAAACTTCCTTCCAGCTTTATTGAGATATGATTGACAAATTGAAAATTGTATTTATTTAGGCTGTACAATGTGGTGTTTTGCTATCTTATGTAATGATTATTACATTTAAACTAATTAACTTACCCATCACCTCGCAACATGTTTTCTTTATTGAGAAAAGGAAAAAAAAATAAATAAATTATTGAAATTCAAGATGTTTAAAAACAAAACAAACAAACAACAACAACAACAAAAACTAAGGAAACTGAGGTAAAGTGTGGAAAATAAAGAAAACCATACTTACAATCAGGAACCCCAATAGGGGAGACTCTTACTCCACCACTCATCATATATTGGTAAACTATAAGAGGAAGAAACATCTTTTATATTCATCAGCAAGAGAAAGGAAGATTTTTTTCTGAGCCTAGCAACAACCTAGCTGATGAGAGCGACTGCAACTCAGCCAATGAGAAATTGCCAGCACCCAAATTCTCATTCTTTTACAATGGTCTTTATGTCAAAATCACCAGCCTCAACCTCCTCCTTTTCTCAATAAAGACAAGTCCCTCTCCTTTGTGCTCTGAACTTGCCTAGGGCCACCATAGCTTGCTTGCCCTGAAATGCAATTTTCTGTTATTCCCTAATAAACTCAACTTTTCTTTTATAATTTTTAAATTATTTTATTTGAGGTTGACACATGTAAAGATAAAAACAAATGTAGTGCATTAGAAAAAATATTTGAATTGAGAGGTAGTGATGATATGATTTATGATACAAAATATATATTTGATTTTTATCTGTTTTTGGCACAGAACTAAAACCCTTAGAATTTCCTGGGAGCAATAAAGGTGTCCTTTGTTATTTTAATGAGATGAGTGGGACTACATTAAACCACAAAGCTTCAGCATAGCAAAGGAAACAATCAACAAAATGAAAAGGCAACCTGTAGAATAGAAGAAAATATTTGCAAGTCACTTAGCCAATAAGGATTAATATATAAAACTAGGAGCCCAGCACGTGATTCGAAATCGCATGGCGCCGCCCACCCTTGAGTCACCTGTCCGGCTCTGCCTCCCTCTCCCGCCCTTGATATATATATATGTAAAATACTCAAATAACTTAATAGCAAAAAACCCCCCAAATAACCCAATTTAAAAATTGGCAAAAGGCCTGAAGAGACATTTTTCCAAAGAGAGACATATAAATAGCTAACTTGTATATGAAAAGATGGTCAACATCACTAATATTCAGGACCATGCAAATCAAAACCACAATGAGCTATCACCTCACATCTGTTAGGATGTCTATTATCAAAAAGACAATGGAAAACAAGTGCTCATGAGGACATGAAGTAAAGGGAACCCTTGTACATTGTTGTTGGCAATATAAACTGGTACAGCAACTGTGGAAAACATTATTAAAGTTCCTAAAAAAATTAAAAATATAATGACCAAGCAATTCCACCTCTGGGTATATAGCCAAAAAAAAACAATGCCCTTATTTCATAAAGACACCTGCACTTCCATGTTCATTGCCACGAAAGTAACCTAATAGCCTAGGTATGGACGCAGCCTGTATGTCCCTGCATACATGAATGGATATAGAGAATGTGGTATATGTATACAATGAAATACTATTAACTTAAAAAAAGAAGTAAATCCTTTCATTTGTGATAACATATATGAACCTGGAGGGCATTATGCTAAGTGAAATAAGTCATATAGAGAAAGACAAATTCTGCATGGGATCACTTATATGCAGAATCTTTTTAAAAAGTTGAAATCATAGAAACGGACAGTAAAAAAGTGGTTGCCAGGGTCTGGGTGGTGGGGGAGAATAGACATAGAGACTGACAGTTCAAGGATGCAAACTGTTAGCTAAAAGATGAATAAGGCCTGAAGATCTAATTTCTATCATGGTGACTATAGTTGATAACACTATATTGTGTAATTGAAATTTGCTAAGAGTGTAGAACTTAAATGTTCTCAGACACACAAAAAGGTAAATATGTGAGGTGACAGATGTGTATTAGCTGACTTATGGGGGATTCTTTCATCACTCTGTACACTTTAAATATCTTACAATTTCATTTGTCAATATACCTTAATAAAGCTGAAAAAAAGATACACAGATGGCAAAAAGTATATGAAGAAATGTTCATTAGAGAAATGCTAATTAAAACAACAATGTGATACCACTACATCCTATATTATAAAAGCCTAATATGCAAATCGACTGAACAGCGGAACAACCAGTCGCTATGAAATGCACTGACCACCAGGGGGCCGACGCTCAAAGCAGGAGCTCCCCCAACCCACAGGCCGCAGGCCAGACAAGGCAGGTTCCAGCAGGGGCCCCCAGATTGCCCCCCCGGTGGCCCTGCAGCGGGAGGCACCGGTGGCGATGGTGAGGTTGGAGGTTGGGGCCAGCACAGGTGGTGCCTGGCCAGCCAAGGTAGATGCCAGCAGGGGCCCCCTAATCGCCCCACCAGTCGCCCCACAGATCAGCCCTGATCGCAGGCCAGGCCTAGGGACCCCACCCATGCATGGATTTCATGCACTGAGCCTCTAGTGTCTATTATAATGCTTAAAATCCAGCAAAACAAAACACAACTAAACAAAAATAACCTGACAACACCCATTACTGGTAAAGATATGAAGCAAGATTAGCTCTCATGCATTGCTGGTGGCAATGAAACATGGTACAGTCGCTTTGGAAAGCAGTCCAGCTTTATGTTTATTATAAAGCTAAATATAATCTTATGGTATCACTCAACAATCACACCCCTAGGCATTTATCCAACTGATTGGCAAACTTACAGCTACACAAAACCTGCACACGAATGTTTATAGCATCTTTATTCATAAAAGCCCAAATCTGGAAGCAATCAAGATGTCCTTTAATAGGTGCTTGGGTATACACAGTCATACCATGGGATACAATTCAGTGATAAAAATGTATGAATTATCAAGCCTCACAAAAATATGTATGAATCTGAAATGCTGAGTGAAAGAAGACAGCCTGAAAAAACTATACTGGATAATTTCACTTATATGACATTCTGGAAAAGATAAAACTATAGACAGAGTAAACTTAGTCAATGGTTGCCAAAGGTTTGGGGAAGCAGGATCACTGAAAAGGTAAAGCGCAGGTTTTTATAGGCTGCTGAAACTAATTTGACACTATACATTTGCAGAAACCCATAGAACTTTATAGTAAAAAGAGTGCACCCTAACATATGCAAATTAAATAAAAAACATTCAATAGGTCAGGAGATCCCAGGGTAAAGTGCAGAATGTAAGAAAGAAATCTAACTGTATTACAAATGCATGAAATAAACTGACTGACAGGAATGGGGGGAAATGTGCTGATATATACATATACATGCATACATTTATATGTAATGTATATATGAAACATAACAGATTTTGAGTTAATAAAGTTTTATAATTAACAAGCTTTCATTGATCGGTAATAAAACACAAATGCTCAAATTTAGAATAAACAAAACACATAAACATCTGCCCAATAAAGAAGAAAAACAAATTGCTAATTAACTTGTTTAGAGCCATTCAAAATTACGTGTATCAAAAGAAGTGAAAGAAAACTACAAAATATATGTGCCCTCCTCTTCCAAATTGATAGACTTAGAGAAGTGACAATGCCCAGCACTGTACTCGAGAATTCAAACACCAGCCTTGAAACAGATTTCTAACCATTTGTTCTCTCCTTGGTTCACCTAGGACTGAATAATTCAGCACAGTTAAGAGAGGGCGATTTATCTTAAATGGCTGCTTAGTGTCAGTCAGAAAAGGCATTGCTATCCATAGCGCGCAGAAAGGAGTTGAGAAGCACATGCAAAGCTAACCCCTTTCCTGTGGGTTAAATTAAGTCCAATGTAGATTAACTTCTTTCTTTGGATTCAGATAATCAGACTCACACATATTTCAATACATATTTAAGTCTCATCCCCAAATAAATACAATGAAGTTTTCAATTTTTTGTCCATTTTTCCATTGGAAGTCTCCATCAGGGCAAATAATCATGACTAGAACTATTATTTCTTTTTTGACAAGGTTGAAGCTTTGTAAAATGACTTTAATTTAAATGTATTTTTGTGTTTTTCTTAAATACAGTAAAATGATGATAAACTTTCATTCAAAAATATCAAAGTGGAATGATCAGAGAGAACACTAAAATAGATTTTTCTCATTAATATTAAACAGGAAAAATCAGTATATAATGACACATTACACTCTAAACCGTGTTTCTAATGGCATGACTAATTGTCCGTGGGACAATAAAATAAACCTTGAAAAAATTCAAAGGGGTGGAGTGTTTGGAAGTAAAACAAACCGAAATAAAACATAATGCTGTTCAGATTTATCTAAATTGCCCCAGTGGGAAGGGAGAATCTGGAAGAAGGTCTTAAATCATTGCTATTATTTAACCACCTGAATCAAGAAACAACACTTTAAAAAAACTCGGATTTTTGTAATCATCCTCTTTCTATTCCTGTACATACTTATTAACTCTTAGACATAAAATTTTACTCTTTTTATTTGCTTTTAGGTGTCTTAATTTCTACCCTTTTACTACTTAATGCTATAATAGACTATGATATCCACTTGTCATCTCACCCCATATAGAGCAATGGTGAATTTGCACTGTGGGTAATACTGAATTTCCTGATATCATAGTCTGAAGAAGCAACTTGCAAACATTTGTGAAAGCCAGAGAAAACTGGAGAATCCCACTCGTGTTCTAAGTCAGGTTAAATACCTTCTATTGGATTGCTGCTTATTATAGTTTTCAAAATTGACTCCGCAAGTGCTCTCAGACTATGCAAAGTAAGTCATGTAAAAACATTTACGTGCATGGAATGTCATGCAAGAGTATTTATAACACCAGATATAAAGATATTATCAACTCATAATATTGAAGTGGAAAGCTCACATTTTAATTTTTTCCAGAGTTTTAATATTGCATTTCCGTTATAAAATAGAATAATTAAATTACCCATCTCAATATGCAGACACACAACAGCCTCCCCTTCAAAACCGTGGTTATGGAAGCCACACATTGCTCAGGAGAGTGCTGTAAGTTAGCAACCGCACCCACACGGGGACTTATATACCACATGCAGGACCAGATACAGGATGTGATTACATTCTTTCAGACAATATCCACAACTCCCCCCACCCTCTTTATGGCGCTTTCATTCTAGTGGTGGGGGACCAATAATCAGTTAACCAATAATTGAAGTAAATAGCACATCAGGGAGGATACGTGCTTGTAGAAAACTGAACAAGGAATGGGGGTAGTAATCCTCATTCCCACTCACTCCCAACACTAAGCAATTTCCTTCTATGACTCAGTCCAGAATGTAAAATCTTTCCTATTTTTGATAAACTCGACAGCTTTTCCCAGACCCTATGTTGAGAAATGATTGTGTAATACCATTTATGGAGCACAAACTCCTTCTTGTATAACATCAAAGAGCATCAGTGTGTAATAAAGTGTATTTTTGCAACTGGTGGGAAGAGAGATCAAATCAATCAACATGAAGTTCCTTTGCTAAAGCATTTTTAGCCACTGAGGGTAAATAACTTGGGAGATGACTTGGCGCAGCTGAGGTTGGTTGAATGTCTTGCCTATGTGGTCTATAGAAAATAGAACAGTTTGTTTTCTCATTTATCAATTAGTGCTCTGAGATCATTAATAATGGTACAAATTAGTACCATTACAATTTCCACCTTATTTCTAGTCTGCACTAATTATGTCATTCAATCGAAAATATTTCTGTGTATTGAAGGAGTGGTATAAAGGGTAAAGGTGTTGGTCTAAACTTGATTTGATGACTCCAATGTTAATCCAATATAAACTTTTGCAGGCATCCAAATACAACAAAAATCCCCATAGTCCCAAAATATATATAAATCATCAGAGAGGAAAAGTGGTGGCTACCTAAACAGATGTTTCTCTTTCTAGTATCTATGACAAGCAAAACAAACAAAACAAAATACATGAAGCTTCTAAAGTATACTATAACTTATCCCTTCCATTCTTAAATTAAAAATAATAAATAAATCAAATAATCTTACTGTTAGCTTCTATGAACCTGTAATTTTATAGATTTTCTCATTTAGTGATATAAGTGGAATTTATTTTTCCTTTAAACATTTGTGCTCTCCTATTTCCCCCCTCCCACAGACCATTTGAAATGATACTTGAATTATAACTAAATCCTCTTGGCTGAAACGTCCTTTAAAATTTTTTTTTTCCATTTTATTCCCACCTCTGCACAAGTGAGATAGCATTTGAAAAATACCACTTTTGTCATGGCACCCTTTTCGCTAACACCTGGAAAGGCTTCTGCTGTTTGGAATAGCAAGCCTACCTTCAACGTCTATTCGCCTGCTTGTCCAAGATTCTTGCCCTGTATGTCCAACTTTGCTGCCACAATCACATAGTATGCGCTTGCATTCGAGTCTGGCCAGCCAGCTCTCTGCAATGATCATGACAGTCTCCGTTTTAGTGTGTGAATTTGTTTAAGGTGCTCATGTTTATCAGAATATCCTTTCCTTTGCTTCCTTATGTCTCCTTCCTAACCATATTTCAAGACCTCAGATTCATTCATTGTATCACATAGACACAATGCAGCAACACCCAAGCCCACTGTAGCTGACCAGCAGCATTTCAGCTGAAACTAGAAAGAGAATCCACGTTGAATGAGCACAGGGACAGCTCCTATGGCAAAACGGTATTTCCAGGTTCCTGATGAAGAGGAAGTAGAAGCTCCTAGGAGAACTCCATTTTACGTCATTTGCCATTTGTTATATGTAAGTATAGCGAAGGTAAGTCTAGAAATAAGTACCTAATTCTTACTCAAAATGCAGATTCAGATTCTGTCATTTTCAGAGAATTCTTTGGTTTTCTTCATAAAGCCATCAATTAAAAAACCCCTGTGGGTATATGTAGAGATGAATATCTGGATTTTGCCTATTACAACGAAGATTCGGGTGTCCAGTGGGTGAGCTGCAATACTGTTGCTGGGGGATTGGGTGGGTGGAATTTCTCTGTCACTGGTGGGAGTGGGGTTCTTGCAATATCCTCAGAAAAGGGATTTTCTAAGATTTGCATGGGAGAATGAATAATTTTTAATTGTGTGGAATTATATTTCTCGGTTTGCAAAACCCTATTGTCTTTAAACCAGTTCTGGAAAATATGCAGTTGGGGGTTGAGTAGACCTAAAAGCAGAGCCAGTGCCCAGAGTTTCCGTTTCATGGTGGAATTGGGTCCAGTATAGCATCAGGCTAAAGTCCATCATCCACTGCGTGGAGTCCACATGGCTGCGGGCCACGTGGGCGAGTGCAGAGTGCGGGAGCCTTACAAGCCAGGAGTCAGGTGGGAGCAGGAAGAGAGAGAGAGGGCTCTTTTGTTCAGGAGTTTTGTATCCAGATTCCGAGCCCTTGCAGTGGCCACACCTATTCTGGTGGCTGACTCGCTCCAGATGTGACTGATGAGCATCTTCCCATGTCATCCAGAGCTTTCTGGGCAGTCCCTTCCCCATCAGTTTTCAGGGAATAGACCTGGAGAATGTTAGCTTTCTGACAAAGCTATGTAAATGGCCTGCCTATATTACCTAGTCTTCCCTTTACTCCTTTCCTGTTAATAATAACCAGGTTCATTAACAGTATTGATACTAGTATACTGCATTAAAAAGGCATTTCTGACTGGATTTGCTATAGATGAAAACTGGACACAGTACTGATGGCTTATAAACAAAGAAACGCTGATAGAAACGTGTGCTATTAACTGAAAAAGTAAGTTAGCTACCTAGGAACTGGAGCTAATAAGAGAGAATCAATCTCTCCATCCCTCTCCCTCTCTCTGCCTGTGTCTCTTGTTCTTGCTCTCGCTCTTTCTTTGCCTTCCATTTTGATGTGCACTTTCACTACATGTCTTATAACCATTACTTTAGAATTGAGGGAGGCACTTCATAATATCATATTACTTTATTATAGTGATATTGTGGCACTACACATACATCCCACAAATACAATGAATACTAATAACATCAAATTTGACTTGAAATTCATGACACAATGGGATAGTTCAGGAGCAATTCAGAACAATGACAGTAAGTTTTTTCTTCTTTCCCTATATGCTGTTATTTTTGGTAAGTGGAATCCATATTCCCACACAAACTAGAATTGCTAAACTCTTAATAGCATCCCCATGGTTTTGCCTCTTACTACGATGCCTTAACTGATTTCATCATAGTTCAAGCATAATAACGAATCATCATTTGTCCTCAGGAGCATGAACTGTCTGAGTCTATTTCTACATTCACAGCAGCCTCACTCTGAAATAACTGTTCTAAGACTGTCAATCTACCCACCAGCTTTCTGCCCGCAGCATGACTGCCACACATAAACTCTCCCTGTGCTGGATAATTACCACAAAGCATCCAATTCTTTTCCTAATAAACTTTCAATTCCATATTTCTATTAACTTATTGCCCCCCCAAAGTGTTTTATGCCTCTGCAGCACAGAAGCCCTAGGGAATATTTTGCACAATATTATTTTGGATGTTGCTTATCTACCATCCATTAATTTTTCTTCTGATTTAATGAAATACTATGAGTTCGTATCAATTAGAACTTTTCAAGTTGCATATAAGGGAAACCTCCAAATAATAAGGGCTGAAACCCAAGGGCTTATTCTCCACATAAAAGAAATAAAGAGATGGGCAGTCCGAGGTGCTATGATGAGTCCATATTTTTATCCATCTTCCTCAACACATGGTTTGTGTACTGAAGGCTGCCTCATGGGTCGACATGGCTGACTACTGGAGTATTTCAGACAACAAGAAAGAGGAAGGGACAGGGGCCTAAAGAAGTCTATCTTCCAGATGAGTCAGCCTTCCTAGACATAGATGATGTTCTTATACAATCTGATGCTATTCCTATACATCATGACATTCTTATACATTATTTCTACCTGGTTCTTAGTGACAAGGGAGAATGGGAAGTGCAATTTTTGAGTTGTGTGCATTGTCTCTCTGAAAATAATGAAGATTCTGTTATCTAAAAACAGGAGAACAGTTGCAGAATAGGCAACTATTAGTTTCTCTCATGACACCATCACCTTTTCTAGTTCCTGCCAGTTGAGTCCCTTTAGTGCATATTACAGTGGAAAGATTGCAGCCTTGGAGTGCGCAGATCTTGCTCCAAGTCTTGGACCTGCCCCTTACAAGGCATGCCACCTTTGGCATGGCATTATCTCTGAATGCATTATCTATTAGATGAAGATTTTAATAATATTTATTTCACAAGACTATAATGAAAGAAATTATATATATGTATATATGTATATATATGTATATACATACATACATACACATGTATGGTAAGAATAATAGTGCTTTGCAAATGGTTTGTTTTATATTGGTTATAATTATGTTATTGACTTTCATGTATGAGTTTGGAAGTATTTACAGTAGCTAAGAGGAGTATAGAAGAAAAAAATTAATAAAATTATTCTGTAATCTTGTGGTCTCTAAAATTGTTTATGATTATCCCAGAGAAAGGAGGAAGAAAGCATTAACATTTTGATCTCTATTACTTGAAAATAAAAACTCATCTAGAATAGAGGGCAATCAGAGTGCTGGATGCCACAGAAAAGGTATTGGTTTTGCAGAATAGGAAGAGTCCAAGGGCCTGAAGGCAACCTTTTTCCACTTTACAACCTTGTGCTAGACCATTGCTAATGGAGAAGCAGTTTTGATGTAAGCTCTTACACCAGAGACTATTGATCGTATGCCCAACATAATCGCCCTCATTCGTCCTTTCTAAAAATCTTATTTTATTCCATCACTGACTCCTGTACATACAACGAAGCAATAAGATTCATTTTAAGAATATTTCGATCAATTGATTACATTTGTCAAATATCTTCACCATTTTTTTCCTAAATAAAGTACATGGTTAGTAAGAAGCTTTTCTAGTACAATTAGTATAATAAAATAACAAGTTACTAAAATAATTTCTTTTCCCAAGAAGAAATACTAAAATTTAATATCTGTATATACAATTCATTTGACATATTTTTTTAGGATTATGAAGTTCAGAGAAATATGTACTTTTGAAAAGAAAAATATGTTATTTTCTTGAAAAAACTTCTTTAATACTTTCCTTCTGATTTGTTAAATAAGTGCCCATATTATATTGTTTTATGTGATCTGCTATATCTCTTTCCTAAAATGCCTCTTGTCACAGACAAAATGCTAATACCTTTAATATGTAAAACTTATAAAAATCAATAATGTAAATACAATGGACCTAAATAGGTAAAAGGATGAAAAATATAGGCAGAAAATTATCTGGCACAGATAAAAAAGTGTTTCAAGAAATAGAGAGTAGTTAACCATATTTCAAATTCTGTTTGAGAAGTTAGATGAGATAGGGAGTGAACAATATCCATTCAAATTAAAAGCAGGAGGGTTGCTACTCTCATGAATGAAAACAATTTTAGTAAAACTATGTGGCAGAAGCCAGCCTGCGATAGACTAAGGACCAAGTGGTAGCTGAGGAAATGCAGACTGGGAAAATAGACAATGCTTCTAGGAAGTCTGTGAAGGTGAAAGAGAAGCATCCATACGTGAGAGATGTTGTTTCTAGGTTGGGGATTTCATTTTCATTTTATTTTCCAAGTACAGTTTATATTCACTATGACTTTGTGTTAGTTTCAGCGCACAGCACAGTGGGTAAACAATCATATACTTTACAAAGTATTCCTCCTGATATTTCCAGGGCCCGACTGGCACCGTTCTTAGTTGTTACAATATTATTAACTATTTTCCCTATGCTGTATTTACACCCCATCACTATTTTGAAACTGCCAATTTATACTTTTTAATCTAGGTAGGGGATTTTTTTTGTGGGGGGTGGGGTGGGGGTATAATAGAGAGAGGAAGCAAGTTTCGGAGAAGCCCAGAAGAGATGGGATATGAAGCACAGGTAGACACTTTCACCTCATTGAAGAGAATGGACACTTTATAAAATTAATAGTAGCAATGTAGAATGAATGGACGCAGAGAGGATATATTTTTATATTTCGTAGTGATAAGTTGAGGTAGTTTCCAACTGACTTGATAAAAACATCTATCTTAGGGACTATGAAAAGAACAGTGAAGAAGAGAAATAACTAAAGACTGAAAATGTTAATTTTCATGAAATCAAAGAATATATGCATAATTTCTACATTCTTAATATGACTGAAGAATACTTGGTCCTTATGAAGCAAACACATAAAATAATAAGGGGAGAAGAGTCTGATATATGGAGACAACAGATAAAATAAAAAGTGAAGAGTGAAAAGACCTAGATAGACTAAAAAAAAATAATAGAAAATTTAAGTCTGTTCTAGAGTTGATTAAAAACAATTAGAATTATTTATATAGAAGCTCAACTAAGCAATGTGAAACAAACAAACAAAAACTGAAATTATCTTTCAAAATGTAGAAGGCAAAAACAAAGAGATGAAGAGAATAAGGATGAAAGTAATGCACATGGGAGATAAGCAAAGAGAAATTTAGTGCTCAGGTATTCATAAGGAGAAAGCACAGCAATCAGAATAGTGTCCTAACTGGTTTGGCTCAGTGGATAGAGTGTCAGCCTGTGGACTGAAAGGTCCCAGGTTCAATTCCTGGTCAAGGGCATGTACTTTGATTGTGGACACATCCCCAGTGGGAGGTGTGCAGGGGGCAGCTGATTGATGTTTCTCTCTCATAAATGTTTCTAACTCTCTATCCTTCTCCCTTCCTCTCTGTAAAAAATAAAATATATTTTAAAAAAATCAGAATAGCAATAATAATCAAAGATATTATTGAAGAAAAATTTCTCTTGGTTAAATATATTTAAGTATATTACTTTTATAGTCATATAGAAGCAACTCATCTGTCTCAGAAATAACCAATGTATCAATCTCCACATATAACTATATTTCTCTAAAAATATTTGAACACTAAGATAAAAGAAAATGTAATCTTACAAGTGTATGGAGAATAAATAAATTCCATATCAAATTATACAAGTCTGATTAGTATTAGATTTCTACTCTGCAAAGTAAAGCTGCAGATTTGAGTCATTAATGTTTTATCCCAAGGATTTTACCCAGCCAGGTTTTCTTTCAATGTGTAATGGTAACAGAAAGACATTCTGAAATACATAAAAGTTAAGGAAGCATAGTAGGTATCCTTATACTCTTGTGGGTGGGTGGAAAGCAGTAACTTATAAAGGAATAAGAATTAAATTAGCATCAGACATCTTATCAGCAAATTGAATTGCAGAAGATAATTCAGCATTGTGTTGAAATTTCTTTTATACCTAGAATTATATACCTAGCTCAACCACCAATCAAATATGAGAGCAGGCATTCAGAAAATCAACATCAACACCAGAAAGAAGACAGGTAATATGACAGAGGAACCAGCACAGGAAGCCCTGAGGTAACCTAATTCAAGAAAGGAGTAAGTAAAAATGAAAAATAAGCCAAAGTGTAGATTAGATATTCCACGGGGGAGTTGGCACAGTAAGAAGCTGAAGAAAGGAGACTCTCCAGAAAGCCAGCAACAACACCAACAAAATGGTTCAGGAGAACCATTAGAATGAGGAATTTTAAAAATGTCCTTTGCATTTGTTATTCAGAAATGTGTTGGCTATTTTATGTTTTTGTGTTTGAACAAACCCACCTCAGTGGTGGAACAGGGTGTAGATTGCAAATATGACTTGTATCTAATTCTACCAATTTGTTCACCAATCTCTATGACCCCTTTAGCACTGAAAAAAAAGTTAAAATGGGATCCACTTATTACTAAGGAACATACTTGCTTTCTGAAATAACTAACTTATCTAAGAATAACAATATCTATAAGTTCTGATTCCTTGAAATTTCAATTTCAGATGCCTTGAAATTGTTTCCTCAATGTAACAAACACATTTATAACATATTCTGTTCCTTATAAAAAGAGACTTGGTTTTCACTTCTAAGTGGCTAAATTTAGCAACTTCTCTGTATACCTGAGCAAATTGGAGGGACAGAATAGCCAAGGGAGAGCCAGAAGGCTCATTAAAACTTTGAGATTATTAGTATTTCACCTTCAAATTTGTAGTTTTAATATACATAGCAAATACGGCCAAAAGCAGTATTTATAAGCAAGCATCCTGTGGCATCTATTAGTTGTACATAGGGCAAAACTTCCAAATAGAAATCGTAGAACTTGCAATATTTGTCTATGAGAAAGAACAATAATATAGAACTTGAACATGTGCATATGTACACACACAATCACACACAAAAAAAAACCTAATACTACTTTGTCTCTCAGATGGCTTGTTCTAATAATAGAAATTTCCAATCAGATTAAAAAATCATTAATCTAACGTTGTATCTTTCTTGTTAGCAACAAATTGGTGGCATATTTTATATGATTTTATTCCCTGACATATTAGGCCATGCATGTTACTTTAAAAAAAATAACAATTAAAAAAAAAAAAACATAGTTAACTCCACATGATTGAATCTCATTTGAAAATCTTGTCTGGCTATAATGAACATAAAAATCCAAGTAAAAGGTATGGAGAAGATAAATAAAAAGTCATGCAGAAAACAAATATAATATGTTGTTATCCCCCAAACAGTAAGACCTTGTTGTGTTACACAGTGCCCGTGAAGCAACTTCTACAAAGAAATCTAATTCCACGATTTCAATTTACCTCTGATATTGGCATATTGGTTATCGGCTGTCTTGTGAATAGGCCCATTAATAAAGCTTCTCTCTCTACCCTCTACCCTTCACTTCTCTGTTGTTCTTCACCAGAGCATTCACTTGGTATGAGGGGGGGGGGAGAGAGAGAGAGAGAGAGAGAGAGAGAGAGAGAGAGAGAGAGAGAGAGAGAGAGAGAGAAATCAAAAGCAGTACAACACAAATGCTCTTCTATCCATCCCAGTCGGGTCAGATTTTAACTTCATTAAATTGCTGTCATATGGTGGCTGCTGACATACATCAGGCTTGGAGAGCTTCACTCATCAGGTATTCTCTAAGATTGTTAACAAGAACAGCAACTCTCATTAGGGGTTCCCCAAAAGGAGCTAATTAGGGACAAAGGTTGCTCAGATTGTGACAATTACACCTGTAAGGTCTCTGTAGAAACACCCAAATCTCTAACAAACCTATGTTTGGTTGCTTAGTATGAGAAATAAAGAGCTAGTCTATTAAAAAAAAATGAGAGGCAGAAACTGTCAACCATTGAAAAAGCTTTAGGAAAATGATCATCCAATTAGTGGCTATGATCAAATCAGGCATGAACTCTCTCTGGATGGCTCCATAATTTTCCTTCTTGCATGGTGTAATTTCATATAGCTCAAATGAACTCGTGAGAGGTAATTCAGTTCCAAACAGTTTTCTCATCACTGCTAATTATACTAATACATTGAAATGCCTCCTACAAAATGCATGAGCCCTTTAAGCCACCTCATTAATGTGATATAATTTTTGCCAGAATATATATCAAACCTATTATCACCACAGGTTTTCTTTAGCTTTTTTTCTTTTTTTCAAAATGTCTATCAAAAGCTTAAAAAGTAGATTTCTTTGGGTTGGTTGTCTCATAATTAACTGTTTCTTTGAACTACTATTGTCTATTGTATTTTTCAATGGCACCAACAATCTTTAATATGATATCCCCTACACCCACCAGTTTCTTTTCCCTTTCTGAGTATTTTATTCCTTAAATCTTTTCCCCATTGTAGCGGATTCTTTAAATGGCAAATGGTGCATGCAATAATGTGCAAAAATGAGTTATACAAACTGAAAGCAGGGGTGTAAAAAGAAGCATCATCTGAAACTAAAATAAAGACAGATTTTATGGTATTTATGTCAGTTAATTTAACTGCTGGTAGGGGCTTTTGTTGAAACATGAGTTAGTTCCAGTGTTTAACCTTGCAGTATTAATTTATGCTTTATGGCCTGAGTACTTTATCATTCCCTCCTTGGGAAGACAGTTATCTCATTAGCCAGAATTTAATGAAATGCAAGGATACACTTCTTAATTTCAAAGATTACTATTACACAAATCAGGTGTAAATCTCAGACTGACTGCCCCTTCCCTTGCCTGTTTCAAAAGAGAGAGAAAGGTTCATTTTGCAATCATATCACAGAAATTCATCTGGTGAAATACATTTCATCACAGCCATTCTAAAGGCATCTCTCATCTGTGAAAGTTGGTTTAACTTTGCATCCGGCAATATTGATGGCCCTTTAGCTACCATAAAGTTTCCAGGGTTGACAATTCATTATTCACCATCACAATTAAAAAATAAAATGTTGATAAAATTACCATTTCCCCAGACTTATTCAAGCATGGGCATGAACTCTTAACCACATTTTGACGAAACTCAATTTCATAGATAGCACCAATATATTTTGGGACAACTGATGTTTCCAAATGAGCAGGCATTTTCATGAAGAAGGTACACATGCCCTAAGATTTCTAATTATTAAATAAGCAAACACATGCCTGTCAGTGTAAAATACAACACATAATATCTGCCTTGAAGAAGTAGAAAGATTTTAGTTGTAAAACTGTCCGGAATGGACCTATGCTTTCTAAGAGTTTTAAGGCATCTGAACATCTATTAGTAACTACTCTACCACCTGGCCGCTGATTCTGGAGCGCATCTTCTACTTTCATGTTTGCGGGCTCCTCCTCATGCGTCGCCTGCTGAAATGCCCCATCTGGCCTGCTAGGTCATCCACGGCACAGTCTTGGGCCTAGACCACCACTTGCTGCACCTATGCTGATGTTTAAATTTATCTTGAGAACATTGCATGGTATTTGGGTTCTTTTGGGAGGGACTGAATGAATGAACAAATGAATGAATAGTTGGTATATGCCTATGATGACTTTTCATTAATTTGAACATATGGTTCCGAAACAATGAGAGAATGAGGAGTGATATGTTATTTGGCAATAATCAACATAAAGTAAGGGGAACCTGGTGAGTGGGTGATTCCCCCTGGTTTGCTGTGTTAATTGGGGAAAAAGATAGTTTCCGGGATCTAATAAGAACTTTAAAATCATGCATTTCGGTAGCTATCTCTCTTGTGCGAGTGTGCACATGTGCATTCTGTGTGTGAGGATGTGTGAGTGTGTGCAGCATGTTTAAACACCAGCTTAAAACACAACATTTATTATCATAGCTAGAAGCTTTATTTCAAGGAAATGGCCAGTAACCTACTCTCCCCCCCCCCCCCCCCCCCCGTGGTTTCAAGTAATGAAAGTTTATTTATTATTTATGCTGTATGTCTATCAGGGGTGAATGGAGGCTGTTCCTTGTTGTCACTGGGCGCAGGCTCAGGGGCAGTCACCAGGTAGAACATTGCAAGTCACACTGCAGCAGAGGGAAGAGAGCATATGACAGACATGCACTTGCCCTTAGAGCTTCCACCTCAGGAATGATTCACACCCTTCTGTTCAGGTTCTGTCAGTCAGAGCAAGTCACATGGCCTCACATCACAGGGATGTAGTTTTGAACTGGATACAAAGGGACTTTTCTGAAAATTTGAGTAAACCTCCCCTCATGACGATGGCCAAGATCTGGCCTCTATTTGCCACTTCAATCAAATCTCATGCCATTCTTCCCTACCTCGCTTGGTTCTAGGCACGCTCACCTTTCTAAGGGTGCCTAAAACACGCCCAGCTCTTTTTTGCCACATCACAGGGCTTTTGAACTTTCTGTTTCCTTTTCCTGGAAGGCCATTTCTTTTCTTTTTGTATAGTTAGCTGCTTCCCATCCTTTTGGGCTCAACTTCAATGTCACCCCCCATGGAGGACCTCCTTGACCATCCACTCTAAATTAATACACACCATCATCTCTTGAATAGATACATGCCTGATATTTGGCTAACCAGCTATAGCAATTATTTTCTAATGTTTTTATATACTTCCTAGTGCTAGAAACTTGAAAATAAAACATGATGAAAGGTGTTCTCAATGATACTTCCTTGACCCCAAACCAGCTCCCTTGGTTAGGGTGTGAGATTTGGATTTAGGCAGATGTGTGTTCAAATTAATAGCTTACTGGCTACGTCATTTAATTATTTAAATTTTCCTCATTTATGAAACAAGGTTAATGAAACCTACAAACATTTTAAAAATAAACTTTCCTTTTTTTAATAAAAGTTTTAGATTTACAGAGAAATTACAAAGACAGCACAGAAAATTCCCAAATACCAGAACCCAATTTCCCCTAGTATTAGCATTTCGCATTACTATGGTACGGTTGTTATAATTAATGAGTCAATACTGATACATTATTATTTACTAGGTGCTGGACTTTATTCAGACTTCCTTAGTTTTGATCTAATGTCCTATTTCTTTTCTGGGATCTCATCCAAGATGCCACAATACGTCTAGCCTTCATGTCTCTTTAGCCTTTGTTGACGATGAGTTTCTCAGACTTTCCTTTTTTTTTATGACCTTGACAGCTTTGAGATGCACTAGTAAGATATTTCTTAGGATGGTCCTCTATTGAAATTTGTCTGATGTTTTTCTCATGATTATGGTGTTTTAGAAAGAAGACTGCACGGGTAAAGTGCCGTTCTCAGCACATCATTTCAAGGGTACATAATATCAACATGACTTACCACTGTTGATGTTAACCTTGATCACTTGGCTGAGAAATTCACAACATGTTAAACAGGATTAAGCCAAGTAATATAGGTGAAAGCATATGCACACAGTGCCTGGAGCATAGGACGGGCTCAATGATCCCTGATTCCTCTTTTCTTTTTTTTATCTCAAAACTTGTATTAAGCTGCTATGATATTTTGCTCAATTAATGTAGTTTGACTTTGCTACAACAAAGTATATGACAATGGAGTTTTCAGGATAAATTAGGTCTTCATTTCAAGGGGAGTGCTTACTTTAAATGAAGTCCTAAATAGACCTAGCTAGAAGAGCGTCTCACTACAAAGGCAATCCAAGGGCACTGATCCTGAACCTTCCACCGATGCTCCAATACAATGTGATTAATCATCTGCTTTGAAAGTACATGTCACCAATGAGCTGCATTAAAAACAGTATCTCCTCCTTCATTTCCACCCAGCAGTTTATCAAACATTATGGAGCTATAGCCTATGGGACAAAAACCAGGCAAATGATTAAAATTTATGGTTTTTCTTCTTAGTTCTTTCTTCTTGACCACAGAAAAAGTAGCCTGTCTTTTTCTTGACCTAGCCTTATCATTTATTTGCCCGCATGTATTTGAGAAGCTCCCATAAGCTGCTTTTTGCTTTGTTAAGCCTGTTCTCTGACTGGATAGGCTGGGCTTACATATTGTGGCCTTTCCTTTCATAACCATCATCGTGCATGTTATTACTTGGACAATGTCTGTTTGCTCAGCTGGATCATGAGTTCCTTGGAAAGAGGGACCAACACTTGTTGAAGATGTATCCGCAGCACCTCGCACATGGCTGGCACACCTTACTCACACCTTAGTCACATCACACTTTTCTAATAGATGAATAAAGTAAATTAATTGATAATAAAAACTGCATGCATGTTTATTTTTCATTTAATTTCTCAAAGCTGCCAGATGGGTAAGCGGGCTCCTGGAAGTGACATGACTTGCCCGAAGTTACACCAGGATGGCTTGATACGGCCTCTTCTGATTTTGTGTCCAAAGTCTTTTCTACTTGAAAAAAAGATATTTCTAATCAAGGTACTGCACTAGGTAATCTGGGGCATATAAAGATACTGTGTAATCCTATCTGCTCTCCAGGAGCCAGAGGATGAATTAATGTGTTTTGAACGCAGTATGAAGAAAAAGAGCGGTTATGGAAGTACAGAGTATTATTAATACTGAGTGCTGGGTAGGCATTATTGATTTTGTGAGAATTAAGTATATTCAAATAAAGAAAGAGTCTTCAATGAGCCTGTCTCAGAGGACGTTACACTTACTGTGTGACAAGTGCTTGGAGACTTACAGTGAGAACCCAGGCCTGCTTTGTGAGCCAGGAGCTCACTGCCTCTTCATGGAGCTCTGGGGGCAGGTCCCTCTGATGTCCCTCCAGCCCCCGTGCAGCTGGCTTTGAAAAAATTCCAGGAATTTGATAATAAAGCAATAAAGTTGGAAAAGTCACTGTGATTTATTTCACTTGGAGGATGTTCATTATTTTTAAAATTTTAACTGAGTGTTTGGAATAACATAGGCTGATGCTCACAGGTTATTAAATAGGTATGAGGTAACTCAGCTGAAAAATAATAATGCAACCTTGATTCTACATAATTCTCTCTTTAAAATTCTGACAGCTCCCATGCTTTCTTCTCTCAAGGGCATTACCTTATGTTTCCCCCCAAAATGGGGCTGGTGGTTTCTTTTACACCTTCCCTCAAGTTGGGTCTTCCCTGATCTCAGGAGACAGGCAGGATCTTGCTCTGCGGACTGTATTAAATGTAATAGTACCATGATCAGACTGTTTTGTAGACATTACTTTTTTTTTTTTTGCAGAAGGAATAATTTGGCATTTTATTATCCTCACCTGAGGATATTTTTTTAAATAAATGCATTTTTAATTTTTTTTAAATTATTTTTTTCCATTGATGTTTTTTCTTTTTTGATTAAGGTATTACATAAGTGTCCTTATCCCCCCAATGCTCCTCCTCACCCCCTGTTGTCTGTGTCCATTGGTTAGGCTTATATGCTGCACAAAAGTCCTTTAGTTGATCTCTCCCCTTTACATCTCCCCTGCCTTCCCTCTGAGGATCAATGCTTCTCTGCCTCTGTATCTATTTTTGTTCATTAATTTATAAGGTTTTTTATATTCCATAAATGAGTGAAATGATGTGGTATTTTTCTTTCACTGACTGGCTTATTTCACTTAGCATAATGCTCTCCAGTTCCAACCATGCTGTTGCAGATGGTAAGAATTCCTTCTTTTTTATAGCACCATAGTATTCCATCATGTAGATGTACCACAGTTTTCTAATCCACTCATCTGCTGATGGGCACTTAGGCTGTTTCCAAATCTTAGCTATTGTAAATTGTGGTGGTGTGAACATAGGGGTTCATATATCCTTTCTGATTGGTGTTTCTGGCTTCTTGGGATATATTCCTAGAAGTGGAATCACTGGGTCAAATGGGAGTTCCATTTTTAGTTTTTTGAGGAAACTCCATACTCTTCTCCACAGTGGCTGCACCAGTCTCCACAGTGGCTGCACCAGTCTGCACCACCAACAATGCACGAGGGTTCCTTTTTCTCTGCATCCTCGCCAGCACTTGTCGTTTGCTGATTTGTTGATGATAGCCATTCTGACAGGTGTGAGATGGTACCACATTGTCGTTTTGATTTGCATCTCTCAGATGATTAGTGACTTTGAGTATGTTTTCATATGTCTCTTAGCCTTCCTTATGTCTTCTTTTGAAAAGTATCTATTTAGGTCCGTTACCTATTTTTTGATTGGGTTGTTTATCTTCCTTTTGTTAAGTTGTATGAGTTCCTGTAAATGTTGGAGATTAAACCCTTATCAGTGATAACATTGGCAAATATCTTCTCCCATGCAGTGGGCTTTCTTGTTGTTTTGTTGATTTTTTTTTTTCTGTGCAAAAGTTTTTTATTTTGATGTAGTCCCATTTGTTTATTTTCTCTTTAGTTTCCATTGCCCTAGGAGCTGTATCGGTGCAGACACTGCTTCAGCATATGTGTAGACATTTTTATTGTTCTCCCTTCAGTAATCTCCCAATTCATTCTATTTCTTCTGCTATCTTTTCATCTGGCCAGTTTCACACATGGATATCTGTTTGTCGATGGGAGTAAGAGCTTAGCCTCTTGATGTTTGAGTGGGGTCACAGTTTGGAACTCATTAACTGATTAAAGAAGTCCCAGGATTTGTGTTTGAAAGGCTTACTTAAAATTGGTAGTATACTGTTTGCTATTCCATTTTAAAAATTTGTACATTTAGGAATGGGTTAAGGATCAAAATATGAATGGAAAATAAGAGAACATTTTTCATTCTATTGGAATGCATGACTCGGCAGGCTTGGATTAACTATAGATTACCTGTTGGAAATTCTTAAAAAATGACAGAAAGCTTGTTAGGAAAACATTTGCAAACATATGTAAAAACATATCTGGATTTTTAAAAATTAAAGACTATCTTTTGGTACCTGGGAAGGTAGTACTATGGCCCCCTCAAATTGCCATTTGTGGCAGAGACAATAGTCATGATCCAGTTACCTTTCTAGAACTCTGGGTTGCAGTATCTGAATGCACTACACTTCAGGAAGTGGACACACACTTATTATTCTCTGTAAAAATCCCAACAGATAAATAATTTAAGTGTTTGCTTCTACTAAACTGTTTTAATTCAATCAATGGGTTATGTGAGTTTGCCAAGTAATTAGAAAACACTTTGATTTGTTTACATGCTTTGCAAAGCACTTCAATAGATGATGAATTTACTCCTCTTTTCTTATTTTAATTTTGCTCAGGCATTTCTAATTAAAAACTTTTATATTAATCTGATATTCCTGATTTCATATGGGTTATTTTTGAGGTGGACATTGCAAAGTTCAGACAAACTAGATGTTGGAGCCTGGCCAGTGTGGCACAGTGGTTGAGTGTCAACTTAGGAACCAAGAGGTCAAGGTTGGATTCCTAGTCAGAGGTTGTGGGCTCGATCCCTAATAGAGGGCATGCAGGAGGCAGCCAAGTGATGATATTTCTTTCTCATTGATGTTTATATCTCTCTAACCCTCTCCCTCCTTACCTGTCTCTAAAATCAATTAAAAAAATAATATTTGATGGAGTAAAATGGTATTTTTAATTGGGACCAGAGAGACTGCTCATAAAGGTTCAAGTTTGGCACTAATTCTGCATCACATAATTTTACCATTATCTCTAAAAGATCCCATTCTCTATAAACAAGATGGAATTTATTTCACATCATCTCACCCCTGGTTGCATTAAGTTTAAAATGTTGATTTATTTGGTTGAGCTTCTGACAAGTATAGACTGAGATGACCATAAAACTGTATTTAGATCTAATTCTTCAAGGGGTCAAAAGGTGACAATTTACCCACTTAGTCTTGTAGGAATTAATTTTTCGATTTGCCTATTCATAGCATCATTAATAAAGAAAAGCTGCAAGAGAAAACAGAGCATTTTCTGGAATGTGATTCAGAACATTAACACCTTAATTTACATAAAATTAGTTACATACTGCTGCAGTAATTTAATTTGTTTGACCAGTACTTTGCAACTGTGAAAAATAGATTCAGAAAGGCCAGACAAGGAGTTCTACATATTTTCTCCAAATGAATAGTCTCAGAATAATATAAAACAGAAAGAATTAATTACAAGACAATTCAGAATAATGTAGTGACAGCTTTGAAATGCATGGATTAGAAATGTACTCGCCTTTTTTGTTGTTCTTCTTTAAAAATTTTCATGAAATGCCTGCTTCATGCCTGAAATAACTTCCATATTTTCCCTCAGGTTTTATTACCATTGCACAAGTAAAAATAATAAAACTAAAATTGTATGAGATGTGTTGCTATCAGATAAAACCTTGAATTCATTTCGGGTTACCAACAGTAACGTTACTTAGTTTAACCACAGACATAAGTAAGGCCTCAAATGCATATACTAATCTTCTGCCTGTTAACCTGTTCATAACCAAAACTTAACCATCCTTCCTTCTCCTGGAAGACAAGTATAATTAATTTGAACTTTAAATAATTAGACAATTGCCCTTAAAAATTAGTCATGTGTGCACATAATGAAGCTTTCCATTTTTCCTATCTTCCTGCTTTTCTTGATTTTGAAAATGTCTTCCATGTCAAATTTCCTATCTAATAAAGATGGCATATGCAAATTGATCATCACTTTGCAACAAAGATGGTGGTGCCCACAGCCAATAAGGAGGGAATATGTAAATTGACACTACAAAGATGGCCCCGCCCTGGCCGCTTCGGCTTCTGGGCAGCGCACAAAGGTGGAGAGGCAGCTCCGGGCCAGAGCGAAGGTGGTGCTGGCAGCCAGGGGAAGGAAGGTTTATTCTTGCACGAATCTTTGTGCATCAGGCCTCTACTATGTATATGTTTTTAAATTTCTACTTATAATTCAAAACTTCTTTACTATCATTATCACTGATAGCTGTACTCCATCCTTTCTCCTAATATACCTTATGTAGACCTTACTCATAATTCTGCAGGTAGAATTTTCTTAAATCACTTAGACTTTTCTTTATGTTAAGTAACTACTTATGGCCAGGTTTCTTTTTTTTTAATCAGATTTTCCTCCACCAGCTTATGGGTTCGAAGATAAATGATTTGGTTTTAGCGCTGCTTTATATTTTCTATGTAATTAGGGAACTCATTTGTTCCTTTTGTCTATCAAATGCTTGGTCTGTGCAGGGATAATACTGATATGGCCCAAAGTATTCCAGGCTGATGCAAAAGGTAATTGCTATCCAAAGTTACTGTTTTAACAGAAGCATTGATTTTAAAAAAATTCTTGAATTGACTAAATTCATTTTGTAAAAACATAGGGCATGTCTTTGATTATTATTGATACTTTCCCTATCAGATAGCTTATAAATAATTTTCAATGTGGAAGAGAAAATTTAGCGTTGTCATTCACCTGTCTCTGTGAGAGAATGGTGAGAATTAACCAACACAGAACTGTAAAACTTGTAAATACTTTTTCTTTCCCAATACCTCTTTTTCTAAACTCTAACTGGTAGTGTCCATAAAGTCATCCTCTAGTCTCATTATGCAGATATCTTTTTTTCTGATGACTTTCCAAAATGGAATGCAACCCACAAGGTGGAGGGTTTTGGAAATACAGGGAAATTAAATTTGATCTTGATTTTGCTATTAGCTAGCTTGGTGGCCTTGGGTGAGCCCACTAATATTTTCTGAGCCTTACTTCCTTCCCAGGTGAAATGAGGATTTTAGATTTGATGGTCTGCAGGATTTCTTCTGGTTCACGAAATTTAGCACCTGACAGAGTACTTTTATTTGTCTGGTATATTTAATTTTTCCTAAAGGATGACATGGCTGAATATAGACATAATTACAGACATGGTTCAGGTGGAAGGGCAGTATCATTTTGAAAGATAAATTCTGGAGTGTGAGGGTGAGTTGCAAATGGTATTGATACAATGTCGGTTGCCTTTGCCCTATTCTTCCCCTTAATTATTGACTTTGGTCTTCTTTCCATTGGAAGTCCAACACAAGAAGAGGCTACAGAAAAGCCAATTATTCAGTACCCAAATTCACTTTATCTAGAGTCTAGACTATGTGTTGCCAGTGTTTACGTGCTCCAAAATATGGAAGTGAGCAAATCATGTACTTCCTTTTGAATTCAGTGCCCTGATGTTATCATGCCCTCCTCTAAAACAACAGCAATAATGATAATGGTCGCTATAATAAGAAAGCTTTGGATTCCTAAAATATGGACATAATGTCTCTTCCTGTCAATATATCACCACTTTGCTTTTACTATTTAAAAGTCTCCTTTCCAGAAATAGCATATACCCCACAATTAAGTTTGCTTCAAATAAACCAAATTTCAAAAGACTCAAAATCAATGAAGACAATTTAAAAAGTAGAAGATGGTTTCCACAAATCAACTCTCTGCTCTAGTTTGCAATATTCCACAAGCCCTGGAACGCTTCTTAAGATAGTCATTTGTCATAGTGTAGGCCAAATGATTTGCTGAATCTAACTTTTATCGATCAGGTGCTGTTTTAGGGAGCATGCGCTGAACATGCCTGATAAAATGCTAGACTTCCCTTGAATAATACACGGTTTGTAACAAGCTGTACCACACACACAGACACACACACACCCTGAAACCTTGTCAAACCTATAACGGAGTAGATAACGGAATAAAAGAGCAAACTTCCATCGTAGCACAAGGCAGTAATATGCAGAGACTCAACTGTTAAATCAAATCCGTGAAATTCATTTTCTTTGTACAACATTAAAATATATCCCATAAAATGGCAGAGCCATCCAAGAAAAGAATAGGCTCTGTAAAGAGTAATTTGTGTGCAACAAGGTTATACATTTAATAGAGTTCTCCTGTAGTTTTGATCACATTTAGAATTCTATTGCTTTTTGTTAAATGTTCTCATATTTTTTCAAACTTTTTATCATTTCTTAGAAATATCTGAACCTTTTAACATATAGAGAATTTATCCAGCACCTATATTTAAATGTTTTATAGGCGTATTTTTTTCTATTAAGTTTCATCTCCAGCTGCTTTCACTTTGTCTCAGGTGGATTACTAATTGTCAACAAAATATAACAGGACTGATCGGTTAGTATCAATTTTTAGGTGCATTTCAATATTTTAACTATTTGCATAATAATTTTGCAGAAAGTGAAGATTCTGTGACTCATTGTTTCAGGAAAATTGTCAGAATATGTTTAATATTATTAATTGCTGTATCTGCAATAGAGCAGAAAATAATTTATTATAATATGGCCTTATGGATGTGAACCTGAGGCTATCTATGCTCCTGCACTGTGTGTGTGTGTGTGTGTGTGTGTGTGTGTGTGTGTGTGTGTGTTTTTCTTGCAGAAAATATTTGATCAAATTAAGGGTAATTAATTATGAATGAAGATAGTTATGTTATTTTAAAAAATGAAACAGACTTTCAAATTGGCTTAAGAGCACAAGCAGCTCCATTTTTCAAATGCATTTTTCTATCTTTACAGTTTTTACCAATTATGAAGATTTATTTCACTGAGAATATTTTTACAAAAACACATAATTATATTTAATATTGTGTTAGGAAATATAATTTTGTGTTACTCTGAACTACATAAAAAGTTGTTCTTCCTTAAGCCTGTAGTAAATTATTATTTGATAAAAATATTTATCTACATAAGGATGTAGTGCTTATAACAGGAGGAAGTGAGTTCTTTTATAAGCATGCTAATTTAGCTGAAAACTAGAAGGAGAAAGAGAATATTTTTCTCTTGTACATTTTCTGCATTCTTTTTTGTCTATTAAGAGAGAATATTGGGCTGTTTCCAATTAAATTGAAATGTGGCATGAAAGTTATCAATCAAATGTAATTATTTTGTTCAAACAATATCACCCACAAAATTAACACACGCAATAGGGGAAAAGTGTCAGAACATATCAGTTATGTCTAGGACAGCTCATCTCTTATTGAAGCGATGAAATTCTGGTAGCATTGCTCTGGGCTTCCTGGCATCACTCATCTGGCTCCTTTTTCTTCAGGCTCGCTTACCTCAGTGGCTGCTTTTAGGTGCTTTCTATATAGGATCCAGAAATGGAATCAGAACAAAACCATCGGTGAGGTCTTTAGTACCTTTCTTCCTGGTACTACCATTAATGTTACTACATTAATTTCATTTTGGGCAGCACAGACTGGTATTCTATGTGTATAACTTTGGCAGATGGTGATGCAGAAGGCGAAGCATGATTTTGAAGTTTCCTACATCCATTTCTGTATCCTTTTCAACCTCATACATCCCATGTGTGCAAGACTCTGGCTGCCTGAGGCCTCCACCTTGACATCCAGTGAAGACTTGAGTTTTCCCTGGCACCCTCATAGCACGCATTCACCCAGCCTTTCGTTTTTTAAGGCCTCTTCTCTTGCAGAATTTAACTGTGCAAGTAAAAAGTGAAAATCTGCACAGCCTTTAACTGTGTGTAAAGTCTACAGTTTTATGTATCCAGAGATAACAATGCCATATGCCACACTAAATAGTGAGTTTTGCATTGGCAAATACACAGTCTCTCCATCCTTACCCATCTACATGTGAGAATCGATCTTACCATTCCTTCTGTTGAGTTCAGAGGTGGTTTCAGATGCCTTTTTGGAACAGCATTCCAAGGAGCTACTTCCAAATGATTTGAGTTGACTCCTAAATGGAAACCAATTTTTTTGAGTAAATGTTTATTGCATCCATGTGCTATATTTACACTTTAACAAGGGTCTTCTGATGGCAATGATTTAACCCAAATGAAAGGAAAAGAGTGTTAAACACCAAGACAAACTGATGTTCCTCAAAGAGAGACACATGGAGAGCTTCTTAGTCAAGCCAAGCTAATCCCAGGTAATTCTAAAACACAATTATTTTGAGTAAGATTTTATAAGTAAAGGATCTAAATCATATGATTACACTCTCTACTATGCATGTATGCGATACATGCACTTTTGGGATACCATTGTTTACATCATATTATAGTTACCTGGTCTCAGCTCTTTCCTCATTGGATCCCAGGCACCTTGAAAGTAGACTCCATGTCTAATAGACTCCTATATACATCTGTGTATACCCAGCATAGAACTTGGCATATTATAGTTGACTAGAGGCCCGGTGCACAAAATTCGTGTGGGGGCGAGGGGGGGGGGTTGCCCTCAGCCCAGCCTGCACCCTCTCCAATCTGGGACATCCCTCTCACAATCCTTGACCACTGACTCCTAATCGCTCACCTGCCTGCTGGCCTGGTTGCCCCCAACTGCCCCACCCCCCGCTGGCCTGTTCACCACTCATGGCCCCACCCCCTACTGGCCAGGTCACCCCACACAGCCTGTTGTTCATTCGTTTGGTTGTCCCTCACTAACCCCCCTGCCAGCCTGGTGGTAGGCAGCCATCTTGTGAGGGCATAAGGGTTAATTTGCATATTACCTCTTTATTATATAGGATCTCATGGAGTTCAACTTAGTTGAATAATAAAACCCTATGAAATGTAGTGACTGAAAGGGATCCTACATACCATGCAAACTCACTTCTTCACTTTACTGATAACAGGAACTGAAAGACCTCACAAAACGGACTTTTTGTCCATGCCTTCCAATGGCCAACACTGTCAACCAGGCCCTCATGGTTCAGTCCTATCTAGCTCTGCAGTGTCACTTGCCTCCCATCTCACTCCCAACCCCACCCACGTTGACTCTGGTCACATCAGCTTTAGCTCTTTTTCTAATATATGCTTAGCTCTTTCCCAGTCTGAGTCTTTGGTGGTCATTGTATGTGTCTTCCTAGAAAGCTCTTCCTGCCACTCTGCCCCTGAGCCAGTCCCAGAAGTCCCTGAGGAGTCAGCTTAACATTCACTTCCTCCAAGTGGCCTTCCCCTGAAGCCTCCGTCTAAATTTGGTTTTCTCAGTGACTCCTTTGAGCTAATCTTTCTTTAAAATAGCCTGTTCTTATTCTTCACAGTTCTCATATTTCAACCATATGTGTAATGTCTATTGCCATGATTAGATTGTATAGTACATAGATTCAGGGCTAATTCTTTCCTGCCATTGTATCCTCAGCACTTTCAGTGCCTTATATTTAATAAGTACTCATTAAATTTTGTTGAAAAATTAAAATGGCTAGTTAATGTCAGAACTATGGCTTTGAACTAAGATGTCTATTCTAACAGTCTTACCTCACAGTGACAGCCTTCCATGAACATCTATTAGCGTAGCTGCTCTAAAAGGTTCCATCATGAAGGAACAGTGGTTCTGAATTTCAGCACCCTGTAGCATATAATTTTTTCATATTTTTAATCTTTGATTTAATGACAAAAATAGTCCCTTTCAATAAGCCCCTGGAAGTTTTTTAAATAAGAATTTATGTCAGAATTAATTTGGGGCAAGTACTAATCTTAAATTTCTCTTACCCAAACAGTATGAAAAATCCCCTATGGGCCCTGGGTTGGGTAGCTCAGTTAGTTGGACTGTTGTCCCAATATACTAAGGTTTCAGGTTCCAACCCCAGTCAGGGTGCATACAAGAATCACCTAATGAATGTAAAAATAAGTGGAACAAAAAATCAATTCTCTTTCTCTAAAATCAGTCAAGAAAAATATTTTTACATCCTCTATGACTAAAATAGTAGTAAGCCTGTATGCCTTACACAGTATGGCAGCGTGCAACATGTTGGGGTAGGGTTGGGTAGGGTAAGAATAAAAATTTTAAAGTTAATAGATGTAGAATTTAAATCTAAATTTTATTACTTTGTTGCCTTATGATGCTGGATACATTTCTTAAACACTTCTGAGGCTCAATTTTTTTGATATGTAAAACAAAAGCTTATGCATATTTAGCTCATGTCTGTTCTATTCATTTCTCTATCTTCTCTATCTTACCTGCAACCTAGAACCAGATTTGACTCATTAAATATGTGTTAATGAATAAGTAATGTAGCATAGTGCATGCGAAATAGGAAATTCTTAATATATTCTATTTCTATTATCATTATTATCAATTTATCTCTAACATCTATATAGCATATCCATTACAATGTCTGATAAGAAGTAGGCTTTAAACCACTGGTTCTCAACCTTCTAGCCCTTTAAATACAGTTCCTCATGTTGTGACCCAACCATAAAATTATTTTCATTGCTACTTCATAACTGTAATGTTGCTACTGTTATGAATCATAATGTAAATATCTGATATGCAGGATGGTCTTAGGCGACCCCTGTGAAAGGGTCGTTCGACCGCCAAAGGGGTCGCGACCCACAGGTTGAGAACCGCTGCTTTAAACAATTAAAAAAAAAGAGAGGGAGAAAAAAGAAATCGAAAATAACAAAAGAAGAAGAAGAAGGAGGAGGAGGAGGAGGAGGAGCAGGAGGAGGAGGGAGGAGGAGGAAGAGAAGGAGAAGGAGAAAAGGAGAAGAAGAAGAAGGCCCCCTCTAAATGGTTTATGATGCACTAAAATCCCTTTGGTAATTCAAATGCCCCATAAAAATTTGATGCATTTTGTTTAATAAGCACAATTCCATAGTGAAACATCTGGAAGCTCCTACTTTGCAGATCTGCTCTGACATGGAGAATTTGGATAAATTGCCAGTAATTATTTTCTAATTTTCTTAATTCTACTCTAATTCAGCATTAAGAGTTTTTTTTTTATTTATAATTCTTTGTTTAAAATATTTTTATTGATTTTTTACAGAAAGGAAAGGAGAGGGATAGAGAGTTAGAAACATCGATGAGAGAGAAACATCGATCAGCTGCCTCCTGCACACCCCCTACTGGGGATGTGCCCACAACCAAGGTACATGCCCTTGACTGGAATCAAACCTGGGACCCTTCAGTCCACAGGCTGACACTCTATCCACTGAGCTAAATAGGTCAGGGCAAGAGTTGTTTTTTATTTTATTTTCCATATCCTATATAATAAAAGGCTAATATGCAGATTGAGCAAATGGCAAAATGACCAGTCACTATGGTGTACTCTGACCATCAGGGGGGCAGATGCTCAATGCAGAAGCTGCCCCCTGGTGGTCAGTGTGCTCCCACAGGGGGAGCATCGCTCAGCCAGAAGCTGGGCTCACGACTGGAGAGCGCAGCTGCAGTGGAGGCAGCCTCTCCCGCCTCAGCAGCAGTGCTAAGAATGTCCGACTGATGGCTTAAGGATGTCCAGGGAGTGGGCCTAAGCCGTCAGTCAGACATCCCTCAAGGGCTCTCAGACTGCGAGAGGGCTGAGGAATCCCCCCCCTCTGAGTGCATGAACTTCGTGTACTGGGACTCTAGTAAAATTATATTATTGCTAAAAAGAAATTGAGTGTGTTAAAAACAAGGGTATATAGTCAATAAATTCCTTTCATAGTATTTTAAATTTATTTTTATTTAAAAATATTTATTTATTAAATTGATTGAGATGACATTTGTCAAAATGATCATATAGGTTTCAGGTGTGGGTTTCTATGTTACAATATCTGTATATTGCACCATGTTCCCACCACCCAGAGTCAAATCTTCTCCTGTCACCATATATTAGGACTCCCTTCTCCCCCCACCTCCTTCACACTGGCAACCACCTCACTGCTGTTTGTGTTCACGAGTTTCAGTTTTATATCCTACACTAGAGGCCCAATGCATAAAATTCATGCAAGAGCCTTGGCCCTGGCCCCCACCCACCGCCACTGTGGCTGGGGGCCCCTGCCACCTTTACTGTAGCCCCCGCCCGCTGTGGCTTTGTCCAGAAGGAAGGATGTCTGGTCTAATTAGCATATTATGCTTTTATTATTATAGACATGAATGAAATCATGTGGTTCTTAACTTTTTCTGACTTATTTCACTTAGCATAATGTCCTCAGTGTCCACCCATGCTGTTGCAAATGGCGCTATTTCATCCTTTCTTATGCTGAGTAGTATTCCATTGTGTGTATATGTGCCACATCTTTATCCAGTCCTCTATCATGGAATACTTTGGTTGTCATAATATTTTTTAAAATATGGAGAAATACACACACACATATGTAGACTTTAATAAATAATAATTGTATGAATGTGTGGTTGGTCATATATATACTAGTATATAAAAGAAAAGTTGGGAAGTTTTAAATATTATATGTATAACTGATAAATGGAGACTATTTTGTAGTTTGCAGAATATTTTCAAGGGCTCTCTCCATTACTTGCATCATGTTTTTAATCATTATAGATGCATCTTGATTGTAAATTGTTACTTTATTAATTCAAGACTTATTGCAGCATCTTGGTAGATAATTTGCTATGATTTCATCAGGGTACTGGCATACCATCCCCTAGCTGTCATAAATATATGACAAAGATATCTAAAAATTATAAAAATTTGAAGTATTGATTATTAAAAACTATATTTCAGTTGTCATTGTAAGAGTCACCCTTGTATTTTATGTGATAGAGGCTCTATGATGTTCATTATTGTTAGGTAAACATAATGAATCTGAGAAAATATGAATGTGGCACAAACACATCAATTTCAGAGAGGATAGGTGGTATGACTACGTTGTTAAGAGCACTGGAATTGACATCAAAACTCAGTTTCCTCATCTATCAAATGGAGATACTAATGGTAACTATCGAAGCATTAAGCATATTGCTTGGCTTAATTTAACACAAAGTACATGTTGACTTCACAATCCTGCATGAGGAAACGAGGGGGTGTGAGGCATAATGAGTGCTCCAAAATCTAAGAGCGGAGAAATGAGGAGGGGCCATCACCCTTTACAAATCCCAAGTCTGTGAGTATTGGTGTAAGAGATAAGATTTTAAGATAATGAAGTGCGTCTGGAGGCAGTGGGTCAGGAGGCTTCAAACCTGGCAGAAGGTTAGAATAAGGGATGAGGGGAAAAGCCTGCACATTATAAAAATGTGCCACTGGATTTGATGCTTGTGAAGTGAAAAGACTCCCTTGTTATAAGTTATCGGTGGCTGCTGTTGATTTGAAATTTAGTGACAAGCCAAGATGTTGCTACAGTCAGATGTTGATCTACAGAGGCAATGGGTCCAACTTCTGGAGAATTTTTTTTTTTTCCTTCCCCTCTCTGGCAGTAATTTAAGCAGTGTGAAAACCTGTGCAAATGCTCTTTTGGGTCATTATACTTCTGCGCATCATTGATAATATATTTGGAGCTGGTAACACATTAGCCCTGGTAAATTTATTTGTTTTTCACAAATCATTTTTGAAAACGTCACACTTTATCAAGGCTGCTCCATAAACCTAACATATTTATCACACAGAATTTTATTTATTAAATTTTATTTGCTGTCAAGAGAGACAGACATGAATACAATGTTTAAAAAGATGTCTATTGATGTGAGAAAAAAAAAAATCGCTAGTCCTGAGGTGGAAGCTCAGCGAGTTGGAGAAATGTAAACGTTCCCCACATTTAATCTTCACATGACAAAATGCATTATGGTCAAAATAGGATCATCTCTAAAGCGCAGCTCTCTAACATTCAAAAACCTGCATAATATAAGCCTGTGCTTTTAGTTAGGCTTTTTTTCTTTTCTTTCTTCAATTCCTTGAGCAACCATTTTGTCATAAATGCTACTAGGTCATTGGAAGCCTCTCCTTTCTTACAACACTCTTTATACGTAGTTATTTCAGATACATTAAAGCCAATTATAATTACCTTGGCTATAAAACAACACCTCCTTATGCAAGGAGGATGTGATATATGGGGTGCAACATATACTGGTGTCAAAAGCATCAGACAATTATAGTTGTCTTTGACATCAGGCCTGCCTTTCCCACCAATTAGTACACACGGCAGGGTGCAATTCTGGAATTCTGCAGAGCTAGCATCTAGCGGTACTAAGTGGAATTTAGGACATGTAAATACTGTGAGGCCCAATAAATATTCAACTTTAACATCAGTTGGTTCAAGTCAATAGTCTGTGTTGTCTGCACATCATTTTTCCTCAGCAAGAAAGTACATATGGATTTTATTTTTTGTTGGGGTATTAATCCTTCTTATCAATAAAGTGCTTAATTTTCATTTTAGCTCTATGACTCTCATGCACGTTATTGAACTATTTATCAGGCCAAATTTCAAACCACTGGTAGGGATAGTGTTCAGGAGTGGAAAAGTGACTTTTTTTTTAATCCTGATTAATTTTACAATAATTTGATAGTCATTAAAATTATTCAACTGCTAAAATAAAACAGTGTAAATAAACTGAAAGGGCATGGTTTGAATTTTTAAGAACTTTATTTCTTATTAGAGGAATATATAAGTGAAAATGTATATGGTGCCGTAGTGTCAGGACTAAAGGATAAAACAGTGGATGTGTAGGTAGAAGATTAATCAGTTATTTTGCCTCTTTGGCACTGAGAATCTGGATGGGCTCACTTTTATTTATGAATTTGATTAAACTGATCGGCCATTTCGGTGATCTTTTAAAAATATTTGAGGGTTTTCCAGCCCAGTGCCAGACTTTGCGACAGGAACAGTATGTATCCAGGTCTCTGCCTTCAAATGGCTTTCTTTCAAATGCAGTTGTCTTGGCTTATGTCATTTATGAGACAAGTCTTTTCCTTAAGTTTCAGGATTTCAAGTATTACATAGTCTGCTATATTATTGTAGACTTCGTTTCTAGAGTTCAACTCTTGTCATTTCAGCTAAGTCTCCAAGGGACTATTCTATAAGAGAAAATACACAAGAAAGTGATGAAACCATTTGCCTCTTTTCAATTGGGACCCAATTTCCCTCTTCAAACACCAAGTATATGGGGTTACCCAAAAGTATTCTCTAAAAGAATAAATGTAATTAAAAACTCAGTAGGAGAGAATGCTGTTACATGGGCTTTTAATGGATGGACAGTACAATCTATCACAGTTATGAAAGATCATACGTGGGGCCTGCAACCCAGGTGGACAGTGAGGGAGGAAGGTTCTGCTGAGCTGTCCAAACTAGCAGCGTCCACCACGCAAACACAGGCGGTTCAGCTCCCCTTGCAGCGGTTCTCAACCTTCCTAATGCCGCGACCCTTTAATACAGCTCCTCATGTTGTGGTGATCCCCAACCATAAAATTATTTTCACTGCTACTTCATAACTGTAATGTTGCTACGGTTATGAATCATAATGTAAATATCTGATATGCAGGATGTATTTAGGTGACCCCTGTGAAAGGGTCGTTTGACCCCAAAGGGGTCGCAACCCACAGGTTAAGAACCGCTGTTAAATCTAAAGGCTCAGAGGCTACCCTCATACTTCTCAAGTTTTGACCTTTTTCTTCAAAGAAATTTATTCGTATTCTGGAAAGAATGCCACCGGCATAGAGCATTGGGCATGCACTAAAAAGGAGAGCTCTAAAGACATCGTGGGCCACACATGGATGTTAGGAAGTTGTTCACTTACCCATGCAGCGTTTATTTATTGAGAACCTACTGTGAGTTTGACAACATGGAGGTGAATAAGAAGTGGATCCTGACCTCAAGAATTTGTGGTTTGGTGCATCTGAGACAAGCACATAGATAATTAAAATACAAGGCGATGTGTGACTGGTGCTGCAAGAAAGCCACAGAGGAAACACTATGCGAGTGTTCAGAAAAGGGGAATACTTGAATGAAATCATGTAAATAGCCATTCTCTCTGAGTGGCTTTAGCCTCTTGGGGTCTCAATTTTTCTCCACCCAAAATTAGGGATAGAGCTGTTATAAGTACAAAATATTATCTGAGAATAACTGTGAGTGTCTTTGCATTGCAGTGTTAAGGTGCTGCATTTTTGGTAAACAGACCACCGTCAGATCAATAATATTTATTGCTAAATATCCTTATCTAAGGGAAATGTGGCTACAACTGCTCAATAGTCATTCTTACAAGTCCACTTTGGTGACGCCAATCCTGACAAGATGTCAACCCACTCAATTTTGTCACCTAATAAACAGTTAAAGCTACTAGCAGGCTAGCTTCAGAGGTAAAGGTCCTGGACTCATCTGAGTTAAACAAGCCAGAGGACTGTCTCTCTTTTTCCTGGAGGTTGGAGTAGGGAGTTGCCAAGTCTATGTCATCAGCTCTATTTTTCTCACTAGAGTAAGAAGCAAATACTATCATGTGATTCAGACTTTGTTACAATTACTTTCAGCATCATTCACTTCCCCAAACCTACCTGAACACCTAACCAAGCATTGCACTTCAGAATTAAAAGCATCATAAAATACAGCTTATGAGTCTGAATATTACAACCACACTTCATCATGACCTATAGTCAAAAAGGCCTCTCCGGGCGACAGTCTTCCTGAACCCAGACCCTCTGAAAGGGGGGGGGGGCGGGGGTGGGTGGGTAGGTTGTGGGGTGGGCAGTGTCTGCATGAAGTAAACTATGGCTGCAGCTTTGGTACCCTTTTAGCTCTTTCTCAAATTTTCTTTCCCCCAGAATACTCTTATGGAATTTCATCAGTGCAACAGCTTCCTTTCGAGTGGCACTGAGTGTATCTTTCCAATGGTGCATGCAGGATATAAGCTCATAACACCCATTAGCATTAATGGGAGTTATCCGCTTAAATCCCCTCACATCGATTAGAGAATAGGCCCCTTTTGATTTTAGAAATCTTTCCTGTGAGGATTTCCCCTGTGTCTAGTATGGGCATATAAATGGCCATTTTATTGTATTAAATATGTATCACATCCATCATTTTTAATGCTGTGCTGTGATGAAGGCTTCTCAGTTCTGAGATCAGCTCAGAAAATATTTAAACTTGGCAAGCTAAACAAGCCTCAGCGAGGAAAGCCTAAGGGCCCCATTCAGAGGAACATTATCTACCATTTATGCTGGATTAAAAAAACACACACAACTGAAATTACTCAGGAAAAAAGTGTGGACAACATTGTTTTTGACTAAATTACAGGCTTTTAATATTCATTAGCAGTGACTTTTCCATTATTCAACTCAGAAAATCTGTACACAAACCAAGAGAGAGAGAGAAAGCCACCGCTGCCTGAAATTCACAAACAACTGCTGGTGTTTGTTCACAACAGAATAACAACAACTAGGAGGGGTCAACGTAGGTTCTGGCCCAAGGTGTGTGGAGTGACCTCTGCACAGTTTTGTCTTTTTCCCTGATCATGATATTCATGGAGAGATGCAGGTTAGAAAATAATGAAATCCATATATTTTTTCCATTGGTGTTATATGGGTTGTAATTTGCAAGGCTCCTAAAGCAGAGACAGTATAACATTGCCCAGGTTGCGGGCTGTAGGTATAATTGACCCATAGACCTTGGTTCTGCAAGGAGCAAGATCTCTGGACTGCAGGCATTCACATCCAACTACAGCGTCCTCTCTTGGGAGGACACCCAGTATCCCAGTAGGGCCACCTCCTGTTGCCTGCATTTACCAGGTAACACTTCATATGATAAATAGTAGCCTGAATGGATATCAATGTATTCACTGTTTACGTATGATTGCACATATTTAAAGTTCATGTTTCTTAAATAGGTCTTAGCTTGTTCATCTTTTCCTCTCCTTCCTTATATTGTCATTGTGCTCAGAGTTTCCTGGGGTGTTTAAGAGAAAGTTGACTTACTGGTTCTTCTCCCAGATCCCTCCCTACATTGTAAGACCTCCTGCTGAATTAATTGACTCCCCTTTTAATCAGCTGGTCAAGAAGGTATTTCCTTTCTTTTTTTTTTCTTTTTTTCCTTTCCGGAGAAGCATATTCAATTCACACTTAAACATATTTCACAGCTCCAGCACCACCATGTACTTTAAAAATGTCCCTTGCCCTTTTCAGACCTTTATTCCCTTCAAGGCTTTTACAATGAAAGGCAACTTCCCAACATGTCCAGCAAGTCACAGCAGACAGCATTCCGTAGTGGAAACGGGTGACATTTACAGAAGAGGAATATTAAGAGGACACGCGTGGACTTATTTGTTAAGATTAATGGGGTAGAATTATAAAAGATCTGGTTCCTCATATGTATACATGTGAGTAGGGAAGGATGGGGAGTGTGGGTGGAGGGAGAAGGCGGGACTTAAGAAGACAAAGGCCTAAGGCAATTTGCGTCCCGGTTTACAATGGTTTTACTGCAAGCATGCAGAACTAACTGGGTTTAGATTAAGGCAGTCTAATTAGTGTCATGTCAAACTGGCAGTGATCATAAGACAAGAGAGAGGTCACTCTTGTCATCTTCTTGGTCTTTTGCCCTTAAATATAGAGCTGCATCAAGTACAATCTCCTTCTTGTTAATGGAAGCAGAATATGTATAATCTGCACATGAAATGAAAAGAAAATGTGTAAGGAAATTTCTTTTTCCCATTTCCTCGTCAGGAGCTGTGAATTTTAGTGCGAATTAAAGGAAGGCTAATTCTGCAGTCATCTTCTGACCTGTCAGGGTAGCTGTCACCCGGGCGTCTCTCAATGCAGGGCGTCAGCTTCTCCTTGCTGAGTGCAGCCTTTGCCGACTGACAGAAAAATACCGACCATGACAAGAAAAAAGAACAAAATGTCCTTTTCACCCATCACTACTCAAAATTGCTCAATCTTTACTGACATATTATTATACATTGTTTCTCTGAAAAAGCACTTGCTTTTTCTTTTCTATATAAGAAGTACAAAACTTTCAGGAGACAAGAAACCGTTCTTTAGAAAAGATTAAAGCCTGTAATTATTTTAAATTGTCTATTAATATGCAATATGTTGCCCTTTAATATGAATAAGGTGTAGCGAGGCGCTTCAGTCATTAATAGGGCGCCCACTTGTGCCTCTGTAACTAAAGATCTGTCACTGGTGTGTGTTTTTTACTATGGGCCAAAAGGCGCCGTGGTGGGATGGGCCGCTGAGTTTTGAGACCACTGTCCCAAGCTTGGAAAAAGCTTCAAACATTTATTGAAGACTAGGTGGAAAAACCACTCCGTTTCCCATAAATCAAGACAATTAAAAGAGGTTTGGAAGTCAGGCTGGAAGATTTTTCCTCCATCTTTTATTTTCCCCTTTATGGAAAAAAGGGAGCCCTCCATTCTCAAATTGGTTATTGGCATCTGTGCAGAACAGGATGAAAAGGGTCTATAACATGAGAAAGGAAATTAAAGCATCAAGGGGTCTTTGGACATAACAGCAGAGAATGTCAACATACACGGCATCACCGAGTCCACCAAATGCAGATTTTAAAAGATATCAGTGGGCAGGCTCACCCCCCGTTAATGACAACTCCCTCTATGCCACCCGTGTCGCAAGGGGCTCAAACAGCAGGTGAGTTGGGACTTGTTACATCGAGGTTCAGTGGAAGTGGGTTTCAGCTGAGAGTTCTGTTGTGACTGTCAAGTCCCTTTCGTTTGATGAGTCCTGGATTCTCCATGACCCCGGACAATTACCTTAGGTCCTAGAAGACTCTTGTGTTGAGAACAATATAGAGATGAAGTGCTTCCTACAAATCATTAACCAATAGACACGGAAACACTTAGAAAACACTGGTGTTTATTTTAAGGGGCATCATCAGAGCTATATTAATAGACATTGCAGTGGGGGACTCATTTTCCTAATTCGCAATGTTTTTTTGGATTACTGTCACTCACTGTTATTATTTTTTTAACTGAAGGAAGTATGTGCTATTTCATCACATGACATTTCTTTGAAAAATCTTCCATGTCTAGACGTGGACCTTAATGCATTATGCAAAACCCAGGGATTTAGATTTTTGACATTGCATACACTCACAATATATTCTAAGGGGAGACATTATATGCTAACTTCTTGTGAAATCCTGGAGCAGCTGCTTGGTTAATATAATATGTTGAAAAATATTTATGTAGTTTGTTTTCTTTTCTGTCAACCCTGGTATCTTATGAATTTTTTTTTTCAAATGGCCAGTAGCTAAAGTAGTGACTTTAGTTTGACTTAATATTATGCCACATTGACAGATGAAAACTCCTTCTAAAAATGTCATTTGAGTGCTCGACTAATTTGCATTTAGCTCGAAAGCTTTTAGTGCTTTGCACATTCACATTATAAACATTTGGGTGAGCATTAATACCCCAGCTAAACAAAAATGCTATTCACTCCAACCATTTCTTCCACTACATAAAAACTATAAACGATTCTCCTACCAAAAAAAAAAATAAAAAAATGAATGCAACCAGAAAATCAATTATAGTAACTATTTAGAAATGTAAAGGAAAGGCAGTAAAAAAGTGACAAAAAATCTTTAATTGTAGGGAAAATGTGCATCTTTTTTCCCCCCAACATGTGAATAAAATGCATTTCCTTCTTTAACAATCACAGTTACAATAGATCTATGCATCTCACAGGAAAAAATTGACAATTTGATTATGACTTGTACTTTTTGCTGGGGCCATGAAAGTGGTTTATGTTTGAAATGTATCAGCTGGAAAGTACTTATTACTCATAAACGCTCTGCTATTTCACTTTCTGCAAAGTGAGCTGTTAACAGATACAATTTGAGAAGAATAGCCAGAGGAGGCCTTTTGATATGCAGAAGAGCTGACCCGCGTGCTGAGCCTTTAATTGGGTTTTTAATTTTCCAGGCCATCTGACAATATCAAACATGATCCCAGTGCTTGAAATGTTGATTGGAGGCTAAGAAGGATGTACTACAACATGGCATTATGGAGAGAAAGAGGGGAGAACGCAGGTAGAGAGGAAGATGCGAAGAGCCAAATCATTTGCCTCGTGATTTTTCCTGGTTTTAGATAAATAGCATTTCATTTTAAATGATGAACATCTGATCATTTAGTAGTTATGGTGAAGATGTTTGAAAATATTTCTAAATCTACGTCTCAAGCTATTTAGCTAAACAGATCGGCTCCAGTGAGTCGGAATTTGAAAAAAACACACCACATTTTGCAATTTAGCATGTTTTCTTAAGCAAACCTGCCAAAAGTAAGAAAGTGGTTGTTGAAAAAAAAATTAATTAATTTGCTATCATTGAACATTTTCTTTGAAAAACGTCTGAGCCACAGCGCTTCTTTTCCAATTATGAAGTTCTAATTTTTATAAAAATATATAATGTTAAAAATGGTCATTTCATTTAATGCCCAGTAGGTGCTCATTTATAGCTATCAAAATGCTTGAAAAAGAAAAGCATCAGCTGTATTTTGCCTTTGGACAGCTTATTCAGTAAACATTTTTTTATTTGCTCATTTGTAAGGATAAGGTGAAGAACAAAATCTAATTTATTATTTTATTGGAAGCTGGTATCAGAGTGATGCAGGACTGTGGATTTAAGAAATCTGTAAATCTCTTTAATAAAGGCCTGGGGAATTATTAGTAAAGACAAATGTAAAATGCCTGACACATTTCTAAGAGAAAAACACAATAATCTCATTAAAGAAATTACTGACAGCGGCTCACAGATGTTAATGGTTGAAGTAACAAAGGACATACAATAGCAGAAAATAGATTATCTTTTTCCTCTTTTAGAATTTTGCTACTGATCTAACTTATTAAGCATCTCAAAATAAGTTACAGTATTCACTCAACAGCCCTCGCTTTTAGTATTGCTAGGGAATTTGGAATACAATATATTTTATATAATAAATAAATAGAATTTAAGCACAAAACATTTTTAAATTCATTAAAGGAAGAGGTTTATATGAAAATGATACTGAATTCTGCAACTATAAGGAGGATTGCCCAGAAGCTAAACAAATAACAGTTACTAGTCACGTTCTCATATACATATATATGCACATATGTGTGTATATATATACATATATATATATATACATATATATATTATATTTATATATAAAATATTTTGCATCTTGAAGACTATACAGGAAATTATTTAGATATAGGTAGTAAAGTCAGTCTCAAGAATTAGAATTTTAATTTTTTTCCTTTTTTATACTCACTTCCTCTTATTTCCTTTAACAAGGAATGAGTGAATTATTCACTTATATGAAAGTCAAGAACAGTCTAAAAACAAGGAAGAGGGTTTTGCTTTAACAGAAAAAGGCCAGTTGTAAAATATTGCCTATATTATCTCCTTAAGAATCATCATACTAAACGAGGAGGCCACTGGCTTCAGTTTAGGTCTATCTAGTGCTTTTTGAGATATTTTGTTCTATATGCCAAATTATGCTCTGTAACTTGCTGTATTATGTCATCCGGAATATCACCCATTTGGACCAAAATTAAGACAGGTGATTAGTACATTTCATTCTATAATCTTTTATCTGAGCCGCTTAAATGTTGCAGTGTCTGAAAGCTGTACACTTCCCTAAGTTGTAGTAAATATTCAATTATGTCCATTTTGTACTTGAGAAAATGAAGGCTCTTAGAGACTACTGATCGGGATAATGTTTTCAAATGTGTTAACACAGCTAAGGAATCTTAAATCCTGGGCTGAGACTCACTGGGCACGCTGCCCGACAAAGACCTCAGCAGTAGGAATCTGAATCCCACAGCACTGTGGGAATTTAGTCCGGTCTAGATTGGCACTCCTGCATTTCCCTACATCAGAATTCAAGAGGAAATGGTTTCGATTTTAGGGTGCAACTTCTTTGATGGAGGAAAATATAAGGAAGCTTAGGCATTATGTTTTTCTGGCTTAGGAAGACACATCTTATGCCTTAATATAATAACTTAAAATATAATGTGCAAATACAAATACTATACATCACAAGTCGAGAGGTATTTGAGATAGTGGTCAAGCCATATAGTGGATTTTGCGTAGGATATTTACTTGCCAAAGTAAAATTTTACTTAAATGTTTATGTGATTTATACACTAAAATCCATCATATAACTTGGAAAAAACAACAAGATTTTAAATTTTATATATTCACCTATATTCTAAAAATTACAGGCTTTAATTATTTCATCTTTGGGTTGTGAGTTATTGATACAATAAAAGAAAGAGTATAAAGTAAGGAGAAACAGTTTTCTAAAGAACCAAGGTAAGAAAAAAAAGGAGATATTCTTTCCATTTGAGGCATATGAAGCCATTTGAATAGCTTGTGCATTGTATTTGGGGGGAAAATATATTTCTTGAAAACATTTATATATATTATTCCTCATTTTAAAATAACTTTAATGTACCAGAATGAATATACATGATATATTGCATTGAATTAAGAGTTTGTAAAGTTATTTGGGCAGGGGGTGGGGGATTTGGGCCAAAAGAACCTTAATAGGTCTAACAAGAATCAATCTACAGGTAGCAGAAACTACCTCACAGACATAATTAAAACAACCTTAAACTAAGTATAACCACTTCACTCCTGGCAACCTACAAATGAGAATATGGCATGGCTTACATTTCCCCCAGAACCTTCTGCTGGATTAGGAAGGGAGAGACGATATAGGAGAACATGGATAAAAGTTTGTGTGTTCTCACTGGCCAGAAGAGAAGATGTAACATTCATGGAGCACCAACTACATGCTCTTATGTATGTTTTCTCACTGGACTTAAAAATATATTTTAGAACAGATTTAGATTCACAGAAAAACAGAAATAGTGTAGCGAGTTCCCATATGCCCTAAACCCAGTTTCTCCCATTATTAACACCTACATTAGTATGGTACATTCGTTTCAATTATTGAACCAATTTTGATACAGTGCTATTAACTAAAGTCCCTACTTTATTCAGATTTCCTTTGTTTTTATCCAATACACCCCTCCCCCCCCCTTTGTTTTTAGGATCCCCTCTAGGATACCACATTACATTGACTTATCATTTTTCCTTAGGCTTCTCTTGGCTGTGACAGTTTCTTAGTCATTCCTTATTTTTGATGACCTTGACAGTTTTGAAAAATATACAGGTTGGGTATTTTGCAGTATGGCCCTCTTTTGAAATTTTTTTCTGATGTTTTTCTAATGATTAGACCCAGTGCATTATTGATTTTAATCACAGTCCTATTGGGTTGATATTTTACAAGTGAGGAAACTGAACTGAATAGAGTTGAAGTAAATTAACCATAGCTCTGCAGTAATAAGAGATCTACCAGTGTGAGGCCCATGTGTGTTCAGCTACACTGCATTAATTTTGCAACTATCATATATATACTCTTATTTTTTAATATGCTCTATATTTGTTTACTTCTGTAGGGGTTTAGTTGCCTATTTTGCCAAAGGGAAAATTAACAAACAGGTAAGTAAAAGCACATGGACATACAAAAATCAGCTTGGATGTTTAAATAAAGAAAATAGCTGAGCTCATGATTCTTTGGGTGTTAAAATAGTTGTTATCCTTCAACCGACTCCACGATACTATTTTTTTAGGATCAAGTTAAAATTGCTAAAACTGCCCTAACTGGTTTGGCTCAGTGGATAGAGCACCAGCCCTCATACTGAAGGGTCCCAGTTCGATCCCAGTCAAGGGCAAGTACCAGGGCTGCTAGCTTGATGCTGGGCGGAGTCAGGGCGCGTGAGGGAGGCAAACAATCAATGTGCCTCTCTCACATCGATGTTCCTCTCTCTGTCTCTCCCTCTCTTCCATGCGCTCTGAAAATCATGGAAAAATATCCTCAGGTTCCTCAGGTTAGAATTAACAACAAATAGAATAAAATTGCTAAAATTATTTAACCATTTTCCCTTCTTCTGCACCCAATTCAAGGGTAGACCTATAACCCTGGCTGCTGTGGCTCACGGGTAAAGCATCAGCCTGTGCACCGAAGGGTCTCAGGTTCAATTCCTGGTCAAGGGGACATGCCTGTGTTACAGGTTTATTCCATGCCACAGTCGGGGCCCATGCAGGAATCAACCAGCTGATATGTCTCTCTCACATCAGTGTTTCTCTCTCTCTCTCTCTCTCTCTCTCTCTCTCTCTCTCCCTCTCCCTCTTTTCTCTTCCTCCTCCTCCTTCCCGCTCTCCTCCTCCCTTCTCTCTCTCCTCCTCCTACTCCTCCTCCCTTCCACTCTCTCTCTCTAAAAATAAATAAATAAATAAAATAATGTAAAACTATGTTTGGGTGTTTGGGTGAGGATTAACAAAAAGAGTAGACCTTTATAGATAAAACTAGAGGCCCGGTGCATGAATTCATCCACCAGAGGGGTCCCTCAGCCTGGCCTGCAGGTTCAGATTGAAACCGCCTCTCCGACACCACCCAAGAGGTCCCAGACTGAGAAATGGCGCAGGCCAGGCCGAGGGACCCCACTGGTGCATGTTCAGGGCCGGGGAGGGACATGGGAGGTTGGCCAGTTGGGGAGGGACCGCAGGAGGGCTCCAGGGTGTGTCCGGCATATCTTGCTCAGTTCCGATCAGCTGGACCCCTGCAGCAAGCTAACCTACCAGTCAGAGTGTCTGTCACCTGGTACTCAGTACACATCATAGTGACTGGTCAAATGGTTGACTTTCTGCCCCCTGGTGGTCAGTGCATGTCATAGAGAGCAGTTGAGCAGCCTTAGCATATGATTAACATATTATGCTTTGGTTGGTTGAACGGATGACCGGACAACAGACACTTAGCATATAGGCTTTTATTATATAGAATACTGTTTCAGGAACCAATGCTGTTGCCCAATTGACTTAGAGTTCTTAGGTAGTTAAATGGACAACTTCTGGGAGTTTAAAACCAACCAACCTAAGTGTTTATTCATGGAAGGTTTGCAGTATTTTGGACACTACCTTTGCTACCTCTCTCCTGCCACATCCTCAAATATCCATTGATATAGCAATTGATCAGTGAATTATGGAGATAAAAGATGAATCATATTTGTCCTTCAATAAACCTCTTTGAGGTTAATGCTTCTGTGTAGATACAATGTTGGAACATGACATGCACAAGGGAGGACTATTGGTAGTTATGTATGGTAATAGAACTGTTTGAAGGACTTAGCTTGGGAACTTATAGAATTCACAGATAACTGGGTTTCATTCTAGGCTAATTCATTTAGCATCTCTGAGAGTGTGGTCCTGACATCAGTATTTCCAGATTGAAAACTAACATATTTCCATCATACTTTGCCAAAGAAGTGCTCTTGAATGAAGACTCTTCAAAGTATCAGTGATGCAAACAGCCAGTTGAATTGCTGGTACCATCTTGCTATAAAATATGAGGAAAATTACATGACTTTGAGCTTGGTTTTTCATTTAAAAATGGTAAGACTACATTATAACTAAAATTAAATAAATATGTATTTGTAGGAAAAGGGTACTGTGTGCTAATTGTTTAATAATGCCTTTTGGACGATCAGGAACATGGTTAACTTTTCAAGTAGGACAAACTTTGGTACCTTTTTAATTAACCAACCTCCCTAAAAAGCAAAACATTTTATACCCATAGCTGTACACTAATGGATCACTTTTCCCAGTACTATTACTGTACAACCAACTACTCCGAAACTAAGTGGATTAAAACAATATTTATTTGGATCACAAATCTGCAATTTGAGGAGGGATCGGTGGCAACATCTTTTCTCTGCTCTATTCATTATCAAATGGATGCTGGGAGCTGGAGGCTGGAGTCATCTAAGCTCATTCATTCATATGTCTGGTCATATGCAGGGGCTTAAACAGCTGAGAGGCTAGAACAGCCTCCTTGGGTATCTTCTGTCTCTGTTTGGTCGTTCTACATGGTCTTCATCATGGAAGCCCAGGGTGCAAGGTAGGCGCATGTACTAAGAGAGCCAGGGTAGCTGTATCACCTTTCCATACCCAGTCTCGGAAGCCATTTCCATGGTATTTCCACCCCATTTTATTGTTAGAAGTGAGTCACTAAGGCCAACGTCCATTCAAGAGGAAAGGAATTAGGCTCCACTCTTTTATGGGAGGAGTAAAAATGTTTGCAGACCACCATGATCACCAAACAGCAGAACTTTCTACATGATAATATTTAGTTTTGAACACAGTGTTTCTTTTGACCCCTTAGTTTTAAATAATCAAACTTTTATAATAGATACAGAAGTCAGTCAATATATAATTAATATTAAGCACTGTTCAAAAGAAATAATAGCTGCTTCCTTATGAAGGTAATTCCTGAAAGAGTTAAAAACCAGTGAAGTATAGTTGATCATATTTACACAGTATCTATATACAGTGTCATGAGACTACTAACACATTTCATATATTTTATCTCATTTAATTCTTTCAACGAGTCTAAAAGGTAGGTACTTGTGTTATTCCCATACAGAAACTCATATATAGATGAAGGGATTTTCCCAAGTTTAAAAAGTGAGCAAAGGGAATACCAGGGATTCTTAATAGTCATACTAACCTTTAAAGAACACAGTTGCCTAGATATTCTGGATAATAAAATAGTTCACATTATTTATAAAAATTATTAATTACAAAGGGTATGGAATTTGTTTTTTAAATATTGAAATAAAATTATCCTAATTCTTGTCTTACCACTCAAATTTTGTATTTTGCTCATATTTCGTATTGTGACCCAGTGCTGTTCATTTGCAAATTTAGGAGCTTGGCATAAACTGAAATCAAGTAAAATTTATACTCAACCTTGAATTCCTAGCTTAACAATCATTAATGTATTACTAGCGCTCTTTCCAAAAGGCCCAACCCACTTGGTAACCATAGCTTCCCTGTATTTTCTGGCAGTGAGAAACCAAAGCACCCTGTTGTTGGCTATGTGTGATCCATACGTATCTTCTGAGTGGACAATGGAAAATCTGTAAAGAACACATAAGTCCAGCCAGGTTGCAGGTTCAATCCCCATTAGGGGGTGTACAGGAGGTAGCCAATCGATGTTTCTCTTATCAGTGTTTCGCTCCCTCTTCCTCTCCCTCTCCCTTTCTCTCTCTAAAAAAAATAAAAATAAAAACGTACTAAAAAATGAACACATAAAACATGGTTTGAAATGAGTATGTGCCCCTTTAAATATATTCTTTTGTCTACTCTGCATGATGCTTGGTCAAAAATGTCTGAATCACTTCACATCTTGTTTTTGCATATCCTTATTCATCTGATGAAATCAGATGTGATGTAAGCAATAAAGAGGGGAAAACTTTCCTGGAAAAGCCACTCCCCCGCATCCCACTCCCCACCCCCCACCATATTATTGATCATGTTAGCAAAACAATTCCCCTTCTGTTCAGAATAGTGCAGCCTCCATCCAGGGAGGGAACTGGGTGTTTCCAGGGCTCCCACTGTGAGGAGAGGCAGCAGCGGTGCTGTGCGCTAAGCTGCCTAATTAGGCCAGGGACAGCCTGGGCAAGGAAGAAATAAGGTGTCAGGTGAGGTGGAGATCAGGTAATAAGTCTGGAGCAAGGGATAAGGGGGGCAGAGGAGAGGTGAATAGAAGAGGCAACAAGGTCAGAGTCAGAGTCCTAGAAATGAAAACCATTTGAATAGCCAAACACGTAAGAATCCAGGTCTTATTTCTATCTCTCTGCATACAGCTAGATGCCTTTCTGGTTGTTGCTGTTGTTGTTTTAGCCCAGAAATATGTGATGGCTCAAATTACATTCTTACCTTGGCAATTTAAAGACTGAGAAACCAGTGGGTTAGATATCTTCTTTACTCACAATGCTGTTCTTTTATCCTGGAATCAAACAACCAATCATTATTAATGATGGAGACTTTCAATATATCCATTCGATAAACTATCTGGGGTTATTGAACTTAAAATAGATGAGGTTCTAGGGACATGAAGACGATTATAATTTAGCTTTGGCTTCTAGGGAAGACAGACAAATATATCTATGTTGGTACAATGTGCTTAACACTCTAGTAGGAGCACACAGCAACAGATGAGGTAGGTGCGTACTGAGGCTGCTGGGGAAGGCTCTTCAGAAGTAAACTGGGCTGTGGTCAGAGCAAGTGTCCTCTGGGAGAAAAGGACTCCATGAGAGAGGGCTCAGTGTGTGGCATGGCACAGAGAACAGAATACATTGGGGTGTGAGTGTAATTTGGATTTCTGCAAGCTAAGGTGTATGGCATGGAAAATAGGTTGGTAAGAATGTCCAAGCTGAGAAGATCCCTGTGTCCCATGTTAATTTAGCATCACATTCACCAGCTCTCATTGCGTATAATAATCCAGGAGCAACATTGCATAAATCTAAAACTTAGTTTTTCAATGTCTCCAGTTTTCTCATCTGCAACATGGGCATAATCATTTTGATGTTCATTCCTACTGTCAACATCTAATTCATCATTTTATCATTGCTTGTCTATGTTATTGCAGCAATCTTCAGCCTTGCTTCCCTGACTTCAATCTCTCCTTCTTATGCCATTACTAGATTAAAGACCAAAATACGACAAGGAATCATAAAAGCTACATTATCATCCATCCTCAAAGCTCCCCGCTGCCCCATGAATGAAGTTCAAACCTGCAAACTTGTGAAAAGGCAACTAAGACTTCCCACCAACTGATTCTAACCTGATTTTATTTTCTAGCCCAATACATCTCATGTTCTTGCTTTCTTGGACTGTGTGACCTACGACAGCCTTTGTTTGATATGGTCCCTCCACCTGGGTTATTCTCCTTTCTTCCAACAGATCCGTATTTAGTTTTCAAGACCCAGCAAAAGGACTGTTGATGTCATCAGAAATAGTATCTCCAGTTTCTGGGTTCCTAAACAGCCACCATACGATGGAGAGTCCTTGTCCAGGACCCTCATTCTGCTATTTCAAGTTAGTAGATTTTAGCAAGACACTAACTTTTCTACGCCATAGTTTTCTCATCCATAAAGCAGGTAAGATATGAGTAATAACAACTACTTCACATAGTAGTTGCATGATTTAAATGAAAGAAAACAAAAAAAACCCTCTATATAAATGTTTCAAGTTCACATTAATGTGAATAACAGTGTGATGTTTTCAAAGGAGAATGAGAAGTAAAAACAGCTGCAAGCAGGATTTACGTCCCCACAAGGCCATATACCTTGTGTGATTGTGGGCACATCCCTGAATCCAACTACAATGGGTATGTCTATAGCAGTGGTTCTCAACCTTCCTAATGCCGTGCGACCCTTTAATACAGTTCCTCATGTTGTGGTGACCCCCACCCATAAAATTATTTTCGTTGCTACTTCATAACTGTAATTTTGCTACTGTTATGAATCATAATGTAAATATCTGATAGGCAGGATGTATTTTCATTGTTACAAATTGAACATAATTAAAGCATAGTGATTAATCACAAAAACAATATGTAATTATATATGTGTTTTCTGATGGTCTTAGGCGACCCCTGTGAAAGGGTCGTTCAACCCCCAAAGGGGTCGCAACCCACAGGTTGAGAACCGCTGGTCTATAGCATTGGAGCAACATTAATCATCTCTACAGAAGGGAGTTCTGAGATGGTTCAATGAGATCATATATGTGAAAGCAATGTGAAAAGTATAATATTCTATGACTATACAAATACTAGTTGTCACTATTTGTTTCTTAAATTACCATGACCATTCTCTCTCCTAAAAAGAATTATGTACCCTTCTTGTAATTATAAAAAATTTGAGGGTAAACAGAGATTTTAATCACATTTATCCTCTCACAGGGTAAATAAGTAAAGCTCCTAAGATCGGTGTCTATCTTATCAATGCAATGATGCTCAGGTTTGGTGTGAGAGCAGCCAGTGTGCTCCGCTGGGCTGTGCTCTGCAATCACAGCTTGTCTCCTCCGCCTGGGCATTGCTCCTCCGTGGTGGTGAGGGTGAAAAACCAGCTTATCTCTTGCATATATTTTCATCTCAAACATCTGAAGTATTCGGGGGAAATTCCTTTGCCCTTACTCATCCTTATCAGAACAGTTCCTCTCTGATTTTTATAATCACGGTTTCCCACGTTGCTATAGTTGCAGCTCTCGTCTTCACGCAGTGTTCCTCCTCCAGTATATAACCCTGCGACGTACCAGCATTTCCTTTTACATTATAACTTACTGGAAAAATTCAATTTTCACATCTGTCTGGTGGATTTTGACTGATACTCTGCTTCCCTATGTCGACATTACTGGGAATTCCATGCATGTAAAACTGAATAGTGCAGAATAAAAACCAAATGTTAAACTTTAGCTCTAATGCAAGGAGCTTCTTTTTCTATTGCACAACTGCCTTGGAAGCTATTCTTATCACTCAATACCTTTTTATTTTTGCATGGACTACATGAACAATTGATTGCGTGGATGTACTTCTGGGTCATTTTTAATTGATTAATGTTATATAGTAAATGGACAGTTGGTTTTTGTTAGATATCCCTCCCTCCCTATCCAATGTTGCCTATTTTTATACAAAATGTACGAATTAATGACAAACCTGTAGTTTTTGCACAAAACTGGTGTCACTACAACTAATAGCCTTGCAAAAGTCTGTTGGTGATTTATGTTGTGAAAATCAGAATAGATGTTAAGAGCAATAATTTTGCTCCTCATGTCACAGCAGAGAAAGAGGTGCCCAGGAATAAGCCTTTGCAAGTTGATAAACTTTTGTTGTCTTTTTTTTAAAAAACAAGAAAAATCAATTGTATTTGAGCATTATACTGATTATTATTGTACTAGAAGCCTGGTGCATGAAATTCGTGCATGAGTAGGGCCCCTAGGACTAGCTGGTGATCAGGGCCGATCTGTGGGGTGACCAGCGGGGCAATCAGGGGCCCCCACTGGCACCCACCTAGACAGGCTTGGGGACTGCAGACTGGGGGCAGCTCCTGCGTTGAACGTCTGCCCCCTTGTGGTCAGTGCGCATCATAGCAACCAGTCTTCCTGCGGGATTGGGCTGAAACCAGCTCTCTGACATCCCCTGAGGGGTCCCAGATTGCGAGAGGGCACAGGCCAGGCCGAGGGACCCCACTGGTGCACAATTGGGGCTGGAAAAGGACTCAGGAGGTTGGCCAGCTGGGAAGGGACTGCAGGAGGGCTCCAGAGCATGTCCAGCCTGTCTCGCTCAGTCCCGATCAGCCGGACCCCAGCAGCAAGCTAACCTACTGGTCGAAGTGTCTTCCCCCTGGTGGTCAGTGCACGTCATAGTGAGCAGTTGAGCACCTTAGCATATCATTAGCATATTATGCTTTGATTGGTTGAACGGCTGACTGGTCAACCGGACACTTCACATATTAGGCTTTATTATATAGGATATTATTATAGTTACCTATGCAATACTCAGTTAAGGCTTCCTTTTGACAAAGTCTGGAAAGTATGATATCCTGAATTCTGAATCTTTGAGTGTAGTTTCAAATGTGGGCAAAATTAGGGCAGAAGGGATATAGGGAGAAATGAACATTTACTAAACACCTATTATGTGCCTGACACTGAGCAAAGGGATTCATTCTCATTATTTCAGTTCCCTTCTGAGCAGCCCTGTGAGGTTTATGGCATTATTTCCACTTTACAAGTGAGTACATCGAGACTCAGACTTTAGATCTGTCAGACTGCGAAGCCCATGTTCTTTCCACTTCACAAAACGGATGAAGCTGATGAACTTTTTCCTATACAAGTTTGAATCAAAGAGGTCTTTAGCTATAAAAGGTTTGTACAGGTTTGACTTTATGGCTGGTCTTATCCATACACATTGACAATCTTAAACTCTATGATAATCTTAAACTCTGGGAAATCCAATTAAATTACATCACAATATACGGAAATGGTGTATTAGGTGAAGAATAATAACCTAGTTTCCTGATGGTTTTTTAAAAAAAAAAAAAATCATTGCATTACGTAATAATGTAATTATTCCCAAGAAATATTGGATTCCATTTATCATCAACTGCATGCTGACCATGACATGAGTACTGAAAGAATGCCTGCAGGGGAGAGCATGTGGAGGATGATATTACAAATAAGGTCTGGGGTGAAGGGTGAAATAAGGACAAACCACGAAGAAAGCAGGAGAGAGAGGAGGACTCTGCTCCTTCCACCAGCGATTCTGCAGATGAAGATCTTAAGCCCAGAGGTTTGCAGCCGAATCACTTCTCACAGCAGGTTGGCTTCAGGGTTGGGTTTAGAAGTCTGACTCCTATCCTTGAGGAAGAGACAACTGACACGTATTTGCTGGTTTGAAATAACCTGCAATGTTACGTTAGCAGAGAGTTCTACGTGTACAGTTGTCTGTGGGTTTAAGGCCAGAATAGGATGTTTGGGTTTGAAGTTACTATGAAGATCACGGTCCATGATTAAAGCACACTAACCTTGCATGGAGAGTTCGATTACTATGGGAATTGAAAATGGTCCTCCTCCTCCTCCTATTATTTCTTATGGTAAGATGTAGTTATTTGGAATTTATGAAGTATTTCCTTATCTATGATGTTATTTGATCTCTCCAATAACTCTGTTTATATTATAGAAGAGGAAAACATCCATGAAATGATGTTTTACAAATTAAAATTTCAAATTGAGGCCCTAGCTGGATAGCTCAGTTGGTTAGAGCATTATTCTGATACACCAAGGTTGCGGGTTCAATCTCTGGTTAGGGCACATAAAAGAATCAACCAATGAATGCAAAAATAAGTAGAGCAACAAAACTCTCCCCCCGCCCCTTTCTTTTCCTCTCTCTCTCTCAAATCAATAAAAATTCAAACTGAGGTTTTTGCTTCTCAATTTTTGATAACTTTTTTAGCACTTTAGAATTATGTCACATAACTATAATTGAAAAAATAAAATAACGTTATAGTTTTCTTATTTATATCTATATCATGAAGATGTTAATGTCTTTTTTTATCTGTCTCTTGGGCCATTGAAGAAATCAAATAAAACACTATGATGAAATGGTCAGGAAATTGTAAAGCTCTATTTCCTTACTATGCTCCCTGGGTAAGGGAGATACGATGCCCACCTTTTCTGTCTTAGAGGGGCATAATATAGTGATTAGGATGGAGACCCTGGAGCCAGACTGCATCAGATGATTTCTAGCTCTGTCAGTGACTTGCTGTGTGTTCTTGGGCAAGTTGCTTAACCTCTCTGTGGTTTAGCATCCTCATCTGCAAATTAGAGATTATAGAATTGATGCAAGTATTAAATATGTTAATATACATAAAAGGCTTTAGACAGTGTCTGACACATACTGAGTTCTGCTTAAGTGTTAGGGCTTCCTGTTAACTATAATTGTCACTACTATGGTCTGATGTATTGTAGATGATCAGTACATTTATTGGGAAAACGTAAGTAAAGTAATTAGCATAGAGCATGGTGGAACAGTATTATAGTCCAATATTGTAGGAAAGAAACAGAAATTATAGAAACAATTAACCTTATCACCTGTTTTTTTTTAAAGGATGATCATAATGATGACATTGAGTCATCCAGAAAAGTTACAAATAAGTTGAGAAACCTGTAAGCCAGATCGATAAATCTAAAATGTTCCTGTATGTCATGGACAAAGTACTCTTGCATGTAACTTCCATGTAATTATTACAACAAACCAGCGATGTACATTATACTTCACTCTAATGTAGGGAGAAGAAAACTTGATATACAGGGAGGTTCATTGGCCCAAGGTCTCTTGGCAATGTGTGGCTATTGGAATCCAGATGTTCTGAATCAGGAACATTCTTTGTTACCTTAGACTGTGCTCAAAGCAGAGACTTTGCCTGTTAGAGTTCTGTGATGCATCTCTGAAAACATTTGTCTTTCTGTTCAGCTTGCAATCTTCCCTTATCCTTCTAACCAAGAAGAAGAGCGGGAGGTGGGGGGGGGGGGGAGGAGGAGGAGATGGAGGGAAGAGAAAGGGCCGGACCTGTGAGCTTAATCAGGATCAGACACCTTGCATGGTGTCCTGTTCACTCTCTCCCCTCAGCTTAATGAGGAATAATCCTATCTAATAAAAGAGAAACATGGTAATTAGCTGTACTTCCGCTACCCTTCCCATTGGTTAATCAGGGCGATATGCACATTAACTGCCAGCCAAGATGGCGGCCGGCAGCCAGGCAGCTTTAAGCGAATTTGAGGCTTGCTTGCTTCAGTGATGGAGGACTCCAACATTCCCCGCCTGCTGCTGCTGGCCTCTGAACTTGCAGTTTGAAGCATTGTTACAAATATAGAAGCTAAACAAAACCCCAGAAACCTGCTTTCAGCCAGCTGGGAATCTCAGAGCTGGAGTTGATACAGTGTTTTGATTATAGAACCCAAACAAACCAGATACCTGCTTTCAGCAGCAGAGGCCTAAGAGCTGGAGCCAAGCCTCAGAGCTAAAGCTGGCCCAGAATAAAAAAATAAAATAAAAAAAGAAGCGGTTGGGAGCTTCAGTCACCCGCCAGCCTGAAAACAGCCCTCAGCCCCTCACCCAGACTGGCCAGGCACCCCAGTGGGGACCCCCACCCTGATCCAGGACACTCTTCAGGGCAAACCAGCCAGCCCCACACGTGCACCAGGCCTCTATCCTATGTAGTAAAAGGGTAACATGCCTCCCAGCACAGGGATCAGCATGACAGGGGGCAGCGCCCAAACCCCCTGATCGCCCTGCTGCTCTCTGTGTGACAGGGGGCGGGGCCACAGCCTCCCTATCTGTCCTCCTCTGTTTGTGATAGGGGAAGGCACCCCAACCCCTTGATCAGCCTTGCTCTGTGCCTGATAGGGGGGAGCTCCCCAACCCCCTGATCGCCCTGTGGCTCTGTGTGTGACAGGGTGCGGCACCCCAACACCCTGATCGGCCCTGCTCTGTATGTGACAAGGTGTGGTGCCCCCCCCCCCCACGGGCCATGCTCTGTGTGTGATGGGGTAGAGCCATAACCTCCCCATCGGCCCTGCCCTGAGTGTGACAGGGTGTGGCGCCCCAACCCCATGATCTGTCCTGCTCTGTGTGTGACAGGGGGTGGCGTCTCAACTCCCCTATAGGCCCTGCTCTGTGAGTGACAGGGGGGAGCTCCCCAACCCCCTGATGGGCCCTGCTCTCTGCGTGACAGGGTACGGAGCCCCAACACCCCTGATGGGCCCTGCTCTGTGCGTGACAGGGGAGAGCTCCCCAACCCCCTGATGGGCCCTGCTCTGTGCGTGACAGGGGGAGCTCCCCAACCCCCTGATTGACCCTGCTTTGTGTGTGACGGGGCAGTGCTCCAACCCCCTGATCGGCCCTGCTCTGTGCGTGACAGGGGGTGGCGCCGCAACCTCCCCATGGACCCTGCCTTGAGTGTGACAGGGGGCAGTGCCCCAACCCCCCAAAGGTCCCTACCCTGAGCATGACTGAAGGTGGCATCACAACCTCCTGATCTGCCCTGCTCTGTGCATGACAGGGGGCGATGCCCCAACTCCCCAATCAGCCCTACTCTGAACCCGACCAGGGGCTGCACCTAGGGATTGGGCTTGCCCTCTGCCACCCGGGAGCAGGCCTAAGCCAGCAGGTCATTATCTCCCGAGGGGTCCCAGACTGTCTGCGAGAGGGCACAGGCCGGGCTGAGGGAACCCCCCTCCCCCCTGAGTACACAAATTTTTGTGCACCGGGCCTCTAGTACAAAATAAATATAAAAAATATAAATCTTTGTTTTACTGTGGTTGCAAATACCAAAAAATGTCTATATGTGACACAGCACCAGAGTTAAGTTAGGGTTTTTCAAAATGCTGACACGCCGAGCTCAAAAGGTTCGCCATCACTGTGGACCTAGGGAAACTGCCTGCCTCAGCTCCTTCCCACTGTGAGAGCTGCCAGGAGCTCTGAGTGAAGCAGCTCTGCGTTTGCAGAAGGCACTTGGAGAAACCTGATCACTCAGGGGTTCCTGATCTAGCAAAGCGGACTGTCTGTGCCAGGACAGTGCCAGACCTGGGACTTTATGCCTGGATTTAGCATGTCTCAAAATGTGCAATGTGAGCTACAGGTTCTTCTCCCTAAAGCCTTCAGGGTTGCATATTTATTTTAATGTTTTCAAAAATATAAGTAGTAGTTATAACAGGAGAAAGAAAATTTCCTCAATAAAGGGCTCATTGAGGAAAACAGTGATTGGTTATTTTAAAGAAAACATGATGTAAATAAAATACAGGTTTTGTGTGGACATAGCAAAATAGATCACAGGAGGTTATCAAAACATTAGAAACCAAATAATGCTATAGGAATACATGTGCTTCTTTAAGGCATTAAATAACTAGGTCCAATGGCAGGTGTAATAACGATTGCGATTTTGCAGTCGTGATGAGCATAAATGCTCTTTTGAGTGATCTGCAGTAACTGTCATGCGCTAGGAAAATAATCTGTGCTTTCTTTCAGTGCCAAAGTCACAGGCACTGCTCATACCACTGTGCTCTATTCCCTGCATTCATAAATGAAAGAACAATACGTTTCAGTTAGAACTTAGTGAAATCCTGATACAATTTCCCCCCTTCAAAGGCTCTCAAAAATAAGAACCTCTGATCAGGTGTCCGAATGAATTGGCTTCAAATCCCACTAACTGCTAGCACTTAACAGCTGTTACTTAAGCAAGTGATTCTAAGCCTGAAACGGGGCGGATAATAATGGGAATCTATGGAGTTTACGGGTTTGTAGAGTGAGGTTATATGCAGTGCTTGGCACCATGTAGGAACTCACCAAGTGGTATAAACGTGCTCCTCGTGTCATACCTGGGGGTGGGTGATTACTCAGCCGGTGGAGGCTGCATTTTAGGCACAGTCCAAATTTCAGAGACCGATTCAATCTCTTACTTTCCCCCAAGGGGCTCAAATGAGATAAATCCATTTTTCAGGAAGAAATTCATGATCTTACTAAACGGGCTTGCTTTTGTTTAAACTTGCATTTTATGACTAGGAAAAACTGATTTCATTGAGGCATGCATTTAGAAGAGAGGGTGAAAATAGGGATACTAAACACCTCTAGTGTTTTTTTGGGTATACAATAATGGCAAAGATGATGTACGCAGTGCCGTTGTCTGAGGAAGTAAGCATTACAAGTAATGGCATTAAAAAGGAGCAGAATTTCCCAGGGAATTTTGTGAGTAGAGGAGGTATCAGAATGTTCTCTTTCTAATGTATGCTACTGTGCTATTGTATAGGTTGGATCTCCCCTCTGAAATAGTTTCCTATTATGGGTTAGAGAGATGCAAACTCCCTCACGATCTGTTCCACTCTAATGCTTTTAAAGTGAGTGAGTTTAATATGCAAAATAAAAAAAAAATGTGCAGGCAGATTTACCTAATGGGAATTTGTCCACTTTGCTTCTTGGTAAAAACCTTGCATCAGAAATGAGATTTGGGAAGAGTTGAGCTAAAAGAGTTTGAAAATAGTTATTGATGAGTTGTAATACTTACTGTTAAGTAGAAACCATGAAGGATCATTCCCAGTTCACCTGAATGGGGAGTTAACAGTGCACATTGCTGTGGTAATGGGGCTGATACGCAAGCCTTTGGAAAGAATGATATATGTGAAGAGAAGTCCATGGAGAGGACATTATGATATCAAGACAATGACAAAACAAATTTCAATGCAAATCTGCAGAGACTGTATAACCATGTCAAGGCATGGCAAAATGTAAGTCTAGAGAGACCATTTTATAATGTCAAGACAATGGTAAAACAATGTCACTGAGAGGTTATTGAGACCACATTGCCACGTTAAACTGCAAAGTCAAAACATTATCATTGCAAGTCTTTAGAGATCACGTACCTCTTTTAAGATAATAGCAAAACAATGGAACTTAAAATAGCAAACAATGGAACCAAGTAATTTAATGTAAGTCCCTGTTACTATGGAGAGAAGATGGTACAATGCAGAGGCAAGTCAAAGGGTTGTTAAAGAAACATGAACAAAGGCAAGCTGTAAGACTTCCAGTGAGCATTCAACTTTTATTCTTGCTTTGGAGAGTAGTGATGCTCTAAACTTGAGAATTAAGGTTGCAAGGAATTTTAGCCAAAGGCTGACAAAAAGTCAAGGATGGGCGACTGAGATATTAGATCCATATAAGCAGTTGATTTATAGAACTAGAATTTCCCTCCTTTCCCCTCAATAACTGGTTTATTGTTTTAATTTTTCAGGTGAGTTGTCTTCATGGCATGAAGTTCACAGATCCTCGGTTTCTGATTCCTGCTTTGTCTGTGACCTTTGTGATGTAGCATCCAGTGCTCACTGTTTAAACATAGATGCAGCTCGTGGTTATTACTATGTGTCAATTATTGTGCTGGCCACTGAGGGTAAAATAGATTTTCCTGTGAAGCTGGGAGGAGTGGGCAACTGCCCACCAAAGGTGTTGTTAACGAATCGGGAGTAGAAAGAGGGCTTTCTAATTGCAGCCCCGCTGCCCTCTTACTTTGTAGATTTGTTCAAGGTTCACTGCATATAAAACTGGAGGATACACATGTGGTTGCTGCCCTTTGCATTCTAGAAACTACAATGAGAATCTAGGGCTGTGGGTCTTGAACAAATTGCTTGGCTTCTCTGGATTTATTCAACTGTATAACGAAGGTGTTGATTGTACCGGTACATGCTCGTTTACAGTTCCAAATCTGGTTTTTAGAATTAACTAAAATGTTTATAGTATGTAGAAACAATAACTGTCAAAACTATTGTCATAACCCATCCCACCACACACCCCAATAGGTGTCATTCTTCTTATAGGATTTTATCTATGTTAAGATTTTTTACAAATGAATTTGCTTCAGGCTTTTAAGTCAAAATAATAGCTATAAATACTTATAGATATTAATATACTATAAGTATTACTATAATAATATACTATATAAGTATATAGTATACTTATATATATAATTAATAATAATTATAGATATTAATATACTTATATATATTAATATATATATGTTACTACATATATACCAATGGTTTAGAAACAGAGACAGTGACTGTAGGGGAAAATATTACCAAGCATCTCAGAAGCTTGGGAGCTTTGGAGAACTCCTGGAGGGGTAGGGAGTGAGAGGAGCAGAATGTATTGCAATCCTCCATGCCTCCACTTTTCCATCTGGTATGTGATAAACATAGACTCATTAGAGACTCAGAATGGACAATAAAAAGATTTTATTTTAGCGTTGCACCAGATACTAACAGTAGAAGAACACAATTGCCACTGCTAATTGAGCACCTCTTTTGTATAGCTGTTTCTGTACTCTGCCCAGATTTCTCAAATGATGACATAGCCTTTATATAGCTTTCAGAAACAGCAACTGAGGCTAAGATAGGTTAAGTCACTTTCACAAAGCCACATTGCTAACAAGTGCCTGAGTCAAGAACGGAGCCTAGATTTGTCAGACTTCAAAGTCTGTAGTCAACTGATGGCAATCAGTGGGAACCATCTCCAGCTAAGGATACTGTCCTTGCAGGCTGTGGCCTGCTCATCTTTACTTTATCTTAGGCCACTCTCTCTTCTATCTTCAACCTCTCCTTCAAACAGGCTTTTTGCTTGAAGTTTAAAAACATGCATCTTGGATATCTTTGAGAAAGCCTTTCAATAGTAGCATATTTTTTTATCTGGCTTTTCCTCCTTATGGCTGAGTTTCTCAAAGAGTAGTTCCTAACCTCCCATTTACACTTAAGTCTTATGCTTCTGAATCGTAGGATTCATGTTTTTTTATCAGTTCTGAAAAATTCTCTGCCACTATTTTCTAAATTACTGACTCTTACACATTCTACTTTTCCTTTTAAAATCTTTTAAATAGACTAGAGGCCTGATGCATGAAGATTCATGCAAGAATGAGCCTTCTTTCCCCTGGCTGCTGGCACCACCTTCGCTCTGGCCCAGAGCCGCCTTTCTGTCTTCCCACGCTGCCCAGAGGCCTGGAGTGGCTGGGGTGCTGCAGAATGCCTGCATCGTTGCCATGGTGACTATGCAAGCATCCCGCCCCCGGCCGCTTGGGGCCTGTGCATGCAAATTAATCTGCCATCTTTGTTGGGTTAATTTACATACGCACTCCTGATTGGCTGGTGGGCATTGCAAAGGTACAGTCAATTTGCTTCTTTCTCTTTTATTAGTGTAGATGTATGTTGGACTCTCACGCTCTAGCATCCATGTTTCTAATTTCTCTTCATATTTTTCACCTATTTATATTTCATCTATGTGGCATTCAGAGTAATTTCCTAAGATCTTCATTCTAGTTCACTATTTTTCTCTTCATTTTGTAGATTCTGCTATTCATTTGTCTGTCTGATGTATAAACATTGTTTTAATTTCAAGACCACATTTCTTACTTTTACTTTTTATTTTTATAAATGATTTTTTTCCACAATTTCCTGGTGTTCATTGATTGTATTTCCCCCTCCTGTTTCCTCTTTTTTTATGTTTACTATTTTCATTATCCATTTTTTAAAGTCTCTACCTGATAGTTCTGCCATGATAAATTTTTTTGGGGGGGGTCTATAATTTCCCTGAGAAGTTAGTTTTCTCTTACTTTCTCATGACATTATTTCTTCTATGTGTGAGTGTGAGTGTGAGTGTGAGTGTGAGTGTGTGTGTGTGTGTGTGTGTGTGTGTGTGTGTGTTGTGGATTTTGGATTATAAACTCCATGTAATCTTTAGCAGGACAGTCCTGTGGACTTTTCTTTTCTGAGGTTAGGGGTACATCCCTCTGAATACCTTTTGCTACTGGCAGTTTTTCCACAGTTATCAATGACTGAAGGCCACTTTAATGTGAATTCCTAATTGTGAAAGTTCTTAGACCACATATGTAGTTTAATTCAAATAAAAATGCATGTAGGGGTCGGCCCAGGACTTAGGACTCTCAGGAGATTATTTTCCACCAGAGATCAGGCAAAGAATCATTGGCAGCTTTGTCATTTCCCTGCACTTTTCCCTTTGCTTAATCCACCTTTTCACTAAGACTATAGCCTTTCTAGAGTCTCATGTCTTGTAGACATCGCAGCTCCAGCTCTCCGTGTCCTGTGGGCCCAAGGCATTACCAATTTCTATATGACATTTGCAATTCAAATGGCTTGCTTACTCAGCCTGGAGTTATCCCCTCTTGGTTCTCCTGCCATTTTGATCCCGCCCCCCCCCGCCCCCCCCAGTATTCTTCATAGGCCCTTTCTTCTCCTGCTCTATAATTAGTGGTCTTTTCCCAAAGCTCTTGGAATGTGTAATACTCAACAGATAAAAAACATTCTGCTTGCCCCAATCCCTTGAAATATCCCATCATTTCTGATTAGGGTGAACTTTGTACCAACTCCGTTCTTCAACCTCTTTAATATGTTCTACAAACCAAAGCTGGAGGGAACTTATTAAAATAGAAATATGGCAGTACTTTCTTTGACATTTTTTGATGTCTCCTCCTTGTCCACAGCGCGCGCGCACACACACACACACACACACACACACACACACACTTTTGTGAGGCATGTAAACCCTTAGGACCAGTCTCCTGAAGAGCCTTTCAGTCTCATCTAGCTCTCCTGTACCTAGTTCAGCTTTCTAGCCGTCCTGAACTGCTTGCAACAGTTGCTTTTTAAAAAAATGTTTTTATTGATTTCAGAGAAGAAGGGAGAGAGAGAATAGAAATATCAATTATGAGAATCGTTGATTGGCTGCCTCCTGCAAGCCCCCTACTGGGGATCAAGCCTACAACTTGGGCATGTCCCCTGACCAGGAACTGAACTGTGACCTCCTGGTTCATAGGTTGACACTCAACCACTGAACCACACCGGCTGGACTACAGTTGCTCTTTTTAACTTCTTTGCTGTTGTACCTAATATTTACATAATAAATCTGTTTCCTCTATATGTTATTACAAAACTCATTACAAAATTTTTAATTGGGTTCTGTCTTTTATTCTTCATGTGTAAATTAATATCATGCTCTCAGAAATTTAAAATATGAATCTATGAAGAATTAGCATACAAAACATTAGAGCTCATTGTACATAGGAGCATGGGTTCCAGAGTACACACTGTGGTTGCAATAATGAATAGCTTTGACCTCTTCTATGCACCTTTGTGTCCTTTCCTCCAATAATCTTTCCTTTCATATCTAGTTGTTCTGTTATTTTGGAAGGAAGGCTGTGATTGAAAGGATTACATCAGGATTAGTACCAGTGCCATGAGTCCCTCAATAATCATTGATTTACCGGTTGGTCCTAGAGAATTTAACATACCTCTATAGCAAGCACAAGCATTTGGAAATATTTCATTTCAAAATATTAAAACTGAAACACTTACCCACTGGCAATAATCTCATTATTAGGAGTAAAGGAATCATTTTTACTTTCTTCAAGGCAATATCTTGCTACTCTAGTTTTGTTAGCTTCCCCTTTCTCACTTTATTCATCTGCAAAATGGGGATAACAAAGATACCTTTCTTGAGTTTTTTTGGGGGGTTAAATGAATTAACAACTAAAAGTACCTAGGGTAATGCCTGGTATTGAGTAAAAACTCAGTAGAGATAGAATCATTATTTTTCTCATAGTTTCTCTCTCACTAAATCAGACAAGAAATCATACAACTTTGGAAATAAGATCTATTGTTAGTCCTTTGTTCATTGGTGTGATTTAAAGACATTGTTGTATCTCTTTCTGATTTCATGATAATTATGAAATGAGGATCTTTAAAGCCATTTAATGTTCAGTGACCATAGCAGGAATATCTTGCAACAAAGTAGAAGGCTTCTTAGGGAACTCAAGAAAACACTTTACTCCAACACAGAGGGTCCCTGTGGCTAGACAATCTAATCATTTCCCGCCCACTTTACCTGCTGGGAAAACTGTATATTATAAGCTACTTCCTGCAACTTTGAATTTCTTATATTGGTATTAGAGAGCTAAGAAAAGATATATGGGATTGTCTTCTCTCTCCCCCTTTTCCCAGTCTATGTATATCCTGCTTTAATGTCTTGGGAATATGTGAAATACCAAGTATAGAAACTACTTCTATTATGAGGCTTTCCCAGCATGTGTCAAGTAATAACAGGTCATTGGATGAACCATAGTTCTCACTGTAAGACTGATAGAATGATCTTGTAAGAACATAAATCTAATGAATATTATTAATTAAATAAATGATTGATTTTATGTCTTCTGAAATCCCAAGAAATAAAAGGTCTACAAGGCAATAGTGTATAATATGCTTCTTTTTTCTCCCTTAAAGGTTGACATTCAATATTATATTAGTTCTAAGTTGCTTCTTTTTCTCAAGAATTTTGCTTTTAAGTTCAAGAATTAGGAATATATATATTCCTAATGCATGCATATACGGTTATATTTATTTCTATGTTTTTCTGCATATGTAGTAAAAACACGAGTTCCTACTCTCTGATGTAAATGCAATACCTCAGTGTTCCCGCTGGTTTTATCCTTTTCTTATTTGTAACTTTCTCTGCCTTTGAGAAATCTGACTCTCATTATCTACAAAGTATTAACTTATTTGTTTATTCCAAGTATACACATGAGGTCATTTTAGAATTGCAAACCAAAATTCCTACAAGAAACACATTTATTAACTTAAGTACAGTGTCTGTACGCAGTCCTTTGATCTTTAACCTTAGCCTATCTGGGCACTTCACTGTTTTCCTCAGTTATATAGGTTAGCTCTTTTATTCTCCACACCTTCAGTGTGGTTATAGTGTTCATCTGAAATGCAGTTCTATGGTTAGGTCTGTTTGCATTCACTTCTTGTTCCTCCACATCCTGATAAATTTTAATTATCTTTTTGGAATGTGAAATAATATTATGGTTTTAAAATTCAGAGCTTCCCTGGCCAGTGCGCTCAGCTGGTTGGGCATCATCCCATGCACGGAAACGTTGCAGGTTCCATTCCCAGTCAGGGCACATACCCAGGTAGGGAGCGTGCAGGAGGCAGCCAATCGATGTTCTGCTCTCACACTGATGTTTCTCTCTCTCTCTCTCTCTCTCTCTCTCTCTCTCTCTCTCTCTCTCTTCCTCTCTCTCTAAAAAATCAATTAAAATGTTAAAGTCAGTGCTATTTAAAACTGTATACTCAGGAAGATGTCATTTCTTCACCATCTCTACTCACGCTTATTCCCCCTTTCTCCTTCCACTTTTCCACCCACCGTTTCTAGAAAACCGATCTCTTTAGTTTCTTGCTTATCCTTCTTGTATTTCTCTTCCAAGAATGAACAGATGTATGTGAAGTTTCATATATATACTTTCTCAGTAGAATGGATACTCTTGATTTCTCTTTATCAAGCTCTTTTCCTAGAAGCTTTGGCAATTCCCTGAAGATTTCATGTATTTTCTTCCAGACTATTATCATCAGAACTTCAAGTGGCCAATGACTCTCTCAATGTCTCATTATCTCTGATCTAATTTTCATTAGCCCCATCTTTACTAAAGTTTTGTTGTCATTATCACTTATTCTATGACACTTCTGTGGCCAGTGTCTGCGTTAGATTTCCTTTTCAGAGGCCGTTTATCACTCCTGAGACAGGTCACAGAAAGATTATTCTCAATAAAAACAGTTAGAAATATCGGGCTTCATTCAGCTTCAGCATTCACCTTCTTGGAAGGAGGTGGGAACATGTGTTTTCTGACCTGGACCAAGTCTAATCTGGCCCTTAACTTTCGTGGCATGTAGCCTCCCAGTGTTGCATGGCTATGGGAACAGAGTCTCTGCAAAGAAAGCAGCAGGCACACCATCAAATGACATTTCATTCTTTCTTTAATGATCCGTTTCTTTGCTCGTGAAACAAGTCTGTAAAGATTATAAGTGTGTCTCAGGGGAAGAAAAAATAAAAGTATAGTAGAGCCAAAACTTGAGCAAGTTCACAAAGAACCATAAGGGGGGGGACGAGGTATTAGAATATAAATAGAAAGTACAGTATTAGCTCCAAACAAATGCTTTCAAAGTCTTTGTGTGCACTGACAGCTTCAGATATTTGATGTAAATGAATTTTTCCCTAGAAACAATGGAATCTGTAGCTTGTGGTGACAGTGTTTCTTTTCTAAACCTTGCTTTTCTTTCTTTTTTTTTTTGTTTTTTTGTTTTGTTCCTGTGGTGAAAGCATAGCTAACTTAGGTATATATTTGCATCAGAAAGACTCCCAGCAGCATCTATACTAGTCAGTGATCATTTCTTTATTATTTTCAGTACCTGCTTGTTTGCAATTTCCCCTTTTAAGCCCCCTGTCCTCCTCCTCACAAAGCACAAACACAGTCACTGTCACGCACAGAAACATGGAAACACTTAAGTGACGATGGCAATTGGCAGTGCCCTTTTCATTTGATATTTCAAGGTAAAGCCTATATCCACACTGTCTGCATTTGATGCTTGTTGAAACTCCATCACTTTGTGAGAGTCTACTCATCTCCATTAAGGACACCTCCATTTACCTAGGTGCTTATGCCAGAGATGGGAGAGTAATTTCTGACACCTCCTCTGTCTCACAGACACCCCACCTCGATCAATCATTAAGTCTTTTGGAATCTATAATAATAAAAGCAAAATATGCTAATTAGACCAGATGTCCTTCCTGACGTCCTTCCCGATGACCTTCCAGATGAAGCCATGATGGCGGGGGCCAAGGCAGAGGAGGCAGAGGCAGGGGCCGAGCCCCTTGCATGAACTTTGTATCCTTATAAAATATACCTTGTATCTGCCCTCTCTTCACTTGTTGACACCATTCTAGTCCAAGCTCCCTCTCTTGCCGGCCTACTTGACCTCTTCTGCCCCTGCTATAATTCCATCTCCACACGAACCAGAGTAATTTCTTGAAATTTAAATAACATATTATTTTTATAATTAAATGCCCCCAGCCCATTCTCCACTGTCCACAACATTCGACAGTACTTTGGAAAGACTCCAAAATTCTTTATAAGACCTACAGGAGGTGGCATCTTGTGCCCACTGCTTACCCCTCCAAGTCCTCTCACTCAACTTTTCCTCCAGCTTTCTGGGTTATATCTACACTGCCCTTCTTGTCTTAGACAAATAGTCAAGCTTTCTTTACATCTCAGCATCTGGAAAGTTCTTGCCTCCTTCTTTTCACCTAATTGCTACTCACTCTTCAGGACACATTCCCAGAAATGCTCTTCCTAACTCCTAGTTTAAATCTCAGTTCCCTGTTACTATTCTCTTCTACTACCTGGCATCTTTCTTCAGAACAGCCATCACATTTCAAATGATTTATTTGGGTGCTTAGATTTGTATATTCTTGTTCACTGTGTATTCCATACCTGGCACAGTGCCCAGCATATGGTAAATGCTCAATAAATATTTGTCGAATAAATTAATATTATGGTAATTGTATGCATGATCTCAGACCATTAACTGCATTGTTCAGTAAAATCATAAAGACTGATGAATTATATATCATCTTCTCCCAAAGTGTTTTGCATTGGTTTTCAAATAAATGACTATCACCCTGCTCGCATTACCATCGCCATGAAGTTCTCCCTTCTAGAATTTGCCCACCTTCTTGCCTGTTTGCAAGCAGGCACTGCCGGTGCCCACATTGGTAGGGTGACTTCAAGGGTGTCTGGAAACATGGCCAGAGTTTCACTTTCACTAGCAATATCATGAGATCCTTAATTTTTTGGCTCATAACATTAAAAACTCCCTACTGCAAAACTGTTATTTAGGAGAAATAACATGTCAGTCACTATTGCCCATTATTGCCATATCCCAAGACAGAATGCTCAGCCAGTCAGAGGCCAGATGTCTTAGGAAAGGAGACACAGTGTGGGTACGTTTTGATTGGGTTGAAGAACTACAAATGCCAAGACACATGAACATATTCTCTTGAGGTTGGTGTTGAGGAATATGGACAATATTGTTTCCCAAGAAACCTGGGCTAGGTTGTAGGCACCTACCAGGAAGTGAGATAAACCAAGGAGTGTTGCAAACAGTAGGGATGGACATCTGTGGGGACAACAGTTTAGAAGACACATCAGCAAGTTATATTGCTCTTCTTAGATTGGCTTTGTGTGGCAAGCGTTATCCTCACACTGAATGTTTAGCTTTTTTTTTTCTTGTTGTCTTGTGGCAGTCAATTCTTTTTGTATTTCAATGACAGTTTACATTTGATATTATTTTGTACTAGAGGCTTGGTGCATGAATTCGTGCACTGGTGGGGTCCCTCGGTGTGGCCTGCAGGGATCGGCCAAAACCGGCAGTCCAACGCCGCCTGCCACTCCTGCCTGCAGTCCTGCTCATCCCAACCTCACTGCGCCTGCTGTGGGCTCGCGCCCAGTCAGTCCTGATTGGGAGAGGCTCACGCTGCTGCAGCAACAGTGGTCGTCAGCCATGAGCCCAGCATCTGGCGCCTGTCAGTCATCTGAGCGGTGGTCCCGCTGTGGGACTGTACTGACCACCATGGGGCAGCTCCTGCATTGAGCGTCTGCCCCCTGGTGGTCAGTGCACATCATAGTGACCAGTTGACAGGTCTTTCGGCCATTCGGTTGCTTAGGCTTTTATATATAGAATAGTTTTAGGTGTATAGCATAGTAGTTAGACAATCATATACTTTACAAAGTAGCTTCCCCAGTATTTCAAATAGTCACCTGGCTCCATACATAGTTATTAAAATATTACTGATTTTATTCCCTATGCTGTACTTTATTTACATTCCAATGACTACTATGTAACTACCGATTTGTACTTCTTAATCCCTTCACGGTTTTCACCCAGTCCCCTAACATCTCTCCCCTCTGGCAACCATCAGTCTTCTCCTTGTATCTATCTGTCTGTTTCTATTATTATGTTTGTTTATTTTGTTCTTTAGATTCCACAAATAAGTGAAATCATATGATATTTGTCTTTCCCTGTCAGACTTATTTTACTTAGCACAGCGACTCCACTTCCAGGTATATATTTGAAGAAACTCAAAACATTAATTAGAAAGAACATAAGCATCTCATTTTTGTTGAAGGAAAGAGGGAGGAAAGACTATAAAGTTATAAAGGTGGGGAATGTGCAATTACAGCTCAAGGCTACTTGTACTGTATCTTTCTGCTTTAACTCGCATGCCTGGTCCTTGGTGCTTCCACAATGGCCCTCATCTTCTGGGCTTCAGATCTGACTTGACCTGGGCAGGGGCCTACGTGTCTGACCCCAGCCTGCATCCCTGGCTAACCTCTCCCTATTGAATACTTCTCTTTGAGGGCTTGCTTTTGCCATTCCTCTCCCAGGACTCTATGGTGACATCTTAGAGTTTCTTGCTATAATGAACCTGGTCTCCTTCCTATCATCTTGCCTCTGTTTACAAAGCACTTTCAAAAACATTTTCTCATCTGATTATAATAGCCATTGTGTGCAATAGGAATACATTTCATAGATGAGGAAACTGGGTCCCTTTTCAGATTAGGTTGACTTACTCTTTTCTGTTTGCTTGGAGATAATTATTGCTAATAGAATGCTAACTGATTCTGATAAGGCAAATAATGTCCCCTTGGACCAGTGGCCCATTTAAAATCACTCAAATGGAAAATAAGTAAAATAAGGATGGAATGTTCTACAATATCCCCAAACCACAAATCCATAGTGTTCAAAGCCACAGAAAGTTGGCCCGGTGTTGAGATGGATTTGACAGGGTGTCATGTTTGTTGAATAAAAGATGGTCTATTGTAGGCACTCTCATGACACCAAGGGTCTTCTCTAGAGCCTTCAGGACTAGGGATGTGTCTTGAATTAGCATTCTGGTCAGAGTCTGGATTCAGTGTCATCATCTGAAGCTGAAATTAGCTTCTGGTATTTGCCAGGTTTTTAAACTCAGTCCAGCAAGTGACTCCAAGCTGTTTTGGCAAACATTACAAATCTACCACTCTTCTCTCACTGGGCTGAGGGTATGAAGCACGTGCAAACAAGACTGCCAACATTCCTCTATCTTCTGGTTTAATAGTAAACAGAGACTGGGGTGATGATACAGAAAAAGACCAGTCATATAATCCCAGAGCATAGCATACACTTAAAACAATTAAGGGGTATTTTCTTGATGATTTCATATTTGAATCCAATTAAGTTTTCCACAGGTTTTTAGGCAAACACAGCATTTTCTAAAATCCACCCTCCCTTCACAATTGACATATTCACCAGCATTCTCCTCAAACTAAATTTCATACATATATATATATATATATATATATATATATATACAAACTTATTTTATATAATGAAAAGCTACATGTAGCCATGTTTTATGGTCAAAAGATTCTCCGTGTAGTTTTTTTTTCTTTTGAGAATCTTCATATATATATATATTAGAGGCCTGATGCACAAAATTCATGCAAGAGTAGGCCTTCTTTTCCTCCGGCTGCCAGCACTGGCTTCCCTCTGGCACCCAGGACCCAGGCTTCCCTCCAGCAACTGGCATGTGGGACCTGGGCTTCCCTCTGGCACCTGGTACCCGGGCTTTCCTCCAGCTGCCAGCACCCAGGACCCAGGCTTCCCTCGCAGAAGGAGGCCCCCTCTCACCCACTGCAGCCTATGGGTCGGTGGCCTGGGCCTCCCTCTTTGGGGCAATCGTGGAGCTCCCCGATTGATTGCCCAGCTGGCCAGTGGCCTGGGCCTCCCTCTGCAGAGTGATCATGGAGCAATGGCCAGGCCCTGACCAATCACATTGCACCTGCCTTGGCTGGCCTGGCACCAGTGGGTGTCATAGCGTGGTCCCACATGGTCATCCAGATGGTCGTTCCGTGGTTCGGCCGTTTGGTTGATTTGCATATTATGCTTTTATTATATAGGATATATATATATACACTAGAGGCCCGATGCACGAAATTCATGCAAGAGTAGGCTTTCACAGCTCCGGCTGCCTCGGCCCTCACAGCCCCGGCTATGTCTGGATGGTTGTCTGGATGGTCGTTCCACTACTTGGCCATTTGGTCATTTGCATATTATGCTTTTATTATTATACATTATTATAGATATGCATTATTTGCCTACCATTGAGGGAATTGATTTTTTTTTCTTTTTAGAAAACATGATGATAGGGTTTCACTGTACTTATGCATCCTTCCCATCTAAAGAGCACTTAGTATATTTCATATTTAATATATTTATGTTATTCTTGTCATTGCCACCCACTTGCTGGTTTTAAGTACTAAGGTCAAATTCATCTGAGCTGCTTGCTATAAATGATATACTTGAGATTCAGGAAAGTTAGGAGCTTTGAAGCATAGTGAGTCAGCAGCAAAGAAAAGAAGAAGAGAATTAATTCATTTAGGGCCTGCCATATGGTAAATATAAGGGCTTTCTTACATTATCTTATTTAGTCTTTACTACAACACTGTGAGATGGGTGTTATTATTCCTGCTTAACAGACAAGGGAACTGAGGCTCAAAGGGATTAAGTGATTTGCCCAAGATCACACAGTTAAGTGGCAGAGTTGAATCATAAGCTAAATCTGTCTGCTTGAGAGCCATGTTCCTTCCACCATGCACATGGCCCCTTAGATCTGAACCAGACTCTACCAAGATCAAGTATTTTCTTCAATCTATCCTTGGGCATACACAATCCTTTAAGGCAATTCTTACAAATGCTGTTCAGTAGAAAACGCACAGTGGTTGTTCCCTGGTGTGCTTCCTAACTTTATTTTTCAAGTTCGTGTTCCTTGCTTTTCTCTAGATTTACTCCAGCAGATGTGTAGAGGGGGGCAATGCGGGCTGTAATTTGCTGAGTCATGATGAATATCACGTTGGTGGGAAGTACTTTGATTTGTCACAGATGTACCTGGTGGTCTCATGGAAGTACACAGCTTTGGACTCCAGAGCTAACTGTGATCTCTGTAGTGGGTCTAGGAGGCAGTGGATTTTTGTTCCCTACCCCTCAGCTCATGGTTATCTCTAAAGAACCAATAGTCCTAGGGGGGAATTTTGGGTTCCTGAACAATGCAATTTGGGTAGGGGCATAAGGGAGAACAGTGTCCTAAAAATTTGTGGGTTTTTGCGTAGAGTTGGGCAGATTATGAGCCTACAACAAAATGGCCACAACAGTATCTCTCATCCCACATCAGCCTTCTTATCATGTGACTTTAACATTCTTCCCATGGAGAGGTGGGCTCTCCAGACCCTCCCCTGAATCTGTGTTGACTTGTGACTGTGGCAGAAAGGATGCTCTGTGACTTCTAAACCTAGCTCATGATACAGATTTGTTTGGCCTGGATTTGTGGAATGCTTATTCTTGGAAATCAGTCCCCATGCTGTGAAGAAGTCTAAGCAAAACATAGAAAAGCCTGCATGGAAAGATCCCTGTGGGGAAGAACTACGACCCTCACTCTTCAGCTCTGGCTGAGCCTCCAGCTGACAGCCAAGGTCAAGTTGCCAGTCAGATGAGTGAGCCATCTTGGAAGCAGATCCGATAAGACCTCAGCTGAGCCACATCTGCTGATCTTTGTGGAGAAATACAAACCTTCCCATAGCACATGCTCAACTTGCATATGTATGTGATAAATAAATTATTGTTTTTATTTTAAGCCACTGGATTTTGGAGTAGTTTGCACCTGGAACAGAAAGCATGGCATAGACACCAAAAATGATGGAAAATCATTAAAAAGTAGCACATGTATACATGTATACATGTATACATGTATACCTTTAGAAAGGTAAATGTATACTCAGGTATTATAAATCCCTATAATTAAACACAGAAGGAATTTTTAGTTAGCTCCTTGCCTTTAAAGATGGAATTTATAAAATGTGTTTTTGGTACAAAATGTCAAGTAAGCATATTTAGTCAGAGAGTTTCTCCTTGCTCATTTCTTTAAAAAATGCAACATGTACTGAATTAGGCCATGGACTCCAGAAAGAGAGAATTCTGTGACAACAGAAGGAAAAGGAGAAGCTGATAGTATGGCATGAGATTTGCCATAAACACAATAGTAATAAGAATGTCATTTTGGGATTATATAATTGTCTATTTAAAAACTCAAAGACATTAAGCAAGCTTTTTAGTATAGCAACATTATAGAAGAGGTCAAAACAGTGGTCTTTTGGTATCTCTCCCTCCCTTCCTCCCTCCCTCCCTCCTTCTCTCAACAAAAAGCTGGACACAGGAAATGTTATGAGTTGTTTAAATTCAAGGAATAGACCAATCTTAGAGTAGTCTGCACTTATTCCCATAATGACTAGAAATAAGTGACATTATCATTTTAGAGTTTTATTAAATCCGTTGTACCCTGTGATAATTTCTCAATTAGGCAATTATTTTTCCAAAACATTGTTTTATTTTTGCCTGCTCCTTTTTGCTTTCCAAGCAGGTGCTTTCACTTCTATTTCCTCATTCTTCTTGGTTTCCCAGAGTCTAGTCAGTGCTCACTCTAAATTGGTTGAAATAATCCCCAAGACATCCCAACCATTATTTTGATCTTATTCATTGCCTTCCTTTGAATTATCCTCACCATTTCCCATATTTATTTTAATAATAATAAACATTTATGAAAAACTCTCTATGTCCCAGATACCTTGATGTTTTGCTTAGGGCTCTTATTTCTCTCTGCTTCTCTATTTTTAGCACCTGAACTTTAAGTCCTTGTTTTGTAACCTAAATTATATTCCTTCTTTAAATGTCACCTAATGATTTTTCTTATAATCTCATTCCCAAGTTTAGTAAAAATTCTTTTTTAAATTGAGCCTAACGTTGCTGAGGCTTAGGACTCTCTCGGGTAGCCATCTCAGACTTCCTATTCCTCTTCCTTCCATCAAATAGCACCGTTCTTTCTGTTTGCTTCTCTTCTACTCACTCTGGCGATTACTGAAGTCATGCAGTAATTTATCTTGTTTGTTTTGTCTCTGCAAGAGAGAATTTACATTATATATTTCTCCAAGGCAGGAACAGTGTCTATTGTTTTAAATTCTTCTCATTTGTCCTATAATGTGGTCGGTGACAAAAGCATGTGACAAAACTTAACAAAATGGAAAAACAAATGTCTTTATGATTAATCTGTTGAATTTGCAAATGAGTACCACTCTACATAGAAGAAAATAGATTATGGATATTAGAAATGGGTGAGATGTAAATGAATTCATTTTAATACATTCCCATTCCTATTAGCATATTTAAGTGTGGCTATTATAAACTTCAATATTATAGGTATGTGAGAGAAAAAGAGAGTCATAAAAACAATATTTTAAAAGGTAGATCAATAGAAGATACGGTAATTAATTCTTTAATATTTAAATTCTAGAATAGTTCTCAATCTCTTCAGATTTGTTCATCAATAAAATAAAGTACTCAAACTCACATGAATAAATTACATTTTGGAAATTAACAATAATAAGATAATGGAGAATTGAGAGCTCTTGCATTTTATAAACTGATTATTTTTCATCACTTATGTGGTGTATATAATCATCTTCCTCACTTTACACCTTTTATATTCTCATAGATTAGTGACTTCCCAACACTCTTCCTATGTTTTGTTTTTTTTCTCTCATTATGTATAGCTGTTTCCCAGGGTTGTTGAAAATGGTATTGAAAAGAGGACAAGAATTGTCAGCTGGTGATGTTAATTGCTGCCCACAACCTGAGAAATGAGACAGAGATGGATGCTCTACATATGCTTAATGACCTCTCCCCCTGCTTCTAAATGGGCTACAGTGTTCCTGCTAATGGTCTATCCCAAAACTTGGAAAACCATCTGAATCAAAACACCTCTTTGGCTTGTCATCTGGTGAAAGGAGCACTTTGAGAGGAGGACTCCAAAATAAGATGTGTTGACCTGCTTGTTTCTGAATTTCTTGAGTAACTCAAACTGAACTGATTTCTTTGGATGTAGTACAAGGTGAAGCCACATTTCTCATGGCAGATTTTCTTGGATGAGCCTCTCTGCTGTGAGCCCCAGGAACCATCTGGATCCTAGGTTAGAGCTTTCGTTGGGTGGCCTCCCATTGTGCCTAGAATAGCATTGCAGGTAGCGCTTCTCGAAGTAGAGGCAAGACATTTCAGGTTAGTGCAATCTGCCTTGGACCAGGCAGCACAATAATGAATATGATATCCTCTGAATATGATATCCAGAGGAAGGCTGGATATAATAGTTGGATTGAAAGTTTTTCTTATGTCATATTAAGATTCATGTAATTAAACTAATTCGATGGGTAGCTGAGAATAACCACGTAGACCTTCACTGTCCAATAGGGTAGCTAATAAAAAAAACATGGCTATTGTACATAAAATGTAACTATTTTGAAATGAGATTGCTGAAAGCAATAACATAGTTCAAAGAAAAGAATGTGATATAATAATTTTATAATGAATGCATGTTGAATTGATAATATTTAAAATATATTAGGTTAAATAAAATATATCGGTAAAATAAAAAAATCACCTTTATTTTTAAAAATGTGGTTACTAGAAAGTTTGAAATCACACATGTAGTTAACATTTTATTTTATTGTGCAATGTGGGTTTAGAGATTTCTAGTACGCAGACCTCATTTTCAGTCCTGGCTCTGACCCACTGAAGTCCTTTAACTTCTCTAAGTCTCAGAACCTTCTTCCGTAATAATGGCACTCAGTATACTGTTTTTATGAGGATTAACACATCATGCTGGTATAGCACTTGGCTAATTACCTGGTAACAAAATAAATACTTAATAAATGTTTAAATAAAAGCCTGAGATTAATATTCCAAAACATATAGACCCTCCTTTGATTACTAACCATTTATGTGTCATTGAAAAAGTCACTTATTCTCTGTTTCTCAGTTTACTCATGCATTAAAATTATGGGTTTGTATAAAGTATTTTGAATTAATTCATCCCCCGAGGGGTCCCAGACAGTGAGAGGGAGCAGGCCAGGCTGAGGGACCCCTCCTCTCCCCCACCCCCACCCAGTGCACGAATGTCATACACCGGGTATCTAGTATAATAAATAAATAGACATAATATATTTAATCTTCATCTCTTATTTGATTGGTTTGTTCTTGATCATACCTGAGTGAGTTTGCTGGTTGCCCAAGTCCAAGTGGAAAATTTCTTATTGTGGCTCCATTTTCCTTAAGCAGCTGTGGTAAACCTTTCCCCTGATGCAGAAAACACACCTAAGATGACATTAATATCAGTGATGTACTCGCAGTAAGCAAATTCCCCAAAGGGTAGCTGAATCACCAACCTTCTTTTCGCATATTCAAGAAAGCATATCTGATTAATTTTATTCTACTTCTTTAAAAAATGGCATTGAGATTTTGATGGGAATTGCATTGGTAATACGGCCATTTTAACTATGTTGATTCTTCCAATTCATAAACATTATGTCTTTTTCAATCTCTTTTAATGATGCTTTGTAGTTTTCAATATATAGGTCTGAACCTCACTTCTTTTGTTAAATTTATTCCTAGGAATTTTCTTCTTTCTGTTGCAATTGCAAAAGGAATTTTTTTTATTGCCTTTTCTGAAATGTCATTGTCAGGAATGTATATAGGATTATATACAGAAATGCAGTGGATTTTTGTACAGTGATTTTGTATCCTGCAACTTTACTGTATTTGTTTATTGTTTTCAGTAGTTTTTTTGGTTGAGTCTTTAGGTTTTTCTATATATAGAGTCATGTTATCTGCAAAAAGTGACACTATTACTTCTTTCTTCCCAATTTGGATGCCTTTTATTTCTTTCTCTATATGCATAACCCGTAGACATAGACAATACTGTGATGAAGGCCTGGGGTGGGAGGTGACATCTGTAATACTTTAAACAATAAAGATAAATTTTTAAAAATGAAAAAAACATGTCTGCATAAAAGTTGTGTTTCTACAGTAACAAATTAAACTATCTATATCTTCCTTCCTTCCTTCCTTCCTTCCTTCCTTCCTTCCTTCCTTCCTTCCTTCCTTCCTTCCTTCCTTCCTTCCTTCTTTCCTCCTCCTTTCTTTCCTTTCTTCTTCCCTTCTTTCTTTCTTGTATGGTTTATCATCTATCTATCATCTATCTATCATCATCACCATTATCATTAGCATCATCATATCATCTATCATTGATCTGTCTGTTTTCAAGTATTAGCATATCAGCTATTGTCTAACTCACTCCATAAGTGATCAGCATGAGGTGTAGTTCAATAGTCACATGTCACCTTCTGATGGCCAACTCTACCAGGAACACCTGTATTATCTGATATCTTTTCTTTTTTTTTTTTTGGCCTGTGTGTATTTTAAATTCTTTATGTGTAGATTAATGTTAAGAATGATTGATTTTACTATAGGCTAATCTGAATAGTGTGCATGTATATGCGTGTGGGGGTAATGACAAGTATCACTGCCTTACTTTATTTTCTTGTTGATTCAGGCTCTGAGTCCCTGGGAACACTGCAGACCACATTATGGCACACTTGTGGGTGGTTACTGAGATGGTCTTTGCCACAAGGTAGACTGAGTAGGGCTCCAACTTGACCACCTGCCAGTACTGTAATGCTGGGTAAGTCACTTTTCCTTTCTGTGCTTGCTTCCTCATCAGGAAAATGAGTGCTGCGAGGATTGAATGAAATCATGTGTATTAAGTGCTTCCCAAATTCCTGGCACACACTCTGCACTTAACAACAATAGTAATGATTATTATATAATTCTATTAATTCACACCAGGACAAAATCAGCAAGTAGCCAAACAATGATTTTAGCTTTTGTTCTCAGCAAAGATGAGAAGTGCAAAGTGCAGGATAGTGTAAGTGGGTCTCCACATCTCATGCCTGACTGAAGGGATTGCAGTCTGAATGCCAAAAGAAATTACAAAGGATACTCTTCCCAAAGCAAACCTGCATCAGTGGGTCACACCTGAGGGAGTCACAGACATACAAAACTCCCTTTCTATAATACTACTTGTTATATTGATTGGTTTTACTAGCTTAACCTTTTTTGAGTCTGTTACTCTTTCATAAATGTTATTAGTGTTCAGTGTACTAGATGTTAAATGGATAGTACAGTATATTGATTCTGAATCTAATTTTGGTGTCCAAGGTATTGAGGATAACTGAATCTGGCACTTAGAGCATTCTCATACTGCATGAGAATTCTCTAAAATATTTCTGAATGAAAAAAAAAGACATAATAAGCACATTTAAAGAGTTCCTAGTAAAAATTAAGTCTATGCAATTTTTTTTATTGAAGATATCATTAGGCAGCATTGAAGAACTAAATTTATTCCGATAATCATTACAATGATGAAAAAATTCCTTGCTTCAATAATTGATTTATGCTTCATTTAAATGTACAGAGTAGTTCCAATATAATTTCTTATTAACTCTAATGACGAATTTTAAAGTAGCATGACTCTGAAATAAAGATGAAAATTCTGCACACAACTTATTGCATTTAAATGGATTTAATATTTAATATTTAAAAAATCATTTGATGTAAATAGCCATCATGAATCACTGCAAATATACTAAGATGTAATTAAATGCTTTTTTCTTTTTAAATGCATCTACTTGTTTCATAATAAATTATTTTTGTACACTTTCTTCTTTTGAAGCTGTGCTACTGAAATTATTTTTAATTGTGAAATAACATCAACTAAAATTCAGTGAATTTCTAAAAATATCTTCTCTTTGGCAAATCCAAAATAACTGAATTATTGCTTAACATTTGCTTTTATGTTGCAATTGTTTAAACCATGTTAGTAAACACTCATATCTAAGAAGGAGAAAGATAAAACTTGGAGAGGGGCAAGATTCTGCACCTATACCATAAAGCTCATACTAGATAAGATTGTGCTCACAGAGAAACCGCTCGGTGACCATGTTCTATACTCAAAATTTCCTGTTCTGACGATTTATGTCATCAGAGGCAGGCTTGGTATAGTTTCTACTGCGACACCCAGGAATCAGGCACCCAGGAGTTCAGTAGTCAGAGCAGCTGGCGGGGGCCGTGGGAGTTCGCGTCTGTCCTGTGGCACTGTGGCATTAGGTCATGTAGAGTCATCCTAGGGGTGGCGCCCATCAGAAGGCTGAGCAACGTGGGCTGTGAGCAGATTCCCTTTGACCATTAAGAATGTGGCTGAGATTCACACACAAAACAAAGACACACTCAATCAATAAGAAAGAAATAGAATCCCGGGACAGTCCTCATCCCCATTCCATAAAGCATAAATATAGTTTGAATATATTATAAGACGCCAGGAGAGCAGCATTTTGCCTGCGTTCAGGCAGATCCAGAAGCACTCAGGACTCGGCTCTGTGAACTCGATTGGTATCAAGGAGTCTTGAAAAAGAAAACAAAAGTCCCAGGCGAGGTTGTTACTAAGTAGGCAGTGAATAATATTTTTTTTTAAATGTTTTTATTGATTTTCAGAGAGAGAGAGAAATGTCCATGTGAGAGAGAAACATCAATCAGTTAGTTGCCTTCCATACAGAACCCCACAGGGGATTGAAACCTCAATCTGGGCATGTGCCCTGACTGGGAATGAACCGACCTTTTGGTGCATGGGACGATCAGGGCTCAACCAGCAGAGCCAGTGACCAGGGCAGTGAGTAACTTGTTAAGACCTGAGTTTTTCGTCTGTTATGTAAGTACCATGCTAATTTTCTGACACATTCTTGGAGTTCATAGAATGACCATATAAGTTAATGCTGGGTCAAGTTAGGCCCTAACAATATACCACATGCGGGCGGGCAGGTACAGTGTGATTGAAACTTCATGGCCCATGCGCAGAAGTCGGTATTTTGTAGAAGAGCCACTCTCAAGGGGCCAAAGAGCCGCATGTGGCTCGCGAGCCGTGGTTTGCCGAGCCGCAGTTTGCCCACGAGTTAGGGTGACTAATTATGTCATCTAAATCAGGACACTTTGAGACAGGAGGGAGGCGCTGATGATGATGATGCTGGGGCAATGTGCACAGACCGGGACTATCTTGGGCAAACATGAGCACGTGTTCACTCCAGGTGGACTTTGAAAACTAGAAAGCACAGTTCAACTATAAGATGTGGTAATGGAGCTGATGGTTTCTGAAACCTCACTTCCAACCCCAATTTGACAAGGTACAGTGAGCTTTTCTCTGACGTCATGGGAGGAAATGCAGCCGCCCAGCCTCTGACGTTGACAACAGAGTACATGTGTTCCCATAAAATTGGTATTTATGGAGAAGGATTTTCTAACTGAAAAATTAAAGTAGTTTTTTATTTCAAAGCCTATATAATGTTTTTTTAGATTGATCTATACTGTTTCTAAAGTAATAATAAGGAAAGTTCCTTTCTCAATTTTTCCCTTCTTTAAACCAGCATTTTGAATCATGTGATCAGAAATGATGGATGAGGATACCTTTGCATTTTCCCAGTTTAATAGAGCTCATGGAGAAGATAGGTTGAATGATATTCTTCAAGCTTATTATCATAGTTACTAGAGGCCCAATGCACAAAATTCATGCAAGTGGCTGCTTCTTGCCCCCCCCCACCCCCCTGAAGGTCGTTATGCTGTCATGTCTAATTAGCATATTAGCTCTTTATTATATAGGATTATTAATCTTGGCCAAGGAAATGAGTCTATTGAGTTGAATAATCTTGTTGTTTACTTAGAGAAAATATATTTTTTTTATTAATTACCAAACTATCTTTCCTCTGTGCCTCTATTGTGCTTGGAGAAAAAAGAATAAGTAGGATAAAAAGACCATATTTTTGCAATTCTTTGATATAACTCCAGAGATGAAAAGCATTATTTACTGGAGTTTGTATTATTTAATCAACATTGTGCAGGGTGAAAAAAATGCAGATAAGCTACAGTAAAGTTGGCTTTTTTCTTTCTAGAAAACTAATAGAAAAGACTTATTCTTTTATGACATTTTAGTAGTAAGCTAGTTGTTAGAATCTGTGCTATCAGGGGCTTTACTAAATAATGGGCTAACTGGTTATAGGACCTTTATTCCTAAGAATCCATAGATGGCTTATATTTAGAATGATCTCACTTCACATAAGGAATGTACTATTTTCCTGTCGCATAGAGCAGGACCGCATCAACAAGAACAATTTAGCAGACACTGAGTGAAGAGTAATAAGAGCAAATTACATTACCAAACACAGGAGAGATGACATTCATCTTCTTGACCTCAAACTCCACCATATTGAGAGCAGTTTTAGAATTACAGGCTCCTATTTACTAAAAATAAAAATAAAAATAAAAAGCATTTGAAGTAATATATAATAGAAGCACTAAATTTCAAATCCAAGAAATTCTCTCTACTAATTTCTAGGACTCAATTTTTCTTTTGATGCATATGCACAAAAATTCTTCCTCCGTCACATCTTACAAGCAAGGCTAGAAGAATAAGAACTGTCCCCTGAATCATGCAAATACTATTGGTCAATCTAGAAAAAAGGCAATGTTTCATTGACATTTGAAATTTTTAAAAAGTGGGTGGTTATAGCTAACCATACATTTTATAAGTGAATATAATTTTTAAGTGGGTACACTGGGCGTCTTAAATAATGACCTATATTTTTCTGAAACTAGTTCTCTACAATAAGTCATACACTGTTTAACTTAAAGGCTAATCATCTCATATTGTTTCTGAAAGAAGAATGAACCCTGTAGATACCAAAGTATGTTTATTTTAAGTAAAAAAGGATATGAGGTATCAGAGATAATTTTATAACTTCAGTCACCCTTGAGATATTGTTATAATAAAAGTTGATTTTACAGTTTTCCCCCAATTTCAGCTTCTGTATGCCATTATTTCATGTAAATAATCAGTGATATATATCAGAATTTTTTCGCACATTATGAATTTTGACACAGAAACACCACATGTTTTTTTTTAAAATATATGTTTTTTTATTGATTTTACAGAAAGAGTAAGGGAGAGGGAGAGATAGAAACATGCATGAGAGGGAAACATCAACATTAATTGGCTGCCTCCTGGATGCCCCCTGCTGGGGATCAAGCCCATAACCCAGGCACATGCTCTGACTGGGTATTAAACCTTTGACCTCTTGGTTCATGGGGTGTTGCTCAACCACTGAGCCACACCAGCCGGCCAGAAACTCAGCATATTATTTCGAATCTGTCTTATTCACAGGTTGTATTTTTTATATTTTATGCTCTTAATTTTAAAAGCATGAAAGTTCAACATTTCATAGTCTGAATACTAATAACACTGAAAGTATATATATTTGCTTTTTATATGGAGCCCTTTATTTATTTATTTTTAAACATCTGGGAGTTGTATGGAAAAATGCTTTGGTTCGGTGGATAGAGTGTCGGCTTGCAGACTGAAAGGTCTCAGGTTTGATTCTGGTCAAGGGCACATGCCCGGGTTGCAGGCTCGATCCCCAGTGGGGGGCAGCCTATCAATGATTCTCTCTCATCATTGATATTTCTAGCTCTCTCTCTCCCTCTTCCTTCCTCTTTGAAATCAATAAAAATATATTTTTTAAAAAAAAGAAAGAAAAAGAAAAATGCTAATCATTGGACAGCAGCAAATCCGATTCACAGTCTTACCCACATTTCATTATAAACCAGCTGGCATTTATTGAGGCCTTACCCGTGCTGGACACTGTGCCCTGTGTTTGCTCAGTGAGGATCCATTGTTTCTGACCCAATTTTATAAGGTTCATCAACTGTTCTTCTCCTTTAAAAGACAAAGAAACCACAACTCAAAGGAGGTTAAATAACTTGGTCAAGCCCCACATGTATTAAACGTTGAAGTTTGAACTGGGACCAGGCAATATAGTAGAAGCCTTTTGACAAAACCCAGTTGGGGCCAGGACTTGATCAGTTAAGAGAAAACACTTTAGGAAAAGAATCATTAAAAACATTACATACGCCGGGACCGGTTTGGCTCAGTGGATAGAGCGTAGGCCTGCGGACTGAAGGGTGCCGGGTTCGATTCCGGTCAAGGGCATGTGCCTTGGTTGCAGGCGCATCCCCAGTGGGGGGTGTGCAGGAGGCAGCTGATGGATGTTTCTCTCTCATCAATGTTTCTAACTCTCTGTCTCGCTCCTTTCCTCTCTGTAAAAAATCAATAAAATATATTTTTTTAAAAAAACAACAAACATTACATACGCACATGCATAAATCAAAACATATAAGTGTAGGGCCATTCGCCACTTTATGTGTTTTATCTTCCTTCATATTTTGATGTAGAGTGAAAGCATTTTCTTTGATTACAAGAGGCCCGATGCCGGCTTCCCTCTGGCACCCGCGACCCAGGCTTCCCTTGCAGAGGGAGGTCCTGCCCATCCACTGGGCCTCCCTCTGTGGGGCAATCATGGGGCAATGGCTGGGCCCCTGATCAATCTCATCGCACCCTCCTTGGCTGGCCTGGCGCCAGTGGGTGTCATAGAGTGGTCCTGGATGGTCGAGCGGATAGTTGTCCAGGTGGTTGTTCCACTGTTTGGCCATTCAGTCAATTTGCATATTATGCTTTTATTATATAGGATGGATCTACTGATTGAGCTTCCATAGAACTTTCCAGTATAAACTATATTTTCACTGTATTCTTCACAATTTTGAGTTTCAGTATCTTTAAGTGGTGCAAAAACATTTGTAAAGGAATACAAGTAAATTTCTATGCTAGGTTCTTACAAATTTTGTTTCTAATGTCTTATAGTTGTCTCATTCACACTTAAATGCACAGCAATTACTTTTTGTAAAAAGCAATTTGTCCTTATCCAGTTTAACATTCATCATTTTGATTTTCTTAAGAACAACTCTCTTTGCATACTTATACTTATTTTATTTAGTTAATTAAGTAATGAAATTATAGTAATACTGGCATAGACAAATTAGAAATGAAAATAATATGCCTTAGGAACTACACAACTCAACTGGCATTCAACATATCCTGGGGACATCAGTCTGTATGTTTTAAAGAGGAAATGATAACTCTCTGTTCTCTTCCCTCTTGTTCTTTGTGTCATATTCCTAGAATAACTCTGAATGAAAAAAGTTATATAAATGCAAAGTAGGGAAAAGGTAATATCAGGATTATAAACTCACCCTAACTGGTTTGGCTCAGTGGATAGAGCATCGGCCTGAGGACTGAAAGGTCCCAGGTTCAATTCCGGTCAAGAGCATGTACCTTGGTTGCGGGTATATCTCCAGTAGGGGGTGTGCAGGAGGCAGCTGATTGATGTTTCTCTTTCATCGTTATGTCTAGCTCTCTATCCCTCTCCCTTCCTCTCTGTAAAAAATCAATAAAATATATTTAAAAAATAAATAAATAAACTGCCCCAGTGTCATAATACATAATCTAAAAGTAGTGATTATAACATGTTATCATTAAAATTTATATATACAAATACATATACATATACTCTCAGACTTAAAAAAATTTTTTAAATATTTAGAGTAATTTCTATGTGCTTTTAGACTTTCTTAAAAGTCTTCTATTCAAGCATAAAAAGAATGTTGCAAAAGTGTTAAATAAGAGTTAAAAAATGTAACTAAATAATGTTTCTTTATTCAAGCCATGATATTTTTGAACATAAAAATGTTTAGCAGCCTATTATGAAGCAATCTTTTATGCCATATATTACATTAAAATGACATGATAGTTAAAACATATTTCCACTAAAGTGTATATTTTTGACTTGATAAAGTAATTTGAAACATGTCAATTTAAAACCCATAATGCTGGTTATTTTAGTAAAATAAAATGGAGGCACTTTCATTCTAACAAGTGTATGCCAGGCCTGAAGTCACACCTTCTTGTGCATCTTACATTCTCATTTTATCATATTTTAAAAATCCACACCTCATATTTTCTGTTACCTTATATGGATGGTGCTAATGACACACATAGTAAACCTTCTATTAGCCTTGTAGTTGAATAGAATTTGTTTAATTTCAGCTGTCAAATAATGTGGAATAAAAAAAAAACAACAACCATTCTAGTAACCCAGGGAGTTGAAAGTAAATATTTCACAAACAGCAATCATTTATTGATCGAGTTCTCTGCCAGCATACAATTAAAAGTGCAGAACACATCCATTTGGAAGGCTGATGACTTACTTTTCTGAGTGGTTTAAAACTTCTTCAAAGCAGGTAAAAGAAACTAAACGTTTGTGAAGGCACATTTTTCCCCTTATTATATACTAGAGGCCCGGTGCACAAAAATTTGTGCACTTGGGGGCGGGGGGAGGTCCCTCAGGCCGGCCTGTGGCCTCTCGCAGTCTGGGACTCCTCGGGGGATGACCGCCTGCTGGCTTAGGCCTGCTCCCCGGGGTATTGGACCTAAGCTGGCAATCAGACATCCCTCTGGCAGCCCAGTAGCCCTCGGGGGATGTCCACTTGCCAGCGGGGAGCAGACCTAAGCTGCAGTCGGACATCCTTAGTGCTGCTGAGGAGGCAGGAGAGGCTCCAACCACCACCGCTGTACTGGCAGCCATCAGCCTGGCTTGTGGCTGAGCAGAGCTCCCCCATGTGGGAGCACACTGACCACAGGAGGGCAGCTCCTGCATTGAGCATCTGCCCCCTGGTGGTCAATGTGTGTCATAGTGACTGGTCATTCCCAGTCTTTCTGCTGTTAGGGTCAGTTTGCATATTACCCTTTTACTATATAGGATAGAGGCTTGGTGCACGGGTAGAGGCCGGCTGGTTTGTCCTGAAGGGTGTCCCGGATCAGGGTGGGGGTCCTGCTTGGGTGCCTGGCCAGCCTGGGTGAGGGGCTGATGGCTGTTTGCAGCTGGTCACACCCCCTTCAGTGTGGGGGTCCCCACTGGGGTGCCTGGCCAGTCTGGGTGAGGGGCTGAGGGCTGTTTTCAGGCTGGCAGGTGACTGAAGCTCCCAGCCTCTCCTTTTTTCTTTTTTTTTTTTTTTAATTCTGGGATTAATTTATCTTCTATAATTGAAACTTTGTTGCTGTCCTGCTCGCTCCAGCTCTGAGGCCGCAGCTGGCTGAAAGCAGGTATCTGGAGTTTGTTTAGCTTCTATAATTGAAACTTTGTTGCTTTTGGGGCTGTTGCTTTCAGAGCTCAGAGCCAGGCCGCAGCAGGGAGGGAACCTTGGCTTCCTCCATCACTGGAGCAAGCAAGCCTCCTGCTCGCTTCAGCTGTATGGCTCCCAGCCGCTATCTTTGTTGGCAGTTAATTTGCATATCTCGCTGATTAGCCAATGGGAAGTGTAGCAGAGGTATGGTTCATTACCCTTTTTGTCTTTTATTAGATAGGATAAAAGGAATCATTCCTTGTTACATATCATGAAATATTTTCTGAGTAACTTAGGTCATGGGGGTAGAGCCCTCATGAACAGGATTAGTGCTGGTATGAAACAGGCCCAGAGAGCTTGCCTGCGCTTCCACCATGGATGTCACAGCAAGAAGACCACCGTCCCCGCACCAAGAAGTGGGCTTTGGCCAGACACGGACATTGCCTGCACCTTGATCTCAGATCTCAGAACTGTGAGAATGACATTTCTGCTGTTTATAAGCCATTTAGACGTACAGTTTTTGTTAGAGCAGTCCGAACAGACTGAGACAAAACTCCAACCGGCTTCTCTGTGTGCAAGCAGAAAAGTCTGGCAGAATGCACCCAACTGCATTGACAGTGGCTACCTCTTGGGGATGGAGTTGGACCATGAGGAGAGAAAGAGTTTCATTCTTTATGCTCTACATCTCAAAAGAGAGAGAGAGAGATAAAACAGTGATGGTAGACTCATAGGTGCTTTTATAATACTCTATTTTTAGCTTTTATGTATTTTCTAAATTTTCCAAATTGGTTGTATAGGAATTCTATTTCATCACCAGAAAGCAAATCATAAGGTTCTCAGGAGCCCATCACTAAGTGGAGCAGTTTTGAAGATACCTTTTATACCTGCAGTTTGTTAAAGCCTGTCCAGGCCCCAGAAAACATTGCTCACCATTCTTCGTCCCAACTGGGAAGTGGGACTGGAGCGTGGCACAAGAGGATGCTAATCCTGCCTCCGCCTCGGTTTGATAAAAAGCCTGGCAACAAATGTTTTCAGTCTGAGCCAGCTCTCCCTTTATGCCTTCCTGTCTACGTTTATATTTTTAATATATCTATTTGTAATTTTAGTACATTCTGTTCTTTTTGAGTCAACATTTACCATTCATATTTTGTTGGGAATATACCTACTCCCCTATTTTCAAATGTATTGCTATGAGAAGAGGATAGAGATGAGAAGTTAGCCAAGCACTAGAGTTTGGAAGGTGTTTAGCAGGCAGGATGAGAAAGAACATCAATATGGGATTCAGAAAAGGAACAGACAGAAAATTGCAAAGAAAATTTTATTAGTGCAGAATCATGTGAGATAAAGGGAAGAAAATGTCAGAAAGTATTAATGTGGTTCTAGGCACTACTTTATATAAAGACTTATACCCACTTGACCTGGGGTTCAAGTTCAAATTGGGCTGTGCCTATTTCTGGTGCATTATAGATAGTGTCTCAGATACAAAGAGAGTCTGGTAATATCAAGTTAATCTTAACAGTGTTCTTGAGTGCAGTCACTTGGATTCATGTGTACTCCTAAAGAGATTCTAAAAAGAAAAGAGAACTATGGAGAGTTCAAGAGTGATTGGGAATAACCTCTGATTTAGGAAAAATCAAGCAAATTCTACAATGCTTCCTCTAGGTCAGCAGTTCTCAACCTGTAGGTCGTGACCCCTTTGGGGGTCAAACGACCCTTTCACAGGGGTCGCCTAAGACCATCAGAAAACACATATATAATTACATATTGTTTTTGTGATTAATCACTATGCTTTAATTATGTTCAATTTGTAGCAATGAAAATACATCCTGCATATCAGATATTTACTTTACGATTCATAACAGTAGCAAAATTACAGTTATGAAGTAGCAACGAAAATAATTTTATAGTTGGGGGTCACCACAACATGAGGAACTGTAGTAAAGGGTGGCGGCCTTAGGAAGGTTGAGAACCACTGCTCTAGGTGTTTTTGTTTTGTTTTGTTTTTTATGTTTCTATTGATCCTCTTTGTATAATGTCTCTATAGTTATTTCAAAATCTAATCTATTTGGCTCTACTTTTGATTTGGATAGCTCCTCCTTCCAGCTGCCATTGTAGAATTTGAATTGCTTTCAACTGATATATTTACTTAATTTTAATTTTTTGTTCTGATCATGGACTAGACAAATACATATTGACTTTAAGAAGTTTACTTAAACTTCTGGTTCTAGAAAAGGGGTCTACAAAGGGGTCTTTGTAGTTGAATTAAAGATGTTTACATTTCCTTCTGTTAATCTGCCTATTGAAACACATCCACCATACAGCTGTTTCTAGGCAAAAAAACATCAGTTAGTGGTATTTACCACTTTACTCAAAGCCTTCACAATAGGAGCATTTTTCAATCAAAGATTGCTCTTTTCCTTGGTAATCACATCTAGCCAAAGTTTAAAGACCATGTTAGAAGATCACATAGTAATCTCTAATTTGTAATCAACTATACTCTTTTTAAAGAAGACTGAACTAGAGAAAATGAATGTCAGTAGAAGAAAACATTGATGAGGTTGAGTCTGTATTTTCTGTTTTCAGTGTGTCTCAGATATTCTTTATATCACCAGCCTCTTTGAATGTAGTATCTGACTAAGTGAAATTCCTGACTTCATAAAACATAGCAGAACTTTGAATTTCATGGAAAAATTCCTGGCATTTGGCAGTAGATCATCGAGATGACATTTATGATAACAAATTTTCAGAAAGATACATGGAATATAATCAAGCATAAATGAAGAAGCACTCGCAAATAATGCTTCCTTTACTGAAAAATGATTTGGGGGGATGATTTTGGAAAGAATACTTTCTTTCCTGAGAAATAATTTGGAGGGGAAATAGAGAGTGTTTACAATGTGGAAAATGAAATGTCCTTTTTGGAAACATTTGTAAATTCTTTATTTCATTATGGAATTATCCCCCTAATAGACTTCAGAATATATTTTTCTTTTTTTCTGATTGATAATAAATTCCTTTTTAAATTCTTTCTTGTGCCGGGTACTGCATAATTTTAATTTAGAATGAGTGAGGGCATTTAGACAGCCTCAAAATAGCGTCTGTAAGTTTCTCTTTCCAAAAAGAATTCTCCTCCTTGACTTAGTTTTCTTGATGCATTTCCTAATCACTTCAGCTGAAGTTTATCCTGTCTGTACTCTTTTAGAATAATGACTGTAAACAGCTCACCTGTATTTGGTATGTGTTCCTATGTAATCTGGGTACCACATGAGCATGTCACCTTTGTCCCTCTCTGAGCCTGAGGCGGTACCATGCAACTTGGGCTCCATCCTGTTTGAAGTCCATTTTGGAAAAACAAAACAAAACAATGAATAAATAAGGAACTTAGTAAATAATTAATATACCTATGGTCATTGACTAATTATTTTTCAACTTTGTATAACTTGTAGTACCTATGACAGCAACAAAACTCAGAGATACTGTTGCTGTGCCCTAATCCACTCCTAACCTAACCTTTATATTGCTTAATGCCTGCGTTGTTGCTCTACTACATCAATCCTTTAATATTTAACATTCTTTAATAGCTGTTCATATCTTTATGGATAAAGTTTTAATTCAGCTCAAGGAACAAAGTTTCACTTGATGTGGATCTATCTAGGCCCCTGGCCCTAACCCAGCTGTCATTCAAGTGCATGCCCTTCACTCTAGGAGTTTAGGAAGTATTCTGAGTTCCTCAAATGCTCTCCTCAGGCTCTTTCAGTTCTCTGAACCAAGCTGCATGCCACTCAGCTCCCTTATCTTTCTCCTTTTAACTCTTTTGTAACCTTTGAAACTCATTTAGTTCATTAGAAGTTTGTTCAAGATGTCCCACCTTGGTTACTGCGTTTACTTCCCAGGTATAGCCTTCCCTAGAATATCTTTTGTATGTATCTTCTGTCAATATGTTGTAATAGAATAATTGTTGGCTCTCTTGACTATTTCTCCTAATGAAATACAGAATTCTTAAAGATTGTATGTATGTTGGTGCTTAGTAGAGTGTAGTTGCATAAAAGTTTTTGATAAATAACGTTGAATAAATAAATACCACCTTTTACATAAATCAAAACAAAGCAGTCATTCTAAAACAGAAGATTGAAAAATCAATAAACAACTCTCAGTGAAGAACAGACAAAACAAAAAAAGGTATGTGAAACACTTATGAGCAAGTAATCATAATAATCAATTTAACTGTTTTTAGAGTAATGTATGGGCTTAGAAAAAGCAATGCTAACATTTTTAACTTAGTTTGAATGGTGCTCCTTAAGCTGCAACTGTCAGTCATCTTTTTAAAGCCAATGGCTTTTAACAAAGGCTGCACACTCACTTTTTAAGGTTCCAAGATTAGGTAGGAACTGGGTCTTCACATAATTCTTCTTGACTCGTCCTGAGATCCACTGTGCCCTGTGCTATAGACTGAGTATTTGTGCCCACCTCCACGTGTTGAAACTTAATCACCAATGAAACTGTACTTGGGGATGGGGCCTTTGAGAGGGGATTAATTTATTACGGTGGAGCCCTCATGGTGGGATCTGTGCCCTGGAGAACTTCACTCCTGCCATGCGAGGACACAGCCAAAAACCAGCCATCTATGAACCAGGAAGTGAGCCCCCAGCAGACACCGAGTCGACTGAAGTATGGTAGCAACCATCATGTAGAAACTGTAGTTTAACTCTAACCCTGTTGTTTGGCTTAACAATAGAAAAGTTACTTTGATTTTCTGAATTGTATAAATCATCCCATTCGATTGAATGACTATCCCATTGATTGTTATCTTACTGGTTTTAGAGCACATTTTTCCTTCACCTGGGAAACAGGACAGCACAATTATCCTAAATTGTTTTAGTGGCCACAGATAATGCGTTCCAGTTGACTCAGTGGTCCCAAGACCAGGACAGTGCAATTATTCTAAATTACCTCAATGGCTCTAGATAATGAGTTCCTGGCAACTCAGTGGTTTCAAGACCCGAGGGCTCTAGATAAGGTGTTTCTGTCAATTCAGTGACCCCCAGACCCAAAACTGTAATTAACATGCTTAATTCTGCTTCTGTAAACTGCTTTTTTTTTGCAAACCAGGTTCCCCATTCCAAACCTTGAGATGTAATCAATACCTTTGTGATCTTTGCCTATATAAGTCTGGTTTTGCCACCATCTTATCACTATGAGATTTGGGAATGGCCCCTCATAGTCCTGGATTGCAATAAATGTGACTCTTTAATTCGACTTCTTGAGGCGTCCTTCTGTGACTCGCGGGGTACATTACAACACTACCAGCCACTTGATCTTGGACTTTCCAGCCTCCAGAACAGTGAGGACAAGATTTCTGTGTGTATGAACCAACCAGTCTCTGGTATTCTGTTAGAGCAGCCAAAACAGACTGAGACACCCTGGCTGCCTTATCTCTTTGGACCTCCCCTGAAAACAGCCAATTTTTTCAAGCTGGTTTGCCCCTGAATAAAGTGCTTAAGAATTGTTTAGCTGTTGGTTGTTCATTAAAAATTGGGAAATGAGTACTGTTTAGATTGTCAAATTGTTAATATCAAAATTGAAAAATAAGTTGTCATTTTCGGCAAGAGCAGATGTTTGTGGCACCTCTTTTTCAGCGCATCTGTCTATTACTGAGGGGTTAGCTGGAGCTTTGTGAACATAAGGCTTTAGTTATTTAAAAAAAATTATTCCATTGGCTTTCAATTTACAGCATAACAAAAGTGTGTATAATGCGGCAGAACTGTTTTATGTGATTAAGAAGTGTTTATTCTGGATTTGTAATTAATTTAATTGTGATATCTAGAGGACTGCAATTTTAAAAAACTTTCAATCCTGATAGCCTATTATTCATATGACAACACTGAAATAAAGTGACACTATGACAAATGGAAATATAACAAGCAGTTGTCCTGATTGAATAACATTTTGAAAGAAGAATCTATAAAATTTCTACATACATCATGCATATAAAATATACAAAGCAAAATTCTGTTTTGCCCTCAAATTTTGCATCTGAGCTAGAAAGTTCACAATTTGATGAACATCCTACAAATGCACTTTCATTATTTAAAACCAGCTTGAGAAATTTCATATGGTAAAATGGACCGAGGAAAAGAAGTAATTCAGCCGCCTCATCAAATGATTTCCTTAAACCCAGGTCCCATTTGAGGTCAGTGACACACCCTCATTTGTTTGAACTATGGTTTTTACCAAATTCAATCAAACATTAAAAGGAAGTACTTAATTAGTTATGCTGCACTAACAAAGAAGAATTATGACACCTTACTAATCTATGTTATGGCAAAACTCTGACCCCACAAAAATGATTGGTGCCATTAAGGAGATTGATTAAAACACATAGGAATTATAATTCAAAGAATTGGTGGAGAGAAAGCCATCACATTCAAGCTGCATTATTTTTTCTACTCAGATGCTGCACTGAAATTCCATATAAACTTGTTTCCAAAGCTGAATTGCATTGTGGAAAGTGTTAATAAAATGAATATAGAATAAATGTGTGGTTTCCACTTCCATTTAGTTAAATTTATTTCAAATACATTAGAGCCAGTAAGTAGTTTTAAATTCAGAACATTGCAAATATAACTTCTTTACCACCTGAAATGCTAAGATATAAAGATTTCTAAAACAAAGTTCTATTTGTGATTTAAACACGAGGAGATTCTGCCCAATTATTCCCCCACAAGCCCAAATCCAAGTTTCAGCATAATTGCTCTCAGATTATCAGAGAAAAATTTGAAAATAAGGAAAAGTGGGAAAGCAGGAGATAAACCACCTACAAATAACTATTATTGACATTTTTACATCTTCTTCTTATCATTTTGAATGAAAATGTTTTTTGTGATTGTTGCTTTCTAAAAGATACTGCTATTAGGCTTTGTCTAAAATATTTGAAAAGACTTGGTTTTTGTTAAATAAAAACACCTTTGAGTTCCTAGTATTCAAATATTAGATCATAATTATAGAAATTGGAAATTGCCTTCAAAACAAGTAATGTACCTACCATGTGTCTATTTTTTACTAATCATTCTTTATTTCTCCCTAGATTTAAATTTGGTGAGAGCTTTACAGATATATTTCACTGACTAAGTGGCCATACGTTACATTATAGATCATCCTCCTAGGCCAGACAACTCACAGAAGGTCAAAGAGTACAATGAAATATTTTGTCTTTCACCTGGGATAAACAGTGAAAATATTTCTAAGGCTTAAATAATATTTGAACATAAATAAGGTTAAATAGTGTAGTATTATATAGGAAGTTAGTGAATTTAATACCTAACATCTCCTCAAAACCAGCACAAGAAAATGAAACATGTGAGGTAAAGAATACGCCTATGTATTGGGGGAGGGAAAGTTTTAAAGCGTGCTAACATTATAGAACTCTAAATTACGCTGACCTTCTAGGCACAATCTTTAATGATACATTTGCAGGAGCTCATACATGATCATAAATATTGATCTTTTCTTTCACAATTGAAAGCAAGTGGCTCAAATCCTTTGAAAATATGAATAAGGCCGAAGACTCACAGCTTTTAGACTACCAGTGGTTTCAAACTTTGATCAATTTTAATTTTATGAGGTCTTTCTCATAACTAGGATGTAGTATTAGCTTTCTCAGGATTTAGTATCAATTAAGGGTGAAAGAATGCATTAATATATTCAAATAATTATGTAAATTCTGCTGCCCAAAAGTGGAGACAAATCATTTGATAAAGGTACCATACCATGATAACTAAAAAACCCCACTTAGTAACGTAATTTTCAAAAGTATAAATTGTGTGTGGTTTAGAGATGCCATGTGAAATGTATGAAATCCTGAGCTCTTTAAAACTGATCAATGAGTCAAGGACCTTGGAAAAGCGTGGCATTTGGATTTCAAAATCAATCACGTGAAGGTAAAAGTGTTACTGAGCATGAGGAAGTACAGCTTCATAATTCAGAGTGCGGATTTACAGCTTGACTGCTTGGGATTATGCTGACTGGGCCACGTTATCAGTATGTGAACTGGCGCAAGTTGCTTCATTTCTTTCATTCTCAGTTTCCTCATCCATAAAATGGAACTCAGACCAGAACTTACTTCATAATGAGGTTGTGAGGAGTACATGACACATGGAAAATACTTAGCAGTGCTGAGCACAGGGCTAGCACGCAGTAGGTGCTGGCTTATTATAGTGATGACAATATTATTAGTCTTGTTTAATTCCTGACATTCAGTTAAACTACTATCTATGTCACGTTGCCTACATTGCTTCAAATTATCTATTGTTCTACTAGAGGCCTGGTCCATGAAATTCATGCACTCTGCGGGGGCGGGGGGGGGTCGTTCCTCAGCCCAGCTTGCACCCTCTCACAGTCTGGGAGCCCTCGGGGATGTCTGACTGCTGACTTAGGCAAGCTCCAAGGCCGGCAGTCAAACATTCTTAGCGCCACTGCAAAGGTGGGAGAGGTTCCCCCCACTGCCGCTGCGCTTGCCAGCCGTGAGCCTGGCTTCTGGCTGAGTGGCACTCCCCCTGTGGGAGCACACTGACCACCACGGTGCAGCTCCTGCGTTTAGCAGGATTGGGCTGAAACCGGCTCTCCCACATCCCCTGAGGGGTCCCAGATTGCAAGAGGGCACAAGCCAGGTCAAGAGACCCCACAGGTTCACGATTGGGGCCGGGGAGGGACACAGGAGGTTGACTAGCAAAGGAGGGACTGCGGGAGGGCTCCAGGGCATGTCCGGCCCATCTTGCTCAGTCCCGATCGGCCAGACCCCAGCAGCAAACTAACCTACCAGTTAGAGTGTCTGCCCCCTGGTGGTCAGTGCACATCATAGGGAGCAGTTGAGTGGCCTTAGCATATCATTAGCATAATATGCTTTGATTGGATGAATGGATGAATGGACGCCTGGACACTTAGCATATTAGGCTTTTATTATATAGGATGTAAAAATGTCTAATTTCATATATATACCCACAGAAATCCGTTATGTATATAAAATAAATTCCATGAGAAGAGAGAGATAATATTTACACATTTTACCTATTTGTGTCCTTAATAGTCACCTATTGTGCATATAAACATGTTTGCTGATTATTGTGATGACAATCTCAATCTAGTATTTCTTTCCCTGTGGAGACTCAGAAGATATCTATCTTGCAATACAAAATACAAAATGAATTACATCTTCAGAATTTTTTTTTAAAAAAGGAGTTCTTTTCAATCTTTACAAAAGCTTCCTAAATATAGATATATCATTACTATAATTAGAAAAGTGTTTTTAAAATAAAAATAAATGCGGGTCCTTTTCCTTTAAAATTACTAAAATTCATGTTGACAAAATGACACTTTAAGCTTCTTGCTCTATAGGGAGGCCTACTTATTTTTTTCCTGTTTACTCCTTTCACTCACATAAAATTTATGCAAGAGGCATTTAACTAGGGGCAGAAAAAATAAAAATTATTGCACAGCCCCATGAGTTATACCTTTTCTAAAATAAAAAGTTTTGCAAATAACGTAATCTTTCTCTATCCTAAAAAAAGTTTGTGAATGAGTAACTCAGAGAATTTTATAAAATTCCTATAGTGCTCATTGGAATCGGAGGGAATGAAGCTTGTAAAGGGACTGCAAGCTCACCACTGCCGACCTTGCTGGTAAAATATGTGACCTGGTACCTGTAGTTAGTATCCTTTACCAAAGTGTTCGTCTTGCAGCAATGTGGACATGCAGTGCTCCGTACCGAGTCCCTCATTGTCCAGTGTGTTAGTGGATGATGTATATAGTGCAGTTAATGGAGTTGAATAGATCTTTACATTTCACACCTCAGTGAATGTGTGCTCCATTTTCTTTCTGGCTTCTGTTGCTAGATTTTTTTTTTTTTTTTTAAGAAAGCAGTTTTATACATTAAGTATAAATTTGTGACTTTGAGAAACTAGAACAGACTGGAAAGGGACAATTAGAATCATATAATTATTTATGCTAACATAACCATTGGATCAAATTTCTTGACATTTGGGAATCATTTAATTATTTCTTAATTAGAAGTGGTGTGAGAAGTGAGAAGCCACTGTTTGCAATTGCGCTCACTATAAGAAATTATTGTGTCACTGATTAAGGATAAATGGATACAACACTAGTAGGCTAACATGTCAGTGATGCCCTCAGCAGCCATTTAATATAAATTGAACATGTTTTGTCCACCTTGATATGATCATATTTGAAAAATCTTGTCAGAAATGACATGATTTTTCTCATATTTAAACATCCCACTTGCAAAACCGTAGTTTAAATACTTTGAATAATCTCAGAGATTTAATAATCACCAAAATAATCCTACACTACCCTGACATAGCATATCACAACTGCTAGAAAATCTTCACAAATGGGAATTTTGCTCTCACACAGAGATAGAATGCCATATTATCATTACTCCATTAACAAGAAAGCCAAGGCTAGGTACTCAAGTGAACTATAATAGAAGATTAAAATAATTTAAGTGCATGGAATTAGCATCATAACTGGGTATTTGTCCCCGACTTAAAAGGCTAGTACAGCATGGTTGGAAGTGACATTGGAGAAGAAAACCCAAGGATTGGAAACCTATGACCCAAAAGTCAACCCTCTGTCTGTTTTTGTAAATAAAGTTTTAGTGGAACAAAGTCACATTGATTTTTTAACATATTGTCTATGAGTGCTTTCAAGCACAATGGCAGAGATGGGTGGCTGCAACAGAGACCATATGCCTCACAACACTGACAATATTTACTATCTATCCCTTTGCAGAAAGAGCCTGCCAACCCCAGTTCTGAGCCAAAGAGATTGTCTGTGCCGCACAAGGGAAGAATCTAGAGACTGTGAGAAAGCACTGAACACCAAATGAACAAATAGAATAGAAACATGCTGAAGTAGATGCATGATTACCTACAATATCTTTCAAAGGACAGCAATTTAGCAGTACTACTAATCAGCGCTGTGGAGGGAATAGAGAATTGGGGAAGAAAAATCAAATCTACAATCATTTTTATCTCCATCAGATATCCAATACATCTTTTTGAGTTTCTCATAAGCATAGAGCATCCCATTAGGCATTAATCTATGAATGACCTTTTTAATGAGGTATTTTAATGATCTTCCAAGTACAGGTATTTGGGGGTGGCATTGTGAACAACCAACTATTTATCTGAGCAATGGAGAAAGCTATAGCATGGATCAAAAAACCTCATCAATCGTCATAAGTGTCCTTGCATCCTTAGATAACCTTACCTTTTCCCTTTCTTATCAGGCCAGAAATTCCTTCAGGGAAAGGAAAAAATCAGGCACAGCTGCTTTGTGAAATGGCTGCTCAGTCTGTATACCAGCATTTCAAAGAAGCTGTAGCCTAGCACTGACAGTCTTAGGGGAGAGTAAGAAGTGACTTAATATATTAGATACATTTATGTATTTTCCTAACCAAGTCTTAGCTTCATGAAAGAATGGAAAGAAAAATAAATAGCTGGCAAGTTTGAAGAACAACTGATAATCCTGGAAATGCATTTGTATCTGTCCATTCTTTTATTAAAACATTTGTTTTGACACCTACCCTGTTCATGGTGCTTATTTGGAATTGTGGAGAAAGAGAAATGTATGCTCTCAAGAATCACAAAAATCTAAAGGAGAAGAAAAACACCTATATAAGTAACTATATTGTAATATAACTAGAGGCCCGGTGCACGATATTCGTGCACTGGTGGTGGGGGGGGGGGCGATGGTGGAGGGGCCCCTCAGCCCAGCCTGCACCCTCTGGCAGTTTGGGATCCCTCCAGGGATGTCTGACTGCTGGCTTACGCCCACTCCCTGCGTGAGCCTGGCTTCTGGCTTTCTGACTGAGCAACACTCGCCCTATGGTAGTGCACTGACTGCCAGGGGGCAGCTCCTGCATTGAGCATTTGCCCCCTGGTGGTCAATGCACGTCATAGTGACCAGTCATTCTGCTGTTCGGTTGATTTGCATATTAGCCTTTTATTACATAGGATAATTTCTATTACTTTTGTAATTTATGAATGAACTGGGCATGAAGGCATAAGAAACCAATCATCATCACCCATATGTGTAACTAACACTGTCTGCTTCAAGACACCATGTCCAAATGGCAGGATGTAGAAATTATTGGTGTGGTGTACCCAGTGTGACACAGAGCATTTTAGAAATACATTCACCATAGTTCAATGGAGAATGTTCAGTCAAGAGATTTAACTTTAATTAGTGAAACGGTAATATTAGAACCATTGAAATCAAAGAAGGACTCATGCATTACTGTTTTGGAACCCAAAATTAGAGTCTCTGGTTTCTTCCTCTGTTCTTCAATCCCGGAGTTTTGTAATAAATTATATTTCCTTCATTGATTTACATCAGATAAAAATTCTGTCCCCTTTTGATGGCAGCAGCTGAATCAGCGACTCCAGGAGCCAGGCTTCTGTGCCATCTCTCTACCAGGTTAACTGTGGGGGCGCAATTGTAAGGGCTAGGAAGCTATTACTATGAAAAGTCACCTTTATAGTCTTCACTAATACACATGATGAAATATATATGTGTTTACACACACGCACACACACATATATATGTGTGTGTGTGTTGTGTGTGTGTGTTGTGTTGTGTGTGTGTGTGTGTGTGTATGACTCTTTCTAAGGTACCTTTTTTCCATAACAATTTTCCCTTTTTAGATTTATATTGATGATCCTGCCTCAGTTTTTCTGTAAAAGGCGAAAGATTTATGCGATCTGAAGAGAAACCAGAGTATAGTTTTTCTGTAAAATAATTAAATTGCGTGGGGTGGCTTGTAAAGTCCCTCTTAGCTCTACAAATACATGCTTTTATACAGTGTTCCTAAACAAATAAGTCTCTGTTGAATTTAACTGTGACCTAATTGCCTGCTTCACTGGTCACAGTTTCTGATCCCAGAGGGGTAGTGACCCTGGTCATATAAATGGGTAGTTTGCTTTCATTAATTCATTTCATCTATATTAACTTTATGTCCAGTAATATTTGATGGTAATAATTGTGACAGTTGGTCAAGGAGGATCTAATACGTAAAACAACTTGGAAATTCTTCTACTCGCTATTTCCTGAAATGGTGATATTTTCCTTGCCTTCTTAATGGAGTCTGTTAAAGTACTAAGGAAATGGTGCTATCTGAAATGTGATATCTTGAAGAGAAATATGATTTGACTGTCTCCTCATGACCATTAATTAATTTAGATCAATTTCTTTTGATAGTGATATTGGAGTTAACTGTTAGGCACAAAATATGTTTAATCAATGCAGTTTAAAAATTATCTGAACTTTCATTTTATAGGAACAGAAATCTCCACAATGTCAATCTTATATTTCATACCCTCAGTAAATCAGACCACTGACATCAGTGTTATGGCAAGTTCAGTTAGGAGCTAAGAATGTGCATAGCACTATACAACTACTAATTAGCTTGCCTGGAAACAGTGCAGCAGTGTTTATTCCCACATAGGTAAACTGAGGCAAGGGCTATTTGAAAAGAGGGCTCAGGCTACCCTTCAAATTAGTGGGACTCAAATTATTATTTTATTTGTTGAACCCAAATAAGCCTTTGTTTAAAAATGTAATATACTGAAAATACTTCACAAATTTAATTTTCCCTTCATCGACACATAGAGCACTTACAAACTGAACAATTTGCATTCTTAAATAGATAAATGAATTAGTGTGAAAAGTAGAAAAAGCCAAGTTGCTAAAGCGCACATTATATGTTAATTTTCACAATCTCTTAACAAAAATGAACATTTTAAATGTACCTTTTGTCTTTGACTCAGAAAAAGAGAAAGACAAGGAAATTAATATTTTTGTAATATAGATGTCATCTTATTTTTCATGCCTGACTCATTTGAAAATGTAGATTAATTTGCAAACAATTTAGAAGGCTGAACTATTGAATTGGGTCCTCTAAGATTTAGAATTTGTCATCTTTTAAAGTTGACACCCAGCGAGAGCTTGTCAATTACAAAGAAGTGAAATGAAGTGAAAATAAGTCTCATCTTCATCTTCTTGTTATATGCTTGGTTGGTTATAGAGAGACACCATTTACAAGCTCAAAATAATTATTCAGAAAGTTACGCTTCACTTTGAAACCAAATTTAAGCAAGGGAAAAGCCCATTCCGCGATGGTTATTTTATTCAGTGGGTGGGGAGATTGGGAAGGAGTAGGATAGGCTACATGGACCCTTAAGGCCAGTGGCTAGAATGTCTCTTATATATTTTCATTTTTTCTCATGTTGGTAATGAATAGAGATGATTTCAGGTTACTGTTTTACAAACAAAAAAGCTACATGTTGTTTATACTTCTCTATTGCTGTTCAATGAAAGTGAGAATTTGGGAGAAATAATTATAATGTTATTTACACATTTTATCAACATGTGAATTGAAACAGCCAAACAATTCCACTCCCTAGCAGACCTCAGGTTTTAATTGCTTTTTTCCACCCATTAAAAACATAATAGGCAAAATGTTTTAATATCTGGTTAGATGCAAACAACGATGAATTGCTTGTTGTAGTCAAATAAGTAGATAAATTTGGAAAGGCATACTTCGGTGAAACCATTTAACTCTTGGCTTTGATCTCAAGATCTACTGCCAATGGGCAAGTCAGTTACCCTGGGAAATGCAACAGTATTTAGTACACACAACTCCCCAATAAATTCATTTCCAACTTTTGCTCAGCTCAGAGATGTTAAGCAGACTTTGAAAACCTGCCTCTGAGAATGACTGGTAGAGATGAATAGAACCAAGGTGTCAGCTGAAGTCAGGTAGCAGAAAGAGGGATGTTCCAATAGTGTTTTCCTCCTTCCTGCACTCTCTTAGGGCCACTTAATACCATATGCTCTTACCTCTGGAGGAGAAGACAGAAGGAGAAGCTGGACAGGAGCCAGAAGAGGTGTGTGATAACATTTAAATCATTTAGAATGAAGAATTGAGACATCATTTCTCCTCCACTGCCTAATCTAAAGCCCTCAGGCCAACCCTATTTTCATCACAGTGAGAGGGCAAAGGTCCCAAGTGAATTGTTTGATATTTCCATCTCTTAAAAAAAAAAAAAAAAAAAAAAAGGCATCACTTCATAGACCTGATTTGACAAAACCAGCATTTTATCTTCCTAAATCCTGTTCATTTTCAAGGCCATGCTGAAGTCTCCTCAATGAAACGGTCACTTGTGACTATCATTTGTTGCCTTGTCTCAAAGTCTATGATACTTGTTTATGGTGCTCTTTGGGAGTATGGTCAGTGTCTCTATACTGATGCTAAACTTTAAAAAAGTAATTATAAAAGTAATAAAATGACATTGAAATGTTTGGATAATAGAGAAAAAGATCATCATAATTTGCCCTGGTTGGGTAACTCATTTGGTTACAGCATGACCTCAATATGCCATTAGCCTTTTATGGACTCAGTTTCTTATTGTATAGCTGGATAATGCCACACATTGCATAGCATTTTTTGTAAAGATTAGGAATAATCTTAAATGTTAAAACTTAGCACAAAGTAAAACAATAAGAGTGGTCATTGTTATTCATCTTTCTAAAAGAATTAAATCAATTTAGAATGCCTCTGCCTGTGTAGAAGGATACCAGGTTTTTCATGTTTCTCTGTCTCTCTCCTTTCCCCTCTCTCTCTCTCATATTAATAAAACAAAAGATAATCATAATTTAGTGCTCTAATCCAGTAACTATCATCTAGATATAGATCTGTTATATTTAGATATTGTGTGTTTAATCATATTGGTTAAGATTAGAAAGTAGTACCACGTGTTTTAATGTGTATGCCTTCACTAGAATGATTATATACTTAGTGATGAGTTCTCTTTTTGAATCACATGTGGATGACATTTGCTTACTTTGGATTCAAAGTTCTTATTTTGTTTAATCTTTATAATTCTTTATAATTTAATCTTTATAATATTTTCATAATATCTATATATAGTTATAAAAATTTATAATTAATATATTTATATTTGTCTGCCTATAAAATATATATGTTCTTGTTTCTGCTGAATTCTAGATCCCATTGGAGTATTCCCCTACATGTTCATTCTTTTACCTCTTCTTATGTCCACAAAAATGTCAAAGTCATTTTATTTTTCACTCAAAATACTCATGTTTGGAAGAAATTTTTGTGAATGTTTAGAAGTTTTATATTGACGTAATAATTTAACATTGAATATTAGAAATCCCTGAACCTCACATTGCTATTACACATTCTCTGGCATGAGAGCAACATCTGTCCTGCAAGATTTTCCATTTCTCAATTCTAGTATTGTTTTATTCAGAAATGAATGGCATATATATACACCATGTCCATATATGTGTGTATATATATATATCCCATTAATATAAACATCAAGTACCTATTATGTTTCATTAAATCTAAAATGTAATCAATTGTATATTACCATTATTTTACATGTCACTCAGAAAAAATTATTTTGCCATAAACTATGACAACTTTGATTGTGAAAACAAAGCTTACAAATATATATAAGAATACAAAAATACCCAGCATGTAACAAGATAAAATTCACAATGTCTAACATTAAGTCAAAGACTATCATGCATTCAAAAAATCAGGGTAACATAACTCAGAATGAGAGGGGGAAAATTCACTAATCAAAATAGACTTCAAAATGGATCATAGACAGAAATGAAAGTGAAAACTATAAAATTCTTAGAAGAAAGCAAGGCAGGAGCAAATCATCATGCCCTTAGTTGGGCAAAGATTTCTGACATACAACACCTAAAGCAGAATAAATAAAAGAAAAAAATTGAAAAATTGGTCTTCATAAGAATTAAAACTTTAGCACTTCAAAAAATATTGTCATAAAAGTGAAAAGACCAAGCCAAAGACTTGGGGAAAAATATTTTAATTCACACATCTAATGAGATCTGTATAAAAAATACGTAAAGAATTCTTATAACAAAGTAATAAGAAGATAAATAACCCAATTAAAAATTAGCAAAACTTTTATTTTGAATAGACAAAGATATGTAAAGGGCTAACAAGCACATGAAAATGTCCAACATTATTCGTCATTAGGGAAATCAAGTTAAAACTATAATGAGATGCCACTACATATTCATAAGAATGGCGATAATAAAAAAAGACAATGATACATGCTGCTGAGTATATAGAGAACCTGAAAACCTCTTAGAGTGCTGATTTAAATATAGTCTCATTCAATAACTTTAAAAAATAATTTAGTAGTTTCTCAAAATGTTAAGCAGAGAATTACCTTATAATCCAGAAATCATACTCCTAGGTATCTAACCAAGAGAAATAAAAACATATGCCTTCACAAGGTACTAAAAATGATTAATTATACACTCTAAACAGATAAACCTTATTGTGTTAAATTATACTTCAATATTTAATAAATCTGCTTCTAAAATTTTTTGAGACATGGAAGATATCAAAATATCCAAGTATATTTGATGTTATTAAAGGAAGATTATATATTATAGAAAAAATTATTAGATGATTGAAAGCATAGCAATAGAAATTATCCATAATGATTCAAAATGAAGAAATAATTTAAAAAATAAGGTTAACAATGAAAGATTATAGGACAACTTAAAATAGCCTACTGTATGTGTAATTGAAGTCCCCAAAGGGAAAGTGTGTGAGTGTGGGGGGGAGGCGGTGACAGGGGAAGGAACAGGCAAAAATAAAAATTGAAATAATGGATGAAAATTTCCCAAAATTAAAGAAAGATATAAACCTACAGATCCAAGAAGTTCAATGAGCCCCAAGTACAAGAAACATGAAGAAAATCACATCGAGGTACATAATAATCAAATTCTTCAAAACCAGTGATAAAGAGAAATCTTATAAGCAGCCACAGGGAAGGAATCACATTACATAAAGAGAAACACAGGTAAGGTTGACATCAGTTTCTCGTCAGAAAAAGAAATGCAAGAAAGAAGCCTAGAATACTATATCCAGCAAAAATACTTTTCGGTAACAAAGGTAAAGTAAAGGTTTTTTTCAAGCCTGCAAAGGTGAAGAAAAGCACCACCAGGAGACCCACCTTATAGCATCCTTCAGATAAAGAAAATGAGATAAATTGGAAATACAGAATGATGGATGAGCACCAGAAATGGTAACTACAAAATTAAATCTCATATTTATCTTTTAAATATCTAAGAAGATACTTGATCATTTATACAAATAAAGAAAAGAAACCACAAAGTATTTTGAAGTTTATAACAGATAAGTGAATAAACATATGACAATAGCAACAAAGCCTGGGAGGGGCAAACATGCATTTACACCATTTTGAGGTTCTTATTCTACATGTGAGGTAATATAATATCTGTTTAAGATAGACTGTGATAAGTTAAAAATGTATACTCTCTGTAAAACAAATGCCAAAATAAATAAATTATAGCTAATAAACCAATAAAAGGGATGCATATAATTAATACAAAATTATCAATTTTCCCCAGCAGGTGTGGCTCAGAGATTAGAGTGCCATCTTGCTAAGGCACTAACCGTCTGCCCTGCTAAGGCACTACTCTTTTCTCCTACCAGAATCAGACTCTGGGTCCTCCAGCTTCTGTTAGCAATCCTAGCCTTTTTGTTGTTGTTGTGTTTTTTAACAACAAACAATAATAATAACATCAACCACAAAACATACTTCCACCTGTCTTCTGCTTTCTTTTCTATTAGAAAAAGCTGGAACAAAAAACTATTTCAAATTAACTATGATTTTTTGGTAAGAAAGACTCTCACTGGGGAAGGCATTACTGTATACATTTTCTCTGAACAAAACATGTTCCTCCATTTTACTTTATATGAAGTAGTGAAGTTCATTGTCTGTCAAGTGCTTCAAGCAATTTAAAAGAATAGCATTGCAAATGCACGATTGTCTATGAATACTGTGTCTATGTTGGAGCACAATAAAGAATTATGAATCATTTCCACCCAGTGTTGTAAATTTAATTTTCAAGAATATTATAAAATGAAGTAACTATTATTATAAAGATGTTTTAAGATGACATTTAATTACAATGTAGGATAATTTATTTTACCAGCTAGAGTGTCTTGGGCTAATTGCCTTTATTTATGTTTTATGCTGTGCCATCATAACAAACAACCTGCTCGATATGTTTATTTTACCTTGTTCTTGTAATCTTAAGAGGTATTCTGGATTTTTCTCTACATTTTGGTAATGCTTCTTAATTGTAAGGGAAACATTCCGTTGCCCTTACACCTCCCTTATGGAAGAATGCTTTGATCTCTCTAGAAGTTTAATTGCATTTCATGGAATGGTTCCTCTTTTCAATTAGGTCTAGGCTTGGATGCTGATTATATTTTCTTTCATGTTTCCATTCAATCATTTCACTGGTAAATGCTCCGTTTCACCAATGTGTGCTTTCATCCCAGCCCCTGATAACAGTAACTTTTGAGAAACCACATTCCTTCACCTGATAAAGATAGGCTCTCTGATCACCCTTGGAGTGTTTTGGCAAATTAGCCTTTGATTATGTTAATTATTCTTCCCTTTTACAGATAGCTATAGTTCAAGTTAAGATACTGTCATCTCTCTTATTGGGTTCACTCTACTAGGAAGGTGATCATCATTGATAGGATAAGAATCCTTGTTTATTAAATGAAATGAATTATTTGAATTTTAGTGAAACTATTTGGGTTCACTTCTCTGAAAAAATAATATTTTATCATGGTAATTGCCAGTGATCTGTCCAGATTTCTGCCCAAAGACAGAATAGTCAAGTTCTATCCAAAGGACAATCTGCTTGTTGGTTCTGTTTCTAAAATTTTCATTCTGTAATCTTCTAAAGACTCAGTTAATATTAGCACCATCATTCTCATACTAAGATAGCAAAGGATCATATAGTTTGAGAAAAGAAAAGAGAAAGCAATCAAATAGAATTGTGTGTACACTGCTTTGTTTTCTTATACAGGCTAGTCAATTCTGTTTAAGAAGTGTGTTCTAGTGGTTGGAGGTGAGCCAAAAGTTTCATGAACAATTCTAATAGAAATTTAATTGTTCTGGGTAGAGAATACCAGCAATGTTGGACAGTCAATCTGTATCTCAGTTTCTCCATCTGTAAAACACACACACACACACACACACACACACACACACACACACACACACACACATGAAACCCAGCAATACCCAATTACCAATTATCTTAGAAATATATACATTGGCCAAGGTCTGTGTATAAAAATGGCCTTACAACTGCCGAAATTATCTTGTTTTGTAAGGTTTTAAACCAAATCATTGCTCAACCAGTAAAGTATTCAACTATAACTAATGTATTTGGTTATTTTCTTATTTATTTACCTCCCATCTATTCAAAAATATTTGTTGCACACCATCTAAGTGCCAAAAATTGTACAAGTCACTGTAGATACAGCAGTGAATGAGAAAGACAAAGTCTGTGCTCTGGTGTAATTTACATTCTAGCTGTGGCCTGGGGACAAATAAAATAAAAGAAAAGGACAATGTGAAGAGGGGCATTCTTTAGAGTGGTCAGGGGATTCCTATCTGCAAGGGTAATGCTGAGCTCAGATGAAGTAACAAAGAATGTTCCAGGCAGAGAACACCAAGTACACGCCCCAGGGATGAGAAATAATTTATTAAAATACAGAAGAAGACCAAGATGATTCAAGTGTAGTGAATGTCATAGAGAGTGAGCTGAGATGAGGTTTAGAGGAAGAAAGGGATGCATCATGTGCATAGTAGAGAACACAGTAAAGACTTCATATTATTCTAAATACAATGGGGCACTTTTGAAGAGTTCAGGAGGGTTGTACCATGATCTTATTTTGTGCCTGTTGTGTAGACAATGAACTATAAAGACCCAGAATGCAAGCAAAGAGAACAGGTAGGAGACTCTTAAGGTCATCTTAAGTGAGCAGTGATGGCAATAGTGGAATTTGTAACAAGTTCTTGAATTTGGGGAGATAAAGCTTAAATGTCTCGTAATAGTTCAGTTTGGGGGGTTCAGAAAGAGGGAGGAATAAAGATGACTTCAGATTTCTTAGCTCGAACAACTGGGTAGTGGTTGGTGGCATTTAATCACCTAGGGAAGATAGAATTAGGAAGAGGAATAGGGCAGTGCATCTAAAGTCCCGTTATAAGCCTGTTAACTTAAAGTTACTTTTAGGTATCTAAATATTGATGTCAAGTAGACAGTTCTATATATGAATGTGGCCCTCAAGCCAAGTATGGAAATACATATTAGAAGGAATAACCACAGAGATGGAATTGAAAGTGCACAACAAATGGTAAGTAAATAGGGAAGAAAAGATTGCCCAGGACAGAGTTCTGGGACTTTTCAATATTTAGAGTCTAAGCCAGTGATGGTGAACCTTTTGAGCTCGACGTGTCAGCATTTTGAAAAATGCTAACTTAACTCTGGTGCCGTGTCACATATAGAAATTTTTCGATATTTGCAACCATAGTAAAACAAAGACTTATATTTTTGATACTTATTTTATATATTTAAATGCCATTTAACAAAGAAAAATGAACCAAAAAAATGAGTTCGCATGTCTCCTCTGACACGCGTGTCATAGATTCGCCATCACTGGTCTAAGCATTGAGGAAGGAACCAACTTAGGAGACTGGAGATAGGGGAAACACATGAAAAACCATGATACAGAATTCAAGAGAATAAAGTTTCAAAGTGGATAACTATTTTCATTGCTTCTGAGAAGTCAAGAAAAAGAGAATTTTTTTTGAGATGGAAGTTATTGTTGGTCTTGATGAAGCAGGTTCAGAGGTAGAAATTGAATGGAATCCTAAGGAGATAATGAGGAAGAGTTAAGAAAAACAAGAGTGTACAGGTGAAAGGGGAAAGGCAGGGGCACATCTTTATGAAGCTATGTCTCCATACATCACTGTTAAAGCTAATCCTATCTAATAAGGAGGGAATATGCTAATTGACTGCCATGCCCTCAAAGATGGTGGCGCCCACAGCTACAAGATGGCCGGCAGGGGAGGGCAGTTGTGGGCAACTGGGCCAGCAGGGGAGGGCAGTTGGGGGCAATTGGGTTAGCAGGGGAGCAGTTAGGCATTGATCAGGCTGGCACGGGAGTGGTTAGGGGGCAATCAGGCAGGCAAATAGGCAAGCATTTGGGAGCCAGCAGTCCCAGATTGTGAGAGGGATGTCCGACTGCAGGTTTAGGCCCGATCCCATAGGCAGTCAGACATCCCCTGAGGGGTCCCAGATTGGAGAGGGTGCAGGCTAAGCTGAGGGACAGCCCCCCCCCCCCCCAGTGCACAAATTTCATGCACTGGGCCTCTAGTAAGCTAATAAGCATCTTAAAGATTAATTCTTATCTTTAGGATTTTCAGTTTATTTTTGTTTGTGTTTGGGAGCCTTTATCAAACATTTACTCATCTTCTTTTTAGGTACAAGGCACTGTTCTAGACTCAGAATTTTCACTAAGGAACAAGGCAAGCAAAGAGAGACATATAACATACAGTAGAAATAGTGTACTACAAGGTAACAGATGCTTTGAAAAAAATTAGAAGTAGAGCAGAGTAACACAGACCTGAAGTGCTAGGGTTATGATTTAAGTAGGATGTTTAGTTTAGGCCTCACTAAGAGGTGACTTTTGTGTAAAAATCGAGGAAGGTGAGAGCTCAGTTGGGTGGTTTATTTGGAGGAAAAACATTCCTGGCAGAGGGAACCACTAATACAAAGGCCCTGAGTCAGCAGTAAAGCAGGGAGGGAAGAATGACTCAGAGTGAAGTGAAGAAGAGGATCAATGCAGGGGAGATAAAGGGGTAGTGGGGGCATTTTCTTTATTCTGAATGAAACAGAGAGCATGGATTACAGAAAGGAACATGATCTGTCTCACCTGACAATAATTCAGCTAAGCAATGATAGTGCCTTGTATCAGGACAGGGGTGGAAGGGATGAGAAATGGAGTTTTAGAACTATTTTGAAAACAGAAGTCCTTTATGCCTTATTGTCAAGTATGAGAGAAATAACGGAGTCATGGATGACTACAATGGTACTGAACTAAAATGTGAGAGGTTATAGTTGCCAATAACTGTGATGGATAAAGTGACTGGTGCAGTAGGTTTAGGAATAAGAGTTCATGCTATGTGCGATGAGATATTCAAGTAGAGATGTCAAGTAGGCACTTGGATATACATGTCTAGAGTTTGGTACCTTGCGCAGTGACTGCTAAGAGCTTTCAGAACCATGAAAAATCTATTACTACTAATTTCTCAGTTTCACTTAAAGCCTATTTGGGTAAGGCCCCCAAACATACCTGATCAAGTCCTTTTGGGATGCAAGAGCAGAGAAAAAGAGTGAATGCCAACAAGTCTGTTTCTAGATGAAGAACACAACATGGATAATGCTAATAACAATGCAGGCGAACCAGGTGTATCTAATAGAGTTTCATTTACCCACACTAAATGTTATGGAACTTTGGACCCATAGGGTAGGGCAACACTCAATTGAAAGTTTTCCTCCCTATAATCCCTACATTGGGCTCAACATATTAAGTAAAATGGCAGCAAGAGAGAGGGTTATCTATATATGTAAAAGCCTAAGAGACCGATTGACCATTTGACCATTTGATCGGTAGCATTGACACACACTGACCACCAGGAGGCAGATGTTCAACGCACAGGCATGGAAACATGGAATAGACTGATGAATCTCAGAGGGAAGAGAAGTGGTGGGAGGGCAGAAAGAGATTAACCAAAGATCTTATATGCATACTAGAGGTCTGGTGCAAGTGCACCAGTGGGGACCCTCAGCATGGCCTGTGGGGATCGGGCCACAACCAGCAGTCTGACATCCCTCTAGGGGTCCCAGATTGTGACAGGACGAAGGCCAGGCTGAGGGACCCCACTGGTGCAAGAATCCGTGCACCAGGCCTCTAGTCAAGAAATAATAACACACACTTAAACACTGGATACAGTATGTCATATCTTGGCAATCCAAAGAAAGATGTCCTTGACCCAGTTTATCTTTGGCAAATGTCTCTGTGTATATATGTCTCTCATAAAATATGACAAGGGCAAAGAGATAATAACAGGCACAGTTAAGCCTCAGAAAACTACAGGCTTCAAAAAACAATAAGGAAAAGGGGGAACGACTATGCCTCTGACTTGAAATACCCGGTGCAATTAATGATTGCCATTACATGTTCCCTATTAGCCTGACTTGCATAAGTATAAGGAAAAGTTCAGGGTCTAAGAGCTAATCAAGAAAAATATCACTAAGCTTTGGGGTCAGTTAATTAACAGTGAAGTCATATTTTTCACGGTTAAGTCAGGCTCTTCCTTTTGACCTGATTTAATTGCTGCTTTTAAAGTCCACTGGAAGAGTATTCTTGCATACAAAAATCTATGGAAAGTCATCACTCTTTTGAGGTGTGATGAGACCAGGCTTAAAAACACTGGGGTGTAAGTTTAAATTGGCACAATCTTTGTGAAAGTAATAGGGATTGTGTATTGTGAGGCAACACAAATCACTGTGTAATAATATAGATGTGACAGTACATATTAAGTGGCAGGGAAATATCGGCACTTTTGCCAGACTCATAAGGTTTGTCCTATAGAAATGTGGGTAGTGATGATAAGCATGTCCAGGTATTTATGATAGCATTATTTGTGACAGTAAAGCTTTGGGCCCTAAATGTCTCAAATTAAAGTATTCAAATCAATTACAGCAAATTCATTGACATATAACACTAAAAAGTAAAAATACAGTAAATGAATGACAGAAGACAGTTTCTATGATTGAGTTGAGGAGTATTAAAACAGCAAATAAAATTTACTTTTGAGCCAAACCAGTTTTGCTCAGTGGATAGAGCATCGGCCTGCGGACTGAAAGGTCCCAGGTTCGATTCCAGTCAAGGGCATGTACCTTGGTTGTGGGCACATCCCCAGTAGGAGGTGTGCAGGAGGCAGCTGGTCGATGTTTCTCTCTCATCGATGTTTCTAACCCTCTATCCCTCTCCCTTCCTCTCTGTAAAAAAATCAATAAAATATATAAAAAAATTTACTTTTGAATTATTTAAGAATACTGTATATGTGGAAATGAAATACTTTAATAGTCACTATTTCTGCATTATAGACTATGGGTTCTTGTTAGTTTTTTGCTTTACCTTTTTTGGTTTTTGATGTTTCCTATTAGTGTGCAATTTTTATAATACAAAATAATTCAACTTGTTCTGAGAAAGTACAGTTCTAAGCCTTTTGGCTTAGTGTGCTACATTCTCAATTTTTGGTCACTTAAGAGAAGCTTAATAAACCTGGTTGTAACTTCTGTTTTCTTATAAACCTCGTACTCATGAAGAAAATAAGTTTAGTTTTTTATGAATACATTTGATGGTAATTTTAGGGCTAAATGTTGCTATACCTTATATACATTCCAAGGAGTGAATTCAGACACTAAGAATTGTGAATGTCTTTTCTAAGTTTTTTCTGGGAAATTAGAGATATTCCCATTTCATCTTTTGATATGATTAAAATAAATACCCTTAACTACTGACACCAAATATGAACGTTTAACTTTGTGTATAATAATGTGTGTATTTAGTAAATAATATTGTATTTTGAATGCAAATATACGTTTATTTCCATCCCCTTTTATAGGAACAATAAGGACTTTATAATTTTCTATAATGGAGAGATGAAGAATTTCTTCATTTGGTGTCAATATTTAATCACTAGGATTCTTCTCTCCACTGTGAAACATACGATATACGTTTCCAGTAAACATGATGAATAAACACTAAAGAAACTTACATTTTGAAATAAGGTAAGGTAGCAGCCAGGTTCCGCTGTGAGACTCAAATTCACGTGTAGCTTCCTCTGTTGACATGGTGGCTCTGCTTGTTGGGATAAGATCACATTACCAGCGCCTGCCACCAATTCTGCCTCGAAGCAAATACTTACAACTACCTGTTGACAGGTGAAGCCGGGTGATAAAATCCAGCACATAGATACTTCTGATAATATATCTGAAGGAAAAGGATATTGCCATTTTTAGGAGGCATAGGGTTATTTTTCATTACAATCAACAAGACCATTTCTTTAATAAAGTAAATGAAGGAGTACCTTGGCAAATATAAAATAGGCTCCCTCTGAAAGGGCTAATTTATATTTGGAAATAGTATTCATGCTTATGTCTACATTTCATAGTTAGCACTTAAAAAAAGAAAAGCAATTTTATTGACCAATGACTGTGATGTGTTTATATCAAACATTTTTATTGCTCTTTCTAAAATGCAAATTATTTATTGATTTTTAAGGTGCTGGATGCATGAGTTAGGCAGTATGGTATTTTTAAAATATTAAAAGCACTAGTTAATCAAATCCTGCCCACAAAAGGAATTAACATTTAATTGATCTGACCTTAAGCTTTCCAGCATTGCTGGCAATAATAAATCCATCTGTGAAGGTAGCAATTCCTATAGATGATTCTGACTGATAGCCACCCAGGTGGAGACATGCCTCTCTAAGTGGGATCTTCAAAATCACCCGAGAGAGCTTGAATGCTTTCGTATCCCTGAGTCCCACATCATACCAACTAAATTCAAGTCGCTGGGAGTGAAGCTCTGGGAATCAATATTTATCATGCACCTCAGGTGATATTTATACACACTGAAACGAGTGAAAGTTAGTAAATCAATATTTGTATATAGTTTTTAAGGAATGAATAAACAGCGATTTTCAAACGAGGGTGAGTTATTTCATATATATGTAATACATAGAGTACATAGTACAGGGTAATTTGACTACTCCTAAAATCTATAGATGAAATGCGTTTTCTTTTTTGTCCTGCACTCTATTCACTGAAAAACACTGGCCAGGGTGAAATGTATTTTCTTACATAATAATTCTAACAATTATAATTATTTATTAATACTTTTTTAAATGCCTCGAAATATAGGAACACAAACTGCCCCTTTCCATGGGTAGATGCATCTTCAAAGCATACTGTGCTGGAGACAAACAAGATGCTCTAGGTGGTGTGAAGGCCCCTGCCTGGAAATTCCTGGACCAAAGACTCAGCCTGGCCCCAGACATGCTGCAGCGCTGAAGACATTGTTTTCTGCCATAATATCTCTACGCCTGTGCCCATGTGCCATATCCATTAATGCTGTAAGATCTTAGATATTAGAACAAGGAAAGCCTAAAGAAATATCAAGGCTACAGTATCCTTTGCATGAAGAGGAACGATTTTCTGGATCACTAATCTCCCCACTCATTTTCCTATTCCCTCAAGATTATGCCAAATTAAGTAAACAAAAGTAAAGAGAACAAAAATCTGCCCTAAATAAAACAAAATTTATGGGGGAAAAACATTTGAGGAAGGAAAGGGAAGTAGGTATTCTGGAAAACCCATACATGGCTGTCCATGTGTATTCCTATGGCCTATTTTAATTCAGAAGTTTCAATATGGCAGTGCCAATTCTCATTGGTATGACATTCCATGCTAATTCATGAGAGGGTAGGCATTTTATAAATAGCTTTCAGACAACAGTACCTCAAAGGACTACTTCGTGCTGTGTGCTCTGACTAAACAGTTCTTGTATTGGAAAATCGCTATTTCTCTATAGGAACTTGGGAACCAGCACATCTCTACATTTATAAAGTACATAATTGGTTTCTACTCGCACCCCCACTCTTCAATTTTCCTTCAGAAATGCCCACATTTCTATGCAAGCATTATTTACTTTCTGATTGAACGCACCAAGTCATTTCTATTTATGAACGCTGTCTTGTAATAAAATCTGGCATTTCTCATCACTACCATTTGCAGTCTACTTTTATAAAATTTAATACATGTCAAAAATGTGCATGGTCTTGCAAATAAAAAGACAAAGAAGAAACCTCCTGCATGTCAGTAAATATCCTGAAATTAGCTTATCAAGGAAAAAATTCTCATGGTCCAGACCCAGTCTGTCAAATATGGTAGCCATTAGCCACATGTGGCTACTGAGCACTTGCAATGTTCATATTCCGATGTGCTATAAGCTCAAAATACACATTGGATTTTGAAGATGCGCAAAAATATGTAAAATATCACAGCAACAATGGTTTAAATTAGTTACATGTTGAAATGATAATACTTTGGATATAGTGGGCTAAACAATATATGATTTTAAAGTTGATTTCACTTTTTCTTTTTACTTTCTTATGATGTGGTTACTGGAAACTTTTAAATTACACAGGTAGCTCACAGTATATTTCTATTGAAAAGCACTCATCTAGGTCAAGACATGTGCTGCTACTGTTTCATGTAGCAATGAGGTTTGTCAATATTGCAACATAATTTCATATTGTTCCAAGTAGTGGGAGGGTTTTGATAGGAACTCTTCTAGTTTTAGGTAGATTAACTGGACTAATTAGATCCAAAATGTTCAAAGAGCCCCCAGAGGAGGAAGGGGGAGGCAATGTGGATTCATACAAGCTTTCCAAGTCCTCAAGTCACACATTCCTGGTTGACTGGTCTGCTTAGCCAAGCTGAAACCAGTCTTATTGTAATGTGGGGCACATTAATTGGAGAGCAGACTAATTTGCAAGAATGCGTTAGTGCCCTTTAAAAGGTGATTTAAAATTCAAAATGATGGAAATAGCATAAAAGCATGCTTGTCTGATTACTCTTCAGAATCCATCTGGAAATCTCTACCATTTTCTATTTTCATTGTTAGAATTCAAGTACACAGTAAAACAGTTAAGATCCCCAAACATTGCACTCTCCACCCTAGCACCAATAATTATTCTTCTGTTAAATACAGATGGGGAATTTCTATCATCAGACACATGGGGATTATAAATGAAAATGCAATCTGTAGTTTTAATCAGAGCTCCACGTGTAGGGATGAAACAAATATCACAGCAACATCACCAAACATATTTGCAACTGAATGGGGACATTTTGCCTTTAATCCAATCAAGTTTATAAGAATTTGAGGAAATACCCCCACCTCTAATATAGTTGCTATAAGACTAATAATAACTTATATTTATATCCACTTTATAGTTATGAATAATTTTACATCCATTATCACATTTAATCCTGACAAAGAAGAATGACATTATCATTTCCATTTTGAAGACAAGGAAACAAATGTTCAGGAAAATAGTGAGTTATCCAGACCTGGGAATTATAATTTTCCAACTGTGCTTTTTCACAATCACACAGGTAGCAAGTAAACACTGTATTGGCGGCTCAAAGACCAAGCCTGGGGCTCTTATACAGGCACGGTGGAGATGAATAATATGAAGGGAAAAGTGAGTGGACAGTGTTATTGGGAACTGAATTCAAAGAAGATGACCTTAATTTTATAATTTACAGAATGTAAACGTAAGAGTTCTTCATTTTGTTATGTGTGCATAGACTTTTCATTGTATAGTGTAAGGACAACACCAACAAAACCACATTGTACTATTGTTTCATTAAAGAATCTGTCTTGGTTTTAATTCAGCAACATCACATAGTTGGCCCAACGCAAGTAATGTTATGAGAGCAAGAGCTCCAAGTGGCCCCTTTCTCAAGTTTATTCGGAGTTCTCACACAAAATACATGAAACAGCACCGTCTTAGAAGGGGCTCAATAATACCGAAGAGCAAGACATTTTCAGGGTTAAAACAAATAATGAACCATGGAATTTGTTTTGTGAAGAGATTTAGGTTTCTCGCAGACATATTTTTGCCTTTATCCCTTTAACTTCTTATAGACATACTGAGTTCTCTACGAACACACGGGAAAGAAAAAGCCTTCAGCAGTAAGTGGGACTTTTGTAACAGGGGCGGTCGGCTACAAGTTTCAATCCATCAATGCTAATTGACACCTCTCTGAAAATCTATGCTTACCATAAGCTTTAAGAAATAAAAGCAAGCACCACCTCTTATAGACTGTTTAATAATAAATTTTTTTTCTAAAAAAATGCCCTAACTGGTTTGGCTCAGTGGATAGAGCATCAGCCTGGGGACTCAAGGGTCCCAGGTTCGATTCCAGTCAAGGGCATGTACCTTGGTTGCAGGTACATCCCCAGTAGGGGGTGTGCAGGAGGCAGCTGATCGATGTTTCTTTCTCATTGATGTTTCTAACTTTCTATCCCTCTCCCTTCCTCTCTGTAAAAAAATAAATAAAATATAAAAAACCCAAAAGACAAAAAACAGTCAAAGCCAAGTTATGAACCACCTAAATAAATCAAGTTCATACACTCAAAATATGTGCTGGCCTTAACATACTAAGCTCAAATTGACAGGTGGCAGACTTAGCCACCCAAAATATGGCTTTTTTAAATCCTGATTATTTTAAACTGGCTATTTTTAAGAAATGGAAAACTCAGGAAAAAACCTTTCACTTTCCCATTAGCTGCCTAAAAGAATCCATAAGGATATGCTCTAGAAAGGGAGCTATCGTCATAGATAATTAGTTTAATATGAACTGTGATGGACAGAGAGAAACCACTTGATCAAAGTCCTCTCTGTGTCCGTTTACTAAGATGACCCAGCAAACATGTGCTTCTCTATCTCCATGTGAGCATCCTTCCTCCCCTTTAAAGTCTAGACCTCTGCTCCCTTATCCCCTCAGCCTCAGATGGCATAAAAGCCTCAACTGTCCGGTGTGTTCTTAGGTCCCATATGTACATATGTAATTAAATTTGGTTTTTGTCTCCTGTTAACCTGTCTCATGTAAATGTAATTCTTAGGCCAGCTAGAAGAACTAAGAAGGGAAAGGGGAAATTGTCCCCTCTCCCACGAAATCTAACTCTAATGGCTCTTTCTTTGGTCACTGACATTTTACTACATACCGTAAAATGTGTGTGTGCAGTTAAATCTTACTGGATGAATGGCTAAAAGAAAGCGTGAATGCCGAACAGTGTGAGGGCACACACAGGTACTTGGGTTTGGTTTTCCAGATAACACCAGCGGTGGCTGGGCTCCAACCACATGGTTGCACTGAGTCTCCTGTGTGATTGGTGCTGGCACTCAGGGAGGGGCACAGGGCAGGGCTAGGCACAAGAGCTTTCCTCTGTGGTAAAGGGAGTTCTCATTTCAAAGCTTAAACATAGTTTTGGCTTTACCACACATTTGGTCTAAACCAGCACAAAGACCCATCTCCCACAATAGAAAACCATCATTGTTGGGGAGGAAATGTGCCCTCAAAATCCAAAGAAATGACATCGGTCTTAATAACAGTTCTTACCCCTAGTACCATTTCTAAAAAAATATTTTTCATTGATTTCTTACGGAGAGGAAGGGAGAGGGATAGAGAGTTAGAAACATCAATGAGAGAGAAACATAGATCAACTGCCTCCTGCTCACCCCCTACTGGGGATGTGCCCGCAACCAAGGTACATGCCCTTGACCGGAATCGAACCTGGGACGTTTCAGTCTGCAGGCTGATGTTCTATCCCCTGAGCCAATCCGGTTAGAGCAATTTTTTCTTTGCCAGTTTTTTGGACATGATACCATTATGCAGTGACTTTAGACTTGGCAGTATAACTCAAAAGCTGACCAATACAGCTTGTTTGATTTTATATATTAAATATTTATGCAATATTAAATATATAGCAAAAGTATTTGACAAGTTATGACATTCACACTTGGCCATGCTAGATGATTAAGACAAAGACAATGTTTGCCCTCTCCCAGAGCCGAGAGGTGCAGGGATTGAGACAGAATGAAAGGCTACATCCGCTAAAGCCATAGTTGACCAACATGCCTGGGAATTCCTGAGTCAGTTTCCACTCAGCATTGGAAAGAGAGCGAGGTGGAAAAAAAAAATAGACCCTAATTTCATAAAAAAGAAGAGGCAGAGCCCTCGATTCCGAATGTTGCATGCCCCCGTCCTCCCTTACCGGTCCCGTCTCACAGGTGGGGTTTCCACGGAAGCAGGCTCTGCTCTGCACGTGGGGCCCAGAAGTCTGTCTCTCCCCCGTCCCTCCCCTCGGATCGGTGGCAGGAAGAGAGCCAACAGTAGGTAGGAAGAGTAGCAGAGCAATGCCCGGTAAATGACTTGCATGTGCTTTTTTTTTTTTTACAAAATCAGAATGATTATACTCTGATTTCCTACTTCACGGGATTTTAGGTGATAGTGTGTTTCTTCAATTTTCACTTTTAGAAAAATAAACCTTTCTAAAATAAAAACAAAGGAAGTGGCTTCATGCCTTGAATGCACTCAATGCTTACTAGCCTTTGGGCACGTTAACACGAATCCTAGAAATAAAGACAGACTGTGCCATCATAGTTCACACGTTGGAAGTCAATACAAAAACAAATCACAGTCATAGACCTGTCCTAGGAATTTTCCTTATTTCTTTCCGTTTATCATTATGTGAACTTCTATACTGTTAACGCCATGACATTAACAGCAAGTTGTGGTTCCTGAGAAGTGGGACCTTTGGGTCCCCCAGGTGGAGAGGAAGAGACAGGGTCCTTCGCAGGAACATAATTCCAGAAGAGAAGCCTGTGGCTTTGGACACGTGGCACAGATAGCATGGTCGTGGGTGTTACCCAGCAGACGTAAACATCCTTACAATTTCAGTGCGTTGCTGTGGAGGGACAACTCTGGACAAAATGCACCTTCTTAGAGGTGACTCTCTTTGACTCTATAATAATTTCTTGAATTAAAGATGCCATCAACTGTAAAATGCACTCGTAAAGTAAAAGCTAATAAAAGACAAATTTCTAAAACAAATATTAAAAAGAAAAACTAACAGCAGTGTGCTGATTGCTAGGGGTGGGGGTGAAGGAGGATGTAGGGCATAAATGGTGAGGGACAGAGACTTGACTTGGGGTGGTGAACACACAATACAGTGCGCAGATGTGTTGTGGAATTGTGCACCTGAAACCTGCGTATTTTTGTTAACCAGTGTCACTCCAATAAATTCAATAGAAAGGGAAAAATAAAATAAGAAATAAAACTAAGTTAAAAAAAAAACTATAGATAAAACCAAGTCCAAGCTTTGGAGTTGGTATCTAGTTCTTCATATCCTTCTATAAGAAGTCAGTAATTTTCGATATGTCTAGGTTCACAGACTAAAATGCCCATTTGGAGGTGAACTATTTAAATCCAAATACGTTTTGTGTTACTTTCAACCTGTCAATAATACTTCAACTATGCTGTCTGATTTAAAACAACAGAGAGCACATTCACTCACTCACCAGAGGTGTGTGTGTGTGTGTGTGTGTGTGTGTGTGTGATTGTGTTGGGGCTTGAAGAAGAAAATTTTACCTAAGACTTAAAAACACATTAGAGAAAAAAATACCAGAAACTAGATTACTAGATAGTGGCAGATGCCTTACTCATCTCCTTACTCTTTTGTGATGGGACCCTCTTGTGGGCTCACCCCAGTTTCTCTAATTGGGATCACTCCTGTCCTTAGGAGAATCAAATCACTATTTAAATTCTCAAGGAATTAGTTTTAAGCCAACTTACTGACTGACGCTCCTCTGACTTTAGCTCACAGTTTATGAATAGGATTTGCCTTCTTATTAATATTTCTTTTGACTAAGCATCTCATGTCCATTAATAGTATATACAGGAGTCCAGTTTCCAGCTCTGTGACCCTGCTTTGCCCTGACCTATTTTCCCATGGGCTAGACTAGAGTTCTGATCCTTAACCCAAGCCATGCGACCATGGCCCTCTGCTGTCTATTCCTAGTCCAGAGTCTACTCACACACCACTCACCCCGCAGAACTCTTCCTTGATTCCCCCCGGCAAGCCTGGGCAGTCCTGTGAAATCTGTATTTCCTACCTCCACTCTTGCTGCAAGGGCTGGTTCCTCTCCCACCTCTCAGGGTAGGGTGGCCAAGCAACCACTACTAAACCCCCAAGCCCTCTATGGACCTGCTGCCCAATAGTGTCTGTGTTTTAACATGATCTGACCCCAGGAATTCAAAGGGCAACTTCAAGCCTGTTTTCTTTGTGATGAGGGAATAGGATCTCTCTGAGCTGCACTGCGACTGTAATGTTCATAGATGTGTTTCCTCACAATAACATCAGGAGCCCAGTGAGCACTGTGGTTAAGCAGGTGACCTCTGGACTTTCTGGATTTGATTACTGACTCCAAACTGTACCAGTTCAGATAAGTCACATTATCATTACAAGCTTCATTTCCATCATCTGAACATTGATAATGCTTGTACTTATGTCATATGATTGCTGAAAGGCTTGAATGGGAGAAAGCATGTATTTAGCAGTGTGTCTGACACAGAGAATCAATAAGGTTTAACACCATTAGTATTATTTTTATTCTAATTCGTCTGGGCCTCCATCATGGAGAAAGTACGTCATTATATCTTTGTACCCCTAAGGCACATTTCAGCTTTAGGCAGCCTCAAATTCCAACACTCTGAGCCCCCAGCTTTTAGCTTAGCATAGCATCTTGGTTCTTCTGAGTGTTCTCCCCAGACACTTCTGAGAATCCCATGAGTATCATATGTGTAACGTTATTGTCTCCATCCGATTGTGGCTCCTGAGAAAACACTGTTCCCTTAGAGACCTTGGCAAGGAGGGGGAGGGCGAGTGTTTCAGATACAATTTAGAGCCCCCGCCTGCAGTTCTGCAGTCCTCTGCTAGGGCTCTCACAGTCATGTGCTGCCCCCAGGTTGTCACTCATCTCTGCTTACCTCCTCCTTTCTCCCGGACAACCGCTTCCTCTGACTGGCAAGCTCCCCTGAGTCTCTGAGGCTCAACACTTCTCTGAACTGTGGGGAAGACCCTTCTTCTCTTCAGTCTAGCCCTTTCTGAGGAGGATTATAGAGCAGGCTGGTTTAACTTGCCGCAACCTTTTCTTCCCAGAGGATACAAGCACCCTAGTGGGGGCTGAGGAAAGGGGCAGGTAGGTGAGCAAGATTCTATCCCAGGCTTAATCTGGTCAGCCTTTCAGACTTCTTCCTCATCCACAAGGAGTTTCTTTCAGGGAACGTGTTATCCCCATGTGTGATCTTGTTTATCCCCATCTGCATACACTCTTGCCTCTGATCTACCAGACAACTGTCTTTGTATGAATGTCTATGTAGGAATCGCATGAACTCCAGTGCCTACTATGGTTCAATCATGTAACTCCTAGGGTCCATTCAATCAGGAAATGTAATTGGTTTCCAAATGATCTATGTCAGTAAGAGAATTGTTTTTCCAGACTGAAATAAGTGGAGGAAAATCGGTAAACAACACACGTGGGATCACTGTCCTCAGCTTACATTCTAGTGGAAAAGGTAGGAAATAAGATAATAAAGTAATTACAGATTGTGATGAGTGCCACACAGAAAATTAACAGGGAATTATAAAGCAAGGGTCAGGAAAACGCTGAAGAAGCAACATTTGAGCTGAGACTCTAAAGAGGGAAGTGAGCCTCCACCTCGAGCGTGGTGGAAGAGCCACGGAAGACCACTGAAGAGCTGTGAACAGAAAGGGATGTCTTTTAGTTGATGTTTAAAAAGTCTTTGTGGCTGTTTGAGAGAATAAATTGGAGGTAAATCAGCTAAGAGAGAAGGCCAATTATGAGGGTGCTACAGGACTGCAGGAGCTCAGATGGTGGCAATGCAGATTAAGAAAATGAATAGATTTCATATACATATGGAAAGACTATATTTAGCAACGATTTAAGTCCCAGTCCAAGAAAACAAAGCACCCATTCTTCTGAGTTGACCATTTTGGTGAGCTAGAAAAAGACTTTGATGTTATTTCTTCAAGTTTTTTTTTTCAATTGCAGTTTACATTCAATATGATTTTGTATTAGTTTCAGGTGTAGAGCATAGGTATTTTTGAAGGTAGGACCTACAGGATATGATGATGAGTTGAATGTGTGGAAAGAAGGGAAATGAAGAGGCAAAGATGAATCAAAAGTGTCCTGGTGGATAACTGTGCCATTCACTGAGCTGGAGAAGATTGGTAGAGAGGATGGGGGAAGGGGGTTTAGAGCTCTGTTTGGATGCATTACAAATCACGTGTTGCAGACATTACTCTTACATGAACTCATGTTTCCCTTATTTTTTCAGAAGTCTGTAACTGGAAAACTTTTAAAATCCTGGCATGCCTTTATGTCTTAGTTTCTATTAAAACATATCTTTTTGTTGTTGTTGTTAATCCTCACCCAAAGATATTTTTCCATTGGTTTTTTTTTTAGGGAGAGTGGAAGAGAGAGGGAAAGACAGAGAGAAACATTGATGTGAGAGAAACATCAATTGGTTGCCTCCTGCATGAGCCCCGACCAGGGCCAGGGCCCAAAAAGCGGACGTGCCCTTGACTAGAATTGAATCCAGGACCCTTTGGTTTGCAGGCTGATGCTCTATCCACTGAGTCAAACTAGCTAGGGCTACTAGAACATATCTTAAGTGCACCCTGATATTTGAATGTCTGCCTGGTTATAGAATCCTATGATAAAGTTACTTCCCCTTAGAATTTCCTCCAAGATATTGCTCTAACATGTCCTCACAGCATGAGTTTCTTCTCATAGTCATCGTAATCTTGTTCTAGTATTAATAATCTGCTTTTGTTTAGCTCTAGAAGGTTCACAATTTTTTCATTTTATTTTTAGCATTCTGAAGTCATATGTGTGTTTTTAAAAATCTGCTTAGTCTTATGTATACTTTCAGCCTAAGAATTTATATTTTTAAAACTTCTGGAAAATTTTTATTTACTAGTTTTTTTAAATATTGCCTCCTTCTATTCTACCTTTACTCTCAACCTGAAGCTACTAAATGAACACAGGCATTTTGGATAACCCTCCATGTTTTGGTCTTTCCGGGGCATTCTGGGAGAAATCATTGGCTTGATTTTCAAGCTCTCTAATTCATTTTTCCTCTATGTCTCTATTAAATTATTTTTATCAAGTTTTACTTTAAACTATTGCCATTTTCATTTTTGAGATCTCTAATTGGTTCTTTTGCCTGTCAGCATGTTAGTTATTTCCATGAGTGTGCTATTTTCCTTTATCTCTCTGAGTATATCCATTATTCTTATTTTCAAGCTCTTTCCTCTTTGCTCCATTAGCTGTTTGTTCTAATGTAGGCACCAGTGTTTATTGATTCTATTGTTTGTTTTTAAGCTTCTGTTTTTTCCCAGTGCTAAGCGATTCTTGATTGTATGTCCACCATTGAGGTTGTGACTTCCTGGTAAACACTGTCTGTCTGAGTCTAAGACCTACTAAGGGGAGGGGTGGGCGAGTCTGCAGAGAAGCTATTCTGGCTGGGCTACCTGAGCTACGAGGAGGGGCGGGACCTGCTTCCTGGTGCTGTACCTGGGCAGCTAGTCTTCCAGGGGTGGCTGTTTCCCATTTCTCCCAGTCACTGCCAGCACCCTGGTGGTGGCCAAGTCTCTCTGACCCTGGCCCACACATACCTATCACTACCGCGAGTGAAAATCCCCACCACAGCTGCTTGGGCCCGATTGTGACTGTGTTGACTTGGCTGCTCTTGCTGAGTTTTCCCACCAACCTTCCTGTTATTTCTTCTAGGCCAGCGATGGGCAACCTTTTTGTGAGTGCGTGCCAAAACCCGCAAAATCTGATTCAAACTTCTCCTGCATGCCAACCCTAATTTTTTGAGAACATGTTATGCCTAGTTGATATCTCTTAAGGTGTACGTATGTGAAGAACCTTGAAGAAATAATAAAATTCATTCGAGTGACAAAACACTGTATATGATGATGAAAAATACATTTATTTTTTAATGTGTACATGTACACTGATAGTCCGACAGAAAACTTTATGACTCCGTTTGATATTATCAGTGGGACTTTTGCTGCTGCATCACTGATGACAGAGATTTTACATCAGGTTTATATTTCGTGACCTTCAGAGATGCACGAGCTACTGCTTTCATCCGTCAGGCTACTCCTATCACAAGACTTAACAAAATTCATCACTGAGAACAAAGATTCACAAGCGTATGTGGATGAAACCAAAACACTGGTCGGATCTAGGAAGGCAGGGAGAGTTAAGGCAGAGGCATTGAAATTGCTCTTCCCCTCTCTCGTCAATCTATGTCTGTGGTCTTTAAGATAACTTTTTATGTAAAATTATTTATTTATCTAAGATGCACCTACACTGAATTTATCTGAAAAATAAAAAAGTCGATATTAAGAAAAAAATTGTAAATGGACGATTATAAGAGAGGGTTTCGCATGCCAGCAAAAGTTACTGGCGTGCCATGTTTGGCATGCGTGCCAGGGGTTGCCCACCCCCGTTCTAGGCCGTCTCCTATTTCCAGTACTCGACAATGCCAGTTCTGTCTGCCTGCAGTTCTCTGGGATTCCTACGAGTTTTCTTTTTGTTATTTCCTTTTGTTATTTATTTATTTTTTAAATATATTTTATTGATTTTTTACAGAGAGGAAGGGAGAGGACAGAGAGTTAGAAACATCGATGAGAGAGAAACATCGATCAGCTGCCTCCTGCACACTCCCTACTGGGGATGTGCCCACAACCAAGGTACATGCCCTTGACCGGAATCGAACCCGGGACCTTTCGGTCCACAGGCCGACGCTCTATCCACTGAGCCAAACCGGTTAGGGCTCCTTTTGTTATTTTTAAGCACATTTGTACATGATTTCTTTATTTGTTTGGTTACCAATATCTGCCATTTTAAGATATTTTTATGTGGAAGGGAACTACTTAGCTCATGCTCAGCTTACTGTATCGATGAGGAGGGTATCTGTTAGACATGCAAGCAGATATTTAAAGGCACATGTATGTACAAATCTGAGGAAGTGGCAGGGAGCTCTGGACTAGAGTTTCGCTGTTGAGATCAGGGACCCAGCAGGATAGAGAGAGTACGAAACACTGTGGGTAGGTGAATTCCTGAAGGAAAGAATACGGCTAGAAAAAAAGAGAGCCTGGAAGTGATAGAGCATAGAAGTGCTAAAATTATGATATATATTGACATATATTGACTAATGACTCTGTCTTCTTAAATGGTATCAACTGAAGTGGTCATGGAAACACCAGAGTTCTTGAACTAGAGATACTTAGAAAGATGAGAATGCCCTACTGCATAATTTTACTTGTTAGAGCTATGGGTGTTCACCCTGCCTTTCGCTATGGTTTGGGCACCCAGGATCTGAAATTCTGCTGTAGGCCTGGCACAATGACAAGAGGTGAGAGGTTTGTTTTCCTTAGAATCAACAAACAACTAATCGTATTCTGCTAGTACTATTTCTCTGATTCAGTGTTTTCCTCTTCTACCTAGGAGCAATTTCTACGCTAAACATTTTAGAAAGGAGTCATCGGGGAGAGAAAAATAGACATTTGCCTGCACCACATTTGGGAAAAGGGTGTTGTGCTCTCCCATGATTTTAAACACTGACGTTATTCTAGCTCCAGGCATCCTGAAATTCCTTTCCCACAAGCCTCACGCATGCAAGGCCTCACTTTTATATGGCTTACCTTTCAACAAACTGCTTACCATGGCAACCCTTGTCTGCATGATAGGCAGTTATAATTTGCTTGGAAAAACTGCAACAAAGTGTCGTGTGTTTTTTTATAAACTCTTTACACCAAAATACTTTCTTTTTCAGTGATTTCCAGTGACTTTGTTGTGGTTGCATGCTCCTTGCAAAAGATCACTTATAAATGAAAAAATCATTATTAAGGAAACCCATACTCTTGCTCAATATTAATGATGGGTGGTGTTGGGACCGTTATAGCCCCTCAAATTAGGAAAATAATTGACTTTCTAACGATCTCTTTGGTGCTACAGAAGCAATTTTCAGATAACAGTTGCCTGAACCAAGTTCTATGTTTTATAAAAATGTGCGCTGGACCGAAGTGCTGTGAGAAGAACGGAGAGCCAAGCGTAAATGAAACCCAGTTTGAACCCTACTCTGTGACCCTGGGTATGTGTTCCAATGAGAAAAATTCAAAGAAAGTTCCAAAAATCCTGCCATGGCATTGTGTGGTTGGTGCTAACAATAGCAGTCAAGAGATGTTGTGTGATCATGAACAATTATTTGCATGAATATGTTCACAGATTCAGTGAATTGCCTGCCAAAAGGCAGCGAATGTCGGACAATACTGCCATATTTCAAATTCAAATATTGGTATTTCGGTGATATTTACTTCTGTGGCACAAACATGTTTGGATCAATATGTTCCATGTCACTAGATCTGTAATTCAAGCACCCCCAAAGCAGTAACAACTGCAACTTTACAAAACAATTGCACACTATTATCCAAATCAGATTATAATCTACACTTGGCACCCAGTGAGTACAAAATATATTATGCAAATGAGCTTGGTGCTCCAGGCCCCGAGCATGAATGGAATTAGTTTTAGGCTTAAGAGGAATCTGGCCATGACCAAATGATGGGGGAATATATGACTCAGAGGATTAATCATTCTTATTGTTTATAATAGATGCTTCTTGCAGATGCCCATTGTCAGCTGCACAACTCAGTATAAAAGAGGGTGGTGAAAAGTTCTCTGAAAGGGATCTTGAAAAAAGCAAGCTTTTGATACTGTTACATTTTGGTAACATTTGAGGTTTTCTTTGTTGTCGTTTGTTGTTTAAACTCAAGGCGTCACTTTAATAACTTTAAAGGTTAATATAAATTTAGATGACCAATTCTTAATATTAGTTTAGTAATTTCATTACTTGTATAATATTTGGCAAAACTTTAAAATGAATCATCTGCAAATGTAGGGTTGACCTTCTAAACCTGTGTTTTTTAGGCAAAAACATCCTGTTGGCTTAATTTCTGGAAATTTTGTATCATCCTGTGTCCCAGATCAAAAACTGATTGAGAATGGATTTGAGAACCACGCTTGCATCTAAATGCTTTTAAGCCCAAAGAGGTCAGAAATAATATTTTTACTGCTTCCAGGTTAGTTCTAATTCAGAACCCAGGAGCAAAAATGAATTTCAGTGGATTAAAATATGATAGTTAATACTAGATAAGTGAATGAATAGTGTAGACAAAGAAGCTAGGTAAATTATTAGGCCAGGGCATCCTTATTGAAGAAGGACTGTAAAAAACCCAAAACAGAATAAAACTAGTATGGGGGTGGAAAGAACAGAGGGCAGACTGACAGACTCAGGATGAGCTGAATCAATAATTTTCCATTCATTTCAAGAATTGCTATGGTAATTAAAACCTGTTTGAGGCAGGACAGTCCTCAGGAAGGTATTATAATCAACGAGGGAAACAGGTGGTGAATTAGTTACAATGGGTGAAATAGAGGGATTATAGAACAGGATTCCATTGTGGGGGGGAGATGGGTCAGAGTGGTTCATTGGCTTGTATCTTCAGGTGCTAGATGTTGGGTCAGATAATAAAAGTGAAAGTTCATACTTTACCAAGTGCCTCAAACTTGATTATTCTTGTGTAGAGTGTTGAGAGAATAAAAATAAAGTAGCATTTGAATGCACGTGGTGTCTTTCTCTTAGGATCCTCAAATGATGCTACCAAGCCCATGTTTAAAAGGAGCCAACAGCTACGATGAATGTTGCTGACAGATCAAATATGATAAGAACAGAAAGGTGTCCCAGTGCATTTAGCATCATGCTCAAAAGTGGTTTTTGTGGAGTGATGGGAGCAGGAGCCGGACTGAATTAGAATGACAGGAGAACAAATACGAAGCAGTAGAGAAGGCAAGAACAGTCCCCCTTGCTGTGAAGGGGAACAGAAAAGCTGTTCTGAGGGACGACGAGGGGTTCTGTGGAGACTTGTTTGCATGGCTTGTAGAATGAGAAGTATGGAGCAGGTGGAAAGCAATTGAATGTGGTCCATCAGAGAGATCTATCGCTGAGGGAGCTTAGAAGGGGCCAGGCTGAGCTAGTGAATGGGGCTAGGAGCCAACGCCCTTTCTTAAAAGGAAGATAAACTCTTGCTTAGTTGTTTTAAGGGTAAACCATCAAAATGTTTGTGGATTTGGTGGCAGGTAGATAAAGTATCACTCTAGTTTTTTCTACTTTTACAAGAATATGTTTTTTTGGATTTTTTCTTTTTTGAGAGAGAGGAAGGGAGAGGGAGGAGAAGTGGAAACACTGATGAGAGACAAACATTGATTGGCTGCCCTGACCTGGAATCAAACCAGAGACCTCTTAGTTCTTGGGTCAACGCACAACCACTGAGACACGCTGGCCGGGCAAGTTTTTCCTACCTTTTAACGCAAGAATGAAGCTGATTGGAAAGGAAAAGTTGATGTAGAACATTTGAAGAGATAGGAGAGGTTATGAAATCGTTACTTTGGTAAGCAAGGGATGAAGCTTATTACACAAAAATTATAGGATTCCTGGACCATTTTGAGAGCCCACCTGAGATTTGAGATACTAAATGTAAAGTGAAATCAATCTGCTGCACTGGGTCATTTTTCTTTAAGTACCAGCCTCCCGAGATGGCTGTGAATTTATTTAAAGGCTGGGCACTCAGAGCCCGTCTGCACATGTGGGAAGTTCAGGCTTTGTTTAGTTCCTGGACCCAAATTCTGGTTACTAACTATGAGCCCTTAGAACAATGGTTCTCAACCTTGGCTGCACATTAGAATCACCTGGGAATCTTTTTAAAATCCTGATTTCTGGGCCTCATCCTCCAGAAATTGTTTCTTTGTTACTAATGTTGTGGCCCCACCCCATAACAAAGAAACAGAATTTCCGGAGGATGAGGCTCAGAAATCAGGATTTTAAAAAGATTCCCAGGTGATTCTAATGTGCAGCCAAGGTTGAGAACTGCTGCCTTAGAAGGAGTGTCTTAATTTGTCAGTATCTGAGTTTCTCCATCTATAAAATGGAGACCACAATAGTGTCTATTTTATTGGGCTGTTAGGAGGATTTAAACTATTTAGACTATTTAAAGATGCAAAATGCTTAGACTACTCTGGTATTACAAGTGCTCAATTATTTTTAGCTAATAATTTCCATTATTTAAAGCACCTCATGTGCTCAAGCTTTATGAGCAATGATGTTTTCCATCTGTGTAAAGCAAAACAAGTAGAGTTTTGAAAGTATGAAACCATAATAGTATATAAGTAACTTTCTTGGATTAAAAAAATATACATAGTTTTAGGTATCGTCATTTTTAAGAAAACCATTCATAGCTGTAAAATTCCCTTGTTTCTGAAACTCAACTCTTCACAGATTTCCTAAAATCGATCATAATTCATACAGATTAAATCTAAGTGATAAATTCAGCCTGAAAATAAGAATTCATTTATGAACAGTTTTCCTCAAATTTTAGAGTCTGAAAGATTTGGGTGCATTATTTTATCAATTTGCATTTTCTGCAAATAATTTTTGAACCAATAATGTCAGCTATGTATGTAATGCTTTGAAATTGCACAGGTTAAAACAGTAAACTGGTATTACTGATTATTTGTGTAACTTTTCAAAAATGCTTCCACATAAATACAAGTAAACATGTGGTGTTCTTTCTGCGCAAAGCCCCATGGGAAGCACCGCAGGTACGCCAGGTAGAAAAGGCAAACTTTCTAGTTCTCCAGAGACTTATCAGTTATTATATTTGAGCCTCGATATTTTAAAGGAAAAAAAAGGTAAGTATACTTAACTCATTTCATAAACAAGAAGACAAAAGATTTTAAAGAAATAATACACAGTGTGTGGAAGAGATTGTGACTGCCAATCTCATTTTCCCTGAGCTAATATAAAACGTCAACAGTCAGAATTACCTGGGCTAAATAATTTAGAAAAACAAACGGAAACATTTTTACCACTATTACATCACTATCCCTAATACTGCTACTGCTACTACTAATTCAGAGTAACTTCTCATCCTGTACCTTGCAAGACTGGCACTCAAGTATCAGTGCCCCAGCACATATGGAGGGACTCAAAGTTATGCGTATTGATCATAAAAAAATAAAATATTTCCAAATGCTATAAGGAAATCAAAAGTCATGTGGAAACCATACATGACATCATATACAGGGTGTCCCCAAAATGTATACATTCTTTAAATAATTATAAAGGTAGTGCTTATTAAAATAAATTTCATTTTCAAAATGTAATTGCATCTACAGACATTGCTTGGTGGTAAAAAAAAAAAAAATCACATTCTAGGACTCCATTAAGAAAAGTAAAAAAAGTTTTAAATGCTTGTTATTCATGGCTTTGTATTCTATACCATATGAAGAGAAATGATACTAATTCTGTGATTTTGGTTTTTGGTTTTTGATCGTATTAACCAGCATAGCTATGGTTTAAAAGGTCTTTGAATTTTCTACATTGTAAAACAAACAAACAAACAAAAAAACCCCCACACACCACAAAATACATTTTAGGACTTGTCATTGATTTGTCTAATTTTAAGAGTCTCTAATTTCAAAATGTTATATCTATTTTCATAACATTTTATCTAGGAAAGATTCCTCGCTATTACTTTTGCAAACTGTTATATCACACAGCACATAATGAATTGAAATAATAGCCTTCTTCTGAGTCATCCCATTGAGCACTGTTACCGACAGTGATAGCAACTTCTCAGCTGATTGATGACTCAAAGCAATGAATGAGCTATGGGATCCCACCAGGCCTTGGCAGAAGGATTCACTTCCAATGAACATATTTGGTAATATAAGCAACAGAATTAAAAGGAATTTGACTCAACCTTATGTTTGGCATGAAAAACTCAGCCACAATCAGCATCTAATACAAAGTTATAAGTACTCTCTTCTTAAATCTCAGTTGCTAAGATTCGGGGAATATCATTTCCCCCCTATTTTCCTGTTTGATTCGGGTAGCACACAGGAAGACTTGGGAACCACCATTTAGAAAGTTAGTATTTCCAAACTAATAAAGAGGGAGGATGTTTCACAAACACCCAGGGAAACTGCTAATCATTACTGTGCTATTGTGGTCACGAGTGGCTCTTTGGCTCTGAGGCTGACACCTGTCTGAAGGATAATGGTAACATTTTAAATGAAGGGCACAATCATAAATGCTTTATTAATATTAATTGAATTATTCCAAGATGCCATCGCATCCTTTAATAACTTTTTGTAACATAAGTTATAAAATTCATTGGCAACATATTCTTAATAAACGATGTCATAATAAGCTCCTATAATGTTGCCATAACACAGCTGTTGTTAATTAAAATAATGTATGCACCTGCTTCATCCACTAATTTAGAGTATTAGTACATAAAGCATATTAAAATGACCAATGTGATATTTAAAATAATCATTTTTTGGATGAACCTTCAGCTCCAATGACTTTTCTTCCCCCTCACAGGCACCTGTCACCTTTATATTTGAAAACACAAGAGAAAACTTAGGTCACCTAATGTTTGAAGGTGTTCCTAAATTAATAACATGCGCATTAGTTTGTTTTCTGCTCTGCATGTGCTAGATTTACTACCTGAACAAAATACAGAGGGACATCATTATTATATACACATGATTTTGGTATTAATCTGCTTTCTTAAGGCCCAAGAAGTGCTCAAAAACTGTACACTCCACCCAGCATGTTCTGGACCTCACAAAATATTGACATTTGAAGATTCATCTTCTCCCTCAATCAGTTAAAGTGCTGTCCTTTGTCCATACAATGCCATGCATTTTTGGAACCTACCACAAAATTAATGAAGTGTGTAGAAGGAAAAGTTTTCTATTGTGTAAATTTCTGCTTTGATCTTACAAAACTGTTTCCTCCATTCCACACTCATTTCTGCTACCATACCCTTTCAAGTAATGTTTTCAATGGCATTCGCATAACAAAACCTGAATAATAGAGCATGGAAAATAGAACTTTTCCTAATAAAGTAATTGAAAAGAATTTTGTTAGTTAGTACATGTATTTGTCTGTTTGGGTTGCTATAACAAAATGCCATAGACTGGGTGACTGAAACACCAGAAATTTATTCTCTCATAGTTCTAGTGTCTGTGAGTCCAAGATCAAGTTCCTGGCAAGTCTGGTTTCTGGTGGGAGCTCTCTTTCAGAGTGTTCAGATGGCTTCTGTGTCCTCAACATGATGGAAGAGTGTACTCTCTGGAGTCTCTTCTTATAAGGACACTAATTCTATTGGATTAGGGCCCTATACTTATGACCTCATTTAACTTAATTACCTCCTAAAGGTCCTATTTTCCAATATAGTCCCATGAAGGGTTAGGGCTTCAATGTATGAATTTGGGGGTGGGGGTCACAATTCAGCTTGCAGCAGGATGGTTACATATAGAATCAAATAAGGCACAAATATTTTTTTGCCCCTAACTTTTCCACATGGACATCTTGACTACAAAGGGATTTTAAGAGTTTATATTCTGAAAACCACATCTTAATTGATGAAAAAAAAATATTTCCCTAAAATTCTATAAGCAATAAGTCCCAAATTCATTAAAATTTTATCCTGTTCATAATTGAGTTTATCCCTCATCCAAGACAAATTTAGTACTGAAAATACAATGGTGCATAGGACAGAAAGTCCTGCTGTCATGGAGCTCACATCCTGGAGTGGAGAGAGACAGGAAACTAGTATGAAAGTACAGAAGTAAGCAAACGTCTGACAGTGATAACTGTTATGAAGGGAAGATAATATTATAATGCGGTGCCGTGGCTACTGTACATTGTGTGGTTTAGGGCACCCGAGGAGTCACAATGTGATAACTGTGAAAAGCATCCCACATACTAATAATAACAAATACACGAAAACGTTTGAAGGCTGCATTCATTAACTATTCAATTAAAATTATTATTCACAAATAAGAAAACTACGTCAAGCACCAACACACTATTTTGTGTAGAATCGGCAATTCAGAAATGTCTCATGGTTCTCTGTCACAATCATCCTAAACATAAATAATTACTTTGAAAAAGTTTTGACTAAGCTGCTCTTTCCTGCCCACCACTACTAGCTTATCGTTGGATCAAGGAGAGAACTCTTTCTTTTCTTCCCATGTTTTAAATCAGTGACACACATTAGTATCTACGAGGATAGAAATTGGGGGACTGTTTGGAAAAGGGTTCAATGCACAGATTCGTTAAAACAGAGATGACCAATATTTCACAATTAAAGGAACATGAGATTGAGTGCTTGACTCAATCTCACATCTTCCTCTTGTCGGAAGTAGTCATTCGTGTTTGGCCCTTTTCATGTAAACATTTCACTGGAAATGTCTAGCAGGTAAATTAAAGTCTAGGATGGCTTGGTGACAGCAAGTAGGAAATAGAAAGCTGTAACAATCAAATCTGGACCTGATTTGTACAGTAAAACGATGGAATCGCCTTCCCTTTGGTGAGTGCCGGGGAGAGCAGCAATCTTGAAAAGGCTCTCCAGATGCCCTGGGCTAGAAGCAACCAGGTGATTATGAGTTACATATGTTTCACATTTGCTAATAAAAAGGTGAAAATCACCCTAGTTGGCATTATTCTCATTAGAGGCATTTAAAGCAACAGTAAAGGATTAAAATTAATTAAGCCATGAGTAAATAAAAAAGGGAAGGATTGGAAACCTGCCCCCAAGTTAATGTGGATACGTTTGCACACTATAGTGCCAAGAGATATAGCAGATTCAGTGCATTCACAGAAAAGTCACACTAGGGAATATATGTAATTAAAATGGCCAGGTCAATACTGAGGCAACGGAATCCAGATGACCAGTGTTTGCCTCTCAAAGACAATAAAAATAGGGCTGATCCACCCTTCGCTACTTACGTTCTCTGATATCTTCTGATTCAATCTCTAGAGTCTTCAGAAACTTGGATTTTATAAAGTAGGCAAAGCAAAGGCGAGGGTGCCATCCTCCATCAAGCAGCACTGATAGAAATACAGCAAAGTTTCTGCATAGCCCCGCATGCTTACTATTACTATACTTCCACATTCAATCCCCAGAATCGTGCTAAGAAATCTTGATTTCAAAACAGCATGGCTCAGATTGTTTTTTCTCCCGTCTTTATTAGCGCAAAGGAAAATGCGCCTTCATGCTATCATTCTTCTCAGCAAGTTCCTGCAGATAAAATGACCTTCTCACACACATGCTACATAGCCGAAGCCTGGAGAGGGGAGTGTATTTGAAATAGTGAGTTGGAGGACTGACATCCAAAGCTGAGATGAACTCAATGCTGTATGAATCTAGGTGACATTTAGTTCCACTCTTCTGAAGTATTATTTTGAAATTGGTAGAATCACTGGTTAGTCATTTCTCATCTTAAAATTGCTGTACGTCCTAAATAATCTTCCTTCCCCTGCTGTACTTATAAATTCATAAAAGCTTCTCATGTCACACCAAATGAAGTTGAAGCTTATTAGCACTGCTTGGCAATCTTGCTTCACAGAATTTCCCAGATTCATCTGCCCCTTGAATCTCAACTGTCTCTTTCCTATCTTCCTCCCTCCGCATGGTGGTACTTACCTTTTTCTAACCATGTGCTTTCAGACCCACCTACCTTTACAAACTCTGCATAGCCTGCCTGTCATGCTCTTCCTTTCCCCTCCATGCCATCCAAAGTGCTTCTCTGACTGTGTAAATCAGTGATGGCGAACCTTGTGAGCTCGGCGTGCCAGCATTTTGAAAAACCCTAACTTAACTCTGGTGCCGTGTCACACATAGAAATTTTTTGATATTTGCAACCATAGTAAAACAAAGACTTATATTTTTGATATTTATTTTATATACTTAAATGCCATTTAACAAAGACAAATCAACCAAAAAAATGAGTTCGCGTGTCATCTCTGACACGCGTGTCACAGGTTCCCCATCACTGGTTTAAATAGTCTGTCTTCCAGACCCAGATCAAGTGTTCCCTCTTCTTTGATACATTGCCAGCTCTCCCAACGAGAAGTGGCTGTCTCTGTCATGTACCTTGATTACAGCTCCGTGTGATTTACACTAGAGTCCTTGAGCACATGTTCTCCTCCCTTGATCACCACATATTCCTCTTCTTAACCCACTTAGGGTCTGTGACCATGTTTGGCATGCAGTAGGTAGCTGGTATTCACCCAATTAAACTGGCTTTGAGAATGTTAAAGGTTTCTTTGGGCATCTGTCTTGATCTGGAACACAAGGGTGACCACACAGCAGAGACTCATTAGCCCTGTTCAGAGACAGGAAATCTAGACAACAGCCAATCAAATCCCCCATAAGTGATAACAGAAGAGAACAACCTTGTGCTGGAGCAGGTTCTCAACCCTGGCTGCACATTAGAATCACCTGGGAATCTTTTTAAAATCCTGATTTCTGAGCCTCATCCTCCGGAAATTCTGTTTCTTTGTTATGGGGTGGGGCCACAACATTAGTAACAAAGAAACAGAATGTCCGGAGGATGAGCCCCAGAAATCAGGATTTTAAAAAGATTCCCAGGTGATTCTCATGTGCAGGCAAGGTTGAGAACCACTGTTCTGGAGGATCAAGACAGAGCAGGTTGAGTTGGAGGTCCTTGAAAATAAGCCTTAAAAACACTCAAGAGTATGACCACAGTGAAAAGGCTCCCTCTGTAGAGTAAGCAAGACGGCTTTGCTCAGTCATCAATCAAGCACACTGCTCCTTGTTCATTAATGGATACAGGTTTCTTCGCTGGTGGGAACAACACTTGGTTACATTTGTGAAAGGAGGATTGATTTTGATTGACTCAGACCCTCTGCTTGCCGTGTCACGAACATGTAGTTGGATGACTAATTGAGTGACCGGCCTCTGGTCGGAAAGCTCTGGCCCCTTCGCCTAAGCTACTTCGTCAGTCTAGCGCCCACACCGAGAAGGAGATCTTTCTCCCAGTTGCTGGAGCTGTAGCTTTGGTGCCGTGCATCCTTGTTTAGTGAGTGAACTCAGGTCAGGAGGGCAGGAGCCTGGGTCCAGAACTGGACCCGCCCCGGGTTTAACTTGGGAGCTGACAGCGGATTGCAATGAGCTCAGCCTTCAGACACATTTCCTGGATTCTAACTCAGCTGCTCACTCACCTTAGACCTCCTGCAGGGGATTTTCTTCTCTGAGCCACGCTGCCGTCATTTCTAAGACAGAGAAGAAAAATCCTTTGACAAATCAATTAAAGTTTCATTGAGATGCTATCAGGAAAAAGTCTGACATAGTAACCAGGACAAAAAACGATCAATTTTGACCTGCAAAAATGTTCAATAAATGTTTATTTTTACCCCTATTAACCCTAATAATTTTGTCTTGTTATCCGTTCAGGTAGGAATAGCATCCTGTATTTCTCAGAGTGGACAGGATTGAGCAAGTGGGACTTCCATTAAACTGTTGCATCCCTTTAGAGGGCTTCCTTCGGGGAGAGATTCACAGGCCCTGGGAAAACTTGGTGCTGACCTTGGTCATTTAAGCAGAGGAAGAAATTGTTGAAGCGTGAAGTGGTTCTCAGCAGGGCTGGTGCAACGGGAGGAGGATAGGAACGGCTCACGGAATAGTGAAAGATTTATACAGCCATTTCCCTCAGTTACCCATATCCTAAAGGATACACATTGGTTGAGACCACATCAAGCCCAGTGAACTAAGATATTTCACAGAACTCAGGGAGTGATGAACAGGACTTTCCTCTCGCCGAGGAAATCTACTGAAAGGGTCGTTAATCACCTCATCCACAAAATGGGAATAACGGTGTAACAGGTGCTTGCCTCCAATGGCTGTTACTGTGATCACTGTACATTTTGCAAAGACATTCAAAAGCGGTTACAAATAAAGTCTCCAGATTTATGTTTGAAAGGTTTTCATTCAGTGTGAGGCTTCCTGGTGATTCTCAATTCCCACAGGCAGCTGACATTTGATAAATATACCCCGTAACAGATAAAAACACGTTTCTGTAAAAACAAATTTCTGCGTTAGGTTCATTACTGAAAATGCACCTGCAAATCTACATTGCCAATTCATATCTCCGTTAAGCTTCCTTGATTAGAAACCAATTAATTCAACACAACACAGTAGCTTTGATTCACAAACGTTACTGATGAATTTCATTTTTGGAAAGTATATATATATATATATGTCTATATAGTTCCAGCACAGGCATTGAGCCTTCTTTCAGTTTTCTACATTCTTTTTTCACAAAATGTGTAACTTAGTTAACATATGCTGACTGTTCTCAGTAATTACACACCGTGGAAGAATGTCACTATTTACTCAGTATATCAAGTCTCTTAATCACTATCTTGAGCTACTTTCTGTATTTAAACACTTGGGGAAAAAAGTCTTTGGAGGGGAATTTAAACTAACAACCACTGGTTCCATCATCAACTGGGGGCTTAATCACCAGTAGCATCGCCATTTACATTAGCCTCCTGTGGATGACGAGACAATGTAGCCGCTGAACCAGTGTGAGGCACCTGTACAAAATGGGCAGTAAAAGCCATGGAAAGGCTCGTTCCCAATTAATAAATGAACCAACAAACCGATGACAACCTCATCAGCACTTTGGATGACTGATTTCGCCTTCTTGTCAGTGGTTAGTTTCCCTGCGGAACAGCTAGTCCTATTTCTCATCGCGGCAAGTGACTGAGCAAGGAAGGACTACTAGTGTCTGGCAAATGGGACCATGGGCCCTTCCCGTGCTCAAGCCCCCTCCCTCCCTGTGGGAGATGTGGCGAAGGCCATCAGTGAGTGGACTGTGAGGCCTTGGGAGCCTGGCCAGCTCCTCAATCAAGAAAACATAGTTTTGATCCTACACAGCTTTCACACGCCCCCGCCCCCTGCATGCCCCGTGTTTCTGTGTGTTCTGTTCTCTATGAAACCTCATGTTGAGAAAGTCTGAGTGGCAGTGAAACAACAGCACTGGGTCGCCACTCCACCCCCCCCCCCCCCCCCCCCCCAGTGCAGCCTGTCCATAGGCCAGATGGGACTTAGCAGATCAACTTCACCTGTAGCAGTGGGTTTGGTGGCAAACTTCACCGGTCGGCCACCACCACCGGTGCTCATGTAAGTCCTCATAAATGGTACTATACATGTGAAACATCAGGACAGTGCTAGGCACAGAGCATGTGCTCAGTGGATGTTTATCATTGTTTTAGAGATGGGTCAGAGATAGATGACTCGGATCCTAAACCCAATTCCTAATCTTTCTGTCTTTCTTCCTGTATGAGGAAATAGTGTCTACAGTAGGAAAAGAAATTATAATGTGAATAATATATGCATAGAGCTTCCTGGAAGAAAGGTAGATACATAGATAGATAGATAGATAGATAGATAGATAGATAGATAGGTTATTGGGTATAGTGGATGAGTGTAGGTAAAATGATAGGAATATTGACAATCACTAAATAAAGCACATTAATAAGATGAACATCCCTTACACTGTAGCTAAATAGCCAGTTACATAATTCCCGTGTGCATAAAAACTGCATTCACTGGGGTGTGAAGGATAGCATGGGGGAGGGGAGAGGGGCACTCTAAATAGTAAATTATCTATAGTAAGTAGACCTTAAATAAAATAGGTTTTCCAAAAATTTAGTTTTATTATATGCAAGTTAATAAATGATAAATTACTTGCAATTACCATATTGATTACCTATAAACAAATTAACACAAAGATTTTTAGTACCTGATTACATTTCTGAAAGGGGTTAAGTGCTTTTCCCTTGAAATATATTTTCTCTTGCCCCATCTAAATTAAAATATGGAAGTGTATGTCCTGTACATATTGAGAAAATAAATATTCATAAACATAAAAGAACATTTTTCCTGACTACCAGCCAATACGGAAAGTAACAGTTCGTTCTCTGAAGTATTTCTCTGAGGTATTTCTTTCCCAAACTATGTAATAAACAATGAACATTTCTACAGAGTAAAGAATATCAACTAAATTCAAATGCATGTATTAGAGGCTCTTACCTATAGAAAGAAACATGAAGCAAGTGGAACCTTTATCTATGCAAATCCTGACAAACTCCTCTTGAACCCAGGAAACCCCACAGATAGCGTCTGCATGGATGAGATGCTGGACGGCTCTCCTTCCAGGATTCTGTTCTTCTACCTGGATCTGATTCGAAATTTTCATGTACAAGGGAGAAAACCTATGTTCTAGTTGCATGTTTGCTTCCATAAATGACTCTTAAAACTAGTATTCTTATCAGAGAGATTCTGAGCCAAGAGGTATCTTTTGCATTTCAGATGAGAAACAGCACACTAGGGATTCACTCCCATTTGGTGACAGAGGGGAGTCTATAGCCATGTCTACAGACTTTGGATGTCGGGTATTCCACATCATTTCACCTGCCTTGCCCCTATTAGACTTAGGTTTACTCCTATGAAAAGTCTTTTCAATGAGATTCCTCTTTGCTAGTCAAGTAATTGGTTAACTGGAGGCAGTGTGTAGATTCATAGCTTTGACTAAAAAGAAACGGTAAAACAAATGATCTGTGGGTAAGAAACAGTTCGATGCCAAAAAGCCTATGGGCAGGGGAGGCTAACGTGCAGCCACACAGAGAACAGTGTCCCTGAGACTAAGATTTGCCTGCTCCCAGCCAACATGCGTAGAATACACGGCAACCTGCAAAATCTATACCACACGTTTCTTACACTCAGGCATGGTGCCTCCTTTAACCCCATGCCTTGAGCCTCACAAAATTGCTGGCACAGGCAGCAATTTGTGTGAATGGGGGCAGAAGGAACAGGTGAAAAGTTGGTACTTATCTAGCTATCTGTGTATATTTACTGAGAGAAATCCACCAGCCACATTTCTGTGGACATACAAAATCATCAGGAAGAATTATGTGGTTGTATAGTCATCCTATATAATAAAAGGCTAATATGCAAATAGACTGAACGGTGAAACAACCAACCAGTTGCTATGATGTGTGCTGACCACCAGGACATGTGTAAGGAACATGGCAGGTGTTGGCCTTGGTGGGATAGTGGAGCAGGTGAGTAGGAGCACCAGACCAAGGCAAGGTGCCGGTTGCTGCCATCGGGGCAAGCCTCTGGTGGTTACTGAAAATTCTTCGCTAACGCACACGCAGCAGTCCCGCCCGGTGCTTGCACCTGCTGCCAGCACCAGAACTGCTGCTCACACCCACTGCCAGGGTCTGGTGCCGGCCCCAGTTGCTCGGTGCCATCAACGGGTATGAGCAGCTGCTGCTGGCCCTAATTGCCCCTGAGGGCTTCTTCACCTCCCTCTGCTCCTGAGGGGCAATCAGGGCAGCAGTTGACACTTGCACCCACTGCTGGCACTGGCCCCAATCACTCCTCACCTTCAGCAGGTACAAGCAGGGCCGGTGCCATCAGTACGTGGGAGCAGCAGCAGGAGCTGCTGGAAGACAAGGGACCAGGGCCGTGGTGGGAGGGGCCAGGCGGGGTGGGGAGGATGGGCTGAGACCTGCCCCTGTGCCTACCACCGCCTTGCGGCCCACAGTTCCTTTCAAGGTGCACGAATTTGTGCCCTGGGCCCCTAGTGTAGATATAAAGCAGTAGGCAGCTCTAACCATGGAAGGAGGGGTAAGAAAAAATTTGCGACTCAAAGGTCATTTGAAAAGGAGAGGGGTAGCCACACGTGCACGGGACCCAAAAGAACTTTTGGACCGGAAGTTTATCTGGCCTCTTCACTTTCATGGTTCAAGTTCTAGGAGGAATTGAAATAGTCCCAAATGTTTTCAAATCACAAAATAGGTCATAAGAATATATTTTGAGAAACAGGAAAGTAATGACCAACGGAATAGAAGCATTTAGAAATTTCCCTCCCTCCCTAAAACTAAGAATGGAGACAGAACATGTTCCAGTAGTAAGAGAAGTTTAGAAAACCAGCAAGTGCTGTATTTACTGTTACTTAACTTATCTTCTTTGTCATTTTCAATACTATTTTAGCAAGCTTGGAAAGGTGACTGGAGCCAGATGGCAGTGTAGCCAGTATTTGAGGTAATTGAGAAACTCGTAATAAAATGTGTACTCTTACTCTAACTCAAAGGGAATCTGAGAAAATTTTGTTTAACCAGATTAAAATGGGACCATTTAACAGACCCAAGTATTACATGTCCTCAGTTTCCTTTATGGTTGGATTCCGCCTACTGGGCAAAACATGGGGTACAAATACATTAACTGTATACGCCAACATTTTTAAGACTTGATGATTTTTTTTCCAATCCTCATCCGAGGCTATTTTTCCATTGATTTTTAGAGAGAGTGGAAGGGAGAGAGGAGGGAGGGATGGAGAGAGAGAGAGAGAGAGAGAGAGAGAGAGAGAGAGAGAGAGAGATTAATTGGTTGCCTCCTGCAAAGGCCTGGGATTGAGCCTGCAACAAAAGTATGTGCCCTTGACTGCCCTTGACTGGGAATCGAACCCATGGCCCTTGGGTCCTCAGGATGAAGCTCTAACCACTGAAAAAAACTGGCTAGAGCAAAATTTGATGAAATTTTTATGGGCAGTTTCATTTTCAGTTAATTAGCTGGCCAAAGAGGGTAATGATAAAAAAGGATTTATTTGTAAACAACTCCGTTTTTGCTTAAATTGAAATAATATTCATAGAAAGAGATATACAGTAGCCCTGCTCATCCATGGTTTTGCCTTCCACAGTTTCAGTTGTCCTGCAGTCAATCACAGTCTGAAGATGTTAAGTGGAAAATTCCAGAAATAAACAATTTATAAGTTTTAAATTGCATGCTGTACCGAGTAGCATAATGAAGTCTCCTGGGGCCCCGCTTGTCCCACCAGGACGTGAATTATCCCCCTGTCCATTGTACCCATGCTGCATGGGCTCCCTGCAGTCATGCAGTAGCCGTCTTGGTGGTCAGATCAACCGTTGCAGTATCGCAGTGCTTGTGTTCAAGTAACCCTCATTTTATGTAATAATTGCCCCAAAGCCCAAGGGTAGTGATGCTAGCAATTCAGATATGCTGAAGAGAGTTATAAAGTGCTTCCTTTAAGGGAAATGGTGAATGTTCTAGACATACGGCATTTTAATCACTTCACATCAGCACAAGAAGAGGAAGGGAGAATAGTACATTACAATAAGATACAGTATTTTGAGAGAGGAGACAACATTTACATAACTTTTATTTATGCATCCTAATATATAAAAACCCTGGGTCTGTCACATCCACAACAACCAGGAGGCTCAACCAACTGGAAGTCAGTTCTGCAGTCAGCCCTAGGTTGCCGGGATGGCCCAGCGCTGACTGCTGTGGCTGCAGGCATGGTAACGCAGCACTGACTGCTGAGGGGGCTGTGAATCAGGCCCAGAGAGAGGCTTGAAGAGAGAAGCAGGGTCTGATCCATAGCCTCTGTGGCAGCTGTTGATCAGCACTTGGCTCTCTCTTTAGCTCCAGGCCTGGTCAGCAGCTGCACCTCCATTTCTCTCCAGGCCTCCAGAGGGGCTGTTGTTCAGCCCCGCCTTTCTGATCAGGCCCCGTTGATAGGCCCAGAGATGCTGACTGGCATAGAAACTGACCAATCAGAACCAAATCTGTGCCGGGAGCCGGTCCATCCTTGCTGTTTCAAGGGACCTGGCATATATGGCATATTGTTCTTAATATGTTTGCTCACCTTTTTGGCACTATGTGTTTTAACCAAGGTCTCCTCTCTGAGAAAGGTTGTTTCCCCAGGTAGGGATTTTCCCCTGAAGTTAGGGAGGGAATAAAACCTCTTAACTAAGTGCCAGGCGGGTAATTAATCACTTTAACTACGAACAATCGTGCTTAAGCTACATAATCTTTACTCCCTGGAATGAAGATAAGAAACGCCCTAACCTTTGTAATAGAGATTGATAGGATTGAATCAACTGGTATAAATACAGATGCAACAATACAGCAAGACACAGAACTTAGAACACAGAACTTAGAACACAGAACTTAGAACACAGAACTTAGAACACAGAACTTCGCTGGAGAGAACATGGCAAAAGATCCTGGACTGAACCTGACTACAGAAATTGGCAAGAGAACCTGACTAGAACCTGGTGACTGAACCTGGCTGGAGAACCTAGCGAGGGAACATGGCTACAGAACCTGGCTGGAGAACCTAGCAAGAGAACGTGGACACAGAACCTGGCTGGAGATCCTAAGCAGAACTTCGCTGGAGATCCAGACCAGAACTTGGCTGGAGATCCTGGCTGGAGATCCTGGCTAGGCTGCTGATCAACTGAACACTGTCTCCGTGTCCTTCCTTCTTCGCCGACTCAGTCTACGCCTTTGGGAACCCCTGGACCTGCTGGGGTTGGACCCCGGCAAATCTGGGTCAATTGTGAGGAGCCAGTGGCTGCCTAGGAGGCAGAGCTTTTGACACTGACTGGCATAGAAACTGACCAATGAGAACCAAATTTGCCAGAAGAGGAGGGCAGATGGGGGCAAGATCAAGCCTGCAGGGGAGGGCAGTTGGGGGTGAGATCTTGCCGCAGGGGAGCAGTTAGGTGTTAATCAGGCCAGTAGGGGAACGGTTAGGGGGTGATCAGGCTGGCAGGCAGAAGCGGTTAGGGGCAATCAGGCAGGCAGGCAGGCAGGCAGGTGAGTGGTTAGGAGCCAGCAGTCGCAGATTGTGAGAGGGATGTCCGACTGCCGGTTTAGGCCTGATCCCACAGTTGGACATCCCCCGAGGGGTCCCAGATTGGAGAGGGTGCAGGCTGGCCTGAGGGACACCTCTCCCCCAATGCATGAATTTTGTGCACCAGGCCTCTAGTATTGTTATAATTGTGTCCTACTTTATTTTGATTGTGAATTTCTTACTGTGCCTAATTTCACATTACCTTAAGTATATTAAACTAATTCAACTTCATCATAGGTATAAGTGTATAGGAAAAACATAGTATATATAGGGTTTGGTACTATTTGTGGTTTCATGCATCCACTGGGGGTCTTGGAACATAGCTTCTGTGGATAATCATCAGCTGTGATTCACACCTGTTTTCTAAAGCTAACTGAATCTACTTTTTTGTACCTTCCCAACAAGAGAGCTGCCTTGGTTTACTTTATACCAAGAACATCTATTCCTTTGTTTTCCACTGACATTCCTTGCTGAAGTCTTGAATTCTTCAATAACTCCTCACTTGTCCTTTAAATGAAGAGATTTCTCACTTGCCTTTTCCCAAGCTCCAAAAATTATACCTGCTCTTAGTTCAGGAGTCCAGGATGGTATTAGCACTAGTCCATGACTATTTTGTCCTTTTCTTAGAATATAAGATATTTGACAGCAAGGACTATTGCAAAGTTTGAATTAAATATAGAATCTTAATATAAAAATGTTTAAATGCTATTTAGATTTGTATTACATATAGAGAATAAATATGCTAATAAAATCTTTCAGAAATATTAGAAGACTGGGAAAGTTATTTTAAGGTTTGTTCTTTTAAAATTTTGATTTATTAGGTAAGTACTCTTTTTCAACTTATATAGCATTCTTTTCAACTTATATGGAGTTATACATATAAGTGTAAAGTCACATAAAAATAAAAAAACAAATTATAAAGGCATAGACATTCAAAATAAAATGAATTGTGAATAGTTGTGATTGTCTGGGGAGGGGGAAGAAACAAGGGAATATTTTAAACAGAAACAGAAGCAGAAATTTTATTTTTTATGATTTTGCTTATGAAATATGGATGAAAGATCATTTTTATAGAGACAACACACGAGACAATCACCTATCTGGCTTAAGGAAATCAGTGAATAGTCAAGGTACATAACAATAGAAATTAATATACAGTTAAACAGTATCCCACTTTCTGTGCTTGGAAATTGTGCCAATCTTTTATGTTGAGTGAATATCAATAATTTATTAAAAACAAACTTAACAAGAACTTAAACTTTCATTTCATTGTTTACTAGTCTAGTGTGAACTTGTATTCTCTTATTATCAGGGTTTTTAACAATGCAGAATGAAGATCAAACCTGGATCTGCCTACCCCAATCTCATTTGAACTTATAATCTCTCCTCACATCTGTGGGGTGTCTAGATGATCATATAGACACTCATTTTAATAAAGCAGTTCAATTAAAGTATTTATTAGCAAGGACCCCATGGGAGAAGCCACATTGTGGGAAGACTTGTCTGAGAGGGATAAAGAAATTAAGCCAAACTCATTAGCCCTGAAAACTAACACAAAATTCTGCAAAACCATCAGAAATCAGCATGAACAGAGACTTAGTAGATAATGCCACATGTTGGGTCCATTTTCTAAATACTCAAAGCATTTGTGTCAGAAATTTTGCTACACATGTACTTAGATTACACATGTTACTGATATGGCATGACAATATGCTGAGTGGTATTAGTTTGTTATTAAATTTGGTAAGAACACCTTAAGAATTTACCCTATTTTGTGGTAAAAAATAAAATGCATATAAAAATGTTCAAAAATGACACAAAGTGCTAATAATGTCTTATACCCTATATGGGTGTCATGGGAGACAGTATTCTGAATTAAAAATCCAACTTCATCAATCATTACCTGGTAATTAATTGACCTAGGGAAGTTAGATCATAAGCTTCAATTTTTCCTATCTATAAAATGATTTTTATAATGGTACTAGAGACCTGGTGCACAAATTTGTGCATGGGTGGGGTCCCTCGGCCTAGCTGGCGATAGGGGTGGATCAGGGCCCATCTCGCCCAGTCCTAATCGGGCCGATCAGACTGGAGGTTGGCCGACCATGGAAAGTTGGCTGTGGGAGCACACTGACCACCAGGGGGCAGCTCCTGCATTGAGCATATGCCCCCTGGTGGTCAGTGCACGTCATAGTTACCGGTCGACCGGTCGTTGGGTCAACCAGTCGTAACAGTCGCTTAGGCTTTTATATATATAGACTATACTCATAGATTTGTTTAAGAATTAAGTGAGGTGAATAGTATTAAGCATTTAGTAAAGTCACCTAGTTTAAACTTTCAACAAAAATATTTGGTGATAATAATGTTAATAATGATATACCTAAACTAGTGGCCCGGTGCACGAAATTCATACACATTAAAAGGGAATTAAATAGAGGAAATATTTTAATATTGCTGTTTGCCCTTTCTCTATAATAGAAGTGCCAGAGATGAAAGTAAATTAGTAAAATGTATATGAAAATCTTCCTCCTGTCAGTATCTAGGGTGCACCATGGGAGCCATAGTCAAGTCCCCCCAACCTGTGTGTGCCTCAAAATTGGGCGAGACTCAGACCTGGCCGGCCCCACCCCCACTGGGTGAGATCCAGACATGGCTGGCCCCACCCCCATCAAGCCCCGCTGGGTGGGGGTGCACCCTCAGGTCCCCTAGCCCAGCACTGGGCAGGGGGTGCGGCCTGAGGCCTGGGCTGGGGGGTGTGCCTTGAGGTCCCCCATCAAGCCCCACCGGGTGGGGGTGTGGCCTGAGGTCCCCTGTCAAACCCCACTGGGCAGGGGGTGCAGCCTCAGGTCCCCCGCCCCGGCCTGGAGCTACACAGCCTCAGGCCCCTGCTGTTTGCTCATTATGGCTCTTTATGGGAACCCTGCCTCTGCTGTGGGCGCAGCCATCTTGTGTCATGGGAACCCCACCTCTGCTGTGGACACAGCCATCTTGTGATGGTGTGATGGTTAATTTGCATATAACCTCTTTATTATATAGGATAAATCCTTCTCTTGCTACAAACATATACCAATGATATAGATGAAATATATTGAAGGAGAGCCGACTTCTGCTTTCAGTTAAGCTATAACAGGTCAATACTAATTCTTATAACAATTAGAAAAGCTGACAAGATCACAGAAAAAAAAAAAACTTTATAATTTTTAGAACTAGAAGGATTCGATTTGCAGAGAGGGTGAAAAGTAAAGTGAGCTGGTAGCTTTTGATCCAGTGATTCCACTTCTGGGACTATATCCCAAGAATCTCAAAACACCAATCAGAAAGAATATATGCACTCCTATATTTATAGCAACATTATTTATAATAGCTAAAATCTGGAAACAGCTCAAGTGCCCATCAGCAGATGAGTGGGTTAAAATTAAAAAAGTTATGGTACATTTACACAATGGAATACTACACAGCTGAAAAAAGTAAGGAACTCTTACTCTTCGTGATAGCATGGATGGACCTGGAGAGTATTAAGCCAATCACAGAAAGATAAATACCATATGGTTTCACTAATATGTGGAATGAATAAAATACACTGATGAACAAAATGGAACTGGAAGCATGAACACATGGAACAGAGTGGCCAGCACCTGAGGGGATGGGGGTTAGGGTGAGTGGATAAAGAAGGTGAAGGGATTAGCTGAAGCACAAATATGCATACTCCATGGACATGGACAATAGTTTGGTGAAGGCCAACGGAGAGGAGGTGGGGGTGAGCGGAGGTGGGCAGAGGGGGCAGGGGAAGTGAAATAATGTCAATATTAAAATATTTTAATAAAAATGAAAATATATATAAAAATAATTCAATTTTAGTAGAGAAAATGTATATGATTCTTATATATTTAATCCCAACTTGACTAAACAGTACCCCAACAATAATAAGGCTTTAAAATTATGCCTTAATCTTTAAAAAAATTTCTTCCTTGCATCTAGCTTGAAAGTCATAAGAAAAAGTTAGCTTCACAGATTTCAAACATAGATTTCCCCTAATGTTTTATGTAAAATCAGTCAAAAGAGAGATCTGTTAAATGATTGAATCAAAATTTCTCTTTCAAAGTGATATCACTCCTATATCAGTGATTTATAAAGATTATTTACCTACTAAAGCACTCAGAAGTAATATAAAATATTTTCTCTTATGTTCATATATATCTTAAGCTTCATTCATTAATTTAAGTTTGGCAATCCCGATTAGGGCCAACCGTTTCTTTGGTTTGCAACTGTCTATAACACTCTCCTAATGTTATGCAATAAAAGTCTGTAAAACACAAAGTCAAAGCTATAACAAGTAAATATTTTAGTCACAAGGATGACAGTGAGTAGGTAGTAGTGATCTACCAGAGTTTTGTTTTTGTGTATATAAATTTGAATATATTTATTTATATTCATAAATTATTTTGTTTTTGAAATTAACTCAGACTTGATGGTATTTTTAAAAAAATCTTGGTTATATTTGGATTTGTATTTCCATATCATTGCTCTTATTTTAGAAAATTAAGGAAGATTGAGTTTTATCCTGGTGAATCTTATTCTGGACTAGCAGAATCCTTCAACTACTTTTATTTTTATCCGGTTTTTTAATAGCTTTATTGAGATATAGTTTCCATACCATAACTTTTACCCATCAAAATTATGCAATTCATAGTTGTGCAACCATCACTTCAATCTAATGTTAGAACATTTTCATCAACTCCCAAAGAAAGCTTGTACCTAGTAGCCTTCACTTCCCATTCCTCCCTCGGTGAACACTAACCTATTTTCTCTATATATTTGCCTATCCTTCACATTTTATGTAAGTGGAATTATTAAATATGTGGTTTTTGCAACCAGTTTTTCAATTACATAACATTTTTGAGGTTCATTTAAGTTATTGCATGTATTAGTATTCAATTCCTTGTTATTCCTGACTAATATTCCACTGCATGAATATATCATACTTATTTATCCGATCAGTTGATGGGCATTTGAATTGTTTGCATTTGTTGGCTATAATGAATGATGCAACTAAGAATACTCATGTACAAATTTTTGTGTAGATATATGTTTTTATATTTCTTGGGCATATATGTAAGAGTAAAATTGCCGTATCCTATGGTAACTAAGTTTAACTTACTGAGGAACTGCCAAATTATTTTCCTAAGTGGTTTCACTATTTTACATCCCCACCAGCAATATATAAGGTTTTCAATTTCTCCACATCCTTGTCAACATTTTTTTATTGTGTCTTTTTTATTATAGCCATCCTAGTGGGTGTGACGTTCTATCTTATTGTGGTTTTAATTTGCATTTCACATGAATACCATTTCATGTGATTATAGCCATTTGTATATCTTTGAAGAAATATCTATTCAAGTCCTTTGCCCATTTTTAAAATTGGGTTATTGTTATTTTTATTATTGAATAGTAATAGTTCTTCATATATTCTGGATTCAAATCCCCTATCAAATATGTAATTCGAAAATGTTTTCTCTCATCCTGTGGCTTACATTTTCACTTTGTTCATGCTATTGTTTGTAGCACAGGAGTTTTTAATTTTGAGAATGTCCAGTTTATCTATTTTCTTCTTTTGCCACTATGCTTATGGTTCCGTAGCTAATAAACCATGGTGTATCGTCAAATCACAAAAAATTGATTCTTACATTTTTTTCCTAAGGGTTTTATAGTTTCAGCTCTTACATTCAGGTGTATAATCTATTTTAAGTTATTTTTGTGTATGGTGTAAGGAAGGGGTCTAACTTTGTTCCTTTACATGTGGACATCTAATTGTCCCAGCGCCCTGTGTCAAAAAGACTATTCTTTCCCCCAATGACTTGTTCTGGGCAGCCTTGTCAAAAATTAATTGACCATAAATGTGAGGATTTATTTTTGGATTCTCAATTCTATTCCATTGATCTGTATTTCTCTCCTTGTGCCAGTTCCACACTGTCCTGAGAATCTTTTAAATTTTAATAACCATTTTTCCCACAAGAGAAATGTGTGAGTGTATGTGAGAAAGAGACAGAAAATGAGAGACACCTTATTAAAGTCTCTAGGAGGAGCAACGAGGGCTTTGTTTCTCTTGAAGAAGAGAATTTTCCCAGAAGCTCTTCTATGTCAAGAATATTTGGAAAACAACACACACTACTTTGCCTGCTGGGGCTGGGGCTGGGGTGGGGGAGGGCAAACAATTAACATTTGTTTATTAAAAAGCTTTGGGAAGTGTTTGGCTTCATTTAGCCAGAGTTGTCTAACGCTATGTAGCCAAGAAAACTTTTTTTGACATATATAACATGTATTGATATCTCACGGAACACACTTGGTGTAATTCTGATATAACCCACGCAGAGTATGGGGAAAGCAGAAGCAATGGCAGAATGAAGGCATCTGGCTTGGAACAGTTTAAATTGCAGGAGCTGGATGTCTTAACTAACCATTTTGCAATATGTACATCTATCAAAGTATTACATTATACACCTTAGACTTACACAATATTATATATCAATTATATCTCTATAAAGCTAGGAAGAAATTAGAAGTTGTAAATTTGTTGGATGAATGGAGGAATTCATTTGAATTATGCCATCTGTTCAGTTTTATTTATAGCCATTTTGATTTACTATAATTTATAGTAGGAGATGCATAAAATCTTAAAAACAAATAATTATTTGAGCATATTTATATTTTTATCAAATTTATTTGTAGACATATATCCCTCCCACATCGCTCTACTTCCTCCCCTCTTATTCTATTTTTTCTCTCCATCGCTCTGCCTGCTATTACTCCTTATACTTCAGTGTATTATTGAAAACTTGAAAGCTATCTGGGCAATGGGAAAGAGAAAATGCCAATTTAATTCCACAATCAGATTAATTCACTCTATAAATAGTTGAGCGATAAATGTGGATTATATGTTCAAAATTCAGAGCTCGCTAAAAATTTGCTCTGGTCTAAGCAGTCATAATAAAAATACATTTTGTGTAATTGTGTGTATAATACAGGAAAATGTCTCCTGTGCTCTTTACCTCTGCCCCCCCCCCCGCCCCCACCTCCCGTTTCAAGTCTCCCACTCTACACAGGAGAGCAGTAAAGACAGATAGAAGCGCACTGATGTCACATCACTGTTGTGCATAAAGTCTGTCTGAGCATAAAGTCTGGGTTTTATTGTTCATAAGACTCAACCTTAGTTTTGAGTTTGAATTCTGTATATTTGAACATGCCAGGTATGGATGAGTATGATTTCTTTCCTAGACCAGCTCACCAGGGCTTAATGTGAACCTTAAATCAAGCCTTGTGGTTGCAGTTGGTTATTTGCAGTATATTACAGACCTGCATTGATTAATTTTATATCTGGGGCTCAGAGTCAACCAGTTCAATCTTATGAACACTGTATAACATGACTACCGCAGCTAGACTTAAAACATGCAATCTTCTTTTCAATTCTAATTTTAATATTTTGTAATAGGCTATATGCATCTCATTTGTATTTATAAATGAGATCCCTGTGAGTTGGAAATAAAACTGCAAGCACATGTTAATCATATATGCAGAACTCCAGGACTGGGCATATATATATGCATCTGTGTCTATAAGCCAAAAAAGAAAAAAAGAAATCAAGGTAATGGGGGGTCAGAGGTTCATATTACTCTCCTCTCCCATGATTTGAATAGCAGTTAAATATACTTAGAATAATTTACAGTAGGTGGCTTCTAAAACTTAAATCACAGAAGCAAGTTTTAACATTAGTAAATAAATTATTTCTAACCCGGGGACGTATTTTTATTTTTAAAAAAGAAAGACTGCATATTGTTTCTACTTAACAGGCAAATATATACTCTCTCTTCGGGCTCCGAGGTCACAAAAGGGGGTTATCCTGTCACTGAGGCTGATTTCTGAAAGTGTGACAAGCATTTAGTTGTCAGTTCCCATCTGCAGTGTTCAGAATCAACATTACATCAGCAGCAAGACACACCATTTTATGCTCTTTTGAAGATAATTAGAGTTCCCTTTTGTTGCAAATAAGATGTAAAACAGCTATAACTGCTGGAGAACGTGATTAAAGCAACCTCTATAGAACCCCATTATTCTAGACAGATTCCTTTAGATGCATAATTTCCCCATTTTAAGAAAACATAATGCATGCATATAAAATTCAAATTGTCGAGACACCTCTAACAAAAATTAGTACTCTATTAAGGCATTCTTAGTAGCTGGTTAACATGGAAAACTCTTTGAGAGTATTTTAACATAATCACGAAATAATAGTATGTGTCACAAAAGGTAAACATTTTACAGGGAGAGGATTCTTTAGACAAGATCCATGTATTTAAGTTTCTTTGTACTTACAAAACTTTTGACAGATAATATCTGAGAGGTTGTATCCCAAACATCCCAAAATCATCGAAATAGGCATGCAGGCTTTCATTATCATGTGTTTCAATTCTAAGTTAGATGGTTGAACACACACATAGACACACATACATACAGGTGTACTCAGACTTCACACATGCACACACATAGACACTTACGTGTAATTTATTTGAAACACTAGCACTCCAAATATCATTTTTACCAGGTACCCTCTAAAAGCCAAATATATCTAAAGTAAAATAGCAGGTGTGCGCCGATATTGTATGGACCGCAGGTTTCTTCTTAATAATTGCTTTTAAAATATATATACTTTTCCAAACCCTGTAGAGAAACAAGCCTTTAAAAAAGATTTTTTAAATGACTTATTACTCAATGCAGGTCTTATCCTCTTGCAAATATAACCTAAGAGGCACACAGCTACATAAGAGATTCCATGTCCGACAAAATAACCTGGGGCCTACTTGCCCATGGGGTGTTCATTTGTTTAACAAAATAGAAACGCACTTTGATAAAGACACATAAAGTGGTGATTAGTAAATTCCACCAAGATTGCCCCTAAACTGACCATAACTTTTTCAGAATAGTTGTAATTATAAAATCAAATTCTTGGTCGACTCTGCTGGGAAGCTCAACATCCAACGAAATGTTATTAAAGAAGCTTACGAACGAATAATCATTCTCAACAACTCGCAGCAGCCTTCCCAGCGTGACAGTGGGAGAGACGGAGGAAGTTTGAAGGTGGGGGCTGAGGAGGATGACAACAGTCTCTGTCAGGAGAATGGACTGCGGAGGCTCCTCCGGAGAAAAAATTTTCACCTGAAAAGAGACGGCATGACGAACACTGGAGAACTGTGATTGTGGGACACTGATCTTATTAAGAACTCATGCTAATTTGCACACTGTCTCCTGCTGAACTGGAAGCAAGTTTACCACTGGGTTTGTTAATTTACCCAGGACACCATTATCTTTGGTTGGACTTAATGTATCAGAGTTGAGGTCATTAACTGCTGGGCTCATGATTATCCAGCATGAATTACCGACAGGATAACCAAAATAGATTTGTACGCTGACTTCATTTCTCCGGATGCAATTTTTCTCCTCAGCTGTTATTTAATTTCTATTTCAAAACACTAATTATTATATTATATGTATGGATATGTGTATATTCACGTGCTTTTTCTGTGATTAAAAGAATACACACGCCCATGTTTGCTATGGAGACTGCCGTTCTGATGTGGTTTCTAGCACTTCAGAATAGTAATGCAGTGGCTAAATAAAGTATTCATGGAGGGGCTCAATGGAGAAAGAAGGGGGACGTCCATAATACTTTTAACAATAAGGATACATTTTTAAAAAAGGATCCAACTTTCTCTTGGTAAGGTTGCAAAAAAAGAAAGTTATGGTCATGTGAGAATGTTTAATCAGAGTAGAACATATAATTATTATGGGAGCTTTGCATTGTCCATTAGCATTGGTTTGGGCTGTGCAACAATCAGAGTGAAGTTGCCCTGAATCTGTTCTCTCTGCTTTGCAGACATTTTACCTCAACCATCTATCAATCATAGCTTTAAAACTTATGTTCCAGCCTAAGTAAACACTCTGTTGGGGAAAAAAAAAAACAACAAAAACAAAACACCAAGAAATCCCTCTGGTACATTTATTTTAGCTTACAGTACAATAAAATCACTATGAACATGCATAAAAAGAAATCTTGAAATTAAAAGTTAAAAGGGAAAGTGCTTTTTAGAAATATTTGTGGTTTCTGGTTAAATAAACACATTTTCATAAAGCTGCATGTTCAATCTATTTTACATAACTGGAACAAATCAACCAAAAATTCATTTACAATTTTTATAGTCTGTACTAGCCCATTTCTAATAGCAGGGAACACTTTTGTATCTCTGCGTGATATCTATGGAAAGAGGTGAATTTTCATTTATTTAATGCAAATATTCATACAAGGTAAACTCTTCAAGCATCTCTGCAGCGTGCTTCATGGCAGCTTTGTGGCAATAGGAAAATAACATGACATAATTGTACAATAAATGGAGTGCTGCCACCTCAAAATTACCTGCAGCAAGTGTTGTGAATAAAAGAAGAATACAGAGTCTGAGGTGTGTTTTTTGCTAGTTTCTAAGCAACTTTGCCTACAAATTTAATTCTGATCTTATGTCGTTGGACGTTATGACAATCTTATCTTTAGAGCTGAAAAATTAAGATTTTTTTTAAAGCTTAGAAAAATGAAAAATGCATTGTTAGTTGACGTGCTAAAGCTTTCAACTCCATAATCCACATTTAGCTAATACACTAAGAAGGTAAGAGGGGTAAAGATGCTAGTTTCAGAGTTTTTGCATACAAGAGTTGAGCTTTTATATCTGTTGCCTGAGGAGGCATTGTCCAGACTCATGCTTTAATCACATTCTTTCCCAAGTAAATTCAAATATTAACCTTTAAAGCAGAAGTATGATTTTATATTTTTCATTGACAATTACTGTTGACATAATGACCCAGAAATCACTCAACATATAACAATATATTATGTCACCTGGTTTTAAAATGCCTCTTGATGATGGGGTTTTCAACATAACAGGGTTTCCTCTATCACAGGAGAGGAGGAGTTTAGCAGATTTACTGAGTATATATGAGAAATGGTTAGAAGATCATGCTTTCAAGTTGGTGGAATGGTATGTTTCATTTTATTCTGGGGCTTGCTCTACTTAAGCATATCCAGATTGGAGACTATGGCCTCCAGTTTACACTGGCTTTTACATATTAATATTCCTTTTCCAAAGGCAATTTTTGATATTTTCTAACAAATTAAATGTGGGGCTACAATGGACAGGAATCCATTCTAAATGTAGGCAATAGCATGTTTAGAATAATGTGGACATGCAGTGGCCCACCCTACAATGAAAGCAACTTCTAAAAGGCACTTCTGGATGCTTGTTAAGTATCACCAAGGAAAACAAAGTTTGAAATTATATATTTAAAAAAGGCTATTTATGTTACACTAACTAGAAGGATTATATCTTAAGGCATTAACTATCCTCCCAAATTGGAAGCATTGTTGCTATTATTGATGTACTAGAGGCCCGGTGCACAGATTTGTGCACTGGTGGCTCCCTTGGCCTGGCCTGCAGGGATTTAGTTGAAACCGGCTCTCCAACATCCCCAGAGGGGTCCCAGATTGTGAGAGGGTGGTTCTTGGGTGATACACCCTGAAATCAGGCTCCTTTCTTTCTGGTACCAGGTGCATCACCCGAGAACTGCAGCTACTGAGTCACCGCAGCTTGGTAGCTCTTGCATTGAGCGCCTGCTCCCTGGTGGTCAGTGTGCGTCATAGCTTTGGGTCAGGTGGTAGAAAGGTCAGACAGTCGCTTAGGCTTCTTTATATAGACTAGGGGCCCAGTGCACGGATTCATGTACCTTGAAAGGAACTGTGGTCTGCGAGGCTGCGGTGGGCACAGGGGTGGGTCTCAGCCCATCCTCCATTGCCCCACCTGGCCCCTCCTGCCATGGCCCTAGTCCCCTGTATGCTGGCAGCCCTGCTCCTGCTACTCCCATGCACTGACAGCGCTGGCCCTGTTCACACTCCACTGCTGGCACTGGCTCCCATCACTCCGCACCATCAGTGGATGCGAGCGGGTGTGAGCAGGGCTGTCACCAGCAGCAGGTGTAAGTGATGGTTGCCAGTCATAATCACCCCTCAGGAACAGGGGGAGGTGGAGAAGCCCTGAGGGGCGATCGGGGCTAGCAGCCACTGCTTGCACCCACTGATGGTGCTGAGCAATCCCTGGTGGTCAGCGCACATCATAGTGACGGGTTGTTTGATTGTCCTGCTGTTTGGTCTATTTGAATATTAGGGTTTTATATATATACTAAAGGCCCGGTGCACAAAAATTTGTGCACTCGGTGGGGACGGGGGTTACCTCAGCCCGGCCTGTGCCCTCTCGCAGTCTAGGACCCCTCAGGAGATAACGACCTGCTGGCTTAGGCCTGCTCCCGGGTGGCAGAGGGCAGGCCCAATCCCTAGGTGCAGCCCCTGGTTGGGCTCAGAGCAGGGCCGATTGGGGAGTTGGGGCGCCGCCCCCTGTCATGCACAGAGCAGGGTGGATTGGGAGGTTGTGATGCCACCCTTAGTCGTGCTCAGGGTAGGGCTGATTGGGGGGTTGGGGCACTGTCCCCTGTCACACTCAAGGCAGGGTCGATGGGGAGGTTGCAGCGCCACCCCCTGTCAAGCACAGAGCAGGGCCAAACAGGAGGTTGGGGCACTGCCCCCTGCCACTCACAGAGCAGGGCCCATCGGGGGGTTGGGGCTCTGTACCCTGTCACGCATAGAGCAGGGCCGACCAGGGGGTTGGGGAGCTCCCCCCTGTCACTCACAGAGTAGGCCAATAGGGGAGTTGGGGCACCGCCCCCTGTCACACACAGAGCAGGGTGGATCGGGGGTTGGGGTGCCGCACCCTGTCACACTCAGGGCAGGGCCAATGGTGAGGTTATGGCTCTACCCCATCACACACAGAGCAGGGCCTGTGGGGGGCAGGGGGATTGGGGCACCTCACCCTGTCACACACAGAGCCGCAGGGCGATCAGGGGGTTGGGGAGCTCCCCCCTATCAGGCACAGAGCAGGGCTGATCAGGGGGTTGGGGCGCCTTCCCCTGTCATGAACAGAGCAGGGCTGATAGGGAGGTTGTGGCCCAACCCCTGCCACACACAGAGCTGCAGGGCGATCAGGGGGTTTGGGCGCTGCCCCCTGTCACGCTGATCCCGGTGCCGGGAGGCCTCGTGGCTCCACTGATCCCGGTGCTGGGAGGCATATTACCCTTTTACTATATAGGATAGAGGCCTGGTGCACGTGTGGGGGCCAGCTGGTTTGCCCTGAAGGGTGTCCTGGATCAGGGTGGGGGTCCCCACTGGGGTGCCTGGCCAGCCTGGGTGAGCAGATAATGGCTGTTTGCAGCTGGTCACACACCCTTCAGGGTGGGGGTCCCCACTGGGGTGCCTGGCCAGTCTGGGTGAGGGGCTGAGGGCTATTTTCAGGCTGGGACTGAAGCTCCCAACTGCTCCTTTTTTTCTTTTTTCTTTTTTATTCTGGGCCAGCTTTAGCTCTGAGGCTCCAGCTCTTAGGCCTCCGCTGCTAAAAGCAGGTATCTGGTTTGTTTTGGTTCTATAATCGAAACAATTTATAACTCCAGCTCTGAGATCCCGGCTCGCTGAAAGCAGGTTTCTGCGGTTTTGTTTAGCTTCTATATTTGTTACACTGTTTCAAAAGGCAGGCTCAGAGGCCAGCAAGGCAGGCGGGGAATGTTGGTTTCCTCCATCACTGAAGCAAGCAAGCCTCATGTTAGTTTCAAGCTGCCTGGCTGCCGGCCGCTATCTTGGCTGGCAGTTAATTTGCATATTGCCCTGATTAGCCAATGGGAAGGGTAGCGGTCGTACGCCAATTACCATGTTTCTCTTTTATTAGATAGGACTAGAGGCCCATTGCAAGAAGATTCCTGCAAGAATAGGGCTGCGCTCCAGTCTCTGCTGCTTCTACCCCACCCTTCTCTGCAGTTCCTACCCCGCCCTTCTCTGTGGCTCCTACCCGCCCCCACCTCTGCTGCTCCTACCCCGCCCATCTCCACTACCTCGGCTCCGTGGCTTGGCTTCCTTCTAAGGTGTCTTCAGTCTTCACTCCCAGCCAGTATATGCAAATTAGCCGCCATCTTTGTTGGCAGTTAATTTGCATATCACTCTGATTAGCTATGCTGGGCATAGTGAAGGTATGGTCAATTTGCATCTTTGTCTATTATTAGATAGGATATACCTATATATATAATTTATTAATTAGGTGTTATTGAAATAATTATATTAATTGTTCCTCACCATAATATTCTAAAATCCAAGTATAAGTTTCTTGGAAAATCAAATCTCAATTGAATCTATAATAATAAAGGTGTAATATGCTAATTAGACCAGAAAGCCAAACCACCTTCCAGACGAAGCTGGGACTGAGAGGGCCTCACGAGGCAAGCCACTGCAGCTGCGAGGACCAAGCCCTTTGCATGATTTTTGTGCATCAGGCTTTTAGTATCTTAATAAAAGAGAATATTATGTTATATATGCATTGAAAAGACCATACTTTATGTGAATTAAATCCTGGTGGATTAAAACTTTAGAAACAAAACTCTCATTCCCGCCACCCACACACACACACACCTGCACCCACACACAGAACTTCACTATTAAGTTCAATTGTTCAGATACTAATAATTTCTCAACTGGACAATATCCTCCTCACTGATTTTTGGTGTCTTTTTAAGCTCAATACTAGTGACAAAGTAATTATTTTAAAACACAAATTTGATCTTGTAACTCTGGCTTAAACCCTTCAGCAACTCTTCATGGCTTTCAGAATAAAGTTAACACTCCAGAGTTTAGCACATAGAACCAACACCACATGGCAGCTGTCAACTTGTTAACCTCAGGCTTTGCTACTCCAAGTGGTCCCTTGAAACACCATGCCATTTCCTATGTTTCATCTTTACAAATAGTGCCTTCATTTGGCCAAATTTTACTTGTCCTCAAAACTCCAGTCATATTCCCACCGTCTGTTGAATTATCTGTCCCTACTGCACACCAGCCTTAAAAGGCCAGTGACTTTGAATTTTATGTCTAGGATCGATCCTAGGGCATTTTATATGGTCAATATTTGTGTGTTGAATAATTAAATGAATGAATGTGTGAAAGGAAAATGTCCAACTGAAGTTACACAAACAAAAGTGTGGTCTCCATGACTGCCGATTTGAACTGAATGAAAAAGTTAACGACAATTGTGCACTATCTCAGGGAAGAATGTAGGTCGGTCAACTATTTTTTTCTCTCTCAAGGCTTTACAGTTCTTTTGCCCTCCCACACGTTAATAGTAATTTTTTTAGCAACTGGCTTTGTTGAGTCTTCAAAGCACTCAACTTAGAAACAACAGCTCTCTTCTCTTATTCTTAGTTCATCAGTTTACATAACATTTAATTAAATTACATAATTACAAGAACAAGCAAAACTGACATAATCAGATTTGGAGGCAAACACACTGCCTCCTGGCAAACATACAACTCAACCAATGGGAGAAGTGTGTCAACTCGCCATGAGAGTTCGGAAGCAGATGATATCAGTCAGGTTTGTGCAATATGTGGAGAGAATCTGTTAGTCCAAAGGTAATCGTGTGGGATTAGGATAAAAAAGCTTTGTCTATTTCTTTTTTTGTTGTTACTTATTTAGGATCCTGCAGTGTTTTGAAGTCAGTATTCTAAACATAAATTCTCAACATACAGAAGCAAAGCTCTGGATGTGCTGACAGGCACAGAAGATAGAGCTGCATAGATTTTTGACTCCAGAATCTAACCTGGACACCTCTCATTTTTAATGTCTGATATTCACTAATTGTCTCCTTCAAATAGCAGAGTACAAAAAAAAAATTAGAAACTTGATTTCTGGTAGAGTTTTTCTTTTGTTTGCTCCTTAGCTCCTTCAATTTGAATAGACTGTAATGATGAAGATTAATATTCAAGAGCTCATTCAGTTTCTGACTTTGCATTATGACAAGCCATAGGAGTCACCAAATAAGGTTGTTTTCATTTAGGAGAAAACGGAGGTGCCTCTTAAAATCTTTATGTTAATCAGAATCATTTCTAACCTGGGTGACCTAATTACATAGCTGAAAACAAAAGAGATGTGGAAGTCAATGTGTCAATTACTATAATAAAACCCCGAGGACATTTTATAAGTACGAAACACACTTTTTGGGGGGTCATAGCTGTCATCTCAAATTCATGAAGAAACAAAACTTTGCTAAAAACAAGGAGAGAGGTTGGTGGTGGGGGGTGGGAGGGACTCAATGTTCTCTCTGGCAGAGGAAATAGTTACAGGGAGTGGATGTGTGGCAGCCAGATGTTTCTAGTAATTTCAACAATACCTTAGCTAAGCAGTTCCCTAAGTAATCTGTACAGGTTGATTTTTTAAAAAAAATTGGTGGACTCCTGAAATAATAAGCCTATCTCTTATCACTGTCATTCATTCTCCAATTGGTGGTCTTACACATTTTCCTCTTTTATTGTACATAAGTAATAGCTCTCCTAAACCTACCTTCTTTGGAGATTCATGAAAAGTGATTTTTTTCTGGAAATCATACAAATGTGCATACTACGGCATTATATATATATATATATATGTAATATATCTCATCTAATATATTTTATCTCAGAAATTATAATTACCCTAAGGTTCAACAATATACCAGGTATCATCAATATTCCCAAATTAATTGGGAGCTCCTAGTGTACCAATACCATCAAGCAAATCTAATTCTGCTCTCTGCTTTGGAATAGGTCACTGATGGCCTAATACTCTCTTTTTCCATGATTCCACAAAACTGCTACGTCGGGACTTCCTTGCTTCTTGAAAGGCTTGCAAATTTCCCTTTTGCCTTTGTCACTCTCTGATGAAGATTCCTATCCTCCCCATGAAGAAAGTCTTGGGTTTACAGATTGAAATCTACAATTACATTTGTAAAACTTGCAAAGACTGGCTCTTAGTGTATTCTTGTGTTGCAGGCCATTGTGGCTGTGTCTTTTTAGACAGCAGCTGGCATTTTGAAAAGTTTTCTCAAACCTCAGCAAGAGAGGGTATCTGGAGGGAAAGCTGTCTTCTCTGACATCACAATTATTGGTCTCTGCAAGTGCTGGGCCTACCGCGTCCTGATGTTCTTCGGCACTGATGCAGGCAGAGGCTCACACCACTTTCTCTTTTCTCTGCTGAAAGATTGCTGTTTCATCAAACCCCACTTTGACTCCAAGGATTATAGTTGACCCCTCACTGTTTCCTCTCTTACTCATCATGTTATTCTCAGTCTTACAATGGGAAACACCTGGGAGACATTAGTCTGGTTGTAACAATAGAGAAGCAGGTCGAGAGCTGATTCCAGATGAGATCAGAAACAAGAGTTGGGAGAAAAAAAGGAGTGTGCAGAGGACAAAAGAAGAGTCAGGAGGAAGGAAAGGAAACATCTGAACAGAAATGCTCTTCCCTCCCTCCCGCCCCACTTCCCCATTTGGTCTGTGCGGCACTCTCCTTTCTTCTCACCTCCTCCCACTTCCCACCGCTCTCCATCTCCAGACAGCAGGGCTTGCAGAGAAGGTGTGGAGTCCTTGCTCCTCCAGCCAAACCCCTGACAGCTTGCTTCATGGGCTGGCCCCTGGCAGCAGAAACAATAATGACCACAACCACTAAAACGCATTCCTGGAAATGCACCTCCCCTCCAATGACCCACCACAGAAGCAGCTGCGTTGGGTGGAGAAAGTGGGGAAACATGGTCCCAGCCAGGCACAGGCCTCAAACCAGAGGCCAAAAAACCACCACAGGAAGCTAAAATAGCTCTCTAATCCCGCAAACAACAGAAGGCATTTGCCACACATGACAGCACCCCAGCAATGGGTCTGATAGGGCTAGGTTCCCATGGCTTTGTGGTCATTGGCAAAGTGACGCATCCACCCAAGTGTACTGTCATTCCTTATAAGCTGCCAACCCACCCACACTTGTCTGGCTGAGTCATTGACCTGGCAAGATCGGAAATGCTAACTTGACTTTCTTTGCCTTCAAAGCAATGATGTACCCCAGATGGGTGTGTGTGTGTGTGTGTGTGTGTGTGTGTGTGTGTGTGTGTGTGAATGACCAAAAATAAAGGAATACTTTAAAAACTTAAACCAAAATTAACAAACAAAACATAGCATTGCGACAAATAAAGGATTAGGAAGGCAGGAGGTGTTATTATGAAATGTAAGCACACTGGGAGTCTCCTGTACTTGTGGACTGAAGGGTTTTCGGTTTAATTCCGGTCAAGGGCACATGCTGGGGTTGTGGGCTCAATGCCCCAGTAAGAGGCATGTAGAAGGCAGACAATCAATGATTCCCTCTCATCATTTCATCATTGATGTTTGTATAGCTCTCTCCCTCTCCCTTCCTCTCTGAAATCAATATATATATATATATATATATATATATATATATGTATTTTTTTTTTTAAAAAAAGGAGACAGAACCCTTGTCACTGCTCACCAGGACAAGTGTCAGAACTCCAGCCAAGCGAGGCATCCCTGGGCCCTGCCCCCGTGGGTGCAGGCACCCCCGCAGCAGGTGGCCCCTACCTGCGGAGGAAGCCCAGCAGCCGGCAGGATGTTTGTCCAGGAGGAGGGCAAAAGGGGAGGGGACTATTTTGAAGCCGCAGGAGGGTGAACAGAAAGGAAATCGCATCACCCTTGCCCCCAACTCTTTCTCTCTCACACCCACACACCTACCTACACACACTCTCCGTCTCCTATTCAGCTCTTTTCCGGGTGAGCTGTTCTCACTCTCCCCTTTTCCCTCTCCCCACCTTCTGCCACCGTCCCTGGAGGAATCCCAACAGTACACACGCGAGGCGATATTAAACACGTGCATTGGCTCCAGACGCCGTCACTAAATTGGGTATAAGTACCCACTTTTCTGACCCCGTTCTACATTTACGTAAGAGGAACAGGCTTAATTGCCCCAATCCCACGGCTATGTTGACATATTTCCAAATGATTACATAACTTCCCCACATCCTTCGCCGCGAAGGAGTGTTTATCAAAAGCGTGGAAGCTGACAGGATGGCATGATTAGCAGGGCTCTGAGCCGATCGCGTTGCAGATTTGTTGAGGCTGATTTTAACTCTAGTCACTTACAGACGGGATGCTTCCTGACACATCGCCCTCGCGCAGGTAGACGAGGAATAAAGGCATGCAGACGCAGTGATGGAGGGATCCCAGCGGCAGCAGCTATGGCATATTAGGGGGAGTCTGGACAAATTCTGAAATTATTGCAGGGCTAAGGGCGAAAACACAATTTGGGACCCGCCTCCATTTGGGATTGTCTGTTTGTTTAAGATGCATATGTGGAAATGATGCGCCGCCAGGAGAGTGAATTCCAATGACATTTCCTCCGGAGGCAGGAACAATAATATCAATGTAACTAAACTGTTGTGGGGGAGGGGAGGGGCGTTTCCTGTGATTGCCAACCCTGAAGGGTCCGAAGCTTTAGCAAGGGAGCGTGTAATCTTCCTAAACACAGAGGCGCCGAGGTCAGTGCCCACCACGAGGTAGCCGGTATCCCAGCCCAAGAGCCCAGTAATCTTGTATCAGTAAATAGACAGAGATCATCAGAAATGGCCCTCAAAAGAGAACACTAATCAAATGCCTAATTTGTCTCGGTGCAACTGGGCCACAAAGAATCTGTCTTATTTGGCATGACAAGTATGTTTTCCTTTCACTGCCTTTTTTTTTTTTTTTTTTTGAGTGTTATTGGACAGCCAATAATAAAATAGAAAATTTGGTTCCACTTGCTCATAACTAACCAATTGAATAAGAACAAGGTTTATAAAAACATATTATGGACTGAAACTGAATTATAATATCCCCTGCCTTCTTAAGGAGTGATTTGGCAAATCCAAAGAGCTTCCTTCTGGCCCCCAATCATGCTTCAGCTGGAGGGTGGAGGGTGTGAGGCCGAGCCCTGGGCTGGGGCTGCATTTGAGGCGACGTTGTTTCCCTGACCAGACCATCAGCTGTAGCACATGGGTGGTGGCAGTTAGCTTGGCTCAGGGAGCGGTGCCTGAAGCAACCAAGACAAGATAAGAGCTCCCTGCCGCTCACTCTCGATTACAGGGGCTGCAAATAGATTTTTCTGAATCTGCTATAATTATCTGGAGAGGAGTCTACAGATTCCACAACAGTGTTGGCATTTGTGCCGGGGCTTCCCACCGCAGAATCCAAGCCAGCTCCCCCGCAGGTCCGCAACTGCGCCCGTTTTCTGTGTTTTCCTCTCTCATCATCTCCAGCTTCTGATTGCTTTGCTAAAAAGTCTGGGTTTATTGCCTGTTTCTTCCTTACCTCCTCCTCCCATTCCTTCTGCTTCATTTTACCTATTTAGGAGGAAGAGAAGCATAAGAGAAAGATTTCCAGACTTTGATTTATGGACATGCTGCTGAATGCAAAGGTTTTGTTGCTGTGTAATCCACGGGCAGTGGTACCCAGAATGGTGCCAGCATTCGCCGGGCTGCCTGTAGAACAGGCAGAGCTGAATGGCCATTGTTCTGGTGTTACCGGGGTCATTTTCCACCATAGTTTGCTAACTGCTTCTTCTATTTCATATTTGCGTTAAGATTTTTTTCTAAAGGACCCACAACACTTCTAAAAATGTTTTACAGTTATTTTCAAATGATCATCAAATTTAAAAACCACAGAACTAACAAAGAACATGAAAAGGTAGTTATAAAAAAGAAGTATGAATGAATATATTTAAAACCTAGGAAAATACTGTAGTTTTCATCAGAGGTTAAAGATATTTACATTAAAACAGCAATGAGATATCTTTCACATATTGGAATGGTTCATATATACAGCAAAATTCAGAGTATATGGAGTTGGTATGAATGTGGGGAGACTGACACTCCCATATGATGTTAATGGCAGAATAAATTGGTATAATTTATTGGAGGTCAGTTTGGCAATACAGATCAGCATTTTGAGCGCATATCCCTTTTTTAATATAATAAACTTTTTTAGAGTAGTTTTAAGTTCACAGTAAAATTGAGCAGGAAATACAGAGTTCCCATATAGCTCCTGTCCCCTCTGTACACAGCCTCCCTCACTATCACCATCCTGCACCTGAGGAGTATGTTTGTTACCACCTATGAACCTAGCTGACACATCATTGTCATCTAAACTCCATACTTTACATTAGGGTTCACTGGTGGAGGTGTTCATTCAGAGGGTTTTGACAAACATATAAGTATAAGGATATGTTTTCACCATTATAATATCACTAGAGGCCCAGTGCACGAAATTCGTGCATGGGGGTAAGGGAGTTCCTCAGCCTGGCCTGCACCCTCTCGCAATCTGGGACTCCTTGGGGGATGTCTGACTGCCGGTTTAGGTATCCCTGCGGGATTGGACCTAAACCAGCAGTCGGATATCCCTCTCACAATCTGGGACAGCTGGCTCCTAACTGCTCACCTACCTGCCTCATCACCCCTAACCACTTGGCTTGCCTGCCTGATTGCCCCTAACTACCTCTGCCTGATCACCCCTAACCACTCGCCTGCCTGCCCGATTGTCCCTAACCACTTGCCTGACTCCCTGACCACCCCTAACCACTCTGCCTGCCTGCTTGATCGTCCCTAACTACTTGCCTTCCTGCATGATTGCTCCTAACCACCCTGCCTGCCTGATCACCCCTAACTGCTTGCCTACCTGCCTGATCACCCCCAGCTGCCTCTGCCTTGGACCCCGCTGCTATGGCTTCGTCCAGAAGGATATCAGGAATGATGTCCCTGTGGTCCTTCAGCTGTCTGGTCTAATTAGCATTTTATTATTATATACATTCAGAATAGTTTCACTGCCCTACAAATTTTGTGCTCTGCCTATTCATCCCTCCCCCAAGCCCCTGGCAACCATGATCATTTTACTGTCTCAATAGTTTTGCTTTCTCCAAAATGTCATATACTAGAAAACATACAATATATAGCCTTTTCATATTGGTTTCTTTCACCTGCATATTCGTTTAATAACATGCATTTGTTTCCTCCATGTCTTTTCATGGCTCGATAGCTCATGTTTTTTACTAAATAACATCCCATTGTCTGGACGTACCACAGTTTATTTATCCATTCACCTACTGAAGAACATTTTGGTTACTTCCAAATTTAGGCAATCATGAATAAAGCTGCTCTCAACACCCACCTGCAGGCTGTTGTGTGGACATGTTTTCAGTTCATTTGAGTAAATAGCAAGAAACATAGCCACTGGATTGTATGGTAGAAATACGTTTAGTTTTGTAAGAAACGGCCAAACTGTCCTTCCGAAGTGGTGGCACCGTTTTGCGTTCCGTCAGCAATGAGTGAGGATCCTGTTACTCCACATCCTCACCGTGCTTAGTGTTGGCAGCGTTTGGGATTTTAACCATCTAGCGTGTGTGTAGCAGTGCCTCACTGTTGTTTTAATTTGCAATTTCCTAGTGACGTGATGTTGAAGCAAAGCACTTTGTATATACGTCCATCAGTGAATGATACATTTGAATTAAAAATTAACTCTGGAAATATGATGACATGGAAAACAAAAAGGACGCATTTGAAATAAGCCATCAAGCCTTCCTCCCATGAGGAATAGAGACACTGTTAAAACATCCCAAAGAACATGGCACATACATATCATGGTAAGTTTTTGTTCAATACACCCAGAACAGTGTGTTTCACACATTTTTGAACATTACCTGCAATTAAAAAAACACACACATTTTACTTTTAGGTTGAATACACACACACAACTGAAACAAAAACTTTAGAAATTAATATTTACTGTTCTTACATATATTTTACTCATTTCAACTCTAAGCCAACTTAATATACTCTTTGTTCCATTTTATTTCTTAAAAATAATGGTTTCTACCATCAAAATCAATTTCATGACTCATCAATGTGTTGCCACCCAAATTTAAAATAATAAAATCATAGCCCTAACCGGTCTGGCTCAGTGGATAGAGCGTCGGCCTGCGGACTCAAGGGTCCCAGGTTCGATTCTTGCCAAGGGCATGTACCTTGGTTGCGGGCACATCCCCAGTAGGGGGTGTGCAGGAGGCAGCTGATCAATGTTTCTTTCTCATTGATGTTTCTAACTCTCTATCCCTCCCCCTTCCTGTCTGTAAAAAAATCAATAAAATATATTTTTTAAAAAATAATAATAAAATCAAAATAAGTTCATTGTAAAATCTGTGTGTGTGTGTGTGTGTGTGTGTGTAAACCACAACCTGAATTCTCAGAATGTCAGAGAATGCTACCATTTTATGTCCTCAGTCAGTTTTGATGGGGAGAAATAGGAACAAGCATAGAGCAATAGAAGAGGAACACTGCCACGGCCCCCGATTGCAAAGAAAGGGGCGAGTGGGGGACCATTTCATCCGGGTCTAGCTCAGATTGAGGAGTCATATATATTTTATGAAGCTTAGCATCCTTATTTGAAAACAACAACAACAACAAACCTGAGAGCAAAGAATGGAGAGGCGGTTACTTGACTACAACCTCACAAAAGCCAGTTTCCCTTTTTGTGTCTCACTTCAGATTGGCTAGAAAAGAAAGCCTTTCTGCCCATCTGAGGCCAAAGTCCTGGTTTCCTAGAACTTCACGATGAAATAGATTCAAGCAAGGCACTGTTTCCTATTTCAAGTAAAATCTGTGCCTGCTTTGATTCTGCTGTGAGGAAGAAGAGACAGCATTCGCTTCTGGTGTGCATCACCTCCAACTTGGATTCAGTGATCTAACCTTCCCCCTCAGTACGTTTTGTCAAGTACCACCTCATCTATAACAGCAGTTGGGGAGTTGGGTGGGTGGTAAGAGATCAACAAATGAACTTGCATGCAATTATGCATAACCCATGGCCACTGACAATAGAGTGGTGAAGGCGGGGGGGGGGGGGGGAGGAGGGGGAAGAGGGGGGGGGGCAGGGTTGGGATAGAAAGGGTTAATGGGGGACAAAAGGGGGCATGTTGTAATACTTTCAACATTAAAGATTTAAATTTAAAAATAAAATAGCAGTTAGGGAAATTGGAGGGTTACAAAAAATACAAATGTGAAAGGCTTTGAAAAAGTGAACACAGCTTTATATCCTGATGAGCTTACCTATTCGGGAAATATAATCATATTCAACCTCCATGGTTTGTTACCCAGCAACAAATTGGTTATGGAAAAAACTTAACAACTTGAAATATTTCATATGCCAGATCAAAACCTCCCAGTTTTCTGCCCACCACCTGTACCCTAAAACGCCCACAGAAGAGATGACTTAGAAAAGAGGGGGGATATTATCATTTTAAATTAATTTAGCACCATAAAGGTGTTAAGTGCTGTTGAGAATAATATATTCAAGATAACACATGAAAATAATAAAATCATCTCTTGCTTATTCCTCCTGAAGCAAAAGTTTGATTTATTTTTTCCCCTCGGAGTCTGTGTGCCCGATTGTTCATCAGATATTTGCAATGTATGATGTGCAGATAATGTTTTTTCAATCTTCAAAAATTATAAAACATTGGCATGAAATTACTTTTTTTAAAAGTTGGTTTATTCCCCCTCTGGTGTCAGGGATAGGATGCTGTTTTGCTGGACAGCTGGAGGCAGGCTAATGTAGTTCCTCCAGGGGAAGGAAATCACAGGACAGAGGGAGCCGATTTTGAGACAAGGAAAACCTCTCAATCAGATAAACATCTGGGGCCAGAGGGGACAGGTAGTCGGATCCCCTGAGTAGCTGTATCGGTGGCAACATGCCTTCTTTTTCATCACAGAAGTAGAAACTTCCCCCAAGTCCATTCGCGCCTCTGTTTTATTTTAGGATTCAAAACTTAAACCCAAGTTATTAACCAACAAAACATATAATAAGAAAGGTCTCTGAATTTGATCCAGCAGTCAGATTCTGGAAATCAGTCTTAACATTATTTACAAAGGAGAGATTACTGGTAGGAATATGTAGGTTACATGTGTACACTGTAGCCAAGGGCATATAGAAGTCATTCAGGTCTCCTTGCCACCTTTCTTCCAGGTACAAATCTACAAAGTCAGTTTCTGGCCTGAGAATCACACCCGGGGAAATACCTTCAATGAGTACAAGTTTCTCCTGAACCAAAAATATGAATTATCTCCTTTTCTCAACCTTCTAATTGTTTTCCACCCCCCAGTTTCCCAACATCACATCAAAAGAAAAGGAGATGTATCTCCAATATACTTGAGCAAACTCCAAAAAAAGAGGCAGCACCTTACCAAGGCACTCAGAGCCACGCTGAAATACAGAATTTTCATTTAAACTTAAAAAGGTATCTTTACATTTTTCAGCACAAATGAAAAATAATGGTACATAGAACTCCTTATTGAAGTAGCCACATGCGTAATGAGCCCATATGCCCTCCCTTCCCTGTGACTAAAATACCAGCTCCAGGTAGCCAGTCTATTTCAACACCTCTAAAGACTTATTTGTAAATCTAATGAGCTACATTATAAGGGACATGTCAAACCATACACGGATAATGAAATTTTGTATGCATCAGCTTTGTAATTGTACCCAGCCAATATGTACTCACGTTCACCTGGTTTTATGTTCTTGATTTGGGGTGTGTTTATAGTATTTTTGTTTTGAGTCTAATTGCTACAAGAATCCTTGATGCCTTGTTCCCATCGGCAGTCTTTATTGTAGTTATGTATTCTGTGCAAGAGTGATGGGAAGATGGGGCTGGAGGGATAGGAAGTAAAATCTCAGTCTTTGAATGTTGCTTTGCAACTAGCCTCTTAGCCTCCAAAGGTTTGGGTGTTCCTCAAGCCTGGCTTTCTTTCTGCCTTTCTCTACCAACTGCTACAATGGCGATTTCATATCGTGAATGTCTTTGTTGACAGAAAGGTATGTGCTGCTATTAGACACCGTATCTAAGGGTTTTTTCCTGCAAAAAAAAATGAAAGTACATTAGGAGCGTACACAGCACCTGCACTAAACCAGCACCACTTTGGATAAAAGGATACTTGTCATCAGCTTAAAGTAACAATGCATAATTCAGTTCGAATATGTTTATATAAAATTTCTCATATAATGGACTCTTTCCTGGCCCAAGTTCATGAAACGTCACACAATGCAGCTACTTGCAATTGACAGATCTTAAAAACAGTCCCACACTAATCAAACAAAAACAGTGAACTTAGCATGAACTAACTGGGGACTATGTTTATAGACTTATATAAATGCACACATATATGTTAACAGTTGACTGATTTCTGATGCATAGCGTCAAATGACAAACACAGCTATGATATGATTTGAGGTGGGATTTCACTCAGTCTGCATGTCTCATTCCCCCGTTTACATTTTTTAGACTTTTAAATAAATTTATTTATTGTTGACAGTATTACAGATTTCCCCCCTTCTTCTCCCCCTTCCCTCCCCTCTGCCCAGCCCTATTCCCCCCCCCCCCCCCCCGCCCGGCAACCAGGCCTTCACCACACTATTGTCCGTGTCCATGGGCTACGCATGTAAGTATATAAGTTCATTAGTTCATCTCTTCTCACCCCCACCTCCTGACATATCTCAGTCTGTTCCATGCCTCCTTTTTTTTTTTTTTTTTTTTTTAAGAATAGTTTATTGATTTTTAGAGAGAGGGGAAGGGGGAGACAAAGAGAGCGAGAAGCATCAATGTGAGAATGAAACATTGATTGGCTGCCTCCTGCATACCCCCTACTGGGGATTGAACCCACAGCCCCAGCATGTGCCCTGACCTGGAATGGAACCAGAAACCGTTTGGTGCACAGGACAATGCCCAACCAACTGAGCCACACAGACCAGGACTCTCCTGTTTAACTTGTAAAGGCCGATTCAAGGGGCAGCTGAGGTGTTTCCTCAACACTAATGGAGCCCTGTGCGGGGGCTAAGGCGGCCAGGCAGGATGCCCAAAGCCCCAGGGCCAGGCGAGCTCACTCCGCAGAGGAAAGCCACCCAGCAAGCAGTGACTGAATGTCCCTCACATTCCTCAGTTGACTCCCTGCTTCTGGAAAAAGAGAAGAAAACAATTGCTTCCCCCTACTTCCTGCTCCCCTGTTAGGTCTTTGAGTTGATCTTCATAGGAATGACTTTTGGTCAAGAAATCTGTTCTATTGCTTTGAATAGATGTTGGATACACCCTTATATTTCCGAGTTAGGATTGTCCCTTCTCTTTGTTAAGGCTCCAGCACTCCTCCTCAGTTTTACAGAAAATAACAAAGTATAAGATATGAAGATCCCGCAGGGATCATCGACAGACTTGGACTTCTTCATTTTGCAAATGAAAATATTGAGCTTGAGAAAAAGAGGTGACAAACCCAAGGTCACACAGTCAACTCCTGACCCAGAATGAGCTGGGTCTCCTGACTCCAAAGCCTCAAGAGGTTTCTCCTGAACTTGCTTCTGGGGTGCTCCCCATCAATCAACCGTACATTTGGTTGCTTTGATTCTCTGGTTCCTTCATGATTTTTTAGAGTAAATCCATTTTTATTTAGATAATATGTATATTTTGAATCGGGGTATATGGACCCAATAGATATTTAAGAAATGCTTGATGAAAGGATGAAGTTGCTAGTAGCTTCTCTGAAAAAAAATTTAAAACTATATTTCATATAATGAAAAAAAAATACAACAAATTCCAGGAAAGGAAAATAGAAAAGTGGTCCTCTGTACAATAACCCTCTCTCCAGGCCTTGGTGTTGTGAATGTAGGGTTGGCCTTTCTAGCTTCTTGCTCACCCTCTGAGCTTGGTGTTCTTTTTCTCCACTTAACCGGGGCATAACGTTTCAGCACCCCATTTGCAGAGGTGAAGCTAAGAGTAAGCCATGTTCTCTAGACGGCGCAGCAAGTCGCTGTGACCCTTGCGAGTGTGGCAACATGAGGCAGCTCTCCCTCTCTATGACACACAACTGCTTCAGTTTATAAACATCTGTAGGACCATGGGGTGTTGCTTTCCCTCCATTTATGAGTGTTTGATGCAACTGCAAAGAGCTTCTAGTCCTGCTGCTTTTTGCGAAACTGTGCAGAAAGATTGCTTGGTGTGTGTGGAATATAAGACAGATTTTTTTTTTAATACAGCACAGCAGTCAGAAGCATTCATTTTGTTTAGTCTGTGTGGCATTTGGGGGACGTGCCCATCAGTTTAAATGCAGATTGTTTAAATGCAAATTGTAATGCAGTACATTCTCTTGAATTGGGAGCAAATGTTCATCCTACAAAACTATGAGTTTAAAGTACTCTGGAAACTTAGTCTTAAGGATTTTATTTACAATATACAAACCAGAAACAATATGTAAATAATCAGAGTTTAAGTGGCATTGTTTTATTAATATGACATAAGATATTTTTTTAGGCAAATAGCCTCATAAAAGTTAAAGCAGTATTTGAGAATTAAGTACATTTTAAAAGTTCCATATAGTTAGGGTGTGGTTTTGTGTTTTTTTTTTCAAATGCCAGGTGTTTTTTTTTCCTTTTAAGAAATCCCAGTTATTACCAAGTAAAAAGACGCAAGGGCACTTAATGACAAACATTGTAACTTCAAAGCCAAAAAGTAGAGCAAGATATAAAATAAATTTGGTGTCACTGCGCCATTCCCCACTAACACAAGCTCTGCCGAGGACACGTCGGGCCCTGGCTTGATAAAGGAAAACTTTGAAATAATCAATGTGACTGGCACTCAAGAGTAAGGCACCTTCATTTTTTTTATATAATTGATAATTTTTTGATTGTCAAAAGAACACACTTCATGCATTTCTAAAAATAACACACAATACCTTAATGTCACATCTAAGAAGCTTATTTCATTGATATATGCTGTATGTGTTATTAATTATACTATTAATATTAAAAATGCAATAAAACACTAATCAAGGCTCCATTCCCAACAAGTCATAATTAAATAAATGCCACATTCCTGATTGTGCTAAGGCCAATTAAATCTAATTTCTCTTCTGTTTCCACACATAGGCTGCAGCTGTATATGCTATCCAGGGGTAATTAATTGCCACCAATGCCTGCCTGGAAAAGGAGATGCCTGAAACTGGGCCACGACATGTGCCCCTGAGACCAAACATGGCTTAATGCTGCTTGGGATGTTCATGGTTCTTTAATGACCCAGAGTAAATTCTTTCTCTCCACAAACTGCTGTCCATTCTGTCTTTTGTGCACAGAACTATTTAGGGTGCTTGTCTTCATAAACACATTCAGGCTGCATAGAAGCCACGGGCAAGGTAGGAAGGGTTTCCCACGTCGGTGGGTACCAGCTCCAGGAATTCCCTCAGAGAGTCTATGCCACGGAAAAAGTCAAGAACCGTATGATTTCACTCACCTGTGGGGTGTAAAACTGAAAACGACAAATGAAAAACAAGGCAAACAAACAAACAAAATCTCAGACACAGACAACAGTACGGTGGTTCCCAGAGGGGAAGGGAGATGGGTGGGATAATAAAGGGTAAAGGAGGTGAAATATATGGTGACAGCAGGAGGTTTGACTTTGGGTGGTGAACACACAATGCAAAACCCAGATGATGTATTATAGAGATGTATACCTGAAACCTATATACTTTTACTAACCAATGTTACCCTAATAAATCCTTTAAAAAGATAGTAATAATAATAATAATAAGTCTATGCCAGGACATAAAATTCTAAATGAGTTGAATTTAAATGAATTTTTTAAACTTTATTAGAAAATCACCTACAGCTCAGAAAAGGCGTTTGGGAAAGGAGAGGGAATTACAGTTTTTGTATTTGGAATTAAACTTCAAAAGAAACCTCCGACTGGCCCAACAATTGTTAGAATATGATAACTAAATATAGTCTCAGTGGAAATATTAGAAACTGTTTAGAAATAAAGACTTGGCCATGCATAGATTCTTAAAGCTGAAAGGAACCACAAGAGTTAAACAACCAACTTCCTTCTCTTAAGGACAGGCTGCTTCTGGCGTGTTCCTAACAAAGGAATATCAAACCTATTTGTTTAATCTCAGCAACAGAATATACTTCTCTTGCTAATCACACACTTACTGATCCCCTTATAAAACTGTGTTTAATCTCACATCCTCCTGCTGGACCAGTTCACTGGGAGAGAAGGAAAGCAGTCCGTTCCCCTCTCAGCGCCATTCGAGGCGAGATTGTTATTCAGCTTCACAATTCTCTTCTGCAAGTTACACATCTGAACCCCTTTGCCTTTTCCCTCCAGATTCCCCCACCCCTCTTCCTTTGTAGAAGCTAGATAGAAAACAAAAGCTGAGTGGTCCCAAACGCAAAGATTGTGCTATATCCCCTAAGCCAGGCTGTTTTAATAGTCGCAGCATCTTTCTTGAGTGTTAGAGACTCATTCTGTTTTGTTATCAGCTGGTTAATTATCCACAAGGAAAGGTTTTTGCCACACGTGCAAAAATGTAGGCATCCCCTTCTCATACTTGTAAGCTTAGCTGTCTAACCAAGGGGGCCTCCGCTGTATCCATCCCCTTTGTTTACCTCTGACCATGCCTCACAAGTTACAAAGTCACCCCTTTGTTATATAAATCTCAATGTTAGACAGTAAAGGTCCATGAGTGGCCCTTAAAAAACTCCCCTAGCTTGAAGCTGATTTGCAGATAACCACTCTTCAAACAGACTCTGCATTTAACCTCCTCATGCTGGTATTTTCTGTTTCACCTGAGTTTTCACATTCCATGCACCTATACCCTGGGTGAAACCCTATGAGGATGCATTCACTACAAAATGCCTGTGTGTGTGTGTCTCTGTGGGGGTGGAGAGTAAATGAAGATGTCCTTCTGAGATCAGTAACACCGTGGCCTGGGATGCTGCAACATTTAACCACAGGTTTGATCCAAATTCCTTTGTAAATCACCGTGGGCATGTGCTTTCTGAAATATGTATGTGAATTATTGCCTTATTTTCATACTGTGGGCATTGTTTATTATGGAAGGGCCATTAACCCTGTGAGATGCAGATCATCTTCCACTTGCTTGTCTCCAGCAGAAGATCATTTACTGTCACGCTGATTAAATATATTATGACAGCGAAGCTAGTAACGGGCAAGGTATGGGCACGGGAAGAACATGCGTCATGCACTCTCTCCGCCGGCTCTCTGCACAACAGTTTCTGTATCTAATTTGATACTTTTCAAATAAAGAACAGCACATTACGAGGAGCCATTGTACCCTGGTATGCTCACACACATTGGTCTCCGGAGGAAACCCGGATAGAGGATTCATATAAAAATTGTACTTACAAAGTAACAGTCCTGATTAAGTTTATTATGAGCATGTGTACTCTTGGTGCCTCACACACTGAACTCAACGTTTCTTCCTTAGCACAAGCAATAAAACGAACCTCATGATGACTTTCCCCCAGACAAGCCCTGAAATGATGGTACTCCCCAACTTCCTTTTAAACCTAGGCTCCCAGTGAAAGCTTGAACATGACACACAAGGATAGGGAAGGACGCCTCTCACATACCCACGTACATAAAGATACATTATAAATTACATTTTCTACATCCTGTCGCTATACACACACATAAGCTGCGATAATTTAGTTATTTACTATGTACTACTAGTGGTGTAAAATGTCATTTTCTAAGAATGCACCGGAGGCTTAAGTCAGCATTTTTATGATATCATCTGCACTGGGAAAACATTAAAGGCTCAATATTTAATAAACATAATAAACATCCCCATGAAACAAATTGTTCATAAACTACCTGTTTAATTTTTCAGGGTTCCTGAACCACATATTTTCTTATTAGTTGTGAGCCTGCTGGGTTGCAGGATAGATAGGGCCTGTCAGGGATAGAATATATGTAGCGGTTTTATGAATTATTTCTGTGAGGAAAAGCCTATTACAGCTGACAAGAGGGTGATGATATTAGCCCATCATCATTCAGATGGCACCACCCTTCCCCCTTTCATCCGTCAGGCCTCTTGTACGGGGGCTGTAAGCCACACCGTCTTTGCACAGCCAACACAAAGACAAATTCTACTCTTTCTCCGAGTCCATGAAACATTTAGTATTTCATTTTGAATCATGGCAGATGACAGAAACAAATGGCCTAATGAATCTCACTTATTGTCCCTTGCAAATCTGAAGATGAGCTAAAAGTAAAATCTCTCTTTCTTTTCTCTCTTTATTTTTTCTCTCGATGTTGATGCATTCCTCTCCCTCAGAGATCCCCTCTGCATTCTAATTAGACATTGAGATTGCGGAATTATTTTTATAAATAAGTCCTTGCATGGCTCTCCGGCCGCCCCTTCCCCCACCTCTCTCTATGTAAGTAACCTTTGGGACAATATATGTTCTCACCCAGCTTATAGCTTTATAAAATGTAAGTAGAACAAGAGACAGAACCAGAAGGAAAAATTACAAGCACATCCTTAATGTATGTAGGGGAAATGACAACTACTCATCAAATGGCAATAAGGATTATATACTTCTTTGTTTTATTTAGAGGGAAATTAAATCTGCCCAAATCCTCTCCAGTGCCTAGTTACGAGTTGCTTGGCTGAACTTATAAAGTTTTTGTGTTTACTTTTCTAGGTGTATTTACTTTAAATATGGCATTGACATTTAAAAGGGGTCTGTTGGGTGGAGCTAAGCTGGAAAACAAGGAAAAGACTCTGAGAAATGACTCTGCTCGCCTATCGCATCATTCCCTTATCTGCTGTGGGAGAGGTTCTGGGCGGGGCTGAGGACAGGGCAGTGCTGCTCTGGTGGCCCACAGACACCACCCAGTAGGAGATTGTCCTCGTGCTCTTTCCTACCTGTGCTGTTTAAAGGAACACCTGGTCCTGGGTGTTCGCTGGCGCCTTCAGCTGCAGCAGTCTGCCCTGATAGCCTCGCATTCCCAGTGGCCCACAAAGGCACAGCCATGGAGAAATATGCATTTAACAAAGGGACAAAGAAAAAAAGATGCAGATTTGAGGCTAAACATGGGGAGAATGGTAGGAGTTAGTAAGAGAAAAATTCCTCTTTGGCTTCTTTGGCATGCCTTGCCCTTTTTTCTCCCTTTTCTCTGTGACTGTAATGGCTTTTTCACAGCCATTACAGTTGTCAAGTAAATTTTTCTTAGTTCAAGTATGTACAATTGATCCTGATAGATGTTAATAGCTCCCAAACGAAGGCAAAGTCTGCAATGGGCACACAGGAATAACAATTCTGTGGTTAAAAAGAAAAAAAGAAAGTTTGACAATTGATGCCATAATATAGGCCAGAGGCACTCCAAGTCAAATTTCCCTAATTTGGGGAGTAAAATTTCACCAGTGAGGCTCCTAAGTCATGCAGTATTAATTATATTGTGACTTAATTTATTAAGATTTATGTTTACATAATTTCATAATAGTTGTTTCCCATAATATACATTTTGACAAGCCACTTTGGGAAAAAATAACATTTAAATATCTTAGTTTTTTAATATTTTTTGAGAAAAAATGCAATATATGAAAGTTTGGTTTTAATGTTAGAATTTAAAATATTTCTAATTGAATTTTTGCTAGATGTAAAGACTATGATTAGAAAATACTATATCAGTGTATTTCTATTACTTTTATTATGTTCTGAGTTACTAATACAAAAAACAATATCGGAAATTTTTCACAGAGAAAGAATTTTATAACTAATGGCTATTTATTCCATAAATATCTGAACAGTAAGAAATGTTTACAATCCACATATACCAGAAATTGAAATCAAGTGAGGAAAGTTCACTCTATAAACAGGACATTTTCAAATGCTCTGGTGTAATAGCTGAGCATTGTCTCTTCCTTCATTGTCTAACGCCCTTTGTGACTTCTTATCAGTGTCTAAGGCCAGCGTAAGCACCAGATAGAATTAAAAAAAAAATTAATTGAAAGAATCAGTGAATACTTTATACTATACTTCATTCAACAGCCTGCATATTATCAGGATAGGAAGGGGAAAAACTGGTTGACTAAAGAAAATGTATACCACCTATCAAACGTGTAACAAATCAAAACAAAAATAGAACTAAAAAAAAAATGAAAGAAATAAATTCACCCTATAAAACTTGCCCTGTTTCTTAAAAGACTGCACATGTAGCAGGGGTGGAGAATGTGCAGCTATTGTAAATTGTGCTGCTAAGAACATAGGGGTGCATATATTCTTTCTGATTGGTTTCTGGTTTCTTGGGCTATATTCCTAGAAGTGGGATTGCTGGGTCAAATCAGAGTCCCATTTTTAATTTTTTTGAGGAAACTCCACACTGTTTTCCACAGTGGCTGCACCAGTTTGCATTCTCACCAGCAGTGCAGGAGGGTTCCTTTTTCTCTACAGCCTCACCAGCACTTGTTGTTTGTTGATTTGTTGATGATAGCCATTCTGACAGGTGTGAGATGGTACCTCATTGTCATTTTGATTTGCATCTCTCAGATGATTAGTGACTTTGAGCATGTTTTCATATGTTTCTTGGCCTTCTGCACGTCCACTTTCAAAAAATGTCTACTTAGGTCCTTTGCCCATTTTTTGGTCGGATTGTTTATCTTCCTTTTGTTAAGTTGTATGAGTTCCCTATAAATTTTGGAGATTAAACACTTTTCGGAGATCACATTGGCAAATATGTTCTCCCATGCAGTGGGCTCTCTTCTTGTTTTGTTGATGGTTAATTTGCTGTGCAGAAGCTTTCAAACTTTGACGCACTTTCTAGTTAATCAGCTCAGATCAATTTTCTTATATTCATAAGCGGAATCTTTTTCAATTTCATTGAAATACCTACATGTTCAAAAAGATGCTGGAATATTTTTGTCAAAAATAGATGTAATATAGCAAAATTATCAAGCAACTGAAGTTAGACTAAAGAAAATGAGAGGTGATAAACAATGTTTGTGTATACCTATGAAAGGGGACAGGAACACTGGCCAGGTGATATTACATGGAAACCTTTGAAACTGCTGTTTTTGTAGGTCAGAAACTGTTGAATATTAGCACTTTCATGTAGTTGGGCCTAATTAGGTACAGCATTTTTAATAAGCTTCAGTTGCACATTTCTTTTAGAAAAAGAAGTACATAAAATTGCTCCATGATATCCTCCATGAGGGGCAGTTATTACTTCCAAAGTCAACATAAAATTTCATTAAAAGAATTAAAGACCAAGAGTTCAAGAGACACCGCAAGAAGTTTACTTATTTTCTGACAGCATTATTCATCTCTTCTCCTCCTTAGAGGAAAGGCCCTCTTTTCTCTGCCTGGTACTTCCAACCTACCTGCCGCCTTCACCATCGAAGTCGATATGGTTCTTTTCTTTCTGTCTCACATTCTTGGCTCCACAGAAATTATCAAGAAAATTTTAAAAATAACATTATGGTAACACTAAGCCATGTCAGGGCCTCACTGGTGATTGCATGGGCCTCAACCAGTGCAGACACACAGAGCCCCCAATACAGAAGGCCATTCCCCTTTGGGGTTTAATGCCTGCAGTCACTGTCTAAATTATCAATAAGTGTATCTTTGATTTTTAAAAATAATTCTTTATTGTTGAAAATATTACGTATATCCCCCCTTTTTTCCCATTGACCCCTTCCAACCCCGCCCCCACCCTAGGCCTTTCTGCCTATGGCCATGGGCCATGCTTATACTAGTATACATACAAAGTTCTTGGTTGATTACTTCCCTCCCACCCTCCCTCCCCTGCCTTCCTTCAGAGAGTCTGTTCCATGTCTCTGGATACCCTCCATTTGTCAGTTTATTTTGTTTCTTAGATTCCACATATGAGGGAGATCATGTGATACTTGTCTTTCTCTGGCTGACTTATTTCACTTAGCATAATAATCTCCAGAAGTCCAATGGGCTAATGGAGGATGCACTCAGGGCTTGGAGACTCAGCTCATGTGTGAGTCTGGACTCCTGCCACCTCCCAAGACCAGTCCCCACTGCAGTCCAGAGAACCCCTGTCCTTCACCCCTGGCAGGGACCAAGGCTGAGTTGGATGTACACACCCCATGAGTCCTGTATCCCAGGGCAGGGTCTGCACTTGCTTACGAATATCCTCTGATATACTCTGGCAGAGGAAAAACAAAATTTAATAGCAAATAAAAAAACAAAACAAAACAAACCATGACAGGTCAAGAGAGACAGGTCAAGAGAGACCAAATTTTGAAGCAGAGAGCCCCACAATTTCATGTTTCAGTGGGCACTGCAAGTGATATAGTCAGGCCTGTTTAAGTGCATTTATAACACATATGTGAGAAAGTACAACTGCCAGAGAAACTTCAAGAGCTTCAAGAAGATGGTTTGAAATCTTATAGGGGAGAGAGAGAGAGAGAGAGAGAGAGAGAGAGAGAGAGAGAGAGAGAGAGAATGAGTGGAAAGGAAATAGGAAGGAGAAAAAATGACCAAGAAATCTATTTGAGGGAAAGTTGTCCAAAGCACAACGAGTAAAACTAACTCTTCCTACCTGTAGTAAATTGATTAAAAGATAATATCAGAAAGTTAAAAAGGAAGAAGGTGTTAATAGCATATTAAATAAGCTCAATGTCCTCTTATTTCTACTAAGAGTATGAGGCTAAATGCAGATTATTTCAGCACAACCTAGCTGAGAATGTGTCAGAGGTAGTAGAAGAATCTATAGTTTTGGAAAGGTTTGGGAAGCCTGGGATACAGTGAAAAAGCAGGAGGGGACCCCAGAATCTGGAAGAAAAAAATTATGTGCAGTTTAAGGATACTCAGAAGATTGAGCTTTGCCAATGTTGGCAGATTCCATTCAATCTGCATACATTGCTAGGACACTTTCTCATGTTATTTTCTGCTAAATACTTTTATTTCCCCATAACCACATACTGAGAATGGCAGTTGGGCATTCCAAATACACTATTCATGGCAGATATTTGCAAGAGTGTGGGAGAATGAATAGTCAAGTAAAGGTAATTTGGGGTTCTTCTTGGGAGGTTGCTTGTGACAACTGGGTCCTGCGATTATTCGGTGCTAGGATGATAGTCAGTTCCTTCTCTGAACATCCTGAATGTATGTACTTGTTAGTTTCCAGTAGACACTGTCTTCCAATTTTAGATTTATTTTTCTGTTGCCGGTATTTTAACCCTGATAAAATTCCTTGAGGATATCTAATCTCCTAAGCACAGTGATTTCCTCATAGTAGGAAATTATCACTCAAGCTGCTAATTGATAATTAGGATTAGAATCAACACTCAAGAACTCTTTATCTATAATCTAACTTTTAATCTCTAACAGTCACTGGCCCATTTGTGTGTGTGACATGTTCTTTCTGCTCATGAAGTCCTCCCTTTCGTTCTGCCCACAGCAAATCTGTCCAGCTGCCAAGATCCAGATCAAGTGGAACCTCCTACGTGACGCTTTCCCCATGAACATCCGCCAGCCTCTGTGCTCTGGAGGAGCAGCAATCCCACCAGGCCACATTGTCCTGCTAAATCCAACACCAAAGAAAGCTGGTTACTCAAGCCCCAAGCCCGATTACACTCAGACTCCTCTCTCTTCCTCTCTCCCCTTCTTTCTCCCTCCCTTCATCCCATGTGGAAACTTAGACGTCAAAACTATAAAATAGGCACATAAGACTTATAGAATAGTAGTATTGTTTAGTATATGCTCATTTGTGAGTCTGTCAAAATCATTATTCTCAGAGGAGCTAATTATTGCTTCTGTAGGAAACTGACTAAAAAGAATGTACCTAAATTCCATAATTAAAACAAAATGAGCAATAGGTGACAAATGTGTCCAAAAAACAAACAAAATCTGATGGGTTTAGAATAATACGCTGAATTATAACAATATCTTGTTAGGTCTGAGACAAACAGTATCACCTTCTTCAAGATATTTTGGATAGTCTTTAGAAAATCCAAAATTTTGAAACAGTTAATAGTTTTCCCACAACTTTGCCCTTACATATATTTCCCCTTTACCTGGAATGCCTGACACTGCTATCATACTTTATGAACCAGTTCATTTGTCCCCTTTATATAGAATAATGTAAAAATAGGCTTACAGTTGGTCATATAGAAAATAATATAATAATTAATTAATAATATAAGAATAATCTGTGTTCCACACACTACTGTAAATTTACCTTTGTCTTACTCTGTATTGTATTGCTTTTGTTGTTGTTATAAATGGATTTTTTTTTTATTTCTTAACATAGTGCATTGTTAATGTATAGATTTGCAAATGATTTTTATATGTTTATTTTGTATCCCAAAATTATACTGAATTTGTTTACTAATTCTAACAATTTTGGGGGAAAAGTCTTTACAATTTTTTATTAGATCATATCATCTACAGAGACAATTTTTTTCTTCCCTTCCAATTTTGATGCCTTTTATTTCTTTTACTGACCTAAATGCTCTGACTAGGATTTCCAGTATTATGATGAGTAGGAATGGTGAGAGTAAATACATTTGTCTTGTTTCTGATCTTATAGAAAAAAGCTTTCAACTTTTCATCACCAAGTATGATGTTAGATGTGAATCTGTTATACGTAGCCTCTATTATGTGAGGTATATTACTTCTATACTAAATTAGTGAGATTTTTTATTTTAAAGAAGATGTATTTTGTCAAGTGTTTTTCTGCATTCATTGAGATGATCATATGATTTTTATCTTTCATTCTATTAATGTGGTGATTTATTGATCTGCATATGTTAAACAATCCTTGTATCTGAGGGATGAATTCCACTTGTTTATGGTGTATGATCCTTTTATGTGCTATTAAATTTTGTTTGTATGTGTAATCACATACAAAAACTTTACTCTTTCACACCACCCTGCACATTTTATGTTTTTGATGTCATAATTTACATTTTAATATAGTGGCTACCCATTAATAAATTATTATAGTTGTTATTTTTAATAATTTTATCCTTTAATCTTTCTACTAGAGTTCAATGATTTATATACCACCATACTACAGTATTAGGGTATTCTGAATTTGAATATATACTGATCTTTACCAGTCTGTTTTACAATTTCTAGTTATTAATTAGCATCACTTTATTTCTACTTGAAAAACTTCTTTCAGCATTTCTTATAAGGTAGGTCTAATAGTGATGAACTCCCTCAGCTCTTGTTTATTTGGGAAAGTCTTTATTTCACCTTCATTTCTGAAGGACAGCTTTTTCAAGCAAAGTTTTTTGTTTTTTTGTGGTTTTTTTTTTGGTTAGGTTTTTTCTTTTAGCACTTTGAATATATCATCCCACTATCTCTTAGAGGTCAAGCTTTCTGTTGAGAAATCTATTAGCTTTATAGGGATTCTATTGTATTTGAGAAATTTTTTCTCTTGCTGCTTTTAAAATTCCCGTTTGTCTTTAATTTTAGACAGTTTTATTATAATGTATCTTAGAGAAGATCTTTTGGGGTTTAAATTACTTGGAGAACTATAAGTTTTCTGAACACAGATGTCCAAATTTCCCCCTAAAATTGGGAAGGTCTCAACCATTATTTCCTCAAGTAAGCTTTTTCCCCCTTTCTACCTCTCTTCTCCTTCTGGAACTCCAATTATGTGTATATTGTTTCTTTTAATGGTATTCCATAGTCCCTATAGGATTTCTTCACTTTTTTTTTCATTCTTTTTTTCTTTGTTCCCCTCAAATTGGATAATTTCAAGTGACCTGTTCTCTACTCACAGACTCTTCTGCTTGATAAAGTGTGCGGTTGGTGCTCTTTATTGCATTTCCATTTCATTCACTGTCTTCTTCAGCTCCAGAATTTCTGTTTGGTTCTTTTGTATGATTTCTCTCTGTGTTAAACTTCACATTTTGTTCATGTATTGTTCCCCCCTTTTTTAATTGAAATGTATTTCTGTGTTTTCTTGGAGCTTGCTGAGCTTCCTTAGAACAACTATTTTGAATTCTTTATCAGGCAAATCACAGATTTCCATTTCTTTGGTGTTGGTTTCTAGAAAATCATTGTGTTCCTTTGATGGTGTCATGTTTCCTTGATTTATTATGTTGCTTGAAGTCTTGCATTGTTACCTTTGCATTTAAATAAGCAGTCACCTCCTCAAGTCTTTGCTGATTAGCTTTGGGAGAGAAATACCTTCCATTAGCCCTATTAGGGATTCTGAGGCTTTCTTAGACTTTTTTTTTTTTTTTAATGTATACTACGGCTCCATACTTCTTGTTCTCTCTTGGGGGAAAAGTCTTAAGGTTGTATGTCTTCTTTTGATCCTATAAAGCCAGGCCAGGTGCTGGTAGCCTCCTATTTGTTCTTCCTGGGTGGGACTAAAAGCTCAGGTTTGTGTGTTTTCTCTCAATCCTGCAGTGAGGCTTTCTCTCTGTGAGTGCTTACTAGCTGTATGTAGGCTTGCCCTCATCACCCTGAGGGGCATGCATAGGGAGCAAGCCATTTTCTTTTCCAGTGTGTGTGTGTGTGTGTGTGTGTGTGGAGGGGGGGAGGTTGTGTAGGTGAGGTGTACAGAGTGTTAGGGGGTTGTAGATGAAATGTTCCCTGAAGTTCATGAGTGGTCTTTCTGATGTAGTCCACAAAGCTGTTAATAAGTTTCATGTCCCTTTAAAATCCTCTGAGAGCCCTAGCTGGGTTCTTCTAGCTGCTCGCCTCCCCCTAGTCACACAACATATTACATTATTCTGGGTGTGGAAAAAAAATGAGTGGGTCTCTTTGGCAGCACCACACATAGCCAGGGAAGCTGAGTGCTCACTCACATACCTTCACTTTCTCCAGTGGGAAAAATCACAGGCTTAAATGGGAGTGGGGAGAGAGATAACACAGGAGTAGTGTAACTGTTCCTTTTACTCTCTTTACTGTGTCTAATCTTAGATTTACTTTGTTCCAATGACATGTGGAACTTCTGTGCTGGACTCCTGGACTTCCATAAGGACACTCTCACATATTGGTTAGTGGCAAACTTGATGTTCTCTCCCGGAAGACAGTAGCAAACACTTATCCTGCTATTGCTATGCCATCACATCTTGTAAAATGTTAACATTAAATTAGAGTATGCTTCTCCAACTTACTTCTTTTCAATCAGCATTATATTTTTGAGGCTCATCTATGATGGTACATGTAGTTACTAGTTCACTTAAACTGTTGAATAGTGTCGCTTTTTTAAATATACTGTTTTTCTTAGTGATAGGAATTTTTTTTTCTTATTACATTATTTGCTTTTAACATCATTAAATTTATCTTCATGTATAATAGCTTTTTTTAGTATGTACCTAAGGTTCTTAATTTTAATATAGTAAAATTTATTAAATTTTCTTTATAGCTATTATTTTTCTCGCTTAAAGTATTTTCTACCATGAGGTGAATATATTTTATTATCTTCAAGTTTAAACTTCCCTTTAAATGATAAGTTCTTGATTCATTTGAAACTTATTTTTTTGTTTATAGTAAATATTTTTTCATATGAAATATTTATCCCAGCAACGTTTACTAAATATATTTCCCTTCTTCATTGATTTTAATGCAACCTATGTCCATACATGCATGCATTTTTAATATGTATAGGTTTCTTGGCTCTCTGGTTTATTTCATTAATCTATTTTCCATTACAACACCAAAACTTCTATACCTTGTTAGTTATTTTTCTTTATAAGATTTGATATTTAATAGAACAAATCTTTTTATCTGATGATTTTTTTAAAGTTTCTTAGCAATTCTTAGCCTTCTATTATTCCAAATAAATTTTAAGAATGAGTTTGCTATTTAGATCAGTGAATACACCAGTTGGGATTTGCAATGAGATAGCTTTGAATTAATGAATCTGTTTTAGAAGAACTACCTTTTTTGTGAATACTGAATATTCTATTAATGAACATGTTGTATCTCCCCATTTTAATATGTTAATCAATTAAATGCTACAGTTTTCTCCCTAGCAGTTTACCACATCCTTTTTAAGAATTATTTTTGGATAGCTTATATTTCTGGTAATTTAAATGGCATTTCTTCAAGAGCACATTTTTCTAATTGGTTGTTGCTTATAGGTAAAACTGTAATTGACTTTTGCATGTTGAACTTATATCTAGCAACTTTTGAATAACTTTTTAACTAGAAAGTGAATAAAGGGCATTCCGGTTTTGGCAGTATGAGTTAAAGTACCAAGGGACCCATTCACTGCAGAACAAGTCAAGTCTGAAAAGCCACACTATTTGAGACCTCTCTTGCTTACAAATGGCATAGGTGGTCTCCAGGAATCCCTGCATTCCAAAACAAATAATAACAAAAGCAGAAAAGAAACCAACAGAAATGTCAAGGCTGACAAAAATTGAGTATGTATTATAGCATTGTGGGTGAGGATGCAGACCAGTGGGAATTCTCACTTACTGCTGGCTTGCAGGGCAAGCTGCTAAGTTAAATGTTCAAATCACCTTGAGAAAATAATTAGACATTATCTCTCAAAGCTGATCCGTCAAATATCTACAAATCAAAAACCCCATTTCTTAGGTATAAGCCTTTGATAAAGTCTTATGCATACACATGAATGTTGAGAGCAGCCTTCTTCATAAGAGTAAAACAGAAAAAAAATTAAAAATTTCTATCAAGACAGTATATTACACAATGAATTGTTATACAGCAGTAAACAAAAGAAATATATATACAGCAGCATGGATAAATCTGCATACTGTTGAGCAAAAAAAGAAGTCTTAGAAGATAACATACTGTATATACCATTTTAAAGAACCCTCAAATAGTAAAATTAAATAATATATTCTTTTTTTTAAATATATTTTATTGATTTTTTTTTTTTTTTTTTTTTTTACAGAGAGGAAGGGAGAAGGATAGAGTCAGAAACATCAATGAGAGAGAAACATTGATCAGCTGCCTCCTGCACACCCCCCCCACTGGGAATGTGCCCGCAACCAAGGTACATGCCCTTGACCGGAATCGAACCTGGGACGCTTGAGTCCGCAGGCCGACGCTCTATCCACTGAGCCAAACCGGTTAGGGCTAAATAATATATTCTTAAGCATTCAATATTTGTGACAGAATCCCATATTTTTTAAAGGCAATGGAATAGCAAACACAAAATTTAGGGTAATGATGTCTTTCAGGAAAGAAACATAGGGATAAGATACGGAAGGGACATACAAGCATCTGCAAATTATTCGTAATGTCCTATCTATTGGGCTAAGTGTTGGTTTTATGACTGTTGATTGTATCATTATGCTTTAGTAATAACATTTATATAACAAATCTTTTGTACATGCAAAACATATTAATATAATAAAATGAATAAAGAGATGAAAAATATAAAACATTTATCCATCACTTAGGAAATTATCATTAAAAACTTACTAGTGCCAGATATCAATCTATGTACCAAGAATTAAACAATACCAAGTACCAATATTAAACAACACAAAAAATGATAATCCTGCATTCATGAGACATGCATTCTACTAGATTCAACTAAACTAATTTATTAACTAGAACTTATCAAAATGAATATATGTATAAAAATAATCTAAAGGGTAAATAAAAAGGAGTCAATATTTTCATTATAAGCCATGAAGTATTTTTAAATTACCAACAATCTGGACAAAAGGAGAATGAATAAAATCTCCTTAAGGAGTCAAATCCCTCCAACATATTCATCTTATTCCATCTTTTCTTAGAAGGATAGCTTCAGAGATGGCCAAAGGCTTTGATTTGAAAGGCCAACTGAGCAAATTATTTTTTTAACTTTTTAAAGTATTTATTTTCTATTTAATTATTAACATAATGTGAAAACCAATTGGATTTTTCTCCTCTAAATGTCCAGTACTCATGTGCTAAAGAGATGAAATAATTGTCTTTAAGATTCAGGTGCAGACAGGGGCCAACTGTACCTTGTTTATAAACACTAACCCTCTGCCCGTACCTTCAGAAACTCTATGTGAGCCTCCAGCCAAATAATAGCATGTTAATCTTCACCATAGACCACCCCACAGTAGAAAATTTGGAGGTCATCCCAGTCAGGGTGTTAATGAATAAGCACTCTTTCAGCTAAGAGATGCAGAATTTTCTTACCAACCATAAAAATTACTAATGTACCTAGAAAACATTCTAACTCCAGTTTGCCATACTAATGAATGTTTCTAGATAGCAAGGCTGCCCTTCTCCCATGTAAATAGGAATGACAACAGGGAAAAATAGAATCTAGCATAAAAATTTCAAGTGATCTTTCATCTTTGAATGTGAAAACAAAACAAATAGTACTTATTGCCACCTGAGTGAATATTTATCATTTAATTTTGGGTAGAATTATAGCATATATTAAGCTAGATTAAAAAGTTTTGAGCACTAATTTGAAGTAGGATGTTTAGCACCAAATGTTGCAAGGTATGATTTTTTTTAAAAAAGGGCTTCTACTAAACCCAATAGACACCTTGAAAATAGCAAAATACGCTTTTAAAACTTAGTGGATATACCATGTTAATGTAATATTACTAAGAGTTAGTAAATATCTATTAGTTTTTACCTGAATTAATAAGTGGGACTACACCATTCTGGGATGAGTCTAAATAGATTCCTGAAAATAACTGACCTTAACTAAACTGAGATCAAGAAATCCTATCCAATCGAGCACATAATTCATTTTCATAAAAATTGATACAGAAGCAGAATGCACTGAAAGAAATAGTGCTAAAACAAACAATAAAGAAGATTGTTGTTTGGCCCCAAAATTTTAAACTCTAAAAATTGAGGCATAGACCAAGAAAAAGTCATTTATTCATTATGGTAATTAGTTCAAAATTGGGTGGTTACACAGAGGAGTAAAGGAGCAAAAAATGAGAGTTCAAAGCCAGAATTAAACAAAAATCTTATGTATTAAGCATAGTACTTGGTATATAATAATCACTTAATAAATGGATTTAATATAGAACCAGCAGTACCATTGTTACTGGTTGATTTAGGATCAATAATCTTTAAGGTTATTGGCATCCCTTTTGGATATTTCTCAAATCACCAAATAATATGTAGATTATGATAAATTTGACCAGAAGGGCCTGACTTGTTATAATGAGTTAAGAACAAAGAAAAACAATTCAAGTAAAATATACATTTGCACATTATTGCCAAATGAATATTTAAATGAAGAAAAGAGATATTTTGATAATACCCTCAAAAAACCCTTTTCTGAGGAAAAAAAATAAAGGATAAAGACATGGGAAAGTTTTCTAAAAGTAATCTACCTTTTTAATAAACTATCTTCAGATACCTAAGAAATTCCATCTTACTCCCATATGTTAATATATTCTTTAAATATACAATCCAAATTAAAAACTGATTCTTAATAGAAAGCTTTTGTTAAAAGTAACATTTTGAAATGCTGTCAGTAACTATCATAAATATTTGAGAAGTTAATATTTTAATCTTCAACTGTAGCACAGAAAACACTTTTAGTGACAGACAGTGCTTCATTAATGGAGTTCTGTGTGTCTAATTGCTTTAGGCACAGTGAGCTGCATTATTTTGACACATGACATGCAATTAGTACATGGTCACACGGCTAACGGGAGATTTTACACCTTTTTTCCTTTCCACATTCAGAGTGAATAATTAGCATATTTTTTTCTGCTTAGAATAATAATCAGAGCCTTAGATCCAGAAATTGCCTAATGAGGTAAAATTCCAGTTGTTGACATTAATATGTGACACATTTTTTCAGTTGTTAAAGTAAACCTTGTGCTACCACTTCATTTACCCTTCCCAAAGTGCCGTATGAGTTGAGAGTTACATTGTTCTTCATATAAAAATTGTTGAGAAGACAGATCTCAATAGATGTTTTATAGCATTATTTCCGTGCTCTTCACACAGTAGGTACCAAATCAATATTGCTGGCAAGTTTCAAAAGGGCACCTATTGGTATCTTCTTTTGTCATTAAGTGAGTGTTGGCTTTCAAAATAGAAACAGCATAGGAAGCCACTATATATTATTTTGGGCAGTTCTTAGAATAAAAAAATTTAATTATTTTACAACACAAAAGTAGATCCAAATAGTTGAAGCTTTCATCAACGTGCTCTTAATTGTATTTAAAACATTTAGCAGTGATAGAAAAGTTACCCAATATTTCCCTAGAGCATAGGCAGATATTTGTGAAGATAAAGATTAACTTTCAGGGTCTATCAATTAAATGGCTCCATCTGAAGCAAACATTGTATTCTTATAATTTTATCTTCCTAATTTTGTCTTTTTTTTTTTTTCTAAAAGAGTCTTCCTTCCAATGTTGTATGTTTTAGGCCCCACACAACCTGGCTATGCCCCTGATAAAAAACCATCATGCCACATAAATATAATCCCTTGGATCCCTCAAGGAGAATTTTTTTTTCTGAAAATACTGTCCTTTTTATTTCTATTTTTGTTTTAGATGAAAATTAAGTAACTTGGAGAAAGTCTATCAACAACACTATTACTTATTCAAAGGGCCTGACTTTAAGACTGGATTTAAAGTTGCTACCCCTATAATATTCAAAGAATTAAAATTGACTGTCCCCTTCACTTATTACCTAATAGAAACCTGTAAAATGATTAAACATTCAAAAATTAAACTCAGGCACAAAAATACTCACTTGTTCTTATGAAATGTGATGTGTATTACATAGGAGATGCATATTGAAAGCAAAGAGTGTACCATCAACATGATAGAAGAAATCAACTACAGAAGCACTGACCTGACTCTGGTTTCTGTAAAGTAAATTTGTATAGGCAAAAATGATTTTAAGACACACATATGGAGCCTTAACCAGTTTAGCTCAGTGGATAGAGCATCGGCCTGCAGACTCAAGGGTCCCAGGTTCGATTCCGGTCAAGGGCATGTACCTTGGTTATGGGCACATACCCAGTAGGGAGTGTGCAGGAGGCAGCTGATCGATGTTTCTCCCCCATTGATGTTTCTAACTCTCTATCCCTCTCCCTTCCTCTATGTAAAAAATCAATAAAATATATTTTTTAAAAAGACATACATATGGAAATTGGAAAGAATTTCAGTACTGACTATCGTTTGATGTTAGTTCTAAGAGTATTAGTTAATCAATGACATTATAATTTTTTAAATGTTAACTATTAATATATGAGAGAATATATAAAGTCAATAATCTTAGAGTCATTATTATTATGACCTGTAGTAAATGACTTCCTATTGCTCTATGTGCATAATATAACCAGGGGGAAATTCCATCATATCATCTATAAAAATTGGCAACAACTTTTATTCTACACCAGATTATTGTGAAACAGGAAAAAATAAGCACCTATCATATCACTATCACTCCTAACCAAATTATTAAAATGATAATTAAGGTGAATTTTTAGTTTGTAAAGTAGTCAATGTTTGAATTAGAATTCACATAATATCCTTTCAATATCCACTCTTTTTCACCAAAATAAAAACATCATTATGTCAGAGGGAGAAATAGGTATAAGAATGGCCAATGTTGGGAAGTTACATAAGGAACAATGCAGCATGTGTATGTTGACAATAAATGAAGTTTCAAAGGACAGCAGCACAGAGGGTATAACTCACCAGCAAAAATAAGTGACAGCACCAAGGTACATACACTGAATATTAGGAAATCTATTGGCATCTATCCTATATAATAAAGAGGGAATATGCTAATTGGTCCTAACGGTGTCCGAGTTATGACCAGTCAAAGGTGTGCACGTACAGGAGCTGGGGGCAGGGACAGGAGTGGGGACTTGCGCCACGAGGACATGAGGCTGCTGCTGGGGATGGCCCCCCAGCAGAAGCACGCAAAGGCTAGTGGCACGGCCCGGCCTGGAGGGGGGGCATCAGGATGGGCTACAGGCAGACTTCTGGTGCCACCTGGCCCGGAGGGGGACATCAGGATGGGCTACAGCGGCACCCCTCAGCGCCACCCACCCCAGAGGGGGGCATCAGGATGGGCCACAGCAGCCTCCCCCCAGTGGAAGTGCGTGCAGGCACACAGTGCCACCTGGCCTGGAGGGGAGCATCAGGACGGGGACGGAGCCTCGGCGGAGAGCTCTCAGCACTCCTGCACTGGGGTCTGATGGAGTGGAGAAGAAGGGAGAGCACATAGGCAGTTAGTGGGTTCAGGCCAGAAGGGGAGAGCAGATAGGCAGTTAGGGGGATCAGACAAGGAGGGGAAGGGAGAGTAGTTAGGGCCATCAGGCAGGCAGGCAAGTGAGCACTTAGGAGCCAGTAGTTCTGGATTGTGAGAGGGATCCCAGATTGGAGAGGGTGCAGGCCAGGCTGAGGTCCGCCGCCCCCCCCCCCCCCGTACGAATTTTGTGCCCCGGGTCACTAGTATATATATAAAATTCTAAGTGACCATTATGACTGAATGACCAGAACGACTGGAACAACCAGTCACCCAGTTGCTATGATGCACACTGACCACCAGGGGGCAGACGTTCAGTGCAGGAGCTACCCCCAGGTGGTCAGTGTACTCCCACAGCCAACCTCCTGTGGCCCCTCCCCCTGCCAGCCAGCCATAGGTCCCGATGGGGGGGGAGCTGGCCCCCCGAGAGGCCAGGCCAGGCCGGGGGACCCCACCCATGCATGAATTGGTGCACCGGGCCTCTAATAATCTATAATGGTAATGGACAAAATTAACTGAGCATATGTTTTGTCCAAATGCTTTACATAATTAATCTCTAACATTCACGACAGCATGCTAGATGCATTTAATTGTCCCATTTTATAGGTAAATAAACTGTGGTTACTTTGTACTGTTCTAATTTAGCTAAGCTGGAATACATTTACCAGAAGTCCCTTCTCTTTGTGGTTTCAGGTTAAGCCTGGCCACAGGAGCAGTTTGCATGCTGTTTGGAAGAGCAAGGTGTGGCAGCAGCCTCTAAGCTCAGAGATCAATGTAAGGCACCAGGTGCCACTGAGGTTCACACAGGGCCTGCTGCCTCACCTCGCGGCTCCTCCTTTGGCTTCTTGAAGTCCCAGCCAAGTGCCTGTGTGTCTCGTGACAAAGGGCACTGACTTCCTCTGCAGGTCACCCACATCATCCAAAGTGGAAGCAGGGAGAGACAGATGCAGGTACCAATGTGTTCACAGGTTCCAGTTCGTCCTGGCTTCCCCCTCCGTCACATGCAGTTTCCATTGCCGGCTTTCAGCCCCACTGATGATCTGTAACACCTTCAGGCCCATATTCCAATGCAGGGGGTTCTTTACTAGCTATCCCAACTGTCTCAGCTTTGTGACAAGTCTTGAAGTATCCACAGATTCATGCTTCCCTAGTCAAACTGTAATGTAACTAATCCAGAAAACTAAGCTTCAGAGAGAAAAGCAGGACTCTCTGATTTTCAATCTTAAGATTAAACTACTAAAGGCAGCATGTTTACATACCCTCTCTTTACCCAGACAGACTTGAATTAGGGGCCTTGCCCACAGTAACAGATGATCAGCCATAATCTCTTTTGGCCCACATATATATCAAGGAAAACTTCTATTTATTGAACATCTGCTCTTCTTATCATCTGCAATGAGCCTTTGAAGTGCCCCAGGCAGCTCACCTCCTCCCTAGCTCAGAATGTCTTAGATACCCATATTCCCTTGCTACCTCTGAACCTGTCATACATGTAGGGTCTCTGACTCTCTCGTGTACGTGGGATTCCCATACATACAGATGTATTATATTTGGCTATTTTTTCTTGGAAAAAAATCAAAAACAAAAAGTGATTTGATTAGTGATTACACGTTCCTCCCCCAAACCCTACAAAAACACATAAAAGAATACATCCTAAGTAACCCAAAAATATATATTTCAACCTGTGAAATACTAGTGAAATGCTAGAGGTAATCATAAATTTGGCAACAAAACTGAAATGTCTTCAATCTTTGCCTTTAATTATTATTCTCCCAACAGCACTAGCCAGTGCAAGTACAAATGAGGTTATAAATCTTGGTAATGAAGAGAAAAAATAACTAGATGTTATTGTATAATCAGAAAGTCCATAGGACTCAACTGAAAAAAATAATAGAACTTATTTTTCTAGCTAAGTGGCTGATAAACTCATTAATCTAGTAAGTTACAGAGGGAAGGTCTGCCTGACTTTATGGTGCTCTGCCAACTCTGGAATAAATTTAGTAACATATGTCTATGTTGTATATGCAACTTATGTAAAGAAAATTATACACAATTCCACATATTTTAAGATATAAGCAATTATTTGATGACATAAAGAGGTACAACATGCTCAAATTCTTGAACAGATCAAATTCTTCCCAAAATAACTGAGAATCTACTGTGTTATCAATAAAAACACTAATGGGGCTTTTGAAGCCTGAAAATTGACTTTAACTCTTATCTAAGAAAATAGAGATAGAGGTATCAAAGACAATGATGACAAATGGTAGGGAAATCGATGTGACTAACCCTATCAAATGTTAAAGTACTTAATTAAATTACAATAATGAAACCTGTGTGGCAATGATACACACACATATATACAGATTCATGAAGTAAAAATAACCCAGATATAAACACTATCCTTTTCCTTAATAAAAGGGAAAAAAAGCAATACAGTATGAAACTCTTATTTAGTAAATATTAGAACAATTGACTGGGAAGATTGAAGAAAAAAATAATTTGGACTTTACCTTATTTCAAATGCCAAAACAAATTAAATAACTTACAAACTAAATCACACTATATTTACCCTGGCCAGGTAGCTCAGTTGGTTAGAGCATTGTCCTGATACACCAAGGCTGTGGGTTCCATCCCCAGTCAGGGCACATACAAGAATCAGCGAATGCATAAATAAGTGAAAAAAAATCAATGTTTCTCTCTCTCTCTTAAATTTAAATTTTTTTATCACTTTATGTAGCAAGACAATATATGTAGATGATCAAAGTATTAAAAAAATCAAAAAAAGAGAGTATTTATAAAACTCCTATAAAGTATATGAAGTGTTGAACTTAGAAACAATTGGAGAAATTGCAAAGGAAAAGAGTGACAGATATTACACTATGAAATGTATTGTTTATATTTTCTTTGGTGAAACCAATAAGAATAACAGGCATATTATAAGCTAGTGCAAATATTTACAGCAAATATAGCAATAGGGTTGCTTGTATTACATTAATTACCAAAATATTCATAAGCAGTCATTAAATGTCCATAATTAAATGGACAAAGGATATGATTAGATAATCCACAAAAGAAGAATTATAATTAGTAAATAACATGATGCAAATGTTAACTCTTGTTAGCAATTTCACACATGCAAATTTAAACAATAATGATACCACATTTCCACTTACCAAATGTGATATGTACAGTTATGTATTTTAATATTTTCATCAAATAACCCTAATTTTAGAAATATATAATCAAAATAATCCCAAATACTGAAATTCTCAGTATAAATATATTCATCTCAACATTGCTAGCAAAAAAACACATCTTTAAATATTCAATTAATCATGGTACACTTGATGCATGAGATGCTTTTTATGAAATAGATGTAGTTATTGAACAGAGTGGCTCTGAAGATTATATAGTCATATGAAAAATATTTTGGTCATGTTCATTTTAAATAGCAAGTTAAAACATTAATATAGTACAGTTACAACTGCAATACAGCTTTATTTTACATTAAAAAATAGCATGGAAAAAGAAAAAAGACTACAGGAAAATATACCAAAATGTCAATAGAAAGAAAACAAATCAATACTTAATAATTAAATTATAAAGTTCTATGTATGTTTTATGTATCATATATATGTATATATATATATATATATATATATATATATATATATATATATATATATAGTGTAGATCCCAGAAATGCTATAATCCTTTATCAAGATTCTATTCAGGTTTAGAATTTTATATGTTTAATCTAGCATTTTCCAGGGCTATGCCATTCCATTTGTGGGTATTTTGTGGACCACTAAGTTCCACATGTTTTAATGTTTGACACACACTTAGCAAATCTTGTCTCATTGTGTAGTTGAGCAGCTTGTTTTCTCTTCCGCCTAAGTATTCCATTTCTTATTCTCATGCTATAGTCAAGTACTTATTCAAAATTACTCTAATATATATTCAAGATCATCTTTTGAATTACAGTCCCTTTATTATTATTTCACCTGTTCCTCTTCACTGAAAAAATGTTAGAAATTGGTTAGAATAGATACATAATCAGAAAATTAGAAAAACTGTCTAATATCCATGAATAAAAGAGGAATTACGTCTACCTCCTCTCTGAGCCATGTTATAAACAAACAGGAATCATTAATTTAGTGGCTTTCAGATCTGGTTTCTTGCCTCTCCTACACTCTTTGCTTACATTACTTAAGAGAAATCATTTTCCCTAATTTAAATATTTGAAATACCATAATTTCAAAGGCTCTTTCATGTTTTAATAAATTTTATTCCTAACATAAACCTGTAAAACAATTATCTAAAAGTTTAGCGTTTACTTTACTCCACTATTATTTTTACTACCCAGGAATCAACAACTGCCATATTTACAAATTTCAATGGAATGAATTAAGCTAATCAGAGTACAAAGATTGCTGAACCTCATTTGTGTAATTTAAATTTATTTAAAACATTATTCTAATTTTTAATTTCTGTTATTCACTTACATAGCACCTGAAGAGTGAACAGTTCTCATGTGAAATCACATGATTGAGCATATAATTTTAATTGTTTTGAACACCTTCCAAGAAAGGAAAATACTAGTTTTAGTTTTTATTCAATGCTTTATTTCTTTTGCACACCATCTGAGTACATGGTATACTCAGATTATAAAAACAACTCACTTCTGAGTATTCATTCATTTCAGGCTTTCCCCACTTTATGAATAGCCCTTGCCCCACAAATCCCACTCAGCAGAGAGAACTCTGTGCTGCCGGAGGCGGAGCTTTAGGTCACTGTGAATATGTCATGCTCTCTGAGGGCCTCTTGGTTCATCAGTTCCGTCTTGTTGAAGATGCAGTTTCATTTATTCAACAGATTTTACTGAGTGACCATATACCAGGCTGTGTTTTCTCTCCAAATGGAATTTTGCTGAATAGGTTTCAGATGCTATCGATACCTTAATTTCCTTAATTTTTTTCACTCACATTTATTTTTTCAATTTCTTAGTGTAAAATACACGACATAAAATTTACCATTTTTACCAATTTCAACTGTACAGTCAGTGATATTAAGTACATTCATATTGTTGTACAACCATCACCAACAATCACGTCCAGAACTCTTCTCATTTGCACGAATAAAGCTCTGTACCCATTAAACAGTAACTCCCCACTCTCCTCTCTCCTCAGCCCCCGGCAGCCACCATTCTACTTTCTGTCGCTATGATTTTGACTACTCCAGGTACCTCTTGAACAAGGAACCATACAGTATTTGTCTTTTTGTGACTGTTTTATGTCATTTAGCATAATATCCTCAAGGCTCATCAATGCTGCAACATATGTCAGAATTTCCTTTTAAAGCTAAATAATATTCCAGTGTGTGTGTGTGTGTGTGTGTGTGTGTGTGTATACCACATTTTGCTTATGCATTTGTCTGCTGATGAACATTTGAATTGCTTCATTGTTTTATTTATTGTGAACATGGGTGTAAAAATATATTCTTGTGACTCTTCTTTTTTTTATTCTCACTCAAGGAGGATATGTTTTTATTGGTTTTTAGAGAGAAAGGAAGAGAGAGAGAGAGAGAGAGAGAGAGAGAGAGAGAGAGAGAGAGAGACTGATTGGTTGCCTCCCATATGCGTCCCGACCATGGATCAAACCCACAACCTAGGTATGTGCCCTGACCTGGAATTGAACCCATAACCTTTTGGTGTATGAAATGATATTCCAACCAACTGAACAACTTGGCCAGGGTGTGACCCTTCTTTTAATTCTTTTGAAAATATAGACTGAAGTGGAATTGCTGAATCATATGGTAAATCTAAATTTAACTTTTGAAGGAACCACCACACTGTTTTCCACAGTACAGTGCCATTTTACATATCCATTAAGAGTTCACAAGGGTTCCAATATTTCACATCCTGGCCAAAGCATATTTTTTCCTTTTTTTAAATAGCAGCTATCATAATGGATGTGCGATAATATCTCATTGTAGTTTTGATTTGTATTTCCCTAATTGGTGCTGTTGAATTTATTTTCATGTGCTTATTGGAAATTTATATATATATATATTTTTAGAGAAATGCCTATTCAAGTCCTTTGTCTATATTTGAAACAGTTTTGTTGTTGTTATCAATAACCTTTTAAAATTACATCTTTTTTTGAAGCCTATTGCCTCCTAATTAGTCCTCTAAAAGCAATATAGCATTGCTTTTCATGTGGAGATCGTATCTTCAAAGTGCATTCACAGAAGTTACCTCATTTGAACACCATAGCCACCCCACCCTTGAGAGAGGTAAAGCCATTTTATTAGAACTCTTTGAAGGAATCCCATAAAAAGTCTCAAAGAATGCATAGCCAGAACTCTGGACTCCTAAATAAACGTTCATCTAGCAAAATTGGACCATTTGTCCTTAATTGTTCTGAGTCTTCTCTCATTCAACACTTTAATCTTTTGGGAATAAAATTAGGCTAGCAATTAAAACATTTCACCCTCTATCCTACTTCCTTTGATTCATGCACATGCCTGGTAAAAAAGGCTTCAGATGAACTCATTTTATATTTTACTATTGTCAGCCGGGACCTCTGTTGGCTTCTCAGACACCTTATTACGCTCTTTTTCTTCTGACTCACTGATTGTTTTCTCTTAGTCTCCTTTGTGGATTTTCGCTCCTCTGCTCAGTATCTAAATATTTAAGTTTTAAAGTTCCAACCTCTCTCTTTTCATCAGCTCACTTCTCCTGGACACACTCACCCCTTCCATGGCTTTAAGTTGCTACAGGACAATGACTCCCTAGTTGATATCTCCATCCCCAAACTTACACCAGAACTTCTTTTTTTATTGCTTAAAGTATTACAAAGGGTATTACACATGTGTCCTTTTTTTCCCCCCGCCCTTGACAGTCCCCTAGCCTCCCCTACCCCCCAGTGTCTTATGTCCATTGGTTATGCTTATATGCATGCATACAAGTCCTTTGGTTGATCTCTTTGCTCATTTATTCAACTGCGTTCATGACATTCTCACATAGCCATCTTAGCCATCTTAACATGGTCAAAGTAACGTGGCCAATAAACAGAGGTCTTGGCAATCAGCTCTCCAGAAAACTGGATCCTTCCTTCAGAATCCCCATTTCAGTTAGATGGCAGCCCCATCCTCCCAACTGCTTGAACTAACAATCTGGGAGACTACCTTTGATTTTACCCTTTAACATGCATGCCTTCATCCATCAATAAATACACCTTAGATAGTCTATTTTCTCCGTCTTTACTGTCACCACCATGATATCTCACCTAGACTGCTTCCATCATGTGCTAACTGGTCTCGTTGCCCCCATGCTTGGCACCTACCGTGCACGTCCCAAATAGCAGATATTAACCATGTGAGAACTTAAATCAGATCATGTTACTCCCATGCTTAAGGTCTTCCACTTACTTCACAGGCACTTGAAATTCACTCTTCTTACACTGAATTTCAAAGTCTTGTGTAATAGACTCCCTGTTTACGTCATCTCTCCTTTCTCTCTGACTTGTTCCAATTTCAGTGGCATTCTCCTAATTTCTTGAACACATTGGGCTGTTTCTCATCTTAGGACCTTTGCATAGTTCCACTACCTAGATTGCTCTTCATCATGATATTTAATGTCTGGCTCTTTCTTTTCATTCAGGAATAAATGGTGACAGAAGGAGAGTTGACTTTGGGTGGTGAACACACAATACTATGTAGATGATGTATTATAGAATTATACACTTGAAACCTATATAATTTTATTAACCAATTTTGCCCCATTTAATTCAATAAAAAATAAAAATAATAATGGGAATCCTGCCCCTCCCCCCCCCCCCACACACACATTCTTCTATGACAGGAGCCCCTTTTCCCAATTTCTCTATCTAAGATCTCCTCTCAGGATTTTAGGTATCTGTGCCACTAGGCATTTGGAGCTGGTTTAGGGGCAAGAAAGGGAGAATAAAAAGAAATAAAGGGGGGAGGTATATAACAGATGTCTCACAAAGGAAATATATCAAACATCAATCAGTGTATAATTGGTCAGATCAGCTTTGCAGTAGAGTATGCCACATCTGGGCATAATCTTGTATTCTTATAAGTCCCTTTGTTGCTGTCTGAGAAAGCAAAAGATTGTGTATTTCTATTAAACATTTACAGTCAAAATCTTAAAAATAAAGTTAACCAGGTGTGAGTTAATTTTACATTATTCACGCAATATTGCTGAATTTGTATCATCAGTAAATGGGATGTCTTTGAATTTCTGGTTCCTCTCACCAGTGCCATGCACTCCAATTTTATCTCCATGAATAGTCACTCTCTAATATATCCCTGGAGAGCTTGAGTCAGTGATAATGAAGTAATGATACTGAAAAGGGGAAAAAAAATCTACAGATGAAATCTTCAATAACAACAACATATCAACATTCCTTATACATGCATATTCTAGATGGATATGTGGAAATTATGTGAAATTAACATGCACAAAAGAATTATGGAGCTCCTATTTGTTTTTGGATTATTCTTGGCAATTTAGAGGTGGAGACTAGTAACATTTTTCAGAAGATAGTTATGAACAATAACAAAAGCCCAACAGAAATGGGATAAGTTTTTACTTTTGCTTACCAAAAAGATATCATCTCTATCTGTGAGTCAAAGGACCTTTTATTCAAATTTATCCAAGATACAGCCATCACTTTCAATACACTGGACATTTGTCTATAACAAATGTAGGTTCATGAGAGTAATAGACGTATATTTTTATTTTATAGCTCTATCATTATGGGATGATTTTTCTTTAAAGAGGACTTTATTATTTCTATCACCTTCCTAATTGGAATCAAAGTATCATAGTTTTCAAGAGGCCTCAGAGGTCTCTTAAATACTTGAGAGGTGAGCATTACTGATTTCTTTTGATTATCAAAAAGTACATTGGGGAATCATGGATCCAATTTGATTATTACTCTTGGTGAGATAAGGTGATGCTAAGCTATTATACCATGAAGAAGAAAATAATGAAATGTCTCTAATATTTTCAATTGCATGTCCCTGTCAATGTATTTTGGAATTATATTACTCTATTCTTGGAAAATGTGAAGATTCTGATAAGCAAAAGCTTTTCTTGATAAATTTATAGTTACAATGAGACTATGATATTGAAATTTGACAGCAAGATTTATTCCTTTAAGCCAAGTCAATAGATTACATATATACACTGATCGTATTATGATAACTGAACCTATCATAGTATTGCTAAGCTATTATCAGAAAGGCAAATACTTAAAAAATAATAATAAATATAAAAGAAGAAACAATCATATTACTTGGTCTATTCTAAAGTAAGAGAATATTTACTTTCAATATTTACTTAGTGTCTTGGGTGAGTGACAATATTTACTAGAATTAGACAGCTATGACTAAATTTCCTAAGCCAGAAATATTTTACTGCTCCAAAGCTGTGCTGTGTAACTACTGTGGTTTTTAAGCACTTGAATAGTGGCTGGTCCAAACTGAGAAATGCTGTCAGTGTAAAAACACACCAGATCTCAAAGACTTAGTTAGAAATAAAGAATGTAGAACATCTTATTAACAATTTTTAAACTAATTATTTGTGGAAATAATAATATTTTGGATGTATTGGGTTAAGTAAACTATATTATTATAATTAATTATATTTCTTTTTACCTTTTTATTAGAAAATTTATAAATACTTAGATGGCTCACATTTGTGAGTTATGTATTTCTATTAGTGCTTTTCTAAACCATAGATCTAATAATATTAAGATTGTTGGGTAGAACGTATACTTATTATATTTAAAACATGTTTCCATGAAATTTTCTAGCATAATGTTTCCAGTAATCCCTGAGCAATTCTGCATGATCCCTTGGTTTAGCTATAATTATTTTATTCTTATATCTTGAGGTGTAAGCCTTATTATATCTGCTATACATGTGTAGGGATTGCAACTGCTTATCTTCATATCTATGTGTTTTTTAAATTGGACTGTGAACTCCTTTAAGAAAATGATGTATTTGCCCATAGTATATTGTCAATAACATTTATAGAATAATTCTTTGAGGAAGAAATTAACAGCATCTTTTATTCATTCTATTTATAAGAAGAATCTACCTTAATGGACACTAACGAAATTATTTTTCCTGGCTTATTTGACCAATTGTATCAGTTAGGATACTACTAAACTAATCACAGGTGAAGAGAGGCTTTCCCATTCATTCTGAACATTCTTTTATAGAATCTCTTTTAAATCAATCACAAGGAGAAAACAGATAGTATTACTGTACTTAAAACAACAGAACTACATTATTTCTGGATTTTTTTATTAATTTATTCAATCCATGTCTACTTAGTTCTTCTTATATGTCTGACATGGGGATACAAATACTATTAAAACATTACTCTTGTATTTAGACTGCTCACAGCCTACATGAGGAAACCAACGAATGTTCAGAGTATTCTGTTCTATGACTAAACATTGTGCAGGTCATAGTGATAGAGAAAGCTATTAGCTCTACCTGGCTTTATTGCAAAATTTAGGATTTAGCTGAGACTATAAAAGGTGAATTAGTATTTGCATTTACAATCACACTGGTCAGGTGAAGTAGGTAGAGTTCTAAGGTAATCCACAGGAGAAGGAAATAGAAATGGCAGCAGTGAGACAAAAAAGAACAAGTAATTCCATATTTTAGAATTAGAAAATGCTGACCTGGCAGTAGCAACAGGATCAGGTAATTCATTTAATTCAGTCTATTCAAGTAATATTTATTGAGGAAGTTTAGTGTATATTTTAGGAATTCTAACTCTAGATTTTAATTGCCTATGTTCAAATTCTTTACTACTCCCTAATCATGTGATCTTGGATAAAATTTATTTAATATCTTTAAGCCTCAGTTTGCTTGTCTGTGCACTGGAAAGATTATAATAGCAATTATAATTACTAGACTTGTTACAAGACTCAAATAAAATAATCCACTAAAAATGCTTAGCATTGTCAATGCTCTCCCATCAAAGACTATCAAGAAATTACTTACAGTTGGACAAGCTGGGTTTGTTACTCATTATAGAAAAAGCAGAACAAATAACATGAAGAACCATGGGTGTCTCACTTAAGCAGTGCTAGAACGGATCTAATGTTGGAGCTTTGGTTAGGTGATTTGGGGAAGATCCAAGAAAGGAGGGGTTTGGTCTAGACTACACGCTATTAGAAATAAGGTGAGATTCTGTGATGGGGCATTTCAATAAATCAGATGTTTAGAGAAGGCAGAGTAGTGCAAGGCTTAAGGCTACAATTGGTAAAGAAGTAGCAGGAACTCACATTAACCAGGAGCGAGGAGTATTTGCTATTTTGCACAGTGACCTTGTTTTCTTCAGTGCTTACTTAGATCAAGTTAGGAAGTGGTCCTGTTTTGTCTCATAGTCTCAGAATGACCTTTGATTTAGCGGGGTTATTTATGCCCCACAGGAGAATAACATGGTTTAGCTATCAAGGTCAGACCAATTCCTAGATGTCAGGGCTGCTTTTTTATTTTTGTTTACTTCTCAGCATTGTACCTAATGCATAATAATCATTCAGTAAATACTTGAAATTACTTTCAGATGTCAAGTACATGGAGAGTTTATACTGTGCTCTGAAGAACTCTTCTCATGAACCATTTGCATGGCCAGGTAGAGGTGAAAGAGGCTGCAATGAAAATAATGAAAAAATAGAGAGATGGAAGGAAAATGAGGAAGATGTGATATCACAGAAGCCAAAGGGGGCAATCATTCAGGGAATTTATAAAAAGACTAGAGGCCCAGTGCACAAAATTTGTGCACAGATAGGGTCCCTAGGCCTGGCTGGCGATCAGGGCCGATCAGGGACTTCCAGCTGCCAACATTGGCCTTGGGACCTTCCTTCCCCAGCTGCTGGTGGCTGGCTCCCAGCCAGGGCCTTCCTTCATTCTGCACCACCCCCTGATGGTCCGTGCAGGTCATAGCGAGCGATCGAATTCCCAGTGGAACTCCTGAGGGGACACTTTGCATATTTGCCTTTTATATAGAGAGATATTGCTAAGAAGTCAAAGAAGATGAGTTTTGAGCCCTGGACTTAGCAACAGGGGACATATTGGCATCCTTGGTCAGAGGAATTTCAGTGGATGAGGGCTGAAAAGGCAGGCAGAGGCAGGATGAGAAAGAAGCAGGAGGCAATTGCTTTCAGAGGGGAAAGTAAAAGCATGTTTGCTAAAGGGTCATGTTGGGTCAAGGAAGTTTTAAATTATTTTTAACAAAATTATGTTTATATTTAAATGTTAATGGGATACTTTCAGTCAAGCAGAATAGGTTAAGTATAAAGCAAAGAAAACATTGATAATAAAAGACAAATTGAGAATGAATGATTTTTTAAAAAGCTGGCAGGAAGAGAATCCAAAACAAATGTTAATAATCATTGAACCCATTGTGGGGTATTTTTATTATTGCTGACGTCTTTGTTTTTTGCTTCATTCATGGTGTTAGTCATAAATATCTAGATAAGGTTAAACCACTGAAGCATTCTGAACTGCTAAACAGCATAATTCGATTTGTATTTCAGAAAGATGACAGGATACAATGGAATAAGGGTCAGAGGATTTCAAAACTGGAGGCATAGGAAACATTTAGGAGGCTAGTCTAATAGTCCTTAAAAGGAAGGTAAGGATTTAAATGATAGCAATAAGAGTTGGGACAGAGAAGAGGGGAAGACAGTGAGAGTTCCCAAAGAGAGAAAAGCGAAACGATGTGGTCTTCTATTGCAATTTGGTGTCAAAAGTGTAACTGAAATTGAATGGTAAGAGGATAACAGCTAGAATTTGGATTTGAGTTACCAGAAAGAAGGTGGTGCCATTCACTTTCTGAAAAATACAAGAGGAAAATCAGGTTTGGATAGCCTATCAGGGGAGGAAGAGGTCATGAGTTTGTGAACTCATTTATTCATTCAGAAAATTTCTTTAAAATGTACTTTTTGTCAAGAACCATACTAAACTGTAAGGAAATAGTTATGAATCAGGGAGCTGTAATTCCTGCCCTATTGGAGCTTAGTGTAATTTTGCTTTTTAGTTTGAGATACTTTTTTAAAATATATTTTATTGATTTTTTACATAGAGGAAGGGAGAGGGATAGAGAGTTAGAAACATCGATGAGAGAGAAACATCGATCAGCTGCCTCCTGCACACCCCCCACTGGGGATGCGCCCACAACCAAGGTACATGCCCCTGACTGGAATCGAACCTGGGACCCTTGAGTCCGCAGGCCGATGCTCTATCCACTGAGCCAAACTGGTTAGGGCTTGAGATACTTTTAAGACATACTAAATAGATGTGTTAAACACCTTGGTTGGATAAACTGATGTAGGGTTTAGAAGAAAGATGTGGGATGAAAAAGGAAATATATATGCACACACATACAGGGTGTCCCCAAAGATGTATACTCACTTTAACAGCTGAGAGCTCAATTTTGAAAATGAAATGCATTTGAATAAACGCTGCCTTTATAATTATTCAAAATTTGTGCATACATTTTTGTGACACCCTATATATACACATATATATGGAGAGAGGTAGAAAATATTGGCATTTTTTAAAGTTTTCTTAAAATGTGTCCATGTGTCTCCCAGCCTCAAAAGCATGAACAAAAAAAAAAAAGCATAATTAAGGAAGGCAGACTTCCTAAAAGTGGCCTAAGATCTATGGCTAATTAATCTGCATATCCTTTGGGATTAGACAAACCTGGGTTTGAATTGTAGCTCTGCCCCTCTGGGTGTGAGAACACAGGTCATCCAATATTTATGGAGCACTGCTATGTACTAGACCTAACGTAAAGCCCTAAGTATGCAGTTAGTAATCAAGTTATCCTTGCTCTGGAGAAGTTTCTAGATTCATGAAGCAGGTTGATTTTCATGATGCCAACATGAGGAAAATGATACCTTTCCCATGGCACTGTGAAGAGTAAGCAAGGCAAGCATGAAGAGTGCCTTGCACCTGACATATTTTTCCAGATCACACAATGAAGATAGCCGAAAAGTAACATCATCTTTTAGGGTCACAATGCCACTAAAATTTCATCTGCCAAACAGCAGCCTCTACTTCTGCTCCTGGGGATGCTGTTAAGTGTTTAAAAATAAAATGTTATATTTATTGGCTTGTTTTTAAGGAATATTGTGCAATAACTGCACTTGGATGGGCTGATTCTGCAAGCCAGAGGCAATATTTTCTTTGTAAGATAAAGATATGCCAAAACACCCATGTGATGTAAACAATGAATGGCACACATATCCTGTGAGATCATGTCCCACTAAGTCTTCATGAATTAGCTTTTTGGCAATTTTTTCTTTATCTGCCTTATTCAATGCCTTCTCTAAAAGGGTCAGGAGAACTTAGAAAAGATAACTAAGCAAAGAATCCTAACGAAAGAGAATCATAGAACGGGGGTGTCTGCATTCATTTTCACCAGTGTTTGACAGTGTATTGCGTACTTAAAGTTTTTGTACTTCTGTATTTTTTAGCAATTGCTTATACATTCTCAGCCTTTTAAATTCATATGTTGAAAAGCTGAAGACCCTTTGACTGGTCATAGTACTTGAGGGACTATTGGCCAAAGTCCTTGTTGGCTTTCCAGAATCAGCGAACTATCAGGAAAGGCCTGGAAAGTTCTCAGTGTTACTTTCTTCAGGCAACCATGTGCATGCTGCCACACAGCCTCCTCACAATAGTGTGTGGAACATATTCCGTACTTTTAACCAGTAGTATGATAAAAACTTCTGGGAGGGCTGATCTCTAGGAGGAGTAATTCTCACAAGGAAGTTTTTCTCTGAAGTGAACAATGTCTAAGAAATCTAACTGTCCCTCTTATAAGATAAATGCGTAGAAAAGAGAGAGGAGAGTGCAGTAACTCACATGTCCTGGCAAACTTAGCTTTCTTTAGAAAGAACACATTCTCCAACTTCACTGTGCATTAACAAAGTGATTGCCTCTTGGGAATATTCTAGAAGTATTTAGAGCTTTTTTTGTTGTTATTCATGTGGAACAATGGAAAAAATCACATTAAACTGCAATAAAGCATCCAGGTATTTTAACCCTTTTTCCATCTATCTTCCACCACAGCTCTGAAGTAGTGTTAAACTATTACCATTTCAATGCTTAACATCATAGGTGCAAGGGAATACACACATCTATTCAGCACCAGGCTTTTTTGTCTGGTTATAGATATAAAGTCTTTTAATACCAAATCCCAAGGCACTAGGGGAAATTGTTATGAGTGAGATTTGGCTACACACTGCTCTTTGGGGTCAGATGGGCTATGTCAATTTTACCTAATTCATGAGGTTTTTCAATATAGTAAAGAAAAGGGAAAAACAAAAACTTTATAGATCTAATTCACAGCAAACTTTTATATCAGTCAGCATTCTCCAGAGATAGAGAACCAACAGGGAGGGGGGAGAGAGAGAGAGAGAGAGAGAGAGAGAGAGAGAGAGAGAGAGAGAGAGAGAGAGAGAGAGACTGGCCATAAGAATTGGTTCACATGATTGTGGGAGGTGAGAAGTCCCCTAATCTGCATCTGCAAGCTGGAGAACTGGGAAAGCCAGTGGTTTAATTCAGCCTGAGTCCAAAGGCCTAAGGACCTGGAAGCCAGTGGTAATGATGTAAGTCCCAGAGTTTTCCACCTGTAAACCAGGAGCCCCGGTGGACAAGCGCAGCAAAAGATGGATGTTCCAGCTCAAGAAGAAAGAGGGAATTCACCCTTCCTTCTGCTTTTGTTCTATTGGAGCCTCCAATGGATTGGATGATGATTTCCCACATTGAATTTGATCTGTTCAAGGATTTGATATTTAGCAAATCTTCTTTATTCAGTTTACTGAGTCAAATGCTAATCTCTTCCAAAAACACCCTCACAGACACACCAAGAAATAATGTTTTACCAGCTCCCTGGCCATTCCTTAGCCCAGTCAAGTGATGATTAATTGCATTAATCATCACGTCCCCTATCCCTAAAATCTGTGTGACACTCAGAAAGTAATATAAACTTTTTGGTCCCTGATTTCATCTATAAAATGGTAATTACACTATATTTGTAGTTTTTTAAGGATTAAAAAGTGTTTATACGTCTAATACATAGTAGATGTTCAGTATGTTGAAGCCATTGTTCTTAATTATCAATATTGTGGATTTTCAACAAAGGTAACATCTGAGATGCAATGATTGTAGGAAACAGAAGCATTTCAAGTGCACGTCACATGTAAAAGGAGATTTGAGATCATACCGGTTCTGTATGTCATAAACAAAGCAAGTTGGACTATAGAATATGATTTTTGAATGATGTCTACCAGTTCTATTAGTCTTAACCTTTTTTTCCTCAAGTTGTAGTTTCTTAAAATACCTGAAATACAAATTTGTAGTAAGCAGAATTTTAAGATGACCCCAGGACCTCCTCCCCTATGTTATGCCCATAATTCAGTTTGCAAGGTGAAGGGACCTTTGTGGTGAAAATGAAAGGCCCAGATTAGTTGACTCTAAATGAATCAAGGGAGAGATTACCCTGGGTGGGCTTGACTTAATCAGGTGAAGCCTTTTAAAACAAGACCTGGGCCTTCTCAGAGGTCAGAGAGATTCTCCTTGTGGCCTTGAAAAATAACTTCTATATCTGAGAAGTGTGTGGGAGGGTCACATGGCAAGGAACTGAGTATTAACTTCTGGACCTGAGAGTGGCCCTTGACTGCAGCCAGCAAGACAAGGAAACCTTTGTCTTATAACTGCAAAGATCAGAATTCTGCCAAATATCATGTGAGCTTGATAGAGAGTCGCACGCTTTGGAAAGGACCACAGCCTGGTCCCTCAGTGCAGCCTGTGAGACTCCTGACCCACAGAAATGTGAGATAACAAACGCATGTTTTTTAAGCTGCTAAATTTGTGGTACTTTGTCACTTAACAGTGGAAAACTAATACAAAATACATCTGTTTCTAGTCTTCTTACAATCTATTTACATGCTGAGTCAGGAGAAGATACTGTTTAAAATTTTATTTTGGAATAAAATGTTTTGAGAAAGCAGGTCATTTGAACCTGCTCAAAAGTAGAGTTATTTAAATGCAGGATAGGGGCAGGGAACTATTTTTCTTAAAGAGGGAGAAGAAACTTCACTTTCAATTCCATCAATAAACTCTGCACTTTTATCAATAACTAAACCAGCCTAAATTATACTGGTTTTTAATTAAAGACACAGTAACTTGACCAGTATCCTAATAAAACAATTGAAATGTTAGGAGACCACTTAATTGGAAGAAATGACTGTTTACCAGCATCAATAATGTAAACAATCTTATATAACTAATTATAAGAAACCCATAGAAGGCTTAATAAGGATGTAAGTGTGAATCTTTGAATTTTATTAGTGGTTTTAACATTATATGAGTCAGTCTAAGACATTTATGGGTTTCAAATATGACCTAAAAACTTAATATCTAGATATACAAAAGTTATAAGCTTTGGAAAAGAGGAAAACGAGCTTGAGAATTACCACAATGACTTCTTATTTCTTACTGAAACCTGTACATGTTAAAATAAATTAATTGAGATAGACACATAATTATACAAGTTTAAGATATGGACCCATGATAAAAAATAGGGAATTAATGATTCAGCATCTTAAAATCATCAAAGCAAGTCATAGTACATTGAATTTGTTATTACCCTTGAAGAAATATACTGAGGGCTCACAACTATGAAGAATGGTAGGTTACAAACTCAGAAGAAAATTGACTTCTGGAAAAGTGGCAAAAATGAAGAGGCACCTATAAGCCACATATATTTATTTTTAAAAAATATGTTTTTATTGGTTTTAGAGAAAGAAAGGAAGGGAGAAGGAGAGAGATAAAAACACCAATGATGAGAGAGAATCATAGATTGGCTGCCTCCTGCATGCCCCCTACTGGGAATCGAGCCCACAATCCTGGCATGTTCTCTGACCAGGAATTGAACCAGAGACCTTTCAGTGCACAGGAGAACTCCCAACCAACTGAGCCACACTAGCCGGGGCTCACACATTTTATTTTTTGTGAGCCGAGAATACATTGGTCACTTTAGAGGACTTATATAAATAAATTTTCTTCCTGAGGACTCACAAATTTAAATCTGAATGTGTGTGTGAATATATGTTTGAGCATTTGTGTGTGCGCATGTGTATGTGCGCACGTGCTCATGTATTTACAAATATGAATGGAAAGATTAAAAGGACATACAAGAAAAAAATCAAGATTCTTTGCCCCTTCCATAAATGACCTTAAAAGCTATGTAAATCATCTTCTTACCAGCACAAAGAAAAATTAATTTATAGTTTTTGTATAAGTAGATTATTCAGTGTGAAAGTTATACTTCAAAAGTCTCCTAACTATTCTACCTTATTCCTAATACAAGTCAACTCCTTAAAATTAGCTTACCTACCCTTAGCCAAGGGAGATGGGAGTTAACTGACTCTGCTCCACATCTGAGAGCTGGTCTAGTTTACCAATGGACTTGAGGGAGCAGTGAGAACATCTTGATGGCTACTACTCATGAGTCTGTCATCATTTTAACTTTTGTATTTGGAGGAACATGAAAAAATAATTCCGATCAATGCTGGCCAAATAATAGGCATGGCTTCTCTAGCTGATCAAGTGAATGTTAAACTTCAATTAAAGCTCCTCCACTGCAGTAGTACCGAATTATCCTATTTTTAAGGAGATAGTTTTGTGAACATGAGCAGGAGCTTAACACTGGCTTCATCATCACTTTTTCAATTCAACAAAAATCAAGTCTTTTTACTGTGTAGGAATACATGTTTCTTATAGAAAAATTAGAAAATACAGGTAAGTAAAAAGAACATAATTAAAAGCATCCATATCTCTCTACCCAAGTCAGTAGAAAATCTTTTCTTCCCTTTCACCTAAGCAAAATATATATCTATATGTATAAACATGGCCTTGAAAAATACAATAGCTTACATAAAAATTAAAGAAAAACTTCTGGGTAGCAAAACCACTCTGGGTTCTATAGCAATGTAAGTTGGAGGGTGCAGCCAAGAGTCCCCAAGGGGCCTCTGAATCACAAGGGTATGGCTATGATATAGAGTAGGATGTGGTGACATTTATCAACAATAATATCTATATTTTCATGGATCCCAGCAATGAACATAATACTTGTCACATATTTAATAGGTTAAATTTGTGTTGTAATATATTGACACCATACTTGTATACAAGACTTGCTTCAGGGTATAACTACATTCAGCATCGAATAGCAGGCTAATAAAAACTGTAGCAGAAACAGTTTTATGACCCTCTGTTGAGTTGGGTTTTACATCAGATTATCTTATTGCAGACATCTAAATTAAAGGTTAACAAACACTGTTTAATGGGTTGTCTGAATGAATGTGCAATGCATGAATACATGCCTCTTAGAATTTTCATTAGTTTTGATACTCCACATGTTTTGTGATTTGGGTTAAGACATGACTGTAAGTGGATGTTGGCTTTTGACTGAATCTTCTCAGTAATACAAAATAGCACATTTTGTTAGACTTCCTCCAATTAAATGCATATCCACCATTAAAGCAATCTGTCCTCATTTTAACAATGTCATTGACATCTACACTAAAATTCATGGGGCCTTTGTTGTTCTTTCAAAATTAATAGCACATATATTTATATAGAAAACTTGAAATACAAAAACAAATTTAAGAAGCCTTCAACTCTAAGCTATACAAATATTTTTAAAGGGATTACACAGAAGATGCGACTTTACTAAGAAAGAAAAGCCCCAAAAATTGCATATTAATCAAAATGGATTAATGAAAGTAAAATATAAATTACTTTCCTTTCTAACTTAGAAATCAAGAAATATGGTTTATTGTATTACTAAATGTATTTAAGTTAATAAAAATAATTTATATTATTGGGCAGCTGAAAGTAAAAACCAGTATAGAAGGAGAGAGAAGATGGCGGCTGGCAGGATGGCATTTAGGAAGAGAGTGTGAGAGAGTGAGGGAGCAAAAGGAGAGTGTGTGGACGTGTGTGGTGTGTGTGTGTGAGAGTGAGGGACAGTTAGATCCTGCAAGACTTTCGGGGGTTGGCAAACCAGGCTCTCTTGGATGGGGAGCCCTCCTACTACTCCAGGCACACCCAGGAGGCCAGCGCTGACACAGAAACCATGCCATCTTGAAGGGCAGAGCTGCTGTGACTAGGAGCCCAGCATCACCACCACCCAGACTGGCCTCAGATGAAAACAGAGACCCTACAGTCAATCTGGACAAAGACCTGCTACCACAGCTGCAGACTCATGGGCACCGACTCCATCCATACCGGTCTAAGGCTATTGTGAGTCCCAGAGTGTGTTCTCCTCCTACCCACCCGCCCCAGCAGCACAGGTCCCACGTGGCACATGCAACACTCCCGTCAAGCCTGCCGCTGGAGCTCAGGCCCCACAAAACTGGGCGCCTAGACCCTTCAGCAACATCAGAAATGGGGAGACAAAAAAGCAACCCCCAAAAGAATGGAAAGGGGGAATCACCCCCCCCACCGCACCCCCAAAAGGAACTAAATGAAATGGAGGCATGCAATATGTCAGGAAAAGAATTCAGAGTAATGATCATACAATTCATAAACCAGATGGACAAGAAAATCAACAACCACTGTAAGAACCAAGAAGAAATCAAAAGTGATATAGCTACAATAAAGAACACAATTGGAGGCTTCAACAGTATACTAATAGAAGTGGAGGACCAAGTTAGTGAGCTAGAAGATAGGGCAGAGAAACAAGCCCAATCTGAATAGCAATTGGAGAAAACTTAGAAAGCAGAAGGAGAGCCTAAGGGAGCTTTGGGACAACATGAAACGAAGCAACATACAAGACCCTACAGCCAATCTGGACAAAGACCTGCTACCACAGCTGCAGAATCATGGGCACCAACTCCACCCATACCGGTCTCAAGCTATGTCCTACAGGAGTGCCAGAAGGACAAGAAGAGCAGGAAGGATTAGAGAACCTATTTGAAGAAATAATTACAGAAAACTTCCCTGATATGGGGAAGAAAAAAGTCACCCAAGCACAGAGAGTCTCAAACAAAATGAACCCAAAAAGATCCAACCCAAGACACTTCATAATTACAATGGCAAATGTTAACAACAAAGTGAGAATCTTAAAGGCTGCAAGAGAGAGAACGAGATTTACCTACAAAGGACCCCCCATTAGATTATCAAATGATGTCTCAACAGAAACACAACAGGCCAGAAGGGAATGGAATGAAATATACAAAGTAATGCAAAGCAAGGGACTGAATCCAAGAATACTCTATGCAGCAAGGCTATCATTCAAAATTGAATGAGAAATCAGGAATTTCACAGACAAAAAAGGGCTAACGGAGTTTATCCCTACCAAACCAGCAATGCTCAAAATGTTAAAGGGACTGCCGTAAAAAGAAGAAAAGAAAAGGTAGAAGGAAAAACACAGGCACCAAAAATATAAATGGCTATAAACAAGTACCTCTCAATAATAACTTTAAATGTAAATAAACAAAATGCTCCAATCAAAAGACATCAAGTGGCTGAATGGATAAGAAAACATGATCCATATATATGCTGTCTACAAGAGACCCATTTCAGAACAAGAGACTTACACAGACTAAAAGTGAAGGGATCTTTCAGGCAAATGGAAATGAAAAAAAAAGCTGGGTATCATTACTTATATCTGACAAAATAGCCTTCAAAGTGAAGGCCATAACAAGAGATAAAGAAGGCCAATTCATAGTACTAAAGGGATTGATACAACAAAAGGATATAACTCTGGTAAAAATATATGCACCCAATGCAGGAGCACCAAAATACATTAAAATACACACACACACACACACACACACACACACACACACACACACACACAAAACCCACAAAAAAAACTTCTAGAAGATATTAAGGGAGAGATCAGCAGCAGTACAATCATAGTAGGGGACTTTAATACTCCACTGACATCATTGGATAAATTCTCTAAACAAAAAATCAGCAAAGAAACAGCAAACCTAAATGACTCACTAGATCATATGATCATAACTGATATCTTCAGGACATTTCACCCCAAAACTACAGAATATACATTCTTCTCAGGTGCAAATGGGACATTTTCAAAGATTGACCACATATTGGGTCACAGGCAAAGTCTCTCCAAATGCAAGAAGATTGAAATCATATCAAGCATCTTCTCAGACTACAATGGCATAATATTAGAAATCAACTACAATAAAAACAATCAAGAAAATTCAAACACTTGGAAGCTGAATAGCATGCTATTAAACAATGATTGGGGTACCAAAGAGATCAAAGAAGAAATTAAAAACATCCTGGAAATGCACGACAGTGAAAACATAAAAATCCAAAACCTATGGGGCACAATGAACGCAGTTCTGAGAGGGAAGTTCATAGCATTACAGGCCTACCTCAAAAAAAAAACCCAAAAAAAACCTGGTAATAAATGTCTAACTCTACAACTTAAAAAATTAGAAAGAGAGCAACAAATAAAGCCCAGAGTGAGCAGAAGGAAGGAGATAATAAAGATCAGAGCAGAAATAAATGACATAGAGACCAAAAGAACAAAACAAAAATCAATGAAACCAACAGCTGCTTTCTTTGAAAGGATAAACAAGATTGATGAACCTCTAGCCAGGCCCACCAAAAAGCAGAGAGAGGACCCAAATAAACAAAATCAGAAATGAAATGAAAGAGGCAAAATAACAACAGACCCCACAGAAATACAAAGTATTGTAAAAAAAAAATACTATGAACAACTCTACTCCAACAAACTAAACCTAGAGGAAATGGACATATCCTTAGAAAAATACGGCTTTCCAATACTCAACCAAGAAGAATAAAAATATCTCAACAGGCTGATAACTAAGGGGGAAATTGAGGCAGCCATAAAAAACTTCCAGCAAACAACAGTCTGGCATCAGATGGCTTCACAGAGGAGTTTGACCAAACATTCAAAGAAGAACCAAAACCTATCCTTCTCAGACTATTCCAAAAAATTCAAGATTAAGGCACACTTCCAAGCTCTTTCTATGAAGACAGCATTACCCTAATTCTAAAATCAGATAAGGACACCACAAAGAAAGAGAATTACAGGCCAATGTCCCTGTAAACATAGATGTTAAAATTCTCAACAAAATTCTAGCATATTGGATCCAACATTACATTAGAAAGATCATACACCATGACCAAGTGGGATTTATTCCAGGAATGCAAGGCTGGTATAATATCCACAAATCAAAAAAAGTGATACATCACATAAACAAATTGAGAGGCAAAAATAACATAATCATATCAATTGGTGCAGAAAAGGCATTTGACAAAATCCAACACCCTTTCTTAATAAAAACTCTCACAAAGAGGGAATTGAGGGATCATACCTCAACATAATAAAAGTCTTTTGGACAAACCTACAGCCAACATCATACTCAATGGGCAAATACTAAAACCATTTCCCCTAAGAACAGGAACAAGACAGGGATGCCCACTTTCACCACTCCTGTTCGACAGAGTACTGGAAGTGCTAGCCATAGGGATCAGACAAAGAGAACAAATAAAAGGCAGACAAATTGGAAAAGAAGAAGTAAAATTGTCATTATTTGCAGATGACATAATATTGTACATGGAAAACCCTAAAGACTCCATCAAAGAACTACTAGAATTAATAAATGAATTTAGTAATGTAGCAGGATACAAAATTAACACTCAGAAATCTATGGCTTTTTTATACACCAATAATGAACTCACGAAAGAGAAACTAAAAAAACAATCCCATTTACCATTGCACCAAAAAAAATAAGATACGTAGGAATAAATTTAACCAAGGAGGTAAAGGACCTGTATTCAGAAAATTACAGGACATGGAAAAAAGAGATAGAAGATGACATAAACAAATGGAAGAATATACTTTGTTCATGGATTGGTAGAATCAACATCATTAGAATGTCCATACTACCCAAAGCAATCTATAGATTCAATGCACTCCCCTTTAAAATGCTAATTGCATACTTCAAAGACCTAGAACAAACTTTCCAAAAATTCATATGGAATAAAAAAAAAAAAAAGACCCTGAATACCTGCAACAATCTTGAGGAAGAGGAACAAAGTTGGAGGGATCACAATACCAGATATCAAGCTGTATTACAAAGCCACTGTTCTCAAAACTGCCTGGTACTGGCACAAGAACAGACATATAGACCAATAGAACAAAACAAAGAACCCAGAAATTGGCCCAAGCCATTATACTCAATAAATATTTGACAAAAGAGGCAAGAGCATACAATGGAGTCAAGACAGTCTCTTCAATAAATGGTGTTGGGAAAATTCGACAGATAAATGCAAAAAAAAAAAAAAAAAAAAAAAAAAAAAAGAAAGAAAAAAGAAAAGAAAAAAGAAACTAGACCACCAAGTATATCCTATTGTAGAAACGTGAATTATAAACTAAAATATGTTTTTTTTACTATTACATATACATTAAATTACCTAAATACATTGTATTAGTATTACCTACAGTTGTCAATCTGTATAAAAGTTTTCTTAGTTGTATAAAATTTTCCTCACTGATAGTTATTACAAATAAAATATTAAATGAAACTTAACTGCAAGGACAGATATTGTAATCCTTTTTCTGGACTTGACTTGCTCTCTCTTGCAGTAGCTCTTAGAATACTATCTACTAAGCAGTTCGATGGAGTCATGTCTTTTCTCCCTTAATAGGATATAAATTATTTAAAGTAAGGATCAATATTCTGCCTCTCCAAATCTCTTACAGAACTTTTCCCAGCACCTTTCATATTACAAATGCTAAATAAATGCCCTCCACTTAGATACAGCAATTCCGTAATTAGTTCACTATCTCCACCTCAATAGTTTTCCTTCCACAGTTTGTTCATCTTAGTAAAGTTTCTGACCAGATAGCCGCCCAAGCAAAAAACCAGGCAGTTATTCTTGACTACTCCCTGGTTTGTGTCTTGTGGTCTCAGAGGTCCAATCTCAACCTAAACATTCTAACAGTTCTCCAACCTAGCTCCCTTTCCATTCCACTGCCACCAGCGCTCGGAAGGGCCCTCTTCTTGGCATCCATCCCAAGAGCTCACTTGCTCAATACCTTACTGATATTAACGCCTGGAGAACATTTGAGTTCTATTTCCTAAATCCAAATCATGACCCTCTGTGGCAAGGAGGTGATTTTTGTTCAGTCCATTCACCAGTTTTGAGTATTTCCCAAATTTGCTCAAAAACAAAGCAAAACAAAACAAACAAAAAACAAAAACAAAAAACCTCTGCAACCTCCTTTATCTCTAATTTCTACTCAGGAGTGACTTGTCATTCATTTGTGGCAGAAACGAAATTCTTAATGTTGCTTAAAAGCTAAACACATGGTATTAGCATATATTAAATTAGTACCAAAGAAATTAAAATTTGTAAATAAAATGCTACATAAAAAAACAAGAATAATCCATTTTAGATTTAAAGGACTTTCCACAAAGATCAAATTTGGGCTTTTTCTTTTGTATGGTTTTTAAGACACAGTGATGACTTTCGGGAAAGCCTTTTCTCTAAAAGGTTAGTGGCCCTCCATTCAAGTGAGCTCAATTATTGTACCTCATCCTCTAAACAGAATCTTTCCCCTAAAATCACCACCTCTGCAAAGAAAAACACTGACACAATAGTGAGCTATTAGTGTATTAAACTGAGTTAACTGTTTCTGAGATTATTTTATGTTACATCCAGACAATCAAAAGCATGTAAGAGAAACAAGCACATTTAAAAACAATTATTGAATTTATTGGGGTGGCATTGATTAATGAAATTATATATGTTTCAAGTGAACAATTCTGTATTGTCTTATGGAGAAAAATATAGTATATGCCACCAGAAATGTTACTATAAAATCCTGATGATAAGTGAATTCCCAAATTATTCATTTCTGCAACATACATTTCCTAAGGTCTTCCTGGGTGCAGGTCAATGGACCAGACTTGGCCCACGGGCTCATTCTGGATTCTCTCTGCCTTATCAGGGGGCAGAATCAGGTTCTCAAAAAAGAATAAAGGCAACCAGCATATGACATGTAGTGATTATTTTAACACTGCATAGGACTCGCGGGGAGATTGCTGGATAAGAAGGTAGCTGTAATGGGAATAGCATACAGTTTGGAATCAGGAAGCCACAATCTAAACCATGTGTTAAACTCACACTACTTAAATGTTTTAAAGTCATTTAAACTGTCTGGCCTAAAGTTTCTTCATTGAATAAGCACTAAGCATTTTATTGAGTAAACATTAAGGGAGGAAATAATGGCTAGCACTTGCTGAGTATTTCAAACCTGTGTGATATTCTGCCCAGTGGTTGCATTAATCCTCACAACAATCCTATAAGGCAGGCACTGGCATTGTGATTCACGGATGGGGAACCAGAAGCACAGAGAGGAGGGGAGGCACCACGGTCAATAGTAAGTAAGCAGGAGGACCTAGATGTAAACCAAGGGGGTTTGACTTTAGAGTTAACACACTTAACCATATACCATGGTGCCTACTCCATCAGATCACTGTGAGAAGTAAATAAGATTATTTTGAAAACATGTCTTATAAATACTAACATGTTATATATATATGTTCATCATCTTGTTGCAATTATTAGTCTATTACTAATGTTAAAGTGCTGATGTACTTCAGAGATGGCTACAACTTGGTTATATGTGTGACCCAGAGAAGTGGGAGAGTTCCTCTCATATCCTTCTCAGCTACGTGAAGAAAGGGTAAGAGAAAGAAAGGAGAAACTGTTACTATTCTCCAGGAACTTTTACATAATACCTCATTGAATCCCAAACAACATTCCCATGACTTCGATATTGTTACTCCACTGTATATATAAGGAATCTGAAATTCATGGAAATGAGAAATTTGCTGTTTCCAATACACAGTAGAGTGGAATTTAAACTCATATTCATCTGATTCAAGAGCAGATTCTTTCTACCATATCATATTGCCTTATAACATAGCAGAGGAGGTATCCCCTCTATATCTAAGGTAAAAAACCCACCTCAGTATGTCTGAGACTTACTAAAATAAATGAAGACTGCATACACTGGTTACCAAAGAAAATGTCCCGATCCAGGGTTAAATTATGGGTATCCTCTTCAGTTATAACATTTGTGAAACTATGGAATATTATAGCCCATTAGAATAATCATTAGAGTGTAAAATCTTTAGCAAATGGCTACAGGAAAAACTATGACTTGCAGAATTCATTTATAAACTATGACTAGCAGAAGGCAAGGGGTATACCACATAATTATATGAGATATTTTGATGACTTAAAGTACTTTCTTATCTTCATATTAAAGCTTATATCTAGAAACTAGCTTTAGTCACAATAGTTAATGTCACTCAATTGAGAGAAGTAAAAATTAAATTTTTTTTTCCCTTATAAGACCACCTAGACAGCTTTGTTAGGTTGTTATGGTTAATTCACCAACTCTGAGCCCAAATTTATGGGTTTTAAAAATTAACTTCTGACTTTAACTTTAAATGAAATTTTTCATCCCATTTAGACAAATTTGTACCTGCCAATTTGCACAACCATTTATTCATTCATTTACTTATTCACTCAACAATAATTTTGGAACATCTGATTTGGGTTAACCCCTCAGATAGAGGTTTAAGAGATATAAAAGGATGTAGTAGGCCTAGTCCCTGCCCTCTAAGGTTCACAGCTAGTCTTGGGGGTTGAGTAGGAAGAGAAGAGAATTATATAAGTAATCAACATCAAGCATTAAACATTTTCACATTAGAAGTTACAGGTTGCTATGTGAGCAGGAGAACCTGGAGACCTAACCTAGTCTAAGGAGTCAGATAAGCTTTCTGGAGATAGGAATATAACATGTAAGGGCTCAAAAATGAATAGAGTAAAGCCAATAGGGAAGGGGAAATGGCATAGAGTAGGTAGCATGCCAAAGAGAATAACCGAATTGGACATGCTTTGGTTTCCCATAGTGGTCTTGGTACCACCTGATACCATTCATTGGGCCCTGTGTCTTAAAAAATAATCTTTAACTGAAAAAAAGGTATTTTGTGGATTTTAGTAGAATTGCCATTATCAATACAGAAGCCATGCCTGAACAGCATTCTGAACTTTGATTCTACAACATATGGTCTTTAAACTATGATTGAACATAATTGTCAATACTAAGTGATTTAGGATCACCTTTTGATAATCAGGCATCATGTCCTATTGACTGACTTGCCAAGTACTTGATAGCAACAGATATTATGCCTAATGCAAAGAATTATTTTTCCTGTGAGTTTAATTAAGGGTCTTCATATTGATGGAATTAAAATGCCACTGCAGTGGCATTTGAAATGCATCACCGAAACGAAGTACCCTAAGATTTACCCTATTAAGATTTGTAAAAGATCTAATTGCCATTTCAATTATTTTATTCCACATATGTTATTCCCCTTAAGAAATCAGTCTCTGCATATATTCCCCTCAAGAAATCAGACTCTCTGCATATATTCAAGTATTGTATAAGTCATTTTACCACATATTTCATTATTTTCATGGATAAACTTGTTCACTAATAGCACATTGACATCAGATATAGGAGCAAATGCTTGTTCAATATTTAAATTTAGGTGTTCTCATTACCTATTATATACCTATTAAAAAGTACAAGTTCCAATTTAACTGAGAATTCCATGTTAATAGCATGCTTTATAATGAGATTTTTTGTTATCCCTAGGCCTCACCAACACTGATTAAATCCCTCAGTATACTCATCAAATTGATATTTTTTTTACCCAAAGCCTTTGCATTTCAGACAGTGTGATTTTTAAAAAGCAAGCTGAAGAAGAGTGTCATTATTGTTAACTTTGCTCTATATGTCCTTTGTGCTTAGAATTCTCTGGCATGCAAAGGTCTCCCACAGAGGACAGAGAAAGTATTAGCCACAGCAAAGGAGACATATTTCTCTGCAATTCAGATCAGATTCTGCCTCCATGCCAGCCTAAACAAAAATAACTGTTAGGTAAGATATTGCTGTACTTTTTAGGCTATTAAACTCATTTTTAAATTACCAATTTTTATATACATAGAGTTGTCACCTCAGTAAAAGCAGGTAATCTCCATTCTATTTAGGAAATTAAGACAAAATGATTAAATAATGTTGGTGTAGGATTCAAACTCAAACAAATAATCCAGTCTGCAAGAATAATCTACATACTACTACTTCCCAAGTGTTAAAAAGAATAGGAAAAAAAAAGTTTCTTTAATGAGAGTTATTTGATTTTCAAAAATGAGTGACCAAAACCAAATAAAACATAATAAACTCCACAAATACTATCTTGAGTCTTTTAGATTCTGACCAACTCATCTATATTTCAAGAGATTAAAAAAATAAAAAAGGAAACCCTGACAATGAGTTTTAAAGATTTCCTTTTACTAAATTCTGTTTACTAAAACTCTAGCAGTAAAAAGAAATATTTGCATTGTAATATTATGGAAATATAGCAAACTCATCATATGGTTGTTTTATTAAAGAAGCAGTTTTTTTTTTCAAAGTAAAGAGAAATAAAAGAACAGATGTACAATAAAAAGAAACCACACATTTTGTTCCGATTCTGATTGCCCACATGGTCTGCTACAAAACATGTAACTACTTCCTGTTCTGATTACCCCTGAGCATACCACTGAACAAGATTATTGTATCCAGTGGCTATCTTTAATGTAGAGCACAAATATTTTATTCACAGGGAGCATTTGACGATTTCCATCCTGAACTCATAATATTTTTGCTGCAATATTTGAGACTATTCAAGAGCCCAATCTAAATTCTAATGCATACAACATTCACTCCCAAATACTTTTTACTTCTATGAACTATGTTTATCTTCATGCCTCTGGGAAGTAATTAAGATTATCCTTAATTCACAAATAGGGAAACAGAGTCACAGGTTGATGTAACTCATTTAAATGAACATACTTGCAGAAGAGATATCCTAAATATGATTAACTATCCCTGGTCTGCTTTGAAGTTGCCATTGAAATGACTACCCGTGTATGAAAATAGAAGACTATATCAGGACTGGGAACTCTCTGTGGGGACATGGCACCCATTAGAATTCCTGAATTGTATGTTACTGCAGACATTACTGGAATGAAGGGCCAACTAAGTCTATAAATACTGTAGAGCATCTGAAAAGTATGTAGATGGTATCCCAGAGGATCCACCAACACCTCCTAATTTGATTGGGTCAGGACAACTGGCACCTTTAGGATATAAAGGCCACTGTGAGCAGGGATCACGGGGAGGGCTATTTCTCTTGCTGTGTCCAACCAAGAACCAGAGCACTGGCTTCTCCTAAGGGCAGCAGAGTGAGGCTGAAACAGGGCCTCCTGGTTCTCTGACAGGGCTCCCATCATTTTGCAATTGCTCTGTTTAAATGATGACATCCATTTCATCCCTCCATCTAGGTCCGCTTTTCAGAACATCAGCATGTTTTCACATGCCAACAGGGGTTTTGTGGTTTTTATCTGTTGGTTTTGTTACTCTTACTGGGTGGGGGGATCCAGGTTAATCTTTGGATATTGGATAGATTTTACCTGAGAAAATGTGATTTTATGTTTAACTCTACCTTTTATATTCAGATGAAGGAATAAGGAAAGAGTTAACAGTTGGATACGATTTTACTTTATCAGTTCAGAAGCTCAGTAACCCAAGTTGGGAACATCCTAGAATTGAGCCATTTTTTCTTGGGTTGGTTGGCTGTTATGGTTCCCATCTGCTAGGTAGGGGATATTGATGGCAGATAATCACACACACACACACACACACACACACACACACACACACTTCTAATACCAAATATTAGTGGTTTGGATGAAGGGAGTCCCAGACAATCACAAAGAAGTCAGAAAAAATCAGGTAATCTTCTACACTAACAAAAGAGAAAGATGCAAATTGCGACGCCCACCAGCCAATCAGGAGTGAATATGCAAATTAACACAACAAAAATGGTGGGTTAATTTGCATACACAGGCACCCAGGGGCCAAGGGCGGGGTGGGATGCTTGTGTCATCACCATAGCAATGACACAGGCATCCCGCACCACCCCAGCAGTTCTGGGACTCTGGGCAGTGTGGGAAGGCAGAGGAATGAAGGCAGAAAGGTGGCTCCAGGTCTCTGGGCAGCGTGGGAAAGTGGAAAGGCAGCTCTGACCGGAGCAAAGGTGGTGCCGGCAGCCAGGGGAAAGGAGGCCCATTCTTGCACGAATCTTTGTGCATCGGGCCTCCAGTGAAAAATAAAAATGTCATTTGGTTAATAAGACTGACCTGAGAACCTGGCTTAAATCTTAGGCTACAACAGTGTCCCTAAAGGCTTATCATGGATCTGATAGATAACCACACAAACTCACTAGCACAGCTGTGCAACATAGAGGCTGGCACCTTGACACAGGGGTCAGGGAACAAACACCAGATATGTATCCTCAGTGAGGACACAGCCAGAAGAAGGCCGCCTTCTATGAACCAGTAGGTAGGTCCTCAACAGTTAGAGTCTGTCTGCGCCTTGGTCTTGGACTTCCTAGCCTCCAGAACTGTAAGAATTAAATGTCTGTTCTTGAAGCCCACTCTCCAATCTGTAGACTTTTTGTTATAGGCTCAGAGAGTTTCCACATCTTTCTTTCCAATCATCAATAACCTACTTGAATAGGTAGCACACATTCCACTCATAAAGGTAACAAAAAATATAAAGTGCCTGGGAATAATATGTAAAACTTTCATGGAGAAAATCATATATTTTTACTAAAGAATATAAAAGAAGACTAAGGGGAAATACCACTACCAGTGAGGTAAATATTTCATATCGCAAAATGTCAGTTTTTCTCCAATTCAATCTGTAAATTCAATACATTCTGAAACAATATTTTGTACGTGTGTATGTAATACACAGGAAAAATAACTGTATAGAAACTGGAATTCAAATTGGTGATTCAGGTGGACTTTAATCTTACTTTTAGTAATTTAATTTTATATAAAAGGGAGGTGTTTGGGTATTAAGTGTGTAATTAATAACTAATTTTAAAATGACTGGAAAGATATTTTCTCCATTGTTAATGAATTTCTCTCTGAGCATTTTTATTTCCTATTTTCTTTTTATTCATCCTTTTTTATAGTTCTTATAATAAACATGCAATGCTTTTATAATTATATATATGTATATATATATATATATTATTTTAAAGTAAATATCATAGTGTCAAAAAAGGGAAGGCCACCTAAACTCATAGGCCAGAATTCTATGAGATTACATAATCTAGATTCATTCCACAAAAAATATAGGCATAATAGGAGGATTGGTTGCTGTTGTTTTTTCCCAAGAATTCACTTCTAGATCTCCAAAGGTAAACATAAGCTTAGCAGTATAGAATTCTACAGTCCAGCTCTGTGCCACTAAGTATCATCTTTTCCTGAAGGCCTGTGTATATTCTTGCCAGGGATTCATGGGTTGTACCAGGGAGCATTTAAAGATTATAAGGATTTACATTCATAAGAGCACTAGTGCCTAGAAATTCACTGAGAAGTCAGCATGTGTTTAAAGAAACCCAGGTTTTAGTTAGCTAATGGCCCAAGGCCACTACGGACAATAATAAACAATCTTTATCATCACTTTCACACTGTGTTTAGAGGTGCATATGAAACAGAACAGCCAAACCAACTCTGGCAATTAATAGTGGGATTGAGGTCACAGACATAGTCAAGACACGAGGGACAGTAAGAAATACTGGCCATATCAGATATACTCAGGCATAGTTCTTCCACTTTTACAGCAAAATAATAACAGATCAAAATCACATTTATAGTTTCCAAGATGGTAAATTTTTAATAGTTTCAGTGCATGCTTATGTAAGACAGACTTTTTTGAAAGCCTATTTCTGAGTAATTTGAAAAATCGTTGTGGTAATATCTCAGTAAATCTAATAAGAAAATTATGTTTAAGCTGTATTCAACATGAAAAATACTAATCATATTGTGGAAATTTGTTTCTCCTGTTCCTTTATATACCTAATTCAGAACTGTGGGCATTGATCATGTTTCCTGAAAATATTTGTGTAGATAATACAAGGAAGCAGTGACAGTGTAGGTACAGTACATGAATGTGGAGAGAATTGGTTCTCCTCTCCATAAGACTGGCATTTCTTAATCAAGTGAAAAAGACAAAATTGCCCCCGTAACTGACATGATTTGAGGAGTTTCCACAAACAGTTACTTTGTCAAATGAGTTTTGTTTAAGAGAAACCAAGGACAATGGTGGAACCTGAGAAAGTAACTCCTGGTAATACTCTATTGGACAACATGACATGTTGAATTACCAATTTCTATCAGATCATGTCTAATAATAGATATTTTAAAATACAATTTTCTTCTGTTAGCTATGAAATTAGTGAGTCAAACATATTTAAAATATGGATTGGTAAGTTATTGGAAAAACTATACTTAAGATATGGACTTTGTTGTAAACAAACGACAGTGCTTAACAGAAAGAAAAAATTAAACTGTTTTCTACAGTTGCTAGAAGTCCTTGAGGCAGACATTCAAACAATTTCCCACCAGATTGTCTATAAAAACAAAACAAAACTAAACCTCATCCCAACACCTGAATCAAACCCTAAGAGACAAACTATTGTCAGCATATAGCAGAAATTTACCCTAAAGATAGGATTGACAGAATAGAGAAAGCCAACTCAGTGCAAAAAAGAAAATGTAAGAAAGCTTCCTTTTTCGTTACTTCCTGGTTCAGATAATCAGTAACGTTCAGAATTACTGGGCCTCTTCCTTTACTGGATCCATGGTATATTTGTGATAAAGTAGATGCTCATCTTCCCACTCCCAGCCCCAGTCTCCCAATGAAGTATGAAGAAGCTCATAATGTCGAGTAAGTGAATGAGTTATTTTTTCTATTTTCATTCAGACTTAGAAACTCATGGAAGTTGGAAAAGCACTGGTTTTGGTTCAATGTTTCTGTAAGTGTTAGCCCCAACCAAAAAACATTTAGAGCTAGGGGATAGGAGCAAAGAAAACCAAGGACATCAAGTATTAGAGATACGGAAATGGGCACCAGAGTGTGTACTCCTGCACTGGTGCTTTGAGGCACACCTGAGAAACCACCACCAGATCCTGGAGACCAGAAACTGTGCTCTGAGCTCCTGCACCCACCTGTTTTCCTATCCTATTGCTGAAGAGGAGATTTTTACCTGCACCCAAGTGGACAGTGAGTAGAGCCAAAGAACAGCCCTATACCTTGGGTGTTGACAAATAATGAGAACAGAAGAGGGGTCTTTTTAAAAAATAAAATAAAATAATTAAAGAAAACCAACAAGAGGGAGCTGTGAAAAATATAGTCATGGTAAAGGAACTGTTACCCTGAAGACTCACACTTTAGCTCTCTTCTGAAAAGAATCTAGTATAAGAACCATAAGAAACTGGGGAGGGGGGAAAGCATCTAGCACCTTCAATAGCATATAAAAGGGCCAAACGTGGGAGCAGAAAGCCACAAGGAAACAATGAGCTGAGTCAAAGGAACAGGATGAGATGCAAAAATAATAAATTATATGACAAGTAAATGAATGGCAACAATAGAATTATAAGCCACAACGGAGGTAAATGAGGGATTGGGTCAGGATGGTGAACTCTTATCGCATGACTCCCTTCCCCCCTGTCACAAAGTCCATGAAATAACACACACAGAAGCTTTGTTTGCAAATAACTGATCTGTAACAGTTCAGGGAAAAAATCTATGTAAAAGACCATGTTAGATTTATGAAAAATTAGAGCTGAGGAAAATTATAAGTCTAAAAATGTATGGAAATAGATCATTATGGAGTAAGCATTGTTTGAGAGGAAGGGGTTTCCAAAGCAACAGTTAGTGGATACAAGAAGCCCTGCAATTTTCTTAAGGAGAGAGTTGTGTTTGCAGAAGCTGAACAAGTTGAGAACCACCCTCACCCAAACCATCCTTTGACAACCCATTATTTATGCTTTTATAAGTAAAAGACAGCAGAGAGTAGAAGCACTAGAGCCAGAGAGGCAGAGCAGTCACCCAAGTAGGCAAGTTCTCCATGAGAGATGGGGAAAACCTGAAAGCTGCCCAAAACTCTTGGATGGACCACTGCAGGGGGCAATATAACCCTTCCTACCCTCCCAGTCATCTGAGGCGGGTGCTGTAAGTATAACAAACCAATCAACAGGGGTAGGGATTCTGACATTCAAAGGTTGATCAAATTTTTAAAACACCACAATCATTAGCTATTCCTAACTATTTGAGAACTAGCACCATTAATGAGAAAAGCCCATCACCAAAAAAACCTAGAAGTAACCTTAAAAGAAACCACACACATACGATGTTAATAAGGCAAACAATGTCAGTTGGTCATAATTGCCTTTAATTATCTCAGAGAAATCCAAGACTATATCCATGAAAAATAAAAAGTAACCAACAGGAAATTTTAAAACAAGGTTTTATTATAAAAGATATTAAACATGTTCAAAAGAATACAGAATAGTATAACGAATGCCCATGTTCCTCTCACCCACCTTCAACAATGACTAGCGACTCATGTTAGCTCATATTTCATCTCTACTCCCACATATCCCCTGCACCAAGTTGTTTTAAAGAAGTCCCATATGGGATACTGTTTCACCCATAAATAGTTCAGAGAATTTTTTGTTAATTAAAATTTTAATTAGCAGAATAAAAAAAAAATGTCCATAGATTGGCAAAATACCAAATAGACCCAGCCAAAGATGAAACTGAGTGACCTGGGAGACAGGACCAAGCAACCTCCAGAACAGAGTGCAAGAAAATAGAGAGCAGGTGATTCCAGAGGAGCAGAACGTGAGACAGGATTCACAGGCAAGTAATTTATTAAAGAAAACACTCTTAGAAAAAAAACTGTAAGGGAGAAGAGAAGCAGAAAAGAGGAAGTAGTCAAGCAAGAATGTGACTTCAAATAACGTCTAGCAGCCTTATACAGCTTTATGGGACACTATAAAAAAGTGCGCCAGAGGTTTTCTCACCTTGAGGCAAAGGAGCTGGGCTTTCATATCATCACATTGGTAGTCATTGCCTACTGGCTGCTACCCAAGCAAAGCAGCTACAAGTGCCCCAGGAAAGTTCTCCGAAGGAGGTGACAAGTGTGAACTGTCAGCAGCAATTTGGGCTGCAGTTGGGGAAAGTGCTCCACAAACCAAAGTGATAGTTGTCATCTGGGTGGGGCCTCACTAGCAACAGCCTCTGGTGGAAAGTATAATTCGTAAGTGAAGTGACGTGGAGAATACAGAACTTTCCATATGTTCCAAGAGAAGTCACAGAAAGATAGAAGAAGAAAAAGGAGAAAATAAACAATGAAATTATAAAAGGTGACATTCATCGGATTGAAAAGATCCACCAATTGCCAAGCAGGGAGAAAACACTCAAAATTGGACATTGTTCTAAAGTCTTAGAATAGTATAGAGAGAAAATTCTAAAAGTTTCCAGAGAGGAGAGCAGTCTAGCAACTGTGGTGCAGATTAATCTTATGACTAATGCTCACCAAAAAGGACACCAGAAAGGACTGTCATCTACAGGCATGAATGAGCAGCATAAACTCTAGGTTTACTAGTTGCATCTTGTAGAGTTATATGTGTGCTGCTGGACTCGGCATATTGAGTCAGTATACTGAGTGATATTAAGCTAGATACCAGTATGCCTCACACATAAGGAAGGAAGGCAGCCACCATTTGGGGGTTGGCTCCTCAGACTTTCACACTTGGTGAAGACTCACTTTGCACAGGCTACTTTGTCAGAGGCCCGCTGGCCAGTGCATCCTTGTGGGACTGCTGGGAATCAGAGAAGATGCTCTGAGCAACTGCTGATGGCTCAGTGTCTTTTCTGTGCTCTGTTGCTACAAGTCTGTATCTATATCCTGAAGCCATATCAACTTTGCTTACGGTAATGACTCAAGTGTGAAATCTGATTATGAGCATGCTGTCCATTAACCAGACCAGTCCTGATCCAATATGCCTACAAAGAAAAAAAACACATCAGAGTCAGACATCTTATCAGGTTGGATGTTAAGATACAATGGAGTGTCCCGCTGGCATGGCTTAGTGATTGAGCATCAGCCTATGAACTGGGAGGCCACAGTTCGATTCCCAGTCCGAACAAATGCCCAGGTTGTGGGCTTGAGCCCCAGTGAGGGGGCATGTGGAGGGCAGCTGATCAATGATTCTCTCTCACCATTGATATTTCTATCTCTCTCTCCCCCTCTCCTTTCCTTTCTGAAATCAATAAAAATAGATTAAAAAAAAAAACACAATGGAGCAATAACTTCAAAGTCATAAAGGGAAATGATTTAACCTCTAATTAATGTGTGACAAACCATCATTTGAGTGTGGGGTCTAATTAAAATAATTATAAAGCATGCAAAAATTCAGAAAAGATGTTAAATGTAAGGAACAGTAGGTAATATCATAGTTAAGACTACACAAATTGTTCATTTATAGAGTTAAAATCTAATAACTGACTAATCTCAGGTGATATTAACAAAAGAGGCATAGGTATGGAGGGGTTGGGGATGTACAAAGGAGAGAAAAGAAAGAGTGTAAGGTTTCTGTCTTGCTTTAGGGAAACTGTGTATACCAGTTCAATGTAGACTTCAATAGAAAAACATAAATGTTCAATCTGTTTTAAGATGTAAGAATAACCACTCTAAGAGTAGAAAAGTGTATGACTGTCAATCAACAAGAAGGAAGAAATAGAATAACAAGTTCAATCAACCCCCAAAAAAAGACTGGAAAGAAAAGCAAAGAGCAAAAACTCAGAACAAATAGAAAACACAAAATAAACTGTCAGAGATAAGCACAAATGTATAATTATCCAATATAAATATGACTACTAAATGCCCGTATTAAAATAGACAGCGTCAGAAAAAGAGCTATTAGGTGAAAATCTGGAAATATATCAGAGCTATTTTACATTGGTAAAATGTACAATATCCCAAGAGCAATTTAAAAATGAGCGTTTAAAAACAAGCGTTGAAATTTGTAAAGGGAAAAAAGATTAAGACTCCAGAAGAAATATGGCAAACCCGCCTAATCAGCAATCAAGAAATGAAGTAGATCTATCTCTGAGTATTTATACAAAGAAAATGAAAAGACTAAATTGGAAAGATATCTACTCTCCTATATTCATTGCAGCATTATTTACAATAGCCAACATAGGGAAATGGTCGAAGAGTCCATGGATGGATGAATGGAAAAAGAAGTGTATATACATGATGGAACACTGCTTAGTAATAAAAAAAAGGAGGAAATCCTGTTATTTGTGATAATGTGGATGAATCTTGAGGATATTATGCTAAATGAAATAAGTCAAACAAAGACAAATACCGCATTATTTCACTTATATATTGAATCTAAACAACAAACAGGCAAAACAAATGAACAAACAAAACAAAACAAAGCTCACAGATACAGAGAACAGATTGGTAGTTGCCACAGAGAAGCGGGTTTAGGGGATGGGCAAAATTAATGAAGGGGATCTAAAGGTTCAAATTTCCAGTTATAAAGCAAATAAGTCTGGGGTGCCAAGCACAGCATGGTGACTATGGCCAATAATATTGTATTACACATTTGAGAAAATTTTGTAACTTTGTATGGTAATGGATGGTAACTAGACTTGTAGCGATGATCATTTTACAATGTATACAAATACCAAATCATTATGTTGTACATTTGAAACTAATACAATATTATATGCCAGTTATACTTCAATAAAAATATAATGAAAAAAAGAAATGAAGTAGACTAAAAGTCGTTAAGCATCAAAGGATCAAGGTTTCCTTGCCCCTTGTTCTCCTTTTTGCTTCTCTTCTCCTCCCTTTCTAAATTTATGGATAAAGTCCTTGATTAGATATAAATATACAGCTATAGAGAGAGATGATAATATAAGGAGAGGGCAAGGAAGGAGGGAGAGTTTATTAGCATAAAAATGCACTGAAATTATGTTGTGCAAAAACAGTCAATTTTATTAATGAAATAATTTATTTGCATTGTAGGTAGTTAATTCTGAATCCCATGTTGAGTGGTGCTTAAATTTTGAGGAGAAGATTAGAAAAATATTCAAGAGATTATGAAGAAGGAAATAAGAAGTGATCCAAAAAAGAAAGAACTCCTAGTTGCCCAGTCACAAAAACTCTTAATAGATGGGTGCACCTGGGCCAGTCTGGACATGTAGGGGAAAAACCCTACCTCAACAACACACGCAGTTGATCATGTCTTTATAGGCTAACTAAGGGGAGTTAGGAAATAGCTGGTTTCAGTAATATCAAGAAATGCATCAAAAGATATTATAGGTAAAGATAAGAAATATTGTATATTATTTTCTGAAATAGAAAGTAGATACTATTTTTTTTCAAATATTGTTCTCTAAATTGTTGCAACCCTAACCAAAGTGTTATAAATATCCTGAGTATTAAATAATATTTATCAAGCATGTTTTCCATATTATATTTAATATCACATGAGATATGCATGTGTTATATTTTATGTTAAATGTCATATAAATAAAAGGCAATATGCATTATTTTTAAAAAATGTATGGAATATATACCCCCCCAAAATTAATGACTTGCTAATTGTGAATTAGATGCCTTCTCATTAAAGTCAGATATTAATGCAAGAAGTATTGATATCACTACCATTATCCAATATCATTCTTGCAGGTGCAACCAATAATATAAGAAATATGAATAATAAATATAGATATATAAAAAGAAGAAAAATTAATCATCTTTGGTAAATGAAGTATCTAAGAGAATTAACTGAACAACTACTACTATAATTAGTATGACTAGAGTCAGTAGATTGGAGGAATAAAATATTAGCATACAAAAATCAATAGTTCCCTTTAGAACAATAATTATGAAATATTAGAGGCCCGGTGCATGGATTTGTGCAATGGTGGGGTTCTTGGCCAGGCCTGTGGGGATCAGGCCGAAACCGGCAGTCCAACATCCCCTGAGGGGGGGGGGGGGGGGGGGGGGGGGGGGGGGGGGGGGGGGGGGGGGGGGGGGGGGCCCCCCCCCCCCCCCCCCCCCCGAGTGCGAGAGGGCACTCTGCAAAGTCGCTGTCGCTCCGCAGCTCTTGTGTTGAGTGAATGCCTCCTGGTGGTCAGTGCGAGTCATAGCTATCGACAGTCAGCTGATCACTTAGGTTTTTATATGTAGAGATAATAGAAAATAGAAAACCATACTTACAGAATAAAAAACATCAACAATAACTCTCAAAAGAACCTAACAATAAAAATCAAGACCTATATGGAGAAAATTACAAAACTTGACAGACTAACTTAAAACTCAAATAAATGGAAAGATGTACTATGTTTCTGGATTGGAAGACTTAATTTTTATAAGTGTCATTTCTTCCCCAAATGAATTCAATGCTTTCACAATTAAAATCCCAACAGTTTGTTTTAGAGGAGTTTTTAAATTGATTCTAGAATTTACATATGTTCAAATATAGCCAAGAAAATTTTGAAAAAGAACAATACATCCATTAAAATGTATTGTGCTCTCTGATTTCTAGACATTGTTCTGGATGCTGGAGATAAAGCTATAATTAAAAATTATAATCTAGTTTTATGGCAAAACATAGCATAATCAGTTATATAGCATTCAATTATAGAAAAGGCTTGCTATAGTTAGTTAGTAATTTTCCTATTGACTTTAAAGAGTTTATTTATATTAACTAGCAATAAAAAAGTAGATGCAGGTAATGTAAAGCCAATGCACATATGAATAACACTTAATATGTATTGAGCACTTACCATGTTAGGCACCAAGCTATGCACATGGTGCTAATACCATCACAATTTACATTTGAGAAAACTGAGTTTTAGACATGTACTTTAACTTTGCCCAAGTAAGTGAAAAATTGTATAAAGACCGTAATGATGCCACAACATAACAATATTTTTAGATGTTCAACCAAACTATTAGCTAAAGAAATGGATACTGAAATAGCAATGATTAACTGCCAAAGTGATCATGTTTTTTAAAAGTATATTCAAAGTTGATTAGGGTACAATGTGGACATATAAAATTTTGCAACCTTTCAGAAAAGCATTCTGACAAAGATTTTATGAGTCTTTGCTACAGTGTTTCCACTCTTAGAAATTTATCTTGAAGAAATAGTCAGAAATATAGATATAATTTGACATAGCAGGATATTGGCCTCAATATCATTTATAATAGCAAAATATTTGTACTCAACTAAATAGTGAAAATTATTATAGTAACTTCATAAAATGAATGACTCTATACATAATAAAAACAAATTTTAAAAAGAGTAATTAGCCACATGGGACATGATGAATTAGGCAATACTGAATAATGAGAACTGGTTACAAAATTATATGCAAAATATAAGCTCATTGCCAAATTTTGTATGAAAAATACATTTATATAAAGTACTATGTATGTATAAAAGTATATATAAACACAATATTTATAAATAGATAAGTATGTGTATGCAATATTAATACTTATTTATATACTGGAGGCCCAATGCATGAAATGTGTGCAAGAGTAGGCCTTCCTTTCCCCAGCTGCTGGCACCGGCTTCCCTCTGGCCCCCAGGACCCAGGCTTCCCTTGCAGCCCCTGCTTCATCCAGAAGGTATTCTGGGAGGATGTCCAGTCTAATTAGCATATTACGCTTTTATTATTACAGATATTTTAAAAAACCAAAGTAATAATAGAGATTATGAAATTAGTGAAAGAATTTTGGTGGAGAGGTATCGATTTTATTCTTGAAGCTTTTCTGTATTTCCCTAATTTTCTACAAGTGAATATGTATTCCTTGGCCGATACAAATATGTAACTATAACTAAATGAAAAATAAACTGAGCAAGAATAATCCCATTGTCTTTCACATAGAGACCAATTAAAACTGCTAACTTTACTAAAGTGGAGTTGGTAAGCCTTCATCTGCTTTTCCTAATCGAGGGAAAATGCTAATTAATTTATAGGTAATATTTAAAGTTTATTTTATGTAACGTGTCAGCAGACGCAGTTAAAAGAGAAAAGTGTGTTTTATGGTCCTATGGAAGGTAGTAAATGTCAGACACATGTAGATACAGTTATAACTTTATGAACACCCAGGGTAATGTGCACAAGGAAAACCTTACACAAACACTGAATGAAAAGACATGTTTTCTAAGCACAGTCAGGGGACTGTTTTTAACTCCACGTGTAATATAGGTGAGATGGAGGGTTAAGGACAGCCGTGCAGTGGTCTGACAATAAACCCCCTGCAAGTGTGCAGTTTGATGGGGTGTTAATTGAGTAGCAGGTGAACATAAATAGAAAGCACCAAGGGTGTGTAGGGGGCAGTCTTTCTGTTGATGAGGAAACATAAAAATGCTGAGCTCTGTAATAAGAAATAAAGACAATCTGGGGTTTATTTCTCTGGCTTCGTTCTAACCTCCACAGTATGGGCCTCTCCAGTGTAGCATGCTTGCCGGGGAATAACAACATGTGTGGGTGACTACAGCATAAGTCAGCTTCCTGAAGCTTATACACATGCAGGGGTCTGTTTTGATTTTGTTTGCTTGTTTAGAGCTAAATGCAATGTTTTGTGTGGTATTTTCTGCTTCCTGACATTTTTGGTTCAGAATGTCTCAAGACACAGTACAGTGGCTGGGTCATTCAGCATCTAAAGTGAAAATTCATCAGGACATAGACACCAAAAAACAAAACAAAAGTGGATAGAAACACAAAGAATGACTCAATCTTTCTAAAGTTTAAGAATTATTTTTTTTAGAAAAGAGATATTTTTATATAGTTCACCTAGAAGTGTTATCTGAGAATATGCAAGTAAATCCTTGAATAAACTATTTTCCAATGTTAACAATTCACTTTTTTTTTCCAGGCAATCACCACAACACAAATATATATATATTTACAGCCCTCACACTGAGGACTTACCTTTCTCTGAAAAATACCGTAAGGTGCTTGTACAAAAGCATATTCTGCAAGAAAACGAAAAGATTGCCCATTTGAAGAATGAGGGCCCTGCACACTGTTGGTTTCTTCTAACAAAGCATTGCATACATCCAAGATGTGTGCAAGACACTTTCAACCTCTTACATTTTAATAATGATAGCTAGTGTTTATGATGCATTTTCTGTACACTAGGAACTGTGCCAACTGCTTCACATACACCTCCTCATTGGAGCCTCACAACAATCTTAGGCGGTAAAAACTCATAATTGACATTTACAAATGAGGAGAGCCATCTGTAGAATGGTGCCTCTCTTTCCCAGAGTCATGTAACTAATCAGCTGTGAAGCCAGTTTTGAACCCAAGTAAACTGACTCAGAAGCAGAGCATAAATCCCAAATGACTACACTGTACTCCATCTTTACATTAACTCTCAAGTTCCTATAGAATATTCTCTAAACGAATGCTGTGGTGTAAGAGAGAATCTTGCTGTTCTAAGAGAGGTAAGGCGGAGTCAGAAAAAGTTCACATCCTAACAGGGTCTAGAGCCGTGAGTCTCAAACTTTAAAGCTCAGACCAATCTGCTCAGGGTCACGTTAGAATGCACGTATGGATTTTGAAGGTCTCAGGTTGGGCCCGAGAGTCTGCATGTCTGGCTGCTCCCAGGGGATGTGCTGTGGCTGCTGCAGAACACACTCTGAGAGCAAGTATAGTGGGGGTTTTTAGGTGAGTGGAAGAAACAGGAGTAAAGTTCCTGTTTTTCCGTGACCTTCTTTCCATTCTCTAATTTCCGCAAAGTCACAGCTAGTTCAGAAAACAGATCTCAACTTCCTGCCTCTTTTTACTTCTACCTCATTCTTTTATCATAAAAAAAAAATGAAGACTGCAATGCTAATATAAACTCAAATGCTGTGATCAAAATTCTGGCAGAGAGACAGCCAGCTCAGATGTGTGTTAAGGAAAAACAATCCTGTTTCTTCTTTGTACTATTTTGTAGATTACAGACTATTTTTATACAAGCTGTGAAATAACTCTCATAACTGAATCCTAGAGATCGCTAAGCTCACAGGGCACAATCAGACCAACACGCATCTCCAACAGCACTAACTTCAGAAGCATCAGCAACAATGAGAGCCACACAAAGGAAGTAGGATGGGTACTGCCTTAGGAGCCATGATATTGCCTGAAAACCTAGGACTCATCTTAGGTTTACCCGTCACCCAACTGCATTCCATGATGCAGCTCTGCCATTGCGTCGCCTGTTTTACACCTTCATGCCTTCCATGTGATGTTTTTATTTGGAAGCCCTCCCTTTCTCTCCTGCCCTCTCCTTTCTAGCCCTCTCCCCCTCATGCCTAGCCAACTTGCAGATATTCATTTGAAGGAATCTTCTGGAAGATCTGGAGGCTGCCTGACTCATCATATTAAAACAGCCAGAGCAACTACAGCAGGAAAAGCAAGACCCCCATAGTCTACATCTACAATAATACTAGGTCACAAGGGATACACAGACCCCGGATACAATTAGGAAGGGCTCAGCCACCCAAAACTACAAGACCCATTTGGTACAAAAACTGTATGGGAGAAACTGAAGGAAAGGTGAAGGGACTAGAGAAAACCCTGGAAACTGGAAATCTCCAACTCGTTATCAGGTGCTCACTGGAAAGCATGGTGGGCCTTCTGAGAACAGCAAAAGAAGATGGGGGAGGATTTTGCAAGAAGTTCGAAGTATGACCTGATGATCCTAGAGAGTTTTGGGATCCTGGGTCTATAAACTGTCAAAACTAACAAACCAAACAACTCCTACATCACAAAGCTTAGCGCTCAGGAGAACCTTCTGCAATTACAGACCAAAGTGAGCAGGACAGGGACTTGTGGGCAAAGAAGAGAAACTGAAATCAAGAGGAGTAGTGTAAGTGGAACAGCTAGCAGAGCTGAAGGCCATTTCTTCGCTGAAGTGTCTAGAGAGATAGCTATCTGGTTCACTCTAGTCTTCTAATGGTACGGGAAAAGTCATTTTACTTTAAAATGGACAGGAGCCAGGGAGCACCACAGAACCACACGTAAAATTAGTATAAAAAATGAGAAAATAGTCCTGGCCAGTTTTGTCCAGTGGGTAGAGTGCTGGCCTGTGGAAGGAAGGGTCTCGGGTTCAATTCTCCAGCAAGGGCACGAAGCTTGCAGTTGAGGGTTCAATCCCTGGGTGCATGGGGGAGGCAACCAATTGATGTGTCTCTCTAACGTCTCTCTCTCTCTCTCTCTCTCTCTCTCTCTCTCTCTCTCTCTCTCCCTCCACTCTTCCCTCCCTTCCACTCTGTCTGAAAATCAGTGAAAAAAATATCCTTGAGTGAGGATGAGAGAGAGAGAGAGAGAGAGAGAGAGAGAGAGAGAGAGAATAAAGAGTAAAATAAATCCCTCAGATACTGGAAGCATACCAGAAAAATATGTCCATGAAACAGATAAAGAACCTAATGTTTCAAATGAGCTAAAGTTAGTCAAGAAATGGTAGACCTTATAAAGAATAACATAAGTCAGAATTTGAAAGCTCAGAGAAGAGATAACTGGAGAAAAAGATTTGAAAAGAGATAGAATTCAGGAAAGAATGATAAACTAAAAGAAAAATAATTACATCAAAGGTAAGAAAGAAATAAACACAACAGAATATGCTTTAAGAGAAATAGATGGAAAACAGGCAAGTTTTATAGATAGCACAAATTAAAGAAGATATTTTTTAAAGCATTAAAAAATAAGGGATGGCTATAGAAGACAAGCAAATATTCAATATAAATATGATAGTAGCCTCTGAAGAAGAAAAGCAAAGCAAGAACAGAATAAATACTAAACACCAATCAGAAAGAATATATGCACCCCTATGTTCATAGCAGCACAATTTACAATAACTAAGATTTGGAAACAGCTTAAGTGCCCATCAGCAGATGAGTGGATTAAAAAACTGTGGTACATCTACACAATGGAATACCACACTGCTGTAAAAAAGAAAGAACTCGTGCCATTTGCAACAGCATGAATGGACCTGGAGAGCATTATGGTAAGCGAAATAAGCCAGTCAGAGAAAGATAAGTATCACATGACCCCACTCATTTATGGAATATAAAGAACGCCATAAATTGATGAACAAAAATAGATCCAGAGACAGAGAAGCATTGAACAGAACATCAAACCTCAGAGGGGAGGTGGGGAGGGGAGGGGTAAGAGATCAAACAAAGGACTTGTATGCATGCATATGAACATAACCAATGGACATAGATAGTAGGGGTGTGGGGCCAATGCTGGGGGGTGGGGGCGGGCTGGGAGAGGTCAATGGGGGGAAAAGGAGACACATGTAAGACTTTCAATGATAAAGAATTTAAAAAATATAAAAGCATACTTGAGGGAAACTTCTGAAATCATAAAAATATTTGAAACTAAATATTAAAAAAGCATACCACATAACTGAGAAATCAGTTTATCGTGTCTAATATGGGGCATATTTTACTATGTTTTTGGACTTTGAAGAAAAAAAATTATATATATAGTGACATCCAGACAAAAAGAACAAGTCATTTATAAGGGAAAACATATCAGATTGTCATTGAACTTTTAGCAATAAATCTATATGACAGACAAACTGGTGTATTATATTTAAATTATTTTTAAAAAGCATGAGCAAGGATACAAATAAACTACATGTAGAAAAGCTGAAAAATATTATGAACATGCAAGTGCTCAAAGAATATCATGCCCTTGAACTCTTCCTGAAGAATCTATCAGAGAGTGAGCTTCAGACAATAAAATTAACTTGAAAGGAATAGAGGTAAGTATGAAATATACATACTTTTCTATAAAACTAAGGCTAGCGGCATACAAGGGCTACATACCTTAAGCAATATTGATATGGTATAAGTATTAAAAACTGAAAAGTACAATCCACTTTCTGACTGTTTAATAGCTCTTTCTTGGGTCTATAAGACTGTTACATCAGCAATTGCTGGATGAGATGAATAAAGAAGGATGAATAGGTCGCCAGCTGATTTCACTATTGCTCATAACAGGAAACAATAGTCAATAGTCAAAACCAGAAAAAAAATAAAATGAATATATAAAGGTATTAGTACAAAAGTAATCATTAAGACAAATGTACAAACTGTCCTAAATGCCAGAAGATACATTTTAAGATTTGAAATTTACTAGTGGGGAAAGGATAGAATTAGAGTAACATAACAGAAAGAAAAACTAGACTTCTTTGATTATACATTCCTTCCAAGATTTAATCTTGTAGATAGTTTATGTAGTTATAAAACAAATTTAATGTACTGAAATATAAAACTTTAAAAATTGAAATAAAGTAAACATGACATAACAATATAACTAGTGGGGAACATAACTACACAGTAAGGAACTTGTTCAAGTGAGTTTGGAACATGGTAATTTGGATTTACATCCTTGGTAGGATGTGCCCTGTGGATTAAAAGTGTAGTAAAAAACAACAATATTAAAAACCAAAATAAATAAATAAACAAACTGTTTTTGTAAATCATATTGTTAGTAGACATGCTGATATTGGTGTTCTAAGATTGAATGATTAATAATAGGATAAGCAAATGAGAATTATGTTGGTGTTATTAAAAGCAGGATTTTTCACAGGTAAAGAAAGGAGACTCTTGTAACATGGATAAAGTTAAGTAAAAACCTTGTATTCTTGAATTTGAACTGGAAATGTTAATATAAAGTCATGATTTTGTAAATCATATTGTTAGTAGACATGCTGATATTGGTGTTCTAAGATTGAATGATTAATAATAGGATGAGCAAATGAGAATTATGTTGGTGTTATTAAAAGCAGGATTTTTCACAGGTAAAGAAAGGAGACTCTTGTAACATGGATAAAGTTAAGTAAAAACCTTGTATTCTTGAATTTGAACTGGAAATGTTAATATAAAGTCATGATTTATTTTTTAAATATATGTTTCCTAAGTCTATCCTCCAAAATGTCTAGAACCAATGACAAGCCCTGATAAAATAAGTGCCTATAGCCCTCAGGATGTGGTCTCTAAATAGGACATCTCACTAAAAACAACCAGAAATTTCTGGAGAAATTGCTGATTCCAGGTCCAGGATGGAAAGTGTGTGAGATGAGTTTTGAACCCCCAATGAATTGATGAGCTAACTGGAGCGGTTCTCAAAGTGTGGTCCTGGGACTGCAGCACCAGCAGCACCAGGGAATTTGTTAGGGATGCAAATTCTGTGTCTTACCTCAGATGCACTAAATTAGAGACTCTATGGGTGGGGCCAGCAGTCTGGGTTTTGACAAGCCTTCTAATTGATGTTGATGAATGCTGAAGTTTGAAAACCACTGGCTTAGAGCAATGATTATCAATGGCTCTTATCAAAAAATGAGAAGCAAGCAGACATTACCTTCTGACAGAAGTGCATATTTCCAACGTTTGCAGTACTCTTTCCCCTACACACACACACACACAGACACACACACACACACACAGACACACACACACACAGAGACGCACACAGACACACACACACAGACACACACAGAGACACACACACACAGACACACACACACAGACACACACACACACACACACACACACACACACACAGGAACCTGAGTCAGAATAAGCTCTAGTTATGGAAAATAAAGAGGAACATGTTAAATAATACAGGAATGGAAATTGACAAATTCTAGACCAAGGAACATTGGCTAGGTCAAATTACCTAGTTTTTCCAACAAATAAGTTATCAAGGAAATACATATATATGGATAAAAACCTAAAAATTAGAAGAGGCCAATTATAATAATATACACCTTATCTGATCCTAATTCAAATAAATAAACTGGGAAAAAAGAACATTTAGATGCAATTAAATAATTGTGAACACTGACTATTCAATTATATTGAGGTTTTATTATTGATTTTTTTTGAGGTGATACTGTGCTTATGTCTTAGAGATACATCTAGAAATATTTAGAGGTGAATTACATATTGTTGAGAAATTATTTCAAAACAATCCTGGGGAAGGGTTGGGGAAGTGGATAAAGTAAATAAAAGTGGGCTGAAAGCGGTTGATGCAATTGATGATTGTTGAAACTGAGTGATGTAATTAGATGATGATTATAATATTTTTTTTCTATTTTTATATATTTGAATTTTTCAATTATAAGAACTTTTACATCAAGCATCTCCTCTCCCCCCCAAAAAACAAAACAAAAACAAAACAAAACAAAAAAACAACTTGGCACCACTCCCGACAAGATTATATAGCCATTTCCATGCTTCCCCATCGCTGTGGATAACTGTCTTAGCTGTGATCAGCTCCTGAGGGAAGTCTGCATTTTACTTGCCTTTATAACCCGAAGCGGCTACCGCGGTGCCTAAACACAGCATCTTTTTCAGTTCCGACTCCTCACAAGAAACAGAAAGCACATTCAAACAGGGTGATTGAAAAGCCTTCAGTAAAATAATTATTTACAAGGATATAATCTGTGTTAAGAAAAGCAACAAGGGATGCCAAAGCACCTGCACCTACTGACAGCAGGAGGCCAATAGCTCCCCTTGCCCAGTGGGCAAGGGGATAGGAGATCTACCTGCAACCTAGTGAGAATTGTGGTTCTATGGAAGGGCCACTGAGAGGACACACAACCTTTGTTAGAGGAGCAGACTTAGAGTCCTACAGAGAGGTTGCTGGGGACATAGCTAGTACTTCAAAGCCATTCCATGATCCTGTTGGGACCTCCCATTGGTTGAGGCAAGAGAACCTGTAATGCAGTCAACAGGGAGAAGGGTGGAGAGTGGATCTTGATGGTGAGGTGAAATGTCACAGAGGCAAGAGACTTCTGACCATCCTTACAGGTTTAGGATGTCTCCAAAGCATGATTCTCAAACGGTTTGATGTGTATGCACACATAGGCATGTAAGTACACACATAGATATGTGTGCATGTGCATGTGCATGTGTGTGGAGGGAGGGGCACTTGATAACACCTTTCTCAGATAGATTCTCCTGCTCTCCGTTCACACAGCACAAGATTTGGAAAAGAAACATTTCTTATGTGAGGTTATCAAAATAGCCACAGATATTTCTGTTGATCACTTTATGAACACATTCTTTTTCTCTTCTCCCAGTTTTTCCTCTCTAATAAAGAAAATTTATTTGGATGCATACTGCATCACCTCCAGTTGTATTTCTAAGCAGCATGCTAATATCAGAAACCAGTGTAAATACACCTGCTATTGTCAGTTAACCTCATGCTATTATTTTTAGACTGCCTGCGGCGGTGTATCAGCACTGTCAGAAGGAAAATAATAACACAGAATAAGGCATTTCCACATTCTTTTCCACAAGCCAAGGCACAAAATGGGCTCATTATCAACATGTGGTTGCTTAGGTTCAAAATGAATATATCGTTAGCTTTCCAATAACTGCTGCAGATTTGTGTAATTCAGTGAAATGTAAACATGTGTTCCCCCAAGAATGATATGCTGCCAGGCAATGAGATGTATCCTCCCAATTCTCCCTTGAAATAAGCTAATCAAGACTGAAGATTCCAGGGCACAATCTGAAGGGGGAAAAGGTAGGTTTTTTCCCCTGAAGATCACAGTTGTTTCTACCCCATGAGTTCAAGCTGATGGTCTTAAATACACAAGGCCTAAAAAAAATGTTCATATAAAAAAAGACTTTTTGGTGTGTGTCCTAGATTCTCATAGGACCTTTATCTGTTAATATCTAGTAACATTCATAGGAACTAAAACAAAATCTTAAATGTCTATGCTTTCAGTGATCTGCAACCATATCCCAAAGCACCTCCACTGAGCTGGAAACAAGGACTTAAATGGGGGATAGTTAGTCTCTAGTACTAGTTTTGCAAATGCAAATATTGAAGCATCTCAACAGATGATAATAAAAATGTACTATCCTGTCCTAACCGGTTTGGCTCAGTGGATAGAGCGTCTGCCTGTGGACTCAAGGGTCCCAGGTTCTATTACAGTCAAGGGCATGTACCTTGGTTGCAGGGACATCCCCAGTTAGGGGGTGTGCAGGAGGCAGCTGATCGATGTTTCTCTCTCATCGATGTTTCTGACTCTCTATCCCTCTCCCTTCCTCTCTGTAAAAAAAAATAAAATATATTTAAAAAAAATAAAAATGTACTATCCTTCATATTCAAAGATGATTTAGCCCTCTACCAGCAAGATGAGAAAGGACATTTTTATACTAGCAATGGTGATGGATGGATTTGTATCATAGACACAGATACCTTCTTCTTGAAACTAAAGTTATCTTGATTGTTATAATTGACTGTAGCTTTCCCTCTAAATAACTACCAAAATACACAAGAATCAAACCTGTGACTTCTGCCATAAGGGCCACAAAGTTCCAAGCAGCTGAGTTTCCTAATGCATCTGAGTCATTTTAAGCAACTGTAAAGTGGGGACATTACGGTTAGCAGAGCACATGAGCTACATTCAGAAGGGTTGTGGTCTGGGTTATTTCTGCCACTTACAAGCTGTGTGTGTGAATGTGGGCAAGCCACTAAATATATTTGAATCTATTTTCGTATTTATAAACTAATTATGATGACCTCTGACCTACAGCTCTGTTGTGAGGGTCAAATAATAGAATGCATGTGAAATAATTTTATAATTTCCTGAGTGCCATCTAAGGTAGTGAGCTCACTGGCCTCTGGTTTGTCTATCTGATCGTTCAGCATTGTCTGAGATTTGCTAACAGGATTCTAGTTGTCGTTTTGTGTTCATTTCTTTCTTTCCTTTTACCCTTCCTTCCCAGTATTTCTAGTCTCCTTTTTTAATTTAAAATATTAATTCCCAATAAAAGTATCAAATCCAGTACTATAGAGAAGATATTGTAACAAAGTTCACTCTCTCCCATTACCTTTAAAATTGAATCTATTTCTAGCCCAGCCATAAGGATTAAAGTAAGAGAGGCATAAATGTAAAGCCAGGTCAAGAAACAGCCTCAGGATGGAGGACCCAAAGAGGTGGATGAGGGAAAAGGCCAGCCCGGAACAGCCAACACGTAGGGAGGGTATCCCTGGAAGAGAGGTGAGACCCCAGCAGAAAGGAACTGGGAGAGTTCAACCCTTTATGCAAAGAGGTGCCAGGAAGAAGAAAGCAAAGTCATTTTAGAATGTTTTGATTCACCAGCAATTTCTGTGGCCAATGAAATTTGTAAGGAATTAAGACTGGCTAAATGCTTTATCAGGAAAAGCATTGGAATAACACTAAGAACTGGGGTTCATTTTCTGTTTTGTCACAAAAGAGTGCTATAACTAGTCTGAGCAAGTCATTTGTTATATCTGGACTTCAGGTTCTTCAAAGGTAAAAAATCCAGATTATTTCTAAATTCTCTTCAAGCTTTAAAGGGCTATAGGAGTCATAACTAATTCATGTCTATTTTTAATATGTAAAACCAGGTTCACCTGCTAAAAAATAAATATTTTTTTAAAAAAACAGATATAATTACTAAAATTTGTGATTAATAAGGTTTTCAGGTTTTCCCATTACATGGGAAAGCTTAAGGACTCTATATAAGATGGTTCAATGAGCGTCAAATTAACATCATTTGCACCTACCTCTTCAAGATCATCCCTTAACAGGAATGCTAACACACAATAGCAGTTTCTGCCTGTAGTAACCAATCAAAATGTATTACTAGTGTAACATGTTCATGTAATTTCAGGTCAATAAACCTTTGATATGTGGAATTCTTAACTTTCACACATAAAGAAAATGACAATCCTTGGAATCTGAAAACTGGAAATTAGAAACCCCTACTGTGCCGCACTCTACAACACTGGCCTCAGAAGAGGAAAGCACAGTCCGCTATAGAACGCCCTTCATTTGGTATAAAACTTTAAACTTAGCCTTATATCTTCTCATCGGGGGAGGAACCCTCCTTCCCTTCAACATTTCTTTTCATCGTTTTTATCCTCTTTTTTGTACCCACAAAAAATTGTCAGAGTTGTCATATTTATGAACTACTGAAGAAGTAATAGCAGATAAGAATTTTTCAACTTTATTTTGATGCTATTGTTGTTCTAATCCAGAAAAATATCACATTGAGTTAGTGAAAGGGGAGAAGAATAAATCTAACCTGGGAAAGAATGGGGAGATGTTAAAGAAACAATTTGTCATGAAGTAGGGACTCACTACATATTTCATGTTGATAAGATCAGGAGCAAGTAAACTAATACGCATGAATGCATTTAGTTAGCCATAAAATACTATGTAAATATATTACTGTCATCATTATTTTAAGCAGAGAAAAAATGGAAAGGAGACTGAAAGATTCCTAAAGAAAGAAATTCTTGCGAAGTGCTAGTACCACCCCCAGCAAAGCTGTGTTCTGGGCTAGATGTCTATTCTTTGAGTCTCCTGTCTCCATATGATGATATAACTCTTGCTTTCTTCATCTTTTCTTCCTTACCCACATAGTATTAATGCCTAGATAATACCAGTCCCAGCTATATACTCAGTTCAATATTTGGAATCATGGTTCACAGATAGACTCTTATAAACTCACTGAAAGAACTTCATGTTCAATTGAAGATGCAAGAAGTCATACAGAGACACATTTTTTCATCGATTGCACATGAATGGTGTTTTCAGCTCATCACCTGAGGAGCTGTGTCGTGAAGTACAGACTTCAGGCTCTCCAGGTCCAGTTCCTTGAGTTCTCTGGGGCTAAGATGGCAAATGCAAACCCAACAGCTTTTCACCCACCCTTCACCACAGCCTTGGCCATTCATCTTGTGTGTGTGCATGCTTGGTCTCCATGGACACTGATGAGAGAGAACGCTAGATGCACAGGGGGAATCTAGCTTCCCACCTGGCTAAACACACAGAACATGAAAAAGCATTTCTTGGGCATGGAGGTGGAGCAGTACCACCTCCCTGTGTGTAGGACCATGTGTGCATTACCCAAGGTAGGAGAGCAAACTCTCTGCATTCGTGTTGCCAGCCTACCAGTTCTGGCGTTATTATTATTAAAACAAAAATGTTGGATGACGGTCCCAGAAAACCCAGCCTTTAAGCCTCCCTTCTTCTGCAAACAAAGGATGATAGGGACTCACAGAGCCCCAGAATGCCCTTTCTAGATGCCATGGCCCATCTTTAAATGTTAAGAGCTGTCGAGTCTCTTTCTGCATAACTTGACGCTTCAAAAACACAGACTTATTGTTATTAAAGCCCAGGTAGAACACAGGCCTGCTGCTGCAAGTACTTGGTGATTTTTCCCAGTTGGAGGAACTAGGGTTGGGGGAGGAGGGGGAGACAAAGGAAAGGATACCTCTCAGCGTCTCAACAACAAATGTGTGCCCCTCGGAGGAGAGAGAGTTCCAACTGTCTGAGTTCACTGCCAGGCTCTGAATAGAATTACCTACATGTCAGTCAGTCAAGGTAGTTTAAAATACCTGTGCTCCTAAAGCCAGGGTGTCATTATAGATTTAGCAGTACTAGCAGCGTTCTCTTTGTCACACAATGAAGCAATATGGCTAATTAACGCTCACTAGGGAGCCTGAAATAATGATGCCTCTCGCTTCCTAGAGCCAATTACCCCAAATATTCAGATTACCTACCTACTCTTTCACTGAAAGAACTGTCTGGGATTTTTTTTATTTAATTCAGGCATTATGTATCACGTAACGTCACATTATGTGATGTTGTGTCACAGCCTGACAGCTTACAACGAGGGATATGCTGAATATATTGGGTAGTTAATACCTGCCTGAATTAACAAGACAACCAACTTTCCAAAGAAAGAAAGTCTGAGAAATATTTGCTATCCCTCCTGGGATATCTGGAGGGAGTACATATCTGATTCACTCAATCAACCACTGAGTGTCACTGTTGCTGCTTGTAAAGACACATGAAAGAGTATTTGTCTGCAGAGATGGCACACACACCTACCTGTAAACTACAGATGGGTTTGCACAAAATCCTTAAGGGACACTTACTCATAAAGATTCTACTTCAACACTGTTTAAATGACCTCAGCCATCTAGGAATTAGGTATTGAAAGATGGGGTAATATAATGGAAAGGGTATGCATGGGTTTGGGATCAAGCAAACCTATTGAGAACCTGTAGTTATTTATTTCTTCAACAAGTATTTATTGCATACCTAGTCTGCAGGTACTCTGTTAAGGGAAGATGGAATATGTTCCAGCTCAATGTCTCCCCAAACAAGTGAAGCATGATACTGCCTCAGGGCCTTTGCACTGGCTCATATTACTGCCTGGAATGCTTTTCCCCAAGATATCTTCATGACTAATTCCCTTATCATCTTTGAAGTTTCCTAAATGTCAGCTTCTCAATGAAGCCTTTCCTGGCCAACCTATTTAAAATCCTATACCCTTTTCTTCCTAGCACACCTCATTCTGCTTTCCCTGGCATGGAAGAAGAAATTTAGACAGTGTTGTCAGAGAAATCTCTTTGAAAAGGCAACAGAAGCAGAACAAATAATGAGAGATACTAGCTCTGAGAGGAATGGAAAGAAGAGATGGCTCATTTTCCTCCTCTGTAAACCAGGGATAAACACCATCTATCTAGTAAGGAGAAGTGTAAATGAGATAATATATGCAAAGTGCCTAGAATGTACTTTCTAAATATTCTAATTATGCCACTTACCTATTCAAAATGTTTAGTGCTTTCTCTTTTTTTTTTTCCTGAGCAAAATTCAAACTCTTAGATCAATACTAGATGTTCATAACCTGTTCTCTCAGCCCCAGTTGCTCTTTTGAGATGATTCCTTTCATCACCAACTTCCTCACCTTCCACCAACACACACACACACACACACACACACACACACACACAACACTTTCTTTTAATTTCTTCTTTCAATGCCCCACTAGTTGTCTCTCTATGGAATAGGCATTCTCCCCTGAAGAAGCCTCCCTTTTACATGTCACCATCATCTGTGTTCCAAACACCCTCTTTGTTCCTCCATTATGGCATCTGTTGTGTCATATTAAGATTGGTACTTTTATTGCCATTCTCCCTAAGGTCATTAAGAGTAGGGCTGCATCTTATTCATCTTTCTAGCTCCCAATTAAGAGCCTGGGACATAGTAGACCCACAATACGTATATACATTTGAATCAGCAACTGAATTCATCCAATAGATCAGCACTAGATCAGTGCTTAGCACATAGTTTGTTCATAATAAATGTTGACACCAAATAATGTTGTAAACTGCAATTTTAAAATAAACACATTTACATGAGGATAGATTTTTCTGTCTCTTTTGAATTATTTTCTTAGGACAAGTTTCCACAACTATACCACGTGTTTATTATAAGGGCCTCTGCCAATCTTCCTATCCTTTCACTTGAAGCCAACAAAGTCTATCTACTTCAGCGCTTCCTTGACATCTGTTTTGCTTTTAGTTTTGTTCCAGTATCCCAATATGCCACATTCTTTATAAAGGTACCGAATAATTTACAGCAATTGTTTTAATAACTTTATGACAAGATCTCAGTGGTTTAGCCAGTACTTTGAGAATAGTTTCAAGGAACTGTGATAATCTTGTTCCCAAAACCTTATTAATGTAAGCCAACTCTGTCCAAGGGTAATAAGAGTAAAACATAATGAAACACTTGGTTTGTTGGATTAAATTCGTAACACTACTATGCTATTAACATATAAAGACATGAATTGCTAAGAATCAAGTTTAGAATTGGGATTTGCAAGTTTGCATATTTCTGTTGACAGCATAATAGAAGTGCAGAAGCCATAAATAATATTTTTGCCTTTCATAAAACTTGGTAAATCCAGCAAACATATCTCTATGTCTTCTTCTAGTTACTGTAAATGCAGCCTCTCACATTCTAAAGGGGTAATCAGTAATTCAGAAAAGTTATTCTTATTTTCATTGGCTACAGTGAAAAATCTTGGAAAGACATATCCATTCTTAATGTTTATTCTGAAGAAGGTTTTGGTTTTAAACATAGATTTAATATAAACCCCAAGTAAATTTTGCTAAATGTCTTACCCCTGCATATTCAGTCAATCTGTTAAAAAATGATATTAAATATCTTCTGAGTTTCTTTCTTATTGGTTCATCACAATTGTGCTTCATTAATTTTTTAATGTCTGCTATAACTTGTTTTTGCAAAGCTTTCTACTTACCCCTTTTAAAGAGACTATATAGGAAGTTATATTTTTCTAAGAGTACATGAAAGGATTCACTGTAGTTCAAGATTCTAAATCCAAAATATTTAAGAGATTTCACAAACTGACGCAGCATGTGTCATTGGTCTGATAGGAAGAAGATGATCCAGGTGAGAAAGAGCTCAGCCATCAGCAGCAGCAGCATCTCTTGGCCACAGAAGGCAAAATGAAGATCAGCCCGGCCCACTCCCAAAGCACTCCATGGACCTTTTTGTTACCTTTTGTCTTGCCTACATGCAATATACTTCAAAAATACGTGTTGAAAGAAAGAATTAAGGCATCTAGGAGGGATATGAGGATGTACCTCTCAAATTTGCCCAGAATTTGAGAATATTTGTGTTCCTCATAAGGTGTCACCCACGGACATCCATTGCAAAGAAGCAAGTGCTCTTTAGTGAGACATCGTCAAAACTTTTTCTCAATAGGATTTTCCCTTTAATGGTCCAAGGGCTAGTTCAAACAAAGCACCATGAATGAACTGGCCCTGGTGGTGGAGCCTGATGTTATGTACACATTCAATAATAAGAACTTATCTTTCTCGAAGCTGTTCTGGAAACAAATAATTACCCTGTCTTCCAACAGCAGAAATGAATGCTAAGTCTCCAATTTGGAACCAATTCCTAATTGATAACAATGGACTCATCCCCCAAAAGAAGGGGTAGAAACTACTCCTCATTGTAAGAGAACAGAAAGGATTTGCCTTTCTTGCCTGACCTGCATTTACAAGTCCAGCATCCATGATCTTACTTATGACATATTCATCATCACAACATCCTCTCATGGGAATCAAAAAAAGTCACTATACAGAAAAAGAAAGTGAAGCAGAGGGTTGATATCCATGGGATTTACCATGAACTCCATCATTTGGAAGCAGCTGGACTTACAGAAGGTGGGATTGACTGAATGAAGGCTTAATTGTGGCACCACCTGGAGGATAACAACTTATGATCTTGATGCTGGCCTTTATGATGCCTATATGATGTGGAATATGCTCTATATCTGTGACATGATGTCATTTCCCCCATAACCAAAATGCATCAATTTTGGAACCAAGAGGTAGAAGTAGGTTTCAGCATGATTTCAATGACCCACTTGCAAAATTTTTGCTGCTCATCATTGCAACTTTGGGCTCTGCTGGTTTTGAGGTATTAGTTTCCAAGGGAAGAACACTTCCATCAAGGGAGACATATAAAATTGAAATGGGCCTTGGCTAGTGTGGTTGAGCATCATCACAGGCACTGAAAGGTTGCCAGTTGGATTCCCTGTCAAAGCATAGGCCCAGGTTGTGGGCTGGATCCCCAGTAGGGGATGTGGAAGAGGCAACTGATAGATGTTTCCTCTCATACCAATGTTTCTCTCTCTCTCTCTCCCTTCTTCTCTCACTAAAAAACAATAAAAAAAAACTTTAAAGAAATGAAATGGATGGTGAAAGTGCCATTTTCATTTCTTCTTGCCACTGAACTAATAGGCAAAAGGTATGTTAATAAATTGACAAAAATTTTGGATCTTAATCAACAAGGGAAAATGTGACAAATAGTGGGGCAAGAAAGTTTGTGTCTCTATCCAAGAGATTATTTGGGAATCCCCCCAGCACCGTGGTCGGCAAACTGGCTCTCAAGCTACATGCGGCCCTTTGGCCCCTTGAGTGTGGCTCTTCCTAAGCCTTAGGAATACCCTAATTAAGTTAATAACAATGTACCTACCTATATAGTTTAAGTTTAAAAAATTTGGCTCTCAAAAGAAATTTCAATCGTTGTACTGTTGATATTTGGCTCTGTTGACTAATGAGTTTGCGGACCACTGCCCTAGCACATCTATGTCCAATAGAATGAGTCAAGGATTTAATCATTCTTCATTCAGTAAAGAACTCAACTAGCTGAAGTGCTGAGGGAAAATGGATTATTTAAACCATAATGGAGGACAGACATTCTAAATATCAATTATGGTCTGTGACTACTTACAGTAATAGACTTTATTAGCTAATTATTCTTTTATATATATTTATGAATATTAACCTATTTAAATTTTCTTTTTCCACCCTTCTGCTGTTTTATAGCACAAGCATACATTTATAATGTATTCCTTAGCTTATAGAATACCATGGTAGGATTGTGATTGAAGGAAAAGGGAAGTGAACATTACTCAGAGCTAAATTGATAATTAATGGGTTAAGGGTCTCCCTTTGTGTGAGAAGTTAAGTGCTTTTTCACTTGTATAATGGATAGTTGTATTATGTATAGAATCATATACTTTTATTATTTGGTAATATTTATGTACACTGAATAATCAGGAACTCATGGTTATCCCCATAATCATTATTAAAATATTTTTGATACTATGAATTTACACTCCATATCTATTTCAATTCTTTCTACTCTACTCCCCTCTACTTTAGAAGCTAGAAAGCTAAAAACTACCTTTCCAAGACTCCCTTTAAGCTAAACTTCTGAATGTGAAATTAAATTTCATTAATGACATGCATTTGCATGAACTTTGGAAAGTAGATGATAAAAAAATAATTTGGGTTGCTGTTTCTATGAAGCAAGGTCATAAAGATGTTAGTTGTATTGACAGAAGCAGGCTAATGTCTGGCTCCTCGTGACTGTTATGCCACATCTGTGGTGGCAGCAATATCCTGATGACTGGACTCTAGCTATGGCAGCAGATTTCTGAACTCAAGTTCCCATGATTTCTTCTTGGTTTTCTACATCCAGATTGTAGCAGAGATAGTGGCTTTTCAGGCACATCATTTCCGCAGTCTTGCTCCAGAAGTTATTCTCGGATGCTCAACATATCGTCTGCTTCTCTAGAACTTGTAATAATTTTATGGTAACTAATTCTGCATATTAAAATATTTTTGCTTGAGCAAGCTAAAATAGGTTGTGGTTGTTATAGCTGAATCCTAATGGGACCCAACCTAAAATCAGCAAAAGAAAAATATCTTTTTACTTTGGAAGATAACACATGCATGATCTTTTAGGTTATCCTCTTTCAAACCTGATTCCCAATCCTACTCTAATAATTTCTAGCAGTGACACCACCATTATTCTAGTCACCCAACCTAACATCTTGGCATCACCACCCTTGACTTTTTTTCTTCATTTTCTTTCCATCTAAATCAGTCCACATATCCTTTGAAAACACACATTACCATTACTACTCTGATCCAAATCCTCTTCACTTGTGACTTGTGTCCAGGATTTCCTTACCAATAAAACAAAAGCAAAAGCAAATTGAAACTCCTTGTTAAAAGTAGAAAATTTAGTACTCATATTTTCCTACAATCCTTCCCATATCAAAAACAAACAAAAAGCAAAACAGAGTAAAGGGATTTTTAAGACATAAATCCCAAGAACAAAGGTACTGGCTTAAGAGGCAATAGCAAAACAAATGTTGAAAGCCAGAAAGGAAAGAGAAGAGTGGCCAATGACAGAGAAGACATAAAAAATCTGAACTCTTATCCAGAACTAGGGAAGTCAAAAAGCAACCTACTTAATGCTGCAGAACTCTCAAACAGTCAGCATTTCACAGTACGAAGTTCCTTTGAGAGTAATTTGAAGGTGGAGCCAGAAATGGGAGAACTGATTAAAATCTGGCTAAGTAAAAATAAGGTGTCTAGGTCTCCTCCATCACTCTGTGCAGCTGGACCACTGTCCTCCCTAATCCTGGAAAGAACTGGAAGGTTTATTTGCTAATGACTATTGACTGGGAATTCCAAGTATATGCGGCTGAAATTGGGAAGATCAAGACAGTGTACATCCAGAAGGCGGGGACTCCTCCTTTGTCAGATCTGAGGATATGGTCAGCCAGACTTACACAGGGAGCACCAGACTGAAAGAGTCTTCTCTGAAGCCCAACAGGAAAGACCTAAAGAAACTGAGCTCAGTTGTTATCTAACAAAACCCAAGGCTTATGGTTCCAAAGTGATGGTCCAGAGGATAAACCTTGCGTAGGAGCTCAGACTTCCCATGGAAAATTTGTTTTTCTCCTTCTGGGTTGACTACAAAGGCATTGAAAAAAGGCTCTAGCCAAAACCGGTTTGGCTCAGTGGATAGAGCATCGGCTTGCGGACTGAAAGGTCCCGGGTTTGATTCCGGTCAAGGGCATGTACCTGGGTTGTGGGCACTTCCCCAGTGGGGGATGTGCAGGAGGCAGCTGATCGATGTTTCTCTCTCATCGATGTTTCTAACTCTCTATCTCTCTCTCTTCCTCTCTGTAAAAAATCAATAAAATATATTTTAAAAAAAGAAAGAAAGAAAGAAAGAAAAAAGGCTCTAAGGGGAAAGCTGCAGACCAGGACAAATAGGAAAGGGCCACAGAAACTTGGTGGCAAGGAGAACTTCACAACTATGGCTAACGTCTTCTGATAGGTAAGAAAAGATGCTGCAGCAAAAAAGCAAGAAAAGGATGTTATCTTAAAAAGGAAATTTAAGAATAAATAAAAGCTTTTGGAAGCTAAAAGCAAGAAAGCAGAAATTGGGGGCGGGTGTCATTGGAAGGATCAAAGAGCCACAGGAATCTCCCAGAAAGTAGAGGAAAAGGACAAAATATGTAGAATAGGCATGAAAAATAAGAGAATTAGAGGAACATCCATATAACAAAAAGACCCAAGAAGAGAAAAAAAAATAGGAGGAAGTCATTAAGTACATAATTACAGCATTTTTTCCAGAACTGAAGTACATGGGATTCCAGCATAAAAGCTCTACCGAGGGCCCCACAGAGTGTATGAAAATAGACCACACCAAGGCATATCTCTGAAAATTCAAAACAGCAGAGCAAAGAGAAAAGCATAGAGAGAAAAAAATATATAGGTCCAAGTAACTACATTGGGAGGATAGAAGCACTGTTACATGTCATTTAGGGTAGGTAAACAAGAAGAATCTGGTTGAAAGTAGGAACATCTTTGGGTTTTTTCCCCAGGAAGCAAAATAGTAGAAAGAGAGCTAAAGGATTACTGTTTTCTCATAAGACTTGTAGAATATTACCACTTTAAAATGTGTCCATGCATAATTTTGATGAAATTAAAAGCCAAATTAGGAAAAAGAGAGAAAATCTTCTACAGCATATCCTGCTTTTGTTAAAGTATCACTTTTAACATTTTGTCCCCTATTTAATAACTCCCATGTAGAATCATTTTGCTAACATTTAAAGTCACTTAAAATGTGATTTTAGAGCTCTTTTTCTTGTTTCTGAATCATATGTTCTAGCAAAATTGGTCTTATTAACCCTTAAATGTAAGAAGGTATGCATCTTTCATTATTCTTGCATCACAACATGAATAGCCTTCTCATTTTTCTCTTTGCTACTGACATTCAAAACATATCATTAGCTCTCTTCTTTGAATTTCTCTGAATTTATAATTTAATGTGATTTATTATATCACTCTCTAATTCTCACATGTATTAGCTCTGCTCATGACTGCCAAGTGGACATAGAATCCTGTATCCAAGCAGAATTTGAAACTGCACAAATTATAAATGCCAAAGCATTGTTCATGAATTAAGAATAAATGAATGAATACATACATACATGCAAGAAGCTAATGCATAGTCAATCAATGTTCAACTTAAACTTAAATTTAAAGAAATGTTATGCCTTTTCAGCTGGAAAGAAATAATATGTTAACCCCAAATAGCTATATTCCAGTCTTTTCTTTAAAGACATTTTTAAGAAATTGTTAACACATTGTATGGACTGTATAGGCTTAAGAAATGAGGAGTCAGCATCCACTTGAAACTTCTGGAATCATCTTAGTTACGATAATGAGCCACAATAATTTTCAAAGCCATGACAAGTCATTTTCTAGCTGAGAAAGATAGAAACATCCGCTATTACAAGTGAAACAAGAGACTGACAATACCCAGTCATTACAGTGCACACAAAAGTGTCTTCTGGAGGGTCACTTGCCAGCATGAATAGTCACTTGGGCTGGGTGGCCAGCTGCTATCTTTTCCTTCCTTCTTCTCTTCCTCAGCCAAACCACAAATATCCAGACTCAATCCCATCTGAGGTCTTAGCCAGTGATCATATTCCTCCACCCACAACTCACATACAAAGCAGCTAAAATGCCATCCTTTCCTGTGCTCTGAAATTATATAAAGCTCTCATCTGTATTTTCTGTCTTCTCTAATTTGCTTTATTTGAATACTAGAGGCCCGGTGCACAAAAATTTGTGCACTCGGGGTGGGGAGAGGAGGTCCCTCAGCCCGGCCTGTGCCCTCTCGCAGTCTGGGACCCCCTCGGGAGATAATGCCCTGCTGGTTTAGGCCTGCTCCCGGGTGGCAGAGGGCAGGCCTAATCCCTAGGTGCAGCCCCTGGTTGGCTCAGAGCAGGGCCGATTGGGGAGTTGGAGCACCGCCCCCTGTCATGCACAGAGCAGGGGGGATCAGGAGGTTGCGATGCCACCCTCAGTCACGCTCAGGGTAGGGCCAATTGGGGGGTTGGGGCACCGCCCCCTGTCACACTCAAGGCAGGGTCGATAGGGAGGTTGCAGCGCCACCCCCTGTCACGCACAGAGCAGGGCCCATCAGGGGGGTTGGGGCTCCGTACCCTGTCACACACAGAGCAGGGCCCATCAGGGGGTTGGGGAGCTCCCCCCTGTCACACACAGAGCAGGGCCCATCAGGGGGGTTGGGGCTCTGCACCCTGACACACTCAGAGCCTGCAAGGTGATCAGGGGTTTGGTTGCTGCCCCCTGTCATATTGATCCCGGTGCTGGGAGGCCTCCCTGCTCCGCTGATCCAGGGGCCAGGACGCCTCCCGACTCCGCTGATCTGGGGGTCCTGAGGCCTCAAGGCTCCGCTGATCCCAGGGCTGGGAGGCCTCTCGGCTCCACTGATCTGGGGGCCTGGAGGCTTCTTGGCTCCGCTGATCCCTGGCTGGGAGGCCTCGCGGCTCCACTGATAACCGGGGCTGGGAGGCGTCTCGGCTCCGCTGATAGCGGGCCTGGGTCGCCTCTTGGCTCCGCTGATCCCAGGGCTGGGTGGCCTCTCGGCTCCGCTGATCCCGGGGTCCTGAGGCCTCACGGCTCCATTGATAACCGGGGCTGGGAGGCATCTCGGCTCTGCTGATAACCGGGGCTGGGTGGCCTCTCGGCTCCGCTGATCCCAGGTCCCTGAGGCCTCTCTGCCCTGCCGCTTCAGGGCTGTTTGGCTTCGCTCTGCTTGGAGCCTAAGTATGCAAATTAACCGCCATCTTTTAGCTTCTATAATTGAAACATTGTATCTTTTGGAGTTGTTGCTTCAGGAGCTCAGAGCCCCGCAGCTGCAGACGGGGAACCTTGGCTTCCTCCATCACTGGGGCAACCAAGCCTCCTGTTCTCAGCTGCCTGGCTGCCAGCGGCCATCTTGGCTGACAGTTAATTTGCATATCTCGCTGATTAGCCAATGGGAAGGGTAGCGGTGGTAGGCCAATTACCATGTTTCTCTTTTATTAGTGTAGATGAAGGTAAAATTTAGGCCCTTGTAGTCATCAAAATTGGCAGGAACTAGGATCAACGGATATGAAAGATGCACAAAAATAATTAAAGCAGATTGGTAAGAATGACCAACCAGAGGAGGAAGAGAACACATCTGAGCCATACACCTTTGGGCTTGGACAGCTGTGTCCAGAACAGGTGTGGTACACCTCAGACACTCGGTCCCTGGTCAACCACTGTGTCACTCCGGAGTCCCGTGTGAAAGCCATGTAAACCAGACTCAAATTCTCTATTGAAAATATAAATCTGATTATTTGAGAAATAATAACTATCATCTATGTTGTCTACTTTTATTTACTAAGATCTTTTCTAAGTGATGAATATTTTGTCTAATGTTTACAGCAAACCTGTGAGGTCATTTCACTTTGCAAGTGAGGAAAATGAGGCAGAAAAGTTCAGCCATTTCCCCAGATTGGCACAGAATTAAGTGTAAGAGTCAGGGATTTGGCTCAGGTCAGTTTAACCCAAGTCTGTGTTAAAAGTATATACCTATACTTTTATTTAAATACAATATTGTACTTTAATCTCAAAATCACAAAACCACTTTTGAGATGAATTGAGCAGAATTTTTATGTCCATTTTATTAATAACTCAAAGAGATTGTGATTTGCCCAAAGGCAATTGTTAACTAAGACGATAGCTTACATTATTTAACTTCTAGTTAAAAAGTCATTGCTTCCAAATGCTCACCTCAGAGCTTGGAGATTTCCTAAATCGACATTCTCATTACAAATGGGTAAGAAACTAAAGATCAGAGTAGAGAGCACCACCTTAAGGTCACACAAACCCAGCCAGCTTCCCAACAGTCCAGAGTTCTCTCCCCTGTGGAGGCCAATCCTCCCACGTGCCCCCCACACATGTTCCTGCTCACTCTGATTATGCTAACATTCAAGGGCTTTTGACTAAAAGGGAGATACCTTCTTTCTCAGCTCAGAGGAAGAAGTAGCATGACCATTTCTCTTTCTAATTTTCCACTGTGCACAGTACAACAAAATTGTCCATGGGGGTACCACTGCAATGACACGGATCTGTCAAGGGCAAGATCAGAAAAAGCCCCAAGATATAAATATTTAGGATTTTCTGCTGTAAATGGTGCTCCTACCTTGCCATTGATGAGAGATCCTCCTCTTCTGCCTGTCATTGGCCCTCCCCACCTGTCCCCGATGCTATTACCATAGTTTCTCATTCTGAATTTCCAAAGCAAAAGATATGTGAGATATTTAACATTTCAGCGGAGCCAATTAGAAAAATATAGAGTATAGGTTAGAGAAGGAGAAAAGGAAGTGAAACTTTTTTTTGATGTTTTGTTTTTCTTTTTTTTTTTTATTGCTTAAAGTATTACAAAGAGTATTACATATGTCTCCTTTTTCCCCCCCGCCCTTGACAATCCCCTGGCCTCCCCTACCCCCCAGTGTCTTATGTCCATTGGTTATGCTTATATGCATGCATACAAGTCCTTACTTTTGTTCATGGCAACAACAAAATCACATAATGATTTCAGCCACAATCACTCTATATTCATAGTCAATTTAGGGATCATGGGCCTCCCTACAGGGATACAGCAAGGCCTGAAGAGAACGCCAGCAGTCCCAACAGCCAAACAGCTCAAAAGGGAAACATAAGGTGAGCAAAAAGGAAAAAATGCTAAATCAGCCCAAACTGCCCAGCGTGGGATGAAAATGTCTATTCCGTCTAAGCGTTCTTATAGTCTTCTACCTGAAAGAAGTTTTAGATAATGTCTCCATCTCCCTGTTATCCACAAGGGAAACTGAGGCTGGCAGAGGTTAAAGGCTTGGCTCAAGACTCACACAGAAAGTGTCAGAGCCAGAAATAGCACCCAGGTTTCAACATCCCACTACAACTAGCATGTCATATTAGGGAAAACTTGAGAATGGCGAGGATCCATTGCTTTTATTTCTGGAATAAATCAAACATATATTTTCTCCTGTTTTTTTTTTTTTTTTTTTTTTTTTTCTTCCCCCTGCTATCCTGGAGTTTTTCCAAGGTCTTCACATTTATCTTTGGATCCTGTGTGCTTCTTTAATCTGAGAACCCATGCTTTTTTCAGGATCCCATTTTCTCTGTTTTCTCTTTCTGAACATTTCATACGTTTTTAAAGCTGTGCTCAATGTCTCTTAATCTCCCATTTCCAATCATTTATTCGCTGGCTGCATTCCACATGCTTTCTTAGATTTCTTTTCCAGTTTATTAGCTCTCTCTTTGGTTGTCTTAAACCACTGAGATTTTAATTTCAATGGCTATATATTAAGCAGAAATGTTTTTTTTGTTTGTTTGTTTAAATCTGCCTGATTTTTTTCATAGTACCCTGTTTTGTTTTTTTTAATCAAGATGTTTGTTGCTTTTAAAATTATTTTCAACACAATTTTTATAGTGCTTCCAGATTGTTCTCTTGTCACAAGTTCATGGAGCTCTAATTGTCCTGTATGATTTGTTTTCTGGCTCTCCCTCATGATTGTTCCATTTCCTCGTGTGGTCTATAATTTCAGTTGTGCGATCAGCATCCATGGAGGTCACTTCTCTCCTGTGAGTCCTGCACACTGTGGTTTGTGGAATTGTCCCTGTGGTGTCATTTTTAGCTTTCAGTTTCCCCTTCATTTCTGGCGTAAAAAGAACATTTAAAATTCTTCAATGTTGTATCACTTTACCCAGCATTTCTGACTGTTTTGAAGGAAATAGATGTCGAACCCACTCAAAATCTTTCCTTGTCTAGCGCTGTAATGAATGTTAGCACCTTCATTGACTAGCTATTTCCTACTAATTGAAATTTTGACTCCATAGCCTGGGCTTAAGACCTGGCAACATATGGTCCATTCATCAGTGGTCTTGTTTTATACAGGATATGTATGAGTCTATCTCCAAATCCTTACCATGTGTTTCAACACATGAATATAAACAATGCTAGTCTGACTAAATCACAAGGGATAAACTTATGTATAAAATATACCTCATATCACTAAATCAGATATTTCCATAACATCTAAATTTAATATCAATAATGATACTACTACTAATAATAATAATAAGAGATAATGTTTTGGAGCATTTGATATATACCTGGCATTGCATGCTTTACATACATTATTACATTTAATTCTCACCAAAATTCTATATCATTAATCCATTTAAGATTGTCTCATTATGGCATTACTCACTAAGGTCCCTGAGATGACAGCATTTTCTACAACACAGAATAACTAAAATTTCTGCCATAGGTCTTGATGTCAAACTTCTCCGAAAAGCATTGAATTGTGTTTCTAACACATGCCAAGTATTATTACTGCTCTTCTAAAGAGTTTTCCTTTTTTTTTTTTTTTGAACAATGAAAAGAAATCCATAAACACATTATAAACAGAGCAAATATGATACATTCTGATATTAAGCTCTCAGTGTCCCCACTGCCATTTTCTTCTATTTACCACAGTCACCCATATCATAAGAGTGAGAAGTGGCACATCACAGAGCAATTAGCTCCTCAGCATGCTTCTAGGATCAAAGACTTTGTCCACTCTAAGTATTTTGGTTTCTAAAATATTATTTTTTCCTTCCATAACTTTCATTTTGTTTAGCGGATTATTTCAATGACCTTATCAATAATGAAAGAAAACTGTCACAAATATTATAAAATGCATATAAATGTAGCTCACTGGGGCCTGGAAACACCACCGGCTGTTTCCTGGGAACACCTGCAACTCTCTGCCTGAGCTCTTTCTCCTGATACTGTAGAAGCACAGGCAGGAGGGAGCAGGGTGAGCTGCTCTGGGCACAGTTTCACACAGGACGGATGGAAGTTGGTGGCTAATGTCCTACTTTTCTGACCCCTCGGTTATGTTAACTCGGAGATGCGTTCTACACTGTATTCCAGAATCTCCAGTGGCCTTGAGCCCGAGTTGTCCATATTTGATAATTGGCTTGATGACATTCCCTTTTACTTTATTAGTTTCTTTCATTTCCCTGATTCATTTCCCCTCTCCTTCTCAGCAATGTCTCTGGGATCACCTTCCAACTAAACCACTTTTACTCTATTCGTCTTAGACTAGGCTTCAGGAGAAATTGAGTTTGAGATGCTACTCATCTTCTTATTTTTATAAGACAAAATTTGATTGATTGATTGATTGATTGATTGATTGATTGCAATTGTTGTAGGAACAGATAAACAGATTTGTAGAAGGCAGTGACACATCATGTAAAGAAAATGTTTTTTAATGTTGTCTTGTACTCGGATTAACTCGGGTTTTACTAATCAAGGAGAACATGTATTTAACTGTTTGGACCTCTGCAATTACAAATTTACACTCAAATATCTGTTACTTTGGCAGAAAAGCCTTAATGGCATCAGCCAATCATATCAGCATAATCTCGTTTTACCGTAGTGTTGTAGTGTTTCATCCTGCTCATGATGGCACTTCCGCAGTATTAACAGCACCCCATGCCCCCAAACCAAAAAAGCACCACATTTTCATTTGCTATGTAAATGCTTTCACCATTGGGTTTCTGCTTTGGCTCTTTTATGCATATAAGACAACTTTTTACAGAGCTCAAAAATTCAGAACACCTGCTTCTGATTTCCAGTAAAACTGTGGCATCTAGGATCCCCCAACACATTCTTGGGCACCTCTGGGGGTATGTACATGTCAGCTTGGGAAGCACTTGGGTCCACTGACCTGGGGCACTCCAGTGGTTCCCCACAGAATGGTGCTGGTCTGTGTCCCCATGATCTCCAAAAAACCCAAAGGTTTTCAAAAGTTGTGCATAAGTAGCTGGAAATTATATTTACAATATCTTCCTGTGTGTCAGGGATGTTTCTTTGTTTTATTAGACTGATAAAATAGAAAATATTACCCTTAAATTGAACAGAATCGGCTTCAGTTAAAAATAAAATCAGTGAGCACATTAGTATTAATCTCCACTCTTCCTTACAAACTATTCTACTCTTGCCTAGACGCACTCCCTGTGTTGAGTCCTATGAGACGTGTAATTGGTTAGATGGTCCATGGAGACCTCACTACTGATAAATCCTCCCCAAGAAGTTTAGTCCATGGGTGAGAGCATATGTTAGGCACAGTCTTCTTCACACTCAGGGTCTTCACAGATAAGAATAACTGCAGTAGGCAGAATCTTCAAGACATTGGTAAATTTACAAAAATCCACTGAAAGTGGACATTGGAGAATGTTTCAGTAGATTTGTTTGCAATTCAGTAATTTTTATTCAATTTTAAATTCTGCTAATGTCTGATGAAGATGACTGGATTTGTAAAAAGCTTTGATAATAAAAAAAAAGCTGTTTTAATTGCAGTTTCATTATGAGGAAATATGTAGAATAACTCAAACTAGGATAATAAAATATTGTCTAAAATAGAAACTTAGGGAACCACTGAAATGGACAATTATCTGTAATTAAGATATTGTTTACTTCTATACAAAACACTTGAGGTCAATTAAAAAGTGTTCCCTCTCCTCATAAAAGTCTATTTAATTGTCATTCACTTTGTCAATGTACATTTATAAAATAACTGAATAAGGTCTTGAGCATCCCTTGGGGTTTGTTTGTGTGTGTGTTATTGTTGTGTGTGTGTTGTTGTTGTTTTGTTGTTGTTGTTAGTTGGATCAGTAAAAATGTACAAATGTGTCTTCCTTTTTTTCTCCCTTCAGTGGCTTTGAAAATAATGAGGCTTATTGAACTGAAAATTAAAGGGAATTAAAATCCCCTCTTCTAGGTTGAATTTTGTCCCCCTCAAGTTCGAAGGTTGAAGTCCCAACCCCCAGCATCTCAGAATGTGGAAATGGGGCATTTACACGGGCAATCAAGTTAGCATGAGGTCACTAAGGTGGGCCCTAATCTAATATGACATGTGTCCTTATAACAGGGGGAAGTTTGAGACAGATCGCACAGGGAGCGATGCATCTATAAGCCAAGGTATGCCAAGCATTGCCAGCAAACCACCAACAGAGGAGGGAGGCGAGGAACAGGTTCTCCCTCACAGCCCTCAGAAGGAGCCCTTCTCAGTGATACCTGGATCTCAGACTTCCGGCCTCCGGAACCGTGAGACAATACATTTTTTTTTGTGTAGCCACCCAGCTCATGCTACTTTCTTATGGCTGCCCAGGCAACCAAGGCAGCCCCCAAATAGGCTCTCCGTGTATGTCCTTAGAGTGAACATGAAGTGGGAGCAAACACAAGACTAGGCATCTAGAGACTTGTGTTGTTAAGCCAGTTTCATCAATGACTAACCACAGGAATCTATAATAATAAAAGCGTATTATGCTAATTAGACCAGACATCCTTCCATCCTTCCAGATAAAGCCGGGGCTGCAAGGGAAGCCTGGGTCCCAGATGCCTGCTGGAGGCCACAGGGAAGCCCGGGTCACAGGTGCTGGGTGCCTGCCAGTGGCCAGAGGGAAGGAAGCCCAGGTCCTGGGTGCTGGAGGGAAGCCCAGGTCCCAGGTGCCAGAGGGAAGCCAGTGCTGGCATCCCAGGGAAGGAAGGTCTACTCTTACACTAATTTCGTGCATTGGGCCTCTAGTTTGAATATATCATTCAGTTGTTTGAGGTCTCCGTTTCTGTGAAAGATGAGAGTACCATCTAACTAAATATTCTTCAGTGCAAAAATCAGCACCAATTTGTTCAAGAGAGTGTATTCATATATTCAGTTGTGCATCATCTGCTCTACAGAAATACCAACATACAAAATAGTTCATTAATGGCTACACATATTGGGAAAGAGGTCTTTACATTAAGACTAGATTTAATACAATTTTCTTTAGTGGTGGGTTTCCTGTCTCCTTTACAGCTCAATTCTATTTACTAAAATTTAATTTATGCAAACCTTTTCTAAACATCTGTTATCGTTGAGTGATAGATGCATATAGTAGTAAAATGTTTTCCCGTTACTTTTATAGATAATACTGGGCTACAGGATTAGCCATAAAATATCTATTACCAGAGAATTTTCTATTACACTCTTTGGCCATAGTTTGCCAGATGAATAGTGGTGGGTGTTTTTTTGTTTTGTTTTGTTGTTGTTGTTGTTGTTGTTGTTGTTGTTGTTGTTGTTTTTATACAATTGGGGGAAATGGTTTCCCTGGAAAAGTTTCCCCATATCCAATCATCATTACCAGATGCATCAATTTAACTGTCGTTTTAGTCTAAGAATAATAATAATCTGAGCCCAGGGCATGGAGCCAGTACTGATTCAGATATCCTGAGCCACATTCAAGATGGCATGAAGTAGGCCACAACCTTTAGTTGCTATAGAGGTTAAAGATTAAGAGAAGGGTACCTAATTTAGTGTAATGGATCTGTCGCTGAAATGACCAGAAAGAAGAAGTTTTTCATCTCTGATCTCAGCATCATTTGCTAAGTACTCATACATATATATGAAGTGGAGAGAGTCATTATTTTTTTCAAGCTCAAAAACCAGCCTGCATTACAGGGAAGAAGAGACCTTCATGAGTGTGGAACTTTTATTTTCTTTATTGATTAAGGTATTACATATGTGTTCTTACTCCCCCCCGCCCAGGGCCCCCTTTCCCCCCCACTCATGCCCTCATCCCCCTGGTGTCTGTGTCCATTTGTTAAGCTTATATGCATGCATACAAGTCCTTTGGTTGATCTCTCCCCCTTACCCCCACCCTCCCCTACCTTCCCTCTGAGGTTTGACGGTCTGATCGATTCTTCTCTGTCTCTGGATCTGTTTTTGTTCATCAGTTTATGTTGTTCATTATAATCCACAAATGAGTGAAATCATGTGATATTTATCTTTCTCTGACTGGCTTACTTTGCTTAGCATAATACTGTTGCAAATGCTAAGAGTTCCTTCTTTTTTACTGCAGTGTAGTATTCGGACAAAAAGGAACCCTCGTGCACTGCTGGTGGGAATGCAGACTGGTGCAGCCACTGTGGAGAACAGTATGGAGTTTCCTCAAAAAACTAAAAATGGAACTCCCATTTGACCCAGTGATCCCACTCCTAGGAATATATCCCAAGAAACTAGAAACACCAATCAGAAAGGATATATGCACCCCTATGTTCATAGCAGCACAATTCACCATAGCTAAGATTTGGAACTTTTTTAATAATATATTTTTATTTATTTCAGAGAGGAAGAGAGAGAGAGAGGGAGAGGGAGAGATAGAAACATCAATGATGAGAGAGAATAAATCATTGATAGGCTGCCTCCTGAACACCTCCTACTAAGGATCAAGCTTGCAACCCAGGCATGTGCCCTGATTGAGAATTAAACTGTGACCTGCTGGTTCATAGGTCAATGCTCATCCACTGAGCCACGCCTTCTGGGGTGGAACTTTTTTTTTTTCTTTCTGGGAACTTAGTTCTCTCCTTCAATAAATAAAAACATATCTCTTAGAATATATAATTCTCCAATTAAAGTGAGACTGGACCTCCTTGCTATTACAACTGCACATTAATTAAAACCTCTTTAATAGGAAAAAAGATAAGTGTAGGTGCGTACAATTATAAAATGGTTCTTAAATGGAGAGGCAAATAAAGTGTTGCCTGCTTTCAACCTGTGACTTGTCTGGCGAAGGCTGCATGTATTTGGTTCAGGTAACCACTTCAGCTAGACTGATACAGCTGTTGTTTCAGTGTTTGGCCAAATAGCCTTTTATGTTGCAATCAAGTAATAGATACAAGATTGACAAGTAACAAAGAAAAAGAGCTTTCAGTCAACAGGGACTAAAATCCATTATTGTGCTATGTACACTGTGCCAGGGACCTGTAAACACATCTTCATTGATCTTGCAGAAAGATAGAAATACCTTGCATGGCTCAATCAAGGCCCTTTTCACAAAGTAAAGTGCAAACAATATTGAAGAAGCAGAAAGAGGCTGACATTATAGTCAAACAGTAAATAATGGTTGAGCGCAGGAAACCTATCTATAACATTTCAAATTCCTGTCAGCTCAAATGAAATGTATAACCTCTCTATTGCAACCCCAGAAAGATCAGAACATGGGGACTGTGCATTCCTTATTATCGTCCCCTTTTTACCAACTGACCAAATCAATAAGGGAAAAAAAAATCTCATTTACAGTTTTGCATTTTCATAGGTATCTTCGTGGATAAGCCTCTGAAAAAGATGTCATCTGTGAAGGTCAATACTTCACTCCTTTCCCCTTCCCCCCCAGTTGGGATCTGCTACCATTTATATGAACACATTTTGTTGATTATAAAATAGAAAGAAATTAACATGCAGTAGAAGTAGAACTTGGTCTCTCTGCCAATTTGAAGTTTTATTGGAATTGCCTACTGCATCAGTTCTAAACTTCCACTTTCATTTATGTTTAAATACTTATAATTAGGAGAAGCTATTTGGGAGCAGTAGACACCAATAAATACTTTGTATGGATTTCTAAAAAGGTTGGCAGGGTGGTGGGAAGCTCAACATAGTTTATAAACAGATTCATCTGTTATGTAAATCTCCATCCATAATCATTATTTATCCATTATGGCTAATCAGCATTCCAGGAAAGGAAAAGTGAAAAGAATTGGTAATGTCTTAAAAACAATTGCTCTTATACCTGCAGATTCCTTAAATGCAGACATCAACCCACTAGACATTTAATCTTTTGTTCTTTTTAAAAGGTGCCCTAGAAAAATCAATACTTCACACTTAAAAACAGTGTTCTCATTTAGATAGAGAATAAGCAAATAAGAAACAAATTGGATTACCCTTTACACCACTTATTATCCTGCCTCTCTCCCTACCCCCTTTTCTCTCAAATATAAAAACACCAAAGGAAAACAGTCTCATTTAACTCAGGATGAGGTATAGACTATTCCTAAGTGTAGGGAACAGACATAACATGATCCTTTCAATACCTGAGATTCATATGTAGAGAGCGTTAATGAGGTGCTAACATAACTCAAGGCGTGATCCTTTGATGTATGCCCATAATCAGAGTCTTGAGTCCCAAGCAAATACTGAGCATAAAGCAATGCACATTTCTATCTTCAGGACCCAGGAAGAAGTTTTTGAGAATGAAACCAAGTGCTGTAATGTAGAAACTGAATCCTCACCCCTGTGTTCCATGCTTTACCCCACATTTCAGAGAAGGCTTGTCACCGTGGTGTTCCTTGAATAAACAGATGCTTACTGACCTGTTCCGTGTTAAGCACCATTCTGTCTGTGGTTAGCCTGTGCTGGGAAACATCAGCTAGCACACTTGCACAAATGTAAGTTCCTCTCTGGAATATGGGATGAATAATTTATTTTTTCAATACCCAGGACCAATGAATGGGAATCCATGCAGTTCAGAATTTATACACACTCAGTTGAAATTTATGGTAAAACTAGAGGCCCAGTGCAGGAAATTCGTGCATGGGGGAGTGTCCCTCAACCCAGCCTGCACCCTCTCCAAACTGGGACCCCTCGGGGGATGTCCGACTGCTCTCTTCCTGTGGATCGGGCCTAAACCGGCAGTCAGACAACCCTCTCCCAATCTGGGACTGCTGGCTCCTAACCACTCGCCTGACTGTCTGCCTGCCTGATTGCCCCTAACTGCTTCTGTCTGCCATCCTGATAGCCCCCTAACCACTGCCCTATCAGCCTGATTGATGCCTAACTGCTCCCCTGCTGCCCTGATCGCCCCCAACTGCCCTCCCCTGCAGGCCTGATCGCCCCCAACTGCCCTACACTGCTGACCTGCTCTTGCCCCCAACTACTCCCCTGTCATCCATCTTGTGACAGCCATCTTGTGGTTGCCATCTTGTGATGACATGTGTGATGCCACTGAGACTTTTATTATATAGGACTGTACAAATGAATATTGTATTTATTATAGATTTTCTTTGGACTCCCTGGCACTATTCTCTGCTGGGTGAACATATTCCTAGCCTCCATTCTCCTCAGCCTTTTGGGCCAACTTTCAAAATACAGCTATCTCCCAAGTCCCAGAGAAAAGGCTCCCCATCCAAGGCTTCATTTGTCATTCTTCAGGCAGAAATGCAGAAATGCTCCCTTCTTCATTTGATGACCCATCATGACCTGTTTCTGCCTCCGATGATCCACTTACCATATTCGTGGTTATACAGTTTACTTAGGGTCAAGTTCACCTTCCCTGCAAGGCTGGAGCCTACCCACAGCACATTTAGTAATTTACCTTCGCATAGTAATTGTAAAATAAGTACCTACTGAACTGAATCATACACGTATGAATTCAATGTTAAATTAAAAAAATCAAAAAGAAAAGGGACTCCTAGGTTTTAACTAAGGCTCTGAAGTATTTGCTCAAAAAGTTTACTCTGAAAGACTAGTAGTTCAATTATAGTAGTTTTATAAATAAAAAATAAGCAAAATCACTCTATTTATTCTCAGGTTTTCTAACCAGAGTCTAATTCTGAATGAACCTGAATTGAACTCAGGGATTTAAAATTACCTCATTTCAACCAACTGTGATGGTTTTTATCATGGGTAAGGCATAAATAACACCTTGCAGAAATATTTATTGCCTATATGTGCATATATGTCATGGTTGAGAATCCAGCTCCACCCAAATTTGTCCTGGAGAGTGGGTGAGTTTCGCTTGCAAGTGGGGCCTAAATGATCCCATTTCCGAGATAGTAGAAATCCGATAGCCAGAAGCTACGCAGAGCCTCAAAATATAAACCCCATTTCATCGCTTTTCTTCTACACGCAGCATAAATAAAGCTCTCACTCAACTACTGCCGTACTCTCTCTTCTATGCCAACTTGTATGCCTTTAATACCATCCCAGGTCTGAAACACCCAGCCATTTTCTTTCCCTCAATCTAAACATATTTTAAAGACTGTCTTTAAGAAACTTATTTCAATGGACTAGGTGCCCAACCACTAAAGATGATTTATGGCACCCATTTCCTGGACTAGTGATACTTAAGATCTAAGAATTAAAGAGGACATAAAGAGATGATGGGTTGGCTCACTCCAGTACATAGTAAAGCAGAGTAGTAACACGCACTGCTCTGCCATTCAGATGACAGGGCACTTTGGTGTCATCCTGATGTTCGCATTACAGACTAGGCTCCTCTGAGTCATATTAATTTAATCGAGTGTACATTCAAAGAAATAACTGGGCTCAATTTTATTGTTGTTGATTTTTAGCTTCTTTCTTTCTTTTTTTTTTTTATCAGAAAATTAACAACATTTATTTTCCATTATAAAGTTTTCCAATTTTGAAAGTATATCTCCTGACTTCTTTCTTTTTTAAAAAAAAATTTTCCCCAAACCTTCATGCCTTAAGACATTCTGGAAACCATAGCGCAAAACAATATACAATCTTAGCATTCATGTATTTAGCATTCAAGGTTTCAGTTATTTGTGAGCAACCCCAAAGACCCATGTCATGTAGGAATATATAATTTTGCTGGAGACTATAGTGTGGGAATTAATTCCCTGGTTAGTGAGTGAGTCTAGCTGACTCCCCGGCAGCTTTATTCATCTTCACATAGCTAGTTGTCTACTCTTGTTATTTTGTCAGAATTTATAGAGCATATTTTATTCTACATTTTGGGTGCAATTTGGGGAAATCATTCTATTGCATATAAGTTGATCATCTCTTATCTGCATGTCTAACAAATGATCTGATAAAATTTATAACCTGACTGGAAATAATTGGTGGCTCTGACTCCCAGGATAACATGTGTCCTAGGTTCCTTTACTCTCTTAGTATAGGTTGCCATGAACAACATTCTCTATCTTTTCTCCCACCTACTACTGTGTCTGCAGACATTCTTTTAGAGGCAAGAGCTCAGCCATAAACTCACTCCAGACAGTTGAAGCCTGACCTCTGGTCTTAATTCCTTCTAGCACCTCTTCCTTGGAATTAGAAGCTGCTCCCAGTATTTCTCATATTAACTCTTTCCCTTAAAAACGTCCATGATACTCAGCACAATGGAATAATAGTAATAGGAGCTAGATTTACCCTCCCACCTAAAACAACAACAGACATTGTACACCAGGTAGCACAGGAAAAAAGAGGCAAATAAATGATCCTATACTAAGATTACCTTAGGTTGTTACTTGGGATAGAATTTCCAGCCTTGTGCAGTGAATGGAAAACCAGAACTGTATAGATCTTAGTCTAGTATGCCTGAGTTGAGACAGAGCTGGGAATGTGCAAAGTACAAGAAATTAGAGCGCATGGGACGGAGCACAAGAGAAAAGAGCTGCACAGAGTGCATTTCAAATCTGCACATGGTCTTTGTCAAGTCTTCAGCTGAGTGCTGATCAGTATGTGATACAAAGGAACTAACTACCTGGGTGGGGAAAAGATCTACCCAAACAGATTGAGGGAATAATCCCAGAGCTCACACATCATAGGATATTCTTCAGCCACAGAAGAAAAGAGGAAATTCTACCATTCGAGACAACATGGGTGGATCTTCAAGGCATTGATCTAAATGAAATAAGTCAGACAGAGAAAAACAAATATTGTATCATCTCACTTATATATGGAGTCTTAAACAGACAAAAAAAATACAAAAAACAAACAAAAAAACTCATAGAAAAATAGATCAGACATGTGATTACCAGAGGCAAAGGAGAAGGGAATTAGGAATTGGAAGAAGGTGGTCAAAAGCTACAAATTTCTGGTTATAAGTATTAGGGATATAATGTCCAATATGGTGGCTATAGTTAACATTGCTATATGATACATAGAAAAGTCATTAAGAAAGTAATCCTAAGAGCTCTCATTACAAAGAGGAAAAATAATTTATTTCCATTTCTTTTTATTGTATCTACATGAGGTGATGGCTGTTACCTGAACCTATTGCAATAATCAATCACAATATATGTAAATCAAACTATCATGCTGTATACCTTAAATTTATATAGTAATACATGTTAATTATTTTTTAATAAAATTGTGAGAAAAAACATTTATACATAATAAATACAAAAAAACTGAAAACAAACACAAAACCTATCCAGAACTCACACGGATGTTAAAATTAGTAGACAAAGACAGTAATATAGTTTTTATCATTATATTTTACTGGTAGCCTGGTGCACAAAATTCATGCACATTAAAAGAGAATTAATTGCCCTAACCGGTTTGACTCAGTGGATAGAGCATTGGTCTGCAGACTCAAGGGTCCCAGGTTCGATTCTGGTCAAGGGCATGTACCTTGGTTGCGGGCACATCCCCAGTGGGGAGTGTGCAGGAGGCAGCTGATCGATGTTTCTCTCTCATCGATGTTTCTAACTCTCTATCCCTCTCCCTTCTTCTCTGTAAAAAATCAATAAAATCTATTTTTTTAAAAAGGGAATTAATTAGCGGAGATATTTTAATATTGTTATTTGCCCTTTTTCTATAATAGAAGTGTGAGAGATGAAAGTAAAATGTATATGAAAATAATATATAAATTTATTAATAAACAGTAACAAAAGAATATAAAAACAACAGAGGCATGATATAAAAACGACAAAAACATGATATGAAAACAACAAAAATATGATATAAAAACAACAGTGATGCAAACAATGACTGATAAAGTGATTAAACTTATTCTAATATCTCCCTGTACACCACATTAAGAGTGAAAACACTTTCAGAGTGCTTGACTAATTTCCCTTGTAATGAAGTACTTAGAATTTTAACTGTAACATCACATGCTCTTCAAACTCGAGAGAAAGCAACATATAACTGACAATGTGCAAAAACGGGTTCAGGTAGGAATATGCCTACTCTGTCTAGAGTTTGTCCTTGTGATTTATTAATAGTCCTCACAAATCCTGGCATCACGGGAAACCGTCGTAGAATCAATTTAAATGGGAGGCCAGTGTCAGATGGGGACAAATTAATTCTTGGAATCAGAACAGCCTCTCCCTCTGCAGATCCTGTTAATACTTCAGCTTCAATAATGTTAGGTCATAATCTTTTGATAATAAATCTGGTAACATTACAGAGACCCCATTTACTATTGAGATTTCTCAATAGCATGATGATTGCACCCACTTTCAATTTTAATTTATGACAAGGCATTCCCGAAGGAGTAATACTATTAAGAAATTCGATGGGAACATTTTCCTTTTCAGCATCATCTGTGGAATCAATGGAATCATCATTCAAATATGTGTGAAAATCTCCATCGAGTATATCCAAATTTTTTTCATTTAATTTTTGAACATGCTCATTTTCTGGACAAAGAATTGCATGTTTAGGTATATTTTTAATATTATCTATAGCAGTGGTTCTCAACCTTGGCTGCACATTAGAATCACCTGGGAATCTTTTTAAAATCCTGATTCCTGGGCCTCATCCTCCGGAAATTGTCTCTTTGTTATGGGGTGGGGCCACAACATTAGTAACAAAGAAACAGAATTAAAACTTTATTGTGGGGAGCCACTACAGTGTTTTGGACAGGTGCAAGCCTTGGACTGATGAGAGGGCACAGTCCTCTCATTGCCATGTGCAAGTCCCAGCTTGGAGGGCAGGGCCCTCCCAGCACAATTATAGCCAACAGCTGTAGTTTTAAGCTTGAATCTATGTTCCGAACACATGGCCCCACGTGTCTGAGTGCTGTAGGCTGGATAGAGTTCAGGTGCATGTAGTTGAGTAGGATTGAAACCCAGGAGAATGTTGTAAACATCTTGGTCACGCCCTTACTTTGCCTCATAGCATCTGCTATAAAATAAAGGCATGGCTGTGGGTATGGGCGCTGTCTCTCAGAGAAGCAGCGTCCCACTGAGACACGGCTTTCATTCTCTTGTCTGTCTTTTCTAAGCCTTTCAGCCACCCCCACTCAGGTTCACCCCTGGCCGTGCTAGCGCACGGCACACTTTAGAAAGATCTGCCTCCATGCTCCCAGGGTGGGTTCCTGCCTCAAACCCTACCCTTACAGGAAACAGCTCCGGGAAACAGCTTGGGGGAAGGCGCAGCCTTTGCCAAGACAACCCCTGCAGGACTGACTTCCTTTTGCTTGGTCGCGGAGGTTCTTCTGGATGTGATGAACACCACCCATGGTTTTTATGTAAGTAGATATGTTCACAAAGGTAGAGGAAAGAATGAACATTTAAAGGAGACACATAAGAAAAAAAACAAAATCAAATTTCAGGAGATGAAAATAACCAGGTCTGAAATAAAAACAAATAAAGTGAATGAAATGAACAATAATTAAATTCTGCTAAGGAAAAAAAATATAGTGAACTTGAAGACATAGCAAAGTAGAAACTATGTAAAAGGAAACAGTAAAAAAAAAAAAGGACAAAATTATAGAAGCATAAGTAAGCTACAGAACATTTTCAAGCAGCCTAATATATAAGAAAAAAACAGGTGAAAAGCTTTTTTAAAGTATTTTTTGAAGAAATAATGACCAAAATGTTTTTCTAGCTGCTTTTAATATTTTTTTTATCACTGACTTTAAGAAATGTGATTGTATCAAAATTAACATTAAATATCAGCCAGGATCTGAAAACGCCTGGAGCAGCTGGGAAAGTGGTATACTGTATCATGAACTCACCAGACCCGAGTAGGACATGTCAAACTCCAGAGTAATGAGCCCCTGGCCAGAGCAAGAACTGCCTTTCTTTCCATTAGGAATTTCTAGCACAATGCTAGGATCCTTGGTCTTTGGTCTTGTGATAAAACATTGTTAAGAAGGTTTAATAAAAGTGGTTCATATTCCACACAAATTCTGAGAAAGCTAAAGTCCCCCCAAAATATCAATTTAAGATGCCCTGAGTCTTCATTATTAAAATTCTGAGTGACCAAGGTTTGTTTTCCCCTTAAATACATTTAAAATAATGTTTAAATAAGATCCAGTATGGTAAATTTTTTCATAATTACAACAAAAAGGCAAATACTCCATTGAGTTTAGAAACATGAAGGCTTGTCTTAGACTATGACTTGGGAGAAATCTGCTGTAATGCAAACAGAAGTTGTATCTAGATGAAGCATTTCAGCCACAGTGGCCTCCTTACTTTTCCTTATGCATCTCATGCATGCTTCCTCAGCAGGTTGCAGGTGCCATTCTCTCTGCTGGGATCATTTATTTGTTCCTTTACTTCATTTAATGGAGAAGACCCTCACTTCATTCTTATTTGATGAGAAAACTGTTCAAATATCATACCTTTGCCAAACCACCATAACTAAAACACCTAAAATGCACTATCCAGCTCTATACATATTCATTGAACGTACTAGTATCTGATGTTACATTATATATCTAGTTGTTTATTTGTTACTAGAGGCCTGGTGCACAAAATTCATGCACTCAGGGGGCTCCCTCAGCCCGGCCTGTGCCTTCTTGCAGTCTGGGAGCCCTCAGGGGATGTCCGACTGATGGCTCCCAGGGGGAGCGGACCTAAGCCAACAGTCAAACATCCTTAGCACTGCTGCGGAGGTGGGAAAGGCTCCTGCCACAGATGCTGCACTTGCCAGTTGTGAGTCTGGCTTCTGGCTGAGTGGTGCTCCCCCTATGGGAGTGCACTGATCACCAGGGGGTAGCTCCTGTGTTGAGCGTCTGCCCCCTGGTGGTCAGTGTGCTTCGTAGCAACTGGTCATTCCACCATCCAGTCAATTTGCATATTATCCTTTTATTATATAGGATTCTACAGAAGAAATTGACAAACTAGGCCCCATGAGCCAAACCCAGATTATACAACAGAGATTTTATGTGGCTTTCAAAACCTAAAAAATATTTACTATCTGATCCTTTCAGAAAGTGGTGGCTGCCAACTACTACACTAGAGTACTAATTTAAGGTTGAGGGATTTTACCTGCTTTGTTCACTATAATCAGCTAAATTGTACTTTCCTAAAATTCATTTGTAGTATCCTAACCCCCAAAACTCAGTATGTAATTATATTTAGAAGTAGGGTCTTCAAAGAGGTAAAATGAGGTCAAATGGGTGGGCCCTAATGCCGTATGACTGATGCCCTTGTAAGAAGAGAATATTTGGGCACAGTCATAGACAGAAGAAAGATCACATGAACACACAGGGAGAAGACAGTCATCAGCAGGCCAGATAGAGACCACAGAAGAAACAACCCTGTGCAAAGAGGCACTCAATATTTATTTTTTTAATAAATTTAGTTAAATTTAGAAATTATTTTTTCCAAAATAATATTCTCTTTGGCTTATTTCAAGCATCTTTACATCAAACAATCATTTCAGAATAATAGACAATGTCTGCTTTTCAATCAGGTGGGACTTTTTCACTCCTAAATTATTGTTGGTGGACTAGCACTGAGATTAGAGAAAATACATTTTATTTTGACTCATCATTATAAACTTACTCTAAAATATGCATGAGCTGCCTTTTTTTAAAGAAAATAATTAATTTTTTTTATTTCTTAGGAAAGAAAGCCACTGGAGTCCAGCCTGATGTGGAGTCAAGAGATGAACACAAACTGAAGGAGAAACTTGATAACAATACTTCTCTCACCACACTTTTTATTTTAATTCTCTTAACTCAGAAATATGTCACCCGCACTCTTCCACATCTCATGATTCAATGGCATCATTCATTTAATTTTAGTCTAAATAGAAGAAAAAAGGAGAGACATGACAACCATCTTCAAATAGTTTCAGGTTTGTCTTTCAGAAGAAAGGAGATGTGTGTGTGTGTGTGTGTGTGTGTGTGTAGACTTTTACTCAATAGAAGCTTTACAACAAAAATATAACACTCTGCTTTATGATAAGTTACATATGAGGGGAGATATTCAAAGATATTGCATGTGATGAAGCAATAATAATAATTTCTATTTGCTGAGTACTTATAATGTGCCAGACACTGTGCTGGGCATTTGCATAAGTATCTCACTTAACAACCCTGTGAAACTAGTATCATTTTTTCCATTTTCATAGATAAGCTGAGGTTTATATAGGAAGGTCTTTTGCCCAAGATTACATACATAGTAAAGACAGAGGTAGGATTTGAAGCCCATCACCACCACAACACTCTCCTTAAACTCACAGTCCACACCATAGGATGAGATGTCTAAAGAAATACACTCTAAAGCTTTCAATTATAAGAATTTTTAATATGTAACCTATTACTTCAAGATGGGTTGGGGAATATAATTATGAATGTCCCACAGAAAGACTGACAATCTTGAAATCTGAAGACTGACAGGTAAATAAATAGCATGTTCTATGTAACAATCATAAAGCTATCAGAATCCAGCATCATAAAACTAATTCTTTGATAACTTTTTGAAAACATTGACAAAATGAGATATCTTGTTTCTCATATTTTAATTATTTCTCTTTTGTGATTCTGTACCTTTCATTTTCTTGTTGCTCAAAAAAATAAATTTTGTTCCAGATTGCTTTATGGAGATTACAATTTGAAGATGGATTAAATTTGAACTTTTGATCCACTTTTCAACCTATTAAAGGCAATTATTTAATTCCATCTAGAATCCACTATTGAAGCAAGATGGTCCTCTAGGTTATAAAGAGCATGGAGGCGGAAACAAAGATGGCAGCATAGGTAAGAACCGGAAATTGCTGCCTCCCACAACAACTTCAAAAATACAATGAAAAGACAAAACGGACATCATCCAGAAGCACAGGAAGGCTGGCTGAGTGGAAATTCTACAACTAGAAGGAAAGAGAAAAGCACACTGAGACTCAGAGGAGCTGCGGAAGTAAAGTGCAGAGGTATGGAGGCTCGAGCACATGCGGAAAGGATCTGGCACCTGAGGACGCGGCTGTCTTTTTGAATCGGGAGGGAGTAACAAGCTCCCGACTGCTCTGAACTCCGGTTCCGGGAAGTCTCTGGGTCCCAGGACTCATACGGGGAGAAACTGGACTGTCTGGCAGCAGGCAGGACTTGGAACATGAAGGCGGCTTTCCCTCAGAGGTGCTTGCAGCAATTACCGGGACACTGAGACGCGGGGCCCCTTAGGGCAGGGCTGAGGATCCGCCATAGCTGCTGGCTCTGCCCTTTGATTCCCTGAGACCCCGCCCCACCCAGGCTGCAGCAGAGGCTTTTGCATATGAATGCCCTGGCCCTTTGCAACCTGAAAATTACCTAACAAATTGCAGCTGGGCCAGAGAGACCCAGAACTTCCAAGAGAAGGCCCAAGGTCCCACATCAGCTTGCATTGCTTCACAGCTGGGCCTCATCTGGGCACCTTCAAACTCCAAAAAAGGAAGGGGAATCTGCAGTTCTCTTCTTAGCTCCTGCTGGGTAACCTCAGACAGAGGCTAAATTAGCACCTCCTTAGATCCAAGAGCCAGTGTACCCAGTGGTCAGAGTGGGACCATCCAGATTACAACTCCTCAGGTCCATAAGGGACACACTCAGGAGGCAGACTCAGTGAGCACCAAAGCCCCACTGAAGCAAGTCTTGCCCCAGAAGGGTGTCTCCAGCACAGAAGTTCTCCCACTGCAGACACAGCTTATTCTCACTGCCAATTGCCTGGAGGTCAATTCCTCTCAGTGATCATACAACAATCAAGGCATAACTACAACAAGACTGTGCACAAAGCCCACAAGGGGGTGCACCAAGAGGGTCCACCTCAGGCAACTGGGGAGGCTGAGCCACTGGGCCCTACAGGACACCTAGCACACAAAGCCACTCTACCAACACAGGGAAGCATAAAAAATGCAGAGACAAAGAAACAAGTCACAAATGACAGAAATGGAGGAAAGCAAACGATTGGATATAGAGTTCAAGGCCACGTTTATAAGGTTTTTCAAGAATTTTATGGAAACCGCTGATAAATTTAGTGAGACCCTGGAGGATATGAAAAAAGACCAACTAGAAATTAAGCATACACTGACTGAAATAAAGAATAATATACAGAGATCCAACAGCAGACAAGAGGATCCCAAGAACCAAGTCAAAGATTTGAAATACGAAGAAACAAAAAATACCCAACCGAAAAAGAAAAAAGAATCCAGAAATATGAAGATAGTGTAAGGAGCCTCTAGGACAACTTCAAGCGTACCAACATCCGAATTATAGGGGTGCCAGAAGAAGAGAGAGAGCAAGATATTGAAAACCTATTTGAAGAAATAATGACAGAAAACTTCCCCTACCTGGTGAAAGAAATAGACTTACAAGTCCAGGAAGCACAGAGAACCCCAAACAAAAGGAATCCAAAGAGGACCACACCAAGACACATCATAATTAAAATGCCAAGAGCATTTTGCCCCAGAAGGGTGTCTGGGGGTGGGGGCATGAGTGGGGGGGAGGGGGGAGGGGGTAAAGTGGGAATAAGGACACATATGTAATATCTTAATCAATAAAAAATATATACATATGAAATAATGAAAAAAAAAAGAGCATGGAGGCGTTTCCCTAAGATGTGTCCCACCTCAAGGTAGTTTGGACTCTACTATCCAAACAAGCTCAGACTGAAAATAATTGATAGTGCAATTCTTCCTTAGAAAGTCCAATTACACAAATATGTCCTGATTTTGACAGAGATTACAGCATTCAGTCACTTTATTAATATTTTAGTTAGACTTTATATTGACAGAGCTCCCAAAATCCCTCTATAGTTAATATCTTTAACAATATCTCTCTTTACATTTCAACAATTTGGTTTAACCAGTGAAAAAAAGGATTTTGTTTTTTGCTATATTCTTTTCAATCTAAGACTTTCTTCCATTGCTCATGCTACCTCCCAGACTACATTTTTTTTTTACCTCTTATCTAAACTATATAAACACATTCTAACTCATCTCTAATCTTTGACATTACACTGCTAGACTTGCCTTCCAAATAACAGTGTAAGCATGTCACTTCCCTCTTAAAAAGCAAACAAATAGTGGATTTTTATTAACTATAGAATATTATCTACATTTTTAGGCAAAAAACCCAAAATCCTAATGTTGGCCTAAAAATCACCTTTATAACTCCCATTTGTGGTAGCATAGCAGACTAAATATTCTGAATGCCCTTTCCAGCTAAAACAACTAAAACGCTGAATATAATGTAAAAATTAATCTTTTAATTAAATTTAATTTAAAATTAATAAATTTTAAAATAATTTATTTCTCTAATGTATTCCTATTGTATAGTCATAAAAACTTAAGAAAAAGACCCACTTGGCCTAATTCTCTCTGTGGATTACATACAAAAATAAATCTAAAATTCCCTGGCTCTCTATCCTGCTGTCTTTCCACTGAGCCAGATTTATGATAGTAGGAGATTTATATTTTTTCTTGCACCAAAATAAGTCCCAGTTTTTCTCAAATAATGTAATTATATTATTATGTTAATAATTTTAAAACTTATTGAAGACCTATTCTATTAAATATATTATTGAGTTTTTTATCATTAACAGAATTTATTGAATTGAATTGGATCTGAAGAATCTTTTTTTTGTACTTTTGGGGAGAAGTGAAGGGATTCAAGGTCAATAGTGGGCATATTGGGCACTGAAAAGAGGGTGAGTGCATGAGATCTTGCTTAGGGAAACTGGAAGACTTTAATCTGAAGTGTGGGCTGGCCAGTAATAGAGAAGGTATTAAATAGAGAAGGGATAAAGAAAAGCGTTAAGTGGGGAAAAAATGCATAATGACAAAAAAGAAATAGGATGGAATAGTTATAATGAGTGGTTAAATATGGTGAATATCATTTTGAAAAATGAAAACATTCACTGAAAACCATGTAGATAGTCTTAGAAACATCAGGTAAACAGTTGACTATTCTTTAATACTTTCTTTCTCTTACCAAAGTGGTTTCAATTTTGAGGAAGGAAATTTGGCATGAAAGGGTTCTGTAACACTGCCTGCCCACTTATGGGATTTAGGGTAAAAAATGTAAACCAGCTGTGATACTGAGGTTTAAGCATCATCTGTTGTCCATATTCAGTAGCATTTCCCATGGAGTTACAAAAAGAATTGTATGATGGATAGTCCACATCCTAATTATGTAATTACACAGTAGAAAAGAACAGCTGAAGAGGAGTCATTTCATCCTTGTGTCCAGGGTCCGATAATCTATGCCTCACATAATGGATGGAGCTCTTACTATATAGTAAACCACAATTTCATTTTGAAGGAATGGGATGTTGGCTTTCTTATGAGATTAGAATATGTATGGTTAAGCCAGTTGAGATAAAATTAGAATAATCTAAAGCTTCAACCTGAACATCAACCAAATCCAAAAGAGTTATTATTAAGATTTTAATATATTTTTAGAAAAAAATAATGGTCTTGACTTAGTTCCTCTGGTCTTTTCAAGTGCAGCAAGTCCCAGAGAATGATTATAAGAGTGTATCTCAGCAGAGAAAGAGAAAGAGAAAGATATTAAGGGCCAACCAATGCCAGAACTTTTCAAGTGTGAACCTAATGGAAAATCTCAGTGCTGAGCTCAGAGTAGACAATCAATCATCTATTTTAGCAACTATTTCTGTGCCCTTCATGTCAGGAGAGGTTATATTGCTGTATCTCTCCGAGAAATCTCTCCCCTCCAAGTCACCAGAAAACAATCCTGAGTGTGGCCAATGTTATCACTACTATTAGCTATTCAAGAAACGTGAAGTCAAACAAATAAGACCATTCACAAGCCCAGCTACCTTAGAAATGGGACACAATGAAAAATATTATTTACAAAGTGCCGGAGGAAGAGTGGATGGAGAAAATGACAAAGGGTGCTGCAGCAGCTCACTGTGCAAACCGGCAGCAGGTGACTTTTCAAGAGACCTGCAGCAGAAACGTGTGCTGACCGGAATGCCTAATCTTAATGAAAGCCACAATGAACTCTAGAGCTACCTGGATACTCAGTGAACAGGAAAAAGGCAACCAACCAAAATAAACAGAAGTGAAATAAGCTTGGAAAAATCTGCCACAAATCTTATCAGAGTAATACAGTCTGGGCCCAAGACAGAAAGAGTTCTTTTCCTGTTCTCTGCTCATTGTCTTCTTTGTGTTTTGGGCCCTTCTCCATCGCGTGGGGTTTCTGGTCAGCCAGCACAGCTCTCCTCACAGAGCCCGTGCCTTTGCTTACTGTGGCGACATGGCTTTCAGGGCTACCATGTGTGTGACGTGCTCAGCCTTGGAAATGGATTTGGATTTGGTCCTGAGCCACGGATACAAACTGCAGAGAACAGCGTGCTCAAACTCAGGGGAAAGGGACTGACTCACAGTAATTGATATGGCCATTCCTGCTGGATGATCCTCTAGTGCAGAAAAGGTAGCTACTGTGCTTAGTAGAGAACTGGGAACATCAGTTCCAGAAAAATGGCTTTGCATTTCACATGACATCTAAGAATTATATCACTCCCTGTAGCCCACCGTATAATAAGAAGTCTGTAGCTTTCATTCTGTAAAAATTATTAATCATTTGTGGCTGAAAAATGAATCAGTGAAGTTAACCTACGTTGTCAGGTTTGATTTATCTGGAGGTAAACAACATTCTAAGAGGATTTAGTGGGCTAGTGTTTAGTAAAAGGGTATGTCCAGGTCGCGGCACTACATAGATTGAATGTCCAAACATTTAAAAGCTCCTTCATCATTGGGCTGAATACAAAAATGACAGCCATCATTTGGTGACCTTAGAATGTCCTGGCTATTTGTAACAGACTTTCAGTACAGAATCTAACCTCCCATCAGGCTGGGGTTAAATAAATGACAAGTTATTTTCCTGAGTTTAAGATTAATATTGAGGTGCCCTGTTATAAATATATTCTTCTGAATGGGACATTAATTTACAATGATTTGGAGGAGTGTGTGAGGGACGATAGAACAGAGAAGTGAATTTTTTTGTTCCTTTTCACTTTAGTTCATTAAGTTGGTGTCTCTACACCCCATCATAATATTTTTCTGTCAATATAGTGATTGCTACAATAACCACCTGTGCTAGACAAGCACCTGCCTTCAAATGCAATTTTTAGCAAAGATTTAAATTGCAAACTAGAATTCCAAGGCCCGCTGCCAAAACAAACTCACTTTCCTTTTGAAGAGGGTGTTGTCTCCCAAGGAAGGTTTTCCTGTGCAGTATTCTCTATTTTGACTTAATAGTAAATCTCTCTTTTTCACTCTCTCACCAAATTTTTTCTCTCTTGTCAGCTGGATAAAGACAATTTCTTTAACAAGATCTCAAACAGCAAGCTGGGAGACCCTTTTCAAATTCTAAAACCCAACTTCTCTTCATCATTAGCTCGCGCATATTTGAGGGATCACTTTGTTCCGTACACACTCTTGCAGCAATGGAGACTTCTAAGGGAAATTTCTGAATGTGACAAGCACAGCAAATGTAGAATGTTCATTTATGTTGTTCAACCTTTTGTGGCCATGGGGTGGGGAGGAGTATATTAAGGATTATTTTATAAATTGGCTCTGAAAAAGGCTAAGAAACTCCTTCTTCTACCTCTCATGTCTCTGGACTCCAAGGATACAATGGTGGCCATGGAATGAGCCCAGACTAAAAGCATCAACCCACCATGTTATATTTTTAATTTTTATTTATTGATTTTAAATAAATCGAGAGAGAGAGAGAGAGAGAGAGAGAGAGAGAGAGAGAGAGAGAGAGAGAGTGAAGCTTCAATTTGTTGTTCCACTTATTTATCTATTCATTGGTGATTTTTGTACGTGCCCTGCCCTGGGTTGAACCCACAACCTTGGTGTATTGGATGAGACTACAACCAACTGAGCTACCTGGCCAGGGCCATGCTATTTCATTTGACATAAACCTGTTACTCCAGATAGCACTGAGAGATGAAAATTAATGTGACTTTTCCTAACATAAATTCATGGAGAAATCAAAAAAACTTCATTAGTGACACAGATTTTCTGATCTCTCATATTGAAATGATTGCCATGAAAATAAATGTTTTTGGATGCAAAAATGGTCAGTGGAGGCCTCAGGAAGTACTTTTGAGAGACAAGGCAAATGCCAAGTAAGAAAATCTCATTAAATTCAGTTGTAAGACAGGCAGAAACCATGCTGGGCACGTTGCAGGATTCACGTCTTTTATCACCATGATGTTCCGCCATAAGACTCACACACACCAGTAGAAACTCAATAAATACCTAACAATAAAAAATAAATTAAAAGAGAGAGCTGTCAACTTTGTGTTTGACATGGAATGGTACTAACAGCCTTAGCTTATTGAGTCCCATCACTTGCGATTTTCTGTCTTACACTATTGGTGTTATACATCTGGCTGGAACACCGAGGATTCAAGGCCCTGACTGCTCTCCACTGGGGCCATTTCTCAGGTGGTGTCTATAGCAAGCAACATTAGAGGGATGACGCCATCACCTCCAGGACAAAGAGCATGTTTGCTCAATGTCCCTCAGCTGCAACAAAAACCTTCTCTGTGTGCGCTATATACCTTGCCACCTCCTGTCACTCCCAGGGCCTTGGGGGACAATAGGGACCAATACCAACAAGATGCCACTTGCTGTGCTATGAAAAATAAAAGCCTTGGTCTCTGACTCAGGAGCCTCACATATTCTACAGCATCCATGAAATAACAACAGGCTAAGGTATTAGCCTCTAACGAGGGCAAAGCCCAATCCCAGGCACCAAAATGATATGTTTTGTGTCTTCTACCTAACAGTAACCTTCTTGAGGGCAGTATTTGTGTTGGACTCATTTTTTATTACCTGAACACAGTGTTTGTGTGGAATAAGCACTACAATTTTTTTGAAGAGTTGGATGGTTGAATATAAGTTGCCCTATCTACCAAAGAGACAACAGCAATTTTTTGTTCAGTCTAACATGAAAGCACTTATGACTGATTCCAAAATAGACCCAGAGTCCATGTTAAAAATATAAAGTGGTAAAAAATGGGAAAAGTACACAGTGACCCAACTGGATATCAACAAATTTAATTCTCATATTTGAACAGAAGATAATAATACCTCACATGTTAAAAAAAAGGATTTACACCTTCCAAAGTTCTAAATTTCTTACTTTGCACCTCAAAACACATAAGTAGGAAAAGTATTATTATCCCCTCAGGGCAAAGTAAAGTGATTTTGAAAGATAAATCCAAGATTGTTCAGCTGGTAAGCAGCCAAGAAAGTTCTGCAACCTAGATCTTTACTCCTCAAGTTAGGGCTCATTCCAAAATGAGGCAATATCCACAGTAGCTTGTTTATCCATACTGCTTTTTCTGAAGTCTTCCACTTATACACTGTAATATATATAGTCCTACCAGTCTTTGCAGATTTGTGTGTGTGTATATGGCTGTAAAGTAATACAATTTTTAAAATATATTTTTATTGATTTCAAAGAGGAAGGGAGAGGGAGAGAGAGATAGAAACATCAATAATGAGACCAAATCACTGATTGGCTGCCTCCTGCATGTCCCCCACTGGGGATCGAGCCTGCAACCTGGACATGTGCCCTTGACCAGAATCTAACTCGGGACCATTGAGTCCACAGGCCAATGCTCTATCCACTGAGCCAAACTGGCTAGGGCAAGTAATGCAATTTCATTATTTATTAGGAAAAACAGACTCAAAAACCTTTTCAAATAAGATCTTTTTTTGAATACCATATCTTCTCATGCCCCATATATTACACTCAACAATGCAATTAATCTAAGAGACTGAACGAGAACATTTATTTTAGTGCAAATTTCAACAGCTCACCAAAAAACTCAAGGTTTTCTTTTAGCATGGAACATAAACCCCACAATGCAATATCTATTAAAATTGTATAATTGTGAATAGACTGATTTTTTATTATTTAATTTGGGAATGGGGCCAGACTTACACTATTTGCACTAACCATGTTAGTTTCAAATTTCCAAAATCCTTTTGTTAATGCTGTCTAGACTCATGTGTGAACTTCCAAAAGATTGCTTTTTTGTACTAGTGTTCTAGTTTTAAAAATAATCTTAGTTTGTGATAATATATGCTGTCTCATGCTAAGTGGAATTGCCTAAAAGCAAAATGCACCTAAGTGTTACAGAAACTACTCATAGTTTTAGATTCTTCCCAAAGAAACACTTTTTTTGTTTTGTTTTTTAATTATTATTGTTGATTTCAGAGAGAGGGACAGAAACATCAATGATAAGAGAGAATCATCCATTGGCTGCCTTCCACATGCCCTGGCCACTAGGGATTGAGCCCGCAACCCTGGCGTGTGCCCAGACTGGGAATGGAACAGGGATCTCATGGTTCATGAGTCAATGCTCAACCACTGAGCCACACCAGCCGGGCAGAAGCACGCTTTGCATATTAGTGATGAAAACTTTCCTCCAGTGATCTGTGTCTCACTGCTCAGCACTATCTCCTTCCGACTACTTGGGATTTTTATCTGACAAGTGAGAAAAAAACAACCAGTGTTTGAATAATTGAGTAATTCTGTGTTCAGTGATCCAGCTGGCTGTGAAAATACTCAACTTGATATAGCAAAATCATATTTCATCATTTCTAACTTCTATATGATTGATAAACTACTAAATTTTAGGCCAGCAGAAATACCATGGTTTCATGTGTTATGAGGCAGAAGGAATAGAGAAGCAAAGTCATGAAAACTCCACCAACATCAGACCACCAAACACGCTCAATGGATCCAGTGGGTATCAGAGCTTCAGTGGGCTGTTTAAAGTTCTCACTCATTTCCCACTTGCTTTAGGAATCCCCTGCAGAAGGTCATAAATGACCCCGAATTCGCCTGTTTTTAGAAAATGCTATGCATACAATAGGTAGAATCAGCTAAATATTTGGCTGTATGTATTTCTTTTGTCATTCTTAGTTGGGTCACATATCTAAACTAAGAAGTACATTATGGATTTGTGTTATCTTACCCAATGTGTAGACTAGAAAAAACTAACCTGTAATGGCATATAATTGATTTATGGTAGTAAATTTTCAAGAAAAAGAGGGAGAAGAAAAAGGAGGGATATGTTAAGGGATTGGAGGAGTAAATAAGGGAAAGAGGTTTTATTTCAATCTTCTTCAGATTACTCCCCAATACTCAGGCAATAAAATCAATCACATAGTAGTCTAGTTTCAATTTCAGGCTAACCTGGAAGGCTCCTTAGGTACTCTGTTTATGTTAATAACAACATAACTCATATCTGAGAAGTAACTAACACAAACAATTACATTGAATCAAAATCCAATGGTAGTGTTTTCTTAAGTGAAATGTGAAAGCACCACATAAACCAGCAATTTTCAACCTTTTTCATATCATGGCACACATAAATTAATTACCAAAATTCTTTAGCACACCAAAAATATATTCTATATTTTGCCGATCTGACAAAAAAGTTATAATTTTGATGGATTTACAGACCAATCATAATTATAGTAATCACCTACCCATTTGCCCCAAAGTGACATATAAAAAAATCAAGAGTCCCCCTAGCTGGTTTGGCTTAGTGGATAGAACACTGGCCCGCAGACTGAAGGGTCCCTTTGGTCAAGAGCATGTACCTTGGTTTCAAGCTCAACCCCCAGCCCCAGTCTGGGTGTATGTGTGAGGCAACCAATCAATGTGTCTCTCTCATATTGATGTTTCTCTGTCTCTGTCTCTCCCTCTCCCCACCCCCCCACCTTTCACTCTCCTTTAAAATCAATGGAAAAATATCTTTGGGTGAGGATTAAAAAATAATAATAAATGAATAATAAAATCAAGTGCCTGTACTTGTATATAAGGATTTCTGGTACCAAGAATTAAACAATCAGATACAACCATATTATATCACATGACCAATAAGATGCAATTCTATTATATGACCTGTAAACAGGGTGTCCCAAAAAAAGTATACACACTCTGGTTACCATTATTAATTCCAATGGGTTAAATCTGAAAAGAAAGAAACATCAATTGAACTATCAGCTGTTAAACTGTGCACACATTTTTGGGACACCCTATACTTATGGTTCAAGATAGGGCATTCACACTGGGTGGCTATTATTGCTTTGGCTGTTGTCATTTTTTTTATTTGACAATCTAACAGAAAAGAGGTCAGTGTCCCTTACTAAATAGACAGGTATTACATGTTTTAAAAATTTTTGCAGCACAATGATTGAATATCACTGCCATAAAGATTATCAACAAGTAACAATAATGTACAGATCTCTAGAAAGGCTAAGCCCAGCAAAAAAAAAAAAATGCATTCCCTACATCAGAGAAGACTCTCTTCTTTAAGCATTAATTTGCCATTTACAATGTACTTGAAATCTACTTCTCTTTTCCTAGAGAAGAATAAAGAGTTCCAGGAACATTACATTGCATAATATGAAGCTATTTATCAACAATCTTGTCATTTGATAGCAAAGGGGGGAGGAAGAACCATATAAATGATAATTGTTCTCCTCTCAGGAACATGAACAAGCAGAGCTTCACCTATTATCTTTCCTGTGATATTGCAGAATAGAGTTGTAACTAGGGAATTTATGACTGCAAAGGAGAAAAAAATAATGAAAATTAGTTGGTAAATTAGATGTAATTCTGCTAATATCGAAAGAAAGGTAAGCTCTGTCAAAGACAATGAATCCAACATATAGCATAACTAGAGGCCCGGTGCACGAAATCTGTAGATAGGGGGTGAGGTGGGGGCCTCAACCCAGCCTGAGCCCTCGGTGGATGTCCACCAGTCATTCCCCCCATTCAGTCAATTTTCATATTAGAGTTTTATTCTATAGGATTCCCCTTTCTTTGGTCTTATAAATCAGAGTTATCACCTTAGAATATGAGTATTAATCAAGAAACCAGAATGTATTCCGGTTGTGAATCCAGTTCTGAGCTGCAATGTATGGAAAACACAAATGCAATAAAATGCCAGACCTCTATTATCAAGGCACTTATACTCTGTTTTGTCTTTATAATCAGTCTTTGTCTTGTCTGTTTATTTCATCCTGCACAGCCCTGTATGTGATCCACTCGTACTCCTGGGAAGCCGTCTGTTTTCTCTCTCAGAATTAAAATAGAATCTTATATTTCTTCAGAAACATTAAGAAAACAAACTTGTTTAAGTGATTGAGGAGATACCCTCCAATTGTCATTAGCCTTCCCCAACCATCACAGCCGAAAACCATCCTACAACATCTGTCCCTGCTTGCGTTTTCTACTTCATGCCACTTACTTTGCGATCTTGGGTGGGAAAATTCTCAGGTATCCTTCTTCTTTTTTTTCCTTCTGGAGGAAAATTAGTTCTGTGGAATAGCAGCAGATCCAGGAGATACGACCAGCCACAAGTACAGTGCCTTCACAGGACATTTTCTCCCTGTGAGTGAGTGGGAACACCCGTTTTCCTTTTCTGAGTATTTCTATGCGGAATCTAAGTTTGCTACTTTGTGTGTGATATTACATTTCCATTCTCCGAATAAACACCACACCATTTGGGGTTATGACCACTTTTCATTTTTAAATTAAAAATTTGCATTGTTTGAAGTCTAGTTTATGACTTCAGGACTCATGAGCTCTCTATTTCCTGTGGCACGAGCAAAGGAAACATACAATAGGTGCCCAATAACAACATGAACCCATGCATAAACACGTGAACTATTTGTCAAGTTCACCCAGCAAACACAATGCAAGCTCTTACGTTTTCTCAAAGATATAACAACAGTGTGTCAAAAATATTTATTCAGAGTTTTCATTAATGTGTTTCTTTCCAGCACGGCTGAAAGTCAAACAGTGCGTTAATGATAAATTAAGTCATGTCCATGACTCAGTTTCCTAGATTTTGCAATTAGTAGAACCAAAAATAACGTCCTAATTTCTGTAGGAAGAGAATTAACACTTAAAAACTTTCCACATTATCAATACATTCATGGCTCATTTTCACAAATGGAATTTGTTTCAATTCTCAGCTGCTGGATGATGATTTGACTTGGAGCAAAGGCAATGTAATTGGGTAACAGCTGAGATGCGCTTGTTTGAGTGGGGCTGAAAGATCCATTGCAGGGTTTCCAAGAGTGTGAATTACAATTCCGATGATATCAGAAGCAACTAATTCTGTTCTTTAGAAGTGCGGACATAAAAGAAGTTTGAGGTTTTCTTATTTCAAGCTTTAATTGAGGACTAGGTTGTAATTCATTTTCATCCCTGAGTGAGTGGTAAAAACATACACAGCAGGTAATTCACACCACCTCAGAAACTGTTGGTGCAGTAAGAAGACTAATCAGGGTAAGCTTCCAGTAGCAAATTATCAGCTACAAATTAAAACCTTGCCTCACGCCTGCTAAAAGCAACCCCCCTCTTCGCCAACACACACACGTGAACATGAGTAACTGTTAGATTGCAGCAGGATGGGAGGATTCGGGATCCTACCCGCTTGCATTAGAGAGAAGCTTGGAAAGGTGTGAAATAAACTAGACTTCAAACAATGGTAAGTTTTTGGTTTAAAAATGAAAATTCATTGTAATCCCAGGTGGGGTGGTGTTCATTCTGAGGATGGAGATGCAGTGGCACACACAGTAGTAAATTCAGATTCCGAATAGAGTTTGGAACAGTTTGCATTTGAGTCCCTCTGGGTAAACATCTTCTTGAACCACATTCCTCGAAATAAGCACAAAGGACTGTTGACAACAATAAGAATTAATTACGTTCCTGATGGTAATTAATCTCAAAGAAACAGAAGGATGGTAAGAAAAACTATTCTTTGATTTTTCTGGCTTTAAGCCATAACCTCAATGCAATTTAGAAGTACATTTTCAGCATTTAACCATCTCTGTGATTTTTGCTTAGATGATGTAGAAAGCTACAATGTGACAATGAGAGTACATAAAGAGTTCAAAATGGTTGCAAATATCTGATAAATACATCTGCAACATGCATAATCGTGTTATTGGCTTAAATGACCGTTATTGCGCCTTTTGGATTGTAGATCCGGTTTTAGTTCCATTTTCTCCCAACAAAGCTGTTATGAGAGCAATATAGACAAACAGTAAAAATACAGGGCTTTATTAGGGCTAATTTTCGAACACCCACAATCTTGGTTCTTTTAATTCAGAAAATCAAAAGAAGATAAAAGCACCTTGTTATAAATTAGCCAAAGCAAACTTTCCTTGAAGAAAAAAACACACCGTTTTTAGAGCTCTGTGGACCCGCAGCAAATCTGTGACCTGCCCCCAGCACCGTGTGTTTCCATCCAGTGTCTCTGTCTTTGCAGGGTACCCAAGAGCCTTTCTGGGAAACCAGGTAAATTACTCAGGAGTTGCTGATCTGATTTCCTGGATGCCAAACTTCAAGCCTGAAGGAAATGTAAACACTATCATTGAACTCTCTGGAGGGGGTGAAGGAGGTGGGGAGGAGTGGTTTAAAAACGGAAATCTTAACACAGCCTTGGTACCAAGGCAACGCACTCACTCTAATAACCAGCTGGCAAGTCTCGCTTCTTTAAATTCACAGAGATTTGATGCATGCTGGACTCCGCTTGGTAAATATGCATATAGTCCTGAGATCATCTGTATGATACACTGTTTCCTAGGGTTCCACCCTGAGAATCAGTTTTAGACAAGCGCCTATTGATAGATTTCTAACTGTCTCCGCCTAGAAATTCAGTCCAGAGAGGGGGGAGAGAGAGAGAAAGAGAGAGATATCAGTATAATTTATCAATAGCTCTTCATTTGAGGCAAAATTACCATAAATGAGGAAAGGTCAAGAACTCTTAGCTTTTTCAAAAAACAAATCTGTTTACTTTTTAAGACCTGGCTACTTCCTACACACACACACACACACACACACACACACACACACACACACGCGCGCGCGCGCACGCACACACACACCACAATATTTTCTAAGTGCTTCCTCTAAGTAAGGCAGTGTGCTTTCCCGACAGGATTTTTTTGGGAAATTGCATATTTGTTAAGAGAATATGTCCAAAATCTTGTCAGATTTGTAATCCCAGTTTTCTCCTCCAAAGGAATCTGTGCAGTGGCTTCTCTGAAGTCCCACCAACTGCCCTCCTGGGTTTGGGCTCTTGGACTCCAGTGGAAGCAGGAAACCAAGCAAACATGGGATGTTCCTCTTTCTCATCTTAAAGGTCTCAGAACATTTCTCATAAGAGCTAAGTGATACACGAGTCTCATTAAATCTACTCAGATAACTGTTTGATGTGTGACTCAATAGATGAAACACAGAACTGTTCTTTAAGAATCAGTTAAATTGCTTGAAGGAACAAGTTCATACATCAGACCATTCTTTAGTTCCAAAGTGCAATTTATGGGGCTAAAGGAAAGTAAATGTCATACATTTAATTTTGTAAAAACTTATGTACATGTCTATTATTCCAAATAATCACGTAACAGCGAGCAGCTACCTTTCTGCTCAGTGGGGTGCCATTTTATAGACTTTAAAATTCGCTAAGTTCAAGCAGCTTTCGTTCTAAATAATACATGTGCTAAATATGTCACATTAAAAGTGCTTTTGGCATGTAAATGATCCGTTTTCTCGTGGAAATGCTTTTAAAAAGAATCTGAGCTCTTTTTTTTCTTTTTGGAAATTCTAAGTGCATTGAATTTCATTGTCCTACAGAACCATGCAGAGTTGAGCGAAGTGAACTGCAGGGACAAACCAGCCGCTGTCAGCCTGCCTGCTTATGCATCATTTGAACTGTCAGAAGTATACAGAGTTCTATTTGCTTCAACATTATTTTCTGTCCCAATCCGGGAGAAATTTTCTCTTCCACGCTTTCTCCGCCCGGAACTAAGTGTTCACAGGCAGTTCCAGGTCTAAAAAGTTCGTGATTTACTGTTGAAACATAAGGCACGTGTACGAACAAGTTTCCTGGGTATTAATTCTTCAAACTCTCGGCTATTTCTTCTGTTCTTTAATGCTGAACAATAACGTTGGAGTTTTATGGGTGATTTAAAGTGCTTCCCCACCAAAAAACGAATTCAAGATTCCTGTGCATAATATGAATGAAGTTGAAAGCATGATTTCTCCCTCTTGGAGCTTCACTCTCCTGCCGCCTTGCCAGGGGCCTTCCCAGCCGGACGTGCGGCCCACCGAGGGAGCGTCTCTCAGAACCTCTGGATGGATGGCTCCCTCTCCCTCCATGTAGCAGGATGTGATGACATCAGCTGTCTTCTGCTTTGAGAGATGTCTTGCTCTTATTAAAATAGAGCCATGTGAACGCAGTGCGATGTTCATTATGCAGTTTATAGAAGTTATGTCCCATAAACTACTTAGCTTCGGGGTTCTCCTAGAATTTTAACTGAACCCTCCCTTTCCCATATAAAGAAAAAAATATCTCAAGAAATAATTTAGACATTATGTGTATTAAAAACCTGAGGTCAATTAGAAGCAAAGGAGTTGCTTTTATGACAAGATAAATCAAAATATAACCATACAATGTACAAATAAGGGTTTAGAATAGGAGTGGGATGGCCCGGTTTAGCAAATAACAATATAAGACCCCCAGCCAAGTGTGTATTTCAGATAAACAGCAAATAATATTTTACCATAAACCCCGTGAAATATTTGAGACATGCTTACAATAAAAAAGTATTCATTGTTTATCTGAAATTTCAACTTAATGAGACATTCTCTAATTTATCTGGCAACTCTAAATATGAACCTAGTTAAAAAGTTTAACTAAAATAATGCAATATAAGCCTTTTACATAAACAGAGCTGTTTATTTCTGGATTTAGGCAATGATTAGCCATTACGTCCATACACTTTGCCTACGCTGATATCAGTTCATAACATTTAGTTTTAGGTATGCGTTCCTAAGAAACAGGTTCAAATGTTTTAATTTAACATGATTAACCAAGAATGCAGACAGGAATATGCTGGAAGATAAGAGTTACCTTTTATTTGTTCAACTGGAATTTGAAATATTGCAAGTGTGTCTGTTTTGTGGATAGCAAAATGATTTCTGTCCTAATTCCTTTATTTTATCATTTAAATATGTTTATATGAAAACTTGTTTTCTCTAAATGTATGACTGGATTTCAGTTTCCCAGTTAAATCGACTAATCTTAATGAGAATTGCTTTTAGAAAGAGGGCTTACATTTACTGAGCACCTGTTATGAGCCAAGTGCTTTAATTTTTCAGCTTAACCGTAAACATGAACCCTAAAAGCTAAATACCAATTATTATCACCATCTACAAGGTTAACACAAGTAGCAGAGCTCACTGGGGTAGTGCATAGTATGATCCGTAGCGGAGTATAATTGAAGGGCAAAGTCCATATTCTTTCCACAGTGAAAGGCTGTCTCAGAATAGTTGACTGAGACTTCCTCTGTCTTTCACAAGAAAAGATATACTTGGCAAAACCAATACGGCACAATCAGGATACAAGTCTTGCACTAACTCAACACCATTCTGAGGAACACTTTCTTTTCCTCAGCTGTTCCTCTAGCATACCTAAAGGGGGTCAGTTAATAATAAAAAAGTTTTCTACAACCAGGTCCTCGGAATGAGAACGTTTTTTCCTACATTTATTCTGCCCTTTAGATTCATTTCCATATCATAGAATTGTAAGGATTAAATACCCATGGAGCCCAATTTTAAAAGAAAAGTCTTAAACCACATCTACATTAAGCCTGTAACTCATGCACGAGCCCCAGAAGGTACTTCTTTGGACCAGTCCCCTCTACAACCACTGGGAATTATTCATTAGCATTCACAGTGGGAAAATGCACAAGTAACGCCATTGCATTTTGCAAAATGCAGTTTTTGGCAGGTTGACTAAAATCTTGGCAAGCATTACCATTTTCCCAAAATGTATTTGCATATAGGCTTACTGATTTTTATTACTCTAGCTGGACTCTCTCCAAATTCTCCCCATCCCTAAACTTAAATAGAGCACTTCAGTAAAGGTTTCTTATAAATTAAAAGGCACTATTAGAACAGGTGGAAACATGAAACTAGCACTTTATGCATTATCAAAGAAAAGCCCTCAAACACACTCAGAGGCATTTATTTATTGCATTTATTCTAGGTAAACTAAGAGTGTTTAACAGGTTATCAGAATGAAAACCTTCCTAGGGAGTGATTGAGGCATTTTAAGAAGCGTATATAAATCCTAAGAAAGTTGTGTGGGAGATTTTTTAAAAAAGAGAGAGAGAGAAAGACCTGTAATTTTTACTTTAATATCACCACCAATCACTTAAAGATTATGGGCTAAAGCACACAATTCACACAATTGATCTGAAAATATAATATAAAATATTAAGTATGCACATATGTGTATACAGGGTATCCAAAAATGTATACACATCTTGAATAAGTATTCATTCTAATGGGTTAATATGAAAAGAAAGAAACATCAATTGAGCTACCTGCTGTTAAAGTGCGTATACATTTTTTTGGGACACCCTGTCGTATATATTCAGAGATTTTATGCCACTAGGTAAACAGATGTGCAAAGAAAACATTGATAAACAGGTACATTTGCTCTTTCTTGACTGTATTTATAAAAGCAAACTGAACTAAAATAGAATGAAAAGACTAAAAAATAAAGACTATGTCTTTTCCTACAAATCTTTCGACAGTGTAGAGAGAAACGATGAACAAAATTCACCAGAATCCCAGTCTTGTTTCTCCCCCTCGATGCCTTCACATCAGCCACCCTGAGTACAGCTTCTGAGCAATGCAGAGACTATTTGAGAGGATTAATTGAATTGATGGTGTTGCTGACCTTATGAAAGGCAATGCTATAGCTCTCCTATGTGTCTGGATATTTTAATTGCACACAATGATTTTCTTTTGATATAGCTTCCAGATCATTGTGAAATGATGGAAATTATCTTCTTTGAAACATTTTTTTTACAAAGCAGTTTTTCCAAGAGATAGCAGTACAGAATTTTTGTATCTGTAGCACTTCTGTGTTTTTTGAGGGCAAAATACTGCACCACTTTATAATTTGTCTTTTGAAAATATTGTCTAATTTTTAAAAATACAATCTTGTATAAATGTTTTCCATAATTCATTTTCTACATTCAAAGAATCTGAGTAGGTTTCTGTTATTTGATTAAGAAAGATAGGTGCAATAATATATTTAATCTATTCTATAATATGGATAATAATTTAAGCATAAGAAAACAAATTTTGAGGATGATGGTAAATATTTTTGCATTTCTAAATGGTCAAGTTGCTCTTGATTCCAAAAGTAGATTTGCCCTTTGAGGAGAGGGATAACTGTTCTCATAAATAAAGGTATTTGTATAGTATTTATATATAAAATAGAGCTTTATAGCCAAGAAAATAAATAAGATGACTTGTGCATTTGGAAGTTTGAATACTGATATGATTTGTTTTTGCACCATGCTAAAACTAACCTAATATGTATTGTGATAAAGTTACCAAAACCTCAGTTTTATTATTGCAAAATACAATGCCCTTCATGAACAATTACAGCGTTTATTAAGCCCCAGAATCTATTTAAACTGCAACAAGGGCTCAAGTTAGAGTTAAGAAATAACTCCTGCTAGGATGGTAATCAGTAGGTTACTGAGAGTTTTAAAAGTCTGCCTTTAGGAAATTTTTTTGTCTGGGTACCACTGCATGGGGAACCTTACCTTTAAGTTCAGAGATGATCTACAGTCTATCATTATATTCCTTTTAGTCATATAATTCAAAAATGTTGGTGCGAGCAATAGAAAGGGTGTATATAATAGAGTTACCTTTTATTCCTAAGAAACAGGTGGAAAGCCTGACATCAACATTTTTTTCACATAACTTCTAAAAAATTTTCCACCTGATTCTAGTTGATGTGCCAAAATTGTCAAATATAAAATGATCCTGCAGCATTATTTTTTCTTTTCCTCCTTTTGATTATTTCAGCAAATAATTGGCGAATCCTGAGGAAATTTCCAGATTTTTGTGCTTATTGATACAAGTCTCATGGGTACCTGAATTAAGTGCTTAAGCAAAAAGGAATGGCCACCAATTTCCAGTGCTTAAATGATTGTAAAACTTGAATTTTGTCACCTTGCAGAGGATTTCAGTCCTATCTAATATCATATACCTTTTCATTTTTAATATTACATCAGGTCCATCACTGCATATATAACAAAAACCCTAAGATTTCAGTGGACCCTGAAATATGAAAGCAGTAGGAACCAAAGAAAAACAAACTAAGCGGGCATGTATTGTGAGGACAGGCAAAGCAGTAAAATGGAAAATAGGGCACTGAGTTAGGATTTTGGCTGCATCCTTCCCAAGTTGTGTGACCTTTAGCATATCATGTTGCTTACAATTTTCTGTGTTTTTTTTTTTTAAATATGTTTTTATTGATTTTGAGAGCGGGAGAAAGGGAGAGGAAGAGATGGAAACATGGATTGGTTGCCTCCCGAATGCCCTCTACTGGGGATCGAGCCCACAACCAGGCATGTACCCTGACCGGGAATCAAACACCGACCTCTTGGTGCATGGGACATTGCTCAACCAACTGAGCCACACTGGCCTGGCTATAATTTCCTGTTTTAAAAAATGAAGTAAGAAAGCTAGGTACTGCAGGTCCTCGGTTAACATTGTTTCATTCAACGACATTTCATTATAATCTTGAAGGTTGCTATTGGAACTTAACTCTTGTTTATATCAGTCGGCCTAGGTAAAACTGGAGTTGTTATATGTAATTTCACTTAAAATTATAGAACATATTGATGACTTGAAGTGAGGATTTACTGTAAATATCTGCCCCTCACCTGCAATTTAGAAATTTAAAATTTTCGAAACACCAAAAGTGTTTTGTAATTCATTTGGTGTCAATACAGATCTGAGCTGATATGAATGTGATTACATTTCACTGCAGAACTATTGTCATGATTATGGGTGCTGCCCGGATGCCACTAAAGCTGTTAGCATCATATAGCATATATGCGCTGTGTGCAATCTCTAAAATCCAAAACTGTGATTCTAAAACACATCAGGCCCCAAGGAATTTAGATACAGGGGTTGGGGGCCCATGTTGGCTATTAATAAACCATTTTTCTTTCCTTGGCCTTTTAGAAAATTAAAATGTGTAAGCCAAAGTTAAGTAAGTGATTAGAGTGGCTTGGTCTACCCTCACTTAGGTCATCCGTTAAATTCTTCATTCTAAATGGCTTTGCAATGATTAGTCATAATGGTGGAAAAGAATCAAGTTGCTTACAAAGTGGACTTAAAGAGGCCTGAAAATCAAAACAGTCTAAATAATTTGTTTGGCAATATGCCAAAAAAAAAAAAATTACAAGATGTTGTAGGAGTAAAACTGGCAAGTCATTAGAGCACACTGATACGGCTGTCTGCAAAGAAGAGAGAGCGAGGCTTGTCAAAAACAATCTCACTTCGAATCTGACTGCAACGGGATTTGTATTTACTTATTCACTTAAAGTCCTTATCAACAAAGCAGCTACTAGCCCTGGCCACGGACTGTTCTACCAGCGTGCTGCAAGAAGGGGTTCATATGGTGTGTTGGTCGCAGTGATGTCCCCTTCTGTCCAGTCCTGAATAGGTTTTACTCATCTAGACAATCCCTATTTTTTTTTTAGATAATAAGAGTAACACCACGTGACTCAAGACTAAACACAAAACAAGGGAGGGTTTAGAGACTTGCAGTCCCCAAGGTCTCATAACAAAGGGCAGGAATTGCATCTCCCGAGTCCTGTCCTCATTCTTACATCAATGATTATGTTCAGCCTCCCTGAATCCCGTCCGTGCCCTGCTTCATTTCCTATTCTCAACTGTTGTGTCATGAGCACCTGCCAAGTTTCTCCTAAATTCCTCTTGGATGAATTTTCAGGCAGTTTCGAAAGTGTCTCCCCTTTGTGATAAGGACTCTGCAACATATTTCAGGTGAGGCATTTAAAATCCCACTCATAATTGTTTGAAATCTTCCCTCATCCAAGCTGTCAGAGTTTGACAGCCCTAGTTCTGTTGTTAGGCACTATTAAATGGGAGCTGCTCTCCAGCCTAGGGGTACCTCTCTTTTCAGTGGTGGGAGAATGGGTGAAGCTTATTGGGGAGTCTTGGGGAAGGCGACACCATATAAACGGGCGTTGCAGCAGGAGGAATGAAAATAGTAAGTCCTTTTCTGAAAGCTCAAATGTACAAAAAATGTTCAACGTGTTGACAATGTTGCATTTTGATGCTTCCATTTCTATTTCTGAGTTTCAAAATAGCTTTAAAGCATGCATTTTTTTAGGTCACTCTATGAGAAAGGCATACAATGTGTTAGTGTTTTAAGTTTGTGGTTTTCTTTACAGCCATAGAACAGTGAAGGCCTTGAAGACACTAAATATTTTCTGCATTTTGGTGAGGGTGAAGGGAGGCATGGGGAGGCTTTTCCATCTGATTTCTACTTTCGATAAACACCCTAATGACTTCTGCTGCAAGATTCAGAGGCCGTTAGAAAGCAAGATTCCTGATCTAGATGGAAACAGATTTCATACCTGGGCCAGTATTAGGTCTAAAGGCTCATATACACGTCATATCCCACTTACCTGGGTATGCTTTACATGGTAAGAGCAATTACAAAATATCTGGAAGAACTGATGTGCTGGGGATAATTATTTTAACTTACTCACACCTAGATACTGAGTTAGGGTATGAGACACACTTCCATCAGCTGTTCTTTCTTCTGGAGATATGTCTTCATTTCTTGACTTGTATCATTTGTGTCTTTCAGATACTTGCTAGAAATGGGTACGATAGAACACACCAAAAGTAAGTATAGACTCTATGCTAAGGAGCGTGCACGCTAGTAGAAGAGGTGAAGCTAGTGCATGAATAATGGTAACACAGCACCAATTGGAATAAGTACTGTCAGGGGGTATAAACTGCTCCTCGAACTCATAGCCATTGGAAATGAAGAGAGCATGTCCAGCTAGGAAAACCTTCTGGGAAAAGGTTAAATTGAAGCTAGACCCTCACCTCGGATCTGAGTAGCAGGGGGCAGGGGAAGAAGGCGCAGTTGCAAGGGAGAGAACAATCCAGGTGAGAGATGGTGTTCCAGACAAGAAGATGAGGAAGCACAGGCACACACAGGGGAAACCAACAACATCGTGTGGACCAAAGGGAGAGAATAAACAGGTGAATAGAGGGGAGAAATCTGGGAAGGCTGGCCAGCAGCCAGGTCATGGGGAAAACTTGGCAAAGCGCAAAGCTAAGGAGGTTGAACTTTATTAATAAGCAGTAGGAAGCCACTAAAGGGTTTTGAGAATAAAATGGCATGAGAATAGGTAGATTAATTGGTCAGCAGTACGATGGCTGGATAGGAATGGTGAAAGAAGTGAGGCAGAAGAACAAGCTGGGCAGCCTGTCAAGGTGAGAACTAATGAAAACAGAAGCTAAAACAGAGGCGATAGGAGTGGATGGTGCAGTGGGTTTTAGACTCAAGACCCAAGCCTGGTGGTAGGCTGAGCTGAAAGGAAGGGGTCAGTGGAAAGGGAGATGCTGAAGAGAAAGATGTGTGAGAAAATGATGAGTAATGTCAAATGAAGGTGGAGGCAGGGTACTGCCGGGAGCCGGTCCATGCTTGCTGTTTCAAGGGACCTGGCATATATGGCATACTGTTCTTAATATGTTTGCTCACCTTCTTGGCACTATGTGTTTTAACCAAGGTCTCTGAGAAAGGTTGTTTCCCCAGGTAGGGATTTTCCCCTGAAGTTAGGGAGGGAATAAAACCTTTAACTAAGTGCCAGGTGGGTAATTAATCACTTTAACTATGAACAATCATGCTTAAGCTACATAATCTTTACTCCCTGGAATGGAGATAAGAAACGCCCTAACCTTTGTAATAGAGATTGATAGGATTGAATCAACTGGTATAAATACAGATGTAATAAGACAGCAAGAGACAGAACTTAGAATACGGAACCAAGAGAGACAGAACCTAGGCACAGAACCTACACAGAACGTTCTCTAGAGACAGAAGAACTTCGCTGGAGAGAACATGGCAAAAGATCCTGGACAGAAACTGGCCTCAGAACCTAGAGACAGAACCTAGGGAGAGAACATGGCAAAAGATCCTGGACTGAACCTGACTACAGAAATTGGCAAGAGAACCTGACTAGAACTTGGTGACTGAACCAGGCTGGAGAACCTGGACAGAACCTGGCTGGAGAACCTAGCAAGGGAACATGGCTATAGAACCTGGCTAGAGGAACCTGGCTATGATGATCACCCAAAGGCTGCCTCCATGTCATTCCTTCTTCGCCGACTCCATCCACACCTTTGGGGACCCCTGGACCTGCTGGGGTTGGACCCCGGCAGGGTACATAGGGATAGACTGGGTTTCATGAGTAGGAGTGCTGGCAATCAGCTGAGAGTGAGACTTGGAGCACAATCGGGGATTGACAGAGAAGGGAAAAGGTATGGAACAGACAATGTGGAGAATAGATCTGAGAAGACTTAGAGGACTTATGCCTCATTCAAAAGTGGTAGCATGAAGTGATGCTAAAAACTGTAAGAAAAGTGCTTAATTAAGCCATGGTAGATTAGAAATTCCAACAAAAAAACTTTGTGGAGTAAATATAGACAGCTCTGCTTAAAGCAGCAACATCCTGAAAGCAAAAAATAGAAAATAATTTAATGTTTTGGTATAAATGAAGTGAAACTGTTTTATATAAACCTTTCTTTTCAAATAAGAAAGGTCATGCACAATGGAATACTATGCTGCTGTAAAAAAGAACAAACTCTTACCATTTGCAACAGCATGGATGGAATTGGAGAGCATTATGCTAAGCGAAATAAGCCAGTCAGAAAAAGATAAATATCACATGATCTCACTCATTTGTGGATTATAATGAACAACATAAACTGATGAACAAAAATAGATCTAGAGACATGAAAGCATTGAACAGACTGTCAAACCTCAGAAGGAAGGCAAGGGAGGATTGGGGGAGGGGGGTAAGAGATCAACCAAAGGACTTGTATGCATGCATATAAGCATAACCAATGGACATGGACACAAGGTGGGTGAGGGCATGTGCTAGGGGGTAGGAGCGGGCAGAGAGAGGTCAATGGGGGAAAAGGGAGACATATGTAATACTTTCAACAACAAAGAATTTAAATTTTAAAAAATGTGGCTACTAGGAAATGAAGTAAAAAAAAAGGAAAGGTCAATGTGCATGTATATAACATATACATACTCTATGTTATTTTATATATATATATATATATATATATATATATATATATATATATATTTTTTTATATTTTAATGATGTTTATATATATATATATGTATATATATATATATATATATATGAAATAGAGCAAACCTTGCTTCACTATGAAGTGACATATTAAGTGACTCTGCTATATAATATACACTTTCTTCCTACATAAAAGTCCCTTTTCACAAGGAAGGTATCATAAGCAAAGAGTGCAGACCATGCACAGCAGTGATGATGCATTTATGAAACCTCTGAAACTAGTTACTCAAAGTGAGGTAGGGAAGGAAAATGCCCACTCTTCCTCATAGGATTGACCCTTCTCCAGCTCCAGGGGAGCAGTAGGCTCATCGATGTATGCCCTCCCTGTCAATAGCAAAGAGACCCGGCCCTTCATTTTCCTCTAATTCTGATAACTATGGGTTTCCCCTCAAAGTACAAACCCGTCATAATAGCAGCAGAAGGAAAGGGCTTAGCCCTCCACTGCATGCTTTCTGGAAGATGATAAGGAATGTTTTAGGAAGAATGAAGGTGTCATCCAGCTTAAGGATCTTAAACGAGAGGATGTAATTACTATGTATTTGTTTTCTAAAAATACGCATATGGCATATTATACAATAGATTGTTCTTTGCTTTTGTGGGATGCAGATTTTTTTTAAGGTTCTCATATACAATGAGCTAATGTAAAATTCTCTCCAATACCTCTTTACATTTCCTCCTTCTAGTCTCTGCCATCTATAGCACACATCTCCTCTTAAAATTCAAGGTCTACATCAACTGACATCACTGTTAAAAACTAGGGAAAGAAAATATTTCCACTTCTTGGTGTTGACTCCTATAAAGTATATAATAAAAAAAATTATAAATCATATATTTAGGGTAAGGATACATAAATCAGTCCACACAGGGCAAATAAAAAATATTGTTACCAAAAAATAAGTCCCCTGAGACTTAGGCATTAATTTAATAGAATGAGCATGAATAAGTGCTGCCCTGGGAAAACAGGTGCTGACAATGCTGGTACCTTGTACTAGAATGTAGTACACACATACAAGCAAGTGTGAGTGTGCCCTGAAATACACTGGTGCTTATTCGTGTCTTGAAATAAAGAGATGAAGCAGGTTAGCACACTGAGAACTGGGAGCCAAGAAATGTAAACTGAGTTACACTTGAAGAAGAGATTAGGAGGGAAAACCCCTCTTAGAACATTCTCCTGCCTCTCTCTGAAAAGTAAAAGACTAGCTTAAAAGACCTGGACTGCTCAAACCCTGCACATGTCCAGGGTCCTCAGGTCTGGCCCTTGATCCCCAAGGCCAAGGTGAGCTTCCCGGTTGGAAACATGGCAGGTGTTGCACGTATCCTTGCTAGGAGAATTCTGTACTATCATGCAACCCCACTGGGATAGGACCACTGGAAGCTTGCTCCTGGCTCCCTCTGAACTCTGCCCTATGCACCTTTTTCCTTTGCTAATTTTGATCTGAATTCTTGCACTATAATAAACCATAACTGTGAGTATAACAGCTCTCTGAGTTCTCTGAGTCCTAGTGAAACACTGAACCTGGCAGTGGCCTTAGGGAACCCCAACACACTCTCTAACACTTCCTATCCCAACTCCCTGCTTTTTTTTTTTTTCTTCAACATAGCACTTAATACTACCGAAATTATCCAGTTGTTTATGTATTATATTATATCTTATCTTATACATATTGTCCATATTACATCAGTTACTAGAGGCCAGGTGCACGAAATTTATGCACTCGAGCAGGGGAGGAGGGGGAGTCCCTTCAGCCCGGCCTGCACCTGCTCGCAGTCTGGGAGCCCTCGGACATTCTTAGCACTGCCGAGAGGCTCCCGTGACCACTGCTGCACTCGCCAGCCTGCACTCGCCAGCCATGAGCCTGGCTCAGGGCTTCTGGCTGAGCAGCACTTCCCCTGTGGGAGCACACTGACCACCAGGGGGCAGCTTCTGCATTGAGCATCTGGCCCCTGCTGGTCAGTGCGCATCATAGTGACTGGTCGTTCAGCCATCCAGTCAATTTGCATATTAGCCTCTTATTATATAGGATACTCTCTCCTTGTGCCCCTCCCCACACACATACACAATTAAATGTAGATTTATTTGGGAGCAGATACTTTGTCTTTTTCACTGCTAAATCTCTAGCCCTTGGAATAGTACCTGGCACATAACAGGTACTCAGTTAAGTATTTGAGAAAGGAATGAATAAATATTATTATACATGAAAAGAAAGAGCATTATCTAGTTTGCCTATCATCATCTCTATGGGTAAATAGACCTCCATAATGGAAAAAGGTAAACCCCAGTCTCCTAACAACTTTTAGCTTGGCTGTTAGCAACTGTGGCGACTTGTCAGTTTATTTGATTTTCCCCTTCCTGCAAGGAAAAGCCCACCCAAAGTGCTTCAGTTAAATAGAATGGGGAGTGAAGAGCATTTAGCAAATAGTCTATATAATAATTAAATAATTATTTAAAATTCGAGTAAAATCCCTGTTGTGTGTTAAAATAATAAGCCAAAGGGTTAATAATCCTCCCAGGATTCTATTCTGCAGTTATTATTATTTCTACATTCTTCACCTGGTGAATCTCCAGTTACTCTTCAAGACCCAGATGGGAACCTGCCCCTTCCTGCTTCACTGTGGGGTCTTTTACAGCTCTTCCAACACGTGCTTCCCTCGGTGCACCCAAAGAGCTCCTTACCTCTCCCCCGACCACAAGTCACATCGATGTGTTAACCTGCCCCTCTAATTTACAAAAATCTGAGATCACCATCATGAGGACAGTATTTAATCGATGGTTCTGGTCTGCTAGAACTCTCCTATGGTCTGGCACACTCACTAAATGTTAGATAGACCAATGAGCTAATGAATGAATAAGCAAAAGAATAAATGACTACACATTAAGGTTGGGCTCAAGCAGACAAATCACTAGATAAGAGAAATTATATACAGTTCTATTTGCTAGGTCTTTTTTAAAAAAAAATTATTCCTCTTAAGAGGTTTAATGAGCAAAATGAACCAAATTTAATCTATGAAAAGTCTGAAATTTTCCAGGCATCAGACCCTCACATCATTGATATTGTGAGGGTGAATAATAATGCAGTGTCCATTTCCTTGTACATGGAAGAATAATGATAAAAATACTAGGGTTAGCTATTATTTCTAAAGCTATAGTTATTTTTCTCAAAGATACCTGGATTTCTAAATTAGGTTCTTACACCTGAGTAAACAAAACAAAAAAATAGTACCCTATTTTCAAAAAGTCAGAGTCAACTTTTGATATGTATTGTTTGAACCTCAAGTAAAACTGGCAAGAAGGTGGGGGGAGCCCTGTGATACTAATGATAAGAGTCAACTTAAAAATATTCAGGGCTTAATCTATCAACCATGGGATCTAGGGTGTCTTTACTTCCTGAAGTAGTCTTTCTTAGAAGGGCTGTTTGAGGGAGGCAGTCACTTCTCTCAGCCAATATTTATGAAGCATCTAAATGTGAGAGGCTGTTCACTAAGCTCTATGTGGACAACAGGGATGAATAAGCCATGGTCACCGCTCTTAAGGAATTTTCAATAAAGCATTTCTCTTCAGATGCCAAAAATGAAGGAATACAATCACCACACAAAGAAACAAGATAGTCTGGAACAGCCATGTTCAAAGTGACTTATTTGTGAAAATCTCATTTTCATTTTAGTTCCTACTTTGAGGATCAGGAGCTCTAGATCATTTCATGGAGTAAACCATGTGCAGATGTCACACTCCCACTAGTTTCTAACTCCCCCTGCCCATGACAATCAGATGATAGAGGCAGGATTTTTTTTTTAAAGGGAAGAAATTGTCATTTATAACTCAAGTAAGCTTACCTCTGAATTGTACTGGGGCCTTAAAAGGGGGCAATTGGGGGGAAAGAATGTAAACTGGAGAGAGCTGCCTATGACTAGTTGAACTGTCGAAGCTGCAGAACTATTCCTTGAAAGTCGTGGCACAAAAATCTCCCGGAGCAGCCCTGTCTATCCCACTTACATATGGGACTAAAGCTAGAGAGAACAGCAAACAGCCTCTAGCATGAAGAGATGTGAATAACACCTGAAATTTATGAAGTACTTACTATATCCAAAGGAGTGTAAAAATATTTACTCTTCAAAACCATGCTTTAAAAACTATATTTAGTGGATGATGAAACAGGCTTTTAGAAGTTAACTATTTTACCCGAAGTCACATGACTAGGAAATGGCACCAACTTCTTTGATTCTACAATCTGTACTGCTGAAGATCAAGAATTAGATGAGAGATCAGACTCTCAAATGGGCTGAGTTTCAAGGACAGGCCTCCGGTTCCAACTGATTCATAAGGCAGAAACCTTGTCACAATGACAAGTATGGGAAAGTCTGAGAAAAATATGTTAGTCACTGGGCACAAATATCTAGAACCCGCAAATTTAGAGCAAAAAAACAAACAAAAACAATTTTAATTCCTCAGAAGTAAGTTCCACAGAAAGATGGAAAAAGGGAATAAAACTAGATACAGCATAGCATGAAGAATATTTTCCTTCAGATGTTTAACACTGGAAAACGGAAAATAAATAAGGTCTTTTTTCTCCTATTTAAACATTGTTAAAAATGAGATTCTCATCTGAATGGTTCAGCAAAGTCTACATGGAGAAAGAAAACAGACTGGGGAGCCAATTAAGGTGTGAAATCCTAGAAATTAGTAATCTTATCAACTGGATGAGAAGTCAGAAGAGAAACTGAACACCGACACAGACACAGGAAAATTATCAGCTTCCATTGAATGCAAGATGCTATCATAAGTCTTTGGTATGGCTTTGTTTTTTACCTCTTTTTATAAAGCTTTTCTTAGAAAGCATAAAAGATTCACAGAAAGTAGATAAAAGTATTACGTCGTGGAGTTTCAGTTTTAGACCATTTCAGGCAACCATTGAGCTTCAGAAAATGGCTTCTGTTCCCAGCCTCCTTTACATCCATTGCCTCACTTACATCTAGTGAGAAAAAGCTATCCCTCTGCCACTAGATGGCGCTGTCACAAATTGGGATGGATGGTACTCTATGGACCCTAAACTTATAAGTACATCAATTTGGAGAAAAAGCAATAGAGATTAAATATACACCAAGATACAATAAACATTAGATTGATACAGAGAACAGTGTAACAAACAAACTAAATATACTGAAATAGTATCGTCCCACTGGGACATATATTACTAAAGAGTCTACTTTATGACTAGACTCTCTCTAGATACATTAATATAATGTTATTTGTTCAACATATTTTGGTTCCCAATATTTTTCCTTTCAAGCTATTGAAGTTAATATTTAAAAAACACATTTTCTGCCAAGTTTTAATGTGATATCATCCTTTGAAGAAACAAATTCTAGAAATAATTTGTCTTTTTGGCAATATTTATCAGTATTTTGACACATAACCTGAATTATTATTGAAAATAAGTAGGAAATCAAGGACTTGGGGGTCTTGAATTTTTTTTCAGATGCTCTCAAGGTTAATATGCACTCTGTGGCAATGAAAAGGTGGATAAATAAAGGCTATCTGGTGTCACATAATCTGTAATATTTCCTATAACTGTGACTATTTCTTAAATAAAAAATTTTAGCTGACAAGTGTAATTTCCCCTTTTCGTTTTGTTTATACATTGGAGTTGCCAGTGTCATGGAACTTAACACAAAACTAGGTGCCCCAGGTCTCACCACTTCACTTTTTGACCGTCATTGACACCTGTGAACTTCCCATAAGATCTTTTTATCATAAAAAATTATATATGCATTATATATTACAAAAGTTATATATACATATTCGTAAATGTATATCCACTAAAAAATGTCTCAACTTGGTGAGGGGAAAAAAATGGGACTAACAGAGTCCCATCAGGAAGTTTCTGAAACATCTACTGGAACAACATGGAAGACAGCAGGTTCCGACTTCACACAGCTGGCTGCGTTTAAAAGAACCACAGGAAATGAACCAGCTCCCAACCTGTCAGGCAATTCCAAAGGGCAAATGGCCGCAAGCCCTTGGGGACCGAGGAATCTCATTTGAGTTGGCACACCGAAGCTGGAAACTGGCCGTGGCCCAACAGCTTCAACTTGAGTGTGTGTGTGTGTGTGTGTGTGTGTGTGTGTGTGTGTGTGTGTGTGAATATATATAAAAATATACACACAGAGAGCCAATACATGTGATATAAACTCCACAGACATTCTGGTCTAAATTTAAACAGGAAATAAAGTTAGGTCATTGTTATCCGTTGGTCAGGGCAAAGGTGACAATCACAATAATTTTGAAAAACACACTCAAAAGAGGAAACAGAGGGTGACAGGGGTTGTGAGTCTACAAAATGGTCCAAAAAATTGTTTATCATAAACATCCCAGGCCCACAGAAAGGCTGTGAAACGCAGAGTGAATTTTTCCATCCTCGAGCTCTGCCTTTGTTATGAAGGTCCGGACTTTAATTGGGACTCTTCTGAATGGGCAGTGAGCAGGGCTATTTGTGAGCATCTGCCTCTGTTCTAAGGGGAAGCGGCCCAGTCAGTCACTGAAAGTCTGACTTCTCCCAGAGCCTCACCATTTCTCCACAGTTGTCTGTTCTGAGAGTGCAGATAGGCCAAGGAAAATCCGAAAGCCCACAGAAGTATTCCTTGCACAATGAGCCTCTACACTGAAGCTTATAATATTTGACAGCCTTTGTGAGTCGCAGAGTCCGCGGATTTTTTCTTTTTCTCCGGCAGTGATATCCTTTCACCTCATTATAAAATATAACCTGTCATAGCTAAATTGAGGAGTTTTTTCAACAGGGCTGGAAAACTCATCTTTAATTACTGTATCGGAGAGTGCTTCTGAATTATCAACTATGCAGAAAAAGGCTGCAAGGCAATCTGATCACTGGAAGAAACAGATGCTCCTTGATAAAGAAGCCATGTTGTTGGGTTTTCAGCCTCTCGGGTGACTATGCTTTGATACAATGGCTTTGAAATCCATATGAGATGAAAAAGGAAAAGCAGCACTTTCCTTAGTCTGGGAGTCGTGTGTGTACACTTAACTGTCCGTGCACAGATTGGTTTGAAGGATTTTTTGGGGCCTTAATATTATAAATATCTAGATGTGCACCCTAAGACAATTTCTAATGGAGTTTTTGTTTTGTGTATTTTTAATCCTTACCCCAGGATATGTTTCCACTGATTTTTTAGGGAGAGTGGAAAAGAGAGGGAAAGACAGAGAGAAACATCGATGTGAGAGAGAAACACATTGATTGGTTGCCTCCTGCAGGAGCCCTGACCAGAACCCAGGCCAGAGAGGAGCCTGCAACCGAGGTACAGCCCTTGACTGGAATTGAACCTGGGACCCTTCGGTCAGCAGGCCGACACTCTGTCCACTGAGCCAAACCGGCTAGACAAATGGAGTTTTCTTTATATCAGCTTAATGTGTTGGTTGCTATCATAAATTGTGACAGACCTGGTTCCAAACTCAAGCTCTGCCACTAACCAGCTGACCATTGTAATCTCTAACTCTCTCTAAGCTTCTGTTATCTGCAAAAGGGAATCATCATATCTATATCACATAACTTTTAAGAAGATTAATAAGATAATGAATGTGAAGAGTTTAGCAAAGTACTTAGCACATTATGGCCACTCAATAAATGGAAGCTATTATTATTAGAAACATTAAGCACTGATCTTCTGATAGATTTGGCTGAAAATGAAAATTATGTTTTTAATGTCAGATTGAGTATTAGATAAAAGGGCATAGGACAAAAAACCTCAGGTGTATATCTTTCAGTTGCATAAACAGGACAATGGATATCTGGAATACTGAGTCCTATTTTAATTAATGTTCTCTCAAAGTCAATAATATTTCCAGAACCAGATTCTGCTGACCAGTCACTCAAAACAAACAAACAAACAAAACCCACAAAAGTTTCCCATTAACGAATGACTCTGGACAATACAAATACAACATTTCAACCTTGGAAATTCACAGTGAATATTAGCATATTAAAGGCTTTTAGGAAGTCCTGCAAGGGAGAAACCCTCTGGTTAACACAGATTCCCCAAACGTATCTGATGATGCAACTTTTTTTTCATTCAATGACTATGCTGTACTATTAATTTATTATGTACTATTACATGCCAGCCAGTGTCAAACACTTTACATGCACTAACTCATTTAATCACAATCACCGTACTTGAGATAGCAGCCATTAATTAATTTATTTACTTGCCTAGGATTACTCAGCCGGTAACTGAAGGCCAGATTCAAATCCCAGCACTAACACCAGAGTCACGTTCTGAACCAGAACTTTAACCTCTTCGCACAATTTGAGGCATGTTCTTTCATCGGTTAATACGCTTTCACTTACAAATAACAGAAAACCAATACAACCAAAAAAAAAAAAAAAGAGTTTACAGTCTTATTTAACTAAAAAGAAAATTAGTGTGAGCTTTAGACACAAGAAATATAGTTCCGGTCTCTGAAATTTGCTCATCTCTGCCATCCTCCATGTGTCAGCGTTGTTCTCAAGTGGACTTCCCTTTGGGAGCCTCTTCCAGGTAGTCTTCATTTACTGCCAAAGAGCAGAGAAAGCTTATTTTCCCCAACCATAAAATATGGTTGTTGGTTTCTGACTGAGCCAAGTGCCCATCCTGGGCCATGGAAACGTGATGTGCTAAGTGTTTGAGGTTTGGTTGTTCTCCAGCTGACCGGGGTGTGGTGGATTGGCCTCGGCTGATCTGGGCTCATCCTGAAGCTGAGAGGAAGGCCAGGCAAACCACATAACGGAAAGAGGCTCCTTCTAGAAAAAATAAAAAGGGGAAATGCAGTTCTCTAGTTTGTGCTTTGAACAATAGGATTCCCATTCAAATCTGAGATAAGTGTTCTGTGGAACATACTTCCAAAAATACCACTCTATGGTTTCTTATTCCTAAACCCTCTGATGTCCCATCACAGAGTTAAAAAAAAAAAGGTAATCAAGTAAACGAAAGCCATTGAAGAAAGACCGCATGCCCAAGCCTTAACTTTGCCCTGACAATTTTGGATCTTCTATTCATCAATTGTGATGAATAGAATAGAAATAGACTAAGTATGTTCTCTATAGCTTATGGAAATATTGAGAATAAAATAAAGTCACCTGCCCCCTTGCCTGTCCTCTCCATTCTCTTTCTCAGACGTCATCAGTTTGGTATATATATTTTCACACTTTCTCTACTTTCACATGCATATGTGTGTAGAAATATATATTTCATGACATAATTGGGAACGTGTCTTTTCTTTTTCTTCTCATTCAAATACACAACTAAAGAGCCCTTCATCAGTACAAAGATAACTTTATTGTACAAGGAGAACTCTGTTTTTTATAACTGCTGTAGAGGATGCCACAGTATGAGGAGCCATCATTTAAGTTTTTCCACTTGTTCCTTGGTAGACATTTAATGTTTTCTAATATTTTACTATTTTTTTAAAAAATAGCTCAAATGACCACCCCTGCACATGCTACCTAGTGCACGTGTGGGAGTTTTTCTGTACGAAAGAAACTCACTGGTGAAATTGCTCCGTTACAGGCGTTTGAGCACTTTAAATTTTCATAGAATTTGCCAAAATGCTGTTCCAATTTACACTCCCACCAACAGCCTCTAAGAGTACTTGTTTCCCCCTGGATAGTAGCAATTGCTTTGCATTCAGTTTCAAAGAGTAATCAACAGGAGTCTCCTTAATTCTGTGGTGCAAGTGGCTCCCTGGGAACTTTAAGAATGTATCATTAGACGCGAAAGAAAACAATTATTTGATGTGAGCCCACTCAGTGACTGGTATTATCATAATAATAAAGAAAAATCTCTTGACTGAACAGCTGCTTACCTTAGACTTTCAAGACATTAGCTACCTGCCTTTCAGCATTTCTTAAGAGGTCAAGAAAGGTCACGCTCCCCCATTTTGCAGATGCAAATTTTGAAGTATGAAAAAAGTAAGTAAACATTTCTATCAGGTTGTACAAGAATAGACAATAAGAATTTGGGTTTCCCTAACTGGTTTGGCTCAGTGGATAGAGCGTTGGCCTGCGGACTCAAGGGTCCCAGATTCGATTCCGGTCAAGGGCATGTACCTTGGTTGCGGGCACATACCCAGTAGGGAGTGTGCAGGAGGCAGCTGATCGATGTTTCTCTCTCATCTATCTTTCTAACTCTCTATTCCTCTCCCTTCCTCTCTGTAAAAAATTAATAAAATATATTTAAAAAAAAAGAATTTGGGTTTTATAAGTCCCCGCTTCTTCATTTTCTGGTGAAGAGACAGCCTTCAAATCCAGAAAAAAAACTCTGACCTACACCCCTTTGTAGCCGGGCAAAGTCCAGCTACTTGCATTAAAAACATATTTCTGTTTTAACTTAGTTGGAGGGTGTTTTGAAAATATGGTGTAGTCTATGTCAATGAAACTTCAAATTCAGTTCCCAGACATGTGGTGGCCTTTGCTCCCTTTGGCAAAGATTACTAGTATTCTCTCATTGGCTGACCCTGGTGATCTGAAGGAAAGGGCAGAAAATAAGGCGTCATCTGCAGACCTCAATATTTCTTCTCTCTATGCTCATGAATAGAATTATGGAAAAATTCATAGGCTTGTGGACTTGAAATCTCTGTACGATAAGCAGCAGAGACGTTGCCAACTTGCTCAGGGCATGTGTGAGATCATCGCTTTGGGCTCAGCCCCAGATATATGTCCCAGAAGGAAGCCATGTGGGCTTTAGTGCGTGTTTTATTCTCTTGCAGAGAAGTCACAACTTACCCGAACATACTTGTTCACAGACCATCTAAATGGAACCTCCAGACTGATGACAGCTGGGCCAGGAAGCACAGGACACCCCTTCACATCTGGGAGTGAGCTACTTGCACATTTTGAGATGAGTACATTTATCTGAGTACTTGGTTGTTCTTTATATTTCAATTTCAAGTCAATTCATTGTAATGGCATCGATCCTATATAATAAAAGCATAGCATGCAAATTGTCCCCTCAACTGGGAGTTTGTCCTGGAGTTCGACCAGGGGCCAGGGCTGGCCAGGGGAAGGGAGGGAGGCCCTGGCTGGTGGCAATGGTGGCAGCAGCAGGCAGCCGGGGGAAGGGAGGGAGTATCCACCTGGCAGCCAGCAGCCACTGGGGGCCCCTCCAGTGCATGCATTTCGTGCACTGGGCATCTAGTTCAAATATAAAACAGTTGGTATGCTTGTAACAAAGTGGCTTTCCAGAACAGAAATCAACTTTTCTCTTAAAGTAGTAGTGCTTAGAATAAATGTCAATAACCTTATCTTTCTAAAGAACACTCTCCTTCTTTACTCCTTCCTGCTTCAGTACCTTGACTTGGAGGCATAATCCTGCTTTACATTGACCCAGGCTCCATCCTCATCTAGTATTCCCTGTCTAAAGTTTTGACACATTTGTCACAACAGCTAAGGTTTGGGAAGGGAGTTGAAACAATTTCACATGGCTTGTTATGACTCACATGGCCCCTGTGTAGTCCTCTTAACATCCTTTGTTCCCATCCTTCCAATAAAACATGAGCACCAGCCCTTTCCCTTGCACAGTGTGAGCCAAAGAGCCTGGGGCCTTTGGGCTCCAGTTCCAGGGTACAGATCATTAAAGCAGATGACACTGTTCTGTATATCAAGCCTTTCATGCCAACTTCTAAATGAGGGAGAAAGACTGAAGTGATGACAATGATCTATCACCATACCCCTTTTAGTGAAGATACTCCTTTTAATGAAGATACCTCTTCTAATATATTTAAAGTGAATTTGGAAGTCTTGGGACCATGTGGAGAGGGGGTTGGACATATAGCTGAGAAGGGAGAGGTTGACCAGAGAAAATGAAGTGGGGCAGAGACTAAGGACATAAAAAATATATATTTGGTTTCCTGAGTATATTATCCCGCTGTTCTGTCTCCCACTAAGATCTACAGATCTGCTATTCTTTAGAAGTTGTCAGAAAACTCCAACTGTTTTCTAAAGTTTAAATATCACAAACTGATGGGTCCTGAATTAAGATGGGAACATCAGTGGTTGAATGTGTCTATAGGAGACAAGCATAATGACAACTTGTATTTTCAAAGATTCTTTCTCTCAAAGCTCAAATCATTTAATATATCTGATCTAATTATTCCTCCATAACATCCATGGCATCTGGGAAGAAAGTAGGGGAAGGGCAGTGAATTTTATGGGGATTAGGGTCTAAATACTATCCCTTTTTGCCTATGGAAAATAAAACACAAAATGTTCATAAAAATGCCCTAAGTCAAGATTTTTTAAACTTTTTGTCTGCTCAGTCCTTTTATTCAAATGAAAACTGTTGCTGAACACTAACATCAGTGATAAAAACAAACCCTCCCCTAAGAATAATCACTGCTGAGCTGCCCTTGCTGAAGCTGCCTCAGGGCCCTGCCTGCCTAATCTTTTTCTCTACCACACCTTATCCTCAAACACTCCAAAGAGCTCAGGACTTTTTTAAAAAATCACTTTTCCTGGTGAGGCAACAAAGAAACTTCCAACGTAGATTATGAACCACTCTCCAAAATTTGACTCCAAAAAAGCATCACAGCCTCCCCAAAACGACAGAAACCCAGATTTCGTTGCTACAAGGGATGAGAGCAAAACATGTCTTCCAGAGACTGTCATAATGTGCAACGTAGCAGATCCTCTTCTTAACATGTTTTCCTTTGGGGGAAAATTATGACTCTGGTTATCCAGGGCATTCTGAAAACACAGACTGACCTTTTTGATGTGACTTATTATTACTATCACTTCTATCACAATTACAGACTCTACAGACATACATTTTTCCAAACACCATTTTTAGACTTTCAAATTTGACAAGGGGAAGCCTCACCCTTATTCCCACCCTGACTTTGTGTGCCTCTTCTCAGGGTGCTAATGCAGTGTTGGTAGTAGCAGCAAGTACATATGTACACGTAAGAAGATACAAGCTAAATATATAACCCTATAGACCTGTTATGCCTAAACAGAAAAATGTCTTTCTGTGACAATTAGTGATGTGACAGACTGGAGCAGATCTCAGTCCTCCTTGGTGCCAAGGGAAGATTTGTGCCCTAGAATGAAAGCGATGTGATAAAAATGTGTGAAATTCTGTGGAAAAACAATTCAAATGTCCTCCTGTATTTTTTTTTTTGCCCAACGTAATGGATGTTTAACCACGACTTGCATGTTTTCTCCACCCAGAGTGACCTCCAAATTTGCGCTTAAAAAATACACCAAAACATTAAGGGTAAAATTAGCTTATGTTTTTGTCTTTTGCTGTCCCTAGCAATATCAAAAAATAAATTTTAAAAATCTTGTTGATGCTAATGCCTCACTTTTCCATGGTTTTGGTAGGAAACTCAGCATGCCTTTTAGTGCTTGAGTCATGCTCCATCTTAGACTGGAGTATCACCATGATATCTAGCACGTCACCAGTAGACCAAAAGCAAAGGCAAACGAAGAGATTCTAAGTAGAGAGAAAAGTAAGAGGGCAAGAGGGAGAATGTTAGAAGAGAAAGTGACTATAGAGATAAGGGTGAGAAGAATGAGAAAGAAGTGTGCCTGAAAGGATCAGATGTCTAGTAATGTCACCATTGTCTCAGGGAGGCCTATCACCTGTAGTTACAGATCACCAATAAAATGTTGAGAAAGGAGACCGCTATTCTCTATCTACACATCTTTATAAAAGGATTATGCTATTTTCACAAATTGTAGTAATTACAAAAGAGTAATCTTCTATAAATTAAAAAAAATAGAATTAAGTAGCTTTGAGGCTATAGTTAGCATTTGTCCTACTGTTTTGATTTAGTAATTTTTTCTTTATGCCATTTTTGCTCCTCAAGCCCACAGAAGGTCCATAATAGAATTGGCATTGAAATCCACTCAATAGTAGTTTATCTCTAGATCTTGAGGCCCTTTTATTCTCCCAACTATTGATTAGTGGTCTGTAAATAAGGTAGGCAACCTTGACACAGTGGGGATACTACTTCACAATGATCAGCTCTGGTGACCCACATTTTCTTATACATCCAGCTTCTCTATTGCCCAAGACAGGAGATCTGATTAGGTCAGTGTACTAGTCAGGTTTCTCCAGTAAAACAGAACCAATAGAATATCCTATATAATAAAAGGCTAATATGCAAATGGTTGTCACACTCTCATGTTGTCACGCTGAAACGGCTTAGACACTCAACACTGGGGAGAGAGGAATGGGGACCAGTCAGGCTGCGGCCTGGGAGAGGGACAAGCCACACGCCCCACAGTCCCGGGGCACCCGTGGCTGGGGCTGCGGCCTGGGAGAGGGACAAGCCGCCCGCCCTGCAGTCCAGGGTACCAGAACCTGCAGCTGCGGCCCAGGCGAAGTGCCCGCCCATGGTCCCCTGTGGCTGCAGCTGGCCCAGGCAAAGCCAGCCCAGGTCCTGGGTGCCTGCGGCCAGCCAGAGGGAGGGAAGCCTGGGTCCCAGGTGCCTGCAACCGACTAGAGGAGGGAATCCTGGGTCCTGGGTGCAGGGCAAGGCAGAGGTTGTTAGGAGCTATCAGGTCAGCAGGAGAGCAGTTAGGGGTGATCAGACTGGTAGGGGAGCAGTTAAGGGTGATCAGGCAGGCAGAGGGGTTAGGGGTGATCAGGCAGGCAGGCAAGCAGTTAGGAGCCAGTGGTCCCAGATTGTGAGAGGCAGTCAGACATCTCCCAAGGGGTCCCATATTGGAGAGGGTGCAGGCAGGGCTGAGGGACCCCCTTCCATGCACGAATTTCATGCACAGGACCTCTACTATTATAATAATATAATGCATCTTCTTATATCTGTATCTATATAATTTACATACACAAATGTATGAAATATATAAAACATATAAATACAAGTATAAAGGGATTTATTATTAGAAATTGCCTTGCATGATTATGGAGGCTGAGACAATGATCTGCTGTCTGAGACCTGGAGCTGCAGGAAAACCACCGATATAATTCTAAGAATGGGAGGGCCAATAGTGTAAGCCCCAGTCCAGGGACAGGAGACCGATGGTCAGCCCAAGCAATCAGGCAGAGAGCAAATTCACCCTTTCTCTGCCTTTCTGTTCTAGTCAGGCCTTCAAAGGACAAGATGATGTCTATCCACATTAGGAAGAGCAATCTGCTTTACTCAGTCTACTGGTTCAAATGCTAATCTCATCCAGAAACCCCAATACCATACCCAGAAATAATGTTTAGCCAAATATCTGGGTACCCTGTAATCCAGTCAATTTTATTACCATAAAATTAATCATCACAGGCAATCTTTTACCATCCACAATGGTGGACAGGTTATCGTTTTTATTTACATCCAGTCCATAAATGTTTTTATTGAGTACCATACCCTGGTCAAAGATCTGTGACCAGGCGAGCTGGGATGATCTGACTTGACACATACAGCAGTGACAGAAAGAAAGATCAGGGGCCACTTTTCTCAAAAGGCCTGGCAGTTATTTTGAATTTCAAGGGCTTCTTTCTAGAACACCATTACCTAATAAAAGAACTGTCAAAACATTGGCACCATCGATCTATAGCTTACATGATAGAGGCTTTGAAATGGAATGATAAAACTTCATGTGCCTATGGCCATTGAAGGTAATGATAGCATTAAAGTAAGTGTCAGAAATTCTATGTCTTTGGATAGGGAAATTCCTTTTCTGCATAGATTATTTAATAAGTTAGTTTTCCAATAAAAAATTATAACAGAACACTGCAGGTCAACAGATAGACACTAGATACAGAGCACTGGACACTAGACACAGAAAGTATTCAAAAAAAAATCATAAATTCAGAGAAGCCACTTGAGGGCAATAATAAACTGGTGGTAGGCATTTTAAAGAATGCATTTTGAAAGGAAACAAAACTTTGGAAATGAAGACTTTATAATTAATAAAGTGAACTTTGAGAAATGTCCAACTATAAAATTAAGAAATTTCTAAATTAATATTAAAAACCATGATTCAAGGAAATAATTATTTTTATAGGACAGCCTTGAAAAAAATAGAATCATATATGGAGAAAGAATTCAGGGCAACAAAAACAGAAATAAATATCAGAATGGATTCATTTTCTTTATGCCCACTCAGTTAAGCATTTCACTGATTCTTAAAGAAGTTAAATTAGTGGTTGACATAAAGCCAGAACTTATGATTTGCATATCTGCATTCATGATTAAGTTAATTAAATGCTAAGTGGAGTACAATTTCCATTTGATAATTTATGTTTAATCATTCTCAAACTTTTTACTCTCATTGAAAAACTCAAGATAAGTACCCTTTTTTCCTGGTCTTTCCTTCTCAAGTATCTTAACTTACAATTCTTTCTCTGTCAACCCATTAATGCCAGGGGATTGATCTTTAAGTTTCTTCTCACTTAAATACAATGCTTATGGGCAATCTCAGTAACTTCTATACCTGTTTTCCCAATGTAACAGACACAGAGAAATACTACCCAGATCCGCTTGAAGGTAGGACTTTCTGTCCAACTGCAGATATTTCTGCCAGCAGACAACCTTAAGCATATGCCTCAGTTACAGGCATCTACCCCAGTGAGGTAAGCCCACCTCTGGTGACTGAGTGGGGTAAAGCATAAAAACCTAGCCTTTCTAGTCCATTGCCAGATCATTCTGATGGGCTATATTTTCTCCAGAGCTTTCCACTGGATTCACCAAAGATTTGTCAGGCCTACTTCAACTTTTGACTTCTAACTCTACCAATGATGCTTAATCTTTAATAAACATCTTATACCCCAAATTCCATCTCAGTATCTCCTTTAAGAGAAAGCAAACATAAATCCTCTTTGAAGCATGTGTCTTCAACTTAAAGGTCTATTAATATAGATGACCAATATAAGCTAATAATCATAAAAAGCAAAATATATAAAATGCATAAGCCATGAATGAGAGTCTTAAAAAAATAAAACAGAAGAATCTTTTTTTTTTTTTTAAATATATTTTATTGATTTTTTACAGAGAGGAAGGGAGAGAGATAGAGAGTTAGAAACATCGATGAGAGAGAAACATCGATCAGCTGCCTCCTGCACATCTCCTACTGGGGATGTGCCCGCAACCCAGGTACATGCCCTTGACCGGAATCGAACCTGGGACCTTTCAGTCCGCAGGCCGACGCTCTATCCACTGAGCCAAACCGGTTTTGGCAAAACAGAAGAATCTTATCAAAATATTCAAGACATTCGAATTATTGTTATAAGTAAAATATTTTAAGAAGTAAAAAATCATTTAAAATATGAATAAGGAACAAAAATCAGAAATAATAATAATATTTGGAAAAGAACTGAATGGAACTTACAGAAAACAAAACTAAACTAACTTTAAAATATTTAAAGTTTAGTAAAGAAGCTAATTGACATAGCTAAAGAAAGATTAAAAAAACTAAAATATAAAAATAAAGAAACTAACCATTGTATAGTATAGAGAGGGGAAACGAAAACAAAAAGAGAGAGAATAAAAAAAAAACTTCTATACACTGAAGTTACAATGGTTGACATAATGCCTGATTCATTATGAAAAAGATTTTTTTTAAACGGGGAAAGTACAGTGCTGAATGAGAATGTCCTGAGAATTCACCAAAGTTAATGAATAACAGGAATCCTCAGTTTGAAGTAGTATTGTGAATAACAACCAAGATATAATAAAAGAAATGCAATCTTAGAATAATTGTTTTGAAATTGTAGGACTAAAGATAAAATTCTAAAAGCAAACAGAGAAAAAAACAAAAATTACAAGTGAGTGAATAAGATAAATAGCTGATTTCTTAAATTAAAAAGGGAAGCAATAGCAAAGTAAAATTGGCAATATCTTTAAAGAATTTAGAGAAAATTCTGTCCCCAGTGAAACTTTCTTTGAAAAGTGAGAGTAAGATGAAAATAGTTTTCCAATAAAAACTAAGATTGTTTAGCAGCAATATATTCTTAATAGAGACATTTCTGAAAAGTCTCCTTCATGCTGTTGTCTCTGCCTATAAGGTTTTTTGTTTGTTTTTTGCCTAATCCCTTCGTATTTTCACCCAATCCTCTCCCTTTGAAACCTACATAATTTTATTAACCAATGTCACCCCATAAATCCAATAAATACTTTTAAAAATAAATACAAATAAAAGGTGTTCTTCAGTAAGAAACACTAGGATCTCACCGTGTTTTGGAATGCAAGAAGTAATGACAGCAGAGAAAGTTATATAAACATGTCACTAGATATTAAAAAAAAAGGATTGAAAAAATACTAATAATGTCTAATTTTTTTAACAAAAAAAACTGGAATACAAAAAAAAATAGTACATAAGTCAGAAGAATGATTAGAGATAAAGTTTTCTAAGCTGCTTGTACTGTTTGGGAGCAGGGCAAAGACATAAGTTAACTTTAGATTATATTCAGTATGCCTGTTTTAATTTCTAGAATAACTCCTAAGAGACTATAGAGCAGGGGTGGACAAACTTTTTGTGAGTGCGTGCCAAAACCAGCAAAATCTCTGACTCAAAATTCTTCTGCGTGCCAACCCTAATTTTTTGAGAACATGTTACGCCTACTTGATATCTCTTAAGGTGTATGTATGTGAAGAACCTTGAAGAAATAATAAAATTCATTCGAGAGACAAAAACACAGTATATGATGATGAAAAATACATTTATTTTTTAATGTATACATGTACACTGATAGTCCAACAGAAAACTTTATGACTCCGTTTGATATTATCAGTGGGACTTTCGCTGCTGCATCACTGATGACAGAGACTTTACATCAGGTTTATATTTCGTGACCTTCAGAGATATGCACGAGCTACTACTTTCATCCGTCAGGCAACTCCTATTATGAAACTTAACAAAATTCATCACTGAGAACAAAGATTCACAAGCGTATGTGGATGAAACCAAAACACTGGTCGGATCTAGGAAGGCAGGGAGAGTTAAGGCAGAGGCATAGAAATTGCTCTTCCCCTCTCCCGTCAATCCATGTCTATGGTCTTTAAGATAACTTGTTATGTAAAATTATTTATCTAAGATGCACCTACACTGAATTTATCTGAAAAATAAAAAAGTCGATATTAAGAAAAAAAATGTAAATGGAAGATTATAAGAGAGGGTTTTGCGTGCCAGCAAAAGTTACTGGTGTGCCATGTTTGGCACGCGTGCCAAGGGTTGCCCACCCCTGCTATAGAGTATATAACATCCAAACTTATAGAAAGGCAGAAAGAAAAATATTCAATCTAAAAGAATATAAGAAAGGAAACCACAGAAGAAACAAAGAAAGTGAGAAAAATACAAAATAAGATGGTGAAAAATTATTCCTATAAATCATTAATCATAGTAAGTATAAGTGAATTATTTTCTTCCCTATTGACCATGGAATCATGAGTTGATATGAAGATGCAATTTTGAGCCATTCCCTGCAGGACAGAGGCTCTGGTTAGTTTTTCAAACCTGCAACAAATTTCATGAGGAAAATATACTGCTTGTTGTACTAATCATTTAATTTTCAAAGTTGTTTGTTATCTAGCATAACCTAGTCCTACCAAACTGATAGAGCTACAATAACTACTTTAGCATAGAACTAACTCTGAAGCAGACACATGGTCTAGCGAAACAAAGCAGAGTGCCCGGGAACAAATCCACCTGGATGTGGAAACGCAACACATGATAGGGATGGCAGTGCAGGTCAGTGAAGAAAGGATGAGTCATGCGATAAAACATCCTGGGGAAATTAATACTCTGCGTAGAAAAGTGAAATTGAATAAACTGCCTTATGCTACAAATAAAATTCAAGATAGTGATTATTGAGGGAGAGAAAGGACTCAGGGAAATGTTACCTAGAAGCGGCATGTAAGGCATTTCAAAGATGATGTTGATGTCTTATTTCCTAGAATGAATGTGGTAATGACACTGGTATTATTCTTTATACCTTTATACCTACATGATTCTCATTATTCATTGTAGTTATGTTCTATAAAGTCACTGAAAATGCTGAATTAGCAAATACTGACCCATTGCTCCCAGGGGATTTATAGAATTAAATTCCTACAAGCCCGTAATCACAACATTTTTACCAACCCATCAGTGCATAACCTTGTTTTATATGTTTATGTTTAAAGACACCTTATTTAATATATATTGTGGATTCATTAACATTGAACTCATGGCCAACAGCACTATAATTCATGCATGAATAGATCTTATCTAACACATATTTTGTCCATAAGGCACATTACAGCCTTCTTGCAATTAGGAGCACTAGACAGCACTTCAGCACCATACTTGGGGCCATTTTTAATGTGAAATTGCCAACAAAAAGCACAAGAATGTGAGAGATGTGGCACAAAAGGGACCACAGAAAGGACCCTTGTTAACTTTAGGAGAGCTAAAACAAGAAGGCGGAGCATCACCGTGTTGGGCTCAGCTGGGAACATGCTTGTCAGGTGACTCGGATTTTTCACTGTCCTGCACATGTTTGCAAATGACAGAAAGTGCCATAAACAGGGATTTGAGGTTACAAATAAATTTTCGTGAGTAGGTAAATTTACAATCTTAGAAATCTTCAGATTCTTAACTGAAGATGGCGGCGGTATAGGCAGACGCGTCCCAGGTCGTGTCCCTGAGCAAATGGAGTGAGCAGCTGAAACTAGTAACATCCACCCCGAATTGGCGAAATTCCTCAGCTGGCGAGACGGTTTACAGCCGGGAAGAGCAGAACTCCCCTGGAAAGGTAAAAAAAAACAGGGATTTGGGCAGGAAAGTTTGCCAGACCTCTGAGCCCAGAGAGTCGGAGGGAGACCGCGTGGCAGACAGCCGCGTCCCTTGGGACAGGCACAGCCCCTGACGGGGGAAAGGAGAACCGCGGGATTCCTGGCGCTGCCGGGGGAATTGAGAGCTGGGTCTGTGATCACAGAGGACTGAGCCTAAAGGGGGCAGCCTGAAGAGCTGACCAGACCATGCAGTCCCGGTAAGAGAAGAAGCTTACAGAAACCAAGCCTTCCCCGTTTCCGAGGCCGGCGTTTGTTTGTTTGTTTTCACTGAACCCTGTTCATGGGACATTTCGGATACAGACACTCACCTGTGCTGAAGAGAGGGAGAGTGTGCGGAGGAGTGGAATCTGGGGAGAGACTGAGGAGAGAAGGGGGGCCGGGAGAGGTGGCAGCGAATTGAGTGCTGAGACACCCCTGAGCCCACGTCTGAGGCAGCCATTCTCTCCGGAGAGTGAGACTCCTCCCCCCAGCCCCCAGGCAAGGAGCACAGCCACACCCAGATTCCACCCTGTAGGAGATCAAGGATTAAAATAACCTGATCAGTCCCTGGGAGTTAACAGGGTCTGGCCTATAGAGGGATTTTCAATCCCAGCAACAACACAGCACTGGTAACTCTTACGCAGCCAGCTCTGGGCAGTGAACTTCCACTGGACAGAGAGGCCCTGTAGCCTCAGAGGCCAACCCCAGAACACTGCCACCCAGAGGCTGACCCACAAACTGACTCTTTGCTAAACACAAAATAAGGCAATCTGGGAAACAAATGCGGCTTGCTTTAAAATAAGGACTGTGGTTTACAACACAGAGGAACAGTGTATCGCAGGGAAACTCAACACTCTCCTGAATACCTGGCAGGTCTAAGGCGAGCCACACTGAAGAATAGAAGAACCGAAGGACCTTCACTACTGCAATATTTTTTTTTTTTCACCTTTTAACTAAGAAACCAATTTTTTTTCTTTTTTTTTCTTTTTTTTTCTTTTCCTCTTCTTCTTCTTTTTTTTTTTTCTTCTTTTTTCCATCACCTGATTTTACCCTTTTAATTACTACCTTCTTATTTTTAACCAGTATTATTACTGCTACCATTTTACCATTTTTTTTAAAGTGCCATTTTATTTTCTCTTTATTTTATTTTGGGATTAGTGTTCTCCATTCTATTTTCATCGTTATATTATTGGTTGTTTCTAGTTTGCATTTATCTCCAGGGAGCTGTTGCTGGAATTTGTTGGGATTAATGGCTGTTCTATAGGAGTATTCTCCTCATATAAAAAGTCTCTTCCCCTCTTCCACTTCATTCTCTCTTTTCGCTCTTTTTTTTTTCTTTTCCTTTCTTTTCTCGCTTTTACTTTCCCCCCTCCTTTTTCCCACTTTCATTTTTGCACTCCTTTTTTTGGTCCCTAATTTTCTTTTCTTTTTTCTCTTTTCTCTTTTTCTCTTCCTTCTTCCTTATCCCCTAATTCTCTTAATTCAGGTGCTCACCTTTATTTGGGGTTATTAATATCGTGAATATATTTGTGTATAGTGCCTGGTACGTGGTGCCTTGTTGTGTTGTATTTTGTGCCTTTAAATCAACACAGCAGATCCAAGCAACAGCAACCTCCTGAGCACCACACCCTCTGCTGAGGAACAGCAGCTGTACGTGAAACCTCGCCCCACCAGCCAGAAGAGCCACCACAGCTGTGAACAGCACCCACCAGAGGAGTTGCTGCCAACTGAAGAGCAGCTGCTACCGCAACCGCCCGAAGAGGAACCGCAGACCAAGGAGTCACTGCCACCAAGGGAGCAGCCACTGAATGACTCAACGTCTAGATATGTCAGTGAGATCAAACATGGGTAGACAAAGAAACCCCCAAAGGAAAGAGAAGGAGGACTCTCCAGAAAAGCAGCTAAGTAATACAGAGGCATGCAACATGACAGAAAAAGAATTCAGAATAAGGGTCCTAGAGTGCATAAACCGGATGGAGGAAAAAATCGACAACCTCAGCAAGAAGCAAGAAGAAACAGATGAAAAAATCGATAACATATGGAAGAAGCTAGAAGAAACAGATGAAAAAATCGATAACATATGGAAGAAGCTAGAAGAAACAGATGAAAAAATCAACAACTTAAGTAAGACCCAAGAAGATATGAAGAGTGATATAGCTGCAATGAAAAACTCCATTGAAAGTATCAACAGTAGACTAGGAGAAGCGGAGGACCGAATTAGTGATTTAGAAGACAAGGAAGCAAAACACACCCAAAATGTACTGCAATTGGAGAAAAAAATGAAAAGACAGGAGGAGAGCCTAAGGGAGCTTTGGGACAACATGAAACGAAACAACATACGAATAATAGGGGTACCAGAACAACAGAAGGATGAACAAGGATTAGAAAACCTATTAGAAGAAATAATATCAGAAAACTTCCCTGAGGTGGGGAAGAAAAAAGTCACACAAGCCCAGAGAGTTCCAAACAAGGTGAACCCAAAAAGACCCACACCAAGACACATCATAATTACCATGGCAAATGTTCAGGACAAAGAGAGAATCTTACAGGCTGCAAGAGAGAGACGGAAAGTTACATACAAGGGATCTCCCATTAGATTGTCAAATGATTTCTCAACAGAAACACATCAGGCCAGAAAAGAATGGACGGAAATTTACAAAGTGATGCAAAGCAAAGGACTGAATCCAAGAATACTCTATCCAGCAAGGCTATCATTCAAACTTGAAGGGGAAATAAGAAGCTTCACAGACAAAAAAAGGCTAAGGGAGTTTATCACCACCAAGCCAGCAATGCAAGGAATGCTAAAGGGACTGGTATAAAAATAAGAAATAAAAAGCTCAGAAAGAAAACAGCCACACAAAAACAGAAATGCCTACAAACAAGTACCTTTCAATAATAACTTTAAACGTAAACGGACTAAATGCTCCAAACAAAAGACATCGAGTGGCTGAATGGATAAAAAAACATGACCCATACATCTGCTGTCTACAAGAAACCCACCTCATTAGAAGGGACTCACACAGACTGAAAGTGAAAGGATGGAAAAATATCTTTCAGGCAAATGGAAAGGAAAAGAAAGCTGGGGTAGCAATACTTATATCGGACAAAATAGACCTCAAAGTGAAGGCCATAACAAGAGATAAGGAAGGCCACTTCATAATACTAAAGGGATCAATACAACAAGAAGATATAACCCTGGTAAACATATATGCACCCAATGCAGGAGCATCCAAATTCATAAAAAAACTCCTGGAAGATATCAAAGGAGACATCAACAACAATACAATCATAGTAGGGGACTTTAATACACCACTGACAGCACTGGATAAGTCCTCTAGACAAATAATCAGCAAAGATATAGCAATCCTAAATGACTCACTAGATCAGATGGACTTAATAGACATCTTCAGAACACTTCACCCGAAAGCCAGGGAATATACATTCTACTCAAATGCTCATAGGACATATTCAAAAATAGACCATATATTGGGTCACAAGCAAAGTATCCCCAAATTCAAGAAAATTGAAATCATAAAAAGCGTCTTCGCAGACCACGATGGCATAATATTAGAAATAAACTACAATAAAAACAACCCAAAATACTCAAACACCTGGAAGCTGAATAGCATGCTATTAAATATTGATTGGGTTACCAATGAAATCAAAGAAGAAATTCGAAACATCCTGGAAACTAATGACAATGAAAACACAACAATCCAAAACCTATGGGACACAATGAAAGCAGTCCTGAGAGGGAAGTTTATAGCTCTACAGGCCTATCTCAACAAACAAGAAAAAATGGTAGTAAATCATCTAATTCTACAACTCAAAGAATTAGAAAGAGAGCAACAAGAAAACCCCAGAGTGAGCAGAAGGAAGGAGATAATAAAGATTAGAGCAGAAATAAATGACATAGAGACCAAAAAAACAATACAGAAAATCAATGAAACCAAGAGCTGGTTCTTTGAAAGGATAAACAAGATTGACAAACCTCTAGCCAGACTCACCAAGAAGCAAAGAGAGAGGACCCAAATAAACAAAATCAGAAACGATAGAGGCGAAATAACAACAGACCCCACAGAAATACAAATGATTGTTAAAAAATACTATGGACAGCTCTACTCCAACAAACTAGACAACCTGGAGGAAATGGACAAATTCCTAGAAAAATACAACATTCCAAAACTCAATCAGGAAGAATCTAAAAATCTCAACAGGCCAATAACTATGGAAGAAATTGAAGCAGTCATCAAAAAGCTTCCAGCAAACAAAAGCCCAGGACCAGACGGCTTCACAGGGGAGTTTTACCAAACATTCAAGGAAGAACTAAAACCTATCCTCCTCAGACTACTACAAAAAATTCAAGAGGAAGGAACACTTCCAAGCTCATTCTATGAAACCAGCATCACCCTAATACCAAAACCAGGTAAAGACAACACAATGAAAGAGAATTACAGGCCAATATCCCTCATGAACATAGATGCCAAAATCCTCAACAAAATCTTAGCAAATCGGATCCAGCAGTACATCAGAAAGATCATACACCATGACCAAGTAGGATTTATCCCAGGGATGCAAGGATGGTACAATATCCGCAAATCAATAAACGTGATACATCACATAAACAAATTGAAAGAAAAAAACCACATGGTCATATCAATTGATGCAGAAAAAGCATTTGACAAAATTCAACACCCATTTTTGATAAAAGCTCTCAGCAAGGTGGGAGTAGAAGGATCATACCTCAACATAATAAAAGCCATATATGACAGGCCCACAGCCAACATCATACTCAATGGACAAAAACTAACACCATTTCCCCTAAGAACAGGAACAAGACAGGGATGCCCCCTCTCACCACTCCTGTTCAACATAGTACTGGAAGTGTTAGCCATTGCAATTCGGCAAGAAGAAGAAATAAAAGGCATCCAAATTGGAAAAGAGGAAGTAAAACTGTCCTTATTTGCAGACGACATGATATTATACATACAAAACCCTAGAGACTCCATCAAAAAGCTACTGGACTTAATACATGAATTTGGCAATGTAGCAGGATACAAAATTAACCCCAAGAAATCCGAGGCATTTCTATACACCAATAGTGAACTTTCAGAAAGAGAGATTATAAAAACAATCCCGTTTACCATCGCACCAAAAAAATTAAGCTACCTAGGAATAAACTTAACTAAAGAGGTAAAAGACCTCTACTCAGAAAACTACAGGACGTTGAAAAAAGATATAGAGGAAGACATAAACAGATGGAAGAACATACCGTGTTCATGGATTGGTAGAATCAACATCATTAAAATGTCCATACTACCCAAAGCAATCTATAAATTCAACGCACTTCCCATTAAAATACCAACGGCATACTTCAGAGATCTAGAACGAACTCTCCAAAAATTCATCTGGAATAAAAAAAGACCTCGAATAGCTGCAGCAATCCTGAAAAAGACCAAAGTAGGTGGGATCTCAATACCAGATATCAAGATGTATTACAAAGCCACTGTTCTCAAAACTGCCTGGTACTGGCACAAGAATAGGCATATAGATCAATGGAATAGAATAGAGAGCCCAGAAATCGGCCCGAACCAATATGCTCAATTAATATTTGACAAAGGAGGCAAGAACATACAATGGAGCCAAGATAGTCTCTTCAATAAATGGTGCTGGGAAAATTGGACAGATATATGCAAGAAAATGAAACTAGACCACCAACTTACACCATACACAAAAATAAACTCAAAATGGATAAAGGACTTAAATGTACGACAGGAAACTATAAAAATTCTAGAAGAATCCAAAGGCAACAAAATCTCAGACATATGCCGAAGCAATTTCTTCACTGATACAGCTCCTAGGGCACTTGAAACGAAAGAGAAAATGAACAAATGGGACTACATCAAAATAAAAAGCTTCTGCACAGCAAAAGAAACCATCAACAAAACAACGAGAAAACCCACTGTGTGGGAAAACATATTTGCCAATGTCATATCCGATAAGGGCCTAATCTCCAAAATTTATAGGGAACTCATACAACTTAACAAAAGGAAGATAAACAATCCAATCAAAAAATGGGCAAAGGACCTAAATAGACACCTTTCAAAAGAGGACATTCAGAAAGCCAAGAGACATATGAAAACATGCTCAAAGTCACTAATCATCCGAGAGATGCAAATCAAAACAACAATGAGGTACCATCTCACACCTGTCAGACTGGCTATCATCAACAAATCAACAAACGACAAGTGCTGGAGAGGATGTGGAGAAAAAGGAACACTTGTGCACTGCTGGTGGGAATGCAGACTGGTGCAGCCACTATGGAAGACAGTATGGAGTTTCCTTAAAAAACTGAAAATGGAACTCCCATTTGACCCTGTGATCCCACTTCTAGGAATATATCCCAAGAAACCAGAAACACCAATCAGAAAGGATATATGCACCCCTATGTTCATAGCAGCACAATTCACCATAGCTAAGATCTGGAAACAGCCTAAGTGCCCATCAGTAGATGAATGGATTAGAAAACTGTGGTACATCTACACGATGGAATACTATGCTGCTCTAAAAAGGAAGGAACTCTTACCATTTGCAACGTCATGGATGGAACTGGAGAGCATTATGCTAAGTGAAATAAGCCAGTCAATGAAGGAAAAATACCACATGATCTCACTCATTCATGGATAATAGAGACCATTATAAACTTTTGAACAATAATAGATACAGAGGCAGAGCTGCCTCAAACAGATTGTCAAACTGCAGCAGGAAGGCCGGGGAGGGTTGCGGGGCAGGAGGTAGGGGGGTAAGAGATCAACTAAAGGACTTGTATGCATGCATAGAAGCATAACCAGTGGACATAAGACATTGGGGGATAGGGGAGGCTAGGGGATTGTCTAGGGCGGGGGGATAAAATGGACACATATGTAATACCCTTTGTAATACTTTAAGCAATAAAAAAAAAAAAAAAAAAAAAAAGAAATCTTCAAGTAAAAAGAATTAACTCTATATACATATACACACTCACACTTTTACATGTACTAAGTTTTTAATCATGTTTTTTAAATGGGAAGGAAAAAACACCCTTTGTAGTTTTGTAGCCAAAGATATGATTGGGCCAAATGTATCTACCCATTTAATTAAAGGGCCTTATTCTCCCACTCGCCACTGAACCTCCTACCCAAGCATCTCACAGTCATTTCTAGAAGTAACAAGGATGCTGTTTCCTGAGGCTTCTGGTGAGCCCTTGTCAGCCTGCCATGGCAGCCCCAGCTCTCCGAGGTTCACCTGTGATGCCTTCAGTGACTTTCAGGGAAGCCTCAGCACTGCTGCCACCAAACAGGAGAAAGCCAATGACCATGGCTAGTGGGTTGCTTCTGGATTAACCCCAAAGCATCTTACCCTCCAGGAATCGATGGGAATCATACATAAGTAAAGAAAGAAACTTATCTGCCCTAGTTGGTTTGGCTCAGTGGATAGAGCATCGGACTGCAGACTGAAGGGTCCCAGGTTTGGCTCCAGTCAAGGGCACATGCCCGGGTTGCTGATTGGATCCCCAGTTGGGGGCATGCAGGAGGCAGCCGATCAATGATTCTCTCTCATCACTCATGTTTCTCTCTCTCTCTCTTTCTCTCTCTCTCTCTTCCTCTCTGAAATCAATAAAAAATATTTTTTAAAAAAGGAAGAAAGAATCTTCTCTACAACTGCATTCCAAACTTGCTTGCCTGGGCTCCTAACACTGGCTCTCAGGAGAGTCCTACAACATCTCTACTAATTGAGACTTCAGCATGACTTCCTCCTTGCCATCTCCAGGCCCTTGCCTCCACCAGACTCATCTCTCCTTTTCAGCTACTGCAAAGAGAGATGACAAGTGCAGAAAAATATTGCGAGGAAGAAGGTGGGTTATTATCTACACCTGGCAACCGGCAGCTTGTTAGAGTTCATTGGAGGGGATCTCAGCTTTCTAACCTACTGAAGAATTTTGTTGGTGGAGTTTCCTTGAAGAATCCTAATTAAAAACCTTATTTTGCTCACAATGTAGAAATAAATAGGAAATAAATTGGCCATATGTTTCCCATTCTTCCCCCAGAGTTGAGTGAACACACAAGTTCTATAACTCAAAATGTGAAAAGGAAAAATACATTTTCCTGGAAAGATGGATACTCTGATGATCACCTGATGAACAGATCTCATCAAAGATGTCTATTTTTAAGCTGAAATGGGAATATGTGTTCAAACATCAACCTTAACTCTCAACAAAAATAAATAAAAATTTAAAAACACATTTAGTTATACATCCAATGGATTCTTCAAGTAGTAGGTATTTACCTTAATTTTAATCAGAGCTTTTTATAAGAGTGTCAATTTGTGCCTCCCTTCGATTCCAAACTTCAAAAACTGAATAAATGTAGTTGATTGTCTCTTCTGAAAGCAGCTATCATACCCACATGATATATGTAACTTTCTTCTACATGGGAGCCAAGCACATGAACCGTATTATAATAAGGATATATGCAAATCAGATAATCACTGATCATGATAAATTTTAATGACTCTCAAAGTTCTTGAACCTACTGCAACTTAGCCAAAATATGGTTAAAGTTTACTAGAATTTAAATATTTTAGGTTTTCTTTCTAAAGAAACCTAAGTTAAATCCAGACACTCTTTTTTCCAGTGATAAAAAATACAACTGTGCTCACCAGCCATGAGCCTAGCTTTTGGCTAAGCGGTGCTCCCCCTGTGGGAGCACACTGATCCCCAGGGGGCAGCTCCTGCATTGAGCGTCTGCCCCCTGGTGGTCAGTGTGCTTCACAGTAACCGGTCATCCCACCATTCGGTCGATTTGCATATTAGCCTTTTATTATATAGGATAAATGTATGGGTGTAGTATTCCCTTGAAAATACTCTCTCTAATTTCTATGTCCATCTTCTGTTTTAAACCCACAACACCTTTAGTAAATCCCAGATTACTCTTTGAAAATTTTCTTGTCTACCTCTTGCTCTTCCTAACAGTGTAACTAAGGGTACATTTGCTTGTGGCCAAAATCAAAATGAACTCAAAGGTCTAAACATAATTCTACAATTCCTCTTTATTTTGTCCTAATGTCCAATATTATTTATGTGTCATTCTGTCAAAATGTGTGTTATTTTTTTAAATTGTCTTAAATCCTTTTTTGGAATAAGACAAAGGAAAAAGACAAGCACACATATACAGAATCTTATTTATGATTCTGATAAGTAGGTCTGGTTTTTCTTTGGCTGCAATGGAGATATTTATTCATCAGTTTTTGGGCCAATTGGTCATTATCTACTTTATGCTAGACACAGCAACATAAAAATGAAGAACCTCATCTCTATCAATGTCGTTTAAAGCCCAGATATGTAAAACAAACATACTTAATGAGACATTACAAGAATTAAAATACTCATAGATACAAGCGGGCACAAAAACCTAAGTGACCAATTCTCCAATGGGGTGTTAGGGTGAAGAAAAGTGGTCCGGGTGAAAAGTATTTAGGAAAGGCTGTGTGGAAGAGGTTATAAGCGTAGAGAGTTTGGGGAAATGCAGAGCAATCATAACTAAAGCTCATGAAGCAAAGGGGAAATTTTGAAGGAAAAAGCTGGGAGAGAGCTGAGATCATGTCAGGCCTTGTCTCTCACAACCAGAGTTTAAACTTTATCCCATGGGCAAAAGGAGACCACGGAAGAAGCAAGGGAGTAAGATGATCAACCAGTTTTATGTAAAGAACATTCAGTAACTATGGAGACTGGATCAAGGCAGAGAGCTGTTAGAAAACTTATGCACTAGTCCTGACAAGAGATTTGGCTCCTTCAGCTTGGGGGTGTGGAGGGAATAAAGTGACTACTATTTTAACAAAATGCTCCAATTCCCTCTGAAAGTAGAAAATGGGGCCAGATAAAAAATATCATATGAACAAAGAGTCCTTCTAGATCACTTGAAGTGTGTTCTATGTTTGAAATGAAATTGGGGCCTTGATTGCCCCAGCTGGGACTGGTGCTTAATCCTGGGTTATGACAGGGAGCGGTCAAAATGAGCACTGAAATAATTTGCTCAGAACTATTCTCCACGGAAACTCAGTCTTTGTGTATGTGCTGAAAATGAGCTCTTTGAAAAGGTCTAAAATGAACAACTAAATGATACTAAAAATAGATATTGAATTATCCAAGCATTTCTCTGAGTTTCCCTAGGCCTCAAGAGTGTCTATCTAAAATTCTTGGGAGTTTAGAAGGGCAAAGTCATCGCTGAGATGGAAAAATTTCCCCAAAGAAGGGCATTAAAGGTCACTAGCACTTCGTTCTGCTCAAGAACTGTGGTCCATTAGAATTTGAAACTTTCTCCTTCTCAGTAGCCCAATGAGAAAAGTGTAGCTTCTGTTGATATTAAATAAATTCTCTTGTCCCTTAGATTCCTCAACTTTCCTTATATTAAACCAGTAGTTGAAGCAATAGAGTAAATAATTATTTTGGCCTAAAACATAGGAAGAAAAAGCTTAAAAGTAATTTTTGTGCTCCTGAAGAGATCTGGGCATCCCAATCAGTCCAGTAAATAGTGAGAAAGAAGTACAAAAGAAGAGGTTTTGTTCTCAGTGATAATGTTTCACCCCAAACCTTACACTAATTTCTCCGTGATTTATTTGTGCCCAGCTGTCTTGGGGCAGAGTGTCTTCTACCTGTGATAAGTGTATTCATGTGTCAGTGCAAATGTATTAACTCACAAAGTATTCCACAGAGTATAAAATTGCATAACTGCACAGATATAAGCCAGGAATGGCAGCAGGCAATAACATACCCAATCAGAGAGGTGTGTATAATTTTCCCTAAGAGAAAATTATATTCAAGGAAGATTATTTATGGGTTCCTTTTGAACGATGTTTAAAAATATTCATAAAGCCAAATTAAACTTGCATAAGTGACTCATTGGCTTTCATTCCCACAGATGTGTATTGCCTGACTTGGCTATTGGTTGTCGGTTAGTCAAACCCAATGACCAAACATGAACAATCCTTGTTTTGAAGACCAAATCGAGCTTAACTTCACTTGGTCTCCAATCCAGGGTTTTTTAAATGTACAGAAGAAGAGCAAGATCTTATAATTAGAAGGTTTTGTAAAGTTCTTTACTTTAACAACATCTATAAAAATGTTAAATGAGCCAAACTTCAGAAACAGCAACATGAAAGCATTAAGATATATAAGAACAAAAGGATTTATTATTATTGGTAATGGTCCCAAATTAGAAATAATTTAAATATCCTTCTATAGAGAATTGCATAATATATATTAAGTATGATGTCTATGCATAGGCCTGGAAAATGTCAATGATCTCTTCTTAAGTAAATTAAAGCAAATTATAAAACAACTAGGGGCCCAGTGCATGAATTTGTGAACCTTGAAAGGAACTGTGCCCCTGCTCGGCCCCTCCCTCTGCTGCCTCTGGTCCCTTGTCTGCCAGCAGCCCTGCTCCCACCACTGCTGCTCCCATGCGCTGATGGCACCGGCCCTGCTCACACCCGCTGACAGCACGGTGCAATTGGGGCCAGCGCCAGCTGTGGGTGTGAGCAGGGCCAACGTCGTCAGTGGGTGGGGTGCAAGCGGCAGCTGCTGCCCCAATTGCCCCTCAGGAGCAGGGGGAGGGGGAGAAGCCCTCAGGATTGATCAGGACTGGCACTCACCACTCACACCTACTGATGACACCGAGCAATCAGGGCCAGCGGTGCCAGCAGCAGGTGCGAGCAAGGCAGGCACTGGCAGCAGGTGTGGGCTCTGGGTGGGACCACAATGCATGGGAGCAAAGAATTTTCAGTAACCACCAGAGGCTCACCCTGATGACAGCGACCAGCGCCCCATCTTGGTCTGGCGCTCGCTCACCTGCTCCACTATCCCGCTACGGCCACCGCCCACCGCCCACCATGTTCCACTCTCTGATGCCCTCTGCTGACGGCCGCCATGTTCCGTGCACACCCCCTGGTGGTCAGCGCACATCATAGTGACAGGTTGTTCAGTTGTTCCACCATTCAGTCTATTTGCATATTAGCCTTTTATTATATGGGATAAGTGTAGATTAATATCATTTTTATTTAAAAAGAAAAAAAACTAACTCTAATGGTTGATGTATGGACCTCAGGTTTTTACTTTATAAAATTCTATATATATTTTAAGAACAAAAAAGTGCTATATTTGTAATTTAAAAATAAAAAGTAAAGATGGCTATCAAATTCACCTTCCTTCCTGTAAGAAATATATCTCTTGAACACATCTCTCTGGTATCTTTTAGTCATTTTGATTAATTTAGCTCTGGGAATTCCAACTAATACAAATCAGGATTTCTGATGACACTCAAGGGATATGACCTCACATAAGCAGGACTTTAAAAACAATTTGCATAAATCTCTTGGGACTAAAAATATTAACTTTAGTACAGCTATAATGGTAAAGTCAATAGAATTTTAAGATATTACTTAGGCATGGTTGGATATTCCTTAATAATTCTTACTACCAGCTCTCACTCTTCCCCTTTTATAAATGGGAATGCAGAACAAGTAGTAACATCTGGAGGAGGTGGACAGTGTTAACTGCAAATATACATTCAGAAATGGCCCAGTCTATTTTAGGCATCTTATTATGAGAATAACAGTTTTGCCACGTTTTATGTATATAGCAGCACACACACCAAAAGCTAAAATGATTCTCTTAATTTCACAGTCAACTGGATTTGCCTAAACCGTTGTTAAAAAAAAAAAAAAAAAAACTTTGAAAATATAGTAGGCTTCACGTACATGGAATGAGAGATTAATTCATAGAGCCACCTCATAAAGTTCAGCTATATCAATGAGGAAAAAATTAATTCATTTCTAAGTGAGAAAATCTGAAGAATAAACATTATTTAGATGGAAAGTAGCCATATTTACAATTTCTTACGTTGCCAAAATAAATTTAAGGAATTATAAAATGTGTTTTTTCCAAAGCTTATAAATCAGTACATGTCAAAAAATAAAGAAAAGTCTCACTTCTTCTGGAGTTCCAAAATCATCTTTTCTGGAGTCATATATGCTCTTGTTCTAATTTATAAATAAATCCTTAATTTATTTCAAAAGTAGGAAGATTGAGAGTAAAGAAGAGGGGAGAAGTGCCTATGATACTGGAACTAGTTGGAACCCTGAAAAGAGATTGTCAAATAAGCCCACAATATTATGTTCCTTCTGCTCTTTACATTCTAATATTTTTGGTCTTTTTCAGACTATAGCAATCATACAATAATGTTCTCAGGTAAGTGTCAAAAGCTTAGCAATCACCAAATGATTTATAGACCCAAATTTCCCTTTTACCTATAGTAAGTGCAAAGGACATATTACATTCTACCTTAAATAGCTCACTATAAATTGTCTTGGGGAATCTGTCAATATGGATATTTGCTGAGATATATTAAATAATACTTCACTTGAGAACTATCACCTTGAAATTAAGACTCGCTTTCAAGTCAGAAGTCAGAGGTCATCTCTAGAATAGACACATTTATCCATTTTTAAATGAATTGATTTAATGTTAAAAATCAACAACATAATTTCATTTATTAGGCACATAAGTCCACAAACTAGTGAATTGTATTGGTTGATTGGATAGAAGCATCATTTTATACTGAAAACACTATTAGAGTGGATACACCAGGAATGAAGGGTGAAAAAAATGGTTTCAAGGAAACCACCAAGTCCAACTCTTTTGCTTTAGGAGAAACTGAAGTCCAGGATGTTTTTAACTTTTTAGAGCCCTGCAGAATAGTTTTTCATTGCAAAAAGCGATATATTTTAAGGTTATATTATTGATATTGTTCTGGAAATTTAACCTTCTTTATAACTAGAGCAACTATGCTAGCAAAAACTCAACACATAAGCCCTGAAGTCTTCTCATTTGTCTTCAACATATTGGACTATCAGAATGCTTTAGAAGTTTAGGTCTGCAACTATTTAAGGCTGGAGGAAAAATAACTAAGACCAAATATTTATGAATGGTTGTTAAAATCATCGGATTATCTGATAGACGTAAATTGAGTGAAAAGCAAATCAAGTTTCAGATACATCAAAAACGTTTGATCATTTAATTCATCCACTTTTTTAAAATGAGGATGCACCATCAATATATTTATTTACTTTTAAATTATACTGCTTCTTGAGCTAATTACTTAATTTTCTTGACTTCAGTACTAATTTTATAGGATTGTAATAAAGATTAAATAACCTAACATAGGCCTAATACATATTAATACTCTAATAAATGGTATGTACCCACACACACAATAATATTCATACATCATAAGTAAACTATACTAATATAATAGGTACATAATGAAACACACATAAAATAAAAATTTGAAAAAGATAAGCTAAAAATATAAATAGAATTTCAAATATGCTTTTCCCACACTCTAATAAATTATCTTGTAGAACCCATAAAATACATTCACTCCAGTTGGAAATTATTTCTTCAGAGAATTCCTATGTTGAGGTGCAAGCTAACAAAAGAAGACCAAGACTTGGTGGTATGCTGAAGTCAACTTGCACAGTTGAAGAAAGATAATTTTTTCACATGTCTTCTCAATTCTGCATCTAGTGATGTCACATTAGTAGCTTGAAATGGACTGTGGTGAGAGTGTTTACACCAAGGAAAACAGACAGCACTATATATCAGAGTATGTCAGAGCTTTTTTTCCCCTCTAGAGAGATAGCTGGTAGACATTCACTAGCAAATTGCTGTCAGCATTTCAGAAGCAGGAACAGAATAAGGAGAAAGTATTATGGAGTCAGAAGGTCACAAAAAAGCAAGAAGAATAAATAGCCAAAACTGTCAGAAGCTGTGTAGGTGTCACTGACTTTGACAATTAAGTCATTAGTGATTTTTTAAAAAGCAGTTGCTGTGAAGTGGCTGAGCAGAACCAGAAAACAGAGAGTTAGATAGTGAATGATAAACTGGAAGAAAAGAGAAAAAAGATGACAATGAAGGAAATAAGTAGAATCAAGCCACAACCTGAAAAGAAAGCTGTATCATGGGAGTGGAGATAGAAAGTAGAGAAAGAGGTCAAAGTTGAAGAAGAGAGTGGAACAGGGGTTGAGTGAAACCAAGAGGATCAGTGGTTGGAGCCACAGGAGCTGTGGGGTGAGGTGGGGTAGTGTGCTGATGTGCAGATGGTGATCATGTTCAATGAGAGATGATTATAGGGAGACAAGATGACCAGTTAGAGGGCACAGGCTGGACCAAGCAACAGAAATTGGAAAACACAGTAGGAAGCAAAAACATTATAAAGGGATACAAAGAATGGAAAATAGAAGAGTGAGAAGAAAAAAAAACCACCTGAATTATAGACTTCTAATGATGCTTAATCTTCTGAATGTGGTGACCTAACCATTACTTCCACCTTCTTAAGTTCTTCTATTTTATTTTGTTGAGGGGAAAATATTATCTGGACCAGGTTATTTGTGCATGCCAAATTTAAACATCTGATTGGAAATGACATTGAAACTACACATATCATTTGTGTGCTTAGCACTCACAAATCCCCTCTACCTGAGAGACCGGTGAAAGCACAGGCAGAATATTGCACCGATGCCTTTGTAACCTGGAAAAAATCACCTTGTACAAATACATCTGCCACTTACTGTTGAAGACAAGCTTTTAATTAATTGGGTTTATAGTTTTGTGTTCTCTTTTCATTGCTTCTTCTAATCTAATGTCCACTTTCCATGCCCCTAAAAGAGGAACAGGTAAAGGCTAGATGAAAAATAAACTTGCACAAGCAATATTTGCAGAGCTGTTTCTGATAAACAGTCCAACTCACCAGGCTCTTAAATCATCATTTATTTGCACCTGTCTTTGAGCATGGGTCTTTGTGCTACCATAAGCAATTCTTAATTTCCATCAATAACCTTTCATTTCAAGCATGGCCAGTTTGCATTATGAGTGTGAGAGCTGAGAATCATACTTTTTTAGAAGCTGAAAATGGAGGACTATAACATAGGAGGATAATTTAAAGATTGGGCTAGCCTGAACTATCACAGACCAAGTGGGGCCCAATCTGTAGATTGGGTCAGTTTGGGTCATCTTGCTGGGGAGAAGAGCTCTTAAATCCAACAAAATTGTTACCGGGAAAACTTACAAGGAAGTACCTTGTCCACCTGGAGTGGCGTTCGTTCTTGATCACATTGTATATGTCTGATTTGTGCTGTCAGTCACTCACCGAGAGTTAACTAGAACCCCTGAGAAACCTTATTAAATGCTTATTAAAATGATAAGTACCCTGCTGATCTAAGGAAAAACCATGCCTGGCTTCCTTTATGTTACAACTCCAAATAAGATGTGACATACATAAGAAAGTTGGAAGGATGCATTAGTTCTGAATTTCTTGCAAGAGGCTAGAAGAAAGATTTGTCAAGAGCAGAGAAATGGCCTAGAAATTGTGTTCAATTGGGTCCAGAGACAGTACAGATCAGTTGGATGCCTCTCTGACTTCAGTAATGAGTACCGCCTAGACAGAGTGCTGCTAGGAACATGGTAGGTGTTCAATGTATATGTTTTGAATTACTAACTGTCTAGCTCGCTAATTGAATCAGACACTAGAAATTTTGTTCTTCAGAACTCTGGCTGGAAACAGAAGTCAAAAATTAAGATACACCATGGAGAACATACCAATTACTATTAAGTAGCAAGAGATGTAGTAGTAGAACTATCATTAGATTAAAAATGAGTCATTATTAATTTTTAATCTGCTTTGGTCTGAATAGTTGTATCCCTTGAAATGTATTTTAGAATTCTAACCCCCAAAGGTAATGGTATTCGCATGTAGGCCTTTAGGGGTTGATTAGGTCATGAGGGTAGAATCCTCATGAATGAAATTAGTTCTCTTATAAACACACACACACACACACACACACACACACACACACACACACACAAAATAACAAAAAACAAAAACAAACAAACAAACAAAAACACCATAGAGCTTCCTAACCCCTTCCACCTTGTGAGAATACAATAAAATCTGTGACCGGAAGAAAGACCTCACCCAACTATGCTGGCACCCCTGATCTTCCAGGCTCAAGAACTGTGAGTAATACATTTCTACCTTTTAAAAGCCACCCAGTCTGTGCTATTTCATTATAGCAGACAGAATGAACTAAGACACAACAATAAAAGACATGTGATAAAGCAAACGAAGGATTTTTCAGTTTATTGTTTTAACCTTTCCAGTTTATGGTAAGCATAACATTTATTGTTCCCCTTTAAGAGAAAAAAAATTACATGGGATGATATTACTTTCCATTCTTTGTGGTCACAAATTAATCATTTTGCATTCTCAAAATAACATGCTAGTTTTCAGACAAGAAATGAAAAATTACTGGAAACAGGTTCACTCTTTCATTTGTTACTCAAATGAGTTTGGTTTAATGCTGTTTAGCATAAGTGGTAGGTTTAACCAGTAGGATCATGACTCTGCCAAGAACAGTTAAATGACTTTACATGGCAGCTAAATAGAGGCTCCTCCAGAATGTGTCTAGCACCAAGGTGGGGGAAAGGGAAGGAAGCTTAATTCTGTGGAAATACTGCAGCATATTGTGAACAAAGATTCCAAAAATATGGTAATCCTACCACAGTTTTTGGCAAAAGTAAGCATCTTAACATCTAACCTAACAGCTTCATTAACAAATTATCAAAATTTGGTTCATAAATAGTTTCTACTTTTTACTTGGTGGAGTCAGTCCCTTCTAAATCACTGATAGTACACAGTGGTATTTGGAGATTGTCATTTTGGGACTGGGGCATATCATATCAGACCTTGGCCTATAGAACAGCAGGGACAAGATACACTCAAATACATTTGAACCTGGGTAAAGTTAGGAGGGATAATATATAACCAAGAGGCCTGAGTCAAGTTGAAAGAATGATAGAGTATGTCAGGGAGACTTGAATTATCACCGGTGAAGAACCATGATCATAGTCATGAAGACAACTGAGGAGAAATCCAAAGCAGAAGACAAGTCATGCTATCAAAAGCTGAGAGAATGAAGACCAGGTGGCTGTGTACAGAGAGAAATGCTTAGGGCAAAGGAATCAGATGTAAGGCCAGGAATTCAGAACTCCATAAGGAACAGACGTTTTCCTTGGTGTGTCATCTGGTGTAAAGAGTAGATAGAGTAAGATGAAGACCCTAAAACATTAGAACATTTGCCCATTAAAATCCTTGCCATTTTACCAAGTAAATGACAATGGCAGGCTTTAGGGTTTGTTTGATTTGAGAAATTGGGACCCTCAGATCTTAATATTCTATCTTTATTGCTGGTTCTGCTTAGAATTTAAAATGAATAACCAACTGAGGTCTACATCTTATTTTTAAATCTACTGAAATATTTTGATGGGCACATGCAGAAAGGAGTAAGAAATGTCTATTGACTAATACTGAAAAAAAAGAGATGTGCATGCATATCTCTTAGGTTTTATTCTGTACTCTTTCACTGTCTTCTAGTATATTTTAATATTTTGATTATTACCTGTCATTTAATATCTGGGAGGGGAGATCATGTTAGGATGTATCAACAAAGCCCAGCTAATTATTATTTTATTCACTATTACTAAGACATTTTCATGATGTTTCATTGTGTTTTTCTATCAGAGGAAATAATTTGAATGCTGAAAAAAATATGAATTGTGTAAGAAAGTAAAACTTATGGATTTTTGATAGGCTACTTTATCATAAGTAGCCAATTCCAGTTTTCTAAAGTTCACAGATCTAGGGCAATTGATCATTTTGGCTCATCACCTTTACTCCTCCTTTTTCCTTTTACATGAGGTAAAGGAAATAACCTAGTGGTACAAGAATGGATATTTTAGTAGCTTGGGGTAGGAGAGGGCAGAACTGACCAAAGTCTGAACACTAAGGAATCAAGATGAGACAGTGAGGCAATAGATTGAAACCCTGAATTCTTTCCTTGCACCTGAGTTGAACCAAAAAAAAAAAAGCTGGGAATAGGGGCAACAATAATCCCTCTTATATTTCCCCCTGTCTCAAAGTCAAAATGTTTCCCTTTCTCAAAGCTGAACCACACTTGAGTTTCATGAATCACTACTTTTATCTCCTTGTTACTTCCTTCACTTTTAATGTTAGCCCTGCTTTCCAAAATCCCCATCAAAATCCATTTTTGAATATTAATCCCAGAATCAATCCAGATATTGAAAAGCAATTAACAAGTGTTTTTGTATTTAACCAAACCTGGGTGAGGACATTAGAACTGTACTGAAAATTTTGAAAAAAGATCTTATTTACCTTAGTTGTATACTATGAAATACTTAGGAAGGGGTTTTATACCAGCTACCAAAGAATTACTTTATCATCACTTTTGTTTGCTCAAAAAACATAGACAAAAGTGACATAAGTTCAGACCACAAATATTTTTCTAGTCCTTTATTTCTTCAGTTTCAAATATTCTTACCTGGTGTCCTTACTGACCAGTTCAGGAAATGCAGAACAAGAGCTTGACAAGCTCAGCTTCTTATGTTTCTTTAGAATCAGTTGTCAGAACTTGCCATCTTTGAGCTAGCCTCACCTGCCCAAACACCAACTTAAAAAAACTAACAGTACCTGAAACAAAAGGAATTTCAACCATGAGTGTTAAATAAGCCCAGAAAATGGCAGAGACCAGTGTCTATTGTGGCTTCGTCTCATCAAATACTGAAATGTTATTGTAAGCCTTCAGTCTGGCTTTCAATATACATACCTAAGTGTCAGGGGTGGAGTGAAGTGGGGTAGAGGAAAGGGGAATCCATTCTTCTTGAAACAGATACTTACCTAAAGCTGCATTCTTACATGCACCATTCTTGCTCAGCTTGGCGGTATACATGAAAAAAATTACAATGCCAGAACTTCTTTTGCTATCAGGTACTCCAGAACAAATGTAAATTAATGTTTGTCATAAAGTTATGGAGAATGAATTAAAGTCATTAATGCTAACACATTATTCACAAAATGTAACACTTTTCCAAAGTAGGAACTCAATCAATATAATGCAATAAATCAAACATGATTCACTATGAAAAGCGACCCATTTTTAGTTCACTTCGAAGGGATTTAGGATAAGGCAGCAGAACAGGTTACTGTTTAACACATTTTTCACTAAAAATAGATAAAATGTCTGATTTCAGACTCAGAGCAGAATGTGTTTTAATGCAATTTCCTTGGAAATTGCTGTTTCTTATCCACCTCTGAATATGTACTCAATGTGAATTAATTACCACTGGATTTTTAGCTTATAGTTTAGTCTCTGCAGAAATGAAACCTGTCCCCTTTGTCCTTTCACTAGAAGATGGAATTGGCAGGTGTGTGGCCCCAGAATCAATGTGACATTCAGAAAGTTTTTCTGTAAAGCTGGGTGGTTACTTAGAACCATTATGTCTTACGTGATGATATCTGAGATGCACGATAAAATTTTCTGTTTCTTTTGTTTTTCCTGTTAACATTTTCATTTCAGTGTTGCTGATCATTTTCTATTATCTCTGCCTTCTTTGTGTTTCTCGTGTATTTCCCTTTCAGAGAGTCTTGTTGAATTAACTGAAGAATAAAACTATGTAATAGTATAGTCCTATTATAAGCAGAAGAAAATGAAGATGATCTGATGAGATAAATCACTGAAGGTTAATAGCTTTTTAAAAATCAATCTTCCTTCAGAGGAAAAGACTAAATAGCTTAGTGGATGAAACGCTAGCCTCTCACCTCTGAGACCATAGTTCAAGTCTAAACTGTGAAGCCTGAGGCAACATGTTTACTAGGCAGAGATCAGTCTCTAGTGGACAAAAATCTGCACTGCATGAGTGGGAGGCCCGCACCCCTGCACCATCCCTGGGACTCCTTCCTTGGGGAACAGCTCCAGGCAGGAGCTCCCATGACTGTCAGGGAACAGGAACAGAGCGTTTTCAGAGGAACCTCCTCCAATAGGACCAGTGGTGTGAAGGCACTAGAGGTTGCTGCTTTGCGACTCTACCCATCAGCTGCTACCCAATAAACCGTGACACCTGTCTCTGTCCTCTGTCCCCTAACTAACTGGGACACACGAAGCTGATCACTTAGCTATTCCAGTCTAGTGAAGGACTTCCTTACCAGAGTCACTCAGGTGGAAGGCAACCTTCAACAATTGAATTCAAATGCATCCAAATAAAACATGGAGACAAAAACACACATGGATCTGTACTTGTATATAAGCATGTATATTCCTAAAAGTGTGGGTAGTCATGTTTCACTGATACAAGTTGGACCATTCATTTATCATCATGGGTAAGCATCCGTTGCTGGCTATGGAAGGGGCTTCTTTGTGTGCACTCCTCACTAATGTGTTTTCCAGTTTCCGCCCTTCAATAGCGTAGGGCACTGCATTTTGAGCCTCCAAAAGAGATATCTAAACTGTTTACAGGACACACACGGCACAAATAGCTGTTATTTAAAGGAGATTGCAGTCAGCTCAATTTTATGGGAGAAGATGTGGATATCAAATAATCCTGCTGTAGTGTCAAACTAAAACCAGCACTTTACTTCACAGTTTTATGGTGAGCTGTGTTTCTCTGTGCTCTTTACGCATTTTGCAATAGCCCCTTGCAAGTGGAAGCAAGGTCTAATTTGGAACCATTTGAACAGGGGATGGTATTTGAATACAAGGAAATGCCTAAGAAAAGTTTAAGAGTAATATCATATTAAAATGTTGATGCAGACATGACATTACCATATTCCTCCAAAACGATGTATTAATGATTGTTGTTTACTGCTAATTCAAACCACCTGCAAATCTCTTTGTTATGATTAAAGCGAGCTTCCCCCCACCCCGCCCCCCAGGCTGATAGATGGCTCTGTAATTTCGGAGGAAATATGCTAAAGGTCATGAGTTAATACATCCTCTGGTACTTTCTCTTCCCATCCTTGCTTTTCCAAATGGGAGGAAAGCTGTGTTGTATTATTTCCATGTCTTTGTAATGTCCATTCAAAATGAAATTAGAGAGTGCATTAGAGAGAGTATGTGTGTGTACACACAGCAAAATCTACACATACTCTGTACAGTCTATTACTAAAATTATACAATTGCTTTTTGAGAAATTTCATACAAAATAATCTTTCCTTGATAATATATGAATATCACTGTCTGAATCAAGTATTATTATCCCTTTTAAAATTAAACTATCCACAAAACATGCATTTACTTTCTGCTATACAAAATGCTAATAATGCTTTTAGAATGGTCTTTAAAAAGTCTAATTATATCATTTAAAAACTGAAAGACCAAAGGGCAAGCTAAATTCTTCTAACATAAATCAGACTTTTTTTTATTTCAATGACTTTAAAAACCTCAAATGCAGTAATTTTAATAGCAATGAAAGAATGAATAAGTCATAACTCCGCCTGATCACATAACTGTCTATAACTGTTATTAAATGCTCCAAAATAAGTGAACTCATTATGTTTCTGCACTGCTTTTAGCTAATCTAAGATTCTGCTCACTTAATCATGCAGAAAAGGCTTCGGTGCAGTTTTAAACCCTGAGGAAGGTCACTTCAATGCCTTTTTTCCTGTTCTATACTGATCATTTAAGAACAGCACTTTGACCTGAAACTGATGCTATCTCATATAAGCTTGAATGTTTAACCCCCGCATGGCTGCATTTGAGACATACATTTAATGCACAGCCTAATGTCATATTTGCTGCAAACGGAGCCAGGTTCGCTTTTCAACAAAGAATGAAATGCCAATCAGAATTTGTAAATGCCATGTGCCCAGTGAAACTCCCTCTCATGATACCTACCGAAACAGAATGTGTGATTTTAAAAACATACTATCCTTCTGTGAACATTTTATTAAATTATAATTGGCTTTAAAAGTGTGGTGAGGAAGTATTTTTTACTATTGGGTTTTGTCCGACCATATATAAACTTAATGTGGATAATTTAGCCAGCAAAGCAATTTTCTTGGATATAGGTTGAGGTTTTCCCACGTAGGTTAAAAAGGTCATAAGATAAAGAGCATGGAACTGACCTTGGTCAGTTCTGGTTCTTTATAAATGAAACAAATGCCTATTTCAAACTTGAATAATAGTCCTTCATACCTGGTAAGTCAAATATGAAAGTGAGTGTTAAAGGAAGGGTCCTCACAGCTGTTCTGGAACTTGAAGACATGTTTCCTGTGGAGGAACAAGAGGAATCTGGCCCTAGCTGGTTTGGCTCAGTGGCTAAAGCATCGGACTGCGGACTGAAGGGTCCCAGGTTCCATTCTGGTGAAGGGCACATGCTGGGGTTGTGGGCTTGATCCCCAGTGGGGGGCGTGCAAGAGGCAGCTGTTCAATGATTCTCTCATCATTGACGTTTCTATCTCTCTTCCTCTCCCTTCTGCTCTGAAATCAATAAAAATATATTAAAAAGAGGAATCTGCACATGAAGACCATCTGAGTGGAGCAGCCTTGAGTGCCCCAAGAGGAGAGAGTAAGAGGGCGGGTGAAAGAAAAATGGAACAAGAAAAGATGGACATGAAAAAGAAGAAGGAGAAGGAGAAGGAAAAGGAGAAGAAGAAGAAGAAGAAGAAGAAGAAGAAGGAGGAGGAGGAGGAGGAGGAGGAGGAGGAGGAGGAGGAGGAGGAGGAGGAGGAAAAAACCAAAGGGAGATTATTAAGATCCAAATAAGAGTCTTTTAAAAGGATGATTCACCTCTGGAAAAGTTAAATCAAAGGGAATTGTGGTATCTTGTGAAATCTCCCTGGAGGTTCCCAAAAAGGAAAGAACATCCTTTGAATCTTACATGAGAGGTGAAGCGCTGTTCCCTGGGGCCTGACTTCCGGAGACATGCATGTCAATTCAGTGCACTCACACAAGCTAAAGGATCTAGGGCAGGACTCAGCTGACCTTCCCAATCCTGACAATTTTGAATGATCACTTCTCAGACCAGAAAAACCAGAAACTGAATTCCAATCCTGAACCTCACATATGACATATTTAATATTTTTTTGTAACTTTTTGAAGAGTATACACCATGGCAACAGATATGCTAAATGGGAATGCATATGGAGTAAGCATTGAGACACAGCAGGTATGATATGACTAGGTCCCAATCACTTCCTAAGTCAGCTGTATAAAACTTGTTAGCAAAAAAACAAAACAAAACAAACTTGTTAGCAATGTCAGCTTTCTATTTTTGTTTATGTGTTAATTTGAGTTTTTATTAGTCCTTGGTCATGGCATCACAGTTTTTAACAAATCTAACTCTATACAGCACAAGTATTAAGCAACCACCATAAGTAAGCCATGCACCATGTGAGATTGGGGGTGGAACAATAGCAACAGAAATAAGAGTGTCCCTGTAATACAAAATACACTCTGGGAGTCAGAACTCCAATGTTCTTTTGCTGGCTCATGTTCTGAAACCCACTGGTGTACTGCAATTAAATCCTTATACCTGGAGGGAAGCACGTTAAGTGAAATAAGTCAGTCAAAGAAAGACAAACAGCATGTGATTTCACTCACATATAAAGCCCTCCCCCCACCATGTAAATCAGTATGAGAAAGGTATTGGACAGATTCAAAGGGACTGAGTGACCAAAGGACCAGGACCTAAGAGGCTGACTTGTCTTCAGGAAGCATTTTTAAAACACTTCCTGAAGGTGCATGTACATGGACCTAAGTGGGCTATCTGAAGCCAGACCACTGTTCTCTAATGCTATCATCTGTCTTTTAGATCCGTGATCCTCAGAGCACGGTCCCTGGAACAGCAGCACCTGAAAACTGGTTAGAAGTAGAAACACACTGTCAAGCTCCCCCTCAGACCTACTGACTCAGAACCCCTGGGGGGTGGACCCAGCAATCAGGGTTTGAACACGCCCCCCCCCGCCCCTCCCCACCGCCCGGTGGTGCACAGGAAAAAGACATCTGAAAGCTGCCTCTCTCACCTGCTTTCTGCCTCCGGAAAGATCTGCTTTTCAGGCTTGGTTGTTCATTCACAGCCATCTTCCTGAAACACCTCGCCTATTCTCACAGCATATTTGCTCTGAGTGCTACAGGTGCTTGAATGAAAAGTGCCAATGAGTTACGTTGAAGAGTAAACCTAAAAAAAGCAAATGACCCAAACTGAGACCATCTGCCCAGGCAGCCACCCCCACGTGGTAAATACACAGGCTGTTGTTAGCAAGACAGGTTTTTCTCTCACCCCCAACACCACGCATGGTATCCAAACAGTACAACTGTGTGTTCAAACACAGACGCTCCCAACGACTAAAGCTACTAAGAATATAAATTTACATGGTGATATGTTTGAAAAACATATGTTGGGCTTAAAATAATTGATCTTGTTAAAATTATATATATATATATATATTAAGATGCTTACAGAAAGGATTGGTGGATATAATGATATTAATGCCATCTGTGCAATAGCTATCATAAATGAATCAGCAACACACTTTTTTAAAAAATATCCTATAATGGATGCTCCTGAACAATGCTGTAATTTCCATGAAAATGCTTTTGAAATTTACTACCATATTTTAAATACATTAATTCATTATTTCCTCCTATGTTTTTTCCTTCTTTTTCTTGGGAGATAGTAAAACTAGGAATCATGTTTTTCAGATAATTTCCATTGCTTTAAAGTGCACTATTGGGCTGTATATGTTTTTCTAAATATAATAGCATCACTGATATATTTCATTATTTTGCTCAATATCCTACCAAATATTGTTTATCTTTAAAATGACACATGCAAAAAAGTTGCTATTCCCCAATGTATTTTGAACCCAAATAATTTCACAGATCAAATGCATTCAACTCTCGGCTCATTGCTTGTATGTTCTGTGTCTATTGAGAATTACTACAAGGCTTTGTGGTTTTTGCTCTTGCAAAACTGTTAAAATTAGAATAAGAGATGCCAAAGGACTTGATTTTTTTTTCTCTCTAAAAAGGATTCTAGGATCTTGGAGAACAAGCACTAAACAGGGGCCAAACATTGTGAACAGAGAATTTAAGTGAATATTAAAGATATGTGCAAAATAGGTGAAATGAATCTATGCTATTAGAAGCCAAGGTCATAGTACCCTTGGCAGAAGGCTAGGTAGTGGCTGGAATGCAACAAGAGTGGGACTCTTCCGGGGGCTGGTAATGTTCTTTTTCTTGACATGGGTGATGGTCTCACAGTTGTACAGTTTGTGAAAATCAGCACTATGCCTTGTTCAGGTTTCTGAAATAGAGTATTTCATTGATTTCAGTATTCAATAAAAACAGTTCATTGTCATTTAGTAAACATTAAAAAATAATAAAGATACAGGCATACTTAGCTCTATTTTAATACTGAAGCCAGGCTCTGCTAAATCACGTGCTTCTAAGAAATATCCATAACATTGGCTGAGCCAATCACATATTCCTTCTTTTATCAAAAGCTCCCTGAGTATTCTCTGTGTGTTGGGCTGTGTTCTAGGTGACAGGAGTACAGAGGAATAAACTCCTGTTTGGTAGCTTACATTCTCCTGGGGGAGGCCAGGAACCAGGCAATACCCATGACATGAGAGAGGGATACGTGCTGGGAAGAAAAACAAGGCAGGGTTAGGGAGCAGAGAGAAGCGGTGGGGCTTAGGATGGTCAGGTAAGGCTGCTCAAGAGGAGGTGACATTTGAACAGAGGTTTGAATGAAGTTTGGAAGCAAGCCATGCACAGATCTGCAGAAAAGTATTCAGGCACAGGTAGCTAATGCAAAGGCTCCGATGTTTCTTGAGTTGCTGGAAATTTCGCGAAGGCTAGAATGCTAAAGTCAAGTGGGCTGGGTATGTGGTGTGGAGCAGCCAGAGCAAACAGCCAGTGGACAGCATCACAGAAAGCTTGGATTTAATTTTGAGAGTGCTGGGAAGCCATTGTAGAATTTTGAGCAAGGGAGTAGCATGATGAAATTAAAAGAAAGAGATTTACATTCTGCTCCCAGACTGCAATCATATATAATTATGGTTTAAAGTATATCTACATCTAATTGTAGTATGATTGGTTTCTTGTCATTTGACCATGTTTAGTTGCCTTGAGAGAGCAGGTTTTTGAATCCTGGGCTCAAATGTGATCTCTGGCAACTCCTACATTTCTAACCTTGGGCATGCTTCTTAACCTTATAAAAATGCGGGTGGGGGGAATCACTTGCACATAGTAGATGCTCAAACAATAAGTAGTTAATGCAATTTGTAAGATGAAAAGAAGTTCAGGAGGAAGAAAGAACCATTTAAACCATTGTCTTTGTTACTAAACTATGTCCTACAGCAAGAGAGGGTCATAGAAATCTCCAGAAAGCTTCCAATGAGGCTATGTTAGTCTGTTTGGGCTGCTATAACAAAATACTACAGACTGGGTAGCTAATAAACAACAGAAATTTGTTTCTGATAGTTTGGGAGGCTGGGAAGTCCAAGATGAAAGCACCAGCATTCCAGTGAGGCCCATCTTCCTGGTGTCTACTCTGTCCTCACATGGTGGAGGGGGCAAGGGAGCTCCATGGGGTCTCTTTTATAAGAACACTAATCCCACTCAGGAAGGCTCCACTGACATGACCTAAGCACCTCCAAAGGTCCCACCTTCTAATACTGTCATCTGTGAATATTAGGATTTCAACATACATTGAATTTGGAGGGGCACAAACATTCTAACCAGAGGATAGGCCAATTCATACAGCTGTTCCCTGGACGTGTAGCATGTAGTTATGATATTCTGACCCTGCAGTTTGGCACTATTATATTTTATTCACAGGAAGAATAAAGAATTCAGAGAAATCAAGAGTTTCTATATTAGGTCCTAAAAAACAAATTCTGTTTAGAAAATAAAAACCCTATCCTGAAAAATTGGTAGTAACCTAGTTGTCTTAACCACTTCATAGAATCCTATCTAATAAAGGTGTAATATGCAAATTGACCATCACTCCAACACACAAGATGGCCGCCCCAAAGTGGCCACAAGATGGCCTGCAGGGGAGGGCAGTTGTAGGCGATCAGGCCAGCAGGGGAGGGCAGCTGAGGGTGACCAGGCCAGCAGGAGAGGGCAGTTAGGGGTGACCAGGAGGCAGGGGAGGGCAGTTAGGGGCAATTGGGCTGGCAGGGGAGCAGTTAGGCATCGATCAGGCTGGCAGGGGAGTGGTTAGGGCAGCCGTGGGCAAACTACGGCCCGCGGGCAGGATCTGGCCTGTTTGAAATAAATAAAACTAAAAAAAAAAAAAAAAAAAAGACCGTACCCTTTTATGTAATGATGTTTACTTTGAATTTATATTAGTTCACACAAACACTCCATCCAAGCTTTTGTTCTTTTGTTAAGAACGCATTGTGGCCCTCAAGTCAAAAAGTTTGCCCACCCCTGGGTTAGGGGGTGATCAGGCTGGCAGGCAGAAGTGGTTAGGGACAATCAGGCAGCAAGCAGGTAGGCAGGCGAGCAGTTGGGTGCCAGCAGTCCTGGATTGTGAGAGGGATCCCAGATTGGAGAGGGTGCAGGCTGGGCTGAGGGATATACACACCCGCCCCCCCCCCCCCCGGCGCACAAATTTCGTGCACCGGGCCTCTAGTTCTATAATAAAGGCACAAATTCCATAACTTAATGGAGTAAGTTATGGAATTTGTGCCTTTATTATAGAATACTATGAAGTGGTTAAAAGAGCAAAGTGGATCTATTGAACATGTAAAAGAAGGTCATCTATATATATATAAAGAGCCAGGGGCCATCACATCCAAAACAACTGAATGGATGACCGAACAAGCTGAGTGGGGTGACCAGGCCAGCAGGGGGGTTAGTGATGGACAACCAAATCACTGAGCAGCAGGCTGTGTGGGGCGACCAGGCTGGCAGAAGGGGGCAGTGAGGGGAAACCAGGCCAGCGGGGGTGGGAGGCAATTGGGGGCAACCAGGCTGGCGGGGGGCAGGCAGAGAGGGGAGACCAGGCCAGTGAGGGGGGGTGTTGGGGGTGACAAGGCTGACAGGGGGGGCAGTAAGGGGCGACCATGCTGGGGGGAGGGGGCAGTTGGGGGCAACCAGGCTGGCGGGGAGGCAGTTGGGGGCAATGAGGCCGCCAGGGGGGGCAGTTATAGGTGATCAGGTCAGCAGGCAGAGGCGGTTAGGGGTGATCAGGCTGGCAGGGGGGCCAGTTAGGGGCAATCAGGAAGGCAGGCAGGTGAGCAGTTAGGGGCCAGCAGTCCTGGATTGTGAGAGGGATGGCCAAAAGCAGTCCTGGGGATCGGGCCTAAACCAGCAGTTGGATATCCCCTGAGGGGTCCTGGATTGGAGAGGGTGCAGGCTGGGCTGAGGGCCCACCCCCCCACACAAATTTTGTGCACCGGGCCTCTAGTAAAACTATATAAGTAATATAAAGCTATATTTTGTAAAAATCATTCTATCTGCTTCTAAAGAGTCACTTTGAAAAAAAAAAGTCCATTACTTTTTTACCTTTTCTTTCCATCTTTTATACTTCTACACTATTTAAAGACTTTTTAACTAGCATGTACCTAAAACAAAACAAAAAATATCTTAAACATTTTAAAGTATATCCTCAAGGAAAGCAAGATCTGTATAACTGGAGTTAGCAATATGAATCAATTTAAATAATAAAAAACAATATTCCAATATTCATTGAACAACTACTATGCCAGGCACTATACCAAATGCTTTATATGCATAATCTCATTTATTCTTCCCAATAACACTTTAAAGTAGATACTATTCTATAGACTGAGTCACGGGACAATAAATAGCTTGTCCAGACTCACATGCAGAGCGAAGTTCTATCCAGGTCCATTGTTTCCAAAGAAATTCCTTAACCATAACTTCACTGCTCCCAAACATAATGGAGATAAAGCTAACTTTATAGGCTCACTACCCTTGCAAATTCTCTGCTCTGCCCAACCGACTGGCAAATCTGCACCTATATTGCTGACAATGATTGATTCACTTTAGGTATTAATATAAATTGTGACCTGAAATTTTATCACTAGAATTACTATCACCTTAAGTTGTAACCTGGTAGTGGGTAAGAATTGTATGTAATAAGAATAGATGTAAATATTTCAGATGATAATTGTTATGTTGGTGAAATTAGATCCCCTATTAAAAAGTGCTGATTAAATTAACAGGTGAAACTTACAAATTTAGTTTATATTACAATTTAACAATTTTACCAAACTAAGTGTAATCTTTGTTTTAGCTTGACTACTTGTTTGTCATTTAAAACATGTTATTATGTTTTTGTTCTATGACAGGTCAGAATGTCTTACTGAATATTAAAATACCTTTGAGTTTCATGTCTTGGTCAATCTTTATAAGCAAAGTGGTGGCCAGGAACACTTTTGAAATATTCTTCTATATTTTTAAGAGATCGCCATGCAATGTAGTACAGGATACAGAGGGAAAATGTATATGATGAAAAAGAAAGTGAACATTTACAGCTGAAAACAGTTTCCTTGCCATGTCACTTGACAGTCATGTGGATAATTTTATGCCCTAGTGAGGTTTACAATTTGCAGAACTATGGGTTATGTTGATCTCATCAGAACCAAGTGGAAAAGAGTAGGCATTATCTAAATATCATGCTGAAGATGGAAATAATGCATATGGCAAATGGGTTCCATTTTTTGTCAGGAGATTCTTTACTCTAGAGGTGCTCTCTGCAGCAGCTGAACTGGTTCCTGGGATCCTCTCTACAGGTAGAAATCTTTTCCCTTGATAATCCTGAACATTGTTGGGTCATGGTTAGCTGCCTGGGAGGAAGGGTTGTGGGCAGCGGCCTGTGTTGTATGTCAGACATTGTCTTACATAAGAAATCCATTTTGTAAATGTGTCTATGTTCCAAAGAAGTTTTAGCCCTAAATCTTATGCCTTAAAAATGGATTTCATACATATTAACATTATTACATTTAACATTGTCTATTCTATTTATAAAAAACACTTTGGAGGTCATGGGAACAGTGACTTCCAATTTAACTTCCATTCCTTCATTTTTGTGTCACCTACTCCGGCCACCACCTTCAGTTGCCAATCAGGAGAGAAATCTTCACATATCTCCCCACTTTCAATGCATCATTATTCCACTGAGAGACAGTGTCTAACTTGACTGTCATGTAGTCCAGTTAACCTACTATGGTTCATGTTTCTCCTAATTAATATGCACAAAATCTTCTGTATTTTTTTACATTGTTAAATAAAACATCTTGGAGCATCTTCATGTGTTAGTGAGTGAGTGAATGAGCAAGCAAGTGAGCAAGTGAGTGAGTATATACTATCAAGCAAATATTCTGCCAGCATTTTCTACCTTATTAATCAGTTACTTATCTGGGCATCACCAACTGTATCCTCTCACATGTATAACATATCTGATATTTACATTGGTTTTATTCCCCCACATTCTAAAATTTGAGTCAAAGACAGCCACTACATCCTGGTTGGGCTCATATCAGTATATTCTTAGATGACTTCAGTTCCTATCTTAGAATGTGATTCAGCCACTTCTCTTAAACCTTCCCTTCCTTCACCTTTTAAGACCTTCCCTTTCTTACCCCCTGGACCAGATTCAGTGGACAATTGTGTAATTGTTCCCCCTGAAGGGACCCAGGTCATTTTAAAGCAAGAAATAACTTTTATTATTTTTTTCTAAATTAAGCACCTCAATCCATGCAAAATCAGTGGCAAGTTATTGGTCACCTAATATAGTGATTTTCAAATCAGGACTGCTTGGTGGTTTCTTGGGACCCACACTGGAATTATGCTGACAATGCCACATGTGGCTACTGGACACTTGAATGTGGCTGGACCAAACAAGGGACTGAATTTTTTTATTTCCTTTAACTTTAAATTTAAATGCCCACATGTAGCTAGTGGCTACCAGATGGGACAATACAGACATAAGTTATTTCATCATCCCAGAATTTGACACCTTGGAAATTCCAATTCAGTGGGCCTAGCATTTAGCTCTAGAATCTATATTTTTAGAAACTCCTTAGCTTCTAGGGTAGAGCCCGATATGAGAACTATGGAAATATGTTGTAAAGAAACATAAACAGAATGAAAAGGAATTGGAAAGGCATTTGGAAATGAGGTGTCAGAATTGTGTTTGTGCTGAGGGCACCAGGGTCAAATCCAGATAGAAGGTGTATTCTCCCAAAGTAGCCTGAAGTAGTGTAGCCACATTGAGAGGAACCGAGGTTTTTAGTGAGAAAATGAAAAATACAGAGAGATGAAAAAAATAAGGTCAAGAACAGGATCCCCACATATAAGATCTGAAGCCGGAGAGATGCTGAAGTGAGGACTGGATAAATCATGAGGTTCAGTGCTGGGTCTCAGTGCGATGAAGCACCCACGTTATCGGAAGTTTTGTTAGGGACAGAAGCAGCAAGTTGAAGGAGCCATGCAAGATAGGCCATTGGAAAAGGGAAAAGAGATTTTAAGTAAAATAGACAGCAATATATGGTAAAGAAAAAGCTACTAACAATTGTCTGAGGGGCCGCTTAGTAATATCAGAGCCAACTGTTTTTCCACCTTAGCCTTACAAGTTGGCCTGGGAGATTCCCTAGTTATATATGGCATCAACTGAATATCTGTTATTTCAACTTGTAATCTTTATTCCATGTCTTTTGAGTTTCGATATAAAAATCTATCTACAAACTCAACAAAAAAAGTATGTACAAACTAAAATGGACCTACGCTTTCCCTATCTCTTCTCTTTTTAAAGTCCCCAGTAACTTCTCCCAAATCTATTCTATGCTACCACAAAAACAAGTAATGGAATTCCACGTTACCTTTAATCCTTACCCATTTGATTGGTAGCTTTAACTGCAATGATGAGACCTCCAGAAGGATCTGAGAAAACAGGTATGGACGAATACACAGAGGGACACTGGTCACTTCAGAGGGTGCCTAGTATGAATGACTTCCACATTCCAGTGTTTATAAGAGAAATGAATGCACCACTTACAAGTCCATTTAGAGATGCACTGAGGTCAGTCCACTAATAAAGTCATCTACTCAAGAGTGCGTACCTGATGACTATGACTTGACTTTTCAATGCCTGAGAGCTGTTGGATGTTCCACTATTCATTCAATAAAAATATAATTCTCAACCTGTTTGGCAAGTCTTTCTGTAAGACGAATGGATAGTTGGCTAACTTTGAAATCTACCTGTAGCTAAAATATAGGTAATTCTTGAAACCATGTGCAGGAAGCTTTTGATAAAATCACAATTAATTTTCTCCCCTGAAATACACAGTAGTCAGAAGCTCCTTTGTAATCATCACTCTTTCTCTATTTTATATGAATACCAATGAATGTATTCTTTAAAAAACATTTAGAAGGAAAACTCATCACCGGTTGCACATTATTTTTTTATAAATGTCATTCTACATTTATACTGGCAACTGCAGCAATCTATGCAAACCAGATTTGAATAGCAGCAAAGCAGAGTATTTACAAACACCTTGGATACTTTAGCATTCACACCCTTTCTTCCTGCCACAGTGAATTTGAATTGGGTGCTGCAGTTGCTGTCAGATCCAAACACAAGTGCATCCTTCAGCTGCCGCCCCCTACCAAGAACGCCAGGCAAAATCTGCCCGTCTTTTATCCACATCTCCTACCCTGTAGCTCACAATTAGTGTTTTTAGTGGCAAAGGAAAATCAAAGGATACCAGAAGTACAGCTTCCCCATCACTGATGGACATGAGAGGTGTCAGAAGCACCAATGAACAAAATCCGCCTGAAAATGCTCCTGCACCCTTCTAGAACTAGTAGTGCTTGTCCCCCCAACCACCTCCAGAAAGTTTACAATATCTTCTCAACAGAACTCATCCAGAGTTACTGCATTTCAATGATTAGAACAACATATCTCTTTCCCCATCACGCCTATCTCCAAACCCCCAAAGCCCATGATATCACATTATAGCACCATAGATGTTCTTTAAAATCTGCAAAATAAAATAACAGCCTATGTTCTGTTTTCTTTCTGACTCAGAAATCATAAAATTATTTATCCTTATGAGTGAAAGATTAGTACATCATTCATCCTTGTATCTCCTGTACCTATTTTAATCTAAACTTGAGTGTGTTCAGGGAGACTTTTAATGACTACTTTTTCAGAGCAACTCATTATTATAGGGATTTTAATATCTCTTGTTGCCCATTTTTCTACTAGTAACAGGTAGTATTAGAGCTGTATGCACCAAAGTAGGATTTAATGAAACCTAATGTTCATCCAAATGAATCTCTCATGGCTAAATAGGTAATACTGAAACACAAATATTTTTGTGTTTGGAGCAGATTCTCTAGAGAAAGATACAGTCAATGTGAATAATGAGTGACAGTTTCTTAAAGGTTAATATCTTCTTTAATCTATTTCCATAGCAGAAAGGGAAAAATGCTGTATTAAGCATTGGGTATGCTTTGGGGATTACAGAAACAATTTCAACTATAATGTATATGCTAAACCAGAGTGAAAACAAGGAATGCTACACATACAATTTATTTCATAAAACAGAGAAGTGCTTTAAATATGTTTTCCTTCCTTATTAAAGAAGTACCTTAGGTGTGCATGTGTGTGTATATGGGTGTGCAAAAAAGAAGAGAAATAACACTCCATTCAAGACCAGGAACTGTGATTGTCACGTCAGGTAATGAAACCATTAAATGCACGGTATTAAGAAGAGACAAGATGCAATTAGCCAAGAAATTACTCTGATCTCAGTGACATTTTCAAAAAATCATAATACAATATACATCGGGGGATGTGATTGACAGCCTAATCCAGTTTTGATGGGACGTAGTCCACATACTGTGAGTAAAGCAGTGCGTGTCCAGATAAAGCTCACAGCTGTGAATCTCTGATATGTCCTCACAGTCTTGTCACCTAGGAAATTCCTCAGGTTTAAAAGATGATGAAAGTATCGCCCATTAATGACAGGATCATCTCCTGCCCTGAAATAAAATGTACTAATCCCTTTTGCTAGGTCTATGAATTTCTAATATAAATTACATAAACTCTAGTAATTCATCTCTGTTAGCACAGTTGTGTTTGGAAGCTGTACAGCAGTCTTTGCCCTATTTGAAATGCTAGATGAAAGCAAGACATGTTCGTTTAAGCTGCAGCATCAAGTAATTTAACAGAGGGGACAGAGAAACTTCTGGATAATGAGAACTACAGATGTAAAAAAGGGGAAGTTTAGAAGTTCGAAAGTGGCTTGATGGGTTTATGTTTCATCTTTGCAAAGAGATCAGAAATACAATGCATACTTTTTAAATAAAGCTTAGATCTTAACTTTGAATGGCTAAATAAATGACATCAAACAACTGGGACTAACAAATAATTATATAGAATTAATAATTATTAACCAGAGACCCTAGAATTAAAAAAAAACCACCCAAAAAATAGAGTATTAATGGACAGCTAAGGCAAAATTGTTTTCCATCATTTTGCCTTAACTGTCCCCTAGTTTTATAATTGTATGTGACTATATTACTGACATTCCAGCCCAGACCCACATATATATTCTACATTATAGACAATGCACATCATGTAATATCTTCCATACAAATATACAGCAGAAAGGGTAAATAAAGGGTGATTGATATTTCAAAATCTGCAATTATTTCATGGAAACAAAGCACTTAAAAGGAAATGATAGTATCATCAGTGTATTTATAACCTGGTTAATATTACTTTATATTTCCCAATGTTTATTTTAAAATTTGGACACTAAATATTTCTTTATCTATCAGAGTTTTTTTATTCAAGGAAAAATATATACTGACTAAACTTTGCTTTCTAAAATATAACTTGAAAAAAATGGAATACACACCTCAGGGCATGACTAAATAGTGGTCAGATTCTTTTTGTAATAAGCATACTAGATTCCGTCTATGGGGAGAATAATTAAATGATAAAGAGACTACCATTACTCGAAATATGCTCTTTGGAAATGCCTTTAGAACAACTGGCTGATCACATAAATAGGTCCTATAACCATACTTTACTTTTAATAACAATCAATACTTTCAGTCTTTATCTTCCTATCAAATCTGTTTCAAATGACTTTGTTCTGTTCTGCAAACTCAAGGCTGTCTTCAGTTGTTAAAGATTTACTATCACTAATATTCTTTAGTGAATTTGGATAGCGCCATTATTTGTAATAGCGAAAAGTAGACATAATCCAAATGTCTATCAACCAATTAACAGATAAACAAAACTTGCTATGTCTATCCATACAATAGAATACTACTCCACGATAAAAAGGAATCAGCTACTAATAAATGCTACAAAATGGATGAATCTCAAAAATATTATGGTAAGTGAAAAAACCAAGACACAAACACACACAAAACACATATTGTATGAGTCTATGTACATGAAATGTCCAAAAAAGAAAAGCCTATAGTAGCAGAAAGCAAATTAGAGGTTGCCTGGAGCTAGGTGTGGGAACACAGATTGATTCCAAGTGGCATAAGGTTTCATGTTGAGGTAATGGAAATGGTTTAAAATTAGATTGTATTGTGGTAATGGTTGCACAACTCAGTAAATTTACTAACATTCATTGAATTGTACACTTAAAATGACTGAATTTTATGGTATGTAAATTATACCTCAATAAAGCTCTTTTAAAAAGAGAGAAAAGATCAAATGTGATGCCATTTTTTAAAAAGCAAGAACAATTTGAAAGAGAATACAAGGGCAAATTATAAAGAGGGCCTTTGAGAACCTGGCATTATTAACACTTCCTAAGGTGATTGTTTATAAGAATGATATTAATTTGAAATAACAGTAATTATGTTTTAGTCAGCCCTCATGTATGTTGCCATATGAATTGCCTTGAATAACGTACTAATGGTTACTATTGCCTTTGAAATGAGGTCTCAACTCAAAGAAAATGAACAATTTCCAAATAAACTAACAATCATATAGCTTCTTTGAAAAGGAAAGAAAAGCAATTGTTTTTCACCAACAGCCTGTCCATCTTGCCATAAAATTTCAGCAGATTCCCTGACCGGTTTGGCTCAGTGGATAGAGAGTTGGCCTGTGGACTGAGGGGTCCCAGGTTCGATTCCAGCCAAGGGCATGTACCTTGGTTGCGGGCACATCCCCAGTGGAGGGTATGCAGGAGGCAACTGATTGATGTTTCTCTCTCATCGATGTTTCTGGCTCTCTATCTCTCTCCCTTCCTCTCTGTAAGAAATCAATAAAAATATATTAAAAAAAAAACACTTAAGCAGAAATCATTATTACACATATACCTTCCACCCATGAAAATTTAGGTCCACAAAACCCACCTCTAATTTCAGAGCTCAAGATAGTCCCTATTTTAATAGTCCTATAGGAAACAGGACAAGGCAAACCAGTTATTCAATGTCAGCATAGCCAAGGGAGTTGTCGTCCAAACCATTGTCATGAGATCAAAAGCTAACAATGTACATAAATTCCCAGTACTTTCAGAATTAAAGACACCCCGCAAGTATGATGGGTTCCACCTGAATTCAAGCCCCTTGAACTTCAGCAGGTTGTAGCAAACTTGAAATCTAAGCTAACCCCCATTTTATGGGAGGAAAGGGAAAAAGGTAAACGACCTATTTTATGTTAGTTACTTGAAATGTTTAGCTATGTGCACAATAGTTTCAGGCCATAAAGTAGAAGCAAATCTACTTTAAAAATCACATATAAAGAGGGAGTTGGGGGTAATGAATTATGCCACTTATGACTCAGTTTTACAAAATACTGCAATTTCTCTGTTCTAAATGGCTTCAAATGTATTCACGATGGTGGAACTGTGGGTGTTTAAATAGCAAAGAGAAGAGAAAACTCTTATCCAGAGTAAAAGACAATATATAGACACAAAATAGCATTTACAATAAAATCATTGGCAAACTGCTGGTAACGAACCTTCTCCATTTTTTACCCCACTTGCTTCTGTGTAGATGTTGGTCATATAATAAAGAGCAACACTAGGAATGTATTAAAACTTTTTTATCTTCAATTTGGAACAAATGTCCTAGGCACCTTGACAATGAAAAAGAAACTATATATAATTTTCCTAAAATTTTATATATGGTATTTTTTTTCATTTGGAAAATCACAATTGTACTTCATGTGTGACTAAGTATGACTGTTTCTTTCTTTAAGGTAACTAACGATCATTGACCTGAATTGTTTCAAATTGCTTTATCTTATCTACACTTAAATCCGTAAGAGCACAAATCATCAGAATTTAGATTTTTCTTAAAATAGAATCCTTACTGTATTTTTGTGCTATTTAGAGAATATAGTATAACTTAAAAAGATGTCTCCAATTTAAAATTGGTCAAAAAGTAAACAACTATGCTTTAAATGGTGCGGTAATGCATAAAGATAGTACTAGCACTTGAACATTTTTTCAGAGGATTTACCCATTTGTCATGTTATATTCCACTTCCGGGCAGTCAGCTACAATGTTGGCATTGTGTTCCAAAGCAGAGAACTGCCTGCCTAAATACAGAGTGGCTCACTGCTGCCCACTGGGACTGCTCTCTAAGTCTCTATAGCAGGAGGGGTTAAATGGGCAGGAAGAATAAACTGCTTCAGGAGCATTAACATTTCTAACTTTAAAAATGAGTGCCTCTCTGGTGTGCACTGATTATGAAATGCCTTCTGTAAAAAATACAGCCCTCCAAGCAAAAACATTGCATGTTCACTCTTATTGTCATTAGGCTTTAACGATTTACCTGGCATTTCTTGTTTAATGTGAAAATTCATTTGCAAGAGATATTTCCACAAGCAAAGTCCAATTCCTATATCTTCCTGTGCCACAATCAGACCTGGATAGACAAATAGAAATAAATAAGATAGAGGAAAATACCCCTGAAATAAATTTTAATTTCTAGAGTAATGGGTCAGAATTCTACACAGAAGATGATTATCCCTTTTCTGTACCTATCAGAGACAAATGCGTATGCAATAGTCCTTTCATACAGAAACAAGTTCATCATCGGTGTTTCATTCCAAAGGGCTATATCACACAAATGGCATTCTAGGACCTAGTTTAATATTTATAGGAGGGGAAAATTCAATACACAAGTAAATCAGTATTTTAGGAAGGAAGGAAGGAAGGAAGGAAGGAAGGAAGGAAGGAAGGAAGGAAGGAGGAAGGAGGAGGGAGGGAGGGAGGGAGGGAGGGAGGGAGGGAGGGAGGGAGGGAGGAAGGGAAGGAGGGAGGGTGGGAATAGAGGAGGAGGGAGGACCCTTCAGTTACCATGTATACTTAATCACTATTTAGATGGCCAAAAGTATACTATACCTACTTTTTCTTTGAATCCTCATCTGAGAATATGTTCATTGATTTTGAGAGAGAGAGAGAGAGAGAGAGAGAGAGAGAGAGAGAGAGAGAGAGAAATATCAAAAACATAATGTGAGAGAGAAACATTGGTCCGTTGCCCACTCCGCCCCCCCTCCGGTCCCCCCCACACACACACACACACACCGACCAGGGATAGAACCAAACTGGGAATCAAATGTGAAATGTTTTGGAGTTTGGACAACACTCCAACCAGCTGAGCCACCGGGCTAGGGCACTATACCTACTTTTTTAAAAATATGTTTTTATTGATTTTAGAAAGAGAAGAAGGAAGAGGGAGAAATAGAAACATTGATGAGAGAGAAACATCGATCAGCTGCTTCCTGCAGGGCCTGCACTGGGGATTGAGTCCACAACCCAGGCATGTGCCCTGACTAGGAACTCTTGGTGCATGGGCTGTAGCTCAACCACTGAGCCACACCAGCCAGGCACTATACTTACTTTTTAAAATTATTTTTATAGAGGTCATTTTCCTACCTAGGGCTTCCCTTTAAAAAAAAAAACAAAACTGTATCAACTATAAAGGCATCATAAAATTAATATAAGCAAAAGCAAAACCCTAGAAATTAATTTAATTGCTACTTATCATGTAATTAAGAGAGAACAGTAATAGAAAAGCTTGAATAAATAGAATTGCTTCTGAATTTTCTGAGCTAGACAGTTTTTATTTTCCACTTAAAGTAAATGTTAAAAAATTTTTTTTCTGTCAAAATCCTAAATAGCTTTTTGACAGGTTTGTTATGGTTAATTAATTACTTTCATTTGCACCAAGTTGTATACTTGAAGATGAATAGTACATGATAACAAGGCCAGCCTCTGTGAGGGAGACCTTTAGCGGTCTATGCAGTCTGCTGCCTCATTACAGAACTAGCTATCTGCAGGAAGCCTGACTTTGAAAGGTACAGCACGTCCCATAACTCCCTCCCCTCACTGAGATGATTGTAGCTTCTTTCGAAAAGTGATGATTAGGAGAGAGAAAAGCAAAACGGAATGCCGTATGAATATTTCATGTAAATGAAAGCAAGCACTTAGCGATGAGCATCTTGATTGATGCTAGAGTGCCTCTAAACGTCTTGACATTGAAGGGTTCCGACTCCCCTTCCCTCGATGACGGTTTCAAGAGCTGCAGTTAATAGCAGAATATGGCCGTACTTAGCTGAAGGGCTCTTTATTACCGGCCGATATTAAATAAGACCGCAGGCCTCGGGTTAGCCTAAGTGAATTCTAGATAAAAAAGACTTCAGAGGGAACCCTAGATGAGATATGATTGTTGCATTTTATTTGGGTTTTAATTTTTTCCTCCCTGGAGCATAATTGTTTATTTCACTTTTAACCCCCTACCCCCTTAAGGAAGAGCCCAAGGACACAAAGTGACATGCAGATAGAATCTCAATTAACAAAAATAGATGGAGGGTAGATGGATGCACGGGGCTCCAAGTTATTTTAAGTAAATGACAGCAGTAATAGTAATAGTAAATAAGAGGAAAGCCCTCATTTAAGCAGTTTTTAGAAATATAATTATTTTCGAGATAAGTAACATTTTCCTAAAGTTGTACAGTAAACCATCAGTCCCCTATCCTCCCTCCATATGTGCAAGGTTTATCTCCTTAAGGAGTAAGGGATGACTTAAGAAACTCAAGCAACAGAAGAACTCAAAACGCAAGTTCTGTTGGGGGAGGTCAAGGCTTTAGAAAGGCAGTTCTATGGCCCGGTCATAGGTTGGCTGACATCACCATAACTCCCGCCCTGCAAAGTCAGGAACTTAGGTCATTTTCCTCCAGAAAATGTTGGGTAACTGCCATTTGCTTAGGTCAGGATTTCTACCCACACTGGCTCTTCACAAATCATCTGCCACTGAAAGGTAAATAAAGTCTCCATGAGCTGTGACCACAGAGACCTTTGTGCCCTTGACTCCACCAGAGCAAAGAGCCCAGAGAGAGTCCCGGGCAAGATCCTGGCACGCCAGCAGCTCCCAGCCTCAGACTCAACTGCTCTTCTGCAAGCGTCACCTAAAGACAGAAAGGAAGGAAGGAAGGAAGCACAAGAACTACCTCCAAGGCCTGAGCTCACTTAGAGAATTCCAGTTGCATTTAAAATAGCCAATTCTGCAAAATGATGGGTCACACAAAACCCAACAGCCCGATTTCTACTTTCCAATGTGACATCTCTTCTGACTCCCACTCTGTAACTCCTGGGGCTCCTTTAAGGGGAGACAATAGTTCACACAGGAGCAAAATGAAGCTCTGAGGTATACAGAAATACGTGCATATGGATTTAAGAATGGAAGACTTGATAGGCTTCTGAGTCTGCTCAGATTTCATCATTGAATCACAGAACTGGAAAAGACTTTTCAAAATCACTTAGTCCGGTCTCATGATCGAATGAGGCAAACAAAGAAACTTGGAGTAAAGCCAGCACTAGGTTTTAAATCGCATGATTCTCATTCTTTATTTTTATGTCACCAAAATTATCTATAACTAGAGCCCGATGCATGAAATTCATGCAAGAGTAGGCCTTCCTTCTACCGGCTGCCGACACTGGCTTCCCTCTGGCACCCAAAGCTGAGCTTGCTTCCCTCTGGCTGCTGGCAGGGACCTGGACCTGGGCTGGCTTCCCTCCCACTGCCTCCAGGCATCCAGAAGGACATCTGGTCTAATTAGCATATTACCCTTTTCTGGATGACCTTCCAGACAAAGCTATGGCAGTGGGGGCTGAGGCAGAGGTGGCCACAGTGGCGGTGGGGCCTAGCCCCTTGCACAGATTTTGTGCATTGGGTCTCTAGCTCTATTATAAATGTATACTTTTTGTTTGCATTTACATGGTGTCTTTCTTTCAAAATCCCAATAGTTAATTGATAATTTATCTTGCCCTGGCTTGGTGGCTCAGTTGGTTGGAGTATCATCTTGTATACTAAAAGGTTGTGGGTTTGATTCCCAGTCAGGGCACAATCCCTGGTTGGGGTGCATATGGGAGGCAACTGATTCATGTTTCTCTTTCACATTGATGTTTCTCTCTCACCCTCCTCCCTACCTCTCCTCTTTCCTCTCTCTCTAAATCAGTAAACATATCCTTGGGTAAGGATAAAATTCCTATATAATAAAGAGGTAATATGCAAATTGATCCTCACACCCTCGCATCACAAGATGGCCACCCCCATGTCATCACAAGATGGCCGGCAGGGGAGGGCAGTTGGGGGGGACCAGGTCTGCAGAGGAAGGCATTTGGGTGTGACCATGCCTGCAGGGGAGGGCAGTTGGGGGTGACCAGGCCTGTAGGGGAGGGCAGTTGGGGGGGACCAGGCCTGCAGGGGAGGGCAGTTGGGGATGATCTGTCTGGCAGGGGAGCAGTTAGTTGTCAATATGGCCAGCAAGGGAGCGTTTAGGGGGTGATCAGGCAGGCAGGCAGGCAAGTGGTTAGGAGCCAGAAGTCCCAGATTGTGAGAGGGATCCCAGATTGGAGACAGTGCAGGCCAGGTGAGGGACACCCCCCTCCAGTGCATGAATTTCATGCACCAGGCCTCTAATAATAATAATAATAATTTATCTTTTGTCTTATAATATCCTAGACCCTCTTACAGTAGTTTAAACTTTAGCCCATGGCATCAATTTTATTAAAGAATAACAATGCATCACATATATTTATATAAGTCTGCAACACACTTTCACATTAATTATCTACTTCAGCCCATCCAGAAGCCTTGAGATGCAGTTATTTCTCTTCTTTCAGGAGAAAGAAACCGACATTTACCTTATCTAATGAGGATGGTATCATCTGGCTCCAAGGTCATTCCTTGTTATCTTCAATTCTATTACTTAATAAATATTTATTAAGCACCTACTATGTGCCAGGCTTCTGATTACAACTTACAGACTGTTTCACATTTTTCCTGTATTAGAATACAGTCATTCCACATTTTTCCAACCAAGTTTTGTCTAGTAGCCAGGTAGAGATTAGTGTTGAAGAGCTGACCTAATACATGCTTAAATTTTATCTATGGAACTACTTGTATTTTTCACAGATGCCCTGTATGGTACACACATGGCTTCTGAGGCCTTTATGCAAAATTCTAAATACAAGAATGCATTGGCTTTTCAAATAGCATTAGCACTGTAAAGCAGAACAAAGAAATCCATAGTCCTGTCGGCTTCTAGTGAGTTACAAAGCCTGACAGTAACACATGCAGCTCTCAGGACCACAGGCAGCAGGCATTTAAAAAAGAGAGAAAGAACTCCTGGACTCAGACAGCAGTGTGATGATTGCAGGGGGCAGGGGTGTGGGTAGAGGTGGAAGAGGGTATGGGGAGATAAATGGTGACGGAAAAAATAAAGAAAAAATGTGAGGGGTGCGGGGGAAGCTCACACAGCATTTGGAAAATGACAAGTTGTGGATCCTGGATGCCATTATTATTATTATTATTATTATTATTATTATTATTATTATTAAAATTAAACAGAGATTTAATCTAACATTCCATGGGCAGTCATGCAACTGACTTTAATAACTGTAAACTGGGGCATACATCGCACTGCACTGAACCTAACGCTTTAATTAAGCTTCGATGCAGCCAGTGACGATGACTGTGGTGCCCACAGAAGCTCCAAGCTGCAGGGCGCTCTCTGCCTGCCCAAGCACAGGCCCTGGGAGCCGGGCAGGAGCAGCAGCCACCGGTGCCACAGTTCGATATTTATGAAAGAGAAGCTCTGGATTTTATCATGGTGGTATAGATCAATTGTCAGGACAGAGTCCTTAACAGTGTATTCGGGGAGCGAGGTACAAAACCAATTTTATCTGCTTCAGTGATGTGTGAACTGTATGAGGAAAGACATCTCCCAACTCCCTGATAGCTTATCTTCCCTGGTGACCATTTGTGCGTGCTCTTGTAAATATACATATTTTACCAGGGAAGGGAGGGGGTGAGAAAGGCTCTTTAAACTCTCCTTTGAGACGACCTTGAAGTAGGAGCATTTGAATCTTCCAGGAAATTAGCAGCCAAGTGTATTTCGATAATGATGGGTGGGTGGGAAGTGCCACTCAGAGAACTGCCTCTGTCCTGGTTCTTCCCCAGAAGACCGTCTTTCCCACCAAGGCTGTTTCTCCAGGAGCAGAGAAAAGCAGAGCTGCCTGGATCTGGAAGTCACTGGAGGGCTCAGCTAGTCAGAAGAACTAACAATGAGAGAGATGTTGATTTGGTATTTTCTCAGGCTCTGAGTCTAATGAACATCCAGAGAGAAATGAAAAACCACTTCCAAGCAAAGCTACAGGCACTCAGTTGCTCTCCCACAAGAGCAAGGATGGCAGGAGCACCAAAATAACCTTTGTTTCTATCAGCTATGTAAGTCGGACTGACTGAAACGTTTTCATTCTTTTCTGTGTTCAGACTATCTGGATATAGGATGCTACTTTAAATGCCACTTTAAATGTTACATGTTCACCCTAGCTGGTTTGGCTCAGTGGATAGAGCATCGGCCTGTGGCCTGAAGGGCCCCAGGTTCGATTCCGGTCAAGGGCACATGCCTGGGTTGCAGCTCAATCCCTAGGAGGGGGCATGCAGGAGGCAGCTGATCAATGACTCGCTCTCATTATTGATGTTTCTATCTCTCTTTCCCTCTCTGAAATCAATAAATATTAAAAATAAATAAGAGTTACATGTTCTTTTTTCAGCACTTTGGACTACACACCTGAAGAGTGATTCCTCTCATATACCTAAGGTTTGGGCTCAAATATCTAGTGGGCACATTTCACAGGCATTGCTACACCATGCCTTCAAATAAGTGCCTCTTTACTGCCTAGGCCAGAGGTGGGCAAAATTTTCCGGAAAGGGTCAGATAATATATATTTTAGTCCTCAAGGGCCGTTTGGTTTTTATCACAACTTCTCACCTCTGCCCTTAGCCTGAAAGTGGCCATAAACTATATATAAATAAACTAATAAGGCTGTTTCAATACAACTTTATTTATGAATACTGAAAGTTGAATTTGTATAGTTTTTATATTGCACAAATATATATCACAACAAGTAGCTGTGGTCTCATTACTTCTCATCTAACGATGTTTGCGAGTATCCACAATCAATATAATTGAGGGGGCGAGAGGTTCGCAGACTTTTAAGTCTTCCATCAGAAGTAACATGGTACAGTAGACTTTTGGTGTCAGAGAAACCTGCATTTGAATTCTGGCACCTTAGGCCTATTTACCTCTGTGAGCTTCAAAGCACTACAAATGGGAATTAATATGCCTCACGTGTGCTTAAAAACATCATGCATAATGAATGGTTCTCAGTAGATGCTTGATACCCACTGAGTGTTAATACCCATTCCCCTTTCTACGCATCCTCAGAAAACGGAAGGAAGGCCCTGTGCACTAGTGAGCTGCAGCTTTGCCTTGTTTCAGGTTCACCTCACGTGCACTGCTACACTGCTGCAGGTGCTTCTTATACTAAAAGCCCGGTGCACAACATTCATGCACTGGGGGAAGTGGGGGTCTCCCTCAGCCTGGCCTGCACCCTCTTGCAGTCCAGGACCCTTTGGGGTTGGCCCCTCAGGGAGCGGGCCTAAGCCAGCAGTTGGACATCCCCCAAGGGGGGTCTTTCGTGTTTCTGCGGAGGCGAGAGAAGCATCTGCTGCTGTGCTCACTAGCCATGAGCCTGGTTCTAGCTGAGAGACCACCACGGGGCAGCTCCTGCATTGAGCATCTGCCCCCTGGTGGTCAGTATTCGTCATAGTGACCAGTCATTCCACTATTTGGTCGATTTGCATATTAGCCTTTTATTATATAGGACTAGAGGCCCAGTGCACAAAAATTTGTGCACTCGGGGGGACGGGGGTTACCTCAGCCCGGCCTGTGCCCTCTCGCAGTCTGGGACCCCTCAGAGGATAACGACCTGCTGGCTTAGGCCTGCTCCCGGGTGGCAGAGGGCAGGCCCAATCCCTAGGTGCAGCTCCTGGTCAGGCTCAGAGCAGGGCCGATTGGGGAGTTGGGGCGCCACCCCCTGTCATGCACAGAGCAGGACGATCGGGAGGTTGTGATGCCATCCTCAGTCACACTCAGGGTAGGGCGGATTGGGGGGTTGGGGCACTGTCCCCTGTCACACTCAAGGCAGGGTCGATGGGGAGGTTGCGGCACCACCCCCTGTCACGCACAGAGCAGGGCCAATCAGGGAGTTGGGACACTGCCCCCTGTCACTCACAGAGCAGGGCCCATCAGGGGGGTTGGGGCTCTACCCTGTCACCCACAGAGCAGGGCCCATCAGGGGGTTGGGGCGCCGCCACTCTCACACTCAGGGCAGAGCCGATGGGGAGGTTATGGCTCTACCCCATCACACACAGAGCAGGGCCGTGGGGGGAGAGGGGGGTTGGGGCTCTGCACCCTGTCACACACAGAGCAGGGCCAATCAGGGGGTTGGGGGGCCACACCCTGTCACACACAGAGCCGCAGGGTGATCAGGGGGTTGGGGAGCTCCCCCCTATCAGGCACAGAGCAGGGCGATCAGGGGGTTGGGGCGCCTTCCCCTGTCACAAACAGAGCAGGGTGGATAGGGAGGTTGTGGCCCCGCCCCCTGTCACACACAGAGCCACAGGGCAATCAGGGGGTTTGGGCGCTGCCCCCTGTCACGCTGATCCCTGTGCCGGGAGGCCTCGCGGCTCCACTGATCCCGGTGCTGGGAGGCATATTATCCTTTTACTATATAGGATAGAGGCCTGGTGAACGGGTGGGTACCAGCTGGTTTGCCCTGAAGGGTGTCCTGGATCAGGGTGGGGGTCCCCACTGGTGTGCCTGGCCAGTCTGGATGAGGGGATGATGGCTGTTTGCAGCTGGTCACACACCCTTCAGGGTGGGGGTCCCCACTGGGGTGCCTGGCCAGTCTGGGTGAGGGGCTGAGGGCTGTTTTCAGGCTGGGGGTAACTGAAGCTCCCAACCGCTCCTTTTTTTCTTTTTCTTTTTTTTATTCTGGGCCATCTTTAGCTTTGAGGCTTGGCTACAGCTCTTAGGCCTCTGCTGCTGAAAGTAGGTTTCTGGCCTTTGCTTACCATGTTGAGATCCTGCTGGCTGAAGCCCGGCGGCTAAAGCAGGTTTCTGAGGTTTTGTTTAGCTTCTATATTTGTTACATAGTTGCTTAGAGTTGCAGCTCAGAGGCCTGCAGTGGCAGGCGGGGAATGTTGGAGTCCTCCGTCACTGAAGCAAGCAAGCCTCATGTTAGTTTCAAGCTGCCTGGCTGCCGGCCGCCATCTTGGCTGGCAGTTAATTTGCATATCTCACTGATTAGCCAATGGGAAGGGTAGCGGTCGTATGCCAATTACCATGTTTCTCTTTTATTAGATAGGATAGTCCATGAAAGGAAGCCTGCTGCTCATGTGTTTACTTCTTTTTCCATTCAGGTTCATTTCATCAAATTCCCAGATTTCTTTTAAAAAATAGAGAAGAGCTTCCAAATGCAACACATTTTCTGTTTCATGAGTCCACATTCATATCAGCTTGGTGATGCCACTTCCAGGATGAAATCACCTCTCACCAGCAGGCATCATTACAGATTCAATGGTAGTGGTGCTTTCAGCTATAGCGAGAGCCAGTAAACTGTGATCCCTCAACTGATCCGTTTGAACAACGGGAGAACCTGTTTCGGGCCAGGAATGAGACTGGATTTTTTTCAGATGAACAGTAGTTAGAAATGCTCTTTTCATTTCTCGCTTCAATCAACCTTCGTTATTCTGCCCGGACCCTGTGCTCAGCCCAGGGAACAAGAAAATCAGCAAGCTACTGCCCCCAGCAGCACCATCCAGTGGTGGAGATGGACACGCCCACGGACAGCGGCCAGATGTGAGAAGGCTGTGTGAGCACCTGCAGGGGAGTACAACACTGTCTGCCTGCAGGAGTCAGGGAGGACGTCACCACGGAGGCAAGCATGGATCTCTGCCTTAAAGGACTAGAAGGAGTTTGCCAAAGATGGAGAGCATCCCATACAGAACAGACAGAGAGGACGAGGTAACGAACTCCACTGTGGCGAGTTCGCGGATACCTGCAGGACTGAGGTTGCCGTGAGCACACTCCCCTGGTGCCACCACTGCACCTTGCTAAAGCCTCCATTTCAGAATTAATCACACAGCAATTCATTCATTAATTACCCCCCCCCCATTAAACTGTAGTATAGACCCTAGTAGGCACTATGTCTTTATCTAATGAAAAGGAGATAATCAAGGTGCTATGAAGATAAACAAAAAATGTAGAGGGTGATCTAGTATCTCAGCCTCAAATGGACTTCCAAAAGTTTTATAGAGAGAGACTGGAAATTTATTAGCTATAAAGTTCACTTATAAGCGAGCCCTGCCATAAGATTAATAAGAAAGACACACACAAAATGGTCAATCAATATTTATTATGTGAATAAAGACAGCTGTGAGAACATTATGTCCAAGAATCAGGGCATTTCAAATATTAGGTCATATCAAAAATAAGTAAAGCTACAAGGTCTGACACGATAAGAAGAAATCTGAAATGCTGTCTGCCGGCAGAAATCATCGTCTCTCAGCCCCTGTCCAGCTCAGCCTCCTGCACTGGGAACCTGCAGCAGTTCCAGTCCCATGGGCAGGTAGTATTGGAGTCAGTCCTGCCAACCCAAAGCAGTTGTGAATTGCATTTGGGGTATGTCTGTCGAGCTGCTGCTACCTACCTTCTTCCTTAGGCATGCTTCTATCTACTCGGTACTCCGGGTCCCTGATTGAGGTTCTAGTGCTAGAGCACAACTCACTTAGCGAAAACCTTGACATACTATCCAGACCTCCCTAAGAGCCTCAAAGACACAAACCATGGCTCTGGGCCCACCTGCATGGACCACTCAGAGAGCAGTGTGGACGGGGCCCATCTCAGGAGCCTTTCCTGTTTCACTGCACCGATTACTTTCTCACACAGGTCTCCATCCACCAGCGAGGATTGAGCTTGTGTTTGTCTCCCACGCCAACACAGACACTAACATGTACATGGCTGGCTCCTCCTTGTCATTTGAACTGTCCTGTCACAGATTAGGTGCCCAGGAGCATGCTCAGCATTGCCCAGCTCCCACCCCCAACACTGGACTCCCCCTGCCCAGAGCAGGGCTCTCAGTGAAGCTGGTCATGGCAGAATATTAGAGGCCCGTTGCTTTCCACTGAAGGTCTGTTTAAAACACTTGTGTGAGGGTGTGTTTTGTTTTTTAAATATATTTTTATTGATTTCAGAGAGGAAGGGAGAGGGAGAGAGAGATAGAAACATCAATGATGAGAATCGTTGATCAGCTGCCTCCTGCATGCCCCCTCCTTGGGATTGAGCCCGCAATTCAGGCATGTGCCTGTGACCAGAATCGAACCTGGGACCCGTCAGTCTGCAGGCCAATGCTCTATCCACTGAGCCAAACCGGTTAGGGCAGGTGTGTGTGTGTGTGTGTGTGTTTTTAAATAATGGGGGCAATAATTTCTGCATGTATGTAAACTAGCAGATGGTGAGCATGCCTTATTGTGTGACTAAGATTCATGTTTCAGAATCTATCGATTTATTAACTTCACAGTACAAGTTTTGCTAGCCTGAACCCAGCGCAGATGAATGATACATACATGGGCATTAAGACATAAATTCATCCATAGATTTAAAGTATGTTCCTTTATAATATAATTTTGTATATTTATTTTCCCATCCTTTGGCAAAGCCTGTGAAGCAAGCAGAGAACAGCAACTACATGAAAGAAAATACCTAAAATAAACTCGAAAGAATGCATTCTCATATGTAAAGAGAAAATAGGCTTGAATATTAAGACATTTTCAGTATTCTAGAGTGAAAAGTTGATCCCACAGATCATTTTTTTCTTTTTTGTTAGCATAATTCACATTTAGCAACCTAAAGGTTCTTTTCATTATGAATGATCATAACTCCCCAAACCAGCCAACCGCTTCCATACATTTCACAATTGTTCTCATTTTAGAAATCAAAATAAGTCTAATTAAAATTATAAGAGCCTTTCTAACCTTAAGAGCTAAGATTTTAAAGAAAATCTTTAGTGTGTTTATATTGTCATTTGCTTTTTATACCCAATTTTCTGTCTTCACTGGTTAGACAATTAACCAGTATTCAATTTTTTGAAATACTGAAAAGCATGAAATTTACATAAATAAAATAAATTAACACAGTTAATACAATACTGCCTCCTGACATCACCATTATCAGATGTCATCAACAAATAATCAAGATACCAAGTCAGGGTAGGCATTGTTCCTTAATAATTGCTTCGATTGTCATAGACTCACTAGTCATTACAATATTATTCAGAAATTTGTTTTTAATCCAGTGAACATATTGCTAATGACTAAAACATCTAACAGCATCATCTTTTCTAAAAGCAGCAAAATGCCAGGGAATTGATTTTAATTAGGTTTTAGAAAAAGAATTATGTGGAATTCAAATATGTCATTCAACTCATATGTCAAGGAAACTCTCCAAAAGTCTGATGTGGTTAACTGGACTTTGGGACAGGGGAGACCTGCGTTTGGAATTCTGCAATTCATTTTGAAAGTTCTTATACACACAGGCACACTGTGGCCGAGCGCCTTGCTCCACTCTGCATCTTCCAGCAGGTTTCCTTCTCTCTCTTTCTTCCACAGCCAAAACCACCGGGGCAGAGCATCAGGACGTCTCAGTATCAAGAAAAATGATCACTTTTCCAAATCCTTCTTTATGCAACCACAGGGGGTTCAGGCTTCAATTGAGGGAGGCAGTGCAGAATTTTGAATTGAGAACTTATTTAATGAGAATGCAAATCAACAAAGCCTTCCAAGCAGGTGAAGAACAGAAAGAAAATTCAGGGAAATACCACACCCATTAAAAAATGGGCCATTTTGCGCTGGTGAAATGGGGAGGGAGGTTTGAGAGTTAGACATGTCTTTATCCCTTGAAAGTCTGGCAATTTACATGCTTAATACCTTCAGATGACCTTTTGGGAGTCGCCAATAGTATTGTCTCTTGTGCATTCAGACTACATTTGTTGTAGTGGGACCTGTGAGGCTAGTACTCATTCAGTAAGATCCATAAAAGTTCTCTGGGCTTCTTTAAGAAAAATTTTCTAAATCATCATTACATCAAAGCTACTAACTCCAAGGGAACCCTGATTGACTTCATGCAAACACAACCCCATAGCACCTATGCTCAGCACCTCTCATCTCTTTCCCTAGGGACTTCTCAGTGGACAGGACCACTTAACACCCATACATGTAGAGTCCAGAATTGGACTGGAATCAATGTGGCCTGGGAGAAATCTTTGACTAGTGAAAGATAGGAGCCAAAGGATGAATTATTTCCCCCTTTTCCTATCTTTTTTCCCTCCCACTTTACTTCCCACAGACTGTCCAGAGAAATAGTTCTTTACACAGCCTCTCAGAAGACAGCTCCATTTGCACTTGGTAAGAGAAGTGGCTAGTTTACAACGCGCCTTTGCATTAACCACTTCTCTTTCTGCCTCACTTCCTTGGCCCTCTGACTGCCCCCTTGGATTGCACCTCTATTAAAGCAATTGCACATAACCCTTTACCTCAAGCTCTTCTTTCTGAGGACCGACCCAGGCAATAGGAAAAGTTTCTCAATCTCATTGGTAATCAATAAGCTACCACACTAGGATACCAAACACACTCATTAGGTTAGAAAAAATATTTTGAATATATTTTTATTGATTTCAGAGAGAGATAGAAACATCAGTTATGTGAGAGAACCATTACTTGGTTATTCCCTGCATGCCCCACACTGGGGATTGAGTCTGAAACCTGGGCATGAGCCCTGACCAGGAATCAAACCATGACCTCCTGGTTTATAGATAGATGCTCAACCACTGAGCCACACCAGCAGGGCAATTAGCAAAAATTTTAAATTCTGATAGTACTAAGTGTTACAGGAATGTGGAAAAACAGAAACTCACTTACTGTTAATAGGAGTGCCAACTGGTGCAACCACTTTGAAATATTACTTGGCATTATCTACTAAAGGTGAATATTTGCCTTTCTTAGAATTGAGCATTTCAACTCCTGATTGTATACCCTAGAAATATACCAGATTTACCATGAAGCTAATCAAATTTAAGCTTCCAGGTTTATCACTGGCATGAATCCTCTCCAAGGGTTCATACCTAATTGTGTGTGTGTGTGTGTGTGTGTGTGTGTGTGTGTGTGTGTATGCACAAGCATGCGCTAAAGCAAATCTCCCCATTTGTATGAGCTTAAGACTCCAAAAATTCTGGATCCACCCTTGACTGAATAAAATTGTTCAGGGTACAAGTACAAGAAGCAACATTGTTTCTAACAGTCCCAAACTGGAAACCTGGAAACAACCCAAATGAACATCAACTGTTGAAGGACATATCAGTCAGGGATCAGTGACTGGGAAAAGGGATGGGATTTATGATAAGAATTCAACCTTATACAATTGTGGCACAAGCCAGGGAAATAACGGTCCGGAAGGGGGAGTTGAAGGATCAGAGAAGGAGTCTTAATATCATGAATTTTCTCCTTTTGGCCAACCTTAACTCAGAACCCCAGAGGGAAGAGAATTCTGGGAAATGGAGTTTATAGCTTCCCCAAATTAGTGCATCACAATGAAGCACAAATGGATAAATTGTGGGATATACATGCAATAGAATACTATATTACACTAACTATAAATAAAGCCTAGCTACACACAACATGGATGAATCTTACAAACTTAATGGAAAGACATATGACACATAAAGCTACATTCAAGCAAGAATTCATGGTGTATGATTTCACTATGTAAGGCTCAAAAAGGCTAAACTAAAAGACATTTATTAAAGATGCATACATAAGTGATAAAACAAAAGAGAAAAGCAAGGAATCAATTCTCAGGAGAGTCGGGATCATGATTACCCCTCCAGGGAGGGCTGATTATAATCTAGAAGAGATTCTGGAAAACTGGCATTATTGTACGTTTTGACCATGGTGTTTGTAACACAGTTCTTCATTTGATAGTTATTCATTAATTTTGCATATATATATGCCTAAGCAACCAGACGACCAGACAACCTGGCAACCAGATGGTCACTATCATGCGCACTGACCACCAAGGGGCAGACAGCTAAACGCAGGAGCTGCTCCTTGTGGTCAGTGCGCTCCCACAGGGGGAGCGCCACTCAGCCAGAAGCTGGGCTCATGGCTGGTGAGTGCAGCGGTGTTGGCAGGAGCCTCTCCCAACTCCATAGCAGTGCTAAGGAGCAGCAAGCTGAGCAGTAAGGAGCAGTGAGCAGGCAGGTGGTAAGGAGCAAGGAGTCCTGGACTGCAAGAGGGATGTCCAACTGCCAGCTTAGGCCCAATGGGAGCAGGCCTAAGCCAGCAGGCAGACATCCCTCGAGGGGTCCCAGACTGCAACAGAGTGCAGGTTGAGCTGAGGGGACCCCACCTCTAGTGCACAAATTTTGTGCATCGGGCCTCTAGTATTTCATAAAATTAAATAAATTTTTTTATTTAATAAACTGATCTTTACCATTCTCTCTTTGAGTCACTATAGGACTAGGCAACCACATATCACACTGAGTCCCAGAGGGAAATGGGGGGCGGGGAGAGGGAGTGCTCCCCTACAGAAGGTCTAGCAGTAGGGTCCTCACTCATGGTTCTGCTTTTAGCAATTATGATGAATTCCAGGCAGGTTACTATGCCTGGATTTGTAGACTTATGAATGTTACCTATTACTAACTATATAGACTTAATGTTTGTGTTCTCTAACCCCTGAAAAAAAAATCCGCATGTTAAAATCTAACCCCCAATGTGATAGTATTTGGAGGTAAGGCCTTTGGGGGGCTTTTAGGCCATGAGGGTGGAGCCCTCATAAATAAGATTAGTGCCTATAGAAAAGAGACCCCAGAAAGCTCTCTCGCCCCTTCTGCCATGTGAAGACACAGAAAAGAAGCCATCTATGAACCAGGTAGCAAGGCTTTCACCACACACCACCTTGCAGGGCATTGATCGTAGGCTCCCCAGCCTCCAGAACTGTGAGACATGCATTTCTGTTATTTATTGTCTATTCAGTCTATGGTAGTTTGCTATTGCAGCCAAAACTGACACTAAATTATTCTTCAAAACATGAAAGCAGTTAAAATGCTTCCTTCACAGAAATCAGGATTAAAGAAAAGAAAATAATATAGGCACATCTGAACAAAGAAAAAGTAGCAGAGGTAATGTTTTTTTCCCCTACATGAGCTTTTTTGCAGCCTCAATATAAGGTAAAATCTACAATGATCAGCTCCAACAGTTTGCAAAGTTATCAAGAACTAAATTGATGGCCCTAGCTGGTTTGGCTCAGTGGATAGAGCATCAGCCCACAGACTGAAGGGTCCCAGGTTCAATTCCAGTCAACGGCACATACCTAAGTTGCATGCTCGATCCCCAGCCCCAGTTGGCGTGTATGGGAGGCAAGCAATTGATGTGTCTCTCTCACATTGATGTTTACCTCTCTCTGTCTCTTCCTCTTCCTTCCACTCTCTCTAAACATCAATGAAAAAATATCCTCAGGTGAGGATTAACAACAACAAAAAAAGAATATAATTTGACAAAAATTTAAATTAATAATTATTTACCATGAAACTTGCCCTAAGATTACAGTGTGCGTGACTAAAAATATCGAGATCACCAGCACTTTCTGTTGACATTGAGCAAGTTAGTTAACCTCCCCTGAGACCTGAGTACCCTGTAAAATTAATGATAAAAAGAATACCCATAGCCCGGCTGGCGTGGCTCAGTGGTTGAGTATGGACATATGAACCAGGAGGTCATGGTTCAGTTCCCGGTCAGGGCACATGCCCAGGCTGCTTGATTGCCAGTGTGGGGCATGCTAGAGGCAGCCGATCAATGATCCTCTGTCATCATTGATGTTTCTATCTCTCTCTCCCACTCCCTTCCTCTCTGAAATCAATAAAAGTATATTTTTAAAAAAGAATAACTATATCCTATGTGAGAATTAAATGGGATAGGCCATGTAAAATGGTTAGGATAATACCTGGGAAACAGCAGACATTCAGTATATCAGATTTTTTTAACTAGCTTTGGTTTTCTTGGGTTGTTATTATACAATGAGTCCTTAAAGACCTTAAAGAAATTAAGAATAGATGCTATGGAACAGTGGCTCAAAAGACACTACAGAAAAGGAAGAAGTTTAAATCTAATCTTTATTTTCTGAGAACTGCAAAATCAACATGAAAAATTCAAGTTCCCCAAACATTTAAGCCTGAAACAAGAATAAGGAAAATAAAAACAGTTCTCCTACAGATATTTAGTCTCTGCATCTGTTGTTAAAAACACAAAACCTTTTTATATAAAAGCACAGTGGGAACAGACTTTACAAATACACATATGGATAAAACCACCTATACTCAGTAATAATCTCTCAAATAAAGCCTATTTGCTTTCAGCTTGAAGATTCTACTGTTTTTAAAGCAAGGGTAAATTTTGTGTTTAAATACTAAAAAATTTTCTTTTATTTACAAGATACAAAAACAAAACATTTCAGTAACTCAAAGGCAAAATATCCAATTTAGCCAGGAAATAGTCTTCAATGAAGAAGCATATGCTTTTCAATGGAAAAAAAAAATACTGATTTGAATTCATTTAATTAGTTTCAAATGTTATCAGAAAAGGGACACCTGGGGAGACATCTGTAATACTGTCAACAATAAAGTTAAAAAAAGAAAGAAAAAGAAAAGAAAAGGTACACCTGCATACATTACTATGGAAATAAATAAAGTGTTTTCACAAAATAAATGAGTAAATGAGATTTTAAAAACCTAGGCCCACTCCAAATTTTGCCAACCTAAATCTTATCATGAACTCTATAAAAAGGATAAGGCATAATCTACACATTGATGGCAGTTTCAAACAGAAGCAAAAGCAATTTAACATGGACAACTTCTCCCCACTGTCCAATAGGGTAGACAAACTATGGCCAGGTGGTTTCACTTGAGGGAGGCAGGGGAATCACCTTCTGGGTGTCAGTGGTACACAAGACAATTAAGGGTTTTGGAGTCCAAGAGCTCTATACTTAGCAACTCAGATTCTTAACTTGGGAAGTTTTTTAACCTCTGTAAAAATCTTAGTTTCCTCATCCTTAAAATAATATAGCCCTAACTTGTTGGGTTATTGAGCTAACACAATATGGCACACTGTGTGTGCTCAATAGATACTATGTCTTTCTCAAGGCCAGAGGGTGCTGATCCTTTTTCATTGTATCTAGCTAACAATTAGGTCTCATACCTCTTGAATGAAGAACTGAGATTATTTTAGGTCATTTCTGATCCTGATCATGGAGAAGTAAATCTATTCTTTCATTGATACACATGGATAACTAACAGCGATTCATGTGAAGGTGAGTTAAATGTTTCGTCTTCTCCCTAGGACCTTGCACAATATCCTATCTTTATACTGGCCATTTTCCTCCGGAACAGAGACTATTCAATCCCTACCAATTCAGTAAATTTAATCACCCTTGACATTCAATAATAAACCTTAAAATAATTGATCTATAATTTCAGTTTAAATGATCTGACATAGCCAGGCTACTTTTAAATGACAGCAAATGGGATTTTTTAATGGAAATATTGATAAGCCCTTAAGTGAATTGGGGAGTTGAGGACAATGACAATGATATTGCACTAATAAACCTAATGCCATGGAGATTGTCTTTTTAAAAAATGTGTCTTTTCTTTATCACAGCATAATACCTAGCTTGACAACAGAAATGTCAACAGTTAGGGCTCTATTCTTCAAACCGTCATGCTCTATTAATGCTGTTTTTCAGTGGGATTTACTTTGTCAAGGAAGGAAGGACCAACGAGGAAAGTCTATGGTCTTCCTATTCACTAAATCCCTCTTCTCACTGATGCACAAATGACTGACTACTCCCAACGCCACAGAAAGAATGAGTGTTGAAAACAGGCCAAAATCACCTAGAGAGCGGGCGGAAAAAGCTACCCTGTATAAGCAAAGACATGCTTAGACAAGAAGAAAAAGAAAACAGTACAGGTGATAGGAATGTCGGGGGTGCTCCCTGGGTCATGTTTGTGCTCTTTTGGTTGCGGGGAGAAGAGAAAGTCTTCATCATGCAAATATAATTGAGCACTATTAGCTGGGGCTGAGAATACTGTCTTAACTGTTCCAAAGTAACCTATGCAGCTTAACCCCTTTAATCCAAACAGGAGGAGGAAAATAAACTACTTGGCAAGCAGAGACACATAGGGTTGCAAAATGAGGCTAAGGGGGCAGTAAAAGATTACAGATGGGGACTGTTCATTATAATCAGAGGGCATCAAAAGCAAGGAGAAGGCAGAATGGAGCTTTGTTTATCTTGGATTTAATGGTGAACTTCGGGTGCAAAAGAGAGCTCAATATACCTTTTGCATTTAGAGAAGCAATACCTAATAAGCTCCTGCATGAAATAGGCAGATAAACAAGTTCTAAATGAGGATCCAGAGCTCAGAAATGACTTGAAACTTTAAACATCTGAGTCAAAGACTCTGCTGTACCACCCATCTGTATAATAGCTTCTTGTCCCCAGACTACATTTGTGCACACTATCTCTTTCAATTTTCACAAAAATCTCATGAGATAAGCGCAGCAGGGTTTATCAGACCCCTTTTACACATGATGACAACTGAGAGTCACTGAGGGTAGGGACTCCCCAGAGTGACACAAGCAGAAGATATCACCTGGTACTGTCTGTTGTTGGGCTCTTTGTCTAGGCCCAAGAATCTCTCTACAGGAGAAACTGCATTGCAAAAAGTTTTTAAAAAGTATTTAGGAGTGAAAAGATTGCATGCCAATGCAGAAAACTCATCTACTATTTTTTAACATAACAACTTCTACTCTAATTCTGGAATTCATCTAACTTCTATCCCAAACAAGTGTTGTAAGAAATAAACATAAAAACTAGATTTTTTTTTTCCACCACAAATTAGAATAGAAACATGAAACTAGCCCTATGTTAACCTTACTGTGTCTTCTCTTTCTGTGAAGATGGTTGGGCAAATTTTGCTCTTTACCTACCTTCCATTTATGACAGAATTCAGAAATGTCCAGAAAGAATTTGAATTACTGCCACAGTGGCCAAATCCCAATATCTGTGCTTTTGAATATGCACTTATGACAAACTTCATTAGAATTGAACAATCACAGTGTGTGTGATATTTCTAGATATTTTTTAATATTCTACAGCAAAGATAATGTTCATAGAATAAAAAGCTATGAGACTTTTGCTTCAGCTGATGAGGCAACCAGGACTTGCAGAACCATAATCCAGGAGAGAAGAAAATTTCACTAAGGTACACCTATATTCTATCTGCTTTTCTTCTCCTTGGGGAGCTTGCCAATTCTTGGCCCAGAGAGAGGATAAGAAGTCAGATAGAAGATGCATTGCTTAGCATCAAACAAGCCAGCAGAGTTTGGGGCAATCACTGGGCTTAGGAGACAATTGGGGTCATGAACTACTAAATCCCAGATAAGGGAGGCCCAAAGAAGTAAGCTATATTATTTTTCTCTCTTTTCTCCTCTCCACTCCCTCCCCTTCATTCTCCCCAGTTTACTTGCCAATCAAATGGGAAAAAACAGAAACTAAGAAACCAGAGAAAACAACTGACAAACAGAGTGGAATTGTAGGGAATCTCACAGTGTATAGGAGACAGGAATAGGAAATCAAAACCAAGCAATAAAAAGGGATTCCAGTAAAGACCTGGGTTCTCAGTTACTATATCCTAGGAGTCACTGTATACTCAATGCAGACCAAACCTTAGAAAGACTGAAAATTATCCCTGAATTACATCTGTTCCTCAATGGGGTGAGATGATTGGCTTGTACTTTATCTGTCTGCCAGAGTCTGGGATAAATGTACTTTAGAGAAAGAAAATGTTGAGTCTCTAAAAGCTTTAATTCAAAATGTTCATCATTCCATTGAAAATAACCAAGCCTCTTAAGAAATAGGATGAAGGGAGGAGAAAAGGCAGACAGTAAGAATGGATTTATAGATGATCCAAATATTATGAACAATGATTTATAAATAATTGTGACAAATTAAGTCAAGAAAATAGATAGGAAAAATAGAGATTTTCACCAAAGGACTGGAATCTATAAATATAATCTAAGAGAAACTCTAGAATTGAAAAATATAATAACTGAAAATAAGAATTCAACAGATTAATTTAAAAACATCTAAAGAGTGAATTAATGAACAATAAGAAAAGTAAGTAGCATGGAGAACAAAAAGTATGAAGAATACAGGAAATAATGAAAGAGACACGAAAAAGTAGGATACTAGTGGGGGATGTAATCTAGCAAAAACGGAATTGGAACCTAAGAAAGAGACCCCAAAAAAGTGGCATAAAGCTATAAATCAAAAGTAAAATAGAACAACTATGAAATCTCCAGTTATTTATTAAATTAAGCAACATACTTCTAATATCACTCATGTCAAAGAGCAAATCACCATGGAAATTAGAACATTATCTGAATTGAATGAACTTGGGATGACGCTAAAGTTATACTTAGAAGAAAATTTATTATTTTTTATCTTCACTGTTGAAAGTATTACAAATGTTCCCCTTTTCCTCCCATTAACCCCTTCTAGCCACAAACACCCCCCACCCCAGGCCTTCACCACACTATTGTCTATGGGTTATGTATATATGGGTTATCTATAATGTATATTTTTAACAAGAAGAAAGGCTGATATCAATGAGCTAAGTGTATAATTCTAATAAAATGCAGCAAGTAAACCAAAAGACAAAAGCAGAAATTAATGGAGTTAGAAATAAACTTAAAATACAGAGAAATCAATAAACCACATTTGATTCTTTGAAATGGAAAAAAAAATTGTTAAACCCCTAAAAACACTGAACAAGAAAAGAGACAATGGTTAAGCAGTTGAGCATCAACCCAAAAACCAAGAGGTCAACTGTTTGATTCCCAGTCAGGGCACATGCCCAAGTTGCAAGCTCGATCCCCAATAGGGGCTTGCAGGAGACAGTTGATCTATGATGATTCTTTCATCATTGATGTTCCTATCTTTCTCTCCCTTCCCCTTCCTCTTTCTCTCAAAATCAATAAATATTTTTAAAAATTTAAAGAGACAAGGAACTATTTATCAAAGTCATATACCTAAAATGGGATGTCACTATTAGATTCCAGGATATTAAAAAGAATATAAATAATATCCTGAAGTATTTTGTGTCAATTATTTTGACAATTTGGATAAAATGGGCAAACTCCCAGGAAAACACACTTACCAAAAATAAAACAAATACATTTTTAAAAATAAAATTTTCTGTATCTAAAAAAAAAAAAAAAAAAAAAAAAAAAAAAAAAAATGAAAGGCATACCTACAAAGAAAACCCCAGACGTCACTGGTGCATTCTACCAAACATTTAAAGATATAATAATATCAAATTTACACAAACATGTCCATAGAGGAACAAAAGTGGTGACACTTCCTAACTCATTTCATCAGCCCAATACAACCTTGATAGAAAAATCAGACAAAAAGCCCTAGCCAGTTTGGCTCAGTGGACAGAGAGTTGGCCTGAAGACTGAAGGGTCCCAGGTTTGATTCCAGTCAAGGGCATGTACCTTGGTTGCAGGCTCCTCCCTGGTGGAGGTAACCAATCAATGTGTTTCTCTCACATGGACATTTCTCTCTGTCTTCCCCTCTCTTCTACTCTCTCTAAAAAGCAATGGAAAAATATCCTTGGGTGAGGAAGAAGAAGAAGAAGAAGAAGGAAGAAGAGAGGAGAGAGGAGGAGGAGGAGGAGGAGGAGGAGGAGGAGGAGGAGGAGGAGGAGGAGGAGGAGAAGAAGAAGAAGAAGAAGAAGAAGAAGAAGAAGAAGAAGAAGGAGAAGAAGAAGGATCAGACATAGATATTACAGGAAAGGAAAATTACAAACCACTTTCAATTATAAATATAAATTTTAAAAATCTAAACAAAGTATTAAAAAATTGAATCTAGTAAGGTTTTCTAAATTTTATGACCAAATGGGGTTTATTTCAGACACACTAGGTTAGTTTTTTATGTAAAAAAACAACAGTGTAGTCAACTAATAGAAATGAAGAATCAAGAAGATGCTATCATCCTTGCAACCAAAACAGTAGATAAAATTTATCATCCATTCATGATAAAAGTAACACAATGCTTTAAATCTGATTTTTTAAAATGAGGGCATTTTTCTTTTTTAACTATTGAAAAGTTTATTTTAAATTTTACCATTAAAACTGTCACCCAGACCAAATGACTTCTAACTTTATCTTTACATATATATTTATCTTTAGAGTGTTTTTATGTTCATACTAGTATTAAGCAGAAAGTGCAGAGTTCCCATATACCTCCTGCCTCACACATACCCAGCCTCCCCCACTATCAATACCCTGAACCAAAGTGGGACATTTGTTACAACTGATGAAACTGCATTGGCACACAATTATCACCCCAATCCTTAGTTTACATTAATGTTCACTCTTGGTGTGGTGTATTCTATGGATTTTGACAAAACTATAGTGACATGTATCCACCACTATCTTATCTAATAAAGAGGGAATATGCTAATTGACCCTCACGCCATTGCAAAGATGGTGGCGCCCACAGCCAATAAGGAGGGAATATGCTAATTGACTGCCCCACTTTCAAAGATGGTGGCACCCACAGCCAATAAGGAGGAAATATGCTAATTGACTACCACCCCCTCAAAGATAGTGGCACTCACAGCCACAAGATGGTGGCGCTCAGTTCCCTCAGCCCCCCAGTCACCCAGGGCTGGCCTGAGGCACAGGCAAGCCTTGGATGGCAGCTGCCAAGCCACCCAGGGCCACCCAAGGCTTAGGTAACCAGGGCCAGCTGAGGCTGGTGCTGCCGACAGTGGCAGCAGCAGAGGTGTGATGGGGCATCGCCTTCCCCTGATAGTCGGGTTGCCTCCCACCCCTGAGGGCTCCCAGACTGTGAGAGGGGGCAGGCCGGGCTGAGGGACCCCCCTCCAGTGCATGAATTTTTATGCACCAGGCCTCTAGTTTATTTATAAGTAGGAAACTAACTTCAATTATAATGGGAGGAAAAAATAAGTTATCTTTTAAATGGATTAAGTTTAAGCACTAAAAATGCATAAGGATTAAAGCCAAGGCATGTTTATCAATAATCTAGATGAGGGAGTGCCTAATGAAACCCGCATGCTTGTAGACAGTACTGATATCTTTCCGACTGTAAAAAACCCCGTCAATGGGGATAAACTGCAGGAAGATTTAAAAGGCTTCGAAAGTGAGCTGGATAGTGGTAAATGTGTTTTTCTGTGGTCAGCTAAATAGTAATGCATGGAATAAAAAGAATATAAAGATGTCTTATCCAACTTTATATATGCACCAGAACATATAAGATAGAGCTTTTATATATAGTTGGTACTAAAATCAGTGTTGATGAATGAAGGATTAAATGAATGAATAAATACTGGACTCAGACGAAGCTATCAGTGTGAACTCAGGAAAATGTCAAGGCTAGGAGTTACTACAGAATATTCCTAAAGAGAAACAGACTGCTGGTGAATTTTGAGTAATGTTACTAACAGCAAGAAAGATTTTTAAATGTAAAATAGAAAACATTGTTCAACTGAAGTTCTTCAAATATACAAATAGGACCTCCAAAATATAGAACTAGGACCTCCAAGAGCTGAGTGGAATCAAAGGCCTGGCCTCTAAAGATGGAGGTAGTTCAGGAATATAACTAAAGGCCATATAATTACCAATACTGTAAACTATTTGAGTATAGTAATTAATACCTATTATGGGTTAGTTTTATGTATCAAATTAGGTAGGCTGTAAGACCCAGTTATTTAATCAGAGGCTAATCCAGGGATTTCTGTGAAGATATTTGGTTCAGATGGTTAACGTATACAATCACTTGACTTTAAGTAAAAGTGATAAGCCTTGACAATGTGGTTGTGCCTCATCCCATAAGTTGGAAAGCCTTCAGAGCAAAAACTTAGGTTGCCTGAAGAAAATATTCTGTCTCTAAACTGCAGCATAAACTCTTGCTGAATTTCCAATTTCCAGCCTGCCCCACTACCCTGCAGTTTTCAGCTTTGTCAGGCTCCATAATTGCATGATCCAATTCCTTAAAACGGTGTGTGTGTGTATCAGTTATCAATGGAAAGATAGATAGATAGATGATAGATAGATAGATAGATAGATAGATAGATAGATAGATAGATAATAGATAGATGATAGATAGATAGATATTTAGATAGATAGATGATAGATAGATAGATAGATAGATAGATAGATAGATAGATAGATAGTCATAGAGATAATTTCCTCTGGTTTTATTTCTCTGGAGAACCCAACTGATACAATGTCCAAAATACATCAATGCCCAAAGCACATCAGTTGAAATGAGATAAGTAAAAACAAAAGAGTAAGGAAATTGATTGTTGGCAGAGAGAATAACACATACGATAATCTAAGAACAAAGCATGGTTCACCTAATGATTTTAAATTAGGTTAGTGTGAGAAGAATGAAAATGAGAGTGTAAATGAATGTAGGGCAGTAGATGGGAGTCAGGCTTACTCAAAGCTCTATGGGCCACTACACTCCTATTCATGCTTCTGCTCTCAAATCAAACATCACATCCTTCAGGAAGCCTTTTTCAACTCTCTCAGCTCACACCAATTCTTCTATTCTGCTCTCTGAAAGCATGTCATACTTTTTCCTTCCTGGTTGTTATCATTATATATAAAGACTAGAGGCCCAGTGCACAGATTCATACATTGGTAGGATCCCTCAGTGAAACCAGCGGGGATCAGGCCAAAACCGGCAGTCCAAGCAGCCTGCCGCTCCTGCCTGCCACTCCTGCCTGCTGCTCCTGTTCATCCTGACCCCACTGCACCTGCTGCCACTCTACTGTGGTCTCCAGGCTGCGGTGTCCAGCCATGAACCCTGCATCTGGCGCCTGTTGGTCAGCTGAGCAGCACTCCTGCTGTGGGAGCACACTGACTACCAGGGGGCAGCTCCTGCACTGAGTGTCTGCCCCCTAGTGGACAGTGCATGTCATAGTGACCGGTCATTCCCAGTCTTTCTGCTGTTAGGGTCAGTTTGCATATTACCCTTTTATTATATAGGATAGAGGTCTGGTGCATGGGTGGGGGCCGGCTGGTTTGCCCTTCAGGGTGGGGGTCCCCACTGGGGTGCCTGGCCAGTCTGGGTGAAGGGCTGAGGGCCGTTTTCAGGCTGGCCAAGCCTCCCCAGTGACAGAAGCTCCCAGCCTCTCCTTTTTTTATTTTTTTTTTCTGGGATTTATTTACCTTCTATAATTGAAACTTTGTAGCCTGGAGTGGAGCTCAGAACCGGCCAGGGCTTGGCTTCCTCCATCACCAGGGACAACCCAAGGCTCTAGCTCAGTGGCCACGGCTGGCTGAAAGCAGGTATCTGGGGTTTATTTACCTTCTATAATTGAAACTTTGATGCTTTGAGTGTAGCTTAGAGCCAGCCACGGCAGGTGGGGAATCTTGGCTTCCTCCATCACTGGAGCAAGCAAGCCTCCTGCTCATTCCAGCTCTATGGCTGCTGGTCGCCATCTTTGTTGGCAGTTAATTTGCATATCTTGCTGATTAGCCAATGGGAGGCGTAGCAAAGATATGGTCAATTACCATGTTTGTCTATTATTAGGTAAGATAGAGGCCTGGTGAATGAAATTCATGCACTTGCGGGGGTGGGGGGGAGTGTCTCTCAACCCAGCTTGCACCCTCACGCAGTCCAAGAGCCCAAGGGGATGTCCGACTGATGGCTTAGGTAGGGAGTGTGGCTAAGCCAGCAGTCGGACATCCCTAGTTTTTCTGTGAAGGTGGGAGACATTCCTGCCACTGCCGCTGCACTTGCCAGCCATGAGCCCGGCTTCTGGCTGAGCAGCACTCCCCCTGTGGGAGCAGACTGACCACCAGGGGTCAGCTCCTACATTGAGCATCTGCCCCTTGGTGATCAGTGTGTGTCAGAGCGACTGGTTGTTCCACCATCAGGCCAAAACTGGCTCTCCGACATCCCCTAAGGGGTCCCAGATTGTGAGAGAGTGCAGGCCAGGCTGAGGAACCCCCCGCCCCCCGGTGCACAATCAGGGCCAAGGAGGGACACAGAAGGTTGGCCAGCTGGTGAGGGACCATGGGAGGGCTCCAGGATGTGTCCAGCCTGTCTCACTCAGTCCTGACCAGCCGGACCCCAGCAGCAAGCTAACCTACTGGTCAGAGCGTCTGCCCCCTCGTGGTCAGTGCACATCATAGCAAACAGTTGAGCGGCCTTAGCATATCATTAGTATATTATACCTTGATTGGTTGAATGGCCAACTGGACAACTGGGCACTTAGCATATTAGGCTTTTTATTATATAGGATTATTAGCAGGACCTCCTTATTTACACTGTAAGGTTCATGAGAGCTCAATATATGAATGTTTTGCTCAGAGCCTTTGAGTAGTAGATACTCAAAGAATACTTGCTGCATGACTTAATAGATACTCCTATTTGTAACATATTCCTCATTCATTTTATGTGCAAGATTCAAGGTGCTTCAGTATTATAGAGACTAAAGCAATACTAAAGTTTTAGTAAGAGTTCTTGAGTAAAATCAACTTCCAAGTGTGAGCTAATTAGATAAAATGTGCATTGAGCAGCCACTTTATGCTGAAATTATGTTGATTACAAAACGTAAATGAGTTTTAGACAGGTTCCTGATTTAAGAAGATTATAATGGCAATATCCAGTTTATTTATAAAACATTTGAATACTGAGAAAGTAATACTTAAATCAATAGAAAAGGATGTACATATATAGCGAAAGGATCACAGCTTGAAACCAGAAATAAAGACAAGAAGAACAGACGTTGGTGCTAAACAGCTTGGGTGTGAGTCTCTGCCACTTCTTAGCTATGAAACCTGACTTCAGAGTTCTCACCTATAAAATGGGAAAACCATTATTTCATTTGATTGCTTTAAAGATTACATAAATCAATATATTAAAGCTCTCAGAACATTGCCTGATGCCTAATAATTGCCGTAGATATTGTGTGTAGTAGTAGTAGTTGAGGCTATTATTATTGATGTAGGAATGAGACTAAAAGAATCATCAGAATGATGTAACATGTCAAAAAAAAAGGTCTTAAAGCTTGTAATTTTTAGATTGTGTTTTCAAGGAGGGATGAAAAATTTTAAGTTGTGTTTTCAAGGAGGGTTAAGAATTAGAGATGAGATGGTGGGTTCTTCCTGATGGATAGAAGGTTTAATGGTGGTGATTTCACTAGTAAAATATTAGAATTTAAAATATTTTCTTGTTGGTGTGTTGATTCAGTGACCTTTGCCCTTTAAGGCCTGGGTATAAATCTGCCTTGGGAAGATTAGAAATGATACATAGGAAATGCAAAGAGAAAGGTAATACTATAGTTATGTTCTGATAAGCAAAGAGGATTATGCCACAAAACAATAGGCCTGAGGTGGGTTTATCTTAAGAATTTTCCCCTCAAATTATGTTTCCACTTGAACTGATCTTTCTCCTCCCTGGTCTCCCTGCCTGCCACTGAGTTTCAGGGGCCGGCTCTCTAAGTCAGAGAAGAGTCCTCTACCATATTGTCCTTCCTCTGAGTCCCAGAACCTTCACACTCCTGTCCACCAGAAGAAATCCCAAGTTTCTTCATTTAAAAAACGTATATATTTGCCCAGCCAGGTGGTTCAGTTGGTTGGAACATCATCCCATGCACTAAAAGGTGGCAGGTTCAGTTCCTGGTCAGGGCACATCCCAGGTTTTGGGTTCAATCCCCCATCGAGGCGCATATAGGAGACAATTGATCTCTCTCTCTCTCTCTCTCTCTCTCTCTCTCTCTCTCTCTCTCTCATCTTGGCCAAGAACCATGAGATCCTCCCTTAAATTGTTTAAGAGAAATCAACATCCCAACCTACACTATTGTCCCTAAGATTTTTTTAGCCAATGTCGAAAACCAGTCAATGTCAACTTCATTATTAGAGGTTTGTGCCTAAGACAAGAGAGTTCTCCAAAGCAACCCCTTGCAGAATTAAGAAAGCAGCTCCCCCGAAATGAATCTGTGTTCTGCATTTAAAACCATGAAAGGCCAGTTTCTGGAGTATGGGATATGGAAATAGCCACCTCATTTCCTCAGCTAGTCATCAAAGGTTTGGGAATGGTTAGCTCTGGTCTGGTAATTAATCAGTCCTTAAAGAAAAAAGTTGCCAAAAATCAGAAAGATAGCTGTAATCACACAGTTCTTTTTTTTCTGAAGCCTACGTATACAAAATTAGACTTTACCTATGATGGCTTTTACCCCACCAATATGAAGAGTACCTTTGGGTCTTTCAAAGGATAGGAGGAGGGATGTGCTGACACTGATGTCAGTGTGTTCTTACTGCTTAAGGAGGGGAAGGACAACAAACAAACCCTTTCAGAGTCATGGATGAACTTTCCCCACCTTTCCTCAAGTTCTCCCAAAATTGGTCAAGATTTGAATCACCAGGATCTCTTCTTTGTCTACTGATAAATGATTTGAGTACCAGTTGTATGTCGCTGATGGCTGAAGTCAAATTTCTGAGTCAGTTTTTCAAAAATAAAAAAGATGAAGACATTCATCACCTGCCTGCCCCCCTTCCTGTCATTTCCCATGCCCATGTGCAGTGGCCACAACCCTAGATTAAATAACTCCCCCCAGCAGCAATCTCTGTGTTTTGTTCTCTGTCTCCCAAGTCCAGGCAGATGTGCCACTGGGTAATTCAGTGCCAAAAATATCACCTGTTGTCCCACTGTGGGCAGCGGATAAGAGGATTCATTTGGATTATGAAGCAGGCAAGGAAATATGTAAAAGATGCAGAACTTGGATATATAGGGGGAACAGGTTGAATACTCACTTGGAAAAATATTTGCAAACATAAAATGAATAGACAGCAGTTCAATTACATGGAAATCTCTCTAAATAAGGGACTCTATCCATCAATCAATCAAGAAGCATTCCTTGTGTAACCCAATAATGTGCCTAGTGGATTGCAACATATGTTGTGAGGATATAAAACTAATGCTTAAAGAGCTAACATATGAAATAAGCACTCAATTACGTAGCTGATTATAAGTTTAGCAGGATTTCAGGGACAGTGAAGTGGCTATTGTCTCTCTCAGCTACATCCCTTTAATGACCTGCCCCCACCCAGCAGAGAGTGCTGGTGATATGAGAGTGTTTCAGCAAATATTTTAACTTGCACATTGTAGCTCCCTCTTGTTGGGCACTGGTCTCAGCTTGCCTGTCACCAGCCTGCTTGTTGTCTAGGCTCTCTGTGGCCCAGATTTCCAGCTTGTTTACATTACTTCTGGCTAGTCTCTCTCTCCATTTCTGAATTCTGATTCTACTCCCTCCTCTGCTGAGCATTCCCTTGGACAGACAACTCAGTAAAGAGCCTTACTTGTCCACATTTGTTCAAACTCTTACACTTTTCTCAGCTATTCTGGTCATGACTCTACCCTAAGGTTGGGAGCCAAATTTTATTCCATTAGCCTCTCATCCCTGGGGTACATAGAACAGTATCATGTAGAAGTGAGTGTCCTGAATGTTCTCGTTCTCTGGGGTAAGGCCCTGTCCAAGACGACCTTCTTTGGGCGAAAACAGACCCCTTTCAGGACACCCGGGGCACATGTTGCTGTGGGTGACTGGTTTATGTACACACGACTCACCCTTTCCAACAAAGCACAGTGCCACATCTGGCTGTACTCTCGGCAACTACACCTAACCATTGTTAGAAGACGTGGTCCCTGCTCCTATGTGACACAACTCAACGACTGTTAACGTGACCATCAGGCATTAAGACCCAGGCCATGAGGGTGATGACATCAGCATGCAGGCACAAACCCTTAGAGCTGCGTCTTATCTCTCTCATCGTTGATGTTTCTATTTCTCTCCCCTCCATCTTCCTCTCTGAAATCAATAAAAATATATGTTTTTTAAATTTAAAAAAAAAAGACTTAGCAGTGGAAGGGTTGGGCTTACAGCTGGCTCTTAAAGAATGGCTAAATCAAAGATAGGAGAGGAGGAGGAAGAGAACCTCAATTTAAGGAACAATATAAACACAGGCTCTAAGCTCAGAACAAGCTGCGCAACTAGATCAGAGATCATATCTAATGAAAGCAGTTTTCACAGAGAGAGCCTAAACTAAGGAAAAGATAGAGGCAAAGGAATTTTGACTTAATTCAGGAGTCACTGTTCTAGGGATATTCTGGAAATTTCATTTGGTCACAGAACCACACAAAATAAAGGAGGGGTAGCATAATGTATCCTGACCTCAAACTCTAGAGAATGCTGTATAAATCATGACTATACCCAGGTACACACACAATAAAACATGCAAAAGCTTGGACCTCAAATAAAAGCCTGCTTAGTTCCAGAGGCCTTTTCTTAGCTTGGGAATGCATTATCCCCAAGAGAGTGTTACCCCCTACAAAGAATTTAAGCCTGGGAAAGTTTGAGCTATCCTTTGTATTGCATCAGCCAATTTTTTAAGCTCTTACAGTTAGTGCAACTTCAATGCCAAAAACTTAGATGATATTTGGAAAATTATATTTAGGGCCCAGCAATTCCTAGACCACTTCTCGGATGCTTTCAAATTAAAGATCAATTGAAAACCACAGTCATGCATTCCAAATGTCAGTGATCTAATGGGCCGTGGGTAAAGCAATATGTCTTTATTTTTATAGTGATAAAAAAGAAATAGACATTTTAAAACCCTTTCATTTTCTTCTTTTTGAACTCTTCTTTTTCTAGAACTGGACACTGGTAAATTCCAAAATTACCAGGGACTCTTCTCTTCAAATACAAGGAAGAAATATTGGGATATAGCATTCTTTGTGTGTCAGGACTTCCTGGTTTCTGATTACACACAGGGAGAGGTCAAGTATAGACATTATGTAAGAATGTTACAGAGAAGTCAGTGAGGATAGAGGAAAAGAATGCTCACCTTATATGAACCCAGATACTCATAGAGACCATATGTAAGAGGAAAACAATAGGATAAAGGGCCAAGAAAAAAAAACACGTAATAAATTTGTATTGAAAATAAAATTTTGAACAAAGAGGCACCCTTAATCTGTTTTAGTCAGTATAAGCTAAGTTATGCTGTGGTAATAAATAATTCCAAAACATCATATGCATAATCCAACAAAAGTTAATGTTTTTCTCATGAAAAATCCGCCACAGGTATTGGCACCCCTCCTGGGCATCTTTGAATGATTGATTTCATTGTTTTAATCCTAATATAATAACTCAATGCCTCCTCCACAATTGTCAAGGCAATAGAAGAAGTATTTAGAGGGGTGCATAAAAGTTTTTCAATTCTTTAACCCAGAAATGACACACTTCATTTCTACCCATGTTCTCTTAGCCAGAAAGACTCATTAAGCTCTGCCCAACTGCCAGGAGGCCCAGAAATACAGGGCACCAACATTATTCATGTCAGAGAGGGGTCAGTGGACAGCCAAAGGAAGAAGGAAGAAAAAATGGAAGGAAAATGGGGAAAATGAAACTTATAGGAGAAGAAGAAAAGAAGATAGAAGAAGAAGAAGAAGAAGAAGAAGAAGAAGAAGAAGAAGAAGAAGAAGAAGAAGAAGAAGAAGAAGAAGAAGGAGAAGAAGAAGAAGAGGAAGAAGAAGAAGAAGAAGAAGAAGAAGAAGAAGAAGAAGAAGAAGAAGAAGAAGAAGAAGAAGAAGAAGAAGAAGGGGAAGAAGAAGAAGAAAAATGTGACTTAACCATAGACTTAGAACTAAGAATCTCCAAATTCTGAATTCTAATTTCAACTCTACCCCAATCTTGTGCAATATTTCAGTTCTCCAAGCCTTAGTATACTTACCCACGTAAAGATAATTTCTTGAAATAGATTTGCAAAGCAACTTGAAAAAAATAGAGTAAAGTTTTCTGAAAAAAAAGAAGTTAGCAAAATATATCCGATATAATAAAGGCTAATATGCAAATTGTCCCCTCAGACTGTTGTTGGACCCGTTTGACCTGGAGTTTGACTGGGAGCTCAACCACTCACTATGACATGTGCTGAGCACCAGGGGGCGGTGTGGAATATGGCAGGCTTCAGGGATGCAGAGCTGGCAGCTGGCTGCAGTGGAGGCACTGCCAGCCCCAATGGGCCCCAACAAGAGCGGGACTTCAGCAGATGGTGGGGCAGGTGAGCAGGCAGCTGGCGGGTGCCACGTGAGGCTGTGGGGCTGCGAGGCTGGGGATGTGAGCTGGGGCTGTGAGGCTGGGGGGTGCAAACTGGGGCCCGATCTCCACAGGCCACCCGGAGGGACCCCACCCGTGCGCAAATTCGTGCACCAGCCCTCTAGTACATATATAAGACAGAAACATAAGAGATAGAAGCCAAAAGCCTCACAGAAAGAAAGAATACTCTCTGTACTCTATGTAGATGACATGAAGACACGTGAAACCTATCGAAACCAAACATTCAACTAAACATTCTACAGAACCTCTGCTTAAGAAACCACAAGTTTGACATGGACATCCTGGTGAAGGAGCCACAGCCATGGTTAGAACTCAGTCTGCAAGTCTGATAGTAACCAAGCCCTATCACTACCACAACTCTGTAACTCAATTTTCTCGTGGGTGAAATAGAGCTGGTACCAGCGTCGTCTACCTGCCATAAGAAAGTTTTTGAAAGACTCAGAGTACTCTGTAACATAGCACAAACCATAAAGTTCCATATTCCCAAGGGGGCAGTGGCACTTACAGGTTTTTTCAAAGAGGACCCTTGCCTCTAAGAGAATCGTTTAGGCCACATAGTCACAAAGCCATTTAATGTTTTCGTATTATTTCCTAGGTGGGAACCATCTGATAATATTATATGTCCCCTGTTTGAAACAAACTGTATAAAAATGGAGAGGATTTCAATTTTTCTGAAGTCCAAGATTACCTTGCTGAAAGAAAACATTATATATATATATATATATATATATATATATATATATATATATATATATATTTGCATGTATACATATCTATAAACATTTCATGTGGGTGTGTGCTTGTATGTTCTTTTCTCTGTGTCCCCCACCCCATTTGCCTCTTCACTAGAATCCAGCCTCTGAGACATGCAAAATAAATACAGGCCATCTGAATTCAGCAGCCTCATGTATTTGGACGCTCAAAAGCAGCAGTCATCTATCAAAGAAAGTGTATTGGACTAAATGGAGAGATTTTTAATAAGAGGCAAGGGGGTGCACTTTACCTAATAAAAAGAGCATGGAGAGACCCTGGCTGTGGCTAATGTGCATAAAAAATTCAGCCTGTCAGATCCTCACTTTTCTAATTCAGTAATCTAAATAATTTATTTGACATTTTAGCTCAAGATGACCTTTCTTAGGAAAAAATTACTGTTTTAAACTTTTAGCAAGTGCAAGCCCAGCCACAGAATTCCTATTGAAGTCTGCATTTTCCCAAATGAGCAAAGGTTAATCTCACAGTGCTCAAACACATTGCTGACCCTTTTAAACAGCTCACAAAATGTCATTTAATTTTTTAATCTAATTTCAATTATATTGTAATATTTGGGTTGAGTATTTGGTGGGGGTAGGGGTGGGGGTGGGGATATGAGATTCGGGTCAGGTTCTACTGGGAGAAGTGTAGGCAAATGATTCATTTTAAGTAAAACAGGTATGAGACAGGGTCATGCGCCCCTATGGTTTGAATATATATAAAATAAAATCATGTACAATATATAATAATATCATGTGCACTTTCCCTGAAGGATTAACAAGTAGGCATTAAGGTGGTTGATTCTTGAGAGAAACAATATGAGAATCCAAGGTACTCAAAGGTGCTATGTGATTGAGGTGATTAGCCCTTACGCCAAGCTACCCAAAGATAACTCATGCCCTAAGCCACCCAGTATCTAATTTAGCCTCAGATTCCTTTCTGGGACAATTCTGAATCAACACAGGAGATCAGTAAGGTGACAGATGTCACAGATACAACACCTTCTTATCCATTCCACAAGCAGTTAGTGAAATGCCAACCTTTTCTCTTTAAAGTCATTTGTTACCTTGCTAGCAAGACAGAAAAACAAAAAAAGGTAACATTGTTAATAGGAGATGACTGGATCTTCCACTGTACAATAAGCCATCATTTCATCATTCCATCTTAGAAAACTGCTCTAGGACATTTAGAAATGCTGTAACACCTTGTTAACCAGGCTCTCCTCCTACCCACACCAAAGGATAATAGAACTTGATCTTCTAACTTGACAAACATCCTGTTTTCTGCAAAACCATTCATTGTTATTTTTTAAGGAACATCCTCATTGGAACACCGGATGGCTTAGGCTTCTCTGGTATTTGCAAATCCAAAATATTATCATTGGTAGCTGTGCCAATGATCTGAGTAGAATAAGCTGATGCGAACACCAAACCAATAAATGAAAACTCAGCTCCATTACTTCCTTCTCATTATCATCTCTTTTGATATAGCATCCCCCAGAGAATCTGCTGCTTCTTAGTTTCCTTACCCTGAAATACCATATTTCCCTGCATCAAAAGCACTTATAAACCATGCTCTTATAGAAGTCACCTCAAAAACAGTCTAATACCTAACAACCTACATGGAGAGAAGTCAATCCCCCTCACTTTCCAGCTGATATCAAACTTGCCTCCAAAGGGGTGTTCAGATGATAAGAGACACGGACACAAATAAGGATGTTTGCTCACCATTTTTACTTTAAAATATACCTTCTTGCAGGCACTATCATCACTGAGAACAATGTAAAGTCTAACACCATACTGTCTCATAAATGAAATATAATCCATTTCTGTTATTTTAATTACATTCACCCCAAGAGTTCTCAACTCAAGGTGTGTACCAGAATCACACTGGGAGCACTGTAAGAGGACACAAGCTGGGGAGCCACTCCCAAAAGCCACTGAATCGCAATCGATGGGTGTGGGTCCACTCCCCTCCTATCTTATAAAAGAGAAACATGGTAATTAGCCGTACCTCTGCTACCCTTCCATTTGGCTAATCAGGGTGATATGCAAATTAACTGCCAGCCAAGATGGCTGCTGGCAGCCAGGCAGCTTGAAGCTAACATGAGGCTTGCTTGCTTCAGTGACGGAGGACTCCAACGTTCCCCCCCTGCTGCTGCCAGCCTCTGAGCTTGCAGTTTGAAACATTGTTACAAATATAGAAGCTAAACAAAACCCCAGAAACCTGCTTTCAGCCATCCAGGATCTCAGAGCTAGAGTTGAAACAGTGTTTCGATTATAGAAGCCAAACAAACCAGATACCTGCTTTCAGCAGCTGAGGCTTAAGAGCTGGAGCCAAGCCTCAGAGCTAAAGCTGGCCCAGAATAAAAAAAGAAAAAGAAAAAAAGGAGCTGTTGGGAGCTTCAGTCACCCGCCAGCCTGAAAACAGCCCTCAGCCCCTCACCCAGACTGGCCAGGCACCCCAGTGGGGACCCCCACCCTGAAGGGAATGTGACCAGCTGCAAACAACCATCATCCCCTCATCCAGACTGGCCAGGCACCCCAGTGGGTACCCCCATCCTGATCCAGGACACCCTTCAGGGCAAACCAGCTGGCCCCCACCCATGCACCAGGCCTCTATCCTATATAGTAAAAGGGTAATATGCCTCCCAGCACTCGGATCAGTGGAGCGCCCCAACCCCCTGATCGCCCTGCGGCTCTGTGTGTGACAGGGTGCAACACCCCAACCCCCTGATCGCCCTGAGGCTCTGTGTGTGGCAGGGTGCGGCACCCCAACCCCCCCCCCCCCACGGGCCCTGCTCTGTGTGTGACAGGGTAGAGCCATAACCTCCCCATCGGCCCTGCCCTGAGTGTGACAGTGTCAGCGCCCCAACCCCCTGATCCACCCTGCTCTGTGTGTGACAGGAGGCAGTGCCCCAACTCCCCTATCAGCCCTACTCTGTGAGTGACAGGAGGGAGCTCCTCAACTCCCTTATCAACCCTGCTTTGTGCGTGACAGGGTATGGAGCCCCAACCCCCTGATGGGCCCTGCTCTGTGAGTGACAGAGGGCGGCGCCCCAACCCCCGGATTGGCCCTGCTCTGTGCGTGACAGGGGATGGCACTGAAACCTACCCATCGACTCTGCCTTGAGTGTGACAGGGGGCGGTGCCCCAACTCCCCAATCGGCCCTGCTCTGAGCCTGACCAGGGGCTGCACCTAGGGATTGGGCCTGCCCTCTGCCACCCAGGAGTGGGCCTAAACCAGCAGGTTGTTATCTCCCGAGGGGTCCCAGACTGTGAGAGGGCACAGGCCGGGCTGAGGGACCCTCCCTTCCCCCGAGTGCACAAATTTTTGTGCACCGGGCCTCTAGTCTACACTAATAAAAGAGAAAGATGCAAATCGATCATACCTTCTCGACACCCACCAGCCAATCAGGAGTATGCAAATTAACACAACAAAGATGGCAGGTTAACTTGCACACAGGGGTGGAGTAACCATGGTGATGACGCAGGCGTTCCACACCGCCCCAGCTGCTCCAGGCCTCTGGGCAGCGTGGGAAGACAGAAAGGCGGCTCCGGGCCAGAGCAAAGGCAGAAAAGCAGCTCTGGGCCTGAACGAAGGTGGAAAGGTGGCTCCGACCAGAGCAGAGGTGGTGCCAGCAGCCAGGGTAAGAAAGGCCCATTCTTGCACTAATCTTCTTGCATTAGGCCTCTAGTGTATTTATAAATACCTATACATGTTTTTTCTTCTTACCTATCCTTGGTTAATAATTACTAACCAGGTAAAGAAGTTTTGACATGGGTTATCTAGTGTAGTTAACATAATGAAAGGGTACGTAGCCTGAAGAAGAGAGTTCCCCACCATGCCTTAGTTAAGAGAAAATCATTAAAAGTGCCTGAATGATTTAAATCATGTCCACTACAAAAGTCCTTTGTAAAAACATATTCAAACAACATTTTATTATTTTAGTCACTATTATAAAATATATAATATATAATATCCCTGGCCCTGACCATTGTTTGAAGTATTCCTATAGAAATTGCTGTTGTCAATGGACCTGGAGAGTGTTATGCTAAGCGGAATAAGCCAGTCAGAGAAAGACAAGTATCACATGATCTCACTCATAAGTGGAATCTAATAAACAAAATAAACTGTTGAACAAAATAGATTCAGAGACATAGAAGCTTGGAACAGACTATAGAATCTCAGAGGGAAAGCTGGGGAGGGTGGGTAGGAGGGAAGAGATCAATCAAAGAACTTGTATGCATATATGCATAACCCATGGACACAGACAATAGGGTGGTGAAGGCCTAGGATTCGGGGTAGGGGTGGGCTAGGAGGAGTCAATGAGGAAAAGGAGGACATATATAATACTTTCAACAATAAAAATTAAAAAAAAAAAAGAAATGGCTGTTGCCAGAAATTGCTGGCACTCAATAATAACACACAGCCAGTTTATGGTATTAAAAAAACAAACAAATAACTACCTGATATCACATTGCCACACCATTCATAGAAGAGTAACAGGAATTTTGCCTAGGAATTACCAGTGAATTCCCCTACTCCAAATTTCCAGGTTCTGAGTAATGTGCAAATGGAATAGATTGAAATGTTGGAGAGAAAACACAGACCACCAAAAGCTAGTTCCTAAAACCTCCCCACTTTTCCTCACTCCTCTAGAAGGTTCTAGAGCAGCGGTTTTCAACCTGTGGGTCGCGACCCCTTTGGCGGTCGAACGACACTTTCAGAGGGGTCGCCTAAGACCATCCTGCATATCAGATATTTACATTACGATTCCTAACAGTAGCAACATTACAGTTGTGAAGTAACAACGAAAATAATTTTATGGTTGGGTCACAACATGAGGAACTGTATTTAAAGGGCCAGAAGGTTGAGAACCACTGTTCTAGAGGATTCTTTTCACTTCAACTTCAGATCCCAAGCCCAACAAGTCTCCCAATGTTTGATCCATGGAACACAAGCTCTGCAATAGTTACTAAACTATAGATTTGGCGGATCCATATACATCTGCATAGTAAGTCTCTGGTAAACCCTTACTATGGAAACGAAACCTCCTTAGCAGGCTGTTTCATTCTGTGAAAAGGGATCCTTATTTCATATTTTGCAGTAACATCCACTAGGAAGTGCCACAAAACACACTTTTTGAGAAACACAGTAACAGCTATGAATCAAACAAGACCAGGTTTCAGTTTTTCTACCTCTGTGAATTTTTTTTAGAGCTCAATAGAATGGAAATATTTAGCAAAGTCAGTAGTGAATAAATGTATCTATATCTTCCTTAGGAATTTTGAAAATAGCTTGAAGACAGAATTAATGAAATTAGAGAAAGAGCAGGAGGGAGAAGAATATGCACCTGAACAAGATACACTACAGAGAGTCCAAATCCAGGAATCCTTTTGCTTTTGAAAGCTCAGCAGCATTCTAATGCAATTAACTGTTGCTCTTTCTTCTTTGAGTAAACTTGCTTACTGTGCTTAAGGTAAGATGGGAAACAATTTAATTACAATGTCCAGGTTGCCCCAACCTATGACACAAACAGAGCCATTACCATTAGCCTTCAGATCTCAGTCTATCTCCCCGCTCCATTCATTCAGATCCCACCCCTTGATGCCAATAACAAAGTATTACATCTTTCAGTGAGCTACTCACCATGGAGGGCTTTATTGCCTGCTTCTTGGCCAGGCCTTTTACCTACATTATCTGAAAGATTTAAACTAAGTTATCAGAAAACTTCCCAATGAGGTAGGTGTTATGCAATCATCATTTTTCAGTTGAGAGACTGAGGCTTAGGGAAGTTCAATGTTTTGCCTCCATATTTGGGAGAGCTATGGTTGCAGTTCAGGTCTGTGTGCCTTTCAAATACGCCACAGCGAGGGGAGCACAGCGTTTGTGCTCGGTGTTTTCAAGGTTTGGCCCTGACAAACCACACCCGGAGCCCTGCCTGGAATACCGAAAGCTGGCACTCCTTCTCCAGGCCTCCAGTAAGGCTGCACGGCCACCACCAACCCTGCCGCCACCCGCACAGCCACCACCAACCCTGCCACCACCCGAACAGCCACCACCAACCCTGCCGCCACCCGCACAGCCACCACCAACCCTGCCGCCACCCGCACAGCCACCACCAACCCTGCCACCATCCGCACAACCACCACCAACCCTGCCGCCACCCGCACGGCCACCACCAACCCTGCCACCACCCGCACAGCCACCACCAACCCTGCCACCATCCGCACAGCCACCACCAACCCTGCCGCCACACGCACAGCCACCACCAACCCTGCCACCATCCGCACAGCCACCACCAACCCTGCCGCCACCCGCACAGCCACCACCAACCCTGCCACCCATCCGCACAACCACCACCAACCCTGCCGCCACCCGCACAGCCACCACCAACCCTGCCACCACCCGCACAGCCACCACAACCCTGCCACCATCCGCACAGCCACCACCAACCCTGCCGCCACACGCACAGCCACCACCAAACCCTGCCGCCACACGCACAGCCACCACCAACCCTGCCGCCACACGCACAGCCACAACCACCCTGCCGCCACCCGCACAGCCACCACCAACCCTGCCGCCACCCGCACAGCCACCACCACACCCTGCCGCACACGCATAGCCACCACCAACCCTGCGCCACACGCACAGCCACCACCAACCCTGCCGCCACACGCACAGCCACCACCACCCCTGCCGCCACACGCACAGCCACCACCAACCCTGCCGCCACCCGCACAGCCACCACCAACCCTGCCGCCACCCGCACAGCCACCACCAACCCTGCCGCCACACGCATAGCCACCACCAACCCTGCCGCCACACGCACAGCCACCACCAACCCTGCCGCCACACGCACAGCCACCACCAACCCTGCCGCCACACGCACAGCCACCACCAACCCTGCCGCCACCCGCACAGCCACCACCAACCCTGCCGCCACACGCACAGCCACCACCAACCCTGCCGCCACACGCACAGCCACCACCAACCCTGCCGCCACACGCACAGCCACCACCAACCCTGCCGCCACACGCATAGCCACCACCAACCCTGCCGCCACACGCACAGCCACCACCAACCCTGCCGCCACACGCACAGCCACCACCAACCCTGCCGCCACACGCACAGCCACCACCAACCCTGCCGCCACACGCACAGCCACCACCAACCCTGCCGCCACACGCACAGCCACCACCAACCCTGCCGCCATCCACATAGCCACCACTGCCCCCACCCTGATTCCTGCCGAGTGGCCAGGGATAGTTTTGTACAATATGAATGCTGCCTCCTTCCTTGCTTCTGGGCGATGATGCAGCAAGTGCCCCAGAGTGTTCCAGGTCTCTCTAAGAGGCAGATCTTTTTTTCTTTTTTCTCTTAAGCTAGTCTCCTGCCACCAGCCAACCTGCAGCTGCCGCCTCACCACCCACAAAACTGGAATCGTATCCTCTCTCTGCCCACCACAGGCCAGTGGAGAAACAGCACCAGCGTCCCTCTGGTGTTGGAGAAGAGATGGGGGGATGGAGACAACTTCCCCTTCTCTGTGTGTTGCTGCTTCGAGAGGGGCTAAGTGGCCTGGCCCCAATATATGCTGGTATTTTGAGAAAGAGCACTTTCAACAAGCAGACACATCCCTTTCATCTATCAGTGCACGGGGTGGTTACAAAGGTTCTGTGAAAGCTCAGCACCACCCCCAAAACTGCATTTAGCCCTGAGGCCCTGGTGCCAACTTAGGCTTCTGCAGACTCCATCCCTCACTACCTAAGAGGTAGTCCCTGTTTGGTCTCTGACCTTTCCCCTAAAACATGACTTTCATCCAGTCCCTCTTCCCACCCCTACCCTCAACCATCAGAATGTATTTCCCCTTTCATACGATTTCCGAAGAGTTCCTTCCCCATCCAATCCCTGACCTCTATCATTCAAGCCTTCCCAGACCCCTACCAATAAACTTCACGCATCCCCAGATAAATCAATGGCTACAAAGAGATCCCTTGAGAGAAAGATGTCTCCTCTATCCATATGCCCATTAAGGCTGAGCATGACTAAGGCCATCTCTTGATTCCATCCAGTCCCAACTCCTTCCTGGGGTCTCATTCCATGTCTTCAACCTAGTCCTCTTTTCTAGCTCCTTCTCCTCAGCCACCAGAGGTTTATTATGCCCTCACTCTTTTACCTACATTGTGACTGCCTCCTCTCACCTTCCTTTCATTTCCAACTCCACTCTCCATCTTTCCTCCTAACCATCACTTGTTCCTGCAGCTCCTGCAATCAGCCCTCATTCTTAATATTTGATACACCCAATGGTTACTTTTCAATCCTGAATTTTCTTGATTTCTTAGTCACTCTGCTGACCACTGCCGCTGTATTGACTGCCTCCCCACTTCCTTCTTTCTCTTCTAGGCCATATACTTCCTTGCCTGATTAATTTCTTGCTCCTCTGACACTGACCCCTCTCAGATTTATTTGCAGGATTTCATCCTCTGCCTGCTCCTGAGCACTGAGACCCTCTTATACCCTATACACTCTCCTTGAAAAAAAATATTGTCTCTTTCATGGTTTCATTTGCCACCTACAGCCTGAAGCGCCCACATCTCCGCCACCCACCCAGTTGTCTCCCTTGAGCTACAATAGTCCATTTGGGGCACCACCTGGGTGCCCCAAAGACCCTTCAATTCTACTTGTTCAAAATAGAATTATCTTCTCTAGCTACTCTGCCGTTTCTGCCAAAGAACTAACCACCCTACCACACTGCTGATACAAAGAAGTCTGGCATTGCTTGAAAGTGGCAGGCAGGACATTAAGGTGTTGGAAGGCCATCTTGACATTTATCCTTCACCAACCCCAATGAGGCCCTGAAATAACCCATTATCAGTCTTCCCCAATTCTGGGGAAAGCAGTTAGTGGATCAGAGGGCACTGGAGGAAAAGAGTGACACCTTCCCTCTTGCCAGAGCGGGGGCAGATTCATCCTAAGCCTGCCTGTTATCAGGAGATAAGAGTGGGTTGGGGGGAAAGGTATACTAAAAAAAAAAAAAAAAAAAAAAAAAGAAGTTTTCCTCATTTTGAGGCCATCCTTTTGACTACTGATACCATCTTTTCATCTAACTTCTTCCTTATCTTCCAAGCCAATCTTTTTTAGTGAGCTTTCTAAGAAAAAGACCTTCACCTCGGTCTTCACAGACCAACAGGTAATAGCAGCAGGTGGGATCAACTCCCAGACTGAGAGGCTTGGTAACAGGAACCTCTCACCTCCACCACAGGGCTGACTTGCCCTTCAGAGAGACTAGAAACCACCTCTCATCTCTCCTTCATCAGACAGACTATATTGAACTACTGGGTGTGATGAGTGGCATGGTAGAGAAAGGGGCAGCGGCACTCTGTTCAGCATGCCTTGAGAACGCATCATGCAGCTGTCAGAGACCCCTAGCCATTGTTAGGCAAGGAGCAGATGGGGCTCTTGACATGTGCGAGTCTTGGCTACTTCGTTACAGCCACTGAGGAAGGAAGGGCAGGATAGGAGATTTGGGCTACAGGAACTTAGAAGACATTGGAGCAATGCCATGAGTCCTAGCTGCCCTTTATTCTGTTAAATATGCCTTTGTTTACCCTCATTTCCCTTTATGAACAAGGAAAGTCCTTGTGAGGATTCACAATTTTCCCTCTTAGTCTGCCTATACATAAAGGGGTGCATCTGAAGTGGCACCACCTTACCAGGCTCCTGTGCTGGCAGCCTGCCAGGTGGCTGCTCCTCCTCTGAGTCCAGCATCCAGCAGGGGCAGTGGGAGTGGGCTCAGGGATCCGACCTCACCTGCCCACAAAGAGGCAACCTTTAAAAGGAAAAGCAAGCAGCCTGATTTCTTTTTTTTCTTTTTTCCTCAAGCAACGGTGAGGGGTTTTGATCTTTCCTGAGTTTGTTTCTCAGCCAGCCCTCTTCCTTTGTCTCGCCCCCTTTCAATGAGGTTCTGCAGTTTTATTTTTCTTTTTTTTCTAACCAGAAAATGTAGTGTGATCCTGTAAATGTTTTCTTGCTGTTGTACTTTTCAGACTATTTTCTTCCTTGTTTTTTGGGGGCCTGAATCTGCCTTTGGTCACACTATCTGCTCCTCTATGGTCACCTCGGAGAAGATTAACCCTTTCATTAAAAAAGCCCGGCCAGGGTCAAACTGCCGGCTGGCTAGGGACTCTTCCATCCCTTTGATCTCCCAGCTATGGAGAAATTATTAGCAAATTCTAAGCCTTCCCATGTGATTTGTTTTTGTAAATTTGTAGAAATTATTCCTAATCCTATTACGTGGCCCAGGGCAAACCTGCATTAAATATAGGAGACTTTTTGTTATGTGGCAGATGGATAATAAAGGAATGCTGAATGCAGCTCCATTCCAAGTTATGGGAATCTGGACACTTCATCAGCATTCTCTTAATCCTCTGCCATGGCTCCGCCTTTGATGAATGCTCTCATTTATGACCACTGATGCCGCTCACTTAATTTCAGAGAAGAAAAATAATACCTAGCTGTTAATGTGAATATTTGAGTTTATGGCGGTACAATGAATAATTGTGACATTATCAAAGGAACATCTCCTTATACATTATTCAGTTGTATAGACCGCATTAACCAGAGATTGGAAACTTGCAATTTTGCATCTTCCATCTTCTTTGGAACGGAGACACCACACAGACAAAAGTCAGTGTCTCAAACCAAATTCTACCTGACAATGCATATCAGCCTGCACTACATTTTGCTCATTGTGGTGCCAATCTCCTATCTCACCAATGACATTTTTTCAAAGAAAGAGGGGATTTCCTAGAGACTCGACCCCATGCAACTTCCAGAGCTTATTATCGACTAGGAAAATGTAGTCCTGGTTCCTGCTTTAATACTGATGCCACGGAGGATGTCTTGAGGGTTAGACGGAAAATTAAGACAGCATACCTTTTGCTGCTTATAATTTATATATAAACGGAGGGTCGTTTCAAGGTATGTTTGCACTTAGGAAGCAGGAGAGAATGTTTGCAAGTCATCCATGCATCACGGGGTCTTTGCTGGGTTCAGCCAGGCAGAGATCATGCTGGCACCATTCGGAAGAATCGCGCAGCATCACCGGCTCCTCTGTTACAGAGATGGATGTGCCCTGGCTGCCTCGGCATCCACGCCTTTGTTTCTGGGGAGGCGGGGGGCGGGGGGGGGGGGGGGGGGGGAGGCGCCGGAGAAAGAAGATACAGAATAGGATGGAACATTTTCATTGTAAAAACTCATTGACGAGTATTTTTAACTAAGATACGTGTATAGGATGTGCACAAGCATGTTGTTTGAAAATACCGGGAATATTTTATAAAAGAGTAAATTTTATTTTATATGACAAAAAAAAAACAAAACAAAACAACAAAAAAAACGTGTATCAGACTAGGAATAGCACCATTGAGTGTGAGGGTTTCTTTTTTAAGTACTTCCATTTTAACTTAATTTTGATAATGCTTGGTGAATAGACTCTGGGGTTAAGACCAGATTTCCTTAAAGATGCTTCCTAAGCTGCTATTTGGGCAAACCTCGCGAGATCAGTGATAAGTCATTGATGGCAAAACCCCTGCAAATAGGTCTGGGGGACCCGAGAGGTGCGCTCAGGTAAGAGAAATCAGCAGCATGAGTCACTTCCTCCATCCTAGTGAGCTATAAGCTGAAGGTTTTCATGGTCTGCTGGTGTCTACACCTACTCAATGTATTGGCACAAACCATTCACTGGAAGATTGTAGAGTACTGTTTAAGCCCATTTAAAAAAAATCATTATAGAATTACACTGTAGCATTTAAGATTGTTCAATGCCAGAATCAGATGTAAACAAGGCATGAATGCTCTATTCAAACTGTATGATTTAGGAATGCATAGCCTAAGCAATACACGCGACTTCAAGGCAGTTAAGACAGGGATCTGGTTGGTTTTCATTTTAATATTACATGAAATTAATCAACTGAATAGCGAATTTGAACTGAGTTGGCAGGCAAGGCTTTCCCACCCAGGCCTCCTAACACTGATGCTGACATCACTGAGAGTTGTGTGTGAACTCCCCAAACCTCTCAGAATGATACAAACGAAACAAATACCCTCTCTCAGCTGAGGAAACTGCAAAGTCACGTCTGTAATGAGTGATGCAATGCCCTCGACCCACACGCCACCGTTTTGCTTGTGGTGGGGTCATCTTCGATGGACAAAATGCCTCTACAAGCAATTCTAGCAGCCATTCTACCAGCATTGACCAGTGGCCATTTGGGATTTTCTAGCTCAGAAAAATAACGAGGAAAACAAACTTATGTGGAACAGCATATTATCTGTAATAAGAACTGCATCTGGCACCAACTTAACATAAATGTCTTTTGTCTTGTCAGGCCTGTCTCATTACTGACAGAGAGAGAGAGAGAGAGAGAGAGAGAGAGAGAGAGAGAGAGAATGGGTCACTATGCCATTGGCACATAATGATGGTATCAGACACCTGTGGTGTTTCAAAAAAAATACTGATGCCAGTTTCTCACCCTAAATCTACTAAATTAGATTTTCAGGACTGGAAACCAAGCATTTTAATTTTTAAGTTCCACAAAGTGATTGTGGTTTGCAGCCATAGTTGATAACTGCTCCTCTGAATCATGGCATTCTTCTCACTGGCTGTGCGCTCTTGGACAAGTTACTTTAGCTCTTCAAGTCTCAGTTTCTACCTCTGTAAAATGGGGATAATCCCCTCTACCTCACAGAGCTACTGTAAAGTTAAGTTGTGGCTTTTCTGTGAAGTTGAGCTAACTCCCCATTGTACAAGGAGGAGGAGGAGGGAGAGAAAAAGGAAGAGAAAAAGAGAGGAGGAGAATCAGGTCTCCTCATGGAAAACAAACAGGCTTTGCCGACCAAATAATTTGCTGTTAGTTTTTATTCTGAAAACGGAACAGCTTTTCAAAGGAGTCCCAACTCTTTTTTCTTCCAAAAAAACACACGACAGCTTTAAAAAATAAAAGCTAACTAAAGTAGAATTTGTTATCAATATTATTTAAAGTGAGCAGGGAAGCAAGAGGGAAAGAAAACATCTGAACAGTTCTTCTAAGACCTTTATCTCCTTTTGAGGAAAATGTAAAAGAATAAGACAAAACCATAAGAGACATCAGAGGCAAAGGCTGTCTCTCTTTCTCTCTCTCTCTATAGATATAGATATAGATATAGATATAGATATAGATATAGATATAGATATAGATATAGATATAGATATAGATATAGATATAGATATAGATATAGATATAGATATAGATATATGTATGTATATGAAATAAAAAAAGAAAATGCCACACACTGTGGAATTGGGGTTGCATGTCACAATCAGAGAAGCCTGGCTGGGGAGAAAAACATGCATACATGCATACATACATGCATACATATGTATACACACACAAACAAACATGGCACACTAATAGATAAAAACACTTTTTCCTCTAGCCAGTCTGGCGCTCACAGCATTTGGGACGTGGCAGGAAGTGAAGCCAGCCTCTTGGACTCACCAATGATTTTATAAAGGCAGAGCGACCACTACGGGGCTCTAGTCCCACAGACCACAATTTCCTACTTCAATCTCATATGCCTGGTGTCAGTTTTCTTCTATGCAAACACATCTACAGCAAATGGGTTGGGAAGCTCCCCGTCTATATCATGTGCAATAAATTATACTTTCCTGAAATGTTGTCTCGCTAAAATATGCTAAGAAAGCTGTGAACAATATTTACAAATAGTTCAGATGTCACAACAAAACACCCACCACGCTGCATTCTTACATTTCACGATAATAAGTGTGGTAATAGAGGATACTGCTCTCAAACATTAGCGAGGTATCTTTGATGGAAGACATAATTGGAAGAAATTCTTTAAATTTATAGAAAAACCTTTTTTTTATCCTTCACGAAGAGTCTGCTCTCTCCGCTTGCTACCAGCATCTCCTCACACCGCAGGCTGTGAGTACTTATTTTTATGTTGGTACACTGTTAGTTTCCTGACACAGCAAACAACTTTGTTTTCTGCTCTTACTACCAACATGTTTAAACAATGACGCAAACTAACAAATGCTAGGTCACTTCAGGGAAGAAGAAAGAGGTGCCTTGCATATAAGCCAAATGACCTGGCTGTTTTATTCTGGGAGGCAAATGGCCAGGTAGGGCCATTGCAAAAAGGCTGGAAGAGGGGGAGTTAAGTGTGTGTCTGCAGGCCTAGAACAAGTCAAGAGAAAGCCTGCATGATAACTCAGTTTTTCTGTCTCTAGAGCCCCTGTTAGTTCAAAACAAGACAAGCATGCAAAGGAGCTTTCAAAGTAAAATGCAGGATACTAGTGTGAGATGCTGCTCCGAAAAAAAAAAAAGTAAACAATTTATAATGTGAAAGATGTCAAAAGTGCAATATTTGAATATCAGGCATTTTTACAGTGAAATAGGTCCCTCTATCATAGATGAGAGAGACCTGGGAAAGTGCTCCACAAAGAAGTACAAACAATTTTCCAAGTTTATTTTCTTCATAGCGCACACTAAATTTCAATATTGTGGCGCTTACAAACATGTGTGCCCAGATACTTATACTATTTTCTCTAACACTGAGAATCGGCCACATGTTATGTTAACGTTCTCTATAAAAAGTGATGATAAATGTATAAAGAGAATTAGTTTTTTAATCCAGGAAATCAAATATTTTTAAAATAAGGCCTCTGGCCCTGGCCAGGTAGCTCAGTTGGTTAGTGTGTAGTCCTGATACACCAAGGTTTATCCCCAGACAGGTTCCATCCCCAGACAGGGCACATATAAGAGTCAATGAGTGAATGGGTGGAATGGCAAACTGATCTCTCTCTCTCTCTCTCTCTCTCTCTCTCTCTCTCTCTCTCTCTCTCTCCCTCTCTCCATCCCCTTTCCCTCTGTCTAAAAATCAAAAAATAAAAAAGGTTTAAAAATAAAGCATCTGATTCATTGATTTATTTACAGCTGTGTATGTACAAAAACCTCTCTTCTTGGGTCTGTTTTCTGAACTCCACCATCGGGTTTGTCACTTTATTAAATTAACCCCGTAGTCGCATTCTAAAGGTGGTCCTTGCAAAAGAAAACCTCAGTTTCGAATCCCCCTGATGCAAGCAGCATCCTGTGGGTTGCATCTTCTCGTACAGAAAACAGAATCAGGTGGAAAACAAATGTTTACCTACCATCAAAACACCTTTCAAGTCCAATACACATTTTTGTTCTATTAATGCTAACACAGATACGCAGGCACCGTGGCAAGGGGTGCTTGAAAAGATAGCTAGACAGACTGATTAAAACATGCTGCTTTCTCTCTGCCAAATTCCTGCCTATGGGGAGCAATTAAATGTGCCGTCCGCGCATTCAAATGCTGCATGAGAAGTGAGTCTTGTATCTCTGCCACTTAGACAAGTATCATTTCAATGGAAAGATTTATCAACAACTCACAGGCAGTTTGGGGTTTGCTTTTGTTTGTCAAACAGCACAAGTCTTCACACTGCATCTGGACTTTGTTACCAAGTCACACAGGGAAGGGAAACCCTGGAGAAGGGCGCTCATTTTGGCCAATGAACAAGCAAATAAACCCAAACATCAAGGAGGCTTTGAACAAATAAACCACTCTGAGCTAGACGGAACACACATAACATTACCCAGGAATACAACCAAACAGCTGAAGAGCTACTTTCTTGTGGCTTCTTTGCAGTTAGAGAAGTCAAATGTAATTGCAGAAGCCCATCATTAAAATGTTTTCAATGTGAATTTATTCCACCAAGGCCATGTGAAATCACCAAAGGTTTCTTTCTTGGATGACAAAAGGCCCAAGCATTTAAGGATATTTGAAAATAACAATAGGGTTATGAATTAGTGGGAAAACAAAATGATTCTAGAAGAGTTGGAGCTGACATTTTTATGTTTAGGTTTAAATTTTTTTTTCTGCTCCATTGATTATTTCATGTGTGTAGGTTTGTGATTGCCAGAGAGATAAACGGGTGATAGCTGTTATTACACTGCCCCAGTTACCATACGGCAACCTGCCTGCATGGCTACAGTGATTTTCTGGGTATGACATTTCGGCTTTGGCCTGGGTCCCCGTCACCCTCTGAGGCGGAGTCCAGGCAATGATCTTGGAGGGATCTGACTAAATGCCTAGTTAACTACAAGGTTGCTCACACTGGAACAGGTCACAAAGAAACATTCAAGCCCCCAGATGTCTTTCTTCTTGGCTCAAATAAAGCAGATGTCTTAGATTTTGCAAGGCTGTGTGTAATCTACTTTGGCTTTGCAATTAAGAAACTATATATTTACCATGTCTTTGGACATTTTGTCCTTGTTGTTTCAAGGGGATCTCTCTTTCAAGTGCATATAAATCAAATAACATTTGAAACTTTGCAAGTAACGGACAGGACGCTTCTCCATATAGATTTAGGACAAAATGTAGGAGGGAAACTGTTTTTCTAATTTACTGATCAGTTTATTCAGGTCACAGATATCACAAGATTATCAAGCATTGTGTTGTTAATAAAGGGCAAGTCTGTTAATACGATTGAAATCATTACTGAGCATTTTTTTTTATATCTACTTTCAAGACATAGGAGCAGATGAATTCACACTAGACTGAGAACTGGCAGACAGATTAATATGCCAGAGCTTTGTTCTTAATGAATTTTGATGTTTCTGTTTCAATATATAAAAACATTTTAGCATGATCTCAAAAGAGATATCCTCGTTTCCTGGGAATAAAGAAAAATGAACAATAAATAGGTACCTTAATTTGCATTAAGGATATTTGAATAAAACTCAATAGTTATATAGGTTTTATGTACGTACACACATATATAACACATATAAATGTGGGTAGCATATTCTAAAAGGAGTTATATCAATTCAAGTAATTTGATGTCTTCACAGAATCTATCCAAAACCCACTTACAAGTTTTTCTAAATATGTTTTTTTATTTCATTCTTTATTGGTTCCAAACATCACAGCCTAGCTGTTAAGTAACCACTGTCTTTAAAGCATTATAAATATTCATTTTTAGACAATAAAGTCTTTAAAAATCCTCTCAAAGAATTTCAAGCTATTGCAAATGGATAAATTGCCGCACACCTAAGTCTGTATTTGCATAGTTAAATTATGTGTTATAACTGTGCAGTCTTTTACTTCTATTATGTAAAGGCACACACTGCTGTGTTTCCATGAATCTTTCCTTTAGGGGCTGCAGCATTCTCATAATAAAGTCAAATATCCCATATGCTGCTGTAGGTGCTCCATTTTCACCTGGGAGGGACTTGGATAAAAAAGCAAAACGCACCAGCCCTGGAGTCTGAATTCCTCTCACCTGATGGCTTGTGTCATCTTCTTTGTGGTAATTGAATTGCTCTTGTTCTGTGGATTAATTTGAACAGAGTTTCTCTTATTTGCATAAAGGCAGCATTAAAAGCACTTTTGAAATAAACTTAATATACATGTTACCATCATTTTTTTTAGCTTTGTTTGTCTTTTTTCTTCAAAAGTGCACTGAAGTCCTTTAAAGCTTTTCCTAGACGATACATTCTGAGATAAAGTTTTAATAAAGAGAAGTTATGCCACCACAGTGACTACAGTCATTCTTCTTTAAATTTAAAACACTGCTACAACATAAGCTTATTAAAAGTTAAGACTTTAGCCAGTTTTTGTGATTTCATGTACATTCATGAGACTTGTTTGGGGGGTGGGGTTATCTTTAAGCTGATGCAACCACTGAAAACATCAACCGAGGTTTCTGGTTGTCTTCATAAAAGTCTAATATCTCAATAGGTTGTTGGGAGAAACAAAAATCTCAACTAAAGAAAAGTCTATTGGTATAAAATTTCACATTTCTAGAATATAAAATAATCCACAGAATTTATTTGTCCTTTAACAAAATAAATTTGAATCTTTGTTAAATTATTGGTGAGGAAGCAATTTTTTAAAATGCATTACTTCTTTGTTTTTGTTTGGTTTGTGTGTTTGTTTTTACTTTGACTTAAGTAAGTGCATGGGGAGGGATTGTGCATTTTACATGACTAAGGACTTGATTTTCACTTCTGGTGTTCTAAGAAATCAAAGGCGTGTTAGAGTACAATAAAGAATAAAAATGTGATCAATCAAATAATACCTGCGAAGTCTGAACAAAGTGGAACTCTGAATTGCATCCCCTAGTATTTAAATAAGCTATTACAAAAGGAGTGTTAGAAACCATTATATTGGGTGATTTCTTGTGAATAATGGAAATGCTCTCTATCAGGTATTTTTGTTTAAATGGAATAAATGTTTAAGAGAGATGGTGTTCAGCCATTGTAACCTTCCACACCACTAGTATTAGTACTGGTATAACTTCATCTTTTGAAAAGGAGACATACGCTAAAAAGAAATTCACAAAGTCATAAAAAGAAGTGCAATTTAATGCTATCCTCTATCTCCATCATTTGCAAGTGGATCATTTCTCCTACATAAGGACACTGATGAAGACTTTCAAGCATCCTGACTCTGAGAATTCTCCTGTCAGAGCTAAACAACCTCACAGCCTCTTTTGGATAATGTCGCCTCCAATTCAACAAGCCATGCATTGTCACTGCTCTCAGAAGTTCTTAAAGAAATTAAAGATAGGCTTGCTATATAAATAGGCTGCCAACACCTTCGCATTAATTGAATTTGCCATCTCCCACAAATCATTTAGTATGGTTATCAGAAAGGAAATACAATTGACCATTATCCATTTAAAGTAATTTAAATAACATCTATGTTGCATAGAATTAAAATCATGTTTGGTGGCAATATTCATCAATAAGGATTATGCCTAATCGTACTGGATTGCTCCCAACTCCCATTTATAAATAGCATTTCCAACTAGGGATGAAGGCTGCAGGAGGCATCCCAGATATTTCACAGTGGGATTCTGTTTTGCGGTGGAAGTAGAAGGAGCACTGGTCAGAGAGTCAGGGGCTGGTGGAAATCCCGCCAGCACCACTGTGTGTATGCAGACAGATCCCTCGTGTCTGTGGATCTCGGTCACTTTTTATATAAAATATGTCTAGATGGTCTAGAAAGCTCTCTCCTCTCCTATAATGACTAAGTGTTAGCAGGGGGATGTCTGCAGCAGACAGTGTGGAATGTGAGCAGAGAAAGTGACATTATACAGTGAGTAGGTCTTCGGAGCCGTGTTTTCCAAGCCAGCGTGCCTCCGCCAAAGTCCAGTGGCATTTTGCTGTCACGTAACAGACTGAACATGCAAAGTTTTCATCTAACTGAATAGGAATATAACAGGATTACTTAAGGTCCTTTAGATGTTTAACCAGAACATTCCCATTTTAATTTATTATGTTTTAAGTAACTTTTAATAAGAATTTCTGCACAGTTTCTCAGATGGCTTGCAGATCTAAAATTGTCCACACACAAAAGTAAAGCACAAATAAAAATAGCCTTTTGTTGTTGTTGTTCTCGTATATGAAGGAACCTAAAGTGCCCTTTAAATAAGTATCGACAGGCCTCTCTTCTGAACACCATGGTTTACATGCAAACAACTTTTCCACGAGTGCCTTGCACTCGGCTGTGTGGTGGTAAACTGCTAGCTGGTGTCTACACAGAATTTATGCGCTCGTTCCTGGGATATGAATTATAAGAGAGAAGTAGTAAATGCATTATAGGAGAGAAGTATTAAAATCCTCCTCTCACTTGCTAAGGGAATACCTGATTTCTAGGAACTTATACCTGTATTCACTGTACCTGAGAAATCCGAGTGTGAGAAGCCAAACAGCCTCACCCCTTTAGGGCAAGGGAATCGCCGCTGCCAGGATGTAGAACTACCCCGTCTTGACTTCACACCCTATGCTTCCTTTCTTCTTTCCTTTTTAAATTCTCCAGTCACTTATCTCTCAAACATTTATTCCATTTAAACAAAAATGCCTGATAGCGAGCATTTCCATTATTCACAAGAAATCGCGCAGCCGTGAACCGTAAACCTCCCACAGCAGCTCAGTGTTTTCTTGAAAATTGCGATGCTATTAGGACACAATAAATGCACAAAGGAATCAGTAAAGGCAAAATGACAGAGAAATTTTAATCATGATGTCCAGGTGACAAAAATATTCTCATCCTCAAAACATATAAAACTATTTGAAGTTTGCAGGAAAATTGTTTTCACAATTTTCTTTGAAATTCTTCTTCTTTGTACCTAAAATTACGTCTCTTCATAAAATGTATTAGAGATAAGCACACATTTAGACAGAGTGGACAAACATCCAACTGGTAAATCCTAACCACAGTTAGTCTTTATATCTGTGCATGTTTGCACCATGTAGCTAAATACTGGGTTAAGGTTTTCTCACACTATGCTGAAATTATTCCATTTATTACCATGCAGTGAAATCTAAATATATAAATTATCCACAAGATGCGCCCAGTTTCTCCCCCATTTCTCTAGTTATGAATGCAATGGTGCCTATTCAGCATGCAGTGCCTGACAGATCTGAACTTTCCAGTGGATTTTAGATGACTCTGTCGGCTGCACAACCAGGCTAGTTCAGAGAGAGCAAGAAGCCCTTAAATTTGGTAATTCTTCAAATATCACTTTTCCGTGGCTTTGTAGTACATATTGCTTACTCAGATACCGGGCATGCCTCTCCTGTGAGGTACCTTTTTGAAATGTGATCTTAGGTTACTTTATGTTAAACTTACCCTACACATAGGATGAGTAATGCCAGGTAAAGTACTGTCATTAAAAGCATTTTTTATTAAGGGGTTGGGAGAGAAGCCCTTTAAGCAGTGTTATCGAGCTCTTTGTTGAACCAGGTGGGACATCCATATGAATAGAATCTCTTCAGACCTAGAATTCAGCCACAGCACACCTGGCCTATGTTTGGAAAAGAAAGTCTTTCTTGTTTGGCTACACAGTCGGCTACAAGAGCCAAAACAACCTTAATTTATCCATTAAGAACAGAGGCTCATATTTAAGAGTCATCAGCAATAAAGGAAAATACACTGGATCATTTCAAGTGCATGCTAATCATTTAATGTAATAAATGGAGCCACTCTAATTATCTCCCGAGGAAATGATTTCACACTAAAACAATGGGAATGAAGAGGTTACTTCAGGAGCAGAAGACACAGCTGAAAATTACTCATGTGAATCTGGAGGAGGTTTCTCTCGCAGGAGAGAGAGAGAGGAGAGAGGGGAGAGGGGAGAGGGGAGAGGGGAGAGGGGAGAGGGGAGAGGGGAGAGGGGAGAGGGGAGAGGGGAGAGGGGAGAGGGGAGAGGGGAGAGGGGAGAGGGGAGAGGGGAGAGGGAGAGGAGAGAGGGGAGAGGAGAGAGGAGAGAGGAGAGAGGAGAGAGGAGAGAGGAGAGAGGAGAGAGGAGAGAGGAGAGAGAGAGAACTTTTCCCCACCCATTCCTAATACAAATTCCATGGGACAAAGTAAATGGGGTTAACGATACGTGGAACCAACCCTGCAGTGTCCTTGTTGCATACACCCAAACAAAGCTCCTACCAGGCTCAAGATCAGTGTCCATCACAACTGCTTTGAAAGCTGCTCCATAATAAAAGGGGATCTGATGCAAAGGCAGCAAAACAAATAAATTAGTCTGTAGGCCACGGTAGCCCCGCCACTTTCTCTTCCTCTCCTGCCCCAAAATGTTCACTTGCCACCTACACTAGCCATTACAAAGGAGCTCCGGTGACATGCTTGAGACTGGTCTTTATGTCTTTCAATCTGTTGTGACCAGTGTGGGGTTTTTATAATTTTAAATATAATGCTTTTTTTAAAAAAAAAAAAAATTCTGCTTACGTATGTGTTCCACTTTATTTTTTTTTTACATTGTTAAATTAAGGTAAAATGTAATGGAGGATTTAGGATTTGTGGAAGAATAAAAGGTTTAATGATTTGGTGGGTTCTCTGGAAAAAGACAGGTTTCACCCTAAGCTTTGCTAAATTCCATATTTCTGTTGCTGCATTGCTCTGTTTCCTTTGATGAGGCACACAAAATGAGCGCTATGCTTTTAAGCACTTAAAGAACATTCACGTTAAATAGAATAACTACAGTGGGTGAGCATACAACCCCCTCCACGCGAGGTAATAATGACTGTAACTTCTTTCAAACCCTTCCCTTAAGCAGACACAAACCTAAAAAACAACGGCAAAAATGGATAATGTAAACTTGATTTTTGGATAATCCTTTCCCCCAATTCCCCATTGCCTTGCTTTTGGGGATGAAGAACACATTAGAAGAATTTTCCTCTCCAGAGATAATTGCGAATAGAGTGAGTGTAAATAAATCCGCAACTCTGTTCCTGTTTGGTCATATTCGAAGGCATATTGAATAAAGAATCAAACCGTTGTTGGGTTAGAACCAGTAAACAAATTGGAGAGCATGAAACAGCGACACAACATAGAAAACAACCGAATGCAAGACTGATTAATACTCTCATCGGTGTAAAAAGCCTAAGTGGAAATCGTCATTTCCAGGGAGCAGCTTCGCATTCGTTTAAAACTGACATCTATATTTCATAAAAGGGAACGCTCCGGCTTCCTTTGCACCCGAGGATCAGGGCTCTCTGTGCCCATGAAAACAACTGATTTCAGACAGGAAGTTAATTGGAATCAACTGCTCCCGCCTTCGCAGGCACACACCGGAATGCGTACCACTCCGGCTCGGCTTACCCTCATATCCTCTACGGAATAGTTGACCACAGGATTCTCATTCACAAACTGCCAGGTTAAACAGTTAAATGCTAGCAAATCCTGCATAGCCCTGTGGGAAATTTCACTTTAATCCCGAACTTATAAGAGGACAATCAAAGCCCAAAGCCTGGTAACAAATCTGATCCTCTGTTGCAATCTGCGTCCTCATGGGAAGCGGAGAGGTGCTCTCCGTACAAGCCCGAGATGGATAAATACCTAAATGATGAGATAGACGGGGAATGCAGAAGAGGCGTCTGGCCTCAGCCATTCGCTTCCAATTCCATATTACACGGTGAGAGGCAATTCTTGTGCAGCTCAGGAGCAGCCAGTCCTGATTACTAGAAGTTGAAGTGTGGCTTAAGGAATGATTAATGACAGTGTCGGGAGAAAAACAAAGCACAATGAGAGTTATCTCTAATCCACCTGCTTGCAGATGCTATAGTAAGGGAATGAAAATGGCCCCAGTGAGCCCTGATGATAAAAAAATCAAACCAGAAAGGTGCAAAGCTGTAGATACGTATTAATCTGATATATAAAAACCAGGTCTTCGCTTGAATAAGGCATTAGGCATGAATGGAGCCCCATAGGTGATAGATACTGGGCCATAGTGGACTTCACATTGTCTGTATTTTTTAAATCAAACAGAACCGTTCCCTTCAGTATTGCCTTTGACATTAATAGGTTGGTATTTGAAAAGTCACAGTTCACTAGATGAGCAGGCTTGTGAGTGCAAGCTCATTAAACAAACCCCCTTTCCTTGTTGTTCTTGAAAAATATGGTGACACCATACCACCACCTTGTGGTCTCTCTGTGCAGGTGCACGCCACCCCCGGGGAGAGGTCTAAAATTCAATCACATTTTCCAAACACATAAATCCAGGTGGAAGGTAATTATAAGATCGATGGTGTGTTTTATAAGCAAGCGCATTTATGAGCAGCTTTCGCCTAAGACAACACATTGCCGATAAGATCCTCAGAGTTTCATAAGGTACTTTTGAATGTAGTATGAGGTCTCAGCCTGGTCATTCCAATTTCATCTGCTCTAATTCCAGGCCACCGGTGCAGGAAAGATCGGAAGACATCAAATATCCGTTTATCTGAATAAAATGAACAGAAAGCCTTTCACCCCCATCTGCTCCCGTCCAAAGAATCACTAATTTCCAAAATTTAACATAGCTGAGTAAAAACAACCCTTGCAGCTTTTCGTCATGTTCCTATGTGTGGGGAAGGTTTTAGAAAAGTGCAAATATAGGTGGGCTTTCTTCTAGAACAAAGGCTGTTTTGCTCATGTCTCCACATATATAGCAACAGAACTGGAAGGACCTTCAGAAGTTGAATGTCCACGTTGACTCGCCACGCATTGGCCTTTTGATGTGAACTTAATTCCTGGGAGCCATAGCATTCGGTAATTCCATTAGGGATGCAGTCACTCCTGGGAAAGGTAACATGGATGATTCCCTGATCCGTGCGGCCTCTGGAGGCCAACTCACGCCCAGGTTTGGGAGAGCCCATCCTGCTTTGTCCCGAATGCTCCATGCCTATTGTGTTCTCTCCCCTTTAATCTAACTGGCAACAAGTTAAATGTTAATTCATATTTCATGCAAGTTTTTTTAAATATTGAAAGTCTAATGAAGATTTAGTGTTCGGTTTTTTTAACAAGGCTGACATGACTGTTGAAAGAAAGCAAATACATTATTTTAATTAATATCAATTCGTAAGTGCTCCTGATTTATACATTAAACAAAGAGAGAAAGTGTCTTGTCACACACTACAATTGATTCTGTATTCACCCATCATTGACTTGGAGTTGCCCCCCCCCCCCCCGCCTTCCTCTGAGGGAAATGCATGATAGAAGCCGCCATGTAGAACTGTGTGTCTCTCAACACATAGTTAATGCCGTGCTCTGATCACCTCGCCCCTTATTTCCTTATGACGAGCTTCGAGTCAGTTCAAACCAACTGTGCTTGTCTCCACCCGGCATCTCCTACCATCACATAAGCAGCCTCTATTGTTTTAAGCTTAATCCTTTTGTGTATGGCATAGCCTTCCCATAATCATGAAAAGCCCGACAACATGTGTATTATAAAGGCATATTGTTAGGCCAAAGTAGGTTATTAATAATAGCAGTTTAATGCAGCCGGGAACAAGAATTGCCTTACACACCCAAACATCTTCAGCCATGTAGCTAAGTACAGAAATCGCCAGATGACAAGGACCCAAACAGAGGGACAAATGTCTGCCCTGTGTGTCACAACACAGGAGGCAGTTCGGACAATTCCCGAATGTGGGAAGATGCTCTGAGCCCATCTGACCATCATTCAATTGAATATTATCCTATTAACTAAGTTCCGTGAGATTTTTCTTCTTCCCTTAGGTTCTCTCAATTGCAGCAAACTGTCTTCTTTTGAAGTCAGAATGGTGCTTTCCTCTTGTAAAATCTCTACCCCAAAGGAGGCCATGCTCTCATCTGCTTCTTTACCTCTTCCTAGTCCCACCCCCGCATGCACTCTGCCCCAAATTACTTACGTCAATTAAAAAAAAAAAGAGGCACTGGAGCACTTTACATACAGAGCTTTGAATAAAAAATATTTTTCTCTGAGAGATACTGCTAATCCCTGCCCCAGAAAGACCCCAGAGTTAAAGGCAGAGCTGGGAAGATACTCTCTGGGTGGGCCAGTGGGAGGGGGAGGAGCCCCAGTACTGAATGTAGAAATGTTAAGCCAAAGAAAGGATTTCATTTCTTCTTAATAGTTGGGCTGTGGTACAAGCCAGTAATTATTTTGTCCCCCAGTACCTCGACAGAAAAAAATAAAATCAAATAAAGAAGTCCTCCCCTTAATGCTTCATGCCTGAATCACTCCGACTGATACTGCTGCTTCTGGGAGAAAACATTCCAAGGCCCCAAGTCAGGATATTAACCCCGCCTTGTTTTTAAGAGGAAAAAAATACTAAATCATTGGCCAAGAGCAAGACAGTTGGGGCCATGAGAGAGGACCTGACCCGAATACCAGCCACCTTCCTCTCCAGTCAAACCCAGTCCCTTCCTTTAATCAGTTTCAATCTGAAGGTGTGTTTGTATTTCTGGGCTGTCCTGAGGCTCCACCCCCTGCCCCCTCCCCCACGTTCCCGAGAGGTAGAAATGGCACCAGTGTTCCGGGTACATGCTTGCTGCTCCGCAGGGTCAGCTAGGACTGGGGAAGAGCTCCAGAACCAACTTTCAAGGGAAAGCTCAAGCCCCACAGGAACACAAGTTACATTTATGCTCAATAAAATCGGGCATCTCCCAATTTATTTATCCTGCCATGATTCTTTATCTGGCATTATATTGGAGCAGTAACCCAGGGAGTTGCTTTGTACTTAGTCTGTTACCACCCTTGTTTTGCCAGTAACTCTGTAAATAACTTGTGTCACTATTCTATGTCCCATTTCCAGATGGAAGATAAGACGTTATTTCTGCTTCAGTGCAAAATTTTAACAGCCGATGTAAGGAGGTGTTCAGATTCCTATCTAAATTACATGCCAGGCAGCCTGCATTAACATTGTTAGGTGGGTTATTTATCTACAGCCTGAATATATTTCCAGGATATCAAATGATGACTTATAAGCTATCTTCTATGATGTGATGTGCATGCCTAGAGCAATATAAGAAAAATTTTAAAACCACCTCTACCGAAGGCCTTAGCTCAAACAAACAGATTTAACATTGTTCTATTTACCTTCATTGGCACAAATCCTGGCCATATTTGTTTATAACACTGTGTGAGTGACTCCATGAAACAGTTATGAAGCTGTCTACAAGGCCACTGGGTATGCAAGAAAAACTACACAGTCATTACTACCCAGCAGAGGGCAAGCACATTGTATTTTATTGCTAATTTGGAGCAAATTCCTATAATTTTGTGTTTAAAGATTGTGCATGGGTTATGAGCATGAAGTTGTTGAATAAGTGTACCATGGTACGTTTTTAGTTTCTGTGGATACTTTCATTGAACAATGGCCTCCATGTATAGCTTAATGAAATGCATTCTGTATTGGGGAATTTGAACAAGGTATACTATTTGGAGGAAAAAAAATCAAATGAATTTGCTCCTGCTGTCTAGAACTCCCATATGTGGCTAGAATCTGGGGATTGGGAGAATTAAAACAAATACACCCACACACAAAAAAAAAGCCTATATTCAAGTGGACAAATTTTTCTTCCATGTTATCTTCAGGTTCCCTTTGTTAAGAGTGAAGCTCTATGCTTCCTCCACTCCACCCCGAGGTTTCTTCCTCCCCAAGTGGAAGGTGGTTTGGGCCGGTGTGTTGTGTTATTCCATTAGTTTATGTTTTAAGACTAAGAAGAGATATTTCTGTGCCATAAATTATTTATAAACACAAGAACAAAGGGAAGCTGTCAGGGCTGCTGCGACTTTGAGAAAATAAAAAAGAAGTGATGAATTTATGGAGAATCCAATTTGATAAAGAGGAGGAGATGCAAGGGCTAATTATTAACATCCATCTGCAGGCAGAGACCTGAGCGGAGAGAATTAGATGGATACATTTACATCTGTCTGTCACCAAAAGAAATCTCACTAATGGTATTCCACACTGTCACCAAACTCTCCCCACCCAGCTTAGAGAGCCTCGGCGACGTGTGAAGATATTTTAATCAACAGCAGAGCATGGGACAGACGCAAAGAACGTCAGAAATGGACATTCAAAAACGACCTCCCACTGCATTCGTTCTTCCTGCCTCAAAAACAGAACTTTTTTTTAAAATTTATTTATTTTAAAAAATAAAATAAAAAGTGATGTGGCCTTTATCTTTGTACCTCACACATACAAGTTTTGAAAACTTTTTAATTTCAGCAGCTGGCAAGTCACACCCCCACTGCGACCAAGCCCAGGGTGGAGGGAGAGGCACAATGAAGAATGCCCAGCCAAAGACAGAAAAACAGCAGCAGCAACAACAAAATGTGGTTTGTGATGTGAGAAATGCATACGTATTTCATTTTATGTGGGCGCCGCCTCTGTCTGTTGGGCCTTGCTTTCATCAGCAGGAGGAAACTTCCTTGAAAAGAGCAGAGGGGAAGGACAAATATATTAAGAATTCGGCAAAGAAAAAAAAAATGCCTCTTGCCTATGTGCAGCTTGCTGATCGGGGTGAAGGGGTGGGTGGGCGACGGGGACTGAGCCCTTCTTTCTTGAACATTAGTTTAAGTCTATAGACCCTTGAAAAGGGTCGCAATTTCAACTCTGCCCTTGTCATCTTATTTTCAGTAGCAAGGGCATTTATACTTGGGAGGTTTCAAATCACCTTTGAAAAATTTAGGGCGCTATTTTTATCTGTCACCCTTCTACACACAAGCCTTGGGCTGGTTCCCATATCTGCTATTCATAGATTTGGCCGTTTTCAGCCCGGATTTTTGATGTGTTGTCCATCATGTGATTTTTCCCAGTTGGTCTGAATTAGCCAGACAGGGTATGGGAAGAGGGTTTTTTTCCAATTCTCTTACTTTGTCACATATTTTTAAGTCAGGCAGGAGGAAAGAGTGGTGTGGCTCTTTTCAAAGTTTTGGAGATGCTAATTTATTTATAGTCTTCTGCACTCTGGACCGTTAGTGAAGGAAGGCTTTCTGACAAGATCACACCGCTTGTTATTCCAAACCAGATTTGCTGTTTCTCTAAACACGATTGTGTTTTTTATTGACATTTTCCCAGTTAATAAAGCTGCTTTATAAATTTTATGAACTTTAAAAGTATTTGGGAAACATGGATTTAAGAAAATACAGATGACTATTCATTTCTAAGGTTTCTATAAATGTTTCATTTAGCACTTGGCGCTGGAAATAATGACTGTCCATAGGAAGCTCTGACTAATATCAGAGACAAGGACAAAATAAATAAGCTGACCTCAACTTCTGCTCTTTCTGTCAGGATGCTACCTCAAAAATGGGGCTGGTGGGGAGATCGGTATATATTTTGCAATTTTCTACAAAGTTGATTTTGATCAAATTGTTTTCAAACATTGTATAATAGTCTCTAAAATGGGGATGTTTAAAAGTATTTTCCCTCCTGTTCAATTATTATTAAAGTCAATGGTTTTTACTGGAGAAGTTAAATGCTGGAAATAGGCCTGCAAATCTCTATAGAGTTCTATACAATGAAAAACTGGCCATGAATTTAATGGGGTCACGTGGTGAGTTGGACTAGATGGGTCTGTTTTTAATAGCAGTTTTGTTAGAAAGGTACAGAAAGGTCAGCCAATAAATCAATCTAAAGTAAACTTTTGAGAACTGTTCATTTCTCATTTTTTCCCAAATACTTTTCAGTTATTATCTGGAATGTGTGTAGGGATGTATAGAAATTCCAGAAGAATTTAAATCAACATGGTTTACCAGATGTCAGGGTTAGAGTAGGGAGCTTAAAGACCAGAGGCTCAAGAAATACTGTAGCCCTAGCCAGTTTGGCTTAGTGGATAAAGCCTGCAGGAGGCAACCAATCGATGTGTATTTCTTACACCAATGTTTCTATCTATCTTTCCCGAAAGAGAGAGAGAGAGAGAGAGAGAGAGAGAGAGAGAGAGAGAGAGAGAGAGAAACTGTGGAATGAAGAAACCTCTGTGGGGACACACGCTCTGGAGAAGTGGCTCAAGGTGGGAGATAGTGGCTGGAATCTGACTCCTGCCTTCCAAAGGAACACAGTTTCTATTCTCCAAACCTGTGAAACACCGACAAAGGAGGAGAAAATAATTGAGATTTGGGGGAGTTGGGCAAGAAATGAAAGTAGATTAGAAGGTAGCTTTGAGGAGGGAGGGACGATTACTCTGTGGGGTCAGTGCCCCAAAACATGGCAACTGAAGTCCCTATCCCTTTAACTGGAAAGCAATGTCCACAGGTGTATCTCGGGGACTCACTTGCACTTACATGCGGAATTCAGATAATGAAGTTTCGGTAACACCTTCATGAGCTCAGAGACAAGCAAGAGGTCCTAGTGGAAAAGAAGGGACGTTAGCGTGAGAAACAGAAAACCCGCTCTGCCACCACCACCTGGCTGATGGCTTGGGCAAACCACATCACATCTCTGGCCTTTGTTTCTTCACTGTCTGTATCAAGAATTTGGATAACAGGCTTCTTGTAAGAAATCTTACTACAAGATTATCTAGATTATCAAGAAAGGAAGTGATGAAAATCACCTGCTTTCGTTTTTTAAGTTATATGATCTGAGGATTTAGACTAAGAATACTTTAATATCTCTCTGTCTCTCTCTCTCTCAACATATACATACACCTGTACACTTGAAAAATAAGATAACCTGGACAAAATTCTTTGGGGTATGCATTATACCATAATTACAAAAAAATGAAAAGTGAACCTTCCATATTTTTCTATTTTCTCTTATCAAGACACATAAGTTTTACAAAATAAAATTCCATTCAATTCAAAGTTTGACAATAAGCACATTTTCCACTGTTTACCTCATCTAATTTTGAGGGACGCAATCAGTTTTTTCAACAACTGACCTGTAGGCCTGCAGAAGGCATTGGATTCTCAACGTAGTAGACAGCACAGTGAATGCCTCCTGAAGGGACTGCAAGTCCTGAAGATGGGAGTGGCATGAAGGGAAGCACGTTCTTGAAAAGGATCACTACAAATTTATGGGAATTAATATTAAGAAACTAAGATAAATTTGTTAAGCCTCTTATCCAAAAACTTTATTCAACAATTGCTATTATTTCATCTTCACATTTGCTTCTCTCTCAGACCACACATTGAGTTTATCTGCTCCACATCTCTAACACCTGTTTCTTTGCTCGCACTGTTCCCTGCATCCCGGTGTTCTCTATGGATTCTCCTCTCCCCACATCCAGATTCTATTCACCGCTCAGGCTCAGCTTCCATGTAGGGTAAACATACCTCTATCTGCTCCCAGAACAGTGCTAGTTTGTATAAATATTAATTAATGGCTCTCCCTTTTGCTTTCTAATTTGGACGATAAATTGTATGGTCATGGTGCCAGTTACCAACTTATTGCTTCTCGGCTCCAAATGTACCCTTCTTTGCTCTACTTTGTAATAGTAGAGCTGGACCCTGTAAACATTCTCCTTTGCCATATGCCACAATGTTATGGCTTGTCAGTAGAGGGCATAAGCTAAAGAGTTTAATAGTTTTGCCACTTTATAGATAAGTGATATATTTATCCTGCTTACCTATGTATGTCCCAAGTAAGTCTCAAGGCCACGCATGATGGCAATAAGGTAAGGGGTAGGGGAGTTGTGTTAATAGAAGCTTATAATTGAGTATAATAATGACGACAAATGACAAGTATGTCTCCCTTATCTATAAAGTGGCAAAACTATTGAACTCTTTAGCATTTGCAAAATACTATTGTAAACACGTATGAGGATACACAGAACCCTCTGTTATTTGACACCATAGGGTACTGAGGACATAAACTAATCAAGTATTTCAGTCTTCTGTAGTTTGCCAATTTCTAAGAAAGCATAACAAAACAAGTAAATTAACTTAACACCCAAAATATGTTGAATACAATTCATTTTTGTGAGTATGGCACCACCATATTGCAATGCCTCATGAAGATCATTTATTATGAGCCTGCTAACAAAAGGGGAGATGTGGAAATTATATCCTTTGAGAGCACAGAGAACATAGTCAGAGACCCAGATACAATCCTCACTTTGTCACTTATTAAAAGGGGACCGTACATTCTGTTTTCCCAGAATGGCCCAGTTTATACTGTTGAACTGATATATTTATTAATCTTATTCTCTTTCAATCTCAAAACTATCTCCATTGAACAATAAATGATATGGTCACCCTAGTTATGTCTGACCTTGAAGATTAATTCAAGAGTTCAGAACCCTGGTTTCCTCAGTTGCAGAACTGAGGATCAAATTGAGATAATATACACAAAAGGGGTTTGCACCCTCTTAAATACTACATTCATGTACAGTATTATCACCATCATTGGAATGTTTTGTCAATAGTATTGAATAATAAGGTATCCTGGCTTAAGAAAACATTGTGCCCTTTTTATTTCCTTCCTTCATTCATTCGACAAATATTCACTGGGTTATTAGTATAAGCCAAGGGACTGTACTTGTCACTGGGGATAGATATAAAAAAAAATTGGTCCTTACTCACCCATAGAGTTTACACTAGTGTGTCTGTGAAAATTAACCCTGCCGAAAAAAGTCTAAATGAATAAGGGTAAACATCCTGTTTCCATTTAATTGGGGAGACAACTAACATTCAAAAAGATGAGGTTCTCAGATCACTCAGTCCATTTTGGACAGAAGATAAAACTCAAGAATCCTGGTTCACATCCATGCTCTGGCCAGTTCGTTATTTTGTTTTTAAAAGATTAAAGGACATTCTTGGAGTGTCCTTGATCTTACCTCCAGAGATCTCCTGGTTCATCCTGGCCTCTAGGCAGGATTGCCCTTAAAGGCAAAACAAAAATGAGGCTAATCCTCGTAGTTGTGAACAAAGTTGGCCAGTGGTGTTTATACCGGCTCCACTGGGATGCTGTTTTCAAGCTTAATGGCCTCGTCTTCAAAACTTTATGAGCTGCCATAACCCTATAGACCCCAAAACAGTCTAACATTCTCAGTAGAGAAATGGAGGACTTCGAAGGGAAATAAATAAAAGGGGGAAGACGTCTATAGTCATGTGTCCAAATTAATCATAACTGAGCAATGTTTTGACAACAGATCTATAAGTGAAGATAAATATGAGTCTCTTTCTGCTATATTCTGTGCCTATCAAGACAGCAGCTCCTTTTGACATGATGACGACCCTATAAATACACAGAGTAAGTTTATGAATCACTAATATAGATGCACCTAAATGAATGTGTGCCTTCAGTTCAAAAGGCCAGTTACTAACACATCCTTTCCAGGTTCCAAAGCCATATTTTAATCACATCTGTCCGGAGACTCAGAAAACAGCACTGGGCTCCTGTTCGATGCTGCTGTGACCGCCATTCAGAGAGCTCCAGGTGCCCTCTTTTGGCCGGCAGAGAGCACTGCAATCCCCTTCTCTTGTCAAAAGAGCCCTTTGGGGGGGGGGGGGGAAGAATGTGTTTCCACAAAGCCCTTTACTTATGAGAAAACCACAATGATGACTAGACAAGTGGAAGTCGCCTCTAGTGAAAGCACTTCTGCTTTCAGAAAGCCTCATTAAATGAGTTTCAATATACATCCCTCTCAAGCCTGGTCAGCAGGCACAGCTCACTCTTCACCCTCTCAGTCAAAGCCTGGATTTTAATAGCAATTCGTCAGGGAACACATGGTTCTCTCTTACAAGCTGCCTCTGAGGACAAGTTACGGCCAACAGTCATCTGTCCCCTTCTTCTCTCTCCATTTAGAATTTATATCATTCTGTCTTATACTGTGGTTAGCTATTGACAAAATAGTTTGTCAATTCTATGAGGGCATGGACTATGTTATTGTTTCTCTCTCACCCCTAGAACTCAGCACAGTGCCTGGCATGTAATTGGGCTTTGTGAAAATTGAAAGGATCTTGGGATGCGAAAGAACTCATTTGGAGAAAATCTTTAGTAGTATCATTGATGGAATAGGTTTTCTTTCTTCAATCTATCTTGACCCAATGCCCTGGTAAATTTTTCAATTGCTTTCCTTTTAGGACTTTTGGAACTTGAGCACAGCAGTAAGGATCCAATGGTATTAGGTAGCATAAATGTTTCAAAGGAAAGAGGAGGAACTCAAAGTTTTATGATTCCCTTACCGGGTCTCTGCCTTTTAAAAATCTTCAGAAAACATAGTGTAATGTTAACTGCAACCCTCAGCCTTCTACCTTAGCAGAGAGCTTTAGAGTTAGTTATACTCAGGTAACAAATTCAAAACCTACTACTAGGTCAACATCAAATTGTACAATATAGCTTATGGGAAATTTCACCTTTTTTTAAAAAAAAAGATATCCTTGAGCAATCTTAAACTATCTTGAACAATATCCTAAACTAAATATCTTCTCAAGCAATCTGCTCATTAATTTCACGACTCTGATTAGTGCTTCAGCTAAGAGTGGTGGATGGTTGCTGTAGATACTTACTTGATAAATTATAATAAAAATTTTTAAAGGAAACATATACCTCAGGTATTTTTAAATGTGACTTTCTAAAAATCCAAAGGACAGAGTTGGCTGTATGTTCCATCTACAGCCTGAAATCACACAGCACAATACAAGTCCATAATAACAACCTATATGCCCAAATTAAGTTTTCTCAGCACTGTCTCAAAAGACATTGGAAAATACATCAGGCATCCCTTGATCAGATAGGACCAATCTTTGTCATGAATTGGCATTTACCGAGCACCTGCCAGATCCAGAGTACCATGGGCGTTAGTTGACTGCAAAGGTAAGATGATGCCAACGACCATGGTCCCCAACCAGAGCAATTCCAGGTCCACTTGACTGACTATTTGAGTGGCCAGCATTGACAGAAACTAGTTGAAACACAAGCCCAACTAGAGATATCCCAATTTAAATGAATAGAATAAAACCTATTGCAGTCAGATAGTAATAAATGGCACACTCAAGCCTACTCAATATCTGTACAGAAAAAGTATATTTAAAAATAAGTCGTTTGAATGATATTTATTGAGAGGGGTAAATAGAAAACACAAATCAACTCTGCCTTTCACTAACCCAAGAAGTCTTTATAAAGCAACTAAAATAAGAATGTTGCTTTCAATTAAAAGCTGTGGCAAATGATCAAAAGTAAAGTATCAGTGGATAAAAAGATAAATAAGGTAATATATAAATAGGATAATTACCTTTGCCAGAAATAAGCAATTTGTTTGAAAAGTAAGTTTTAAAACCCAAAATGTTACCTCTTTTTTAGACTAATATTTTAAAAACTGATGAGTAAATTGCAGTGTGAGTATTAATACAATCTGATGGGACAAAAGTAATTAATTAGTGGAGATTTTAAATTTTTTTTAAACCCCCAATAGTTAAGAAGCAGAGAGATTAATAAATGGGGAATATTAGTCTTTAAGGCAGTGAAAAACTTTCATTTTTAAGTCTTAGCTCTAAAGCATATTATTAATAAAAATGACTTTTCACTGCACAGTTGATATCTATATATGTCTATACATGTGTATATTAATATAGGCCTGTATGTGTAAATGTATTTGAGTATATGTACATACCACACCTAATCACAAACATAGTTGCTTGGGAAAATATTTAAATTAAGAAACAAACCAATAAATTTCTTTTGCAGAAACTGTTTGCTAACATTTCCCCTAAACACATGCTGAACAAAAAAAAAATATTATATCTATTAATGTTTTCTCTCTGGGATAAAACATTCTGTATTTGATCATCATGCATAACCATTTAGTTAAGCGGTAAAGATTTTCTGAAAACTATGCTCAGTCCTCTGCTATGGCTGTATTACCAACAATTTAAGAAAGTCCCTTGCTACTAGGTCGCCCACCACCTCATGAAAACAGGAGAGGCAAAGGAGTGGTCTGACCTTAGGGTGATGGTATCTATCTATCTATCTATCTAATTATCTATCTGTAATTCTAGATCTACTTCAAAAAGTATCTGGTCTAGGGTTCATAACTTCTTTCTGTACCATGGAATCCATGGACAGTCTGGTGAGATCTGTGGATCCTTTCTGAGAATAATATTTTTTAAATATATTTCAAAGAGGAAGGAAGAGGGAGAGAGAGAGAGAGAAACATCAATGGTGAGACAGGCATTGATTGGCTGCTTCCTGCACACCCCCTATTTATGATCAGGTCAAATGTAGAGAAAGTGGGTAGTAAAGACTGGGGGAAGTAAACTATACCAATATAGTCCATATACTTAAATATATATATAAAACCTTATAAACTGTAAAGTTCTGTTCAATACTAGTGGATAATATTTATAAAACACTAGAGGCCCGATGCACGAAGATTTGTGCAAGAATGGGCCTTCCTTCCCCTGGCTGCTGGCACTGCCTTTGCTCAGCAGCCCACAACCTGTGCATGTGTCCTGGCTGGGAATCGAACTGTGATCTCCTGGTTCATAGGTCGATGCTCAACCATTGAGCCACACTGGCTGGGTGAGAATAATATTTTAAGTGTATATGATAAAATATATAAAATAACAAAGAAAACAGTTATCTTTAAATATAGTAAAATACTTTAAAATGGAAAATTATGATAAAACACTATATGTGCTTTTTAACGTAATAAATATTTATGTTTTTAATTTTTTCTTTATTGATTAAGGTGTTACATATGTGCCTTTACCCCCCCATTGCCCCCCCCCATACTCATGCCCTCACTCCCCTGGTGTCTGTGTCCATTGGTTAGGCTTATATGCATGCATACAAGTCCTTAACATAGTAAGCTTTACCCACACTCTAAAATCATTTAAAATGAAACAAATTCTCCAAATGGTAACTAAGACTTTTTTTTATTCCCGAGACAAATTAGACAATTTTCTACTGACTTAAGAACTCCCTACTTGATCACTGGAATTTATTAAGCATCCCAAATCTCAGATTGCACATAAGAAGGGAGGTGCATGTGTGTGTGTATGTGTGTGTGTGTGTGTGTGTGTCTGTCTGTCTGTCTGTCTGTAAGGAAAGGAGACAAAAGAGCCATGTGTTTGGGGAGAGACTAATGTCCTTCAGACCTAAAGATTAGCAAAGGCATGATTGGCAGGCACCAAATTAGTTTGTTATTAAAATGTCAGAATAAAGAGTTCTGTCAAAACTGGAATATGAACTAAAGAAAACTCCAGAAAAAATAGAAGCAATGATGTGAAACTCATAAGTTGTCCTTTGGAGTTTTTGGAACTCTACTTATGACTCTCATTCTAAAAATCAGTTCCACAATGTTTCATAATATTTATTTCAGAAATTCCCCATAAATTTCAGGCATCTTTATGATCCAAACTTCGTGAGAGTGTACTAATCATGTATGGTACCTAGAACCTAGAAAATATTATCTACACTAATAATTAAAAAAAGGTGCAAATTGACCATACCTTCGTGACACCCACCAGCTAATCAGGAGTGAGTATGCAAATTAACCCAACAAAGATGTTGGGTTAATTTGCATATGCAGGTGCCAAGTGGCTGGGGCGGGACACTTGCGTCGTCACCATGGCAACAACGCAGGCGTTCAGCACCGCCCCAGCCACTCCGGGTCTCTGGGCAGTGTGGGAAGGTGGAAAGGCGGCTCCGACTGGAGCAAAGGCAGTGCCAGCAGCCAGGGGAAGGAAGGCCCATTCTTGCACAAATCTTCGTGCATCGGGCCTCTAGTGTTTTATAAATATTATCCACTAGTATTGAACAGAACTTTACAGTTTATAAGGTTTTATATATATATTTAAGTATATGGACTATATTGGTATAGTTTACTTCCCCCAGTCTTTACTACCCACTTTCTCTACATTTGACCTGATCATAAATTTTATCTATTTTGTCTATTTTCATTTCAATCATATATGGAACAAGGTAAAAAGAGCAAGCTAGCTAAATATAGTGGGTGATATATACAAAGTCTCATTATCCATATTTTGCAGGTAAAGAAACTGAATATGTGCAAGGCCACACATCTCAGTAAATTATGAAGCGGAGATGCCTACAGAGATGATCTGGCTCATGCTCTGTCTACCAAACCACACTTCTTTTCTGTGATATGTGATCCACGCTAGTGTAATGCTTTGTCCAAAAGTCAATCTAGTATCAAAGGTCACTTGTGTTGTGCTTATTTGTACAAGGCTGTCCCTCCAGCTACAGTATGAACTCTTCCGGTTTTCATATGTAAGCATGAGATGAGCAGTCAGATTGGCCTTCTTACTACACTCATCCTGTGAAGACCCCATGCCTGGCACAGCAAGTATATATGCATGTTGGCTGACAGCACGGCCATGTGAGTTCACACACACTCAGGGCACCTCAGTCTCTCTACCTAGTCTCTTCCCAGTCTCTAACCCTCACCCACGTTCATTAGCCTGCACACCAGGTTAGTGTCCAAAGGAATTTGTTGGACATGAATTTATGAAATGGGGCTGTCCATGTTAACCTAGTACAGTGCCAGGCACAGTAGATGTTCAGTAAGAATAGCTAGATTACTTAAAATGATTGAAATATTTAAAATAAAGGACCCATTGATTGGAACATGGACATTTATTTACATTATACCAAGCACTTTTTGGTATTCTGGTCATAAGAATAGTCCTAGCAAGATTTGATTTATGATGACATCATGAAGCTCACTTTAAAATCCAGATGCATCAGGATATTTCCCAGTACAACTGCTCAGGCCATTTGAGGGAAGCCCAGGAAAACCTCCCAGAAGGCTCAACATGCAACACCCATGGAGATTGGAGGACAGAGACCGGAAGCTGATTCTAGTCTAGAAAGAGGGCAGAAACCGCAGCCTTTTATGGCTGAGGAGAAGAGAGCACTTGGGCAGGACCAACCTGCTCTTTGAGCCAGAATAGATGCCAAGGGAAGTAGGGGGGTTCAAGTTGCCAGGTAGGGACCATGCCCAGGTGGTTGACCTCTAGGATTAGGTGACTCCAACAGAAATAACTGGGACCAGGCTCAGCCAGAGGGTACCTCTCCTCTGCCAGGGAACAATAGAGGTCTCTTGGGAACCCAAAAAATCTTCCACCTGATACTCATAAGGCTACAAAGCCATGTGACCACTGTGCTATTTAAGAAAAACTTTTACATCTCCGTCACCTTCTCTCTCTCACCTCAACCTGAACTTGAGAAATGAGTAAGACAAAGTGGAATACAGAAGGCAAGGATAGATCACACATCCTCTTTCCCCACTGCAGGTCTCTGAGCCTGAGTCAGGCTGGGAATTATGGGGTATGAAGGTAGGGAGAGGGTCTTTAAATTGAGTATGATAGATGAAATTCTTGACATTCCACATACTGGGCGTCCACGTTGAGTACTCTTTCGATGCATTGTGCTGCTTACTCCTGGCAATTTCCTGTTTTCATATATGCCTATTACACAGCACATACTTCAGAACACAGTGTAGTGCTTAGGAGCTCTGGCTAAGGAGGCAGGCAAACACGGCCTTGGGCTAATTAGTTAACCTCTGTGGGCCTCGGTTTGCTCACATGCAGAAAGAGAATGACAATAGCACCACCTGATCAGGTTGTTGTGAAGAATGTGGCAGTCCATGGGAAGCAGTAGAGGATTCGTGCATTTTATGGAAAGTATTGAATACATACTGTATTCATTTCCTAGGACTGCAGAAATGTAGTACCACACCTAGGTGGCTGAGACCAGCAGAAATGTATTGTTTCATAGCTCTGGAGGTGAGACGCCTAAAATCAAAGGCTCATCTGGAACCTGCTCCCCCTGAAGGTGCTAAGGAAGGCTCTGTTCCAGGCATCTCTCCTTGCTTGTTTAGCACCTGGGCATGGGGCAGTGTAACTCCAGTGTTCACGAGGCACCCTTCCTGTGTGTGCCCATCTATGTGCAAACTTCCTTTTATAAAGGCAGCAGTCGTATCGGATTAGGAGCCCACCCTTCTCCAGTGTGACCTTATTGTAACTAATGACATCTGCAACAATTCCATTTCCAAATGAGATCACGTTCTGAGGTCCTGGGAATTAGGACATGAATATATAAATTTTTATATAATTCAGCCTTTAATACCTGTTATGTGCCAGAAACTTCTAGGTACTGGCAGTCTGGAAGTGGACGAACTGTATTTAGGGTATTTGTGTTCTTTCTGAGACAGTCACACAATAAATGTTCAAAAAATAAATAAACAAGATAATTTTAGATAGACATAGAGCTCTGTAAATGATCAAATAATGAATTAGAATAGTGGTCCTCAAACATTTTGATCTCAGAATCCCTTTTTCCTCTTGAACCCCAAAACTTTTTATATATAAGGGTTATATATCTGTCAATATTTACTATTTTACAACCTTATTCTATTTAATCCAGTTCCAAATTCAAAAACTGGGGACATGTGTTTAATGCTTCATGTGGAAACACCAAGTTTAATATCAAGAAACTAAATGCTTAGAAATTGATACTTAGAAATATACAAAATTTTCGTGTCAACATTTATAACTCAAAAAGAAGAAAGAAAAAAAAACATGACTTTTACACTATCATGGAATGTTGGTTCAAGTGACCACTCAAAAATCATGGCTAGCTAAACTACATGGAGCTGAAACCCTAAGCAGTGCTTGTCTCCTGGTAGGTAATTTATTGCCACTTACCTCTAATTTTGTGGTTCTCAACCTAGATGTACATTAGAATCACCTGGGGAGCTTAACATTTTTGGGTGACTAGACACAACCCCCAAACCATTTGGGTCAGTATGTTTGAACTTGGGTTCTTCTGGATATCCGTGCTAATCTCCTTATCTCATCCTAGATAATTAAGCTACAGTAACTATGGAAAACTGGAACCAAAGAGACACAAATGCCATGCAGATGATGTTTAAGCCAGGACTGAGCACTACTGCTGTAGTCTAGATGCATAATAACCCCAATGGGTGTGGGCTAGTAAGACCAACCTCTCTCTCCAAATTCTGAGAGTCTTCAACCCGACCTTGCTCTGCTCCATGGAATCATTTCAATCCAGCATGAATATGAACTAGATTATGGACATCATATTAATTCCACCTGTATTAAAACAGCCAAGTGATTTCAATGCTGGATGGAAATCTCAGCTCTTGCTGCCTTGGAAAATGCCCAACAATCTGTCCTGCAAAAAGGTTGAAATGTCAAATGACGTTGCTTCCTACAAAACCGAATTTAGAGTGTGACCTCAAATGTTAATATATGCAGATCTTTCCTCTGCCCTTAGAAGGTCAAATATTCACAACAGTCATAAAGTCTACACCACACTATCCTCCCAGGGTTTCTGAGGCTACAGTAACAAATTAAAAAATTAAAGAAAAAGAAACTCCTATGAAAGGAAAGTTATAGTCCAAGAAAAAGGAAGACGTCATGACGACACAGCGATACAGAAAAACATGTCATGGATACCACATTGACACCTGGTAGTTGTGACATGCTTTACAATTTGCAAAAACTCTTTTGTATCTGCCAGTTGATCTTCACAACAGCTGTATTTGGTGGCTGTTACTCATATTTCCATGTTCTAAATAAGGAAATAGAGATTGCAAAAGGTCAAGTGACTCATCCAATGTTAATGGCACAGATAAGACCTGCACTCAGGTCCTAGTCAGGAAACGCTGAGCCCTTTCAACTGCCTTTCCCAGGATGTGGGGATGTGTCAATTGTTTCTTGAACAGGTTTTCCTGTTAGATACTACCTACAAAGAAAACTTCCTTCCCAGAACAAATAAATGCAAAATCTGTTTTCAAATTGTATCGGTTATTATAGCACTCATAATTCAGAAAGGATGAATTCATTCACTAAAATAATATGTTCACAAATGTCCAGATTACTGGACTTTTTCTATACTTTCATTAACCACAGTTTATGAAACCAACAATCGTGCAGAGGAACCATTTGGGGGCAGATCTTGTAAATGCTAGACAGCATTTTTTAAAACCTATTTTTATCGCAGTATAGTCTCTAATGTAAGTCAAATAAAACTGTGATAACTGAAAAATCTAACCAAACAGACCTGAATGCAATCACCCCTAGGAGACAATTCTGCATCAGATGAAGAGGCACATGACTGAATGAAAGAAAAGAGAGCTCTAAAGTTTAGCACTTCATCTAAAATTGGGTAGGCAAAGCATGTAGTAATGGTCACCCACATACAAAGCAGTACTTTGAATAATAGTGATGGATATGAAATGCCCCATTTAAAATAACATCTGTGGCTCTTTGTAATCAATAATAATAAAATGATCCTCTGTGTGTTCTCATGCAGAGGGTATGGGAGAAATAGCCCTCAGAGTGACAAGATGGCAGCGATTCCCTCTCCTTTCATATCAATCCCCCAAACAGCAGTCAGTTTTTACAGCACCAAGCAGCCAAGTGAAGACTGGGCAGCATGAGAGGCCGGGGCAGCAGAAAAGCAGATGCTTTGGCGAGAAGGCAGGCTATAAATGTTGCTTTCCCGGGATTTTGATAGCAGGAGTGTTTGTGTTCTTGAAAGCAGAGTCTAATTGAATAAGAGAGTTTTTAAAACAGTGGGCCATTAATTAGGTGGCACTGGGTAAAGCAGGGACTCAGAATGTAGGAGGCTTCTGGGACCACGGGCGGCACTCATTGATTCTGTCGGGGTGCCAGAGGAACGAGCGCGCTGAATGTGTTGCCTCCTCTGAAAACCTACCTGATACATTTGGAAGTGGCTTCCCCATGCATTGCCTCTGTTCAAATCATCCCATAATTACTCTGGCACTGTAAACTGTGAACTTGGCGGGCTTTGAGAGAGATCAGATGTTTTTCTCATGCTTGCTGAACCTCTCTTAGACAAATTCTGCATTGTTTTTTGTGTCAGTTTTATCGTGGAACATCGTGTTGCCATCTGGGAAGAAAAACAACATGGTAGAGGAGCAGCTGGTGAATGGCGATGGCCAAATAAACATTGGCAGGCGCCCGCCATTAGGTGAGATAAGAGGGATGGGAAGTCGCCAACACAGACAATCCCTCACCGCTGGAACATCTTTCACTGTCCCCTTCTCTCTTATCTTCATTCAAATTCATGGCAATTTTTCATTCAGAGGCTCAAGCTCTGCAAGTGTCAGGTATTGGGCTTTCCCGTTTTTGTCCCAGAGGAACAAGACAGATCTACAAAGTGCCCCACCAATTGAATTTGTCATCCTGGGCAGGACAATGGGCTTCTTGAACAAGGGGAAAGCTTTTGATACCTTAACAGAAAGGCTCCCCTGAGGAGTGAGAGGATACCAAAACTCTCACCAAACTTTTCAACCCATTTGGTGGACTTTATTTTGGTCACACCCAACATCATTGGTATTCATGGCTTTCAAAACCTTCACTCTCTTACGGACAATATATGTATGATAAACCAATATAAATTATACTATCCTGTCTTTGGGAGCAGTGAAGCAAGGGGAAGTCAGTCACACTTAATTAACAAAGTTATTCACCATACTTTCTTGGTTCTAAAATATAATTTTTCTATTGAAACATTTCTAGAATTGCATTTCTACATGCATAGAATAGATATCTAAAATATATAGAAAATATTATGTTATATAATTAATTATGTATAACATATAAAATAGAATATATAATATAATCCTATATAATGAAAGCCTAATATACTAAGTGTCCAACTGTTCAACTGTTGTTCTACCAGTCACTATGGCATGCACTGACCACCAGGGGGCAGACGCTCTGACCAATAAGTTAGCTTGTTGCTGGGGTCCAACCAATGGGGACTGGGCGAGACCTGCCAGACACACCCTGGAGCCCTCCTGAAGTCCCTCCCCAGCTGGCTGGGGACCCTACTAGTGAGCGAATCTGTGCACCAAGCCTCTATTTAATATATAATTACATAATGTAAATATTATTGTATATAGTTTTCCCTAATTCAATTATATAGTGCATATATATTCAATGATATATATTATACTATATTCAATATATTATATATATATAATTTTTCATATATATATATATATATATATATATATATATATAAATTCTACCAGGAAAAAAATAGAAATGCAAACAAAACCTTGGTACTATCAATAAGATTATAGCCCACGTCCTAAAAAGGATGAGATTACACACAAGAAGAGCAGTGTACCACCATGTCATTTATGAAGGCCAGTGGCTGAGAGCCTTTGAATGCTGGAGTGAGAAAAGGTAAACACAAATTTTGATTGTGATAGTCATGAAAATGGCATGAAATTATATGTAATAATGATCATTTAAAAAGCATCATACATAAAACCTATGTAAATTGTTTCTTGCACCACCAACAACAACAAAAGTCAATGGGAATATCAGAGGAAATAGACTTATTTTCAGAATTGTTGGGAATCATCTTATTCATTCCTTTGTTTTGAAAAGTAAGGTCCTAAAGTTCCACAGCTCAACTCGGACAGAATTCAAACTAGAAATTATGAGCAAAGCGGGGTGGAGAGGGAGACTTCATAGAAGGGAGAATGTGAAATTAAATGGTTGGACCTAATGGATAAGCCAAATTAGGACCAACCAGTAACTCTCATTAAATAGCATCAGAAGTTCTCTGGAAAAATCCCCTCTACTAAATCAATGCTCATTTACACGTCTATGATTAAACATGATCAAGAAGATCGCTGGGAAAATCTATCAGACAAAACAAAGAAAACGTCCTGAAAGTCTGTCTAGATTCACTTCAATATTTTTCATGAGAAAAGTCAATCACTCTGACTGTCTCAATAAATAATATGATTTATTTGTAGTCACATTTTTTTGTCAATGTACTACTCATTCTTTTGACATCTATCAGTTACATATATGACAGTTGTTATTAGCCTGATTTGAGCTCCAATGAGATTGTGTTAGTCTCTCGTTATATTGTTAATTCAGAAACTTTGAGGATAGATCGCATTAGACCATAATCCTCAGTCCATGACATCCATAAGATTTTAGCTTACAGACTATCCACGTTTATAAGAAATTGTGTCCTAGAGCAGCAGGGGAACATTTTCTAAGGTAAACCCATCATTGGCAGAAAGAAGCACTTCCTATGTTCTTCTTGAGCATCTGCTATATTGTAACACTAGATAGACTCTTTAGAGATGACAAAAAATGGTCACTCCTGGCCTCATTTTACTGATGCAGAAATTGAATTTCAAAGATGGAAAATAAATAACTGGCCTCAAGGTCAAGCAGCTTGAAAACCCAGAGAATCTATCCGGAAGGCCTGTGACCTTAACCACTGTGATGTGATGCAAGGTGTGCACTAATTAAGTACCAAATCAGTACCTCTATTATAACTTTAAAGTCAGTCAGTGTAGTTCAGGTAAGCTTCCTGGAAGAGCTGGAAAATAGAATAGGGCCTGGAGGGATCAGTAAACTTAATTAAGGGAACTTTTGTCAAAGCAAATAAACTAACAAAACTAAAAAGCAGCTATTAGACAACAAGAAAGGGAAAGTCAGGAGAGAATAAGTGGAGTTTCGTAGAAGGCCTAGAGGAGATGAAGTCGGAATTGCAATTACGTGCTGGCCAAGGCAGTGCAAATCCATTTGCAAAGGATGGATGTCCCCATTGGAAAGCTTCCAGGGAGACACAGCAGTACGGACAGGAAGTCCCCACCTTGATGAGCGAGTCAGAGCCTTCCTGAGAAGGGTAATGGCCTCACCACTCAGTTGGGCCCAGATGACAGAATGTAAGAAGGCGACAGAGCTAATATGGTCATTGCATGATAAATTAAAGCATATAATCACATGGATATTTTTCACCCCAAAAGACAGGATCTTGTCACTTAACAGGATCAATGAAGAAAGAAGCATATCCCTGGCCACTGAGAAGCATCCAGAGCTGATGAATTTCTGACCTGTTGAGAGGGAGATGGTTTTGACACAGTATTAAGTTCATCTTCTGACCGACCAGAAGGTCTCTGTTAACAAGAGAATTTCATAGAAATAGTGTAAAATGTAATGATTAAGTACCCCCAACTCTAAGAATGCAACAAAATGGCTAAGTTAGAGCTCAGGCTTCCCAGATTTAAGATGTCTAGGGTAGAAAAATCTTGTCATTGACATTAGTAAAGGGGCACACTGAGTTTGAAAAACTAGGCAAAGTATCATAAGCAAAACCAAAAAAGATGCTAACATTGCACACTTATGAAGCCAGGCCCAGGATGGGGGAGGAGGCGTTGGAGAGGGGGGAAAGCCCCTGCCAGAGTGGGCCTAGGTGGGAACTCTACAGGTTACAGAACCTGTTTACTAGTAAATATGGGAGAACATTTCTCAGCATTGGGCATCACCCCATCTCTCCGGTAAATGGCCCTGAAGCAGCAAGTTCATGACATCTAACTGAGGTCACTCTCTGAAGGATGAGCGGCATTAATAGTTTGATTTGGACATGTCAAAAGCAAGTGAGGTCAGACAAACAAACAAACAAACAAAAGGAACGTGTTAATTACTTAATCAGCCCCCAAGCTCCCAGCAGAGAAAACAGCTTCTGTAACACACAGGCTCCACCATATTTTAAAGCAGTAGCAAGGTTTGAATTCTCTGGACCATGTTCCCTGCTTTCTTACTCTCTCCTTCCTTTCAATTGCTTTTTACTTATGGCTCCAGGAGCACCCATGTACACAGGCAAGCTGTTTTTTAGTAAAAATAGGCTCTGTTGCCCTAGCCTGTTTGTCTCAGTGGATAGAGCGTCAGCCTGCTGACTGAAGGGTCTCAGGTTGATTCCCCTCCAAGGCGCATATGCGGTAGCAGGCTCCTCCAGGGCCCTGCTCAGGGCATGCAGGAGGCAACCAATCAATGTGTTTCTCTCACATCGATGTTTCTCTGTCTTTCCCTTTCTCTTATACTCTCTAAAAATCAATGGAAAAATATCCTCAGATGAGGATTAAAAAAAAATTTAGTTGTGCTAAATACAACTCCTGCCTCTAAGTATCTTTATTCCCTCTCATTCAAGCTACCTACCAAATATCACAGCATATTACATAGCTGCAATAACTGGTATGCTGTGGTGCTGGTATACAAATTGACAAGAAAAAAAGTTAATAAATGGCTTAGAAATAGAAAGTAGAGTTTATTAAAATTTATATATTGTGAATGTGATAACCTAAATCAACTTTACCAGTAAATATTACTGAAATGGTTAGTTAACTATTAGAAGCATTCAAATCTATTTAACTCCTAATCTATTTAAAAGATAAGTGCAGCCTGGCCAGCATACTCAGTGGTTGAGCCTCTAATTATGAACCAGGAAGTCATGGTTTGATTACTGGTCAGGGCACATTGCGTGGGTTGTGGGCTCAATCCCCAGTGTGGGCATGCAGGAGGCAGTCGATCAATGATTCTCTCATCATTGATGTTCCTCTCTGAAATCAATAAAAATATTTTTAAATAAATAATAAATGCAAAAATATATACCAGGGGAAAAATTAAAAATAAATAGTAGCTTTATCAATTTTCTAGCTTTTTAAGCATTAAAGTTAAATAAGAATTACAGAGAAAAAAGTTAAATTTGACAATATAAATACTCTGTCTTTATATCAGAAAACACCTTGAACAAATTAAAAATACAATAAACATCTAGTTTTGGGAAGGTAGTGCTAATTTTACATTTTCATGGGCAAATGATGCTCCCTCCTGGCATATTTGGGTCTATCTACATTTCCCTAAAAATAGTTGTATGAGGGAAGTGTGTGGCCCATCCTATATTCTATATCTATGACTATTTTTCAACCACGGTGATTAAGAAGTTTGAATTGGTGGTTAGAATAGTTATGGGGATGTATTCTAATAACTAGTGTGTTGCTGGATGGGTGCGGGATTCATTGGGATGATCACATATTAAGTTGTGTAATACCTGATCACTGGAGTGTACAGAAAAAAATTTTTTAACTTAAAAAAAAAGAATGACTATTTTAGGAATGGGCACATGGTCATGTCCACCTAGTGAGACTCAATTCAAGAGACTGTACTACAGCGGTTCTCAACCTGTGGGTCGCAACCCCTTTGGGGCTCAAACGACCCTTTCACAGGGGTCGCCTACGACCATTGGAAAACACATATTGAATATATAATTACATATTGTTTTTGTGATTAATCACTATGCTTTCATTATGTTCAATTTGTAACAATGAAAATACATCTTGCATATCAGATATTTACATTATGATTAATAACAGTAGCAAAATTACAGTTATGAAGTAGCAACAAAAATAATTTTATGGTTGGGGATCACCACAACATGAGGAACTGTATTAAAGGGTCGCAGCATTAGGAAGGTTGAGAACCACTGCTGTACTAGAATGGCTGGGAAAGAGAATCCTGCACTGGGTAACAGAGAGAGCTGAGTCTCTCTCTCTCTGCATGGTCACTTGCCACCCATAGAGAAGGTCTGCTTGAATAGGGTCAATCAAGAGGAAATCCAAGCTGAGAGGTCAACAGATTCTGAATTTGGGTGATGCTATTAGATCCCTGAACTCAGCTCTACATGAAGGCAGTTCTCTGAAGCCTTCAGTGAGCCAATACATTCCCATTTTTATTCAGCTAATTTGAATTGGCTTTCTGTCTCTTGTAACCAAAAATAAAGGAATTAAAACTCAAGACAAGGAGGTGTGGGGGATAGAATATAACATTACAGAAGGGTGGTGATTTTCTGAATATTTAAATTATTCACACAAAAAATGATCTGTATTTTACTTCATAGAAGCTTAGCAATTTAATAACAGGATAAAATAGCTAATAAACACAAAATTTTTTAAATTTAGCATTATAATAATCAAAGAAATGCAATTAAAACATACTTTAAGTGTCATCTTCGCCTTTGAGGTTTACCAAAAAGTTCATCATCCAAAATGAGAGCAAAGATGATGTAGATGAGCGCCCTCCACCACTGCCTGTGGGAGTCTACTGTCTGGACAGACACTTTGTTGGTTCGAGGGGTTCCCCCGTGAAATATGGCACTGGCCCTGTACATGGAGGTCGGGGAGAGACTGAAGAAAGAGGCAGGCACTGGTAGGTGCCACTGGTAGGTGGCACTTTTACTCAGCAAGGGAATTTACATACGAGGCTTGCTTTGGGTGACTGGAGACAAATGCATTTCCGCATCCATTGGACAGAAGTTAAAGTTTATATAGAGGCCTTAGCTGGGCTCCATCATGCATACCGTCTGAGCGGTCTCAACAACACACTGGTCTCTCAAGACCGCATCCTTGAGAATGACTCCCACTGTAAGGACAGTGGGTAGAGCATACATTCCAAGGACAGGGGAAGAGGTGATCAGTCTCCGACTGCCCAGGTCCAACATCCTCTTCATAACCTCCTCCAACTTTTTAAAGAACTACACACACACACACACACACCACACACACACACACACACACACACGCACACACACACACACACACTTAAAGGCTCTAACACTTTGTTAAAATAATTCCACATTTAGAAATCTATCCTAAGAAATAATCTGAAATAGAGATAAAACATTATGTTTAAGAAATTTCAAAAATTATGTCATTAAAAATTATATTTACAAAAAGTTTGAAATGCTTAGTAAAATATTTTTATTATATCCTTAAATCAAAAATGCAGCAAACAAACTTGTGTTGAATATGATTGTGACTGAAAAATTATATGAACAGAGATAAAAAGGACAAAAGTAAACCAATGTTCATAGTGACTATCCCTGGGTGATTGGGCAATGGGTTTTTTTTCTTCATATTACTTTTCTAAATGTTCCAAATTATCTATAATAAGTATAATCTTGATAATCAAAGCAAATTTTTAAAATTATTTTTAAAAACTTGCTTGCTTCTTTGTCCCATTTTTTTTCAGATGTATATGGACTTTTGGAGGGTGCAGAATGTCACACTCAATGGTACTCTAATTGGAAAGGGTTTCAGAGGTGATGTGAATCAACATGTCCCCTAATACAGCTACCCGCAGCAGCTGTATCTGCAGCACCTCTGACAGATAGTCCTTCCTTCTCCATTTGAAGACCTGCAGTGACAGTGGGAGGAGCAAGGCACAAAGCTGATTTATACTCAAGAGGATTCATAACTAAGTGGTAGAGAATTCCCCCTTATATTGACAGCATCTTACGCTGAATTTACTTACGTTGATTCACCCCTTGGTAACTACAAATCATTAACCCTAGTTCTATTCTTTGGAGAATAAAAATTATGTCATGGGAAGATCATGGTTTTATCATCAGGTAGATTAAAGTTTGAATCTCTGCTACAGCATTGTGCTAGTATTATGATCTTGGGCAACAACTCTGAACTTTTGTTTCCTCAAAATGGAAATAATGATACCTATTTCTCAGACAAATAAAAGAGGACCCTTCTATAAAACACCTAGTATAAGTATACACAGTACTTACTGAAAGTTAATTCTCTCAATGTCACCCCACTACATTTAATTTAAAAAAAGAAAAGACAATACAAAAAAGGAAAAAAAAAAATACAACAAACCAAAATTTATGAGGTGTGGCTTTTAAAAAAAAAAAAAAAAAAAGTAATTTTCAATGCTCTTATCCTGAGGGGCAGGCATGCTACAGTAAGAATTCAAAAATATTTTTGAATGAATGAATAGTTTCTCCAACAGCTGTGAATCCACCAAGCAAACAACAAACTGCTCGGGTTTCCCCATCAAGTATTTGAGAATGCAATGAGGGAATGTGAGATACTCTACAGAATTTAGGACACATTATTATTGCAACTTTACTCCGAATTATTAGTTTTAAAAAAAGGAAAGGAGATCTAATTGGTCCAGTTAAATTTCCTCCTGAGCTCATATTCCTCTCAGTGATCACCCTCCCCTCATAAGCCATAAACCATCTGCTCATAAACCATCTACTTAATAGTCTAGTTGAGAATTACACTTACAGCAACATCAGAATTACTAGGCTATACTTTTTTTTGGGGGGGGGGAGAAAGAAACACTGATTTGTTGTTCCACTTATTTTTTATGCATTCACTGGCTGAGTCTTGTATGTGCCCTGACCTGGGACTGAACCCACAGCCTTGGTGTGTCAGGATGATGCTCTAACCAACTGAGCTCCTCGGCCAGAGGCTATATGTTTTTAAATCCTCTTCCTTTTCTATTTTTTTCTTCGTTTAATATTTTGGCATTTTCTACATAACATTTCAGTGAACTTTCAAGAAAAAAAGTGAAACAACCAAAAAAGCACTTTTAATGATGATTGAAAGCTAACCAGAAATTATCTGTATTGGTTCTTTGCGTCCTAGGGTATAATGTATCCTGGCCTGAAGATCTAAACTTACTTAAAGCACATCAGGGTTCTCTGTACCCCTCTAGCCCCTTACAATTTGATCCTTTCTTCATATTTTCAGTTCTACTTTTTCTAAGAGAGAGACCAGGTACTGAAGCCAACAGGAGCATAGTAGGAGTTTTGTTTTCCCTGTTAGCTGTTAATATTGTGCCAGTTGCCTTTGAAAGGAGTTTCATCTCTCTGAACGTCTTTTCAGATTTCTGTCAAGCCTCTCCCTCTCTGGGCCAGCACATTTCCCTCTATGCCCATCATCTGTAGTTATTTGACTCTGATTTCATTTTGTTAGTATAGGAACAGCAGCAGTTATTTTAGTTATTATTCTCCCCCTTTCCTTTTTCCTCTGGATTAAAGCAGGATATCAAATGGGAATTTTACAATGTCCCCAGAACTGTATTCATGATCAAAGCTGAAGACTAAAATACACTCAGACTCCCATATTCTAATATGTAAAATATCCCTGTAGGGCTTACTAATCAGTATCGGTTTAGAATAAGCTTTACTACCAACCATTATCACCACTTCCTGGGCAATGTAGGAAGGGAACTTAGAAGGTAGTGAGGAGAGTAGCCTTTTAAAGAGACACTATGCTACTAAGGAATATAATTTAACTTGTTACTAAAACCCAGAAAAGAGGATTCATAGGAAATTCATGTTCAGAATAGGGTTGACTACATGAAGGAAAGATGGGCAATTCATTTTCCAGTTGGCAATCTGTTTGGCCACCACACCTGCCCTACTTGAGGCAAGGAAAAGAAATTAGAGGGCAGAGCCAGTCTGATTCAGTGGATAGAACATTGTCCTGGGGACTGAAGTATCCTGTGTTTGATTCCTGTCAAGGGCACATACCTCAATTGCAGGCTCAATTCCTGGTCCCGATCAGGGCATGTGTAGAGGCAACCAACCAATGTGTCTCTCTCACATCAATGTTTCTCTGTCTCTGTCTCCCTCCCTTTCACGCTCTCTAAAAATCAATGGAAAAATATCCTTGGGCAAGGATAACAACAACAAAACATAAGAAAGAAATTAGAGGGCATAGTAAAGCTGGGGTAAAAGTCAGCCATTAAGCTCCCTGCCCCATTATTTGACATGTTATGGATGAATGACTTTCCTAAGGGACAAGGAGAAAAGTTGTTGAATTTTAACTGTCTTCCCAGAGCTCACCAAGAAGGCTGATCAGAAAGGGGATGTGGTTTTGGGGTGGGTAACCTTTGCAGGGGGTAAGGGAGTGGAAAAAGTAAAGCCAGATTTCACCCATCAGAACTATGTATTAACAAGGGAAGGACTCTGGAAGCCCTCAGAACCACCTACATGTGAGAGGACCAGCAACTACATGCCTGCCACACAGAAGGCATTAATGACGACCCTGAGTCAAACAAATAAGGACAAGTAACCAGCAGTGAACTCAACCTCCCCACGGGCAGTCAAGTAAGGAGGAATTTGCCCCTGTTCCTCTTCTATGTTGCCTAAACATGAAAGAAAAGTTCCTGGTCAGAAGATACAAGAGTGAGAAGTCAATTCTTTGTAGAATGAAGGGGAAAAAAGAGCTTTGAAAATATAAAATTAAAATTTTGAAACAACACAAGACTATTCTATTAGTTAAAAGTGACAAGAACATTCTTCATTCTGGCCAACATGTTAGTAAGGTACCTGTTATTAATTGCATGCAATTGGGTACAGTAAAGAACAGTTATTGAAAGCTTAAACCCAAATGAATAGAAATTCTTCACCAAATATATAGGGTGGGGCCAAAGTAGGTTTACAGTTGTTCATTTGGAAACTAATACATTAATTAATAAATAATAATATAAGAATAAACTCAGAACTGTTTTGCATACTCAGAACTGTAAACCTACCTTTGTCCTGCTCCATATTTAGTTGTACCTTCCCATGCTTTTGTCTTCTTTTAGAATTAAGATTATTCTAAACAGTCAGATTATTATTATTTGATGTTCTCTCCCCTTTCCTCCCTTGTCTGAGTTATATTGTAACTGTGCACTCAGGATATTTATGCCTCCTGGTACCACCTACAGCAGCACAAAAAAATGACTTGAAGGAATAATCTAAAGTCAGAGTCCTCAAATGGCCCGAATTCCACCTTTGCAATGCAAGAATTCCAACATGCCAGAGGGCTTCTGTGTAGATTACCTGGGACTGAAAGATTGCAGGGCCTTCATCAAGCAGCAATGACTAGATGGGGTAGAGATATGATAACAGAAACGTTCAAAGAGAGGGCCTTAGGATTCCTTGGCAATGTGAATTATGAAGGGCGTTCACCCTGATGGGAGATTCAAAATGCCTGTTACAGCAGAGGGCCAAGGACGGATTTTCCTACAGGCAAAATCAATTAGAATCTCCCAAACCCCTCCCAATAGTAACTCACACCAAAACCCACAAGAATGGGTGATACAGGAAATCAAAGGGGTGGGGAGGCAAGTTATTAAAATAAATTAGGAAATCAATACGCACACTAAGAAAATGAAGACTCAAAATCAGATTATTGTGGGGGAAAAAATAGTTGTACTGGTGAAAAGAGAATTCTTCCCCCACTTCGCCAGAGGAACACTAACCACACTAGAGCTTCACATTCATTTCAAGAGTTGTGCCATCCTAAGGCAAGGACAAACCCCGCCCACCTCACCAAGAATAGTCAGCCGAAAGAAGGGATTCAGCGGGCAACTGAGCACAGACTGGAACAAAACACATGTTCAATAAACAGTTGTTAAAATGAGCATGAATAGTGGAATAGGAATACTTTTAGGGGCAGCAAAGAAAATATGAACTACTCTGAAGACCCTGTCAGGAAAAAGAATTTCAAAGATTACATTAATAGGGATTTTAAAAAAGAATAATTTCATGATATTTCCCTTTATTATTTATTAATCTTATAGTTTTGGTTATATTGAATGCATAGGCTAATTGTGGTCTGGAAGCTATAATAAATTTTAATGAAGTTAAGTGAAAATGGTTGAAAAAATTAGCATTTGTAATTTAACTGGGCCTTTCAATATCTTAGCTCAAAGTCATAAGTAAAAGGAATTTTAGGTAGCACTATAGGGAGAAGTCTTTTAAGGATGTATATTTATAAAATTCATGACAGTATTGGCAGCCTAAAATTGTACATTAATATGCTATTCTTCTACAAAGCCACTGTTTCTGACCAATGTTATAAGGACAATGTTTTGAGGGGTTTCTTTTGTTTTACATTTACTGGTGATGAGTTGGAGCTGATCCAACTTGCTGTGACAACTGAATAAATGAAACAGTGGAGCCATAGCTACATGATGCTCAGGTCATAGTGTTATGGTTTTTTAAGTCAGACAAAATCTCTACAGCCCTTGAATAAAACAAGTTTGGCAACTTCTGTTTCAGAATATTCCAGCTGAATAGGTAATATCCAACTATTTATAAAAACACACACACACAAAAAAAACAAAGACACTATAAACACTTAGTGATGGCCTTGCCTTTTAAATTTTGGGGTTGCTTAAAAAAAAAAAAAGAGGAAGGTGAATCTGTTGTTACAGGACTTAGAGAAAAATTGAAATTTAGTACATTCCAATCTAAGCAATACTTACTAGCTGGGAATTCAAAACACCTTTAAATTATAGTTCCTTTTGAAAAGTGAATAAGGAATTGGACAGGTGTGCCATATCTAGCATGATTAGAGACAGTGTAACTGCAAAGCGAATAACATGCACTTTCACCCCAAAGACCTGGGAAATAAGCACAGATGAAATATCCAAGGGCTTAAAATATAGGTGTGGGAAATTTACTGCAGTGAAATAGAGAAGAAAACAGCTGATCCGGGGGGGAAGCAAGTAGATAGCAACATAGGATGCAATTAAGAGCAGTGGCAAAGCCATTCACCATTAGTATTTGTTTAATCCAGTCTCTCTAAGCAAAGGAGCCACAGGGAGGGAACCATACTCTCCACTCCAGTGTCTGGGGAATTCAGGGATTTCCAGCACAAAGACCCATCAGTTGAAGGGCGATGTGACAGAGGATTGAGAGAGATTGGTTGGCTAATGGATGGGGAATAAATTCTCCCAGAACGCTCCCTGTTCAAACCATTGGAAATGGAGTCGCCCTTCAGATCATCTGTGTGCCTGTTTCTTTTTTCCATTTTCAATTTATAATAACAATAACGACCTAGACATAGGACATTTCCTGGGCTTTAATGACTGTCTGAGGTTAATGGCCCTCAACTACACCTCAGGCCATCAACCCCTCCCAGCCCGTCATTAATCTCCAGGAAATATCCTGTTCCAGGGTCATTATTGTTTCAATATCAACTATACCTTAAAAGCTTTATGGATTCTGCAAATACAGATCTCTTGCCAATAAAGGTTATAAAACCTGTTTAGAATACTGAAATTATCTTGAGTTTCACCTTTCAGATATGTTTTGTTCAAAACTAAAGTTGCCTTAAGAAAACATTCAATTTTATCTGTTGACATCTCCTCAGGAAAAAGGACTATTAAATATTACAAGGACCCAAATAAAAATCAGTGATTACTGGAAGACAAAGGTCAGCTTTAAAGGGAAACATGCTCTCTCCTGGACAGTAGCATAACTCAACCTTTGAGAATAATATGTGATTTGTGAAAATAGCTCCCTAAAATGATTTATGTGTTCAAGTGTCACCAGACTACACTCCATGCATAGAATTTTCAAACCACATCCTAATTCTAAAGTCACATTTTTCACTTCTATAAGAAGTACCCCACTTCATACATTAACATTAATACAACAAGCATTCTGCCCACAGCTGCTGGAACATGGGTGAAATACAACTTCTAGAAGGGAACAGCCTTCAGTGTTCTGATCAGCAGCAAAAGGGAAGATGCTTGCCCAAGAAGCCTTTGAGATCTAGAGAGCTGGTATAAACAAAGGAGAAGGGCAGGGCAGTTGTTTAGAACTAAGGAAATCCAATAAACAGTAACAGGGGCATGCCCCAGCAAACAGGCAGACCATAGAAATGTGGGGAGTTGGGCAGGCAGGCCCTTGAAGAGATGGGGAAGCACAGGATTGGCCCCAGCTTTGGGTCAGAAATCCATGCATAGCGGTTCTGGCAAGAACTGAGTCTAACCACAGCATTAGGCAGAATTGCATTCTCAAGTAGACTGTAGCAGAGTTCCAGACCCTGAAATGGAGGAACAAAGTAGGTCCCTGGTCACAGGACCAGGCACAAGCTGAGGTGCCATACCAGGAGCACAGTCAGAGAAGATAGGAAGAAAGGCTGACTGGATTCTACCCGAGTTCAGATTCCCATAGTCAGTGAGGGAGTGATTCTGGAGCCTGACTTGGAGCTGAATCTGTCGGTGACACACAGCTATCTACTCCAATATTACATTTTCAAAGAAGGGAGAAAACCTTTTATTGGAAATGCCACTTGAAGATTTTACTCTGGGTCACATAAATGTGAAAACTGCAAGGCATTAGGACTCAAAGCTGGAAGTAAAAGAACACTGTAACCTCCCACAATTTTCACATTAACTGTTTAATGGAGGGAAATAAATCAGTTAACTCATCATAAAAACTGAACCACTATGTTATTTTTTCCTACCTAACCATGATTATAACATTTTTTAAAATATCAAAGTTGACATATAAATTGCTATTTTAACAGTTAAAATAGGAAAGCATAAGACAAAAGATGAACTTGAAGCAAACCATAAGATAAGGACTTCAGTGTAAATAGTTTACTTGGAAAACTTCTTACATGATTCTTAAACCCTCACCTACTTTTAGAATTGAACCTGAGCCAGGACTGGAAGGAAGATTTCTTCAGAGAGCTGTGCCCTGTGTGAGTTGATGCCCACAATGAGTGCCGGGAGCTGGTCCATCCTTGCTGTTTCAAGGGACCTGGCATATATGGCATACTGTTCTTAATATGTTTGCTCACCTTCTTGGCACTATGTGTTTTAACCAAGGTCTCCTCTCTGAGAAAGGTTGTTTCCCCAGGTAGGGATTTTCCCCTGAAGTTAGGGAGGGAATGAAACCTCTTAACTAAGTGCCAGGCGGGTAATTAATCACTTTAACTATGAACAATCATGCTTAAGCTACATAATCTTTACTCCCTGGAATGGAGATAAGAAATGCCCTAACCTTTGGAATAGAGATTGATAGGATTGGAATCAACTGGTATAAATACAGATGTAACAACACAGAACTTAGAAGACAGAACTTAGAAGACAGAACCAAAGAAGACAGAACCTACACAGAACCTAGAGACAGAAGAATTTCGCTGGAGAGAACATGGCAAAAGATCCTGGACTGAACCTGACTACAGAAATTGGCAAGAGAACCTGATTAGAACCTGGTGACTGAACCTGGCTGGAGAACCTGGAGAACCTGGCTGGAGAACCTAGCAAGAGAACATGGACACAGAACCTGGCTGGAGATCCTAACCAGAACTTCGCTGGAGAGCCTGACCAGAACTTGGCTAGAGATCCTGGCTAGGCTGCTGATCAACTGAACGCTGTCTCCATGTCCTTCCTTCTTCGCCGACTCCGTCTACGCCTTTGGGAACCCCTGGACCTGCTGGGGTTGGACCCTGGCAAATGAGGAGGTGAGTGCTACCCTCAAAGCCCAGTGAGATGTGAGTGCCAAAGGGAAGGATAAGTGAGGTCGGCCCCAAACATGTCTGTCCTAATGCTCAGTGAATACGTTACTTCACACAAAAGGCCTTTGCAGATGTGATTAAGGATCTGGAAATAAGGAGGTTATCCTGGGTTATTGAAATGGGCCAGAGGTAATTATAGGGTCTTTCCAACAGAGAGGCACGAGGGTGAGAGTGAGAGAAGGCAATGTGATGATAGGAGCAAAGGTCAGAGAGTCCGAGATTTGAAGATTGTGTACTGCTGGCATTGGAAACGAAGGATGGGCCATGAGCCTCAGGATGCAGGTGGCTTCAGGAAGCTGGAAAAGGCAAGGAAACGGATTCTTTCCTGGAGCCGTCAGAAGGGACGCAGTTCTGCTGACACCTTGCTGTTACCCAATGAGAACCATGTCAAACTTCTGAACTCCAGAACCGTATGATAACACATTTGTGTTGTGTTAAGCCCCAAATTTGTGGTAATGTATTACAGCAGCAATAGGAAACAATAAAACAAGAGAAGGCTCTGGGGAGCTCCTTAGGAGATCTTACTATGTGACCTCTAAAGCATACCAAGTACTGGGAACGGCTGTCAGACTCTCACCTGGGGGAGCTAAGGACATGACGCAGGTTAGCTAACTGCTTTGACAGCAGAGCAAACAAGTGGGAATTGGTCTATGTTCCGGAACCTGTTTAGACAAAGGATACATGAGCGTGTGCTGCCTACATAGGATTATCTTAGATCTTATTCATGAAAGCTATTTGCAGGGCCAGCTTCATGGACATACAGGGACCTGCTTTCAAAAGAAATCTGTACTTGGTTTAATGTTCTTCTGCCACTGACTTGAAATTCATCATTCTTTTTGAGCAAGAGGTTCTACATTTTCATTTTGCACTGAGTTCAGCAAATTCTGTAACCAGTGCTGGCCACATGGAAGGGCCAAAGACTAGCAAGAGAAGCTGGCAGAATGACAAAAGACTTAGTGACTGAGGGAAAAGCAAGTGAATAGCTAGCTGTATTAGACATGCAAGCGCCCAAAACAGAGCTAGAGATTCTAGGTCCATCATGACAGTGGTTGGGCGACCTCCACAAACTTTGTAAGAGCACCCCAACCAGGCCTCAGGGCACAGGGTGTCAGGGCACAACTGTATCAATCAAGTAAAGACTTTAAAGTCCTTCCTTCCTCTTTGACCTACTGGGTGTCTGAAAGTGTGGCCAGCTCAGTGAGAAGGAGAAGGAGAGGTATTCCATGTGGAAAGAGATAAGTCAAATAAACCCATTCCCAGTTGCTGCCTTCCCACCTACCAGTAGGCCTCAGCTGCCAGGGGAAAGAACCCTTGACACTACACCAAATGTAGAGTTTTGATTATGACGTGGTACTGGATCCTTTGATTACTGAACTGGAACATTGTTTTGTGACTGAAAGCAACCAGAAAATGTCATGAGAATGCCAAGTTTTCATCGGGGGAAGAATTATCCCTAATAAAAACAATTTAAAAGAACAATGGGAGACCAAATAATCTACGTGCTACAGTTGTTCAACACAATAGTCACCTAGGGCTAGGTAGAGGAGTTAGGAATAAAAGCTCTTCCACTGCAAGTTTGGTGGACATGGTTCAACCACAAAGATTCAATACTGCCTTTGTAAACCAGAGGATAAATAATACAAAGGGGGAAAAATTTCAATATACAATTTCCAATAGGAAAAAAATGTTAATGAAAATGTAAACCCCATTCCAAAATGGAAACATAAGGTAATCTAGCTCCCCTAAGATGTCTGGTTGTAATGCACAGTGTGAATCAGCACTCGGCCTTCTTCCTCCCATGCACCCTTCACTGCCCCAGAATTATCTTTCTTAAATACAATGACCATGCCACTCTTCTGCCTAAAAACTATCTGAGCCTCTTGGGGGGTGTTTCAAGATGAACCCAAAGTCTTGAGCACAGTATGCAGTGCTCCCCACCTAACCTAGCTGTCTCTCCCCCACCTTGCCACAAATGCTCATAGAGTATCTTCAGTTACTTACATACCACCTTCACAGTGTTTGCTATATTCACATTCCCTATTAGAATTCTCTACTAAATATATTCCTATTAACTTAGTACTGTTTTTGCTCAAATAATTTAGTCTCTTTCAAAGCTATGTCTTTAAATCAAATTTTAATATACTACTTATAGTGTTACTAATTATCTATTGCTATTAAAATTCATTCTTAAAATTAAAAATGTTACCTCTGTGTCCCACCTAAAACCATATGTTTCACCACCAATTGTTCATGCAAAAAACACTGGGATATGCTACTCTAGACAGGAATGACAGTAAGTTTTTTACCAATGAGTATACTGTGCCTTTGAACCTGTTGTTCCATCCTCTTAGTATATCCTTTCCTGTTATCTGTAAACTTTCTCTCTTCCTTTAGGACTCAGCTCAACCCATAAGACACCTCCCCTTTGAAGCATCCCTAAATCGTAATTACATGTTCCCTTCTGTATCCCTAAACTCTTTCTACCTGCCAACACTGTAACATTTACCACATTGTAGTGACTTATGAAACTTAGTTCTCTAGTCATCTTTGGGTCATTTCATTATCTAGATCAATACCTATTGGTTACTCATAAGAATGTTTGCTAAATAAATGAAGAATGATGGAATACAGCCATCCACCACATATCATTTTGTCAATGATAGAGTGTATATACAATAGTAGTCCCATAAAATTATAATGGAGCTGAAAATTTCATATCACCTAATGACATTATAGCTATCATCACATCATAATATCGTAGTGTAACACGTGTTTATTCACGTGTTTGTAGTGGTGCTGATGTAAACAAAGCTATTGTGCTGCCTGTCATATAAAAGTACAGCACATACAATTATAATAGTGAGCTACACTATCTAGGTTTGTGTGAGTATACTCTATGATCTTTGCACAATGACAAAATTGCCCATGGATTAATTCCTCAGAACATACCCTGTCATAAAGCAGCGCATAACTGTGTATAGCCAAAGCTAAGCCAATCATAAGTCATTTATGCTATGAATATTCTAACATTATATTATTTCTGTCAAACAAAATACATTCCAAAATTTCAACATATAAAAGACTTCTCTATGTTTATCAAATGGGACTAACAAAAATATGTAAAGGGCTGTGTTTTTAGTGTAGCACAAAAGAACACAGGACAATTGAGAAGGTTGTATAAAATTGCACCAAATATCAGTGTAATTTTTGTTATAAACATTTGCTTGCAGAAATTCCTTTTAAGGAATCCTCTATTTATTGCTCACTTTCTAATTGCAAATTTTAAAAAGTAAAGCCAAAGAAGCAAATTTAAAATAAAGCTAAGAGTGCTTAAAGCAGAGATCAAGCATCAATTAACTTCAAAAGAAATTACCTCATTGAAAACAAAAATAATGTCACTAATATGTAGGGTACACTGAATAATTGCTCTGTAATACTAGCTCCATGTTATAATTAAGGAAATTCCTCTTCCTATTGTAATTCCTCAGGCTTTCAGAAGAATAAATCAGAAAAATGTTGAGAGGTGTGGTCTCAGGTATAGGAGATTTTTTTTTTTTTATTGATTTCAGAGAAGGGAGAGGGAGAGAGAGATAGAACCATCAATGATGAGAATTATTGATTGGCTGCCTCCTGCATGCCTCAGTGGGGACTGAGCCTATAATCTGGGCATGTGCTCTCAACCAGAATGGAACCCGGGACCCTTCAATCTGCAGGCTGACACTCCATTCACTGAGCCAAGCCAGCCAGGGCAGTATAGGAGGTATTTTAATCTTCCTTTTTAATTCCAACAAGACATTTAAACTCTCTTATCCTTATTTCCTCATCTGTAAAATAAAAAACAGTTGACTGATGTGTGAATGTATAAAAATTTAAAATGGAAAAAATCTAAGTGCATGATTTGATTATACCTAAAAAAAAATTTAATGACTATCTACACTAATAAAAGAGAAAGATGCAAATTGACCATACCTTCAAGACACCCACCAGCCAATCAGGAATGAGTATGCAAATTAACCCAACAAAGATGGTGAGTTAATTTGCATATGCAGGCACCTAGCGGCTGGAACGCAGGCATTCTGCCCCACCCCAGCCGCTCTGGGCCTCTGAGCAGCGTGGGAAGGCGGAAAGGCAGCTCTGGGCTGGAGCAAAGGCAGAAAAGAGGCTCTAGCCAGAGCGAAGGTGGTGCCAGCAGCCAGGGGAAGGAAGGCCCATTCTTGCACAAATCTTCATGCATTGGGCTTCTAGTCTATATATATAAAAGACTAATATGCAAAGTGTCCTCTCAGGAGTTCGACCGGGAGACTGGGAGTTTGATTGCTCACTACGATGTGTGCTGACCACAAGGGGGCAGTGCAGAACAAAGGAAGGCCCCAGCCAGCAGCCAGCAGTTGGAGAAAGAAATTGCTGGCCAGCAGCCAGAAGGCCCTGCTTGCCTTGCCGGCCAGGCTTAGGGAACCCAACCCATGCACGAATTTCATGCACCAAGGCCTCTAGTATTTTTATTGATTTCAGGGAGGAAGGGAGAGGGAGAGGGAGATAGAAACATCAATGATGAGAGAGAATTATTGATTGACTGCTTTCTGCATGCCCCCCACTGGGAATCGAGCCCATAACCTGAGGATGTGCCCTGACTGGGAAGTGAATCATGACCTCCTGTTTCATAGATTTAACACTCAACCACTGAGCCACGCCAGCCAAGCTAAATATATTTTTGAAGTGCTTTTATTTGGGGAATGGGAAAACCACCTGAATGTTATAAACTTGTTGAATAGTTCATGTAGATTGAGTTGTGTCCCCAAAATTCATAGAATGAAATCTTAATCCCTCAGAATGTGACTTTATTTGGAAATAGGGTCTTTAAAGAGGTAATTAATTTTAAATGAGGTCATTGGGGTGAACCTTAATCCCAAATGACTGGTATCTTTATAAGAAGAAGAAATTAGGACAGACACACACACACAGAGGGATGACCATGTAAGAACACTGAGAGAACACAGCCATCTACAAGCCAAGGAAAACAGCCTCAGGGGAAACAACCCTACCAACACCTTAATCAGGACTCACAGCTTCCAGAAATGTGAGAAAACAAATGTCTGTTGTTCATATCCTCCCCCCCGTACCCCCCGTCTGTAGTACTCAGCTATGGCAACCCTAGAAAATGAATCTAGGCATCCTCCTGGCCCTCAAGAGGAGACAGATATGCAAACAGAGAAACTGTATGGTTAGAAAGAAATGGTGAAGCAAATTATGAATCTGATCAACTAGCAGAATTTTAAGCAGTGAATGAAATAAAAATTATAGAGAATATGTAGCAACCTGTAAAATGTTTATAAAAATATTAAGTGAAAAGGCAAAACACAACAATATTTCTATTCTATGATAATAAAAGATGGTTTGGTAATAGAAGAAATGGAAAAATACAGGGTTTTTGCTAATGCGAGATCCTTGATAAACTTTCTTTTTTATTTTTTTATTGCTGTCATAATTGCAATGGTGCAAAAAACTTAAAAACATTTAATTTTAAAAGAAAATGCATAATTTTTTACTGGTTCAAACTACCATAATTTATTGCTAATGGCTCTCTCTCTCTCTCTCTCTCTCTCTCTCTCTCTCTCTCTCTCTCTCCTTCACATTTTAATTGAAGTTTTTACTTTTGAGAAGATTCTGAAAAGAAATTCAAGCAAAGTTTATGAACCTAAATATTGTACAGAAATAGTCACTAAAAATAAGTAGGGACCAAAAATTAAAAATAGCTCTGGCTGATGTCTTGGTTAGTTGGAGGCTCAATCCCTGGTCAGGACACATACCTGGGTTGCAGGCTTGATACCCAATTGGGACAAGTGCAAGAGAAAACTGATAGAAGTTTCTTTCTTGCCGGGGTTGACCAGCAGCCCCTGAACAGCAGATGACCAGATTACTCCAACACAGTTGCACTGTGAAAGAGAGGGCTAAGGGACAACCTGGCTGATAGCAGCCAGGCAGCCTCGATTGTCTGCCTCGTTAGGCTTTTATTGGAGTTTTTATCTTTAGATACAATCAGTAGGGTGACTAATCTTGGGAGGACACAGGTGTTTGCATTGTCCTCTTGGCAAGGTCACCCGAAGATTAAGCATAAGGATTCCAGTAAACACCCGGGGATCTGCATATGCACAGCATTGTTTGGAAAGGTCAAGTAATAATTAGGGGTGCTGTCTTTGACATTCCCCTAAGTCTCCCCTAAGTCGGAATTCCCATAAACAGGGCAGGCGGCCTTCCACACACTTCCTTTTCTCAGAATGTCCTCCTTACAAACTTTCCAACCAAGTCTAATGCTTCCTCTCTCCCTCTCTTTCTATCTCTCTCTCAAGAAACAAAAATCAATAAGAATGTCCTCAGGTGAGGATATTTTTTTAAAAAGAAGTAAAAATAAAAAGAAGTAGGGACATTAGGAAAATAGCAAAATTGATTCTGTATTCAAAAACAGTGACTTAAAATGAGGTTCTAGAGCCTTGCCTGGATATGATCCTCAAAACTGGGCTCATTTATAAATTACCTAAGAAAAATTTGCCAGAGTGACATGCAAGCAAGCAAGGTGAGCAGAAGAAATAGTTTTCCACTCTGTGAGGCAGCAGGAAGGCCAAGGCCCACGACCTCCATTTATGGCTCATGTCCCCAGCCAGTCCCCTCCCTGCAGAAGGGTAAAGGCCCAGCAAACAGCCTGATTGCCCAGTTTGGAAAAAGTGGGAGTGTTTTCACAACAGATTTCCACACAAAGGCCACTGCGTTCCTGGCAGCAGCGTAGCAAAATCTGACCCCTCTCAGCGACTCTTCTGCACAGGGCAGGGCCTGACGTGGAAAAGTTAGCAAGGTGAAACAGCTGCTCTAAAGCTGCACTGGGTGTTAATCAAGCCACCTCCTGAATAGCAGGAAGGCTTATATCAAGGACCTTAATTTGCCCCCAAGGCCCTGTTTTTACCTTGATTTAGCAATTCTCACTAACAGCAATCTGTTGTCCTCATCCCACATGAGGCCCCAACCTTGGGGTTCTGCTGCTCCTATGGGCTTGTCTTTGGTGGCTCCTCAAGGAGAAAAGCTCCCCTGGAAGGAGAGAGAGCTTTATTTTTATCCCGGTTAAAGTCCCTATCCAATGCATTAATAGCTACGATAACCTTGGTCCAGGGCATTTCCTGGAGATGCTATAACCTGCTGGGGTTAATGAACTCTCCCTACCATTAATTCCTGGGAGAGGCCATTGGCCTGAATTGTTACTTAATTACTCTTCTGTGTACAGCTTCATAAAGCAATGAAATGCCTTCTTTCAGGAAGAAGGGAGATGGTAATGGGGTCATCAGAGGCCATTAATTTTACAAATAGTTTGTTGGAAACTACAGTGTGTTAAGAAGTCACTCTAGACCACAAATCAACTCAATGCGGTCCTTATCAAGCCAAGATCCAAACTTCCCAGGTTTACATGGTTCACACACACAAAAAGTTACAAATGGTGCATGAGGCCAAAATGTACATACTCCAGTATACAGAAACATATTCATTGTATGTATTCCGCAACTGATTTTATCTTCCTCTTCTAGCTCCTATGCCTATAGTTGGGGGGGAGGGGAGGTGTAGAGGGAAACTCAGTGAGGCCAATTCAAGATATCATGAACTTTTCCCAGTTAAAAAATGTCTTTGGAGTAATTTCCCAGTGTTTTAAGAAGATTCTCTCTCTCTCTCCAGAGCTCTCTTCTTTCTCAGGAAGTGGGAGGGATAGGGAAAAGCTCTGTATCCTTAAAGCATTGAAGGAGGAGCTTCGGGTCTTCATGCCTCCCCTCAGTGCTCCTGGACCCACTGGCCTTTCCAGCAACATGCTGGCCCCATGCTACTACCGACCGCAGACTTGCTATTACCTGTGACTGTGGTGTTTGTGGATTGTGCATCTATCTCAGCAGGACATAAGGTGGCCCATTTACTAGGCCTCCTAACACATCTACACTACTGGCTCTGAAAATGCTCAGCTGCTTTCTCTGCTCTGCCCTATTTAGAACTGCAACACCTTCTCTCCCACACACAATACACAATGCATTTCCCCTTACCCACTTCACCCATTTGTTTCCTCCTAGTATGCTCCTCTGTTATCACACCAAATAAAAATAGATTCATTTATTTTGTTGCTTGTGCTACGCTTCTCCCCATAAACACACATCCTAGAATGTAAATTCCATGAGAGCAAAGTGTTTTGTTCACTCTGTCTGCCTAGTGCTTAGAACAGTGCCTGCCTGGCATACACAGCTGCTCTCTCAATGTTTCAGTACTTGATGAATGAATGAATGAATGAATGAATGAATGAATGAATAGTTAGTTAGTTAGTTAGCTACATGATGGCATCACACTGCTGGTCTTGGGACTCAGACTTCTCATAGAAGTCACACTTGGGAGCGAGCTCAACCTGCCAGAGGAATAAAAAAGAAAGGGGCTACCCCTTCATGCTCCCCAGAAATCAGGCCCATTAAACCTACTGCTACCAGAGGGAAGACTCGGCCATGAAACACGTGTGCCCTTCTAGGCTCTTAACTCTATACCAGTCATGAGAACCCATTGTCATCCTCCCCATTGTGACATGCTGCCCCACCCACCTAATGTCAACAGCAGAGCTATGACCACTTGGGAGGTTCTGAGATTCTACTGGATAGTTCCAGTGGGAAAAGATTAGACTCTTCAGAAGAATATTGACTAGGGCAGAGTCAGAAAGATCATATCCAGCAGAGGGGAGGTAGAGTTTGTTGAAGAAATGAAGTGAAAGAGGAAACTAAGGGGCAGAATGAGCTTGGTTTTCCTTAGCCAATTTAATATCAAAGATCTTAATATAGAAAGATTCTTGCAGAGGCCAGGCTAGAGAGCAGAGAGATTACTTTTTAGGGTGGTTATGCACACCACTCTCATTGGGGCCTTAAAGAAAGCAGCAGGGCCTAGAGCAAAAAGGGACCTAAGAATAATTGATAATCTTTATTCTTACTTCTGTGTATAAATTTCCAAAGGTTTTTGGGTAGGTGATCCATCTCCAAATATACCTACTAGGAGGACATATATTTAACTTGCCAGCATTATCCCTGTCTCCTCACTGTATCCTTACTAAGGCATAATCAGATATGGGCAGAAGAATCAAAAGGCTAGGTTTTGTCATGGCCAAAATGTGAGGATTGAAGGGAGAAAACCAGTTAACTTAATTTTGTTCCTATATTTGGACTCTTAGCTAGTTACTCTATGTTTCATACATAGACCCATTTCCCCAATTCATTAACAACATCTCTGCTGGTATTTTAGGGAATCTACAATGGAAGAACACAAGGAAAATCAGCTAGATTATGAGTAAGTAATCATGATTATGCAAAGCCACATCCAAGGACCAAGGTATGAAGCAGGTCTGCTATTGGTGCTTTCCCTCATCTTTTCATCTCCCTTTCTCCTACTCTTACCTATCTGTCTCCCACTGCACTCCACGCCAAGGACTTTATGCCTACCTGAAGTGAGAACATTTGCAAATTCCCTGTCCAAGCCAGCTTTCCAGGGTAGGACTTTCTTTTCTAAAATCACCCCATTCTTACTCAAAGTCCTTCTATCTCACTACCTTAATTCTGGTTAATCATTTCAAAGACAAACCAAGGAAAAGTTTATTGAAAGCTTCACATGTGCCAAGCACCCTTTCTAGACTACTCTAGTGTTACCATTCCTTTTTGCAAATTTACTTCAAAAAAATATGTTTGGTTTTTTTATTAAATTTATTGGGGTGACATTGGTAAATAACATAGGTTTCCGTGTACAATTCTGTATGCATCATCTGTATATTGCATTGTGTGTTTACCAACCAAAGTTAAATCTCCTTTTGTCAGCATCTATTGGACCTTCTTTACCCTTACCTACCTCCTCCCCACCCTCCTTTCCCTCTGGTAACAACCAACTGTTGTCTGTGGCTATGAGTTTTTATTTGTTTGTCTTGTTCATTGGTTGTTTTCAGTTTTATATCTGACATATGAGTGATATCATAGGGTTCTTAACGTTTTTCATCTGATTTATTTCACTTAACATGATATTCTCAAGATCCATCCATGTTGTTGCACATGACAATATTTCATCTTTTCCTGTGGCTGAAAAGCATTCCATTGTATATTTGTGCCACATCTTCTTTATCCAATCATCTATTGAAGAGCACTTCTGTTGTTTCCATGTCTTGGCTACTGTGAATAATGCTGCAGTGAACATAGGGGTATATCTATCTTTACAAATGTTTTCAAATGTTTTGGGTAGGTACTGAGAGCAAGAATTGCTGGGTCATATGGTAACTCTATTATTAATTTCTGAGGCACTTCCGTACTATTTTCCATAGTGGCTGTACCAATTTACATTCCCACCAGCAGTGAATGAGGGTTCCTTTTCTTCCACAACATCTCCAACACTCAGTTACTTGTCTTATTGATGATAGCCATTAACAGGTGTGAGGTGGTATCTCATTGTAGTTCTATTTGCATTTCCCTAATAGCTAGTGATGTTGAGTATCTTTTCTTTCATATATCTGTTGGACATTTATATGTCTTCTTGGGAGAAGTATCTGTACAGGTCCTCTGACCATTTTTTAATTGAATTGTTTTTTGTTGTTGAGTTGTATGAGTTCTTTATATATTTTGGATATTAAACCCTTCTTGGAAGTGTTGTTTGCAAATATCTTTTCCTATTTGGTTAGTTACCTTTTTGTTTTGTTGAAAGTCTCTTTTTGCTGTGCAGAAGATTTTTAGCTTGATATAGTCCCATTCATTTATTTTTGCTCTTGCTCCCCTTGCCTTTGAAGTCAAATTCATAAAATCTTCTCTAAGATTAAGGCCCATAAGTTTAGTACCTATGTTTTCTCCTATGTAATTTATTGTTTCAGGATTGTATTTAGGTCTTTGATCCATTTTGAGCTAATTTTTGTGTATGGTGACATATAGCAATCTAGTTTTGTTCTTTTGCATGTGTCTTTCCAATTTTCCCAGGACAATTTATTGAAGAGGATTTCTTTTCTCCATTGTATGCTTTTGGCTATTTTGTTGAAGATTATTTGCCCATATATCTGTGCATATTTCTGGAATCTCAATTCTGTTCCATTGGTCTGTGTGTCTATTTTTCTGCCAATGCCATGCTGTTTTGATTATTGTCACTTTGTAGTATAATTTGATGTCAGGGAGTGTGATACCTCTGGCTTTGTCTTTTTTTTTTTCTCATGGTTGCTTTAGCTATTCAGGGTCTTTTTTAATATATATATATATATGTATATATATATATGTTTTTTACAGAGAGGAAGGGAGAGGGATAGAGAGTCAGAAACATCAATGAGAGAGAAACATTGATAAGCCGCCTCCTGCACACCCCCTGCTGGGGATGTGCCCCCAACCAAGGTACATGCCCTTGACCAGAATCGAACCTGGGACCTTTCAGTCCGCAGGCCAACACTCTATCCACTGAGCCAAACCAGTCAGGGCTATTCAGGGTCTTTTGTGGGTCCATGCAAATCTGATGACTTTGTGTTCTATTTTTAAAAATATATTTCTATTAATTTCAGAGAGAAAGGGAGAGGGAGGGAGAGAGAAACATCAATGATGAGAGAGAACCATTGATCAGCTATTCCTGCCTGCCCCCTACTGGGGAATGTGCCCTGACCTGGAATCAAACTGTGACCCCCCTGATTCATACATAGGTCAATGCTCAACCACTGAGCCACACCAGCTGGCTATTCTATTTATTTTTAAAATGCCATTGGGGTTTTAATGGGGATTGCATTAAATCTGTATATTGCTTTGAGTAATGTGGCCATTTTAACTATGTTGATTCTTCCAATCCATGAACACAAAATATCTTACCATTTCTTTGTGTCTTCTTCAATTTCTTTTAATGTCTTATAGTTTTCAGTGTATATGTCCTTCACATTCTTTATTAAGTTTATTCCTAGGTATTTTATTCTTTTTGTTGCAATTGGAATTATTTTTTTCTTACCCTGAAATTTTATTGTTAGTAGATTGATTTTGTATACTGCAAGTTGATTTTGTTTAGTGTTTCTAATAGTTTTTAGCTGGAGTCTTTAGGGTTTTCTATGTAAAGAATCATGCCATCTGCAAAAAGTAACATTTTTACTTCTTCATTACCAGTTTGGATAACTTTTATTTCTTTCTCTTGCCTGATTGCTCCTGCTAGGATTTCTATGTCGAATGGCAGTGGTGAGAGTGGCAACCTTGTCTTGTTCCTGAGCTTAGAGGAAAAGTTTTCACTTTTTCATCTTGAGTGTGAGATTAGCTGAGCTGACAGTTTGTCATACATGGCCTTTATTATTTTGAGATATTTTCCTTACACACTCATTTTATTGAGTGTTTTAATCATAATTAGTGTTATATTTTGTCAAATTAATTTTCTGCATCTATTGATAAGATCATATGATTTTTATCCTTTATTTTGTTAATGAGGTGTATCATTTTGATCGACTTGCGTATGTTGAACTATCCTTGAGCTCCTGGAATGAACGCCATCTGGTCGTGATGTACTATCTTTTTAATGTATTGTTGTATCCAGTTTGCTAGTATTTTGTTTCAGAGTTTTACATTTGTAGCTTTCTTTTTGGTGTGTTATTCTCTCCAGGTTTTGGTATCAGGGTAATGTTGGCCTCATAAAATGTGTTAGAAAGTATTGTCTCTTCTTTTTGGAAGAGTTTGAGACGGATGGGTATTAAATCTTCTTTGAATGTTTAGTAGAATTCATGAGTGAAGCCATCTGGCCCTGGACTTTTACTTTTTGAGATATTTTTGATGGTTGCTTCAATTTCCTCACTGTTGATGATCATTCTGTGTAGATTTTCCAAGTCTTCGGGATTCAGTCTAGGAAGGTTATATATTTCTAAGAACTTATCTGATCTTCTAGGTTATTGTTTGGTGGCATACAGGCTTTCACAGTATTCGTGTATAAACCTTTGTATATCTATGATGTATGTGGTAACTTTTCTTTCATTTCTGGTTTTGTTTGAGTCTTTTCTCTATTTTCTTTAGTGAGTCCAGGCAAAGGTTTGTCAATTTTATTGACTTTTTCAAAGAACCAACTCTTCGTTGCCTTAATTTTTTTGTATTGTATTTTTATTCTCTGCTTTATTTAATTCTGCTTTAATTTTTATTATTTTCCCCCCTTGGCTAACTTTGGGCTGCATTTCTTCTTTTTCTAGTTCTTTAAGATGTACTATTAGGTTGTTTATTTAGGGTTTTTCTTGTTTCTTGATAGACTGTAATGATATAAACTTCCCTCTTATTGCTGCTTTTGCTGCATCTCAATAGTTTGATAGGTCATATTATCATTCTTATTTGTCTCTGTGGATCTTTTTAGCTCTCCTTTTATTTCTTCTTTAACCCAGTTTTTTTAGTAGCATGTTGTTTAATCTCTACATATTTGTGGTATTCCTCCCTTGCTTTGTGCAGTTAATTTCCAGATTCAGAGCATTGTGGTCGGAGAATTTACTTGGTATAATTTCAATCTTCTTGAATTTGTTGAGGCTAGTTTTGCATCCCAAAATATGGTCTGTCCTTCAGAATGTTCCATGTGCACAGGAAAAGAATGTATAACTGTTGTTCTGGGATGAAAGGCTCTATAAATGTCAATTATGTCCATTTGGTCTAATGTGTCATTCAAAGCCAATATTTCCTTATTGATTTTCTGTTAGGATGATATGTCCATAGCTGTCAATGGTGTATATAGATGCCCTACTATAACTGTGTTTTTGTCAGTTTTTCCCTTTCATTCTGTTAGTAGTTGCTTTATATACTTTGGTGCTCCCTGGTTGGATGTATGTATGTTGAAAAGTATATATTTTTTTGAAGTATTATTCCCTTTATCATTATAAAATGTCCACCGTTTCTTGTTACTACTTTATCTTAAAATCTGTTTTGTCAGATGTGGGTATGGCTGCATCCACTTTTCTCTGCTCATTTGCTCAAAAAATTATATTCCACCCTTTCACTTTGAGTCAATATCTGTTCTTACAGTTAAAATGTGCCTCCTGAAGCTAACATATGATTGGGTTTGTTTTGTGATTTGTTGTTGTTGTTGTTTTTTTTTTATCTAATCTGCTCCTCTGCCTTTTTATTGCTAAATTCAGTCCATTTATATTTAGGGTGGTTATTGATGTATGAGGATTTCCTATAGCCATTTTATCTTTTGTTTTCTGATAATTCTGTGTCTCCATTGTTTCTTTTCCCTTGTGTGTCTGTCTGTTGTTTAGTTTGGTGGTATTCTATGATTTTTTTCCCTCTGTTTTCTCTTTTTTTAACTAATGTGTCTCAGTTTTAGATTTTTTTTTTTTTTTGTATGTGGTTACCATTGGGTATAAGCAAAAGAAAGTCTTTTTTCTCCTGAATGCATCTTATCTCCATTCCCCTTTGCAAATTCAGACCTTACCTCCTCCCCTTTTATGTTTTTATTGTCACAAATTATCTCCATTTTTGCTGTGAGTTCATTTCCAAATTACAGTAATATTGTCTTTGTCTTCTCTCCTTTTTTAATATTTTTACTTTCTCTAAAATTTATTTTTAAATGTATAATACCCATTTCTGAAAAAGGGATACAATATACTGCTTCTGTCTGTCTAGTAATCTTACTCATAGTTTTGTTTCAGATATAATTAACCCACTTCATTTTGTGGTGGTAAATTCTCTCAGCTTCTGTATGTCTGGAATAGCCTTTATTTCTTTTTCATATATAAAGCATAACATTGCTGGATATACTAGTATTATTCTTGGCTGGTAGTTTCTCTCTTTCAATAGTTTAAATATTTGATTTTACTCTCTCCTGGCTTGTAGGGTTTATGTTGATAAATCTAATGGGTTTTTCTTTACATGTTACTGTCTTCTTTTCCCTTGCCTGTCTTGAGAATTCTTCCTTTGTCATTAACTTTTGACAATTTTAATATAATGTGCCTTGGAAAAGGCCTTTCTAGATTGAGATAATTACGTGTTCTGTTTGCTTCCTGGATTTGAGGATCTAGCTCTTTCTATAGGTTTGGAAAGTTTTCATCAAATATTTGAATAGTCTCTCTATTCCCTTGTCCCTCTCTTCTCCTGGTAAGCCTATTACTCTTTCTGATGAAGTCAGATAGTTCTTGTAGAGTTTTTTCATCTTTTGGGTTGGTTTTTTTTGTTTGTTTATTGTTTGTTTTTTACTCTCAAATCTCTTTTTTTCATCTGCATCATTTCTAGATTTCTATCATCAATGTCACCAATTCTTTCCTCCATCTAGTAAACTCTGTTTCCTAAGCTTGCTAATCATTCATCTCTTTTACTGAGTTCTTCATCTCCAGAATTTCTATTTGGTTCATTTTTTAAAGTTTCGATCTCTCTGGTAAAGTATTCATTTTGTTCATTTATTTTATTTCTGAATTCATTAAACTCTCTGCATTTTCTTGTCTCATTGAATTTTTTTCAGAACTGAAATATTGAATTATTTGTCATTTAAATCACATATTTCTGTCTTTGCATTTATTTTCTGGGGATTTTTCATTTTCTTTCTGAGCTACCTCATTATTTTGGTTATTTTAGGTATTTGATGGATTCCTTCTCTGTCTAGGCATCTGAGGGAATTATATTATTAAGAGTGGCATTCTCTAGTTGATAAGGAGAAGTCTTTCTTTTGTTTCCCACTTAGGGGCAATGAAACACTGGCGGTTTTTTAGTTTCTCTTGCACTGCTCTGGCTTCTGGGATTTCCTATAGCCGCTTTATCTTTTTTCTGGGATCTCTGAGGGTAGTGAAAAATGCCCTTTATTTCCTAGTGAGGTCGGCATCTTCTTTGTGATCAGGTCTCATTGGTCTCAGGGCACCACCCCCATGGGGGAATGAGCTGAGCATTGGGGTTCCAAGCTGTACCCTGCAACCAGCCTCTGCCAACAGTGTAGCCACAATGAGTGGGAGTGAGATGAGCTGGGAGAGACAAGCTGGTACCTTTGTAACTTTGTCTCCCCCCAGTAATGGTGGCTGCCAGATATCACCTCTGTATCTTTACCCCCTGTCACAGGGATCAGCAGCAGCATGTGCCTACCACTCAGGGGAAAAAAATACCTCTATTGTTCCAGTTCTCAGGGTTGACTACAATGTGCTCTGTAGCCCAGCACTCACCACTACAGCCTCTTCTGGGGCCTGCTGCAAGCTCTGAGAGGGTGAGGGGGAGCGAACTCTGGGTGGATGAAGGGAGGTGGCCAGGCTCCTTGGAGTTGTTTTTCTGCCTGGCAATGGCAGCTGCCAGACAATCACAGTAACCTCTCTGCTCTGTCTCCACCTGGGCCATGGGTTTACACAGCGTGCACCGATCACTCTGGCAGAGCTCACAGTGTCACCTTGCTTCTCTAGGCTCAGGGAGTGCAGGCAGCAACCTGGTTCTTCCCCTCTCCCAAGACCCACAGTGAGCTACAGGCTGTGTCAGTCAGTGGCACTGTCCCACACTTCTCCCTGCCCCCCTCCCCGGCTCTCTCCCACTCACCCACCTTCAGAAGTTTCAGTGTGCCTGTGTCTCAGGCATGTTTGTGCGTTGAGCAGGGAATCCTTTGTTGAATTATAGCTGTTTAAATTGTTGAAACTTTAAGGGGAGAGAATAGGGGAACCTCTCACACTGCCATTCCTCTGATTCCAATGTTTGCATTCTTGAAAATGAATGCTTCAGTCATATTGTGTGCTCAATGGCGTGATTTCCCATGGTAGCTCTGAAGCTTTCTAGTAGGCAATGGAGAATATTTGAGATGGGAGGGAGGGAAAGACTAAAGCCCTACCTGCTGGTGGAAACCTCTTGTGGCTCTGCACAGACCTGGGCCCAACCGTACGTGATGTGCCAGCTGCTGGATAAAAGTACTCAATAAAAGTGTATTGATTGCATGAGCAGATGTTTGTGAAAAATGTGTATGAGAAACCATTCTCTTCAATGCACTAGGACAATGGTTGGCAAACTCATTAGTCAACAGAGCCAAATATCAACAGTACAGCGATTGAAATTTCTTTTGAGAGCCAAATTTTTTAAACTTAAACTATATAGGTAAGTACATTGTTATTAACTTAATTAGGGCACTCCTAAGGCTTAGGAAGAGCCTCACTCAAGGGACCAAAGAGCCGCATGTGGCTCGCGAGCCGCAGTTTGCCGACGATGGCACTAGGAGATTTAGGGAAGCAAAGCTTCTGCAATCAGAGTGGAGAGCTTTGGACGAAACAGCTTGGGGGAAGAGCTCCATCGCTGGCTGAGTTTGTAGAGCATGATGAAGAAATATAATTTCTTAAGAATGAGAAGTAAAAGGCTTGCTCCCAGCAAGAGTGATATTGATGAATTACAGGCCTACTAGATACCCCCTTTAGCCCAAAGTTTATTGATCTTAAGATAACTGGCCCTTGTTTATTTGGGGGCTGAGCCTATAGGTCAAAGAAAGTGGAAATCTTAAGACTGGCCCAGTCAAAGAGGAACATTAACAGTTTGAACATGGACCTTGAAAAGGATATGCAGAGAATAGACGAAGCAAATCAGGAGCTTCTCCTCAAAATCCACGAGAAAGAAGATGAGATTCAGAGGTGAGTATGAGGGTTTCATATGCGAAACTCCCAATCCAAAAAGAGGGGAGAAGGGTGAAGAAGGGACACAATTAAATTTACCAGCTTGCTCTAGAGACCTCTACTTTGTTTAGCTAAAACTTTCTTCTTCATTCTTGGGCATTTCTCTTTGGCTTATGCCCTGAAATATAGTAAGTTTCTAGCAGATTTCTAAGAGACTAGGTGACATTTACCTGAGTAGGAAGAACATTGTGTGTTTGACTTAGAAAGCAGGGGAGTGTTACTTTTCCTACCTTTATAATGAATCTGATTCTAAGGATCCAGGAGAGAAGGGTTCTAAACTTGAGATCTGTATTTATTGTCCTTGATGTACCCTTAAAACTGATATCTGTGTTTTATCAATTTTGAAACTGCCAGCTTCTCACAGTTTGTGCTTGTGCCATTCAGGCTGGAAAGTGAGGTCACTCAGACCAGAGATTCGGCAGAAGATGAGGAGTGGGAGAAGGAAAACTGCACCACATTAGAAAGGGAAAGAGCCTTGCAAGAGCTGGAAGAAGAAACAGATAGACTTGTAAGCTAGGAGCTGGGGAGAGCAATTTGATAAGTTTTATTCCTCATCCTGTCCTTCATCAATTGTCAGAAAAGCTAGTCCTCCCTTTTTATATTCAAAGAAGAGTCAGCTGAAAAGTCATGGCAGACAAAGAACATAGTATATGCGTAGCCCATGGACATAGACAACTGTGGTGATGGCCAGAAGAAGGGGGTGTGGGGGTTGGGTGAAGGTGGGTAAAGGGGGGCGGGGTACAGGACAGCTGTAATAGTGTCATCAATAAATTTGAAAAAGAAGAACTAAAAGTATTTAATTAAAACAAAAAAAGTCATGGCAGAATGGGCTCATGCATGGAAAGGGATGTGTGGAAGACAGAGTTTCTTTGATAACATTTAATATTGGTAGGCCCTACATGTGGGCGTCTCTGTCCCTGGAAAGTTGGTGTGTATATATTGGGATCAAACCACAGGTGCTTTATGAAGCAAGGTAGAGGTACTGCAGGATGGAGAAGAATCCACTGAATAAAGAAGGATGGTGGTGTACAGATGCACACTTACACTCTACCTCTTTCAACAGGAAAGGAAGAATGAGACTCTGGTCCACAGTATAGAAGAACTTCAAAGAAAGGTGGGATGGAGTTCTGTGTTCCCCAGTGTCCCCACACCATTCCCAGTCATCAAAGAGGCAAGAAGGGAAAATCATTATAGAGGAACCCAGATGTCAGGGAGGCCTGAGCTGGAGGGCGGGCTGGGGGTGGGGGGGAGGAACTACTCCTGCTCTACTTTCCTGAGGCTGAGCTTCACGATCTAAATGCCATCAATTCTCCCTGGAAGCACCAGGTGAGAGCAGCGGGTGGGATATCCAAGGTATTCAGTGATCCCATGGGTTCTTCATTCTACCACAGAATATGAATTCCAACAGACACTCTCTGTTGAAGTAATTGACTGGAGCCTTTGCGGTGAAGTTAATTTTATATTCAATAGAGACTTTTAAAAAACTAATTCCAAGATTTTCCTTTCCCTTGTCCAGGCATTCCCTCTACCCCAACTTCTACTCAGAGTTCAGTGGATTTCCTATGATTACCCTACTTTATGACCCATACCTGCAACCCCGAGTGACCCAAAATTGGGTTCAGGGAAGTACTGGTATTTTGATTGGACTCTAGCTCTGGTGGCTAAGACTAGTGAGAAGATGAAAGTAGAATTAAGGTGTTCCTGTGTATCCACCAAGGGACCATCTCCTGGCAGTTTGTTTGTTGTTATTGTTCTGTTAAACCTCACCTGAGGACATTTTTTCCATTGATTTTTATAGTGGAAGGGTGGGGGGAGACAGAGAGAGAGAAACATCGACATGAGAGAGACACATCGATTGTTGCCTCCCATATACTCCCTGACCTGGGCCAGGATTGAGCCATAACTGAAGTACATGTCCTTGACCAGAATCAAACCCGCAACCCTTCAGACTGTGGGCTGCTGCTCTAACCACTGACCAAACCAGCTAGACCTTTTGTAGTTTTTTTTATCAAGACCAAGTTACTGGCCCCACACATCAGAAAATGCCTTTGTCTTCTATAGCTTTTAATTTGATGTATTTTTGTTTATTTGAAATGCTTTATTATTATTATTATTTGAAACCATAGCTTACAAGAAAATCACCTAAAGCAACCAGGTCTGAAAAGGGCAATCTAGAGGGAACCCCAGAAGAGTCAAAGGTAAACGAAAAAACTATTTTAAATGGGTTTGGGGTATGTGACTAGGAAATAAGCCTTCAAGTGGAAACAATTGTCAAGGTTGGAATGAATTGTTTGTAGTTTTAGTCCCTGTCAAGCTTAAGACAGAGCCACTGAATGCTGAATTCTCCTCTGCCATTAGTAAGAATTTTCACTCTGAAGCTACATATTTTGTTCTCACTTCCATCAGGAAAAGTAGAACACAAATACATATTAACATTGGAGGTAAAGTCTGTAGTTTAAATCCTGGCCCCGGCATTTAGTGTGGTTGATGTATGAAGTTGAGCAATTTAATCAGTTACTGCCAGCTTCGATTTGAAGATTGAATGAGGTTGTGTATATAAAAATTTGTGTGGATAAAATATTTTTCCCTTTTTTGGAGGGCAAAAACTTTAAAAAGACACATAATTTTAAGGTCATTATTTAAAAGTCTGACTGAAATATATGTATGAATCCAGAGGCAGAACTAGGATTTGTAAATCTACTATGCATTAGACAGTTCACACACCTTGTTAATAATTCCAATCCAGAAAGAATTTGTTCAATTGTTCACTTAAATATTTAGTAACCTACAATAGAATACTATGCAGCTGTAAAAAAGAAGGAACTCTTACCCTTTGCAACAGCCTGGATGAACCTGGAGACTATTATGCTAAGCAAAATAAGCCAGTTAGCAAAAGACAAATATCACATGATCTCACTTATATGTGGAATCTAATGAACAAAATAAACTGACAAACAAAACAGGTCCAGAGGCATGGGTGCATGGAACACACTTAACAGATCTCCATGGGGAAGGGGATGGAGGGGGAAGGGGATGGAGGGGCCAGGAAGTGATTAACCAAAATCATATATATATACACATATATGCATAACCCATGGACACAGACAATAGTATGGGGAAGGCCTGGGGTGGGGCAGGGGTTGGGTGGAGGGGAGCAAAAAGGAGAAAATGGAGACTATCTATAATACTGACAACAATAAAAAGAGAAAAAAATCCACCCTTCCATCCACATCTCAGAGTTTGCTTTATTTACTTGGCGTGATAAGGCTTTGTTATTTTCTGAGCATGGCGAAAGTATCCCATTGTCTACCTACTAAGCACATCACACAGGGTTTGGCATTTCTCTGATTTTGTTCCAAAGCTAAGTATCTGGGCACAACCACAGCCATCTGATCAAAGATATAAGAAGAATTAAAGACTTACCTATTTTATTCGGAGAGCAGATAAAATTCTAAATACTTTCTGTAGAATTAGTCTTTTTCTTTGCCTTATCTAACTTCTCTTTGGTTTCTTTAACCCACACTTAAGCTCACACTGTATGTATGAAATCTCCAAAGATATGAACACACCAAAAATAGAAACAGAAAATGAAAGAGCAGGGAATTACTCCCCTATCTTCTGTTGGCCAATTAGTGTTGATGACCGAAAAAAGCACAGGAAGTTCAAATCTACCAAGTAAATTTGCTTGGCCATGCTTATCCAAGAAATTTATCTGGAAAGGAAGGAATCTGGAGCCTGCAGGTATAGTGTACATTGGGAAGAAATTAGAGCTCAGACTAGAAAGGATCATGAAGCCCCTTGACTTCCTTTGCTATATAACTACAGCAGTGAGGAGTTTTTCTTCCTTCTTCTCTCCAGGACAAGTTTTTCTGACAATAACCCAGCCAGAATCTAGAGGTGACACTTTAAGTCTGGCTGTGCTGGCTATGTTAGGTGAGCTGAGCTGATAGACAATAGATAGAGTTCCAGGCATTGTCAGAACAATGGCTATTTTTTCCTGTCAATGAGCAGCCCAGCCCTAAAGAGTTCTAGGGGATTATTAACTATTTGAATCATTTCCCCTTTGCCCACCTGTGACTTAGAATTATCAGGTGATATCTCTAATTCTATGAAATATACAGCATTTCTTTTGCTTCTGGTCCTTTTGCATGTGGGTGATCAGTTCAGCAGTTTAATAGGATGCTTGCTTCAACTCCTTGTGACTCAGATCATTGTCTTGAAATTATAGCCCTTAGCACATTTGATTGTCTGGCCTTGGATGTAATTGGTTGGAAGGGAAAGGAACTGTTAGAAGAGTACAGATGTGAAATAATGGTGCCTAGATGAAAGTGAGAACAATAGAGCTAAAAAATAAAAGGAGGGATATGCAATCATGACTGCTCTAGCTACAGAATATACCACAACTGCATCCATTTCTCTCTATCTACTGCTGCCACCCTTTTGCAAGGCACCATAGCCTTTCACACCACACTAGCCTCCTACCTAGTCTTCCTGCTTCTACTCTTACTCCTACGCAATGTTCCATGCATAGAAAAGTCCTCTTCAAAAACAAAAATTAGGTGTGTCTTTACTACTTCAAGATCTTTCTTGGCTTCTCGCTGCAATTAGTATAAAGAACCAAACTAATTTTAGAAATTATAAAACCCCACATAATCTCATCCGTATCTAACATTCCTCACCTCATGTTCTTCTTACCAGTCTCTCCCATGTTCCAGCCACATAACTTCTCCATACACACCAAACTGTGCTACTTCACAGTCTTGGCCCTTGCTGTAACTTCTGCATGGAACATATTTCTTCCAGATATCCATTTGTGTAATATTTATCACTTAGACGTCAGCTAAAATAGCGTCTCATCAGAGAGGCCTCAGCCAACCACCTCTAATAGCTCTTACACCATCACTCACTCTCACCACATTACTCTGTTTTCATTTCCTTCATAGCACTGATCATTATCATGTCGACTTATTTGTTAGGTCCCCCAACTAGAATGTCAGCTCTGAGAGGCAGCGAGCCTATCAATCCTACCACCCCTGCATCCTCAGTGCTCCCCCTGGCCCCTTCCTGTCACTCCAGCATAGTGGCCAATACAGAATTGGCTTTCAACAAATATTTAAGGAAGGAAAAGAGGGAAGAAGGGATGCAGAGAGGGAGGAGAGCGTGAACAATGGATTTATAAAGGGAAAAGGAATAGTGAAATTTTTCAAGATTGATGTTTTCCCTAAGAGAAAAAACTAAAAAGGAAGCTGAGAATTGAAGTTTAGGGGTGAAGGCAGCACTGATGGATGGAAGAGGTCGAAAGTTTAGAAAAGCAGGTCCCCAGAGAGCTGCAAAGGATGCTGGATGGTTTGGCTCCTCCATCAAAAAGACATCTGCAATCGTGCCTGATGGACTCCAGCCACCTGTGGGATAACCTTCGAGAGAGCATTTCAGAATGGGGTCCCCTCTGGTTTCCACTTTGCTGTGTTACCAATCTCCTTTCCTTTCTACAGGCTAAGTTACAGCAGCTGGAAGCTTCCTGTGCTGACCAAGAGAAGAAGCTGACCAAGGTAACGGCAGGGATTTCAACGTCACTTCTCCCAAAGGAAGGGAAACTTGATCCTTAGTCAGACCATCTAATGCATTCCTCAAATGACTGAGTTCGAATAGGATTCCAGATCCAGACCATGAGGGGGCCAAGGAGGAGAGGAAGAAACAGTAATACAGTCCCCTAATACTTCTTTCTAACATTGCTACAGGGTACATTCCATAATCCATAAATTCAACATTAGTATCTATCTTTCTCCAACTGTTCCCAATTATTTCCCATTGGGATTGGAAAATACTTACTGCTTGTTTATAAAAAAAAAAAAAAAAAAGAAGAAGAAAGAAGAAAGAAAGAAAGAAAGAAAGAAAGAAAGAAAGAAAGAAAGAAAGAAAGAAGAAAGAAAGAAAGAAAGATGCTGCAGAAGTGAAGGGAACCAAGTTTGCTAAAGTAATTGTGGTGATAGAAATGTATTAGCCTCAGAAGCTACTGAGGTGGTTCATTCTATCCTAGTACAGTGGAAAAAAGAAGAAGAAGAGGAAGAAGAAGAAGAAGAAGGAGGAGGAGGAGGAGGAGGAGGAGAAAAGAAAAAGGAAGAAAGAAAGAAAGAAAGAAAGAAAGAAAGAAAGAAAGAAAGAAAGAAAGAAAGAAAGAAAGAAAGAGGAAGGAAGAAAGGAAGGAAGAAAGAAGAAAATGAGTACATACATACAGCTAAAGCATACTTAGAACAATTCACATTTGGGGTCTTGATGTAGAACAAAACAAGCATACTCTTGTTCTTAAAGCAATTTACTGAGAGAATTTTAAAACTGAATTTTGGCTTCTCAGGTAATGGAAGACTTTGCATTTGTGGTCCAGCTCTGTGAAGACCAGGCCCTCTGCATAAAGGTACAGCTCCTAAGTAAAGGGCTAGCAACGGGTTTGATAAGGCACAGGATGAAATGTAACCAGGCTTTTCAAAGAATACCATCTCAAACAATTTTAACTCTTCAAGGTGGTATTACAAAAGACTTCAGGGCCCTCGAATCACCACCACTAATATAGTTCTATTACTTCCATGTTCTCCCAACCTCTGTGCTCTTTAATTAATAATGAGCACTCTGCGTATTTATAATCCCTGTTACCCCAGGGTGCTGCCCAATGGTCAAGTATAGTGAGAGATCAATAGTGGTGGGGTGGGGGTGGGGGTGAGGAAAGCAGACAAAGGGGCAATAGGAATACCAAACATTCATGTTACAATGTAATCATACATGCTTATTATGATTAGCAAAAGCATAAAGCTGCTCATTAGTAACTGTGGTTTCTTTTCTTTCCCTTTGAAGAAGTACCAGGAAACTTTGAAGAAAATAGAAGAAGAATTAGAGACTCGATTCCTTGAGAGAGAAGTGTGAGCTTTGGCAAACAAAGGAACATCCTGGTTTTAGTGGTAACTCCATCTCAGCCTGGGTCAGAGCAAACATTTCTCTGACCAGTTCTTAGTTGGAACTGAGGGTGCCCCAAATCACAGCGTCCCCCTGTCAGTGATCTGGTGGACCTCCATTTAAACCACACCAACATTAAAGGGCAGGTCCTTCTCCCATGCTTCTTAAAAGACTTGAGAAACACATCTCCCCTTATACTTTTATCATATTATCAATTATTCAAGTTTATATTAAGGTCAAGAACATATGCTTTAGAAAGTGTTATTGGTCAGTCACCTTGATAAGTAGGACACTCCTTATATATTACAGAAAATGCCTTAAAACTTAGTACCATCCTCACTTCCTCCAAATATATGGAAACGAAACTATATGGGATGAAAATGAAACTAATCCCTAGACACACATTCAATCTATCATAGTATAAAACTCAAACTCTATTAAACTATGAACATTAAAAATTAGAAATGAGGGGCAGGGATGGGTGGAGGTGGAAGAGGATATAAGAGAGATACATGGTGATGGGGGGAAAATAAAATTTAAAAAATGGAAATGATAAATAAGGGTCTAAATGGTGAGAAACCCAAATCGAAAATCTCACTTCCATTTCTTGATCCTCTTTATAAGTCAAGAGCATGAGCAGATTTAGTCAAGAAGTATTTCTGTTTATTAAATAGTTTGGAATCTTGGGAATCAAGAGAAGGAGACCAAAACTGCATTCGGCCTCTGAATAGCCCAAATACATACCGTGGCCTGGGGGTAAGGGTACCAGGACTTGGAGATCCTCGCCTCTAAAGGACACCTTCACGATGGCCCAACTTCTTCCTGAGCATTAGCTATTGGCCTGGCTTCTAAGCTAAGATCCTAGAACAGGGCTGCCCAAGAGAACTTTCTGTGCTATCCAATAAGTAGGACCTAGTCACCTACTGAGTTGTCACTGAGGAACTGATTTTTTAAATTAATTTAAATGTAAATATCTACATGTAGCTACAGTAGTGGACAGCATAGCTTTAGGATCTAAAATTGTTGAGTAACCATAATATGAATATTGGAGTGTACTTTACTCAATCCCTATTTTGGTTCTTTTCCCCAAGATCAAAAGTCTTGAGCATGAGCTCTGCAAGCAAAGAGTACAAGAGCCGAAATAACAAGGTAAGCACTCCGCTGTGCCTCAGCTCCTCTCAGTGCCATTGCCTCTCAAAGGAGTTTCCTAAATACCACAAGCCACCAATCATCTACCAATCTTCCCATGTGCATTTTCCAAGAACAGTACGAGACATCATCCCAAGACATTCCAAATCTAAGCAAGCAAAGAGGATGCTGAGGAATAATTGTTTTCATTCTTTTTGTAGACACACAAAGGACATGTTCTGAAAGAAACTAGCCTAAGACCTAAGGGAATGCAGAATGGAAGCAAGAAGGAACATATAACTGAGAGTGCGCTCTATGGAGAGGAGGCCAGCACATGGCACATACACCACTCATTCCTTCCATCTCCCACAAACACACACTCTTTCCTGATGATCCCAACATGGTCCTGAATCTTTTACAACACAGAGTATCAGGCATCTCCCACTGTCTGATCAGAGTTGGCCTGAGTTAAAACATAGGAAGTCATTGCTTCTTTATGTCTGTTTATATTTAACATCATGATGTCACCAGAATATACTAGCATGCAAATGTCTGAAGAAAATAGGATTGGATATAAAGCACCAGGCCTCTTGGCTCATGTGACATCTTGTAGCAGCAAGTACGTGGGACAAAATAAATAAACTTTTTGGACTTTGCTTTTGTAATTTATATTGGCTTTAGAGCCAAGGTTAGCATTCACCAGAAATGTTATGTTATGACATAGGGTCTTTATAATCTAAGAAAAGAGAACTTATCTGTTCCTTATAAACAAGTATCAATAATTAACCATTGAGCCCGAGTGGGCGTGGTTCAGTGATTGAGTGTCCACCTATGAACCAGGAGGTCACAGTTCGATTCCTGATCAGGGCACATGCCCAGGATTGTGGGCTCTATCCCCAGTAGGGGGCGTGCAGAAGGCAACCAATCAATGATTCTCATCATTAATATTTCTATTTCTTGCTCTCTCACTCTCCCTTCCTCTCTCTGAAATGAATAAAAACATATTTTAAAATAATAATCAACCATTGATTGCCCTTGTTTAGATTCTCCAGATGTTTAGATATATGTTAGACAATGTTCACAGTGGCCATGGTTCCCTTTGTCCTGAACAAGTGACTCTGGCCCCAAGCTTGCATACCCTCAGCAAACAAAACTGAAATTAACCTCTCTAGAACCAAGCTTGGCATGCTCCCTGATGTGTCTCACCATCTACTACCAATGGCTATCAGTGTTCCCTCTGACCACCTATTAGAGGAAAAACAGTTGTCTTTATCAAGATGATCAATCCCATGATGGCTTGCTGACCTACGATGTTTGAGCAATCTTTATAGAGAGGCTGCCTGCGCAACTGGCCAGCTAGCAGGCCACTTGATCTCACTCCAGCTGTAACCAAATCTGTAACCCAGAAAGTTTCTAATTCCAGTTCTGTGAACCTCATTTCCCCCACTTTGAACGAATATAATTTCTGTACATATTTTTATTTTAAAAGTTAAAAGTAAAGTGAAATAACTAAGAAAATATTTTAGAATAGAGATACCACAGAAATTCAGGATCTATCCTCACCTTTACATTTTTATAACTTTTAAAATGTATCCCTTGGAATAAGTTTGTATGGTTTTCAAAGCCTGTAACTTCTCTAAGGATTACTGGCTAAAGAGAAGGTAAGGATGCACCTGAAAGAGCCCAGAATCAGAACACCTGGTCTCTAGGAACACTGATCTTTCTATGCCTTCATTTATTCCTATCAGTATGTAAAAAGCAAACATAAAATTTTATACATATATTTTTATCTTTAAAGCTTTCATTTGTTTCCCTAGCCTGTGCGGCTCAGTGGTTGAGCATTGCCCCATGCACCTAAAGATCAACAGTTCTATTCTATGTCAGAGCATATGCCCAGGTTGTGGATTCACTCCCCAGTCATGGTGCATGTGAGAAGCAACTGATCAATGTTTCTCTCTCACATCAATGTCTCTCTCTCTCTCTCTCTCTCTCTCTCTCTCTCTCTCTCTCTCTCTTTCTCTCTCTCTCCATCTTATTTTCTCTCACCCCCTCTTCCTCTCTCTCTAAAAATCAATAAAAACATTTTAATATTCCATCTATCTATTTATGCATATTAAAACATAAGATATTAACTAAATACTGTGTAACATTAACTAATGTTCACTGAATATTATTCACAAATATATTGTCATCACAAAATATTACTTGACAGTGATGGTAGCTTCCAGAAATTGCTTATCAATGTTCCTTCTTCTCCCAGGTTAATTATCTCCAAAATAAGGGAATATGGTTCTGTAAAAGGTAAGTAAATATCTTTGAGTACACTTCCTGGAAAACTGGGAGTTATGCTTAGCCATCCTGGCAGAAAGCAAAGTCTAGACAAGGAGAACCTTGTATAGACACACACATACACAAACAGTTAAGTCAACAAACTAATGTCATCGATGACTACATTTCTCAGTTCTAATGTTATGACTTCTTTGTTCAAAGGCAGTTACTAATCTCAACTTTCCAATATTAGAAAATAATGGCCTAATGGCTATCAGAAACAAGAATCATTCACCTAAAACAGATACAGCAAATCTCCTCTTACTACATTTTGCCTTTAACAATTTGAATTATCTTGATGTAGCTAGTTCCCCAGTAACATCAGTAGATTGAAAATGGGGAGATCTTCATGCTTCTGTGGTTCATAAGCATGATGAATGGGTTTTCATGCATTTTGTACAATATTCCTCCCTCAAACCTTGTTACAATGTCAGTACATTACCCCATCTGACATGGAAAAAATAGAAATGGGAGAGAACCTCTAAATGCAAGTATACCACTGCCTAACAGCAAATAAAAGAGAGAAATGACTATGAAAAGAGATAGCAACTAACACTACTACCCAGCACATAAAAATTGCTCAAAAAATACTTGTTAAACTAAATAAGAACTCAGGATTCAAACAGTTGAGTGGATATTATTAGTTCTGATAGCAAAGTAAAATTGGTATTCATGAAGCCCTTGCATTTTCAAGAAAAGGTCAAATTGTGTCCAATGTAATCTGCTTAAGAAGGCATAGAGAAACATATATTCAAAGTGGTTTGGAATAGGATGTAAAAAGTGTTCCATCAAAATAGTTAACATGAAATTATTGGTACTTAAAGGTCAGCTTCAATTGTCTGGAAATTTTCATACCAGATAAGTGATGCATTACTTATTTTGATATCTCTAAATATAAAGTTTCCTGAACAACTAGCAGAATTTCTTCACCTATACTTTAATACCAGTACCCAGCCTGGAATTGCCTGCACAATTTACAATAGCTAAGATCTGGAAACAGCCCAAGTGTCCATCAGTAGATGAGTGTATAAAAAAGCTGTGGTACATTTATACCATGGAATACTATGCAGCTATAAAAAGGAAGAATCTCTTACCCTTTGAGACAGCATGGAGAGACCTGGAGAGTATCATGCTAAGTGAAAGAAGTCAATCAGAGAAATACAAGTACCACATGATCTCACTCATATGTGGAATCTAATTAACAAAATAAAATGATGAATGGAGTGGATCCAGAGACATGGAAGCATGGAACAGAATGTGGAATCTCGGAGAGAAGGTGGGGAGGGCAGGTAGCTGGGAGGTAATAAACCAAAGACCTTGTATGCTTATATGCATAACCCATGGATGCAGACAGTGAGATGGTGAGGGCCTGGGTCAGGGGGTGGGGCTGGAGGGGGTCGGTGGGAGGAAAAAAGGGGACATATGTAATACTTTCAACAGAGAGTTGGTATCCAGAAGAGAACCTCACAACATCCTACTAGTCTAGTTCATCACATCAAACTATAAATGTCTTTCCTCTTCTTCTGCTCTGACATCCTGTGGAGCACTGACTCAAGAGATAAGAAAGCTAGGTTATTCCTCGGATTTTCCCTGGAAATGTCATCCCTGAGATGTCATCGCAAAACCTTCTCATGAATGTTATATCCAGCTTCAGGGAGAGTGGTGGGAAGAGGCTTGTAAAGGGCTTCTGATTCTAATTCTGACCAAGATGCTGTATTAGAATGGATCCTGGATCCTGTCACCAAGATTAACTCTACAGGAAAACATTAAAAGCTGGTGGGGAAGGACTGTTTTTGACTGTGGGTGAAAGTGGGTAGTGAATTTGTCCTGGGGCAGAGGGAAGCCCAGCAAAGGTAGATAAGGGTAATACAAAAACAAAACAAACAAACAAGAACAATGGAAGTTTCCTCCTGCAAATCATATTAAAACCACAGGTGCAAAATAATACATCAGTTAAAGAAGAAATAAAGAATACCATAGTGAAATTTATAAAAATTTATCAGGAAATATTAAAGGTAATATGAGTGAAAAAAGAGAAATATACTTATGGATAGGAGACCTTAACATAATAAAGATATCAATTGTTCTCCAAATGATTAATAGAGTCAATTCAACTCCAAACTCCCCAAAAGATTTTTCATGTACTTGAATAAAGTTCTAAAAAATACTGTATATGGGAGAGTAAGGATTAAAAATAACCTGGGCAATTTTAAAGAAGAGCAAGGAGTGGGGAACATGCCCTTCCAGGAATTACTATGAAGCTACAGCAATTATGATTGTGTAGTATTGTCACAGGACTTAGAAAATTGACCAATGAAATAAAACAAAAAGTTCTGAAACAGTTCACTTATAGAACATTGATATGTGACAGCGACTGTATGTCAGAGGGGAAAAGAAGAATTGTTCTATAAATATGGTGAGGAGAAAATGGTTATCCAGATTTATAAAATAAGACCAGATTATTACTGTACAGTATATACAAAAAGCAAGTCCAGATGTGTTGAGGAATTAAATGTCAAAAAACAAACAAACAAAAATGGGCATTATCTACTGCCGCAAAAAAGAAAAAAAAGAGAGAGAACTCATGGCCATGGACAACAGTGTGGTGATTGTGGGGGTGGATGGAAGTGGAAGAGGGGATAGAGGGGATAAATGGTGATGGCAAAAATAAAATGAATAAAATAAATAAAACAAAACAAAATAAAATAAATAAAACAAAACAAAATAAAATAAATAAAACAAAACAAAATAAAATAAATAAAACAAAACAAAATAAATATTTTCAAAAGGAAAAAAAAAATGACTCCAAAACTTAGTGGCTTCAAACAGCAAACATTTGTTATTTCACAGTTTCTATGGGTCAGGAATTTGTGAATCACCTAGTTGATGGTTCTAGCTCAGGGCCTCTTAGGAGGTTATGGTTAAGATGTTGGCCAAAGTCATTGAAGGCTTAGCTGGGACTAGGGGGTCAACATTTAAGGCAATTTATACACACACCTGGCAAATTTTGTTGGTTATTGGCAAGAGATCTTAGTTCCTCGTCTCGTGGAGCTCTCCCAGGGCTGATTGTGTGTCCTCCCAGCATGACTGCTGGCTCCCTCCTAAGAGTAAAGAGGAAGCCCTGCTGTCTTCAGCGTGCAGTCTAGGAAGTCACACACTGTCACTTCCACAATATTCTCTTCTTTTGAAACAAGTCATTGAGTCCAGTCCGCATTCCAATGGAGGGGAATCTCCTGAAGGGAAAAATATCAAAGAATTTGTGGACATATTTTTAAACTACCATAAACTCTTAATAAAATAGTGTCTGTTAGGTAGGGAATGATTTTATTTTTTAAACAAGACACAAAAACCACTGATTCTAATTAAAGAAAGGGCTGATAAACTAAACTTTATTAAAATTAATAATTTTTGTTCTTTCATACATTAGAGCAAGTGAAAGTTATAAAGTAGAGGGAAGATACTAAAATACACACAATGGAAAAGGATTTATATCAGATATAAAGGACTCCTATCTATAATAATAAAAGCATAATATGCTAATTAGACTGGAAGTCCTTCCAGACGTCCTTCCTTGCAGACAAAGCCACAGCAGACGGGTGCCAAGGCAGAGGGGGCAGAGGCCCCTGGCCACAGCGGCAGCAGGTGGGGGGTGGGGCCAAGGCCCTTGCACGAATTTCGTGCATCGGGCCTCTAGTAATCAATAAGAAAGCAAGAGAAAGCACATAAGACCAGTAAGCCTATGATCAGATGTTCAACATCATTGTTCATCAGAAAAATAAAAACCAAGACTATGCTGAGGCATTACTTTATATCCATTTGATTGGCCAATTTTTTTTTTTAATTTGATCATATTAAGTGTTGGGGAGGATGCAGATTCACAAAAAAATATATCTTGCTGGTGGGGTATAATTTGGTACCACTACTTTGTAAAACAATTTTTGGAAACATACATACATACATAAATAAATAAATAAATAAATAAATAAATAAATAAATAAATAAATGAAGGAATAACATTTCAGACAGTGAGAAATGCTAGAACAAAGTAAAACCCAGTGATAGGAGAGAGTAGCTATGGGTAGGGGCTGCCTTTATAAGGGGTTGTTGAGGATAAAAGCAGCAATGAGTGGGAGACATCTGACTACCCAGAAGAAGCTAGACATGCCTTTACATATGACTTATTATTTTGTTCCAGGTTTTCGAACCTCTGGTTAACAGTTTCTTGGCTTTCTCTTTTCAGGATTTTCCGATACTCCTTTTTCATCACCCTGTTTTTCATCAGACTTCTGGGCTACTTGTTTTTCCATATAAGTTTTATAAATCCAGATGTACTTATCAACGTACTGCCCAAGATACTGAGCAGGGGCATCTTGTGGAAGCTAAGAAGCTTCCTGTTTCCATCTCTCACGCTTGAGACAGAGGACATGCTACCCCACTGACCCCCAGGAAATATCCTTGAGCAAAAGAAGCAAGTGGTGTCCGTCTAGGAGACAGCAGAACTTGAGGAGGGAAAAGGTTTTCTTCCGTTTTCCCCTTGAGGTTTGCCTACCTGATTACCTTTCCTCCCCATGCTGTCTTTCCAAGATTGACCTTGCCCAGTAAAGAGCTCTGTCAATAGATGTCTGTGGCTCTATGGATAAGCTAAACAGTACCAGACAGTAAACGAACTAGACCATTTTTAGAATATTATCATGGAGGCTGAGCAAAGTTAGAGTTTATCAATTCTTCTAGTGAATGTTAACAATCTAAGAAACTGGATCCCTGCAGTGCAGAAGATTGCTTACTACTTATATTAGCACTCTTTGGTTGCGAGTGACCTTCGCTTAGCTGATTTATAAATTTATATCAAAAAATATTATTGCCTCATGGAACTAAAAGTCTGGGGCTTCAGGTATGGTTGGACTCAGAAGCCTCAAAGCAATGTTATTGGGTTTCATCTCTCTCCTCTCTCTTTGAATGGGCATTCTCCTCTTAGAGACAAGATGTCCTTGGAAAGGTAGGAAGGAAGGACAGATAAATCACATGCATACATGATGAGTCCCACAATAGAAACAATTGAGGAGGGATTCCCATGCCTATCTATTTTCAATAGGTGAGATCAGATCCATGTATTTTGCTAGTCTGAGACAGGAAATGACATACCAAGCACTAAGTCAGCTGACCGTGTGTTAGCAAAGCCATTCTTTACTGAAAGACTAAAAGTATCTTCTACCCAAGATGAATATTTTAAGTAGAAGCAACCAAATAGAAGTAACTAAATAGAAGTAACTAAATAGAAGTAATCAAATAGAAATACCAAAAAATTGAGCAACTTTTCTAATCTGGTAAATTTCATGTAATGAGTAAATTCCTAACTCCCAGCTTCAGAGAACACCAAAGCTGTGTCTGTGTGGGTAGAGTAATGCACAAATACCTGCAGGCTGACAATACAATGAACTCTGAGTTATTTACCCAGCACCCTACATGGAAATACCCTCCATAATGTCAATAAGATCTACATTCCCCCCACCACTTATTCCTGTAATGAATGGCAGTGGAATTCTGGGATCCAGTGGCATCTGGCAGTTCCTTTCCACGGGGTGGCCAATGCTGCATTAAAATGGACTATATTCTTGATGGAAGGGAAAGATAAGGTGTGGCCAGCTTCCATTTGCCAACGTCCTGCCACCTGATAGAGAAGAAATGCGTGCCCTCTAAACCAGGGGTCCTCAAACTTTTTAAACAGGGGGCCAGTTCACTGTCCCTCAGACCGTTGGAGGGGCAGACTATAGTTTAAAAAAAAAACTATGAACAAATTCCTATGCACACTGCACATATCTTATTTTGAAGTAAAAAAACAAAATGGGAACAAATACAATATTTGTATTTGCATGTGGCCTGCGGGCCGTAGTTTGAGGACCCCTGCTCTAAACTCATGAACTGAAACTTGGAATCATGAAAGAAAATGCACTTTCACACACTGAAGCTTCAGAGTCTTTTAAGAAAACTTTTTAAAATGTTTCCTTTCATGCCTATTTCATTAATGATACTGAGAAAACAGCTCAAAAGTTATTGTAGAGAATGCAAATCCCTACTGCAGGCTTAAGATCCTCGGAATTCTCCTCTTTGTTGTTTAAAGTAAAGGAAAAAGCTGACTACAGTTTGGGGTCACACCCAGAATACAGTAGTTGAGAGTGAGAATTCAGAGCGCAGATGTCTGCTCAGAAGGTAAGGAGGGCCAGCAATAAAAATAAAAAATAAATCTAACCTGTTCCCAAAAGGTAGAGAAAGTTAGCAAAACAGCTTCCCCCATATAACATCATTACTATAGAAAATGATTCTGTGGCCTTTGAAAATAAAAGATGGGGGAAAAAAAAGATTCTGTGGTATTTTAGATGGTTTTATTTTTTTAAAAAAAAAAAAAAAGGAAGAGGAGGAGGGGGGAGGCAAGGGGGGAAGGAAGAAAGAGAAAAGAAAAGGAAAGAAGAATATGTTGATCCCTTATTGGTATAAACTTTGAATGAACTGTTTTCTATGACAGCCTCCTTAAAGTGGTTTAAATTTTTTAATTTCATAATACTGAGAAGTGGAGGTCTTCTAAAGGCAAAGTTCAATGGTTGAAATCACTGTTTTAAAAATTCTTTCTGTCGGAACTTCCAGATTGGTGACATGTGGAGATTTGGGGGCAGTGATGTGCTCAGGGGGGCATGGAAGCTCCTTCCCTTTCCCCATACCTCGCATCTCTTCCATTTGTCTGTTCCCAAGTTAGATTTTTATAACAAACCAGTAACCTCGAAAAAATAAAAATAACAATAAAAAATAATAAAAATTATTTTTGCTGTCTGGCTGGCATGGCTCAGTGGTTGAGCATCAACCTATGAACCAGGAGGTGGAGGTTTGATTCCGGGTCAGGGCATATGCCAGGGTTGCAGGATCCATTTCCAGTGTGGGGTGTGCAGCAAGCAGCCAATCAATGATTCTCTCTCATCATTGATGTTTCTATCCCTCCCTCCCTCTCCCTTCCTCTCTGAAATCAATTTTTAAAATATTTTAAAAATTATTTCTGCTAAGAAGCAAAACTAATAGGAGCTCTTCTGTGTTTGCAGGGAGAAGTGGGAGGGCAGCATTCACAGGCAGCAGGGGGTCAGCGCCTGCCTAGAAACTAGAGTAGGGAGGTAAGCTGCTGCTGGCGGGGCTGTCTTGCTTCTGCTGAGTATGTATAGCTGAGAGGGGCTATAGGTGCCAGCAGCTGGCCTCCCAGTGTCCTAATGGTTGCAGACAGCAGAGCGGCTTTTTTTTTTTTTTTTGCTCTGGAGCCTTGCACTTCCCTCATGATTTGACCACAGCTGCATGGTTCCCTCAGGAACAGTAGAGGGCACTGTTTCACGATGCCTGTGCCATCCCGCTCTTTCTTTACATTACCAACCAGCCTGCTAGATGCAGACCAGATGGGGCAAGTCCACGATAAAAGCAAACTTGTCCCATTTTTTCCCGCAGGTTCCTAGGCCAGAAAGGTTTGAACCTCAAGAGCATAGATGACACACGTAGTGCCCTATCCCAAGAGCTATTATAACCTGCCTAAAATCTTCAAAATATATGTTCTGAGTAAATTTCCTTAACATACTCTGTTCTTACACCTACGCCCACCTTGAAGCAGGACTCCACACTTTGATAAATCCAAACAACAGATGGTACTCCTCGGGGCTAAATAAAGTTTTATAAATATTTAAAATTTATGAAGTAGAGGAAAAAGGGGTGCATGGTGCTCATCACTCTGCAGAAACCTAACCGAGTTTCCTCTTGGTAATGTTTATTTTTCCTTTTTAAAGCCCTCTCTCCTCCCAACTCTTTCAATAATCTGCTTGCTTCTTACTCCACCCAGCCTTAAAAAAATATCGCTGCCTAGAACCATTCGGCTCTCCCTCTCAGATGGTATATCCCACTCAGCAAAACTACAGTCTAGGAGTGACCTATACAGTTAACTGAGTTCTTTTTACCACACACAATAGAATTCCTCAGCAGATCCAGAAAGAGCACAGCATGAGTTTGCCATGACACTCACTCAGCCCCTTTACAACAGACATGATGTTAATGATCATAAATTCCATTTATTGAACTCTTATCATAGGCCAGGCACTTTAGTGTTTCTCTTGCATTCTTATATTAAACACAGTCTTACAAGGTAGATATTATCATGCCCAGTTTACAAATAAGGAAGCTGGTTCTGAAAGTAAATCAAGCAACTGAAGTTCTGAGTTGAAGTAACCAAGATCCATGCCTATGTCTGGCTCCAAAGCTTGGCCTGTAAAACCCCTATAATTGACAGCAGATGTTGACCAGACAGCTGGCCAGGGAGAGGTTGGTATGTTCATAGTCCAGAGTGTTGGTATGTTCACCCACCTGTGAAAGGGGAAATCCCAGCCACAATTGCATTTATAGAAGAATTAGGCAACCGGGAGACTCTCAAACAAAGCATAGACTCGTGGAATTGACAGGAAATTTGGGGATCGCTCATTCAAATCCAGTGAAGTACTTTCCCCAAGATCACTCAACTAGTTAGTAACAGAACCAGGACAAGAACCTGGTCTCTTGAATCCCTTTTCAGTGGTCCTTTTAGTAAACTAGCATTCCCAGACTCTTTCAGCCTTTAAGGTAAGGCACCAACATAATGGCAATTTTGTTGCAATTGTTATTTAAAACCAAAATCAACTTTACCCTCCTGTCTTCTAAAGTAAAGGTATAATTCTTACTTCTGGGGAAGTAAATTTCCATATTTCTGTCCCTGCTCCTATAGAAACTAACAGGAAAGGCAAGAGAAGAAAGGGTGACATTTGGAACACATCAACCTTTTTTTTAGCAGAGAGCATTAATAAATCTTGAGCTATGCAAAGTGTAAATTGTGGGGGAGTAGTAAGAGCTAGAGCTGAAATGCTCTTTAAATCATGATATAAAGGAATTTTTGTCACATCTGAGAGAGGAAGCAAGAGAGAAAGCTGAGATGGGATGAAACACTGAAATCCAAGTTGGTAGAAATGATAAAGGGACTTTTAGAAGCTGCTTTCAATTTTATTTTATTTTCTAAGTGGTGCTGCAACCTCTGCTCCCACACACTTACTTCAATTGCTAGTAAAATCTACCACACATGATTGTAGATATTTGACTCTTACGAGCAAATTTTGGGAGAAAATAAAGGATTATGTCTCAAGTTTAAATCAATGCTGAATCAGAGATAAACAGCCTTGTAAGTTATAGAATGGAGAAGTGACTAGGAGAAAAGATTTGCAAAAATTCTCAGGAAAAGAAGAAAAACCTGGAATGTGGAGGATGGCAGGAAAGGCAATCTCAGCTAATATCAAAGAGTGGGGGGCCCTGGTGACACCTAGATTAGAAAAGAATCTTATACATCCTTCTCTTCTTTCTTCTTGGTTTTCTCCAGAGTCAGGCCAATGTCAAGGAGCTTTTTCCTTATGTTTTCTTCTGGGAATTTTATGGTTTCAGGTCTTTAAGTGGTTTGAGTTGATCCATTCTGAGTTGATTTTTACCTGTGGTGTAAAGATCCAACTTCATTCTTTTGCATCTGGATATCTAGTTTATCCAGAAAACCATTTATCAAAGAGACTATTTCCCCCATTGTGTATTCTTGAGGCCTTCCTCAAAACTTAGTTGACGGTGTATGCCTGGGTTTAATGATGGACTCTATTCTGTTCCACTGATCTATGTCTCTTTTGATGCTAATAGCATATTCTTTTGATTACGATGCAGTTTGAAATTGGGAAGTGTGATGCTTCCCGTTTGTTCTTCCTGCTAGTGATTGCTTGAACCATTTGGTGACTCATGTGGTTCCATCCAAATTTTAGGATTGTTTTTTCTATTTATGCAAAACATGCCATTGGAATTTTGATAGAGATTGAATTGAATGTGTAGGTTCCACAGTTCCATTTATTTATGTCTTCTTCAATTTCTTTCATCGGTGTTTTACAGTTCTCAGTAAACAGGTCTTTTACCTCCATGGTTAAATTTATTCCTAAATATTTTATTCTTTTTTATGATATTACTAGAGGCCTGGTGCACAAAAATTTGTGCACTGGATGAGGCGGGGGGGTGTCCCTCAGCCCCATTTGTGCCCTCTCACAGTCTGGGACCCCTCGGGAGATAACAACCTGCTGGCTTAGGCCCACTCCCGGGTGGCAGAGGGCAGGCCCAATCCCTAAGTGCCTGCCCCGCAGCTCCTGGTCGAGCTCAGAGCAGGGCCGATTGGGGAGTTAGGGCGCTGCCCCCTGTCATGCACAGAGCAGGGAGGATCAGGAGGTTGCGATGCCACCCCCAGTCACACTCAGGGTAGGGCCGATGCGGAGGTTGTGGCGTCACCCCCTGTCACGCAGAGCAGGGCCCATCAGGGGGGTTGGGGCTCCGTACCCTGTCACACACAGAGCAGGGTGGATCAGGGGGTTGGGGCACTCCTCCCTGTCACACTCAGGGCAGGGCCGATGGGGAGGTTGCGGCTTCACTCCGTCACACACAGAGCAGGGCCGATCAGGGGGTTGGGGCACCTTCCCCTGTCAAGAACAGAGCAGAGCGGATAGGGAGGTTGTGGCCCCGCCCCCTGTCACACACACAGCTACAGGGCGATCAGGGAGTTTGGGCACTGCCCCCTGTCATGCTGCTCCAGGGGCCAGGAGGCCTCATGGCTCCGCTGATCCCAGTGCTGGGAGTCATATTACCCTTTTACTATATAGGATAGAGGCCTGGTGCATGGGTGGGGGCCAGCTGGTTTGCCCTGAAGGGCGTCCCAGATCAGGGTGGGGTTCCCGCTTGGGTGTCTGGCCAGCCTGGATGAGGGGTTGATGGCTGCTTGCAGCTGGCCACACCCCCTTCAGGGTGGGGGTCCCCACTGGGGTGCCTGGCCAGCCTGGGTGAGGGGATGATGGCTGTTTGCAGCTGGTCACACCTCCTTCAGGGTGGGGGTCCCCACTGGGGTGCCTGGCCAGTCTGGGTGAGGGGCTGAGGGCCGTTTTCAGGCTGGCAGGTGACTGAAGCTCCCAACCTCTTTTTTTTTTTTTTTTAATTAAATCTTTATTGTTCAGATTATTACATTTGTTCCTCTTTTTTTCCCCCCATAACTCCCCTCCTCCCAGCTCCCGCCCCACCCTCCGCCCTCACTCCCCACCCACTGTCCTCATCCATAGGTGCACGATTTTTGTCCAGTCTCTTCCCGCATCTCCCACACCCCTTTCCCCCCCAAGAATAGTCAGTCCATTCCCTTTCTATGTCCCTGATTCTATTATGACCACCAGATTATTTATTCACTTGATTCTTAGATTCACTTGTTGATAGATGCATATTTGTTGTTCATAATTTGTATCTTTACCTTTTTTTTTCTTCTTCCTCTTCTCAAAGGATACCTTTCAGCATTTCATATAATACTGGTTTGGTGGTGATGAACTCCTTTAGCTTTTCCTTATCTGTGAAGCTCTTTATCTGACCTTCCGTTCTGAATGATAGCTTTGCTGGATAAAGTAATCTTGGTTGTAGGTTCTTGGTATTCATCACTTTGAATATTTCTTGCCATTCCCTTCTGGCCTGCAAAGTTTCTGTTGAGAAATCAGCTGACAGTCGTATGGGTATTCCCTTGTAGGTAACTGGGTTTCTTTCTCTTGCTGCTTTTAAGATTCTCTCTTTGTCTTTTGCTCTTGGCATTTTAATTATGATGTGTCTTGGTGTGGTCCTCTTTGGATTCCTTTTGTTTGGGGTTCTCTGCGCTTCCTGGACCTGTAGGGCTATTTCTTTCACCAGGTGGGGGAAGTTTTCTGTCATTATTTCTTTAAATAGGTTTTCAATATCTTGCTCTCTCTCATCCTCTGGCACCCCTATAATTCTGATGTTGGTGCGCTTGAAGCTGTCCCAGAGGCTCCTTACACTATCTTCATATTTTCGGATTCTTTTTTCATTTTGCTTTTCCAGTTGGGTGTTTTTTGCTTCTTCGCATTTCGAATCTTTGACTTGATTCTTGCTCTCCTCTGGTCTGCTGTTGGGTGTCTGTATAATATTCTTTATTTCAGTCAGTGTATGCTTAATTTCTAGTTGGTTCTTTATCACAACATCGAGGGTCTCATTAGATTTCTTGAGGATCTCACTACATTTATCGGCGGTCTCACCAGTCTTTTCGAGGGCCTTACTAAGTTTATCGGCAGCTTCTAGACAGTTCTTAAGAGACCTTAAAAGTGTGGTTCTGAACTCAATATCCTCCATTGACAGTTTTGTCCTGTTTCTTTGTCTCCGCATTTTTTATGCTTTCTTGGTGCACCCCCTAGTGGTCTTTGTCCGCAGTCTTGTTGCCTTTAAGCCTTGATTGATGTCGGCAATACCGGGGTGATTTGACCTCCAGGCTAACTGGCTATGAGAGTCTGCTGTGTCTGTAGTGGGAGGGCTTCTGTGCTGGATCTCTAGGGCGGTGCTAATCTAGCCTTTGCCTGAGGCTATCCGGCAAATGGTGCTGCGCAGGGCTTGGGCGGGGCGGGTCCCCGGGGATCTACAGGGCGGGCGGAACAAGCAGTTATGGCGACTCTCAGTTCCTTCCCCAGGGGCTCTGCCTCTCAGAGCCCCAGCAATGGCTGCAAACCTCGGAGAGAAAGCTGCCTTTGAGTTCCGACCGAAGCCAGACAGTCCCGTTTCTCCCGTTTGAGTCTCGGTCCCCAGAGACTCGCCCGGATCTGGAGCTCAGAGTCTGAAACTCCCTCCCGATTGAAAACAACAACCGCGCCCTCCGCCGCCAGCCCGCTCCGCGCGCACACTCCGCACCTGAGTATTTCACTTCAGCACTGCGCCTCCTCTGAGTCTGGGTATGATATTCTCTTTCCTCCTAGTTGTAGAATTTCCACTCAGCCAGCCTTCCCGTGGTTCTGGGTGATGTCCGTTCTGTCCTTTAGTTATATCTCTGAAGTGGTTGTTTGAGGCAGCGATCTCCGGCGTTAACCTATGCCGCCATCCTCTTTTTTTTTTTTATTCTGGGATTTATTTACTTTATATGGCTGTCACTGGAGCTGAGAGCCAGCTTTAGCTCTGAGGCTTGGCTCCAGCTCTGAGGCCTCGGATGCTGAAAGCAGGTATCTGGGTTTGTTTGGATTCTATAATTGAAACACTGTTACAACTCCAGCTCAGCTGGCTGGCTGAAAGCATGGGGATTGTTCAGCTTCTATATTTGCAACATTGTTTCTTAGAGTGCAAGCTCAGAGCCCAGCAGCGGCAGGCGGGGAACCTTGGCTTCCTCCTTCACTGGAGCAAGCAAGCCTCCTGTTCACCTCAGCTGCCTGGCTGCCGGCCGCCATCTTAGTTGGCAGTTAATTTGCATATAGCCCTGATTAGCCAATGGGAAGTGTGTTGGAGGTATGGTTAATTACCATGTTTTTCTATTATTAGATAGGATAAACGGAGTTGTTTTCTTGATTTCTTTTTTAGATAAGACATTGTTAGTGTATAGGAATGCAAATGATTTTTGTGTGTTGATTTTGTATCCTGCAACTTGACTGCATTCACTTATTTGTTTTAAAGTTTTTTATTTTTTTTTTGGTGGAGTCTTTATGGGTTTCTATATATAGGGTGTCCCCAAAAATGTATACACTTTGAATAATTATAAAGGCAGGTTTTAGTAAAATACATCTCATTTTCAAAATTGAGCTATTAGCTGTTAAAGTATGTATGCATTTTTGGGACACACTGTATAAGATCATATCATCTGCAAACAGAAACAATTTTACTTGTACCTCTCTGATTTGGATACCTATTATTTCTTTTACTGGCCTAATTAATCTGCTAGGACTTCCAGTACTATGTTTAACAGAAGTAATGAGAATAGGCACATTTTTCCTGATCTTAGAGGAAAAGCTTGCAACTGAGTATAAAGTTAGCTGTGGACTTGTCATATATGGCCATATATTATGTTGAGGTACACTCCTTTCATATCTAATTTGTTGAGAGTTATCATGAAAAGATGTTGAATTTTGCTAAATGCTTTTACTGCATCAACTGAAATGTTCATATGATTTTTATCCTTCATTTTGTTAATGTGATGTAATATATGGATTGATTTATATATGTTGAATCATCTTTGCACCATGGAATCCCACTTGAGCATAGTGTATGATACTTTCAATGTGTTGTTAAATTTGTTTTGCTAGAATTTTATAGTGGATTTTTGCATCTATGTTTATCAGGGATATTGGCCTGTAATTTTCTTTTCTTGTAGTGTCCTTGTCTGGCTTTGGTATTAGGGTATTGCAAGCCTTATGAAGCCGGTTGGAAGTGTTCCTTCCTCTTTGATTTCTTGGAAGAGTCTGAGATAGATTGGTAATCTTTTTTAAATGCTTGGTAGAATTCATTAGTGAAGCCATGGTCCTGAATGTTTCTTTGTTGGAAGAGTTTTGATCAATCTCCTTACTTGTTATTGGTCTGTTCAGATTGTTCATTAACTTTTTTTTTAAATATTCACCAAAGGATATGCTTTTTATTGGGTTTAGAGGGAAAGGAAGGGGCAGAGAGAGAGAGATTGATATGAGAAAGAAACATCAATCAGTTGCCTCTCATTCACGCCCTGACCGAGGATCAAACCTGCAACATTTTGGTGTACAGGATGATGTTCCAACCAGCTGAGCCACTCAGCCAGGGCCATCCATTAACATTTTTTATTGTATTAAAGTACACATAACATAAAATGTACTGTCTTAACCACTTTTAAGTATATACTTCAGTTGTATTAATTACAATTATGTTGCGCAGCCATCACCACCATCTATCTCCAGAATTCTTTTCATCTTGCAAAACTGAAACTATAAATCATTAAACAGTAACTCCCATTACCCCTACCCCAAGTCCCCGGCAAATGCCATTATACTTCTGTCTCTATGAGTTTGACTACTCTAGGTACCTCATATAACTGGAATTATACAATATTTGACTTTTGTGACTGGCTTATTTCATTTAGCGTAATGCTCTTAAAATTTATCTACGTTGTAGTATTTGTATAAATGTCCTTCCTTTCTTAAGGGTAAATATGTTCCATTGTATGGATATACCACATTTTGCTTATTCATTCATCCATCAGTGGACATTTGGGTTACTTTTACATTTTAGCTAAAGTAAATATTCTGCTATGAGCATAGGTGGACAAATATCTCTTCAAGACCCTGCTTTCAATTCTTTTGAACATATACCCAAGATTGGAATTGCTGGATCATATGGTATTTCTATGTTTAATTTTAAGGAACTGACATACTGTTTTCCAATGGTTGTTCCATTGTACACCCCCACCAAGTGTCCACATCCATGTCAACACTTGTTATTTGCTGTTGGTATTTTTAATATAGTAGCCATACTAATAGGTGTAAAGTGGTGTGATTTTTTATGATTTTGATTTCCCTAATAAATAGTCATGTTGAGCACCTTTTCATGTGCTTATTGGCCATTTTTATTGTTTATATGGCCATATCTTCTTTGAAGGAATATTTATTCGAGTCCTTTACTCATTTTTTAATTGGGTTATTCTTTAGTTTTTGAGTTTTAGGAATTCTTGACACATTGTGAATATTAATTGTTTATCTTATATATATATATAGCAAATATTTATTTCCATTTTCTTAGTTGCCTTTTATCCTGTTAATGTAACATTATTTTTAGTTTCAAGAAGTCAAATATGTCTATTTTTTCTTTTGTTGCCATGCCTTTGTTATTACATTCAAGAAATCATTGACAAATTTAATGGTGTAAAGGTTTTATACTATGTTTTCTCCTAAAAGTTTCATAGTTTAAATTCTTTTATGTTTAGGTCTTTGACACATTTTATCTAATTTTTGTAGATGGTGTTAGGTAAGAATCCAACTTCATTCTTTTGCATGTGGGTAATCAGTTTTCCAAGCCTCATTTGTTGAAAATAAAAATGACCTTTCTCCATTGAATGGTCTTGGCATCCTTGTTGAAAATCATTTAAACACATATGCAAGGATTTATTTCTGGGCTCTCTATTCTGATCCATTTGTCTATGTGCATGTCCTTATCCCAGTACCACACTGTCTTGATAGCGTACTACATAACTTTGTAGTAAGTTTTGACATCGGAAAAATGTTAGTCCTACTTTTTTCTTCTTCTTTGTTTTTTTTTAAGATTATTTTGACTATCCACTGTTCTTTGAGATTACATATAAATTTTTGAATGAGTTTTTGTTTTTTTTTCAAAACAAAAAATAAAAATTCATTGGGATCTTGAATTTTGGTAGGGGTTGCATTGAAGTTGTAGATCGCTATGGGTAATATTGGCATCTTAATATTATGTTTTTTCAATTCATGAACATGAGATATTTTTCCATTTAATTATGTCTTCTTTAATTTCATCCAGCAATGTTTTGTAGCTTTTATTATTAAAGTCTTTCACCTCCTTAGTTAACTCCTAAGCATTTTATTCTTTTTAACACTACTATAAATGGAATTGTTTTCCTAATTTTCTTTCAAACTGTTCATTGTTAGTATCTACATGTGCAATTTTGCATGTTGATTTTGTATTCTGCTACTTTGATGACTTTGTTTATTAGTTCTAACAGGTTTTTTGGTGACATCTTTAGGGATGTGTGTGTGTGTGTGTGTGTGTGTGTGTGTAAAATCTATGGACAGAGATAATTTTACTTCTTCCTTTCCCATTTGGATGCCTTTTATTACTTTTTTCCTAATTTCTCTGACTAAAATATCCACTGTATTGAATGGAAGTGTGAAAGCCAGCATCCTTCCCTTGTTCCTGATTTTTGAGAAAAGGCTTTCAGTCTTTCACCACAGATTTTCTTTTTTTTTTAATATATTTTTTATTGATTAAGATATTACATATGTGTCCTTGTCCCCACGTTACCCTCTACCCCCCCATCCCCCCACCCCCGCTCACGCCCTCACCCCCCCGTTGTCCATGTCCATTGATTAGGCCTATATGCTTGCATATAAGTCCTTTGGTTGATCTTTCCCCCTTACCCCCACCCTCCCCTACCTTCCCTCCAAGTCCCGACAGTCCAATCAATGCCTCTCCGTCTCTGGATCAGTCCTTGTTCATCAGTTTATGTTGTTCATTATATTCCACAAATGAGTGAGATCCTGTGGTATTTATCCGCTCTCCAGTTCCATCCATGCTGTGGCAAAGGGTAAGAGTTCCTTTTTCTTCTTCCTCTTCTTAAAGAATACCTTTCAGCATTTCATATAATGCTGGTTTGGTGGTGATGAACTCCTTTAGCTTTTTCTTATCCGTGAAGCTCTTTATCTGACCTTCTATTCTGAATGATAGCTTTGCTGGATAAAGTAATCTTGGTTGCACGTTCTTGCTATTCATCACTTTGAATATTTCTTGCCACTCTCTTCTGGCCTGCATGGTTTCTGTTGAGAAATCAGCTGACAGTCGTATGGGTACTCCCTTGTAGGTAACTGAGTTTCTTTCTCTTGCTGCTTTTAAGATTCTCTCTTTGTCTTTTGCTCTTGGCATTTTAATTATGATGTGTCTTGGTGTGGTCCTCTTTGGATTCCTTTTGTTTGGGGTTCTCTGCGCTTCCTGGACTTGTAAGTCCATTTCTTTCACCAGGTAGGGGAAGTTTTCTGTCATTATTGCTTCAAAAAGGTTTTCAATATCTTGCCCTCTCTCTCCTTCTGGTACCCCTATAATTCTGATGTTGGTACGCTTGAAGTTGTCCCAGAGGTTCCTTACACTATCTTCATATTTTTGGAATCTCTTTTCTTTTTTCTTTTTCGGTTGGGTATTTTTTGTTTCTTTGTATTTCAAATCTTTGACTTGATTCTTGGGATCCTCTTGTCTGCTGTTGGATCTCTGTAAATTATTCTTTATTTCAGTCAGTGTATGCTTAATTTCTAGTTGGTCATTTTTCATGTCCTCCATGGTCTCACTATACTTATTGAGGGATTCATTAAATTTATCGGCAGTTTCCATAAAATTCTTGAAAAACCTTATAAACGTGGCCTTGAACTCTATATCCAGTCGTTTGCTTTCCTCCATTTCTGCCATTTGTGACCTGTTTCTTTGTCTCCGCATTTTGGCAGCTTCCCTGTGTTGATAGAGTGGCCCTGCGTGCCAGGTGTCCTGTAGGGCCCAGTAGCTCAGCCTCCCCAGTTACCTGGGGTGGACACTCTTGGTGCACTCTTGGTGCCTTGGTTGTTGTCGGATCACTGGGAGGAATTGACCTCCAGGCCAATTGGCTGTGAGAATCAGCTGTGTCTAAAGTGGGAGAACTTCTGTGCTGAAGACACCCTTCTGGGGCAAGACTTGCTTCAGTGGGGCTTTGGTGCTCACTGAGTCTGCCCCCTGAGTGTGTCCCTTATGGATCTGAGGAGTTGCAATCTGGATGGTCCCCCTCTGACCACTGGGTACAGTGGCTCCTGGATCTAAGGAGGTGCTAATTCAGCCTCTGCCTGAGGCCACACAGCAGGAGCCACGAAGAGGCTCAGCTGTGAAGCAATGCAAGCCGCAGCAGGGCCTTGGGCCTTCTCTTGGAAGTTCCGGGTCTGCCTGGCTCGGCTGCAGTTAGGTACATTCACATGCAAAAGCCTCTGCCGCAGCCTGGGTGGGGCGGGGTCTCAGGGAATCAAAGGGCGGATCAAGGAGCTATGGCTGATTCTCCGCCTGGAGTCGCGGGTCTCAGTGACCCGCTAATTGCTGCAAGCACCTCTGAGGGAAAGCCGCCTTCAAGTTCGCCCGCTGCCCGACAGACCAGCTTCTCCCCGTATGAGTCCTGGGTCCCCAGAGACTTCCCGGAACCGGAGTTCAGAGCAGTCGGGAGCTTGTGATTCAAAAAGACAGCTGCGTCCTCAGGTGCCACCCCCTTTCCTCGTGCGAGCGCGTGCACGAGCCGCCGTACCTCTGCACTTGTACCTCTGCACTTCACCTCTGCAGCTCCTCTGGCTCTCAGCGTGCTTTTCTTTCCTTCTCGTTGTAGAATTTACACTCAGCCAGCCTTCCTGTTGCTCTGGATGATGTTTGTTCTGTCCTTTGCGGTAATTTTCAATTGTTGTGAGAGGCGGCAATTTCCCGGTGTTTACCTATGCCGCCATCTTAGTTTCTCCTCCTGGTTTCAATAATCACAGATTTTCTTTATATATGGCTTTTTAATTATGTTGAGGTACTGTCCTTCTATTTCTAGTTTGCTGAGTATTTTTATCATGAAGGAATGTCGGGTTTTGTGAAAAATTTTTTTCTGTATCAGTTGTGAAGATCATGAGGTTTTATCCTCATTCTGTTATTGTGGTGTAATACATTGATCAATTTTCATTTCAATCATGTTTACATTCCCAGAATAAATCCCACTAGGTGCATCATTCTTTTAAAATGCTGCTGAACTTGATTTTCCAGTATTTTGTTGAGAATTTTTACATCAATAATTATAAGGAAATTTGTCTCCAGTTTTCTTATAGTGCCTTTGTCTGGTTTTGATATCAGAGAAATGCTGGCCTCAGAGAATAAGTTAGGAAGTGTTCCCTCCTCTTCATTTTTTTGAAAAGTGAGACTAATTAGTGTTAGTTCTTTAAACGTTAAATTTCACCAGTGAAGCCATCAGGTCCAGGGCTTTTTTTTGTTGGGGGATGTGTGATCACTAATTCAGTCATCATACTTGTTATAAATCTGTTACATAGAATAGGTTTTCTACCCTTTTTCATGATCCAGTCTTGACAGATTTTGTATTTCTAGGATTTGTCCATTTCATCCAGGTTATATAATTTGTTGATTTACAGAAGTTTATAACATTCTCTTCTAATACTTTTTAAATTCCATAGCATTTAATAATGTTCCCACTTTTAATTCTGACTTTAGTTACTTAACCCTTCTTTTTTTTTTTCAGTCATCTAACTAAAAGTTTGTCAATTTGTTGATCTTTTCCAAGAACTAACTTTTGGTTTCTCTTGCTGTCCTCTATTTATCTGTGTTCTAATCCTAATTTAACTCTAAATCTACACATATCAGCTGGCTCACTCAGCTTCTTGTCACACTTAAGTTTGATAAATGGCCTTCTACGGAGGACAGCGCCTCAATATGTCCCTAGAAACTCTCCCCAGATGGGCATCAGCCCATATTCAGCCACAAGAAGCTCTTTCAGTCTGGAACTCCAGATATATTAATGTCTACAGCTGTAGGAGCAAGACTGGTTATGGGAAAGAGTAGAGGGGATGTGTTAAGGCAATAGTGATGGGTGGCAAGAAACTGTTCTATACATTTTCCTATCACTTTAGTAGCTCATCAAAGAGAGGAAAATGGTAGCACACTTGAGAGTGGTACTAGATCTTGAAAAGCAACAGCTCTCCCTATCTCCACTATCAGAGCCCTCTCCTGAGATGCTTACCAGCCAATTTGGAAATGAGGAACCTCTGAGAAACAGGCCTTCCCCTCTCCAGGGATCTTGGTGCCAGTGGCACGGGAAAGGCCACTGTGGAGGTAAAAATATATATATATATCTTTGCCAGCCACTCCCCCACTATGTTATTAGGACTACAACCATAGTCAATAGAGTGTTTCTAATTGTTCTCTTCTTTCCTCTTCATTTACCCAAAAGAGTCAAAGGGGGGAAAGGTGATAGGATAAAATTATTTTACACCCTACAACCAGATTTTATTTCTCTTCCTTTCCTTTGATACAGCCCACATCCCTTGGGCAATAAAGGTCAGGAAGTTGCCTCAATAACAGCTCCTGGCATTTCTCAGAGTCCAAATCAGCTGATTCCAAACAAGGGGTCTGATTTCCACTCTGCCTAGTATAAAGCTGCTCTATGAATCTTCCACTGTCATATTCCTGCATGCAGTTCAGTCATTTTATAAAAGCAGATTCTTGAGAGCAGTATCACACTGCTGAAAAAAATATATTTTTATCACTATGCTGCTCTGCAATGACTCAGAAAAGATATAAGACATAGGCAAGAAGATACCAAAATCACATTTCCAGAGACACGATGTTGGCCTGTTATGCAAGCCAAGGAGAAGCCTGTATCCACTTTATCCACATGGTGGTGCTAGCCTCAAAAAAATTACCCCAAAAGGAAATGAAAACAGTTTCACTTTCCTCTCACTAAAGATAAAATTTAACACTGTGGTCAAGACATCCCTCCCCCAAGGGGACTATACATTAATTCTGCGAATAAGCATCTAAAAAATTTGACTGCGTGCTAATCTTCATCCTCACTCTACTTGGCAGTGGAAATAAAAGGAACCAAATCACCGTTCTTTTCAACTCACTGATTGGATTTTTACCAACGCTTGGGGCAAAAGAATGACTCCCGCTGTGCTGTTATATGTGTGCAATCCTGGCACAGGACCCTACTATGCCTGACAAGGAGCTGGTCGACTAACCATCGAAGGCTCCTCAGCGGGTTCTGGTAAGTGCTGCTGGCAGTAGAAGAAGATGCAAGCAGCAGACATTTCACTGGTGTTGCTGAATAAAAGAAGGCGGGTTCAATGTGGTGCCTTCCAAGTCAATAGGCAGAAAAGACTAGAAAGTCTGTTTTGAGCTTCTCAACCCAAAAATATGCTCTCAACCTGTCATACGACCAAGTCTCACCAGCTGCCTCTTCTTTTCATGGAATCTAAATCTTCCATTTAAATGTTTTTAGAGCTCAGGAGAATCTTGTTAAATATGCTAAATAGTCTTAGGCGATATAGAAGATGCCAAATAGAACCAATTATCAATAGAGCCAATTACCAGGTGTATAAACAAATGATTTTTTTAAAAACATGGTACCTGTCAACACCAAAAAGCTCCCTCAACTTTGGAAAGGGAGAACTGATAAAAGTTCGTTAACGTCCTCTATAAATCAGCACTTACCAGATGCTGGTACTGATAACAATACAACCATGAGCACAATGATACTGGTCCAAAGTGTTTTCAAACCTGGCCCTAGACACTGGCAGCTTGCTGATTTGGGAGGTAGGACAAAGTGTCACTTGCAATATACCTAAATAGCCCTTTCTGGCTTGCCATACAGGGGTGGGCAAACTTTTTGACTCGAGGGCCACAATGGGTTCTTAAACTGGACCGGAGGGCCGGAACAAAAGCATGGATGGAGTGTTTGTGTGAACTAATATAAATTCAAAGTAAATATCATTACATAAAAGGGTACGGTCTTTTTTTTTTTAGTTTTATTCATTTCAAACGGGTTGGATCCGGCCCACGGGCCGTAATTTGCCCACGGCTGCCATAGACTTTTGATTCTTTTACATGTTTAAAATCCTCAACTTTAGTGAAGAATTGCTAATAATATTATCTCTATATCTTCACTCATGAAGCATACATTTTAACAGAGAAGGAAGGAAAGAGCCTGGGGAAAATTCCCACTAGAATAAATGAGTTCATTAGATTGGTTAATTCACCTTTAGAATAGCAAGAAGCTGGATTCTGTGAAGATGGTGTATGGGAAAATTAAGTGCCAACAAAGGCCAAAAAGTTTGGCAGTCCTAAGTTCTAAAGTCAAGAAATAAACTGAGGTACAAACAAGGATAAGTCTGCAAGAATTTTCCCATGTATCACAGATCATACATAGCACAGTGATGGCTTACAGGCTCCATCAAATTCACATTTACATTTGGTTTGGCTCATATAGTTCTGCTTTGTTTTTTAATTTGCATTTGTTGAAAATATTTAAAATTCTGGAGATGCCATCTAAAAGTATAGATTTTGGACTTCTCTTCAAAAAAATGAAAAATTTTGTCACCACTGGACAGAATTTTCATGTGACAATAATTACTCAAAGCTGAGAAATAGCAGCCAAGTCAACAGAGGATATAGTCACTTGTTCACCATAGTCCCCATCACCCTTACTGTGTCCTACTTGGTCTGCCATCAGTGCCACCACCACTCCCCTGTCAGTCCTAATTGATCTTGATTCCTAAGGGCCACATAGAGACAGAATCCTTAAAAGGAAGATGATGATGCCAACAGTGAGGGGAGGTCCCAGAAGACAGACAACTTTCTGAAAAGGACATGGTCATACCTGACAGAACTAAAGAAAACACCTAGAAAAGTTAATACAGCACAGCTCACATTGGTGTAAGTAGAAAACATAGGGACTCGGAGCAGTGAGAGGAGGAGAGACAACTGGAAAACCATATAATGTGATGAGAAAGCTTTCCTGAATCTCAGCTTTCAATTTATGAGGAGGCAAACCACAAGACTTACTAACAAGTCATATGAAATGGTCCACGGCTCCCTGTGCGGCAAGGGTACAGCCCATGTGTTCACTTTCCCACAGCTCGTGGATGAAGAGTGATGGAACTGAGCTGCAGTAAAAGAGGCGTGGCATGGGCTGAACACCAGGAACAACTCATGTTCTAGGCTCATACACATGAAATTCTTAGACAATTGCACAGAACTAGAAATCATTTGTGCTTAAATAGTTGGTGCCTGAGTCCGACTTTACAGAGGTGACTAAGTGACGACACGAAGAGATCAGCGCCACTAAAAGAAGTGTGTTATTACTCACAGTCCCCTAGGAATGAGAGTCATGGCACACCAGGCAGGGCCACTGGGAAGCACCACGGCTGATCAGGAGGCGGAAGCAGGAGAGAGGAGACAGCATGATCTGCAGCTTGGATTGTTAATCATGGAAGAGGAAAGGCAGGGAAGGAAAAGTGGCTTAAGATTGGCAAGTTTGAATAATGTTGGCAGCTTTTGGGTTGTAAGAGGCGATCTCTAGTTTTCTGGTACCTGGCCCTGGGTGATTAGGCAGGGGAAATATTGCTTTGGTGAGAGTTAGATAAAGGAGTTGATTGGGGATAGGTTGGAGAATTTGTAATATAATTTTTGCACACCTGCAAAAACTGGATTGCATGGGAGCTATAAACAACTCTGGCCATTAGTTTGACCTTGTGATTGATTAGTGAGTGCTAAATAGACAAATACAGAATCTAAGAAAATAGTTAAAAACATTAATAGAGTTTAAGAAGCCTCAGTCCAGTCCCTCCATTTTATAAATAAGGATACTGATATTTTAAAATGCAGTATCATTTGTCCAAAATCCACTGAAGCTTGTTAGCAGTGCTTCATGGAATAGAATTCCCAAGCACTACTCCCAACTCTCTGACTTATCTGCTACCATCTATTGACTGATGATGATATACATATATGGACTTATGCAATTCTTTTCATTTTTTTAAGAATCTGAATCAGGGACTGGCAAACTTTTTCTGTAAAGGATCAGACAGTAAATATCTTAGGCTTGTGGATCATACAGTCTCTGTTACAACTACTTGGCTCTGCCATTGCTGCTATAGACAGTGCATAAACAAATGGGTGTTTCTGTGTTCCAATAAAACTTTATATATAGACACTAAAGCTGGAATTTCACATTGACTTTTTTTTATTTTATTAAATCTTTATTGTTCAGATTACTACATTTGTTCCTCTTTTTTCCCCCATAACTCCCCTCCTCCCAATTCCCACCCCACCCTCCGCCCTCACTCCCCACCCACTGTCCTCATCCATAGGTGCACGATTTTTTTCCAGTCTCTTCCCGCATCCCCCACACCCCTTTCCCCCACAAGAATAGTCAGTCCATTCCCTTTCTATGTCCCTTATTCTATTAAAATCACCAGTTCATTCTGTTCATCAGATTATTTATTCACTTGATTTTTAGATTCACTTGTTGATAGATGCGTACTTGTTGTTCATGATTTGTATCTTTACCTTTTTCTTCTTCCTCTTATTTGTCATGAAATACTATTTTTTAAAAATGTTTTTCAACCATTTACAAATGTAAAACTATTCTCACCTTGCATGCTATAAAAAATAGACAGCAGGCTGAGTTTTGTCCATAAGCCATAGTTAGTTATCCTTGGGCTAAATAATGTCTGCATACTTCCTATGAAATCTCAGATGTTTGAACCAGATGACAGTTCACCACTCTAGGTGAACTGTCAGAAACATCTACCAAGGCTATATTCAAAGAGGTGATGAAGAGAGAAAGTATGAGTGTCAACATGTTGGCTACAGGGGTCATGGGGATGTCAACATTCTCTTACTTCATTTGCCCTCTAAACACTTTCTACTGGGAAGCATCCCAACTCACTTGACTCTAGAATTCCTTCCATGAAGCACCTGTTCTTGGAGAGATACTGCTCTGAGGTGAATAGAATAGTGCCAGTGACTGAGTAATCTCAACACAATTAGAGGATCTCTTCAGGCATTATTTTCTAAAATCAATATGACAAAGCACACACTAAGTACCAAAAAGCCACTGTCATCCCTGGGGCAGAAAGCAGGCCAATCCATTTCACACAGTGCCAGGCATGAGGTCAACTCCAACATGAAAAAAAAAACAACCAACAGCAAAGAACAATTCACCTCCAAATGAGGTTGCCATCTGAAGTGACGTAAGTCTGAGGGGGAACAGAATGTTCAAAGTGTGCTTGGAACCATGACAAGGTATCACCATCTGCCATCTGAGTTCCATCTCCCTAGTCCTTTAACCATGTGCACACCTGCTCAGGCATGTCACATTGAGGAAGGGATGGTCATGCCATCATTAATGCAGTGGCATTGAAAGCAAAAGCTCAAGACTTGCCCCAAGGCCTCCAACACCATTACTTTCTTAAATTTGGGATCTACTTGCTTCCATGAAGAAACATTTGGAAAGGAGATTCATAACCCAAAGCTTAAATCTACACAGGGCTGGAGTTTGTGTGTGATCTGGAATTTTTAGACTACCAGGTCATACATAGAAAATCAGCAAATTGTTGGAATAACATAGCAAATGTTAAGCAGAACCTAATCTGGAATCCATTACCTACATTTTGAACATTGATCAATGCAAGCATAACCTCTTCTTCTTTTTTTCCATTCATATTTCATCTCTAGACCCATGTTTCCCAGGAAAGATAAAAATAAATCCACCAAAAACTAATGATGGAGAGGTGCTTGTACATGCTCAAAGCGATCAGTTTTCCTAGAGAGCCTTGCACAAAAAATGAGGTTTGAGCTATTCCAGCTCTTTAGATCCTCCATCACAGAGACTGTTTTCTGTGGCACATCCAAAGAGGAATAGACCTCGTTCGCGATCCATTCTGCACGGAAGCTGAGTTACTTGGTCTATCTTCAATAGGCAACAGGATTTTTATTCTAAGTGTTAAGTAAGGTCCTCTCAGTTCAAGTGTCTCTCCTTAAGAATAATTGAAAGGGTTCTTTTAACTTAAAGATTTAAAAGATAGCAAAAGACACAATGTTAACAAGAACTCACGGAGCATATGGCATGCAGTAAAATAGACATTCCCTTTTCTAATTAGTTCGGTTAAGCGCATGAACCTATAGGGAGGCAAGACAACATAGCAGTTAGATGTACAAGCTCGGAGTTCAGACTGCGTGGGTGCCCCTGGCTTCCCTGCATATTCGCTGTGTGACGTAGTCAAAGTCATGAAACTCTCTGAGACTCAGCTTCTTTGTACATAAGTGAGGAATGATAACCCATGTAAATAAACACATGTAAATACATGTAAAGTATTTACAATGGAATCTAGAGCATAATAAGAGTTTTAAATGTTAGCTATGTGTGGTAGGCTGAAAATGGCCCTCCAAAAGATATTCATGTCCAAAATCCCAGAACTTTTAAATGTTACCTTACCTGGAACAAGCATTTTTGGAGACGTTATTAATTAAGGAGCTTGAGACAGGCAGAATATCTGGATTACCTGAGGGGGCCCTAAATGCAGCCCAGGTATCCTTATCAAAGGGAGGCAGGGGGAGATCTCTCTCTCTCTCTCTCTCTCTCTCACAGGTAAAGCCTATTTGAAGATGAAGCAGAGAGAGATTTAAAGGAGCTGGCCTTGAAGACTGGAGTGGTGTGGTCGAAAGACAAAGAATGTCGGCAGCCACCAGAAACTGGAAGAGGCGAGGATTGTCCCCAGAGCGTCTGGAGGGAGTGCAGCCCTGCCCACACCTTGATTTCAGCCCAGTGGTAAAGATTTTGCTCTTCTGGCCTCCAGGTCTGAGAGAGTACAAATTTCTGTTGTTCTAGGCCACCAAGTTTGTTAGAGCAGCCATAGTAAACGGATATGCTATTTTTAGACATTGATGTTAATTCTCTATTGCTGCATCACAAAACTCAGTGGCGTAAAACTACAAGCATTTATTTTGTCTCAGTTTCTGTGGGTCAGGAATCTTGGCACAACTCAGCAAGGCATCCCTGCCTCACAGGCTCTTAAAAAGCTGTGACCAAGTGTGGACTGTGGTCTCATCTTTACACTTGAATGAGAAAAACAGGCAGGACTTGGATTCAGGCTTTCAGGAGCCTCCAGGCCTCGGATTCTCACTGAGTGCTGGGCAGAGGCTGCCCTCGGTTCCTCGTCCCAGGTGCTTCTCCGTAGGGCAGCCCACACCATGGCTGCTGACTTCATCAGAACGAGCAAGAGAGAGATGGAGAGAGAGGGAGAAGATAGAAGCCAGCGTCTTTTTTTAACCTACTCTCAAAGGGATAGCCCATCCTGTTTTCTTCTTTGTCCTGGTTAAAAGTGATTCTCTAGGTCCAAGACCATTAACTACCCAGAATAATTACTGCACACAATCTTTTTAATTTGATAGTTTTCCTGGATCTTCTTCATAATCAGCTGATTTTTTTAAAAAATATATATATATTGAACTAATCTAACTCACATTGATCTGCTTATTGTAAAATGCAGGACTGTTTAAAAAAAAAAAAAAATCCCAGTCTTTCAATCTGCAAATGCTTAACTCAGACTTTAAAATAAAGAAGTATCAACAATACTTTTGTAACTTTACATCTGTTTCCATGTGTTTTTGGATAACCACTCCAACTCTAAACAAAATGTTGGCTATGCAGCTGCCTAGAAATGGCTTCTATCTGTCACTGTTCTGATGAGAGGACTTTTCTAGATTTCCCTGACTTTGGCCCAACGAGAATAACTTCCAGCTTACATCTCTTCTCATTCTCTTTTTCAAAACATTTTTTTATTGATTATTAGAGAAAGAGGAAGGGAGAAGAGGAGAGAGAGAAACTTCAATGTGAGAGCAAAACAGCCATCTGCTGCCTCCTGCACACCCCTACTGGGGATCAAGCCCACGACCCTGGCACGTTCCCTGACCGGGAACCAGATTAGCAAACTTTCAGTGCACAGGCTAAGGCCCAACCAACTGAGCCACACCAGCCAGGGCTCATCTCATTCTCAATGACTATGTTCTATGTCTCAGGGTCACATGTGTCTCTCTCCACCCCAGGATCTAAGCTTCAAAACTTTCCTATTGTTTCAGCAACATTTTATTGTTTGAATGTTCATACCACTTAGATCAAATTTCATAGAACCTTTGAGCAGAAAATATCTTAACTCTGCCTCATCAAACTCTGGAAGAGCAAAGCTCAGAGTGATTTCTCTCTGACACCCTCTTACTCTCAGAGTCAGGGTCAGAGTTGAGTCTAGAGCCTATTGTCTCATTCCTCATGAAATTAGTGTGTGTGTGTGTGTGTGTGTGTGTGTGTGTGTGTGTGTGTTCATGTGCACGTATGCATCGTTCATTATGCACTGCTTTTAGATACTCTGATTAGTTCTCAAGTACACAAAATGTACTCAGGAAATGTTTGTAACAACATCAAACCCCAAGCCAGGACAAAAAAATATATCCGAAAGAAATAACACTGTGATGAGGATTCTGAAAGGAAGTGCAGTTAATGTGTGAACTTAGCCCCATGTAGAACACTACCTAATTCTTTCCTTGGCTTCATGTCTTAATATCAATCAAAGGCCAGTCAAGATGCAGAAACCCCATAGTAATTTGGATAGGAAAGGTTTAACATGGAGAATTATGAACTATTTCCAGGGGATCAGCTACCAAAAGGGGATCAAAGCGAACTCTAAAGATTACCCTAGGTCTGAGTGAGGGAACCCAAAGAAGATAGAGGCCCCTCCCCAAGGCTGGCTATCAGACCTGGTTAGAGGCTGTGGGGTAGCCTATGGGATGCAAGAGAAGTTGCTGGACTGCCTGAGGCCACAGCTGTTCTGCAGTCAGAGGGCCAAGGCTGGGGTGCAGGGAACCACCACTGGGTGCCAATGGAAGCCGCCAGCAGAGGCGGCTGTGACATTCACTGGGAAGCTGTCAGAGGCACCCACAGGCCCCACCCACAGGGGTGCTGCTTGCCTCACAGAGAAGCCAGCTTTTCAGGAAGCTGCCTGCGTTGGGACCGCTGAAGCTTGCTGGCCCAGCCCCTCCACTGGCAGTTCTGCAGCAGGATGGCCAAACACCACAGGGAAAAGGACAGAAAAGCACCTCTGAACCCGGAAGGAAAGTCCCTGCCTGGAGGGTTTCCTCTTTGCCCTCTACTGACAAAACTTAACACGGTGCCTGGAGGTAAAGAAGAAATGGTTACAAGATCCACTTCAGGCATGACAATGCAGGGTGGATTCCGAGCTGAGAGGGGTGAACTCGCATCACCAATGAAGAGGCACAGCTCTAGTCTCCCCTCTCTGAACCTGCTAACACCCAGGGAAGTCTTAGACACATGATTCCATGCATGATGTCTTTCCTTAATTCAATCTACGGAACATTTTGAGTTTCATAGTTCCAATGACCCATTCTATTAATTTAACACTTAATGACTGGAAATAACAAACAAAACACACTTAGCAAGATTCCTAGAGCTCACATGAATAGTATTTTTTTCCTACTTTATTTTGCCAGATACCAAACTTTAAGAAAAATCATTACTTGATTTCTACAGTTGCTTGTGATATTGTAACTATAATAAGAAATATATTTTCAGTTTTCTTCCCCAGTTCCTGACACAAAAATTTCTGAAACTCTTGAAATTTCCTGAGTGGCAGGAGTAAAAGAAATATCTTTTGGTACTCATAATAAGCCCACGTCAGCCATACCTGAGTGTGTGCTAACGCGGGGCTCTCGGCGGGCTCCTAGAGAGCTCAGGGTCCTTGTGGAGGCTCTGTGGGAGAACACTTTTTCTTTTCAGGATTCCAGAGGCAAGCTGCATTCCTCGACTCGTGGCCCCTTCCTCTATCTTCAAAGCCAGCAGTGTACGCTCTCTTTCCTCTTCTCCGACCACTGCTTCGGTCCTCACAGTTTTTGCTTGATCATTCCTCTTGCCTCCCTTTTTCAAGGACTCTTGTGATTACGTTGGTCCCACTAGGATAATCTCCCCACCTGAAGGTTGTTAATTTAATCATATCTGCAAAATCTTTTGCTATGGAAGGCAACATAGTCACAGGTTCTAGAGATGAATGTGTGTATATCTTCAGGAGGCCATTATTCTGTCTATCATACAGTCTTTCCTAAACTTTAAGTCTCTTGAATGTAACCTGGTATATTTTCTCATATAAAAGGGTCTCTAAACTTTCCTACTTAGTTCTCAAAGTGCCATAATGGGTCACCAGATACCTTTAGTTACTCTTCAGGTCCACTATTCTTAATCGTCCTGAGAAATTTTTATTTAACCAACTTCCTCCTTGTAATTCCTTTTTATTAAACAATAAAATAGATAATACTTTAGGTTATAAATTTACTACACCTAATGACTCAAGAGCCTCCCACATACCACTAAATTACTCTATCAACCTTTTTGTATGTTCTTGAATTGTCTTGAACTCTCAAGAGTTGGAGAGATTTCTAGATTACTAAACAGAAGGGAAAACGGCCTATTTAGTGTAAGAACATGTGCATGCCCACACACACAAAATCCCGTCCCACAACCTTAAAATTGCTTATTTTATTTCCATCTCTGTTAAGTTCTCTTTCTGCTTCTCTCTCTCTCTCTCTCTCTCTCTCTCTCTCTCTCTCTCTCTCTCTCTATATATATATATATATATATATATATATATATAATCAGTAGAGGAACATAATTAATTCTATGGCATTTAAAGATTCTCTAAGCAAAGACATTTTTTAGACCATGTCAAAATGGGCTTAGGAAACAAGTGAGATACTACTACACACCTATTAGAATGGTTAAAATATAAATGCTGACAACACAAAATGCTAGTGAAGACGTGGAGCAACAGGTCCTCTCAGTCATTGGTGGTAGGAATGCAAAATGGTACAGCCACTTTGAAGGCAGTTGGCAGTTTCTTACAAAACTAAATATACTCTTACTAGATGATATGATTATCTACCTAGAAAATCGAAAGCATTAGTTAGGGTCAGTTAAGCTGCCCTCACAAATAAACGACAATATTTCAGTTGCTTGAAGGACAGGAAGTTTATTTGGGTTTAGAGGAAGTGCTGCTGGTCAGCAGGTAGCTCTCTATGATGTCATACAGCAACTCAGGATGCATCCACCTTGTGGTCCACCACCCCTAGGGACAATATTATATGTGTGGAAATACTTGCAACACACATAATGAAGTGTTGGTCTCCAAAATATTCAAAAAATGATTACAAACCAATAAAACTCTTTCAGATAGCTAGGTGGAACCTCTTGAGAAAACAATTCAGAGACTATTATAGCTAAAGCAAGTTCATTTGGATGTACATCCCCCACCTTAAAAGTCTTACCAAATATATTCCCACCAAAATAGCTGCTTTCAAGAGTTTTGACAAGTCTCTGATAGAGGTATAAATTAGTTACATTTAAAAGGCACCTGGCTTTTGATCCAGCTATAACACATCTAAGAATCTATTTTATGTAAATATTAACCCAAGGACATAAAGAGAATCACTACTGGTCTCTGCTTGAAACATATTCTTTTCAGACATTTGTTGCCTCTGTCCTCTCATCTCCTTGTTCTTCTCAAGAATATTAATTTCCCTAGACCACCTTATTTAAAATTGCAACACCCTTCCCTGTTTTATTTTTCTTTGCAGCACTTACCCTCATCTGAGATTCTATATAATTTAATTATTTTTATGGCCCAACTTGTTCCAGTGGCATGTACACCCCACTTTTGCTGTCATTGTTCCTTGCTTGTATTTCCAGTGACAAAATAATTCCTGGAGCAGTGGGTGCTCAATAAGTATATGTTAAATAAATGGGTAAATTTCAACATTGTTTATAATAGTGAAAAAATTTATAAACAACCTTAATGTTAGCTAAATAAATAACAGTAACCCTATTACTAAAAAAAAAAAAATAGGTTACCATTTAAAATATGTTGTATTTCTATGTACAACAGCTGATACACACATCCATGAGATCTTTAGAATAACAAAAAGCAATTATTGAACAATAAATGGAAGAATGCTTCATCCATCTACATTGGTTACCTCTGGAGGATGAAACTGGAGAGAAGGAAGAAGGGTAAAGGAATGGCTCTAAACGTGTCACTGCCTTCTGCCACATGCTGTGCTTCATTCAGGCCAAAAGACCTCAAGAACATCACTTCACCTTGACTCGAGCCCAGTGCCCCCCTTAGACTCAGGCCCATGTGTCCAGAGCTGTGCCCCTTTCTGACCATCATCCGGTTGTGCCCTTTCCACAGGGCAAGGGGTTCATGAGAACAAGCCAATCTGATGCCCATACTCACCCCTATCTAGACAAGAGTCTAGGTGCCCAGAACCTCAGAATTCCTTGCCCAACCAATAGCCTGGAACTCATTTCAAAGCCTACCTGGACTTTTTCCCAGAACACGCCTCCTGAGCAAGGGCTGGGACAACAGTGTCCTCTCCCCTAGACCTGAATGGCAGCCAAGAGGCAGCTGCCCGGATTTAGTGGACACAGCTTGGATGTGTGGGCTGGGGAATCCCCAGGACTCCTCTTGTTACAGAACAAAGCCAGGGCTGTGAAGACAAGGGGGTGAACCACAGGCTGGGGCCTTCGTTTCTCCTTTTGCTCCAGGCCCTACAAATGTTAGAGATAGGCCTGCCTGAACTTAACCACATCAACCTTCTCTCCCAAAACCCGAGTCTTGCCAATGCTGGAAATTCTTTCCAACCTCATCCTTTGGATTGGACTTTACTGAACAGAAACCAACTGCTTTCTGAAGGCTACGCTGCAATCACTGACCAGGACACAAACAACATATGTCACCCTGTCTCAGACACCACCAGGGCCTAATGGCTCTGCCAGCCTAAAAGCCATCTGATGGCAGAAATCCAGTCAGCATTGGAGGCCAGTTAATTCAACCATGCCTGTCACTGACTGTCATCCTTCACCACTTTCCAAAATGCAAGCCCCTCTGGTCATGTGTCCTTTCTTCTATTTTCACCCCATTCGGTTCTGTGTCTCTGCCCCCAAATCCACCTATCATCCCTTCCATTACTGACAAATCCTTTAGCCCTTCTCATGTAACTCTCTAGGATCCTCGTTCTTTGTAAGCTATCCTCGATTTTCTACCTTTCCCCCAAACACTCCCTCTCCTTGCTTGTTTCCACCTCCCAATCCTAAATTACTCTTTGCCTCACTGCCCATATGATAAGAGGGATAAAAATCCTATTTTTCTTGCTCAATATTGCTCCCTTCAGATTACTACCCCTCCTGCTTTGTAGAAAAACACCTCCTTTAAGGGTTATAGCACCTATCTGTAACTCCCACTCTTCCCATTGTCATTGTTATTATTGACTTTCCAGTTACTAGTCACATTTATTACGTATTTGGGCACCTGGCTCGTATTTATTACCCTCCTTTCTTCTCTAGATCTGCCTTCATTCTAGGTTCCAGATGAATTTGATGTCCAAGTGCACTACCTAGCTGACCACAGTCTTTTGACACTCCACTTTATTTCATCAATTTATTCTTATTCCAAATCCAGTTCTTTGCTATTTTCTAAAACTATTCTACCCCCAAATTACATCTTTCTACCTTTTCTTACTCTTTATTCTCACTAGCCCTATTCTTATACCTTATCAACACCTCCAAACATTTCATCTCACCTTTCCCCCAGTCTGTCAGCTCCTGTCCTATTGACTGGATTTCTAGTCCTCCTCCAATTATCACTATAAACAAAAATCTGATTGTATCACTCTGCTACTTAAAATTTCTCAAATGCTCTTGTTAAGTTTTAAAATTTTCAAATTCCTTAAAATATGGCTTTTATAATTTGGCCTTGATTGACCCCTCCAACCTTAATCTCCACTCAACAAGTACCCTGCACTCCAGCTTTGCTGACATAGTTTCAGTTCATTTTTCCACCTACCTGGAATGACTTTCTCCCCTATCACCTCTAGGCTAACTCAATCTTAAAAACAGTTTAATTTTTTTAATTAAAGTTTTACCTTTGATAATTATATATTCACATGTAGTTGTAAGACATAATAAAGAGATAAGAGATAATCCATGTACTCTTTACCTAGTTTCCCTAATGGTATCATCTTAGAAAACCATAGTATAATACCAGAGCCTATTGATATTGATATAGTCAAGATAGAAAAGAGTTCCATCACAAGGATTCCTCATATCTAATCTAATAAAAGACAAACGTGCAAATTGACCATACCTTTGCTATGCCTTAAGCCATGCCCACCAGCCAATCAGAGCAACTATATGCAAATTAACCCAACCAAGATGGCAGCCGGCAGTCATGGAGCTGAAGGGAGCAGGAGGCTTGGTTGCTCCAGTGATGGAGAAAGCCAAGCTTCTGGGCCGGCTCTGAGCTCCACTCAAAGCAACAAAGTTTCAATTATAGAAGGTAAATAAATCCCAGAATTAAAGAAAAAAAGGAAAGGCTGGGAGCTTCCATCGCTGGGGGGCTTGGCCAGCCTGAAAACGGCCCTCAGCCCCTCACCCAGACTGGCCAGGCACCCCAGTGGGACCCCCACCCTGATCTTGGACACCCTTCAGGGCAAACCAGCCAGCCCCCACCCATGCACTAGGCCTCTATCCTATATAATAAAAGGGTAATATGCAAACTGACCCTAATAGCAGAAAGACTGGGAATGACTGGTCACTATGACACACTCTGACCACCAGGGGGAAGACACTCAAAGCAGGAGCTACCCCCTGGTGGTCTGTGTGCTCCCACAGGGGGAACTCTTCTCAGCCACAAGCCAGCCTGACTGCTGCCAGTACAGCAGTGGTGGTGGGAGCCTCTCCTGCCTCCTCAGCAGTGCTAAGGATGTCCAACTGCAGTTTATGCCTGCTCCCCGCTGGCAAATGGACATCCCCCGAGGGCTCCTGGGCTGCCAGAGGGATGTCTGATTGCCAGCTTAGGCCCAATTCCCCAGGGAGCAGGCCTAAACCAGCAGGTGGTCATCCCTCAAGGGGTCTCAGACTGCGAAAGGGCACAGGCCAGGCTGAGGGATCCCCCCGAGTGCACAAATTTTTGTGCACTGGGCCTCTAGTTTTCCTATAATAGTCATTCACTTCCTTTCTACCCCTATACCCTTCTTAACCTCCAGCAACCACTAATCTTTTCTCCCTTTCTATAATTTTATTTCAAGATTGCTATTTAAATTATGTAATAAATTTATAACCTTTGGAAATTGACTTTTTTTCATTCAGCATAATTCTCTGGTAAATCACCCATGTTGTTGCATATATCAACAATTCAATTTTTTATTGCTGATAATATTCCATGGAATGAATGCACCATGGTTTGTTCAATCACTTACTTATTAAAACCATCTGGTTTTTTGGGTATTTTTTATGAATAAAGCTACTATAAATATCCATGTAAAGATTTTTGAATGAAAATAACATTTCTATTCTTTGGGATAAATATGAGAAAATATAATGGTTGGATCATATGGTTGCTGTATGTTTAGTTTTGTTTTAGGAAGCTGCCAAAACATTTTCCAGAATGGCTATGATTTTTCACATTCCTACAAGCAATGTATGAATAATTCAATCCAGTTTCTCTGCATCCTCACCAGCACTAGGTGTTTTTATTTTTGTGGTTGTTGTTGTTTTAGGTGTGGAGTGATAGCCCATTGTGGTTATAATTTATAATTCCTGGTGGCTAATCATATTGAACATCTCATGTGTTTACTTGCCACCTGTATATCCTCTTTAGTGAAATAGCTATTCATGGATTTTTCTCATTGGATTTTTTAAGTAGTTGAGTTTTAAGAGATTTTCATATTTTTTAGTTATTGGTCCTTTGTCAGATATGTGGTTTGCCAATATTGTCTCCCAGTTCTGTAGCTTGCCACTGAATTTATTTTTCACTTTTGTCAAAAATAAATTGGACATGCCTGTCCAGTGTGGCTCAGTAGATTGAGCGTCATCCTATGCACCAAGTGGTCACTGGTTCAATTCACAGTCAAGGCACATGCCTGGGGTTGCCAGCTCAATCCCTGGTAGGGACCATGCAGGAAGCAGCTGATCAATATTGCTCTCTCATCGATGTCTTTATCTCTCTCTCCCTCTCCTTTCAACTCTCTCTAAAGTCAATCCTATATAATAAAAGCCTAATATGCTAAGTGTCTGGTCGTCCTGTCAGCTGTTCAACCAATCAAAGTGTAATATGTTAATGATATGCTAAGGCCGCTCAGCCACTCACTATGGCATGCACTGACTACCAGGGGGCAGACAGTCGACTGGTCGACGACCACTCGCTATGATGTGCACTGACCACTAGGAGGCAGATGCTCAATGCAGGAGCTGCCCTCTAGTGGTCAGCGCACTCCGACAGGGGAAGCGCCACTCAGCCAGAAGCCAGGCTCATGGCTAGTGAGTGCAGCAGTGGTGGCAGGAGCCTCTCCCGCCTCCATGACAGCTCTAAAGATGTCCGACTGCCGGCTTAGGCCTGCTCCCCTGTGCACCAGGCCTCTAGTAAAAACATATTTTAAAAAAATAAATTGAACATATTTGTGTGTATCTATTTTTGGGTTCTCAATTCTATTCCATTGATTATGTGTCTATCCCTCCACCAGTACCACACAATCTTGAGTACTGTAACTCAATAAGTCTTGAAATCAGGTAGACTGGTTCCTCCAACTATTTTTGCTTTTTTCAAAATTGTTTTATTGATCTAGGCTTTTGCCTTACCTCATAAATTTTAGAATAGTCTAATCTATATCTACATAAACATCTTCCTGGTATATTGATATGGAGTACATTAAATCTGCATATCAATTTAGGGAGAAATGCACCTTTACACTCTTGATTTTCCAATCAATAAGGACAGTATGTCACTCCATGTAGGTAATCTTCTTTGATTTCTTTCATCAGCATGTTATAGTTTTAGTACACATGTGCTGGACATGTTTTGTTAGATATATCTTCAGTATTTTATTTTTTGAGTGATTATAAACAGTAGTAGTATTTTATAGATGCCTGTCTACTGAAAATTTGGTAATAATGCAGAAACTGTCTTACTTAATGTTGAATCTCTACACTAGGACAGTATCTGATATAAAAATGTCAATAAATATATTATGGAAAGCTATCATTTTGCCGCCCAAAATTTTAGGAACTTGTTAGTAGCTTTCATAGGGAAATTCACACTCAGTTTATTATGGAAGACTCTGCAGTCAAGCCTACAAGGCACTACCCTATGTAAATCCTTTCTTCAACCAAAGTAGTCATCTTGTCTCCAGAACCCACCTACCAGCGTGAAGAAGCCAAATGGAAAAGCTATTTGGCTCTTTGTGTTTGACATTATTTTAACTCTTGACCCCCAATGTCAATTAGATCTCAATTGGGGATATTAGTATATAGTATCTATACAAACACACACACGCACACACAGTGGTTGCTGCTAATATTTCACTATTCTAAGAAGTGGGATTTGTGATATCGGTATTATAAAGTGGATTTCATCACTAATTCAATTCTCTTAGAACTGAGAAGCTTAAAGAGAAAGTATGAAAAGGATCTTATGCCTTATTTCCACCTTTTCTAGCTTTTCCTAAACCACCCTCACATTGTTTTTCACTGTATTTGTGAATTGGAATGATCTTCATGTATACTGATTTTTTTTTTTTATTTCTAAGTATACAATTATCCCCAGGACCTACATATCTACAAGGTACATGCCAGTCGGATCTGTGTCTTTTGTCATTAACATATGACAGCGCCTTGCATCTCTTCTAAACACTTGTTGTTGAAGAAAAAGAAAAATTAAAATTTGGAGAGTTTTAAGAGGATCTAATATTAAGCCACAAATTAAGAGAATTGGTTTCTTTGTCTAGCTCAGTTCCTCACTCGCTGTAACATAGTCACTAGATACAGTCACCTAACCCCTAGCCTTTACTGTCTTCATCTGTACAATGGGAATAACACTTAATTATATGTGGAGACCTGAAAAGATATTTGAGGTTGGTGGTGATTATGTTCAAGTGGAGCTGAATAGAATCGTTTTTGTCTGTGCACTTGTTACAGATAGCTCAAACGACCAGTCTCACAGGTAACAGGCTGAGAAATGAGTTCAAGAGTTCAGGAGTGAGTTGCCAGCTCCACATTCATTTAGCCTGTCTCATGCTTCATTATATGGCAGCTGCCCCATGGGACAGACCTCTGACTTGAGTGTCTGGCTCAGCCAGTGCTGACCTTCCATTCCATACTTCTCAGCTAATGCAGCTCTGGTGCAAACTCTCTTTTGCTCCGATTGACTTCTCTATGAAATGTCTCATGCGCAAATATTCTGGAAGTGAATACAGCACAAGTTCTGCTTACAGAGTCATTGTTTGGAAAACAAAGAAGTCAAGTTAATTGTGGTTACGTAAAGGGTTTCCAGCATTACAATCAATGGGAGAGAGTCCGCAGAGCTGCAGTGGGAGAAGGTGAGAGGGGCAGAGCAGCAAACAACTTGAGAAACCTGCTTTTGCTGCCAGAAAAGGTCTCCAGCTTACTTGGTGCAGCATAGTGAGTCCCAATGGACCCCAAACACTTCTTCCATGAGGTCATAAAATGGACCACACAACCAAGAAAGTCAGAAAAATCATCCCAAGTGAAGACTTATCTTTGAGCCTATTTTCAATGGAACCTAAACGTGGAGCTTGGGATTCTAGAGGAATGCTGTTATAACTCAGTAGAAAATAATTTTAGCAGTTTCTGTAGGAGGGAAGGAGGGAAGAGAAGCAGATGAATCAGACTAGCTTGGGTGTATAAAGGGACCAGTAAGAGTAGTAATGACCTGGGATAAAGTGGAGAGAAGAAAAAGCCAAATGGAAAGTTATTTGGCTCTCTGTGTTGGACATAATTTTAACTCTTGACACCCAATATCAAATATGTCTCACTTGGGGCTATTATGTATCTAGTATCTACACACACACACACACACATAGTAGTTGCTGCTAATATTTCACTACTCTAAGAAGTGGCATTTGGGATATTGGTATTGTAAAGTGGATTTCATCACTAATTCAACTCTCTTAGAACTGAGAAGCTTAAAGAGAAAGTATGAACAACTGATATACATTTATGAGCAAGAGGTTTTTATCCCAGTAAAAAGGTTATAGTTTCTTATTGTAGGCAAATTTGCTGATATAGAATTTTTTTTATTAACCCTCACCTGGGGATATTTTTCCATTGGTTTTTCGAAAGAGTGGAAGGGAGAGAGAGAGAGAGAGAGAGAGAGAGAGAGAGAGAGAGAGAGAGAGATTGGTTGCCTCCCTGACCAGGTCCTGTGATCAAAGTTGAAACTGAGGTACGTGCCCTTGACTGGAATTGGCCCCGGGACCCTTCAGTCTGTGGGCCGATACTCTATCCATGGAGCAAAACCAGCTAGAACTATGTTTTTGATAAAAATATCTTAGATAAGAATTAACTTCTCTTTTGCACCATGTAAAGTCTCATGGGATTCACCCCATTGTCTTCTGGGGTTCATAAACATTCTTCATTGCTTTGCCCTCAACTCTAAGAATTTCTTAGAGTTGAAGAAATTCTTAAACTCTTAGAAACTGCTTTATTTTCTGCCCTCAGGCCCCCAGGGTAAGAGGAACTACTTCACATTTGCAGGCTCCCCTCTTCCCAGGGCATAGGGCATAACTTTCAGAAGACTTAAAATAAAGCCATACTTACTGATGATCTCCTTCTACCCCTAGTAACTGATCAGTTAACATGTACCTCAGTTCCGATGACCATATCCCTTCCTGCCTTCTTCTGTGCTAGTCTTAGTCACTGCCTGGAACTCAGAAGATTAAGCCATGATGCTGGCACTACCCTAGACTTCCTCTTCCTCACCTCCCAACTGAACAATCATCAGATTCTAGCAACTTTACTTTCTAAATAGCTCTTAACTCCAATTTTCACTAACCTCAATGTGGGCCACCATCAATTCATACCTGCATTATTATTATCCTGGCCTCTGAATTCCTCTCCAAGCCTCGAAATTTTCTGCTCTCACATTATTCTCCATGTTGCAACCAGAGTAATCATTCTAGAGTGTCTATTTTCAACTTAAAGCTTTGCAATAACTTCCTCTTGCTCCCTAAATAAAGTCAAAACTCCTTAACAGGAATAAAGAGCTCATCCTGGTAAAACCCCAGTTACCACACTGACTTCGTATTGCTCACCCTTCCACCCACACTCACCTCCAATCTAGAATCCAGACATATTCAACTACTTTCAGTTCCCCCAAACAAGCCATTCTCTTTCTCATTTCCTGGCCTATGTTCACACATGGAACATTTACCCTTTGCCTACTCATCCTTCAGGTCCCTATTTAGATGGTACCTCCTCCAGAAGTCCTTTCCTGACTCCCCAAAAATGAGTTATATTCCCTTCCCAGTGTTGTCATAGAAACCTGTACTTTACCCTATTATAGAAGTTCCTGTGCTGAAGTATAACTGCCCACTTGCTAATCTGTTTTCTCTTGGATTATAAGCCCCAGGAGGTCAGGGTATGAATAGGTCTTGGCATCTCTGCATTCTCACATCTGATATATAGGCTGGCACATCCGTGCTCCACAATAAACATTGGCTGAGTGAACTAATGCACACCCAGGCCCTGGGAATGAGGTCCTGCTGCTCACTCCTTCACACTCTCCAGGATAGTAATCTTGCCCTTAAATCTCCAGTCCTGTGGCTGGATTCTACTTAAAATTCTTCCAAGTCTTCTCATGGTTCTTAAAATAAAGTCTAAAAACCCTAGTATGATCTAAACACCCTACTCTACCTAGCCTCTATTTCATTACCATTTGCAATGATCCCAGCCTCCTGGTGTTAACATTCTTGTGAAGTATGCCCTGTGTTGTATCAATATTAGTCTGGGTGGCCAATAGCATATAGTAAAAGTGATGACATCTCACTTTTGAGACTAGATCATAAAAATCATTACATCCTCTGCCTCTCTCTAACTCTCTTGTGCGTCACTTACTCTGGACAAAGTTAGCTGCCCTGTTGTGGGCCACCCTATGGACCCTGTGGTGAGAAAACAAGGTCCCTGGCCTACAGCCAGGGGAGAACTGAAGAATCCAGCCAGCTACCATATGCGAGAGCCTGCTTGGAAGCAAATGCTACAACCCCAGTCAATCCTTCAGATGACTGCTGCCACAACCAATATTTTTATTACAACCTCATGAGAGATTATGAGCCAGAATCATCATCTAAGCCGCTCCTGGATACCCAACTTACACAGACACTATAAGATCATAAATGTTTGTTGTTTTAATCCACTATGTTCTAAAGTCTGTTAAGTAGCAATAGACAACTAATATAACACTCTAGCTCCACCATTGTCCGCTGCTCCTTGCTAAACTTCTCTCACTTCCAGAACCATGGTAGGTTCCCTCTTACCTGTGGGTCTTCTCCCATGCTGCTCCTTTCCTCTCGTTACCACAATTGCTTCACATATCCGCTTAAATAGCATTTCCTTAGGAGCTTTTTCTGTCCCCCAGACTAGGTTTGGCCATCTTTCATATGCTTTCAGAACATCTGGCAATGGTCCTTCTTAGCATTTCTTACATCTATTATATCACTCAGTAACTATTTGTGGATTTGCCAAATACTGTACTATGTAAGGGGCAAAACAAGTGTGATCTTGCCCTCATAAAGTTTATAATCTAGAGTAATTATTTAATTATTCATACTTAATCATATAATTGAATAATACATTTGATATTTATAATTACTTGTTAATTTATGTCTTTTCCCCTGGTATAAAATCCCATGGGGACTCTGGCTCCATGTTCCCAGGGTTGTCCTAGTGTCTGGCCATGCATCATTCACTCAGAGCCTGGTTATGACAGAGCCATGACAGGAATCATCAGAGCACTATACAGCAAGCCACGAGTAGAACAGTTAGCAAATCGCAACACAAAAAAAATCATTCTCTCTTCCTTTCCTGACAGACTCTTGTCACACCTTTCATGTGCTTATCTTCCTTTTATTTCCCCCCTCTCTCTAGGGACATCAAGTGTCCTTACAGCCTAAAGGGCTATAATAGCAGAAGTAGATTAAGTCAATGAACCAAAGCTTAGGGCCCATCTTTGCCACTAAATAGTTGTAAAATTTAGGATAAGTTTCTCACCCTTCCTGCATCCTTTCTTCTTTATTTGGGAAATAGATGAGTCTGATAAAACGAGCACTAAAGCCCTTCAGAGCACTGAGCTCCTATTTGAGATTCTTCCAAATGAAATCATTAGAATCAGCCAATATGCTGCATCTGTATAGAACATTTAATTTCTGCCAATGGGCTTTCCTATATATTATTTAACCTGACTTTCACAAAGAACTAATGATTATGTTATTAATCCCATATCACAGTTAAGGACATGGACACCTAGAAACATGTGAGGGCTTACAATCTGAGGGATTTCTTCCTTGATCTCATGATATGTTTTTCTAAGTGTTACATTAATGCTTCCAAAGGCACTATACATTTCCCTATGCAAGACTTTGTTTCTTAGGACATTGAACACTAGAGTCCTCAAAATCCCAGACAGCTTGGTGAGCATAATGTGACCAATGATATAATAAGAGTCTACATACTTAGAACATTGAGTGAGCTCAAGGAGAAAACACTTTGACTCTACTATGCTGCCTTAGGGATTAATTCATATTTGCCTTTTGGGTTTAGAAAAATAAAATTCCTCCAATGTCACGATGAAACACTGACTCACTCCAAGAAGCTGTTGCTTCTTTGCCTCTTCTCCTGGTTTTGCCTCCCCAGCCACCCCTAGAGTTCTGTTCTTAGACCTTCCCTGCTCACTCTACCTCATCTTCCTGGTTGAGTCCATGTACTCCCACTATTTAATGACAATCTGTACACTGCCAATTCCCAGATATTTATATCAAGTTCCAACTTCTCCAAGCCCCAGATTTATGTTACTAATCACCTACCAGACAGACAGCTCTATCAGGATACATCACGGCCACACCTATAAACATCACCAAGAGGACCTCATGAGCAGCGATTTTCAACCGGTGTGCTGTAAGAATTTTTAAAATATGCAATACCTGACTATTTAGTCAGGGGCACTGACCTCTTTTCCCTTAGATTGTCAAATAAAAAATGACAACAGCCAGCACAATAGCCATCCAGTGTGAATGAATCAAAATTATACCTATTTTTCTTTCGTCAGATAGACAAAAAATACAATATGTTTTTGGTGTGCTGCAGAATTTTAGTCATTAGTCTATGTGTGTCATGAGATGAAAAAGGTTGAAAGTCACTAGTCTAAAGGACTTCACTGTGGCTCTCCTCTACGACCCTCATCACAGGGTGAGGATTCTTCTGGCCAGTGGGACCTGCCCGCCCAGAGTCCATGCCTCCACATCTGAAACATGCTCCAGGTACCCAGGACCCACTTCCAAAGCGTTCAAAGTCCTGCTTCCCAGGTTGATTCTAGTGAGGGCAAGCTGCACCACTTTGTAGACATCCCTAGGTGTAAGGGTAGCTTCTTGTTGGGAGTGTGGACAGAACTTGCAGGCTGGAGGGGCCACACACAGTGTGTAACAGGGACAGAGGTGGAAAGAGAAGGGGGTGAGCTCTGGGCCTGCGCATTCTCATATAGCCACATTCCAGCAGGGAGCTCAGAGGAGTCCAAGAATTCTATGTTCGGACATATGCAGGTATATAGGAGAATATAACATTTTATTTAATAATGTGTTAGCTTGATTTATAACTTTTAAATATTTAGACATATGGAATGTAAACCTCCATTCAGACTCCTTAATAAAGCCCCAAAGATACAAGCAGAGGTTCTGGCCACCACATACTTAACTCATCTAAAATCAGACCAATCTTTGCCTCTCCACCTGTCTTGCTTAGGTTGCTTGAAAAGTTCCATCTGAAATAAGAACTTACTTGCAAATAGTTTACATGAGAGGTGATTGATCCCTGAGGAGCAGTAATGTAGGAATGGAAAGGGCAAGACAGGTGGGGGAAGCCAACATAAAAGTGTGTTACTGAGGTTCCACTGTGAGCATCAGGGCTTGATTCTAGCAGACATTCTAGAAAGGAACAGAATGCCTCCCAAAAGAGAGAAGTGGGAGCATTTATCCTTTGAATCCCTTCCACATTGATTTGTGATTGCATTCTGAGTGTTACTACCTCAAAATTTACGTGCCTGGATTCAGGGATGGAAAGTGAAGACTAGAGGACTGCAGGAGGCAAGATCCTCTCAGCACAAGTGAAGCTGCCCTATAATGGTCTACCCCAACCAAGGTCAAGAACAGAGGGGCCCTGACCAGTGTGACTCAGTTGGTTCATTGTCATCCTATGCACCAAAGTGTCACCGGTTCCATTCCAGGTCAGGGCACATGCCCAGGTTGCAGGCTCAATCCCCAGTAGGGGGCATGTGGGACACAGCTGATTGATGTTTCTCTCTCACATCGATGTTTTTCTCTCTTTTTCCCTCTTCCTCTCTCTCTCTAAAGTCGATAAAAACATATTTTTAAAAAGAAGGGAAGCCAGGAATATTGAATATGCTTCCTATACCACCCTACCTTCTTCCCTCCCTCTGAGCCTAAACTTCTGTCCTTCTTCTATTGTCTATTTTTATTAATAACTAGAGGCCTGGTGCATGAAATTTGTGCACTGGGGGAGGGGGAGTGCCTCAGCCCAGCCTGTGCCCTCTTGCAGCCCAGGACCCATTGGGGGATGTCTGACTGCCAGCTTACTTGGGGATCGGGACTAAGCCAGCAGCCGGACATCCCTCTAGCAGTCTGGGATCCCTCTTGCAGTCTGGGACCCCTCGCTCCTTACCACCCACTTGTTCACTGCTCGTTAGGACTTCCATGGAGACAGGAGAGGCTCCCACAACCACCACTGTGCTCGCCAGCCATGAACCCAGCTTCTGGTTGAGAGGTGCTCCCCCTGTGGGACCACACTGACCACCAGGGTGCAGCTTCTGCATTGAGTATCTGCCCCCTGGTGATCAGTGTGCATCATAGCAACCGGTCGTTCCGCCATTCAGTTGATTTGCATATTAGGGTTTTATTATATAGGATTCCACTAGCCAAAGAGTCTCCCAAGGAGAGAATTCTGGAGTCACCCTCACTTCCCCTTTCTCATCCTATTCACCCCATCAGTCACGATATCTTGGCAATTCTACCTCTGAAATATTTTTCAGCTAGAGCCTTTCCTCTGCATTTCTCTCCACTTGACTTAATTAAGCCCCAGCCCAACTGCAAGAGCCTCATACCCAGATCTACTGGTGGAGGACTCCATGGCAGTGGCCTCCTGTAGGCGGCATTAACAGACTTTTTCTAGGGCCTCCCTCTGACCCATCTCTCCCCACTCTGGTCTCATCTATGCACCTCTGTGTACTATCATGTAACTACTGTTTTAGCATTTCACTATCCCCCATTGCTACAGAAGCAAATCAGAATTCCACACCTCGCCTACAAATACCCTTTCTCTTTCCAAATTGCCCCCATCCTCAGCTCTTCTCCCAGAGGCGCAACACACACACACACACACACACACACACACACACACACACACACATTATGCTCCAGTCACACCCAACTTCTCACTTTTCTCCAAGCCAACCTTGTCCTTTCATGCCTCCACATTATTATTCATGCTGTTTCCTCGGTCTAGAAATCACTTCTGCAGCTGCCACCCCCTCAGACCTACACATCTGCTAAATCCTTAGGCATCTGTCAAACCCAACTGAAATGTTACCTCCTCTGATTCCTCCAGGCTGATTCAGTGCTCCTAGACCTGCTGGGGCACTTAAATCATTTCATAATGATGCACTTACATGACTCTCTCCATCTTTGGAAGTTCTTTCAAGTCAGAAAATTATGTTTTATTCATCTTTGTATTCTTAGCACCCAGCACAATGGTTGGCACAAAACAAAGTGACATGATTGTTAGATAAATGTAAGAATGAACAATTCTGAGTAAAACAAGATAACTCCTTTACATACCTCTAGTTTAAGAGATACTCGAAAGGGAAATCCAGAAGGCAAACAGTGCTGAACAACAATGATGCCCATAAAGGCTGGAGAGGTGAAGTCGGCTGGTTCAGCCAGCTGAGTCACTGTTGTTTCTTATGGAAGCAGCAAACAAGCGTTAATGTCGTACTTAACACATGCGCAGGGAGTAACAGCAAAGAATGAAATGGGATAGGTAGGGCTAATGATATGATGATTGAATCTTCCACTCTGCTGGGAATCAGACATTCATTTCCTACCACTTTCAACTGCTTTGTTCCCCTACCTAGGAAACTTCAAAGTCAATTGAGGTAAGTCAGGTTAGTTATTTGGCTGTATGTTATAAGCAGCATGACTTATATCATTACCTAGCACAGCCTTATATTTAGGATGAAGAGAAAAACAGTAAAATATTTAGAATTAGCTCTACCTCAGTTTAATCCTTATGACAAGGTATGTCCTTTACACTTAATTAAAGCCTTGCTTTATAGAACATTTTGCAATTTGTGAGTGTAATGTAAAATTAGCTAATTTCTGTTTGAATCCAAATTAACAAGTATATGCCTTTATAAAAAGGATCTATCTGTGAACTATTTGGAATTACAAATGCAGCGGTGGGTGGGGTCTTGGCAGAGGGATAGTCCCAACTCAAGAGGGCCAAGGACCCTAAGCACTAGAAAGAGCAGCCAAAATAGTAATTGCCATCCAGAAAATTCCCACCAGCTGCCAAGAGAAGTAAATGCAGAACAGCAAGTAGAGACTCAAGAACTTGTAGAGTTGGCGATATGGGTAATGGAACAAGGAAGTAGGGCAACATCACAACATGGTGTCCCAGCACTGCAGTGTGGTAAGAATGTGTTGTTGTTGTTTTACAACCATAAATGAAAATAATTGTCAAATAAATCAAATCAGCTACATAATTGTAAACATTATCCTCATCTGTTCTGCAAAAGTGTAATCCACACTTTATCAATATAGAAAATAAAAACAAAGAACAATAATGAGACCCTATTCATGGAAAGAGCTACCCCTACCTCCCATGTCCAAGTAATCTTTGTTTCCCCCAGCAAACTTGTTCTATGATGTATATCACTAAAGGAATGATTCCCTCCCTTCTATCTCTGTTCCCTATGACTGGAAGATGGATGGCACCACTGTGAACATAAGGAGAAACACAGTTGATTCCACCTTTAACAAAATGATGCTTTGCTTTTGTTATGAGACAAGTGGTATGAGACATAAGGAAGATGGAAATTTCAATGATGATTGAATCTTCCACTCTGCTGGGAATAGACATTCATTTCCTACCACTTTCAACTGCTTTGTTCCCCTACCTAGGAAACTTCAAAGTCAATTGAGGTATGTCAAGTTAGTTATTTAGCTGTATATTATAAACAGCATGACTTTTCATATTAGTTACTACACATTGAGTCATCTCTATACGTTTGAAATTAAAGTCAGGTCACAGAGGAAGTAAAAAGGCCACCCACATGTGTTTCTGAGCTACAGGGTAAAACCCAGTTCACTCGCCTCACTTAAGTCAGTCAGTAATTAAATGCAGCAAAAGAAAATGGTATCACAAAGGTAGTCAAGAGATTCACATAATCAGCAGTACCTGTCTGTTTGGAGATAGGTATGAAAAAATGCAGGCTTTAGCTGAAGAATAAGGATTTACGTGAACAATAAGTTAAAAATTCTGAATGTAAGAGTTGTTAAATGTAAGAGATGAATGGCAAAAAAAAGATGTGATAGTTCTAGATGGGTTTTAAAAATAGAAGTGGTGTTCACAAGCTGGGATTGTTTGGTTATTATGTGGCTAATGAAGTGTAAGGGAAAGCTAGCATCAGGTTCAAGCGTATGTCTGCATAGAGGACTAGGCAATAAGAACTATTCTAAACTCTGTGAGGGCACAGCCTTAGCTTCATGTGTTTCCTCTTACCCCTGAAGGCCCTAACATATGGTAGTATTCATTATATAAATCAGCATTCCTTTTTCATTCTGATTATTGTTTTTTTCTTGGAACAGAGTTTCTAGAGATGCATGTGTCCCCATAGCAGGGTAGAATGCTATTTCTTACACTGTCATTCTCCTCTTCCCATTCTAGAAACTATTTCCCAGGTATAGATGACTTCACAACCACAAAGCACATAATTGAGCTTTTATGGAAGTTTATTCTTTTAGGGCCATCATACTAGTACTGATAAATAAAGGGAATATTTGCCTTGACAAGTAAACTCAGTGGTGCCCAGCTCAGATAATATAATGGAAACAAATCCCAGAATTCTGAATTAATGCTGCATAACAATTACCACAGACTTAGTGCACTCAACACCATATTTATTATCTCATTTTCCATGGATCAGGAGTCTGGGTACAACTTAGCTGGGTTGTCTGCTCAGGGTCTCACAAGGCTGCAATCAAGATATTAGTTGGGATACAGTCTCATCAAAGGCTCAAATGGGGAAGAATCTACTTCCAAATTTACTCCAATCACTGGCAGAATTAGTTTCCTTGCAGTTATGACTTGGGCCCCAGCTTTTTGCTGACTGCTGTCTTCAGGCCCTAGGGGCCACCTGCCACTCCTCACTATATGGGTTTACCAAGCCTAGCTGCTTACTTCATCAAGCTCTCAAGGAGAGTCTCCTGTCTATTAAAATAGAGAAGTGTCGGCCTGCGAACTGAAAGGTCCCGGGTTTGATTCCAGTCAAGGGCATGTACCTTGGTTGTGGGCACATCTCCAGTAGGTGGTGTGCAGGAGGCAGCTGATCGATGTTTCTAACTCTCTATCCTTTTTCCTTCTTCTCTGTAAAAAATCAATAAAATATATTAAAAAAAGAAAACTTTAAAATAGAGTCTTAGATATTATAACAGAATCACCAAAGTGACATCCCATCACCATTGTCATATTCTATTGACTAGAAGCAAGTCACAGTTCCCACCCAAATGAAAGAGCAGACATGCCACAAAGATGTGAACATCAGGTGGTAGGAATAACTCGGGGTCATCTCAGGGTCTGTCTGCCACAACTTCTGTAATGACATCTTGACAACAAGGGCTACATGACCACTGAAGAGGTCACCAGGCTGCAAGTCCTGGCATTCTCTAGGAACCACAACCTACTCCTCTACAAGCAAATGGAGTTATCATGTGACCCAGCAAGTCCACTCCCATATATATTCCCTGAGAGAACTGAAAGGTCCACACAAAATCTTATACATAAACACTCATTATTCAGAATAGCCAAAAAGTAGGAACTCCCTAAATGTGTTACAGCATGGACAAACTTCAAATACATTATACCTGGAGAAAATAACCCACTTACAAAAACACCACATATTGTATAACTTCATTTATATGAAATGTCCAGAATAGGCAAATCCATAAAGACTGAAAGTAGATTAGTAGTTACCAGGGGCTTGAAGGGAGGGGAGATGGAGAATAACTCCTAATGGATTTTTTTACAGGATAATAAGATGTTCTAAGTTAAGATTGCAATAATGGTTACACAATTCTGTAAAAATACTACAAACTTTAAGTGGGTAAATATTGTGGTGTGTGAATTACATCTCAATAAAGCTATCTACACTAATAAAAGAGATACATGGTAATTGGTGTATGACTGCTACCTTTCCCATTGGCTAATGCCCCTGTCACTCACAGAGTAGGGTCGAGATATGCAAATTAACTGGCAGCCAAGATGGCGTCCGGCAGCCAGGCAGCTGATGCGAACAGGGAGGCTTGCTTGCTTCAGTGATGGAGAACTCCAACGTTCCCCACCTGACTTGCCGGCCTCTCAGCTGCAACTCTAAGCAACTATGTTGCGAATAAAGAAGCTTAAAAAAACCCCAGAAACCTGCTTTACTCAGCGGAGCTTCAGCCAGCCAGACCGCAACATTGTATCAAATACAGACAGTAAACAAAGGCCAGAAACCTGTTTTCAGCAGCCGAGGCCTCAGAGCTAAAGCTGGCCCAGAATAAAAAAAAAAGAAAAAGAAAAAAAGGAGCAGTTGGGAGCTTCAGTCCCAGCCTGAAAACAGCCCTCAGCCCCTCACCCAGGCTGGCCAGGCACCCCAGTGGGGACCCCCACCCTGAAGGGGGTGTGACCAGCTGCAAACAGCCATCATCCCCTCACCCAGGCTGGCCAGGCACCCCAGTGGGGACCCCCACCCTGATCCAGGACACCCTTCAGGGCAAACCAGCCGGCCCCACCCATGCACCAGGCCTCTATTCTATATAGTAAAAGGGTAATATGCCTCCCAGCACCGGGATCAGCGGAGCCACGAGGCCTCCCGGCACCGGGATCAGCGTGACAGGGGGCAGCGGCCAAACCCCCTGATTGCCCTGCAGCTCTGTGTGTGACGGGGGGCAGGCCCCCCCCCCCCGGCCCTGCTCTGTGTGTGATGGGGTAGAGCCATAACCTCCCCATTGGCCCTGCCCTGAGTGTGACAGTGGCGGCGCCCCAACCACCTGATCGGTCCTGCTCTGTGGGTGATAGAAGGCGGTGCCCCAACCCCCCCCTCCCCACGGGCCCTGCGCTGTGTGTGATGGGGTAAAGTCATAACCTCCCCATCTGCCCTGCCCTGAGTGTGACAGTGGGCGGTGCCCCAACTCCCCTATCGGCCCTACTCTGTGAGTGACAAGGGGGAGCTCCTCAACCCCTTGATTGGCCCTGCTCTGTGCATGACAGGGGGGAGCTCCCCAACCCCCTGATTGACCCTGCTCTGTGCATGACAGGGTATGGAGCCCCAACCCCCCTGATGGGCCCTGCTCTGTGCGTGACAGGGGGTGGCGCCACAACCTCCCCATCGACCCTGCCTTGAGTGTGACAGGGGGTGGTGCCCCAACCCCGCAATCGGCCCTACCCTGAGCGTGATTGAGGGTGGCATCGCAACCTTCCAATCTGCCCTGCTCTGTGCATGACAGGGGAAGGTGCCCCAACTCCCCAATCGGCCCTGCTCTGAGCCCGACCAGGGGCTGCACCTAGGGATTGGGCCTGCCCTCTGCCACCCGGGAGCAGGCCTAAGCCAGCAGGCCATTATCTCCCGAGGGGTCCCAGACTGCAAGAGGTCACAGGCCGGTCTGAGGGACCCCCCCTTCCCCCGAGTGCACAAATTTTTGTGCACCGGGCCTCTAGTCTATATATATAAAAGGTTAAGCAATCTGACCATCCGATTGGTAGGTATGACACACAATGATGACCAGGGGGGCAGATGCTCAACACAAGAGCTTCTGAACTGCAGTGACTTGGCAGTGGCAATTCTCAGGTGATGCACCCCGGAACCAGAGAGGAGGGAGCCTGATTCCAGGGTGCATCACCCAAGAACCACCCTCTCACAATCTGGGAACCATCAGGGATGTCAGAGAGCCGATTTTGGCCCAATCCCCACAGGCCAGGCCAAGGGACCCAACCTGCGAGCAGTGGTCCTCACCCTTCTGGCCCTTTAAATACAGTTCCTCATGTTGTTACCCAACCACAAAATTATTTTCGTTGCTACTTCATAACTGTAATGTTGCTACTGTTATGAATCATAATGTAAATATCCGATATGCAGGATGGTCTTAGGAGACCCCTGTGAAAGGGTCATTCGACCACCAAAGGGGTCATGACCCACAGGTTGAGAACCACTGTGCTAGAGGGATCCTACTCACTCCTCAGCTGCCCTAGGTGCAGCTGGCCAGGGAGGGGTTCTGGGAGGTTGGCTCCAGGTTGTGTCCCACCCCACCAGCCACCTTCTAATTAATTTCCTTTCAATGTGCATGAATCCGTGCACTGGGGCACAAGTTTTAAAGAAAAAGGCCCAGAAAAGTGTCATTTAAATAAGCAACCTGCCGAAACCGGTTTGGCTCAGTGGGTAGAGCGTCAGCCTGCGGACTGAAAGGTCCCAGGTTCGATTCCAGTCAAGGGCATGTACCTGGGTTGTGGGCACATCCCCAGTAGGAGATGTGCAGGAGGCAGCTGATTGATGTTTCTCTCTCATCGATGTTTCTAACTCTCTATCTCTCTCCCTTCCTCTCTGTAAAAAATCAATAAAAATATATTTTTTTTAAAAAGTAGTGCGGCTTTTCCAGTCTGTGCCAGAATCTGCCTCCACATTCTCCGATGCAGATCTCCTCTTTCTCCCCTATTAGCTCAAATACTAAAAGGAGACTAGTATAGCTTTGGCCTGGTGACTCAGTTGTTTGGCGCATTGTCCTATACACTGAAAGGTTTCGAGTTTGATTCCTGATTAGAGCACATACCTAGGTTGCAGGTTTGATCCCAGGTTGGGGTGAATATGAGAAGGCAACCGATCAATGTTTCTCTCCCACATCTATGTTTCCCTAGGTGGGAAGTGAAAGAGTGAGTATCGACCCATGAGCCAAGAGGTCACCGGTTCAATTCCCTGTCAGGACATATGCCCGAGGGTTGTGGGCTTGATCCCCAGCAGGGGGCATGCAGGAGGAGCTGATCTATGTTGATGTTTGTCTCTCATCAATGTTTTTACCTCTCTCCCTCTTCCTTCCTCTCGCTCTAAAAATCAATAAAAACATATTTTTTAAAAAGAGTATTCTTTCCAGATTTCACTAAAATTACTTGGCATTTTGACAATGTTCAGGTGTTTTTAAAATTCCAGAAGATAAAACCAAATATTTATGGGACCCTTTTCATAATTCTGTATCATGATCTTACTATTTAACCTCATATGCACACCCAGGAAAAAAAAGAGACATTTCCCTGGTGTCGACTATCTCTTACTGAAAAAGCTTGCTGCCCCAGCATTGACACATGGGAGGGAACAATGGGGACAGGGGAGAAGCTGAGGCCAAGGGAAAGCGTCTAAGAAAGCATGAAAACCAGAACCTCAAAGCACAGCGCTACAGAGCGCTCTGAAGTGTTCTCTGTGACCCCTGCACCCCTAAGCCCTGTTCCCTCCACTCCTGGCTGCAAGCTCCAGGGATGCTGGCCTTCAACAGTCTCAGGGAATCTCACCCCCAGCAAACTGTCTCCAGTTCCGCCTTATTGTTCTTCTCAAGCTGGCTGCTTAGAAAAATTTGTTTGTTCTTCTACTTCCTTTGTCAATACGTCCCCCCGCAGCCAAAACAAACACTCAGCAATGCGGCAACACACCAATCCCAGAACCAGAAAAAAGAAAGAGGAAGAAAATGAAAACCTCACTGCACACATGTGGCACAGGCACACAAGAGCTGGATTTCTGGAAGAAAAGAAAACAGCTCTGTATCCCTGTTTTTCTCCCCTCCTCCCCCACCCCCACCTTCCATCCCCACCCCACACCAAGAAAGCCAGAGGGTTTCTCCAGCCCGGGAGTTTTGCCAGAGGGTCAAGGACACTAGCAGCTCCAAACTCACAGTCCTTCCGGCCCTGCTCCTCCATTCATATTTGTTCCCATGGGGCTGGGCGGTGGGGCTCAAGGTCAGCCACAGGAGAGCGTGTGTGTTCCGGTGTTGGAAGTGTTGCTCTTCGGCTCCAGAAGCCTGGCTCATCTATGGTCTGACCTTTCCTCACAATGGTCCCACTGACGGCGCTTCACTGACTGTGATCTGCAGTTTGAGAAGGAACACACCGTGCTAGGAAAAGGCCCTTACTGGGAGGAAATTGACCTCAATTCTGGTCAGTGGCCATCACCAGACCCTCTTCAGCCCACCTGAGGGAGGTTGGGCAGATCACTGAAACCAGGAGGCTTTTCCTATAAATGGGGAAACCAAATCCTGACATGACAAAAAACAAAGCCAGGGCTCAGTGACATCTGGAAGTCCCTTCTGGCTCCAGTATCAATGGCTTGATGGCCTAGACTGGGGATGGCAAACTAAACTAAATTGGTGACACAAATATATGATACCAGCTGGAGGAGGCATGCTATGTCTAAAGGGACAAACACTATTTAGCTCCAACCAAATTTGGGCATTCAAGAACGTGGGCTTGATTTTGCCAGAAATTCTGTATTTCAGCCCTGGCCAGGTAGCTCGGTTGGTTAGAGCATCATCCCAATACGCCAAGGTTGAGGGTTTGATCTCAGGTCAGGGCACATACAAGAATCAACCCATGAATGCATAAATAAGTGGAACAAGTCCATGTTTCTTTCTCTCTCTCTCTCTCTCTCTCTCTCTCTCTCTCTCTCTCTCTCCCCCTCTCTCTCTCTCTTCCCTTTTCTCTCTCTCTCCCCCCTTCCTCTGTTTCTAAAATAAAAAAAATCAATCAATAAAAAATTTTAAAAATAAATTCTGTATTTCAAGAAAAAGTAGAAGTATGATTTGTGTGTATAAAACCTTCTGATTTCAAAATTCTACACCTAATTTTAAAACTTCACAATTCTGTGAAAGCCAAACAAAATATCTAGCCATTTCTACTCCCACAGTTTTTAAACTTCACTCTCAAAGATCTCTCAACTAGAAATGATCCAGTTGGGGGTGATGTGGGAGGGTAGCCTCATATCAAAATCTCCATGAAGAACTTTATCAACTAACCCAGTGCCTACTTACAATATACCTTGAGGCATATATTTCCCCTCCCCAGTACTTGCTTTTGCCCTTAACAGTTATTGCACGACATAATGGGAGTGTACTTACTATACATGTAAATGTCATGGCAACAGCAAAAGATTGACAATTACTAGAAAAGAAGTTCATTTGGACTGTACTGTTTTGCACAGTGTTTTCATGATCTTTTTCACATCATCAACTCTTTTCTTAAAGGAAAGGAAGAAAATAAAAATTAATACCTCAGAGTAATTAAGTCACTTGCCCAAGGTCACATAGCTGACAAGTGATAAACATGGAATTCGATCCAAAGTCTTCCAACTTGGGACTCTTGAGAGGCCCCTGAGTACCCATCTGCAGGATACCCCTAGGTAACATGTCCCCTTCTTCCAGAGCCTGGCCTGGCCTTGCTGTCCTGGTGTTCTTCCCAACCCTGATGTCATTCCTCATCATCCAAAACTTTTGGACCTAATGACACAACCACCTGACCACAGCTGATTGGAATAATATGTACCATCGCCAGACCATTACCTGTAGTAAGGACAGTGGCTTCCCCACAAGAAATGAATTTTCCCACTATGAATCACCCTATAAAAGCCTAATATGAAAATTTTCCCCAGGACCGGGAGTTTGACCACTCACTATGATGTGCGCTGACGACCATGGGGCAGCGCAAAACATGGCGAGCGTTGGCAACGTGGTGCTGGCAGTGGGCAGCAGTGGAGGTGCTGCCGGCCCTGATGGGCCCTGTCAAGAGTGGGACCATGGTGGGATGGTGGAGCAGGTAAGCAGGTGGTGCCAGGCCAAGGTGGGTGGAAGCGGGGCCCGATTGTCCCACTGATCACCCCGCAGACAGCAATCAGCAGTGGTGGCAGGGGGTGGGGGCACCACCTGGCTCCCAGGCACTGAGGGAACAGGGCAGGGGCTCAATGCCTCAGGTGGAGGGGGCCATGCAGGGGCCCAGGGGCCCAGGTGCTGCCCAGGTCCCAGAGGTCAGCTGGGACCTGCCCTTCCATGCCAGATGCTCACGCTTCGATTGCCGGCCAGGCCTAGAGACCGCACCTGTGCACAAATTTCATGCACCGGACCTCTAGTCTTTTATAAGAAAGGATGCAGGAAAGGAAGGAGAAAATTCCCTCTATCTTTGGGGGTTTGAAGAGTAGGCTCAGACTTTGGATGTGAGGAGGAAGTCAAGGAATTTACCACTGGGGTAGGTGAATTGGCCTTTCCACATGATGTAGCTCAGGCTAAAAAGGAAGACAGAGACAGACTCCCCACACAAGGCCTGGCCAATGAAATCTGAATCTGGGAAAGCTATTTTGAGGTTTTAAGTGTGCTTTTTCTTCAATGTAAACCCATCTGGTGTCCTCGAGCTTTCAGTAAAATTTTTAAATGCCAAAATCATGCCTTATTTGCATTGCTTACATTTTAAAGAATCACAAGAGGAGCAACTGTCCACACTTGGAATGAAGTCATTCAGGGAAAATGGAAAGCATGATGCTGCATATCTTCTGTTTGCCCCTCTGGATCTGCTCTCCATCCTTCTCCAACCCATTCTCTACCCTGAGGCTGAGCTGTACAAATTAGTCTATGGGCTTTCTTGCTCTCAGGCTTCTGGCTGGGTTTATTCAGGAGGAAATTAGAGGTAGGGAAGGAGGGGTCTGAGATTAGGGAATTTATTCCCCCAATTCCCTCACCAGAGGGTTAAGACTTACTGGCTGCATCCCTTGCTACAAGGTCCCAGCATCTGCCAAAATGGTCTCCATTTGGCATGTTTGGTGCATTCTGATAACAGGCCCCCTTCCTTGCCTCTTTATTATGGAAATGGCAATGGGAATCCAGATTCCAGACCTGGGCTGCTACATCCTATTGACCCTTTTGTAATTGGTCTTTTATTAAACTCTCTTCAAACAGCCCAGTGGAGCGTTTACCAGCTTCGTGCTGGGAACCTGATTAACACGACCACTTCCTTTTAGTTGTTGTTAACTGATCAGATCGAGGAATAATTTCCATAGATAAAATCATATAGATCTTAAGAGTCCACTTCAGTTACTGTTGCCCATGAACACACCCCAGGTCACCAAGACCCTGATGCAAATAAATGAAACTTTCATCGCCCAAAAAGGACTCTCATGTTCCTTTCAGAGCCACTTCTCCCAACCCCAGAGAGGCAACCCCTGGATTAAACCACTTTTCACAAAATGGAAAGAGGAAAACCAAGTACAAGTTTGGGCTGACTAAAACTAAATGGAACAAACAGAAAGGACTCATAGAATAAATAACTATTTGTATTACTTATTAGTAATAAGTACTTATTGGTAATATAATACCAGAAAAATGGGAGAGGGAAAGTTGATAAATGACTTGACTTTCTAAAATCATCTGGAATGCAAGGCTCAGACTTATTTTTAGTTGAGCATAATAGGTTCGGGTAAACCTGAGGCCTGGAGGGCTTTGATTAATGTATACACATATTACACATTGTTTACCACCGGACTTGGTCATCCTGAAGGTAGATGATTGAACTAGAGAAAGGTGCCTGATATCTCTAATTATCACTGATCTGGTCTGGCATGGGGCTTCTAACCAATGAAGGCACCCCAACCATGGAAAATCCTGGAGGATCGTTTCAAATAAACACTCTTTCTGGAAAATTTTAAAGGGAAATTTCAGAGCAATTCACTAGATAGCAGAATGGCACAGAGACTTTAAGGTAGTGGAGACTATAATGACTAAACAAAAGCCATGAGGTAAGCAGTAGAGAAAGAGGTTATGTGGTAGAAGAGCTATATTAGAAAATGGCTTAACCACAATGGGTAAGCACCAGGCCATTGGATGCCCATTTCTAAGGAGATGAAATACAGAAATTGCTTCAGAGTAAGACAAGATACTGATGGATCATTAGAGCTACTGCTACTGTTTTGTCCTGAACAGCACCCCCATTCTCTGTGAGGTCTGGATAGGTGGGGGGGCTAAGGTGTTTTTTATATAATAAACTCCCAGTAATGGAGGAACCTTGAGTTTAATCTCTATTCCTTACCAACTGAAAGAGCCTAGCAAACTGCAAAGAAGATTAAGAGAGATCATAAGACACAGGCCTAGGAGTCTTCAAATCTGTTTGGGAGAAACTAGTGTTATTTCCCTAAAGTCTTCAAATAAGTCTGAATGGGGGAAACTCCAATGAAGAGATTGCTGACTCATTGGTTGGCTGTGGTTTCTAGCCAGGACCCCCTCCCAAACAGGAACACTCAGCAGCCTATGCAAGGAGTTGCAGGGGGTTCATGGAGAGGGCCTGAACCTGTGCCTGAGTGTGGGTAGTGGCACTAATAATTTTAAAGGGGGTAACACACAAAACTTTGAAGAGAGAAAGCGACACAGGCTAGAAACAAGATTTGAAGGGGAGACATAAACTGCCTTGAATGAATAAAGTCATTCATTCAAACATTGACAAACACGGTGCTATGAGATACAAAACAAAACATAAGAGACCCTTAGGGAGCTCATAGAATAATCTGATAATTCTGCACTGATTTTACTATTAGCAACCACTGCAGCAAGGAAGCCCACAGATGTAGTTTGTACAGCTCAGCCTCTGGGTAGGTATCAGGGTAGAAAAGGATGGAGAGCAGATCTAGAGGGGCAATCAGAGGATATATAGCAAAATGTGCACGCGCGTGTGTGTGTGTGTGTGTGTTGTGTGTGTGTGTGTGAATTAGATAAGCCATTCAACACTTACACATGCTATGTAAGTACTCAGTAAATGTGAGTAGTTATGCAGGCAATTATTATCTTATTATAGACCATTTTGATTTTTGTTGTTCTTTGTCCCCCTCTCCTTGAGAGAATGCCCCTCTGGCAGATATTACTGGCTAGCTACCCAGTAGCCATCTCCTTCTTCCTTGTAGGCTAACAGAAGTCTGATTTTTTTTTTCTGGAGCAGAAATATATCAGGATTGATCCTCAAAACAAAGCCTTCCAAGTCATTCTCTTAACCTTTGTAACTTTTCAGTTTCCCAAGATCCTTTGCAGTCAGGAGTTACCATGTGACACAAGTCTAGCCAGTGATATGGCAGAGCATGTCTGCTGGGAGCAATCTTTTTCTTCCTGGATGAAAGAGAGTCTTGAGAGAAAAAGACTTTTGCTCTGTCCCCTTACAGGTATTAGGGGTTGATATCAGGAGCTGCGATAGGTACTTTATGACCGTGAGATGAGAAGCACAAAGAAGGATGACCCATGAGGTGAAAGGCTGGAAAGATTCTGGATCTCTGATGACATTTTTAATACTCTGAACAACCCCCTGCCTCCAGTATCCTTGTTAAGTAAATAACAAATGCCCTTTCATTTCAAGCCTTCTTTAATAGGTTATTCTGTCATTTACAGCTGATAACAAATTTTCATGATTTTTAAGAGGCAATTTCCCTGCATTGATACTATCTTCTACCTAGAGCTACACAGTCCAATCCAGGAAGCACTAAATGTATGTGACAATTGAGCAACTGAAATGGGCTTAGTTCAAACTGATGTGTCCTATACATATAAAACATACACCTGATTTCAAAAACTTAGCACATAAGAAAAAGAAAAATATTTTGTAAATGGTTTGGTATTAATTAAATAATATTTTGGATATATTTGATTAAGTGAAATATAATTAAAATTAATTTTACCTGTTTCTGCTTTTTTAATGCAACTACAAGAAAAGTTAAAGATATGCAGTTGGCTCACATATTTCTATTGGACAGCATTATCTAGAATACAAAGGCAGAGCCACTAAATGTTTAGTTGTGATAGGAAAGTAGAAGAGGAAACTACAGATAACTGGTAGTAGTGACTTGCTCCATGAGATGGCACCATTTAAAATGTCTTTGTATTCTCTGTATTTCTAGATTAACTTTTATTTGTTTGTATTTGGAGAACAACAACAACAAAATCAAAACTTGTACTTCATAATGTACATAACGAGTTTGTCTCACTTTGGTTCTTTCTATAACTTTACCAACATTCACAATATTGTTCCTCTTAGTAGTTGAAAGGACATATGCCCACCCCTTTGTAACTTCTCCATCTTGATGCTACATTAGGCTTGCAGTTCAGAATTACACCAATGAAGAAGTAAAGGGTCTTCCCATCTCCATCTTCCAACTCTCCTCCTTGGTCTCCTGATTCTCTCTGCATTCCTGAAGACCGGTGGTATACTACCCTAGGCCTGACCCCACATCAAGTTCCAAGTTTATTTCATCAGAATTTTATCTCTTCACTGCAGCTGATTTCAGTTAAGTATACAAAAGAGATAACCAACTCAGGGTGCCTTAAGGCACTAAAATTTCCCTCAGGAATGTTTGCATTTTGCATTTTTAAAACAGATCTCCATTTAACCCTCCAGATTTATTCATTGTTCATGTCATAGCTAAAATGAATCCAAGCAGTAGAGTGGAAATGGTTTGGTGGAGCAGGTCATGTCCATTAGCTGAAATGAGATTAGCTTTTACCAATAGGCCTATCTATGCATGATGCTGTCCCTGCTAATGAAAATGCATGCATCCACTTAATGCCCCTCTTAGTCCATTCAGGCTGCATTCATAGACTGGGTAGCTTATAAACAACACAATTTTATTTCTTACAATTCTGGAGGCTGGGAAATCCAAGATCAAGGCACCAACAGATGTAATGTCTGATGAGGACCTGCTTCCTAGTTCATAGACTTCTACCTTATTTCTGTGCCCGCACAGGGAAGAAGGGCGAGGGAGCTCTCTGGGTTTTCTTTTATAAGGGCTCTAGTCCCAAAGGCCCCATCTCCAAATACCATCACAATGGGGACTGGTTTCAACATATGAATTTGGGGTGGGGAGATGAACATTTAGACTGTAGTACCCTACAAGCCACAGGCTTACATGACAAAGGAATAAGTACTGGTCTTTTTTATATCATTTGGGTCCATTAACAATCTCCAACCCTTACCAATACACACAGAAAAATAAGTTGATTAAATGTTTATAAAATTAGTGGGGCCATAGGGAGAGTAATGAGAAAGCAACTGAAAACTAGGTTTAAGGTTTGAATAGGAAAAACATAACATTTAATAGCTTCCTAAGAAAGACAAGGAGGGAACAAATGGGTGGGAAATTTTTCCAAAAGATATAGTGTTCAACTTTAGATCCTGTGCTACTCCTATCAACAACATAAAATCAAGTTGAACATTTCAGCAGCATATACAATTCAGTTAATGAGAAAAATATGCAAGCAGTTGAGCAGCTGTCTTCTAGACACATTTTAATGTATAGATCTGGAAATCATCCCAAATTCTCAGGCAAACCAAATCAATCAAAAAGCCATTAGGGTTATCTTACCATACATCAACAAGGCAGTCCTATTTTCAAAGAGTAACATCCTTTGGATCCAAAAGAAGGTCTCTTGCATTTCCCTTTATTGTAAGAGAAAAGCCACTGGACCTAGAATCTTGATTCAGCCATCTCACTAACTCCATTGGTACTGAATAAATCACTTCACCTTTCTAAGACTATAGTTCAAGGTTTCAACTAAGCCCAACCTTAATGATTTGGTTTTCCTGATAAGTTTTCTAATTTGTGCTAATAGCTATTATGCATTTTTAATTGTATAATTAAGAGGATATGAGGGGGAGGATAAAGAAAAGGTAAGTTAACATTTTTCTGCCTTATCTATCTAAGATCTATCTAGAAGAATTTATGCGAAAATGTTTAAAGTGTTACTATCAAATTGGTGGAACTGAGAATGAATTTGTTCTTCCCAGGTATGAGAAAGTCTTTACTGAAGGATGGGATGATAAAAGGAATTTATTTCTGTGTAGTAAAGTATTTGGTCTTGCTCAAAGAAAACATCTGACCTATGCCCTTGGCTTCTGAAGGTAATCTTTGGATCCTCCAGATAGGGGTGCCTTGTCTGGAGTTATCAAAGTCATATTGGATAGTCTAACAATGCAATTTAGGCAAGGGCTGGTCATACCCATGCAGTCTTTGAGGCAGGGGGAGAGGGGATGGCAAAACCAGCAGTGTAATTTAGCGTGGGGACTGTAGGTCATGCAGTAGGTCTGGAGATTGCGGTCTATCGTGTGGGCAATCAGTGAATCACACCCATGTAATGGAGGCCCAATAAAAACTCTGGACACGAAGACCCGGATGAACTGTTCTGGTTGGCAGTATTCCACGCATATGGCCACACATTGAGTTCAGCAGACTAATGTGTCCTGACTCTACAAGGAAGAGGACAATGGAAACTCCCTGTGTGTAGTAATCTGCCATATAAGCTCCTTCTCGACTGATTTTAATCTGTATCCTTTTCTTACAATAAGTCATAACTGTGAGTATAATAACTTTCAGTAAATTCTAAGAGTCCCTCTAGTGAATTATCAAACCTGGGGATGGTTTATTGGACCCTCCGAACTTGCAAACTTGCAATTGATATCAGATGTGAGGGTAGCCCTCTGTTTTTGACCTAAACTACCTGCAACATTATAGCAATAAATTTTTATTTAAATTAAAATTAAAATTTAAGCTGGATATTCTTTCTAAAAATCTTTGACCACTTCCCAGAAACCAGACAACAGCCTCCCAAAATGCTCTTTATTTGTTTTTCTTCTTTCTCTTCTATCTACTCTTGTGTCTACTCTTCTCCCGCAAAGAAATTCTTGTCTATTTGTAATGAGAGTCATTTTTTTCTATTTCTCTTAATTTTTGACTCCTACATGTCCATTTTGCTGGAATTTTATTTTTATTTTAAGAGTTATCTGAATCTATTCTAATTGTTTATGTGTATATTCAAATTTTTCTATAATGAATATATATCTTTTAATATAAAGCTAACCTCCTCAAAACCTGTCCCACATATTTTCCAATCTTGACACAAATTCACACATAAAAATATAACTATCCAATCAGAAGAATTAAAGGAGTTTATATTTGACAGTTTTTAAAAGCCTTTTTAAATTTTGACATTACTGCTATAGCTTACATCCCAACTTCTAATCCCCAAAATTTTCTCCTTGCTTTCAAAATTCTCTTTAAACTTTGCCTGAGAAACTCTTCACATCTTGCCACCTCTATCTTTCTTCTCTACATCTATGTCTTCTTTTCTACTAGTTATTCTCTGTCCTTTTCTAAATAAGTCCTGCTTTCCTATTCATCTTTTCTTCTTTCCCTTCTCACAAAATGCCTCCAATATGTCTTATAAGTGAAAACCAAAACCATCTACACCCACACAGCTTACTGACTATATTAACAAAACTTAACTATTCCAATATGTTTAACAACATAACTATATAATTCTAGGAAATCTGTCCAAAGAAATAAAAGCTACAAATAACTACTCTTCATTTCAGTAATCTTCTGAAATGCCAATGAATTCTTCAATAGAAAGTGTCAAAAAATAGTATACACCCTAAGACTCTTGGACTCCCTCTTCAATATCCTCACCTTGCTATGTCCACCAATCCTAGACTATTATATCATGACTAGAGGCCCGATGCATGAAATTTGTGCAAGAGTAGGCCTTCCTGCCCTAACCGGTTTAGCTCGGTGGATAAAGCATCGGCCTGTGGACTGAAAGGTCCCAGGTTTGATTCTGGTCAAGGGCATGTACCTTGGTTGCGGGCACATCCCAGTAGGGGGTGTGCAGGAGGCAGCTGATCGATGTTTCTCACTCGTTGATGTTTCTAACTTCTCTATCCCTCTCCCTTCCTCTCTGTAAAAAATCAATAAAATATATATTTTTTTAAAAAGAGTAGGCCTTCCTTGCCCCTGCTGCTGGCACCAGCTTCCCTTTGGCACCTGGGACCCAGGCTTCTCTCCAGCACCCAGGACCCAGGCTTCCCTTGCAGCCCTGACTTTGTCCAGAAGGACGAAAGGACATTCAGAAGGACGGAAGGACGTCCAGAAGGATGTCTGGTCTAATTAGCATATTACGTTTTTATTATTATAGATTCTTATCCCATTCAAACCAAGCCCCTGTAATGAAAGACCCACCTTCATCTAGGCAGGTCTTCAAAATGTCTTTACCCTCCCTCTTTTGAGGTTCTATTATGACTATCAAGGCTAAGTTCTCCCTTATCCTGGTAAGAAAAAAACTGTTTTGTAATATCACAGATAGTTTTGGTAACATTTTAGGAAACCCGCCTTTGTGTTTAACAACATAACTATATTATTCTAGGAACTCTGTCCCAGAAAATAAAAGCTACAAAATAACCAGCCGTAATTTTCCTTTGTGATTAGGATTTATATGTGAGCTTTTGGTAGACAGAGCAGCATGACATGTGTTTCAGGATGATAGGAAAGAGAAAGAAATACACAGATGTATGCCACTTTAAACTTCATGAGGCTTCTACGCCAACATGTTATTTGACTCTTGTGCCAATGTTCTGTGGCGGACAGGGCATCTATTGGGGTCCTTATTTTAAAGATGGAAACACTAGACCCATAGAGGTTAAGTAAGCTTGAGATTTGGGACACCTAACATGAAACAGCTAGAGGAAAATTCTAAAGCTGGAGTCTGCAAACTGCATCCTGTAAGCTAAATCTGGCCCCACGGCCTATTTGTGTAAATAAAATTGTATTGGAACACAGCCACATCCACTTGTTTGCACAACTGTCTATGGCTGCGTTAGTGCTACAACGGCATTGTTGAGCAATGCTGACAGAAACCATATGGCTACCAAGCCAAAAATACTTACTAACTGCCCCTTTACATAAAAGTTTTACCAACCTCTGTTCTAAAGAAGACATAAAGTTAACTCCCAAATAAATGGAATAAAATGACTAAACTCCAAAGGCCTTAAAGATATTAATCAGATAGTCCTTCACAGGGCAAAAGGATATTTGATAAGATGAAGAAAAACAAACAAACAAAAACTGCCAGGTTCTAAGGCAGCGGTTCTCAACCTGTGGGTCGATACTCCTTTGGGGATCGAACGACCCTTACACAGGGGTCGCCTAAGACCATCGGAAAACACATATATAATTACATTTTGTTTTTGTGATTAATCACTATGCTTTAATTATGTTCAATTTGTAACAATGAAATTGGGGGTCACCACAACATGAGGAACTGTATTAAAGGGTCGCGGCATTAGGAAGGTTGAAAACCACTGTTTCTAAAAATAATAGGAAAGTAGTTCTCAACCCAGATACCAATTGCATTGATATTGCAAATTGAAATTGTGTTGGTGAAGAATGATCATTCAGCCAGCACTGGAGGCATCATCTATACAGCAACAAATAGAAACATAAATAAATATAGTAATAAAAATGTTGTTGATGAAATTTGAACTTTAAAGGCTTAGGGCATCAAAAAATATTATGCAAACTATAATTGCTGAATCAGCAACAGCTGAGAGACAAGCAGTCTGACATGAGCAGGCATGAATTATCAGGAAACACATCAGTAGCTTAGTGGATAATAGAGGCAGCTTTCCTGGAACTCACAGAATGAGTTATGCCTGCTTTTCCATTTTCCCTCTGCAGCCTGAAGTCAAGCCTCTGCATGGATCAGCCTGCTTCCGGACTTGCTCCTCCAGAGTCTCCTCTCCACACAAAGTGATTCTTTTACAATAGCACATGCTCAGAACCCTCCAATGAGCTAATCGAGCTCCAAATTCAGGGCCCCGCACTTACACTGGGCCCTTCTACGCCCCTGGGGAGGTCTGGCAATATATTCACGTGGTCATTTTGTTTTCTTCATTTGCACATAGGAGGTATTTTAAACATACTGTCCATTTTTTATTTCTCCTCTGTCACAATTCTCTTAGAGTCATGTGGTGTTAGAATAGGCCCGGGCACTTGGGGATTGAGTTAAGAAGTTGAATTAGCGAAGCATTTAGTGTGGGATGTATTATTGTGGTTCACAGTTCATTTGAGGTAAATTGTTTCCTGGTATGGGAATGGCTGTCAGGAATCCTTCTGTCCTCCATACCAGCATCCATTGTGACGTTAAGTTCTGGGCTAGAGGTCATGGACAGGAACTTGTCTTCATCACACCAGAAATGCATCGCTCAGCAGAAAAGAAAGGGGTTCTGTATGGAGCCTGAAGCTAGTCTGTGGAAAATTCTTACAAATCTTACTTATGTAAGAAATATATTTTAAAAAAGGTTTCCCAAATTTGGCAACAATCCTAAAAATGTACATGGCATTACCAATAATAAATTGGGAAATTAAAGAAAAATTTACTATGCTATAAATAAAATAAAAATTTTGACCAAACTAAAAGAAAGACTGAATTATCGTTCCATTCTTTCTATAGAAAATAACATTATAATATAATTTTTACAGAGGCAATCAAAGAGATTTTGCCTAAAAATAATGAAGGGGAAAACTAATACAGAGGGGTGTCACAGTTATTATTTTTATTTTGTGATGTGTGTGATGTAGAGAAAAGGGGGAAAACTCTTTTCCTTTACCCTTCTAGGTTCTGCCCCTTGGGCCCTGGAAATTAAACTGACAAAAGACAGAGTAACAAGAGAAAAGTGCTTAATAACAGGAGCAATGCAATGCTCACAGAAGAAACACAGTAATGAGTATTTCAAAGCGGTGGTTAGAACTTGGGCTTATATGGCATCTTAACAAAGAATAATAAACTTGTAAAAAAGTGGCAAGGCAAAGGAAAAAGGGATGTTGGCATTTAGGGGTGGCAAACTCGGGGAGATAAAAATATAGGGGAAAGTCATCGAAAATAAGAGTTGTTTTACTGAGGTTTGCTGTTTTGATTCCTCTCTATCTCTGGGCTAAAAAGAGTCTCTTATGTTTGAGAGTCATTTTGCTCTTCCTGGTAAGAGAGCAGGGAGACAGAGAGCTTTTCTTTCTCTCTCTTTCTCTCTCTCTCTCTCTCTCTCTCTTTTTTTTTTTTCATCTGCTGTTTCTCGTTGTCTTCAGCTCAAAATAATCTTTATGCCCAATGTGGGCATTTTCTGATCCCCTGCATTGGTATTTGTCACTGCTTAACATTGATTATTACTTGTGATTTTTAACTATCTAGGTTTGTAGCTAATTTTGTATAGAAGGCCCCCAGGCCTAAAATTTCAAATCCCACATATCCTGGATGCACTTTAAATCCTAGAGTTAAATACAATGACCTTGTAATTAGCCTGGCTAGCCTTGCAAAATGGGGCCCTGCTACTCTCTGTCTCCAACACACCCACCCTCCCTCACTCCATTCAAGCTGTTTCGGTCGGCCACTTGCTATTCTTAGATCATACTGAGCACATTCCCACTGCAGGACTTGTGCACTGGCTGTTCCATGCTCTTTCACAAGAAAGATATCACCATGACTTTTCTCTTACTTTCTTCAGGCCTCTGCTTAACCTTGCCTTATTTTCCTTAAGAATCAGCACTCGATACATTAAGTAGTTATTTGTTTATCACAACTTCCCCAAGGAGAATGTGAGCTTCAGTGAGAGAGAGACTGTTCACTGCTGTATCCTAGGAGCTAGAGCAATTCCTGGCTCATATTTGATTCTTTCAAATTATTTGTTGAGTGAATGAATACATGAACAAAAGAGTGGATGAGTGAATAGAGTTATTAATTCCTGAATTTAAAGGGATTAGTAGCTCACTCCTATGCTCATTGCAGTTTTATTTACAATAGCCAAGATATGGAAGAAACCTAAGTAGCCCATCAATAGAAAATTATATGAAAAAGATGTAGTACACATATAATGGAATATTACTAGGCCATAAAAAAGAATGAAATCTTACCATTTGCAACAACAGGGATGAACTAAAGGATATTATGCTAAGTGAAACAAGTCAGACAAAGATAAATACTATATGATTTCACCTATATGTGGGATATAAAATTAATAAATGAACCAACAAAACAGAAACAGACTTACAGATATATAGATCTGTAACTGATGGTTACAGATGGGAGGGGCGTTAAGAGGCTGAGTGAAAAAGATGAAGGAAGTAAGAAGTACAAATTGGTAGTCACAAAATAGTCCTGGTAATATAAAGTACAGCCTATGGAATACAGTCCACAATAATATAATAACTATGTATGGTGCCAGGTGATACTAGACCTAAGTGGGGATCACCTCATAAATTATATAACTGTCTAACCGCTATCTTATACACCTGAAACTAATGTAAAATAATATTTAATGCCAACTCTAATTGAAAAAAATTTAAAAACACTTAAAAATAAAGGTTTCAGTAATACATGCAAGACCAGACAGTGGCCAGACCTTATTTTATTGCAGTTTGCTATGTATGATGATATACTTTAATAAACTATAATTTATTGCAGAGTACAGATTTAGGTTTTTTTTTAAGGAAACATAATTTCATATAAAGAGGCCAAAGTAAACATCCTTTCAAGTATTACTGAGAGCTATGTAGACTCAGTTATGACTCTTTCTGAGAGGGTAAACCAGATGAGCAGTATTTTTACCAAATAACCAAGTAGCACCTGATTGCAGCCCATTTCTTTGGGTGATAACATCCATTTTACAATATCTTAATCTTGTAGTACAAACTGTATTTTCAAATGTTCTTAAAACTATGACTTATTTCTCATATAATTAAATATAAGACCTCACATCCTATGAACCGGAAGAAGTTTCAGAGATCACCAGGCCTGATGGTTCCCACGCCAGGTGTGTATTTAGAGGACCCAGGAGGTAGTGCAACTGCATTTGGTGGTGGAGCATACACACTGGTAGCTATACTCTCCTTTGAATGCCATGCAGCCTTCCTGACTCCCAGTGCTTGGAAACCACGGAGTTTGTTTGCTCCTCTTATTTGTGTTTCACAAATAGTGAAACTAATGTGTATAAACTTAGATGGGAAATGGAGAAACGGAATCCAATACCATCTGAGATGGAACACATAATCACCTGGAAAACTTTGATTCCAATAGCTAAGCTTTCCCCCCGGCTAATTAATTAAATCAGAACATCTGGGTGAGACCTGTGGTGTTGCTGTTTTTATAAACGCCACAGTGAATCTAAAGTGGGGCCAGGATTGAGGAACCCTGACCTAGAAATGAATTTCAAGAAACAGATAAAACTATTATTGTTCTCCTCTTAGGCACTTCCTAGTTTCTGCATCGTAAATATTGCCACAGAGCAACTTGGAGACATCCCATTCTACTGACATATTTATAGCTGAGAATCTTGGGTTGTAGAGAGAAGCTTGCCCAAGGTCAAATAATTAGAGAAAGATTTAGAACCTGAACCCAGGTATCTCATTTTGAGAGCTGGTGCCACTTTTACTACATCAAAATCTTCTAATTCATTGTACTTCACTCCATAAGCAAGTCTCTAGTGAACTGATAGACTCTTATTCAATCTCCTGGTCATACTAGGGCTTCTGCCATGAATCACAGACAGAACCAGCTACAGATTCATTTAAATGGTGGGCTAGCTAAGCAATCTACAGCAGTATTTCCCGAACTGGCCTGGTCGGGAAGTGTTAATAATGCAGATTTGCAGGTCTCTCCACTGAAGATTCTGACTCAGTAACTCAGCCCAGGACCTTGGAATATGTCAGTTTAACCAGGGTTGCAGCTCAGATATGCTCCGCAAGTTTGGGAAAGACTGTGCTAAAATAGCATTGGAATAGATGATATTTTATCCTACTTAGCCCTGATTTCCACATTAGGACTCTTAACATGAGCAGTCAGCAAATTTTTCCCAATACAGGGCTGATAGAAACAGTTTAGGCTTAGCAGACCATGTGGTCTCATTATTACTCAACTTGCCTTTGTAGTGTGAAAGCAGCCATGCCTAATACAGTGAATGGGAGTGGCTATATTCCAATACAACTATTTACAAAAACAGGTGAGGCAATGGATTTGGTCCATGCGTTATAATTTCCCGCTTTATAGCTACCAAAATGTAAGTTTATAATTATATCATTTAGACATATTTACCTACAAACAATAAAAGCAAAAAAAATATTAACAGTGACTTAAATGAGGATTTATTTTATGTCACATAACAAATTTAGACTTAAGTGTTTGCTCATGCTAGTTTAGGGACTTAATATCTTGGAAGTGGCAGCATCTAACTTCAGAAATCTCTAGAATAAATCTGTTTATACATTGGCTAGATTTGGATCACATACCTACACTAGGTTCTTGACTAAATTTACTATCTCTGAAACTCTGCCCAAAATATGTGTGTGTGTTGGGGTGAGAGGACAGTACAGAGATCTAATAACAAGGAATAAAGCTGGGTAAGTAATGCTTTTACTAACCAACTAACAGTATCTGCAACAGCCCACCTATTTGGCAATCTAATTTACACCCACAACCTCTTTTTCTACAAATGCAGTTTATGTAAGTAAACTCAGCTCCTCCCTGAGAGAGAAAAACCACAAATTCACACCCAGCTACTATACTCAGGTGCAAATCTAGGATCTCTAGATGATGCTCAATTTTCTTCACTTGGTCCAGAGATATCTTCATAGAGATCTGGAAGTTTCCTCTAAAAAACAAGTTATCTGCCTCCAACACATCTAATATACAAATGGTGGGGAAAGACTAAATAAATACTTAACATTTACTATCAGATGCTCTATCCTGTTAGAAAGGAATAGAGATAAATGCCTGTCCTCTCAATGGAGAAATTTCCTTGGTTAGTCAATCTGACAGTTCCTAGTTCTGTCTTTCTTCCATAGGCTTTGTTCTTCCCAGTAGCAAGATATTCTTTAATCATTATTTTCAATGCCTATATCTGAGATGGGCATTCAGGAGAAAGTTTTTTTTCTAATTTAAGCAACCTCAGCATGTTGTACAAGTTCAGACACCTAGCGATTGCCTTTGAGATTCAACAATTATATGCAGTTTTTGGTGAGGCTTGCATTATTTTTAACAAAGTTTCTCTCAGAAATGTAGTTGATCCAGTCCATTTGCTTCTGGTCAATTCCTTGTATTAGTAACCACAGCTAAAGTTTTTGCCTAGACATAGTCTTTGACTAAGAATTCTTTCTCTGCTGCTAGATCCCCAGATCCTCTGGCATTGAACATACACAATCAGGTCTTTGTGGTAGGAAGCTCCAGTTTTGCCAGTCTTTAGGGTGCCACTTTCTCTCCTGTGTTATTTTACCTTGGGTACCAAACACAATTTTTCCAACCTTGCATGAGTATAAATTATGGGACTCCGTTCATTTAGATTGGAGATCACAATGAGAGTAGCTTTCTTAGCAAAATCATACTTCCTTTCCTCTCTGCTTAGACATTACCTATCTAGACTAAATTTGCCTCTCTTAATAGGATTTCTTTGCTTATAGCCACTTGCCGGGAGCCGGTCCATGCTTGCTGTTTCAAAGGACCTGGCACATATGGCATACTGTTCTTAATATGTTTGCTCACCTTCTTGGCACTATGTGTTTTAACCAAGGTCTCTGAGAAAGGTTGTTTCCCCAGGTAGGGATTTTCCCCTGAAGTTAGGAAGGGAATAAAACCTCTTAACTAAGTGCCAGGTGGGTAATTAATCACTTTAACTACGAACAATCATGCTTAAGCTACATAATCTTTACTCCCTGGAATGGAGATAAGAATCGCCCTAACCTTTGTAATAGAGATTGATAGGATTGAATCAACTGGTATAAATACAGATGCAACAAGACAGCAAGACACAGAACTTAGAACTCAGAGCTTAGAACACAGAACTAAGAAGACAGAACCTACACAGAACCTACAGACAGAAGAACTTCACTGGAGAGAACATGGCAAAAGATCCTAGACTGAACCTGACTACAGAAATGGGCAAGAGAACCTGACTAGAACCTGGTGACTGAACCTGGCTGGAGAACCTAGTGAGGGAACATGGCTACAGAACCTGGCTGGAGAACCTAGCGAGGGAACATGGCTACAGAACCTGGCTGGAGAACCTAGCAAGACAACATGGACACAGAACCTGGCTGGAGATCCAAAGCAGAACTTCGCTGGAGATCCAGACCAGAACTTGGCTGGAGATCCTGGCTAGAGATCCTGGCTAGGCTGCTGATCAACTGAACGCTGTCTCTGTGTCATTCCTTCTTCGCCGACTCCATCCACACCTTTGGGGACCCCTGGACCTGCTGGGGTTGGACTCCGGCAGCCACTAAAGTAAGCCAACACACATAAACATCCTAAATTTTTCCTTCCATTTCCCATGCCACTGCAACCTCTGTCAACATGTGGTCTGTGTTCTAAGATATATCAGGCAACTGGTTATTTAAATGATTTGCCATGTCCACGGTTTCCAGCTTAAGATAATCTGCTCCACAGTGCCTACTCTGACCTACCTCTTAAACTGTGTTACTTGCAGCATTCCACTTTCAAGGCCCAAATTCTATACAGTTAGATATTATTTCCGTTGTAAATTATTAAAACTCAGTTAACCATAGTTTAGACTATGGTTATTTTTTGAAATATGCTATTTAAAAAAAAAATTTATTTCACATGATCAATCTACTAGTAGATGTGAGCATTGGCATTGGTTCAAAGACATTAAGGCCCTCGATCAGCATCTCTGTGATCCTTTTCACCTCTTCCTCACGTTTACAAAATGGCTGCAGACATCACCACACCACATCCAAAGACGGGAAACAGCACTCTCATGCAGAGCATTTCCCCTCAATTTCTGTTGCTTATATCAAGAAGCAAAATCCACTCTAGCTGGTTTGGATAGAGCACTAGCCCACAGACTAAAGGGTCTCCAGTTCGATTCCAGTCAAGGGCATGTATTTCGGTTGCAGGTTTGATTCCCAGTCCGGGTGGGTGCGGGAAGCAATCAGTTGTGTCTCTCTCACATCAGTGTTTCTCTCTATCTCTACTCTTTCCTTCCACTCTCTCAAAAAATCAATGGAAAAATATCTGGTGGGGATTAAAAAAACAAAGAAGAGGAGCAAAATTCTTCCCAAAGCCTCCCAGCAGACTCTTCGTTAAATCTCATGGGCCAGAATTGGATCATAAGCCTGATTACCCCTCAATCCATGGCTGGGCCTAATTCCATAAAATTAAAGAACCTCTATTGGAAAAAAATTGGGGTTCTGTTAGCAAAAAAAAGAGGGAAGGTAATATCTTTGGGTTGTCAACCAATAGTGTCTGTCATAGCACTGTTCCCTACAAAGGTGGCAGAAGCTTCAAGTGAAAACTTTTTAAAATAAAAATAAATTAAACCTCCTCATAAACCTTTCCTCATGCACTGCAAAATGCTCACTATGGGCTGACCCAAAACTCCCAAAACAAGCTTATTAGTCTTCTATTGCTGCATAACAAATTACCACAAATTTAGCAGCTTAAAACAACACCCATTTATTATCTCAGAGTTCTGGAGGTCAGAAGTCCAGGTGGTCTTGATTGGTTTCTCTGTGTAAGGTCTCAGGCTGCTGAAATCAAGGTTTGGCTCTGGAGAAGAATCCACTTACAAGTTCATTCAGATGGTTGGCCGAATTCAGATCTTTATGATTACAGGACTAAGGTTTTACCTTGCTGGCTATCAGCTGGGGGTTTCTCACAAACTAAGGGCTGCTATCTTGTCCTTACATGTGGCCTCTTCTATCTTCAAAGCCAATAATGATATATGTCAAATCCTTAGAGTGCTTCCAATTTCTTCCTTCCTTCCTTTCTTTCTTCCTTTCTTTCTTTCTTTCTTTCTTTCTTTCTTTCTTTCTTTCTTTCTTTCTTTCTTTCCTTCTTTCTTTTTTTTCTTAGAGAGAGGAGGGGAGAGAGAACGAAACATCAATCAGTTGCTTCCTGTACACACCCTGACCAGGAATCGAATCCGCAACCAGGATATATGCCCTGACCAAGTATTGAACCAGCGACCCTTCGGTGCACAGGATGATGCTCCAACCAACTGAGCCACACCAGCCAGGACTGGGCTTCCAATTTTTTATCCTTTCTTTTCCTGCAACCATCTGGAGAAAACTGGTAAATGGTAAGAGGTTAGATCAGGCTCACCCTGATAATCTCTCTATTTTACAGCCTATTGATTAATCACCTTAATTCCATCTGCAAAATTCCTTTTTGCCATGTAAAGTAGCATAATCACCAGGCAACTCCAGGGATACAAAGCATGAGGGCCATCTTGGAATTCAACTTACCACACAAGCTCTTACAGCTAAAATTCTGAAAACAAATCATTTCTGATTGCTGCCATCTACTAGGAATAATCAAATTATTTTATCATCTAATTTTAAAATTATAAAATTGTCTCTAAATTAAGTATCTGTTTTTGAAAATTACAAAAAAAAAGCTAAAGAAAGAATAACGTTTCTGCAAACAGGAACTGTTTTAACATAAAGAAGTTAGAGAATAAACATATGTTAAAAAGGACTTGGTAACTATTTCACATAAGTTGAATCTTTTGTCAGAGTAATACCCAGCTATGAGAAGCACAAACTATGAAATGAAAGATAATTTACAATACATTTCAATGTTGTTTATTACATAGATAAACATCCCCTATTTTAAAGGGAAAAAGATACACAAGGTTTATGAACAGAAGATCCGATGTCTCCCTGATTCTAATTAAAGAAATGTAAACAAATATTTAAAGATTATCAATCTAAAGTCAGCAGTACAGACTGGCTCATTTCCTAATTCAGGTTCTGTGGTTAGCATACAAATACAGGTGCTGAAAGAATAAATGTGGATCACTTATCAAGTGAATGTGGCACACAGACTGAGACTGCCCCCTAAGACAGGCCTGGCATGGTGGGCTTGTCCCCTGTGTTTCATGAAGCTATAGGTTTATAGGTTCCAGGGACCAAAACCACAGATATGAGGGTTAGAGAGACAAAGTAGAAAAGGAGAACCAAGATGGCGGCATAGGTTAACGCCGGAGTTTGCTGCCTTGAACAACTACTTCAAAAGTGAAACTAAAAAACGGAACGGACATCACCCAGAACCACTGGAACGCTGGCTGAGTGGAAGTCCTACAACTAGGAGGAAAGAGAAACGCATACGGACACTCAGAGGAGGCGCAGTGCTGAAGTCAAATTCTGAGGTGCGGAGTGCGCGGAGTGGGCTGGTGGCGGAGGGCGTGGTTGGCATTTTCAATCGGGAGGGAGTCCCAGACTCTGAGCTCCAGATACAGGCGAGTCTTTAGGGACCCAGACTCAAACGGGAGAAGCGGGACTGTCTGGCTTCGGTCAGAGCGAGTGCAACTTTCTCTCCGAGCTTTGCAGCGGGTGCTGGGACTCAGAGAGGCAGAGCCCCTGGGGACAGGACTGAGAGCCGCCATAACTGCTCTCTCTGGCCCACCCTGTTGATCCTGAGCGACCTGCCCTGCCCAAGCCCTGCACACAGGCTTTTGCCGGATAGCCTCAGGCAAAGGCTAGATTAGCACCTCCCTAGAGGACAGAAGTTCTCTCACTGCAGACACAGCTGATTCTCATAGCCACTTGGCCTGGAGGTCAAACCCTCCCTGGTATTAGCTACAACAATCAAGGTTTAACTATAAGACTGCGAACAAAGACCACTAGGGGGTGCACCAAGGAAGCATAACAAAATGCGGAGACAAAGAAACAGGACAAAATTGTCAATGGAAGATATAGAGTTCAGAACCACACTTTTAAGGTCTCTCAAGAACTGTTTAGAAGCCGCCGATAAACTTAATGAGATCTACAAGAAAACTAATGAGACCCTCGATGTTATATTGGGGAACCAACTAGAAATTAAGCATACACGGACTGAAATAACGAGTATTATACAGACTCCTGACAGCAGACCAGAGGAGCGCAAGAATCAAGTCAATGATTTGAAATGCGAGGAAGCAAAAAACACCCAACCGGAAAAGCAAAATGAAAAAAGAATCCAAAAATTCGAGGATAGTGTAAGGAGCCTCTGGGACAGCTTCAAGCGTACCAACATCAGAATTATAGGGGTGCCAGAAGATGAGAGAGAGCAAGATATTGAAAACCTATTTGAAGAAATAATGACAGAAAACTTCCCCCACCTGGTGAAAGAAATGGACTTACAGGTCCAAGAAGCGCAGAGAACCCCAAACAAAAGGAATCCAAAGAGGACCACACCAAGACACATCATAATTAAAATGCCAAGAGCAAAAGATAAAGAGAGAATCTTAAAAGCAGCAAGAGAAAGACAGTCAGTTACCTACAAGGGAATACCCATACGACTGTCAGCTGATTTCTCAACAGAAACTTTGCAGGCCAGAAGGGAGTGGCAAGAAATATTCAAAGTGATGAATACCAAGAACCTACAACCAAGATTACTTTATCCAGCAAAGCTATCATTCAGAATTGAAGGTCAGATAAAGAGCTTCACAGATAAGGAAAAGCTAAAGGAGTTCATCACCACCAAACCAGGATTATATGAAATGCTGAAAGGTATCCTTTAAGAAGAGGAAGAGGAAGAAAAAGGTAAAGATACAAATTATGAACAACAAATATGCATCTATCAACAAGTGAATCTAAGAATCAAGTGAATAAATAATCTGATGAACAGAATGAACTGGTGATTATAATAGAATCACGGACATAGAAAGGGAGTGGACTGACTTCTTGGGGGGGAAAGAGGTGTGGGGGATGCGGGAAGAGACTGGACAAAAATCGTGCACCTATGGATGAGGACAGTGGGTGGGGAGTGAGGGCGGAGGGTGGGGTGGGAACTGGGAGGAGGGGAGTTATGGGGGGGAAAAAAGAGGAACAAATGTAATAATCTGAACAATAAAGATTTAATTTTAAAAAAATAGAAAATTAAAAAAAAAAAAAAGGAAATGCCTGGGGGGAAAATAGGAAAGTTGCCCAAAAGACCAGAGCCAAGAGGAAATGCACACTACCTGAGTGCCTATATACCAGTATTTCCAATAGCCCCTAATATTCGCCCTTTCCCCAATTCCTAAGGCAAGTGTAGAGGTTGCTTTTTCTCCACATTCCTCAGCCTGCATTTTGCCTTTGGGGACCCTCTTTCCTTTTCATAGCTGCACTTTGAATCACTAAATTGAACTAGATTCACTGTCTAGGCTTTTCTCTCAACTAATACTTCTGTAAGAACTGACCAACATGCAGGTCATTTTCCAAATAATCCTCTTAAAAATTATTACCGTCTTCTGTCCCAATCCCCTGTAAACCCACCACACACACACACACACACACACACACACACACACACACACACACACACTTCCCCCTCCCAACCCAGATCTAAAAGAATGCCTTTATAGTTGGTTTTTGCATATAGATTTCACAATGTAGAGGGAATTTCTTGACTTACTTTTTACAGTTTTGAAAAATGTATAACCACTAACATGTTGGCAAACAAGCTGAAATTCATATCCCTCTTGAATTTTTTCTCACTCACAGCCCCCATGTTATCTTGCTATGAAATTTCCAGGGAAGTCCAGAAGTCTGTTGCCTTGAACCTCCTGGGGGATGCTCTACACATAGACAATATAGCTCATGTACAGTTGATTACAAGTCAGGAAGAGGTTAATGACACTATACTGATTGTATGGCAGAATGAAGTGTAAGGGAAGTAGTGGAGGCATTTGGTATTAGGGGGCTAACCAAAATGTTTGAACCCAACCCAGTCAGTTATCTGAGGTAAAAAGAACCAAGGCACAGAACTGGCAGCCAATGGCAAGAATCAGTACTTTACCTTAGAGGGGTGTTTTACAAAACCAAAATCTCTTCCTCAGGACACACACAGAAACACATGAATTCCATTCTATTCAGCTTGGTTCCACCTAGCAGTGAGTCAGCTCTAGAGTTTTGTTTTAATTGCAAGATATATAGATTTTGTGTCATTAAGACTTCCAGGTACGTTAGAGCTCAAGGGCATTTATATCTAATGTGCATGTCTCTGTAGACCATATAGTCTTTTTCAGGAATTCTTAAATAAATGTTGGCGCCAGAGTTATTTCTTTTCTTTGCTAACCCCTGCATGAAAAGATGGCCCACAAACTACAGAGCAAGCATGTATGTAATACTGGGCGAAGGGGGGAGAGGATGTAGATTTTCAAAACTCTAAAGAAAACAAAACTAGGTGAAAACTACCGTTAGACCTAATCTAATGAGTAAAAATAGACATGAGTAAAAATGGAGTGAAATGGCAGAGTTGTAGCTTTTTATTCTTATTTTAGAAGAGAAATATTTTTGCAAACACATTTTCAGAAGGAAACTCAAATACAAAAGGGATCCTCTGGTTAGCCCTGACCGGTTTGGCTCAGTGGATAGAGCCAAAGGACTCAAGGGTCTGAGGACTCAAGGGTCCCAGGTTCGATTCCAGTTGAGGGCATGTACCTTGGTTGCAGGCACATCCCCAGTGGGGAGTGTGCAGGAGGCAGCTGATCGATGTTTCTCTCTCATCGATGTTTCTAACTCCCTTTCCCTCTCCCTTCCTCTCTGTAAAAAATCAATAAAATATATTTTTTTTAAAAAAGATCCTCTGGTTGAAATAAGAATATAAAACCCAGAGCCCCATCCAACGTCTAAATTCACTGAACCTCTAAGTTGGTTTTCACATACCTCCGTGGAAGCTGAAAAGATCCTTGAAGCATAGTTTGAAAATCATAGCTCAAAAACACACAACCATATTATGAGTAAATTACTTAAACATCTGATCCCAAATGAGTTACTTAAGTTTGATTGGCAACTGGGTAGTACCAGGGACAGCTAGAAGTGCTTTGCCAAGGTCTTGTCTGCTCCAATACTCCTTAATATTTGCCCAAATGACGTGGGTGCTGGAATATTAGCCACAAAAGACTAGAGTAAGTGACCAGCACTTTAACAAAGCTATATTTAGCTTAAATGTAGGAAAATCTGCAGTAAAACACACACACACACACACACACACACACACACACACACACACACACACACGAGTAACTTTTCCTTTACAAGACAAGAAAAAGAAGAAAAAAGAAAACTTTCCCTGATTGCCTCCCTTATTATTTTATACTATTGAATAACACATGTATATTTATACGCTTATATAAAGGTCTGGGCAAAAATAGGTTTACAGTTGTGAGTAACCAAAACAGAATTTATTTTTGTATTATTATTTTTAATTGATTTTAGAGAGAGAGAGAGAAGAAAAGAGAGAAAAAATTTGATCTATTAACTCTCTTAAGTGCCCCAACTCAGGTCAAACCCTGCAACCTAAGTATGTGCCCTGACTGGTAATCGAACCCACGACCTTTTTGGTGTACAGAATGACAATCCAACCAACTCAGCCACCAGGGCTGTTCCACTTATTTCTGCGTTCATTATTGGTTGCTACTTGTATGTGCCTTGACTCAAGATAGAGCTCACAATCTGGGTGTATTGGGGCAACACTCTAACCAACTGAAGGTGTATTATTATTTATTAATTATTGTATTATTTATTTATAAACTGTAAGTCGACTTTTGCCCACCCCTGTATTTGCAAACCACCTCAAATTTTTTTTTTGTAAAAAGATGAAAAGAGTAGCAAAGGGGGGATTCCAAGTAGCGAATCTAACTTCTCTTCCCTCTAAACCAGTGGTTCTCAACCTTCTGGCCCTTTAAATACAGTTCCTCATGTTGTGACCCAACCATAAAATTATTTTCGCTGCTACTTCATAACTGTAATGTTGCTACTGTTATGAATCGTAATGTAAATATCTGATATGCAGGATGGTCTTAGGCGACCCCTGTGAAAGGGTCGTTCAACCGCTGAAGGGGTCGCGACCCACAGGTTGAGAACTGCTGCAAACAGTCAGAAAGTCCAAAGAAGTTACTAGGACAAGTCAGCAATCTAGTGGAACTTGATGCAGGTTGCAATGCCTCTTTGCTTTAGAATTTAAAATCTAGAGGTAAGAAAGGTTAAGGTAATGATTAGCCTCTGACTCACTCAGTGGTGGAACATGAAATGTACAGCACCTGTGCTGCAAAAAGGACATCTGGCCTACTAACAACCTCAGGCTCCAGATTTGCTGCTCTGCCTTTCCTGGCAGAGGACTTGTGGACAGAAGAAAAGGCAGTTTTCTTCACTAACTGCTCAACATAACGAGCAATGTGCCTTAAGACAGAAGCAAGTTTAAAGACTAAACTTCTGTGTAGACCCACAAAGAAAAAAAACAAAACAAAATGTAAACCCAAGAGCTTTGCATTCTGCAGTTTTAACCCTTTTTAAGTAATGTAAACAATTGCCAAGCATGTTTCCAGGGTGTAGTGTTTCCTTAGTTCCCATGATTTATCATCTGGGGCAGATGATAAATGTGATAGATATACTCAAAACATCACTATTTAAACCTCTATCAATACACTTAAAGAAGTGTGTGGCCCTGACCGGTTTGGCTCAGTGGATAGAGCATCGGCCTGCAGACTCAAGGGTCCCAAGTTCGATTCGGTCAAGGGCATGTACCTTGGTTGCAGGCACACACCCAGTGGGGAATGTGCGGGAGGCAGCTGATCGATGTTTCTCTCTCATCAATGTTTCTAACTCTCTATCCCTTTCCCTTCCTCTCTGTAAAAAAATCAATAAAATATATTTAAAAAAAAAAAAAAAAAAGAAGAAGTGTGTGGAGTATTCCATGGGAAGGTATAGCATTGTTGCTAAGTTCATGGTCTCTGAAATTAGATCTCCTTGGTTTAAGTTCTAGCTTCACCCACCTCCCTTTTTTGTGGCAGCACAGAAAAGAAAATACACAAGTAAGTAGGTTATTGTGTAGTTATTGTGGCATAGTTTTCTAAACCATAGCTTTCTGAGCTGAAAAATGAGACTAATGATAATAGTAACCACCTCCCACCGTGAAGATTAAATGAGATGATCTGTGCAATGACCTGCCAATAAATCAACATAACCCACTCAATAAATCAACTGTTTTGATCCTCGTTTCATTCCTGATATTTTCATTCTAAATTGATGGTGGAAAGAGAGACTTGTGAAAGTGCTTGGGTCTTAAGACACTTGCGCTCTCAATTTATTTTGAGTTCCTCATGTTAATAGCAACAGAACATCTCTTTCTTTTACTCCTGGTATTAGAAAGCACTCAGCAACAAATTGCCTCAGAGGCTGCATGGAGAAAGTGCGAGTGTATGCAAGAATATTTGAGAGAAGGAATAAAAGAGAGACATAAAAATCAAAGGGATACAAAATAATTGAAAAGTGTCAATGTATTTAGGATAGTCTTCCAGTTATCCATAAGGATCATTAAATAAGGAAAAGAAGAATCAGCTGGCTAGCACAGCCCCAGATTACAGTCACCCTGCCTCTCCACAGGTTTGCAGTGCACCGGGACCACAAATTAATGTGTGCTGATGTCACCCTTACCTGATCAGCACCGGGTCTGAACCTCACCACCAACAACATTGGCCCAGGTTTACTTGGGTTTCTGTAAGGCCAGCTAACTCATCCAGGCAGTCTAGAGTCTAGGTAAGGAATAGATGCATTAAGATTTTTTCAAAGGGATGGGGAGGGGTTATTGCTTGGGAACAGAAGAGTAAATAGAAATAAATAGAAATTGCAACTCCTATTCCTGAACCTCAGTCAATTGTAAATAGTTGGCTGCTGATTACTGATCTTGATTTTAACTTTTTTTTCTTTTCTAGTGAAAAAAGTGTCCCCTGATGGAGAAATGACTTATGTGTAAGAAAGTACTTGATTAATAACCATCATTCTGTCTCCAGCTGTGTAGCCGACTCATCTTAAAAAACCCTTGGGAGGTTCTACTTGAAGCTGTGGTTTATTTCAAAGGAAACCAAAAAGTGGGGGTGGAGGAGTGAAAGACTGTAAGAAAATCTCTTCCCTATGTCTTTAAACTCTCTAAAAGGCAGCACAAAAAAGAAAATACCCAAGTAAATAGGTTCAAGTATGATAAGAATCATGGTTTCTAAAGAATAGTGAAAGGTCAATGATTTGAAAGTCAATAAACCTATTTCTGATGTTTACTTCAGCTGTGACTCATTATGTAACATTGATGAGGGTCACAGAAACTTTCAGTTCTCGGTTTCCCCATCTGTAAAATGAAGATTTGAGTAATTGGCCCATCCGCATTGCATCTGATGTGCTTTCAGAGACTCAGAATAAAAATTATGAACATGCATTAACACAAAGACAAGGGATTCCCTGCTGAGAAAGACTAGAGGAGAAAAAATAAACACCTACCTTTGGATGCTAATTGGTTGTCCCAGGTTGAAGGAATTTATTAAACATTATTGGGAAGAAAATTTTGGTGATAAAAAGAGAGGATTTCTATAAGAAGAGACAGACAAAATTATAGAGATTCAGTTACTCTCATTTACTTGCTAGAATTACAATGTTTCCTCTTCACCCTGTAAGGGAAATCCTTGAGAAGCTTGTGGACTGTCACCATCTGTTCAGCAAAACATGCATCAACATAATATTTTCCACATGTTACTTTTTTTTAATTTTGAAAACAAATTAATCTTTTCCCAGCCAAAATGTTTTACTGTAACTATTGTCAAAGGAAATTCGGTAGAAAGTCTCTGTTTTGATTCCACTGCTCTCCTGACCCACTCCCACCATCAAATCATTTGCAGTTCCTATGGCAATGTATGACTTAAAGCTTAGAAGAAACTAATAATTGGCTCCTTTTAAAATCAGAACAAGTCTATGTTCCCTACGTTTGTAAAATGCCTGCTCTGAAACTCTTATTCGCAAAGTCATCTCTCTCCACTTCCATCATCGAATCTCCATAGTGACTTCTACCAATGACTTGCTCAAGGCCAAGAAGACCATAAGAACCTGGATGTTCAGTCTTGGCTGTGCCATGGTCAACCATTCCTTTCCCTGCTATCCTCCTCCCACCAGCACTCTTCTGACTGATGCCCTCAGCAACCAGGCCTGAAAGTCAACACTGTGGGCCAACTATGGCTTACCAAGCCCACTCTGCACCCAGCACTGTGGGCCAACTACTGCTTACCAAGCCCAGCTCTGCACCTAGGCACAAAAGGACAGGAATAAACAGTGCTAGACATAGTACTTCCTGCCCACAAAGAGCTCACAAACTTGTTGAAAAGAAGACAGAATCACCCTATCTAATAATAGACAAACATGGTAATTAACCATACCTCCGACACACTTCCCATTGGCTAATCAGGGCGATATGCAAATTAACTTCCAACCAAGATGGCAGCCGGCAGCCAGGCAGCTGAAGCGAACAGGAGGCTTGCTTGCTCCAGTGATGGAGGAAGCCAAGGTTCCCCGCCTGCTGCTGCCAGCCTCTGGGGAGCTGCACTCTAAGAAACAATGTTGCAATTATAGAAGCTAAACAAACCCCAGAAAACTGCTTTCAGCCAGCTGGGCCTCAGAGCTGGAGCTGCAACAGTGTTTCAATTATAGAACCCAAACAAACCCAAATACCTGCTTTCAGCAGCCGAGGTCTCAGAGCTGGAGCCGAGCCTCAGAGCTAAAGCCGGCTCTCAGTTCCAGTGACAGCCACAGAAGGTAAATAAATCCCAGAATAACAAAAAAAAAGAAAAAAAGAGAGGTTGGGAGCTTCAGTCACCTGCCAGCCTGACAATGGCCCTCAGCCCCTTACCCAGACTGGCCAAGCACCCCAGTGGGGACCCCCATCCTGAAGGGGGTGTGACCAGCTGCAAACAGCTATCAGTCCCTCATCCAGGCTGGCCAGGCACCCAAGCGGGACCCCCACCCTGATCTGGGACACCCTTCAGGGCAGCCCCCACCCATGCACCAGGCCTCTATCCTATATAGTAAAAGGGTAATATGTGAACTGACCCTAACAGCAGAAGGACTGGGAATGACTGGTCACTATGACACACACTGACCACCAGGGGGCGGACGCTCAATGCAGGAGCTGCCCTCTGGTGGTCAGGGCGCTCTCACATGGGAGGAGTTCTGCTCAGCCACAAGCCAGGCTGATGGCTACCAGTACAGCGGTGGTGGTGGGAGCCTCTCCTGCCTCCTCAGCAGCACTAAGGATGTCCGACTGCAGTTTAGGCCTGCTCCCCGCTGGCAAGTGGACATCCCCCGAGGGCTGCCGGTCTGCCAGAGGGATGCCTGATTGCCATCTTAGGCCCAATCCCCCGGGGAGCGGACCTAAGCCAGCAGGTGGTCATCCCCTGAGGGGTCCCAGACTGCAAGAGGGCACAGGCCAGGCTGAGGGACCCCCCTTCCCCCCCAAGTGCACAAATGTTTGTGCACCGGGCCTCTAGTCCTATATAATAAAAAAGAAACATGAAAATTAGCCATCCCTCCCCTACGCTCAAGCCATGCCCACAAGCCACGCCCACAAGCCAACCAGAGTAACTATGCAAATTAACCAACAAAGATGGTAGTTAATTTGCATATGCAGGTGTCAGGTGTCCCAGGAGGTGATGTGGCCGTGGGCTCCCAGGACCTTGCCAGAGGAGAGTGGGAGGTTTGGGGGACTTGGCAGAGCAGGAGACCACTGGACATAGTGCAGAGCGAGAGAGAGAGTGGCTTGGAGGGCATAGCTCCCTCTCTCACCCCAGCTTCCTCATCACAGCTGTGGAAACTGACAGCAGGGAAGAGGAAGTCCCACCCCTACAGAATCAGCCAGAATCAGCCATTGGTCAGACAGCTCTCAGCGGCCTGATAGCCAGGACTCTCATTCACCTGCATCTCAGACCGTGACAGTAGAAAGGTGGGACTATGTCTAAAGAACAACTGTTGATACAACGTAGCTCTGCAGCTGAAAGATGCTGGCGTTATTGACAGAAAGTGTCTGCAGAGCAGCATGCGTCTGATCTTGAAAGACGGCGGCACCTGCGACAGGATGTATCTGAACACCAGCTACTGGAAAAACATCACTCTGATGCGGAAAAACACTGGTGTTATCGACAGAAAATGTCTAAAGACCAACGTGCCTTTGAAGTTGAAAGAAGGCGGTGGCAACGACAGAATATGTCTAGAGAACTGTCATCAATAAGTACTACCAATATCAGTAGGAACTGCCTTCTCAGCGAAAATGGAGTACATGATGATGCAATCTTCGAACATAGTTGTGGTGGAATGACTGTTCGATGTGAATTTTGCCTATCACTAAATTTCTCTGATGAAAAACCATCCGATGGGAAATTTATTCAATGTTGTAGCAAAGGGAAAGTCTGTTCAAATGATATACATTTTCCAGATTACCTGGCATATTTAAAAAGATTAATGGAAAATGAAGATTCTGACAGTAAAAATTTCATGGAAAATATTTGTTCCATAAATAGTTCTTTTGCTTTTGCTTCCATGGGTGCAAATATTGCATCACCATCAGGATAGGTGCCATACTGTTTTAGAATACGCAGACAAGTTTATCACCATACTGGAACTTTACAACTTTCGGATGGTGTTTCTCAGAAATTTGCTCAACTCTATATTTTGGATACAGCTGAAGCTACAAATAAAAGATTAGCAATGCCAGAAAACCAGGGCTGCTCAGAAAGACTCATGATCAACATCAACAACCTCATGCATGAAATAAGTGAATTAACAATCATACAAGATGCTACATGAGGTAGAAATAGAAGCCCAATCTTAAGGAGCAGCAAAAGGTATTGCTCTCACAGAAGTAACAATGGCTATTAAATATGATCGTAACAGTGACCCAGGTAGATATAATTCTCCCCACGTAACCGAGATTGCTGTCATATTCAGAAACGAAGATGGAGAACCTCCTTTTGAAAGGGACTTGCTCATTCATTGTAAACCAGATCCCAATAATCCAAATGCCACTAAAATGAAGCAAATCAATATCCTGTTTCCTACATTAGATGCGATGACATATCCTATTCTTTTTCCACATGGTGAAAAAGGCTGGGGAACAGATATTGCATTAAGACTCAGAGACAACAGTGTAATCAACAATAATACTAGACAAACTGTAAGGACACGAGTCACACAAATGCAGTATTATGGATTTCATCTCTCTGTGCAGGACACGTTCAATCTTATTTTAAATGCAGGAAAATTAACTCAACAGTTTATCATGGATTCATATTCAAAAATGGAGGTCAATCAGATAAATTTCATCAAAGCAAACCAATCTAAGTTGAGAGTTGAAAAATATAGTGGTTTGATGGATTATCTCGAATCTAGATCTGAAAATGACAATGTGCTGATTGGTAAAATGATAATATTTCCATTATCTTCTGAGGGTAGTCCCAGAAATATGCAACAGCGATATCAAGATGCTATAGCAATTGTAACGAAGTATGGCAAGCCAGATTTATTCATAACCATTACATGCAATCTAAATGGGCAGATATTGCAAACAATTTACAACGCTGGCAAAAAGTTGAAAACAGACCTGACTTGGTAGCCAGAGTTTTTAATATTAAGCTGAATGCTCTTTTAAATGATATCTGCAAAGTCCATTTATTTGGCAAAGTAATAGCTAAAATTCATGTCGTTGAATTTCAGAAACGCGGACTGCCTCACGCTCACATATTATTGATATTAGATAGTGAGTCCAAATTACGTTCCTCTAATTAATTCCTTTTCAATGTGCACGAGTTTCATGCACCAGGCTACTAGAGGATAAGATGGTAAAAACATTCAATGTGACCAGGTAAAAATGATGATAACAATGATGATGGTGATGATGAGGATGATTGGGTACGGTCACAAATATAACTCCGTTATTTCATCTGTATCTTCTCTTCCAAGTTTCCAGACATTGGCTGGCCAGAAGGAAATTAACTTTTAATCTTGTCTGGTTTAAAGTTTAGTCTGACCCAATAATTCTGATAGTCCTATTTGGTAATATTCAGCTGTTTGATACCCATTTTCCAAAAATGGTAAAATCTTAGAAAACAGTTATCCTGTTCATTTAGGTGGTTTTGTGTAACTCTAAACATATTTTGGAACATCTATGACCTTAGAGAATATTAGTGTCACTCTAGAAAATAGATGTATTTATACCTAGCTGCAACTGTCATTCAAAAACTAGATTTATTTCTATCTAGCTGCAATATGCATAAAGAAAACAGTAGTATGTTTATAATAGGTATATAGAGCAGGCACTATTATTATTTTTAAACAAGTAAACTGAGACCCAAAGAGATCAGCAATACTTTAGAATAATTGTTATGAACTGAACTGTGTCCCCCAAAATTCATGTTAATGTCCTAACACCCAGTAACTCAAAATGTGATGATATTTGGAGACAGAGTCTTTAAAGAGGTAATGCAGTTAAAATGAGGTCATTCAGATATCACAGTGTCCTAATACGAAGAGAAAATTTGGACACAGACTGGCATAGCCAGTAGACAATAATAAGATACAGGGAGAAGATTGTCATTTACAAGCCAAGGAGAGAAACCACAAACAAAACCATCTCAGATCTATAAACCATCTAGATCTCAGACTGCTGGCTTCCAAAATTGTATTTAAGCCTCCTAGTCTGTTGTAATTTGTCATGGCAGCCCTAGCAAATTAATACAATGGGAAACCTCTAAAAACATCATCCTGTGAACAGTACAACAAAAAGACATGGTTTCTAACAACAAGAAAGCCCACTGCATGGGAGAACATATTTGCCAATGTTATCACCAATAAGGGTTTAATTTCCAACATTTATAGGGACCTCATACAACTTAACAAAAGGAAGAGAAACAATCCAATCAAAAAATGGGCAAAGGACCTAAATAGACACTTTTCAAAAGAGGACATTCAGAAAGCCAGGAGTCATATGAAAACATGCTCAAAGTCACTAATCATCCGAGAGATGCAAATCAAAACAACTGTAAGGTATCATCTCACACCTGTCAGAATGGCTATCATCAACAAATCAACAAACGACAAGTGCTGGAGAGGATGTGGAGAAAAAGGAACACTCGTGCACTGCTGGTGGGAATGCAGACTGGTGCAGCCACTATGAAAGACAGTATGGAGTTTCCTCAAAAAGTTAAAAATGGAACTCCCATTTGACCCAGTGATCCCACTTCTAGGAATATATCCCAAGAAACCAGAACACCAATCAGAAAGGATATATGCATTCCTATGTTCATAGCAGCACAATTTACCATAGCTAAGATCTGGAAACAGCCTCAGTGCCCATCAGCAGATGAATGGATTAGAAAACTGTGGTACGTCTACACAATGGAATACTATGCTGCTGTAAAAAAGAAGGAATTCTTACCATTTGCAACAGCATGGATGGAACTAGAGAGCATTATGCTAAGTGAAATAATCCAGTCAATGAAAGAAAAATACCACATGATCTCACTCATTTATGGATAATAAAGACCATTATAACCTGATGAACAAAAATAGATACAGAGGCAGAGCAGCATCAAACAGACTGTCAAACTACAGCGGGAAGGCCAGGGAGGGTTGAGGGTGTGTGTAAGAGATCAACCAAAGGACTTGTATGCATGCATATAAGCATAACCAATGGACACAAGACACTGGGGGGTAGGGGAGGCCAGGGGAATGTCAACGGGGGGGAAAAAGGAGACATATGTAATACTCTTTGTAATACTTTAAGCAATAAAACAAAATTTTAAAAATAGACATGGTTTCTGTCTGTTTTTTAACTGGTATTAGCTATTTTACATACTTCAACAGTGTCTTTGTCTGGCACAACACATGTTCAAAAATATTTGTTGGATTAATAAATGAACTTTATTGTTTTAGTTAATGCAAGATATTACTTGAACACGTTTTATCAAGCTAAATAGAAAATAAAACTGAAAATGTAACTTCTTCCTGTTATAAAAATAGTCACAGGATGTAAAGCACAGCATAGGGAATACATTCAGTAATATTGTAATAACTGTGTGATTGTCAGATGAGTACTAGACTTATCAGGGTGATCACTTTATAAGTTATATAAATATCTCATCATTATGCTGTACACCTGACACTAATAAAATATTGTATATCAACTGTAACTCATAACCAATGGACATAAGACACTGGGGGGTAGGGGAGGCCAGGGGAATGTCAAGGACGGGGAAAAAAAAAGGAGACATATGTAATACTCTCTGTAATACTTTAAGCAATAAAAATATAAAAATAAATAAAAAATAAATAAATCATAAAGAAAGCCCTTGCTTGGGTAGCACAATTGGTTGAAGCATCATCTGGATATGCCAAGAAGTAACCAATGAATGTATAGATAAGTGGAACAACAAATCAATGTATATCTCTCTCTTTCTCTTTCTCTCTCTCTCTCTCTCTCTCTCTCTCAAATAAATAAATAATAAATAAAAATCGTTTTAAAAGTTACTTCCTCATTTTTAAAACTCTACATTTATATCCAAGGTAATTTATAATAATTGTTCAATAAAAATTTTAATATCAAAATAGCAGTATGCTCCGGAAGTCATCATTTCTACAAATGTTAATAAGTTACTTCCTTGAGATGAAAGACTCAAATTATAGAGAGGTGACTGATGAAAGTATTTTATTTGAATTTTCATTTCTATTACTATAGCCAGAGTCCTCCTAAGAACCAATGCCTTGCTTTACTTCTATCATCTCATTGATCGCTCCCAAATCTTTCTGAAGTTGTTAGAAGTACAAGTATCTCCAATTGATAAATGGAGAAAGTTAACTGGCAAGTCAAAGACTACTTTTAAATATTAGAGAGCAGGCTCATAAGGAAGGTAGTTAAACAGGATGAAGACAGTTAAACATATGCCATTGGGAGAGGAAGGAGAGAGGGAAGGAACAGAGGGAGCACAGTCTTTGAGCCCCCGCCCCAATGAGTTTGATCACATCTAGAGCCCAGAAGTAACCATGAGAATGTAAACTCCACAGGAATTTGGAGAAAGCTTGGAGAGGACTTTGGGTTTCTATACCTTTAGACAATCTAATCCTACCTAGTGCTTGGACCTCTGAATGACAATAAGAGTAATAATGACAACAGCATTGGTGTGTGTGTGTGTGTGTGTGTGTGTGTGTGTGTGTGTGTGTGTGTGTTGGTGGTGGAGGGAAGTGGACATTATAGCGATCTTACACAATGGTGGGAACTGATTAGCAGTCTCTGAGGCTGGAGCTTGAATCCATAGGGTAGGTCATGAGGAAGAGAAGGTATAAAGTGAGCAAGTACAATCTGGAACCCACGAGTCAGGGACAGACTGAAAATTGCACTATCGGTTACAGTGGCCTCTAACTTTGATGGTGTTCATGTCCAGGGCCCTTTGTCACAGAACTAAATATAGATGTGAAGGAGGAGGATCCCAGGGAAGATGGCTGCTGTCCTGTGCCAATGAGGTGAGCCAACAGGTAGCCACAATATCTGTCAGTGCAAGCGACAAGAGCACCTGCCCCGACTTTACTAAGCATAAAACCCAAAATAGTTGCTGTTTTGTTTTCAACTTCCAAACTATTGCAGATATGTCTCTTATGGCCCACCCAAAACCAAACACATTCAGTGAAGGAATTTCTAGGAAACAAAATTCAACCTAGCCAAGTTGACATATTACAAGGCACCGCACAAATAAATCTATCATCTGAGCTAGATATTTCATATTAATTTGCAATTAAGAAAAAATGAAGCTTGGGTGAGGGTAGATAACTGGAGTCACAGAGCTAGTAAGTGGTAGAGCCAAAATTCCAAATGCCTCTACTTTGTCTAATTAGGCATATTAACTATCAAGGGTCCAAATGGAAATAGTGATTTAATAGGTATCCCCCAAAAAGCCTCTAATATTATTAATTTTTATGATCATAAGCCCTTACAAATGTAAAACACTTTGTAGTTTTCAATATGTTTTCTTATAAACTTCTCCTCTGAATTCTCAGAACAATGCTGTGAAAAAGGCAGGTGAGTTTATCTACGTTATACAGATGAGGAAACTAATTCTTATTTATACTTTCCTAAAACCCACAGCCAGTGAAAGAGCCAACTCTGGAATCCAAGTCTCCTGACTTAGCCCTTTATCCAGAGCCCTTGTAAATTAAAGTAACTGGCCAGAGTTGACAAATTATCCAAGAAGGAGAGGAAAGGTAATAAAAGACCATAAACAGTAGTAGATCTGGTGGTGATTACATTTAAAAATTGTAAACACAATGCCACAGACCTGCTCCTAGCCTAGCAAGTGAATTTACTCCCCTCACGCTCCCCTCATCCCTGTGAGAACTGGAACAATTCCCTGTTATCTGACCTGGTTTTCCATGTCCAATCACTAGGTTCTGAGTCTTCCTGGGTTCTGAGGATAGCATCTAGGCCAGGGGTGGGCAACCCCTGGCACGCGTGCCAAACATGGCACACCAGTAACTTTTGCTGGCACTAGAAACCCGCTCTTATAATCTTCCATTTACAATTTTTTTCTTAATATTGACTTTTTTATTTTTCAGATAAATTCAGTGTAGGTGCATGTTAGATAAATAAATAATTTTACATAACATGTATACATTTAAAAATAAATGTATTTTTCATCATCATATACTGTGTTTTTGTCACTCAAATGAATTTTATTATTTCTTCAAGGTTTTTCACATATGTACACCTTAAGAGATATCAAGTAGGCATAACATGTTCTCAAAAAATTAGGGTTGGCACGCAGAAGAATTTTGAGTCAGAGATTTTGCTGGTTTTGGCACGCACTCACAAAAAGGTTGCCCACCCACTGAGTTCATCCATTTTAAGGAGAAAAGGGTTGTTATGTGTGAAAGGAATCGAAAATCTCATCTTGTTTTACAAAAACAAAAACAAACAAAACAAAAAAAAACGAAGCTGTCTCTTCTCTAGACTTCAAGAGAAATTTAACTATTTTCAATGTTATAGCTAGAATTTATTAATTCCTTCTATAAGCATTTGTGGAATTTCTATCATGGGCAAGCAGAATGCTAAGCACTCTTGGACACAACATGAATCAATGTAGATTCCACCCTCAAGGAACTTACAGAAAATAAATGGGTGAGGCATGAGGATAAATCTATGTATTCTGAGATGCCATGAGAAAAATTATAAATCAAGTGCTATGGGGGTTCAGTTGGAGATAATTACTTCTGGTTAGGGTTAAAAAGGGAAGTTTTTATGGAGCTAGAACTTGAAGATAGTGTCTAAATAAAGCAGCTATGAAAACAGAGCTGTTTAACTTGGTTGGAGCATGGGGCATGTGAGGTGGAAAAGGTGGGAAATAGAGTTAGTAGGGTAGGTCGGGAGTAGTAGAGAATCAAGTAAGAAGGGTAATTGAAGCCAGGTTGTGGTAGGCCTTGAAAGTATTGATAAGGAATTCAAAATTCATGTGCAGACAACTTGAAGTTCTCAGAGTTTGGGGGCAACTTGAGACACTGCGTTAACTATAGTTTGCAAGGTTTGAAGAAAAGCAAATCTCAACTAATTTACATTTAACCCTTTTCAACCCCAATTAAATGTCATGGGATAAATAGAGATCCACTCATTCCTTTTAATCAAAGGTAATTTGTTTACTCTAGCAATTATCCTTTCTAACTAGTCTCTTATCCTTGATGAGGGGTTTGACTAGAAAAGTCAAGGAAGGGAAAATGTCCTTTTGCCGACTAGATCCAATGCTCAGCTCAACTTGTTCAAGGCCCAAGAGAATATTGTTTCCTTGTCTGCAATTCTTGTCTTCTGCAATCTGATGGACCTTAGTTGGAGAAATCCCTAGCCCATCTGTAAGTTCTAGTACAGGAAAAATCAAAACAGGCAACTCAGTACCTAAAATTGTGATGGCGAGAACCCATTACAAGGTTGGTTGCCTCTGAAAGTATCTCAAAAGGAGTCACATCAAGTCTTTTCATTTCTATGATGAGGAAAATGAATACACTTAGGCCAGACGGCTCATGAAATTATCCATCCCTGCATCATCCAGCAGTCATATGATAATGTCCCACGCTATGGTGACTGTACAATGCTCACATGAAACTTCATTCTCACATGAGAGAAGAAATCAAGTCATGATACTGGCACTGTTTCTTAGAGATTTCACAGCATAAGCCTTGAAAGAATAGGGAAAATAAAATGCACAAATATATTGTTTTAATATTTTAAGTTAATATTATAATTTCACTTTATTATTATATTATTTTTAATTAAAATAATTCCAGTTTCTTCCTGAAAAGTGAAAAAATTATCCACTCTCAATAACATGTTCCAAAGACCAATGGGTAAATATGCAATTATCTTAGTTGCTCATTTTTCTAGAAAAAAAAATAGAAATTATAACAGAAACTGATTGTTCCCTTCCAGTCAGTTACAATTTAAGTAGATGATGCTATCTAGCATTTATTTAACTATCCATTTTCATACACTTAGTTATTGATTTTGGCTAAAACTATTTTATAAATCATATTTGTCTTGTTGATGGGTATGGGAAGTCAGAACCAGAACCCCAAGTGCTGGAGAATTCCCCTAGAGAGGAAGGAAAGGTTTACAAATAGAGGGCCAGCCAGCCCAGCAGCAGCCAGGAGTTGGGGAGGGTAATGGTCCTCCACTCTAACAATTCACCTTTTAACTTTTTATTTAGTCTTTCCTATTATTCTCCTAATATGAATACTATTTTCTATCTATGAAACCCTCTTATCATGTAGGTAAAACTTATTGGGTTCAAAGAAAAATCAATAAAAAAACAAATCTCCCTTTAACAAAACTGTTGAAAACACATTCCTTTAAGGTTAAAATTAAACAGCCTCATCTGATTTTTTTTTCCCCGTGACAGCAAACACTGAGTCTGTCCCAAGCCTGCCCCGGCTGCCCTGCACATGGATAGCAGTCCACAGAGACCTCCGGGAGGCGAGTAACAAGACGAATGAAAGTGGAACAAATGATCCACCGCCCAGCACCGTGTTTCCAGGAGCAACTGGTGTCCACTTCCAAATCTCTGGCTAGAAACGATGAGAATTAGTAAGGAGAACTATGTGGTCCAGAAAAAAAACATGTGTGGACCTGAATGGCTTGTCATTATTAAGTTTCCCCACTGGGTCAACATGCCGCCTCCCCAGTTTACCAGGTTTCGCCTAACCTCATCCACATTTAAGTCTACGGAAAAACAGGAGGGCCTTTCAGAGAGGAAATTCATTCATGTTTGGATTCGGGCAGACTTAGAAACCTTTAATAGCACTGTCATTATCCTGCCGGGTACACCACAGCGCAGCCAGTGAGCTCTCCCTCAACGGGCACAAAATTTCCTCTGGAATTTACAGAGCAGAAACCTTGCACACACCTCACCATAAGAACCAGATTACATAATGTCTCCATCACCCTCCTGACAGCTACAATTATGAGTCAATCCTGGTTTAAATATGAAACCGGAAGCTCCGTGTTTCCCCTCTGACTATGTGGCAGGCTAAGTCGAGCTCTCTGGGCCTGTCAGTTTGGCGATTTGAGCTGCTCCCACAGTCACTAATTTAGCATGAGACCAAATGACGGGGTAATTAAAAGCAGCGCTGCAGAGACCCACTCCAGGACCAGATGTTCTCCTTATTTAACCATTGCCCACAAAAGGAACAGAAATAGCGTCCCCCCAACCCCCATTCATTTTTCCTTTTCTTTATCTTCCCCAGCTCATTTCCATCTTCTGATCTTTCAATCCCACAAAATAAAAGTCCCAATACGGAAAGATGACAGGTTATTGAACACATGCCTGTACGTTGTAATGGGCCCTGTAGTCTCCTCTCTGTACTTCTCACTGCCTCCCAGCTCCAAAGGCTAAGTTGCCCTGGCAACTTCACATGACTAAGCCTCCTACAGCCCCACCTAGCTGTGAGGACTCAGATTTGAGTCAACATGCCCCCCTCCCCCCTCCCATCCCCCAACCGGCACTTGGTAGTCCAGAGACTAAGTAAATAGCATTGCTTTTTGGTGTTTTAGGAGCCAAAGACTGGCTGAAGGAGGCATCCCCTCCCCGCTTTATTACCCAAAAGACTGGACAAATAAGTCTCCACACTAGCTTCTAGAGAGCCCTGGCTAGGAAGGCCATGGCCCACCTGGTAAATAAAGGAGAGGTCTTTTCTTCATTTTTCTAGCTACTGGACAAATAAGAGAGAGGGAGAAAGGAAACTTGAGCTAATAATTTAAATCATCCCAAAATGGAGCAGTATATGATAAAGCTAACCCTATGTTATCAAATTAGGTGAACTAGCTTCCATATGTTCTTTGGGATCCAGGGTCTGGTCACTATCTAAACTGCAGAATTCCCCAGCATTAAATACATATATACAGAAACTTTGAAGACCATTTTGGAAATCAAAAGAATAAAGATGTAATTTCACCATGTGTCATCATAGACAAGCCACCTCTACCTCTGAAGTAATTTCTTTTTGTTGTTGTTGCTGTTGTTAATCCTCACCCAATGATATTTTTCCATTGATTTGTAGAAAGAGTGGAAGGGAGGGGGAGAGACAGAGAGAGAGAACGGCACTTCAGTCTGCAGGCTGACGCTCTATCCATTGAGCCAAACTGGCTAGGGCTGAAGTAATTTCTTAACCTGCAGTAGGAAATGATAGTCCTTGCTTTCTTCTCCTCAGATATTTGTCTGCAAACTTCACCCTCACCAACCATTTCTAGGCATATGCATTTCTGGGTTTTTAAAATAAAAGGTGTTAACAAATCCTCAGTATTTCCAAATAAATAGGTATAATCCTTTAAACATTAAATCTAAATATATAAAACAGGATAGTTCACAGAGGATTTTGACTTTAAGAACCTTCCATTCTGGCCTTCAGTGATCCATTTTGGATCATTAATTATTTGCTAGAGTCAGGTAGGTTGATTCAAGCCACTGCCTATTAATGACCAATCTGAAATGAGGATAAAGCTAAACACACACACACACACACACACACACACACACACACACACAACAAAACCTGTAAATCCAAAGGAAACAGAAATACTTAATATTTTGGAGGAAACTTGGCAGTTCTGTAAAGCAATGGCACTGCTGCTGATACTGTTGTACTACTTTTGTTCTATCTAAGAATCACTTCACATGCAGGATTGGATGTGGCTTATGCCCTCCTGGTTAAAGAGACAGGAAAGGGACAGTCTGAAGTCTCAACTTTCAGGGGTTAATATCCACAGCAAGGCAAAATGGTGCCCAGAATGACAGCAAACAGCCACATGACAAGAAATAAATTGTTGTGGGCAGCTCTATATTGGGCATACTGTACCCGAACACAAATAAGGACTCACTGGGGTCCCATCTTTAAGAAGGCCTTTCTATTACTCGCCACCTGATCATTGTGTGTTGGGGGGCGGGGGGGGACGGCGAGTTAAGAGATATGAGAGGAGCGTCTACTCTTATGTCAATGTCACTTATGTGATATTTCCTGCAGATACATGAAGATGTATTTGAAGTAGGATGTTCTCTACTATCTCATATTTATGAGCTTCCTGATCAGAATGCAAAAGTGTACTGGCTTCTGATCAGGAATTGAATCAGCTACCTCCTGGTTCCTGGGTTGACACTTAAGCACTGAGCAACACTGGCCGGGAATAAATCAGTAATTCTTAACGGGAGAATAGGACATTATCCTGGAGGAAAATGTAGTATGAAAAAGCAAATATAATAATAAAACTTTATATTTAGAAAACTTTTTAAAAAAAGTGTACTGGCTTTTATTGAATAGGGAAATGTGCATGTATTCAGTGCCTCAGAGGGAAACACTCAAGCTAAGCCCAAAATAACAAGAACCTTGGAGACATATTTAGATCAACATATAAGAAACAATGATGCACACCACGCAGAGCAATTGCTCTTACTGTCCTGCTTCCACAGGACATCTGAAGAATGACGAAGGATGGACTACTCACACTCTTTGCAAATATAAAACATGAGTCACACTTGCCGCTTTTAACCTTCCACTTGCTGGGAAAGGATGACTCCTCCACCTGAGTGCCCCACTCTGCCTGGGGTCATTTCGGGAGACATTTGCAGCATGTTTGTGTTCTCAAAAATGATGTCCTACTCTTTCCTTCAAACTTCTCCTGAACTTCTGCCCAGCCAAGGTTGCCCAATACCCACCTTGCTTCCCCTATTTCTTGTGTAGATTTGTAAGTGACAAAAAAACAGCCAACAAGTTAGTATTAATTCTTTACATTCCTGGTTTTATTCATTTGTTGTACATATTTGTTGTCCACTTACGATGGGCCAGGGACTGCACAGGGGAAGGCACACAGGAATAAGGAAGACAGGTTCATGTTCTCAAGAAGACATATTCTAGTGGAGCCAGGGAGACTCTTAGCCCTTGCAATAAGTGGTACAAAGTCAACAAAACAGGCACCCATACAATCTTATATAGAGGTTCCCACACATCTTCCACATGTGCCAGTAGATAGGTTGCTCACCTCCAATTTTGAAAGAATTTCATGATCATCCAGAGCTTTATGGTATCAGTTCTCTGGCATTTTATTTTATTTACTAGGGGCCCAGTGCACGAATTTGTGCACTTTGAAAGGAACTGTGAGCTGAGAGGCAGAGGTAGGCACAAGGGCAGATCTCAACCCATCCTCCACACCCTCACCTGGCCCCTCCCTCAGCGGCCCTGGTCCCCTGTCTCCCTGTCTGCGGGCAGCCACACTCCCGCCACCGCTCCCACTCGCTAACAGCACCAGCCCTGCTCACACCCACTGATGGCTCGGAGCAATTGGAGCCAGCAATTGGGGTCGGCACCAGCAGCAGTTGCAAGCGGGGCCAGCGCCAGCAGCAGGTGGGAGCGCATAGCAGGACCGCAGTGTGTGGGAGCAAAGAATTTTCAGTAACCACCAGAGGCTCGCTCTGATGACAGCAACCCGTGCTCCACCTTGGTCTGGTGCCCCCGCTCACCTGCTCAACCATCCTGCTGCAGCTGATGCCCACCATGTTCTGCACACGCCCCCTGGTGGTCAGTGCACGTCATAGTGACTGGTTGTTCGATTGTTCAGTTGTTCCACCGTTTGGTCTATTTGCATATTATTCTTTTATTATATAGGATTTTATTTTATTACTAGAGGCCTGGTGCACAAAATTCGTGCATGGGTACGGTCCCTAGGCCTGGCTGGCCATCAAAGTGTGAGCGTCTGGCATGGAAAGGCAGGTCCCAACTGACCTCTGGGCCCTGGGCAGTACCTGGGTCCCCGCTTGCACTCACCTGCTCACCTGCTCCACCATCCCACTGTAGTCCTGCTCTCATTGGAGCCTATCGGGGTTAGCAGCACTTCCACTGCCACCTGCTGCCAGCGCCGCATCGCCGACACCTGCCATGTTCCACACCGCCCCATTGTGGTCAGCACACGTCATTGCGAGCGGTTGAACTCCTGGTCTCCCAGTCCAACGACCACCAGAGGGGACAATTTGCATATTAGGCTTTTATTACATAGGATTTTTATTTTATTTATTTTATTTTTTGTTTAATCTTCACCTGGGTATATTTTTCATTGATTTTTAGGGAGAGTGGAAGAGACGGGTAAAGACAGAGGAAAAACATCCATATGAGAGAAACACATCAATTGGTTGCCACTTGTACAAGCCCTGACCAGGGCCCTGGCCAGAGAGGAGCCTGCAACCGAGGTACATGCTCTTGACTGGAATCGAACCCGGCACCCTTTGGTCCGCAGGCCAACTCTCTATCCACTGAGCCAAACCAGCTAAGGCTTCTCTAGCCTTTTAATATTCATTTTAAGAATTGAAAAGCATTAAGCTCAGAAAGTATATGTAGGGTTTAGAGGAGCCACACAGTTGTCCCAATGGAGGAAGTAGGGAAATCTTAGAGGATCATCTGAATATTGAAATAGCTGGCCCATCCTAGGCCTTCAACATTTGCTGGTTATATCATTTTTACAGCTCTGGCTGTGACCATTTCTGGACCTGAGACGCGACCCACTCCACCTCTGAGAAAATGGAAAAGGAGGAGCAGTGACCTCAGGAACAACTTCCTCCTCCAAAGCCAGTTTCTTGTCCGCTGAAACCTTTACAGCAGGGCAGGTGGTGTGAGTCCTACCAAGGAGCCTTTCAAAGCAGCAAGTCCGGCCTGGAGGTCAGCCTGGATCTTGTCCAAACTGGGTTCCACCCAAGGTGAAAACCGATCTGTTTATGGGTCCGCTTTTATGATGTTACAGAACGTCTGCGAGAGAGGGAGCTCGAGTTCCCGCCGGCTCTCTGAGTAACCCGCCCCACAAAGGTGCACACACTCACTCGCTGGGAGACAGAGAAAAGCTTGACGCCCTGCCCTCCGCCCAGGCCCGCACTGAAACGCGCTTTAATTGCATCAAAGGGCTCTTCTCAATGGGGTTTCAGAGCCGCGAGAGCGGCGTCCCGGGCGCGGGTTCCTTTCCGGCTGGCCGGCATTCCTGCGCCCGGCGCGGGGAAGGGGCCGGGGCTCCTCGGGGAGGGCCGGAGGCTCATTTCCATTCCGCTCGCATACAGCCTCCGTTGTGCGGGCCCGGCCTGCCCAGGGCGGCCGCGGCGGCCGGCGAACAAAGCGCCATTCATCGCGGCCCGGCTTCCTCCGGCCGCTCGCCGCCGCAGCTGGCTGGCCCGGCACGCCATCCGCCCTCCGTCCTGCGCCCTCCGCCCTGCGCCATCCGCCCTCCGTCCTGCGCCCTCCGCCCTGAGCCATCCGCCCTCCGTCCTGCGCCCTCCGCCCTGCGCCCTGCGCCCTCCGCCCTCCGCCCTGCGCCCTGAGCCATCCGCCCTCCGCCCTGCGCCGTCCGCGCGGCCCGCCGGCGCACAGAAACCGACTCCGGGGGCCGCGCTGGCCCGGCGACCCGCGCTTCTTTCCCCGCAGGCTCCGCCGTGAGCATCGCGCGGAGCCCGCCCGCATATCTGGGCGGGGGATCTGCGGACACTGAGCCTTTTCAGCGTGGAAAGCCTCCGTTTCCTCCCGGCTGGTTAGGAACGAAGATGTCAGTCTCCACCGCCCTCTCCCGCCCGGGCCCCCGCCCCGGCCCCTGGGGATGGTGCGACCCGAGTTGCCAAGTTGTGAGAGGACTTTGTTTCTCCTCCGCGGCCTCTGAAATCCCGACGAAAGGGTCACTTCCTGACTTTTGTGTCTCTTCAACCCAGTGCCTGGAAAGTTCGTACCCCCTTGTGACGGAGGGCATAATTGCAAGCCTTCTCCGTAACTTTTTGTCAGGGCTTACACATTCCTAGGTTGAAGCTCGGGACTCTGGCTTCACAACAAAGACCACTGTTCTTCCTCCCCCATCTCACTCCTGGGAAAAAACAGCACAGAAAAGAACATGTGCTTGTTTCGCAGCCCAGTTCTCAGGCTCCAAGCACATTTCCTCTGCCGCACACATGAGACCAACTACAGGTTAATGCCAGGAGCGCGCTCGCGTCAAATAAAAGGGGTGCAGCCGCCTGCGGGGCTTGATTCCTACCCCGCAACCTAAAGTAGAAGCAAGCTCCAGACCCACATCCCTGGGGTGCGGGTCAAACCGAGGGGGGAGGGGGGAATGGCAGAATCAAAAAACGCCAAATAGAGGAAGACTTCTCAACCCTAATCCACTCATTTTACAGATAAGAAACAGATAAGATCTGAGAGGGGAAATGACTTGCCAACCCTCAGAAGGAAGCTGGTTCATTTTAGGGCATCTTAACAGTTGTCCTCAAGCAAACTTTCAAAATAAACTTAGAAATAATTTTCGACCAAAATAATAATAATAATGCTAAGAAAATATATTGCTCAAAAAAAAAATTTTTTTTTTTTCTCTGTGTCAGAAAGGGCCGCCCCTTATATTGGTGGGGAAAAGGTGAGACCCCAGGTTTGAAATGAGGATTAGGAGAGAATCTTAAAGTGCTTTCCCGAAGAATGCTCCCTGTTTCTTTCACTTCCTGCATTTTGAACACTGCTGACCTTCCTTCCCAAAGTAAAGTATTGCATCCTTGATGTGGTGGAAAAAAACAAACAAAAAAAACCACAACAAAATAAAAACTGGTTACTCACCACTTGAAGACTCTTTTCCTCTTGCTGGAAGAAAACTCCAGAATCTTAAAATGAAGAGAGGGTTGCTTTGCAGTGGTTATTTGTGAAGGTACAAATGAACCAATGTACACACAGAGAAAGGAGAGAAAATGCTTGCTAGGTACCAGCCACTATGCTAAGCACTGGACATGCATGACTTCATTTAATCTTCACAATAACTTATGAGGTTTATATTAATCTCCCATTTTACGAAAAAAGACATCAAGGCTGAAAGGTTAACTTTAAGTTTATCAAGACCGCACGGATATTAGGTGACCAAGCCAGGCAGCCTGACACCTAGGCCTAATGTCTTTCACACGAGGCTTTACTGAAACTTTATGCACAAACACATGAGAACACACCCTGGGCCCAGGGGTCTGGAGTTGGGAGCCAGGGCTGCTTTAGCCAGACATAGGTCTTTGTGCTGCTGAAAGAGCCACAGTGGCAGGCCTGAATAGGAGGGAGAATCTGCTCCATTCGTCCCGCCTGGAAAGAAAGAGGGCCCTTCTGAGCACTTGATAATTTAACGCTGAAACTCCCTGTTCAGAATGCAAAATAGTGTGAGTTAATAGTCATTACCTATTTTGAGCTGCCTGGTGATTTTCCTTTTTGTTTGTTTTAATCTTTTAAGCAATGCTCTGTAAACTACAACAGTGTCTCAGTTTTTTAGCTGTTTTTTTTAAAATATATTTTTATTGATTTCAGAGAGGGAGAGAGAAATAGAAACATCAATGATGAGAGAGAATCATTGATGGGCTTGCCTCCTGCACACCCCCTATTGGGGATCGAACCCACAACCTGGGCATGTGCCCTTGACCCAAATCGAACTTGGGACCCTTCAGTCCACAGGCCGACGCTCTCCACTGAGCCAAATCGACTAGGGAAGTGGTCGGCAAGCCGCGGCTCGCGAGCCACATGCGGCTCTTTGGCCCCTTGAGTGTGGCTCTTCCACAGAATACCGACTTCTGCTCATGGGCCACCTAGTTTCAATCGCACTGTACGCGCGCCCGCACGTGGTATTTTGTGGAAGAGCCACACTCAAGGGACCAAAGAGCCGCATGTGGCTCGCGAGCCGCGGTCTGCCGACCACGGGCACTAGGGCAACAGTGTCTCAGTTTGCTGTGTCAAACAAAACTTGGGTTCAAGTTCAGATTTGCCATTTCCAAGATATGAGACTTTGGGAAATATTTAAGCACTATAAATCTCAGTCTCCTTGTCTCTAAACTGGTGAAAATAAGAATATCTGCCTCATTGGCCTGTTGTGAGGATTAAATGAGATTTTCCATGTAAATGTTCACTACATATTTGTCCTACAGTGGCATTTATGTCAATTCATGTAGACTAGGCTACAGTATGAGGTTGTTTTTTTATTTTAATTATAACAACATAGATTTATTTCTCTCTCACTCTATATGTCCATCCCAAGTGAGTTGGAATTTCTGTTCCATGTCTTCTCACTGGGGAAGTATCTGCTATCTCAAACCCTGGCAGAGGGGACAGGAGAGAATTGGAGGTAATGATACTGGTGATGAAGTGCTCAGCCTGGAAGTAACACATCACTTTTCCTTCTAACTCTTCAGCCAGAACTAATGCACCCCTCCCATCTCACACCCCAACTATAATAAGGCCAGGAAGTACAATGCTACCATGTGCCCAGTATGAGGAAGGTAGGGAGCTGAAAATGCATGGTGCCCAGCATTAATGACTACCGCACACTCCATAAACAACTGCTACTCTTATTCCTTAGGATAGCAGTTGTTGTTTTGTGACTTCCAAATTTATAGCTAGTCCATGAGACCTCAGAGCAGCTTTAATGCGGCTGTAATCTCAGGAGTCATGTTTTGACAAGATTCAACACTAGCTTCTGGCTGCAGCGGCCGGCCGACAAAGTTGTTCTGCTTCTTAGGGACTCCACCTTCCCATAATAGGAAAGCGAAAACACAGAATGCTCCCCTTTGGCATGCTCAATTTGGAGTTCAGAGTGGGAGGGGGAAGAAAATATACAATTACGGAAAACACAAGTTTCTACCATGGGACTAAGAGGAAAGATGCCGTAGTGACAGCTCGCATCACTGGCTTTCTCACTCTCTCCCGCATCAGATTTCCTCAGTTGTGTCTTATGAAAATGATTCCTAACCTCTCCTCGACATTCCCCAAGTCATTGCAAATGAACTTGCCTTTGTTCTCTGAACAATGCAAACCTCATCTGGAGTTCATTAGACACATACCTTGCTGATTGACCTACAGAGGAACACTTATCTACTCCTCTCTTTGACTTCAGCTTATATTCAATTTCAAATTATTTTTTTTTAATTTGGCCATTCCCCTATTGTTGGGCATTTTAGATTGTTACTAATTTGTCAATATTATACATATAAAAAATAGCACTACATTAAATATTTTGGTACATAAAATCTCCATCTGCATATGTAATAATCTCCTGATGCTGAAATCTCCAGGTAAAATTATGTGAATTTCACTCCAAAAAAAGCTATCTGACCCATGTGGTAGCCTTTACCTCTACTTGCAGAAACATCAAACATAGGGTGTGGCTGCTGTGTGGGACTGCTGATTACCTGATCCCAGCAATTCCCTGGCCCATTGGCATTATGGGCAATAAGGGGACCGAATTCTTTGAAAATAGTAGACCCTTTTTCAGGATGACATATATACATCAAAATTTCCCCATTAAAAAAAAATGTAGCTTATAAAAGTGGCCTGATTTAAAATAATGATCATAGGACTATATAGCAATGGAAAAGAGTGCTTATGCAGGCACTACAATGGCAACCATATTTTTAAAAATGATGATGAAAAGGACTATTGAGGACTGCATAAAAAGTATTCATGTATGGAGATAATAGGGACAAGTTTTTCCTTTAATCTTCCAGAATTTTAGAATATGGTTATATTGCTTTATAAGAATCTTAACAACCTTAAAAAGAGCAAAGGACACATCTGATGAGAATGTTCCCTGGGAAAGCTGTGTAGCAGCTGCTCTTTCAGAAGTTCCTGGCCATTGTTGCACTTGAGCCAGCCCCGGTCGCCTGGATGTGGAGGCCACATTTGGGTTCCCCAGGGCTTTCTTGTAGCTGCTTCCTCCCCTTCAAACAGGGAACCACCCAAGTGGCAAAGCAAACAATGCAGTGCTGGGCATCACCAGACCTGACTGGGAGTTCTCCTGAAGGCTCAAGACCTCCTCTGAGCTGGGGGGGACGGGGGCGACGGGCGGCGGGGGGGGGGGGGGGGGGGGGGGTGAGTTCAGAACAAAATGGTTTTTTCAGAGCAAGAAACCATTTAAAAGAAACAGGAAATGAGTCCCTCAAACCCAAACCATGTGGAAAGACAGGCCACATCATTTAGACAAACCAACAGTAATACAAGTCTATATAAATGCCCTGTTTCTCCCACATTCCTGAAAAATTATTTTAAATCCAATAGGGAAAATCTATTTAACAAACATTTCTATAGCACCTATTATGTGGCTCAGGCACTGGGATCATCTTAAGGTTTCAAATGAAATATCATCTCAGCCCTACCAGGATATATATTCTACACTCTGAAAGAGATAGACAGGCCATAACTATCCCAGTCTGCCCGTGGGGTAAATTTGATAAAAGAGGCAGCTGAAAGGGCCCACTAGATTTGGCAAATTGCAGAAAAAAATTCCCAGGGTAGGGGATGAGAGACAGATGCAAGGAGGTGAGAGGTAAGATGGTAGAGACTGAAGAGTTTCCTACTTAGAAGCTTCCCCGGGAGGAAAAGAGAAAAGACAGGAGGATAGCTAGTAGCTTCAGTTGGATTTCAGTATCAAGAGGGGGTAATTTCCCAGGTGGGAGAGGCCTGAATATGTTTATAGAGTAAGAGGAAGAATTCAGCTTAGAGGAGGAAGTTGAAGACACAAGATAGGGGAGATGGGAGGGGATGGCCTGGGTGCATATGTAACTAGTACTATCTGTTTCTCTTGGAATTTTTGCCCTATCAACTACAAGCTGCCAAACATTCCTCCCTGTATAAAGAGCTTGGTTTTCTAGCTTTTCTCCTGGCATGATGTTAGCAGGGTGTTAGATCTAAGATTCTACCTTAGGTAAATCTGGCACTTTTTAAGCAACAATGATCTGATAAGATGTATAGATTTTCTCTACTCCAAAAGGCATCAAATGAATAGCTACCAGATACTTTCCTTTGCCTTCCTCAAGATGTTACCTAAACATGACGTCAAATGTACATGGACCAAGAAACAAAGATGTGCAGCAGATCACTGCATTCAGAGAAACCCAGTGGTCCATAGTAAGAAGAAAGCCAGGAAGCAGTTATCTTAGGGAATATTACATTTGTTTTAGTTTTTAGTTATATTGCCTTTTAACACATTTTAAATTATTTATTCTTCCAAAACTCATTGGTTTATCACAGATGTGCATCTAGTGATGAAATGGCTAAAATAGAAAGGATAAAAATATTTCTTGCCCTAGCTGGTTTGGTTCAGTGGATAGAGAGTTGGCCTGTGGACCGAAAGGTCCTGGGTTCAATTCCGGTCAAGGGCACATACCTCAGTTGCAGGCTTCTTCCCGGTCCTGGTTGGGGCTCGCAATGTGTTTCTCTCACATCGATATTTCTCTTTCCCTCTCTCTTCCACTCTCTCTAAAAATCAATAGAAAAATATCTTCAGGTGAGGATTTTTTTAAAAAAGGATAAAAATATTGATAGAAATAATGCTTTTGCCATGCCTTGTTTTATCCCTTCAATTAATCAAACTAATTCTAATTATTTAAAAATAGATATTTTAGTAGAAAAGACTAATGAAATAGATTATAATGAAATAATCTATTGCAAGAAGTAATTTAAAATATAAAGCTTTCCACAGAGTTCTAGTGGTCAAAAGAAATTACAGTGTACAAGGTCCTAGTCAACTTGAATAGCAAATCTTGTTTTATCTGTTCTCCTTCTTTTAGAGATAATGTTACAGTCTAAAAACAACCACTTCCTCTTGCTGAGATCAGTAGACTGCCTTTTAGGGTTAACATGAAGATATTTATTATTTTGCTTTCACTCAAAACCAGCACCCAAGCTAGCAGTATCTGGTAAGGATACAGAAAAGATGTCTTTATTTATAACATAACTAGAGGCCCAATGCAGAAATTTGTGCACTGGAGGGAGGGGTGTACCTCAGCCCGACCTATGCCCTCTAGCAGTCTGGGAGCCCATGAGAAATGTCTGCCTGCTGGCTTAGGCCCACTCCTTGCGGCAGCGCTAAGGAGCAGCTAGCCGAATGGTAAGGAGCAGCTAGCCGAATGGTAAGGAGCAGCGAGCAGGCGGGCAGTATGGAGCAAGGGCTCCAGGAGTGCGAGAGGGATGTCTGACTGCCAGCTTAGGCCCACTCCCTGCCTGGCAGTCGGACATCCCTCTCACAGTCTGGGACCCCTCACTCCTTTTTGGGGTCCAGCCCCAGAAGGTCCAGGGGTTCCCAAAGGTGTGGACGGAATCCTTGAAGAAGGAATGACACAAAGACAGTGTTCAGTTGATCAGCATAGTGAGCTTCTCTCTTTATTCTCCTGTAACATTTGTATTTATACCATTTGATTTTAATCCTATCCATTCTATTCCAAAGGTTAGGGCATTTGTTATCTCCATTCCAAGGTCACTACTCTATTGTTCTGTTAAGCTACAAGGAAGTAACTGAAGGATATTATCCTAAGTAAAGATTATGTAGCTTAAGGGTGATTGTTCATAGTTAGAGTGATTAACTACCCGCCAGGCACTTAGTTAAGGAGGTTTACTGATTCCCTTCTTTAGTCCTGTTAATCCCTAACTCCAGGGGAAAATCCCCACCTGGGGAAGCAAACTTTCCCGGAGAGGTGACCTTGGTTAAAACACATAGCGCTAAGAAGGGGAGCAAACATATTAAGAACAGTATGCCACATACCCCAGGTCCCTTGAAACATATGCTGTGCAGATGTTTCTTCCCTGCAGCGACTGTGTCAAGCAGCAAGGATGGACCAGCTTCTGGCAAATTCCCCCTTTTTCATTTTTTAAATGATAGTGCGTGTAAATCAGCAGCCACCTCTCGGATTGGGTTGTTTAAGACTCAGAAGACCTGTTTGTGACTTTGCCAACAGGTCAGTCTGAGGTTTAACCCTACGTTGGCTCCCCACAACTCCTTACCACCGGCCTCCTCGCTGCTCCTTACCACTCGGCTGGCTGCTCCTTAGTACTGCCAAGGAGGCTGGAGAGGCTGCTGCCACCGTCACTGCGCTCGCCAGCCATGAGCCCAGCTTCTGGCTGAGCAGTGCTCCCCCTGTGGGAGCGCACTGACCACGAGGGAAGCTCCTGCATTTAGCATCTGCCCCCTGGTGGTCAGTGTGCACCATAGTGACTGATCATTCTACCAGTTGTTCCACCATTCAGTCGATTTGCATATTAGGCTTTTATTATATAGGGTTGTGTTTCTGAAAGGTATGTGGAAAATAAATATTTTTTTTAAATTGTATTACTGCTTTAAAGCCATGTTAAGGTGGTCTTTTTAAACCTCCAATAAGGAAATTGTTAATTCACATATCTTGGACACTGAAGTCCTCTTTGAGAAAACCCAGTATAACTCATAACTCATAAAAGGTATTTAACTCTATGTAAGTACCTAGCCCACCTGTTTCATTGAGGACCAATCAATATTATAAAGTCAGTATATTTGACAGTAAGGACCATTCACGTTGGATAAATAGTTATTTTACCATCTGGAAGTGACTATGGTCTAGTGCAGGGGTTGGGGCATTACAGTCCATGGGCCAAATCCCACCTCCCACCTGTTTTTGTAAATAAAGTTTTATCAGAACCCAGCCACACTCATTCATTTATGTATTGTCTATGGCTGCTTTCAGGCTATGAGGGTGGGGTTGAGTTGCTGCAACAGAGATCACATGGCTCAGAAAGCCTAAATGTTTACTATTCTGGTCTTTTACAGGAAAAGTTTGCTGCCGATGTCTATTTGAAATATTACATAAACAGTTTTTCAATGTGTGTCTCAAAGAGTATCAGTACCTTTACCCAGAAAAGAAGAGCAATGCAGAGCTTACTCAAATAAACAGTTGTTTCTTAAATTTAAATTGTTCATGTCTCAACTGTAATAAAAACTAATAATGCTTTTTTGTAATACACTCCAAAAATTCCTCCAAATCACTCCTTAAAAAGCATGGTTGGCCTTTTCATACTACTTTAGTATTTGAAGAGTCTGATCTACTACTATATTCACATATTTTGGTCAAAGTGGTTTCTTCCCCCTCTTAGTGTTCAGTTCTATTTTTCAACATTTATTCTTCTATGTGAGGCTCTTCCTTTGAACAATAGATGATATCTCAGCCCACTTAGCTATTATTTCTAAACTTGGATTCCTTTCAGTATATTTGGGTTGGGTTTTTTCCTAGTGTGGCTCTGGAAATGTGCTTTTCTATATTTATTCTGCACATGACTGGTTCCGTGTGCTTCATTTTACTTCCTTCCTTACTAAACTATTTTGTTAACAGTGTTTATTTTTTCTTCCCATTCTTTATTCTGTTGTGATTATTTTTAAGGTGGTAGTGATTCCCTGAAACCCAAACTGCAAGGTAGAATATGTCAGATCTACTTCTCACGAGGGTTGTCAAAAGGTCATATGAATCTGCTTCTTTTATGACATTTTCCCTGAAAAATATGCCTTCTTATTAAAGGTCTTTAATTTTTGGCATTTTAATTATGATGTGTCTGGGTGTGGGTCTGTTTGGGTTCTTCTTGTTTGGGGTTCTCTGTGCCTCCTGGACTTGTGTGACTTTTTCCTTTACCAGGTAAGGGAAGTTTTCTACCATTATTTCTTCAAACACCTTCTCTATTCCTTTCTCCCTTTTCTGGCACACCTACTATTCTAATATTACGTTTCACATTGTCCCACAGCTCTCTTAAGCTATCCTCCTGTTTTTTAATTGTTTTTTTTTCTTTTTGGTTCTCTAATTAAGTGATATTTTCAACTCTATCGTCTAATTCACTGATTCCATCCTCAGCTTCCCTTAATCTGCTATGTATTCCTACCAATGTGTTCTTTATTTGTGTTATGTCATTCTTTATCTCAGACTGTTCTTCTTTCATAGTTAGTATATCTTTTTTCATACTGTTGAGCATTTTTCACATCATTACTCTGAACTCTGTTTCAGATAAATTTGTTATCTCTGCTTCATTTATCTCTTCTGTAGAATTCTCTAGTTCTTTCATTTGGGGTTTTTTTCTTTGTTTCCTCATTTTGGTTGTCTGTTTGGGTTTGTGACTATGTATTAGGTAGATCCTCTACACCTCTCAATCTCTAGTGCAGGACAGTGTTAAAGGCTGTTTCTAATTGGACCAGGCAAAGACTCAAAGCCTCCAGAGGCAGCCTCTGTCTACAGACTAATAGGATTCCAACTTGAATTGCCTCCAGGCAATGGTCCTCAGGTATGATGAGAAATTTTTCAACAGGCTGGGGTGGTTGCTTCTGTCCGGAAGCTAAGTATTACTTTTAATCTCTTAAGTGGCCTCAAGGTAAGGTGTTTTCCAATAGGGGGTGTCCACTGTCTTTCCCCCAGGCAAGGCAGATGTCTATATGGGAAAGATGTCCTCTGCTGTGTGAAGGAATGACACAGGAAACTTGGGATGTTTGCTTTCTGAGCTCTATCCCACAAGTCCCCAGTCCTGGGTTCTACTCTCACAACTCCAGTCTACTTCACCCTCCCTCTGCCAGAGCACAAGGTAGGGTGGCTCCACAGGAAATTTTTGTGCATTGGCCCTTTAAGAGGGTGCCTGAACTTTCAGCTGCCACTCCCTGGCAGACAGTACCCCACGGCTTTTCATAGCTAGATGTTATGTGGGTACCCTCCTCAGTTTGGTGCTCTCTACTGGGGAGCCCAGCTTCGGAATTAGGTCCCAGAGTTCTCAGTGGCACCCCACCACACACACAGATGAGATATCTCTCTGGGACTTCAGTTGCTGTCTTTGGGTGCCTGGACAGCCCTTTCACACCTCCACCCCTCCTACCAGTCTCTATGTAGTCTCTACCTTTGGTCCTTGGGTATCAGGGTTCTCTCCTATGAGTTTTTCATTGATTATTCAGGAAGCCTTTCCATATTTCAGTTGTAATTCCAGCTTGTTCCTGGGAGCATGTCCGTGCAGCATCCTCCTACTCTGCCACCATTTTTCAACTCCAACCATCTTTCTTTAAGATGGAAAATATGGGCTGGATTATGGCCTTTAAAGTCATTTAACTGAACACAAATAGCTGAACAATTATGCCAAAAGCATATTGATTAATTATTTGGTTTCAACCTATTCCAAGGGTGTCATCACTAGTGACCAATCACAATCAAAGCTACCCTTTTTTTTTAACATTTTTATTCTGATTTAAATGAAAACAGCAAGGACTTACTGGTTATACCGATGACAAGTTAGAAGGGATACCTAACATGGAAATAAGCACTATGATGAAATAAACAATGAAATTAACAATGATAAATGTAAAATACTACCTTTAATTTTTACAGAATCAATTGCTTAGTATCCTATTAGGAATTTATGTTGGTACAGTATCTCATGCTGACAAATGTGTCACAACACTGTGAATATTAACCAACATTTCAATATACCAGTACAGGGGTGGGGAACCTTTTCTACCAAGAACCATTTGGATATTTATAACATCATTCACAGACCATACAAAATTTATCAGCTTAAAATTTAGTCTGCTATATTTGGTTGAACATTTGATTAACTCACCCCTAATACCTTGGCAGGGCCAGACCAAATGATTTCACAGGCCTTACATGGCCCCTGGGTCAGGCATTCCCCACCCCTGGCTTACAAAAATAAAAGAATGAATCTTTAACTATGTTTATTAGACTCTGATATTTTTATTAAGATTAGTGGTAAGACAATTCACAATATTCCTTCCCCTCGCCCCAACCTCTCTTCTCGCTCGACAATGGAGAAAATGTATTTTTCTGTCCTATAAATTCAGCCCTGGTTATGTTATTTACTTTGATCAAAGAAATGTGAAGAGAAGTAAGATATGCTTTTTGCTTATTCCAAGAGGACAAGCCTCAGTCAAAAGATCTAGTGTAGCCGAAACCGGTTTGGCTCAGTGGATAGAGCGTCGGCCTGCGGACTGAAAGGTCCCAGGTTCGATTCCGGTCAAGGGCATGTACCTGGGTTGCGGGCACATCCCCAATGGGAGATGTGCAGGAGGCAGCTGATCGATGTTTCTCTCTCATCGATGTTTCTAACTCTCTCTATCTCTCTCCCTTGGTCTCTGTGAAAAATCAATGAAGTATATTTGAAAAAAAAAAAAAAAAGAAAGAAAGAAAAGATCTAGTGTATGTAAGCTTGGACATGTGTTCTGTTCTTTCTGCCACTGTGACCAACAACATGTGCATAATAATGGCTGCCCTATCTGCCTGGGTGCCGGAGCCAGACAACATGCAGCTCCCAGCTCACAACTCAAAATGACCACGTGGAATGTGCTGTGAAGATTTCAGAGTAGTTGATTTTATAGAATCATAACCTAACCAATTTCCTATTAGTACAGTTGAGACCACTTCTGAAATACTGTTTCTATGTTTTAAGTCCAGAGGCTGATGCCTTAAATGTTAAAGAGAAAAGACTCCCACATGGAAGAAAATTGGGCTCATTAAAAACATTCCAGCCGAAACCGGTTTGGCTCAGTGGATAGAGCGTCGGCCTGCGGACTGAGGGGTCCCGGGTTCGATTCCGGTCAAGGGCACGTACCTGGGTTGCTCACATCCCCAGTGGGGGGTGTGCAGGAGGCAGCTGATCGATGTTTCTCTCTCATCGATGTTTCTAACTCTCTCTCTCTCTCTCCCTTTCTCTCTGTAAGAAATCAATAAAATATATTTTAAAAAAAATAAAAAAATAAATAAAAATAAAAACATTCCAAAGGGCAGATATAAGAGAAGGTTTGAGTTTATTAGATGGAGTAGATTTGTAACAACAAAAGAGCTCCCCAAATGGAATGGACTAGCTTATCAAATGTTGATTCCTTTGCAACTGAAATGTTTAAAGAGTAACTAAATGGCCAGAGATCTACGGACAAAACTAAAGCTTAGGAGTGAGATAACGTCTAATGTCCCCACCATTTCTGAGATTATAAGGCTGAAACAGATCTAACAATACTCATGTCACATGTTAACATTTCCAAGGCTATAAAAACTCATTCCCTGCTGCCTTATAATATAATATATTGGATGAAAACAAGTATGCATATGATTATTTTTTTAATAATCATTGCCAAAAGCCAATAGCTTTCCCAATGGCTTCCAGAAACTTTGCTTTCCCCACATTAAAGTCCCCAAGTAATAGCTTTCAAGCACGAGGCGGCTTCTATTGATCTACAGCTCTCTACTTTAGAGATTGTTTTATAAAGATTTCTATCGCCTCCACAGTTTTAGGAATGATGGCTTTGGTTTTATCCCTGACAGATCCTGTAATTTGAAATTAAGTACTAAACTTATTTCCTACAGTATCTTAAGTAATGAAGTTTCTTATTTTGAAAATTAGTGAGACTCTTGGAAAAAACTTGTGTGCCTCCCTGATAAGGAAGCCTAGGAAATGCCCGTACATAGACCTTGAAACGACTTCCTAGTTTTCAAAATGAAAATTCTTGTGCTGATAGAATATCAACCTACCCCCAATGCATTTTAGAAAGATAAATGATCCCAGCAATTTTACTTCCTCTAAGATGCTAATAGCAAAAGAAAAAAAAAAAGTGCTGCAATACTGCATGGTCTTTTTAGAGCACAATTTGTTAGTAATACTTAAGAACATTGAAAGCATTAAGAAATCTTTAAAATTTTCCTAAATAATAGAATCTGTCATTTATATTGGCATAATTCTATTTATTATTTATTTCACAATATTTCATTTTCCTCTGGTATCTAGCAATACTCTAAAAACAATAAAAGGAGAAATATAGAAAAGCTAATAGACGACTAAACTCTTTGTACTCTGTCTGACAATATCCTGGGATCATTTGTAAGATAAATTGTCCAAGCACTTTATCTCAGTTTGCTGTATATACAAAAAACATCTCAAGTATCAAAGATTGATCATCTTTTGTTGTAGCAGAGAAAAGTCCCATAAGGAGCCAAGTGTAGGATAGGTCTTTCCAAGGAAGCAGGAGAAGATAGACCTTAGATGTGGTCAGATTGACAAAGGTCATCACTAAAACAATATAGAGAAGGGATGGGCAACCCCGGGCACATGTGCCAAACATGGCGCACCAGTAACTTTTGCTGGCACGAGAAACCCGCTCTTATAATCTTCCATTTACAATTTTTTTCTTAATATCGACTTTTTTATTTTTCAGATAAATTCAGCGTAGGTGTATCTTAGATAAATAAATAATTTTACATAACATGTATACATTAAAAAACAAATGTATTTTTCATCATCATATACTGTGTTTTTGTCGCTTGAATGAATTTATTATTTCTTCAAGGTTCTTCACATACGTACATCTTAAGAGATATCAAGTAGGCATAACATGTTCTCAAAAAATTAGGGTTGGCATGCAGAAGAATTTTGAGTCAGAGATTTTTCTGGTTTTGGCACGCACTCACAAAAAGGTTGCCCACCCCTGATATAGAGCAATGGTTAGGTACCAGATTCAAGAATCAAGCAGACTTGGGTTTTTATCTTTTCTTCATTGTGACTAGCTATGTCAGCTTGGGCTAGTTATTTACCCCCTCTAAATGTCAGGTTCCTTATCTATAAAGAACCTGATCTTATCTATAAGTGGGAGATAATAATAGCATATACTGTAGAGTTAGTGTTATCTGTGCTGCGCTCAGCATGGCCAGGGGTGAACCTGAGGGGGGACAGTGAAGGATTAAAGAAGACAGACAAAAGAATAAAGCTGGGTCTAGGTGGGACGCTGCTCTCGGATGGAGCGGCAGTGCCACAGCCTGCAAGCTGAGTCTTTTATAGCCAGCTTCCACGAGGCAAAGTAAGGGCGTGATCAAGATGTTTACAATGTTCTGGTGGGTTTTGAATCTATTCAATTACATGCACCTGAACTCTATCAAGCTTTGTTTTGGCAGCACTTGCTGCACCTTCTGCAGCCTATATCACTCAGCCACCTGGGACCACAGGTTCGGACCATAAGGTCAAGCTTAACTATAGCCTTTGGCTATAATTGTGTTGGGAGGGCTTTGCCCTCCAAGCTGGGACTTGCACGTGGCTTTGCCACAAGAGGACTGTGCCCTCTCATTAGTCCGAGGCTTGAACCTGTCCAAACACTGTAGCCGCTCTCCACAGTTACCCCGTGAGTGAAATGAGACAATACATTATCTTAGTGCCTCATAGTAACTGTATAAATTACTTATTGTTATATCGCAAGCCACTCTAAGACTTAAAGTTTGCTCATGATTCTGTGGATTGGCAATTTGAGCTGGGCTCATCTGGGCAGTTTTTATTCTCCAAATGGCAATGGCTGAACTCACTCATGAGTTTGCAGTCAATTGCCGCGTTCCCTGGAGTTGGCTGATCCTGAAAGGCCTCTACTCACATGTCTGGGGACTCAGCTCAGGATAACTGCATAAGCCAGAAGAGCTGGAATGGCCTTTTTCCAAATGCTCTCTCCCTCCGTACATTATTTCATCTTAAGTGATGTTAGCCTGGTCTGGGCTCAATGTATACATGCTTTATCAAGGTTCAATGCATACATGCTTTATCAAGCCTCAGCTTGCATCATGTTTGCTGACATCCTACCAGGCAAAGCAAATCACCTGGTCAAGTCCAGAGTCCTTGTAGGAGCACGCTGGACAACTAGTAGATACCCAGTTTCACAGCTCATTGAGGGCCATTCCTTTCTACACTGCTGCAAAAAATTAGTAAACTAGTGTAATTTTGTAAATGATAGTTATCTTCACCATTGCCACCAACATCCCATTGTTAGAAATCAGATGAGCTCCCCAAGTCAGGGGTTCTAGTAGAACACAACACATACTCAGGAGCCACGCAGCAAGGCAAACATCTTTACTTCTACATAGAAGGGTGTGCACACATGGCCTGGAAGCACAGCACACCGAGCAGGCAAGCTGCTCAGCTTTACAATCCCTGATGCATGTGACCTGTTCCTCGCTCCTGATTGGAGCTCAGGCGCAGAGTCTTTCATGATTGGCTAATTCAAAGGGAGGGGTTGGCCTTTGCTGTTTCAAGATGGTGGCCCCCAGGGGAGCTACAAGCCATGTAGCCAACATGGCAGCTGCCAAGTCACGCAGCCCAAAATGGCAGCTGTCTAAACTGTTCTTTGACAGAAAAGATGATTTGTTTATTCTCACAACATCATCATCATCTAGTCAGGCCATCATCATTTGAAATGAGTTATTTTTAAGGACTAAATTAAGAGTTTATTTCCAAGGTCAGCAATTTGGCAGGCAAACACACAGTTTACAAGCATTTATTGAGCACCTATGTACACCTGATTCTTTCCTAAATGCCAGGGATATAGCAGTGAACAAGGCCCTGCCTCAAGGAATTTATGTTTTAAAACTACTGGTGGTGGAGAAACCAAGATGGCAACATAGGTAAACACCGGAAATTGCTGCCTCGCACAACCACTTCAAAAATACAACTAAAAGATAAAACGGACATCATCCAGAACCACAGGAAGGCTGGCTGAGTGGCAATTCTACAACTATAAGGAAAGAGAAAAGCACACTGAGACTCACAAAAGGTGCGGAAGTAAAGTGCAGAGGTACAGAGGCGCAAGCGGAAAGGGCTGGCAACTGAGGATACGGCTGTCTTTTTCAATTGGGAGGGAGTCTCATGCTCCCGACTGCTCTTAATTCCAGTTCTGGGTGAGGCTCTGGGGACCCAGATTCATACAGGGAGAAACTGGACTGTCTGGCATCGGTCTGAACTTGAGAGCGGCTCTCTCTCAGAGGTGCTTGCAGTGATTACCAGGACACTGAGACACAGGGCCTCTTAGGGTAGGACTGAGGATTAGCCAGAGCTGCTTGATCCGCCCTGTTGATTCCCTGAGACCCTGCCCCACCCAAGCTGTGCACAGAGGCTTTTGCATATGAAAGGCCTGGTCCTTTGCAACCTGAAAATTACCTAACAAACTGCAGCTGGGCCAGACAGACCCAGAACTTCCAAGAGAATGCCCAAGGCCCCACAGCAGCTTGCACTGCTTCACAGCTGGGCCTCATCTGAGCTCCTCCAAACCCCAAACAAGGAAGGGAAATCTGCAGATCTCTTCATAGCTCCTGCTGGGTAGCCTCAGGCAGAGGCTAAATTAGCACCTCCTTAGATCCAAGAGCCAGTCAGTGTACACAGTGGTCAGAGTGGGATCATCCAGATTACAACTCCTCAGATCCATAAGGGACACACTCAGGGGGCAGACTCAGTGAGTACCAAAGCCCCACTGAAGCAAGTCTTGCCCCAAAAGGGTGCCTCCAGCACAGAATTTCTCCCACTGTAGACACAGCTGATTCTCACAGCCAATTGGCCTGGAGGTCAATTCCTCCCAGTGATACCTTCAACAATCAAGGCTTAACTACAACAAGACTATGCACAAAGTCCACAAAGGGGTGCACCAAGAATGTCCACCTCAGGTAATTGGGGAGGCTGAGCCACTGGGCCCTATAGGACACCTAGCACACAAAGCCACTCTATCAACACAGGGAAGCAGCCAAAATGCAGAGACAAAGAAACAGGTCACAAATGACAGAAATGGAGGAAAGCAAACTACTGGATATAGAGTTCAAAACCACACTTACAAGGTTTTTCAAGAATTTTCTAGAAACCACTGATAAACATAGTGAGACCCTCAAGAAATCTAGTGAGACCCTTGAGGATATTAAAAAGGACCAACTAGAAATTAAGCATACACTGACTGAAATAGAGAATATTATACAGACTCCCAACAGCAGACCAGAGGAGCGCAAGAATCAAGTCAAAGATTTGAAATACAAAGAAGCAAAAAACATCCAACCGGAAAAACAAAAAGAAAAAAGAATCCAAAAATATGAAGATAATGCAAGGAGCCTCTGGGACAACTTCAAGCGTACCAACATCCGAATTGTGCAGGTGCCAGAAGAAGAGAGAGAGCAAGATATTGAAAACCTATTTGAAGAAATAATGACAGAAAACTTCCCCTACCTGGTGAAAGAAATAGATTTACAAGTCCAGGAAGCGCAGAGAACCCCAAACAAAAGGAATCCAAAGAGGAGCACACCAAGACACATCATAATTAAAATGCCAAGAGCAAGCCGAAACCGGTTTGGCTCAGTGGATAGAGCGTCGGCCTGCGGACTGAGAGGTCCCAGGTTCGATTCCGGTCAAGGGCATGTACCTGGGTTGCGGGCATATCCCCAGTAGGAGATGTGCAGGAGGCAGCTGATCGATGATTCTCTCTCATCGATGTTTCTAACTCTCTATCTCTCTCCCTTCCTCTTTGTAAAAAAATCAATAAAATACATTTTTTTAAAAATGCCAAGAGCAAAAGACAAAGAGAGAATCTTAAAAGCAGCAAGAGAAAGACAGTCAGTTACCTACAAGGGAGTGCCCATACAACTGTCAGCTGATTTCTAAACAGAAACTATGCAGGCCAGAAGGGAGTGGCAAGAGATATTCAAAATGATGAATACCAAGAACCTACAACCAAGATTACTTTACCCAGCAAAGCTATCATTCAGAACTGAAGGTCAGATAAAGAGCTTCACAGATAAGAAAAAGCTAAAGGAGTTCATCACCACCAAACCAGTATTATATGAAATGCTGAATGCTATCCTTTAAGAAGAGGAAGAAGAAGAAAAAGGTAAAGATACAAATTATAAACAACAAATACACATCTATCAACAAGTGAATCTAAAAATCAAGTGAATAAATAATCTGATGAACAGAATAAACTGGTGAATATAATAGAATCAGGGGCATAGAAAGGGAGTTGACTGACTATTCTTGGGGGGGAAAGGGGTGTGGGGGGTGTGGGAAGAGACTGGACAAAAATTGTACACCTATGGATGAGGACAGTGGGGAGGGGGGTAAGGGCAGAGGGTGGAGCGGGAACTGGGTGGAGTGGAGCTATGGGGGGGGGGGGAGAGGAACAACTGTAATAATCTGAACAATAAAGATTTAATAAAAATAAATAAATAAAGGAATTTGTGTTTTAATAGGCAGAAAAGATGATTTCAGAAAGAATGGTAAACATGTAGAATGTTCAGGAAGAATGGACCATATCAGGGTCCATATCAGGGCTTTTATATTGAACTTTTTCACCTACTGAGAAATGCCTCCTATCAAATATATCCTGTGAAATCTGCTAGTCTTAATCAGCCAAGATTAAAGGAGATAGAATATCAGAAAACAGCACAGTGCATAATAAACTGTGCATATTCAGTAATCCCTGAATACAACAATATTTTTTTTTATTCCTTTGGGGAACTTAATCCCCTTTACCCTGGCATATGCCTTTAACTTTAGCATTAAATTGAATGTCCTATTCTTAGGCTAGATGGATTCAGAAGGAGCATCCATGCTCCAGTCTAGAGCTATTTGAAGTGCTTCATTCATAAAACAATGTGATCAAATTCAGTGTTTCTTGAAATTCCCCTAGGCAATTTCTCACAATAAATGGTTAGAAGTCAAGGGCCCTAAAATGTTGGATGTTTTTGGACCATCGCCCCAGAGTAAATCAGTAGATTATCTGATTTAGCAGTAGTCTGAGAATCCCTGGAAACTATAAAGGTGTCCAAGGACCGAGTGAGCACCTTGAAGGATAAACCCACACATGCAGAGCAATGAGACGACTGTAGCAATGGGCCAGGTGTCAGGAGGAGACAACAGAGCATCGGGAGCCCAGGGTTAATCGATTATAGACAGGACTCTGACTAGAAGAGGGGGGACACTCCAACATATAATTTACTATTAATGTTAAAATTGAGGATAAATGTAAGGTTAAATACAAAAAGGAAAGGCTATCCTATCTAATAATAGACAAAGATGGTAATTGACTGTACCTTCGCTACACCTCCCATTGGCTAATCAGCGTGATATGCAAATTAACCACCAACAAAGATGGTGGCTAATTTGCATACCGCAGGCAGGGCGGGACAGTGTGAGCTACCATCCAGGCCCCCAGCTGGGACCCCATGGAGACTCAAGAGCAGTAAAGTGCTGCCGGCAGGCAGCACCCAGCAGGGCCTGCTCCCGGGTCGCCATGGCAATCCAGCAATCTGTGAGAGGGAAAGTTCAACCTGTAGGCAGCACCCAGGAAGGCCTGCTCCTGAGTCACCATGGTGATTCCAGAGCAGGAAAGTGCGGCCTGCAGGCAGCACCCAGGAGGGCCTGCCCCCGGGTCTCCCCAGCAATCCGGCAATCCATGAGCAGGAAAGCGAGGCCTGCAGGCAGCACCCCACCCTGGCCACAGCTCAAGGGAGAGAACAACACGCAGTGGAGGCCGGGAGCCTGAGAGATCAACACAGAGGGGGGCCTGCTCCAAGCCTCCACGGTGTGGCTGGGGGCAGGCCCCCAGCAGACACACACACACACACACACACACACATACACACACGGAGTGACTGCTCTGAGCCTCCTATGCAGCTGGGGGCAGGCCCCCAGTGGGGAAACACACACACACACACACACACACACACACACACACACACGGGATGCCTGCTCCGAGCCTCTGCTGCCAGACTGTGGCAGTCAGTAGGACATCCACTGAGGGCTCCCAGACTTTGAGAGGGGCAGGCTGGGCTGAGGGAACCCCACCCCCCAGTGCACAAATTTCCTGCACCGGGCCTCTAGTCCTATATAATAAAAGAATAATATGCAAATCAACCAAATGGCAGGACGACCGGTAGCTATGACGCTCACAGATCACCAGGGGGCAGACGCTCAATGCAGGAGCTGCACCCTGGTGGTCAGTGTGCTTCCACAGGGAGAGCACTGCTCAGCCATAAGGCGGGCTGACAGCTGTGACAGCAGCGGTGATGGGAGCCTCTCCCACCTCCACAGCAGCGCTAAGGATGTCCCACTGCTTTCAGTCAGACATCCCCTGAGGGCTCCTGGACTGCAAAAGGGCACAGGCTGGGCTGAGGCCCCTCACACCCCCAGTGCACAAATATTGTGCACCAGGACTCTAGTTCTATACATAAAGGAATAAAATTGGAAGCTTACTGAAGACATGAGCAATAGTCATTCTAGCTGACCATTGGTTGGGGGCCTATTATGTGCCAAACACATAACTCCGGTCCAGATTTTAGGAACATACAGATGAATAGAGTATGAATATATTGTAATCTTCAGGTGGACTGACCAACCAAAGGAAATGATCAGAAGCAAAAGTTGGGTCAGTCAGAAATCAGAATACAGGAACTGGTTGATGTCATACCACAAAATGTGCTGTTTTGACATGGTCTGGAGTCAGTTCCTCTGGTTGGAACCTTCCTTGACCACAAGCAATTAGTCATTACTTCCTCTGTTTCCACAGTTCTCTGTTCTTACCTCGAATGTAGAATGTATCCTGTTCTACCTCTTTGTGTCTGGTTTTCCCTGCATTGTATCCCTATCTTCTAGCACAAAGTTGGGCACATAGCAGGCATCAAATACATGTGTATTAATTATATGCTTTATTAAATGAATACAAGAATGAAGAAACCTGCCTTACTTGGAACCTTCCTTTAAGGCCATAGGCCTTGCCCTGCTGGGTTAGAAAAGGCTGTGGTCAGAAACAGGTTCTGAGTTAAAAAATGAAACATACCATTCACTCACCTCACAACATTCTTTTTTTATCTCTTCAATATATAACTTGATGTAATGCTGCAGAACATCATAAATAAATTGATGACTATTCAAATTTAATAGTTATAATTTTCAAGAAAACTATGGAATATAAATATTTTTATTATAGTAATAATTAATTTGTTTACTATATGCTTCTTAAAGGTAAAAGTAAAAACAAAAACATATTTAAGGAAAAATAAAAGATAACATTGCTGGGAGCCAGTCCATCCTTGCTGTTTCAAGGGACCTGGCATATATCGCATACTGTTCTTAATATGTTTGCTCACCTTCTTGGCACTATATGTTTTAACCAAGGTCACTTCTCCGAGAAAGGTTGTTTCCTCAGGTAGGGATTTTCCCCTGAAGTTAGGGAGGGAATAAAACCCCTTAACTAAGTGCCAGGCGGGTAATTAATCACTTTAACTACGAACAATCATGCTTAAGCTACATAATCTTTACTCCCTGGAATGGAGATAAGAAACGCCCTAACCTTTGGAATAGAGATTGATAGGATTGGAATCAACTGGTATAAATACAGATATAACAAGACAACAGGACTTAGAAGACAGAACCTACACACAGAACCTAGACACAGAACCTACACACAGGACCTACACAGAACCTAGAAACAGAAGAACTTCGCTGGAGAGAACATGGCAAAAGATCCTGGACAGAAACTGGCCGCAGAACCTAGAGACAGAACCTGGCTACAGAACCCGGATAGAACATGGCAAGAGAACCTGACTAGAACCTGGTGACTGAACCTGGCTGGGGAACCTAGCCAGAACCTGGCTGAAGAACCTGGCTACAGAATCTGGTGACTGAATCTGGCTGGAGAACCTGGAGAACCTGGCTGGAGAACCTAGCAAGAGAACATGGAAACAGAACCTGGCTGGAGATCCAGACCAGAAGAGGAAGGAAAGGCATTCCTTCTTCGCCGACTCCGTCCACATCTTTGGGGACCTCTGGACCTACTGGGGTTGGACCCCAGCATAACATGTTAGGAAAGTTGAAGCACAGTAAGTCTCACATTTCTGTACAATGTTTTTCACATGCACTACAAAGATGATATTTTTCACCTGGCCAGTGTGGCTCAGTAGTTGAGCACCAACCTATGAACCAGGAGGTCATGGTTCGATTCCCAGTCAGGGCATATGCCCAGGTTTCAGGCTGATCAATGTTTCTCTCTCATCATTGATGTTTCTATCTCTCTCTTTCCCTCTCCCTTCCTCTCTGAAATCAATACAAATATATATTTTTAAAATATGGGATTTTTCTCTCTTACACACACACACACACATACAGAAATGCTATGTTTCTTTAGTCTCATTAACAGGTGCTTTTCAGCTACTTCCTTTTTCTAAAACAAGAAGTATTGAGTCAGCAATTTGGCCAGGGGAAAAGAGCTTTAAGCAATGACTATTAATACTGAAGACTTCCTAATGTTGGCAAAATCTGTTTCCCCTTTAGAAGACAGAGAGTGAGCTACTGAAAGTCAGTATCACTCATAGATCAGAGAATTAGGAAAAACTGCTGCAAGTCTTGGTTTAGTGAAAATTTAGACCATATATTTTGGGGCACATCTTTATGTTGGCTGTTAACAGAGGCCCTCACATCTCAGGGTAAACACTAACAAAAAATTAAAATGTATTTATGGATTGTGATAAGTTCTTGTATAAAGTTATTATTCGACCCCAACCACCCTGAGAGTGAAGCTGGGAGTAGAGATCTGGTCTTTCTGACTTAAAGGACATGTTCTTTACTGATACCTTATACTGTATCCAGCTGACATCCCTAATTCAGGATACACACACTTGAAACATAAAGGAAATCTCTATTTGGAAGAACTGTGTTTCACACATTTTTCATTTCTCTTGCTGAGAGAAGCAGAGAAAGAATGTCAGTTTCCCCAGACATCCTGGCCATAGAATCCAGTGATTGAGACTGAACGTCAGACAACCTATTACAGACTTCCTCATTCTGCTTACATTATAAGGTGTTGGTTCATCTTTGAAAGACAAAGGCCTTTAAACTATCTCACTGACAACCCCTTCTGGCCCAAACCACCACATTCACTTGAAACAAGAAGTGTGTGCAGTGGCTCAGGGTGACCCAGTGAAGAGCAGTCCCATTTAAAGCTGTTAAGTGTGGTTTCTTTTTCATGAGGTCATCCTGTTTAATCCCTCTAGACCAGTGGTTCTCAACCTTGGCTGCACATTAGAATCACCTGGGAATCTTTAAAATCCTGATTTCTGGGCCTCATCCTCCAGAAATTCTGTTACTTTGTTACTAATGTTGTGGCCCCACCCCATAACAAAGAAACATAATTTCCAGAGGATGAGGCCCAGAAATCAGGATTTTAAAAAGATTCCCAGGGGATTCTAATGTGCAGCTAAGGTTGAGAACCACTGGTCTAGACCAGTGGTCGGCAAACTGCAGCTCGAGAGCTACATGAGGCTCTTTGGCCCCTTGAGTGTGGCCACGAAGTTTCAATCACACTGTACGTGCGCGCCCGCACGTGGTATGTTGTGGAAGAGCCACACTCAAGGGGCCGCAGTTTGCCGACCACTGGAGACAGAAACAGCCTGTAAAGTACTCTCTCTAAAAGTTTATCTCAGTCCATTTCTTGGTGGACTAAAGGGCTCAACTAATCAAGTAAGAAAAAGAAAGAGGTTGGTAGTGAGGGGGAGGATAGGCAAAAGGATGCAAGCAGCAAAATACTGGGACGTGGAGAAACTACGCAAGGGATTACAAAAGGACACAGAACGTGGTTGGGAATGCATACAAGCAGGAAGTGTGAAAACCCCTCATCCACTCCCTCACCATTTAGTAAATTTGCCCTTGCTTAGTCCAACTCTAAAAAAAAAAAAAAAAAGGAAGATACAAGAAGGATCACATTCAGAGCCTTTGTTCTTATGTTCCATCGGGGGAAAATGGATGACTGTAATTGTCCTGAGCAGTTTCATCTTGTTTATAAAGCATCATAGTGATGTTGTTGCCAGTGGAAATAGGGTTCTTCCACAGGGTCATGAGAAAAGCGTTTGGGGGAACCCATGCATAGGAGGATGAGGTGTCGTGGTAAGATTTATCAGAGCAATCACAAACTGTCCCCAGGTGCCTGGTGTCTCATCCACGACCAGATGGCTCAGCTCCATTCCACTGTGGGAATAAGTCCAGTCTCTGGGGCTGCAAGCTGGCACTTGTCATCACCAGCCCAGAAGGACTAGGGCCCAGAGATGCAGAACGTCTCTGTATCTCATTTCCCCATCTGCATGCCCCCACCAAGACTGCACCCGGGCCCCTACCTGCCAGGCTACAAGGCTGCTGTGGAGAGATAATGTGGGTGAACACAAAATAGGCCTTTGTTCAGCTTTGATTATATTACCTTGAGCTTGGGAGAGAGCAGGCCTTCTTTCAAACTAACCAATCTCTTTCCTAATCTTTCGTGGGCTTGTGCTAGGTCCTCCCCCTATCCAATGTGGTCTTTTCCCCAGATTTTCCAGGCTAGACTCCACCCTTTATGTCACCATTTGGCTCCTACTGTGCATACTGCATCATATGGTTTCTACCGTACATGTAGTTACCTCTCCCTGTGCCATCTTGGCTTCTACTGCCCATGAGTCCAGCAGAGGAATTTCTCCTTTACTGGTGTTTTCTCCTACCCGTAATCTGTGGGAATGGACTGGTTGCTCCCTGGGGAGATTCTCCCTGCCCACTGGGGTATTAAGACCCTTTGGTGGAGAATGCAGTAGTTCCCTGGGGAGCCTGTGAATGCTACAGCTTCCTAGTAAATCAGGCTCAATATCTGCCTCAGGTTCCTAGCTTATTAGGCTTAATGTCTGATTTCATGTGCTCCCGCCCTTAACTAACTAGCTACCTATGCTAACAATGCCTTCTTAGAAACCTGTATAAAAGAAAAAGGTATATTCTTTATCAAAAAATGTCTCCATTGAGAAATTTCTGAATCAGAAACTTTGAGCGGAGTGGAGAAGATGACACCAGCAATCTTTGTTTTAACAAGCTCTTCAGATAAAGTTAGAGAACCAATAACTTATAAGGCTTTATCTCTTCCATACATCCCCAGCATAAAAAGATAAAGCCATATGTGTTTTCTTCAATTTAGACAATGAGATATTAAAAGGAAAAAATAGATCTGTATTTACTTATTACTACAGTGAAACATAAAATGCAGAATAGTGTGGAGGAGATATTATCATTTATGTAGCAAAAGTATCATCTATCTATCTGCTCTGTTTCTAAACAGAAAATTTCTGGAAGAACTGTAAACAATAGTTACATCCAGGGATTAAGATATTTAAGGATGGGAGAAATGAGGGAGACATTTACTTTTTACATTTATCATCTTTTATACTTTTGTTTATCATAAAAATTCCTTTTTTTTATACTTCCAATTTTTGATTTCACAGTTGATTCTGATGATCAGTTGGAATTAGGAACCACTACAGAGACTGGTTGTCAGTTACCAGTCGTTCAGTAGCCACGAAGTGACTGTTTAAACATTTGTTCATTGACCCTGTGGATTCTCTCAAGTTCGCTGTTTTCTAAAGCTTCTTTGAAGTCCCACTCCAGAAAATATGTGCGTTCAAGGGATTATATCAGAGTTCTTATTTTTATTTATTTAATATATTTTTATTGATTTCAGAGAGGAAGGAAGAAGAAGAGAGGGATAGAAACATCAATGATGAGAGAGAATCATTGATTGGCTGCCTCCTGCATATAACCCCACTAGGGATCGAGCCTGCAACCCACCTGGGCATGTGCCCTGACCAGGAATCATACCATGACCTCCTGGTTCATGGATCGACACTCAACCCCTGAGCCACACCGGCCGGGCTAGATTAGAATTTTAAAGAGGACGAAGAATGTGGTTTGAAAGAGCTGATTCCAATTCATAGTCCATGAGCGACTTCTTTTCGGCGTCAGTAATTTTATAGTTAACTTCCCAGGGCTATTTATTTATATATTAATGGGTCAATTCTTTCTTTTCTTTTTTTTTAATTAACCGGGCAATTCTTTAAGCCAAAATTAAGTTTCTAATTGTGGAACTAAGATATGGTGGGGAAGATATTTTGGGATAAGGAAGCCTTCCTGGATTTTCCCCAAATATGTCACACTCATGAATGCATATCTCACCGAAACATTGGGCATTCTCCCCTGCTCAAAACTTTGCTAAAGATTTGCTAAATGCAATGAGGGAGAAAAAGGGGACATATGTAATACATTCATAAAGAACTATAAAAAAAAATGATTTGCTAAATATCTTTCAGAATTTTCCCAGAAGGTCACTTGACATTCCACTTATTAAGCCAGCTCTGCCTAATAAGGCAAGAGAAGGCAACTATGCCTTCTATCACCTCTTCATTTTTAATGGCATTGACTCTTGAAACCCAGAGGAATGCTAGCTTCCATAAGCTTCTCTCCACAGAGCGGTATTTTAAGTCTGGAATGCTAAGAACCAACAACCTTCATTTTGCCCCTGCGGACAGGACATAGTTTACCTGACCTAGAATAGGCAGCTCTGTTTTCCTGATGGAAATCTTGGAAAACAGCATGGAAAATATAATGACGGTAGCCTCACAAAACAAGGAAATATTCACCCACAAATATTTCTTTACAGCCCAGACGATCACAAATGCTTTGCTTCCATTTTGAATGGTCACTTTCCTTTCCCTATGACACCTCAAAAATACCAATTTCTGAAACCCCTCTAACTCTTCTATCAATACTAAGCTCCACTCTCAATATTGGTCTACCCACCATCACCTCAACCAATCTCCAAACATCTTTGCTATCACAAAAACTAGAAATGACGTCATTATTACAAACATAAACACTATTCCTGTAAGTGAACTACAAAGACACTGCTAAACAAATATTTCGGTTTAGCACAATTTGACTGGGATCATGTAGACTCAGACTAAATAATCTTCCTTAGGGTGAAAAGATAACAGTCTAAAAGTCCAATCACATTTTTCACAGGACTCACCATAGAGCCGGTGAATGTTAACGATTCCAGTCATTAAAATTCCAGCCTGAGATCTAGAGGATGGATCTGCTGCCATTTCACCAAGAAAAGCTGCAGTCATTTATTAGAAGCCTAAATGTTGACCACAGCCTCAGAGTGGAATTCAATTAAAATTCTGGCACTCAGAAACTGTAACCTTGAGCTGTCTAATAGGAATTTAACAAATATATTAAAGCAGTTTTTATTTTACACAAGTCTCATAGGTTGCAAATAACAGAAGTCCACTTGAACCACCTTAATTAAAAGAGGAGTTATTACATGGTTATCTCATGGATCCCAAGGGTGGGGAGAAAAAGCCTTATAAGGACTAGAGTCAGACACCAGAAAATTTTAAAAACTAAGGCAGTGCTATTCTCTCTCTCTCTCTCTCTCTCTCTCTTTCTCTCTCCCCCTTCTCTTCCTCCTCCTTCCCTCCCCTTCCTCTATCCATTTATCTCTCCTCTTTTTCCCTCTCCCTCCCTCCCCATGGTTTCTTATCTCTGCCTTTCTCTGAGGCTTCTCCCCATCTTATCTCTCAGCTGAAGCACTTTCTTTGCTTCTCTATGCATGAGTTACAAAAGACCACCTCCCAGTCAGCAAAAACAGACCAAACGCTCCATTGCAAACCCCCAGGGAACAATCAGATCGGCCTAACATGGATGAACTCCCTCTTTCTGATTCAGTCAATGGAGCTACATAGGGGCAGAGTCCTATAATACGAACATGGCTCTGGGGCTCCACTCCCTGAGGGGGCTGGGAAGATATTAGTTATCCCTCTCACTGAAAAATATTTTTAAATATAAAGGTCAACAAATTAACAAATGGAAAAACCATCAGGCAAACCATTGGGAATTCTTTCTCTCCCTGGTTTGTTTTCACTACTATGAGAACTTATAAAATATCCTTTAGTGTTTTTTCTCAAGGGGAAAATACATATATACTAACAAAATAATTTTTTTGGTGTAGTCAAACCGTCAGGAAACTGGCAGGGTTCAGGGGATTCAGTCTCCACCACTGACCAGCAATGTGTACCCTTGCATGGTTCACTGCTGTTCCCTGGGGCTCCTTCTCCAAGCCAATCTCTTAGGCCCCTTCTGGCTCTAACATTCTAACTCTTCTGAGATGTTTACATCTACCCTTACAATAACTATTTGCAGAGAAGGTCTGTCTGGTCTGTGGGATGCTTTTGTTGTTGTTGTTGTTGTTGTTGTTGTTTAATCCTCACTCAGGATATTTCTTTCATTGATTTTTTTTAGAGAGAGTGGAAGGGAGGGGCAGAGACAGAGAGAGAGAAACATTGATATGAGAGAGACGCATCAATTGGTTACCGCCCACATGTGCCCTGACTAGGGCCTGGGATCAAGCCTGCAACCGAAGTACGTACCCTGGACTGGAATCAAACCCGAGATCCTTCAGTTCTTGGGCAGACACTCTAACCATTGAGATAACCAACTAAGGCTGTGGGGTGGTGGATCTCATTCAGGCCAGAGATCCAGCAAGCCTGCATCTCGTTAGATTTTGTCATTGGTGTTTTGGAACTCTAGAGATTAGGATTCCTGGGGTAAATTGCTTGGATATTGGTAGCTTCATTCCGTCTTGGTACCAATTATGGGAGTTTCTAAAAGAACTGGAATATCAAAAGTGAGTTAATTTATCTTATGTTCACCAACAAAATTAGCCTCCCAGGCATTCAAACTCACTCCTGATAAACTGGGCAATTTTAGTGTCACTTAAATTTGAGTGTGCATTCAAAATAACCCCAATAACAATGCACATGGCCTTATTAAGCTCTGCCCTGGGAATTCAGGCAGGAGTGATAGTATAAGAGCTTTAAACACAGAAAGAGAGCATCTTGAAGTCTGCTAACTCATTTCCTGTGTTGGAAATCAATAAGCTTGTGACCACCACCAACACTATCAAAAAGCAGATGCTCAGCAGACCAGCCGCACCTTAGATTTCACATCCTTTCCCATTAGAACTGCTGAGTGTGGCTTTTGAACCAGGCCGGATCAATCAGATACAACAGAAGATAATTCTTGTCTTCTCAAGCACAAATTTCCGCTCTAAAAGAAAATGGGTTCCTATTTTTAAAGTTTAATACTAAATCAGGAAGTGTTATATCCATCGGACCCACCATACTTCTTTTCTTTGCATATATTCTACTTTGCAATTAAAGATATTTAGAATAGTCAATTAGGGTTTTCATTACTGGAATATTTTCCCAAGCTTAATCAAATGTGCAAGGAAAAAGGAAGTCTGGAATTTTTCAGGAATTTGTACACAAGGCTATAAAGTTTCATTCAATTGACTTGTAATTTCCCCCATTATCTCAAAGCATTTTCACATTTATCATTGATCTTTTACAATCAGCATGTGATATAAACAGGCCTCATTATCAACTTCATCCTTAATGAAAAATTTTAAGCATAGAAGGGACAAGAGACTTCTTCAAATTTTTAACAATTTAATAATAGGGTAGAACTCAGGGTTTCTGATCCTGGATTATTACCCAACTTATAATGTCTAATTAAGAATCCTATACCAACAAGATCTATGTAACTGGCTGTAGATGTTTTCCTTAAACAACTAGTTTATATTCTTTTGGAGGCCGGTTACCAATATCATACAGATAAAATAATAGCCAACTTGACTCTGTTTTACTGTCTCTGTGTGTATATATATATTTACATATACATATACACTAACTGACCATATCTCAGAATTGCAGTTCTAAAAAGTGTGAGGTCAGAAGTTTAAATATGAAAAGGGAACAAGATTTACCACAGCAGATGTGGCACGCATATTGCAATCCCATCTCAGGACTGGAACCCTCATGAGACACCCTGGTGAAGTTTTTCAGCTTGAGCACAAGCAATACAGAATTTTAATAGTTTGAAAGGCAGTAAAGCAATATCACTGAGATGAAAAACTGTTCTAGCTTCTAATTGTATTCAGGGGTTCTTTGTGAAAATTTAGAAAGTCTCAAATAATGAGCAGGAGGCTAATTTTTACTCTGTGGTTTATAACAGTTAGATTATTATCATATATATTTTTGCCAAACACCCATCACATGAAATCTGATTCATAGCAGCACTTGACACTGTTATCACATTCCCGGAGATGCCGTTTACCCAATGCCCTACCTATTGCCAAAGCCTGAGTATGAAAATGAATAGGCCTTTCAGTAAGAACCTCCCACTTCCATTCAGACTTTCCTGTTCTCCCCTTCCCTATGAGGCAATTTGTACCAGAGACTGACCCAGATAAAATGGCATATACCTATGAACTTAAATTTATCAAAACACACTGTGGGGAGAGGAAATTCATCCTTTGTCTCAGTCAGATACCAGAACAGCCTTCTGGCCTCTTTCCCACTCCATTAAACACCTCTACATGAGTATATGCTCTGTACTACCATTCTTCTTCATTTTCTTCTTAAATTTTTTATTAAAAATTAAAATTTTAGCAAAAATAAATGTATGTGTGTCAGATCATATATAAGAGGTCAAATAGTACCCAAAGTCTTATAATTAAAAATATTCGTAGTTATCTGCCTCACCTCTGCCCAGAGACAACCACTTTCCACTCTTTCAATTATTTCTTCTGCTTCTTATTTCATATTTCTGCATAATTCTCTTATACTGTTATTTCTGAGTTTTTTATTCCTTTACATATGATCTATTGGCTCCCTCAGAAGATAGAATCTAACTCTCTTTTATAAACCCATAGCCAAACACACACACACACACACACACACACACACACACACACACACACACACATTTCCCATACTCTCAATACTGAGTTTTTTATTAAATTAATATTTAATGTTTATATTATTATAATTGTACAAACTTTATTCACACATAAGACATGCAATGTACTTTGATCACATTTTCTTCTTTGTAAAACTGTGTAGGGTGAATAATTGTCACTATGTTGGTTCTCTATGTACTTATCACTAAGCAATGCCCAACTCTCTGACAATTATAAAACTCCTCTCAACTTATAATCAAACACATAAGATAATTCATAATATTTTTTTCTTCTCTTCCCCAAGGATCCACCCTTTTCTGATGCCCTCATCTCCCTTGCCCCAATCTGGACCATCTGCTCTCTAGGCCTACTATACACTTGTCATTCTGGACTTTCCATCACCATCATTCTGGAAATTTCCTTTATTTTCTTCTGTGTTGAGTTCCATTCTAGTGAATCCTATGTCTTTCTCTTCTTGGTTTTATTACCTCTTTTTGATAGAACACATCTTTTAGTAAGTTGACCAGAAAGGTTACATGACAAGTAAATGACAAATGCATGTCTAAAATGTCTTTATTCTACCTACACATTTGGTTGGTAATTTGGGTAAAGAAATCTAGTCTGGAAATAATTTTTTAAATATATTTTATTGATTTTTTACAGAGAGGAAGGGAGAGAGATAGAGAGTCAGAAACATCGATGAGAGAGAAACATCGATCGGCTGCCTCCTGCACACCCCCTACTGAGGATGTGCCGGTAACCAAGGTACATGCCCTTGACCGGAATCGAACCTGGGACCCTTCAGTCCACAAGCCAACGCTCTATCCACTGAGCCAAATTGGTTAGGGCTGGAAATAATTTTTATGCAGAAATTTAAAAGATTGTGCCATTGCTTTCTAGCTTTCAGTGCTGTTGTTGAGAAGATTGATGTTACTCTAATTTACAATCGTTCGGGGTTTGTTGTTTTGTTTTTTGGATTTTTTTTTTCTGTTGCCTTCATTGAAAAGTCTAGATTTTTTTTCTTTAATTTTGAAGTCCAGAAATGTCACAATGATGTGGTTTGGTATGGGGTTTTTTATTAGTACATTCACTGTTCTAGGCATCTCATAGACCCTTTCAACCTAGAGATTTATATCTTTCAGTTCTGGAAAGTTCTTTTGTATTATTTATTTGATAATTCTTTCCTATTCATTTTCTCCATTCTCTCTTTGTAAAATTTATTTTGGTTGAGGTGGATGTCCTGGACAGAACCTCTAATAGTTTTATCTTTTCCCTCTCAGGTTTTTCACTTCTTTCTCTGGGAGATTTCTTCATCTTTACCCCCTAATCCTTATTTTGAATGTTTTTAGTTCTTCTCTTTTATCTTTAATTTACGAACAATTTTCCTTGTATTTTGCATATTTCACAGTACAATTTCTTCTATCTTTCTGAGAATTTTTTTCAGAAATTTCTGAATCTAATGCTTCTTTTCTAGACCCCAATTTTTAACTCTACCCACACTCACTTCCAGTGTAGCTTGCCTACGATTACTGAGTTTTTCTCAAATTTGTCAGCAGAAATCCACTTGTTTATTTTAACCCTACTTCCTACAGGAACTTACTTTTTGCTCCCACCTCTTCCTAAGTCATAATGTCTTCTAAACCTTGATGGCAACTTTTTTTGTTCTTCACCTCTGTTTTACCTTTGTCATTTCTTTACTGCCATGTTAGTGGAGTTTGGGGAAATTACTCACGTGTTCCATCTGCCATGTTGACTACTTGAGCCTCACTTCTCTTTCCACCATACTTTATTAACTTATTTGTCCAATATTTTCTCATATGAGTATATACTTGCAGAATGTAAAAAATACAAGGAAGTATAACATACATTCTTAGCTTGAAGGGAGCTTATACATAAGTTGATAGACAAAATACACAAACATTAACAAATTCTAAAACTAATACAAACTTTTAAAAATGTGATAAAGGCCTAATTTAGTGCTATATCTGAGCAAGTGAGAGAGAGTGATATGGCTAACTAATGCAGGCAGGCGGAATTAAGGACAATCTCCTTGGTCTGGAATGTGAGAGTTGGCTTCATTGAGAAAGTAGTACTTAAATGTTATAGAATTGGAAAGCCATTGAGAATGAGGGAATTCCAAGTGAGACCAGCAGGAGCACAAAGAAAGCATGGGGACTGGGGGGTGAAATTGGCAAAAGCAAACGGTTCATCCAAGTAAATTATAACTAGGTTGTCATCAATTCCACATTTTAGGTGAAAAATATGCTTAGGAAAATATGGATAATAATAAAAAAAACCTGTACTGAGACTCTAGGTTGTGGTCCTAGCTGGATCAGAGACTTGATGTTTATAGTTAGGGTGAGTCACTATACTGCCTCTCAAGTTCCCATCTGTAACCTGGAAATTATACCTAACAAAACTATTCTTTCTTTATAGTGGACCTTCTGGGCACAACAATTAGCCTCTCCAGAAGAAATTAGCAGATGAAGGAGCAAATTCTGTAACATCAGCTTTCTGAATACTTTATACAAAAGATTTTTGAATACTTGGCTAAAGGTTAAAAAAAAAAATAAAGGAGTAGGTGGATGGATTTATAGCTCTACAGGAAGTGGTAATGAACTTTTAGAAAGAGAAAAGGTAAGTGTGGCATGAAAGATTCTCTGAGACAGCAAATATGCTAAAGTTTGTAACTGCCTAAGATTGCAGAGTATTACCAGGCAAAGGGGCAATGCCTACTATTCAAAAAGAGGAGAGGGATACAAGAGGAAATAATTCAAGTCGGAACATCACACATTTGTAAGGAATGTAATCAATTTATGTTTGCAGAAAGGTTTTTGGCTATTTTATGACAGAAAAAAAATCGTATTATACGAATATTGTAGATAGATGGCATGCCAATATCTTCTACAATGAACTAAAATCTGGATAGATCATCAAGCTGAATGTTAACAAGTTTTGTTTCTTTTATTTTTTTCCTTGTTTTCCCAGACAACACTGGTATGGCCCTTCTTTCTACCCAGGACCTTTCCAGAACCCTTCAATGTTCATAGATTAATATTCATTCTTCCATTTTCTTCTTTTAGTTTTCTTGTTTGTTTTGTTTTGAAAGTTACTAAGAAATCCTTTATGTCAAATTCTCTTAGCAACTGTCTAAAGGCGAGGAAACCTGTCTTTTCTCTGAGAATGTTGAGAGTAACCAGGTATTTTCCTGGTGAACTTTTAAGAAAGCTGCATCTTTCAAAGGCTTGTAGAAAGGAACCCTAATTCTGGGAAGTGACCAAATTCTATGACCCTTGTCTAGGAGACATGCTCTAGGTCACAGGGGTGGGCAAACTTTTTGACGCGAGGGCCACAATGGGTTCTTAAACTGGACCGGAGGGCCGGAACAAAAGCATGGATGGAGTGTTTGTGTGAACTAATATAAACTCAAAGTAAACATCATTACATAAAAGGGTACGGTCTTTTATTTTTTTTTAGTTTTATTCATTTCAAACGGGCCGGATCCGGCCCGCGGGCCGTAGTTTGCCCACGGCTGCTCTAGGAGCACAGCTCTTCCATCGGCAGTAACAGATGCAGTTGCCCAAAATGAGGTTCAACACCATAGTCAGAGATAGGTCCCAGGAAGCCAAATTGACTGACACTTTCTTCACATGCTAATAAAAAAACTGTGTGCTAAGTTATGCCTTTATTCACAGAAAAGGCCAACTGCCTATCATTAATGTCAATGCATGTTCATATGTGTCATCCTCGATACCTTTTATTTGTCCCTCCAGGTCTTCCCTCCATTCTCCTCCACTCTGCTCTGTGCCTTGCTAGGCTGATCTAGGGGGACCACACCAGCAAGACTTCTGGGCACTCTAGCTTCCCATTGGGTTCAGCCAATGAGAGCCTTGGCAGAAGATCTGAGGTGGGAGGAGAGTGAGATCAGGATGGGTATCCCTCTGAGCCCCTTTCTGTGAGGTGGCCTTGGGTTGGATATGTCCCCCAATCCAGGATCAAAGTTACTCATCCTGGGGAACCATAGTTACCTCCCCTCACCCTTTCAGATCTAGGTATAGTAACACTTCATCCGCTGCTACTAGCCTCAGATTGCTGCACTTAGTCTTGTGGCTCCCATATACGCTACCTCCCAACTCACGCCATTATAAACAGTCTCTTTGTAAATAAACTCTCCTGGAATCATCCTAATTTGGGTATGCCATCTGTTTCTTGCTAGGAACTGACAGAGGTAATCATTCAAGAAATAAGTCATTTTTAATAAAAGATTAAATCTAAAAGGTCTACAGTTGAAAAGAGTTGAAACTAATATGACGTGAAAATAATTCAGCCTTGAAGTCAAATAAAGGTTGATTTAAATCCTACTAGACCATCCTTCTATAAACTGTGTGTTCTTGGACAACATACTCAAACTTTAAGAGCATTAGTTGTTTAATCTTTAAAATAATATACTATGGTACCTACATCATAGAATTGGTATGAAGATTAAATAAGATTATTTTATTTTATTTTTAAAGATAATTTTAAATAAGATTAAGTAAGTCCAAATAAGGCAAGTTCTCATTTTTTAAGTAAGAAGAACAATCATAATAAAACCATAGATATTTACTAGTTAATAACTAATTCTTCTTCTGCAAGAGGCTTAATCCAGAGAATGGATTTGAATTATATTTTAAAGAATAGGTACCTGAACATTATGTTGGTAATATTAGATAGGATTTATCCAGGATGACTTTCCTCACACAGGATAAGATTTGTTACTTTATATTTTCCATCAGTGTTCTAGTTGCAGACTTCTAAAAAGAAAGTTACCTTGAGATTTTGGCAGAGAATCAAGATCAGAAGTCACTTTATTTATTGTCAAATACAGTGACCACTTTGTCCAGAAATCTTCCTCAGGACAGCCATACACAAGTTCTACAGCACATATCTGTAACTTCATTCAAAGCAAGACAAGAGCCACCAGTCTCCTATCAGTGCCATAAATGAATCACTAGCTTTAATTACATGTTACAGAGGCCTCTATAATTGGAGAGTTAATTTAATGAACTTTTCCAAGTTAAAGTAATTTCCACTTCCTTGAACTTAATTGTGGTGAATGGAGTTTTTTCAGGAAAACGTCATTACCTGTTTGATTATTCTAAACCTTCCAGACCAACTACTTTTGATCAGGCTTGTCTCCCATCCAGGGAGCAAAATCCTGCATGGGTTTGAAATGGGAAAGATGCTGACAGTACATCCATGAAGCAGATGTACTTTTGTTTTACAAAGTTTACATATGTTAATAGATTTAAATTGGTCTATGAACAAAGTCAATTGCCATTTCTTGATTATTTATATAAATTAAAGGATGGCTTAACTTAATTCCTACCATGTGTGCCCTCTGGCAATAAAAGTTGCTGAAGATTTCAGTCCTTTTCTTTTCAAGGGGTTGAGGAAGAACGACTACCGACTATCTGCCAATATTTAGCTGTACTTCATAAGGGGCAGTTTATTTTGGAGCCTATAATGATCTAATTAAGAAAACCATGGATCTGATGTAACTTCCCCTAGTCAGCTCCAGCACCTCTCCTTGAAAAGACCACAAACAAACTGCAAACAAAAGAAACAAAACTGTGTAGGATTTCACCACTAGGCACAGTCCCAAACCAAGACATTCAATTTTAAGGATCTTGACATCATGGCCAAAATAGACAAAGTAAATGTGGTTAGCTTGGCTGGGCATGAATTATGGGGATAAAATGGCAGCAGAATACACTGTCTGCTGCCCCCAGAGTCAAGGAATTGAGGTGCTTTTATTTTTATTTTTTAAATATCTTTTTATGATTTCAGAGAGGAAAGAGAGGGAGAGATAGAAACATCAATGATGAGAGAGAATCATCGGTTGGCTGCCTCCTGCATGCCCCACACTGGGGATTGAGCCCACAACTCGGGCATGTGCCCTGACCGGGAATGGAACCATGACCTCCTGATTCATAGGTCAATGCTCAACATCTAAGCCACGCTGGCGGGGCTTGAGGTGTTTTAAAGACAAGAAAAGGAGGTTTGTGAATCTTTACCAGTATTGACATGTACATATTTGAAAATAAACATTCAATGAACATTACACGTAGCTCTCTTTTAGTTCCCTTTTGATAGATTTTCAATATGACAAAATAAGAGAGCAAGGCCCTAGCTGGTTTGGCTCAGTAGATAGAGCGTCGTCCTGTGAACTGAAGGGTCCTGGGTTCAATTCCAGTCTAGGGCACATGCCCAAGTTACGGGCTTGATCCCAGTAGGGGCCATGCAGGAGGCAGCCGATCAATTATTCTCTCTCATCATTTATGTTTCTATCTCTCTCTTCCTCTCCCTTCCTCCCTGAAACCAATAAAAATATATTTTAAAAAAATAGGAGAGCAAGGAAAAGTTCTCATTTATTTCATATACAGCCCAAGGCTAGGTTAGCACAATAAGAGAGTGTAAGCTCTAAAGTAGTTGGCCTGGGTTTCTTAACTCAAGATAGACATATGCTAACTCTACTTACTCTTGTCCTCTATCCTAATAGGTAAAGAGGGAAGGGCATGTCACAACACCAGGATAATTCTAACCCCATTTCTGCCTCTAACTCCCTTTGTAGTTTGGGGCAGGTAACATCATTTCTGAGTCTCAAAGGTAAAGTGAGGCTGTTCAGTGCAGTGAGATAGTGTACATACATGCATTTTAGAAATTCTAAAGTGCTTCACAAATGATAGTGGAATAATGAAAAACGTCACTCTGTTTTCATTTCTAAAAAGTGTCCAATTATTAACAGTTCAGTGGAGAACAGGAGAGCAAATTTTCTTACTGACATTCTTATTTTTAATAATATAGGTAATGATAGGTATATGTCAATGCAAGTATCCACTTTACATAATAAAAAATATTTTATGTTAAAATTTTAAAATTCAGTTTATAAACTTTTTTTTATGAATCGCCTTCATGAAAAAAAAGGGTCTTAACAATGACAGATAAAATCAAGGGTGACAAATCCATAAGGAATAACTACGAAAAACTGTGATATAACAGTATACTGTACCATGGTATACTTTAAAGAATAACTTTGTATCTGATTGCTAGAATAGTGCATGCTCATTGGAGGGCATTTGAAAATTATTTTTAAAATTAACATTTTTAGAATTATGGTCCCTTTTATCCCCTAGTCAAATGTATATATGCACTACTCCTTACACAATTTTCTCCCCTTCACCAAAGGTGAAAACAGATGGATAATCAAACTCCCCCAATAGTTTAAGCAAGGGTGCTGGATTCAGTGGACCAGATCTATTCCGTTATAGCAGTTTTCTTCATACACTCTATGTTTGAACAGAGCAAACAAAAAGTGAAGGTAAGAGTTGTGTGAGCAGAATTCAAGCTGTCCCTCAAGATTCTCAGGCCCTGGTGTGCACACGTGTTCTCCCAGGTAGCTAATCTAACACTGGCCCAGGTGTTGCTATGAAAAAGATTTGCAGATGTAATTAAAGTCATAAATCAGTTGATCTTTATTTAGGGAGATTAGCCTTAGCTGGCCTACACTAATCAGGTGAACCCATTAACGGGATGCAATTCTTCCGGCAGAAAGAGATTTGAAGCGTGAGAGAGAAGCTTCTAGGAACTGAGAACAGCCCCCAGAGCACAGTTGGCAAGTAAACAGGAATCTCTGTCCTACAACTGCAAGGAACAGGATTCAGCCAACAACCTGAATGAGCTGACAAGCAAATTCTTCTCCAGGGCCCCCAGAAAAGAACACAGCCTGGCCAGCACCTTGATTTTGGCCTTCTACGAACCTGAGCAGAGAAGCTAGTCATGGCCGAGCTTGGAATTCTCACCTACAGAACTGTAAGTTAGTAAGTGGGTATTGTTTTAAGATGCTATGTTCGCAGTAATTTGTTGTGCAACAATAGAAAGCTAACGTAAAAGTTCTATTTGTAAAGGTCTCCAATTTCCTTTAGTAAGGAAAGCAGTTCATTCTTTTCTATTGCTGCTATAGTATTCTTTTGTGTGGATGTGCCACCATTTGTTTCTTTATCCAGCTGATAAGGAACATCTGAGCTGTTTCCAGTTGGGGGCTATTCTGAGTAAAGTTGCTATGAACAGTTGTGTACATACAGGTCTTCTTGGGGAAGTAAACATCTGGTGCTACTTTTAAGCTCAGCACAAGAAAATGTAAGGAACCATTAACTCTGGGATGCTTCAGTTCTACATCTCTGACCTATTACTCAGTCACCCTACATTTGAGTTCTGATTCTTGAGAATCAAGGGCCCTGGGTGTCAGGAGCAGTCCTCAAGTGCCCTGGCTGAGTTCCTCGGCCTACTTCTCCACCAAATGCCAGGCTGTACTCCATAGTGCCCGCTTTGAACTTTTTTGGCAATCCTATAGGTATAAAAGGGCTAAAGACATAGATCCAGAGACCACAGCAGTTTACATTTAAACTAGCTAGCAGATGAAAAGGCAGCAAACAAAACAGAACAGAAACCGTGTGATCTCCATACCATGATCTTCACTGTGGATGCTAATTTCAGGACACATACAATTCCAATGCTCTTAGCAATGTTATTGAGACTGCCCACAAGTTTTCATTGTATGTGCCCACCCCCAAAGAAATATTAGAAAGGTATTTTATAGTTACTAGCACCATATTTCTCACTCAGGGGTAGAAGAGAATAACAATTTCACAACCTTTTTAAAATATAAACAGTAGAGGAGAATAGGTTGGGCACGTTACCTCCAAATTCAGTGAGTCAAAGATAGAGTGTCTGAAATTCTCCGCCGGTGCGCTTAATATCAGCAGCTAGTTCTTCTCACTTGAAATAGATGTAGAAACAGAGACATACATTCCACCACAATGAATACTTACATAGCTTTTGCTTAAGCTTAATTTTTCACGTTTTTAGGGGAAGTTTTTAAATATTGTTTAATCTAGTTGCTTGTTTGATTGAATGTGATTTGTTTGTCATTTTTGTTTTCCCAATGTCAAGAGCGACAATAAGGAGACAAAATAGAAAAAGGGAGGGAGAGATACTGACTTGGGTGACTGTACCGAGATGACTCATTCCACATTTATAATGCCTTAAAACTCCACTCTTTGTTGATAAGATTATCAAATTTCAAATGTCTACATGTTTTAGAAATGATAAGTTCAAGAATGTTGCTGGTCATAGAAGCTAGTGCTTTGAAGTAACCAGAGTTGAGGAAAGAGAAGTTGTTTATAGAAACTGGCACTATAAGATGTATCATTTATTTGAGAATAGACAGATATATGTACAAATAGATTAAAGTGGCCTATGTAAGACTAACATAATAAAAGAAGTACTGGAGAAGATAAAATTGGGTTTTTTCAAAAGTCTAGTTAATTGTACAAAGAGCACTTTTGACTGAAAACGATGTCCATTTGACCACTTCCCTGATCCTTGAAACCCTGACTGCCTGTGAAGTGCTTTCTTCTATCTCAAGTCAACAATAACGGTCCTACCTCTCAAAACTCCAACCTCATTCTGGCATTGACTCTCCCTCAATGACTCAGCTCATGCCCATCCACCCTCAGGTGTATGTGTTCTCAGACTACCAGGCTACAAGGCTTGTTCCCATTCATCCGGTACTGAATCCCTGAACCCCCCCCCACTCTCAACCCCTAGAGTGATGGCAACAGATTGATGTTGGCAGGAGAAAACTTGCAATGAGGAGCCCTTTGACCTCGTTAGTCACTCTGAAAACATTGGAGCACTCAGAGTGAGTGGGACTCTGGGACTTCCATATCGATGGTGAGTCTGATCAGAATCCAGCCACACCCAAGGCCCCAGGGAATGACTGTTTCCTTTTGGAATGATTTTTTCCCCCTCAGATTCCTTTGAGCTCACCCACCCCATGTGACTTATAATGCATTTAGCACCTGCTGTGAGTGACAGGTTATAGACTTTATAACCCAAGGGGCCAGTGCTATGGTTTTGAGATTGTCCTTTATTCATTGTAGAACCATTCCACAAGTGACTTTAAGAGATAGTACTCTTTGACCTGCAGAGTGGGGGAAGGCTGATGCATTTAATAATAATAATAACAATAATAATAATGCCTGGGATTCCCCAAGGAGTAACCCTTATACTCCACTGGAGCAGGCAGCTTTTATAAATTTCCCACTAGAGCCAATTCTAGTGGCTGAGATTGGGTCTCACAAAGGGAGATCAGTAATTGGGAGCACCTGGCTGGGATGAAGGGCTTCCAGTGTGTGTGTGTGTGTGTATGTGTCTAGGGCAGGGGTGGGCAAACTTTTTGACTCAAGGGCCACAATGGGTTCTTAAACTGGACCGGAGGGCCGGAACAAAAGCATGGATGGAGTGTTTGTGTGAACTAATATAAATTCAAAGTAAACATTATTACATAAAAGGGTACGGTCTTTTTTTTTCAATAGTTTTATTCATTTCAAACGGGCCGGATCCGGCCTGCGGGCCGTAGTTTGCCCATGGCTGGGCTAGGGGAAACGCAGCAGCTTCTCAGAAGTAAAAGTTTCTCCTTCATAATGACTTTGTAACCATTTTTTCTTTCTTTTTTAAAAAATCTTTATTGTTGAAAGTATCACAGATGTCCCCTTTTTTTCCTCCAGTGATCCCTTCTACCCCACCCTCGATGCCCCCCCTCCACAACCCCAGGCCTTCATCACACTATTGCCTGTGTCCACAGATTATGCTTATATGCATACAAGTTCTCTGGTTGACCTCTTCCCACCTACCCACCTTCCCTCTGAGATTCAATAGTCTGTTCCATGTTTCCATGTCTCTGTGGAACCATTTTTCTTAATCTTTCTTCTCTGTTTGTCATGGTTTGGTAATTTTCTGAAGAAAAGACCCCGATCAAGTCATATGTTATAATGGAAAGAGCAAGTCTCATTTCTAATCACTCTTTGTCACTAAATAACTATGTGACCTTGAGCTAATAATTTAATTTAGTTACTTCATCTGTAAAATGGGAAGTCCGCCCTAGGCCACATGATCTCCTAAGGCAGTGGTTGGCAAACCGCGGCTCGTGAGCCACATGCGGCTCTTTGGCCCTGTGGCATGGGCCACGAAGTTTCAATCACACTGTACGTGCGCACCCACACGTGGTATTTTGTGGAAGAGCCACACTCAAGGGGCCAGTTTGCCGACCACTGTCCTAAGGATTTCTATCTCTACTAGAGGCCCTGCACATGAAATTCGTGTGCAGTTATGGTCCCTAGGCCTAGCCTGTGATCAGGTCCATCTTCCCCAGCTGCCCAAGGCCAGCCCCATCCCCCCGCCACCACATACCCCAGGTTCCCCGTTCACCATCGGGTGATCAGTGCCTGACAACTGGGGGAAGGGACCAAGAGGTGGTCAGTGCACCTCATAGTGACTGGTCCAGCAGTCGTTCTGGTCATTCTGTCTTTAGGGTCAATTTGCATATTCTCCTTTTATTATATAGGATAGAGGCCTGGTGCATGGGTGGGAGCCGGCTGGCCTGCCCTGAAGGGGACCCCAGATCGGGGTGAGGGGGTCCCCACTGTGGGGGGCAGGGCCAGCCTGGGCGAGGGGCCACAGGCAGTTTGCAGGCCAGCCATGCCCCCATCAGGGTGGGGGTCCCCACTGGGGGGTGGGGCCGGCCTGGGCACGGGGCTTCCAGGGGTTTGCAGGCCGGCCACACCCCTGGCTTTGTCAGGAGGGACATCCAGATTGACATCCAGAAGACTCCCAGTCTATCCCGTCTAATTAGCATATTACCTTTTATTAGTATAGATGAGCTATTTATCTGCAATATTGCCTAAATATATGACAATCCTAAGAAATCTCTTTTGGCTATGAAAATACAGACTTTGGGGATGTAGACAAATTAGTCAAATGTTTATTGAAAATGTTTAGTTTACTACTTAGTTATACATACATATTTAAAATCATATATAAAATAATATATTAATTTTTAAATGCTATATTTGTCCATTATCACTTCATAGAACAATGTTATTTCTCACCAGTGTCATTTTTTGACTAACCCAGCACTTCTTCAGACACATCATTGTCTCTTCCTTCTAAGTTGTTTAAGAGCTAACAAGTTTTTTTTTTTAATACACAATTTACTAGGGATTCCAAAATGAATACCATAAACCATATTTTTATTTATTAATTACAGTTGACATACAATGTTATATTAGTTCCAGGTGCACAACATGGTGATTGGACATTTATATACCTTCGGAAATGATCAGCTGGATACGTCTATTACCTGTCTGGTACCATTCATCCTGAAGCCCTTTGAAAAGTAACCACCCCACTGGTTTTTCACGGCCAAGGAAGATAGAAAAAGCAAAGTTCATCCTCAGTGTTTTGTGCTCTTTCAGTTTTTCCTCTGAAGTCAGTTTTCCAACAACAATCTAGGCCTTGTCTTTTTCTTCTGATTTTTGTCCTTTACATGGAAATGCTGGTCCTGTAACAGTGGCTGGTGGCTGCAGCCTTTCATTTGCTCTCCTGGTCACTGCAGAAAATGTTGCCTGTTCAGAGGGGCCTTTCCTGTTGGCGTTGGTGGTATAGTGGTGAGCATAGCTGCCTTCCAGAGGGGCCCTTCCCAAGATACTAGGGCACTCCTTCCAGGAGTTGACTATGGAAACTTTTTCCAATCAGGCAGGAAATGAGAAGAAACCTATCTTTATTGGGCTCAAAATAAGAATGAGTGTATATAGAAGAGTCTCAGGGGGGAAAAAAAGGCAAGAAAAATAAACTCAACTTTCCACCACCAACACCAACACCTTTTTGTGTTCCCAAAAGAAAGCTACAGGCAAGCTGTTCTCGGTGGATGTTAAATATTCAAAATTTGAGGAGGGAAGTGTTATGGGTGATTAGAACAAAAAAGTAGGAGCAGAGCTGTTGTGTTTTCTCTTCACTCTGCAACTCTGCAACACACAAAAGTTATGCGGCCAATTGTTCAAATATCTCCTTCACCTATCTCAGCGCGGGGGGGCGGGGGGCAAACAGGCTTTAGCTCCAAAGATAAAATAAGTCAGTTCTAAGACAGTGAGTCACCTTAGTAGGTCCCAACTCTTAACTTCCATCATAATGGAAAGCTCAGTATGACGTGAGGGCATCCTCAGCAGACAATCCGTGGGATTCATTGTTCCTAAGCCTTGGGAGTCACAGGGGAAATCCCACTGATAAATGCCTGCTCCCACCCTAGACACTGGCTACTGAATTTCATCACACCTCTGTTTCCTCTTTCAGGAAAAAAAAATTTCCCAGAATCCTTATTAGGAGAATTCTGAATAGAATTTTTTAAGGAGAGGGTTCATATTGACATGGTGTTCAAGATGGCCAACTCCTTCCCCGTATAAAAATCTGAAAAGAATTCTGATAAAAAGAGCATCTCTGCCTGTGAGCAGACCAGATGGCTGCACACCCCTTCATCGAGTCTGTTAGTTTTCACATCGCCGCCTTGAGAGTTTCTCCCTAGGAAAACACGTTCGCCATGAGACTTTTTGACTGAGTTAGGAATCTGTTTCAAAACAAGGCCCATCCACACCAACTCCTGGGTCTGCCCAACATAATTGCGTGCTTCATTTTCTTCAGGATATTTTCCCTGGCAGATTGACTACCCTTCTGGATAACTAAATATATCACTTATGGTCAACAAAGTGAAAACATTGAGGCCTTTTTGTGGAGAATTCAGACCAAAGCTCAGTGCTTGCCTGAATTCTCTGGATCTATGCAATATGTTGGGGCTGGTGAACTCTAAAGGGTTGGAACCCTCATATTTGAAAAAGTCTCACATTTTACTTGAAGGTTTATTTGTAGAGCTCCTTGTTAAAGCATAAGTACAAAGAACATCGAAGGGAAACTTCCTGTTGCACTGGGAAGTGGGGATTGAATAATTTATAATCTCACATAATCCTACTTCCTCTAAGAAACTGTCATATCCCAAAGAGACATGATAATTAAGTCCAATCTTGAAACTGACACAGTTGGTGCTAGGGTAGGTGTCCATTGTCCAATATACTGTGTGAATGCATTAAAAAAGCATTCAGCATCTCTGCAAATATAGAATGACTAACAATAGCTTGAATTGATCAAAATAAGCATTAGGGTAGACTAAACTATTCTTTATATAGGCACAGAGTTCTCAGCATGGGATAAAGAGTGGCCCTCCTAAAAATTCTATGGGAAAAAAGTTGTCATCTGCATATGTGCCTTTTAAGGGAGGGTCCATATCCGCTTTCATATTCTCAAAAGGACACCTGGCAAAAACTGTTAAGAACCAGAAGTATTAGTCTGGATTATAAACCCTGTACAAAAGTAACATACCTTACCCTCATGACTTGGTTTTACCAATTCAGTCTTTGAAATGATTCATTATCTTCTCCCCAAATCCTAACTCTGCCATAGGCCTAGCAACCATGTGCTACATAAGTTAAGTAAACTAGTTTAAACTGTAACTGTGTATAAAATATTGGTAAGCAGATTTTCTTCTCCTGTTACTCTGTCTTTAAAAAAATATCTTTAATAATATGATTAAATTAACCATTAATGAGAACAAGATATATCTTGTAAAACAACTTCAAAACAAAATGAGTGTTAACGATATAATTTGATACCCTTTCCACTAGTTCTAATTTAACCTTAATCATCACTATGAATTATAATCTGTCTCATAAAAGGCCTAATCTTATTTAGTATCAAAGCACAAATTTTGTATTATTTGTGAAAACTAATTTTAAAAGTTAGTGTTGCCCTTGCCAGTTTGGCTCAGTGGATAGATGGTCATATCAGCCCGGGTTTGATTCCAGTCTAGGGCACATGCTCAGGTTGTGGGCTCAATCCCCAGTAGGGGGCGTGCAGGAGGCAGCCCATCAATGATTTTCTCTCATCATTGATGTTTCAATCTCTCTCCCTCTCCCTTCCTCTCTGAAATCAATAAAAATATATATATTTTTAAAAGTAAGTGTTACATACCCATTGTATCTACTAGATATAATCAAAGAGATCCAGTATATGGTAAAATTTAAAGAGAACTATAAATTTATATAAAATTTCAGCACTTTATCAACTTGATCACTTGATCATTGCTTAATTCAATTTTAATTTCTCTATCTCAGTATATGCATATATCAAAATTTTCACAGGAGCCTTTCAAATTTTTAAAATTATTTTTCAAGACCAATTTTACTGAGATATAATTCACATATCACTTTAAAGTGTACAGTTCAGCGTGGGGTTTCTTTGTATGTTCACGAGGTTATACAACTATCACAGCTATCTAATTTCAGAACATTTTTGTCACCCCAAAAAGAAACATTATATTCATTAGCAGTTGCTCCCCATTTCTCCCTCCTCTAGCCTCTGGCAACCACTAATCTACTCTCTGTTTCTATTGATTTGCCTACTCTGAACATTTCATATAAGTGGAATCGTACGACATGAGGTCGTTCATGTTTGGCTTCTTTTAGCATAATGTTTTCAAGGTTCATCCAATGTAGTAGCATCTATGAGCACTTTATTCTTAGAGGCTGGCATTTTCCATTTTTAAAGGAGATGTTGTTTTAGCTATTACTAAGTATACACAGTATTACAGTGATGTCTGTCAGGTATTGTTTTGTTGAACAGGTCTTGTGACACAGTGAAGAGCAAGATGTAGAGGTAAAGAGGCATGACATGGTGCCAAGCTGACTCTAACAGGAGCTCAGAAAGGGCACTGAGCCATCGGGTCTCCTCACAGAGGAGCAGAGTGCCGATGTCAGGCCGGTGAGAAGAGAGTAGTAGTGACTGTCACTGTAGGGCTTTTTAGGGCATGAGGACATGGCTCTTCATCCTTCCAAGTGTTTTCATGCCTGTAAGTGGGCTGCCAAAAATTCTAGTGTTGTGCAGAGAACACAAGAAAGTTGAGAACCACTACTTTGTTTACCTGGTTTTCTCTGTTTGAAAAAATGAATCCTTTTTTAGGTAAAAGCAAAATGCTCTAGATTTGGATTGAGAAGTGGGTTGCTTATATTTTAGCAGAAGGTCCTGCTTTTCTAGGTCATGACCTCACGTGGTCTATTTATCATGGCTTTTACTTTCTTTCTCCCTATATTTCCAAGATATAGGACAATATATGCAGTGCCAGGATGCCACTGAAATGGTAAGGGCTTCCTCCCTTCCTCCCTTCCCCCTATCAGAGAGCCCCTTTCACTTAATTTTTTTAAGCACCTTTACTACCTCTTCTCTTCCTTATAGTGCATCTACTAGTCATGATTTACTTGGAGCCAGTTGTGATTTTATTTGGCTACAATTGCAGGATTCTTGACTGTATTAAGCACAATCCTAGAGTAATGGTTTCCATATAAACCATATGCTTACATAGAAAGCTTATTAAAAATGCAGATTTCCTTGGTTTGATTTTGATTTGATAAATCTGAGGTGAAGCCAGAAATTTTCATTTTAAGTAAGCACAAGTGTCCTCTGTTAATGCAGAAGACCCATGAAAAGAGTCTGAGAAATACTGCCCTACTGGCTTCAGTTTGTACACTACCTAAGACACGATTTCAAAAATGTCCCTCTCAAATATCTGTGTATTCCATAAAACAATAAAGTTGCAGAAAAGAACATTTTGTTTGTTTGTTTGTTTTGCATCTCACTTAGTATGCCCTTCTGATGCCAATTTTTATCCATGTCTTTCTCCATACCCACTGTGAAATAATGATTACGTGGTTGCTGTTTGAGGGAAGACAGTGACTATGGGGAAGACTCTACTCAAGAGAAGGAAAAGAAGAAACGGCAATTTAGCATCCTCGTACTTTGAGAAAATGGGTGCACTGAGGACGTGCTCTCTGGTATTTCTATTTTGAGGAAATAAATGTTATTTGCAGCAGGAACATGCTTTTCAAGTGGGGACTATTTGTGCAACAATGTCTATGTCCTTTAAAACTTTTGCAGAAAGCGTTTTTAGAACACAGAGTATGAAATGTGTGTGTCTGAAGATATATCCTCCTCAAAGTTTCCTAACTTTGCCACCCCTTGATCTTTGGCCCTGGGGTCCTTCTTTCAAGTCTCTAAATTGAATCTTTTAGGCAGCACATTGAGGAGTTTTTAACAACATACCCACAATGGAACTCACAGCAGGTTTTTGCAATGGGTTGAGGGCATCTGGTGATAGCAACCTGACATCATCTTTCATATTCACATGTCATTGATTTTGTTGAAAATTGAAATACACATAACAGTCAACTAAAATAGCCTGCCTGAGTCTAAAGCATTCCTTTTTCATCAAAAAGCTATGCGTTCGCCCTAACCGGTTTGGCTCAGTGGATAGAGCGCAGGTCTGCAGACTGAAGGGTCCCAGGTTCGATTCCGGTCAAGGGCATGTACCTTGGTTGCGGGCACATCCCCAATAGGGGGTGTGCAGGAGGCAGCTGATCAGTGTTTCTCTCTCATCAATGTTTCTAACTCTCTATCCCTCTCCCTTCCTCTCTGTAAAAAAAAAAAATCAATAAAATATATTTTTTAAAAGAGCTATGCGTTCATTTGTTGCAGCATTAATTCTCAAAGACTTTTGACAATGCTTCTCTTCCAGAAATGTTCTCTAGTTAAGGGAGAGCACTAATCTTATTGCTGTATCTTACTTTGGGCTCTATTCTTGATATCTAGCACTAAGCTTTATCTTATTCCCAATTGAAATAGTGGTATATATGAGTATACAGAGCAAGAACATTGAGACAGTGTGTGAACCAACAGGCAGAAGTATATCTAAGGTTAGAGACTTGATTAAATATGCTTCAGTAAGCCCAAAAAACACACAAATCAAAGTTCAGAGTTAGCAGAGAGACAGGAACTAAGCAAGGAAGCAGAAATTAGATCACGTAAATATATGGGAAAACAAGCAGCTAACAAAGGCAAAAAATAGAGGGAAACTCAACATTAGGGGACAGCTCAGGTAAGTAGTCAAGTAACCAGGAAACCTACCTGTGCAGAAGGCTAAGGCACTCAGCCTCAAAAGAGATGGAGAGCATTAGATGCAAAAGACAAACAAACAAACAAACAAACAAATAAATAAATAAATCTGGAAAATCGACTGTTCAGGTCCAAGGCTTCTTAACCATTTTTTGTTGAGATTGATTCCAGAATTTACCTGGTAAATTGATGGGAAGGAAGACATAATTAGGAAGTAAGATATACCATATCTTTAAAGCTAGTACTTATAAATTCAGATGTGCATGAGAAGGTGAGAAGTGATGTGGAAATGGGAAACAAAAGTTATAAAAGGTTTAAGTTGAATATCATATCCTTGGAGAAGCCATCCTGGGATTCCCTGCCTGGGTTGGGAGCCCCTGCTGCTCTCACAGCATCCTTTTCTTTCATTTACTATGGCATCTACCCTATCGGGATTGTCCATCTCCCCATCCAGGCCGCAACCACCTTGAAGTAAATATATTATGGTCTATTTATCTTTATATTCCCTGTAGATAGTGATTTTACAATAAAAGTTTATCAAGTGTCAATAATGAACCTTTGTCTTATCAAACCACAAGTTCCTTATAGAGAGAAAATACACTTTTATGATACTTCAAAGGCAAAATACTTCAGTAGATAGAGATGACCATTTTATCTAATGGCCTTTATTCTCTTACAACTCACTCAAATAGTATTTCATAGATGGGTACTCTACAATCCCACCAAAAAAACTCCTTACACTGACACAAGTAGCATATTCCTCATACTGACTATTTTATAAAAAGGACTTGACTGACTTAGTGGCTAGGTTTCAAGTGTTCGAGTCTTTTGAAAACATTCCATTCAACTTTGTTTTCTGTAAGGGCCCTTGGTCAGTTTTCAAAGAGGCAAGATTGCGTAGCAATTAAGAACACAGACTCAAGAGACAGACTGCTGGGGTTGTACTCCAGCTCTTCCACTCACTATCTGGTGACCTAAAGCAAGTTATGTAACCCCTCCATGCCTCATTTTTTGCCATCTGTAAAACCAGGATAAAAATTGTTGCGAGAATTAACTACATTATAGGTAATTTTTTAAGTACTTAGAACAGTGCCAGGCACATAGTAAGCTTTATATGTTATAGAAAAATTTGCTACTGTTATATTTTACTTTTCCAGATGCCAATGATTACTTTGATTAATAATTATAATATCACAATATATTTGGGTTTTCCTCAAACTATTACTGCTCTTTATTTCATATTTTGCCCCGGTTTTTGGTAAACTATATTTTATTATAAAAATAAGCAAACATGCTAAAAATGAAGAAGAAAAAGTATATGTTAATATTATTTAATTTATCCTTAAATAAGCCACAATAACTTTCTGAATTTATCTCATAAAACTCCAAAAATTTACCTAAAATAATTAAGACAGGATATTAAGGAATGTGTATATCTTTTGTCTTAATCATTTCCTTACAAGTTACTAAACCTGAGGTCATTATTATTTAAATAGAGTCTCTTATTCTTCTGGAAAATTTCAAAATGCTGCCAGCATGTACTCTGGTCATCCCCACTTCCTGCGGTGGGGTTGGGAAACCAGGCCAACTTCCATAGCTGCTGAGATTTACAGTGAATCCTCATTCGATAATCTTGCAAAAATGGATAGGCAGTACTCTCTTCCTTTTTCTAAATCCCACATATGCCAGCTTTTACAGAATGTCAAAGAAAAAGAAGATTCCAGCCAGTCCCAAGCTGGCTCCAAGCAGGTGCACACACTTCCTCAGCTCTATCTCAGAATAGTCTGAAAACTCCCTCTCCCCTCATGATGTCCCCTAGATCTAGTTAATTTCTAGCCTGGATTCTGATCTGTTTTACTACAGGAAGAAAGACTTTGTCTTCTGCGTCCCAGGATCTTGCTAGTGTCTCTGGAGACTAACTAATGAAAGGTGGGGAAAAATGGATCAGTAATTACATTTTCATTTACCTAAAATGATCAGGAGCTGGGATGTAATTAAAAGTTGTCATTGCTAAGTTCTCCAGAGTTAGCAATTTTCAATGATTTTTTTAATGAAGGAAAACAACATACTAAAATAACACACTTGAGCATAACTTGATTTTTCAAAGCCCCAGGCTGTGCTTTATGATGGCTCCCAGGAAGAGCAGTCATTGTTTAATGGGATCCGAAAGACAATGGAACTATAAATAAGTCACTGTAGCATCCTTCCAAATGCTTTTAAAATCCTCTTTTTTTAATTTAGTGTTTTTTTTTTAGTTTGGCATTTGTCACAAGTTGAGAGAAGAAACAAATTCCATTTATTTGAGGTATATATTTTTCTTACTTTTTAAACTGTTGCTTATCTTGGCCTTTTTATGTAGTATGATGTACGTAACTCCAGTTTACAGATGGGTTCAAAGGCATAGGCAAGCCAAAGGTATCTCCTTTGTAAAAAGCAAAAAGAACTGTTTTTTATAAGCCCAACCAGTGCTCACTATCAGAAGTATAGAGCACATCTGAGTCAAAGTCCTCTTCCTCAGAAACCCTGTTGTTGCCATGGGAAAATTGTGAAAATGCTCAAATGCGGGCAATGTTATAATTAGAACCAAACGTGGGCTTTCTGGGACCTGTCATGATGTTTCTAGGAAGCTAGTTCTGCGTTGGCTTCGTAAGACATCCTTTTCCTACAATCATGACTCATTTGTGACTTCCAAGCCTCACTCCTCCTCCTCCTAACTCACCCCCCACTTGTTCTGGGGTGGAAGAATGCCCAGACCCTCCAGAGACGGTGAGTAGGCGGGTGTCCAGTCCACTAACGAGAACACACTTCTAGGCATTGTGGAAGTGGGACAAAGGATGCAGCTGGGCATGGTCAGAGCTAACAATGCGATGGGTGTATGTTAATCATCCATGAGGAGACTCATTTCTTTGGCAGCTCCAGCCCACTCACTAATCCATCCAAGCCCTCCCGGTCCTCCCTCCTTTCTTCCTTTCAGGAAAGCATGTGCAAGTTCTCCGCAAAACGATGAATCTGCTCCTCAGGGGAATGCACGAGTCAGAAATGCTTTTAAAAAGGAGAGAGGAGCCAAAGACTTTGCATAAGTAGGCCAGCTGCAGAGACTCAAGGGGGAGAGTAGGGGAAGAATCCTCCTTGTGGCTGTGGCCCCAAACCTCCCGCTGCCACTGGTTTCCATTGTCTGGCCACAACCCCAAACAAGCCAGCCCACACCTCTGTGACTGCACCCACTGTCATTCTCAGGAAAAGAGGTTTTCTGAGTCCTCCTTGGCATTTCTGTGAAGTCAAAGAAATAATTCATTGAATCACAGAACTGAAAGAGATGATCTAATCACTTTATTTTTTTAAAAAAAATCATGAAAATGTGATCAGTGGAGATTATCTGACCTGCCCAACCTCACACAGCTATCGATACAAAGAGCCAGAACTAGAATCTATGAATCTTTTTATTCCTCATCCTTGGCCTTATTCACACGGGCTTGTAAAAGACAACCTTACCGCCGATATGCTCTTTTCCCCTCGGTTCTCTTCCTATGGTTTTCTCTAATGCTCTCCTGTCGTTTGTGTAATGTGTAACCAGCATACAGTGAGCTGAGATTGATGATAGAGACCTATTCGTAGGACTTATTAAAAATAGATTCCTAGGACTTTCCTCAGGAGATTCTCAGATGGGTCCCAGGAATCATTTAACAAGTTTCCTAACTGAGTCTTGTGATCCAGTCAGTTCAGGGAAAACACTGTTGAGCAAAAGTAAAAAAAAAAATAAAAATTAAAAATAAATGTATGTTTGAAGGGCAGGGCATCCCAACAAGAATAGAACAGGGAGGATAGATAGGACCAGGAATTTTGCCTCCAAGCTGCTTTTTTAGTGGGTTAACCGCTAGACCACACTTCCTCTCTAGGAGAGGCAAGGAATTAAAATCAAAGGTTTACCACTGATTCATGCTGCCTGCTAATGCTGCTTATTGCGCCACGCTGTGACCCTGCGTTCTAGGGCTTGGAAACAGATGTGGGGAGTGAGCAGCCTGAGGTACTGAGGGGTGGGGGAGGTGGGGTGGAGGCAGATAGCCAATAAAGAACTTCCTCTGCTGCTAAATTTCAGGCAGGAGTGGAAGTCAGTCTAAATTGTTACCATGCAGATCTGGAATCGTTTTTGCAATTGCCTGGCTCCAATTCCAGGTTTGTTCATTCTGCAACAAGAACTGAAAACTTGATCATGCTCCTGACCTGACTTTTGCCTCTGCCCTCATCTGAATGCATGTTATGAAGTTACACGTTTAGCCTGACAGTCATTTCATTAGGCAATGAAATGACCCGCACCCTACCTCCCCATGCACATTTTTTAAAAGGAAGTACAGAACAGTTAAGCAATTTGACCAGGGTTACACTATTCTCAATATTGTGGTTGTTTGATTAAAAGCGCAACTAAGCCATTTTGACTAAGCTTTCCAGATTCCCTCAGTATATTCTCATCATCGGGCAACTAAAACACTGGATTTAATTTTTCCTGTAATGTGAGTACTTAAGTATGCCTTTAGACATGTAGTTTACCATGTTGGTGTTTATAAAAAATTCATGGTTTTGAGTACTAGCTGTTGATTCTAGAAATAGTTTTTGTGACTTCTTTACTAAACCGGAAGCTCCACGAGGGTGGGGCAGAAAGTTCAGCTTTGGTTTTCACTAGACATTGCAAGTGTGGCAGGAATTCACTACCAGGAGGTATAGCAGCTGGAGTTTAGGTCCACAGGGTGAAGGTTTCCAGATTCAGCAAAGAAAATATAGGCTAGCCAGTTAAACTTGAATCTCAGATTCTTAAAAAGTTAGTATCAACATGTCTCCTGCAATATTTGGGGCATACTTATACTAAAAAAATCATTCATTATTTTTCTGAATTTCAAATTTAACTGGGCACTCTGTTGACCAATCTTGCCACCCTAGCAAGGGTCTTCCCCATTAGCACTAGAGTCTCCAGGATTCTCTCAAAGATGATTGAAATGGAAACCCTTCCCTCCAGAGGTTTCCAGCACAGAGGCCGGGGAGAATGCAGTCTGTCCACACAACTGTCATACGACATTGTGATAAATTGTATAATAAACATGCAAAGAGGTCCAGAATCATGAGGCAAGGGGCAACTAAACTAACAACCATGGCCATGAAGGTGTCTTGCTATTGGTAGCATTGAGTTTGGTCATAAGCAGTTCATCAGACAGAGGTATGAAGGCTTGAAAGAGTATGAAAATTTCAGCATGACTGAATCATCAGCGGTGTATGGATAGGACCTAGGGGTCAGAGTGGATGAGCATCCAGAGGTGAGGTCTAGAAGGTTGACTGGGGGAGCCTTGTAAAGTGCTTCTATGTCAAGCTGAAGAATTTGAAACTTTTCTTGATGGATAGATAGGGAAGCCAGCAAGGTTTTTTGTTTTTTGGGTTTTTTTGTTTTTTTTTAGCTGAGTGGCATAATCATTTGTTTTTGAAAGATAATTCTGGTGGCAGATTGGAGTGGGTGGAATTTGTAGGCAGAGAGACTAATTAGGAGGTTATTGAAATAGCCCAGGCAAGAATGAGCTTATTTCAACCAAGGCAATTATGGTGGAAATAGTGAGGGAAGCCAAAATTACAGTGACATTTAGGTGCTAGAATCAATACAATTTGGTGATTAATTGTATAAGGACAGTAAAATAGAGAATAGAGTTAATGTAGTGTAAGTCTCCAGGCAAATAATGGGCATTACTTTTACTGTAATTGTCTATCTAAAGAATGGATCAGTAATACCTACTCTATTTACTTCATAAGGCTAAGTACAAAACGCTATAAAAAGGCACCACTGTCAAATGAATATATATCTATTTCAGTCGATACTGAGCTCTTTCAGGGCAGGAGTTACATTTTATCCATCTTTGGTACTCCCTAGCATACTGCCTTGAATGTATAGATAACCAGCACATGTTTGAAGCATTGAATCAAATTTGAAATTCGACCATGCCAAACCAAAGTAATAAACACCATTTTCTACATGTTGTTGGTGTATGCCTGGAAGTCTATACTGGATCTAGTTGGTGAAAATGCAGATATTCCAGGAGAAATGCCCACTTGAGTAATGCCGATGCTGAAGGAAATCTCCTTCTCTTTGTTCAGATTCACCAAACACAGGGCCACCTTAGATGCCCAGACAGGTTTTCTTCTTTATATATCCCTCCCGTTAGAAGTATTAAAATCCTAAAAAAATTATCTGCTAAAAGATGATAATTTTTAAATTGAGGACCACTCAGACTTTGAATATGACTGAATCTCTATTCTGAACCAAACAAAAACCCCGTCATTTAGATTTTTATTACTGCAAAGTATGGGTACCACATTTTCGAGTAAGTCTATCAGATATTTCTCTTCCTAAAATAAAGCATCTCCCTCACTCTTTTTCCTTCTTCTTTTATTTTTCCTCATTGATTCTGCTGTTTTATAAGCTACTTTAATTCCAAGGATGATCTTTTTCTACTTCCCTGTCTGTTTTTCACTCCATGTAGAGTAAAAGTAATATCCAGAGAGACTGCCATAAGCAGAAGTCTCCTGTTCCAACGAGGTAGAAATTACTATATTATTAGTTTCATTATTACTGTTATTAACTACTGTTCATAGTTATTATTTATTGAGCACATATCATGGGTCATTTATCACACTAAAAGCTTTACCCAAATTATCTTATTTAAATATTAAATAGTCCTATAAAATAGTTCCTACTTGTCTCCTTTTTATTTGTGGGACCTGAGGCTTTAAGAATAAGTCATTCTAGGTCAAAGAATTGGACAGAGGTGGGATTAAACTGGGTCTTGCTGACTCCCCAGTTATTTCTTAGCTACTGAAACAGTGATTCTCAAACTCTAGCAGGCAGAAGAACCACCTGGAGCACTTGTTAACCACAAACTCCATAGCAATTCAGAGTGATTCAGTAAAGACGGATGGGACGTAGAGTTCATAGCTCTAATAAGTTCCCAGGTGGTGCTGATGTTGTTGATCCAGAGCCCACGCTTTGAAAACAATTGGACTAAGCAGCACTGTCTGATATTGGCTCATTTATTGTGCTCCAGCTCTGTGACGTCATTGACACAAGTAATGAGGAATCAAACATGAAAGAGGCACTTTTTGTACTTAGGAGTTTACAGTCTAGTTGAAGAAAGTGATAAGAAAAGGAATATCTAATACAAATATAATAGTTCTATAATGTTACATGCACATACCTGATAAAACATTCAGAAATCTAAAAATAGAGGAAAACTTTCAACCTGAAATAGCAGCCATGAAAAATATACAGCCATAGCTTCTTACATATGGTAGAAAGCTAAAAGCTTTCCCCCTAAGAGGAAGAACAAAGCAAGGATGCGCAGTCTCATGACTGCTCTTCACTATTGTACTCAAGTTTCTAGTCAGTCCAATAAGGAAAGGAAAAAAAGAAAGGGTATCCAGATTGAAAAGGAAGAAATAAAACCATTTTTATTAATAGTCAATATTATTGTCTATTAATAAAATCCTACAAAACTTATAAAAATGCTATTAAACCTAAGTTGCAGCATACAAAAATCAATCCGTAGACATCTATATTTCTATATAATAGCAATAAAAACTTAAAAATTGACATTTAAAAATGTAACTTACAATAGCATAAAAACAGTTAAGGATAGATCTGACCAAACATGTGTATGGCCTGTACACTAAAAATTACAAAATATTGCTGAAAGAAATTGTAGAAGATATAAATAAAAGGCGAGAAATAACATGTTCATGTATCAAAAGATTCACTTTTGTTCATGTAAATTCTCCCCAAACTGATCTATAATTTCAATACAGCCTCAATCAAAATCCCAGCAGGCATTTTTGTGATCACCTAGTCTAAAATTCATATGGAAATGTAATAAACCTAAAATATCCAAAAAAATCTTTTAAAAGAAGAACAGATTTCAAAGACTCACATTATCTCTCGAGACTTATCCTAAATTGACAATAATCGAGATTGTGTGATAGTAACATAGAAATAAACAAATAAATCAATGGAACAGAATAGAAAACACAGAAATAGATCCATACATGCATGGACAACTGATTTTGGACAAATGTGTAACGTTAAGTCAGTAGAGAGGACAAAGTGTTGACAAATGGTACTTGAACAATTGGTTAGCCATAAAGAAAAAATAAATAACTTCAGTCTACACTTCTCACTATATACAAAAATTAAGTAAAAATGGATCAGAGGCCAAATGTAAAACCTAAACCTCCTAAAAGAAAATATAGAAACAAATTTTTATGACATTGGATTAGGTAAAGATTTCTTAGGTACAACAACAGAAGTACAATCCGTAAAAGAAAAAAAATAAGACATTTGACTTTATCACAATTAAGAACTGCTCTTTGAAGGACACTGGTAAGTGGATGGAAAGCCAAATCACATATCTGATAAAGGCCTTGTATATTTGAATATATTAAAAACTCTCAAAACTCAATAATAGTAAAACTAGCAACCCAATTTTAAAAATGGGTAAAAGATTTGAACAGTCACATTACCCAAAAGATATATGGATAGCAAATAAGCACATAAAAAAGGTCATTACTCAACATCATCAGCCATTGGAAAATTAAAATAAAATAAAATAACAAAACCACAATGGGAGGAGAACCAAGATGGCGGCATAGGTTAACGCCGGAGTTTGCTGCTCTGAACAACTACTTCAAAAGTGAAACCAAAAAACGGAAGGGACATCACCCAGAACCACAGGAACACTGGCTGAGTGGAAGTCCTACAACTAGGAGGAAAGAGAAACGCATACGGACACTCAGAGGAGGCACAGTGCTGAAGTCAAATTCTGAGGTGCGGAGTGCGCGGAGCGGGCTGGCGGCGGAGGGCGCGGTTGGCGTTTTCAATCAGGAGGGAGTCGCAGACTCTGAGCTCCTGATCCAGGCGAGTCTTTAGGGACCCAGACTCAAACGGGAGAAGCGGGACTGTCTGGCTTCGGTCAGAGTGAGTGCAGCTTTCTCTCTGAGCTTTGCAGCGGGTGCTGGGACTCAGAGAGGCAGAGCCCCTGGGGACAGGACTGAGAGCCGCCATAACTGCTCTCTCCGGCCCACCCTGTTGATCCTGTGCGACCCGCCCCGCCCAAGCCCTGCACACAGGCATTTGCCGGATAGCCTCAGGCAAACGCCAGATTAGCACCTCCCTAGAGGACAGAAGTTCTCTCACTGCTGACACAGCTGATTCTCATAGCCACTTGGCCTGGAGGTCAAACCCTCCCTGGAATTAACTACAACAATCAAGATTTAACTATAAGACTGCGAACAAAGACCACTAGGGGGTGCACCAAGGAAGCATAACAAAATGCGGAGACAAAGAAACAGGACAAAATTGTCAATGGAAGATATAGAGTTCAGAACCACACTTTTAAGGTCTCTCAAGAACTGTTTAGAAGCCGCCGATAAACTTAATGAGATCTACAAGAAAACTAATAAGACCCTCGATCTTATATTGGGGAACCAACTAGAAATTAAGCATACACGGACTGAAATAACGAATATTATACAGACTCCCGACAGCAGACCAGAGGAGCGCAAGAATCAAGTCAATGATTTGAAATGCGAGGAAGCAAAAAACACCCAACCGGAAAAGCAAAATGAAAAAAGAATCCAAAAATGCGAGCATAGTATAAGGAGCCTCTGGGACAGCTTCAAGCGTACCAACATCAGAATTATAGGGGTGCCAGAAGATGAGAGAGAGCAAGATATTGAAAACCTATTTGAAGAAATAATGACAGAAAACTTCCCCCACCTGGTGAAAGAAATGGACTTACAGGTCCAAGAAGCGCGGAGAACCCCAAACAAAAGGAATCCAAAGAGGACCACACCAAGACACATCATAATTAAAATGCCAAGAGCAAAAGATAAAGAGAGAATCTTAAAAACAGCAAGAGAAAGAAACTCAGTTACCTACAAGGGAATACCCATACGACTGTCAGCTGATTTCTCAACAGAAACTTTGCAGGCCAGAAGGGAGTGGCAAGAAATATTCAAAGTGATGAATACCAAGAACCTACAACCAAGATTACTTTATCCAGCAAAGCTATCATTCAGAATTGAAGGTCAGATAAAGAGCTTCACAGATAAGGAAAAGCTAAAGGAGTTCATCACCACCAAACCAGGATTATATGAAATGCTGAAAGGTATCCTTTAAGAAGAGGAAGAGGAAGAAAAAGGTAAAGATACAAATTATGAACAACAAATATGCATCTATCAACAAGTGAATCTAAGAATCAAGTGAATAAATAATCTGATGAACAGAATGAACTGTTGATTACAAATAGAATCAGGGACATAGAAAGGGAATGGACTGATTATTCCTGGGGGAGAAAGGGGTGTGGGAGATGCGGGAAGAGACTGGACAAAAATCGTGCACCTATGGATGAGGACAGTGGGTGGGGAGTGAGGGCGGAGGGTGGGGCGGGAACTGGCAGGAGGGGAGCTATGGGGGGGAAAAAAGAGGAACAAATGTAATAATCTGAACAATAAAGATTTAATTAAAACAAACAAACAAAAAAAAAAAAAACCACAATGGTATATCTCTTCATGCCTATTAGAATGACTAAAATTTTAAAAGACTGACCACACCAAGTATGTGGAGCAACTGTAACTCTCCCGCCTCACCGGTGGGGATGTCAATTAGGACGATCACTTTGAAAAGTAGTTTGGCAGTTTCTTTAAAAAGTCAATCAAACATTTACTACATGCCAAACCATTCTATATCTAGGTATCTAACCAAGAGAAATGCCCATACAGAGACTTGGACAAACACAAATGTTCACAACAGCTTTATTTGTAATAGTCAAAAACTCAAAATGCACTGGAACTCAAATGTCCACCAAGAGATGATTGGATAATCAAAGTGTGGTATAGACATGTAATGAAATAGTTCTCAGTAGTACAACTGAATAACCCGTTCATACATGCTACAAATTGATGAACCTTAAAACTACTATGCAAAGAAAAAGCATCTAGAGGAGCAAAAGAGTGCATACTCTATGATTCCATTTATACCAATTTATATATTATAAACTAAAATAGTGTCAGAAATTACAACAGTTGTTGCCTTGGATTGGGGAAGGTTAAGAGGAAATTACAAAAGGCACAAGAAAACTTTTGGGTGTAAAAAATATGTTGCCTGTCTTGATGTCATATGGTTTCACAATATGTATTTATTTCAAAACTTATCAAATGTAAATTTTTATGTTTATTTCACATCAATTTATTTTATGCCAGTTTATTTTATGTCAATTATACCTCAATAAGTCCTTTAGAAAAAGAACTTATCTGTGTTGTGTGCTTTCAGTGTCTAGGATCAAAGAGAATATAACTCTATTTTATAATATATTTCAGGTAGTACACAATTTCTATATATTATTTATAAAGAAGAATTTTTTGACATTGTAAACAAGTCCATAAATCACAATATCATGGTCCCTGACTATATATAATGTCACAGAAATGCCCAACATAATTCAAAAGGCTGTGATTCTGCCCGGCCATTATGGTTTAGTGGTTGAGTATCGACCCATGAACTAGAAGGTCACAGTTTAATTCCTGGTCAGGGCACATGTCTGGGTTGCAGGCTCGATCCTCAGTAGGGGGCATGCAGGAGGCAGCCGAACAATGATTCTCTCTTATCGTTGATGTTTCTATCTTCCTCTCTCCTTCTCTCTCTCTAAAATCAATTATATATATATATTTTTTAAAGGCTGTGATTCTAGTTCTGATCTTTCATTGCATAACTGGGTGGCCTCAGAAATCTCCACAATCCCTCTTGGCATAGTTTCTGCATTTCAAAAATAAAGAGATTGAACTGAATAAACAGGTATTATATTATGTTGTGCTCAGAAGGTGAAGAGAAGGAGGGTGATTAGAGGAGCCAAACTAGCTAAGCTTTAGGATCCCTTCTCTTGCTAAAGACAATATTTGTGTCCCCCAAATGTATATGTGGAAGCCTTAATCGTCATTGTGATGGTATTTGAAAGTGGGGCCTTCGGAAAATAATTAAGTAGGTCATGAGGGGGGGGGGGGAGAGTCCCATATTGAAATCAGTGCCCTTAAAGGAAAAGAAGAGACCAGAGCTTGCTGTCTCTCCCACACAGCAAGAAGGCAGCCATCTGCAACCCAGCAAGAGAGTCCTCACCAGAATTTGACCATGCTGCACCCTAATCTTGGACTTCCCATCCTCCAGAACTGTGAGAAGTAAATGTCAGTTATTTAAGTATTTATTTAAATATACAGTCTCTGGTACTTTGTTATAGCAGCTCAAGCTGACTGAGACATTTCTCCAACCAGAGTGGTTTGCTTCTATCAGTTCTATGTAGTTAAGTTTGTTCATATGAACTATACTGAAGAACTGATTTTCAAGGATTTCAAAAGAAAATTTACAACTACAGTGGGGCCTTGACTTACGAGTTTAATTTGTTCTGAGACCGAGTTCGTTAAGGAGCTCGTTAACTCAAATTACTCTATCAACTCAATGCAAAAAATCGGCGGAGAGACAGCTGGTATCTCAAAAAACTCATTAGTCGGGACACTGGTAAGTCAAGGCCCCACTGTACTGTAATAGATGACCTCTAAAATCTCCTCAGGTGCCAAATCCAGTGATCCTAATTGGTAAGCTTACATCAGCCAGGCATCCGTTGTGTCTTTATAAGCAGGCAGGCATTTGTACTCAAAGCTGCTTTATAAAATAGTAAGAAACACACAGGGATCCTCCAGAAGTTTTACACCAAACCCTTTTTGGTATTTTATTTTGATCCAAATGGAAGCGATTCTTTTCCCTGTGCTTATAGGCAGTGTGCTCCTGCGGGTTTGTGGCCACACACAGAGGGCAGGGAGCTCTAGACAGATACTTCCTGTGCCTCCACGTGCAGGGCCCAGCTGTTGGCCTGGTGGCTCCTGCAGTCATGTGTGCTCCTCTCTGGTGGTGGTTCTCAAGGCCTCTAGAATTTTTCATCAGTGAGTCTAGTAATTCAGAAAATCAGTCTCTCAGAAGCCTTTAGACAGCCATGCACTCAAATCTGCTGATTTGTGTGGGAGTCATGTTTTCTAAGAGACCCCATCTGCCTTGCAGCTCACAACTTGTCCCGCTGGTTTCTTTTTCTCCTTAAGATATTTGTACATTGTGCCTGTGTTCTTTTTTCATTTGCCTAATTGCAGTGACTCAGTGTGTTTGCCTAGTGCCCACATCCTTTCCCCACAAACTTAGAGGATCGAAAGCATGGTATAGTGGAAAAGAAACCTAGACTCTAAATCTGGCTTTACCATTCAACTTCTCATGTGATTTGGGAGAACATAGGTCATATCTCTGACCCTCAGTTTTCTCATCATAAAATGGGAAGATTAGCTTAGTTTTTTCTAACGTTTTTGATCTATAATCACTGACATGGAACATGAGTTTAGAATGTCCATAACATACACCTAATAAGTATGTATTTATTTTAATGTACAGTAGAAAAATAAATGATTGTTACATAAACGAGCTTAAATTAAATTTTAATTAGTAGCTTATCTAATGGTAACAATTTTTAAGTGAATTGATTTAAAGTAGAATATTAAGCAGATTTGAGGGGTAAGTATTATAGGAAAAATTGAGGAAGTGGTCCATACAGTGGCCGGAAGCAGTATTAAGTTCTGCCTCAATGTTTCATGGGAAAACTACATTTCCAAGCTCCCTTGATATCGGGTTAGAATCAAGGCCTAAGTTCTGGCCAATGAAACGTGAACACAAGTTAAGTGTCCCTTCAGGAAGCCATGGCGTTGTCAGGGTACAGGATGAGTTTAGTACCCTGAATGCTCAGAGAGATGAAAGTGTCTGTGTACTTGAATCAGCCACCGAGATTTCTGGGTTTATTATCTGAGTATAGATGACCGTATCCTAAGCATCATAAGATCATCACATTCCATCTAACTCTAAAATTCTACATTCTCAGTTTTAACCTATACTTTTTTCCCTGGCCCTCTAACTTCAAAGAAGCTTCTTCTAAACTAATCTGCCTATGTTTTGCCCTTCCAACTATCTCTGGTTTTAGAAATGTCATTTATTTTTAGTGATGGCTGTAGGTCTGGATAATTACATAGAACCTTCCTCACATCCAAAGAGGACATGACAATTAGTGTCATTGCCTGTTTGTGGTGCCTTTCTGAGTAACCTTTGGTGACCATCAGATCTTTCAGACTACTCATACATAAATATGACGCTTTCTGCAAATCCTTATTCACTATTGACATCACCATTTCCAGCGGTTATAAGCCTGTGTCCTTGGTTTGTTAAAGCCACTTCTCTTACTGTTTCAGGTCACACTAGCTAGCTTCGAGCTATTGGTTCCCAAAGTCCACCAGCAAGATATATTGTTAGAAGTTGTGCTATAGAAAGCTCATCTATGAGCCCTGTTCTTAGTATGAGCCCGTATCAAGCCCCAAACAGCTGGAGGAGCCGACTTTCTTTAACCTTCATTGTATGCCAGGACAGCCAAGCTACATGATGAAAATCATCATTTTAATCCTTGAAAGCTGATTACATTTTAGGACTTCATGTTGGCTTTCGTTGTCTGGTTTGTCATTTAATAGTCATAAATATTTGTTTTAGAAAAATGTATTTTTCAAGAAGCTTGATTTAATGTCTGGGTCAAATTACAGCCTCTTAGTTCTAATCACTGCTCTATATATCTTCAATTTGTATGGCCTGCCAAGTTTTTGTCTGCCTTTTCTCCTAAGGACATTAAATTTTGATTCAATTTGCTTCTTTGTTGCTTGATCAACTAGTATATCAAATGTGTGCTCAGACAGTGAAACTAAGAGGCAGTTTTTAACAGTGTAAGTTGATGTAATTTTTTTATTATGTATAATGTTTTCCTTACTCAAGATAATATAGAAACCTAGTTCTCCTGAGGTTCATAGATCCTTCAAATGGTCTAGGAAAGCGTGGCTTTTCTTCTGTGAGTTTATAAATGGAATGATCATTGGTTTGTTATTTATACCCTAGAAACTTCCAAAAATAATTTTAAGATTATCTTAGAACTATTAAAAGTCATTATCCATTAAAAACACAGTATGTGTAACAATGGTGATGTCTGTTGCTAATCATAAAACCATGGAATTACAGAATAGTGGAAATGGAGGAAAACAACCAACCAAATGACTCATCTCCTACTTAACAGAGATGAGAAAACCTGGACACAAAGGGTGACATGTTGTTATTTTATTTTTATAACAATGTTATTGAAATGTAATGCACACTATCAAATTCACCAATTTTAAGTGTATAATTCAATAGTTTTTAGAAAGTTATACAATCAATTTTCAAGCATTTTCATTACCCAAAAAGAAACAAGGTGGGAGAAACTAAGATGGCGGCATAGATAAACACCAGGAAATTGCCGCCTCCCACAACAATTGAAAAATTCCGCCAAGGACAGAGCAGACATCATCCAGAACAAAGGAAGGCTGGCTGAGTGTAAATTCTACAACTAGAAGGAAAGAAAAGCACGCTGAGAGCCAGAGGAGCTGCGGAGGTGAAGTGCAGAGGTACAGCGGCTCGCGCGCGGAAAGGGGGTGGCACCTGAGGACGCGGCTGTCTTTTTGAATCACAAGCTCCCGACTGCTCTGAACTCCGGTTCCGGCAAGTCTCTGGGGACCCAGGACTCATACGGGGAGAAGCTGGTCTGTCGGACAGTGGGCGAACTTGAGGGCGGCTTTCCCTCAGAGGTGCTTGCAGCCGTTACCGGGACACTGAGACGTGCGACTCCGGGCGGAGAATCGGCCATAGCTGCTTTCTCCACCCTTTGATTTCCTGAGACCCCGCCCCACCCAGGCTGCGGCAGAGGCTTTTGCATGTGAATGTACCTAACTGCAGCCGAGTCAGGCAGACCCAGAACTTCCAAGAGAAGGCCCAAGGCCCCGCAGCGGCTTGCATTGCTTCACAGCTGAGCCTCTTCGTGGCTCCTGCTGTGTGGCCTCAGGCAGAGGCTGAATTAGCACCTCCTTAGATCCAGGAGCCACTGTCCTCAGTGGTCAGAGGGGGACCATCCAGATTGCAACTCCTCAGATCCATAAGGGACACACTCAGGGAGCAGACTCAGTGAGCACCAAAGTCCCACTGAAGCAAGTCTTGCCCCAGAAGGGTGTCTTCAGCACAGACGTTCTCCCACTTCAGACACAGCTGATTCTCACAGCCAATTGGCCTGGAGGTCAATTCCTCCCAGTGATCCTACAACAACCAAGGCACCAAGAGTGCACCAAGAGTGTCCACCCCAGGTAACTGGGGAGGCTGAGCCACTGGGCCCTGCAGGACACCTGGCTTGCAGGGCCACTCTATCAACACAGGGAAGCAGCCAAAATGCGGAGACAAAGAAACAGGTCACAAATGGCAGAAATGGAGGAAAGCAAACGACTGGATATAGAGTTCAAGGCCACGTTTATAAGGTTTTTTAAGAATTTTATGGAAACCGCCGATAAATTTAATGAATCCCTCAATAAGTATAGTGAGACCATGGAGGACATGAAAAAGGACCAACTAGAAATTAAGCATACACTGACTGAAATAAAGAATAATTTACAGAGATCCAGCAGCAGACAAGAGGATCCCAAGAATCAAGTCAAAGATTTGAAATACAAAGAAACAAAAAATACCCAACTGAAAAAGAAAAAAGAAAAGAGATTCCAAAAATATGAAGATAGTGTAAGGAACCTCTGGGACAACTTCAAGCGTACCAACATCAGAATTATAAGGGCACCAGAAGGAGAGAGAGGGCAAGATATTGAAAACCTTTTTGAAGAAATAATGACAGAAAACTTCCCCTACCTGGTGAAAGAAATGGACTTACAAGTCCAGGAAGCGCAGAGAACCCCAAACAAAAGGAATCCAAAGAGGACCACACCAAGACACATCATAATTAAAATGCCAAGAGCAAAAGATAAAGAGAGAATCTTAAAAGCAGCAAGAGAAAGACAGTCAGTTACCTACAAGGGAGTACCCATACGACTGTCAGCTGATTTCTCAACAGAAACCATGCAGGCCAGAAGAGAGTGGCAAGAAATATTCAAAGTGATGAATAGCAAGAACGTGCAACCAAGATTACTTTATCCAGCAAAGCTATCATTCAGAATAGAAGGTCAGAGAAAGAGCTTCACGGATAAGAAAAAGCTAAAGGAGTTCATCACCACCAAACCAGCATTATATGAAATGCTGAAAGGTATTCTTTAAGAAGAGGAAGAAGAAAAAGGAACTCTTACCATTTGCCACAGCATGGATGGTACTGGAGAGCGGATAAATACCACGTGATCTCACTCATTTGTGGAATGTAATGAACAACATAAACTGATGAACAAGGACTGATCCAGAGACGGAGAGGCATTGATTGGACTGTCGGGCCTTGGAGGGAAGGTAGGGGAGGGTGGGGGTAAGGGGGAAAGATCAACCAAAGGACTTATATGCAAGCATATAGGCCTAACCAATGGACACGGACAACGGGGGGGGGGGTGAGGGCATGAGCGGGGGGGGTGGGGGGTAGAGGGTAACGTGGGGACAAGGACACATATGTAATATCTTAATCAATAAAAAATATATTAAAAAAAAAAAAAAGAAACAAGGTACCCATTAGCAGTCACTACCCTAAATCCCCCTCACCCTAAGCAAACACTCATCTACTTGCTACTTCCAATGATTTGCCTAGTCTGGATACTTAAGAGGAATCATGCAATATATGATCTTTTGTGATTGCTATTTCACTTAACAAATGTTTTTGAGCTTCATTTCTTTCTAATTGCTGAATAATATCCTATTATATTACTATATATATTTTGTTTACCTATTCATTCTTTGATGGACATTTGGGTTGTTTCCAAATTTTCAGGATCAGAAAATTTTTTCAAAACCCTTTTTCCTAAGTTGAATATATAATATATCTTGCTAAATCTCAGTCTTCCCCATTTTTAATTTAAAACACTAGAAATTTAGAATTAAAATTCTTTTAACTATTAATCAGTGTCACTCCAATAAGTTTAATTTAAATTTTCTTTTAAATTATTTTAGACATCTTTTAATAATATAACAACTTATTTTTTTAAAAAAATACATTTTTATTGATTTCAGAGAGGAAGGAGGTGGAAGAGAGGAGAGAAATATCAATGATGAGAGAGAATCTTGGATTGGCTGCCTCCTGCATGCATCCTACTGGGAATCAAGCCCATAGGGCCTCGGGCATCTATTTGGCAGAAGCAATTCATAGTCCTCTTTGGGAGAACACACCCCCAACCTCAAGCCTCAGAGAATTTCTATGCATAAGAGAAACAACAGTTAATAATTCATATTTTTAAATGCACTATACTGACAAAGAAGCAAGTCACCAAGAGCAAAACTCACAGAGACAAACACACACAAAAACAGGTCTGCAACAATTTCAGGCATTGGAATTATCAGATATGGACCATAAAAATATATATATTTAATATTTAAAAAATTTAAAGGAATGGGAATATAAAAAAGAAAAAAAGGCTATTTTTTTATTTTTTTTTTATTGCTTAAAGTATTACAAAGAGTATTACATATGTCTCTTTTTTCCCCCCCGCCCTTGACAATCCCTTGGCCTCCCCTATCCCCCAGTGTCTTATGTCCATTGGTTATGCTTATATGCATGCATACAAGTCCTTTGGTTGATCTCTTACCCACCCCCCTCCTGCCCTCCCACCCTCCCCGGCCTTCCTGCTGGAGTTTAACAGTCTGAAGAACAAAAGACTATTAAAAAAAAGTAAAAGTCGCCCTAACCAGTTTGGCTCAGTGGATAGAGCGTCAGCCTGCGGACTCAGGGGCCCCAGGTTTGATTCTGGTCAAGGGCATGTACCTTGGTTGCGGGCACATCCCCAGTAGGGAGTGTGCAGGAGGCAGCTGATTGATGTCTCTCATTGATATTTCTAACTCTCTATCCCTCTCCCTTCCTCTCTGTAAAAAATCAATAAAATATATATTTTTTAAAAAAAGTAAAAATCATAACGTGGCACCAGCCTGTAACTAAGCAGCCAGGAAAAATGGTGGTGATGGTGCAACTCTCCCAGCCAGAGTGGCAGCTAAATGATGCCCGCATCGTCCTGAAGAAGGCCACCAAGTGAGCTCACTGTGGAAGAAGAGAACCTCCCCACTGAGGAGGAAATCGTGCAGAACCAGTTCTCTGTCAAATGCTGGCTCCGACACACAGAGTTCAAACAAGGAGTCCGAAGCCCAGGCTCAATCAGTGTGAGCAGGCACTGAAGCTGCTGTCCTGTAGCTACAACCTCGGGTACCACTCCCTGACTGCGAAGATGTCAATTCCTGCCGCGAGAGGGCCTTTGTGTTCCTGCACAAGACGCCGCATCTGTGGCTAGAATATCGCCAATTCCCCATGTACCAGGTCCGCGTCACACACACACACACACACACACACACACACACTTGCCACACTTTCAACTGTGCGCCCCAGGCATTGCCCATCGCACAACACTCTCCTATTTGGCCCCTGTACCTGCGCTTCCTGGGCTCACATCTGAGCCATGTGGGCCATGGTGATTCTTTTAAGCTGAGCCCTGAGAGCGCAGAGGAGCGCACGGAGTATCTCAAATCGAGCAATCGGCTGGACGAGGCCACACAGTGCCTGGCCACTGTGGTAGAGGACGAGCGCTGAGTGTCCGATTACCAGCTGCAGCACAAGCTCTGCGACCTCATCTCCCATAACCCGGATAAAGCCCAGCCGCTCAACCTGGGGAGGAGAGAGGAGCGAGGAAGGCCCCACTCGACCAGCGGGGTAAGCTTTGGTGCTTGCTGGCCAACTAGTACCTCTTCGGTGGCCACTGTGGGAAGGCTTGGGAGGTGTATGAGGTGTCCATCCGGTCTGGCCATGGTCACCGCACAGGACTTCATCCAGGCGTTGGACAGCTCCGCCCAGTTGGAGAAGAGCGGGATTGCAGCTCAGATGGAGACGCCTCAGAGCTGGGGCGGGAGAAGGAGGACGACGTGGCCCTGAAACTGTGCCTGGCCGCTGCGAGCAGCTCATCAGCCAGCAGCCCCTGCTCCTCTACGGCATTTTGCTGCGCCCAAACCCGCACCACTTGCTGAGTGGTACAAGCTCTGGGCCCTGCACCAGGGCTGCCCTCTCCCGGAGATCATCAAACACATACACGGGATCTATGCAGACGTCGGACCCCTTCAAGGCTACGGGCACACGCCACACTCATGGGTCAGGTTTGCCAATGGTTATGAGGACCACAGCCTGCATCGTCCGGAAGGAGGCCACCAAGGTGAGCTTCAAGCCGATGGATGACCTGGCAAGCGTGTGGTGCGAGTGTGACGAGCTGGAGCTCTGACATGAGAATTAGGAGCAGGCCCTGAGGCTCCTGCGGAAGGCGACAGCACTGCCCCAGGCCAGGCCAAGAACTTTAACAACTCGGAGCCCGGACAAAACCGTGTGTACAAGTCACTGGAGGTGTGGTCCCTGCTCCCCGACCTGGAGGAGAGCCTTGGCACCTTTTAGTCCACCGAGGTTGTGAATGACAGCTTCTTGGACCTGAGGATCGCCTTCCCCAGATTGTCATCAACTCCACCGCGTTCCTGGAGGAGCACACGTGCTTCGAGGAGTGTTTCAAGGCATATGAGTGGTGGCATCTCGCTGTTCAAGTGGCCCAGTACATCTGACATCCGGGCACCAACATGACCAAATTCATCGCCCACTACGGGGTGTTCGCAAGCTGGAACAGGCGCCAGGACCCCCGGGAGCAGGCATTGATGGCAAATTCGCAAACACCTTGCACCTGCTGTACTCACAGCTGCAGGAGGAGTGGAGTGTGCGCCAGCAGACTCTCGGTGGCCGTGTACAGTACACCACCTGGGCGGTGGCATCCGCCCAGCAGTACAACACGAGCAATAACTATATCCAAAGGGTAGTGGATATCTATGGAGTCTCCCACTGGCACGGCATCTACCAGAATGCCAGGGAGATTCAGTCACACAAGTACGCCCGGGAGATGTGCCTGTGGCTGGTGGATAGGGAGTGAAAACCGGGGGAGATTGACCACGCCCAAGACATCTACAGCTTCTCCCAAATCTGCAGCCCTAGATGAGTGGGGGCCTCCTAGCAAACGTGGGAGGATTTTGAGGACCCACAAGGCAACATGGACAACAGGAGATGCTGCAGATCTGCCAAAGCATGCAGGCCACGTACATCGTGCAAGTCAACTTCATGGCCTTGCACATGCTCAAGGTGTGGGGTAGCGCCACAAACACCATGGCTGACCTCACCCACAAGCAGAGTGGCATGGAGGATATGAAGCCGCTGGAGCAATGGGCTAAGCAGCTGGCAGTGGAGGCCAAGAGCGACCAGCCCCCATGGGCCCAAAGGAAGATCCTGTTGGTGTGGAGTGATGCTTCCTGGGAGGAGCTGGCCAAGCCGGCATGGCAGGACAACCCAGAGGAGATGGAGATGGGCAAACGTGAGGATGAGGATGAGATGAATCTACAGCCCAATGAGGAGCGTCTGGAGCAGCAGAGCATGCTGCCCAACCTGCTCCAAAGGAAGACTGACACCTACCTCACCCTGCCTCCCTTGCAATGAAGCCTGTTGCTATGGCAGAGGAAGAGAGAGAGAGAGAGAGAGAAAGAGAGAGAGAGAGAGAGAGAGAGAGAGAGAGTTTTAAAAAGCACAAATATATCTAAGGTATAGAAAATGTCATTCAAACTCGATGATCATTAATGATCACCTATGTCTTGGTTTCCAATACCATTCTCCAATAAAAGAAACCAGGGGTCCTCCTTGGAGAAATGGTTGACTCCAGGACTTGAGAACAACATACACAAAATGAGCTTAGAGAATCTTGTAGTGCCAGAGAGTAAAAAGGTGTAAAATGTAAAATCACAATGATACAGGCACACAGGAGCCAACTAAAAAAGCTCCCAATGGCCAAAGTTGAAACAACTTGAGGAACAAAATAAAGTAATATTGGGCTGTAACTCAAAGTATAGAACAATTATCCACTAGTCTATACTGATATAAATAAATAATTGAATAAGTAAATGGGGGAGAAGAAACAAATCTTCCATAAAGAAGAATTCCAAATAATTTACTACATATTCCATCATCAAGGAAGTATAGCATAACTTCTTAGCTGTGGGCTGCACAAAGTGACTTTATTCAAAAAAAAGGACAGTATAGGAAGGGGTTGAGTGGGAAGTAACTTTACAGTGGAGAAACCTGACAAATATTACCTCAGCCAGGTGATCAAGGTCAACATCAACAATGATGAGTCATGTTGACAGAATGTACCGTACCCTTGATATGATATGATAAGAAATGGTGCTTTATCTCTGTGGTCTTCCTCCCAAAAACCCATAACTCCAGTCTAATCAGGAGAAAAACATCCGAAAAATTTTAATAGAGGGACATTTTACAAAATGCATGACCAGTATTCCTCAAAACTGTCATGGTCACCACCAAACAAGGAAAGTCTAAGAAATTATCACAGTTAAGAGAAGTTGACAAGAAACCAAGATGGCGGCATAGGTAAACACCAGAAATTGCTGCCTCGCACAACCACTTCTAAAATACAAATAAAAGACAAAACAGACATCATCCAGAACCACAGGAAGGCTGGCTGAGTGGAAATTCTACAACTAGGAGAAAAGAGAAAAGCATACCGAGACTCAGAGGAGCTGCGGTGTGGAAGTAAAGTGCAGAGGTACGGAGGCGCACACGGAAAGGGCTGGCAGCTGAGGACATGGTTGTCTTTTTCAATCGGGAGGGAGTCTCAAGCTCCCGACTGCTCTAAACTCTAGTTCTGGGTGAGTCTCTGGGGACCCAGACTCATACGGGGAGAGGCTAGACCAGCTGTGGGCAAACTACAGCCCGTCGGCCGGATCCAGCCCGTTTGAAATGAATAAAACTAAAAAAAAAAAAGACCCTACCCTTTTATGTAATGATGTTTACTTTGAATTTATATTAGTTCACACAAACACTCCATCCATGCTTTTGTTCCGGCCCTCCGGTCCAGTTTAAGAACCCATTGTGGCCCTCAAGTCAAAAAGTTTGCCCACCCCTGGGCTAGACTGTCTGGCATCGGTCGGACCTCGAGGGCAGCTTTCTCTCAGAGGTGCTTACAGTGATTACTGGGACACTGAGAAACGGGGCCTCTTAGGGCAGGACTGAGGAGCAGCCATAGCTGCTTGCTCCACCCTGTTGATCCCCTGGGACCCCGCCCCGCCCAAGCTGTGTGCCTGCTTTTGCCTATGAAAGGCCTGGCCCTTTGCAATCTGAAAATTACCTAACCAACTGCAGCTGGATCAGAGAAACCCAGAACTTCCAAAAGAAGGCCCAAGACCCCACAACAGCTTGCATTCCTTCACAGCTGAGCTCCTGCTGGGTAGCCTCAGGCAGAGGCTAAATTAGCACCTCCTTAGATCCAAGAGCCAGTGTACCCAGTGGTCAGAATGGGACCATCCAGATTACAACTCCTCAGATCCATAAGGGACACACTCAGGGGGCAGACTCAGTGAGCACCAAAGCCCCACTGAAGCAAGTCTTGCCCCAGAAGGGTGTCTCCAGCACAGAATTTCTCCCACTGTAGACACAGCTAATTCTCACAGCCAATTGGCCTAGAGGTTAATTCCTCCCAGTGATACCTACAACAATCAAGGCTTAACTACAACAAGACTGTGCACAAAGCCCACAAAGGGATGCACCAAGAGTGTCTACCTCAGGTAATTGGGGAGGCTGAGCCACTGGGCCCTATAGGACACCTAGCACAGAAAGCTACTCTATCAACACAGGGAAACATAAAAAAATGCAGAGACAAAGAAACAGGTCACAAATGACAGAAATGGAAGAAAGCAAACTACTGGCTATAGAGTTCAAAACCATACGTATAAGGTTTTTCAAGAATTTTCTAGAAACCACCGATAAACTTAGTGAGACACTCAAGAAATCTAGTGACACTGCCGATAAATTTAATGAGATCCTCAATAAGTCTAGTGAGACCCTCGAGGTTGTGAAAAAGGACCAACTAGAAATTAAGCATACACTGACTGAAATAAAGAATATTATACAGCCGAAACTGGTTTGGCTCGGTGGATAGAGCGTTGGCTTGCGGACTAAAAGGTCCCAGGTTCGATTCCGGTCAAGGGCATGTACCTGGGTTGCAGGCACATCCCCAGTAGGAGATGTGCAGGAGGCAGCTGATCGATGTTCCTTTCTCATCGATGTTTCTAACTCTCTATCTCTCTCCCTTCCTCTCTGTAAAATATCAATAAAATATATTTTTTTAAAAAAGAAGAATATTATACAGACTTCCAACAGCAGACTAGAGGATTGCAAGAATCAAGTCAAAGATCTGAAATACGAAGAAGCAAAAAACACCCAACCGGAAAAGCAAAAAGGGTAGTGGATATCTATGGAGTCTCCCACTGATGTAGCATCTACCAGAATGCTTGTTTCCACTACATAATCCCAACTCTCCTAATCTATGATTCATTTTCTCACCTCTGAATGATTGATAGTAGAGTAATGGATTCCCTTGAGAAAGATCCTACTCTATACCTACTACGTGTGTCTCAACCTCAGAGACCAGAGAAATTAATCATTGATAATATTCTAAAATCTTATTTCCTAATGTCTGAATTATTTTTGTCTAAAAACAAAAATTCCATGGGTGATATATCAATGATTCAACCCGATGTTGCAGTGCCAAATCCACTTCAGATCCTTTTCACATACCTCCTCGCATTTTAAGTGGAGAGAGGAGCCCATACGTTTATGTGCTAGAAGTCCAGTTCCCCAGTTTGCTACGAAGCAGTGCTTAGACAAGAACACTGTTTTAGTTAAGGTAACATGACCTGCTATAGCAAGTAAATAAAATATTTCAACAAGATAGTTTATTTTCCTTTCGTTTAAGGTTTCAAGATAGTGTTCCAGGTCTGCAAGTACTGTTCCATTTGGAGGCAATTGAGGGACCCAGGCTTCTTTTGTCTTGGGGCCTTGTCATCCTTTAGACTCTGTCAACTGCATTCATTAAGGAAAAGAAGAGAGCATGGAGGCCTATGTAATATTAACAGTCTTGCCTTGGAAATGCCACACATCACTTCCACTAACATATTTTTAACAAGAACCAATCATAGCATCACAACTAATTGTAAGGAAGATTAGGAAATACAGTCTAGCTCTGTGTTCAGGGAAAGAAAAAAAAAAAAGTGGAAACAATTTATAAACAACCAGCAGAGTTTTTTGCAAATGTACTCACAAACACTCAAAGAAAAATCAATTTATTTCAAGGGGAAATTTTTTTAAATTCAGCTGTTATACAATAGTGCTATTACACTCAATTTACTTAAAAAATTATCTTACAACTCAATCTAACACAAGTACATTTACATTAATTCATTGCATTCAGAGCTCCCCAGAGTAGGTAGGGAGGCCCATGATTTAAATCTACATGACTAAAAGCAAAATAATCCCTCCCAAAACAAAGAAAAAGGTTCCCCTAAAGCAGTGGTTCTCAACCTTCCTAATGCCGCAACCCTTTAATACAGTTCCTCATGTTGTGGTGACCCCCAACCATAAAATTATTTTCGTTGCTACTTCATAACAGTAATTTTGCTACTGTTATGAATACTAATGTAATTATATATGTGTTTTCTGATGGTCTTAGGAGACCCCTGTGAAAGCGTCGTTCGACCCCCAATGGTGTCGCGACCCACAGGTTGAGAACCACTGCAAAGGCTAATTCCTGCCTCTTGCTTTATTTCAACTTCAAAATAGCAGTATTTTACCCTCAAAAATTTCAATTTTAGTCTCCAATGGCTCCCTGTTACAACTAAATTGTAAAAGTCTTGGAATTCATTATCTTCATATTTCACATGATGAGTTACACAATACATTTGCCAAGCCAGGCTGTCAATAATTTTTGTGGAATTGAACTGATTTGATGTCAAGGACCTTCTTGGCAGGTGTTTTTGAAGTGGGGATCAAACCTGGAACAGTGACTTGGAAAGACCCCTTAGCTTGTTTCCACCACATAATGAAGGAGAACAGCTGTGGGAAAGACTGATGGTTTTTCCGTGCACATGGAGAAGGTGACCTAACTCACTGTAGCCTAGCCTCTATTTAAAGGTAATAATGACTGTCTAGTTTTGGGTTTCAAACAAACTAGTTAACCCAAGCTATTTGTACAAGAACTTTGAAGACTTTCATAATCCTGGTGTGTTCAGTAGGTGTGTCTTCCCACACATGATTTGTAAATAGAATTACTTTTCATCAGCCCACCGCCTAAATGATCCACCAGGATTTTTGACTTCACTAGACAAATGTACCCGTTTCTTCAAAACTACTGTGTCCAAGGCCTGCATGCTCTGACCCAGCATAGTTTCAGCATTCATTAAGTAGAATCTTTTGGGCAATTAAGTTTTTTGCATAACTCACGCCTCTTTTTCTTCCTAATTCTAAAGTCTAAGTCAGCAGTTACCATGTTTTCAGCCTACAACATATTCTCTATACACCACTAGTTTGTGTTTTTTTAAGTAAATTTAAACCTATAACTAGAATAATTTATGAGGCCTCCAATAAGTTCACTGCATGAAAAAGTTATAACAAACTAGAAATAGGAGGGAATTCCCTTAAACTAATAAAGAACATCTACTAAAAAGACATCAAAAAATACTTAATGGCAAAACACTAGAAGTATTCCTAGTCTAGTCAGAAATTAATTTTATTAACCAATGTGACCTCAATAAATTCAATTTAAAAATTCAAGAAACAAATAAAAAAGACTATGATATGAATGCCTGCTATTCCTGGTGTTTTGTGTGTTTTTTTAGCATTTTACTGGACTATCTATATAGTCCAACAAAATAAGAAAATAAAGTAGAAATAGTAGTAGAAAAAATAGTAGAAAAGAAAGAAACAAAATCGTTAAAATTAATAAATTTAGGTCACTAGATAAACAATACACTATATAAAAAATTATCAACATTCCATGTGCTAGCAATAATCAATTAGAAAATATAAGACCATTTTTCTAAAAAAAAAAATATATATATATATATATATTCACTGCAGGAGCAAAAAATCCTAAGTGTACATCTAACCAAATATGTTCAAGATAATTATGTGGAATACTTTAATATCTCAATGGCATAAGAAAAGGTCCAAATAAATGAAAAAATATATCATTTTGTGGTAAACATTTTAAAGTTTGATAATTCCAAGGATATATAAGGATGTAGAAGCAGGAGCTTTTATTTGTACTAGTGGGAAAGAAAATTGATTCAATTGAGCAATATTGAAAAAACATTTGAGCCAGCTTATCCACTTCTGGTTATATATATGAGAAATTCCCCTATGTATACTAAGAGGGCTGTATAAGGATGTTAACTACTTCTGAAAGCAAAAATAACTTGGGAAAAAACTACATATTATCTTTGGGGGATAGAAAAATAAATGATACAATTGAATACTACATTGTGATTATTTTACATCATAATTTACATGGACATTAACATGATATTAACATAGATAAAAATAAAAGCCATGAGTTTAAATTAAACATTTATTATATCTAGTGGTAGAAATATGAGTATCTATTAGATTTTTATCTCACCTTTGTGTATTCATAAAATATTCTATAATTTTAAAATAATAATAAATTACCATTTTATACGCTATTAATTAGAATTGATTGAATCCAGGAATTTTCTAAATGATTTTTCCTCTTATGAATTAGCCAGAGTGGACAGCAGCATCAACATTTCACAAAACCTGATCAATAAGCTGCTTCACTGAATTCCTACTGATACTTTTTTTGTTTGACATTAGGATGTGTTGCTGATTAAAATAGTGTTTATTAAATATTAAAATAATAAAACAACTATTTTACCTAAATGGTGAAATGGTCACCCTCCTTTGGACATGTTATGAGGAGACAACCCACACATTATTTAAGGTTTCAGGCCAAATCTTTGTCACTAAAGAGTCCTGAGGATTTGGGAAGGTTACAGTTCCTCTTTGACCCTCAGTGTCATCTTCTCTGTGATGAAAGTTTAGACTAGGGGATTCCTGAGAGTACTAATACTCATAACTCAGTGACCTACAGTTTGATTTGAGAACAAAAAAGTAAACTTAAGCTCAAGCATCCAAACCTTAAGAAAAAAAATAAATAAAGGCCCTGGCCGGGCAGCTCAATTGGTTAAAGCACTGTACCAATACACCAAGGTTGTAGATTTGATCCTCAGTCAGGGCACATACAAGTCTCACTCTCTCTCCTATCCCTTCCTCAATAAATAAATATATATATAAGCCTAAGCTACCATTATGAGCAAACAACTGGAAAGACCAGTCAACCAGTCAGTATGATGTGCACTGACCACCAGGGGGCAGACGCTTAATGCAGGAGTTGCCCCCTGGTGGTCAGTGTGCTCCCACAGCCAACCTCCCACGGCCTGTCCCCACAGCAGGCCAACTTCCCATGGTCCCTCCCCGCTGCTGATGGCCTCCCTGATAGGCCTCAATAGCCAGCCAGGGAGAGGGACCCCACCCATGCATCAATTCATGCACTGGGCCTAATGAAGTGAATGATTTAGGTAATTAAAATTGAGAATATAAGCCTCATCATAAATATAAAGCATAATCTATTGATTTCCTGATTTCCGAAGGTCAGTGGCTGGTTGAAAAACTTAAGCCAATGAATTTAGAATATTTGCAAATATCCAACATTCAAAAACCCTGGCTCTTTTTGAAATCAGACTTTGCTACAGGCAAACTAAAACACAGCTTCAATTTAACTTCAAGATGTATCCATAACAACTGAATACCCCAAATCCTTCTACTTTTCTTCTCCCGGTGGCAAAATGCAAAAGTTTTAAATGCCTCTATAATTATAGTAAACATAGACAGCAATCTCTGAAATTGCAGTATACTATTTGGTGTTCCTAACCTATGGGCGGTCTTTAAAGAGCTAGATTAAAAGACACCATCTGGGAAGGGGAATCAAACACTAGATTCCAGGTGTTTGAGAGGCAATGCAGAGGTATTTTTTCTTCTTTTCAGAGTTAAATGAAAATAGTTTTTATGTAGGCTATTTTCTAGTTGGTATACAGAAAACCTGGAAATCTGTCTGAGGTTAAGTTGTAAATAATATTAAAGGAAGAAAGTTTTCAACTTTGAACTGAATTGGGTATAAGAGTAAATCAGCTTTGATAATCCTGGTGTTTTAGATGGTTTCCTTGCCACCTCCTTCCTCCTCCCAACCCCCCAGGAAATCCAGGGTAATCTGAAACTCCATAGGAGCCATGATTACAATTTAATATGTGTTCAGCAATCATTATTCTTCATACATTTAGACTTATTTTATCCACCTTTTTGTTTCTTGTTTCTAATGATCTTGTTTTCCCCCTCCTTTTCTAGCTTCAGTTAAAATATAAAGTTTTTCTATGTTGGTATGGAAGCTATAGGTTATATTTCTATTCTTCTAGTGGTTTTCCTAGATATATGTACTATGCTATATGTTTTTCTAACAAAGTCTAAATTTTTAATGTCTCTCTCCTCCAAACAAGCAAGACAATCCCCCTAGAACATGTGAACATTTCCCACTCCCATAAAATTATCTAGCTTTGGCTTCTTATTTTTTAACATAAGATGATATTATTCTTTCTTAATGGCCTATTGTTCTTTTTAAATTTACCAACATCTTTTAACTTCTGTGCTCAATGTTGTTCTTACATTTTTCCTGTCCTCGATGAGTATTCTTGCCTAATGGTACAGTGCTCTTTAAAAGGATAGGTAGGTGGAATGTGTGTCTGAAAATGTCTTTAGTCTACCCTTACCCTTGAATAACCACTTATGGGAATAGGATTGTAGGTTGTCAGTTATTTTCCCTCAGGACTTTGAAGATGTTTACTTCATTGTCCTCTGAAGTCTATGGTGACATATGAGAAGTCCACTGGCAATCTAATTCTCTTGGTAATCTTTTGTTGGGATTAGGTAGTCTTTGAGATTTTTTTCTCTATCCTTGATATTCTGCAGTTTCACTCTGAGGTGGATTTATTTAAGTTACTTGAAACCTGAAATGCACTTTCCATCTAAGGATTCACATCTCTTCAATTCAGGAAAGTTCTCAGCCCATTTTCTTTCAGATATTGCCTCTCCAAAACTGCCTTTAATCTTATCTTCTATACTAGCAAGATTCCCTAAATCTAATCTCCATAAACTTTCAGGGTATAATATTTTGGGTAAGCACCTTATTTTAAAAATTCATTGTAAGTATTTTATTGAATATACTAGAGGCCCAGTGCATGACATTTGTGCACTGGAGGGGGGGTGGGGGGCGGGGGGTTGGGGGGGAGTGGGAGAGTCCCTCAGCTTGGCCTGCACCCTCTCGAAGTCCAGAACCACTTGGGGGATGTCGGCGGAGGGGTCCTTAGCGCTGTTGAGGAGGCAGGAGAGGCTCCCACCACCTCCGCTGCGCTCACCAGCCGTGAGCCCAGCTTCTGGCTGAGCAGCGCTCCTGCTGTGGGAGCACACTGACCACCAGGGGGCAGCTCCTGCATTAAGCATCTGCCCCCTGGTGGTCAGTGCATGTCATAGTGACTGGTCATTCCTCCATTCAGTTGATTTGCATATTAGGCTTTTTTTTTTTATAGGATCGGGGTGACACTTGTTAAAAAAATTATACAGGTTTCAAGTGTACAATTCCACAACATGTCATCTATACACTGTATTGTGTGTTCACCACCCCAAGTCAAGTCTCTCCATCACCATCTATCCCCCTATACCTTCTTCCACCTCCTCCCCCAGCAATCACCACACTGTTGTCAGTGTCCATGAGTTTTTTCTTTTTAGCTCAATCCTTCCACACCCCCAAGCTTCCACCCCTGCCCACCAAAAGCTGTCAGCTTGTTCTCTATCTATGAGTTTGTCTCTATTTTACTTGTTACTTCATTTTGTTCATTAGACTCCACATATGAGTGAAATTATATGATACTTGTCTTTCTCTGACTGGCTTATTTTGCTTAGTATAATAATCTCCAGGTCCATCCATGCTGTTGCAAAGGGTAAGATTTCTGATGCCGACTAATGCAGCCACTGTGGAAAGCAGTATGGAGTTATCTCAAAAAAATTGAACTGCATTATGACCCAGCAATTCCACTTCTGGGAAAGAAACCCAAAACACTAATTTGAAAGACTATATACACCCCTATGTTTGTTGAAGCATTATTTACAACAGCCAAGATTTGGAAGCAGCCCAAGTGCCCATCAGTACAGGAGTATATAAAAAATTGTGGTACATTTACACAATGGAATACTACTTGGCTATAAAAAAGACTTTGGGTAAGCACCTTTAAAATTCCAAGGCTCGGATAATATGAGAAAAATTCTAAGACATGTATCTCTAAATTAATAGGGCCTATAAATTGCCTAAGAAATGACTTTACGAAGATATGTAGCAAGGGCCATAATAATGAAATTATGAAGCAATGAGAATTAAAAAAAAAAAAAGTTTGCAAAATATTCATTTCACAGCAGTGCTGGAAACATAAGAACCACAAAATGTTTCATCTAAAGGAAACTTCATTTTTCAGAAGATATACTTGAGACATAAACAGAGAGATAAAGGATGATTTCATTTCAAGCTATTGTCAGCTTCAGGACTAAACACAAAATGTCATGAATTTCAGTAGAGTAAGCTTAGTGCGATTCCACATTACCTTCCTAAAACATTAAAAATATCTTAGCTATCACATCAAAATCCAGGCTCAGCTCATTTTCTAATCCAACCCTGGCAGGGTCCCGAATACCAGGGGCCAGTAAGGATCTATGGAACACCATTGGAATAATGAGGGATTCACTGGCTCACCCAGAAACATGTATAAATTGGCCTTCCAGCATTGAGTCCTGCCCAAGCAGCCAAACAAGAGTGATTCACTCAAAGAAAAATTACTGGAAATATTTTGAATTAAAAGGCCTGTTCAGTTGAGGAGCTGAATATTTGCTCACTGTATAAGCAAACCCACACTGATATTCTGTGGGTGTCTGCAAAAATAAAATTTCTACCAATTTCTTAAGAACTGTGTTATAAGAGCTAATTGGTGAAAACTGATTTAACAAGAAGAGCTCTTTCATGGGCTAAACAGTTTCTAATCATAAGTATAGAAAAAATTGATGACTGATTAAAGAAAAAAAAAGTTTTAAGGTAAATTGGGCATAGAGATAATTAGCCAGACAAATGAACTATGCCAGGAATATGGTTGTTTTTTGAAAAGTAGAGATAAGTAGAGCTGAACAAGAGCCATGCACTACTTTCAATCTACCAACTAAGAAGTAATTTTAATATTTAAATTTGTGCTATACATATGTAATACTCTTTGTAATACTTTAAGCAATAAAAATAAAAAAAAAATTTGTGCTATATGCCCAGGGTATCATGGAAAAAGGGCCAAAATATTATTGGCAGTTGAGTTTAAAAGTACAATATATTGTGTTTTCTTTCCTCCTTCACCACAAAACGAAAAGGAGAGCTTGTAAAAGGGAAAGAGATACCATTTTGTCAACTCTGAGTGAGGCAAAGCAGGATGTGATTGGACTTTGCCCACAAGTATATAAAAAATTCTAAGTCAAATGCAGATCCTCAACCTGGTGAGGAAGCCCAGAAAGAACAATTTATAAGGAAGAAAGGAGAAAGGGTATTTCTTAGCTGAGCCTGGAAGGAAGAATCATGGATATGTTAAGGTGCAGGTAGATAATAGTCTTAATCTTGCTGAATAAAGGCAAGGTTGCCAGTATTTCTGCAGTGGTAAAGCACAAGAGCTTAGGGGTTTATAGAGAAAGAAATGCATTTGAAACAATCATTAGGGGATGGAGTTAGGCAGGTAATAGAGGAAGAACATGCAATGGGGTTGATGTACCATGATCAAGGAGGAAATAGAAGTATTTTTGTGGGTCATTTGGGTTTAGTTATGAGTCTTTCCTTAGCAGCTTTCTGTGGTTGGGAGCAGCAGACAAAAGAGGTGCCATTGAAGGTGGGATAATGTGATTAATAGAACCAGAAAAGTCAAGCAGGCTGAAAATTCACCCTGAAGTTGTTGAACAGTTGGTCCATGATGAGGATAGAAACACATTAGACTGACAATTAGAATTTTCAGTGAATAAGCAAAGAAAGGTTAAGAGGCCAGGACTGATGGTCCCAGGGCAAGAGAAACTAAGCAAAAAGTAGGGCGAGCTCCAAAGAAGGTGCCAGTGGTGTCAATTACCTTGTTCCAAGGGATCTAGAAAGCTCAAGTCAGATTCAAGGTAGTGCTGACATCCATGGGCCTGTTTGAGGTCAGGGAACCCCAACAGAGTTCATTAGGCAGCAGTAACACAAAGTCAAAGCAGTTCCACAGTTAGAGCACCAAGATGATGAGAACATCTGGATTTAAATAGCAACTCAGGCAACAATGACTTGTGCAGTGATCAAGATCCAACCCATAGGGAAAGACGCTGACAAGGAATTAGCTGCTCAATCAAGGAACCAGGGATTAGGACTGTGCTTGAATCCCAGCATAGACTAGAGTACAGACCAGAAACTAAGGCAGAAGCCAGCCATAAAGACTGAGTGCACGCAATGGGGCCTGGGAGAAAATATTGAGGTAGGAAGGGCACTCAGGGTTCATCTAAGACATTTTAAGCATGTAGGCCACAGACTATTTCTCAATTCTAACATGAATCCTAGGAAATACAAATATTTTTCAGATTCAATATATATTCAGGCTTGATTATTCTCAGCCCAGAGGTTGAGCAGAGCTAGCCTCAAGTTGTGAGGTTTCAATTTCTATAACTCAGCAGTTCTCAAACGCAGGCAATTTTGGACCCCAAATGACATTTGACAATGTCTGCAGACATTTTTGATTGTCATGACTGGAAAGATTGTTACTGGCATCTAGTTATTAGAGGCCTGGGATGCTTCAAAACATCCTACAATGACGGGACAGCTTTCCACAACCAAGAAGGTCTGGCCCAAAATATCAATAGTATGAAGGGGGAGAAACTCTGCTCTGGATAGGGATGGGTCTGGCAGGGACTGACACTGACAATTAAAGATTAAGTAAGGAAATTGCTATTATATTTGAATATTCACTCATTTATTCACTCACCCATTCAGCAAACACAGGACTTATTATGCCCAAGAGACTGTACTGGGCATTAGGAATACAACGATGATTAAGAAATGGTTCCAGCCCTAGCCAGTTTGGCTTAGTGGATAGAGTGTCAGCCTGCAAACTGAAGGGTCCCAAGTTCGATTCCTGTCAAGGGCATATGCCTAGGTTGTGGGCTCAATCCCCAGTAGGGAGCATGTAGGAGGCAGCCGATCAATGATTCTCTCTCATTATTGATATTTCTATCTTTCTCTCACTCTCCCTTCCTCTCTGAAATCAATAAAAATATATTTTTTGAAAAAGCAAGAAAGAAATGGTTCCTGCCCTCAAGAAATTGTTAGTCTAAAAGGAAAATCTCAAACTTCACAGCCTTCATTCAGTTTTATCAAAAATGCCAGGAGCCAAAAATAAATTATTTCCTTCGATTCTATTCTTTGTAGAATAATTTAAATGATCCCCATAGGCACACTTGGTTTGGGCTTAAAATCATAATGTGATGCCTTCAAAAGACCTGGAATGTGTCTAACATTTTCAAGATCACTAACTTCCGTGTCCTCTGGCAGGCAGAGGCCAGGAGCCACAATGTGGGTAGGCGTAGGCAGAGGCATGGATACATGGAACAGACAGACAGTTCTCAGAAGGGTGGGGGGGAGGGGAGGACTGGAAGAGATTAGCCCAAAGACATATGTGCATGTATGCATAGCCCATGGACACACACAACAATGTGATGAAAGCCAGGATTGGGAAGGGGGCGCCAAAAAGGGGGACAGGCAGTTGGGGACATCTGTAATAAATAGCAACAACAACAACAAAATACTGGTTAAAAAGAAAAAAAAATTGTGGGTAGGAAAAGTGACAGATGGGGCCAGCTGAAAAGGCTTCCTGAATAACCTTCACAGTTTGGTCACCAACCAGGAAGAGAGTCACATTTTTAAATGCAGCTTAAAAGTATTTTGGATGAAATGCACTGCTGTGTGCAGCTCACTTTGAAATGTATCAAAGCCAATGTAGACTGAGATTGGCTAGAAAGATGATAATTGGACCAACATGTGAAAAGCAAGAATAGTACAATGCTAATGGGACGACAATGTCTAGGTGGTGGGTTCACTGTAAAAAATCTTTCAACTTTTCCTTGTTTGCAAATTTTTATAATAAGATCTTAACAAAATGCAGCTTAACTCCCTACTCCTTGTTTAGAGAAAAATTTAAGACTAAACCATATGTACTGAAGTAGACTATAAAATATTTCTGGCAATGGTTTTGCTTCAGGAACACAGCTGCAGCCCAGTACTTGGAATGTGGTCCGTGGATCTCAATCATTGGCATCGAAATGCAGAATCTCAGAATTCAAGACATTCTCTATCAAATTTGCATTTTAACAAGATCTCCAGGTAAGCCATATGCATATTAAAATTTGAGAAGCACCAGAGTAAAAGAAAGGTCAATGACCTAGCAGACCCAAGTCCTACTTTTCATTCATTCATAAATTTAAAGATGCTTATGTATTGAGTCCCATTATGTTCCTGGCACTGTTCTAAATGCTAAGAACACAGCAATGATTAAGACAAATATTTACTTAAATTCTAGTGAAAAAGACAGTCAATAAACAAGAAAATAAAATATTTCAGAAAACATATATGCAATAAAACAAGCAAGGATTTTAAGAAAAAATGGTCAGAAGCTATTTTAATTAGGGACTTCAGTAAATACTAACTAGAGTCCTGAATAACAAGAAGACAGAGGGAACGGCGAGTGTAAAAGCCCTGAGGCAGAAGCCGGACTGGATGCCCCACTTTGGATGTCTGAAACAGAGATTCTTCATACCCAAAATGAAAGCATTGAACCAAATCATCTCTGAAGTTTTTTTTTAATTCTCTGATTTCATGATGATCTTTAAGATGACTATGTATGAGTGTTCTAAGAAGAATACAGAACTGTGTTCTTGGCTATGTTTTTAAGGAGCAAGTATTAACATGGCCAGTGGTTCCAATCAGCATTTGAGTTAAGTCATCATTCAGATCTATTCTTCCAGTATTTTCTTGCCTCCTCGTATCTCGATTCATACAGACAAGCAAAGACAATTGATTGTTATCGCTCACCACCCCTTGTATCTAGGGCCCATTCCCATCACAGTCCCCTCATCTTCTATTTATTAGTTGATACATTAAACAGTGGGTTCCATCGGCCACATCCCAGCAGTTGAGACTGGAGATGATGTCCTGATATGCAGCAAACAAGCCGAGGAATACCTAACTGGCTCCATCAAGCATCCCCTGAGTTTCCTGTGGAAACTATTCACACATGAAACATTAGCAAACCCGGGGTGGGGGGCGGGGAGAAAGCATGTTACACATCTCTCTTGGCAAGATTCGGTTGGAGCATATGGCTTGGGCCCAACATTTCCAGGGAGTTTTACCTTCCTCTCAATCCTAAAACCAGCTGCTGAAAGGAAGAGAATGGGTATCCTGCCAACCTCATCTCCACCTATTCCTCCTGCTACATTTGTGATCCAGATATACTGAAATGAGTTTCATTCCACATACCCACTCCACTCTTTCTTATTTCTAAGCCTTAAGATATGCTGGACCCTCTGCCTAGAACACTCTACATCCTCAGCTCTCTTCATCTGGCTAAATTCTGCTCATGCTTTGGGTCTCTGAGTCTTCTCCCATACCACCTTGTTCTTCTGTCCGGGCCTTTATCCCGCTGTATTGTAACGATGTGTTAACTTATCTGCCCCCTAGGTTAAGAAACATGAGGAATCAGGAACATCTTGTTTAGCTTTTTTTAACCCAGAATCACATCCACAGTCTGTGTGGTACACAATAGGTGCTTAGTGATTATTTATTGTTTGAATGAATGTAATTTGCATTTGTCCCTTGCTCAACCATCTGTGTAGATCTATGCTATTCTCAATAAACTTTTCTAATCTTATTGAACAAAGAAAGTTTTCAGAATTGAGAGCTTCTCCCCTGATAGCTTAATGTCCAAAAGAGAATGTTTTTTTGTTTTCAAGAATTCCTAGGAAGGAATCAACAGTATTTTCAAAAATACAGGAGACCTTTTTTTTTCAAATCTAGGAATCCATGCCTCCTGTGACAGCTAAAATTAATATACTGCCTTAGTCATCACAATTCTCTTAAACCAGTTTGAGGAAACATGTTTTGCTTTTTGTTTTAAACAGGAACAGATTGCTCAAGGCTTGAGGGAGCCAGACACGAATCAGAAAGCCCTTCCTCTTTCATTTTACAAGTCTTTAAACTCTACCCAGCCCTGAAATATTTACTGAGCTGCCCATGGAACAACTTTTTTTCTCGTCTCCATGCGGCCTTGTGTGGTGTTGAGAGGAAGAGAAATCAGGAGCACTCCTCCAGCACCAGCCTCGGCAGGTTAGCACAGGGGAAGAGGACCATGAATTTTGCTCACCCTGGACTCAGAAAACTATGACAAGTGGGCTGAGTCTAAACTGAGAGAGGGAATCTGGGGTTGAAAATTAACTCTTCAGCTGCTGGACAAGCCCAACAAGCTGTGGAATGATACCACTCACCAGATCAAAAGAAGAGCAAGCAGCTGATATCTGTTCCAAAAGTCTTCTGGCATTTTCCCTCTGGCTCTAAATCAACCTGTTCTTTTTTTAATTTTTGAAAGTGGATACAGAGAAACCAACATTTACTGGATTCTTTTTATGTAGCCCACACTGGGCTAAGTGCTTTACATGCATTATCTTATCCAATCATCCACACAATCATGTGAGGTGTTTATTTTTAATCCTCATTTTACAAAAAAAATTGATACTCAGAGAAAGCAAGTAACTTAGCCACTTAAATAATAAACCCACATATAATGAAATCAAATTCCAGTATTTTTTTTCCTGCTACACCTCGGAATTTTAAACTGGAAGTCATAGGAATGCACCCAAAGTTTTAGAGGCAGCACAAAATAGAAAGTTCTACACAGCTCACTACATCATTAACAATAGCCATTCTGTAGGTGGCCAATAGTTGATCTTAGCCAGAATATTGTCTTCAACCATATTGAATACTAAGACTTTTCTGAAAGAGCATTTTGACAAAGGTTAGCTGTTTCCCAAAATAATCCAGCTTCCCTAAACAATTCAGGATAAATTCAACATCCAGAAATTAGTTATTCTTATCTTAAACAATAGCCCTAAGCAAATTTTCCTTAGCATTGTATATCAATGTAGCATCTATCCAGGGATATTGTAATGTTCTGTGTATTACCCCGCTATGGTAGGACCTCCTAAAGCACAGAAAAGCAAAGAGAATACAATTCATTTTTGTGTTGCTTAACCCAAGGCCTGGCACACATGGTTACTTATTATATGTTTACTAGAGGCCCAGTGCATGAAAATTCATGCACTGGAGGGGGGTCCCTCAGCCCGGTCTGCCCCCTCTCACAGTCCAGGAGCCCTCAGGGGCGGGAGGCGACCCAGCGATCAGGGGAAGGCGACACCCCCATCACACCTCTGCTGCTGCCACTGCCGGCAGTGCAAGCCTCAGCCGGCCCTGGTTACCTGAGCCTTGGGCGGCTCTGTGTGGCTGGGCAGACACCATCTGAGGCTTGCCTGCACCTCAGGCAGGCCCTGGGCAGCTGGGGGGCTGAGGGAGGGTCCTGCCGCTCTGTGTGCCTGCCGTCTACCCTCCCCCCCCCTCCGCCCCCCCCCCCCCCCCCCCCGCCGGGCTGGGCTGAAAGGACTGTGGGACTCCAGTGGAGCTGAGGGGACTGGGCACTGCCATCTTAGTGACAGCATGATGGTCAATTTGCCTATTCCCTTTTTATTAGATAGGATTGGATTAATCTAGCAGAAACCACCGTTATAAAAACAACTAGCTGTAATGCAATTTAATAAGAGCTGACATTAAAATAGGTTCAAGTTCCCTGGCCAGTGTGGCTCAGTTGGTTGGAGTGTCATTCCATACACTAAAAGCTCCCAGAGACATACACCAGATGCCGTTCAGTCCAAGTTGGGGCCCATACAAGAGGCAATCAATTGATATTTCTCACATCGATGTTTCTCTCTCCTTCCCTCTCTTTAAAATCAATAAACATGTCCTCAGGTGAGGACTTTTTAAAAATAGTTTCAAGATAAGGTGTAAGGATGTAATAACAAGCAATTCTATTTAGAACAGTGGTTCTCAACCTTCCTGATGCCTCGACCCTTTAATACAGTTCCTCATGTTGTGGTGACCCCCAACCATAAAATTATTTTCGTTGCTACTTCATAACTGTAATTTTGCTACTGTTATGAATTGTAATGTAAATATCTGATATGCAAGATGTATTTAGGCAACCCCTGTGAAAGGGTCATTTGACCCCCAAAAGGGTCGCCACCCACAGGTTGAGAACCGCTAATTTAGAGGAAGGGCTGTTTGGGAAAATCACACAATGAAATGAGTTCACCAGGTAGAGAAGGAATAAGAAGAAAGGCATTTCAAAGATAGAGAAGCTTAAACAAAGGCAAGAAGACAGGAAAATATGGCAAGAAGCTGAAAGAGGGGGCCATGGATTTGTCTTCTTGGAGGGAAGCAAAGGAAAAGGAGCAAGAGTCAAAAGAGTTGAGAATTTTTGTCAACAATATCAAACTCTTTTTATTTCTTGACATTCTGTGCTTAATACATTATTTAAGGTACAGTGTTGTCCAAAGACTGTAAAGTCTGGAGCCTGCTTGTGAATGGGTCATACCCTGAGACTGCTTACTCCTAAGTTCACTTGTAAGATTTCAGGGGGAAGTGAGGTAGAGCAACCCATAAGGCTAAGGATCATCAATACTGAGGAAACCTTTTTGGAAGGTAGAGACAATCTCCTTCTACTAAGAGTTAGAAATTAAATGCTTCTCATAGTATTTACACATCAATATGTCCCTGAAAAAACCTTTCAGGGAGCCCCATCGTCTCTCCCCTGTGCATTTTCTTCTGTATCTTAGTCAAGCCTTTCTTCTTTTATTTTCTCTTCTTTTCAGTTCCAAGGACACTTGACAAATAGAATGAGGGTTTCATTGGAAGGATCTAGGATAGTGGAATTCAGTGGTTTCACAGGAAATGGGGATAGGGGACTATGTAATGCCAAGGAGGGAAAAATATTTTCTCCTGGAGCTGTAATACTGCCTCATCTCCTCTTTGCTTCTTCTGCTTCTTCCTTGTTTCCCTGAAAATGACAACGACAGCCACACCACAGCTCCTAAGTCTAGGCCAACTCAGTTCACATCCCAGGGTCTAGGACCTAAGAACCCAAAAGTAAAATAAACAAACTTCTGTGAGCTCTTCACTCTTGGTTCAATAAGCTATGGCCTGAATAGGTGGGAAATCATGGTTTTAGGGGCAACTCGTGGGTGGAAGAGGATCCGTTTTCAAAGGCTATGTGTTCTATTATAAAAAGCCCCTTACCTGTCTCTATAATTACTTTGGCTCTGCCAGAATTTAGATTTTTAAGCCAGACCTTTTAATAGCTGTATCTTGTCCTTAGATGAAGTTTTCCAAACACTTTAAAAGCATAGAAACTTGTTTTCCCCAGCAAAATAGTTCGCTGTAACCCAAGATATAAAACAGATAGAAAGGAGAGTTGTTCCCATTGACCTGGGCAGGGGGTGGAGGGGTGATGGGGGGGGGGTGGCAAAGCATACTTCCTCTGTACATTTGCTCCCTGGTGCCCCCCCCCCCCCGAAAGCCCTGCATCAGTCCCCTGGGGAAGCCACTGCTCCTGTGTTTATAACGAATGATAGTCACTCCCACAGCTATAAAAAAATATGTTACACTCCTGTTTCTTGACTTGTCAATGTTAGTATCTTTTGACTGCCTGCCATAAAAGATAAAACACTTCAACTCAATTCTACTTTCTCCCCCTCTTTTCCTAGTTTGAAGAGCTAACTTATTTATAGTCCTTTTCTTCATTACTGTTAGATACTGTTTCAATATTATGATTAAAGAGTATTTTTCTCTTTTGACTGTAGGTAACATCTCATCTGCCCAATAACTAAAATAGCTCCCTTGTACTGCCCTCCAATCCTCCCCCACTTTTAACATCTGAACACATGATAATTAATAGGCTTTCTATGCGTCATTTCCACTCCTTGATCCACTCTGATACACACAGTATTTATTCTCTTACTTGTCTATGAATGCTAAGTTTATTTTAGAGCATAAGCTCTGAAGAAGCAATTGGAGGTGGTTTATATTTTTAAATGGCACCACTCACAGAAGAAGAAGCAGACAGACATGGTGTGGTGGACAGGTGGTGGAAACCATCGACTCTAATTTCAAGAAGCTGATGATCTGAATTTGAAATAGTCTGGGGAGAGGAGGAAAAACAATGGATTCCTGCAGAAGCTCAAACATCCCTTAGATTTCATAGTCCATTTTCCTTCACAAATTCCACTATTTTTGTTATTCTGCACAGCACAATAGAACATTGCCACATCCATGCACTGGTAGTACCATTTTCAATTAGTAGCAGCCAGTTTCCTAGTAGCTTTGTCAAGAAGACCCCACGCCATAGCCACAGACAAATATTGTATAGTCTGTGAAATGCTCATGCTCTTTTCCTTGTTGCTGATAAGTAAAGTCATCCTTCAGCCTTTTCCTCATGCTCTCTTTTACCTGCCCAGCCCTTCTATGAAACGAATCAAGGCACTTTTTCAATCAACCTTCTGTATCAACAGAGCCTCACTCTGCAAATGACTTTCTTAGTAATTCGCTGACTCTCTTGGGTTCACTTTAGTTTCTAGGTAATTGGCCAGTAGTTCAACTCTCCTGCTAGAGAAAGTGCTGAAAACTGATGAGGGGAGAAAACTTTCATTAGAGATAAGTTGTCAATGGCTTTTATAAGCAGTGATAAAACACTAAGAATCCGCAGGCACAACAGATGATCCTGGTAGTGTTAGGAACAGGAATGGGCCCCTCGGGCTTCTGTGGACTAGCCTTCTCTGGAGTTCTCTCTCCCTTCTTTAGTCATCCTTATTTGGCTATGGGTTTAGGATGTTTCAGTTCATGGGCCAAAGGGGACCATCTGGTCAAGGTACGTTAATCATCAAGTCTTTAGTTGATTTTGAGTGCCTATTAGAATTTAAAACATTCTCAAGTGTGTGATCTTATTGGCTCTTCCCAACAATACTGTGAAGTAAAGAAGACAGCTATTATGTATTCACCTTATTTTGCAGATTAGAAAACCACAGTGTGTAGGAATTAGATGTGGTTCCCAAAGTCACATAGCAGCAAGATGTTGCAGAAGCCTCTCGTACCACACTACGCTGCCTTTTCCACTCAGTGCTCAGATTGCACCAGAAGGTTTTACCAGACAGGATTCATGGGGTATAATCACCCACTAACTTTATATAGTCTCCCAGTCTCCCTTTAAAGGTTAATTGATAGAGAACATTCTTCCTCCGAATTGGATAAAAACTCAAAAATCCCATGACTCTTCTGATTACCCAGGTAATTTTTAAAAAACTAACTGTTCTTTCATGTTACAAACATGATCTCAAGTTCATAATTAAGAGTATCCAATTACACACAATAGTAAAAACTTCAAGCCAGATTTGGAATTCAAAATCCTCCCTCCCTCCCATCCTCCTGTAAAATTTTTGCTGGGTGGGAAGTCAGGAAAATGATTGGTTAAGAGAAGGGGAATCCTTCTTCCTTGTACCTTCCTTTTGCTATTTTGCAAATATGGTTGTGATCCATTCTTCCAAGGCCAGAGAGTATTGGGAGAACACAGGAGAGACTGGGGTAGACAGGAAAACTCTCACCTAATTACTACATTTGTAAAATGCTCCTGACTCTCTAGCAAATAACACTGATTCTTATGAGCTATTTTGTGGATTCTTAGAAAGAGCCCCATTACTGAGGACTTCTCATCTGAGATTCCCTGGATATGACTCATGCACACTCCTCCACTTCATCCATCTAAAGCAAACCAGCCTGCCTGCTGCCCTTTAAGTTTCACAGGAGGAAAACACTGGTCTTCATATCCTAATTTCATATTAAGTTCAGTGAGTGCTCTTAAGTCCCTTGCAGGGGGCTTAAAAATATGTGAAGGTAGCTTATTCTGCGTCCCCTCCCCACCCCACCCAGGGGTAGAGTTAGAATCCCAGCCCAACTCTCTCCAAAAAATATTCTTTAAAATCCTTCCTCAATCCTATTCCATTAGACACTTGATGTAGCAAGAGGTTTTAGTCGCATAATTGGTTCTGAGACTGAAACTTTCCATTTTTATCTGGACTCTCTTCAGGAAATGTATCTATTGAGTCTAGGTGCCTTAGTAAAAAAATTTCCAACATTATATCTTATTGCATCAAGTAGGTATAAAACATGACCTCCACTCTTTAAAAGCTTCTTTCTAACTGGGAAGGCACCGACATATGAAACTATAGGAGGATAGAAACAGCATTAACCACAAGTGCTACAGAAGCTCAGTAAATGGAGAATCCCCAGGGTTTAGAATAATACATTCTATAAGCTTTGTATTAAAACAAGCAAAAAACTAGAACAAAGCAGCATTCCAGGGAGAGAAAAATATCACCATTAAAAGAGAAAGTATGTGATAAATATGATCGTGATATGTTAACTAGCTTCCAAAATTGTCTCTTCCCTTCATTTCTCTCACTGTAGCCTTAATTCATTCAGGCCACCATTGTCATTCGCTTTGAGTAATGTCATAACTTCTTGGTTAGTCTGCCCATGTTTAATATTTCTCCCTTCTGCCACTTTCTCTCAGTTTATTCTTATCATTTGGATGATAATCCCCTCCAGATTCATCTTTAGTTGTTTCTCCTATCCAGTCTTCCCAGAAATTCCCCGACATCTCTGTATTATTTTGCCTCCTTTTCACTCACAGTCCCCATCTGACTCTCCTACTCCTACCTCATCTTCACCTGATATGTTTGATGACTGAGTTGTATTCTGTATCCATTCTTATCCCATCTTCCTCTGTCTAGCAAGACCTACAAAGCTAAAAATTACATTTCTCAGATTCTGGGTGTGGAAGAGGCTTCATCAATCAGATGCAATAACTCAAAGATTAGAAGGTGAAAATGAAGGAGAAGCCATATTCCTTTGTTGTTGTTCTCTATGGGCAAGGAAAGCTGTGCAGATATAGGCGTTTCTGCATTCCAGTACACAGTGTCCAGCTTCCTGGGAGGTGTTGGCCACAATAGCTTCCTGATTTGTTTCCTGACTTCTGGGTTTCAATCACAGATGTTTTTTAAATCAGTTGGTCCATTGGACCTTTCAATTACCACCTCCTAAATGTGGCAAAATAGTAGCTCCCATAATGATCCTGTGAATCATTACTGGAGACTCAGGTCAATGGAGGAAAAGAAGACATATGCAATATTTTAAACAATAAAGATTTTTTTAAAAAAATGCCCAGACAGATTACTTCTCTTGTTCAGGCTCTAAGTAAATGTGTGCAGGCTTTGCTCATTGCCTTTGGAAACCTTGAACAAGTAGAAATAATTGAAGGCTTTTTATACACATCAGAGAGAGATATTCCATAGCAATAATGACTGTGATAGTTCTTAACTCTTTATTTGTTTTTATTACTTATGTTTATAAGTGAGAACTATTCAATTTGGAAATATAGTTTTTATTTTTAACAAGAAAAATAATAGAAAGCCTAAATATCTGTATTTTAAAAGATAGGTTGTGTATCTATTAAATAGAATTGTTACTAGTAATAGTAACTATTTTAGTATATATATATATATATATATATATATATATATATATATATATACTTTTTTCATTTTATAGGCAAGAAATTTAGCTTTAGCTAATTAGGGGCAGAAGAACTGGGATTCAAGCCTGAGTCTATCAAAAGACATATTTAAATATAAAGACACAGAAAAGTTAAAAGTAAAAATACTGAAAAGATATATCATGCCAGTTTACCCAAAAGAAAATTGGCATTGTATGATAATATCATATTAAGAAGACTCTAAGGCAAGAAGTATGACTGGAAATAAGGAGGAATATTTTATATCCATAGAAGTGTCAATTCAACAGAAATAAAAAATTTCTAAGCATTTAATAACAGCTCAAATGTATAAAGCAAATAGTCAAATTCACAATAACAAGTAACAATTTCAACGTGTTTCTTTCAGTAACTGATAGACTAAGCAGGTAAGAAAATCAATAAGGATATATGAGATTTTAACAAAATGATTAGAAACTTTATATATATAATACTATACATGTAAAACCAATGATTTTGTAATACACATTCTTTACATTTGCACATGGAATATTTGCTAAAATAGAGTTTATACTGGGCCATAAAGAAAGTCTCAACAAATTTCAGAGGATACAATAACACAGAGTAAATTCTTGGACCACAGTGAAATTAACCTAGAAATCAATAACAGAAAATTAACCAAAATATCCCAGAAATCACAATGGAAACTAAGTGAAAATGAAGATTTCACATGTCAATACTTGTGGTATGCAGCTAAAGCAGTGCTGAAAAGGAATATATAACTTTCAATGCATATATTAGAAAGACTAAATATCAAGGATACAAGCTTCCATCTCAAGAAACTAGGCTGAAAAAAAAAAAACCCAGCATATTAAACTCAAAAGAAATAAGAGCAGAAATCAATAAAATAGAAAGCAAACATAGACCAGAGAAAATTAACAGAAGCAAAAGATGGCTCTTTGAAAACAAATTTAAAAATTGATAAACCCCAAGAAAGATTAATCAAGAAAAAAACAGCAAGAAAATATAAGTTGCTAATACCATATATAAAAAGATAATAAATAGATAATAAATGAATTAGAATGAAATGGACAAATTTCTTGAAAAACACAATTTACCAAATATGACTAAAAATAAACAGAAACTCTTAATAGTTCTGTGGGTATCAAAGAAATTGAACCCATACTTAAAACTCCAAGTCCAGATGCTTCACCAGTAAATTCTTCCAAATGTTGAAAGAAATAAGAAGAACCTCATGCATACTCTTTTTGATAATAAAAAAGGACTACTTCCCAACTCATTTTATAAGGCCAGCATAAGCTTGATACCAAATTTGACACTAACATTACAAGGAAGAAAAACTACAGGCCAATATCTCTCCGACATAATGCAAAAATCCCTAACAAAATCAGCAAATTGAATCTATGGGTATATAATAAGGATAATTACATCTCAATCAAGGAGGAATTATAACAGGAATGCAAAGTTGGTAAATATTTCAAAATGAGTAATAATTAATAGAATAAAGGAGAAAATCCATGTGATTATTTCAATAGAAAAATAAGAAATCACCCTCACTTAAAATTCTAGGCTTTAAAAAAGTAAACAGCACCATATGAATAAGAAATGCATTCAACTAAAAATAACAGAAAATAATAAAACTGAGGAAAAGCAGCTAAAACCTAAGGGGATTCATGAAGTGTAGGGGGAGGCAGTTAAAGTTGTTTCAATGTTTAATGATGCCATCTGGGCTCCAGACTCTTTCTATCCTTCTGCTCTGCCACTTTCGGGAGCATCTAAAATAGTGCCCGGTACCATAGTAGGTGTTTAGTAAATACCTGTTGAATGTTTTAATCTTCATCCTGAAGATGTCTACATAATGACCATAAGACTAGCTTAATGGCCTTCAGGTTCATGTGCAGGCATGAAGACCAAAGCAGAAAGGAGTGTGGTGCCTATATTCAGAAAACCAGAAACCCTCGGCTTTCATTTCCTTGTATAGAACTGACTCACTTAGCCACCTGACTGCAAGAGAATTTGGAGAGTAAGTATTTTTAGCTGGGCACATTATCACCCTGAAAAAAAACCAGAAGTTCTGTTACTCAGGATGAAGAAAGAATAGATACTGGGTCTCTCTACATAGAAGACACAATGATAAGCACTGTTCAATCCACAATATTGGTAAGAAAAGGCACCATCTCTGAAGAGATTAAAGTTTAACAAGGAGGTAAGAGAAGTAAAAAACAGCCATAATACAGGGAAGAGGAAGATAACAACCATGCAAGAGTTTCAGACAAAGTGCTCTGGGAAATCAAAGGCAGAAAAGACAACATCTATTAGGGAGAATGAATAGCTTTATAGACTAAAACTTTTGAAAAAAATTTTTTTAAAAAGCTAAGATTGTCACAAGTAGGAATGGGCAGTAGCATATTCTAGGAATAAAAGTACCAGCAAAGGCATTTTGACAATATATCTGGTATCTGAGGAACAATAAATGTATGCTGCAATATCAGATATTCATAAGGATCTACTTGGAGATAAAACTAGAAACATGAATTTGGACTATATCATAGAGGCACTGAATGCTGGGTAAAAAAAATAAACTTCATTTGACAATGAAGAATTTGGGATAAGGAAATGATAAGATAGATGTGCTACTTCCCCCACCCTACCCCCATTTTATTGAGATACTAGAAGCCCAGTGCGCGAAATCGTGCAGGGGTAGGGTCCCTAGGCCTAGCCCGCAATCAAGGCCATCTTCCGCTTGCCCGCCAGTCCCCAGTCCCGCCTCGCTGCCACCCACCCCAGTTCCCCATAGTTCCCTGTTGGCCATCTGGTGATCAGAGCCTGCGGGCTGGGAGGAGGGACCGAGAGGTGGTCAATGCACCTCAGAGCGATTGGTCAATAGGTCATTCTGGTCATTATGCTGTTATGGTCGCTGGCCTTTTATTATATAGGATAATTGTGTGATATTGTGGTTTATAATAAGATATTTATATTTGGTCTTCATTTCTGTTACTGGCATAGAGTTCCTAAAATCATTGTGATTAACTGAAAGTGACAATGGTGTCTTTTGTTATGTTAATGAGGTGACTTTTGGATTACGCCTATGGATGGATGTTGGTTGCCAGGGTAACCAACCATGTGATTGGAATATTGGAACTTTCAGTCCCACATCTCCCATTCCCCCAACCCCAACATCCAGGGAGGAGAGAAGGGCTGGAGATGGAGTTCAATCACCAATGGCTAATGGTTTAATCAACCATGCCTGTGTAATGAAGCCTTTAACACCCCAAAAGGATGGGGTTTGCAGAGCATCAGGGTTGGTGAACAGGTGGAGATTCAGGGACAGTGGCCTACCCAGAGAAGGCAAGGAAGCTTTATGCCTTGAAAGCACCATGTCCTTTCTCCACACCTTGCCCTAAGTCAGTGGTTGGCAAACTGAGGCTCACGAGCCACATGCGGCTCTTTGGCCCCTTGAGTGTGGCTCTTCCACAAAATACCGGCTTCTGCACATGGGCCACGAAGTTTCAATCGCACTGTACATGCGCACCCGCACATGGTATTTTGTGGAAGAGCCATACTCAAAAGGCCAAAGAGCCGTATGTGGCTCGTGAGCTGCAGTTTGCCTACCACTTACCTTTGCTAAGAAAGGATATAACTGGGTGTTATATCCTCTTATAAGAAACTAGTAATCTAATAAATAAAATATTTCCATGAGTTCTGTGAGTGCAAATTAATCAAACCTAAAGGAGGAAGTCATTGGAACCTCCAATAAATAGCCAGTCCGTCAGAAATCCAGATGACAACCTGACCTGCAGTAGCATCTGAAGTGCTGTGGGGAACAGTCTTATAGGACTGAGCCCTTACTGTGGGACCTGCTGTGCCCAGGTAGATAGTGTCAGAATTGAGCTGGTGTCAGGGAATGACTTGATGGTGTGGGGCACCACTGCCCCCACACACGTTGGAATTGGTCATAAGAACCTTAAATTTTCATGTAACGTTGTATTAGTTTAAGATGTACAACATAATGATTTGGTATAGGTTTATAATGAGAAATGGTTATAGATATGGCACTTTTTAAAGTTTATTCTGATACGTAAAAAGTGTGGGACCGGGAATCAAGTTTTCAGGATTTTGTAGTTGTTTAGGGGAGAGATCTATGTTCCAGGCCTGATGAAGAACAAAGCAGAAAGTTCTTAGTGCTGTAATGCTTTCAGTTAAATGCTAGGGTGAGCAAGGAAAAGAAAAGCTGAATGAGAGAGACCCCGGAGAGGAAGGACCATTTTGAATGGCAATTGGTTGGAGGCTAAGATTAAAGGTGGTAACTGTCTTACACTTTACTGAAAACGAGTGGTGATGTCATTAACAGAAGAGGAGAGGTGTTAAGAGGAAATCTAAGTGAATTTGTTCAGCCAACCCAAAGATGCCGTTTTAGGATTAATCCACATGAACACAAAGAACTTCTCTGATGGAGTAAGCCTAGGGAGAAGAAACCCAGGGCAAACTGTTGGAAGGAGTTTAGTGAGTGGAAAATTTAAGAGGAGCCAGAGGAAAAAGGAGAAGACATTTAAGGAGGAGGAGTTAGAAATGTAAACATCAGCAGGAAGAGGCCAGAGCCTTTCTGGAATCAAAAACAGAAGAAACAGATTTTTTTTGTGTGCAGTACTCACTTATTACCTGTATACCTCACCTGGTCCTAAATTTCTAAAAAACAAGAAGTGTGTTGGGGGTGGGAGCAGGGTGGAAGGAGTCAATGGGGGGGAAAGGAGGACATCTGTAAAATTTTCAACAATAAAGATACATTTAAAAAAACAAGTGCCTAACTCATTCTTGTGTCTCCAATGCATAGCTCAATGCCTGCCACTGAACAGTAGTCCCCCATTATCCAGTTTTTCTCTTCAAGGTTTCTATTGCCCACAGTCTGAAAATATTAAACAGAAGCTTCCAGAAATAAACTCATAAGTTTTAAATCTCGTGCCATTCTAAGTAGCTTGGTGGAATCATGTGCCATCCCTCTCCATCCTGCCTGGGGCGTGAAGCGTACCTTTGTCCAGCTTATCCATGCTCCTGTTAGTCACTTGGTATTTGTCTTGGTTTTCTTCGACTGTCACGGTATCACAGTGCTTGTGCTCAAGTAACCCTATATTACTTAATAATGTCACGTTCACATAACTTTTATTACAGTATGTTGTTATAATTGCTCTATTTTATTATTAGTTATTGTTTTCAGTCTTCTACTGTGCCTAATTGATATTAAACTTTATCATAAATATGTATGAATAGGAAAAATACATGGTATATATAAAAATACACAGTACTAGTTGTGGTTTCAGACATCATTGGGGTTTTGGAATGCGTGCTCTGGTGATAAGAAGAGTCTACTTAATAGAGGCAGAGGGGTTGGAAGGGAGAAAAGGGAGTTAGGAAGGAAGGAGGAAGAAACGAAGAACAGATGGGCTGGTGATCAGGAGAGTGTTGTCAATGGGATGGTAGAAGTGAAAGACACGTTGCAAGTGGTTGCAGGCATGACTAAGGCAGAGCAAGGACAATGGATACAGAGGCAGCTTTTTCAGGTAGGTTGACAGTGAAGAGGATGGGGGTGAGTGGAGAACAATCTGGGTTTTGTTTGCTTGCTTGCTTCCATTTTGTTTACTGTATTGGGAATACCATTTAAGATTTTATTTTGAGTTTTCCCTTCTTATATTTAAAGCATTCAGTCAGCTCTATCCTTACTCAAAAGTCTTCTCAGCTTCTTTTGTTGTTGTTCTCCCAAACTCTTAAGCCCTTAGGAGAAATTAGGACATGTGCTGTTAAAGTTTCTTGCAGGAAAGTGAAGGGAAACATATTTCCCACAGCCACAACAGGAGGAGGAAATAGAGAGAAAGCTGCCTGTGGATTCCCAGAGCAGAGATGGGGGCCCTGATTTCAGGAGCCCCACAGAAAAAGGTAAGACCTGAGAGACAGGGCTATGTGATCTGACCAGGGACACAGGACCCAGGGGAAAGTTCAGCAAAGATGCCCACATGCCCAGGAGCATGGAAACAGACTCCTCAATGGTGACCCAGCAGACCAATGGCCGAGAGGACAATTGTTGCCATCATCATGCTTCCCCCATTCTCAAGTCTCCCCACTGAACATGTTCCACAAGGGGAAAGAGCACCCTAAAAAAGAAAGAAGTTGCTTGAAAAATATATAGTTTTGAATAAATTAAAAAATAAAAAGTTAATATTTTTAACCACATCAGCAGAATGGGGCTTCAAGCCAGAAATTAAGTTACATCATAGAAAGATCAGAGAGGAGATTATCAGCTGAGTTTGTGGACCAAGCTCCATTGGAGGTGGTTTGTAGGCAGACGAGCAGGGGCCTCGAGGACAGCAAATCCATAGCTAGAAGCACCACACACACACACACACACCATGACATGGGCAGTACCCACTGAACTGCCCTGAAAGAGACGCCAAGGTGAGAGACAGAGTTAAGGAAAAGCTCCTCCGCTGGCTGCTGTACTGTAAGTAAACTGTAGGGCTAAGTCACTGAAGAGAGAGAACAGAACATGTTTGCAACATTTCTGAGGAGCTGTGTGAAAAGACGAATCCATTTGTATATAGGTGAGCAACAAGGAGCACCCAGTGGCCTTTTGAGAACATGAAGTCTGAAATAATGGGAATAAGCATGTGTTTATGCATTGATTGGTGTGTGTATTTATATTCTGCCTTGTGTAACAAAGGACACAGGCAAGCAAATACTTGCTAGGCAAAGTGATGAGCGCGTAGTGGGGACATGGGCCCAGTGTGTGGGCCTGCAGCTCAGTGACATGCACAGCCACCTCACCCTGGGAGGTCAGGGAAGCATCGCCAACAGGGACCTTTGCCTGGGGTCTTGAAAGATGAATTGGAGTTTCAGGGAGGACGTGTGACAGAGTGATGATGTCTAAAGGCTTGGAGGCATGAATGAGCATTGTATGTTTTGTAAATAAAAAGACACTCTACACGGATTCATCAAAGCACTTAGAAGTGAATGGTCAATGAGGCTGAAAAGGGAAGGACCTTGTGTGTTACCATGTAACCTACTGGGACTGAGGAGGACCCGGGGTTTTTATCAGAGAAGCGACAAGATCGCTTCCAGTCATGTGGAAAGACACCTCTGACAGCGGCATGGAGAAGATGTTGGTGGTGGGAATGAATAGCTCAGCTGAGAACTAAACTGCAGTCAAGTAATCACAGGCAAGGTGTACAAATAGGTACTATAAAGACTGATGGAATTCTCAAGGGTACAGAGCAATGGGCCACCTTGTTCACTTCCAAGGAGACTGCAAAAGGCATGATCTTTTAGGAGGCAGCTGCAATATCTGCATGTAACTTTTAAAATGTTTGCACCCTTTGACCTTATAATTCCATGTGTAGGAATCTGCCTTAAGAAAATAAACAGGTTTATATTCAAGGATGTTCACCTGGTGTTATCTAAAATTTAAAAAATCCTAAAAAATAAAAAATAAATAAAAAAATAAAGACATCCTAAAGTACCAAACTGCCATTAAATAAATTATAGGCCATTCATATAATAGACAACTCCGTAGTCATTAAAATTTGTAATTGTAAAGACAATGCAATGGATGTGAAGCTGAAAATAAAATATTACCTAAAAAAGGATACTACGTGAAAGTTATATTTTATAAAGAAACATATGTATGAAATAAAATAAAAAGATTAGATTAAAATTTGCCAGTATGTTGTGTCCATCTCTAAGTGATGAGATAATAATTTTTATTTTATTTCCATATGTTCAAATTATATTCAGTGAATATGTATTGATTATGCAATCAAACAGTTCGTTTTTAAAATAAGTGAATAATATAAAGCCGATTCACAAATATAAAAGGAATTTGAGCTACTAGAAAACACAAGTAGCTGAGAGAGAATTCAGTCTGTTTTGCAGCAAAGATGAAGTAAGCCTAGGTAATGACACCCTCACTGACACTGGCTTCGCCATTGCCAAAGATTTGGAATCTAATTACAGTATCTTGTCACTTCACTACCCAAGATAAAGGCAATGGCAAGGAAGAAAAAAAGTGTTACTCCAATGCTATCATAGGTATGACCAAGAAACAATAGGTGAATTTCTAAGAAGATATTCTTATTATATTTAGTGACATAACTTTTCATTTTTACAATTTTCAATTGTCAATATTATATATCCAGATCCCAAACTTCCAGGAAACTCAGATAACCAGATCTTTCCCTGGGATATACAGGAATTGTAACTTTTTATAATAATGACACTGAGGTGCTGTTAGATATTTAGACACTTATTACTATCCCAAAATGCATATATGATGGTCAGAGTAGGGAATTTTTCATCTTCTAATTCTATAAAAATTTGTTCATGTATGACATAATGAACTTAATTATCTAAAATATTCAATTAACCAGAGACCACCCCCATTCTCTAAGAGTGCTAAATGAAGTATAATTTACACAAATTCATCATTTCTTAATTATTTTAATAGCTGGTTGTTAGATATGAACAAACAACATGATCCTTCTTTGCAGAAATATTGCTCTCAATCAGAATCCATGCCACTAAATGGAGCTAGAAAAAAAACAATCATCCACACTGACCAGTATCTCTTTAAATTCATCACATTCACAACTATTAATTTCAAGTGTGTCCTTCATTCTTCTCAGCAACCATGAAGCATTTCTCTAGTTCATTTAAAATCCTAGGGCTGCGATTTCATATTTTCTCCTCAAACTTCCAACACCTCCTCCCCCATCTTCACTCTCAGCTCTTGACCTTGATAGCTATTTAGCTGAGAAAATAGAAATAACCATAAGAGAACTTCCACAAGTTCCCACCAACACCTCCACCCACCCACCAGCATCTGGACCCTTTATGCTGCCTTTCTCCTGTTACCAGGGATGAACTCTTCATCTTCCTATCCAAGGCTAACCTCTCTACTTGCTCACTAGATCCCGATCTTTTTAATATTCAAGAGATCATTCCAGATATTCCTCCCTTTTCTTTCTCCTACATCATTGTTCCTCTTAACTGGATCATTCTATCAGCATATAAACATGACATTATTTCTCTCAACTACTTTTCCCTCCAGCTACAAGTTCATATTTCCATTCTTCTTTACAACAATTCCTCTAAAGAGTTATCTATACTCGGATCTCTAAACCCAATTCCACCGTTCTTTCTAAACCCCCCTTTAATCAAGCTTTTGCCCCTTCCAAGCACCAAAACTTCTCTTGACCTATATTGTCCACATTGCTAATCCAATAGTCAATTCCTTTATTTGACTTCTCGGTAATGTTTAACACCATTGTTCACCCTCTCCTTCTGGAAATATGTTATTGACTTGTCTTCTAAGACATCATTCTCTCTTGGTTTTCTTCCTACTTTCCAGTTTTCTTTGCTCATTTCTCCTTGTTTCATCAACCTCTTAACATTGAGTGTCCCAGGACCCAGTCCTTGTCCATCTTCTCTTTTTTATATATGCTCATTCCTTTAGTGATTGCAGTTGTTCTCATGGCTTAAAATTCTATCTATATACCAACTGCTCCTAAATTTACATCTCCAGCCCAGACCTCTCCCCACCACCAGAAGTGGATGTCAGTTGCCTACTCAGCATCTCCACTTGGATGTCTAATGGGTATTTCTAACTTGACATTCCATCTCCCTCATAAAAGACCTGCTCCTCATTCAGGCTTCTTCTTTTTGCTTAGACCAAGGAGTCAACCTTGATTCCTCCTTTTGTTTTACATGTTGGCCTATCAGCAGCATCTATCAGCTCTACCTTCAAAATGTATCCAGAATCTGATGACTCGCCTTTTCTACCGCTTCCCCCCTTACTAAAGTCATTATTAGCTCTCTCCTGAATTATTTCCAAAACCTCCTGACTGGGCTCCCTTGCTCTCTCCCCTGTGGTCTCTTCTCATAGGAGCCAGAGAGGCCCAAGTCTTTACAATGCCCTAGAAGATCATGCCTAATCTCTCCCCTGACCTCACTCACTCTGCTCCAGTCACACTGGTTTTCCTGTTGTTTATCCAACGCACCAAGCATACTCCCTCCTAAAGACCTTTCGCTTGCTGTTCGCTCCCTGTGTTCTTCCCAGCTATCTCCGTGACTCACTCCCTTGCCTCCTTCATATCTTTGCACAGATGTCACCTGTTCAGTGAGGCATTTCCGGACCATCCTATTTAAAACTCCAACCCACTCTCTCCACCAACACATTCTATCGCTTTTACCTGCTTTATTTTTCTTCTCAGCACTTACCAATTGTCAATTATATATTTTGTTTACCTGGCTAGGGGTTAGGCTATGTTTACTGTTTGCTGTAGCTGTAGGTGTCAGAGGTTAAATTTTTCTCTGTTTTTTTTTGTTTGTTTGTTTCCCCCCCCCCCCTGTTTTTTATAGATTTTCCTAAAGAGTCCTTAATTATTGTCTGAGATGCACAGTTCTTTCAGCTGTTATCATAAAGAAATCCCATTGATGTGGTGGTGAGCGTGGGAGGAGAAATATTCTATAGTTCCTGTGATTAGGTCTCAGTTTTTTATTGCGCCTGTGTCCCTGGGCTGTGACCTTCACAAGTGCTTCTCAGTTTTGTTTTTTGTTTTTCCCGTTAGAACAGACAGGAAGACTAAAGGGTGCTTGAGTAGAGTATTTCACTTCCCCTAGGTTAGATAGTAAAACCCCAGTAGGCTGGGCTCTGGTAAAATAGTTTCTCCTGCGGGCAGGTCTTGTTAAACAGAACAGAATGCCCTGGGAATATTTCGAAATAGCTCTTTCCCCACCCCTACCAGAAACACAAGGGGATTTTCCTCTGATCTTGGCTGTGAGAAGCTGATAGGGCTCCCGGAAGTAAAACATGCAGAAGTGTAGAGGCCTCCCCTGAGGCTGAGCCCCTCCGGAGTTTTTTTTTGTTTTTATGTTTTTTTAAAAAAATATATTTTAGTGATTTTTTATAGAGAGGGAGAAGGATAGAGAGTTAGAAACATCAGTCAACTGCCTCCTGCACACTCCCCACTGGGGATGTGCCCGCACCAAGGTACATGCCTTTGACTGGAATCAAACCTGGGACCCTGGAGTTCGCAGGCTGACGCTCTGTCCACTAAGCCAAACCGGCTAAGGCCCCTCCGGAGTTTTTATCTCCGACTTGTCTGCACTGAGCCTCTAGCAATTCGTCATTTACACGTTGGCTCCTGCTCCTGGGCTTCTGAGTCTCCGCATCGGCCTGTTCGTCTCTCCAATTCTGTGAGCAACAGTTTTCCCTATGACCTCGGTTCTCTGATGGGTCTAAGAAGCATGGTTGATGTTCAGTCTGTTCAGTTTTTTCTTCTTGTGTGGAGGAGACAACTTCCGAGCTCTTTATATGCCGGGCCAGAAACTGGAAGTCCCCGTTCCATATTTTCATCATTTCTTTCTTTATTATCCTTTTCACCCTCTGGAATGTAAGTTCAACAAGGGCAGGGATTTCTGTCTGATTTGTTCGCTACAATATCACCAGTGCTGGGAACAGTGCCTGACACACAGTAGGCACTCAGATAGTATTTCTTTGAAGAAATTGAATAAATGAAACAAACATTTCCCAGTAGCTTCTAGCACAGAACCTTCCTAGTTGGGACCACTGAACAGGGCCTTCGCCTACAGCGTCCCTCTACTTGAAAAAGCTCTTTCTCAGCCTCTGTCCCTCTTTACCTCCTTAACTCCTCTTGTGTCAGCTGCAATGTCAGTTTCTCAGGGAAACCTTTCCTGACCTTCAGGATACGGACCATAAGCATTGATAACCCTGCTATTCCATCTCATACTTATTGGAATTATATAATTACTTATTGAATATTTGTAAGCAGCACGTGATTATAAGTTCTTCAAAGGGAGGAACTATGTCTCTCCTACTCACTTCAGTTACCTGGCACCTAACAGACTGCTTGACACGCAGGAGATGCTCAGTAACTATTTGTTATGTAAATTAAGGCGGGTTAAATTAACCCCTAAACTTCGTGCCTTGAAAACAACAGTAATCATATATTATCTATCAGAGTTTCTATGAGTCAGGAATTTGGTTGTGGCTTAGGGGAGTGGATTTGGGGGTGGGGGGTTAAAGGAACAGGGGGAGTCTCTCATTAGGTTCTGGTCATGACATCAGCCAGGCTACAGCTATCTGAAGGCTTGGATGAGGCTGGAGGATGCACATCCACCGTGGACCTTTCATATGGCTGGCAAGTTTGTGCTCCCCCCTGTAGGAGCATCCTTCAAGGCTATTTGGATATCCTCACAACATGACAGCTAGCCTCCCCCAGAATGGGCAGTGCCAGAGGGATCAAAAGGGAATAGTGATGCTTTTCTTATAATTTAGCCTCAGAAGTCACATGTTATGACTTCTGCCACATTCTGTTTATTAAAAGGAAATCACTACATCTGGTCTACATTTAGGTGGCAGAGAATTAGACTCTCCACCTAGGCAAGGAATTGTACCCAAAAAATTATGAGCATCTTTTTAAACCAGCTCGTAACCATGTAACAAATTAATGTATAAGGGAATGAGAAAGAATTTGATGTAGTGTCTCAAAATCAATTTTCCTAGTTTTAGAATAGAGAAGGACAAATAACTCTATAAAAGTTTAAGAGCAATATCATAAAGAATCAAACAGTAGATTAATATCTGGAGAGATTGCTTCTTTATATTAATATCAACATAGATGCAGAGGTGTAATGTTCATAAATGCTTCTCTACTTCAGAATATCCTGGGGGAAATAATAATACCACATTCTTAGAAGGTCAAGGTCAACAGCCAGCACAGCTCTGCAAATAAAGATGGATGGGTAGATAGATAGATAGATAGATAGTAGATAGAAAGATTTTAGATAGATCACTGTTTAGATCTATCATAAGATAAGGTAATGAATGAAATAGATGCAAAATAATAGCACTTTGCATCCTTCTTGCAGGGGTTAAAATACCCCTGTAAATATCTGAAAAACAAAATCTTCAGTCTATCCACACATTGTTGGGGTTGCTGGTGGAAGGTAGGGGGTGCATAGAATTACTTTCTCTGCCTATTCATATCAGCCAATATCTGATCCTAAGATTGGAGAGTGAAGTGGATAAAATACAAGGTTAGAATTTGAAAGGGCATGAATTATATAATCTATTGTAATAGTCCCACCAGATATATTGCCAAGCAGAACTTTAGCACAACCCAAGTTCCCCAACCCACTTTTTGTGGAGAAGTTAGTCTCTGTGTCTTAGCTCTCTTCCAGTTTGGGTACGTGCAGTCTGTCTGCTAAAAATCTCTCTGTACTTTTAATGGACTGCTGCTGTCTTCTCCCCTTCCTTTCTGGGCCATTTTGAGCACGGTAGCATGGTTTGTAGATCAACTAAATAATAAATAGCCCACACCACATAAAAAATGCGTGCACATAGAAATGACAGCGATTCATATAGATGAAAAGTTCATTTACAATATATGTGTGTATGCATGTGTCTGAATGTATTCTTTTTTCATCTGAATTCCTACTAAATGAACATTTCACTTAAGTGACTTTTTCATGTAATAAAAACTTACTCCTTTAGGTCCTCAAACATTGTTACTTTAATTTAATTGCTGTTAATGGACAATTTCTAAACTATTGTAGGCTGTTCTACATTTTTAAACTAAGCATGCTAAATTTCAAACTTTGCTTGATGATTCCAGATGATCTTTATGATTATTAATGATCGGTCTACACTTTACAAGGCAACCTAGCACAACAGGAAGATTATTAGATTAGGAATCACAATGATGTCATCAAGTTCTTCAACATCCCTGACACACAGTTGCTTTCTTTGTAAAGGAATATTATCTTCCCTGGATTTCTCAGTGATTATGGTAACTATTAAATTATATAACATGTAAATGTTACCAATAAACTATTGACTATAAAAAAGTAGATACTAAAATAAAGGACCATTTTAGCCCAAGAAGTGCTATGTAGCTATGACTTATGATGTTTGTGTGTTTATTGTATTTAATCATGATTTCCAAAGGCAGTTAAATTATGTTTAAAATTATAGTAAATAGCCCTAACCGGTTTGGCTCAGTGGATAGAGCATCGGCCTGCAGAATGAAGCGTCTCAGGTTCGATTCTGGTCAAGGACATGTACTTTGGTAGCAGGCTCACCCCCAGTGGGTGGCGTGCAGAGGGCAACTGATCGATGTTTCTCTCTCATCAATGTTTCTGACTCTCTATCCCTCTCCCTTCCTCTCTGTAAAAAGTCAATAAAATATATTTTTTAAAAAATTATAGTAAATAGATTCTAAGTAAATGGGTTCTCCTATGGGAAAAAATTTACTTTTAATGATATGGTTTCTATAGTACCCATTTTTTTTGGTATATGGATTCTCTTTTTGCTTATTATATCCTTCTTTGCTCTATCTGGCTAGGGGTGTTGGCTAGCTGAATGACCTCTGAATAACTGAAGTGGTATAATCTGTGTATCTTTTTCTAGCACAAATGCAAATGCCATGAATACTTTACTTGGTATAATATTTTTCATGTTGAACTGACTCTGAAAATAGACATAGGCATATAAAAAAATATGCCCAACACTGGCCATGGCCAACATGACTAAGTTTCCGAAGCATTTGGGGGGAAAGTGCTACCTTGCTAAATCATCAGATTTTACTGCATTGATTTTGAAAAAACCTTAGGTTTGGCCAGCCACATTACTAAACGGAATGGATGGTATTTAGGGCATTATCTCTCCAGAGCGGGTGTATAAAGCAATGTTTCTTCTCCAGAGAAAACCTTCAACCTCACCTTCACAATTGCATCACAGAGCAAAAAGGACCAGCGAGCCACAGAGGCTACAGGCTCCAAATTGGACAGTGATTCTGACAGTCATTTCAGGGCAAAGCCTATGACAGTAGTTTCTAAACACTGGACTGTGGCTCAGAGTGCCGGAATCCGCTGGCAAACTTATTGCTTGTTCTGACCTTACAATATTGCAGTCAACTCTCTTGAAGATAGATGAAGCCTAGGTACTTGTGTTTTCAATAAAACATCCAAGTCGTATTTGTGAACCACTGGTCAAAACTGGGTGAGTGAAGGTGCTCACCACTCTGCATTATCTCACTGATGTAGAATGTTCCAGAAAGGCACAGGATTCTGCCATCCTCCCACCACGGTAGTACTCTGATTGTCATTCCTTCAGCAGGTATTTTCTGAGTTCCTACCACATGCACTGTGATGGGTGTCAGTTTTATAGCAATGAATCAAGCAGATATGGTCTCTTTTATCACGAAACTTAAAATTCTGTGGGAGAAGGTGGTATATATTAAGCAAATAATCACTCAAATTTCTATATGTATCATAGGTGTTATAAAGGAAAATAGTGTGTTTGAGAAAGTGCTTCAAATACTGATGGAGTATGGAAGTGGTCAGAAAAGTCTTCTGTCAAGAAATAGCATTCAATTGGAGATTTGGATAATGGGTACTAATTTGCAGGATGGGCAATCCAAGAGCTATTAACAGTGGGTGTAAGATCCTGTGGTAGCTCGTCCTCAAACTGTAGCTTCAGGTCCATTGAGCAATGTGCCTCAGAGCAGGTTAGTAAAAGAGCAGTCAGATTCAGAAGGGAGTCCACAGGACTGGTGGGGTCAGTTAAAAGTCCTATTCCTGGATGTTTATTTTGTATTTGTTATCTGTTTCCTATCTGGGGTTCTAGTAATCAAATTTGACATAGTTTGATCTAAAACAGCATTCTTAATCTTGGCTGTACATTGGAATCTCCTGAGGAGGTGTTTTTATTGTTGGTTTTTCTTTTCTTTTTAAATACTGATGGGTTGGCCTTACTCCTTGAAATTCTAATGTAATTGTTCTGGGGTGTAGTCTGGACATGAAGATTTTCTAAAGTTCCCCAGATGATTCCAACATGTAAACAATTTTGAGAATCACTATTTAAAGGAGAAAAAAAAATAACTCTGAATTGATCAATGAGGAAAGTCAGTGAACAGTTAAAATAATCTAGTCTGTGTGCGTCTTTCTCTTTTTTTAATTTTAAGCCGTAACCGGTTTGGCTCAGTGGATAGAGAGTCAGCCTGCGGACTGAAAGGTCCCAGGTTCGATTCCGGTCAAGGGCATGTACCTTGGTTGCAGGCACATCCCCAGTAGGGTGTGCGCAGGAAGCAGCTGATCGATGTTTCTCTCTCATTGATGTTTCTAACTCTCTATCCCTCTCCCTTCCTCTCTGTAAGAAATCAATAATATATATATATATTTTTAATTTTTAGAGAGAGGAGAGGAAAGAGAGAGAGATAAAGTGCCATTAATTGTTGTTCCACTTATTTATGCAGTTATTGGTTGATTCTTGTATTCATCCTGCCTGCAGTCAAACCCTCAACCTTGAGGTATCGGGTGATGCTCTAACCACCTGAGCTACCTGGCCATGGCTGCATTTCTTCCTTGGAAAGTGAAGAACAACTGGTAAAATTGAACCTTACGTTGCTAGCACACCAACCAGGTATGATGGCCTCACTGGCTGTCTGTTTTCACATAGACATGACCTTCTGTGGCACTCGATCCATTTTTGAGGCAATTCTTTATTCCTAACATTTTGTATGCTGGGCCAAGGAAAAAGATAAAAATGCAAGTTAAGAATATCTTTCCCTCAGAAAATTTGAAGTTCACTTAAAAAGACAGAACTAGCCGAAACCGGTTTGGCTCAGTGGATAGAGCGTTGGCCTACGGACTGAAGGGTCCCGGGTTCGATTCCGGTCAAGGGCGTGTGCCTTGGTTGCGGGCACATCCCCAGTGGGGAGTGTGCAGGAGGCAGCTGATCGATGTTTCTCTCTCATCGATGTTTCTAACTCGCTATCCCTCTCCTTTCCTCTCTGTAAAAAATCAATAAAATATATTTAAAAAAAAAAAAAAAAGACAGAACTAACATCTACAAAATAATAAAATAAATACAGTTTAAGGTGTTGACTAAGACAACAGAAGTTTAAGAGGTGAGGAAAAGCTTCACTGAAGGCTGGGCAGATGGAAAGAGACAAGAGGATATGGGACTCAAGTGACTGATCTTGGAAGAGGAAAAGGGTAAGCCCAGGCAATGAAGTGGGAATAACCATGGTAGAAACAGGAGATTAGGGAAGAGGCCTGCCGTTTTGTCCCCAGGGCGGGAGCTGGGAGTAGGAAGAGATCAGCTCTTTTCTCCGGTTGAAGATGGCCAAAAACCAACAGCCATTATTACATCTTATTTTTCAGAGAACCATTTTTTAAGGCATTTCCCCTCATAATGAAAAAGACTGATTCCATTTTTCCAATTTTCTCCATCAGAAAAGTGACTAACCTTCCATTTTCAAGTGTTTTGATGTCAGCTGCCAGGTTTTACATTCTTTAGTCCCTCCAGGCCTCCTGTCACAGGTAGATAAAGTACCTTTTCATATATTAATGGTATATTTTGATCACTCGGGTACAAGTTCCTTTAGATTACCAACCTAAAGAGAAATCAAATCACAGATAAGCTATATTACCTATTTACTAAATGCCAGGAAATGCACACATATTATCTCATTTCATTTTTACAACATGTTACTAGGAAACTGTTATCCCCACCATGAAGTTCAGAAAAGATGAATGATTTGCCCAAGTTCACACAGTCCGTGGTAGAGCCCAGTCTGTGGCCCAAGTCTACCTTATTTCAAACTTTAACTTGTAGGCATTGCCTTTTACAAGGTTTATAATAGACAAGAAATTAAGATTCTTGATATTACTTTACTATTTTACCTAAGACCTCCTGATCACCATGCAGGAGAACCACCTGTGGCACTTTTTTAGACTATATAAGCTTTGATCCCACTTTGGAACTACTAAGTGCATATATCCAGGGCAAAGCCTGGAAATCTATAATATTTTCTAAGTTCCCTGGGTGATTATGATACGGAGCCTGAATAGAGAACCACGGTCCTCTTAGTGACAAGGGTTGGGAAACATTTGTGTGACCTAATGCTACTTCCTAAGCTTGTACACAGGTCTGCATAAGGTCCCTCACCTGGAAATGTATAGCGCATTTCTATTTAACCTGCTGGAAACACCCATATTAAGGAAAACAGTGATGATGCTAATTAAAAGAAGCAAGTCTGAGAGGACACTCTGACCAGGAGGAGCGCCACCAATCCCAAATGGGGGGAACTTAGGAAATGTCACCATTTCTAGTCAGCAATGGCCTATGGAATTGTCGCATTCTCCAAGAAGTGTAAAAAGATATTACACAAGCCCTGTTGTTTGTGGTTTGCCTATGCTTCCAGAGCTGAACCAAACTGCCAGCTGCAGTCATTTTAGCATATATTTTTTGCATCCTTGAAAAGTATTTAAGTAAATACTTACAGAGGTCGGATGCTCAACACCACCACAGAAAATGCGTTTTGGAATAAGTTTGGGTATCATTAAAGAATGACAATTGTGTGAATCATAATCTCAAGCAGCATGTGGTTACTGCAGGCAAAAGGTTTTGGGAAAACGCATGGTGGGTGGGAGAACCAGAAGTTGACCTTTAGCGTATTTGGAAATAAAGTGAGATAGGTGTGTTCGGGTCAATTCTTTATCCCTTTTGGAGCAACAGTTAATATTTATGTTATTCAGAGACTCATTCTGAAACGATTATACTTAAAACTAACCTTTCTTGCATTGGGGGCAAAAAAATTATCATTCAAAGGCTAGCAATGTGAAATGAGCCATAGAGGAAATGCAGCATTTTTCATCTTCCTTAAGGACTGAGCAACTAAGAAGTAGAAGACAAAAATGAAAGTAAGCTTAATAAGCTTTATGAAGCATCCAACAATCATCTGCTTGATTGTGGCCTATTTAAAGCTCTGTGCTAATTTTTTGTTTTATAAGCAATTGAAAATTACCAAGAAATATATTGATGTTGAGTTGTTTGACATTTCCTAGATATAAATGCAAGAGAATATAAATAAATCATCTTTTGGAGATAGGAGGTATACCTATCATTAGATCTTATGTAACAACTTATAACTGCCCAGGCTTTCAAAAATAGACAAGGACATAACAATTAAAGAACAGTTTAGGAACACATAAACTCAAACCAAGCAATAAAATTAAGGCCATGATTTTTTTTTGCCTACCAGATCCTACATATTCATTTGTTGTTACAAATGATTTAATATAGACAAGGAAGGCAACCTACCTAACATCTCTGTATTCTATGGTTCCCTTGGAAGTGGCAATTATCAGTGGCAATTAACACACAGAGAAAGTGGAAGAAAGCAATTAACAACATAATTTCTGTTGCTTTATCAAGTCCAAATTACAACAGACTTTTTAGTGGTTAGTTTTATGCAATTAGAACCCTCTGATATTTGATGAGAACGAATTGTTGGGACTTATTCTTAGAGTAATCTCATCAAGTGGAAACATCTCAAAAGCATCAACTGAAAAATGGGCACGTGCTTACCAGAGGAAAACCTAGGCTAGAATGATATGGGAAATCAGCTCTGTACATAAAGCATTTTCACACAGATACCTTTGAAATCGTAGGCTTACAGTGATCTGCCAATTTTTGGTGGTAATCACAAAATCGCTAAGCTACATAGAGGATCCACTACATGCTGGTGCTTCGCAATGTCACTACTCTCAGTAATTAGTCTTCACTCTCCGTGAGCAAAATACACTTTCCAAAGGTGAAGAAAGGCAAAAGGCTGAATTACATAATAAGTTTTAAAAAGTCTATTCCCCATTTTACCTCTCAGTTCTGTGTCTATAGAGTCATAAAACATTCCATCTGGAAAAGACCTTGACGATCATGCAGCAACTCTTTTATTTACAAGTGAGGAAGCTCAGACCCAGAAGACTTAAGTGGCTAGTTCAAGGTCATATCCCTGTTTCATTGCTGACCTACTAAGTATATCATCAGTGCTCCAGTTTATTAGAGAGAGACAGATTCCCCTTTCACATTCTACCAACTGGAAATTCTTTGAGGTTAATAACTAGTTCTTTGGGGGGGGGGGGGGCGGGGGCGGGTGCTAAACCCATTGATCATTTCCATATTAATGCCTTGAGTGCTTTAGATAGGCAACATCTAGATGAAGTTTCTGTGAAAGTGTGAAAGGGAGGTTTGTTTGAAACTATGGAGAGGGGTGCAGAGAGACTGTCCCACAGGAATGTAGGAGACTTGCTGAACTTGCCATCACATTTGAAAAAGTCTATCCCTAGCTTCTAACTTACTACTTGTGTGACCTTAAGAAAGTTACTTGATGTCTTTGAGCCTCAATTTCCTCATCTAACCAGGATAATAACAATTACTTCCAAGGTTGGCATAAAATTAGATTTCAGGTTTTTACATAAGTTACTAAAATAACCAAGCAAAATGGCTGGCATTTGGTAGGTGCTCATTAAATGTTAGTTCTCTTTATTTTCCTTTTCGGTCACCACTATCCCTACCAGAAAGTTCTAATAAAATCAAAGTGGTTTTTAGACCACTGCGCCTAAATATTTTTTGTCCATAAAATAGAGATTAGATATCCTACTTCACAGGGTCATTGTGAAGATTAAATGTGATAATGTCTGTGAAAGTGCCTTATAAAGTATATACTGTTATATACATAAGGATTGAATACTGTTACTGTTATTATCTACACCCCAATACTCCAGACTCAATACTTTCTTTTCCAATCTGCTTAAAACACCTTTATCTTTCCTCTCCAAGTACCTGACACTCTTCCATCAATCCCTAACCTGGTCAAATAAGCAATCCCTTAGAATTTGCTGTGTGCTGGGGGGCTGTGTTGCTATGTAATAAAGCCCAGTCTCTCTGTTCTACCTACTGTGGTCTGTCCTTGCATCCAACTCCTGCACAAAACATGTTTAATTACCTCATTTGGCACTTACCACATATTGTTAGGATGTTTTTGCACTTAATATTTGGGTTCCTCTACTAGATTACGGGACTCTTCAAGGATAAAGAATATGGTTTTTGTTTCAGTTGTGTGTTTTTTACAAACTCCACAAGTCTAACAGAGTACTTTGCTCAGAGCAGGCTCACAATATGCGTCTGTTGAGTGATCGACCAATTACAGTATTGAGTTTGGCCAATGGCTTTGTTTTAGTTATTCTGCTTACATTAAAAATGTCCAGAAAACTTAGTGGGGTAAAACAACCTTTTATTATGTCCATGGATTCTATATAGTGGGAATTTGGACAGGGCACAATGGGAAAGGTTTGCATCTGCTCCTAGATGTCTGATACTGAAAGGTTTGAAGGCTGGAGGCTAAAATCGTCTGAAGGCTCATTTGTTCACATTTAATGCTAGCTGTCAGATGGGAACTTCATAGGAGCTGCTGACTGGAACATAGATACATGGCATAGCCTGTTCATGTTGACCTGGGCTTCTTCCACCATATTGTGGCCGCTAAAACAACAGCCAAGCAGAAGCTGTGTACTTATATGACCTAGCCTCAGAAGTCACACAACATCACTTCTGTCATATTCTGCTGGTCAGAGAGAGGAGTCATGAGTCTGCCCAGGTTTCAGGGAAGGGAAATAAACTCCATCTTTTAGTGGCAAAGTAGCCTGGTTCTGAAGGAGCCTGCCGCAACGGAAATGCTGCTGTGGTCATTTTGGGAAAATATAATCTGACACAAGCCTTTGTTGTTCTGATGAAATAATGCCATGTTTTTCTGTGTTTTAAATTTAAGGAGATGTCTAACTCTTAAGTGTAAATAGAGGACGTGAAATCTAGAGGTCGTTTGTTTTACAAATTGTGAGAGAGGCTTGGAAAAGACACAGGCTTAGTGCCCGTGGATTCAAGCACCCCTCTCCTGTGAATGGTCAACTGGATATTCAGAGCAACAGACCATTGGTTGCTATTAGTGAATAAGTGGGCCGGCCCATAAATGGCTTTTGGTTGGAGCTTCTTCTCCTCCACTAAAGGTGCCTTATCCTTGATACCACTGCGTTGGCCCCCTGGTTGAGTTTCCTGACTGAAAGCTGACTCTTTCCATAGCTCAAATAACCATCTGTCCAGGATGCTAACATGCTCAGTAGCTCACTGATGATTGAATGGCCAAGGGAGAGTACAAGACAGTTTTTCAAGTTTATATGTTTTTTTCTTCTCTGTGAAAGGTTCAGAACTCCCTCTTACCCATACTTCCCCATACCTAACCGTCACAAAACAAACAACAGTGGATAAGGTGGCAAATAAAGGTATTACAGATCCAAACATGAAAAAAAAAAATATCTGCAGACATGTATTATTGTAACAGGGAAGCAGGTTCTCCAAGAAAGGTGCACAGTAGTTCTACATGGTCAGTTTAATACAGATTACTTGTTACCTTCCAAGACATACAGCGGGCCAAACTGTGAGATAGTAAAGTCTGCATCCCACTTTTTCTCCCCACAAATTGTCACACAGATACACCATTCCTTTTAGTGCTCTTTCCTGCTCTGTCCACACTTAACAACACCGGCTACCATGAAAACTAATCACTCAGGCCTTAAGGCCTGCTAAGAAAATTTACTTAATCCTCTTTATATTTATATATATTTTTTTGTGATTTTTCTAGGCTGCTCACCCAGCTTCTTTGAGTCCTAAAGCAAATCTGGTCCACTGGTCCTGATTAATAGAATAATTAATTACTTCTTCCAGGTAAACTTGTTATTAGAATCTTCTAGGGAGCTAGAACTTCTGACTTTAAGAAGCCAGTAGCAAGAATCAGAAAGACTCAGCAAAAGCCTTAAAAAAGTGAAAATCTTTTGACCCACCAATTGGACTTTTGATAATATATACCAACTAAATAATTGAACCCAAACATGTATGTAATGTAGATGTTTACCACCATGTTATTTATTATAATGGATAGATAAATAGAAAATTTGGAAATATCTAGAATATCCAAAAAATAGGGGAATCGTTAAATACAGTAGAGGATATCAAATTATTTAAATAATGATGAGGAATCTACATAATGAGATAATATGCAAACATTTAAAATAATAAATTACATATATATTTATTGGTGTGGAAATTCTTTGGTAATGCATTATGAAATATAACAAGTAGGTTACATAACACAATATGGAGAACCATCTGGTCTTTGTAAATATATATTTTATATGTATATATATTTTTGTGTGCACATCCTTTCAGGAAAATCCTGGAAGAATATACACAAAAATGTGTTTTGTAAAACCTTTGGCAGGTGTTTTGGAATTATTTTCATTTTTATTAGTTTTGCTTATTTGAATTTTCTATTTTTACCCAATGATGAGTATTACTTGTATGCCTTTTTTAGTTAAGTAAGTTAAAAATTAATTGTAAGTCAGTATGAAATATATTTTAACCAGATAGAGTTTTCAATTTCCCCTCAAATTTTATCCCATAAGCAGCCATCCATTTTGTCCATGGATGGTCTAAGTTTTAAGAGACAGTAGGTAATTATATTACTGAAATATTATAAGTGCACAAATCTTACAGGTCAATATGTGCATTACATTAGGTAATTATCTTAAAATGAAAATGGAGGTCATTATCTGCACCTAAAACAAAAGATCAATAAGGAGTAGAAATTTTGGTGCCAAGATAATGTCTCTTCATTCCCCAAACTGAATCAGAGCTAGATTAAGGGACTGCCAGCCAGGCTATTTTATGGGGAGCTAACATACTAGGAAATAACCCACCTTTGCTGATAATGTAATGAGTTGTAGCACATTGTACTTACCAAAAATTTTCTTAGGAAGAATAAAATATGTGGCATAAAGAAATACTTGGAAAAGGCAAATATTGGGATGGGATGGGAGACCTCCCAAGGGACACACTTAGAGCCCCACTTTCTAAAGAGGTGGGTTAACCTCAGAGTTCCTGATTTGCTAAGTGGTGTACATGACATTGAGGACAGTACTAAGGTGCTGGGACCTAAGAAGAATAGGCAGGGCTCTGCTTTCTGTGGTCTTTCTTCTACGCTTTCCCCCTGTAGTACTCAGCCTCTCCTCTACTTGATTATTTAAAGTAAGTTGGTTTACGAGGGTGCCAAGGTTTTGGCCTGTCCAGGAACTCACGTGCTTCATTCCAACTCTGAATCCAACACATAAACTCTCAGGGCTCAAAGTCTTATCAATAACATCGGTACTGGAGCTTCTGCCTCCAGATGGCACCCCCTCATAGGAATATATTTATAACTATTAAGTAACCTACTTAAGAATAAGAACTTTTTAAGAATTCCCATTAATAAGATTGTGTTACCAGAGTGTAAGAGGATATGCTATAGTCTCCCTTCTTGTTTCTTGTGAATTGTCTAAATTATTTGCCCTTAGTATTTTGATTCTCTGTAAATAAAATTTAGGTAACATTATTAGGATTCCTAGAAATGTTGCCCTTTGGAAATAGTGCAGTACTCCATGCAATAATTTATTGAACATCTTCTACAGGAGCTAGACAAGTCAATAGATGACAGCCTGTCTAACAGGTTTGATGGGAAAGAGATGTACAGCATATCATGGGAAGAGATTATGAGCACCCAAAACACTAGAGAATATGAATTTTGAAGGAAGAGTAATATCACTAGACAATTGAGGGGAAAAGATCACTTCCTACAGCAACATCAACATGTGTAGTTTCCCAAAGTTTGTTCTCTAGAGTATCAGTTCAAAGGAACGTCAATAGGTGTTATCAGTAAAAGAGTCTATGAGAAAACGTTTGAAAAACACTGGGTTAAACATCAAACAATCCCAAAGTTAATAATGTTCTATTAAAAACAAAAGAGCCCTAACCTGTTTGGCTCAGTGGATAGAGCATAATCCTGCAGACTGAAGGGTCCCAGGTTCAATTTCGGTCAAGGACACATGCCAGTGTTGCGGGATCGATCCCCAGTAGGGGGCATGCAGGAGGCAGCCAATCAATGATTCTCTCTCATCATTGATGTTATGATCTCTCCCTCTCCCTTCCTCTCTGAAATCAATAAAAATACATATTTTTATAATATCAATGCCATAAAAGACAAAGAAAGGCAGTCGTGGCAGTCAAAGCACTGTGTGTGTCATCTCCTGTCAAGAAAGAACCTGCTGCAAGGAATGTAGTTTGCCTACAGTCACCAGCTGCCACATCTTCTAATCTACTGCAGTGTCTATACTGAGACCACACTCCCCACAGGCTGCTCCCAGCCAGTGACTGAGCATGGAAGGACAACTACTGCTGGCCCATTCCTGCCCAATGTAGCCCTCTCTAATGGGAAACTTTTGCTCTGGGGGTCCGAATGGATCTTGTATTTTTTGCATCTTGACTATGGTGGTGGCTACAACAATCTATACATGTCATAACATTGCCTAGAACTAAACACACATACACAAGTAAGTATATGGGAAACTGGAAAATTCTGAATCAGGTCTGCAGATCCTATCCATGTCAATTTCCTGGTTTTGCTACTACACTATAGTTATGCGAAGTAGGGAAACTGGGTGAAGGGTATATGAGATCTGTCTGTAATATTTCTTCCAAATGCATGTGAATCTACAATTTTCTTAAAATAAAAAATTCTCACACACACACTTTAATTTTTCCTAATCTCTTAACATTAACTTTTCCCAAGAAATAGGTGTGCTTTTAATGCACCTAAAGGAGACAATGTCTTTATCTAGAAGAGAAGTTCCAAATAGCTGGCTGCCTTTCCATCTAGGATAGACCCAGGGGAAAGATATTTTTGTGCAGGCAATTCTTTTGGTAATGTTCACATCTCACGACATCAGCAGCTGCCTACTCCACCTACTCCATCTTCCTTCAGTGGATTGAAACTAAAAGTTCCTTCTTATTCATGAGGAGCTGTGTTTAGCCTTGTCCAACTTGGTAACTACTTGTACATTTCCCTGTGTTATAAAGAAAACTCTTTTATTCTAATTTTTCTTCCTTGAAGGCGAAAGAAAAGGTCTATTCTTGACATATATGTCTGGGACCTCAAAGCATAAGAAATAAAAATGCTGAATTCAAATGGGTGTGTAAAAACTTCCTTCCACACTTTCCCCTAGGCTACTATGGAGGAGTAAAAGGTTTTTTCTCTGTTGACAGTCAATCAACAAATATTTACAACCTTTTCAACAAGCTTTTTCAACCATTACTAGATCACTAGAGAAGGCTTCATTTGAACTCCATGGCCCTTTAAAGGTTTTAGGGACTGAGCTGCAGAAAAATGAAACCACAGAGTTAGTAGAGCTTCCACTCTGCTCCAATACTTCAACCGCAGGTAGCTTTTAAAAGTCAATCTGTGGTTCTGGACAAATGGGCTAGGCTAGAATGGGAACCCAGAACAGAAGCAACTGCAAAGGAGAAAAGCAATTAGAAAATCCTAGTTATTGTTAGAACACTACTTGATTATATTATACCTCTTTTAACCAAAAAAATAAAAAATAAAGTAGGTTAAACTATAAAATAAACATTTTTCACTATTTGTTCTTTTTATCTGAATAATTGAAAAATGCTCTGAAATTAGTACATTTAGTAATTTGCCTTTATAAATCACCTGTGAGCCAAAATAATAAGTGATCTATTTAGAATGCCGATTTTACTCATTTCCCTGGAAATCACTCAGTGGTTTGGCAGGTTAGAAATATTGTATTTCCTTGCAAGATTGCATTTATACTTCAGCAGTTCATGAGTTCCAAAATTGAACTTAAACCTCATAGAGTGGGGAGAGGTATATGGGAACTCTCTGTATTAGCTGCTCAGTTTTCTGTAAACTTAGAACTTTTCTAAAAAATAAAAAATAAAGTCTATTAAATAAAGACAAAACAAAAACTTCATAGGGACCCAGAGTTAAGTTAACAAATATATCTGACTAATTTCCTTATCTAATATCCTGGATTCCTACCCTTTCCAGCAGCTATAACAAGAGCCACCTGCCCCTATCCCGACCCCCCAACACTCACAAAAAACCTGCTGGTTCTATTTAGAAAGGAATCTATTGAAGAGGCTGTCTTGACTCAGTCTCTTCAATAAATGGTGTTGGGAAAATTGGACAGGTACATGCAAAAAAGTGAAACTGGACCACCAACTTACACCATACACAAGAATAAACTCAAAATAGATAAAGGACTTAAACATAAGACGGGAACCCATAAAAATCTTAGATGAATCCATAGGCAGCAAAATATCAGACATACTGTATATTGTAGCAATATATTTACCGATACAGCTCCTAGAACAGTGATGGCGAACCTTTTGAGCTCGGCATGTCAGCATTTTGAAAAACCCTAACTTAACTCTGGTGCCGTGTCACATATAGAACTTTTTTGATATTTGCAACTATAGTAAAACAAAGACTTATATTTTTGATATTTATTTTATATATTTAAATGCCATTTAACAAAGAAAAATCATCCCAAAAAAATGAGTTTGTGTGTCACCTCTGACACGCGTGTCATAGGTTCGCCATCACTGCCCTAGAACAATGGAAACTAAGGAGAAAATAAACAAATGGGACTACATCAAAATAAAAAGCTTGTGCACAGCAAAAGAAATCATCAACAAAGCAACAAGAAATACCACTGCATGGGAGAACATATTTGCCAATGTTATATCTGATAAGGGCCTAATCTCCAAAATTTATAGGGAACTCATACATCTTAACAAAAAGAAGATAATCCAATCAAAAAATGGGCAAAGGACTTAAATAGACACTTTTCGAAAGTGAACATACAGAAGGCCAAGAGACATCTGAAAACATGCTCAAAATCACTAATCATCTAAATCAAAATGACAATGAGATACCATCTCACACGTGTCAGAATAGCTATCATCAACAAATCGACAAACGACAAGCTCTGAAGAGGATGTGGAGAAAAAGGAACCCTTGTGCATTGCTATGGGAATGTTTTTCACTGTGGAAAACAGTATGGAGTTTCCTCAAAAAATTAAAAACGGAACTCCTATTTGACCCAGTAATCCTACTTCTAAGAATATATCCCAAGAAATCAGAAACACCAGTCAGAAAGGATATATGCACCCCTATGTTCATAGCAGCACAATTTACAATAGCTAAAATTTGGAAACAGCCTAAGTGCTCATCAGCAAATGAGTGGATTAAAAAACAGTGGTACATCTACACAATGGAATACTACACTGCTGTAAAAAAAAAAAAAAAAGAACTCTTACCATTTGCAACAGCATGGATGGACATGGAGAGCATTATGCTAAGTGAAATAAGCCAGTCAGAGAAAGGTAAATATCACATGATCTCACTCATTTGTAGAATATAATGAACATAAACTGATGAAAAAAATAGATACAGAGACAGAGAAGCATCAAACAGACATGAAACTTCAGAGGGAAGGCAAGGGAGGAGAGGGTAAGAGATCAACCAAAGGACTTGTATGCACGCATTTAAGCATAACCAATGGACACAGACACTAGGGGGGTGAGGGAATGTGCTGGGGGGTGGGGGTGGCCAGGGAGAGGACAATGGGGGAAAAGGAGACATATGTAGTACTATATGTAATACTTTAAACAATAAAAAAAAAATTTTAAAAAGAAAGAAATCAGAAATAATATTTTTAAAAAAGAAAAAAAGAGAGAGGAATCTATTAAAGGAGGTGGGAAGAAATAGCTGGAGGAAGAGATGCTGAAACTGTCCTGAAGGGAGAAAGGGGGGCAGACCAACATGGTTCTTATGAACCTCGCTCTTCAAGAGTGGAGGTAGCTGGGACTGATGCAAGAGGTAACAGGAGAGGAATCCGTGAAAAAGAGCCTTGCGCATTGAGCACATCCTCCTCCTTTCCTTAGGTAGGACAGAAAATGTCCACGCCCACTGGAGATAAAAGAAAGGCATTCTGCATTGCATGTGGGAAGTGGAGGCATCTGAACCAGAGCAGACAAGGCTGACACATGACTCTGTGGCCCATGGCTGGTCAGGAAACACTGTCACTGCCAGACACAGAGGTGAAGTGTGTAGAAAAGACTGTTGTTCCTAAGGATCCCCCTCCGCTGTCTGAGCGGAGGATAGGGTGGATTGAGTCGGAAGTTCCCACAGGGCTGGGGCAAGGGGAGCAGAAACATCAATTTGCTACAGTAGGACATCCCAGCTCTACCCCATGACTGGTATGGCCTGAGGGAAATCCCTGTTATGTAAGCAACCTCTGAAATGATTCACCGAATCATGCAGTGTTGTTAAAATGCTGCCTCCTTTGTAATAAAAATCCCCATTAATTTTTTTTTAAAGTCAACTTACTTTCAGAGAGTCAGATGATGCGACCCATTTCAGAAAGAGTCAGAAATGAAAGCCTCTGCCATGTTGCAGCTTCCTCACTTTCCAGTCCCGAAAACACTCTCCAGGGACATCAAACCAAATGGACCTAAAATCCTGAGACTTCTGCCTCCACTACATACCCACTAACACAACCCTGGGCTAGAAGCCTCACTCCGAGGTCTCCTTTTCAGCTGTCTATAAAATGAGAAGATCTTCCAGGAGCAGTCACCACAATTGTGTGCTATCAGTGACTTTATCGTCAGTGTAAATATACACAGAAAGAGCTTAGGTTGTGAGATGCCAAAATCTAAACTGAAACCTCACATTTAAAAAAAATTATTTATTAAATTGATTGGTGTGACACTGGTCAAGATGAACATACAGGTTTCAGGTGTGGGTTTCAATATACAAGATCTGTATATTGCACCATGTGCCCACCACCCAAAGTCAAATCTTCTCCTGTCACCTTATCTTAGGACCTGCATCTCCTCCCACCGCCTTCCCTCTGGCAACCACCACACTGCTTGAAACCTCACATGTTTAGAGTGATTCTCATGGACTTCTCAAAAATGTCAGTTAATTCCATTTCCCCAATCCTAAAAAGCCTAGAAGGGTATGTAGCCTGGTAATTTCCTATCATGCGTCAATAAGGAGGAAGGAACATCTGGGGGTTTCCACTGTTCGAGGGCCTGGAGATAACACTGGGGTTCCCAGCAGCAACCTCGGCAGCGGGGCTTGAGGATGATACTGGTGCATGTGCAGGATGGCCATAAACCTTCAAGGCTGCAGGAAGCAATTTCCAGCTCCAGACATGGGGGGTGACTGCTAGTCTCCATCCTACTTCCCCAGGTGAAATCAGGGTGATTTTATGACAATGCCAAAGTTGTAAAGCAAACCCCAAGTCCTACTCTTCTCCAAAGTCCCTACTGTGCCCAGGCTCCCAATGGGTCCTGTCCTGGGGCCATGATGAGAACCTAGCTCACCCACACAAGTGCACCTGAGACACCCGCCAACCATAGGCACTCGCCTCTGGAATTTGTCTAGACCATTTCCCTTAAAGAGATGAAGAAATTTGCCCAAGGTCACACAGCCAGGAATTGGCAACCGGAGGAGGCAAATCTAAGTTTCCCGAAATGCAGAGCCTGTGTGATGATGATGGCACTGTTCACTGCGGCTCTAAGTGCTCCTTGAAAGGAAAAGCAATGCTGCCAATTTGCTTTGACAGGTGACCTGGTCCAGGCTAAGAGCGTTGGTGTTTAAGAGGCTCATGATAAAACACACCAAGACTCTCAGGCCCAGTGGCTGTATAAATTTCAAGAGTTATCATCATTTTATCTGCCAGAATATATCTCTTCTGCCCATATCTCATATTGTACAGGCTGCCAGTTACTAAATAGTACTGAAGTCAGTTAATGTGTATTTTGTACTTGCTATGTTCACTACAGTTAACTGAGTGCTGTCTGAGACTTAATAAAACACATTTCTTGTCCTCCCACCACTCAACTCTAAGGGGCTAGAGGTAGGAGTGGAGATGTGAAAAGTAAAGCAAAAACACAAATGCCTGTTATCCAGGCCAGGGTAAGATAAATGCCACGAGAGCAAAACCAAGTCCTGTGGAAGCATAGGCATAACCAAAATGATTTCTCCTAAAGCAGTGGTTCTCAACCTTCCTAATGCCGCCACCCTTTAATACAGTTCCTCATGTTGTGGTGACCCCCAACCATAAAATTATTTTCGCTGCTACTTCATAACTGTAATTTTGCTACTGTTATGAATCGTAATGTAAATATCTGATATGCAGGATGTATTTTCATTGTTACAAATTGAACATAATTAAAGCATAGTGATTAATCACAAAACAATATGTAGTTATATATGTGTTTTCTGATGGTCTTAGGCGACCCCTGTGAAAGGGTCGTTTGACCCCTAAAGGGGTCTCGACCCACAGGTTGAGAACCGCTGTCCTAAAGTAATTAAAGTTCTTTGTCATCAAGTTAACCCTAAACTCACCTACATCTAACTTTATCAGTTTACCTCACCTCAGTAGAAGTTGCCAGAAAAAGTCTTAACTTGTTGTTGCCGTAAGCCCCGTCTTTGTCTATTTTTATAACAGAGAAGCAAAATTCTCTCCACCGTTGTTGTTTTTCACCCCCTGAGCATTCTTAACATGTTAGAACTCAGTTCAGATCTTTTTGAGAACAGCATAATTGGGAGGAATGTGATCAAGGGCCCTATTCACTAGGAATGTACACACAATTTACGTGGCCAAGTTATGTTGGTTTCGGTGGCATAATCTCAAGTCACGTAGAAGCAGCTTGAAGATTAATGCAGACAAAAAAATTTATTCTTTTTTTCCCCCCTCAGATTGTTACGGCAATATAGTGAGGCCATTCTCTCTGCTGGGCTTGTGTCAGCACTTCCCATCTAACCCTGTTTTTTCAAGCCTTTCAGACTTGGCTGTGAAACTGCCCTGTGGGTCTGTAATTCAGGAGACAGCTTTGTAAGGCCTTTTGATTAGATTTTTGCAAGTTTCCCTGTCTGAGCTGTCTCCTCATTACATGATAGGCAAGGAAGGTTGCACAATTCTTAAGCTGTTGTGTTCCTAAAGAGAAATGGAATTATCTACCTCACAACCAGGACAGGAAACAATTGTTTTGATCCTTTAGAATCGTATCAAAAACACCTTTGAGTTGTATGAAAATTTTAGATGTGAGATTTTAACCTCCCTTTTTATGAAATGTGATGGTGTTACATGTTTTGCTTCATTCTCTCTTTCATGCTTCTTCCCATGCTTATTCTCACCTCCACGTGATATGTTTCACTCTGATGCTTGATTATACGGAAGCAATTGCTACCACTAAGTTTGGTGCCAATGTAAAACACACAGAGAAATTTCTTATTTCTCTTGGTAGTATCAAGAATCGGGCTGTATTTTCAGAGATAAAGCAATCAAGGAAGTCCACAGATTGGTGTGTTTTCTTTCAATCATCTCGCCTATGGTTTCTGAAAAAGGCAGTTTGGTGGAGTGGAAAGTGCATGAGCTCTGAGTCAACAGACCTAGCATTGGATATCAGTTTTACCACTGTGTGACCAAGAGCATGTTGTATGAAGCCTGGTCTCCTCAATTACTAACCAGGGAAAATAACATTTCCTTTTAAGGTATTCAAGTGGTTAAGATTCCCTAATTTTTTCTTTAATAAATATTTGGGGGCATTTACTCTGTGCCAATCACACAAGCAATGGAACCACAGTTACAATACCTTCCCAGGAGATAAACTTGAATCGAATAATGACCCAAGTAGAAGTAAAAAGTTAGAGTTATGAAATTATAAGTGCCACGAAGGAAAGCACATGCTGCTTTGAGGACATATCAACCTCATCCAGGGAACCAAGTGAGTGATGTCTGAGCCAAATCTGAAGGATGCGGGAGCCTTAGCGAGGCCGAGTTGGGGCACTTGGGAAAGGGGTATTCCAGGCAGAGAGATCAGCATGGAGGTCCTGCAGCAGGAAGAAGCATGGGCCCAGCCAGCTGAGTGGAGGGGAACGTGGAGGGAGCTAAAGGAGATGAGGGAGAGTTCAGAACAAGATGTCACAGAACCAATGATCCTGTTTATGGCACTTCCTTTAACTCTCAGAAGTATCCCCATTTGGATAATTATATGGCCACACTACTCACAGGCCACATTCATCATCTTGACCTTTTTCTTGAAAGCAATAAAAATGTTTGAGCATAGGCATGACAAAATGGTTTTAGAAAGCCAAGGTGTAGAGAATCCATCCCTGAGCCTCTCCCGTGACCACATATTTCATTAGCCTCCTATGAAACCCTCGCCTGAAAAAAGGCAGTATTGCTCATTTATCAGGGCATAAATCAAGTGACTATCTTCACAAATAGACTTCTTCTAATCAAGTTTTTATTTTTTTATATATATTTTATTGATTTTTTACAGGGAGGAAGGGAGAGAGAAAGAGAGTCAGAAACATCGATGAGAGAGAAACATCGATCAGCTGCCTCCTGCACACCCCCAACTGGGGATGTGCTCGCAACCCAGGTACATGCCCTCGACCGGAATCGAACCTGGGACCTTTCAGTCCGCAGGCCGACGCTCTATCCACTGAGCCAAACCGGTTTTGGCCTAATCAAGTTTTAATAGTCAACTTTAAGGTATGTTCAGTGTCATAATCAGGATTCTCCAGAAGAGTGTGTGTGTGTGTGTGTGTGTGTGTGTGTGTGTGTGTGTGTGTGTGTAGACCCCGGAAAGAGATACCAGTCAAGTCCAAAGGTAATCTGCTGGCAGTATTTCCTCTTCTTTTGGGAGAGGTCAGTGTATTTTTCTTTTAAGGACTTCAACTGATTGAATGTGGCCCACCGACATCATAGGGGGTAATCTACTTATTCAGCATCTACAGCAGCCGTGGGCAAACTACGGCCTGCGGGCCGGATCCGGCCCGTTTGAAATGAATAAAACTATTGAAAACAAAGACCGTACCCTTTTATGTAATGTTTACTTTGAATTTATATTAGTTCACACAAACACTCCATCCATGCTTTTGTTCCAGCCCTCCAGTCCAGTTTAAGAACCCATTGTGGCCCTTGAGTCAAAAAGTTTGCCCTCCCCTGATCTACAGACTTAAATGTTGATCTCATCTAAAAAACACTGATTCACTTCCCAGTTAAGGCACATGCCTGGGTTGGGTTGTGCGTTCTATCCCCAGTAGAGGGAATGCAGGAGGCACCCAATCAATGTCTCTCTCTCTCTCTCTCTCTCTCTCTCTCTCTCTCTCTCTCTCTCTCTCCCCTTCCCCACCTTCATTCCTCTTTCTCAAAAATAATTTAAAAAAATAAAAAACACACCTTCATAGAGACATCTAGAATAATGTTTGAGCAAATATCTGGGTACCATGGCCTAGCTAAGCTGACACATAAAATTAACCATCACAAACACCTATTGGTACAGGTGAACGAATGAGTGAATGAATGAATGGTTGTGGAGAGCATATTGCCTAATCCCAATATCCTTGGGGGTCTACTCCCAATTGAATTAATTCCCGAAGATTCTCGTGGCATCTCCATTGCCAGGACAGCAGCTCAATCAAGACAAGTTTCTGAACAGACAAAGCAAAGTTTTAGAAGCAACACAACCAGGCTTTGTGTCTCCAGGATTCCCACCTGCCACAGGCCCCATAGGCCCCACATTCCAGGGTGGAGTGGCGAGATGTTACAGGAAGAGGTGTGGCTGAGAGACCTCCCCTTTGCGAGTTTCCCAGTTTGAAAGAATAAGGCAAGAACTGTTTGGCTTGTCAAGGAAATTCCCTGAGGGAGACATTAACTTTCAAACTTCCCAATTTCAATAAGGAAGTTATAAAGGCCAGACATCTAAGAGCTGAAACTCTTCCCCCACATTCTCATTTAAAAAGAAAAGGGGGGAAAAGACTTCTCACAAAAGTAGTGTCCCTGGGATACTTTTGTGCTTGTGTGAGGAAATAGGAGCTATGTGTTATAGTTGAACCAATCTGACTGCATTTGGGATATCAAGTCATAATTTCTCATGGCATTATATCTAACATTTTAATTCACAAACCCCTCCCTTATGCTCATGAAGAAAAAAAAAATGGTTGTCTGTCCTAGTGTCCCCATACACAGGAGGATAAGCAAGAGAAAGAATTCAGAGGGTCTAAAGAACTTTCTAAAGACATTCAAGCTAATACCACACCCATTTTTGTTTTCTTTCTTTTTTTTATAACCCAAAGAGGGACAGCATATTTAATAAGGGGAAGAGAAAGTTTTTAATGACAAGAACCATTATGCAGACTAGTTGATTTTTAGCTTCAGTATAGACAGAGCAAGAGACAATGAGCTTGAACTTAGCATAAGTGATTGGATTTATACAGATCTATGTGATACTGAGTGAACTACCAACTAAAAGGGGTGTCTGAGAGAGCCTGTGGGCTCTGGTTCCTGAAAAGATTAGTCATAACCCACCAGGATTTTCCACGCCAGTAATATTAGGACACACTGGTGTATGAAACATCTTATCAGTGTGTCTCAGCAAGGATTTTTGCCTCACATGTCGCAGAAGCCACTTGCCCCAGGCCTGTAACTGTCCAGAGGCCCCAAACTGTGTCCTTCTTTCTATTATTCCCTCAGTTCAAAACATACCCAGGAGTTTGGGGAAACATAGATGGTTTGGACTGCCTGCTCTGAGGTGTGTCCCTGCCCCAATAGCCAGCATCACTGGTGTTAATTACATTTCCTTTCTAAAGTGTACACAATACACAGAATATAAACAAACACAAAGACACATCTGTGTTGACACAAACCATACACCTACACATACCAACTGAAAAATATATAGAAATGGCAAAATCGTTCGAAATAATGTTCTATAACTTTTTTTCCCTACGTGTAAAAACATACATTTTCTTTTTCCAAACAAAGGAATAAATTGCTCTTGTGGAGAGCTATGATATTTCTACCAAGTTAGCCAGGTATTTAAAAGTTGACACAATCTAAAATGTAAAGATTCTTCATTAAAAAAAAAAAAAGCCAACTTTAATTCAGGAACTACTAACTCCAACTTGGCCCACTGGAGATAGCAAATCTATCTTCATCTGAAGAGATAGAATTGAGCAGAAACAAACAAAAAACTACTGATTAGATTTAAGGGAATGGAAAAGTAGGAGATGTAGGAAAGGGAGGTAAACTGTTTATGTGACCACTTTTTTTCATCCTATGATTTATCACACACACACACAAAAAAAATAGGTCAAAGGACAAAATGTTTCACCTTGGCCAGTTTGGCTCAGTGGATAGAGCGTAGGCCTGCAGACTCAAGGGTCCCAGGTTTGATTCTGGTCAAGGACACATGCCCAGGTTGTGGGCTCAATCCCCAGTAGGGGGCGTGCAGGAGGTAACTGATTAATGATTCTCTCTCATTGTTGATGTTTCTATCACTCTCTCCCTCTCACTTCCTCACTGAAATCAATAAAATATACATTTTTTTAAAATCCTTAAAAAAAAAGGACAAAATGTTTCATCCACCCCTTCACTCTACCATTGTGGCTTTTCTTTCTTTCCTTTCCTTAACTAAGCACCTCCAATCCATTTTTATCCATGACTATTAGCTGTCATCCTCATTCCCCTTGCACATTGTAGAAGCAAACCTGGCCACTTTAGAAGTGTATACAGTCAGCATAGTATGGTCAAGTGTGACATGGACCACATCCTACTAAGACGATGTAACGCTGCACTGCCTGAAGTTGGGATAGGATGCTCTAACTATGAATAGTCTGTCAAGGTTCTCACCTGTGTACAGTTTAAACTGAGTTTGGTTAAGTGATATTTCCAAATCCTGGCATATTTTTAAAAATTTTATACTCATTTGTAAGAATTTAGAAAGATTAATTACCTTTTATGTATGAAAGGACATTTCCCCCCTGCCACTGATGGTCTGACTTTTGTTTCTGACGTGATGGGTAAGGTTTCTAGGGAGAGAGACTCTTATCTGAATTGTGTCCCTTCCAAAATTTGTATGTTGAAGCCCCAACCCTGAAAGCAACTGTATTTGTAGACATGGACTTCAGGGAGGTAAAAAAGGTTAACTGAGGTCACAGGGTGAGGCCCTAATTCTGTAGAATTGGTGTCCTCATAAGAGGAAGAACACAACAGAAGAAAAACAGAAATCTCATTCTCTCCTTGTGCATATAAAGCAGAGGTCATATGAATACACACAAATGGCGGCCACCTACAAGTCAAGAGAAGGGGTCTCAGAATGAAGTCTATTAGGCTGGCACCTTGATGGAATTCCCAGCCTCCAGAACTGTGAGAAATAATTGCTATTGTGTAAGCCACCCAGCCTGTTGGATTTTGTTATGTCAGTCCTGGCAGGCTGAGATAGAGATCAAGTTCCAGATTGGTAGGAGCAGGAGATGGGCCAAGACTAGAAGCCCAATAAGCAGTTGAACAGCTAGAATATCCCATAGATTAGGAAACACAAGAGAGGCCCCAGCGTGTACAGAAACGTGGCATGCAACTACAGTGAGCTCTAAGAACCAGAGAATCAGCTAGTGCACAGCTCCGTGGTTTAGAGCAGAACAGGATTTGAGTCTCTGCTCTTCCCAGCTGTGTGGCCTTCAGTAACTTTTTCTGAGTTTCAGTTTTCTCATCTGTGCAATGAGGATAAAGGCAGTAGCTACTCATTGTGAAGAATCAATGAAATATATGGGTAAAGAGCTCAGCACAGTCCCTGCCTCCTAGGAAGCATGTACTTAAATTACCCAAAGCAAGAAAGAGAGCAGAGAGGCCACGGTTGTCACTTAATAGCTAACATGGCCAGAGGACAGAGGCAGAGCACAGCACAAAGTGACGATTCAAAATGGGGACCTAGGAACAACATCACCCACGACAGAACAACTACCAGGAACCACAATGCTATAAAGTAAGACTGATGGACCCAGGTCAGGGGCTGTCTGCTTGTTATCTGTTGCAAGCTTCGCTGATGGGGAAAGATGCACATGTTATTGCTCTAGCAGAAAACAGATGGCCCCACTCAAAGAGTGTGGAAGCCAGAGTCATTATGGTTAAGGAATGTCGACAAAGGATGGTTAATCACTCCTGGACTAGCAAGAGAGGGACAGCATCCGAAGTCCTAGGCCTGGATGGCAGGGGGAGAGGGTTGCTGGAGCCCAGGGAGACCTGCTCTGCAGGAAAGAGGCCCCACAGGAGCTTTGGTCTTTTCTAGAAGAGCACAACCCTATGAAGCTGAGGCCTAGCAGGAGGACTATGGGGAACAAGGAGATCATCTTGCTTTCCAGCTTCTTGCCAGCCCCTCCCATCAGTCAAACCCAAACAGAAGCCAGAGGCGAGAGAGCCCAGTGGATTCAGTCCATATTACATCAGCCTCGTAAAGCTCAGAGTGGAGAAGAGTGGAGTGTCAATCTTTGGAAGCTCATAGAATAGCCAGTTCAACGAACAAGGGATCATAAGAGTATCCGCTCCCTCAGAATCAGATAGGGTTTGAGGGCATTGTTCTTAGAGTTGAGATTAGGTGTCTTTGCAGCCCTCCTCAATCTAACTACAGACTCATCAGGAAGAAAAGAGCTAAGAAATCCTTGTCTCCTCAGGGCAAAAATGCCCATCCCCAGCGCCTGCATTCAACACATCTCCTCCGATTACACTCTCTCTTGCCTTTCAGGATCTTTAGCACCTGGTTTCTGCCTTGGTGTGGGAGGGCTGCTCTTTTCTGCTTCAGCTTTCTGAAAACTTAAATTTCTTCCTAGAAATTTTATTTCCAGGTGAGCTGCAATAACCCTGCTATACCTAGGGACAAATTTGGGTTGAAATGTTTTGCAGCCTGGAGTATACATGAGCAAGATTCAGGGGGAAAAAATTAAAATCTTCTGCTTCATCTCTAACCTGTATCCTAAATGCTCGACATTTTTTTTTCTGTTAGTCACTTACGAGTAATGGGACTTGGATCGTTTTCATCTTGGAATCTATTGCGAAGATGTTGACTTTGGGATCTAGTCTCCTTGACTCCACCCCACCGGATATGCACTCATTGGTCTTGTTGACATTAATGAATAGTTGTGTGTGCACAACTCAGAGTCAGAGTGGCAATTTCTGTGCTGGAAGCAAGAGCTATGAATTTTGTCCAACAAAGGAACCAGCGGAGTAGCCATGTGAGGTATTATTTTTCTTTATTCTATAGGGAGATATTATAAGTTCTCCTAATTAATAGAATCTTTTATGCATCACAATCCGAAGAGCTTTTCCCTTTCAAAAAGAAATCTAACAGCACGGCAAACATATGCATTTTTGGCTGCTTTTCAAGCCATCTTTATTAACTAAGTGCTAGGGTGGAGGATGGTTTTCTTGCCAACAGGATTCATAGGACACAGCACTTGAAAGCACATCAAGGAATGAACCATTTCTCTGACGAGCACAATCACTGCCTGTAACTCCAACTTAGCTGGTGCTGTCAGCACTGACCGCACAAACCACAGACTAACTGAAGGACCTTAGGCACCTAGGATGAAACACAGCCCCCAGTATTATGAGGTGCTGGGACCAATCCCCAGAGCCACTTGAGTTGAGAGAAAATAGCAGCTGGTCAGACAGAGACCATTTCCGACTTCTCCCCACCATGTTGGACACAGGGACCTTCCTGGTGCTGAACTCTCCCTTTTCCTGCTGTTAGGAAGGAGTATCCTATTCGCCAGAGGGCCTACACTACTCCTACACCCTTTGCAAAACAACGGTTCTGGAAGAAATCCAATGACCTATGAAACTAAAGCAGGGAATCTGCCAGGTAATTAAGACACAGGCAGGTTTTCTTCAGTGCCTCCCCCTCCCCGGCTCACCCTCCCTTCAGTCTCTCCCAACTTCCAACGTCAGAAATTCTCCTTCCTTCAGAGGCAGCCTGTGAAGATGAGGTTGGAATAAAAGGTAGTTCCAGGGTTCATGTAAGGTGACAAAGCTGGCACACGCTAAACACTTAGCATTATACAGCCACCCCTTAAGAGTGCTCCAAATCCATCAGTCATCATGGAAAAATTAGAAGCTTTACTGGATTCCTGCCTCTCCAAACAGATCTTTTGAACTTCTTAATGGACTCCATAATTCAGCATTGGAGAATAGAGCTTCAGACCAGCAAGACTGTCTCTATAACACACTGTCAGGCAACTTGGAACAGGCAGAGAGGAACAAGTCAAAACAATCAGCTATTTCATTAAGGGGATAAGATTAATCTTGAATGATGCCCAAGTCTGACTCACGTTGTCAAACATTATATATGATCTCTGTGAGCAGGCCATTTTCCCAATTCACTGAAACATCTGTGCATTTCAGTGGGCGAAGCTCTGCCCTGTCCGCTGCCCTCTAGCTGTTTTTGTTGTGGATTATGCAATTGAGTGAGTGATGCAATCAGAAGAAGAATGCTTTCTACCTGGGCTTTGTACATGATGTCTGACGATTACTGCAACGGGCTAGATGGCACAGAACCTTGGATTTCAACATCCTGAATTGCTTTGTGACCTTGGGTCTATTACTTCCCCTCTCCTGGCACCCGCTGTAAAAGTGGGGAGGGGCAAATATTGCCTCTTTCACCACTGGATTGGAAAGTGCTTTGTAACTGCCATGAATATAAGCACCAGTCCAAGATACCAATGGCCACGGAAGTCAGGCTAAGAATCCTGGAAAATGGGCAGTGGGCATGACTTAAAACAAAAAAATGTTTGGCCTGTTTTTTTTAAATTTGCCTTTGTGTTTCACTGTGTGAGAAGCTATGTGTTTAAAGAGGAAATCTGAGTTTAACTTAGATTTTCATGCAATGATGTAAAGAAGAGAAAGAGAAGATAGGGAAGTCTGAGAAGTAAAAAGTTTATATTTAATGTTAGATGCAGAAAGACTCACACTTTACCCTAAAATATATTCCACAAGGATCAATCATTTAAATGTACAAAAAAAAAAACAAAACCTAAAAACACTAGAATAATATGGGTGAATATTTTTAGAACCTTGGAGCCTTTCTTAGGATGTCATATAATCTGGATGCCACAAAGAGAAAACTGATAGACTTATTGCATTGTAAAAATTTTTACAGGAAAAAATAGAAGATACACATAAAGTCAATGTATCGAAGAAGAACTGGCGACAGTGTTTCATTTTGCCTATCAGAAAAAGGAAAATGCCCCTAACATATGATGTGCTCTTTAAAAATCAATATGAAAATTATGAACACAAAAATGAGCAAAGAAAATGAATAGGCAATTCAGAAAAAAGATTCAGAAGGCCCCCCAAAATGTCTGGAAAGATGTCCCTCTGTGCTCATAATTGAAAAATATAAACTGCAATAATGTAGACATACAAATTTTTTACCTATTGACAAATATTTAAGTTCTTAAATCCCCTAATTAGCAGATGTGTAAAGAAATGGGCTTTGCACATTCTAATGGTTAGATTGAAAACTGACTAAAAATTGGCAAGTTGGCAACATATATCACAATTTTACTTGTGAATTGGAAGTGGTTCTTCTTCTAGGAATTTGTTCTGCAAATATTCTCCCCAAAGTGTACAAAGGCTCTTTATTTTAGCATTATTTGTCATATCAGAAATCTGAAAACAGCCATCTATACTAATAAAAGGGTAATATGCTAATTAGAGTGGACATGTTCCAGATGTCCATCCAAACAAAGCCACAGTGGCTGCAAGGCCCAGGGCTCAGGCAGCCCTGGGCTCAGGCAGCCATGAGCCCCAGCAGCTGTGAGGCCCAGGGCTCAGGCCTCGCAGCCACGGCGGCCGGCAGGGGCAGCAGCAGCAGGGTGATGGGGGCAGTGCCTTCCCCTGATCAGCCTGGTCGCCTCCCGCAGAGAGAGGCCAGACTGTGGCTTAGCCGTCAGTAGGACATCCCCTAAGGGCTCCCGGACTGTGAGAGGGGGCAGGCCGGGCTGAGGGACCTCCTCCCCCGCACAAATTTTCGTGTACAGGGCCTCTAGTCCTATATAATAAAAGCCTAATATGCTAAGTTTCCAGTAGTCCATCAGCCATTCAGCCAATCAAAGTGTAATATGCTAATGATCCTATATAATAAAAGCCTAATATGCTAAGTATCCAGTTGTCCTTCGGCCATTCAACCAGTCAAAGGGTAATATGCTAATGATATGCTAAGGCTGCTCAACTGCTCGCTATGACATGCACTGACCACCAGGGGGCAGATGCTACCACCAGTAGGTTAGCTTGCTGCTGGGGTCCAGCTGATTAGGGACTGAGCAAGATGGGCTGGACATGCCCTGGAGCCCTCCTGCAGCCCCTCCTCAGCTGGCCAACCTCCCACATCCCTCCTTGGCCCTGATCATGCACCAGTGGGGTCCCTCGGCCTGGCCTGTGCCCTCTCACAATCCAGGACCCCTCGGGGGATGTCAGAGAGCTGGTTTCAGCCCGATCCCGCAGGCCAGGCAGAGGGACCCCACTGGTGCACGAATTTGTGCACCAAGCCTCTAGTATAGCATAACACTCCACTGACCCATATGAACTGACAATACAAGTTATCTCGGACATGTTCCTAAGAAAACAAGTCCTAGAACAGTAAACATAGGATACTCCCATTTGAGGTTAAGAAAGGCTCTATAATATTTAGACATGTGTATTATGTATGTGTGTACATATGTATGCTTTGCTTAAATAGACTTCCTAATTTATCAGAATCTTGGCTGAGGTTTCAATATTAATAATAGTAAGTGATATGTTCTCCCATATTCTAAATAAAGGTACTATATTATCCAGTCAGGGCTTAGTCAAAGGTAAACAACACCCTAAATTGTGATCCTTAGTTGATCACCCATCTTCATTCTCTATCAGAGAGTGAGGAAGAAAAGGAGAGCTTGGACAGTTGTTGCTGGTCTCATAGCATTAGAGTTCCATGGATTCCCTTCCTCATGAGGAGGCCGAATGGCATGCCAAGCGAAAAGAAAAGAAAGGATGGCCGGGCCTGCCAGAGGATGAAAAAGCATCTCACCCCTACTGATTACTTGTCAATCTGCCAACATTCAGAAGGCTCCCTCCATGCTGCTCTTACAACAGTCAGCTCTTGGGTGAACTTCATCTGTGTTCCCTAGAATTTGGGGGCACAGAATGAGATGCCTTCCTCTTCCCTAGAAAAGGCTAAAGGCCAGAGGTTGACAAGTTTTCCCATGAGCTAAGCGATCACCCTGGAGGGTAGCCAGGCCAGAGTCATTTTGAAAAGACCTTACCCCGGAGTCCCGCCCGCTGGGTCAAGGTAACCCCAGCAGAAATATTCTGAGAAGAGAAGAAGAATCATAGGACTGCACTGAGGGAGAGTCGTGAGAGGCTGGGCTGACAGAGCATCCCCCACTACAGAGGACAACTCAGAGACCAGAGCACAGAGTCCTTTAGTGGCAGAAGGAGTCTCTGAAAAACCCACAGAACCATCCCATGGAAGACAAAGCCAGCATTAGGTATCCACAAGCCAGAGGGCATAGATATTGGATAGCATAACGCCCACTGAGCAAGGCTGGTCCTTTGAAACGTCCATTCTCTACACGGCCCAATCCTGGAGGAGCCTGGGGCAGCAGGGGTCAGTGTGGGACTCCGAGGAGTAGAAAAGCAAGGAGGAGGAGAATGAAAAGCCACATCCCTCATTTCTCTTTCTTCTTGCAGGTTTCTGAACCAGGATCAGGCCTAAGCTTAGAGGGAGGGGAGGAATTTTTAAGTAGATGTAACAAAGAACTTTTGATTTTGATCAGATTTCCCTTTTAAATCTTTTAAATACATTTGAAAATAAAAGACTATTTTAACTTCTAGATGTGTTTGGAGACGTTGCAGGATCTGCAGAGAGACCTGCAGAGTGAGTTTGAAGGGCTTGCGTTAGAGAAAGAATAAAGTGACTTTTATGATTTCACCCCCATTTAGTAGCCTGTTAGGTATAGCAGTGCTACATGCATTAAACATTCCTGAAAAGATAAACAAGAAGCTCTTAGTTGTGCATACTCAAGGTGAGGGTACAGAGCGTCACACAGATGGGGGACTTTATTTCCATTCATCCATACTTTTTGCATCTCTTACAATAAACATAAATCACTCTTAACATTTAATGTGTTTTAAATATGGAGCCGATACAGGCTTTGCAGCAGAGGAATTTATGAAAACTCTTTGGCCAGAGCATTTAGCGTATCTTTCTCAGAATCCTCTCCTTCACCTTTAACACAGTTAACTACTGCCTACTTGGCCAATCCAGCTAGGGTTGGGTGGAGTTCCCTGGCCACCTAGTTGGCCCCATAGTGCACCAGAACCTTCTGGCTTCTATCCATTGAAGTGTGCTAGAGAACAAATAGCCCGGAGAGGGAGGCTCCCGACAGCCGGTGCTGTGGCCAATCAGTCTCATGGAACTAGGTACATCCCCAGGTGGATTCCTTAAGCCTTCAGTGCCGTCAGCATCCGCCTTGAGGAGGCCTCTTGATATACCAGCACCACTTTGGGGTACTGGCTGTATTGGCTCTTCTCAGCAGCTGTCATTCAGTTCTGTGGGTTCCAGGGCAAGAACCTCAGGAATCCAAGGCAAGGTGAGAACCAAAGACCAGGAGAGTCAGACCTGGGGAACTCAGGAGTCTGAATTTCTGGCAGTAGAATCCAGACCCATGGCCATGAGCCGGGATGACATAGGTACCTGAAGTCCATGCAAGGCAGCAGAAGGGAGAAACGGATGAGGGAGGGTAGAGGAAAGACTATGTCAAGAACTCGATTGTTTTAAAAAGCAGAGGCAAAGAAGAAACTGGAAGTGGAGGCAACTTCTGTTTAGGATTGGAAGCCTGCTTCCTCTGTCAGTGTGGGCTCCCTCTACCTCAGGAATGTGCTCTGCTGGTCATGCCACTAAGCCCCCATAGGTCGCTGTGCTAGGGAAATGGCTACTGGGATAATTAACCTGGATTCTGAAATCTGTGCATGAGGATAAAGGTAGATCCTAACAGAGCTCCCTCTGGCTAGTTAAGTACCCCCACACGACTGCTGGGAAAGGAAACTGCACAAGACTGAAATATAACAACTAATAAACAATGCAAAAGAACATGCCCTGAAAGGTAAGGACAGGAAGCACTCCATAGTCCTATAAATTATTCCTGTTTATTGAGTGCTAAAAGCACAAGTTCCAGACATATATAAATAATATATTTGTATAAATAATTGAAAACACAAGGAAAATTACATAAGCAGGAACCAAATCTAAATTTAGCAAGGCCTCTGGCTTTATGAACCCCTGGAAACTATGCTTCTCAATAAGCCCCATCACCTCATCCAGAAGAAAATCAAGATGAGAAACATTTTACTATATCATATGGACTGGCCACAGCATTTCCTTTGGTTTTCAGTTTCCCCATCTGAAAGAAAAAAAAAAAGCGGTGTGAATAAATAAGCTCTTAAATAAGCTCTAAATTCTACTAGAGCTCTGACAGCATATCATCTGCTTAAAAATTAGTAGAATACTCATTAATTAGGATCCTGTTTACACCTCCAGTGTTCAGAATCATAACTTGTTTTAGGCTTGAGTTTCTAGCTTTATTACAAAACCCCCTATGTAAATCCTCATATCTCTGAGCATCCTAAACATCTCTGAATTTCAGGTGTATACTGTATGGCTTGACCTGTCCTTGAGCAGCACTTTCTCTAGTAACATTGGTAATCCTGGTTTGGTGTTCAGCTAATAAGTTACTGTCATTGGCCAAAAGAGCACCCTGTGACTACAACCTTAATTCATGAATTAGCTCATTGTTTCTCCCTCCTTGGGACATTAGCTTGTTGTCTGTTTCTTCCAGAGGAAGACTTCACAGATGCCAAAAGCTCTGGTGTGAATTAAATAAATGGACTTCATTTTCTAAGTTGTGCAAAAGGCAGAAGGAGCATGCACTTCCTGGTCTTCTTTCCTCTCACAATGGTCACACTGGATTCTACGGACGAGCTATCCAAAAGCCACCAGTAGCCCTGGTTAATGAGAAAAGGAAAAGATTATGTGCACTCTGAGTCTGGCATAGCTATTTTCCTCTATGACTCTGTTTAGACTCAGATATAGCAGTGAAATCGCAAACATCATCATTTATTGAATAGCAACCATGAGGCAGGTACACACACTAACTCTAATCTTATAACAATTTGGCAAAGTACATATTATTATCTAGACCCGTGGTTGGCAAACCGCGGCTCACGAGCCACATGCGGCTCTTTGGATCCTTGAGTGTGGCTCTTCCACAAAATACCACGTGCGGGCGCGCACGTACAGTGCGATTGAAACTTTGTGGCCCATGCACAGAAGTCGGTATTTTGTGGAAGAGCCACACTCAAGGGGCCAAAGAGCTGCATGTGGCTCGCGAGCCACGGTTTGCCGAGCCACAGTTTGCCGACCACTGATATTAGACCAACGATTTTCAACTGGTGTGCTGCAGTGTGCCGCATGAATTATAAAACATGCGATACCTGACTATTTAGTCAGGGGCACTGGCCTCTTTTCCCTTGATTATCAAATAAAAAAATGACAACAGTCAACATAACAATAGGCATCAGTGTGAATGAATGGAAATTTAACCTATTTTTTATCATATTGGCAAAAATATAACATTTTTTTATATGCTTCGGAATTTGTGATTAATTTATGTGTGCCATGAGATGAGAAAGGTTGAAAATTGCTGATCTATACTATTAGATACTAGGACTATAGGTATTCGTATCCACAGGTATTTATAGATACTATACTACCATAGGTACTATACATTAGATATTAGTAGCTATACTATTAACCTTTGAGTCTCAAAGGCTAAGTAACTTGTCTATCTCATTTGACTCCAGTATTCTCACACAACGTCTGAGGTCCTTCTCAAGGAACACACTGCAGTGGTGAAGCCTAAGGACCCTAGAGACAATGTCTGGGTTCCAACCCTTGATCCAGAATGTACCAGCTCTAAGGTTTTACACAAGTTTTTCAGCTCCTTAAAGCTTTTGTTTTCTCTCTGTCCATAGTAATAGTACTTACTGCATAGGGTTAAATTATGGAATGTGGCAATAGTACCATAATGCAAGTACATGCACTTAGCACATTCCTTGGCAAGTAATGAGCACTCAGTGCATGGTGGTAGGTATGGTTTCTACTGTTGCCTATATATTGTGCTCCCTCTAGAAGCACACTTAATCCAAGTTCTACAATGGGACAGGAGCTCTTGCCACAGTAGCCTCCCACAGTAAGTGCCCCCAAAATTTTTGTTAATGATTTCTGTGGTTTGCCTAATGAGGTATGCTCAGTCTGGGCAAGGCATATGTGTGCTTTTATTTTTATTTACATTCCCTAGAGTCTCTTCTTTTCCCCTTATATATGTGCACACACATGCACCCATATGTATGTATATTCAATAGCACATATACAGGGTAACAATCACTACTCATTTATATTAATGATCCCACAATGCCACAGAAATGTTTTATTTCAGAATTTATCATATGGCATAGGATAATATTTCTGCATCTGAAATTAATATTAAATACTTACTAATATAACACATGTACTTTGAAGATTGCTAAAGAATAAATTTTGGAGAAAATGCCACATAGAAAAAAAATGTGTGTATATGTGCCCCATATCATTCATTTACTATCTTGTTATGATGCTGCCAAGTTCATCAATTATACTTTGGAAAGGCAACAATTATTCTTACAGTATATTCATCTTATGTTGGTAAATATAGATGGTAAGCAACAGTTGTTCCTTCTCAAACTGTTCAAACAGAAAAAAAATAATACCACATAATCAAGTTGGTTTTCTATTGCATGCATGTTCAAGGGGGCAGTTAAGACCATAAAATATGGCCAAGACTGGCCACAATCACTCTATGAGCCCCAAATCGCAGATGTTTAAGGCATTAGGGGTTAGAAACCCTGGATAGAAAGTTGGGAAACAGTGTATCTCTCTCCCAATCCCATAAAGTATAACACAATATCCTCTCTATGAGTAGCATGCCATACCTTGAATAAAGAAGACAGCAAGCCATATGAAAACAATGGCCTTTAGAACCTTTGCACTGACTATTCCCTCTTTTCTAGAAATGCTCTACCGCCCTAGCCAGTTTGGCTCAATGGATAGAGCATCGGCCTGCAAACTGAAGGGTCCTGGATTCAATTCTGGTCAAGGGCACATGCCAGGTTGTTGGCTCAATTGCTAGTTGGGAGCGTGTAGAAGGCAGCCGATCAATGATATTTTCTCATCATTGATGTTTCTATCTCTCCCTTCCTATCTGAAACCAATAAAAATATATTTTTAAAAATCTGCCTCAGTGATCTCTAACTGTGTTAAGGTGCTATAAGAGCATTTCACAGCAAATACACACCAAATACAGTGTAAAAGAGTGGTCCCCTTATACCCAATATTTTAAGTTTATGCAGGATATTATTTCAGAATCTAGTGCCTGTTCCCATTTATAATCATCTTTACCTGTAGTATAGTGGTTCTACCCAACCACAATTAAGGATGGTGCCTCTGTTATTATCAGAGTATTCCTACCTTGTTTGACCAGATAACTGACATTGTAAAAATAGAAAAAAATTAATTGTATTATAGCCACCACAACTTGACACCCTTATTCATTCTTCCCTAATTTTTTACAGACTCCTTCACCTTACAGTTGACCAATAGTTACAAATCTATATCTTTATTATCATTTGCCATGTACATTTATAACTTAATAACTAGATTGATAATCATGAAAGTTAAGTGCTTGATCGTTTTTAACAAAATGTACATGTTGTGAACTTCAAGACATTTCAAGACTTCTGATTTAAGATTTCTCTTGGAAAGTAATTCTATTATCTTTACTGGAATGAATTGAATCTAGCTTGGGGCTGATGATAAAATCAAAGTGACTTCGAAAAGTAAATAATCTAATTCAAGTGAGAGGAGGCACATAGGCCCTTACCAAACAAAAATCACTGGATGTGATGAATGGTTGTTACAACATTGGGAGCTCTCCCTTAGTATAGAATCCCTTGTAGTTTTGAACAGAGTGTTACTAGGACAAAAGTTTAAATCTCATGCAAACGTAACAGAATTAAGTGTGTCCTCAATGAATGGTATTTTTTAAAGTTTTCTTTAAAAAACACCCCACTCACATAAAAACACCCAATCCCCATTGACCATCGTCACTGTGATTTCCTGATCTATGACTTCTTTGTCTCCAGCTCCATGCTCTGATCGCAACTGTCACTGAGTCACACAGCCTGCTCTAGGCGTAGAGCCAATTTGATTACAACAACCGCTTGTGTGACAGAGAAAGGTGGTTTTCAGAGCCCTAGCAAATGGCTCACCCAAGCTTCTGACTCTGAGGCATAAATTTTGACTGTCATTCACAACATGAAAAATAAACATCTGCCTAACCTAGTAAACCAACAACCTGGAAAATCCTTATGAGCACTGAGTTCTATCACCAGGACACAGTGGGAATGATCAGATGGGTCACACTCTAGCCTTGTAATAAGTAGACATGAACACAGCTACATTCCTCAAAAGCACAATTTCCATGCACTCAATACATTTGCAATCTTATTTTTATTTCTCCAAGCTTACAATTGTGGCTGGCTCGTTTTGAATCCCAGGTGCATAGTACATGGCATATGCATATAAAATATTTATTTAACTGAAGTGGAATGAAAATAACAAGTCACTTAGAGACAGAAAGGTACCTGCTTGTTAGCCTCATCTAACCAAAAAGCTGCTAATTAAGGGGTAGGTGATGGGAATCTAAGGACTCTTTCAATTTTTAAAACTGAACTGAGTTGTTCAGTTTTAAATTAGTTATATTAGTTTGATGGAAACCAAGTCCTGTTTTTTAACTTATCAAATAATATGGTATTCTACTAATGTAGTTAAGGCAATAAAAAATTATATATGTAAATAAGATGTCCTAACCACTACGACGCCTGGGCAGGATATCACCCTGTATTTATTTTTATGTTTCTGTGTTTCCCTTTCTGGTTACCATCTAAAAAATAACCTAGAACATTAAAATTCTTCAAACTCCTGGAAAGGAATAAGCCTTTTACTATAATACTGGAGAGCTGGTGCACGGATTCAGGCACATTGAAAGGAAATTAATTAGAAGAAATATTTTAATATCTCTATTCGTTCTTTCTCTATAATAGAAGTGTCAACCAAATTTACAATCAACAATGACAGATCGAAACACATGCATGCAATTGGCGCCAGTGAGAGCTTTATATGTATTATGCATGTGCATGTCAACTTAGCCTTTTATATATATATATAGAATAAACTTGCTTAATTAGACCAGATTTCTGATTTAGCTAGACTTTTTCCAGCCCAGTGAAGCACCCCAACTTCTCTTTCAGGTAATTGTCAGCAACACAGCAGTAAATATCAACTTACAGCAGATTATTGTTGTAGATCACATAGGGAGAACAAAGGGTAAAATATTTAACTGCAGCAGTGTTTGACAATATTCTGCACAATGAGAAAACCTAAAGTCATTTTCAAGTTCCACCATTTCTTACTTCTTTTCAGTCAGGTCAAGTTTCTAAACTTTCTAAATCTCTGTTTTCTGACTAATGAAAAGAAAATAGGATTCCACTGAGCCTCCTACCTACCTACTCCAGGACTTCTGTGAGGGTCAAATGAGATGAGGCACAGGAAAATGCTTCACACACATTTGGTTAAAGTGTGAAATGTTTGCACCTGGCTATAAAGCAAGTCATGTTCCTGGGCTGAAGAAACTGCCAGGAGGCTAGTTGGTGCTAGGGAGAGGAAGCTGGGCATTGCTAAGTGACGTCATTACCCAGCGCCCACAGCCACTGTTTCCGGGCTGGGCTGGGCTGTGGGCTGCACTTTGCGCCATGGGGTCTCAGCAGCATTAGCTGCAATTTGGTGGGGTGTCACTCTGGGGTGTGGTGAGGCCTGTGTCCCACTTGGGTGCAGCTGAGTGTTGCTTTGTGGGTGCCAGTTCTGCGGTGCCATTTCTCTGTGCGCGTCACGGCAGCTCCTGCGTTGAACATCTGCCCCCTGGTGGTCAGTGCATGTCGTAGTGACCGGTCGGACGGTCAGACACTTAACGTATTAGCCTTTTATATATATACTAGAGGCCTGTTGCAAAAAGGGATTCATGCAATAGGCCTTCCTTTCCCCTGGCTGCTGGCACCGGTTTGCCTCCTGCACATGGGGCCCAGGCCTTCGCTCTGGCCGAGTTCTGGCCGGAGCCGGCCCCGGAAATGTCAGGCCTCGCTGCTCCACTGGCCCCAGGCCGTCAGGCTTCACTCCACCGCTTGGAGCCTACGTATGCAAATTAACCACCATCTTTGTTGGCGGTTAATTTGCATATCGTGCTGATTAGCCAATGGGAGGTGTAGTGAAGGTACAGTCAATTACCATGTTTGTCTATTATTAGATAGGATAGATTAGAGGCCCAGTGCATGAAGTTCGTGCATGGGGAGGGTGCCTAGGCCTGGCCGGTGATCAGGGCCAATCTATGGGGCAACTGGCGGGCCGATCAGGGGGGCCCCCGCTGGCACCCACCTTGGCTGGCCTGGGGCCTGCAAGCTGGGGGCAGCTCCTGCGTTGAGCATCTGCCCCCTGGTGGTCAGTGTGCGTCATAGTGATCGTTCGTCATTCTGCCGTCCAGTCTATTTGCATATTAGGCTTTTATTATATAGGATATCTTTTGCTCTTGACTGATTAGTATATCTTCATTTCATTTATATACTTCACCTGATAAACCCTAATTAAACTGAGTGCATAGTTAGGCAACTGTGGGAAAGAAAAGTAGACTAAGATATAATCACTGTAGCTACCATATATTTAATTCTTCTTAGACCCTACTCTTAAGCTAATGCTTTACATATATTATCTCAATTAAACAAACTTATGTGGCTGTTACTGTTCTTATGCCCATTTTACAAAGGAAGAACATTAGAGAGGCTAAATCAGTGGTTCTCAACCTTTCTAATGCCGTGACCCTTTAATACAGTTCCTCATGTTGTGGTGACCCCCAACCATAAAATTATTTTTGTTGCTACTTCATAACTGTAATTTTGCTACTGTTATGAATCGTAATGTAAATATCTGATATGCAGGATGTATTTTCATTGTTACAAATTGAACATAATTAAAGCATAGTGATTAATCACAAAAACAATATGTAATTATATATTCAATATGTGTTTTCCTATGGTCTTAGGTGACCCCTGTGAAAGGGTTGTTCAACTCCCAAAGGGGTGGTGACCCACAGGTTGAGAACCACTGGGTTAAATATTGTGCTCAAGGTCATTTGTCTAATAAGTAGAGAGCTGAAGTTCAACCCATGGCTCTTTGACCCCAAAGCCCCGTACTTTCCTGTTCACACACAGGTAGAAACAAAAGAGAAGATGCATTTTCTTATTCCAACCAGCAATATGGATGGCAAATGAGACACGTGTGCCTGAAACAACTTAAATGATTCTAAGGGAATAGAAAAGGAAACATAAGATGGACGTAGGAAAGTCAGTTCCAGGCCAGAAAGAATCTGCAATTTTTAGTCATCCCCACAATTCCTTCCTCTAGAATATTCATCTCCCAGCTCAGCCAGCTTTTTTATGTTTTTGTTTTGCAACTGGGGGTCCCCCAGGGCAGTCTGCTTTCCCTAGATTTCTGGCCTCAGTAGAAATGTACCCTCCTTCTCTCTTAGTGAAGTCAAAGCTGGAGGTTTTCAAAAAGGATTCCATTAAGAAGTGAAGGGAAAATGAACATGGTGGAAGAAGAAGAGTGAGAGGGAAATGCAAAATATATATATATATGAAGAAAGCATTAAAAGAACATTTGAAATTACGAAAATTAATCTTTACAAATGCCTACCTTTTTTGTTTGTTTTTGCATTGTTGCTTTTTTTTTTTTGCAGTCCTTAGCAAAGTTTACTCAGAAATCTGCCTTTTCAATTTAGTAAATTCAAAGATCTCAAGTTTCTTTGCCTTTGATTGGAGGTGGGGGTAGGGTGACAGCTAAGATTTCTCTGGGCATATATCATCTTATTTCACTATGAGGACATGATGAAAGGGCTATTATTATCAGCTTTTACAAAATAGGAAACTGGGGTTCAGGAAAATTCCTTTTTCACAGGCCCTTCGCCAGTCAGAGGCAGAGAACAGCAGGACTTCTGACCAGGTTCCTGGGTTGACAGTGCTCTCTGCAACCTTCAGCACTCTCCGCTTCTTTGTCCTGAGGTGCTTCCTTCTACACTCGCTCATTTGCATTCCCTCCTCCAATAGCTTCTTCAACAGTGGAAGCAAAAGTCAGTCTTAGAATAGTGCGCCTAAGATTGGGGTTTGGAGGTTTACATACAAAGACTCTCAGAATACTTGGGTTCAAATCCTATGGATCATCTGTGTGCAAATGTGTGATCTTAACCTTCCTGGTGAGATTTCCTTGTCAGTAAAATGGGGATGAGTGATGGTGCTACCACCTTACAGGGTGAGAACTGAATATGTAAACACGAACCTCAGGGAAGTAATTAGAGCAGTGCCTGGCACAGATGAGCACTGCTACATAATTACAAAATGCTGCCACGAGGTAAGTTGTTGCCTGGGAAGGAATAAGAAATTAGGAGTTTAATCTTCTTCCTAAAATAGGACATGTCATACTCACTGAGTCTCTCTGTTGCTATGGGTCAGCTCTATGACTTGGGACAATAATGATAAGCAGCAAGGAATGCCCAGAAGATAGAAATACTTTGGACTTTCCAGTGTCATATAAAATCGATTATATTGATCTTTGAAGTAATGGTTCATCCGGAAGAAAACAAAACCTGTTGTTAAAAGATAAATTGAGACATAGTACGTTTTTATTTTATTAGAGCAAAAATTGATTGAAACAGGGCAGAGACAAACCTGAAATGGTTAGGAGTGTTTTAACAGCTCCTTAGTAGAAAGACTTTTTTTTTTTAATATGTAAGAGGCACATGCAAAGCAATCCTTAGATTGACCATAGCTTAAACATTTGCCTTATTTTGAAAAACCTAGTTTGTGATTGGTTGTCCTTAGATTCCAATTTCCTTGCCTGGAGGCATTTCAGGCTTAGGTTCAGTTTGCTGTGTAGATTACTAAGGCATCGAAGACACTTCGGCCTAATGGCCTGTTCAATTAAACACTGTATTGGCTATTTTCCTAGTATGTCTATTTCTTTGGGCAAAATAGATGCTACAGATAAACAGTTATTTACCTTGGGGCTGGGACAACCTTCTGAGTTGATAGTTCAATGCTTTCACTACACTCAGCCACAACCTTCCTACGCTTCATTCCAATACAGATGTTAGGAAAACACACAGAGAGATAGCAGATTAAAAGATAGCCCCACATGTGAAATATTCCCCCAAATGAACGCTTCCTCTTAAAGAAAAATGTCATTATTTTATTAAAAAAGGTATCTATTTATCTATCTATCTACCTACCTACCTACCTGCCTGCCTACATAGAGAACTACATAATTTGAAGGACTGGGGAAAAGACATTTTATAATAATGCTCATTTAAAGAAAACTTCATTGAACAACACATAGCTTCAAGTCAGGCCTATTTTCAATGACCTGAAGGATTTAAATGGGTCATTTTAAGAGAGATGGATTGTTTGAGATAGACTGGTTAAGAATACCTATCGAGTCTTTGACATAAATAATAGTCCTTTACGCAAAATTAATATTCCTGCTATAATATATATTGAGTTTAGGTATGAACGCTGGCTTCGTCTTACTGTAGAAGTTTCCAATTATTCTTAGAATACTTGGGATATTTCATTTTTAATAGGTTCCTCAGGCAATTCAAATACATACCAAAATTTGGAAACCACTGACATACTTTCTAATGGTTACCCCATAGTCCATTATAAGGACATGGTACTATTTATTTAATCAATCTCCTTTTCTTGGACATTTAGGTTTAATATAAGTGTTCACCATTATAGATCATATTGTGATGACCATCTTTATAACAACATCTAACATTTATTGCATGTTTTGTATGTGCTGCCACTATACTACACTTTTATTTCCTTAAGATAAATTCTTAAGAGAAAAATTACTAAGATACGTTTTGTGTATTTTTAAGGTTTTTAAAAAATATATATTTTTATTGATTTCTGAGAGGAAGGGAGATGGAGGGAGAGATGGAAATATCAATGATGAGAGAGAATTATTGATTGACTATCTCCTCTATGTTCCCCACTGGGGATCGAGCCCAAAACCCGGGCATGTGCCCTGACTGGGAATTGAACCCTGACCTCCTGGTTCATAAGTCGACACCCAACTACTGAGCCATGCCGGCTGGGCTGTTTTGTGTAGTTTTAAGGTTTTTGATGCCTAGATGCTACTCCAGAAGGTTTGCTCTGTGGCCACTTTTGAGTGGGAAAACACGGATAGCTATGTTACATGAAGACTAGCATTCAGCGATGAGTTTAGGAAGTGCCCACAAACAGTGCCTCATTCAAGAGACTTAGGAAAGATACAGCACAACGTCCTGACTCAAGCATCATATCTTAGCTGCTGTTGTTGCTAAAAGTAGCACTCCTGAGTGGCTGCTTCCAGGAATGCCTGTCCAGAATCCAGCCGCAGAGACTGTACGCTGTTTCTGGGAACTGGCACATTTCACATGCTGTCCCTTCCGGGGCCCATCAAGGCAGAGCCAGCCATCTCCTGTAGTCACGGGAACAAAGGGCAGTGTGGAAACGCCGAATCCAAGATCATTTGTTACAGAATTCAATATGAAAATGTTCTGATATCAGACAAAAGAAATATGCACAGACGTGTGTACCCAGGTAGTTAAGACATTAAAGCAAGCCTAGCCTTGGCAGATACGGCTGTTGGTTGAGTGTTGTCCAGTGCACCAAAAGGTCACTGGTTAGATTCCCCATTAGGGCACATGCCCAGGTTAGGGGTTCAGTCCCCGGTCGGGGTTCATGCACGAGGCAGCTGATTGATGCTTCTATTGCATTAATGTTTTTTTCTCTCTCTCCCTCTCCCTTCCTCTCTTTCTCAAAAAAAAACAAAAAAACACACCAAAACATATTTTTTATAAAAGAATATGAATTCTTCCCAATAATATGAATTACATGTTCATACTATATCTTAACCATCTACTATGGGGAGGAAGAAATTGTTTGGAAGCATGACATTTTTCCATGTAAGACCAGAGTGAGATTTTTTGGCTACCTAAATAGATTTTTTAAAAATCACAGCAGCAACTCATTATAATGCTAGCACTGGGAGACAAAGCCATCTTGTTTTCAAAGAAATCTGGTTGATTTAATGAACATAATTAGATCACTTAGGATCTCTGTACAAATAGTGAAATGCAAGGCTAATCACCTTAGCATAAAGCAGAGTGAAAACACATGGTATCCTGAAAATGTAGAATGTTGAAACTAGAATGGATTTTATATTTAACTAGAGTCCTGGTGCATGAAATTCGTGCACTGAGTGGGAGGTGTCACTCAGCCCAGCCTGCACCCTCTCCAATCTGGGACCCCTCGGGGGATGTCCAACTGCCGGTCATCCCTCTCACAATCCGGGACTGCTGGCTCTAACCACTCGCCTGCCTGCCTGCCTGGTCACCCCTAACCACTTTTGCCTGCCAGCCTGGTTGCCCCCTAACCGCTCCCCTGCCAGCCTGATTGACACCTAACCGCTCCCATCGGCCCGATTGCCCCAACTGCCCTCCCCTGCTGGCCTGGTCACCCTCAACTGCCTTCCCCTGCAGGCCTGGTCGCCCCCCACTGCTTTCCCCTGCCAGCCATCTTGTGATGACATGGGGACGGCCATCTTGTGATGTGAGGGCATGAGGGTCAATTTGCATATTACCTCTTTATTATATAGGATTGGCTCTACCAATCCTTTTAAGAATATAGTAAAAGTAGGGCCCTGGCCAGTGTGACTCAGTTGGTTGGAGCATTATTCTGTACTCCAAAAGGTGGTGAGTTCAATTCTGGTCAGGCACCTACCTAGGTTTCTGGTTCGATCCCTGGCTGGAGCATATACAGGAGGCAACCAATCGATGTTTCTCTCTCCCTCTCTCTCTCTCTCTCTCTCTCTCCCTTCATCTCTCTAAAAATCAATTATAATAATAAAAAGGAACAAAAAGAACAATGTAAAGGTGCAACTTATACATAATTTCAATAGAGATTGTCTAGTCCCCACTTTTTATTTTATTGATTAGGTAAGTAAGGCACAGAGTTAGAGTGGACTTCTGAAGGTCACGTCGCTAGCAAAAGGAAAGTGCAATAGATGTCTGATTATACACTAACTAGAGGCCCAGTGCAAAAAATTCATGCACTGGTAGGATCCCTAGGCCTGGCCAGCGATCAGGGCCAATCTGTGGGGCAACTGGTGGGGCAATCAGGGGCCCCCTGCTGGCATCCACCTTGGCTGGCCTGGGGCCTGCATGCTGGGGGCAGCTCCTGCATTGAGCGTCTGCCCCCTGGTGGTCAGTGCACATCATAGTGACTGGTTGTTCTGCCAGTCATTCCACCATTCAGTTGATTTGCATATTAGCCTTTTATTACATAGGATACTCAATTCAGTGTCCATTCCTTTATTTTCTTTCCCTTTCAGTGTTCCCAAAAATGTCCAAAGAATTTTCAATCATTACATATAAATGCTCCTCCCTTGAGGAAAAATATAAATGGGGCATCATAAATACTAAATAAAGATGTTTAGTTTTTCCTCTCCACTTACAACATGCCTGCTATATGATGAAAACATCCCTAAAAGCCTTGTGCATATTAAATGTGTATCTTTTTTAAAATATATTTTATTGATTTTTTTACAGAGAGGAAGGAAGAGGGATAGTTAGAAACATCGATGAGAAACATCAATCAGCTGCCTCCTGCACACTCCCTATTAGGGATGTGCCCGCAACCAAGGTGCATGCCATTGACCGGAATCGAACCCAGGACCCTTGAGTCCACAGGCCAAGGCTCTATCCACTGAGCCAAACCGGTTATGGCTTAAATGTGTATCTTGTGACTGGGTGTCTATCAAAGCAATCAATCACTCTTCATATGGATTTTGTGAAGAGCCAGGAAGAAGGGGTTCTGGAGTTTTCTATAGGGAAGATTAGGGGCAGAGATTTAAATAAAAGAAGCTGTTTAAAAGAAGGAAGATTAGAAGCCATGGCCTGATGCTCAGTTGGTTGGAGCCTCATCCCATACACTAAAAGGTTGTGGATTTGATTTCTGGTCAGGGCACATATCCAGATTGCAGGTTCAATTTTCAGTTGAGGCCCGATCCAGAGGCAACCAACTGATGTTTCTTACATCAATGTTCCTGTCTCTCTCTGTCTCTCTCCCCTCCCCCGCCGCCCCCCCCCCCCCACAACCCTGCTTCCTCTCTTTAATAAAAAAAAATAAAGAAACACAAAAGAGAGATCAGAAGACAGTCTGTTTGATCTAAGTAGTACGGTGAGGACAAGGAAAATTTCTGTGGTTGTTATTTCCTGTTATAACCAACCTGAGCACCTGAAACCAGGTCTGGCACATAGTAAATGCTTAGTTAATGTCTGTTGAATAAAAGAACATGAATCTAGCACTCAGGAGACCTGATATCCAATTCTGGATTTCTCACTAGCCTTGGGTCAACCCACTTTTCTGAGCCTCATTTTCATCATCTGTTACATGAAAGGCTTGGACTACATTAGCTCAGTGGTAGATGCAGGTACTTTCTTTCTGCTGAGCTCCCATTTAGCAGGGGTGTGTCCCCCTTCTCTATCATCTGTATGATTATGATCACACGACTCATCCCCAAATTAGTCAAATCTAACCCTTCCCATGGACAATGTTGACTGGTCCAGGCATAGAAACTCCCAAGCTAGGCCTATATGAGTTTTTTCCAAAGAAAAACTGGAACAAAATTTAATATTATCCTCCTTCTCATGGCTGAAATTTAGAAAATACAAACCCACAATTGGTTGGTGGTCACCTTCCCCAATTCTGTCTGAGTGGTAGAAGTATCCAATAGATAGAAGGAAAAAACAGACACAGACACTGAGCAGAGAGACAGAAACAACTTTTCATCCATGATGCTAGCTGAACCGGAGGCCCAATGCATTCCTGTCCTTTATGTAATCCTCACATTAAATGCCCCAATTAAAAATCAGATCAGTCACTTAGCCATGAGATTATCTATTTATTGAGATGAAAATAGTTATATCCAATAAATTCTAATATCTTTTTATTTAACTTTTTAAAATCAATTTGAGAGAGAGGGGTAGGGAGGGAGAAAGAGAGGGAGAGACAGAGACAGACATTGATTTGTTGCTGCACTCATTTATGAGTTCATTGGTTGGTTCTTGTACATGCCCTGACTGGAGATTGAACCTGCAACCTTGGAGTACTGGGATGACACTCTAACCAACTGAGCTATTCTGCCAGGGCTATACATTGATGCCCAGTACATGCCCTGACTGGAGATTGAACCTGCAACCTTGGAGTACTGGGATGACACTCTAACCAACTGAGCTATTCTGCCAGGGCTATACATTGATGCCCAGTACATGCCCTGACTGGAGATTGAACCTGCAACCTTGGAGTACTGGGATGACACTCTAACCAACTGAGCTATTCTGCCAGGGCTATACATTGATTTTATTTGGGTCTATATTTTTAAACTTACCAATAGGGATATATTCTATTCTTTGAATGATCTTGGTAAAAGGGATAATGAGATAAGCAAAATTATATTAGCAAATAATGCTAAGCTTGGTCAGAGTCAGAGAACATGAATTCAAATCCTGATCTGCTTCTTACTAGCTTATGTAAGCTTGCTTAAATAACTTCACCTTTCTGAATCTTGAGTTTCCACATCTGCTAAATTGGTAATCAGGCTTACAAAGATAGTATACATAGGATTGAATGGAGTACCTGGTACCTAAAATTTAAAATAGTATATAAATCTCAAATATATTATTAAACACTTTGATTGTCTTAGAATGTCTAAATATATCACGTTATCATTAATAAACATGTAAAATGGTAATATTCAAAGTAAATTTTCCTAAGATTAGGAAGATTAATCAAAGTATCTTAGTCTAATTATTGGGTAATAATTATTTCTCAGGCAGTTCCAGCAGAATAAAGGTTTTCCTTTCCTTTCTTCTATTATTATTCCAACACCTGCTCAGTTTCATTTCGATCCCTGGTTTTATAAGGAAACACCCAAATAATATCATTCACACATGACCAGAGGTAGAAAATCCTGGCAAGAAATGATACCCAAATATTTTGACTTGGATTTTTATACTACTTATGTTTTGCACCTTTTCCCCTTCATGAATGTCCTGGCCAGACAGGAAGAAGCTGGAATGAAAAAGTGGAATTTGTCTGGAAAGAAAAGTTCCAGTTATCCTTGTAATGTTGTTAGAGAACAAATTCTCATGCCACTGGATGGTAGCGTTAACCTGAGCTGGGGTAGCATTGTCTTACAGAACAGGGCTTCCTCAGCCTTAGCACTGTTGACATATCAGGTGGGATAGTCTTTTATTGTGAGAGGCTATCCTTAGTAGCATCCCTGGTCTCTACTTACTAGATGCCAGTGGTATTCTCCTTCTCCCTGGCCCAGTTGAGACAACTAAAACTATCTCCAGATATCACCAAATTTCTGAGAGTCAGCGGTACAAAATTGCCCCTGATTGAGTACCACTGTCATGTGATGATTCCCCATGGTCTTTTTTACTGTGTTGAAGATGAAGGGGCATCTGATTCGCCAAGGTTGGGGGCTCCATCCCAGTCAGGACATATACAAGAATCAACCAATGAATTCATAAATGTGTGAAACAAATCAGTTTCTCTCTCTCTCTCCTTCTTCTCTTCTCCTCCTCTCCTTCTCCTTCTCCTTCTCCTTCTCCTTCTCCTTCTCCTTCTCCTTCTCCTTCTCCTTCTCCTTCTCCTTCTCCTTCTTCTTCTCTCTCTCTCTCTCTCTCTCTCTCTCTCTCTCTCTCTCTCTCTCTCTCCCCCTTCCTCTCTCTCTCTAAACATCAATTAAAATTTTTTTTTAAATATCAAAATTTCATTGTTTCATCTAGAATATTTTAAGAACACACTTTGTAAACCTTATACTCTGCCTAAAAGCTCAAATCAGATGATGAGTGTAAAGTCAATCTCATCTTTCTTTATAAGAGTCCACACCTCTACAATTTTTGTGAATATTAGAAGGACAGCAAGGGGAGATGCCAGAACAATGTCCCCAGGTTGAAAGAAGTATGCCTGTATGTGAGCTTGAAGGCTTGGTTTGGCCAAGGGCTTAGGCAGCATGAGTTTACCGAACCCACAATACACTGCATTTTATTGGTGCTTTTATGAACAAGTTCCATCAAGTGGGCCACTAGGTTGGCGACAAGAATCAGAAGGTAATTTTCCCCATTTCTTTCTTTCCTACTTCCTTCCTTTCTTTTTTTATTTTTCTTTATTTTTTCTCCTCTTATCTTCCACATTTCCCCCCCGCCCCCTTGTCCATATCCTTCTTATAGTTACTTTCTCTTCTGTTACTATTTTATTCAAATACAGGTCATGGAAGTTCAGCATTGACTGTGAGTGGGGCTCTGGAACCAGATGGCTTGAGTTTGAATCAGGGCTCTGCTACTTTCTTGCTATGAAACCTACTCAAGCAAGTTATTTGACCTTGTGTGCTTTCATTTCTTCATCACTAAAATGGAGATGATACTAATAGTACCTGCCTCATGGCAAGATCTGTATTAACATATGCAAAGCACATGGAACAGTGCCTGGCATGTAGTACGCAACCAATAAATGTTAGCTATTATGATGATCTTCATGTCCTCCACCAGGGAAGAACATGTATCACATCCTATATAATAAAGAGGTAATGTGCAAATTAACCCTCACGCCCTCACAAAATGGTTGCCTTCGACCAGGCTGGCAGGGTATTAGTGAGGGACGACCAAATGACTGAACAAGCAGGCTGCGTGGGGTGACCAGGCCAGTGGGGGGGCCATGAGGGGCAATTGGGGGTGGCCAGGCCGGCGGGGGGGGGGGGCAGTAAGGGGTTACCAGGCCTGCAGGGGGGGCAGTTAGGAGAAACCAGGCTGGCAGGAAGAGGGCAACCTGGCCAGCAGCGGGGGGCAGTTAGGGGTGACCAGGCTGGCAGGGAGTCAGTTAGGGGCAATCAGGCCAGCATGCAGAGGCAGAGAGGGGTGATCAGGCTGGCAGGGGTGAGGGGGGCAGTTAGGGGTGACCAGCGATTAGGAGCCAGCAGTCCAGGATTGTGAGAGATGTCCGACTGCCGGTTTAGACGTCCGACGTCCCGATCCTGGGGATCGGGCCTAAACCGGCAGTTGAACATCCCCCAAGGGACCCCGGATTGGAGAGGGTGCAGGCTGGGCTGATGGGATCCTCCCCCCCCCCCATGCATGAATTTCGTGCACTGGTCCTGTAGTTTTTATATAAAAGAGCCCAGCAACAACTGCCCATTTGTATTTATGTAGTGGATTATTCTATATTACTGGTCTGGGAGAGGAGAAAGTTAGATATCTGTCTTTTCTCCCTGATGCATTGTTATTGCTAGTCTTAATACAATGTATACAGTGTTTCAGTATGACTGGAGAAAAAGCAAATTTTAAAATTACATACAAAAAAATAGAATATCAAAAACAGAGAAGATAATTTTGAATAGCCTTTTAAAAGTACTTTTATTTATTATTTTTCTTAGAAAAGACAAAGATCCACTGGTAATAATCTATAATAATAAAAGCATAATATGCTAATTAGACTGGATGTCCTTCTGGACAATCTTCCAGATGAAGCCGGGGCTGCGAGGGAAGCCCGGGTCCTGGGTGCCTGCTGGCAGCCGGAGGGAAGCCAGGGTCTCGAGTGCCAGAGGGAAGCCAGTGCCAGCAGCTGGGAAAAGGAAGGCCTACTCTTGCATGAATTTCATGCATCCGGCCTCTAGTCTATCTATATATATAAAAGACTAAGTGACTAAACGTTCATCTGTCCGACAGTCTGACCAACCAACCAGCCGGTACATATGACATGCACTGGCAACCTAAAAATAAACGTTGACTCACGCATGCATGATACATATAAAGCTCCCATCGAATTTCTTAGTAGTATTACACCTTCGGGAATGCTGAGTCATAAATTAAAATTGAAAGTAGGTGCAATCATCATGCTACTGAGAAATCCTAATAGTAAATGGGGTCTTTGTAATGGTACTTGATTTATTATCAAAAGATTGTGACCTCACATAAGCGAAGCTGAAGTATTAACAGGATCTGCAGAAACAGAGGTTGTTCTGATTCCAAGAATTGATTTGTCCCCGTCTGACAATTGCCTTCCATTTAAATTAATTCAAATACAGTTTCCTGTGATGCCAGCATTTATGATGACTATTATTAAATCACAAGAACAAACTCTAGACAGAGTAGGCATATTCCTACCAGAACCCGTTTTCGCACATGGTTAGTTATATGTTGCTTTCTCTCGTGTTCGAAGAGCATGTGACATTAAAGTTAAAGTTGTAAATACTTCATCACAAGGGAAATTAGTCAAACACTCTGAAAGTGTTTTTACGTTTAATGTGGTATACAGGGAGATATTAGAATAAGTTTAATCAATTTATCAGTCATTGTTTTTATCAATGTTATTTTTATATCATGTTTTTGTTGTTTTTATATGTCTGTTGTTGTTATTGTTTATTTATTAATCACGTTATATATTATTTTCATATACATTTTATTAATTTTCTTTCCTCTCTGACACTTCTATTATAGAAAAAGGGCAAATAGCGATACTAAAATATTTCTTCTAATTAATTTCCTTTCAATGTCACGAATTCATGCACTGGGCCACTAGTATTTAATATGTAAATATTTTCATAACAATTACTTCACAACAATATTGAACTAAGGGTATAGCTAAGGAAACTGAGGCAAAGAGAAATTAATGAGATGCAGATGGATTAGGAAATTCACTGAAGAAGAAACATGAATGAAATTAAACTAAGTACTAGTAATTAGGGAAATGGAATATAAAACAAAAATCAGGTACCATTTTGGGGGATATTACATTGGCAAAAACTAAGAGACTGTTTACATCTACTGTGAGCGAGGGTATAGAGGAAAGAGTACTCTCCTATACCAGTGGTGTGAAAATAATTAATTAAAAATTGAACAGTGTTTTTAGAAGACAATTGATCATTATCTCTTATTTAAAATGTTCACTCTCTATGACATTGCAATTTCACATAGATAAATCTTTCTGAGAGAAATCTTCACCATTATGTCCAAAGATAAAGTGTGCAAGGATGTTCACTGAAGCATTATTTCTAATAGAAAAAAGAAATAAAATCTGAAGACAATCAATGATTGATGACTATTTACAGAGGATCAGATAATTAAATTATAGTATGTCTACATTATGAAATACTATAGAACAATATTTAAAAGAATAAACACTAATATTGAAAATGTATATGACATGTTAACAAAGAAATAGAATAATATTTAAAACATGTTTATTGTGTGTGTGTAAATGTATATAAAATAATCTGAAATTATATATTCTAAAGTGTTAGTAGCGGTCACCTTTGAGGTAAGTTGAATTGAAGTACTTACTTTTATTCTGTACTACTTTTCTATAGAGTTCTAAATTTTTATAAGGAGCATTTGTTTTAATTTAAAAATGAAAAAGGCAGTTTAATATTTTTGCCTTTGCACTTGGGTATTTCTCAGGTGGTATATCAAAAGTCTGTGTAAACTTTCTATTAGAATATATATGATTTGGGGTAACTGATTAAATTTTGAGATTTCTTCAGCTTGATATTAATTATGTTGTGCCTTTTGAAATTTTTGTTGGCAAAAATAAATGAATGGAACTATAGCAAAATAAAAAGCTTCTGCACAATAAAAGAAACTGACAACAAAACAAAGAGGTAACCAGTCAAATGGGAAGTAACATTTGCAAACGGTAGCTCTGACAAGGATTTAATCTCCAAAATCTATAAAGAACTCATAAAACTCAACACCAAATAAACAAGCAACCCAATTAAAAAGTGGGAAAAGGACCTGAACAGATACTGCTCCCAAGAAGACACACAAACAGCCAATAGGTATATGAAAAGATATTCAACTTCTCTAGCAATTAGGGAAATGCAAATCAAAACTATAATGAGATACCTCCTCACGCCTTTAGAGTGGCCATTATCAATAAGACAAACAATAACAAGTGTTGGAGAGGTTGTGGAGAAAAGGGAACCTTCATTCATTGCTGGTGGGAATATAGGCTGGCACAACCACTATAGAAAGCAGTCTGGCAATTACTTAAAAATTTAAGAATAGAGCTACTATACAACCGGGGTAGGGTATATACCCCCCAAAACTCAAAAACATGTATTCCCAAAGATATATACCCCAAAAAACTCAAAAATATGTCTTCCCTCTATGTTCACTGCAGCATTATTCATGGTGGCCAAGACATGGAAACAACCAAGAAGATTGGTACATATACACATGGGATACTACTCAGCCATAAGAAAGGATGAAATAGCGCCATTTACAACAACATGGATGGACCTTGAGATTATTATGCTAAGTGAAGTAAGTCAGTCAGAAAAAGCTATAAGCCATATGATTGCATTCACATGTGGAATATAAAACTGAAACTCATGGACACAAACAGCAGTGTGCTGGTTGCCAGGGGAAAGGGGTTGGCGGGGGGGAAGGGGGTTCTAATAATGGTGACAGGAGAAGATTCGACTTTGGGTGCTGGACTCACAGTGTAATATACAGAGCTTGTAACATAGAAACCCACACCTGAAACCTATATGATCATATTAACCAATGTCACCCCAATAAATTTAAAAAAAAAAGAATTGCAAATGGAAGAATACAATAAAATTGTTGTTTTAAGCTGTACCTAACAACCCAGGTACAAATGAACTTCCCTCAAATGTTGAGGAGGCAACAGGCAACTTCTGTCAACATTGTTGAGGGTACAATAATATACATTTGGGGAAGATAAAAGAAATTTTAGAAACCAATGACCTTGTTTTGTTAATTTAATATTCAGAACATACACTAGGAACCTAAAAACACTTTTTTGGAATCAAATAAACACACCAAAAATATGTCCAGTACAGAATTTTTACATATGTTCAGAAGAGACAAGAGAAATGGAAGGCTCAGTGAAAACTACATGGGATGGATGAGATGAGAAGCAGGACAAGTGACCTTGAGCATTTAGTACACACAAAGCAACCACAGAGAGTTCTTGGGGTGGGAATCAAAACAAGGTGCATTATATAAAAGATTATTTTCTCAGAGTATTTAGGCACTAATTAGGAGATTGTCAAATATACCAAAAAGGCCTGTAAAATAAATAACTAGCAGAAACATAACTGAAAACAAATAAGCCAGCTACACAATCCCCCCTCAGGTCACTGTATGGTAACAAAGGGACATTCTCTCAGGGAAAATGAAGATAGGTGTTGATGAAGAGGGTAACATTTAAATAGGGTGAAGGTTGGGGAGTAGCTGTGAAAGCTTTATCCTCATGGGGCTTCATGTTCAGCATTTTGGCCTTGTTGTTACATAAAAGTGTACAAAAAAGAACCAAATGTTTATCAAACCTCTTTTAGTTCCCATTATCCCATTGGAGGTTGAAATTATACAACCATCAACATTTTTTTTTTCTATTTACAATTTCCTTGAACACATGGGTGAAGCCATTTTTTTTCCCAAGGATGGCTTTTCATTTAATTATTCTTGTGTATGTTTCACAATAATGTTTAATGGTAACTCACCTACTGTTAAGCCTCTGTTTTATGTGAAGCAAAATCAACTGCTCCCATAGCACCTTATTCTAATTCGTATAGCACTTACCATGGTAATGGTAATCTACCAATTTTCATCTGCACTAGACATAAGTTCCTTAAAGTCAAAGGCTGCTTTAATTTCATCTATATTACTGAGCCTGGCACATAAAATCCATCAATTAATTAATTAATATTTCTAATATAGATATCTCCTGTGAGTTTGTTGAAGATGGATCCTTTGAGAGTTTATCCTAAACCACTCCCTAATGAATTCTAGTGCTAGTTTCTGAAGGTTTCTTCTATTCTTTACTGAGTACTTTCAGCTTTATAAAAGATCAATATCAGAAGTAAAGGTGATAAAAAATAAAAAAAAACACAAGAAATAATTATTGTTAGAATTAAATGAGCTATATTTCAAGGATTTCCAAGGAAATTTGATATTGTAGATATGTGAAAAGTAAAAAAGACACTGGAATCATACATAAATAGTTTATTAATTTGAATGAAAGCTTAGCAAAATCTTTTATATCACTTACATTTGAAGAGATAGGAGCTCCAGAGATATAAATTGAAAATGGAAATTAAAAGTTGTCCTCGTGAAGTAATAAATTATTATTGCCATATAAAATAATGTTTGAGCCCTAACCGGTTTGACTCAGTGGATAGAGCGTTGGCCTGTGGACTCAAGGGTCCCAAGTTCAATTCCAGTCAAGGGCATGTACCTTGGTTGCGGGCACATATCCAGTGGGGAGTGTGCAGGAGGCAGCTGATCGATGTTTCTAACTCTCTATCCCTCTCTCTTCCTCTCTGTAAAAAAACAATAAAATATATTAAATAATAATAATAATACAATAATGTTTGATTAGCACTGGACATCTCACTTTGCAAGCTACTGTCCAAGAATAATTTGATACATATTTGGGTTCATAAAATCTTGGAAACAGTAGATAACTATAGACATTAAACCAATACATAGTTAAGAATAGTATCATGGACTATATCAAGAATAACTACATTTCTGAGATGTGGACTAGACCAAATGCTGTAGGACCATAGAAAGCAATTTTTCCCCTCCAAAATCAATTCTAAAAAGCCTTATGGAAAATATCAGGAGATGTACTTAAAATAGCAAAGACAATAAGGCAAGTAAAGAGAGACTGTTGGAAGTACTTGGCACAGTTTGGCAGGGGACCCAGAAGGAAGACTGGCATGATCCAACAAAGGAAGGAAACTTGAAATAAACAAAGATTGGCTAAAATATGGAAGACGATAAGGGTGTGAAGTGTTTTAAGGCTTCCTGATAAAGAACTTTAGAGCTGAGGGTGGCATTCTCTAATATAAAGGAAAGTCAGTAACTTCTTGGGATTTAAATTTTATAGAGAATGAAAATATCTCTTCCTGGTAAAGTAAGGGCTGGCCAGATGTCACTGGAACTGAAGTTTAAAATTAATGCTAAACACAGAAATTTTCAATGTGGTGTATATTTTAGATTTTATCAGACAAAGATATTAAAGCTATTAGTATAGGATTCCAAAATGGACATACTTGGGAATGCTAATAAGATTAGTGTCATTAGTGGAAACAACAGCAGGTATTTTAATTACTTGTCATGCCATGTATTCATATAACATCTTGTATTTTCTAAATGTTTCTTTTTGGTGTCCCATGTCGGCCCCAGCTAGATTGCAAGTTTCTGCAAAGCATGCCTCCTAGCAGCTAAAGTAGTCTTGAGGATCTGGTACCTACATATATCTGTATCCATCTTCTTTTCTCCAGCACCTGACCAGTGCCCAAATTGTTCTCTAAAATAGACCATTGCAACAGTCTTTCTACTGGTCTCCACAATTTTACAATATATCTAGGAAGACAGGAAAAACCGAAAGGAAACATTTAGATAACACAGATAATAAAAACAACTGCTATCATTTCCCTCTAATACTGACATTTCCTGTATAATGCTCCTCCTACCTCTATCGCCTAAATGTCTGTATTCCTTTTATTATAACTGTTCAACTATAAATTATGAACACACACACACACACACACACACACACAAAACCAACACAGGTAGCAGTCTGGAAGGGTCAATGTCATAATGTAAATGGGAGCCTTAACTTTTGTTTTGTTTTTAAACTATAGTAGAGCAAACAGAAGTCACAATAAAAACCCGAAGTTTTAAGACTTCCTGAGAGGGTTGTGCAGAAAACTACCAGGTTTCCCCATGCCTAATAAAGTGTGACAAAGTCCTATTCAAGTGCGATGTTGCAGAAGGGGAAGAGGGCGGACCCTTCAGTAAGTCAGAAAGAGAGAGTTAGAAAAAAAAAAAGAAGGGATGTTTTTTAGGAAAATAGGGAGAGTTGATAGAAAAGAGGAAAATGGGAAGGGTTAGAGAGGAAAGGGGCGGCCCTCAAATCATCTAGGCTTAATCCAGGAAGAAGCAGGCCAAGGTGCTATTAGGTGCTCTAGATCAGAGACCAGAACGAAGAGGCTAAAAGCAAATTGGAACAAAAATCCTCTTACAGGGGACGAGGAAAAGGGCTGGAAATGATGGGTGGGTCTGTCTTAGTTTTTTTACACTTGAAGGCTGGACAAACCTGAAGAAAAATATACCTAGTCAAAGTTACGAAGGGCCACTATTAGAGAGAAAATTTACAGCAGGGTTTCTTAAACTTATAAGCTTTAATGTGCAGATGAGTCACCTGGGGATCTAGTTAAAATGCAGATTATAATTGTGTAGGGCTGGGGTGGGGCCCAAGAGTGTGCATTTCTTTTTCTTTTTTAAATCTATCTATCTATCTATCTATCTATCTATCTATCTATCTATCTATCTATCTATCTATCTATCTATCTATCTATCTATCGAGAGTTGATTTTTAGAGAGAGAGTAAAGAAGAGAGAAAGAGAATCATTGATGTGAGATTCGGATGCCTCTTCCATGCCCCCTATGCCATCAAGTCCCCAACCTGGGCATATGCTCTTACCAGGATTTGAACTGGCAATCTCTTGGTGCACAGGAGGACACCCAACCAATTGAGCCACACTGGCTAGGGCTCAAGAGTTTGCATTTCTAATTAACTCCCAAGTGAAGCTTTGCTGTCTCCTTAGCAAGGGTTTATTTTACAGTACTAAACATGAGCATTTAAAGTATTTTTATAAAATAAATAAATCAATGAATTAGTGTTTCCAAATACAGATATCTTCTGTAGGTTTATCACAGACTTTAATTATGAAGTTACCCTACCTTTTTCCCTGAATTGATGGCAATGAAGACATAATCTGAGGTCAAAAGAGGGAATATAGTGTCCTAGTTCAAACAGACAATTAGATATTTGAGAGCATAATCAGTGAGATGTTTATATTAAGAACAAGATAACAATCTTTATTGTTTACATCAACCCATATGCACATTAAAGTGCCCAATAAAATATTCTGTGATAATAAAAATGTCCTATACCTGAACTATCCAGTATAGTAGCCACTAATTATCTGTGGCCATTGAGCACTTGAAATGTGGCTAGTACAACTGAGTGAAATTTTAATCTTATTTAATTTAATTAATTTAAATTTAAATAGTCACAGATGCTGGCAAGTGCCTACTGTGATCATCAAAAGTGCTAGTATGCCAAAAGAAAACCAGATATTTTTTGCCCCCCAATGGAAGTAGTCTTCCTATCAAGGCTCTAGAATTAGCTACCAATTCACAAAAGAGACACCAGAGGTTTTCTCTTCACAGCGATGGCATAAGCGAATTTATGTACCTGAGGCCCACAGAAGGCAGCTGATCACAGCCAAGGAATCAATCTTCCCTTTAACTGAAGTACCCTCCACAGTCATAATGACTTGAAATGGAAAGAATATCCCACCAAGGATCCCATCTTTGACAAGTGATATATAATGTTAACACATACACACAGGCTTTTAAAGGAGAAAATTTGAGTTGGAGCTCTAGTCACATCCTGACTAACGTGTGGCCTCTGGGAGCTCTAGTCACATCCTGACCAATGCGTGACCTCTCTGATTTTCAGTTCCCAATTCTCTCTGTAAACTGGAGTTGATAATAATCCATAGTGGGCAAGGGTGTTAGAACGGTAAATTCCGGAGGGGCCTAAGTTTTACGGTCCTATACAATGGCTAATGATTACTACTTACTAAAAGGAAAGTCAAACGCCACATTTGAAACAAAACCCAAGGAACTGCTTAGACACGTTTGCCGTGCACCGAATTTGTGTCGCACGCACACTGTCTTCGGAATCTTGCTGTAATAGGATTATCACCTTCAAAGAATGAGCACGCCAAGGCTACTTGGGAGAAGCACGGTAAGGGAGGAGTGCTTTATTTACTGGTGCGGAGCCTAGTAAGCATACTCCCTGCTAAGGTTATACTGAAAATAAAGGAAATCGCAGACTGCTCATTTCCCTTGTACTCCTTGTAATCTTGTGGAAACTTCCTGTAGGAGGCAGTTATAGCATTAAAAGTAAACTTATTTCACACTCACCGGATACTACCAGGCCAACAATTGCAGTCCTTTGAGAAAAATATAAAATAGCATACTTCTACTTTATACTTTGTATTCGTTCAGAAGAACATGGGAACCCTAGCGATGGAGAAACAGACTGATGCCAGAGGCAAGGAAACTATTTAGAAACATGGTTACCATTTAGTAATTCCACTGAGAGGCAGAGCTCATTAGCCAAGAGACTGGTTATGCGGAGAAAAAAAAAATCATTCATTAAACAAAGTACAGCATGAAAATAGTGTCCCCTTTGATCTAGGCACATATTAACTACAGTTTTAAAATATAAAATTTTAATAACATCTGCCAAGGGGTAATGTTAAGAGTCGGTTTAGAAAGGGAAATGTGTGCATGTATTTTATATTCTGTTAGAACCTCAAATGTTGGCATGGCTGTTTCCTCTTTTGGCTTTTTCAAGTATACAAATATCTGCTGAGAGCTTATGAGTACAAGGCAAGGTGTGTGTGAAATGCTGAACTGCGGGAGTATTCAAGGCACACACAACAGGAGGCCAGAAGGGACTCCGGATTTCCATCAGTGTCAGTCAATACAGCTTCATTTTTACATATGCACACCTCTTTGGCATCATATTTCACTTGAAAAAGCTTCCATTACTTAAAACCCACGCTGACGAGAACACCAAAAAAATATGAAATACTGCCTCTGCCTTCAAGCCACTTAAAATATAACTGGGAAAAGATACAAAAACTCATGAAAAGTTAATTAGGTCAAAAAAAAATAGAGGGAAAGAGAATTATTAATACAGGCTTAAAACAGTAAAGGCAAAAATAAAATAATTTGAGAGGATAGCCTTGTCCAGGTTGCTCAATTCGGGTTTGATTCCCAGTCAGGGCACATACCTAGGTTGTGGGTTTGATTCGAGGTTGGGAAGTGTGCAGAGGCAGCCAACTGATGTTTCTCTCTCTCTCTCTCTCTCTCTCCCCCTCTCCCTCCCTTCCTCCTCCTCCTTATCCTCTCTCTCTCTCTCAAACCAATAAAGATATCCTAGGATGAGGATTAAAAGAAAATAAGAATAAAAAGAATTTGAGAAGAAAAATTCTGAGTTCATAAGAAAGATGATCACTGTGGGCCAAGTTGTCTGGAAAGAAGGAGAAAGCCTTGACTTGGAGTGCCCCATGCCAGCTGCCAGTGACTCCATGAGGACCGGCTACTTGGCTGTCCTTGTGAACTCTGGTCTGATATCGACCTGGAACTCAGAACCCACTTGTACTTCCTTAACTTTAACGATATCCTATACAGCAGTGACAATTACCTGGCAGGTGTGCTGTTGGCCGGCCCATGGATGCTTTAGATAATGAATCATCTATAACAGGTTGTTAAGTGTTAAGTGGCTGTGGCTAATTCTTAAGCTCAGGACACCAGTACCGAGAGCCGCCACCTGTAAGAGCCAGCTATTGTGGCCAGTGTCCTTCCCACAAAACCTCCTAAGAAAATACAACAGAGCGAATGCAAGGGCCCCATGCCTTCCCGACCCTGATATGGCCACAGAATCATTCTGGACTAGTGCTCAACCACCTGAATGAAGTTGGAACTTAAGGTGAAACTGTGGCCTATGTGTATCTTTCACGCAGCTTTTCAAGACTTGTTGAATCCATCCTCCATAGTTGTACCAGGTCTCTAGCCTTGATCAGTATCTACTTAGCCTAAGATATACCTTGGGCCACCCTTTTTTGTGTTCTGTTATTATAGAAGTTTAAATTAGAGATGTGTTCAGAGATGCAATGACACAAGTCGTTGCAAGGAAAGGGGGAGTAGTCTGTGAGGGGCTAAGAAGGACCTGGCTTACTTCTGAAAAAACAGATTTGTTAGTCCCATTACAGATCTGTGATCGCAATCTCTGGAGTGGGATATAGGAGTCTGCGTTGAAGCAGCACTCGCACATCCTAGCCAGTTTGGCTCAGTGGATAGAGCATCGGCCTCCGGACTGAAGGGTCCCAGGTTCGATGTGTCTCTCTCACACATCAATGTTTCTCTCTGTCTCTCCCCCTTCCTTCCACTCTCTCTAAAAAAATTAATGGAAAAATATCCTTGGGTGAGGATCAACCAAAAAATAAAGCATCACTTGCAGTGTACAGCAGGTCATCAAATAGTATCATTTTATTCAATGTCATTTTGTTATAACTTAGGAAATTCAGTCTTGTTTATATCAATTAGCCCATGGTAAAACTGGTTTTGTTATATGTTGTTTCCCTTAAAGTCACAGAACTCATCAACACTGAGGACTTACAGTACTTGGAAAAAGAACTGTTTGGTGACTGTCTTGATCATGGGATTGGGAACAATCTAAAAGCATTAATTCAGGCTGTTGATTATATCTTGCCCCTCTGGGTAAGCACTGTGTGTGAAAGTGGCCAGCACAGTACCTTGCCAATGACAGCCAAAATGGTTTTTCGATCTTCTCGCAAAACATGCTATTGATACTTTCCCTGATGTACTTGAACCTCAAACAGACAGAAATTCCTTCCAAAGAAAGTGGGGCTTTGCAAGCGACTCAACTTTCCTTAATCATAATTCTGAGGACTATTATTTATTGATGACTTACTAAGGGCCAGGGCATATGTCTAGTGGCAGACAGAAAAAAATCTGAGTTACTTATTGAATGATCAAGGCTATTGAATGCTTTACATTCAACCTTCAGAGCAATTGCCACTGCCTTGTCATGGAGTTTATTATCTCGATTTTACAAAATCATAGGACTTATTATTGAGCCCTTAATCTGTTCTAAGTACTTTATGTATATTTATACCAAATCAATCAGCACAGCAACTCTATGACTTAGGTACGCAGGCTGAGTTTAAAGTAACTTGTCTAGAACAGAAATTATAACTGGCTTGATTCAAATCTGAGTAGATGAAGCGGTCAGCAGTAGTGCTGGAAGGAGGGCAGGCCAGTCCCAACACTCCCAGTTACAGATTCTTAGCAGAAACAAGATAAAAAAAAAAACAAGCTATAACAAAACAAAACTCAGGCTCAGAGGTAACAGAAGTAAAGTCTGATGATCCCAGACCCGCTCACCTCTTCCTATCACTAGCGTTACCCGTCCTCACTTTGCGCAGGGTCAGTCTTGCTGCGGAGGCAGTTTGCAAGAAACCTCAGACATCAACGGGATGTTTTTTGGAGGCAGACTGACTGGTTTAGCGCCTTTATTCGTTCATCGCACATTTATTAAGCACCTACTATGTTCAAAACACTCCTAACAGAATCGAGCATGCACTCCTGAGAGCAGCAATCCTGAAGCTTCCCGGAGACGGATGGCAGGAGGCGAGTGCGGACTTGTGTGGGAGGTTCTCCCACTTTCTTCTTCCTCAGGAATTGTTCTACCCCTCAAGGTGGCAGGAGCAGCAACCTTCATCACCAGGTCGCACAAACTTGAGAATGAAGAGAAAAACACTGCGCACAGAGCTAGACCGATTACCTAGGGAGATGCGTCAGAAAAGCTGAAGCGCTTGGGACTCAGTCCCCCAGGCCAGATCCTATCGAGGCTGGCTTTCTAGAGAGAGAAGAGATAATAGAATTTGCGGAGCCAGGGGCTTAGAGTCCTCGGATTCAGGAGACCCCATACTCCAAACCCGCAACCCCAGCAGGTTTCTGTGCAAAAACCTTTTGAGACGAATGCATACTTTGTCCTCTAACAACGCATACGTGACAGCTGCCCATTCAACTCTCGTTCCGCCTCCATTCAGAGCAGTTGATGCCACAGCGGCATCTTCTGCGCTGCAGTTATGCAACCTCACTCGCAGCGGGAGTTATTTCCTGTGCTTCTGGCTGCGCCAGATTCATGTAACACGCCTACCCTGGGCTTCAATGGAAGTCGTTCTCCATTAACAGCCACTCTAGCGCTCGGAGATGAATGCCCTGCACGGCATACCCCTTTGAGCAGTAAGAATCCGAGGCATTAAAAACAACTCTTTCTCTAACACACGCGCGCGTACGTACACACACACACACACACACACACACACCCGTTGTGCATGCAGCTAGGACACTGCAGCGATGCAAGCAGAGGACAGCAGGCGGAGCTCTCTTTGTACAGTCCCTCTTCTAACCCCCACCAACCAAAGATGAACTCATGCCAGTTCCATTCTTTGCTCTGCAAGGAGAACACACGCGGCAGAACAGAGTAGCCTCCCCGGTCCTCCTTGGGCACAGTCATTCTAGCTCCTTCGTTCAAATATTCCAAAACGAGGGGCTGGGAGGACCGCTGCCGCAACAATGCAGCCTCCCAAGCAGCTCCCGGTGCAGCTCACACCCCCGCCCCCTTTCGCGGCGTGCCAAGAGTTTGGAGCGCGCGCACGCACACCGAGCTCGGTGCCTGGCGTATCCCTCCGCCTCCCTCCGATTTGGGAAATGAAGGGAGGAGGGGACTACTTTCCTGAAACTTGCTATGCTGCACACGACTTCGAGTTGCAGTGATTCGCTCCGGGGCCGCAGCTCTGGGTCCTCCTCCCCACACACCCTCACTGCTCGGGCGTCCCGCTCTGCCCACCCCCAGCCCGCGCTCACTTTGCTCCCCGGGGGAAGCCAGCGGCCGGGAGAAGTCGCCAGGGACTACTTCGCCTCCTCCGGCGGGCGCCCCGGGTTCGGGCAGCGGCGACGGCGGAAGGAGCGGGCGGCGTGAGCGCTTCCGCCGCCCCCCTCGCGGCTCCCCTCCGGCGGGTGTGCGGAGGTGAGGAGTTGGCCCGCCGAGCGGCTGCTGGACGCCGGCTGCCTGGTGACCTGCGGCCGCTCTCTTCGCTCTCCAGCTGCTTCTCGGGACCCTGCCCCCCGCGGGAGCGCCCGCTCTACGCCGGCCGGGCGGGGGCGATCGGCCGCCTGCCCCCGCCTCACGCGCTCCCCGCCGCCCCCTCTCCCCCCTCCGGAGCCGTCCCGGCTGGAGCGTGTCTGGAGGAATCCGCCGCCGCGAGGCCCCGCGCCCGGTGGTGCTCGCTCTTGAGGACCGCCCCGCTCGCTGCCGGGGGCTGAGCGGGTGCCGGCAGCCGGGCGGGAGATGGTGGGGTGGGCTCCGGTAGGACCGCGCCGCCGCCGCCGCCCGGAGCCTGGCTTCGGCACCCCCGCGCCGGCCCCCGCCGAGCGGAGCTCTGCTTCCTCCTCGCCGCATCTCTGAGGGCAGCGCCGCCTGTGCTCCGGCTTCGCCGCCGCCCGCCCGCGCCTGGCTGGCCGGACCCCGCTGCTCGCCGCTCCGTGGCGGGAGCAGCCGCTCTCCAGGCGCCCTTTGCACAGCCCCCCTTCCTTTTCTCCCCTCCGCACACCTCCCCGGCCTCCTCGGACCTCCTGGCTGGGCGCTGCGGCGAGGGACGAGGCTGGGGTCGCCACGGCGGAGGTTGTTGCCGCCACCCCCCTGCGGGGGCGGCCGGGGTTCCCGGCTGGGGGGGCCCCGCTCCGGGTGAGGCGTCCACCATGGTGAGGCCCCTGAGCTGCTGCCCGCGCGCCCCCCCGGCCGTCGCTGCCTCCGGTCCCTCGGTGCTCCTGCTGCTCCTCCCGCTGTTGCGCCTCCATCTCCAGATCGGATCACGGTGAGGGAAAGATGAGCGAGGAGACGGCGACTTCTGACCACGAGTAAGCGCCTCATTGGTCTTGATTACTACCCCCTACCCTTCCTCCGCCGCCCCCCACACCCACACCCCTCCAAGACTTGGGTGCCGGAGAGCTTGCAGCCCTGGAGAGTTCGGTGCATCTTGTTCTGCAGATAATATTTGATTTCTTTAGCCATTTAATTTCATGGCAGCTCTCACTCCCCCACCCCCATTTAGTTGCTTTCTTCTGGGGAAGGGTATTGAGGGTTGGGGTTGGATGGCAGTTTTATGTCCGGGAGATCGAGTGGTGTGGGTGGATGGATGCAGGCAGGGGAGAAATGACCCCTTTGCCTGGAAGACCTTTGGCCTGTCCTTTTTCACGGGAGCGTGCCAATCAACATATCCCGAATATCCATCCTGTTTCCTTTATAGCTATTTCACTTGGAAATGAATGTGTGGGAGCACCTCCTGCAGCAAACTGCTCTTGAATCTTAATTCGATGAGTCAGTGACTCCTAAATACAGATTAAGCCTCTGCCCCCTCCCCTCCTTTTTTAAACTTATGACCTGAAAGAGTCTTGTAAAAAATGGGGCCAGGGGGACATGTTTAGAATTTAATGGGATTATGGACGCCTGGAGTGTGGGAGCTGTTGAACCATTCTATTTTGCCTTTGCGAACCTTGGACATGTGTTTATCAGGTGCATAGAAGAATTTCGAATGCTAATGTTTTGTTCTTCAGCTATGTTAAAATACACCTTTTACGTTGGTTTAATACTATTTACATTGCTGAATATGTTGATGACTTCATTGATGAACTTCTAGAGCAGCCTGGTTAAAGTTTTTATTTATGTGGGCTGTCCTTCTGTTTTTCAAGCGAAATACTTTGCCTTTTACAATATTTTGCTTTAACGTAACAGCTGCTTGGAGAAGTATTGGTGCGCTGACAGTTTTCTGTTGAGGTTGGATTTAATTTCGTGCAGGATATTAGCTTCCGTTTTCTTGTAATTCAAATTTTGTTTATCTTTTGAGGGTTGGAAAGAGTTAAGTGAGTTACGGCTGGTCCTAGGATGCATTCCTTTAAATAAAGTGCATTCCTCGAGCCAGACCTCTTTTGAGAGAACTTTAATAAAGGTCCAAAGCCTAGGCCTGTTTAACATAAAATAGTTTGAGAAATGCCAAGCAGCGTTTTTCCTTCCCCTCCCTCCCCCCAGCACACTCTTCTGATGAGCGGGTGTGGGAGAAGGTAAATTGCTGCAGTGTCAGTGCAGTCGGGAAGCAGAAGTGGCCGCCATGTTCTCTCTTTTTTTGTGAATCGCCCTCATTTGCATAGCACACTCTTCATTCATAAAAAAATAATTAAACATCCATCACCTTGGACATCTTGAAAGGATTTCCCAAGAAAAAAATTCGAAGCTTGATGGTCTTCACGTAGATTTTTGAATTTAGGAAGTAAGGAAAATTCGAAGTTTTAGGTTAAATGCTAAAACATACGCACACACAAACAACTACCCCTGTTCTCAGAATGTTGACACAGTTATGTGGGAAATATCAGTTCGGGGAGGTGCTGGGATCACGTGATCGCCTCCATTCATAAAATACCTGGCTGTCCATTCACAGTGCAGTACACTGTCTCACTGCCTTCCGCAGATTAGACCTACTTTGAGCGAGATCAAGAAGTACTGTATCTCAGATAACGCCTAGTTAGGAGAACAACTGCTGGAAATTCTGAACAGAATGACGATATTTTTTGTGTCTCTTCAGAAAGCTTGGATGAACATGTCAAGTTCATTTTAGGGATAGGAAAAGACTAATTACCATATTTAAAGTGAAATATTTAATACCTCAGCTAATAGAAAAGCAAATGAGGGGATGTGGATTGACACGTGTAAAATAGTTTCTAAATGTCTCTTTCTGTAATACTTGCCATGAACAAATTCAGAGCAAGTTTTTGGTGTAGTGATGTCAGTGGATGATTTTGCTGTTACATGAAAAATGAGTAAATATTCCCAGTGGTTTAATACCAAAGATGTTGCTATTTGAAACACGAAATGGCAATTTTTAACTGAGAAGGTTGCTTCTCTCTCTCTCTCTTAAATTTTAAATGTACTTAGTGTGAGACAACTTGGAAATAACCTCACTCACCTATATTTTTGGAATTCTGTTTTCACAGATATATCCTGCTTTACTAATGTTATTCCCCTAGAAGGTTTGTTAAGCTAGTTTTTGTAGGACAAAATTAATATTTTACCATATAATATTTTGCTATTAGATCTTAACTCTTCATGGGAACAAGCTCTTGGGATTTTACTTACTTTTTTTTTAATATTAAAAAGTGATGTGTTCATCTGGTAATCAGTTTTATTAGGGCCAACACTGTGCATTAGATAAACCACAGTAAACTTGTTTGGAACGTAGCTTTTATTCTGGTAATTTATATATCTCATCTTTAATATATAAAGTAATGTTTTGAAATGGCAACTTATTATTTAACCATATATATTATGAAGATACAAGAAATATATAATGGCCGATGCCCTTGAAGGTTTAACATAGTGTAAAACTGCCTTGTAATGTGGACTTTATTTAAAAAATCCTTATGTATATTTTTTATTTTCTCAGTTTTTTTCAGTCTCAATTAACAGGAATCTAATTACAGTAGAGATTATTTTTAACACTGGAATGTTTTTACACCTAATTTCAACCGTTAGGAAAAAAAAAAAGTAATCGTTTTTAGGCCTTTCGGCTAAGATCAAGTGTAGAAAAAAAGTGAAAATCACCAATATCTTGAGAAACCTTAATAATTTCTAGCCATTGTAGTAAAATACAGTACGGCCTTTGCGGCCTCATGTTGAAATCCTCTAGTATGTGCTTTATTATTTGAAATAAGAGTTATGTATAGAGAGATAGTTAGCTCTCAGGTTGATTGTGGATATATATTGAATCAAGAATTAGTGAAGGATCTACTATGTGTAAGACTTTGTCTTATGCAATATCAGATTTTGGGAAAGGTTGGTAAAATTCTGCTTTTCTTCAACCTTCAGTAGGAACTGGAACTGAGTTAAAAGTGCAGTTTAAAAAAATAATTTGTTCCACGCAGGAGTATTAGTTTATTTCAGATAATGTACAAAATGGTCTTTAAAGTGAAAAAATAATAATTTATTTGCATTTCTACTACTAATATAATGTCTTCATATTTTATATATAAACAAACTTTTCCTATGATATGCATAAAGCATATTCACTTACTGGATTTTTTTTTTTACCATGTTCCAAGCACTGTGATAAATGCTTTACTCATGTATTATATAATTTATGTATATGCATCTATTTTCAGCAGAAATGGAATTGCGTAGTGGATCCTATTATAACTTAATATATTGTGAATATTTTCCTGTGTCATTACATTCTAGAATATAATTTTAATGGCTACATTATATTCAGTATGTAACATACATTAGTTTTAATCAGTCTACTATTTTTAGATATTTCTAAGCAGTGCTGCATTTGATCCTGAGTTCTGTCTGTATCCAAATATATTACTTTTTCCTTGAGATAGTCTAGGAATGGGGTTAAAAGATGTAAGTTAAAAAATTTTTTTATTCCTGCCAAATTGCCCTCTAGAAAAGAATAATAACTCAGTGTATCAGAGTGCTTATACCTTGAAATGTCTGTCCAGTTCTCTTAGAAATAAATTTTTGCCATTTAAAAAAAAATTCTCACCTAAGGATATTTTTTTATTGATTTTGAGAGAGAGAGAAAGAGAAAGAAAAAGAGAGAGAGAAAGAAAAACAAGAGAGAGAAAGATGTGAGAGAGAAACATACATTGGTTGCCTCTCATACCCACCTAGACCCAGCCAGCAACCTAGGTATGTGCCCTGACTGGTAATCGAACCCGCTATATGGGACATTTCTCCAATCACCTGGGCCACCTGGCTAGGGCAATTTTTGCCAAATTGAATGAGGAAATGAGATCTTGTGCCTATTTTTAAAAGGTGCTGGATGGTAAAATAAAATTGATATTTGAAAAAACAAAAGACTTGTGAGGTTGTTTTTGGACAACTGGACTAAAACAAAATACTATATAATAAAATAAATAAAATTACAACGTATGTGATCATACAAAAGTCATCTGCGGATCATTTATTTAACCATTACCAACCTTTATGTAGTAGGGTATAGTGTAAAGAACATTGGACTTGGAGCTGGGGATGCAGTGCTGTCCTAACTGTCACTAATTTTTTCTGTGATTCTGGGCAAGTGACAGCTTCTTTGGGCCTCAGTTTGCTCACTTGAAAATCAGGGTATTGAACTGAGCATTATTATGGCTCCTTCGTGTGCTAAATCACCCTAAAGTAATATGGTGGTAGGCACAGATTTGTTAATTAGTTTTATTATGTTGTTTGTGAAATATTGAAGCAAATGAAAGAAAGACTTCTAGTAGAGATCTGGTAGGGTGATGAATTAAAAGCATGAATTTTGATGAACCAAGATAAAAATTTTGGAAACAATTAGTATGTTCAGAATCTTTTAAGATTTTATTTTGGGCTTTTAATAACCCTGTGTCTTTGATAACATATATACATCACAGATGGAGAACTTTTTAATGCCCTTTTTAAGCCTCCTTTTAAGGCTATTGGGTTTAAATACCAACTTGAGTATTTCTAAAAGGAATACTTGTACTAACAAGGTACCAACCCTTGTGTTTTAATTGTCCAAGAGGTGCCAACAAATTAAGTCTTTTCATTTGCTTATTCATACAAATCATGTTAATTTAATACTAAGAGGTAATTTAATTCATTTAAGGAGCTAATGCAGATAATGAAATTTTTTATTTTTAAATTTTTTTATTGACTGACTAGAGGCCCAGTGCACGAATTCGTGCACAGGTGGGGGGGGGTGTGTCCCTCAGCCTGGCTGGCGATCGGGCCAATTGGGGTCCGTCTCACCCAGTCCCGATCAGGGTGGGCCAGCTAGTGGGGGAGTGGGGGAGGGACTGCAAGAGGTTGGCCGGCCGCAGGAGCTTGGCTGTGGGAGCACACTGACCACCAGGCGGCAGCTTCTGCGTTGAGTGTCTGCCCCCTGGTGGTCAGTGTGCGTCATAGTGACCGGTTGACTGGTCGCTTGGTTGCTTAGGTATATATATATATATTTGAGAGAAAGAGAGAGACATCGCTTTATTGTTCCACTTACTAATGCATTCATAGATTGCTTCTTGTTTGTGCCCTAACCTGAGATTGAACTTGCAACCATGGTGTACGGGGACAGTGTTGTGCACTAATCAACTGAGCTATCTTGCCAGGGCCTTATTTTTTAATATTCAGATTTAGTTTGCTGTTTATGACAAATTTGTCATAGCAGCATCTCATTTTAGAGTCCTGAACTGTTGTCATTACAAACTCCTAACATGTTGATTTTTGTGGCAAATAGAACAGTTTTAAATGGAAGAAAAAAAAGAAAGAAAAGAAAAAGAAAAAGATGTATTTTTGTTTAACACGTTAAGTGCCCAGCCTGTTTTGTCTTCCGGACGGAAAGTATAGTGTCAGTCACCGGTGACTGGGTGCTTAACGTGTTAAACATAGTTTATTATTTTTGTTAAAATATAGTTCATTAGTAATGGCTCTTAGACTAAGGTGTTAAATTGCTTGAGACATCGAGTTCTTAGAATTCAGACTACCAATCTCTAACCGAACCTTGTTTACATTCATGGTTGAAGGAAATACCAACAAATCATAGCAGAATTAGAAGTACTTGTGACAGCAATTGTATTAGTTCCCTAGGGCTGTCATAATAAAGTATCACAAACTAGGCGGCTTAAAACAACAGAAATTTATTGTCTCACAATTCTGGAGGTTAGAAGTTCAAAATCAAGGTGTTGGCAGGGCCATGCTCTGAACTCAATGGGTAAATCCATCTTTGCCTCTTCCTAGCTAATGTGGTTGATGGCAACTTCGGCATTCCTTGGCTTGCAGCTGCCTAATTCCATAATCTGCTTTCATCATCACATGGTGCTCTCTCTGTGTATCTCTGTCTTCACATGCCCCCACCCCTCCTTTTTTTAATATATATATTTTTTATTTCAGAGAGGAAGGGAGAGAGAAATAGAAACATCAGTGATGAGAGAGAATCATTAATTGGTTGCCTCCTGCGTGGCCCCAACCAGGGATCGAGCCCACAACCTGGGCATGTCCCCTTGACCAGAATTGAACCCGGGAACCTTCAGTCTAGAGGCCGACACTCTATCCACTGAGCAAACCAGCTAGGGCCACATGGCCCTTTTATAAGGACACCAGTCATATTGGATTAGGAGCCCACCCTACTCCAGTATGACTTCCTCTTAACATTCTACAACAACCCTATTTCCAAACAAGATCACTTTCTGAGATACTAGGGTTTTGGACTTCAACATTATTTATTTTTAAACGGATATAATTCACCTATAATGGCAATAGAAGTCAGATTTTGTTTAATGTCATTTTTATATTATTTTTTCTTTATTGATTAAGGTATTACATATGTGTCCTTATTGCCCCATTGCCCTCTAACCCCCCACTCATGCCCTCACCCCCAGGTGTCCAGGCGTTAATAGGTATCTTGAAATAGCACTTATTATAGTCACTAGTTTGAAATTATTATAGTTAATTAAACTATTGCTAGAGCTTATATTTTAATACGTTAATAAAAGAAGCACACGTATTTTGTATTGCTATTTCAAAATTTAAAATATTTTGATAGCTATGTCAATGTAATTGATTTCTTTTGTAATCCTATGCATTTTTTTGTTTGTTTGTTTTAAGCCTTTAATGTTGTTCTGAGAAGGGGGCCATAGGCTTCCTTAGACTGACGAAGAAGTCCATGGCACAAAAGGTTAAGATCTGCTATAACCCTGGCCTGTATAGCTCAGCTGGTTGAGCATCCTCCCATGCACTGAAAGATTGCCCTTTAGATTCCCCTCAGGGCACATGTCTGGCTTTTGTGCTCCGTTCCTATTAGGGGGCGTGCAGGAGGCAGCCCATCCATGTTTCTCTCTCTCTCCCTTCTTTTCTCTAAAATCAATGAAAACATATTTTTAAAAAATCTCCTGCTATAGAAGGCTGAACCCAAATATATGGATATAAAATGGGAAGATTAAGAAACATGAAGGATAAGATAAACAAGTTCAACATACAAGTTCAACAGATCCAAAAGGAGAGATAATGGAGGAGAGGAAATAGAGATAATGGCTGAGAATTTTTAAGAAGTAGCAAATTAAACCCAATTCAACACAGAACAGCCTCACAATCAAACTGGGATTATCTGTAGATTGCAAGAAAGGAAAACCTAGCAAAATCCATGTCGTTTATCACATTTGAATATTAAAGGAGAGAAATGATAGTTTTAATAAGTGCCAGAGGGTAATACTGTCATTCCATCTCTGCCCATAATATGCAAGTAAATGTTCATAATTTATAGATTTATAATATAAATATTCATAAATATAGATTTACATTATTTCTGCTCCCTAGAATTTAAGACTTAATTTTTCTGATTTAAAATGAGAGTGTTGGATTTGATCTTTAGGATTTCTTTTAGTTCAGTAATTCTAGAATCCTAAGTGATTTTCTTTGTATTTCTGAACCACATTGAATATAGCATTGCTGTTACTTATATATATAGAATTGATTAGTAAAGATTTCCTTGTATCTGAAATTTTTGAATCATCTTGGAAGGCACTTTCTTTGTATATTTAGAGTACGAAGAATAAGCTTTAGTAAATTCAACAGTGATTGGAAATAACATTTAATCTAATCAGTTTTATAACTGATTATAATTTAGATAAAGGCCTTTATGACTTAGACTGTAGAATGCAATTGTTTTTTGCTGGTTGTATTTAATGATACTATTGTTTATGATTGAACACATCTCATTTGTTTATTTACATGTTTAGAGATTACTTTCACAAATACATGGTATTTGTTTTTGCTTTTAATTTTTTATTGTTTAAAGTATTACATGTCTCCTTTTCCCCCCATTGACCTCTCCCCAGCCACTCCTGCCCCCCAGCACATGCCCTCACCCCCCTAGTGTCTGTATCCATTGGTTATGCTTATATGCATGCATACAAGTCCTTTGGCTGATCTCCCCCCCCCCCCCCTTCCCTCCTAGGTTTGAAGGTCTGATCTCCCCCTCCTCCCCCCTGGTCCCATCCCCCCCATCTTCCCTCCTAAGTTTGAAGTCTGTTTGATGCTTCTCTGTCTCTGGATCTATTTTTATTCATCAGTTTATGTTGTTCATTATATCCCACAAATGAGCGAGGTTATGTGATATTTATCTTTCTCTGACTGTTTTTATGTTAATGCCTTCTCTATATTGGTGTCCTGTGATAGGATTACCAGAAATTTAGTGAATCATGACTTTTCTGATGCCATTTTTATAAAGTTGTCATAACTTTCACCACATTATAATGTTTTAGTAACTTTGGCATAAAGTTACCAAACTTTTTTATTTTTGCTGTCTTATTGTTAATTACATTGATATTTTGAGATTGGAATTCGGGATCAATTCTGGATTTGCCCCATTAATAATATGTGAAAGCATTTCAGAATTTTAGTTGCTGAATTGTATATATGGATTTCTTAACAGTTTTTCAGGACAGATTTCATTAGTAACTTTTTCTTCAAGAATTTCAGATCAGTGACATTTGAGTGCCTACTAGGCATTTGACTTTTCCTTAGCCTTGGAGATGCAAAGATAAGTAAAACCCGATAACTGCTTTCACTTTCCAACAGGGGAACTAGATCCCTCTGAAATGTGATGAGTGCTCTGCTTATGAAGTTATTCAAGGCTGTAGGACAGGGGTGGGCAAACTTTTTGACTCAAGGGCCACAATGGGTTCTTAAACTGGACCGGAGGGCCGGAACAAAAGCATGGATGGAGTGTTTGTGTGAACTAATATAAATTCAAAGTAAACATCATTACATAAAAGGGTACGGTCTTTTTTTTCAATAGTTTTATTCATTTCAAACGGGCCGGATCCGGCCCGCGGGCCGTAGTTTGCCCACGGCTGCTGTAGGAGAAAGTGATTCTATCTGGAGGTGGATGGCAGGGTGAGAGTTATGTGTGAAGGAAGTTTTCAGAAAAGAAGTGGCATTTTAGGAGTCACCTAGAGATGAGATGGAAAGGGGAAAAGTATTCCAAGAAATGTGGTGGGGAGGGGGTAAAACAAAAGCAAACACAGAAGGTTTGAAGAAAAGCAATAGCTTTTTGGATAAACATGTTTGGAGGAGTAATGGGAGGTAGATTACAAGGTGTTGGTGGCCAGATTGTCAGCATAGATTTGTGTATCAGCAATCTTGGAGCAAAGGTGATGGCTAGGTCTGGAGCCTGAGGGCCACAAGATAAATGTGACAGAAGCTCCTGGAAGCTTTTTCAAAACTTCTTTTGAAAAGTTAAGAGAAATATATTTAACTGTTCAGTGTGTTAATTACATTAATTTTGAACAGAATTCCCATAAATTTTTCAGATAAAGTACTAAACATTTGAAGAAAATTTGTTCTTTGAGCTTCCCTCCCTCTTCACCACAACTCTTAGGTCAGTAAGGATAATAATGAAAGGCACCAGCTTAAGTCTTCATCATGTAGACAGTGGGGAGCGTTATTTTAAGTGAGGAAGTGATGTCAGATTTGTGTAGAAAGGTGAATACTAGGGTTCCTTTGTACAGGTGATTAGAGGGAAAAGAAAGGAAAAGGAAATGAACTCTCAAGGAGGAAGATGTAATAATGACCAAGGTAAAGAACCGCCGGGAATAGTTCACTTGGAACTCTCGAGGATGAGTTTGTAAGGCAGTATAGATTTCCAGTGTGATTAAGTGACTGGATGTGAAGGAAGTAGGGTGAGTGTGGGATGATTTCAACATTTTAAATGTGGGTGGCTGTGATGCTTGTAAATGATGTGGGAAGAGGAAGAGACGGTTTTTAAGGGGAAAATAACTCCATTTTGATATTTTTTTAATTTGTGGGTGCCCACTAGGTATCAAGGTATGAAATACCCCATAAGGTGATTTAAATTATAGGTTTGGTGCCCAAAGAATGTTAAGAGGGCAGAGTTAGAGGTAACATATTCAGCATATGTAATAGTTGAAGCTAGTGGAAAATTGCCCAAGGATAACATTAAGTAGAAATGGGAAGTTGAATAGTTAGAAACAGCAGTTTGTTTTTATAAAATATATTTTTAATTGATTTCAGAGAGGAAGGGAGAGGGAGAGAAAGAGAGAAACATCAATGATGAGAGAGAATCACTGATCTGCTGTGTCCTGCATGCCCCCTACTGGGCATTGAGCCTGCAACCCGGGCATGTGCCCTGACTTGGAATCAAACCATGACCTTCTGGGTCGATGTTCACCCATTGAGCCACACGGGCCAGGCAACAGCAGTGTTTTTACGGGAGAGTAAGAAGAGACACTAAAAGACAGAAAAGTCTTGAGAGGTAGGAAAGTTCAGAGAGAAAGTGTTAAAACGGGAAGTGATGAAATGGAGACAGCAAAGGGTAAGATTATACTCATTTAGGGGGAAGCTGGGAGTTGAGATTATTTGTTAAATGAGGTGATGTCAGTTATGCAGAGAAAGAAAAAAAAGAGTTAAGGAAAGATGGGCAATTGATAGAGCAAGGCCTAGGAAAGCGGAGCCTATCAAACTGTTTTACTGCTTGTCAGATGTAATGCTAGATTAACTCCTTTTAAGGACCATGTGAGGCTAAGTATTATCCATAGTTACAGATAGAGATAACTGAGGTTTAAGAGAGGTTTAGTAACTTGCCCACAGCCACACAAGGAAGTAAGTGGTAGAGATGAGATTCAAAATGCAATGTGATATTTATACCTCGATTTTAAACAAGAAATCAAGCTTGAAGTGATAGGTATACACAGAATTGACAGCTGATTTGAGGGACTGGAAGTTTTGATGAAGTTAATGGACACAGAGTGAAAGTGGGACAAATTGAAAGTTAGATTTTGATCAGAGAACACAGACTCAAGAGTGCTGACATGTGAGGGAAGATTAAAGTAAAAACAGGTTGTAGGAGTAGAGGAGCCAGGATCTGCTAGGATGTTTTAAAAGGTCAACAATGTGGCTGTTCAAGTTTCTGGGCTGGTATTAGGAGTTGAGGTGGAGAGGAATCCTGAGCCAAGGCCAATGTATTTAATGTGAGTGTGGGATGAGCAGCTTAGAGTGGGAGAATGAATGCTGACATCTGCCTCTACAATTTAAAGAGACAGGAATACGGATTTCGGAATTGGAGGTTGAAGAAGAGGGTGTCAGGGAGGAGGGTAAGAAAAGGGAAGGGCTTACCTGAGAGGAGTTGAGAATATTAGGAATGTTAGGATCGCATGTAATAATGGCCCTATCAGGGATGAGAGATGGTGGGAATTAGAAAGTGGAAGGGAGGATAGACATGTACATGAATTACCCAAATTTGGATTTTGACTAGGAACTTTAAGGTTTCTGAAAGACTAACCAATATGTTGACTTTATCCAAATAAATTATATTGTCTTTGACAGAAGGTTTTGTATTCTTTGGGTACTCCAATCTAAATGGTTAGAAAGGCCTTTTCAAAACAAAATTCACTAATTAAATAACTACAAACTTGGTGTTCACAATTAACATGATCCTGTGGTTACTGATGACTGTTGCATTAAGACCTTGACGAATCACATAACCTGTCTTTGTGCTTGATTCTCCATCTGTAAAACCAGGGAAATGTGTCAGTACTTAAGAGAGATGTTAAGATAAATGTAACGTCCCCTCCCTTGGTATCATGTTTTTATGAGTTAAGAGAATACTAAAAAGAACTTTTTAATTCTTGAGAAGAAAGATTCATGAAATAATGGGTGCTTACTTTCACTTAGCCTGAATTGTATGTAGGGTTACTTTAAAAAAAATTATTGATTGATTTTAGAGAGACAAAGATATTAATTTTTGTTGTTGTTGTTCCACTTTATGCATTCATTGGTTGCTTCTTATAACCTGAGTGGATAAACCCAGAACTTTGGTGTACTCGGACAACACTAAATAACTGAGCTACCTGGCCGTTACTGGTAGGGTTACTTTTTAGAAAGGATTTGAACTCCTGGAAAATTTGTATTTCACTATAAATGTTAAAAAGCAACTTTTCAGAAAAACTTAGAAACTAATAATTCCAATAAGCAGAAAATAATATAAATCTATATTGTGAACATTTTCTTCCATGTTCTGAGCAAAGATTGAGTAAAGAGAATATAATAAGTGTTAGGCAAAGAACTAGTTCTAGCCAGTCTTTTTGTTTGGTATTTAAAACAACTATTTAGTTATAAAAGGAGTATATTTCTAGAGCTTGTTAATGAACACAATTTTAACACCTGAGCACATTTTGGAAGTATAAGTCATCTTTCTCAGTTGAATGCAGGAGCTTCAAATATTGTATGGAGAGCAAAAATCTACTTTCATGGGAGAGAAGAGAGAGGAAGGTTTTATTTTTTCAGCTTATTGAAGATTTAGGTAATTTTTTGCAACTGTAATCAAAGTAGGATTCCTATTAATAGGCTAGATCTATTAATAGGGATCCTAGTGATAAGTGAAATAGGCAAGATCTGCTAATCAGTTCATTGCTCTTGATTTAGTCCCTTAACTTTAATTTGGACAGCTAAAAGGTCTGTAAGCTTATGTTAGAGTTCATTTTATAGTCATCAACAACTAAAGCAAAAACTTATTTATGTTTTAATTTAGCCTGATATTTACCCTCATTATTGTAAAACTGTATAATTCGTTAATTAAAGAAAAAACTGCCTTAGATACATAATTACTGAACCTTGGGTTCGGAATGAATTTGAAGTTAATTCTCAATCAAGATCTTACATGAACATAAATCAGGAATTTAAAAAATATGATGATTAAAAATTGTATATACTTTTTCTAGAGGGTTATTCAAGACAACAAACAAAATTAACTTAATAAAAATTAACATATAACAAGTAACTTTAATAAGTATATCTCATTAAGATATTCTTTAACTGTATTATGATCATTTTTAAAAGGAAGGGGAGAGAGAGGAGATGAATGAGTGATACAGGCTAGCCTCTAACCACCTTTGTTTTGTTTTTGAGCAGTTTTTCCTAGTCTTGATCCTTCAAGAGAGCAAACTTAGCTTCTAAGTGAGCCGGAAAGAGAGAGAATGTATCTGATGTTATGTAGACCCTATTGCAGATGAGTCTGAACTTTATAGTGGGTAGGAGGCCTCAGCATGCACTGGTTTGGCTTTTAATTACTGGCTAACTTCTAGTTGTGTCATTTGTGTATTTGCCTTGTGTCAAACAGATTTGGCTAGGTGTCGTGGGAGGAAAACTGATGCTGAGCAGTCCTTTTCACTGACTGCTATGGTCTGAGTGTCTGTGCCCTCACACCCATCCCAAATTTGTATGTTTAAATCCTAACCCCCAAAGATGGTGGCATTTGGAGCTGGGGCATTTGGGAGGTGTTTAAATCATGAGGGTGGATCCTTCTTGAATGGGATTAGTGTCTTAAAAAAGAGGCTCCAGATAGATCCCTAGGGTCTTTTACCCTTTGAGGGACACAGAGAAAGAAAGGCGTTGGCTGTGAACCTGGAAGAAGGCCCTAATCTGACCATGCTGGCATCTTGATCTTGGACTTCCCAGTCTCCAGAACTGTAAGAGATACATTTCTCTTGTTTATAAGCTACCCATCAGTAGTATTTTGTTATAGCAGCCTGAATGGACTAAGATATTACTTTTTGTTTGCTTGTTTTGGGGAATAACATCTAGGAAAGAAAGGAGTCAGTTAAAAAACAACACAAATTTCAGTTGCTTCTAGATCCATATGTATATATTTTACTTGTTTTAGTAGGGTATTCACAAAAGCCATTCATTTTTTACCTGATATACTTAATTTAATCTAAATAATTTCTATGCTTAGACATAGATTTTTAGTAATCATTAATTTAATGCCTATAATATTTCATCAAGTTGTACCATAAGTTTACATAGCTATTATCTTCTTAGTGAACACTTCAGGTTTCCAGCTCTTTGCTATTATAAATAACATTGCAACGAGCATCATTTCCCATAAAATTGTTGTCTTTTGTTCAGTTTATTGCTTAGGATGAATTTATAGAATTGAGATAACTGTGTCAAAGAGTATGTGTTGTTATTTTTATTCTTGATATAAATTGCTACTTTCAAAATTTAACAATTTTTTCTATTGTGGATTATTCATAAATGAAATTTATTCTTATATTTCTTATATTCCATTTTTGTTCTTTAGTAACTTGCGATTTTTTTTTATATAGCTCCCAGTACATAATTGATAGTTAATATTTGAGTAATTACCAACATTGTCTTAATCATTTTATGGATTTAGTTTTCATAATAGTCATTTTAAATACAGGGGTGGGCAAAAGTAGGTTTACAGTTGTGAATGTGTGAAACAGTTTATAGTGTTACTATTTATTCAGTAATTATTATTATTTACCTACTTTTGTCCACCCCTGTATTACTACCATTATTACCCCCCATTTATGAAGATGAGGAAACTGAGGCTTAGCAAAGTTAAATAATTGACAAATATATACCTGGTAAAGACTCCAAAGCCTGTGTCCTAAAACAGTGACTTTTTTTATTGTCTGAAGTTTTACATATGCCTCTTTTTTCTCCAGTTGACCCCCCTAAAACAGTGACGTTTAATCTTTAACTGTGACAATAACGAATACATTATACCTTTTGACACTGTGTGTGTGTGTGTGTGTGTGTGTGTATGCATTCATACACACACACACACAACCTTTCACAAAATAGCTTAACTTACTGTGCGATGACATAGGCTGATTTTTGTGCTCCCATTCAGTTCTCTATAAAAACATAACGTGAAGATGCAGTGAAAAATCTCCTGTTCTATACTACAGTGCAGTATATGGGATGTTGTCTTCTAAAGATGTACCTCCTTATTGCTACTGAAAATAACATTTGTGTTCAGCTTATTATTTCATGAAATACAAGATAATTCTGAAAGTTATAGGATCCTCAGGAGAGTGCATTTCAAGGTCAAATTAGGAGGAGTTGCAGGGGAATTCAGATTTGAGTTGCCATGGCTAGAGTATAGAGAAGTGTTGCGCCATTGCTTTGCAGATTTCTTCACTGAAGTGCCCCAAAAGATAGGAGAATGCATCCCAAAAGCAGCCTTGAAAAAGTATAGAATTATTTTGAAATCTAGTAAACTATTTCAAAGACTAATGTGAATATTGTATTCTAATCAGTAATATAGTTGTATTTCCAATTTGAAATGTTTTCAATGATATATATTAGGAAAAATTGGAAAGCTCTTTAACCACAGAATCTTTGCACATTTACTTGCCAAGGCGTTATGTGTTCATAGCCCATGTGGCACATTCCTGGAAGTGTACTCTCTGGAGGACACTTTGGGATACATCCAGGGTGTGCTCCTGAGACCAGAGCATGGTTGTGCACTGTAATTATAGCGGCTGCCCTTTTCAAACAAAAAGTAGGAATAGCAAAGAGTATATGGATTCAGCAAAGAGTAACATAAACTTTTTGAAGTATAAAAACAATATAATCAATCACACTAGGAAATTTGGAAGATGATGGGAAATACCTGTAGAAGAAATTTTCTTTTGTGTATTTTTTTAGATTAGAAGTATTAAAGACAAAAATATAGAAGGGATCTTAAATTTAAAATTTGTTGTTTCTATAAGAACTTCAGGTCGATCATAACATTTATACAAACAGTAAATGAACTGTGTTGGAACAAATACAGGCATGCTAATTGGTAGTCTAAGAAATCTGCAGTGTTGTGTAGCAAAGGACATTCAGATTTCATTTCAGTTTTGCCATTTAATTATGTGACTTAGAGCGGATCTTTTCATATGTGAGCATTTCTGTTATTGAAGACAGTAATCTTTTCCCACTTATAAATTGCTTTTGCATGAAAATTTGTATTAAATGGATTTAGCTATAGAATTTTGATTTACTTATAGGGAAAATGGGGGTTTTCTAGAGGATGAAAAAAAACAGGCAGACAGATAAAGGAAAGGTTTTAGCAAAACCTTAGGGAGAGAAAGTAATCTGAGGAAAATGAACCTAGGCCTTAGATTTAAAATCTTGAGGCTTGTTTGGGAGATAAATGAGATCTGTATAAGGAGTATTAGCTAAGTTAAAAGGTTATGTAACCCATATATTGGGAAGTTATGTAAAATACGTACATTGGTTATATAATTTACAAATTGGGAAGTTTTGAAAAGCATCTACATAGTTAAAATCAGTGAAAATTTGTGTGGTGTATCAGATGGACTGGAAAATTCCCTTTTAAAATATTGGTTGCAGGAAACAAGACATTCACAAGGATGTTTAGATCATGTAGGGCATGGAAAGGGGGGACCCTAAACAATTTTAAATGATCAGGGGAAGGAAAATGAGAATTTCTTATACAAGACCCTTTATTTTTAAAAGCTACATATTGCTGATATTCTGTTCATTATTTGGGCATGCTTTCATTATTGCTTTATTAATGAAGGTAAGGTAATTATAAGAGTTTTCATAGGCTCATGTGTTGAAACAGTGTTTGGTATATAGTAAGCACTAAATGTTTGGCAATAGGCATTCAGTTATGGCTTCAGTTTTAACCTTTTTGAAAATTGATTTTAGAACAGAGGTGGGAGGGAGTAAGACATCAATTTGTTGTTCCACTTCCACTTATTTATGCATTCATTAGTTGGTTCTTATATGGGCCTTGACCTGGGATTGAACCTCCAACCTTGGCATATTCCAGAAGATGCTCTAACCAACTGAGCTACCTGGCCAACTCTCTTAACCTAATTTTCTTTCTCAGTTTTTAAGTTTGTTCCTCAATTGCAATGACAGTCTATCATCTTAGTTGGGGAGGGATTCCAGCTTTAGTACATCTCCAGCCTTTGAAATAAATCAAACTATAAAGGAATTGTAGAAAAAGAAAAAATATTTTTACTACCAGCTTTTAATTCATTCTCTCACAGTTCTTTCAAAATGTTTTTATTACTTTACTGAAAGATACTTTTTTTTCCTGTTAAAATTTGTCTTACTACCATTTGCTACTCTTTGGGCCTTATTAGATTCCTTTGAGAATCGAAAGCAGCGCTGCATTAGAACTTTCTGCAATGATGGAAATGTTCTGTTTGTGCTATCCAATATGGTAGCTAATATGTGGCTATTTGGCTAATGAATACTTGAAATACAGCTTGAGGGACAGAAGAACAAATTTTAATTTAAATAGCCTCATGCAGCTAGTGATTTCTGTTTAGATAGCACAGATCCTGAGTGTTTCTAATTCTTGAATTCTAGCCAGTTTTTGAAGAAAGTTCAAAAAATTTTAATAGGGAGTTAGCTTGAGGTAGTGCAGCTTTTTTCAAAGTATGGAGCTTGCCCTGGTATGTAAGATAATTTTTATCACAGACATGGCATTAAATTTAATTGACAAGTTATTTCTTTTTCAGTACTTTTTGCATTTTTATTAAGTTGTTTATTTGTGTGTGTGTGTGTGTGTATGTTTGTGTGTGTTTAATAGGGAAGGAGTAATATCAATCTCATTCTCTTGTACACAAGCCAATACTGTTTTGACTTTCACTGTACTAAAATTTATTATTATTAAAGACAGTCTCTTCAATAAATGGTGTTGGGAAAATTGGACAGATACATACAAATAAATGAAACTAGACCATGAACTTACACCATACACAAAAATAAACTTAAAATGGATAAAGGACTTAAATGTAAGACGGGAAACCATAAAAATCTTAGAAGCCATAGGCAGCAAAATAGCAGGCATTTTTCATAGCAATATCTTTACCGATACAGATCCAATGGAAACTAAGGAGAAAATAAGCAAATGGGACTACATCAAAATAAAAAGCTTCTGCACAGCAAAAGAAACCATCAACAAAACAACAAGAAAGCCCACTGCATGGGAGAACATATTTGCCAATGTTATCTCCGATAAGGGTTTAATCTCCAAAATTTATAGGTAACTCATACAAACTTAACAGAAGGAAGAGAAACAATCCAATTAAAAAAATGGGCAAAGGACTTAAATAGACACTTTTTGAAAGAGGACATACAGAAGGCCAAGAGACATGAAAACATGCTCAGTCACTACCGTCCAAGAGATGCAAATCAAAACAACAATGAGGTACCATCCTCACACCTGTCAGAATGGCTATTATCAACAAAGCAACAAACGACAAGTGCTGTCGAGGATGCGGAGAAAAAGGAACCCTCTTGCACTGCTGATGGGAATGCAGACTGGTGCAGCCATTGTGGGAAACAGTATGGCGTTTCCTCAAAAAATGAAAAATGGAACTCCCATTTGATCCAGTGATCCTACTTAGAGGAATATATCCCAAGAAATCAGAAACATCAATCAGAAAGGATATGTGCATCCCTATGTTCATAGCAGTACAATTTACAATAGCTAAGATTTGGAAACGGCCTAAGTGCCCATCAGCAGATGAGTGGATTAAAAATCAGTGGTACATCTACACAGTGGAATACTATGCTGCTGTAAAAAAGGAAGGAATTCTTATTATTTGCAGCAGCATGGATGGAACTTGATAGCATTATGCTAAGCAAAATAAGCATCAGAGAAAGATAGATAAATGATCTCTCTCATTTGTGGAATGTAATGAACAGCGTAAACTGAAGAACAAAAATAAAACTAGAGTCATAGCAGCATCGAACAGACTGTCCAATCTATGAGGGAATAAGAGATCAACCAATGGACACAGACGGGGGTGGGGGGAGTGGTGAGGGCTTATGCTGAGGGGTGGGGGCAGCTGGGGAGAGGTCAATGGGGAAAAAAGGAGACTTATGTAATACTTTAAACAAAGAATTTAAATTAAAAATTTTATGTATTTATGGATTGTGATAGTTTTGTTTTTTAAATTGACTGAGGTGATTAAAACCTTTCAGGAACATTTTTTGGATAAATTACGTGGTACACATAGAGTGCAGAATATTGACGAAGGCAAGAAATATCAAAACAAAAGCAGATTGTGTAGTGGTTGAATTGGCTTGGTAGGGAATCAGGAGCCATGCTGTGCAGTCTAGTTTGCGGAGGCAGTCTCTGTCTCTTGGGTAAGGTTTCTGCTTTGGCTCAAAGGGAAGATAGGTTGGTTTAGAGTGAGAAGTGATTTACAATTTTTTAAACGTGTTTTATTCTGTAAGTAAAACATAACATTTTGGATGATAGCTAAAATGCTGGATGTCAAACATGAATTATCTTATTTAATCCTTCACTCCAAAACAGATTACACTTAACTCTCAATTTTTTAAAACAAAAACACCTCCGGTGCACCAGTTATAAAATAAGTCACAGAATATAATGTACAACACAGGAGTATATATACTTTGTAAGTATATAAATGTTGAATGAGTATGTTGTACACCTAAAATTAATATATTATATGTCAACTATAATAAAATAGAATAAAATTAAAAACACCCTCTGGTATACAGAATTGGATTAATCTTTATCTTGATTCATGCTGTCTTCACTGGTCTATGTATGGCCCTCGGAAATCTGTTATTTTAATATTTTCTTTACTTGGCAAATACCCCATCACAGTACAATCCAAGAATCAGAACCTTAATGATGACTAACATTTACCTAATGTGCATCTCTCATATTATCTTAACTTCTCAGAGGTTACTCTAACCTGAGTTGTGTGCTTACCATTCTCTTGCTATTAAAAAAAAAAGTTTAATTACATACATGTATGCCTAAACAGTGTCTCATTGTTTAAATATTTTGCAATTCCATAAAAGGAATATATTATATGTTAACTCCTAGAACTTGATTTTTTTTTTTAATACATTACTAAGATGTATCATTTTTGGCAGGGTGTACTTTTTTTAAAAAAAAATACATTTTTATGTATTTCAGAGAAGAAGGGAGAGGGAGTTAGAGAGGTAGAAACATCAGTGATGAGAGAGAATCATTGACCGGCTGCCTCCTGCATGTCTTCCACTGGAGATCGAGCCTGCAGCCCCGGCATGTCCCCTGACTGGGAATCGAATATAATATGCTTCTGATACTTAAGTGCTAAATGTTCTCTTGAGTATATATTTAGGAGTAAAATAGTTGGATTTCAAGTTATGTTGTGAATTTTTGAGTTTATAATGCCAAATTGTATCCCAACATAGTTTCAGTTTGTACTCCTACTAGCAGTGTAAGAGAATGGGTATAAAATTGTACTTTATGGGTCTTGATTTGCATTTTCTATAACAGATAATGATTTTTGCCAAAATTTTTTGAGTGTTTGCTGTATGCCAGACACTGTTCTAAAGACTTTACATGAATTAGTAACAACCCTTTTGGAAAGATATCCTTACATGCATTTATAGATGTAAAGATTGAAGCTCTCTAACAGCGGTTCAACCTGTGGGGGTCGAACGACCCTTTCACAGGGGTCGCCTACGACCATCGGAAAACACATATATAATTACAAATTGTTTTTGTGATTAATCACTATGCTTTAATTATGTTCAATTTGCAACAATGAAAATACATCCTGCATATCAGATATTTACATTACGATTCATAACAGTAGCAAAATTACAGTTACGAAGTAGCAACGAAAATAATTTTATGGTTGGGGGTCACCACAACATGAGGAACTGTATTAAAGGATCGTGCATTAGGAGGGTTGAGAACCACTGCTCTATAAGGTTAAGCTAGTAAATGACAGAGTTAGGATTCATACTTGGTCAAGCTAAGCTGCAGAGTCCAGCCTCCCTAACTAATGTTTGATGTATGTTTTAATGTGCATTCTTCTTCTCTTTCCCTCTCCCCCACCAATCTCTTGGCCTTTGTGTGCTTGTGATGGCAAATGTGGCTATTCTATCCTTATATTATTGTGTGTAAGGATTGTCCTTCCTTGAAAAAAGCAATCTCTTACAAAACCTGTTTCCTCATTGCTAGAATGAGTAAGATGGCTCAAGATCATTTCTAGTATTTTATAATTTGACCTCCTCTCTTTTGCAGTTCGTTATTTTCAGAATAAGCTGTTATTTGCATTTTCTCTCTATTATTAAAATGTGAAACAATGTAGTATGCTTTATTTCTTTGTATAATTCTATTTTAATTTAATTATTTTTAACAGAATATTTTAAATGTATTAGTTGATTAAAAAATTCTGGAGTGGATTTTAATGTATACTGATCTCCACATAATCTTTTGTACATATACCATGAACTGAATAAAAATTTTCCCTTTAACATTTCCAGGTAATGTCCTTGAAGTGTAGTTCGTTATTAAGCCATTCATCTTTGCTTATCAACTGTTAGATGCTGAATAGATGTTTTTTGTTTTACTTTTTAGGTACTGAGTTTTTAAAGACAAAAATATTACTTTTAAATTATAATTCTAGTGTAGATGAGAATTTATTTACTTAATAATTGTGGAATGACAAAGTGCTAGGCCCAGTAATGAACACCTCATTATCCATATTTCTTGCCAAAGTGTAAAGTATTATCTAACCTCAGATGTTAAAGTGTTTAGGTTCTCTAAAACAGTGTTTAGGCCTTTTCCATAGGCAAAAATCTTCTGGTTCATATCCATTATATGTATGCTGCATGGTTTAGCAGTAGTTAAATGTTTCAGTGCACTGGGCACAAAAGGATCAATCACATATGTGTTGGAGTGGTTGGCTGATACAAAGCAGCTAAACAGATGGAGATCAGGATGTTGCAGCATTTCTTATTAGTCAAATTTAGTTCGTTTCCTGGATTTTACATTGCTGTTAGGTTTGGCAGTCATTAGTGTTGATACTGAATGAAATACCTACAACAAACATTTATTGAACATTTATTATATGCCAGACTATATATGAAGTTTACTGTGTTCCAGGTGTTAAGAGGGTAGATTAATAAAATCTGCATCTTTGCCCTCAAGATATTAAACCAAATGATAGGTTCTTTGGTAATGAAGGACTTTGAAATATTGATTTCCTGCTAGGGGAAAATATTATTTTTTCAGAAGAGGAGAAAAACTATTCAAAGTAAAAATTACTACATTTGGAAGAGGCATCTTTACAAGTTATGTTTAACTTTACATATAGTTCAGTAGTCTTGTGCTCTGACAAAGTAGATACAGTGTTAATTGTCTTTTATTTACTTTGAAGTTTGTATAGCAGGATAGATTGTGTAAGAATGATAAAAGGTTTAGTGTCAACAACTTAGAGGTAAGGCTCAGGTGAATATAGTGAACCTAGTCCTTTTATAACTTTAGCCTTCATGTATTATAAATAAAATTTTATATATATATATATATATCTTATATTTTATTATTTATGAGATGTGTATGACTTTAATCTTTTTTTTAATTATTAATTTTCACTAAGCAAGAGCTTTGAAATGAGTAATTTGTAGCTGATTAGCCCAGTTGGGTGCCATCCTAAGTCACATAAATGGTCCAAACAGCCTAGATTTCTTTTTTTTTTTTTTCAAGTGAATATGATTATATTTATTTAACCATTGATTTATCATTGGACATTTAGTTCATTGTGTTTTTTTTAAGTTTTATTGCTTAAAGTATTACAAAGGGTATTCAATATGTGTCCTTTTTTTTTCCCCCGCCCTTGACAAAGTCCCCCATCCTCCCCTACCCCCCAGTGTCTTATGTCCATTGGGTATGCTTATATGCATGCATACAAGTCCTTCGGTTCATCTCTTACCCCTCTCCCTCCTGCCCCCCAACCCTCCCCGACCTTCCCACTACAGTTTGACAATCTGTTTGAGGCAGCTCTGCCTCTGTATCTATTATTGTTCCTAAGTTTATAATGGTCTCAATTCTCCATGAATGAGTGAGATCATGTGGTATTTTTCCTTCATTGACTGGCTTATTTCACTTAGCATAATGCTCTCCAGTTCCATCCATGCCGTTGCAAATGGTAAGAGTTCCTTCTTTTTTACAGCAGCATAGTATTCCATCGTGTAGATGTACCACAGTTTTCTAATCCATTCATCTACTGATGGGCACTTAGGCTGCCAAACAGCCTAGATTTCTGATGAATAGATTAAGGGGGCATTTTAGGTGAAGGACATGTTGTGGTTCCAAACTCCACAAATAAATTACAGATTTACTGAACAAGAACTTTTCTCCTTTTCCTTTCAGTTATTTGTGCTAAAACTTGGAGATTTTTATGGGTGAGAGGTCAAGGTGGAAACAGTGAAGGGTTTATGTAAACATGCTGGTCTGTCATTGCCTCTTAGCAGCCTGGGTAATCCTGAGGATTTTTTCCCCTGTTATATACTAAAGAGCTGTCATTCAAAGATACGTGGCCGTTATTGAAAAAAGTATAAGCTAGTCTTCCTCATATTGTTGTGTTTCTTCAGAAAACTTATATATATTTTTCACTTTGAAATAATTTTAACCTATATAAAAAGTAGAAAAAATACACAAAGAATATCCATATATTCTTCAGCTGACTTTCCAAAATGTTCACCGTAAATTGCATAGCCAAATCAGGAAATTAACATTGATATAATATTATCTACTGACCTTATTCGAGTTTCATCAGTTGTCCCACTAATGTCCTTTTTCTAGCTCAGGATGCAGTCCAGTATCACATATTGTATTAAGTTGTCATGTCTTCTTAGTCTCCTTTAATCTAGAGCAGCTCTTCACTTTTTCTTTTATAACCATGAAAACTTTTGAAGATTCTTCAGTTTAGGTTGGTCTGATGCTCACTCTTGATTAAATTCAAGTGAAGCATTTTTAGCAGCAATGCTATAGAGTGATGGCGTCCGCATCCTTTAAATCAGGAAGCCCATGATGTTGATATGTTCCTATACCGATAATGTGAACTTTTGATTATTTGGATAAAATGGTTTTTCAACTGGTAAATTTTATTTATAATTAAGTATCTTCTAAGGAGAGATACTTTGAGACTATGTAAGCATTTTGTTTCCTATTATACACTTGCCTGCTATTTTTGACATTTGTTGATGATTCTTTTTTTTTCTTTTTTATTGTTATTGTTGTTGGTTCTTGCCTGCAACAATGGTGATATTTGCCAAATGATGACTTTTTACTTCCATCAGTCTTTTTTCTTTTATTAATTGAAATTCTATAGACAAGCTTTCTCTTCTCCCCAGATTTATTTATGTATATCTGTTGCTATGGATTACAATCCTTTGCTATCATCATTTTGATACTTTGTTGTCCCGAATTTGGCCATTGGGAGCCCATCAAGGTGACTTCTGTGCCCTTTTGACATGTTCCTTCATTGAGCACTTCCGTTTGGGCTTCACAGGATGTTCCAGGCTCATCTCATGTTTTCCCTTCCCCAGCTTCAGAGTCATCCCATTTATCCAAGGAACTCTCTTTCTTTCTTTCTTTATTTTCCCTCAAGGAATTCTGTTTCCATTTATTGGAAATTATATTTAGAAACTATATCTGGGTGCTAGGTGTGCTCATTGGCATTAGGTTAGGTTGGTGTACTAACCCTATTTTCTAGATGAAGAAAACTAAACTGAAGGTTTAAAGTCTTTTTATAGCACCCAGATAAAAGTTATGGATTTGGCACATACATTCAGACCTTCTCAGTTCAAAGTCCAGGCTCTCTACTTACTCTCCATAGTATTCCTTCCTTACCCTTGCCTTTTCCATCAGTTTTGTTACTTGTTTTTTTTTTTTTTCTGGTAAGGAGAGGGCATAATCTAATTCTAAGAGTCAAGAAGATTATTGGCTAATAATAGGTATAGCTATTTTAAAACAGAAAAATCTGCAATTCCAAAAACATTTATTATATGTATGCTATGGGTAATGCAGTGTACGAGGCATTGATGGTATGTGTGTATATGCATATAGATTTCGAGAGGGCTGTTGAGAATTTTTTGTTTACAATGGCTTCTTTTCCCCTCGATATAGTTAAGGGGTATGGGTAAGTGGTATGGCTATTGTAAATTATTTCATTATCCATGAATCGAAATGGCTTAGGGACTTATATATTATAGTTAAATATATACTACATAAACATATGGTACTTAGATTTACATTTACTTATTCCTCTTTTAAGTACATTGTCATTTTATATTTTCAGTAATATTGCATAACCATTAAATGATACGTGCTTGATAAACACACTTAAGCACTTTATGTTTTTGCTTTTAATTTTCACAATAGCTTTTTGAGTTGATATTATTTGTCCCGTATTTCAAATAATCAGAGACTTACATTAAGTTTTGTACCTAAATCATAGACTTATAAATATAAGGTAGATTTAAATCTATGTGAAGTACTGTTTCTTTTATATATTTTGCTCAGGCTTTTAGAGTATTCCTTAGTTCGGATGTTTGGAATTTGGTGAGCAAGCTTATTCTGTATACTTTCATGGAAACTTTTGAGTTCTTTTATTCAAGGTTAAAGGCCAGCTCTGTAACTTAAACAATTTTGTGATCTTGGACTTGTGAAAAAACTGCATCTGTAAAATGAGGATAATAATTATACCTGCTTTGGAAGGTTATTGTGAGGATTAAATGTAATCCATGTGAAGCATTGAACTGTTTCTGCACATAGCAAATACTGAAGTGTTAACTGCCTATTAATGTCAGTAGTACAAGTCCTAATTAATTCATTGAAAAGAAACATTAAAAGTTAAAACTATAGCCCTGGCTGGGTAACTTAGTTGGTGGTCCCCATATGCCAAGCATTCGTGCTCAATCTTTGGTCAGGGCACATACAACAAGCAACCAATGAGTACATAAATAAATGAAACAACAAATCGATCTTTCTCTCTCCCTCCCTCCCTCCTTCTCTCCCACCTTCCCTCTCCCCACACTTCCTCTTTCTCTCTACCCCTCCCCCTCCTTTCTCAAATTAATTTTTTTAAATTAAAAAGTTAAAAAATATAGAATAAATACTAAATAAAAACATAAAACATTTATGGTGGACTACCTGGGATAATTTTATAAGTCTTGGTATTTCATGGAATCAAATTTAGAATGAGGAAGGCTTTTTAAGTAGCATCTTATCTCTGATTTTTTGGAGAGGGGTTTTAAGGTCTGGAATGACAAAAAATAACTTCCGCAAAATATTACAGTTGCATATGTCAGTCTCAATGCAAACATGGACTTCATGATTATTAACTCGGTGTTCTCTCCACTTTAATTCCCCCCTCCCCCCCACAGTATGTCCCTGGAAAACCCAGTTTCAATTAAGGGAAATCATTTTTTGGGAATGTCTTTATTTTTACGAGTCATTAATAATAGTATAAACACTGATTTCTAAAATGTAGCCAATGTAAGTTGGAAGAGATGTATTTAATTCGCCTCTTTAAGGGATTATGATAAGCATAATAATGATTTTAATCAGAATTCCTTCATTAATATGAGCAGCAAAAGGTCAATGAAAAAGCTTCTCTAAAAGCACATTGTTCATATTCTCATGCTAGCCACCAGAGTCTCAGTGAGGAATAGGTTTTTAGCTTTTGGGTGAGTTGCTTATTTGTTTACTTTTTAGAAATTTAAAAGAGACACAACAATGCAAAGAAGATACCAATCATCTATATCCTTGTCATCCAAAATTAATCAGTTATCTTTGTCCCAGTGTTGTTATTATTTAAATCTATTGCTTTTGTAATGGTAATTATAATTGAATTAGGCTATTAGAATATATTTTACCTAAAGATTGATAAAAGATGAAACTGTTGTGACATTTTATTCTTGGTTATTTGGAACATTTGGTTGGGCACTGCCCTCATGAAGTTAATGAGTCTGTTGTGAGCCTGCAAACTTTTATAAGCAAAAGTTTTGCTTACTTTTATAAGCAAAAAAAGCCAAACTGCAAACCAAATGAAATAGAATGAATAAGTGCAAATTATTTAGCATCTCTTATGATGAAAGGAAATACATTGTGAATTCTTTTGACCATCATCAGGAATATAATTGTAAAATGGATAGCACATTAAAGGGAAAGCTGTGAATTACTCTACTATAAGTGAGTCCATCACCTAACATCTACATCTAAAAGCTTATTATTTTTCCCATATACATAACCGTTGTGTTAAATTCATAATGAACCAGTATGATGAGATATTTAGAAAGCAAGGTCAAATGAGGAAAAGTTATAGGAACTTGTCAGGTTGAGCTTGGAGAAGAATTGATGAATAAAAAATATTAGCTGTCTTCGAATAATTGAAAGCCTCATAAAATATTAGTAAACTTAAATCTTGTCCCTCAGAGTAAAACTGGAATCAATGGTGTTTAAAAAAGGGAAGGAATGTAAATATTTGTTTTGTACAAAAGACAATTCCCTAATGATGTGATTTGACTGATAACGAAATAGACTGTTTCATGAAGTTGGGAATTTCTCAACTTATTTTCAGTCTGAGACAGAAAGGATTGATTACCTGTGCAGATCTTTTCAAAGGGAGTGCTGTGTTCTTTCAGGTTCCTTATAACTGCCTAAGTTCCATGCTTTTAATTTTCATGCACATAATACGCTACAATGTTTTTGAATGTCAACTTCCTTAAAAATGTACATTTATATAAAATGGAAATGCATAGCTTTAGAGAAATATCTTATAGTTTGAGATTTATGGATGAAGAAAAAATTGCCAATACCTGTTAATCTTTTGGTTAAAGGAAAGCACACGTATTCAGTTTCTGTCCACACAGTTTCTGAAAATTTTAAATATAATCTTGATACCCAGATCTGCGTATCTTCTTCTTTAGTAGATGTAATGAGCAAAGAGTGTTTTTGTAGCTGTTTTAAATTTGTCTAGGGATGATCTGCATGAAATATACCTATGGAATGAAAAAGCTTTCACTACCGTGTTTTAACTGATTAACCTTTGATTGTCCGATTCCTATGGATATCTGCATTACTGAGATTATACATAGTCCATAATATTCCATACAAGTTCCATAATACATATTTTGAAGGGAATGCATGTGGACTTACTCTCTGTGCATTAATCATTCCTTTTTCTGCTCAAGAAGTCATGGATATTGTCTTTGATTCATTCCAGCCATGCCCCATGTAAAAGCTACTGACCTACATGGATAAGCAGTGATAGCAAAACTTGCATTTCAGATCTTGGAAACTCTTGAAAATTCTTGTTTATGTCTATTTCCTAATAAAAGAATTCTGTATATCTTTAACTTTTTATTTATTACAACGTTTGAAATGAAAGTTTACAGGTTATATTTTGTCTCATGATGGTTAAAATTTGTCTGGTGATGGTTGTTTTTATTTTGCCATTGCTTATTTTTTCTTCCAAGTAAGGACCATGATTTGTAGGTTTGTAAGGGCCTTATACTGGAATGTTTTTGTTTTTTTAAACCACACTGTATGAGAACCATGATGCTGATTTAAATCCACTATTGCTCATAGTTAAAAAGTGTCTCCTAAGTTTTAGTGTATTTCCATGAGGTGTAATGGGTTGCTGAACATTTGGGGGGAAACTGAGAAGTATTGGGCATTATATAAAGGATGTGTTGTCAAGGTGGACATCTTTACTTTGTGAAATAGGATTGCAGGTTTTGAGATTTGTTTCTCTATAGGAGAGGGAGTCATGATTATGGAATCGTGTTCAGTAGATGCTGTGAGCTTACATTTTAGACTTACATAAGACTAGAGGCCCGGTGCATGAAATTTATGCACTGGGGGGGCGGGGGGAGCGTCCCTCAGCCCAGCCTGTGCCCTCTCACAGTCCGGGAGCCCTCAGGGGATGCCCCCCTGCTGGCTTAGGACCAATCGGAGCAGCGAGCCAAGAGGTAAGGAGCAAGGGGTCCCGGACCCCGCGGGGGATGACTGCCTTCCGGCTTAGGGATTGGGCCTAAGCCGGCAGTCATACATCCCTCTCACAGTCTGGGACCCCTTGCTCTTTACCGCCTGCCTGCTCATTGCTCCTTACCGCTTGACTCTCTGCTCCTTAGCACTGCTGCAGAGGTGGGAGAGGCTCCCGCCACCACCACTGTGCTCGCCAGCCAAGAGCCCAACTTCTGGCTGAGCAGCACTCCCCCTGTGTAAGTCCACTGACCACCATGGAGCAGTTCCTGCATTGAGCATCTGCCCCCTTGTGGTCAGTGCTCATCATAGCGACCAGTAATTCTGGTTGTTCAGCCATAACGGTCACTTAAGTCTACCAGACCTGAGGCCCTGAACCTAACTGTCCCCTATACCTGGGCTCCTGAGCATTAAAGAGAAAAAAACAATATGATATAGAAAAATGTTAGTTACATGCAAACAAGTGGTTCGAATAAGATGGAACTTGGAGACTTTGTAGAAAATAGGTCTACCTTTCATCTACCTTTCATCTAGCGCCAATATTCCACCTTTGTGTGGAAATTACCTAAAAATCGGTACAGCGGTCTGGTAGGGTTAAGCTTTTATTACATAGATTGTACAAAAATGAAAAAATGTTATTGCTAGAGAATATTTACTCCCAAATATTCTTTTACATAAATGAAGTTGGGGCTCTAGCTAGTTTTGCTCAGTGGTTAGAGCATCAACCCGGGTGTGGGTTCCATTCCCATCAAGGGCACATATCTTGGTTTCAGGCTTGATCCCTGGCCCCACGCATGCAGGAGGCAACCAATTGATGTGTCTCTCTCACATCGGTGTTTCTCTCTCTTTCTCCCCTTCCCTTCTCTCTAAAAATCAATGGAAAAAATATCCTCAGGTGAGGATTTACAGTAATAACAAAAAAATTAACTGTCGTAGCTATTTTAAGTTGCAGAGCAGAACTAAAACAGCATGGATTTTAAATCACTGTTCAGTTATTTACAAGTGAAGCAAGTTACTTTTAACCTCTTGAAACTTTAGTTTTCTTATCTGTAATATGGAATAACACCATTTTACAGGATTATCATAATTTAAAGTGATACCTTTAACCAAATACTCAAAATAGATTAAGCAAATAATAAGAGCAAGATAAATGTTCACTATTAAATGTTTATTAGTAGTAATAAACATTACTTTGGACTGCTTTGTTTCATTTTAGGTAGTATTTGTGATTATAAAAGGTGAAAATAAAGGTCACCTCTAATTCTGCTGCTAAGGCATAGCCATGATGACATCATGTTGTAAATTTTTTTCAGATTTTCTTTAAAGGCATATTATATACATTCTATCTTTTTATTTCCCCAAAACTGAGTCTTTGGAATTTGAATGAAATAGGTAATTCTTGCTGGGTTTTGAGCAAGTCATATGACCTGACCAGCCTCTACCAACATCCCACCAAAGTGGTACATTTGTAACAATTCATGAACCTACATTGATATACCATTATCACCCAGGGTCTACAGACAGTCCTCGGGTTATGTTTCGTGGTTACGTTGCCATCTCCCATTTATATATATTAAAAAAAAGTTCCGTCATTTTGATGTATGTATATATGTACTTTATGTTTTTTTATTATTTACCACAAGTAAAGGTCAGGAATTGTTATCTTTCTTTAAAAACTTTTTTACTGTTTCACTTCATTACTGCTGTTTATGTGGTCCATGTGAGTGACGTAGGTGCTTATGTAGGTGGGTTCGGACTTACGGCGAAAAATCGCATTACATCGTCGCGCAGTAGGAACGGATCTCCGACGTAACCCAAGGACTTACTATAGTTTACATTTGGGTTTACTCTTGATGTTGTATATTCTTTGGGTTTGTACAAATGTACAATGATATGTATCTATCATAATATCTATAGAGTAGTTTCACTATCTTAAAACTCCTCTGTGCTCTTACCCATCCCTGCCCCACTAAACCCCTGACAACTGCTGATCTTTTTACTGTCTCCATAGATTTGTCTTTTCCAGAATGTCATACAGTTGCAGTGATACAGTGTGTAGCCTTTCAGACTGTCTTCTTTCACTTAGCAATATACGTTTAAGGTTCTTCCTTGTCTTTTCATAGCTTGATAGTTCATTTCTTTTTTAGTGCTGAATAATATTCCTTTGTCTTAATGTACCACAGTTTTATCCATCATTTACAGAAAGACATTTTGTTTACTTCCAAGTTTTGGCAATTACGAATAAAGCTGTCATTAACATTTGCGTAGATTTTTACATGAACGTAAGTTTTCAACTTCTTTGGGTAAATACCAAGGAGGGCCATTTGTGTATTGTATGGTAAGAGTATGTTGAGGTCTGTAAGACTGTTGCCATCCAAAGTGACTGTACCATTTTGCATTCCCACAGGCAATGAAAAAGAGTTCCTGTTGCTCTACATCCTTACCAGTATTCAGTGTTATCAATGTTCTTTATTTTTGCCATTCTAATAGGTGTGTAGTGGAATCTCCTTATTTTAATGAGATGACATGTGATGTGGAGAATGTTGTCATATTTATTTGCCATCTGTATCTTTGGTGAGGTGTCAGGGTCTTTGGTCCCATTTTTAATCATGTTGTTTCCTTATTGTTGAATTTTAAAAATTCTGTGTAGGACTTGGATGGGCCCCTATCTGAACCCAGACCAAATAGCTGAGCCCAGGCCATGCCTAGGTGCCATCTAACTAAGGTGGAGGAGGATCTGGCTATCCATGGTGCTGTAGGAATTTTATCTAGCTCCTCACCCATATCTAATAGAGTCTTGCTTACTTTAGTATTTCACTCTTCTGTTCAATAAAATGCCCTGTTTTTCTTAGGATTAAAAAAAGGGGGGAAATTCTGTGTATATTTAGGGTAATAGTTCTTTATCAGTTATATCTTTTGCAGATATATTTTCCCAGACTGTGGCCTTTCTTCTCATTCTCTTAACAGTGTCCTCTGCAGAGCATATTTTAATTCTAATGAATTCTGGCTCATCCATTCTTTATTTCATGGATCATTGCCGGGGTCCAACCCCAGCGGGTCCAGGGGTCCCCAAAGGTGTGGACGGAGTCGGCGAAGAAGGAATGACACGGAGACAGTGTTCAGTTGATCAGCAGCCTAGCCAGGATCTCCAGCCAGGATCTCCAGCCAAGTTCTGGTCTGGATCTCCAGAGAGGTTCTGCTTAGGATCTCCAGCCAGGTTCTGTGTCCATGTTCTCTTGCTAGGTTCTCCAGGTTCTCCAGCCAGGTTCTCCAGCCAGGTTCAGTCACCAGGTTCTAGTCAGGTTCTCTTGCAAATTTCTGTAGTCAGGTTCAGTCCAGGATCTTTTGCCATGTTCTCTCCAGCGAAGTTCTTCTGTCTCTAGAGAACGTTCTGTGTAGGTTCTGTGCCTCCTGGTTCTGTCTTCTTCTAAGTTCTGTCTTGTTACATCTGTATTTATACCAGTTGATTCCAATCCTATCAATCTCTATTCCAAAGGTTAGGGCGTTTCTTATCTCCATTCCAGGGAGTAAAGATTATGTAGCTTAAGCATGATTGTTCGTAGTTAAAGTGATTAATTACCCGCCTGGCACTTAGTTGAGGGGTTTTATTCCCTCCCTAACTTCAGGGGAAAATCCCTACCTGGGGAAACAATCTTTCTCAGAGAGGAGACCTTGGTTAAAACACATAGTGCCAAGAAGGTGAGCAAACATTTTAAGAACAGTATGCCATATATGCCAGGTCCTTTGGGCCGGCTCCTGGCAGATCATATCTTTGTTGAAACCAAAGGTCATTGCTAAACCCAAGATCATATAGATTGTTCTCCTATGTTATCCTCTAGGAGTTTCATAGTTTTGTGTTTTACATTTGAGTCTGTGACCCATTTTGAGTTAATTTTTGTGAAAGGTATAAGGTCTGTATCTAGATTCATTTTTTTGAATGTGGATGTCCAGTTGTTCCAGCACCACTTGTTGAAAAGACTATCTTTGCTCCATTGTATTGCCTTTGTTCCTTTTTCAAAGGACAGATCAGTTGACTATTATTTATGAGTCTGTTTTTAGACTCTCTATATTGTTCCATTGATTTTTTTGTCTATTCTTTTGCCAATACCATACTGTCTTGATACTGTAAATTTATACTAAGTCTTTGAAGTCAAGTACTCTCAGTCCTATAACTGTGTTCTCCTTCAATATTGTTTTGACTATTCTGGTCATTTGCCTCTGTACTAATACATAAACATAAGAATCAGTTTGTAGATATCCACTAAATAACTTGCTAGATTTCATTGAATTTATAGATCAAGTTGGGAAGAGCCATTTTTTTTTGTTGTTAATCCTCACCCGAGGATACTTTTTTCCCTATTGATTTTTAGAGAGAGTGGAAGGGAGGGACAGAGACAGAGAGAGAGAAACAATAATGTGAGAGACACATCAATTGGTTGCCTCCCCCATGCACCCTGACGGGGGCCAGGGATATAACCTGCCTTTGACTTGAATCGAACCTGATACCCTTATGTCGTGGGCTGACAGAGAAGAGCTGACATCTTGACAACATCTTAACCATGAGCATCTCTTTATTTATTTAGTTCTTTGATTTCTGTCATTACAGATTTGTAATTTTTACAGATCTTGTACATATTGTTATTTTTCTACTTAAGTATTTCATTGGGGGAGAGGGGCAGTGCTAATGCAAGTAGTATTGTGCTTTAAATTTCAAATTTCACTTGTTCATTACTAGAATACAGAAAAGTGATTGGTTTTTGTGTATTAACCTTGTATCCTTAGTTCCAGGAATTTTTTATGTCAGTTCTTTCAGATTTTCTACATACATGATCGTATGATCTGTGAACAAAGACAGTTTTCTTTCTCAATTTATATACCTTTTCATTTTCGTTTTTATTGCATTAGCTAGAAACTTAAATACAGTGTTGGGAAGTCTGTTTACATTGGTGAGCACCTCCAATATATTGTTGAAAAAGACTGATGAGAGGGAACTTCCTTGCCTTGTTCCTAATCTTAGTGGGAATTTTGTAGTTTCTCACGATTAAGCATGATGTTAGCGATAGGTGGTTTTTTGATACTCTTTCTCAAGATATTATCATTTTTACGAACAGTTTTCATCGTGAATAAGTGTTGGATTTTGCCAAATGCTTTATTAGCATCTATTGATAAAAGTCATGTTATTTTTCTTTAACCCATTGATGTGATAGGTTAGATTAATTGATTATTTATTAATAGTGAGCCATGTTTTCATACCATTGTTAAATCCCAGTTGATTATGATGTACAGTATAATTTTCCCCACATTGTTGCAATCAATTAAAATGAAATTATTTTGTTGAATATTTTTGCATCTTTGTTTATAAAAATATTGGTCTGAAATTTAAAGTTTTAAAAAAATTTAAGTTTTCTTGTAATGTTTTTGTCAGGTTTTTATATTAGGATAACATTGATCTTATTGAATAAGTTAAAAAGCATTCCCATCTGTTCCTATTTTCTGAGTGAGATTATAGAAAAATTGTATAATTTCTTTCTTAAATGTCTGGGGAGAATTTATCAGTGAACCCAAGTGAGCCTGGTGCTTTCTGCTTTTGAAGGTTATTAATTATTGAATAAAATTTAAAAATAGATTAATGATCCTCTTCAGATTGGTTTTCTTGTATGAGTTTTGGGAGATTGTGTCTTGCAAGGAATTGCTCTATTTCATGTAGGTTATCAAATTTATGGACATAGAGTTATTCATAGTATTCTTTTATTATCCTTTTGACATCTTTGGGATCTGTAGTGTTGTCTCCTTTTTCATTTCTGATATTGATAATCTGTGTTTTGTCTCTTTTTTTTTTTCTTAGTTAGCCTGGGTAAACTTTATTAAACTTTTCAAACAACCAGCTTTTGCCTGGTGGGTGTGGCTCAGTGTTTGAGCATTGACCTATGAACCAGGAGGTCACAGTTGGATTCCTGGTGGGGGCACATGCCCTGTTGCCGCTCAATCTCCAGTAGGGAGTGTGCAGGAGGTAGCCTATGCGTGATTATCTCTCATCATTGATGTTTCAGTGTATTTCTTCCTCTTCCTTATTGTCTGAAATTAATAAAAGTACATATATATATATAATCTCCAGCTTCTGGTTGGTGTTGTTGGTTTTCTCTATTGATTTTCTGTATTTTATATTCTGTTTCACTGATTTCGGCTCTAATTTTTATTATTTTTTTCTGCTTTCTTTGAATTTCATTTGCTTTTTCTACTTTGCTAAAGTGTGAGCTTAGATGATTGATTTTAGATGTTTCTTTTTTTTTGACATATGTATTCAGTGTTTTAAATGTTCCTCTAAGCATTGCTTTTGCTTCATTCCACAAATTTTAATATATTGTTTTGATTTTCATTTAATTTAAAACATTTTAAAATGTCTCTTGAGATTTCTTTGACCCGTATGTTATTTTATGTGTGTTTCATGTATATACACATACATGTTTACAGATACATAAACATACATAATGGGATACATTGTTATTTGAACAAACTATTTTATCTGTTAAATCAATTAAGAATAAGGAAAATATCTCTTTCTTTATGTAGATCTAGGTTCTTGGCCTGTATAATTTTCCTCCTCTGACTTATATTAACATTTCTTATAAGACAGATGTGCTGGCAACACATTCCCTTAATTTTCATTTGCCTAAGGAAACCTTTATATCCCCTTCACTTTTGAAGGATAATTTTGCAAGGTACAGAATTCTAGTTTGGTGGGTATTTTTCTGTCAACCCTTTAATTTTTTTACTATAATCTCTTCTTGATTGCATAGTTTCTGAAGAGAAGTCAGATGTAATTCTTGTCTTTGCTCCTTTACAAATAAGGTGTTTTTTCACTCTGGCTTTTTTCAGGATTTTCCCTTTACCTTTGTTTTTGTTGTTTTTTTAGTTTGAAAATACTATGCTTCATGCACTTTTTTGGGGCCTATTTATCCTGCTTGTCTTATGAGCTTCCTGACTCTGCATTTTGGTGTATGACATTAATTTGGGTAAATTCTTGGTCCTTATTGTTTCAAATATTTTTTTCTATCTCTTTCTCTCTTCTTGTATGTATTCCCATAGATGTTATGCTACATCTTTTTAGTTGTCTGACAGTTCTTAGATAGTATTCTGTTTTTGAGTTGCTGTTATTTTTTTCAGCCTTTTTTTCTCTTTGCCTTTTAGTTTTTTGGGTTTTTTTTTGCAGGGCCCACATTTCACATTTTATTGCACTTTTTCCACAATCACTGAGTCCTGCCGGGCTGTGCCCAGGCCTCCGGAGGCAGGACCTGGAAGGTGAGGCTGAGCAGCAAGCCATTCCCATGGAGGGGCTGCCCCAGGGGCCCCGTGAGGGTGACCTCGTGGCCATGGTTGGGAGACCCGTCCAGGACTGAACCCCACACCCAGCGCCCACGTAGGTGGCCCTCAGGTCTTCCCACCGCCTCCCGGATGCTGAACCCAAACAGGGTGCCTTTTAGTTTTGAAGGTTTCCCTAGAGATATCCTTAAGTTAGAGATATGTTTATTCAGCCGTGTTGTCTATTAATGAGCCAATCAAAGACATTCTTCATTATGGTTTCAGTATCTTTTATCTCTAGCATTTTTTTTTTTGTTCTTTCTTAGGATTTCCATCTCTGCTTTCATAGCTCATCTGTTCTTGCATACTGTTTACTTTATCCATTAGAGCCCTCAGTGTATTAATTATAGTTTTTTAAATTCTTGGTTTGAGAATTCCTATGTTTCTATCATATTTGATTCTGGTATAATCTGTCTCTTTAAGTTGTGTGTATGTGTGTGTGTGTGTGTGTGTGTGTGTGTGTGTGTGTATTTTTTTGGCAGTTTAGTATGTCTTGTAATTTTTTTTTTGATAGCCAGACTTCATAAAAGGAACTGCTGTAAATAGGCCTTTAATAATGTAATAGTGTGTGTGTGGGGGGGGGGGTATGGGAACTGCTTTATAGTCCTATAATTAGGTCCCAGTCTCCATCCCAAACCCCCACAGCTTTATTTAGGTATGATTGACAGAAATTTTTTATATTTAGAGGTGTATAACTTGATGTTTTGGTACACGTATACATTGGGAAATAATCACCACAACCGATCTGATTACCATATCCACCACAGCATGTATTTACCAGTTTTTCTTTTTCTTTTTCCTTGTGCTGTAAGAACATTTAAGATGTACCCTGTTAGCAAATTTCAAGTATATAATACAGTATTGTTAATTATAAGTACACTAGTAGTCCTGCGCACGAATCCATGCGCTAGTAGCTTGCCAGTAGCTCGCTACCCACCTCCAGTAGCTCTCCACCCACTGCCCCACCCTCTTGTAGATCCCCTCCCCCCATAGCTTGCTGCCCTGCCCCCACTTGTAGCTCTCTGCCGCCCCACCCTCCTACTGATCCCTGATCCAGTCATTATGTGGTCGGTTGTTACGCTTCACGGCGTAATGACCATTTGCATATTGCATCTTTATTATATAGGATTGCTGTACATTTGATCGCCAGAATTTCCATAGGTCTTAGTCTTTTGTGATCATGTGTCTCTGGATTGTGAACTTTGCAAGTGTTTTTTTATTTCCTTCCTGACCCTTCTAAGGTAGGACCGGATGGTTGGAGGGGGCTATAGTTGGGCGTTTCCTTTCTTGAGATCAGTTAGGTGCTGATAAAACTCCAGGAGGTTAGGCTCTGGTTAAATAAATTCTGCTGAGGGCAAACTTTAAGAGAGTGCTCTGATATATTTCAAAATGCTTCCTTTTCCCTTTCCCTTCTGGAAGCCTGAAGGGGTTTTTCTCTGATATTGATTGTAAGGACTTGGTAGAGCTCCAAAAGGTAAAGTTCACAAAAGTGTTGGGCACTTCAGTGACTGGGTCTCCTTGGAGTTTTTATCTCAGTTGTCCACACTGAGCTTCCCGCAAATCGTCAGTTGTACCTCAGGTTTCCTTACTGTGGCACCGTTTCCCACAGGAGGCTCTGCTCCCTGCTGTTGGGTGTCTGCTCCAGCAAGTTGTGATTCTCTGTGTTTGTATCTCCAATTTTGGGGGCAACAGTTTTCCCTGTGACTTTGCTTTTCCTGTGAATTCAAGAAGAGCTGATTTCTCAGTTTGTTCAGTTTTTTACTTGTTAGCACAAATCGACAGCTTCCAAGTTTTTTCAGGTTGGATTGGAAACTGAAAGGCTTTATATTTCTAATAAAGAGTTTGCTGTGGGTTTTTTGGTAAACAGTTATATAATCTGCAAATAAGGTAATTTTTAAATCGATATTTCTGTTCTGTTTCTTTTTCTCTTCCTCTGGAACTCCTCTTTTAATCAGATTACTATAATTTTAATTTTTAAGCCTTCCTAGTAATATCCTATATCTGGCAATAGTAATAGGAATGCCTCAGCTGCTTCACTTTAAATAGCCTTTATCATGTTAAGGAGTATCTTTCTAATAGTTCTTTACCAAAAATATTTCCAGGAGTTAATGTTGAATTAAAAAAAACTTTTAGCATCATTTAAAGTAGTCAAGTTTTTTTTGAAATAGTGGCTCTCAGTTCCTAGTTTAGTTCCCTTTTCAGCATTTGAATCTTGAGGTAAAAGTAATATGGTCCCACTGTATTAGGTTTATAAAATTTATTCTTAAGATTCTCCTCCTCCTTTGTTTCCAGGTATTTTTATGCATGTTGCATGTTATTTTGTTGCTACTTATACTGTCTGTAATGCTATTTAATAATACTATTTAGATGGTGAACTCCTTGAGGAAATAGGAACCCTTTGCATAATATAACCTATCAGGAAAATCATTCTCCCCCCTTTTCAACTTTTCCCCTTCTCTATAATTTACCTCTACTCATCCTTCATCTCTTTTAGGATTCAGGCTGCACCTGGTTCCTAGAAAGACAAGTCACTCTGAGAACCCAGGTAGTCTTCTCTGAATGACACATAACTGAGAAAAGTTCTGTATCTTCTGGTTTTTGCTTGAATTGTAAGAATGTATTTGTTTAACATCTCCATGCCATTTGAGTTGCTTTTATGTTTACCTAGCCCAAGTTAAAATTACCTGACCACAAGGATACAGGGGAATGAGGAAGGGAGCTGAGGGGAGGATGGTAGAGGAAGCTAGGGAACTGAAATTTTCCTCTTTTAATCTTGCTTAGGACTAAAATTTTATAAAACATTTTATTGTCTTTGTAGAGGCTTATCTGTATGGCACATTAATAAGTTGAAACTTAAGATTGGGACTTTGTATGCTTTTCTGTTCATTTACTCAACAATAACATACGCATTGAGCACTTACTAAATCTCACATAATGTTCTATTCAGTGCAAAAATGGGACATAAATTCTAATAGGAGACAGACAATAAATTCCTAAAGAAATAAATAAGATAATTTCAGATAGTCATACACATTATGAAGAAAAACCAGGAAAAGAAATGGAGTGAGGTAGAATTAGGGTGGAGGGAAGCTGGGTGTTGGAACTAGTTTAGATTGGGTGAATCCACGTGGAGGAGGATTCATGCTAGCTGACACTTGGGAGCATCAAAGTAAAAGAAACAGGAAGTGCAGAGGACCTAGGGTGGATAACACTGTTTAAGGAACGGAACAGAAAGAATGCTATTGTGGTTGGAGATGGTATGAGTGAAGTAGGAGTCAAAGAGATGGAGTCTTTTAAGTCGTGGTAAGGAGCAATTAAAAGATTTTAGATTGCCAAGCTATCTTTAATCAATATTTTTGCTTTAACTATGGAGTTCTTGTATTAGTGCTTTCTTCTGAAATTTAATTTATAAGATTATCTTAAATCCCAAAACTAGAGTAGCTAGCTATATTGCTTGAAGTGATAGTAGAGAAATTATTCTGAATAGAATTTTATAGTGACCACTTTTCTGTTAATTTATTCAAAATTAAGATTAGTTTTATGGTTTACTAATATCCCAAATTCAGCTACACATCAGAACTACTTCAGAAATTTAAAATATAGGTCTGCTTAGCCTCATCCTTTAGGAATTGCGGAGTGGACCTTGGGAATCTGGTTTTAAAAAGTTCTCCGGATAATCCTCATAGTACTAATTCTCAGACATGAATTTAGGAACCACTGAGCCGGTGGGATTTTTATCTAGAACAAGTTTGCCCACGATTCTTGGTCATTTGTGGTCATTGTTAAATAAATGTGCTGGGACTTTACAAGTTTTGTATTTCATGCTTAAGAACAAAGTGTATTCAGAACTTTGAAATGAAAAAATGTATTAAAGTAACATTTAGTTTAAGGAATTGAGACTAAAGTACTAGTTGGCTAATTGCTCTTGTTGCTTGCGTTATTTGGGAGATCCTAAAATATGCTATATTTATTTGTATAGTTTTCTAGTTAAAAAAGGTAAGTGCAGTGGTAAAAATGAATAAAACCAATTTATATTTCTGATGAACTAAAAAATAAAATCATTATTTAAGACAATCATTATTTAAGAAAATTTTAGGTGAAACCAGTCCATTTATAAATGAGCCAATATTTAAGAAATCAGGCAGGATTTCTAGCTTTTCTAAAAAGTTCAAAACATTCTTATAATACTGACCCTACATTCTTATAAGGCAGCTGCTGGAGTATAGAGTGTTAAGTATTCCATTTCCATGGTCCCAGTCTCTCCCACTACAAGTATCATAAGCACTAAAAACTGCAATCTTTGCTCATTTATGTTTGTTTTGACCTCTGCTTTAAGACTTAAGGTAATATTTTAGGTATCAGTATAGGCTGAATCTGAATCTTCTGTGAAATGAAAAGAGATTAAAAATTTCAAACATTTATTTATAGCTATTCCTTTCTAAAAGGTAGACTATCCTACTTAACATGATTTGGCTTAACAAATTGATATTAACAAAATGTGAATTATTAGTTTATTCTCATTTATTCTCTAATACTGGAGAAATGAGTATTCCAAATTTATGATTATCAGTTGATTAGTACTATTGCATTCAGATCATACTTCCAATATGATTTTAAAACAATCCTATTGTCTGGGCTTTTATTACACTTTATTCTTTTTTAAAAATATATATTTTTATTGATTTCAGAGAGGAAGGGAACAGGAGAGAAAGAGAAGCATCAATGATGAGAGAGAATCATTGATCAGCTGTCTCCTGTATGCCCTCTACTGGGAATCGAGCCTACAACCCAGACATGTGCCCTTGACCAGAATCGAACCCAGGACCCTTCAGTCCAGAGGCCGATGCTCTATCCACTGAGCCAAACCAGCTAGGGCTACACTTTAGTTTTCAAATTTTCTTGACTATCTTAAGTATTCTGACGCCCATCACTGACTCCTGTCTTCCTCCTTAAGAGAATTATTTCTCTTAAAGCTCAGATTCACTACTATATTCTACTTTTCTTTTACTCAGGCTTCTGAATCACTCTTGAAGCTTTACCAGAATTAATCACTTGTTTCTCTGAACTCTGATGGCAGTTTAAAAAAATGATTGCCTTTATTATTTATTCAAGCTAGTTGTATAGTGAATTCTATGAGATCAGGGACTGTGTCTTATTCATTTTGGATACTTTTTGTTTAATATATTATTTGACTTGTAAAAGACACCCAGTCCATCCATCCATTTATCAAACATCTATATGTGCTAGGGATTGTGGAATTACTTAAGGTCTCCTTGGCTTTTGAGTTATTTCCTTTGAGTGTTATTTCCACACTTGACAACTGAACTCTTAGTCTATATTGATGACAACTTCTTTTCTACATCCTTTACGCTGTACATAGAACTACAGGACTGAATCCTTACAAACCTACAGTCTTGGAGTTTATCTTTGACTCCAGTATTTTTAGTAACCGCCCCCCCCCCCCTTTCTTGCTTTCATAGTATTTGTTCTGTCTGAGCTTTGTTGAAAATAATAGATCTAGGATTCTGCCTTCTACTTTTTCTGTAAAGACACTGCTCTATTCCAGCCTTCATTGTTGAAATAGCATTTGGATTCAAATAGCATCTTCCTAGCTGCCTTTCTGTCTCTGCTCCTGACTATTCCAAGCTTTCCTGATCCTATTTTTCAATATAATTATTTTTAGGTACCAACTTAATGATATTCCCCCTGCACGGAGGTTTAGAATAGTTCCTTTTTGAATACACAAGGCCTTCACCAGTAGATTCCTATTTAGTCTCAATCATGTTTGTTGTCTTCCAACTCAAGCAAGAATAACACATATATTGCATACTCTGTGTCTATTTTCATGATGTGCCACTCACTTTAAATGATTTTTTACCTTAAACCCACTCCCATGTTCCCTCCTTCAATATTGTAACGGCCATCTATGGTTTTGGTATGCCGAGAATACTGTGATTCTTCTGTTAAGAGCACCCTACTTTTCTTTGGGGAATCATTTCTTCTTCTTTTTCAGGCCTTTTGATTTGGGTGGGTTTATTGGTTCAAAGATTGTCCAGTAACCCAAGCCAGACAAATCAGAGACAATGAGATTCAATTCCAGGACTTTTGAACTCTGAGAAGAGACACTGTGACATACAAGGATTTTGTGGACCTAGAGCTAATGGGGTGGGGAGATAAATAAGGAAACAATCAAGAACCAACTTTAAAGTGAAGTCAGCTGTATTTAAAAGTAAAACCCTTTTGGTTTGAAGTATTGTCAGTACGCTTCAAACAATTCAATAAGCAGGGATCCTGCTCAATTTCCTATATTGGCAGTTGAATATTGTGTTCACTGGCAGTCAGAGGTGTGTGTGCACGCACATGTGCAAGAGAGATTGCCTTTTAACTTAGGCTGCAGGAATCCAACAGCTTGGAACCCTGAAGAATGAGAAAAAAAAATAATTTATTTCTTTGAGTAGATGAGTACATATTAACGTAAATACTTTTTTTTATCAGTGAATTATATCAGCTGTCTATATGCCTGGTTGTAATGGTGATAAAAAGCATAGGCTTTCTACTCCAACCTTCATTTTATTCCTTGTTCTGTCTACTTAATTGAGTATGGAAAAATGGAGGGATTAAGGAAATCAAACTAAGAAAAACTAGCTCTGAGACGAAATCTTAGTTATTTTTATCTAACTGGAGAAATGTTATCAAGAGAGTGTCTTTGTTTTGATCTCCAAAGGGATCCCTGTTCTTTTGGTTCATTGACATCTGCCAAGACTTTCTTCTCAGAAGACTGGATTCAGAGGAGCATAGGTCCTGCCTTTCCATTTTAAATAAATCTGCTCCGTGCCAGCACAGATTGACTGGCAGGTCTTGTCAACACTATTACTTGCTTTTTCCCTACTTCAGATACATATTTGATGCTCTTTCAAAATGTTCTATCACAGTCCACTTTTAAAATAAAATGCTATAAGAATTTTTTTCTACCTCTGTCAGTGACATTTTATTTTATTTTTAATATTTTTTGTTAATCCTCACCCAAAGGTATTTTCCATTGATTTTTAAACATAGAGTGGAAGGGGAAGGGGAGAGACACACAGAGAGAAACATCACATTGATTGGTTGCCTCCTGCATGCACCCCAACCAGGGGATAGAGCCTATAACCGAGGTATGTGCCCTTGACTGGAATTGAACGTAGGACTCTGCAGTCCTTGGGCTGATACTCATTTATTCCCTGAGCCAAGCTGGCTAGGGCTGTCGTTGACATTTTAGGTGATGATATGTTGTTGGAGGATATCTGATTTTTTTAGAGCAGCAGTGCTTTTTTTCAGATTTACAGCTCAGATCATTAAAAAATGACTAAGATAATTTCTTACTGGTTTTTATTTATATACAGTTAGAATATTATGAATGGATTACATATACTCAAGCAATATCAATATTTAGCTGATATTAATACAGTGAATTACAATGAGAAAGCACATCTTATATAATAAAAGCCTAATATACAAATTGACAGAACTGCAGAATGATCAGTTGCTATGACGCACACTGACCACCAGGGGGCAGATGCTCAATGCAGGAGCTGCCCCCTGGTAGTCAGTGCGCTCCCACAGGGGGAGAGCCTGCTCAGCCAGAAGCCGGGCTCACGGCTAGCGAGCGCAGCAGTGGTGGCAGGAGCCTCCCCTGCCTCTGCTGCAGGCAGGCGATAAGGAGTGAGAGCCCCGGACTGCAAGAGGAGTGTCTTAACTGCTGGCTTAGGCCCGATTTCCCCAGGGGATTGGGCCTAAGCCAGCAGGCGGACATCTCCCAAGGGGTCCCGGACTGTGAGAGGGGACATGCCGGACTGAGGGACCCCCATCCCCTCCAGTGAACAAATGTCATGCACTGGGCCTCTAGTTTTAAAATAAGATATGTATGTAAATGTGTTCCCACCAACTTAACAGTTATTTAGCAGTTTTACACAATAACAAAGACTTAACCAAATCCATTCTCCTTCTTTATGGAAAAATTATAATGGGTTCGCTTTTTAAGCTCTGTTTTTTTGGAATCCTGATGAAAATAGAATGTCAATTGTATTAGGCAATATTGAGGATTGGTAAATGACACCTGGACCTAGAGGACTGCAAGTGAACTACAGTGGTGCCTCCCCACCTCACCGCACCCCCGTGTCCATGAGGGATGCCTTCCAAGATCCCAAGTGGTTTCCTGAAACTGCGGATAGTACCAAGTCCCTGTCTACTGTTTTTTTTCTATACATATATACCCATGATAACGTTCAATTTCTAAGTTAGGCACAGTAAGAGATTATAGCAATAACAACTAATAACCTAGAACAATTATGACAATAAAATAAGGGTTACTTGAACCCAAGTACTGTGATACCACAGTTGTCTAATCTGATAACAGAGGTGGCTACTAAGTGACTAAAGAGTGGTAGCATATACAGTGTGGATATGCTTGGCAAAGGGGTGATTCACATCCTTGGATAGGACAGACCTGGGCTGCATGATATTTTATCAAACTGCTCACAAAGAGCACAATTTAAAATTTATGAGTTTTTTTCTGGACTCTTCCATTTTCAAACCTCAGTTGTCTGCAAGTAACCAAAATCTCAGAAAACAAAACCATGTATAAAAGGAGGGGACGGACTACTATACTTATCAGGTGAAAAGCCAGAGCTTTGGTCTGCCCTGAGTGTGGTACATTCTTTTACCTGGGTGTATCCCTTGCCAGGACTTAAAGAAGTATGTCCATAGGATTGTTACAAGATATTTTAGTCCTTGTATGGAGTGTAGGGCTTTTAAGCCAGGAGTAATTTTCACCCATGGGGTTTCAGTCCTTCATAACTGAACTATCAATTAAGGAGCTAAAGAGTAGTCCCTAAATTGCTATGAGGACTCCTGCTTAAGAAATCTTCAAGTTTGCCCTGTTGTGTTTCCTGTTTTTCTTTTTTGTTGTTTTGAGTTAAGGATGCTAAGTAGTCTCATTCAGGTTGTGTGGACTTTGATTATTTAGTTCAGCTAAGAACAATCCATTAAGAGTGAATATTGCAGATATCCTTTTGGTATTATATTACCTGCATGTGAAATATTGTTTATTGTAGTAGGAAGAGAGTTGTGAGGATGTTGAATGTCAAGTTCTTGCTGTATATGAGGTACTATGGGTGGTACAGGGCAGTTCAAGATATGGTAAATGGAAGAAAGTTGAAGTTAAATAAGAGAAGATAATGGTAGAAGAATTATAAGGGTAGTAGTAATCTTATATAATAAAGAGGTAATATACAAATTGACTGTCACGCCCTCACAAGATGGCAGCCCGATGTGGTCACAAGATGGCCGCCCCCATGTCGTCACGGGAGGGCAGTTGGGGGCGACCAGGCCAGCAGGGGAGGGCAGTGGGGTCGACCAGGCCAGCAAGGGAGGGCAGTTGGGGGCCATCAGGCCGGCAGGGGGAGCAGTTGGGGACCATCGGGCCATCAGGGGAGGGCAGTTGGGGCCAATCGGGCTGGCAGGGGAGCAGTTAGGTGTTGATCAGGCCAGCAGGGGAGTGGTTAGGGCAGGGGTGGGCAAACTTTTTGACTCGAGTGCCACAGTGGGTTCTTAAACTGGACCGGAGGGCCGGAACAAAAGCATAGATGGAGTGTTTGTGTGAACTAATATAAATTCAAAGTAAACATCATTACATAAAAGGGTATGGTCTTTTTTTTTTTTTTTTTTTTCGTTTTATTCATTTCAAACGGGCCGGATCCGTCCCGCGGGCCGTAGTTTGCCCACGTCTGGGTTAGGGGGTGATAAGGCTGGCAGGCAGAAGTGGTTAGGGGCAATCAGGCAGGCAGGTGAGCGGTTGTGAGAGGGATGTCCGACTGCCAGTTAGGCCTGATCCCACAATCGGACATCCCCTGAGGGGTTTCAGATTGGAGAGGGTGCAGGCTGGGCTGAGGGACACCCTCCCCCCCGACTCCCCAGTGCACGAATTTTGTGCACCAGGCCTCTAGTTATTGAATAAAAAACATGTTGATAAATACATTGAACTCATCAGAAGAAGAAACCCTTATAGCAGTGGTTCTCAACCTTCTGGCCCTTTAAATACAGTTCCTCATGTTGTGACCCAACCAGAAAATTATTTTCATTGCTACTTCATAACTGTAATGGTGCTACTGTTATGAATCATAATGTAAATATCTGATATGCGGGATGGTCTTAGGAGACCCCTGTGAAAGGGTCGTTCGACCACCAAAGGTATCGTGACCCACAGCTTGAGAACTGCTGCCTTATAGCCTCTAGAAGCCAAGACAAGAATTAAATGTGTGTTTTTACAAAGGAATATAGAGCAAATAACATCAAAGGTAATAATTGCATTTTAATTCTTAGGTGGGTGCTTTACAAAAAAAAGAAGGCATTGAGGATTAGCTATAGGTGTTGTATGCTAGAAAGTGAGATTGTAGATAGAATGAATGTCTTCTTTTTAATATAAGTTCACCTGACAACTTATTTTTATAATCTTTTTGTAATATTTCCTGTCCAGTATGGTAGCTGTTAACTACATGTAACTGTCAAGCACTAATCAGAATCGAATATGTTATTTATATAAAATGTACACCTAATTTTGAAGGCTTGGTATAAAAAAAAAATCTAATGAGTTATTTATATACTAGAAGCCCGGTGCACAAAAATTTGTGCACTCAGGGGGGAGAGGGGGGTCCCTCAGCCCGGCCTGTGCCCTCTTGCAGTTTGCGACCCCTCGGGAGATAACGACCTGCTGGCTTAGGCCTGCTCCCGTGTGGCAGAGGGCAGGCCCAGTCCCTAGGTGCAGCCCCTGGTCGGGCTCAGAGCAGGGCCAATTGGGGAGTTGGGGCGCCTTCCCCTGTCATGCACAGAGCAGGGCAGATTGGGAGGTTGCGATGCCACCATCAGTCACGCTCAGGGTAGGGCCGATTGGGGGGTTGGGGCAACGCACCCTGTCACACTCAAGTCAGGGTCAATGGGGAGGTTGCGGCGCCACCGCTTGTCATGCACAGAGCAGGGCCCATCAGGGGGGTTGGGGCTCTGTACCCTGTCATGCACAAAGCAGGGCCAATTAGGGGGTTGGGGAGCTCCCCCCTATCAGTCACAGAGCAGGGTCAATCAGGGGGTTGGGGCGCCTTCCCCTGTCACGAACAGAGCAGGGCCGATTGGGAGGTTGTGGTCCCGCACTCTGTCACACACAGAGCTGCAGGGAGATCAGGGGGTTGGGGAGCTCCCCCCTATCAGTCACAGAGCAGGGTCAATCAGGGGGTTGGGGCGCCTTCCCCTGTCACGAACAGAGCAGGGCCGATTGGGAGGTTGTGGTCCCGCACTCTGTCACACACAGAGCTGCAGGGAGATCAGGGGGTTGGGGAGCTCCCCCCTATCAGTCACAGAGCAGGGCTGATCAGGGGGTTGGGGCGCCTTCCCCTGTCACGAACAGAGCAGGGCGGATTGTGAGGTTGTGGTCCCGCCCCCTGTCACACACAGTGCCACAGGGCGATCAGGGGGTTTGGGCGCTGCCCCGTCACGCTGATCCCGGTGCTGGGAGGCCTCGCGGCTCCACTGATACCGGTGCTGGGAGGCCTCGCGGCTCCGCTGATCCCGGTGCTGGGAGGCATATTACCCTTTTATTATATAGGCTAGAGGCCTGGTGCATGGGTGGGGCTGGCTGGTTTGCCCTGAAGGGTGTCCTGGATCAGGGTGGGGGTCTCCACTGGGGTGCCTGGCCAGCCTGGGTGAGGGGATGATGGCTGTTTGCATCTGGTCACACACCCTTCAGGGTTGGGGTCCCCACTGGGGTGCCTGGCCAGTCTGGGTGAGAGGCTGAGGGCTGTTTTCAGGCCGACTGAAGCTCCCAACTGCTCCTTTTTTTCTTTTTCTTTTTTATTCTGGGCCAGCTTAGCTCTGGTTCCAGCTCTGAGGCCTCTGCTGCTGAAAGCAGGTATCTGGTTTGTTTGGGTTCTATAATCGAAACAATGTGGAACTCCAGCTCTGAGATCCCGGGCTCGCTGAAAGCAGGTTTCTGGGGTTTTGTTTAGCTTCTATATTCATTACAATGTTTCTTAAACTGCAAGCTCAGAGGCCAGCAAGGCAGACGGGGAACGTTGGAGTCCTCTGTCACTGAAGCAAGTAAGCCTCATGTTAGTTTCAAGCTGCCTGGCTGCCGGCCGCCATCTTTGCTGGCAGTTAATTTGCATATCTCGCTGATTAGCCAATGGGAAGGGTAGTGGTTGTACGCTAATTACCATGTTTTTCTTTTATTAGATAAGGATATTTTCCATTAAAATGATACTATATTGGACATATTAGATTAAATATACTATTAATATTAATTTTGCCTGTTTTTACTTCATAAAAATTGAAATGAAATTCACAAATTTAACCATTTAACAAATATAACCATTTTAAAGTATACAATTCAGTGGTATTTATTACATTAACAATTTTTGTAACCATCATCTCACTCTAGTTCCAAAACACTTTTATCACCTTAAAAAGAACACCATATCCATTAAACAGTTAATTCCCTTTTATCCCCCACCCTCAATTCACTGGCAATCACCAATCTGTTTTCCGTCTGTATAGACTTATCTATATTTGATATTTCATATAAATGGAACCATGTAATATGTGACCCTGTGTGTATGACTTCTTTCATTTAGCATTAACACTGTAGCATATTAGTATTTCATTATTTTATAGATGATGTTATGTTAATTATTAAAAGTGTAGTGTTGAAGTCTTCCAACTATGATTGTAGATCTATTTATTTCTCACTTCAGTTTTGTCAGTTTTTACTCTATATAGTTTTGGACCCTGCTATTTGGTGCATATCCTATATAACAAAAGAGAAACATGTAAATTGACCGTCCCTCCACTATGCTCACCAGCCAATCAGGAGTGAGTATGTAAATTAACCCAACAAAAATTGCGGGTTAATTTGCATACACCGGCGCTAGGCGGAGAGCAGAGCGGGAGAGCTGGCGGAGAGTGGAGAGGGAGAGCTGGCAGCTTGGAAGACTTGGCATAGTGGGAGGCTGTGGGACTGAGACAGAGCAGGAATGGAAAACCAAGAGCACGGAGAGCAACAGGAATTCTGGGAATAGTAGTTCTTGTGGCAGTCCCAGTACCGGAAGCAGAAGCCCAGAACACAGGGAGCACCAGGAATGCTGAGAATTGTAGTTCTGGTGGCAGACGGATCTACACTTGAGCAGCAGTTCTCAACCTGTGGGTCGTGACCCCTTTGCCGGTCGAATGACCCTTTCACAGGGGTCGCCTAAGACCATCCTGCATATCAGATATTTACATTACGATTCATAACAGTAGCAACATTACAGTTATGAAGTAGCAACGAAAATAATTTTATGGTTGGGTCACAACATGAGGAACTGTATTGAAAGGGCCAGAGGTTGAGAACCACTGCACTAGAGCAAAGTGAGCCTGGAGCAAGTTACTGTTGCTGTGGGGGTTGGAGGGAAAGCAAAGGTGAGAGACATAAGTAAAATCAGAGTGTCTCAGAAAAAATAAAAGGGAAGATATCCTAAAACTTGCAGGAAACCTCCACCAATGAAGCAAAGAAAAAAAAAGGCCTCTATTATTCTGTGAGCAACAAACCAAACTGGGTTGGGGGTCTCAGACAATTCGCTCATATGATTGCAAAGACAGACAGAAACTCCTGGATTGGAGAGGGCTCCCCTGAGGGCTCCCAGATTGGAGAGGGTGCAGGTCGGGCTGAGGGACCCACCCCCAGTGCACGAATCTTTGTGCACCAGGCCCCTTGTATCTTTATAATTGTTACATCTTGATTGACTCTTTTATCAGTGTATCATGACCTTTTCTCTAAAAATGTTTTACTTTAAGTAGGACTCTGGGGTGTTACTAATATATTCATCCCAGCTCTCTCTCGGTTTCGTTTCATGGAATATTTTTTCCCATCCTTTCATTTTTTATTTTTTTTAAATATATTTTTTATATTGATTTCAGGGAGGAAGAGAGAGGGAGAGAGAGAGAGAGATACATCAGTGATGAGAGGGAATCATTGATGGGCTGCCTCTGCACACCCAACACTGGGGATCAAGCCTGCAACCCAGGCATATGCCCTGACTGGGAATCGAACCCTGACCGTCTGGTTCATAGGTGGATGATCAACCACTGAGTCATGCCAGCTGGACCCATCCTTTCATTTTTAACCTGTTTGTGGTTTTGGATATAAAGTGAATTTCTTGTAGATAGTATATGGTTGGATTGTATGTGTGTTTTAAAATCCTCTCAGTCTCTGCCTTTTGATTAGAGTTTAATGCACTTACATGTGAAGTCATTAATAATGAAGTACTTCTGCCATTTTTCTGTTTTTTGCATATTTCGTACCTTTTCTGTTCTTTATTTCCTCCATTTCTGTTTTGTGCATTTGATTTTTTTGTAGTATTTTTAACTCCCTCTAATTTCTTATTCTCTCTCTATATTTTTTAGATTTTTTTTTTAGTGGTTACTATGGGGATTACAATTAACATTCTAAATTTATAACAACTCAGTGTAAATTGTTACTAGTTTAACTTTAATAGGATATAAAAATTCTGCCTCTATACAAATGTCTACTCCTTTTTATGTTGTAATTGTCACAAATTACATTTGTATATTAATGTGACTATTAATTTAGATTTGTAATTATTGACAAAAGAAAGAAATTACAAGCCCAAAATGCCATACAAAAACAAACCCTGAAGTATCTGATTTCCACAGTAAATAATGGTGTTATATTTATATTGTTTTGCTTTTGTTAATGGTTTTATATTTACCAATATGTTACACTCCCTGATCTTTATCTGAGAATGTCTTATTTTCCTCTTCACTTTTGAAGGATGGTTTTGCTGTGTATAATTCTGGGTTGACCATTTCTCTCCCAGCTCTTTAAATGTGTCATCTCCCTGCCTCTTACCTCCATTATTTTCTGTGAGAAATTGACTCTTAATTTTATTGAGGCTCCCTTGTATATAATGAGCAGTTTCTCTCTTGCACCTTCAAGATTCTCTGTCTTTCAACAACTTAATTGTTTATGTCTTGGTTTCTAGCTCTTTATCCTTTTTGGAGTTTAACTTCTTGGATGTGTAGATTTATGTATTTCACAAAGTATAGGAGGGTTTTTGGCCCTTTTTTCTTCAAATATTCTTTCCTGTTCTTTTTTCTCCAGAGATTGCCCATTACATATATGTTGGTATATTTTGTTGTGTTCCACAGATTTCTTAGGCTCTGTTCCTTTTTCTTCATTTTTCTTTCAGTACCTTAGACTGGATGATATCAGTTTACTTTTCTTTAAGCTCACTAATTCTTCTCCATTCTCAAATCAGCTTGGTATTGAAACCTTGCAGTACATTTTTCATTTTGGTTACTGTACTTACCAGCTTCAGAATTTGTTTGGTTCCTTTTTATAATTTGTTTCTTTATTGCACATACATTGCTTTCCTGATTTCCTTTGGGTATAGTTAAGACAGTTGATTTAAGTGTTTGTATAGGAAGTCCAATGCATGTACTTCCTCAGAGATCATTTCTGTTAATTTCATCTGTGAATAAGCCAAACTTCCATGTTTCTTTTCATGCTTCGTACATTTTTGTTGGAAACTGAACATTTTTAATATTATACTGTGATAACTCTGGAAATCAGATACTTCAGTGTTTGTTTTTGTTGCTGGCTGTGGGATGTAATTTGTTTAGTTACTTTTCTAAACTATTTTTGTACAGTCTTTATTCTTTGCCATGTGTGGTATCTGAAGTCTGTTCATTTAGCCTGGGGTTTTCTCATGCTTTGACAGATTTCCTTGAACACCAGGAGCTAAAAAAAAAAAAAGAGAAAGAAAAACCCTCCCAGTCTTTGCATATTATATCAAGGCACTCTTTCAAAGCTTAGCCAACTTTGCCTTACCCTTTACTTCCTGCATGAGCCTAGAGGTCAGCCCAAGATAAGAACTTAGGGTCTTCTCAGATCTTTCCCGCACACGTGTTGTACCTTGTGTGTGCATGTGGCTTTCTGAATTCCCCAGTATATGAGATCAGTTTTAATAGCTCTAGTTCCCTAAAGAAACTGTCTCCCCAGCTTTTCCTCCTAGGCTTTTGGTACATCTGTTGTTGGCCTCTGTGATATTTTGTGCTTGGCAGCAGCTGGTTGTTTGTTTGCTTTACGGTGTGTTTGAGGAATACAAACACCTTGTGTTGAGCCTTCACATAATAGCTCCAGACACAATTCTTTGAGCCTAAGGTCTGTTCTACTCTCTCTGGAACCAGGGGCCAGGATCCCATGCTGAGAACGCAGGCTTCCTTCTTCAAGACCACTGCTGAGGTGTGGGAGTGGAGAGTGGGGTTAGGCCAACAACAAGTAATAGTGCCACACAGCTTTCCTACCTTTTTTAAGTTGCCTTTTGGTATAGCATTTGCTTGGTCTCTGTAAACCTTTGACTATCTTCTAGAGTTCTGACAAAGAAGATTCTGACAATTTTTACTCTTAGTATTTCTGTTGTGTGATGGGCCCTTGGAGCCACTTTCAATGCCATCTTCCTCTTTTTACTTATTAAATATAACTACTAGGAAATTGAAGATTACATATATGGCTTGCAATATATTTCTATTGGACAGCACTGCTGTAGGGTAATAAGTTTCCACGAATATTGAATCCATTTATGTTGCATTTGGGAGGAAAAATGTTTAAAATTTTCAAAGGCCTCACAATTAGGATTAGCTATTTATCCTTATGCTTTTTATTCCAAGACTAAAAAGCATAAGGGCAAATAGTTAGTGTGGTATTTTTAGAGGAACTCTTTAGACTCCTTCTACACGATGAAATGTTAACATTGTGTAATTACGTACCTACATCATTGAAGTCTCCTAAATTCTGACTAGATTCTGCATCTGCTGAAAGCACTCGTGCTTCCATATCCCTTTAGCATCCTTGGCTTGTTTGCCTGATCCCCGAATAATTGGCCTCCTAGATATGCAGGGTTGCCAGCTTATCCTTGTTATTCCTCTGATCCTTGCCATTAAATGCTAAGATGTTATATGTCTGGTTATATGCATTCTCAACATGAGTAAGCTGTACTCTAAATACTTACTTACAGGTGCATTTTAAAAGCGAGTGATCTTTGCTTCTACTAAATAAGGTTACATGTGCAGAACCATAGAAGGAGTTGGCAACATATTCAAAAGTTGTGGGTACAAATGTAAGGGATTCTGCTGGCTTCATTGGCAAAAATCTCTCTATATAAAAGGCTAATATGCAAAGTGTCCCCTTGGGAGTTCAACCAAGAGACCAGGAGTTCAACTGCTCACTATGATGTGTTCTGGCCACCAGGGGGCAGTGTGGAATGAAGGAAGGCCCCGGCCAACAGCCAGAAAACCCCAATGGCCCCTGATCACCAGCCAAGCATAGGGACCCTACCTGTGCTCGAATTTCATGCACTGGGCCTCTAGTCATTTTATAATGCTGACAATGAATGAATTGCCTCCTGAGTGTCAACTGAATCTCTTTGAGTCTTTCTCTGACCAAAGAGAGCATTGATCTATTTGAATTCTCTTGCCATTGCCCTGAAGTAGTCAGAAGAGTATTGCTTCATCTTAGTTATAAATCCGCATTTTTCCATTAATATTTCTGCTACTACAGATTATAAGACCAAGCAGTGTAATTTTACTGAAGACACCAAGAAACAACAGTAGTAGACTACTATGTCTTCTTCCTACCTGGTGGAAAGCAACTTTTCATATTATCACATGGTGGTACACACAAGGATATCATGTACCTAATTTAAATCAGAAAAATGGAACAGTGTCCACTTTTTGCTTTAAGTAAGAATTACTAACCACAGCTAACCATCAAGTACCAATTTAAAAAGTAAATTTAAAAAGATAAATTTAAAAAATAAAATACATTGTGGGGAATAGGATATTTTGTTACTGTAAATATCCCTCTGTGGGAAATGTTATAAATTATTGTTGTAAGGAACAAATGTTAAGGGATTCTAAGTATCTTTTTTTTTTTGGGGGGGGGGGGGGTTATTTTGTTTTGATATAGTCTGAAGGTACGAAGTCCAGATAATCATGAGGCTAAAATCAAGGTATTGGTAGGGTTGCATTCCTTCTGGATGGAGGCTCCAAGGAAGAATCAGTTTCCTTTTCCAGCTCGTAAGACACCTGCACTCTTGTTTTAGGACCCTTACCATGTCCAAAGCCAACTGTGATTCTGACCTTCCTCTATGTCCCTTTCCACTTAAATTGATCTTTTATGATTTCATTTTCATTTTCTGAATATTGCTTATTTTTATCTTTATTGTTGAAAGTATTACATATGTCCCTTTTTTTCCCATTGACCCCCTTTACCCTACACTGTCCCCTCCCAGTAAAACATTACCATTCAAATATTAAGTATTTTGTTCCCTTGGAAGTGTGGTACTTTTATGGTTTACTTGCGAGAGGATGATATAACTTCACTTAACTAGCATTCAGGTAACTAATTTGCTGGAAAATTTCATCTTGATAAATCTGTAAATTATAGCACCTAAGAATGTTGCAGAGCAACATTGCCCGTTAGACCAATTATTCTTTTTTTTTTTTTTTAATATATTTTATTGATTTTTTACAGAGAGGAAGGGAGAGGGATAGAGAGAAACATCGATGAGAGAGAAACATCGATCAGCTGCCTCCTGCACACCCCCTACTGGGGATGTGCCTGCAACCAAGGTACATGCCCTTGACTGGAATCGAACCCGGGACCCTTCAGTCGGAGGGCTGACGCTCTATCCAGTGAGCCAAACCAGCTAGGGCTAGACCAATTATTCTTAATCTCAGGTTTGTGAACCTCTTGGAATTGTATTCAGAGATGAATTTTTAACTATATGTGTTTGTGGGGTTTTTTACAGAGAAATAGTCCATAGCTTTAATCACAATTTCAGTAACATCAGTGATCACCCTAGTACCTCAATTTAAGAACCATTTCTATACAAAACAATATGACTTACATAGATCTGGCTTTTTTTTTCCAGATCTGTTTCCTAAATTTTTGTACATTCCGAATTGCCAGTTGGTAATTTATAATGTAAAAGCTGACTGTTTCTAAACTTAACATTTCTAAAACACTTTCCTTTGTTTTTCTTTCTTTTTCTGTGTTCCTCTCTCCTTTCTTTCTCTCTACTATCCCATTCCCTACCGCAACACCTCCAGACCCATGCTGAGAGCATTTGATACCAATATGTTAATATTTTCTTTTACCTTTCTGCCAGAGAGCTTGCCTATACCTACCTACCTACCTACCTACCTCCCTTCCTTCCTTCCTTCCTTCCTCCCTTCCTTCCTTCCTTCCTTCCTTCCTTCCTTCCTTCCTTCCTTCCTTCCTTCTTTCCTACCCTCTTTCCAAGAAGTGGGCTTAGGAAACAAGTTACAGAGGCAAACTAGTTACAGAAGGGCCCTTGGAGTTTAGGAGAAAGAAAGAGGCAAGAAAAATGCTTTTGGAGTAAGGTGGGGGTGGTGAAAGGCACAGGGGTGCTCCATAGAGTGCTCCTCATTTTCTGTAGTTCTCAATTTAAAAAATTTAAAAAGTACATGGTTTTATTGAATTTTTTAGAAAGAAAGGGGGAGGGACAGAGAGATAGAAACATTGATGAGAGAGAAACATCATCAATCAGCTGCCTCCTGAATGCCCATACTGGGATCTGAGCCCACAACCTGGGCATGTGCCCTGACCAGGAATCGAACTGTGACCTCTTGGTTCCTGGTCCATGCTCAACCACTGAGCAACACCGGCCGGACTAGTTCCCAATTTTATATGGGTACATGGTTGCCTGGAAATACAGACTACATTTTCTAGTTTCCCTATAGTTAGGTTTAGTATTGTGACAATGTGTCTATATAAACATCTATTTTATTAAGATATTATGTAAAATTTGTTATAACAACTTCCTTAGTAATCGCTCAGCCTGTAGTCTCTCCTTGTTACAAATTTTTCTGTGTTTTCAAGTTGTCGAAATCTTTATTAAATATCCTCTTTTGGTAGGAAACTGATTAAGAAGGTACATAACTAATGTATATTGGCAGTATCGTAATAATTTGCCAGTTTTTATTTTTGGAAAAGATATAATTGAGAACTGTTTGAAATAATGTTAAACATATCAATGAAGTTAAAAACAAAAAACAAACACCTGGAAGTTTTAAACTATGAAAGGGCAGAAAGGTTTAGAAGTTGGATTAAGTTTAGGAATGGGAAGGGGAAGTTTTCTGTACAGATCCATGCTGGAGCAGAATGGGCACTAGAGATGAAGAAAAATTATTGGAGATAAGTCTCAATTCAGCAGCACTATACAACAGCTGTGAAGACCTGGTTTCCATGTCCAGGAGAACAGAGAAGCATATGTAGCTGAGAAACATTTCATTTCTGGGCAATGGAAAAGGACTAGTATTTGTTATAATTTAGTAAATACATGAATACTTGCTCTGTATCATCATAGGTGATTCAAGGGACTTTCTTACTTTGACAGAAAATAGAGTATTCTGTTTGCTAAAATGACTTCAAAAGAAAAAAGGTTTTATTTCTTACTAGGATGTAAAGGGCTTAAAATAGGTATGTATGAGATCTTACAAAAAGTCAACAGCATAAATCATAAAGGAAAAGAAATACATTTGACCATGGTAAAATAAAAGCTTTGTTCTTTAAAAGACAACATTTAGAAATAAAAGAAGCCAGATTTATGATTGGCATAACTGGCAAAGAATTAGTATTTATAATAAAAAGAATTTATGCAGATTAATAGAACAAAGACAACCCATTTGAAGGAGAGTAAAGAAAGAATGAAAAGAGCAAGAAGGTAGATGAGTGGATATGTTGTAGGCTTGTTAATAACAGCAGGAGGTTTAAGAGTCCATTTATCTTTGTGTTTGGTCCTCATTTTGCCTTAACTTTATTGAAATGCCAGTTGAAAATTCTATAAAATAAAGGTCATAGTTACTATTAAGAATTTTAGATAATTTAGAATACTTACTGTGTAGTTATAACCTCATCAAGTCCTTTGACTCTTCCTCCAACGTCCACCCAAATCAGTCAATTTCTCTGTGTTCATTATTAGCACTCTAGTCCAATCCAACATTACCCCTCACCTAGATTTCTAAATCGTCTACTATGGCATGAAAGGATATATTTGATGTAATTGTTCAAATAAGACCAGAGGTTAACAATTGAGGTTCAATTTAGATTTTGAATAAAATAAAGGAAACCAAGCATCATTTTACAAGAGTCTCTTCACTTCATTAGAATTGAAAGCTAGCCCACAAAAGTGGTAGTTATGTAGTTCATTGTCGAAGTGAAGAACAGAGCTTTAGTTGGAAGTATTTTTGAAAATAATACTAAAGAACTAAATTCTTGTCAGATTTGTCTTTTTGGATAAATCATTGGAACAAATGCCTTTCAACTAAATATTTTAAAGACACTCAAGAGTGAAATTCTGAGAGCACATTGTTATTATAAATGACTGCTGTGTCAGAGAAGAATAAACTGCAAATATGATACCCAGAGAGTAAAAATCCAACAAAATTTTGAATATTAATTCCATGATGGCAAATATTACTTTTACTTATTTTCCACATTTATTAGAATGGACTTCTATTGCTTGCATGATCAGGAAAAAATAGTCTGTTATACTTTAAATAGAAGGATAGGATTTGGTTTCTTGCCCTTAGGTCACTTTTATCTAAGGAGGGAATGACAAGTGCAAATTTTACTCTGCTATAAGGAAGAAGAGTATGACAGAGTTTGTAAGAGCTGCCATTAGTCTTTGGGAGTGGTTACATGTTTTAGACAAAAGAGTTGCTGCTTTTTTGGGGGGGAAAAGAAGACATTTGAAGGCAAGGAGGTTATGAGATGAAAACTGGTGGAAAAGATTAACCTTGTCAAGAATGAAGGTCTTTGAGGGGAAAAAAAGCCCCACACAATATTGAACAGCTTGACTTTTATGGTATTCTAATCTTAGGTCTTGAAGTTGACAGCTGAGTTGTTAAATTATAAGCTAATGAAGGCTACGGAATGGTGAATACAGATTTACATAATAGGCTTTTGGAGTACATTAAAGCTTTTAGAGGTATTGAGAGGAATTATGTTAGAGATACTGGACAAAGCCAGGGCTACGAGGGAAGCCCAGGGTCCCAGATGCTTGCCGGCAGCCGGAGGGAAGCCCAGGTTCTGGGTGCCAGAGGGAAGCCGGTGCCAGCAGCCAGGGAAAGGAAGGTCTACTCTTGCACGAATTTTGTGCATCGGGCCTCTAGTCTTGTATAAAGCCAAAGGCAGTTAAAAATGGGTTTTAATTTATTTAGATTACTTATAGTTTATAAGTATGAATAAAAATAATTTTTGAAGAAACTGAGAAATGAAGGGAAAAATATCAAATTTCACCATCGTAAAATAACCACTAGATTTTTAAATATTTTTAAAATAATCTTACTTATGTATATTTTTAAAATACAAAATATGTCTGAGAACCATTATACAAATTGTAAATGAGAGAAAGATTCAAAGATGATAAAATAAGAGTCTATGCCCTAAAGAGAACAGCTGCTCTCCCACTCTGAGGTCAAGATATACCCTGAGCTTCTGCATTGGGTATTTTACTGCAAGTCTTAAAGAATTAGTATAAAATCCTTAAATTTCCCAGCTGACTAAATAATTAGACAAGAAGGAAGAGTCAGGGTTCTATAGTAAATAGACACTTAAATGATTATTGGGAACTTGAATTTAGGTTTTTGACCCACTTCCTTTGTGACTTGGTAACTTCACTGGACTTCAAATGTGTTGAGCTTCAAATGTATGAGTTTAGTTCACAAACATTTAAACCTAATATGTCTAAGTTATGTGCTGGGTTTTGGTATAATTCAGTCCAGCTTTTATGCACCCACACCTCCACTGACCAGTACTCTGAGTTGAAGATTGGTAAGAATTGGGCCTAAATAAGAATTAGAGCCTCTGAATAACTGAATAATAAAAAGTTTAGATAGAATGGTCACCTGTAAAGCTAAAGACTTTCAAAGCTTCTATATAAAAAGTTATTTTGACCCCAATAATAGAGGTTTATGGTTGACCATGTACATTTTATTTTTCCCTATATGGCTTTGAATTATCAGGATGACAACTACTTCAATTTAAAATTCTTTGTTGTAGTAATAATAGTGATTATTATATGCCAGGCATTGTTTACATTTATTAAAGGTGGGTTCTGTAACTTCTCTGTAACTTTTCAAGGACACACAGCTAGTAAGTTTTGGAGCCAGGATCCAACGTATGAAAGCTTGACTTTAGACTCCTCACTAAGCCACAACACAGTATAGTTTTAAAAGTGTACAGCTCTCTTACAGGAGATTTGTCTCCAGAATATATGAAGAACTTCTAGAAGAATTGGTAATAAAAACAGCATAATAAAAAAAATGATCAAAAGACTTAACAAAGAAGCTATACAAATGGCCAGTAAGCATATGAAAAGATGTTCAACATCATGAGTTATCAGAGAAATTGACATTAAAACCAGCATAGGTTACCACTATATACTCAGTACAATGAATGAAATTTAAAAGTTTGAAAACATTCAGTGTTGGTAAGGATGTGGCACAACTTCCATACATTATTGATGCTACCATACATTATTGATGAACGATGGTACAACCACTTTGGAAAACAGTTTTTTAGTTTACAATTAAGCATACTACCCGCCCTAGCTGGTTTGGCTCAGTAGATAGAGCTTTGGCCTGCAGACTGAAGGGTCCTGGGTTTTGATTCTTGTCAAGGGCACATGCCTGGGTTGCAGGCTCGATCTCCAGTAGGGGGCATACAGGAGGCAGCTAATCAATGATTGTCATCATTGATGTTTCTATCTCTCCCTCTCTGAAATCAATAAAAATATCTATATAATAAAAAACCCAGTGGTCGTAACACCATAACGACCAAAGCTCGGTCACCAGTAGGCTGCATGCATGGTGAGGTGCGCACGGGTGGGCGGGGCTGCGTGTATGGTGAGGAGCATGCAGGTGGGTGGGGACTTGACTCTGGGTCCCACAGTACGCCAGGACTCGGGGGTCTGGGGTCTCACACGATTTCCCGTGGGTCTGGGTCTCATGCGATTTCGTGCGCTGGGTCACTAGTATATATATAAAAGCATATTACCCTGTGAATTAAAAGGTACAAGTATTGACACTGATTCCATGTATATGAAATCCCATAATAGGCAAAACTAATGTGTATGTTAGAAATCAGAACCATGGTTGTCTATTTAATGGGAAGGAGGCTTAAAGGACTTTTCTGTAGTCATAAAATCTTTTATAGCATGATTACCAGTGTTGGTTATGAAGACATGTATATTTGTCAGAATTTATTGAATTATATATTGAGATCGGAATATGTTATTGTGTGTAAAGTATACTTCAATAAAATATGTAAAGTGAAAAGAGGAAAATGGAATATTTTAAACAGGCACTATGGCAAGAGAAATGACAACTGGCAACCTAGGACTTAGAACATAGAGGCTGAGTAGCATAGAACTGTTAACATAGAACTTCAGTTGATATTCAATAACCAAAACAAGTTTAAGTTTATGTTCAGTATATTTTTCTAAGTTAGCAAGGTATACTATTTTTAGAAAGGATTTCATCAGTAATTATTATATTAAAAGCATTAGAACTAAAATGCTTAGATGTCAGTTATTTAGAACATTAGTAGATGAAACACACTTCTTAGATTTTATGTAAAGAGTATTTGCGGTTAATATTGGGAAATGATTCTGAATGGAACTAGAATGTAGTGTAGTCTCTTACGAATAGTCTTCCAAAAAGAAGGCATGAAATTCAGGTTTCAGTTACTTGATAAGTTATTGAAACAGAACATTTGTCTTTATATGATTCGTGTGGTTTACATTCCAGGCTGTGAGAAGATATAAAAAACATGGTGTCTGAGTTTCAGAATTTTATTTATAATAAATTCCAGAAATGTTAGAAAGTTATAGGTGTCACTATTAAATATGCTAAAATATAGCAGTAATTTGTCCTGGTCGTACTGCAGCAGTTGAATATATATAGACAAATTTGATGAGGGCCTATGTAATTTGACAGTTTTGTCCCTGGGGTTTTTCTTAATTTGTTCCATGACAATCAAATGTGCTTGAACTATTCAAATGATTAATTGAAATAAGAGTTCTGTAGTCTTTTATTGTGAGGTTGATCTTTAAAATAAAGGTTAACCTTTTAAGTTAGTTTATGTTTTTGACATCTTTCAAGTAGATTACTTTCTGTAGAATATCATGGAAGTAGTAAGCACTTTAACTGATGTGGTCTTTGATTTCTCAAACAAGACTGGAAGCGTGGCTGGTTTTTGTTTATGGAAAAACTAACTTATAATCTTTGCCTTTGTTTTAGTAATAGTTATGCACGAGTGCGAGCTGTGGTGATGACCCGGGATGACTCCAGTGGCGGATGGTTGCCCCTTGGAGGTAGTGGACTGAGCTGCGTCACTGTCTGCAGAGCCTCCCACCAGGAAGAGGATGGCTGCTCTGACTTTCTTATCCGTGGAGAGCGGCTCAGGGATAAAATGGTAACTGATAATGCATTTATTATAATTTTAAGATTCCATAGAATGAATTATTAATTTAAAATAATTATTAGTGTGCCATAATTGATGAGAATTATTTTTGCCCAGGATCAATGGTTATGTTTTCTGAAACTCTTTTAATATTAAGCATGATGAACTATTCCTGTTTTTTTTTTTTTGCAACTGGAAATAATATTAATGCACACGTGTTAGAGGAGAGCTGCTTTTGTGGTTAAGTTTAATGGAGGTGTTCCTGGGTAGTCCCCCTAGTTCAGTGGTGGTGAACCTTTTGATCTCGGCATGTCAGTATTTTGAAAAACCCTAACTTAACTCTGGTGCCGTGTCACATATAGAAATTTTTTGATATTTGCAACCATAGTAAAACAAAGACTTATATTTTTGATATTTATTTTACATATTTAAATGCCATTTAACAAAGAAAAATCAACCAAAAAAATGAGTTCGCATGTCACCTCTGACACGCGTGTCATAGGTTCGCTATCACTGCCCTAGTTATTAAACCAGGTACACCCTGCCTCTCCTTCTCTCCACTATCTCCTAGACTGGAGGCTGGCAGGCTATATAGTCCACAGGCCAAATCCAGGCCTGCCACCTGTTTTCGTACGGCCCATGAGTTGGTTTTAGCATTTTTAAATAATTGAAAATAATCAAAGAAAAGTAATAATTTCGTGGCACATGAAAATATGTTTGAGGACTGGTTTAGCATACTCATTTAGCCTCTATGATGTTTTTTCTATTGAGAAATGTATTTTAAATTCTAAAATTTTCATATATGAACATTTAAAAAAGTTATTTTTAATTTGTTGATTTAAAAGGGAGGGAGAAAGAGAGAGAAACATCAATTTGTTGTTTCACTTATTTATGCATTCATTGGTTGATTCTTGTATGTGCCCTGACCAAAGATCAAACCCACAACCTTTGCATATCGGGAGGATGCTCTAACCAACTGAGCTACCCAGTCAGGGCCTTAGCATTTTAAATAAATTTATTCTTAATTTTGGTTATTGATTTCTGAATAATCTTTACTATTGAATTATTTCAGTTATTTAACTTTTCTTGTTAAACTAACTTTCTTGTGCCCCTGTTTCTGCCTCAGTGAAAGGAAGAGTTATCCTAAGTCAGGGGTCCTCAAACTATGGCCCGTGGGCCACATGTGGCCCGCCGAAAACATTTATCCGGCCCGCTGGGTGTTTTTGCCGCTGCTGTTAAACTATAGTCCGGCCCTCCAACAGTCTGAGGGACAGTGAACTGGCCCCCTGTTTAAAAAGTTTGAGGACCCCTGTTCTAAGTCATCTTGAAAGTCTCCCAGCTGTAGTGTTTTGTGAGCTTCTGATTCACTCCTAACAATGTATCTCAGTGAACCAGAATGTCATTTTAGGATTGTAGGAAACCCCAATATCTAAAGGTGATTCTGGCTTTCCATAAGATGGTGGCTGGCACATACTATTGCTAATCTATATATATAAAATCCTACGCAACGGTTATGACCTGTCACTATGATGCCGCACTGACCACCAGGGGCAGACACTCAACTTAGGAGCTGCCCCCTGGTGGTCAGTGTGCTCCCACAGCCAACCTCCCGCGGTCCCTCCCCCCAAGCCAGCCGGCCCGATTGGCCCTGATCACTGGTCAGGCCGAGGGACTCCACCCATGCACGAATTCATGCACCAGGCCTTTAGTTTAAAATAAGGCTTTGTAGACTTCTAAGAAAGAGTTTATGGTGACTTGTCCTGGACTATAATACTACTCATCTGAGCTAATGGTAACTGGGAAATGTTGTTGGAGGAGAAGTTGTTGATTTCAGAAACTGAGTATAAAATACTGATGGTCTAAAAGTATTAGCTGTATTAATGGACAGATTATTTTAGGGTAATTTAATAAATGACATAATCTGCATAACTAGGAGTGAGGCTGATCAGAATCAGCTCAGACTGATGGATTAGGGCAGGGGTGGGCAAACTTTTTGACTCGAGGGCCATAATGGGTTCTTAAACTGGACGGGAGGGCCGGAACAAAAGCATGGATGGAGTATTTGTGTGAACTAATATAAATTCAAAGTAAACATCATTACATAAAAGGGTACGGTCTTTGCCCACGGCTGGATTAGTGCTTGGTCATTGTGGCTTTGACATAAAGCTAGTGTGAATAAACCTGGGATTCAGAAAGAACACAAACTTATTCCCAGGCTTAAAAGGAGCCCTTAGGTGTAGAATTATAATAGATTAACAAGAAAATACATTCTTCTGATAGATGCACTGACTAGGAATCAGAACATTTGTTGTTTCACCTGACCACTTCTCCTTGAGGAAGCTTGTTATCTGTGTAACAGGGTAATCAATATATCTCAGTGTAGACATGAAGGAAAAGTTATTCACTTGGAGGGTTGCCATATTTCTTGCAGAGATTAGCTATATAGTAAAGCATTTTAGGTTATGTGGACTTGTATGATTAAAGGCAGAGGCAATAATGAATGCATGGTTATAAATTTAAAACAGCAGTGTCTTGTAGAATTTCAAGACAAATAGGATAGTGATATTGAAATAAGCAGATTAATTACCCCCCTCTGCTGGGTAATACACTTTTGATCAAGATACTTCTGAAGCAATACAGATTGAAGTATATATTCTTTTTTTATTGTCACTGCATTTTGGATTCTTAATGTCCATTTCTGTAGATGTTTTTATTGATTGGTTTTATTTCAATTCCGTTTGCTGAGTTCTAGTTTTTTTATTTATCTAAGAAAGAAGTACTCTGTGACTGTTGAGTTTATAAATTTGCAACATTCTTCCCAAGTTGATAGTTATCTTTAAAATCCTCATTTGCTAAAAACTGTTTTGTACCCATTTTGTCTGTCAGTCACATCTTAGAATCCTTTACCTTAGATAAATTCTAAAAATGAAGTGAAATACCTGCTCCTCATATCCCAAGAAAAACTTGTGGTCTTTAAGAAAGAATAGATAATTAGTAAAGAGGAGTACCATGGCCTTTTGTATAGCTAACAAAGAAATATTGGTAATATTTTAAAGAGTGTTCATAAATCAGAATGCTGGTAATAGTAGTGAAAAGGAAAGATGGCTTTTCGTAAGGCTGAAAGAAGCACTTTGGTAGAAGAGTTTTTGCAGCTTTTGATGTGCAGTCACTTGTATTAAAAAATGTCTTTTACACTTCTAAAAGGTTTATATTTCACTCTTCTTTATTTTTAAATAAAGAAACGAGCATAAATGAAGAGTAAGCTGACTGGGATTTTTTTCAGGAAGTCAGCTTGTGTGTTTTGGGGGTAGGACTCATTCATTTATTGATCTGTTCATTCTGAGTCTCGGAAATTATTTCCTGTGATGCTTACTTTCTTGTTTTTATGATGCTCATAAAGGTAGAGTTTATTTTACAGATTACCCTTTTGCTGCTTGAAGTAAGAGCTTCCCAAGCTATGCGCCATGAATAAAAGTGGCTGGAGCCTCTTGGTTTGTTGCCTCTTAACTAGTAGCAACTCTTCTTTCCTGGATGCCATAAAAATGTTGTATTTTTAAGGGTGCCTGAGGAAAAAGGTGGAAAGCACTGAGAAAAACCAGGGTTTGGTGTTGTATTCTAAGGTAATCAGAGTACTGCCTTTCTTCCAGACAATTGGGTATGGAATGGTCTTTAACAAGGATAGATTCTCAGAACCTCTTTTCTTGATCTGTATAAGTTGTAGCCTCCATCGCCTTCTAAATCTTTATAGCCTTGATTTCTTCCTTTAATTCTCGAGTACAAATTAGTGTTATCCTCGATCACATATTTCTTTTTTTTTTTTTTTTTTAAATATATATTTTTTTTATTGATTTTTCACAGAGAGGAAGGGAGAGAGATAGAGAGAGTTAGAAACATCGATGAGAGAGAAACATCGATCAGCTGCCTCTTGCACATCCTGTGCCCGCAACCCAGGTACATGCCCTTGACCGGAATCGAACCCGGGACCTCTCAGTCCGCAGGCTGACGCTCTATCCACTGATCCAAACCGGTTTCGGCGATCACATATTTCTTAAATGCTAGCTAAAATTTAACTGTTATTTTGTATAGATAACCTTTACTGTAGAGCTTCACATTCTCCATAATAGAAAATTTCTCTTTTGCATTCATTTTTTATTAGATATATTAGATAGGCCCTTTTCTGCTAGTATGACACTTTATTTTATTGGAAAACATTTTATCATATGTATAGGTTATATTTTTTTATCATTTTTAGCTGAATTGTATGTGATATGTAAATTTAAAACACTGTATTATAATACACCCTTAAAGTCTTTATAAGTAGCTGAATAAACTGTCCATAATGACATTAAAATTTTGCTAAAATATTTACTACTAAAAGTTTTAAATTACCATGGTAATGTACTCTTATGTTTATGTAGTAGGCAATAAAATACTGTAAATTTACAAATGTAATTAAAATTATGCTTTTAAAAGCATATTATGTCCTAAGATATGACAAAATATGGAATAGGCTACACAGAAAGATACAATAGGACTCTTACAACATATGTATTACTTAAGATAGTCTGTGGAAATAAGAAAAAGGCACTGTGTTATGTCAGCAAAGTTATACGATAGTTATCATTATAAACTTATAGTGACAAAGTTATTAATGGTAAAGGTAAAAATAATAAGGCAAAAATTAAGTGAAGAAAGGGGAAATAAGAAACATTTCAGATTAGGAAGTTGCCAAAGAGATTAAGGATATGTTTTTCAGATTAATAAATATAATTAGGTTGTGGATAAAAAGTGACCTATAAAAAATAAAAATGCCTGTAAGTAATAGTTTTATTGTCTAAAATGACATTGTAAAAATGAATTTTCTTTTCAGTTATTAGAGCCTAAAACAAAATTAGAGGATTTGTTTTCTAGGGAGAAAACATAGGAGTAGCTTTATTAACAGTGAGACTCACCCCCTTTCCATCATGGGACACTTTAAAAGATCAGGGACACATCTTTCTGCCTTGGATTGAACTTTATAAAAGTACAGAACATTAATTTCCTACTTGGCTTTTCCCATTGTGCCTCTGAATTATTGCATTGTGAAACCTCAATCTTCCACTAAAAACCAATTACATTAACTACTTTTCTCTTTAAGATTTAGCAGCTCTGTCTCTTGAAAGATACTGGTTCTCCTTTGACTATAATATCACAGTTAGGAAGGAAAGTGGGAGTATAGATGGTGTTAGCATAATTTTAATTATGCTTTATTCGACAAAGTATTACTTTGTTAACTATACATACTTATATAAACCCCTTTACTGACAGTGTTCCATTCAGATCACCATCCATTAGCTTTCATTTTCGTCTACTGACCTTAGCAATTCCTTCCCATAGCAACTCTTCCACATCTGAACCTCATCATTATTCTTGGCTACTTTGCTTGCACAGTCTTGACCTTTTGGTCTTCATTTCAGCAGGCTGCTTTCCTGGATCTGGTTGTTATCCAGAACTGTTCCATTTGAGGAATTTTACAATTTCCTCTCATTTCTTTTTTATTCCCCTTCCCTTGCTCTACAATTTCATGCTTACTCTATGACTTTGTGCCTTCAATTTTCCCCAGTTTCACTAGATTCCTCTGGCTTGAGTATCTTTTTTATTATTTTCTTCTTAAATCCAATCTAAATTTTTTGTCAGTCATTTAAACTACTTCAGTAGATAATTACCTGCTGAGTTTTTTCTTTATTTTACCCTGAAGGAACTTCACTGAATTCTACATTATTAAAAGAGAATATTCCCTTTTTAAAGGTGAGTCAAATATATATTGAGAAGCTGCTGTGTGCTAGACACTGTTTTAAGCACTGGGAATATCCAAATGAACAATGACAGAAATTCTAGTTTTTAAGATAAATATACATTTTGGTGAGGGACAAAGAAATGTTACAATAAGTAAGTAAGATTAATATGCTAGAGAGTCCTAACTGATAAGGGGAAAAACAAATCGGGAAAGAAGTATAGGGAGTTTATTTGTGGGGAGGAACTTTTTTTTTTTAAATCCTTACCCAAGGATATGTTTTTGTTGATTTTCGTTTTGTTTTGTTTGAGAGAGAGAGAAGGGAGAGAGAGAGAAACTTCGATGTGAGAGAGAAACATCGATTGGTTGCCTCCCACACACCCCACTGGGGATCAAACCTGCAACCTACTTATGTGCGATCACCAGGAATAAAACCACAACCTTTTGGTGTCCAGGACGATACTCCAAACAGCTGAACCACTGGCCAGGGCTGTGTGGAGGAACTTTTATAATCTGGCCTTTACTTCCTTTATCTTGAATCTGTCTGCCCTTTCCCAAAGGCAGTCACTTCCATGATATTGCCTTACTTAGTTATCTTTACTAAAAGCAAGTGTTGAATTTATGGAAATGCCTTCCCCTCTTTTACATTAACTAAATAACAATAGATAGCATATTAAGAGTTTATGTGGAGTAGAGAATGTAGACAGATTGCTAGTCCTGAGGAAACAATAATGACAGGAACAATTTCCTTTTTATTGTCACAGATAAGTCATAAGCAGAAAACTAGGAAAATTTAATTAGAGAAAGCACCTTGGGCAAATCAGTTTTGCTGTTAAGGACTGGAATTGGAAGAAATGCTAATAATAATGGTAACAACAACAACATTCATCTAGTCCAAAATTAGCTGCTCATTTTAGGGTCAATCCATTGAAAAGATGATAAATTGTACTATTAATGACTTCTTCGTATAACCATAAATTTTGTGACTTTCTCTTGGCAGTTGTTTTTCAACAGTTAACTCTTAATATTGCCAATATTCCCCAAAGAGATAAAGCCTGCCTGTTAGCATATATATTATCTTTCTTTTAGAGCCATGTGATAGCTGTTTCCTGGAAATTAAGATTTAGCATATTTCCCATATTACCTGCCTTGTAATTTCTTTCTTTTTTTTTTTTTTTTTTTTTTAGAAAACTTCAGGTTAACTCTTAACTTCCTTCAGTACTCTCTTTACTGAATATACTAAACTTACTGTTTATTATTTAACTAGAGGCCCAGTGCATGAAATTTGTGCATGGGTAGGGTCCCTATGCCTGGCCAGCGATCAGGGCCAATCAGATTCCCCGCCTCCTTGCCTCCTCCTTCCCTCATCACCCACACACTGCCACCGCACGGTTTCCCCGCTACCACCGCTGGTCACCTGCCATGTTCCGCACTGCCCCCTGGGGGTCAGCGCACATCATAGGCACATCATAGCGAGCAATTGAACTCCCGGTCTACCGGTTGAACTCGCAAGGGGACACTTTCCATATTAGCCTTATATATATATACTAGAGGCCCGGTGCACAAAAATTTGTGCACTCAGGGATAGGGAGTCCCTCAGCCCGGCCTGTGCCCTCTCCCAGTCTGGGACCCCTTGGGGGTGACTACTTGCTGGCTTAGGCATACTCCCCGGGGGGATTGGGCCTAAGCTGGCAATCAGACATCCCTCTGGCAGCCTGGCAGCCCTCGGGGGATGTCCACTTGCCAGCGGGGAGCAGGCCTAAACTGCAGTCGGACATCCTTAGCGCTGCTGAGGAGGCAGGAGAGGCTCCCACCACCACTGCTGTACTGGCAGCCGTCAGCCTGGCTTGTGGCTGAGCGGAGCTTCCCATGTGAGAGCACCCTGACCACCAGAGGGCAGCTCCTGCATTGAGCATCTGCCCCCTGGTGGTCAGTGTGTGTCATAGTGACCAGTCGTTCCCAGTCTTTCTGCTGTTAGGGTCAGTTTGCATATTACCATTTTACTATATAGGATAGAGGCCTGGTGCACGGGTGGGGGCCGGCTGGTTTGCCCTGAAGGGTGATCCGGATCAGGGTGGGGATTCCGCTTGGGTGCCTGGCCAGCCTGGATGAGGGGCTGATGGCTGTTTGCATCTGGTCACACCCCCTTCAGGGTGGGGGTCCCCACTGGGGTGCTTGGCCAGTCTGGGTGAGGGGCTGAGGGACGTTTTCAGGCTGGCAGGCGACTGAAGCTCCCAGCCTCTTTTTTTTTCTTTTTTCTTTTTATTCTGGGATTTATTTACCTTCTATAGCTGTTACTGGAGCTGAGAGCTGGCTCCAGCTCTGAGGCCGTGGCTGGCTGAAAGCAGGTATCTGGGTTTGTTTAGCTTCTATAATTGAAACTCTGTTGCCATCACTGGCTCTCTAAGCTCTGAACCTGTTGGCAACTGAAAGCAGGTTTCTGGGTTTGTTTAGCTTCTATAATTGCAACATTGTTGCATCTGGAGCTCAGAGCTGGGCTGCAACAGGCGGGGAACCTTGCCTTCCTCCTTCACTGGAGCAAGCAAGTCTCCTGTTCGCTTCAGCTGCCTGGCTGCTGGCCGCCATCTTGGTTGGCAGTTAATTTGCATATTTCACTGATTAGCCAATGGGATGCGTAGCGAAGTTACGGTTAATTACCATGTTTCTCTATTATTAGATAGGATAGGTTGGCTTGCTTTAGATTAACGTCATTCCATTCTCTAGCTACTCGTTTATACTGATTGATCTGGTCTATTGGGCTCAGCAGGATTATTTTGCCTTCATCTTTCTCCTTTATACCTGATTGTGATACATTTCACATTCCTTCCATTACATTCCAATTAAATTGTTACAATATTAGTAGCTTCCCTCATAGTTAAATTAAAGTTCAAACTTTTTTATCTCACTATTAGCTTTCTAAATATTTTGTCACTACCTTTGCTCTATTAGAATCTAAATTATCATGTGAATGTAGCATGCTTTTTAATTGGTTGATTGCTGTTCTTTTAATTAATAAACAGCTGTTTGAGTATCTTCTCTATGCTAGACTTTTCTTGTATTAGTTTGCTCATGACACCCTAAGACAATACCATAGACTGGCTGGCTAAAACAGTGGAATTTTATTTTCTCACAATTATGGAGGCTGGGAAGTCCAAGATATGGGTACTCATTGATTCGGTTTCTGGTGAGAGCTCTCTTTCTAGATTTCAGAAGGATGTAATTCAATCCATACCACTTCTTATTTAATTCCACTTTTTTGTCTATTGATTTTATGTGAATATTATACTTTTAAAATTAGTTTTATATATTTGCTAATACTAATTTCCCCCTCATTGGTCCCTCCCCCTTTTAGGTATATTTTTGCTCATTTTCCCATAACTAAACAATTTTTTTAAAATATGGGTACATTCACTTAAGTTTTTTTCTACATATATAAAAATTTTGTGACTATTATATATGATTTGGGCGGAGGGTCATTTTTGGTTTCTTTTAAAGCTCATTTCATGCAACTCATCTTCTTTTTGTATAGTGCTAGTCAGAACTTCCAAAATAATATTAGATAATGTGATACGGTTGGCTTTTTTATTATTTTAATGGGATTTCTAGTGTTGTATAGAGAAGTAGAACGTTAGATATTATTTTGAGATGTCATTTATCACAGTAAGGAGGATTCCTTGATATCTCTTAATGTTTCCCTCATCAGAATTTGATAATAATTTTTCTGAAATCTCCGTAGACTTTTTAAATTGATCTTTTTATCAAGATAATTATAGGTCATTAATTGCTCTTGTAAAGAATAATGTAAAGAGATCTTGTTTTCCTTTTACCCAGTTTTCCCAATGGTAACATTTTACAAAACTAGTGTATTACAACCAGTATATATATTCACATAGACACAGTCCATCACACTCAGATTTTCCCAGTTTTGTACTCATTTGGGTCTGCATTTAGGTCAATATAGTTTTATCACATATACCCACTATGATAGAAAAGATGCGAAACAGTTCAGTATCCATAAGAATCCTTTCCCCTGGTACTTAAAGCACACCCACCTCCCTCTTGGCCTGGAAACCATTCACCTGTTCTCCATTTCTATAATTTTGTCATCTCAAAAGTGTTATGTAATTGGGATCATAAATATGTTACTTCAGGATTGGTATTTTTCATTCAGCATAGTTCCCTGCGGGTTCATGCAGGTTATTGAGTGTGTATCAATAGTTTGTTCCTATTTATTGTTGCCTGGTATTCTACGACAACTGTGAACCAAAGTTTAACCATTGCTTCACTAAAGGAAATGAAGGCTCTTTACAGTTTGGGGCTATTGCAAATACAGCTGGTAAGAACATTCATATACAAGTTTTTCTGTAAACATATGTTTTATTTCTCTTGGGTAAATGACCATAATGTAATTCCTGGGTTGTGTGGTAGTTGCATGTTTAGTTTTGTAAGAAATTGCCAAACTTTTCCCCCAGAGTGGCTATATTATGTTACATTTTTACCAGAGCAGTCCAGTTTCTAGGCATTCTCAACAGCATTTTCTGTAATCACTATTTTTTATTTTGTCATTGGTATAGGTGTATCATGATAGCTCATTGTGGTTTTTTTTTTTTAATATATTTTATTGATTTTTTACAGAGAGGAAGGGAGAGGGATAGAGAGTTAGAAACATCGATGAGAGAGAAACATCGATCAGCTGCCTCCTGCACATCTCCCACTGGGGATGTGCCCGCAACCCAGGTACATGCCCTTGACCAGAATCGAACCTGGGACCTTTCAGTCCGCAGGCCAACGCTCTATCCACTGAGCCAAACCGGTTTCGGCGCTCATTGTGGTTTTAATTTGGGTTTCCCTAACAGCTAATGATGTTGAATATCTTTTCATGTGTTTATGTGTACCTTCTTTGGTGAAATGTCTGTTCACATCCTTTGCCATTTTTCTCATTGGATTGTTTTCTTTTCTGTTGAGTTTTGAGAGTTCTTTATATATTCTAGATACTAGTTTTTGATTGGGGATATATGGTTTGCAAATATTTTTCTCCCATTCTTTATTATCTCCTTCACAGAGTCCTTTGCAGAACAGAGATTTTAATTTTTATAAAGTCCAGTTTATCAATCTTTTTCCTTTCAGGGATCATGATTTTGGCATCAAATCTAAGAACTCTTTGCCTAGCCCTAGATCCCAAACATTTATCCTGTCTTTTCTTCCTAAAAGCTTTATAGTTGTTAATTTTTACCTAAGGAATGATACTTGGGTCAAGGTTAATTTCTTATGCCTATGAATGTCCAGTTCTTCTAGCACCCTTTGTTGAAAAGGTTGTCCTTTCTCCATTAAATTGCTTTTGTACTCTTGTTAAAAATCAGTTGAGCATTTTTGTATATGTTCTCCATTTTGTTTCATTGTTCTATTTTTCCCTCCACAAGTATTATACCATATATTATTGTTGCTATATTTGTAAGTCTTAATATTGGGTAGAGTGATGTCTCCCATTTTATTCTTATTTCTCAAGATTATTTTAGCTATTCTAGGGTCTGCTTTTCACTTAAATTTTAGAATAATTTTGTCCTTATTAGGATTTTGATAGGAATTGTGTTAAACCTATGGGCCAATTTGGAAAGAATTGACATTATTACTATATTGAATTTCCAGACCATGAATGCCCTATGTCTCTAGTTAGATCTTTGCATTCCTTTTCCCCCCTTTGAATTCTTTTGGCATTTTTCAGCACATAGATACATTTAGTTAAGTGTATACCTCTGTTTCATTTTTCTTGGAGCCGTTGTAAATGATGTTGTATTTATAATTTTGGTTAATGCATGTTCATTGTGTGTATGGAAATGTGATTAATTTTTGTTTATCGTGCTACCTTGCTTAACTCTGAGGTTTTTTGTTAGATTCCCTGGGATTGTTTAAAGTAGACATGTCATCTAAAAATATGAACAGTTTTATTTCTTTTTAATCTATGCCTTTTATTTTATTTTTTTCTTTCCTTATTGCAGTGGCTACAACTTCCAGTTCTATGTTGAGCAAGAATGGCAATAGTATACATCCTTGCTTTCATCAGATCTTAGTAGAAACACATTGTCTTTGACCTTTGAGTATGACGTTAGTTGTAGGTTTTTTAATAGACAATCTGTGTAAAATTGAGGTAATCCCCCTCTCTTCCTAACTTACTGGTAATTTTTATTATGAGTGGATGTTTGAATTTGTGCAGTGCCTTTTCTGTGTTAACTGCTAGAGCTTCTTTAGCTTGATGACATGATAGATTACATTGATTGGTTTTTGAATGTTGACTCAAGGCTTTCTGAGTCAACATTCAAAAATCAATCAAAACTGGACATACATAGGCAAAGTCTATGTACCTGGAATAAATCCCACTTGGTCATGATATATATCTTTTTATATGTTATTATATCTGATTTGCTAGTATTTTGTTGAAGAATTTTGTGTTTTAGACCATGATTGATATTGGTCTGTAGTTTTATTTTTTGGTACCATCTTTGTCAGGTATTGGTTTCAGGTAATACTGGTCACATAAAATTCAATTGGTAAGTGTTCCCCCCTTCTTCTGTTTTCCAGAAGAGATTATGTAAAATTGGTGTTAGTTCCTCTTTAAATATATGATTGAATTCTCCAATTGAAACCATCTCAGTTTAGAGAGATCTACTCTTGAGTACTCTTAAATTAAAAATTTAGTTCCTTCAGTGGTTATAGGACTGTTCAGGTTAACATTTTTATGTTGATTGAGTATTGATAACATGTTTTTTCACAGAATTGATCCATTTCTTTTAACAGTTGTCTAGTTTATAAGTTCTTAGTATCTTAATTATTCTTTTAAAAGCTAAAAGATCTTTAGCAATATCCTGTTTCATTCCTGAAATTGGATATTTATGTTTTCATTTTTAATTTGTCAGTCATGCTAGAGTTTTGTCAATTTACTAGAGGCCCGGTGCACAAAAATTTGTGCACTCGGGGAGGGGGGGTCCCTCAGCCCGGCATGTGCCCTCTCACAGTCTGGGACCCCTCGGGGAATGACCATCTGCTGGCTGATGCCTGCTCCCTGGGGGATTGGGAAAAAGCTGGCAGTCAGACATCCCACTGGCAGCCTGGCAGCCCTTGGGGGATGTCCACTTGCCAGCAGGGAGCAGGCCTAAGCTGCAGTCAGACATCCTTAGCACTGCTGAGGAGGCAGGAGAGGCTCCCACCACCACCGCTGTGATGGCAGCCATCAGCCTGGCTTGTGGCTGAGCAGAGCTCCCCCTGTGGGAGCGCAATGACCACCAGAGGGCAGCTCCTGCATTGAGCATCTGCCCCCTGGTGGTCAGTGTGTGTCATAGTGACCAGTCATTCCCAGTCTTTCTGCTGTTAGGGTTAATTTGCATATTACCCTTTTATTATATAGGATTATTTTTTTAAACCAGCTTTTGTTTTATTGATTATTTTCCCCTTTATTTCAATTTTATTTCTGTTTTTTGTTGTTGTTGTTGTTCATTTCTTTCTGCTTGCTTTGGGTGTTTGGCTCCCCTTTTTCTAATTTCTTAAAGTAGAAACTTCAGTTATTGATTTGAGACCTCTTTTCCCAACATCCATAGCCTTTTTAAACTTTATTAAATTATTCAAATCTTATATATCCTGTTTGGCCCCCTTCCATTTACAGTCTGAAACTCTTCAATCATCATTATGTCTTTGGATATTCTTGATTTTCTAAATAATTTGTGTTATATAGATATTGCTGTATAAATAAATTAATAAAGGTTTATGACTGTTAAATCATTAGATCATTGAGATTGATTTCATCAGAATGTGTGGGCCCTTCTCCAGATTATACAGACCCAGTTGAAGGAGAAAAGAATTGTTTAAGCTTATTTACTCTGGCAATTCAGAGATCTAACAGGTTATGATAGGGACTTTGGAAAGAGCCAACTAAAGAAGCAAGGAATATTATCTGTGCCTAATCCTATATAATAAAAGGCTAATATGCAAATTGACCAAACAGCAGAACAACCGGTCACTATGACGTGCAGTGACCACCAGGGGGCAGACGCTCAATGCACTCAGCCAGAAGCTGGGCTCATGGCTGGCGAGCGCAGAGGCGGCGGTAACTGCAGAGGCGGCGGTAACGGGAGCCTCTCCCACCTCTGCGGCAGTGCTAAGGATGTCTGACTGACAGCTTAGGCCCACTCCCCTGAGGAGGCTGAGGGGATCTCCCTCCCTCCCCTTTCCCCCCGCCCCCACCAGTGCAGAAATTTCATGCAGCGGGCCTCTAGTAATTTTATGTTATTCTTTAGTGTGGCCACCAGGAGTTAGAGCAGTGCCCTAATTATTGTGACAGTTTTTTTTTTTCTTTAATCCCCTCAGTTCTTCATAGGGAGTGCCTCTCTTGCTTAAGGTCCTTAGTTTTCCAGAGTTGCTGAGATTCCCACTGTATCTCACCTCCAGTCCCTCATCCCCTTTCATCCTCACTTTCTAGTGATTCAATTTCTTTAATGGTTATAGGTCTATAATGGTTTTCTATTTTCTTTTCAGTTAGTTTTGATAGTTATAGCTTTTCTAGGAAATCCGTTATTTCATTTAATTTGAGCTCATAAACCATTACATTGATTTATTATTTTCTAAGTGTCTTCAGTTTGTCCCCTTTTGCATTACTAATACTGTTAATTTGTATTTTAAGCCCTTCTTTGTCCATTTCCCTAGTCTTTGGCAAAGAATCAAATAGTACAAGAATTCCTATACACCCATTACCGAAATTCAACAATTTTTAACGTTTTGCCACATTGGTTTTATTCTCTCTCCCCCAGTATGTATGTACACACACATACACACGCGCGCATGCACACACACTTTTTGAACTATGTATTTAAAGTAAGTTGCATATATCCTACCTTTTACCCCTTAATACTTTAGTGTATTTTTCCTAAGAACAAGGATATTTTCTTAAATAACCACAGTGTAATTATTTTATTTAGTCAATTTAACATAAATATAGTACTTTAATGTAGATTCCATATTCCAGTTTTGTCAACTGTCTTAATAATGTTCTTATAACATTTTTGTTCCTTCGATACAAAACACATGACATTAGCTGTCATGTGTCTATTCTCCTTTAATCTAGAGCAGTTTTTCTTTTATTGACAGACATATTGAAGGAGTACTGGCTCCCTTCCTTCCCTCTTTAGTAGCTGAACTGCTGTTATGCAAGAAATACGCCATTGTTTTTTTTTGTTACTTTTTAAAAATTCTAAAATCCCATGCAGTTTAGAACAGTGTTAAATATAAATTTTTATTAATGATTAGTAAAACTATGTATTTAATAACAATTAATTTCATATTTAATAGTATGCCTTGGTGTTTTTCATAAAGGATACAGTTTTTATATCATCAGGAAGACTAGTTCATAATATGAGGCAACTGTTTGAGATGCCAATTATCAAATAATTTGAATTTGGAATTTTTGTTTAAAAAACGAAATGATTCAAAGGTATTTTAGAAAGTTACTAGTAAAATTTTTTAGGTTTGGTTACCAACCGTACTACTTTTTAGATAATACTATTTGTAAACATAAATTATTACTTGTAAGGTAGCAACTATAATAAAGAACATAGTAGTTTGAAAGTACATATTTAATTTTACTCTGCTCTCCCAAATTATTAGTTGTTGTAAGTTAAACAAAAATGCATTTATTCTCAGTTTTTGCTTGGTCTATTTTAAATGCTTGTGGAAAACAAGTCTAGTAGTTTTATGATGGGAATTTTGGTCTGTATTTCCCAAAATAACTTAGAATATATCTTCAGAAGTTTTAGTTGTTAAGTGGCCTTGGTTTCCCTTCCACCCTCCTCTTCTCCCCTCCCCCCATCAAATACCCTATTATTTCTTGGGGAAAAAAAACATTGGGAGATTGAAATGTTTCCATTGCTTTTAGAATCCATTAACTTATGCTTCCCAAAATCTATTCATAAGTTCTTTGAGGTCCTGAGCACCTTTATTATTCAAAATCCTCCCCCTCCCATTCTCAAAAAAGGTCTCCCCTCCTAATTACTGACCTCCCAGCCTCTAAAGCAGTGGTTCTCAACCTTCCTAATGCTGTGACCCTTTAATACAGTTCCTAATGTTGTTGTGACCCCCAATTTCATTGTTACAAATTGAACATAATTAAAGCGTAGTGATTAATCACAAAAACAGTATGTAATTATATATGTGTTTTCCGATGGTCTTAGGCAACCCCTGTGAAAGGGTCGTTCAACCCCCAAAGGGGTTGCGACCCACAGGTTGAGAACCGTTGCTATAGGGGAACCACTTCTCCCTCTCTCCCCTCATCTGTATCAGATTTTAATATGTTTATGCTAATTATAGGTTCACTTTCTTAATTTTGGACTTTACCTGTTATGTGTAGTTTTTTCATAATTAACATCTATTCAACCTTAATAGAAGAAAGAAAAAATGTTGTTCTTTTGTCAGTACTTGATTGGAAGACTTTAAGATCTCATTAAAATATTCATGGTTCCAAAAGTATTTATCTAGCTAGAAAATAATTTAAACTGGTATGTCTTACCCAATTTAGGTCTGTTTAGATCTGTATTAGAATGCAAAGCTATTCTTCCAAATACCCCTACATAATTGTATTTTTTCTCCTCCATTATAATAGTCCAGTGAGGGCGAACCTTTTGAGCTTGGCGTGTCAGCATTTTGAAAAACCCTAACTTAACTCTGGTGCTGTGTCACATACAGAAATTTTTTGGTATTTGCAACCATAGTAAAACAAAGATGTGTATTTTTGATATTTATTTTATATATTTAAATGCCATTTAACAAAGAAAAATCAACCAAAAAAATGAGTTCGCGTGTCACCTCTGACACGTGTGTCATAGGTTCGCCATCACTGTAATAGTCACTTCCTAAGGCTGCCTGCAGCCAGTCTATTTGTAGCAATTATATTCTCAAACCTGGTCATGTCTGTTGGTATGTCAAAGTCTGAAAAAAAAATTTTTTTTGATACAGCCATAAACATTAATGTGCTTTTGAATCTGTTGTTGCTTTTTTCTAGCTTTAAAATTTTTCACCATACATTAATTTTTTTTAGTTTCTAATAAATAATAATACTTCATTTCTAATCCCAACACTTGTAAGTGAGCAAAAGTTCAAAAAGTTCTAGTATTATGCTGATTCTAAAATGTGACTCCTTGATTTATTCTTATTTGTTTACAAGTCACATCCTTAATGGATCTTAAAGGTTATTGGTGTCATGTTGTTTGGGCAACATATTCTTTCATAGTTATTCTTGTGTCAGTCTTATTCACTTTACAATTGCTATTTACTCTGTGCTTATCTTTATATTAATTTAATGTAAAATATATTTTGGGTAGAAATGAGGGCAGAGCCACTGATCCCCTTTTTATTTTCACTCTCTAATTTACAAATGTTTTTGAAAGTTAAAACATGGAGGTCTGATGAAATTTACATACTTCCAGAACTCTTTAACTCTAGAAAGAGGTATATTCAGCTATTAATTAGGATTACTTAGAGATGCATTTCAAGTTTAACAACTGTATATACAGAATGTCTTTCAGCTAATATTTATAATGGCTGTGGCATTTGCCTTTAAGAGAATCTTAACAGACTTTAGAATTACTTATTTTGTACCAGATACATATAAAGAAGCTCTAGAAGTAAGTGTAAGTCATGTATTCTGGGAGAGTTGTAACCACTGCAGCTCTGTAGAGTCCCTTTTAGTTTACTACATTGGTAATTAATAGGTATAGCTCTCTTTTAGCTAGAAATAATTTATCTCATTACCTATTTTTCCTGCAGAGTAAATAAATCACCTACTGATGTTGTATTGGTGAATTGTAATTGCTTGCCAAAAATGTAATTGCTGTTTTCTACAGTTTGGTTGTTAATTATGAACCAATATGAATATGGTAAACATTGAGCTCTGCTTTCTGTATGCCTATTATTATCAATATTACTGTTATCTTAATATACATAATTAATATAGTGAAAACTCCAATGGAGTAAAGTCAGAGCACATTTTTCTGATATAGTTTAGGGGCAATGGAAGGAGGGAGGCAAGCAGAACTCACTAATTTTTAAGAATCCTTGCAGCCCTTAAAACTTTGTTTTTCAGGAATGCAGACTTAGTATTAATCACATGGTGGGTAAAAGTCTTTTGAGGCATTATTCTACCTGTCTTTCTTTGTTATTTTTTTCTAGCAGGCTTAATTCACTTTATTTTTCTTGTATATAATTATGTGGTGGCCACAGCTGGAGCCTGGGCCCTCTGCACAGACACTCTGGTGTGGGTCTTTACAAGAGGGTCAGTGAATTCCTGATAGGGAGACTTGGTGAACAGGGTCTCTTTCCAGAGATCTGGGGTGAGATAGCTGTAGGTCTTAGAGATGGCATCAAAGGCGGCCTTGGCGAAGTTGCCCAGGGTGGCAGTGCAGCTCCTAGCCAAGGTATAGCAGTCGTCAATACCAGCCATTATCAGCAACTTCTTTGGCACAGAGGCCGAGACAATGCCAGTAGCCCTGAGGGCAGGGATAAGGTGTACCAGTAGAGCCACAGTGGCCAGTCACCTTGCAAGGAACTGTGTGGGGCTTGCCGCTGAGCTTGTTTCCCCAGTAGCCTGCTGCGCAGGGACAATGAAGAGCTTGGCCAGGATAATGGCTCCACGGATGGCAGTGGCTACTTCCTTTGAGTCCTTAACACCCAGACCAGCATGTCCGTTGTAGTCCCCAAAGGCGACAAATGCCTTGAACCTGGTCCTCTGGCCCCCAGCACATGTCTGCTTTTGCATGGGCATAATCTTCAAGAACTCATCCTTGAGGGATGCCCCCAAGAAAAAGTCAGTGATCTCAGATTCCTTGATTGGCAAGGAGAATAGATAGATCTCTTCCAGGGGCTTGATCATCATATCCATGATCAGACAGCCCAGCTTGGTGACGGGGATCCACTCCTTGTCCTAGGCCTTGTCTCCACCAGCTCTGTGGCCTCGGCCCAGGGTACCGCTGCCAAATCCTCCACGGAAGTAGCTGCGACCTGCTGTTCCAGGGCTCCAGTCCTCCAGGCCCTCGTGCAGCACCGGTGTCATCCACCATTTGGCATTTCCTTGGAAAAGAATCTCTACCTTCCTTTTAAAAATACAACTTTAATGTCTTTTATTAATTTGAGGTGGACAGTTATCTTTATCCTTAATGTGATGAGAGTAAATTTGTTTGTTTGTTTGTTTGTTAATTCTTACTGAAGATATTTTTTCCATTGATTTTTAGAGAGGGGAGGGAGGGAGGGAGGGAGGGAGGGAGGGAGGGAGGGAGGGAGGGAGAGGGAGGGAGGGAGGGAGGGAGGGAGGGAGGGGAAGAGAGAAACATGGATGTGAGTGAGACACAGTGAGTGATTGGTTGCCTCCTACATGCACCCCGACCTGGGCCAAGAATTGAACCTGTGACCCTTTGGTGTGCAAGCCGATGCTCTAACCTTTGAGCACATCAGTCAGGGCAAGAGTGTTTATTTTTTAATGCTACTTAAAATCAGAAGCAAAACAACTTTCTAATATATTGTGTGACTTAGATGAGAAATTTTTATACTTTGGATATGGAGGCTTTGAGATTATGTATAAGTTGAATGATGCAAAATGTTTTAGGGAGTATATTTTTAAAATTATGTACAAAGAATGATGGCTGAGTATGCCAGTAGATTAACTGCTTTTTTTCTTTTGCCCACGTTTTTATCTTTTTGAGGTCTTTCTTTATGTAGCTTCAAGTTGTTGTCACTGTCACCTCACCTTGTCAGAGTTCCTTGACCACGTTTTTATTTTGCAGGGCAGATCTAGTTGCAGCAGTCTCTGATCTTTTATTTATTTTCCTTCTCTTTTGAATTTCAGTTTAAGCAGCTATAGGGTTCTTGATCGACAAGTTTTTTTTTTTCCATTTAGCACTTCAAATGTGTTATGCTGCCCAATATATTTTTACTGATTTCAGAGAGGAAGGGAGAGGGAGAGAGATAGAAACATCAGTAATGAGACAGAATCTTTGATCGGCTGCCTCCTGCGTGCCCCCTGCTGGTAGATCGAGTCCACAACCCCCGGCATGTGCCTTTGACCAGAATCGAACCTGGGATCCTTCAGTCCACAGGCTGTGACGCTCTGCTGTCCATTATCTTTTGGTCTTCACAGTTTCTGAAGAGAAGTCATTTGGTATCCTTATTTAGGATCCTTTTATGTAATAATTCACTTATCTTTCTGCCTTCAGGATTCTCTGTGTGAATGCCTTTGAGTTCATCGCATTTGGAATGTGTTTAGCTTATTGCATATTTATATTCATGTCTTTTTATCAAATTTGGGGAGTTTTCAACCATAGTTTCTACAAATATTTTCTCTGCTTCTTTCACCTAGTAAGTTTTTCACTGTAGTTATTGTACTTTTCAGTTCCAGAATTTCTTTTTGGTTTCTTTTTAGTTTTTTTGGGTTTTTTTTGGTCTTTATTTATACTTCTATTTTGTTCATACAACATTTTCTTGATTTTTCTCAATATCTTCATTTCGTTCTTTGAGCATCTTTAAGACAGTTAAAAATTTTTTAAATATTTAAAGCTGACATTCAGTATTGTATTAGTTTCAGTTGTACAACTTAGTGGTTAGACACTTACATAACTTATGAATTGAACCCCCCCATAAGTTTAGTACCCACCTGATGCCATACTTAGTTATTACAATATTGACTATATTCCCTATGCTGTACTTCACATCCCTGTGACTATTTTGTAATTGCCAATTTGTACTTTTTAAGACAGTTTTTAAAAAGCCTTTGTTTAGTAGATCTGCTATCGGATCGTTTTCAGGACCAGTTTCTATTAAACCCACCCACCCCATCCCCCACCCCCCTTATTTTGTTTAGCTAGCCTTACCGTACTGTTTCTTTGTATGCATTGGGATTATTCTGATTGAACACTGGGCATTTGAATCTAATAATGTGATAACTCTGGAAATCAGATTGTCTCATTTCCCTATGGTTTGCTGTTTTTGTTACTACATTATTATTATTATTTTTCTCTGTGCCAAGGATCAGAATAAGATGAACTTAATGTCTTCTTATGTCTTTTCTGAGCTTTTCCCTGGGTATGCATAGTCACTTTCTAATTTCCCCCAAATATGTTGTTGTTTTTGCATTTAATGTCTGGCTCTCAAAATGGGAAAAAGTAAAAAAATGGCAGCTAAAATAGGGTGCTAGCCCTTTAAATACCCTGGAAGTCACTTCATTCTGATGAGAAATGACTTGCAGCAGTGAGGGAAGGTACAACAGTGGCTGCACTCTTCTTTGTCTTTACCTCTGTGATCAGAAGCAGCAGTCAGTGATAAGAGCACAAATATCTGGTAGTTGTAGGACAGGATTCTTTTTATCTACCCTGGCTCCCAAGATTTGTGTACTTGCTGCTCCAGGAACTACTCCCACAACTCCCAGAAATTAACCACAATTTACCGTCCATGCGTTCCCCTGGAAGTTGCAGACTTTCGGCAGACTCCAGACTCCCAACATAGTTTTATCAGACAGATTCTGCCAGTGCAGTTGTTGTTTAGGTAGGAGGACAGATTCCTGGTTCTTTGCCATCTTCCTAAAATCCTCTTTAACCCCATCTTAATTTCTATAGTGAATAACTTTGTGAAGTAGATTAAGTAGCAAGAACTCTGTATTACTATAGGGTTGAAATAATCACTAAAATATAATAGCTCTTTTCTTACTTCAGTTAGTTTTTAAGAGTTACATTAGATGCATTTGACACGTATAGTAATTTTTGGCATTTAACTTTTGACAGGTGGTTTTGGAATGTATGCTTAAAAAGGACCTCATTTACAATAAGGTCACTCCAACATTTCACCACTGGAAGATTGAAGACAAGAAATTTGGCCTTACCTTTCAAAGTCCTGCTGATGCTAGGGCTTTTGATAGAGGTATTCGAAGAGCTATAGAGGATATTTCTCAAGGTAAGTTTTTTTGACTATTTTCTTAATTTGTTCATCAGTTATCTATAGTAAAGTAGGGTTACTTTAAGCAAGTCAGCTTTTGTGATATGTGATCAGACTTTGAAAGCTCACTGTAGGTGAAGTAGATAAAATAATGGGCTCCTTAGTCTGTTTCAAATTTGTTACATCACAATATATGCCAATTAAATTTATTACCTTGAAGAACCCATCAACAGTTCCCTTCAGATAATTCAGATGATTTCAAATAAGAGGTTGAGGAAGAGGGGAGCATTCAGTTCCAACTGTTAAAATCCTTGTGTATGTGTTATATCAGTCATATTCTTGTTTTGGTAATGATAAAGATAAAATTTCTAATAATCAAATATAGGTATACGCCAGTTATTCTATGTCAGAACCCTTTTCTTTCTTTTTTTTTTTTTGAAAGAGAAATGCTTTTAAAAAAATATATTTTATTGATTTTTTACAGAGAGGAAGGGAGGAGGGATAGAGAGTTACAAACATCGATGAGAGAAAAACATCGATCAGCTGCCTCCTACATAACCCCTACTGGGGATGTGTCCGCAACCAAGGTACATGCCCTTGGCCGGAATCGAGCCTGGGACCCTTCAGTCTGCAGGCTGACGCTCTATCCACTGAGCCAAACCGGTTAGGGCAGAACCCTTTTCTTTTTACCTGATTTCATTATTGACAAATATTACAACCCCATCTGTTTCTTTGTAATCTTTCCAGTCTGTTAAAATTATTAACTCTAAAGCTTGCACAAGCTTGTAGGTTTTAAAAAGAGGGAGACTGTTTATACATGTAAGACTGGCCTCTGCTTAATTAAACAAAGAAATCACATTAAAACTAATTTCTTCCCCCAAACAAGTCAAAACTTGATTTGTTTTTCTAATTATAAAGGAATATCATCTTTAATAATAGAATGGCTTCTGTATAAAGTAACTGCATCAGTATTAGATAACATTGTGATTTGTATATTTTGAAGATTAGAAGAAATGAACTAATTATGAAACAGACCATAGGCAAGAACATGGAGATGCTTAGTACAAATCTGTATTAATAGTGCATGAAACTGTGGTTAAATAATTTATTTAGCTACTTTAAATATTAGAGTTTGTTAAGCAAATAATGTTTGATTTCCAGTTCAGAAAGAAATTCTATGAAATGATAGCAATCTTTTTATTTTTATAATCAGAGCCCGTAAATTATTTTTATGTCAGTGTTCTTGATGTTGGCTGCACAATAGAATTACCTGGGAGGCTTTTGAGAAATAGAATGACTAGTTCTCACTCCAGGTCACTTGAATCAAGCTATTTGGGGAGTGGAGCTGAGGCATTATATATATATTTTTATTTATTTTTAAGTTCCTAGACATTTCAAATGTGATAAGGAATTGTTATCCTAGCTGAATGATTATATTATGAATGTACAAAAACAAATGAATATGCATCCTCAGATTCTCTAGCAGATGTTGTGGTTCTCAAACCACTACAATAAACTTTAATTAAAAAAATGCATGGTGCCCTTATGCCTCACCTAACAGGCGTTTCTGACATTATTGGGTTGGTACTGTACTCTAGTGTTAGTTTCCCAGTTGATTCTGCTATTTAGCTAGTATTGAAGAACTAGTGCTTTAAAGAGAAAATCGTTATCTATGGCTGTTAAAATTTATATGATTTATGTTTAATTTTTGAATTACTTTGAAGCCTATACTTATGTCCCCATAAGAACACACTTTCACTAGGGTCAAATAGATTGAGTTTAATGTTCAAAAAGGCAATTTATAAGGAGAAATTTACAAACTCCTAGTCAGGTAGAATAGACTGCTACTATATTTAGTCGATCTTATTATTTGTAAACATTATTTTAAATATACTGGTTGACATTACCAGTTATTATATAGACTTTGAACAATCTCATTAAATTTCTCTTACTTATTAGCCTTCTATAACAATAAGGAAAAACTTATTGCAACCCTTTTCAAAGGACAGATTTCTCATCTCCATGCTAGCTATGTCTCAAGGGTAGCATAAACTCAGAATTCATTGCTAGGAGAAATCCCTCTTTATGAATTTGTTAGAACTAAAGGCTCTCTTGAACATAATAAAAATGTATACAGAGACATTGATGCGTAACGGTCAATAGCAACAATTGGCCATTGACTATCAATAGTGAATTAAGGCTCATTTATTTTTACTATAGCAACTAAAATCCTACTTCTGGGTACTAAATACTGTTTCCTGGATCAGAGTATTTAGACAGATTGAGGAGATCACACATGGACATTATCTAACACCAGAGGAGTGTGGTGCACATGGTTTACCTAGGTCAGCGGTTCTCAACCTGTGGGTCGCGACCCCTTTGGGGTCCGAACGACCCTTTCACAGGGGTCGCCTAAGACCATCGGAAAACACATATATAATTACATATTGTTTTGTTATTAATCACTATGCTTTAATGATGTTCAATTTGTAACAATGAAAATACATCCTGCATATCAGATATTTACATTACGATTCATAACAGTAGCAAAATTACAGTTATGAAGTAGCAACGAAAATAATTTTATGGTTGGGGGTCACCACAACATGAGGAACTGTATTAAAGGGTTGCGGCATTAGGAAGGTTGAGAACCACTGCTTTAGAGGCTGGGAGGTCAGTAATTAGGAGGGGAGACCTTTTTTGAGAATGGGAGGGGGAGGATTTTGAATAATAAATGTGCTCAGGACCTCAGAGAACTTATGAATAGGTGTTTGAGTATTTTGGAGAAATCAGGAGCAGGGCTTGCTGTAAATAGTACACTTTTCACACACAGAAAAACATCTCTTTGTAAGTAATTGGGAATTTACCTGCAGAAGAGGAAAACAATCACTTTATTCTCTATTCTTTTAATAAAGGGGCGCGTATGAGTGGCCAACATCAGACTGGTTGCCAGGCAGCCCAGAATGATCTCTGATCAGTCTCCTGTAGTATTATATGACCTAATCAATTAGTCAGTAATACTAAAATCTAAGACAAAAATTTTATGTTTAATTAAACTTTTACCTGTTTTCTTAGGATGCCCAGCATTAAAAAATGAAACTGAAGGAGCAGATGATGACTTACAAGTAAGTAGTTGGCTTGAAAGACTTTTTTAAACATAAAGGATATAGAGCAGGGGTGGGGAACGTCCGGCCCGTGGGCCATATAAGGCCCTCGAAATCATTTGGTCTGGCCCTGCCAAGGCATTGGGGGTGAGTTAATTAAATGTCTGGCCAAACTTAGCAAGCTAATTTTTAAGTTGATAATTTTGTATGGCCTGCGAATGATGTCATCAATATCCAAATGGCACTTGGCAGAAAAAAGGTTCCCCACCCCTGAAATAGAGGAAATAACTAGCCTTAATAAATAAGTAACTCATAACTTTTTAAGAAACTTTCTAAGGCACTGTATTTGTCAAGAAATACAGAGAAGCAGAATCAATAGTATGTATATATGTATGTATGTACATAACATATATAGAGAGAATGTTGTTTTGGTTTGGATACACACACACACATTGTTTTTTGTTTGCTTTTGAACGAATTGGCCCACGTGATTATCAAGTTCAAAAGCCACAGGATAGGCAGACATGCTGGAAGTTCTGTCACTCATTGATGTTTTGGTCTTGAGTGGAAAGGCAGTTTTGAGACAGACTTCCTTCCTCTTTGGTGGACCTCAGTCTTTTTTTAAAATGTTTTTATAATGAGGCCCACCAACTCTATGGAGGGTAATTTTCTTTCCTCAGAGTCTACTGATTTAAATGTTAGTCACATGAGAAAATTACCTTTACAACAACATTTAGACTGGTGTTTGACCAAATAGCTTGGCATCATAGGTTAGACAAGTTGAGACATAAAATTAACTATCACAGATACCCCACCCGTTAGGAAGGTACTTATATAAAAAATTCACTGAAAAGGCATTGCAAATTGTTAATAAGCATATGGACACCCTTCTGTTTTATCTCACTGTTAATCAGCAGGTAGCTTAAGTTAACACATTTTAGTTAACCTAATGACCAAAGGTTTAAAAATTGATATTATATCCCATATTGTGTCTGTCCATGAGATTGACAGATTAATGTTGTGTTAGAGAAAATGTAGATTGTTAGATTCTTTCTAGAAAGCATTTTGGTAATTGTATTTTTAAAAATATATATATTTTATTGATTTTTAACAGAGAGGAAGGGAGAGGGATAGAGACTCAGAAACATCGATGAGAGAGAAACATCGATCAGCTGCCTCCTGCACACTCCCCACTGGGGATGTGCCCGCAACCAAGGTACATGCCCTTGGCCGGAATCGAACCTGGGACCCTTGAGTCCCCAGGCCGGTGCTCTATCCACTGAGCCAAACCGGTTAGGGCTGGTTAATTGTATTAAAAAGCCTTTAAAATAGAAACATTCATGCCTGTTTATCCAGTGCATCAATTTCCAATAATCTGTACTAAGGAAATAGAGATGTGCAAAAATTTTTTATGCCCAGATTTTTGAGGGTGTCTGTATAAAAGATTGATAATAAAAATAAGTTATCTAAAAGAATAGGAATGGTTGAATTTATTAAGATATATTTTTTATACAACTATTAAAATTTTATGAATTTGCACTATATTAAGTAATAAAACACAATTTTATGGTGTTATCATTACACAGCTAAAATGTTAAATATTTCTGTTAGTTACTTTTGGATTGTGAGATTCAGAGCTACATGGCTTTTTTATTAATACTTCTCAGTGTTTTTTAAGTTTTCTGCAGTAACAGTATTTTTAGAATAATACTGAATGAACCCAAATTTGTATGATTACCTTGTACTAATAACAGGTTTTTTACATTGTAAAAATAGTTGTGAGCTAAAGACATGGAAAACTGTTTTATGCACATTTGCAATCATGTAAATTGTTATCATCCATGATAACCACCATACTATATTTAAGCTTTTAATTTTTTTAAATTTATCTTTATCATTGAAAGTATTACAGATCTCCTCTTTGTTTGTTTGTGGGGTTCCCCCTCACCATTTAACCCCTCCAGCCTGTACCCGCCCTTCCCAGGCCTTCATCCACTCTATTGTCTGTGTCCTGGGTTATGCATATATGCAGATAAGTTCCTCTGTTAATCGCTCCTCTCTGCCTTCCCACTGAAATTCATCAGTCTGTTCCATGCTTTTATGTCTCTGTTTCTATTTTATTCATCAGTTTATTTTGTTAATTAAATATGAGTGAGATCATGTGATACTTATCTTTCTCTGACTGGCTTATTTCGCTTAGCGTAATACTCTCTTGAGTTGTTGTTTTTTTCTAGACATAAATGTGTACATACAAGTATTATATTATTATACTGTAATCTGTTTTTTCCACTTAAATTACATAATATTTTTTGTTCTAAATATTTTTTCAAGTTTAATTTTCAGTGGTTTGTTTTATGTAATTTGTTTATATTAGAAGTGTCTTAATTACTAGTTCTCCTATTGTACATAAAGAGTTTATGTGTTTAAATATTTGAATCTGTTTATTTTATTGATGGTTAATTATTATTTTAAAAAATACAGTAAGTTGGAGTTAATTGGGTATAAGAAACAAGTAATAAAATGCAAAATAAATACATTTTCAAGGTTCCATTTTGTTCTTGTTTCTATCAAAATATGGGACTAGAAATAGGGAAATATATTCTGAATTGCTCCCTATGATGAAAGTAAATTTGGTTAAAGTTCAGCTTAAAAAGGTGGGCAAAAAATGTAGGCATCATTCATTCATAGGGTTGCCAGAAGTTGAGCCAACTCAAAGATATAACACACATTAAAAAAAGATTTAGATATTATTCACTCATTCATAGAATCGCCAGGAGTTGGAGCCAACTCAGTGACATATAACACACATACAAAAAAGCAGAGGAGAAATACTCAGAGGCTAGTAAATATGTGAGGTAAGTTTTTCTAGACTTCCTATTTGAACAATTTTAAGAAGAATCAACATCCAGAATTAAAACTACCAAGGAAGACTCTTAACTTTACCTTATTATTTCATGATATGCCAAAGTTTTTGCATGCCATTCTTATTTTGGAATAAGATGTTGGAAGTATAAAGTATTCAAATTCATTTAACTCAGCAATTTTTAATCTTTTTTCATTTCATTGCACACATAAGCTAATTACTAAAATTTTGCAGCGCACCAAAAAATGTATTATTATTATTTTTTGCTGATGTGCCAGAAATATAGGTGTAATTTTGGTTTATTTACACTGGACAGCTATTGTTGTGTTTGCTGTCATCATTTTTTATTTGACATTCTAAGGGAAAAGGCAGCGAGAATCAGTGATCAGCTGCCTCCTGAATACCCCCTACTGGAAATCGAGTCTGCAATGTAGGCATGTGCCTTGACTAGGAATCGAACCTGGCTCATAGGTCAGCGCTCAACCACTGAGTCACACTGGTGGGGCGAAATTGGCTTTTTTAACTACTTTATTAGGGTAAAGTACATCTTGTTTCATAACTCACCTATGGGGCCCGGCATAAACATTTTGAAATTATTTTTAGTACAAATTGACTGATTTATGGTAGTGGTTATGTCAGGTTTACTTTATTGGTCATTATTTGCAAAAGCAACTAAAATGGTTTTAAAAGAGTAACTCATTATCTAAGTTTTTAAGCCTAAAGGAGGTAATAATTGTTATATTTAGATCAGACTTGAGGTAGTAAGAGGAAGAGATCTCAGATTTCATGCGTTTGGCAAGTAGAAAGATGATACCTAATTGATATGAAATGAAAAGTTGTCCTATCTTTTCTTTCTGCGACTGAGAAGTATTTGACTAACTTATCCTTCTTTATAATTGGGTAATGTCATTTCTGAGCCAAAATGATTAAAAGGTTTGTGATTTATATTGTTTAAAGTTATTTTGTTATAGGCTAGGATGATACAAATTGTTCGTATACTAATTTTCAACGTTGGTAACATTTTAATAAGGCTCTATATCTGAAAACTAAGTTAATAGATAGGTTTATTTAGTTAGCTAGGCCTTTTTTAAATTCTTGCATGCTGTGTTTATTTATTTATTTATTTATTTATTTATTTATTTTAAAAAAATATATTTTATTGATTTTTTACAGAGAAGAAGGGAGAGGGATAGAGAGTTAGAAACATCGATGAGAGATTGATCAGCTGCCTCCTGCACGTCCCCCACTGGGGATGTGCCCGCAACCAGGGTACATGCCCTTGACCGGAATTGAACCCGGGACCCTTGAGACCGCAGGCCAACGCTCTATCCAGAACCAAACCAGTTCAGCAATTCTTGTATGCTGTGTTTAAATACATACTTTTTTAAAAAGCACTATCAGGATCAATCTTTTCCATTTTGATTGTGTTTTTGTTAGGATTTTTGTTTGTATTGGGGTTGGTGGTGGTTGGAATTCAAGTAGCATAAATCATAAAATTTGAACCCACATGATCTGGCTTCACAGTCTTTCAATTTTAGCCCTTATATCATGTAACAGTACTACTAATTATTTAACCATTCACATTCCATTCAACATTTACTTTATTTTCCACAGCCTTTTACATTAATTTTTGTCGGTATTTCTGAATGTGATGTTTGAATTAGATTCTAGAAATAGATTTGTCATTTAGAGGATTGTATAAAGATTTATATAGTTATCAGGAACTATGTAACTACTGCCTATTTACTCAGATTTGGAGACAATAAACAATCTCTGAAAATCTAATACAATTTTTAAGTCAAACTAAAGTTACATTAGGAAGGTAGTTTAGTTTTTCTGCTTATTAATTTAGGGTGGAGGACTTGTTTTCCTTTTCTGTTTTTGCTGGGCATTATATATTGGTACATTTCTCATATTCCTTTCATATTGTTTCATCACTGATTACTGTATTCAGGTTGCTTAAACAATATACTATAAATGCTGTTAATGTTTCAGACAAAGCTCATAGACAAATGCAAAATTTAAAACTCAAGGTTTATTCTTATCTTTAATCAAATGTAACTTAAGAAATCTAATGAATGAATGGGAGGCAATTATAATCAGGTCTGAAATGAATTTCTACTGGATGCTACTCTAAAATGTTAAGTGGTTTTGTTAAGTTCATGGAATTGTTAATCATTTTTTCCATTTTCTATGCTAAGTTTGCATAATTTGAGTATACAATTTTAAATGCCAAAAATAACTTTGATTGCATTTTCAGCATATGCAGCACTGAAATATAAAATTTCTTTATCAAATAACATTTAAAATTTTTTGATCATTCTAAAGTAAATGCATAGTATAATCATTAAAAACATCTATCGTTGGATATGACTCAGCCACACCTTTTGAAACCTGTGATTTGTGATATACAAAAAGGAAGTTTTTGAGCAATAAATAGACTGTGATATTTACCTTCTCATACTTAATTGGTTATTTATTAGGAAACATACATTCAAAAAGGCTTGCAGAACAACACTTAAGTTTTCTCTGTGTCAGGATTACTACAGGAAGAAGAGCAAAGGTGGAGAGAACCAAATTTTGTTTTTATTTTCTTCACAGCTGTCATCTAGCCTTGTGATCTAGAAGAGAGCTACAGTCCAAATTGTTTTATCGTTTTACCTGGCATCCTTTTGCCTCTACACACAAAATTGCCATAGTAGTCTTGGAAAAAGAAAAAGCTAAACAATCTCTTAGCAACCATACGAGAATAATTATTATACCAGCCTCTGAGAGTAAAACATTAAAGTTGGCATGGGTTTCTCTATAGATAATACAGATGAGTGGATGCCAGCACAATACTGAAAGCATTGAATGTGCTTTCAGTAGCATAAATCATAAAATTTGAACCCACATGATCTGACTTCATTTTTAAATGCTGAAGATCATGCAACTGTATGTACAGTCCTTGTGCATATGATGTATTACATTTTCTAGTCTTGTGGAAGATTTTTGGCACTTCCCACCACCTAATTTAAGATTATGTCCATGTTCCCGTAGTAGTTTTTTTTAAAAGGGTTATAAGCCATTAAAAAAAAAAAAAAATTCAAACTTGACTAAACCTGAACACATTTTACTCATTTGTACAAAAATTAAGAAAGTGTTTTGGTTATTACTAATTTTACTTATGAAAATGGTACAGCCGAAACCGGTTTGGCTCAGTGGATAGAGCGTCGGCCTGCGGACTGAAAGGTCCCAGGTTCGATTCCGGTCGGGGGCATGTGCCTGGGTTGCGGGCATATCCCCAGTGAGAGATGTGCAGGAGGCGGCTGATCGATGTTTCTCTCTCATCGATGTTTCTAGCTCTCTGTCCCTCTCCCTTCCTCTCTGTAAAAAATCAATAAAATATATTTAAAAAAAAAAAAAAAAAAAAAAAAGAAAATGGTACAGATAATCCTTTTGGAAAATAACACTAAAAATGTTTTTCTTAATTGTATTGGAAAAGATTGGTAAATGATAATGCCCCGTGTGAGCAAAGATGTGAGGAAATGGTTCTTCTTTCATATACTACTGATCGATTCTCTTTGTAATATAATTGGAATATATGCATATCCTTTAGTCGGTAATATTATTTATAGTAATTAATCCTAATGAAATAATACTACCAGTCCACCAAGATGTATTTATAAGGAGGTGCGCATTGCTGTATGTAACAAAATATTGGAAACAATCCAATGCTCATATGTATATATTGCCTATGGAACATATAATATATAAACTACTAAACTTCTTTGTAACCATTTCAAAGCACTTGTGTATATTTATATATTGACATGGGAAGAGATTTGTGATAAATTATGAAGTAAAAAAGGTACTATGTGGACTCTAAAATAAAATGGAATCAATTTATGCATAGAGATTAAACATACTTGCATTCAGAATTCTAGAAAGATGTAATAATAGCTGTGTAGCACAGTTCTTGGTACATACCTTTCTTTTTAAGGTACAAAAGAGCACTTTAATTATAATTGAAAGCTCATTATAATTAAATATCTCTCACATGGAATGGTTAACCTTCTAATGCTTCCTAAGTTACGTTCTGTAAGTTTTTCATAAAGTTGATTTTTTTAATTATTATTTTGACATGGCTCCCTAATCATGTACATTTGAGTTTTGGGAATTGCTATTCAAGTGTGGTAGTGATACATTCTTATTGATCTGCTAAATACTTGTTAGAGTGAAAGTATCTAATTTTTTATTGTTGTTTTTATATTCTGGCAACTAATGAGTTGGGGATTGTTCCCATTAGGCAACTGCTGAAGAGAATATTCCCAGTTCTCGAGTGAAAGATCATCTTTTCCAGCAAGAGACCGTTGTTACCAGTGAGCCTTATAGAAGCTCAAGACCTTCTCCCTTTGAAGATCTAAATGCCAGAAGAGTCTACTTGCAAAGCCAAGCCAGTCAGGTGAGAAGATAAATATTTTCCAGTATGTTATTCATATGTGTAGAAGTTGGGTGTGTTAGACAAGGGTTAAGGCCATCTGCTCTTCACCAGGCAAAATAAAATAAACAAGCAACAATAGAAACCCAGGAGAAGGTGCTTTATAATGAATCAAATCCAGAATTAGATAATAAATATATAGGCATAAAGTTCTTTACAGATTTAATAATTGAGCCATAACTTTGACTTTAAAATCTTCAGTGACAAAGGTGCAAAGGATAATTGTATTAGTTACAGTTCTTTTATACTATGTGAACTTGAGTAATCTAATTCATACCCACTATGTGTCTACAAAATCAAAGTTGTTTTAAAGTATCTGCTCTTCTTGATTGGTGTTACCTATAATATGTATTCGTGTTCAGTGACATAATGGCTATCTGTGCCTAAATACCAGCTGATTTTGTGCTGGGGTCCAACCCCAGCAGGTCCAGGGGTCCCCAAAGGTGTGGACGGAGTCGGCGAAGAAGGAATGACACGGAGGCAGCATTCAGTTGATCAGCAGCCTAACCAGGATCTCCAGCCAAGTTCTGGTCAGGATCTCCAGTGAAGTTCTGGTTAGGATCTCCAGCCAGGTTCTGTGTCCATGTTCTCTTGCTAGGTTCTCCAGCTAGGTTCAGTCACCAGGTTCTAGTCAGGTTCTCTTGCCATGTTCTATCCAGGTTCTGTAGCCAGGTTCTGTCTCTAGGTTCTTCAGCCATGTTCTCTCGCTAGGTTCTGTCTCCAGTTTCTGTCCAGGATCTTTTGCCATGTTCTCTCCAGCGAAGTTCTTCTGTCTCTAGGTTCTGTGTAGGTTCTGTGTCTAGGTTCTGTATCTAGGTTTTGTTCTCCAGGTTCTTTGTCTCCTGTTGTCTTGTTACATCTGTATTTATACCAGTTGATTCCAATCCTATCAATCTCTATTCCAAAGGTGAGGGCGTTTCTAATCTCCATTCCAGGGAGTAAAGATTATGTAGCTTAAGTGTGATTGTTTGTAGTTAAAGTGATTAACTACCCGCCTGGCACTTAGTTAAGGGGTTTTATTCCCTCCCTAACTTCAGGGGAAAATCCCTACCTGGGGAAACAACGTTTCTCAGAGAGGTGACCTTGGTTAAAACACATAGTGCCAAGAAGGTGAGCAAACATATTAAGAACAGTATGCCATATATGCCAGGTCCCTTGAAACAGCAAGGATGGACTGGCTCCCGGCAATTTTGTTGTTGTTAATCCTCACCAGAGAATATTTTTTTCCATTGCTTTTTAGAGAGAATGAAAGGGAGGGAAGGAGGAAGGGAGGGGGGGCGGAGGGAGGGAGGGAGGCATCGATTGGTTTCCTCCTGCACACACCCATACTGGGACCCGGGATCAAAACTGCAACACAGGTACACCTGCCCTTAACCAGGGATTGAACCCACGATGCATCAGTGCATGGGCTAACTCTCTAACCACTGAGTACACCAGTCAATTGATTCTTATTAAATGGTTCTCATTTGACCTGAGGGCTTCAGGCATGCAATTTATTAGGGAAGAAATTTGCATACACTGTATAGATAGTGAGACAAATCAAATGAACAACATGATAAAGCATTTAGTTTAACTAATTGTTTTATACCGTATGAAAGACTCTGTGCTTTAGAGTTGAGGGATAAAAAGGAAAATAAACCTTTTTTTTCCTTTGGTGTCTGTTCTAAGGGTTTCTAGTGAGGTATTATATACATGCTCATGGTGTTGCAGGGTGCACAGGATAGACATTGAACTTATTGTGAAAAATGAGTAATTGCCCTGGCTGGTTTGGCTCAGTGGATAGAGCGTTGGCCTGCAGACTGGAGGGTCCGGGGTTTGATTCTAGTCAAGAGCACATGCCTGGGTTGTGGGCTCGACCCCCGAGTAGGGGGTGTGCAGGAGGCAGCCAATCAATGATTCTCTCTCATCATTGATGTTTCTATCTCTCTCTCCCTCTCCCTTCCTCTCTGAAATCAATAAAAAATATATTTAAAGAAAGAAAGTGAGTAATTTTTCCTGGTATGCCTAAAGGATGGGAACAGTTAACCATTTACAAATTACAAGGGTGGGGCTGGCAATAAGGATTGGGGAAAAGGACACAGGAATGGGAGGATGCGTGTTTTAGAGTGAGTGTATTAACTCATTCTGTCATAACAAAATACCACATACTAGGTATCTTAACAGAAATATCTTAAGAGTTCTGAAGGCTGGAAGTCCCAAGATTAGGGTGCCAGCCCGCATGGTTGATTCCTAATGAGGGCTCTCTTCCTGGATTACAGACAGCTACTGCTTCCTGTGTCTTCACCGGGCAGAAAGGGAGAGCATTAAAGTCAGCAAGCAGACTGGTGTCTTTTCTTATAAGGGCATTAATCTCCTAGGACCAGGACCACACCCTTCATAACCTTAAATTTCCCAATGATCCTATTTCCAAATACCTCACCTTGGGGGTTAGAGTTTCATGTGAATTTTGGCAAAGCATGAGCATTTAGTTCATTTCAGGGAACAACATAAACAAAAGATGCACAACATGGAGGGTAAAAAAGGGGCAGATAGGACAAGGGCCAAATTGTTGTATTTTTATGTTCTATGAAACACCTTGGATTTTCTCTTGTTGCTTCGCAGACCTGGGTACACAGTCATGTGCCAGAAGGCATAAGAAACCACAATAAACATAGGTTTGTGGAGTGTTAGTTTTACTCAAAAACAAAAAAATTCCCAGATGTTAATATTAGTTTACATTCCTAAACACTTGTTATTGCCCTGATTTGGTCACTTGGTGAAAGTAAAGTAATATTTTATTACTAGGGGTCCAGTGCACGAATTCGTGCACCTTGAAAGGAACTGTGGGCTGCGAGGCTGCAATGGGCACAGAGGTGGGTCTCGGCCCAGCCTCCATACCCCCACCTGGTCCCTCCCGCCACGGCCCTGAGTCCTCGGTCCCCTCTGCTGGCAGCTGTGCTCCCTCCGCCACCGCTCCCATGCGCTGATGGCGCTGGCCCCACTTGCACCCGCTGATGGCGCAGAGCGATTGGGGCTGGTGCCAGCAGTGGGTGTGAATAGGGCTGGCACCATCAGCGGGTGCGAGCAGCAGCTGCTGCCCCGATCGCCCCTCAGGAGCAGGGCAAGGTGGAAAAGCATCAGGGGTGATTGGGCCTGGCAGCCTCTGCTCGCACCCACCTATGGTGCTGAGCAATTGGGTGCGGCGCCGGGTGCAAGCAGGGTGGGCACCAGCAGTGGGTGCGAGTGGTGGCTTTGGTGCCAGCAGCAGGTGTGAGAGGTGACTGCCAGCCCCGATCACCCCTGAGGATCAGGGCGAGGTGGAGAAGCCCAGAGAAACAGTTGGGGCCGGCAGCTGTTGCTCGCACCCGCTGATGGCACTGAGCGATCAGGGCTGGCACCAGGCGCCAGCAGCGGGTGCGAGCAGCGGCTCTGGTGTTGGCAGTGGGTGCGAGCAGGGCTGGCGCCAGCAGCAATCACCAGGCAGGACCACAGCGCACAGGAGTAAAGAATTTTCAGTAACCACCAGAAGCTCGCCCCGATGACAGTGACCGGTGCCCCACCTTGGTTTGGCGCCCCCGCTCACCTGCTCCACCATCCCGCCATGGCTGACATCCACCACATTCCGCACGCGCCCCCTGGTGGTCAGCACACGTCATTGCGATCTGTTGTTCTGCCATTTGGTCTATTTGCATATTAGGGTTTTATATATACAGATGATTTTAATTTCTATTTTCCTTATTACTACTGATATTGTGCAACTTTTATCATATGCCTCTTGACCATTTAGAAATTGTTTTGTGAAGTGTCCAAGTGTTTTACACATCTTATTGAGTTGGCTTGTCTTTCTCTTATTGATTTAAGGCATTATTTTATTTTAGAAATAAGTTTGTTTTTGTTGGATATATGTATTATTGCTATATCTACTCCTACCCTATGGTTTGCCTTTTCACTCTCTTAATTTCTTTTGCTGAAAAAAATTCTTAATTTTAATAAAAGCAACTTAGCAATCTTTTCTTCTGTGGTTAGTGTTTTTTATGTCCTGTTTAAGAAATTGTTGAGTACTCTCACCAAATCATGAAGCTATTTTATGTTATCTTTTAGAAGCTCTATTTTTTTTTTCCTTTCATTTGATTTTTTAGAAATTGTGTGAGACTTTTACTCCTACCTGGGTAGTCAGTTGATCCAGCACCATTCATTGCAACCATGTCAAACTCAAAGGCTAACATGGGCCAAATAAACAAAGTTTAAGTTTATGTGGGCCGCAAAAATACCAAAAGCTTCAATTTTCATATAAACATAGGTTTATTTCGATGGAGACATGCTGAATACCAAGGGCTAAAATAAATGAGTAATAATTAACAAAATAATAGAACATTTTAATAAAAATTAATATTTTTTCTTGATCATTAACTACCAGACACTAAATAGCTGCACAAATTAATAAGCATAATGCAAATAAACCTATTTTTTTGTTGTTCTCCAGAAGCGAAATATTTCCTGTTGCACACACCAAACAAGTCAGTACAAGACTAATGACATAGCAATTGGCTGCTGAAATAGTCACTGCTGGTATTAGCGGAGAGAAATGATGCACCTGCACGTAACGCTTGTAGGGAAGTGGATGCAACACGACTATAGTGATCAGTCATTAGTGAACGTTGTAGTTCGCTATTAATAATTATGCATAACAGGATATTGTAAAAATTAAGTTAAAAATTTTTATTAAAACATTTCTTACTGACCGTTATATTGGCTGGGCCACAAAAATATTCGTTGTGGGCCACAAGCTTGACATGCTTGATCTAGTGAAAAGTCTCTGTTTTCTGTAAACTACTGCATTGCAGTGTCAGCTTTGTCATGTGACTTATGTGTGTGGATCTGTTTCTAACCTCTATTCTGTTCCCTTTGCCTCCTTGTCTATTTTTATACCAATACCAGACTTTTAAAATACTACAGCTTTATAATGATTCTGGGATCTGGGAGTTAATGTCCTCTAACTTTGCCCTTTAAGATTTTTGTTGTTGTCGTTTAACCCCTAGAGTGCCGGGGAGCGCGATTGCGCTCCTCCTGTCTTTCGCCAAAAGTGCCAGAGCGCTATCAAAGCTTCAAAATGGCGTCCAGTTCTAAGTCTGCTTTTATTATGATATTGTGCTTTTATTTATGATATTGCTAAATATATCAATGTAGTAAAGGTTTCTTTAAGTTTTTGAATATGTAACTTCATTTACTTGAGATTCATAATTTTTTTCCTAAACTGCTGTAAAATCAGCAAAAATGCCTTGGCAATTTTAGCATAGTTCCTAGGATATTGGTTGGCACTCATAGGGTTAATGCTCAACATATGGCCAAGTGCTGTGTGCACTTGAAAAGAATGTGTATTCTTAGTTAGATGCAGTGTCTTTTGTATATATTAGATCAGGTTTGTTATTGAACAAATATTTGAAATTACATTATGTCTGCACTAATAAAAGACAAACATGCAAATTGACCATACCTTCGCTATGCCTTAAGCCACACCCACCAGCCAATCAAAGCGACTATATGCAAATTAACCCAACCAAGATGGTGGGCAGCAGCCATGGAGCTGGAGCAAGCAGGAGGCTTGGTTGCCCCAATGATGGAGGAAGCCAAGCTTCCCGCTTGCCACAGTGGCTCTGAGCTCCACTCAAAGCAACAAAGTTTCAATTATAGAAGATAAATAAACCCCAGAAACCTGCTTTCAGCCAGCCGTGGCCATGGAGCTGGAGCGAGCAGGAGTGGGTTGCCCCTGGCGATGGAAGAAGCCAAGCTTCCCTCCTTCCCGCCTGCCCAGGCTACAAAGTTTCAATTATAGACCGTAAATATATACCAGAATAAAAAAGAAAAAAAGGAGAGGCTGGGAGCTTCCGTTGCCGGGGTGGGGGGGTGGGGGGGGCGGGAGGGACGGGCTTGGCCAGCCTGAAAATGGCCCTCAGCCCCTCATCCAGGCTGGCCAGGCACCCCAGCAGGACCCCCACCCTGATCTGGGACACCTTCAGGACAAACCAGCTGGCCCCCATCCGTGCACCAGGCCTCTATCCTATATAATAAAAGGGTAATATGCAAACTGACCCTAACAGCAGAATGACTGGTCACTATGACACATGCTGACCACCAGGGGGCAGATGCTCAATGCAGGAGCTGCCCCCTTGTGGTCAGTGCGCTCCCACAGGGGTAGCTCTGCTCAGCCACAAGCCAGGATGATGGCTGCCAGTACAGCGGTGGTGGTGGGAGCCTCTCCTGCCTCCTCAGCAGCACTAAGGATGTCCGACTGCAGCTTAGGCCTGCTCCCTGCTGGCAAGTGGACATCCCCCGAGGGCTCCCAGGCTGTCAGAGGGATGTCTGACTGCCAGCAGGTGGACATCCCCGAGGGGTCCCAGACTGTGAGACAACACAAGCCAGGCTGAGGGACCCCACCGAGTGCACAAATTTTTGTGCACCAGGCCTCTAATATTCTTATAAGTTTAAAAAATAAGCTTGTCAGTAACTATTCAAGGTATGTTGAGAAATTTCCAATGTGAGCATAGAATCATCTTTAATTCTATCAACTCTTTATATATTTTGAAACAGTTATACATTGCATGTAATTTTACAATTGTTAGACCTTTTTGTTGAATTGATTCTTTTGTCATTGTGAGATATCCTTCTTTATCTCCGATAATACTTCTGCCTGAAAGTCTACTTTGTCTGATATTAGCATTAGGCTACATCAGTTTTCTTTTGGTTAGCACAAAATAACGTATTTTCCATTCTTTTACTTGGAACATTTCTCTATATAATAAAAGCATAATATCCTAATATTAGACTGGATGTCCTCCAGACGTCCTTCTTTCCAGACAAAGCCACAGCGGGTGGGGGCTGGGCCCAAGGCCCTTGCACAAATTTCGTGCATTGGGCCTCTAGTCTTTATATAAGATGTCCCTTTTAAACCATATATAGTTGGGTTTGCTTTTTCTCAGGGTGTCCTTGAGATTTTTATCCATTTACTTTTACTGCAATTACTGATATATTTAAGTACAAATCCACCATCTTATTTGTTTTCTACTTGCCCCATTGAATTTCTGTGTATTTCCTCCCTTTTTTCCTCACTTTGCTTATTCAAGTATATTTAACTACTTGATTTTATCCTCTTATTAACTAACTAGAGGGCCATGCAAAGTTACCGTATATTTTGTTGATTCCTTAGACTTTACCTTTAATTGTATTTTTTGTTTTGGTTTGTTTTTTCTGCACAATGCAGGGATCCTATAATACCTTAGTCTCTCTCATTTACTGTTCATGGTGTCACAAATTTTAATTCTTCTCCTTCTCTTTATTGCTCTCTTCCCTGTCTCTCTCTCTCCCCCTCCCCCCCTCTCTCTCTATATATATACACAAACCACAAAATATTATTTTAAACAGTCAATATTTATTTAGATTTATCTACCTATTCATGATTTTTTTTATGCTCTTCAGTCCTTTATTACCATATTTTCATCTAGGATTATTTGTTGTTTATTGCTGTCAATCTTTTTGTTTTGGTTTTGAATCTGTGCCTTTATATCTTTGAATAGATTTAGAAATTTCTCCACCAGTGTCTTTTCAAATATTGTTTGTAGATCTGAGGCTCAAGGAGAGATAAAGACTGGAGATAAAAACTTGGGAATCATTATTCAAAGATGGAAATTCAAATTATGAGAGCAGTTAGAATTACTTTGTAAGAATGGTGTTCAAAATTAGAACACTGCCCTGGCTGGATGGCTAAGTTGGTTGGAGCATTGTCCCATGCACCAAAAAGCGGTGGATTTGATTCCCCATTAGGCTGAGGGTTCGATCCGTGGTCAAGGCATATATTGGAGGCAATTGATTTCTCTCTCCCCCCCCCCCTTCCCTCTCCCTCTCTCTCCCTTCCACTCTCTAAAATTCAATTAAAAATTTCAAGAAGAAAAAAAATCTTAGAACACTGGGGTAACTAAATATTAAGGACAGTGAAATAAAGAGAAATAGTCACACAGATAGGAGAACTTGGAAAGGGTAATGTCTCAGAAGCTTAGGAAGGAGAGTTGAAAGGAAGTGGTGGAGTAGTTAATATCTTACAATTAAATGGTCCAGTAAACTTTGTAATCATCTTTATAAAGGTAAGTGGAATCTTAGCACAGTTTTACTGGGATTAGGAGGCATTCATGACAGGAAAGGAAAGAGACAGTATATTATTATTATTATTATTATTATTATTATTATTATTATTGGTTCTTTTAAAAAGTTTGACTATAAAGTCTTCCTTGAGAGAGTAGATAGAGGGGTGCAGGGCCAAGGATGAATGCGCTTATAATTTGAAGGAATAAGGAAAGAAGGTAAAGGTTCAGGGCAGAGAGAATAACATAGAACAAAGGCACAAAAGATATTGTCAAGGACATAGGTAGAGGAATTAACAGAAAAAGATGCAGCGTCACTTCATCCTTCAAGGCTGAAGAGAAGTTCAGGTAGAATTATAGATGTATTATGAAGGAGACAGAAATGAATGGAATTCAGACTTTATCAATTCAGGATTGTGCGCCCTAGCATTCTTGGATGAGCTTAAATTTTAACTTTTGTATTTTGTTTTGTTTTTAATCCCAAAGACTTGAATGGGGCAGGGGGTTGAAAATAAAATAAAAAATCATGTAGTAACTCTCAATACAGCCATACAATAGCATATAAGTATAGTTTGAAATATTCAAGTTGGACACAAGGTTATTTAAGGTTGCAAGAAACAGATATTCTCAAGTCATGCCAGATAGTCAGGACACATATTGTAGGGACCTGCGCAAATACCATGATAGAAGCACATATTCAGACAACCTCCCTGGTCCCCACAAAATTGGGACCTTCAATTATGATATCTCTTGGTTTCCCTCTACCCTGACTAATTGTAATACCAGTTTTTGTCATCTCAGTAAATGGTATATCATTTATACATTTGCTTAGGGCAGCGGTTCTCAACCTGTGGGTCGCGACCCCTTTGGCGGTCGAATGACCCTTTCACAGGGGTCGCCTAAGACCATCCTGCATATCAGATATTTACATTACGATTCATAACAGTAGCAACATTACAGTTATGAAGTAGCAACGAAAATAATTTTATGGTTGGGGGTCACAGCATGAGGACCTGTATTTAAAGGGCCAGAAGGTTGAGAACCACTGGCTTAGGGCATAAACTTGAACCCTTCCTGACTTATCCTCTCTATTTTCACACACTGTGTATCCAATCAGTCAGCAATTCTATAAGCTGTGCTATATTTCTTGTTCAGACCTTTATCATTTCTTACCTACTTCCACTTAATATCCTTCCTACCTACCCCAACAGTCTATTCTCCACACAGTAGCAAAGTGACCCTTTAAAGATACAAATAAGATCACATCGCTGTCCTGCTCAGAGCTTTAGAAAAGTGTACAATACCATTTAGAATAATATTCAAAGTTTTTGTAAAGGTACGGTAGGTGATTTTGTTCCTGGCTTCTCATCTAAGTACCGTGATTTTCTGTGTTTTCTGTATTTAAGGTTATCTATGCCTCGGGCTTTGCATTTTCTCTTCCCTGTATTTCCAACACTCTCCCTCCACCTCTGCACAGAGCTGGCTTCTCCCTTCAAGTCCCCTCTTTTGTGACCCTTCCCCGAGCACTCTAAACAGCAGCCCCCCCAGAGCTATATTCTTACTCTGCTTTATTTTTCTTCCTAACACTTTTCATGTCCTGAATTTATGTATTTGTCTCATATTTGTGCTTTTTTCTTTGTTCACTGATGTTCACAAACCTAGAAGTTTCTGAAATAGAGTAAGCATCCAGGCAACATCTGCTGAAAGAACAAATGCGAATAGCATCACCTTGGAAACAAATGATGTTTTGACTCAGCTTACTCCTAGTCTTGTCATTCATTATTGGGAACTAGATTAATTTAGGATTATTTGGTTGCAGGTGACAGATCCATTCAAACTAGATTAAGAAAAGGAGACTTTATATAATGACACAGAATGGCATTTCTCAGAATTTATTTTTAAGAGTAAATATAGCTAATGCCTTTCAGGTTTTTTGAGATCTGAAAGGCATTAGGTAGCTTCTTACTTTCCCTACTCCCTCTCCTCTCTCTACTCTACCTACAAATACCCCACATGATCGTTTATCTCTGATTCTCATTACACATCTTTTCATTCTTTTTCTCTATAGGCTGGGTTCTTTTTGCCTTACCAGTTTGTAATCAGTCATGACTATCAAAATATCAGGCTTATTAATCTATATTTCAGCCTCGTGTTACAGGACACTAGCAGAGGCAGACACTAAACACCAAGAATAGCAGTGGCTATTGTGAATGGTGCCACCCAGGAGAACAAGAAGCTAATGCTGAAAAGCCTGAACTCCCCAGTCCAGGGTTTGGAGCAGGATTTTATGAGTATAGGGCAGTGATAGCGAACCTTTTGAGCTCGGCGTGTCAGCATTTTGAAAAACCCTAACTTAACTCTGGTGCCGTGTCACATATAGAAAGTTTTTGATATTTGCAACCATACTAAAACAAAGATTTATATTTTTGATATTTATTTTATATATTTAAATGCCATTTAACAAAGAAAAATCAACCAAAAAATGAGTTTGCGTGTCACCTCTGACACACGTGTCATAGGTTCGTCATCACTGGTATAGGGGGAACAGGTATGTGAACGTGCTGGCGAGTTATAATTGGAGGACCTTGGAGCTTGGCTATTTATGGTAAAGGACATCAACACAGGATCTTCCCAGACAGTGGACCCTCTGCTTCTGAAAGGGTTCCAGTGTTCAAGGTACTACTATGTCCTGGTCCTTTGGTTGGGGGAGGGGTGCGAGACTTGGCTCTGGGTGCAGCTGGAGGTCACAGTTCTCTCCTCTGCACATACTTTGGCTGAAGATTCGTGGTTTTGGTCTGCTGTCTCTGAAAAGAAACTCAGTATTTCATTAAACAGGATAGAACCATTTTGAGCTGGTTCAGTAGTTATATTATATCCCTGTAGTTGGTGCCATATTCTTACAAGAAGAAAGCTGATTTGACTTGGTTTAGGATAGGATATTATAGCATATACAGCCATCCATTCCAGGGTTACAGGGTGAACAGGTTAGGCAGAGAGGATACAGTGATGTGCATTTTATCCAACATTGCCGCTTTTAGACAGAGCTCTGTTCCAGTCTATCTTATAAGCTTGTGGCTTGCCTTTGTGTCCATGCCAGATCCTAGTTTAGTCATAGTTGTGGCTGTTTGGGAGGAGAGTTACTTGGCTAATCTTCACACCCTTTGAGTAAGAAGATGCTTCTTGCTGCTTTGTGTAAATTGGAGTTGTGAATTTTACATTTCCTGCATAGACTTGTTATTCTGCCATTTTTCTTTAAGCTCTGTTTACTTATTAGACTCAAAGTAGGCATTAAGGAAAAGCTATTCCCTGGATGGAAATTTCTGAGTAAGATCTTGGGCTTTAGTCAGAGGCAGATCTAACTTTAATTCCTGGCTTTTTAACTTACTTAGAATTGCAAAGCTACTAATGCTCTCTGTCTTCCTGTTTCCTCATATGTAAATAGCAGTAATAATAAAACTTATTCCCACAGTGTTTATTTTAGGGGCTTAAAAGGACCTTCATATTCACACATACATTGATACATATGTGATATGTGTGCATGTGATAAATGTTAGAACACCTGTGTACCAGGCATCTGGTCTAAGCCCTAGGAATAGCTGTGAACAAGATAGATATGAATGAGCCCTAGCTTCGCAAAGGATATAAATGCTAGTGAGAGAGACGGACAATAAAAGTTTTAATAACCAATAATATTTCCCAGTAATTGTAAAGAAAATGGTAGTAGGACTGAAAGGCCTATTGGCTATAGTTTACTGAATTAAGGTGGTAGTAAAACATACAAATTACAGTTAGAGAACCTGATAGTGTTTGGATAGTGTATATAGGTTATTATGAGGACTTGGGATGTTATTCTGGTTTTAATGGGAAGCTGTTGGAAGGTTATTAATCTTCAGTAAAGGTCTCATTTGCATTTTTAAAGCACAGCTCCTGTGTGGAGAATGGGCAGGTAGGGTATGGTCACGAGTGGAATTAAGACCAATTTGAAGGCTATTGTTTTTGTCCAGGTAAATGATATTGCTGATTTGGATTAGGTAGAGAGGATGAGAACTGGCTGGATTAGGGATAATTCTGGTGGAAGAGCAAAAAAACACACACTTGATAATAGGTTACATAGGGAACATGAGGGAAAGAGAGTCAGGGATGACTTCTGAGTTTGAGGTCCAAGCAGTTGGGTGGGCAATAATGCTATTTATTCTGAGATGGAGAAGATTGGGGAAGGTTACCTCTGTTACCACTAATACAACACTGCTACCACGTCCCGCTCCTGTCAGAGAACATAGAGTAAATGATTTGCCTAATATCCAAGGGTTATGTGTTATAGACCACAGACATTTTATTTTATTTGTGTGTGTGTGTGTGTTAATTACTCTTCACCTAAAGATATCTTTCCATTGATTTTTAGAGAGAGTGGAATAGAGAGGGAAAGACAGAGAGAAACATTGATGTGAGAGAAACATATCGATTGGTTGCCTCCTACACATGCCCTGACCAGGGCCTGGGCTGGGGAGGAGCCTGCAACCAAGGTACATGTCCTTGACGAATCGAACCCAGGACCCTTTGGTCCACAGGCCGATACTCTATCCACTGAGCCAAACTGGCTAGGGCAACCACAGGTATTTTAGAACACGTAGCCACTTATATTCTGAATAATGTATGTCATGATTAAACTGTAATGATTATTTAGTGGCTGTAACAGACATGATTTGTCCTGACAGCCAGGATAAATGAGATATAAAATTTTAAAAATCAAGAAAAAGTAAATAAAAGCAGTACTTTTAAAAAAATAGTTAAAAATAAATAAATAAATAATAAATATTAGAAGTAGTTAAAATTTTAAAACTAAATTTGGAACAAACTGAGAAATTAAAGATAAAATTATGATACTTATTAGTGATGAAGGAGATGAAGTATAAAGACAAAATTCCAAAATTTATGTGGATTAGGAAATTAAAAGTATCTATATATATAAAAGCCTAAGCAACTGAACAACCGGACTTGTCAACCGATTGCTATGATATGCACTGACCACCAGGGGACAGATGCTCAACACAGGAGCTGCACCCTGGTGGTCAGTGCACTCCCACAGCCAACCTTCTGTGGCCCCTCCCCCCAGTTTGCCAGCCTCTCACAGCTCCTCCCCCAGGCCAGCCAACTGCCTGCAGTTCCCCCCACCGCCCCAGCCAACCTCCCATGGCCCTGATTGCTGGCCAGGCCGAGGGACTCCACTCATGCACGAATTCGTGCACCGGGCCTCTAGTCCTATATAATAAAAGCCTAATATGCAAATTATTCCCTCAGGTGGTCATTTGACCACTTGCTATGACATGTGCTGACCACCAGGGGGCAGAAGTGAGGGGCGGGGCTGCTCTCTGGCTCTCAGGCGCTGAGGGAGCCAGGTGGGGGCCCGGCCCCAATCAATCGCCCCACAGGCAGAATGGTGGAGCAGGTGAGGGGCAGCGCCAGGCCAAGGCAGGGTGCCAGGAGGGGCTGCAAGGCTGGGGCCACAAGCTGGGGCCTGATCCCCTCAGGTCACCCTGAAGGACCCCACCCATGCACGAATTCGTGCACCGGGCCTCTGGTAAAAATATAAAGAAAAGCAGAATAAAAAAGGAAAACAATTCTTTAAAAAACAAAACTTTTAAAAAGTAGAGCAGTAAGAGGAATAAATGATAAATTTAAATGAAAAACAATGAAAAGAAAATAAGTTTTTAAACATTATGGTGATTTGAAATAGTATGAAAATGTAAGTTGAAGAACTATGTATATTTTAAGAAACTATGTCTAATTTTGTTGTTGTTATTGCTGCTGCTTGTTTTTAACATAAAATAGTAGGATAGAGTGAAAAGTTAATGTGTTCTGTTGTTGTTGTCATTTATTTATGCACAACAAGCTATAAATTGGTGTGGAATTTGATCTTGTACATCTTTAGTGTTGTGAGTTTTCCTCAAGTAGAGAGAGGAACCCAGCAGGTCAGATCCAAAGGTTTGATATTTCAGCCTTTGCCTCAGGTTAGGACCAGTAGTTATTCTCAGACAGTGTGTGTTGTGTGTGTATGTGTGCGTGCGCGTTTGTGCAGGTACAGATATGCTTGTGAACGTGTGTTGTTTTTCAGTGAAAGAGGCATGGTAATTGATCTGACTGGTAGCTGTGTTGATCTGGCATAAAGATCAAACTTCTAGTTCCAGAGATAGCAACTTCTAGTTCCAGAACATAATATTCTTCTGAAACATTTACTTTATGATCTTACTGGATTAAAGACTCAGTAAGACATAGATGAAATACTAGGAAACTTCAATGCTGTTTAGGGTCCCAGTGGAAAAGAAAGGGAGGGACCTCCATAGTTAATGTGGCTATGGGGTTCCCCCCTCCCCCTTCTTTCTAAATAAGTATTTTAACCCTCTAGAACAGCGGTTCTCAACCTGTGGGTCGCGACCCCTTTGGCAGTCGAACGACCCTTTCACAGGGGTCGCCTAAGACCATCCTGCGTATCAGATATTTACATTACGATTCATAACAGTAGCAACAATACAGTTATGAAGTAGCAACGAAAATAATTTTATGGTTGGGCCACAACATGAGGAACTGTATTTAAAGGGCCAGAAGGTTGAGAACCACTGCTATAGAAACTTTGGTCACTCAGGAAAATTGGTCTCAGCAAGAGTCACAGTAACAGTATGGATCCCGTTATCTAAATTTTTGTGATGATTATCCTAAACATCTCTTGTGATCAGATAGTTTTAAATTAACTTAAATTTTACTTTCCTATATCAGGGATTTTGTAGCCCCTTTAACTTTCGTGTTGGCCATTTTTGAAACATTAGTTTTGTCCATCCATCCTTAGGGGGACTTTTTTCTTCTCAAAAGACAGGAGAAGAATCTTGTTTCTTTGGTAGTGTTTGATTGTCTTATTTGTTGTTCTGTCAAACACATGAGTGTTTCTGTTTTCCTAGTGCAGTGGAACTTAATTTATACTGATATTCCTGACATTTCTCCCTCTGATGTGTTATAGAAGAAATGGTATGTGAAGTTGCAAAATGAAACCTGTTTGTATTCCTGCCTGGTGTTTTTCATTAATTTCTACAGAAAATAAAAATATTACTGAAAGCAACACTCAAATTTCTGAGAATCATTCACTTTGTGGAGGGTGACTCTCAAGTTCAGAATAGCTGTTGAATAGAAAAATTCATAGAACACTTAATGTATTCCACCTCTGTAACTGTCTTAGGAAATTGAGAAGACTGTTAAAAATAAGAATGAAATTTTATAGTCCTTCAGTGCTTCACTTAGTGCTTTTGAGTCCAATATTTTATTTGAACAGAGCCAATATTTTTAGTTTTTATCAGTGAGGAAATTCATGTATAGAATCATTAAGTACCTGAACAAAGTCACTAGGTTAGTAATTACTGAATTATTGGAATTCTTATTTAGAAATGGTAAGTTTTCTTCTCTTCCTCTTCTCCTCCTCCTCCTTTTTCGTCTAGCTCAGATTAAAATGTTTCCCTATGGTAAATAGGCACTTTCATTAAATCTAATAATTATAGTTTTTTAATCTTTATCATAGCTGGTACGTGCTATGTGCTGGATACTTAAAGCACTTATATAAGTCATTTTAATCCTCACAACAACCACTATTGACAAACTGCCTCATTTTGGGGATAGAAATTATCTGTAATTTAATGCATTTTGCCTAAGCTTATTATGAAATTTTATAAGAATGCAAGAAAAAATTGTATTAAGATATTTGTACCAGAAAGAAAAAAGTAATCCTAAACCAATTTTACTTTGAGTAAATTAATATCAAGAATAAAAGCTGAAACTGATCTGCATATCCTTTTCAGGAATTTTGGGATATCAGAACATTATCTGTAGTTATATTTGCCCATAACGTTCAGGCATCTTAGGAAATAACATACCCACTTTAACACTTATAAATAAAAATATGCTTTAATATCTTGAGTAATGAACAGAAAAACTCATCCCTCAGGAGGAGAGAGTAAAGATGTGCGCATTCTGAACCAGGCCACTGATTCATGTAGTTGAGCAGCAATAAAAAACACCTGGTGAATGAAACACAAACTTAACAATAGACTAACTAATATTCATCATCCAAATCCTGGGAATTTGCTTGGCCTGCCTTCTTTGGCTGAGGGAACTATAAACTTAAAGCTTTTTTTTTTTTTAGTTAATTAATTATTATTATTATTTTATTTTATTTTATTTTATTTTATTTTATTTTTTTTGATGGGAGGGGAAAGACCTGGACTCTTCCAGAATGGCAGTGGTGATAGTGTGCGGGGTTGAAGTAGTCACCATGGAGAAAAGTACAAAATAATGCTAGGTAACTGCAGAGAGGAGAGTGAGCAGTGTTTGGCAGATAGCCAGCCAGATTGTTTGGATCTGAATTCCAGCTTCTTTACTATTGATACTTTCCCTTACCTCCAAGATTGATGTGACACAGAGAAACAAGAGTTATGTTGTGTGAGTTTGCATAACTAGGTGTTTAAACATTGTTTGGTATATTGTCTCCATGAAGTAGGTCTTCATGAAATACTACATCATTGTCAAAAGGTACCTTTGTTTGTATATGCTCAACGGGGTAATTAAATGCTTTGAATGTTTAATTGCATTCAACTGGGGTAGATTGATAGACCCTTCTCTACAAGGAGGAACAGCTGAAGGACTAGACTACAGTACTTCCTCACTGTCAAGAAACATGAAGCCTAAGATTTTACACTACTTAAAAGCTAATACGTTAACTTGCCAGTTGTATAGATGCTGCCCAGAGACAAAAGACCATTAGATCAGAGACAAAGGACTTCATTAACTCACAGTACAATAAGCAGCATGAGATTCATTTTGTGTTGGTTCCCTAGCCTCCCAAGTTGCATGGGGACAGTTCTGAGCTGCTCAGGTGGATGTGGCGTGCGTGTCTCTCTCTCTCTCTCTCTCTCTCTCTCTCTCTCTCTCTCTCTCTCTCTCTCTCTCTCTCTCTCACCCAAGTGTTTTCTACTGGGCGATAAGTCTGCCTGACTTTTGCCATGGAAGAAGACTTGTTTTTGTTATATTGGATACTAAACAATCTAACTTCTAGACACTATATCTTCCAAAGGATTCACTAAACACACATCTTTGAAAAAGTCTGAAACAAAGGCAGATGTGTACTTCAGCTCACTAGGTCTGCAGAAGTGAGACCAACCCATGGAGAATTGTCACTTAAATTAGCTTAGGTTTTTCCCTGCAGTGTTTGTTTTTGACTCACTTACTACGTTTTCATGGGCTATTTAAATCCTTTTGATGGATAGGTACAATCTTTCAAAATGCTAATGCTCTCATTCAGGTTTTAGTTAAGTCTAAAAGCCCTAGAAACCATTATGGCTCTTTTTTCAGTTTTGCTTTCAAGTTTCTGGAGCTTACTTAACTATAGAGAAGTAAGACTGCCTACATCAATGAGTTTATGATCAAAGATTTATGACATATTTAATACAAAGAAAACAATATATGTAATGAACACCTGAGAAGCCACCAAACTTACAGAAAGGAACCCCCATTACTATCCACGTGTCTTCATCCTAGAGGTTATCATTGCCTTGGATTTTGTTTGCTTAGACTTCCTATGCTTTTTTGATAGTTCTATCACTTATTTTTTTCTGCCAGTGGATATTTCAGATGTTTCCATAATTGTGTTGTTATTAGACATACTGCTAGTACAAACTTTCTTGTCCTCAGCTATTCATGCACAAGAGTTTTTTTAGGGAATATAGGAATGGGCTTTTGAGGTTGATGTGCTACAAAAGATTCTGGGATAAATTAGTCTAGGGCGTTGGGGGTCGAACGACCCTTTCACAGGGGTCGCCTAAGACCATCGAAAAACACATAAATAATTCCACATTGTTTTTGTGATTAATCACTATGCTTTAATTATGTTCAATTTGTAACAATGAAAATACATCCTGCACATCAGATATTTACATTACGATTCATAACAGTAGCAAAATTACAGTTATGAAGTAGCAACGAAAATAATTTTATGGTTGGGGGTCACCACAACATGAGGAACTGTATTAAAGGGTCGCGGCATTAGGAAAGTTGAGAACCACTGCCGTGGTCGGCAAACTGCAGCTCGCGAGCCACATGCGGCTCTTTGGCCCTTTGAGTGTGGCTCTTCCTAAGCCTTAGGAGTACCCTAATTAAGTTAATAACAATGTACCTACTTATATAGTTTAAGTTTAAAAAATTTGGCTCTCAAAAGAAATTTCAATCGTTGTACTGTTGATATTTGGCTCTATTGAATGATGAGTTTGCCAACCACTGGTCTAGGGGATTCATGTGTTCTATGAGCGCAAGCCATATATCTTGAGCATTTGAAAGATTATGGAAATAGCCATGGTTGTTCCTTTACAAATTAATTTTAGCTACATGTTCTTATATAATAACCTTGTTACTGAGTAATAAAATTTTCTGTGTCGCTTCTCCTTTTTCAGTTTTATTTGTGGCCAGTATCTTCTAGTTTGTAGTTGTTTTTCATTTTCTATATGGGTTTGGTGAACAGATATTCTAAATTTTAATGCAATTGAATTTATTCTTTTCCTGGTAGTTTTTATATAAATGCCTTCCTATCCTTGTTTCAAAGATTTTCTCCCTATTTTGTACTAAAAATTTTAGTTTTGTCTATAACCCAGCTTAAACTGATTTCTCTTCTGTGATAGGAATCCAATTTTATTTTTACCATGTGTATAATTAATTGCTTCAGCACCGTTTATTGGGGTCAGGGAGTGCCGTATCAATCATATATCAAATTTTCCATATTCCATGTTTCTTGGTTTCTCTAATCTGATCTTCCTTATTGTAGAATTACTTTAGCTCTGTGAGAAGTCTTAATATCTGTATAATTAAAATACCCCTACCTACATTTTTGTTCCTCTTAGATTAAAAAAAAAAGTTTTGGCTGTTTACTCTTGCAAAACTTTTAGTCAGCTAATCAAATTTGATGAAAAACCCATTTACAGTTTGTATTTTAATTGCACTGAATCTCTGTTAGTTTTAGGGAAAATTTAACCTTCTTATTTATAAATATGATATATCTCTATGTTCAACTATTCAATACCTCTCATTAAAGCTTTGCATTTTCTTCATGAAAAGATATGTGTTTTTTATGAGCTTCTTTGCACTATTTTGTGCTGTTGCCATTGTAAATGTAATCCTCTTAAAATTTCGTTTGTGACCAACTTTGAAGAAGCATCTCCCATGGCTTTTTCAGCGAAGAAATTCTTCTGAAAGCCTGTAGCAGTAGCATCACATTAAAAAGCAGGGGTGAGTTGGGGTGGATCTTACAGCATCTGTGCTTAATAAGTGTAAAAAGTCAGCATTGTCCATTTTTGTTTTCATGTAAAGATTGTGTGGAAGGATTAACACTATTAACTACTCTGATAACTCGGGTAGTTTCAAAGTGCATGTGTTTTGGTGCTGTTTGTGACTTTTTTTCTGAAAGTGAAATTGGAGTAATAAGTCAAAAAGTGGACATTTTTACTATAAAAATAAACCTCAAGAATATATATTTAATACATGTCATTGTATTTATTATAAGAAATACATCTATCAGGGGGGAAAAGCAAAAATGTTTCTCTGCTTCTTTTTCTATAATGCTCTTCCATCTTTTAAAAAAAAAATTGAACAAATGCTTACTTTATTTGTTGTTTACTTTCAGTTTCTTTTTCTTCATGAATCTTTTTCAGACCATTTAATCATAGTGATTCCTTCCTCCATTAATCCTGAATTCTTACATATTTCACCTTGAGTTGTATTTGTATGCTTTATCATCCGACCCATGAGGATAAGGGCCATTTTTGTACTTCATTATGCCTTCCATAGAGACTAATACTATGTACATATTAGGAAATCAAGTTTATAGGTATACACACACTTTGAATAATTATAAAGGCAGTGTTTATTAAAATACATTTCATTTTCAAAATTGAGCTATCAGCTGTTAAAGTGTGTATACATTTTGGGGGGACATCCATACTTGAATATTGAAACTAAAAGGAAAATGGAGTGGGAAGTGTGAACTCATAATTTTTCATCCTGGGTAGAGGTAACGGGGCATGGGAGAACAGGTAATAAAGACAGATTAGAAAAAATAAACTCCAGAATCCACTTCATCCCACATCAATCCTTTAGTTCTATAGCACAATTAAAACGGAAATGCTTTTTTTCCTCTTTATGTTCTATGTGACTAAGGTGCTAATGAAAGTAAAATTTTAAAGCTATAGGAAACAAGGTTGGGAATGAGGTAACCTTTTCATTAAATAATTTTATTAAACTTTCTTCTATGTTTAAGACACTACAAAGTAGGTGGTTCGAGTTGGATATACCCATTTTAATTTCCTTTTTTAACTGAAGTATACAAACTTTTTTATATATATTTTATTGATTTTTTTCACAGAGAGGAAGGGAGAGAGATAGAGAGTTAGAAACATCGATGCCAGAGAAACATCAAACAGCTGCCTCCTGCACACCTCCTACTGGGGATGTGCCTGCAACCAAGGTACATGCCCTTGATCAGAATCGAACCCGGGACCCTTCAGTCTGCAGGCCTACGCTCTATCCACTGAGCCAAACGGGTTAGGGCTGAAGTGTACAAACTTTTAAATTCAGCAATTCTATTTTAGGAATTTGTGATACATATGTACTTGGACATGTGTATTAAAAGTAAATGTGTAAGAACATTTGTTGCAATGCTGTTTATAACATCCGGAGACTGGGAAAAGCCTATGTGTGTATTATTTAACTAATTAGACTAGTTAAATAAATTGTTATTCATTCAGTGAAACACGAAAAGAATAAGGTTAGAAAAAAGACAAACAAAACAAATAATAAAGTTTAAAAAAAGAATAAGATTAGAGGTATATGTATAAATAGAGAAAAGTTGACCTGGCTGCTGTGGCTCCATTGGTTGAGTGTCTTCCCATGCTCCAAAAGGTTGCAGGTTTGATTCCCCAGTAGGGGGGCATGCAGGAGGCAGCAGATTGATGTTTTGCTCTCACATCACTGTCTCTCTCTCTCCCTTTCTCCCTTCCTCTCCCTCTCTCTCTAAATTCAATAAAAATATTTTTTAGAAAACATACAAAAGGGCCCATGGTGTATCATTAAGTATAGAAAAGCAAGGCACAGTGCAAAAGGTCCTGTTAAAAAATTTAAAGACCCACATATATGCATGCATGCATTTGTGTGTGTAAATTAATACATAGCCAAAAAAAGTGGAAATTACGACCAGTACATGAACATGGGAATACCTCGCATCTACTTGTTTAAATGTGTTAATCAGAATTTTGTGGCTTTTCTCATATGGATCTTGTACATATTTTGTTACATATGAAATTCTTCTTGTTCATTGTTGGTATAAGAAAGTGTTTGGCTATTGTGTATTAACCTTGTATCCTGCAGCTTTGCTATAGTTCGCTTACTGGTTGCAGGAGTTTTTGTGTGGTTTTTTTGTAATGTTTTTGTCTGGTTTTAGTATTAGGGTAATGTTGGCCTCGTAGAATGAGGTAGGAAGTATTTCTTTTTTGGATCTTCTGTATAAGATAGTAGAAACTTGGTGTAACTTGTTCCTTAAATGTTTGGTAGATTTCTACAGTAAATCCTTCTGGAGCTGATGCTTTCTTTTTTTTCTTTCATTAAATTGATTGGGGTGACATTGGTCAACATGAACATGTATGTTTTAGGTGTGGGTTTCTATGTTACAATATCTGTATATTGTACCATGTGCCCACCACCCATAGTCAAATCTTCTCCTGTCACCTTATATTATGACCCGCTTCTCCTCTTACCCCCCGCCCCTCCCCCCCCTTACCCCTCTGGAAACCACTACACTGCTGTTTGTGTCCGTGGGTTTCAGTTTTATATCCCACATATGAGTGAAATCATGATTTTTAGCTTTTTCTGAGTGACTTATTTCACTTAGCATCAGGTACATCCATGTTGTTGTAAATGGCACTGCTTCATCCTTTCTTATGGCTGAGTAGTATTATGTCTATGTACCAGATCTTCTTTATCCAGTCCGCTATCGCAGGGCACTTTGGTTCTTTGTTTCCATGTCTTGGCCACCGTGAATAATGCTGCAATGAACATAGGGGTGCATATATCTTTGTGAATACATGATTTCAAGTTTTTTGGGGTATATACCCAGAAGAGGGATTGCTGGGTCATATGGTAGCTCTATTCTTAATATTTTGAGGAATCGCCAGACTGCTTTCCATAGTGGTTGTACCAGTCTACATTCCCACCAGCAGTGAATGAGGGTTCCCTTTTTTCCACAACCTCTCCAACACTTACTGCTTGTCTTATGGATAATGGCCACTCTAACAAGCATAAGGTGGTAGGTATCTCACTGTAGTTTTCATTTGCATTTCCCTGATTGCCAGTGAGGTTGAACATCTTTTCCTATATCTCTTGGTTGTTCATATTTCTTGGGAGAGGTGTATTTTCCTTGGTGCTTTCTATTTTGAAAAATTATTGATTCAGCTTCTTAAATAGATACGGTCCTATTCACATTGTCTATTGAGTTTTGGCAGGTAGTGCCTTTCAGGGAGTCAGTCCATTTCACCGTGGCTGTCAGGCTTGTGGCCATGGAGTTGTCCATAACGTTCTCTTATTAACCTTGTAATTCCCATGGGGTCTATAGTGGTATTCCCTCTTTTACTGCCGATACTAATAATTTGTGTCCTCTCTCTTTTACTTAGCCTGACTCTAGGCTTGTCAGTTTTGTTCATCTTTTCAAAGAATTAGTTTTTTTTATTTCATTAATACTCTGTATTGATTTCTATTCTAATTCTTATTCTTTTCTTGTTTTGGACTTAATTTTTTTCTGCTTTGCTAAGGTGGGAACTTACATTATTGACTTTAGATGTTTCTTTTTTTCTAATTACATGCATTCAATGCTATCAGTTTCTCTCTAAGCACGTGTTTTACTGCATTCCATAAAGTTTGATCATTTGTTTTTATTTCCATTTAGTTCAAAATACCTTTTAAGTTTTTTCAGATTTCTTTGTGACCCATGATGTATTACTTTGAAGTATATTATTTAAGCTACACGTATATTGAGATTTTTAAATTACCTTTCTCTCATTAATGAATGAATAGTTTAATTCCTTGTGGTCTGAGAGCAGACATTGTATAAATTCTTTTTTTTTTTTTTTTTTTTTTTTTTGCTAAGATCTGGTTTTTTTTTACCCAAAATGTGGTCTCTCTGGGTTAATGCTCCATGAGAGATAGAGAAGAATGTGTACACTGCTGCTGGGTTAGTCGTCTGCAGATGTCAGTTATATCCAGTTGATTGACAGAGTTAATGTGTTCAATTTGTCCTTAGTGATTTTCTGCCTGTTGGATCTGTCCATGTCGTCTTCACCTACAACAATGGGTACATCTATTTCTCCTTGCAATTCCAACAGTTTTTGCCTCATGTAATTTGACACACTTTTGTTAAATACATACTTGCTAAGGATTGTTATGTCTTCTTGGAGAATCGGCCCTTTTATCATTATATCATTGCTCATATGTTGTTCTTCTAGACAACGTATACTTGGGTCTTATTTTTTATTCATTCTTCAGTGTCTTTTAATTAGAATATTTAGGTCATTACGTTCAAAGTGATTACTGATACAGTTGGATTAATCTCATATCATATGTGGTACAGTTTTCTGTTTGTTACCCTTGATCTTCATTTCTATTGTTGTATTTAATTTTCCCAAAGTCTTTTGTGGATTTATTGACCACTAGAGGCCCGGTGCATGAAATTCGTGCACGGGGTCTGGTCCCTAGGCCTGGACAGCTATCGAAGCTCGAGCGTCTGGCATGGAACGGCTGATCCCAGCTGACCTCTGTACCCTGGGCAGCACCTGGGCCCCCCAGATCCCCGCACACCCCCCTCTGCCTGAGTCATGGTGCCCAAGTACCCACGCAGAGATGCAGTGAGCACGGCCGGACGCCATGGGCTGGGGTGCAGCGTGGGCCTCTGGGCCGCCCAGCGGTGCTGCACAGAAGCCAGGCAGGCAGTACGCTCTCTCCCAACTGGCCTTGCAAACTGGCTCCTGCATAAACCCACAGGGATGCTGACTGGCCCCTGCGGTCCCGGCTCACCTGGAAGAGGCTGCGCGGGTGCAGGGCGGGCTGCTCGCAGGCGCCTGGCACCTGAGCGTGGGGGCTTCCCCAGCACGTGAGCCCTGGCTTCCTGGGGGAGGGAAGCAGGGGGAGTTAGAGCGAGCTCAACAGACACCCCGCATTCTCACCACACCTCTGTCCCTGTCACCCCTGTTCCCAGATAGCTGGCAAGAGGTCACAGCGCGCCGCAGATGCCCGTCATGTTCTGCACTGCCCCCTGGTGGTCAATGCACATCATAGCAAGCGGTTGAAATCCTGGTCTCTCAGTCAAACTACCATCCAAGGGGACAATTTGCATATTAGGTTTTTATTATATAGGATTTTATATAATTTCATTCTCTCCTTTTTTGCATATCAGTTATTTTTTTAAAAAACTTTTTTTAATGGTTGCTTGACAGTTTACCATATACATTTAAAATTAATTCATGTCTATTTTCAATAATACTAAACCACTTTGTAGGTAGTGCGAGTATCTTATGTAGTAAAATAATCCCAATTCCTCCCTCCCATCCCTTGTATCATTGCTGTCATTCATTGATATATATATATATATCAATATATCAATATATATATTGCTGTCATTCATTGATATATATATATATGTATATATATATATACATACAAGTATATTCATACTAGAGGCCTGGTGCACAAAATTTGTGCATGAGTGGGGTCCCTAGGCCAGGTGATCAGGGCCAATCAGGTTACCCGCCTCCTTTCCTCACCGCCACCATGCAGTTCCCCGCCTCGCCGCCCAGGCGCCACCACCACGCGGTTCCCTACCTCCCTACCTGCCCCCTCCTCCCCTCGCCGCCCAGGCGCCGCCACTGCACGGTTCCCCCCTTCCCCCCCCTCACCGCCCACGTCTGCTGCTACCTACCTCCAGTTCCCCATCCCAGCCTGGGGCCTGGCCCTGATCAGGACATCCCAGCCTGGGGGAGGGGTGGGGAGAGGGACCCAGGAGGTTGACCGCCAGCCCTCTGCCCCCCTGGGAAAGGGGCTGTGTCTGCCAGTCTGCCACCACCCACCCCCAGTTACCTGTCCCAGCCGGGGTGAGGGCCTGGGAGGTTGGCCTGCAGGCCCCATCAGCGATCGGGGCCTGCACGCTGGGGGCAGCTTCTGCATTGAGCATCTGCCCCCTGGTGGTCAGTGCGCATCATAGCAATCAGTCATTCTGTCATAACGGTCACTTAGGCTATTATACACCAGTATATAGATATATATATAAAACTGTACTTTATCAAGTACATTGCTGCTGTCTTTTTGAACAAACTTTTATTAGATCAATTAAAATAAGAAAAATAAAAAGTTTTATTTTATTTTTACTTATTTTTTTTCCTTTGGTACTCTTTCATTCTTATGTAGATTCAAGTTTCTGATCTATATTATTTTCCTTATCTTTAAATTTAGAACTGTTAACATTTCCCATATTGCAGGTCTACTGGCAACAAATTTCCTCGATTTTTGTTTGCCTGAGAAAGTCTTTATATCTATCTCCTTTACTTTTGAAAGATAATTTCACAACATAGAGAATTGTAGGTTGGTGGGCTTTTTCTCTCAATACTTTATAAATGTTTCACTCCACTCTCTTTGTCCTTGCATGGTTTCTGAGTCAGATGTAATTCTCATCTTTGCTCCTTTATTTTTTTTTTTTAAGTGTTTTTTCCTCTGTGGGGTGTGTGTGTGTGTGTGTGTGTGTGTGTGTGTGTGTGTGTGTTTTGTTTTCTTCAGGATTTTCCCTTTATCTTTGATTTTCTTTTTTTTATAGTTTTAAAACATGCTTATGTTTACTTTTTTGGGCATTTATCCTGCCTGGTCTTCTCTGAGCTTCCTGGATCTGTGGTTGACATTAAATTGGGTAAATTCTCAGACATTATTTCAAATATTTCTTCTGTTCCTTTCTTCTCCTGATATTTCTATTTCATGTATGTTATGCCTCTTGCAGTTGTCCCACGGTTCTCCAGTATTCTGTTCATTTCTTTCTATCTTTGTTCTCTGCTTTCGTTTTGGAGGTATGTATTGAGATATTCTTAAACTCGGAGAGTCTTACCTCTCTAATAGGCTCATCAAAGCCACTCTTCATTTCTCTTAGTGTTTGTTTTTTTTTTGTTTTTTTTATTTTTATCTCTAGCATTTTGTTGTTGTTCTTAGGATTTCCATCTCTGCTTTCATTACTCATTGGTTCTTGCATGCTGTTTACTGTATCCATTAGAACCCTTAGCGTATTAATGATAGTTGTTTTAAATTCCTGGTCTGCCATTTCCAACATCCCTGTCATATCAGGTTCTGATGTTTGTTCTTTCTCTTCAAATTATGGGTTGTTGTTTTTGTTTTGTTTTGTTGCCTTTTTGTATGTTTTGTTGTTGTTTTTGTTTTGTTTTTGGGTGTGTGTTTTTTATAGCTCCACATAATGTACTGGGCAAAATGCTTGTAAATAGGCCCTCAGTAATATAGTGGTAAAGTGTGTAGGGAGAGGAAGCATTCTTCTAGCCCTATGATTTGTTCTGTCTTTTAGTCTGAGCCATGCCTCTGGACTGTGAACTTCACAAGTATTTCTCAGTGTTTTTCTTCTCTGCTTAGGGTGGGTGGTGTGGTCAGATGGGTTCTGATGGCACCTGGCAGGTCCGGCTCTGGCTAACTGATTTCTCCTGGGGGCACACTCTGTTAAAAACAGTGCGCTCCCTAATTTCAAAACGGTTCTTTTCTCCCCTCTTCCTGCTGGAAGCGTTTGGGACTTTTCTGATGTTTACCGTGGGGACCTGGTGGAGCTCCTGCAGGTGAATCTCAGCATTACCCACAGTGAGCTCCAGCAGTTCATCAGTCACAGTTCAGCTTTTCCTACCCCAGCACTGGTTTCCACGGCATTGATCACTCATGAGTCTGCCCTGTTGTTCTGTCTCTCCAGTCTTGGAAGCAGTGGTTTGCCTTGTGTCCTTCTCTGTCTTACAGACCCAAGAAGTGTTGATTTTTTTTTTTTCCTACTCAGTTTTTCCTTCTTAGGACAGAGTGGCAACTTTAAAGTGCTTACATGTAGAACCAGAAATCAGAATTCTGTATTACTTTTTAATTTAAATTTTAAATGCATAAGGAAAGACCTAATTTTATATAATAATAGGATGACTCAACATTTTGAAAAGCTTAACTACTAATAAGTTATGAAATTCTGGAATTGTCATTTAAGTAGAAATTGTTTGTATTTTAGATAACGTTCACTCATCCAAGCCTAGACATTCAGGGCAGAAGCATAGACTATGCACAGCGACAAATATCCAAGGAATGTGGAGGCCTAAAGTCCCAAAATAAGGTAAGTTATCTTAGTTTATCTTCTGATAGGGACTATAACTAACGAACATATAAGTGAAGTTTTCTAGTCCTTCTAATTCTCTATATAGTTGAATTGTACTAAGAAAAAAAATTTAGTGTATAGGTTTGCTACATAAGTGCTTGTAAACCCTAATACATAAATTCTATCCAAATTTCTAGTGTTAGTCTGGGGGATAGCAACAGTGTATTTATCACCAGATAGAACCAATAAGAGTTATACAGAGTTAATTTAATGGACTTCACCTTTAGCCCAGACCTGGAATTTTTTTTAGTCCCAGTGCCAAATATCTGGGGAATAGACGTTTGCCCCAACCTGGGTCAGGTGCTTACTTGTAGACTAGTCCCTGCGTTGAGGGACTGGGACCAGGAGATACAAATGCAACTTCTAGAAGCCCATCTGAATGAGCAAATAAAAGGATCATTTTGATTTAGCCCTCTGTGATTTATCTCCAGAAGATTTACTTTGCTCCTTGGCCTCAAGGAGACAGTCTACCCAGAAGGAGGGGTGAGGGAGGTTGTATGCATATGCTTATGCATTTGCATATGTATATGTATATGTATATGTATATGTATATGTATATGTATATGTATATGTATGTGGTGTGGTGCATTTTAAGTTATTTTCAGAGACCTACATAGCCAAGCTTTAAAAAGTATATGTCTTTGTATTAGTTTACTAGGGCTATCATAACAAAGTACAACAGACTAGATGGCTGGAACAACAAGAACTTATTTTCTTATGAGTCTGGAAACTGAAGTCCAAGGTCAAAGTGTTAGCAATTTGGTTTCTTCAGGGACCTCTCTCCTTGGCTTGTAAGTGGCCACTTTCTTGGTGTGTCCTCATTGGTCTTTGCTCTTTTGTGCATATCCCGGTGTCTCTCTTTGTATCCAGTTTCCTCTTAAAAGTACGCCTGTCAGACTGGATGGATTAAGATTCACTCTAAGGGCCTTATTTGAACTTAATGACCTTTTTAAAATCCCTTTATCTAAATGTAGTGACTTCTTGAGATAGTGGAAGTTGGTGCCTCAACTCGTGAATTTGGAAAGGACATGGTTCAGCCCATCACATTTTACCCCTCTGGTCCCCTAAATTCATGCCTTTCTCACACGCAAAAATTCACTCCATCACAGCAGCCCCCAAATTTAACCCATTCCAGCATCAACACTCAGTCCCAAGTCTCATCTAAGTTTCATCTAAATCAAGAGTGGGGTGAGACAAAATATGATTCATCCTGAGACAAAATACCTTTCTATCTGGGGACCTGAGAAGCCTGAGCAGTTACCTGCTTCAAACTATAATGGTGGGAAAGGCACAGAATCGATATTTCCATTCCAAAAGGGAGAAACTGGAAAGAAGAAAGGAGTCATGGGTTTCTTTAACAAGTCCAAAACTTAGCAGAGCAAATTTCATTAGATTTTTAAGGCTCAGAAACAATCCTCTTTGGCTTGATTCTTTTTCCCTTCAGGGGGTGGCCCTGACCCTGGGCTTCCTGGCCCACTGGAACTGAGGAAGTGGCCCCATCCTATTGAACTGAGGAGACAGCCCCAACATTTCCAGTTCTTCCCTTAAAAGATAATGCATGTTCCCAGCCAGATAGCTCTGTTTGCCAGTCCTGTAAATGCTATTACTTTGACAACCTTGATTCATTTCCTCTCAACTGTGTCCCCTTAGATCCAACCTGGCAGCATTTCAGCTGAGATGGTTGATAGGATCTATGAGTCACACCATAACCTCTTTATCCTATGATTATCTAGCCACACCTTTGGTATTTTCTTCTTTTTTTTTTTATCCACACCCGAGGATATGTTTATTGATTTTGAAAGAGAGAGAGAGACAGATCCATTGCGCCCAGATGGGATCGAACCCACAACCTTTTGGTGTACGGGACAATGCTCCAGCCTACCTGTCCAGCCCGGCCAGGGCCACACCTTTGGTGCTTTCTTCAGAGCATGTTTGTAAGTTCTGCCTTCCACAAAACACTAGAATACAATTCTTTCCCCTTTTTTTTACCACTTCCTTTCACTATCCAGTATTATGTTTAAAGTTCAAGGCTATCTAGGTTTTTTATAACGTGCACCTCAAAATTTTTGTGCCTCTATTACCCAGTTTCAAAGCCATTGCCACATTTTAGGTATTTGTTACAGCACCCCACTTCTCAATACCAATAGATGAGTCACAATTGACCAGAGAAACAGAACCAATAAGACGTGTATAGATAGAGGTTTCTTTTAAGGAATTGGCACATGTGATCGTGGAGGTACATCTCCAAACCCTTCAGAGCAAGCTGTCGGGCTTGAGAAGCAGGGGAGAGTTGCAGTCAGTCTGTTCCATTAAGGCCTTCAGCTGATTGGATGAGGTTCACCTATATCATGGAGGCTGATCTTCACTCTTCATAGTCCACCAATTTAAATGGGAATCTCATCCAAGAAACATCTGTACTTAAACATTGAGAGTAATGTTTGACCAAATATCTGGGCCCCATGGCCCAGCAAAGTTGACGCATAAAATTCATGTTTACAGTCCTTATTGCAGCTTTCATCTCTTCCTTTTTTAGGTCCCTCGACACGTCAGCTTTCAAGATGAGGATGAGATTGTCAGAATAAACCCTCGAGATATCTTAATCCGTCGCTATGCGGACTACAGGCATCCTGACATGTGGAAAAATGACTTGGAGAGAGATGATACTGACTCCAATATTCAGTTTTCTAAACCAGACAGTAAAAAATCAGACTATCTGTACTCTTGCGGGGATGAGACTAAGTTAAGTTCATTCAAAGACTCTGTGGTAGTTAAGACACAGCCTTCCTCATTAAAATTTAAGAAGTCAAAACGAAGAAAAGAAGATGGTGAGCGTTCTCGCTGCGTATACTGCCAGGAAAGGTTTAATCATGAAGAAAACGGCAGGGGGAAGTGTCAGGATGCTCCAGACCCTATTAAAAGATGCATCTATCAAGTTAGTTGCATGCTCTGTGCCGAGAGCATGCTGTATCATTGTATGTCAGACTCAGAGGGAGACTTTTCTGATCCCTGTTCATGTGACACTAGCGATGACAAGTTCTGCCTACGATGGTTAGCCCTGGTAGCTCTTTCTTTCATTGTACCATGTATGTGCTGCTACGTCCCTTTGAGAATGTGCCATCGTTGTGGGGAGGCATGTGGGTGTTGTGGTGGGAAACATAAGGCTGCTGGATGAAAGGATCTAGGGCCAAAATGAGTTTAAAGTCTTTGTTTCCAGGCATTAGTTAACTTGGATTTGCGGAAGCTTTCGGCAAGCAATATGAAATCTTGCCTGGTGTCATAGGGGCCACGCGTGGAGGAAGCAGCACTCGTCAGTTCTTGGCATTTCACAAATGCCAGCCATGCCTAACTTTTCCCTTGAGCGCATGGCACGTTTTGTTACAGGTTGTAAAGCGTATTTGCAAAAGGAAACCATTTCTGGTTATTGGCCATAAAAAGGGATCATAAAATATGATCTGACTAAAAGGGATTAATTTTTGGCATTTTTGTATATTTATGCATTAGGTGATGGGACTTTTAAAGGTTTGAATTCATTAGGACATGAACTAAAAGTGCACTAGGGAACAGCTGATTTCAATCTAAGAAAAGTTAACACTTGGAAATTAAAAGAAGTTAAACAAGTGCACCTAAATCATTTATTGTTTTTTGAAAGCAGTTTTATGTATAAATAACAAATGTTTATATTTAACTAAATACAAGGTACGAATTATGACATTAAACTTTTCTTCCCCTTCCTAGTTCTGAAGTAGATGTACATATATCTACAGTCACATTCCATTATATTTTGCATATTTTACTCATCTAATTAATATAACATTTTTATTCCATGTGAATGATTTGATATTTCCATCTTTGTTTCCTGTTGGCTACGGTTTATATTGAGTTCTATCTGTACATTCTGATAATCTAAAATTCTTTAAAATATTCTAATAGCCTTGAGTGACCAACTTTTTTTTAAAGCACAGATATAATCGTCTAATGTTCTGATGGGAATGTAACACTTATTTTTATATAAAAAGAGATTGTGTAAACATAGAAAAAAAAAAGAGGTTTTGGGGATTGTTGTTTTGTTTTTTGTGGTATTCAACCAGCAAGTTGTTTTCTTTCAGAGTTTCCTCCTTCAAAAAATTATATTGCATTTACAAATATGTCACAAGACAAAGAAGTTTAACTGGATGGTTAGTGTAAAAGTTTCCTCCTAAGATCTCCATTTATCATTCTGCTAACCCAGAATTCGTTCAGCTGTGTTACTAATTTTTTTAGCTTAATCCTCAGTGCTCATTATTCACATAATACCAGTAGCTTTTTTCAGTTGCATTTTATTTTATTTAAACCAGCCAAAAGCAAAATTATTTTATGTTAAAGTATGTGCTAAACTATCCCAGGAAAGTATTTAATCCAACATTGTGAATGAAATACCTTGTACATAAAAATTTATTTCTTTTGCAGAGCATTGTATCACTGGATGTTTTATTTACAAAGTAGTTGGATAAGTGTTCCAACAAATTATTTAAAGTACTTTGGGATCAAATTGTCTTCTTTTTTTTTTTTTTTTTTAACTGTTACATTTAAACTCTAATCAAGTAAGGGTTCTTTAAGAACATTCCCTTAGAGGGATCAAGTTGAGAAGCGTGCCTTTCTTTTTAATGGCTTGAAGTTTCAGAAGTGATAAACATTAAAGTCACACTACCATTCTTAGCTCATTTTGTATGCACGTTTTTAAATGTCATTTATGTATCATTCTTTTTACGTTCACACGTAAGCTTGTGTTAGCTGTCTTCTTTTGCCCCAGATCAAACTGAACAATGTATATAACACTATCTGTCTGTAAAATACTTTTTTTAAGAAAGCATTTATATTTATATGACAGCTTGAACTGACAACATTGTGTATATAGATCATCTTGAAGTATTATTTCACATTGAAAAGAAGAAAAATATATTGATAACTATAGATGTTATGAAGAAGAGGTTATTTCTAGTTTTGTACTAAAAATCAATTGGATGAACTAAATCCAAACGTGACACTGTCGCAGCAGTTTTGAGTCTTATTTTTACTGTTTATATATTTGGACGCTGCTGCACCAGATGATCTTCATCCTTGAAGTTTTCAGCTAAACTCGGTTTCCTAGAATAGACTGTTAACTTTCAAAATTACTTCTTACTGGTGGAATGGAAATACTGATTTTCCTTATGAATAAATTTTCATATTTGTAAGTGTGGAGTTTATAATTCAGGTTTGAGCAAGGTGTGAATAACTGAAGAAAATAACTTGCTGGCTATATAGGAAAATCTGTGGAAATAGACTGTGTATATATTTCTGGGAAGAACAAATATAATCATTTCTTCTGTTAAGCACTAATCAGTATAGTGCAACTTCTGGTTCTGTACTGTATTTTATATGCAACATATATGCTTTAATATTTTAATGTTTGTGCATTAATATTTTCAAATTGTTTTAACCACTTTGCTGCTAAGATTTTGCCATCCCATCCCCATTTTTTTCCTTTACAATTTTAAACAAGTTTCTTCATTAAAAACGATGGTGATAAAATGGTTTTATTTCACCTTGGATCTTTATAGTTAACACACCCAGTTTCTAAATTGGTCTAGAAAACTAGTGACATGTTATCTGAACCCCTATGTGGAAAGTTTCTCTTGAGTAAATTAGAATCTGTATGTGAAAAATGAAGGGTGGCTTAAATTTCTTACTTTAACGTGTATAGGTGTGTTCAGGGACATTTTCTCGTTCTGCATACAGATTTGGCACTGCACTGGCAGCCGGCTTTTCTAAAACCTTTCTCTGTTTTTAATCTGGTAGTTTAAACAAATGGCTCAACAGAACTGCTTATGTAATAGTAAATATGGAAAATGAAACCATCTAGACGGCATGGCAAGAAAGACTTCGGTCTGATGGTGTGTTGTGTTCAGACCTGATGATTCGGAAATGATTTTTCTCCTGCCTTGAAAGTGGGGGGCTAGTGAGGGAAACTCTAGGTTTCTGAAGAAATAATGAGGTGTGGAACTTCAGCACCACCTACTGGATGATTTATAGGCCAGAACCGTGAGGTAGAATTGGGGCCTGGAAAGGGCTATTGGAGTGGTGGTCACCGCCAAGTGGAGAAAGCAGGAGTAAGATCTATATCTCAGACTATAAAAGGAATATTTTACCTAATGTGTCTTGTTGGTTGCTGAAAGATTTTAAGCACTTTTTCCTCATATATCCTGAATTAAAATATTTTATTGATATTTGGAACTGGCAATCAATCTTAATTAATGGATGTGCCGAAGCATTTATAGAACCAGTTCTTTTAACTTTCTAAAGCCATTACCAAATGGTATTCTTATTTTTCCTCCCATTGCTAGTCAGGGAGAATTTTTTAAAAAAATAAACATCAATTACATCAAGACAACTTCGGAGGGAGTATGTGTTCATGTCTCTGGGATGCTGGGGCAGGGGAAAACTTGAAATTACCTATTTTCATTGGTTATTCAGCAGTGCCTAATATGAACTTTTGAAGTAATACAAATGCACTTTTAATTCTTGTTATAGTACCATCTGATATCTTAGGTAAGTCTTGCTTTTTCTTTTATTTTTCTTCCCCATCCTCAACTCCAACCCCCATTTAATTGAACACCACAAAAATGTTTCTTAATATCCATACAAGTCTCCCAAATACAGAAAAGTAGTTTCCTCTATATTTAAAGAATCTGAAGGGTGTTTCTTATATTGAAATTTGTTTTTAGTCTTGTGATTACACTTTAGACTATGTTTTTAAGAGTGGGTTTTTAATTTTAGCCCAAAGATGCATTAAGCAAGTGTAACATTTTTCTAAAAACTTTGAAACCTTAGTTACCTGAAAAACAGATTCTTCACTAAATATCTCGTTCTTAATTTGACCTCCAGAATTACATTTCTAAGTATAAGAGAAAGTACTGGAAACTTGCATTGTTGTGTACTTAAAAAATTTTTGGTCTGTAAACCACCATGAGATATTTTGCAGGAAATCAAAACAAAAAAGAAATTACAGCCTGGAGTGATTTATATAAACCAAAAACAAGGGCTGTAAGGTATTAAGGTACTGTTTGCTAGCAGCCAGGTGGTTATAAACCTTTCATATGCTTTGATTCACTGATGTTAGCCATTGTTTCTGGAAGCTCCTTAAATTGCATAAGTTGCTAGTTTTGAAAATTTTCAAAAATAATCTAGTCGAAAATCTTATGTATTAAAGATACACATAGATTTTTGTGAACATTACCAGTATGTAGTGTCGTTTGCTTTCTATTCTTGACCTCAGAAGTGCCTCACTTGTATATTACTTCCATTAAAAGCTTGACTGCATTCTTTCTAATAAGCATTGAAGTATTGTTTAACTCATGTCATAATGTATCTCCTTAGATATAGTTGACTAGCTTGATAGTTTTGGGTATATAATGTAAATATGCATATATAAGTTTGTAACTGTTTTTGTTACATCATACCCATGTAATTGGACATATCAGATGATATCAAAGAATTTGTTTTCATTACCTGATTAAACCTACCATGAAATATAAAAAGACTTTTTCTTACTCTTCTAGAGGATAACAAACTCACGTAAGAAATAATAATTATGAGAGGAGGAAGCAATAGTAGAAATGGAAGCTTTTGATCATAATTTTGTAAGGCATATTTTTAACTGAGAATTAAAATATAGTTCATCTTAATGACTTACATATTCACCCTTGATTATATCCAGATTTTTTACAGTCTGTTACCTAATACTGTACATTACATTTATTGGTTGGGGAATATGTTACAGCTAAGTCTAGATTAACCACCTTAACTGGTAGGTGAGACATGTTTAACCCAAGACGGCTACTAATTCTTTTGTGTGTCTCCTAGTAAGTTTCAGAATTTGGTTTAACTTGTAATATAAACAAAGATAGCCAATAATCTAAATGAAAAATTATTGGGATAGTACTTAAAATCATAGTGTATTTCAACACCAAAGTAACCATTAGCTTACTATAATACAGTTGGATTTGTTTGAAATCAAAAATTAACTGTTTATACCTTTAACCATGAATTACGAAATGTAATCTCATGTGCTTATTGACAATTTTTTCAGAAATTTGCTTTATAGTCTTCCCCTCAAGTTAATACCCACAAGTAAGTAGGATGGTCTTTACATCAGAGAAATTGAAACTAGGGCTCCTGCTTGGTCATCAGTTAAGTATCATGTACACAGTGGTCCTTTGAAAAAAGTCGATAATAATATGAGATCTGGAGTCAACTCATTTAAATTAGCTGCTCCAAATTTGCAGTTTCAGACCCTTGAAATGATGTTCAAAAACATAATTTATAATAAAAGTCTAACTGCAAAACATAGGTGAAATGGTGTTTTGTCTAGCAATCTTTATTTTTGTTAATGTATTTTAAATGATTACTTTCAATCCTCAAATAACCCTATATTGCATTATCTTCATTTTACTAAAGAGGAGATTTAGGCTTCAAGAGGTTAATAAATATTCCCAAAATCTCTTTAGAGGCACCAGGATTTGAAATTTGCTTACTCTAAAGTCATATTTTAGTCACAGTGCTTTTTGCCTTTTGTTATGAAGGTTACTTTTATAGAATAAGCATTGTTTTGTTCAAATGCAATTTTTTAAGGGAATACTTTCTTAATTTCCAATCACATTTGTTTCATTTCTGGGTTCGCTTTTTATCTATCTTACTAGATTATGCACTATCCATCATATGGCACGTGGAGATTCTTAAAATTGGGAGAATAAAATTGGAATGATGCTTCAATATGTATCAATTGTATGCTGATCCAATAGAAAGCACTAAAGACTATATATATATTTGTGTGGTATTGTTCATCTTGCCCAATTGGTATTTTGCTAAAAACTTTGAGTCAGAGGGATTCTTTTTCACCCAAGCAATGGTACTTCCTCTTGAGATAGGAGGGGAAAGTGCTCTCAAATGAGTCTTCTGTCCTGTTTCTTTTCAAAGGGCCAGCCGCTTGTACGCCAGTTATCCCACAAAGCCTGCCTTTGAACCAAAGTTTCATTTGCACATGTGTCAGAATGATTAGGTTAGTGTCCCCTCCTCCCCCAAACTTAATTTTAACCTGGAAATAATTTGTAGTAACCTACAGGCTGTGTGCAATTAGGAAAGAGGTTGGACAGAAAGAATTCCAGAATTTCTAATACCGAAATAATTTTTTCTGGACAGTGAAACTTAAGGAGACCTGTGTAGCTTTTGTCCCCATTGCTTCTTAATTTTGCATTTCAAAATTGCAAGCTATTTATATCTTTTTATTTACTTTTGAAATGGGGTACAGAAGATCTTAAGTATATTACTTGTCTAACAAAAACCTCTTTTTGTGCCCTCTATATTTTCTTTCCTCCTTTCCTCAGTTATAGGAATACTAGAGGCCCGGTGCACAGATTCGTGCATGGGGGAGAGGGGTTTCCCTCAGCCTGGCCTGCGCCCTCTTGCAATCTGGGACCCCTCAGGGGATGTCCGACTGCTGGTTTAGGCCTGATCCCCAGAGGCCAGGCTGGCATGCAGGGATCGGGCCTAAAGCGGCAGGCGGTCAGGGAGGAGCCCCAGCCGAGCGCTGCTAGCACTCATCCCGGCCCACTGTGCCTGCCGCCGCCGCTTGGTAGCACTGCCAGGGCAGCTGCACTTGCCAGATATGAACCCCACTTCTGGCTAAGCAGTGCTCCCCCTGGTGGTCAGTGTGCATCATAGTGACTGGTTGACTGGTCGGTTAGGCTTTTAATATATACAAACATTTCTCCAAAATTAGAAGGGGAAGAATTCATGGAGAAGAAATTTCAACAGTTTATTATAATTATTTTTTAAATTATTGTATTCTGGAGAAAAGCCAGCAAGCCTAATTGTGTTTTTCATCGGTAGGGGAAGCCAGTGTGTCGCCATCTTAAAATTTAAGAGAAAACAAAGTTTTATGAATCCCTGAGCTTTGGGATAGTTCTGTGGTTGGCAAACTGCGGCTCGTGAGCCACATGCGGCTTTTTGGCCCCTTGAGTGTGGCTCTTCCTAAGCCTTAAGAGTACCCTAATTAGGTTAATAACAATGTACCTACCTATATAGTTTAAGTTTAAAAATTTTGGCTCTCAAAAGAAATTTCAATCGTTGTACTGTTGATAGTTGGCTCTGTTGACTAATGAGTTTGCCGACACTGGGATAGTTTAATAGTTCTTGTTAAATTTAAAATGCACATGGCATATACTCCAGAATTTTAAGAAGGAAGTAGAAATTCAACCCAAATGACTTAAGATTACTGAAGAAGTTGATTTTATTGATGTTTTAGGGCTGGATAGACATCTTTGAGATTATAAGTACAACACCCTTATTTTGCAAATGTAGAAACAGGCCCAAGGAGGCTACCATATTAGTGCAAGGTCATAGTAACAACCTGCACATGTAACCTGTACATCCAACTACCTGAGGCGCATCTCTTGCAGGCCCCTCAAATTCAATATGCCCCAAGCTGATTTTCTCTATTCTTTAAACTCTTTTTCCTTTTCTCTGTCTTGATAGATGGTGGCACCATTGCCCTTCTAGTAGTCTAAACCAGAAGCTTGATCGTCATCCCTAATTCCTATTTTTCCTCACTTTTCACCATTGATTCTCCATTTTCTGCAGTTTTATTTCCTAATCCAGTGTCCCTCAAATCTGTCCATGTTCCCATCTGCCCTCACTGCCACTATCCTAGGAGAAGTCATCTCACACTACTGACATTGGGGATTTGCCATTGAACCAGTTGGGCGTCGGTTTTTAAAGAGATGGTTTATATTTTAAAGAATTGGAAGGTAAAAATAACTTAAGACTGCAACAAAATGGTAATAAAAAGTTGAGATCTTCAGAGTCCAATATCCCCAGGTTCAGACAAAAATGATTTGTGGTAGGATTGAGGAATCAAGGGATGGTGGCTTTAAAGACTAATCCAGCATCTAGAACCACCTAGAGAATTAAGAGTATCTTGAGCCGAAACCAGTTTGGCTCAGTGGAAAGAGCGTCGGCCTGCGGACTGAAAGGTCCCAGGTTCGATTCCGGTCAAGGGCATGTACCTGGGTTGCGGGCACATCCCCAGGAGATGTGCAGGAGGCGGCTGATCGATTTTTCTCTCCCATCGATGTTTCTAACTCTCTCTCTCCCTCTCTGTAAAAAATTAGTAAAATATATTTTTTTAAAAAAGTAACTTGAACTACAAAGTGCAAGCTTATAGAAATGATGAATTTAAAGCTATTTATATGTTCACCTTTTCTCAAACCCATTCCCTTTTTTACATGAGGTAAGCTTGTTGTCTGTTGTGGTGGTGGTGGTTTTCTGAGAGCTTGGGTAAAGAAAAGAGTCCATTACTGGAAACCTTTGAAATCTTACTGTTAATAGTATTTTAAGTAAATCAATAACTCCATAAGCAAGTGAACCCATATTTAAAAGATTTTCTTTGCTTTTTACAAGTCATTCTTCCCTTAGCAACATCAAAAACTGACTGCCTAGTATAGATTTCCCCTCTTGAAGGTTACAGCTCCAGACAAGGCTGACTACTTCAAGGATGTTGGACAGGTAGACATTGTATTTATATTTTTATTAATGTTTTTAATCCTTACCTGAGGCTATGATTTGTTTTGTTTTTCGGGGGGGGGGGGGGCGGGGGTGTTTTTTGTTCATTTTTTGTTTTTTAATGAAAAAGCCTCAGGAAGGGAGTTATGAAATGAGGTAAAGTCACAGAGACAGCAGGTGCCAGATCTTGTGGGGACTTGAGGTCATGGGAAAGAGTTTGGATTTTATTCTGAGAATTGGTAATAGAAATCTACTGAAAGGTTTGAAGAGGGTCATTTCATGTGCTAGCTGCTAAGTGGCTTTTTTTTTTTTTTAAATAGAAAACCCAATTCTGGTTTCAAATGTTGGGCTGGTATTGCCTCAAGCTTTGTCCTGACTTTGCAATGCTCTCCCCCACTACCTCCCTGTTTCTAAACCTGATGAACGTTTCTTAGACATCATTCACCGAGCAGCTTTTGACACATTCTTTGCTCCTTTGGTACTACGCCATCCTGGTTTCCTCCTGTTCCACTGGTTTCGCCTCTCTGCTAGATCCTTCTCCTCTTTCCTCGGTATGGGAATCAATTCTCTTTCCTAGCAACACTCCCCTCTGAGGGGATCTCATCCAATTCTCATTACCTGTCCTAAATAGACCGCTAGTAACCTCATTTAGATCTACTTGGCCTCCTCTTGAATATCTTGCATTTCAATTGTAATAAGGCCAAAACAGAACTCTTGATTTCCCCCTCCAAATGTTCACTACTAGTCACGTTGCTTAAAGAAATGTTCATATTTTGCAAAGTTGCTTGAAGAATTACTGTCTTTCCTCATCAAGAGACTCATCGATTGCAGATCTACACAGGGCTCATGGTCCACGCCTCAGTTATCTCCTGCCCACACTTCTCTGACAGCCTCCTGCTTCAACTCCCACCCTGAGGGCTTTTATTTTTAGAATTAAGTTATTACCTTACGTTTATTGAATATTAGTCTTTTCCAATTGTTTTTTTTTTCTTCTTTACTTGACAGTTATTTATTTCACTCTGTTCCTTTCCTTCTCACTCGTACTTTGTGAACAGGTAATGAAGAATCAGAACTTAACATTTATATGCCTATGTTGGACATATTTACATACAGTATTTAATCCCTCAATACTGTTGTGAAGTAGGTGTGATCATTTCTGTTTTACAGATGGGGAAACTGAGGGCATACAGAAATTAATAAACGTACCTACATTCTTAAGTGTGGGAACTGAAATTCAAATTCTGTTTTTTCTGACTCCCACTCTTTCCTGGCTACCATTCTGCCTTTATAGGGTTTCCTCCCTCCTGTACTCCTTAAAGTCTCTGGCCAATCATCCTCCCTCTCCCCATCCATCCCACCCTCTCAGATTCCTGTGATTGTATTTTATCTCATTATTCTGCATTTCCTCTTATATTCACTGACCCATTCTTACCCACCAGTGACACTCAGGTAGTAGTTTTCCAGTGACAGTCAGCGGTTCTCACCCTGTGGGTCGTGACCCCTGAAAATACATCCTGCATATCAGATATTTACATTATGATTCATTGCAGTTATGAAGTAGCAACGAAAATAATTTTATGGTTGGGGGTCACCACAACATGAGGAACTGTATTAAAGGGTTGCGACATTAGGAAGGTTGAGAACCACTGTGAGAGGATTAGCTTCATGGCTGCCATCAATATCCAAGCCACTTAACTATGTTAAGTGCTTTGAAGACTTAGAAAGAAAATATCTAATGTGTTTCTGTGATGTCTTTATTTGCTTTCTGGTAATGGGGCAGCATTAAGACTGTTGTGCTTAGTAAATGCTGACACCCATCTTTTACTGTCTGTAGTTTAATATGCAATTGATTAAAATCTCTACTTCCCATGACAGTGTAGGTTTAATCTGTGTGTGTCTTGATAGAGAATTTCTCCTTTTTAGCATTTAAAAAAATCATTTTCCTCTATATTAATTGATACTTTTGTTACATTTTTCTCACTTAATTTTTTTTTAATTCTACTCACTTAATTTTTAATACAGGTAAACCTAATAATACATGATAGGGTTTTTAACCAGAATTAACCATTTGTACTCCATAAGCGTCTATAGACGCAAGCGGCAGACCTTTTCTAATTCAAAATATCATGGCAGTTAACTGGCTAAATTATTTATTACTAGTATTAGTATGTAAAGTAATAACTACATGATTAAATAAATGCTTTACTCATACTCGGTTCTTTTTAAAAGAATCGTGACTGTTTAACCAGAAATAAAAATAATGTAATATGTGGTTTAAAACAGGTGTAGAAATAAAATTTGTGGCAATAGCACAAAAGCTGGGAGGGGAGACATGGAATTATAAGATTTTTAGACTGTAAGTGAAATGTTATCACTTGAAGGCAGACTGGTAAATATTTACACTATAAACTCTAAAGTAACCTTTAAAATAGCAAGACGGAGTTACAGAGGGTTTCCGAGATAGCCTGTGACATTGCTAGACTGGAAAGCATTGGTTCTTCAGACAGCCCAGCACCTAATGTGCATAACACCGCTCTCACATGGGAGGAGCTCTGCTCAGCCACAAGCCAGGCTGATAGCTGCCAGTACAGCGGTGGTGGTGGGAGCCTCTCCTGCCTCCTCAGCAGCGCTAAGGATATCCAACTGCAGTTTAGGCCTGCTCCCCGCTAGCAAGTGGACATCCCCCGAGGGCTGCCAGGCTGCCAGAGGGATGTCTGACTGCCAGCTTAGGCCCAATCCTGGGGAGCGGGCCTAAGCCAGCAGGTGGTTATCCCCTGAGGGGTCCCAGACTGCAAGAGGACACAGGCCAGGCTGAGGGGACCCCCCTTCCCCCCGAGTGCACAAATTTTTGTGCACCAGGCCTCTAGTCTATATATAAAAGGCTAATATGCTAAGTGTCCCTCCCACTGTCTGACCAGTCGCTATGACATGCACTGACCACCAGGGGGCAGACGCTCAACACAGGAGCTGCAGAGCTGCAGTGACTTGGCAGCAGAGGTTCTCAGGTGATGCACCCTGAAACCAGAGAGGAGGGAACCCAATTCCTTGCAGGGCTGCGTGATTCCTTCCGCCATGGGTTACGTTGTTGCTGGGGCACTGCCGGCCCCGAATCTGATTTACTGCACACTTGCATTTGCGTTCCACACCCTGTACGACAGCAACTTTTCAGAGTGCCCTCTCGCACTCCAGGACCCCTCGGGGGATGAGAGCTGGTTTCAGCCTAATCTCTGCAGGCCAGGCCGAGGGACTCCACCTGCTGGAGGGACCCTGCACACTCTGCAGACGCTGGGAGGGACCGCAGGAGGTTGGCTCCACGGTGTGTCCAGCCCTTCTTGCTCAGTCCTGCCCCACCAGCCACCTTCTAATTAACACATTGTCTGCGGGTAGTTTTATCGCGCGCTAACAGGTGGCGCGGGCCATTTTTGCTAATTTTTTGTGCAAATGGCAACGTTCAGTAAAATTACGATAACTTTAGTTTTACATATTTTTTTTCAATCAAACTTTTTGTGATTTACTATAAAATGTAGACTGAATTATTTTTCTTAGAATCGCACTGAATGCGTGGTGAGGCAGAGAATTGTGTGAAGGGATGACTCTACGCAGTTGAATAGATTACCGTTATACCTGGAAATACATACATAATTCACCATTGTATGTGTTAGAGACCCAAATTTTGTCCTTTGGAATTCGTATATCTGCATGTTAGCATCCCTTTAGAGCAATAAAAAAGTATAAAAATAAACGTATTTATACGTTACCCGCATTCTACTGCTAGTCTATAAAAAAACGTATTAATACGTGTCCTGCGCTCTACTACCAGTCAACGTAAAACATATAAATACGTTTCCCGCATACAATGTGTTAATTTCCTTTCAATGTACACGAATCTGTGCACCAGGTCACTAATTGCTGTATAACTAATATCCCCAAAAGGCAGTGTCTCAAAGCAACAATGATCATCTTATTGTTTGCTTGGGGTTTCTGCAGGGCTAGAATTCAGGAAGGGCTCAGCTGGGCGGTTCTGGCTTGGGAATGTGCAATGCACTGGAGTGGAGGTTTGGGTGCTGGGCTAGGGGGCTGGAGCCATGCTCTCTCAGGGAGTCTCTGGGACTCTCCATGCCAGCTGGTTAGTGCACATACAACATGGTCACTCCAGAGCACTCAGACTTCTGGGGTGGGGCTGAAGACTTCAAAGTTGAGTGTTATTGTCTACAGGGCAGAAGCTGCATCCCCTTTCATGATCGAGCCTGGGAGATATGTACCATCACTTCGGTTGTGCTCTAGAGCAGCGATAGAGAAACTTTTCCTGTAAAGGCCCAGATAGTAAGTGACTTAGACTTTTGGATCATGCAGTCACGGTCACTCACAGCTACTCAACTCTGCCATCACATAGTCCCAAGAGGAGCTCTGTCAGCCTGAATGAGAAGATGCAGGGTTGGCCCACAGTCCACCTGCAACCTAGAGCCGAACCTGAGTCAGAGCCGCTGAACCTCAGCTGTAACAATGGCACATAACTTTTAATGTTGCAAGCCACTGAGCTTTGGACGTTTCTTGTTCCTCAGCATGACTGTAGCAAAATGTGCATCTACTGTGTGCCAAGACCCTGAGCATACAGAGAACACATTGCAATGGATTGCTTCTCTTCTTGAGCATGGCCTGGGAGCCCGGTGGCATCTGGTCTCTCATCTCCTGTCACTACCTGCCAGTCTCTTTCCAGTGGTTCCATGTCTTTGTGCCCTTTGCACACACAATACCCTCTGCCCTTGGCTGCCTAGCAAATCATATGTAGTCTTCAAAACTCACTGGAAAGCATCTCCTTTATGAAACGTCCCCCCAAAGCCTCTCCTAATACCTTCTCCAGCACTTGTTCGCATGCTCATGAACTCTTGTCTGTGATGATGCTTGTTCACTAGTCAGAGCCCCTGCCAGGCTGTAGTCCCCTTGCTCACGGGGAAGGTGCCTTTCCATGGTCACATCAATCCTCAGGCCTTAGGACAAAGCCTTGCACTGGAGTGCATTTGAGGGGTGTTGCTGAAGTTGTGACCTGAGGCAGACGGAGTCCTGAGGGGGAGGGATAGGCTTTAAGTTTGAGGCAAATTCTCTGTTTGGAATTCTCATTTCTCCATCATTTTTCTGCAGAACAAGTCGGATTCAAATAAACATCAAGGGCAAGTTTGAAGAGTAAAGGAATAAAAAAAAATTCCGAAGACTGTTGTGGTCTTAGGAGTTTTGGGGTTGATGTGATATTTATAAAGCTTGCTGTGTTCGTTTATTTTAGTATCACCACACCACCCATCAATTTCCTCCTCTCCCTTTAGCAATTTGTCCTCAAATTCCCTAACCAGTGAGTTCCAGGCAACCACCCAATTTACAACACCCTAGCGCACCTTCAGAGAACTGCCCAGGGTCCGTGCCAGAGCGGACAGTTCTGATTTCCCTCCTGGCTTTCTAGGGGTCTCTGTCCGAGTCCCAGGGGCAGCATTCGAGAGAGGACAGTTGAGCATGCCCAGAGGGCGTCTGTGCTCATCCAGGAGAGGCAGAGGCAGGGACTGGTGGGCCTCTTCTGTCCACTAGTGCGCATGGCACGTTGCATGGAGCCCTGAGCCACTTGCGGATTGATGAGGACCGCTCGTCAGCAGGACTGGGTTGTCATGTTAGTATGATGGGGACATGCTTAGGCACATCTTAATTTTTCATGCAGCTCTTTAAAACCCTCCGTGAAAGTAATATAGGAACTATCAGAGACTGGGAGTATGAATTGGATATGTACTTGTTTTATTTGACTGTAATCCTGGCTCTGCCTCTAGCTAGCTCGTTGGGACTCTGAGAAATGAATGGTTTGGAAGTAACTGAGAGCTAATGTTCCCTTAAACCTCTGAGATTCTAAGATTTCATAATGGATTTAGCAGCTGCAGGCTTTTGATGATGTGCCCAGAAATACACACCACAATCCGATCAAGATTGTGCACACGCCGATCTTTAAATAAGGGTGAGTGGGGGACTGATGAGATGTTGGTGAGGATAAAATAGAGTGCCGGATGGGAACACGCTTCATGCCATGCCAGATGTGGACATGCTGATGTGTATTACGCGAAGTCCTGCCCACACTGAAGAGGGAAACGCTGCATTTGGCAGCCTGCTATCTCCTTAACAAAATTTGTGATTGTTTTGTACAAACGGTGGCCTACAACGGAAGGAAGAGGCTGAAAGCAGGTTCTGGTGAGAGATGGTGTACAGAACAGAACATCCCTCGCATCATCGGTGGTCTCCTGCCCTTCCCTTGCCCAGGAATCAGTGATTGTCATCACACCTGACCAGTCTGCAAGCGAGAAATCCAGAGCTGCTTCTGGACCCACCTCTCCTGTGAGACCAGGGACCATGCTTATTCTTTTTTTTTTTTTTTTTAATTGCTTAAAGTATTACAAATGTCTCCTTCCCCCCCCCCCCCCGCCCTTGACAATCCCCTGGCCTCCCCTACCCCCCAGTGTCTTATGTCCATTGGTTATGCTTATATGCATGCATACAAGTCCTTCGGTTGATCTCTTACCCCGCCCCCCTTTCTGCCCCCCCACCCTCCCCGGCCTTCCTGCTGTAGTTTGACAGTCTGTTCGAGGCAGCTCTGCCTCTGTATCTATTATTGTTCAAAAGTTTATAATGGTCTCTATTATCCATGAATGAGTGAGATCATGTGGTATTTTTCCTTCGTTGACTGGCTTATGTACCACAGTTTTCTAATCCATTCATCTACAGATGGGCACTTAGGCTGTTTCCAGATCTTAGCTATGGTGAATTGTGCTGCTATGAACATAGGGGTGCATATATCATTTCTGACTGATGTTTCTGGTTTCTTGGGATATATTCCTAGAAGTGGGATCACAGGGTCAAATGGGAGTTCCATTTTTAGTTTTTTGAGGAAACTCCATAGTGTCTTCCATCGTGGCTGCACCAGTCTGCATTCGTGCTTATTCTTGTTCATCATTTGAATCCCTAGCACCTAGCAGAGGAGGAGCTCAGTATTTTAAAAATAAATCCTTAGTGTTAAGCATTGCCCCCTCCCTTGAGGCACAAATACCCTGGGCAAGGACACCTCAAGTTGTCAGATCTGCCTTCCTTGTGAGAGTAGCCACCCAGAGGGTCACTACGATCATCTGATGCTGGGTATTGCAGATAACTCGGTGCCGCGTGAACATCGCGAGGGGCGATGGCAAGTGCTGATGATCAGGTAAGGCTCGCCTGCTTCCCCTGCTGCCTGGGGTTGGTTCTGCGTGTTGGTCTGTCTGCTTGGAGATCCTGCACGGAGAGAGGGCATCCACCCACTGGTCCCTGAGCTCAGAGGACCCTTCCAGTTCTGAAAACCAAAAGGAAAAACATTCAGATAGCCATGAGTAATGACAGAAATTTTATCTGAGAGTGAAAAAAAAAAAATCAGGGGCCTTGCCTACATTTCATCTGTGTGGGTGAGGCAAAATGAACCACTCAACAGGATTACGAAGGCAATTGTGAGAAAGGGAGTAAAGTGGTTTTTGTTGTGCCCTTGCATCTTGTTCAATGGGCTGGTTCCTTTGTGCGTGGTATTTCTTCCCCTTATGCAGTGTGTCTAAGAGAAAGACACTCCTCCTCGACCTCTCAGCCTCTTTCAGGACAGGCCAGCCCCTCCTTCTTTCTGGAAATGTTCTTCTTTGAGTTCTGGGGGTACTACGTTCTGGTTTTCCTTAAGCTCTGGGGTAGTTCCTCTTCAGGCCCCTCTGCTGGCTCCTTCTCTGCGAACAGGCTAAATTGCGCCCCAGGCCTCAGCCCTTTTATCTTCCCCGAGTGATCTCATCCGGAAACATGGCTTTAATTACCATCTATTAACTGAGGAGCTCCCAAATTTATATCTCTGATTTTGACCTCTCCCTTGACTCCCAGACTTGCACAATCAGAAAAGCCTTCTTAAAGTCTCCATGTGGATGAGGTGCTGGATATTTTCTGTTTTCCCCTGTGGATCCACTCTCCTCCTGCCCCCCATTCCCACCCCTGCCCCGTGCCCTGTGAGGCGGGCTGTGATGTGCTGCATCACCAGGCTGCCTTGTCTCTGGCCTCCAGTTGGATTTGCCCAGTTGGAAAAATTGGCCGTAGGTGGAAAGTCAGGAGGAGAGTGAGGTCAGGGTATGTGCCCCCTTGTCTTCCTCTTTGTCTCTTTACTGTGGCTTAGACATTTCCCTCTGCTGAGGTCAGCCCTTCCCATGGCCACAGCTATTCTCGCTGGCTTCCGGTAAGACCATCCTTCCTCCCTTTGCCCCTTTGGGCCTAGAGCTGGTCACCTTTCTGTGTTGCAGCTTTAACATGGCCCGAAAAGGAGTCCTGTTTATACCAAGCACATGGCACCAGCATGTTCTTTGTGCAGCCAGTGAGAACCCGGGCCCAGAAGTCACTTGGTTTAAGGATTTCTTACCTGTGGACACAGGCAACAACAGTGGCTGCACTGAGCAGTTACGGCCAGGTGCCCTTCAGATCAAAGAACGTAAGGCCTGATTATATTATAAAATGTTGACATTTTGCTGGGTCTTCATGGCTTTTTCATGAGGGCCATTCATCTGTGACTCCCCATCTCTAACAACTACAGAATTAAATGCTGTTTCGTACACTTGCAATGAGATTTTCCCAACATTTCTCACTGCACGATGAGCCCTTCAGTGGCATAACCTTGTTCATCATTGTATCATTACCTACACCATATTTGAAATATAATAGATGCCCCAAATGTGTGTGTTGGGTTTATGAGTTAATTAAGGTTTGCTAGATATAGGTCTAGTTAAAGCCACCTTTTTTGTTCTTGCATATTTGGACTCTCAGTAACAGCATAAGACTTTTATCGGATTAGTACGGTCTTAACTTACCTAGTGATTCTGTCTCAGCCTTAGTAGTCTAGGACTTTCAGCTTGAGTTCTTCTAAAGTGCAAGGGATGAGAATTAAGTAGGAATGTTTTTGGCTTTTGAGTTGTTTTTGAGCTGAACGAAGTTCACAAAACTACTGGGAGATTCTACAGGAACAGCTGTGATGTGACCCTGTAGAAGGAAATGTGCATTTTTAAAAAGGCAGAGTATAAACAATAAACATGCTGGGAGGTCACACTGAGAGGGGAAGAGGAAGGCTGGGAATAGACATGGGAATATTTCACACTAGCGCTGAGATTGCTAAGCTTTTTTCCTGATGTCTTTAAAAGAAGTTTTAGCCATTTTTGGAGAAGAGATGATTGTGGCTATTTATGAACATCATGTTGCTAGGTGACACCCTGGGATGAGCACCATGCTAACCTATCACTCACTGATTTCCAGAACTAGCAATGAAGGGGATGTACGGGGGCGGGGGACAGAACCCAGGAAGGAATGCAGAGACACCGGGACAAGAACTGTCTGGAGCGAATGAATCAGCTTTAGAAAAACCTTCCTTATTCTCTCTCCATTCCTGTAAAATGATCTGTTCAGGGTCTTAGGTCCAACCTTTCCCCTGCTCTGATTCAGGGCCCCTTTGTTGCTAGCAGCCTTTTCCTCTATTATGACATTTGGCCTCCTCTGGGAGAAAAGCAGATCTGCTTCCTGCAGAAGCCAAGTCGGGAAATCACCAGGGAGGAAACCGAGAAGTCAGGCTCCCCATGCAGCGAGTCTGAGAACCGCATTCTCTGCTGTCTGTGCACACGCGGCCTGGGAATGTGTGGGAGGCCGTGCAGCCGAGCTGCGGTGCAAGCCAAGCCTTTGAGAATGATGCTGCGTGTGCTGCACTGTGATGAGGCTGACGTGCAATCACTGACACCTGCGATTTCAATACATCTGAAATAATAGCAACCTGGGGCAAAGCCAATCACAGTTTGAAATGTACCTATTGAAAGCTTGGCTGCTAATGTTCAGTTACCTAATAAGCATGGGTTTAGGTGGGGAATATACAGGTTCACACAGCTGGCTGGAGTCAGTGGATAGCCACCTGTGAGATATTAGCCAGCATCCGGGGGTTTTCAAGAATTTGTGAGTGCTTTGGGACAGGGTGGTATTGCGTGCATGTGTTAGCCTGTGTTTCCCTAGGGCCCTAGGCCATCTCCACCTTAGGGGCGGGCAGGCTTGAGCATAATTGCAAGGTGGATGCTTTGAATCTCATCCAAAGCACTTACTGGAACTGGGAATGCCTTTAGCCCCGCCTACCACTGAGGCTACAGTGGGTGTAATGCACCTCCTAGTGGCCGCGAGCTTGTGTGAACCAGGCCCCCTTCTGCTCTGCTGCTTGGAGAAATGCGGCAGGTACTATTCGCTCTCGTGGGGTCTCAGCTGGCTTCTGCAGCTGCCTCCATTGCAGGTCTCCAAATTAGTGAAGAGGTTGTCTACCAGCTCTTGAATGCCAGCCCTGTGAAAGTCACCTTTATGAAAAATTTTAAAGGATGATGTCCCACTATGAACAGCAAAAGGATGATCCCTCTAAGGCAGTGGTTCTCAACCTTGGCTGCACATTAGAATCACCTGGGAATCTTTTTAAAATCCTGATTTCTGGGCCTCATCCTCCGGAAATTCTGTTTCTTTGTTATGGGGTGGGGCCACAACATTAGTAACAAAGAAACAGAATTTCCGGAGGATGAGGCCCAGAAATCAGGATTTTAAAAAGATCCCCAGGTGATTCTAATGTGCAGCCAAGGTTGAGAACCACTGCTCTAAGGTAACCTTTTTTTTTTTTTTTTTTAAAGTTTCTTCTTCCTGCGGACACCACTGCCTTCAAAGGCAGATGGCTTGGCAAGAGGGACCAGGGCGGGGCTTCTGTCCACACTTGTCCTTGTACAAAACAGATCGAATAAGAAGATTGAATAAGAACAAAAAGATAAAGCACCCATCTTAAACAATTATCAGCTCACAGCTAATCTTATTCATACATACCTTAACTTTCTTCCCCACCTAAAATACTCTAAAGAAAATTCTAAAGGGATTGCATGTAATCTATATCATTTCACCCATAAATATTTCAGTATGTATCTATCATAAGCAATCACCAATACACCTGAAACCTCTATAATTTTGTTAACCAAGTCACCCCAATAAAATTCAATTAAAAAACAGATACAAGTAGTTAGTAGTAATTCCTAATATCAACTTATACCCAAGTTGGTGTTCATATCTCCTTGTTTGTCTCATACTTCTTTTTAACAGTTTGCTTGTTGTTTGTTTGTTGTTTGTTTCAATCCTCACCTGAGGATATTTTTCCCATTGATTTTCAGACAGAGTGGAAAGGGGGGAGGAGGGGGAAAGAGAAAAACATCAACGCATCCATCGGTTGCCTCCTGCACACGCCCCAAAAATCTGTGGGGATTGAACCCACAATCGAGGTAAGTGTCCTTGACTGGGAATCGAACCCAGCCAGGCCCCTTTGGTCCACAGGCCAATGCTTTAACTGCTGAGCAAAACCAGCCACGGTCAGTTTGCTTGTTTTAATCTAGACCCAAATAAGGTGTAAATGTTGTGATTAGTGAGTATGTATCTTAAGTCTCTCTGCATAAACGAGGTCATTTGCTCTGTAGTTTCCGACAACCTGGATATTACTGATCACATCTCTGTGGTGATTTAACACCTCTCAGTAGAGAAGCTCCCCCCCCTCCCCCTTACTCAAGCTTTTGCTTTCCATGGTTTCAGTTACCCATGGTCAACTCTGGTCCAAAAATATTAAGTGAAAAAATCCAAAACTAAGCAATTTATAAGTTTTACATTGCATGTCATTGCATGAAATGACATGCTCCATCCTCCCTGGGATGTGAATCATCCCTTTGTCCAGTGTATCCACCCCGTATGTGCCTCCTGTCCTTTAGCAGCCATCTTGTTCTCTTTTATTAGTAATAATTGCTGTTAATTTCTTACTTTTCCTAATTTATAAAGTTTATTATAGGTACGCAAGTACAGGAAAAAGCATAGAATATATAAGATTTGGTACTATCCATAGTTTCAGGCCTCCATGGGGGATCTTGGAACATATCCTCTGCGGGTAATGGGGACTCCTGTATGTCCTTGGTAATTTCTGTAAATTGGAAATTGGATCAAGAGTCATGGCCAGATGTAGGTTTGTTTTTTTCACGGTGAAATGACTTCATGGGTGGTAGGAAATATTTCTGTAAGAGAGGCTGATATGGCCAGTGTGAGCCCCTTCAAACTAACTTCTGTGCCTTTGACATGTCCCCATCATTATTTGAGAAGTTTATTTAAAATTTTTATTGATTGATTGACTTTTAGAGAGAGTACATCCATTCCCCTCTCTCTAAAGAGAAACATCAAATTATTGTTCCACTTACACTTTCATTGCTTTTCTTGTATATGACCTGATCAAGGATCAAACCTGTAACCTTGGCATATCTGGACGACACTTTAGCCAACTGAGCCGCCCAGCCAGGACTGTTGGAGCACTTTTTAACTTTCTGGCACAACAGGTGCTCCAGGCTCATCATGTACTACCCTGTCCCAGCGATGGAACGGGCCATCGCTTCAGTGAGCACTTACATCTATTACTAGAGAATGGCTTTTAGAAATCAAGATCTAGGCACTAGGTGCTTCATTCTTATTGAGGTGTTGCTGTTCCCAGGCCTTCTCAATAGACAGGCCTAGGAATATATGTATGTATGTATATGGATGCAGAGATGTACAAACATATCCTCACCTGAAGATATATTTTTAAATTAATTTTTTTTTTTGAGAAAGAGAAGGAGGGAGAGAGAGAGAGAGACAGAGAGAGAGAAAGAGAGAGAGAGAGAGAGATGTCAATTGGCTGCCCACCATACGCAACCTGACCGGGGATCAAACTTGTAACCTAGGCATGTTCCCTGACTGGGAATCAAACATGCAACCTTTTGGTTACAGGATGACACTGCTACCTACTGAGAAACCCAGCCAGAGCTGTGTATATATTTTAAAAACACAAATTCATTCTGATATCTCTGATTCCAAACCAACATAACTAGGTTGATTCTTCTCCCCTCTTATGTTTATAAATCCCTTCTTCAATAGTGACAAGCTTAAATCCCATTATCCTCAATGTATGTACCTACTTGCTCAATCTTCTTCCACCCCACTTAACACATATTCCTTGTGTGGGCCCTCTACCTGCCTCTGAGAAGCCACTGCCCATACTGGCATAATTTCCTTGTGTGGATCTCTGGCAGCCCCCAGGGATACCATACACCACTTCTTCGTCTGAGCCTCTAATACTAAAGATTTTTTTTACTGAACTAAGATGGAAGATAGGGAGCAAAAAAGGAAGAGAGAGAGAGAGAGAGATTGGGAAAGAGAAAGGAAGGAAGGAAAGATTTATGTTCATTTTTTAAAAGATTAATTCCAGAGAATTAATAAAATTCTCCAAAGTCCATACTCAAAAAGGCCAAGAGCTACTACTTATACAGCTGTGGGAACATAGTTAAATGTTTTGGAATTCTCAGATGAGAAAAAGAGTACTAATAAAAGAGTAATATGCTAAATAGACCGAATAGACTGGCCGTCTTCCAGACGTCATTCCAGACATCCTTCCTGACAAAGCTGGGGGCGTGGCTGGCCTGCAAACCACCCACAGCCCCTCGCCCAGGCCAGCCTCTCCCCCGAGGGGGGACCCCCACCCTGATCAGGGGCATGGCTGGTCTGCAAACCCTCTGCGGCCCCAAGCCCAAGCTGGCCCCACCCCCCAGCAGGGACCCCCCCCACCCCAATCAGGGGTGTGGCCGGCCTGCAAACCCCACAGCTCCTCACCCTGGCCCACCCTGGCTCCCAGTCAGGTCCCCCACCCCAATCCGGGACCTCCTTCAGGGCAGGCCAGCTGGCCCCCACCCGTACACCAGGCCTCTATCCTATATAATAAAAGGGTAATATGCAAATCGACCTAACAGCAGAATGACCAGAACGACTGCTGGACCAGTCACTATGAGGTGCACTGACCATCTCTCAGTCCCTTCTCCCAGCCATCAGGCACCAATCACCCGGTGGAGAATGGGGAACTGGGGATGGGTGGCAGTGGGGGGGGGGGGGGGGCGGGGCTGGCTGTGGACAGCTGGGGAAGATGGCCCTGATCACAGGCCAGGCCTAGGGACTGTTTCTGCACATGAATTTCATGCGCCGGGCCTCTAGTCCTATATAATAAAAGGCTAATATGCAAATCAACCAAATGGTGGAACAACCGGCCGCTATGACACACACTTACCACCAGGGGGCAGATGCTCAATGCAGGGGAAACACCGCTCACAGTTGGTGAGCACAGCAGTGGTAGTGGGAGCCTCTTCTGCCTTCGTGGCAGTGCTAAGGATGTCCAACTGCCAGCTTAGGCCTGCTCCCCTAAGCCGGCAGTCGAATATCCCTTGGAGGCTCCTGGACTACAAGAGGGTGCAGGCCAAGCTGAGGGATCCCCCACTGAGTGCAAGAATTTCGTGCACTGGGCCTCTAGTTCTATTTTTTTTTTTTTTTTTTAGTAAATCTTTATTGTTCAGATTATTACATTTATTCCTCTTTTTCCCCCCATTGCTCCCCTCCACTCAGTTCCCACCCCACCCTCTGCCCTTACCCCCCCCCCCCACTGTCCTCATTCCTAGGTGCACAATTTTTGTCCAGTCTCTTCCCGCATCTCCCACACCCCTTTCCCCACTAAGAATAGTGAGTCCATTCCCTTTCTATGTCCCTGATTCTATTATAATCACCAGTTCATTCTGTTCATCAGATTATTTATTCACTTGATTCTTAGATTCACTTGTTGATAGATGCATATTTGTTGTTCATAATTTGTATCTTTACCTTTTTCTTCTTCTTCTTCTTCTTAAAGGATACCTTTCAGCATTTCATATAATCCTGGTTTGGTGGTGATGAACTCCTTTAGCTTTTCCTTATCTGTGAAGCTCTTTATCTGACCTTCAATTCTGAATGATAGCTTTGCTGGATAAAGTAATCTTGGTTGTAGGTTCTTGGTATTCATCACTTTGAATATTTCTTGCCACTCCCTTCTGGCCTGCAAAGTTTCTGTTGAGAAATCGGCTGACAGTTGTATGGGTATTCCCTTGTAGGTAACTGAGTTTCTTTCTCTTGCTGCTTTTAAGATTCTCTCTTTGTCTTTTGCTCTTGGCATTTTAATTATGATGTGTCTTGGTGTGGTCCTCTTTGGATTCCTTTTGTTTGGGGTTCTCTGCGCTTCCTGGACTTGTAAGTCTATTTCTTTCACCAGGTAGGGGAAGTTTTCTGTCATTATTTCTTCAAATAGGTTTTCAATATCTTGCTCTCTCTCATCTTCTGGCACCCCTATAATTCTGATGTTGGTACGCTTGAAGCTGTCCCAGAGGCTCCTTACACTATCTTCGTATTTTCGGATTCTTTTTTCATTTTGCTTTTCTGGTTGGGTGTTTTTTGCTTCTTCGCATTTCAAATCTTTGCCTTGATTCTTGCGCTCCTCTGGTCTGCTGTTGGGAGTCTGTATAATATTCGTTATTTCAGTCCGTGTATGCTTAATTTCTAGTTGGTTCTTTATCACAACATCGAAGGTCTCATTAGATTTCTTGAGGATCTCACTACATTTATCGGCGGCTTCTAGACAGTTCTTGAGAGACCTTAAAAGTGTGGTTCTGAACTCAATATCCTCCATTGACAGTTTTGTCCTGTTTCTTTGTCTCTGCATTTTTTTATGCTTTTTTGGTGCACCCCCTAGTGGTCTTTGTGTGCAGTCTTGTTGTAGTTAAGCCTTGATTGTTGTAGTTAATACTAGGGGGATTTGACCTCCAGGCCAACTGGCTGTCCTTAAATAACAGGTGTGAGATGGTTCCTCATTGTCATTTGGATTTGAATCTCTCGGATGATTACTGATTTTCAGCATGTTTTCATATGTCTCTTGGCCTTCCTTATGTCCTCTTTTGAAAAGTATCTATTTAGGTCCATTGCCCATTTTTTGATTGGGTTGTTTATCTTCCTTTTGTTAAGTTGTGTGAGTTCCCTGTAAATGTTGGAGATTAAACCCTTCTCGGTGACAACATTGGCAAATATGTTCTCCCACGCAGTGGGCTTTCTTGTTGTTTTGTTGATGGTTTCTTTTGCTGTGCAGAAGCTTTTCATTTTGACGTAGTCCCATTTGTTTATTTTCTCTTTAGTTTCCATTGCCCTAAGGATCTGTATTTATGACGATATTGCTTCGGCATATGTCTGAGATTTTGCTGTTTGTGGATTCCTCTAATATTTTTATGGTTTCCCATTTTACGTTTAAGTTCTTTATCCATTTTAAGTTTTTTTTGTGTGTGTGTGTGTGTGTATGGTGTAAGTTGGTGGTCTAGTTTCATTTTTTTGCATGTATCTGTCCAATTTTCCCAACACCATTTATTGAAGAGACTGTCTTGACTCCATTGTATGTTCTTGCCTCCTTTGTTGAACAGGAGCGATGAAAATGGGTATCCCTGTCTCGTTCCTGTTCTTAGGTGAAGTGGTTGTAGCTTTTTCCCATTGAGTATGATGTTGGCTGTAGGTTTTGTCATATAAGGCTTTTATTATGTTGAGGTATGATCCCTCTATTCCCACTTTGCTGAGGGTTTTTATCAAGAAAGGATGTTAGATTTCGTCAAATACTTTTTCTGCATCAATTAATATGACTATGTGGTTTTTATCCCTCAATTTGTTTATGTGATGTATCACGTTTATTGATTTGCAGATATTGTACCATCCTTGTGTCCCAGGGATAAATCCTACTTGGTCATGGTGTATGATCTTTCTGATGTAATGCTGGATCCAAATTGCTAGAATTTTGTTGAGGATTTTGGCATGTATGTTCATGAGAGATATTGGACTGTAATTCTCTTTCATTGTGTTGTCTTTAACTGGTTTTGGTATTAGGGTAATGCTGGCTCCATAGAATGAGCTTGGAAGTGTTCCTCTTGAATTTTTTTTGAATAGTCTGAGGAGGATAGGTTTTACTTCTTCTTTGAATGTTTGGTAAAACTTCCCTGTGAAGCTGTCTGGCCCCGGGCTTTTGTTTGCTGGCAGCTTTTTGATGACTGCTTCAATTTCCTCCATAGTTATCGGCCTATTGAGATTTTTAGATTCTTCCTGATTGAGTTTGGAAGGTTGTATTTTTCAAGGAATATGTCCATTTCCTCTAGGTCAATGGTCGGCAAACTCATTAGTCAACAGAGCCAAATATCAACAGTACAACGAGTGAAATTTCTTTTGAGAGCTTAATTTTATAAATTTAAACTTAAAATTTTTTAAACTTAAACTATATAGGTAGGCACTTTGTTATTAACTTAATTAGGATACTCCTAAGGCTTAGGAAGAGCCACACTCAAGGTGCCAAAGAACCACATGTGGCTCGTGAGCCGCAGTTTGCCGACCACAGCTCTAGGTTGTCTAGTTTGTTGGAGTAGAGTTGTTCATAGTATTTTTTAACAATCCTTTGTATTTCTGTGGGGTCTGTTGTTATTTCACCTCTTTCATTTCTGATTTTGTTTATTTGGGTCCTCTCTCTTTGCTCCTTGGTGAGCCTGGCTAGAGGTTTATCAATCTTGTTTATCCTTTCAAAGAAACAGCTCTTGGTTTCATTGATCTTTTGTATTGTTTTTTTTGGTCTCCATGTTATTTATTTCTGCTCTGATCTTTATTATCTCCTTCCTTCTGCTCACTCTGGGGTTTTCTTGTTGCTCTCTTTCTAATTCTTTAAGTTGTAGAGTTAGATAATTTATTACCATTTTTTCTTGTTTTTTGAGGTAGGCCTGTAGAGCTATAAACTTTCCTCTCAGGATGGCTTTCTCTGTGTCCCATAGATTTTGGATTGTTGTTTTGTCATTTGTTTCCAGGATGTTTAAAAAAATTAAAAAGAAATTAAGTTTTACAAATATTTTCTAAAACATCTAGGTCTGAATGTCAGTCACCTTACACAGATGTTAACAACGGTGTACTGAGGCAATATTAGAAACTCACCATTTCAGAGGCTTATCTTTCCGTTTGGATACTAAGTGCTATTTGCATATACTCATTTATGGGGAATAATAGATGATATTATTTAATTTTAACAAATTAACCATGATAAAATGGACAAATGGCTTTAAAAGATTCTGTGAAAAAACTTAAGCTTAAAGGTCAAACTATGAGTGTCAGCACATTTATATTAAGGGAATGGTAGACCTAGCACTATGCAGCCAGTACAAGCTCCTCAGGAGCCACATGAGAATCAAACAATGAAGGCTTGCAGTCAGCCCAAAGAATTAGAGACTGCAAAGAGACCCTTTGAAGTATGAATCTCTACCCACTATCCTCAATAATGACCCTCTCCCTGTATGGTTATTTAAGACTAGGGCCCAGTGCACGAAATTCGTGCACTGGGTGTGTGTGTGGGGGAGAGTGTCCCTCAGCCCAGCCTGCCCCCTCTCACATACTGGGAGCCCTCAGGCGTTGACCCCCATCACCCTCCAATTGTAGGATCGGCCCCTTGCCCAGGCCTGACGCCTCTGATAGAGGTGTCAGGCCTGGGCAGGGGACCCTCATTTCCCCCCATCACTGGTTCTGCCCCCAGCCCAGGCCTGATGCTTCTGGCCCAGGCTTCAGGCCTGGGCAGGGGACCCCCAGACCCTTCCGATTGCTGGCTCTGCCCCTTGCCCAGGCCTGATGCCTCGGCCAGAGGCGTAGAACCCCATCACCCTCCAATCGCCTGATCGGCCCCTTGCCCAGGCCTGACGCCTCTGCCAGAGGCGTCAGGCTTGGACAGGGGACCCCCATCTCCCCCCGATCACTGGCTCTGACCCCCACCCAGGCCTGAGGCCTCTGGCCCAGGAATCATGCCTGGGCAGGGGACCCCCATCTCCCTCTGATCGCTTTCTCCACCCCCCGCCCAAGCCTGATGCCTCTGACCCAGGCCTCAGGCCTGGGCAAGGGGACCATCATATCCCCCCAAGCCCCGGCTCCGCCCCCCCAGCTCCCCGTGGTTGCAGGCTCCGCCCCTGCCCAGGCCTAACGCCTCTGGCCTGGGCGTCCGGCCCGGGCAGCGGGGACCCGCAGCTGCAGCAGCCCCGCGATCGTGGGCTCTGCTTTAGGCCCAGGCAAGGGACCCCTAGCTCCTGGGACTGCCAGCTTTGACCATGCCCAGCTCCCATCGCTGGCTCCACCCCTACCTCCTGCTATCACTGGCCAGGGTGGCAAAGGCGCCTGATTCTCCGATCATGGCTGGGGGGCAGGGCAAAGGCGGCCCTGCCCTGTCCCCCAGCTCTTAGCTCCCCCCTGGGTTTCCGATCACTGTCAGTGGCAGGGGGCTTCTTCCTGCTTTCCCTTTCGCCTCCCTGCATTGTGCCTACATATGCAAATTAACCGCCATCTTGTTGGCAGTTAACTGCCAATCTTAGTTGGCAGTTAATTTGCATATAGCCCTGATTAGCCAATGAAAATGGTAGCGCCGTACGCCAATTACCATTTTTCTCTTTTATTAGTGTAGATACTATGTGCACCAGTATTCATAACAGCATTATTCACAATAGCCAAAGCATGGAAGCAACCCAAGTGCCTATTGACAGATGAATGGAAAATCAAAATGTGGTATACACATACAATGGAATCCAGCCTTGAAAAGGAAGGTAAGTCTGACGTGTGTTATAATGTGAATGAACTTGAGGACATTACGTTAAGTGAAATAAGCCAGTCACAAAAAGGCAAATGAGTCCTTTTATTTTTGCAATTTAATCCTGGGTTTTTCATGAGAAGGACAGGGTGGGCTTGGACTTCCCCTTGCCCAGGATAATTTTTTGTTATTTTGTTGTTGTTGTTGTTGTTGACAACTTACTCTAATTGTGTTGTTGTCACTCTTACTCTAATTTTGTCCTTTCCTAATGAATATTGCTTTGTTCTTCAACAATTTTTAACTGTTCTTCAGCCAGTTGCTTTTGCAATTTTTCAATTATTTTCTTCCAGTATTCACTCTAGCTCCTCACATATTGCACATTCTTCCTCCTCTCTGGCTTTTTGTGCTGTAAGCTCAGCTTGGCTCTGTTGCTTGCATTATTTGAGCAACTGCTTTTCCATGATGTGCTTGGTTGGCTTCCTCCACCCTTCAGAGAACTTCTCGCTCAATTTCATTCTTCCTTTTCTCCAGTTCTTCCTCTAATCTTTTGGCTACTAATTCTTCCACTCTTTGTGCTATTTCCTCAATGAGTTTTTCTTCTATTTCCTGCTGCCAGAGTTCTGGGGTCCATAAGTCCCAAATTAAAATGTCAGCAAGCCTGGCTCTTTACGAGGCTTTGAGAGAGAATCTGTTCCAAGCCTCTCTTAGCTTCTGGTGGTTGCTGGCAATCCTTGGCATTCCTGGATGCTCCCTGGCTTCCATTCTAGCCTTTGTCTTGAATTTGAGATACTTGGAGTACTGAAAATCATAGAGCCAGGAAGTAGAATTGCAGTTGCTTGGGGCTGAGGAGAGGAAGAGAATGAGGAGTTGTTGTTTAATGGGTATAGATATAGAATTTCAGTTTTACAAAATGAGAAGAGCTATGGAGGTGGGTGGTGTTGGTGGCTGTACAACATTATAAATGTTGTTACTACCAGTGAACTGTAAACTTAAAAGTGGTTAAAATGGTAAATTCTATATGTACATTTTACCACAAATAAAAAAGTGGGAGGAAAAGATATTAACCAGTGATGGTATGAAGCCATCATGATTAGTAAGACTGATTCTCCACATATGAAATCAAATCTCTACAGTTTTCCAGCAATGATTAATTAAGTTTATTGGTCAACCCAGTACCATATACAGTTTTCTTTAAACTCAATAACAAGTGTTTAAAATACTATTTTCTTTACTATTAAAAGATTTTTTTTAATGTCATTGGGAAACCCTTACTTTTTAAAGTGGCATGGAAATCAACATTACAAAGACATAAATTGCATCCTGGAGATACTGTTGGAAGACAGAAATAATTGCTGATAATATGAAGATACAAATGCAAGAAACATGTAGAATGGGAGGTTTGTTATCCAGTCAAACTGGCCCTTTGCTTATTTCTGTAAATAGGGTGTTCCTGGAACGCAGTCCCACTCATCTGTTTATGTATTGTCTATGGCTACTTTCATGCTACAAAGGCAGAGTTGAGCAGTTATGACAAAACTATAATTAGCCCTCAGGGCACAAAACCTTTACTATCTGGCCCTTTACAGAAAAAGTTTCCTGATATCTGAGTTAGATGAACAAGTAAAGTGGTTCTAATATATCAAAGTATATTGTATTTTCTAGAATGTTTCAATGCAAAAACCTACATTTTTATTTAATAACAAATAATATTTTAAATATAATAAATACTAATATTTATAAAAAGTTTCTATACATGCAACCACTAAATCAAGTGGCTGCTTTGACCTGAATAAATAATACATAAAGGATTCTAGAGTTACAAATATAGCACCATATATGAAATTCATTCTCCACAGGATTTATAGGCAAGCTATGCTCCAAAAATAGGTAAAGCCAGAAATTTACAGAGCCACAAAATGAGGTTAATTTTATACAAAGACAACTGTTTAAAAACTTCGTACTCCACAGAAGTTTTCTCATTACTTAACAGTCAACATACTTAAATCTGTAGTTTAATGTCTGTGATCAGTTGTGGAAGTTTTCAGTCATTATGTCTTCAAATGTTTCTTTTGCCCCAATTCTCTCTTTTCTAAGTATAGATTTTTAAAACATATTTATTACATATTGTATATCTTCTTTCTTTACTTTCTATCTTTTTTTTTTTCTTCATGGTTCAGTCTCTACCAACATTCTCAGACTTGTCTTTTAATTACTTGAACATATTAATCACATATATTTTAAGGTACTATCTGGTAACTTCATTATTTGGATCCCTTGTGCATTTGTATCTATTATGTATTTTTTCTCTTAATTTTCAATTATGCTTTCTTTTCTTGTATATATGGTTTTTTAAAGTTATTAAGACTTGACATTGAGGAATATCCTTAAGTTCTGGATTACTAGTATCTTCCACCAAGAAAGTTTACTTTTATCAATTGCAGATCATCTTAATTCAAACAGGGACTGACATGCTTTGAAGTTAAGCTTCAGTCCTTGAGAGAGATGATTTTGTTTCTAGTTAACTTTTCAGTTTAGCCCCTGAAATATTGACCAGGGCTCCTCCTCTGATTTTTGTTTACCCTAGTCTTGTGAACCTGTTGAAAGTTTGTTTTCGTCTTTCACCCATAACTTATTTACTTATTTATTTGTTGTTAATCCTCACCCAAGGATATTTTTCCATTGATATTTAGAGAGAGTGGGAGGGAGAGGGAGAGACAGAGAGAGAGAAACATTGATGTGAGAGAGACACATTGATTGGTTGCCTCCCTCATACGCCCAGACTCTAAATGCTGGGCTTGCCTCTCTGGGTTCATCTCTCTCTTGGGTCTTCATCCATAATTCCTTACCACCTCGAATACCTGCAAACAGCTTTAAAATTTTTTTCTTGTCTAATATTTCTAGTTGTTTTAAATGAGAAAGTACTTTGGAAACAACCTAAACTGGAAGCAGAATTCCACTGGAAGGAAAAGATGAAATAAGAAATTCGTTTTGGACTATATCTGGGGAGAACCAAGATGGCGGCATGGTTAACGCCGGAGTTTGCTGCCTTGAACAACTACTTCAAAAGTGAAACTAAAAGACGGAATGGACATCACCCAGAACCACAGGAACGCTGGCTGAGTGGAAGTCCTACAACTAGGAAGAAAGAGAAACGCATACGGACACTCAGAGGAGGCGCAGTGCTGAAGTCAAATTCTGAGGTGCGGAGTGTGCGGAGCGGGCTGGCGGCGGAGGGCACGGTTGGCGTTTTCAATCAGGAGGGAGTCGCAGACTCTTAGCTCCAGATACGGGCGAGTCTTTAGGGACCCAGACTCAAACGGGAGAAGCGGGACTGTCTGGCTTCGGTCAGAGCGAGTGCAGCTTTCTCTCTGAGGTTTGCAGCGGGTGCTGGGACTCAGAGAGGCAGAGCCCCTGGGGACAGGACTGAGAGCCGCCATAACTGCTCTCTCTGGCCCACCCTGTTGATCCCGTGCAACCCACCTGCCCCGCCCAAGCCCTGCACAGATGCATTTGCCGGATAGCCTCAGGCAAAGACTAGATTAGCACCTCCCTAGAGGACAGAAGTTCTCTCACTGCAGACACAGCTGATTCTCACAGCCACTTGGCCTGGAGGTCAAACCCTCCCTGGTATTAGCTACAACAATCAAGGCTTAACTACAAGACTGCGCACAAAGACCACTAGGGGGTGCACCAAGAAAGCATAACAAAATGCGGAGACAAAGAAACAGGACAAAATTGTCAATGGAAGATATAGAGTTCAGAACCACACTTTTAAGGTCTCTCAAGAACTGTTTAGAAGCCACCGATAAACTTAATGAGATCTACAAGAAAACTAATGAGACCCTCGATATTTGATGGGGAACCAACTAGAAATTAAACATACACCAACTGAAATAAAGAATACTATACAGACTCCCAACAGCAGACCAGTGGAGCGCAAGAATCAAGTCAATGATTTGAAATGCGAGGAAGCAAAAAACACCCAACCGGAGGGGCGGAATGAAAAAAGAATCCAAAAATGCGAGGATAGTGTAAGGAGCCTCTGGGACAGCTTCAAGCGTACCAACATCAGAATTATAGGGGTGCCAGAAGATGAGAGAGAGCAAGATATTGAAAACCTATTTGAAGAAATAATGACAGAAAACTTCCCCCACCTGGTGAAAGAAATGGACTTACAGGTCCAAGAAGCACAGAGAACCCCAAACAGAAGGAATCCAAAGAGGACCACACCAAGACACATCATAATTAAAATGCCAAGAGCAAAAGACAAAGAGAGAATCTTAAAAGCAGCAAGAGAAAGAAACTCAGTTACCTACAAGGGAATACCCATACAACTGTCAGCTGATTTCTCAACAGAAACTTTGCAGGCCAGAAGGGAGTGGCAAGAAATATTCAAAGTGATGAATACCAAGAACCTACAACCAAGATTACTTTATCCAGCAAAGCTATCATTCAGAACTGAAGGTCAGATAAAGAGCTTCACAGATAAGGAAAAGCTAAAGGAGTTCATCACCACCAAACCAGGATTATATGAAATGCTGAAAGGTATCCTTTAAGAAGAGGAAGAGGAAGAAAAAGGTAAAGATACAAATTATGAACAACAAATATGCATCTATCAACAAGTGAATCTAAGAATCAAGTGAATAAATAATCTGATGAACAGAATGAACTGGTGATTATAATAGAATCAGGGACATAGAAAGGGAATGGACTGACTATTCTTGGTGGGGAAAGGGGTGTGGGAGATGCGGGAAGAGACTGGACAAAAATCGTGCACCTATGGATGAGGACAGTGGGTGGGGAGTGAGGGCGGAGAGTGGGGCGGGAACTGGGAGGAGGGGTGTTATGGGGGGAAAAAAGAGGAACAAATGTAATAATCTGAACAATAAAGATTTAATTAAAACAAAACAAAACAAAACAAAACAAAAAAAGAAATTTGTTTTGTGAAAGATAAAGTGTACCAAATTTGCTGGTATTCTCTCTGATGCCATGTTATTGTTTTATGCTCCCTGGCAGGTTTTCTTAAATTAAAAATTTTTAAAAAGAACATTCTCAATCTATTCCTTCAAGGTAAAGGTGATGTTTAACAGCAAGCAAGGAACCACTTTTCTAAATAAATTTGTGCTACGGAGAATTTTTAAAAGGAATGTTTGAAAAACATTTCCATTGTCTCAAGATTTTGTTGCAAATGATAGCAGGTTGGCACTTACCAAATCTCTCATTTGAACAGCAGTTAAAAACTATGAATCATGGTTTCCTAACCCAAAATTTTTAGTTAAAAAATTTCAGTGAATCTTGAAGCCATTTGTTGAAAAAAAAAAAAAAAAAAGCAACATCTTCCAATTGTTTTCTCAACAGCAACAGAAATGGAAATTTACTGACCAGATTTTTCCCTTCACCCCCCCCCCCCAAGAAACCCTTATATAATGGCTAGATGAGGTTTAAATAGTAAGCACCACAGTTTGAAAAACAGCCAATGACTCACTTCTTTAATTTGGGTTTATATATTTCTATGATTTTTTTCTAAGTAAAGCTCTAAAATCAAGTATAAAAGCTCAATTTAAGATCAGATATTTGAAGCATATTTAGTAACATTGCTCACATTAGTAATTTCTCAATGAAGTAAAAAATGATTTTGTACTGTTTGAATAAATGTTTCAAAATATTATTTCATCCATTTTCCCTTTTTTAAATGTTACTTATAGTGCACACACTGTATTACATAAATAAACATATTTTAGGAATAATGCTAAAAAAATGTTTGCTTATGGGTATGTGATAAAAAAAAAATGTGGCTGCTACTTCTCTGGAAATATATCAGCATCAGTGCATACACTAAAACATTTCAGTGTTTATATTTTAAAGACAAAACAAACTGTTAAAAAAGAAAACAAACAGCTGGGGTACATTCCCTTGCATTGCAGAGCCAGGAGGAAGTTGGAGTTTCTGCTTCAAATTACTTCTCTCTGTTTTTAGACAGGCACCCTGGTTTCCACAAAGGTCTCCTGGGGCTGAGATAGTTCAGCCTTCATTGTAGTGGTTAGAAGCACAAGTTTCCAGTCCTGGTAAAACTGTGACCTCAGGGAAGTTATAGAAAGTCTGCACACCCCAGTTTCCCCATCTCTAGGAGGGGCCAATAATAGCATTTCATTTACTTACTAGGAGCCCAGCATGCAATTCGAAATCCCCAGGTGCAGCCCACCCACCTGCAGCCCTGCCTTGACACCCGAACCTGTCCACACAGAGCTCCAGCACGCCTGGCCCAGCCCCCACACCCTCTGGCCTTCTCTGGCCACTTCAAGCCCCGCCCTCAGTCCCTCTAGTCCCCTCGGGCTGGTCCCGCCTTCTCTGGGTGACTGCCCACTTCTGGCTTGTCTCAGGAGCAATGCGGTAGCTCCACCTGACATGGCACCAGAGGAGAGTGTGGAAGCCTCCCACCTGCTGCGCTGTGCTCCTTCCCCTGGCAGGTGGGCCGAGGGCACTCAGAGTGCCAGCAGTGGATGGTGAAGGACTGGTGAGGGGGCCTATGGGCTCTCACCGCTGCCCTCCCCTGCTCCAGATGGTTCCGCCTCCTCCTCGCGCCTCCCCACTCCCTGCCCTCCCCCCCCCCCTCCAGAGCAATGCTCCAGCTAATATGCTAATGACCTGGTCATTAGTTTGTTACCGTTATGGCATATTGACCATTAGCATATTAGCTCTTTATTAATATAGATTATTGCCACCTGACTTCTGGGGTGCCCCTCTTGTTTATAGTTGTCCCTCTGCCCATTATAGGAATCTGTTTGGAAGCCAAAGGGGCAGCTAGACAGGAGTGACTGTAGGGGACTGAGTGCCCAATGCTGGCCAGATGTTTCTATAGCATCCCCTTCCCAGTCTTAGTTCTGTGCCTTTCTTGTCAGTTCTGTGAGCCAACCAATAGTCTTCGAAAAAAACTTTTCTGCCTACTGTATTTTTCCATGTATAACATGCCCCCGTGTATAAGATGCCCCCCACTTTTCCAACCCAAAATTAAGAAATCAGTATTTTAAATATTTTGCTGGCCGTCTTCTTTTTTGGTATCTTGAGGAGTTGTTCTTCCTGTTTTCTCTACTATCTGATCATATATTCAGTGGGAGGAGGTCCAAATTGTCTCTCTGCAGCTCTATTTCCATGCTCTTTTGCATAGCTGATTACATTCAGTTCGAATTTTTCAGAGTAAGACAATCACTTACCTGTATTTATCTCTTTATTTTTTGACATCTTTATGGACTCAGAATGCTCTGGTTCCTGTTGCATCTACACACTCTCCACCTCCACCTCCAATTACAGCATCAGCTGGCATCAGTAATAATAAGGCTCGTGATTGGAGGAAGCCTGATTGACAAGGTATGGGCAGCTATGCACCCTCCTGGCTCCCTCCTTGGCTGACTTCCGTATATAAGACGCCCCTCAATTTTCAGTCTAAGGATTTCAGAAAAAAACAGCGTCCTATACACGGCAAAATATGGTAAGTTAGCTGGAGTCAGTTCTGAGACTTGCATCTGAGAAATGTGATAGATACACTACCTCACTGTGATTTTGTTGTTGTTAATTCTATTTTTTTAATCCTCACCCAAGGATATGTTTTTATTGATTATTTTTAGAAAGAGGAATGGAGAGAGCGAGATAGAAAGATCGATTGGTGGCCTCCTGTTTAGCACCAACCGGCCACAACCTAGGTATGTGCCCTGATGGGAACTGAACCAGCAACCTTTTGGTGTGTTAGAGGATACTCAACCAACTGAGCCATCCGCCAGGGTTGTGAATTCTATTTTTAAAATTATCATACCAAATTAGGTATTTTTTGGTGTACAGTTATTGATTTTCATACCTGCATAGATTCGTTATCATCACCACAATCAGGATACAGAGCAGTTTCATACCAGGATAAGTTTCCTCCTGCTAATTCTTTATAGTCACATCTTCTGCATGTGCACCACCAAGCGGTTGGTCTGCAACCTGGGTAGTGGGGTATAAGTCCAGTTCTCTTTGGCATGTCCATTAGGATCAGATTCATGGGAACACAACTAGGGGATGAGCCCAGTGGTTCACAAAAAACTGTACGGGTTCACTTTGCAGAACTTTTTCCTCTCTGCAAGTTTCCTGTAAGTTCTGGTTCCCTGAGCTTTCTTTTTCGTCCTCTGGACAGTTGCCCACTCTGCTGGCTACAGAGCCTAGAGGTGGAAGGTTGGAAAGAGAGAAAGAGAGAAAACAAAACAAAACAGCAGGCATCTGGGTTCGCCCACCCTCTTGGGGATCCCAGCTCTACCAACCGGAAAGGAAGTCTCCCTTTTCTCATAGTTCTGGTTCCGGTTGAATTGCAGCCTCCGCAACCACTACCATGGATTGCAGGGTGCAAGAAAATGAATGGGTAGAGGGGGACCTCTATCTCTCGGAGCTTTAAGAGTCCCCCTTTCTGCTCCTGAGCCAGATCTAAGGGCGTCTCCAACGCCACTTCCGGTTCCCAGCGCTGAGCTCAGGCCCCGAGAGTAAGAAAATGGTGCACATCACCAGTTTGCTTTGAATTCCGGTTTTCTTCCTCAATTCTCCTGCTAACATTTATCTTCCGGAGTACCCAAACAACTGCTCCATACCTTCTCTCTAGGGCTTTCAGGGGTGTTTTCTGTGAGACTGTGTTTTTGCAAGGATTCAATGTGATATTGCATGTGTGTCAAAATGCCTGACACGCACTAAAGGCGCATTAAATATTAGACATTATCATCTCTACTAACTTGTATTGGTTAGTTAATCTATTACCCAAGATTAATGAGAAACATCAGCTTTCTTCTGAAGTGTTTAAAACCAAAAGACTGACTTAAAAACCACTCTGCCCAGGACCGTGTCTGATAATGTCTTCTTTAGAAAAGAGTTTCTGAGAAATACCTTTTATTCTCTTCTCTCTTTCCCTGTTCAACTTCATTGAGAGGTCATGGTTACTTACAGTTGGGATGTGTGTTTTTAATGGCAGCTATGCAACTGAACAGGGGGCTTTAAAGGTGCCGTACCCCTATCAATGGAGATGGTAGCGATGGATAGGAAAGCGAGGCTCTGCTTCAAGGACGGTGTTTTTCTTCCTTTTGAGTCCACGTTTGGGAGCACAATCCAGTTAGCATGGAGACTTAGTCCAGACTTTATGTTTGATTTATTTATTTGTAACTTAGCCCAGAGTATAGAGAACAGAATTTAGAGTCTGGAGACTTCAGTTCTTCTAGACCAGAGGTTGGCAAACCATAGCTGAGAGCCAAACAAATCCAGCCCACTCACCACCGGTAAAATGCATATATATATATATATATATATATATATATATATATATATATATATATATAGTAATAAATATGTAGTAAGTAAATCGAGTTTTATTGGAACATGGGCATGCTCATTTCTTTATGTATTATCTATTACATATTCTTTTTGTTTTTTTTCAGTTTTATTGAGAAATAATTGACATACAGTACTTTAAGGTATACAGCATGATGGTTTGCAATAATTTAGTTAATACCCATCATCTCATTTAGTAGGTCAATAAAAAGAAAAGAAAAGCAGTTCTCCTTGTGATGAGAAAGCTTAGGATTTACTCTCTTAACAACTTTCCTGTATATCTAGGGAAGGTATCAGAGGCAGTGCACATACTTCATAAGAACCAAACTACTGTGGCCGGTTGTTTCTATTTCAGTGACTTCCCTTCTTTCTTTCTTTCTTTCTTTTTTTTTTTTAGAAGAAAAACTTCTAAAATAGTTTCATATGTGTTGTATTTTTAAAGTTGGACTCGATGCAGGCTCATTGAATCTTTTAGTACTTGGGTTTGTCAGCTTGGGTTTTTGAATTGGTCATGTGGGAGAGGAATTCCTTGAAATCTTTTATTTATTTTCTGCGTTATATAAAGCACACCATGTTCCCAGGCTCAAATGTTATAAAAGAAATCCTCACTTCCAAAATAACATATTGTCCAAAGTGGTTGCTCTCACTCATACTTCTGGTTGATGGCTGGCGGCTGACTCATTGTGTGCTGGCAAAACTTGCACCTTCCACAAACAGTTTGAATTGTATACACTTTAGGACAAGCTTCCTGCTTGGTCAGGCAGTGGCTAAGCATCAAATGAAGGCTGTGGTTGCTGGATACAGTTTTCAAGAAGGACCTCACTGTGGGAGAACTTAGGTGTTATTCTGGTTGTATGACAGAGAATGGCTCGGGGATCCTCTCATCAGTCATCCCTGAACTCTCCCAAGGCAAAGATCCAAATTCTTTTATTTCTACTACGAGCTTTCCCCTGACCCACTTTCAAGTCCTTCTGGTTTGTACCTTGACTTTCCAGACATGTAATCAAGAGGTGAGTGTAACAATCCACATGCTTGTCCCCCAGGATTTAATCTGTGATCAAAACCTTTCTCCCACATTTTCTTTGGGCTGCTTCCTTTCTCGTCCACAGGGCAGTCTCTAGAGCCCCTCATGGATTCTCACACATTTTCTTCCCGAAATCATTGTTAGATTTGTTCTCCAGACCACCCTTAATTTCTATACTGAACAATGGCTCTTCTTTTGCAATCACTTTCGTCTGGAGTGACCTGATGTTCTACATCTACATGACATCTCTCTCCATTTCCACAGGGCAGTCTAAATTCTTGCCCCTTTCAAAATGTTATGGATGAAGGTCCAAAGTCCAAGTCAAGGGGAATCAGGAAGTTGATTATCAGTCATTGCCATAACTCAAGAGTGTAACTAGATTTTAAAAGATAACACGTAAAATAAAAGCACAATTCACTCCTAAACTTGTTGATTCAGGGGAGTTGCTTCAGTCCTTTTTTTCCCACTGCTGTTTTAGAGGGTAATGTTGGAGGGGTAGGTAGGAGTCCTAAGTCAGCTTCTGAATTGTTCTCTTTCATTGGTTACCACTTTTTAAAGATTATAGCATGAGTTTGTGCTCCTATAATTCTTACTTGATTTTAATTATCTTGAGATCATTGCTCTTTAGTTTTGAGGGATAAAATTTAAAATCTGGCTTCACTCTATCATTCTATTCTGGAAGGTGTTAGGATCCCTCAGCTTTGAGGGGAGAAATGAACTATTCAACTGACCACTTCTCTAAGTCAGTTTCTCAATAAGGCCTTACCAGTTTTGCATTAATATTAAGGCTAAGAAACAGTGATGATAGAAATGCAGATACAATAAAAAACCATGGAACGGTTAGTATACTTATCCGATCAAAACTGATTTCCAAAGTGGAGGACAAAACAAGATTAAGTGTCCCAAGGCAGATGCTGATGAGTCACAAAAATAAACTCAAATCTCTCTTTGCCTACTTGGGTTCAACTTATTCCTTTTTCCCCTAATTGTGGTAAAAAGACTTAATATAAAATTTACCATTCTAGCCATTTTAAGTATACAGTTGAGCAGCATTCATTACATTCACATTGTTGTGTAACTGTCACCACTATCAATCTCAAGGATTCTTCCCATCTTACAAAACTGAGACTCTCTACCCATTAAAAAATAACGCCCCATTCTCCTTCTCCCAGCCCCAGACAACAACCATTCTACTTTCTGTCTCTATGAATTTTTCTATTCTTCGTTCCTCATATATGTGAAATTAGACAGCGTTGTAATTTTTGTGGTTGACTTTATTTAGCATAATGTCTTCAAGATTCATCCATGTTGTAGGATGTATCAGAGTTTTTCTCCTTTTAAAGCTAAATAATATTCGTGTGTGTGTGTGTGTGTGTGTGTGTGTGTGTGTGTGTGTGCGTGTCTGTCATTTTGTTTATCCATTTATCTGTCATTAGACACTTTGGGTGGCTTCTACCATTTTTGTGAGTAATGCTGCTGTGAACATTGGTGCAAAATATCTCTTTAAGACATTTTTTTTCAATATATAACCCAAAGTGGAATTGCTGAATCATATGGTCATTTTTATTTTTAATTTCTTGAGAAATCACCATAGTGTTTTCTATCAATATATTCCCTTTAACTTAAAATAGAATCTCAGACTATGGAACAATTCACCCTGGATTTGGGTTTGCTTTTGAAGGACTGCTAGTAATTTCATGGTAGCCCCAATTTGGAAAGCAATATAGCAATTACAACCAATCTAGCAAAGCAAAAGGGAAATGGAGTATATGAAATAAATAACAAATATAGTCACTCTTTTCCTACTTAGAATTGTGCTATGGATAATGCTCACCATTTCCCTTCTATTTCAGGCTGTTTCAGGTGTCCCTGAAGAGGCTGGGATGCTCTTCCCAGAGAAACACTTCCATAGGGGTGAGATGGAAACAATGTGGAGTTTACTCATCATGGTTTGGTATCCTGCGGATTTCACTGGAATGAATCAGGAAGTTGGGCGGCCAGTATGCTACCCTGAGAAAAGTGGGCAGAGCTCTCTTTGAATTAAAAATAAGGGTCTGGAATCCATCTGTGTTCCGCAGCCAGGCGGAGGCTGTCTGTGGAGAGGCTAAGTTGCAGCAAGGCGGGCTTTCTTCCCACAGCTGCAAGGGCACGTTTCTGGAAAACGAGAGGACCTATTTGTCCAGACTTCAAACTTGTCACTTTTCATAGGCTAGGTTAGGCCTGAGGTTGCCTGTTTTCAGTTTCTAGGCTTAATTTTTATTGACAAACTATAACTTCCAGCTTCAGAAATTGAGGATAAGGGTAGGAAAGAATGAGCTTTTAGAGCCTTATGCTTACAGAGAAAGAAAGAGGAAGCACATCAGGCTTCTCAGACATCAAATGGCTCTTATAAAACTGCATTTTGATGGGTTAAGTGTAAGTGATCCCAACCCATGTGGATTAAATTTTCCAAGAGGCACACATGGATTGAAAAATCAGAAGGAAAGAGATCTTGGCAGTGTTAGTTTGGGGCCTTCCCAGACACCAAATGCCTTGCTGTTCTTGGTGCCTGGTGGCATAGTCACACTTGGTTTTCTGTGATGGTGACTCACAGGACCGTTGACTGAGTAGTTGTCTGAGAAATGAGGCATTGCCAGTGTCCAGATGGAACAATTCAGACTGAACACTCTACTCGAGCTCTCCTCATTCAGATTGCACCTCCATATCACCAGGCTCACCAGTGACTTGGCCATTCTTATCCTCATCACTTGACACATTCACATAATGAGCACCCAGAGTTCTGTCACGATCATTACCTCCCCACTCAAAGGGCAGCCCATGTATGGGAGCCTGCCCACCCACCCCCTGCTTCACTCGGGTGAAATGCGGAAGGAAGCAGCATGGAGTAGAAAAAGAACACAGACCCTGGGGTGGATCATGGGTTCAGATCTCAGTGCCACCACTTACCAGTTCTTCCTTCAACTCTTAGCCGCATTTTATCCTACTTTATGAGGACAAAAGGAGGTAATGTGCATGAAGTGCCTAAAAGAGTGCCCTCTGACTGTAGAAGCCTACACTTCGAAACTCGTCACCGAGTGTTGGTTGACAGCTGGTTAACCCAGTGCCAGAATCTAGAAGAATTTTACCACAATTCTAAAGCCCAAGAAGTTGATTTGAACATGAATGGTGATCTGTTCTGGTGATCAACCAGAACAGCAGTTCTCAACCTGTGGGTCGCGACCCCTTTGGCGATCGAATGACGCTTTCACAGGGTCGCCTAAGACCATCCTGCGTATAAGATATTTACATTACGATTCATAACAGTAGCAACATTACAGTTATGAAGTAGCAACGAAAATAATTTTATGGTTGGGTCACAACATGAGGAACTGTATTTAAAGGGCCAGAAGGTTGAGAACCACTGAACTAGAACAAAGATGGGACGACCCATATCTGTCTGTCTTTCACAAAGGGGAGATCTGTACCAAATGGAAAAATGGGCCGTCCCCTCCCCTGTGTTGGAGCTTTCTCTTGAAGCAGCCAGTGCTGTCCCTGGTTCCCATCTGTACCTCTTTTTTTTCTCTGTGCTCAGCAGAATAAAACACTTTCAGGAAACAACTGGGCAGGAAGTAAGAGAGGACGGAATTTCATCCTGGGAGGTTTGATTCCCACAAGTGAAGCACTGCGGTGGGAGCATTCCGGAAGCATTGTCGGCACATGGGGACCGTTGCACTTTATGAACTCCATGTGTCCGGGACATCTGAGAGTCACACGGTGGGGCAGGGCAAGCTTCTATTTCATTCCAGCATATTCCTATTAGGTGCACTCCTGCTAGAAAGTGGGAAGTAGCTAAAAATTGTATCCATCAACTCATCACACATGGGCGTCAGACATAGATCTGAGAAGGTGACCCAATCCACCCCACTTGCAGCAGGACCAGGTAGAAAGCATGCACACTGCAGGTATTAGCAACACACGGTCTGGTGGAGCTCACCTCATTCTATCATGAGAAGATAGTGTGAAATATGGGTCTCGGGTGCGGCGGGGGGGCGGGGGGGGGGCAAGTATTGCCAAGTAAAAGGAAGAAAGCATCGCTGAAGACTCAGAGGAAGGACGGACCTCTGAAAAATGGTTTGTCATAAGAACCAGGTGTGCTTCTAGGATGCAGGAAGACATGGCTCCATAAAATGGGTATAAAAAAGTGGCAAAAAAAAACTAGACACAAAGAAACAATGGCATGAAATGAAGAGAAGTACAAGAGAGGGGGGAAAAGAACAAACAGAAAAACTAAAACCCCACAGTAGCCATTCATTTGTTATTTATTCAGGAAACATTTAATGTTCACATATGAAACAGGAACAGAAACAGAATTAGTAAGGAGCAGAGTTAACATGGTAAACATTGAGTCAGAGATGCGGAAGATGGACTTGAAAAGATTCTCAAAAATGCAGGGAGGACAGAGATGAAAATGAGAGAGAAGATGATTGACGTGGAGGACAGAAATTGGAGGTTTAATCCAGCAATGATAGATGCTTCTGTGATTAAAAAAAAAAAAAAAAAAAAGACAACTGGACTACAAACCATGATCAAAGAAAATTTTTCCAAGTTTAAAAAGTAAAAACAAATAAATGTGATAGGTAAATAGAACTAGTTTACCACATTCCAAACAAAAATCAATGACAATGGGGGGGAAAAGGAGACATATGTACTACTATTTGTAATACTTTAAACAAGAAAATAAAATTTTAAAAAAACCAATGAAAAGAGAATAATATTCAGGCATAATCTGAAATTTTAAAAAATGAAAAATGATTTTTAAAACATTCATGCGGGGTAAAAACTAGCTACAAAGAAACAGCATCCAGTGAAGGAAGTCAATGGGGGAGAAGGGGGGTGTCTGTAATACTTTCAACAATAAAGATAAATTTAAAAACACAAACAAACAACAACAAGAAACAACATCCAGGCTGGCCTCAGACCTTTCACTTTGCAAAACAAAATGCCCCATGAAAATGTAGCAAAATTGCTAAAGTTGTGAGGCTAAATGTTTCGAAATAAGTTTATACATAGCACAACTTTCTATAAAAATGCAAAGGTAATTTGAAATATGTTAGATTTTAGGAAATATCATGAAAATGACTATAGCTATTCCAACTTATTGAGGGTTTGGGGTACAGTAAATAGCACCCATCTTCTCAGCCCAAGTTCTGAATTGACTTAGAAATAGTCAGAAGTCAAGCAGATGGGCCACAACATTCCCCTTATGTCGCCAATAAAGCTCATATTGGGGGCCGTGCTGTACTGCAGACTACTGGATTTCCCAGCTGAGCCCTAGGACTAGAAGCTGTTCTCATAAATGTCTCCCCCACGTCAGTGTCTGCCCTGGAAACATCCTGCATGGAGGGGCTGAGCAGAGCAGAAGCTTCCTGAGGGCAGGCTTGGCTCAGAAAGGATGGGGCAAGTCCAACCAGGTCTGGGTTTTAGCCCATACTTGCTGATCCAATAAGTCACTGCTGCACTCCCACTCCCACTCAGGCAAGAGTGAGTGAGGGGACGGGAAAAGGTCCAGAGTGTTCCACTGGTGACATCGGGAGTCAGGAAGAAGCACCCCCTTCTCCACATTGCATCAATCTATTTCTCCCCTTCTTGCCCCCCTCCCCCTCCCAACAGGCACCTGCCTGAGAAATAAAGGAAAATGAAAAATGGAATATTGGGAAGGTTGTGATATTAAAGGTCTGACATTTATGCTCCCTATTGGATGGAACCTATACTAAGGAAAAAAATTAGAAATAAAGACAAAACTTATGTTCTTCATTACAGCATTATATCATTTAAAAATAGCTTTGTACTATTTATAATAGTAAAATATTGTGAACTACTTAAATTATTATTGTTAGGAAATGGAAAAGTCATCTGCCTTAAAAGTGATGTTTTTTGCCGAAACCGGTTTGGCTCAGTGGATAGAGCGTCGGCCTGTGGACTGAAGGGTCCTAGGTTCGATTCCGGTCAAGGGCATGTACCTGGGTTGCGGGCACATCCCCAGTAGGAGATGTGCAGGAGGCGGCTGATCGATGTTTCTCTCTCATCGATGTTTCTAACTCTCTATCTCTCTCCCTTCCTCTCTGTAAAAAATCAATAAAATATATTTTTTTTAAAAAAGTGATGTTTTTAAAGGTTTTCGGCAACCTGGAGAAATGCGCGAATCACAATGATCTAGAACACAGAAATCACAAATGGCTTTATCTTGTATGTCAACTAGAATTGATTATGAGTGACTGCTTTCCTCCCCCATCTGGTCCTTCCTCCCAATAGATTTTGACTTCAGAGAGGAAGGGAGAGAGAGAGAGAGACAGAGAGAGAGAGAGAGAGAAAACATCAATGATGAGAATCATTGATCGGCTACCTTCTGCATGCCTTCCACTGGGGATTGAGCTCAAAACCCAAGCATGTGCCCTGACCAGGAATTGAACCGGTGACTTCTTGGTTCATGAGTCAACACTCAACCACTGAGCCACACCAGAGGGGCTTAAAGGGAGACTTTTAATCATTACACCAGGAGCAGAGGTTCACACCAGGAGAGTGAGTCAAAGAACTATTGTCCAGGCAACAAGCAATGGTGACTTGAATTAGGGTGGAGAGATTGGTAAGCATTCTAGCCATCGTTGACTTCCTGGATTGGTTATAGTTGACATTCTCTTTTGATGTTCCTCACTTTGCCATGCTGGGTTTGAGAGGTCGAGTTTCCTGGTCATCGTAATGCCTCTGGCTAAATGGTTCTCACACTTCAGTGTGTATCAGAATCACCTGGTGGGCACAGAATCCTGGGCCTCCCTGTTGGAGATTCAGTAGGTCTGAGGTGGAGCCTGGGAATTCGCAGTTCCAGCAAGCTCCCAGGGCCTGCTGGTGCTGCTGGGCTGGGAACCACACTTTGAGAACCATAGCTTCAGATGTGTGCTAACTGTGCAGCAGATTCAGGCTCTCTCTGTACTGGCTTCCGTCCAGTTTCCATTATGTACGTTTTTATGCCTTTTCTGATGCAAGTTTCTTGTTTTTGTTTTTTAAATCTCTTAACTTACCTTTTACATTGCATGCATGCATTTATGCATTGTTTTACCCGATTGGACTGGGAACATCTGTGATCTAGTCTGGAAAGCTATGCCTGTTCTTTTTATCTGTTGCATTTAGTTCTAAGCTTGCACTGGCCTTAGCATTCTGGTGATAATGGTCGTGGCTTTAGAATTTGTCACCTCTAAGTCATTTCTTACCCATTTTTTACAATGCTGCCGTTTTCCTGCCCTGGCCAACTGCTGACTAAACACACCTTCTGCTCTTTGTAACTGTTTCTTGAAGCGACACTTTTCTTCAGCCACAGCCCTTGAGGTCTTTGGACCTCTTGTATATCAGGAACCCCAGCTTAACCTGCATGGCTGCAGACCCAGTGGCCTCTGTCTTCTTGCATATCTCTGTGGCCGGTGTGGCTGTACTGACATCTACACCTCACTGGCTACCTGCCGTCTGTCTGTCACACCTCTGTGGCCCGTTTGACTTTCTGCTTTGTCTCCAATGTCTTCTGGTCTCTGCTGACTTTGGGTCCCATGAATTCTCTGGAATCATCACTCATAAGCCCTGAGAAGTCCACCCAGGAAGACAAAGCTTCTGAGAAGACTGTTGCCAGGGAGACTTTAGCCCAGAAATAACAGCCACTTTTCTCAAGCCTTTTCCTGTTCCCGCTTTCAAAATCTTTTCCCTTTTTCACAGCTTCAGAGTAAGAGACAAAACAGCTGTGCTTTGTGTTTGAAAACTGCAACTCACGTTCAAAATGCTACGATCCCAACGAAAAGCCTGTTTTCAGCACTTTTATTTGGAGAAGTAGGCAAAGCTTATTCTTTTATTTTAATGTAACTGTGTGCATGTTGATTACAAAACTAATACGTTTTCACTTGCAAAAACTTAGAAGATGCAGAAAGCAAAAATAGCAAAACAACCATGGATGATCCAACAAATAAAACCACCCAGAGGTAACCTTTTCAGCACTTTTACGTCCTCTATGTCATATTTTGTAGCATCCAAAACTTTCCTTCAAAATTGTACTCAGAAGCCCTGTATGTAAACAGATGAAGCTGCTTGGATTGAAGGCAGGAGACTTGAGTTCCAGCTGCTCAACTGAACCCTCACTGCCCACAACAGCCGAGCAGGCTCAGCCCTCCGCAGGCCTGTGTGAGGACCGCCGCTCTAGGTCATTCCTGTGCAAAGCTTAGACCCTACAGATTCCCTGCCAAGGCATTTTTGGCTTGACACTCTGGTTGCCTGGGGCGGGGGGTTGGGGGGGGGTGGAGAACAGGTGCTATTTTGGGGTTGATGGGCCTTTCAGCTTCCGTATATTTTATCTTTCCTAGAGTCTATGTTATTCCCAGTCTAAAGCAGAGATTAATTTGGGGCTCAAACATTGCCTGAAAAAAAATATATATCTGTAGCTTTAATTAGTGTAGGGTTCATGCAAATTTTTTTTCCTTCATAAATAAAATTTTGAAGAAAGACCTCAGCAATTTCCAGTTCAGCAATATAATGGAAATCTTTGCATTTCAATAGTTTAAAAAGTTAAAGTATTAAACATTTAGGAACAAAGGGGAAAACAATTTGAGCAGAAATTTTGTTCCCATTGCTTTTAAGCTTGACTTCAACTTATCTATCAAATATTTTTTTAAAAAAATACATTTTTATTGATTTTAGAGATAGAGGAAGGACAAGGAAGAGAGAAAGAAACATTGATATGAAAGAGAAACATTGATCAGTTGCCTCCCATATCCATATACCCTGAGTGGGGATCAAACCTGAAACCTGGGTATGTGCTCTCACTAGGATTTGAACCAGCGACCTTTTGGTGCAGGGGATGACACTCAACCAGCGCAGCCACACCTGCCATGGCCATCATGGTTTTTAAACAACTGATTGGCATTTTCCCTTTTCAAATTTAAATTGTAATGCCTTCTTACATCTAGCATTTTAATATCAGCATTATGAGATAATTACATAGCACATAAAACTAACCTTAGACTAAAAAATAATGGTAATGGCACGGATTTTTTGTAAAGATGACCCGCCCCCATCCATTGTAAGTATAACACAGTATTCCATAAATACAGTGATGAATAAGTATGTTTTAAATTTTATTTTCATCTATTTTAAATTTCAGGAATTTACTTATTTTAAATACTAGTATACTAGGAAAGTTCCTTGCAAATGAAATCCCACAACAGATACACTCTTCTAAAAAGTAATGATGCTTTTGAAATGTTAGCTCTTTTGTGGTGTGAACAGGGGTTTGTATTTTGTTGTTTTTATAGGTTCTGATCTCACATTTATTTTGAATTTTCTGAAAGTTGGGCCTATTGTGTATTGGGTGCCATTGGCTAAGCATTTGCCTAGAGGGAAGGCAGGCCTCAAATGCCTCTAAAACATCCCCTTCACCCGTCTGTAGCGAAGTCAGCTGCATTGAAGGCGTTTGCCCTGGTGAAGCAGTGCTGGGCTGTGGCTCTACCTCCTCCCCCCCCCCCCCCCCCCCCCCAGCATCTCCACCCCCTAACAACGAGCAGAATAGTTTATACCTCATTTGTGTCTTATTTTACGTTCATGATAAAAATTATAGCAGAATTAAAAGGATAGATTGAGATGAGACCCTAAACGTCATGCCCCTTCATGGACCATTTCATTTAATATCCTTTTATTTTTAATGATTTCTCATAATGTATAAATACAGCACTGCGTGCTCTACTGTTTGTGGATGTAGAGGAGGCAGAAATCAGTGGGTCAAGAATTGTAAAGGACAAAAGTAATGCAACAGGCAGCCTCCTGTGGCGTCCTCCTGCGTGACGTGAGCTGGAGTATCCCGCTGCTCATGGTGCTGCGGTCCCCCCTAGTGGCCCCGCGGGGATGTCTCCTCCAGAGTCCTGCCTTGTTCCTTATTCAGTTGGATTGCACTGTCTGCCAGCTGGCAGCTCCGGCGTGTTTGAATTAGAGAATCACAGCAAGTTCTGCATCCCTTTGAAATCAGTTGTATTCAGGGCTCTTTGTTCCATATTGCATGGCTTTAAATGAAAAAAAAAAAAAAAATCCCTGAAGCATGGAAACAGTAGGTAATTGAAATTCTTTATTTCCTCGTGTCGTTAGTTCTTGCTCCCTTCAGATACATTTTTCCCATGTTCTCCCCAAGAGAACACAAGTGAGGTCAGGTGTACAGAGACACTGAAGGTTCAGGTTCAGGACACAGCACCTCCAATAGCCGACTTCTGGAAAACCCAGCTCTCTGGGAGCACACCTCTGTTGACCTCTGCTCCCAAGCCCCGAAGCTGCAAGAGAATTAAGCGGTTCTTGTGACCTCTGAGAGTGATGGGGTATATCTTAGGAGACCTGGAGTCCTAGAAATTTCTTCTGCTGAATTGTAGACTAGCCCATTGAGTGCTGAACCCTTTTGTCTCTGAGCAGTAAAGTCTTGCCCATAGTAATGAGCTTAATATGAGTTGATGGAATAGAATAAGGACTCAGTGCATGTGTGTATATGACACCCCATCTCAATTCTGGTTTCATAGGGAAAATGCATTATTTCCCTTGGCATAGTCCCCCTTCAGAATCATCTGAATACTTGAAAATAGTCCCTGAGGAGATACACACTGTGCAATAACAAAGTACTGCTGTTTTTTCATCTCTTCTTGGGGTCACACCTAAAACTATTAGTGTAGACTGTACCCACTCATAGACTGTGACATGATTTGCTTTAATCTGAGATGCAGACGTCTGAATAGTGGTGATGCGGGGACATTGAGTCCACCCATTTTGGACTCTTCTAGAGAGTCTACCAATCTGACAATTTGATCTAAATCCAAATGTGCTGCTATTTGAGGGAATGATGTCCAAGGAGGGGCTATGGCAGCCTCTATCAGGGATGGTGCAGAGAAATGTTCAACACAGGGAGTTAGTGGAGAATTAGAGAAAGTCTAAGGTGCCTGCTAACGTTGTTATAGGATTCTGCGGTCCTTACTCTACATTTTGAAATATTCTGGTCTTACGAGTCAATCAATGTAGGTTTTGTTTTAAAAATAAAAAAATTTAGATGGACAATTGTGAATAAGTGCAACTAAACCCTAACCTTCGTCCCAGTCAACTAGTACATTGAGGAAATTGTTCCCTTTTTGTGCTAGAATATCTCATGCATGCTTTTTCAACCCCTTTGATATCCCTTTCCTCTTCTATTCTATCACCTGGATCTCAGCTCATTGCCAGGCATTGCTTTTCCTAAACAAGATCCCCTACCCCTGGTTCGGCATGACTTCCCGAGACCCCCATCTGTTGCTCTGGCATCGTCTTGATCTTCTCTTTTACTGCTACCTTGCTAAAGTGGACAAGACTGGTGAGAACAGAAAGAATACCTGCTACTGTAGAGCAAACTCTGTCACCGGGTCACAGCACTCTCTGCATCTCCTGATAGTTTTCATTTGGCCGAATATCACAGTTGGTTGTTCTTCAAAAACTGGGAAGCAATCTGAACCAGAAAGTAAAGCCTTTGGGGAGGAGGTTGACCAATTGGTTTAAGGAAACCAGGGTCTCCCAGGATAGAAAGAACTAATATCTCAAACCCTACACCCCGAAAGAGTCAGCATTAGGGAGTCCTGCTGAGAAGGACCACTGAGATGGCTAAGGGCCCTCTGAAACAAAATGGATCTAAAGCAGCAAAGAGATGAGATTAAGTGGACAAGTCTTGCACTGACTTGGGGATGATGTGGTCTGGGTCTTTGGAAGTTCTGATCCCTTCTGGGGATGGTCAAGGTGTGATCTGAAAGATGTCTGAACCTTTCTTTGTGGAGCAGAATGTTGGGAGGATTGTCTTCTTTCAAAGAGCTCTTATAAAATAATCAGTGCTGTGGCCTGTACCACTAGAACCTAAACCTACTGCAGGTGTTTCTATAGCATAGCATGTGATTGAGGAAGGACTAAAGCAGAGGTTCTTCCCATGGGGCCAAGTTCCTAAACCATTATTAATCCCAGAACTGAGTCGCATTTGTTTTTTAACAACGGACACAATTTCAAGCCAAAGAGCTGACACAGGATGTCTGGTGGAATTCCAGAAATCAGTAAGTAAATGGGTGAGGATGATTTGGGGAGCTGGAATAATGGGGTCTGACAATGCTTCTGAAATCCACATGGATAATCAGCAATTTCACATTCTCTGCTTGTGAATAATTGAACTTGATAGAGTTTGTATATAACAAGACTAACATCTTCTCCAAAATTCTTCTGTGTTCTCATATTCAGGGTGTCCTTTCAGTGTTTCTTCATTTTATGTCTCACTCCTGGTTTGCAGCAAACAGTTCCAGATGACCTCATCACGCTGAGCAAAGGGACCAACATCTATCTCAGCACTTCAGGAGACCATAATCATTGAACATTTATACACAAAGAATGGGCTAAGGAAATACCTGTGACATACTTATACTTTTTCTCATTTCAGATACAAAGATAATTCTATTTTAAAAGATTATGTCATTTCCAACTGTGCTAAATCTTGCTTGATATAATTCTATTTTAACATGCACTTTAGAGTGACAGGAAAATTACTCAGTTCTTTAAAAAATAACTTTACATAATGATTTATTAGAGCAAGAAATAATTTGATATTATTTCTTTTGGGAAAGAAAAAAGTGTATTTTAAATACATCACATACAGGCTCCTGGTAAAATTAACCTACTTTCAGAAACCTTATCATGTTCTTTTCTAGTTTAATGATCATTACATTTGCCTTGCAATCAATTTGAAATAAACCACAAAACAATAGTGAGTAAAACTGGCTATAATTTAGGAAAAATATGGAATCCCAAGTTAATAATAGAATTTACAAGAAGGGGATAAAAAAATTAGTCCTGCTGTCAATAGTATGACTTACATACATAGGACTGGACTCTAGGGTATTCTGAAGTTATAGGTAGCAGCTAAAGGACTCTTGATACCAGCATTCTTTCCTTTTAAATGCAGCTAAATATTATCCTATAACATATCCTTCTAAATTTAATGTTGATTTTATTATAAATTTTAGCTTCAGTTAAATATCTATTGAGTGATTCCCCCCCCCCCCATGTGCTTTGGTTGGTTACAAGTAACAGAAACTAACTTAAGCTAAAAATAAATTATTGAAAAATTGGGGATAGATCGTGGAATTAAGGAAAAGCTGAAATTCTAAGCTGGAGGGTTTTTTTCATGAGCTGATATTCATCCACTGAGCCACACTGGCCAGGCTGTGCTGGCATTTTAAAGGTCAGTATGTAACAGCCCTTTCTCTCCAGAATTTGGGAGCAGGTGAGGATTTATTATGATGAGGATTAAAAATCACATTAATCAAGCCAGAATGGATTGCCATCAAATATTCAAAGTGATAAAAAGCAAGGACCTATATCCAAGATTATCCAGCAAAGCTACAACTTAGAATTGAAGGAGAGATAAAGAGCTTCCCAGACCAGAAAAACATAAGGAGTTCATCACCACCAAACCAATATTACAAGAAATGTTAAAGGGACTTTTAAAATATGTTTTTATTGATGTTTAGAGAGAGGGGAAGGGGAAGGATAGAGATATAGAAACATCAGTGAGAGGAACATCATCAATCAGCTGCCTCCTACACGCCCCAGCCTGCAACCTGTCATGTGCTCTGGCTGGGAATGAACTCCACTAGTTCCTGGGTCGATGCTCAACCACTGAGCCACCCACACTGGTGGGGCTAAAGGGACTTCTTTAAGAAGATAGGGAAAAAAAGATTAAAACCATGACTAATAAAATGGCATTGACTACATACCTATCAATAATTACAGTGGGGCCTTGACTTACGAGTGTCCCCACTAACCAGTTTTTTGAGGTACCAGCTGTCTCTCGGCCAATTTTTTGCATTGAGTTGATAGAGTAATTTGAGTTAACGAGCTCCTTAATGAGCTCGGTCTCGGAATGAATTAAACTCGTAAGTCAAGGCCCCACTGTACTTTAAATGTAAAGAATTGTAGTGCTCCAATCTAGAGACATAGGGTTGCTTAATGGGTAAAAAAACAAGGCCCATATGCTGCCTACAAGAGATCCACTTCAGATTGAAAGACACAACCAGGCTGAAAGTAAAGAGATGAAGAAAAAATTATATTTTATGCAAATGGAAGTGAAAAAAGCTGAAGTAGACAAACCAGACTTTATTTATTTACTTTTAATATATTTTTATTGATTTCAGAGAGTAAGGCAGAGGGAGAGAGAGAAACATTAATGATGAGAGAGAATCATTGATTGGCTGCCTCCTGCACACATCCCACTGGGGATCGAGCCTGGAACCTGGGCATGTGCCCTGACTGGAAATCCAACCATAACCTCCTGGTTTATAGGTTTATGCTCAAACACTGAGCCATGTTGGCTGGGATGGACAAAACAGACTTTAAAATAAAGTCTATAACAAGAGGAAGCAGGACCCTGTAAATTCGTTCTCAGGTCCTTTAAGAGGAATACCTGGATTCCAGCAGCCTCGTGTCACTCAGCCACAATCACCGCTGGTTTTTACAGCTCAAAGTTATGGAAACTTCTCCTTCCAGCTCTGGAGCCCTGGGCTGCAGGTCTGGTGTGCAGCTGGGACCCTCTGCTTCTCACGGGAGGCCTTGGAGATATTCCTCCTGATTTAAAAAAAACACCATACGTGATTGTTGGACCAGCCTGTTCCATGCCTCTGCCCCCCTACCAGCCTCAGTGTGGCTCCTTCTTTACTTCTCTAGTTGTAGGACTTCCATTCAGCCAGATTTCAGGTGTTTCTGAATGATGGTTGTTCTGTATTTTAGTTGTAATTTTGATGTGGTTGTGGGAGCAGGCGAGTGCAGGCGTTTACCTATGCCACCATCTTGGTTTTCCGTCATTGTCTTATGAAGGACAAAAGTTTTTAATTTTGATGAAGTCCAACTTACCTATTTTGGTCAACATGTCTATTTTTAAGGACTATTTATTTATGAACAAATTATCCTATCTTTTGGTTTCTATTATGTACACTATTTGGATATCTTGCTATTTGAAACCCTTGCAATCTACATATACATCTGCACCTTAATAAAAACCATCTTTATTTATTACCAGGCCTTCACCCACAGGAGGCTGAGCAAAGGGGACAGGCTTGGGTTTCATGGCAGCTCCTCGGCTCTAGCAGTGACCACAGGTGTGACGTGGGACAAGTCACTCGGCTCTCTGGAATTCAGCTCACCAGTAAAATGGGTCTCGGTTATGTATTCTCCAAGGGTTCTTTCGTTTTAAAAAAATTTATGGCCTCTTCTATGATTCTTTTTTCTTCCATTCCCTTGCATTTTATCAGTGGTGAGATGTCTATTTCCCCCTTTCAGTAAATACACTGGCTGCCCCTGCCCTTTCATTTCTTCTTTTTTTTTATTGCTTAAAGAATTACAAAGGGTATTACATATGTCTCCTTTTTCCCCCCACCCTTGAAAATCCCCTGGCCACCCCTACCCCCCAGTGTCTTATGTAATTGGTTATGCTTATATGCATGCATATAAGTCCTTCAGTTGATCTCTTACCCCCCCTTCTGCCCCCCTAACCTCCCTGGCCTTCCCGCTGCAGTTTGACAGTCTGTTTGAGGTAGCTCTGCCTCTGTATCTATTTTTGTTCATAAGTTTATAATGGTCTTTATTATCCATGAATGAGTGAGATCATGTGGTATTTTTCCTTCATTGACTGGCTTATTTCACTTAGCATAATGCTCTCCAGTTCCATCCATGCCGTTGCAAATGGTAAGAGTTCCTTCTTTTTTACAGCAGCATAGTATTCATCGTGTAGATGTACCACAGTTTTCTAATCCACTCATCTGCTGATGGGCATTTAGGTTGTTTCCGAATCTTAGCTATGGTGAATTGTGCTGCTATGAACATAGGGGTGCATATATCCTTTCTGATTGGTGTTTCTAGATTCTTGGAATATATTCCTAGAAGTGGGATTACTGGGTCAAATGGGAGTTCCATTTTTAGTTTTTTGAGGAAACTCCATACTGTTCTCCACAGTGGGTGCACCAGTCTGCATTCCCACCAGCAGTGCATGAGGGTTCCTTTTTCTCTGCATCCTCACCAGCACTTGTTGTTTGTTGATTTGTTGATGATAGCCATTCTTACAATCATGTGAGATGGTACCGCTTTGTTGTTTTGATCTGCATCTCTTGGATAATTAGTGACTTTGAGCATGTTTTCATATGTCTCTTGGCCTTCCTTATGTCTTCTTTTGAAAAGTATCTATTTAGGTCCGTTGCCCATTTTTTTATTGGATCATTTATCTTCCTTTTATTAAGTTGTATGAGTTCCCTGTAAATGTTGGAGATTAAACTTTATCAGTGATAACATTTGCAAATATGTTCTCCCATGCAGGGGGCTTTCTTGTTGTTTTGTTGATGGTTTCTTTGCTGTGCAGAAGCTTTTTATTTTAATGTAGTCCCACTTGTTTTCTTTCTCTTTCTTGTTGAGTGGCATGCCACAGCTCCTGTGATGTTTAAATTATGTATCATCTTGACTGTGCTAATGAATGCTCAGATAGATGTAAAACATTATTTCTCAGTGTGTTTGTGAGGATATTTCCAGAAATATTGCCATTTGAGTCAGTAGAACGAGTACAGATAGATATCAACAATGTTTGGGGCATCATTTAGTTTGTCGAGGGCCCAAACAGAACAAAAAGGTGAAAGAAGGGCAAATTCTCTCTCTTTCGCTCATTTTAATTTTATCCTCACCCGAGGACGTGTTCATTGATTTTTTTTTAGAGAGAGGGGAAGAGAAAGAGAGAGAAACATCTCCAGGTATGGAATGACTCTCCAACAAACTGAGTCAAACCAGCTAGGGTGCAAATTCTCTCCTGAGCTGGGACATCCATCTTCTGCCCTCAGACATTGGAGCTCCTGGTTCTTGCATTTCAGACTCTGACTAAATTATACCACCAACTTTCCTGATTCTTCAGTTTACAGACAGCAGATTGTGGCACTTGCCCTCCATAACTGCATGAGATAATTCCATATAGTAAATCTCATATATAGCCTATTGTTTCTATTTCTCTGAAGAATCTTGACTAATACAGTTCCTCGGCAGTGTGCTCCATCACTGACAATCAACACATCTGATTTTGCCAGACTATAAGTTTGTTCTTGGTGGTCTGTGGCTAATTAAATTTTAAGAGTCATGGGAGGAATAAGCCTGTATGTTTAATATTTACCCTAAATTGGTCCTTAGAGGATGTTTTCTGATCATATGTTTTTGTTTTTTAAAATTACTTTACAATTAATTTACTTTAAAATTTTTTTAATTTTCCAATTCCAGTCGGCATATAATATATTAGTTTCAGATGTACAACATAGTGATTAGATGTTTATGTAACTTAAGAGATCACCCCTATAAGTCCAGTATCCATCTGACACTGTACATAGTTATTACAGTACATATTATTGAGCGTTCACAGAATGTCTCACCTATGATAACAGTATTTTGAAATAAGGAACTCATTTTATAGCAAAGATGATGAGACAATAGGCGAAACAGCAAAATGTTTACACGTGCTACTTACCATGAGAAGCAGCTGTCCTGACCGAATGGTGTAATGGTTTATTGAAGACTCAGGTAAGATGCACTTAGGCTTAACATTCTGCAGGTTTAGATGCTGATCTCCCTTATAGGTATACTAGAGGCCCAGTGCACAAAATTCGTGAAGCGGGGAGTGTCCCTCAGCCTGGCCTGCACTCTCTCCAATCTGGGACCCCTCAGGGGATGTCCAACTGCCTCTCACATTCTGGGACCTCTGGCTTCTAACCACTCCCCTGCCTGCCTGCCTGATTGCCCCTAACTGCCTCTGCCTTGCCCCATACCCAGGACCCAGGATTCCCTCCTCTGGCTGGTCACAGGCACCTGGGACCTGGGCTTCCCTCCCTCTCGCTGGCTGCAGTAACCCAGGACCCGGGCCAGCTTCGCCCGGGCCCGGCCACAGCCTCAGGGGACCGTGAGCAGGCGGCTTCACCGGGGCCGCAGCCGCAGGCACCTGGGACTGCGGGGCATGTGGCTTGTCTCTCTCCCGGGCTAGGCTGTAGGCGCAGGTGCAGCCGCTGGCACCCGGGACCACAGGGCAGGTGGCTAGTCTCTCTCCCAGGCCACAGCCCCATCTGCTGGCACCCAGGATTATGGGGGGGAGCGGCTTATCCCTGTCCCAGGCTGCAGGTTCAGGCACAGCCGCTGGTGCCCGGGACTGCAGGGCAGGCAGCTTGTCCCTCTCCCGGGCCGCAGTCTGGCTGGTCCCCATTCCTCTCTTGCGAGCTCATTTGTGCCTGGCTGGTCCCCATTCCTCTCTCCCCAGTGTTGAGCGTCTGAGCAGTTAAAGCATGATGGCGTGACAATGTGAGGGCACGAAGACCATTTGCATATTAGCTCTTTATTATATAGGGTGAGTGGAACCAGAAGATAATTTATAATGGTGTGCTCCTTTGCTAGAAAATGTGGGCCCAGGAACTAAAGGGAACAAGTAGAATGGGCTCCCTCACCATCTTGCCTAAGGACACTCTTATAGAATTTGTGCTCACTGTTTCTAAAACTTTGGGCTCTTATGGGTTAGAGACTCTGGCTTCCAGGGTGGGAAGATGTTGACTGTGGCAACTATCCTTTTACAAGCTTGGCTCTTCATACTAGTGACCTTGCAGGCAAAGAATAGTTACTTTACTGACATAGCTATTTATCATGAACATCTCAGGTTGCTGCTACACAGTGGAGGCAGGAATTTGTTTGAAATCCAAGATCTTACTGGGGTATCTCTGGTTACCCTTGTCCTTTTTCTGACCAAAAATGGTTCATTTCAGCAAACATCACTGTCAACCCAGAATAATGAAATTCTGGTCGAGAGTGTGGGTAATAGGTAATAGGTGTGGAGGAGGAAGAGGATGGGCGTCCATTATAGCTTGGACTAGCTGTATCATCAAGGACTCTAGCTTGGTTTGCTGACCATTTTAAAGGCTTTTGAGTAGGTTGGAGTGTCCACTCTCTTGACAGATTGGTCATGTATCTCTCCTATCAGGGAAGAAGAGAGGGTATTTAGTCCCAGATATAATAAGGGGTGCAAGTGGCTCTGAATGCAGCAGGGCTGAACTGACTGGATTTAGTTTATGCACCATCTAGAGCAGCGGTTCTCAACCTGTGGGTCGCGACCCCTTTGGCGGTCGAACGACCGACCCTTTCACAGGGGTCGCCTAAGACCATCCTGCATAGCAGATATTTACATTACAATTCATAACAGTAGCAACATTACAGTTATGCAGTAGCAACGAAAATAATTTTATGGTTGGGTCACAACATGAGGAACTGTATTTAAAGGGCCAGAAGGTTGAGAACCACTGATCTAGAGCTACACATGTGCACTGTGTTCTGGCCAGCGTGGCCCTACCAATAGCTTGTGTTATTAAGTGGTTTATGGAGTCAGTTGCTGCTGCTTTCCTTGTGCCTACAGACTGAAGGCCTCATTGTTATGGCTTCAGTTCCTAGTTTAATTCTACTGTAGTCAGAAAAAAGTGCCTTTTACTAGTACGCTTTCAGTCTTTAAATGTGATGAGACTTACTTTCAGGTACAGTCTGAAGTCAAGTTTTATAAATGACACATGTGCACTTGAAAAATGCATATTCTGAAGTTTGGGGAGGAGTGATCTACATATATCAATTAGGTCAAATATGTAAATGATGTTTTCCAAGTCTCATGTATGTCCACTGATTTTTAAAAACTATTTGTTACATTAAGCAATTAGAGATGTGTTTAAAATCTTCCCCTTTGGGTTTGCATATTTCTCGTTTAAGTTCATTTGGTTATATTTTGAGCCTGGTTATTTAAGCAAATGAACATTTAAGATTGTTATAGCCTCCTGTGGTTTTGATACTTTTATTGTTATTATGAAATGCCCCTCTTTATGTCTCTCTGATGCTTCCTGCATTAGCAGCTATTTTTTCTGATGTTAATATTTCTACCCACTCTCTTATGTTTTAAACTTATTTTCTTTTTTTCCCGTTTTTAGATTTAGTCTTATGTGTCCCCCCCCCCCCCCCCCATTATTCTGTTTCCCCCTTCTCTTAGTTGTTAGTTATAAGTTTTACATTTGATTATTCTTTTGGTGAGTACTCTAAGATGGTGACATGCAACTTTTATTAATGTCTCTTATACAATTCACCTATACTTCATCAGCAATAGGATACATATTGTGTATAAGATCCTGCAGATAGATACAAACATCTGGTAGCTTCATCGATCTTGCACATTTTGTAAAAAAACAATATAAGTATAAATTAGCTGCCCCTTATTTCTTAAACTTGGAGAATTGCCGTGTATATTGATGTCAAAATTATATGTGTAGATACATGATATTACGTACTTATTTTAGCTCAAGAGAATTATTATTCTATTTCGGGATTTTTGTTATAAAAAGAGAGGGCTGGGAGTCTGATAGATTGAGAAAAACTCAGGTGGAATCCCGATGCTTGCTAAGATTGACTTCCACACAGATAAGAACTAACGCTTTTTATTACTATTTCTATTATTATTTTAAATAAAGCCGTCTGAGTACAGACTGCCTCCAGGCCGGGAACCTTTGGGCTCCCAGTCAGAGGCGCTGCAGGCAATCCTAGTCAAGATCCCGACCGGAACCTTGGCGCGGCAACGCCGGTTTCCGGCGGGCTCCTTAGAGCGGTGAACAGCTTTAGCCCGGAGGACCATGAGAGGGCCGGAGCCGGGTCCCGAACCCACGATGGAAGGAGACGTTCTGGACACACTAGAGGCGTTGGGGTGAGTATTCCTATGAACGTCTTTCCCCCGAAAACGTAAGCTCTCCCTCGGCCTGGCTGCAGCAGTCCCCATCTGCGGGCCTCTCCCAGGCTCTGGCAGCTCGGCGCAGGCCTCCTTTCCTGCCTCGCCCCCTCCGGCGCCGACGGAGTTAAGCGGGAGGCGGGAAAGAGATCCGTTTGGGGCCTGGGGGTGGAGAATGGCCGCGGAGCTGGGGCGCGCGGCCCCTCTCCCAAACTCCTTGCCTGGAACTCCTCCCCCGGCATTCGCGGCGGTGACGCGGAGTGGCCCGGCCGGCACCCGTCCTCCCGGCACGCGCGTCCCTAGCCCGCGGGGCATATTTTTGTCCAGGTTGTTGCGGCGCCCGCGGGGAGGTGTGGTGTCTCCTGCGCTGGGCGACGGGGCTGAATTAGGCCTCACCTGTGGCTTACTTAGGCCTCGGGAGCGCATCTCTCCAGCTGCCTTGACTGTAGAAAATGTTTTCGTTCAGTCCATTCATTCATTCAGCCACCGTTCGTGCACAGCGTATTTACTTCTTACTCATGTGTTCTGAATGCATCTCTATGTGCCAGGCGGAGGAAAAGCCAGTCTCAGGTGACTGCTCGTTTACGTAGTCGTGGGGGCTCCGTGGAGTGTGGCATTTACCGTTCAGAGTGATACTAGTCAGTGCTGTGGGGACTCCCGGGGTGGTACTGATGCTCCCGGCGCGCGGAGCAGTATCTATACGACATAGTCTCTCCCTCCGACTTAGCCTGTTTTTCTTCGTAGCCGCTATTCTTTTCACAATGTATCTTGACCTGCACGTTGTATGTGGAATGTCCCCGCCCTCATCCCAGGCAGCTCCAGGAAAACAGGCGCCTTTCTGGTCTTGATGCCAATACCATCCCACAGTGGTGTCTGGCACAATAAATCGTGGGTGAATGAATGGGCGAGTGAATGAAGAAAAGTTCAAAGGAGAGCGTGCACAGAGGTCAGCATAGGACCAGGTAGTTGAGAGTCCAAAAAACAAACAAACGCACGTTAAAGAGCATGGAGCCATCTGCACAGTTGCTTGCCTTCCCACACGCTGGAGTTTCTTGAATGATTAGACTGTGCCTTTGCCTGCTGTTGTGAAGCTTGAAACCACCCCCCCTTTTATCTTTTCTTGAAGCTGCACTTGATCCTCTATCAGTTGTTGCTTTTGGACCCTGATTAGCACCTGCTTTGCAAGTGACCCAATGTTACAGAGCCCTGCACTTAGTAGATCCTGAATAGATGTTTGCCAAATGAAAGAATAGAGCCACTGATTATTTAGGGGGCTTTTTTTTTTTTCTTCTGTGAAATCCCTTTTGGAAATTTTCACTTAGCTTGGTTAAGGAAGTAACCAAAACAAGAAGTTAAAATACTTAATTGAAGTGCTTAGGCCTCAAACGTTTGAGTTCCTAAGTATTCTGGGTAAGAATAGTGGGATTCTGTAGTTTTTGAAAAAGGTAAAGTCTGTCCCTTTTTTGTGTTCTTTATTCCTTGTTTTTGTTTATATTTTAGGTGCTTGAAAGATGAAGTTTGCTATAACTTTGACTTTTATTAAGGAAAATTAGTTTCAGAGTATTCAATATGGAAAGTAAAAATTACACACTTTAGAGTTGATTTTTCCTGAAATAACTGAGGACAAGAGTTTGAAGTTTCTTATAATAAAGTGTAGAAAAAAAGTACTATCCTCCTATGTAATAAAAGGCTAATATGCAAATTGACTGAACGTTGGAATGATTGGTCACTATGACGTGCACTGACCACCAGGGGGCAGATGCTCAACACAGGAGCTGCCTCCTGGTGGTCATTGCGCTCCTACAGGGGGAGCGCTGCTCAGCCAGAAGCCGGGCTCAAGGCTGGCGAGTGCAGCTGGACATCCCCTCCGGGGCAGTTGGACATCCCCTCCGAGGCAGTTGGACATCCCCTGAGGGCTCCCGGACTGTCAGAGGGCGCAGTCTGGGCTGAGGGACACCCCCCCCCCTCCCGTGCACGAATTTCATGCACTGGGGCCTCTAGTAGTTGTATACTTACAATAGGTGTTATAATTGAACAGTGTTTTAAAATACTGTCTATATAGATTGTAAGTAATTTTCTATTATGATTGAAACGTGAGATATCATGAAGGTACTTTAGTACTAAAGGGAGGAATTAAAAAGTGGACATCTATGTGAAAACAATTTAGTGATATGGTCTGTTATAAATGGTAGGGTAAAAATAACTTAGTTTTCTCATCTGTGAAAGGAGCTGAGATTTCAGAAGTCTCTTTCAGTTCTGAGAGTCTCTGATTTTGTAGAACAGTGGATCTCAACCCTGACTGTGCATCAAAATCATGTATGGAGCTTGTGAAAAAATGTCCTGGTTTCGTATATGCTATAAGCTGAGTGAATCATGATCTTTTTGGGGGATGCAGTACAAGCATGCATTTTTAAAAACAAGCTTCACAGCCTAGGTTGCAAACCACCATTATGGAGAGAAGTTTATTTCAGATATTTATTGAGCACAACTCTATACTGTTCTGAGAGGTCCATGGTAAGCAAAATAGGTCCCTGTCCTGTGGAGCTACAGCCTAGTGGAGAAGCAGACATGATCACACAGATATTTATTAACTCTGATAACAGGTGTTTTAAAGGAAAAGAGCGGGATGACATAACATGACAGGAGGACCTATATAGTCTTAGGGAGGTTAGTTATAGATTTCTGAGGAATTGGTATTTGAGTTGAAAAAGAAAGGGTGAATAGGAGTTAACTAGGAGACGTTGGATTGGAAGGGAGGACAAAGGTGTCCTTACAGTGAGAACAAGGGGAAAGAAGCATGCTGTATTAGAAGAACTGGAAGGAGGCTAAGAGGCCGGAGGGCAGAGAGCAAAGGCCAGAGTGGTGAAGACTGAATTGGAGAGTTAGGTGAAGACTAGGGCATGCGGCACCTTTTAGGCTATGTTGTGGTTTTCTTATTTGTCATAACAGCAATGGGACATGATTGAGGGCTTTATTTATTTACTTTTTAATCTTTATTGTTGAAGGTACTGTATTACAGATGTGCCCCCCCCCCCAACTGCCCCCCTTTTCCCGGATTCCACTCCACCCTAGGCCTTCATCACCCTATTGTCTGTGTCATGGGTAATGCATGTTTGCATGTAAGTTCTTTGGTTAAACTCTTCTCACGCCCCCTCCCTCATTTACTCTGAGATTCCTCAGTCTATTCCATATTTCTATGCCTCTGGTTCTATTTTATTCATCAGTTTATTTTGTTCACTAGATTCCTTGTTCATTTATTTTTTTATATTTATTGCCATTTTACTGTTCATATTTTTTATCCTCTTCCTCCTCCTCCCCTTTTCTCCTCCCTTCTCCTCCCTCTTACTCCCTTCTTTTCCCTTCTCCTCCTTCTTCCTTCTTCCTCTTCTTAAAGAATACCCTTCACCATTTCATGTAATACTGGTTTGGTGATGTGAACTCCTTTAGCTTTTTCTTGTCTGTGAAGCTCTTTATCTGACCTTCAATATTAAATGATAATGTTGCTGGGTAGAGTAATAATCTTGGTTGTAGGTCCTTGCTATTCATCACTTTGAATATTTCCTGCTAATCCCTTCTGGCCTGCAGAGTTTCTGTTGAGAAATCAGCTCAGTCACATGGGCACTCCCTTGTAGGTAATAACTGCTTTTCTCTTGCTTTTAAGATTCTCTCTTTACCTTTAACCTTTGGCATTTTAATTATGATGTATCTTGGGGGTGTAGGCCTCTTTGGGTTCATCTTAATTGGGACTCTGCGCTTTTGAACTTGTATGTCTATTTCTTTCACCAGGTAAGGGAAATTTTCTGTCATTATTTTTTCAAATAGGTTTTCAATTTCTTGCTCCCTCTCTTCTCCAAGAGATTGGTAGATGAAAATCACAAGAGAAAGAGGGTGAGAGAGCAGCAGATATTTTTAAGAAAATGAGGGAGCAATGATACGGGTGCTATATTGGGAAGTAAGGAGGACAAACCCTGCCCTCTGATTGAGAGAGTAAACTAGCCAAAGCTAGAGGTGCTAGGGATAATCTTTCTGAGAAGAGATTGACAGTATAGGAGAGTTGCTGTTTATGGATGGAACATAGTGGAAGAATTTGGGAAGCAGGGAGAAGTGGAGAACTGGGTCAGAGGCAAGCCAATTGGTTGGGCAGATGACAGGGGCAAGGATCTCATATTTTATACTAGTATACTGGCTAATAAAAATAGAAATCAAAGTCAATTAGGATCTGGCTGTGTCTTTGTGGAGGTTTGCCAATGGCCCTAACAGACGGAAGATCAGATCACACAGTTTGAAGTGTCAGGCCAGCAGCTATGGTTCCACTGTGTGGAGGACTCCTGGGGGAGGCTGGGCCTAGGGGAGGTATCTCCAATGGTTGGAATAAGAGTAGCACTTTCATAATTAAATATGAATATATAGAACAAACTAAGAGCATAATAATAATACCTTTTAGGACATTATGGCAATTAAATGAGGCAATATACATAAAGCACATAACACTGGCCTACCATAAGAGCAGTTTATAAATTTTAGTTGTATTGTGATTGTTATTAGATGTTAGGTTTGTTAAATGCATTTTTTTTCCTTTATATCGATCTGATGAAACCAGAGGCATTAAGGATTATGGGGTTTTCTCCCTCTAAATCAGCGATTCTCAACCTGTGGGTCGTGACCCCTTTGGCGGTGGAACGACCCTTCCACAGGGGTCGCCTAAGACCATCCTGCATATCAGATATTTACATAACAATTCATAACAGTAGCAACATTACAGTTATGAAGTAGCAACGAAAATAATTTTATGGTTGAGTCACAACATGAGGAACTGTATTTAAAGGGCCGGAAGGTTGAGAACCACTGCTCTAAATTCTTTTATTACTGGTGATTTAATGAATTTTGTTGAATTGTGGTTGGCATATGAGTGAAAATATCACCAACTATATGAATTAGATACATTTATTCAAGAGTTTATGATTATTGCAGAAATGCAAGCAAGTAGGGGGGGAAAAGATGTTTACGATTAAATCTCAGTGAGAGGCACTGTAAGTCATGGAAGAAAGGTCACTGCATAGAGGAACCAGTTTTGGCTAGAGGAGCAAAGACAGTAGTCTAGTCACAGCTCTGCTTTACCTGACTGCATAACTTAGCCAGGTTATTGGCTTAGTTTCCTTAATAGTGTAGGCAGAAGTTTATAGTTCACATGGAACATTTGGGGTCACATTTGGGTTTAAATTATTTTGTCATCATCTAGTTATTTTCTGACCCAGAATTAGGATAATACTAACTTCAAATTATTGCTGTAAATATTAAATGAATTATAAATAAACATATTTATAAATATGAGTATATATATTTATAAATATGAATATATATATATGTGACTAGCTCTGTGCCTGGCCTAGTACTTATAAAGTAGGTATCCTAACTTCATTAACCCTTAATTTCTTACCTGTAAAATGGGGATTTGAAAATATCATGAGATATGACCAGAGAATTCAGAGAAAAGGAAATGCAAATGGCCTATAAACATGTGAAAAGATGTACAGTCTTGCTCATAAGAGAAATGTAAATTAAAACTATACTGAGATACCAGATAGTCAAAAATCCAAATGTTTGACAGTTGTGGTGAATTATGAGGAATGGGTACGTACACAACCCCTGTAGAGGAAAATATACTAGTATCCAGCAAAATTACATATCCGTTTACTCTTTAACCTAACAGTCCCAACTCTAGGAATCTATCCCAGATATATACTGACAAAAATCTGCCAGTTTTTATAATAGGAAAACGATGTACTAACCCAGATATCCGTCAGTAAGGGCATAGTGAATAAACTAGGGTCATCCAGACAGAGAGGTACTGTATGACAACGAAAATGACTGAGTAGCATTTCTGTTGATTTCTAGTATATGTAAATATGTATATGTGAATATATATGTGCTTAAAGCACGGAGTAGGACAGTATGTAGTAGGCTACCTTTTATCTAAAAAAAGGAAAAGTATATTTATGTTTGTTTTTAAAAACATTGTGGAATGACATCCCAAAACTAATAAATGTGGTTACTTTTGGGGGAGGGAGGGAACCAGAGTAGAGGGAACACAATTGAGATTGTTAAGTAGATTTGTCTGAATGTACCTTGTTTTGTAAATTAGACTTTGAAGCCATATAAATGTCTTACATAATTATAAAGCAAAATTAAAAATGAAATCAGAACAAAACAAGAGACAAATTTCTAAATTTTAAAGCAAAATGAAACAAAGGTGTGTTGATATGTTGAGTAGGTGGTTTAATCACAGAAAGGAATTTTTAAAAATATATCCTTACTGGAATATATTCTAAAACGTAAAAACATAAATTGTTTTCTGTGATTTTGTTGTTAGTAAAAATGCTGATTTTCCTACTCTGAAACTATATGTAGCTTATATTTTTTACTAGGATTTTGTAAATGTTATTAGAAACCATATTTTTTTATTGAAAATAGATAAAAATAGCAAAAACGACAATTTTAGAGAAAATAGATAAAAATACAAAACAAATTAAGTAAAAAACCCACAATTCTAAGTTTGAATTGGAAATAGCAATGTGAAATCCTGATGTAAGTTCTTTGAAAAAGCTTCAGATACAGTGACTAACCTTTAGTCCCAGGTTGTATACTCTAAATACCATTAAAAAGAATCAGGGCTTCTTGGAGAAATGGCCAATTACAAGTACAGGACAAGAACATCTTGTCAAAGAAATCAAGGGAAGTATTCGAAGAATACTGGGGATAAATCAAGGAATGGCCTCTCACTTACCAAGGGTAGGACTGTTTGAAAAGAAAAATAACTACAGTGGATTAAAACTCATGAAATATGTTAAAATATATAAGTTTATAATGTGAAATAAAAGCTCAGTTGCAGAAAGAGGAATAAAGTAGAAAACTGATATCTAATTCAATTAAGATAATTTATAAGATGGTTAAAAAATTTAAGGTACCATTCAAGTAAACTTTGTAGCAGTGTTTGAAAATATCCTATATAATAAAGGTAATATGCAAATTAACCCTCATGCCATCACAAGATGGCTGCCTACAACCAGGCTGGCAGGGGGGTTAGTGAGGGACCACCAAACGACTGAATAAGCAGGGTACTTGGGGCAACCAGGCCAGCAGGGGGATTAGTGAGGGGCGACCAAACGATTGAACAGCAGCCTGTGTGGGGTGACCAGGCCGGCGGGGGAGGGGGGGCTATGAGGGGTGACCAGGCCAGCAGGGGGGCATTTGGGGGCGACCAGGCCAGCAGGGGGGTGAAGTTGGGGGTGACCAGGCCGGCAGAGGGGGCAGTAAGGGGTGACCAGGCTGGCGAGGGGGCAGTTAGGAGCAACCAGGCCAGCAGGGAGGAGGCAGTTGGGGGCAACCTGTCTGGCAGCAGGGGACTGTTAGGGGCGACCAGGCCAGCAGGAGGGGCAGTTAGGGGCGATCAGGCTGGGAGGGGCGGGCAGTTAGGGGCAACCAGGCAGGTAGACAGGTGAGCGATTAGGAGCCAGTGGTCCAGGATTGTGAAAGGGATGTCCCTCAAGGGGTCCCGAATTGGAGAGGGTGCAGGCTGGGCTGAGGGAAACACCCCCCATGCACGAATTTTGTGCACTGGACCTCTAGTCTACAAAAGCTCAGTGACCGAATAGCAGAACGACCAGAACAACCTGTTGACCAGTTGCTATGATGTGCACTGACCACCAGGGGTCATATGCTCACCACTCAGCTGATCCCCACAGGCCACGCCCCCCACCAGTGGATGAATCTGTGCACTGGACCTCTAGTAAAATTATAAAATAAATGGTTTAGGTTAAAATGATCTCAGGTCTTTTTCAACTTTAACTTTTTAAATTTAAAATTTGCATCTGTTTTGTCACTACTTCCTTTTTTCTTATTCTTTTAATCAGTATAATTATTAGACTTAGCTCTATTTGACTTTATTATATGTAATGTTTCTCTTAAAATTGGTTGATAATTTACTAAAAGATGTTAAAATATAGAGAAAAAGCCAAATGTTAATTATATAGAGCACAAATCAGTAAACTATTTCTATAACAGAGCAGATAGTAGAAATTTAGGCTTTGCTGGCCATACTATCTCTGTCACAATGACTCGACTCTGCCATTGCAGTGTGAAAGCAGCCAGAGACAGTCTGTAAATGGATACGTTTATCAGATATACTCTGATAAAACTTTATTTACAAAAATAGGCAATAGGCTTTGATAAAGAATATTGAGGTTTTTGTTAATTTTTAACCTTTTATGTCTTTCTTTCTAGGTATAAGGGACCACTGTTAGAAGAGCAAGCCCTTACCAAGGCAGCTGAGGGTGGACTATCTTCACCTGAATTTTCAGAGCTCTGTGTTTGGTTAGGCTCTCAAATAAAATCATTATGCAACTTGGAAGAAAGTATCACTTCAGCTGGTATTGCCATTGTGTTTTATTTACTTTTTTGTTTAATAGTAAAATGAAATGATAGCCTATGATTTATAGTTTTATCTAAAATGTACTAGAAAAAGAAGAATCTATACAAAGAAAAATCATTGATATTAAGAACTTCAGTATATTGTATTAAATATCTTTGGATTAAATGTTATATTAATCCAAAATTCATTCTTAAAATTTGTATAAGATTATAAACAATTTCTGTTTATCTGCTGTCGTAACCTTAGTATTTTTAAGAAAAAGTAGACTCTGAATTTGGTTATTTAAGAAGTTTCATATTTGAATGCTGCTTATTTTGAATTAAGGTGGGGTTTTGTTTTTGTTTTTTAAGTACATGTAATCCCTAATTTAAGTTGTATTACAAAGCCTATAATTCAGGACATGGATTCACATAGGAATGATCTTATGAAATATTCCTGTACTTGCTCATAAAGTTTAATGCATTGCTCTCTTGGTAACTGGAGTCATTGTGGGTCTTTGGTAGAATTTCAGATGGTGTAATAAAATGAAAAAATAAATTATTGGGCATTTTGCTAGGGGACAAAGTAGACTTCGCTTTTGAAGCTGTCTTTTTAAATTGCTTTTTTTTTTCCTTGCCAAATATAATAGAATTCCCTCGAAACTAAGTAAGATAAGCTAAATTGAAACTACATGACACAGGCTCCCATATAATTAGGTTATGAAAGAAAGGTAAGCAGTGAGGTATAATTAGATGACTGCATTTATGATCTGAATCCATAGAAATATCATTTGCTCTGAAGCCAATTAATAATATAGCCATAATAATGTTTTTAATATTTTTGTTACTCATACAAAAATATTCCCATTCTATCTGCTTGTTGGAACATTCATTGGAAAATGCTAATCAAATTTAAATATAAAAATATTTATAATCTCACAATTACATATTTATATTTTTAAATTGATATTATGTTTCTGAATTTAAGTGTGACTTTCTAAATGTAGAAATTATTTGGTTACCTTTACCTAAGCTTTGGGGCCACACATGTAAGGATTTAATGTCAAAAGGAAAACCGAATTGAATGTGAAATTGAAATCAACTTGTAGATTTTATAGTATCAGATTATATGGTAAATATTCAGTAAATGTTTTGTGATTTTTCTTTTTTAAAGGGAGAGATGATCTAGAAAGCTTCCAGCTTGAGATAAGTGGTTTTTTAAAAGAAATGGCATGTCCATATTCTGTCCTCATATCAGGAGATATTAAAGAGCGTTTAAAAAAGAAGGATGACTGCTTGAAACTTCTATGTAAGTTCTTTCTTTGAACATTTAAATGCATCTATTTGATCCTTGTTTTAAATTTTTAAGTAAAAATTTATGAAATTTTATTAATGAAGCATTAGATATCATATATTTAAAAGGTTTTAATATTTGACTTAAAATATGAAGATGACTCGGACATTTATATAAAGGTAGTATAAATTCTAATGAATTCTACTAGTGTAAGATTTCTAACACTTATGATTTATTGGACCTGTTTGTGATTCATGTAGTATTTTAATAATTTTTTCCTTCACTTAATGAATCTCCTAGCATTTGTGACTAGGTGGCTAAAGTTGGTCATCTCTAAAGTTCTATTTAATCATAAAATTCTTTGAAACTAGGCTACTAAGCGGGTTATTAGATCCTGCTTTAGTGGTAGTCTTTGAGTGATAGTGGTAGATTCAGAAATATGTATTGATCATTTACTATTGTACTAGAAACTACTCTAGGCATTAGGGATATATCAATTAAAAAAAAATTGCACCCTTGAACCGCAAGAGTTCTAGTGAGTGTGGCCTATTTTTTATTCTTTAAAATTTGTATTTATTGATTTAGAGAAAGAGAATAAGAGGGAGAAGAGAGAGAGAGAGAGAGAGAGAGTTGTTGTTCTACTTATTTACACATTCTTTGGTTAATTCTTGTATGTGCCTTGACTGGAGATTGAACCCACAGCCTTGAAATATCAGCAAGATGCTCTAATCCAGTGGTTCTCAACCTATGGGTCGCGACCCCTTTGGCGGTCGAACGACCCTTTCACAGGGGTCGCCTAAGACCATCCTGCATAGCAGATATTTACATTACGATTCATAACAGTAGCAACATTACAGTTATGAAGTAGCAACGAAAATAATTTTATGGTTGGGTCACAACATGAGGAACTGTATTTAAAGGGCCAGAAGGTTGAGAACCACTGCTCTAATCAATTGTGCTACCTGGCCTGGGCAGGTGTGGCCTGTTTTCATAAGGGGTTAATTTGGAGTAAAATTACCCTATATCCAAACAACTACCATTAATAAAAATCCATTTATTTGCACTGGGTCCCTTCAAAACTTTTTTTAATTTTATGCTCTTTTGGAAGTTCTGCAAACAGTGACCATTTGAAAGAATTTTTCTAACATCTGTTATTGAAGCTTTCTATTGTTTTAGGTTGTACCATTTATAAAAAGTTCCATGTGATGATATATTCCTTGTAGGCTCTAGTGTTAGTAATGTTTGTTGCACTAGAGCAGGAATTGTGTGTGTTTAACTAGTGATGATGCTAGAAGTGTTGACATTTGAATTACCTTGTGTGTTGGGTGGAATAAATATTATGTCTTCCCCCTTATTTCTTATACTATTTTCCCATCTTCCATTCAGTGTGAGTCACTGACTTAATGTACTATTGTTATTAATGGGGGGGTCATAGTATCCCTTATGTATATTGGAATAGAAAGGAAGCTAAGAAGCATGGCCTAGAGCAGTGGTCGGCAAACCGCGGCTCTTTGGCCTCTTGAGTGTGGCTCTTCCACAAAATACCACATGCAGGCGTGCACGTACAGTGCGATTGAAACTTTGTGGCCCATGCGCAGAAGTCGGTTTTCAGCCTGGGCAAGTCTATTTTAAAGAAGTGGCGTTAGAAGAAGTGGGGGTACATTCGCTGAGGTTGACCCCTCAGATTGAGGACGTTTTTAGCAAAGGCCAGCATAACAGTGTACCTACCTATATAGTTTAAGTTTAAAAAATTTGGCTCTCAAAAGAAATTTCAATAGTTGTACTGTTGATATTTGGCTCTGTTGACTAATGAGTTTGCTGACCACTGGCCTAGAGGAACTTGCATGTTCTTTATGTCAGTCAGTGAGAACTATGGAATTCATCATGTTTCCCTTTTTGCCTTAACTGTGAGGAAGCTCAGCAATAGGTTTCTTCATTAGGTAAGATAGGCTTCTGGTGCAAGTAAAAGTGAAGAGGAGATAGAGAAGTTGGTATAGCTTTTCTGATTATGAAAGTACATGCTTGGGAGTGGGGTAAGTTGGAGAGTTAGCGTTAAAGGGGTACAGAGTTTTAGCTGGGGAAGATGAAAAAGTTCTGGAGATGGATGTGGTGATGGTTGCACAACAGTGTGAATGTACTTAATGCCATTGTACACTTAAAAAATAGAATGGAAAATTTTATGTTATGATGTTATATATTAAGAAATTGCATGCTTATCATAAAAATCTTACAGAGTAGATAAAATTGTAAAGAACAAAATCATTTATAATCTCACTTCTCAGAGAGAATTGTGAATTACCTTTTGGCATATTTTCTTTTCCTTTTCTCTTTCCTTTGTCCACCACACTTAAATAAGATTGAGATCTTGTTACAGATATAGTTCCTTCTCCTCTTCTTCTTCAATTAATATATTGTGAGCATTTCCCCATCACTTAATATTTAAAAAATATTTAAATTGGCTACATAACATTCTATGCTATGGACATAACATTTATTTAATAGGTTTCAAATTTGGATGTTTTATTTTTTTTCTGTTTTACATTAATTTCTCTATAATTTTGGATTACTTTTGCTTAGATTATGAACTTTTTTTGTTAATCCTCCACTGAGGATATTTTTCCACTGATTTTTAGAGAGAGTGGAAAGAAGGGGGAGAGACAGACAATGAGAAAGAATTATTGATGTAAGAGAGACACATTTATTGGTTGCCTCCCGCACGTGCCCTGACCCAGGCTGGGGATCGAGCCTGCAATTACTGTATGTTCCCTTGACTTTAATCGAATCATCAACCCTTCAGTCTGAGGGCCGACGCTCTATCCACTGAACCACACGGGCTAGGGCTAGATTATGAACATTTAAAAGAAAGATCTCTGGTCTAGGTATATATTGCCATATTTTGTTCCAGAAAGGTTATACCAGTTCACAGTTTTACCAGTCCATTTTTATCTTTGGTTTGACTGTGTTGAAACATATATAAGAACCTTCTTCATCTTCTTGGAAGTGTGTGCAACATGTATAAAATAAAAAGGGCCAAATTCCTTATTATATGGAGAACTTTTGTAAATCAAGAAGAAAAAAATCTGGAAAAATATATAATGCACATAAGACAAAGGCATTATACAGAAAAAAATTTTTTAATCACTTTTAAACATGAAAAGATGCACAATATCCCTCAAAGTTAAAGATTTATAAAAAAATAAAATGATAGGATATCATTTTTTCCCCCACTTATCGAGTTAGCAAATACCTCCCCCCCAAAAAAATTTTTTTAAGTCATGATAAAGTTTGTGGGACTAAGCATTCTCATATACTATAGGCATTAGAGTGTGGTGGGAGAATAACTGGTTCTACCTCTGGAAGGGTCTATTAATACCATTGAAATTCACCTGCCGTTTGGCTTGGCAATTTTATGATTAGGCATACATATTTATTTCCCCAAGTGTACAAAGATATATGAAAAGGATGTTCACTATGGCATTGTTTGTAGTGGTTAAGTAGCAGTGGTACATCTTTGCAGTAATACACGTCTTTGCAATGATACCATTTTATAGCCGTAAGAATGAGAACAGATCAAATGTGCTGATGTGGAATGGTCTCTAAGTTATACTGGTAAATAAAAATTGAATATACAGAATATTTGTAGTATGTCTTGTAGAAAAAAAGAAAAGTGCATAGGTGGCAGATACATATACTAAATATACATACACATATATGCCTAAAAAGATAGCCAAGAAACTAATGGTAATTGCCTCAGAGAAAGGGGAATCTGAGGATCTGTGGTAGGAAGAAGACTTTTCTGTATTGTTTACCATCTGCATGGATTAACATTTTAAATACTAGACTGAACTCTTGTTTGTACTGTTATATAGAGCATGCATCCATAGAACAAGGTGGACTTCAGCCAAGGTTCTATACAGAATATAAATTTTGGAAGAACTGGTAATTTGTTTTATGAAATTTTGAAATCAGAGAGACCTTGGCATACCCTCAAGCAAAGATACTAATTGGTCTTAACTTTTTGTGGGCTCTTTAGACTGTCTGACATGTAGATTGCATGGAGAAGTCTTTACTGCAGCGGGAAGGCCGGGGAGGGTTGGGGGGCAGGAGGTAGGGGGGTAAGAGATCAACTAAAGGACTTGTATGCATGCATATAGCATAACCAATGGACATACGACACTCCCCATGAAGTATTTAAAAATTACAGTACAGTGCTGTTAACTATAGCCACAATGCGGTGAAGTAGTGGATCTCTAGGACTTAGGTTATATAATCTGATCACTGTATCCAACTTGGCTTATGGGGACTTATGCCAAGGTCCCTCTGATTTTAAAAGTTCATTAAAACAGATCACTAGTTCTTAAAAAATTTATATTTGACTAATAACTCTCTGTTTCACCCTCCCCCTGGCAACCATCATTCTACTTTCTGTATTACAAGTTTGACTGTTTTAGGTTCCTCGTCACAGTGACATATAGTATTTGTGCTCCTGTGTCTGGCTTTTTTCACTTTGCACAATGGCCTCCAGGTTCATCTATGTTGTTACAAATGGCTGGATTTCCTTTTTTTAATGGCCGAATAATATTCTTTTGTATGTATGTAACACATTTTCTTTATCCATTCATCTGTTAAAGAACACAGGTTGTTTATATCTATATCTTGGTATTGTGAACAGTATGGCAGTGAACATGGTAACGCATATCTCTTTTAGATCCTGATTTCAGTTCCTTTGGATATATGCCCAGAAATGGGATTTTTAAGGAGTTTGTGTACATTTTAACATTATTTGTTTTTCCTTTTTCTTATAGTATTTTTAAGTACAGAGCTTCAAGCTTTACAGATATTACAGAACAAGAAACGTAAAAATTCTCAATTAGATAAAAACAATGAAATTTATCAGGAAGTTCAAGCTATCTGTGATACCCTTGGTGTTCCCAACTCAGCAACTTCTGACATTCCACTTATGTTAAACCAAGTGGAGTCAAAGGTATTGTATTTGTTTTATTTTTCTTTCCCCAAAATTCAACTAAATGCTAATATGTAAATGTTGTATTAAAAATGAAAATATTTCCGTTTAAGTATAAGATATACATTCCATTTCAAGAGAGTTTATCTTCATATCTAAACTTTGGATTTGGAGTTAATATGTTTGTGACCTAATCTGCCTCAGGCTTTTGAGAGTTGCATGATAGAAATCACTTTGCAAATATAAGGATCCCTTTCCTAAACAAGGTTGAAATACACCATAGTGAAACAAGTAGAGTTATCCTATAAGGTCAAAGGCAAATTAAATTTTTTTTAGTGGATATTGTTAATAGAATTGCAATGTTCTCTTTGGCAGCACAATTTCTGGTGGATAAGTATTTAGTGTTTGTTGTAGAGTGAATGAATGAGTATTCTAATGGAGTGAAAGCAACCACAAACTACCTACTTCAAGCTTTTTGAATTATTTTCAATTATTAAACTACCCTTTTTCTTAGTCGAGCCATATGTTAGCGAGAATTCTACTCTCACAGACCAAATTCTGACCTAATTTCTAGGTTTTATAGGAGCCCCGTAAGGGAATAATATAGGGTTCATTTTAAAGGATAAGAAAATTCTCACCTTAAGAATAGGTATTAACACTCCATGTTTAGACATACTGCTTTAAACTAAAACCTTGAGTAAAGTATTTTTTTTGCATTGATTTTTTTATGAACTGAAAAATAAAAAATATTTGCCTTAATGAATGTGAGAAAATTTTAGTATTATTAAGATGAAAGCAATATTAGAAACTCTTTTGGGGGGCAGAGGTAGAATTTGCAAACCATGTGCCCCTACCGGGAATCTAACTAGTGACCTCTTGGTTCCTGGGTCAACGCTCAACCACTGAGCCACACCAGCTGGGCACAGCTAAAAGAATTAGTAAGTAAATCCCAGCTCAAAAACACTGTTCTAGAGTTAACAAGTTACTCTTTAGAGTTTCTTTTCCCCTCATTTCCTCTGGATTAGGAATGATCTGGAATTGGCTAAAATGTTTGGGGACTGTTTCACAATGAAACAGATTTTGGGGCTCTTTCTAAAGGCTTTTTCCTTTCCTTTTATGGGTTCCAGTTGGTATTAATAATTTCCCCAAACCTCTTTTCCCTACTTAAGGCAGGCTATAATGCCTGTGTTCAAATGCTGACAGGTTAATTATAAGGTAGTTTGTTACTGGAGTCATTGTGGCTAAATATTTACTTAAAAGGACTTCCTTTTCCATTCAGTACCTATCAAAAGGAAATACTTCCATATTTTTTTTCTTTTATATGTTTGCAAAAATAATGACGTTTGTATGTGGTGACTATAAGTGAGTGGGCTTGGTCTCCTATGGTGTCCTGCTGAACAGTGAAACCAGAATACTTATAATTGGAATGTGTACATAGTACTTAACTGAGAAAAATCAATGTGCTCGTCAATGGTATTCTTTTAGAGCATTTACCAGGATGTAATACCATCTTAAGAAGAAACTCCAAAATTGTTTTACATAATATATACAATTCTTATTGCAAAACCTGTAACTACTGTAGTTGTCTATGTACATAATTTCTTATTCTGGAAAAGAAGATGTGTTATAGCTTGAATTAATATAGCTAATGCTCTTTGAAAAAGATATTCTGGCCTTAGCTGGTTTGGCTCAGTGGATAGAACATCAGCCTGCTGACTGAAGGGGCCCAGGTTCGATTCTGGTCAAGGGCACATGCCCAGGTTGGCTCAATCCCCAGTAGGGGGCGTGCAGGAGGCAGCCAATCAATGATTCTCTCTCATCATTGATGTTTCTATCTCTCTCTCCTCCTTTCCTCTCTGAAATCAATAAAGATATGTTAAGAAAGAGAAAAAGATATTCTGCTTTGTAGTGATATTTTTTTCCTAGTATGTAAAGGTATATTTTATTTTGTTTATTTGTTTTTGTTTTTGTTAATTCTCACCCGAGGATATTTTCCTTGATTTTTAGGGAGAGTTGATGAGAGAGGGAAAGTCAGAAAGAAATATTGATGTGAGAGAAACACATCGATTGGTTGCCTCCTGCAAGAGCCTCCACCGGGGCCCAGGCTGGGGAGGAGCCTGCAACCAAGGTATATGCCCTTAACTGAAATCGAACCCAGGACCCTTGGTCTGCAGGCTGACACTCTATCCACTGAGCCAAACTGGCTAGGGCTTTAAGGTATATTTTAGTTATTTCACTTTAACATTTTATTTATTCTATAGCATTAAAGAATAAGATTGTTTTAAATTAAAGAATATACATTTTGACAGTCTATTATATTTATTTACTTTTAGGTGAAAGATATTCTTGCAAAAGTCCAGAAAAATCATGTGGGAAAACCACTGTTGAAAATGGACTTAAATCTGGAACAGACAGTAAGTCCCCATCACCTACCTTTTATTAGTTGTATGTAATTCACCTAGTGAATATGACTTAATTTTATAAATAAGCATTTAGATTTTACAGTGTGTAGTGTGCATATATTATTTTGGAGAATTAAAATGAATTGATATCTAGAATAACTAGGGGCCCAGTGCATGAATTCGTGCACCTCGAAAGGAACTGTGGGCCATGAGGCTGCGGTGGGCCCCTCCCACCACAGCCCCCGGTCCCGTCTGCCGACAGCCCCGCTCCCTCCGGCCCTGCTCGCACCCGCTGATAGCATGGAGTGATTGGGGCCAGCGTCAGTAGTGGGTGCAACCAGGGCCAGCGCCGTCAGCAGGTGTGAGTGGCGGCTGCTGCCCTGATTGCCCCTCAGGAGCAGGGGGAGGTGGAGAAGCCCTGAGGGCTCCGAGCAATCGGGGCTGGTGCGGGGCGCCAGCAGTAGGTGTGAGAGGTGGCTCTGGTGCCGACAGCGGATGCAAGCAGGGCTGGTGCCGGCAGCAGGTGCGAGTGCCCGGCGGCATCGTGGCACGCAGGAGCAAAGAATTTTCAGTAACCATCAGAGGCTCGCCCTAATGACAGTGACCAGTGCCCCACCTTGGTTTGGTGCCCCCACTCACCTGCTCCACTACCCTGCCGAAGTAGATGCCCGCCGTGTTCTGCGCTCTGCCACTTGCTGCCGATGCCCACCATGTTCCGTGCGCCCCTTTGGTGGTCAGCGCATGTCATAGCGACCAGTATTTCGGTTGTTCCGCCATTCGGTCTATTTGCATATTAGGGTTTTATATATATAGATAAGTCCAAATACTTCTTCAATCAGATTATTACTTTTAAAAATATCTGGCCAAGAGTTTTTATAGTGCCCAGGATGTTAGTATAATTGTGATATGAAAAGGATAATAGTTCAAAACCAGCAAGATGGGACGTTAATTGGTATTTTCTTTCCTTATTGGTCCCCACTACTTAACAAGATGTTTTACTTAAATTAACACATTTGATTGAAGATGAGGTAAATTCGCCAATTGTAAAATTTAATTATATGTTTACTATCTTCTGAATATTACAAATGTTCTATCAAATACTCTTTATTATTTGTATAGTTTAATGAAAAGTCTCAAGGGATCAGAAAATGGCCCTCAAGTACAGTATCTTTTGAATCAGTAGGAAGTTTTGACCACAATTTTAAAACTTTTTTTTTTTGCAAAATGAAAGAGTCTAAAATTTATATTTGTTTTCAAATTCTTTAGGAACAACTGGAAAGAATCAATGATGCTCTTTCCTGTGAATATGAGTGCCGTCGGCGGATGTTGATGAAGCGATTGGATGTAACAGTGCAGTCCTTTGGATGGTCTGACAGAGCAAAGGTAAGGCTGTTTTCCCATTTGTATCCTGTAGGTGGTACTCTGTGACAGCTCTTCAGACTTCCTTGTCTGTTAATATGTAACTGCGCCACATTTGCACTTTTTCACTGTATCTGAAACACATACCCAAGCCAACTACTGGTCTTATATAATGATCCTGGCCTTGTGTAGATCCCTGTTTGCAGTTATCTAAATTTCTATCCAAATGTTTCATATTTATTTTAAACTCATTGCTATTTTGACTTATGCAAGGATTGCATTAAGGAAGGCATCAAATGAAACAGTGAGATTGGTATAGTGAGCTACTGATCAAGAAAGCAGGATATAAGAATAGATACAGGTAGTATGGATGTCGAACAAGTCTTCTTAAAAGTATCTTAAGGCTGTGGAGTGTGGTCCAGTTAAAGAGAGGGTTGGAGAATGGAGGCATCCACAAGTAGAATCTGCAGGTAGATTTCTAGAGAGCTGTTTGTCATCACTGCCATTTTATGCCTTCAACCTGTACCCAGGCTTTATGTAGGATTCTGTGCCCTACTTTGCAGCATAATCTGGAAACTCTCCAAACAGGAAGCTGGGAATCATTTGCTTCCCTTGTTTCAGGGTTCAAGGTCTTGTGCTCCTTGATGCCTAGTGTCTGAAAAATCACTGGTTCACGTGGGTTGTCAGTTTTAAAGTTGCTTCAGGTTGCAAGGTTAATCTGTGCATGTTACTCTTCATATTAACTGGGCATTTCTTCTGCCCATGTTGTGTTAGCTGGGGTCGTTTATGCAGCTTCAGCTGATGCCTGGACTGAGCTGAAACATCCAAGATGCTTGTCTCGCATGTCTAGGTTCTGCTGTCTACTGGGGTGCTTCGGTTGTCTTCCTGGCTTTGATGTGGTTTCTCCATGTGGTGTCTTGTATCAGTTTCCTATGGCTGTAGAAACATATTACCACAAACTTAGTTGCTTATATAATACTAGAGGCCCGATGCCTGCAATTCTTGCACTCGTGGTGGGGAGGGGTCCCTCAGCCCAGCCTACGCCCTCTCACAATCCGGGAGCCCTTAGGGGATGTCCAATTGACGGCTTACGCCCACAGAGAGCAGGCCTAAGCCAACAGTCAGACATCCTTAGTGATGCCATGGAGGCGGGAGAGGCTCCCGCCATTGCTGCTGCGCTAGCCAGCTGTGAGCCCGGCTTCTGGCTGAGTGGCGCTCCTCCTGTGGAAGCACACTACCACCAGGGGGCAGCTCCTGCATTGAGCGTCTGCCCCTTGGTGATCAGTGCGCTTCATAGCGACTGGTTGATTTGCATATTAGCCCTTTATTATATAGGATAGGGGCTCAGTGCATGAATTCATGCACCTTGAAAGGATCTATGGGCCATGAGGCTGCAGTGGGCACAGTGGGCAGTTCTCAGCCCATCCTCCACGCCCCCACCCAGACCCTCCCGCCACAGCCCCTGGTCCTGTCTGCTGGCAGCCCTGCCCCCACCACCACCGCTCCCATGCACTGACAGCGCTGGCCCCACTCGCACCCACTAATGGAGCGGAGCGATTGGGGATGGCACCAGCAGTGGGTGTGAGTGGGGCCGGCGCTGTCAGCAGGTGCGAGCGGTAGCTGGTGCCCCAATTGCCCCTCAGGAGCAGGGGAAGGTGGAGAAGCCCTCAGGGGCGATCGGGGCCGGCAGCCGCCACTTGCAGCTGCCGCTTGCACCCGCCGATGGCACCGAGTGATAGGGACTGGCACCGGGAGCCGGCAGCGGGTGTGAGTGGCGGTTCCAGCTGCAGGTGTAAGCTGGGCTGTTGCCAGCAGCAGGTGCGAGAGGCAGCTGCCAGCCCTGATTGCCTCTCAGGAGCAGGGGGAGATAGAGAAGCCCTGAGGGGTGATTAGGGCCGGCAGCTGCCGCTCACGCCTGCTGAATGATCAGGACCAGTGCTGGGCACCGGCAGCAGGTGCAAGCAGCGGCTCTGGCGCCGGCAGTGGGAGCTAGTGGGACCAGTGCCGGCAGAAGGTGTGAGCGCCTGGAGGGACCGTGGCGCATGGGAGCAAAGAATTTTCAGTAAGCACCAGAGGCTCTCCCCAATGACAGCGACGGCACCCCCACTCACCTACTCCACCATTCCACCACGGCCGATGCCCGCCATGTTCCATGCTTTGCCACTTGCTGCCAACACCTGCCATGTTCTGCGCACGCCCCCTGGTGGTCAGCGCACGTCATAGCAACTGGTTGTTCGGTTCTTCCACTGTTCGGTCTATTTGCATATTAGGGTTTTATATATATAGTTACATTTATTCTCTTACTGTTCTGAAGGTCACAATCCTAAGTGAAGATAATTGGCAGAGTTGCATTCTTTCCAGACGCTTCACAGGAGAATCTGTTTTCTTTTATTTCCTAGCTTCCGATGCTACCTGTGTACCTTGGCTCTTGACCTTATCCTCCATCTTCAAAACCTGTTGTGTAGGAAAATTTGACCTTTTTCTCTCTACTTTCATTGTCACTTCACCTGCCCCTGTCCCTGACACTCCTGTCTCTCTTGGAAGAATCCTTGTGATTACACTGGGCCCATCCACACAAGCCAGGATAAACCTTCCATCTCAAGACCCTTAACTTAATCACATCTGCACCTGCAAGGTAACATATTCACAAGTTTCAGGGATTAGGATGTGGACATCTTTGTGGGGCCATTATTCAATTTACCAGATGTCTCATCTTCCTTCTAATTGGATTTTGTTTTTTCTTGCATTGTATTTTACTATCATGTGCTGTTGCTTCTTTTTTCTTTTTCTTTTGTACTTATTTACATATATGTATCTATATACATACTAGAGGCCCAATGCATGAAATTTGTACAAGGGCTTGGCTCCCGCCGCCACAGTTGCTGCCTCTGCATCGGCCCCCACCGCCACAACTTCATCTGGAAGGTCATTATGCTTTTATTATTATAGGTTATTATAGATATACTAGAGGCCCGGTGCACAAAAATTTGTGCACTCGGCGGGGAGGAGGGTCCCTCAGCCCGGCCTGTGCCCTCTCACAGTCTGGGACCCCTTGGGAGATAACGACCTGCTGGCTTACGCCTGCTCCCGGGTGGCAGAGGGCAGGCCCAATCCCTAGGTGCAGCCCCTGGTTGGGCTCAGAGCAGGGGCGATTGGGGAGTTGGGGCGCCGCCCCCTGTCATGCACAGAGCAGGGCGGATTGGGAGGTTGTGATGCCACCCTCAGTCACGCTCAGGGTAGGGCCGACTGGGGGGTTGGGGCACCGTCCCCTGTCAAACTCAAGGCAGGGTCGATCAGGAGGTTGCGGTGCCACCCCCTGTCACGCACAGAGCAGGGTCAATCAGGGGGTTGGGGCACTGCCCCCTGTCACTCACAGAGCAGGGCCCATCACGGGCGTTGGGGCTCTGTACCCTGTCACGCACAGAGCATGGCCAATCAGGGGGTTGGGGCACTGCCCCCTGTCACGCACAGAGCAGGGCCCATCAGGGGGTTGGGGCGCCACCCTCTATCACCCACAGAGCAGGGCCAATTAGGGGGTTGGGGTGCCGCCACTCTCACACTCAGGGCAGGGCCGATGGGGAGGTTATGGCTCTACCCTGTCACACACAGAGCAGGGCCGATGAGGGGGTAGGGGCGCCGCACCCTGTCACACACAGAGCCGCAGGGCGATCAGGGGGTTGGGGAGCTTCCCCCCATCAGGCACAGAGCAGGGCCGATCAGGGGGTTGGGGCGCCTTCCCCTGTCAGGAACAGAGCAGGGTGGATAGGGAGGTTGTGGCCCCGCCCCCTGACACACACAGAGCTGCAGGGCAATCAGGGGGTTTGGGCGCTGCCCCCTGTCACGCTGATCCCGGTGCCGTGAAGCCTCGTGGCTCTGCTGATCCCGGTGCTGGGAGGAATATTACCCTTTTACTATATAGGATAGAGGCCTGGTGCATGGGTGGGTGCCAGCTGGTTTGCCCTGAAGGGTGTCCTGGATCAGGGTGGGGGTCCCCACTGGGGTGCCTGGCCAGCCTGGGTGAGGGGATGATGGCTGTTTGCAGCTGGTCACACACCCTTCAGGGTGGGGGTCCCCACTGGGGTGCCTGGCCAATCTGGGTGAGGTGCTGAGGGCTGTTTTCAGGCTGGGGTGACTGAAGCTCCCAACTGCTCCTTTTTTTCTTTTTTATTCTGGACCAGCTTTAGCTTTGAGGCTTGGCTCCAGCTCTTAGGCCTTTGCTGCTGAAAGTAAGTTTCTGGCCTTTGCTTACAATGTTGCGATCCTGCTGGCTGACGCCCGGCGACTAAAGCAGGTTTCTGGGGTTTTGTTTAGCTTCTATATTTGTTACATAGTTGCCTAGAGTTGCAGCTCAGAGGCCTGCAGCGGCAGGTGGGGAAGGTTGGAGTCCTCCGTCACTGAAGCAAGCAAGCCTCATGTTAGTTTCAAGCTGCCTGGCTGCTGGCCGCCATCTTGGCTGGCAGTTAATTTGCATATTGCCCTGATTAGCCAATGGGAAGGATAGCGGTTGTACGCCAATTGCCATGTTTCTCTTTTATTAGATAGGATTTATATACATATGTATATTTATATACATATAAAAGTTTTTATGATGAGAGAGAATTTTGCACACCCTCTACTGGGGATGGAGCTCACAACCTGGGTATGTGCCCTGATCTGGTATTGAACTGTGACCTCCTCGTTCATAGGTCACTGCCCAACCATTGAGCCACACTGGCAGGGCTTTGTCATCATTTTTTAATTTCCAGAAATTCTTTTTGATTCTTGAATTTTTCTTTCTTCACTCCGCAGGCCAACGCTCTATCCACTGAGCCAAACCAGTCAGGGCTGAATTTTTCTTTCTTGTTTTATGGGAATGCTATCTTTTTAAAATACGTTTTTATTGATTTTTAGAGAGAGAGTATGTAAGAGGGAGAGAGAGATAGAAACATTGATGAGAGAGAAACATTGACCAGGTGCCTCCTGCACTTTCCCTACTGGGGATCAAGCCCACAATCAGGGCATGGGCCCTTACTGGGAATTGAACACTGTGACCTCTTCGTTCATGGGTCAATGCTCAACCATTGAGCCACACCAGCTGGGTGATAATGCTATTTTCTGAATGAGGATGAAAAATGTCAAAAAGGAAACCTCATATTTTTTTGCCTCAAATTATTTTTGTTTCCTACAGGGTAATTTTTTATTTGTTTTTCTCTCTTGTGGTGGCTTTCTTCAAATGCATGATGGTTACTGGTTGTTCTTTTTAAAGAGCACAATACGGAAGAACTGATGGGGAACTCCAGTCATTGATTGGAATTGTCATCAGGCTTTGGAACTGGCTATCGTGCTGTGTGAATTTCTAATGCCAACTTGTAGAGATCTTTTTTTCAAGAAGGGATATCTCATTTTTTCTCTGTATTTTTTTTTCCCTTTGGCTAGGGGAGGAAGAGTGGCAGTGTGGCACCAGGGGCTAGAGCAGCGGTTCTCAACCTGCGGGTCGCGACCCCTTTGGCGGTCGAACGACCCTTTCACAGGGGTCGCCTAAGACCATCCTGCATAGCAGATATTTACATTACGATTCATAACAGTAGCAACACTACAGTTATGAAGTAGCAACGAAAATAATTTTATGGTTGGGTCACAACATGAGGAACTGTATTTAAAGGGCCTGAAGGTTGAGAACCACTGGGCTAGAGGAATAGACTGTTCTACAAATAATCCCTACTTTTGGCTCCATATTTCATTTTCTGAGCTGTTGGTTCCCTTCTTATCTATATCTCTCTTTTCATTTCTCTTTGTTATTGTATGCCTTTTTATAACCTAGAGTGGTCAGTCTGATTCATTTACTTAGAAATACTCCCTCATGTAGTGTACATAGGAAATATTTCCTCCTTCCAAATACCTGGCAGACAGATGTAGAAAATTGAAGAGTGATTAGAACAGGGTTGCTGGTGAAATGAAAATTATTATTAATTCAGGGAACATTTTTTAGCATAATAATAGAATAGCTATGAGTCAGGTTGAAGATGGTCATTTATGTATTTCTTTCAATAAACATTTGTTCAGCATCTCATGTGTCAAGCACGATGATGCAGCTGGTTCTGGATGAGCATGTCAGTAGCCTATGTGATTATGTGTAGAACATTTTTAGAAGATTTCTGTATTTGTAATACATAATCAGCTTCTCAGATGGTTAAAGCCTATTTCTCTTCTGCATGCACACCAGGATAAACTACACAGATGTGTGTGTGTGTGTGTGTCCATGTCATTGAAGAGACTGTTGTACACAAGAAGCCCAGTTGCTTCAAGAGCTGTGAGTTACCAAAGAAGTAGATGACATGATTGGTGACCTCAAGAAATGCAGTAGAGTTTAAACGTATGAGAGATATTGGTTTTACTGACCTCTGGAAACTTAATGGAAGTTGTTTACATGTTGGATCTTCAGTTTACCCTAATAAACTTTTAATGAGAAAAGGAATTTAGGAATTTAAGGACAGTTGTGAAAAGTAGCACATTAAAAGTGTCTTAACATCGTAAGTTAGAGGATGTTTTCAGTGTTGGCCTTAAGGTTACGGAGAAATCCCAAACAAATTAGTTTTGACATGTTATTTTCTTTGACCAGTCAGAGTGGCATGGATTTACGGGCATGCTGACGCTTACTAGCCTTAAACTTGGGGACTTTGAGAAATTACGCCTTTAGGAAATACCTTGATAGTTTATATCTTTTCATCTTCGCCTTGTTTTCATCATGTTTTAGGACAAGGAGGTTGTATTTTTGTTCTTTTCTCCTTAGTGTGAAATAAATTTTTTAAATGTTTTTTTTTTTTCACCCTAGTTGGTTTGGCTCAATGATAGAGCGTCAGCCTGCGGACTGAAGGGTCCCAGGTTCGATTCTGGCCAAGGGCACATGCCTGGGTTGTGGGCTTGATCCCCAGGAGGGGGCATGCAGGAGGCAGCCAATCAATGATTCTCTCTCATCATTGATATTTCTATCTCTCTCTCCCTCTCCCTTCCTCTCTAAAATCAATAAAATATATTTTAAAAAAACTTTTTTTTTCTTAGGCTGTTAAGTTAATTTAGGACTCATTTGATCCCTCTCAATTGATTATATGAATATATGCATTTATACTCTGAGTTTTCTTATTAAATTTCCTGTAAATTTAGTATTTATTTATTACTAGTGGGCCAGCGCACAGATTCGTGCACATTGAAGGGCAATTAATTAGAAGAAATATTTTAATATCACTAGTTGCCCTTTCTCTATAATAGAAATGTCAACCAAATTCACGATAACAATAACAGATCGAAATACACACATGCGATTGGCGCCAGCGACAGCTTTATATATATATTAAACTGGCAGTGCGTATCATATGTATCTGCTGGTAGGTCAGTCAGACAGTCGTGGGACCTATGGTCGGTCACTTAGCCTTTTATATAGATAGAGTAGAGGCCCAGTGTGAGAAATTGTGTGTGGTAGCCTGCTGCTGCTTGCAGCCCCGCTCAGCTCACCTGCCTCCGTACTCGCAGCACCGCCCACCCGCCTGCTGCTGCTCCTCGCGGTGCTCACTGTCCCGCCCACCCACTGCCCGCCTTGCTGCGATCGGAGCCTGTGTGCTGCAGGGGAGGGACTGAGCACCTCTTGGTCGTTCGGTCGTCACAACACTGGCTTTTTATATATATAGATTACCCCCTTATACAATATGTCTGATATTATTGAATGACTCATTATAGATTGTTCTACAGCATTTTAAAACGTTACAGAAAATTTTATCACATAGAATGATATACTTTAGTCATTGGCATTGAGGTTGTCTTTAATTTTTGTCTCTTGTTTGACTCTAATGAAATCCTCAGCAGCTAAATTTTTGTTCTTGTTCATGATACATTCCTAAAATTTCTTTTTAAAAAAAATTGTTATATAATTGACATATATTAGTTTTAGGTGTAGAACATGATTATCTGAAGTTTGTATATATTACAAAATGATCAGCGCAGTAAGTTACAGAATTTTTTTCGTGATGAGAACTTTTAAGATTTATTCTCAGCAACTTTCAAATATGCAATACAGTATTAACCATAGATGCCATGTTGTACATTCCATCCCCAAACATTTATCTTTTAACTGAAAGTTTATACCTTTGAGTCTTTAGCCATTTTGCATTTCCTTACCTCCATACCCCTCCCTCACTGTTCTATCTATGAGTCGGGTGGGTTTTTTTTGACACAGGATGGACTTGTTTTATTTTCCTTATATTTCACGTAATAGTGCGATCATATAGTATTTGTCTTTCTCTGACTTATATTACTTAGTACAATGCCCGCAAGGTCTATCCATATTGTTGCAGATAGCAAGATATATTCTTTTTTATAGCTAAATAATATGTGTGTGTATCACATTTTGTTTATCCATTCATCCATCGATGGACATTTAGGTTGTTACTATATCTTGGCTGTTTTAAATCATGCTGCACTGAACATGGGGGTACATATCTCTTTTTTAGTCAGTGATTTTGTTTTCTTCAGATATAAATACCCAGAAGTGGAATTGCTTGATCATGTAGTACTTCTTTTTTTAATTTTTTGAGGAACCTGTTTTCTATAGTGGCTGTCCCAATTTACATTAACATTCAACAGGGTACAGGGTTCCCTTTTCTCCATAGCCTTGCCAACATTTGCTATTTCTTGACTTAAACATTGGTTAATAGGATCATATAGGTTTCAGGTGTACTATATTTCTTGACTTTTTAATGATAGCCTTTTTAACAGATGTGAGGTGATACCTCATTGTGCTTTTGATTTGTGTTTCCCTTGTAGTTAGTGATGTTGGGCATTTTTCATGTACATGTTGGCCATCTTTATGTCTTTGGAAAAATGTCTGTTTGGACTCTCCATTTTTAAAAATCAGATTATTTTTTGCTGTTGAATTGTATGAGTTATTTATACATTTTGGATGTTGACCTCTTGTCAGATGTATGACTTGCAAATATTTCCTTCCATTCAGTAGGTTGCCTTTTCATTTTGTGGTTGGCTTCCTTTGCTGTGCAGAAGCTTTTTAATTTGATGTAGTTCCACCTGTTTACTAGTATTTTTGCTCTTATTGTCTTTGCTTTTGGTATTAAGTCCAAAAAATCAGCGCCAAGACTGATGTCAGGGAGCTTACACCTATGTTTTCTTCTAGGAGCTTTAAAGTCTCAGGTCTTATATTCAAGTCTTTAATCTATTTTGAGTTGATTTTTGACTATGGTTTAAGATTGAGGTCCAGTTTCATTCTTTTACATGTTGTTCGATTTTCACAACACCATTTATTGAAGAGATTGTCCTTTCCTCATTGTATATTCTTGGCTCGTTTGTCATAAATTAGTTGACCATACATGTGTAGGTCTATTTCTGGGGTCTTTATTCTGTTCCATTGATCTCTGTGTCATCTCAATATCATACTATTTTGATTATCAAAGCTTTGTAATATAGTTTGAAATTAGGGAGTATGATGCCTCCAGCTTTATTCTTTCTCAAGGTTGCTTGGCTATTTGGGGTCTTTGTAGTCCAAATGGAATTTCTTGATCAGAGAATATGCATGTGGGTGTTTTTTTGTTTATTTTGTGTGTGGGTGTTTTTTTTTTGTTTGTTTTTTTTAGCTTCAGTCTTTATTAAATAAAAAGGAAGTAGAAGACAGATAAGGAAATAGGCCAAGGACCCCACCTTCCAACTATACATATATAGACATAAAATACAGACACAACTGAGTAAATGACAGACAATTCAGGGGACAGACTGAGGGGCCAAGGGAGGCAGCACCTTCCCTAGAATGAGCTTGGACCCAGGGGTGGGCTGAGACCTGGGCTAGAGGCAGACGTTCTAAGGCAGTGGTTCTCAACCATCTGGCCCTTTAAATACAGTTCCTCATGTTGTGACCCAACCATAAAATTATTTTTGTTGCTACTTCATAACTGTAATGTTGCTACTGTTATGAATCGTAATGTAAATATCTGCTATGCAGGATGGTCTTAGGCAACCCCTGTACTGCCAAAGGGGTCGCGACCCACAGGTTGAGAACTGCTGATCTAAGGGATTATGTTTGAGCAGCTTGGAGATGAGGTCCTGGCTTCCTGTGAACACACAAGGGGGAATTTGATGATGTGCCGATAAGTGTCATTGTATGAAGTACTCTCATCAGCAACTCATAGCAGAATATGCCTGTGCACCACAGATCCACCTTCTCACTGTGCATGCACCCCTCAGTCATCTCTGGGGGCAGGTAGTCCAATATGCCACACATGGCCTTCCTCCTCAGAGAGGGGGGTGAGTACAGACCAGCCAAAGTCAGCAATTTTCTGCTCTCCCTGGCTTTATCTCTCTGTGAATCACCTTCTTCCTGTAGTGCCCAGCATGTCAGTTCTTCCATTAACCATGGTTGTGCACTGCTTGTCAAAAGTGCCGCTCTTCTGAAGCTCCTTGGAGAGCTCCCCATGCAGGGGCGGTGAAGAGGGTTGTCTGGGGGCAGACATTCTCCAAAATCAAGTAGATCCTTTGATAGAAATAGTTGTAGAGATGTGAGATGTTGGGATGCTGCAGATGGGCCTAGGTTTCGATCTTCCTGTGAAGTTGGTGCTCTACACCTTCCTTCTCCATCTGAGACTGAAGAGGACCTTGAGCGCCATGATGAAACGAGTCAAGTACACATTTCCAAACTTGCCTTTACCCAAAGGCTGCCCAATCTCAAAGTTATCAATTGTGAAGGACTCATTAAGTGTCCCAATGCTGTTCTGGCCAGGGGCAGCTGTAGGCTTGGCATTCAAGTGGCTCTTCAGGACAAGTGAAGATGGGGTGGTAGGCTCTCTGTGGTTAGGGTATTCATGCCAGATTAAGCTGGCTGCTGGGCGGTAGGGCCAAGGGTAGGCGGTCTCCTTCTGGGTCATGCTTAGAGAGAAAGGGGAAAGGACCCCTGAGGCCAGTGGCTCAGCCAACCTCCTGGCTGCTGGCAAACAACTTAGAATGTGCATGATTTTAATGCTTTTGATGTGTACTCCAGAGTTACCCTTCAAAAATATTATATACCTTTATTAGTATGGTTAAACATGATTTATTTTTTATTATTATTTTGCTAGTATTGAGATAAGATTGTGAGTATAATTTTATAGTTTGCTTTTTTCACCTACCATGTCCTGATTATTATCTCATATTTCAAAAACAATTCTCAATTTATTTCTTATTTTTGGAAATATAATTCACCATCTTAAAATGTATAATTCAGTGGTTTTTACCACTTTCTAATTCCAGAACATTTCTATCATTCCCAAAGGAAGCATGCACCCATTAGCAGTCATTCTCAATAACCTCTCCCTTCCCTGGAAGCCGCTATTATGATCTACTTTCTATCTCTTTAGATTTGTCCATTCTGGACATTTCATATAAATGAAATCATACAGTATGTGGATTTTTGTGTCTGTTTTCTTAGCATAATGCTTTTGAGGTTCATCTATGTCATCTCATATAACAGTACTTCCTTTTAGTATCTGTTTATGGCTATTATACTTTATCACATAGTGATACCATAATTTGCTTTCTTATTTTATACATTTTTTTCTACATAACTAATACCAGGAATGTTAATATGTATAATCCTGTATTATAAAAGGCTAATATGCAAATAGATCGAATGGCAGACCAACAAAACAACCAGTCACTATGAGGTGTGCTGACCACCAGGGGGCGTGTGCAGACCATGGCAGGTGTCGGAAGCAGGAGGCAGAGTGTGGAACATGGTGGGCGTCGGCTGCAGCGGGATGGTGGAGCAGGTGAGTGGGGACACCAGACTAAGGCGGGGTGCCGGTCGCTGTCATCGGGGTGAGCCTCTGGTGGTTACTGAAAATTCTTTGCTCCCGTGTGCCATGGTCCCGCCCCGTGCTCGCACCTGCTGCTGATGCTGGCCCTGCTCGCACCTGCTTCTGTTGCTAGCCCTGCTTGCACTTGCTGCTGGCACTGGAGATCCCGCTCTCACCCGAAGCCGGTGCCTGGTGCCGGTCCCAATTGCTCGGCGCCATCAGTAGGTGCAAGCGGCAGCTGCCGGCCCTGGTTGCCCCTGAGGGCTTCTCCACCTCTCCCTGCTCCTTATGAAACCTTTTTTTCATAAGTATATTGCTCATTAGCTCGCCCTTCAGGAGCAGGGGGAGGCAGAGAACCCTCAGGGGTGACCAGGGCCAGCAGCTGCCGCTTGCACCCACTGATGGAGCTGAGTAATTGGGACCAGCAGTGGGTGCGAGCGGAGCTGGTGCCAGCAGTGGGTATGAGTGGAGGCTCTGGTGCTGGCAGCGGGTGTGAGCAGGGCTGACACCGGCAGCAGGTGTGAGCGATGGATGGGACTGTGGTGCGTGGGAGCAAAGAATTTTCAGTAACCATCAGAGGCTCGCCCTGATGACAGTGACTGGCGCCCCGCCTTGGTCTGATGCCCCTGCTCATCTGCTTCGCCATCCCGCCCAGCCGACACCCCCAGCTGACACCCGTCTTGTTCTGCGCTCTGCCGCCTGCTGCTGATGCCTGCCATGTTCTGCGCGAGCCCCTTGGTGGTCAGCGCACATAAAGCAACCGGTTGTTTGGTTGTTCTGTCATCTGGTCTATTTGCATATTAGCCTATTATTATATAGGACTAGAGGCCCAGTGCATGAATTCGTGCAAAGTGGGGGCTCTCCGGGTGGCCTGCGGGCATCGGGCTTTAGCTTGTGTTTCCAGACTCACAGCTCCTGCTTGCACAGCCTTGCAGCCCCGCAGCCCCTCCTGGCACCCTGCTGTGGCCTGGCCCTGCCCCCTTACCTGCTCCAGCTGCCTGTGGGGCGATTGATTGGGGCTGGGCTCCCCACCCAGCTCCCTCAGCGCCTGGGAGCCCAGGGGACGGTCGTGCTCCCTGCCGCTGCTGCTGGTCACCATCTGCGGGGTGATTGGTGGGGTGATCGGGCCCCTGCTTGCACGCACCTTGGCCTGGCGCCGCCTGTTCACCTGCTCCACCATCCCGCCCATGGTCCCACTCTCGTCAGGGCCCATCGGGGCTGACAGCTCCTCCACTGCCACCTGCTGCCAGTGCCATGTCACCGATGCCCGCCATGTTCTGCCCCGCCCCCTGGTGGTCAGCGCACGTCATAGTAAGTGGTTGAACTCCTGGTCAAACAATTTGCATATTAGGCTTTTATTATATACTAGAGGCCCGGTGCACAAAAATTTGTGCACTCGGGGGAAAGGGGGGATCCCTCAGCCCGGCCTGTGCCCTCTAGCAGTCTGGGACCCCTTGGGAGATAACGACCTGCTGGCTTAGGCCTGCTCCCGGGTGGCAGAGGGCAGGCGCAGTCCCTAGGTGCAGCCCCTGGTCGGGCTCAGAGCAGGGCCGATTGGGGGGTTGGGGCACCACCCCCTGTCACACACAGAGCAGGATCCATCAGGGTCGATGGGGAGGTTGCGACCCCCTGTCACGCACAGAGCAGGGCCAATCCGGGGGTTGGGACACTGCCCCCTGTCACACACAGAGCAGGGTCCATCAGGGGGGTTGGGACTCCGTACCCTGTCATGCACAGAGCAGGGCCCATTAGGGGGTTGGGGAGCTCCCTTCTGTCACGCACAGAGCAGGGCCCATCAGGGGGTTGAGGAGCTCCCCCCGTCACTCACAGTGTAGGTCCGATAGGGGAGTTGGGGCACTGTCTCCTGTCACACACAGAGCAGCGTGGAACACTGGGTTGGGGCGCCGCCCTCTATCACCCACAGAGCAGGGCTGATCAGGGGTTTGGGGTGCTGCCACTGTCACACTCAGGGCAGGGCTGATGGGGAGTTTATGGCTCTACCCCGTCACACACAGAGCAGGGCCCGTGGGGGAGCGGGGGGGGTGTTGGGGCGCCACCCTCTATCACCCACAGAGCAGGGCCGATCAGGGGGTTGGGGCGCCGCCACTCTCACACTCAGGGCAGGGCCGATGGGGAGGTTATGGCTCTACCCCGTCACACACAGAGCAGGGCCCCGGGGGGGGGGGGGGTGTTGGGGTGCCTCACCCTGTCACACACAGAGCAGGGCCGATCAGGGTGTTTGGGCTCTGCCCCCTGTCATGCTGATCCCGGTGCCGGTAGGCCTCGCAGCTCCGCTGATCCCGGTGCTGGGAGGCATATTACCCTTTTACTATATAGAATAGAGGCCTGGTGCATGGGCGGGTGCCAGCTCGTTTGCCCTGAAGGGTGTCCTGGATCAGGGTGGGGGTCCCCACTGGGGTGCCTGGCCAGTCTGGGTGAGGGGCTGAGGGCTGTTTTCAGGCTGGGAGTGACTGAACTCCCAAACGCTCCTTTTTTCCTTTTTTTTTTTTTTATTCTGGGCCAGCTTTAGCTTGAGGCTTGGCTCCAGCTCTTAGGCCTCCGCTCCTGAAAGTAGGTTTCTGGCCTTTGCACACAATGTTGCGAATCTGCTGGCTGAAGTCCGGCGGTATTTGTTACAGAGTTTCTTAAACTGCCGGCTCAGAGGCCTGCAGCCGCAGGTGGGGAACGTTGGTTTTCTCCATCACTGAGGCAAGCAAGCCTCATGTTAGTTTCAAGCTGCCTGTCTGCTGGCCGCCATCTTGGCTGACAGTTAATTTGCATATCTCGCTGATTAGCCAATGAAAAGGGTAGCGGTCGTATGCCAATTACCATGTTTCTCTTTTATTAGTGTAGATTTATAAATTTCAAAGTATATTCTTTTTTTTTTTTTAATATATTTTATTGATTTTTTACAGAGAGGAAGGGAGTGAGATAGAGAGTTAGAAACATCGATGAGAGAGAAACATCGACCAGCTGCCTCCTGCACATCTCCCACTGGGGATATGCCTGCAACCCAGGTACATGCCCTTGACCGGAATCGAACCCGGGACCCCTCAGTCCGCAGGCCGACGTTCTATCCACTGAGCCAAACCGGTTTCGGCTCAAAGTATATTCTTATGGTCGATTCCTAAATGGAAAGTTACTGTGTCAGAGGTTATTCACACTTAATGCTCTTGATTCACATGGCAAAATTGCTTATTAGAAAGTTGGTATGAATTTAAACTCTTACCAGTAAGATAAATGAAATTTTGTCTTCAGTTTAGCCTCTTTAATATTTAGAATATTACCAATTTTATTGTTAACTTGATTGTTATAAAAGACTAATTTCTCCTAATTTGTATGTTTTTATTGTTGGGAAATTTTTAACTTTTTTTCATAAGCATATTAGTCATTTCAGTTTTCCTCTTTTTTTGAAAGTTCTATTTGTGTCTTTTTTCCCCCCCCTTAGGATCTTCCTGTTTGCCTTTTGATTGAGCTTTTTTATATTAAGGAAGTTGGCTAGTTGCTTTATTTGTTGAAAATATTTTCCCCATTGTCTTTTGATTTTGTTTTATATTTTTTAATGTATAGAAATTTAAACTTTATAATATATTTTTTCAATTTAAAATAAAACACTAAACAATGTATTTGGAATTTTAATATGGTATACCTTATTATTACTACTTTTATAAATAGCCAACAATTTATTCCAGCACCATTTTAGAATTATCCATTTCTTTTCTCACTGTTCTTTGATTATTATTTATTGCATTCATATATGTATGGGACTCTGAATTTCAATTGCCTATTTTGCTTCATTAATCTCTTTTTTTCTCCCAAAGTTTCATGTAATTTGACTGAGTTAGGATAGTATACTGTACTGGGGGTCAAGTAGATCTTTATTAGTAAGTGGGCAAAACTGGGATTCTCTCTGTATTTTGGGGAAGTTGTTTAAGCTTTGTAAGCCTCATTTTTTCCAGATACAAAAGGGGGCAATAAATACAACCATTCTATTTTGAGAATTAAATGACTATTAAGTGAATAGTATCCTGGCACATTTAATAAGTACTCGATGAATGTGAGCAGTTAAGACAATGATAATTTCATATTGCATATTAATATCTGATAGAACTCTTTCAAAATTGTTTTTGTCATTAAATATTTAGTTTCTGGATTATCTTTAGATTCCTTTTTTTCCTTGTCCTTTCAAAAACCATTCTAACAGGATTGCAGTAAATCTATTATTAATTTTTGGGAAAACACATAATATTCAGTGTCCTCATCCAGAAAATTGGTATTTCTCTCCAATTTTTTCAAGTTTTCATAAGATTTACTGTTTTTTGTCTGAAAGGTCCTGTATGTGGCTTTGGTATTTTTAGGTATTTTTCTTTGTGTGTTAGTTTTTAATGAGTTGATCGTGGTAGTTGTGTGTTCTTTTAGCATCTGTTTACATTTTTTCATTAGACATATAAATTATCAGATATTTATGATTGCTATTGTTCTTTCATTGAAATGTTCTTTGATTCCCCTTTTCCCCTAACTTTTGTCATTTAGGTGAAAACAGATGACATAGCAAGAATTTATCAGCCTAAGCGTTATGCTTTGTCACCCAAGACAACCATTACATTGGCACATTTACTTGCTGCTCGTGAAGATCTTTCCAAGATCATTAGGACAAGTAGTGGCTCTAGCCGGGAGAAGACGGCATGTGCCATTAATAAGGTTGGTTTTGCTTTTAGTACAGTGGAGAATGAATCTATAATATCCTCATTTGATGTTTTTACAGATTTTATTTTACTTTTTTAAATGTATATTGTTGAAAGTATTACAGATGTCCCCCTTTTTCTCTCCATTGACCCCCTCTTCCCCACTCTCATCCCCTCCCCAGGCCTTCACCCCACTATTGTCTGTGTCCATGGGTTATGCATATACGTACAAAGATCTTTGGTTGACTTCCTCCCTCCTGCCCGCCCCCCCGCACCCCCCTGCCCCCTCTGGTATTCATCAATCTGTTCCATACTTCCATTCTCTGGATCTATTTTATTTGTCAGTTTACTTTGTTATTAGATTCCACATATAAGTGAGATCACATGATACTTGATTTTCTCTGGCTTATTTCACTTAGCATAATACTCTCCAGGTCCCTCCATGCTGTCTCAAAGGTTGAGAGATCCTTCTTTTATACAGCTGCATAGTATTCCATTGTGTAAATTTCACAGCTTTTTTATCCATTCATCTACTGATGGGCACTTGGGCTGTTTGCAGAGCTTAGCAATTGTAAATAATGCTGCTGTGAACATAGGGGTGCATATATTCTTTCTGATTGGTGTTTCAGGTTTCTTAGGATATATTCCTAGAAGTGGGATCACTGGTTCAAATGGCAGTTTCATTTTTTATTTTTTGAGGAAACTCCACACTGTTTTCCAATAATGGCTGCACCAGCCTATATTCCCACCAGCAGTGTACTAGCGTTCCTTTCTCTCCACATACTCTCCAGTACCTGTTTGTTGATTTATTGATGCAGCCATTCTGACAGGTATGAGATGGTACCTCATTGTCATTTTAATTTGCATCTCTCTGATGATTAGTGATGAACATTTTTTCATATGTCTCTTGGCCATTTGTATGTCCTCTTTGGAGAAGTGTCTGTTTAGGTCCTCTGCCCATTTTTTTTATTGGATTGTTTGTCTTCCTTTTGGTGAGTTGTATGACAACTTTATATATTTTGGAAATTAACCCCTTATCAGATTTATCATTGGCAAATACAGTGGGGCCTTGACTTACGAGTGTCCCGACTAACGAGTTTTTTGAGATACCAGCTGGCTCTCCGCCGATTTTTTGCATTGAGTTGATAGAGTAATTTGAGTTAACGAGCTCCTTAACGAGCTCCTTAATGAGCTCGGTCTCAGAACGATTTAAACTCGTAAGTCAAGGCCCCACTGCATGTTCTCCCATACAGTGAGTTCCCTTTTCAATTTGATGCTGTTTTTACAGATATTAATCCATTTTTCCTTTAGGTCCTGGTGCACTAGAAAAGACAGTGGTGTAAGGGCTTCAGTCCATCTAGGCTTAGTTTTGTGTGTGCATGTTCATTTGAATCTCTCTGTTCATTAATTAAACCAAAGTTTTATCTGAATTAGAGGAATTAAAAATTATTTTATCAATAGCTTTAGGAAGAATTATTTCTTTCTAAGAATGTAATCAATCATTCTTTGTCAATGAAAACATGAATTGTTTCAGTACTGACAGATTCCCTATATCCTTGGTGTAAAGGGAACAGTACATGCTTTGGAGTCATACAAATCTGGGTTCATTTACTTAGAGGAATCACTGTGGGCAAATTACTGAATCTCTTGGAAGTTTCCTGACTCATCGTATAGATCAGTTTCTCTGACAAGCTTGGTCTTAAGTTCATAGAGTCGAGTCTGAAATTTTTACTTTAACAACAATAAACTAATCTGAAGTACTTGTTGCTCAACTAGAAAGTACGCTTCATTTAGGTAGAGCAGCCTATGACAGACTTTACAAAAGAGCAGAAGTAATAGATTTGGGTAATTTTAAAACATCGGTTTTCACTCAATATAGGGAGAAATATGTCCTTGATGCAGGATATTTTGCCAGATGGATGGTTGTTTATAAAGTCAGTTTGCCTAATCATTGCTCAGTTAGGCACTAGTGTTCATGCCTCCTACTTCCATTTTAGACCAACCTTCTCTATCTTCTGAAAGTGTCCTGTCTTTAAATACAGGGTGGGGGCAAAGGTTTATAGTTGTGAATATGCAAAACACAAGAGTTTATTCTTGCCGAAACCAGTTTGGCTCAGTGGATAGAGCGTCGGCCTGCGGACTGAGAGGTCCCAGGTTCGATTCCGGTCAAGGGCATGTACCTGGGTTGCGGGCATATCCCCAGTAGGAGATGTGCAGGAGGCAGCTGATCGATGATTCTCTCTCATCGATGTTTCTAACTCTCTATCTCTCTCCCTTCCTCTCTGTAAAAAATCAATAAAATATATTTTTAAAAAAAAGAGTTTATTCTTATACTATTATTTATTAACTAGAGGCCCAATGCACGAAATTCATGCACGCGTGTGGGGGGGGGGGGGGGGGGGTTATCCCTTGGCCAGGCCTGTGCACTCTTGCAGTCCAGGTGCCTTCGGGGAATGTCTGACTGCTGTGGAGGCGCTCCCGCCACCAACGGCTTCTGACTGAGTAGGTCTCTCCCTGTGGAGCACACTCACCACCAGGGGGCAGCTCCTGCATAGCCACCGGTTGTTCCACCATTCAATCGATTTGCATATTACCCTTTTATCATATAGGATTATTGCATTATTGTCCATATGAACAGCTGTAAACCTTCTTCTGCCCCACCCTGTATGTTACTCAGTATCTTGCATCAGATTATTTACTCTTACAGCAATTAGAGTTCTACTTCTTTAATTGAAATTGTCCACCTGTTTTCTGAGTTTATAATTTACAGTCTAATTATTTGAGGCAATCCTTTTTTTTTTTCTACATTTGAGGGAACAATTTCTTGTTATACTAAGCCAGAAATACAAGATTCCACTGAAACTAAAACAGTTGACAGAATATGGTCGAACTGAATTAAACCTTCAGGGGAAAATAAGAGGGTCAAACAAAGCCAGTGTATGTAGAAGCCCAAGGTTAGTTGGGGATAAACATAAGGATGACAGCATTCAGCATACCTCCCCAGCAGGTATCAACCATCATTCTTCCATCCCCTTTCTTCTGAATCATATGCTTAACCTAATGGCTTTTTCTCTCTCTTGCAAATACAGCTCAACCCAATAGTATCCCTTTGGACATAGTGTAAAACCAAGAAGAAATTTTTAAATCGTCTTATTCCAGGGTGGAAAGTGTTCACATGCCCATCCCAGTACACCTTATGTGGTGTCAATGCACATGGTAGTAACTTTAATCAAACCAGTGCTGCTACCATGTATAACCTGTATGTGGCCCTGTGGCTAAGTCAGTGTTCCTAATTTACTATACTAAAATACCCATGTGGCAGAATGTACTTTTGAACTCCATATTTTCAAAATACTTCTAAGAGGCTACTAAAGTGATATAGAACAGAACTGTATTGGAAACCAAGGCATTCAGGAGGAACATTGATGGGTTCTTTCTGGGACTTTTTCAGGGGGACAGATATGAACAGAGGAAATGTTAGAACATCTTTTTGAGAGCAATCTTATGATCAGTTCTTGGAGCAGCATCCTCGTATACCCACCAACGTAGCATGTTTGGTGGAGAGACCAATGAGAATGACAACCAAGAAAAGCAATGTTTTGGATTTGGTAATTAGGGCATTATTGCCTACCTTAAAAGAATGTTTACGTACTTTGAACCTTGTCCCACAGTGAGAATGTTGTACTTTTGTCTTTTCTTCATGACACAAATTACTAACACATAGTTTTGGTTAGAAGATCGATAGAAGTAGAACCTAACTGATTTATAGGTCAGTTTGGTTGAGGCAGTTACTTTTTCACCTTCTTTTCTGAAAGAGACTAGCAGGAAGCTTTGGCTTACCCTTGGCTGTGGCCGGTGGGAGGCACCCTCCGCACAGCTGTCTTGCTCTGTTCATGGGCATGTAGAGGTCTGGGGTCCTATAGAAGTCTGGGGTCTTAAACCAAACTCTTGATTCATCCTTTAAAGTATTATAAAGCATGGTTAAGGAAGGACATCAAGTATTTTTTTTTATAATAACTAGTATCATTGAACGTTAGTAAACTTAAGTTTCTCATAAGAGAGGAATAAATCACTGAGAATCCTTGTATCTCTTTGCAGTACTATCTTGGGTTATAGTCATTATATTCATCTCTGACCTCATTATAGCCACACGTTATCACATATACTTCATACTTGTGAAATAAAAATGTGCTTAAAAATACAATCTTTTATTGGATAGTCCATTACCAAACTAGTAGCAATGGAAAGTCCAGAGTTGTTGTATGAGTAGATATGATTTTAATTTAAGGTCTGTAATTTAAGTATATTAATGTTTTGCTAAAAACGTTTCTTAGTATGATGGGTACTACATTTGTTACAGAATATGCTAGACACATTTAAACAATAGAAAACAAGCCTTTAAGTTTTAGAAATATTTTCCTAGGTGTTTAAAAATAATACCACATTGTAAGGAACTTGTCATACATTGCATTTATATTTTCAATATTCATACTGTCATTCTGATACTTTCATGTCCTTAAATATTTGGCTTCTTTTTATTAGAACAATAATTTCAGTGTTACTTGAGTCCTTTATGTAAATTTTAACTTTTAAAATATTAGTATCTGAAAGAAAATGTTTCTTCATACAGGTGCTGATGGGAAGGGTGCCGGACAGGGGAGGACGGCCGAATGAAATCGAACCACCACCCCCTGAAATGCCACCTTGGCAAAAGAGACAAGAAGGCGGCGGAAGGGGTGGTTGGGGTGGTGGAGGTGGAGGTAGAGGAGGTGGTGGGGGTGGAAGAGGTGGCTGGGGAGGGGGTGGGGGAGGGGGTGGAGGGTGGGGAGGAGGTGGGGGAGGAGGTGGTAGAGGAGGAGGTTTCCAAGGCAGGGGAGATTATGGTGGGAGGGGAGACTATGGTGGGAGAGGGGGCTATGGTGGGAGAGGAGGCTATGGTGGAAGAGGTTATGGAGATCCATATGGAGGAGGTGGTGGTGGCGGATATAGAAGATATTGAAAGGTACAAAAATTAGCAGTGCTTACTTTTTGATAGCTACATTAGGTATAGTGTTCTAAATAACATATTTGAATGTCATCTATGAAGTAAACACTGTTAGATTCCTTGATATCATTCTTGAATTGGGTTAATATGTAAGAGCATTGTTTTATACTATATGATCTCTTGGACAGAGTGGTGAATTTTTTTTCATATCTGTGTACCCTTGAGCATGTTATGTCTTTTTAAAAAACAAAAAAAGCAAAGGCTATTTTTAAAATTGTAAATATTACCATCAGACTTGGAAAAATGGAAAGTATTTTATTGTCATGATTGAATTTAGATTGTTACCTGTATTTTATTCAGGTTTGACACACATAAAACAGACCCCACTTGTTATTAGACTGTTGCCTCATCTGTATTCCTGTGTTTTATATTTATTAATTTAACTTTATAAAATAGGGAAAGGGACTGATAGTTTTGTTCAATAGATAGTTGTCATGGCTTGTTTTTTCTTTTATAGGAAGTGATTCCTCTGCCCAGGTTTCTGTTAAAATTCCACTAATTGAAGCCTGAGTCTACTTTTTGGTGTGCATATTTGATTTATTTTCCAACTGGATTTGAAATTTGTGATTTTGTTTGACAAAGCAAAGTTTGATTGAGGTCAGAATTACTCTAAAGGGACAAAGACATGAACCAGTTTTACATGATGGTGTAAAAAAAATTCTTATAAATTGTTTCTTCATCCTTTGGGCCATCATTTTAAATATTAGAATGTTAAATGGCAGGCTGAACTCTATTACATAGGATTAGAGCAGTACTTTCCAGTTTTAATAAATCAGAGGTAGGCCAAGGCATCCCTTGGTAGTTCTGATTCACAGTTAGATTTGGAAAATACAGTGTTAGAGAAGCATTATATGTGGTTGGAGCAGTCAAAGGCTTGGTGACCAGGAGCTGTGAATTTGAATTATGGCGCTAGCTGAGGGGTGCTATGGGCTAAAATGATCAAAGATCTCAAGGATTGATATGTCCTCATTTGTCAGATGAGGAATGTATGTGATGCTTGAGCCCTACCCACGTTGTTTCATATAGACCTAAGTACAAGTGAAATTTGTTGGGAATTTATAGTGCGCTTATTGTGAATGGTTTAAGAAGTGGGCCAAGTTATGTATTTTTCTCTTAATGTAGAAAGAGAAAGTGATAGCCGTACAGATTTTTTAAATTCCCACTGTAAAGCCTGTATCCCGATGTAAGCTTCTGTTCAACACCTGTGCATAACAACTTTCTATGCTCTAACCACCTCAATAGATAGAATGCTGAGTACCAGTGGATGTTGGTATTTGGCAGTTCTTGTTGTTTTATTTTGTTTTATAGTAAACCCTGTGGTGAAACCTAAAATAATGTTAAAACTTTAAAAGTAAACATTGTGTGTAGTCTTGGCCATGTGTTTTTCAAGATAACCCTTCAAAGAAATTTGTTAAGTATAGGAAAACAAATGTTTTTGATTATTTGTAAACTTAGATTATTTTTTAATGTGCTTATATTTAATGAAAAGACTTAATTTTATTTGTGATTGTTGGAGAAGAATGTTTTTCATAATTAAGAAAACATTTTTATCAGTAGCTATGAACTCTGAAAAATAATTTTTAAAAATATGTAAGCAGAGACCACTGGAGTAAAGTATTTCAAGAGAGTTTCTAGTTAAAACGTTCATTTAAAACTTTAACATTTCTGCTTTATTTCTTTTCGGAAGCTTTAGTTGCTGACATAGAAGGGGCTTATAACTACCTTCAATTATTATCACTAAAGGTTTATGAATAATGACAGAAACAGTAGTTCATCAATTTCTGTAAGATTTCTTTGTACCTTCATAGGAGTGCTGTTGGATTATCCACAGGACTCACTGTAAGTTTTATACAGGTTTAGCACTTGCTCCTGCAATCATGTGAGAGCTGGAGCAACACATTTACACATTCCGATAAACTTCACGTGAATAAAAGCTGAGTGGTCTAGACTCAAATATCTTATTCTTTCTTCTGAGCTAAGAGTTTAATGATAATCTTTGTTCAGTAAAAATTTCATTTGTAGAAGAGTGTGCTAAGCAGTATCTAAAATAGTACTAAGGTGCCCAGCTGGCGTGGTTCAGTGGTTGAGCATCGACTGATGAACTAGGAGATTATGGTTTGATTTCTGGTCAGGGCATGTGCCCAGGTTGCGGGCTGTAGTCCCAGTGTGGGGCATGCAGGAGGCAGCTGAGCAATGATTCTCTCTCATCATTGATATTTCTAGCACTCCCTCTCCCTTTCTCTCTGAATCAATAAAAATATATTTAAAAAAATAATAAAATAAAATAGCAATAAGGCCAGCTAGGGTCTTATTGAAAGGCCATAATGTGAAAATGTTTTGTAAATCGAGTGTAATACAAATGTATAGTATGATGAATGGTACTTAACTGCTTCCTAAAGTTCAATACCTTTTTTGTGTGCTGCTTCATTTTCTTTTTGCCTGGTTCTCATTTTCATATTACCTAGTTTTCCCTCCCCTTTTTAATTTTTCTTGCATTGGTCTAGCCTTTGGTATCTAATAGCATCTATAGATATGTCATTACTGGGAGTTTCTGGGTTAAAGAAGGTAACTCACCTCACATTTGGACTGTACTAGTATAAATAACATAAGTCCTGTCCATACATAAACACCACACATTAATGTCAGCTCTCAGCAAAAGAGGGGGTCATGTGTTTTATTTGAACCTATTCCCTTGTGTTTTGCAGATCAGGGAAACCTTACTCACTAAACAGAAAAAAACCGCAAAACATTTTAAACCAAAAACATTTAGTTGCCTGTATTTGTATCAAAAGAAGGTTTGAAAATCCATAAAAGGTCTGTGACCAGAGAATGTTCTAAGCAATGATACTATCTATATCGTGTAAGGAGCACAAGATAGAGATTTGGGATGGGAATTGGGGCTGGAGGAGAGGAAATTTAATCTCTTCCTTAGGTTTAGGTTGTCAGAGTGACTTCATTATTTTGTATACAATATAATGAAAATTGCCAAAATGATGACTACACCCACATCCAAGTGTATCAGAATGCATTCTGTATTGGGATTTCAGTGATTGGAATTTTTCTTCCTTCTTCATTGGTCTGGTTACACAGAAGTTGGCTGGGGATTAGGGAAATCACAGCTCTCTCTCATCTATATATATCTCTATATATAAAAGCCTAAACGACCATTACGACCGAATGACCGGACAACTGGTCAACCAGTCGCTATGACATGCACTGACTACCAAGGGGCAGATGCTCAATGCAGGAACTGCCCCCTAGTGGTCAGTGCTCTCTCACAGCCAACCTTCCGCGGCCCCTTCCCCTGGCCAGCCAGCCAACCTCCTATGGCCCCTTCCCCCCCATCCCCCAGCTGGCCAACCTCCCTTGGCCCCTCCCTCCCAGCCATCCCTCTCCCCCCCATCGGATCCTAGGAGGGGGGGGGCGGTCAGCCAACCTCCCATGGCCCCTCCCCACAGCTGGCCAACCTCCCGCAGCCCCTCTGCCTGGCCGTCCAGCCCTCCTGATAGACCTCGATTGCCAGGCCGAGGGACCCCACCCATGCACGAATTTGTGCACTGGGTCTCTAGTCACTAATCATGAGCACAAATGAATTGCTCTGGGTGGTCTGTATACTAGATTGAACCATCATTCTCTACCAATTTCACCCACAGCTTCAAAGTTTCTCTACTTGCCAGTTTTCTTGGATAGAACTGTGGAATTAAAGACCAAAGCCACAGAGAAATGACAGCCTCAGATCTGTGTCCTCAGTGTTAAGTGTTTATAGACTTAATATTTAGGGATCACTGTAAGTCATAATGCAGTAAGATGGGAAAAGGTTGAATATTTCTGTACTGTTACTTCTTTGTGTTATAAAAAGATTTAGAAAAAATTTTACTAACTAGTTAGTTGCTTTGCTTTTTCTTCCAGAACTGTTTGGTTAATACAATAGGGGAGTAGTCTCAGCTGTGGATTATAATAAAAATTCAGGTGAAGCGTCTACATATTCATGAACTAGAAGAAATACAAGACATCTATGCTATAGGGATCCTAATGTCTTTTATCATATAAATATTACACAAAGAAAACTTACAATAGATATAAAAAACTTTACAATCTGTACATTTGCTTTTTCCTTGTAGTTCTTTTACATAATACATCTTTAGACAGAAATTCACAACCAGTAAAAAGGCAAGTCAGTTAACAAAGAAAATGAGAAGTGACATTGCTGTTAACAAAACAAAACTTGTCATTGTTTTGGCAGATAAATATATGCCCAAACTTATTCAAGTCAGTACAAGACACAGAAATTTGTATTCTAGGCTTAACAACCAAAAGTCTATTCCAGATTATTTCTGTAGATTCCACACAAATAATACTAATTTACACACTACTTCTTTGGCCCTAGGTGGGCTGTAAAAACCTGTGATGAAATTACTGCTTCCTGTCCATTCAGGGGTAAGATTCTTTAGCCATGTTAATTTGACTAAGAGGACTGATCTTTTGAATTCCTATAGATTACAGATTATTTACATAGAAACTAACCTGGAATCTGTATTTTGGGTGGAGGGGAAGAAAAATGAAAAAATTATTGTTATGTGGCTATGTTTAAAGAAAATTGAGCTGTACTGTTTTTGGTTTATATCAGAGGAAAAGGAAAATAGTGAAGAATATGAATTTTAAAGATGATCATAAACTCATGTTCCATATAATGTAAGTGGCACAGTAGAGTAGCTTCTATAAGTTCACATATTAGGTGGTGAGATTTAAGTCTGTGTGTAAAGCGATTTTTTAAAACACAAAGGAAAACTAGTCACTAGCTTTGTCACTAAAGCTCAGTATAAGGAGGTATGCAGATAGGAACTAGTCTTTCATCAAATTAACTTCTTAAATGGTCTGAATCCTCCAAGGAAGCTACATTATGTATATGTACTTTGTACTCTAAGACTTGGTGTTGTTGGCTTTAGGTTAGGAACTTCTAAAGGCTGGGATTATATTCTTGGCATGTTCTTCAACTTGTTTATGAATTTCAAGTCAGTTTTGTACCAGGCTTTCTAGGCATGGAAGGTAAGTCGCCCCCCCCCCCCCACCCCCCCAAAAAAAAAAGAAAGAAAGAAAATGATTCATTGGACTTTTTTAGAGAAATAGTCTAACAAAGGAGTTAGTGATCAGTTGCCTAGACAACTAAATGAGCCCATTTATCATTAACTTTCATTAATAGATAACTCACAGGGCTCTTACTTATGAGGTTGCAAACAATACAATTTACATTGTGAGTAAATTCTTCATCTTATAACAAACTGAACTTATATTTGTGAATTTATGTAAATAACTAAAAGTTGTTTAATTCACTTCCACATTTTATGAAGGGGGAAACAAAATTCCAAGTCACATGCATGCCTGATACTGTATATACATAATATATACACATATATACACGCTGTCAGCTGTTATTGAAGGCTCTGATCCAATTAGCTTATTTCTAAATGGTATTAATAGTGAAGGCAGTATACTGGTAAGCACAAATTCAGCTCAAAAAGTTACTTAAAAAAGGGTAAAGATGGCACATGAAGTGCTAAGCAGACTCTGTTTTTTAAAAAGTAGCCATAAAGTCCTAATTCTATCCACTGTAGAGGACAGACATGTTTCCATTATGTTTATTTTAGCTAATTACTCAGTCATGTATAAAATGGTAATAGTTATGTTTTCAGGCATTTAATTTGATTACTTATTTATTATGACTTTGTGACTAAATCTATTAGTTGATATACAACTGGATAATGTCATGTTGTTGAATAGGCCTCCACAATTTGTACTTACATTCTAGAAGTTCAGCTCTAGGTAGATACCCTTGTGTATATGATGAGCACAGTGAGGAAGGATGGGGTGGGAGGGGCTAATTGATTAGATTTGAGGTAGTGAATCTGGAACCAGATTCATAAAGAATGCTGGAATGTAGAGGAAGTGAATCTACTTTAATATTATAAATAAGCTTTGAGTGGAACAAAGTAAATTCCCCAGTTTACAGAAAACCCCAGGGAAGGAAGCAAATTTATTTTCCAGAGATTTTAGTTCTGAGGAAGAAGCAGCCAGGCAGGCCACATAGGAGAAGCTACCTTGTCAGAAAACTATAGTCATGTTTTTTCTTACTTTTGCCCTTAGTCTCAGGGGAAAATGTTAGTGGTATGAATGGCAAAAATTTTGCATTTTTCAGTTTTCCTCCCCTTTGATTCAACTGACTGGAAGAGAAAACAATATCACACATTACCGGGGGGTGGAGTGGGGGAGAGACTAGCTTTTCCTTTAAAGTACCCCCTTTAAAGCTGGTCACTCTAAGGTTCCCCAATCTTTGTGTTGACTGGTTTGGGAAATGAGATCTCTGATCCATTTATCTACAGATTGTGCTTCTTGCGTTTCTGGGCTAAGAACTGTCACCCTGTTCCATCTGAGCTAAGACATGATTGCTTTTTGCAAGTTGGAGTCCTTCTATTTTCTTCTGTGCATATCTCAGTTGGATCTTTAGAGCATCATTATCTGCTTTCAGTGTATTTATTTCCTAAAGAGAAAGGAGAATAAGGTATGTTAATAAAGCAGCAATGAATAGTAAATCAGTTACAGTATCGGAAGTTCTACACTTGATTGGCATCTCCCATTCATTGTGGCTGAGTATTAAAAAATTTTTTCAAGAGTTATTTTACCCTTAATATAAACTAATAAGTTAAATAACAAATGAACATGTGCAGACAGCAGTTAGTTTTTGTTAATCATATCAAAGGCTAACAGGCAGAATAAACCATTCCAGGGCAATAGGTGGATAATGACACAACCTATGGAAGTTGTGTAGCAGGAGACCTAAACTTGGCAGAAACAAAGTCTCTGGTCAGGTTTGAGGTTTGAAAGCAGTGATTCGGAATACTGTAATATGATATATCATAGTTCATTTTTCTTCAAGTGTTTTTACCTCCAAATCATTGAAAACTAGTGAACTCTTGGCAAAGACAGGAATTTTATCCCAGCCTCTAAACTGGAATCCAGTTATCTAATTTTCAGTGATTTAATTATATGGACAGCAGTTGGTTTCCAGTCTTGAAGTTTTTCTTAAAATTGAAATATATTTGGCACATAACATTATATAAATTTAAGGTGTACAACCTGTTAATTTGATAATTATGTATTGTAATATGATTGCCAAGGTCGCTATAATTAACACCTCTATCATGTTACATAATTCTTTTTAGAAGTTGGAATAATTCTAGTCTTCTTAGCAAGTTTGATGATACAATATTATTGTCTATAATCTCTATACTGTGCATTATATCTCTAGGGCTAATTTATCACTTGTTGTAAATTTGTACCCTCAACATCTGTCCTCTTCTCCCACCCCCATTGCCTGGTAACCACCATTTTATTCTCTGCTTTTATAAGTTTGCTTTTTAAAATTCTACATGTAAGTGATTCAGTATAGTACTTGTTTTTCTCTGTCTGACTTACCTCAGTGTGCTCAAGGTTCATCCATGTGTCACAAACAGGAAGATTTAATTTTTTTATGGTTGAATAATATTCAATTGTATACATGTACCACATTTTCTTTATCCATTCATCTGACTATGGACACTTAGCTTGTTGCGTATCTAAATAATGCTGCAGTGAACAGGTGGTGTATTTATGCTTTTGAGTTAGTGTTTTCTTCTGATAATTACTCAGAAGTGGAATTGCTAGATCATGTGATAGTTCTATTTTTAATTTTTTGAGGGACCTCCATATTGTTTTCCACAGTGGCTGTACCAATTAACATTCCCGCAACAGTGCACAAGGGTTCCATTTTCTCCATGGCCTTGTCAGCACTCATTACTTGTCTTTTTTAACATTTATCTTTATTGTTGAACGTTTAACAGGTATCTCTTTTTTCCCCCCATCCTACACCCTTCTCCTTCTAGGCCTTCTCTGCACTATTGTCTGTTCATGGTCTGTGCATATAAATTCATTGGTTAATCAGTTCCTGCCCACCCCCATCCCCCTGAAATACGTCAGTCTGTTGCATGCTTCAATGTCTTTGGATCTTTTTTTGTTCATCAGTTTATTTTGTTCGTTAGATTCCAAATATAAATGAGATCATGTGATACTTGTCTTTCTCTTTCTGGCTTATTTCACTTGGCATAATACTCTCCAGGTCCCTCCATGCTGTCTCAAAGGGTAAGAGAGCCTTCTTTTTTTACAGCTGCATAGTATTCCATGTGTAAATGTATCACAGTTTTTTAATCATTCATTTACTGATGGGCACTTGGGCTATTTCCAGATCTTAGCTATTGTAAATAATGCTGCTATAAACATAGGGGTGCATATATTCTTTCTGATTATGATCAGTGTTTCTGGCTTCTTAGGATTAATTCCTAGAAGTGGGATCCGATGATAGCGGTTCTAACAGGTGTCAGGTGATATTTCATTGTAGTTTTTTTTTTTTTTTAATCCTCATCGGAGGATATTTTTCCATTGATTTTTTAGAGAGAGTGGAAGGGAGAGGGAGAGACATAGAGAGAGAAACATCGATGTGAGAGAGACACATTGATTGGTTGCCTCCTGCACACGCCCCGACCAGGGCCCAGGCCCAGGCCTAGATGGAGCCCACAACCTGGGCATGTGCCCTTGATCAGAGTCGAACCTGGGATTCTTCAGTCTGCAGGCTGACGCTCTATCCATTGAGCCAAATTGGCCAGCACTCATTGTAGTTTTGATAGGCATTTCCCTGATGATTAGTGATGATGAGCACATTTTTATGTACCTGTTGGCCATCTGTATATCTTCTTTGGAAAATATCTTTAGTTCTTCTGACCAGTTTTTTTAATCCTTCCCCCAGGATATGTTTATTGATTGTAGAAAGAGAGGAGGGAGAGGGTGAGAAACCAATTAGTTGCCTCCAGTATGCTCCTGACCGGGGATTGAACCTGCAACCTGGGTATGTGCCCTGACAGAAATCGAACCAAACCCTTTTGGTTTATGGGACGATGCTTCAACCAACTGAGTCACTAGGCCAGGGCTGCCCATTTTTAAATTGGATTTTTTTTGTTATTGTTTGAGTCTTTTAAAATACATATTTTGGACATTAATCCTTTATTTGATATATAGTTTGCAAAAATGTTCTCTCATTCTTTATCATTTTGTTGTTTCTTTTGGGAAAGCTTTTATGTTTAAATGTAGTTTTATTTGTTGATTTTTACTTTTATTTTTGCTTTTGGTGTCATATCCAAAAAAATCATTGTCAAGACTAATATCAAGGAACTTCTCCCGAACTATGTGTTCTTTCAAGAGTTCTATAATACCAAGTTTTACGTTTGATCCATTTTGAGTTATTTTTGGGGAGCAGTGTAAAATTCCCAGTTTCATTGCTCTGTATGTGTTTTTCCAAAACCATTTGTTGAAGAGACCTTATTTTCCGCACTGGGTGCTCTTGGCTCACGCATTGAATATTAGCTGACCTGTACAAGCAGGAGTTTCATTCTGAGCTCTTGTTTCTGTTACATTGGTCTACATGTTTATTTTTGTGCCAGTACCATACTGTTTTTTATTACTGTAGCTTTATGGTGAAGTTTGAAATCAGGGAGTGTGGTACCTCCAAGAATTTTTTTAAATAGGGATTGCTTTGGTTATTTGGGGTCTTTTGTAGTTCCATACCATTTTTAGGATTATTTTTCCATTTCTTAAAGAATGCCATTGGTATTTTGATGGAGATTACATTGAATCTATAGATTGCTTTGGACAGTGTGGATATTTTAACAATATTAATTCTTCTAATCCATGAACACAGGAGTCTTTCCATTTATGTTTTCTTCAGTTTTAGCAAAGTCTTGTAGTTTTCATTGTATAGATCTTTTACTTCCTGGGTTAAATGTAGTCCAAGTATTTTATTGTTTTTGATGCTATTGTGAATGGATATTTTAGATGTATATTAGTAGAAATTCAACTGATTGCTGTATCCTGCAATTTTACTGAAATTGTTGATTAGTTCCAACAGTTTTCTGGTTGAGTCTTTGGATTTTCTACATACCAGTACAGACTCAGAATATCTGCAGACAATCCTATTTTGGATGACTTTTATTTCTTTTTCTAGTTTAATCACTCTAGCTAAGACTCAGTACTGTACTGAATAAGAGTGGGCATATGTTGAGCCATCCTTGCATCCAAGGGTAAATCCCACTTAGCCCTGGTATATAATCCTTTCTGTGTGTTCCTGAATTTGGTTTGCTAATATTTTGTTGATAATTTTTGTATCTATATTTATCAGTGATATTGGTCTGTATTTTTCTTGTGGTGCCCTTATCTCTCTTTGGTAACAGTTAGGTAATGGTGCCCTTGTAGAATGAGTTTGGAAGTATTCCCTCCTCCTCAATTTTTTGAAAGAGTTTGAGAAGGATTGGTGTTAATTCTTCTTTGAGTAGAATTTGCTAGTGAAGCCATTTCATTATCCTGGGATTTTTTTGTATTGGGAGGTTCATTACTATTCAGTCTCTTTGTTCATTATTAGTCTGTTCAGATTTCTACTTCTGTCTGGGTATACTGTGTGTTTCTAGAAATGTATCCATTTATTTTAGGTTATCTAATTTATTGGCATATAATTGTTTATAATAGTTTCTTGTGGTGTCATGTATTTGTGTAGTAACAGTTGTAATACCACATTTTGCATTTCTAATTTTATCCTTTTAAAGAATCAGCTTTTAGTTTTGTCGAGCCTTTCTATTTTTACTTGTCTCTATTTCACTTATTTTTGTTCTGATCTTAATAATTTTCTTCTTTCTTCTAACTTTGGGTTTAATTTGTCCTTTTTTAAGTCCCAAGAGGTGTAAAGTAGGTTGTTTGTTTGAGATTGTTTTAGATATGCATTTGGTGCATACTGTAAGTTTTGATATGTTGTATTTCCATTTGTGTAGAGGTAATTTTTTATTTCCCATTTGATTTCTTTGACTCAATGGTTGTTCAGTTTCCCTCTTGTTAATTTCTAGTTTCATACCATTGTGGTCTGAAAATATAGTTGGTATGATTTCAGTCTTTAAATTTGCTGTGATTTTTTTGTGCCCTATCATGATCTATCCTGGAAAATATATATTCTGCTGCTGCTGTTTAAGAGAATTTTCTATGTATGTCTGTTAAGTTGATTTGTTCTAGAGTGTGGTTCAATTCTAAAATTTCCTTGTTAATTTTCTGTCTGGATGATCTATCCTTTGATAACAGTAGGGTGTTGAAGTCCCCTACCATTATTGTGTGGTCTATTTCTCCCTTTAGATCTGTTAGTATTTGCTTAATACATATATTTCAGTGCTCCAATGATGGCTGTGTGTGTACATATATATATATATATATATATATATTTATAATTGTACATTTGTCTTGTGTGGCAATGGCCACCTTGTTTTAGTTTCTATTCATGTGGAATATTCCTTTTCTATCCATTTTGAGCCTGTGTCTAGAGCAGCCATGGGCAAACTACGGCCCGCGGGCCAGATCCGGCCCGTTTGAAATGAATAAAACTATTGAAAAAAAAGACCGTACCCTTTTATGTAATGATGTTTACTTTGAATTTATATTAGTTCACATAAACACTCCATCCATGCTTTTGTTCCCGCCCTCCGGTCCAGTTTAAGAACCCATTGTGGCCCTCGAGTCAAAAAGTTTGCCCACCCCTGGTCTAGAGCTCAAATGAGTTTGCTATAGATAGCATATAATTGGGTCTCTTTTTAAATCCATATGGCCTTTTGATTGGTAAACTTATCTATTTATATTTAGAGTGATTATTGATGTATAAGAACTTACTATTGCCATCTGGTTGTTGTGTATCTCCATTGTTTCTTTTTCTCTCAGTTTATCTTTGTAAAGTGGTAATTTTCCATGGTAATTTGCTTAGTCTCCCCTTTTGGTGTTTCATAACTCTACTTTAGATTTTTGCTTTGTGGATACCATGTGGCTTATAAAAAACATATCATAGATAAAATAGTCCTTTTATGCTGGTAGCACCTTATCTTCATTTGTCTATAAAGTTTCTACTCTTACTTCTCCCCTTTTATATTTTTGATATCACAATTTACCTCTTTATGCTTTGAATTCATTGAGAAATGAAATTAGGTAATAGTTATTTTTAATACTCCTTAAGTCTTTATAATAATAAAAGTGTAATATGCTAATTAGACCAGACAGCCAAACGATCTTCTGGACAAAGTTGGGTCTGCGAGGGCCAAGCCCCTTGCACGAATTTTGTGCATCGGGCCTCTACTACTACCATAAACAGTTAACACCCCTTTCTAATAGATAGTTATAGTTTTTCTAATTCTAAAGAGTAGTGTAGGAAAGTAGGTTATGGGACAACTGGGCCAATAGCAGTTGTCTAAATATTCTATAGGGTCAATACTAACAATGTACTTCTTTTTAGAGTTTACGGTGAGCTGTGGATGGGGCTGTTGAATTCTAGGTAGTCTAATCATGTAAGGATTTTACTTAATGGAAAGTGGGACTCATTGTGTGTGTTTTTTAAACATAATTGTGAATTCTTGTCCCTAGGTCACTATGACAAGAATAAATGTAAAGAGAGGCAAACGGTAAGAGGGTTTGTGAGTTCTGGTATTAGTGGGTAGGAATTATTCTGGACCTACCTCATATGAAATCTCTCTACCACCCATTTCTTGCATCAGGAAGTCATTGTTGCCATCTACATTGTTCCTTTTCATGGACATGTAAAATGTCAAGACCTGAAGCAAACCGTAAAGAGAGCATATGGAATCCTGGCCCTGTGTTTTACAGAGGACTAAACAGGTCAAAGACTTTAATGGGTAGTTGTGTTTCTGGGGACTAGAAACACAAATCTTTGTAAAGTTTTTTCTCCTCTATTGGGTTCGCTTTTCAAGATTTCTTTCACCTTTTGATTGACTTAAAGCATGTGTTAAAAATACTCTGAGTAAGAGAGTACCTTTCATCCAGAAAATCTGTTCTTTTTTTCATGTTTCTCCTAATGTTATATCTTTTTGTTTTTAATATATTTTATTGATTTTTTTCACAGAGAGGAAGGGAGAGGGATAGAGAGTTAGAAACATCGATCAGCTGCCTCCTGCACACTCCCCACTGGATATGTGTCTGCAACCAAGGTACATGCCCTTGACCGGAATTGAACCCTTGAGTCCGCAGGCCGACGCTCTATCCACTGAGCCAAATCGGTTAGGGCCTAATGTTATATCTTTTTGTTCCAGACACCAAACCAAGATTTTCTTCTTATTATGTATGTAACTTCCCTTTTTTAAAAAAAATATTTTTTATTGATTTTAGAGAGGATCATCAATTGGCTGCTTCCTGCATGCCCCCTACTGGGGATAGCCCACAACCCGGGCATATGCCCTGACCAGGAATCGAACTGTGACCTCCTGGTTCACTGAGCCATGCCAGCTAACTTGTTTCTTTAAATGTGCCTCTAAGTCAGTTCCTGGAGTTTGACAGGAAAGGTACAACACTGAGAACAAGGTGGGAATCCTGAGGCCATCTTGCACAGCTTCACTATGTATTATATAGACTTATGTAAGGAATTCTATCTAGGTGAATGTTGGCTTTATATTGTAATAATAGACCTCCAAAAACACATTGCCAACCTTGATGCTTGCCATTGGTAAGAAACTATATCTATAAACAAGAGGTCTATGTAAGCCAGCTCACTGTGAGTTTTGCATGCTGAACAAAAAGAAGTATGCTAGTAATTGACCCTACAGAGGAGAGTATTTGGAAACTACCTGTTCTATCCTACTTTCCTTTTTTTTTTAAAAAAAAAAAAATATATATTTTATTGATTTTTTTTTTTTTTTTTTTTACAGAGAGGAAGGGAGAGGGATAGAGAGTTAGAAACATTGATGGGAGAGAAACATTGATCAGCTGCCTTCTGCACACTCCCCTACCAGGAATGTGCCCACAACCAAGGTACATGCCCTTGACCAGAATCGAACCCGGGACCTTTCAGTCTGCGGGCCGACACTCTATCCACTGAGCCAAACCGGTTAGGGCACCTTCTTTCCTTTTTATTTTTTAACCTCCTCATTCCCTTCTCTCAAATCTTTGGCACCATATTCCCAAACTCCTTTTGCCACTATTAGGTACCTTATTAGACATTGTGAGCCTAACAGGAAAAAGAAGCTCCCAGTAGCACAATTTTTACCATTTTATAGATTATATTGCTGTATATTATATTCAGCTATGCATTTGCCAACTACTATTGATTTAGCTCTTCAGCACATTCCCTGATGTGTTAGAAATGATCTCCCTCATTTACATTAAGAGGGAGGCCTTTCAGTTGGTGAATTATAATACACTTTTTTTTTTTTTTTTTTTTGGTAGCACACTGATCACCTACCTTCTTTTAGGAAGATGCCTAGGCAACCATGAAGGTCCCCAAACATAACACTGATGAATAGAGTAAAAATTATAAGGAAGAAGGATTTAGGCAAGTTCACTGTAAGTCCCATCTCGAAAAGGGGTGTGGGGTCAGCATTGTAAAACTGGTCAGTAGGAGTTGTTTTGGAGCCTCCTGTGAACAGTTTGGGCCCTGGCACGTCTATGGCAATAGGGAGCCCTGTATATGTCCTGTTGTAGTCATGTAATGTGAGTCAGTGTCCCCACTCGTTTCTTTGAGAGAAAGCCAGGATCTCTTTACTTGTTTTAATCTGCTAGTAATCAACTTGGACTGAATCTTCAGTTTATGCTCCCTTCCCTGGTTTAGCCCCATTTCTCTCAGAGTCTGAAAACAAAGGAAAAGGTACCTGTTCCAGCTCTTGGTAAGTTGGGAGTCTGAGGTGGCGGAGTTCCTCCTTTGATTTCATGAAGGAGTCTTTATTCTCCCACTTGACAAAAGCCCGCTTTCTGACCAAGACTGGGCTGGGGCATGGAGACGTAGGACTAGGAAGCACGTACAGAGTGTCCTGGGCTGTCTTCCTTGGGGAAGATAGCGCAAAAGGACCAGAAGGGCCCTCGCTGCCCATCCAAGGCAGTACTTCGGTCTGGGTGGCCTTGTGGGCGACAGTCCTCTTCAGCCGAACAGAAATCTTCTGTGAGGACACTCCCATGAGCATGATGGTCCGATCTTTACTTTCTTCACTTTGTTCCACAGCCTCCCCATTAGGGAATGGAAAAGGTCCATCCTCAGGTGCTGTAGGAAGACACGAGACATGTTAGTGCTCTAGTTCAGAAAAGCAGAGACTCAGATTGATACATTAGTTTCAGAAAGCCCATGGGCCCCAAATGGGCTCATTTTTAGGCACCCAATTTAGGGGGTGAAGGGGACTGAAACTCAGGGACTTTGCTGGCCAAGCTGTGGCTGCTGGTATCAGGCTGCATTCACCCTGAGGAAGGGACATCTTTTTCTATTTGCACAAAGGTTGCCTAGAGGGAAAACTGAAGCCCCTGCCTCAGGGCTGTCATGTTTCATAAATATCTTCAGTAGACCCTGGGATTTGGGAGCTGTCAGCACTCAGGTTTTGGTCCTGATACAGGTGGCCTTGATTAGCTGCTAGGAATTCTCTGTGGCACCTATTTGCGAATTTGTACAGTAGGCACAGCTTAACTGTGATAGGGAAGTTCTAGCAAATATATTGCCCCCCTTTGATACTGATGAGAAAAGGAGAGAGGAGTCATTCTGGTTTTCTTCTTCGAACAACAGCCTTATCCAGGACCCAGCTAGGTATTAACCAAAAGAAGTAAGTTCCTGGAGATGTAGAGTAGGAGCGGATGAATTTGAGATGGGGGTAGGCTTTAAGATAGGCAGCAGATCGTCTATGTTTACTGCTTTGCAAAGACTCAGCAGTAAGTTTAAAATACGCTTTTTTATTAGCAAAATTTCCAGCTAAGACATTGGATTGGTAAAGTAAAATGGCTTTTGGACAACGAGAGTTTTCTACTTAGCATTTGTAATCCCAATCAACAATTGTAATATTAGAAATACTTGTAATACTTTTAAGGATCCTACCTAGTATTTTTCTCTAGGGGAACATAATTTAAATTAACATTAAATACCCAAATAAAGCTCAAAATTATAATTATACTGTTATTTAAGTACCAGAATAAATTGTTATATTTACTCTAAAATAATTTCACTGTCTCTTTTGGAGGAGTAAGGTAAGTATGAAAAGATACAGCCTTTTTCCCGACTTCACGCTGAGACCCCAGACCTCTGTGTTATTTTCTGCATGAAATTTGCATTTTATGTGGCAGTTGTTCCCAAAGATGATGTAACTCTTAAAATATAGGGCACATAATATACAGGCATGTCTTCCATAGTGGAATTCGTGCTGGTTTCTATTAAGAAAGAGAAGGATGGCATGGCTCAGTGATAGAGCGTCGACCTATGAATCAGGAGGTCATGGTTCGGTTCCTGGTCAGGGCACATGCCAGGGTTGTGGACTTGATCCCCAGTGTGGGGCGTGCAGGAGGCAGCCAATCAGTGATGTTTCTCTCTCTCTCCCTCTCTGAAATAAATTGAAATATATTTACAAAAAGAAAAGAAATAGAAGGGTAAAGATAATCTTTCCTCCCTGAAAACTTCATCCTTCCCATTTCACTTTCCAAGATAGATGTTCCCAGTGCCTCCTTACCATGGAGCAGATCTTTGGCTCCCAGTGAGCAGAGGTTGAACGTTGGCCCCACAGCGGTGCTATTGTCTGTGAGAGCTGCTGAGTTCTTGGCTCGCTTCTTGCACTCGAACACAACCAGATCTTTGCATTGTTTGTGGCAGTTCATCCCGCAGTCTATGGACAAGACACCCTGGTCAGAAAGTCTTTCAGCACACATCGCTTTCTTCTCTAGGGCCCTCTTGTCACATATGCCTGCCCTCTCTTCTGGAGCTAGGACACCTAGTGAACCCAGCATTCCCACTTGGTCAGTCCTGGATCTCACAGTCCTGTTGTAGCCCTTACCACAAGGTGAGGAAGCGGCACCTGTTGCCGCGGAGGGAAGAGGTGGTGTCTTGGTTATCCCACACATACTGCCTACTCTAAGGAGACCCTCTAGAGCAGTGGTTCTCAACCTTGGCTGCACATTAGAATCACCTGGGAATCTTTTTAAATCCTGATTTCTGGGCCTCATCCTCTGGAAAATGTTTCTTTGTTACTAATGTTGTGGCCCCAACCCATAACAAAGAAACAGAATTTCCGGAGGATGCGGCCCAGAAGTCAGGATTTTGAAAAGATTCCCAGGTGATTCTAATGTGCAGCCAAGGTTGAGAACCACTGCTCTAGAGGCTCTCAGCTGTTAGGTCTTAGCCTTCCTTCCTTTCATTAAAATGTCTCTTTTCCTTCATTCCTGAACTTTTCTAGTCACAGGGAGGTGTCTACTCATCAAAGGACAGCTGACATAGGTGTTGGTAATCACTTCTCTTCCAAAAGTGATTCTTTGCCTTTCACTGGGGATCTGCCTCTCCAGGGCTGTCTGGGAGCATAACCTCCTAGCAGCCACCCGTATTTCCAAGGCAGAGAGAGGCTCTTATAAGGGAAGCTGCATAACTGGTCACCCAGGCACTCCTCTTCTATATGGTGGCAGTCACCCTCGAGGGTTCCTCTAGGGGAGCCAGTCTGAGGATGAGGCTCTGCTGAGAAGTTGTGGACTGAACGGACAACTACTATGAGCAAACAGTCTTTATAGGAATATACCTAAGACCAGGGAAAACAATGCAGTGGACAAAGCTGAGCCTTACCTTTACATCGATATCCTTGTTTGATCACTCCCCAGAGCTGTGAGATAAGAGACAGAATGCACCACATGTCACTCAGCTATCTGGCAGGAGGCTAGGCACTGACATCACTCTTTTTTTTTTTTTTAATATATTTTATTTATTTTTTACAGAGAAGAAGGGAGAGGGACAGAGAGCTAGAAACATCGATGAGAGAGAAACATTGATCAGCTGCCTCCTGCACATCCTCTACTGGAGATGTGCCCGCAACCCAGGTACATGCCCTTGACCGGAATCGAACCTGCGACCCTTGAGTTCGCAGGCCAACACTCTATCCACTGAGCCAAACCAGTCAGGGCATGACATCACTCTTGATTTTCCTTCATTCTACTTCCTACCTCAAAAGGAGGGAAACCTCATTTCTCTCTTATGTATTGTCCCTTCTGACCTTAAATTGAAAACGGGGAGAGTTTGTGCTGATCAGTCAAATGTTCTCAGGAAGCTCACAGGATTTATGAGTCAGGACTTCTCTAGGCCAGAAGTGGAATCATATCAGGATCCCAAACTAACAAATCTATAGAACCCTGGAGTCAGGGACTGGGTTAGGGGGAAACTGTTGGTCAGAGGCGGGGCAGAGGATGGGCAGAGCCCAGACGTAGGGAGGGGTGAGGATGTTTTTTCCTAACATTTGAAACATATGAATATATAATACTTAAAAAATATATATCCCAAACTTAATACTTACTTATCCAAGGCCCCGTACCAGAGGGACAAATAAATCAGGAACAAACGGGAAAAGATGAATGCACATAAATGCATTTGAGGACTAGGTTACTCTAGGTGTTTGCTTAGGCTCTAAGCTGGGATGAGCTGATAAGGGCTATGAGGTCTGTGCACAGCTTAGTCATTTAACCTGTCTTGTACCCCTCCCCAAGTTCAGCCCTGAAGCACTCCAAGGACAACTTACAAATCCAGCACAGTTGTCACAGAAAGTAGGCTTCAGGTAGGTTGTCTCTTGGAAGTTGTGAGGAAAGCCCAGGCCCAGCTTGGAGTAGATGGAGCTGGCCCTCATGAAGTAGGCTGTGATCTCGTCCCGGCTGATGAGGCCTTCCCTGCCAGCAAACGACAGACCAGGATGTGGGGGGGTGGGGGGAATTCACCTTTTCATCCTTGAGTGGAAGTACACTATGTATTACCTGGTAATTACCACCATGAGCCGTCCTTTTAATCATACATGAATAGCTTGTAATAAGTAGTGGAGGCAGCATTACTCACTTTTATGGAGTTGTTCTTTGGCTAACTGAGGTTTTCCCAACTAATTTAACCACTATCTACAGGACTTTAAAAAATTATGGAAATTGTGTGTATAGGGAGAGAGATACCTTATGCTGCAGTTTCTGACTTCAGACAGTAATAATACATAACTTGAACCCACCAACCATATATTTGGTTTTATATAGAGAACCAAGATAGAACATATGTAACCTTGTGAATAGTAAATATGCTGATTGTTAATAAATATTAGTTTTTCATGATCTGTAAGGACAAAACAAGAATGAGACTAAACTTCTTAAAATTCATAGTTGACTATTACTAACCTGGCTTCATGATCACTTGTGGTCCAATCCAAAGCCAGATAGGCATCATTTGATGATTGCTCTCTTAGCCCGAATATTCATTAAGTAATCATAGCAGCGACACATCCAAGTTTAGAAGTTCTTTTAGTGATACACAAACTGCTTTTACTAAAGGGCTCACAGCCACATTCCCATACACAAACTCTCACCTGTCTTTGTCCATCACACAGAAGGAAAACGGAAAACTCGCAGCAATTTTTTCAAATTCTTCCTGAGAAATGTATCCGTCTTGGTCATGATCATAGTTCTTGAAGACAGACTGTGAAAAAGGAGTTTCTTTGGTGATCACCCTTTAGGCAAGTGGCAAAGGGGCTGGGGCGGCTGGTAGGAGCCTCTCCTCCTCCCCCTCTGAGGGGCGGGGATGAAGAAATGCAGGTGAAGCTGCTGCAGAGAAGCGTGGGTCACCTCTGGAGGGTGGCCAGGGGCTTTGGATCCATTAGCACAGCAGTTATGCCGCCACCCTGGCCAGTGTACTGTTGCCGCACAGGGGTGTTCTCCCTCCCTCTGCCCTTCCTTACTCAGCTCAGACGGCACTTCCTCTGTGAAGCTATAGCGCAGTTGGAAGGGCTCCCTCCCCTCTTAATCCTCAGTTACTCGTCCTGTCACTCTCTGGCTGTTACTTTTCTGTGGTTATGCTGGAATGGTCCATAGGGATAAATGTAGAAATATGAACCTAATGTACTGCCCCTCAGCATTTAGCACAGTGCACTCAAACAAGTGCCAAGATTTTCAGTTTTAGATTCTCATTACCTTTTACTCAAACCTTTTCCAACACCTTTCTGCCTCCAAATCAACTGACAAACTTTAAATCTATTCTCTCCTGCTAGGCCTGTCAGAGGAGGCTCACCTCCCCCCACATAAGGCCAAAGTGTGTTGGCCCAATGTTACTGAGCTGTTCTGCAGCCACAGTGTGAGGAGTAAGTTGTCCCTGGGCTCACACAGGAACGAGTTTCCAGTTTCTTACCTTGTGTTTCTACCACTCCCCCCCCCCCCCCCCCCCGCCCCAGCCCCACATACAAAACGAAGCCAGGCAGTGTCTTGCTTTTATCTGGTGAAAGCTGTACTTACATCCACCATCCGCTGGACGTGCTTGCTTATAGTCTTTGGGTCAGGTTTGGGAGATACCCCAGAGGCCCAGTCCACTACTACTGGTGGCTTTGAAGGTGTTAATGGCTGAAATGAAATAAGACAAAGAGATCCCCATGACTGTAATGCAGTAATCCACAGCCCCTTCCTCTCCCACTACCTGAGGCTGCAACCACCTGCCAGCTGCAGATGACCCCAGCTATGCCCGTGGCGGGGAGCAGAGAGCCCACATACTGAAAGAACAGTAATCGTGGCTCACACAAGCGTTATGTTTTACTGTTTCCAATACGCTCCTCACGTACGTCATCTCCATCTAAACCTTTTGTCAAAGCTATCAACAAAGCGTAAAGTGGATCACTTAAATTTCCTCTCTGTTCTCCACTGGCTACTTAATAGAGATAGGAGGAGGAGGAAAATAGCTAAAAGGCAGGAAAGTGCATAGACAAGCTGAGATGGGATCCACTCTAAGTATTTAAGACTTGGCCCAAATTAAAAGCTCTTCTAAAAATAGGAGAAGATACCCTTTCCATTGAAATGCCTTTTAACATTCTGAAAATGGAATCTATCAGGTATTTTCAGTGAACATTGTTAATTACAATAGGAAGCTAGAACTTGCTCTTCTGTATAGATACAATGAAATTTAGCCACAGGTAAGCTGAATTTCTTCTGTGGGGGCAAATCTTTCCTTGAGTACCACTTGTTTTGGGAAGTGGTACTCAAGGGAAGAGTACCACTGTGGGGAGTTACTGGTCATTCAGAAGGAAGATGAATCATTAAACCTGTCTGTAGGAGAGGCGGGGCCAGATAACCTGGTATGTTTGGACTGGGTAGCGCTAGCTCTGTGCTGTTTGAGGTCTTCTCTGCACAGGGGGTCAAAAAACTTAGTAGACTGCTCTTTCTGACCCAGGTGAATGCAGAGTGATGGGGCTTTCCTGTCTACCAAGCTAGAAACCCTCCGAGGTTAGCTTCTGAGAGTGCGCATATGGCTCACATTCTTATCAACAAATCACAGGAGGGAAACTGATGTGGGGCCACTTTATAATACATAGGAGGGCGAGGGCGAGTATTCTCTCCCATCTCTAATCTGCAAACCACTGGCCAACTCCCCCATGCAATCTGATGCTCTGCGGTGTTTAGTTATTTACTGCTCACACACTAGTTATCCCTTCAAGAGGACTATTTGGTCAGGATCTGTTCCTCACACATGTGGAAGTTTTCTCTGTGCCTCGCACAGGCTTGGGCACAAAGGAGACACCTAATGCTCTTATAAAACTGAACTAAAAGGCCGATCCTGTTACCTGCAAGAATCGTAATAGGAAAACTCACGGGGGCTCTGTGGTTCCTTGGTTCCCGGGCGTAGGAGAGCTCGTAGATTTCATCCTCAGTGTAATAGAGATCGAGGGATAACTGTGGATCAAAGCAACAGGGTTACCTGCTAGGATGTTGTATTTCTTCCCCTCTTGCTTCTTCCTCTCCGGTGGGTTACTCTTCTAGGCTCTTAGTAGTTTGTTTTTAAAATTCTCAGTAGGGCAGTGGGGCAAGCATTAATTAATTTGGTTCTTGCACCAGAACCCAGTTTAAATAACGGTATTAATTAAACCATATTCAGAGTTAATAAATTTCATATTTATTAGAGCTTGAACATTTTAGAGGACAGAGGTCTTACAGATAATCTTGTTCTGATCCTATAGTCCATGGATGAGCTTAAGGAGGTGCAAAGCTCAAAAATACTTGGCTTATGTATATTTTTTTTCTGGGAAGAACATTCAGCTTTCATCACAGGATTTGTGATCCCCCAAATAGGATTCTGTACATCTTTCCACAGATGACGTCTAAGGCCAAGACCAAGGCCACCTGGCCATTAGAGAAAGGTCTAGGATTAGAACACTAGCTGGATGCAAAGCTCAGGCCCCATTGGGATCATCCTGTGAGGTAGGAAGAGGCTGTAATTATTCATTCTGCCAAAAAAAAAACACATTAAAAATTGTATAATTTTAGAACTCAAAGAAGTTAGAAATCATCTCACAGAATAATCCTCCTGATTTTACAGAGGAGGAAACAGGATTTGGAGTTAGGTGCCCACAGTCACACAGCTGGTGAGCTACAGAACCGTTGGGCTGGAAGGGAGTTCACCTGCCCTCCCCCTGCACCTGAAGTGCAAATCCTGGTCCTTGCACCAGTGTTTGCCTCTCCTTAGCTCGAACACCTCCAGGAACAGGAATCCAAATAATGAACCTGTTTAGTCCCCATCTCTTACCAAGCCTGTATCCTGCTTTGCTCTCAGCTCCTCCCAGAGAGCTTGAGTGCTGACTGTTTTTGCAGGAATTGGGGAACATTTCCAGGAGTCAGAAAGGCAATGCTGCTTTAGAGGACAGCTGCCGGGGTCCTACCTCCTGGGTCTGAGTCCAGGCTCTGCTGCTTATTAATGTCTGGTCCTCCGGGAAATTATGTCTTTGTGCCTCCGAATCCCCATCCATAAAAAGAGGATAATAGCAGTATCTACGTCCTAGTTTGTATGAGGATTAACTGGACTAACATTTGTAAGGTGCGGAGAGTGATGCCGGGCACACACAAAGTGCTTAGTCATCGTCTCCCCGGTGAGCCTCACCGTCAGCAGGTGCACCAAGTCCTTGTTGGCCTCCAAGGGTGGGGCCACCTCCTGCAGCTGGACCAGTTCGTTGATGTGATTGTAAAGGGCCAGCAGCTTGTGGACGTTCACCTTCCCATCCTCTAGGTAGTCGGGCATGGCTTCATACAGGGAGATGAGGTCCTTGAGGTGCACCCCCAGGATGGGGATCTTGAAGTGGGTGCACTCTCCATAGGCTCGCCGGTAGTTGTCATAGTTTCTGCAGGAGGACAGCAGCTCAGTCATCTCACCTAGGACCTAAAAAGCGGAAGAGGAGACCCCATCACTGCACCTGCCAGGCAGGTTGTATTGTCTGCAGTAGCCCCCTTGTCTGCTTTCAGCCTCTACCATGACTGCACCCCACCCCTAATCTGTCGGGAAGGGGTGATTCATCTAAAAGGTGCAGATCATGATCCCCAATTAAAACTCTAGCTTATGTCAAAAGGCTCAGAGTATTTACAAACACAGTTGTGCTTTAGTTGATTCTGCAACATAGCTGGGAAACTTGAAGTGAGGTCTTACTGCTTTTATACTAAAGTTTTTCTTTAAAAAAATACGTAAGCACCTGATATAAAGTCAAAAAGGCACAAGAGTATACAGAGACTAATGTGTCCCTCTGACCTCTGTCCCTAAGCCACACATTTCCTTTCCCCAGTGTCTTCCGAGTCCTAGAGCAGAAGGACATTGTTTAGCATTTGGACTGTGGTACTGGACGTGCTGCAGTGCTGCTGGCCTGGGGAGAGCGCCAGAGCCTCGGTCTCCTGCACAGGTCACTCTTCCTGCTGCGCTCTGGGCCTCCTCTCAGTGACTCTCCGCACGGGCCTTTGTCTAGGGAGCAGGTGACATTCCATCTGCCCACCGAAACTCTGACCCGGACAGACTGAATAGACCAGACCGATTCCCAGGAAAGGACAGGCAGAGGATGAGGCCGAGGACCCACCCCTCCCTCGCCCTGGAAGGGGCAGGGCCGCTCACCAGCACAAAAGGCAGCAGCCGGCCTGGGGTTCTTTTCTGACACGCCTGGCGCAGGTCAGCCAGCCGTTCACAGAACCCCGTTCCCCACTTGTGCTGACCAGCTTTCTCAGAAGCAAAGATGGGAAGTAAAGACTGTCTGCCAACCATGTTACAACAGAAAATGACCTTTTTAAACACTGTGCCACAGATTCTTTCAATAAAATTGTGGCCTAAGTAGTACCATCTCTCCAGTGAAGAGCCTGAGGTTCTGGATTAGCCTCGCTCAGCCGCTGAGTTGGCAGCCCTCCTCCTCGCACGTCTCTAGCAAACAGTGCAGGGGCGTGTGAGTACGGAAGGTGCTCACAGATGAGAAACTAACAGCAAAATAATATATTTATGTTCTCCTTGGAAGGTGAAATAAACTCCTGGGGACACTTGCTCTAAGCTGGACTTAACTGAGGGGCCAGCAGCTACAGACAAGGCGCACTGGTGTGGGGACCCTGAGCTGAAGAGGAGCGAGCTTGTATCTTATAAATGAAATGACATGAAGGCATGTTAGTCTCTGTGGCTTTCCTCTGTCACCTCTGAGGCACGGGCTGGTCTCAGCAGAACTAGGGAATTGTGAGGTGACCAGACCATGGGGGGGGGGGGGTGAGTCAGCATCCTCACAGCCAAGCGTTGAGAGCAGGGGTGATTAACTGGAGACCCCCAAAAGGAGGCTGAACACCTGGGAAAGCAGATGAGGCCATGAGGCACAGATGTCGCTCCCTAAGAAGAGAGTCTCCGCGCCAGGTTGGGAGGAGTGGGGTTTGGGATTAGGAAGGGAGGGTTGGTCCTCTTAAATAGGTGAAAATGCTCAAAGCGCAGTCATTATCTAATTCACACCACACAGTTGCACTGATGCCTTCGGTATACCATCGTGGCTTACATTTATAACAGCCTTATGAAGGATTAACATTGATCCTGTAAAATCTAAGAATATAGGAAAATGCATTGGATACTTGAGAAAAATATTCCTCAATGAACACTATTACAAAATGGCACCTGAAAAGCTCATTTCCAGTTATCCGGGGAAATTCAGCTCTCCAGAATGTCACTCCAAGGGATCTGGAGAGCCAGGGTTTCAGTGTGCCCCCATATAAGTGTGCTTGACATGCAGACAGAACCACTGGTCTTTTGGGGAAAATACTCTGGGCAAGGGAGTCAGTATTAAAGACAATAACTGAGCCCTAGCCGGTTTGGCTGAGTGGATAGTGTCGGCTCTCAGATGAAGGGTCCTGGGTTTGATTCCAGCCCTGGTTGGGCCTGTGCAGGAGGCAACCAATGAGGATGTCTCTCACATTGATGTTTCTCCCCCTCCCACTCTCTCTAAAAATCAATGGAAAAAATCCTCTGGTGAGGATTATCAACAAAATGAACATTCAGTGGCATATAAGCATGGGAAGGAGGCACATATTTCACCTGACCAGCAGGGACACGGGCAGCGACCGGGATACTGAATCACAGTCACTTTCTGATCTGTGACATCCCCGCTCTGTGGGTTTCCTTGGGGTTTGCCTCCTTGGTATTTTGCCCGGTTGACGGGATGGTGTGGTTGGCAGATGCTTCCTGGGTTACCCCCTGAAGGAGGAAAGGGCGCTGTCCCAGGAATGTGCTGAGGCTTCAGAAGAGACAGTAGCACTGACCTTGTTGATTTCGTGGGGGACGTGTGAGCTTGTCTCCTTGAGCCTGGAGATGGAGCTGTGACACAGGCCGCCTATCACGGCCATCAAAGTATTGAAGTTCTGTAGTTGGTGGAGCTTCTGTGACACAAAACAGGTGAGAACAGTCACTGAACATGCCTGTTACATGCGAGCTCAGAGGCCGCCCTCGTCTCTGGGCCTCATCTTCCTTACATTGTCGAGCACTAGCAGCCAGGTGCTGCAGTTTCCTGTTCCTTTCCCCCGAGGCTTAATCCAGACCAGGAGGTCCCAAGTCTGGCAAGGCATCACGTCTCCCTCCCTTTGTGCTGGTCCCGGACCACCTGGATCCATGGTTTCTAAGAATCACCCAAAGTACTTGTTTGTTAGCACAAAGATTTGTGGACCCAAGTCCAGATTTTCCGATTGCCTGGATCTGAGGTTGAGCTTAGGGATCTGTGCTTTTAATATCCCATCAGTTAATACCAGAGCAGGCAGTCTGTGTACCAAGCTTCGAGATACACTGCACCATCTAGTACTGGACTAATTAGCATCATCCTATATATCTTTTGCACTGAATTAACCTGTTTTATTTTTTAGGACAAAGTGCTGGTGCCTATATTGGTCAGTAATTGGGACAACGAAGCTAGAATCTCTGGGGAATTTCAAATACGAGTTCATAGAACTGTAGGTCCTTGAATAACGCCATTTCAGTCAACGTCACTTCATTATTATGTTGATGAAGTGCCGTGTCAATTAGCCTATTAAATCAATTTATTTATGTCAATCTATTAAAACTGGTTTCGGTATACATCATGGTACCTATTGACGGCATTAAGTGAGGACTTAGTGTGCCGGTTCCTCTTATAAATACTTACATGCTGCCCCTCGAACACTCAGCTCAGACATTTAACAGTGTGGGCTTAAAGACCCAAGACAACTCCAGCCTCAGGAAAACATGGACTTGCCCTTTCCTTTGTCATGGGGGCCAGATTTGAGAAGACCATGTAGGCTGGTAAGCACCTTCTAAGAAATGTTAAATATCTAAACATCTAAAACCGTATCCCGAGCCCTGAGATGGTCCTCTCCATAGTGCCCCTGTGTGGGAACCAGAGAAGTTGCCATACCTAGACCTCAGGACAGTTGAAGGACACTAACCCACTGTGGCTCAGGAGGGGAACTTGGCTGCAGGAGGAGGGGAAAATTCATCTCAGCCCAGGCCACACTCCGACTCCGCCACTCACCTGAGCCACCTGGATGAACTTAATGAAGACCTCAGCTCGGAGCTGCGGAGTGGGGCGGCTAAGCACCATCAGCTGCACCCACTGGGAGATGCCGTTGCACAGGGCTATGGACCGCTCCATGGTGGGGTTCTCCTTCACACAGCTGTTCACCGCGTAATTCTGGTAGTCGGAGAACTGCGGGGAAAGGACCCCATCAGGACTGCTGCTCTGGTGTTGAGGCATCTGAGGGGCATGTCGCCTCTGTTCAGTTGATGGCTCGGACCTGCTGTGGGACTGAGGAGTCCACCTCTCCTGTATGTCCTCTGCTTGGCTGACAAAAATGGTGGGAAGGAAACCTACCCACAGCACGGTCTCTAAACCAAAAGTCATTAGGCTTCATGGATGTGGACTAATTCATCCAACACATGAGTTAATTCAAATACTGTATTTGGTAGATATTGGTACTTCTAAATTCTAAAGAATAGAAGAAAAATCTCAGGACTAATCCCACCTCTGCTGCTGATGTTAAGGGGAAAAAAGGAATTCACAAGACTTACTCCTCCCTGTTTTCCATCTCCATCCTCTCTCCCTCTCCGCCAGCTGTTTTCTTACCTTAAGAGTGGGATGATAACATCTGCTCTATCTAGCACATGAAATTGTTATGAAGGTTAAACATGATAAGGTATGAAACAACTTTAACTTTTCCAAGTGCTACATTAATGTGAGGTGGTGCTAATAGGGTAATTACTACCTTCTTGCTGAAACAAACCTGCCTGAATTAAATTGAACTTGAACAGAGGCCAAGTGAGTTGAATACATGAAACCTGGTGAGCTAATTCCATGACCATAGTTTCCCAGCTGGACAATAGTACCGACTGGTTGACAATCAAACAGCATATGTGAAGCAGATGTGCCAGAAGACCGCTGTAGAGGTGGTGACTGTAGCTATCGTGTCCTTGTCCCAAACAGCCCTGCTCAATAGGCTACCCAAAGGCAGGCGGCGTCTGCCCGCTCCAGTGCTCCTCTGGGCATGTTGGCGCTGCTCACCATGTGTTCACAGTGCGGCCAGCAGCATGAGGGGAAGTGAGGGGGCTTTTGAGGGAAAGGTGTAAGAGCCACTGAGCGATCCGCCATGCTGCCGGCCCACAGCTGCAGAAGCTGTGTAAAGGTGAAGCCTTCCATATCTGCGTCCCTGCGCGACCCATGTTACATATGTCGTGTGACTGGGATTGTGGGGGAGGAGCTGGGGGTTACTTCAGTATATGTTAGTCCCGCCTGACTAGGAATACACTGATGAGAAACAGCCTAAATAAAATAACGCAAGTGCGCAGAGCCCTATTTCACTGTGCTGTGCTTACTCACAGGGCGAAAACTCTGAGTAGGACCAAAACTCCTCTTTAGGAGACACACACTGAGCAAAAATCTTACCGGTTCTAACAGAAAATTCCCGTGACTCATTCCAGTGAATTCATTTATATATTCCTCCCACTATAAAGACAACACTAACTTTACTTGTTTTTTAAAAGAATTATCCCAGTAATCCCCCCTCCCCCCCCCCCCCCCCGCCCAAGTATTATAATAAACAGGAAATATCAAATGCCATCAGTTCACAGGTGGGAGACAGCTCCCTCTGGTCCCATGTCGGAGGGGAAACTGCTGGAGGGACTGTACCATTCAAGCCAGGAAGGTTCCAAACGATGTGCTGCTCTGCAAACAGCACTGCCGCCCCCTCGGGAGCACGGGCTTAGCGTCCCTGTTCTGCACGCGTTTCCCGCTCCTGCCAGCTGGGCCCCAGCGCAGCGCAAATTTTCAGTGTGAGAATGGCTCCTTTCAGGGCCCCTCCCATGACGCGAAGGCACCGCCAAATGGAAACTCCCCAGGTGGGGCCTCCCAGCAAGTCCCCTGGTTCTGTCAGGGGTGCCGTGAGGGGGCTGGGGCCAGTGCAGAGAGTCCCGCTGGGAGACTAACTTCCAAAAAGGAGCTGAGAGGTTCCTGGCTGGCTGGGCAAACCGCTGTGTGAAAACAGATGTCAACATTATGGGAGGAAAGAAGAAATAACCTCTGTCACCTGGTTGCAGGATTCCTTTCAAATAGAACCAGGCTCTGTTTAGCGGGTTTGGCTAGTGTGGTTAGAGTGTCGGCCCACGGACTGAAGGGTCCTGGCTTCGCTTCTGGTCAAGGGCATGTACCTCGGTTGCAGGCTCTATCTCTGGTCCCGATTGGAGAGCGTGTGGGAGGCAACCAATCTCTCTCTCTCTCTCTCTCTCTCTCTCTCTCTCTCTCTCTCTCTCTCTCTCTCTCGGATGTTTCTCTCTGTTTCTCCCTTTCCCTCCCCTCTCTATAAAAATCAATAGAAAAAATATCCTTAGGTGAGGATTAAAAAAGAAACACACCAAAAACAACAACAAATAGAACCAGGCTCAAGAAGTTGGTGCCGAGTGACCAAGACAGGCATGTAATTCTAGCCCCAGCTCTTAATCTAATAAGCTGTGTGACCTTGTCGAGCCACCCCTCTGGGCCTCCATCCCCTCTGGGAAACACGGGTCACTCTAAGAAAGGAATCCAGCAACTAGGCAGTCTCTATTTTTAGAGTAAAGCTGAAGACCATTTTGGGGTAGGGGCAGGGCTGAGTGAAGGTGCCGTTCCCCAGGAAAGTATATTGGTCAGTGCGGGTCTGCTGGCACCTGCCGTGTTGACAAGATGTCTCGTGTGGCACCAGTGTTCTTTGGCATCATGTATGGAGATTTAAGGAGCAAGTTTGGATCAGCAAAGTTTATCTCTAGAATCATCAGCGACGGCTGGGCCATGTCAGCACCACTTCATGGATTTAGGTATATTCTGGGCTGGACCAGTAACATCGACTTTATTTTGTCATGTCCCACAGCCATTCAGACCTACCCTAGAATGAACTCAAAGTCTTACAGGATATCTCCATTTTGGGGGGAGGAAAATGAAAAAATAAAATTTCTGGCAACCTAATGACACAAGGTTAAAAAGTGTGTGTGTGTGTGTGTGTGTGTGTGTGTGTGTGTGTGTGTGTACACTCACATATACATGTATGCCCACTGTATTGTCTCTTGGGGGTGGGGTGGGCATGGAGGATGGTGGATGGAGGGGGAGGGACCGCCCAGGAATTCAGAGCACTGGTTCTCTGGACGGTACAAAGTCTAACGGGAAGGCCCACCAGCACCGAGGGCCTCTGGGGTTCGGAGGTGAACAGGCTGCTGTATTTCTCTGCTTATGTTCAGAAATGCCCCGGGGGAGCTTTCTCCTGCCCCTTGGGTACATACGGAGATCCTCCGGAAGGACTTGAACTCCAGGTAGGTGAGGTGCTCCGACAGCTCTTCCGGTTCCAGGTGGTCAAAGAGCAGGGAGACTTTCCGTTTCTTGCTGGTGTTCGATTTTATCCTTTGAGTAAGTTTCCTGGACCAGTCACGGGCATTGCTTTTGTGGGTAAACATGAAAGAGAGAAGATAGGGAAAAAGATACATCAAAATTGCTTTTGAATACAAGTCAGTCCAGTTTTGCATGAGAATATACAAAGAACCATTAGCTCACTTTCCTTGGCCAAAACAATGCATCAACAGAGTTTTCCCAAATCAACTTTGTCTATGGCAGCAACTAGGAAGCCTGGCTGGTTTCCTGTGAGCCTTTAGAATGCACGTGGGAACTGGGGAAAAGGTGTTTAAGGCCGTGGGAAATAGGGTTCAAGCATTGGCCCAGTTTCCTGGTCTTCAGTCCCGACACGCCTGCTCTCTCCATGCCTTCTCTGTGTCCCATCATCCTCATAAGGGTCACAGGGACTAACTGGTTGGAAATCTCAAGGTGGGAGGGTAGTTTTCATGCTGGGAGGGCACAGAGAACCATGGCGAGGAGATGTCGTGCTGCAGGGGGTCATGGGGAGGAACACTTTGAGTGACTGCTGGCATTTTCCTCCACTTCCCCAGATGATGTCCCCAAGAGAGCCTAGCGCCCCCCCCCCCCCCCCCCCGCCACACACACACACATATTTTCTTGTAACCAACCCATGTGTTCTGATTCAGCGTGTTTCCTACAGTGAGGAAGCAAAGAGGAAAAGCCGTTTGAGAGGTGCAGGTTGCAGATGTGTGTTTCCCAAACTGCTATTCCTGAGAACCTTGTCTCTACAGAGGGTTCTGTGGTCAAATGAGTTTGGGAGATGCTACAAATTCTGCAGCCCCTTGTCCAAAGAACATATTACAGACTCTGAGATGCACTGCAAACTTTGCAAGTTTAACTCACTATTTCTCACATATACCTGGTCAGGCTATATCTCACTGACTAATTCCTAAAGAGCAGACTGTGGGAAATATTGGTAGAGGAAAGTCACACAGGCAGTATATTGGGACAAGGAGATTAGGGTTTGAGAAGTGCCCTGGGGCCTAGGTTCTGCACCTTTGCAATGAGGAAATTGTTACTTGAAAATCTCTTGTATCTTTTGAGTTGTATTATTCTAAGTAGAGGTACAGAGAATCCAAAGTGACAAATTGATTTATTGGGGACCATGACATGTGACATTTACATTTCTGCAGGGCTGTGACCCAGTGCACCGAGCTTGTGTCCAGCCACTAGCTTAGCATGCTGTGTGACCCCAGACGAGCCAGACAACCTTGCTGAGTCTGTTTCCTAGGATGTTGGATGAAACGATCTCTAGAATTCCTTTCAGTTCCAGAATTCTGTATTCTAAGGATCTGCACTATTGTGAAATAAAGTGGCCACTCTGTGAAAATTTCAGTATGCAATGTGTGTACCCTCCCCTGCCATATTTCCACAGTGGGTTGACCTCATAAATAAAAAAATCCAAGAAGTAATGGAAGATATCCCTGCGATCTCTCCCAGCTCCCGAAGTCTACGTGTCTTTCATAGACTCCACATGCCATACTCCTTCTGTTCAGTACATTGTCAGCAGTCCCCCATTTTCAAGTTCAGGGGCCTCCAGGCATTAGCTGCCGTCTAGCGTGCATTTAGTCACTGTGCTTTCAGTTTCTCACAACCTGGACACGTTTTAGTCACTGTCTTGCTACCTGATTGCTTTTTGACTGGGTCTTACATTGTTCCTGCTCGTGAGTATTAGTCACCCACAGCTTTATCACCAGGGGCGTCTTTGCTTGCTTGTCAAATGTCAAGCTTTTCACCTTGTGAGGTGGTTTGAACCTGCCTATCCGAGGGGCCTCTCCCAGCGGCAGAGCCGCAGCCACAGCCGGGCGTCCGGGCCAGCCGAGCAGAGATGCCTCCACAGCCTGGCACTCACATTTGAGTTGTGTCGATCAGGCGGCAGTGTAACTCCTCCCCACTAGCCTTCACCAGTTCCTGGAACTCCTCCATGGTGTTCGTCAAGCTGGCATCCATCTTAAACATGGTCCAGAATTCCGTTATCCAGTACCTGCACGGCGGGGGTAGAACATGCCAAAACGGAAGGCCAGGGTCACTTTGGTAGGTTCTTCCCTCAAAGAGGACTGACAGAAAGACAGGTGGGTTTGCCCTTGCCTATTCCTGGGAACATGGAATATATATTCCTAACATAGAGCATAACGAGTGGGGGCGGGGGAGTGGGGAGGGAAGAAAACCACCTGTCTGCAGCTCTCTGCCCCTCCTCGTGTTGAAGGCTTGGATAGGATAAGGTGTCTCATAGCCATGGCAGGTCTAGGCACAGCCATGCGCATCAGAGATAATCATAAATAAGACAACTACAGACAAGCCGGATGTCCCAAGATGGGCATGTATCTGTAAATTACACTGTAAATAGTCAGGTCTCAGACTATTATATAGCCATTAAAAATAATACAAAAGTTTTTCATGACTAAAGACATTTTCAATGATATTAAAGTTAAGTGAGAACAATAGGATAGAAAACTTTACATGTTTTTGAATCTCAACTATGATTAAAAAATCTGCTTGGGAAAAAAGACAAAATAAAAATGCCAAAACAGGTAGTTGGATATGAGTGCTTATTACTATAGTCATATTCTTCTCTGTATGTTCAAAATGCACTCATATGAGCTATATTACTTTTATGATTCAGACTAAAAACAAACAAGATCACCTCTCGCATGTCGTTTGATACCAAAATACTGTAAGACTGAGGAAAGCCTTGGTATAAAACATTAAGCTCAGGCACACCAGGAAAAATGAGCTGTGCTCCATTTCCAGTACCGCCTGCCCTTCCAGGCTGCCCAGAGGTGATCCACAGAAAGACGTCAGGAAGGGGAAGGCAGGGGCATGAGGAAGAACTAGATCACCTTGCTTCAGTCTTTCGTGTCACCCCAGGCCACACAGACCCACATGCGTGTAGAAACCTCACCTTACGAAGTAGCAGATCTTCAGGCACAGCCCTGGTGACTTCTTGGCCCAGGCGTCCTTATACGTGGGCTATAGTTAAGGCAAATGGAGCTTCTGTGACAGCAACCAAACAGCTTCTCATCAGTGGAAGTGTTTGCTAAAATCAACCCCCTCCCGAAATAAATTTCAAATGAAAATGTATTCTTATCTCTCCCCATAGATAAAAACCAACTTGGTGTGTGCAGCTGTATGTTATTATCACCTACAAGGGTGGCGTGGGGACTATCTAGCTCACGCTGAAATGGTGGTGGGAGGAGGCCACCGCATCTCCTCTGTAGAAGTAGAGCTAGGAAGTCCATGGTGGGGAAAGCCCTGTGCAGGTGACTATAAGAAGAACCAGAGAGGCAATGACCTCCTGCCCGGGACCAGGAGACCAGGAGTCCAATGAGACCAGTTAAAGAGAGCTGCTCCTTCTCATCTTTTACAATGCTTCTAGTAACTGATAAACAATTGGTGCCGTGAATTAGAGGAGAGGGGGAAGGAATACATATTCAGATATAGTGTCATGACAATAATAGCAAAATGATAATATATGCCTAGAGGATGTTAGTAGGTTGACCTTGTAAGTTGGATGGCAAGTCAGACAAAGCCATGTGAATAATGTCAATAAAGCCAAAATACAATCAGAGACATGTTAAGGATCCATAGCATCTGGAATATTCCATGAAATGGTGCCATCCTAAGAATATGAAAGAATAGCAGGTTCCATCAAGTTCCCATGTTGAAGAGCAGCGATTGTCAACCTTTCTCATCTCATGGTACACATTAACTGATTACTAAAATTCTGCAGTACACCAACAAATATATTTTTTGTCAATCTGACAAATAAAAAGGTATAATTTAATTCATTCACACTGGACAATTATTGTTGTGTTGGCTGTTGTCATTTTTTTTGTTTTGTTTGACAATCTAACGAAACAGAAGTCAGAGCTCCTAACTAAATAGTCAGGTATTGCATGTTTAAAAATTCTTGCAGCATATCGGTTGAGAGCTGCTGCTCTAGAGCTTAGATGGAAAGAATATTCACTTAAAAGAAATGCAAAATCCAGTCGAGGGATGAACCTGGGCAGGCCCTACCATCTTCCGCAAACAGAATGAGCAAGCAGGCCATGTAGTCTGTGTGCCCTGCAAGACTCTGACCTCTTTCTCATGGAAAAACTGTGCCATAATAACTGCAATGCAGGTCTCAGTGACCTGCAGCCGGGCCCCCGAGATGAAACCAGGGAGAAGCCAGCAGAGATCTCAAATAACCAGGACAGAAGCGGCCTTCTTTCAGTGGGAGCGCACACTGTAACCCATGCAAAACTCAGAGTCAACTACAGCAAAGTAAAGACAGCCCAAATCATATTATTGATGTTTTTATTAGGAAGGCATCTGTGCATTTTGAGATTTTATATGCCTGTAAAGTTTAAGAGTATATTAGAATGGTAGCATGGAAGCTCCAATTTGGAATATATAATTAATTGTGGTTTTAAATTGAAACCTTATTAAGTTTATGCATTGCTATGGAACAGTGGTTCTCAACCTTGGCTGCACATTAGAATCACCTGGGAATCTTTTTAAAATCCTGATTTCTGGGCCTCATCCTCCGGAAATTCTGTTTCTTTGTTATGGGGTGGGGCCACAACATTAGTAACAAAGAAACAGAATTTCCGGAGGATGAGGCCCAGAAATCAGGATTTTAAAAAGATTCCCAGGTGATTCTAATGTTCAGCCAAGGTTGAGAACCACTGCTTTGGAGCATCTAAGATAATATTAGCTTTCCTGTTTATAACTTTAATCTACTAGAGTTATAAAAATTATTTCAAATTCAGGGAAGCCTCTGAAATCTTTAAAATAAAGTGTAAAATTCATAATTGTTTAAAACCATCGGGAGTATTTAATTAGCATTTTCCAAATTAACCAAAAAATTTTCAAGGCCCCTTAAAAAGATTTGGTGGAACATGAGAGACTTATAGAAATAATACAACTTGTGAGCTAAAACCGGGTCCCTAAAGAAAAACTATGGTTGTGAAATTTGTGCTTTTAATAAAATTAATTTTAAAAACATATTTTAATAGATTTACTGCTTATAAAATCTGTCTTTGATGGCACCAAAACAAAACTACACCCACATCAACAAATGAAATAAAAATTAAAATAAGCCCAGCCAACTGGCAAACTTCATGAAGTAACAGGTTCTGACACCGGCCTTTCTTTGGGCCTAAAAGGTAGGAGTGGAAATGAGATGACTTTACATGTCTTAATGCCACATCGCTAAGAAAATGCATCCCCTGAACGCAAAGAGGTTCACGCATAAGGCACATTTTAGATAGGTATGTCTTAGATTCTATATTTGAATTATTTGACCAACTTGTTGAAATTTTTCTTCCTTTTTAATAAGGAAGGCACAGAAACCCATCTATTTTAAGACAACTAAATGGACATAGAAATCAACATGGTGCCCTTTATGTGGAGTTTATCTTCCTCTGGTGGTTTCTTATCCTCTTTATATGGGGGCGGGTAGCGTCTGCAAACCCAGTGGCCTGCAGTCAGGGGCTGAGCCGCTGTGGGCATGCGGGATGCCAGTTGGGATGGCAGAGCCTCCCAAGGCCATCAGAGCCCTGAAGCATAGCAGAGGCAGGGCACCCGCTTTCTCACTCTAGCTGGAAGCCAGTGCTGATGACACAGGCCAGCAGCAAGAGGCTTGGGCACCCGCGACCTAGTAAATGTCCCTGTTGCTGACAGTTCAGGCCCAACCTGTCTTCCTTCCCTTCGCGGCTGGTCCTGTGCCTGGGAAGTACCGGGGCAGTTCTGACTGTGCTCTTCAGGTATCTGAACTATGCAAAGCATGTTTGTTTGTTTTTCCCTCTTTTTTCAAACAATGGAAAAGCAAGAAACCATCTGAGCTTATTTTATTAAGAATTCTATTACCTCCAAGCCAGAACAGGGAAACTAACTGAAGACAAAATAGTTTTGCCTTCAATGTTTAACCTGGGTTTCAGTGACGGGAAATCTTACTTCATATTCCCTTCTTAGAATCCCTCCCCCGACCCCAGACTTGAGCAAAGCCCAGGTTTCTCACCTAAGGTCCTGACAGACACAGAAAAAGTATCTCAGTGTTTTGCATCCACGACAGTGCAACATTCATCGAGCCCTCCCATGAGATGGCCACTTAGCTAAGTTCTAGAGAAACAAAGATAAATATGCCTTTGGTTCCTGCACTTGAGGGGACACACAGTCTCCTGGGGGAGACAATTCATAAATAGGTAAGTTACAATATGGTGTGTGTATATAGGTTAAAACTATACCTATCTTGTCTTAAAGTAACTTGTAATTTAATTAATTTTTCAGCACCCTTGCAAAATTCCATATTACTAACACAATTCAAACTACAGCAACTAGACACAAAAGTTTTGAGTTTTCCTTAAATGTCATCTATAAATACCAGAGAATACAGGTATTACATTTCAAAACTTACAAACTAAAGTTTAGGCAGATCGATATATTTAGCTAACAGAACAGAATGAAAAGCCCCTCAAGGCAGATGCCAGCCAGGCAGACACGAGAGAGACACTGACCACTTAGGTGATACAAAACAAGAGTCACGGGAATGAAATATGTTTTCACATCAATAGCAGTATTTTAAAGCACTAGATGTATTTCCCAAGGGGGAGGGAGTGGGAAGGTCAGGAAAGATTTCACTGAGGGTCATGAAAGAATTTGCTAGGCTTGCAGTGAGGAAAAGGCGCTCCAGGCCCAGGAACTGGGTGAGGATCCGTGACAGTCGGGGCATTGAGAAGCTCAGTGTGGAGGGGAAAAGGTTTCTTTAAAAAAAATTATTATTATTATTATTTTATTTAAAAGAGAGAGGAAGGGAGAGAGAGAGAGAAACATCGATGGGAGAAATATCGATTGGCTGCCTCCTGCACACCCCTACTGGGGATGGAGCCCACAACCTGAGCATGTGCCCTGACCAGGAATCAAACCAGTGACCTCTTGGTTCCTGGGTCCATGCTCAAATGCTGAGCCACACTGGCCAGGCGGGAAAGGGTTTCTGGGAGCTGCAGGACAAAGCAGGAGAGACACTGAATTGGGTCAGGCCCTGGAGGGCCGTCTCCTGGCAACCGAGGGGTCTGATGTCACCTCCCCCAGTGGGCAGAGGCTCTGAAGCAAAGGTTACCCCACTTCTCAAGAAAGTAACTTCAGAGGATGACAACGAATGGTGGTGGTGGGGGAGGGTAGAAGGCACATAGGTGAGAAGACCCTGGGACTATGGCCGGCCATGGCATGGAAATGCAGAGGAGAGACCAGATGAGAGTCATTTCTGAAGTCAAAACCCTGGGATTGGGTGACGGCCAGAAGGAGGTGAGAGGCAGGAAGGAGTCGAGGGTGCTTCTGATGTGGTTCAGGCCACTGAGCGGGTGATGACACCATTAACTGAAACTGAAAATGAAAATACAGGTGTCAAAGCAGAGTCAACGGGGTGGTAGTTGGGGAGAGAGGGTGGTGGGTTAAGTTTTGAACACATTAAAATTGATGTCCTAACTAGTCCAAACTTTTTAAAGAAATGGCTTGGGTTAGAGAAATACAGACTCGAAAGTCACCAACACAGAGGAATGGTGGTGAAAATCCGGGTGAGACATCGCCCAGGGAAGGAAGAGTGAGAGAACAAGAGGATGCTACCCGGTAGTTCAGAGGCCCTCAGAGAAGGTGCTGGGTGGGAAGCTGGAGGGGTGCCGGGAGGAAGGAGAGCCGGGAAGGTGCATTCCGGAGCCCTGGAGGGCGGGTTTGGAGAGGCAGGGGTGTCAGCAGCGCCCAGGGCTTCTGGGAGGTCAGCGTAGACTGGGATGGAAAAAAGCCATTGGGAGGTTGCTGGTGACATCAGAGGAAAGTTCGAGTGCAGGGGTGGGGGCCACGGTTGAATTAGGAGTGGGAGGGAGCTGAGAGATTGGAGATAGTGGGTGCAGACTATTTTAAGAAGTTTTCGCATCAAATTTCTAACCCTAACAATGGAATGAAGGGGAGGCAGGGCTGAGAGTTTATTTTTAGGTTGGAGGCATTTCGATGCCTGAGGGGCAGGTGCCACTGACGAGGCAGTTTAAGAGTGCAGGAGAGGGGAGGTACGGATTGGGTAGATCCTGTGAGCAGGGGCAGGCAGGGCGGGAAGGGGAAAGGCGTCCATTCGCCATGTGGGTGGGCATCCCAGGTACGATGTAATCCTTAGACCAGTGGTTCTCAACCTTCCTAATGCCACGACCCTTTAATACAGTTCCTCATGTTGTCGTGACCCTCAATTTCATTGTTACAAACTGAATATAATTAAAGCACAGTGATTGATCACAAAAACAATATGTATTTATATATGTGCTTTTCGATGGTCTTGGGCAACCCCTGTGAAAGGGTCGTTCGACCCCCAAAGGGGTCTCAACCCACAGGTTGAGAACTGCTGCCTTAGACCAACAAACAATTTTTCCAGTGAGAAATACTTCATCTCTGGCACTGTTTAGAATTGCTGGTACATGGAGTTAATAAAAAGCAGACCAACTCTGAGTTGGTTTTATTATGGTTTTAAAATTCTCTGTAGACAAGACACCACTTATTACCTGCACCTCTTATGACGTGAACCCCTCCCAATACCCCGCCCTTGGAAGGCACTGGAGACACCTCCTTTGAGAGGAGCGGCAAAGATATATAAGTGGATGGGGGCGGGCTGGAGGGGTTCAATGGGGACAAGGGGGAACAAGGGGGACATACGTAATACTTTCAAAAATAAAGAATTGTTTTTAAAAAAGATATATAAGTGGGTTTAGAAAAGAGCTTTGGTCCTGATGGGTATGGGTGTGTGTGTGTGTGTGTGTGTGTGTGTGTGTGTGTGTGCGCGCGCGTGTGTGTATGTGCACGCGCGCCTGTCATAAGATGAAAAGGTAGGGTCAGGAGAGGTGGTGAAGATGAGAAGAGCTGCAAGTCATGACTCAGAGCTGGGGATCTGGGCTTCGGGCGCTAAACAGTCCCACCCCACCCACAGGTTTTCTTCGGAGGCCACAGCTTACAGTGCCATCAGCGAGAGGGAGAGGGCAGGCAATTCCCCTCCCTACTCAGTTCACACCCCACAAGAAGGTTACAGTCCAGCTGGGTTTGCTGCCTGCAGCAAAAGGCACCAGCAGACTCCAGTTGCTGTGGCACCAGGAAGCCTTGGCCAGAACCTGGGGAAGGTTCCAGAATTGGTCAGGAAAGCCAGAATGCATGTCATCACTTGAGTCATGCTTGCACCCTTGTCAATATGCACAGGCAACTGTGAAGTTGGATGAATAGACAAGAAAAGTATTGTTACTAGCCAGAGAAGACTGTTTGCATGCTGATTTCTTTGACTACTTCCCAGAGCAATCAGCATCAAGAGCATCGCCCTGCCCAACTGAAGGTACACATACACATGTATGTACACAGATACACACACACACACACACACACACACACACACACCATGCCCCTGAAAGGACGTGTAACCTGTGAACCCATTTACCACTCAGGATTATTCCAAACCAATCCAAATAAAAGCATACTTCCGATTTCCAGCTACCCTTGAGCACTCCTACTGGGGACTGCCAGCGGGTCTGCTGAAAGGATATAGGGCGATCACTTTTTGGAGCAGTTCCGCAGAGGAAATGATAACTCGGTGCATGGTCAGCATGACTTGCAGCAGTTGGTTACTTCGGCACAGGTTTCCATCTGCATCTGAAACACAGAGAGCAGCATCTGAGCGAGGCCCCAGAGAGAAACCAGCCCCGACCACCCTTCATGACACAACGGTGCGGGCCCAAGGGCGTCTCCAGGCACAGTGCTTTTCTCCCACTGCCTCTGGCGCCACACTCCCTCCTTGCTTTGCTTTTCTTATCCTCCTGCCGTATTCTCCCCTTCGCAAAATGTCCATTTTGATGCCCGTTAACCACCCACTGGGAGGTGTTGGAATCTTGGGAAAGGGGTAAAATTTGCACCAGTGCACCCGAAAGCAGAAGCAGATCCAGGTTTTGTGGGGCCCAAAGTGCATATGATGGTGGGTTCTTTCTAGGGTCACAGTCAAAAAAGTATAGTGTTAATAGATTTCAGTTAAAATGCCTTACTTTTGCAACTTGGCCAAAACATGACCATCTGAATACATGCCTAGGGCGCTCCCACGGCATGGAGGAGCTCTGAAAAAACCTCCCCTAGTTTTATGGGCAGGCTGCCTCTGCAATAAAGGAGGAAGACTATGGGGAAACATTACATTTGGAGATTATGGGTGAGTTACAAGTATCCATGATGCTTTATATCCAAAAGCTTGGTTAGCTAGGTTTTCCAAAGCCCAGCTAATGTCAAATAATAAGATGCATTCTATACACTGGCATTGGGTATAAAGATTTCTCTTGGAGGGCTTTTCAAAATCTTTTCAATAGTGATGGCATGAAGTACTAGGGGCTATGCTGGTCTTTTGATGCCAGACCTGCTCTCTGTCCTTCACCATGGACTGCAACACCAGTGCCAGCTAGCTTCCAGTTGTGCTCAGCCTTGAGGAAGCATCAGCAAGAGAAGGGAGAAGAGAAGTCAGGTCATGTCTTTGCCCTCCCTTCTCTGCTCTGCACCACTTCCCTGAAAGGAGCTGCAGGTCTCTCCCATGAAACATCCTACTAGTTGGCCCCTTGTGACTTCTGCTTCACCTGTGGTCTAACCCTGCTCATCTCCTTGGCCCTTGGCCCTCTGGCCCTGAGGGTAGCAATGACTTGTGGCTGTTGACAGTCTCTGGGTGCAACATCTGTTAATTCTACTTTATCTCTGTAAATAGCTCCTTCATCTATGTGTCTTCAATTAAACAAACCATGCGAATTCTATTCTCTGTTGGGAACTTGACTGATTCAGGATAAAATATCAAATGAAAGAATAAACATGAATTGCTTTATCATTGATAGCTCTTTAAAATGTGTTATACAAAAGGGGTTGTCATTTTCATTCTTTCCAAGTGTGCCAAACTGTAAGTAAAAGACATAGTGCACTTGGACTCAGGATTCAGAAGTCCTCGCTCATCCTCAAAAGATGACCTGAAGCCACAGTTCATGAGAAAATGTAAGTAAGCTGACAGGGTCACTCACCCTGCCATCACCAAACCCACTGATTTTCCCACATTCCATTACGGCCTGCTGCTTCCATGGAGGCCTTTCTGAGGCCGTGGCTCCCACTGAGCTCTGGGTCTCCTTCCTCAAGGACTCTGATCCTGCCTTTGTCTACTTTCTTCCCTGCATCATCAACCTCTCTCTCTCTCTCTCTCTCTCTCTCCTACTTTACGCCCACTGGCATTTAAATATGCATCAGACTTTCCTATTTAAAACACAATGAAATAAAACAAAACCTTAAACTGGCATCCTCTCTAGCTACCTCTCCATTTCTGTTCTCCTTTTCAGCAAAACCTCCCTGTCATCAATTTATCAACTCCTGTTCCTTCTCAACCATCCCATTCTGACTTCTAACTCCATCATTCCACTTAGTGGAGTTCTCAACCTGTGGGTCGCGAACAATGAAAATACATCCTGCACATCAGATATTTACATTATGATTCATAACAGTAGCAACATTACAGTTATGAAGTAGCAACGAAAATAATGTTCTGGTTGGGGGTCACCACAACATGAGGAACTGTACTAAAGGGTCGCAGCATTAGGGAGGGTGAGAACCACTGCATATTGTATTTTCAAGGTCACCAACTAGCCGCACCAGATCCTGTAGTGTATGCCTCTGTCCTCAGCTCACTTTATGACTCAAGTTGCATTCAAGCCAACCCACGTTGACAACTCTCTTTCCTGGAACACTTTCTTCTCTTGGCTCCCATAACATCACACTTTCTCAGCTTCTCTCTCAAGCTCTTCTTCTGCCTCTTCTTCCTCTGCTGAGCTTTTAAATGTCACTGTGCTCTGTGGTTTATTCCTCCCACTTCTTTTTTTCTAACAATTTTTAAAATTTAAAACTTCTTAAAATTTAAATTAAAAAATTAACTAATTTTTTTCCTAAGTGAACTTATCTAGTCCTTTGGCTAAAAATGCCACCTATATGCTGATGACTGCCCAACTTATATCTTCAGCCCCGAGTACCCAATTAGTCCGTCCAACACACTTGGCAAATCCACTCAGATGTCTCATTCAAACAAAACTGCTGACCTTCCCCCACGACCCCCACCAAATTCATTCCTCCTCCACTTTTCTTCATCTCAGCAAATAGCACCACCAACCATCCTCTTAAATAAAAAACCTAGGAGTTATCCTTCTTGCCTCACTTTCTCTCATAGCCAATCCAGCAGCAAGCCTCTGCTGTTTCCACGGGAGGTCTTTCAAACTCTACTTTCAAACTATACCTCAAACCTGTCCATTTCCCTCCATCCCTGCCGTTTTATTAGTTGTAGCCATGATCACAAGGCAATAACCTAGATGCCCTTCCTGCTTCCACTCTACAGTCAATTCTCCACTCAGAAGTCAGGAACAAGCTTCTAAAACCCATGAATCAGGTCATGTGCTTAATGTGCTTTACTGAACTCCGTTATACTGGTAATAAAACTCAAAATCCTTACAATGGCCAATGGAGCTCCACAGGTTCTGGCCCCTTTTACCATTTCCCACTTTATTTCCTGTTTCATACCCGATTACTCCTCTCCACACCTCTCCTTATGCAATCAAGTAGACTACAATTATAGAGGTAACTTTTCAATTCAGTATCTGACAACATAGTTTTTATGACGCAGCTTTCCTCACAGAGCTAGTAGTGCTCATAGTCCCATGTAGGATGGTAAAGAGCAGGAAAGACTGTGAAATGTATTTGTAGGGCATCAGAATGGTCAAAGGAGCTATGGACACAGTCCCAGGCTTCTTTCGTGTGGACAGAATCTAAGGCTTGTGACTCAACTCTTCCTTGTGGTTGGCTAGCATCTTTTAACGATGTCATTTCTAATTCTCACAACTCTACAATGTTGGTATTGTTCATGGCGTGCAGATGAGAAAATGAAAGCATGGTGACACTGGGTAATTTATTCTGGGTCAAAGAGACAATGGGTGGAGGAGCTAGGATCTGCTCCAGGTTTGTCGGATTCCGGAAGCCCTGCTCCTTCCACTGGGCTTGGCTGCACACGGCACAACCATTTCTTAGGAGAGGGAATTTGAGTGTTAAATGGGAGGCCAAAGTGGATGAGCTAAAAGATCTCTTCCAGTCCTTAGGTTACAAGTCTAAGAGATGTCACTGGGACGTGGGATTGGGACTCCAGTGGTTTCTGAAAGTCTTTATAAGCCTTGGTTAATTGATATTGATCATTAAAGTTACCTTTAAAGTAAGAAGCATGCTGTGTCTAAGATTCATAAGCAGTCACACTCCATGTTCCCTCGCACTCTCTTTACACAGTTCTGTGACGCTCCCCACTGTGGCTTGTTAATCCTCATGTGCTCTCTGTGGAGTGAGGGCAAGGCCAGGAGGGGGTGATCCACTCAGCAAAGGGAGGCAGAGACGGGGTGACAGCAGAAGCACCTGGGTTCCTGGGTCCTGAACTCCCTTCTCGGCTCTCCTTTCTCCACAGGAGAACGCCTTGGTGTGTCACTTGCCCTCATCCCACCGCCACCTCTCCCCACGTGACCTCACCACGGATGCACTTCCTTCCTGACCGCCTCTCAGCAAGCACTTCTTCCTTTCTGAGGGTGCGGGCCTCTTTGAAAGTCAAAGGGAACCTACCTTCCAGGCTGCTGGATTTATTGATATTTTGATGTAATTGGTGTAAGGTGATTTAAATATTTCAATGAATAATTTCATTTTGTTTGCATCTTGAAGCTTTTGAAAAATGCAAGGTGTCAAACTAAAAATTCTAATAAGTAAAATGTGCAATGCATAGTAAAATATGCAGATTTTCTCATCCCCATCTGCTTCTCCTTACACTTCAGGGGAAGACTTCTTTAAAGGGGTGAAAATTCAGTGGGTACAAAATGTCAGTCTTATACACTCTACACTTGTCTTGGAGAATAAAGTATACTGCCAGAGATCTATACAACTTAAAGACCCACCCAACCTGGGGACCATTTGTTCCTCAAGCAAACAGGAAAGTCACGGGGCTTCTAGACAGTCATTTGTCTCTGAAGCAACAACCCATTTTCCATCATTAGACTCAGTGGCAGCAATACTGACACTTCATGGAATCACAGAATCTCGGGGGTGGAAAAGACTTTAGTCATCTACCTCGACCTTCCATCCGATGCATTATTTCCTTCTAAAAGTGTCGCAGGTAAGTGGCTATCTAGCCTCTGCTTGTACCCTTCCAATGAGAGGATACTCCTTTTCTATATAGCAACTTCTCATTCTACTTAGATTAAACACAGTTTTGGACACAATTAATCAACATTGATAATTAATCCGCTCTGTGCGAGGCACCATCCTAGATCCCGAAGGAGGCCTGAAGAGCTACAGAACACTCGCCATTGAGGAGCTCACAGTCAGGTTGGGGAATGGGACACACACCCAAGACACCAAACAATACTAGACAGTAAATGTGAAGAATGAAGCGGAGGAGGCCACGCTGCACAGTGGTCAAGTTCAGAAGGGGAGAGATCCTATCCAGCGTGGTGGCTCAGTAAGCATCTGTTGATATCTGGTGATGAGGTGACCCAGAACGTCAAGATTCAAGAGGCCTTATGATCCAGCCCTCTTCCTCTAAATCAGCCTGCACACTCTATTTTTTTTTTCCTTTCTGTGGTTTAATCTTAAATAAGCTACTTGCCCCTGAGAGCAATGAACTGCTCTCTGATGGTTAGAATCATGTGAAAGGAAATTTGCAAAGGGCTGCATGCCTGAACCTGCTTCACACTGACGAGAGGTGGGGTGACTCCTACAGTGGGGGCCTGTCTGGGGGATGTGGTGGAAACGACTCGCTGCAAAATGGACACAAAGCATGTCCCACACCAGAGAGACTCTAAAGCTGTCTTTTCTTCCCCTTTGTCTTGGTTTCCATGGAAATCTGCGGATGAGTGAAGGGATCCTGAGTATACTAAAGGCAGATGTCAGAAATTAGTATATGGAGGGCAGGCAGGCTGTCAGCATAGGGGGCATAACACAAAATAACAGGAGTGTCAAAAACAGGGCCCAGAAGATGGTAATGGGAAAGCCAGCGTCAGAAAAACACGCAGGCAGAGTTAGATCTGCAGCCTATGGCAGGGCTGATGCAGCTCTTGGAGGTCAACATCTCCGTAAATCAGAAGACTGGCTCTAGGGGGATCCTGACACACACACACACACACACACACACACACACACACACACACACACACACACACACACACACCAAGCACCTGAAGCCAGCCAGCCCTGGAGAACCACTGTTCTCCTGAGATGAGAACACCTGATAGCGGCACCTCATGTTCTTAAACCCTCACCTGTATTGAACACAAGTTGCACACCTCTGCGGTAGCAGGGACTGTGGCTCCATTTTAAAGATGAGGAAACCAAGGTCTGTGCCTTGGCCATGGCCCCCAGGGCTGGTGATGACGGCTCCTGGACAGGAATGGCCATCGGGCCCCTAGCCCTGGGCTCTTTCCTAGGAACCTGCCTCTCCTTAGGGATTAAGAGATGAGTGCGGTGAAGACTAGTTATATAGGGAAGAGCTCTAACTTTCAGCCATCTGTGCTCTAAAGCTAAACCCCTACCCACTTCTCTTTCTCCCCAAGAAGCCCCACACCCATTCAGACCAACCTCTCCCCCTTCTCATTGCATTTATGGTGCATGTACTCTAAAAATCTCTCTGGAGATCCGAACCCGTAGAGCCACCACTTTCCATAACATCAACACAATGCAGCTGTTCCTGACACCGTTTAGCTAGGACAGCTCGAAACCAGAGAGCCCGTGAGCCAGGGCTGTGCCGGTGAAAATACCAAGTCCCCTGACAGCTCACAGCCCCCGTGCTGGGCCCTCCGTCCTCCTGTGGCAGACACTCCACTCCCTCGGCCAAACCAGACAGAAGCAGGCACATCCCTCCCTGGGCACGGCGCTTCTGCAGAAGCGCGAAGCTCTGTGTGAAGGATGACCTAGATTTTTTGGATGAGCGACTGCAATCTATAAATGTCTAACCAAGCGCATGAATTGCCTAAAGTGAAAAAGAGCTTTTAGCTGTGTTGCTGCTGCTGAGCAAGACGGCCGGCCTTCCTTGGGGGTTGCCATCTCCACTAGACCTGTCGTGTCTGAAAAATCAGGGGCCTTAGAAGTCACAAGGGCACCTGTCCTCTTTGGTTCAGCAAACTGGATCCAGCTCTGGGGCTGGGGGTTAGGAGGCTGGGCTGGCACTAAGCAGCAAGAGGAGGGAGGAGGTGGGACAGCCTGGCAGACCCAGTGATCTGGCTGGGATGACTCCATGACCTCAGGCTCTCAGAGCCATTGTTGGAAGGTAGCACCCATTGAATCTCCCAGGTGGCTGCTTCTCTGGGGCCCATCCACCCTGGAACATGACCTGGCTGGGTAGCAGTGAAGCTGGGATTTGATTCTTTGGTGATGCAGCCTCGTTGGCTCACACACAGGGCTCATCCCCCCACCCACAGCATCACAGGAATGTGCCTGGTGTAGCCAACGGGCGATGGGGTATGGAGGACACCGAGCTACCAGCAGGTGGCTGGAGAGAGGCCAACAAAGGAGGAGTGGATCCAAAGAAAAAGGATGCAAACAAACAGGGAGGAAGATCTGGGGCAGCAATTCAGGGAACTTCCTGTAAAAGAAGGCTTTGCTGAGACTGGTCAGCCTCAAACTCCGTCTTCTCCAGAAACTCAATGTGTGGCTACTTCCTAAGAGCCCTAGGGAACCCCATCCCAGTGCAGAGCAGGGCTGAAGCCACAAGGGTATGCTGACATAAAATAGCAATACACCAAGTACAGTCTTAGCACTAACTGGGCTTTCACCCTAAAAACTGTCCCTGGCTTATAGTTCTTTGCGGTGCAGAGTCTTGTACCCCAAACATCATATCACCAGGCATCGCCGCCTGAGTTGCCTAAAGTGAAAAAGAGCGTTTAGACTGAGCCTAGTCTTTCATGACTGAAGTTATTCTGAAAGTCTCCTCTCTCTTCTTTGGTTGTAGTTAGGATTAGATTACGTTTGGCTGCATGGAGAAAAGTGCTAGTGAACTGTGACACACTGAACAGTGAGTGGTCTCCTTTCCCTTGCTGGATCGGGAACACCATCTCACTTGTCTCTTTGCTCCTGTTAGTCTCCAGCTATTGCAGATGGGATCTCGATGTTTCACACAACACTGACTCTAACCTCCGCTCAGAGAGTGGCTGCCCTCTGTGGGTGTCACACTGCCCATGCGGATGAGCCTGGACATGGCTTCCCCTCAAGGGTGGTTCTGGCTCATGGGGGGCCGCCCAACTTCCTGTCCTTCCTGGTTTTAAGTGCACCGTCCCCTCAGACCTTGAAGGCAGAAAGATTTCTTAGAGTTTACTGAGGTGCTGAGAGAAACCTGCAGAAGGCCGGGAATGACTGTGGAAAAGAGAATGGCACAGGTGGGGAGGAGCCTCTTACTATCTGAGCCAGAGAAGAAACTGCCCTCTACTCAGGAGCCAGGAGCCAAATAAGAATGTTTCAAACCACCCCAAGTCATGAGCTGGTGCCGTGTCACCGTCTTACAGAGAAAGCCCAAGTGCAACACCGAAACTCACAATATTGGTGCCAAGTGGGAGACAGAAGAACCAGGAGAAGGAGTAGGTATTGTTGGAGGAAATGTAGCATCTGACTGAAGAAATGAACTATATTCGAAGGGTAGCCCGATTCTCTCTCCAAAACACCTACTGCTTCTCCTGGCTCTTCTGTCTCTGTGTTGCTCTTTTTGTCCACATGCCTGAGTGTTTCCTGTACACCAGAGAGTCTTCCCCTGTGTTAACTCTATGAGGTCGGTGGCACTACTGTCATCTACGGCTGAAGAAACAGAGGCAAAGGTAACTTTCTCAAGTTTAGCTGGTAAGAGGCAGACCTGGGACTTGAACCCAGACTGTGCAGCCTTGGGATAGCTCTGATCGTGTCTGAGCCTCAGTTGACAATGCCCTGCCCCCATCCTTCCCAGCAGGGAGAGAATCAGGAGACCAGTCAAGATAAGAAGCTTTCTTATCTTTTGGGGAGAACAAAGTCTTGAACTAAGTCTAAACCACTGCGATTTCTGGTTGACTCGTGGGTCCCAAACATCTAGGCTGCCTGACAGTTGTCACGTAGGCACATGAAACCCTCAGTCTGTTGTCAAAGCATTAGTAACACACATTTATTAGTGCTTTCTCGCTGACTCCCCTCTCCTTACACGTTAGCTCATTTGAGCCTCAAGATGACTCTGTGGGGTGGGTATTATTATTTTATAGGTGAGGACCTGCCAAAAGTCACACATCTGCTGAGTGAGCGCTGAGGCTTGAGTCCTGCTCATTTGCCTGGAGCCCTGCCCTTCCCACCCTATCCCCCTGCTTCTCGTCCTGAGAGTGGTAAGGGTGAGAGGCACACCCTTTGCCTTAGCACTTGCGGGTTTCTGGAGCCAGCCTACCCGCTCAATGAGAAGACAAACAATAATCACCACCCAACCATGGCCAGGTACTGGCAAGGCCACCTTACAGACACCCTCGCTGATTCTTACACAGCTCTGCTTGGTAGATGTTTCTCCGTTTCTCATATGAAGAAACAGACTCAAGAGAGGGAAGAGAACTCATCAGTGGTCCCACCGCTAGGAAGTGGGCAGGAAGGTGCTGTGGAGGATTGTCCTGGTTCCTTTATCATTCCAATTCTAGGGGATTTGGGTATGATAGTTCTGCATTGCCTTTATTCTTTTACATCCTTACCCAACATGTGAGAGTATTTTTTTCTAGAGAAAGTGGAAGAGAGGGAAGAGGTAGAGACAGAGAGAGAGAGAGAGAAGAGAATGAGAGAGTGAAACATCGATTGGTTGCCTCCTGCTTACAGCCCACTAGGCCAGAGATGGAACCTGCCACTGAGGTACGTGCCCTTGACTGGGAATCGAATCCAAGACCCTTCAGTTCCTGGGCAGATGCTCTAACCACTTAGGAACACTGGCCAGGGCCTGCATTGCCTTTTAAGTGGGGTTCCTCCAAGGATAAGGCAAAGGCCGTGTCTATTTCCTTTCGGTTCCTACAGCCTGGGGTCCCCTGCTGCACTGAGTCTGACCACTGTGATTTCACATTACACTGCAGCCCTTTTCTTCACTCAGATCGCGGTAGAGAAGAATAGTCATCAACTAGCAACCATCAGTAAACACAAAACAGTCCCTGCACACTGGCTAAGAGGAAGGGGTTAAATGTCTTCGGAAGGAAGAAATAGCTACAACTTTGTGTTCCCAGGATGAGACATGAGAGGATGCAGGGAGCTGATAGTGAAGGAAAAAAAAGAATCAACAGTTTTTAAGAAAGGGTCAGAAGAAGAGCTAATAAATGATAAGGACAAAACAGGAACTAAGATTTAGACTGTTCTTTCCAGGTGTGTCAATGTCCCTGGCATTTATTTCCATTTGCAGATTCAGACAGAGCTGCCCTCTGACACACGACGACAACCAGAGGTCCCCAGGTGCCTTTAGGAATCCTGGATTTTAAGGTCACTGTGCAATAGCACACCGTGGCCTCAAGTGAGAAAAGCTTCAAGTTCAAAAAGCCTTTTCTAGGCTTTTGGCTTCGATTAGATCTTCCAAAACTTACCTATTGAAAAATTGACATTTTCAGGATGGAAACGGTAAGGGGTGATGCTTGAAGAAGCTGGGATCCTGACTGTCTGTGGGACCTAACCGCTTTTTTGCAAGAGTTCTCCCACTTGTCCTGTTTGACGGACACAACCCCGTGGCCAGCTCCTGGGAGCCCGAGCGGAGCAGGGCAGAGGGAAAGCTGAGGCAGGGCCGCCAACGCCACACACAAGCCCTGGAAGTACCACTGAACAACCCTGCCTGATGATTGCAGAACACTTCACTCTACAAAACACTCACACGTATGGTCTGCTTTGACTCCCAACCTCCCCGTGAGGCAGGCAGGGACTGTGCCTGTTTTACAGATGAGAAAGGCACACAAAGGGATGTTCAATCTGTCCAGTCCTCCGATGGATGGGGCCTGAGCTGAGCCAGTTAACTACTTTGACTATCGCCCCAGATAAGCAGCTGGCCCAAGGATAACGCCAGTGGCAGAGTTGGGGTTCCAGGCCTCGATGCTGCTGTCACAGCCCTGGGTTCTTGGTTGGAAGAGCCTGTGCTGGGTACTGCGGGGAGTGCAGAGGCGCCAGGCTCCAGTCCCAGTGAGTACCCGGAGCTACTGGCTCCAGGATGGAGGGGATACAGGAAGGCCTGGAAACGCATCGCCAAGGCAGTGTGGGCAAGGCGGAACGTCAGATTTCACTGGAAGCAATGGCCCAACCTTTACAAAGAGTGGCATCTGAGGTGGGCTTTGAAGGAGGGGTCCGATTTGGACAGACTAAGCTGGAGGGAAGGGCGTTCTGGGTGGGGAGAAATGGTTTCTACTTTTGGATGAGGGAGTTACAATATATTCAGGAAAAATGTACAGTTTAGTTAGGTAGGGAGAGAGGTGTGGGAATGGATCAGGGTCAGGGTATGGGGACCTCACATACTAACTGGGGAGTGGCCCTGACTCTGATCTTTACCTTAAATTCTGCGACAGAAAAAAGAAAGCAGCATCCTCTCACCTAGTGTCCTGTTCAAATGGCCAGGCTGTTGCACCTACAACCTGAGCCCAGGGCTCTTTTCAAGGTGGAACATTCTACAGAGCCTTGCACTTGATTTTAATTTCTACTTGCATATCTTTCCCTACCTGCATAGCCCCTGAAGAGACACAGCCACCTGGGGAGGGCTAGAGAGAGTGAATATGTGTGTGTGTGTGTGTGTGTGTGTGTGTGTGTGCGCGCGCGCGCATGCGCACGTGCATGCACACTTGCTGCTACAGTGAGGTCATATCCAAGTATGAAATAAAGGGTGGCTTTTGCTGAACTCAACTGATTTTGTTGTTTAGGAAGCTCGGTTACTTGCAGCTATTCCTTTTCCTCCTCCACTTTGCCGCGTTAGCATCTTAACCCTCCACATCCTTCCCTGCCTGCTTTGGAAGCTGGGTAACTGTATGGAAGGCCATCCACGCTACAGGGAGCAACGACTCGAGGCTTTCCCAAGTCTGTCACAGGGATGCTGGGTCACTCACTTTCACACAAAATCAGACCCCCCAAATGTACAGAAAGCCACCAAGGGTGGGTTGAAATTTGGCAAGACTTTGGTGTCCCCTGCTTAGCTGAGTTTTATCACAGTGGGGTAAGTACTGTTATTTCACCTTTGGTCCCTCATATGCACCGGCTGGTACATCTGTCCCTGATCCACACTATTGATTTAAACACAACTATGACCTTGTCGCCAGTCCAAATGGGCTAGAGGAGACTGGGAAGTAGGTAAGGACAGCCATGTTTTCCCCACTTGGTGAGTATTTCCCTTTACCTTTCACCCTCATGGCTGCTACCCTTAGAAGCCAGAGGAAAGACCATGTTAAGCTGTTGGAGACTTCAGTACTCTTCAAGTCATATTGGCATAGTAATAGTCACTCTGAGAGGAGATCACATAACAAAACGAAAAAATTCACAATAGGTAAAATTTGGGGAATTTTCCCTCCTTTTCTAGAGAGTAGGCTTTGATGTTAATGGGGAGTTTCAGGGGAAATAAAAACAATGGTTTTGTATCTCAGGATGACTATGCTCTGGCTTATCCAGAAGCAAATAAATATATTAAATCTGACTTTAAGACTTTCTGGGTAGGTTAAAAGTAAACAAAACAAAAAATAAGCCAAACTCCTCCCCTCCCCCAAATTAAATCCAAGTCCTGATTTCATATCTAGCACATCAAGATGTCCAGGAATGGGGCACATAATTTGTATTTTTTGAAATCTTTCCAGGGACCTGATGATCGATCAGTTTGCTTGGGCTGATTTAGCCCATTGAGCCCATTCCTTGCCCTGGGGTAGGTCTTCAAGCTCCGAGTGAGCCCAGGAAGACACTTCCAGTTTCAGAAATCGGGGCGGGGGGTGGGGGTGGGTGGGTGGGGGGGGCGGGGAGCGGTCTTTCAATTGTTTTCAGGGTTGGATACAGGGAAGCGTTTAACAAATAGGGGATTGGTGCCAGCATTGTCTGAGGTGAGCCAGGAACCAAGATAAAATTAACAGGCTGGGCCACAGGCAGTTTCCTATTAGATATTAGCAAAGCAATCTCTTTCTCTCCCCCCTCCCCCCCCACCCACCCACCACCACCAGCACAGCCATGCTCTGGGATGATACTGGGTTCCTGAAGCCAGAGACCCTAGCCCTTCATAGTCTAAAATAAAGGCGCCAGTTCTCCTGTGGCCGGCGGCACCCCTGATCTTTGCCTGTGGGGTGTGGGCAGCTTCTTTCCCCTCTGCCTGTGGTGTCTTGAGGTGTCCACTGGGGCCTATCACTCTACAGGTGTTCATTAGCAAAGGGGCAACAGAAGCTCAGTCCCAGGATGACTCCGCTCTGCTTTGGACAGGAGCTTTGCATCCAGGACAGCAAAGCGTTTCTCTGTCCCTTTCCCACCACCCAGCTCGTGGGTCTTTTACCACTGAAAGCGCTTGTGCTAAGAGAGGACCCACAGTTGTTTTACGGCATTTCAGTAACTCCGGTAAAACAATTCGAACAGACTCAAAAGGATGATTAAACTGTGAGGCTTCTTGGCAAATTTCACTGAACCCTTCTGAACTGGCATGATCTTGTGAATTAACCTTCAGGTAATTTGCCATTTCACCTCTTTAGTTCTTGGGGTGTTCCAACAAGTACTCCATTAGCAGCAGGTCACCTGATTAAACAAGGAGGGTTTTATCTCCCCGCCCTGCCGAGTGAGTCATCAGAAGGGGTCTCTAGTTTCTGAGTTACTAGACATTTGTCCCTCCCATTGCGGCCCTCACATGTTTGATCACACACAATCACAGAGGGGCCCAGAGGAGCAAACCGGCTGAAGCAGAAGGTAGTCATCACCACTTGCCACCTGCTGCCTTCTAGCAAGCTTGACCTCATGGGCATGAATTGTGATAAAATTGTTCCTTACTTAAAGCTCCTAAAGAAGGACCTTCTATCATTGTTCCTGTTAGGCTGTTTTGGTGTTTGTTTGCTTTTTAAAAATAACTTTCTCTATCTTATCAAACCCCTCTCAAGATCTAGCATATTTCTATGACCCAGTAAGTTTCCTAATATTCCCAGTCAGTTCCTCCAACCATAAAGCCAGTATTTAAACACACACACACACACACACACACACACACACACACACACACACACAGATTAGTTTTACCTGTTTTAGCACTTAACATAATTGAAATCATACAGTATGTATTTTTGTGTGTGTGCAATGCTTCTTTCGTGAAGCAAAATGTTTTTGAGATGAAACAATGTTAACTGTATCAGTGGTCCATTCCTTTTCATGGATATATAGGTATTCTGTTGAATAAATAACACTTTGTTTATTCTTTTTGCTGTCAAGTGATATATGGGTTGTTCCAGTTTTAGGTTTTATGGCTAAAGCTCTTATGGATTCAAGTTATATTGCAGACATATGTTTTCCTTCCTCTTCCATAAATACCTAGTAGTGGAATTGATAGGCTAACAGGGTAGGTGAATATTTTATTTTATAAGAAATTGCTAAGCAGTCTTCCAAAGTGATTGTATCATTTTACATCCCCATCAGTAATGCTTAAGAGTCTCAGATGCTCCGCATCCTCACCAACACTGGGTGTTGTGTTTTAATTTCAGCCTTTTCAGCGGCTGTAACAGTGGTACCTCATTGTGATTATAATGCACATATTTCAGTGCCTAATGATGTTGAGGATTTTTTATGTGACTATTTGCATTCATGTATCTTCTTTTGTGATGTGTGTGTTTTTGTCCATTTTAATTGTTTTTTTTTTATTATTGGGTCACAGGAGTTTTTAAAATATATTTTGAATATATAAAATTCCTGTCAAAGATTTGTGTTACCAAGTATTTTCTCCCATTCTGTAGCTTGGTCATTCATTTCTTTAGTGGCTCTTTTGATGAGCAGAAATTATTTTTTTGAAGTCTAACCTATTAAATACACCATTTATGGTAAATCCTTTGCATCCTGTATAAAAGTACCTACCCAAAGTTTACAAAAACATTCTATATTACTTTTCAGAAGCCTTATTACTTGTACTTTATATTTAGCTCCCTGATTCATTTCAAGTTATTTTTTGTGTATGGTGTGAAATACAGTTCACAGTCATTTTTTTTCATGGGTAGCAGTTGTTCCATCACCATGTGTTGAAGGGACATTCCTTTTTCCATGACTTACTTTGGTGTCTTTGTTGAAGATTAATTGCCCATATATGTGGATTTATTTCTGAACTCATTATTCTGTTCCACTGATATATTTGTCTATACATATATGGTCTAGATTATTATGGCTTTATAGTAAATTTTGACATCAGGTATTGTAAATTTTCCAACTTCATCTTTCTTTTTCAAGATTGTTTTGGCCTTTTGGCTGGAACCGCCATCTTCCAGTAATTTGCCAAGATGACTAACACAAAGGGAAAGAGGAGAGGCACCCGCATATGTTCTCTAGGCCTTTCAGAAAACATGGAATTATTCCTTTGCCCACATCCATGCGCATCTACAAGAGAGGTGACACTGTGGACATCAAGGGAATGAGTGCTGTTCGAAAAGGAGCGCCCACAAACGTTCCCCTGGCAAAACTGGAAGAGTGAACAATGTCACCCCGCATGTGGTGGGCATTGTTGGAAACAAACAAGCTAAGGGCAAGAGTCTTGCCAAGAGAATTAATGTACGTATTGAGCATATTAGGCACTCTAAGAGCCGAGAAAGCTTCCTGAAACCTGTGAAGGAAAATGATCAGAAAAAGAAGGAAGCCAATGAGAAAGGTACCTGGGTTCAACTGAAGAGTCAGCCTGCTCCACCCAGAGAAGCACACGTTGTGAGAACCAATGGAAGGGAGCCTGAGCTGCGGGAACCCACTCCCTATGAAGTCATGGCATGATAAGTGTGTGTGTGTGTGGGGAAAGACCTCTGTCGTGTTAAAAAACATGAAAAGGTTGTTTTGGCTATTTCAGGTCCTTTCATTTCCATATACGCTCCAATTGTATCACCTGAAACTCTAGTGTTGTTGTTTTCAGTCTTTTTGAATTATTGAGTTGTCTTCAAATTCAATGATCGTGTGTTTTTCCAGTGTCCAATGAAGTATTAAGCCCATCCAGTGAATTTTTCTGTTTGGTGTATTTTATTTTTCACTTCTAGAATTTCCATTTTTTAATTGTTTCTATTTCTCTGTTGAAGCTACCCATCTGTTCACCCTACTTTAAGTCTTTCAACATATTTACAAAAGTTGTTTTAAATTCCTTATGGACTAACTCCAACATCTGTGTCAACTCTTGAGTTCATTCCTATGAATTTTTTTTCTTCTTATGGGTCACATTTTCCTGCTTCTTTGTGTATTGTAATTTTACATTATATGCTGGGCATGGTGGATACAATGTTGAGACATTTTATTTACCTGAGCCTCACACTGGCACTATCAAGGTCTGGATTTAGGCCTTGCTAGTGTGGGTCAAGGGTAGGTCTAGAGTAACCCGGCACCTATGTTGCAGTCTTTTTCAGATCCTAACTGAATGTCCAAGGTGCTATATCTCTCCATTCTACTGGTTGGAACTGTGACATGATACTTACGAGACCTCCTCTGATTCACAGACCCCCAGTGACTAATTGGTGTCATGGAGTCTTAGTATATTCATACATAGTTTAGTATTTGGCGAAAGACTAAAGGAGATCCCTTCTCTCCCGTATCGTACTCCACAAATTCCAGCAATCCCAGAAGCCCTGAACACCAACTCTGTTTCCGCTGCCAAGCAAGATGCTGCTCTCCAGGACCTAGTGCCCTGTACTAAAATTTGTACAGTGACCCCAGGCAGAAGCCAAGATATGTCTTTTCATTTTATCCACAAACCAATCCAATAGTTGAAAATAGTTGTTTCACATATGTTGTCCATTTTTATAGCTGTTTATAGCAGGAATATAATTACAATACCCAATATTCCATTATGACCAGACTGGAAGTTCTTGTTTTGATCCTGAATATCTTTATAAATGGGAAGTTGCAGTTTCTTGCTGAAATTTGAATCCACTTATATTTTATATCTGTCCTTTTGGAGGAAAATAACTCGAACTAACTCCTTTATGCTTAACACTGTAAAGACTTAACACTGTAACACAGGCTAAGACCAAGAAAAAAGAAAAAGCCACCCAATTGTCTTCTTTTCAGGTATTGCCATCTTATAGCCTCATAATTTTATTTCTGTATCATTTATTCACTATTCCTCTCCTTTGTACTCACTCTAGCTTTCCATTCCTAGCATGGAAAACAGAGATTAAACCTGAATTTAATAACACCTTTCACAACAATACAAAAAATGTGTATTAATTTTCATGTTTTTAGAACTAGCATTTCAGAAACATTAACTCTTTGCTAAGGGCCAAGAATTACTATGTGCCAGCATTAAGACTGGACCTCAGAATACAGTTGGGGTACTAATCCCTAAATCTGGAAAGTCTATTTCTATTAATGCAATCTCAGATTATTTTAACTTTTTGAGAAGACACATGGCACTACTGGCTTATACAGAATTTACAATCTACTAAAATCCTTTGGTATTTTTCACAAGATTGATAATTTATACAGTTTTTTTCTCCATGCAAAACATATATGAATCAATATTTTAAAACTTAAGTGCAAGACACTTATTCTTACTGATATGTTGTTTATCAAAGTTCTTTGTTTTGCCTTATTATCTCCTGACTTTTGATTTTCACCTGTGTATTTGCTAATTCCATCAGTGTGTCTACCAAAAACAGACTGTGTTTCAGTCTGATGAAAATGTCCAGAGCCACTCATACTAGTAAATGCTTACACCTGCAGCATGACATCCATCTATGTTCCTACCTGTATGCATACACTTTGAGTATGATTATTAACCAGCGATAAATCTGCTTATATAAATTTTTATGTAGACGATATTTGCCTAACATTTATTGAGCATTTGATTTTTCACTTTGTAGCCAGCCTGCCAGCCAAGATGGCGTCCGGCAGCCGGGCAGCTTGATACTAACATGAGGCTTGCTTGCTTCAGTGACGGAGGACTCCAACATTCCCCGCCTGCCGCTGCAGGCCTCTATACATTCTCAGGCCTTACCACTAGAGTGCATACCCACTCAACTTCCATATTCCTGAGGACTTTCTCTGGAGGCCACTACAACCTGTGTGCAAGGCAGGCCAGATATGCTAGAGAATTAACATTTCTTAAAAGCAGCCCATAACCAATGACTGATGGAACTTGGTATATAAATGCCCAGCTTCTTTGCCTTGGGTTGGAACTCCTCTATCCTGATCCTCAGTAATAATTCACTTGACAATGCACTCTTTATAAGCTGCCTTCCCTGTCCCTCTACCAGTTTTTCCAAATATCATCTCCCAAAGTAAACTATTTGTATTTAAATCCTTGTCTCAGGATCTGTATGTGGGAAAACCCAAGCTAAAACAATCTTATTTAATTTTCACCCCAACTAAAACAACCTTTAAAATTTTTCAAATTATCCTGTTTGCAGATGGAAAAATAGCAAAGAAGAAAGTTTTAGTAAGAATATGTGTAACTACAGTAATAAATTAAGGGATACACACATGCTGTAAAATATATTGTCAAAAATATGTGTAAGGGGGTGGGCAAAAATGTGTTTTTAGAATGCATTTGAACTTAAATGACAATGAACTTAAAACAGACTGATATGAACATAACTTGTCATATATGGATCTTATGGTAACTACAAATCAAAAAACTATAATAGATACACAACATAAGAAAAATAAATGCAAACGAATCACTAAAGTCATCAATGTACAAGAGAGAAAGAGAAGAAAGAAACAAAGAACAACCAAAAGCAAACAAGGAAACAATTAATAAAATGGCAATTAGTACATACCTATCCACAATTACTTTAAACATAAAAGGACTAAATGCTCCTATCAAGAGACATAGTATCATTGGATATCTAATCTAATAAAAGACAAACATGCAAATTGACCATACCTTTGCTATGCCTTAAGCCATGCCCACCAGCCAATCAGAGCAACTATATGCAAATTAACCAAACCAAGATGGCGGCTGGCAGCCACAGAGCTGGAGCAAGCAGGAGGCTTGGTTGCTCCAGTGATGGAGGAAGCCAAGCTTCCCGCCTGCTGTGGCCGGCTATGAGCTCCACTCAAGGCAACAAAGTTTCAATTATAGAAGATAAATAAACCCCAGATACCTGCTTTCAGCCGGCCGTGGCCACAGAGCTGGAGCGAGCAGGAGGCTTGGGTTGTCCCTGGCAATGGAGGAAGCCAAGTTTCCCACCCGCCCTGGCCGGCTCTAAGCTCCACTCAAGGCTACAAAGTTTCAATAGAAGATAAATAAATCTCAGAATAAAAAAAAAAGAAAAAAAAGAGAGGCTGGGAGCTTCCATCACCGGGGGGATTGGCCAGCCAGAAAACAGCCCTTAGCCCCTCACCCAGGCTGGCCAGGCACCCCAGTGGGGACCCCCACCCTGAAGGAGTGTGACCAGCTGCAAACAGCCATCAGCCCCTCACCCAGGCTGGCCAGGCACCCCAGTGGGGACCCCGACCCTGAAGGGGGTGTGACCAGCTTGCAAACACCCATCAGCCCCTCACCCAGGCTGGTCAGGCACCCCAGCGGGACCCCCACCCTGATCCGGGACCCCTTCAGGGCAAACCAGCTGGCCCCCACCCATGCATCAGGCCTCTATCCTATGTAATAAAGGGGTAATATGCAAACTGACCCTAACAGCAGAATGACTGGAAATGACTGGTCACTATGACACACACTGACCACCAGGGGGCAGATGCTCAATGCAGGAGCTGCCCCCTGGTCAATGCGCTCCCACAGGAAGAGATCTGCTCAGCCACAAGCCAGGCTGATGGCTGCCAGTACAGCGGTGGTGGTGGGAGCCTCTCCCACCTCCTCAGCAGTGCTGAGGATGTCCGACTGCAGCTTAGGCCTGCTCCCTGCTGGCAAGTGGACATCCTCCGAGGGCGCCCGGATTACCATCTTAGGTGCAATCCCCCATGGAGCAGGCCTAAGCCAGCAGGTAGTCATCCCCCGAGGGGTCCCAGACTGCGAGAGGGCACAGGCCGGGCTGAGGGACTCCACACCCCCGAGTGCACAAATTTTTGTGCACCGGGCCTCTAGTATATTAATAAACAAGACCCATGTATATGCTACCTACAAGCAACTGACGTCAGATTAAAAGACACACACATACACTGAAAGTAAAGTAATGAAAAAATATATTTCATGCACAGGAAATGAAAAGAAAGCGGAGGTAGCAATACATATCTGACAAAGTAAAATTTAAAACAAAAACTATAATAAGAGACAAAGAAGGGACTTATCCTATCTAATAAAAGAGAAACATGGTAATTGGCGTACGACCGCTACCCTTCCCATTGGCTAATCAGGGCAATATGCAAATTAACTGCCAGCCAAGATGGCGTCCGGCAGCCGGGCAGCTTGATACTAACATGAGGCTTGCTTGCTTCAGTGACGGAGGACTCCAACATTCCCCGCCTGCCGCTGCAGACCTCTGAGCTTACAGTTTAAGAAACATTGTAACGAATATAGAAGCTAAACAAAACCCCAGAAACCAGCTTTCAGCTAGCCTGGATCTCAGAGCTGGAGTTATACATTGTTTCGATTATAGAACTGAAACAAACCAGATACCTGATTTCAGGAGCAGAGGCCTAAGAGCTGGAGCCTCAGAGCTAAAGCTGGCACAGAATAAAAAAAAAAAGAAAAAAAGGAGCGGTTGGGAGCTTCCGTCACCCGCCAGCCTGAAAACAGCCCTCAGCCCCTCACCCAGACTGGCCAGGCACCCCAGTGGGGACCCCCACCCTGAACAATGTGTGACCAGCTGCAAACAACCATCATCCCCTCACCCAGGCTGGCCAGGCACCCCAGTGGGGACCCCCCACCCCGAAGGGTGTGTGACCAGCTGCAAACAGCCATCATCCCCTCACCCAGGCTGGCCAGGCACCCCAGTGGGGACCCCCACCCTGATCCAGGACACCCTTCAGGGCAAACCAGCCAGCCCCACCCATGCACCAGGCCTCTATCCTATACAGTAAAAGGGTAATATGCCTCCCAGCACTGGGATCAGCGGAGCCGAGAGGCCTCCCAGCACCGGGATCAGCGTGACAGGGGGGAGCTCCCCAACCCCCTGATCGCCCTGCGGCTCTGTGTGTGACAGGGGGCAGGGCCACAACCTCCCTATCTGCCCTGCTCTGTTCCTAACAGGGAAGGCGCCCCAACCTCCTGATCAGCCCTGCTCTGTGTCTGATACGGGGGAGCTCCCCAACCCCCTGATTGCCCTGTGGCTCTGTGTGTGACAGGGTGTGGCGCCCCAACCCCCTAATCGGCCCTGCTCTGTGTGTGACAGGGTGCGGTGCCTCAACCCCCCCACCCCCCATGGGCCCTGCTCTGTGTGTGACAGGGTAGAGCCATAACCTCCCCATTGGCCCTGCCCTGAGTGTGAGAGTGGCGGCACCCCAACACCCTGATCGGCCCTGCTCTGTGGGTGATAGAGGGTGGCACCCCAACCCCCCACCCCCCATGGGCCCTGATCTGTGTGTGATGGGGTAGAGCCATAACCTCCCCATCGGCCCTGCCCTGAGTGTGACAGTGGCGGCGCCCCAACCCCCTGATCAGCCCTGCTCTGTGGGTGATAGAGGGTGGCACCCCAGCCCCCTGATCCGCCCAGCTCTGTGTGTGACAGGGGGCGGTGCCCCAACTCTCCTATCGGCCCAACTCTGTGAGTGACAGGGGGGAGCTCCCCAACCCCCTAATAGGCCCTGCTCTGTGCGTGATGGTGGGAGCTCCCCAATCCCCTGATCGACCCTGCTCTGTGCATGACAGGGTACGGAGCCCCAACCCCCCTGATGGGCCCTGCTCTGTGTGTGACAGGGGGCAGCGCCCCAACCCCAAGATTGGCCCTGCTCTGTGCATGACAGGGGGTGGTGCCGCAACCTCCCCATCGACCCTGCCTTCAGTGTGACAGGGGGCGGTGCCCCAACCCCCCAATCGGCCCTACCTTGAGCGTTACTGAGGGTGGCATCGCAACCTTCCAATCCGCCCTGCTCTGTGCATGACAGGGGGCAGCGCCCCAACTCCCCAATCGGTCCTGCTCTGAGCCCGACCAGGGGCTGCACCTAGGGATTGGGCCTGCCCTCTGCCACCCGGGAGCAGGCCTAAGCCAGCAGGGCGTTATCTCCCGAGGGGTCCCAGACTGCAAGAGGGCACAGGCCGGGCTGAGGGACCCCCCCTTCCCCCCCGAGTGCACAAATTTTTGTGCACCGGGCCTCTAGTCTATATAATAAAAGCCTAAGTGACCATTAGGGAGGAATGACCAGAATGACCAGAACAACTGGTCGCTATGATGCGCACTGACCACAAGGAGGCAGACGCTCAAAGCAGGAGCTGCCCCTGGTGGTCAGTGTGCTCCCACAGCGGGAGCACCGCTCAGCCAGAAGCTGGGCTCATGGCTGGTGAGTGCAGTGGCTGTGGCGGGAGACTATCCCGCCTTTGCAGCAGCACTAAGGAGCAGCCAGCTGAGCGGTAAGGAGCAGCAAGCAGGTGGGTGGTAAGGAGCGAGAGGTCCCGGACTGCGAGAGGGCACAGGCTGGGCGGAGGGCCTCCCCCCAGTCCCAGTGGCACCAGGCCTCTGATATAATGATGAAAAGATCAATCTAACAAGAGGATATAACACTTGTAAACATCTTCACACGCAATGTCGGAGCACCAAAACACATAAAGCAAATATTAACAGACATAAAGGAAGAGATAGATAGTAATACAATAATAGTAGGGGACTTTAACACCCTACTTTATCATTGGATAGAACATCTGGGCAGAAAATAAACAAGAAAAGAGTGGCCTTAAATGACACCTTATACCAGCTAGAGTTAATAGATAACTATATAACATTCCCCCCAAATCAGCAGTATAGATAGTCCAAGTTTGGCAAAAAATCAAGCCTCAGTAAATTTAAGAAGATTGAAATCCTATGGAGCATTTTCTCTAATAACAATGGTATATAACTAGAATCATTACAAGAAAAAACTGGAAAAAATATAAATAAAGGGTAAACAACAAGCTACTAAATAATCAATGGGTTAATGAAGAAATCAAGGAGAAAAAAATATCTTGAAACAAATGAAAATAAAAACACAACATTCTAAAATTTTAGGGACACAGTAAAAGCAGTTCTAATAGGGAAATTCATAGCAATGTAGGCCTACCTGAAGAAATAAGAAAAATATAAAATAAATAATCTAAACTTATATCTAAAGGAACCAGAAAAAGAAAAGCAAATAAAGCCCAAAGGAAATAATAAAAATCAGAGCAGAAATATATTAAATAGTGACTAAACAAAACCAATAGAAAATATGTACCAATAAGACTAGAGCTAGTTCTTCGAAAAGATAAACAAAATCAATAAATTCTTAGTCAGACTTATCAAGAACAAAAAGAGGGCCCAAATAAAATCAGAAATGAAAGAAGAGGAGCGACAACTGGCATCACAGAAACACAAAGGATTATAAGAAAATACAATGCCAACAAATTGGACAACCTAGAGAAAAAAAATGGATAAATTCTGAGAGATATTATCTTCCAAGACTGACTCAGGAAAAAAAATAGAAAGAAAATCTGAACAGACTGATCACTAGATATGAAATTGTATCAGTAATCAAAAACTTCCAACAAACAAAAGTCCAGGACCAGTTGGCTTTACAAACCATCTGGTTTGTCTACCAAACATTCGAAGAAGAATTAATATCTATCCTTCTCAAACTATTCCAAAATAATTGAAGAGTAGGGAAAGGTTCCAAACTCATTCTACAATACTAGCATTACTCTGATACTAGAACCAGACAAAGACACTGCAACAGAAAGAAAATTACAGACTACTATCCCTGATGAACATAGATGCAAAAACCCTTTACAAAATCTTAGCACACTGACTTCAACAACAGATTAAGCACATCATATACCTGACCCAGAGGTGCAAAGGTGGCTCAATATCCACAAATCAATCAATGTGATACACCACACAAACAAAATGAAGGATAAAGATCACATGGTTCTATAATTAGGTGCAGAAAAAGTATTAAAATTCAATCTCCATTTCTGATAAAAAAAAACAACAACAACGAAACTCTCTACAAAGTGAGTATAGAAGGACATACCTCAATATAATAAAGACCTTATGTGACAAATTCACAGCTAACATATTCAACAGTGAAAAGCTGAAAACTGCTTTTCTAAGATCAGAAGCAAGACAAGGATGCCACTCTCACCACTCTTATTTAACATAGTAGTGGAATAAACAAGAAAAAGAAATAAAAGTTATCTAAATTGGAAAGGAGGAAATGTAATTGTCACTTTTGCAGATGACATGATACTATACAGGAAATCTGAAGGATTCTACCAAAAACTATTAGAATTAATAAATTAATTCAGTAAAGTGGCAGGATATAAAATACTCAGAAATCTGATAAATTTCTGTATACAAATAAACTATCAGAAAGAGAAATGAAGAAAACAACCTCAGTTTTAATTGTATTAACAAGAATAAGATACCTAAAAATACATTTAACTAAGGAAGTACAAGACTTGTATTCTAAAGAGTATAAAGTATTGATAAAAGAAATTGAAGAAGACACAAATAAGTGGAAGGATATATCATGCTAATGGATAGGAAGAATTAATAATGTCATACTACCCTAAGCAATGTGATCCCTATCAAAATATCAATGGCATTTTCAATTTCAACAGAAGTAGAACAAGTGATCCTAAAATGTATACGGAATCACAATAGACTCCAAAGAGCCAAAGAAATCTTGAGAAAGAAAAAAGTTAAAGGTGTAATTCTCCCTAACTTAAAAGTATAGTACAGAGCTATAATAATCAAATCTGTATGGTAGTAGCACAAAAATAGATCAATGAAACAGAATAGAGACCAGAAAACACCCCACATTTCTATGGTTAATCTAAAACAAAAGGGGCAAGAATATACCATAAGGGGAAAACTGTCTCTTCCTGGTGTTGAGAATATTGGATAGGTACATGCAAAAACAGAGAGAGAGAGAGAGAGAGAGAGAGAGAGAGAGAGAGAGAGAGAGAGAGACTAGACATTTCCTTATACCATATACAAACTAAACTCAAAATGGATCAAACACTTAAATTTCAGACCTGAAATCACAAAACTCCTATAAGAAAACATTGGTAGTAAACTCTTTGAAATCAGCCTTTGCAATATTATTTTTAGATATGTCCTTGGGCAAAGGCAACAAAAGCAAAAATAAAGTAATGAGGAATACATTAACTAAAAATCTTTCTCACAGTAAAGGAAAAGATGGAGATGAAAAAACAATCTACTGAATGGAGTCATTTGCAAATGAAACCAAGAGCTTGTTCTTTAAGGTCAGGAACAAAACGGATGCCCACTTTAACCACTGTTATTCAACAGAATAGAGAGCCCAGAAGTAAAGCCACATCTGTATGGTCAACTAATCTATGACAAATGAAGCAAGAATATACAATAGGAGAAAGACATTCTCATCACTAAATGGTGTTGGGAAAACTGGACCGATAGATGTAAAAAAATTAAACCAGGCCACTTTATTATACCATATACAAGAATAAAGTAAAAATGGGTTAATGACTTGAATGTAAGACCTGAAACCATAAACTCCTAGAAGAAAACATAGCCAGTAGACTCTGACATTGGTCTTAACCATTTTGGTGGGATATGTGTCTTCGGGAAGGAAAACAAACCAACAAAATTAACAAACATAAAATAAAGTTTTTGCAGAGTGAAGGAAACCAGCAACTAATAAAAAGACAACCTACTGCGTGGGAGAAGGTATTCACCAGAGATACATTTGATAAGGGGTTAATATCCAAAACATCAGAAACTCAAACAACTTAAAGTCAAAAAAATAAAAAATTCCACAAACAATCTGATTAAAAAGTGGGCAGAGACCTGAAGAGACCTCTATGTCCTCCCAAGAGGACATACAGAGGGCCAATAGAAGTAGGAAAAGATGTTCAAGATCACTAATCATCAGGGAAATGCAAATTAAAACCACAGTGAGAAATCGCCATACACCTGTTAGAATGGCTACCATCAATAAATCAGCAAACAACAAGTGTTGGAGAGAATGTGGAGAAAGGGAACCCTCATGTATTGTTGGTAGCATTATAAATTGGTACAGCCACTATGGAAAACAGTATGGAGTTTCCTCAAAAAGTTAAAAATAGTACTACCGTATGACCCAGTAATTCCACTTCTGGCTATTTATCCAAAGAAATACAAAACACTAATTTGAAGAGATATATGCACCCATATGTTTTCTTTGCAGTATTATTTACAATAGCCAAGACATGGAAGTAACTTAAGTATCCATTGATAGACCAATGGATAAAGAAATTGTGGTATGTATATGTAATGAAATACTACTCAGAATAAAAAAAATAATGAAATCTTGCCATTTGTGACAACATGGATGGACGTAAAGGGTATTATACTAAGTAAAATAAGTAAGACAGAGAAAGACAAATATTGTATGATTTCACTTATATGTGGAAACTAAAAGACAAAAACTAGCAAGCAAAACAGAAACAAATTCAGATACAGAAAACAAATTGAGGTTTATCAGATTGGTGGGGAGTGGGGAGGGTGGTTGGAAGGCTGGGCAAAAAGGGTGAAGGGATTAAGAGGTACAAATTGGTAGTCATAAAATTAGTCTTGGGGATATAAATTACAACATAGGGAATATAGTCAATAATATTGTGCCAAGCCCGGGCGACTCAGCTGGTTGAAGCATTGTCCCATACACCAAAAGGTTTTGGGTTCAATCCCTGGTTGGTGTGAGTATGTGTGTGGAGAGGCAACTGATCAATGTTTTACTCTCACATCAATCTCTCTCTCTCTTGCTCTCTCTCTCTCTCTCTCTCTCTCTCTCCCCTCCTCTCTCTCTCTAAAAAAGAATCAATTAAAACATATCCTTGCTTGAGGATTAAAACAAATTTTATAGAAATAAAGTCAGAGAAAATATTTAAAAATTAATATTGTAATAACTATGTATGATGTAATTTGGATACTACAGTTACCGAAATGATCACTTCATAAATAAGTTATATAAATGTTTAAGCACTATGCTGTACACGTAAAGCTAATATAATATTGTATGTCAACTGTCATTGAAAAGTAAACAAAATATTTAAAAAAAAGAAAATTATAAGCAAATACCACAGTAGGCAAAACAATGTAAGAAACCTCCATGGACTCACTCAGCTTCAAAAATGATCATTACATGGCCGATTTTGATCCATCTATGCCACATTCACTTTCCTTCCCATCTACTTATATAAAAACCATGGGTGGTGTTCATCACATCCAGAAGAACAGCTGCAACCAACCGGAAGGAAGTCAGTCCTACAGGGGTAGTCTTGGCAACGGCTGCGCCCTCCCCCAAGCTGTTTCCCGGAGCTGTTTCCGGCAAGCATGGGGTTTGAGGCAGGAACCCGCCCTTGGAGCGTGGCCCCACTGAATCCTGGGTCGCTTTGCCAAGGGCTGCGCCCTCCCCGAGCTGTTTCACTGAGCTGTTTCTGGCAAGGGCGGGGTTTGAGGCAGGAACCTGCCCTGGGAGCGTGGTTCCCTGGGAGTGTGCTGCGCCAGCACAGCCAGGGGTGAACCTGAGTGGGGGCGGCTGAAAGGCTTAGAAAAGACAGACAAGAGAATGAAAGCTGGGTCTCGGTGGGACGCTGCTTCTCTGAGAGACAGCGACCACGCCCACAGCCATGCCTTTATTTTATAGCAGATGCTAGGAGGCAAAGTAAGGGTGTGACCAAGTTGTTTATAACATTCTCCTGGGTTTCAATCCCACTCAACTACATGCACCTGAACTCTATCAAGCCGACATCACTCAGGCACGTGGGGCCATGTGTTCGGACCATAAGTTCAAGCTTACAACTACAGCTGTTGGCTATAATTGTGCTGGGAGGGCCCTGCCCTCCAAGCTGGGACTTGCATGTGGCAATGAGAGGACTGTGACCTCTCCTCAGTCCAAGGGTTGAACCTGTCCAAAAACACTGTAGCGGCTCCCCACAATAAAGTTTTAATTCTGTTTCTTTGTTACTGATGTTGTGGCCCCACCCCATAACAAAGAAACAATTTCTGGAGGATGAGGCCCAGAAATCAGGATTTTAAAAAGATTCCCAGGTGATTCTAATGTGCAGCCAAGGTTGAGAACCACTGCTATAGATAATACTAAAAATATATCTAAACGTGCAATTCTGAAAGTGGGTGCAATCATCATGCTATTGAGAAATCTCAATAGTAAATGGGGTCTTTGTAATGGTACCAGATTTATTATCAAAAGATTACAACCTACATTATCGAAGCTGAAGTATTAACAGGATCTGCAAAGGGAGAGGCTGTTCTGATTCCAAGAATTAATTTGTCCCCATCTGACACTGGCCTCCCATTTAAATTGATTCTACGATGGTTTCCCGTGATGCCAGCATTTGTGATGACTATTAATAAATCACAAGGACAAACTCTAGACAGAGTAGGCATATTCCTACCTGAACCCATTTTTGCACATGGTCAGTTATATATTGCTTTCTCTCGAGTTTGAAGAGCATGTGATGTTACAGTTAAAGTTCTAAGTACTTCATTACAAGGGAAATTAGTCAAGCACTCTGAAAGTGTTTTCACTCTTAATGTGGTATACAGGGAGATATTAGAGTAAGTTTAATCACTTTATCAGTCATTGTTTGCATCACTGTTGTTTTTATATCATGTTTTTGTTGTTTTCATATCATGTTTTTGTCGTTTTTATATCATGTCTCTGTTGTTGTTATATCCTTTTGTTACTGTTTATTTATTAATAAATTTATATATGATTTTCATATACATTTTACTAATTTCCTTTCATCTCTCACACTTCTATTATAGAGAAAGGGAAAATAGCAATATTAAAATATCTCTGCTAATTCCCTTTTAAAAAATATATATATTTTATTGATTTTTTACAGAGAGAAAGGGAGAGGGATAGAGAGTTAGAAACATCGATGAGAGAGAAACAGCGATCAGCTGCCTCCTGCACACTCCCCACTGGGGATGTGCCCGCAACCAAGGTACATGCCCTTGACCAGAATTGAACCTGGGACCCTTGAGTCCACAGGCCGATGCTCTATCCACTGAGCAAAACCAGCTAGGGCAATTAATTCCCTTTTAATGTGTACACATTTCATGCACCGGGCTACTAGTATTATTATAAAGCAAATCCCAAATGTGATATTTCATCAGTAACTCTTTCATTATATATATTTTAAAATAAGGACTTTTTATAACAAAATGCCTAAAACAAAACCAATAGTAATTCCTAATACCAAATATCCAGTCAGCATTCAGATTTCCAAATACCTATAATTAATGATATAGTTTTCTCAAATTTCAATTTTTTGAAAAGTTGAAATGTCTCTTAAGTCTCTTATCGTTGAGAGTCTCCTCCTCCATCTTTCTTGCAACTGGGAGGGCACACTTTCTCAGTTCACTGAAGCTATGCTCCTCAGGTAAATGATTACGGTTGCTGACCAGGTAACAGGACTCTAAGCCACTGGGGACAGAGGGGCAGGGAACCACAGCATACTGCTTTCTTTGGGGCTTAACGCAATGCCCAAGTCAAGTGAATTCCAGTGTCATTTGCTGAGACCAAGTGCTCCATGCATCTCTGGCTAGCCCAGCAGCAGCAGCGGGGGCACCCCGGCTATTTCCTGGGAAGCAGTGCATCAGAAGCGGAGTGACTGTGTGGCCTGAACTGCCTGGGAGTGGAGGTAAATGATGAACCCGCCAAGGCAGGTATGGATGGAGTACATCTGGAACCCATGATGCCAACGCACTGGGGAGGAAGAGGAAAAGGAAGCAGGAAAATGCCCCTATGCATTTGGCATTCACTAAGTGAATGTGAAATTAACCAAAATGATTAATTGCTCATCAGATTTAAGGATGCTCTATAGGCTGTAATTATATTCTAAGAAGACAGACTCATGAATGATAATGCGGGGACATTTCCTGGCTTCCTAAATACCCTGGGTGTCCCCTTAAATGGGGCTGTTCACAAGATTAAAAAGACAGTACAAGTCCTGGACAGCAATTCAGAGAGGGCAGTGAAAGGATGCCGGGAATATTTACCTTTGCGCCTCCACCCCCCAAATTCCCAGATGACTTCATCACTGATGGCCTCACTACTCTGGTTATTCCATTCTCTCCTTCACTACAAAACTGGCAGGAATAGTGCCTCCCGTCACCACTCCTTTTGTCCATTTCAGTTCATTGGTGGTGTCCCTCCAACCCAAGCTCCATCCTGGTAGCATCTCCTGCCTGAAGATTTTGGTGAGAACCTTGGCAATTTCTCCAGGGCCCTGGGCCACTGTCTGGAAAAAAACAAGGTGGGCAATGTGGTCTGATCACACCACTGGCCGCCAATTCTCCTACTCTGCACAAGAATCACAGATGGGCCGAACTGTAGCATCTTCGAGTTTTTGATCTTTCACAGTTGCAACTTCTTGAGTCTCTTAGAAAGTTAGTGAACACAAGATTTTTTCATTGTTTCTGAAAACAAAGCTTCTCTTCCACAAAACCCATCTAACTTCCCTCATTCATTAAAAAAAAAAGCCCACACCTAGAATTTTAAGTTAATAGAAACACTTTTTTGTTTTCTTCATCTATTATAACTATAGTCACTGGTTATCATACTTAGCATTTGGCCTTGAAAAGAAAGAAATGAGTAATTACCCTTCTTGTAATGTTTTTAATTCCTCATTAGAATCATTTTAGTTGCCAGGCAACTGTCACTTTTATGTCCCATATCTGAAAGGATTAAGGCAGAATTATTTTTTTTAAAATCAATTTTAGGCTAGAATAAGCAACTTTCTGTGCTAGCACACCTATTTATAAAAACTGATGTTGATTTTAAGAGCATAATTGTTTAAAATGTGAATTATGGAAAGTGGAGTTAATTGCAGTGACTTTACCATAAAAAAAGCTCACGTGATTACAGTACATATCAACATGCACAGAAGGGAATCTAGGAAGGTATTCCCAACAATGTTGACACTGCTTATCTTGCCCTTGGTGGCAGAATAGATGACTGCAATTTCCTTTTCTTGCTAGTCTGTATTTTCTAAGTTTTCTAAAGTGAGCAGGAATAATTTTTAAAGTTAATGCATAAATAAGTGGAAAAAATTAATGTGTGTGTCTCTCTCTCAAACCAATCTATAATAATAAGAGAATATGCTAATTAGACCGGACAACCTTCCGGACGAAGCCGGGGCTGCGAGGAAAGCCTGGGTCCCGGGTGTTAGGGTGTCAGAGGGAAGCCGGTGCCAGCAGCCGGGGGAAGGAAGGCCTACTCTTGCACGAATTTCATGTATTGGGCCTCGAGTTAATAAATAAAAAAAATTCAAAAGTAAAATAAAAAGTAAATATAAGAGCAGAGTTGCAATTAGATTTTTGTAAATACATAAACTTATAAAAGAGTGGGGACGAGGTGGCCGAGTGGTTAAGGCGATGGACTGCTAATCCATTGTGCTCTATAAAAGAGTGGGAATTAAATAACAATATGCAAATAAATATACTAATATGAAAACTGTGTTGTCCATAGTAAATACTCAAGAGTTAACTATTACTAAAATAATGTTTTAGAAATGTATTTAAGTGGTCAATTTCATGTTATGTACATTTTACCATAATAAAAAATTATGTAATAACAATATAGACTCAGTGTATATTAATAATTTAGGAATAATGGATTTAAATTTGGTTGGTTTTCGAAGTCTCCTCCCTAAGGATATTGGCTCTGAAAATAGATCAAAAGTACTTCCTTTAAATATAAAGATTCCTATAGGACTTTCTTCAGATTCACACTCAACATCATGATGAAGACCTCATTACAACGTCTCCCAGATATTTTCAGTCCAGAAAGCATCTCAGCGGACCACAGGGAGATGAAACGGAGGCTCTGTGTCACAAAGTGACTGTAAACACTCTGGTTTCAAGCCAGTGACAATCTCCGAAACAAATCTGAAGGCTTCTTTTTCTCCAGCAAAAACTTACTGACAAAATCTTATTGACCAGCCACACTGTGGATTATAGAATTACTGTATATCACAGAACAGATTTAATAAAACATGGATGAAAACAATAATGGAATATTCACCAAATCTTTGGAATAGGGATATTTTTTCAAGTTAATAAAAGAAAAGGTAACAGAAAACATGGAAAATTTAACTACATAAAAATGTAAAATTTCTGTACATTAAAATCCCCAATATAAACCAATGTAAAAATGGAAATGAGAATGAGAAAAAAAAAAATTCCTGAAGCATGTGGTATTCCAAGAGTTAAAAGCTTTTTTTTTTCTTTTTTCTTTTTTTTTTTTTGGTAAAAAGCTTTTGCAACCACCTTATAATAATGTGATAAATAGGCAAACGATATGAACAGATAGTTTACAAAATTGGAGATATGGTTAGCAAACAAACTTATGAAAACACACTCAACAAAAGCTTGGTTATACAATAGACCCTGTTACCATGTAGCATGAAATGAAGGCAAATGATTAAACAGATGGAATCAGAAACAAATAGTGACAGCATGTAAGACATGAAGAACAGAAGTTCACAAAATTGAGGGTTGGTCGGTCAAAAATAAGGGAGAGTTAAGCCATGGAGAATTTTTAGAGGAGGTAAATGTAAGACAAAGACAAAACAAAATTTAAAAAACCCTGTAGAGTGATAAAACTTTGACTCCAGAATGATTATCTCAGTTTGAGTTTTGAAGTTCCATTGTCTCTTTTTTAAGAAAAATTTTCAATTTCACTGATATTTGATTTCCTTTTCTTTAAGGTATAATGTTCCTTTTCTTTGATGAACACAGGGAGAGTTGTTTTATAAGATTCTAGATAAAAGGAGCAAAATAATGGCAAATATTGCCTTCTCCTAATTAGGTTATACAAAATTAAATTTCCAGTTTTAGCTTGCCTTCTCACCTCAAAACTTTGCTATGTAAGCACCCTTGCAGGTGGGCAAAGTGATGTTCAACAATGGCCTCTCCAGGGGTGGGGTGTAAGAAGAAGCCCTGGTTAGTGGTGCTTGTCCATTTCCATGGTGTAAATACTCCCAACATAGACAATGTCAAGCTACTAGCACCACTTCACTGAAAATGGAGCTGGGAAGAGATGTGCATACCATTGCTTACCACTATACAGCATTCCTAGCATATGGAAACAGTAGACAACCTCAAGAGCTTAGATGACAGTAAAATGTGGTAATACATTAGGCAATGATGAGTTTTGAGGATTTATCTTGTAAGTTTATACAATTTAATTTTTTTTAAAATTGATTTTAGAGAGAGGAAGGGTGAGGGATAGACACATCGATGAAAAGAAACATCTATTGGTTGCCCTGAACACCCCCTACATGGGGTTGAGCCCACAACCCAGGCATGTGCCCTGATTCAGAATTGAACCATGACCTCCTGGTTCATGGGCTGACGCTCAAGCGCTGACCCATACTGGCCAGGCTATAATTTAATTTTTAATGATGGCTGTGTTTAACAACTGGCTTGCAAAATTTCTGAAAATTTAGCAATCTGCTCTTGCAGGTTAAGACTTTCAAGACTGACAGTATTTAACGAAGTGTGGGAGCTTGCATGTCTGCACAGGGTGTGCCCCTGAAGCTGGCCATGCTTACACTCCTGCTTTCTCCCTGCTGTTTCCTTCCCAACCACTCTAGCTATGATGACCCCAACCATTTGCAGAACTAGTCACCAAGTCCAGCAGCTATAACTGCTCCAGGCACAGGTGGGCAGGTCCTACCATGAGGAGGTGGACCTGGGAGTAGCTTCCACTTCAGAGGACCTTTTCCAGTGGTCTCACTGCCCAACCACTGCTGCTTCTGTCAATCACCAAGTACACAGCTTTTGCTGTCACACTATTTCCTAATGTGTTTCCATCATGAACTTTATAACTTTCACGTCAACCTGTGGCCTTAAAAAATCTGTTGGAAAAGTGGTACTTTTTGAGTTCTCATAGAAAGCGCCTCTCCAGTCCCGTTCCTCCCACCCCCCTCCCAACCAGCTAAGTTACTATTTTTGGCCTCTGACTCAAGGGGGACAGGCCTACATTAGGGAGCAAGGTTCTCTAGAACCACAGTAAACTTGAAGGTGGAAATGCAGAATAGGAATGCTGCCTTTGAATGCAAAGGACCAAACCACAGTAATAACAGACCCCTGCATTCCACTTATTTCCATGGCCAAAGATGAACAGGCTGGCAGTTTTGAAGGGAGTTTCTGTCGTAGAGAAGGAATAGAAATGCAGGAAACTCTGAAAGACGTTTCAAATGTAGCAAACCTGCTTAGTGGCAGGGCTGTCTCTACTTAGATCTGGGGCTAGGGGTTGCATTAGAGTTACCTGGGTGGCTGGCCTCACCAGGTGCTTTTCTAGTTCATATAGTTGAAAAACCTACTTGGCTCTATCGTTTCTCAGAGGATTTGTACCCTTCAGTTTTCCATGTTTTCCTAGAAAGCCCAAGAAAATGCTCCGGGGTGTCCAAAAAGCAAGCGTTCCATCAGTTTGTGTGTCACCTCCATCAAAATCACAGTGACTGCCGGCTGAGTGGGAATCTCTGGAGTGGACCCTCAGGAATCTGAAAGATGAACCCTCCTCCCCGATTCCTGTTCATGTTAAGGGTGGAGAACCTCTGGTAGAATGGGAAGAACATGGGCCTGGGACATAAATGACTGGGTTCAGATCTCAGGGCCCTCTCACTAATGAGCTGGGCCACTATCCATAGGTTCCTTAATGTCCCTGAGCTTCAATTTTCTATCAATTGAAAGGCAAAAAAATATTCATGGCACCAATTCAGGTAAAGGCCCAGCAGCCTACAGAGCCAACCACCATCAGTCTAGACCAGTGGTTCTCAACCTTCCTAATGCCGCGACCCTTTAATACAGTTCCTCATGTTGTGGTGACCCCCAATTTCATTGTTACAAATTGAACATAATTAAAGCATAGTGATTAATCACAAAACAGTATGTAATTATATATGTGTTTTCCGATGGTCTTAGGCGACCCCTGTGAAAGGGTCGTTCGGCCCCCAAAGGGCTCGTGACCCACAGGTTGAGAACCGTTGGTCTCTAGACCTATCTGTCTGCCTGCCTGTCTCTCTCTCAGCAGTCCATCTCATCGCTCTGGATGGACTTACTGAACTACAGTGCTCAGAATTCCCAAGACACTGTCATCCTCATGCATAAGCATTTTTATGACTCCTGCTGTTCTCTACTACTGTGGGAGGTCAGCAATAAATACCCTCCCTCCCTACAGGAGAGCACAGATGAGAGAGTAAAGGGGGTTCCCATTTCCTCATTTCATAGGGATGGCAGTCACGGTAACTCACACCCATGAGAGGCAGACATGCCAGCCCGGGGCATGGGGTGTTGCCAGCCTGTCAAAGATGCAGCAAAGAGGCTCCTTGGGATAAACAGCATCTTGATCACAGAATGCTAATTAATTCAGTCCATGAATTTCAAAAAGGACAGTCATGTCTGCGAGCTGCTCTGACGCCTGGAAGCCTTTAGGAAGTCGCTGCCCGGAGGACCATCCTTTACATGTGAAACCTGTGGCCATGGCTTCCAGCAACTGGGCGTTCCAGTGAGGACGCTATTCGTCAGCTGTGGTCTTCTCTGCGAGGGCCTGTCATCAACAGTGGCCCAGGCGTGAGGCCCTTGCTGATCCTACACTTGGCTTTGTAGCCTGGAGTTGCCCATTCTTGGGTCCGAGTGCCCTTGGCTATCACAGTCCTGGGCTTCTGGCCTTGTGCCCCTGCTGCCTAGGGGCACATCGCTTTGGTGCAGACTCTAAGTGGCAGAGTGGTGAGGAATTCCTACCCTTCCCTTTGCCATGGAGGGAACTGTGTGTGGTCCCAAGTGAGTGCCTGCCTTCTTTGGCTCTAATTTGAAAAACAGGTGTAGTGTTTTACCCTTAGTATCCAGCTGCTCCACGGTGTGGGAAATATACCTGAAAGTTTCGGGGTATTTCTAGTTTGGGAGGTCTTTGGATAGCATTAATATAAGGCACACGGTAATTTTAATCAATTGACACTTTGTTCAAGAGAAAATGTCAGGCAGACACCTGTTATGAAGATGGCGTCCAACATAAAGTTCTTATATTTCATGGAGTTTAATTTCCAGTCTGGGGGAGGATGCGGGCCAGGACACAGGCCTGCCCTGTGTGGCCTGTGGGCCCCCCTGAGCGAAGGGAACCTGTTCTAGGAGAGGGACCTGAGCCTGCCTCAGCCAGGGGCCAAGGGGCTGCTGGGGGCAGAGGAAGGGGCACGTGAGTAGCATGTTTTCTCCTTAGATTGGGGGCATGAGGCTCAATTTATGTTCTCATTTGTCCAATGGAGACAATAATAGCTGACCTGCCTTTTTCAGCGTTGGTTTGAGTTTAAAAGAAATCAATACATATGGGACTCCAAGAAAAAAAAAAATCAACATCTATAACAGTGATGGCGAACCTATGACACGCGTGTCAGAGGTGACACGCGAACTCATATTTTTGGTTGATTTTTTCTTTGTTAAAGGGCATTTAAATATGTAAAATAAATATCAAAAATATAAGTCTTTGTTTTACTATGGTTGCAAATATCAAAAAATTTCTATATGTGACACGGCACCAGAGTTAAGTTAGGGTTTTTCAAAATGCTGACACGCCGAGCTCAAAAGGTTCGCCGTCACTGACCTATAATAATAAAAGCATAATATGCAAATTGACCAAACGGTCAAACAGCGGAAGGAACTTCTGGACAAAGCTGGGGTTGGGGGGCCGGCTGAGGTGGCCGGGGCTACAAGGGAGGTGGCTGGGGCTGCGAAGGCCTACCCTTGTACGAAATTTGTGCATTGGGCCTCTAGTTCTAAATGTAAGATAGTAGGCTAAGCTGCGTTGCCCCCTTACACTGACAGGTAAGACAAAGACCTGCAGCTTCCTCCCACACCCCAGCGGAGAGCAGCAGAGCTGCCTCCGGAGGGTCCCTTTCTGGGATGTGTTTGCAGCCTTCTTTCTGATGCTGTCAGGAGTTGTCTTGCTTTCAGAAAAGGACAAGAGAAGAGCTTTGGGAGTTTGGATGTCTGAAGCCTTCCACTTGGTCCCCAATGCTGGCAGCCCTCCTACGAAGTGAAAAACGTTTTAAAAAGCCCAGATGCTTTTGTCAGTCTTTTCTACCTCTGAAACAGAGGGTGTGACTCACATGCATCTGACATCAATGTTCCAGGTTGTGATGATTCGCCTCATTGTGCTCAGCTGAAGAGTGGATTAACTCCCCATAATACGCTGAGAATGTAACGCATGGCCTGTGATTGAAACAGAAGGTGGGGGTGGTTGCTTCGTGGCAAAGCAACGGACTGACTCAAGGTTCTGAGTTTCTAATCCCACATCTGTAAGCTTGTACGTGACCCTGGGAGGCTTGCTTGAGGCCTGCATGAGGATGCTTACTTTGTGGGTGCTGATCACCCGTTCCTTTTTTAACTATTTATTTATTTATTTATTTATTTATTATTTATTTACTTATTTATTTATTTAATCCTCACCCAGAGGATATTTTTCCATTGATTTTTAGAGAGCCTGGGAGGGTGAGAGAGAGAAACAGACAGAGAGAAACACCGATTTGAGAAAGACACATTGATGGGTTGTCTCCCACACACACAGATGGAGCCTACAACCGAGGTACGTGCCCTTGACCGGAATCAAACCCAGGTCCCATCAGTCCACGGGCAGATCCTCTACCCACTGAGCCAAACGGGCCAAGGCTGATCATTCATTCTTAGAAGTATTGTAGTAAGTCCTTCCTCTGAGAACAGTGTGGGTGGTAACTAGTGGCCAATATCACTCAAGACAGAGCCACCAGTAAAGACTGCCAAGTGCACATGAGGCCTCAGGGAGTACTCAGACTATTACCTAGAGATGCTAGGAAAATGCAAATCCCTCAGTTTCCAGAAAATTTGTCTGTTGCTTTTCCCTTCCAAGTCGGCTGTCTACTCTGCCCAGCATGTCCCACAGACTTCCTGCGATGATGGGGATTTTTCTATTATTCTGTTCAGAGGCAGCTACCACTTGTGGCCGTTGAGCATTTGAAATAGGAACTAAATTTCACACCTGATATAATTTAATTAATTGAACTGTCTATGTAAACAGCCATGTGCGGCTAGTGGCCACCATATGAGACAGCACAGCTCTAGCCAATTCAAAACCCCTCAGAGCAACTGCATGCAAGTGAGGCTGGGAAAGCAGTAGAACATGCATGAACTCATTAGTCAGTCTTTATGTTCAAACATTTTTTTTTACATTGGAAGAAGTGGCCAATATCAAGGTCTGAAGTGAGAGATTACCAGAAAATAAGAACACGTTTCCCTAATCCTCCAGTACTATTTCCCTCCATATTTTACGAATATTAAACTGAGATGGTATTTAAACTCATTAACACAAAGCTAAACTAGATGACTTTATCCTATAAAAACAACTTTTCTACCCAAGGCTGAGAAATAACCAGGGAGAAACATTAGCCTCACTCTGCACCCTTCTCCCATCGCCTCTGAGGAGGCCGACAGGTAGGAGCCCAAGGACATAGCTCTTCTGCTGCTGCCCATCCCCACCCCCCTTACCTCTGCGGCTCAATCTCACTCCCCTCCCCCAACTAGACCCGTCAACTGATAACCAACCACTCAAAATCACAGGCTAAGTGCTGTCTCCCGTTCTCTCCAGACATACGGTGTCTTTGCTTCTTTGCCCCTTTCATGTAAATTCTGTGGCAGGAAACTCTGCAGAATATAATACGAGAAGCCCTGAGATCTTAACCTTCCTGCCTTCCTGAAACATTCCCACAGCCCCAAGAGGGGTTTGAACAAACACTGGCTGCTCTCCCGAATCTATGTCCTCCCCTTGGAGGTGAACTGACTCAAACTCTACATGGCATAAAGGATTTATTCTCCCTACACTTCGCTTATGACTGCCCTGTGTTTTGTATCTTTTTCTTTTTTTTCTGAACAGAGTATATCTCAGGTATTCTAAGCGCCAATAATGGGACAGGGGCTCAGTCCCTGCCATTCTCCGTGTGCACTGCCCAGCACAGCGTCACAATCAGGGACTTCAATGCTTCTTGATAAAGCATAAAAGACGCTCAGGCTCTATGGGATTTTTACAGCTATGGGATTTTAAGGTACATCTTCCAGTTCAACATATTCTAGAAAACAATGTACTACTTGTTGAGGGCCGTGGACTGGACTTGGTTCTTTCAGGGAAGGACTGCAGAATCAGTCATGTACTTTTCAGGTTGATGTCATGATTATCTGAAGGTTAATAATCAGCCAGCAGCTGCATGACTGACATGGGAGGAAGAAAGCATGATAAATAAATACATTGCTGGTCGCCGTTTTTTCAACAGTGAAATGGAAAGAGAATAAAAAGCTTTGTGCGTGAAGGCTTAGTGCCCTGCCAAAGGCCAGTGCCCGGCGACTGCCAGGCCCGTGTGAGGCTCTCCGCCGCGTATTAGAGTGGGAGCGAGGCGACACAACAACTTATCACAGCGGCGCTTCCTCCAGGCTCCACTGTGTCCTCGCGCTTCTCCTCGCACGCATGTTTCCTAAGGAGGTTAATTTGAAATGGAAAACCATTCATTCTGCTCCCGACTTCATCCCTGACTGAAAAATTAAAGTGTAAACAAATAGAAATTTAATTAAAATTAAGGCCCAACTAACAACAAAAATGCTCCCTCTTTTCCTGGTTGAAAAGCAAAGCGGGCTGTTTGGATCAGCTGCATCAGCATCGCCGCCTGGGAACTTGTTAGAAATGTAAATTATGGGCCACACCCCAGGCCCATTGGAGCAGAAACTTTGAGGGGTGGAGCAAATGTATTATAAAAAAAAAACCTCCATGTGATTCTGCACTAACAGTTGAGAACATTTGCTTTAAACAGTGTTGAAATCATCAAAACTATTCTTTTCAGTGTTGTAATAGAAGGCACTAAGTGAGTGTTCCTGGTGTCAAGCCTTTCCCAGTTCTAGAAATAAGGTCTGGCCAAGCACTAAACAAGTCCGGCCAGGAATCCCAGCTCTGAGTTCCAGGGCATCTGCATGCCGTGCTACCTGGGATGTGATCCCCTCCCAGAGGCTCCCGGTGCCGGCTGGGCAGGCGCTTGCGAGCTGAGCCACTATGGCTCCTCTGCTTCATGGTGGGAGATGAGGGGCTCAAGCGGGGGGGGGGGGGGGGGGCACACAGAGGGGAAACCTATGACTTTTCCATGCATTTTAGTCATTCCTTTTTTTGAAGGGAGAAAATATTTAGTGCTTTCCCATCACGATTTCACAAATAACAACCAAGAGAAAGACAGTGCTTATAAAATTTTTAAAAAATAGGGCATCTTTGCCGATAACTGCTTGTCAGCTGCACTAGGGTGTGCACCCTTCACAGTGATTACGGGTGATGACGGAGGACAGCGTTTAGGTAATTCACTGCCAACGTGAGTCTGTATGCTTCTCAGGCCTCTTACCCCCAATTGCAATGCTTATTAATCAGTATCTTCCAGTCACAGAAATGCCAGCTTTACCCGATCCCTTCCTATTCCTCTGTAAGGACCATTCAGATTGGAAAGGGAATTATTAAGATTTCTTTGTTCAAATGATTCAAAGACTTTCACATTTCTGTGCGATAACAGAGTCTGCTCATGGAACCTAGGTTTTGTGTGCCCCAAGAACACAAGGACAAAAAGTCAGAGCACCAGGCGCACAACAGCATTATGTAATTTCTTTTGTCACGAGAAAAACCTCCGTCCGAAGAAACATACAAACTCTCCTCGGTAACTTTTCTCACTTTAAATCACACCTCTCATCACGACCTAATACACCCACACAGTCAGGTGCCACAGGCACTGCGCACCCTCCCCAACATTTCAAAGGCTCAAAAGCTATTTTTAAAGCCAAAATGCAATCTAGGTTGCTATTCTATGAAGCACTTGTTAAGGAAGAACAAAGTAAGAGAGTGATTTTTATACATGTGGGCAACTCACCAAAGGATTGAATGCAGCTATCGATGAGATCGTCCAGGCTGGCTCCTTTGGCCAAATGTCCCAGAGACACCATCATTCGGAACTGGGTGATCTGGGCCAGGCTGGGATGGGAGGGGAAGGGGCTGCTGGCTGGCTTCGCCTCTAGTTTTGCTTTAGGGGCAGCTCTGCAGCCATGAGAAGGTTTCCTGGGGAAAGAGAGGAGGCAGTGAGTGCAAGCGGAGCGGCCAGGGGGCGAACACAGGGGCAGCTCCACGCTCTGAAGGCAGATTAGAGAGGAAGGACTAGAGATAAGACAATTAATCCTGGGAGTTGGGCTGATAGAAGCTACACCCCTCCCACTTGGCAGATGCACCAAACGGACTGGTTGGCTGTTAAAGAAACATCTCCCAAGCAAATAACAAGGTGAGATTTCAGGGCTGCATCTAGGGCTTGTCCTCTGGGGGTTAGGATTGCTTTGCCCTGTTGTCTCCATTGCCTGAGGGGAGAGGCAGAGGCAGGGCTACCATGGCAGTCCTGGGTCCTAGCAATACTTTTTCCTTTCAGCCTTGAGGCCACTGACTTGGGTCTTAAGAATTGAGTTTCAGGTGGTCTCATCTTTGGCTAAACTCATTCATCTTGAACAACACCCGAGACGCTGCAGAAACCCAGATGGCCTCGGAAACATCTTTAAGGACTTTGCGGGGAAAGTCAAAGACTGAGGACCCGTGTGCAGGGGGTGAGGAGGGGTGAGGGGTGAGGGTGGTGGTATTTAGATTTTAAGCTAGTCCTGCCTTTCTCACAAATCTTGGTGGGTTTTAAGATTCTGTCTTTCATGAATGATAATACAAGTAATCATTATGAGTCATTTTTATCATTAAACACCATTCCATTAAGTCTGTACTTGGATCCTTACCTATTGGTGGGTGGGGAAGAGGTGGGGTGTGGAGGAGCAGAGCTCATGAGAGCTTCATTCCAGAACTGAATCCAAAAGAATTCGCCTGGATATGGAAAGGCTTAGGAGTGCCTATAGGCACCTCTGCCCACTCTCACAGAGCTTTACCTTTGATCATGACCTCTCAGTATAAGTCACGTTGTTTGCAAAATGATACATGAAGGTTAATTAAGCATTTTGTTTTCCCTTCCATTAAAAAACATCAACACACACAGGCACGTTTCCATCATCTCTGAAGGTTCACTAGTGATGGGTGTTGTTACTTGTAACTTCTTCGAGCATATCGTTAACTCTTCTCTCCCCACTGTGCCTGCTTATTTCACAGTTTACAAAGAGGAAGCAAGAAAAAAAGGAAAGAGAAATATACCTCAGATCCATAACTTTAGCGACTCCCTACGTTTTTTGCTGAACACAGGAGGGCACCCATTAATCAGTAAGTGCTTATTCCATGGGTAAGACATCGCGATGGGCCAGAGAAGACCAGCAGGACAGTCTATGCGATGGCACGCTGTAAACTGTACATCATACTCACTATATGTTAGCTGATGTTGTCTAAAGGTCGTCTATCTATAAGTTTTTCAGTACAAAACTCTAGTTGGAGGATCAGACCCAGGCCAAGGAAAGACAGCTCTGTCAATCCTAAGTGTCCTGTGAGTGGCAAGGGGAAGGGCTGTGCTGTCCTCAGAGAAGGGAGAACCAGCTGCAGCTGCAGTGTTGGGGAAAGTTTCTCTGACAAGAAATCTCACCCAGGAGGGGCTAAAAAAGTGTTGAAATCAAAATAAGACACTGGGGCATACACGGAATTTGGAAAACCAGCCTGTGAAAAAAAGGCTACTGTACGATGGGGCCACTCAGTGCACAGCCAGACCTGTGGAGGGAACACCCTGCATTTCAAAATCCCTCCAGGATGCTGGGCCGGCAGTGGCTGCTGAGCTCTGTTCTGACCGAGGGTGGTCCCAGTGAAACTGAACCAGTCATTGGCTATTAGGAATGTACTAACCAGAGGCAGGGATTTCTGAAAGATGGTGTTACAGGACTTCTGGCCATTACTGATTTTTACCCAGGGCCTAAGATAGCCCCAGGAGCAGATCAGAACCTGAAAATGAGAGGAAATAATAGTGGCCAGCATGAATTGAGAACCTACGACATGGCAGGTACTATGCTGGGGATCTGCATGGTTTTTAAAGCTTACATCCCAGAGAGACATTATCTCCATTCCGTGATGTTGAAACTGCGTCTCAAAGAGGCTAAACGACTTGGGCAAGTACAACTCCCATGTGCTAGATCTGGGATTTGTACTGGGTGCCTCTCTGGCTCTATTTGCTTAATCAAGAGTTGCTGTGCCTGGAACTATGTGCTTTTCACTCCATCAGAATGAGCACGAGAGGCTGAAAGGTCAATTCAACCTAAGACAAAAGTAACGTCCTCTGAAATCATAGCTGCTAATACAAAGGCTGAATCTGGGCCCTCCTCCTCCTGCCTGTGGCAGGAACAGTCCTCACAGCAGAGGCTGCGTGGGTTCTCCATGGACATCCTCCAAGCCCTTCTCTAGATGTGTGTGGGTCCAGGATCAGAAGGGCAACGGGACCAGCCACCGGTGCAGAGACAGGCAGAAGCCAGGCCGCCTGTGCCCATGCCTTGCTCCCCACCCGGGCACCTTCCCCTTCCAGGAGGCACTGACAATCTCTCAAACTGGGGCTGGTTGTCTGCTGTTGGGATTAGTGAGCTTTCTGCCTGAGCGGCTGCCTTTTTACCATTAAGATCTCCACCCAAGGCAGAGTTGGGAAAGAGAATAATACAGTCCTTCTCAGTACAGCCTCTTTTTCTCTTAGGCCTTCCAGTACCTCTCCCTGACCCCTGGAGAAGAGGCATCTGCAACCAGAGGCTGGGCCTCCACACACAGCTCTTCCCTCAGGCCTGGAGGTGTCTCCCTCAGTCTCTCAGCTGGCGGATACAGGAAAATCCCACTTTCTCTCTCAGTTGGTAGCAGTGATCATTGAGGACCCTGAAAACTGCCCTGGTTCTAATTCTAGTGATGGTTCCTCATGTCAGCAGTAACAGAAACCACTTTGGTTCACAAGGTGAGATGCTTTTACCGGAACTAAAAAGGACTCGGGTAGATTCAAGTAGAAAGAAAAAGCTTGAAGCATTGGTGTGTGTGTGTGTGTGTGTGTGTGTGTGTGTGTGTGTGTGTGTGAAAAATGCAACCTGGGAACTATGGAGCCCAGAGAGACTCGAGGGCTGGGGCATGAGAAACCGGGGAGGAGAGGAACTACTAAAAACCAAATCGTGACCTGAGAGGTCTAGGGAGATGGGGGTTATCTGAACCATGACCTGGGGGAACTCAGCTTCTTGACTGGCTGCTTTGTGACAAACCTTTCAAAACTGCCTCTTCGGGTGAAATGGCTGTACATAGGATTAATAAAAGACTTCTCTGCAGTCAGGTCTTGAAGGTGTTGTAATCCATAGAATACATAGACCCTAATCTTAAAAGGCATATCTTTAAAGGACAGTAGCCATTTCCTTGTGAATTAAAAAGAACACAAAACACAAAACAAACAAACAAAATCCCCAGAGAAACAAATTAACTTAAGGTGGTTTCTGAGGCCAAAATTGGCTAAGGCCCTATTAAGTTTGCTGAAAGACACTGTCAAAACTCAGAACTGGTTCAAATGAAATCCTCTCCAGGCACAGGTTTCCTCAGTGGAGGTCACTTTTTATGGAAACTTCCACGGCTTTCTTTGCAGTGCAAAGTGGCTTTTATTGGCTACTAGTGAGGTTCCTTCCAGTCCTGTTCAAAATGGCTCCCCCAAAATGGCTCAATTTAAAGTACTGAGGCCCTTCCCCTCAATCTGGTGCGGGGTACAGTGTCGGACCCCCCGTGATAAAGGGCGAGGTGCATACAGGGCCGAGGACCTTTAGCTCTAGAAAGTCCAGCAGGGCAAAGCTTCCTGCGTCCTCTAGGCATGGCGCTGGCACACAGAGTCCATGTGGATGGAGGTGGGAAGTGCACAACGTGCCCGGCTCTTCGCTGAGCGCAGGCCCCTGTCTAGGCAGCTGTCCCATTCCAGCCTTTTGGGGGACAAACTCAAAGTTGCCTGGCACTTCCAGGCCTCTTTCTCCTGATAAGAGCTTTTCCACTCACTGTCACTCTTCATATTCTGCACCCCAAGACCCTCCTAAAACGTCTCTCTAGAGTCACAGTGGGGTGGAGGGGAATACAGGTTCCCCCCCGCCCCCCCCAGGGGCTATGGTCCCCTGACCTCTGCTTGTTCGTCGCTGCAAGCCCTGCTGGCCTTTCTGGGTCCTCCCGAGACTTGCAGGGCCGGCAGAGACCGCCAGGTGGCGCGCCCGGAGCCCGGAGCCCCGGCAGGTGCGGGCGTCCGGGAAAGTCCGCGAGTGGGAGTCCCAGGTGCGTGGCAGCGAGGACCTGGGGGAGGAGGCCGGTCATTGCAATCCCGGAGCTTGCTGGGCGAACTCTGGCCGCACAACCCAGCTCCCTTCCCCATTTCCCGGTGCGACGGGCTGGGCACTCCAGGCGCGACCGTCCCTTGCGCTGGTCTCCGCAGCGCGCATCTCCCCCGACATCAGCCGAGACCTCAGCCTGCCGTCCCCATTAGTCGCCGGCAACTTCCTCTAGAGAAGACTCCCGTGTCGTCCGCCCCATATTCTACCCCTGAGAGCCTCAGGAGGCTGCCCGCACCCCGGCCCCCGCCCCGATGAAGGACGTTGGCGCCCCCGAGGGCCTGGGCCCCTACTCACCGCGGAGCCTCTCTCGCCTTGCCCAGGGTGCCCATGGCCGCGGCCGCGCTCGTGGAGACGTTTCACCTAGCGCGGCGGGACGGGCTCGGCGGGGCGCATCGCCTCGCCACGGCCGCTGCCGCTGCCAGCGCGGCCCTTCGCCCCGGGCCTCTCCGCCCTCGGGCCGCCCACCCGCTGCTCTGGGAGCCGGGCGAGCCGCCCGACGCGCACCCGCAGGCACAAACTTTGTGCGCGCGCCCTCCCGCCGTCCCCGGCGCGCGCACTCTCTCCCCGGCACCGCCTGCCACGCCCACTGATGTTATCAGCTGTAGGAACTGTGCGGCGGCCACGGCTCTCTTCTGAATCCTGCCCCAGTACTGGGCTGTGCCAGGAGGCCAGCACCTCTCCCAGCCCTCGCCTTTGGCCCCAGCCATCTACCTCTCCCAGCCCGACCGCTCCCTGGTGCGGTCCAGGGGAGCGGGAGGGCTGGGGAGGCCCCGGGTGCCTTGGATCCCACCAAAGCCGCGGCTGGACAGCAGGTGTGCTCCCAAGGGCACCGGCTTCACTCAGCGGCTCTCGGGGCAACACCCTCTCTCCCTCCCCCAACACCCCCTCCCTCTGTTTCCCTGGCCCCCTGCCGTTCTGCATTTCAGCATGGCTCCTGAGCACCCCTTGTGCTCTTGCAGGCCTCTTTTGTATATAGCAGAGCTCAGAGCTGGGCCGGATAAGGAACTACACGAAGTTGTGGATTTGCTTTAGCCTGCGCCTTTGGGTGTCTTCTTGGTAGCACTTTGCAAGACTAGGCTGGAGATAGGTGCACTGTACCGTGCAAGAGGCGGCGGGTGGAGGTGCGCTCTGGGGGCCTGATATGCATCAGCCACCTGGCCTCTGTAGGTGTAGGAGATGTGGGGGGAGGGACACGGGTGGGGAGGGGTGGAGAGAAGTTTGTGACAGCAGACCTGGACAGGTATGGTGGCCAGCCATTGCTTCCAAGTGATGATAAGGAAAGCTAGTGTTGAGTACGTTTCGCTAAGTGCTTGCTATACATTGCCTCATTTAACCCATCTCCTCCAAATACCAAGAGGTCACTATTTTAAAGATAAGAAAATTAAGGTTTAGAAAATACTACACCTTCCATTACACAACTAGTAAAAAGCAGAGAGAACTATGACTGGGCTGAGATCTGACTCCCTGTAATCACTGCTGGACTGCCCTGATAACAGCAGTATCATTGTCTCACGCCATAACTACAGCCACAGTGTTTGGACCTTAAAGCCTCCTTCCGCAACGTCATTTATACATTTCCTTATATTTACTAGTATATGCATCTTGTCCTGAAAAAAGAGTATTCAAAATAGCTTATGTGCATAAGCTGCAAAAGAAGCATGAAAATGTACAGTGGAGATAAAGTATATGGAACGGAGCCAGAAATGAAAGTCGCTTTCCAAAAATGCACCACACAGGGTCCAACACACTTGCTACAAGTGGGATGAAAACTTGTCTCCAGGATTTCTAGCCGTCAAGTTCAAAAGAGAAGACTTACCCAAAACAATTCCTGACACATGCAAGACAAAAAGGAAGAAAAGGAAAGGAAAAAAGAAAATTGCTTAAGAGAAGATCAACTATTCTTGATACTGAGACCAGAAAAAAAATTCTCTGAAAAATCCCCATGAACTTTGAGGTGATAGAAAGAACCAAGTCCTAAGTTACAGCATATATAAAGAGGGTATGTGGATGTTCAATAACTATTAAATAATGACACTCTTCCAGAATCATACTGTACTAGAGGCCCGGTGCACAAAAATTTGTGCACTGGCAGGGGAGGTGTCTCTCAGCCCCACTTGTGCTCTCTCACAGTCTGGGACCCCTCGGGAGATAACCACCTGCTGGCTTAGGCCCGCTCCCCGGGTGGCAGATGGCAGGCCCGATCCCTAGGTGCCTGCCCTGCCTCCCCGGGTCGCACACAGGGCAGGGCCGATCTGGGGGTTGGGGTACAAGAATAGGGCTTCCTCGGGCTGATCGTGCAGCCAAGCCCCACTGCCCAGGGCCTCACACAGGGGTCCCGGCTGGAGGCGGGGCTTAGGCGGCAAACGGGCCCGGATGGTGGCTTGCGCTGGCCCGCCCTTCCTGCAGTATGCAATTAGCTGCCACTTTTGTTGGTCGTTAATTTGCATATCGTGCTGATTAGCCAATGGGAGGCATAGTGAAGATATGGTCAATTACCATGTTTGTCTATTATTAGATAGGATATGCGTATATCTGTACACAAATGGTAAATATATACTTTTATGTAAATGCATAACTGTATGTAAATGTATGTATATGTAGCTAGATAGGCTATTTGGTGCATACACAGTACTAAGCACACATGTAGGCAGTTGCACACACCTGTACGCCTGCAGTTCAATATGTGTATAAGTATAGAAATTATTAGTTCATTCAGAAACAAGCCTCGCTGAATTCTGTAACGAACAAGGCCTGATTCTGGCCTGAAGTTTCCTCCTCTCCAGCTTCCAGAGAGCTCTGCACTCTAGTTGCACCTGATTCTGTTTCTCGGCCCACCTGAGCTCTTTGATGAGGCCTCCTGGCTGCTCCTATTTGAGCAATTTGTCTTTTCAGACGTCTAAAAACCTAGAAGTTAGCTCTCCATCTTTCTTCATCTTCGCCATGAGGTTAGTCTCCCTGGTATTGTCTGAGGTGCCTCTGACCTGAAGCACAAAGTTCTTTTCTCTTGTTCTCCTCTCTTACCCTCTCTTCTGCTTCTCTAACCTCTTGGATGAGCAGTAGTCAATGTCTGTAGCAGTTGAGAAAGGTTGGGGACCACTCTCTTCCTCTGCCTGCCCCTTGGGTGAGCTCAATCTGTGGGACTCTCTGTCATTCTTTTGCTTTTCAATCAGGCATTCTCAACTGATATGCATAGACTTTTATTTTGCTCAAATTAGGTGCTTTTATTTTCTTCCATGACTTCATTGGGACCCACAGGACTGTAATGTTGGAATACACAGCCTTGAAATCTAACATCCACACCCATATTTCCAACTGGTCACCTCCTTTAATGATCCCACAAGACATCCTATTCACTTGTTGGCCCCCATTATCTCAGAATCTGAACATGTGTTATAGCTTTATAATAACAGAACCTTGTCTTCTCTGATCCTTCTTTCATGTTGCTCTCAGATTTGCCTGATCATGCCATGTCTCTGCTTTCAAATTGCCAAGGAATCCCCAGTTACCTACAGAATGGACCTTGCCTGTCCAATCTGAAGCTCCAGCCATGCCCTCCCAGGCCCCTGATCTCTTAGGTTGCACCTTGGTCATTCCTGATCATTGCTGTGAACTGTCCCCCTGCAAGCCTTGGTTCTTTTGCTTGTGTACTTCCTTCTGCCTGGTACACACACAGAGGGACAGTTATGCCATAGGCATGTCAAACTGGCCAGTCACCAGAGGGGGCACACTCAGGGATGCCTCCCAGGTGCAGAGGTGTGCAAACTCACCGTCAGAATCTGCTTGAAGACTCTTGTGCTTTGAGAGCCTACTGGCTACCACAGCTTCCACTCTGTTGTCTACCATGTGTTCATTCATTTAGGATATGTTCACTGGTGCCTACTGAGTGTCAGATGCTGTCCTTGTCATTGAGAATCTGGTAGACAACAAGGCAGATAAGATCGTTGTTCACAAGAGTTTACATATCTAACAAGCAGACAGTAACCAAGTCAACAAGGAAATCAACACACCACAGTTTTACACCCTGATTTCCAGGAGCTGCCACCTCAGAGTCAGGTTACCCCTGCCCTCATGGGGGATACCATGATGCATCCTGTTTGGAGCCCCACATGGGCCTGCAAGCAAAAAATGGCCACATTTAGGAGCCGAGAGCTCCGGAGGAGAGTGGAGAGAGATGGAGAGGGTAAGAGGGGAGAGGGTGTGGCACCATCCTCCACTCTCTTGCTGAGTGCTGCCGCGATTTCTGAGCCAGGGGAATTGGCCTTAATGTTTCATGATTGTGACTGAGTCCCTGCTGCTGCTCACTTTGGACCAAGGCCAGAGGAACTTCTCCTGTGAGAAGTGACTCGTTTTGCTGCAGACCTGTAGGTTGCGGGCACGTGGTTGGATGCCTGCTTGTTTCTTTGTCCTGGGCATCTTCTCTGGGACCCAGCAGCAAGCTGCTCTAGTCTCTCCATCTCTGGGCAAGCTGTTCAGGAAAATGTCTGTCTCCTGTGGTATCCCCAGGATTCTCCAAAAGGAATTGTATGGTTGCCCTGTGAATTACATTTTGAGGTAGATCATCCTATAGACAGGCCCTGACTGTGAATATCCACTCTTGTTTTCAGCTGCTTTGAAGGATGCAGGGCATCTCTGTGACGCCCCCTGAGGCCCATCACAACCCACATTCTCAGTGAGATCGGCCTCAAATTTGACCAAATTTGATTTTGGAGGTTGTTAGGATGCTAATACAACAAACAAATAGAAATATATGTTGTCTCCTGACTTTTACTCCTAGTAGGATGGGAGTCCCTGCAGGGCTGTGAAGAGATGAGAGACTGGATCTGACATCTGCTTTATAGGGACTCGCAGACTAGGCTGCTGAGTCCCTGAGCGACTCATGGGAAGGAAGGGCAGCCGGCTCCGGGTGGAGCACCTTTATAATTTCCAGCTGGGCGGGTCTGCCAGGTTGGTGGCTTTCAGATTGTTGTGAACATTGCTCCACGGTAAGAAGAATAAAGTCACACTTTACACTCGGACTCAGGTAAAACTGAAACAGGCTGAGAAGCAATGTTTACCCTGGCTGCATGTGCTCTGTTCTGATCTTTTTATGTTTTTAAATTTTGTTTAATGACATTAAAAAATAAATGCTGGTCTGGCCTCAGCCCATGTGGCTCAGTTGGTTGAGTGTCTTCACGAGCACCGAGAGGTTGTTGGTTCCACTCCAGGTCAGGGCCTATGCCAGGGCCGTAGCTCAATCCCTAGCGGGGGCATGCAGGAGGCAGACGATATTTCCCTCTCTCTCCCTCCCCCTTCCTGTCTCTATATAATCAATAAAGACATATTTTTTTAAAAAAATGAACCACTATTATTTGAAGCAATGGGTAGAAATGGAATGCTTTCTTAAAACAAATAGATAGGTAGGCAAATAAATAAATGAGGGTCAGCATCTACTGAAGTGATCCATTACTGGGTTGGGATCATAGTGTATAAAATACAGCTCTAGGTCGACCTCTCATGATGACAATAGATCTCCATAGTTACCTCAGGAGATGAGAACCAGGTGGCACTGAGTAGGGGAAAATTGTACTTTTCATTGTTTCCCCTTTTGTACTTTTAATTTTTGTGTTATACAACTATTTAATAAATAAATTCTATTTTGAATCATTATGGCAAAAAAACTTCCTGCTTTCCAATTCTGACCTGAGTGGCTTTACAAAACCAGAGACTGGGGTTGGCAAAAGTGAGTTGCTGGTGAATTTGTTCTGCTTAAATTAATCAGAATACACCAAACAAGACCTGGCTGCATGGTTAGTTGGTTGGCATGTCATCCCATACACCAAAAGGGTTGTTGGTACAATTCCCCGTCAGGGCACATGCCTAGGTTTTGAATTTAGCAACCGATGGATGTTTCTCTCTCACCTCCCTCTCTCTCTCCCCCACCCCTTCTCTCTCTCTCTCTCTCTCTCTCTCTCTCTCTCTCTCTCTCTCTCACTCTTTCTCTTCCCTTTCCTCTCTCCAAAAACATATCCTCAGATGAGGATTTAAAAAATCAAACAATATTTTTTCACAAGCATCTGGGAGGCAGAATGGTACAGTGGTTGAAAGCTCTGCAGTTAGGTTGATTTTTAATTTTAGCCCTAATGCTTCCTAGTGTCATGACCTAAAGCAAGTTAACTTCTCTAAGCCTCAGTTTCCATGTCTACAAAAATGGGTCCAAAGAAGGCCTACTCATGGAACTTTACTAGTGATTATATGGACCATGTCTGCGCCCAGCATGCAGTAACCACTGAAGAAATGTTGATGTTTTGACTGATTACTCTGTGTCAGGTTGTGGGCATACAGCTGAGCATTTCAGGAACCTAGTGAGTGCTATGTGATCACATCCAAGAGACACCTCCCCTAGTTCTTGGTTGATGGGGAGCCAACTTCTCAGAGGAAGTGAAGTGTGTAGGTTAAGATGCAAAGGGTGAGATGAATAGAAGTGAGGGCAGAGGAGAAGTGAGTGTTTCAGAGAAAAGGAAGATGCAGGGGTGAGGAAGAGAAGAGCAAGGTGCTTTGCTGAACTGCAAGACTCAGGAACTTAATTCTGATCCCTCCACCCCCATCTGTATATAAATAAGGTTCTCAAGTCTGACTTAATCTTTTTCCCTTTACAGACCCCAGAGGCTTTACAACTTGGAGAGTCCCATGGGCTCCTTAGATCCTTCCCTCCACTTTAGATGCGATTCAATTAACACCACTCTCTAGCTCGCCTTTGGGTGTGTGAGATGAGGGCTGCAGAACTGAGGACTGAGCTCATTACAATTCAGCACAGGGGGGAGGGGGCTTCTTTTCACAGGGCTGGCATTGCAATGAAGCAGCAGTAATTTACAGGCTAAAAGTAGTTTCTCAATGCAACCACTATTTTAACAACTCTTAGCTTGCACCCTACCCTTACTAGCATTACTAGTGCTCAGTAATTTAACAACTACAAGGACACATGAGTAAAAGCTGGAACACACACACACACACACACACACACACAGCAGTTCATAGAAAGATTCAAATGGCCTGACCAGCCCAAGGATGTGGTTTTCTGGGTACAAAAACTGTTTAATATGCATTTTAAAAAGTACTGTGATAAGCATAATATCGAAGTGAAAACCCCCGAGTATCAATAGATACACTTGCATGGATGTAGTGGAGAAAATCATTGTAAATGAACATGGGTGGGTGTTTCTCAAACTGGGATCATTGGCAGATGCATCCTTAACGGTCTAGAAGAAATTCTCTCCCTTTAGAAGGGTTCATACTTTACTCATATCTCAGAAATATGAAAGTAGGCCATTTCACATGCAACTTGCAAGCATTTTACCTCTTGACTTTGACAGTGGAGTTCTAATATCCCACTGCTCTGGGCCAAGCCCAGTCTTCCCCTCCATGGGGTGTAAGTCTGTTCTTTGTCATGGAAATGGGGAGGGAAACTCTGTGGCCAGAAAGCAGCCCTAGGAAAGTATAAATTGGGATAGAATAATCTTTTATGTTCCTCTGGCTTTGGAAGTGGTGGACTAAGGAGGGTGTGTCTTAATGCTGTGGGATCTGTTCTCTGAGGACAGAATTTGCGTTTCACACTAAGAGGGCATCATGCAAATGAGAAATGTATTGATTTAAAAATAAAACTGAAAGCTTAAATTTGCTGCAAGTATCCATCAAGACAGATCTGTCCCCATGTTTAACTGGCAACTGACTCAAGTATTTTGGTCAAAGTAATTTCTCAGAGTCCATCCAAATAACACCCAAAATTTACAGTAAATGAAAACTGTTTTTCTGTTGTTGTTTTGTATTGTGTTGTTTTTTTCTTTTCTTTTCTTTTCTTTTTTAATTTTGCATCTAACTCAGAACACAACTCTGAACAAAGTGTGAGCTGGAGGAGTCTGTGCCACGGCTTCACAAGTACGGACAGAGACCTGCTGGTCAATCAAGATAGTGAACCAAGTGTCTGGCTTTAATGATTTGCAATAAATTAAACATCAGGGAAAGCATTGCCATATGTTGTGAAAACCCAGTCAGTACCCATGTTGTGTGATTTCTAGGAAGCGAGACTTTGCTCCCTGAGGAAGGTTGCCTCATGCTGGATCTTAATTTGGCCCATGCAGGTGCCATCCTGCTGTAGCATTATTGCTTTGACGTGGTTAGTTTGTATTTGGGTGGGGGTGTGAGGAGATCTGGGTTAGAGTTATGACAGAGATAGACAAGTTATAGATAATCAATGCTGGCGATTGTTTAGAACGATCCTCTTAAAAACCTAAGTTGCTGTGACTTTTGTGTTGCACCAGCCAGAGGAAGTAAGTAGGTCCAGTGGGAGGTAGGAGTGAGAGGCAGGCCTGGGAGGAGGAGGAGTTTGTCAGGCCTTCCCTACTCTGAAGGAGTGACTGGGCCCCATTTTGACATTCCTGGGTCCTTCCTTCATAAAAATACATTAAAAATATATTTTCTGATTGTGTTGCCATAAAGATAAATATAATCTAGACTAGATTCATTATTATACATTCATTCTTATCATATTCATTTTTTTCTTTTGATTTGAAAAGGAATTAAATTAAAACACTGTCATGTGCCCCTGTAAGTACTGTGGACACTAGGCAATGTACCTCCCTGATCAGTGAGTCCTGGGAGGTTGGCTGACTCCTTTTTATTTTTCTCCAGGAGAGTTAGTGGCTTCTGGCTGTTGAGAAACGGTGTGAAATAAGGATATCAGGTGAATTTTGAAGAAGCGGAGGCTCCCTCTTCACCTCTGTTGGACAAACAGTAAGGAGACACATGAAATCGCCGGGAAAGCAGTGAGGTGAGAAATGGGATGGAGTGAAGGCCTGCCTGGGGAAGAGAGGTGAACACATGGTCCTCTTCAATACGCGGGGCCCCGAAGGTCATCCCAGGCCAGAGAGGCCAGGTATGCTGAGCAGGATTCTATGATCAAACAGAATGCTCTTTACTTTTTTCTCTGCATCTCTGTTTACCCTATATTGCTCATGATGATTACTGGTATATGAGCCAACACATTGGGTACTTCCTACCTGTCAAGCACTGTGCCAGGAAGTCAGAGTGCATGATTTTACTTCATCCTCACAAGAAAATGACGACTTATCATTGCTGTCCCCTCTTCACAGATGGGGGATTTGGGGCTCAGAAAGGGTAAGGCACTTGCCTAAGGACACAGAGCTGTTGAACAGTGAAGCTGGGTTTTAAGACATTATCATTCTGGAGTGCAAGCTTATCACTGATCTGCTACGCTGCCTGCTCAGAAGGTATTAGATTTTGCATCCAAAACAGTTGTGCTTGTTAGATGTTACACATTACGAAATCTGGATGAGGTAGGAGGATGAATAACCAGCACTAACTATATTGTTGATGGTCTCAGTGAAGCGCTAACCTTTTAGCTGCCGTATCAACCACAACTTACAAACCCGAGCATCACAGGGAGACTTTCTGTCTGGTTACAGCTTCTCCTGGGCCTAGCTCACGCTGAGATTGCCTCTAAAAAGGCGTAGCCACTGGTGGGGGAGGGAGAGCCACGACTTAAGGCTCCTTCAGGCCCTACGCCAAGTTCTCTTTCAGTTATTTGAAAAGTGAAAGTATAAGTGTTGCCCATGTGCTATTAATATGTTAGTGGGGGCCATGCTACCTTTATATATCAGTTCTCATGTGATAGATACATAACCTGTGTGTGTGTGTCTGTCTGCACATGTGAATGTTTCCTTAACAGATTGGGATAAAAACATGTTTCCTATGACATTGTCTTCCCCATGATTCTGAGTTTAAGGGCTTTGGTTCTCTCTTTAAGAAATGGGGACTTCATAGATGAAGTGATTCAAGTATTATTCCTTAGGACTTTCTTACTACAACCCAAGAGTTTTTGTTTATTTATTTACTTATTTACTTTTTAAAATATATTTTTATTGATTTCAGAGAGGAAGGGAGAGAGCGATAGAAGCATCAACGATGAGAGAGAATCATTGATCGGCTGCCTCCTGCACACCCCCCTCCAGGGATTGAGCTGCAACCGGCATGTGCCCTTGACCGGTACCAAACCTGGGACCTTTCAGTCCACAGGCTGATGCTCTATCCACTCAGCAAAACTGGCTAGTGATGTTAATTTATTTATTTAACAAGATTTTTAGCTCATTATTACACTAGCCCCTCCCCACCTTTATTCACGGGAGATATATTCCAAAATGCCCCCAGTGGATGCCTGAAACCGCTGATAGTACTGAACCCTATATATACTGATTTTCCTGTACACGTGCATCTTATAAAGTTTAATTGATAAATTAGGCACAATAAGAGACTAACAACAATCGATAATAATAAAAGTATAATATGCTAATTAGACTGGACATCCTTCAGGACGACCTTCCAGACGAAAGCCAGGGCTGGGAGGAAAGCCTGGGTCCCAGGTGCCGGAGGAAAGCCAGTGCTGGCAACTGGGAGAAGGAAGGCCTACTCTTGCATGAATTTCATGCATTGGGCCTCTAGTCCTACATAATAAAGAGCTAATATACAAACATCACACCCTTGTGCCCTTGTGCCCGGGCTGGGGGACATGAGGCTTCCCCCCTGCCCAGCGGGGTTTGATGGGAGTGGGGACAACCGGGTCTGGGTCTCTTGCAATTTCGAGATGCGTACAGGTGGGCGGGGACTTGACTCTGGGCTCTGTGGCATGCCCTGGACTCTGACAGGAGGGAGATTTTCATATACATTTTACTAATTTTCTTTCATCTCTGACACTTCTGTTATAGAGAAAGGGAAAATAGCAATATTAAAAAATTTCCTCTAATTAATTCCCTTTTAATGTGCATGAATTTTGTGCACCAGACCATTAGTAACTAATAATAAAATAGAACAATTATAACAATATACAGTAATAAAAGTTATGTGGATGTGATTTTTCTCTCAAAATATCTTATTGTACTGTACTCACCCTTCTTCTTGTGATGATGTGAGATGATACAATGCCCATGTGATGAGATGAAGTGAGGTGGAATTTCCCATTTAGTATTTTTGGACTGCAGTTGACTGCAGGTATCTGAAACTGCAGAAAGCAAAACCGTGGATAAGGAGAAACTACTGTGTACTTTTACTGATAAAACAGGTCTCATGACTGAGCTATTAATGCAATTGTACTCCAATGTCAAAATCTACTTTCAAGAGTTATGCATATTTTTTCTGTGGTGTAGAGATAATTTCAGACATTTAGTCTAATCTGTTGAAATTAGGATTTAAGACTGATTTTGACTTTTCTGTTTTATGTATTATTTTGTTCAGTCCCTATAAGTTCCCACCATGGGCTGTCATTTCCTGGGACATCTCAGAAACCCAGTGTTCTCAGCATCTTCATTCCAGTGGCCCTACTCAGCCTGTTTACAGCTTCTGATACAGATCTGGGCGCTGAATAAAAAGGGTCTCTTTCTCCCCTTGCTTTCAACACAGGGCAGATTGCCTGCTAGGAAGTTCCTGACTCAGCAGACCTGCTTTTCTTCCTGGTCCCCAGCCTCTTAGGAAGACTCACAGGGACACCCAGGCTTCTACTTCCTGCTACCCCACAAGTGTCTCATTCTCTCTTTTTCTCTTCCAGAACATTTAAGGGCCACTTTTTTTGTTGTTAATCCTCACCTGGGGATATTTTTCCATTGATTTTTAGAGAGAGTGGAAGGGAGAGGTAGAGACAGTGAGAGAGATTGGTTGCCTCCTAAACACACTGGGACCGGGCCGGGGATGGAGCCTGCAACTGAAGTGCATGCCCTTGACCAAAAATAAAACCTGAGACCCTTCAGGCCATAGGCCAACACTCTATCCACTGAGCCAAACTGGCTAGGGCAAAGACCACTTTTTATTTGATCTTCTATGTAGCATGATGCCTGGCATCTCTGCCAGCCCTGAGAGGGCATGTCCCTACAAACACTGGAGTCCATGAAGGAAGGGTCAGATTGTCACCTGTCCAGATGCCTATAACATAGACAGGGGGCTACAGATAAGGGATTCAAGAAGATGAGGCAAGTAGGATGCGTCACCTACTTTCCAGCTTCTGCTACAAAGCAGCAGGATAGGTTTGGGTTCATCCGCTAGGGAAAGCTCTGTTCTCTGCTCAGACTGTTTTTTCCTCACCACTTGGGGCCGGTGGCTGAACTGCCTAGGACTGACAGCTGTCAATATTTTTACACCACAGCTTTAACTTCACTAGGTTGTGGATATCCCAAACCTAGGGCAGGCTTCTGAGAGCCAGGGGTAACTTTCGATGTAGACTCTCAAGGTCCAATGTTTTTGGCAGATGCAGCTCTTTCTGAACAGTAAGTCATTGTCGACGGACATGAATAGGACCAGAGCTAAAGAAAATGAAGCTTTCAAAGACTGTCTAAAACAAAAGTCCTTTCAGTCCCTGGTATTCAGGGTTTCATCCCTCGCTGAGCCAAAGTTGCTCCTTTTGCAGGGGGAAAGCACGTGGAACTGTGGCGCCTGGACTCCATGCCCACTTGGACTGGGAGGTCAGCTGCCATTCAGGGATATGAAGTGCTTACTGCTCAGCATAAAGTTTATCTGGGAAGGGGAGAGATAGATAACTCTTTCCTGTCATATCTGTACATATTTTCATTTTCATTTTGTATTTCATGAAGGGCATGGCTGTAGTTACAGGTAACTCGAACAGAAAAGAGTATCATTCCAGTTTACCAGGTTCCTTATGCCCCATGTCTTCCTTCCTTCCTTCCTTCCTTCCTTCCTTCCTTCCTTCCTTCCTTCCTTCCTTCCTTCCTTCCTTCCTTCCTTCCTATTTCCTTTTCCTTCCTTCCTCCCTCCCTCCCTTTCTTTCCCTCCCTCCCTTTCTTTCCCTCCCTCCCTCCCTCCCTCCCTCCCTCCCTCCCTCCCTCCCTCCCTCCCTCCCTCCCTCCCTCCCTCCCTTCCTTCCTTTCTTCTCTCTCTCTCTCTCTCTCTCTCTCTCTCTCTCTCTCTCTCTCAACTCCTTTCGAAAGCTATTGATGTCTACTTATTTCTTAAGAAGATTTAACTCAGATCTCATTTGAAGGGCTCAGGAGGGTCTTTATCAACTGTGGTGTTGATGGTAGGAAGTGAATCCTCTTCTGGACACAGCTGGGGAGGCCCAGTGCCCTGAGGCCTCCAAGGAGCCTATGACCTGTAAAGATGGATGGTTCCCTGAGGAGGCTTAGGGTTGTGAGAGACCCCTGTAAGCGTGTTAGACTGAGCCTTCATGATAGGGACTGAATGAAACAGGCAGGTCCAGGCATTCAGGGTTGAGAAGTGGAAAATCCCAAACCTTCCTGAAATTTTCCAGGAATTTCAGTAGACAGCTGGTTCCTCTTAGTTCACAGAGGACTTTCCATCCCTGTTCTTTGTTCATTACCCTTAAGAGTCTTTCCCAAGGCCCACAGATAAGTGACTTGTTTTGGGCTATAGGGTGAGTCATTGACAAATTGAGAATTGTATCTTATCTTCAAAGTCTAGCTTGACATTTTGACCAAGTCAGCATCAAAAGATTGTGTCACACATAGTGAAGCATTTGTCTGTGCCTTTCTTCATCTCATTTCTGTTTCCTGGTTTCTAGCAGGTATTACCTGAAATGTCTGACTAGCCTTTGTAATTGATCCACAGTATACCATTTGATTTGTATATGCTTGCTCTCTCTTGAATTATTTTGTTTCATTAAAAAAGGAAGAGATCTGTGCAATAAAAATTATTATGGCATATCAAAACTGTCTACATCGTGGAAACCATCCCCATTGCAACACTTGCTGTGTTGCATCTGATCTTATAGTTTATGGAAGCAAGTACTTGATTCCTAAGAGCAGTTTTAGTGTTGACCTTGAATATGTCACTTTATTTTTAATCAGGGGTGTATATCTGTAAGCTGAAAATACATACACATTTTTACTATGAATTTAATGTTAAAAATCTGAATTTCATAGCTTGTTTTGCTGAGAAAAAGAATTCCTAAAAACATAGATCAGGAATCTTATGAATTTCTGGAGGGACCAGATGGTCTCAGAGGTTTAGTCCCCTCCCTTCTCTTCTGGAGCTGCCCCAGCCAGGATACCCAAAAACTAGTTTCAAAAGGGATAGGGCCTGGAGAGGGGTCAGGGCCATTAGACTTTGAGTTCTGCACTTTCTCAAGCTTTTAAGTAAACATTTAGTGTTAGGTTGTTAGTTCAACTCTTTGTTTCTTTAACACACTAGACAAATCACTTACTTCTAAAATCTTGGTCTTTATAGTGGTGCTCTATGATAATTTTCACCTCACTAATTCCATGCTCTTCAATCAGATAAGTGATACAGAAATATGTCATTAATCCAGGCTCAATACCTTTAGAGATTAGTAATTCCAGAGGTATGAGATGAAGCCTACTACATATATGAAGAAAGTGTTTATTAAGCCTAAGCATGATTATAGGAGCAAATAGTTAACCTGCTAAGAAGGAAACTACCTTTGAAGATGCAAATACTTTTTAAATGTTGCTGCTACTAATTACAGAGAAGTTTAGCAACATTCTAAAGTGAGCAGCATTCTAAAAGAATCTTCAATTAATATATGTTCTATGAAGTTAAAAATAAAAACACCACCACAAAACTCCATGTCCTTAAAGATATTCTGTATATGAGACTTAAAAAAACAAACAAACCCATGACATGAGCCCTTTTTCACACCAATCAGTCCACACTTGAGTTTAACTAGGTGTCATAATGTTATGAGGTTTGGGGTGACTTACAAGAATACAACTTTTCAAGGGTAATCTATGAACCTCTGGGATTTAAGTGTGGTGTTCAGATGTGTGAGCCTGTTTAGGTGCATGTATTTGTGTGTCAGAGTGTGTGCACTATGCAGGTGTGTGTGCTATGATGATAAATTTCAATGCCAAAGGAGTTGAAGGAAGCAGGGACAGGGACAAGATCAAGGGTGACAGAAGTCACCTATATGGAAAAGGGGGAAAATCATATCAGAATTCTGAAGTTAAGTGAAAGCAAGAGAGAGACTTCACAGCATAAAAAACAAAGAGGGATGTAACAGGCTGGCATGACTTCATCGTAAATACTAAGATCTTTGGCAGAATAAAAAATGGAACCCACCAGAATAGAATTTCTGAGGCAGATGGTTATTTCCACATGTGCATAGTGTTTATGTTTGGGGATAATGGATGAATTTTGAGATGCCTATCTTAGAACAAGAGACCTGTATTCTATTCCCAACCCTGGTCATGAGTAAAATAATTAATTACAATTCTACCAGTTTTTAGGAAGAACACAAACATGCAAAGTTCCTCCAGGAGCCTTTAGTCTGGTTGGTAGAGTCTTTCTTACTGGCCCTTTGATGCCGACAAATTGCCAGTTTAAGTGACAGATGTGGCCTTCACAGGTCTGCTTTCTCTTCGTTTTGCACTGACTGTGGTGCTCTGAGGATAAGTGGGTTCTATTCCCAAACAAGTATTTTTGTGGATATTAAGTGTTCATTGTCCACAGGGATGCTTTCTTCCTGTATTATTTGGAATTTGCTACTTCCAGATAGTATTTGGCATTTCATAATTTCAAAGCCCTTTCCACCTATCTCTGAACCCAGCCTGCCCACTGTCTCTTGCTGGTGGTTCTGCTTATCCACCCTGGAGCAGTGGTGCTGAAGCCTGTGCAGGGCAAAGCTTTCTTGACACAGCTCAGGAGCGTGTGGCCAGGGAAGGGGCTTTTGGAGAACCTATCTCTTTCCAAGATGCCAGCCAGCACTGTGAACCAAATAGAGAGGTACTCTAATGCTATCACTGGGCTTCCTTCCAACAAAAATAGCTTCCTCACTCATTTGGCTCCAAGGCCTGGAATTCCTGTAGAAAGAGCCTTTGGCATTCAAAGTTTCCTTTAAAAGGCCATACTAGTTGTCCTTTGTGCATCAATTTGATGTCATATATATATATATATATATATATATATATATATAATATAAAGTTATTTATAATATCTATACTAATAATAGACTAGAGCCGTCACGACCAGACGGATGACTGGTCCAGGCGGGAGCTCTGCACAGGCGCACTGGGCCCACCACCAGTCGTGGGGAAAGCAGAGTCCGGGCGGGAGTGGCCCAAGCACATGTGGCCGGGTGGCCTCGGGGACCGTGCAGATGGACGGACCATGCTGGACAGCACCAGCGGGCTGCACAGAGGGCCGTAGAGGTACAGAGCTGTTAGGGCAGTGGTCTGCGGAGCCAGCGAGGGTAGGGTACCAAGTAGGCTCCGGTCCTCAGGCGCCCCCGGGGGAGTGTGGCCGTCCAGAGTGGGAGAAAAAGCCCTTCTTTCTGGAAGAACGCGGATGGTTTAAACGTGCATAGAGAAACTGTGGCGGTACCAACATGGCTATGTCAGTTCCCCAAGCCGCCTGTCAGTGCCCGACCGCAGGCTTCACTGTGGGGCGTAGGCCCGGATGTGGGCCAGGACGTGGTCTTGGCAGCCGGACTCCCCTCGGCGTCGCCTCAGTGTCACGACTTCATGACATACCCGCAAGTGGCCATTGCTGCTGGTCTGTGGGCCCCGGTGAGCCAGCACTGTGTGTGCTCAGGGCAGCGCTCTCTGTGTTTCCATTGAAAGGACACCGTATGTGATGGGTGTTGTTGATTCCTTAATGTTGAAATGGGGCAGCCTGAACTTGCTTACGACTCGATCTTTTCTCCGTATTTGACCGCACATTCTTCTCGGGCTCAGGGAACCGGGAGCCACTGGAGCACCAGCTTGGCCATCCCACACAGCCAGATGCCACTAGGAAGCACAGAAATGCCAAAGCCCCAATGGAACCCGTCACAAAACAGTCCCCTAGTATGTTAGAACCGGGCCACCAGTATATCCTATCTAATAAAAGAGAAACATGGTAATTAGCCATACGGCCACTACCCTTCCCATTGGCTAATCACTGAGATATGCAAATTAACTGCCAGCCAAGATGGCGGACGGCAGCCAGGCAGCTGACGCGAACAGGGAGGCTTGCTTGCTCCAGTGACGGAGGAAGCCAGGTTCCCCGGCTGCCTTGCTGGCCTCTCAGCTGCTCTCTAAGAAACATTGTAACAAATATAGAAGCTAAACAAACCCCCAGAAACCTGCTTTAGTCAGCCAGGCTTCAGCCAGCAGGACCGCAACATTGTTTCAAATACAGAAGGTAAACAAAGGCCAGAAACCTGCTTTCAGCAGCCGAGGTCTCAGCTGGAGCTGAGCCTCAGAGCTAAAGCTGGCCCAGAATTAAGAAAAAAGGAAAAAAGGAGCGGTTGGGAGCTTCAATCACCCCCAGCCTGAAAACAGCCCTCAGCCCCTCACCCAGACTGGCCAGGCACCCCACTGGGGACCCCCACCCTGAAGGGGGTGTGACCAGATGCAAACAGCCATCATCCCCTCATCCAGGCTGGCCAGGCACCCCAGTGGGGACCCCCACCCTGATCAAGGACACCCTTCAGGGCAAACCAGCCGGCCCCCACCCATGCACCAGGCCTCTATCCTATATAGTAAAAGGGTAACATGCCTCCAAGCACTGGGATCAGCAGAGCCGCGAGGCCTCCCGAACTCGGGATCAGTGTGACAGGGGGCAGCTCCCAACCCCCCTGATTGCCCTGCGGCTCTGTGTGTGACAGGGGGCGAGGCCACAACCTCCCTATTTGCCCTGCTCTGTTCATGACAGGGGAAGGCGCCCCAACCCCCTGATCAGCCCTGCTCTGTGCCTGATAGGGGGGAGCTCCCCAACCCCCTGATCACCCTGCGGCTCTGTGTGTGACAGGGTGCGGTGCCCCCACCCCCCCACCCCCCACGGGCCCTGCTCTGTGTGTGACGGGGTAGAGCCATAACCTCCCCATCGGCCCTGCCCTGAGTGTGACAGTGGCAGTGCCCCAACCCCCTGATCGGCCCTGCTCTGTGGGTGATAGAGGGCTGTGCCCCAACCCCCTGATCGGCCCTGCTCTGTGCGTGACAGGGGGGAGCTCCCCAACCCCCTGATCGCCCTGTGGCTCTGTGTGTGACAGGGTGTGGCACCCCAACCCCCCCCCCCCCATCGGCCCTGTCCTGAGTGTGACAGGGGGCAGCGCCCCAACCCCCTGATCCGCCCTGCTCTGTGGGTGATAGAGGGCAGTGCCCCAACTCCCCTATTGGCCCTGCTCTGTGCGTAACAGGGGGTGGCGCCGCAACCTCCCTATTGACCCTGCCTTGAGTGTGACAGGGGGCGGTGCCCCAACCCCCCTAATCGGCCGTACCCTGAGCGTGACTAGGGGTGGCATCGCAACCTCCCGATCCGCCCTGCTCTGTGCATGACAGGGGGCGGCGCCCCAACTCCCCAATCGGCCCTGCTCTGAGCCCAACCAGGGGCTGCACCTAGGGATTGGGCCTGCCCTCTGCCACCCTGGAGCGGACCTAAGCCAGCAGGTCATTATCTCCCCAGTGGTCCCAGACTGCGAGAGGGCACAGGCCCGGCTGAGGGACCCCTCTCCCCCCTGAGTGCACAAATTTTTGTGCACCAGGCCTCTAGTTATAATATAAAACTACTAGAAGCCTGGTGCACAACATTCATGCACTTAGGGGTAGAGGGTCTTCTCAGCCCATTCCGACTGACACCATTGCCACTGTGCTCGCCAGCCATCAGCCAGGCTTGTGGCTGAGTGGCCCCTCCTCTGTGGGAACGCACTGACTACCAGGGGGCAACACCTGTGTTGAGCGTCTGTCCCCTGGTGGTCAGTGTGCATCATAGCGACTGGTCATTCTGCCATTCTGTCAATTTGCATATCACCCTTTTATTATATAGGATACTAGAGGCCCTGTGCGTGAAAATTTGTGCACTGGAGGGGGGCGGAGTCTCTCAGCCCGGCCTTCCCCCCCTCACAGTCTGGGAGCCCTCAGGGGATGTCCTACTGATGGATAGGCCCACTCCCCCTGGGGGAGCAGTCTGGCCTCCCTCTGCGGGAGGCGACCAGGCCAATCAGGGGAAGGCACCAGCCCCATCACCCCAACACTGCTGCTGCTGCCAGTTGCTGTGGCTTTGTCTGAAGGACATCCGGCTGTCCAGTCTAATTAGCATATTGTGCTTTTATTATTATAGATATTATATAAGGTTGTTATAATATTTTAATATAATGATACTATATATAATTATATATCCCATTATAATAATATATATATGACTTGAAGCCTTCCAAAACAGGCTATTCAGATTAGATAACTAGTAAATGGTAAACTTAGAACTGGAATCTTGATTTTTTTTGTCTTTAAATTTAGTGTTTTTACTATTAACCATGTTGCCTCCTCCATAAAATTTTCTACCCTATAAATATTTTAGCACTATTAATTCAGCAGATTAATAGCATTCAACAGATAAATGGTCTCTACTTGAAATGAGGTCTAGGGCAGGTGGTGTGTGTGTGTGTGTGTGTGTGTGTTTTCCCTAAGTGTTTATTATGAATTTTAGACAAAGTGAGAATTTAAAAAATAGTACATAGACCATCCATTTACTCTCTACCTAGATTCAATAATTATTAACAGTTTGACATATTTGCTTTCTTCCTTTTGAAAATATTCTTTTCAGGAATAATTTTCAGACCTCATGACACTTAGCCCTTAACTACTTCAGCCTAAGTCTCCTAAATATAAGGACACTCTCCCACACCCATATTTCACTTATAACTAACAATAATTCTATAGTAATATTTAATAGATAGCTAGTTCATAGTTATCTTTTTCCAGTTGTTCAGCTACTATTCAAATATTCTATAATTATCTTTTATAGCTCTTTTCTTTAGAACTAGTGTCCAGGCTAGACTCCCCACTGGCCTTGGTCATTAGGTCTCTTTAATTTCTTTTAACCTAGAACTGCCCTGACCTGCACAGTACTTATTAGCCAACACAGCTATTAGACACTTAAAATGTCCAAACTGAGATGTGCTTTAAGCGCAAAATATATATCAAATTCTGAAGACTTAGCATGAAGTGAAAAATGCAAAATATCTCATTAGTATCATTGTAACATTGATTAAATGTTGAAATAAAATTTTGGCTATATTGAGTTAAATAAAATATATTGTAAAAATTAGTTTTATCCAGTTATTTTAATGTTTTTAAGTGTGATCACCAGAAGATTAAAAATGACATATGTGACTTGCATTGTATTTCTATTGGGGAGAGCTGGTTCTAGAATGTGCCTCCTTCCTTTACCCCATAGCATGAACTTAATGACATGTCTATGACTATTGCCCCTAGAATAAAGTAAGTATATTTTGGTGGGGAGAAAAAAGGCGAGGGAAAATCTGTAGAAAAGCCTGCTTCTTGCCGGAACCGGTTTGGCTCAGTGGATAGAGCGTCGGCCTGCGGATTGAAAGGTCCCAGGTTCGATTCCGGTCAAGGGCATGTACCTGGGTTGCAGGCACATCCCCAGTGGGAGATGTGCAGGAGGCAGCTGATCGATGTTTCTCTCTCATCGATGTTTCTAGCTCTCTATCTCTCTCCCTTCCTCTCTGTAAAAAATCAATAAAATATATTTAAAAAAAAAGAAAAAAAAAAAGAAAAGCCTGCTTCTTGGGAGGCTTGCATAGATGCCCCAGTGGAAGGAACCTTGAAGAGTCTGCTAAAGGAAGTTGCAGTAAGCACCTTGCTATGTCATGTGTGTGCTCCGTGTAGGCCAGTTGATTGACCTTTGCTCTATCTGCCTCCTTCACCTCTATTTGTAAAGTGTCTGAGGATTCACTTTCATGTATATTTTGACTTTTCTTTTGTAGCTTAATATTTATTTTTCCCCCCAGTTTGTTTCCTTTTCTTCCTGTGCCTGCTCACCTCTAAATCCATTGTCTCAGTTCATTTTGGGGGAAGCCCGGTGTTCCTGAGTGCTGTTTCAGCCAAAAGTTCCTTCTCTCCACCAAAGTTCCTGGACATTGTTGCTCTGGATAAATCAGTGGGTGTTAGAGACATTCCAGACTAGAATTCTCTTTTTAAAAATAATAACTTTTCATTTTTATTATAAAAGTTATACGTGTTCATTGTAGTGAAGATAAGAAATATAGATAAGTAAAGAAAACTTCCGACCCCCACCCCAATCATAATACAATTGGATAGTCTGGCAGCTCCTGGCCTGACATTGGTTTCCTACCGCTGCTGTAACAATGACTCCTACTTTGGTGACTTAAAACAGTACTTATAACCTTCCTGTTCAGTAGGTCAGAAGTCCTACATAAGTCATATGGGGCTAAGTTCCTTCTGGAGGCTCCAGGAAGATCAACTTGCTTAACCTTTTCCACTTCTAGAAGCTGCCAGGACCCCTTGCTTGTGGTCCCTTCCTCCATCTCCAGAGCACAGCACTCCAATCCCTATTTCATGGTCACATCTCCTGTTTTTTACTTTGTCCCTCTTGCCTCCTATTATAAGGATCCTTGTGATTACACTGGACCTAACAAGTAATCTTCTCATCTCAAGATCCTTACTCTTCACCTGCAAAGTCTCTGTTGCCATGTAAATGAGCAGATTCAAAGGTCAGGGATTAAGATTTGGACATTTTGGGGGTATCCATTATTCTGTCTATCACACCTTCCCAATCAAAAACACATTCCATCATCCATCTGTCTCCATTTTTGTACATGCAAATGTTTATTGTTACAAATTGAGGAATAGTGAGGAGTTTGTGTTCTTTGGTGTGGGGGGAAGAGGGAAAAGTAAAAGCAGAAAGGGAGAGTAGAAGGTTCTGTGATGTATATTCTAGTTCTGGCTGAAGAAGTGAACCTGAGACCTGCTTGATAGATGGTGATGACAAGAAATGGATGGAACCTTTGCAGAAAGACTGTGTGGCTTTGTGCACATGAACTGCTGCTTGAAGATCAAGGGAAATGTGACTTAGAATTACCTGCTTTTGCCAAGAACCCAGCAGACTTCTGATGTACCAGTAATGGAAGCACTGAAGCATTGGGATGTACCAATGTCACATGGACATGCTTATTCTTACGGTGGCAGTGGTAGAGGTCATGTATGAGAGAGAGCTGGTAGGTGAGAGAAGGGATAGGTAAATGCCACAGGTAAACTATAGATGACCATGCATATAATGATGTCCCACTTAGAGGCTCTGAGATAGTCTTCTATGAAAGGAATGGCGATGTTAGAAGTGTGTACTTGTGTGTGTGTGTGTGTGCTCCACTTAGCAATAGAGTATGAGCACTTTTTTTCATGTAAGTTATTCTTTCTTTGATATATGGGACTTCCTAGTATTCCATGTTTGGGGATGTACCAATATGTGTTCAACTACTTTCTTACTGGTGCTTCCAATTTTTCTCTATTTTAAACTAAGGTATAAAGAACCTTCTTGAAAATTTCATAAATCCATAAATAGTTTCTTGGGATAGAACTTATATGAAAGTGGAATTACAGGATCTAAAGAGTATGGGAATCATTCTGTAGATTTTGAAGTATGAAGTACAGTCACCTTATTTGTAAATGGGTAAGATGGAATTGGTGACTTTCAAGCTTTTTGCTCTGTTCTTATTAGCCAGTAGACTCTCCCAGCAGAAACCCAGAAAGTAAATGAGTCAGAGGTGAGCCCACTCTGGTGGAGTGGTGCTGGGCTGGTCTCTTTCTGCCCCCTGTCCTCTCAGCTGCCAGGGGCTCTAAAGAACCTCCAGATCTCTGGGGCACATAGTTCGCAGATGATGGGGTGAGATGACCTCATGTTTCTTTCCAATGACATCTTTGTTATCAGGTGCTTTGACTGAACTGCTTGCTGGCTGTCTAGACAGGTCTGAGATCGTATCTCTGGGTCCCCATCATGCCCTCCCTAAGTGGTCAGCCGGTACTTGTTAATCTTAGATAGCAGCCATTTCACAACAGGTCAGAAGCAGGGGGGATCCTGAAGGCCAAGTTGAAAGGGGAGAAACTGGGCTACACCCACCTGAGGGAGATGACTTGGGAGACTGGATGTGACAGATGAATTGGGGGAATTCCGGTGAATCAGAACTTAGGGAATGTAGACAGGATATAATTTTAAATATACAGGAGACTTTAGGGATATAAAATACAACCTCCTCTTTTTGTACATGAGAAAAGGAACCATAGAAGGTAAGTCTCACCAGAGGATACACAGTAACTTAGTGGCATAATCAGGTTTCCTGAAAACTACACAAATGCTCTTTTGCCTTTACTGCATTTGAACCTTCTTCTCCCTTCTCCCTCTAAGGGGAAAAGAACAGGGAAGGAAAAAACTAACATTTAAAACAGCAGTTATGTGCCAGGCAATGATCTGAGCACCTTCCTTTTACTTTGTTCACCTGGTCAGGATGGGCATTATGCTGTGTTGAACACAAGGTCTTCACCTCACAAGTTCAGTCCTGGATCCAGAGGCATCAGCAGTGAGTGATGGTGCTGCAATCTACACTCACTCTCTGACTCCGGAGACCATCCTTCCCCAACCTGATATATTGTATTAACCTAGAAAGGTACCTGTTGCCTAAATGTCAGATTGCAGAGGGATTTGGAAAGTAATACTAAGACTAAATAAGGTAAAAGATGATGAACAAGAACCTGATGACAGACAAGACTAAATAGAATATAAACACATTGATTAGATTCTAACACATTAATATTGGAAAACAGCATGACCCGAAAACCTGCCCATAACACATCCTTGGAGGTCCTCTCTTGGCATGAAAGTTGGTGTCACAGGAAGTGGTGTGAGATATAAAGAGAAATCTCTTCCTCAAGTAGGTTCCTTTGGGAAATACCATCTAGTGTTCAACATTCTAACATCATCTGTGACTGGGACACCCAGGGCACTCTTCATAAGAATGTGAGGTTTAGGTCCAAATCTCGAGCATTTCAGAAGACTTGGTACCCAAACTGCAGGAATGGGGATGTAATCCTAAGGGGCTAGGGGAGATGAGGATAAGTGCATAATTACCTTGAGTTTGAACTCTAGCACCATCTTTCTTCCCACCCAAATCTACTAGAGATCTTGCCATGCTTTTGTGGGGGAAATTCCAAGTCTTCCATCAATATCAAACTTCTCTTGGAAGTTAACAATGCCATAGATTGGGACTTACAGGCAGTAGTTATAAGAGAACATTAGGAAAATTTTAGAGTTTACCAATGTGATTTGGTTTCCCTTACACAGAAGTTTTGTGACTCATGAAGTCCAGCTCATGAGTCAATGGTTTTGTGGGTAAAACAACCTTCAAAGTCTCTCCTTAAGTTGAATGTGGCTGGAGTCCTGCTATGCCTCTACTTCTCCAGAGTGGATTGTAAGCCACATCCCTTTACCCAACTCACATAACAGTAGATTTTTATTCTTGAAAACTAGAAGCAGCTACACCAGTCTGGCATGCTCTCCACTGCCTCTTCAAAATCACTCCTCCTTCCAGGTCCAGCCCCCTGCTGCCCACTCAACACATGGGTTACTTCTTCCCTCTATTATACCACTGATATTGTCACTAGCTGCTATATTATATTGGTCTCTAATTTTTCATGTACGTGAATCCCATTGAACTCAAAATTTATCCATTTCTTGAGATCAGGAAGAGATGAGGTGAAAGGTTGGAGAAAATGGTAGTTCTTTAGAAAATGGACCTTGAAGTCAGGCAGCCTGAGTTTAAATGCAGACACTGCCTTGATTAAGGTACTTAACTCACCTGTGTTCCAGTCCCCTTATCTGTAATGATGGTGCCTACTTCACAGGGCACTAATTGACTCAGAGAATTCATATAAAGAGCCATTAAAAAACTCACCTGCTATTATTATTTCCATATGCCAGGCACTGAGTGGGTGATTTTTCATCCACCATCTCATCTATTCATCACAAGAATTTGGTGGGCGGACACAGTAAACACTGTCCATTGCCTGCACTCCAACCAGCTACTTCTTCCTCTTTGTCTGCAAAGTCCTGCTGCTGTTTAGGTGTTTGTCCTCCTATCATCCTATTCTTTGGGAATTGATTCTGCTCATATTCCAGGGTTAAGTGTGAAATCTTTTAAACCAATTATGGCATCCATCACAAGCAACTGGTCCAGGGGGTCATGTTACCTCATTTTAGCCAGTGAGGCATGAGGGCAAGCAAGCCCTGCTGCTTGGGGATGGGGGCTTGGGGAAGGTTCCTCATTGATGAAAAGGACAGGTAGGAAGAGACATTCCTCTTCTCTACTTTGGGTGTTGTGCTGTCTGGATGTGTGCCTGAAATTTCTATAGCTGTAGAGAAAGTCAACACAGAGAGGAGGCCAGAGCCAAGCAAAGCAGAGGCAGGCCTCCTGGCTCCTGGCATAGCTGTGCACTCCCTATAATGTGAGATGGGACTTCCCATGATTTTGAAGCTCTTGAGTCAGGCTTTTTCTATAAATTGCACCCAAAGAAAGCATCCTAACATCTTGCTTCCTATGTCCCAAGTGAGGAAACTGAACTTTAAAGTTATGTGCGTTAGTTACTTCAACTCAGGCAGCAAGTGGCCATTCAGAGCAGTCTCATACATCCCCTGTGGCCTGAGCGCCCAGGACATCATAGGACAAACACTTGCTTAATAAGTAAGCAGCATCTCAGATGCTCATGATGCTCACTGATCTGTGCTACCTCCAGGCAGTCCAGGAGTTGTGCTGCAAGGGCCCTGCAACATGACATGCTTCAGCAGTTTTAATGACTTCCCAACCCAGTGTGCAAGGCGAGTCTCACCAGTTCTCTTAAAAGGAAGAAGAGTGATTCTCTAAAGTGATTCTCATTTCTAGGGCAACACACTTTGCCCCATCATAAGTAACACCTTCTCTTTATTTAAATGACAGACTTTGGCAGTTACCACTTCTTAATATTGCCGTCTTTTAAAAAGACAATATTCCTGCTATAAACACTGAGGAAACCTAGTTTTCCTTTTCTGCAACATGTTGTATTGAATTGATCTTAGCATTTATCTTTACACCAAGAGCGTCCTTTAACTAGGATCTGGGAAGAAGGCATGGGTGGGGTTTACAAGAACAAGATCCAATCAGGATGGGAGGGAAAATGGCTCAGATTTTTCTTACCTGAGGAGCCTGTGCCATGTCTAAGCAGATGCCTCTCTGAGTTTTGTTGGGTGTGGAATATTAACACACATCTTTAATTCTACGGAAAGCTAGCCAAGAGAAAAGTAACTTACAATGACATACCCCATAGTCACAGAAGCGTGAGTGGGTTTCCCTTTATGTCTCTGCTCCATACAGTTCTGCCCTAGTACAGTGACCTTAACCGATATGGCCAACTATGGGAGGAGTCATGGGCCAGTGGGCTAAGATTGTAGCTGGGCACTGGACTCTCAGGATTACACCTAGGATAGCCAAACTAATTCGTAAACCCTCCTCCTATCTGAAGGAATAATCATAGGAGAGAAGCCAATAATAACAAGGGTGATAGTTAATACTTACTGAGCACTTATCACACACCAGCCTCTGTTTTACATTCTTTACATACATTATTATTTGAATTCTCACAACCTGTGTTAGCTAAACTGTCACAACTTGTACTAATTACTATATCCCTCATAACAATCAATAGTGAATGCTATTATTATAGATGAGAAAACTGAGGCACAGAAAGATTAAGTACCTTACCTAAGGTTTCAAAGCCAGGAATTGGCCAAGTCAGAATTCAAATCCTGGTATTCTACCAGAATCCAGCTCTAATCACCACCCTGTAGTGCCTTCATGAGCCAAAAAAGCTCGTGAGAAGGAACAGATGGTTTGAAAATGGTAAACAGATGGTAAAGAGCAAAACACTTTTATGAAGTGAGTTTCACTTCTCCATCTTAACCGCCTGAGAGGCAGTGGGCACGTGGGGAAAGCCCGCATGTGGGGGCACCCGGAGCCTGGTCCTGACGCGGCCCTGATGGGTTTTTAAGGCCTATGGAGGGTAAGCAACATGCCCCCATCTTTTTGATATCTGGACTAACATTTCCTATGAATCATCACCACTGATGCAGAATCCCTTAGGGGAGGAAAGCAGGCGTCTGCATTTCTAACAAGCTCATCTAACCAGGTGATTCTGATGCAGGTGGTCTTTGGACCACACTTGGAAATTAGTTGAGCCTTGGGGCTCCTTTCTGTCGCTTATTTAATGACACTGGGCTACTTGCCTTTGTGGTGGTGTTTTTTGTCTGCTGTTGTCTGTAGTGAGGGGCAGGGGCAGTGAGAGAAGCAAGGCATGGGAAGTCGAGCAGCTGTGTGATGGTGCGCGGCCCACTGCTCACTGCCTCTGATCCTTTCTTTCTCATGTGACGCAAGATAAAGGAGACCAAAAATCAGGAGCATGGAGTAGATCGCTGCTCAGTTATGTCGGGGCCCACCTCCGTGCTATATAGCCATGTCTGGTATACTATGTTTGAGCTAACATATTGGAGAAAGGTTGGGATCTAAAGAGTCCCCAATTGTTGTTTTTCTTTTTGCAAGTTTATTATCTGTTACTGTGATTGATTGATTGATTATAGCAAGAACATATAAAATGAGATCTACTCTCTTAACAAAATTTTTTGTGTTCAACACAGTATTGTTGACTATAGGCACAATGTCAGACAGAAGATCTCTTGATCTTATATTTTATATAATTGAAACTTCATACTCATTTTCCAGCAAACCCATTTCCCCTCCCTCCGGCCCCTAGCAGCCACCATTTGACTCTCTGTTCCCATGAGTTTGACTATGTTAGATACCTCATCTATGTGGAATCATGCAGTATTTGTCCTTCAGTGATGACTTATTACACTTAGTATAATGTCCTCCAGTGTCATTCATGTTGTCACATATGGCTGGACTTCCTGATTTTTAAAGGCCAAGTAATATTACACTGGTCTCAGCAATAATTTATTGTATATGCCACTAAAAGCACAAGCAACAAAAGCAAGAATAGTTAAGTGAGGACTATACAAAAATACTAAAGGAACCCCAATTCTTAAGTAACATGTAATGTAAGTTAGAATTATCCCTTGCTCTCTTCAGTGCTCCAGGTGTCTCTACCAATGAGTTAAAGATGGCTTAGGAGTCTTAGTCCCCTTGCAAGGAAACTTCTTAAACTTTATTTACTGTTAAAGCTGCCTCTTTTTGAGAGTCAGCATGATGTGGCATCTGGTCTAATTTTAGGTGAAAGCCCAGAACAGAAGAGGGAGAAAGAGTTTAGTGTTAACTACCAAATTGTGGAATCTCTTCCTTACAGAGTAATTTTCTAAAAAGATAAAACTATGGCTCATACAAATGTAGAAAGAAGACATGTCAAATATTTGATTGAACTCATGAATATTGAGAGAACTAATAAGAAATTACAACTAGCTCAAATAAAAAGTCAGAGACCAGTCATTTACGTAGGCAATCAGAAACACTGTTTTTAATTTGCTAAGAGATGCAAAAACAGTCTGTTTCACAGGTGGGGATTAACTGTAATTTCACAGGACAAAACTTATTTGCTTTTTTATGGACAGAAATCATTTGCATCACTATCAGTTTTCTCCACAATAGTTGAAGACCAAGAAAGACTCAGACCTTCAATGCATCAGACATCCTTGAGAGAGTCCTTCAGACAATAGCCTTCCATGGGAAGGATACTCAATAATCAGTTTGCTCATTTCAAAGTTTTTTTCACAATTTTTCTTGTGCTTAAATCTTCAGAGATGCTAAACATCCGTTGAAATCATGGCAGAAAACACCAGGTAGCACTAATTTTCCCCCTTACAACATTGTTATGTGGTTGAAAACCAGTTAAAATGTGCTCTTAGTTCTCCTTGAAACCTGCACAGGGCAGCTCACTGGCTGACTTCCCTGCCTTCCACTGACCACCTCATGCCAGTGACTGAGCCTGGATGGCTGTTCTGATGTGCCTTTCCCACCTGGCACTTTCTCAGGGAGTTCCAAGAAAAGGAGAATGCTGTTCAGCGTATCTTTAGTTATCCTAGGGCTCAAGGATATATAGGTAGAGCAAGGGGGAGGCAATATTCAGAACTCAATTTCTTAGAAAAGGAATAAAGGGGGCTGTTAGAGGACAAACTTGGTGTGTGTGTGTGTGTGTGTTGATAAAAACTTTCATCCTTACCAAACTTTAGTTAGGCTCTTCTCTGTGAGCCCTCTGACTTTGGACCTTGACCTGTCTTGGGTTTGTTTAGTGAAGTTTTAGCAAAAATCCTGCTAAGTTATTTTAGAAAGAATCCCCTCACCACTGATATCTGATCAAGATCTTCATCAACCACCTTTAACATCCAAGTCCTTGGCCTGCCTTCAGCAAGAATCCTTGTTGGTCAGTTTAGCAAGAATCCTCCTCCCCTTGATGTCTCTTCTTAGTAATTTTCTACCTACCGACCCCTTCCCTCTGCTTCCTGGCTATAACCCCCCACTTGTCCTTGCTGTATTTGGAGTTGAGCTCAATCTCTCTTCCCTACTGCAATACCGCTACTGCAATAGTCTTGAACAAAGTCCTCCTTAATGTTTTAACAAGTGTCAGAATAATTTTTTTCTTTAACAGTGTGTATGTGTGAAAGGGAGAGAGGGAAAGAAGAGGAGAGGGAGAGAGGAAGAGAGGGGGAGAAAGGGGAAGAGAGGGAAAGGGGGGGAGAGAGAGAGAGAGAGAGAGAGAGAGAGAGAGAGAGAGAGAGAGAGAGAGAAAGAGAGAGAGTCTTTTCCAGAGGGAGTAACACCTCTCAGTGAAGGGGACACAAGGACAAAGAGTCTGGGAGGAAAAAGTAAAACCAGTCCTCCCACTCACTACACTGTCTGTAAAGGGAATTTACCCTTCTCATCAGTTTTTTAATCTGTAAAATGGAAATAATAATAGTACTTATCTCATAACATTGTTATGTGAGTTTACTAATGTTATTTTATACAATATCAACCATATTGCCCTGGCCAGGTAGGACAGTTGGTTGGAGCATTTTCCCCAATGAGCCAAGGTTGTGGGTTCCATCCTTGGTCAGGATACATATAGGAATTAATCAATGAATGCATAAATAGGTAGAACAACGAGTTGATGTCACTCTGTCTGTCCCTCTCTTTCCCTTTCTCCAAAGTCAATCAAAATTTTAAAAATATGTCAATCCTATATAAGAAAGAGGTAATATGCAAATTGACCATCACTCCAACACACAAGATGGCCACCCCCATGTGGTCAAAGATGGCCTGCAGGGGAGGGCAGTTGGGGGGAACCCAGGCCTGCAGGGGAGGGCAGTTGGGGGTGACCAGGATAGGGAGGGAAGTTAGGGGTGACCAGGCCAGTAGGGGAGGGCAGTTGGGGGTGACCAGGCCTGCAGGGGAAGACAGTTAGGGGTGACCAGGTCAGCAGGTGAGGGCAGTTAGGGGCAGTCGGGCTGGCAGGAGAGCAGTTAGGCATCGATCAGGCTGGCAGGGGAGTGGTTAGGGGGTGGTCAGGCTGGCAGGCAGAAGCGGTTAGGGGCAATCAGGCAGGCAGTCAGGTGAGCAGTTGGGAGCCAGCAGTCCTAGATTGTGAGAGGGATGTCCCAGATTGGAGAGGGTGCAGGCTGGGATGAGGAACACACCGCCCCCCACCCTGTGCATGAATTTCATGCACTGGACCTCTTGTAATATTATAAAGCACTTATGTGCATTTCAACTGTGTTTGATTATAATATTAAAATAACAATATTTATTATTTTAAAGTGTTATTCTTAACCTTTAAGAAAAGTGCCATTTTAACTCAAGTAGAGTGATATAAATGGTACCAAGTGTATCACATGCAGCTAAAAAGGGCACTCATTTGAGGAGGGGTGCTTTTTTCTGTCATGGGTGGTTAACTTCAAGAAAGAATCTTTTACTCTGCAATATTTAGAAAATTAATTTTGCTCTTGCTCTGAGGGTAGCACAGTGGACTTTCCAGAAAGGTGACTCAAAAGTGCTCTGTGTTGCCTGGCTGGCATGGCTCAGTGGTTGAGCGTTGACCTGTGAACCAGGAAGTCACAGTTTGATTCTAGGTCAGGGCACATGCCCAGAAGGGGCCATGCAGGAAGCAGCTGATCAATGATGTTTCTCTCTTATCGATATTTCTCTCTATCCCTCTCCCGTCCTCTCTCTCTAAAAATCAATAAAAACATATTTTTAAAAAAGTGTTGGCCAATGATGGAGTGGGCGGTTCCTGCTCCAGGGCCTAAGTTCTCAGAGAGGAACTGTGAGGGGTAATCTATCTTGTTGGGGAGCATCTGCTTCAGGGCCCAGGAGATAGAAGAGGAGGCAAGGAAGGTGGAAGGGGGGCTGTGGACCCCCATATCCACTATCCAGCTGGCACTCAGGCAAGTGCTCACCCCTCTGACTCTTGGGAAACCTCTGAGAATAAACACATTCCCTGCTTGTGGGAGAAGCTGGGCCAGTGAGGAAGTGACGTCCACAGCTTGCCAGCGGACCTCTGGGTGTGCTGCCTTGAGACTGTTTCCTGGAAGAAACTGCTCAATAGTAAAGAAGAAACTATAGAGCTGAGAATCTGAGGAAGAGAAATGTCTCTGATAGGCCAAGGCCATGTTGGCTCGTGTGGGAAGGAAAACACACGGGTTCAGAGAGCAGCCAGTCTCCTCAACTGTCCCCAGGCCCAGGGTGAGGCCCAGAGTAGAAAAACATCTTAAAACACTACTGCTCCGGGGATTGGCCCTAGGCAAAGAAGCTCATGTGTTTCCCCAAGTGGCAAATACATGCAGTAAATTGGCAACCTGGTTCAATGAGTTTAAGCTGGATGTAAAGGGTTGGAGTTAAGAAGAGGCAAAGTTAATTCTTTCAAGAGCAGCTGCTGTAGTAGTTATTGGGGAGCTGTAGCCACTGACAAGAAGGTCTGAGAAAGTGGTTTAAGAATGAAAGGGCTCACTCTGGTTATGCGGTGACTTTTAATTTGTTGGGTAACTAGTGCTTGGTAGAGGTTTTTGAAAGGCATGCAAATTGCATTCCCCTTTCCTTAATGCCACCGTCATCATTCCTGGCAACCACAGGGTGACCTTCCTACGTTATGTATAAGATGTTGATCTCCTGGAAGCCAAAGATTTCTCTTAGAGGATTAGAGGAAGTTCTCTTTGTGAGGAAAGCCACAAGATGAGGAAGGAAAGGAGAAATATCTCACCCACGCTATTGACCCAGGCCTAGATGATGGAAAGCGGTGGAGGTAGAGAGAACACATGAAGACAGAAGGCTACCTGGAGTTTCCTGGCCACTTGGAGGATGGAGACAGAAGCTCTATTTTTATATTTATCTGCCCCCCTAAAGCCTGCTTCAATTCTTCAAAGTCTCACCTCTCCTATATGCCTTCTAACAGCCTGCCCAGAAAACTTCCCTAGAATTAGTATGACTTCCGAAATTAGTTTAGGCCTAAGAAACTGGGGATCAGGCAAAGTAGAATAATTTTTTTTAGTTAAAGCATTTTTTTTTTTTTTTTTTTTTTTTTTTTTTTAGTTAATTCACTTACATCACTGAACAACTGTTTTTAACGCAGTCTAAAATGCTTTCCAAAGAATATTCTTCGATGTGATATTAATAAATAACACACACAATAAGAGTTTTGTGGTCAAATAAATTTGAAAAATACAGGGTTAATATAAATTAGCTAGAAATTAGGTAGAATTTCTCAGGGCCTTTAATAAGCTAATGTATTATAAACCAAGAGGGACCATCTGGTGAGCAGTAATTTCTAAGCTTATTCTCAGAGTATCATGACACAAGAGTGATTTAAGGAGCACACTTTGAGAGACACCAATGATTTCTCAACAAGTTGCTTTTACTACTTGGAAATTTCCTTTCAGTTTTCATTGGAGAGATATTGTGGAGCAGGAGACCAGGGTTCTTGTTCTATGTTCTTCCTACTAGCTGTGCCAAGTGGTGGCAAGTTGCTTAGCCTCAATTTTATCATCTGTAAAATTGGAGAATAGTGGCCTTACTTTGCTTGCAGGGCAATAGTTGGGAATAATCAAATGAGAAATTTTAAATAAACAAATGTAAGTTGGTGGTTGTTGTGATATATGGGCTAAGAAACCTCATTTCTTAGCAACATTTGGATGTTGCTTCATGGCAGTGATGCCTCTCTTTGCCAACAAAAGTCTGAATGCACTGCTTAATTTGATTCTAGAACTATACCAAGATTCATAGCAATCCTCTGGAATCAAATCCTCTTAATTTGACTCTAGAACTATACCAAGATTCATAGCAATCCTCTGGAAATATTTAAATTCCCCAGCTTGCCGTGGTAGCGTTATTTATCGTGCAAATGGCTATCACTTTTGTGACCTCAACTTTCTTTAAAACCTGGTTTTGAAAATATCTTCCCAAAGATAAAGGCTAGCATTGGTTTGTGTGATTTAAGAATAGCCCTGGACATTTTCAGACCTGGAATTATTTACTTTTGTTGTCTAAGGGTGTTATCAAATCTGAACTAGAAAAGAATGAGTTTGCAGAGATGGTTAAATTTGGCAATTGTTGAGGCACATGCTTTTGAAAGGGATGAGTCAAGGCAAAGAAGCTAAGTTGGGAGTCAAGGGAATAGCATACCGGAAAGCAAGAGCCAAAGTGGTTGCAGTGCAGCTTGAATAATAATGCTATTCATAGCAATGGCCATGTGCTAGACGCTGTTTTATGCATTTCACATAGAATAACTTTAAATCTCATAATAGCACCATAAGGGTATATTATTATCACACATGATTCTACATGTGTGAAAAGCAGCAATTTAACAATGCCTACTCCAGGGTTCTGGATTCAAGGATAGTTAGTGATGTCCTGGTATGAAGGACACCTCAGGCAATTTGCCTATACTACCTATAGTTCTGGGGTAACACTCCTGGCTATGGCTGATTGGACTCTGAATGAATACCTGTCTCAAAATCAGCCAATTCATTGGATAGTCCTATTTTCTCAAGAATTTGAAATAGGGGTCATAAAAATAAGAGTCTCTTTGAAAGAAAGCTCTAGGGATGAGGCAGTCTTGCTGGATCACGTGTAACTAGATGGGAAAATAGAGGGAGCTTGTCTATTAAGAGAGCAGCACAAAGACAGAGCCACATGATGCTAAGAAAGAAAGACAAAAATGGTTGAACACTCTGGCTCTGGGGTCTGTTAGGCCCGGGTGGGAATCTGGACTCTGTCATTTGTGAACATGGGCTAATTGCCTAACTTCCCCAGGACTCAATTTCTTCATCTTTAAAGTGGGGATGATGATATCTCTGTCAGGTGAATTGCTTCCTACAGTGGCTGGCACATAATCAGCTCTCACAAAATAATAGCTGTTATCATAATTATTACTAATATTTTGGATGGCTTTTCAGTTCTCTAAGGCCTGACTTGACTTAATTTCCTTTTCTAAGATCCCATCATCTCTGCATCCCATCATAACCCTCCTTCACTAGAGTGGGACTGGATGGTAAAGTCACAGGAATAACTAACCCTCTCCCCATTAAAAAAAAATAGACTTTATTTTTTAGAGCAGTTTTAGGGTCACAGAAAAATTGAGCATAAAACATGGAGATGTCCCCTATTCATACCTCCCCATCCACACACACACATGCACAGCCTCTGCCATTATCAATATCCTCCAATGTGGTACCTTTGTCACAACTGATGAACCTGCATTGACACATTATCATCACCCAAAGTCCATTATTTACATTAAGGTTCACTTTAGTGTTTTATATTCTATGGGTTTGGACAAAATAATAATGACATGTATCCATCTTTATAGTATCATACAGAGTAGTTTCACTGCCCTAAACATGCTCTGTGCTCCATCTATTCATTTCTCCCTCCACCCAAACCCTGACAAGTCCCGAACTTTCTACTGTCTCCATGGTTTTGCCTTGTCCAGAATGTCATGTAGTTGGAATCATACAGTATGAAGCCTTTTCACATTGGCTTCATTCTCTTAGCAACATGCATTTAAGTTTCCTCCATGTCTTTTCATGACATCCTTTTTAGCACTGAGTAATATTCCATTGTCTGGATGTACCACAACTTATTTATCCATTTCACCCACTGAAGGACACGTTGGTTGCTTCATGTTTTCATAATTATGAATAAAGCTGAGGTAAATATCCATGTTCAGGTTTTTGTGTGGACATCGTTTTCAACTCATTTGAATAAATACCAAGAAATGTGATTGCAAGATCATATGGTAAGAGTATGCTTAGTTTTATAAGAAACTGCCAAACTGTCTTCCAAAGGGCTATTAGATACAGACAACAATATGGTGATTACCAAAGGGAAAGGGGGGTGAGGGGAGGTAGGACAGGGTAAAGGGCGAATAAATGGTGATAGAAGGAGACTTGACTTGGGGTGGTGAACACACAATACAATATACAGATTATGTATTACAGAATTATACACCTGAAACCTATATAATTTTATTGACCAATGTCACCACAATAAATTCAATAAAAAAATCTGAAAACTCAAAACAAGTGAAAAACAATATTATAGTATATATCAAACATTACTTGGCTCTTTATAGACCAATGAGTCTTAAGTGAGTGCTTTTGGGAACATTAAACAACAAACAAATAAATGAAAAAAGGCAGATTTCCCAACCTCACTCCTCAAATTTCAAATATAGACAGTCTGAGGAGAGTGATAATAAATACTTAAAAAGCTCATCAAAGAGTTTTGCTTTGCTCCAGATTTTGGAACACCACTATAGAACCACCACTATAGGTAAGGCTCTCTGGAGTTCAGAATAGTCAAGTGTGCCTTGATAGAAGCTTGAAAATTAGAACTGGATCTTAGAAGGTGTGAGATACAGAGATAAAAGGTGGGAACATTCCAGACTGGGGGGCCAGGAGGAGCAAATGCAGGAAATGTGGACTTTCCATGGCATCTGTTGGGGGTGGCAGAGGAGGGATGTTTGAAATAATGAGACCTATGAAACAGGAGCAGCAGGTCCAAAGAGAACTACTGAAGCAGACTATCATGCTTAAATTTTATATTTGCATTCGCAGGTTCAGCATCATCTTGGCCTATTGTTGTAGCAGTGTCTTGTAAGCTGAGTGGAGCAGTGCTCCTGCCGGTCCTGGTGGTAAAGCTAGGTAACCTCTAGTTAGCTTTGAGAATGTCTCATTTCTGCTCCTAGTCTCTACTGTTAGTGCCACACAGTAAAACTGGCCCCAAATAACAGGGGAGGGCCATTGGTGTTTGCTGAAGTGATGCCTCATTTTCACAGGGAAGCACTGGATTGGCTGGTTGGGTCAAGACAACTGGAACAGACAGTTTAGTCTAATCTGAGCCCTGCTGTGGGTTTGGTGATGGCCTCCAGGAAGTCAGCAGCTCAGCTGCCTCACAATTTGGTTTGTGGTACTGACACCCTCTTTTACAGGAAAGGTTTATGAAGGACAGAGCAGTCTTAGCTCAGGAAGTCTTCTGAGAAACTAAAAAGATTTTAACAGAAAAATGTGCCGTGTGTCATTGCCATATATCTAACTCCATGTTGAACACAGAACTATTGCCCCACTTCTTCCTAGGAACCAGCAGCCTGTGCTTCGATCTGATGTGGAGTTTGTGTTTCTGAGGGATCCCTTCCTCCAGGGCCCAGCTCCCACAGCTTTGCCTCCACGTGCTCTTTTCTGTGTCAACCCAAAGTCTGGATATGGTCTGTCAACTTTTCCCTTGTCAGGTCTCCCCTATCCTCTGTCCTTTGATATTAAGTAAAGGCATTCATCAAATTGAACCTATGCAGAGTAAATCTGATATCAAATCCAGCAAAAGCTATAGCAAATCCTATAGTGTTTGGGGTACTCTCTGAATAAAAATATTTAGGGCCCAGGAACCTATGTTGTCAACAACCATTACTGGAGTTTTTGATGCCTACTGTCCTTCATAGCTACCTAAACACAGAGCTGCTAGAGACAGTTTACCTTAGCTTGAGTTCCATGGTGGTATTTTCTTGCTTTGTGATGTAAAGTGAGGGGAGAAATAGTCTTTGGGTAGAAAAGCCTTGCCAAGTCCTATAACCCATAGGTCGTCTTTTATGAGGAGATTGTTGATGTCAGTGAGCTTGATGCATAGTATTTGTTAGCATTGACATGCAGACTCAGATATTCTTCATCTCCAATGTTCAGGTATGATTTGACTTGTTGTTACTGTCCTTCCTTCCCCCTCTCCCCCATATAAAGAAGTGCAACATAGTAATAGTTCCATAACCTAGAACCTCAATGAGCCATGCTCTCTTATTAGAAGTGAAGATAAGAAAACTTGCTGTGTACCCATATTTTTTTCTCCCTCTCTGCATGCACAGACATGTTGTCATTGCTGGGAGTCCTGGACTGCATGTGTGCACAGGTGATTCATGAGGAAGGACACACCCCTTGTGGGGAGCGTTACCTTTCTCATGAAGCATGAAATGTTCCCCAATAATGGAATTTTCAGGACACTTATCAATCCTTGTTTTGAATAAATTGTGTCACTGAATGGGTGAGTCCACATTAGTAGATTAAGTCAGAGTTTTCCAGAAGTAGTGTGACAATTGTTTAGAAGTGTCCTGGACCTCCATGTTAAGTAGTTGAGAATCTCACTGTGACACTTCTCTGGGATGCACCTGTTCTCCACGAGGGGCCCAGCACAAACCAGGACTTGAGTGAGGGGGATTCAATGAGGTGCCACAAATGTACTTGGGTTCTGTCAAGTGCCATGAAGGCAAAGGCCCCATCTGTCTGGTTCACCATGGTGTCCTCAGTGCTTGTAGTAGTTGAATAAATTCACGTAAGATGAGTTGATGATGGACTGGGTATGGTACTAGAAGTATAAGCTGACTAAGTGTAGTATGGTATGAGTTGACCAGAGGTATGAGTTGGCTAAAACATGGGCACTGCCCTTGAAGAGTTCCTAGGCTACTATGTAAGGCAAACAGTTGGAAAATAACAACAAAAAATATAGTAATAGATGTATATAAAGGTCCTAGGGGAGCTCTAAGGAGGGAGCTCAATTGTGTTGGAGAGCATACAGGTTGATCAGGGCAAACTCAACAGGGACATGTGAAAGACTGAGAAGCATGTGAAAACTGAGAAATTTTAAACAGTCAGAAAGATCTAGAAAGACTTCATGCTTCATCAAAGGAGTGGGAGATGAGCTGGATCTTAAAGAATGTGAAGGGGAAGGATAATGATGGGAGAGAACAACATAAGCATGATTTCTATTGCTGAATAACTCACTGTACAAAGGGAGGGGCAGGGCAAATCTCTGTGAAATGACATTAGAAGGCATGTGTGGCAGGATGTTACAATGGAACCATTCCTGCCTCTATTTTCACTGAGGCACCAATATGAAAGTTATCAGTTACCAAAGGGAGTAGGAGACAAATCCTACACCTCCACACTCTGCAGATTTATCAAGGAAATAACTCTAAAGACTCATTCCCCCCTCAACCAGATCAAGTATGTTTCAGGGCAAGGATGCCATATATATTGCCTTTTTTCTGTGGACTAGATGAAGGCCACTTAGGAGAGAGATGAGGTGGGCCATCTTTGGTTGGCCCAATAGGGGAGGACTTGTCTCCAAAGGAGAGGAGAATCTTTATTGAAAAGGGCCAGAGGTATGTTTCCCAATGCCTGGGGGTTCAGGAAGGAGCTGTAAGAGACCACCAAGAATAGAGATTGTTTTCACCTGGTCAAAGGGGACTGCAGGAGAGATGAGTCTAGCACAGGGGTGGGCAAACTTTTTGACTCGAGGGTTCTTAAACTGGACCGGAGGGCTGGAACAAAAGCATGGATGGAGTGTTTGTGTGAATTAATATAAATTCAAAGTAAACATCATTACATAAAAGGGTACAGTCTTTTTTTTTTTTTTAGTTTTATTCATTTCAAACGGGCCGGATCCGGCCCGCAGGCCATAGTTTGCCCATGGCTGGAGACTCTAGCAAGGAGACTCATGAAGAACTATAAAAGCTCATTATAAGAGAAAGAGTTCTAACCAGGGACCCCAGCATTAGCCTTGTGCTAGGCCCAGAGAGCACAGAGCCATCCAGTCAAGTAAGTACTGTCCTCTTTCCTTGCTTCTTCTCCCTCTTCCTCTCTTTTAGGTCTGACAATGAGGGAGTGGGAAAGATTGTGATAAGAAGAGAAGAGCTGAAACGTCAAGCCTCCTTTCTGACTGTGGACTTCCAGCCTGAGCCAGACTTGAGGAGAGAGGATTTAATATTAAGTTCAGCCTCTTGATCATTACATGGGACCAGACATGTTTATAATCAACGTGAGAATGTCTTTGTGACTTAAAGTTATTCCAGTACTCTCCTGTTTCCCAGGAGTGAGCCAGGGTTTTTATTCAGGGGTAGGGGAGGTTAGCCTCCTGATAAACCATTAAGGGACATACACAGTGTTGAGTATATCATGAGTCATACTTACTCAACATATCTATTACGCATGCAGACAGTGCTTGGCATACAGCAAGTGTCCAATAAACATCTTTTCACCGAGTAATGTCAGAAGGTTATGATGATTGCACTAGAACTCTCTACATGGAGACACAGATGTCAGAGGAGCACAAAAAATGGACCCTAGAAGTTGTGGTTTGGGATTTCTATGAACTAGTTAAGGATTGTGAACTATTTGATCTCACAAGTATCACAACCACAAGGCAACATTAATGATCTCATGGTGTTCTGAATGAGGTAGATTGTCCACACAGCCCACAGATTATGTCCCTTTGTGGAAGACAATTGATGACCAATGTTTCCTGCTCTTCTCTATCCATAAAAAATGCACAAAAGTTGTTGCAAACACAAGTGAGGATACTACCCTACCTTAGGATTGGCCTGAAGATGCCATTGATAGAACATGAGAGGATAAGACCTTCTCTTTGTTTCCTCAAAGGGGGATATGGTGGAATGGATCATCAATTCATTCTGCCCTCCTTCTAGAGTGCTTTCTTTTATTCTGTAGAGGCTGGAAGTCTAAAAACTACATTTTCTCAACTCCCTGGAAGCTAGGACATGATTCAAGTTTCACCCACCGGTGGCACTTACGTAGTTTCAGAAGACAGGCATGGGGCAAGGGCCTTGCTTCCGCTGCTTCTGAGGCCAAAAAGCTCATGGAGGCATTTGGCCTTTCCAGAGTCTATCACTCACTTGAGTGTTGAGAGGCAGAGTGTGGGGCATTCATTTCTAACCCAGCAGGTGTGATGTCATCTGGAGCTGGCAGCAGTGGAAGATTCCTGATCTTGGCAGCATCCCGGTGGCAGCAGCTGTCGTGTAGTTCTGGTGAAGGTGGTTTCCTGGTTCCGAGGCAGCTTCCTTGATGGGCCGGTTCTGCAGAGTGCTTAGGGAGGCTTTCCTGACAGCTCAGCTTTGAGTCTGTTTCTGCAGTCCTCCCAACGATTCTATAAGCCCTTTTAATACCCTGAAATCAATCGCTTCCTGCATCACCTACAAGACAGGATTCTGTTCTCTACCACTAAACCCCAAGGGATACAGCACGGTGTGTAAAGAATATATATGAAACAATATCAAAATATGTCTGAGAAGTTAAACACAGGAAGGAGGAAGTGGAAAAGAGATTTCTTTTATTTATTTATTTATTTATTTATTTGCCACTTAAAACCCGTTTTATTAAGGATTTAAACATCCAAACATTTTACAGAGGACGGAGGCCTGGTCAGAAACGATGCCTCCTGCATTTCCAGCTTAAAGGCAGACACACACCCACTGCACACACAGCCCAGGCACCTGGTGATATTTATTTTTACTATTTGTAAGAAATAGGCATTTAGATCTCAAAAGGTGTATTAAAAAACGACCAGCAGCTTTTGGAGCCCTTCAGCGATGCTTGGGAACCCCTCTTTGCTGACACAAGACTGTTGTTCCACGTTCAAAAGCTGGACCCTGTCCCCGGCCAGGCCCCACACCTCGTGGACACTCGGCCCGCTGCTCAGGACCCGTGGGGGAGGGTGTCTTCTTCCATCTCCTCCCTCCGGTCTTGCTGGGGCCTCCTCCGCAGGGTCTGGTCTGACTGCAGCAGGCCCTTCCGCCGCTCCACCTCCGCCAGCGTCTGCGTTTGCTCTGGGGTTCTTGATCGCTTCCATGGCCCCGGGGCGGGACACCTTTCTTTTGTCAGTGGGCAAACCAGCACCTGGGGTGAACGTTTGCTTCTCCTGGCAATATCCTTTGCGAGCTGTGCACCCCGTTTGCCCTTGAACATGTTCTCTGCTTCCTGACGCTCTTTCAGCTTCACCTTCTGGAAACCCAGCACTCTGACTTGGGAACTTTGTAAATGACATAGAGTCGGTAACGCTTCTGGTTTGCCACGGGGTTTCTTAGAATCCTCAGCTAAGCCAGTGACTTGAGAGACGCCAAAGGGTCCTGGTCACCCAGCTCCACGAGGCTGTTGTTGGTGAGAATGAGCTCCGCCCAGCGCCTCGCCCATGCTACATCTTCTACTGTTGTTCACCAGTCGTGTCTTCAGTCTTCTCAACAAAGGAGAGCCATCCAGTTTCCGGATTGCATTGTCAGAAAAATCAATAGCATCAAACTGGTCTAAGGTCGCACCCAGATTTTCCATGACAGGAATGTTACATCCCCGCAGGTCCAGCTCGCGTCCCGCACGGCGCTGGTGTACTGCGCCGCCTGCTCCATCAGCTCCGCAGTCAGCTTCACCATCCTGCAGCCTCACAAAAGAGAACTTTTATCTGCAGCTGGTGGTTGACATTCATCTGTTCATTCATTCATTCATTCATTCATTCATTCATTCATTCATGCCATATTTATTGAAGGCCAGACACTGGGAGCAGATAGCCATTCACTGAGGGAAAAGACTGATGGGCTCCTGTATTCATAGAGCTCAAGGTCTAGTGGATTACAGTTACATGCCTCTTAATAATGGGGATACATTCTGAGAAATGCATCATTAGGTAATTCTGTCATTGTGGGAACATCATAGAGCGCATGTACAAAAATCTAGATGGTAGAGCCTACCACACACCCAGGCTACATGGGGTACCATTACCACACACGTGATCCGCTGCTGTCTGAAACCTTCTGAAGTGCATGACTGTATACCTCTCTCCCTCCCCTGTTCTATCTCCCTGGCTGAGAATATTGACTTATATTTCTTTTCAGTTAGTGATCGGACAGTTGAGAGACTTGCTCAACCGAAGAATTGGTTTCTAGAGAGCTAAGAGCTCCAGGAGTGAAAATTTACCCTCAACCCAGGCCAGTCATAAATACCAGTGATGGAGTTTTTCCTTCCAGGTACGACAATAATTAACTAATAAACAGAGCCTACCCTTCATCTGTTATCTTAAGATCAGGGTTTACTTCACACACGTGCACACCTAAAACACATTTGTCACTATCCACGCAGTAAATTCCCCTCTAAGTTCTTCACTCCAGGATGATGCGTGTGTTCAGCAGCCACGGAGAAGTGTTGCTCAGATCTCCCTGAGAGAGAACCTGCTGCAAGGGCTGCTGTCAGCTGAAAGTTCATTTGGAATCTGCCTGGGCTTTGGAACAGATCTCTCACTGAGCAGCCCTGGTCGTGAGTGAGCTCAGCAAGTACAAGGAGCAGCCATTTCTTCACTACGGGCGATCTTTTCACCTAAGCTTGTTACCCCATTCTCCCTCCTATGCCTTTCCTTTCACAGGGATCAGACCTCTGTCATCTGAAGCCTTTCCCCACCTACTCCTGCTTTCTCTCCTTTTTCTCTTTCACAAGTATCACTGCCAATGAATCTCTTGGATTCCTAACTCGGTCTTGGCATCTGCTTCCTGGCAGAACCAATCAGCCCACTGTGCAAAAACACCTTTTCTTTTGAGAAGTTACTCATTTATTTCTCACTTAAGAGCTTTTCCACTTACTTTTGTTTTTTTTCTTTTATCCCCTGAACAAAACCTCCCATATCTGAGATTCTGATTTCTCTTATCGAGGCCCACCTCAATCCTAGCAGTAAAGAAAGTGAAGAGGGACTCTTGGAAGTAATTTGTGTAAAACAGATAAATTAAGGAAGATATGGGGTAACTGGCATTTGATTCCTGGGACAGTCCTTGGCTACCGTTCATGGAGCTGGATCTTCTGTTGTGATCAGAAGATAGTCACCAGCGGACACAGGTGTGCAGCATCACCTCCAGCATATGCTATTGTAATTGTTTGTACCATGAAAGTAAAAGACCAAGTGGGAATGCCCTTCCCAACACCTGGACACTTAACGAGCTGCTTAGTCATCAATGCCCAACGCATTTGTCTCCTTTGTGAGAACTTTTCCGCTCTCCCAGGTAGCATCACCAGGTAGGAGGAGGCATTTCTCACACTGCATGGCAATTATTTGAACACATGGCTCCTCCCTAGCTAGGTTGTGAATCTTAAGGATGGGATGATGTCTGTCTCAGGCATTTTATTATCTTCCTCATAGGTGTGGACTTGACACTTTGTAGGAACCCAATAAGTGCTGAGTCAGTGGAAGGCGCACACCTGTCTGGAATAAGGTAGTGGACTAGACACTTCTGAGGAAGCTCTTTTGCCTGTGATTCTAGTTCCAGCCTCAGCCCAGGGCATTGCTGTGCGTCTGGTTGGTTCGGTGACTTTTGGCCCTTATTCATGGCATTGTGAAAAGCAAAGAACAAAATACAGGAGTCCAGTCTTGGCTCCCCACTGGGCTTCAATTTCCTTCTCTACAAAATAGAAGATCTGGTCAAATAATCTGTAAGGATTTTCTAGCTCTTTAACTACAAGTTTCTGTGTTGGAGGACAGATAGCTGTATCATCTATCAGCCCTTGCTTCCCAGCAGGACATGGCTGACTAGGAAATGGAACTTCCCCCACTGTTGCATGAACACCCCCCATAACTACTTGCTCAGGTTAGTAGGGGAGAGGCTCTTCTGTCCACAGTAATGGGATATATCTGTGCTCAAGCTTGAAGGATCACAAAGAAGATGGATAAATGCTGCTGGGGTATCTACTATCCTTGGTGCACTCACAAATGTTATCTAATTTTTTCTCTCTCTCTCCACAACAACTGTGTGGGGTTAATATGATCTCTAATTTTGAAGATGGGGAAATGAGAATCAGTGGTTTTAAAAAATGCCATAGGTCATACAGCTAATAAACTAAGAGAGGTGAGATTTCAAGCCAAGTGTCCAGACTCCTACTGCTGTTATTCTAGGCAGAAGGAAGGAGTGAGTACAGATGCTGAATTGGAGAAGCACAGTATTTGAAAGTAAGAAATGGTGCAGGTAGAGTGCAGAAAGTAGAGGGTATTTGAAGGCGGATGGTGTGAGGCAAGACTGGCATGGGTGTGCATACCAGCCGTTGACAGTGGATTTGATGAACTGGGTGCACTAGGGCACCATGGAAATTTTTGAGTACATGTAGGACATACTCAATCATTTATTATGAAGGCTAACCGAGCTTTGAAGTATAGATTTAGTGAGGAAAGACAAGGGACCTCTTAGAAAGCCTATGGGAATAGCCATCCTCCAAGATAAATCATTAAACAAACAGAGAGTTTTGGGTACAAACTACTGTGCTTCACACTGTGAAAGATACAGAGACGAAGAGACATGCCATGGTTCCTGCCCTGAAGGAACTTATCTCACAGAAGAGATACCATGAGGACTATTAGAGCCAAGTGGGCTTCTAGATGTAAGTGCTAAGGAGGTACAGCCACATCCTTGTCTTTGTAGAATTCTCGGATGGATACAACTCACTTGTTTGAAAGGGGTCAGAAGTGAGTTTTTGGTTATCTCTTGTACTAAAAATTGGGTTTTGTGTCTTCCTGTTTGCTTGGATGTCCGAATGTTCACCTTTCAGTATAAAAACAAATTGTGACTCACTGCCTTTTCTTCCTCTCCTTTAAGCCTCCCTCTCCGCCTAAGCGTGAGCCCAGGAAGGAGAGCCTGCCTACCACAGGCTTCCAGGGGCGCAGGTAGTGTCAGAACTGCAGTGCAGAGGTGGGGCTGGCAGAGCTGCCTTCGCTCCAGTCTCCTAGCGGCTCTTCTTTCTGTTGTTTTTCTTCTGTTTGTTATTTCCCAAGTGCCCCCCCCCCTCCATATACACACATATTACACACTGACCTCACCTTCAGTCCCCCACTGAGGGCGGATGTATCAGTTCTTGGATGTTTTAATAACAGTTCCACGAGGGACACTCCTATTAAATAGTTTTGATCTAGACATATAGGCACTAGAGGAACCAACATGCTATTTAATTTTATTCTCCATTTTCTTTATTTAGCTTCTTCTCCTTTTATATGTTTAAGCTTCTCCTCTGTGGCCAAGATTGTGTTGTGAGAGATGGAGTAGGATGCGGGGTTATTTACTTAGTCATCACAGTTTTATAAAGTTATGGAATGCCCTATGCCAGGCGTTTTGCAGAGAGCTTTTTCTTTTGGATTCCAGCTCCTGAGCAAGGGGCTAACATTGGTTGGAAACGTGCCATGCCATTGACCTTGAGCAGCTAAAATTCATTCTTTCATTTGTCTCGCTGTCCTCCTGACAACCACCTGCATCCCATACAGCAGGTACTAGGGAGGGAATCCCACTGAAAAAGAACCCTGAAACAGAGGAATTCCAAACCAGAAATAAACAAGAGATCTCTACAAGGCTCCATACCTGGGCTATTGCCCTTGTCATTGCTTTTCCTTATTAAAAACTACTCAGGGGCCTGCAGAAACCTTTCTTCTAATACTAATGTGACTGCACTTATCATCTCTACCTAGGTTAGCGTTATTAAATATTTACAGAGTTCCATCCAGTGCAAGGTGCTCTTCACCCTTAGTTATACACGGGGACAGTGCCTCAAAGTCACAATGTATAATAATATTGTAAATGCGGAGGGAAAGAAAGCTCTGAGAATCAAGTTCCACCTCTGCCACTTTGCCTCAGTCTCTTTGTTTTAAGAAAGGATTGGAAAAATGAGTTTGCATTTCTGGTTTGGGATTCTGGGATCCCGACCTCATCACTTCCTTTTTAATATTCTCTCATCACTGTTTTTTTCTTCTTTATTTAACCATCTTCTCTCCTCTCTCTCACCTCCCCTTATCAGCCCAGCTCACCATAACCCTATTTATTACCTTAGTTTACAAATAACAGCTTCTAGAATATGGTGCACAAAAATCATTACTATTATTCTAAGATCCTACAGGAATAAGAAAAAGAAAGCCATCTTTTCCTTTATTGGCAAACTCCTGAAAATATCATGTCCCTATTTCTTACCAATCTATATGTGGGCATTAGGGCTGAGGTCCCAAACTTCTTGTTCTCCTCTTAGCTGCTGGGGGAGGAATAAACTTTCCAATATCCTTAGAGGGCCTTCCTGTTGGTTTAATGATCAAATCGACATGAGACAGATAACAAGAAAAAAAAATGACCAAATTTAATTACATATGTACATATGGGAACTTCACATACATGAGTGAGCCAGAGACCCCACATATATGAGAAGTTCACAGACAGAAAGGAAAACAAGGTATTCTGAGCAAGATTGAGGTAAGGCACATTAGGACTTCAGAGGGTCATTGCAGGATGATAAGAAGAGCAGATGTTCAGGGATTAGTAGTTTGCCCTGCCATGTATCTATAATAAAAGCGTAATATGCTAATTAGACTCGATAGCCGAACAACCTTCCAGACATCATTTTGGATGTCCTTCCCGACGAAGCTGCAGTGGCGGGGGCTGAGGCAGAGGTGGTTAGGGGCAAATCAGGCAAGCAGGCAGAGTGGTTAGGGGTGACCAGGCAGGCAGATGAGCAGTTAGGGTCAATCAGGCAGGCAGGCAAGCAGTTAGGGGTGATCAGGCAGGCAGGTGAGTGGTTAGGGACAATCAGGCAGGCGAGTGGTTAGGAGCCAGTGGTCTCAGATTGCAAGACAGATGTCTGACTGCCAGTTTAGGCTTGTAGGGATTGGGCCTAAACTGGCAGTTGGACATCCCCCAAGGGGTCCTGGATTGCAAGAGGGTGCAGGTCGCCCTGGCTGGTTTGGCTCAGTGGATAGGGCATCGGCCTGTGGACTGAAAGGTCCCAGGTTCGATTCCGGCCAAGGGCATGTACCTTAGTTGCAGGCACATCCCCAGGAGGAGGTGTGCGGGAGGCAGCTGATCGATGTTTCTCTATCATCAATGTTTCTAACTCTCTATCCCTTTCCCTTCCTCTCTGTAAAAAATCAATAAAATTTATTTTAAAAATAAGAGGGTGCAGGTGGGGCTGAGGACAGCCCCCGCCCCCATGCATGAATTTCGTAAACTGGGCTTCTAGTAAAGGTCATAAAAGATTATTTCTGGTGATAATTTTTATTGTGGTCAAGTCCCCTAGTTTAAATTATTTAAGGGAGAGATAAAAGTTTCTTGTGAGCCTGCAGGCTCTCGATTGCCTTCAGATCAAAATAATTCACATGCCAAAGTGACACATCCTGGGGAATTCTGTCCTGAACCCCTTCACTGCAAACTTTGAAAGAGGTTTGGGGAAAATAAGTGAAGGTACAAGTAAGTTATGTGTGGCTAGATTCTCCTGTTCTCCTGGTCTCTGTCCTTGTCATGTAGTTTATCTAGGCTATTTGTTACAAATTCTATTCAACAGGGTAGAAAAAATTAGCTCTTGATGACCAAAGGTAATTTATTAAGTTCTTAATTAATTAGAGCATTGTGGTTGAAACTGCATGGTTGTGAGCATCCTGAGGGCACCTGGCACAAGCCTGGCCTGTAGTGTGTGTGCAGTGAATGTCTTATTTTGAAGGAGTCAGTGATGCACAAAGTCACACTTCCCATAGCTTTCTCAGAGGCAGAGGTTATTGATGATGAATATATTTTAAAAACCAAAGTTGGAGACTGGGATTTACAAGAAGCTGCTTTTGATTTTGGAATTTACATGCAACTACAACAGTAGAAATATGAACTTTATTTTGGCATCCACTGAATGAATCACCTTTGTTGAAAAGAGTAAGTATATACAAATTGGGATGATTTCAGAAGATTAAACATGTAGTGCCATGCTCATGGCTTGCAAAATCAGAAGGTGAAACATGTAAAGTTCTTGGGATGAGTAAACACAAACTGTCAGTGTGGTCACAACTCAGGAGGAGTTATGGGATTGGGGTGGCACTAGCTAAGACATCTATGTACATTCTGGGTTCAAGCTGGGAGACAGCATTTATATATTAGCTTCTTTCTGTTTATTCTCAGAAGGCTAGAGGCAATGACCTTGCCAAAATATTTGAAACATGAACAAAGATAATTAATATTAATCAGCTGGTTATTAGGAACTCCTACTGTAGTTCATTGTGGTAATACACTTGCCTTCTGCTAACTCTGACCAGTTTGGGTTTAGAGTCAGGACTTTGGAAGATTACCGGAGGAAATGAAGTGTCTCACAGTCACATATTTCTAGGTACAAAAGGATATGCAGAAAATTTGCATTCCAATCCCTCATCACCTAAACCTAAATGAAGGCAAAAAATGAGTTATACGTGGCTAGATTCTCCTGTTCTCCCTCATCACATAAACCCAATTCAATGAAGATAGACACCCAGGGCAATAGTCTACTCTGTGAAGGCCTAAATTAAGATGTATTTCTTCAAGTGGAAGCTCAAGGGCTGTGAGGATGTCTGACTGCATTTCCATGATGATGGGTAGATAGATGGGACAGGAATATTCCACATGGCCCCCTCAGCACTCAGAGCCCCACCTTAGTGCACACTGCCATTTTCTCTCACCTCGGTTGTTGCATTAGCTTCCTAACTGGTCTCCTTGCTTCTCTCTCTAACATCTGATTCTCACACAGCAGCCAGAGCCTTCTTATAAATATGAAATCAAGCCATATCACCTCCTGCATGTAGTTTTCCATTGCAGTTAGAATATCATGTTATCACATTCTATTCCTACTCTGGTCTACAGAGCCCTGCAAAGCCCTGGTCCTCACTCACATCCCCAGCCTCATCTCAGACTATCTTCCCCTTATAGAATGTGCTCCAGGCACAATGGCCTTCTTTCTGTCCTTGAGCCTGTAGGTCATGTCCTGCCCCAGGGCCTTTGTGCTTGCATCCTTAGCCACTCTGACCTCAGTTCTTTGACTATCTGCTTCCTTCTCATCCTTTAGACCTCAGTTCAACACCACCACCTCCAAGAGACCTTCTTTGACTTTCTAATCTAGATGAACTCGGGAGGTCACTCACAATTAAATTGCCTATTTTATTTTCTTCATAGTCTTTAAACACTTTCTAAAATTATTGTTTATTAATGGTTTAGTAGTTTATTGACTATTTTCAACCACTTGAGTATAAGCTTCAGAGAGCATGCTTATAACTATGTTGCACACTGCTATGTACCCAGAAATAAATTCCTGGCATACAGTAGTTCCAGGACAAATAGTTTTGGTTGATGTTGAAAAATGGTGAGATTTAATCCATTCTCCCATCCCTCTGGCATTGACATGATCCATGGATGGGACATACTTTTCCGTTGTAAAGCAGGTTGAAGTGCTGGTCTACTTTAGAGGAAAAGCCAGTCTAGGACACACATTAGAACATTTAGATTACTTAGAATTTAGGGAAGGCTCATGCACAGTATCTGATATCACCCAAGAGGAGCAGTATGGTCGATAGTCTTCAATGATGGCCAGCACCAATTTCTTCTCTCCTTGCATATGCATGCTAATTCACCCATCAAGAAGTATAAACTATTTCTCCTCTCCTTGAATCTAATTCACCATGTGTTTTGTTTTTTTTTATAGCTAATAAATAGAATGCAGCAGGTGATGTTCTGGGACTTTCAGACCTGGGCCTTATTGAAGTGGCAGCATCGGTTTTCTCTTGAAATCGGCTGCCATTAAGTCCAAAATCCTGAGGAAGCTGTATTCTGAGGAAGTCCAAGCCAGCGGTTCTCAACCTGTGGGTCGCGACCCCTTTGGGGGTCGAACGACCCTTTCACAGGGGTTGCCTAAGACCATCGGAAAACACATATATAATTATATATTGTTCTTGTGATCAATCACTATGCTTTAATTATGTTCAGTTTGTAACAATGAACATACATCCTGCATATCAGGTATTTACATTATGATTTATAACAGTAGCAAAATTACAGTTATGAAGTAGCAATGAAAATAATTTTATGGTTGGGGGTCACCACAACATGAGGAACTGTATTAAAGGGTCACGGCATTAGGAAGGTTGAGAACCACTGGTCCAAGCTATTCATGCAGAGAAGCCCCAGAGAGGAACATCGAGGTGCCAGATATTTGTGTGAAATCTTGGATCTTAAAGTCCAGCTCAAAAATGCAGCCTAGTGATTGACCCCAGTCCATGCCACTTTAAGCAGAAGACTCTGCTGATGGAGCCAAGTCAAACTACAGAAGCATGAGGAATGAATCGTTAGTGTTTCAAGACACAGTCAATTTTGGGGTGGCTTGTTATGCAGCAGATAGCTAATGCTAGGCTGCTGTTGCTATGGGATTTTATGTAACCCAATCCTGAGGCTTGAAGACATTTTGAGTTTGTTAAGCTTTACTCTACAAATAAATAATCAGGACATATAGTTAAAAGGCAGGTTTTGATTCAGTATGTCTGGGTGGGGTTGAGATTCTGTATTTCTCACCAGCTTCTAAGTGATACTTATACTGATGACAAAGTGCATGGATGACACTTTGAGTAGCAAAGCCAGTTCCCAGCCCTCCAGGAAGTTCCACATTAAATCATCTTTGAAAACCCCAGGATTTCCCCATGCATATTTGAGAAAAGACTAGTTTGAAAAAAGATTCTGTTTGAATGTTTGAATACCACCTACTATGTTCTACTACTAGAGAGTTACAGAGTATATTAGCTAATCAAATGCTCTTTAGAGCTCCCCAGTAGATAAACCTGTTTGACTCTATTTAGCATATTTGCTAAGAGTATTTGATTATAGCTATTAATGTCTTAAAAAAATTAGTGGGTTTTTTGGGGGGACATACCTGGAGAAGCACAAGACCACCTTATATTTATTTATTTATTTATTTTTATTTAAAAAAAATCTTTATTGCTCAGATTATTACAGATGTTCCTCTTCCCCCCCCCATAGCACCCCTCCACCTTGTTCCCACCCCACCCCATACCCTTACCGCCTGCCACTGTCCTCATCCATAGGTGTAAGATTTTTGTCCAATCTCTTCCTGCACCCCTCACACCACTTTCCCCATGAGAATTGTCTGTCAGTCCACTCCCTTTCTATGCCCATGCTTCTATTATATTCACCAGTTTATTCTGTTCATCAGATATTTTTATTGACTTAATGTTGATAGATATGTATAGATATGTATTTGTTGTCACTTTGTTGTTCATAATTTTTATCTTTACCTTTTTCTTCTTCTTCCTCTTCTTAAACAATACCTTTCAGCATTTCCTATAATCCTGGTTTGGTGGTGATGAACTCCTTTAGCTTTTTCTTGTCTGTGAAGCTCTTGATCTGGCCTTCAATTCTAAATGATAGCTTTGCTAGGTAGGGTAATCTTGGTTGTAGGTTCTTGCTATTCATCACTTAGAATATTTCTTGCCACTCCTTCTGGCCTGCATAGTTTTTGTTAAGAAATCAGCTGACAGTCATATGGGTACTTCCTTGTAGGTAACTAACTGTTTTTCTCTTGCTGCTTTTAAGACTCTCTCTTTGTCTTTTGCCCTTGGCATTTTAATTATGATGTGTCTTGGTGTGGTCCTCTTTGGATTCCTCTTGTTTGGGGTTCTATGTACTTCCTGGACTTGTAAGTCTATTTCTTTCATCAGGTAGGGGAAGTTTTCTGTCATTATTTCTTCAAATAGGTTTTCAATATCTTGCTCTCTCTCTTCTTCTGGCACCCCCATAATTTGGATGTTGGTACGTTTGAAGATGTCCCAGAGGCTCCTTACACTATCTTCATATTTTTGGATTCTTTTTTCTTTTTGCTTTTCTGGATGGGTGTGTTTTGCTTCCTGTATTTCAAATCTTTGATTTGATTCTTGGGATCCTCTAGTCTACTGTTGAATTTCTGTATATTATTCTTTATTTCAGACAGTGTATGCTTAATTTCTGACTGGTCCTTTTCCATTTTTTTTTTTTTGGCATTGTCATTAAATTCCTTGAAGGTCTCACTAAGTTCCTCAGAGGTTTGTAGAAGATTCTTGAGTAACCTTATAACTGTGGTTTTGAACTCTATATCCAGTAGCTTGCTTTCCTCTATTTCTTTCATTCGTGACATGTTTCTTTGTCTCCGCATTTTGGCTGCTTCCCTGTGTTGATAGAGTGGCTTTGTGTGGTAGGTGTCCTATAGGGCCCAGTGGCTCAGCCCCCCAATCACCTGAGGTGGACACTCTTGGTGCACCCCTTTGTGGGCTGGGTGCACAGTCTTGTTGTAGTTAAGCCTTGATTGCTCTTGGTATCACTGGGAGGAATTGGCCTCCAGGCCAAATGGCTGTGAGGACCTGCTGTGTCTATAGTGGAAGAACTGCTGTGCTGGAGACACCCTTATGGGGCAGAACTTGCTTCAGTGGGGCTTTGGTGCTCACTGAGTCTGCCTCTTGAGTGTGTCACTTATGGATGTGAGGAGTTGAAATCTGGTATCTGACCACTGAGTACACTGGCTCTTGGATTCCAAGGAGGTGCAAAGTCAGCCACTGCCTGAGGCCACCCAGCAGGAGCTACAGCAAGATCTGCAGATTTCTCCTCTTTGTTTAGGGTTTGGAAGTTTTGGAGCTCTCTGACCTAGCTACAGTTTGTTAGGTTAGGCTGCGAAAAGAAAGGCCATTCATATGCAAAAGCCACTGCACACAGCTTGGGTGGGGTTGTAAATTGGATGGGGTGGGATCTCAGGGAATCACCAGGGCAGAGCAAACAGCTATGGCTGCCAGTCAGCTGTCTCCGTGTCTCCGCGTCTCCAAGTCTCTGCGTCTCCGCGTCCCTGTGTCCCGCACCCCCATGCAGTAACAATGATCCCGGTGAGCACCTCTGCGAGAAAGCCACCCTCACTTTCTGACCCAATGCCAGACAGTTCAGTTTCTCCCCATAGCAGTCTGGGTACCCAGAGTCTCACTGGAAACTGGAGTTCAGCGTAGTTTGGAGCTTGTATCTCCCTTCCAATTGAAAAAAACAGCGTACCCAGTTGCCAGCCCATTTTGCATGCCTTCATACCTCCACTCTTGGCGCCTCTGCACCTCCTACCCAGTCTCAATGCACTTTTTTCTTTCCTTCTAGTTGTAGAACTTCCACTTAGCCAACTTTCCCATGGTTCTAGATGATAGTCGTTTTGTCTTTTAGTTGTAGTTTTGTTGTGGTTGTGAGAGGCAGCACATACAGGTGTATACCTTATGCTGCCATCTTGGTTCTTCCAAGACCACCCTATTTTTAAAAAAGTTAACAGCCAGTTTCCCATTGCCCCACAATAATGAATATTTATGTTACCCAGTTTCTCAATCCAAAATCCACTCCCCTTAGATTGAATCTAATTCCTTGTCCCTTGCTGCAATGTAAGAAATCACTATTCATTTCTCATAGAGAGAATTATAGCATCTCCCCATTATTTAGCCCAATCTATACCTGAAGGATTCCCCTCTTTGTCAGGTCCTTGATCTTCTAGTTCTTTCAGTTTTTCTTTCCATTTCCCAGTACTTTTTTATTAAACTCTATAACTTAACCGCCTGAGTGACCTTGAATAGTTTTCTAATATTTCTAAACATAAATATCCTCACTTATAAAATGGAGGTACTCCTTGTATAGATTTGAATATTAAATAAAATATAAAAAGGTTATAGATGTCAGTTAGCATCAGAGAAATGTAAATTAAAACCACAATGAGATGTCACCCTGTCAAAATGGCTATCATCAATATATCTACAAATGACAAGGGTTGGTCAGGATATGAAGAAAAGGGAACCCTAGTGCATGGTTGATGGGAATGCAGACTGGTGCAACCACTATGAAAACAGTATGGAGGTTCCTCAAAAAATTAAATATGGAACTTCCTTATGACTTAGCATTTCCACTTCTGGGTATTTATTAAAATAAACCTAAAACACTAATTTGAAAAAATATATGCACCCCTATAGTCATTGCAGAGTTATCCTAATATATAAAAATCCAGGGGTCATCACAACCAAAACAATGGGATGGATGACCTGAACAGCAGGCTGCGTGGGGCCACCAGGCCATCAGGGGGGGCAGTTAGGGGTGATCAGGCTGGCAGGCAGGTGAGCAGTTAGGAGCCAGCAGTCCCAGATTGTGAAAGGGATGTCTGACTGTCGGTTTAGGCCTGATTCCAGGGATCAGGCCTAAACCGTCAGTCAGACATCCCCTGAGGGGTCCTGGATTGGAGAGGGTGCAGGCTGGGCTGAGGGAACCCCCCCCCCCACCCCGTGCACAAATTTTGTGTACCGAGCCTCTAGTTTATAATAGAAAAGATATGAAAGCAACCCAAGTGCTCATCAATAGACAGTTGGATATAAGAGTTAGAAAACTGTGGTACATCTACACGATGGAATATTATGCTGCTGTAAAAAAGAAGGAACTCTTACCATTTGCAACGGCATGGGTGGAACTGGAGAGCATTATGCTAAGTGAAATAAGCCAGTCAATGAAGGAAAAATACCACATGATCTCACTCATTCATGGATAATAAAGACCATTATAAACTTATGAACAATAATAGATACAGAGGCAGAGCTGCCTCAAACAGATTGTCAAACTGCAGCGGGAAGGCCGGGGAGGGTTGGGGGTCAGGAGGGAGTGGGGTAAGAGATCAACCAAAGGACTTGTATGCATGCATATAAGCATAACCAATGGACATAAGACACTGGCGGGTAGGGGAGGGCAGGGGATTGTCAAGGGTGGGGAAAAAAAAAGGACACATATGTAAATTTTGAAAATAAATTATTTAAAAAAAGAGTTATGGTACATATATACAATGGAATATTACTTGGCCATAAAAAGAATGAAAGTTTACCATTTGCAACAATATTAATGGACCTAGAGGGTATTACGCTCAGTCAAATAAGTTAGTCAGAGAAAGACAAATATCATATGATTTCACTTATATGTGAAATTTAAAGAACAAAATAAATGAACAACAAAATTTAAATTGACTCATATACAGAGAGTGAACTGATGGAGGATGTTAGAGGGGAGTGAAGTTGGGGAACTTGGTGAAAGAGGTGAAGGAATTAAGAAGTACAAATTAGTTAAAAAATAGTCATTGGGATATAGTCATTGGGATATAAAGCACAGCATAGGGAATATAGTCAATTATATTGCAATACTTATGAACGGTACCAGGTGGGTACTGAAAATATTTCTGATTGTCTAACCACTATGCTTAAAACCTGAAACCAATACAAAAATAATATTGAAACTAAAGTATAATTGAAAAATTAAAAATAAAAGGGAATTGAAGATTAAAAAAAGAAAGGCTATTAAACATCACTAATCATCAGGGAAATGCAAATTCAAACCACAATGAGATATCACCTCACGGCTTTCAGAATGGCTACCATCAATAAATCAACAAACAAGTGTTGGCAAAGATGTGGAGAAAAGGGAACCCTCATGCACTATTGGTGGGATCATAAATTGGTGCAGCCACTCTGGGAAATAATAAAGAGGTTCCTTGAAAAATTAAAAATAGGAGTACCATATGACCCCACAATCTCACTTCTGGGTATTTATCCAAAGAAATCCAAAACACTAATTTGAAAAGATATATGCAGTCCTATGTTCATTGCAGCATTCTTTATAGTGGCCAAGATATGGAAGCAATCTAGATATCCATCAATAGATGAATGGATAAAGCATATGGCATATATACACTGAGTGGCCAGATTATTATGACCACCTGACATTTGTAGGCAAATTAGCTATAATTTCACACTGAAGTTGCTAGAGGGCCAGACCATTATAAATAGGGAAGCAGGTTGTTTACCACGACAGTAGAAGTGATTTTTTTTTTCTGAAGATATGGGTAAACAACACGATTTAACTTAGCATTTCCACTTCTGGGTATTTACTAATTTGAAAGAATATATGCACCCCTATGGTCATATATTTAACAGCCTTTGAACGTGGGATGGATATATATGTGTATATATATATATATATATATATATATATATATATATATAATTCAGTCATGCAGTCATGAAAAGGATGAAATCTTGCCATTTGCAACAACATGGATGAACGTAGAGGGTATTATGCTAAGTGAAATAAGTCAGACAGAGAAATAAAAATACTCAATTATCTCACATACATGTGGAACTTAAAAATCAAAATAAATAATAAACAAAACAAAATAGAAACAGACCCATAGATATAGAGAACAAGCTGATTAGTTGCCAAAGGGGAGGGAGAAGTAGGGGATGGGAATTTTAAAAATCATTTCCAACATAAAATCACACACACACAAAATTAACCAAGGAAAAAAATGGATCGATCTATGTAAAGTGCTTAGCATAAGGCCTGTGAGCCCTAATCACCCAATAAGTGTCAGCTCTTGTTTTCACTGTTATGAGTCTAAGCTCCTTCTCATAGCTTCAACTCTCCAGCGTTAGGGGTGTTCATATCCCCCCAAGGCTGGGGAGGAGACGACCCATTGGGGCAACATGTGGCTGATAAAAATTCATCTAATTCCAGTCTGATTTGAGCTTCTATTCTTAGACACCATCACACCAAATCTTTTCCCTGGGACTGCTGAGCAGTTTCAGAAAGTTCATGCTAAAGTTAGACTCTGAATCTGTGTCTCTGGAAGTCCACCCACTCCTCATCTCTGGAAGTTGCTCTTTGGGCCTGACACACTGGCATTTCAAGGGTTATCTGCTATTTCTGCATTGTTATCGTCTCTTTCCTGAAACAAGTCAGAGATCGTCTCCCAGAAGCCTGGCTCAATACTAGTAGGTTTTGCACTGAAACATGGATCCGCACAACACCTCTGCTGTTTCCCCCTTTATTCAGGAGACCACCTGTACATAGGGTACATTTTTGCTTTTCTTGTTCCTCATTTGCTTAGGAAAGAGCAGGCAGCTTCTCATCCATATTAAAAACTCTGGCACTTTTCTTTTCCCTGGCTTCTCTCCCCTGCATTTGCAGGCCCCACTCAGAGCCTCACACTGTAGGTCTCTGCTCCGGTAAAGGGTGTGGAGTCTCGAGCTGTCCTTACTTCCCCTTTCCTTGGCCTTGAAAGGAAGTAGCTTTGGTCACAAGACAGACTTCCTTTTCCATGAAGTGGGAAAAAAACCTGCTGGATGTTGTTTGCCTTCAAGCCTGATATGGTTTCTTAAATGTGTGCAGATATGGTGTGGTTATTATTCTTTCTTTGTGGGCACCAATTGCTGTCCGTCAGAGGCTAGAAGCAAAGCCAGGGCAGAGATTACAGGACTTTGGCGTGGGTACTGTGCTTGACTGTAGCAATCAGCTTCTCTCTGTAAGTGACACCAAGGCCAGTATTTCCACCTCCCTTAGAGATGGAGGAAGACCCCTAACAATTATAGCTAAGATTTAATATTGCTAATGTGCCAGGCACTGCTCGGACCAAATACTTTACTTATAATCTTATCTAAGTGTACATTTGCATTCCTTTTTCACAGAAGATACCCGAGGGATCTGAGGCATAAGGGAGGTGACATCACTTGTGCTGGGTCACAGCACTGGTCAGTGAGAGGGCAGAGGTCCAGCACCTCACTCCTGTGCACTGCATATGAAATCTGCACCTGGAAAGTTCACTCGGACTGTTTCCTGGGTCGGGGATGTGCAATGTGGAGTTATAGCCCCTGTAGGGCTGCAAGGCCCTCCTGAGGTGACCTAGCCCATTTCCCTGCTTCCAGAGGACATATTGCTCAGCTGGTCTCCAAATCTAAGATGTTGCCCCTCCCAAATCTAAATAGTTGGGAGTTAAGTCATCCCACGGCCAAGTTGGACAAATTTTGGGGGGTTTCATGACCCTTATACAGGCAGTTTTAGCCTGAGGTTTCTATTTGTGTCTGAAAAAAAAATCTGTGTGCTGAAACCTGAACCAGTGTTATATTCTTCTTAGCTTCCCACGGATAGGAAATGAATCCAGCAAAGCTGCTACTTGAAACTGGAATGCACATATGGTGCGAGTCTCAGGACCATCGTGGGTCCAAGGAGAGTTTCACTGCCAAGTCTCTGCAAGATGCATTTTGCCTATTACATGAATTATAAAAGAAAAAGTGGCAATGACTTTGATTTTAAGGTGAGTGAGTCGTGTGTGTGTGTGTGTGTGTGTGTGTGTTGATGGCCTTGCTTCTCAAAGTATGTCTCAAGGACTAGCAACATCAGCATCACCTGGGAGTTTGTGAATGCAGACTCTCAGGCCCCACCCAGATCGATGGAATCGCAATCGGTATTTTAACAGCACCCATGTGCACAAAAAGTTTGAGAGGCACTATGTTCTGGAACTTAAAGTGTGAGAGTAGGTACAGATGGCCTAGGTGTTAAGGCAATTGTTCACAGCGCTGGCTCAACGTAGAACAGGTTAGACTGGGCCCCACTGCTCAGGATTCTGCATTCGTCTTGTGTGTGGTCTGGGCATGGGCATGGGTGATTCTAAAGTTCAGTCAGGGCAGCACCACTGCCCAAGGGAAAGCGGAGTCCTGGGTCTGCAGTTGAGTTCACACCTGGAAGATGTGGATCTGTGGGAGGACAGGGGCTCGCTCTGCCTGACTCCACCTAAGGCAGCACGATGTAAGGTTCAAGGAAGGACAGTGCAATAAATACTGACACACACAATCAAGCTCGATCACGTGTAGATATTGTTTTTGAGAAGGCAATGAAAAGCGAACCATGGGGACTGAGTTCAGATAGTCAAAGGTTGGAAAAATGCACCTTTGTTCTCCCAACTGAGTGGAGGGAGCATTCATGGAGACCTAGTGGCCTTCACCCAAGATTTCAGCATCTTTCATCCAGGATCTATGCCTGTTTGGGGACTGTCCCATGTAGCAAATAGAAAAATATGGGACACTCAGTTAAAGTTGAATCTCAGGTGAACAAAGAGTAATCATTTAGTATAATTTCTCATGGGAAATATTTGGGACATACTGTACTTATTGCCGGGGTCCAGCCCCAGCAGGTCCAGGGGTTCCCAAAGGCGTAGACGGAGTCGGCGAAGAAGGAAGGACACGGAGACAGTGTTCAGTTGATCAGCAGCCTAGCCAGGATCTCCAGCCAGGATCTCCAGCCAAGTTCTGGTCTGGATCTCCAGCGAAGTTCTGCTTCGGATCTCCAGCCAGGTTCTGTAGCCATGTTCCCTCGCTAGGTTCTCCAGCCAGGTTCTGTCCAGGTTCTCCAGCCAGGTTCAGTCACCAGGTTCTAGTCAGGTTCTCTTGCCAATTTCTGTAGTCAGGTGCAGTCCAGGATCTTTTGCCATGTTCTCTCCAGCGGAGTTCTTCTGTCTGTAGGTTCTGTGTAGGTTCTGTCTTCTTAGTTCTGTGTTCTAAGCTCTGTATTCTAAGTTCTGTGTTCTTACATCTGTATTTATACCAGTTGATTCCAATCCTATCAATCTCTATTCCAAAGGTTAGGGCGTTTCTTATCTCCATTCCAGGGAGTAAAGATTATGTAGCTTAAGCATGATTGTTCGTAGTTAAAGTGATTAACTACCCGCCTGGCACTTAGTTAAGGAGTTTTATCCCCTCCCTGACTTCAGGGGAAAATCCCTACCTGGGGAAACAACCTTTCTCGGAGAGGTGACCTTGGTTAAAACACACAGCGCTAAGGGGAACAAACATATTAAGAACAGTATGCTATATACGCCAGGTCCCTTGAAACAGCAAGCATGGACCGGCTCCCGGCAACTTATATTAAAAATTATTTACTATCTATCTGAAACTCAAACTTAACTGTGTGCCCTGTATTTTATCTGGTAATCTAGCCTGTTTAAAACAGTGAATCCCAATCAATGCTCTGGGACATCATGGTATATCAGGAAAGATGCCCTTGGTGAATTGTGAGGGCAAGCAGCTGTGTTCATGTGTGTGTGTGTGTGTGTGTGTTAAGGGCACTAAAAAGGTGGGGATGCTTGCCCTTGGGAGTTAGGAGAGACAAATGTTTCAATAATAATAAGGAGAATGAGAAGATCCCCCCCCCCCCCGCCCCCGATATGTCAGGGAAAATTCACTCATCAGTTAAAAACTGAAAAAACTAAAGAAGGCTTCATAAAGGGATTTTTATCCCTTGAGAAATATATTTTTTTTGGTGTGTAAATTTATAGAAGGGATATATGCATGTAAAAATTTTAAATGGTACAGACAGGTATAAAATAGAAAAAAAGAAGTATTAACCCCCCTCATTATTGCCCCTATAAATTACCACTCTTAATGCTCATTTGTGTATCTTTCCAGAAATTTCTTAGGCAAGGATTAACATATGTATACATATGATTTTTTTTAAATTTCAAAAATGGAAACATCTTTTACACCTCTCTGCAAGTTGCTTTTATTGTCACTTAACAGTATATCATCAATATCTTTTCATATATGTACATACAGATATACCTGCCTCGTTCTTCTTAAAGAGCTGTATTATAATTTATTACATTGTAGGAATACTTTCAATTATTACTTATTTAAGGGACACTTAAAAATATTTTCTCTGGGCAGAGCTTTGCACAAGTGGTTACTTCTCATCATTCAATTTTCAATTCATCATCAATACTTGGTATCAGTTCAAATATCATCTCAGAGGAGCGTTCCCTGTTCTCTGTAGCAAAAGTAGCTATGTGCCTACCCACACCCTCACTTTTCCTAACAAATTGTGTTGTTTTTCTAATGGTGTTTATCTCTATCTGAAATGATCTTATATGTTGATTTGTTTACTTATATCTGACTTTCCTTACTATCATGTAAGTCTGAAAGCAGGGACATTGTCTAGTTTATGGCTGTTTCCCCAGCACTGAGAACATATAGTAGGTACTCAAAGTATACTTGTTAATGGATAAATGATCAAATGATGGAATTGAACATACTATGGCATATCTATATATATAAAAGACTAAGTGTTTGTCTGACCGGTAGCTATGGCACTCACTGACCACCAGGGGGCAGACGCTCAATGCAGGAGCTGCTGTGATGGGCACTGGCAATTTAAAAATAAACAGCACCACAGACCTGGTGCCAACAAACCAACACTCAGCTTCCCCCAAGTGGGACACAGGCCCAGACACTCCAGAGCGACACCCCACCAAATTGCAGCCAACACTGCCAAGACCCCATGGTGCAAAATGCAGCCCACAGCCCAACCCAGCCAGGAATCAGTTGTTGTGGGTGCCTGGTAATGACATCACATAGCAATGCCTGGCTTCCTCTCCCTAGCGACTAGCCTTCTTGGAGTTTCTTCACCACAAGAACACAACTTGCTTTATAGCCAGGTGCAAATATTTTACACTTTAATCAAATGTTTGTGTAGTGCAGCCGTGGGCAAACTATGGCCCATTTGAAATGAATAAAACTAAAAAAAAAAAAAGACCATACCCTTTTATGTAATGATGTTTACTTTGAATTTATATTAGTTCACACAAACACTCCATCCATGCTTTTGTTCTGGCCCTCCAGTCCAGTTTAAGAACCCATTGTGGCCTTTGAGTCAAAAAGTTTGCCCACCCCTGGTGTAGTGTTTTCATGTGCCTCATCTCATTTGATCCTCACAGAAGTCCTGGAATAGGTAGATAGGAGACTCGGTAGAATCCTATTTTCTTTTCATTAGCCAGAAAATGGAGATTTAGAAAGTTTAGAAACTTGACCTGACTGAAAAGAAGTAAGAAATGGTAGAACTTGAAAATGACTTCAGGCTTTCTCATTGCACAGAATATAGTCAAACACTGCTACAGTTAAATATTTTACCCTTTGTTCTCCCTGCATGATCTACAATAATAATCTGCTTTGTGTTGATATTTACTGCTGTGTTGCTAACAATTAACTGAAAAAGAAGTTGGGGTGCTTCACTGGGCTGGAAAAAGTTTAGCTAAATCAGAAAGCAGGTCTAATTAAGCAAGTTTACTCTACATATATATAAAAGGCTAAGTTGACCCGTGCATGCATGATACATATAAAGCTCTAGCTGGCACCAATTGCATGTGCATGTTTCTATCTGTCATTATCAATCAAGAATTTGGTTGACACTTCTATTATAGAGAAAGGGTGAATAGCAATATTAAAATATTTTTTCTAATTAATTTCCTTTCAATGTGCATGAATCCATGCACCAGGACACTAGTCTTATGTAATAAAAGGCTAATATGCAAATTGTCCCCATGGGCGGGAGTTCAGCTGACTGGGAGTTAGACGTTTGCTGACCATCGGGGGTGGCATGGAATATGGTGGGTGTCAGTGATGCGATGCTGGCAGTAGGCAGCAGTGGAGGTGCTGCCGGCCCTGATGAGCCCTGACGAGAGCAGGACCATGGCAGGATGGTGGAGCGGGTGAGCGGGCAGTGCCAGGCCAAGGTGGGTGTGAGCAGGGGTCCTGATCACTCTGCTAGTTGCCCCACAGATCGGCCTTGATCCCGGGCCAGGCCTAGGGACTCTACCTGTACATGAATTTAGTTCACCAGGCCTCTAGTATAAAGATAAACAACAGATAACCAGGAAGCATGTCATTTTTTTTAAGGGATTCTATTTAAAAAATATTTTTAAAATTTAACTTTAGAGAGAGAGGAAAGGTGAAGGAGAGAGAGAAACAATGTCGTGAGAGAGAAACATCTATTGGTTGCCTCCTATACCAGCTGTGGGCAAACTACGGCCCGCGGGCCGGATCCGGCCCGTTTGAAAAGAATAAAACTAAAAAAAAAAAAAAAGACCATACCCTTTTATGTAATGATGTTTACTTTGAATTTATATTAGTTCACACAAACACTCCATCCATGCTTTTGTTCCGGCCCTCCGGTCCAGTTTAAGAACCCATTGTGGCCCTCGAGTCAAAAAGTTTGCCCACCCCTGTCCTATACACACCCTGACAGGGGATTGAACCTACAACCTGTGCATGAGCCCTGACGAGGAATTGAACTGGTGACCTTTAGGTACATGGGATGACACTCAACCAACTAAGCCACACCAGCCAGAGTAGGAAGCATGTAATTTATTGAATGGGGGAAGCAAATGAAAATAACTTTAATTCAAGGCATATTGTTTTAAGAGAGGGATGCAATCAATTCTATGAGAGCCCATGAAGGGGGCATATCATAGTAGGCAGAAAGGAAAGGTGTCATTGAGAAAGTGAATTTGAAGTGACAGTGTAAAGATGAAAGTGACTGGCAGGTAGGAACTGTAGGGTGCTCATGCAGGGCAGGGACATATCTAGACAAAGTTTGGAGGTGGGTAACTGCCTGGCATGTTTGGAGAGTGACACCTTGGCCACCATGGCAGGAGCTTACACTGTGTATGTACTAGTAAAGGCATAATGAATTATGGAGGGATTGGAATGCTGTATTGAGGAATTTAGATCATTATTATAAGCATTGGGGAACTATGAAAGACTTTGAGGTGGGGGTGATGAATTAATTATATATTCTAAGAAGATAATATTATTAGCAGTGGAAAATGTTTATTGGAGAAGGGAAAGACTGGGGTCAGGAGGATGCATTTGGAGAAAAGAAACAGTGAACTTGGGCAAGGGCCAGAAAGATGTGAAGTAGTGGCCTTTTCAGGCAGGGAGAATTAACTTTGTTTTATATCTTTCCTCAAGATCAGGAATTGGAAAGCTATGGCCATGGGCCAAATGCAGCTCACCACCTATTTGTGGGAGTACAGTTTTATTTGGAGACAGCCATACCCATTTTTTTTACATATTGTCTAGGATGCTTTGTTGCTACATTGGCAGAGTTGAACAGTTGTGACCTAATGGTGTGACAAGCTTAAAATATTTACGACCATGCCTTTTTCAGGAAAAGTTTGCTGATATCTGGTCAAGACTGACAATATCTACTCAGGCATATTTTAGAGATATTGTGGGTTTGGTTCCAGACAACTGCAATAAAGTGAATATCCCAATAAAGCAAGTTACACAAACCTTTTGGTTTCCCAGAGCACATAAGAGCTATGTTACCACTGTGCTCTAATCTATGTAGTGTAACATAGCATTATGTCTAAAAAACACCCCAATATACATAACTTACTTTGAAAATATTTTATTGCTAAAAAAAATGCTAACCATCATCTGAGCCTTCAGTGAGTCATAACCTCTTTTTTGGTCTTGCCTCAATCTTGATAGTTGGTGACTGATCAGGGTCATGGTTGCTGAAGGTTAGGGTGGCTGAGATAATTGCTTAACATAAGACAACAATGAAGTTTGCTACATTGAGAGACTTCCTTTCATGCATGATTTCTCTGTAGCATGCAATGCTATTTGATAGCATTTTACCCACAGTAGATCCTCTTTCAAAAGTGGAGCCGATTCTTTAACTCTGCTGCTGCTTTATCAACTAAGTTTATGTAATATTCTAAATATTTTCTTGTCATTTCAATACTCTTCATCAGGAGTAGATTTTATATCAAGAAACCACTTTCGTTGGTCAGCCATAAGGAGCAACTTCTTTTCTGTTAAAGATTTATCATGAGATTGTAACTATTCAGTCACATCTTCAGGATCCACTTCTAATTCTAGTTCTCTTGCTATTTCAACCACATCTGCAGTTTCTTTCTCCACTTGAAGTCTTGAACCCTCAGTGTCACCCATGAGGGTTGGAATTCCAAACTTCTTCCAAAGTCCTATTAATGTTCATATTTTGATTTCTTCCCATAAATCACAAATGTTATTAGTTGGCATCTAGAATGATGAATCCTTTCCGAAAGGTTTTCAATTTACTTTGCCCAGACCTATCAGAAGAATCACTATCAATGGCAGCTACAGACTTAGAAAATGCATTTCCTAAGTAATAAGACTTGAAAGTCAAAATTACTCCTTGATGTATAGGCTTCAGAATGGATGCTGTGTTAACAGGCAGGAAAACAACATTAATTTCATTGTACATCTCTATCAGAGCTCTTGGGTGACTAGGTGCATTGTCAATAAGAAATAATATTTTGAAAGGAACATTTTCTTTTTTCTGAGCAGTAGGTCTTAATAATGGGCTTAAAATATTTAGCAAACCATGTTGTAAACAGATGTGCTGTCATCTAGGTTTTGTTGTTCCATTTATAGAACAAAGGCAGAGTAGATTTGTCCTATTTTTTAAGGGCCTTAGAATTTTTAGAATGGCAAATTAGCATTGACTTTAACTTAAAGTTACCAGCTGCATTAGCCCCCTAATAAGAGAGCCAGCCTGTCCTTTGAAGCAAGGCATTAACTTTCTCTCTCTCTCTCTCTCTCTCTCTCTCTCTCTCTCTCTCTCTCTCTCTCTCTTTACTTATCCTCTTTAGCTATGAAAGTCCTAGATGACATTTTCCAATATAAGGCTATTTTATCTACATTGAAGATCTGTTGTTTAGGGTGACCACCTTTGCTAATTATCTTAGCTAGATCTTCTGGATAACTTTCTGCAGCTTTTTCATCATTCTTTACTGCTTCATCTTGCACTTTTGAGTTATGAAGATGGCTTTTTCCCTTAAATCTCGTGAACCAACCTTTGCTAGGTTCAAACTTTTCTTCTGTAGCTTCCTCATCTCTGTTAGCCTTAATGAAATTGAAGAGAGTTAGGGCCTTGCTGTGGATTAGGGTTTGTCTTAAGAGAATGTTATGGCTAGATGGATCTATCCAGGACACTAAAACTTTCTCCATATCAGCAATCAGGCTGTTTCATCTTCTTATTATTTGTGTATTCACTGGAGTAGCACTTATCATTTCCTTCAGGAGCCTTTCCTTTGCATTCACAAGTTGGATAAATATTTGGCACAAGAGACCTAGCTTTTGGCTTATCTTGGCTTTCATCATGCCTTTCTTAATCATTTTTAGCTTTTGATTTAAACTGAGAACCATGCAACTCGTCCTTTATATTGTATACTTAGAGGCCATTGTAGGGTTATTAATTGGCTTAACTTCAATAATGATGTGTCTCAGGGAATAGGGAAGCCTGAGGAGAGGGAGAGATATAGGGGAATGTTTGGTGGAGCAATAAGAACACATACAACATATATTAAGTTTGTTGTCTTACATGGGTGTGGTGCTTGGCAAACAATTACAATAGCAACATAAAAGACCATTGATTACAGGTCACCATAACAAATTTGATAATAATGAAAAAATAATGATAATAATTACAAAAATTATTGAAATGTGACATAGAAACACAAAGTGAGCCAATGCTACTGGAAAAATGGTGCTGGTAGACTTGCTTGATGCAGGGTTGCTGTAAACCTTCAGTCTGTAAAATGTGCAATGTCTGTAAAGCACAATAAAGCAAAGCTCAGTAAAATGAGGCCTGCCTGTAGATAGGTCTAAATACACGTCTTAGACGCTCAAATCACTGCCATCAAAAACTGTCCCTGTTCTCTGGGAATCAGCCTGTTTCTCCATCAACCAACTGCTGCTCTTTGTCTTGAGCTTTTGTCCTATATTCTAGGGAAGTTAGGAGCCATAAGAACCGGAAGCAACAGCCCTGAGAGGCTGATTGGGAAGGAGACCGTCATCTCTGTCCAATGACCAAACAGCTTAACTTCCTTAAGAGGCATCTTTTGCCTTTGCAGGGCCCACCAGTTTGACCCTTTTAGATGCTGTCTCCTTGACTTCAGAGCCGCTTGCTACCCAGTCTCCTGTCGCAAATTGGACTTCCTCCAAATATAATTCAGAGTTTTCTAATCTTCCTTAGTGAAAAAGAGCGCAGCAGTGACATGACAGCCTTTCAGCATGTTGAGGCCCTTTCCGTTCATATGCACATGGAGACCTATCTCAAATAACCTTACAGTGGGAAACCTCAGGTTTCTGGAAGATGGCCTTTTTCTGGCATTCCTGTTAATAGGACACACATCATATGACTGATGTGTTGAAAGGACTAATAATGAGGCTGGAGGCTTTGCTAGAAATAAATGATAGAGATTTATTCAAGGGTCTTAGAGTTTGCAAACTGGAAATACAGCTAGGTAAAAACCCAGAAGTGTCTCAAAGAAGAGAAAACGTTAAAAGTTCTCTCAGTAAAAGTTAATGATTCTTGATAATCATGCCCTGAATTCTTAGCCCTATGATTTGTCCAGGATGGTTATCAGTCAGGTGACAAGTGGTCAGAATGATGGATGCCAGGTGGTCTGGAAGATGGGTGTCAGGAGGTGTGGTCACATCCAGTGGCCTGGATAATGGATGCCAAGTGGATGTATATGTGAGTCCTTCAGGGGGTAATTAAGGGTTATCTGGAAGTCCACGTGCATATCCAGGCAATGGCACAGGACTGGAATGTTAAAAAAAAAAAAAAAATGAAGTTCCCAGGCTAGTTAGAATAAGAATGGGATGGGTCTTTGCTCATGCCTCAACCTTCATAATGTTAACACTTTTAGCAGCTTGGTTAAAGTGACCCTATTTTATATATTGCCTTTCTTTACTCTTTCCTCAGATGGTTCCAAGATCCTGGTTGAAACTCCTTTGTTTCTTTAGTCCTAAGGACATGCCTTCAGGTTTTATGTTTTTTTTAAAATATATTTTATTGAGTTTTTACAGAGAGGAAAGGAGAGAGATAGAGAGTTAGAAACATCGATGAGAGAGAAACATCGACCAGCTGCCTCCTGCACACTCCCCACTGGGGATGTGCCCCCAACCAAGGTACATGCCCTTGACCGGAATCAAACCTGGGACCCTTCAGTCCACAGGCCGACGCTCTATCCGCTGAGCCAAACCGGTTTCGGCCAGGTTTTATGTTTTAAATTGAGTCTGCGGTTGTGCCAAACAAAATGGGCTGACACTTTTCAACAGGCTGAAAATTCACCGAAACATCATTCCTCTGTTAGTAATTCTGATGCAGACTTTCCATTCTGGCAAATGGCCCTACAGTTCCTCTCTTCAAGGTACTGGGTAAATGGGAGTTTCCTTGCTGACTTTTCTCAGCTCGTTTTTCCCTTTGACCCACCCACATGAAAATAATTTCTTGCCTATAAATAGCTCCTACTTTTTTCTAGAGTCAAGAGTTTGTTTGTAGGTTGTTCACTGGGAAGTCATCAGCCAAACTGCAGTAGTCAGGCTGCTTAGGGGAAAGCTAATTTCCTTCTGAAAACTGCAATTCTGAAAGCTGCACATATTTTATCTCCATCATCGATAGGAACCAACGTACATGTTTCTTCATGCTGAGTGATGTATCAGCAAGTTAAATAAAAATGATCCTACTCTTGCAACTAAAAATAGATAACACTGGCGTGAACTGACCACACTGTGGCACACAAAATTATCTTACAGGATCTCTGAGCTGTCATCCTTCAACAAGAGGCCTGGGTGACTGCCAGTCAGAAGAAGCAAGCCATATGTATTAAAACTCTTTGAATAGAGAGGAGAAGCAGTAGTTTCAAATAGATTCCAAATTGAAAGAGACAAGGGCAGATGCTCCCATGTATAGGCAATGATTTGCAAATGAGCTATGTCACACACAGGCAACTGGGTAGTGTGCTTTGGGGCATAGAGCCTGGGGCAATGATTCTCAGCTGAGATGATTTTGCCCCCCATCCTTATCTCCATATTGGGGTGTAACATTTGGTGCTATTTGGAGACATTTTTGGTTATCACAGCTGGAAATGGGGATGCTATTTAAGGAGGCCAAGGATGCTGCTAAACATCTTATACAGTGGGGCCTTGACTTACGAGTGTCCCGACTAATGAGTTTTTTGAGATATGAGCTGTCTCTCGGCCGATTTTTTGCTTTGAGTTGCGAGCTAAAATTCGGGTTACGAGCCAGCTTCAGATATACCCCACCGCTAGTTGGTGCAGTGAACGTCACAGTGAACGCCACAACATCAGCCCAGCATTTCAATTCATTGTAATGGTGAAAATTGATTTGACATACGAGTAATTTGAGTTACGAGCTCCGTCACGGAACGAATTAAACTCGCAAGTCAAGGCCCCACTGTATTTGCATAGGGCAGTCCTCCACAACAAAGAATTATCCAGCCCCAAATGTACACAGTGCTAAGGTTGGGAAACCCTGCCCTAGAGAGTTAATTCTTTAATGATGGTTGATGATCCTCCTTTGCAGTGCCTGGGTGGCCAGATTGTTACTGGTGTATGCGTATCAGCGCCTGTTGCTGCAGAGACTTGTCACTGGTGGATAATAAATAGTGGAACCTGTGAAACCCATGCCCAGTGTGTCTTGCTTGGAGGAAGGGGTGGGACTTTAAGAGTTCTCAAGGAAATGGAAGGGAAAGCCTGCAGTGAGCTGGAGGTGGGCTGGGCTTTGCATACCCAGGTTTGTGGCATGAGAAGTTTGGATTGGGAAGAACTAAAGAGTTTGATGGAAAGTGACTGGTCCTGTAAAAGGGAGGAGGGGAGAATCTGGCGACTTGGTGGCAGGTGGAAAGTTCTTTTAAAAATTTTTTTTTAATTGATTTCAGAGAGGAAGTGAGAGGGAGAGAAAGATAGAAACATCAATGATGAGAGAGAATCATTGATCTGCTGCTTCCTGCACATTCCCTACTGGGATTGAAGCCCATAACCTGGGCATGTGACCTCCTGGTTCATAGGTCGACACTCAACCACTGAGCCACACCAGTCAGGCACAGATGGAGAGTTTTTACTACTACACTAGATGGCTTCCTGTGCCCTGACCTCTGCTCTCACTTTGCTTACAGTGTGATGCTCCAGGAAGCAGCCACTCCTCTGTGGAGGGGAGGAGTTCTGCCCTCCTGGTTCTCCCTCTGATCACTGCTTCTTTTGCATCTCGCTTCGATATGGACATACAAGAAAGTGGTAACATGCCGCTTCCTGGAAAATCCCTGGGCCGGCCTCAGCAAGTGAAGAGTATTTCTCCAAACTACATAACTGCTAAAACCATTCCCATTAAAATCAGGAAAAGATGAGATTGCCTGTCATCAATATTATTACCTAATATTGGCTTTGAGGTTCTAGCAAATGCAATGATATTTTTAAAAATGAAATAATTTGTATAAACTTTGGAAAAGGAGAAAAATAATCTCCTTTGCTTGATCTGCAAGGGTACACTTGGAAATCAGAGTGTCTAGTTGAAAAATACTAGAATTAATGAAAGAATTATGTAGGTAATTATCTATAAGATAAATGCATACAAATCATTAGCTTTCCTCCATATTAGCATAAGCACCTCAAATGAATATAGAGAAAAGAGTTCATTGTCAGTAGCAGCAACAATTATAAAAGATTTATGAAGACATACTTTGCTCTTGAATAGAAAGCCTCAGAATTATGAATAAACATTCCTAAAACTAATGTAAAAATTTAATCAAACTTTAATGAGAATCTCAATACATTTTCCCCTTGGAATTGGATAAAATAATCTTATACATCACATAGAAGAATAAATGTCCAAGAATAGTTAGAAAAATGTGAATAAAAAGAAGAGGGCTTTTCTTGAGTTGGAGTTGCTTTACCAGATATCAGAACAATTTGTAATCATATAAATATGATGTTGTCATAGGAAAACTAGACCAGCCTAACAGAATAAAGAAACTAGAAAACAACGGAAGTACTTGTGAGGATTTAATATACTTCAAAGGTGATGGATTTTTAAATAAGTAGTGCTGGCACAACTGTTTCTTTATCTGGGTAAAGATAAAATTAGACTCTATTTTACACCATGTTCAAAAATCAAATAAATTTCAGATAAAGATATAAATGCAAAAAAAATACAACAAAATATAATAAAATCTAAAAAACTTCATGAATCATCTAGGCTAGAAGATACTTTCTTAACCAAGACAGAAGAACCAGACTCTGTATAAGAATATATATATATATATATATATATATATATATATATATACACACACACACACACAGTGACATCAATAGAGACAATAAAAAATGTCAAGAAACTGCCCTGGAGGTGCGACGGAGAAACCAAGATGGCGGCATAGGTAAACTCCGGAGATTGCTGCCTCGCACAACCACTTCAAAAATACAACTAAAAGATGGAACGGACATCACCCAGAACCACAGGAAGGCTGGCTGAGTGGAAATTCCACAACTAGAAGGAAAGAGAAAAGCATACCGAGACTCAGAGGAGGTGCAGTGCGGAAGTGAAATACTAAGGTGAGGGGCTGCGCACGGAGTGGGCTGGTGGCTGAGGGCACGGTTGTCTGTTTCAATCAGTAGGGAGTCTCAGGCTCTGAGCTCCAGTTCTGGGCGAGTCTCTAGGGACCCAGACTCAAATGGGAGAAGCAGGACTGTCTGGCATCGGTCGGAACTCGAGGGCAGCTTTCTCTCCGAGGTTTGCAGCCGTTGCTGGGACTCTGAGAGGCAGAGCTTCCGGGGACAGGACTGAGAGCAGCCATAACTGCTCTGCCCTGTTGATCCCCTGGGACCCACCCCACCCAAGCCTTGCACAGAGGCATTTGTGGGATAGCCTCAGGCAAAGGCTAGATTAGCACCTTCCTAGAGGACAGAAGTTCTCCCACTGCAGACACAGCTGATTCTCACAGCCAGTTGGCCTGGAGGTCAAATCCCTCCCAGTGTTACCTACAACAATCAAGGCTTAGCTACAACAAGACTGCGCACAAAGACCACAAGGGGGTGCACCAAGAGTGTCTACCTCAGGTAATTGGGACACTTAGCACAGAAAGCCACTCTATCGACACAGCGAAGCATAAAAAATGCCGAGACAAAGAAACAGGACACAAATGACAGAACTAGAGGAAAGCAGGCTGCTGGATATAGAATTCAAAACCACACTTTTGAGGTCTTTTAAGAGTCTTCTAGAGACTGCCGATAAACTTAATGAGATGTACAAGAAATCTAATGAGACCCTCGATGTTGTGATAAAGGACCAACTAGAAATTAAGCATACACTGACTGAAATAAAGAATATTATACAGACTCCCAACAGCAGACCAGAGGAGCACAAGAATCAATTCAAAGATTTGAAATGCGAAGAAGCAAAAAAACACCCAACCGGAAAAGCAAAATGAAAAAAGAATCCAAAAATACGAAGATAGTGTAAGGAGCCTCTGGGACAGCTTCAAGTGTACCAACATCAGAATTATAGGGGTGCCAGAAGAAGAGAGAGAGCAAGATATTGAAAACCTATTTGAAGAAATAATGACAGAAAACTTCCCCTACCTGGTGAAAGAAATAGACTTACAAGTCCAGGGAGCGCAGAGAACCCCAAACAAAAGGAATCCAAAGAGGACCACACCAAGACACATCATAATTAAAATGCCAAGAGCAAAAGACAAAGAGAGAATCTTAAAAGCAGCAAGAGAAAGAAACTCAGTTACCTACAAGGGAGTACCCATACAACTGTCAGCTGATTTCTCAACAGAAACTCTGCAGGCCAGAAGGGAGTGCCAAGAAATATTCAAAGTGATGAATACCAAGAACTTACAACCAAGATTACTTTATCCAGCAAAGCTATCATTCAGAATTGAAGGTCAGATAAAGAGCTTCACAGATAAGGAAAAGCTAAAGGAGTTCACCACCAAACCAGTATTATATGAAATGCTGAAAGGTATCCTTTAAGAAGAGGATGAAGAAGAAAAAGGTAAAGATACAAATTATGAACAACAAATACGCATCTATCAACAAGTGAATCTAAGAATCAAGTGAATAAATAATCTGATGAACAGAATGAACTGGTGATTATAATAGAATCAGGGACATAGAAAGGGAATGTACTGACTATTCTTGGGGGGTTAAGGGGTGTGGGAGATGCGGGAAGAGCCTGGACAAAAATCGTGCACCTATGGATGAGGACAGTGGGTGGGGAGTGAGGGCGGAGGGTGGGGTGGAACTGGGAGGAGGGGAGTTATGGGGGGAAAAAAGAGGAACAAATGTAATAATCTGAACAATAAAGATTCAATTAAAAAAAAAGAAAAAAAGAAACTGCCCCGGAGACTGAAGGGTCCCAGGTTTGACTCTGGTCGAGGGCACATGCAGGAGGCAACCAACTGATGTGTGTCTCTCTCACATCGATGTTTTTTTCTCTCTCTCCCCCTCCCTTCCACTCTCTCTAAAAATGAATGGAAATATATCCTGGGATGAGGATTACAAAAAATGTCAAGAAACAAAGGATAAATATGGAAAACTATAGCTCCAATATAGAAGACAAAAAAATTTGTCTATAATATTTGAAGAGCTCTTATCCTATATAATAAAGAGGTAATATGCAAATTAACCCCCACGCCCTCACAAGATGGCTGCCTACGACCCGGCCGGCAGGGGGGTTAGTGAGGGGTGATCAAATGACTGAATAAGCAGGCTGCGTGGGGCGACCAGGTTGGCAGTGGGGCCATGAGGGACGGCCAGGTTGGCAGGGGGGCAGTTGGGGGTGACCAGGCTGGTGGGAGGGGCAGTAAGGGGTGACCAGGCCAGTGGAGGGTGGCAGCTAGGAGTGACCAGGTCAGCAGGGAGGGGGCAGTTGGGGGTGACCAGCACACAGAGGCAGTGAGGGGTGATCAGGCCAGTGTGGGTGGGGCAGTTAGGGGTGACCAGGCAGGCAGGCAGGTGAGCAACTAGAAGCCAGCAGTCCAGGATTGTGAACAGGATGTCCGATTGCTGGCAGTCGGACATGCCAAAATATATATACCCTTTGAGCAGCAATCCCTTTCCTGGGCATATATCTCACAGAAACACACACACACACACACACACACACACACACACACACACACAAACACACACACACACACACACACAAATGTGAAACTCTACTTATCGATCTTATTGCAGTCTTGTTTGTCGTACTAAACCAGCGGTTCTCAATCTGTGGGTCGCGACCCCTTTGGGGGTCGAACGACCCTTTCACAGGGGTCGCCTAAGACCATCAGAAAACACATATATAATTACATATTGTTTTTGTGATTAATCACTATGCTTTAATTATGTTCAATTTGTAACAATGAAATTGGGGGTCACCACAACATGAGGAACTGTATTAAAGGGCCACGGCATTAGGAAGGTTGAGAACCATTGTTAACCAACCAACCAAACAAACTGGAGGCAAGTGCCACTAAGAGAGGAAGAGATTTTAAAAATTATGGGCCAATCTCATCCACACATATTATGCAATTTTCAAAAGAATAATTTAGAACTATGTTACATGATTTGACTTGGGGGAATTTCTGTGACATATTGTTATTGAGAAATGCATGATGCTACAAAGCTTGTATAATATGATTTCCATTATTACTAAATAAGTAAGGACCCTTAATATATGTACAAGTGCGCATGTGAACATGGAGAAAAGATACTTTCTTGGTTTTAACACTCTGTGGGTAGGAGATCTGGAGAATGCCAGCAGCAGAAAAAAAAAGAAAATAAAAGACTTTAGTACATCCTCCTCCCATATCTATGACATGATTCAATGTATAATTTAAAAATTAATATATTTATTTATGTATTATGTACATATTTATTTTTATATTTGTGTATAGATATGTGTCCAAGATAGCTGGCTGGAAAATTAACGTAAATAATGATTTTCAAAAATATGTTAATGCTTCTTTATACACCATTCATTTGATCTTCGTGACTTCCTAGGAGATGTGACCTTTAAATGTCAAAGCCCACAGGGCTTGCTGCCTGGCTCCCGTGATGGACATCTGCAGCGAGATGCCTGGATCAGGCCCTCTTCCTCTTTGTGTGAGTGTGTTTAGGGAGCTGGACTTGGCTGCTGGATTCTTCCTGCCTTCAGGGCTTTGGGTTTCTCCAGGCTTCTCTGTGATATGCTTACTCTTTCAGATACAACTCTCCCTCTTAGATGAAAGGGAGAGCTTCAAGCTTTACCTGGCTGTGGGTTCTGGACCCCAATTAAGGCACAAGTGAAAAGAGAAGCATCAGCCAAGGAATACCCATAAGGGCACACATTAACAGAGTCACTCCAGCCAATTTTCAGACCGTGGAGCCTGAGAATAAATTATTGTTGTTTCAAGCCACTGAGTGTAGAGTATAACACAGAATTCATGTGACAATAAATGATTGATGTTATCCCCTTATACATGTCAGGATAAAAAGAGACATGAAGATTGGAAATCCAGGTCATGCCTACATTTGAGAGGACCTTAAGTACCAAGTTATGGAGTTTAGACTTTATTCTGTAGAGCACATGACAATTCATTTTAGAAAGAATACTTTGGGGACAGTGTAGAGAATGGATTAAAGAGGGCGAAACTAGAGGCCGAAATCCAACTGGCACACTTTGCAAGAATCCATATGAGATGTGCCAAGGACCTGAATTAGGGCATGGGCAGTGACCATGAAAGGAGAGAATAGATTTAACCTTGAGACTATCTCCTGAAACCACTTGTCTGTTTACCAAAGGAATTTGTGGGAAGAGGAAGTCTCCTACTGCAGATGTATGCCTACAACCAGCCAGGAAGCCTATTGGTTGGAAGGGTTGGGTTAATGATAAAATTTCTAGGCAGATCTCATTATTCACTTCTCCTGGATCTATGGGGAAAAATGCAAGTTAATCTGTAGGAGTTTGGACAAATCTACTATCCTAATGCCTTTTAGGATACATCTGAGCCTAAAATGGTGTTGAAGGGTACACCCTATTTTCAAGAGAACATTCCCTTTGCATAGATGTAGATAATTTCCCTTCCTTTCACTGACCCCACTCCAGGCATTTCTTCCAAAGTTAGAGGAGGGTGGGTTAGCTGTGGGTTTCTTTGATAAATGAACTCTCAGATGAAGTTCACAGGTCGCCCAAGGGAAGCTTCACTGGAATAGAGCCAAAGGCTTCCTGAGAAACCATTTCACTTTCTAACAGAAACTTGATGAGTTAAAATGAGTATTCTAAGTAGGACAGGTTTAGAAGACCTTCCTCCTCACTATGGAGCCATCTGATTTCTTTTATACATTAACATAGTAGCTGAGAGGAGTCTTGTGTTGTTGCCTAAGAGTGGGAGATGCCGTAGACCAATTGTGATTATCATTCCTACATGTTGGTACAAAGGTGTGTATGTTTCTCACAAGTAGGAGTATGCTAAACAGAGCCTAATAAATACTTGTTAATATGAAATGTTCATAGATGAGATTGGCTTAGTCCACATCTGTCTGACAGAATGACAAACTTTATATTCTTTGTTGTGAAAATGGAGTCTGGGAAATGTGTAATAAACCTGGGATTTGCAAATGTGAGAGCCTCAGAAGCATGAGTGTATCATGTCACTTTGCTGTGTTGTGATCTAGTTTCAGGCCAACTTGTGATATACTAAAGGGCAAGTCATGGCTTCCAGAGCTCAGTTTTGTCATATGGAAAACTGTTTTCTATAAAAATTTTCTCACTGTCTGTCGAGAGGATTAGCTAGCAGTTGCAAAGCACTTACAAAGACCTTTGAAAACTGGATAGCGGCTAACAGGTACAGGATGACAGCCACTTCCTCCAGGTTAGGGCAGCATGGGTTAGCTGTGGGCCTCGTTGGTAATGAAGCTCTCACGCCTGAGATAAAAAAAAAATTAGGAACAAAATTTTTGGTGTGGTGTGAAGTGGCAGGTCTTACTACTGATGGTAAGATTCGGGGCATCTATTATCCAGGAAATTGATACGATTTGAAGAGAAGTTGAGTAAGCAAGAGAGTGAGTATAAAGACCCACTCTAAAACCACAACCACCTGTTACCTCAAACATCACAGCAAAGATGGCTTTGCAGTTATCTTCTTTGGAAACAGTGCCGTTAAGTCAACAAGGGCTGTGGATGCCAGCGATGGCAGAGACCATACAAATCCTGTGCACATTAGCCTTCAGTGATAAGGAACTGGAGTCTGTCATGCGGGATGCGGTTGTTCTGACAGCTAAGCACAACACTCCTACTCACAAACTGCAGTCAGACATTGAGGCTTGCTGGGATTTAACACACACCCATATTTCTGTTGTGTTTCTTGCTTAGATCCAAAGGCTCTACCCTGGGATATTTCACAATGTGAGTGCAGGAGAGATCTGAGGATTCTCACTTGGAGGATAAGGAATGAAGCTAAAGAGGTGAAGTGACTGCCAAAGGTCATAGGGCTAATTTGTGGTCAAGTTGGAGCCCAGCACCAGTTCTTCTAATTCCCAAATGTTTATTAGTTAAATGGGGCATGACAGCCTCTTTGCAATGCAATTACACCTTACTTTTACATGTCATCACATCAAGAATCACAACTGGACACCTTCTAATATTCTCCTTTGTGACCTTGGACAAATAAATTTGTCTTTCCCTAAAACCTCAGTCTTATTATACTGTAAACTAGAGGCCCAGTGCACAAAAATTTGTGCACTCAGGGGAATGGAGGGTCCCTCAGCCTGGCCTGTGCCCTCTCGCAGTCTGGGACCCCTCTGGAGATAACACCCTGCTGGCTTAGGCCTGCTCCCAGGTGGCAGAGGGCAGGCCCAATCCCTAGGTGCAGCCCCTGGTCGGGCTCAGAGCAGGGCTGATTGGGGAGTTGGGGCACCACCCCCTGTCATTCACAGAACAGGGCGGATTGGGAGGTTGCAATGCCACCCTCAGTCACGCTCAGGGTAGGGCCAATTGGGGGGTTGGGGCACCGCCTCCCGTCACACTCAAGGCAGGGTCGATGGGGAGGTTGTGGCGCCACCCCCTGTCATGCACAGAGCAGGGCCCATCAGGGGGGTTGGGGCTCCTTACCCTGTCACGCACAGAGCAGGGCACATCAGGGGGTTGGGGAGCTCCCCCCTGTCACACACAGAGCAGGGCCCATCAGGGGGTTGGGGAGCTCCCCCCTGTCACACACAGAGCAGGACCCATCAGGGGGTTGGGGAGCTCCCCCCGTCACACACAGAGCAGGGCCCATCAGGGGGTTGAGGAGCTCCCCCCTGTCACTCACAGAGTAGGGCCGATAGGGGAGTTGGGGCACTGCCCCCTGTCACACACAGAGCAGGGCTGATCAGGGGGTTGGGGTGCCACCCTCTATCACCCACAGCAGGGCCAATCAGGGGGCTGGGGCACTGCCACTGTCACACTCAGGGCAGAGCCGATGGGGAGGTTATGGCTCTACCCCATCACACATAGCAGGGCCTGTGGGGGGAGGGGAGGTTGGGGCTCCACCCTCTATCACCCACAGCAGGGCCAATCAGGGGGCTGGGGCACTGCCACTGTCACACTCAGGGTAGGGCCGATGGGGAGGTTATGGCTCTACCCTGTCTCACACAGAGCAGGGCCAATCAGGGGGTTGGGGCGCCGCACCCTGTCACACACAGAGCCGAAGGGTGATCAGGAGGTTGGGGAGCCTTCCCCTGTCACGAACAGAGCAGGGTGGATAGGGAGGTTGTGGCCCTGCACCCTGTCACACACAGAGCTGCAGGGCGATCAGGGGGTTTGGGCACTGCCCCCTGTCATGCTGATCCTAGTGCCGGGAGGCCTCTCGGCTCTGCAGATCCCAGTGCCGGTAGGCCTTGCAGCTCCGCTCATCCTGGTGCTGGGAGGCATATTACCCTTTTACTATATAGGATAGCGGCCTGGTGCATGGGTGGGGCTGGCTGGTTTGCCCTGAAGGGTGTCCTGGACCAGGGTGGGCGTCCCCACTGGGGTTCCTGGCCAGCCTGGGTGAGGGGATGATGGCTATTTGCAGCTGGTCACACACTCTTCAGGGTGGGGGTCCCCACTGGGTGCCTGGTCAGTCTGGGTGAGGGGCTGAGGGCTGTTTTCAGGCTGGCGGGTGACTGAAGCTCCCAACTGCTCCTTTTTTTCTTTTTTATTCTGGGCCAGCTTTAGCTCTGAGGCTCCAGCTCTGAGGCCTCTGCTGCTGAAAGCAGGTATCTGGTTTGTTTGGGTTCTATAATCGAAACAATGTATAACTTCAGCTCTGAGATCCAGGCTCGCTGAAAGCAGGTTTCTGGGGTTTCGTTTAGCTTCTATACTTATTACAATGTTTCAAACTGCAGGCTCAGAGGCCGGCAAGGCAGGTGGGGAACGTTGGAGTCCTCTGTCACTGAAGCAAGCAAGCCTCATGTTAGTTTCAAGCTGCCTGGCTGCCGGCCGCCATTTTGGCTGGCAGTTAATTAGCATATCACCCTGATTAGCCAATGGGAAGGGTAGCAGTCATACACTAATTACCATGTTTCTCTTTTATTAGATAGGATAGGACTAATCTCACTTATCATATCTAAAATTCAGGCCCTTTGAATTTAACCTCCCTTAAATTTTCTTAAATCAATTCTATCAGTTATCTCTTGCCACGGTAATGTTGCATAACAAAAAGCCACAAAATCTTAGTGGCATACAATGATGATCTTGTTGGAGGTTAGGGTACCCACTGTGACTATTAGAAGACAGACTTGAGCCCAAAATCCTTCATCACCCAACCTCCACAAGACCCTACTCTGACTGGTGGGCACAGTAATGCTTTGGATCTTCAGGAATTAAGGAATACCCAGTAATCTCTGCCAAGTCTGGTTATTTTTTTCTTCTTCAGTGCATAGTCACTTTGATAAATGGCCATCGGTGCCTTTGGGGAAAGTTGGAAGGAAGATTTGCAATATAAACTTTTTGTTTATGTAGCAGGGTTCTTACTCCAGGGGCACCTTTCTTCATTCAAGGCGTTCTGGGCATGTATACTATGCCAAGTTCAAGTCTGAGAATTGGTTGTGATTTAGATTATTTTGATATAAGTTGGCATAGTCATTCAATTCTTTAGTGTTTATTGTATCTTCTTATGAGTCATACTTTGTACCTTGCCCTCTTGGGTGTGCTGGGACTCGAGTCTATTCATAAGAGCAGTAAAGATAGGGGGACTAGGTCCAAAAAAGATTAGCAATTTCTTGCAAGGCAAAATATTTCAGACGAGGTAATTACAGGTTCTTCAGGCACAAGGAGACTAACCTCCTTAGACAAGGGAGGGAGGGATACTTCTATTTGGCAAAAGAGGTTCAGTAGAGTTTAGGGGTTCAAGTCACCCAGCTTCATTGCAATTTGGTCATAAATCTTCATTCCAATATTCAGGTTTCCACTGTGCCAATTAATACTCTAATTTTAACCTGGGAAACTCTGTAAGTCAACTTGCACTGTAATTTAGCCACCTACGAGAGTAGTGTGGTTTTGGAAACCTTGGACCTAAGGCTGTAGGACAGTGATGGCGAACCTATGACACGCTTGTTGTTGATTTTTCTTTGTTAAATGGCATTTAAATATATAAAATAAATATAAAAAATATGTCTTTATTTTACTATGGTTGCAAATATCAAAAAAATTCTATATGTGACACGGCACCAGAGTTAAGTTAGGGTTTTTCAAAATGCTGACATGCCGAGCTCAAAAGGTTTGCCATCACTGCTGTAGAAGATAAAGGCTTCTCTGAGGAAGTCATATGCTTTAGGCCCTTATGCAGATTTTGAGCCTGGAATTTAAAGCCCTGATTTCACCATTTCCTTTCTCCAAATCCTGCAGCTCATTTAGAAGCAACCAACCAAACCATTCCCAGTAACAAATTTTTTATTAATTAAGGTTTTGAGAAGCAGAAGCCACTATGAGCAATTCTGTATCATTATGTCATAATAAAGAATTTTTTATAGAAATTTGATTATATACAATTGTAGAAGTTTATATGCAATTGTTGTAGTTGTGAATATTTGTTGTATACATGTTATTTTCATTTGTTTTTATTTCTAAACACACACATACATGTATAAACATATTGAATACATAGAAAATATATGATAAAAGTACATAGAAAACATATACCAATACCTATCTGTATATATTAATATAAACATACATACACAGCTATAGAAAATTTTGTCTTTGGGCCAAAAAAAAAAAAAAATAGACTCAGAGAAACTGAAACTCTCCCACTACAAGTTCTGAGAAAAGCGAAATAAAATGTTTGAAAATTCTTTGAAATTTATAGCTGAGCCTATAAGGGGTGGGGGGGGGGGGGAGAGAAGGGAAATCCCTAGGTCCCAGAAATGAAGAGGGAACTGAAAGCCAGGTCAGTAAGTTTACACACTGACATTGGCTGCCCTTGGTGTGGGGATATGGTTCCTGCCACTGGGGCCTTGGTCTTTAAGGACCACAGTGTATAAAAGAAGGAGCTAGAATTTACATGATGTGGTGAGTGAAAAAGCCAAAAATGCAGTCTGAGGCTGTCCTCTCGGTGAAAGGATGTAAGAGAAAAAGTCTACACAGTGGTCAAAGACTGAAAAAGGAAACATCTCTGTTTCTACTTGGCTCTTGGTAGACAAAAGAATTCTCACCTGAGAATATGACACCAACAAACCTATGACTTGCATGGATTCGATATCCACATTTATATTGCCTACATGGTTCATGAATTCAAATTCATAATAAGTAATATGAAACTTAATCATAAATTTGATACGCATAAATATAAACAATAACAACACCAACAAAATGATCACTATTGTGGGGATATAATTTCAAAGTGGAATTAAAGTAGAAGAAAATAACATAAGATGACAGGGAATTTACTAAATTTAAAAAGTTCTAGTCTCATTATGTGTGAGAAAGTTTGAAATATTAATTAAACTTAGATTTTTTAAAAAATATATTTTGTTGATTTTTTACAGAGAGGAAGGGAGAGAGATAGAGAGATAGAAACATCGATGAGAGAGATACATCGATCAGCTGCCTCCTGCACACTCCCTACTGGGGATGTGCCTGCAACCAAGGTACATGCCCTTGACCGGAATCGAACCTGGGACCCTTCAGTCCACAGGCCGATGCTCTATCCACTGAGCCAAACCAGTCAGGGCTAAACTTAGATTTTTTGATTAATCATGTATGTAGAATTTTAAGAGTAATCCTCAAAATATAGAAACAAGTAACTCCAAAATCAGAAGAAAACAAGAGAAGAAATAGAAAACATGAATAAAATAAAATTTATTTATTTATTTTTTTTTTTATTTTTTTTTATTTTTTTTATTGCTTAAAGTATTACAAAGAGTATTACATATGTCTCCTTTCTTTACCCCCGCCCTTGACAATCCCCTGGCCTCCCCTACCCCCCAGTGTCTTATGTCCATTGGTTATGCTTATATGCATGCATACAAGTCCTTTGGTTGATCTCTTACCCACCCCCCTCCTGCCCTCCCACCCTCCCCGGCCTTCCTGCTGTAGTTTGACAGTCTGTTCGAGGCAGCTCTGCCTCTGTATCTATTTTTGTTCATAAGTTTATAATGGTCTTTATTATCCAGAAATGAGTGAGATCATGTGGTATTTTTCCTTCATTGGCTGGCTTATTTCACTTAGCATAATGCTCTCCAGTTCCATCCATGCTGTTGCAAATGGTAAGAGTTCCTTCTTTTTTACAGCAGCATAGTATTCCATCGTGTAGATGTACCACAGTTTTCTAATCCATTCATCTACAGATGGGCACTTAGGCTGTTTCCAGATCTTAGCTATGGTGAATTGTGCTGCTATGAACATAGGGGTGCATATATCCTTTCTGACTGGTGTTTCTGGTTTCTTGGGATATATTCTTAGAAGTGGGATCACAGGGTCAAATGGGAGTTCCATTTTCAGTTTTTTAAGGAAACTCCATACTGTCTTCCATAGTGGCTGCACCGGTCTGCATTCCCACCAGCAGTGCACAAGTGTTCCTTTTTCTCCACATCCTCTCCAGCACTTGTCGTTTGTTGATTTGTTGATGATAGCCAGTCTGACAGGTGTGAGATGGTACCTCATTGTTGTTTTGATTGGCATCTCTAGGATGATTAGTGACTTTGAGCATGTTTTCATATGTCTCTTGGCTTTCTGAATGTCCTCTTTTGAGAGGTGTCTATTTAGATCCTTTGCCCATTTTTTGATTGGATTGTTTATCTTCCTTTTGTTAAGTTGTATGAGTTCCCTATAAATTTTGGAGATTAGGCCCTTATCAGACATGACATTGGCAAATATGTTTTCCCACGCAGTGGGTTTTCTTGTTGTTTTGTTGATGATTTCTTTTGCTGTGCAGAAGCTTTTTATTTTGATGTAGTCCCATTTGTTCATTTTCTCTTTAGTTTCAAGTGCCCTAGGAGCTGTATCCGTGAAGAAATTGCTTCGGCATATGTTTGAGATTTTGTTGCCTTTGGATTCTTCTAGTATTTGTATGGTTTCCTGTCGTATATTTAAGTCCTTTATCCATTTTGAGTTTATTTTTGTGTATGGTGTAAGTTGGTGGTCTAGTTTCATTTTCTTGCATGTATCTGTCCAATTTTCCCAACACCATTTATTGAAGAGACTATCTTGAGTCCATTATATGTTCTTGCCTTCTTTGTCAAATATTAATTGAGCGTATTGGTTGGGGCTGATTTCTGGGCTCTCTATTCTATTCCATTGATCTATATGTCTGTTCTTGTGCCAGTACCAGGCAGTTTTGAGAATAGTGGCTTTGTAATACAGCTTGATATCTGGTATTGAGATCCCACCTATTTTGTTCTTTCTCAGGATCACTGCAGCTATTTGGGGTCGTTTTTTATTCCAGATGAATTTTTGGAGAGTTCGTTCTAGGTCTCTGAAATATGCCATTGATATTTTAATGGGAAGTGCGTTGAATTTATAGATTGCTTTGGGTAGTATGGACATTTTAATGATGTTGATTCTACCAATCCATGAACACGGTATGTTCTTCCATCTGTTTATGTCTTCCTCTATATCTTTTTTCAACGTCCTGTAGTTTTCTGAGTAGAGGTCTTTTACCTCTTTAGTTAAGTTTATTCCTAGGTAGCTTAATTTTTTTGGTGCGATGGTAAATGGGATTGCTTTTTTAGTCTCTCTTTCTGCACATTCACTATTGGTGTATAGAAATGCCATTTCTTGGCGTTAATTTTGTATCCTGCTACATTGCCAAATTCTTTTATTAAGTCTAATAGTTTACTGATGGAGTCTCTAGGGTTTTGTATGTATAATATCATGTCGTCTGCAAATAAGGACAGTTTTACTTCCTCTTTTCCAATTTGGATGCCTTTTATTTCTTCTTCTTGCCGAATTGCAATGGCTAACACTTCCAGTACTATGTCGAACAGGAGTGGTGAGAGTGGGCATCCCTGTCTTGTTCCTGTTCTTAGGGGAAATGGTGTTAGTTTTTGTCCATTGAGTATGATGTTGGCTGTGGGCCTGTCATATATGGCTTTTATTATGTTGAGGTATGATCCTTCTACTCCCACCTTGCTGAGAGTTTTTATCAAAAATGGGTGTTGAATTTTGTCAAATGCTTTTTCTGCATCAATTGATATGACTATGTGGTTTTTTTCTTTCAATTTGTTTATGTGATGTATCACGTTTATTGATTTGTGGATATTGTACCATCCTTGCATCCCTGGGATAAATCCTACTTGGTCGTGGTGTATGATCTTTCTGATGTACTGCTGGATCCGATTTGCTAAGATTTTGTTGAGGATTTTGGCATCTATGTTCATGAGGGATATTGGCCTGTAATTCTCTTTCATTGTGTTGTCTTTACCTGGTTTTGGTATTAGGGTGATGCTGGCTTCATAGAATGAGCTTGGAAGTGTTCCTTCCTCTTGGATTTTTTGTAGTAGTCTGAGGAGGATAGGTTTTAGTTCTTCCTTGAATGTTTGGTAAAACTCCCCTGTGAAGCCGTCTGGTCCTGGGCTTTTGTTTGCTGGAAGCTTTTTGATGACTGCTTCAATTTCTTCCATAGTTATTGGCCTATTGAGATTTTTAGAATCTTCCTGATTAAGTTTTGGAATATTGTATTTTTCTAGGAATATGTCCATTTCCTCTAGGTTGTCTAGTTTGTTGGAGTAGAGTTGTCCATAGTATTTTTTAACAATCATTTGTATTTCTGTGGGATCTGTTATTTCGCCTCTATCATTTCTGATTTTGTTGATTTGGGTCCTTTCTCTTTGCTTCTTGGTGAGCCTGGCTAGAGGTTTGTCAATCTTGTTTATCCTTTCAAAGAACCAGCTCTTTGTTTCATTGATTTTCTGTATTGGTTTTTGGTCTCTATGTCATTTATTTCTGCTCCAATCTTTATTATCTCCTTCCTTCTGCTCACTCTGGGCTTTTCTTGTTGCTCTCTTTCTAATTCTTTGAGCTATAGATTTAGATGATTTACTACCCCTTTTTCTTGTTTGTTGAGATAGGCCAGTAGAGCTATAAACTTCCCTCTCAGGACTGCTTTCATTGCGCCCCAAAGGTTTTGGATTGTTATGTTTTCATTGTCATTAGTTTCCAGGATGTTTTTAATTTCTTCTTTGATCTCATTGGTAACCCAATCAATATTTAATAACGTGCTATTCAGCTTCCAAGTGTTTGAGTATTTTGAGTTGTTTTTATTGTAGTTTATTTCTAATATTATGGCCTTGTGGTCTGAGAAGATGCTTGGTGTGATTTAAATCTTCTTGAATTTGGGGAGACTTTGTTTGTGACTCAATATGTGGTCTATTTTTGAAGATGTCCCATGAGCACTTTAGAACGTATATTTTGTGGCTTTGGGGTGAAGTGTTCTGAAGATGTCAATTAAGTCCATCTGATCTAGTGAGTCATTTAGGATTGCTGTTTCTTTGCTGAGTTTTTGTCTAGCGGATTTATCCAGTGATGTCAGTGGTATATTAAAGTCCCCTACTATGATTGTATTGTTGTCGATCTCTCCCCTGATATCTTCCAGGAGTTTTCTTATGTATGTGGGTGCTCCTGCATTGGGTGCATATATGTTTATCAGGGTTATATCCTCTTGTTGTATTGATCCCTTTAGTATTATGAAGTGGCCTTCCTTATGTCTTGTTATGGCCTTCACTTTGAGGTCTATTTTGTCTGATATAAGTATTGCTACCCCAGCTTTTTTTTCATTTCCATTTGCCTGAAAGATATTTTTCCATCCTTTCACTTTCAGTCTGTGTGAGTCCCTTCTAATGAGGTGGGTCTCTTGTAGACAGCAAATATATGGGTCATGTTTTTTTATCCATTCAGCCACTCGATGTCTTTTGATTGGACCATTTAGTCTATTTACGTCTAAAGTTATTATTGAAAGGTACTTGCTTGTAGCCATTTCTATTTTTTTTAGTGGCTGCTTTCTTTCTGGGCTTTTTATTTCTTCTTTTTACACCAGTCCCTTTAGCATTTCTTGCATTGCTGGCTTGGTGGTGATAAACTCCCTTAGCTTTTTTTGTCTGTGAAGCTTCTTATTTCCCCTTCAATTTTGAATGATAGCCTTGCTGGATAGAGTATTCTTGGATTCAGTCCTTTGCTTTGCATCACTTTGTAAATTTCTGTCCATTCTTTTCTGGCCTGATGTGTTTCTGTTGAGAAATCATTTGATAATCTGATGGGGGATCCTTTGTAGGTAACTCTCTGTTTCTCTCTTGTAGCCTTTAAGATTCTCTCTTTGCCTTGTACATTTGCCATCGTTATTATGATGTGTCTTGGTGTGGGTCTTTTGGGATTCATCTTGCCTGGGACTCTCTGTACTTGTGTAACTTTTTTCCCATATCTGGGAAGTTTTCTGACATTATTTCTTCAAATAGATTTTCTAATCCTTGCTGCTCTTCTTGTCCTTCTTTCAGCCCTATTATGCATATGTTACTTCGTTTCATGTTGTCCTGAAGCTTCCTTAGGCTCTCCTCCTGCTTTTTAATTTTTTTCTCCAGTTGCTGTTCAGATTGAGCTTGTTTCTCCGCCTTATCTTCTAATTCACTAATTCGGTCCTCTGCTTCTTCTAGTCTGCTGTTGAAACTTTCCATGTTGTTTTTGATTGTAGCTATATCACTTTTCATTTCTTCCTGATTCTTGCATAGGTTGTTGATTTTCTCATCCATCTGGTGAATGAATTGTACAACCATTATTCTGAATTCTTTTTCTGTCATGTTGCATGCTTCAACTTCATTAATTTCCTTTCTTGGCGACTCCTCATTGTCTTTCCTCTGGGGGTTGTTTTGTTTCTTCATTCTGATTATCTCCCGATGGTTCAGCCGTCGAGTTGTGTGGGCCTGGGCCATGTGCAGTGGGAGCCTCCCGCCACCCTAGTGTCACTAAAGAGCTCTGACACTAAGATGTGTGGTTGTTGTGGGTTGGTGGGAACCAGGCTCACTCAGAGTCAGTGTTGTCGCCGCTCAATGTGGCCTCGTATGCGTCGTCAGAATCAGGGACCCTGCCTGCACCGTGCTGAAAAAGATACCCCCCTGAAGCGTGTTAAAAACCAGAGCCCCCTAGCGTGTTCCAGGAGTCAGAGTTCCCCAAGAATCCAGTATCAGAGTCTCTGTTGCTTCGTGCGACCTTGCCTTGAGAATCAGGGTCCCTGTGTGCCCTTGCACCAAGAATTGGAGTCACTGGCTCTTAGTATGAATGCACAGGGAATCAGGATCTCAGGCGCAGGTGATAAGAAACACAGTCAAGTCACTGGTGTTTGGTGCTGCCTCCTGCCCAGAGAATCGGGGTCCCTGGGCCTGTGATTCAAGGGACAAATTTCTGGTGTTCACGTGATTGCTCCCAGCCCAGGGCTCAGAAGCCGGCAGTGCGCGTAGGCTCAGTTCCTGGGGTTCACGCGTTTGCTCCCAGCCCAGGGCTCAGAAGCCGGCCCTACGTGGGATCAGTTCCAAGGTGTTGGCGCACTTCCAGGCTAAAGTTCCTGGAGCGCTGAGGCCCCGGCAAGGGGTGGGTCTATCAGTTAGTTACTCTGGTGCTGCCCGCGAGCCTGCGGGAAGGGGGGATGGGCTCTGTTACTCACGGATCTGCCTTGGGGATTTCTGAACTTTTGGTGACCGCAGGTCTGTAGCTGTGGTCACAGGTCTCTGTCCCCAGTGGCTGCAGGGTCCTGGTATGCGTCTGAGATCAGACTAGGTGGTGCTGAGGCCAGGATCCTAGTCTCAAGCAGCTCTGTTTCCCAAGATGGCGTGGTCGCCGTGCCTGTGCTGGCCACCCAGGAGTGTCCGCGCAGGGAGCGGGACTCCGCCACCTAAGACTGCCCAGTTTAGCAGCCCCTTAGAAGACCTGCAGAATCTAACTGTCCCTAGCTCATACACACACACCACACGTGTCCACACACTCCTCTATCACTTCCTTGTGCTCTCACACTCTCTCCCTCCCTACCTTCCTGCTGGTCGCCATTTTCTCCCTCAATAAAATAAAATTTAAGAAAAAAACCCCAGCAATAAATAAAAAGGGTAAATAGAAAGCACAAAAGAAAATTACAGAAATAGATCCAGTCAAATATGTCAGCAATAATAATAATAATAATAATAATAATAATAATAAATGTAAATGGGCTAAATTTACCAGTTCAAATACAGAGGCTCAGATTGTATTTTAAGAATCTCACAACCTTATAATCTAGATATATGATAGTTTCAAAATACCTAAGTAAAGTAAAATGTTGATAAAGAGATAGTATAAAAATAACAGCACAAAGAAAGCTGGGATAACTGCCTTAATGTAAATAAAACAGACTTCAAAAAATATAAATGAAAATTATTAGAATAAAAAGCAATAAAAGGGAATAATTTTTGAGGAAGAAATTCCAACACAGTATCAAAGTATATAAACCCCAAATTGAAGAACTCCAAGGAGACATTGATAAGTCAGCAACCACAGTAGAAAATTTTATCACATATATTGCTTGGAAATTGATAGGTCAAGAAGATAAAAAACAAATAAGGTCGTGGGAATTTTGACTAATGCAATTAGTAGAGTAGATCTGATTGATGTTTATAAAACCCTGTTTCCATCAATTAAAAAAATGTACATTAATTTTAAGGGCAATTGTAGCATTTACCAAAGTTGACCACTTGGATTGACTTTTCTTGGGGTGGATCTCAGGGATCAGGTTTTTTTTGTTGTTGTTCTTTTAAGTTTTCCAAGAAATTTTAATGTACAGTCAGGGTTGAGAGTCACTGTAATATAACAATTAAAAATGAATGAGCTGCCAGGTTGGTTTGGCTCAGTGGTTGAGCATTGACCTATGAACCCAGAGGTCATGGTTCGATTTCTGGTCAGAGCACATGCCCGGGTTTTGGGCTCAATCCCCAGTAGGGAGCATGCAGGAGGCAGCTGATCAATGATTCTCTCTCATCATTGATGTGTCCCTCTCCCTTCCTCTCTGAAATCAATACAAATACATTTTTTTTAAAAAGAATGAACTATATTTGTATATATTGATACAGATACACCTGTAGAAGATAATGTCAAGAAAAAAGGCCAGTTGAGCCTATACTATATTTATGTTGGTTGAAAACACAGAACAATAGTTCTGTTATTTCTAAAAAATAAAACAAATATATAGCAAAGAATAAAAATGGTAAAATCTGGTGACAGGTATGTGGATAGCTGCTACATGACTTTTGTACTTTTGTATACTTGAAATAGTTCATATTTTAAAAATTGAACAAGAAATATATTCATAGATGCATTAGGTCTTATATACACTGGGTAATGTAGTGTGTTGATCAGGAAAAAAAATGGGCCTTTCCTTACTAGATTTCACAGAGTGACATTATCTTCTTGATGCTACCATGAAATGCACCTGGATCTTTCAGGTTCAAAATTTAGGTTTGTTAGAAAATCTACTGACAGTGAGAAACGTAACAGGGACCTAAATATTCCTGCTTGGTGGACAACTCCCCAGGCTTATATGATGCTGAAAGAGAAATCCCAAGGAGAAGTTTGCTGAGTGAGCACCGACTCAGACTAAATGGCATTGTTTAAACAATGACTGTTTAACATCATCAGGCTCTGGCAACACCCGAGGCAACCATTTCAGGACTGGATTGACCTTGGCAATGAGATTGGAAATTCCAAAGTCCATTTGAGACTTTTTCTTGCCTCTAGACAGAGCTGGATGAGCAGAGTCTATATTTGACTCTGTGAAATCATGTTAAGGCTTTCAAGGCTGAACTATACCTCCCCATTCCCTCCACTGGAAAATATCTTTAGATCAGTTAATAGAGGTTCCAGTCAGCTAAGGTTTGAGAGGCATTCTCTCTTTATGGTAATTTTCCATAGTGTGGCTTTGTTCTAATTTGGGTTGATTTCATAATATTTCTCTAAGTACTATCTTACTCTTTTATGTCCAAAGAATTTAAGGGGAAAACACTGTACTGAATGCCTCAAGAAATGACATACTGACCATAATACTTTCCTGCTTAAAAGACTTCAGTAGCTTCCTTTCTCCCGGGCTAAGGCTCCACCTCCCAATAGCATGATTTGGCTCCTGCCTGTACCTCAGTCTCATCTTCTGTCCCTTCTGCCCTAGTATTGCACCCTCAGCAACGCTGCACCAACACCCTGCTTTTTGTTCCACACACACTGAGCTTGCTTCTGCCATGGATCCAGCTGCCAGGAGGGCTAACCCCTCCCCTGTGCCCTTCACTTGTTAGATCCTACCTATAATTCACTCATTATTTCATTATTCACTCAACTGTTACCTTCACTGGGTAGCCTTTATCACTTTCTACACCTCCTATCTTGGATTCACCACCCTCCCTCTATGCTCCTATAGCCACCTTTGCAGGCTTCAGTTCTGGCACTCAGCATACAGTGTTTGAAAATTTCTGCTTATGTTTCTGTCTCCCCAACTGGGATTGATTATTCCAGCAAAAGCAAGAACCATGTCATTTTAATTGTCTCTTGTACGCTGGTCACTGACTATTTCTAGCTCTCTGCTCTGGGCATGTGGTAGGATTGTATTTCTTGACCCCCTGAAGTCATGTGACTAGTTCTGGCCATGAGTTATGTGTGTCAGTCCTGTATGGAGAAGCTAATGGTCAGCGGGAGACCCTCTAGTCTAGGCTCTGGCTGTTCCCTTGGCTGACCGGCAATGGACAGGTAGTGACTGCTCTGTCAACCTACGACCCAGAGTGAGGATGATGAAGATGGTGAACAACAGATCCCTAGCCAACCCATGGTGCCCCACAGCGTGAGTACAAAATAAGCTTTGTTTTAAATCACTATGATGCGGGGTTGTTTGTTATCACAGTATAAGCAAGTCCATCTGATTGATACATATCCCAAACACTTGGCATGGGGCTGGCATTTGTAAGTGCTTAATAAAAGTTTACTGAAAGAAAAAAACACACCACACATTAAATATTAATTGGATTTAAGTAAGACATCTAAACTTTAGGTTTCTTTTCAAATACTTCACTGTGTATGAGAATAAGTGTCTACTGAAATGAAAATTAAACCACTGAGTTAGAAATAGTCACCAAGAAGAAGAGGACTATCATTTGTAGCCAAGGATGAAACATGATTGGGGAACACATTTCTCAAGCAGAAGAAATATTTAATATCCCAAATTAAGCAAATATCCCATTTGAGGAGTCAGCATTTGAAATCCTGTCCTAGGGCTCTTGTACACCTTGCAGGCTATGTAATTTGCTTGAGAATTATATATTTAGCTCTTCACTGCCCTTTCCTGATTCTACAGGTTTTCCTAAGGTAGGGAGAGACTCATTTATTGTTAACAGTGGGGAGCGGGAGGGGAGAGGGGCTGGTGGGTGGGTGATAAAACATAGGACATATTTTTTCTGAATGGTTTCCTTGGCTTCTCTAACTTTTGTCACTGCCTGCAATAGTGGCATGACAGCCAAAATATGACTTCTTAATAGCTGAGCTCCAAGGAAAGTTAATGAATAGAAAAGCAGCCACTGACATTTATTGAGTATGTGATAATGTTCCAAGAATTTACAGAGAGTGCAAAAGATAAATAACACCCCCACCAGAAACTTATAAAATACCTGGATAAACTTTACACAAGAAGCCACTTGCAAATGTACGAGGGATTGTTACTGATTTGTTTTGGGCCAAGGCCAGGTATGTGTGTTAGCGTGTGCGAACATGTACTTCCCATCTGTGTAAATTGTCTCTTGTGTAACTGAGCTCTTGAAGTGCCTGCATGCATTAACTGGTCACATTCACAATTCCTCTCCTTCAGGACAAAGAGCTGTGTGGTCCCAGGAGAACAAGGACATTGCTTCAAAGCTCAGAGGCCAAGGTAGAGGTGGGCAGTAATGGTAGGAGAGAGAGGGCTCATGTTGGAGAAGGTGGGAAGGAGAGAGTGAGCATAATTAACTCATGGGGGAGACAAACTAACAAAAAATTAAACTCATCCAGAGGCAAGAGCAGAAGCCAAACTTCTAACCCTAACCTAGAAGGGCCTTTGTAATCTGGCCCCTGCTATCAAACCATCCACCACACTTGTCCCTTCATTCCTGATGCTCCATCTATGTTCAGATTCCTGCTGTTACTCAAACACTTCAAGCTTTTTCTCTCTGAGCGACTTAGCACTTGATGTCCCCTTTGCCCAGAAATCTGTTCCCTGGATCTTCACAATGCCTGGCCTCTCTTTTTAGGTCTTAGTTTAAATATTGCCTTCTCAGAGAGATCTGGCCTGACCTCCATACTCTAAATGAAAGGTATCCAGAAATGTTTGTTGAGTAAATGAACTTGATAGAAATGAAAACAGTGTGTTCTGCTAGGTGTTTTACAGAAACGGAAACCAAGGTACTAAGCATTGAGGTGACCTATTTTGGGTTATCCAGGCAGAGCTAGACTCTGGTACTCTGAATGTAAAAGTGCTGCTATCTGAAGTTAGACATGGAGAACCAGGGTTTAGCGACATAGCACTGGCAATTAACCGCTTGTACACCTGTACTTTGTTATCAGTGGAATGTGTCACTTTTGGGGGGAGCTTCCTTAACTTTTTTGTGCTTTAGTGTTTTTATCTGAGGATATATAAACATATGTTTAAAAATGTTATTAAACCTGAAAAAAAATATTTGCAACTTACATCACAAAGAGCTCACAGAATAATATAAAAGCGCTTCTGAAAACATAGAAGACCTAGACCAGTGATGGAGAACCTATGACATGCGTGTCAGAGGTGACACGTGAACTCATTTTTTTGGTTGATTTTTCTTTGTTAAATGGCATTTAAATATATAAAATAAATATCAAAAAATTTCTATATGTGACACGGCACCAGAGTTAAGTTAGGGTTTTTCAAAATGCTGACACGCTGAGCTCAAAAGGTTCGGCATCACTGCCCTAGACCAACACATCTATGAAAAAGTGGGCTGGAAATATGAGCAGACAGTTCACAGAAAAAAAGGGAAGTGGCCGTTAAGCATATGAAAAAATGCTCAACCTTACTTATAATAGCAGAAATACACAGGAAAGGTTCACTGACATAATTTTTTTTCACCTATCAAATTAACAAATATCTAGAAGAATTATAACATATTTTGTTGGTAAGGCTGTGGAGAAATAGTCACATACATTGCTAGTGGGAATGTGAAATAGTACAAACCTGATGGCTATAAATTTGGCATAACTTTGATCTAGCATTTCAACCTTTAGAACTCTATCCATAAAATATGATGTAAAAGTAAAAAACAAAAAAAAGAAGGACTTTTATACATTATTATAAACTAGAGAATTATTTATTGTATTGTTTATTTGCTATTCTAATAAGATAAGATTGGAAACTTTTTAAATAAACTATGGAACATCCTCCCAATAAAACACTATGCAACTATAAACAGGAAATGGGCTATCTTTAAATGTAGTCATGGAGTGATCAACTCAATAAGATGTTTAGTAAAAAAAATAAAGGTAGAGATGTATACATAGTATACAGGAAGAGGGATATGGAAGAGGGATATGAGTATCTAAGGAAGAAGGATATGAGTATCTCTGTGTGTAGTTGCTAATATTTAATAAACCATAATCTACACTAATAAAAGACAAACATGCAAATTGACCATACCTTCGCTATGCCTTAAGCCACGCAAATTAACCCAACCAAGATGGTGGCCAGCAGCCATGGAGCTGAAGCAAGCAGGAGGCTTGGTTGCCCCAATATGGAGGAAGCCAAGCTTCCCACCTGCCTCCTGGCTCTGAGCTCAACTCAAAGCAACAAAGTTTCAATTATAGAAGGTAAATAAATCCAAGAATAAAAAAGAAAAAAAAGGAGAGGCTGGAAGCTTCCATCACCGGGGGGGCTTGGCTAGCCTGAAAATGGCTCTCAGCCCCTCACCCAGGCTGGCCAGGCACCCCAGTGGGAACCCCCCACCCTGAAGGGGGTGTGACCAACTGCAAACAGCCATCAGCCCCTCACCCAGGATGGCCAGGCACCCCAGTGGGACCCCCACCCCAATTTGGGACACCCTTCAGGGCAAACCAGCCAGCCCCCACCCATGCACCAGGCCTCTATCCTATATAATAAAAGGGTAATATGCAAATTGATCCTAACAGCAGAGCAACTGGGAATCACTGGTTACTATGACACACACTGACCACCAGGGGGCAGATGCTCAATGCAGGAGCTGCTCCCTGGTGGCCAGTGTGCTCCCACAGGGGGAGTTCTGCTCAGCCACAAGCCAGGCTGAGGCTGCCAATACAGTGGTGGTGGTGAGAGCCTCTCCCGCCTCCTCAGCAGTGCTAAGGATGTCCTACTGCAGCTTAGGCCTGCTCCCCGCTGGCAAGTGGACATCCCCTGAGGGCTCCCAGAGTGATGTCTGACTGCCAGCTTAGGCCCAATCCCCTGGGAAGTAATCCTAAGCCAGCAGGTGGTCATCCCCTGAGGGGTCCCAGACTGTGAGAGGGCACAGTCTGGGCTGAGAGACCCCCCCCGAGTGCACAAATTTTTGTGCACTGGGCCTCTAGTCCTATATAAAAGCCCCGTGACTGAAACTGCGGAACGACCAGAGACCAGAACAACCGTGGCCCAGGCTGGCCCCACCCCTTAGCAGAGACCCCCACCCTGATCAGGGGCCCCCATCAGGGTAGGCCATCTGGCCCCCACCCATGCACTGGGCTGCTATCTACACTAATAAAAGACAAAGATGCTAATTGACCATACCTTCCCTATGCCCAAACCATGACCACCAGCCAATCAGAGCGGCTATATGCAAATTAACCCAACTAAGATGGCGGCTGGCAGCCACAGAACTGGAGCAAGCAGGAGGCTTGGTTTCCCTGACGATGGAGGAAGCTAAGCTTCCCGCCTACTCTGGCTGGCTGTGGCCTTTGCAAAAGGCAACAAAGTTTCAATTATAGAAGCTAAATAAATCCCAGATGCCTGCTTCCAGCCAGCCTCCCCTGGGAGCTTGGGTAGCTGGGGGCTGTGGCCAGCCTGCAAACAGCCATCAGCCCCTCACCCAGGATGACCATACCCTCATGGGGTGAGGGTCCCTGCTGGGGGGCTTGGCCAGCCTGAAAACGGCCCTCAGCTCCTCATCCAGGCTGGCCAGACACCCCATTGGGGACCCCTACCCTGAAGGGGCTGTGGCCAGCCTGCCAACAGCCATCAGCCCCTCACCCAGGATGGCCAGGCACCCCATCGGGGACCCCCACCCTGAAGGGGTTGTGGCCAGCCTGCAAAGAGCCATCAGTCCCTCACCCAGGCTGGCCAGGCACCCCAGTGGGGACCCCCACTCTGAAGGGGCTATGGCCAGCCTGCAAACATCCATCAGCCCCTCACCTGGGCTGGCCAGGCACCCCAGCGGGGTCCCCAACCCTGAAGGGGCTGTGGCCAGCCTGAAAACAACCATCAGCCACTCACTCAGGCTGTCCAGGCACTCCAGCAGGACCCCCCTCCCTGAAGGGAGTGTGGTCAGTCTGAAAACGGCCCTCAGCTCCTCACCCAGGCTAGCCAGGCACCCCAGAGGGACCCCCACCCTGATCCGGGACACCCTTCAGGGCAAACTCAGGGAGCGGGCCTAAGCCAGCAGGTGGTCATTCCCTGAGGGGTCCCAGACTGTGAGAGGGCACAGGCCAGGCTGAGGGGCCCTCCCGAGTGCACAAATTTTTGTGCACCGGGCCTCTAGTCCTATATAAAAAGGGTAATATACAAATTGACCCTAACGGGGGAACAACCAGAACGACTGCTTGACCAGTTACTACGAGGCGCACTGACCACCTCTTGGTTCCTTCCCCCGGCCAGCAGGCTCTGGGTGGGGGGGGACATGGGTGGCACCAGGCCAAGGCCCCTGCCCCACCAATTGCCCCACGCACAGAGGGCAACCTGTGGCAGGGGCTGGACCATTGAGAGGGCAGAACAGTTGACCTCTTGGTTCCTTCCCCTGGCCAGCAGGCTCTGATCACCCAATGGTGAATGGGGAACTGGGGGTGGGTGGCAGCGGGGAGCGGGACCGGCTGCCGGCAGCCAGGGAGGATGGCCTTGATTGCAGGCCAGGCCTAAGGATCATACCCGTGCATGAATTTTGTGTGCCGGACCTTTAGTAAATAAATAAAATAATTACTTAAAGAAATAAGGATAAAGGGATAGAGATGGAAGTTAGACATTTCTTAATGTATTTTGTTTTACAGGTATAACAATGGAACAGTGTAAATGTCTTATAAATTATAAAAAAATAAAAATTAAAGAAGTAATCTGAAAAATAAAAAACAAGTGATTTAAAAATCATGTGACTATAGCCCTAGTGTGGTAAACTATGAAGATAAAAAAGAAACCCTACAAACAAACAATAAAAAATAATTGAAAAACTTAATAATGGTCTGTTTGTGTTGTTACCTGAAATGGTTATATATATATATATATATATATATATATATATATATGTATATATATATATATATATATAATAATATAAAGCAAATAAATGATTATGTTAAAGAAATTAGAAACTAAGATTTTCCATGTAAGAGAAAAAAGAATACAAAATCACATAAGCAAAACCATGTATTCCCAAAGTAGAATTATAAATATCAGTATGAACCCATGATGTGTTATTAAAACATACTTCTCTTCTAATCTATCCATATAAAGACAACCCATTAGCAATAAGCACCTCTGTGTCCAGATTGTAGCATATAAATAACATTTCCAGTAAAAGGAACCAGGGTTTGGGGGGACGGAGGGGGGTTCCAGACTAGGGACAAGAGGAACCTGAATATCTTGTCACGGCAGAATGTGAGGAAGTTATTAAAGACTATTGGGCTTGTGTCAAAATTTCTCAGAAGCTAACTTGAAGAGCTTCCTATTGGCCAGATATAGAGCCATGTGAGCATCAGAAAAGTAAAAACAATGAATTAAAATATATTAGATATGTGAAAACTCATGAATTCATAAAGATACTTAAAAAAGTAATTGGTCATCTTTGGAAGATGCTGGAGGACCAACTCATTTTGAATTATTTATAATTCAGGAAAACATTAAGCATTTACACTTCTTTTCATGTGAGAACTCTATCTCAGAGTAACCAAATAGTTAATGAGAAATTTTTTCTCTCTGCAGGACAGTGGTTCTCAACCTTGGCTGCACATTAGAATCACCTGGGAGTCTTTTTAAAATCCTGATTTCTGGGCCTCATCCTCCGGAAATTCTGTTTCTTTGTTACTAATGTTGTGGCCTCACCCCATAACAAAGAAACAGAATTTTCGGAGGATGAGGCCCAGAAATCAGGATTTTAAAAAGATTCCCGGGTGATTCTAATGTGCAGCCAAGGTTGAGAACCACTGCTATAGGAGTATCCAAGCTAATAAGGAAGAATGACAGAATTGGGATAGCACTATTTTGCAACTTCTAATTGAAATAATAGATCTAGGTAATGACCACCAGTGGCTGCTAATATCACCAAAAGAGAGACAACCAGATATCATATGCCTCCTGCTGAATGCATGCAGCACCACCTATGAGGTATTCTTGTAAAAATGATTAAATCTTAATCAAAACAAGCTTCTAGATCGAACATCAATTTACGTAGGAAGCTGAATGGACAAGACCAAACAAAACTGTGAGAATGCAATCAGCTAAGTCCAGAAGGTGAGAATCAATACAGGTCAAACAACCCAGTTTATTCAACAAATATATTTCAAAAAAAGAAAAACCAAAATAGACTTAAGGTCAATATCAACCAAATGCCAACGTCCCCTGTTTAGATCCTGATACAGATAGACTCTAAAATTAAAAATTATGTGCAAATCCAGTTAGTGTTCAGATATCCTTAGTCATCTTATGAGAGTGAACATGTCTGGATATCTGAAGATTTTAAAGAATTATTTTTAATTTGAAGTGGTGTGATATTATGGTTAGGTTTAAAAACGTAGTCCTTATATTTTATAAGTTTATACTAAAATCCTTATGGATGAAATGATATGATATCTGTTATTTCCTGTAGAATAATCCTAGGTATATGTATGTTTGGGGCGGGGGAGGGGGAGTGGTTTAGCAACAGATGGGGTTATAGATGAAATAAGAGGGTTAATGACTGTTGTAGCTGAGTGTTTGTTGTGTTAGTTTTTGTAGTGTTGAGTATATCTAGATTTTACTTGTTTGACACTGTGCCTGGCACATAGTAAGCACTCAATTGATGGGTCCCTGAGGGAGTCCAGGACCCAAACATTCTGGAGCTCTGGGAGACAGGACAGAACACATCTTCTCTTCTGGATCCCAGACCATCTATCTGTGAGTATACAAGAAGGAGGAGACATTTTTATAGTAGAAGACTATCCACATTGTTTTATACCTTGCTTTTTATCACATAATAATATCTCTTGATGATTGTTCCATATCAATGCCCAGAGAGCTTCCTCTTTTTTTTCTTTTTGCAACTGTTCAGTTTTCCATTTATGGTTACATCACATTATATTTAACTCACTCTTTGCGGATGTCTGTTCCCATTTGTATTTCATTTTGGGCACAGTATTTGAGAACTTGTTCCTATAGGACACAGAAAGATTTTCTTTCCTATAAAGAGCTCCATGACTCCATGGATTGCTCAACTATCAGAGGCAAATCAAGACACTCCCCCACCCCACCTCAAACAAGTGCACTCCACAATTTGCTCAACAATTAGATCAACTTATCTTTCAGTAAGCACCTTGGGGGACACACCCCTCAAGTGTGGGTTTAGGTTGGTTTAATTGGGGTGTGTGTTGGTGGGTGGGGTAGGATGAATAGTTCTTCACTATTGTTTGTTATGTTTGAATTCAGATCTTCTTCCCTAGCTGGGCCCCAGAGTCTTCAAGTTTCTAATAGGAGTTTCTAGAACCTGAGCATTTAGATAACTGATTTTAAAGCTCTCAGCAGGTGTAAGAAGGTCAAAAGAAATGCCTTCACACCGGGCTGCTTGGAAATGGGACAAGCTACTAAATAAAAAAGTGCAAAAGCAGAAAATGGCCTAGGGTATTTTTAAACCTCTTACAAATAGGTGCAAGCCCAAATTTAACATTGGCTGGTTGTTTAATGTGGCTTTCTCTTTCACCCACCTTTGCTTCAAAGGGATTGTTTTTTTCCTCTCTCTGCCAAAGTACATGGGCTCAGGTAGCAAACTACTCTGCTCCCACAAGCAGAGCAAGTTAGTACTTGTGAGAGCTGCACCCAAGAAGCAAAGGAAGCTGAAGTTAAACTACAACCACACCTCCTTCCCCTCCAGGTGACAAAGATAACCTTTCCTGATCTGGCCTCTACATTCCAGCAACAAGCAAACTGAAGTGAAGGGCAACTGAGCAGGAAAGAGAAAGCAGAACTGGGGGTTCCTGCCTCTCCAATTTCCATCTCCACTCGGAGCTGGCCCAGTGCAGAGGTGCTAGGGGAACTTGGGCACCATTTTCTATCTCTCAAATACTTCCTGGGCACCTTACAACTCTCTTCTTTCTTCTCTCAAAATAGCTTTTAGAAAGGGTTTGAGAAAATGCATTTACACGAAGGTAGAGAAAATACTGTAGAATCATTTGTACTATAGATAATTAATGAGCTTTAATGTATCATCCTTTCCAGGAATATTCTTCCCCTTAAGCCAAATTACTTAGTGGGCATTTCAGGCACCAGCGATTCATGAATAAGAAATAGTGTGAGTAGAGGGTATACTATGGAGTCTAAAATCTTATTATAGGAGTGGCTACCTACTCGCATATGCAAAAACAGTAGTCTACACCTCTAAACGCACTTAAAATATGTATAAGAATCTCACAGTTAAGTAAACTTTGTTCCTACACTTCCCTGCAGAAAAGCAAAGGAACTTTGATTTGAGTGAAACTTCCATGCAATGATCAAGGCCCAGTCAGTCCCAGGGGTGGGCAAACTTTTTGACTCGAGGGCCACAATGGGTTCTTAAACTGGACCGGAGAGCCGGAACAAAAGCATGGATGGAGTGTTTGTGTGAACTAATATAAATTCAAAGTAAACATCATTACATAAAAGGGTAACGTCTTTTTTTTTTTTTTAGTTTTATTCATTTCAAACGGGCCGGATCCGGCCCGCGGGCCGTAGTTTGCCCACGGCTGCTCTAGCCCATCAATCCATGTCATTCTGGGTAGCTCTAGCCTCTGAGCCTTGTGGTTTAAGTACTGTGAGCTCAGATCACTTAGCTTAGGTCAGAAGCATGGTGATATCTCTCAGCATGAAAATATTCATCCATTTCATTCACTTATTTATTCACATTCAACACTGTATTTGGCCCAAAGTCCAGTGCAACCTATTTGATCTGAATCTCTGCCCAGTGTCAGCCTTGTATTCTGGGACCCCATTTTGGGACAGAGACCGTGCAAAGTGCATTCAGGTCTTGCCCTGCTGATTAATTCATCAAATAGACAGCATCCTAATTTAATCCCTGACACTAATCAAATTCAAGGGTTGGAAGGAGAAGGTACTCAAACTGAAAATATATGCAAAGCAGCATGTAGATGAGAAGAACTGGCAGATTAAAAGTAAGTAAACCTGCAGGACTTCTCTTGCATCCTCCCCCTACTCTTGTCTGGAAGCCACTTTCTTGCAGCCTGGCTTTCTGTAGCTGTCAAAACCTCAAATTTAAAGCTATTGGCTCGGTAATTAGACTCTGGGTTTTGGGTCAGGAAGTTAGGTTGGGGAGGGAGGTGGAGTTTTTCTGTGGCTGTCTGAGCAAGTGTAGAAGAATTGTTTGATCTTTGCAGACTCCGAAAATGATAACCAGCTTCAGTGGGCCTTTGGTTGGTGATAGGCCACGTGGGGGGACTTTTTACCTGTCTTTGAAGAATGTGGCACTGGGTCAGCTATCTGACATTTAGATGAGCAGCTCGGAAGGGGAATGAGTACCAAAGGCCAGATAAATATCTGATGCAAAGAAAGGAAATTGAAGGAGTCCAAGCCTTCATTGTGCGAGCAACTCCCAGGCTCTGGTAGATTCTATAAGCTTGTTCGAATGACCTGGATTTAAGCCATCCAAGATTCTTTAAAGACTTTCATTATCAAAAGCAAGAGACTGTAAGAGCTTCGGGAGAAAACTATGGACAGATGCTGAAATGATGTCGCTGAATGTCAAGGTGGACCAACAGAGGTCTTTAACTCCAATGAGCCATTCCAACAGGGGAAGTGTATTTTCTGAGACTCATCTAACTTAGATTGAGTCAAATCTCTTCCTAAGAAGGTAAGAATAAATTCTCCCCTTTCCTACAACGCAATGGTGAGCTGACAGGCACTCTTTCCCCACATCAGACAAGAAGCCCAGGATTATAGTAACTTCCTTGTTTAAGGAGATTAGGTGACGTCTCAGAGCCATAGAGTCAACATGCAAATGGGAACAATGTCTAAGCAGGGTAATATCTGGGGTAGTTCTGAGAAAAGGACACAGAGAAACAGGAAACCACCGTGCAGCACTCCAAGGAGGCAGCGCTGGGGCAGGACTGAGAGGTGGAGATGCAGAGGAGAGAATCACACCATGGATTCTCAGGGAATTAGGACCTAGTGAAGCAGGGAAACACTTCTTTCAACCCCTAGGCAGGTGGGGACTTCTAGGACAACAGAGGTGAACCTTACTCCTCTAGAAACTGAAGGGGTGGTGGTAGTGGTGGTGGTGGTGGGGTGACAGCATAGTTTTACATGGGACTGGATGATAGAAGCTGGATTTGAATAAAGAATTGCAACCTGAGGATTAGGTTCCACACCAACTCTGTTCAATAGAAATATAATGTGAGCCAGATATATGTTTAAATTTTCTAGTAGTCACATTTAAAAAGGTATGAAGAAATAGGTTAAATTATTTTATTAATATACTAGAGGCCCAGTGCATGAAAATTCATGCACTGGAGGGGGAGGTCCCTCAGCCCGGCCTGCCCCCTCTCACAGTCTGGGAGCTCTCAGGGGTGTGAGGAGACCTGGTGATCAGGGGAAGGAGACGCCCCCAACATACCCTCTGTTGCTGCCACTGCTGTCAACACAAGCCTCGGCCAGCCCTGGGTGGCTGGGGGGCTGAGGGAACTGGGGGACTCTGGAGGCAGGTGGGACTGAGGGGACTGGGTGCTGCCATCTTGTGGCTGTGGGCGCCGCCATCTTTGAGGGTGTGGCACTCAATTAGCATATTCTCTCCTTATTGGCTGTGGGCGCCATCTTTGTGATGGTGTGAGGGTCTATTAGCATATTCCCTCTTTATTAGATAGGATTTTACTTAGTGCAATATATCCAAATATTACCATTTCTACACATTTAACATAAGTAACATTTGAGATATATTAAATTAATTTTAATGTTGAAGTAATAAAAATTAGATAAAATTAAAAACTTGGTTCCTTTGTTGCACTGACAACATACATTTCAATACTCAGTAGCACATGTGAACTAGACTACCATGTCAGACAGAGCAGGTCAGAACTTGGGATCTCAAATGATGGAACCTTTTGCACTTTAATTTTGAGTCCAGATAACTGAGTTATATAAACATGTGTGTTTTAAGTGATCTTGAGAGTCTATTCTCTGTTGTAAAATTGATGCACCGGGTGGATGCTTAAACAACCACATGTGTGGGACTACAGTGTCCTTGATAGAAGGACTTTGTCCTTCAGGAGATTATAAGAATGTGGGAAGGGGTCAGAAATGATAGTTGCTGTCTTTAGCAGTCAGGATCGACTAGGTTTTGTTTCAATAATAAAGAACCTTAAGGGAAATGCTAATTAAAGAAAGAGATTTGTGGTCCCTGACCTCATGAAACTCACATCTATCTTTATCAGGATCTGAAAAGAGAGCTAGAAAGGAAGAGGAAGAAAATAATGAGGGGCCCCTGAATCCCCCAATATGCAAACTGTGTCACCAGGCTAAAAATAATAACAATAATAATAATAATAATCAGGGAATTAAGAATCCAGAGCTAATGCCAACCAGGCCATGTTACATGTCCAACTTGGATTGGTGTAGAGCAGCCATGGGCAAACTATGGCCCGCGGGCCGGATCCAGCCCGTTTGAAATGAATAAAACTAAAAAAAAAAAGACCGTACCCTTTTATGTAATGATGTTTACTTTGAATTTCTATTAGTTCACACAAACACTCCATCCATGCTTTTGTTCCCGCCCTCCGGTCCAGTTTAAGAACCCATTGTGGCCCTCGAGTCAAAAAGTTTGCCCACCCCTGGTGTAGAAGGTATCTGCTCCCTGTCCTTGCTCCTGATCCAATCTGACAGAGCAGTTACTATCTGAAACATGGCTAGTCACCAAAGTAGAGAGGAAGACTGCTCTGGGTGGTCTCACAACTATGCGATGGAACCAGAAGTGACATAAGTCACTTCCATCATTGGTGGCCACATCCAACCCAAAGTGACCAGGAAGTACAATTTTACAATGTACCCAAAAAGCAAGCTGAGAGGTGGACAACTTGGTGAACAGGACTTTTGACTATTTCCCTGTCTTTTTTACCTTGGTTGCAAATTGTGAAGTTAATTCAAAATTGGTAAGGAAATGCTGCTTGTGAATTTGTGCCTTTGTGGAGTGGTAGGCCCAGAAAGACAGATTTTCAGGTAGATGTGGTTCAAATAGGAGAAGCAGTGTTGTTTTCTTCTTCTGGCAAAAAATCAGGCATGCAGTTTCCCAGTTGGTCTGGGACAAGAGCAAGAATTTCTACTCAGATATCAGGCATTGTAAAGGAGAGAAAGTAACTAAAAAAGGATTGCCTGTGTTTGGGGAGCCAATTCATTCCAAACACTAAACAATGTAAAAATAACCACGACCAAATACATTTTCAAAAGCTGTGAGTGTGAAGACGTCACTGGGGAAAAGGAGATTATTTAAAATGGAAAATGTTGTCTTGTTAATTTTTGAATCACAGAATCATCATTTTTGTAGCAGGAAGTCTTAACCTCATTTTACAGAATAGAGAATTAAGTGGAGAAGTTAGATGCATTGCATGAGATGAGCACATTGTAAGTCAATGGTCTGGTTGGCATTGAGCACTGGATTTCTAATTCCCTGATTAATGTTTTTTCTATCCTGGTGACACAATTTGCAGATTGGTGGAATCAGGGCCTCCTAATCATTTTCTGCCTTTCTCTTCATTTCTAGTTCTGTCTTCAAGTCTTGCTAGATAAAGATAGATGTGAATTTCATGAGAGCAGGGACCACAAATCTCCTTCTATAATTAACATTTTTCTTTGTAGACAAATATAAAGCAAGAGACTTATGATGGACTGAATTGTGTCCCTCCCTCCCAGATTAATATTTTGAAGCCCTAATTCCAAAGTGTTTGAGTTTAGAGACAGGACTTTTAAGGAGATATTTAAGGTCAAATAGGTCGTACATAATTGGCGTACGACTGCTACCTTTCCCATTGGCTAATCAGGGCAATATGCAAATTAACTGCCAGCCAAGATGGCGGCCGGCAGCCAGGCAGCTTGAAACTAACATGAGGCTTGCTTGCTTCAGTGACGGAGGACTCCAACGTTCCCCACCTGCTGCTGCAGGCCTCTGAGCTGCAACTCTAAGCAACTATGTAACAAATATAGAAGCTAAACAAAACCCCAGAAACCTGCTTTAGTAGCCGGGCTTCAGCCAGCAGGGTCACAACATTGTAAGCAAAGGCCAGAAACCTACTTTCAGCAGCGGAGGCCTAAGAGCTGGAGTCAAGCCTCAAAGCTAAAGCTGGCCCAGAATGAAAAAAAAAAAAAAATGAAAAAAAGGAGCGGTTGGGAGCTTCAGTCACCCCCAGCCTGAAAACAGCCCTCAGCCCCTCACCCAGACTGGCCAGGCACCCCAGTGGGGACCCCCACCCTGAAGGGTGTGTGACCAGCTGCAAACAGCCATCATCCCCTCATCCAGGTTGGCCAGGCACCCCAGTGGGGACCCCCACCCTGAAGGATGTGTGACCAGCTGCAAACAGCCATCATCCCCTCATCCAGGCTGGCCAGGCACCCCAATGGGGACCCCCACCCTGATCCAGGACACCCTTCAGGGCAAACCAGCCGGCACCCACCCATGCACCAGGCCTCTACCCTATATAGTAAAAGGGTAATATGCCTCCCAGCACCGGGATCAGCGGAGCCTCGAGGCTTCCCGGCACTGGGATCAGCGTGACAGGTGGCAGCGCCCAAACCCCCTGATCACCCTGGGGCTCTGTGTGTGACAGGGGGCGGGGCCACAACCTCCCTATCCACCCTGCTCTGTTCGTGACAGGGGAAGGCGCCCCAACTTCCTTATCAGCCCTGCTCTGTTCCTGAAAGTGGGGAGCTCCCCAACCCCCTGATCGCCCTGCGGCTCTGTGTGTGACAGAGTGCAGCGCCCCCCCCCCCGCCCACCCCCCCACAGGGCCCTGCTCTGTGTGTGACGGGGTAGAGCAGGGGTGGGCAAACTTTTTGACTCGAGGGCCACAATAGGTTCTTAAACTGGACTGGAGGGCCGGAACAAAAGCATGGATGGAGTGTTTGTGTGAACTAATATAAATTCAAAGTAAACATCATTACATAAAAGGGTACAGTCTTTTTTCTTTTTAGTTTTATTCATTTCAAACGGGCTGGATTCGGCCCGCGGGCCGTAGTTTGCCCACAGCTGTGGTAGAGCCATAACCTCCCCATCGGCCCTGCCCTGAGTGTGAGAGTGGTGGCGCCCCAACCCCCTGATTGGCCCTGCTCTGTGGGTGATAGAGGGCGGCCCCCCAACCCCCTGATTGGCCCTGCTCTGTGCGTGACAGGGGGTGGCACCGCAACCTCCCCATTGACCCTGCCTTGAGTGTGACAGGGGACAGTGCCCCAACCCCCCAATTGGCCCTACCCTGAGCGTGACTGAGGGTGGCATCACAACCTCCCGATCGCCCTCTCTGTGCATGACAGGGGGCAGCGCCCCAACTCCCCAATCGGCCCTGCTCTGAGCCCGACCAGGGACTGCACCTAGGGATTGGACCTGCCCTCTGCCACCCGGGAGCAGGCCTAAGCCAGCAGGTTGTTATCTCCCGAGGGGTCCCAGACTGCAAGAGGGCACAGGCCAGGCTGAGAGACCCCCCTCCCCCCCGAGTGCACAAATTTTTGTGCACCGGGCCTCTAGTATATATATAAAAGGCTAATATGCAAATTGTTTGCTTGGGAGTTCTATCGCTCACTATGATGTGCGATGACCACCAGAGGGCGGCACAGAACATGGAGGGCGACCAGCAGTGGCTGTGGGGTGCTGAGGGAGTGAGGGAAGGAGGCGGCGGGGAGGCTGCGAGGCAGGTTAACCTGTATGAATTTCATGCACTAGGCCTCTCGTTTTGTTATGATAGCCCAAGCTGGCTAATGCAGAATCTATCCCTAAGTCTCTCCTCCAGTCATATAGAATGTCTTGCTGAGACAAATAAACAGATGTTTCCCTGATGCACTCAATTGCTACTGAATTCACTGAGGCCTATATTTGTGGTTGGCACCATAATGAATGCTGAAAAGGCCATGAAGAATGACAAGACACAGCCTTCAAGAAGTGTAGAGAGGGAGATATGAAAATCACCACAGCAGGAAAATGCAAATGGAAACTACTAATTATTTCAAGTTGTTGGTAAGTGTTATGGGTTGAACTATATCTCCCCAAAATTTATACATTGAAACCCTAACTCCTAGCACCTCACAATGTGCCTATATTTGGAGATGGACCCTTTAAAATGATTAAGTTAAAATAAGGGTATGGTGGGCCCTAATCTAATTTGACTGATATCCTTATAAGAAAATTTGGACACAAAAAAGATCAAAGAGAAAAGACCAGGTGAAGAGGCAACAAGACAGCAGCCATCTACAAGCCAAAGAGAAAGGCTCACAAGGAACCAAATCTGCTTTGAACTTTCACTTCTACCCTCCAGAACTATGAGAAAATAAATGTTTTTCGTTTAAACCAACCCCTCCCTCCAAAAAAAAAATCACCACAGTAAAAACCACTGTGGTCTAGAAATTAAACTGAGGGTCCAGGAAAAATGAATTCTGACTGAAAGGTTGAGAAGCTTCCATAGAGGAGGCAGCATTGATTTGGGAGGGATTCTTCCCTAAACCCTCCTCATCCCAAATCATCCTTTCAATTTAATGTATTTATATGTTATAAACACACATACCACCTCTCAGTAAGGCCAACATTGCATTTTATAGAAACCTGCAACATCCCAATTTTGTATTTTTAATGCCCACTTTGCTGAGGAGAAAAGAGACTTTTGATTAGCTTATTGGTGAGGAAGTTGATATTTGAAGCCAGATTGACTTGACTTCAAAAACAGCATACTGCCCTGTAAAGTGAAAGATGCTGCTGCTAAATAGCTCAGGCAACTCTTTCTCTAAGATCAGTTAATTGGTGGACTTGACATTTCACTTTACCTGTAGGATAAGTTGTTTATTTTCTTAAATATAGATGTCCTTGCTTCTCTACGTCAGACATCATTGTGTGTGTTTTTTCCACTGATGTATCCTGGGTGCTGTTATCAGTATCTGGCACATGGTAGGTGCTTAATCAATATTTGTTGAATGAGTAGTTGCTTTTAGTTTTTTTAAACAGATGTAAAATGTAGGTTTTGGAACAATAAATATACATGCATTAAACTGATCCTTCTACTTGACTGAAATGCAGAGTGGTAGGCTATTTGAAGATGGAAACTGGTGATGAGGTTCTTTCAGTCTAATACAGTTTCTTGAACTTGTGAAATCTGATAAGTCATAGAAATTTGAGGAGATAACCAACTGGTACCTGGAAAAGTCAGCATGGAGATAGAGATATGTATGGGGCCATCTACAGAGAAGATAGCTAAGGTATGGAAAGACAGAGTTGAGGGAAAGAGTGAGGGTAAGACTGGTAGAGAAGTCTAACAGACTTTCTGTCTTCCTGTTATTAGGAGGCAGGTATGCCCCAAACTGAACTGTTATGCCTTTATTCATCCTTACAACCAGTTTTCAGATCAGACATATCTGCTATCTAACATTATTTCATTTATGCCTTTGTTGAAACTTTTTCTTTCATCTGGCTATGCCTTCTCTATGTATCCTCATCCTCCAAATCCAAATTCTATGAAACTCTCCTGACCTCAGCTCCTACTGACTTTTCTTTCTCTGAATTTCTACTACTTCATAAGTAAACCAGTGATCTCTGCTTCTCTGATTACATACCCGTTCCAGCAGAGCATTTTCTAGCACGTCTCCCAGAACATGTATTTATTGATTCTTTAAAATATATACATATAACTGCTCTACAACATTATACAGAAATAAGGGAAATTTAAAAGATGAGGTAAAAATTAAATAATATTTTAAAATATACTAATTGTCATGTCTTCATGTTATTATTAGCTTATATCTCAAAGGAAAATATTCACTTAGGGACATGGCTCCTTGTTGATAACAGTGGATGTGAATCTATATTTTAAATGCTTTTTCTTTTTTATTAATTTCAAAAATGTGTTGACACCCTGACAGATCTGAAAAATTCACCCTCTCATTACCTCGCATTGAAGCTGATGGAGAGCTTTTACCAGGAGAGGTAGCAAAGTCAGCCCTGCTGTTTTCTTGTAGGACATTTTCATGTCATTTGTCCAATTTTGGGGAGCTATTTTATCTATTTTGGTCTATAGGAGCTTTCTGAGTTTTTACTAACTAATAGATAAATCAATGCATGTAAGGAGAGATAAATTCAGTTGTCACAATTATTGAAAAAACAGATCAGCCACTGTCAACTCTTTCTCTTTGTAATAATTCCACTCTTTCCTCAGGACACAAATTCTGACATAGACTCCAGTGAAGGTCCCAGTGTCACCCTTCTTTCCGGTATATCCACACCCTATCAGAGAGCGTGGTCCTATTTATATTTCAAAGCACTTATTATTTATTGGCTTGACTTGTTCTGCTTCATGTGCTTCTCTTCACTTTTTCAAGTTGTTAATAACATTTGAAAGTCAAGATGACCAGTTTTTTGTTTCTGCTGATGGATTGATAATATGCGTAGGCTCTTTCTTCCTTTATTTGTGTATCCTTTTCATAAGGCTTGAATCAAGGGGAAATCATGGTCCAAAGATTATTTGAGTGGCCAGTGTTTTTAGTGTGATATATGCAAACAAACCACAGTTTGTCCATGAGGACCCTACGCCAACATCTATTGTCATTTCTCTCTGAATTTTCCAATTTAAATAACTTTTCAAGGAAGGGTACTCCCCTGAAAATTTCTCACTTTATAGTTTTAATTAGAATGTTCTATTCTTGTACTCTGTCAGTCTTTCCTCTTCTTCCCATTCCTTCTGGAGTACAGAATATCTCACCTGATGAAATTTTTTAAAAATTGCATTTTGTTTAACTTTCCTCCCCAAGAGGGCAATTCAAAAATAGCACTTTCTGGGCAGTTTACTTGTAAGTAATGTTCTAGGCCTGAATTTCAGCACTAGCCCCTGGCTAAGGGCTTTCCCACATGATATGATGATTGAAGACAGACCCACCTGAGCTCTTTATTATACAATGAAGTCACAGATAATGACTGAAATTTTGAAAATTAAATTACTTTAATAAACACTGATTTTATAATTCTATAAAGTATATGTATACATTTTTGGGACACCTTATATATTGGTATATGTATGTGTAGAAATATACATAATATTCCAAAGAAAGATTCTAGTACAAATATTTAAAGCCCAGGTTTCCATGGTCACTCACACATAGAATGTAATTCACGGGTCACCATTGCATGCTGCTGCCCCTAATCCTCAGCACTGTCCTCCTTGCCCTCTGTCCCCACCTGAGCTCAGAGTTTCCCATCCCACACTCAGTACAGACTCAGTTTACAAAGTCATGGTGGGGAGACAAATGCTACTGAAAGCAGCAACTGATATCACATGAGCTTATGCCCCTCTTTCTTGAAGCTAAGTGTTGCCAATCTACTTCTAAAACCTGGGCTCTGGGAAGGGATGCATTATGTCTCTTATAGATATACCTGGTTAGAGCAGGCCTACTGTGCAAAAGGAGTTCCAGGGCCATTGTGAGTGGGAAGAGCTTGTGGTCAGTTTGGAAAAAGATTTTGACAAGCAACTGTCTTACAAAACCATATAATGAGGTAGAAATGTAGCACTAACCAGAGTGCATTGTCCATATCAGGAAATGGTCCCAGACTTGAAGTAACTAAACGCTGGAGTTTTCTATAAACCCTAGTGTCATCCAATGATATCTACAGGTCTTACAATAGGCACATTGGTGTCATGTTCCACAAGAGGCTTGTTCACACACATAGAACTTTGGACTAACTTAATAAGCAAAACTGATTTTAACTGAAGTTTCTACAGAATGATCTTGTTATACTGTCTACACCAACAGGAGTTCTCACTCATGGCTACACATAGACACATCAAGGGAACTTTCCTAAATACTGATGCCCAGACTTAGAGATGCTGATATAATTGGTCTTAACTGGAGTGCGGGGGGCGGGGGATTCTTAGGGGATTTTAATGTGAAGCTAGGTTGGGAACCATTGATCCATAAGCACAAAAACATTAACAACAACAAACAGTTAAGTCAGTCAAAGTTTGAAGGAAGAAAGAAAAAAAATGAGAGACCCAAAAGTAGGAATTTAAAACTCAGAACAACCCTTAAAAGTATTATTTTTTGTAAATCTTGACTCTTATTAGAACCAATAGCTAAAGCCATTGACTTCCTCAATTCTTTAGTTTAGAAAAGTCTGCTTTGTTGTATTTCCAAAAATGCTCTGCTCAGAGAGCTACTTAGATAACATCAATACGTTGCAATTTCTCATAATTTATTTTTTTGCTTCTAGCATTGTTTTCCATTCACTTTGGGAACATACTCAACTGCTTGTTCCTCCATTGGCTTCATCTGCAGGTGGACAAACAGCACAGGGAAAGAATTTAGAGCTACTGTTTTTTTGTTTCTTTTCCCCTCAAGGATCACACCATCAGGGCAATGCCTGCATGCACATCAAGACAGTTCTTTTTCTTCTTATTATTATCCATTAATTTTTTATTGCAGGGGAAAGGATCCAGAGGTCTGGATGGATGCTTACAGCCCCATGATTTGTCTAAATCTAAATGCACACACACGAGCACCTCCAATGCTCGTGAATTCCCATCAAGAACAGAACTATTTAAAAACTGTAACGCTTTCCATTGACACCTCCAGCTGAAGAGCAATTTGTTAGCATAATTATAATGTATTGCATAATTTGGAATAGCTTTTGTTCTCATTGTGATTATCCTTGGAGAGCTCTTTTTTACTTCCCTCTTTCCACATTGACTGAATTAAGACACTTTGACCCTTAAAGGTTGTTTTTTTTTTCACAGAATTTTTTTTAAAAAAGGATGTTTTAATGTGAAGTGCATAAAAAAGGATGGGTGGGAGAGAAATTTTGGTACATGATTCACCTCTTTATTGTGGTGAAGGTAATTTTTTACTGTTCCCAAGCATTTTCTTCCTAGATTTTATTGGGGTGAGGGAAAAGACCCAGGAAAGAGAATTATAGGCCTCAATGCCTCTGAAAGAAGACAGTTTACTAATTTGTTCATGCCCATGGCAAGTCACAGAGCTCCTGTGAGGCCCCACTTTGGTACTCTTTTAAAATGAGAGAACTAGACTAAATGACCCGTAAAATGACCTTTTAAATCATACAATTCTATAAGCTGGGTATATAATGTGAGAGGGAGCTATGAAAATGATTAGAAACCAAATGTCAGATCAACTTTCTGTAGATCTTGAGAAAATGAAAATTCTGGCTCACTCTGGATTTAGTGATTTAACAGCCGGATGAAGGATTTTAGAACGGTAATATTTCCAAGTCCCCCAGAAATGCTGCTGATTTTTCACTAATTGAAAGTGTCTGATTTTACTATCTGGCCAAAACCAATAGCCCTTCAAAGTGAAATAAGAGTGAAGGCTTCAAAATATGCCGCCAGGCGTGAGGCACCCTGTCCTGAGATGCCTTTAACATGAATAATACAGCAAGGAACAACTGGGCTTCTCTTGTTCTTGATACGGACTAGGTTTTGAAAGAGTTAATTTGTTTCTCCCTAGCTATGCCTAGCATACTGTACATTTATAACTTAAAATATTATACTTTTTCTTGCTTCTTGTGCCATGAAAGTTTGGACCTCTTTATGTTCCTGCTGGATCAAATTTTCTGGCTAGTCCCTGTACAGGACACACTTGCTCACCCCTCTCTGCTGTTAAGCCTCACCCACCACTTCTTCTCGATACACTATTTTAAAGTGTCCTCATCCTTAACTAAAATTTAAAAGATGGCCATCCTTTAGTCATTCAGACTCCATACACACACACAATTACCCTAATGCAGTGGTCGGCAAACTCATTAGTCAACAGAGCCAAATATCAACAGTACAAAGATCGAAATTTCTTTCGAGAGCCAATTTTTCTAAACTTAAACTATATAGGTAGGTACATTGTTATTAACTTAATTAGGGTACTCCTAAGGCTTAGGAAGAGCCACACTCAAGGGGCCAAAGAGCCGCATGTGGCTCGTGAGCCACAGTTTGCCGACTACTGCCCTAATGTAATACTGCTTTTTATTTTTGTGGGCTTCCCTTCACAGTGTAATCTGTGCTGGTCCTAATTCCCTACATCACCTGGTCAACTAACCGAGGGCAGACACAGTTGTTATTTCTTCCACAGAAGCTCATGCAGACAGAGTTCTGCACCAAAGTGTGCTGAGTACATGCTGCTGATTAACATAACTAAAGAGACACATTCCCTTTCCCAAATTACTGTTGACAATTTTTAAGTGTCAGTCCCAAGTCACATGTTGGGAAGAAAATGAGATTCTATCCAGCCTAGGAGAGCACTTCTGCTCACCTCGAGGGAGTGTTAATTAAGTGTGTCTCCATCTCCCTTGAGAGTTAACACCTTTCTTGGCAGTAAACCAAATAGGTTGGCATTAAGCCCAGTATAGGATTATACAATGTCTAGGTGTTCTCCGTACATTTTTTTTAAATGTGGATTTCTTGAAGGAGAGAAAAAACAATTGTGTGACTTTGCCCTGGTTCTATCCTGGCCATGGTTAAGATGGTAGGGAGAAGACAGAAGATATTAGAAGGTAAGGAATCTTCTTTTGGAATGCAGGGTGAGCATAATGCACTCAGACTGGGAAAATAGGTCTCCCAATCTTCTGATCTATTAATTAACTCTTATTCGCTTTTTGATAAGGTTTATTATGAGAAATCGAAAGCACTACAGTTTCTAATGCCTTTTAAAATAATAAAGATTCAATTCAATATAGTCCTATGTTTTTGAACAGTGACAGTCTATTTGGTTAACAGATAGCATCCCATTTCTTGACTATGGCAGGTCATAAATTTATTTGTCAACTCAGAAAGGAGGTAGTTCCTCCTCCACCCTCTACATTTAACCTGTCATTTGTGGGTCAGCCATGTGATAAAGACCCCACACTGGTACCCCTAAAACTGTGGCCTTGCTCTGGCCCACCCTTAGAATGTGTTCTCAGTTCCAATGTGGGGTGGGGTGGGGTGAGGTGGGGTGGGAGTGGGCCTGCTGCTCTGAGAGGATTTGAATTTCCTGATAATCTGTGTGTGACTCCTCCCCACCAGTCCCCCCCACTCCCAAGACTAAAAGCAATTTTGTGCACTGAATGGAATTCTACTGGGCAAATAGATGTTGGCTTCATGGACTATTTTAGTTTCCGGGGTTTGTTGGTGGTAAAAGCAAGGGCCTGCCTAGGGCTTCGCCAATGTGACCACAACTCTCAGCTCCATGAAAGGGGTGTGGTTCTCTCCAGTGAAGAGGGGCTTCTGAGAAAAACAGGCAACGTTTTTCCAGAGTCCACGACTGCTTTTCAAAACCATGTTCTGGTAAGTGCCAGAGGAAGTGTTATGTGGGAGGTGGCTTGGTGTGGGCTCACTCTTGCCTCAGGAGAGCTGAGCAACACCCTTTAAATGAGGAAAAGCTGGGCTTCAGCTCAGATGGAGGGAGAAGAACTTCTCATACATTCTAGAATGTATTGGCTTCTAGCTTGTTGTCTGCCCGCCTTAAAATTTTTCCTGAAATACAAACACAACAAAAGAAAAAAGTCTTTACAAAGGCTATTTGGCTTTGCCTCTCAAACCCTATAGACACCATGACCTTGGTGAGGCCATTTCCCTCCCATTGGCGTGCTGTCCTCTGTAGGGGCTGCTGGGAAAGGGGTCACCAGGAGGCCACTAACAGATCAGTGCCTTTGGCTCTGCACTCTCTGTTCCCAGTGATCACCCAGGAAGCCTTACAAGTAAGCCTTTCTGTTCACGTGGAGGGGATTTGCAGGTCTGGAGTCCACAAAGCCAATTTTCATTTTTAATCCTGTTGGAGCCGATCTCATTAATCAGTCAAGGCCTCCTTTTCACACTTGCCTTGGGACACAAAGGGAACCCAGTTATGAGCTGTTAATTAGCTATTAGGGGACTGAGAAACTTCCAGCGGGTCATTATTCACACTGTTTGAGGCTAATACTTATTTAATTAGAACTATTCCTTTCCTGTCATAAATCCCTAGTTAAAATAAATTTAACACAAAATGTCAGCTCAGCTTAAAAAGAAACTGGTTGCTAATTCAAATTCTACTGACTTTTTATGGAATAAATACTTGAATAATTGCTGTTCTGCCAAGCCAAGCACAGTGACTAGAAACCGAGGAGAACACGAACTTGAAGGACATTGTGTGTGTGTGTGTGTGTGTGTGTGTGTGTGTGTGTGTGTGTGTGGCAAGCACACAAGACCAAGAGAGTGGGCTCCCCTTAATTGTCTATCATCCTCCCATACAATTCTTTAGTCTTTTGAAAACTTTGTGAACACCCAAGATCTGAGGATGATAGAGGAGAACAAGAAGCAACGGGGTGAAGCTCCTGGTTCCAGCTCACAGACATCCACCTGGATTCGCTGAGGCACTCAGGGAATACAGGTCCTGAGGAATGAAGTTTCTAGATGGGCGAGGGTTCAGCAGATAGCTTTTTGTATTTGTTATTGAAGCTTGAGAAACAGGAGTTTCTATCTTTTCCTCTTGTATGAGTTATTGACTGAATAAAAAACTACCATAAAACTTAGTGGCTTAAAACACTAAGCATTAATTTGTGAGTAATGAATTTGGGTAGGGCTCAGCTATGTGGGACTTTAATTCTTTATGGCATGTACCGGTGTTTACTTGGCTGTGTTTGAGGTTTTATCAAATGTCTGACACCTCAGTGCTACTCCACAGAGCGCCCTACCCCTCCCCTCCCCTCCCTTCCCCTCCTCTCCCCTACTCTCCCCCTGCCCCTTTTCCCTCCTTCCTCTTTCTCTCCCTCTGGGCCAGTTTGCCCTTGGTGGTCACAGGCTAGGCTGGTTCTAAGAGGGAGTGTTCCAAGTGGCATGCTGAGGCTGCAGTTTTCTGAAGGCTCAGCCTCAGAAGTCATCCAGTGTCACTTCCACTGCATCTTGTTGGTCACAAGGCCAGCACAAACTCAAGGAAAGGGGAAATTGACTTCATCTCTCTATGGCCTCCCAATGACAAAAGATTTGTGGCCATCCTTAATGCCCCACACAAAGCTTGCCACAGCCAAGCCAGACTTGGTTTTGTTAACTAAGGGTTGTGTGGTGCCTCTCAACCATCATTCCAGATGTGAATGATGAGCTCATAGTTATGTGGATGCAGGAGATGTGACAGATCGCGGCATTAATCAAAGATGCCTTTATCTGTGAAGAATAGAAAAGCTAAATAAAACCTGTTAACGTGAAATGAAAATGCATTTGCTTATTAGGTAGGAAGTCTAGAGGTGGATGGTTGCTTTCAGGGGACTGAGAAACTTGCAACGGGTCATTACTCACACTGTTTGAGGCTAATACTTCTTTAATTAGAACTAATATATTGATTTAATGCTTTAGTGATATCGTAAAGTGATGTCTTATTATTTTACTCTCATCTGTCCTCTGTGACATGCCCAGTATTGTCTTCATTCTCAACTCCTCTTATGGCAGGAAGGCTGCCAGTAGTCATTGTGGCTGTTTGCTTCCTTGCTCACGTCCAGTGGGAGAGAGAGTCATTAGGTGTGGTTCTTTCTTAAGAGCAGGAGAAGTTTTCAGAGGACCCCCATAGCATCCCCTCATGCCGTATTGGCCAGAATTGGGTCACATGTCCATTTCTGAGCCGATGGCTGACAAGAGGTATGGGATCATTCTTACACCAGCGATCCCATCCTGGACCTGCCGGTGGGATCAGCTTCTCTAGACGTGGGCTGTGTGGCCTTATATTAGGAAGAAAGAAGATGGCGATGGATTTGGGGATGGGCAGCCACAAATGTCATTGCATTGCTTTAGAAAGAAATCCATAGTCTCAGTTTGTTTTCTTAAGATAGAAAATTAAAATTTCTTTTAATTGAGGCTTCTGTTTATAGAGACATGATTATAGAATGGGCAATATTATGGAGACAAACCTGGTAAGGAATTCTGTTTCTGCACTGAGAGAATAATCTCTCTGAAGTATCTGTTTTCCCTCTCTAAAATTAGGATAACAGTACATGTTTTTTAGAGTCACGATTAAAAAGTGGTAATGTACGCTGAGGCAAAGTAGCCCTGTGAGGGAGAGAGCAGCACAGCAGAAGGCCCTGAGTGGACCAGAGAGAGAGGGGCTGTGGAGCACGGTAGCTTTTCAAGGCAAAATATAAACATATCTGAAAGCCCAGAATGTAAACTTTCGCAACTAGAACCATCTGGAGTGGGGAGGGAGGGAGGGAGATACAGAGCTGGGCCAGACTTCTCTGCGTGTTTCCTCCCCCACAGCATATTTTTTAGAAGTGAAATCAGGTTATGGAGAGCACCAAGGGGAAGTCATAAGAAGACGGGCTACAACTTGGGGACGTGTGTGCTGCGTGCTCATTGGGGGAGGGGACATGGGGGAGAGCAGGCCACTGACTTGGCCTTGTCTGCTGGCGCATTGGTTCATTAGCTGATGACCTCACCGCCTCCTTCTCTGAGTCAGAGTTCAGCCACACAACTGGGGAACCAGTGGGAATGTCCCAAAGCCCAGGCGAGGCTCTGGGCCTGTTCATGTCACCCAAGCACTGCAGAGCTCTCTGACTCCCACTACTTCCCACCTCTTAGCAACAAAGCACAGGGTCACTCCCCTGACCCCTACCCCCATCTCTCATCCCTTCCCAGTGCTGGCAAGGTCTTTATGTTCTACAAATGGGTTCGGAAATGAAAGCAAGAGACTTTCAGGGAGGAAAAAGTTTCCATCCAGGTATCCTGTCCCTCGCCAGGACTTTTTTCATGTGTGTTACATGCCAATGAACTTGCAAAATTACGAGCCTTTGTCTTCTTCAAAGGTGAAAAACAAGCCCCAGCTGTTTCCAACAGCAGTTAAGAGCCACAAAGTGCCTGAGAACATTTCTTCTAATTTTGTTTGACACCAGTCTAGACAATCTAGAAAAAAAACTTAAAAAGTATTCAGGTTAAAGAGGAGGATTTTGATGTTGCACATCGAGTTAGCTAAGCCTCATATTCCAAATATCTGCGGCAATTTTTAGTGTGCTGGGGGTGACATCAAACCTAAAATGAATGCCAGAGGCTGGCTAAATGACAACAAGTGACACGGAAAACTTTATGTGGTGCATGTCAATAAGCAACAGGCCGTCTACATGCATTATGTCCTTGTTACAGAAGCTTTAAGTGAGATATTAATATGCTATTTCCCTGATGAGAAACTGGCTCCAGGGAGTCAATGTCAGGCTCTGTAAGTTCTTGGGTTGCCTCAGTTTCCCACAGATCCGATAACCTTTCCTTACCCACGTTTAACTCCTTGCATAAGGTAAGTTATGAGCAAATCGGGGAATGTGGGTTCCTGCACTAGCTCTGCCCCTCATGAACAGGGAGGCGGTGGATAAGCCACTTCCCCTTTTGACAGAATAGCCAGCTAGACTCTGAAAGCACACTCAGCTCTGAAAAGACACGGTAGCTCTAGCTATTTTGCATGCCCATCTGAATGCTTCTGTAGCCCTGCCTATCCTGACCTTTAGTTCTCCTCCAGGGGTGCGGCTGGGAGGAAGGAACCACTACAAGGATCAGATCTTTCTTGGCCTCCAGAGCCCGGGAAGAGGCACTGGAAATGCACTCTCTCAGGGCACAACTTGGGGCTGCAATGTGGGAGGCCTTTCCGCTTTCACCTTAAAGATCACATTGTCCAAAGTCTGTCGATGGAAAATTAAAGGAGGTGTTTGTTGAGTTGGTGTTATGAAACATCGCATGTGTCTATGAAGACGAGGCTGCGTGTTTATGAGGCAGTATATAAATGAGGTCACACTGGCACATCCTGGCTGTTTACAAACTGTGAGAGGTGGAGTCAGGCAGTTAAGCAAGTGGGTGAGATTCACTGGCAGGCTTCTCAAAGGTGTGTCTTTCTTTCTTTCTTTCTTTCTTTCTTTCTTTCTTTCTTTCTTTCTTTCTTTCTTTCTTTCTTTCTTTTTTTTGCATCGTATCAATGTTTGAAGTATTTTTCTGATGGATTGGAGCTTAAAGGTAGCTAGGGGAGGGCATTGAAGATGCTTGTTAAAATTGGGATTTGTAGCCCTAACCAGTTTGGCTCAGTGGATAGAGCGTCGGCCTGCGGACTGAAAGGTCCCAGGTTTGATTTCGGTCAAGGGCATGTACCTTGGTTGCGGGCACATTCCCAGTAGAGGGTGTGCAGGAGGCAGCTGATCGATGTTTCTTTCTTATTGATATTTCTAACTCTCTATTCCTCTCCCTTCCTCTCTCTACAAAATCAATAAAATATATTTTTAAAACATTTTTTAAAAATTGGGATTTGTGGAAGGTTTTAAGAAGTCAACTTGGGATCTGATAGATTATGATCAACTTATTTCCTCTGCTTTCTTTTCTTCTGAGAACAGTTGCATGGGGTTGGAGCACTTAGATATCTACAGCGGGTGGCTGGGACTCCTCTAACTGGCAGTGGGCTAGGAGATGGGGAGGAAGGGTGTGCGGGATCTGTAGACAGATTAGGAGAACTTTCAGCTACCTGAAGGACAGCCACCTTCTCTTATAAACGTTTCCTCTCTTCTCATTGCTTCCTCTTTTGTACTAGTATTTATCTAACACACTGAGAGCAATTGCGAAAGATTTGCAGAGCTCTGATTTTGCATTTCAGTTGCAAGCCGGACCTTGAAGGAGGACAAGGCAAACCCTTGTGGATACTGTGTTTACATCTGTTAGAGATGAAGACCTCTCATAGCCTGTGGGGGAACTTTGGGAGCAAGGCGGGGAAGGACTCTTTCTTCTAGAGAATGCTTTGGAAATAACACAAAATCCACTCTGGGAGTCCTGACTACTCAGGATTGGTAAATTTTGATGGCAGCAGCTGGTTCTGAGATACTTCAAGTGAAAACCATGTGACCTTGTTGCCAATGTGAAATATACAAGATAAGAAAACACAATGATCAACTAGTCTAAAGTGGGGGTAAGGCCCAGCTTTGTCTAAATCAAAAACCACAGTCATAGGAAGATGCCCTCTCCCACCTGGTGGGGATTTGTTTGAGTAGCATTCATGATACATGGCTACGAGCCTTCTTGAGCAGTCTCTGTGATTAGAGACTTGCCTACTGTTCAAGGTACCCCAGTGACCTGCTGTTGACAATATTCCTTTTTATATGGAGCTTAAAACTGTCTCTTGGAATTTCTAAATCTCGAGCTACATACATACACACACACACACACACACACACACACACACAATCGATTTTCTCCTTGAAAGACCTAATATTATGCCACTGTTTTTTGCCCCTCTTTTTCTTCTATACTAGGGGCCCAATGCACAAAATGCCTACAAGGGGCTCAGCCCCTGCTGCCACGGTGGCGGCTACCTCTGCCTTGGCCCCTGCCGCTGCGGCTTCGTCCGGAAGGATGTCCAGAAGGTCTTCTGGTCTAATTAGTATATTCGCTTTTATTATTATAGATTCTTCATCCAAAAGTCTTTTTTCTAGGCCTGAACCCTCTCAGCTGCTCCTCAGTCTTCACTAGCCTCCAGAACCTCCTCCTGGAGAAGCTCTGGATGGTCGGTGTCCCACCTAAAGAGAGCTGAGCTGCAGGAATAAACGCCACAATGGGCCAGCCTAGCACAGATGCCAGGGGGCTATGACCTCCCTTGAACTGGGCGGTAAAGTACCATTCTGGGTAGTTAATCTCAAAAATTAAGTTCATTGAAAGAAGCGAGGCACAAAAGATCACAAATGGTCCGATCAGTTGTACAAAGTGTAAGTGTGAGGAAAACAAATCAGTGAAATCAGAAAGCGGTTTCTCTGGAGAGAAGGAAGGGCGGGTTCCCTGGAAGGGGCACAGGGGCACCTCTGGGCACTGGAGATGCTCCTTGCTTTGTTTGGGGCAGTGGATGATGGAATACACTTGTCAAAGCTCATCAAAGGGATCATTGGTCCATGTATCTTACTGTACGCAGTTATACCTCCATGTGAAAAACCCCTCAGATATTTTTCACTCAGCAAACCATCTTTTCCCCCTCAAATGTTCTTTCCATTTGTTTAGCTGGAGGTATTTATAAGACAACAGAAGTGCCCTAAATGTATACCAAGAAGAGCAGCTGCCAGCGTTTCTATTGTTAGTCAGTGGAGCATGCCTTCTCCATCCTGTGGTTCTACTTTTGTGTTTGAGAGAAAGAAATCTCAAGCACAAATAACATCTTAATGCCAATTACAGTTACCCTCACAAAAGCTAATTGTGCTTTGGTATTTTATTAAAATACAAGGATTATAAAGGGATTATAAAAACATCTTTAGTAAACTAAAACAAGACTTAGGCGCCCTTGAAATGGGGAGAGCAGTGCCACGCCACTCAAACGATGCTAATGAAATAAAAGCTGCTGATGATGACTGCTAGGTTTCTTCACAGGGACTGCAGTGCAGAGTAGATCTTTTTTTTTCCTTTTTAGAAAATTATTTTATTTGACCTTGTTGGGTAGCTCAGTTGGTTAGAGCATCATCCTGATAAAGAAGGTTGCAACTTCAATCCCTGGTCAGGACACATACAAGAATCAACCAATGACTGCATAAATAAGCGGAACAACAAATCAATGTCTTTCTCTCCCTGCCCCAGTTATCTCCCTCTCCCTCCCCCTTCTTCTCTCTCTAAAATAAATATTATTTTTAATTTTTTATTACAGTTTACATCCGCTATGACTTTGTATTAGATGTAGGTGTAGAGCATAGTGGTCAGACAATCATTTAACTGTAAAATCTTGATATAACACACTAATTTAGGCTAGGGGGTGTCCCTTAAAGCCAAAAGTCTTTTAGGTAATAACGTAGATTTTCCAAATACATGTTAAAAAAATTGACAAATTAAAATTGTGTAATTAAAATTAAGTATGTATGAAAAGTTCAATTGAACAGGAAAGTTTCCTATATGTATTAAACATTTTAAGTTTATACTGAATAGGTCCTGTAAATGCACACACTCACCAGTCACCTGGAATAAAGGGCTAGGGTGTGGCTGCGTGTTAAATCTGCTGCAGAAAGTCACACCCAGTAAAACAGAGCTAAATGTGACTGTGTGTTAGTCATTCACAGAACATTGTTCACCAGCGGTGACTCTTGGATTTAAATATGTTAAATATGTAGATTATAGTTGTAGATATATAATGTTTATTTATATCAGTGAAATTGCTACAGTGTTTTTTTCCAACATATGGCCTACTCACTAAAATTTTTTTAAAAATAATAGTGAATCAATAACAAAAAAAAATGGTTAAAAGCATTTTAAAACTAACAAGGTGTTAATTTTCACATATGACATACGAACCGGAAATTTTGTCTATTAAATCTAGAGTCCGTTAAATTGAGGCCCGCAAAGTCAAGGGTTTACTGTACGTTAGAAAGTGTTCTCTCTGATATTTCTAGTGCCCAACTTGTAACATGCATAGTTATTACAATATTATTGACTGTATTTCCTATGCTGTACTTTACTTCCCCATGACTACTTTGTAACTACCAATCTGTATTTCTTAATCCCTTCACCTTTTTCACCTAGTCCCCTAACATTCCTCCCCTCTGGCAACCATCAGTCCGTTCTCTGTATCTATGAATCGATTTCTGTTTCGTTTTTTTTCATTTATATTGTTCTTTAGATTCCACATATAACTGAAGTCATATGGTATTTGTCTTTCTCTGACTGACTTATTCACTTAGTCATTCATCTAGGTCCATCCATGTTATTGTAAATGGAAGCAGCTCAAGTGCCCATCAATAGACCAGTGGATAAAAAAAGCTGTGGAACATATATACAATGAAATATTACTAGGCCATAAAAAAGAATGAAATCTTTTCATATGAGACAGAGTAGGTCTTTTTAAAAAGAAAATATTTCAATACTTTTCTCTCTACTATTTCTGACTTTACTCAGAATTTGAACATTACTCATCAAAGCAGCAAGAAACAGGTTTTCCAGCAATAGAAAGAACCTCTTTTCAGTCAGTAATTGGAATCATTCTCATAGTCACCCAAAACAGACCATAACCCTAGTCTCACCACATGGAAAACATGAGGCAAATTCCAATATAGGGGCATCCTATGACCTACCTGACCAGCACTCATCAAAACTGTCAAAGTCATCAAAAACAAGGACCATGTAAGAAACCACCACAGCCAAGAGGAGCCTAAGGAGACATGACAACTAAATACAATACGGTGCCTGGATGAGAGCCTGGAACAGAAAAACTAGGAAGAAATGAAGGAGACCGGAATAAAATATGAACTTCAATGAATAACTATGCATAAATATTGGTTTATTAATTGTAACAAATGTACCATACTCAGGGGAAACTGAGGGAGCGGTATATGGGAACCCTCTGTACTATCTTCTTGATATTTCTGTAAAGCTAACATAAAGTCTAAAAAAAAGTAGGTTACTAAACAGCTTGTATATCATGGGAAAAAAATCAATAAGTTTACAAACAAAAGGTTATCAGAGTTTATATATCCTCATGGTGGGATTAAAGGTTTTTCAATAAATGAAAAAAAAAAAGCCATGGAAGAAAGTGTCATAACCTGAACCCTTTGGGAAGGGCAGCGTTCGCCACCCACATGCTCTGACTATGTCTGATCTACCACCTGATGCTGACGAGATTGAGTTTCGATCCCTAAATCAAATGCTCCCTTTTGGCCAGCATTCTGTAATTCCAGTCTTTCTGTAACTGTCATTTTACTGGGTATGAAATGGTGTCTCATTGTGGTTCTAATTTGCATTTTTTTCTAATGACAATTGATGTTATTAGCAGCTTTTTATGCATAATGGGGCATTTGTAGACTTTCTTCTGCAAAGCTCTTCCTTCTGGGCACCCAGCCTCTCCTTCCATCATTGGATTCCTCCTCTGAATCCTAGGTTGGGTGCAGTCATTGGGCAAGGGATGGGTCTTGGATTTTTATTGGGGCAGGTGCCCTCAGCCTCTTGACCACCCATATTTGGTTTACTTTGAGGGTAAGGTGCAGAGTGCCTTTGTTAAATCCCATGTGTTTTGCCTCTAGGGGTTGCTATGTTCTAGTAACTATTTCCATAACTATCTTGGCCAGGCCCCCTGCTCTTACTCCAACCTACCACTCATTATGATAATGAGATCCATCTGATTTCCGATAGGCACCACCATCTGGCCTCTGTTTTGGGGGGAGGGTGGGGTTCCTGTCATCTCTATCACTATCGGTAAGCTTAGTTCTATAATCGCCTTTCCCACCGTCACCCTTCCCTGTAGTGGTCTACAAGCAGGGGCACCGCTGAACGCAGTGCTGTGGAGTGCTGCTCAGTGGTGCACTCGGGCTCTCCTGCGAGGGGCAATCATTAGTGGGTGCTCTGGCCTAGCATAGCATACCCACTCCAGCAGGCCCCCTTCTTGGAGCCTTTCAGTCCCTTCCTCCAGCATCTGCTCTGGTAATTCTGGCATTTCACTTTCACTGAGAGGGACCATTGCTTTTTTCATGCATCTAGGAAACAGCTTAGTAGCAAATATGTTCTATTTCTTGGCATCCTTGCCAGGATATTGAAATCTGTATTTCAGAAGCAAACTCCCAAATGAATAAACTTCCTCTTATTCCATATTATGTTCTAGCCTCCATGATCACGTGCCCTCAGAATCCAGTCGCCTGCGTGTACCTGCTAGGCAAGCCTGGGGCTCCTGTGGAGGTGGAGTCCCTTTTGTTCCTCATCTGGCCCAGCATGTCTGCAGCTGGGTGAGGTTGCCCCTTAATCCTAGTCATAGGCCAAGTAGGTAAGGGGTGAGGTGGAGGCCTCTGCATTGTCTTTAAGCAAAGGAATGGTCCTAGATCTTAATGGGAGAGGTGGTTCATTTCTCCAGGCTCAGAGGGTTTGCAGCGGTTCTCAACCTGTGGGTCGCAACCCCTTTGGCGGTCGAACGGCTCTTTCACAGGGGTCGCCTAAGACCATCCTGCATAGCAGATATTTACATTACGATTCATAACAGTAGCAACATTACAGTTATGAAGTAGCAACGAAAATAATTTTATGGTTGGGTCACAACAAGGAGAACTGTATTTAAAGGGCCAGAAGGTTGAGAACCACTGGTTTAGAGGAATCTGGAAATTAATTCAAGTGTTTGGGGGAAATCAGTCCAGACATTCCATTCCATGGGTCAGGATTCATATTTTCCAATCAAATTCCTGAGTTTGGCAGAACAGACCGGCCTTGATTGAGAGTTTTAACTTCACTGGCCTGGATCTGGCCTGAGCCCCCACTTTCTCTGCCCTCCCTCTGCAGGGGAGGAGAACTGCTTCATTTGCCTTGAAGGCAAACCTCTGGCTTTGCCACTTGGCTTTCAAGTGCCTGCTGGTTGCTCTCAGCCTTAGTTCAGCAATGCATATTCTTTTTGTAGAATTTCAACAGAGTCAGAACATTACTCTTTCTCTGATACTTTTCTAACACCGAACACATGGCACCTGCTATCGCCTTCCCTTCCTCCTGTGCACTAACCTGGTTCAATCATTCGATATGGGGCTGTCTGTGCTGCAGCTGCCTGCAGGGATGGGGGGGCCCCATGGCCAGCTGGCTGGTGAGCGGCCGGCTCCTCCATCATCACCGGCTTTCTTGGCCCACTCCTGGCACCCACCTTGAAGGTCGTGTTCTCTGGGAAGCTGACTCTGGGGTGAAGCTTAGTGTACAGGATGTGGATTAGGGAGTGTCCCTGGGACCAGTGTCCACAGAAGGAAAGAAGGGAAAGCAGACTTGGGCAGTGGGAGAATCACTCACATTTTTATATTACAAAAATTACACCATCATTGCAGAAAACTTAGAAAATAAAGAGAAACCAAAAAAAGCAAAAGTCTCCCCAAATCCTAACCTTTTTGATTGAGGAATATGTTTTATATGTTCTTATGTAAATATACATAATCCCCTTTTTAAAAAATGGTTTCTACACTGTAGCTAATGCTCCATACCTATTTTTCTCATTCAAATACAGGCATACCTGGTCTTACTGTGCTTCACTTTATTGTGCCTCAAAGATCTTGTGTTTTCTTTGCCTGCAAAAGGATGATGACTCACTCTACTGTGATACTCACTTCATTGTGGTGGTCTGGAAGGGAGCCCGCAGTATCTCTGAGGTATATCTGCACTGTGAACACCTTTCTATGAAGTGAATACAAATCTCTTTTGTTATTTTAAGGGCTGCAGAGAGAAGCTGGAGAGCACGTGCCTAAGAGGGCAGCCTCTGGGGCCAGACTGCCTGGGGCAAGGGGAGGGTAGCTCCACGTTTCCCAGCTTTAAGACCTGGGATGAGGGAGTGAGCTTCAGTTTCATCACCTGTGAAGTGCTGATGGTACCTGTCTCTTGGGAGGATGAGATTACATATGCAAAATGTTACAAAGAGAGCCTAGCCCAGGAGTGGGCAAACTTTTTGACTCGGAGGGCCACAATGGGTTCTTAAACTGGACCGGAGGGCCGGAACAAAAGCATGGATGGAGTGTTTGTGTGAACTAATATAAATTCAAAGTAAACATCATTACATAAAAGGGTACGGTCTTTTTTTTTAGTTTATTCATTTCAAATGGGCTGGATCCGGCCTGTGGGCCGTAGTTTGCCCACGGCTGGCCTAGCCTTTGGTGAGTGCTATGTAGGCAGTGGTAGGCCTTTGTATGAAACACCATTATTTCTTTTGCCAAAATCCCTACTTTTTGATATTTTTTCTGAAATAGCATTGTAATAAATACCCTTCTTTCTCAGGGGAGGGTCAGCAACACTTTGTTGCCTATTTCCACAGATAAATGCCTAGAATTAAAATTGCTGTGTTAAAAGGTAAGTGCATTAAAAAAAAAGAAACACAAAACTTTGGTATTTTTTTGCCAGAGAAGCCAATCTGAATGTTGCACTATTTCCAGAACCAGCAGTATTGCATGAGTGCCCATTTCCTACATTGTCTGCATCACAAGTTTTATCATTCATGCAAAACGCTTTGTCTGTCTGCTAGGTGCAACTGAGGTTCCAATTTATATTTAATTACTAGAGGTTGAGTTTTTTTCAGAATTTCCACTTCTTTTGTCAACTGGCTACTTATGGCCTTTGCCTATTTTTCCAAGGGATGATACTTTATGAATTTACAATAACTCTTTCTATATTAAGGCTACGCTATATACTTTGCAAGTCTAAATATAAAACTGGTTTATGAAACTTGCATTTAATATTAAAGTTTGAGTTAGGTGGTAAAGCTATGCTTGATACGAAAGATCAATTGGTTTTTAGGAACCCTTTTCGCACAGACTAGTGAATCTAGGTGAAGGGTGAATGGATGTTCTTTCTACTATTTTTTTTTTCAGTGTGAAATTATGTACACTAATAAAAGACAAAGATGCTAATTGACCATAACTTTGCTATGCCCAAGCCATGCCCACCAGCCAATCAGAGCAATATATGCAAATTAGCCCAACCAAGATGGCGGCCGGCAGCCACGGAGCTGGAGCAAGCAGGAGGCTTGGTTGCCCTGGCGATGCAGGAAGCCAAGCTTCCTGCCTGCTCTGGCAGGCTGTGGCCTCCGCAAAAGGCAACAAAGTTTCAATTATAGAAGCTAAATAAATCCCGGATACCTGCTTCCAGCCAGCCTCCCCTGGGAGCTTGGGTGGATGGGGCTGTGGCCAGCCTACAAATAGCCATCAGCCCCTCACCCAGGCTGGCCAGGCACCCCAGCGGCGACCCCCACCCTGAAGGGGCTGTGGCCATCCTGCAAACAGTCATCAGCCCCTCACCCAGGCTGGCCAGGCACCCCAGCGGCGACCCCCACCCTGAAGGGGCTGTGGCCATCCTGCAAACAGCCATCAGCCACTTACCCAGGCTGGCCAGGCACCCCAGCAGGACCCCCCTCCCTGAAGGGGGTGTGGCCAGCCTGAAAATGGCCCCCAGCCCCTGACACAGGCTGGTCAGTCACCCCAGCGGGGACCCCCACCCTGAAGGGGTTGTGGCCAGTCTGAAAACGGCCCTCACCCCTCACCCAGGCTGGCCAGGCACCCCAGCGGGACCCCCACCCTGATCCGGGTAACCCTTCAGGACAAACCAGCCCACCCCCACCCATGCACCAGGCCTCTATCCTATATAATAAAAGGGTAATATGCAAATTGACCCTAACAGCAGAGTGACTGGGAAACACTGGTCACTATGACACACACTGACCACCAGGGGGCAGACGCTCAATGCAGGAGCTGCCCCCTGGTGGTCAGTGCGCTCCCACAGAGGGAGCTCTGCTCAGCCACAAGCCAGGCTGACGACTGCCAGTACAGCGGTGGTGGTGGGAGCCTCTCCTGCCTCCTCAGCAGCGCTAACGATGTCCAACTGCAGCTAGGCCTGCTCCCCGCTGGCAAGTGGACATCCCCTGAGGGCTCCTGGGCTGCCAGAGTGATGTCGAACTGCCAGTTTAGGCCCAATCCCCCGGGGAGCGGGCCTAAGCCAGCAGGTGGTCATTCCCCGAGGGGTCCCAGACTGCAAGAGGGCACAGGCCTGGCTGAGGGACCCTCCCAAGTGCACAAATTTTTGTGCACCGGGCCTCTAGTGTGTGTGTGTGTGTATGTATATATATATATATATATATATAAAATAACTGAAAAGACAGCTGACTGGTGGGATACTGATGCCTGGTTAGCCAATCACTGAATACCTGACAACTCTCTTTCATGATGTTTGTGGCTGCTAAAAACAGAGAGACCGTATAGCCATCACTGTGGCCAGCTTGAAACATCAGTCTATGAGTTACTCCTGCTGAGACCAGCTGCCCAGGGTTCTGCCTTCCTCTGGCCTGACCCTGGGCCTGCAATCATGCCCTTCTGTCTGTTATCATGTGCTCAGTATCCTGCCTGCAGTGGTAAGAAATGGTCACCGTACCCAGCCTCTTTGCTTAGGAGGCTCCCCTTCCTTCTCACTGGTCTCAGCAGGGTTGGAGGTAGCAATTCCTCCATCCTCACAAGTCTTTGCTTCTCATGCAAAGGCCCACTGACTTAGAGAAAAGAGACCTCACCCTCACTTCCATCTAGAAAGTGAGCACTCGGTTATGCTGCAGAAATGGATTAACTCCCAAATCTCTGTGGCTTACTTCAGTAAAGATTCATGCTGCCTATCCAACACGAGCAGTGGAAGTTTGGGTCAAGCGGCATGGACATCAGTGAAGGCTCTGCTCCTCGCTGACCCTCAGGGGCTCTGGCCCACAGAGCTCTCCCGTCGCCATGTCACCGGCTATCACAGAAAGGAGAGACACATGGAGATGTTATACTCTCTGTCCTCTGCTTTGCTCTCAAGGGTCAGCCGTGATTCGCATTCATATCGCGTTGCCCTGACCTAGTCACAAGGCCCCACCAAGTGCAAGGTGGCTGGAGACGGTGGAGACGCCCATGGAACGTGGGGAGCTTTGCTGTCTCTGCCTGCTCCAAGCATGAGCCTCTGGACACTTCCTCCCAGCATTGTAACTTAACTGTCTGTAATATTTTGTTTAATGTCTGCCTTGCTAGATTTGGAATTGTGTGTGTGTGTGTGTGTGTGTGTGTGTGTGGCGGTGGTGGTGGTGGTGGGGGGGACTTTGCCTTTGCTTTTTGTTCACCACGGGTAGCTGGCACAATGGAACTGTGACCTCTGATGCCACCTGGTGGCAGTATGCATACATTGCAGGAGAGTTTCTTTTTCCATTACGTAAAGAGGAAGGACGCAGACTTCAATTCTTGTTAGGGGATGCGAGTGGGAGTGTGGGGAAGTGGAACAGAGTGTTAGAAAACGAGCGATGTTTCAAGACGTCAGTAGAAAAGTGCTCTGGAGTGAGGATGTCTGGCCACCACAGAGCAGTTGTTTCATCAGTCCGACCCACTCCAGTTTACCCCCTCCCCCATTTGGCTGGTGAGGGGGCCTTGGATGTAGCCTGGGTTTTCAGAGTGGTTAGGAGACAAAATCAGCTCTTCAGGATTCAAAACTGAAAACATCCAAGGGAAAGAATGACCCTGAACTTGGAGATTTCGGAGGAGCTCCAGGCCAGCTCTGGTTGTGAAGGCTGTGCCAGATGCAAGCTCATGGCCCTGGGGGCAGATGAAGAGTTTGAAAGAGCAAAGCTTAATTGAAGGTAGTCCTGGCAGACAGGAAGGCTGGGAGCACGGTAATGGAAGGAGTGCCTCAGTGAGGTTTCCGCGGGCACCCTTTACCCACAGACTGGCTCCTCCTCGCCCTGTAGAACCATCCACTCCCCAGCATGCCCATTATGTGCTCAGCAAGAGGGAAACCGAGGTGCTTACTGCTGGATCTGGGGAGGAGGAGCCTAAGGCAAACATTTCCCAGAAAATCAGAAACAAACTAGAACTAGTTAAGCCAGGAGGACAGCAGGAGGAGGCAGGGTGCCCTCTGACTGCGCAGCAGGCTGGGAGGCTGCTTGGTTTGTGAGGGTCTGAGGCGCTGAATGCGGAGAAGGCGGTGAACAAAGCATTGCAGCGGGCAGTATGAGAAACACAGTTTATTCTTGTATTATTATTTATTAATTATTATGCTATGTTCCATACAAACAACTGTAAAGCTACTTCTGCCCCATCCTGTATATGCTTTGCAAATACCTGTTCTAGAAACAACAACAATAATAATAAAAACTAAGAGAGAATGTTCACAAGGTGACATACTCTTTGGAATCAAGGAGGACAGTCTTGAATTTTTAATGAATAGCTCCCGTTTATTGAGTACTTGGTAGGTGCCAAGTCCCGGGCTAAGTGCTTCTGCATGCTTTACCCCTCAACACTCCTGCGAACTCTGTGAGGCAGTGTTGCTATGTTCCCCAGCTCGCAGAGGAGACGTGAGAGCAAGAAGGGTCTATAACTTGCCCAAAGTCCTGCAGCAGGAGGGGTGGGCCAGGGCGGCACGCTGGGTCTACTGTATCTGGAGTCCGGGCTTTCACAGAGGGTTTATGTGACCGCCACTCCGTTCAATCCAGTACCTGAGTCCTAGCTCCCAGATCCTAGTCTCACCAGCATTCCTAGGGATCCGCTGTCTCTCAATGCTGCCTTCCCTGCTTTTTCCTCGCCTAGTTGGGGATAGAGAGCCATAGTCAACATCAGCGAAATATATTTATTCCACTGTGTATGGGGGTTCAGGGGTGGGGATGTAGCCATGTATAAAGGAGTGGCCCACTGTCTCTAGAAGAAGTAATACATTTGGCTAACTAAGGTTCTGCATGGCTATTCTTTCTGTCCCTTGATTGCCACTCCTCCTCCCCTCCCTCACCCCAACAATGTTTTTTTGGCCTCACCCACACTTCAAAGAACCCAGAGAGAAGGCCAAAGGCCCTCTAGCCACCCTTTCCTGTGAGAAGGTTCTTAGAATTCTTCAAAGGATGTACCCAGCGTTACAGGGTATCGCTGAGGATCTCAGATGCCAAATTGATACTTTCTTCAATGAAATGCTTTAAACACTTGTTGAAACTCAGTTTGTGAAGATTAATTTTTTTTCTTCTTCTGACCTCGAAAGGGAAAGTGCAAAAGGCAACTCAGAGTGAGAAAGGTCAGTGAGGCTCTGAATTCTCTCTCTTGTTGTGCGAACAAACAGTTGCATTTGCAAGCGTGGAAAAGGCTGAGGGTGGCAGAACTTGTCTGCTACGCAGTGGAGAGCGTGCACAGAGGTGAGGCAGTGGAGGCAGGTCCCAGCGAGGTGACGGTGGGCAGCGGCCTCTGTATTTTCAGCTCCAGGTAAGTGTGCCTGGGCTGGCAGATCTCTTGGAGTCAAACACTGGCTCACTGTTAGGGACAGAGCTCAGGAGAGTTGGAAGAGTTGGAAGAGTAGGCACAGGTTTTGCTTTGTCCCCCACAATCTATAATCCTAGACATATCACTTAACTTCTTGGCCTTAGTTACCTTATCCATAAAATGGGGTGACAGTGCTGTTATCTTGTCTCATGGGTTTTGTTAACTAAGTCAATCAAAAGTAGTAAATTATTTTGAAATATTCTAGTCAAAGGTCTTAGTAACAAGTATATCTGATCACATTAAAACTCGTTTTAAAATCCTTGGCTCACAGGTTAGTGCTATAGTTCAGCATGGTGCACACGTTTCTTTTCCAATCAACTGCAAGGTCAGGTCCCTCCATGCCCAGTCACTGCCCTGTGCTCCCACTCCCCACATCTCACTGGATTTATACCAAACAGGCTGTTTCCTCTGCTGCCACCCAGGCCCTAACTTCCCTCGTTTGCTCAGAAGCTGAGTGCTGGGTTTATATCTCCCTCCTCAGAGTTCTGAATTCTGAATGAAGTTATTTAGCTTATTTGAGCTTTAGTTTCCTTATCTCCAAACTGGCAACACAGTAGTCCTCCCTTATTTGTGGGGAATATGTTTCAAGACCCCTAGTAGATGCGTAAACCCGCGGCTAGGTACCTAATCCTACATATACTATGTTTTTTTCCCCCATGCACACATCTCTACGGTATTATTTCACTTATAAATTAGGCACAGTAAGGGATTAACAACAACAACAAAATAGAACAATGATAACAATATACATAAAGAAAGGTTATGTAAATGTGGTCTCTCTATGATAACTGACGTGGCAACTGAGGGCTACGAGGTGACCAACAGGTGAACGACATATATCGGGTGTCCCCCAAAATGTATACACACACTTTGGATAATTATAAAGGCAGTGTTTATTCAAATACATTTCATTTTCAAAATTGAGCTATCAGCTGTTCAAGTGTGGATATATATTTTTGGGGGATACCCTGTACGCAGGGATAATTCACGTTCTGGGTGGGATGGAGCAGGATGGCGTGAGATTTCATCACACCACTCAGAACGGTGGGCAGTTTATGAATTAATTGTTTATTTCTTGAATTTTCCAGCTAATATTTTTGGACCACAGTTGATCATGGGTAACTGAAGCTGTTGGACAGCAACACATGAATAAAGGGGGACTACTGTAATAATAATTCCCAGTGTAGCTAGAGAGGAGGGGAGCACAGTTGTTACGCCAGATACAACTATTGTGTAGACTTGGATGGCAGCACATGAGAGGAAGTAGTGAGGAAACTAGGTCTGTTCAAAATGCATTTGAAACACTAGTGATCAGAACAAGAGATAAAAGAGAAGATGCTCACAAGACAGGGCCTTTCTCTAACGTGTTCACACTCCCGAATGGCTGGACCCGCGCATGCTTTCAATGTAATTTCCAGACCCGCTGACGTGAGGGTTCAAGGAGAGAAAGTTTCTGCAGCATTTGGTACAGGGCTTGATACACAGAGTTCAATAAACATGAGTTATGACTATTATTTCTTTATACCATTGGTTCTTTCATCAATGTTCTCAGGGTGCTTTATGCATAATTGATCATGTCACTTATTTTGGGGAAGTTGCTTACCTTCTATTGCACCTCAGTGTCTTCATCTCTAAGATGGGAGTAATAACAGTACCAACCTCTGGTGGTGTTGGGAAGACTAACTGAGATTATATGTAAATGTACTCAAATGCTAAGTGCCCAAAAGGTATGGCTGTTGCAGTCATTTGTTGTAAGGGAATCAAGCCACGAAGTAAGAGTGGCTGGGCCCAGTAAACACTCAGTAAATTTAAGCACATTCGAGAACAAATATTTTGGGATTTGGAGAACTGCAGCCGCTGATGGTCAGCATCTGCTTCACGGGCATCCGCATGGGTGGGTGCTAGTTTAGGGCACAGCGGCAAGGGGCCTGTGAGTTGTGAGTGTTTTGTGCCCTGCTTGTCTCCCGGATTTGAGTAGGAGGTTTGTGGAGAAGCAGGAGAATTTCAAATGTAAAGGTAATCTATATAATAAAAGCCTAAGAGACCATTATGGCAGAATGACCAGAAAGACCAGTTGCTATGATATGCACCGACCACCAGGGGGAAGATGCTCAATGCAGGAGCTGCCTCCTGGTGGTCAGTGAGCTCCCACAGGGGGAGCGCCTCTCAGCCAGAAGCCGGGCTCACGGCTGGCAGGCGCAGCGGCAGTGGCAGTAGCTGGAGCCTCTCCCGCCTCCGTGGCAGCACTAAGGAGCAGCGAGCCAAGCAGTAATGAGCAGTGAGCAGGCGGGTGGTAAAGAGTGAGGGGTCCTGGACTGCGAGAGGGCGCAGGCCAGGCTGAGGGACCCCCACCCTCCCAGTGCATGAATTTCGTGCACCGGCTTCTACTAAAGAATATTACAGTCATACATCCAGCATAGATGAGAGGTTGCACCAGCCTTCCCTCTTGTTGTGAAATTGCGTGTGGATGGAGGACGTTGGAGGAGATGCCTTTTCTAAAGGGCATACCAGGGAAGAATAAAGATGTGGGTCCTTGTATTCAATGGCGCTCCTTCAATGACCTAGAGTTAGTCTGGTCAGAAAGAAGAAATACTGGGGAGTGTGTTGACATCTATCTAACTCAAAACACGACTGTGGATTAAGGAAGTGAGCTGAGGCCTGAGGGGGAACATGCACTTCTCAACCAAAGCCATTTGGTTTCTCAAGCCCCCTCTTGTGGCTCACCACCTTTCCACAAGTCTGCCTTTTGATTTCCCTCTTTATGAACAACTTCCCTCTGGAGGCAACCCTGGGAGAAAGAAACCCAATGGGGCAGGAGGCAGAAAACCAGGCCAGGCCCCCGGGCTGTGGAGGTGAAAAGAAGATAAAGAGAAGATAGTCCTGCTCCATACAGGAAGCTGTAGCTTTAGGAGTCACGGAAGGTGTGAGGCCAGACCAGTGCTTACTGACAATCCATTTTGATCCGCCTCTATCTTGGCCACCTTTCATATTCACAATCCAGCCCAGTCAAGGGTCCTGACAGGTAAAAGGGACCAGAAAGGGTTTTCTTCTCAGATCTCAGATGGGGTGCTCTGAGTAGAAAGGTGAACTCCAATTTCTTCCTCAAAGAGCTCTTTTCCATAGGATTTGGTCTGATTTGTAAGGGAACAAGCCAAAAGCCAGAGCAACCTTAGCTCAGGGTTTCCGACCTTCTAAAAGCAGGGCGTGGGGGGCGAGGGGGGGTGTGTGGGGAAATCCGTTTTATGCTGGTCTTAGCCCAAAGTAGGAAAGTATTGGGGCAGAACATGGCTGTGAACGGGACCCAGAAGGGAAGTCGGAGGTTGGTTACTTAGTGCCTGAGTAACAGAAGAAAAAGTGCCGGCAAGTTCTATTCTGGAAGCAGCTTTCTCTGCAGGGAGGCAAGACCGCACTGTTACAGGCATTCAGAGGGTACACCTGAGGATGCCGCCTCGGGAAGCAGGGCCAACGTGGTGGCCTTGTGGCCGTGTTTAGATGAGTGTGTTTGGCACTTGGAGTTTCACGCACCCAGCGCTAGGGAAAGCCACTACGAAGTGAGAAGCTAAGCCTTTCCATCAGGCAGCCACTTCACCCCCCAGCAAAGTGTAAAAAGCATATTTTACTCGTGTGAGTGTACATGTGAAACCATCAGGGGGAAAGTATGCGTGAAAAAATAGCAAGCAGCAAGTCGATGTTTTTTACAGAATAGCGGAGTGGTAATTGCAGACCAAAAAGCTTTTTCCTCTGCAGAGCCTGCACACTAATGCAGGCATTGTTCCTCCTCCAGACACCCTCCTCCCTGAGCATTAGTGCCTCAGAACACTTACACCTATTAGGGTGTCATCATCACAGCGCTTGACAAAGCCTCCAAATTATACCTTTTATACTTCTGTTATTCTCTCATGCCACAAAGTCTCATGCTGTGCGTTAACTTAAGGCAATTAACTTTATCGAAAGAAAAGACAGACTAGCCTTGGCTTTTCTCTTTCCCGATGCTGAAATTGCCGGATCACTCTGTTGGTAGCACCCTCAAGCGCCACCTGTAGGCCGTTCCTCAGCACTGCTGGGGACATTTCCAGCCATCTCAACTTTGTGAGTTGAACCATGCAATCCCCATCCTTAAGGGATATGGTACAAGAACCTTCCAAGAATTCTGGAGACTCCTTTTCCCTGTGGAGACTTGATTATTTTATAACTAGGGGCCCAGTGCACAAATTCGTGCACCTTGAAAGGAACTGTGGACTGTGAGAGGCTGCAGTGGGCACAGGGGCAGGTCTCGGCCTATCCTCCATGCCCCCATCTGACCCCTCCTGCCACAGTTCCCTGTCTGCCAGCAGCCCCACTCCCGCTGCTGCTCCCATGCACTGATGGTGTGGAGCAATTGGGGCCCGCACCAGCAGCGGGTGAGAGCAAGGCCATTGCCGGCAGCAGGTGAGAGCAGCGGCTGCCGGTCCCAATTGCCCCTCAGGAGCAGGTGGAGGTGGAGAAGCCCTGAAGGGCAATCAGGGCCAGCAGCCACCGCTCACACCCACTGATGGTGCTGAGCAATTGGGGCTGGCGCCGGCAGCAGGTACGAGCGGGGCCGGCACTGGCAGCGTGTGCAAGCACCCGGCGGGACCACAGCATGTGGGCGCAAAGAATTTTCAGTAACTGCTAGAGGCTCGCCCTGATGACAGCGACCAGCGCCTCGCCTTGGTCTGACGCCCCTCCTCACCTGCTCCAACATCCTGCCGCAGCAGATGCCCACCATGTTCCGCGCTCTGCCTCCGGCTGCCAATGCCCGCCACGTTCCGCACACGCCCCCTGGTGGTCAATGCACATCATAGCGACCGGTTGTTTGGTTGCTCGGCTGTTCCGCTGTTTGGTCTATATGCATATTAGGGTTTTATATATATATATAGATGACCAAGTAGAAAAGGCCTTTCACATGTTTAATTTGGGGGCTTCAAATGGAAAATGACTGGACTGAGGACTTGATTCAGTTGAAAAACTGGTTGGACTTATTAGTCACTCATGTTACTGGCTAAATGATTGGATTTATTATATATTTAATTAAAATCCAAGGCAACACACATTTCTTATTTTAGCTATTAATTTTAATACCTTTCCAAATTTCAAACTTGGCCTGTATCTCCAATTTTATTATTTTTAAACTAAAAGCTGGCAACTCCCTATCTAGATAATATTCTTCTTCATTTCCATGAATAAGTAAAAAAAAAAAAAAAAAAAAAGAAAAAAAAAAAGTCAAGGTAATTTATCATAATCTTAACAAACCACCTCTCATTAGTTGAAAACTGGTTAGGTCTGACTTTGCAAAGAAGGATGGAGAGCAGATGCATTCAAAAGAAAAAGGACTATTATATATGTGAAACTTCTTTTTCATCAACCTAATGGTAACCACATACACATAAAATGCCCAAACTGAGACACATAGCTTAACAAAAAGAGGAAAGAAGTATGGAATACCACCAACAAAAATAACAGACAAAAGCACAAAGAAAAGAACCAATGGAGACACAGCGCTACCGGAAAACAAAAGATAAGATGGCTATAGGACATCTTATCTTGTATTTATTACCCTAAATATAAATGGGCTGAATTCACCCAAGAAATAGACCAGAGTATCAGAGTGAATCAAAAATCAAAGCCCAACCATATGCTGCCTTCAGGAGACCCATCTGAGCTGCAAAAATATAGCTACACTCAAAGTGAAAGTGACTCTCTAAGCAAATGACATCCACAGAAAAGCAGTTGTAGCCATATTTATATTTGACAAAATAGATTTCAAGATAACAAAGATAACAGGAGACAAAGATAGACACTTTATAATGATAAAGGGATACTACATGAAGAAAACATAATACTCAATATATATGCACCCAATCAGGGAACCTCGAAATATATAACAAACCACTCACAGAACAAAAGAGAGAAACAGATCAAAACACAATCATAGTTAGGGATTTTAATACTTTATTGACAGCTCTAGACAGATCATCCAAACAGAACATCAAAAAAGAAATATCAGCCTGAAATGACACATTAGACCATATGGACATAATTCACATTTACAGAGCCTTTCATCCCAGAACATCAGATTATACATTCTTCTCCAGTGCACATGGAACATTCTCAAGGATAGACCATATGTTGGGTCACAAAACTAGCCTCAATAAATTCAAGAAGATTGAAATTATACCAGGCATATTCTCTGACCACAATGCTTTGTTGTTGTTGTTTTTAAATCCCCACCCAAGGATATTTTTTCCATTTACTTTTTAGAAAGAGTGGAGAGTGGAAGGGAGGGAGGAGTGGGAGGGAGAGGGAGAAATATATATATATATATATATATATATATATATATATATATATATATATATATAGAGAGAGAGAGAGAGAGAGAGAGAGAGAGAGAGAGAGAGATTGGTTGCCTCCCACTTGTGCCCTGACTGTGGCTGGGGATCAAACCTGCAACCAAGGAACATGCCCTTGACCAGGAATCAAACCTGCTACCCTTTGTGGACTGATGCTCTAACCGCTGAGAAAACTGGCCAGGGCTGATCATACTTTAAAATTAGGAATCAATTACAAAAAGGAAGTAAAGAAACCCACAAATATGGCTGATTAAACAACATACTACTGAAAAATGACCAGGTCAAAGAGGAAAGAAAGGGTGAGATCAAAAGATATAGAGAGACAAATGAAAATGACAATATGACATTATAACTTCTGGGATGCAGCAAAATAGTAATAAGAGGGAAGTTTATATCATTACAGGCCTATCGCAAGAAACAAGAGAAATCCTAAGTAAACTGCTTAACATCACATCTTTAAAAACTATTAAAAGAAGAACAAATGCAACTCAAAGTCAGCAGAAGAAAGGAAATAGTAAAAATCAGAGCAGAGTTGAATGAAACAGAGAAAAAGAATAAAAAATTAATACAAAAGATTTTTTTTAAAAAAAATTAATGAAATTGACAAACCCTTGGCTAGATTCACTAAGGAAAAAAGAGAAAGGACTCATGTAAACAAAATCAGATATGAAAGAGAAGTTGCCACAGACATCACAGATATACCAAGACTCGTACTAGAATACTATGAAAGACTATATGTCACTGAGTTCAATAACCTAGAACCGTGGTCGGCAAACTGCGGCTTGCGAGCCACATGCAGCTCTTTGGCCCCTTGAGTGTGGCTCTTCCTAAGCCTTAGAGGTACCCTAATTAAGTTAATAACAATGTACCTACCTATATACTTTAAGTTTAACAAATGTGGCTCTCGAAAGAAATTTCAAACTTTGTACTGTTGATATTTGGCTCTGTTGACTAATGAGTTTGCCGACCACTGACCTAGAAGAAATTGATAAGTTCATAGAAATATATAAACTTCCTGGACTGAATTGGAAAATTGAAATATATTGATAAGTAGTGAGGAAATTAAAACAACCATCAAACACTTCCCACAAAATAAAAGTCCAAGGCCAGATGGCTTCACTAGTGAATTCTACCAAAAATTTAAAAAAGATTTGATACCTTTCCTTTTCAAATGCCTCCAAAACCTTGAAGAAGAGGCAATACCTCCTAACACATTTTATTAAACCAACAGAACTCTGAAACAAAAATCTGGCAAGGATAACAACAACAAAAAAGAAGAAAAGAAAAGAAAACTACATACCGATATCTCTGATGAATACAGATATAAAAATCCTAAACAAAATACTAGCAAATCAAATACAACAATACATTAAAAAATAATACATCATGATAAGTGGGGTTCATTCCAGGGGAACAAGGATGGTTCATCATACGCAAATCGATCAATATGATACACCACATTAACAAAACAAAGAATAAAAATCATATAATCTTATCAATAGATGCAGAAAAAGCATTTGATAAGATACAACATTCTTTATGATTGAAAAATTCAATAAAATGGGTATACCAGGTATACTGGTTAATAATGCGGATTTTGTAATCAAAGAAAACACAATAATTTCAAGAGAAACATCAAACGTGCTTTATTCAAAGTAATGTCCATCGCTAGCTACACATTTCCTCCCTCTTTCAGATAATTTGTGGATACCGTCCCATAGAACTTTCCTTGTTTTGAGGCAAACCATTCAGAGATCAAATTTTCCACTTCTTCGTACATTTTGAAGTGCTGCTCAGAAAGTGCATGTGCCATCGATGGGAACAAGTGGTAATCTGAAGGAGCAAGGTCTGGTGAATACGGCAGGTGGGTTAATACTTCCCAGGCAAGATCTTTTAATGTGTCTTTAACTGGTTTTGAAGTGTGTGATGGTGCGTCATCATGAAGCAACATTACTTTGCCATGTCTTCTGGGCCATTCTGGTCATTTTATGACCAAAGCGTGGTCCAAATTGATTATTTGTTGTTGGTAGCAATCAGTATTTACGGTTTCACCTGGTTTTAGATGCTCATAATACACCACACCTTCCTGATCCCACCAAACGCAGAGCATTGTCTTCTTTCCGAAGCGATTTGGCCTTGCAGTCGATGGTGATGGTTGACCTGGATCAACCCATGATTTTGTGTGTTTGGAATTCTCAAAATAAACTCACTTTTCATCGCCAGTCACAATTCGATGAAAAAAAGACTTTCTTTCATGCCGTTGAAGCAACATTTTACTGATGACTTTTCTGTTTTCCATTTGTCTTTCGTTCAGTTGATGTGGCTCCCATTTTCCTTCCTTTAAAATCTTTCCCATTGCTTGTAAACGATTGGAAATTGTTTGCTGAGCAATGTTTAATCTTTCTGCAAGTTGTTTTTTAGTTTGACACGCAGCTTCATCCAATAATGCTTGTAATTGTTGGTCTTCAAACTTTTTCAGTTGACCTGGACATTCTTTGTCTTTCACACTGAAATCATCTCTTTTAAAGCGTTTAAACCAGTGTTCGCAAGTATCTTGAGATGGAGCATATTCACCATAAGCTTCCTGAAGTATACCATAACTTTCAGCAGCACTTTTCTTCAAAATAAAGTAATGAATTAAAATTTCCTGCAAATGCTCTTTTTTTGGCATGAAATTCGACATTTTTAAGCGTAAAAATATCTATGATGTTAACACCTTCAGAAAATTTGACATATGAAGTTTTGAAGCTTGTTGTCAATACAAAAAATAGCACACATATCAAATTGCATATATATCAATATATGTATAACTCCATCTATTGAAAAAAATCCGATTAACCGGTACACCTGATAGAAGGAAAGTTCCTCAACATAATAAAGGCCATATATGACAAACCCTCAGCCAATATCATACTGAATGGTGAAAAACTGAAAGCTTTTCCTTTAAAATCAGGAAGACAAGACAAGGATGCCCACTCTCACCACCCTTTTTCAACATAGTTTTGGAAGTCTTAGCCAGAGCAATAAGGCAAGAGGAAGAAATACCAGTAAAAGGCATCCAAACTGGGAAGGAAGAAATAAACATCACTTTTTGCAGCTGACATGATTCTTATACAGAAAACCCTAAAGACTCACAAAAAACTATCAGAAACAATAAACTGATTAGAAATCTAATGATCTGATCCAATTACCCTCCCAGTGCCCCTTGGCTTCTCCTTCCTCCCAGCTCCTACTAGCTGCCTTGTGTTGGGCGTGGCTCGATTTTCAGCTCTGCCACGGTCTGTGTGACCATATCATCTAGGATGCTGTCAGCCATGAGTAATGAGAATCCCAACTGGAACTGGCCAAATCAACCTTTATTTACTCACTTAAACAGAAAGTCCAGACAGGGGGCAGTTCCAGGGCTGGCTAAGTCGTTTATTCAATAACTTCTGGAGTATCCAGGCTTTCCCCCTCTCTTTTCTGTGCCAACCTTAGTGTATTGGCTTTTGTTCTTCAGATGGTACCTACTCTTCCAGGCATCACATCTAAGGGCAACACGGCCTGTTTCATTAGCATAATACATGTTTGTTTCTTTTTTTGTCATTGGCTTTTTAAAAATAATTAAAATTATAGTTTACATTCAACATTATTTTGCCTCTGTTTCAGGTGTACAGCATAGTGGTTAGACAATCATATACTTTACAAAGTGTTCCCCACAATACTCCTAGTACCCACCTGGCACCAGACATAGTTATTAGAATATTATTGATTATATTCCCTCTGCTTTCCTTTACATCCTTGTGACTTTTTGTAAATATCACTCTGTCCTCAATCCCTTCACCTTTTCACCCAGTCCGTCAACTCCCCTCCCCTCTGGCAACCATCAGTCTGTTCTTGTTATCTGAGTCTGCTTCTGTTTTGTTTGTTCATTTATATTATTCATTATATTCCACATATAAGTGAAATCATATGGATCATATAGGTACCTTTAAAAGAAAGGAACCCTGCTGTGCTAGAAGCCCTGAGAACACTTTCCCTCCACACTGGTGAGAATAAAAATTACCATCTGTAGTTTAGGTGGGTGACGCCCAGCCCTGCTGCATATGAAAATCACTGGCGAGCTTTGTAACTATGAGGCCTCTGACTAACCCCCAGAGAGGCTGATTTAGCTGCATTGGGATGGTTGTAAGTGCAGCCAGCATTGAGCCCAAGGCTCAGTCTAATCAAGATTCCCTTACCTGGCCTGGAGGAGGAGCTCAGTCTCCCTGCGCCTTGTCCACCTGATACCTAAAATCAGGGTTCTAATGCAGAGAAGAGGTGCTGTGGAGGTGGCAATTTTTCAGGCAAACAAGCATCCATTACACATCGAGTCTGAAACTTTTTGCCTGGAAATGAGGATTATAATATGGCTTTGCTGGGCATGCCTGCAGGGGACAGCCCAGAAAATTGTGATGGTGCAGAGGGAAGAACTCCAATCTGAACTGCTTATCAGGTCTCTAAACCTCACGGAGAGACCATTCTGTCTTTCTTCCTTTCCTCAGTCACCCTCCCCCATATAGGACAGGCCTCAGGGTTGGATGGTGGCAGGGGAAAAGGCTGTACCTTACTTCCCACTGCTCTTCTAGAGTTTTCTCTGTCCTTCCTCATTAGGCAAACTTATGGGGGCGAGGGGGGGAGGAGGAGTGGCTTGGAACCAAACAATTTTTCTGGCTCACTTTACCTGCACTCCCAAATAGTTACTTCTCAAACTTGGGGTGCTCTCCTGAGCATCCTGAGTCTGACGGTACACGTCTGGTATGCAGTGTCTGTTCCCAGAGGTCTTCATGGAAGCTCTCTGGAACTAAGATCTTTCCAAAGGGTTTCCATCAGAGGCTGGGAAGACCCTGGTTAACGTGCAAATCCATGCTCTTTTTCCTTGGGGTGGGGATGTGGTAGGAATTACATGACATGGCCTTACATTTGACCTGCAACAGACATTTGGTGGGGCATCCAAGCCCAGGTTCCTGGTCCCGCCCTCTCCACCAGTCCTCGTCCACTCAGGGGATTTCCTCCGTTATCTCCCTCCAAGTCCAACTCCCTCCAAGTCCAATTCCCAGCCCACCAGCTATCTACACATGAATATGACTTTCAGCATCCCTTCAACAGACATCTACTAGCCGCCAGGCACTGTCTGAGGCCCTGGGAACAAAGCAGCGAACAAGACGGACAAGGGCCCGGCTTCCACGGAGCTCACTGATGAAGGGTGACAATAAGCAAATCAGATCTAAGAAAATGTCAGACAGTGATAGAAGAGCTAGGAACCTTCAGCACCAGGTGTCCAGTCATGTCCTGGGATTGGCCCAAGTTCAACCATGCCCTTGGAATGAGCTTGGACCCTACCTTCTCCGCTCCAACCAACTAGCCTTCTCCCTGTTCCTCTCACCCCATGTTTGTTACCACCTCAGAGACCTTTCCTGCTATTTCCTATGTCTGGGAATATGTCAGAGACTTGGCCCTGAAGAGGGATACAGGAAAGATAAAAGGGGATGATTTGCTTTGCTCATGAAGGCATCACCCTCTGAAGATCTCCCCTACCAGCAACTTCTAAGCGGTAGGAGCAGAAGTGACAACCAGCACTGGCCTTTGGGGTTTTGTGGTGAATAGTAAAGAGCCATGAAATGAGGGGGTACTGATCACCCCTTCCTGATAGCTGTTCCTGCCCCTGGAAGACTGGTTGGCCAGAGTGTGGCGCTGTGGTGTGGATTACATCTGGAGGAGGCAGGTGGTCTGGGTCTGGCTTCACATATGGATTCTAGAGCAGAAGGCAGGATGCTCTACCACCTCCCTTTTATCTCAAGTTTGGCCTGGAGCAAAGAGCCTCAGCTGCCAAGTTTGGCCCAATGCTGTGCTATGTTTGTTAGACCAGGCTGATGACTTCTTTTCTGGTTTATCTATCTGCCATCTTCACCTTCCATGCCATGGCTTTGGAATCACTGAGCCATGGCATGATGAATTGCTGCGTGGATATACCACCAGGATGCCAGTCAATCCAGGGAGACTCAAGACTAGAAGCAAGGCCCTAACCTGTTTGGCTCGGTGGATAGAGCGTCGGCCTGCGGACTGAAGGGTCCAAGGTTCGATTCCAGTCAAGGGCATGTACCTTGGTTGTGGGCACATCCCCAGTAGGGAGTGTGCAGGAGGCAGCTGATCGATGTTTCTCTCTCATTGATGTTTCTGACTCTCTATCCCTCTCCCTTCCTCTCTGTAAAAGGTCAATAAAATATATTAAAAAAAAAAAAAGACTAGAAGGAAGATGTAGGCAGAACCAGGGGCTGGGCTGATCAAGAGGCTGCTCCACCTGGAACTCTGCTGGGGGCTGTGGCCTCCGGCTGAAAGCTAACCACTGTGCTGACTCACTATGCTTGTGGCTGATAAAAAACAAAACAAAATGAAGCAAGCTGGTAGCTCTCATGAGCCCTGGAGTTGCAAATATAGGCCAGGGAGCCTTAGCCGGAAGGGGTTTCAGTGAGTGAGAAGCCAACCTTTTTCTGTCCTCTCCCCAATTCTCCTTTGTGATCTGGACTTATAAGGAGCCCAAGAGGACACTGGGCATTTCCCTCTTGAGTCCCCTGGGAGACCATGAAACCAGGTCAGGAAACACAGTAAAGGCCAGTAGCAGCATCTGCCTCCAGGCCTCTCTGGGATTCTGCAAGTCCTCCCGTGTTCTTGTTGGTCTTTCTGCTACGGCCGAACCCAGGTCTAGCAGGTGCCTGTTTCAGTCCCTTGGTGGGCTTGGCTCCTGCTTCTCAAGGAACTGGAATGACCCAGAGTTATGCAGTCTGCATAATTCAGGGATGAAGGTTGGGGAGTCAAGGGGGAGAGGAGAGTGTGTGTAGGGATACTGTCTGCATTGTATTTTCTATAAATGGCACCCCTGGAGTACAGCAAGGAGCTCTTAGATAGGTCTCCCAGTGTACTGCACCCTACCTCAGCTTCCCTCCCCAGCCCAACGCCCCTAAATGCTAACATCTTAAATCAGCACCTACCTGGCTCATTAGGGCACTAAATAAATACTTGATGAATATTTAATGGGGTGGTAGACAGAACAGTGGTCTGCAAAGATGTTCATATCCTAATGATCTTGGATTATCTGGGTGGGCCCATTCTAATTACACGAGTCCTTAAAAGTACATAGATAACCGTCCCTGGTGCAGTCAGAGAGGGAAACGTGCCTTATAGGAAGGGTCAGAGATGGCAGCATGAGAAGGACTTGTCACCCCTGGCTGGTTTGGAGCTGTGAGAGGCTATCTACAAGGACCGGAGAGAGCCTTGTAGGAGTTAAGGGTGACCCCAGCTGACAGCCAGCAAGGAAACAGGGACCTCAGTCCCAGAGCCCCATGGAACTGTCAACAAGGGAATGAACAAAGAAGTAACTCCTCCCTGAGAGCCTCCACAAAGGGACGGTGCCGGGGTTCATGTCCCAGCATCAAGAAGGGTTCAGGAATCTGGAAAAGGCACTGTGCGTAGATGACATAGAAATCCAGAGACTAATAAAGAGTCCGGAGACGAGATATAATTTTGAAAGGCATTGGGGGTCAGAGCACCTTCAGCTAAAGGAACTGAAGACTCCCTCCTTGTCTAGGACCCTTGCTTTTATTAACACAATTTTTCCTAAGGCAAGGTGGAGATAATACACTTCAAAGGGTCAGGGTTTCAGTACAGAGTCCATTGTCAGTTTGGGGACTAACCTACGGTTGTTCAGGTGTTTGGCCAGTAGGAGGCAATAACATGTAGATTAAGATGCCTTATAACTGTCTGGCAGCCACAATCAGTTTCCTCTTCAGGTTTGGGGAAATGCCTTTAGCCATTCCCAACAGGTGACTACATGTGTGACTCAACCCTGTTGAGTCCCCAAGTCTCATCAACCTTTTGATGAAACTCTTGAAATTATGACATGCTGGAATTGGTTTCCGGCAGGACGGAGCCCTGCCGATGCCTTGATTCTTGTCCGGTGAGACTCATGGGACTTCTGGCCCACAGAACTAAGACATATTTATATTTTAAGTTGCACAAGTTACGGTAATTTGTATGGCAACAATAGAAAACTAACACAAACGGCTACCAAGTGGAATGTATTTCACAACTAATCATAATTTTCTTGCTTCTGGCATCCCCCATTTCCTCAGTGGCTGCCAGTGGTAGGGAAGTCGTTCTTCATGGTTGGGTGGGCTCTGGCAGAGGGCATTCTTCTGGTCCTATATGCTGCATGGCACATCCGGAATACTTCACCGCTAGAATCTGCTGCTGGGATCCCCACTGGCCTGGCCCCTGTGGTAGATGCTGCTAGAGGCTGGTTTTTCAGGAAGCACACAGAGTTCTCCATGGCTTCCTGTCCTCTTTGCTGCTTCAGAGGCAGCGGCGGAACCCTCACACAGGGCAGGTGACCCACATCCAGGCCCCACACTTCTCTCCTCCAGGTGTCCTCCTCAGACTGGCAAGTTGTCTCAGGTTCCAGCGATGCCTCTGGACCAGTCCATGTCCAAAGAATCTGATGGATCTCCTCCATTGCAACACTTGACTGCCAGGGAGGCTGGAGGTAGCTCCTCCCACCTGCCTGCCCCAGCCCTCTCCCCACTTCCTGTCTCAACATGACACTGGCAGAGGTGTCTGTAGGGGCTGCAACTGGGGGAGAGCACACGATCGCTCCTCTCCTCAGATCTTTTGTGGGGGCCCTACTTATTTCCTTCCTTCTCCCCACCCAACCAGGAACAGGGCCTGAGGGCTGATGAGGATGGCAGGGGAGAAGCTACAAGTCCCTTCCTATTAGCTCTTCTTTCAAGCCTTTCTCTCCCTCTCTCGGTCAGTCTCCTTTAGAGTTGCCACTCCAGCAGGGTGGCAATAAGGAGGCAGTTCCTGTTCCCACAGACTGTAATTTCTACTGTTTATTAACTCACAGATGGTTCCGTTTCCTCTGAATCTAGCAATTTGATCTAGACTTGAGTGTCTTTGCTATTAACAGTCTTTGTGGGGGTGGTAGCAGAGAAAAAAAGAGCAGGTAATTTGATGCCCCGGATCTTTGTGTGCAAAAATTAAAACCATAAGCTTATGAGTGGATGCTGTGTCCTAGCAACCAGGGCATCAGCGGACAGCTCTGCCCAGGCTGTCTCCTCAGCCCCTCTCAGCACCCTTCTTCGTCATGCAGGTTGGAGTTACGTTGTCCCTTGCTTCCTCTGAGCCTCAGTTTACTTATTCCAGGCCAGAAGGAATTTGTGGCCTAACACCCCACCCCCAGGCCTGATAGGAGACAGTTGATGCTTTCAGTCTGCAGTCTCCTCGGGGTTCATTATTTAGTCTGTTTCCTCAGGGTCTGTGGGTAGCCTATTGGGGAAGGACCTATGCAGCGCCTGGATTTGCGGTTCTTGGAGCCACTTCACGATTCTGTAGAGATAAGCCCTGGCCCTGATTTATACACTGAGCCTGGAAAGTCCCTTTATCAGACTTAGAATCAGAACCAGGCAGCGTGAACAGAGCCCCTCAGGGTTCCTCTTGTGGTTTCCCAGAAGAGAACTAACCATTCCTGGGGCTACAGACCACTGAGGTCAGTTATTTCAGTTCAGTCACAGCCTCCTGGCTTGGTTCCCTCCACCAGGACCTCATAATCGGAAGGTTCCTCTTTGGGGGTGAGGATGTCACTCTTAGGTGAGATCACCGTTGGGTAAAACAGTCGTGCCCATCCTCGGGCCAGCGTGGAGGATCTTGGTGGGCAGGGACCCTGTGCCCCTGAGCCTGTTGATGGAATGCTGGCTGTGCTCCAGCGGCTGCGCTGGGCTCTCTATGAGCATTCCCTCCCGTCATCCCACAGCAACCTAAGGCGGAGATGCTCTCCTTATTCTCAGGAGAGGGAGGGGTGATCTCTTAGGAATCAGGTTGGGGTCATGGCCACAGTCAGGGTCCTGGCTTCCAAACCCCAACATCTAAGGGCTCTGAGGTTCTGGATGAGATATAGACTGGCTCTGCGCCTCAGGTTTCTTATCTGTAAAGTGATTCCCTAATACATAAAGTTGTTGTGAGGGTGAGATGAAGTGAAATAGCTGATTAATAATGTCCTCCACCCCCACCCCTCAATCACAGAACATAACTTTGTCCTGGTCCTCCAATAAATTGGGTGCTAATAGCAGTTGCAATTAAAAGCAGTTGGAAAGTCCCATCCAATGTTGCTTAAAGCCTTTAAGCCTCTTTCCTCCCAGGAGAATTCAATAACATTACCGGGGGCATGATGCTACCAGAGGCATATCCTCGCCCTATCTGCCCCACCCCAAGGGCTGGGCTCCAGCTGTGGAGGGCCCACAGGAGACCCTGTGAACTTTCCACACTGTCTGACCTGTCTCTAGTCTTACACACCTTCCTTACTGATTTTGTGGATGTGGTTAAGTCAGCTTTTTGCAATGTTTCAGGGAAATAATATCTAATGGCAGTCCTTTTCATTTTCCGTGTGTTGTACTCCCCGTAACTCCAGTTTCTTAGGGCTGATTTTGGCCTTCATTTTTTTCACCAACAGGCCTAGGACTGTCTTGCTTCATGGTTTATTTTGCCTACTCCAAACCTCTTGAGTGACAGCAAGGACACTGCTAAGCTGATCATACTAATAAGGGTAAAACTGCCACCTAGTGGTCAATGGAGGTGTGACTGCCTTTTCATGAACACCCTTGTTACAGGTATCAGAAACAACGTTCAGAGTTAATGGCTTTCTTTTAAACTAACTTAGAAGGTGTGATGTGGATCAGACCAAACAACATATCTGCTTCAAAAATCAGATTGATATACAATGTTTTGCCAAGCTAGTACACTACATTTTTTCTTTGACTAAAGCTAAATGCAAATGAAGTCACACAATCAACCAATAAACCACCTAAACCAAACAGCAACAACAATAACAACAAGGAATGGCTGTTTTCATATATCCAGCCTAGTGCTGGGCTGGCTCTACTCAGCACTCAAAAGCTGAATGGGCAGCAGAGCAGCTCATCCCAATACATTGTGGGATTTAAAAGCAGGCGAAGGAGGAGACATCAGGAGACCACAAAGAAGACCTGCTCCCTCTGCAGAACAGTGACGTCTGAGTCAAGTGTTTGATTTTATCATGTGGGAGGTATAGAGGGCCCACAGGGACTGCACCTGGTTGAAGGGAGAACATATGCAATGCCCAGGGGGGAGGAAGAGGAGAAGAGCTCAGGTGATGAGATATGCAGTGTGATGGAAAACATAACTCAGCCTAAGTCCTTGGACCCACAATGCATTTGTTGACCACATACACATTTTATATGTGTACTGGATACCTATTTCATTCAAGGTAGGTATAAAAAGGTATGAGACATCGGGATAAATTGAAGATGATAGGGAAGCATGTTGTTTGCAATGATATCAAGATAAGATTAGTTTATAGATTCAAAGAAAACCCAATAAAAATCCTATCAGATTTTTTTTTCTTTTGTGGAAATTGACAAGCTACTTATAAAATTCATCTAGAAAAGAAAAGGCCCATGAGTAACCAAGACAATTAAAACCCTACCACAAGCTTATGAGTAGATATTGTATCCTAGCAAACAGGGCATTAACTGGACAATTTTGCTCAGACTCTGTCTCCACAGGCCCATCTCTTTGTCCCTTTCTTTCTTTGGGCCTCAGTTTCCTTACTCGAGGCTGGAAGGAATTTGTAGCATAAAAAAAAGTCTAAAAGTCTAGTCCTGGAGAGAAACCAAGATGGCGGCATAGGTAAACACCAGAAAGTGCTGCCTCACACAACCACTTCAAAAATACAACTAAAAGACAAAACGGACATCATCCAGAACCACAGGAAGGCTGGCTGAGTGGAAATTCTACAACTAGAAGGGAAGAGAAAGCACACTGAGACTCAGAGGAGGTGCGGAAGTAAAGTGCAGAGGTACGGAGTCGCATGCGGAAAGGGCTGGCAACTGAGGACACAGTTCTCTTTTTTAATCGGGAGGGAGTCTCAAGCTCCCGACTGCTCTGAACTCCAGTTCCAGGCGAGTCTCTGGGGACCCAGACTCATACGGGAGAAACTGGACTGTCTGGCATTGGTTGGAACTCAAGGGCGGCTTTCTCTCAGAGGTACTTGCAGAGATTACTGGGACAATGAGAAGCGGGGCCTCTTAAGGTAGGACTGAGGATCAGCCATGGCTGCTTGCTCCACCCTGTTGATCCCCTGAGACCCTGCCCCACCCAAGCTGTGCACAGAGGTTTTTGCATATGAAAGGCCTGGCCCTTTGCAATCTGAAAATTACCTAACAAACTGCAGCTGGGTCAGAGAAACCCAGAACTTCCAAAAGAAGGCCCAAGGCCCCACAGCAGCTTGCATTGCTTCACAGCTGGGTTCCTTCTGGGTAGCCTCAGGCAGAGGCTAAATTAGCACCTCCTTAGAGATCCAAGAGCCAGTGTACCCAGTGGTCAGAGTGGGACCATCCAGATTACAACTCCTCAGATCCATAAGGGACACACTCAGGGGGCAGACTCAATGAGCACCAAAGCCCCACTGAAGCAAGTCTTGCCCCAGAAGGGTGTCTCCAGCACAGAAGTTCTCCCACTGCAGACACAGCTGATTCTCACAGACAATTGGCCTGGAGGTCAATTCCTCTCAGTGATACCTACAACAATCAAGGCTTAACTACAACAAGACTGTGCACAAAGCCCACAAAGGGGTGCACCAAGAGTGTCCACCTCCAGTAATTGGGGAGGCTGAGCCACTGGGCCCTATAGGACACCTAGCACAGAAAGCCACTCTATCAACACCGGGAAGCATAAAAAATGCAGAGACAAAGAAACAGGTCACAAATGACAGAAATGGAGGAAAGCAAACTACTGGATATAGAGTTCAAAACCACAATTTAAGGTTTTTCAAGAATTTTCTAGAAACCACTGATAAATTTAGTGAGACCCTTAAGAAATCTAGTGAGACCCTCGAGGTTATGAAAAAGGACCAACTAGAAATTAAGCATACACTGACTGAAATAGAGAATATTATACAGAGTTCCAACAGCAGACTAGAAGATCACAATAATCAAGTCAAAGATTTGAAATACGAAAAAGCAAAAAACACCCAACTGGAAAAACAAAAAGAAAAAGAATCCAAAAATATGAAGATAGTGTAAGGAGTCTCTGGGACAACTTCAAGAGTGCCAACATCTGAATTATGGGGGTGCCAGAAGAAGAGAGAGAGCAAGATATTGAAAACCTATTTGAAGAAATAATGACTGAAAACTTCCCCTACCTGGTGAAAGAAATAGACTTACAAGTCCAGGAAGCACAGAGAACCCCAAACAAAAGGAATCCAAAGAGGACCACACCAAGACACATCATAATTAAAATGCCAAGAGCAAAAGACAAAGAGAATCTTAAAAGCAGCAAGAGAGAAACAGTTACCTACAAGGGCGTACCCATACGACTGTCAGCTGATTTCTCAACAGAAACTATGCAGGCCAGAAGGGAGTGGCAAGAAATATTCAAAGTGATGAATAGCAAGAACCTACAACCAAGATTACTTTACCCAGCAAAGCTATCATTCAGAATTGAAGGTTAGATCAAAAGCTTCACAGATAAGAAAAAGCTAAAGGAGTTCATCACCACCAAACCAGTATTATATGAAATGCTGAAAGGTATTCTTTAAGAAGAGGAAGAAAAAGAAAAAGGTAAAGATACAAATTATGAACAACAAATACATATCGATCAACAAGTGAATCTAAAAATCAAGTGAATAAATAATCTGATGAACAGAATAAACTGGTGAATATAATAGAATCAGGGGCATAGAAAGGGAGTGGACTGACTATTCTCAGGGGGAAAGGGGTGTGGGGGTTGTGGGAAGAGACTGGACAAAAATCGTACACCTATGGATGAGGACAGTGGGGGGGGGTAAGGGCAGAGGGTGGGGTGGGAACTGGGTGGAGGGGAGCTATGGGGGGGAAAAAGAGGAACAACTGTAATAATCTGATCAATAAAGATTTAATTAAAAATAATAAAAAAAAAGAATTCAGCCAGGAAAATAAATGAATAAATAAATAAATAAATAAATAAATAAATAAATAAATAAAAGTCTAGTCCTGATAGGAGATGATTATAGTTCTGGTCTGCTGTCTCCTTAAGGTTCATCATTCAAACTGTTTCCTCAGGGCCCATGACTGGCCTATTGGAAACTTATACCACCAGAAATCAAGACTAACAATAACACTAAAGGTATTAGTCATTAGAAAATGGGCAGGAGCTACTAAAAATGAATATGTGCACTCCTCTGACCCAGCATTTTCACTCCTACATATATGCCCAACAAAGACGGGTGTTTATTTAACAAACTTATACCAGATTGTTCAAAGCAGCACCCTTCATAATAACTCTGGCCTGTGACTATTCAAATGGTCAACAACACTGGGGTGTCTTCACACAATGGAATTTTCTATTCAGCAATAAGAATGAAATATTTGTAACTACACACTACACGATGGATACATTTTACACACATACTGTTAAGAGAAAGAAACTAAACTCAAAGGAATACATACTGTACAATTCCCATTAATAAAGTACAAAAGAGGCCCAAACTAATTGTGTGACTGTGTGATCAGCTCTGATTCTTCATCTTCCCCAACACCCATGCCCTTCAGCGTGTGACTGCAGGGCCTCTCACTGAAGTTGTGGAGTGTGTTTCCCCAGCAGGACCAGGACTAGGTTGAGACAAGTAAGGCATTTATCCTGGGCACAACATTTAAGGGGTTGTCAAAAACCTCAGTAGTCAAGAAAAATACAATTTTAATGCAATTTAAAAAAAAATCAAAGTCAATGTAAAAAAAAAAATCCCCGAACAAAATATCAAAAATGTTAATAAAGTCAGGAATGAACCCTGCACTTGCACGGCTCCCTTGACTGGCCTCAAGCTAAACCTGCCTCTGTCAAATCCTGTGTTGCATAAATAGGAGGCTTGTATATTTCTGTCAGTTCTATCCTGTGCCATCACCATGGCCATGGCTTGGCTGGCCTGCTGGGAGAGAGTTGTGCCCCCTCCCTGGATGTGGGAGACGCTCAGCCAAGGTGAGCAGAGTTGTCTATATAACCACCACAAGCCAGTGAACCATGAGTCTTGCTTTTGTGTGGCACTGCATTTTGTATCTCTGCGTGATACAGCAATAGCCAATGGATACACTCAACTATGTAGTTAAAAGTCAGGAAAGAGGTTATTCTTGGGCAGTGGTAATGACTTGAAGGAGGTAAGAAGTGGGCTTCTAAGGGGCCTATAAGTTCCGTTTCTTGATCTGAGTGCTAATTATACAGTTGTATTCAGTTTGTGAAAATTCATTGAGTTGTATGTTTACCATCTGCGCATTTTTCTATATTTTTATTACATTTGAATACAGAAATTTAAAAATAGAGGAGATATGGCCCCTACCAATTTTTCAAGGGCAAATTTGGCTGAGATCAGACACAAAAAGAAAAGTTAAAATCATCAAGGACTGAAATAAAAATCCAGAATAAATTAAATTTGAACCACTATTCAGAAAATCTGTGAAATTATTTATTTTGAACTCTATCCACTATCTATAATAATAAAAGTGTAAAATGCTAATTAGACTGACGTCCTTCTGGATGAAGCCGGGGTCGCTAGGGAAGCCCAGGTCCCAGGTGCCTGCTGGAAGCCAGAGGGAAGCCTGGGTTCCAGGTGCCAGCAGCCGAGGGAAGAAAGGCCTACTCTAGCATGAATTTCATGCATCAGGCCTCTAGTCTATAATAATAAAAGCATAATATGCTAATTAGACCAGACAGCCGAACGACCTTCTCAATGTCCTTCCAGACATCCTTCCAGGTGACCTTCCAGATGAAGCCAGGGCTGTGAGGACCAAGGCAAGCCTCAGTGGCTGCGAGGGCTAAGCCCCTTGTATGAATTTTGTGCATTGGGCCTCTAGTTATTTATAAGGAAGCACTTAGAATTATTTGGACCTTTATTTTAAAACTTTATTAGGCCCAGACAAAATCAGAACATAAGAATATTCTCTGAACCAGCATTTCATTTGACTTGATTTTTGCTAAATTCATTGTTACATTTAGTGTTAAGTTGGCCTCACTTCAATGAAAAGAATAATTACTAAGATCACTGTTTTTCAACCATATACTTATTGTGATTGTGTGGAAGATCAGAAAGCATAGCTTTTCTATGCACAGACATCCTATATAATAAAACCTTAATATGCAAATCGACTGAATGGCAGAATGACTGGTCACTATGATGCGCACTGACCACCAGGAGGCAGATGCTCAATGCAGGAGCTGCCCCCTGGTGGTCAGTGTGCTCCCACAGGGTGAGCGCCACTCAGCCAGAAGCTGAGCTCATGGCTGGTGAGTGCAGCAGCAGTGGCGGGAGCCTTTCCTGCCTCCACTGCAGGCAGCCGGTAAGGAGCGAGGGGTCCTGGACTGCATGAGCCCCGGGCTGTGCAGGGATCGGGCCTAAGCTTGCAGGCAGATATCCCTCGAGGTGTGCCAGACTGTGAGACGGTGCAGGCCGGGCTGAGGGGCCTCCCGCAAACAGTGCATGAATTTTGTGCACTGGGCCTCTAGTTAGATATAAACTATCATTCAGTTTCCATTGTTTGAGGGGCAATTTGTTACCTATCTACTTGTCTGTCCTCCATCGATTGCCTGTTGCCCACCTGTCTGTCCACCTTAGGACTGACTCTGATGAGGATGGGAAGATCCTGTCATCAACTTGATGCCAAAAAACAAGCACATCTGCCTTAAGATTGAGATCAAAGGGGAAAATATGCATCTAAATAACAGACCCTGTGATTTCTCACTGCATCTCTGAAAGGAATAACATCTATTTGTTTCTCAAAAAGATGCACACACATTTATGTTGTGCTCTTTCCAGAGAAAATAAATTCTATTTAGTATTATACTTCCTACCTAGTCCCAGTGCTTCCCACTCATCTGATCTGACAGTGTCCCTCCTCAACTTTCCACAGCAGATGAGGGCCAGGCCCAGCGCCAAGAACTTTATACAAACTCATTGAATCTTTGAAACTTCCCTGTGGGGACATTCGAACATCATCTCCTTTTTACAGATGAAGAGACTAAGCCAGAGACATTGCATCACTTGATTGCAGTCACACAGCAAGGAGCTAGCATTGCGCACACTAGACCCCGCTAGCCGTGTGGCTCTGCAGCACGTGCTCTTATCAGCAAGACCTGCACTTTGAGCTCACAAGTTCAAAGGAGCTGTGAGAAGCCCTTTCTTAAATATTCTGAATATTTATTTCAGAAACCGAGCTACTTCTCCCTAATTTATACCTGATGTAAATCTCAATTTTTCATGTACATCAGGTTGCTTGACATGGGAAGGGACATACCTGCAGTATGAATTTATAATAAATGAGATCATTCAGAAAATAATGACTTAAAATGTATACCCATTGCCTACTGTCCTGTTTTGACTATCACACAACACAATAAGCCTGCTCACTGATAGTCATACATCTGTGTCTCATTAGCTACACATGAAGGCCCCTCAGGACAGCAATCGGCTTATTCTCTGCAAAGCTGTGGTGCCCGGCGCACCTGGTAGCACAGAGTGTGCTTATCAATTGATTAATGGGGCTGAAGTAAATGTCCTGGAGCTTAGAGTCTGGAGAGAAACGGAATAAATAAAATACATGAAAATGGTGTTCCGTGAAATTGATTAGTGGTGCATACGTAAGTTATACAAATATTTTCATTGACAGGCAAACAATAAAGGTATTTTTGGGTATAAAAATTCTTCACCTGTTTTGCTCCTTCTGTATTTATTTCCTGGTTGTTTTCCCCTCCCAGCATGCATAAAACGCAGAATCACAGAAAGTTTTAGATCATTCAACAGACCCCACTGAACTTCTTTGGTGTCAGAACACCTTAGCTTTCCACTCTCCATTTTAAAGTCTATTTCCTTTCCCTCCCTGGGCCTCACCGAACCCCATCATCTATGCACATCCCTTCCTTTCTCATTGTCAGAAGGTTGAGTTCTGAGCTCTAAGATGGTAGGAAATCTGGAGGTATCAGCAAGTCCCACAATCCCCTCTCTGCTACGAGCCCAGTGAGAAGGTGTTTCTGGGGAGACTGGCCTGGGCTCATGTTCTTCTCTGTCATGGCTAAGGAGTCTCAGCCACAGCAAGTCTTGAGTTCCCCCTGAAGACTTCTGCTGAGGCCTTCTGCCACCTCCCTTGTAATTTCTATCATCAGGAATTACAGTTCCTGTTTGGTTTAAACAAAGGGCCAGCTCTAATCACCTTCAGTGGCTACACATCCTTGCTCTGTAAACAAATTAGTCAGCAATTTCTTTGAAGAATACAGCTAACATTTATGAGCTTTCCTCATGGACAGAGTCCTGTTGTAGGTGCCCCAGGGCATGCCAGATGAGTGTGCAGATCTGTCCTCTGAACACTGAATCTGTAGGCCAGGAAGTCGGAATACACTCCACCCATTCAACCCCAATGCAGCCCGAGGGGGATATGAGAATGGGATACTTTGAGGTGAGGCAGACTTATTTTAATAACACAGGAGGCCCTTTCTTGGAAATAGGATAGAGCAAATGCTCCTGTCACCCAGACAGGTCTTCAGCCAAGGGGTTCCTCCTTTGGGTAACTGCATGCACCTCAGTCCCCATCACCCAAGATAATTGTTTCTTGGATTCAGACTTTGGTCAACCGTAAAATGAGCCTGACTTTCACAGTTCATTAGGAAAGGTTTGGGGAAGAAAGCAGCCATCGATTATATACAAACTAGAGGCCCAGTACACGAAATTTGCATGCGTAGAGTCCCTAGCCGCTGCCAGCTACCGGCCGGGGCCTTCCTTCATTCTATGCCGCTCTCTGGTGGTCAGTGCACATCATAGCGATCAATTGAACTCCCAGTCGGTTGAATTCCCCAGGCGACACTTTGCACATTAGGCTTTTACATAAATAGATTGTATTATTTCTTCACTTGAAAATATTCTGCCCTGAAGGAACTCTGTTAATGTAAGCAAACGTTTGCAGTCAAGAGTGCTCACCTTTGGCGATGTGGGGTGGAAGCCGCAGCTCTCCTAAGCAGAGCTGACCGACAAGGCCAGGATTCCCAGCCTGCCTGCCTTCTCAGCGAGGCTCAGCTGTGATCCCCCAGCAGGTCCCAGGTGGGAGCTCATGGCCTCGTGGCTGCATTTGGAGTCACTTGGGGACCATTTTGAATCTTCTGGTTCTTGGGTTCCAGCCCTAAAGATTCTGTTGCAGTAGCTCTGATAGTAAAACCTGAAATGCAGTTTTTAAAAAATCTCTCCAAGGGAGTCTGTGCGAGCGAGGTTCGGAAGCCATGTTGCAGGGACTGTGTGACTGGCAGATGAAACTCCTGGTCATTAGTGATGCTGCAGTAATGCTCTCAGGTGATTTCACTGTCGGGAGTGTTCTTACCCACAGGATCTACAGCTGATTCGGGGGAGAAAGGATGGTTTGCTGGGCAGGACTGACAGTGGTCACCGTGTACCCGTTGGATGCCCTTGGCTTGTTTCTGTTTGGCAGATGTTTCCTGTGAATATGATGCACATTCAGGAAGGAAGAGTGCACATACACTATGTAATATTAAGTGATATTAGAAAAAGAAATCAACCACATTGTTGCCATCTTTTTACATCCCACTTTCCCCTTGTCCTCATCCCTTTCTTTTCATATGCTCATGACATAATTGATCCTCTACTTTGACCCTCTTGCTAGTATTCTACTGCACGTTTCCTCACATTCTTAGGGAAGATTTTTAAATTTTCCTTTTTAACAGCTGCATGTTCTTGCCAGCTTTTAGTGTAGCTGGGTTTACATCAGATTGGTGGGTTTTAATACTTGGTACCCTTCAATGTCCTGCAGATTGTAGGGGCAGCAACACTCACACTTTCATATTTTAGGTATAGTTCTTTGGCACCATTGCTGGCGTGGTGTACTTTAATGCCCTGAAAGTTACTCTATGAAGTGCCCAGCTGTTCCCTAACATTTCTCACTCTCTGAGTGCAACACCCAGATGAGACCAGGAGATGGTGCTGTGGATCAACTTTTCCTCACATCCTGCACTACAGGTGGTTCTCTGAGAACCCCTGCAGGTGAACGAACTATCTTGAGGTAGCTTTCATTCCTTTCCTTTTGGGGGTAATAAACTACTCAAATCTGCATGCTAAATGAACTCTTTAATATGAAAAAAATAACACTTAGGTAGGGATGAAAGATGACGATGAACTGACTTTGAACTCTGCTCGAAAGCCCTTAACTTTTGGAGGAAGGAGGTAAGAAGTTGATTATTTATTGGTATCTTCCGTTTGCTAAGAAGGAAGTTTGAGGAAGTCTGGAGTCAAATCTGGGGCTTCCTGCTGCTCCAAAAGCACCACAGAGAAGTGATTTCAATATACATGGATTTCCAAAAAATACATATATTCCTTGCTGTCCTTGGTTTAATCATGACAATGTCAGGCAAAAGTTGCTATCTACAAATTAGCATAAAGAAATCATCTGATGCCAGAGGCCATAATATTTCGCCCAATCCCTTTGTAACCACGAATGCAGTTGGCTCACTTGCCTAGCATTCTGAGATAATGTGAGCAGACTGTTGGGTTTTCCTCTCATGTATTTATAACTTCTTCTGGTATTTGTAGTTAGAATGTGGCCTGCTGGAATGCATTTTCATTTCCGAGATGCATGCAAATAACATGACCATGACCATGTACATTTCCCACAGACTGATTTAGAAATAGGGTGTTGTTATCCCAGAGGGGGGGTCCCTGCATCATCCCTAAGAGTGTCTAAGCCAGTGAGCTCAGTTGGTTGGAGTGTGGCTGTAAGACAGCCAAGGTCACAATAGCCATCTGGGTTAAGATCAGTCATGTTAGAGATGAGAGAGCCTGTGTCTTCCAGGCACCAAGAGGAATGCGCTCCCACCCAGGCAGTATGTGAGTTACTGGTAACATGGAAGAATATTATAATGCGTTCCTTGATGTTTAATAGGACAGTCACTCGATGATGTCACCATCACCAGCAGAGCCATTGTTGTCTATAATGGGCAACCCCCTTCCTAAGAATGAAGTTGATTCAGAGTTTTATCAGTGTGGCTCCTCATGTGCCTACCCATGTCTCCTAGGTTTTTACCATCATACACAATAATTTGAAAGAAATGGAAAGATAACTATGCTTGCTGATAGAATCAGGAAACAGCTTAATACTGAGTGGACAGTTCTTCCACCGGAGGGCCCCCAACAGCTACAAACGTTTAAGAAAACTGCAAAAACAGTTTTTCATAACTTTTGCATGCTGTCCAGGGGGTCTCTCTCCAAGCCTCTGTGATTCACACGTATACTTGAGATTTATAGTTGTGTACTTGGGAAGCAAACTCTCCTATGTATCAGGAAAGGAATTTTTCATATAAAGAATAAAGGTTTGTGCTCTATCGAGGCGGGGGAGAAAGTGCTTCCTGAGCGAGCTTCTGCTGTGGCTGGCAGAGTGTCTGGCGCATATATAATAGCTCACACTCACTGACCAAGCAACAGGCTCTGTGCTAGCACAGTACAAGCATTGCTCCTTTTAACCCTCACAAGACCTTGAGAATTAGATACTGTCATTATCTGCATTTTTAAGGATGAAGGAATAGACTCACAAGATGAAGTAGTTTCTCTGGCTGCTACATGGCAGTCAGGATTTGAACCCAGGCCGAGTAAGTCCAAGGCCGTGTCCTTAAACACCACCCTCTCCTATTCAGCCTATAACTTCTCAGAAACAACCTAATTTCAATCATATCCCCCCGCCCAACAGGGTTACATAATTGTAATTCTGTAAGTGGGGAGTAGGCTCTAATTTCCGCTTTCAGATAGGCCTTCACAGTCCTCCTGGACAGGCAGCAGGTGTGTAAGGAGATTGAAAATGGCAGGGTTAGTGTTCCTGTTTTCTAGTAAGCCCTGCGTGTGTGTTTAACATCTCTCCTTGGAATGTGAGACTGTCTTTCCTCTATTGTTCTCAGTTTGGGACGCTGTCAAAAATTCTAGATGACAGGAAAAGACCCATTCAGCATTCTGTTTCAGTGGAATACTCCACTTGTCTTAGTGCTCAGCAAAGTCCTGTACTTAATAGGAAATGCCATCCTGAGAGGGAATTTAGGGTTCCATCTTTTGACACTTGAGAATGAGAGGGCATTTAGGGTTGCATCTATTGTTACTTGTGCATACTCTCTGGGGTTTTGTCTTTTCAAAGTGATACTGTTGTAATAACCTGATTATTAGTAATTAACAGGAAAGGAGTAAAGGGAAGGCCATCATATAGACAGGCCATTTGCACAGCTTTGCCAGAAAGTTGCAGTTCAGCACTTTCCAGGTCTATTCCCCACAAACTGATGGGGGAAGGCTCTGGACCACAGACACATCCAGCCCAGTAAGGGCTGGATGACATGGGAAGGTGCTTGCCTGTCAGTCATACCTGGGAATAGGGTATTGGCCAGAGTAGGTGTGTAGGCGTGGCCACTGCAAACACCGCACTCCCACTAGCAACGGAGACATTCCACCCGTGCAATTCTGTTATTGAAAGTATCTTCCTTAGTTCTTGCAACACATACACTATTCTTACAAAGGAAAATTCCTGCATAGCTCATTACCAAGAAGATAAAATTTTCTCCATATCATCTATACATGTAGCTTTAAAGCAAAACATAAATACAGAAGAACTGGTTTTAAATATTTAACCTGGGCACGTGCTTTTAGAAGTGTAGAACCCATTGCCGCTCCCTTCCTTTGCAGGCTCATTGTTATCTCCGTGTGGAGACCTGGTTCTCTAGGTGTGTCTGCCTTGGGGAGACAGGGTGACATTTTGGATAAAGGGAATGTAGTTGTAGGCAGGTGGGGAAGGTTTCATAGAAATTGGATATGAGTTGGACATTGAAGGAGGTGCAGAATTTGAATGGAGAAGGAGGTGGGATGGGGTGGTATCATGTGGAGAAAAAAGTCAGGTGAACCGATTGTGCTGGAATGGAGCCTACCGTATAGACCAGGAAGCCTGATGGAGTAGAGGTAGTCGGTATAGACTGGAGGTAGGGGCATAGTTTAGATGGATGAGGAATGTGGTGTTAATGGAGGAAGTGGTGGGGTTGGCAGGATAGCAATGGCAGTATTTCAGTGTGGACTTACCTTTGGAAACCATTTGTTCTAAACCTCACGCCATGCAGCCTAGGTGATGAAGATTCAGGGTGGTGAGGAACTCTTCCAGGTCTCACAGGTGTCAGTAGAGAAGGGTCGTTCAACGCTTGTGTCTTTGTGCACTCCTGCCTCTGTGCATGGTCTGAGCATACACATGAAGCCGCTGTAGGCCAGGAAGCTAAGAAGCTCTGTTACGACACAGTACCAGTTGGCTAGATGTATTGAACAGAGGGAAAATAGAGAATAGAAGGAAAGCTGTTATTTCTCTACTAAAAGCTTGAGGTATGTACTGTGGCCTTGGCTGTTGGCAAAGGAACAAAGGAGATAATCAGATATATTGAAGGAGACATTGGTAGAACCCAATATAGGGCCCAAGGAAGAGAAACATAAGCCGATTGCAAGTTACAAATTTTGGGTTCTTGAAGATTAGTGTCAAGGGAGCAAGATAGGGAGGTTCTGAGTTTGAGTCTGAAAATGTTTGGTGAACAGACTTTTTGACAGACAACTGGAAATAGTGTTCTTTTCATCGAATGAACCATTTATTCTAAACCTCATGCCATGAATATTAACTGAATACCTACTATGAGCTATTGTGCTGGGTACTGCGTAAACAAGTACTATGCTCTTGATCTGGGACCTCCTGGAGCTTTCATTTCTGTGTTTCCTGATGGGGAAATATGGCCTGATGGGAAAAAGGCACCCCCTGGAGTGCTGGCTCCAGCGTGGTGCTTGGCAGGTGACCTCCCTCAGGCAGTGAGTACAGAGCGAACGGCAGAGGCCTAGGGCAGAGCCTGAGGACCCGCTTATTGCAGGAGAGATGCCATCATTACCAACAGGTTATGAGTTTTAAATCAATTGTCCTAGGAGTTTTAAAACCATTTCTCCTCTCATTTCTTTTTATTTAAATCAATTACTTGAGCTTATCCCCACCTAAGACTTCTGTAACGTCCAAGTGAGTAGAATCAATGATTAACAGGCTGTCAGTGGGGCGAATGTGTCCGGTGACCCAAGTTAAAAGGTGACAGGCTCTAATTATATTTTTTAAATTCCCCTGACCCACTGAACCGGCACCAGTACCTTTTGTTGGTTTCATTTGTCAGGATTCTTCAAGCTTGGCCCTTGTTCCACCAGATGGGGTTAAGTGCTAAACCCTCTCTCCCTATTTTTCTCTGTGGTTTTAACCCAAGCTTGGACTGGCCTTAGGGCAGTGGTCGGCAAACTCATTAGTCAAAAGAGCCAAATATCAACAGTACAATGATTGAAATTTCTTTTGAGAGCCAAATTTTTTAAACTTAAACTATATAGGTAGGTACATTGTTATTAACTTAATTAGGGTACTCCTAAGGCTTAGGAAGAGCCACACTCAAGGGGCCAAAGAGCCGCATTTTGCCGACCACTGCCTTAGGGTAAATTAGGGTAAATTAGGAAATTCTGACCAATGGGATCCTAAAGGATATATGAGGTTAAGAGCAGGCCTGGGAACACCCCACAATCTCCTGACTAAAAAGCAAAGGTAGTTATCTGGAGGTTAAGAGAAAATCTTTTTTTAATGTTAATACTAAAGTTATCACTGATTTACATTTTCAAAGCCTTATTTACTACTTCATTATGATATAATGATTAATTTTGTTAAATTTAAAACTTTTAAAGAACTCACAGAAGCAATCAAAATGTAAATCTTACAGATAAGAGATCTGTGGTAGGCAATTAGACAGGCATGAGCAGAACAAGGACGATGGGCCAGGTACACAGAAGGTCACTAGGATGACCTCGTCCCCAGGGTGACCTTTCCTCCCCTAGCATATTGCTGGTCATGTGGTTTGGACTCCCAACCTTTCATATTGCTGATCATGACCCTCTGACCTTTCCTCTCTAGAGATAACATCTAGGCCTCAGTTATATTTCAGCTTCAGGCCCAGAAAACAGCAAAACCAGACAACCAGCCTAGTGCCAAACAAGGCTGACCTCAGGACCAGCTGCATTGACTAATGACCCCCTGCCCTGGCGCCAACCAATGAATCAGTGGAGACCACAGCCCTTAAAGAACACACCCGGAAAGCTGCTGAATACTCTATTGAGATCTTCCCTTGAGACCTCCCCTAAAATCTCCACCCTTAAAACCCTTAGGACAGAGGACCCAGTGAGCTCTCTGTCCTGGAGCACACCTGCTCTTTTCTCGTCTTCCTCCCTAAACCCCAGGCACATCACCTTTACCTTCCTCACTTCTAAGCTCCAAAGGCTCTTCATTTGCCTCTATAACTTGTTTTCTAAGCCCATTTCTTCTACGAATTACTTCTTCCATCTCTGAGAACTTATAAATCAATGTTCTCTTGTAGTTTGATGCTTGGCTCTCCATTCTTTCCTAGCCAGAGCTCAAGTACTGAAGTTGCTGAACCCAGGTCTGGTCTGACCCCAGCGGTCTAACACCTGGTGCCCTCCCGCTGCCCCCCACAGATCCATTAGAAGGGAATCTACAATGGAACAAATGGAAAATTATCCTATTAAGTTCTTAATAGTCTTTTCCAGAAATGTCTTCTTAGGGTGGAACGTGTATTGAGAAAAACCATAGATTTCACCCTTTGAAAGACTGCGGATGACTCATGATCTGAAGAAAATTTTAAAATCCTCAAGGGTAAGAGGGAGCTATTCTCCATCTCCTCATTTGTTCTGCCAACCTTTCATTCTTCTCTTTCCTGTGTAATTGTAGGTGTGTGCCATTTCCCCTTCTTGCTCATGAAAATGGTTGGTACAGTGGCTTCTCCTCTTCCCTCTCTCCAAACTTCCTCTCTCTTTTCTTTCCCAGGGCACAGAGTGCCTCAGAATTTTGCTTCTATCTTCTCTAATCCATTAAGATTTTATTTTAAAGTTTAACTCTCAGGATAGCATTGCTCCCTTTCGGTTGTGGTTCCCATTGGGAATGGGGGAAAGTGTCTCACTATTTGCCCTATTGTACAGACAACAATAATCTTCGCTCCTGGAATATCTGGGAAGACCAGCTGTGGGAGTTGTAAGTCTTAAGTCATAGAGCGTCTCAGTCTTTTCTGAGGTGCAATGCGAGTAATTTTCAACCATTAATACTCGTAGCACCAAAGTGTCTGAATGATGATTCTTGAAAAATAAATCAGAGAGATTGCAAGTTATTCCTGTAACCAGTAATCTTTGCTCTTTGCATTCCCATGTTTCCTGGAGTAGAAATGAATAGGAAATGAACACAGTCTCTAGTCAATCTGCCTACCTCCAAGGCAATGCATTCGCATGTTTGTTTATTTACTATTTTTAGGAGTGGAAGTTGGAAACTGTTATCTTGGAGCTATTTGGAAAAAAAAAAAGTCCAGATTTTATTTCATAATGAATCAAGCAAACCTGAGACCCACAGCCCTCCCCCTTGTGAATATTGAAGTTACTTTGAATGACACAAAGTTAAGAGGAATTTCTATCACAGAGTAGTTAAGTTAAAATGCATAGACTGAACATGATTCATGAGTAATTAGACAAATCTAACTTTGCTATACACACTTTGCTATTCAGAGACCTGCCCAGACATTTTGGCCCTGCCCAATAAGGGCTGGTGTGTATTGCTTCCCTCTCTGCCTGTCTTTGTTTGTCTCTTCTTGCTTTCCCACTCTCCTTTCCTCCTGCCTTCCTCACTTACTCCCTCACCAGACCCCATCTTCCCTCTTCTCTGAACGGAAAGTCTGTCTTCCTACAGTGTGGCTTTATGCCAGAAATAATGGAAATGGTGGAAAATTTTCCTGTGGTTAGAGGTGAAGCCAACAGCGAGGGGAGCCTATCCCTCACTCTCCTCCTCCCCTCCAGACACCCTTCTCTCCAGGTATGCATTCAGGGTGGGGGCAGGGAACACAGCAGAGCTGAGACTAGAAGAGCCTTGAGATTCAAGTTGGTTCTTGCTGCCAGCTGTGTGCTCGGAAACAGCAACTGAAAACACTTCCTGGAGATTCTGGAAGGATGGGAGAGCACCAAGCAAACACAGCTCTTCCTCAGAGAGAGCTGCTGGACACCAAAGAAAGGCCCTCTTACTACACGAGGTTCCCTCTCCTCACCCCCAGCACACACAGGGGCCCAACAGAGTAAATACTGCCATATCCCCTGGGCCCACCTGGCCCTGTCAAAACCCTGCCCCTGTGTGTTTGGCTTAGTCTGTTAGAGAATTTCCAGGACTCTTGAAATGCTTGTGGGTAACCTGGAATTTCCTGAGAGACCTGGCTGCCCAGATCATTGGCCAGCTTCAGGGATCCGTGCCTTCTGTGACTGACAAAGACATTTGTGTAAAAGTGGGTGGCAGGAAATCCTTAGAAATTCTTGAGCCTATACTCCCCATAAGGTACAAATATACCCATGATAAAAGTTCTAGGCTATGTCAGAGAAGGTCTAAATCTTGATCAAGCCAGAGATATATAGGCAGCATCATGTGTCTTTGGCTTATTCTAAAAGCCAGCTTTTTAGTATTTGTTGGTGAGGCCACTGACTTACAAGATAAACTACCATATTGGCTTAGTGCTCTTTGAAGTTGAAAGGCGAAGACGGAATTCACAAGTTCTCACGGGCTAAGACACAATACAATGGTTAAACTGTTGATGTTCTGAACAGAGACTTCATTGACCTTTCCAACTGGATGTGGTACCTAAATTCCCCCAAGTGAAAGCTCAGAAATGGTCACTCTTATGTAAGCCACAACTCAGGCACACTCAAAAACATTTTTTGGGTTTACTATCATTCCTTAACTTTCAGTATATTTAGCATATTCCTTTCTCATAAATTACATCATTCTGTTATTTTTTTGATCCTCTTAACAAATGTTTACTAAACATGTGTCAGATCCTTTATTGGATAGCGAGAAAAGAATGATAAGCAAGAGAGTTCCAGACCCTGCCTCTTAAAAGTGTAAAATCACTACAAAGCAGGACAAAGTGTCCCTCTGTCACACTGGCATGCACAGGCTCCCAAGCTTGCACGACACTGCTGTTCTTGGACATCTTCCCCTGTAGACACTGTGACTTCAGAAGTAGCTGCATTAGCCCCAACCTTGGCTCTAGCACCTCCATTTTGGGCTTTTCTAAGGGACAGGAAAGGACAAAGAACCTGCTTCCAAAGCCAGAGTGCTGTAGGCCACCCCCTTTTGATGATGTTCTCCTAATGGTAACAGTTTCGGCAAAGTCTACACGACTTACATTTCTTTCCAGAAGCAAAACAAATGCATAAATATGATCGTTGTGTTCTTACCAAGTCACCGTTTTTCACTTTCTTTCTAATCACTATAATTTACTCCCTCAAGGATCCTGTCCAAGGAGTTTACTATCTGGTCAAGAAAACAAATACACACCTGAGAGCACGTGGTGGGAAGGCAGCAGCACGCAGATGGGGGTCATTCCTGCAGGCTGAGAGCACCAGTGACGATGTCAGGAAGAGGATGACATGAGATTTGGAGCATGAAGGAGAACTGAGATGTGACGAGGAAGGGTATTTTCACCAGAGGAAAGGTACATGTACAGGTGTGGAGAGAGAAGTAGTCATGGCATGACGTGGCAAGAAGACTGGCCCACCTGGAGCTCTGAGTTTAGTTTGGATGAAAGTAACTTAGTTTAGTTTGTGGAGAAAGTAACTCATGTGGCCCTTTGCCCATCACTGCTACCCCCATAAAGCAATCAAAGATATAAATTAGGAGAAAACAGCTAATTTCCTCATTCTTTGCTTAAAGCATCGATTCTCCATGGGCAATTTTGTAAGTTAAGAACTTTCCTGTGCTAAGGGGACAATAGGTCTCTAACTTGAAGGAGGACACACTCACATGCTTGAAGAGGTCATACTCAACACTCTCAGCACTCCATGGCACCCTTCAAGGGTCCGAATGGAAAAGCAGAGTTCCCTGAATGGCCACAGCCACATCGTACATGTCTCCAAAGAAAAAGGCCCTACAGTGCCAAGAACTGAAGCCAAGAAAGACCATAAAAGGTCCATTTCTCTTTCAAGGTGAAGCAGAAGGTACAAAGCTGTTCTGTCTGGGATTTGTGAAGCTGCCTGTGCATGAGTTGGACTGCGAATTTGACTGGCAGCCAATTGTAAACCAGCAGTGCTGAAAACCTGTTCTATATGTCCACACCAACGGGTATGCATGGCATCATTGTGGGCAAAGCTGGTAATCAAGGGCATCCTGTGCGAGGACAACTGCATCATAGAATAAATACTGGGTTCATATACCACCACAGTCCAAGACTTTCCAAAGAAAGCTTTTAACATACATCATCATGAGCATTAGACAGTGCTCTGCTTGTGCTGCCTGAGGCTTTCTCAGGGAGGCAGGGAAGTCTTCTCTGCTGAAATGTAGCTAATTCCAGGGTTCAGGAAGCTTTAGATTCATTTTCCTCTAAGCTGTGAGAGAGAGGAGCTATCTAAGGGGGTGAAACTCCTAAGCCATTTTCAAACCCACAAGAGAAGTAACAAAACATGCCTCCCACTGTGCCTTCCTCTCAAAAATAAGGGTTCCCTTCCCTTTCCGTCCCTTTATGAAATTCAAGCTCGTTACTTCCCAATGCAAATCTTCCTTGACAAGCTGCTCAAATCATGCCTCCCAGGGCCTGCTGTGAGCGCTCTGGCCTCTGTATTTTCATGTCTGCCATTCCCTCTGGCCTGGAGTTCCCTTTCTGTTTTCTCTGGTTATCTAAATCAAATCCAGATTTCAAGATTCATCCCAAATATATCTTCTTCAGAGGAGTTTCCCTAACCACCACTGTCTAGTTCAAAGGTTCCTGCCCTTTAGCCACTATAGCTTTATTGAGTGACAGTAAGTGTTACCTTTCAGCACTGTGTGTGACATGATGCCTAGTGTAATTATTATCTGTGAGTTAACCCCCTAACTAACCCAAAAGCTTATAGAGAGTATGGACCATGTACAGTTTATTTCATAGTGAATACCCAATTTCTTGTGTTTAATTTTAAAATACTTATTGGTTCTCCAAATCAACAAAGACACAGTTAAGAAGAAAATCACTTAGAATTTGAAGGATTCATCGATGAAATCAAAGTAATACTGCCCCGGACAATAAGGAAACATGACAGGTGTTCATGCATGTGATGTTCTTTTGATTTCTTACTAAACCCAAGACATGTGTAAATTGTGATTCAGATCTAGTACACAGAACATCTAAAGCCTAAACAGATCCTGCCATGGATGGATATGATGATGGATGCAAACTGGGAAAGACAAAAGGAAACATATTGTATTCCCAGGTAGGGGTGAGGGGTGGAGGCCTTCACAGGTTACAATGGTAATGGCCAACTAGAACACTGACCTGGGGCCTGTCCAATTCTAGCTCTTAGAGGTTTGGGGAGAAACCTTTGGTCTGGATGAGGAATAGAGGAACTATCAATCACTTCAATCTAAACTTCTGCTGCCTCTGCTAAACCTTCCCTCATCGACTCTTGCTGTTCATGTTTATGCCATCCTCATTAGACCTGATCCCTCCATGTTGAGAGCCTTAAATGGTAGTAACTCAAAATCCACTTTTTTGTGTTGAAATATAATTCAGACACTATAAAATACATCTTTTGCAAATGTACAATTCAGTGGTTTTTAGGGTATTCAAAAGGTCATATAGTTATTACTACTAATTACAGAATGTAAAGAAGCTCCATATCTATTAGCAATCATGTCCTGTCCTTCGCTTCCCTCAGTGCCTGGAATCCACTAATCTACTTTCTGTATCTCTGGATTTGCTTATTCTGGATATTTGATTTATATAGAATCATAACATCTGTAGCCTTACACATCTGTTTTTTCCCACTTATAATAATATTTTCAAGATTTATCCATATTGTAGAATGAATCAGTACTTCATTCCTTTTTTATGGCTGAATGATATTTCATTGTATGGATATACCACATTTTTTTTTTTTTTTTTTTTTTTTTACCATTTATCAGTTGTTGGGCATTTGGATTGTTTTCACTTTGGACTGTAGAGAATAGTGCTGCTATAAAAGCTATGTGTGGAAGTTTATTGCGGACCTATGTTTTAAATTCTCTAGAGTATATACTTGGGAGTGGAATTGCTGGGTCATATGGTAACTCCATGTTACCTTTTTGAGGAACTGCCAGACTATTTTCCAAACCATTTTACACTCCCACCGTCAACGTATAAGGGTTCCTATTTCTCCACATACTCACCAATGTTTCTTATTGTCCGTCTTTTTACTATGGTCATCCCAGTGTGTGTGTGGTGGTGTTTCATTGTGGTTTTGATTTGCATTTCCCTAATAGTGTTGAGCGTGTGTTTTTTTCCATATATTTATCGACCATTTGTATATCTTTGGAAATATGTCAATTTAAATATTTTGCCCATTTTTAAATTGGGGTTTTTCTTTTTATCATTGAGTTGCAAGAGTTCTATATATAAATTCTCAAAATTCGTTTTTAATGTCATATTTATTAACTGATTACAACAGTTTCACAATACAATCCTGAGCCTGCTCACTTTCGACAGTGCTTTTAAAATATTCATTGGTGGTCTTGCTTGAGAATACAGCTTTCTAAGTATTTTCTCCCATACCTGTGCTCTAGCCTGGCTATGATCTCTATACATGTGTAATAAAAAGAAGGATTGCAGACCACCTTGGCGGAGGGCGGGGGGAAGAGGTGTCATTTCCTAATTTGATCTGTATTAGGCTTTTTAAAATCATTACTCTTATAAATGTATTTTCTTTTTATCTCTCTGCATACAGTCTTATACTCAATATAATTAAGCATATAATTTATTTCATACTTCTACTCTTATAGCAGGATTAACTCACTATAGATGAGGTAAAGCCAGAGCCGAAGCTTCAGGAAAAATACACAATTTTCATCTCCATTTTTACATTTTCCTGAAATTTTAATAACCACTAGAGAAAGATAAAAATGTGTATCCTTATTTTCCCAAGGAATGTTATTTGTTTTATTATTTCAGATCATCAGTATTTTGGGTGTTAGTTTTTATTGGTGTATCACAAATTACCACAAACGTCGAGGCTTAAAACAACACACATTTATGGTCTCGGCTTCTATGGATCAGGAGAGTGGACACGGCTCAGCTGGGTCCTCCGCTCAGGAGCGCACCAGGCTGCCACCAGCTGTGCTACGTTCCCCTCAGAGGCTCAGCTCAGGAGAGATCCACTTCCACACTTCCCAGCCAAGAATGAGGACTGGCAGAATGTAGTTTCTTGCAGCTATGAAACTCAGCTTCTTATTTCTTCAAGGCCAGCAGAAGAGAGTCTCTCACCTCAGAGAGCCCCAGTCCCTCTTCTAAGGACGTTTACCTGGTTAAGTCAGGCCCACCCAGGTAATCTCCCTTTTAATTCGAAGTCAACTGATGTGGGACCTTAGTTCCATTTGTGAAATTCCTTCACATTTGCCATATCCTACTGCTTACAAGCAGGTCCCAGATCCAAACCATATTCAAAGGAGGGGGTCATACAAGGGTGAGGGATTTTGGGAAAGGGATTTTCCCTTACTAAGTAAAAAGAAACATCATGAGTTTTTTTTTTTAATTTTTTTATTTTTTTATTTATTTATTTTTTTATTATTAGTTAAGGTATTACAAATGTGTCCTCATCCCCCCCATTAACCCCCAACCTCCCCCCCACACACACTCATGCTACCATCCCCCTGTTGTCCATGTCCATTGGTATGGCTTATATACATGTATACAAGTCCTTCGGTTGATCTCTTCCCCTTACCCCCGCCCTCCCCTACTTTCCTTCTGGGGATTGATAGCCTGATTGCTGTTTCTCAGTCTTTGAGTCTGTCCCTTTTCATCAGTCTATGTTGTTCTCTATAATCCACAAATGAGTGAGATCATGTGGTATTTATCTTTCTCTGACTGGCTTATTTCACTTAGCATAATGCTCTCCAGTTCCATCCATGCTGTTGCAACATCATGAGTTTTTTAGGTCATGCCACTAAATAGCTTTCCTGGCTATAGTAACTCTGACGTTGTTCCTATTTAATGTATTTTCACCCAGGGACGTAAAGGCTACAAAACAAATACACGTAAATGGGAGTGTAGGGCATCATGAACAACCTTTTCAATACGTAACAGTTGTAAGTATGACAATGACTTTTGCTAGAAAGCTCATATTTCCCATAATGGTCACATTAATAATGAAAACAAGAGCTAATGCATATCGTGCTTTCTGTGATCCAGGGCTTTACACCTATTAGCTCATTTAATCTCCGCAGCCAATCCTAGCAATCGGTGTTGTTTTGTTCTCACGTTATAGCTGAGGGAATGGAAGACAAAGGTCAAGCCGTCACACAGTAAGAAGCAGAGCCTGGACCGAACCTAGGAAGCCTGCACTCAGACCCACCACGCCTGCTGCCCCGGAAAGAGGGAAAGGCTCACCCAGCAGAGGAAGTGCCAAGCTAGACGTCATCAAAGCCCTCTTTTGACATACAAGCTCGGGAGAAAACACTCCCGCCAGGTCATTGTTGTCTCTGGAAAACAGTCATTAGCAGAGAGTCCCTCGAGTCATTACAAAAACCATTAACCAATAAATACAGAGCTAAGGAGAAGCAAGTAGTTTAAGTTCTCATGTCCATTTTGTAAGCCACCTTCTGTCCAGGGAGAGCAGCGCTACCTCAAACTGCACGGAGGCAGTTCTTGTTCAGAACAGGTACCAGCACAAGGCACTGGGCCACGCGTCTAACATCATTAAGAGCCAATCATGTCAGGCACTGCGCACTACACCAGGGACACAGGGGGGAACGCGTCCCAGCTCCTCTTCCAGGAAGACAACATTCCAGTGTAGGGGGAAGACTCAGTAAGGAAACAAATATAAATAAAACATCAGCATAACCATAGGTGACATTTTGTTTTTTGTTTTTGTTTTTAATATTTTATTGATTTTTTACAGAGAGGACGGGAGAGGGATAGAGAGTTAGAAACATCGATGGGAGAGAAATATCGATCAGCTGCCTCCTGCACACCCCCTCCTGGGGATGTGCCCACAACCAATGGGCACATGCCCTTGACCGGAATCGAACCTGGGACCCTTCAGTCTGCAGGCCGACGCTCTATCCACTGAGCCAAACTGGCCAGGGCCATACGTGACATTTTGAAAGTAAGACAAAATGATGTTTGAGACTGGCACCCAGGGTTACCTCCTCTCTGGGAGAAAAAAATAAAAATAAAAGCACATCAATCTGTCAAGAGCCATTAATGTTTTTAACCTTGAGAGAAAAAACACCTACTAGTGAACTGAGAAAAATAACGGGGAACGGAGCAGCCTCCAGCTGGACGCTGAATTCAACCTCTTATGCCTGTCACAGTCCCAGCTTCCACCTTTTCCTGACTGGCTCCTCCCACTATCATCTTGCACTTCAGTCCAAACGACTGTCAGCTCCTAGGGACATTTGAACCTTCTTGGCTCCCACATTCTTTCCAGCTAGTTACATGTTTTGGGAGCCCAGGTAGCTCAGGTCGACTCATTCTGGCCTGGACTGTGAACTCTGACCTTAGAGGGGTCACTTGATGGATACGGGGCCACCTGGGACAGACCCTGCTGGACATCTCACTTCTTCCCCCGTGGGGTTCCAAAGCTTTCTATCAGACAGGCCTTATGTAGCGGGACCTATAGAAGCAGAATTGGGCTTTCAGCCAAGAGATGAAGTCAGCTGCAGTTGTCTTAACCCTGAACTTCTAAATTAGACATGCCCACCCAAGCACTCCAGAGCCAAGAACTGGAAAACACAAAGAAAGCATTGCTCACTATAAAACACAAAACTGAGCTTTCAGCTTCCCTTCACCATTCAGAGCAATCCTCTTTATCTCTTACTTCATTCCCACATTTACTGCAGTGTCTACCCTTATGCAGGTCCTCCTGGTTTTGCCTCTTATTTCTGGCCTCTTGGAATTGACAACAGATTTTGGCTTCCTAGAGGTAAACCCCCACCTTCTCTTCTTCCACACTCAACTCAACCTAGCCCCAGTCCTGGTAGGCCATTCTAGCTTGGGCCAGCCCAATCACTGATCAAGAATGGGCTTCCAGGGTTATCACAAGAGGGTGGGCATGAGAAGCAAGAAAGCTGAGCCAGGTGACAACAGCTTTCCTCCTCTGACACCTGAACCAAAGGTCACCTAACTAGACGGTGACTTAGAAGTGATCCTTAAAGCCAGGCTTCCAGAAGCAGTGTCTCCAGCTTCACCCTGATATTTCTCTACTGGCGGAGGTCAGGTCAGCACTGGGAAGGTCAAATAGCTTTGGCAGTTTCAGTTACACATGGTCACTGTCTCCCTTTCTCCTCTCCACCACATCTGACCACAAGGCCCCCCCCCCCCCGCCCCCCCCCTGCTCCCCAGCCCTGTCCTGGATGGCGTCAAGTCCCAAGTTATTAACAAGCTCCTCAGGGGATTCTGATCTGCTGCCCTGTGGAGAATCACTATGATTAAAGGAAGATGAAAAAAGATCTGAAAACAAAACCAAAAGAATCTTATTAAATGGTTTCCTGTTGTAGCGAGAAGCGTGTTCTCCAATTATGCAGGCTTAACGAGGCCCTTTCAGCTTATAGATTTGGAATTATTCCTCTGGATAAAAAGTCGGAGGATAAAAAGTGTTCCCAGGAATCGGCACTGCTATTCTTGCCCTTGAATGATTGCAGTCAACAGGCCTAAGGCCCGGACTTGTGGCCTAGCTTTTGAAATGGAAGAGCTGCTCGAAGCAGGACGAGGACCTTGCGGGAGAGTGGCGTGCGCCAGGGCCTCTAACCACTATATTAGGAAAGGCGCGGAGGGCTCTGGTTTGCCTCAGAATTCTCCTCTGAAGGCTACATCAATACAGGACACCTCAGCAGGGTCTCAGGCAGGACTTTCCAAAACAGAGCAATTCCAAAGTAATAAACATGCTGGCTGTTTTGGAAAATGTGAGAATCTCTGGTCATCATCAGTTCGTAATTGTTGAAGCTTTACAAGTGGAGTTAAAAGGAAAGGTTTGGTAACAAATTTCTCCAATCAAAACAGCAAAGACAAAATTATCCCAAATGTGTTACTCTCCATGACATAAATAGGTCATGTTTGTTCCTTAATAGGAATTCTTTTTCGCTCTCTCATTTTTTCCTTAAGAATAGTCTAAATGGTCTTTGATAGGTGAAATCTAGTTTGTAAAAAAAAAAAAAAGTCATAAAAATAAAGATGAAAAAAAGAAAAGAAAAAGAATACAGCCCGCAAAGCGCACTCCATGGCAGATGCCTGGTGGTTGGAATGCTACTTGCTTACTCTATAGAGACAGTGCACTGCGCCAGCAGGGAAGGCACTTCACCAGCCACCCCGGACATTCGAATGGGCTGCAAATGTGCTAACTGAGGAGAAAGATGGAACAGGACCTGGAATGAGGTCTTTTCACCCTGTAAGGAGGCCTCCTGTAAGGACCACCCATCTTCCAAGCCCACTCCCTCCCTGCCCACCACTGCACTTTGGTGTCTTCAACTGTCAGAAGCAACCATTTTATAGCAGACTTTTATTCTTAATATGCTCCACATTTCCCTGCCCAATGGATATCTGGTTTGTGGATTATTTAGCCCCAGACATATCCATTTGCATTTTTCCATGATGATTCGCATTTTGTCCCTGCCTTTTCCATTTTCCTAATGCCTTTAGGTTGTTCCTTTGCTTACGCTGGTGTTTGTCAGATTTCTCTACTCTGAATCATCTGTGAATTTCATTTGCAAGTTCCTTCTCACTCCCTAAGGTCGTTAATAAAGACAGGTCTGAGATGGGGGGGAAAGGTCTGCTCCTCCACTCACCCTGGAGACCACCCTTCCAGCCAGCCCAGCATCCTGAAGGCTGTTTACTTCTACCCAGCACATTTTTCCATCCACATGACAGGATGGACAGCCAAGATGATCTGCCTTCACTCATGCCACGTCTCAGGACCCTTAATCAATTGCCAAGCTCCAGAATTCATGAATGGAACATCTGTTACTGTCAGTCTTTATGCTGGGGTTACACACAAAGGAAAGGGGGTTGCCTTCGTCTCAAGGGCCACATGGGAAAGTGTTGTTAATTTAACATGTGCAATATGGAAACACAATCCTCCTCTCCCCACCTTGTGGGAAATTACATTTCCTCTATGCCCCCAACTTGCTCCGAGGGCTCCCCTCACTCCTCCTTATGTTGGTGTATAAGACAAGCCATCTCCCCTTCAAGCGAGTCAGCAGGGAACCAAAACCATTCAGTCCTTCCAAAAGTATTTGGAAATTGGTCTGCAATGTTGTTCTCGGCCTCTGAGCCCCTGAATTCTCTCTTTGTGTAAAGTGAGCTGCTGATCAAGGCATGACTTTGCCAACTGGCAAAGCCAATTTCATGTAAGTCTTGGAAAGCAGGAAAGGGGTTGAACTCAGGATGCTCAAGAAAGAGATTTAAAAATATTTGAGGCCAGAAAGAACCCTAGAGAGGGTTCTTCTTTACCCAAACTGGCTTCTGATACTAACTAGCTCTGTGGGCTTGGCCAATTGCTCAACCTGCCTGAGCCAGTTTTAGGTCTTAGGATGAGACTGGAACTAGACAGTTCAAGGCTACTTCCAGTGATACATCCCTGATTCTATCTGGAGAACTGCACAGAGTACAGAGAAGAGTGTGTCCTTCCCAACAGATGTTCTCACAGCAGAGGGAATGCCTAGGGCTGAGCCCTGAGCCCTGAGCCCTGGACCCCTTAAGAATTATAGAGCTCTCCTTAAGATCTCAGCAGGCTGACTGAATCATTTTACTATGGCACTTTTTAAAAATAGCATCGTGAAGAAGATAGGCTCAAAGTTAGCTTTGGCCCCAAACTGTGAAGTATACAGAGTTCTTTACATATCAGCTTCTGAAAGTACTTTCTCATGTAGCTCTCATACTTGTCCTCCTTGATTGCGGGGAGGTGTTCTATCCTAAGATCCAGTCCTAAGCACTTCATTCAGGTGCTCTGAAGTGACACAAAATGTCATTCCCAGGGGCATTTTCATTAATTCAAATACTCAAAGAGGGACTCCTTAGGGTAGCATTTTATCCATTCATTCTTGAGCACCTATTATTTGCCAGGCACTGGGATAAAATTTAGGTACACAAATATGAATAAGATATAGACCCTACCCTTGAAGAGTTCACTCTTTAACATGGGAAACAAGTAAGTGAATAGACAATTATAACACAATGGCAAGAATGACTCATAAGGTTTCTCACACAGCTCACAGTACAAATGAGGACATTTTTATAAGTAAAGGGTTGTAATATTAACTAATATGTCTATAGAAATGCAAAAGCCAGGTTCATCATAGGCAAACGAGAATATTTGGTCATCCTAGCCAAATAGAAATTGTGACTGAGCCACACATTACTCAGGTAAGACGTTCACCCCAGAGAATTAGGTGATGCTGGAAACAAAATCAGCAACAGCTTGCATTCCTGGTGATGATGTTTTGTTGTTGTTGTAAACTATGCTATTCATCATTCCCTCCCTCCCTCCCTCCTCCCTCCCTCCCTTCCACCCTCCCTCCCTCCCTCCCTCCCTCCCTTCCTCTTCCTCCTCCCTTATTATTATTTTTTTTTCTAGTAGCTCCCCAGTTAAAGTGATTGTTAGGAGAATCTTAACATAAAAAGCTAGCATTCTAGGTGTCCATTTTGATGATGGAATAACTTCCTGGTTCCTTATAAGCCTGCTCCTGGAAACCCCTTCTGGTAATTTCAGTTTACTTCACTGTAAAGTCCTTAAACCACAATCCACGGAGTCCATCTCAGAAGACTGGGTTACAAGTGAAATTGTTTGATAATAAACTTCTTTCCTACAGGTCTTCCCTATTGGCCCCATACCATACTAACTTTAGTATTATACCCTCTTAAGATGTTATGAGTTTCTACTGCAGACAAAATTACTTTTCTGCACCATTAGCTACAGTTCAAGGGTTTTTTAATTCATTTCCCACCCCCCCCCAAAAACAGTTAGGTTCCAAAAATTTCTTTAAATGTTGAATTTATGTCTATTTGTAATCAAGAGGCTGTCTTTCCCACGCCTCATTGCTAAAGATACTGGATCTCTCAATATGAGTTTACTTCTTAGCCCTAATCATGCAACATATATTATAAAAATAATCATACTCTAGCACTCCCTGAAATTTTCTCTCCAAAATAACTGAAGTCTGGTGACTTGGGTGAGCCCAAGGAGGCCAGGTGTCTACCAGGCTAAGCCCTCCACATGAGTCACCTTTCATCCTCCATCTAGAGGTGTAGCCAGACTCTATTGCTCATGACCTACATTCTGCCACAGTTACATCATCCAGAAGAAAAGGTCTTCTCATAAGGAAAATGACAGTGTGGGTTTCATTTGGCCTTATGTTTATTATCTGAAGTCACAAATATAAGAACCAAACCAGCATATTGCTTAGCCGGCAACTAGCTCCACAAATTGAAGAATCAAACGGATGCCTAATCAGAACTTATCCTCTCCCTTGAATAACTGTTAAGAAAGAAGAGCAGGGACAATCACGGGCTTAGACTGTTTTAAAGGCACTCCAACTCAAGAACGTATATAAATTGCATTCTTAAGAATGGAATAGAAGAGAGCCTTCTGGCACCAGGAAAATGACAAGTACTCCCATTCAGTACCTCTATTTATTTTGTATTAGAGTTCACATCCAGCATAGTAAGACATGGAGAAGTAATATGAAGGACAGATAAAAAGGAAAAAAAATAATTGGCTAAATTATATTATTTCTTAAATAGAAAATTTAAAATAGTCTAAAATAGACAAAAATATTAGCATAAATAGAGAACAACAAAATTGCAAGTAAGAATTATATGCATATATACATAATCCATGGACACAGACTATAATGTGGTGAAGGCCTGGTGAGGGGGAGGGTGAAGGGAGTCAATGGGGGAAAGGGGGACATCTGTAATATTTTCAACAATAAAAATAATTTTTAAAAAAGCATTCGCCATCATGTCCTAATTATAAAAATAAAGAGCGTGCAATAAATAAAAGGTGTACAATACTTAACAACACTAAATTGTACACTTAAAAACAGCAAAAAAAAAAAAATCAGTACACAAAAAAATCAGTAACCTTCCTTCTCTATTCCAGTAGCAGTAAACTGGACATTTTAATTTTAGAAAGACATTTGAAAGATTCTAGGCACATCAGAAACAAAAAGTATAAGATAAATAGAAATACAGTAACAAAAGATGGAGAAAACTTTATGGAAAGTATTACTAAATATTTTAAAAACAAAAAAAAAGATCTAAATAAAGAGATATGTTGGACACATAGTTGGGAAGTTTCAATATCATCATAATAATTTTCTCAATTTTACCTATAAATTCAATGCTATTCACTATACTATCTTGACACATTTTGTAGAAATTGACAAACTGATTATAAAACTCATCTGAATGAGTGAACAGTCAAGAATAGTTAAGACAATTTTGAAGAAAAAGAATTAAAAAATTCTTGCCATGCTATGTGTCGAGAGTTATTCTAAAGTTATAGTAATTAAAATAGGACTAGCCCAACACGCCAATGGAATAGACCTACATCTATATGGAAATTTTGTGAAGGACAGTGGTGGCAATACCAGTCAATGGAGAGAGGATCAGCTATTTAACAAATAAAGCCAGGACAATGAACTACACATGTAGAATAAATAAAATTAGTGTTCTATATAAAGATAAATCTCATGTGGATTAAAAACTTAGAAGTTGAGGCAAAGCAATACTGGAAAACTTTTAGAATAATATACAGAAATATATCTTTATAACATTGGAGTAAGGAACAAAAAGTACCAACCACATAGGGAAAGATCAGTAAATTTAATTATAATAAAGGTAATAACTTTTGGGTGAAAAACAAACATAACAATTATAAGACAAGCCACAAAGTAGAAGATATTTCTAATCCTATGTAATAAAAGCCTAATATGCAAATTGTTCCCTCGACCGGGAGTTCAACCGGGAGTTTGACCAGTGGTCGGGCTGGCTGGCCCTTCCATGGCCCCTCCCCCCCGGCCGGCCAGGCTCAATTGGCCCGATCGGGGGAGGGCCAACCAGACCCCACCCATACCTGAATTTTAAGACTGGGCCTCTAGTCTTAAAATAAAAAATGAATTAGTTTCCAGCATATACAAAGGCATTCTTCAAATCAATAACAAGAATTAAAAACCAAAAAAAAAAAAAAAAATGGGTAAAGGTAATAAACATATGGAACAGGAAATTTACAAAGAAGAAAAATAAATAGCTGATAAATGCATGAAAACATCAAGAAAATATTATTTCATATCAATGGGATTAAAAAATTTAAAAGTCTTAGAACACACATGCAGGCAGAGATGTGGGAAAACAAGGAGTCATATAGTACTGGTGAGCGTGAAAATATCCACAGACACTTTGGAAAGCAATTTCACGTTATCTAGAAAAACTGAATATAAACATACCCTGCCACTAAGTAATTTTCTTCTCGGTAATTACTCTAGGGAAACTCAGACATGTGCTCAAGAACACTTTTACACAGTTGCTTGTTCCAATGTTATTTTTAATAGTTTAATGTTGGAAACTATCTAAAAGGTCATCAACAGGGAATGGATAAACTGTGGTATATTCATATAATGGAATACTAAGCCACTGTTAAAATTAATGAATGTATAATTCCATAACTGGTAATATGACTAAACCTGGAAAATATGAAGTTCAGAAAAAAGGAAATTTATAAAATCTTATTTCTGTACATTTTTAAATATTCAAAGCAATACTACATGTTGCGAAGACAGGCTAGTTAAAAGATAGTGGTTATTTTATGGGGAGGAAAGAAATAGGGTTTATTATCTGTAATGTTTTGTTTCTTTTTAAATAAAATATCTGGATCGAAAATAGCAAAATGATAACATCTGTTAAACCTGGATGTTAGATGCATGAATATTTGTAATAGTTTTTGGCTTTTTGCATGTAATAAACATTTTTATAACAAATAAAATATTAAAAGGAAAGGAAAGGAAAAATATTAGCTAGAGGAATAAATTGATGTGTGAATAAACTAATGATGAATGGACACCCATTGGGGCATATTATACAAAGCATAGTAGAATAGGGCAGGGGCAAGTATCACTAGCAGTATCTAATCTTACTCCACATTTTTTGGGTATGGTACCTTAGGGGTCCAGTTTTATTATTTTGCATGTGGATATCCAGTTTTCACAGCACCACTTACTATTATTTTAAAAAATATTTTTATTGATTTCAGAGACTCAAAAGTCATCTTATTAAAGGGATCTTCCTGACCATCCTGTAAAAAATTACACAACACCCTCTCCACCCCACTTTTCCCGTTTTCTTTTTCTACATATACCTTGTGCTCCCTGCCATATTATGCATTTTTTTATTGTCTATCTCCCTCCCCTAGAATGTAAGCACTATAACGATGGAGCTTTATTCTGTTTGCTGATGTATCTTTAGTGTCAGAAATGAAACCTGGTTCCTCATTAATAGGCATTAAAAATTAAAGTACCAGAGTTTAGAGAATTTCCTCTTTCGTTTTTCTTATATTCCCTCTGTTCCTCACTGCTTTGATGCCCTCTGGTGCCTTATAATACAAGACATTTTCTGTAGCTAATCAAACTTTTTGGTTATTATCACTGTGAATTTTGGCCTGCTATAAACTATTCCATCCTGCCCTGGAGGCAAAAGTCTCTTTGCCTCCTCCTGCCTCCACCCGTGCCAGTTCTACCAGTTCAATTCAGTTCTCCTGTTTTCTGGACATTCAGTAGTTTACAAAGGATCAAGGCAGCATTCTCTGCTCTTTGAACTGATGCTGTCATGCCCCCAGGGCTTGGGAATAACATTTTTTTTCCTGTCTTTGCTTGTTCCTCACAGCAGAACCAGCTCATTGGCTAATGTTTCCTAATTTCCTAACTCTTTATCTCTTTTAATGGAGACCTTTAATTTTTCCTTTGGGTGTCATGGTGGTAATGGGGTCTTGTTTAAATTTAAGGTTTGTTTATTCCTCTTCAACAATAATAAGGTATGCTGCCAATCATTTTCTTATATATTTGACTAACTGTTATTTAGGTGCAATATGGCAGTGATTGGCAAGTTCATGATTTGGATGCTAGTTGAAGTAAATCACTATGTATTAAGTTTGATTCATTAATTATGGGTACACCACAAAATTATGATGGAGAGTGGAATCAACATTTAAAAAAGAGATTCCGCCCTAGCCGGTTTGGCTCGGTGGATAGAGCGTCAGTCTGCAGACTCAAGGGTCCCGGGTTCGATTCTGGTCAAGGGCATGTACCTTGGTTGTGGACACATCCCCAGTGGGGAGTGTGAAGGAGGCAGCTGATCTATGTTTCTCTCTCATCGATGTTTCTAACTCTCTATCCCTCTCCCTTCCTCTCTGTAAAAAAATCAATAAAATATATATTTAAAAAAAAATAAATAAAAAATAAATAAATAAAAAAGAGATTCCAACAAACTATAGTGATGTTCTGAAACTGGTAGAATGAAATTGAACAAAGATAAATATGGTATCCTACATTTAGACAAAAAACACAGACAATAAAATCAATCCAAAAAAAACCCCCTAAACAAACAAACAAACAAACAAACAAAAAACAACTAACAACTTGACGGAGAACAGAACAGAGGAATAGGGATGCTTAGAAGCAGATTTTTGTGTTTACTTACCACAATCTGTAAATGAACCCTAAGTGTGATGGGGCTGCTCAGAATAAGGTAATAACAGTTTAGGCTCTTCCAATAGTAGTTTAGTGTCCAGGTTAGTGCTACTTTTCTTGGTTCATACCACATCACAATCATCCAGTTTTGTCCTTACTTCTTAAAGTGGACACAGATAAACAAGGACTCATGTAAATAGTAAAGAACTTCAATGGAGATTTTAGGTTGGAGAAAAGACTTTTAGTAGCAGTTTTCAAATGTTGGAAGTATTGCTATGTAGACTCACTTTGTATGTGTCTAGAAGACAAAATGACCCAAGTCATAGAGTGATATAACTTGGGGTCATCTAACAGCAGACATGTTAGTGATTCGGGCTGCTGGATGATAAGAGCAGCTCTTGTTAGACAGAGAAATCCCCGCGTTTGGAAGTATTTAAACAGAGAATGATTGTTCCCCGATGAGGAATATTATCACAAAATAGAAGATTATAGGAAATGACTGCTATTGTTGCTTCAACTTTGAGATGCTCAGCTTTGGAGTAATTTTGCAGCTTCATCTCCATTCTGTGAGCGGCAGCAAAATAGGGGCGGGGGGGTGGGAAAGCATCATGAGGTTCTCCTTAGCCATAGGAAACTGCAAGCTCTAAAGAAACTAAGAGAATCAAAGAGAGGAAAGAGGAACAGTGATCCTCATTTCTTCTTCTTTCCCCCCCTCTATTAAAGTGACAGACTCCTCCCTCTTGCCTTTAAAATATTAAATGTTATATACAATCTAATTTGGAAAATGAAGAGCAATTTCAGTTGACAGGTCTGGGGGCTGCCGCTGACCTGGAGTCCCACCTACTCAGTCCCCTCAAACCCAAATAAACCCTGCAGTATCTCTATAGAACCTAGAATCCCCAGCAACTCAGTGTGAAACCACTAAGAGGAAGCTTGAGAAAAATGTCTTGGATTTGTAAGAAGAAAATTGGAAAATTCTGGGAAAACATTGCCCAATTTCTTTAGCCCATTAAATGCACTATGTCCACCAAAGTAAATCCGGGAACAGTAGACAGAAAATGGCGAGGAACTTTTCCAGCTCAGTTCCCTTCTGTCTATTCTGAAAGTGCCTGATTTATTGAGTTCCCTTATTTCTCTATTTTGGCCCTATGTCTTATCACCCACTTTTTCTCTTGCCTCTTCAGATTTAGTGGCCAAGATTATGATTTGCTTGCCATATGCAGTTGGGCCCACTTCTTATCTAACCACCACCTGTCAGAGGAGAGAGATGGTGGCAAACTTATAGAGTCCCCATGGGAAGAAGACCTAAATGTTGAGGTCTATTACCTGAAATGATCTACCTGTGTGATCCCCATTAGGGATGCTTATTTAAGAGTCATGCTGGAAGCTGTGGCAGGAAACTGCAACATCTCCTCCTTCCTGTCCCTTTTACCACACACATTGGAAGCACCTTTGGTCATGGGGAGGTGGGAAGGCAGGAACAGAATGGCTTGGCAACCTACAACATCTGTAGCAGTCAGAGTCTAACATAGTGCACTTGGGCTATTTGGAGAATTTAATGAAGGTGTGGGCAGGATTTGGAGAAGGCAAGAAAATATAAAAGTAGTACTATCCTAAGGTCTGAAGGGGCAAGGGAAGGACTGGTTGCTAGAATCCAGACAGAAAAACTATGGATAAGGCTGCCCAATAGGAGCTGTTGTCTTCAGTAGAGGGAGAAGCCAATGACAGAATCATCGAAAGTGGAGTTAGAGGAATGATACTCTGGTTTTACTCTTCTGCCATCTTCCCTCTTGCTAAAGCAGCGGTTCTCAACCTGTGGGTCACGACCCCTTTGGTGGTCGAACGACCCTTTCACATGGGTCGCCTAAGACCATCCTGCATATCAGATATTTACATTATAATTCATAACAGTAGTAACATTACAATTATGAAGTAGCAACGAAAATAATTTTATGGTTGGGTCACAACATGAGGAACTGTATTTAAAGGGCCAGAAGGTTGAGAACCACTGTGCTAGAGCCTTCCATTGTCTGAAGCTAATGGAAAGTCAGATATCAATGGAATCCCTTAATAAAATCCACATATGTCAGCCTCCTGAGTTGTACCAGGGCAGAAAATGAATCTGAAAGGACAAATGGAAGATATTCAGCACCAACCCTCAGAACTCGGGCCAAGCTTTGTGTTTCAGCTATGTGGAGACCATATTCACCCCACCTCTCTCTTATTCACACCCCAATTGTAAGCATGTGTTTTACTGATGGTTATGCAATATTGGTGGATAAAAGGCAATCTGCCTTTTCTGGTGGGCAAGCTCATTCTTACTGAAGTTAATACTCAATATTTTCCCAATCATTTCCCTGGAAAATGAAGCTGAAAGAGCCATTTAAGGTTCTTTCTCTCTACCTCCAGTTTGACAGGTCCTGTTCAGGATCTGAGGTAAATGGTTGATCATGACCCAACATTGGAGAGTATCCTTTCTGCTTTAGAATTGACCCCCAAAGGTGATGAGTAAATAAGAATTTTCCTGGAATATATAATTTCATTCTGTTCAATTGTTCAAAGGTGCACATTATATAATGATAAATGGGGCAATCATTAAGAAGATATAACATTTATTAATATATTTGCATTCAACTTAAGAGCACCAAAATACATAAGCAATTATTGAGAGATAACAGCTACACAACAATAGGAGGAGACTTTAACACCCCACTTATAGCAATGGATAGATCATCCAAACAGAGTCAACAAGGAAACATTGGCCTTAAGTGACTCACTAGACCACATGGACTTAATAAATTTATATGGAACATTTCATTCAAAAGCAACAGAATACATATTATTCACAAGTGCACATGGAACATTCTCAAGGATAGACCATATGCTGGGACACAAAACAAGTCACAATAAATTTAAGAAGATTGAAATCATACCAAGCATCTCTTCTGACCACAATAGTATGCAGCTAGAAATCAATCACAAGAAAAAGCTGGGAAAAATCACAAATATGGGGAAATTAAAAAACATGCTACTTAGCAACTATTTGGTCAATGAAAAAATAAAAGCTACAAATAAAAATATGACATACCAAAATCTTTGGGATGCAGCAAAAGCAATACTAAGAGGGAAGTTTATAACAATGCAGGCCTACCTGAAGAAACAAGAAAAATCTCAAATAAACAAACTAACCTTACACCTTAAGGAAATAGATAAAAAAGAACAAACAAAGACCCAAATCACTAGAAGAAAGAAAATAATAAAAATCAGAGTGAAAATAAATAAAATAGAAACCAAAAGGACAATACAAAAGATTAATGAAATCAAGAACTGGTTCTTTGAAAAGGTAAACAAAATTGATAAACCTTGAGGTAGAATCACCAAGAAAAAAAAGAGGAAAGACTCAAATAAATAAAATCAGAAATGAAAAATAAGTTTCAATGCATGCCACGGAAATACAAAGGATCATGAAAGAATAATATAAAAGGCTATAGTTCACCAAATTGGGCAATCTAGAAAAAATAGGTAAATTCTTAGAATCATACAACCTTCCTAGATTGAATCATGAAGAAACAGAAAATTTGACTTGACCAATCACTAGTATGGAAGTTGAATTAGTAACCAAAAACCTCTCCCACAAGAAAAGTGCAGGACCAGGTGACTTTACTGGTGAATTCTACCAAACGTTCAAAGAATATTTAATACATATCCTTCTCAAATTATTCCAAAGGGTTTAAGAATAATGCATGCTTCCTAACTCATTTTCTGAGGCAAATATTACCCTGACACTGAACCAAACAAGAACACAAAAAGAAAATTACAGGCCAATATTACTGAAGAACATAGATGTAAAAATCCTCAACAAAATATGAGCAAACCCAAGACATAAATACATTATAAGGGTCATACATAACAATCAAATGAGATTTATTTTAGGGAAGCAAAGATGGTTCAACATCCACAAATCAATCAATGTGCTACACCACGTCAGCAAAATGAAGAATAAAAATTATAAGATCATCTCAATAGATGATAAAATCTCTCAATAAAAGTGGTATAAAAGCAAAGTACCTCAACATAATAAAAGCCATATATGTCAAACCCACAGCTAACATCATATTCAACAGTGAGAAACTGAAAGCTTTTTATCTAAGGGGAGGAACAAAATAATGCCCACTCTTACCATTTTTATTCAACACAGTATTGGAAGTCCTAGCCAGAGCCTTTAGGCAAGAAAAAGAAATCCTATATAATGAAAGGGTAATATGTAAATTGTCCTCTCCACCGGGAGTTCAACCAGGGGGCGGGGCCAGCCCACCAACTGCCCAGGGCTCCTCCCCCTGGCTGGCCCCGCCCTTGATTGCCCCCCACAGACCCCGATTGGGGGCAGGCCTGGCCTGCCAACATCCAGCATCCCCCCTCTTGCCTCCCCCCCCCCCGCACCCCCCCGTGGGCCAGTCGGACCCCACCTGTGAACGAATTTGTGCACTGGGCCTCTAGTAAAAAAATAAAAGGCATCTAAATTGGAAAGAAAGAAATAAAACTGTCACTATTTATAGATGATACAGTGTACATATAAAAAAATCCAAAAGACTTCACCAAAACCTATTAGAAATAATAAATAAATACAGTAAAGTTTCAGGATATAAAATCAATATGCAAAAATCTGTTGCATTTCAGTGCACTATCAGAAAGAGAAAAGCTCTATTTATAGTTGCAATAAAAACAATAATATACCTAGGAATAAATTTAACAAAGGAGGTGAAAGACCTGTACACTGAAAACTATTAGATATTGTTGAAAGAAATTGAAGAAGACACAAATAAATGGAAATATATTCTATGTTTATAGATGGAAAGAAATACCATTGTTAAAATATTCATATTACCTAAATCAATCTGCAGATTCAGTGCCACTCCTATCAAAATCCTAATGGTATTTTTTCACAGAAATAGAAAAGAAAATCCTAAAATTTGTATAAAACCAAAAGAGTCAAAGACATCCTGAGAATAAAGGACAAAGATGGAGGCATCACACTCCCTAATTTCAAACTATGCTACAAACCTCTAGTAATCAAACAGTATGGTATTAACAGAAAAAGAGACACACAGACCGATGGAAGAGAATTGAGACCCCAGAAATAAACCCATTCACATATGGACAACTAATTTACAACAAAGGATCAAAGAATATACAATAGAGAAAAACTGTCTCTTCAATAAATGGTGGTGGGAAAATTGAACAGCCACCTGCTAAATAAAAGTAGACCACTATCTTACACGATACACAAAAATGAACTCAAAATAGATTAAAGACTTGAATGTAAGACCTGAAAACATAAACTACATTGAAAACAAATGGAGGCTAAGCTTCTGGACATCAGTTTAGTGATGTTTTTGTGGATTTGACTCCAATGGCAAGGGAAACAAAAGTAACAGTAAACAAAAGGAACTACATCAAACTAAAAAGCCTTTACATAGCACAAGGAAACCATCAACAAAACAACAACAACAACAAAAAACAAATAACTAAGTTGGAAGTGACATTTCTGATAGGGATTAGTATCCAAAATATATAAAGAACTCATATACATATAAGAAAAAAAAAAAGCGAACAGCCTGATTTTAAAAAATGGATCTGAATAGACATTTTTCCAAGGAAGATATAAAAATGAACAACAGGTACATGAAAAGATGTTCAGCATCAATAATTAGGAAATACTAGTACAAGTCAAAATCACAATGAGCTACCATGTCACACATGTTAGAATGTCTGTCATCAAAAAGACCAGAAATAAGTGTTAGAGAGGATGTGGAGAAAGAGGAACCCTTGTACACTGTTGATGGGATTATAAAGTGGTATAGCCACTATGGAAAACAGTATGGAGGTTCCTCAAAAAAACATACCTCAGAATTGAAAGGCTACTTGATCCAGCAATTCCTCCTCTGGAATCTATTTAAATCATATAAGATGCATGCACCCATATGTTTATTGCAGCATTATTTATAATAGCCAAGATATAGAAACAGCTCAAATGTCCATAGACTGATGAATGAATAAAGATGTGGTATTTATATACAACTAGAGGCCCAGTGCACAAAAATTTGTGCACTCGGGGGGGAGGGGGGGTCCCACAGCCCGGCCTGTGCCCTCTCGTAGTCTGGGACCCCTCGGGAGATAACGACCTGCTGGCTTAGGACTGCTCCCGGGTGGCAGAGGGCAGGCCTAATCTCTAGGTGCAGCCCCTGGTCGGGCTCAGAGCAGGGCCGATTGGGGAGTTGGGGCACTGCCCCCTGTCATGTACAGAGCAGGGCAGATTGGGAGGTTGCAATGCCACCCTCAGTCACGCTCAGGGTAGGGCCGATTGGGGGGTTGGGGCACCGCCCCCTGTCACACTCAAGGCAGGGTCGATGGGGAGGTTGCGGCGCCACCCCCTGTCACGCACAGAGCAGGGCCCATCAGGGGGTTGGGGCGCTGCCCCCTGTCATGCACAGAGCAGGGCCCATCAGAGGGTTGGGGAGCTCCCCCATGTCATGCACAGAGCAGGGCCCATCAGGGGGTTGAGGAGCTCCCCCCTGTCACTCACAGAGTAGGGCCGATAGGGGAGTTGGGGCACCGCCCCCTGTCACCCACAGAGCAGGGGCGATCAGGGGGTTGGGGCGCCGCCACTCTCACACTCAGGGCAGGGCCGATGGGGAGGTTATGGCTCTACCCCGTCACACACAGAGCAGGGCCCGTGGGGTGGGGGGGTTGGGGTGCCACACACAGAGCCGCAGGGCTATCAGGGGGTTGGGGAGCTCCCCCCTATCAGGCACAGAGCAGGGCCGATCAGGGGGTTGGGGCGCCTTCCCCTGTCAGGAACAGAGCAGGGCAGATAGGGAGGTTGTGGCCCCACCCCCTGTCACACACAGAGCTGCAGGGCAATCAGGGGGTTTGGGCGCTGCCCCCTGTCACGCTGATCCCGGTGCCGGGAGGCCTCATGGCTCCGCTGATCCCAGTGCTGGGAGGCATATTACCCTTTTACTATATAGGATAGAGGCCTGGTGCACGGGTGGAGGCCGGCTGGTTTGCCCTGAAGGGTGTCCTGGATCAGGGTGCGGGTCCCCACTGGGGTGCCTGGCCAGCCTGGGTTGAGGTGATGATGGCTGTTTGCAGCTGGTCACACACCCTTCAGGGTGGGGGTCCCCACTGGGGTGCCTGGCCATTCTGGGTGAGGGGCTAAGGCTGTTTTCAGGCTGGGACTGAAGCTCCCAACTGCTCTTTTCTTTTCTTTTTTTATTCTGAGCCAGCTTTAGCTCTGAGGCTCCAGCTCTGAGGCCTCCGCTGCTGAAAGCAGGTATCTCGTTTGTTTAGGTTCTATAATCGAAACTCTGTATCAGTTCCAGCTCTGAGATCCCTGGCTCGTTGAAAGCAGGTTTCTGAGGTTTTGTTTAGCTTCTATATTTGTTACAATGTTTTTTAAACTGCAGGCTCAGAGGCCGGCAAGGCAGGCGGGGAACATTGGTTTCCTCCCTCACTGAAGCAAGCAAGCCTCATGTTAGTTTCAAGCTGCTTGGCTGCCGGTCGCCATCTTGGCTGGCAGTTAATTTGCATTTCTCACTGATTAGCCAATGGGAAGGGTAGCGGTCGTACGCCAATTACCATGTTTCTCTTTTATTAGATAGGATAGAATACTACTCAGCCATAAAAAAGATGACATATTGTCATTTGTGATAACATGGGTGGATCTTGTGGGTGTTATGGTAAGTGAAATAAGTCAGACAGAAAAGGACAAAAATCATATGATTTCACTCACATGTGAAATATAAAACAAAACTGAAACAAATGAGCAAACAAAACAAAACAAAACAAAAACATATTTGTAGATATTGACAACCAATTGGAGTTTGCCCCTAGTGGAAGGGGGGTTGGGGGAGGGTGAAATGAGTAATGGAGGTTAATTATATGGTGACAGATTGAAAGCAGATGCTATAATGTATGCAGATATTGAATTATAATGCTGTATACCTGAAACTTACATACTTTTTTAAAACCAATGTTAACTTAATTAAAACAGATTGGTATGGAAGAACTATTATTATTATTTGAAGACATTATAATAGCTTATACAGATAATTCAAAGGGAACTTATAAACCATTAGCACTGGCAAGTTACTGTCATTTCTACAAAATTAATGGATGCCACTTAAAAAACTGTAATAATATGATATATTCCTATATGTCATATTCCTATGGAATATAGAATATATATATATATATATTCCTATCAGAGTACAATAAAACTTACAAAGCTTGTAATAGAAAAATTTTAAAAGCCAATTAAATGTGAATCAATACACAATAATTATATATTTGTATGATCATGCACTTGAGTACAATTCAACAGTTAATGTGAAAGAACTGACTCTATCTCTATGGACATTGGATAAACAATTATCTGGAAAAATTTTTGAGTAAAAATTAGAGAGTTCAGAATACCTGTAATATGATCCTATTTTTGTAAATTAAAAATGCAAAAATAATGCTGCGTACTGCAAGTGGACTTTTATATGTGTGCCTTTAAAGTATAAAACATGAATGGAAAAGGCACTATGACAACTTCAGGATGCAGGTTACCTCTCGGTGGGGAGCCTGAGAGAAGAATAAACTTGGAATTGAAGCATTCAACAGTAACATCTCAGTTCTTTAAAAAAAAGATTGAAGCAAATTATACAAAATAATGAGTTTTCTAAATCTGGATAGTAGGTATCTGGGTGTCTATTTTATTAGTTTCTTATGCTCAATTTATTGCATGAGTGAATAATTTTTAAAAAATTTAGAAAGTGAATAGGAGGTGAAGAAATGTGCATAAAGGACATTGCCAGCACTGTGAGGAAGTCTACCATGTATAAGAGCAGAGAAATACTGTGCTTTATAACGGGAGAAGTGCTGGGAGAAGCCCTCACTTACCAGGGCTTTTTCAGACTATGGTGACTGCTCTATTTTAGGCACAGAGATATCCTGACTGCAACATCTCTCAGCTGCTTTTAATCATCAGGATGATGGATTCTGCCCATTTATCCAAAACACACATAATGAGGAAATACAAGGAGCTACATTTTCCTTTGAGGCATTATAAAATAAAAAGTTATTTTCTGCATCATTTAAGAGCTATTAAATCATGATTGGTAAAACTGATGTGTTGATTATTGTATTATAACTCTTCAAAAGGTAACAATTCCTTAGTTATTCCCAGAATAGCCCTGTTTTCTAAAGACTCAAGTCTACTGTAACATCATCTTGCTTCAAGGAACTTGATGATGGTTTCTATATTTGCTTTGTTTAGATTATTGTCTTGATGATCTTCGAATCAGGCTAATCAGGCAAAATCTGGGAGAAAGTCCTCATTCTAAATCTAAAAAGAAAAATTTTCCTAAGAACGTGTTTATGCTATTGATGGAAAGTTAGTTAATACAATCTTTTTGGCAGGACAATTTAGCAGTGCCAATTCAAAATGAAATGTATGTGACTTTTCACTGAGAATTTCTACTTATAGAAATCTGATCTTCAGAGATACTTTATATGCACAGAGTATATGTAAAAGGGAGTTCATTGAAAAAGATGTCTGTAATATTGTCATGAACTTGAACATACAATTAATTGTTTGTACTCTCAAGAATAGAGTAGTAATAACTTGGAACTTGGCCCATGTGCATCAATAAGGGAATGTATGAACACATTAAAGCATACCAATGCTATATAATCATAGGGCAGTTAAAAATAAATGAGATAGGTCTCTGTGGAGACACAAGTTCAACTTCTAACATATATGCTAGATGAGAAAAAAGTTATGGAGAAATACATATAATATGATCCCATTAATGTTAAGAAACCCAAACCCATATATGTACAAATATAAAACATACACACATGTAAACATATAGAAAACTTTATAATTCAAATTGTTAACAATGATTACTTTTGGGCAAAGAGTTTCAGTTGGTGAGATAATATGTTTAAAATATATTGACATATAATATAAATATATTTAAATGTATTTACTTATATATTACATTTATATATTTTGAAATATTCAACATATTAATATATTAGTATACGTAATATTTATATTTACATGAATATTTGTCTATTCATGTTTTTGTACTTTAAGACTGCTTAAATTCTCAAAGTATGTTGAATAGAAATTCTACTATTTTGAGACTCATTTGTCATATGCCTTAGGAGATAATGAGGAAAATATTTTCTAACAAAGTTATGCAAATTTACTGTGGAAAATTAAAAAATAGAAAAAGAAAACACTTCAAAGAATAAAAATTCATTATGATCTCATTATAATGTATTGATGCTTTCCCTTCTTTTATGAATATGGTTGAGATCATACTATATATACAATTTTTATTCTGATTTCTTTTTACCTAACATACATATTTACTATGCCATAAAAAGTTCTTCAAAATGGAATAACATAGATTTCCCATCATTTACTTAACTATTTCTCATTGGTCTCAGATTTGATCAACAACCATGAAATCTGGTTCTCAATGAGGCTCCAGAACACATTTGTGAAATTAAAGACCCTTTTGGTGATGCGACCAACATGTGTTTAACAAGGTCAAAGGGAAAGAAAGAAATCTAGGAGATATATCAAGATGGACCAACACACTTATTGAGAAGCAATGAACAGAAGCACAGATTAAATGCTCTCTCCTTCCTCTCTTATATGATGGTGTTGGCAGAAGTTATCCAGGATTGACATATACTGAGTCTACTTTTGAAGAAATCTGTTTTCAGATATTGAGAATAGTACCAGTCCAGCAAAGAGGCCCCATCTTTAGTCTTATCAGATAAGCAGGATAGAAATTTTAAAGAAAATGAACCCTGATGGAAAGACCCTCAGATCCCAAGATCCATGGGAGGGAGGCTCTGATTTATTTGCTATTAGAAGAAATGTGCCAAGTCCTGAGGCACAAGACAAACACCCAAGGACTATTTGCAGGCGTGAAAAGTGAAACCTTTTCCAAAGGTTCATTAAATCACACAGCTCCCCTTGGAGAGGGTCTCCATGGTGAACCCTTCTTCCTTTTTTCCAGGCCAGTAAGTGGAGGAAGGAATTGCAGAGGCCCTGGCTCAGGCCGTCCAGGCTGCGTGGAAGCTAATGGTTGCAGCGAGGCCCCGTCCTCCCTGCCCATCGAGCCAGGCACCAGAATCATTCCCCAGTTTCAGACGGCGAGGCTTGAGGTTTCTCTTTCTGTTGGACTCACTGCAGATTGAAACCACAAAGGTAATAGAATCCTGAAGTCCTTTACCAATGGTCTGAATAGAAACCACAAGGCTTGAAAATTCAAGGGCTTTGGCAAAAATGCTGTTTTGTTTTTCATGTCCCTAAATGGATCTGGCCGATGCCTTTGGTGACAAACAGTGAACAGCGCTGGGTACTGTGTGTGCTGTAAGTAGGCCGGTGGGTTGGATTGGGCCTTCTGTGGGACTGGACCTACCCAATCTGCTATTCTTGCAGTTATTTTGTGGCTTTATCTCATCAGCTGGGGGCTCCCCAGGATCCCTGGCTAGGCTGATTTTCATTAAAAGAAAAATAAGCTCATCGCTACTTCCCACTAGCACATGTTTCAATGTTGTTATTTTTTCTTTCTGATTAACTACATTTGCCAAGCCACACATTCTGTGATAAACAGAGCCAACTTAACCCTCTACTGGCTGGGGAATTTCCTGGATCATTCCCATATCTCTTAAATGCCTCCAGGGAAGGGCATTTAACCAATCATTCATCCTTTTGTCCTTTCATTTATTCATTCAATACATGCTCATTAAGCATCTGTTATAAATATACTCTTCCTGAGGCACTGTGCTAGGGGATAATGGAGAATCAAAGTGGATCTAGCCTGCTCTGACAAAGCTGTATTAAAAACTAGGATGAGTGCTCTGATGGAAACAATACATCACATGGAAACATATGACATGATGGCTGAATCCCAACAGTTCCATGCAGATCAGAGGCAGGCAGGCATCACAGAACTTATCTGCAGTTTGAATAGGGAGAGTTGAAGTTTGAAGTGTGCAGCAGGAATTCACTTTCTCGTGGTCTTCAGGGGTTTTGCCATAGTGTATAGTTCTTGTTGATCAGGTCAGATATAGTCAGTGTTAGGTGTTGTCTTTAGTTATGTTATGAAGGTGGCAACTATTATTGATATAGTAGGCAGTCAGACAGACATGAGCAGAGTAGGAACGATAGGCTAGGTACAAAAGGTCACCAATGAGGAAAGCCCCAGGTGCCTAGCAATGGGCAAAATTGAGAAAACATGTGTTGTAGGGTGGAAGGGACCTTTATACCCCTAGCGTATCGCTGGTCATGAGGTTTAGATCCTCTGACCTTTCATATCACTGCTCATGAGGTTCAGACCTTCCCCTGACTTTTCCTTCCCTGGCATGTCGCTTAGTCATATGGTAGACCCCCTTAGAGGAGGAGCAAGAGGCAAGAGGGCCAAAGAATAGCCTCATATGACTTCCACATATGCCCTCGCATGACCACTCCCTTAAATGTTAATACCTCAAGACAATGAGGTGCTGGCCTCCATCACATAATCTTAGAAACAAAGCCTCAGGTCTGTGGATCACAGAGAGTTGGTCAAACTAGAGATGACATTTAGGCCTCAGTTGTGTTTCAGCTCCAGGTCCAGAACAGCAGCAAAATCAGATGGAGCAATGCCATGGCTGGCCTCAGGACCAGCTTCAATGCCTAATGACTCCCTACGCTAGTGCCAAGCAATCAGTAGAGACCATGACCCTGAAAGGACACACATGGAAAGCTGATGAATATTTTATTGAGATCCTCTCCTGAGACCTCCAGATAAAAACCCTTCAGATGAAGGACCCAGTGAGTGCTCTGTCTCAAGTCTGCAACCTCCAACCACACCCTTCTTTCCTCAAGTTTGTGTCCTCTCTCTCTCTCTCTCTCTCTCTCTCTCTCTCTCTCTCTCTCTCTCTCTCCAGCATGCCCATGCCTTTCTTCCCTCAAAATGTGTACCTTTGCTTTCTTTCTCCTAAGCTCCAAGGACCCTTCTCTTGCCTCTGTAACTTATTTCCTCATCCATGCAGCCCCACTGGCTTACTTCTTCTACCTCTGTGACTTTCTAAATAAACTTTCACTTGTCATTCAGTTCTTGGCTCTGAATTCTTTCTTAGCCACACTCAAGTAATGGGGAAAATGAGACATTTTTAGGGGGGGCTAGCAATCTGAACCTATGCCATTAACCTAATGCACATTCTTGTTAGCCTATAGTCTAGTCCAGCCGTGGGCAAACTACGGCCCGTTCGGCTGTTCTATCCGAAAGAACGGAGGGTTCTCTTGCTCTCCCCTCCGCTCCTTCACCAGCAGCAGTGTTAACATGGCAACGTCAGGAAACATGGCCACAGCTCCTTCTTCTGAGTCCAGTTTAAGAACCCATTGTGGCCCTTGAGTCAAAAAGTTTGCCCACCCCTGGTAGTCACTGCCCCTTTACTTATCTGGTCCTGCAAGACTTGTTTGCCTAAGTACTACTCCCATTTTAAAGAGGCCATAAACCATCCCCAGACAAAGTTATCAGCATTGGCGCCAGGCCAGGCCTTAAGATATAGTCCCACTGTCTCCATTCAGAGCACATGGGGCCTTTTGCAAAGCCTGCAAAAGGTCCGGAAAACCCATATTTGGGAGATAATGACACTGGGAAAATATAAAGGGAAAATTCCCTCCATGTTTTTTGCTCAGATTTTGAGAGGCAACTCCACTGAGCCCACCAGCATAATAAAGCAGTGTCACTCCATTTCTCTAAGCGTTGCTTGGTTTTTCTCCGGTCTTCTATAACACAAGAACTGAGGTCTAATTTTGCAGGTAGCACCTGGTGCCATTCACTGTTAACACTATAACTATCATTATTATAAATGTTACCAAGTACTTACCCTGTGCCAGAGAGTAGTATCAGAATTCAAATTTTATATATTAAACTGAGTTGCAATGCCTATCGAAAAATCTTCCTTGGGGAAGCAAATGACAGAATCATAGCTGGATCCTGGCCCTCGCCATAACACTCCTGACACCAAATGGGCGGGTTTTCCACACCAAGCAATTCTTCAATTCTCTTTGGATACCAATCAGGTTTCCTAAAATTTAATATAATTCTGACACTACCTGTAGTGCAGACACCACAGGTTAAGGGCTCAGTCCCACAAGACTACCCCCTACTACCCCCTGCCAATCTCAAGTATTGGGTCCCTAGGCGACCCACACTTTTGTCTGACTTAATTACAAATTGGTGGTTCTTATGAACCCTTCCTCCTCACATTCTATAATTTATTATGACAGAACCTAGGGAAGCACTTCACTTACTATTATAAGTATTTATTACAGAGGATATTATAAAGGACACAAATGAACAGCCAGATGAAGAGATATATAGGGAAAGATCTAGAAGGGTCCTCTGCACAGGAATTTCTGTCTCTGTGAAGTCTGATGTGGCACCCTCCTGGCATATGGGTGTATCCACCAAACTGGAAGTTCCCCAAGCCCTTTCCTTTAGGGTTTTTATGAAGGTCCCATTATGCAGCATGATTGATTAAAATCATTGGCCATTGGTGATTCACTCAATTCCCATTTCCTCTTCCCTCCCTGGAGGTTTGGGGATGGTGGGTGGGTAGGTTTGGGGACTGAAAGTTCCAACTCTAAGCACCTGGTTATTTCCTCTGGCAAGCAGCCCCCATCCTGAAGGTAAATCAGGGTTCATCTAAAGTCATCTCATTAGCATAAATTCTAGTATGTTTGAAAGGAGCTTACTATGAATAACAAAAGATGCTCCTCCTCTTTTCCTTATCACTTAGTACACTTACAAGGGTTTTAGGAGCTCTGTGCCAGGACCTGGGGATGAAGAGCAGAATATTTTGTATATCACAGGCCTCTTATTTTATACTAGAACCCTGGTGCACAAAATTCATGCATGTGGCGGGGGGTGGGGGGGTAGGGGGGGAGGGGGATTCCTCAGCCCAGCCTGCACCCTCTCCAATCCGAGACCCCTCTCCAATCCGAGACCCCTCAGGGGAGGTCCAACTGCCTCTCGCAATCTGGGACCACTGGCTCCTAACTGCTTGCCTGCCTGCCTGCCTGATCTCCCCTAACCCCTCTGCCTGATCACCCCGAACCACCTCTGCCTGCCTGATGGCCCAGGATTGAAGGGCGTGTGGCTTGTCCCTCTCCCAGGCCACAGCCCCAGCAGCTAGTGCTCAGGACCTTAGAGCAGGTGGCTGTTCGTCTCCTGGGCTGCAGCCTGGCTGGTCCCCATTTTACTCTCGTGAGCTCATTTGTGCCTGGCTGGTCCCCAGTCCTCTCTCTCTCCAGTGTTGAGTGTCTGAGCCGTTACAACATGACAGCATGAGGGCATGACAACCTTTTGCATATTAGCTCTTTATTATATAGGATTGCAACTGAGCCTTTGTTCCTATGGGATGTCCACATACTCAGTAAGAAGCTGAACTTTGCAATAGCTTGAAGACCCTTGGTGGGATGGAGGTCTATAGCTGACAGTAGTCTTTGTCCCCTTGGCATCCCTCTCCCCTCTCCTCACATTCAATAATTTATTACAACTCACAGAACGCACCTTACCTTCAACTTACCCTCTAGCTTCATAAAGTTTAAGGTCTTATGCTCTCAGGCCAGGGAATTACTGAGGCAGAGCATTTGATGGTGAACTCACAAAAGGCAGGGACTTTTTTTTTTTTATCTCTATATCCCCAGAACCTGTCCTGGGGTGTGCACACACAGTGATGAACAGGTTCTTCTCTCAGAAGTTCTCTTCTGTGTCCAGGAGAGGAAAACAGCAAATCCCAGCCTCTTACTAGGTCCCTGAGGAATAGTAACTTGAAACCTGAAGAATCTGGCAGAGCAGGAAGATTCAGGGTACCCAGAGGACATCCCCATTTGAACTGAGTTCTCTGGGAGCCCAGGAACCAGGCAGCCTATGATTGAGGTATATTCAGTTTGTCATTTTTGTCCTATGGTGTTTGACATCACAACCCTTGAAGTCAACCTACATAACTTCTGTTACTCTCAAATAGCTTCCTATGCTTATTCCTTGATTTTCCCAATGTTTGATTCAGAACACCTCGAGGGAACACATGGCCTAGTTCTTTCAGTTCTAATTTCTAATTCTTTCAGTTCAGCCCCCAGTACAAGGTTCTGTGGCTCTCTACACACTAATCTCTAAAAGTGTGTTTAATTCACTCATTGAGCATAAGCTGCTTTCATAGGAAAGCCCCTCTGCCACCTCAAGGAGCCATGTACACTCTCAAGGCTGTCAGGGCTGCCACCTTAGACTGCACATACAGATGTTCTCTGAGTGCTGGAAGCCACCACCTTCTTGTGGAAGTGAATTCCAGATGTGGGAAACCTCTGTTTAATCTCTGTGGCAGTACACTGTGCCTGCCTCAGTGTCATTTTATTGAAAACACAAAGGGGAGATCATGTGCCAGTGGAAAATCAAAGCAAACCATTCTGTGGGCCCATGTGAGTGGCTTGCCCTCACCAAACAGTTGGACAGCTGGATGCTGGTGTGGTGCCAAGTGGGGAAGCCATTTCAGGCTTGGAGGCATGAAGGGCACTGGCCCCTGGGTCTGTGGTTCTGGTGCACCTGGGGTGCAGAAGAGGGTAGACTTGCACATGGCACTGAGAGGGGCATCACCCACATTGTCAGTTCCCAGAGGCCTCTGCTCCTGTAACACAGTCCATAGCTTTAGGGCCTCAGATGAGGGCAGTATGATGACCAGCTCACATAGTATGGCATTGTCTGACTTAAAATTTGAGTCAGAACCTATTTTAGGCAATTTGGGGTGGGAGCTGTATGCACTTCTGCCATAGGTAAATGCTTCTACCCCCAAACTGGTGATAGAGGGGGCAGAAGTTGGATATTCAGCCTTGCTGTAGTCCTAAATCAGGCCAGATAGGATTTTTCTAGGCATTAAAAGTCCATCAAATCACAGTGTTCATTAGAAGGCACCATGATTAAGGAAGGATTCAGGAGAATTGCGTGTCATGTGGGCTCTGCTACTACCTGTGAAACCTCAAGCAAGCTGCACTGTCTCCCCATTGCCATCCTCCTGTCTACAACATGGAGGGGAAGGGAAGTTATCTCTGCCCCTCCATCCCCCACAAGCCGGGTCTAAATGAGAGAATATACCAGATACCTGGAGCTCTTGCAAAGACAGGTGCTATGCCCGCCCCCCCCCCGCCCCCCGCCCCTCCGACCTCCCCACACACAGGTCCCCATGCTCATTCCTAAGTAGTTAACATTGATACTCAACTACCTAGAAACATTGGGGTAGGCTGAATCCAGCAGCAAAGCCGCTGCATTTTCTTGCTAGTGAGGATTGTTTTGCTAAAATGAATGCACACTCATTTTTCTCTTAGTGTGACCAATCTTCTGACTTTGCATGGGGCTACAGGGTTTTGGGGAAGCAGAGTTTCAACTCGAAACCAGGGCAGTCCTGGACAAAAGAGGAAAGCTGGTTACCTACCAATAGACATCAGCCAGCAGAATGCTCTTGCTTTTGTTAACAAGCCCCAACTTATTTGAGGGGCTGTGTTATGGGGGATAAAGAGAGGAAGATTTGTGTTAGTTTGGTTTTTCACTTCCCAACTCCAATTTGGATAGAAATCTGCCCAGTTTACTTTGCATTAAATTAGCAGCTTCTTGGGGGTGTGGTTATGATTCTTTATCAAAGACCCCCATCACTCACTTTAATTCTAATATTTCCATAATAATGATTTGTTTCCCTGTCTAGTCTTGCTCTCTCACTACACTATAATTTGTACCATCACTTTAATGGCCTGAGAGCTCAGCACATGGATCGGCCCATTCAATGTTCTATGTACCCTTAGCCACCAAACATAAGATGTACAAGAAGCAAGGCTGTCATCAGCCCTTGCAGTACAGCCAAATTTGGTGAAAGCTATAGCTTCTCTCAATTGTTGATCAAAGATATAAAAAAATAGGGACTCCAGAGGCTTAGACTTGATAAAAATGGATTTTCTTTAGCCCCTAGTAATTGACAAGCTTTTAGAAAAGCATCAAGACCTGCCAATACCAGGCAGAAGCAGAAGTGAAGGAATGAGAATGGAAGAGCTTGAGTTTGCTTAGTGGTAAATATTTATCAACTGTTATGCTGCCTCCGTTTTTGCGTGTTCACTTCATGGGGGCCTGGGCAAAGCCTAGCAAAGGATGGTGAACACACTTTATCTCTGTCATCATGGTCTTACAGTTTAGCAACTTCAAGGTGATAATCTTTATGTGAGGGCTAAGTAAAGTAGATTGAAATCTAGAAGTTTTAAAAAACTGCTCTGAGGCCTTGGCCAATCATTTGAGACTATGTAGCCTGTCATTGAAGCTGTGCTGTTTCTGTGCTTCCAGATGAGATAGTTCATAGACCCCCATCAATCTATTGACAAACGATCTATTGGAAATGTTGGTGTTGTCTTCTTGATAACTGTTTTTGTAGAGGGCAGATGCCTCCCTCTTTCATATCTCACAACTGGATACTCAACCCACCTTCCTCCAGTCCTGAGTAAAAATGAGCAACAGCAACCGGCAAAAGAATGAGCTTCCTGCATGCAGGAATATGAACCACAGGGAGGATAACTTGGGAAAGTATTTTTTGAATAAAAGGACAAAACCACAGAGAACTTTAACAGCCACCCAGAGTCACAGACTTAACACAAGCCACATAAGGCCTTAATTAGGACACATGCTTGTGTATTTATAGAAACAGAAAGCATGACAGAAAAACAAAGCTAGGCAGATTATTAATGCATTTAGAAACCATTTCAAAGAGGAACTAGAAAGGCATGACTGCTGCCTGAGATTTTAATATTGGAAGAATTCTTGGTAGTAGTGTAGTTATAAATAAATACTTATTTACTTTGACTCCTGGTGTTGATAGCAACTGATGGATCAACAGGAGTCAAATTGGGCTGGGCTAGGGGTGTGGCTGGACTTAGGGAAATTAATGACTCACAACAATGGGCTAATTCATGTCACATGCCACCTGTCATTCTGGCAAATGAATTAGTGCTGAGATTTGGGACCTTACTCTGGCTTTTGAACAGGCCAGGCCAATGACTCACTCTATTCTCTGCCACCGGCCCCCTCCCCTTACTTCTTCACAGAAAGAATTAATTGTTGTGCCGAACTTAGGAGCAGGGAAAGATGACTATGTGGTTAGAATGTCATTCAGTTAGAGACACTGGGGCACTTCAGCAACTGAATTTAGTTTTACATATAAATTGCCCAACCTACACTTTAGCTGGTGTGGCAAGGTTGTTCCCTACCCAGATTTCCCATCTCCCTCTTGTCCTACTTCTGTCTTGAACTCTGTAGATGCTGCAGGAATGTGCCTGCAGGAGTGAGTCATCAGAAAAACTCTTTTCAATGACGTCTACCTAGTGAAGTAGGGCCCCTGGTTACTAGCTCCAGGGCTTAGGGGGCCAAGTCTCTTCTCAGACCCCACCTTGCCTCTCTGGAAGCCAGGGAACAGGGTTCTAGTTTTCCTCTTGATTATATGGAGCTGGGTGATTTTCTGGATTTCTAGTCCCTCTCCCTAGGACAGTGATGGCGAACCTTTTGAGCTGGGCGTGTCAGCATTTTGAAAATCCCTAACTTAACTCTGGTGCTGTGTCACATATAGAAATTTTTTGATATTTGCAACCATAGTAAAACAAGATTTATATATTTGATATTTATTTTATATATTTAAATGCCATTTAGCAAAGAAAAATCAACCCAAAAAAATGAGTTCGCGTGTCACCTCTGACACGCATGTCATAGGTTCACCATCACTGCCCTAGGATGTGGACTTGAATTGGATTGAGAATCTGTAAGATTGCTCTCAGATGCAACATTCTGTGAACTGTGAGCATTTACAGTCCCATCTGCAAATAGATGCCTCCCTTTATGAATCTCTTATTTGACAATGAAAAAGATTATCCAGAGCAGGAAGGAGCTGAGCACCTCCAAGCAGAAGTGGTTTTGCGCATGTTCCTTTGACTTTTCCATGAGGTGTGCAGTTGTCCTTCCCAGTGAGCCAGCCAAGGACCAGCTGGAGGCAGGTGCAGGAAAAGAGACAATGCAGACATTAACAATCCAATTAAAATCATCATGAAAGCAGAATGAGGGGTAAGTGTTTGGGCCATTTTTTATTCTCCTGATGGAATGGTCTCCTACTCTCTTAAAAAGTAAAGTGGATTAGGTACTCAATAGCTTTCTCCAGTTGGAGGTGGACTTTTAGTTTCTATGCATCCCTAACCTCTCAGACAGAGCATATATTCATATGTTAGAGAAAAAAATCATTCTCAGTGTACTGTTCATCATACACCCCCTGGTACACTGCAATACTAGAATTGACCTTGGCTATTTATCTAATGGCTTTGTTTGTTTGTTAAGTGAAATACATGCCATTCATTTTTTAATTTTATTTTAATGAATATTCTCCTGGCCAGTTTTGGCTCCTTAAGACACTGTGATGCAGCAGGCAAAGGTTAATTTAACTGACCTTCCCTTGTGGTTCTTCAGCTCTCTTGATATGATTATATCTTCAGGATGCTATTTTTATAAATAAATTTTTTACTTTAGAGTAGTAGCTTTACAGAGAAGTTGTGAAGATAGTATAGAAAGTTTCCACATACTCCAACCCTAGCCTTCCCTACTGTTCACATCCTACATCAGTACAGTATTTTTATAGTTATTAATTACAGCTCATACTACATTCAGTTATCCCTGGCTTTTACCAAAATCCCTTTATCTGCTCCAGGATCCTATCCAGGACACGACTCTAGGTTTCCTAGTCATGTCTCCTTAGGCTGCTCTCAGTCTTGCTTTGTTTTTGATGACCCGGACAGTTTTAACAAGTCCTGATGAACATGGATACATGATATAACTCCAACAATATTTCCGTGGCCGTGGATTGTGCGGAGCAATGTGCAGTTTCTTTCCCTATACTGACCAAAGCCTAAAGGGCCAAGCAGCTGACCTCAGGTTACCTCGGGCTGAATGTAAGTCCACATCAAGGTGTGGGCAGATCACAGACACCAACCCAGACAGGATGATGACAGATGCTATCTTCTTAACTACCATGCCTGGTAATAAGAACAAGAACAATAATGAAACTCCCTTAGTTCTACTTTGTTCTTCACAGAGCACTTTCACATACAGTATATCGCAATCACATCCTAACAACTCTGATGGTTGGAGCGATCAGGAAAGGTGCCGTCATTCCTGGATGCCCAGAACCTTGGTGTGGACCTACGGCACAGCCTGATGTAGTCGGCGGGTGGTGGTTACGTCTACCGACATCAGCTGTGTCTGTGGGCCTGTCCTACTCTGGAGGGCAGGGTCATTATCTGCTTTACTGTCATCTTCCCTGTGATGTTGAGTATCATGCTTGTACATGGTAATCTGTTAATAAGTGCTTGTTGAATTAGGTTTCTTTTCTAAAGATGAAGAAACCGAGCCCGAGAGTTAACAAAAGCCAAAGAAATTTATTTTCCATGTAAATTGTGTGGCTGGTAAATCTTTTTGTAAAAGTCCTTTCTTGACTGTCCACGACCTTATCAACAGCCTCTCAGGTGTCTGAGCTGATGAGGGAAGCAAGAGCAGGAATTACTAACATTCGGAAAACTTTAAGATGGAGTTTGTTTCAACAAGATACACATTCCTTCCTGGTGGTAGTGGTGATGGGATCTTTATTTTCATTCCCTGTTGGCCAAGTCCTACTGGATGTACTTATAGAATCACGTCATTTTAATTGATCTCTTTGCCCTTAATTTTATGTCACTGGAAGAGATGTTAACTTAAGTAGGGAAAATGGTTAGAAGTACAGAGGAGAAGAAATAGAAACAGGACAAATTGGAGAATGGAAAACTGGCTACATCTGTATCCACTCTCCTCCAGAAATAGAGGGGCTTCCCCTAAACTTCATTCACCTGGAGAGAGGCCCAGAACTAGCAACCGTGCTGGAGACTGGCTGTCCTCCCGCAGAGCAGGCTGGGAAAATCCTCATGATGTCAGGGGTGGTGACCATTGTTACCCCTTCCAGGGGAGAGAGCAATCAGAGGCTCAGTAGACAGAGAAGGCATGGAACTTGCTTTGTGGAGAAATATTATTCCTGGGTTCAAATATTGGCAACTTTATGAACTTGGCAAGTTCTGTTACCTCTCAAACCTCAGCTTCTTCATCTTTAAAGTGAGCTTCAGTAAGTGTGCTCATAGAGCTGTTGTGAGGATAAGAATGAAATATGTACTAACAAGACATGCAAAGTCCAATGGATGGTGAATGGCTTCTATTCGATACAGGCAGTTATTATTAAACCGTATGTTTTCCAGCTTAAGGACCGAGGTAGATGGCTACCTCAGTCACATGCTAGCCACAGACTTCATACTCCTCTTATTTAATATTCCCCAAATGGAAGTCAAAGTCACTTAAAAAAACCCCACAAAAAAACATTCTCCTTGGACCCAGAGAAGCTGATCTCTGGATTTCACGGGTTCCGGAGCGTCGCTCCATCCCCTCCCCGCATCTCCACAGCCAGGGCGCATCAGGGCAAAGCCAGGCGTGTGGCATCTGCCAAACCTCCTCAGTCCCCTAATTCCAGGTCTCTGACTCCTGTCCCACCCAGCCCGCTGGACTTGCCTGACCTCTGTTTTTCACTCTACATTATATTTGGCATTTTTATCACCAGGGCTTGGGCAATTGGGCAAAACCTTTGGGCCAGAACTGGGCACTATTTCCGAGGAGTTTTCTTCAGTGAACTGCTTACCACTCTACTGGGTACGAGTGGGTGGTTTTGACAGCTGCAGGGAGAGGTGCCGTGTCCTGGGGTGGGATGGGTGATGAACACACCATAAATCCCCTGTCTGCCTCGGGCATAAATCTGAGTGCTGCACAAGTTCCGAGGCAAGGAAATTGGAACTATGGAGCCAGGTAAACAGACCTGAGTCAACAGGACGAAGAAGCAGCTCTTGTGGTCCTGCCATGCCCAGCCTGGGGCTGGGTTGTCAGAGAGTCAGATGGCTGGCTTCTTAGGAGTCATCTTTGATTTTTATGGTTCTGTGCGGTTTGGGAAAGAAAATAAATGCAGGGCAAGGGCGGGACCCCTTCTTGCAGTGGCCGGGGCAAGTGTTCACAGTGCCACGGCACCCGGCAGAGTTTCCACCCGGCTGGACGCTGTTGGCTCCTGCTAGCTCCGGAGGAGAGAGGACGAGGCCGCGAGCTGGCCTGTAGCTACCCCACAAGTGGCTGATGCCTGGGTCTCCCGGTGAAAATATGGGGCTGCAAGTTGGGGCACCTGCATTCCAGGACCTTCTTTGCCACTAAATTGTGACATGATTTGAAGCCTCAGGACTTCTTTGAATGTCAATCTCCTCATTTACAGACAGAATGGACACAATATCCACATCCTACGTAACTCAGAGGATCAAGTAAGATTAGAGATGTCATATTTTTGGAAGCCGGTTACCTTGTGAAACTGTCAGACTTTGCATGGACATTTTTTAATAATAAAAAATAATAGCTATCAATTGCTAAGCACTGCTTAGTACTTGGCACAGTGCTAGGTCAGGCTCAGCACAAAATAAAAATGCAAATCTCTATGTTTGAAAAGAATAAAAAAGTGCCATTAAAGTTATTAAAATGTACCATAGTCAACAATATTGCATTGTGTATTTAAAAGTTGCTAAGATAGATCTTAAAAGTTCTCATCGCAAGAAAAAATGTAACTGTGTGCTGATGGATGTTAACTAGACTTACTGTGATCATTTTTCAGTGTATACATATATCAAATCATGATGTTGTACACCTGAAACTCATACAATGTTATATGTCCATTATATCCCAATTTGAAAAGTTAATTAAAAAATAATAAGAGTGTTCCCTTTCATCCATGGGCTCTCTCTCTACATGTCAATGTGGTTTTATTTATTATTTAATGTTGCACTAACAACCTTAGGCCTGGGGATACTTGCAGAGTGATTATAGACCTTCATAAACTCCTGAGAACTCTGTTCCAGAAGTGTGTGTGAATGTGTGTGCTCCACCAACTTCTGGGCTGATGTGCATGTCCTAATTGAGGTGGGCAAGTTGAGCCCTTCCCCAACACATGGGATAGGACAGGTGATCTAGATGGGTGGGTGAGAAGTTGGCCCCTGCTGGGTTGTCCGATAAATGCACTCTGGTTCTGCTAGCCTGGGCCAGGGTGCTGTTGCCACAAGCTGGTCTTGACCTAACCCTGATGCACCCCATGCCAGTGTGCTAGGACCTTGCTAGGGGGTGAGGGGAGAGAGGGATCAAGTGAGGCCCCATGGAAGTGGCATCTGAGAACCTCTCCCTTGGGGGGCAGCAGGAAGCAGAACTGCAGCTGAATTCATGTGCCAAGCTTCCACTTTAAATTCACTGAAAAAAACTCAGATTCTGGGACTGGAACTGCAAAGTATTAATGCTCAATTGTGGGACTCCCTCTGAGCACCAGGCCCTCTGTGCCTATGCCAGCCCAGGTGATTATCTTATGAGTACTAAGGACTATAATGTAAGGGAGCCACTTCTACTCCCATTCAGCAGAAGAGGAAACTGAGACCTATGTTGGTTGCATCAAGCCCCATGAAGGCAGAGGTAGTATTTGATCCCAGGCATAACTGAAATGAACCTGAATAAATCTCTCTGATATCAATGAATGTGTGAGTTTGGCTCTTGACATATTCTCATCTGACCTAGATTAGTAAACTAACACTCAAGTACTGTTAACTCCATCAAGAGGAAAGTCATGGTGCATGCTCTCTCTAACAAAAACAGGATTCCAGCGACACTATAAAGAGTCTTCACTGTTTGATGATGAAGCTAACACCCAGAGTGGTTACTGAAACTTTTCTTAGTCATTTATATTCATTCACTCAACCATTCAACAAACAATTATTGAGTACCTGTCACTAGCAAAGATCTTGCTAGACATTTTGGGGGAATATAAATGTGATTAAGATCTGACCTCTCCCCTCTAGGAATTCATGTGTGCCAGAAAACTTGCCAATACTATTCTCAATGTAAGGTCAATAAGGAAAAGTGTCCTAAAGAAGAAACAAATATGGAGGGTGGGGATTCGAAGAAGAAAGGTCTCTTGTAGGTGAATTATCAAGGCTTTCTGGTTCGGTGTTATTAAGACTAGAGGCCTGGTGCACAAAATTCGTGCATGGGGTCCCTCAGCCCAGCCTGCACTCTCTCCAATCTGGGACCCCTCGGGGGACATCCCTCCCACAATCCGGGACAGCTGGCTCCTAACCACTCACCTGCCTGCCTGCCTGATCCCCCTAACTGCTCTCCCCTGTCGGCCTGATTGCCCCTAACCACCTCTGCTTTGGCCCCTGCCACCATGGCTTAGTCTGGAAGGATGTCCAGAAGGACATCCAGAAGATGTTTGGTCTATCTGGTCTAATTATCATGTTACCCTTTTATTAGTATAGATGGTCCTAGAGGATGGATAGGGCTCTGCGCATGCAGGTTGTGAGGCAGGAGCAGCAGGGAAAATCCACAGTGGTTGGGAAAGCATGCAGCCTGTTCTGGGAACTGTCCCTCTTCCATTCCAAGCATGTGTTTCCATGTCCTTATTTGACCCTGCTCCTTGGCCATGTTTCACTGATCGAGAGGTATGCTTCTCTGGAATTTTTTTTTTTTTAATTCCCTTTTCCCAAACAGATTTGGAGAATGAGGTGTCTCTTTTGGTTGTAGAAGCTGTGGGCTGGCACTCCCTGGGAACCTCAGGAGTTAGTTTTCTTGACATGTGGGGGCTGCCATTCACATGGAGAGAATGAAGGTGACAGGCAGAGAAGCAGAGGCAAGGGTGAAGAGGCAGGGGGGCAAGCATTCACTTCCTCACTTCCAGGTCTTCCCAAGGTCCAAAGGTTGCATTGGCCTTCCGTGCATGCATACCTTGTATCCTTCCAATCAAGCTCTCTTTTGCTTTGGCTATTTTGAGGTGAGTCTGTGTGTTTCAAGATCCAGAGACATCTTTCAAGTATAGGGGCTATTGAAGTGGTCTAGGCGAGGACTCAGGAGAGCCTGCTGCAGGGCAAGGGGAGAAGACGGAGGGGAGGGGCCTGGGTGGAGGAACCTTTGTGGAGTTCCATGTGTCCAGACTGAACTGTTAGAGTGTGGCGGTGGTGCCTGCTCAGAGAGAGGTAGAGAGAATGGACAACATCATATTTCAAGAGATCACTGGCATGTTTATAACTCTAAATTGCCATTTAGTGTACTTTGTATTAGAGGATAGAAAAATTGGCCCCAGCGCAACCTAAGGAATCTTAAGTTGACCCCTAGGACAGTCAAGGCTTCCTGTGATTCATATCCCACATTTTCTGGTTGTACAGAAAGACAAACAACCTGAACAAGATTTTACATCTTTTTTAAAAAGCATTAGAACTTGTGTAAACATGTTTAGAAAGTGGGAGGAGGTGTAATTGCCTCCTGAAAAGAGGGCTCCGAGAGTTCCTAAAATACTTTCATTTACAATCTAGTTGATAAAAATATTCCTCTCTTATAAGACAGCATCTCAGACTCGCCATTACTCAGACTCGGCTCCTTCCTCTTCTGCTTCTTCAGAGACCTTTTGCTTCCTTCTTCCTTTTCAGTTTTTCCATTTTCTGCAGATAAATCTTCTTTTGTTTCTTGATTAGTCACGTCAGTCTGTTTTACTTTTCTTCCTTTTTGTTTGCACTTTTATTTTGTCTGAAGATTTGTTTTGCTTTCCTGCTGCCCTTTTGGAGGAGAGTTTACACCTGGTCGAGCAGGCTTGCTGACAACTGCGACAGCCTCCGAGACCCTTCCTTCCCTGCCCTTCGGCTGAATTAACCTTCTGTCAGATCGCCCTGTCAGACCTCAGTTTCCAGGAAGAGTGATGCTATAGAAATTCACACTTACGGGAGCCTAAGAAAAACAGAGAGGGGCAAGTAATGGCTTAAAAATATTTTCATAATCTCGTACATTTGTTTGTATAGTTGACTGTGGACTTCCAAGAATGTGGTTGAAGAGGAAAGGGAGGTAAAATTTAATGGACCAATTGTAGGAAATAAACTTGCAAAGCTAAGAAATACGATCTAGAGGCTTTAACAAAACACACACAGAGCTGCTGCTATAAATAGCTGTGGCCACATGTGGACTTCATTAAGTGCGAGGAGCGGCGTGGGCACCTTGGAAGGTAGCGGCAGGGGCAGGCACACTCCAAGACGTGCCCTTTCACTCAAAGACTCCGCAGATGTCAGGTTTCCAAAGGCTCGGCTCTCTCTGTGTCTGCCCGCAGAGGGAAGTGTGACCACACCTTGCCCTTTGCCTTGGCCTGGCTCAGAGACCAGAACTTGGAGAACAAATGCCTGGTGTGTTAATAGATCTAGCAGAGGGATTTGGAATTAGGATTGATGGATTTGCCACCCTAATTTTTGTTCTCTGTTCTTTCTCATAGCTTCTTAATATATTATAAAGCTAGTAACTGTATATCAAAGAGCAATTAAAGTATATTTTCTGATGTTGAATGCCAAAAAGCAGTATTTATGGCATTAGCCCAGCCCCAAAGGGGAGAACATACAAGTCTTCTTGCTTATCTATATTCTTTTCTTTGAATCCCAGCTAACTTTTTATCACTTCAGTTTTGGAGTCTCCCCTGAACTTCTCATTCCTCCTCATCTTTCCTCTCTTTGAACTCTGTTGGTCTCTATCTCTTGTGCTGTGGGAAGGGAATGAGGTTTCACAGACCAGAGTTCATATTTTGGCTGGGTCCCTTGTTATCTTATCTTGAGTGAATCCCAATAAAAACCGTACCATTTAGACAGGAATTACAAAATGATTGGTGCTTGTTATATTACTCTTATATTTTTATTTAATTCTCGTTGCAACTGTTAGGGGCTCTTATTACTTTTTTATTTTATGGATGGGGAACCAGAAGTTCAGGAAAAAAGAATTTGCTAAAGATTACATGACTTGTCGGAGATAATGCTGTCAGAATCGAACCTGGATTTTTTTTTACCTATTGTGCTGTATTGACTCCAGGTTAACTTCTCTGGGCCTAAGTTCTTTCATCTTTGAACTAGAGGTAGTTGGGTAATTATAATGAATCAATGAGAAAGAAAGCCTAAAGTGCAGGGATAAAAATATGTATATTTGTCATCCCTTCCTCCCCTTCCTTCATTACACTTTCTTATATGCTATCATTTACTTCTTATGTTTACAAATTGAATTTCTACCTAGGTCCTCAATTTCCTATACTATACAGTGGCTCTATCTCATGAAGACTCCATAGGTCTCAGACTAGCACTTATAGACAGTAGGAATGACTTGATTTTGATGATTATAATTTTTCCTTTTTTTGGGTATGCCGAGCAGCCTGGCATCATGACACTCTGTCCATTTTTTTGTGAGATTAAGGCAATCTAGCCTTGTTTACTATATTTCTTCCTCAGTGGAAGCTTGTAACTACAATATTGCTACTCCAGGAAATTAAGTCCATGGAACAATCAAACCAGTTTCCAAACTATTTGGATATTTTCTTCAAAGATTCTTGGGAGTTTAATCTTTCTTTTAAACTACCAAAAAAGTTTATAAAAATGGGCAAGAGTAGGGACAGAAGCAGAAGTAGAAGCAGATAAGTAAGGTTATTTATTGCCTCTCTGAGTGACTTGCCTGGAATAATTTTTGAGTGAAATGTTTTTGCAAAAGAGAGACTTATGGCAAATCAAAGAGGGGAAAGGAAATGTTCAAGGAGAGGGGTAACTGGCCCTTCATTAATTCCCAGCAGTTCACAGCAGCTTGGGATACCAGTGGGAACATGTGTGTCTATGGCAGGGGTGAAGCAATGGGCATGGGACAGTGATTCTCAATCCTAGTCGCAACTGAAAATAACTGGGAAGAATTTTTTAAAAAATGGCAATGTCAGGATCAAGCCCAGAACAGCTCAATTAGAATCTCTTGGAATGGGGCCCTGGTATTTTAAAAAAAACCTCCAGGTCATTCTCATGTGTATCTTGGCTTGAAACAACTGGCCTAGAAGAGTTAGGCAAACCAGTCCCAGAAACAAGGTGCTTCCTGCACTGTTTCTGGGAGAAGTGATGCAAGGCTATACTTAGTCTCGAAATAAACAAAGTTGGACAATTTCATGGACCCCCAAAATGGGCACTTCATATATCTTTTTCGGTGACATCTATAATGTGTGTTAACAACAAACTGAGTTCCTGTTAGAACCATAGGTGTAAGGGCTTGAGCGAATATCTCTAAATTCAGAGGAATTACAGAATTGGAAACAGGATGGAATAAGCAATACCAGAAATATGCCTTCTTTACCGACTACAAATGCATACTCCAGAATACCTCTCATCCTTGGCCTTTTTTTTTCTGATCTTGCAGATAAGAATGCCAATTTGTGTCAACCTTCTCCCTTCTCCTTTTACTAACCCTGCTCCTGCCTGGTCCTTGGTGAAGGAGAGTTTACATTTTCTCTTTTTCTTTTGACAGTTATTTCTACCTGCTCGTTGTAGCTGTAAATGGAACCATTATTATTTTCCTTGAAAGTCTCTCCAGTTGAAAGGCAGTATGATGTTGTAGAAAGAGTATGGGTAGGGATCAAGCAGGATTGTTTGAATCATTCATCTGTTAATGAATTCAGTGACTTTTGGCACATTTCTTAATCTCTGATTCTTAGTTTCATAGTCTATAAAGTAGAAACAGTGTCACCTACTTTGAAAGGCTGTTGATAGGATAGGAAAATAAATGCAGGTTAAACACACAGGCCATGTCAAGAATATAATAGTGTCTGGTAGGTGTTGGTATTGCTTTTTTTCTTCAGTACATTTCCTCACTTGATTTCAGAGATGAATAACTATGTAAAATTGCTATAGGAATAAGTTAGACCAAGAACACCATGCTTAAAGAAATACATGTATCTCTATGTTCATTGTAGAATTATTTAAAACTAGGGGATCAGCACACAAAATTGCGTGAGACCCAGGACCCAGAGTCCCATGGCTCGGTGCAACCCAGAAAAAGTCCTGCGGCTGTCTCCATCGCAGGAGGCGGGACCCAGAAACCCACCCGCACCTCCAGTCAAGTCCCTGCTCACCCACGCACGCAGCCTCCTGCTGATTGGTCGTTACGGTGTGATGGCTTGATGACCACAGGCCTTTTATATAATAGATAGCCAAAATATGGAAGCAACCTAAGTGTCTTATCAGTAGACAATTGGATATAGAAGGTGTGGGACACATATATAATGAAATACTACTCAGGCATAAAAAAGAAGGAAATCTTACTTTTTGCGACAGCATGAATGGACCTGCATAATATTATGCTATGTGAAATAAGTCAGACAGAACTACCATATGATTTTACTTAAGTGTGGAATCTAAAAACAAAATAAATGAACAAACAATATAAACAAACTTGTAGATATGGAGAACAAACTATTGGTTGCCAGTGTGAGAGGGGCTGGGGGGCTGGATGAAAAAGTTAAAGGTATTAAGAAGTATAAATTGTTGCCCTAACTGGTTTGGCTCAGTGGATAGAGTGTCGGCCTGCGGACTGAAGGGTCCCAGGTTCGATTCCGGTCAAGGGCATGTACCTTGGTTGTAGGCACATCTCCAATAGGGGGTGTGCAGGAGGCAGCTGATCGATGTTTCTCTCTCATCGATGTTTCTGACTCTCTATCCCTCTCCCTTCCTCTCTGTAAAAAATCAATAAAATAGATTTTTTAAAAAAGAAGTATAAATTGCCAATTACATACTAGTCAAGGGGATATAAATTACAGAATAGGGAATATAGTCAATAATATTGTAATAACTACCTGTGGTGTCAGATGGGTACTAGAATTATTGGGGGATGACTTCTTAAGTTATATAAATGTTTGACCACTACGCTGTATACCTGAAATAATATAAGGTTGAATGTCATCTGTCATTGAAAATTAAAAAAAAAATAAGACTGGCTGGTGTGTCATAGTTGGTTGGACATCCTCCCATACACCAAAAGGTTGCCGGTTAGATTCCTAGTCAGGGCACATGCCTGGGTTGCAGGCTCGATACCTGGTAGGGCGAGTGCAGGAGACAGCTGATTGATTTTCATTCTCACATTGATGTTTCTTTCTCTCTTTCCCTCTCCCTGTCTCTCTAATAGTCAATAAAAATATTTTAAAAATTATAGTGATAAACTACTGATCCATGTTTTGGCACATAGTAGGCATGTAATATATATTTCCTTTTAAAATGATTTATCCTATTTTTAGGGAAATTTTTAGGAAAAATCGAGATGCACCATTATAATATTTTATGTTAATAGAACATTATAAATATCTCCATTGTTTTTTTTTAAACATTTATTGTACCATACACTTTTAGCAATCTTTCCATTTTAGGATTTCATATCTTAATATTTATACTTTTGGTAATTCTCAGATAATTCTACCTTGATGTTGAGTTTGTGATTCAGTCCTCCCCTTTATTCTATTCACTGCTATTATTCTCAGGGATCTCAGCAATCATGTTGACTTTCTAATATTCTGGCATTATGGTTCTTTGTCCTTTAATTATTTACTCTCAGTCCACTACATCTACACACACATATGACCATTATTAGAAATGTCTCCACTGCCAATATCTTCATTCCATGGTCCTCTTTTCTGAACAGAGCTATCTTATAGTCTCTTACTCTCCCTGCCCCTCAGATCTACTAGACCTGTTAGGACACACAGTTCCCGGGTATGGTACACAGTCTTTGGAATGGATACATAAGAAAACTCTCAAGGGCCATATTAAGCCAGAGACATCAATCTGGTTCTAATGCCAAGCTATTTTAGGTTTTTATTTCAGAACCTAAAATAAGAATTCTTATTATGGGAATGTCAAGTAATACACAGAAAAATTGTATTGCGCTATAGATTATGTTAAATGGATTAATATAATACGACAGCAGAAAACTCTAGAGATTCTTTTCCTTTCATTGGCTTCTATATGTGGTTTTGCTATTGATTATGACTTGCACAATCTTCAAATTTGACTCGTCTCTGATTTGATAGGATCAAATAAACTTAAGTAACTTTCACATGTTGAAAGCAGTGGTTGAACTGAGCTGGATTTGGAGGAATAGAGCAGATAAAAGAATTAGTAGAATGGAATCATTCCTTAGTCTTTACATTTCTTGAGCCTCTACTATGTGTCAGGCACTGCACTAGGTTTTGGGTATGGAAAGGTGGTAAAGAGCTGACAATCTAGTGAGCAAGATAGTAAGAGACACAGGTGACTGTCTAAAAAGACTTTTCGAGTTGCTTTTTAGGCTCACAGTTTTGCAGAGATATTTAATGTGTATGGTTATAGTGGGTGGAGTTGTGATTGGGCCTAGGGCTGCCAATTTAGAATGTTCTTTTTATACATAGAGAACAAAGACATCTGGAGACACCCTAATGAGTTTTCAATTTGTGTGAGCTGCTTGGCATTGAGTTAGAGTAGGTGGCAGATGAAGTTTGGTGCCAGTTCAGTAAGTTGGATTTATATGCCCATTTATTTGGAATTTCCATAGGGGTCATTCCCAGAAAGGACGTCTATCCTGGGAGAATTATAATGCAGATGGGCTTAAGTCATCAGATGTCTCATTCTTACCATTTAGGGTACATACCCAATTCTGGTATTCAAAATGAAAGGAATGTAGATATATTAAATAGTGGTGTCTGATTCTTTAGTAAAATAGGTTTGGAGAGACAAAACAAGAAAAAAAGGCAGCCTTAGGCTTCCCAAAAGAAATGAGGACAGTATTCAAACTCAAAGAAAACTTTTTTCAAGGTTCATTGGAAACAGAACTCATTTTAACTATAGTTGCTCCTAAGGAGGAGGCCATTAAGGAATTGTCAGTATCTTAACCTTTTTGACTCTCAACAAATATTTAATAAGAAAAATAATATACTTTATAGTTGCTATTTGTATGGGCAGAGGAGTTTACACAAATCAGATCTAAAGGAAAGCCCTCCTGCCAAGTCTAGGTCTGGTGGTCTCTTCCCTAGAATTCCTTATTAATGTGCTTATGTGTGGAGCTATCCAGAGGGCCCTCCAGACACCCAAAGTACTGAACCGATATGCTGTGGTGAACTTGTCAGTCATGTAATGGAAAATGACATCAGGTCAATTGACAATCAATATTCTATGAGTAGCATTTGTTGCCCTGCTATGTCTGTGTTTGAGACCTTGCTGACCTGAGAGTCATTTCTAGAAGGTTCAGTACATGGGAAAGTTCTCATAGCTTCCACAGTTTGCCTCCCAGCTTCCTTGACATCATGAAATCTGTTTGCTCAGAATTAATGGGTTTTTTTATTCACATGCCTATAGCCCACTTGTTTAAAAAAAATTTTATGCCTAATATTATAATTAACATTTCTGTCTCAATCAATACATGATAAGCTCTATGAAGTTTTACTTCTATATAGTTCTATAGTCTTGACAAATTAAGTGCTAATTTTCTTTGTTTGTGAAATCACCAAGGCAGCTTGAAAGCAGTAGGGAGTCAGAGATAAGGGTAACATCCAACCAATTCTAAGAAAAATGCATAAAATCCAAAGGAACATTGGATGACTCCAGTTGATTTGAATAGAAGAATACAAAATGTGATTGGCCTCCTCAAAGGGAATTTTCAGCGTTTTCTTGCCAACCTCCCCTGGGCCACTCTGCCATCATCTCATAGATGCCTTTAAAGTTTAGCTAAAAACGCAGGCAACATAGTGTAGTGGCTAAAGCAGGCTTAAAATTCAAACTAATGTGTGTTCCCTCTATTCCAGCTGCATTATCTTATTTATTTATTTTTAAATTTTTATGTTTTGATTACAGTTTGCATTCAACACTATTTTGTATTACCTCCAGGTGTACAGCACAGCAGTTAGATATTCATATAGGTTACAAAGTGTCTCCAATAATTCAAGTGCCCATGTGACACCATAGTTATTATAATACTAGAGGCCCGGTATATGAAATTTGTGCACTGGGTGGCGGGGGGGGGGGGGGGGCTGTCCCTCAGCCCTCCCTGTGCCCTCTCACAGTCCAGGACTCCTCGCTCCTTACTGCCTGCCTGCTCGCTGCTCCTTACTGCCTGGCTCATTCCTCCTTAGCACTGACACGGAGGCGGGAGAGGCTCTCACCACCACCACTGTGCTCGCCAGCCGTGAGCCCAGCTTCTGACTGAGCAGTGCTCCCCCTGTGGGAGCACACTGACCACCAGGGGGCAGCTCCTGTGTTGAGCGTCTGCTTCCTGGTGGTCAGTGTGCGTCATAGCGACCGGTCATTCTGCAGTTTGGTCAATTTTCATATCAGCCTTTTATCATATAGGTTTATTGACTATATTCCCTATGCTTTGTCTCACATCCCCATGCCTACTTATTTTATTGTTGACACTATTACAGATGTCCCTCCTTTCCCCTCCTGTGTCCCCCCACCCCTGCCCTTGGCTTTCACCACATTGTTGTCTGTGTCCAAGGGCTATGCATCCATGACTATCTCTAAATTACCAATTAGTACTTATTAATCCCATCACCTATTTCACCCCCCCCCCTCCCCCCAGTATTCCTCCCCTCTGGCCTCCATCAGTTTATTCTCCATGATATCACTTGTGTGTGGAATCTAAAGAACAAAATAAATGAACAAACAAAATTGAAATAGACTTACAGACACAGAGAACCAGCTATGTTATCTTGAGCTGTTACTTTCCTGCTGTAAATCCCAGTTTCCTCAGTAAAATAAGAACAGCAGAAAGGAGGAAATGAAATGGTGGCCGAGTGTGTGTGGGGGGCAGAGGAAACATGGCCTAGTCCTTTACTTTGGCAATAGAGATAGGGGGATATTTGTGGGTTAACTGTAGATATGCAAGTTCAGGTCTTTATTTGTAGGTTTAGTTGAATAAACTACAAGGGGAATAGTGCACAAGAAAGGAGACTTTCAGCTCTCCTAAAACTTCCTCCTTGAAAGGGACAGAAATCACAATCATTTGGATTGGGAAAGAATACACGATAATGTATTCTGGAACTAAAATCAGGAACTTTTAAAATAATTTTACATATGCTTAAGTTTTATCCACGAATCTTTGTCATTATTTTCATGGAATGAAATCATGCTTTCTCATGCAATGTTCTGTGAATTTTTACTACTCTTTAAGCTTCCACTCAAATGTCACCTCTCTTATAAAGCCTTCTCTGACCCAAATCCATCAGACTTCTTTGTTGTTTTATCTGCCCTTACTTTGAACCTTTTGAGTGAGTTCATCATGACAATATTCTCTTGCATTGCAGTGGTTTGGGTTGAGTCTGTCTTCTCACTGGACATGTAGCTCCTTTATGAAAGCCTGCTTTAATTTTTATCTTGACAGCCATACACATTTTGGTTCTACACCATAGTATATATATATTTTTGTTTTTTTTTGTTTTTTTTTGTTTTTTTTTTAAATATATTTTTTATTGATTAAGATATTACATATGTGTCCTTGTCCCCACGTTACCCTTTACCCCCCCCCCCCCGCTCATGCCCTCACCCCCCCCGTTGTCCATGTCCATTGATTAGGCCTATATGCTTGCCTATAAGTCCTTTGGTTGATCTTTCCCCCTTACCCCCACCCTCCCCTACCTTCCCTCCAAGTCCCGACAGTCATCAGCTTATGTTGTTCATTATATTCCACAAATGAGTGAGATCATGTGGTATTTATCCGCTCTCCAGTTCCATCCATGCTGTGGCAAATGGTCAGAGTTCCTTTTTCTTCTTCCTCTTCTTAAAGAATACCTTTCAGCATTTCATATAATGCTGGTTTGGTGGTGATGAACTCCTTTAGCTTTTTCTTATCCGTGAAGCTCTTTATCTGACCTTCTATTCTGAATGATAGCTTTGCTGGATAAAGTAATCTTGGTTGCAGGTTCTTGCTATTCATCACTTTGAATATTTCTTGCCACTCTCTTCTGGCCTGCATGGTTTCTGTTGAGAAATCAGCTGACAGTCGTATGGGTACGCCCTTGTAGGTAACTGACTGTCTTTCTCTTGCTGCTTTTAAGATTCTCTCTTTATCTTTTGCTCTTGGCATTTTAATTATGATGTGTCACCTCCGCAGCGCCTCTGGCTCTCAGCGTGCTTCTCTTTCCTTCTAGTTGTAGAATTTACACTCAGCCAGCCTTTCTGTTGTTCTGGATGATGTTTGCTCAGTCCTTTGCGGTAATTTTCAATTGTTGTGGGAGGCGACAATTTCCCGGTGTTTACCTATGCCGCCATCTTAGTTTCTCGACCATAGTATATATTTGTAATTATTTTCACATAAAGATATATTTTCCTCCAAATGTCTAGTGTAGTCATTCATTTACCACCTTTATAAAGTTATTGTACCTGTTACCACATGTACTATTATTTAGTTAATCTTGTTTCTTTAGCTCAACTCACTTTTTTACTTAAATTAGTTTAAAAGAAAGATTTTAATAAATTAGAAATGTGTATAACTTGCCATAAGTAGAAAAAAACATTCAAATACATTGAAATATGAAGTGCTTATTGATGTATTGCTTAAAATCATTTCTGTGTGACTAGTGGTGAGTGAACTGCTCTTGGGTGGAGAAAACATGGCCCCAGAGCTTTCATGAAGCCATCGTTTTCCTTCATTCAAAGTATCCTTACTATTTTTTTTTAAATATATTTTATTGATTTTTTACAGAGAGGAAGGGAGAGAGATAGAGAGTTAGAAACATTGATGAGAGAGGAACATCGATCAGCTGCCTCCTGCACATCTCCTACTGGGGATGTGCCCGCAACCCAGGTACATGCCCTTGACCGGAACCGAACCTGGGACCTTTCAGTCCATAGGCCGATGCTCTATCCACTGAGCCAAACCGGTTTCGGCCAAAGTATCCTTACTATTAAACATGCTGCCAGTGTTTCTAGTGTCTCTACTATAGTACTCTACATGCAGGAGAGAGTAGGCATGCTCCCTGGCGCTCCTCCGGCCCCAAACCCTGCCATGATCTCCCATCCATAGGCAAGAGTGGGCATGTAACTGCGAATGGTCTGACATAGCATCAAAGCAGCCCATCATGAATTTCTTTGAAATCTTCATTTTTATCTTGACAGTCATCAACATTTTGTTTCTACACCATAGTATATTACATCTTTGTAATTATTTTTATACAAAGATAGGTTTTCCTCCAAATATTTAAGTAAAATTGATGATCTCTGATAATTGCTTATTTGGTGATTTTGAGTATGACCAACTACACCATCACGCACCACATTTTGAGAAAAAGATAGCCTTGAGTAAAACACAATATTGTATCAGATGGTCTTCCTCTTAGTACTAATATGTTGTTTGGTATAAGATTCCTCATCGAATGACACTAACTAAAATCCAAGGAGACTGAGATTTACATAAAATACTAGGAAGAATTTATCTACAAAGACAGTAAGAAGTGAAAAAAATAGAGGTAATTTATCTAGATCATTCTGGACCAGACTTAAAAATTAATTTTTTGAAAATTAATTCTGGAGCTAATTGATATCTAGTTTTTATCTGAACGACAGAGCCCAAAGAGCCTCTCTCCATTTTATAGGAAAATGTTATTCTTTATTCTCACTAGCTTTGGTCACTTTCACCCAGGCCCCAGCCAAGTTGTACAGCAGGATGGGGTCAGGGTGGGTCAGTGTCATTGAACTACACATCCCTCCCCATTGAAAATACCTGTAGATTTCATGGATAATGTGTCACAGAAGTTAGTGACCAGGTAGAGCCTTTTCATTTATCAGTTGACTTCAGTATAGCCGTTGGGAGCTCTGATCTGGTTTTCCTATAATGCTCAATTTAATGAATAATTGCTATGTGGTCTAAGTGCACTTTAAATTGGGATAGAGCTAGGGTTTGGAATTTAACTAGAGTTATTTATGTTTTGGCTGTTCTGCTCTCATTTTTAAGTTTAGAAAAAGGGAAGAGAAGCTCTTGGCTTTAATTTAGTATTCTGTTTCTACACTTACTACTAGCTTAGGTGGCTAGCAGGTTGATTAAGCCATCTTCATTTAGCTCAGGAGTGGGGAATGTCTGGCCCTCGGGCTAAGGCCCGCAAAATCCTTTGGTCTGGCCCTGCCAAGGCATTAGGGGTGCATTAATTAAATGTTTGACCAAATATAGCAGGCTAATTTTTAAGTTGATAATTTTGTATGGCCCACAAATGATGATATAAATATCAAAATGGCCCTTGGCAGAACAAAGGTTCCCCACCCCTGATTTAGCTGGCAAAAGCCTTGTAAAACTGCATAGACATCAACAGAATAAGCCCTCCAGGGAAAAAGCAAAAAGTGGGTTGGTGTCACTTTTAAAGTTTGAGACTGGACTTCAAATAAAGCTGTCTGCATGGTTATTCTATTTAATAGGAATTCTAGGGGTTTTAGTTGACAGAATTGAGGAAGCTTTAATTATTTTAATGTAGCATGCCCCGTCTTTCTTCATGATGTGTGTGTGTGTGTGTGTGTGTGTGTGTGTGTGTGTGTGACAGGAGGGAGGGAGAGGAGAGAGAGAGAGAGAGAGAGAGAGAGAGAAAGAGAGAGAGAGAGAGAGAGAGAGAACTGATGGCTATTTAGAGAAGTTTCTGCCAAGTCTGGCAATATTTCTGGCCAAGTCCCTGAGAGTGAGATTTGGTGGCAACTGGCTTTTGGGCTGAAGAAAATTAGCCCACGGGCTATTTTCTAGTCTATTTGGCCTCAAGAACCATCAGTAGCTTGCTCTCAAAAACAACAGAAACGGTCCCCTCTCTCCCATGCTGAGGCCTAATCTGTCTGCTCCCTATTCGATGACCAGAGACCTCAGGGAGAGATAAAGTTAGGATTTCTGCCTGCCTCCCCGATCAGGCCTATGGCCCATTTCTTGAAGTCTGCATTTAGGAAACTTAAGAACACAGCCATCATTTATTCATTGTCAATCTGCATTTGAGTAATAACAGATGCCACACCTACAATGAGTCTTGTTGCTTGACAACACTGTTTGGGATCAGATGCCTCTACTTTGACTCTTCTCCAGGGCACTAAGGCAGGCCTGAGGGTGAATAGTGGAAGCCCCTGTGGCCCACTCTGCTTTTCAATGACTCCTTTCTTCCCCGGCTCAGGGTACAGAAGAGGAGCCACGTGGGAAAGGGCATACTCTGCCATGCGTAAAAGCCTCTCAGAAGCCAAAAGCAGTAGGAATCTGTTAGGACTTGGAATTGGCAGATATTTCTGTGCCTCTGATAAGGAGTGGGTCAGACAACCGACAGAAAACTGAACTCCTCCCACAACTGCCTAGAGACAACACACATCTCTTCTGCTCACTCCGTCTCTCATCAGGGCTGGCGTGTGCACTGGGAACAGGGGCGGCTGGCTCCAGAGCTCTGCTCCTTGCTGGCTGTGTGACCCCTGGCACACGCAGGCTTACTCCTGAGCCCGTTTCTGTATAAGCCACAAGAGGGGGAAATTTTCTCCACTTTCCCCTTTCTCTTCAAATTTGCTTCACCCTGGATCTTTTCCTGAGGAACTTGCAAGAGGCTGGATCGTCTGATTAGGTGTTATGCAATTAAGGTCAAAGGTCACATTCAGAACCTCACAAGTGCTCCTCACAGATGGAAAATGACTAAGGGAAGGTTTTCTGTGTGTTGGTTGTTCATGTTTCCAAAAGCTGTGTAGTTGGAAGAGGGGAAAACACTGCAGACTGGTACCAGGGCGCCCTTTTCCCCACTCCTCCCGTGCTCTCCCTGCCTCCTGACCTCCCCTCCTCAGAACCTGCCTCCCCAGCTCCACCTCTGCGGTTCTCCCCTGGCCAGTCCAGCTGGAGGGCCCTCTTCCATGTCTGGAGCCCTGTCACCTTTACTCTGGGAGCCTACTCTTCACTTGTGTTGTGAAATATCTTCCGTATTTCAAATTGCAATTGGTATTTGTATATCCTTTTGCTACTTAACATGGTGCCTTCCTCTTATCTCGTTAGCTAGACAGACAATTTCTTCAGGGAAGGGAGAGTGTTTCTTTTTTAAAAATCTATATTTTTATTGATTTCAGAGAGGAAGGGAGAGGGAGAGAGAGATAGAAACATCAATGATAAGAGAGAATCATTGATTGGCTGCCTCCTGCAGGGATGGAGGGGATGTGCCCTTAACTGGAATTGAACTCAGGACCCTTCAGTGTGCAGGCTGAAGCTCTATCCATTGAGCCAAACTGGCTAGGGCTGATTGTTTCTACAGCACCTTGAACATAGTAAGCTATCCAGGGTGGGCAGAACCGATGGTAAAAAAAATAATTTTACACTTTTCATCTGTTCCCATAGGAGCGCGAAGCCTCCTCACATGCCCTTACCCACTCTCAATTAATATCCAATCTTCTCACTCTGCTTTTTTTCATCAGAGAGCAGATGAGGCTTCTAGTTTTGAACTCACGCTACTTTTAGAAAGGTTTTTTTTTTTTTTCTTTTGACATGTAAAAGTGAGACCGTGTTTTCTGCCTCCCAGATACCTGTTAGGCTCAAAGATCTAGCTCTCTACTCCTCTCCATGTCTTTGAAAGGTAGACAACACATTCGTCTCCTAATAATGTGATCTTTTCTTTAAAACAAATGTCATAAAACTGGATTCCTTTCCATATTCCAAGTCCTCATTCTTATAGTTCAAGAATTCCCTAAGTTGGAAAATATCAATCTCACAAATCAATCTCCATTTGACCTGTTCTCCACAGTCAGATCCAAACTCCTGCCTTCACACTTCTGCATTCCTCTGAAGCTAAATGATATAAAAATGTCAACCACATGCTTGCGTTTGAATCACCCTGCCTGTCTCCGCTCACAGGGGCTGAGTCAGCACAGTGGCTCCGGCGGGAGGGCATGGCTTCCAGCCTATTTCTAACAGACAGAAGCATCTCCTAGGCGGCATTGTCAGAAGCCAAGGACATTTTTTAGGCAGAGACTCTGAGCTTGTTGCCACATAAACAAATAGAAAGATTTCACTTTTGCTTCCCCACTCTTTGGATAGACAACAAGTACTAAGAGGGAGACGGGAGCCAGTGGGGCAGCTTGGGCAGCTTGCCGCTCAGAAGGAAGCCGGGAATTGCTGGCTCCAGCTCTGAGCTCAGGGCAAGGTTGTGAGCAAAACTCAGCCATGAACTAATGTCTGGAAAAGACCTCGGCTGGACATTTCACCCATAGACCCAGAGGCTGCTCAATGTACGAGTGAGCAGTTCTCATTTCTGGCTGGACAGTGAAATCACCTGTGAGGCTGTTAAAGGCTGCCAGGGGCCGGGCCCCACGTAGGCCTGGTGAGTCCCAAGCATGGGTGCTTTTGAAGAGATCTCAAGGGGATTCTTACATGCAGCTGGGATGCAGAACACTGACTGGTGGTAGCAAAAGTCAGATTTCCTTTTGAATACTTTGACTGAGTTTCTGTTAATCATAATCTGTGCTTAAACACGGATCTAGATACTTTATGTTTCAAGAATAATATTCCCTCCTTTTTAATACACTTCATTGATTTCAGAGAGGAAGGGCAAGGAGAGAGAGAGAGAGAGAGAGAGAGAGAGAAATATCAATGATGAGAGAATCATTGGTTGGCTGCCTCCTGCACACTCCCCACTGGGGATCAAACCCACAACATGGGCATGTGCCATTGACTGGAATTGAACCTGGGACCCTTCAGTCCACAGGCTGATGCTCTGTCCACTGAGTCAAACCAACTAGGGCATATTTTACCCACTTTTGATGGGTTATTCTTAGAAAATAACTGTAGGCTAGATCTAGGAGGGGTCTTAGAGGTCACTGGGTCTAACTTTGACCAACAGGCTTAATATATGGTGCCAGCTATGACTAACAGAGGCCACCTGGAGAGGACACTGAGAAGGATGGAGAAGGACAGAGAGGCTGTGTCCTGACTCAAAAGATTGAAGTTTTGTGCAACTCCTGATGATGACTGTCACAGGATGGTGGCAGTGTCATGTGAACAGGAAGGTATTTGCCATTTCTTAAGTACACGAAGAAATTACTTGCAGAGAGAATATACTTGCCTAAATTCATACCAAGTGACTGGTTTCTTTCTCATTTCTTACTTATTGGACATGAACAATACTCTAGATATTTAAAGGATAAAGTCATGTAGACTATATACTTTCAGGCTGTCTCAGCCAGTCAACGTATGCAATCATTTGCTAAATTTGAACAAATGGTGAGCGCCAACAGGGATCATCATGCCCCAGTTCAGGCCAACTGCTTCCACTTTGCTTTGCCTTCGTCTCTGCAAATATGGCCCCTATCTGTGAGCAAATCTGGAGCACTGACTCAGTGGTTTGGATTTCGGGTTCTGTTGCTTTCACATTCTGAAACCCGGGAAAAGGCTGACGCATCAACTAGCCTTTGGGAGCTACTGTTCCAGACTCCCAGAGGCCTCTCGGGACTTACTTCCAGATGCTTTCTAGTCCTGCCAGGTATTCTTAGAGAATTAGGTGATGTGAGCCTTCAGATATGGAAGTTGCTTCCATTCACTAAGTATATGCCCCCAAATACAACCTTGGATATCTGGCTCCCTGATGAGGCCATTACCCACCTTTTCACACCCTGCTTTCTTGCCCCTTCCTTGCTGTCTGGATAGCCTTGGAGGATGATTTCACTGAGCCCTTTCAGCTATCTTCCAAATATCCACTTGCTCTCCTGCCTCTGCACACTCCTCAGCTCTTTACTTCCTTTGTCAGATCTTTATCCCAAGATAGAATGTTGGGAACCTATGTGCAAAACACTAGGAATGAATTGCCTGCTAAGATCAGGAAAACTTTCAAACTCAAGTCTCCTGCACCAATATGAGGAATGTATGGCAAAACGCCACTCTCCTGAATTAAGCCCAACACATATTTTCCCTAAATGTTATTGACATTGAGTTCAGTTGATCATTACTACATATGTAGCTCTCTATTCTGCAAATGGATAGACTGTTTAGAATAAGTCCTATTCCTTAAAAAAGTTATATTAGTACTTTTCTTATGTTTATATCATCATAGAAAATAGCCTAGAACAGTGATGGCGAACCTATGACACGCGTGTCAGAGGTGACACGCGAACTCATTTTTTTGGTTGATTTTTCTTTGTTAAATGGCATTTAAATGTATAAAATAAATATCAAAAATATAAATCTTTGTTTTACTATGGTGGCAAATATCAAAAATTTCTATATGTGACACGGCACCAGAGTTAAGTTAGGGTTTTTCAAAATGCTGACATGCCAAGCTCAAAAGGTTCGCCATCACTGGCCTAGAAGATGATACACCACAATTTAATTGTAGTTAACTTGGGGAATGGGCGGAGGCTTTGGGTGTGCTTTATTCATCAGTGTTGTTGGATTTTTTAAAACAAATAAGCACATATTTCATAATTTTAAAATAAAAACATTTAGTCAATTAAAAAAAACTTTAAAAAAAGGGTTCACAAAATCTTAGAGATGAACAGACCCCCTTTTGATTCAAAATCTGCCATAAATCTTTATCAAATTTACTGCACAATTTTGTGTGCATCAGAATGTATGTGTGTGTGTGTTTGTACTTGTGTGTGTATAGGGTTGATAATTTTCTTTTCATAGGAAATAATGTTCCTTATTTAGAATTATGTCTCTGTTACATTTTTGGTGTTAAAATGACGATTTTTAAAATCTTTTCTTGGAAATATAAATAATTGGAGACTTCATGTCAGTTCTCAAAACTTTAGACACTTCTGGGTTTGATGCCGATTCTGGGTTATTACATTTATAGTTTTGGAATTTGTCATGTTGTCAACTCCCTCATTTTACAGCTGAGGGAACTGAGGGAACTCAGAGAAGTGATTTAATTGTGTTCTGTTCAACATACCACTCTGTCTCTCAATTAAAAAAAACTATCCATTTTTCATCAAATACTTACTGAGCATATAACTGGACTAGGAGTTAGGGATAAATAAGAATCCATAGATATATCCCCCTGGAGCTTAGAGTGTAACATAATGGCAAGCAGCATTCGTTTACATATCATATGCTAAATCACTGAAATACTTTCCTTATTCGGTAAGTAAACTAGCCTTATACCATCCTATTTGCATATCATTATTTCTTTATCTGTAGTTCATTACAGATTTAGTAAACTAAATCTATGTCAGACATTTCGCTTTGTCCATAATACTGAATCTTGTCTTGCATGTGAGCCATAGTTAAGCAATATTTAAATATACAGAGAAATATGCGTGTCTGCTTTTATTGCTCACAGCTCTCCAATCCCACTCTGGCCTCATGGATAATTTTCCTTAGTGTGTATGCATATATTAGCAAGTTACTCTTCTTTTTTATGTAGCCTTCCTTACATATTATCTACTTCTTGCAGAGTGAACTATCTTAATCCTCATTCAAGTGATCCTATCATTTCTGAAAATAGGATCATCAACCACCTCTTGACAGTTTGGCCTAAACACAGGCCCCACTCAACTTAAAAACAAGTTGTGTTCAAAGGTTTTTGTTTTATAAGCTGATTGGAACTTGGACTGTGTTCTCTCATAAAATGAGTTACAAACATGTTTTACATGATGGCTGCGGCAGCACAAGAGAAAGGTTAATACGGAAAAGGAACATTTAAAGAGTATTTACCATGTGTGAAAAACTCTATTAAGAACTTTCCATTATTTCATTCACTCTTTGCAACATTTTTGTTAGGACGGTTATTAGTCCAAATTAAACAGATGGAGCAACTCATGTTCAAAGGAACTAAGTAACTTGCTCATTGTCATTTATGCTGTAAATGTCAGAGCTGAGAGATAGGTCCAAATGTGTTTAATTCCTAAGCACATGCACCTTTCAGGGCCTGGAAGTTAGTTTAATAGGGAAAGGGGAACACACAGACACACATGCAGTCGCAGGAGGTAGCAGGGCGTCCACTCCTGGTTTGGTGATCTTAGAAAGAAATATAAGGAGCTGGGGGGCTGGCAGCTCTGTTTGCATCACACCTTCTTTACACCCTAATGGATGACTGGTCAGACCAGGGGACTGACAGATTGGCTGCCACTCTATGCGTTTTTGGCTTCCAAAGCAAGTCAGTATGGGGCTAATCTCTCTGGACTCTATCAATTGGTTGAATCCCTTTTCCTCTGGCTTCTGACTGGGCCTGTCCAATGGAAGGGGTCAGCGGATGGAAGGTGGGAGAGAAATGCCAGGTCACTTAATTCCCTGGCTCCTTTCCTATCACAGCTACTCTGCAGTGGCTGGATTCCTATACCCAGAGCCACGGCTCCTGCTGGATGGCTTTCCCTCCAGCTTCAGCTTTCTCTAAATTCCAGCAAGCAATTCCTCCCTGGTACCTTCAAGCCAAGGGGTGGGAACAGCATTCTTACTCTTACTAGCCAGGTGCTTTGCCATTTCTTGTTGGCTTTACATAACTTTGCCCACACTCTTTTAAATAATCCTCCACTGAACTCTCTCTAACTGTTCCTTTTGCATGTACAATCTGTTTGCTGCTGGGAACCTGGATGATCTAGTAAATAAAACAAGGATTTGTTCCTGAAAACAGAACCTCAAAATGGGAGTCTGTGATTAGGTTGCTCACATAGTTGATGAGGTCACCGATAATCTCCTTGCCAAGGTGAAATGGATACATAGCATGTGGTGGAATAATAGGGACTCAAATTCTCAACAGCTGTTGCATGGGATGGTGCAGGTGAAGGGCAAAGGAGATCATGTGACTGTGGCATTCACTGTGCTGTCAGGTGATTTAGATTACAGAGATTCGGCCCCTGGCTGGCTACTTATGAAGCCCCAGAGAGCATAAACAGAGGAAATGACAAATTATCAACCTTGAGTGCCCAACTCAGGGCAATGGCGGAAAATCAGATAGCCTCTTTGGAAGTGTTCAAAGAATCTTTTACTTTTTGTGTAGCTGCAGGGCCCATATATCTAGCTCAGGGTAGCTTTTAAAGAATCCTCTATCTTCTCCAGCTACAGGGCAAATATGGCTGAAGCTCATCTGTGATGAAACACATATACTGTCTCTGTCCACCTTTCCCCTATTACATAGATGTCTTGGGACTTGCAATTTGATAAAAAGAGAAGGTGCATGTGCTGAGGATTCAGGTATACTGGGGAGAGCCTCTCAGCTTTGACACTTGCCCCTATAAGGCATTGGGCACAGCTTCATTACCCTGAGAGAGAAGAAACTGCTGCATCAATAAATGTGCACCACGCCGTGCTCTGGTATGATAAGGCACAAATAGAAAAAGAGTAGATTCCTGAGGTATGTGATGAGGCTCTTTGGGGCAGATACAGAAGATTGAGAACTTTGAACTTCCAAATTCCTCTGATTCTCACAGCCACATGTGAGGTGGCAACTCTTCCCTTCACATCGTTAGCAAGCCCCAGTAGGAGAATCAGTCCAGACCTCTGGTGTTTGGAGTATTACCATGACCCCTTCTGCAGATAACCATTCTCCCTTTAAACAGCCTCCGCCTTGCCACTGGGGCCTAGTAGAAACCAACTTCCTGACCACATTCATTTTCTGTGGCTGCAGTAAAAACATATCACAAACTTGGTCTCTTAAAACAACAGAAATTTGTTCTCTCACCGTTCTGGAGACTAGAAGTCTGAAATAAGGTGTCAGCAGAGCCAAGCTCCCTCCAAAAGCTCCAGAGGAGAATCCTTCCTTTCCTCTTCTGGCCGCTGTTCCAGGAATGTGGCAGCATAACTCCAGTCTCTCCCTCCATCTTCACACTGTCTTCTCTTCTGTCTCTGATAAGAAGACTGTCGTTGGATTTAGGGTGCACCCTAGTAACCCAGATGGTCTCATCTCTAAATCCTTCACTTAATTCTGTCTGCAAAAATGCTTTTTCAAAATACTGCCACATCACAGGTTCTAGGGGACATATCTGTTGTGGGACCGCCATTCAAACCATTACACTGACTATGGAAAATCAAGTGACTGTGTGACCTGAGCTGCCCCTAATGAACTGGGTGTTATCTGACTCACCATCCATTGAACTGGGAATGTGCAACAGAAACCCAACAAGTGGAAATGGGATATAAAAGACTGGGTTCAACACAAGCAGGTGGCTCACTCTTTCAACACCCACTTTGGTACATTGACTCCTTTATCTCAACTCACATCTATAGCCTGCTGTGGAATTCCTTATACCCATGTGACTGGGGGAGAAAAAACTTGAGCTTGACTTTGATATGTGGTCAAAGCCAGAGGTACATGGCCACTGCATATGGTCTCAGTTAGGGTGACTCTGAAAGACCCTCATGAAGGGAAATTATTTTAATTAGCAGAACGTGAAGCAGTATATTTGGGCTTTTTAGTTAGGCTACCAGAAGATGGCTTGAAGTTTACACCTACATCTCTGTAGGAAGTGGCTTAACACCTAACCAGTTGGTCAGGAACTCTAAGAGAGCATGATATGAAGATTAGTGACAAGGGGAAATATATGAAGATAGGATAGGAATCGCAACGTCTCAGTGTGCTCTCCCTCATCAAGTTGATCTGGTCACTGCCACAGCTCAGACTCCAAACTGACAACAGCATATCCAGTGCCGAACCTCTGATATAGCATCATTCCCTAGAGCCACCACCTTCCACCATATTATTGGACCCCTTCCATCAGGGAGACAATGGTCATTTTTCCTCACAGAGTTAGCTATATATATTTTTCACCCAACTTTTATGCCAGAACCACCATTGCTAGAAATACATGCTTTATTTTTCCCCATTTTGCTTATTGGTGTGGGGGTGGGTATTATTAGGCCTGTGACCAGGCACAAGAGCAGCGACTGTAGTAGCTATGCTGTGTTGTTTTTTTCCCTCCACCCACATAGTTTCCGCCCTGTGTTATGTTATATGGAGAACTCTGATGGAAGCTTGCATTTGATTTTCATGTGGGAGTATGAGTGGATTCACAGCACCTTAACGTGATATATCCAGAACTTGTGTGTTTCCTACACTGGGGACAGGTACTTTTCAACGAAAGGGAAAAGTAGATGCTGAGGCATAAACATGTGCTAGATGTTCTCTGCTCCTCTAGATCTGTTTTGCATCCTCCCCTAGCCAGCACTGTGCATGGAGGGGGTGATCCTGGGACCCTCTCACCTGGCTTCCAGGCCCAGTGGATTTTAGTTGCAATGACAATGGCAGGTGAGAGTGCTGGAGGGAAGAAGGACTAAGCTGGCATTTCCTGGCTTCCTCCTGCCTGGGCCACAGTTTGGAAGTGGCTCCTTTCTTCTTTCCAGGGCCAGGGCAACATTCGGTGGTCCTCTCCCACAGCCACGTTTATCATCAGGTCTCAGCAACCACTGTCTCCCCTCCTGTCTTCAGTCTTGAAGTTAAACAGCCCTTTCATGAACTCACTTTGGCCACCCATTCAAAGGAACCATTTCTACCTCTCCCGGATTTTGACTGGTAGAACACCCAAAGCTGTGTTTTTTCTGTTTAGGTTAGGGAATCTCTCCTTCTCCACCTTCATCCTGCTCATGTGCTCATCTGTCAAGATGCTTGTTTCTGGTCATGTGTATACGCTGAGAGAAGGACAGATCTAAGACAGCTTCTCTTCCATGGACTGCAGTCGCTTCCATAACAACAACTAAGGAGGAGAAAGGAATTTTCTCTGGGGTTAGGAAATATTGGCCCCTGCCTCCTCCATGTGCCAAGGCCTCTGAACTTAAAGATGGGTGCTTTGTTCACTCTGTTGGCATTATAGCGAGCAAAGCAAATTTACCATGGTATTCTAGTGGTAGGAAAGAGAATAGTCCATTACTAGGCTATATGCTTGCCTTATTTATTCATTCAACAAATATTTAGTGAAAACTTTGTTCTAGGCTCTGAAAATATGGAATTGGACAAAACAAATTGTCATGGGGCTTACAGTTCCCTTGAATAAGCCCTTGCCTTCTCTATGGTATTATGAGCACTACAGCAAAAGCTCAATGAATAATTATTAAATGACTAAAGATGAGGATTAGAAAAAAAGATAAAAATATAGGTACACCCTAGCTGGTTTGGCTCAGTGCATAGAGCATCAGCCTGCAGACTAAAGGGTCTTGGGTTTGATTCTGGTCAAGGGCACATGCCCTGGTTGCGGGCTCGATACCCAGTAGGGGGCATGCAGGAGGCAGTTAAATGATTCTCTCTCATCATTGATGTTTCTACCTCTCTCTCCCTCTTTCTTTCTCTCTGAAATCAATAAAATATATATATTAAAAATATAGGTAAATGATAGTTATACAGCACTTCCCTATCGTTAGCCTAATGCAGTTTAACCTTTAAGTGTGAGCGTGATCTTTGCAACATTGACCTTCCCCCCAAACTATCTAGCCCTGGAAATGAAATAAAGTTTTGCTACATTCCTCTCAGTTTCCTGTCAAATATGTGGAAGCATCATAATAGCAGACTAACTGTTGCTGCTACATAATCTGCCCACTGGCCTCTTCTGGAAAAATCTCACATCCTTCACCCTACTCTCTATATCCCTCGGCTGGGGCAAGTTCTGTTGCGGTGACTGGGCTCACGGGCCTTCCACATCTCAGTTGCATCTCAACTCATAGCCTCTGTTCAACAGGACCACCTTCCAATCCCCTTCCTCAGAGGCGTCTCTGTAGATTCACTCCATCTTTTCCTCTGCCCCGCGTCTTTTTCTTTTTAACCTCAGCTTCCTTTCTCCACTTCCTAGATTAATTTCCTGATGATTGTCAATCAAGTCTGGCCCATCATGCTGTTATCATCAATCTACTGAGAATACTGCTGATGGACCAACAGGTGGTGTGTCAATAGACCCATTTTGTGAAATGGAAATTGGAAGAAACCTAGAACAACAGAGTAGGTGATGGAAAGCGAAGTCATTTATTCCAGATATAGCTCATTCCTGGTCGGTCTCAGCAATGGCATTTCCTCCTTATACTGTTGTTTTATTAGCACAAGGTCAAATTAAAAAATGTGTGTGCTGACACTCACAGTTGTGCCGTCTCATTGTTGGGTGGCTGGTGTGTGGCAGGGTTTTTCAGCTCTTTGTAGTTTTGTGTGAAAACTCACTGTGACACAGGGTGGGAGGGAAAAGACCCATAGGGGAACGTTTTTGCTCACAGTAGAGCTGAAATCAAAGGAATGCTTCAGGCTGTGAAAAATGGCTTCCCGTTCCCTGGCTCCCGACTGAGCATTCATGCCTCGGAAAAAGGTAATCTGGAAAAAGTGAGGTGTGGGGAGGATGGGGATTTTCACACTGCAGTGGAGAATACCCATAGTTTCTTTTCAGGTTTAATTGTACGTGGGTGGTGTATAACTATAAGTGCTCATAAATTGTCTACCCTGATATTGAATTGATCCCCCTCCATATGTGTCTGCATGAGCTGAGCTGAAGCCAGTAGAATGGGCCAAAATACACTAGTACTGCAGCCAAACTGACGACAGAGACTTTGAAAAGTCAGCTTAGAGACCTGTGGACCCAGTTATTGGAGTAATAGATTTTTTTTTTGTCCTGAGCCTCTACACAGATGCAATTTTTTTCCTCTTTGGGGTGGAATATGAAATGAGAATATACTGATGGAGAAACTGACATTCTTCTCTAGTTGAAAAAGAAGCAATTAGTAACTTAGGAAACTATTCAGAAATTTTAGGAAAAACATGTCATGTGGCATTTCATAGGATGTTCAAATTGTCTATGTAAGATACTTTAAAAAATGCAAACGTTGCTAGACATAGCATTATTAATTTTCAGTACATTGAGAACAGTTTATTTCTAATCATTACAAAATGGCAATGAGAAAAAAGGACTTTGAACACCCACCAAAAAGAAGTGGGAAAATGCTATGCAAATATTTCCTACCACTACCTACTGATTACCTTTTACAAGTGACTTATTTTGATTGACAGATTGATTAGTGTTCAGCAGAGAAATTTTATTCTTGTGTGTTTTGTGTAAATGTGAGACATTTTTGAGATTGGAAAGGATGAAGACAATTAAGGAATAATGGCCATTTGAAGGTTGGGCAAAATAATTAAATAGCTTGGTTATTACTCAGATGTTTTCATTCTGCCTGGTATAATATTTATCAAATTAGACTCTGTTAGGCAAAGTATACTGAGTGACAAGTATGTAAGGAGACTCATAAGGAAATGACCAGACTCTGGAGTGGCTAGTTGGTCCTGCAACAGAGATTCTTAAATGGAACAATCTTAACCCTCTGGTCAATGATCAAATTGGGCAGGTAACTAAAGCCACATCGAGGTGATAGAGTGGCCCAGCCTGTTTGGATTCAGTTTAAGAATTCATATATGGCCCTGGCTGGTTTGGCTCAGTGGATAGAGAGTCGGCCTGTGGACTCAAGGGTCCCAGGTTCGATTCCGGTTAAGGACATGTACCTTGGTTGCGGGCTCATCCCCAGTGGGGAGTGTGCAGGAGGCGACTGATCAATGCTTCTAACTCTCTATCCCTTTCCCTTCTTCTCTGTAAAATAAAATCAATAAAATATATTTTTTTAAAAAAGAATTCATATATGGGTCTGGAGTGAGGACTCTTTTGGATATGAAATTACTTGATGCCACTTAAAATATTACTCAACTAACTAGTCAGGATTTTTTTTTATTTTAATGAGCAAAAGGGAAGATGCTTTAGAAAACAATAAAATAGTTAAATGCATGAATCATTTAAGTGAACTGAGACTAAGACCCTTCTCTTTGGGGTTTTAGGCATATAACTTGCTAGCAAGAGGGTTCCTTTTCCTTCATCAAGAACAATGGGACCAGGAGACAAGGCTTGGCCAGGCATGGTGGCAGCAACAATAAAGGCCATGATATGAGGAAGCTGTCATCTGCAATCAGAATATTAACAGGTACTAAGGAGAGTTTGCAAACCACTGTCAGAGGAAGAGAGGAAACAGGAGAAACAAAAGGTTTCAGATATCCCATTATCATTGCACCTGTAGGTACTCACTAACTATTTGTTGAATGAGTGTGTGTAAAACTAAGAGGTGGATTTCGGGCAACATCAAAAGCATCCAAATATCTCCTTTTAAGGGTTTTCGGGAAGCAGTTGATTTCCGCCCCCAAAGGAGCTAACAAAGATGATACAGTCAAATTTCTGGGCTTCTGTTGGGTATAATTTGTGGCAATAGGAAATTAGTTAATAAATGTTCTGGGAGCTGGAAGGTTTTAGGGGGAATAGACCTTAGACAATAAAATGGTGTACTATACTGGCAGGGACTGTGGGTCACCAGGGAGTCCACTGCTGAGCCACACTGCTCCTCGCCCTGTGGAAGGGACTCCGTAGGAATTGTCCTTCCATCAGTAGGCAATCCAGGGCCTGCTGTGTACTTGCTCCAGGCTGAAAATATGCTTGGCCTTAGACCATTTTGGAGGAAAAAGTACAACTTGCATTTCCAAAGCATGAAGCATTTTTACTCTTGTGAAAGTGATTCCTTTGCAGAACTAACTGCTTTAGGGCAGTGGTCTGAAATACTAGAAGGATAATCCTCCTGAATCCTTGGTATGGACATGAATTGTTTTTAGGATAATGTTACTTAAATATGTATGTATAAACATAAAACTAGGAACAAATTCTTTATGCTTATAAATATTATACACCCCTCAACCAAATTTTATTGCAAATTATGTTCAGACTCATTGAATTTAGCTTGTCTGCACTTTGTTACTATGTGCTGTGTGAGAACACAATTTCCCCACTACTTTTCTCTATTTTAACTTCCAATAAACTTTGTACAGTGCACTATACAGTCATTGGGTCTTGAGCTGGTTTTAATGCATCATTTACAAGTTATATCCACTCCTCTTCATTTCTCATTCATCTATATGGTAATTAATGTTACACATGTCAGATCAAATCTCAGTCTATTGAATACTTAAGACACTAAAGTCTCATTATATAAAAATATATTTTAATTAAAAATGATGCCCAAAGTAAGTTTTAGCTTTTTAGTGGGTAAAATAATTCAGCGTGATAAAAATGATAATTTTGGGTAATTATTGTCATTAGGACATCAATTTAACAGCAAATTGCCTTTCTGTACTTTGGAGGTTAAATGCTACAACTCAGGTGATTTCTTATGTGATCATACATACAACCTAACCACAGGCAACAAGACAGTGGCACTATACAGTCCTCAGGTGGCTGAGAATATGATAACATCAATTTTAAATTTTTAAATTTTTACTCAGGGTGTATTTAAATACAGTAAAGTATAGAAAATTATATGACAGGCATATATCTTTTAAATAAATTATAAATGATACTATTTTGCAATTATTTGCTTCAAGTATCTTTTTAATTATTATTTGATTTTTAAAAATTACAGTAAAATATTTTATTTTTGTTGCATAACTCTGAGTTTTAACACATACTTAGATTTGTGTAACCACCACTAAAAATAGTTCCATCACCTCCCCAAACAGCCTTGTGCTGCCCTTTGTAGTTAGATGATGCCCTCCCCGCGGCACCCCCTTACCACCCCACCCACTCCTGGATGCTACTGATCTGTTCTCTGTCCTGATAGTTTTACCTTTTCCAGAATGTCATGTATATGGAATCCTAGAATAGGAGACCTTTGAAGACTCAATTCTTTCACATTATATAATGTATGCTGTATACTAGTATATTAATGCCACTTTTTTCATTGCTGAGTATGTTGCATTGTGTGGATTTACACACTTTTTACTTGTTGAAAGACATTTGATTTGATTTTAGTATCAAGCAATTACAGATAATGCTGTGATAAATGTTTGTGTACAGGTCCTTGTGTGAACATGAATTTTCATTTCTCTAGCGTAAATCCTATAAGTAAGATTGCTGGGTCATATTATAACTGTGTATTTAACTTTGGAAGAACTAAGTTGATTTCTAGAATGTCTGTACCATTGTGCATTCCCAATGGCAGTGTATGAGTTCTGGCTGCTCCCCTTCCACATTAACATTTAGTATGTCAGGTTAAAAATTATTTTAGTCATTCTAATAGGTATGTAGAAGTATAGGTATGTAACTATTCTAGTAGGTATGTAGAAGCCATTGCTAATTTTGTCATGATCTGATCACCGTTTTAATTGAATGTTTGTTAGTTCAGTAAACTCTAGTTATTGAACTAACACAGACCATAGAAAGGCAAGTTAGAAGGAGACCTATTAGAAGGCTATTGAAATAATATCAACAATGGAAATGGTGGTTTAGACCAGATTATAGTAGTAGAGGTGGTGAGAAGTTATGAGTTTCTTTGCTAACCAATTGGATGTGGGATAAAAAAGGACGAGAGAAGTCAAGGATGACTATAAGGTTTTTGGGCTGAGCAATTAAAAAAAATAGAATTCACATTTACTAAAATATGAGACCATGTCAGGAACAGCTTCTGGGTAGAGGTCCAGAACTCAGTCTTGGATATTTGAATTTGAGATAACTATTAGACATCCAAGTAGACATCAAGTAGGTGGCTGGATATATGTATCTAGAATTCATGTCTGGGTTAAAAATTGAAATTAGGAAGTTACCAATATAGTATTTACAGACATAAGTCTGGATGAAATCTTCAAGGAAGTAAGTATAGATAAAAAGAAAGAAGGTCCAGTGACTGAGCCTTGAGGAAACCTAACATTCAATGGGGTGGGGGAGGGGAGATAAAAGGCAACCAGCACAGGATCCTGTGCAAAATGTCTTCTCAATAACTAATGAGACCATGGCAGGAGCTAGGCATATGATATAGGAGTCCATCAAGCTCAATGCAGTACACTGATTGCAATAATTAAAATAGCAATTAGTTAAAAATAAAACATCTGGAACAAATGCGAAATTGGACAGAATATTGGGACAACATATATAAACCAGAAGTGTTTGGGGCCAACTATGATGTTTATTCACTCTATCTCTGGGAGATTTCTTCCCATTATCATGGCTTTCAAACTACCACTTATTTGTGGATAAAGTCATTATCTTTGACTGACCTGGAACCTGATTTTCTTTTAGCAGTCATTTTCTGTCTCAGCACAGGCTATACTTTGACATAACTTATTGCTCAAATAAAAACCCTATGGATCATCCCAACCTTCTTGTTCACCTCCTATCATAACCAATCTATCAACACATTCCTTTATTCTTCTTCCTCAATAGCATATGAATCCATCTACTTCTCTTCATTTCCATCACAACCTTCTCAGTCCATATACTCACATCTCTCACCAGGGCTGCTCCATAATCTCATAAATCATATCTTAGCAACACCCTTACTCCCCCTACAAGCTATTCTCCACAAATGTAACTAAGATGTGCTTTCAAAAATGGAAATTTAGTCATCTTCCCTACTTAAAACCTGCTAGTGCACTGGTTCTCAACCTTCTGGCCCTTTAAATACAGTTTCTCATGTTGTGACCCAACCATAAAATTATTTTCATTGCTACTTCATAACTGTAATGTTGCTACTGTTATGAATCGTAATGTAAATATCTGATATGCAGGATGGTCTTAGGTGACCCCTGTGAAAGGGTCGTTTGACCGTCAAAGGGGTTGCGACCTACAGGTTGAGAACCGCTGTGCTAGTGGCTTCTCAGACTGAAGCCCAAATTTCTTATGATCTGCAGTGAGCTTCTTGATCTAGCTCTGCCTCTCTTTATTTTAATCTCTCATTGATTTCACTGTCATCTTCTATCCTCTAGTCTTTCAATCCTTGTTATATGCATGTTTGTATATTCCCAAATTATTTCGTTGAAACCTAACTCCCAGTGTGGTACAATTTGGAGATGGGAACTTTGGGAGGTGATTAGATCATGAGGGTGTTGCTCCCATCATGGAAGTAGCTCTCTCTTTCTAACATGTGAGGCTATAGGAAGAAGGTGGCCATCTGCAAACCGGGAAAAGTTTTCACCAGACATTGAATCTGTTGGCCCTTTGATCTTGGACTTTCCACCCTCCAGCACTGTGAGAAATAAATGTTTGTTGTTCAAGCAGTCTAAACTAACTAAAACAGTTCCTAAGACATCCTCTATCCTTGCTTCTATAGGCCATTATTAACGCTTGAAACACTTTCTCACTCAATGACTTCTTTGCCACCTAACTTCTATCCTTCCTTTACTTCTCATTTAAGGGTCTCACTCTAAAAGTTATTTCCTCAGGCCGGCCCTCCTTATCGCCTTAGTTCAAGATATAACCTATTGAGTACTTCCATGCCACCTACTTCCCCTTTTGTAACAACACTCATCACACGTGAATTAGAGATCTCTAAAGTGTGGCTGTGAGTACCACAAGGACAAGAACCTTGTCTGTCACTCAGTCTCCAGTCCCTGGCTCATACTGTGTTCCGTAAATGCCGAGTGACTGAAAAGCCGTTGTCTAACTTTATTTTTCAAAGAATTAGTTGAACTTTAACTATCTTCCAATTTTGTCTTAAAAACTAAATATCTAAAAAGCATCAAAATGTGAAGTCCTGAACTCTTGTCATCTGTCTCTTGGTATTCACTTACAGTGTATTGGGGTTTCCCTAGAAGAATCTGGACTTCTTGTTGACTGGATGAGGACTGGTCTTTTTGGTCCAACTTCAGTGTGGTCTTCTTCTTCTACTTTGGGGTCTTGATTTCTTTCTTTCTTTTTCTTTTTTTCTTCTGGGATCTGGGGTCAGAGTGGTAGGGACTTTTGTGATGGAATATCTGATGTATACCTGTGCAAGACTCCATCTGAAATAATTCAGATTAAAGACCCCTAAATTGTAGAATAGGAAGATATTTTCTAATGTTCCCCAGTACAGGAGATCCATTTTCATATATATATATGTATATTTATATTTATATTTATATTTATATTTCTCATAAGAATAGATTTCCTAAGATTAGATCTTAATTTTTAGTTCCATTTTTACCCAAATGCATTGTGTCCTGTCCCCAGCAAAAGGGGAGAATAGTTGACTCTTTATCTCTGTCCAAAGACTCATCCTGGACATGTGAAGAGTTCATAATCAACCCCCCTAGCTTTTTGTTGGGTAAAGTCAGAAAGGCTCCTCAGTGAATGAGTTCCCTTTCCCGAAGATGGGTTTCTACTGTACTGCCAAGTTCTGTTCTATTAAAAATGCATCATGCTTAGAGAATTTGAAGTCCTTCCATTTAAAAAATGCATTAAAAAACCAACAGCAATATAACTCCTGGAAGACTAAGAAGTGTTGTTTTCATGGAAAGTTACTTTTCACAGAAAATATTTTATAGCTATATTATAATTTGTGGTAAATATGGATGTTTCTGAAGGGCTCTGTGATTTAAGACTGCAATAATGGATGAATATTGTGGCAACTCTCCAGCGTGTGAACTTTATTTCCAAGATTCTTTCTAATTCAGTTTCCAGAACTATTTCAATGACTGGTACAGATTACTAAATGTAAGGGGGAGGGAAGGAGCAGAGAGAGGCATGCGGGGTGGGAAGGAGAAGGATTTGAAGCCAGATCTATAACTATCTCCTTCTGTTTGTCTGACTCCTTGTCTTTTTTCTCAAATTCAATCAACTTCAACAGGCCCCAGACACCCTGAACACAAGGTGAGGCCTAAACAAAACATTTTCTGTGTCCAGGAAGCTACTAAAATAACCTCTGCAAGTCATGTAATGGGCATTCAGGGAAACACAAAGTAAACAGGCACATGATGAAAAGGCTGATGAGGGCTGTGCTGATGAAAATGTCAAAGAGAAAGTACATGTTCATCCCAATCAAGATTCAGCTACAAAGGTTGGTTTCCTTTATAAAATTCAGCCAGTGGCTTGCCTGGCCCTGGAACTTCTCCCAAAGCCCCCTGGATGCAGCAGTCTGCTGGAGTTGGTATTCCACGTAACTTCCTGGGTTCCAGCTTCTTCATCAATAAAATGAGGAGACTGGACCCTCTGGGATTCAACACTAACCCTCTGGGATTCTCATGTACAGGCAGACTCTACATAAAAAGTGAAGACGAGAATAAAAATGCACAGAATGGGTCCATTAGGAGGTGAATTTCAGCTTTGACTTCTAAATTCTATTGATCAGCTGGTTCTTTTTAAACTCAAATTTAAAGTGTTTGATTTAGAAATTTCCAGTGCTGCCTACCGTGCCTAATATGTTGCATCTTCTCTTTGGAGGAGGGTGTACCTTGAAGTGATATATGACATAAGGCCATTACCATCTTCCTGCATGACACTGGCACCTGTTGTGAGATAATACTCTGGGTTTGGGTCACTCAGCTGTAGCCATGGCCCCAACTCTAATAGGAGTCCATTATCGCTAGATCTATATTAATGCTACTAGGGAAGATGGATAGGTTGGACAGCATCTACAGAGAGAAAAGGGTACATTTTCTGTACCTAGCAAATGCTTTCTGAATATCTTAGTATACATGTGTGCACACACATAGGCACACATGGACTCTCATGTATATGCAATCAACAAGGAACACATTTCACATCCCAGTACCCTGCTCAGGCCCATCAGAAGCCACTAGAGATGGGGTGAGCGGGCACTGGGATGTGACATAGGAGTGAAGATGTGAGGGGAATACCAAGGGCAAAATATAAATGGGGATGTGTGGCCTCCTGCTCTGACCCTGGTCTTCTTTGCATTTGGAATACCTTTGCCTGGGTAGGCACGGGGCCCAGCTTTACTCTATTGTCCTTCCTGATCCACATTCCGTTGTGAATCTTCATTCAGCTTACGACACTGTGATAACTTACAAAATCTTTTATTGTGTTATCCAATTCAGGATATAGGTGGTTTACACGCAGGCAAATTACCGGCGCATAGCTGAAATCCAGCCTCACCCGGTTTGGTTATAAACCATGCTTCTCAACAAACAGACTCCCAGTCATTTTTAGGCTGGATAGGCCACAGCATGCTAAATCTCAACCCTTAAATCTCAGAAGCTTAACTAGCAAGCCATAGTTCTTGCTCACACTATGTGTCCATTAGGGACTTGCAAACAGTCTGCTCATTATCACTCAGGATCTCGTGCATGGAAGCTGAACCAAAAACAGGCTTCCATGATTCCAAAGTCAGGCAAATGGGACCATGCTGAGCTATACACTCACTGTTAAAACTGCTGCCTGGAGATAATACATATTAGTTATACTTATATATCTTTGGCGAAAGCATGTCATATGGCCAAGCCTAATGTTAAAAAAGCAATCATACTCTTCCCCCATGGTTGAGCAAATATTGGTTAACAGTAGCCCTAGTTCACCTTATCTGAATGGCCAGGCTCATCTTTCATCCATCTCCCACCTTCTCTCTGTTTAGGAACCTTTCTAACCCCCAACTTGGTTGTTCTTCTTTCAAGATCTTACATCTTGAATCTCCTAAACGTTTTTATTTGTAGCACAGTTAGGGTATCAAGATTCTGCAAGAGGCCAGAAATATCTTGGAGTGCATTCTGAATAAAAATTTACCCTCTCACTTGATGAACTATTCCCAATTTGACCCATACTAGAAAGTCTAGTAACCTTAGAGTTTATTTTACAGATCTTATTTTGATGGATACAGCAATGCTGGATCACTCTCACGAAAGATAAACTGCTCTCCAGGAGATGTCACCAGTATTCCTGATTAGCTGTGTGACCCTGGGAAGACACCTGACAACTCAGGTAATGTTTTTCTATGAGTGGATAAGGGATAGCTCTAGATGTCCAACAGTCTTCTAGGTCTACAATTTTACGATTCTATTATTTCTGTTTGTAGTCTCCCAGAAAGTGCATTACTTACTATGCTCTACACCTGAAACTTATATTGAGTATCAACTGTATTTGAAAAAAAATAACTAAAAAGATAATAGACAAAAACGAACAAAAATGCGTTAACTTCTAACATGTGTTGGAGATAGTGGCAGTTTTACAATTCTAGGTATGCCAAGTTGAAGGTCATTTTTGAGCATGCTCTATGGAGATCATATAGAACCGCACTGTACAGGTATGGGAAGCATCTGGTTCCAGATGCTTGAGTGGAAAAGTCGGGGAAAGTAAGGACAATGATGTGGTCCACACCCACAGGAGCCCATGAGTTACTTGTGCACACAGCTGAAGGGACATACACCCACCAGCATTCTTCTGTGTTTGACACAGGACAGATGATCTTTGTGGACTCCTATGGTTAGGACTGAGAGACAGTGACCACACTATTTGATTATAGCATCTTGCTAGTTATATGGCTTAACTTATATTTCTTCTTTTTTTCCTTTGGCATTTCAGGGACTATACATGGACTGTTTCTTTAAAAAAAATTTTTTTTTAATTGATTTCAGAGAGAAAGGGAGAGAGAGAAAAACATCAATGATGAGAGAGAATCATTAATCAGCTGCCTCCTGCATGCCCCGTTAGTAGGGATCGAGCTCACAACGCGGGCAATATGCCCTTGACCGGAATCGAACCCGGGACCCTTCAGTCCTGAGGCCAACGCTCTGTCCACTGAGCGAGACCTGCTAGTGCTGGACTGTTTGTTTTGATCCCCCTTCAAGATCACTGATTTCCTTCCCAGGACTTTAGTCTTGGTATATACCCTTCTAAGTAGCAAAGAACTGATTGGAAGTTACTTTGGAATCCACTTGTGGGCCCTCCAAACAAGTTTATATGCTCAGTGTACTTCCTAACTTTTGTTCACTTATCCACTCATTCGACAAGCATTCATTGAGCACTTCCTATGTACCAGGCTCTGTAGCGGGCACTGGAGACCTAAACACCAATAAGGCAAAGGAGACTTAGCCTCTGCCCGGGTGGCCATCATAATCTTGCTGGGCTACATAGATAAAGAATGCCTGGCCAGTGCCATAGCATCTTGGAGTCAGAGATTCGTTGGGTGAGTCAAGAAAAGGTCCAGAGAGATATTTGAGTGGGATCTTAAAGTGAGTTAAATTTCACTAGGCAGAGATTCAAGATTCAGGCAGAGGAAACAGTACAAAGAAACACAAATGAGTAGACGTAACTGTTTCAGGAACATCTGTTCCCAATACATCTCTGATGTACTAATTTTCTATCTTTCCCAAAGATTTCCTTTCCATTTCCTCCACATTTGAAGGTGACCTGGGAATAAGGTGGTAAACATTCAAGTCAGAAAGTGGGGAGGCTTGAGTGCCAGGTGGAAGTGTGCAGCCTTGCTAATGACCAGAATAGAATGGTAATCAGTACCCTGGGGAGTCCTGGTATAGAGGCATGTAGCCAGTGGACAGGAGCCCAGGCCTGCTCACTGCCAGACAGTCAGGACTCTGATTTCTGTCCTGCCACCAACTATCTGTGTGATTTCAGGGATGACTTAACTTCTGTAAGCCTCAGTGTTCTCCATTAGTGGGAATAATAGTATTTTCCCAATGGATTGTGAGGAGTGACGGAATTACATGCCAATGTTAGAATGTGTTAGAATGGTTCCTGGCATATATTAAGCAGTTTAATTGTCAGGTGGTTTTTTTGTTTTGTTTTTTTTTTTTTTGCTTTTGCTGTTATAATCACTAAATTATATTTCACTATAATTATTGGGCAGGAGATTTCTTATCTCACAGTGATTTCTCTTATAGCCCTCAACACTCCAATTTGGAAAGGAAGCATGGGATTAGAGGCAGCTTTAATCAATTTTCTATCGACTAATTTCTGTTGAGTATTTTTCTATGAGCAAGGCCTTATGTTAGCTACTGAAACAGTATATTTTAGGGGAGAGAACTCTGGGAAACAAATTTTCACCTTGAATCTGCTAAAAAGTAACAGTGTGGTTTATTTGAACTTCAGTTTCAATGTGGTTTTCAGAGGATAATAACAATTGTAACCTGCTCTAGTAGAGAACTGTTCTCTGCATGTTTTGCATCCTCCCTTTTTTTCATCTGGTGTAGACCTTGCCTTTCTTTTGGGAATTATTCCTTCCTCTAATCTTGCATTCCCTTGATATTCTGTTGAGGTTGTGAGATTTATACATATTGACATGGGAAGAGAATGTGCACATTCCACCTCAGAACAAGCCAAAGGAAACAGCAGAGAATGCAGCAATGAGAGAGAGAGAGAGAGAGAGAGAGAGAGAGAGAGAGAGAGAGAGAGAGAGAGAAAAGAAGGAGAAGAAGAAGAAGAAGGAGGAGGAGAAGAAGAAGAAGAGGAGGAGGAGGAGGAGGAGGAGGAGGAGGAAGAGGAAGAGGAAGAGGAGGAGGAGGAGGAGGAGGAGGAGGAGGAGGAGGAGGAGGAGGAGGAGGAGGGGAGGGGAGGGGAGGGGTGTCTGCTTTGCAGCATTATTATATGGGTCAAAAGGACAAGTACACAGAGTTCTTTAAAAATTTAAAACATAACAAATACCAACTGAAACAGAAAGAACTGTGAAATATAGTTCTTTTTATATTAGAGAAATAAGGTATTCCACACTGCCAATGTTAATTATTTAAGAACAGAGCGTGAATTGCACAATCTGTGTAACTGGATCCAAGTTTACTAATTTGCTGGTTGCTAGCACTTCTCACTTCAAATTTCTGCAGGAGAGATGCTATAGGCAATTATTACTGAAGAGAAGACTGAGATTAGGGCAGTTACAGAGAGGACCCACAGGAATGCTGTGAGTTGTGACCAGGGAAGACTTCAGAGTAGAGGTAGGATTCGAACTGGGCCTGACAGGTAAACACAACGCTGATCCAAGAAAGGAAAAGGGTTTTTGGATGTGGAGGATGCTGGGGGCTAAAGCACCACAAATATGTACTGTCCTACTATATGTGGGTCATGCATAAGGGAAGTCATGGCTTGCATAGATCTTGGAATCTGCTCTAGCTACTGTTACAAGCCACGTAAATCATCAAATACCAAAGGTCTGCAGTATTTAAGCAAACACAAAAAGAGCATATTCCACATTCCTGTGGGTCCTCTCTTGTAATCCAAGGCCTTTCTTCCCTCTGGTTAGCATTTTAAGACTTCCCTGGTGCTTGGAACAAGTTGGTGTCACCTGAAGACTTCATCTGTGTGTAAAATGGCCAATTCAGAAAGCAATTAGCCCCTGAAGGTTCCTTCTTGACCATCCAGCTGTTATCACTTTTCACCACCCTGTGGTCACTGTCCTTCCCAGTTTCATCTTAAACCACACTTGTGGCTAAGCCTCAGGGCTGTAAATGGAAATTATTCTCCTGAAAAGAAAAGCTTGATACTATTATTGTTAAGTAGCTGCAGAATTCCAAGGTTTCTAGGGTCCAGGACAAAATGTACACATTGGTTTTTTTTCTCCGTTATTTCTTAAAATGCCACACTTAGACATCTTTCAGAGTTAATTTATCATTTGACTGTGGGATCTCAACAGCACATGTTTTTTTCCCTCAGTTCAAGCAAACTCACATAACTGTAGTCAAGTTCACTCATTATAAGGCATAAAAAAACCAAAACCTTGATTTCCCCACCTACAAAATTTGATCTATAACATGTACCTTTACAGAGCTCTCATAAGAATTCACTGAAATAATTCATGTGGAAGGATCTTATGAAGCACCACAATAATAAAAACAATGAAGTAAGAAGACCAGGTATAATTATTATTTGTGACTTTTAGTCCTGGCCCTATCTCCTAATTCTGTCCTCCCTCTGTGATCCTCATGACCTTCTAGATTTTTCCTGACATGGGCTCATGTTCATTCTAGTGCCTGACAGGTACCTGAGGCTAAAGTTTACTAATTTGCTGGTTGCTAGCACTTCTCCCTTCAAATTCCTGCCAGACAGATGCTATAGGCAATTATTACTGAAAAGAAGACTGAGATTAGGGCAGTAAGTGGCTCAAAGCAGCTACACATGAGACTTACCACTGCAGAGCTGGGTAAACAGGGACCTGCAAAGCAACTGACTGCAGTGAGAACCAACCAGATGGAATGTCTAGGCTGAACCAAACAGGGTTAGCATGATGACAAAGCAATGAAGGAGAGGGAGAAAGTTTGGCTAATTCAAGAGCAGACCAGGTAATGAATGCCACCTGCAGCTCATTTTTGTGCTTTATAATCCATCATTTTCTTTTCGTCTGTGAAAATATCCCCTGGGAAGAGGCTCTTTGGCAAGAGGGAAGCAAGGGATGCTTCTCATCTTTTCCTCTGTGCTCATCCCAATTGAAAACAAACAACTCAAGGCTGGTTTACTGCCTAGCAAACCCAATTTTCTTCAAACTCCATTTTCAGTCAATTTCATAAGCACATTCTTCCAGGAAAGCTGAAATTATTTTGTGGAAATGGTTTGGGGTATGACCTTTGGACAGAGACAGTTGAGGTTATTGCCTTATGGAGCATAAGCTCAAGAAAGGACCCAAGAGGACAGACCTACCTCTCTTTTTAAAGATGAGGATGCCATGGTCAGAATGTACAAAGGACTTGACTGGGATCTCACTACCGTGTTTCTGCCTTCCCCGGTGTCCTAAAGGCAGAGAGAGGAGAATAAAAAGAATTGCATGATGGAGGTGGAATCAGGCGCTGGAAATGACCTTGTCAATGATCAGGCTGGGTAAGTGGCAGTGAATAATACCAGGGCACGACATATTTCTTAGAAATAGAGAAACAAAAGAGTAAAAACCAAATTGGGACTTGGAGCTGTTATGCCCAGATTTCAGAATCCCCAAAAGACCACCAGGGAGCCAGCCGAGTCTGATGCAAAAGCAAAGAGTCTTTATTCGAGCTAGCTCGGCTCCCCGACCACACTCACTGACACAGCAGCAAGCGGCATAGAGAGAGGGAACTCTGTGTGGAAAGGGGTTTTATAGGGGGGTTGGAGTAAGGGGAGGAGAGAGGACTGTGGGCCCTGCCGATTGGCTAGGCGCAAGTCAGTGTCTTGTTACACAGGATGTGGTCATATCTATGGCACGCACTTCCCTTGATTGTCATTGGTTAGTTTAAAGAAATCCTGGGTGTGGCTAGCAGAGGCTTGGGCTTCCGGGAAGAAGCTCCTTGCTGAGCACATGGCTAAGGCTGCTGCCCAAAAATGGAGGGTCCAGGGTAAGATGGAGGGCGTAGGCCTCACCCTTTCAGAGCAAACAAGTCAAAACCAAGAGCCAGGACTGGATGGGAGGAAAGTGACACTGGAACAGCTGAGGATGATTTAGGGTCAGCATGGTGAAAACAAGCTGCCTCCAAATTAATAAAAACCAACACAAGAGTATTAGAAAGTGAACCCAACACCTGGGAGGCCCCCACAATCTGGCCTGGTCTATTTCCCCCTTACTTTCCCTTCACCCACACAAATGCAGCCAAAAGCTCATACCCATTTCTGGTATTGTCTCCAGGGCTTGCCTCAGGCTCTTCTCTCTGCTGTTTCCTCTCCTATAGGCTTCTCAGGTCCAAGCAAATGCTATGAGTCCTTCCAACAGCTCTTGTTACCAATTTCAATGAAGTGTTTTTCCCCCACACCCGGCAATTTTCAGACACCATCTGGGTGTCTTACAGTTCAACTCAATTCTGTCTACCTGGAGACAGCCATGTCTCAAAGGTTAAGGGTTCAGCCCTATGTGACTGCTCCTCCCCCACTTCCTCTGCCACTCACAAGTCCAGGCTGTCATGGGAGGTTCTAACCCATGGGCTATAGATTGAGGGTTTCAATGACCCCCTACTCAGGTCTGATTAGTTTGCTGGGCCAGATAAGAGAACCATTTTACTTACTAGATCACCAGTATACTGTGAAAAGATGTAACTCAGGAACGGCCAAGTGGAAGAGATGCATAGGACAAGGTAGGGGGGAAGGCGCAAGAAGCTTCCATGCCCTCTTCAAGCACCACACTCTACCTGCATTTCCACGTGTTTACCAACCTGGAACCTCTCTGAACTCCACTCTTTTAGGGTTTTATGGAGTCTTCATTAACACAGGCATGGTTGATTAAATCACTGGCTATGGGTGATTGAACTCTATCTCCAGCCTCTCTCCCCTCCCTGGAGGTGGGTGGGGAAATGAAAGTTCCAACCCTCTAATCACAGTGCTGTTCCCCTGGCAACCAGCTCCCATCCTAAGGAAGTCGCCTCATTAACATAACAAGAGACAGATTTACTACTCTCACCACAGGGCATTCCAAGGATTTTAGGCATTCTGTGCCAGATGTGGGTCTAAGAATAAATATATACTTATTAGAAATTACAATATCACACCTTCAAAGACCAATTTCATTCTCATGAAGTCTTACAATCATTCAGGCTGAAAGTGTTCTCTCACCTTGTTGACCTCTAGTGGCACCAATACCAGCACCTGTTTTAAGCACAGTGCTTATGTGCTGGCATTGCAGCATTATCTCTTCCCTCTTTTTGGAAAGTTTATGAGCCAGTCATCTTCTATCCCTTACCTGTGTGCCTCACACATAGTAGGTGCTGTCAACGTAAGAAACGTTCAAACCGGTAGATAAATTTTATGAGTTTACTTGAACCAAAATGACAATTGCCAGGACACAAAATCTCAATGGATTGAGAAAATGCTCAGAGAATGAATGACAGTTTTGCTCCTTATTCTATACATTACAAAGGAGGAGGCATGAAGGGCTTACATGGAACCCATTGATGATAGATTAGGGAGGGGGGAGAAAGCAAAGTGAGGAAAATCTCTGGAACTGGATAAAAAGTAAAATGAATAGACACTGCTTTTTGTACACTGGTGGGCATGGGATAGTTAACAGTTAACAACACAATAACAATGAGGGGTTCTGAGGTTTCCAGCTTTGGTGCAGTGATTGTGCCCTGAGGGGTCTGGAAAAAGGAAATTACTGGACATTCCAAAGGTTTGTTATCATAGATGCAAAAAGACAATAGGCAGGCTCAGCGAAGGTAAAGATTAACCTTTGTCTGGGAAGATACTGGCCTAGAACATGACTACCTGTCATGATTCGCTTTTAGTTAAAAAGTTTTCATTTCAGACCAACCTTTGTGGTTAATTTTGGTCTCTGAGTTTGTAAGGCTGCCATGCAGGCCTCCCCTGAGCTTGTCAGGTTTAGAATGTGTCCCCCCCCCCCCCCGCTTTTATTGTCTACAGTGTTCAGAGAATTTGTGCCAAAGGAGTGGTCACCTGGAGAGTACACATGATATTGGAAGCATGGTATGCTTGGCTTTAGCCAGATCCTTACTAAGGGTATTGTGTCCCCAAGTAAGGAGGAATGGTGAGAAGTTGAGAGCCTTCAGAGGAGAGCCACAGAGATGATAAATCAGGTTTTAATAGGCTAAAGAAAGTCAATTTAATGGAAAAGAAAACTTGAGACCTTTCCAGAGAAGTGAGGCACATGCATTGATCTTTCTCCAGACCCATAAAGAGCTTTTACTAGAGAATTGACCGCAGCCGCTTTTCATCTCTGATCAAGACAGATCAGTAGAAAATTAACGTAAACAGAAGCATCATTGAGATCATAAATAGGGAAACTATTTCGAGAGAAGGCGATTAAACTTTCAGATGAGTTATCAGAGGAACTTGTAGACTTTAGGTCTCCAGAAGACTATTAAAAAACAGGTTATTGAGTGTCAAGGCCAGGTTAGAGGCTCCCTCTGGAATGAATGCCATGGAAGGAACTTGACAATCTTCTCTCACACCTCCTGTGTTGGCCAGGTGTCAGCCTCACAGGCCCAGCAGTCAGTTCCAGGCTGGTTCCAGCAGGTGGCAGCCATGCGCAGGGAAAGTCCACAGGTCTAGCTGTCCAGAACGGTTTGAAAAAGCCCGTCTATCAGGTTTGGAATTGCAAAGGGACCCATGCAGGGTGTGCAAACGTGTATTAAGCACATCCCCAGGGAGAGTCCAGGAAGTCTCCCCAGAGGACCTCTCACTTTCTCCATTCCTGCCCCATCAGGGCTCCTGGGTGTTAAGAAAAGTGCATTAGGCAACTTGGAAAAACCTTCCCGCCACACAAGGCATTCTGGCACATATGGGACATTTTCCCAGCAAATCTCCAGGCTCTGTCTCAGAGAATCAGAGTGGTGTGCTGAGACTTTGTGATCTGCTTCTACACACCCAAGTATAGTGAATAACACTTTACCCAAACCAAAGTGAAAGAAACAAAACAAAAAACACGTGGTGAAGAGGAACTATGGCAGTGATAATTCAGAAGAGCGGTCAGTCACTTATATTTGGCTTCAAAGATACATGCACACAGGGTGTCTACATGCATTTGCTTGTGCTATGTCCTGGGAACTCATGGGCTCTGCTGCCACTCAACAGGCTGGGTGTTGGGGCAGCCCTGTGGTGGGCTGAGGGCAGTCTTTGCCTATGAATTGATCAGGCCTCCCACAAGGATGCTCCAGATTCAATGTGACAACCAAACATATCAGATCCTCTCCCAGGGAAGTACACAAGCAAGATGAACCCAGTATGGAATAGTGAGTTGCTGCTAACCCCCTGAAGAAATAAGGCTTGCTTTTAACCCTACCCATGAATTGATGGGCCCCCGAGTGCCTTAGACTTCTGAGTGGGCTTTCTTTGTATTCTTCCATCCCCATCTAATGCCCCAGTGACCCAAGCATGTCTCTCCATGAAACCTGAAGTGTGTAATAAACACCATGAGTCTTCCTTGCCCTGCCACCCCCACTACCTAACAGAGAAGCCTTTTGAATTCTGTTTTAATTTTTCATCCTCTGAAGTAAGAGTTCAACTCAACAATCTAGGTGGCTGGACCCCTAGAAATTGCAATGGTGTTGTGTTGATAGGATGGGATAAGCATGAACTCTTCGGTTCAAGAAGAATTATTGCCCTTTTCACATGGCTCCTAGCAGTAAGGCCTGGCTGAGCTTGAATTCCAGTTATGGCTCTTGTGAAAGAGACCTACATGCTCCATAGCTCCCTTTGCCCATTTGTAAAACAGGGACCATAGTACCTAGTTTAGGCAGCTGTAGTAAGAATTAAATGAGATCAGGTTTATAGGGCACGTGGAATAGGGCCTGAATGACATAGTAAGTACTAGATAATGATAAATATTGATACTGATTCTTTGTCTCTTCCGTTCAGTTAGACTATGTGATCCTATTAACATTTATATCTTTCTGGTACCATGAGTTATCAGTTAGTATGCACCGAATGAATGTGGGAAACATGCAGGAAAAAAATGAGGAGGACTTTTGAGTTATTTCAGCTAGGTTTGAATAAAATTGTGTTTTGGTCTTCTGGTTTTCAGTATTACCTGCTCTGCTCCCTTTGAGCAACACAAGATCATTTTCTTTGTAATGTCTTAGGCCTACTACATTTTGACATTCTTTAGATTAGGAATCATAACATCCCGAATTGTTTATTATTTTACAGCAAATGCCCTCTAGGTTCAATCAACTGAAAACGGTGGCAGTATTCCCCGGCAGGGAGAACATTGGCCTGATGTCTTTTTGTAAAAGACATGGGTTTATTTTAACTCTGGGGTTGAACCCAAGATGTTGATAGGTTGGAAGATGGAGGTGGGAAGACGGAATGCAGCCAGGGGTGGATATCTCAACACAGTCCCAGCTTTGAAAATGCACTGCTTTCTTTGGACTCATTTCAGATGTCAGACGCAGCACGGTTGACATCAATATGCGGCAGGCCATGGATTATGGCTGCCTCTAATGACTGTGTTCCACTGTGTTTATTGTTCTGGATGTTAATATATAGAGTAAATGATAGTCCTTTAATTGAAGGTTGGAAATGCCCCATACTAAGGCACTCGGGTGACATCACCATTAACCACTCAAGTGAAACCCTAGACACTTTCTGGCCAGGAAATTACAGCCTCGGAGACCATCTTCCTATTTGTGTATATGGTATGTGTGAGGAGAAGGGGTCCAGTGGCTGGCCTGTACCTTACAGGCTGCTCTGGATTTTACTGGGAGGAGAGAGACATCATTTGGAAACTAGCAAGAACACGTAAGTTCTACAGGCAATTTCAGCTAATCAGAACCTTAATGGAACATGGTTCTTCAGGTTGTGCGAATCCAGGAGAAGAGAGAGGGGTCTTCTCTCTCTCTTTCTTTAGCACTTTGAAGTGGCTCTTCAAAGACTTTCCTCAGTTTATTTGTGGGATCAATAATGCCGCCATAAAAAGGGTTTAATAAAAAACAATTTCTTATCATTATTGAGGCTGTGGCTTCTGAGCTGTAAGAAGTCTGGCCATGCTATTGGACCTGCACTGGCCCTAATTGTTTCCACGAGGAGCTATATTAGTTGCCGATTGCTGCTGTAACAAATACCACAAACTTGGTAGCTCAAAACAACAGAACTGTATGTTCTTATAGTTCTGGAGGTCAGAAGTCCTAAATGGATCTCACTGGGCTAAAACAGCATCTTTTCTGGAGTTTCTAGGGGGAGAATCTGTTTCCTTGCCTTTTCCAGTTTCTAGAGATTGCCTGCATTCTATGGCTTGAGCCCTCTTCTAGCAACTGCATAATTCTGATCTCTGCTTCTGCTGTCAGATCCTCTTCTCTGAATCTCCTGCATCCCTCTTTAGATTATGTAGACCCCTATGATTATAGTGGGCATCATTTCCCCATCTCCAGGTCAACTGATTAGCAAATGTAATTCCATCTGTAATTTTAAAAAAATATATTTCTATTCATTTCAGAGAAGAAGGGAGAGGGATAGAGAGATAGAAACATCAATGATGAGAGATAATTATTGATTGGCTGCCTCCTGCACTCCCCACACTGGGCATCAAACCCACAACCCAGGCATGTACCCTGGCCAGGAATCAAACCATGACCTCTTGGTTCATAGGTAGATGCTCAACCACTGAGCCATGCCAGCTGGGCTCCATCTGTAATCTTAATTCCTTCATACCATATAACACAACATATTTGCAGGTTCTGGAGATAAAGACATGAACATCTTTGGGGTGAGGGCATTATTCTGTTTACCACATAAGATACTAGGTTAGGTAGGCTCTATGGAATTGAAATCTAGATTGGGAGTTGAAGACTACTGAGACAGTGCAATGATGATAAAAGGCTGTTTCAGATGTCCTAAGAGCAAAGTAATTGGATAAGTCATGGCATTATAGCTTACTAAGAACACGCGCTTGGGCTCAGACAGAACTGGAGTCAAATCTTAACTTGCCACTTGCTGGCTGCTAAACTCCTGTTAATGAATTTCCATTACCATAAAATGGAAGCAATAATATGTACCAGATAAGACTGTTGTAAGATGTAAGTGAGATAATACAGATGAAATGTCCAGGGTGGTACCTGGTACTTAGTAAGTGTTCAGTAATGGGTGGTTACATGGCAAAAAGAGTTTCATTCTTTTACCTGCCTCCTTGTGAGGCATGGTTTTCCCTCAAATCCAATACCCCAAATTAAGGATATAGGGATTTTATTCTAAAAAAAGGAGAGTCAACATGTTACATTGTCTTAAGAAAGAGAGTTTAATTGAATCTCTCTTTATCAAGTATTATTATCACCTGCAGGCATGTGTGTCTGGCATTGTGCTAGGTTCTGGTCTCCATCCTGGTGTGTAATGAGCCATGAAGATGCCATAGCTGATAGCTAAAGGGGTGCTAAAGGAACTGAGGCAAGGAAGGCAGAGGGAAAGATTACTGGGGCAGGGGAAGTAGGAGGAACTTTCAGAGGCGTTAGAACTTAAATTGGACCTTGGAGGAAGACAAAAGTTAGAGAAGATGGAAAATAGGGAGGAAATATTAGGCAGAGGGTTTGGGGATAAGTGACGTGAGCAAAAATGCCAACATAGGGATTTCATGTTTAAGGGACAGGACAGATGTGTTAGGTAGCTAAACTGTGGAACAGGAATCTGCAAAGGGAGAATGGGACTAGATTAAAAAAGGCTCTATCAACCCTAGGAGATTTAAGCTTCTTTATCTTATTCAATCTGGTATGACACACAGTGGGTGCTCAATACCATTTATTGTTTTGTCCTTACCCGAAATAAGGTATTTGAACACAATTCTTTGGACAGCGAGGGATCACAGAAAGAACAAGATGAAATATGCAGAAAGCAATTAGGCCCCTACTTCCAGTGTCTAGCAAAAGAAAGGAAGCCTTGATGATAGTGGGAATGGAAAAGAAAGCTACGCAAATCTAAATAGAATTCTCAAACATATTAACTGTAAAGTTCAGACATGACTTGGATATATTTGCTGGGCTCATGGGGCAGGTTTGCAAAGTGGTAATTGGCTAGCTTGTGGTTGGAACAATTACAGTGATTCCTGGTGTCCAAAAAGAAATAGGGTGTCCAAAACCTAAAGATGATGTATCAGTTACCTATTGCTGTGTAACAAACCAACCCGTAAATCACTGACTTATAACAATCCTCTATCTAATTTGTGTTTCTGCAGGTTAGAAATCTGGGCTGGATGGTCTTTCTGGTCTTGGCTGGGCTCACTCCTGTGCCTGTGGTCAGCTGCCAAGTCAATTGAGGGTTGCTGGTCCCAGAGGCCTCAACTTGTCATTCCAGTTTTCTACACAGTCTTTCATTATCCAACAGTAAAAGCATGGAATTATTTTCATGATGGAGACAGGTTCCAAAAGAGCTCGCAGAAGCATGCGAGGCCCTTGAAGCATAGGCTTAAAACTTGAATACCAACACTTTCACTTCATTCTACTGGACAAACCAAGTCTCTTTGCTTTGCCTGGATTCAAGGAGTAGGGAGGTAGACCCCATTTCTTAATGGGAAGAGCTATAAAGTCACATTGTGCAGAGTGTGACAGTTGAGGCCAGTTTTGTAATAGAATCCAGCACAGTCAGAGGATATTTGGAATGCTCAGCTAAAAAAAATTATTTATTATTTTCTTTTTATAGATACAGCTACATTGAACTTAATAACAATTGTATGGTGAACTGTACAACTCTTGTTTTGTTACCATTCCAACTGTGCCCAAGAGCTCTGTGAATCCTCTTGGGTAACATACCAAATAGTCATGGAAGGGAATTGGACATCCTAAGCTGGTCTTGGTGGGAAATGTTATGCCCTGAGTTGTTTTTTTTCCCTTGAGCTTTGTGGGGGCCTGGACCACATCACTGGCTTCTTTTGATTGGTCCACTAAATGCCATAAAGAACAATGAACATAGAAAGCATTTAGATACTCTCCTGTTATGTTAGCATTGGCTATAAATTTGGGCTGAGGTTTTAAAGGTGACTTTATTTTATTTTCATGACCCACAGAGAAAATAGGTGGTAGGAAGGAAACAGGCTGCCTGAGCCATCCCCCTCTTATAGGAAAAATACATCCTGCCACTCTTCTGAGTTTCCTTAGCCAAAGCCTATACCCGCACTACATATCTGCCTGTGATTGCTGCACATGTTGACTCTTTGCAATCACACATTAATGACCCAATGTAGTGAACTTGATCTATCATGCCCGAGAACTGGGAGAAGAAAGAAGGACAGCAGGTGGACATCTGCCAGAGTCTGCAGTTGTCTGGAATGGAAAGCATCTAGAATTACTGGCAGGGCCCTAGAGGCCTGACCAATTCCTACAAGCATTAGCTTAGGGTATAATTGGCACACTGTCTCCCTACACCAACTGCAGTGCCACTTAAGGAAAGCGGGAACCTGGAAGATGAGAAAGTCCTGGAGAGGAGTGGTGGTCCCATTAGGTCTGTATCTGATGTTGAAGCAGCTGCCAGGGTAAAAGACTCTGCCAGGATTCAGAAGGAGCCAGGTTTTCACTCCCTGCCCTGGACCCACTTCTCTTCCTGGGCCTCAGCTCTGCAGGTTAATGAGAGGAATTGCTGCAGGGTGGGAAAGGAGGAGGAGGAGGGAGGGTAATGGGGCAGCTGGAGCAGCAAGAGCTTTTGGCATCCTGTCAATGACCTGGATACATTCAGCTCAACCCAAGTGGCTCTGGTCCAGCAAGGGGAGTCAGGAACTCGAAGCTCAATGCCAGTCCACTTTGGGTCTGTTTTCTTTCTCCTCTCACTACCACTGACACATTTGAACGTAACCCTCAGTCCTGCAAATACACCTTCCTTACTTTCCTCCCTAAAGTCTTGAAATAGAACTGCTTAAAGATCGACCAAGGTCAGCTAAATAAGAAGGGGAGGGAAAGTTGCCCATTTTCGTGCATCTTAGGTATCATTAACTCTTGAGTCAGGAACAGTTTCTTATACAAACTCTTTCCCGTAGACCACTACACATGAATTGATTCCTAAGTGCACCTCATACATCGCACCTCCATGCCTCAGCTCAGATCACCCTTCCTGCCTAGAATGCTCTCTCTTTTCTTGTGTGTTTTCTTAATTATTTTAGATTTTATCATCTCCCCATTTTCTGAATCTCATATGCCTTATCATCTACATCCTGATATATGTGACTTAGTACTATTATTTAGCTCTCTTGTGTCTGGGTCTCATATTCTGAGTGAGCTGTACACTTTCTTATATCTCCAAATAGCACCTAGCTCATTGCTTTGCACACAGACTCTCAACAAGTGTTCAATGTTGATGGCATTTCAAATGCCATTATATCCTCCCCAAATCTGCTGTTAGTGCTTCTGGTGAACATTGATCATATTTCGTCTGTCCAGCCTCCATTCTGCCTTCTGAGTAGTGGTCCAATTTCCACTGGGGCTAATTACTTCTCACTCACTGCTCCAGGTGCCTGCATTCCACCTACAGAATCCCACAGTGAAAGCTCCTTCCCAAACTAGGTCTGTGGCATGTGACCTAAGTTTGGCTGAGGAGCTGCTCTGTCCCATGTTTCTGAAACTTGAGTGAGGAGTCGAAGGACAGAAATGGTTGGAGACCACTCCTTGCCAGGTGGTGGCAGAGGCATCCCAACCAGATTGGCCCACTGCAGGAGGGCCTTTCTTCCTTCTGTGCCCTGGCCTTCTGGGGCTTTAGGTTGTGGTACGTTCTTGGTCCCACCCTCCAGCCGCCTGGCAGTCCTTCTAATGAGGAGTCTTGCAAAGCAGCAAAAAGTCTGTCTGTTGTTTGTTTATGTTGCTTAAAACCGTGCATTCCTAACTGATACATGCTTGATTTCCAGCCTGTATCAACACTCTCTTGGAAGCTCACAGCAGCCTTCTTACTGGACTTCTTATCTTCCATTTTACCCTCCTTCAGTAAGTTCTCTACATTCTTCCAGAGTGTTATGTGTAAGATTAAAAGTTTAAGTTAAATGCTGACTTATTCTTGCTGTTGATATAAAACATCCACGCCTACGCACTTCTCATTTTCCTGTGCCCTGTGCATATGCTCCAGAATCAGGGCAGCATTTGGCCCAAGAGCTAGGCTTGAGTCATGTGACACTGGCCAATTTATTAAACCTTTTTTCAGCATTATCTTTCTCACATGTAATATGGAGAAAGTGCTGCTTCCTAAGGTGGTGGTGAAGGTTTAATGGGACAGTGCACCTGCAGCTCTTACAGCAGGACACGCCAGCTCTCAGGATCTGCCAGCCCTCGTTCCCTCACCCTCCTGCCCTCGCTGAGCTTGCTGCTCCCGGATGGGTCTTGACAAACCTTGGATGTGCTTGGATGCAATGAAGCTCCCCCAGGTTAGGAGGTCTGCTGCAGCATCAGAGTGTCATTGGTGCTCTGTTTTGTGATGCCAGAGAAATGAGAGGACCTAGAGGAAGAATAGGCATGGTACATTGAAGCAAAAAATTTCTCAGTTGTGGTATGTTAAGAACAATTTTGATTATGCTAGTGGGAGGACAGGGTTTTTTTTATTATGATGCAGTCAATCTCTTAGGCAAGTGCTTTTTAAAAATATGGCTGCAGTTCAGAGCCAGATGCCATGTCTGTTTCTTGGTTCTTCATCTGTTCCCGGCAGATAAAAAAACAATGAGTGGCTGTGTACTCTGTGCAGTATGTGGAAGTGAACATCTCCACTAGCAGTTATGTCCTCCTACCCTCATTTTTCCATGGTTGTTTTTAAAAATCTGCATATTCGAAATGGCCTATTTGTTACTGCTGCCAAAGCTTGAAAGCAATGTGAGCTAATTATAGGGGGAGCTTGCCTAACAGAGGGGCCTTTCACTAGCAGCTGAAGGGAGCTGTTTCCCTTTTGCATCAGGACAGCTTGGTGGGATTCAAAAAGTATATGGCAACCTCTAGTAATTTCATGAGAAAGCACACAATGAAGGGGGATTTAGATCACAAGTAGGGTGAATATACCTGTGTTGGATGATGTGATAAGTCACCGACGTGGCTATTGGAGATGACATGGATGTATAAACAACAGGGCAGACTCACAGGAGTATCACTCTTTGAGATATCAGAATTCCAAGTGTCAACTAACTAAGAGTGAGCAACTTTCAGGACAGTGATGTGCTATGGCAACAAAGTGGTTTATTACCCACATTACCATTACCATTAGTCAGTATAACATGATGTCAAGGAGAAGGGCAGAAGATATGGGGGAGGAGTGTATTGTCACAGTACATGAAATCAGGAATTTCTTTGTGGTGTGTGTGTGTGTGTGTGTGTGTGTGTGTGTGTGTGTGTGTGTGTTTTCTTTTCAAAGGATTAAAAAAAAAGCACCTTATGTGAGATCAGGCCGGTTATTCCCAGGAGCTGCATTTGTCTCATCTACCTTTCTTACTCCTCCCCTAATTACTCCCCATCTAAGGAAGCCATAGGTCCCAGCTGTGAAGTGCTCAGAGACCCAAGCTCCAATTCCACTGAAGCTCTTGTCTTCACCATCACAACACCACAGGCATACAGGAGGCAGGGCCTTTCTAGGGATCTGGTCTCAAGCTGGAAGCCAGCAGGTCTCAGGCTGGAAGTCCTTGTGCTAAGCAGGGTCACAGCCCAATCCCCACAGAGGCCAGAGAACATCAGAGATAGATATTTCACATGACACTTCAGTTTGGTCAGTGATTAGGACAAAAAGTAGCATGCGTGCTGACTGCGAAATGAAAGTACAGTTTTCCTCTCTCCTGGGGAGCAGGAATCCCATTGTTTGGCCCATGTGACCTAACGGCACTGTATCTAAGTGCCTTGGGAAGTCACTAATAACTGTGCCTATTAAATGGTGGGAAGGTGATGACATGGATTTCCTCACACTCAGCCAAAGCCTCAGAGGGGCATTCCAGAGGGAAACCAGACGGCTCCAGTGTGAACCCTTTTTCTGCTTGCCGATTAGGGATGAGGAAATTGTGACTTGAATCCTGGTTCAGGAGCCGTATTTCCTTTTCTATACTAGATCTCAGGGTAGGTCTCAGGGCCCCAAATTAGTCAATATTATTCTATAAAATGCAATGTAAATTCTTCTCTTTTCACTTGAAATATTGGGGACTTGAAGGGGAGGTGACTACCTTGTTCCTGCCAACCTGGATTAAAGCAAAAAAACAAACAAAAAACACCCCACCAAAACAACCTCCCCTGAAAACAACAATAACAGTATGGATAGAATTTCTTTTGAGTGTTTCTAAAGACTCTGTTTCCCCGCACTTAAAAAGCATCTATATGACATGCATATGCAGGAGAGTTTGAGAGTGTTTTTCCTAAGCTGATATACCAGTTCATCCACAGTCTCTGTTTCATACATTTACCCACCCCCCCAATCAGTGACATGCTCTTATAAGTTCATTGGCCTGTTAAGGTATCTAGTGTGTGGCTGTGAAACTAAATTTTACTCTGTGCAGAGATCTGAATTCTATTTATTCAAAGCTATTTATCCAAAGAAAGCAAAATATATGCACTCTCTCCTATATTTATGGCAGCACTATTTACAATAGCCAAGATACAGAAGCAACTTAGGTGTCTACTGATAGATAAATGGATAAAGATGTGGTATAGATGCACAATGGAATATTCCATAGCAATAAAAAAAGAATAATATCTTGCCATTTACAACAACATGGAAGAACTAGAAGGTATTATGCTAAGTGAATAAGTCAGACAAGGAAAGACAAATACTATATGGTTTCACATATAAGTAGAATCGAAAACCATACAACAAATGGACGAACAAAACAAAACAAGAGACTCAAAGAAACATATAAAAAGGATGGTTACCAGAGGGTAGGGGGTGAAGGATGGGTGAAAAAAGTGAACATAGTGAATAATATTGCAAATAATTTTGCCTGGTGACAGAGGATTATTAGAACTAGTGGAGTGATCACTTTGTAAGGTATAAAAATGTTGAATCACCATATTACATACCTGAAGCTAATGTAACTAATATAATGCTGTATACTAACTATCTATACTAATAAAAGGGTAATATGCTAATTAGACCAGATATCTTCCAGACGTCCTTCCAGACTAAGCCACAGTGGTGGGGGCTGAGGCAGAGGCGGTTAGGGGTGATCAGGCAGCAGGAGGGAGCAGTTAGGGGCAATCAGGCTGGCAGGGGAGGGAAGTTAGGGGACAATAAGGCCAGCAGGGGAGCAGTTAAGGGGTGATCAGGCCAGCAGGCAGAGGTGGTTAGGGGCGATCAGGCAGGTAGGCAGGTGAGTGGTTAGGAACCAGTAGTCCCAGATTGTGCTGGAATAGGGCCTAAACCAGCAATAGGACATCTCCTGAGGGGTCCTGGATAGGAGAGGGTACAGGCTGGGCTGAGAGACGCCCCCCCCCCCCAGTGCATGAATTTCGTGCACTAGACCTCTAGTACTTAAATAATAATGTGAAAAGATGAAAGCATGACATAGTGGAAATAAGGTGAAATTAGGCAGAGTACATGGCTTTTGCACCCAGTTCTGCTTAGCTCTGGGGCTTGAGGGAATCCTTAAACTTCAATTTGATATATAAAAGAGGAATAAAAACTCCTAATACTCGCCATGATTGAAAGGATCAGATAAAAATGCATTGAAAGTGCTTTTTACATTGAAAAGGCTATACAAGTGTGACTGGTCACCAATAACTTCCAAACAACTTAAAGAATACAACTCCTGTTAATACAGACATGCCAGGACCAATCTTTTAAGATGGCTCTATATTTTGAAGGAATCAAAAGTGATTCAACCTTAAACAGCCTTTCACATGACTTGCTCTTTACGTGGACATTTCTGAGGACTGAAAGGGTTGCCTCATTATTAGAAACTCACATGGTAAATTGAAGTGTTCTTGGTGCTGAGTGATAAAGTTACTGGGCGTGTCATTTCCTGACAGATTTCCTACTGTCTGCTGAATTCATGTTTTTCTTGGTTTGACTCTTTTACTGAAACCTCCCTGAGTTCCTGTTATTGGGAACCATAGAGACAGTTTTCTCTTCTGCAAAGTGAGATAATACCTCTGAGGGTTTTGGTAAGCGTTGTGAAGAGTTTATTGTCCATAAAGCATTTACAGTCAAACATTGCCCACTATGAGTATGCAGTAAATGTTAGCTATCGTTGTTATTGCTATTATTAGATTTATTTTAATTATCCTGGGTGGATCATACATGGCAATGGTCAGTCTCCCTTTGGCCAGCCATTGACTAAATTGAATTTCAAGTTCTACTGGAAACAAGAGTATGTGGCACATGTAAGAAAAGCTGATATGATTTTGACTTCTTAAAGAGGAGGGGGATTGATCTTTGAATGCTTTTCTCTTCTTTAGATGACTAAGAAATGCCAGCCCCGTATACAGGTGTGAAAGCCCAGCTGCCACAGCAGCAGGTTCACTGTACGTATTCTGCTTCCCAGACACATATCTTGAGCAAGAGATTCCAGTTCTTTAGATCAGCCCTGTCCAAGTTCAAATGCGGCTGTCCCTTCCTGTCTGCACTGGCAGTAGGCCAGGGGGTGCCAGTGCCACCTACACTGTGCTCTGGTGAATTAACTTTAGGGCACAATTCTTGGTTTGCATAGAAACCATGAAGATGGGAGGATAACAGCTAAAATGTTTTAAGCACTTCTCTAACACTCAGTTATCACAAAAACCCTACAAGGTAGGTATAATTGGCATCATTTTTCCAGAGGAGGAAATGGAGGCAAAGAGAGGTTGTGTCACCTGGATAGTTAATGCAGTGCCAGGATTAGAGCACAGCACCTTTACTCCCAACCTTCACCCAACGGGCGCCTGGCAGTGTGGCTCTGGAACACCACAGCAGGAAACACTCCTTGTGAGAGGTGGTGGGAGGTCCGTGCTGTGTGGAGGTGAGGATAAACACAGAGTCTTTAAGTGTGAACCTGTTCTGTCTCTCTAGTGTCTGTTGTCAACAAGGGGCAATTGTTCTGTGGACTTTTGAGTAAAGACAATCTCCTCATTGCTCAAAAGTTAGATAATTTTGAAATAACTTACAAAGGGTTCCATGTTTGTGAGCTACGCCTCCTGCTATGCCCTCCTTCATAATTCATGTCCTGACGGAACACTGCATTGCCTGCAGTTGCTCTCACCGTGCAAGCCACTCCATGCTTCTGCAATTTAGCATGCTGCTTTCCCAGCTGGTGCACCTGTTCCCTCTTTTCTTGCCTGACTAATCTATTCATCCTCAAGATTCAGATCAATTACCTTCTTCAGGACAACTTTCTAAGCTTCCCGACAGGGGTAAATTCCCCTTTTCTGTGCTCATACAGTGTCCGATGCATACTTCATTCCTGCTTTTAACACAACTCATCCATTCATTTGTTCATTCATTCATTCAGTTTACTTTTGAGCACCTATATTGTGCCAGGCATTGTCCTAGGTTGTTGCCTTTATGGAGAAGATGCATATTAGAAAATATTTTTTAAAAATATATTTTTATTGATTTCAGAGAGGAAAGGAGAGGGAGAGAGAGAGAAATATCAATGATAAGAGAGAATCATTGCCCCAACCAGTTTGGCTCAGTGGAGAGAATCATTGATTGGCTGCCTCCTGCATGTCCCCTATTGGGGATTGGGCCCGCAATCCAGGCATGTGTCTTGACTGGGAATCGAACCAGGACCTCCTAGTTCATAGGTCGATGCTCACTACTGAGTCAAGCTAGCCAGGCATATATGAGAAAATATTTGCATAAATAAGTTTGAGTGACAAAGGTGAAAAGAAGCACAGAGCAAGCTTGGTGAGTGAGGCCAAGGAAGCTTTTTGCTGACAAGGTGGCATGTAAGTGGCATCTGAAAGGCTGAGCTGGACTTACCAGGTGAAGAGAGAAGGGAAAGAATGATTATTGATATATTGGTTCACACACCCATGGCCTCACTTCGAGTTTAAATAATGTGTGGAGAGGCATTGGACATGATTCATTATTACATCCCCAGAAACTGGTGCGGTACCTAGAACATTTCAATGTCTGTTGAACTGAACAAAGCCGTTGAATGATCGTCCAAAGCATGAGGTCTTGTCAGTGAGCACCAGAAAGCCCAGCTATGTGCAGGCCCTGGCCACAAGGGAGGAGGAACTCCCATCATTTCTTTACTTCCTTTAGCCCTCTTGGGTTTCCTTTATTCAAATAGTGGCTTTCTCTCTCCATTCTTACTACACTGCGCTTCTCAGAAGGTCTTCCAAAATTCTTCCCACAATTACTGTGGGACAATAGTAAATAGTCTGCAATTTCTTAGGGCTCAGCATCGTTTAGTCCTAAAAACAGCTGTATATTGACCTCTTACCACCCAACTGTGGTGTGATGGAATCTGAGGGCCCAACCTGTGAGGAAAGTGCCTGGATTTCAAGACCAAGCCTGCATTTGTTTGACTGCCTGACAGAGAAGGGAATCTAGCCTCTCTCCAGGCCATGTCTGAGGCTCTCAGGCTGGGAGCCTATCTGCCCTGGACAATAAACCTCTCCAATCCCATCCAGAGAAAGATTCCTGTTGTTAGAATTACCCAGGAAGCTAGAGGGAGGGTATAGAGTCTGCCCATCTTGGTTCAGGACCCAGGTTATTTCTAACTTGCTTCTGAAACACTGCAGTCGCAATGGAGTGAATATTTCTCAGGGCTGGCAAAAAAATGTTTGAAGAGTTCTTCAGTTCATCTTCTTAAGTTGAAATATGACTGAAGAGAAAAAAATACAGATCTAATTTTTTAGTAATGAAAGATAAAATTATCTTTAACACAATTAAAAACTTGATTTAAAAAAGTCTTGCTTATTTTTATCCTGTTTTCAGCTAAAAGTTAATCTTTTTTTTTTTTTTTTTTTTTTTTTTTTTGCTTGATGCTCAAGGAAAATGTACAAGTTTTGGTTATCATTCCTTGGCATAACTCCCTTGGTAGCCTTGAAGATAGTTTCCTGCATCAAGCAAAATCATGCCCATTCTTTAAACATTTTTATCCAGTCCTATTTAGCCCTTTCATCTTTGTCCCTAACCTTAAAAAGAAAGTATGTTACATTTCAAAACTGACCACAGGTCAAATAGAGACTGGGATGCTAAGAGATGCTACGTGAGCCTATGTCTCTGAAGTCCTTAAGTGACTTTCCAACTTGTTCTTTCCAGCTGACTGGTAGCTGGCTGGCAACATTGTGGGTTGAAGCCATTCATCGGTACACACACTTCTGGAGAAATATACACAACGACCTGCACAGTTTGGAAGAACAATAATTGCGTTCTTCCAATAGCATCTAGTCTCAAATTCTTCTTTCTGGGAGGAAAGAAAGCATCAGGCTTTCCACCAGGCAGCGGATGGGTCTGTTTAATGCTGGAAAAGTGCTGTAGATTGTGGATGGGTTACACTAAAGTAATGTAACTATAATAAAGATTCAAGGAACAAACTAATAATTACACTTGAAAATAAGACACTGTTAATTTTTCTGAGCTGCCTTCTAAAGGTTTAGTGGTTTGGCTATTTGGATCTCCATCATTTCCTTTTGAATACAGAGACACGGAAGACTCCGGTGGAAATAAAATATTTCATGGTAGCAAAAGTAGAAATACAAAAGGTGTTAAAATTATTTAGGTGGAACAGCTTCAAGCTCTTTTTAATTGGGGAGGAGGGGGTCAATGAAGAAAAACACAACAACAAAAAACAAAGCAGACATCTGTCATACTTTCAACAATGAAGATAAATTAAAAAAAAAAATTCATGCTAGCATGAAAATACAGTGGGGCCTTGATTTATGAGTGTCCCGACTAACGAGTTTTTTGAGATACCAGCTGTCTCTTGGCTGATTTTTTGCATTGAGTTGATAGAGTGATTTGAGTTAATGAGCTCCTTAACGAGATCCTTAATGAGCTCGGTCTCGGAATGAATTAAACTCGTAAGTCAAGGCCCCACTGTATTGTGACCAATAGGGGAAAAAATGGAGATGGCCCTTGTGTTTGGAAAGATACTGGATTACATTGCTTTATGTAATGGACAGATTCAAGATATACTATAAATGAGTTTATTTTGAGTCTCTAATAAGATTTCTGCCCACATAAGAGATTTAGTGTCTTTAACATTTAATTGAGTTTAATCTTACACTGATGCATACTGCTTGATTTTTATATACTTCAAATGGTTCAAGTAGGAGATAGTTTTCCATTTCCAGTTTTTAGTTTTGCAAGTTTTCCATTTCCAGTTTTTAGTTTTGCCACTGAGTGCATACCTTGGTTAACACAATTGTGTTGATCCATGAACTAGATTCCATGTCATTCACCTTTTCCAATGAAATGAGGTAAATCAAGGATATACAAACAATTCAAAACTTCATTGCTCATGTTAGGATGGAAAATATCTGACTTGCCACACATGAGGGGAAAAAGGGTTTGAATAGTGGACATGTTTATGATTAATGATCAGAGAGAATTCCATCACAGGTACATCCAGGCTTACTCACACAGAAGGCATGCTGATGACCCTGCCCCAATTCAAATGCACATTCCCCAGAGTATGTACACAAACACACAATAAAACTTGTAGGGAAAGCTCTTGTGAGTTAACTGCCAGATTTTGATGTGAAAGGTAATTAACTGGATGAATTATGCATCTCCAAAGTGGCGACTGGAGAAGGAGTGAGGATCTTATAGATAAAAGGCAAGAAAAAGACATCATCGGCATGTGGAAGACCTACAAAGTTATAGATTTCCAAGCCAACTTATATAATTGTCACAGGTTTTAAGAAGGATTCAAGTGTACACTGGTGGCAACTTTATTCTTAAATGGCCAAATCACGCCTGGGGCCTGGGAATAGGCTACCTGCTTAAGAAATTAGGATCCCAATACACACAAAGAACCAAGTGAAATTTAATTCTGCTCGTTCATATAGTAGGTCACCATTGTCCCTTTCCTTTGTGGAGGTTTTCTCCTGCACAGAATTCTGCAAATACCATATTTGGGACACTAAAGAGTCATTGTGAATGTTCAGGTGTTGGCAGGGATCACTAGTCTCCTGTTTTTAATACCTCATCTCCTACAGAAGGCAGCTCTGTGAGAAGAGCACACCTGTTGAAATGGTCTTTCTACTATGGTGCTGCATCTTCACAACTCACACTCCATGGTCTCATCCCCCTTTTGATCAGGGCTGTGAATGTAGAGGACGGTTGATAAGGGAATTGTCCTGAGTGTCTCTTTCTGGACACTTAGCCTTTGATTACCAAACAGCGATGCACTAATACAGTGGTTCTCAACCTTGGCTGCACATTAGAATCGCCTGGGAATCTTTTTAAAATCCTGATTTCTTGGCCTCATCCTCCGGAAATTCTGTTTCTTTGCTATGGGGTGAGGCCACAACATTAGTAGCAAAGAAACAGAATTTCCGGAGGATGAGGTCCAGAAATCAGGATTTTAAAAAGATTCCCAGGTGATTCTAATGTGCAGCCAAGGTTGAGAACCACTGCACTAATACGATGGCCTGTAAGGGTGATCCTGACCTCACAGGCTCTGTTGGGGAGAGGGCCTCTCCCAGGCCTCTCCCAGGCCTCAGCAAGGCAGGTCACAGTGAGATTGCTGGAAGAGCAGATTTAAGTTTCACTCTACTGTCTTGCTTAAGAATTACCTAGTAATAATTTGGTAAGTTTAGAAAGTAATGAAGCAGATTGGAGTATGGTCCTTTGGGTGGTTACATACTCATATAGATTACCTGTCCTTTCTTGCCAAGAATTTATGTATTTAAATGGACTTATTTATAAGATTCTTTTTTAAACCTTATTAATGGTGCCAAACCAGAAGTCCATTTCATTGGAAGACATCTATATAAGCCTGCAGCAGAGGGAAAGGAGAATGTTTTACTTTTTCCTGTCTTCCCCACAGGACCCATGATTTATCTTTCTTGACTTATTTTGTACTTAAATAACAGTAACAATCGCTAAGTGGCCTGCTTTCAAAAGAACTGGCCCAGCCCTGGCAGAGGGCAATGCATATTTGGAGGTCTCCGCGTCATGAAGTGTTTCCTGCTGAATTGCATTTAATTGACTTGGATGAAAACAAGTTCACAGGGCTTGAGAATTTGGCCGGGAAGCCATAAACAATGGGAAACACCAAGTGGAATCCACTTCCAAACTTGGGGGTGTTGGCTAATGTGGCGCCAGTGGGGTGAGAGAAGGGTCATGGCCATTTAAAGAAATCACTGACACTCTGGGAGAGGCTGCTGGTGTCACTTACTAACTTCGCTATATGCGCTGATTTGTGCCAGTACCAGCTAGTGCCAAGGGAACATGCAGAAGGGACAGGAGAGCACAGACTGCCAAGGAGATGCTGCGAGGCTGTTTGGCCTCAGCTCAGCCTCCTTTGCAGGGTAGACTTTAGCGCAAGTGTAGCGCGCCTGCTGGAGGAGTGCCAGGGGAGACCAGGCAACTGGGCACCCACTTTTAATGGCATTAAAATGGAGCAGAGGAGCCAAGTTTAATGGCATTATTACCCAAAATAGACAGAGCGGGGCATTCTCTCTCAGAAGAATATGTGCAGAATTTTTGTGATAACTTTCAGATGGTACCGGAGGACAGAGTTTTATGGATTGATATATTAAAAAAAAAGATGTTGTTATAATTGAAAAATAAAATCCTACATTCCCAAAGTAAATAATATCACTCTGGCCTTAAATGCTATAGAAAGTGTATACAGAACCCAGGAGGATGTTAATTCACGATTGATGATAGAAGGGAAGCTTTGGAAAATTGATTGAATGCTCTAAACAATTTTGATGAATGAAAAATGAGGATGGTCTTAATAAGGAGTAAACTCCATAAGGTGTAACATAGAGCCTCACACAAAACAGGCATTGTATGTGGTCAATGTCCAATAAATGCTTTTTTACTAATAACTGAATGGATAACAGGCCTCCGTTTGGGGTGACTATCTCTTTAGGAGATGGTTTTCACCTCCTCTAAGGGATAACCACGAGAAAGAGGAATGTGAATGGCAGACATAGGTTAGTTCATTCATTTATTCGTTTACCCATCCACCCGCCCATCCATCCATCCAACACATATTTCTTAAGTACCATTTTTTGTACCTGGCACTACTTAGACACTGGGGTTAAAGAGATGAATACAAAATATTTCCTGACCACATAGAATATGCACACTAATGAGAAAGACACATATTAATAAAACAAAACAGCAAGCCTACATCTAACATATGTCAGCTGGCTGTAAGGGCTTAAAAGAAAAATAAGGCTGAATAAGGAGATAATGAGTGGTTAGGATGCGGTGGCATAGGGAAGGTAGGATCAATTGGTGATCAAGATCAAGAGGTGACATTTGAGGAAAAAATAAAAACGAGGGCAGATCTAGGACAACAGTATTCCTGGCAGAGGAAACAGCAAGGTACAGCTAGGCCAAGTGGCAGCACTGAGGCTGGCTTGCTCTCTGATCTGGTAGAACTCTAGGCTGGCTGAATGGAGCACAGGGGGGAGAGAGTAGAGATGCAGTTGGAAAGGTAGGCAGGGCCAATCATGTACAGGCAGCACTGGCCCGGGGCTGAGTCCCTGCTGTGCCCTGGGCTCCTGTGAAGCCTTGCTGGTCCTTGCCCACAGGAATGCTGACCCAGCATGCTGAGACCACACCTCTGCTGGCTCAGAGCCCCTCCCCTGCCTTCTGTGAGTGCCTCGTGACTGCCTTCCCTGACCCCTCAGCTGAAAGTGACCAGCTGGGCAGGGAAGGTACCTTTTTTCTGGGACATGATAATAATCAATTCATATTTTTGAAGGTATTTCCACAAACATTATCTAACTCCCATTAACATTTCCCATTCACATGAACTATCCTAACATAAAGGGGTATCTTGGTCACTTTTTTTTGGGGGGGGGGGGAGGGGTTAGGGGTGAATATTGGAAGGCAATTAAGTTGCCTTTCAAAATCTAACATGGCCAAAGTTACTACACAAAATTTAATGAGAAAAAATTCAGATTTATAAAAAAGAGCCCTGACTGGTTTGGCTCAGTGGATAGAACGTCGGCCTGCAAACTGAAAGGTCCCAGGTTCAATTCCGGTCAAGGGCATGTACCTTGGTTGTGGGCACATCCCCAGTAGGGGGTGTGCAGGAGGCAGCTGATCAATGTTTCTCTCTCATTGATGTTTCTGACTCTCTATCCCTCTCTCTTCTTCTCTGTAAAAAAAAAAAAAAAAAAAAAAAAAAAAAAAAAAGATATATATATATATATATATATTTAAAGAAAAAAAAATGGGGAAGGGGTGGGAAAAATTATCATAAACAAAAGTTGTCTTCTCCGGTTTGTTCACCTAATCAGAAGTACAAAGACAAAAATGTACTCTTCGTTCTGAGTCAGTGGTGCTGCTGAGATATGAACGGTGCACTGTGGTGGCAGAGAGACAGTTCCACTGTTTTTTCTCTTTGCAAGGAAATGTGTGAGGTGGTCTAAGAGGCCAAGCACACATTCTGTGGACCCCAAACTGTCAGGTCCTATACTTGTCATTTTTAAACTTCTCTTCAGGGGGTATAATGTGGGGCTGCAAACATACTTTCTTTTTCTCAAATGCAAAATCCCAGATTTTGTACTTTGGGTCTTTTCAAAATTTGACATTACTGGAGTAATACGTCTTTCCCTGGTGTTAAAATAATGAGTGTCAGTGTAGTTTCAATACACCAGCTTGTTTTCCTTGCGATGCCCTGGAGCAAAGGCGATGTGGGAGCCGCCTGTGGTCTGTGGCCACAGTCACAGCTGTACAAAGTGGCGCATTGTCTGGGCGCGTGGATAAATCCAAACTCAGGACTTGCCCTGCCAGCCGCAGAGCTCGGAGATGTGGTCAGCCTCACAGCCTGGTACCTCTATATTGAGCGCGGATGAGTTTCCATGGCAAAGGATCTGTGTTGTTAACTGTTATGGTGTTTGCATGTCACTAATGTCTTGATACATGTAGAAAAGCAATGAAGCATTTTAAAAGGAATTATACACTAGTTATTTTAGTGTATTAAAGTCAGTATGTCCAACAATAACTATTGTGACCTGTGTTATTAATTGAATATAACTCCTTGCATTAAGAAGACAGATCTCTGTCAAATATGAAAGGCTGAGAAGTGGTGTTGGCAATGCCATCTTTCTCAATATGTCTTATGTTGACAGCAGAATAAGATGTCATTGGCTGCTGACAAGCAGTCACCTCAGAGGTGGAATCCCACTTCTCTGTCAGCATGTAGAGATTACAGAAGATGTTAATCCACTGTTCTATAGAAGGGGCTCCCTGTGCTGCTCTTAGGCAGGAGGAGGCTTGGGGTTATTCCAGAGCCTCTACCTAGATTCTTCTTGTTACAGGGAAACTCTTGGACTTTATTCACTCTCCAAAGAACCACCCAGGAAAGTAACATAGGACCTTTATGCATCAGGCCTTTCCAATCAGTGTTGCCTTAGGGAGCGTGGCAGTGTGAAAGTCCTTCTCTCAGGGACACGCTCGTGTCCAAGCACTGCCCCTTCATCTCTTTCCTCCCTCCCCGCTCTGAGGAATCTTTATCAAGTCTAGAGCAAGAAATAAAGCTCTTCTATTATCAGGGTTTTTTTTAAGAAATCTATTCAATCTGTGTTCTATGCTGAGGATTTCAAAGTCTATTCTGAAACTTAAACCTGAAAGTTGACTATTTTGTTCTGTTATTCTTCTGAGATCTTACTGTCATTGCTGATATCTAAAACATGCAGGAAAAGAACATGGAAAAAAAATATAGAGAAGGAAGAACACATAGGTAATAGTCTAAGCTTGTCTTGTTAGATACAACATGCTCCTGCACTTCTAGACCACGAAAAACAACAGAATGTTACCACAGTTATACCTGTACAGCTAATTTTCACAGTATCATTTCTGTCCATATGGCCTGATTGTATGTGATTATAGATGTTTTAAAGTTCAGAGAGACTTTAGGGTTTATATACTTCATGTTGGTTTCTTTTTTATTTTTTTTCAATAAATAGAATATAGAAGATATGTAACTTGCAAATAGTCACACATATATTTAGAGGCAGAGTCCACAGTAGAACCCAGGTCTCTAATCTTCTATTATTGGACACTTTTATAAAGTGGTGCAGTGGCCCAGCCAGTGTGGCTCAGTGGTTGAGCATTGACCTATGAAATAGGAGGTCACTGTTTGATTTCTGGTCAAGGCACATGCCTGGATTGCGGGCTTGATCTTCAGTGTGGGGCGTACAGGAGGCAACCGATCAATCATTTTCTATCATTGATGTTTCTATCTCTTTCTCCATCTCCCTTCCTCTCTGAAATGGATACAAATAAAATAAAATAATAAAATAAAATGGTGCAATTGGGTCTTCTAGCCCCTCAGCATCTCCCCTCATGGCTTCCTCGCTGGGAGGGGCCCTACGGTGGAAGCAAACCAAGCCGAGACAAAGAGCCCAGGGTATGAGATTTTCCAATCTTATGGCTTCCATTAAAAAAGTTTAGGAAAGAGAAAACCATTGGTTGGGATTTGCAAATGCATTTAGAGCGCCAAAAACCCTACCTCTGAATCAGGTTTAAGAACCCTGCCATAGAGGCAAGATCCTTCGTCGAGGTCGTCGGTGATGTCTGGGGAAACATCAGAAAGGTCACTTTCCCTAAGGAACTTACCCTGGGAGGTGTAGGAGCAGGAGTAGAGAGAGGTGGGTCATGGGATCAGCTCAGAGGGTGGGGAGCAGCAACTTTTGGATTTTAAATATTTTATGAGTGTGAGCTTTGACAGAAAACTGCACTCCCGTCTCAATCAAAGTCATCCTTGGAGGGGGTAGGGCTATAATCAGCCTATTGAGGGCAACGCTAATGAGGGCTGAAAAATAGCTATGGCTGTGCAATTGAACAAAGGCAATCTTGTTGGCTCCTGGGCTCTATTGGAGCTAATAAGTCACTTGGGAGGATGGGTGTCCTTTTGGGAGAAGAGAGCTGTAACTCCCTTCACTTGGCAGAAAAGAAGGAAAACTGCCTATTTCCAAATTTGCTGGTCCTTGGAGACTTTATCTAGTAGCAGCAACAACAATAAAAACACTTAATGAAGGAACAGAACTTTGAGATTTATATTTCTCATTCCTTTGAACCTGAGTTGGTTAGCAGAGGGAAAAGGAGGCTGTGATGGGATTGGGGTCCTAAGGTTGGGGGACAGTCTTTTTTATTCTGTTTTTTTAAATATGTTTTTATTGATTTTAGAGAGGGAAGAAGGGAGAGTTAGAGAGAGAATGAGAAACATAGAGAAACATCAATCTGCTGCCTCCCCAACACTCCCTACTGAGGAACAAGCCAGCAATCCTGGGAATATGCCCCAACCAGGAATTGAACTGGTGACCTTCTGGTGCATGGGACAGCGCTCAGCCAACTGAGCCACACCAGCCAGGGCTGGGGGACACAGTCTTATTCACTATATAATCAGTAAATATATATTCAGCACCTTTGATGCAACAAACTATGCTGTATGTTGGGAATAAACAATAAAATAATGAACATGGCCCCTGAATTTATGGAGTATAAGTTCTAGTAAGAGATATTGACAAGTAAACTATTAGTGCAATACAGGGGGTGGTACAGGCATTCCTAACCAAGGGGATGCTACCTAGAGGAAGTGGAGACTTAAAATATGGGTTGAGGTTAACCAGCAAGAGCAAGAGGATGAGAGTGTTTCAGAGGAGAATGCTCATGTGACAGTGCTGATGCTTAAAAAAAATAGTAAAGTTGAGGGTGAGGGAAAGAGGCATAAGAAATGAGATACTAATTATAGACAGGTCCCAGACCACAATATGAGGCTTTGTAGGCTAATATAAGAGGTTGTAACTTAAACCTAGGAACAAGGAGAAGAATTGGAAGGCTTCATGGGATGAACGACCCAACTCACTATTTGATCTTGTGTGACAGACAGCACTAGGAAGAGAGATCTTGACTTATGCCTTATGTTAATATGCTATATGTGGCATTCTCATGCCTCCTAGACTCTTAGGGCTAGAAGAAACCAGAAGTACTCTTGCTCCATGTACCTTTTCAAGCTCACACATAGGTACATATTACCTGCAGCTTTGGATATAGATTTTATAAATGAATCAATCCTTGCACAGTTTTGTTTCCCATTCTTTCCTATGCATCCCAGTGTTATTTATCTGTTGCCTCTGAGGATGGTACTGCAGCTTTACAGTCCATCAGGGACAATGATTATGTCTCAACCCATGGAGGACAGAGACACGTGGGAGATATAACTGTGTGCTTCATTCATTAACCAACTCCCCTCCTCCACCAATGAGAGGAGAGACTCAACTGATTGGCAAGAGAGAGAAGAGGCTCTGAATGCATGTGGTTCAGCTGGACCTTCTTCATTTGGAGCCCCCTCTTGTCAGGATTCTACTGATCTGCTCATGCAGTTGGAGCTCACCCAGCTATACTATGCCTCTGCAGTAGGGAGACCTGTGCTGCAGACTATGGATTCTATTTACAGGAGACTCAAGTCTCATATCTGGTTGTAGGTCCATTTGAGTTCTCAAATTCAGCTACTTCAGTAATAGAGCTGATTTCTGTTGAGGTTGGAATCAGAAAGACAGAAGCTAAAACATCCATCTCTCATTTGGTTCTGAAGTGAAGAGGGGAAGAAACTTAACCCCTGAAAAACTTTACCAGTGATAGAATCACTGACTTTTTCTTTTTAAAAAATTGAACTTATTGAGGTGATACTGGTTCACAAACCATACTGGCTTCAAGTGTACAGCTCAACAAAACATCTGCATCATCACCAAAAGCCAAGTCTCTTTCCATCCCCATTTATCCATTTATTCTCCTCTTTGCCCACCTCCACCTATGCCCACCCCCTTTCCCTCTGGCTACCACACTGTTGTCTCTCTGTGTGTGTATTTGTTTTTTTTTCTTAATCTCTTCACTTTCTTTTATCCAGACCCCTATTCCTCCTCCCCTCTGACAGCTGTCAGTCTATTCAATGCATTCATGACTCTGTTTCTATTTTGTTTGTCAGCTTATTTTGTTCATTAGATTCCATATGCAAGATCATATGGTATTTGTCTTTCTCTGACTGGCTTATTTCACTTAGCATGATAATCTCTAGTCCATCCATGATGTTGAACAAGGTAAGATTTTCTTCATATTTACAGTTGAGTAGTATTCATGGTGTAAATGTACCACAGCTTTTTTACCCACTCATTTACTAATGGGCACTTGGGCTGTTTCCAGATCTTGGCTATTGGAAATAATGCTGCAATGAACACAGAGGTGGATACATTCTTTTGAATTTGTATTTTAGTTTTTTTTTTTTTCAGATATATTCCCAGAAGTGGAATCACTGGGTCAAAAAGCAGTTCATTTTTAACTTTTTGAGGAAACTCCATACTGTTTTCCACAGTGGCTGCACCAGTCTGCATTCCCACCAACAGTGCACAAGGGTTCCCTTTTCTCCACATACTCACCAGCGCTTGTTTGTTGATTTATTGATAATAGCCATTATGACAGGTGTGAGGTGATATCTCATTGTGGTTTTAATTTGCATCTCTCTGATGATTAGCGACATTGGGCATTGTTAGAATCGCTGACTTTTTCCTAACTACATTTGGATTTCTTACTTTCTCAATTGTCTTTGTTAAATCCTTGTTGTGTTGAAAGACATACTTATTGATTCAATTTTATTTATTAACTTTTATATGAAGGCAGATTTCATTGTGGATAAACATTGAGACCCCTTCTCCTTCCATCCTCATTTATCTACCACTTAATTTCTATTCCTTCCTTCAGGAAGAAAATGAGAGACGTGGCTAGCTCAGTGATAGAGAAGCCTGGTATTGTGACATTAAGCCATCCACTCACAGTGTTTAGAGAACTAATGGGGAGATTGGATGATGGTAGGAGGTAGAGGAAAAGCTAGAAGGCTTTCTTATCCTCCTTGTCATCTAGTGTCTAACAAATTCATTTTTGGATATTAGTCTATTTTCTGGCTCCATCTTATTTGTCTAACCTTATTTTCTCTTTGTCTTATTTTCGTAGTTGTTTTAAATTTATTTTATCTTACTCCACTGTATCCATCTTCGTAAGTCTCTTAAATCATTTTAGTAACAAATTAGAGAGTAGATAAATAAATAATATCCTCCCAAAATACTCAATTCCTACTTGGCTGCACAATCTGCTTTAGATGTAGAGTTTTATAATTTAGAAGCACTCAGGTTCATGCAATCCATGAAAACATGGCAAAGTCCAGTATAAATAATTTTTAAAAACTATTTTTTTTAGGGCCATCCTTTACTCATACTTATTTTTCAGATCTGTTTTTTTTTATTTTCAATTTGTATTGAAATTAATTCAATATTTTCAACAGCTCCTTTGTCTCTGGAACATGTCCAGAGATCTCCTGATCCTTGCACCTCTGAGTTCAGCCTAATGCAGTGATGGCCTAATGCAGAGGTGACACACGAACTCATTTTTTTGGTTGATTTTTCTTTGTTAAATGGCATTTAAATATATAAAATAAATATCAAAAATATAAATCTTTGTTTTACTATGGTTGCAAATATCAAAAAATTTCTATATGTGACATGGCACCAGAGTTAAGTTAGGGTTTTTCAAAACGCTGACACACTGAGCTCAAAAGGTTCGCCATCACTGGCCTAATGAGTATTTCTCCTCCTAAACGATTGGTTCAGTGTCTCACTGACCACTGACGTCCTTCTCGGGTTTGAAGGATGGTATTGTGAAATCATGTTTTGCTTTGGGAGTGGTAGAGCAAGCAGATCCTTCTGAGCATTTGGCTGCTGTAAATAGCAATCAACAAAGTAGTCTGAGAAAGAATTATGAGTGGGTGGTTTTGTGGAGCTTTGAAATGTACATCTCTTTGGCATCATCTATTGTGCATTTAAAAATCCCTTGGTGATATCCATTTGAAGCCTCTCTCTATCTGTTCTAACAGGTGTTTTGTCATTTTACCTCCAGCAAACATTTACTTGGTGACTACTGTATCATGTGCTAACCACATCTCCCAGAGTTCTGGCTCTGATTCTAGTTCCTTGATACATAGAGATTTATAAGGAGGGAAACTCATAGCCTGATTCTATGGTCTGATATTTCAGTTTACTGCTTCTCTTGTCCACTAATCCTGTCTTATATATGGTTGCCTCTTTTAGTGCCAAATTCATAGCCTCATAGACAAATGTTTCAGTTACTTTCTAACTTTCTGACTGTAGTTTCCTTATAGTCCAGAGCACAGCAGAACATGCATTAGGTAAGCATTCTATTCATTGGTCATTCCCATGTTTCCATCTCTATTCCTATTTACATCTCTACTATTGCCTATAGAGGGTGTGTGTGTGTGTGTGTGTGTGTGTGTGTGTGTGTGTGTGGCATACACATATTCACATGCATCTGGTGAGTTGGCAGACTGGAAGGTCGAGTGTGTATTGGGAAGAAGAAAATACCACTTGGTAATAACAGATCTGGTAGTATAACTTTCTCTTCTTTAAGAATAGCAAGGAGGAATCGTGTTCCATATTAAAAGAATAGTACATATAATTATCATCCCAACTGTAAATAAAAATACCCCACCGTGGTTAGGAGGAGTCTCAGCTCTGGGCCTCCAAAAGAAACAAAACCCCATGGAATCAGATGCCCTTTTCCTTCAAGGACAACTGTCCAGAGGCCACAGAAATTGAAGCTTGACCTTGGGAACTCATGGCCATTTCCTCTGTTGACTCTGATCATTTGAACTGATAGACCAAGTCAGTGACTTATCTGTCAGGCTGTCACCCAGAAGTGGGGGGCTGTCTTTCAGAAGCAGAAGGATCCAGAAGCCACACACTCTATGACCCTTCCTTTCAGCCTACCCTATATTGAATCCCTCCAAGCATGACTGCCAATTGCAATCACATCTCTTTCTATCTTCATTTCCCAGAATCCTGGCAGGAGTGTGATGGTGCAGGTGTGCACTCCTCCTTACTTGGTAATATCATGGCTCTCCATTCCCATCTTTGCTACAACACAATTCCCCAAAGTTGTACAATTCTATAGGCAAGGAGAGAATGTGCATCACGGGCTGGTCTTCTCTTGGTAATTTAATTCAAAAGAATTATGAACAACATCTCTGTCCTAGGAACTGTGCTGATGCTGGAGAGACCATGTGAGAAGTGGAGGCTTCTTCCTACAAGAAAGTCATTCATTCATTCTTCACTCATTCATTCCACATTTGTTTGCCTACTTTCCATGTTCCAGACAGTGTTCTAGTTTCTGAATAATTCAGCAGTAAATAAACCTAAACAATTAATGTCCTTATGGAGCTTCCCTTTTAGTTAGGAAAGAGAGATAATAATAAAAAGTAAAATATATCAGGTTGTGATATTCTTTTTTGATGTATCAGTATCAATCCAACTCTAATTTGGATGTTGCTCTGAAGATATTTTGTAGCTATATTTAACATTTATATTCAATTTAAGAGAGATTATCCTAGAGAAAGTAGGTAGGTCTGATTCATTCTGCTGAAAGGCCTTAAAAGCATGGCTGAGGTTCCTTTGTGGACAGCAGCTTATAACCCATGTCCTTCCTGTTGACCCATCCTGTGGATATTGGACTTATATAGGTAGCCCCGTGATTGCATAAGCCAATTCCTTGCAGTAAATCTCTTCATAGTATCTTCATATTGCTTCTGCTCCTCTGGTTAAAATCTGACTTAGATAGTTCTATTAAGAAAATAAAGCAGGCAAAATGGAGAAGCCTGGTTGGTGACATGGATATATAGACAATTAAAATGGAATTTATACCTGTTTCTATAGAGTTATGAACAAAGAGCTAGTAAAATGGTAGCAGTAGTGATTATTTTACTAGTATAAACATTTTTGCTTTGGAGAAAGAAGGAGTATAACTCAAATATTTGGGATTTTAGTCAAGTTTCTTTCTTTTTCTGAGCCCTTACAATATTTTTAATGTCTAAAATAATAATGCCAACTTTGTATGATCATTAAACACATAAAATCTGTATTATATATAAAGCATCTTGCACTCTGCCTACCATATAATAAACTCTATTCTCTTTCTTTTATTTTTTAATCTCCTCTTCACTAATACCAACAAACATATATCTCTGATGTATGAATATCATGACAATGCAGCCTTATCTTGACATTATATGTTTTCCCATGCACCTGTGGCTAACCCATTCCTGAGGCAGACAGGTAGTGAAGTTTGCCCACTGCAGCCATTTATTGGGGATAATGCCGTTGATGAGCCTGAGAAGCTAGTGAACAGGGAATTACATATGAATGGAAGAGAATTAGGTTTATCTATTCCATTTCCCCCCATTACTTCAAAACTTTCCCAAACTCTCTATTAAGTCTGCAAAAAATATCTAGCTTCCCTTTAAATATCTCCAAAATAACACAAAGGATGCATCAGTGAATGAATTCTGCTCCTTTAAGGTTTCAGCTCAGATCTTATGCATGGCTTCTCATTGTTGAAAGCTTCTGAGAGTTGACAGGGAGAAAAGATGGAGAGAAATGTTCAAATTGGATATATTTCAAATTGCCATTGCGGGCAAAGGAAATCACTGCCTGTCATTTTTGTATACATTTGGTAGTGAAAACACAACATGGGAGACCAATACTGTGCTTGAAATAGTCCACATTCTCATGCAAAGCCCTCCTTTCTCTGCTTAACTGAGCAGGAAACCCTACTGCCAGGTTTGTTTTGCCCCTGAGGAAGGTGGATTAGTACTCATTGCTGTAGTTCATTTGGAATAGGATGAACTTACAACTCTCTGGTATCTTTCAGGGAGGCTTTCCATATATGGTGATGGGAGAAGATTTGACTTTGGGTGATGGGCACACAGTGCGATATACAGATCTTGTAACATGAAACCCACACCCGAAACCTATATGATCATATTAAATGTTACCCCAATAAATTTAATTTAAAAAGGAAAGAAAAAGGAAAGAGGCATATGAGTCCAAAGTTGCTGTTTCCAGTGAGAGGTTACAGTCCCACACATTTTTTTAAGGTAAAAAAGGCTAGAATGACTCTGTAGTCCAAGCATTTGTGCAGTACCTGCTATGTGCTAACCAAGGTCTAGGTCAGTGATGGCGAACCTTTTGAGCTCAGCGTGTCAGCATTTTGAAAAACCCTAACTTAACTCTGGTGCCGTGTCACATATAGAAATTTTTTGATATTTGCAACCATAGTAAAACAAAGATTTATATTTTTGATATTTATTTTATATACTTAAATGCCATTTAACAAAGAAAAATCAACCAAAAAAATGAGTTTGCGTGTCACCTCTGACATGCATGTCATAGGTTCACCATCACTGGTCTAGGTCATAGATATGTGTTCATGTAGGTTGTTGTACTAGTAGGCTGTATAAATGGAACAAATGATACTTATTAAGCACTTAGTAGATGCAAGTTCTCTGTCTAGGTAATAAATGCGGGGCAGTCCAACAAAGGGTAACTAGTGATGTTCCTGCAGAAGGCAGGAGGCTTGGAATGCAAGGAGAGCCTGATGCAAGGTGAAACAGAGGTCACTGGAGTCCAGCTGGTGGTGTCAGTAGAGGTCTAACAGATGCCACTCAAGTCGGAGACACTGTGGTTCACAGTGAAAAGGGTGGGTGGGAGCAAATCTTTGAGGAGCTAGAGTTGGATAGAATATTAAGACAGACTTCCATCTTGAGGAAATAAGACCCAAGTACTTGCATCAGGTGTCTAAGGAGTTGAACAGATGACTAGAACTGTGGTGCTAAATCCAGTGCCTGGTACATTTTATGTGCTCAATAAATACTTAGTGAATAAATAAAAGCACAGAATAAAATTTACAACAAATGCAATCTATATTCACATTGGAACCTCTGACCTAGAGCTTAGAAGCCTTCTAATTAGGGTCTGAATTTCATCCAAGGCTTTGGGGAGACCTGTGCTCTGAAGAAGAAGTCAACTGAGCCCCATGTGGACACTGGTGAAGTTTGTAGAAAGACTGGTTTGGACTGAGTGACATCTGGCCCGCCCTTTGGTTTAACAGGCATCATTGCTCCACCAGGCTTGGATATACCTCAATAACACTGCCAGTGGGATCGGATATTGGAAGGGCAGTCAGGACTATAGCAGCTGTTTCTAGCACCGTCCGCTATTCCTGCTTCTACATTATAATATAGCCTCTGATGGAATGAAGGATATTTGGAGATGGTTTTTGGGCAAAGCTAGAGTCTGCTGAAGCTGAATTCAGCTTCTCAATTAATTTTGCTAATTAAGTCAATGTCTCCTTACCAATTATCTATGTCAATGTTATCACTTTCTCCTTCCCATCACTGAGAAATCTACTCCACTTTGGATCAGGAAAAAATACATTATATGCATACACACACACACACACACACACACACACACACACACACACACACACACTGAGTGGCCAGATTATTATGACCACCTGATGTTTGTAGGAAAATTAGCTATAATTGTCTGCTGAAGTGGCTAGAGGGCCAGAACATTATAAATAGGGAAGCAGGTTGTTTACCACAACAGTAGAAGTGATTTTTTTCTGAAGATATGGGTAAACAACAGCCTTTGAATGTGGGTTATTTACCACAACAGTAGAAGTGATTTTTTTCTGAAGATATATATATATATATAGTCTTATCAGATTAATATGTGGTGCTGACCCTGGAGAACTGCAGCAGGAAGAACATGTTGAGCAGCTGAAAGCAAAGGTGAGCTCTGAAGCCAGGGCTGAGATGGTCCTTTCTGACATTACTACATGGCTCTGGGTCAGTGCATATTACATAAAGATGAAAGGAATAAGAAGGTGGACTCTGTACCGGCTGAGAGGTGCTGGCATTATCAGAAGTTCCTCACTGGGTAGGAAGTTGGCATAGGCTGGGGTAAAGGGGATAATACCTGCAGGAGTCATCATTAATTGAGGACTTTGTGTGAGCCCTATGCTTACATATATTAGCTTATATATATTAGCTTATGTATATTAGCTCACCTTTTCCTTACATAGCCCTGGGAAGTATGTATTCATATCTCTATATTTCAGAAGAGGAAACCGAACCTTAGCAAGATCAGTTAAGTTATCTAAGAAGTGTGCCTGTCACGTGGTATGTACTCCATAAATGATTCTTAAATGAATGAAGAAGGCACCACTGCTGGTAAGTGGCAGATCTGAGATTTGTGCTCAGGCTGACTCAAAGACAAGTCCCTTACTGGTATTTTTCCTGAAGGGTTTTACTTTTGCAGACAGCAAGGAGGTTACTGGAATAATGTTTAGCAGCTCTGTTTCTAAGCAGGGCACTGTCTGTCTTCTCCCTTAAGTAAACCCAGCTGCCAGAATACAGTGGTGGAGTTATGTTAGCAACCAGGAGTAGCCAGCTGCCTACTGGTTATCTACATGAAGGAATGCTGTTTTGCTATTTCCCTCTGACTGATACTGAAATTGAAACGGGGAAGGACTCCAAGTATAACATATCACACAGGAGTTGGGGGTACCCTCGTGAGATCACACTAAGATGCTGCCGAGAACACACTGAAATCACACTTCTAATGGATTAGGAGGACTTTCTCACCCAAAGCCAGTGGCAACATCTGCTGGGCACACACCATGGTCAGCCTGAGTTGACTCCTTGCATAAGTGGGCCTAGAACAAGAGTCCAAAAGCCACTTCCCCTGGGGAAGCTGAGCTCATGTAACAAAGTTGAGAAAAGTTTGGAGACAAAGACTCCTGGATAGAGATGATAGACATTCTCCAAGGAGGTCTTTTGTAGATAAGCACTGTGGCTTCAGGGATAAAAAGAGCATGTCACACCCTTCACCCCAGGGCAGAGGCCACCACATGCCAGGAGCCTGAGCCATGCTTTTCCTTAATGTTGGATGCACTGTGAAGTTAAGAATCCATCTTTCAGGGAGAGCATGTTCTGCAGTTAGGGCAGCACGCCAAAATGAAGAGGTAAACCTTTAGTTGGTCCTCTCATTTTTTCTTATAAAGTACATTCCATGAAAAGAGGGGTCACTTTTTCTGGTTTCAATAAGATGTGGTCCTGGTTTAGATAATCAGATGATCAGAGACTGATGAGTCATTTTCTGAAGTCAGGCTCAGAGGGAGCTGCCTGCAAAGGAACCCTCTCAGTTACTAGGGGGTTTGGAAAACAGGAACAGTAGTGGCTCCTGGCTGAGGGGCGATGGGAGACCTAAACAGACATGAAGAGTCCTAAGAGATCAACAGACTCTGGCCCATGAGCATTCCAGCCACCACAGGGGCCTAAGGGGATAAGTACTGTTGTTTCAAAATGTGCTTGCTGATCTAATTAGGGGCATGTGTGATTTCAAGATGCTACTGACCATGGCTCTATCCCATAAGCTCACAGCCAGGAATGATGATCGATAAACTCAGGGCTGAGTTCTCTTTGTTTTACTCTTCAGCCATTTCGTCTGAACTTTCTCTGAAACACTGACCAAGCTTCTTTCAGTGATGGAGATAATCATCACCCACCAGTGTTCAAAGATCTGAAGATATGCTTGCAATCTGCTGTTTCCTGGGACTGCTGGTCTGTTTTGTCTGCTTGCAGGGTCTTCATATTCAAATGTCTTTCATATATAAACCCCTAGTCCAGATCTTGAAATATCTGCTCCGGAATGTATCACCGACAACTTAAACTTGATATGCCTAACATGCTCACCATCTCTCAAAAGACAACTCTCCTATGTTCCCTATCTTAGTGAATGGCACCACTAGCCTATTATTCAAGTCTGAAATGAGCCAGCTGGACTTCTCCTTAACTCCCACATCCAATCAGCACCTAAGGCATTGATTTTAACTCATTAATCTCTCATCGTTAAAAAAGTTGGGGGACCTGGACTAGAAGTGATTTCCTAAATCTCTCTCTCTCTTCAGTTCTTCTGCATGGTCAGTCAGAATGAGTTTCCTGAATCTCAGACCGCATGGCATTCCTCTATTTACCAATCTGCCCTCTTGTATGACATTTGAAGTCTGTCACACTCAGGTCCCTGCTTCTTTCTCAGATTCTTTTCTTTCCTTTTCTTTTTTTTTTTTTATTATTAGTTAAGGTATTACAAATGTGTCCTCATCCCCCCCATTAATTCTTTCCTTTTCTTAATGGGTTTCCATGAAACACACCTCTCTGTTCCACCCATCTCACTCTCCCCCCAGGATAACAAGCTCCCACGTAACTCCTTGACTTTCCAAACCTGGTCCCTTTTCTGTTGGCACAAATCAATTCATTCATAAAAACTGATTTTATCCACAGCCTTCCTGATTCTTACTTCCAGGTGCAAATAAGTGTATTCTTCTATAAACTGTTTTCCAACACCACAACACTTCTGACACCAAATGTGTGGGATTTTTTTGTCCCAAACTAACTTATCTCCACCTCTCTGGATACCAACCAGGGGTCCTGCAAATCACTTCAGTTCTGACACAAACTACCTAGAGTTACGGTAGACTCCACAGTTTTAAGGGCTTAGTCTCACAAGACTGCCCCCACTTCAGACCTCAATTGTAAGTCACCAGCCTCCTGTACAATCATCTATAAATTGGAGTTTATATGAACCCCTCTTTTGGTTAGACAACTTGCTAGAATGGCCCATAGAGCTCAGAAATCATTGTTACGATTACTGGTTCCTTAGAAAGGATGTATTTCAGGAATAACCAAATGGAGGAGATTCATAGGGTAAGTTACGGGCCAGAGCCACGGAGCTTCCATGCCTCTCTGGGCATGTTCAAGAAATGCTTACTGAATGGGTGCAGGAGTGAATACCCTCCCTCTACTGTCCATTCAAAAAGAGCGGCTTGCATTTTATCTTGAAAAATCCTGACCAAATAACACTATGAACTTTTTGACTTTGAAAATCAACCCCTGCTCTTTGCTGACTTAGTTGCTGGAGAATTGGAATCAGAATCTTTCATAGCTATGTCAGAGCACAAGTGTGCTGTACATTTGGGGACAAAGTTTTCTCTTACAGTCGCCAAGGACCCGTAATTTTGAGAAGACATTCATTGGATTGCCTCCCCCAACAAAATCATCTCCCACCCTGTTACTCTTTGTTACAGAAAATAGTGTTCAAAAGAGGATATCGCTGAAAGTAAAGCGATGAAAAAAACAACAACAAACCACCAGCCATCTGCTATATTCGCATAGTCTTTATCCCAGTAGGTTGTTTTTAGAGATTTCTGGGAAGAAGACTCTACAGTGAGTGATTTGCTTAATGGTGAGGACTCAGTGTTAGATCATTTCCTCTGGTGCTGTTCTTTGGAATCTGGAAACTAGTGGGTCACTATGGCATCCTTATCACCTCAAAGAAGGGGGAATTTATTTTAAGTATGAAATATCTGAAAAGTGCTTTGTTTATAGTTTGGTCATAATATTGAAGGCCTTCAGCAAGGATTTTGAATCCAAAGCCCTGCATCTGTGCCGGAAGCCAATTCTAGCATGTCATAATTGCAAGAGTTTCATCAAAAGGTTGATGGAACTTGGGGACTCAACAAGGGCTGAGTCACATATGTTGCCACCTGTTGGGAATGGCTAAAGGCATTTCCCCAAACCTGAAAAGGGATGATTGCTTGGCTGCCAGATAGCTCAGGGCATCTTAATCTACATATTATTGCCTCCTACTGGCCAAACACCTGAACAGCAGTAGGCTAATCCCCCCATTCTGACAATGCCTCTGCATAGGAAACCCTACCCCTTTGAAGTGTATATCTCTGCCTCACCTCAGGACAATTAGTGTTAATAAAAAGCATGGGGTATGCCTTTCAAAATTATGCTTTGTCTCTAGACACTTTATGTTACACCAGCCCCTTTTCCAGATTGCTGGACCCTTCTTGATGCTGGAACAAGAACCCCGGCACATCTGGGCCCCAGGACATGCATGGAGCAGGCAGAGAAGTTATTAAGCTGAACTGGTCCTTCTTCCCCAAGTCCCTTTTCTCCACAACTCTTCAAGAAAAACCTGAGAGCAGAGTTCTTGGTTCTTTCTGTGCCTTAACGAACAAACAAAATCGAGAAAGGGCTTCAGGTTGAGAAGAAAATCTTAGCAGAAATGAAGGAAAGGAAACAATCAGCATCCATGGTTGGATCCGTCCCATGTGATAACCACATTGCTTAGCCAAGACAAAGGAAGAAAACACTCTTTTAAAAGACATCTCTATATTCTGTCAGAAAGCATCTTCTCTTCTGTTTAGCCTGGCTGCTGTTCCTTCTGTGCTTTCTCCAATGGCTGTCTCCTGCTTTGCTGTTTGTGTCTCCTTCCCTAAGTGTCTCTCACCCCACTCATGCCAGGCTCTTGCTGATGCCCTCACTTACATAAGCCTGGTAATTGGTTTTAAATATGGCCCGAAAACTACCCCCCCGCCCCCCAAGTGGGGTGTGCCCCCAGCTGCCTGTGGTTATCCAAGAGTCTGCTACAAGGGAGCGTTTACCTAGTTTGTAAAGACAAAATAAAAACCGCTTGGCTCGGTGTTGGATTCTGAAGGAAATAGCTGGGCTGGGTGACTCAAAGAGTTTGCATTTTCTGGCCTCTGCTTTCATAACAAAAGCACCATTTTAGCCACCTGAACTTAACTGACTTCAGCTTGTTATTAGGAAGGCTTATGGGGCTTAAGCGGCAACAAAGGGCTCATCTATGTTTGCTCAGATGAGAGAGGAGTGTGTATGCTGGGAGACCCAGTCCAGGGTCATCCCGTATATGGAGTAACAGGAAGTCGGACCTTTACCGAGCAGCTGCAAACCCAGATATCCAAATGTGAGACAGTTAGCCGTCAAGCGGCACCACCATGAGCAGACATTCCTATTTGATTAAAAAGTGTTGTATTTCACATTCCTTTACTCACTAAAGCATCTCAGATCAATCTTCTCTGTTTTCCCAACAACCACCTGGAATGCCTCAGTGCTTTCCAAATATTCAGCATCTCTGAATCGCTGAATGAACATTTAGTGCTTTAATAACCTACCAATTCTACATGAATTTAAATATTTAAAATTTTGCCAAAAACAGTTTTTCTTTTCCAATCTTTTACCAAGGAATTTTTGTGAGTTCAAAGACAAAATACGTGTCATGAGTCTTAGGTTTCCTTGAGGTTCTTATATGAGTCTTATGGGACGACTTCTCCCTGGAGGTTTTAAAACTCCTTCAGATCATGGACTGGTAAGGATATCACCTTTCCAAGCTGGAAGCTAGAAGGATCCAACATGGGACATAGTGGCAATGATTTCAGAATACACTGTTTGCTTACGATTGCCTCGGAAAATGCATTCACCCATTGCAGCATTTGGTTGGGGTGTTAAAAGGCCCAACAGAGCCATAAACTATATTTTCTGAAGAGTGAAGAAAGTCTTCAGACTCAGGGGAAGTCACTTGCCCTTACGGTCAACCTTCACCACAAATTCCAACTACATACTTATTATCTTCAATTTAATCTTGACACCTTGGCTCTGAAAGAGGTTAAGATGGTTTGCAATACTGAGTATACTACTGGGATATGTTATTTCTAAAGGTCCCTTGAAATCAGTATTATTTGTCATTGGCATTGTAGCCATGAAACAATATTTTTATCTCATTCCACCTTTCAAAAATGTTTATGAGTATTTTTCTTCTCAACAGAGGAATATTTAAGTGGGGAAAAAAAGCAATGTTTATGTCTGGCATTCATTTCTTTGAATAGTGTTCTCAAAAGAAGTACATTCAGTGCCTGAAAATTGATAGCATTGAATATTTTCACCATTTCTGTCAACACTAAATGAAGATCAGGGAATTTTTTTCTTGGCCAGTGATTATTCTGTGAGGAACATGCATACAGTCATATATATCATGTAAAACAAAAGTCAATTAAATGAAAAAGTTCTAATTCTGAAGCCTGGGTTTTCAATGAAAAAAATCAGGAATTTGTCAAGCACTTCTCCTTCATATGAGAACCCTATCATGCTAAGCATTGATCATATTTATCATGTTTGTGTTTTTATATAATCTAACCAACTGTTTTCTTACAGTGTGTGCCATGGATATTAGGTAACAGGTAATAGAGACATTTGCAAAAGTAATTTGCAATAGTTCATTCTGACTCATTTCTGAACACAATAGTAGTAATTACCTTCGTGGCTGGCTTTATACATTTCTTACTAGTGGTTATGAATTCAATTTTATTTTTTGCTATTGGTTGTGCAACTGTGGAAGACATCTGAACTTTATTTCCTTCTATACCTTTAGTGAGTAAGTTAAACAGTTTTGAGAACAGTGGCTTTGTAATATAGCTTGATATCTGCTATTGTGATACCTCCAACTTTGTTCTTCTTTATCAGGATTGCTGCAGCTATTTGGGGTCTTTTTTTTTTATTCCGTATAAATATTTGGAGAGTTTGCTCTAGGTCTGTGAAATATGCCATTGGTATTTAAATGGGGGTTGCATTGAATCTATAGATTGCTTTGGGTTGTAAGGGCATTTAATGATGTTGATTCTACCAATCCATGAACACTGTATATTCTTCTACTTGTTTATATCTTCCTCTATCTCTTTTTTCAACATCTTCTATGACCTGTATGCATGCACATAAGCATAACCAATGGACACAGACACTAGGGGACCAAGGGCATGTGCTGGGGGGTGGAAGTGGCTGGGAAGAGGTCAATGTGGGGGAGGGGAGAAAGGAAACATAGGTAATACTTTAAACAATAAAGAATTTAAATTAAAAAATAGTTAAACAGTTTTGAAATGAAGAGCATTGTTTTGTATTTTTCTTAATTGGAAAAACTCCATTTATTTTGTTGAGAAGTTGTTGCGCTGTATTTGAAAAATGTTACAAAAATCTTGATGCTTTTGTGTCCATAGTTCGACTGAGTCTAATGACTGAAAATGCAAACAGGACAAATGGGTCACAGGTCTACTAAAATGAAATGTCTGGAAATTGTTATTTTTCCTGCTCACACATTTCTTGTTTGAATGCTTACCGAAATCATCACCCTCAGAGCTTAATTTGATTAACAGTTTCATTCTCCTATACTAAGTAAATACTAATGTTATTCACTAATATACATGCAAAATAATTTTGAGTTATAGTATTATTTTCATCACTATGTTTAAACTTTGTTTAAGTAATATTATATTTGTGTGTGTGTGTGTGTGTGAATTGAAGATGTAACAACATAATAGTGATGTTAAAAAACAAATAATATGGGTTTACATAAAGTCTACACATGAATGTTCATAATTTTATTTAAAATAGCCACTAGAACTAATCCAAGTGTTCATTAATGGGCTAATGAAGAGATTTTCAACCATTTTCCTCTCATGGACACATTGATTACTAAAATTCTGTGGCATGCCAAAAATATATATTTTTTGCCAATCTGACAAAAAATGTGTATAATTTTGATTCATTCACACAGGAAGCTATTGTTGTATTGGATGTTGTCATTTTTTAATTTGGCAGTCTAAGGGAAAAGAGGTCAGTGCCTCTGACTAAATAGTCAAGTATTGCATGTTTTAAAATTTCTTGTGGACACAGGTTGGAAATTGCTGGTATAATGAATAAGCAATTGTAGTTACAATGGGTACTATTTATGAACTACAAATGCACACAATGTGAGGGAATCTCAAAATCATTATGCTGAGTGAAAGAAACTAAATAAAAATGAATGCATACTATGTGATTTCATCTATATGAAATTCTAGGAAATGTAAATATTTAGTGGCAGAAAGCCTGCATACAGGGGCAGAAGGAGAGATAGACTGCTAAGGGGCATGAGGACATTTTTGGAGGTGATACAAATAAGTTTCTGTAACTTTATTTGTGCTTTTAAAAGTGTTTATAGTTTCCTTTTCTTTCAGGGGTTACATTAAAATTTAAGTTCTATTGGTTCAGAATAGTATATCCTGACACTTTAATTAACCTACTAAATTCCAAAATAAATTAATTACATAAAAAACAAACATATTAAACAATTGTCATAAGATAAAATTTGTGGCAGACAAACAAAATTTGACAAAGGGATTTCTACTTACTATAGAAAATGCTTGATTTGTTTGGTTTCTTCAATATTGCCATATGACTTAATTTTTCTTGGGAAAGATAGCATTCAAAATGGTTCTTGCTCAAGGTGGTGCATCCTTCCCCAAAAATAAAACTACATGTTACAGTCAGGGAAGAGAAAGCAAACTATTTGAAAATTGTAAAAAGTGTGTTTCTTGGTCCAGAAATGGTGTGATTGCTTGCTGTTTAACATCTGTTGGAGACTAGAGCAGGACTTCCTTGAAAGTCCTCTCCATATTAGTCAGAATAAGCAACATTATCCTGCAGTAACAAATAACCAGTGAATTTAGTTGCATAAAACAACAAGGGTAACAGCATATTTATTTCTCACTCAGGGTACATATGCACTGAAGATTGGCTAGTAGGGAGGTGGGAGATGTTTCTAGACTATTCTCACTAAGAGAACCAGAATGAGGAAGGTTCATCTTCAAGTGAACCTGCTGAAATAGAGATGAGGGAAGAGATGGAAAATCGTGTGCAAGCTGTTAATACTCCCACGCAAAAGTAATACAGATTACACTCACTCACTTTTTCTTTTCTTTATTTTTAAAATAGACCATTTTTAGAGCAGTTTTAAGTTTACAGAAATATTGTACAAAAAGTACAGTTTCTGTATACTCTTTCCCCACTCTTATGCATTGCTATGGTACATTTCTTACAATCGACAAGACAATGTTGATATATTATTATTAACTAAAGTCCATACTTTACATTAGGGTTCAGTTTTTGTGCTGTATATTCTACGGGTTTGAAAAGTGAATAATGTCCTGTATCCACCATAACAGTCTCACATGGAATAATTTCACTGCCCTAAAAATGCCCTGAGCTCCACCTGTTTATCCTTCCCTTTTCTCCCCTCTCCTGGGCAACCATTGATCTTCCACTGACTCCTTAGTTGTGCCTTTTCCCGAATGTCACGTTTGAATCACAGAGCATGCAGCCTCCCAGAGTGGCTTCTCTCACTTAGCAATAAGTATTTAAGTTTCTTCCATGCCCTTTTGCAGTTTGATTTCTCTTTGTTGTCGAATAATATTCCTTTGTATGGGTGGACTAGAGTTTGTTTGTCACCCTCACTCATATTTTATCGACCAAAGCAAGCCACAAGGTGACCCTGACTTCAGGGGAGCAGGGGAGTAGAGTCTCTAGTCAGATGCTTGGAAGACAGGAAACTGGAAATATTTTGTGAACAGCACTAATTCATCTTCTAGCCTCGTGTCTCGAAAGAAGCAAAAATGTTATGCTCACCATTGAATCTTTTTCACGTGAGGTTAAATCTAATGATAACTTAGACCCCCGATTACTGCAATGAGAAAGTAATAGAATGGACCAGAGCACTTCTTTTAAAGAAATACCCAGGGCATGTTCTCAAAGCTTGGCTGCTAGCTGTCCAAGGACTCCTCTGTGTCTGTCCTGAAGACCACGTGAGGGACAGTGCCTTTGGATTCCTAAAGGAAGCAGCCTTCAGTAGAAGCTGTACGCAGTGCAATCTAGAATACCACTTAGCATCACAAGGCCAAGAATGAAGGCTGCCTTTGGAGCTTACAGATGAAATAGCTTAATAATCATTACAGATAGTAAACACATTTTTGACTTGTTTCTGTTTCTCATCCTACACATCTGCTCACTGTGAAAAAAAAAAAAAGACTTAAAGGAACAAAGGAAGGCGTAGGTCAGAGACGAAAGATCCAGTATTGGCAGGTCCTAAAATACTTCCTTCTTGGTAACAGCAAACTAAAAGAATTATTCTTTCAGTCTCATTAGAAACTCCACTGAACTATTGAATTTTTTTTTTGTGTGGTGACTGAGTAAAAAGATAGTGTGGGTTTCCAGCTCTTGCTTCAAGCACCTGGAAGATTACCTGGAAGCATCTGTACCTGGGATACTGGGGGAAAACTGCTCTACAATGGTCTTGGCTCCCCCAGGGAGGCCACAGGGACTTACTATACATTTCAAGTTTCAAATCATGAAATTCCTCCAAAAAACCAAAGCGCTCAATCAACCATTCTTCCTTCCCATTCTTTATTCCTTCCTTTTCTAATTTCTTACTGTATTCACTTTCTCTCCCTTTTCCCCATTTTTAGATTATTTCCTTTTCTCTTCTTCCCACTCTTCTCCTTTCTTTTACACACCTGCTCCTCCTGGTGGGCAGGGTAGTGTGGGTAAAAGAGCACAACTCCTGCATGAGAAAGGCCAAGTGCCAAATCCTAATTCTGACACTTGCTTTATGATCTCAGGCAATTTATGTTTCCTTTTCATTTTTCAAATATGGGAAATGATAGATCCTAGGATATATCTATCTTGTAAGAAATTAATAAGGGAATATATATGTAGTACACTATAGATACTAGGTGCTTGATAAGTATTTATTTCCATCTCCCCTTTCTTTAGTTATCAAGTGTACCCTTAAGTGTACCTTTTAAAAAATAACTTAATACTTTTCATACAACTGCTGCAGGGCCCTGGGTTAGGCACCTATCTTAGACTCAGCTTTAATTTTCCTACTGCAATACTGAATTCGTTGTTTTATTTCAACCATATTTCATTGAACTAATTCTCTCTGTCTTAATTATTTGTAAACTGAAGAAGTTCAAAATTCAGTTAGTGGCTGTCAGAATTACTGAGCTGGCATAGTTTGACTAAAATAGGGGAACGTTTACAGCATAAGGGAAATAAAGGACAGACTAGATTTGGACAGCCGTGGCTGGAATTGGTGGCAGGGATGACCAATGACTCAGATGGAAGGTTCAAGTCCTAAACTGGCATCCGCTTGCATTCCGTGCCAGATCCAACCTTCAGGTACCACTCATCGTCATGTGCAAACTAGCCCTGGAGCTGGAAAATGGCCACCAAGGGCACAGGAGGGTGGAAACAACATTTTCCTCTGTCCTTCATGTTATGACACCTTGCTGGTTATTTACCTTTTGGTCCCTTGGAACCTTTAACAGAAAGTAGTTGCAAAGTCAGCCAGCCAGCCAGCAAGCTAATTGCCTCGGAGCCAAGCAACATTGAAGAATTTACAAGTTGTTTTCTCTTCTGCCCGCGGAATCCTGGCCAGGGTGAGCCTAGCCCTGCATCTTGAAACAGGGCTTCTCCTTTTCGTGGCATAGGTTCAATTAGCTGTTGGAATTCCAGGGAGTTAGTGATACCTCACGAGGACTGGAGGTGGGGCCCCAAGTCCCCCATCTTTTCCTAAAGGAGTCAGTGGTATCCTTGGACACAGCTAACTGAGAGGACTGAGATTTTTTTTATTCTTTTGAGCCTTGCAGGGGTGATCAAGTAAAACGTCTAGGAACCAAAGGGGGATTTCCTACGTGGTGCACCTTTGTGGTTCCAGAGTTAAACTCCAGAGTGGGGGGTTACGGAATGCTCATGCCAAAGAGTAGAAGGCCAGTTTGAATGTGGGGCCCCGTCCTGCTGGGGATGGAAGGGACGTCACGGCAGCATATGCACTGGCCTGCACAAAAATCAAGTTTAAATATTAGAGGTTCTTATTGATTTAAATAAAAAGAGAGTAAGTTGGGAGTTCCAGGATTGGTTCAGCAACTCAAAAATGTCATTAAAACCCAAGTCCGTTCCCTGTTTTTGCTTTTCCTTCCTCAGGTGTGGCACCTCATGGCTGCAAGACGGCTACTGCCACAGTGCCAAGCACCGTGTCCTCACATAACTGCGCCCGGGCAGAAGCTGAGATGCAGGCATGCTTGATGTCAGACGGGCCCTCTCTGAAAATCCATTGAATTCACACACAGGTTCACGAGGGGTATGAATGCTGGGAGTCTCCCTCTTGGACTTGAGGTATGACAAGATTTATTTCTTACTAATGCCTTGCCTTGAGTAATAATATTTAATATTCACTGAGCACTTACTATGTTCCAAGCAAAACACGTTTATATGAACATTTTAGTCAATCTTCATAACAACTCCATGAGAAAGATAATATTATTATTATCCTCATTTTACAGACGAGGAAACTGAAGCTTAGAGCAGAGTCTTTCAAACTGTGGGTCTTAACCCAGGAGTGAACGATTCAGTGGGCCATGACTAGCATTTACAAAAACTTGCATAGAATAGAATCAATGAAATACATAGTAAGTGCTTAAAACAGGTCAAGACTAATTATTGTTGTTCTATTTCAATTTACAAGTATATGTGTATATACATGTATGTGTATGTGTGTGTGTGTGTATAGAGTCCTGTGTTAAATATATTTACTATGAATGGCAGTTAAAATTTTTTGAGAGCCTATACTTTAGAGAGTTTGAATATCAATGGTAAATTATGAACCTGTAATTTGAATCCATGCAGTCTGAGACCAGACGCTGGCTCTCCATCACTCTGTCTTGCTGCCAAGTTAACTTAGAATGTGATGAGTCCCCAGTGGAGTGTGTGTGTGTGGAGAGAGAAGAACACGGGTGAGAAGCAGCTGGAGAATGGTGGAGAGGCACTGGGCACTCTGAGAACTCTCTCTGTTCCTTTTTCTAGACTCTAGGGTTCAAAGGCTTTAGTAGCAAGTGGACCAGGGAAGCTCTCTGAACAGCTGCCAGTGGGGCGTGCTGACAACTGCAGTAGCCACGGGCTCTGGTTTCCCAGCACAGCCCTGGGTGATGCCAGGCAAAATGATTGGTAGCTACCCCTTGAAGTCACACATCTCTCCTGGTTTAAACAAAATTAGTTGCCCGTTTACTCTTATCGATCAATGCCTCTCCTGTACAAAATTTAAGGGGATGAGGGGCCTCTGCTGAGATTTTTGGATGAGGAACATGAGACCTGAGAGGTGAAGTTGCATGCCAAGGTCACACAGGAAATGACGGGGAGCCTGAGCCAGAGCCCAGTACTTTCCACGAATGTAATTTGTATCATGACTGTGGCCTTTCAGAAGGTGGTGGGCTGCAGGCTGGCAGGAGTGGTCTGCATGTGCCTTCCCCGGGTGCTCATCTAAAACCCAGGAGAAGGTGTCTGACTTCTTTAGCATCAAATGTGAGCTTCCAGGTGGGGTGGGACCTTCTCATGGGAGGGCAGGGACGTGAGAATGGAGAGAAGGGGCTGCATTGCCTCTGGGCTTATTTTCCTAAGCATAGGATGAAATTTTCTTCCAGGCAACTTTTTTTTCTTTTACAAAAATAATTTGAGACTGTTTTCCAGGGCAACGTATACTGTGCAGTCTTTGTGCCCACAGCACCTGTAAGAGGGGGTTGAATCAGAGTTTTGTTCCAGATCCTGAAAGTTTATGGTCCATTTAGCTGTGAAGCAGTTTAATGTTGGCAAACTTTGGTGTTTGTTTTAGTTTCTAAAAGTTGCTAACCATTCTCCCTTCTCAGGGAGGAGAGCGGGCCTGGGGGAAAGGCAGGGCCATGATAGGGCCAGAGTGTCCAGAGTAGGCAGTGTTTAGGTAGAGACTTAATGGACCAAGGGACCTATCTGTCTAACGCCGTTAGCGTGACTGTGCTTTAGCCTGGAATCCCGGCACGAGGAGCTAAGCCCGTGGAGATGAGGGACTCCGGTGTTGCCTGAGCCCCTTCCTCTGTGACTTTAGCAAGTGTGGAATCTAATGGACAGCCATGCCCCTGAGACAAACACAGTGCTGCAGGACATAAACATTTGCCTGTTTTGCTTAGCCCTGCTCTCCTCACCTTGTTACCATGTGAACCAGAAATGCCCTTAATGTGAACATTAAATGCCCTTAATTAACTTGGAAGGAGAAAAAAATAGCTGTCCTTAGACATGGCTACACAGACCCCATGTCTGGAGCTCTGACACTAGTGTGTGAGCCTCACCCGCCATGTGTGAGACTCCGGACAAGAGGCCTAAGTGTGTCACTTGTCCTGTTCTGTGTATTAGCAGTAAGTGACATTTCCTGGAGTATGGAGTACCAACTGGCTTCACTTTGGAATTCTGGAAGCAAATTGCTTGTCAGAAACACATAAAAACAAAGATTTCATAGACACATTACAATAATGTGTCAGAGGTAAATTTCATGCTCCTATCTCATTGCTTTGTCCTTTCCCTTCATTATCATTCTTGCCGGGGTCATTCAGGACCTTGATGCCTCATGCCTGGACTATGGCAAGAATCTCCCATCAATCTCCTCCCCTCTAGACTCTCTCTAGTCCTCTTACTCCATGCAAATCCACTCCACCCCTGGCTTCCATAGTCACAATCTCTCTTCTTCGTGGGAAGAGACCAGATCCTCTTCAATATGGGCCTATCAGAACCCAGTACTTAGATGCCCAACTGATATTTGTTAAAACAATGAACACATAACCCATCTGCTACGGTGATGAGCTTGTACATGTGCAATGCCTCTATCAGGTCATTTCTAACTTCTCAACATAAGCGAGGGAGCATGGCTGTGGGAAAGAGCCCTGATCAGAAGACTTGGCTGTTCCACCCTATTCTAGTTGTCATGCTAAGAGCTTTGCATGCATTATCTCACTCACATTACAACTAACATGTGATAAAGATATTATTCTTATTCCACGTTTAAAAAGAGTTAACTGAGACCTAGTGACTAAGGGACCTTCCCAAGGCACACAGCTTCAGGCTCCCAGGCACTCAGAGTCCAAAGCCTATTTGCTTAACTACTCTGCTAACCAGCAATGCAACCCTGGCCAAATTAATAATCTCTGTCCTCAGCTTCCTTCTGTGTAAAATGAGAAGCCTGAACTCTGAAGATTCTCTTTAAATCTTGGGCAGCTATTCTGTGACTCTGCACTTCTGATTCCAAACATCCACAGAAATGCACTGTGAAACTTCAGTGAATTGTGACCCATGTTAGGAGTTGAGGGCGGATCGGAGAACCCTAGCATTCCATCGGGAAATGGCGCACATTTGCAGCCAACAACTGAAATCCGAACTCCTGGCACAGAGCCAGCCCTGCCCTCGGTCCGAATGCACAGTTCACTGGGAAGGCCATTTGGCCCGTCCTGAATCCTTAACCCTTGTTCACATCCCCATTAGGAGGAACAGTAGGCAGGCCCAACTCACTTCTAGACCAAGTGGCTGTTTGCCTGTGGGGTATAATTTGAGGGCAGTAAAGGCCTATGTGCCTGAAATAGTTGGAGAACATTGTTCAAATGACCACATGTTATTAACTGGGGTTACTAATGAAAACTGCACTCATGTGATTCTCCTGTGACTGGCATTCTTCTCAGTCATTTACTCTGAGTTCACTTTTTCTTTGTACTTTACATGTTGGATGTTCCCAGGGTGTTCTTCTCAGCTTTACTCTTTGCCAGGGTAGCCCTGTTCATTCTCATACCCAGACCTGACTTTTCCTTAAAATCTCTATTTGAATCTCTACCTGATTTCTAGATATCACAAATCTCTATATATCTTCCCCTCCCCCAGCATTTCAGAGTTCAATATTTTCCGAACCGAATCACCCAGTAGCATAATACAGAAAAAGTAAAGTATCTGTGGAATAAATAAACCTTGAAATATGAATTAATACATTAGTATAAATTTAGATGTTAGGTAAACTTTCACATATTTCTTAGGAAATTGAACTATTTTAGTTCCTGAGAACAGGGACATATCTAATTTATTGTTATATCTTTTGGACTATAGCATGGTGCCTGGACCATAATAGGTGACAAAAAATTTATGTTGAAATTAATGGACTAAATAAAAGAAACTTGGGACTGGTAGATTTTGAGAGGAGGAAAGAAGAGGTCCAAACCTGGAAGTATTGCCCAGGGAAGGCAGCCCCATGTGGGATGAGTAGGATCACATGGGGACACGATATCCCATTATACAAAAGAATAATGGAGAACAGTCCAGCTAAGAGTAAAAGTTAGACTCTGCTTACTTCACTGAATTGGTTAGGGCCATCTCAGGCTCTTAAGACATAGTCCTTGGCTCTGCGGCTGGAGAATAAATTATACTTTGGCAAATGTTGAACCATTGGTACAGACCCAGGGTGATACTTCCATGAAGACTCAGTTGGTTTCCAGAATTTCCTTTTACTTTTCGCACCATCATTTTCCCTGGGGAACAAGTCCCTGAAGTGGTCCCAGCTGTTTTTTTTGTGGCTTCCAGTGGTCTGAGCACTCAGAAGAACACGCAAAGGCAGCTAGCCAGGTGAACACTTAGAGAAGCTTTTGGAAAATATGTTTTTTCCTCTCATAGCTGGTCCTGATGAGCTGGCTGCTGGCTTGTAGACACACAAGGTGAGACAGTCCAAACTCTGAAGATGTCCAATTGAGTCAGCCGTGGTGTACTGCATCCCTATCTGCAGGCAATGGGATGCTCTGGGAGCAGGGGAGGGGAGCCTGAGCATTGGGATGTATGAATTTTATCACTGCTGCCTTGGGATAATTGTTTCAGAGATGTAGACTCTTCTTTTGGCTTAAATGAATTCTTGCTTGAAGGAAGTCCTCCTCTTAACAGAAAGTCCCTCCACTAGTAATGAGACAACGGGGATAGTTAAGAGGGTTCACATGGAAAGCAGATAGGAAGAAGGAAGACTGCTGCATTTGGTAGAGGGTAGTTGGGGCATCAGGGTTCCAGGTGAAATAGGAAGACTAGGCTACCCATATTGGAAGCTGGTCTGAAATACAGGGTGGTGAGGAGCAGGGGTGGTAGAAGGAAGGGTGGTCTCCAATTTAAAGATTAGTATAATTAGAGTGGGGCTGGCTGGTCCTGGGTCTGAGCAGTAGAAGTGACTTTAGAATGCCAAATATCAGCCCATGGTCAAGGGCCGAGTGAATGGTTTAGATCTAAGCCTAGCGGGAAGGTGGAGTTGAGGTTAACTCTTTTCTGCCCTTGCTGGAATTACTACAGGACAGCCGTAAGTTGACATTTGGTTGGTGTTTACTAGGTGAGAAGATAGGAAATTAAGAGGAAGAAGACAGCTTGAATAAAGGATTGACTAATCCCTCCTGGATTTATTTTCCATCTATTCATATCCTTATGTATTTTCATCTATTATTTTCTCTTTGATTGTCCCTTGAAAGATGTCTTCTCTTTGCTCTCAGCTGCTCATGCATATGGGCTAGGCCTAGCTTCCTGTTTTGGATTCTCAAGGACACCATCTCTATGCCTACTTTCAACTGCTACCAAGGAGCATCTATTTTTGTTTTCTATAACTTGTCTCTAATATATTGCCTTTTGGAAAACAAGCTGCTTGATCTTCCCCAAAGGATGCAGAGAAACATTTCTTTTGTAACCATAACTCTAATGTAAATTTTCTCACATAGCTACAATTTATAGCCTATTTTAGTTTTTCTTAATCTTGCTTTCTTGATTCAACTACTATATTGAACACTGAAACCAAGACACATTACCATATAGAAAAATTTAATTTTAGTGAGTTCCAGTTATTTCCTTTTTGATGCATTATCCATCTTATTTAGGAAAATATTGTGTTTTCCAGTGTCATAAAAATAATCTCATATATTTCAGAATGTATCTTAAATTGTTTGTAGATTTAAGTCTTTAATTTATATGGATGTTTTTATGTGTAGTATAACATAGAAAATGAATTTTAATTAAAAAATCTGAATAGCTAGTTGTCTTAGCACCATTTAAAAATATATCTCTTATTTATTTCAGAGAGGAAGGGAGAGGGAGAGAGAGATAGAGACATCAATGATGAGAGAGAATCATTGATTGGCCACCTCCTACACACCCTCCCCAGGGGATCAAGCCCACAACCCAGACATGTGCCCTGACCAGAAATTGAACCGTGACCTCCTGGCTCATAGGTGGACTCTCAACCACTGAACCATGCTGGACCAGGCTCAGCACCATTTTTAAATTGTGCATTCTTTTCAACAGTAACCTGTTATTAATTAAGGCTCCATATAAATGTTAGTTTTTTAATCCAAACTTTCTCTTCTATTCTGTTAATCTCTTTGTCTATCCCTGGACAAATCCATTACTTTAATTATTATATCATGAAAATAAATCTTCTTTCCTGGAAGGGCCTATCTTTGCCTTTCCACCAATAACATATCTTTATAAAGTTTTTTAAAAAATTAGAATTGCACTGAATTTATACTTCAACTTAGGAGTGAATTGATTTCTTTAAGATACGGATTCTTCCTATTCATGAATATGTTATATCATTACCTTTATTTAGGTCTTCTTTAATATTACTTCTTTAATATCACTCAATAAAATTTTATATTTCTTGATAAAAATCTGCACCATTGTTAGATTTATTTATTATAAATTAATTTGTATATTCACATATCTGTATTTGATGGGATCTTATTTAAGATTACATTTGCCAACTATTTGCTGTTAGCCTATAGAAATGAAATGAACTTTTATATATTGATGTTATAGTTTGTGTTTTCCATAGGAACAATTGTATCTGTAAGTAATAAGAGTTTTGTTTTTTCCTTCCTAATCCTTAAACCTCTTTTAAAAAAAAATATTTCTTACTGTATAAACTGGGGTTTCTAGTAAATGTTCTTTAAGTTCATGACCACGCAACTTAGATAAGCTTCAATTTAATCACATTATACTCCATTTATTGTCCCACTCTCCTGGAAAACTATTCCATACCCCTTTTCTCCTCAAATCTTCAAGACCTGCTCCTCTATCTGCACCTTCATCCAATAACATCTTTCCCCCAATGCACTGGAAAAAAATTGGAGTGATCAGAGAACTTCTACAGACTCTCAACCCCAAATCCTCTACTTCCCTGCATCTTTATCCATATATTTTGCTTTCCTGCAGATACCACAGAGGACACATTCCTAGGATTAAACCCAACGTCATCATGATGCACAGCCATTTTTAGATTTTGATTGTTTGGCAAATGTTTTGTTTAGGATTTCCCCATCTCTATTCATGAGAGAGAATGGCTTGTGGCTTTTCTTTTTCATACTTTCCTTGTCAAATGTTGGCCTTGATGTTTACTCTATCTTCATAAAATAAGACAAGGTTCATTGCTCCTATTTCTATTTTCTGGAAGAATTTGTTTTAGATTGAAATTACTTGTTTCTTGAACATGTGGCAGAACTTGCTGGTAAAACCATTTTATGTTTTCTTTGTAAAAAATGTAACTGCTGATTTATTTTTCTAGTGGTCTATCTTTCTTGAATCAATTTTGATGAAATATAATTTTCTAGGAAGTTGACTATTTCTTTTTAAAAAATATGTTTTTATTGATTTCAGAGAGGAAGGGAGAGAAAGAGTGATAGAAACATCAATGATGAGAATCATTGGTTGGCTGCCTCCTGCATGCCCCCTACTGGGGATTGAGCCTGCAATCTGGGCATGTGTATGTGTCCTGACTGGGAATAAAACCATAACCTCTTTGTTTATAGATTGACACTCAACCACTGAGCCATGTCAGCTGGGGGGAAGTTGACTATTTTAACTAAGTTTTCAAATTTATCATCATACAACTTAACAAAAAGAAGATAAACAATCCAATCAAAAAATGTTCAAAGGATCTAAATAGACACCTTTCAAAAGAGGACATTCAGAAAACCAAGAGACATATGAAAACATGCTCAAAGTCACTAATCATCCGAGAGATGCAAATCAAAACAACAATGAGCTACCATCTCACACCTGTCAGACTGGCTATCATCAACAAATCAACAAACAACAAGTGCTGGAGAGGATGTGGAGAAAAAGGAACACTCATGCACTGCTGGTGGGAATGCAGACTGGTGCAGCCACTATGGAAGACAGTATGGAGTTTCCTCAAAAAACTACAAATGGAACTCCCATTTGACCCCTTGATCCCACTTCTAGGAATATATCCCAAGAAACCAGAAACACCAATCAGAAAGGATATGTGCACCCCTATGTTCATAGCAGCACAATTCACCATAGCTAAGATCTGGAAACAGCCTAAGTGCCCATCAGTAGATGAATGGATTAGAAAACTGTGGTACATCTAATTAGTTATTGATAGAATTTAGCAATACCATTATTTTTTAAATTGAGATATAATTGACATAGAACATTATATTAGTTTCAGGTGTACAATTAGATATTTCTATATATTGTGCAATTATCACCTCAATAATTCTAATTAACAACACTAATTAAAAATTCTGTTGATTTCTATATATTAATTTATATTCAGCAATTTTGCTACATTTTCTTATTACTGTAATAGTTTGTAGTTGGATTTTCTTTGTTCACTATCAAATCATCTGAAAATTGAGACATTTTTTCTGTTTCTTTTTGTCTTATATATCTTTTTTAAAGACTATTATATCTTTTGAAATTATAATAATAAGCATAATAATAATAGTTATTATTTTGTCTTGTCTTATAGTACAATGGCAATTAAAGTGGTTAAAGTGGTACCTTTATCTTTTTTTCTGAGTGTAATGAAATCTCTCTAAAGTTTTACTGGTGTTTAACACCCATCTCACTTTACTTCAAAAATGTGTGTGTGTGTGTGTGTGTGTGTGTGTGTGTGTGTGTGTGTGTGTGTGTGTTACTTCAGGGCCCAAAGAACCGAAAATAACCTTTTCCAGACCAGATATGATTTTTTGGACAACTGGATGTGCCTGCATGAATTTAGAAAAACCTGCAGAAAAAAACAAAACAAAAACGACAGAAAACTCCAAACCACACTGTAGGCTCAGCACAGATAAAGAATCTGACCTGTGGCTTGAGCCCACCAAGGGTACAATGGGCTTACCTACACCGAATAAAGCCATCTAGTCCTCACCATCCTTAAGCACATGGCATCTTACTAAGCTAGAAGAATGCAGGTTCACAAACAGTCATATGCCAAGTTTCCACTTAGATCGAAAAGCAAAGAATAAAGGGAAAGAGGAAATGCTTCTTCCTTTATAGCCTATATTATTGTCCAAATAATATATCCTTTTTGCTGAAAAAATAAAATACAGCTTAGCAAAAAGAGGGAAATAAATTATTGATAACTCTTCCTTCCAGGGACATTTCATTGGCAAACTCTTTACTCTTTTTCTATGAATATTGTTAAAGTAAGCAAGGAGGCTATTAGAATGAAGTGTCTCCAGTGCTGTGGCAGCCTACGTAAGCAACCCAAAGTCTAAGCCTGTAATTTCCTCAACATTATGAAATTAAAATTCTAAGGACAACCAATCATTAACAGCCAAATAGGCTTTATGCTATAGCCAATCAATCATTTATTTTTACTTTGCTTCTCCTTTTCTCTACAAAAGTCTCTCCCTGCTATTGGTGGAGCACTCTTAACTGCTTCTGGTTTGGTGCAGGCAGATTCTAATCAATTTTTGCTCAAATAAATCTTTAAAATTTCTAACTGCCTCAGTTTATCTTATAACAGCTCATAGCACAAACATTTTCTTAAGTCATTATCTGATTTTTATCAGCCCATGCACGACAATCTTTAGGGTTTTATTGGTTAGTAGTTTGTCTTAGAGAAGATGCCACTTACGTCCAACATGACTACTGGATACAGTGTCTGGAGTGGAAAACAGCTGTGTGGCACCTAATTCTTTTGGAGAGACATTCCCCACCAGTACTTTGGGCTGCTTGGATGCTCTTTCAGTCATTGGTGTCCCAACTCATTTTTTCAAATGGAAACATTTACTAAAAACAACAAAGAGAGATGGAGATATCTTGGAGATAAATTCACATAAACATTTCCAGGGCTTAGATATAAACCATATAAAACAGTCCCTATGAGAACCAAATTGAAGAAAATGTGAAGGTAGAAAATAGTAATTTCACCAGTTGAGGTTCTATGTCATGTTATCCTCTTCACAACTGACAACGAATAAGTTTGCAAACACTGAAAAAGAACTATCCAAACAATATGGGGAACTTTTTCCAGAGGAGTGAAAGGAAAAAAACATTTTCCCCTTTATTATTTTGCATTTTGCCACCCCAGTTTCACAATGGGAGGACCCATAATTTTGTTTTCTTAGACTAACAATCTCCCCCGCAAAAGCCTGATGAACTTTAACTGCAGCCTTGGCCACGTTTTTCAAGGCAAAACCATTTTGTTGACTCCTGATGTTGGAGAGATGCCAACCTATCAGGCTGAGCCGGCTCCTGGTGAGAATTCTGTTCAAGAATCCGGGCTTGAAAAAATTGTTTTCTGAGAAGGATTTTATGTTTATAGACATTCTGTTAATCTGTTCATTATTTACGATGGTGTTAAGGACAAGAAGCTTACAGTAAACTGGACCAAGACTAAATTTTACTGGCACTTAGTAGTTATAAAATCCCTGTGTCTTATGGAGTCTGTTTTTGTTTCTTCCCATCTCCCACCCATACAAGAGAAATGCATGCACGGTCCTGGAAAACCTGAGTCAGTGATGGGCTCTGTGAAAAACTAGTCTTCCCCAGCACACATATTCCCTGTTTATGTCTTTCTCTTTTTCATAAAGTAGGCGATTGGCCTCTTGGAATAATATGTGGAATTCTAATTGTTCTCAAAGAAGATATGTGGCTGTTTTTTCCTTTGTCCAAAATAGAAGGGAAGGCCAAATAGTTTTTCATTAGTGTTGAATGAGTCATGACTTCTGGTCATAGTTCAGTAGAAGAGCAGTTTATCATTGACAACTATTCTGAAGGTCAGAAGAGCTTTTTGACTTCCTCTTAGGCATGGCTCTTCTAGATGGCTTTTTATGTCTACCATCCCCTTCCCCTACCCCCACTCCCAAACATTTCCACCCTACGAATAGTTTTAAGATTAGCCATACAGAGGACTTTTTAATGTTATTCATAACCATTCTTTGTTTCAAGGAAGGTGTAGAAATGCCTAGAAGGAAGAAAGGTGCTGGGTAGAGTACTAACTGAAAATAATTAGTTAAGGGAAAGATCATACATGGGAAGATAGAAAATAATATCAATAGTATATGCCAAACTGCATCCAGGATGCACACTCATGTCATTGTCCAGAGAAAGGAAATCTGATTTCATAGGATACATTAGCCCAGGGTAGAATAACTGATGTATCGTACAAGCCCAGATTTGAAACAACAGACTTAAAACAATAGGAGGTTATTTCTGGCTCACTGAACCGTTGGGTATTTGGTGGGGAATATTACAGGGGTAATTCAGGAACTCATACTCCTTCTATCTCTGGGTTTCAACCTCTTTTATTTACACAGTCTTCTCTATTGATCTGATGACTGGGGAGAGAATTAGAGGATTGCATACAGGAGGATTTTATCAGCACATCACTGTGCCAACATTCTATTGGTTACAATTCTGTCACGTGGTCACATATAACTGCAAGAGAGGCAGGAAGACATGGATTGCCATGTGTCCAAGAGGACAAAAAAAAATGAGTTTTGATGACACATGGCAGAGGATGAAGATACTTTTTAGGAGAATTGAAGGAATGATAGAGTCCCAATAAACTCACTGTTTAAGCAGTTGCATCATTAGTTCCTTCCCCCATTTCTCTTTTAGCCTTTGATTCTGAGTCTACATATTAACCCAGTCTCCTAGCTAGGAGTGCATCTCATAGAGAAAAGTGCCTTTCCTAGAGGGCATTCTCCTTTACTGAGTCCCTGATGTCTTCTGGAGGATGTCACTGAGACCCTTAGCTGTCATACTTTGCTGTTAGAAGAGAAACAGAAGACTTGATACCTGCTTTAGAGTACTAGAGCAATTTCCTTGACAAGATGAAATATATATATATATATATATATATATATATATATATATATATATATCAAGTAGAGAATAGTCCATAACTGTAGATTACTTAGGTTTAGGGGGTTGATGAAATACACGGTGCGGCCATTCATATCATCACAGCTATAGTGTGTTACAACTTTCTTGTGTACAAAGGTGGGATAGTTAGTCTCAAATAAAATAAATTGGTGAAACAGTCTTGACTGGCTGGGTTGTCATTATTGCAGCTAAAGAATCCAATGTGCTGCCTCTTTATGAAGAATATACATCAGGCAAAATAGGAGAGATGATGCAGGCCAACCGATTTACTTTGGTGTGTGTATGTGTGTATGTATGTATGCATATTCTTTTTAATGTACATGCTTTTAATTTTTGTCAGGGAGAGTCCTATCTTATTTTAATTTCCAACTTTCAAAGAAACTCTTACTTCTCACAGGAATTCTTCAATAAGCTTTAGGTGAAGAAAGGATAAGATAATTTAAGAATATAAAAGAAATGAGATAAACTAAAATTAGGCCATTGAAGCCTGTCTCCTTCCTGCTCCCACTAAGAAACTGCCCCTGCCTGAGGGTCAGGAAGATGGGGTATAGAATGACCCTCACAAATAGACAAATGACTGCCTCCACTGCTGTGGAAACAGCACTACTGACTACTTCCCAGGGCTCAGGATGCCTCAGATTTGCCATCACAAGCAGGTGACGAAAGGGAATTCTCTGGCTTTGCATAGGACTGGCTGAAATTCTGTTATTGGAAATTCTCTGAGAAGCTCATGCAGGAAAAACTTTTCCCCCTTAATTTATGAGATCCCAAATGCTACTACTGGCATTAGATGATTAAGTTGGGACATTTGTCTGAACTGCATGCACAGGGCTATATACTGCTATTCCAAGAATCTCAGGTAGACATCACACACCATTGCCATCATCTCTTGGATGTCGCCAGCAGGAAATCTCAGAAGGCTTCCAAGACAGTCTGTACTGCTGAGCTTTCCAGAGAGGCCCTGGCAAAGCAGACATAAGAAGTCAGCTCTGTCTGGATTGGTAGCTGGGCCTGGATGTGTCTAAAGCCCCGAGTGCCATCGTAGTGGAAAAGAGCTGGGTGGGTGCCCTGAAGTAGCATTAGCAAGAGCAGAATATTGACGCCTGTCAGATGCTCTGTGTCAGAGGTGACTGTGACTGCTGCCTCCCCATTGATCAGATTAGGCAGGCACTCATTGGTGTTGAGTTGCAAACGTCTGGATTTTGCTTCTCCTGGCAGTGGCTCCTGGGATAGGAGAGAAAACAGCTTATAAATTCTTTAATGATTCTTGGAGCCAAGGGAAGCTTACAGCCTTTTCAGGCAATGTTATTTAAAAGGTTCCAGGGGACATAAAGGTAAATAGCTTGAAAAATAGGGGAAAGTTATGTCTTTCTTCCTCAGAGAACATTACACAGATTGATTTAATCCCTAGTGAATTCTTCTTGTGATTATGAGGCACAGTAGGGAGCACTGTGCTGGGACCTCCTGATCTGGTGCCTTGTACAGCCCCCGCCTTGTCAGGGATGTTTACCACTTGGTTTCACAGTGTACTTTTCTTTTGAAGAAGCATTTGGAAATCAGACTATTAAAATTTATTTTTTAATTAAATTTATTGGGGTGACATTGGTTGACATGAACATACAGGTTTCAGGTGTGGGTTTCTGTTACAAGATCTCTATATTGTACTGTGTGCCCACCACACAAAGTCTAATCTTCTCCAGTCACCATATACCTCTTTCTCCCCCCACACCCTTCCCTCTGGCAACCACCACACTGCTGTTAATTTCTTTCTTGAATAAATATTTGGAAATTAGGCTCTTAAATCTCTCTCTCTATGTCATTGCAGATATCTGAACATCAGCTGAAATGTCCTCAGGGAATGTCTGAGGAAGCAGGAGAGATTAGATTTCCCAACATCTTGTATAATTTTGAGTTCCTTTGACTTTCAAATATTTCAGATCAAAAGAACTTCCTTCCTTTAATGCTTTCTTTTTTATAAAAAAAAGTTTCATAAAAACTGTCTAAGTGATGATCCTGGACTTAATCACTAGTTGTCAATATTTGGAATTGGTTTTCCCAGGCCTTATACATACATGGCACAGCAAATTTTCAGGCCGATTTCTATGGCTGCCATGGGACCCATCATAATGCTTGATTCCCATAGGTATAGGGATGGTACTGGAATGAACAGCAGGTCAATACCTTTTACCTCAACTTTCTACTGTCCTGGGCACCACTTATGCTACTGATTCCACCCTATTCCTAAGGAAATCTTTGATTTCCCCATTTCCCTTTTTTTTTTTTGTTAACTAAAAGCTAAATTTCTTAATCTAACCTCTAAATGATTCTACATAGCAGAAACCCCTATAAAGAAAGACTTGTCTTTTTGCTTATCCATTTTGTAAGCAACTGCCTTTTCAGGTGTTCTGATATAGAGAGTAAAAGCTCATGGATGAGAAGGACAACCCATTTCTAAAAGCAAATACTTACTACCTATTTATTAGAATATAGTTCCAATAAGGTTAGGGATCTTTGTCTACTCTACTCACTGATGCTGTGTGACTCGGCATGGCTTTAGGAAATGCTCTGTCTTATACAGGAGGCACACAGGAGCGGGAGACCTAGTTCAAAGAATCTGAGAAAGATAGGTTCAAATGCATTTGAATCATGGAGCAGAACATCATGGATTCTGCCTTTTGAGGGTCAGGGCCGCTCCAGAGAGTAGGTTGAACTGGCATGGGGTGTTCAAGGATAGGTCCTTTATCGGGGAGCCAGGATATCACAGGCAGAGAGACCAATATGAACAGAAGGAGAGGCACATGACTGAATGTTGTGTTTCAAAGTGGGTTTCCCCAGTCTTCTTTTACACCATTTGTCCATAACTTCTGTGTTTTCACCCATTCACTTAATCCTTCATACTAAAGTCAACAGGCATGTCTTAAGCATCAACCAGGTGTTAGGAATAATTCTAGCCCCTGAGAACACAAAAATGAGCAGGTGAAACAAAGGCCCTGCCCTCAGGAAGCTTGCCTTCTAGTGAGAGGAGACAGATGGCTGATGAGCAAATATGACCAGGGTTTACAAAAGTTATAAAAAATAAAATCAAGTAAGGGGATACAAAATAGTTGGTGGGCTACTTTAATCAGGATGGCCAGGAAAGGGCTGTAGGTGACGAAGACATTTCAGCAGAAACCTGAAGTGGGAGAGTGAGCTTAGAGTGTGATTCTGTAGTTTTCCTTTAAAAACCCTTGTAGGTTAGTCCTGTTAGCTTTGGAGAAGCATGAAAAGAGAGGAGAAGGGTTTGGGGGGATGAGGTGAAAATGGTGAAGAGATTGAGAAGTACAGATTGGTAGTCACAAAACAGTCACAGGGATGTAATGTACGGCATAGGAAATATAGTCAATAATATTGTGATAATTATGTATGGTACCAGGTGGGTATTGGAAATATCAGAGAGAACTCTTTGTAAAGTATATGATTATCTAACCACTGTGATGTACACCTGAAACAAATCCAAGATAATATTGAATGTAAGCTGTACTTGAAAATATTTTTAAAAAATAGAGAGAAGGGATCCCTCAAGGGAATGATTTTTAGGAAAGAGACACCCTGAGACTGAATACCCCAATTGGGAACTGGAATTACACACTGCCCTTTGTGAACGTAATTGCTCCATCCAGGGCCCAGTGGCTCAGGAGTGGGCCTGGGTCTGGGCTGAAGAGGAGGTACACAGACAGATTGGGACAGGCGGAAGGAACCTGTTTTTCTGATTCCCAAAGGAAAACTCATTTTGTAGGAAAGGCTGCTGCTGAAGCTGTTGGAGATTATCTGTCACCTGCAGTGACATGTCCAAGTAAGAAGTGGATTTTCCATGCTCTTTGGGGACAGTTTACCAGAGCTTTCTATGAACGTACTTTGGATAAAGTGATCGCTAATGTCAGCTTGCCTCAGCTTGATCTGTAATAAGAGTGGAAAAGCTTTTGATGGTTGTATTGCAGGCATTTATAGGTTATTCTTGCTGTGTTTTATGTTTTTTTCTAGTTGATGATGAAGTATGCTGTGAAGGGAGCCCTGTTAAACACAATGCTTCCCTGAGTCTAGAAGCCTGTCGCATAGCAAATATTTTATAGCTAAACTTTATTACACTCAAACTTCACAGAGACATTTGTGAACCTTATTGCATTTTGATATGAAATGAGCCCAGAAAGGTATTTTTGATTTTATGGGAATGGAACTTTTCACTGTATGGAACTTTCAAAGTGCTGTCGAATGCCAGAGTTCAAAGTGATTTTGCAAATGTTAATTTCTCTAGGGATGTTTGGGACATTAAACAATTGCTGATGACTTCTACATCTTGCATCTAACTTTTTTTTTTCATTTGGAAAACATGTACAGTTTCTTCAGTAAAAGGAATTTGTGCACTTTGTGGTTTATGTTGTATCCATGCCATGGTAAGAAGGGAGACCTTGTTTATTGCAAGAGGAGGCATATAAGGAAAATAAAAAGAAGAAAATATCATTTAATAGATAAATAGTTATGCCCAGTGTGACATTTTTCTAACCCCTTCAAGGACACACATTCCTAAAGCTCTGTGAGTTAGCCTTTTAGAATACATTTGAGGATTAACTATTAACTTGCCTTAGTAAGATTTTCTGCAATGCCAACCAATGGAAGCTGTGGCTTTTCTGAGTCTCATTCACTCATAACTAATTCATTCTATGTTTATTAAATGCTTACCTTGTATCAGACACTGTGCTAGGTACAGATGACAAAGAGAGGAAAGACATATTTCTCAAGGAGTTTATGGTTCAGACCCAGATGACTAAGCAAAGACATATGCACAGACTGTTATCTGAATACAGATGAGAAACTTACAAATTAGGGTGTGTTGTGTGTACAGGATGTTCACACGGGCCACATCAGTAAAGACTTCTGGGAAGGAGCAACACCTGAACTGGGTCTTTGGGGATGAGTGAGGGTTAGGTAGAGAAATGTTAAGATTGTTATTCATGTACATCACTAAAGTAAGTGGGGGAAGGATATATGCACATTCTGAGACCAGGTCAAAGTAAGCCAAAGAAACTGCTTAGGAAAGTGGAATTCAGAATGACAGTCTACTTCCCAGGGGTGTGAGCCATGCTAACCTTGGCTGGTAAGTACGTAATAATCCTATTATCTCAATCTAACTTTTTAGCATCATGATAGTCTTTATATTTGCTTAGTATCTATGGTTTATGCATTATTTTTCATGTGTATTAAATAATTTAACCTTGATAGCCACCTGGTGAGATGGATATTATTGTTACTTTATAGATAAAGAAGTGAATAAAAAAGACATCAAGTGACCTACTCAAGGTTACAAAGTTAGAACATGGCTTAACTAGGCCCTGAAAATAGCCCTTTCAATGTAGGTTCTGAACTTACCTACTGTGTCACAGGACCTTTACTAGTTTACTTTTATTGATTGATTTAATATATATTCATGTAATACTGCACGTATATGTGTATGTATGTGTATTCCATAACCATTTTTTGGACACAGACTGTGTGCCAGACAGGCACTGTTCTAGGTTCTGGGATATAACAGTGAACTAAACAGATAATTTACTTTGTGACAGATAAAAATACACATGATGATATGACAGTGCCTGGAGGAAGGGACTGCGTTTTAAATGGTTGCTTTTCTTTCATTGTTGCTCCAATAATTATGTAGGATTTATTTATTTCTGGGTGCTCACATGACCCATGTTCTTCAGTGAAAATTTACTAAGGGCTTTCATGTATAAACTACCATGTGGCACTCTTCCATTATTTTTGTGAATTTATAAGAAATAAAGGGAACTTCATTTGTCGAGAGACCAGCATATTTTGGGGCAAATACCTTATGCCTCATTTAGGAGATGCTGGCAGAGTCCTTCAAAGCACCAGGATTCCCTCCCAGCTGATTCTTTTATTTCTTGGAAGGTTCAAGAAGGACCACCTTCTTCCTCTTAGAGGCAGGAGATGAATCCCAAGATGACTCTTTGTTCCTGCTGCTGAGGTATCTGGCTAATACCTGTCCATGCTCACAGCAACCAGCAAAGGTGTCTGTCCTACAAAAACATCCTCTCAAACTCCTTTCTTCATAGAGCCTGATTCCTTTCCAAAACTTAAGTGTTGGTGGGAATGCCCTACTATTTATTAGTAAATTATCTCACTGAGGATGATGATTCAATGCTCAGCAACTAAGGTTTGTCACAACTCAGGTTGTCACACAAGATACTCTCCAAGAACACTGTAGGATCACACTGGTCCCACAGTATTATCAGCACCACCCGCCTGGAATTGCACTGCCTTCCCCTCCACCACACCTGTCACTCTAATTTTAGAGTACAAGTGAGACCATCGAATTGTGGGCAGAGCTGGAGGAGCGTGATAGCCCCAGGTAGGGAGGTGGGGATGGAGCCCTTGCTCCACCACAGCAATCTAAATGTCTTTTCCCATTAGCTGACTATATCTGGGCAGATATATTCAATATAAAAGAACGGAATTAAACATGGGCCTCTGAAACATCCCAGACTGGAGTCCACAGCTGGAGTTCTGGAGGAGGTGCCTGTGAGAACACGGGACCAGAAAGTGAGCCCTGGGGTGGTCTTGGACAAACCCCTTCTGCTGCGCGAGCCTTTGAGATTGAGACTGGTGTAGCATCCCAGCTGTGAAGAAAATGGACTGCCCAGCACGCAGAATTTCTTCCACTTACTAGCTATTTGACTTTGGGCAAGCCACTTTAGCTTTATGAGGCCATTTCTGCATCTTTCAAGTGACATCGGAACACTTACTCAGGATTTTGTTTTTGTTTTTAGGCTGGAGGTAATAGATGCTGTCTTAATCGGGTTCTTTAACGAGAAGTGTGTGGGTTTGCTTCCACACTGGCAATCTGCTGCACAGATGACCTGGCGTGAGGGTTATAATGGCCAATGGCTTCAGCAGCAGCTGTCCCTCTGGTTCTCAAGTCTCAACACAATAACTACACCTCCTCAGCAGCAGCCTGACCTTATGTGATCCAACGATTCTGTGCTCACCGGCTATTTATACTTCTGCAAATACGGGCTGTGACTTGGGTTTTGCTCATTTGATATGGAACACCCTGGCATGGCAGCGTTTGAGCCAGCTTTGAGCTAGGGGTCTTGCTTATTTATAGCCTTTGTGGGCATGTATAGGATTGCTTTGGTTTGTGCCCTGATTCCTGTTATAATCAGTAGTAGCAGGGCTAGTTTCACCCAAGTTCTAAGTTGGGGCCTTTATAACTGGGAAAGGGCTGTGATTGTAATAGGTATTTTAAGGCTTAACAATGTGTTCGTGGATATAGCATAGCTCTGCATGTAGACAGGCTCTACAAAACTGAAGCTTACCTAATGGCCTCAAGACTAAGCTGTAGGGTATCCTATATAATAAAGAGCTAATATGCTAATTAGACCAAACAGCCGAACAACCTTCTGGACAAACTTTTGGCCAAAGCTGGGGCTGCAAGTGGCTGTGAGGACCGGCTGGGGCTGTGAGGGCTGGCCGAGGCAGCGGGGCTGTGAGGGCCAAGCCCCTTGCACAAATTTCGTGCATTGGGCCTCTAGTTAAGGAATAAAAGCCACTACAGAACAATGTGGTAAGCAGCCGGTCCGCCCCCCTCCCAAGGCTCCAGTGTGGCCACAACAGTCCAGATGCTCACATATCCCAAGGGAGTACGTGCTGCACTGAAGCATCCAGTCACACTGAGAAGCAGACAACGCCATGGGAAGTGTCTTTTTGGCTCTGAAGGATCATCAACATTTATATACAATGAATGCATATGATTACATATACTATCAGGAAGAGAGGGACAGTGGCTGGGTGGTCTCAAGGATTTCATATGGTTAAATTGTTTATTCAGTGTCAGTTAAAATAGCCTGTTCATAGACATAAATAGTTAGGATAAAGATTTAGGACCACCTGATAGCTGTTTTGCTGTTCCCCCAAGTTGTCATGATAAAGCATGTGGTAAAATGGTTTCAATTGATTTTTTTAAAGAAATCCATAGCTACATTTGTGCAAAACAGGAAGTGCCAGGGGGTTAACCACACAGCCCCTGAATTTATTTCTCTCACATCATCAGGCAAAGGAAAGAACCTCACAAGTTGCAAACTATGGGACACAAGTAGCCTTTTCTGGGGGATGTGAGGTGGATGGGATCTGGTTCCGATGCCCTGGTAGTGAGGAAGCCAAGCTTTAAGACAACTTAAATTCTGTTGTGGATGTCGTGTTTGGGTCCTTTGCTTCATGGCCATGGCTGTGTTCTTTGAAGAGGAAACCCACAAGGCTGTCAATGTTACAAAGTCACATGTGTTGTGACCTTTACTTATATGCAGCCTCCCAGGCATTGCCATTTTCCAAGGGACGGATCCCACTGGCTCTGATGACTTTTCCCTTCACCCAAACCACTTTAACGTGACAGAACTCTTAAAAAAGCTCAACAAATCAGAGGTTTGGCGAAAAATCTGAAATTGTTGGAAATGGACTCCATTGTGGAAAATCCTTATCATTATAAGTCTTTTGGGGTGCAGGATCCAAGAGATGCTCCCCCTCCCATCTGACATGAAGCAGGCAGGGAAGATTTGCTATTCCTGGATAAAGGTGTGCAAACTATTCCAAGAATTTCCTGCTTATCCTTGTCTTGAATGATACAAGTACTGTCCTTGGCACATGAATCCGTCCCACTGCTATGTGGTATGGCTTTCTTGGAGTCTTTCTTAGAAAAATAAGTCTTGAGAGAACTTTTGGAATAAGTTGTCTTGGTTTTGCATTTCACTGCAAAAAAGTGAACATTGATCTACTCTAACATGCTAGTGTAGTGTGGTGGTAAAGAACTTGGTATGTGGAATTAGACAGATCTGCGTTTGAATTCAAGGTCCCTATGTATTAATTGTGTGAACGTCGGCAAGTTTCTTTAACACACTAATCCTTGTTTTTGACAGTTATAAAGTGGGCATAATAATAATACCTCCTTCACAAAGTTGTTGTAGCATTTATAAGCATTCAATTAATGGTAGCTAATTATAACATGATGATATGTTAACGGTGAGCCCTCCAGGCACTTATGTGCTGGGAGAACTAAGGAAGTTGAGTCGTTATATTCGGCGTGAAAACCTGGGTCCCATGAAGTAAAAAATGATCTTGGACTGGGAGTTAGCATAAAGGAGTGATTGAATATTTCTTTTTTGGGGAAAAAAAACACTAAATATTTTGCAGTTGAAAAAATATTTCATGAACTAGATTGAAATTCTCACATTCGATGTGAGCCAGCTCAGCTGAATGTCTGTTATTTGGGGCTGGACAGTGAGGGATGCCATACAAAGCTCTCCTGTGTCCAGGTTGAGTAACAGCCATATGATACTCCCAGACATACCTTCCCAAGCCACATGACACATTGCCATGCTGAGCACAGAGAGTCTGTATATTTCTCTTTCCTGTTATTACATATTCCAGGTGGAATTTTAGGGACTTGCTTTTAATGAGAGAGAGAGAGACAGAGAAAGAGAGAGACTTGAACTATATATTTTCCTCTCCTTTGGCCAGAGCATCCATTTCCAGTGGCAACATACCACATAAAAAAGGCATAGTTATCCCAAGAACAGATAACAGTGTATGTAGGTATATAAGCATATGGACATATTTAAATTAATGTTTAGAACTCACTTAAGAATACAAATTTAGCATGTATGAATTGCTGGAGAAGACTATTTAGTTGTGAAAAGCTTAATAATGTGAAAGAACCTCATTTTTGTAGAAATAGTCCTTTTATTCTTTAATAAAAGCTTTGTAAGTAAAGTAAAATTGTCACTTGCAGTTTCCTGATGGGAGTGGGGAGAAAAGAAGTCCTTAGGAGGCACTGAAAGATTCAAATCCCTTCTAAGGCAGCACTCTGAAGGTGACAGAGATGTGAAAAAAAATTAGCCCGTGTGATGGTTCCATGGGCAGTCTGGGAGAATGAGATGAAGGTGGTAGGGAATGATGGGAGGGGGGTGGCAGGTGGAAGGGTATGGCCATCATCATATGGATTAAGAGTAACCACAGAGGTAAGAGCAGACAACAAAGACATGAGTATGAAGCATGGAACCGAGCAGAATGGGAAAGGAGGGATTAACTGAGGGGGAGGGAGGACTACACATAGTACTTGCCCGCATAAAATTTCTTGACTGTTAGAATGTAAGTGTACTGTAGTTTTTATATTTTTAATGTATTTGTTAAGAGTGAATCAGTCAGGGTAATGGCAAATAACAGCTGGAACCCTTACAATGGGTAACGTAGGAGAGTTTAATGAAGGGATGATGTTTGCAGGCATGGGCAGAGTGCATGGAAGCCATGGGGGGGGCGCGTGAAAAGTGGGAGGCATTTCTACCCCAGCTTGATGTGCCAAAGGGAGGGGGGAGTTCCTGGAACCCTGATGGAGAGCATCAGGTGGAGAAGGAGACAGGATCATACAGGTCAGTCTCTAAGACATGGAGCAGGTGGAGAGGCGTGGAGAGCTGATTTTGACATTTCTCATAAATGTAGGAACTCTCTCTACATGTGATACTACATTCATTTTCTCCTTTGCAACTGGCATCTGAAATTAGTATGGCTCAATATTTAATAACTGAGGTATCAGGATAAGTCAGTCATGAATGAGCTATGCACCCTTTATTAACTGTGTATATGCAAGGGATTGAATGTTCCCAAACATTTCATGAGACAGTGCACATTAGTCAACATTCTATTGTTTTTGCTAAAACTATTGTTGGGAAGTAGCCTTAGTCCTTCTTTCCTTGTACTTAATTTCCAATCCTCTGCCTGAGATCAGTTCTAGGAAAGGCCCAGGAACAGGATAAGCAGCAGCATGCATCATTGGGCAATAGATACATATACATGTATGGGGTTATAGATACACATACATGTATGCACGCACACACAGAGACACACACTAATGCACATGTGCATACACAAATGCCCCCCCACACACACACACACTTTGTCAGCGAGTCTCCTGTTAGAGCTAAACGAGCAGAGAAAGAAGGAGAAAAGCCTATTATTGTGGGATATTTTTTCAACCTCTTTTTCACCTCCAAGCATTGTAGGGGCAATTGTGATGTGTTTGGTGGAAGTCAGGAGAGCATCTGAGAAAGGGGATCCATTGAACATGAGGGTAAACGCCAGCATGTCTTACCACAGCACCCTCTGCACGCCTGCTTTATTTACGGCCCCTCTTCTGCTTGCTTTGGGAGTGCCCACTGAAACCACACAACCTGAAATCTTCTAACCATTTTTTTTTGGCTTTAAATATTGGCTGTGAGAAAAAGCAAAACATAAGCACAACTCAAAAGAAGCAGAAACATTCAGATTGTCTCTTCCTCAGTCAAAGAAGCTTATCTCAGCCATTTTGAACATATCATTTTATTCTTAGTGAATTCTACAAAGAAGAGGGATGCCCTAGCCGGTTTGGCTCAGCGGATATAGCGTTGGCCTGTGGCCTGAAGGGTCCCGGGTTCAATTCTGGTCAAGGGCACATGCCGGGTTGTGGGCTTGATCCCCAGTGGGGGGCATGTAGGAGGCAGCCGATCAATGATTCTTTCATCGCTGATGTTTCTCTCTCTCTCTCTTCCTCTCACTTCCTCTCTGAAATCAATAAAAAATATATAAAATTAAATAAATTTAAAAAAGAGGGATAAGGAAGCAGCTCTCTCTGTATCTCAGAAAATAAAAACAAAATTGATGCAAATACAACCCTTTCATTTCAGTGGCTGTGTGGTGGGGAAGAGGTGGTGGCTTTAAGAAGTGTGACGTTGAAGACAGACTGATGTTTCCTTGTTAGTTCTGCTTCTAGTTATGTAATATAGGTGAGTTACTCTATCTCACTAAAATTAGAATGCTCATCAATAAAACTGAGTTGTTTTGAGACTTCAATATGACATTTAGATTGCTTAGCATGTATCTGGTACATACTAACTATGTAATAAACATCAGCCATTATCAATGTCTGCTTAAGAACTATTTGCCTTTGTTATTTAGATTCAAACATTGTAAAAATTCTCTGTCCCCAACCCCAATACATGCATTGGCATTCCTTCCACAGTTCCATTATAGCTTTGCCACCTTACCTTCCAACTGCCCTGCCCTCAGGCATGCCTCAGGAGTCTGGACTTCACCAAAAAGTGGTTTGATGGCCCTACCACCTGCACGCCAAATCGTAAGCAACTGCTATTTGCCTTGGCTGTTTGCTTGACACCAACCTACTGCTGGTGGATGCCTGTTCTTTTTAGAAAAAGGTCTTTCCAAATGATAGCAAACTTCCAATTACATATTTGGTGCCTTAAATTTATTAGGCCTTTTGCAATGAACAAACTGTCCTTGTTACCTGTGTCCAAGAGCAACTGTAGTTTTAAAAAATCAAATTTGGGGCCATTTTTAATATTTGTTTTTCACTTTGAATTTAAGGGAAAAATGCATGATCCCTTTTTTTCCTGAGGAGGCGGTTGCTCCAGTTATTACCACTGAGGTTTGTTTTTCTTTGCCTTCCACTTATCTAAGTGGTATCAATGGGGTGGACCAGTGACTCTTTTGCTCTGTCCCTAGGAAAACCTGTCATAAGATATCCAATCAGACAATGATTTGTTATCATGTCATTGGGGAAGGTATGCATTTCATTGCAAAAAATATATATATCTTTCATAAGTTTCATTGGGAAATGTTTAAATTTGTTTTCAGGTCTGGATCTATATACTTCTTTCTTTTTTTAGTATTTTTTTAAAAATGTGTCCAAATCCTCTGACTCCATCTGTTTCTCCTCTAGAGAGCCTGATCTTTTCCTAACTTCTTGAAAAAGAAAAAAAAAAAAGCCCTTGTTTATCCTTGTTATCTTTATTGGGGGGAAAAGCAAAATAAAAACATCCAGACATCTTGTGGACAGGAGAAGAGCGACTTAGCCAGCTTTGGTCTCACGGGAGTACTGGTCACCCAGGTGTAGCCCACGGCCTTGGCGAGGCCACAAAGAGCTGCCCAGCAATGCCTAGCATTTCTGTTGACATTTTCTAGGCAAGAGGGAGGTGACCCTCTCAGATCTCACTAAAGACCTGTGAAAGGGCTTTCAGATGTCTACCTGGACATGGGTCTTCAGAGAACAAATCTTTTGTCTTCCATGCCCTTCTAAGTAATGGGCAATTCAGGCTTTCTCTGTCATTACTTAGATTCTTTTCTCTCCCCATCCCCCCCACCCGCCTCAGTCCTTTTCTCTCCAGAATCAGTTGTAGGTCATTGAGAAATCTCGCTCCTTTTGTGGAGGTGCCAGAAAATAAGAGCAAATGTTGTTCCTCCTTGTCTTTAAATATAGAACTTCATTGTCCCAGGAGCACCCAAATCTAACTCTCCTGATGTATGTCCCCTAATGCTCCTTGTTATTCTTGATTTGGATGATACATATTGGTTGTAAGAATTTGGTGGGGATCTTTAGGATAAAAGATGATAGAGACTCTCTGGCATATTTATTCCCACTCAGAAGTAGGAGAGTGGAAATAAAATCACATTCTTGACCATGGCAGCATGTTCACATGCTCAATGAAAACTTCTCTGTGGCCATTACTCATCAATGGATGGCTCAGGTCTGTGTTGTCAGGTTCTCCCTCCTCAGCTCTGCCTCTAGCTAGGTGTTCTTCCTATCCCTCAAATGGAACCCATTCTTAAGGATTAGGCCTCAGATATCCTCTCTTGATATATCTGTTGTAGAGTCATCTATTATCAGAATCTCTGTATTTTACTTATTTCTTTATGTCTCACTTTGAATTCCAGTCCCAAATTTCCAAATGATTTATGTGTGGACAGTGCACTGTCACAGAAACCCAGCATTTCTAAGGTAAACTCTCTGGTTTTGTCTCACAGTGGGCTCTCTTCACACCTTTGTCAAGGGTTTTACCATGCTTTTTGCCTTTCAGAGTAAGAAATTTAGAGCCATTAAGATTAGCCTCTCTTTTCCTTAATCCTCACTCAGTAACTTAATCTTATATACCGTTTTATTATAATCATTTTCATATGAGTTGCTTTTATTTTCAAAGTAACTTATTTTAGCTTTTTTTCTTATTATAAAAGCAATTTCTATGTACATTGCAGGAAACAAAACTGAAAAATACAGAAAAGCACAAAGAAAATATGTCATGCATAATTACACCACACAAAGAGGACTGTTTTTATGTTTTCAGTCTTTGTTTCCAAGGTGTTTACCTATATGAAATCATATTGCTTGCATTTAGTATATTGCTTACAAAACATTGTGAACTTTTAGAATGTTATCAAACAACTAGAGGCCCAATGCACAAAGATTCGTGCAAGAATTGGCCTTCCTTCCCATGGCTGCTGGCACAGCCTTTGCTCTGGCCTGAGACTCCTTTCTACCTTTCCACGCTGCCCAGAGGCCTGGAGTGGCTGGGGTGGTGCGGAAGGCTTGCGTCGTCACCGTGGTGATGACGCAAGTGTCCGCCCCACCCCCACCGCTAGGCACCTGCACATGCAAATTAACCTGCCATATTTGTTGGGTTAATTTGTATACTCACTCCTGATTGGCTGGTGGGCATCTCAAAGGTACTGTCAATTTGCATCTTTCTCTTTTATTAGTGTAGATTGCTTGCTTTATGGCTTTCAATCAGGTTTTATAACCAATCATCTAATGAATTTATTAACATATTTACTATTAAAATAATATTTGATAAAAACCAGTAAGACACATAGCAAAGGGCTAACAGATTTCATAATACAAATTAAAACTTTTATATGGCTAATGACATGAAAAAAATTAAAATAAAATGGTAAGCTTGGAGAAATTATGGACAACATGTATAACAAAAAATATGAAATAAGCATAATATATACAGAGTGACTTTAAGTAAGTTTGAAAAGGTAGAAAATCTAGTAAAAAAAGTTTAAAACATTATAGCAGACAACTGAAAATGAGGAAACAAATGATCAATAAGAAAATAGCATAAGTAGAGAACACTGTCTCCTTGTTTTAAATTGCACGGATCCTTTATACCTTATTTAAAACTATTTATTTAATATGAAGATGCATGAAAACTGTATTTGAAATCTAAACACTCAGAGATGATCACTGTTTAACATTTTTGGTGTATTTTCTATATTTATCAGATAATCAAAAGAAGATTTTTTTTATTTCCATCAAAATCATTCCTTTGCATATTATAAATATTTCCTATAGTTATAACTATAGCAATAAAATAGAATAGAAAGAAAAACTTGAAGAGGAAATATTAAAATTGCAAATTAATTACAATTGAAAAAAATAAAATAGCATTAGTAAAATTATTATCACAAAAAGTAGAATTTAGGACAAGAAGTAAAAACAAACAAAAATTTTAATTATCACTTTCTTTTGAAAAAGACACACTCTGCATGACATCATCTCTGATGTTTAAAATTACTTTCACTTACTTTTTCTTATTCACTTGACTTTATTCCTTTTTATAATTTCTCCTATTTTTGAGATTATATTTCAATTCATGAAATAAATATTTTTAGAGCATTGTTTTTCACAAAAGATACTTTTTGATGACTCTCCCCTTAGTCTCTTAGATAAAATAATGGTCTTTCCCCCCCGTATCTTGCTAACCATTCCTTTTCCTTTTTTTCTAGTTTTATCCTTTTCCTCTAGTTTTATCCTGATTAATCCAGCTTTTACATTTTTTATTTTTTGTAAGCTCAGTCCCAAGTTTTGTTCTCTCTCCATGTCATCCTCTCTACCTAGGTGGTTTGAACCACAGCCAGTACTGACTCACTATACTTTACTTTAAATTAAGTCCTCTGAGTGGTGTATATATTTTATTGCTTCTCTTAGAGTTTGAAGACACATTCGGCTGGTTATATCTAAACTGAACTCATCATCTTGGTTTCAAATCTGGAACTTTTCTGGAACTTTCTTCCATCCATTTGCACTGGCCAGGAAACATAGAGATCCTTAACACCTCTCTTTTCTTCTATGTTTAATTCATCTCCAACTCTTATTTAATGCTTTGTGTATCTATGTTCATGAGTGATATTGGCCTATAGTTTACTTTCTTATAACATCTATTGGTATCAGATAATATTGGTATCAAAAATGAGTTGAGAAGTGTTCTCTTCCCTTTTTTTTTCCTGGAGGAGTTTGTGATGATTCTTTTTTCTTAAATGTTTGGTAGAAATCACCAGTGACATAATTGGCGTCTGGAGTGTTATTTCAGTTTTTGTTTGTTTATTTTGTTTGTTTATTTTAGTTTGTTTGGTTATAATTGGTGTAAAATATATAGTACATATTTACTATAAGATTTGTTCAAATAATTTATTTACGATATAGGGTTCTTTAGGTTTTTTTTATTTGTTCTTGATTAAGTTTTATAGTTAGTGTTTTCTAAGAATCTGTCCATCTCATTCAGGTTATCAAATGTATTGGTATAAAGTAATTCATAATACTCTTATTAACACTGTTATGTCTGTAGGATCCAAAGTGATTCCTACTCTTTTAATAACAGATGTTGGCAACTTGTATATCTATCATTTTTTTTCTTGATCACTCTGACTAAGGGTTTAATAATTTAATTTATCTTTTTAATAAACCAGCCCCTTTCACAAGTGAGCTATACTCAAAATTTATTTGATGATTAAATGACTTCAAAGACAGTAAAAGAAAATATATATATATATATATTTTATATCTTATTGATTTTTTACAGAGAGGACGGGAGAGGGATAGAGAGTTAGAAACATCAATGAGAGAGAAACATCGATCAGCTGCCTCCTGCACACTCCCTACTGGGGATGTTCCCACAACCAAGGTACATGCCCTTGACCGGAATCGAACCTGGGACCCTTGAGTCCACAGGCTGACGCTCTATCCACTGAGCCAAACTGGTTAGGGCAAGAAAATATATTTTAAATGAGGCTAGTAACAAAACAAAACAAACAAAAATCTGCTTTGCTGAAGAAATAAGGCAAATCCACACATATATTTTTCATAGAAATGAATTATTCACAATGGGAAAATTGACATGTTTTTCATAGTAAATCAAAGATGGTATCAAATTGTCATTGTATAGTTTTCTAAACTTCACCAAAGATACTTTCATATCTTCCAAATCAATTCTTTCTTTTTCTGGTAATTATTCTGAGGAAATGGTTAAATATGTGAACAGGAGGGAGGGGGGTAAGAAATCAACCGAAGGACTTGTATGCATGCATATAAGCATAACCAATGGACATAAGACACTGGGGGGTAGAGGAGGCCAGGGGATTGTCAAGGGCGGGGGGAAAAAAAGGACACATATGTAATACCCTTTGTAATACTTTAAGCAATAAAATAATAATAAAAAAAATGTGTTCATAAATGTCCATAGGTCAGTTACTTAACAGTTTTTAAAAAACTAGATATAATGTCTGATAACTGGGGAACAGATTTTAAGTCAATTTTAGTAGGTTGAAACAGGTCAAACTGCCAATTTTTGTAGGTTAAAAAGGTTGAATGCCAGTAATCTCATATGCTTCAATCTAGTAGGAGAAACATACAATGGAATAGTATGTGGCTGCTAGATACCATTTATACAACATGTTTTTTAATTATGTGAGCAAATTACCATACTATATATAATATATTGGATTCAAAATAATATTTTCAGAATGAGTTCACACACACACACACACACACACACACACACACACACACACTAGATGACCTATAGCTGTCTCTGGATGTTGAGAGATTTTTTTCCCCTTTTATGCTCAAATATAGGATATTATTTTTATAATCAGGAATGGGTTGTTATTAAACAGAAACACAGGAACTACCATTTTCCCACATAAAGAAGGAATACTTATGTTATAATCTCCAATCTTAAATAACTTCCAAAGTTAATGAATTTTTTTACTTTTTTGATCAAGTACAAGGAAAAAGAAATGGAACAAGGAGGATATATGCAGAGACTTACTAGAACGTCTAGAAAGGAGGGAATTCACAGATTTCCAATGGGTACAGGTGGCAAAACCTCCCTGAGGAAGCATGTCAGCCTCTTTCTCCCAAGGAGCCAGCCGATGTTGAGACAGAGACCAGCACCATGAATGCTACCGAGGGCCCCAACAGGCAAGCGAGGCAAGTTCGCGTTAGGGAATTATCTCCTTGCAATAGTTATTCTAGAATTCCTTATGAAATAAGTAAAGTGCAGGTAGAGAACAGACTAGTTAAGGTTACTTCCCTCATTTGATACACAAAGCGAATACATTGGAAAGCTAGTACCCAACTTTGATAAAAAAAAAATAAAATAAATTGTAGAGAGGAAGGATCACTGAATAAACAGAGAGGACTCTCCGCTGTGTGAAAAGGATTCTGTTGCCAGCCTACTCTTGATTTGTCCATTTCTCCTCCCAAATGCTTTGAGAAGGGTCACGAACCACATCAACCTTAGGCGACTTATGCCTTTGATTCAGATACTTAATTTCTGTGCATCTCCTGGCTTCGCTCAGGAACGTCAAAGCCAGTTGTATATACTGCTATGACATTTGTGAGTTCCTGTCTCCAATGGCCATAATCACCATTCCAGTCATTTTAAAATGCCATGTAGGCATTGAGATATATTTTAGGCAAATGCCATAAAGAATTTAAATGATCAAATTATGATTTCTAAACTTTTATTTAGGCAAACAAAGTTTCCAGAAATATTTTTTTAAACCAACACTCTATTTTTGATCTGGAAACGTAACTGTTTTTGAACAGTAGATTGCTAGAAGTTCAGGAGAGATTCTAAATAATGCTGAGTTTACAATCTGAGAAAAAGCCTCCACTTCTTTTACGGGAGGTGTGGAATAAGGGTTACCATTGCTGACTTTTTGTGAGAACTCAGAGCAAACTTTGTTTCTTGAAAAAAGATGTTTCATACTGGTACAGCCTTAGATAAAAATAATATTTATTTCCAATTTGCCTGGCTTAAGGTTTCTTTCCTTTATTTCAGTCTTTAAACACACCACCACAATTTTCTCCTCCTGCAATGGGGGCTGGAGCACATAAGGACAAGGTGTTTGTATTGGACTTAGAGAGATGGTCTTTTTGCTTAGCAGGTTAGAAAGTTGTGCTAATGTGTCCAAAGTCGTAGATTTAATTCTTTCATGGAGTTTCACTCTTCTCCATGACTTGTCTTCGAGGAAGACCCCAAAGAAAGTGAAAATTGGGCAAATAAAATTTGATTGGAGGAGGAAGCTGTGGAAGTTCAAATTAAACCACGTTGCCCTGAGTAATGACGTGGTGGTTGGAAGAACTGTGTGGCCAGGAAAGCACAATGATGCTTTGAAGAAGGTATCAGAAAAGGAGAGATGGGTCACTAAAGAAGGGGACAGGCCATAGTGATTGCATGAGTTTTGCCTCAGATGGTTGCTGTGGTTGAATCAGAACAAACTCATTCTTGTTTCTAAGTAAATCACTCAGCAGGTGGCAGGGCATGAGCGTCAGCTTGGGACTGGTACTTATTTGTTATACAGCAAGATTATTGGGTGGGAAGACAGAAATCAAGTTCTTATATAGGTACCCAGACTATTGCCATAGCTTTAGGAAAAGAGTACTCTGGAATAAGCCTCTGAGGCTACTGTCACCATATGGCAGTGTTTTCTCCATGGGCTCTGCTGTGCATAATGCAAACCAGAGGTAGCTGTATGTTCAGCCAGTGTTACCCAAAACCCTTGTCCATCCCTGGTCCGTGAGGGCAAATTATGCATATTTTAAATCTTGTTTAAGAGAGCACATTTTAAGCAATTTTTAGTAAAAACAAAAATAAAAACATCCTTCCATTGTCATTTCACAATTCACAATTTGGTTTAAGTATCTTAACAACCCTCATCTCATTCTCATGAAGGTGGGAATGGGACTATCAAGAGAGTGAAGAGGAAGTAGCTTCTGTGGGACCTTTGCACCCTTCTCTGCTGTCAGAGCTCATCCTCTTGGCTATGTATCTGGATGCTCCTGGGTTCCCTGCCTCATGAATTATTTTCTAGTCTTTAGCACCAGTTTCAGTGATGCCTTGTCCCCAACCCTGAGTGTTGACTCACCACACATGGCACTCCCATTTGAACCCCACCCCACCCAGATGTGTACTTCCCGGAGTGGCTCAACTGGACATTAGGTTTGTTCCTGACACATTTCTGAACTTCCTGCTAGATAAAAATGATTCTCAGCCTGTAGAGATAAAGATTGCAGTCTAAACTAAATTAGTTATTAACGTTAACAGTGTCAACACCCCCGCCCCTTGGTCACCATAGCCAGTTGGCTATTCGAAGGGCTGTACAAGGATGATAGAGGTCATAATGAAGTCACGATGCCTGCCAGGCAATATTTATGTCAACAGAAGTTAATGCCTCCTTCCATTGCCATTCATAATTCCCTTCAATCACCTTAACAACTCACATCTTTTGATGTACGAGTATAAGGCAAGAGCAACAGAACAGTGTACCTGTCTGATGAATCTTGTCTCCTGTTTGGAGATGCTTCTCCTTGGACATCTTTAATAATATATTTTGGTCTGGTGGGCTTTTGGCATCCTGTAACACAAGAATAAATTCATGAATTAGAGGTACCTACGTGTTTCCTTGACAGTTTGACATTAGAAAAACTCTATGTGTAGCACCTGTATCATTAGATCAGATAAATATCAAAATTTTTATAAATCTTACATATTACCTAGATGAAGGCAAAGTATTCTAAATCACAAGGGTATAGAAGTTATCAGGAAAATCTAATTTATAGATAAGAAAACTAGAATGATAAAAATACATAATCATCAACGAGAGAAGAGGTTTTATTAACCAAATCTAATTTGACTCTAGGAATTGCTATCCTCTTCAAAAAAGTACCAACTAGTCATGTGATTACTATAATTGCTCCCATCTTCCAGTGAAATATTTTACCTGCAAAGGGATGTTAACAGCAAGTGGTCAATTGAAAAGGAGAGATCTATCTATAACTTAGTGAAACAACTTAAATTTCATGGATGGAAAAAGAACACAGAGAGAAAGAAAATAAATTATTCTTACTCAAGGAATTATCTTATTTGCACTTTTAATAAATTATCTTATTTAAAAACTGTTCCTTTAAGTTAAATCTCAAGCTATTTTTTATATGACAGTGATTATACAATATGGCAAAATACATTTGACTTCACTTTATTAGATGCATTTCTGAATTATTATTAGAAAAGGGAATTTATATATAATATTTGAGTCCATTTTATATGTTTTAACTTGGGAACTACTGTCTTCCAGATATCATATCTATCTTAGCATGTAATAAAGATTACACTGAATACTGACTGAAGAGCTTTTTGAATTTTTTCATTTTTCTCATAGTTGTGTAGGAGAGTACAATAAACTCTGCACAAAGAAAATACCCCACTGTAAATTAAAGCCACAAGTATAGTACAATGTACCATTTATATATGTATTTCCCTGAAGTCCTCATAAATTTAAAGAGGCTTAACTGTGAAGTTGTCAGAGTAGTAAGTCCATTCTCTTAGGGATAGAGCAGGACTTGCTCAGTGAACTTTTTCTCTTTTCCCTCAAAATGTGGGTGTTCTTTTTTAAATCCTCCTGGAAGGATATTTTTTTCCATTGATCTTTTTTTAAAATATATTTTATTGATTTTTTACAGAGAGGAAGGGAGAGAGATAGAAATTTAGAAACATCGATGAGAGAGAAACATTGATCAGCCGCCTCCTGCACACCCCCTACTGGGGATGTGCCCGCAACCAAGGTAGATGCCCTTGACCGGAATCGAACCTGAGACCTTTCAGTCCGCAGGCCGACGCTCTATCCACTGAGCCAAACCGGTTTCGGCTCTATTGATCTTTAGAGAGAGAGAGGAAGGGAGGGAGGAGAGAGAGAGAGAGAGAGAGAGAGAGAGAGAGAGAGAGAGAGAGAGAGAGAGAGAGATGGAAGAAAGACACATCGACTGGTTGCCTCCTGTACAAGCCCCGATCAGGCTGGGGATCAAACCTGCAACCAAGGCACATGCTTGACTGGGAATCAAACCGAGACCCTTTGTTCATCAGGTCAATACTCTAACCACTGAGACAAACTGGCCAGGGCATTTTTTTAAAGTGTTGTTCACCTACTTCCAGGGAAATGTCATTTTAAAGTAGTAACTAGAAATGTAAATATATTCAATATGAGTACATCTGGAAAGCCAGTTAGAAATGGTTTGAAGAAATTTACCTGGATTTTACAGAGTGATCTTTTATTTTTGTGTCTTTGTTTACCACCACTAGAGAGAAACACAGTAGATTCTTGATCAAGATGCAATGTAGGCTGGAACCCCAAAGTGAGAGAAGTTGCAGTCCTGACTTTCATATATTTAAATTAAGTCACCATCATCAATCATAAAACACAGAAAAACAAAGCTGTTCTAGAAGGATAGTTACCCAAGGTGATATTTATTTATACATATATTTTCTGTGAATGCTTCCAAGTGTGTGCTTTTTGAAAAATATAAATTTTACCAAAATTTGGAAAATTATCTCCAATTAACTAGCACTAAAGAATTTAAGCATTAGATGGGTAACTTAGCCATGTCTACTTCCAACCCTGAGCCTTCATGTTCTATGAAACCTTCTGAAAAATAAAAAGGTATTTTTAAAGCTTTTATTTGTTTTATAATTTTGAAAACACTATTTTAGGGCAAATGACTCCTTGATTCAGTCTAGATAAGCAAATAGCCTAATTAATAAAATTACCTTCTGACTATAATATTTCTCGTCTTATTTGTCCTCATCATTTTGGAAGAATGGAAGCCAGCATTTAAAAGCCAATGTAAATACCCGAAGTCAATGGAGTTATTCAGAAAGAACTCTGGTCACTTCTAAAGGTGCAGCATTTTTTAAAAATTTCATTTAGACTGCCTGTTATAAGCAACTTAAAACTTTCTTATTCTCCTTTATGTGGAGTTACAGCTTTGACTAAACACTTAAAAAAACCAAGAGTGTATTTAATTAATGGACAGCTTAACTCAAAATATCGCTCCACAGAATAGTTATGAACCACTAGCTGGGAATAATATAGTCCAGCTTAGGAAGAAAACATCTGCCTAGCCTTTAAAGATTTATTTCCTAATTATATTCATAGTGTATATCTTTTTCATTAAAAATAAGACAGATGGGAGATTCTGCTTTATTTTTGTGTACAATTTACGTATAATATATATGCATAGGTTCAATCCATTAAAAATATGTTTGCTATATTACCTAACAGCCTGGGCTCGGCTCTCCTCCTCCTCCTGGAAAATTTCATTCTTATTTCTTCCCCACCCAACTTCAGACCTTGGTAATCCATGTTCAGCTTCTTGCTCTTTTAATTCCAAAGCTCTTCTATTTCTTCTCCATCTTTAGGAGCAAAGGTTGTAAAATGATGCTTAGAAGCCTGTGTTTTGTTTGGCCTAAAGAGTGTTTTAAAATTATAAGCATTGAAATCAATTGAGGGGATTTACATAAAAATCCTAATTTCTGTCTTTTCTTGAAAAATGATAAGCTCAAATCACACTGGTCACACATTCCGACATGACTACAATTGGCCAGAGCTGAGTAGAGATATGACATATTCTTTCCGATTTGCCACAGTTCAAACATACCCCCAGCCTATTTCATTCACTGATGCAATTTCCCATCCTCACAGGCACTTATTTGGGCTTAAAACTCCTGTTCTAAAGTCTGATTTCTGCATTACAACTCAACAGGCACAGCTTGCTTAACGTTAATCATGGCTTCTTTTATGCTATCACTAGTCATCTTTGGACAGAAGGCTTCCTTCTTGCAGTTCTGTGCTGGTTGAATACGGGGCCACTGAAATGAGATTCCTGTTTTCTGAGAAGTAGCGAACCTCCTATCATCCGACACATTTCTGTGGCAAAGCAGCTCTGGTTGTTCACCTTTTTGCTTGCCACTGAATCAGATCCAGGAATGTTAATTTTGTCCTCTGTAAATGTTTGATTTTTGTGGCTCTATTTAAATAGTGGTTTGTGGCTATTCCTTGATTTCACTCTGAGTTCCATGAAGGACCTGGACTTTTCCCAGTCATTTCAGGGATGTGGAGTGTGTGCCGGAACAGGAACTCAGTTGGTGGTTGGGAGACATGAGGGTCTCTGCTTCACTACTTAGTCATTGTGTGACTTTGGAAATCTAAAACCTTTCTGGGATGTAAAATTGTTGGAAAATAATTTCCTCGTGGGCTTAAGGCTTTATTAATTAATTTCTTTATTTTCAGTGTAATTCCCTGTATATTACCTTGTTTGATATCTATGTTTTACAAATGAGAAACATTCAGGAAGAAGTGATTTGCCTCGGATCCTGGCACTCATCCATGAATGAACTAGGGCTGCGATCTTGGTCTTCCGGTTCCCAGATCAGTCTTTATTCAACCTGCACCATAGCAATCCCCCAAAGATCCTGCCAGCTTTGAGGTACCTGTTGGCAGTTCTCTGCTTTAAAAGCCTGTGATCTCTTTTGTACCAGCTTCAATCTATCTGAATGAGAAACATTCTGAGGAGAGAGCCTTTATCCCCCTAGTTTTTGTTTCTTCCATTTTTCATGGTCAGTTTCACAGTCTGGACCTTATCAGGGTTTACTTTATCACCACTGGTTGAACATTTAATTAACAACATTTAATCTCTAAATTCCTTATCACCCTAACCTGGACTCTTTGGAGAAAGGGAGTGGCATTATTTATTAGTCTTAATATATATATATAATTTGCACAGTGCTTGGCAGGTAGTAAATGTTCAATAAATAGTAATTTTTACCCTGTTTGGGGGCAGCATCCGGGAGGCGGTGTGGAGACCTGAGGGCCACCTAAGTGGGCTCTGGGTGGAGTTCAATCCTCATGGGTTCTCCCAACCATGGCCACTAGGTCATCCTCACGGGTCCCTCGGGCAGCCCCTTTGTGGGAATGGCTTGCTGTGCAGCTTCACCTTCCAGACGCTGCCTCCAGAGCCCTGGGGCACAGCCCAGCAGGATTCAGTGATTGTGGAAAAAGTGCAATAAAATGTGAAATGGGCCCTGCACCCATGACTCAGAAAAAAAAGTAATTTTTAATTTTTATTTATTTGGTTTGCTTTGGTTTGCTTTGGTTAATTCTCACCTGAGGATATTTTTTCCATTGATTTTTAGAGAGAGTGAAAAGAAGGGAGGGAGGAAAGAAGAGTGGGAGAGGGAGAAACACGGATGTTAGAGAGACACATCTATTGGTTGCCTCTTGCACGTGCCCTGACTGGGACCTGGGATTGAACCTGCAACACAGGTATGTGCCCTAGACCAGGAATCAAACCCTCAACCCTTAGGTGTACAGGTGACACTCTAATCACTGAGCAACTGGCCAGGGCAATAAGTGGTAATTTTTAAAAAATATTTATTTTTATTAATTTCTGAGAGGAAAGGAGAGAAACATCAATGATGAAAATCATTGATTGGCTGCCTCCTGCATTCCCCCTACTGGGGGTCAAGCCCTCAACTAGGACATGTGCCTTCGACCGGAATTGAATCCAGGACTCTTCAGTCTGCAGGCCGGTGCTCTATCCACTAAACCAGTGGTTGGCACACTGCGGCTCGCAAGCCAAATGCGGCTCTTTGGCCCCTTGAGTGTGGCTCTTCCACAAAATACCATGTGCAGGCGCGCATGTACAATGCGATTGAAACTTCGTGGCCCATGCGCAGAAGTTGGTATTTTGTGGGAGAGCCACACTCAAGGGGCCAAAGAGCCACATGTGGCTCACGAACCGCAGTTTGCTGACCACTGCTCTCAGCCAAACCAGCTAGGGCAATAAGTGGTAATTTTTTAAAGGAGACTTATCAAAAGAAGTGCAAAGAGTTGATAATTTACTAACGAGTTCACTTCAGAGTTGGACCCTTAAAAAGTAACATAGAGCAATGGGTTTCTGTTGGGGGGAAAAAAGTTGCATTTTTGTATGTGATGTGGCATTTGAAGTCTAATAGACTTTCCACCTAGGAATCAAACTGAGAGCATGAAGTACTTTTTGTGGAAAAACTTTCAGGTGAAGATATTTTTTCAGAAGACGAACTGGGAGACAGAGCCAGGGCCACAGGAAAATTATCATTATATGCAATCAGGGATATTGGAAATATTCTCTTATAATAAAACACTAGAATTCATGGAAGCCTACTTGTTTTTCAGGTTGCCTTAAAATGTTTGTTATTGTTTAGTCTTATTTTATGGAGGAAGAGACTAACTTGAGAATATTGTTAAAGGAGCTGGCCCCCATGAACTTCCCAGGATTAGAAGAGTGTGCTCCCAGCTTCCAGTGCCATATCCCAAGATACACATCACTTACTCTCTCACTGGTGCTCTGTAGGATTATCTATAATGCCGGGCTGCCTCTGTAGGCTATCCTTTTCCTGGGGAGCAGGCGTGCAGAGAGGCAATCCATCTTCCTCCCTTCCTTCCAACTTGAGACTTGACCCCTGACCCCTGAGGGCTGATTGCTAATGTTTCAGCACCAGCTGCAACCCAATCCTTCAGTGAGCTCAGCTGAGCTAAATTAATCTAATTTTTTTAGCCTTTGCACCCCAGATATCAATCTCCTGGGCAGTTAGCGCTCCCTGAGCCAGGCGTGGATTCCAGAGCCCCTTATCACTGCCCCCTTTGTGCTCCAGCCCCCAAGCTGCAAACGGTCCTGTGGGCACCACAGAGCTACACAAACATTTGTCCCCACAGCCGACTGGCTTCCTCAGGCCAGTGTGCCTAATGAGCTGGCCGTTGCCCGTAAATCAAGTCAGGCATACACAGTTCGGGCTTTCATCAGGTGAGCCCGTTCAGCAAAGCCTTTGAAGGAGGGGCCCCTGTGGGCTGCTGGGGCTGCGTGCTGCCTAGATAAACACCCCATCTCAAAGATGTTGTTCTGTTTTGCAGACAGGCTTGTCGTTAGTGGGAGGAAGCACGCTGGGTTGGCAAGTACCAGGAGCGGACTGATGCGACTTGGGAGCCAAGGAAAAGAAACACACACACACACACACACTGGAGACATGAGGCAAGCAGAAAGTGCGAGAGGTTCACATCCCATCCTCTCACCAAGGATGTACCACTACCAGGCAGTCCGCAGGGAGGTGCAGGTGGGTTCAATGGGATCTGTCACGAGGACCTCCAACCATGCTCCAGGCAGACTGACCGCCAGCTTGGGGCCCTCCCCTCCTCTCCTTCCCCCCGCCCCCCAGTGCCTTCCCATCTTTTCCTTGCTGAAGCCTTCCCAGGCTCCTCTGCCTGTTTTGTCTTTTCTGGACTTCCTGTAGTTGTTAGAATGTTCCACCAATTAACTTTCAATCAGAAAAGAAGACCGAAACAGCATAAGAACATTTCTTATGCTTTTCTTTTCTTTCCCCATCTAGGGCAAACCATTTTTTACACTGGTTTAGAATCTCTTTCCACTTAGTACTTAACAATTTTGTATTGATTTTTCAAAATTCCTTTAGAATTGCTCCATTTTATTTATTCATTAATAATAATAATAACATTATGGTGATAAGCAAGATAGTCCCCGGAAAGCAAATAAATACTGGATGCCACTTTAGATAGTAATCAGTGCTAGAAATAAAATTTAAGTGGGAGAGGTAATGGCTCTCAGGGTGTTTTCAATAAGGCATCAGGCAAGGCCTCTGAAGAGATCATCCTATAAAATAAAAGGGTAATATGCAAATCAACCAAAAGGAGGAACAATCAGTCGCTATGACGCACACTGACTACCAGGGGGCAGATGTTCAATGCAGGAGCTGCCCCCGGTGGTCATTGTGCTCCCACAGGGGGAGCTCTGCTCAGCCACAAGACCCACTGACAGACATCCACTGAGGGCTCCCAACTGCTAAAGGGCTCAGGCGGGGCTGAGGCCCGCCACCCCTCCGCTCCCCCGCACCCCGCCCAGAGTGCATGAATGTCGTACACTGGGTCTCTAGTGTTTAAATAAAAGCTTATTTGAAGGGAGGGAGCCAGAGACATAACGATCTGGGTAAAAGAATTCTAGGCAGAAGAAAGTGCAAAGGTGCTGAGGTGTGCTGAGAAGGTGACTCGAGGGACAGTGAGAGAACAAGGAGGCTGAATCCCAGTGAGAAGAGCTTCCTGTAGGAGATGGGGTCAGAGAGGCAGTCAGGAACCATGCCTGATGTGAGTGCTACCTCCAAGTAAGGGCATTATATACATTATCTCATTTAATCCTCAGATAAACAACCCTACGGAGAAAGTATTATTATCCTTTTTGTAGCTACACAAATTTGGGCTCCAACTGTCCAGGTGACTTGTTGGAGCCCACACAGATGGTAAGATGCTACAGAACCCGGATTTGAAGCAACAGGTCAATTATAATCCCCTGCTTCATCCCTTACTATAGCTTCTACCTACATTCACCTTAAGGAGATGACAGTTTTGTTAGAGTGACAAAATTTAATCTTGTGAATAACATGAGAACAGAAACATAATTTATGCTAATTTGAACTAAACAGTGTTGGCAGTGGTCTCTTTACCTTTTTCATTGTTATTGTTTTAAGCAGTTGGTACCGGACTCTCCTACACCCAGACAGCCTCATGATAGGTTTGAGGAAATGATGTCAGGATGATCACTGCACGGATCTGGTATATAGTGCAACTAAATTTAATATTACGGGATATTAAAGTCAGTCCTGTTCATCTAAATCAGTGTTTTCCAAACTTTAGTCATTTGAAATCCACCTTGAATTTTGTTTTGCCATATTTTTTATACTATTATCTAATATTTTTCTTTAAATTGACTCAACTTTTTACTTAAATAGATATGTTTACAACGGAAACTTTACATTTCTATTTTAAACATAAAGTCAGTAAAGTTTGTCATAAAAAGTATGTATTGCCCATCTGGTGTGGCTCAGTGGTTGAGTATCGACCTGTCAATCAGGAGGTCACGGTTTGATTCCCAGTCAGGGTACATGCCTGGGTTGTGGGCTCAGTCCCCAGTGGGAGGCATGCAGAAGGCAGCCAATCCATGATTCTCTCTCATCATTGATGTTTCTAGCTCTCTCTCCCTCTTCCTTTCTCTCTGAAATTAAAAATATGTATATTTAAAAATATGTATTAATACAAGCAAGTAATTTGTCATCTCCATTTTGTCTAAAATTATCCAAAGTACCCTAAGCAATGTGAGACAAAGCCATGAGTGAAACTGACCTGAATTCTCTCTTTCTATAACAAAAGAAGATGACAGCTAAGCTTTCCTGCAGAGAAGAGTTAATGCTCTGTTCATGTACTTTATATTGCTTTCAACAACTACTAGCACACTTTAGTTCAGAAAAATGTACTTCACTGCCTTTTAATTTATGCTGAACATTTGCTTTATGCCCTGCACAATACTGGTAGACACATATTACAGTAAGAGCACTGGTCTACCTGGTATGCACTCAGCTGGTCTTAGCACAGTTGCCCAAGGCAAGTTGGAGCTCAGTAATTAATAAAAATTTACTATTGAAATCATCTACCCCCACCTTTCTTTCTTTTGTATTCTGTTTTTTATAAATTTATATTTATTGTTGCAAGTATTACATATGTCCCCCTGCTACCCCCACATTGACCCCTTCTAGCCTATCCCGTCCCCAGCCCCAAGCCTTTACCACCGTATTGTCTGTGGCCATGGGTTATGCATATATGCATACAAGTTCTTTGGTTAATTTCTTCCCACCCACCCACTCACACACCCCTGCCTTCCCTCTGAGATTCATCAGACTGTTCCATGCTTCTGTGTCTCTGGATTGGTTTTGTTCACCAGTTTATTGTTCTTTAGATTCCACATATGAGTGAGATCATGTGATACCTGTCTTTTTTTAAAGGTCTCACCTATGGCTTCTCTTAGTTTTCCCATCCTTAATCTATCTTTGGATGTGGTGAGGTCAAAGAAGATATGGATCAGAGGAGACAATTAGGTAGTTTTACTCTATAACGGCTCAGACCGATGCCCTTTCCTTTTTATTTCCCTTGTTCCTATCTTAATTCAAGTCCTGATTATTTCTCAGATTTTTTTCAAAATACCTCAAAATGCATGTCTGACCATTGCCTCCCCCTACCCCAAACATGGCTGCCAACATGTAGTGACTTTCACAAATATCACTCTCTTATTATGAAAACTTCCATGAATTTCCAATTGCTTCATAAGTAAAGAATTGCCTTATCTCTTAGACATTCAAAGTCTTCCACAATATTCTCCAATCTACTTTCGTTTCACACTTCTTTAATCCATTCCCATGTATATTGCATGCCCTGAATCAAACAATCCCCATACTTTTTCATCTTAAATCTTTGTTTATGTTGTTCTCATTTCTATAATCTCCTCCTTATCTCTAACTCTTAAAACCCCACCCATGTCTTACGGCTCATTTCAATTGCTGTCTCTTCCATAATGCATTCATATAAATGCATATGAACGCGGGGATATACTCACTGCATCCTTCACCTTGTTTCAGATTTCACTGTCTTATAAAGCAGATTTTTTAAATGAGTAAAGCGAGGTCAGTATGTACCCACATTAGTTCTGCCCTCACAACTCTGTTCTCATGACTCTGCTATCACATAGAGTATGTGTTTTCTTCGTCTATGATTTCCTCATAAGACCAAGTGGAGCATTTGTAACAAGAATTTGAATAGCTGTGTTTTATTTTGTTTTTACTAGGAGAGAAGTCAACAGTTGGCTGAGTAAAACTGCACTGTTTGAGAAACTGGCTTCATGACTAAATCTCCTGAGAAAAGAGAAAAAATGGATTTCATTGGCCTCTGTCTCACTGCTCCATTAATCATATTTATTGTCAAATAGTTCCCTTTGTCAATTTTACAGAGATTCTTATTAGAGACTTTCTAATTACTATTATTTCCCTGTATATTTTTTCTGACCATGAACTCCTCAGTAATAAGTAAATATTTTACTATGTTGAGATCGTCTTCTCTATGAAGAGACTCATGGACGCGATTCATGTTCCCTGGTAGAGAAAAGAATTGCCGGTGTTCCTCTGAAGTGTGCCCCAGCCTGGATAAACGCAGGTGCTCATCAGCTGTCCTTGCCATGTGCCAACAGCACTGAGATGAGAAAAGACTGGCAAGGGTGGAGACTGATATGAGGAGATCCTTTGAGTCAGATGCTCCTTGAAACACATTATCGGAGGTTGAAATAGATTTTGTTCCTCTTAATAATCCTCTAGGACTAAACAAAGGAGTTCAAGAAATATTCAGGTCACTTGTATATTAAGAAAGAAAACATAGTGTAATAATTACGGAATATGTTGAAGGCTTATATTTAACAACTTAATTCTTAATCAAAAATTACAATCAATCGTGCTAATATGTAGAAATGCAAGGGCGCATAACGATCATCATTGGGATCATTGATAAAAATGATAGACTGCATGTACAAGGTGGTACTAACTAGATGTGACATTACTTATCATCGTACCCATTAGATTTACATTTTAGGGGAAATACATGGAAGCACACTTAGGAAAATGTTCTCCCATTACCAAAATTGGTCACTTGAGCCCTGGCTGGTATAGTTCAGTTGGCTGGGCTTCCCCTCATGCACCAAAGGTTGCTGGTTTAATTCCTGGTCAAGCACATGCCCAGGCTGCTGGTCCCATCCCTGGTAGGGGGCATGCAAGAGCCAGCCAATCAATGTTGCCCTCTCACATCGATGTTTCTCTCCATTTCCCTCTCCCCTCTTTTCTCCTTAAAAATCAATATAAAAAAAATCTTTAAAAATTATTGGCCACTTGACTGGCTTGACTGTCAGCCCAGGGCCAGAAACTGACGTGTCAAGAGGCTTCTGTGACCTGTTGTACCCTCCAAACCTTGTCTTTCTCCTATCAGACCTGCCCTTCCATTCCAGTCATGGATGTTTGCTTGTTCCCTGGACAGGGGGCTTTTTGCTGTCAGAGCCAGGGAACAGTCAGTCACTGGGTTCCCTCAGACTGAATTGCTTTCCTCCTCCGCCCCCCACCCCCTTGGGCATGTGGCACTGCTGGCGCCAACCAGCCCCAGCAGTTTTGCTCAGACCTTCTGGGCGCCCGTCAAAGACCATTTGTGACAGGACTTGAGAAAAATAACAAAGCAGCTCTCCCCTCAAGCCCTCTGAGGAATGTGAAAACTGGAGTGGGGACACATAGGCTCTTTGTAACCCCAGGTACACAGTGTCAGCTGCCTTCCCTGGCTGGCAGGGTAATGGACACAACACAATGAAATGCTCACTTGGGCTGCATCAGGGCTGGCCAGGACAGAGGATACATTTTATTAAAGAAAGTAACATTATGCCTCCTGCCAAACTGAGGTAATTTCCTTCCCTTTTCTATACTTCCTAGCATTCCAGATTTATACATTTTAACAGTGTTTGCCAGAGCTCACCTGAAGAAAGCAATTCTCACATAAAAAACTTAAAGAAATATTTGTGTTCAGGGCCTAGGCCCATAAAGAATAACTACCATAGGCTTAAAAAATCCCCACCTATTTTTACAACTAATTACTTAAATAAGCCAAATAAACAGACCCGTTTTGTCTCACTAAAAAAGCCAGAAGCATACAACTTGCCTCCACGTTTGATACAGTTGAAATAGAAAATGCCTACCTCACCCTATCTTCCCATCAGCCTTCCATTTAGCCAATTGTTTTGTCTCTGAAACTGAGGTTCTTGTGTAAATTTAAACACATACGTTTATTCAACAAACAAACAAAAAAAGGCAATCAAATTTCAATTACTAGAATTTTTAAGGACATGTTTAAATAAAGTCAGATCATTCTTGTTAAAATGACATGTGAGCCAACAGAGATTTTAATCTGATTCTGGACCTTCTGGAACCAGTAAGGAAACAGACTCCTTTCAGGTAAATTGCCTGTTCAAAGAGCATGGACACAACCTTGATAGATGGCTGGATAAAGGTGTGGTACATAGGTACATATACATACAACAAAATACTACCCAGCCATAAGAAAAGATGAAATAATGCCATTTGTGACAACATGGATGGATCTTGAGAACACATGGTAAGCGAAATAAGTCAGACAGAAAGAGTCAAGAACCATATGATTTCACTCATATGTGAGATATAAAACTGAAAGCAACAAATGAACAAACAAGACGCGCAAACAAACAAAAACTCATGTACACAGACAACAGTATGGTGGTTACCAGAGGGAAGGTGGGGGGGGGGTATTAAAGGGTAAAGGGGATCAAATATATGATGATGGAATGAGATTTGACTTTGGGTGGGGAACACGTAATACAATATGCAGATGATGTATTATAGAATTGTACACCGGAAACCTATATAGTTTTATTAACCAGTGTGACCTCAATAAATTTTTTTTAAAAAAGAGCGCCTTGTCCTGGCCTGCATGGTTCAGTAGTTTGAGCATCAGTCTGCACATGGAAGGGTCACAGGCTTGGTTCCAGGTCAAGGGCACATACCTGGGTTGCAGGTCCGATCCTCACCCTGGTCAGGACACATGTGGGAGGCAATCTCTCACATTGATGTTTTTCTCTCCCTCTCTCCTTTCTCTCTCTCTTTCTTCCCCTCTCTCCCCTCCCTTCCACTCTCTCTAAAAATCAATGAAAAAAATATCCTCACTCCTTGGGTGAGGATTAAAAAAAATAAGAGCACCAAATAGGACCAAGTGGTAACTCTAACATTTGGCTTGGCAGAGTTAGCATTTCTTCCAGAGTTACTCTGGTGGTGCAGTCACCAACTCATGAGTGTAACTGATACCGGAAACAAAGGAATGGGGTGTGAATGGTGTTTGTCATATCCATTGTATATAGGCCCTCCGATAGGACTGTCACATACATAATGTCGCTTAGTCCTCACCACACTCAATAAGACTCGCTCATACTGCAGTTTAGGAAACCGAGCCTGAAAGAGATTAAGTAGGCAGCCCCATTCCCAAAGCTAAAAAGTGGTCCAATATGTAGCAAAACCATTGTCTCTATTAGCAATCAATTAAAAATATGTTCAATCCATTCAACATACATTTACTTTTGTATTCCCTGAGACTTAACACATATATAACACTCTCATGAAAAATCATAGGGTTTTGAAGTTTATTCAGCTATGCACACTTCCTTCTACTATAATGAATGATTAATCTAAATACTAGTGCGACATGGGTCCTATGTTGGCACAGAAGAGAATAATTCATTCTAGACTGGATGAAAGGTGCTGGTGTTGATTTTAAAGCAGTGGCCCAATATTTTCAATGTAAAAGCTTTTGTTTGTAAAAAGATTTGGGTACCCCTTCCCCCCCATGATAGTACCTATAGTTGGATATCTTTTAATTGAGAAAATACATATCTAGCATAACTTGATAACTATTTGATATAATATTTTTATTTCAATACCTCATTTACTAATATTGGCAAAACTTGAATCCATATTACATAGAAGAGTGCCTAGAAGGAGTTCAGACACATGGCTATAATAGAATTCTCTGCCCAAGCATCTATGACCCACAGGCTGAGAACCACTGATTTAAAGATCACGAAAGAAGACAAAAGTGTGAAATAAGGAGACACCGAACTGCGAGTCAGCCTTGGAGAGAATCTCTAATTTAAAAGGAAACTACAAACGGGACTCACTTGGCATTGACTTTGAAAATTTACTTCATTTATTTTATGGGTTTTATTTCCTGATAGCCTGTATTTGCTTCCGGAGCCTGCTGTCACAAATTACCACACACCAGTGTTTTAAAACAACAGCAATTCATTCTCTCGCAGTCTGGAGATGAGAAGTCCAATTTCAAGGTGTAGGCAGGGCTACATTCCTTCCAAGTCTCTAGGGGAGAATCCTTCCTTGCCTCTCGCAGCTTCTGGTGACTGTAGGGATTCCTTGGCTTGTGGATGTGTCACTTCAGTCTCTGCTCTGTCTCTGACGGCCTTCTCTTCTTCAACTGTGTCCTCCTTGGTTGCTTAAAAGGACATTGTCATTGGACTTACATGGGCCTAGATAATCCAGGTTGATCTTCTCTTGAGATCTTTAACTTCATTACATCTGCAAACACCTTATCCTATATAATAAAAGCCTAATATGCAAATTGTTCAACTGGGAGTTCGACTGCTCACTATGACGTGTGCTGATCACCAGGGGGCAGTGCAGAACAAGGCGGGCATCAGTGACGCAGCACTGGCAGTGGGTGGCAGTGGAGACACTGCTGGTCCCAATGGGCCCCAATGGGAGCAGGACCACGGCAGGATGGTGGAGCAGGTGAGCGGGCGGCACCAGGCCAAGGCGAGTGTGAGCAGGGGCCCGATTGCCAGATCAGGGCCGGGCCCTGGGCTGGGATGGGAAACTGGGGGTAGGTGGTGATGACCAATCTCCCACCCAGCACCCTCTGTGACCTCTCGTCAGCTACCTGGGGGCAGGGGGTGATGGGGACCGAGGTGCGGTGAGAATGCAGGGCGTCCTCGGAGCTCTCTCTCACTCCCTCTACTATCCTCCCTGGGATTCCAGGGCTCATGTGCTGGGGAAGCCCCCGAGCTCAGGTATTGGACGCCTGTAAGGAGCCCACCCCTCATCCACGCGGCCTCTTCTGGGTGAGCCGGACCACAGCTGCTGGGACCACAGGGCTGGTTAGGCTCCCCATGGGTTCATGCAGGAGCCGGTCAGTGAAGCCAGCCAAGAGAGAGCATATGCTGCCCACCCAGCTTCCATGCAGTGCAGCTGGGCAGCCTGGAGGCCCACGCTGCACCCCGGCCCACAGCGTCCGGCCACACTCACCACATCTCTGTGTGGGGACTCGGGCGCCGTGACTCAGGCGAAGGGGGGCATGTGGGGGTCCGGGTGCTGCCCAGGGCCCAGAGGTCAGCTGGGACCTGCCTTTCCACGCCAGATGCTCGTGCTTCGATTGACAGGCAGGCCTAGGTACCTGTGCACAAAGTTCGTGCACCAGGCCTCTAGTTTCTAAATAAAGTCACATTCATAGATTCCAGGAGTTAGAATATGGACATATCTTTGGGGGTTTTACCATTTGGCCCACTACACAGCCCAACACCTCACTTAAAGCACAAAGAAAACTAAGGTGTTGAGGGTGAGAAAGTGATGGCTTGTGAATTAGGGGTGGTGTAGGAGACTGAGTTGAGGGTCTAAGTAATCATACTCAGTTCATCCATCGGCTACTTTCTGAGGCCTACAGAAAGGTGCCTTACCTAGAAATACACTTTAAAACATGAGATAATTTTAGTTGCTTTTTTTCCTAATTTTAATAGTAATCCATGGTCATTAAAATATTTTTGAAAATATTTTTTAAAATCAGAAAGAAAAATAACAATAAATGAAGCTAACCATTGCAAAACTCAGAGAAGGATCAATTCTGGTTTCACACCTCTGCTCTCCCTGCCTTGATTCCTCACTACTAATATTAGGCTCCATCAGTTAGACTCCACTAATAACCAAGTTAAACTATTTATGTTTACTTTTTTTTTTTTTTTTTTTTTCTTTTTTTTTTTTTTTTTTTTTTTTTTTGCTTAAAGTATTACAAAGGGTATTACATATGTGTCCATTTTATCCCCCCGCCCTAGACAGTCCCCTAGCCTCCCCTACCCCCCAATGTCTTATGTCCACTGGTTATGCTTAACATTTTTTAAAAAAATATGTTTTTATTGATTTTTTAGAGATAGAGGGAGAGGGATAGAGAGATAGGAACATCTATGAGAGAGAAACATTGATTGGCTGCCTCCTGCATGCCTCACACTGGGGACTGAGCCCATTACCTGGGCATGTGCCCCAACAGGGAATTGGGCTGCTGATGTCTTGGCTCATGGGTTGATGCTCAACCACTGAGTCACACTGGCTGGGCCAAAAATATATTAACATTTTAATGTATAATGCCACTAATATTTCTTAGTGAGAATTCAAGATTTATAAATTCTGATTTCTACAATTCTTGTGTTTTCTATAGTTGTAACAATATATATTATAAAGCATTCCATACCTTGATCATGGCTTTATCCTAATCCTGCTTTCTAGTCACATATGGGAGAATATATATAATCTCATTTCATCATTGCCATAACCCTCAGAGCTAGGCAGGTTTAAATAAAAATAAAAGTAAGGTTTAAAAACCTAAAGCGATTTGCTGCAGACAACACAGCAGGCAAGTCGCAGAGCTGGGATTAGAGCCCAGACTATATAACCACAAGGCATTAAGCCCTTTGGCTTCAGGAATAATTGTTCCTGGGGTTTTGATTCTTGACTCGTTCCAGGCAATGTACTCATACATTCTCTCATTCTTCACCTATTCTCTTTACACACTTAGAACACATTTTCTGCTTTTATATACATTCTCTCCTTTCATTTTTTGACTCAGTTTACAAAGTAAATTTCTCCGTTCTCGTTTGACTGAAAAAGAAACAACTCTTCCCAACCCCTTAACCCTGGAGCTGTATGGGGAAGGAAGGACACCGTGAGACTGCCATTTAGTAGCAGAATGAACACCGTGAGACTGCCATTTAGTAGCAGAATGAACACCGTGAGACTGCCATTTAGTAGCAGAATGAAACCAACTAACGATCCAGTGCTTGTTTTTCTTTCTTTTTCCCTTCTCTCTCATTTTTCCATGGTTCCCACATGGTGGCTAACCTCACATTAGACCCTGAGGAAGTGTAAAGTAATTGAGTATTAACTTTAAAAAATATGTGCTGAGAACATGTTATTGGAATAAATAACAGTCTTATACAAAGATGCCGTTATTTCATTTAAAAATAAATGTCCTCATTATATAGCATATGTTGTTTCACTGTACTATTAATTGATATACATTAAAAATAAGAATCAGGAGTATTGTGTTGATACACTTTATCTGGGAGTGTATGCAAATATATATATTAAATATTTAATTTATGACATATAATTTATAGTAATATATATTTGACATATTGGTGATATGATCAATACATATTAATAATATCCACTTATATAAAAACCCTGGGTGGTGTTCATCACAACTGCAACCTGTCTGTTCTGTTTCTTTGTTACTAATGTTGTGGCCTCACCCCATAGCAAAGAAAGAATTTCCAGAGGATGAGGCCCAGGAATCAGGATTTTAAAAAGATTCCCAGGTGATTCTAATGTGCAGCCATGGTTGAGAACCACTGCTATAGATATTAAAAATATATCTAAACATGCAATTCTTTGTCCAAAAAATGAGCATGTTCAAAAATTAAATGAAGAAAATTTGGATATACTCGATGGAGATTTTCACACATATTTGAGTGATAATTCCATTGATTCCACAGATGATGCTGAAAAGGAAAATGTTCCCATCGAATTTCTTAATAGTATTACTCCTTTGGGAATGCCATGTCATAAATTAAAATTGAAAGTGGGTGCAATCATCATGCTATTGAGAAATCTCAATAGTAAATGGGGCTTTGTAATGGTACCAGGTTTATTATCAAAAGATTATGACCTAACATTATCAAAGCTGAAGTATTAACAGGATCTGCAGAGGGAGAGGTTGTTCTGATTCCAAGAATTAATTTGTCCCCATCTGACACTGGCCTCCCATTTAAATTGATTCGACGACAGTTTCCCGTGATGCCAGCATTTGTGATGACTATTGATAAATCACAAGGACAAACTCTAGACAAAGTAGGCATATTCCTAACTGAACCCATTTGTGCACATGGTCAGTTATATTTTGCTTTCTTTCGAGTTTGAAGAGCATGTGATGTTACAGTTAAAGTTCTAAGTACTTCAACACAAGGGAAATTAGTCAAGCACTTTGAAAGTGTTTTCACTCTTAATGTGGTATACAGGGAGATATTAGAATAAGTTTAATCACTTTATCAGTCATTGTTTGCATCACTGTTGTTTTTATATCATGTTTTTGTTGTTTTCATATCATGTTTTTGTCATTTTTATATCATGCCTCTGTTGTTATATCCTTTTGTTACTGTTTATTTATTAATAAATTTATATATTATTTTCATATACATTTTACTAATTTCCTTTCATCTCTCACACTTCTATTATAGAGAAAGGGCAAATAGCAATATTAAAATATCTCCACTAATTAGTTCCCTTTTTAAAAAAAATATATTTTATTGATTTTTTACAGAGAGGAAGGGAGAGGGATAGAGAGTTAGAAACATCGATGAGAGAGAAACATCAATCAGCTGCCTCCTGCACACTCCCCACTGGGGATGTGCCTGCAACCAAGGTACATGTCTTTGATTGGAATCGAACCCAGGACCCTTGAGTCTGCAGGCCGATACTCTATCCAATGAGCCAAACCAGTTAGGGCAATTAATTCCCTTTTAATGTGCACGAATTTTGTGCACTGGGCTACTAGTATACTACATATGAATAATTAATTATAACATATTATATAATGTTTTTTAATTACATATATGCTTTTTAAAAACCAATTATCCCCTGGCCTGCAGGGATCGGGCTGAACTCATGCACCGGGCCTCTGACATCCCCCAAGAGGACTTGGATTGTGAGAGGGCACAGGCCAGGCCGAGGGACCCCACCCATGCACGAATCCGTGCACTGGGCCTCTAGTATAATAATAAAATGACAAGTAGCTTAGCCATCTTGAATTCATTCTGAAAGAGTGTAATTTATACTTTCTTCAAAGGAGTTAATTCCAAAGTATATTTCCTAGTATTTTAGTCATTTTTCTTTTTAGTGATTATTTACTAGAAGAACATTTTCCTAAGTGTTCTTATATGTATTTCCTCTAAAATTCCAGATGAGCCTTTCACCTTTGGGGTATGGTGATAAGGAATGTCATCCCCCATATTAGTACCATATTTTGTATACATAATACATCTTTCTTATCAATGATGCTCATTATAGTAAGTCTGCATCCTGTGTACATTTCTTTTAAAAAATATGTTTTTATTAATTTCAGAGAGAAGAAAGGAGAGAGAAAGAGAAACAACGATCAGCTGCCTCCTATGCACCCCCTACTAGGGATTGAGTCTGCAACCTGGGCATGTGCCTGACGGGCAATCAAACCGGCGTCCTTTTGGTGCCTGGGACACCGCTAGGCCAACTGAGCCAAACCAGCCAGGGCTCCGCTGCACTTTTCAAGTGCAAATCTTAAGTTCCTGAATACATTCAAGTGTGAGGCCCTGGAAGTGAGACAAGGTCGTTGCATCAATTTGGGTTACTCATTACTCCTGAGTTTCTTCCCCCATGTATAAGCCTGTCCTTAGCAATGGAGCCACAGGAAATCTCTCTTCTGTGAAAGCATGGAAACAGCAGCATGAAGTATGAAAGCTCCACCTAGGATAACAACCTACATTTCTCAGAAATCAGCAAGAAATTGAACCACGATTGGCTGGAGGCTTTAGGTATAGAACAAAGGGAAAACTTAAGACGGCATCTGAAACAGAATGAGACTGGCAAAATATTGGGAACTTCCCAACACAAGTTTCCATCATGAGGCCACAGGGCATAAAGTTACAGAAAACAGAGCACAGTATACGGAGTCTAACTGGGACCAGCACACAGAGAGGCTCCCTGGGGGTGGGTGAGGGAAGGCCCAGGCGGAGACATCCTCTGAGACACAGCTCCCTGAAGTCTGCTCCCTTTTTATAGGGGCTCAGTGTCCACCATGGCTGAGCTGGTTAGTAAATATGACAATTGGTTGCAATGGTGGCTTTGAACCTGTAAAATACGGAAGTGCTTTTTGAACCATTACAAATATATTTCATTACTATACTTTATATTATGACATTTGGAGTTAAGACTATATTTTTATTTCTAATTCTTTAAATATACATGGACTCTTGACCACAATATTTAATTGTCTAGAACTCCTTCCAATCATGGGGAGTAATATATTTTACTGTGTAGCTTCTGTCTCTTGCTCAGATTTTAATCAATTGAGAGCAAGGGACTGATTTTTCTATTTTCTCTGATCTCTCATCAGGCTGCAGTTGAAAGTGGATTCTAATGGTTTGGAAAAGTCAACCTATCTCTGAAAGGTACAGGAGGCCAGCTCAGTAAGCAGGGGTTGGCCCATTGTTTCAAATCCTGCGGTGAGAGACTCTGTCTTGACTTGGTGCACCTTGAACTAAGCATACCTTTGGCACTAGTCTTAGTAACCACATTTATCAATCAAGTCTTTGTGTAGTTGAGTCAATGATTTGACCAAAAGCCCATTTCTGGAGCCAAACTTGCACTGAGATGCAAGTCTGCAGACAACAAATTATTCCATTATTCTTTGGTTTGGCATGATACTTATGATTGATCTTAAACCTCTGGTAGAGAATGTGTTTTACGCCCTTTCATTTGTTTGCTACCAGATAGAAAATAAATGAGAGGGCATTCTCTAATCTTTTCATTAACTATGTTTTCTTTAAAATAAATCTGGGTACAATTTTTAAGGTTTCATTTGTCAAACTTTGTGATTCTTTAAAACACTCTCCTCTGTGCCTAAGGAAGTTCTACTTTCAAAATACCAAATTTTAAAAAACAATAATAATTTCACAAGAAATACTTTGTTTTTAAAGATTTATTAAAATGTGTCTCCACTTTTAAGAGTCAAACTGACTTTGATAGTGGATTTGAACCTAAGACATTGAAAAAAAAAAAGGCTTATATCATAGTATTAAGGGTTGAAATGGGAAAAGGGAAGTAGCCTTCTCACACCTTTTAAACCACCTCTGAAGGAATATGCTTAAGAACTTGCTCATAATATTTCCTTCATTACTCATGAAAATATTTTCATGGAAATTTCATCATAAAGCATTTCATTTGCGTAAAAATCTCATTTTTGTCTTACAACATTTCCCTTTTAGACATGAATATTTCCAAGGAATTATGGTATAGCGAGAAAACTTTGTATTTTACTTAATGATTACTATGAACATTTCAGTAGGCAAAATAAATACTTTATGGTTAAATTTGAAAATGGAAAAAACCCTATTTGCCATATTATCAGCTATATACATGATATTTATAAACTGGTCTTATTTCAGATTAAATTAAAATGAGTCATTTTGCTCATTATGCTCACATTTAAGTCTAAAGAAACAAATTCTGACATTTTGTTATGTAGATATTTGTGTTTTCATAATATGTGTCTATTTAAAAATTCATACTGAACAGTTAGGGTCATAGGTAAAAGTTATTATTCATCTGAAAAAAATATTTAAATTAAAAAATATTTGGGATGTGAAATTAAACTAGAGAAACTAATAATTAAAATTATTTGAATATATTATACATTTTATATAAATGTACTCTATAAACATTGAAAAAATAAATTCTCCAAGGTTACAAAGTAAAGGTTTTCTTATATTTTTCTCATCTTTTTTATTGTTTTTAAAATATTACAAGTTAAATTTAAAATTGGTAGCAGTTTTTTTACCCTTTTGATTATTTGCTCCCTAGAATTCTTCCCACATTATCTCACAACTACACCTAGTTCAAGAGAAAAGAAACTTGATTTCAATTACTTCAGGGCAGTGTTGTCTAATTTAGGTAGACTCCAAAGCAGCATAAGGGACCATAGAGGGGGCAATATTAAAAATAATCAAAATTTTAGTTATAGATTAAACTGTAACAAATATAATGTAAGAATAAAATTATACTGAAATAACTTTTGAACATTCTTCACTACACAGCTCTGGACTATAGAAAACCCAGGGACACAGAAACCAACTTGGGCACAGAGTAAAGAAAAGAGGTGCTGGCCTTAGGCAGTGAGAGAACCACTGACTAGGTAGACTGTGGTAAAGTTCTTAAATTATGCAGGGAATTATATAATATTACTTAGAGAGGTAGACTGTAATAAGTTAAATATGAATACTATAAACCTTAACACAATGACTAAAATAAAGTAAAAAAACAAAGAGTTATAGCTAAGAAGAGAAAAGTGAGGAAAAACAGAATAAACACAACTATGCAGTTCATCTAAAACAACACAGAAAACAAACAGCAAGTTGGCACATTAAACCCAACTTTATATTAAATATAAATGGTTGAAGGACCCCAATTAAAAGGCAGAGATTGTAATTTTAGATTAAAATTAGAAAAAAACACAATTATATGTTGCCCATATGAAACTTGTTTTACATAAAAAGACCCATAGGTTTAAAATAAAAGGATATAGGAACTCTGCAACTTATATATTGCTAGTGGGACAAAAAATGTTATAGCTACTTGAAAAACAGTCCAGAAATTTCTTATAAAGTTAAACCTGCAATTACTATATGCTCTATTAATCACACTCTTATGAATTTACAATGGAGAAATAAAAACTCATGTTCATGAAAAACCGTAACTGCTTATAGCATTAATAGAAAATTAAACATAATTTCTCCAAACTGAAAACAAACCAAATGTCCTTCATTAGGTAAATGTATAAATGAATGATGGTATACCTATATACAAGAATGCTAACCAGCAAATTAAATCTACAAGTAGATATTACTATGTACCTATTAAAATTTCTTAATTTAAATATGGATCATACCAAATTTTTATAAGAATGTGTAACAAATAGTAATTTCCTACAATATGTATATAATTGGATGATAAAATGGTACAACCATGTTCGCAACCACTTCGGTAGTTTCTTAAAAAGGTAAGCATGCGCCTATCATATCACTTGGCCATTTCACTCCTAGGAAACTACTCAAGAGCAATGGTCTATAAACATCTTGTACAGGATTGTGGTGGATTCACAGGTGTATACATATGTCAAACACATCAAATGTTCTTGCTAAATGTGTGCAGTATATGGTGTATCAAGGATGCCTCAGATAAGACTTTAAAAATTAAGGAAATCATAAAATCTTGAAAAGTACCTTGTGGGATGCAGTTAATGCAGTGCTAAGAAGGAAATTTGTAGTCTTAAATAAAAACATTATGAAAGAAAAATGCTAAATGTCAGTTATTTAAGCATATATCTCAAGAACTTAAGGAATAGCTAATTAAAAACAACTGGTCAATTGATATACAAATAGAAAAACGATATTGTAGGCCAGGAATTAAGACAGAGTTCATCTGGGCAAATTTTCTGTTTCCTGCAGCAAGCATCTCCTGGGGTAGATTGCCTGTAGTTAGCTGACACACTTCCAAGGTGACTCATTCACGTTGCTCAGCCAAGGGTTTTACCTAAGAGCAAGAATCATAGTTGAGTCTTTCCATGGGGCTGCATTGTCTTTCTCACAGCATGGTGGCTGGCTTCTAGGAACAAGGGTTTCAAGAGACAGAAAGTAGATGATGGCAGTATCTTAAAGCCTGGGCTCAGAAACTGGTATTGCATTACTTCTGCTTCCTTCTTTTGGTCAAAGTCACAGAACTCATCTCGATTCAAGGGAAGGAGAGCTCCAACACCATCTGTCAATGAAAGTCATGTCAAATAATTTGTGACCATCAATAATCTTTCACATCTGAAGTGCAGTAGAAGAATTTCTGCTCTTCTGCCTCATCCCTAGCCTTCAACGAATAATTTCCATGTACTGAATGAAGGCAAATGACAAAGGCTTGGCAAATGGGTACAGAAATCACTCTTCTTGGAGTTCCTTGTGATTTTAGCTGTCATGCCAGCCCTCAATTGGTCATTAAAAGTTCGCAGAAAGGTTGGCTGATTTCTTTTTACTGGTGTATGTCAGATTCCTCCTTCTATTGTTGCTCCATTAGGGAGGAAATGTCCTTGGTTCCTTCTCTATTATGAAGGGTTTGTCAATTTCTGACATTTAATTCATTTAGATTAAGTTGCATCTTTGATTCTGATGTTTTTTGTAAAGCTATAAGTTTGTTGCTTATTTGACTTAGTCTCAATGTTAGGAGTGACAATGACAATCTCTAATGACTTTCTACATTTTAAACAGAAGCAATACTTTCCCCCAAATTCTTAACTTGTTATTATAATTCCTATGTTTTTCTTTTTTCTGGTTTGCTCTAGAAGTTTTGAAGGCTATACTTTTTTCAACATAAAGCTATGAAAGTATTCCATAATAATTGTTGTATTACCAGCATTATTTTTTTAAAATATTAGTCAATTCAGGTTAGAGGGAATGATCCCTTTCAGGAGGGTTTCTCTAACATCTTAATCTTATTGGTTCTATCTACAAAACACACCATATATTTCCCCCCTAATTTAGTTCTTGTTCATAGCTATATAACTCATGCTGATTTGGGGTTTCTTTTTGAAATAAAATTATTTTTGCAGTTTTACACTGAATCCAGAAGCATATTTTATCTTTTAAGTCATCCCCTTTTAATAAGTTGTTTCTCACCTATCTTTCTCAAGTCTTCATTTGCTTATAATCTGATTTATGATCATCATAAAAATTAGGATGCCTACAAGGACAAGATCTTACAGAAATTAGGATAGTTATAAAAGAGCAAGTATGTATTTTAATAAAACTTGTTTATGTGTGGTAAAACATGGGTAGACTATTTCCTTGCGTTATTGATGCTTCCTTTCACCAGTAGATATGGTACAGTTGAGGTACATCTTAGCATGTGATTTCATTTTCTTTTGAAATTATGGTAACGAGATCTGGGATGGTTTCTGCTCATTCTCTCTCATCCATATTTCTTGGAGTAACTTTGCAGATTGGAGGTGACTTTTGCAACACCATTAAAATGTAGAATAACATTTCTTTACTTATATTTTCAAATTGAGTTAAGAAAAGAAAGCTTAAAAGCAATGTGATTCATTATTTCAAAAGTAAGAGTGTTTTACCCCTATAATTATATTTTTGCAAAATAACCTATAGCAATATAGAAATACCTCCAACTTTCTCTTTGCCAACAAAAGGCCCCTGTATATGTGCTAAAGTTTCCAAACAAAACTTCTCCATGAGCAGCCAAGGAGAGAAGCAGGCCATGCCAGCATCCGATTCAGTGCTAAAGAAACAACAGAAAACCTCACCTACGTGTTACCTACTGAGTGATGCTGGTGTTTTTACCTTTACTGCTATGGATGGTGCTGAAGGACTAGAGGCAAGCCAGGTCCTTGTTCACAGATGTCTCTTTCAAAAGAGAGCTTAGCATCTTCCATTTCAAGCAGGTTCCAAATACACAGCTTTTTTATTTTTTTTATTTTGTCCCAATCTGAATGGGAACTTACTGATAACTTTCTCTCTGTGTTGATATTTGAAGAAAAGTTACGCCCATGAAAGAATCCAAGGGATATAAAATTTATCTTTATTGGAACTATTTTGCAATTAGGATGTTCAGCAAGGACTATTATCTGAGAGAAGCTTTGTAAATTACCAAATAAATTTTGTTGTTTAAGTAGCTATTATAGTCAGCCACACACTTTCCCTAAAAATCTCCCTTCAAGGTAAGGACATATGTATATGTGATGTGTGTGTGTGTGTGTGTGTGTGTGTGTGTGTACATATATGAAGTTGAGAGGAACTGAGTTATGGAAATGGTTGGATAGTGAAAAGCAGCTAATGGGAAGAAATGGAATGAGATACCATAGTTCTTTAATGTATTTCTGCCTATGTCTGGTATTCGCCCTCAAGTCTCAAATCCCATCAGTCTTACAGTGCAGCTCAAGATCCACCTCAAACATGAACTCTTCCACTTTTGGCCATTGTCCACTCCAATGTCCTAATTCTTATCACATTTACATTCCATATTCAACTTAGCATTTAAAACATATTCAAAATTGTTTCTGTGTGGGTTTGTGTTTTTCTTTTAAGTCCCACTTGCTTATTTTTAGTTATGTGCCTTTGCTTTTGGTGTCAATTTCAAAAAATCACCACCAAGATCAATGTCAAAAAGCGTGCTGCCTACGTTTTCTTCTAGTTTTATGGTTGGGTTCTTATGATGAAGCCTTTAATCTGATTTTAGTGTGTGTGTGCATAGTGTAAAATAGTAGCATAGTTTCTTATTCTTTTTTTACATTTAAAAAAAATTGGGTTCAAGACTGTAGTTTTTGTTTTCCTTCAGATAATCCTAATGCGAGGGGAGTTCCTTGCTCCTCCCCCCCATCCCATGACGAAAAGGATAAAAAGAAAGACTATATAAACACAGCCAAGGCTGGACCTAGACATGTGGGTGTCTCTAGACTAATAATTTGGTACCATTTCAAAATGAATTTTAAAATATTTATTCAAAATTCACTTGAAGGGTCAGGGAGATTCTGTCTTCCAATTAATAAAAATGTGCGCAGAAATAAATTTACTTATTGATTCACTTTGCTGCCCAAAGCAGGGTCAAAAATCTGGAAAAAAATAGTAGACAAAGGTTTCCTGTTTTCCTACAGCTCTTACTCTCTCTTCTGTTCTCTTGCTATTATCTGAACCAGACAACTTCTTGGCAAGCTTATTAAAGAGTTAGATAATGAAGGAAATTCCTCAATACTGTGAATAGCGTTGTGCTATACAATATTTTGATCTCAGAATTTCAGCTGCCAGCTACTGCTGTCTTTTGGCTGACTGCATGTACATGTGCACGTTGTAAAATTATTCAACAGAGGCATGTCCGTGCTATTGAGGGCTCTCTTTACATTTCCATCTGAAGTACTGTCTGCTTCAGCTGAATTTGTACAAATTCATATTTCTGTAGTTACATAAAAAGACACTTGGGAAAGTCTGAATCAGAAAACATCATGCTTTTAATTATTCCATGGATATCTTAATGCCCCCATGTCAGGCAAAAGTCTAGTTGGCCTTTTCCTCAATCAGATTCTGTAGCCACCATTTAGCAACTCTTCTTCCCAGTGACTATCTTCTTCCAAAAATCAGTCACTCTGCCTTCTGTATTTTACATTTAATTTGCCTTTTAAAAATGTGACATTTTTATTTTCCTCTTTACTAATTGTTGATATATGAGAAGTAAAAAACAAACAAACAAACAAATAAGCAAAAAATCATTATAAATAGCCTAAGTTTAGGAATCAGATGTGGTAGTACATTCTGAATTTGCTACTCCTTACCCCTAAAAACTTGACAAATCATTTAGCCTCCCTGACCTCTGCTTTTATCATATGTAACCCAGAGATAATAATAACCCCCTTGCAGAGGTGTTGGGGACATTAGCAGTAATTCATATTATTGCTCAATTTTGTTCATTACACAATTAATTTTATTGTCCTTTGAGAATGATAGCTAAATTTATTACTAACAGGTATTATGGGATTTTTAGTTCAGTCTTTGACACACACTGAATTATATTAAGAAGACTTAAAGTTATTAAAAGCTCAAACAATTAATTTTTGGAAAATAACTTTATCTATTAAATCATTACTTTGGGGCTCTATTAGGTACCAGATACTTGAATTTTTACCATTATTACTAACTAAAGTTCACATTTACATTTTAATGTTCACTTTTGTGTTGCATAGTTCAATGGATTTTGACAAGTGTATGTCTTGTGTCCACCGTTATAGTGTCAAACAGAGCAGTTTTACTGCCCTAAAATCCCCCGTGCTTGGTTCTAGGTTTTCCACAGATACCCTTGATCAAGCTGAGGAAGTTCCCTCATTTTTTTTTTTTTTTGAGGACTTTTATCATAAATGGGTATGGAATTTTGTTAAATGCATTTTCTACCTTTATTAAAGTGACCATATGGGGTACTTTTGGCCTTCATTCTGTTAATATAGTGACTTATAATGATTGATTTCCAAATGGTAAAACAATATTGCACCCCATTAGGTCATGATGATGACTTTGATATATTGTGGAATTTTCTTTGCTAAAATTTTTCTATGAATTTTTATTATTTATGCCTGAGGAATTAAAAAAATTGTTTTCTTAGCTTTTTCTCTGGATTGGTATTAGGGTAACATTGGTGCATAAAATGAGTTGGGAAATATTTCCACGTCCTCTATTTTCTGAGTTTGTATATACAAAGTTTGATGTATACAAAGAAGTTTATAATATTCCTTTACCCTTTTAATATATTTATAATCTTTATGATGTCCCCTCTTTTATATACATGCAACATATTTTTCTATGTTATTTTTAACCATCTATGTCTTAATACAGTCTAATCTTGCTTATTAATACAGTCTGAAGACTTTTGCCTTTTAATCAGCGTTTACTCTATTTACAATTGTGTAATTCTTGATATCTTGGGTTTAAGTTGACTATTTGCTATTTGTATTATGTGTTCTTTTGTTTTAGTTCTTTTTCCATCAGATTTTAGATTAATCAAGCATTTATTATTGTTCCATTTATTTATTATTGTTCCATTTATTTATTCTTTTTGCTTGTGGGCTATATTTCTGTTTTTATTTCCAGTGACTGGTCTTGTAGTTATAATGTGGAATCATTAACTTATCACAGTCTAACTTCACTTGCAACTTTACCTCTTCACATACCTGTAAGAACTTCACAACATTTACCCTCCATCCTTTGTGCTTGTCGTCATACTTTTACTTTTATCTATGTTAAAGCTAAACAATTCATATTAATTTTTAAACAGTTAATTATCTTACAAAGAACTTAAGATACTAAATGAAGTCTTTTTATATTTTTCCACAAATTTAGTATATTTGGCACTCATCATTTCTTTACTAATATTCAAGATCCTTTTAGTATTGGTTATTCGTTAGACTGAAGAACATCTTTTAATTTAATTTTATTTTTTTGTAGTGTAGGTCTGTTAGTTATAAATGCTGTCATTGTCAGCTATTCTTTATTTAAAAATGTCTTTATTTAGCCTTATTTTACAGGATACTTTTTTAGGTTGAAAGTTTGTTTATTCTCTCTCTGCCCACCCTCACACTTAAAATATGGCATTCCATTAATTCTAGCTTACACTATTTGTGATGAGGCATAAGGGCTTATTTGTGTATGGTTCCTCTGTATGTGTTGTGTTTTCTCCTGGCTGCTGTAAATTATTTCTTTTATCTTAGATATTTATTAATTTAATTATTATGTAACTTCTGGGTGTTTTTTGCTTATTTTGCTTAACGTTTTTGTCAAGGTGTTGAATTCTGTGTGTTGATATTTAAATTTGAAAGACATTTTAGTCATAATTTTTTCAAACTTTAAAAAATCTTTAGCCTCAATCTGTCACTTCTCTCCTTGGATTCCAAATGCACATGTGAGATTGCTCAACGTTGTCTCACAAGTCACAGTGTCTCTGTTTCTTTTCTGGTCATCTTCCCTCTGTGTGCTTTATTGTGCATAGTGTGTATTGGACAATTTTCAAGGACAATGATCCTTTCTTTTGGAGTTCCCTATATTCTATTAAGCACATGTACTATATTTTTCATTTCATATATTATGTTTTTTGGCTCTAGAGTTTTATTCTTTCTTTTGTTACATACCCCTCTACTCTATGCTGAAATTTACCACATACTCTCTCATTTTACCTATATTTTTCTTTCCTTTCCAAAATATTTTTCTCCTAAATTTTACATCTGAAGCGTCACTGGACCTTTTCCATTATAATTTTTTTCTGGTTGTGGGTCATATTTTCCTGCTTTTTCACACATCTAGTAATTTATTTTATCATAGGTTGTATCAAGTGACATTTTAAGTTGAATATTTTCTTGTGGTCATACTTTCCTTTCTTTGAATAGTGCTATATTTTATTCTGGAAATTAATTGATTTATTGGAAGATCAGTTTAACCTCAGCAAGGCTTCGTTTTCTTGAGGCTAGTCTAGGACTCCCTTTATGCAAAATTACAGTAGTCCTATTCCATAGTATGCTCTTTGTAAGGTCCTAATGTTCATGGTATTTGGTAAGGACACTCCATCCTGGTTCGTTGGAACACCAGCATGTCTCAGCACTGTGCAAGCTCCTCCCAATTCACAGCCCTTCCGTAGCTATTATCTCACATCTTCAGGATCTCAAACTGACAGGCACAATTTAGTTTTTAAGGGTGCTCCCCGATATACACACAGGTCCCTCCTCTTTAGCAGTCTGTCCTTCAAATTCCACCTCCCAAGCAGCCCTGAAATTTGATCTCTTTCTCACCTGAAAAGACGGTTGCTCTCTGATTGGTCCGCGGTTTCCTGTACCGCAGTAAGATTCCCTGAGATAGTAGGCATGGTGACTGTGGAGTTCAACTCATGTGTTTGCCTCCTCTAAAGACCACAGATGCTTGCATTGTCTATTGTCAAATTCCTGAACATTATTGCTTTACATGCTTTCTTTTTTCTTCTAGTTGTTTAGGACAGAGAATATATGTCTCCTGAATCACTTTGACCTATTACTTTGACATTATGATTGGAAATTAAAGGTTTACAAAGCATTCTTAAAAATACAATTACTATCTAAAAGGTTGATAAAAAATTACTTTTTAACAACATACCTTAAAATATTTTCATATATACATATATAAATCTATCACATATTTTAGCATAGCTGCATTGTATCTTATTGAATGTACTTCTTTTATTTTATCTAAGTATCCCCATAAATAGATATTGGTTTTGGGTGGTTTTTTGGTTTGTTTGGATTTTTGTTTCTTTGGGGTTTTTTTGTTTGTTTGTTTTGTTTTTGGAGGGGGGCTATTATAGACAATAATGAAATAAAAATTCTTACATACAGCCCTTGGACAATGTGAATATACTAGTAGACTACACTTATGGCAGTGCAGTTGATAGATCAAAAGTAAAAATATTTGAACTTTTGATAGGTAATAACAAAGTACCCTGAGACTACCATTCTACATTACTTCTAGTAGTGCAGGAGAAGTTTTGTTTCTCATACCTTCCCCATGTAAAGGCATTATATGACAATGTTCTAAAAGAAAGTGAGGAGGTAACATTTTTGTACATTCGTTTGTATCAATGGAAACCTTCCAGTGATACTTTAAGCTGAGTCTTTTTTGTGGTTTCCCTAGTGACAACTTTGTCCAAAGCATATGAATTTAGTAAACAATTACTGAATTAGTTGAATGGGCATAGTAGATTTTTATACTTAAAAAACTCGAAGTCAGAGCATTTACATTATTAGAAAGGCTGAGTAAATAAAGGAGCTTTGACATCAAAATGGTTAATAGAACTTGAGACACTAGCGACAAAGAGCAAACCTGGATGGAGTTCCATGGGGAACTGTCAGACCAACTTGCTGGGGTTTTATAAATCTAAGCCCTGGTCTATATTTAACCACTGTTTCCTGAGTATTTACTCCCCTCTTTGCAGTGGTCTGGAATCCTGAGAAGCATGTTTACACAACTGGTTGGAAATGAGAGATTAGGTGAGTTAGATCAAACACCTCTTCCCTGTGATCAAGGGAAGGAAACTGAGACCTTTTCAAAACATACTCATTAGATTAGCCATACAGTTTGGGGCTTGTTCTATGTGGAGAGCACAACAGCTCCTTTATGGACTTTCTTATGTCCACTCAGAGCCTTGAAGAAATTAAGTACAGAAATAGAGAAGAAACAGGAAAGAAGACAAATAAGGTGGGTCATAGAATCTAAATAGTGTCTGCAAATAACTCTAACACACCTGGAGTCAATGTCCAAAATTGTACTTTATATCTAGTTACAACAAAATGTAAAAAATCTATACGTGAAATTACTCAAATATCAAAGAAAAAAATTCTTATGAAAAAAGGTATGTATCATTTGGGCAAATCATCACATTTCTCTGGGTCTTTTGTTCTTTTACTAGTGACCCAGTGCACGGAATCGTGCACATTGAAAGGAAATTAATTAGAAGGTGGCCGGTGGGGTGGGACTGGGAGAGATGAGTTGGACATGTCCTGGAGCCAACCTCCTGTGGTCCCTCCCTGGTGTCTGCGGAGTGAACGGGGTCCCTCTGGCAGGTGGGGTCCCTAGGCCTGGCCTGAGGGGATCGGGCCAAAACTGGCTCTCTGACATCCCCCAAGTGGTCTCTGAGTGCGAGAGGGCACTCTGCAAAGTTGCTGTCGTACAGGGTGTGGAATGCAAGCGTAGGTGTGCAGTAAACCAGATTCAGGCCGACAGTGCCCCAGCAACAACATATCCCATGGCCAAACATGGAATCGTGCAGCCCTGGGAAGAATCGGGCTCCCTCCTCTCTGGTTTTGGAGTGCATCACCTGAGAACTGCCACTGCCAAGTCAATGCGCATCATAGCAACCAGTCAGATGGTCAGAAACTTAGCATATTAGTCTTTTATATATATATACTAGGGGCCCGGTACACAAAATTCGTGCACTGTGTGTGTGTGAGGGGAGTGTCCCTCAGCCCAGCCTGCCCCTTCTCACATACTGGGAGCCCTCAGGCTTTGACTCCCACCACCATCCAATCGCAGGATTGGCCCGTTGCCCAGGCCTGACACCTCTGACAGAGGTGTCAGGCCTGGGCAGGGGACCCTCATTTCCCCCCATCACTGGTTCTGCCCCCAGCCCAGGCCTGATGCCTCTGGCCCAGGCGTCAGGCCTGGGCAGGGGACCCCCATCACCCTCTGATTGCTGGCTCTGCCCCTTGCCCAGGCCTGATGCCTCGGCCAGAGGCGTAGACCCCCATCACCCTCCAATCGCCTGATCGGCCCCTTGCCCAGGCCTGACGCCTCCACCAGAGGTGTCAGGCTTGGACAGGGGACCCCCATCTCCCCCCGATCACTGGCTCTGACCCCTGCCCAGGCCTGAGGCCTCTGGCCCAGGAATCATGCCTGGGCAGGGGACCCCATCTCCCTCTGATCGCTTGCTCCACCCCCCGCCCAAGCCTGACGCCTCTGACCCGGGCTTCAGGCTTGGGCAAGGGGACCATCATATCCCCCCAATCCCCGGCTCCCCCCCCCCCCCCCCCCGCCCAGGCCTGATGCCTCGGCCAGAGGAGTTGACCCTCATCACCCTCCAATCACCAATCACCGGATCGGCCCCTTGACCAGGCCTGAGGCCTCTGGCAGAGGTGTCAGGCCTGGGCAGGGGACCCCCAGCTCCCCGAGGTTGCAGGCTCTGCCCCTGCCCAGGCCTAACGCCTCTGGCCTAGGCATCTGGCCGGGCAGTGGGGACCCACAGCTGCAGCGGCCCCGCGATCGTGGGCTTCGCTTTAGGCCCAGGCAAGGGACCCCTAGCTCCCGGGACTGCCAGCTTCGACCATGCCCAGCTCCCATCGCCGGCTCCACCCCTACTTCCTGCTAACACTGGCCAGGGTGGCAAAGGCGCCTGATTCTCCGATCATGGCTGGGGGGCAGGGCAAAGGCGGCCCTGGGGCCGCCTTTGCCCTGCCCCCCAGCTCTTAGCTCCCCCCTGGGTTTCCGATCACTGTCAGTGGCAGGGGGCTTCTTCCTGCTTTCCCTTTGCCTCCCTGCATTGTGCCTACATATGCAAATTAGCTGCCATCTTGTTGGCAGTTAACTGCCAATCTTAGTTGGCAGTTAATTTGCATATAGCCATGATTAGCCAATGAAAAGGGTAGCGCTGTACGCCAATTACCATTTTTCTCTTTTATTGGTGTAGGTATACACTGACTGATCAGATTATTATGACCACCTGACATTTGTAGGCAAATTAACTATAATTTCGCGCTGAAGTTGCTAGAGGGCCAGACCATTATAAATAGGGAAGCAGGTTGTTTATCACAATAGTAGAAGTGATTTTTTTCAGAAGATATGGGTAAACAATGCGATTTAACAGCCTTTGAACGTGCTTCCCTATTTATAATGGTCTGGCCCTCTAGCAACTTCGGCGTGAAATTATAGCTAATTTGCCTACAAATGTCAGGTGGTCATAATAATCTGGACACTCAGTGTATAAATATATATGTATATACTAGAAGCCTGGTGCATGAAATTTGTGCAGGGGGGGGATGGTGTCCCCTCATCCCAGCCTGCACCCTCTCCAATCTGGGACCCCTCAGGGGATGTCTGACTGCCAGGATCGGGCCTAAACCAGCAGTCAGACATCCCTCTCACAATCCTGGACCGCTGACTCCTAATCGCTCACCTGTCTGTCTGCGTGGTCGCCCCTAACTGCCCCTTAACCCCCGCCGGCCTGATCACCGCTCACTGCCTCTACATGCCACTCTGATCACCCCTAACTGGCCCCCCTGCTGGCTTGGTCACCCCCAACTGCCCCCTTGCTGGGCCTGGTCACCCCATGCAGCCTGCTGTTCAGTCATTTGGTCATCCCTCACTAACCCCCCTGCCAGTCTGGTTGTAGGCAGCCATCTTGTGAGGGCATGATGGTCAATTTGCATATTACCTCTTTATTATATAGGATATATATGTATATGTATTGTATATGTATATGTATAATTTTAAGACCACTAAATTTTTTGTTGTTGTTATTGTTGAACAGAAAGCTAGAGGGACAAGGGAAACTTTGAGTTGATTCCTGAGGGATGAGTAAAACTTAGTTAAATAAGAAAGGAAGAATATTCTAGGCAGGAAAGAGCATCCTTTTCAGGAGGCTCCCTTGTACCTCCTCAGACAAAGTTAACTGCTTTTTCCTCTGGATTTTTGCTGTATATTTATTTCTGATATCAGGATCCACTTGTATGCATATGTATGCACCCCCAATGTCTAACCCTGGGCCAGGCACAGGTGATATGTCACTGAACATTTTATAAATTAAGTCATGGAATGGTGAAACAGAAGTGTGCCTAGTAAAGGCTAAATCTATTTTCTTGGCACAGTGCTGGATGATATGGAGCCGATATTAAGTACTTAAGAAACAATCCAAAAATGTATATTTTATGTGTAGGGGCACCATTAAACATGTGACACAATTCCCTAAGCAAATAGGAATTGATAAGGGAAAAATTGGTTTGGGGAAATTGCAGAAGACTCTATAGCAGCAGTTCTCAACCTGTGGGTCTCGACCCCTTTGGCGGTGGAACGACCCTTTCACAGGGGTTGCCTAAGACCATCCTGCATATCAGATATTTACATTATGATTCATAACAGTAGCAACATTACAGTTATGAAGTAGCAACGAAAATAATTTTTTGGTTGGGTCACAACATGAGGAACTGTATTTAAAGGGCCAGAAGGTTGAGAACCACTGCTATAGAAAAGGTGGACTGACAAATAGTCTCTGAAGAATAGATAAGGTTTGTGTGGAGAAAGGGAGGGAGTAAGGTGTCTAGGAAGAGTGACTAGAAGTAAAGGTAAAGAAGTGTATGGAGTATGAAGAGGGCAGGTGGAAGTGCAGCTTGTTTTATGGAATGAGCCATTTCAGGGAATTAAGGGGAGTAAGGTGGACAGATGGAATAATAAATACTAAGGAGCACCAAAGTCAGACAAAAGCTTTGTACTTAATCCTAAACTCTGGAGGAAGAGTGACATGATGACAGTGATGTTTAAGAACGCCTGGTACCAATCCAACAGTAACAGCCAAGAGGCTCTGAGCAACTTGATGCCAGAGATTGAATCTTATTCATTATGGTGTTTATTCTGTGACTAATAATGTGGCTGACACATAGCACATAATAAAATTTTAAGATATTCTCCTACCTACGATTGTCCCATCAATTGAACAAGGAATAAAGAGGCTAAGTAACTCAAGCAAAAAATGACTGCAACCATGAATATAGTGATCCCATTGTAAACGGATAAAAGGGCAAATCTGGATGACATTTCAAAGGAATAAATAACATATCCTACTGGCAGATTGGAAATGGTGGATGAAGAGTTTCAAAATGATGTTTGGATTTCTTGCCTGAAATAAGAAGGAACTTGATTTCAGGTTTGAGAGAGATAAAGAGTTTGGGAGACAGAAATATTGAAATTGGTGGGCCAACCTGACATCCAAGTTGAAAATTCCTTATGGGTATTTGGAACTTTGAAACTGGCATGTTATGTGAGAAGTCAAGATTGAAGGTTCTTTCTTTGAGTGACAATGGAAAATGGAGAAGAAATAAAGTGAGGCCTTGGGGAAAACATCAGGACTCCAAGACAGGTTCTGAGAATATTGAATCCTAGAAATAGTGATCAAAGAACAAACACAAGCTGGGTCCCCATTGGAAAATGTTCCTGTTTCTGTGGTTACTTTACCATTGTGAAGGTGTGATGGTGTGATAACTGAGGCTGGAAAGGAAGTGTGTTAATAGAGGTCAACTGGAGTTTCCTCTTTTCAGTTTCCACAGAATGGACTTTTATTCTAAACAGGAAGTGTTATGGCAGTGCTCATGAATGTAGCATGGGTTTTACTGTCTTCTGTATGCCATTAAAAAGAGACTTACACATTTCCCCATTGCTTGGAAGACATGCATATTAAAGACATGCCTGGAGCCACTCATTCTGTGTGGCAATGTATGTAAAAGACAGATTGGAATTTTCTAGACAAAACATTGGAATGTTTTATGTCACACCCGCTCTCATACTGTTTGCTAATTTCGTTGGCTTTCTTAGTCACATTTCCCAAACAATGCTTTAAGTCTATTTGGAATGTTCCAGGGGGTAGAGAAGATTGATAGCTCTGTTTTCTCTCAAAAACATTTAGCCATTTCAGAAATCTTTATTTCCAAACTGCCATAGTACACTTCACCCGGCCTTTCATATAAAACACCACACATAGTTCTTACACAACTTTTGGCTGCAGAGGAATGATCAAATTGGGAATCAGCTTCTTTTCAGACACAAATAGGGTATTTATATATTAACTAGAGAAATTTTCAGAAATGTTTACAAATATCCATTGCTAACAGAAAACAAGAAAAAATTAATTGAATATTTCCATAGAGGTATGGCTTTCAAACACACACACATACACACCACATACAGCTAAGACAAAGTTTGAAGAAACAATACTTATCCTTGATATCTGGGAAATGCCCTATTCTATTCTATTCTATTCTATTCTATTCTATTCTATTCTATCCATCACATCCCAGTTCACCCACTCCAATAAAAACAATGCTTGTGGCAAGTTATTAAAATTATTTGGCATCTGAAGGCTGAAACACATTGTGAAAACACTTTTTTAGGCCCATATAAACAAATCTGTTTTGTTGTGTGTGTTTTTCAAATTTGGAAATAGGCTACATTTTCTCATCTTTGAAGCACTTTATAGATCACATTTATATTTCCTCTTTCCAAATCATCAATTACTCTTGTTAAGAAGAACAAGAGGCCCTTGGATGTTGGCAGTCTCATGTCCACAGCTATCTTCAAGTAGAAACTCTTGCTGCCAGGTCACTTACAGCAATCACTACCTCTTTGTCCTTAACCCACCTCACTACCTGGTAAATTCAGGAGTGGCTCTATCCTCTTATTCCACACAACTCATATACAACACAGAACAATGTTCCCATACTCTGTGCCCAACCTTAATCAAATAGCTCCAGTAACTCAAGAAGCAGGGGAATTGCCCTAGCAAGTTTGGCTCTGTGGATAGAGTGCTGGCCTGCAGACTAAAGGGTTCGATTCTGGTCAAGGGCACATACCTTGGTTTCAGGCTTGATCTCCAGCCCCTGTCAGAGCACAGGCCTGTGGGAGGCAACTAATCGATGTGTCTCCCTCACATTGATGTTTCTCTATCTCTGTCCCCCCTCACATACACACTTCCTTTCCACTCTCTGTAAAGATATCCTCAGGTGAGGAAAGAAGAAGAAGGAGGAGGTGGAGGATAAGAAGGAGGAGGAGGAGGAGGAGGAGGAGGAGAAGGAGGAGGAGGAGGAGGAGGAGGAGGAGGAGGAGGAGGAGGAGGAGGAGGAGGAGGAGGAGGAGGAGAGAAGAAACACCTATGATGGGACAAGGTCAATCATGGATGGTCCCAGAATTCTTATTAGAAAAGACTTCGGGGCAGCCATCTGGTTGGAAGTTGCCCAGGAGACTTGTTCCAACCTGTCTTTTTAATAACCAGATTACATATATATCTGAGGAGGCCTATTGTATTGGGAGGCTGGTAGGTTGGTCCTCTCAAAATCCCTATGGCAGAGTCAAGAAACTAAGTGAAGTCACTGCAGAGAAAGTAGTCTAAATTCGACTATTTTTAAAGAAATGCTTTCTCAGAACCATCGCTTGGTTTGCAACATGCTAGCAAATAAAAGTCTCTCAGAGATCTCTTTTAGTGATTACTTAAGAATGATATAAAACTATATAATTTCAAGGATATACATGAAGAGTGAAAGAGAGTGAGTGCAACAATTTCACTCCTAGGTGTATATATACATGAAAGAATGGAAAACATATGTCTACAAAAACTTGGACACAAATGTTCATAGCAGCATTATTCATAATAGCCAATGCATATAAACAACCCAAATGTCCATCACCTGATGGATAAATAAAATGTGACATACCCATACAATAAAATAGTTTCTAGGTATGAAAATAAATGATGTACTGATACATGCTACAACATGGATGAACCTTGAGAACATGTTAAGTGAAAGATGTCAGTCATAAAAAGACACTATTATGTAATTTAATTTACATGAAATGTCCAGAATAGGCAAATCCACACAGATACAAAGTAGATTGGTGGATTACAGGGGATGGTAAAAGGGGAAAATTGGGGCTAACTGCTAATGGCTATAGGGTTTCTTTTATTTACTTTTTATTTTGGGATGATTTTTAAAAAATATTTTTATTGAATCTATTAAAATAATATTGGTTAAAATTATATAGGTTTCAGGTATACAATTGTACAATACATCATCTGTACATTGTATTGCGTATTTGCCACCCTCAGTCAAAGTATAGGGTTTCTTTTAGAGATGATGGAAAAGTTCTGGAATTAGATAGTAGTGATGGTTGTACAGCACAGTGGTTATATTAAAATCCTTTGACCTGTGTACTTTAAAATGGTGAATTTTATGTTGTGTGAAATACATCTCAATAAAAAAATACTATCAAGAAAAAAACAACTAGGTGAATTCTAGTTCATCTACCCTCTGCCTTATTACAAATGGTTATTATGTAGATTGATTGGTATCTTTAAAGATCTTAAAACAATTTGTTCTTTCATGAAGGTCAAATTTATAAAAGTTATGTTTTTCCTATTATTTAATTTTCCAAGCTCTTACATATTATATGTATTACCACAAATTCTAAATTAGAAAATTCCAAATAAAGTAAATTTTACTGTTCGATATAACTCATCTACTTGAAGCAGTGTGCAAAGATGTTCTTTATCATCATTTGTTGAACAACTGGTGCTTGCGTGATACTGTACATAGTGTTCAAGAAACAAAGGGGGTCCCTAAATTGTGATCTCGGTTCTAAAGAGCCTTTCAGCTCATCTGGGAGACAGAACATGGCACAAAAGTACCCACCTACAAGGAGAAGAGCAAGGGCCAAGCCAAGTGCAAGGTCCAATGGTGAGCCAAATAGACATTAAGATGGGGGGTGGGTAGTGTTTTGCGGGGGGAATGGGTCTTGGATGTAAAAGAGAAAGATGATGTCTGGACAAGCAAACGAAGAGCAAAGGCTCAGGGACTGGAAGCTGTGGAGAGTTTGCTTATTACCTGGTCTCTGTGGAGATTAAAGCAATTTCCTCTCACCATCATTTTTTCTTTCTAGCATCTTATTAGGGTCTCAGGGTATCTATCTTGTTTTAGAGTTAGGACAACCAAAGCACCGAGATTTTAGGAGGGTTCTGTCGAAAGAAAAATAAATTATAGTACATTAAAGGCTTAAAAGAAAGATTTGTGGTTTTCCTTGGAAAGATGTTCTCTCGCCTTCCAGGCTCCGGCCAGCTTTTGGTAAGACATGTCACTAAAGGAAAATTTAAGTTGTTTTTAAAGCATCAAATTTTTATTAGAATTTGTCCAATCTGCAATCCTATGAAGATAGAGGGGTTTTGGAGTCTTTGGACTTCTTTCTTCTCAGAGCAGTTACAGATATTGGAATTTTAAGCAAATTCCAACCCAACTTGATTTAATAAGTTAAATAATAATTCAGGGAAATACACCTTTTTTTTTAGAATGTTTACTGCTTTCTCAAAAAGAACAAAAAATGATCATTTCAAATGGTATACATCAGAGAGGTGAATCCAAATGTAGACATTAAAAAGGTATACTTGGGTATAGAAGACTGTGTGGTTTTACCTTATCTGGGGGCCCCAGGGAAGAATGTACATGGTTTGGGAGCCTAAAACTTAGATGGTTCTCACCATATATCTGTTTACGTGGCCTTAGCACTTGGCTCAGTTAAGCCAACACTGCATACCTACTATGTGTGGGGCATTATTCTAGACACAAAAGGGGGAGAGAGAGATGAGGAAGGCATATAGTCCATGATGTCAGGCTACTTACTCTGCAGATTTACATTCCCAAAGTTTGTTCCATGGAACACTGCCCTGGCAGTTCCTCCACAAAGAGAAGTTTGATGTCTAAATTGGTTTGGGAAATTCCTATATTCCAGTCTCTTTTAGAGACTGACAGTTAAAAAAAAATATTACTGCAGAAAATAAAAACCTTAACTGAGAACTCCCTGTACATTACTGCAGAGTACACTGACAAGTTGCTTTAGGTGAGTGCTGTTCGATAGAACTTTCTGTAGTGTTGGAAATGTTTTGCGCAATATGTGCTGTGCAATATAGTAAATAGTAGCCACGTGAGGCCATGGAGCACTTTAAATGTGGCTAGTGCAACTGAAGAACATAATTTTAAACTATACTAATTTTTGTGAATTTATATTTAAATAGCCACACATAGCCAGTAGCTACCATGCTAAGCTGTGCAGCTCCACACCATGAAATAGCAGCCTCTTTTACTGGATATTGAAATCTTTCAATGTGTTGTCCAGAGAGAAAAGTGACAGACCTTTAGGAGGTTTTGAGAGAGTTGACACTGCGAGTTTTCCATGTTCTGTCACCTGAAAATGCCTTTCCAAGATCTTTGTAGACATATATTAACCCTCTGAATCCTGCCCAGGACCACTTCTTAATCTCTGTATTTGGATTCATCTCAAAACTGCACAACTCAGAGGAAGTCATGTACTTCTGCTGCTCTGGGTAATTCATTTGTCCTGCCTGGCCTTCAGGTGTGATGCACATACTCAGAGATGCGCTTTGCATGGAACCCTCTGGAAGATCCCTGGACTTACTAGTCGGGCAAATGGTAAAATATTCATTACCAAAAGTTTCCTCCCTCTAGAAGTTTTATTTTATTTTTATGTTTATTACCTTTCAAAACATGTCTTCTTTATTTTCATAGTTATGAATAACATTATCCCAATGAAATATTTTCAGGTTTAATGACATTGGTAGTAATTCTGAGAAGGCCATAAAAATGGCAGTTTTTATTTCTTTATTCCTTTTCTTATGATACTTGGCTTTTGATGTCTTCAGAGGGCTTTAGAACTCCTCCCAATTCTTCACATATTGGCTCATTTTCAACTTTTTCTGCAGACGTCCAGAGCCCACGACGCCTGTCTCCACAGGCTTTGTGCTTTTGTAGCTCCAGCCCTGCTTCCTGTTCACAAAGCCTTTCTGTCTGTCTTGCAGATGGGAAGGTGCTGGAAGGAGCACCATACTCAGAAAGAGAAGAGCAGTGTCTCCAACCCTGATAACAGCCAAGGCTCTCATCTCCTCCATTAAAAGTGTCTCAGACAGTTAGTAATATGGCAAAAAGCTGGATATTTTGATGAGTTAGTTGTCTTGAATAACCTTGGGAAAGAAGCTGCAGATTTTCTCTACTTCATAACTATCCTATCTAATAAAAGAGAAACATGGTAATTGGCATACGACCGCTACCCTTCCCATTGGCTAATCAGGGAGATATGCAAATTAACTGCCAGCCAAGATGGCGGCCGGCAGCCAGGCAGCTGATGCGAACAGGGAGGCTTGCTTGCTTCAGTGACAGAGGACTCCAACGTTCCCCGCTTGACTTGCCGGCCTCTCAGCTGCAACTCTAAGCAACTATGTTGCAAATATAGAAGCTAAAAAAAACCCAGAAACCTGCTTTACTCAGCCGGGCTTCAGCCAGCCAGACCGCAACATTGTATCAAATACAGACGGTAAACAAAGGCCAGAAACCTGTTTTCAGCAGCCGAGGCCTCAGAGCCAAAGCTGGCCCAGAATAAAAAAAGAAAAAAGAAAAAAAGGAGTGGTTGGGAGCTTTAGTCACCTGTCAGCCTGAAAACGGCCCTCAGCCCCTCAGCCAGACTGGCCAGGCACCCCAGTGGGGAATCCCACCCTGATCCAGGACACCCTTCAGGGCAAACCAGCCAGCCCCCACCCATACACCAGGCCTTTATTCTATATAGTAAAAGGGTAATATGCCTCCCGGCACCAGGATCAACGTGACAGGGGGCAGTGCCCAAACCCCCTGATCGCCCTGCGGCTCTGTGTGTGACAGGGTGCAGTGCCCTAACACCCTGATTGGCCCTGCTCTGTGTGTGACAGGGTGCAGTGTCCCAACCCCCTGATCGGCCCTGCTCTGTGGGTGATAGAGGGTGGCACCCCAACCACCCCCCCCACACACACACACAGAGGCCCTGCTCTGTGTGTGACGGGATAGAGCCATAACCTCCCCATCGGCCCTGCCCTGTGTGTGACAGTGGTGGCGCCCCAACCCCCTCATCGGCCCTGCTCTGTGTGTGACAGGGGGCGGTGCCCCAACCCTCCTGATGGGCCCTGCTCTGTGAGTGACAGTGGGGAGCTCCTCAACCCCCTGATCAGCCCTGCTCTGTGTGTGAAAGGGTACGGAGCTCCAACCCCCCTGATGGGCCCTGCTCTGTGCATGACAGGGGCAGCGCCCCAACCCCCTGATCCACCCTGCTCTGTGTGTGACAGGGGGAAGTGCCCCAACTCCCCTATTGGCCCTACTCTGTGCATGACAGGGGGGAGCTCCTCAACCCCCTGATCGGCCCTGCTCTGTGCATGACAGGGGGAGCTCCCCAACCCCCTGATCAACCCTGCTCTGTGTGTGACATGGACGGAGCCCCAACCCCCCTGATGGGCCCTGCTCTGTGCTTGACAGGGGGCAGCGCCTCAACCCCCTGATCCGCCCTGCTCTGTGCGTGACAGCGGGTGGCGCCGCAACCTCCCCATCGACCCTGCCTTGAGTGTGACAGGGGGCGGTGCCCCAACCCGCCAATCGGCCGTACCCTGAACATGACTGAGGGTGGCATCGCAACCTCCAGATCCGCCCTGCTCTGTGCATGACAGGGGGTGGGGCCCCAACTCCCCAATCGGCCCTGCTCTTAGCCCTACTAGGGGCTGCACCTAGGGATTGCGCCTGCCCTCTGCCACCCGGGAGCAGGCCTAAGCCAGCAGGTCGTTATCTCCCGAGGGGTCCCAGACTGCGAGAGGGCACAGGCCAGGCTGAGGAACCCCCTCTCCTCCCGAGTGCACAAATTTTTCTCCACTGGGCCTCTAGTATATATATAATAATAATAATTATTATTATTATTGTAGAAGTTAAGAAACCTGCAGCCTTCAGTGAACCCCCTGGAAACCTATGTATTTATCAGACATCGTTTTGTTTACTTTGTGGTTTAGGGCAATAAAGGCAGCTCAACAGTAGGATGGCATCTATTGTATATGCCCTGATAAATGTTTGATTTCCTCTATATAATCCTTAGTCTAGGAGAGTAGCCCTTGAGGGGAAAATGTGAATTTCAGGTGCTGCTAAAACAATAGGACCTAGCAGTATTAGCATTCTCCCAAATCCCTGGCTATTTTTTTAGGTAGTCTTCCTCACAGCTGCTGCAGATAGTCAGAATTTGGGTAAATATGGGTTCTTATCTTCATACTAGTGATCTGGTGCACAGATTCATGCACATTGAAAGGAAATTTATTAGAAGTGGCTAGCAGGGTGGGACTGGGTGAGATGGGCCAGACGTGCCCTGGAGTCAACCTCCCACGGTCCCTCCCTGGCATCTGAGGAGTGAGTGGGGTCCCTCTGGCAGGTGGGGCCTGGCCTGCAGGGATTGGGCTGAAACTGGCTCTCCAACATCCCCCGAGGGGCCCTGGAGTGCGAGAGGGCACTCTGCAAAGTTGCTGTTGCACAGGGTGTGGAACACAAACACAGTGTGCAGGAAACCGGATTCAGGGCCAACAGTGCCCCAGCAACAACCCATGGTCAAAGGTGGAATCGCGTGGCCCTGCGAGGAATTAGGCTCCCTCCTTTCTGGTTTCAGGGTGCATTACCTGAGAACGGCCGCTGCCAAGTCACTGAAGTTCAGCAGCTCCTGCGTTGAGCGTCTGCTCCCTGTTGGGCAGTGTGCATCATAATGACTGGTCGGAGGGTCAGACAGTTAGTATATTAGCCTTTTATATATATATAGATGTACTTAAGGAAAACCATTTGAGGTCTGCTTCACAGTACAGATGTTCATTAATTTATTCTGTATTTCTCTGATTGATCCCAGTCTTAAAACATTAAATTGGCCCAGCTGGCATGGCTCAATGGGTGAGCATTGACCTATGAACCAGGGGGGGGGGGGGGGTCACAGTTTGATTCCCTGTCAAGGCACATGCCTGGATTGCGGGTTCCATTCCCATTAGGGGATGTGCAAGAGGCAGTTGATCAAATATTCTCTCTCATCATGCATTTTTCTATCTCCCTCTCTCTCTATCCCTTCTTCTCTAAGATCATTAAAAATATATTTTTAAAAAATAAAATGTGTAGCCCCAATCTCTCATCAGTCTGCTAAAGATGGACCATCTGGGAATTTATCTCAACTTTTTAAATTAACTTGATACTTTTTAAATTAACTTGATACTTGATACAAATTTTAATAATTTCATATATTTACCTTTTACTGTCCGATATATTAATCATTCATTACTGATGCATTTATCCAGTTAGAGGCAATTGCAATAGTTCAAGAGAAAGACCAGGTGGCCTGATCTGGCCTGGTGGTTGTAGAAATGGAGAGAAGTGCAGGACTGTGAACATATTAGAAGGCAAATTTGCAGTATTCGTTGATGATTTGGGGAGTGTAAAGGAGAAGCTGACTTTAAGGCGACCTGCAGATTTCTGACTCAGGTAGCTGAACCAATAAATTAGAAATAGGACTTTCTGCAGTAGAAACAGGTTTGGGGTTGAAAACAAATTCTTTAAAAAAAATGTGCTGTAGAGATTATTTTTGAAACATCTATGTGGGAACATTCAATATCTTTCAATGTCTGACCATGACTGAGTGAAATAAATATGTTTAAGATTACAATTCCATACTCCAATAAAATAAAAAAAATTTTATGAAATAATTATTCTATATACATTTGAGGCACTCTGATATTCTCTATTTTATTCCATATTCATATTTAAAATGCTGGCCTCTACTCACTCAACTCATTTCAAACCCACTCATGGGGTGTGGTTCACAGTCTGAAGAACACTGTCATACATATCTTTACTTACATGTCTATGTGTGGGAGATATATCTGGGTCTGAGATATATGTATGGATGAGAAATCAGCATACAGGTGGTAAGTGGATCTGCAGAAGTGGATGAAATTGCCTAGGTAGAGAGTGTAAAGTGAGAAGAGTAAATGGCCAAAGATCTAATAATGAGATATGGAAATGGCACAGAGGAGGACCAGGATAGTGTGAGCTACAGAAGCCAATGTAAGAGATCGTTTTGACAAAAAAAGAATGTTTGATGCAGTTCAAAGCTGCTAGGAAGTCTAACTAATGACTGAAAAGTTTTCACTAGATACCTAGATGACTAAGGCACTGGTCACCTTTCTGAAAGAAATGTCAGGGTATGGAAGGAAAAAAAGCTAGACTTCTAGAGGTTGAAGAAGTGGAAAATGAGGAAAGGGAATTAGACAACTCCTTCAAGAAGTTTGTCTGTAAAATAAAAATTTGAGATTAGTGGGAAGTGGAGAAGAAAATCAATGACAGGATAGAAGCAGTACTCTACTTTCTCTTATTTGTCACATAACTCTTTCAAGGTCAGGGTGATTACTTGGGGCCAGCTCTACCATCACAGGGTTAAATGAATAAATCCATATTTGCCTTACACATGCTCTCTTGTGTAGTTGTGTGGTCTTTCATTATGGGTATGTTTGTATATGAATAGATATATAATCTATATAAATTATATAGAAATATTATATGTATTTCTCTAGTCTGAATAGAACACATTTATGAAGGCATATCAGCAGTTTCTAAGTTGTTTCTTACGCAGAATTCCTAAGATGTCCCTAGAATACCTTGGTCTACCAAAGAACACTGGAGCTTTTGCAGGAGAATGCCTACATAAGACATATAATACCATCAGGGGCTGCCAGTCTTCCTTGTGGTATGATTCAAAGCATGGGCTGTAGATGTTATTTCTTTCAGTGGAAAAAAAGTCACTCAGGGCTTTATTTGAACATGCCTTGAGTTTCAGATTCAGGAGATAGATTATATTTCAGTTTCAATATCAGTCCAATTATCAACTATGTCAAGACACACAATTACCCCATATTTGAATCACTGCCAAAGATTAGTAATAACCTATAATCTCCTTGACATTTCTGTCAAAAATATCCTATGGTTTCTAAATTAAAACCTGCCTACCTTAAGGAACATAGGTAAAGGAGATATTATAATAAGGTCTCAGCGGAAAAGTGGCTTGCTTTAGAACCCAGTGTCTCAGCTAGCTGGCTGAGTGGCTCTGTCAAACCCTCTGGATCATCAACCTTTGGTTAAAGATGGAGGGTTTAAAAAGCACTTTGGTATTTAAGGAGAAATGTCTTAATTCTAAACGACAAATTTTAGTAAATTATTATCTTCATTTTATATTGTTTTATTAAAAGTGAGGAATTAAGAGAATTAGGTGGTTGAGGTTATTGAAAGTAAACTCTGATTAGTTTTAATTTATTTTTTTCTAATTATCTCAAAATATATAGACTCCTTTTTGTTTGGAAAGGTGTTCCACACACAACTAAGACATTATGTCAGACAGTGGGTCTGGTGACTCAGCTTCTCAGCTTTTCCTGGAAGTCAAAATTCTCTTTTCTAGGATCAGGAAGCTAGAGGTGTCACAAGGTCAAAAATGCTTCCATCTACTGGTCAGACTGAGGAATACACTTAATGTCCTGTCTAAAATCGCTAATGGAGAACACAACACACCCAAATTGAGCAGAGCTTGGCCTCAAGGCTCAGATGCTCAAAATAGCGGGTTTTTGCTGCTGCTGAAGGTACATTCCAATAAAAAAAAAAAAAAAAAAAAAAGCAGGCTATTCAGACAGATCGGAGATGGAGTAGAGGGGTAAGATTAAAACTCCAATTCCCCACGGCTCTGCCAGTGTTATAGAAACAGGCAATGAATAGGTTATGACTGCTTTGAAATATTTAGGCAAAAAATGCTCTGCCTCAGGCACCACCATACTTAGCAGGCTATTGGAACCCAAGTCTGAAACCAGTAAATGGAATGCTTTAAGAGGTCAATTGAGCCTTTTCTCAATGTCTAATTGGGTCAGTGGCTACCTCACAGTCAGTCATTTTAATTCGTTCCTCTGGGTGAAAATATGTGCCTATTTCCCTTTCTCTCAGTCACAGGGAGTTGATTTGCCATGGTGAGCAGCTGCCAGATAGGACAATGGAATTTGTCTCATTCCTGCGATGGCTTTAGATATGAAATGCCTGGCTGCTTGGCTGAGGGGAAGGCACTGTAAGTTATAGGCACTAAGCCAAGTCTCCCCAGCACCTCTGTACCTTTGACAGCCACCCTCCTGAGCTGTGATCTGGCTGAATTAAATCACAGTTGCCAGTTATCAGGACTTTATCTGCATTGTTAGCATTCCTGATAACCTGCAGCCCCTATTCATTTAACAGTTATCTGATGGGGGCTGATATTAGGTGAAGAGGAATGTTCAGATCATGCTGGCTTTGGCAAGGGGCAGCTACAATAGCAGAACTTCAGTTCAACAGGGGAATATTTGCTCACTAATATGAGATTTGTGTTAGTAGGATTGTGGGCTGGGAGGGAAAATGACTCCAGGGAAATATTCTGGCAAAGGGAACTTGAAAGCATGATGCTCCCTGAACTTTGGCCAAAAGATGAGAAGAAATAAAAAAGGGAGGGAAAGCACAGGTATGATAGGAATACACGTCTCCAAATTATTTTTGGCCATTTTTTCAGGCAAACACTCTCTGTTCATCGTCTCATTGCTATACTCAGTGGAACAATTTATTTTCATTGAACTAATTTGGGCAAGAAATACTAAGAGGGTTTTAGATGATGGCTTTCAAGGCTCAGTTTTCTTAAAGGACACCTTCTTAAAGCACGTTTCTGAAGTCACCATTGTCTTTCTCTCTAAAATCCCAGGCAGATAAGAGAGACTCTTTTTTAAAAAAATTGTATGAAAAGACACAAAGCACAAGCAGAGAATTTTGCAGTGAAACAAATGCAGTAACTAAAGCTGAGCATTCTTCAAAACAGCATACTGTGTGAGCATAGTGACTTAAAAGCATCCTTTTCTGCTTAGGGCTTGCAGCACTCACAGGGGAGTAAGGAAGGCGAAAATAAACTTGAAAATGAAACGCAGAGGGATAATGAGAGTCCCAAGGGCAAGACATGTAAACATCCTTTAGAAAGAGGTCAATTTCACAATGACTCAAAATATATTTTTATCACATTAAGATAAGCAAAGGTATTTTGCAGTTTATCTTTTTAGAGAGCATACAACCATCAAAAGGCAATTTCAAAACACACTTGCAATACATGATCATAATAATGAATGCCCATTTTTAATAAAACCTAATATCTATGCTGGAAAACTGGATATTCACATGCAAAAAAAAAAATGAAGCTGATTCTTATCTTACATCACTCACAAAAATTTACTCAAATGCACTAAAGATTTAAATGTAAGACCTGAAGCCATAAAACTCCTAGAAGAATATATAGGGGGAAATCTCCTTAACATTGATCTTGGCAATGATTTTATGCCTATGACATTCTAAGCACAAGCAATAGAAGGAAAAATATGACTATATCAAACAAAGGTGTTTCTCCACAGCAAAAGAAATGATCAACAAAATTAAAAGGCAACATATGAAATGAGAAGCAATATTTTCAAACTACATATCTGATAAGGTGTTAATTTCCAAATTATATAAGCAACTCACACAATTTAATCGCAAATAATCCCACAAAAACCCAAGTAATCCAACTGAAATCAGGGAAAGGACCTGAGGAGACATTTTTCCAAAGAACATATACAGATACCCAACAGGCACAGGAAACAGTGCTCAACTTCACTAAGCATCAGGGAAATGCAGGTCAAAACCACAATGAGATAACACCTAACACCTGTTAGAATGGCTAATATCAAAATGTCAAGAGACAGCAAGTATTGGTGAGGATGTGGAGAGAAAAGAACTTTTGTACACTTGGTGGAAATTTAGTTGGTACAGCTACAATGGAAAGCAGTATGAAGGTTCCTCAAAAAATTAAAAATAGTGCTTCTATGAACAGAGGAGTGCATATATTCTTTCTGATTGGTATTTTGGGTTTCTTAGGGTATACTGGAAACAGCCCAAGTGCCCATCAGCATATGAATGAATAAAAAAGCTGTGGTACATTTACACAATGTAATATTATGCAGTGGTGAAAAGAAGTAACTCTTACCATTTGCAACAGCATGGATTGACCTGGAGAGTATTATGCTAAGCAAAATAACCCAGTCAGAGAAAAATAAGTATCATATGATCTTACTCATGTGTGGAACCTGATAAACAAAATAAACTAATGAACAAAATAGATCCAGAGACATATAACCATGGAACAGACTGATGAATTTCAGGGGGTGGGTAGCGGGGAGAGATTAACTGGGAAACTTATATACATACTAGAGGCCCAGTGCATGAAAATCCATGCACTGGAGGGGGTGTCCCTCAGCCCGGCCTGCCCCCTCTCACAGTCCGGGAACCCTCAGGGGCAGGAGGTGACCCGGCGATCAGGGGAGGGCGACACCCCATCACACCTCTGTTGCTCCTACTGCCGGCAGCATAAGCCTCGGCCGGCCCTGGTTACCTGAGCCTCAAGCGGCCCTGGGCAGCTGGGCAGCTGCCATCTGAGGCTTGCCTGTGCCTCGGGCCCACCCTGGGCGGCTGGGTAGCTGACATCCGAGGCTTGCCTGAGCCTCGGACTGGCCCTGGGCGGTGGGGGGCTGAGGGGACTGGGAGCCACCATCTTGTGGCTGTGGGTGACGCCATCTTTGAGGGCGTGGCAGTCAATTAGCATATTCTCTCCTTCTTGGCCGTGGGTGCTGCCATCTTTGTGATGGTGTGAGAGTCAATTAGCATATTCCCTCTTTATTAGATAGGATATGTATAGCCCATGAACACATACAATAGTGTGGTGAAGGTTTGGGAGGGGTGGGTGCAGCATGGAGGGTGTCAATGGTGAAAAATAAACAAAGGGGACATCTGTAATACTTTCAACAGTAAAGATACTGCTAATTTTGTATATATTATCTGTCTCCCCAACAGATAGTCAGCTCTCTAAAGGTAGTAAGTTATTCTTTTTCATTTCACATTTATTAAATGAATGAATAAATAAAAGTGAGTAGGAGTTTTACTTGGTAGCTGTGAATAATTATTTATTTTCACTCCCTCAACCTGTCACTTGGAACATAAATATGGGCAATGCTGTGCTGATAAATGTTTAATGGCCTGCTCTATAAGAGGTGAGAAAAGCCCAATGGGCTCTTGTAAGCAGGACCATCTGGCTCCAGCTCACCCACTGAAAATAGATATTAGATTAAATTTGTATCATTTAAAAAGAAAACCTAGTATTGTTTAACATGGCTTGACACTAGAATGCAAATCCAAAACCACTCTTCTTTCTAGATATATAAATACACCAGAGGCCCAGTGCATGAAATTCACTGGGGGTGGTCCCTTATCCCGGCCTGCACCCTCTCCAATCCAGGATCCCTCTTACAATCTGGAACCACTGGATTCTAACTGCTCACCTGCCTGCCTGCCGGATGCCCCTAACTGCTCCCCTGCCAGCTTGATGGCTCTAACTGTTCTCCCCTGCCAGCCTGATCCCCGTAAATGCTCCCCCGTTCTGGCCTGATCCCCCTAACTGCCCTCCCCTCCTGTCCTGATTCCCCTAACTGCCTATCTGCTCTCCCCTCCTGGCCTGATTCCCCTAACTGCCTATCTGCTCTCCCTTCCTCTCCGTGCCCTTTGTTCCCCTTGCACAGGCATGCTGAGAGCTCTCCACTGCGGCCCTGCCCCCGCCCCACCCCCCTGACCTGATTGGTCATTATGTGATGGCATCCCAGACAATTTGCATATTCCTCTATTATTAGTATAGATGTATAAACAAATAAATAGATAGATGTGCAGAAATTAGTTAATATAGACACTATCAATTAAAAGAGCGGCTTGTAAGGTTGGCCATTGGCTAGCACCTGGGAACTTGGATTTGGGAAAGGTTCTCTGAAAGGAATTTTAGAGATAGGACAGGCAGTTTCAGGGAACAAAAGGGGGTCCATGGGAGAGAAATGCATAAGTGGGGGGTTGGAGACACAAAAATGCTTATCTTATTTTTAAAGAGGATAGAGAAAAGTCACAAGATACCTGGAAGAGGGAAACATTTTCACAGAGGATAGAGAAATGTTGCAAGATAAGGGGGAGAGGAAGATAGGGAACCACATGGGCTTTAGACTTTGAAACTGATACCATGTAGCAGAGTGACCAGTGAAGAAAGCATGGGGTCCTATATTAAGGAAGGGTCCAATTAGAAAGGGTCGTGTTCAGACAAAGAGCTACAGCCTTTATAAACCCAGAGACAAAGAGACTCAGAAGATTTTTTTAGACTGATTTTTTTTGCCATATTAGAGAGAGAGAGAGAGAGAGCAAGCAGGCTTTTCCATTTAGGGATCCCTCTCCAGGAGGTCCTCCTTTGGGGACCCATCCCTGGGAAAAGTTTGTATATGCTGGCAATAAATTTCTACATTTCTATTAAAGAAATCTTTTAATCTGTGAGTTTATTCTTCAAACTTTGTGAGGCAAGAACCCACAAGGGGGAGATTCTGCTCACCCCAGACCCCACATATCAGTTCCTACCGTTGCCAGAACCAATAGGAATGGCTCCCTGTGCATAAACCATTTATACAAACAGTGTGGTTTATGGGGAACATCTGCTTTTATCCTGGAACTCTGAAATTTTCTTACTGGCTAGCCGCTAGACAAAGGGTGCTTATGTGACTAGTACCCAGTCAAAACTCTGGGGTCTCTGTTGAACTTCCCTGTAGGCAACATATCACACATGTTGTCACACTCGTCGCTGGATGAATTGAGAACGTCTCTGTAACTTCACAGGAGAGGATCCTTGGAAGCTTGTCGTGGTTTTCCACGAACTTTGCCCCATGTGTCTTTTCCCTTCGCCAACTTTGAATCCTTTCACTCTAAATAATCCTATCCCTAAATATGATTTTATGCTGAGTCCTTTGAATCCTCCTCGTGAATTGTAGACACTTAGGGTGGACCTAGGAACCACCAACCTGGTAGGAAAATAAATAGATAAATGCCAGATGGAACTGAGGCCGCTGTTGTTTCAGAGAGTTCAAGTAATCTTCAGGGAACCTGTTCTCTTCTGCTCTATACTCTCATAGCACGTTGCACGTGCATTTGTCATGGCACTTTATACATTATAGTAGAAGTCCAGGTCCCTTCGGTAACTCCCACTCTCATCTCCACTCCAGGGCAGCAAGCTCCCTGGGAGAAGAGCCATTGTTGTTCTAGTCATCCAGGTTGTAGGAAGTGTAATATCCAGCACTTAAGCATTGGAGTCTCTACGTAGATTGTATTGCATGGGGTTGGAAAAAATGGGGTCAGGAGAGGTGTTGGCTATGGGGTGAGGAATAAAAGACTATCTAGATGGAGGGCCAATTTTGAAGCTTCATTGATAGGAGACAGAAACAGATATCCCTGCCCCACTCCAGCCTCTTCTTCACACTGTTCAGTGGCTAGACTATGAGACATCCATGTGTCCTTCCCTCATTGTGTCCCCGATGTCCACTGTACTATGAACCCCTGAGGGACTTCCAATGTGCTCTCTCCTTCTTACCATCCCAGGTGCCTGGCCAACTGTCCTGATTCCCATTTCACACAAGGCAGTTGAGTGATTAATTACTATTAGATTATTAGGTTAGGGATTAGAATATACAGGTTGAGGCAAATACATATTAATTAAAAGGCACTGGAGAAGAAGACTTTACTAATTAGAGGTTACTAGGAGATGACTTCAGAGAATCAGCAAGGAAGACACAGTGATATTACTCCTATGAAACTCCATAATTTTCCCTTAGTGTTGATTATTCTATTCCCATGTTTCATAAAAACTAGTGTCAACTTTACCCAGTAACACAGCATTTAAAGGCATGTCTTTCATTTTCACCAAGTCAGTCATGCTTATATCATTTTACTAGTAGACTGAAAGCATGCAAGCAAAAACAGGACAAAATATTGGAACAATTTGGAATTATGTCCTACTTTTTTTTTCTTCTTAACTCATGAACAAAATGCTGGAAGCTTATTCATTTCTGGTAAGAATAGTTAACAGCAAGGAATAGAAAGATGAAGTACACAGAGAGATGATTAATATAAAATGGTATAAAGTAATGGTGACTCACTGCATTTTTTTTATTTCCCAGTGATGAACAATCACTTCTATTTCTCCTGCTCTGGAGGGAATATAATATAAGCACAAACGAATTTAATGGGAGGGAGTTTTATGACCTTTTATTATTTGGCTCAATTTCACAAGAATGTCTGAAAACATTGCCAAGAAATTTCTGCTTGGACTAATCAGCAAAGAAATAACTACTTATAGAGAAGGATAGCTGTGCATTTTCTTTATTGGATTCGCATGGTTTAGAGAAGACCTGCATATCAATCTACTAACGTGTGAATGAAGCATGCTGTCTATCAGATTAAAGTGTGAACAGGCACTACCTCTCAGTTATGTGGAATACTAACCATATGTCAGACCCCATGCAAAAAAGGAATGGCTATACAGTGGTTGACAAAACAGACTTGGCCTTTGCCCTTGTGTACCATACAGTCTTGTGGGAGAGAGAACGTATACAAGAAAATAACCAAATGAATATTTTATCACAAATAATGATGTGCTATCAAAGTAGAGCAGTGGTTCTCAACCTTGGCTGCACATTAGAATCACCTGGGAATCTTTTTAAAATCCTGATTTCTGGGCCTTATCCCAGGTGATTCTAATGTGCAGCCAAGGTTGAGAACCACTGAAGTAGAGAGTGCTTGAAGAGAGAACTTATATTGGATAGTGAAAAGGGCCCTCTCTTATCAAGGATAAGATGGAGTTAGCTGGGAACAGCATGTCTATTTGTGGGGATAGACAAGGGGGGTGGTTAGGTAGAGTAAACAGCATGTACATAGGTCTTGGGTAAGAAAGATCTTGCAGATATGAGGAAGTGAAAGAAAGTCAACGTGGTTGGAACATAGTGAAGGAGAGGAGAGTAGTGTATGATATCCACTACAGTGAATATCAGTCTAATGAGCACACTGGGGCTCAATACATTTTCAATGAATATTAATAAAGTTTCTATAAAAATTTTTTTTCGGGTGATTGACTTGGGCTCTAAATTATGATCTCACCCCAAATAACCATTCTAAAATCTCTACTGAGAATGAAAACTAGTGGAATGGAGGGCATACAGTGTCCCAGGATAGCCATAGACAAATGTGGAGATTGTGAATTTTATGCAGTGTAAATAAAATAATGCCAGTGAATTGGGCTGTTGGATTAATTCATTTCAATGGAGTGTAACTGGGACAGATGGCTTGTTGATAATTGATGTGAAAGGTTCGCATGGTTTAGACAAGAACTGCAAACATCTCAGCACTCTATTTGCCATGTTCTTACCCAATAACTGTCCCTCAGGTTCAACTCAAAGCAATGGGGCAGATAGGATGGGGAAAAAAACAACAAAACTATTTTGAATTCTGTTCATGCTTGTGTGGACATAAATCATTGACATTTCCCTGTCATGTAAACATCCTGAACTCAGATTGTATTTCAGCTCTAGACCAACTGAAAAATGACTAGACCATGAAGAAAACAAGTAGCACAGAGTAGTTTTCCACAACTCAGTTTCAGATGAAATTTATATTGAGGTAAAGGAAAATAATCAAGCCAAGTTCTAAACTTACTTCAACTCTCTGAGATTAGAGGTACTCCAGTCAAGTATGTACATTAGCAAAAAAAATTAAAAAAAAATTCATTAACAGAGTCTCTTGCCTTCTTAGGAATTATTTTGTCATCTTGGAGACCCACTTGAATGAGTTAAATCAATGTAAGTTAGAAACATATGGATTAAATCTCTCAAAATCACCACATGTGATTGAGGTTTTGACAAACTAAAAGACCATGGAAAGGTATTTGGAAATGTTTTCACAATCCAAGAACCACCAGGTTGGCCAATCTTAAAAACGAACTCAGACCGCCCTAGCCACTTTGGCTTAGTGGATGGAGCATTGGCCTGTGGACTGAAGTGTCCCGGGTTCAATTCTGATTCCAGTCAAAGGCACATGCCTGGGTTGCAGGCTTGATCCCCAGTGGGGTTGTGTGAAGGAAGCAGCCGATCTAATCAAGTGCTTATGTATTATGAACAGTGATGACAGGAATTACTTTGTTAAACATAAAATTTGAGGAATAGTGTTCACAGGGTCTGAGTTCATTTTTTTTTAAATATTTTTTATTGAGTTCAGAGAGGAAAGGAGAGGGAGAGAGAGATAGAAACATCAATGGGAGGGAGTCATCTGTCATCTACCTTGAAGAAGAGCAACACATAAGGTGGGAGTTTCACCAAGCATAACAAGAATCCTCATAGGATTCTGGACAGCCACACATGGCAGATGCCCTTTACAATTTACATTGTGTAGTATCTTCTAATTATCAGTCACATTTCATAATCTTGTTTGGATATGCTACTAATGATATACTTATCACATATATGCTTTTCATTCTTCTTAATGACTAATTTTAATTAATTACATTAAAACCTAATTTACTCAACATTTAGAAAACACATTTTTTTACTTGAAACACAAGTGATAACCAGAAAATAAGTGCTCCTAAAATGAAATTGAGCACGCATGAAACATTATGCATTTGAATTACATGAATTTAGAGACTATTGATCCTTTATAATTTTATTTTTGAGAATTTACTTGGTGTTATGCCCACCCCCCCCCCTTATAGAAAAGTTGCAAGAATAGTTCAATAAATACCCATATACCTTTGGCTTAGATTCATTAATCTCTCTAGAAGAGTCCCTCAATTTGAATTTATATGGTGTTTCCTCACGACTAGATTCAAATTAAACACATTTGATAGAAATGCTATATCACCTGATAATGTAATCCCAGTGATTTCTAAAATAAGGCACTTAATATCAGTTTGTCCCTTTACTAATAATATTAAATTAATCACTTAGTTAAGTTGGTGGGCTCCAGATTTCTTCTTCTTTTAAAAATATATTCTTTATTGATTTTTATAGAGAAGAAGAGAGGGATAGAGAGTTAGAAACATCAATGAGAAAGAAACATCGATCAGCTGCCTTCTGCACGCCCCCTAATGGGGATCAATCCTGCAACCAAGGTACATGCCCTTGTCTGGAATCGAACCTGGGACCCTTCAGTCCACAGGCTCTATCCACAGAGCCAAACCAGTTAGGGCCCGGTTTCTTCTTTATAAAGTTATTTTTTTATGTAATTCTAAAGTGACTGAGACTAAATATCCTGCCTCCTGACTATCTTTATTTCTTTTTTATTTTCAATCCCCACCCAAGGATATGTTTTTATTGATTTTAGAGACACAGGAAGGGGGGGGGGGAGAGAAAGAGAAAGAGAGAGAGAGAGAGAGAGAGAGAGAGAGAGAGAGAGAGAGAGAAACATCAATGTGAAAGAGAAACATCAATAGGTTGCCTCCCATACTTGCCCTGACTGGGGATGAAACCTGAAACTTAGGTATGTACCCTGACTGGAAATCAAACACACAACCTTTGATGTATGGATGATGCTCCAACCAACTGAACTACCCAGCCAGGGACCTGCTGACTACCTTTTAACCAAAGATTTTAGCATTTATTTATGATTCTTTGCTGAATCAATTATAACTACAATGATTGCAAAATATTTTTACATTCTGTCATATCTTCTACATGATAAATTGGGATTCTCTGGTCAAGGAGGGTTTCCCCTTCCTGTTCCTTACATTTATTCATTCATGTATTCTTATTTATAAGTATAGACTCATTAATTAATTTTCTTATTTGATTTGTTATATTACTAATAGTTTTCATTTTAATGCTCAAAAAGTATCTAAATTTGGCCCCTTCAAGCTGGCTCCTGAGTAATTTTGACATGACCACAGCAGATTTTGAGCATTCCCTTCATTTTTGGCACAGCAAGAAGGTTCATGAACCCCTAAAACTTTTCCTGCCCCAAAGCTAGAATCAGCATTTCTCCAAGAATCCCCAGTTTATTTTAGAGAAAACAGAAATGATGTTTACATGTCAGCATATAATGCTAGTAGGCTTATTTCTATGAGATTTTATTGCCTCTAGTTCCTTGGAGTTGAAAATGCTGGGAATACTTACATCTATATCTGTATACCTTGACAGTACGTTTAATCAAATCAAACACCAGATTTTTCCTTTGATATTCTCATCTCTTCCTTTTTCTATGCTTCAGTATAGGCAGGATAATTTAGTTTCTCCACAGAGGCATGTCAGACCCCAGGATTAGGTGGAGGAATTACACCTCTGATACCACTGTTTTTGCTGCATCATCCCTGGTTGTGTCATCTCAGGCTTGTGTCCTCCAAGCCAGTCTTGACCCTTCCTGTCATCATTCTCAGATCTTCTTGATTTAGTCATTCAAGCCAAAATCTTGCCTCTTTTCCTGATCCTAGCCCTTATTTACTCTTGGATAGACTATGCTAATAGATATACCATCTTATATTCTTGTCCACAATTGCCTTCCTCATTCTACAATTGCCATGTAATTCTATAGCCAAGTTGATTTTCTTTCAATTCAGAAATAATCACGTATGTTTCTAAAAGACTTAAGTTTACACCAAGCCTAGTATTCAAAGTTGTTATTCTAGTCTATTTCCACCCCATCTCCTCCTACATCCTGTTTCAGCTGATTTTAATGTCTTGCTCCTTATGCACACTTGTCATTTTCTTTGAGTTTAACTTCTTCTGTCTGGGTTGCCACAATTTAATTCTTAAAAGTATAATTTCCATTGTATTACCCCACTGCTCAGAAACCTTTCTTGACTTCGTATAGCGTAAGGAATCCAAACTCTCTATGCCGGCGTCCAGAGCACTCCAGCATAACTGTTTAGCCCTCCATCCCATTATGCTCCTGTGTTTCCTATGCTGCCTGAACGCTTCCACCCCTCATCCTTTACATCTCTCTCCTCACGGCATGCCTGTGCCTGGAGTGCTCTTTCACCACATTTATCTGTTGAAGTTTTCTGCATTCCAAAGGCCACTGTTTCCCTCTTACTCCAACAAAGACTTTACTAAAACCCAACTTGCAATTCATTGTGAACTTTATTGAATGTCCTTAGCCTTCCCTCTGCATCAAATTCTTATGGCACCATTTTATATCATTTAGAATTACTTTTGCCAAACTATAACAGTGGCTTAAATTTTTGAATTTTGTTTTGTTTTGTTTTGTTAAAATACAGTGGGCAGCGCAAGGCTAGGTATGACAACTTAGCTCCTCAGAGACCTCAGAAACGCAAGCTTCTTTTGTGCACGGCTCCTATTGTAAAATGGCACCAAGAGCTTCAGTCATTATACATGCATGCTAGCAACAGGATGGAGGAAGATACAAGATAAGGGGGAAAGAAAACATTCTAAATGAATTTTTGAATAAACTTTGTAGCAGTATAGTAGGCATACTTAAAAAAATACACACATTCTAAGTTTACAGTTAAATTATTTTTGACAAACACTAACCAATAACATAATCAAGATCTAGAAATTTTCTATTAACCCAGAAGTTCCCTTTAGCTATTTTGCAGTCAATCACCCAACCCCCTTGGCTTATAGTAACAGACTAAATAAGAAATGAAAAAAAAACACCATAAGATCAACTCCATATATATTTAAAATAATTTGATAAAATTCAACACCCTTCTCAATAGAATTGTTATTAAATTAGGAAGACATTTATTCAACATGATAAAGTGCATCTGTGAAAAAGTTAAGTGGTCTTTTTTTGCAGACACTATGGTCATTTACATAGAGAATTATTTGGAATTTATAGAAAAAGCTTTTAGGATTAATAAGTGAGTTTAAGAAGTTAAGATGAAGATTAAGATACAGAAATAAACTATTTCTTTGCACTATTAGCAAATAATCAGAAATTAAAATTAAATTTGTAAATTTTTTGCCATTATTTACTCAAAAAAATCAATGCACCTTTCTTTTCATTCCTTTTGAGAAATAAATCTCACATGTGTTAGATGGTTGATGTTTTCCCACAGGTCACTGAGTTTCTTCAATTTTTCTTTTATTTTTTTCTCTCCCTTGCTTCAATTTAGATAGTTTCTATTGCTATGTCTTCATATTCATCTTCTCTTCTGCAGTACTGATCTGCTATTAATTCTATTAAGTAAATTTTTATTTCAGATACTGTATTTTTTAATATATATAAGTTTCTCTATTACTTATTTATCTATTTATTATGACCATGTTCTTTGGGAGTTATTGATCACATTTATAATAGTTGAATTAAAATCATTCTCCTTTAACTTCATCACCAATATCATTTCTAGTCCTGCTTCTATTTTCTCCTATTTCATGATAACAGTTGCTGTTTCTTTGCTTGTCTAGCACATTTTTGTTGACTATCCTACTATGCATATTTCAAAGTTAGGTGTTTTCTATCTTTTCTTCCTTTAAAGAATGTTGAAGTAGTCTTGTTAGGCAACTAAATTACTTGAAAAATTCATTTTAAAGCTTGTTTTGAATCTTTTTTAGAGTTGGTCTAGAGTAGCCTTTACTCAAGGACTAATTTAGCCATACTAACAAGCCATGGCCCTTTTAGGTTTTTTATTGAATCCCCTAAGGATCTAATGAGGTTTCTCTTTCTAGGTGGAAGAAGTTTGAATGTCTCTCAGCCTTGTTCAAGCTCTAGGAGTTATTCAACATAGTTATTCAGTAGGTATTTCCCCCCCAGCAGTTGCTTTTTGTGGAGTTTCACTGACTACATGCATAAAGGTCCCTTTATGCATGTTTCTCTGCATAGACTGCTCCTCTCTAATACTCTGTCCTATGAATTCTGGCTGTCTCCAAAACTTGTCTTTTCATATCAGCCAGCTCTTATGTGCTCTGCTTGGGATCTTACCTCCCAAGCCTTCTTTCACAGGCAGAAAGCACGGCCAATAGACTCCCCTCTGTTTCCCTCTTCTCAGTGATCACAGTCCTGCTCTGCCTATTATCTCAATGTCTGAAAGAGTGTTTAATATATTTTGTCTGGTTTTCTAGTTCTTTATGGTAAGTAGACTGGTTTTGTACCATTCAAAAGCAAAAATCAACTAAAAATGAATTTTTAAGAAAGAGTTATAGCCCCTCTATTTACTACTTATTGGCCAGAACTGAGGCTATCTTTACCTATAAAGGAAACTGGAAATGAGATTGTTGTTTTTTCTGAGTGGTCATATGCTCAGTGAAAACACTAGAGGAAAGAGTTTTATGAGACTGAGATTTATCTAGTGTAACTGTACACTTACCGGTACAGTAGCTCCTTAAGAGGAGGATCAGAGTCTTCCGCATTTCAGGAGCTTATGAAGAGCCTCGTGCTCATGAAGGGCTCAGGAAAAACACAATGGAAAAAATAATGGTTCTGATCACTGAACTCATAATTATCCATACCTCGCGAGAGAAAATTAGACATGAGGAAAGAAGACAATGTATGCTGGGAGGGGAGAGCTTTGGAGAAAAAGTTGGAAATTACCCTGGAGCTCTAAATGCATCAACCCATAGATTATTAAAAATCTTCATTGAGCCCTGGCCTGTTTGGCTCAGTGGATAGAGTGTCAGCCTGCGAACTCAAGGGTCCCAGGTTTGATTCCAGTCAAGGCATGTACCTTGGTTGCGTGCACATCCCCAGTAGGGGGTGTTCAGGAGGCCGCTGATTGATGTTTCTCTCTCATCGATGTTTCTAACTCTCTATCCCTCTCTCTTCCTCTCTGTAAAAAATCAATAAAAAATATATTTAAATAAATCTTCATTGAGGGATTGGAGACTAACAAAGCCTTGTTACTTCCCTCAATTCAAATGCCCCTTCCTGGTCACTTTGTCACTTCTTTCAAAGCACAGTTCATAAGCAAGCTACTAGATGAAGCCTTTTCTGATACCCAGCCTGTACTAATAGCTCATTTATAGCATGATTTATGTTAAGTTCTTAAAACATATGATGACTTATGTAGTTTATTTTCAACCCTCAGAAGGTAAAATCTATTTGAAGTGACAAAATAAATAAAAGATCTTTTATTTCTTTACTTTCCTCACAGCACCTTCCATGATGAACACAAAACATCCTATCTAATAATAGACAAACATTGTAATTGACCATACCTTCACTACGCCTCCCATTGGCTAATCAGCACGATATGCAAATTAACCACCAACAAAGATGGTGGCTAATTTGCATACTATAGGTAGGGTGGGACAGCGCAGCTGCCAGCACAAGAGCCGCCATCCAGGCCCCCGTGTGCGACCCCAGAAGCCGCCTGCCTGCAGCCCATGATTGGATCCGTCCCGAGCCGCAGGCCGGCCCAAGAAGCCCCAGAAGCTGGTGATGGGGGGGAGATAGGGGTCCCCTGCCCAGGCCTGACACCTCTGGTGGAAGCATCATGCCTGGGCAAGGGACTGATTCGGCGATCAGAGGGTGATGAGGGTCGACGCCTCTGGCCAAGGCGACAGGCCTGGGTGGGGGGCAGAGATGGTGATTGGGGGGAGATGGGGGGTCCCCTGACCAGGCCTGAAGCCTGGGCCAGAGGCATCAGGCCTGGGCCGGGGGAGCCAAGCCAGAGATTGGTGTGAACTATGGAGGAAACACCTTTTCTGACCGCTCATTGGTTAAGCTCCCTGTATGCCACTGGCAATATTCTTAGTAACTTGGGTAATAAGAATCCAAAAAGGTGATCCAGGGTTTTTCACCACACTCCTGGTGAAAAAAAAATGAAGGTCCATTGCTGGAGGGCTAAGAAATGTCATATCCTGCCCTAGCCAGTTTGGCTGAGTGGATAATGCCTTGGCCTGCCGATGGCAGGGTCTGGGTTCAGTTCTGACCAAGGGCATATACCTAGGTTTCAGGCTCCTCCCTGGCCGGGGCCCAGGTCAGGGCTCATGCAGGAGGCAACCAATCAAAGTGTTCCTCTCACTTTGATGTTTCTCTCTGTCTTTCCCTTTCTCTTCCACATTCTCTAAAAATCAATGGAAACATATCCTCAGGTGAGGATAAAAAAATAATAAAGAAATTATTGTTATATGAAAGACACATTTTGAAAATGCCTAAAGAAAGTTGTCATTTTTTCATGGTGAAGGGACTGGAGTCCATGTTGATGAAAAAACCTTGCTGGCTGCAGTGACTGGCAGTGGCTGCAGCAGCAGGGTGATGGGGCTGGTGCCTTCCCCTGATCAGCCTGGTCACCTCCCACAAAGGGAGTCCAGACTGTGGCTTAGGCCTGCTCCCTAAGGGGAGCAGGGAGCAGGCCTAAGCCATCACTAGGACATCCCCTGAGGGCTCCCAGTATGTGAGAATAGGCTGGCTGGGCTGAGGGACACCCCCTCCCCCGCCCCGTGCATGAATTTTGTGCACCAGGCCCCTAGTCTCAGAAGGTAAAATCTATTTGAAGTGACAAAATAAATAAAAGATCTTTTATTTCTTTACTTTCCTCACAGCACCTTCCATGGTGAACACAAAACATCCTATATAATAAAAGGGTAATAAGCAAATCAACCAAATGGCAGAACGAATGGTTGCTATGACGTGCACTGACCACCAGGTGGCAGACGCTCAACGCAGGAGCTGCCCCCTGGTGATCAGTGTACTTCCACAGGGGGAGCACTACTCAGCCAGAAGCTGACCTCTGTGGCAGTGCTAAGGCTATCCAGGGAGAGGGCCTAAGCCATCAGTTGGACATCTGCCAAGGGCTCCCACACAGCGAGAGGGTGTAGGCAGAGCTGAGGGACCCCTCCTCCCCCTGAGTGCACAAATCTCATGCACTGGGCCTCTAGTGTTAAATAAGAACATTGTTCCTTGGTCTGGTGTCCAACACTTAGTTGGAAGTTGTTTGAGGGTTGAGACTCCAAAAGAGAACAAACATGGTGACACCACTGGTCTTCTCACCACTCGGGTGATGGGACCATTTTCTCAGGGATGCAGTTCTTGAATATCAAAACAGCAAACACACAACATCAATACAACCCTTTCTTATTTTATTTTTTCCTTAACCTATCACCATAAAACATACAATATATTGTAAATATTTATTATATTTATCATCTATCTCTCTGTCCATCCAAATAAAAACCGGGACATGTGTGTTCTGATTTTGTCACTGCTATATCCCTAGTGCATAAACATTTGCCCTACTTGTATAATTCAAAGAATTCATTTATTGAGTTTGTAGGAGAATCTTTTAATAGTTAAAGTAAAAATGACCAAATCACAGAAAAATTTATGAATCAAGACAATATCAGATTTGTAATTAAAAATTAAAGCAAGAAAAACAAAAATGCACGTTGCAAATTTTATTTACTTTTCAATCAAGGGATGGATCTGTCTTTTACATATAAAGTAAATTTCTGGTTGCCACGAGTCCTATGAAAACAATATTTTTAACGACTGGTTCCTGTCCCTGTTTTTTCCTGCCTTACGATTTAAAAAAAAAAAAATGGGTGTTTTATTTTCTTCTCCTTTTCACATTTAGTCTGGAATCCATTCTCCATTCTTTGGCCTTCATTTCAGCACCAAGGGGCTCATTATTGCAAAGTTAAAAAGCCATAAGCAAGGGGAGTTTATAAAGCAAACTGTAACAGAGGCACAGCTATCATCTTACCATTATAACCACTATGAATTGCTGGGTGGCACCAGGAAGTTCACTGGTACCTTGGCATATGGCAGTTGGAACCTGGTAATTTGGATAGATTAAAAGTTGGTATGGAATTGCCATTAAGCTTTCATCCAGTTCTGGAGTGTGTGTGTGTGTGTGTGTGTGTGTGTGTGTGCTGTTTATGGGCAGGAAAGGAGAAGGGAGTAAGGAAAGAGGAGAGAAGACAGAGGGGAGAAGCATGTTAAATCAACCCTAGGTTCTGCTAACTTTATGTTTTGATTATAAATGACCTAGAGGCATCTCAGCTCAACTCTATGGTCTTTCTTTATCCATGGAACTCAGTGTTTTGTTGGGAGCTCTCATTTGCTGGTGTCCACCAACCTGGTTGATTGATTGGCATTGTCCACTTTACTTCTTTATCAAAGAAGAAAGGATAGGATTCAAAGTCCACAATGCATACAGCTTTCAAGCAACCAAAAACATAAAAAAACACGTAAAGGAGAATTGGAAGTTGGGGTCAGGAGGAGAGATGTGTGAAAAAGGTGGTAGACCTTTCCTTTATTGTGAATTTGGGTAAGACATAGGCCCCATATGCTTTTAGTTTTAAAGCAGACTCTTAGCATGTGACAAACTTCATGAGAGCATGTAGCTATCTAGGCTAAAAGGTCAACTGATTTAACTACCTTGAACTGCTCTGTGGAGAAGGGTTGACAGTGTAAACAAACAAACAAACAAACAACATGGTGCCCAACTTTCTCCCAACACACTTCTCAACTGTAGGTTCAGATTTGGTATTTGATCTTGTAGCAATGACAACTGAACTAATTTACCCATCTGAATTTTGTCTATGAATGCAAAAGCTAAAATTTATAGAGCCCAGTGAGCTGAAATTACAGGACCTTGTACCACACAGGAAACTTAGTCTCGAGTTTATTTTGAGATTTCAATTTCAAATTTAGTTAAGAATAAAAGATTATTTACAAGATTATAATGATTTGTTTCTCTTATGTTCTTAGTGACAAACTTCTCATGGTTGACAAATCCACTAACACTTTGTGACTTGGATAAAGAAACCTATGAGCCAGGTAGATACAGTGTTATTAGCAACACCATCCACCCACCCAGTGATCCAAACAGGGAGAGGCAGGGATATGCTCTCTTTGCAAGTCATTAGTGGCCATAAGCAAAAAGCCTTGGATTACACAGACTCAAAGGTCTTTGTCCTACCTCCCTCACGTCCCTGGGATAGAAAAGGGGCACTTTGCCCTTGGTTCCTTCTAACCTTTGCTGTGAAAACCTCTGATGTCTTTTCCTCGCATTTTCCCTGTTTTTCTGTGTCTATCACTGTATTAATTCATGCCAGTTCAATGACTCCATCATGCTTGCAATGACACTCAGCTACTTTTCTCAAGTACTTCTATTTGAAAAGAAGAAAAAGCTCAACTGAATCTGGGCCTAGGCAACAAAAACATTTTAGCACTGCAAATACATTATCTCAATGTGTTGGGAGATATTTCATATTCTAGCTATATGCTAAGGATTGTACCAGATAGGATTGAAATATGCTTGGTCAGGGAGGTTAGGAAATTAACCCAAAAAACAAGGTGGCATAAGGGAGTGTGGTGAATGCACAGGTTGTGGCTCTGTGTGACATCTGCTATGCATAACATCAACATGGGGCTTCTGGGTAAAAGAAGTCCTTCTGCCACTGTCTTTTGGCTTTATTTTCTTAACCTCTCTGAATTATAATAATGAAGTTGTCAGACTTATATTCTAAACTACAAAGGGATATGCCATTTGCACATATAAACCCTCGTCTCAGTATCTCTCCACATTGGTGAAATAGAAATAACTATCCTTTCTTTCCTTCTCTACCTCTGCTTCTCATCTTCTTCTTGTTAGAGATATTCCTTCCACAATCATCTCTGTTCACTTCATGGCTTGCTGGGGAATCAGGAGCTGACAGTGATGATGAATTTAGCAATGGCTTCCATTTACTGTGTTCACTTCATGTGCTAGACACAAATATTTCCACTTCAATCATCAAACAAACTTAGGATGAGGACGCTGTTATCTCAATTTTTGCATAAGGAAACTGAGAAAACTGAAGAAACTACTAAGGAAATGAAGCAGGCAGTGGTGGACACCTCTAAAGGCCGTACCTTCACTAAGCTACATTATGTCTTTTAATTTGTAAAGCATGATATAGATATACGGTATTGGTTACAATTATTAAACCCTTTTGCAACCTTAATCCTACAATTTTAAATTCTCCTTGATGCCCTAAGTAACACCTGAGCCAGGATGTTTAGCAAAAGGCACCTGACAGGTTAGGTGAGTAATATCTTACATGACAGACCATGGGGGTGCCTTTGACAGGCATCTACAAATGTCTCCTCTTGGCTCCTCTGACTTCCAAATTCATAGCGGGATTTAAAGAGAAAAGGTGGTGCTGAATAATAGTTGTCAATCTACTCTCTTAATACTTTCTGGTATCTCAGTCTCTCTGATGACAAGAAATTTGGCTCAAATAACAATACATAAAGTACATACAGGACTTGAGATTTTACAAAGTTCTTTCATATAAATATTCATATTTAAACTTCATTCAATTTTAAAGCTACAAATTATATCAATTTTATAAATGAGAAAAGTAATCTGTTCAAGGGGTATTAAACTATATCCCCCAAATCTCCTATAATTAGGATGGCTTATATGTCCCAGTTTGTCTAGTTATAGCAGCATAATTCATTCTCAAATGTATTCTAGGTTTTTTTTCTTTATTAAGGTATTACATATGTGTCCTTATCTCCCCACTGTCCCCCAACCCCTAGCTCATGCTCTCACTCCACTAGTGTCTGTGTCCATTGGTTATGCTTATATGCATGCATACAAGTCCTTTGGTTGATCTCTCGCCCTTACCCCCACCTCCCCTACCTTCCCTCTGAGGTTTGATGGTCTGATTGATGCTTCTCTGTCTCTGGATCTTTTTCTGTTCATCATTTTATGTTGTTCATTATATTCCACAAATGAGTGACATCATGTGATATTTATCTTTCTCTGACTGATTTATTTCGCTTAGCATAATGCTCTCCAGGTCCATTCATGCTGTTACAAATGGTAGGAATTCCTTCCTTTTTACAGCAGCATAGTATTCCATTGTGTAGATGTACCACTGTTTTTTAATCCACTCATCTGCTGTTGGGCACTTAGGCTGTTTCCAAATCTTAGCTATTGTAAATTGTGCTGCTATGAACATAGGGGTGCATATATCCTTTCTGATTGGTGTTTCTGTTTTCTTGGGATATATTCCTAGAAGCTGGATCACTGGGTCAAATGGGAGTTCCATTTTTAATTTTTTGAGGAAACTCCATACTGTTCTCCACAGTGGCTGCACCAGTCTGCATTCCCACCAACAGTGCACGAAGGTTCCTTTTTCTCTGCATCCTCTCCAGCACTTGTCGTTTGTTGATTTGTTGATGATAGCCAGTCTGACAGGTGTGAAATGGTACCTCATTGTCATTTTGATTTGCATCTTTTGGATGATTAGTGACTTTGAGCATGTTTTCATATGTCTCCTGGCTTTCTGTATGTCCTCTTGGAAAAGTGTCTATTTAGGTCCTTTGCCCATTTTTTGATTGGATTGTTTATCTTCCTTTTGTTAAGTTGTATGAGCTCCCTATAAATGTTGGAGATTAAACCCTATCGAAGATAACATTGGCAAATATGTTCTCCAATGCACTGGGCTTTCTTGTTTTGTTGATGGTTTCTTTTGCTGTGCAGAAGCTTTTTATTTTGTATTCTAGTTTTAGGGATAAATTATACAATAAGCCTAACCAAAAGCACGGAAAAAAATGAAGAATTTCACTTGCAACTAGCAAATTTTGATCACATGGTAGGCTACACCTTGGGCCATCGGGGGCACAGCTGAGCCATTCTTGCATAAAGGTGATTCCTTAAGCGAGACAAATGTTTTGGGCATCAGTAATTTTATTTTTAACTCTTTTCACAGTGAAAGCCCCTCTTATGGTCAGCCACTCAATGTTTCCCAGCCTGGCAGCACATTAGATCCACCTGGTGAGTCTTTTAAACTCAGCGTTGCGTAAGTCCTACCTGGGACCAATTAAGACAGAACTAATGGAGTCTGGAAGCGGCATTTTTAAAAGTGCTTCAGACAGAGCTTTTGACAGTGCAGCTAGAAATAACGATTGGCAGCATGTGAACAGCCACAACTTGATAAGGGTGAAGTACATTAGCCCTGTAGGGAAGGCACTGCAGAGGAAAGTCAGAGCCAGGGAAGGGTAGGTCTGCCAAAGAGTGAAAGATTTAATGGCTACCTTTTCTATCTTATGAGTTCCATCTGTGCTTATCTCAGCTTACAGGAAGGTAGGATTTTTCAGAAGGAATTTATATACAGTGGGGCCTTGACTTACGAGTGTCCCGACTAACGAGTTTTTTGAGATACCAGCTGTCTTCCGGCTGATTTTTTGCATTGAGTTGATAGAGTAATTTGAGTTAATGAGCTCCTTGACGAGCTCCTTAACAAGCTTGGTCTCTGAACGAATTAAACTCGTAAGTCAAGGCCCCACTGTATATAAAAAGCCAGTGTCGTGACAACCAGGATGACCGAACAACCAGTCACCACGAGGTTCATTGAGCACCTCTCAGTCCCTCCCCCGTGGCCCACAGGCTCTGATCACAGTGGCAAGCAGAGGCAGGTGGGTGGGTGGGTGGGTGGGGCTGCGAGCAGTGGCAGGCTACCACACACGATTTCATGCACTGAGCCTCTAGTTGTGTATATAAATAAAACTTGTATATGTTAGCCTCATGTCTCCTAAGGGATAAAACCTCTTTATTATTTTACTAGTACTTACTTCATAATGTGCTCACTAAGAAAGGAGAGAAGTATCCCATTGTGCAGTGAAAGACCTGGGTCACGAGAGGTCAGGGGCTGAGAGGTGGGTCATGCACTGATAACCCAGACCTTGAATTAGCAGTCACAATTTCTAACCATTAAACTAATGCCCTATGAAAATGCAAGCCATCATGAAAAAGAAGCTTCACTATTTTCCCAATTTGTGAGAGTATTTTCAGAATATTATTAGACCTATTTAATGCTTATTTATTGCAATAAATGTTTATTTTCTTTTGATATGCACTAAATCATATCCTAATCTCTTTGCTATAATTTTTCCATGGAAAAAAATAACATTTCAGCTGATGCAATTTCAATATGCTAGGAGCTCAGTCTCCTGTTTCAGGCCCAGTCCAGAGCCAGTGCCTGGGGACACAGGAGGCCAGGCCAGCGACTTGTTCCTTCCTGGTGCAGATCACTACACTGTAGAATCGCTGAATTCTTTACTGACAACTCCAAGTAACTCAAATTCTTTCCTCTAGTTTTTTTTTTTTTTCCTTCTGGGTGAATAACATTTTGTCCATCCTAGGTCTCTATTCTAAGAGGTCATTTTCCAGCATTTCCCCCAACTGTCGCTCTGTCAAAACTCCAATATTAAGTCTAATTTTTCAGTCCCTCCTCTCACTTCCTTGATGATTTGCCTTAATATGTTCTGGGAAAATATGGACATGTAGAAATAAGCAAAGAGCTTTAAGTGCTACATGCCCAAGAGATGCTTTACCCTAAATCTTAACCCACTTTACCAGCCATTGGTGGCCCAGGAGAAGAGAGAGGCATATGATGTTGCAGAGAGGAACTTTCACTAGTCTTCAACCCACCTGCTATAGTGACATTGGAGGAAAGAGGCGAGGGAGAGGACTCCTGGCACAGATTAGTCATGTCCAGATAGAGCAGTAAGTTTAGGACCATTCCTTAGACGCAAAGTCTGTTGTCTTAGCCTATGTAAAATGATAATGTATCATATTATTTATAGCATGGGTTGGAAAATAACCCTCAGAATTTAGTTCTCTAAGCCTGGTGGACCAGCATCAATAAAAATTAAATCCAAAGATGGTCCTTAATAGCCATAATTCTTGTCCATGTTTCTCTCCAGGAACCTTTAGTGCTCTCATGATGAATGGCAGAGGTGATTCTTAGGTGTCTGGCACAGAGATCTGGTCAGGTAAATGGAAATAAGTCCTCAACAGCTCAATAGCAGATCTAAGCCACTGAAAGTCCCAAATGGTATGAAGTTGGGAAAACTAGTCAAGGTGCTCATATCCTCACAAAATTAAACATAACCCAAAAAATTGTTTGACATATAATAAGTTAATTAGGGTGGGGATTGCAGTCTGAAGAAGAAGGCTGGGGAAAAAAAGGTAATAAAGTTTTCTGCGAAATGCCTCCTGGGTCCACCTGGTAAATCCAGATGGGCTTCCTGGAGAAAGGAAGTCTACACCAAGCACTTTTGAACTACCGTTTAAATTATAAGGAGGATACTTAACTGACCAAGACGTGAAAGACTCTAGACCTGAGAGTAACTGAGGAAGAAGGGAAAGACAAGGGAGCCATTAGCATACCAGATATATAACGAAGACCTGTTACTCTATCTCTGTGCCTGTCTCCTTTATACACCTCTTAAGACCTGGGACTGGTCACATTGTAGAAAGTTAATGAATGATGGATGAATAAATAAATGAATAAGTGATCGGGTGAGGGTATGAATGGAGCCATAAATGGAGCTGTTTACTCTAAGTGGCATTGCTAACAGCCTTGGCTATAAGTTGTTCGTTACCACCGAGCTTCGTCTGTCCAACCATACAGCTCTTGACGACATTTCAGAGCATTATGCCACCAACAAATGATGCTTGCTTTTGGTCTATTGAAGGAAGAAGGCAGTTAACAGTTATATTGACTTTAAATTTAGTAGCATTGGGCAAGAATAGAAACATTCTAATCCTGTCTCCTCCTACGGAATGTGAATTGTGGTCAGAGTAATATGTTTTTGACTCCTGTGATTTAGATCAAATTTCATAGGCCAGACAGGGCGTAGGGAGCGGTGCAGAAGGCACTCTCCCTAGTAAACAGCGTCACACCTCCCTTGGACAGCCCAGGGCACTGTGTGTGCCCTGGCGTTAGAGAGGCCTCGCCAGGGCTTGTCTGTTTTCCCTGCTTTGTTTCTCTGCCCAGTGTTCATGTGGCGTTTGGCTTCCTATTATTAGAACTGGGCAATGCAGTGATGTGCAGGTGTGAGAGGTGCACACACGTGTACGTTGAGAAGGTTGGCCCAGAAAGCAACACACAGAGCCTGGATGCATTTTAGGTTTTATGTCTCCACTTCCCCAAAGAAAAAAAGTTCACCATCTTTAAAACTTGCACTGGAGAAGGCTGGGCTGTGCGTCAATCTATCTCTATAAAGCAAATCTGGGAAGACGTCCGGATGGCATGTCTGCAGCAGGAGCCAGCAGGGAAATCTGCCTTCCTTCAAAGGCCACTAAGGAAGTAGTTAGCCACTGTCCGCTGCATTTAGCACTTTTTATCTCTCTGTCACCATGTGGACTTAGCATGTTAGCTTTGAGACAGGTTGGTCATGTCACCATTTGCTTCAGCCACTGTCTGTTATTGCCACAAAATTCTAAATTCGAAATTGAATCAGGGAGTAAAAGGCTTTTCCCTTCTGAGAAAAACACTGGATTTTTCAGTTTTCCAGAGGGCTCTCCTTCAATTTCACCTCCCACCTTATCTTGAGAGTGCTAACAATTTAAAAGTATGGTAACTGACTAATTAAATGCCTTTTGGGAATAGGAATTAGGACATATACCGAGAAAAGTAGATTTTAGAAGAGAGGAGAAGAGAATGAAAATGGGAAGTATAAGAGGGAGCAAAAATAAAATTTCACAGATACATATCCATTTTTGCTGAACTGGCATTATGCATTTTAAGTATACTGTGCAATCAGATAAGTATTCTGCACTGATTTCCTTTTTATGTATCCATGTAATAATCTATATTAGAGAAAAATCAATCTCTATTTTCTTTAAGTCACAGATATACAGCCTATAAAAATATTGATATCTTATAAAAGTTTAGCTCAAGTTCATCAAGGAAAACAAAGATCCACACCCCACTTAGATTCTCTTGATGGCACACGTAGTGGTAGCTAAGCATATTGAGTCTTAAATAGCCTGGACAAAAGTTTTCTTCTTGCCTATGTACTATTAACAAACATGTACTGTGAATATTCATCAGATGTCCAGATTAAATTGGACAGTTGGGAAGGTAATGCATGGACACAATATAACCATTAAAAGTAGGAGAAATAGCATATGTTTTTAAAAAATATATTTTTATTGATTTTAGACAGAGAGGAAGGGAGAGGGAGAGAAAGAGAAACATGAATGAGAGAGAAACATCAATCAGCTGCCTCCTGCACATTGCCTACTGGCAAATAAGCCCAAACCTGGGCCTGGGCCCTGACCCGGAATTGAACCTTCAACCTTTCAGTGCATGGGACAATGCTCAACCAACTGAGCCACACTTGCTCTTGTGCTCACTCCTTGAACCTTGTGATTTATTATTATGTTAGGCTCATCTTTTATTAATCACCTTTAGCTGGTAAGCTTTCTTAATTTATAGGTTTAAAAAAATTTTTTGTTTAACTAACTGAATGAACATGTAAAAAACCCATAATAGATCACGAATACTGAATTGTTCCTTTTCTTTGAATTTATTCTCCTTATTGAATGTTTTTCTTCCAAGTGGTTTTTTTTTGTTCTTGATGTTTTTCTTTTTAAGTATTTTGTGGAGCTTATATTCTAATACTTTCTAAAGCATGAGTATCTCTCAGGTTGGTAAATTACTAGTTGAGATAGATATATGATATCTGCTAATAAACTTCTGTTCTATTGTTCCGTGAAAATATAGTACTTGCTTTGATCAAGAAATATCCCAAAGTTAGAGGTATCAGAAAGCAATAAATGAAACAGAGTAAGACATGGGTTTGCACTATCAGCAAAATATTCTATGCGATGAATTATACCTATGAGAAAAACACGTAGCCCCTTTTCATAGGCCTTCAGAGTTTTAACATCTCACACAATGTTAGACTCTTAACTGTAAATCTGTGAAGATAAAACACATTGACTTCTTGGCTATTGTTTTTTGTGGTGATAGAAAGACCTTTGCTGCCCAAACATGATCTTATTTTCTGTCATTAAAAACTAACAGTCAAAATACTTTCATGAATGGGTGTGTCATTAACAGAAGCTTTTCAAATGTCTGTGTGAGAGTCAGAAGAGGTCCCCCTGGATTCCCCTGAACTGCCCCACATACTGGACTTCATATTGTGAGGACATGCGGTTTGGGTCAAATGTAGGAATCAATTCCAAGTACCCCATAAGGCTGATTTAGTGTAAACCATGACCACACCAACGTGGCAGATACAAACACTCCTAGAATCTGGGGTTCACACTTAAGGTGACAGACATTATTGCCTGAGGCCACTCTTGTCATCATGGTTGGTAAATCATGACAACTTCATCATCATTTGAAAACAGGTTTAAAGATATATATGTATCTCTTGCAGGTATCTACTAAAGAAAAACAGACCAAGGGCAGTGACGTTTCGCTGGCCCCATCTGCTGCCACAGAAGCTGAGGCTCTGCCTAGGCTGGCCAGACCTGGGCGTGAGTTCCAGGAGACCGATGACTGCACCGTGATTCACTAACTCTGCAGAAGCCAAGCTGGCTCGTCCTGTCCTCAAGCTTCAGCTCAGGACATTGGCCTCTCTTCCCTCTTAGCACAGACAAAGGGGCAACAAAAAGTATGAGGAGTCAGATCAAACCACCAAGCTGTAACTACCCTTTTAACATTACCATCAACATTAAACAAAAACTCATTAAAATTTAAGTATTTGAACTAAGGTTTTGAAAAAAATTGGCAGGAGAAGGCACATGAGCAAAGGAGAGTATTTCCAAACAGAGGTTATAGAGCTCCTTTTAATGAGACCTCAATGATTTACAGAAAATTTAATAGGAAACTTTATTCTACGTGGTTTAAATGAACTATGTTTTCACCAGATTCTTGAAACTGAGACCTAATGAACAGGGAAATAAAATCTCAAATCTTTGAAACTTATGAGATTCTTTTTCTAACTACAGCAAAATCATTGTTTAGAATAATACACCTCAGAATTTGGGGAATCTTTTTGTCTTGTGTTCCTTCTTAAGGCCTTCTGCTTATCCCCAGGAGAAGAGCCCTGATGAGCCTTTCTTTTATGGATATTAACAGGTTTTGTATTTAGCAAGTACTTACTATATGTGAAGCATTGAAGTGGTCTCTGTTCTCTCAAGAGATGGACATATATAGAAATAAGGGAGTGAAGAAAGAAGTGTGAATCTGAGTGGGGGTAAAGCAGAGGTGGGAAGGAGGATAGTAGGTGATTTTGCCTGAAACCTACTTACCAAATGATTAGTTTCCAAATGACAATTTCACCCAATTTACTTTTCTTTTAACTATTGAACTGTAGCTAGTCAGTTTTATTTTACCTTTCTAACTAATCTTTAAGAAACATTGTTCAGGTCTCTGCTCCCTGATCTTTGTTATAGTTGAATATTGAAGGGTTGAGAGAGGGGGGATATTGAGGGGCACACAATTTCCATAATTATATTCTTACTGAGTGTATCATGAGCATATACTTGTTGAATAAATATTGGTCTAAGGGGCCCATGATATATAAGGTCAATCAGGGTTTTCCTCTGGGAACAATTGAATTTCCACAGCCCTAGGGGAGAAGAGATTTGAGACTGACAAAAGCTATCTTTCTTCTCTGTCTACAGACTCAAGCTGAACAGGAATAGGTAGAAATGAATGAGGTAGTCTTAGTCCATTCAGGCTGCTATAAAAGGATACCACAGATTGAGTGTCTTATAGACAACAGAAATTTATTTTTTACAGTTTTGGGGCTAGGAAGTGCAAGATCAAGACACCAATAGATTTGGGATCTGGTGAAGACCTGTTTCTTGGTTCATAGACATGCATCTTTTCACTGTGTCCATACATGACAGAAAGGGAGCTCTCCTAGGCCTCTTTTATAAGGGCACTAATCTCATTGGTGAAGACCAACTCCTCATAACCTAAACTCCTCTCAAAGACTCCATCTCCAAATACCTTCACATTGGGGATTAGGTTGCAACATATGAATCTGAGGGGAATATAAAAAAATTAGCCCAGAGCATAGCATATATGGAGAGAAAGATGGTCCTGGATGGAATGAATTTGAGACCCTGGTTCCAGTCGTTTATCTTTACTTTGGTCCCTTGAGTTGATAGAAGGGTCTGAGATTTTACACTACTTGCAGGCTGATAATTTTGCCTGCCACAGTTTCATGGATGCTAAACAGAAGACAAAGGACATGGTACAGAGACAAAGAACTTTATTATTTCATATCCCTAATAGTAGCCATGGTATCAGATTTCCTTGTGTCCATTCCTTGAATCCCAATTCCCACCTGATGATGTAAAAAGGACCAAGTGACACCTGCATACACAGTCAGTTGCATCACAGAGGAGAAAACCTAGGCTTAGGGAACGCAGAGCTTTATAATGAGCAATACGCCTACTTGCCCTTTGTTCCAGAGTGAGACACCAGCTACTCACTATACAAAATGCTCGAAAAAGTCCAACAAAAGATAATCATTGCCTCTGTTCATAAGACATGCAGAAACCTGAGATAACAATGAAGAATTGTCTCCCACCCGAGCTACCCTGTATCTTTTTCAGCTTCATCAGTTAATAAATATGGCTTAAGCTAGTACACTATGTTTTTAACACGTTCATCAAGAATCCTAACGAACATACAACGTGGCAGTAATACTCCTTCTTTTTAATGGTCCCTTTCAGTCTACGGCGAAATCAGAGTGACACAAGTTTATTATAGATTTTGAAAGTGTGAAATGATAAAAAAAATAATAATCCTTTTAAATTATGTGTGGGAGATTCGCTAGCTCTAAGTTTGGGTCTGTTTTCATTTCACAGCAGCTGACTAGACTCTTCGTATTCCTTTTTCCATGGAATGACCACGCAAAGCACATATTTTGGGTTATAGACTATATTTAAGAGAAATCAACTGTTGTTCTCAGGTCTTGTAAACAGAAAACTATAAAATTGGTAATGGTGTTAGCTGGAATCCTCTGCCCTCTCCTTCCAATTGGCCTCCTTTTTTTCTTATGCATTCCTATTCTTAAGACCTTGCTCTAAGTTAACTGCTATATAATACTATTAAGATATTGTCTATATAATGATTTAAAACAATTATCCTCCAGAGAAAAGTACTTATAGTGTAATGCAAAATTCTACAAGAACACAAAGCCTTTAGGATGCACTCAAAAGAAGACTAATGCTATAACTTGAGGTATCATAACAGATGTCAGGTAGCTAGGTAAGAATTAGGGAAAGCTGCTAAACATCATCTAAATCATGCCATTCCAGGTGGCTATTTTAAAGCCATCAGAAATGGTTTATCTCATAAAGACAAGAGGTCCTACTTCTGTTCCTGCTGACTAGACTGTGGATTCTTTAAGTCTCTGAATCATGTCTATGTTTCATGGTGTATAACACACAGAAAGTGATCCATAAGCACTGTTAATGAAGGGAAATAAGCCACTAAGGCAAATAACAAATACAGTGGTCAGCTCATCTAGGTCATGTGCTCACTCATCCAACTTCTCAGGAAACTGAACAAATTCACACAGGCAACAACTCACAAATAAGATAATCATGCTTGCATCGATGTTCATGCAAATCATCATCTAAAGGAAAACTTTGGCTAAACAATTTATTTAAGGGAGATTTTCTCATTCATAATAAGATTTCCTAGCAATACGTGGGTGTCCGTTTCCCCTTTATTTGTGTGTGGAGGTGTGCATGTTGTTTTTGTAGGAGGGGGAGAAAGTGGGGGGAATGGAGAGGAACATCCAACCACCTCCGTAGCTTATCCTCATTCAAGAGGCAGCTGTTTTCTCCATCAGCAGCTGGTGGCAGACTTCTCCATATCCATTTGCTGTGGAAGGGCGAACAACTGGAATGTGAAGCTCAGACTTAGTCTGAGAAAATAAACTCCTATCCAAGGACAAATGTGAGGTTTCTAGTCCTTAACTGCCCTGGAAACATCATTTCACCCTGTGTCTGCCCTGTGTTTAGAAATGTGGGGGAATTTATATGTCAAATTTTTGCTTGTTGTGGGTGCTTTTTTCCCTTCTCTTCCCTGCTGAGACAGTCTAGCCAGTCAAAAAGAGCAAAGCAATTTTAGGATTATTGATAATTTTATATGGGTAAGTTTAGGATTATTCTATAAAGTCCTAGAGACAAGTAACAAAAAATGTAATTTTATCTATATTATGGATAAGAAGAGTCATGTTTTTCATTGTTGGAAAAGGAAATTAGAAAAGGGTTAAGGCTGGTGTTAGATTGAAAATGGAGGTGTCAGTTTGAACTCATAATTTTATATACAGAAATAGATATGCATATATTTATAGCTATAGGTGTGCATTATTTCTAGGCATATTTGCCAAGAGGGCCTGATAGAAAAAAATAATAAATATATCTAATACTCCTTTATTGGTTTCTAAATATTATTTTTCACTAAAAGGAACCAAGGTCCTTGGGGAAATGTTTGATTCCAGCCTTGTGGCGTGGAAAGTACACCTGAGTTTGAAACATTGTACGATATCAAAGAGGAAGACATGCTCAAAAAATGAGGAGAAATGATAGGAGGACCTAGGATCCAGCTTGCAGAGGCCCCCTGCCGAATCTGGGACAACTGGAGCATTGATATGAAGAAGAAAGGGAGGGAGGAGGGAGAGAAAATTAAAGCAAATGTGGCAAAATGTTAATATCATTTGGGAAATTTGGGTGAAGGATATATGGGAACTTTCGATATTATTTTTGTAATTTTTCTGTAAGTGTGAAATTATTTTAAAAGAAAAAGTTCAACACATGCAAAAACAATTATAGGAGAAGATAAATGAAATAAGATTAGCAAAATACTTATAATTGTTGAAATTGGATGTTACATACTTGGGAAGTCATTGTACTATTTTCTCTGTTGTTCTGTATAATGGAATTCTTACCATAATCAAAAGTGAAAAAAAATACAATGAAAGAACACCATGCAAAATTAGTTTAAATAGGCCTCTCCTGTTTTTAGTCTCACGGTACTATGGAATCCAGGCTCTTGTGCATGACCCATGGCAGTAACATCAACCTGTTTTCTCATCTCTGGCCTATAGTCTATGTACCAACTGTGGTCTACCCTACCAGAAGAGTAGTCTTTATGAAATATATCTTTTAATATTTTATCCCCCTTCTAGCTCACAAATCTTTCACTCCCTTCCTATGCCAAGAAAAGAAAGCCCTGAGCCTTCATTTCTAAGCTTTAAGGTCCTTTATAATGAGGTCCTGACCTACTTTTGCAACCTCATCTTCCAAATTCCTGACATGAATACTCTTTTTTAAACTCTGTTTTCCTTGTCCCATGTCAAGAGCTCTTTGGATATTGTTACCTCTATATTGGACAGATCTGAAAATATGCTCATAATCCTCTTTATGTTTTTTTTTTTTGTCTTTTGTTGTTGTTTTTAATCTTTATCCTCCATTAGGATGACTGATGGGGATGATGGGCTTAGAGGTTAATTAAAGGGGATGGGCTATATACATTTCCCTACTAGAACCAACTGGTGTTTGTTGTTGTTGTTGTTTGTTTGTTTTTGTGGGATTCCACCCTGGGAATGGGCTCATTGAGGCGCTGGAGTTCCAGGTAAAGGGTGGGCAAGGTTTACTGGAATCTGTGTTTATTTTTTATTACCAATTGTTTTACATGTTTTGCTCTATAGCAGAGGTGACATGCGAACTCATTTTTTTGGTTGATTTTTCTTTGTTAAATGGCATTTAAATATATAAAATAAATATCAAAAATATAAATCTTTGTTTTACTATGGTTGCAAATATCAAAAAAATTTCTATATGTGACACGGCACCAGAGTTAAGTTAAGGTTTTTCAAAATGTTGACACGCCGAGCTCAAAAGGTTCTCCATCACTGCTCTATAGTGAGTCTATAGGGAAGTTTCACTTCAAAACATTCAATCTATTCCCTTTATATCCCCTTCATCTTTCTTCAGCTTTTATCTGGTACTTCTAATTCTCTTCCAAGACTTAGACGTATTCTGTCATTGGTTAGACTGTACTCTGTTAGTATGTACATTCTGGGAGGTCACATCTATCCACTCTCTATCTGATATCCTGTGATACATTCTTTTTACCTTTGGCAATAATGTGGATAATAGAGAAGATTATGGTTGACACAGTTTCTATTGTAGTGATTTTTATGTGTCTCAGGTAAAATGCTTATACAAATAGGTGTTTAATATTTATTGACTGATCTATAGAAAGCAGATTATTTATTCATAAAAGTAGTAATCACATTGCCCTACTGCAAAACAACTTGGAGACTCTGAAAGCAATTAAATTAAAAGAAGCAGATAGAACCCTGAATGGAAGGTCACTTATTTATCTCTTTCCGTTTTTCACAACTTCTAAATGTCTGAATATTCTGCTCACCACAGATTTTTTTCTATACTAATTCCAAATGCCTTTATATTTTAATTATGGTTAGACCACTTTCAAAGTATGTGGACTCTACAACAAGGTTTTAATAACCCTAAACTCCTCCATGATACATCTTGTAGGTAAGCTTATCTAATTACCAACTGGTCAATCTCTTTACTCACTTAGCCTATCACTCATGGTGCAGTGATCTTTTAACAGCTTCCTGAAAGTCTTTTCTACTCTAATAATCATTTGTTTTGCATCCTTGGGGAGCACTTATCTTATCATAAGAATTGGTGGCCTTTCTTGGTCCCTTCTAGCCTCAGAAGCAGCATCATCTTAGAATGCCCTAGTAATAATATCCAGCACTTGTCCATGCTTAGCTTGTGCCAAACCTTATTTGAAATTCTTTACCTGAATTAAATTAATGCATTTAAGTCCATTTTTGTTTTTTAGTCTTTCCTCTGACTAGCCTCTGAGATAAACCTCCTCAGAAATATTTTGGTCAGTTCTACAACACTCATTTGCCAGAAATTCTAGCACAAGCTAGAGTTGGAAATACAATGAGCCAAGTCAGTGGTTTGGTATGGCAGCCATTGGCGATTAAAAAAAGAAAAAAAATTAAAGAAATGCTATTTCTATTATAAAAACAATATTTTCTAGTGTTCCAAAGAGAAAAACAATTATGACACTCCCAACATATTTTGGTGGTTGGAAAGTAGAAAATGGCTTTAAAAAAAAAAATGGGCAAAATACATCTTGCAACCATATTACCAGTGGCTTTAAATGGAAAGAATGACAGGCTAACCTGGGTACAGGGCTAGCATTTCATCTCCAAAACCTTTTCAATTCTGTGGTCTCAAAACAGTTCCAGAAAAAGCATCCTCAGAACACAGACTAATACTAAATAAATACTACACATTTTATGGTTTCGGATCTAGGGCCTAGAAAACACAAGATTAATCAATGGCAGAAGTCTTGTGGGCTGGAGCGCTGGATACGCTAACTGAGCACACCAGGCCACAGTTCCCAGCGCTCATCATTAAAATACATGATTAACAACATGGAGAGTCATCTTAGAACTGCTCTCCTGTGGCTTCTCCAACCCTTTATGTTTCTCAATCAATGAGGACTTTGGCTTCACTTTCTCCCTCTATGGACTTCCAAGATTGCATATTGTCCTGGCCTTTCTCCTTTCTATCAGCTCCAGACCTATGTCTGCCTGCTCCACTTCCTCCATGTCTTCAAGAGGTGGGTTTAAGCCCTCTTCTTTCTTCACATTCATACAAGTTCATGCAAGTATGGAAACATTCATTCATAATTTATACTATTTCCTCTATGCAAATGACTTTAAAACATTATTCCAATCCCCAATTATCTCATGAGCTCTAGCTCTACATGTCTAAAGAGGTTGGATCTTTTCTCTTGGATTTTATGCAATACCCTAAATTCTGATTAACAATGGCTGCCTTTTTTTTTTTTTTTTTTCCCATGAACAAAAAATTATCCTGAGCATTTTTCCCCTCTCATTACTGCTTTTATTTCATTAATGGATGTCTTGACTACAAAGTTATATTTTACTTTTAAATATGAGAAAGCTATGTGAAAATATACACGTGGTTACCTCAAACTGATGTACTCTTTTACTCTTGACATTAAAAATGCATTATATACTGTCATTAATCATGTAATTCTAAAATGACTAATAGCTCACTTGCCTGTTTTCAGTGGTTTGAATTCTCTGAGTTTTGGTGACAGTTCAGCTATTGTCTCTCAGTTAGCATGGGTTCTGAAAGTCATCAAATGTAACATAGTTTTTCTTCTAGAAGTATAGAAGCAAAGGAGGTGGAATGTGGGAAACTAGATCTTTCTAAGCATGGACTTATGGGGAAATGTGGTGAAATAGGTCACTTTTTAAATCTTTAGCTACTCCCAGAATCATCAGAACGGGGTGGCCCTGACTGGGAATGCTTATCTCCTTCGTGGAAGCCAGTGTTAATAGAGCTAGGAGCCTCTTCAAGCTTGAGCCTGGTAATTGCAATATGAAATTGTGCTGTTACTGAGGGCATTTGTTCATCCTGGCCAGTTAGTTGTCTGCTTCCCTCAGGTAGCCATGGAAACCATGGTCTTTGTTGCAGGTTTCTCTGCAGAGGCCGGAAGCTGGTCTCCTCTGCCAAGTCCTCTTATCTCTCACCTAGACACAGCACCTTGGCAAGCCCCTCCCCAGCTCTCTCCAGGATGGGCTCTATCAGTTGTCCCTTCCACCCAATGAGGCACCTTCAGCCTTATTTAGTTTTTCCTAACCTCAACTTCCTCTCCTTTCTAAACCATTTTATGTACCAGCATCAGATTAATAGTCTTTCTTTACTCTAATTTATTTCTCCAAAATCTTTAGAGACTCCTCATTAAGATAAGGCACAAATCTTTAGTCCAGCACCATTTGCAATCTCAAAACCACTTTCTTTACATTTGTAAACACTTATTTTCCCACCTTGGTTTCAGCCACATTGATGAACTCCTTGCTATTACATATGCACTATCCCCTCTGTTCTACTAGTACCTACTTCAACAATGTTTATGAAAACATCAGGTCTGTCCTACCGTACTGAACCCTGCTAAATGGGTGAGACCTTTGAACCTCACCCCCTATGGAGTGAAGGTATAACTTAGTTATTCAACAAGACTTTAGGGGTGCCATCTTCTTCCCACAGCCATATTGGTTCTCCCACCCCTGCTCTGGGGAGAGATGAGAGTTCTTTCTACTGCACCCCTTGCTTTCTCTTTGCCATTGTAAGTCGCACCCATCATGAGTAAGAAAACAATTGTTTTATTCAGACCCTACTTTCTCCCACTAGGACTCAGAGATGGCTAAAAGTTTGGTAACTTCTATTCCAGCACTAAAAGACTCATTTGCACTTGTGTTTTTAGATGGTTTGCAGGACCTGTTGATGCAGACACAGTGACTGTTGGATATCCTTCTAATCATGGGATGTTTGTATTTTCTCCTCCTTTTTCCTTAGCTTCCAGGCTAGATACATAGATACGGAACTGGCCCCATCCTAAATCCTGGCTGTTTAACATTGGCCTCATCACTGCTATTGTTGTCCTTAAATGAAAAACGGACTTCCATCCAAACCCACTGCCAGAAGGAGTAATTTTCCTTAAATTGCAAAATAGATACAGGGATCAAATGAGGAGAACAGATCACTATAAACTTTGCTCATCATGTTGTGCTTTGTCCTTCTGTGGTTCGTGGTGATTTCCAAGACCTGGCTACTTGATAGAGACTTAACGAAAAAACATGCACCATTATTTTTATTTATAGAAAATACACACCCCAGACTGGTTTGAAATCATACAGGCTTTTGTCTGAAGCTCTGCTAGATTGAGGGTATGGGGACCAGTAGCCACATCCCCAAGCCCAATTTGCTTTTACCTCCAGTCCCATAGAAATGTCTCTCAGCATCTCTCAAGAACACTGTTTTGACATTAAGGATTGTAGGCAAAACTGCAATTTCATAGGATATCAGAACCAGAAGGAGTAATAAATATTCCCCTCTCCCCTGCCACATATGATATTTTCGCTATATTTTCATTGTTATGGCTGCCATTACACAGGAAAACAAAACTGAGATTTAGAATGCCAATTCTGACTGTAACTGTGTGCCAAGAACTGGATAAACATTTGCATTCATTCTCCTCCATGAGCCTATGGAATTAATTTTTGAATCTGTTCTTTCTTTTTTTTTTTTTTTTTTAGCAGCTCCTTGAAAGCCCTTAGCCCAAGACTTTGGGGACTATGAAAGCTCAGTTCCATTGCCTGGAGTTAAGACAAACTGTGAAGTGTCACACTCTCCAAGTACCCAGTGGGATCCAGCATAGGCTGGGTCCCCGCCTGAGTGCACAGCCTTGCCTGGCTTCCGCCCTGCAGTGCTAATTGGTGGCAGGACTGGGGCTCTCATACCGGTCTTCTCCTTCCAAGTCCAGGTTTTCTTACTACAGAGACCAACAGCATCTGTTATTTCAAACTTCAAACCATACCTAAAGGGTGATACCATTGTAAATGTATTTCCAAGTCTCTCCTGACACCTTTCTGGTCTCCTAATCTAAAAATGTTTGGTTGGTTAAGCTGCCAAATCCCAGTTACACAGTGGTAGGCTGTGAGCTATTTATTCTATCACAAGTCCATGCCCCATTTACTAGACTCCTATATATCACGGACATTACTTGGGGCATATTAAGAAAGACAGGCTCTTGCTTGATGTTGCTTTTTTATTATAATGAGATTTCCCCCTTCAGAACATACTTACTTGGGTAAGGTAGGAAGTAATGACGGTGGAGGGATCCCTGGGGTAGGTGAGAGGGAAGAAAGCCCTATCCAGCCTCCTTAGCAACACTGCAAGGGAGCCAAGAGTTGCTTTCAGCTACTCTAGATACTTCTTTGATCAGATATCAACCTACTTCTTACACTTTCTAATTCATAAGTGCTGCTAATTTCTCCCCAAATCAATACAAAACTATGTACAACTGATAGAAGCTTTATGTGTTTTCCTCCTAAATATCAAGGACTCCAGAGTCAGAGAGGTTTGGGTTCACATCCCTGATCCACAGTTTACATATTGATTGTTCTTGAGCCCAATTACCCCCATTCTAGAAGGGAGGTAGTACTTACCTAACCGAGAGCTGATAAATAATTTGTAGCAAATATAAATTCTAATGGGCTTAGAATAGGTCTTGGCACAATGTAAGATTCACACATGAGTTCCCTCAAGTCCCCCACCTTGAGCAGTGGAAGGAATGCTCTGATGGGTGAACTTCAATTAGTTTTTAGTCAAAGAAGATAAGGGTGTGTGTAACACCAATATTTGCTTCCTTTATTCAGAGGTGAGACAAGCCAGGGAGTGACTGTTAGAGCTGAACCAGGCAGCCTGTATTTTATTCCTCATGGTTTGGTTGCTTTATGCTCACCTGAGGCCCTGAGAGCGAGAAAAGAGAGTCCAGCCAACCTCTCTCCTCAGGTTCCCACAATGATAGAATGATCACATGGGACCACAAAGCCTCAGACAACCAAGAGGTGATCATATGTAGACATACTTTCTGGTACGCATGCATCTCTAGATGACTGCATAAAAATGCAGAGGCTTCTCTCCCAGACAAAGATTGTGAGCAGAAACAGAAGTGGGCAATCAAAACTCACAGTGAGTCACAGGGCATTTAATTTTGTTTCTGCTTTTGATTTTATGAACTGAGGGAAAAGGGAAGCTTTACTCTTTTTATTCTGTTCCATTACAATAACTACTCTGTTAACATAGTTTTAGACATTTTATTTGAAGTCTGGGGCACTTCCTGAATGATGAGGATCCAGATATATTATTTTCTAAAATAAACCCAGAATAGGATTAGTAGGGCACCAATCGTAATCGGGTGATGCTCTGGCAGGTAGGTAACTAACCTGGAGAGGGAAGCAAATGCCACCATCACAGACAATGTCTTATGCTTTGCATCTTACATAAAGTTAAGAAACTAGAACCAAGGGGGTGGTTGGGAGGAGTGATTGAAAATAAATTCAAGTCCATGTGTGGAATCAGCCAAAAAAGAGAATAGAAAGAGCTGCAATAAAGTGCAGTGCTGTGTTAGCAGGATTTGGGAATTTCTTGTTAGTTATAATTTCTCAACACAGACATCTTACCCCAGTTCTCTATAGCTAAGTGTTTTTTGAGGTGACATAGATGACAGGGTGAGAGAGAAAAGGTCATAGAGGCAAGTGACCTTGAATTCCTTAAATAATTTATCATAAGAAAAAGATGACAAGGAGAAATAGTGGTTCCTTTCCCAACTATAGGAAAATTGGATCTCATTCTTTATAGGTAGCCCCAACCAGGAGAACAATCCAATGATGGTACAGAAACATCTTCAAAATGTTCATTAGTGGGTTTAACATAGATCTGCCTGTGGACTGACCTCAACAATCTGTTCATAGACAATTTATGTTCTTCATAGTAATTACCAAATAAATGTGGGATTAGTGAGGACTGCCTCTTAGAAGGAAAGTGAGCCTCAGACCAAAGTCTGCCATGCATGTGGATATTTGTAATCCAGATATTATCTACATTAATAAAAGAGAAACATGCAAATTGGTGTCACTCTGCTACACCCACCAGCCAATCAGGATGGGCATGCAAATTAACCCAACAAAGATGGTGGTTAATTTGCATATTCAGGCACGGCACAAAGACTGAAGACAACTGAAGACTGAAGATGACTGAAGACGACTGAAGACTAAAGATGACTGAAGACTGAAGAGGCTTGTCTTGTCTGCTGTGGCCAGAGCAAAGGCCTGGGTCCCGGGTGCTGGAGGAAAACTGGTGCCAGCAGCCAGGGGAAGGAAGGCCTATTGCATGAATCTCTTTGTGCAATGGGCCTTTAGTTAACTAATAAGCAGAAATGGCCATAAAACTGTTCTGGAGCCTTCCCTGTCCTGAAACAAAAGGGAACTCTTACACATAAAAGGTTCACTTGAGACAGACACACCATCACTCAGAGTCAGTGTCAGGCAATCAGGTCTATTTAGGAGCAAGTCTCAGACATTTCCAGAGGCATTTGTGCCCTCCCTAGATTCTTATGCTCTCCCAGACAAGGCTTGGGAGGCTTTCTCAAATGTTTTAGCCAGTCCACATAATTTTCATCTCACCAAAGAGAAGCCTAGCTAACATTCATCATTTTATCAAAGAGACCACAACACTTATGTTTAAGAAAATCTTATAAATAAATAATAAAAGACAAACATTCCAATGGAAAATCAACATTTTTTAAAAAAGGAAATTTATAGAGTAAATCTGGAAGATAATAAGTATACAAAACGAGTTTAATTCCATCCATAATCATAGAGGCAAATTAAAAAAAGGTGCTATTTTGATTATATTGGAAATAATAGTATTTTGTATTAGTAACTGTACTCACTAATATACTTGAATGGGATAGCAATGTTATATTCTTTATGAAGCTTATTGGTGGGTATCAAACTATGGTATACTTTTTTTACACAGTAACTCCATTTCCAAAAATGTATCTTCAGAAAATAATTAAAATATGTAAAAACCTAGCTAAGAGGATATTTACCATAGTTTTATGAATTAAATTTCTAATAAAAGGTGACAGTCAAATAAATAATGATAAACTTTATATTCAAATTAATTACAGACATCAAGAATCACATAAGAAAAAAGTTCAGAAAGACTTTGTAAACTTGAGACATAATAAGAACAATATAAGAAAATATTGATTAATTGACTACTTAAAAATGTAAATGTACTGTACATAAAAATAATAAAATAAACAATATTTATTCAAAAAGTATAAGTATCTACAGCTGTGATATTTAATATTCTTTTTTTGATTTTCAAAATAGAGATGACTATATCCAAAGTTATAACATGGCAGGATGGTTCTTCTCCATTTTAAATTTTAAACCAGGTAATGTAATAGCAACTTGATTATATACAATATTAATTTATAAAAGAGTAATAAGTTATTCCTTTTTAGAGTTGTATCATATCCAACTATATTTATGAGCATAACAGAGAAGATGTCTTTTTTTTTTAATTAAGTGGTTGGATTATTTGGGTTAATAGTGAAATAATGGAGAGATAGAGAATCTAACTGACTTAAAAGTGACACAAAAAAACACTATAGATCTTAAACAGCAGACAAGAGGATAGTCCTAATGCTGGTGTTAGGAAGCTTTATACTTTCCAGGATAGCCAAAATATTCTTTCTGACATTACCATTAGTACATATTTAAGCCATGAGAGATCCACAGCATCACCATATTATGGACTACCCAAGTTCCTATATTACATTTACCTTAGGTTGAAAAAAATTCAAGTAATGGAGGGTTGTATTCTTTTGACATTTGATTGACCTTAATTAAACACATTCTCAAGTTCAAATATTCTGGCTCTTCTATTTTCTATTTAATTTGATTCAATTATATTTCCAAATACATGGATTTTTTTAAGATCTCTTAAAAAGAAACACCTTTGGATGAGATGTTACCATTGTTGTGCCCAAATATTGGCTGGGGGTAAAGGTTAGCTAATTGCTTTCTTTGGCAATTTTCAAATAAGTTGCAGAGGTGTAGGCACAAGGTGGAGAGGGTCATGAGTATTTGTGATATTTGTTTCATGCTGTTTAATATTAATTAGTACCTTATAAATTCTTGAAGGGGCAATCTCTGGACTTTTTCCAGCTATATTTTCAAGCCAAGTTCTGTTCTACAGGAAAGAATAAATAAAAGAAGTAATTGGATATGTTGTCATACACCCATAGGAAAGGTCAAAGGGCAGGTTTCTGCATGCCATTCATTACACGACCTGTGGAAAGGTAACTAATGAATGTTGTTAAAGGTCACACAGAAAAGCAAGATGGCCCCCAAATGGGTGAGAAATCCCCAACTACCAATTGAATTAGATGTTTATTGTGAATTCCACTTGGTAAAATGATCAACAAAATATGATTAAAATTGGGATTTTTCTAAAAAGAACTTTCCCTAGAGGCTGAATGGGAGAGTGAACCCATTTCTAATGAAAATTGAAAAACATGGAAAATAAAGCAAATTACAATCAGAGGAGAGGGAAAAAAACAAAACACAACAATGAAGAAAGCCAAATTCACAGTCAAGAAAATCAGGCTAAGAGCCTAGAGGAAGATGAGCTCTTAAACCTCAGTCCTGCTATTCACTAAATGCCCAATTGTGAGCAAGTTGCTTTTCCTTTCTGGTCCTTATCTAGAGACAAAAGTGTGAACCCAGTGTTGATTTAGTTGGGTTGAAGGCCTAGGCAAATGTCTCCTTTTCTCCATGGAGAGAAGAATGTATCTCTCTGAGAGAACTGGTAGTTGCCAGAGGAGAAGGGGGTTGTGGAACTGGATGGAAAAGGTAAAGGGATTAAGAAGTACAAATTAATCCCTTCATGGGGATGTAAATTACAGCACAGGGAACATAGTCAATAATCCTATCTAATAATAGACAAACATGGTAATTGACCATACCTTCGCTACCCCTCCCATGGGCTAATCAGCATGATATGCAAATTAACTGCCAACAAAGATGGCAGCTAATTTGCATAGTGCAGGCAGATCCCGCTGTGCCGCCCTGCCTGGGGCTGGTGGCAGCATGATCCCCAGCTGATGGCCGCCCCAATGGGAGATCCTGGCCTGTTGTGTGTGGGGCGGGGCGGGCAGGGTGGGCAGGGCAGGCGGCAGCATGATCTGACTGGCCGCCTGACCCAGTGCGGGATCCGGGCCTGCCATCTGTGACCGGGAGAGACGGGGCAGACACCGTGGGATTGGGGGTGCCATCTGCCACCAGAGGAGCGGGCCTAAGCCAGCAGGTGGTTATCTCCCAAGAGATCCCAGACTGTGAGAGGGCACAGGTTGGGCTGAGGGACACTTCCCCACCGCCAGTGAACAAATTATTATGCACTGGGCTTCTAGTCCTATATAATAAAAGGCTAATATGCAAATTGACCAAATGGCAGAATGACCGGTTGCTATGACACGCACTGACCACCAGAGGGCAGATGCTCAATGCAGGATCTGCCCCCTGGTGGTCAGTGGACTCCCACAGGGGGAGCACTGCTCAGCCAGAAGCCAGGCTCATAGCTGGTGAGCACAGCGGCAGTGGCAGGAGCCTCTCCCACCTTCGTGGCAGCGCTAAGAATGTCCAATTGCCGGCTTAGACCCAAGTTGGACATCCCCCAAGGGCTCCTGGACTGTGAGAGGGCTCAGGCAGGGCTGAGGAACCCCTCTGAGTGCATGAATTTTGTGCACTGGGCCTCTAGTCCTATATAATAAAAGCCTAAAATGCTAAATGTCCGACCGTTCATCCATTTGACCAGTTGCTATGATGCACACTGACCACCAGGGGGCAGACGCTCTGACTGGTAGGTTAGCTTGCTGCTGGGTCTGGCCAATCGGGACTGGGCAAGACAGGCTGGACACGCCCTGGAGTCAATCTCCCTTGGTCCCTCCCTGGCCTCTAAAATATTTCTTCTAATTAATTTCCTTTCAATATTCATGAATCCATGCACTGGGCCTCTAGTCTATACTAATAAAAGGGTAATATGCTAATTATACCTTCTGGATGTCATTCTGGACAAAGCCATGGTGGTGGGGCTGAGGCAGAGGTAGTTAGGGGCGACCACGCCGGCAGGGGAGGGCAATTGGGGGTGATCAGGCCAGCAGGGGAGGGAAGTTGGGGGTGATCAGGCCAGTAGGGGAGGGAAGTTGGGGGCAAGCAGGCCAGAAGAGGGGCCAGTTGGGGGGCGAACAGGCCGGCAGGAAGAGTGGTTAGGGGCAATCAGGCAGGCAGGCAGGTGAGTGGTTAGGAGCCAGCAGTCCTGGATTGCAAGAGGGATGTCCCAGATTGGAGAGGATGCAGGCTGGACTGAGGGCCCCCCACCCCCTGTGCACGAATTTCGTGCACCAGGCCTCTAATATTGTAATAACTATGTATGGTGTCAGATGGTACTAATGTATTGGGGTGATCACTTAGTAAATTATATAATGTCTAATCACTGGGTTACACATCTGAAACTAATATAATATTGTAGGTCAATTGTACTTAAAAAATTTTAAAAAATATTTAACAAAAAATAGAAAGTGAAGTAATTGCAAAATAAATAAATAAAACCTTGACTTAAGGGGAGAATGTATATCTCTGGATACAAGTGGACTTCCTCATGTTAACAATGCTCTGCTGAGACCTCTGGTTCTCTCATATTTAAGAAGAGGGGATTGAACTACATAATCACTACCAGTAAACTCCACTATGCTCCACCACTAATTTTGCTCTCCTGGGCAAATTATTTAATTTCTCCAAGCATCAGGTCCTCAGTTATAAAATGGAAGTAATAATCACCTATTTATTTCATAAGGTTGTTATAAGGATGAGTTTGTGTTCATAAAATATTTGGAAGAATACTTGGCACAAAGTAATCAGTCAATAAAAGCTTTTTGTATTACTTTATTATTGTTATTTTCATTATTAAATACTTCGGATTTAAAATTGAATTGAGTCCTACTTTGTGCTTTCAAGTATGGGGCATCAAAATGTTTTCAGAAACCTATTTATTATTTTAATTTAAAAATGTTAGGAGAAAGACCAAGAGGAATGTGATGTTTAGAGTCTTAAAGAATTGGATCCACATCTCCAGTTTTGTATCAAAAGCTGGGCTCTTAATCAGCTTCTTTCAATAGGGAAGACACGGACCTGGTAAGAGAGCTGGGCTCTCCCTAAGAGGCTAGTTCAGCCAGTTTCATCAAACAAATGGTCAGTTCTGTGGAACAATGGGCCAACCGGAGGGTCATCCTTAGCAGAGCCAAGCTGCCTGCAGTGCCAGCACAAACAACCCCTGCAAGAGAAGCTACACATCCCCCTCAGAGCTGGCTGTCGACTTATAACTCATTTGAAGTTTATGAACAATTTTAATGTTGACTGTTTTCATCTCATAATAAAACCAGCCTCAGATTGGTGAAGTCATTCCAGACATAAAGGCCACAAGAAGGACTGTTCAAATGAAGCTTCACCCTGAAGCATTCTTTTCTTTCTCACAGCCCACACAGTGTGATATTATTAATTTCTATTTTCTTTAGATCCAGCTTTTTTCTCAAAGAAGGCCTGGGAACTTTAAGGCCCTTCTCTGTCACCATTTCTGGATGTGCCATTCAGTTATCTGGAGGAGAAGGGGGAAGAAATGGAGGCATGAATGGCACATGGATGGGCAAGGATGGCTTTAATGCAACCTCCTGGGTTTACTCTGAGGAGAGCTACGCTCTCTACTCTCTATAAATAACCAGTCTGATTCTTTACAAAATGACAGTAAACATTTTACTGGAACTCTAGTGACAAAAAGAACAATCATAGGAATCTGAGCATAAGGGCGGCACAAACACTTCAATGCATTCCTTATATTCTAGGGTCTCATACTAATAATTAATTAGCAATCCCGTCATCAAATTGATTTTTAAAAACATCTTTAAATGAATGATTTCAGCCATGCAGAAAATTACAGAGAATAGCATAATGAACATCTGTATACCCACTGCTTAGATTTACTGTGTCAATATCTTGCCCAGGTTTTTATTTTGCAAATTGTGAAGTAAAGTAATTAAAACATAATGAAAAGTAGAAGAAAGAGATTTAAGAAATAGCTTTTCAAATAAAATATGTAAAGTTATTGGAACAGTGCCTGGACTACAGAAAACATTAAATGAGCTACTATTTTTGTTGCTATCATTTACACCAAGTTTATTAGACTTTTTATAATTGTCTTATTATTTTTTCTTTATTGATTAAGGTATTATATATCTGTCCTTATCCCCTATTGTCCCCCCACCCACCCATTCATGCCCTCACCCCCCTAGTGTCTGTGTCCATTGGTTATGCCTATGTGCATGCATACATACAAGGCTTTTGGTTGATATATTCCCCTTCCCTCCCCCTCCCCTACATTCCCTCTGAGGTTTAAGCATCTGATCAATGCTTCCCTGTCTCTGTATCTGTTTCTGTTCATCAGTTTATGTTGTTCATTATATTCCACAAATGAGTGACATCATGTGAATTTATGTTTCTCTGACTGACTTATTTTGCTTAGCATAATGCTCTCCAGTTCCATCCATGCTGTTGCAAATGGTAGGAGTTCCTTTTTACAGCAGCATAGTATTCCATTGTGTAGATGTACCACTGTTTTTTAATCCACTCATCTGCTGATGAGCACTTAGGCTGTTTCCAAATCTTAGCTATTGTAAATTGTGCTGCTATGAACATAGGGGTGCATATATCCTGTCTGATTGGTGTTTCTAGTTTCTTGGGATATATTCCTAGAAGGTGGATCACTGGGTCAAATGGGAGTTCCATTTTTAATTTTTTGAGGAAACTCCATACTGTTCTCCACAGTGGCTGCACCAGTCTGCATTCCCACCAGCAGTGCACGAGTGTTCCTTTTACCCTGCATCCTCTCCAGCGCTTATTGTTTGTTGATTTGTTGATAGCCATTCTGACAGGTGTGAGATGGTACCTCATTATCATTTTGATTTGCATCTCTTGAATGATTAGTGACTTTTAGCATGTTTTCATGTGTCTCTTGGCTTTCTGAATGTCCTCTTTCGAAAAGTATCTATTTAGGTTCTTTGCCCATTTTTTGATTGGAATGTTTATCTTCCTTTTGTTAAGTTGTATGAGTTCCCTGTAAATGTTGGAGATTAAACCCTTATTGGAGATAACATTGGCAAATATGTTCTCCCATGCAGTGGCTTTTTTGTCGTGTTGTTGATGGTTTCTTTTGCTGTGCAGCAGCTTTTTATTTTGATGCAGTCCCATTTGTTTATTTTCTATTTAGTTTCCATTGCTCTAGGTCACAGTGGTTCTCAACCTTCTGGCCCTTTAAATACAGTTCCTCAAGTTGTGACCCAACCATAAAATTATTTTGGTTGCTACTTCATAACTGTAATGTTGCTACTGTTATGAATCGTAATGTAAATATCTGATATGCAGGATGGTCTTAGGCGACCCTTGTGAAAGGGTCATTTGACCGCCAAAGGAGTCGCAACCCACCAGGTTGAGAACCGCAGCTCTAGGAGCTGTATTGGTGCAGCTATTGCTTCGGCATATATCTGAGATTTTTCTGCCTGTGGATTCCTCTAAGATTTTTATGGTTTCCCATCTTACTTTTAAGTCCTTTATCCATTTTGAGTTTATATTTGTGTATAGTGTTACGTTGGTGGTCTAGTTTCATTTTTTTTTGCATGTATCTGACCAATTTTCCCAACACAATTTGTTGAAGAGACTGTCTTGACTCTATTGTATGCTCTTGCCTCCTTTGTCAAATATTAATTGAGCATAGTGGTTTGGGTCGATTTTTGGGTTCTCTATTCTACTCCATTGGTCTATTTGTCTGTGCCTCTACCAGGCAGTTTTGAGAACAGTGGCTTTGTAATATAGCTTGATATCTGGTATTGAGATACCTCCTACTTTGTTCTTCTTTCTCAGGATTGCTGCAGCTATTCAGGTCTTTCAAAAAAAATTAAGATACCTAGGAATAAACTTAACTAAGGACGTAAAAGACCTATACTCAGAAAACTACAGGACACTGAAAGAAAGAGATAGAGAAAGACATAAACAGATGGAAGGACATACCGTCTTCATGGATTGGTAGAATCAACATCATTAAAATGTCCATACTACCCAAAACAATCTATAGATTCAATGCACTCCCCATTGAAATACCAATGGCATATTTCACAGACCTAGAACAAACTCTCCAAAATATTTATTAGATTTTAACATATTGCCATAATTGTCTCAGATTTTTTAAAGTAATAAAAATACCAAGATACTCAATGTTCCCTGTTTATTTCTCCTTGATATTTTTATCTTCTTCTCTCCATCATTCCCTTTACTACCCTCTCTCACCCCTTGCTTACTCATTCTCTCATTCCAACCCTTTGCTAGGAAAACCACTGCCTGAAATTTTCCAGTTTTTATATGTTTGCATTATATTGTGTGGCTTATATTCCCAAGTAATATTTAGTGCAGTCTTCTTTATAAATATCTGCATGTATCATTGTATAACTTGCTTTTTCACTCAATATATTTTTTAGATTTATTTGTATTGATACATACATATAACTCTGGTTCACCCATTTTAACTGCTGTATAGTATTCATTACATAAATATGTATTATCTATTTTTTGATGATCATTGAGGTTGTTTCTAGTTTTCTGTTATTATAACTATTATGTAACTAACATACATAGGCCCTAGCTAGTTTTGCTTAGTGGTTAGAGTATTGGCCTGCAGACTGAAAAATCTTGGATTCCATTCTGGTCAAGGACATGTACCTTGGTTGCAGGCTAGGTCTCTGGCCCCTGTTGGGACTGTGGGAGGCAACTAATCTATGCTGACATTGATATTTCTCTCTGTCTGTGCTCTCCCCATCCCTTCCATTATCTCTAAAAAGTCAATGGAAAAAATATTCTTGGTGAGGATTAACATAAATAAATATACAAACAAACACAGGTTTCTTTAAGGCAATAACTTAATGCACACATATGTCTGCACCATGCATGCTGAAATATATACTGAAACCAAAATTTTACAAAACAATCTTTTATTAATTTACTGTTTTTATTCTATTCTATTTATTCTATTTTATTCTATTCTATTTCATTCCATTCTTATCTTTCCTGTCTGATCTACCCTATTGAGTTGGGGAAAAAATAAAGATGGGTTGTGATTCACAAAATTGATTTCCCTTTTCACTAGTCAAAACTCATAGTTTGAGCCATACCACTTCAGTTTTTATACTTGAAGATGGAATTCCTAAGTTATATAGTATATAAATCTTCAACTTCACTAGTATCAGCTCCCACAAAATACCTCCAGAGGGAAAAAAACAACAACAATATTGTTGATCAAGCAAAGCTCAATGTCTTAGGCCAACTATAGTGAGAAAGGACAGTCTTTTTTTAAAATATATTTTATTGATTTTTTTACAGAGAGGAAGGGAGAGGAACAGGGAGTTAGAAACATCGATCAGCTGCCTCCTGCACAACCCCTATTGGGGATATGCCCGCAACAAGGTACATGCCCTTGACCAGAATCGAATCTGGGACCCTTCAGTCCGCAGGCCAAACCTCTATCCACTAAGCGAAACCGGTTAGGGCAAGGACAGAGTCTTAATAGTGCCTCAAAGAGGGGAAATCAGAAGGTGGTATTTATATGGTTTTAAGTATCTTGCATAGTTAAGAACTAGTTTGGAATGGGCAGGTTGTGACATAATAGCTTTGCATTGGTAGTCACTATGAGACAAGGCTCTTAAAGCTTGGAGAGCAAGCTACTAATATTGATAAGTAAGTTATTTGTGTAGCCTTACAGTCTTAACTTCCAGGAGAAAATATTTCCTGGAGCAAATGGCTAAGAATCGGTTAGCAAAGAGACAGAAAAGGACACCTGGTCTTAGACTTTCTAACATAGGGACAGAGAAAGTCTCTTTGGTACCAGTGTTGTTTAACACTAGGACAGGGAATTATGTTGAATTTGGTTCTCACAAGACAATACCAAATATTCTCCAAAGTGGATGTGCAATTTACACTACTACCATAATTATATGAGAGCCTATCACATCACATCCTCAGCAAGATTTAGTATTGTCTTCTTTTTGCCAATGTGATAAATATAACACAATATTCACTGTCATTTCATTATATACTAGAGACCCGGTGCATGAATTCATGCACAGTAGGGAGGGGAGGGACCATGAGAGGTTGGCCTGCTGGGGGGAGGGACCATCAGGAGAGGAGGCAATGGTTGCTGGGCCGGGTGCAGAAGGAACAGACACGGGACACCAAGGCCACCCCACTATTGCGTGGTTTCCCACCTCATCCCCTCCTCCTTCCCTCACTGCTGCGCCACAACCATGGTGGGCAGGTGGCCCCGGGGAAGGGAGAGGACAGGAACAAGACAAACCCTTGTGTTGAGGGCTGACTTTCAAGCGATCACAGCAAGGGAGCTGCTCTGCTACGTATGAAACCCCTACCCAGAAGCAGGTCATCTAAGAATGGTTTGGCACCAGTGGCTGATGGGGGCCGCCCGGCTCGGGGGAAGGACCACAGGTGGTTGGCTGGCCACAGGAGGTTGGCTGTGCAAGTGCACTGACCACCAGGGGGCAGCTCCTGCATTGAGCATCTGCCAACTGGTGGTCAGTGCACATCATAGTGACTGGTCAACCAGTTGTTCTGGTCATTTGGTCATAATGGTCGCTTAGACTTTTATATATACATAGATTTCTTTGATTACTAGTGAGAGTTAACAATTTTTTTTCTAACTATTGGTCATTTTGATTTATTCTTCAAATATCTTCCAGTCTGTGCTTTGTAATTTGTCTTAATATTTGAAGACTTTTGTTAAAAAGAACTTTAAAATTAACTGTAGAAAAATTAATCAACAATTTTATGCTTTTGTTTTATTCTTTAAGACATTCTTAAAGTACTTGCTGTTATTTTTGCTTTAAATTTAATATTTTTCATTTCATATTACATCTTTAAACTGTCTTGAATTTATTTTTCTGTGCAGAGAATATTTTAGCCAAGTATTACCACAATAATACTTCTTTTTAAAAATTCTCAAATCAGTGGATTATAAAAGAAAGCAATTATTTACATAATAGAGGCCCAGTGCACAGATTTGTGCACATTGAAAGGAAATTAATTAGAAGAAATATTTTAGAGGCTGGGGAGGGACCACAGGAGGTTGGCTCCAGGGTGTGTCCAGCCTGTCTCACCCAGTCCTGATCAGGGCCATCATATTGGCTGGACCCCAACAGCAAGCTAACCTACTGGTCAGAGTGTCTGTCCCCTGGTGATCAGTGAGCATCATAGCAACTGGTTGAATAGTTGAATGAACGGTTGGACACTTAGCATAATTATATAGGATCATGCATCATGGGCTTGATTATAGCTTGACTAATCTCAGCTGGGCTCAACTGGGCTTGGTTCTAGAGAGTTTAGGTCAAGTTTGCCTCATATACATTGCGTTAATCTGAGACAAGAAAGCTACCCAGGGCAATGGGAAAAATGAAAGAGAGCAAGCCCAACTGCACTGGAACATTTCAAGCCCCTGATCACGTGACATCTGCTGACATTCTAATGGCCAAAGCCACACACAGGTGACCAAGCTCAGAATTGGTGAGAAGGGAAATATGTACTCTGCCTCTGGTGAGAGGACCTGCAAAGTCCCATGACAATGGGTGCGGATGCAGGGAGATATGAAAAATTGCACCTTGGTTATATTTACTACATTTCTTCTACACACAACATTCACTCAAACCTTCCCTATTACTCCCCAAAAGGCTCATCCAACCAAGCATCTGGCTCTAAATCCAGGACCTTATTACTTATGTCACATCTGGATGCCGCTCCAGAACTAAAAAGACAAGTTATCTACCTCCCACACATCCAACTTACAGTGATGAATCATAGACAGGATTACTGAAAAAAACTCTCTCATTCAAAAAAAAAAATAATAATAAAAGAAGACACGTAATAGTCACTGAGCATAGCAATTTTGAGTCCAATTGGGCAAATGTTGTCAGGTCTCTTTTCTTTGAGGGTAGGGAATATATCTTAATAAAGCTTCAGTTTAGAGTCCTGGGAATGGCACCCTAGACCATTCTTCCCCCCCTCCCCGCCCCCATAATGACTGATTCTGCCCTTTCCTGTGTCCCTTTTTCCACCACCTTCCTTGATCACTTCTGTAGTGGGCACTGGAGAATACTTCATTCTTGGCAACCGAGCAGCTTTACCAGGCTGCTTCCTCCCTATAGAAAGTTGGGGTTTGTGGTTTTTTTCCATCTCAATGACATTTTTCCCAAAGCGACTCTCTCATAGAATTTTGTGGTTTATAAAATGTAAATTATCCTAGTCAATTTCATATATTGGAAGCCATACCCACAATTCTTTTTGAGACTTGTCCTCTTTTCTCTAGTCTTAATTACAGAGCATTTGGGCATATCAGGCTCTGAGGGATTATGCCCTTAATCTGTCAAGGAGTTGTGTTTGGTAGAGAAGAACTTCGGTCGGACGTCTTAACAAAGGGTCTAACAGCCAAAATTTTAATATGGCCTTTACCTTGAAACCATGTCTCTTAGTTTTTAAAAATAGTCTATTGTTAATTAAAATTGTCCATATAGTTTGCCAATTTTTACACACTATTTTTTGTATTATGTGGTTTCTTTGATTTAACTTTTCTTCTTGCTTACATTTATCCTTCAATAGTACTTTTAGTGAGGGCTATAGATGATAAACTCTTGGCTTTGTATAAATAAAAATGTTTTTATTTTCATGCCATTATTTAGCCTTTGCTCTTAAATGACATTTCCTTTAGATACACAATTCTAGATTGCCAATTATTTTCCTTCTGTGTTTCAAAGCTATCATTTTATTGTACTTTGGCATCTATCATTGCCAATAAAAAACCCGTTATATGTCTGAAGGCTCTCTCTTTATAAGTAATCTGCCTTTTCCTCTGTGGTAACATCTAAGGTTTTCCTATGCCCTTGATATTGTAGTTTGATAGCAATACACTGTGATGCGGATTTATTTTTATCCACCTTGGTACTTCGAGTGTACAGTCAATCCAAAGATTCATACTTCTTCTTAATTCTGAAAAAAAAAAAATCTCAGCTATTACATCCTCAAGTATTACTTCACATTTATTTATTTTATTTCTTTTGGAAGATTTAGGACATGCATACTGGGGCCTCTATACTTCTTCACTGATTACTCATATTTTTTCATCTTTTTGTTTCCTCTTTAGTCTTAGTGATGTCCTTAGTACTAATTTATTCTAAGTCACAGTCTGGAGTTTAACTATTTTACTGAGTGCTTTTAAATAAATGGCTATCCTTTATCAACCCAAGATTTCTCTTTAATTCTTTCCATACTCACCTCTTCTTATTTACTTTCTATCACTTTTTGATTCATAAACTTTTGATCATTTTAAAAGGTAGTACTGTGACTTAATATCCAGAGTACTCTATATACTTATTTAAAGTCTTTGTCAAGGTGTTACATCAAATTAATTTCAACCAAAGTAAATTAATATTCTGATGGTTAAATTTTGTTTGTTGTTTTCTTTAAACTACTTTTGTTAAGTGTTGCAGGATTTTTCTGTTATGTAATTTTGAGAGGAAATTTTGGTATATGTCTTTTTACTACTGGTTAAACACCAGAGGGGAGACAGAGAATAAGTTATTGCTGAGGATATCACTATCCTTGTGTGGAGATTCTGCAATTGCCTTCACTTATCCCCTGGGCTTGCCATAATGGCACTTGGGGGGCCATTGTGAGGATATCTCCAGGTGTGGATTGTGAAGAGAACCCAGGCCCAGTCACTAAGCAATTGGCACATTGTTCAATGCCTGAATTGTTTCCATATTTGTCCATACCTTTCAGCATTATGGCCTATATAGCCCACTAAGAGCTTCAGTCCCAAGCTGGTCAAATATTTTTTCCACCTTCTTTTATGAGGATAGAGTGGTTTCACCAACTTTTTTAAGACTTGGATTACTTGATTTCTACTAATTGCAGAGAAAAACTATTATCTCCCTCCTGAACTACTGCAAAATCCCCACAAATAGTCTACCTTAAACTCTTACCCCATTGCAATTCATTTTCTCAGAAAAAGTAAAATTGTTTTTTTTAAATATATTTTATTGATTTTTTTACAGAGAGGAAGGGAGAGAGATAGAGAGTTAGAAACATCGATGAGAGAGAAACATCGATCAGCTGCCTCCTGCACACCCCCCACTGGGGATGTGCCCGCAACCAAGGTACATGCCCTTGACCGGAATCGAACCTGGGACCTTTCAGTCCGCAGGCTGACGCTCTATCCACCGAGCCAAACCAGCTAGGGCATAATTGTTTTTTTAAAGAAATAGTTTTAAAAGCAACATGCTATTTGCAAATAATTAAAGATGAAATAGTATCAAAAGCTATACAACTGAAGCCAACGTTCTCCAGCCCTATTTCTCTTCTCCCTCATTCATATCTACCATGTTCAACATGATAGCCACTGTCTATGGGTGTCTACTGAGCACTAAATATATGGCTAGTGCTGCCAGAAGCCGGTCCATCCTTGCTGCTTGACACAGTCGCTGCAGGATAGAAACATCTGCACAGCATATGTTTCAAGGGACCTGGCGTATATAGCATACTGTTCTTAATATGTTTGCTCCCCTTAGCGCTGTGTGTTTTAACCAAGGTCACCTCTCCAAGAAAGGTTGTTTCCCCAGGTAGGGATTTTTCCCTGAAGTTAGGGAGGGGATGAAACTCCTTAACTAAGTGCCAGGCGGGTAGTTAATCACTTTAACTACAAACAATCATGCTTAAGCTACATAATCTTTACTCCCTGGAATGGAGATAAGAAACGCCCTAACCTTTGTAATAGAAATTGACAGGATTAAAATCAACTGGTATAAATACGGATGTAACAAGACAATAAACAGCAGAACCTCTCTGGAGATCCAGACCAGAACTTGGCTGGAGATCCTGGCTAGGCTGCTGATCAACTGAACACTGTCTCCGTGTCCTTCTTTCTTCGCTGACTCTGTCTGCGCCTTTGGGAACCCCTGGACCTGCTGGGGTTGGACCCCGGCATAGTGCAACTTATCAGCCCTAATCTGCTTTTCACTCTTAGGCTTTCCTCCATATTGGGGGAGGTGGGAGGGGGGGTGCTTCTTAACAGCATATTTGGACAACTTTACAATGCCCAGGTCATGCTTCACAGAAAGAGCATCTAAGTGTGTCCTGGGGAAGAAAACTAGTAAGGGATAGGGTTTAACTCTGCTTCCACTCTCCTTCTAGAGTTTGTCTTTCTCTCTCTCTCCTTTTATAAATTCATTAGCTCTTTGATAGATCTGAGAAATTCCCAGAGAAAAACCATGGTTTCTGCTGAGGGCAAAAGACCATATTATAGATGTGTAAAGGGCATAGTATAGTTTTTGGCATTGCAGTGGGTAGAACATTGTCCCCCTCAAATTCTTGTCTACGTGGAACTTCAGAATGTAACCTTATTTGGAAACAGGGTCTTTGCAAATGTAATTAAGGATGGAGATGAGATTATATTGGATTAGGGTGGTCCTAATGACTTGTCTCCTTATAAGAAGAGAAGACAGAGACATGCACAGAGAAGGCCTTGTGAATGAAGACAGAGGCAGAGATTAGAGTGATACAGCTATAAGAAACAGCAAGGATTTCAGAGAGCCACTAGAACTAGGAAGAGGCAAGAAAGGATTGTTCTCTAGAGCCTGCAGAGGGAGCATAGCACTGCCTATAACCTGATTTCAGACTTGTAGCCTCCAGAATGCTTGAAGAACACATTACTGTTTTAAGTTTGTGGTAATTTGTTATAGGAAACTAACACAATCATCTAACTCCCTCCTCTGGAGTTCCAGATGCCACTTTAACCAAACTTTCCACCTGCCTCTCCAACCACCCTTCATTCTCTTCTGTCATCCTTTTCCTCTGTCCACAGTTTAAATTATGACCTCCCCAGAATTCTGTCCTGGGCCATGTTTTTTGTTTTGTTTTGTTTTACGTTCCCTATGAAATATTATCCAATTTTATGGTTTTAACTTCACTTCTCTGCTAATAACTCACAAACATAAAGCTCCAGTCAGACTTCTCCCTTGAGTTTACTTTTTATGTCCTACTAGATATAAAAAGTGATGTCAAAAGGCACATGTTCAAAGCTGAACTCATTTTTTTAATCCTCATCCAAGAATATGCCTACTGATCTTAGACAGAGGAAGAGGGGGAGAGAAGAGAGAGAGAGAGAGAGAGAGAGAGGAAAATATCAATGTGAGAGATAAATATTGATTGGCTGCCTCTCATCTCACCCCAACCAGGGATGGAATCCACAACCTAGGTATGTTCCCTGACCAGGAATTGAACCCACAACCTTTCAGTGTACAGAACAACACTCCAACCAACTGTGGTCAGGGCTGAACTGATTTTTTAAAGCCCCTTCTTATACTTTCTTTTCCCCTTTCATCTCTCTTTCGCTCATTCTCTATTCCTTATTGATTTTCATGCACTATATTTGGTCCAGTGACAAAAGCCAAAAACCTTCAGTTTTCCAAGAAGCCCTCCTTGGCCTTACTGCCAACTGCTAATGTTTTAGGAAGCCCTGATTGCTTTATTATTTTAAGTTCTTCTGAAATCAGCTATTTTCCTATATCAGATCTATATCAGTTTTTATTCTTATCTGTTGGGGTACTTTTCTAACTATCAATCTCACTGGTCTCTAAACCATCCCATAATACTGAAGTTATCACACTATCTCTCACATCCAACTATGACAGCGTCACTCCCCTGCTTAAAATTATTCAAGGGTTCTCAATTGCCAAAAGGTACAAACTCCTTAGAATAGCTCGGCCATGTTCATATCCCATTATTTCCCCAAGCTCCCAGCCTGGGCTTCAGATACACTGAATAACCTGCCATTTTCTGAATATATGCTGTGCTTTCAAAAGTACCCATGCCTTTGGCCATTCTGTTCTATATTTTAAAAATGCTCTTTCTCCTTCTCATATATATTTGGCTCCCTGGGACACTGTTGATGTCTTCCATAGGCTTCTCTGAATCCCCAATCTATTTAAATACCCTTCCCCTAGGTTACAACAGCTCTCAGCAGAAGCACTTACCTCACTTCCTCACTACTGATTATTTTCACCTAGAAGTCTGACTGGACAGTAGGTTCCTGAGATAGGGACAGCGCTAAGTTTGTAGCCAATACATATTTTAGAAATAATGAAAAGTAAAGCATATACACTATAAGATTTAACAAATATACAGTAGCCTACCTACATCAATGGATTTCTTAAAATGTGAGTTTAAATGAAGCAGCTATCATTAAACTTGCCATGATTGGGACAAACACTGATAAGAGATGATATTTGAAGAAGGCCCTGAAGAAACAATTGCACTTACATAAATAGTTCATGATATCCTGGACAAAGTACAAAGCAAGTACGAATTTGGCATTAGGTTCAATAAGTTGATGGATTTAAACAGCAATCTGGCAGAGAGCTTCTTTACCTTGACACCAGTGGTTTTGACTAGTCCCCCTAAAGTGCCAGACTGGCATGGCCTAGTGCAGTTGCTCAGTGCATGAAAGGAAGTGTTGTCTCTCAAATACTTCTGGTTATGAAAGATGTCTAAAAAAATAAATTAAGAAAACTATCTTCCCAGTAACCTGGACAATGTTCCAATGAGTCAGAATCCTAGCTCATGGTTTCTACTGAAACAGAAAGGTGTATGGGACATTTCAATTACATCTTAGCAAAGTTGAACTGCTTCATCCATGAACCATGGGAAATAAATGCCAACTAGTATCATCTCAGAAAAAGACTTGGGAATTTCCTCTTGTGGTTTAACTAGGATCTCAAAATCGCACTGCGACAGGTTCAAGCATCCAATTTCTTTCTTTTTTAAAAAATATATATTTTATTGATTTTTTACAGAGAGGAAGGGAGAGGGATAGAGAGTCAGAAACATCGATGAGAGAGAAACATCGATCATCTGCCTCCTGCACACTCCCTACTGGGAATATCAAGCATTCAATTTCATATTTTACTTTCTACATTAAGCCTCAAATGGAGCAACATTTAAATTTCCTTGAACAAAACTTACCCAAACATTTAGCTGTTTGCTGTTGTTTCTCTTAAAAAATAAGTTGCATGTGGGAGCAAACCTTTCAAAAGGACTTGAAAGATGGACATTGTTAAAAATATGAAATTGTTCTGGGCTCCTCTCAAGAAACCATATGATTAAATTATACTTATTTTTACTTAATGCAGAGTCCTTTTGCCTGAACAAAGTTATAGCAAGATTCTGAATATTTAAGATACAAATAAAGAAGAAAGTAGTTATTACACAATTTGTATTTTATGTAAGATAGAATCAAAGGACTGCATGTTAAATTACTAAAAGAAGCTGATAGGATTGAAATAAGTAAATTCTCCATGTATACACTTTATAAGTATTTCCATGAATGGACTGAGCAATAGCAGATGGACATAACTTTCAACAAGAAGCCAGGCTGAGGAGTAAAAAAAAAAAAAAAAAAAAAAAAAAATCATTTTCTTTTCAACCTTTTTTTCTTCCTGGAAAACATCTGGCTTGTGTATGTTTTTCAAGACCACATTCAGATGACCTATATAAGGATTTAGTCAATAGTTCTCACTCTTGTAGATAAATATTAGGACCTACAAGAATTTAGTCTACTTCCTTAGCCAACTCAGTAAATCACCATCACCCTTGATTTTCTATAAGCACAGCTGCAAATCTATCTAATTGTTCTCAAAGGAAACATCCAACAGACTTTAGTCTGATGGAATTCTGGGTGAAATATTTAATATGTTCCAAGGAAAGTAAGTAGTGGCAAGATATTTCATTTCAGTCACCTAGGTATAAGATGTTTCTTATCAACAATTTTGCCCCTGGTAAAAGACTCTTCTGTACGTTAAGTTCAACACTTCTATGGGTAATTGTTATTTCATAGTTTTAGAATGTTCCTCCCTAATTTGTTAGTGTCACATCTCACCACTCTTTATGAACGCTCAGATACCACCTCCTTGTAACCTTCCATCTGTTATCATGTCAGCACTCTTTTCATCACTCCATACTACCTATTAGCCATATCACACTTTTTAGCAAAATTAAGGATACACAATTCTCTAAGCCATCATTATTTTAATCTATTTAAATACCCTTCCCCTAGGTTATCACAGCTCCCAGCAGAAGCTCACTTACCTCACTTCCTCACTATTGATCATTTTTCCTATTCTACTTAATCCATCAGTATTCCCATTCTAAAAATAAACTGATTTTCAACATCTCTCTACTTTAAGCCAGAAAAAAAAATAAACACCTGAAGAAATATTAGGATTCCTAGTATTCATATTCTTAAATCACAAGGAGATTTGACATTTTCCCTTAATTTTATAACATTGCTTAAATCCCCATAATATCAGAAAAATCAAATCAGAACTCATAAAGGATGACATTTTCACTATACTTGAGTCTTTTGTTCTCGTGAAAAAAAAAATCCTTTTCCACTGAATCATGTGGGGAAAAAGTCACTGGCTAGCAAAACCCAGATCCCTTTGCCAATACCTTGAATTCCGATTATTTTTAAACACTGGGAGTGGATGGGAGAGACTCAGTGTAGGTATTAATCATGACTGACCTGACTACAAATAAATGCTTGGCTGTTGTTATTGTTTTCTTTAAAATTAAGTCTGGACATATAACATGGTGCAAAGAAATAGGGACTTCTGGGAAGAAGGAGCAAAGAAAACTAGCTCTACAAATAAAAACATTATCCATATATAAAGGTTCAGTTTCTGTTTATTGTTCTTTTGTTAAAACATTAGATATTTAATAAATGATTCCTACAATTACCCTGAGACTAATACGTATCTCCTACAATGCCAGCTCCTGTTGCTTTATAACATCATAAGATAATATATATTCATTCATCAAATATGGACCTGCAATTTTTTAGATCCTTTGTAGGCATATGTAAAGATTCTGCCCAAATGGTAGTGGAGTGAAGGTGCATGTGAAGGAGAGCCCCAGACAGAAAAGGACACAAAGTTTCTATAAATTTCATAAGTGTAGAGAGGAAAAAAATGTCATAATTTTCTTTGGGATACTTTTTGTAGGAGAAAAAAAATGAGGAAAAAAGTTAGGAGAAGGCGTGAAAACTGGAATTGATTAGATTTATCACTGTATGTAGATGGTAGCATTTTTATTGTTTGACGATGACACAAAAGTGTTATTTGCTTTGCTTATAAAGGATCAAATGCTGTAAAGGCACAGAATCAGATTTGTTTGTGCAGAGAATTTTGACCCACTCAGAATGAAAGATTCCAGTACAGGACATTTTTACGCTCTGCCAGGAAATGAAGCAAACATGTGGGACACAGGATGAGTCAAGGTGGAAGGATAAACTTGAGTTCTTTTCCTTTCAAATGTTGGAATGCTGTTCTGTTAGGAGTTTATTTTCCTTTCCTTTTGAGTGGTAACACCAAGGTTTGACTGAGGTTAAAAAACAATGATCTAATCAATACTGAACTTTTTTTCCTTGTCTCCTACAATACAATTTCCTGTGGCAATAATCAAAGATGTACAATCCAGTGAGGATTCAAAGAAGTAAGGGACAGCCTCTGGAAGCTGACTTGAAGACTTTGAAGAGAAAGATGCTTTAGAAATTAGCAATTTGATCCCCTGGGTTCACTGCTATGAAGGACCAGCCATGTTGCTATAGTTGTAGAACATTTCCTATTTTCTGACACTCTTTGAACACTCTACCACAAACCTAGAATTGTTTTCTATTTCTATTAAGTATGGAGCGGGGAAAGTTCCCCCATCCAACATCTCCTCAAAGGTAAGACTCCTTTTTACACAATTTATCAAGAACTCTGATGTCCTGGGCCCTGTGGAATTATATTTAAAATGAGGAAACTCTATAAGAAAAGATCATAGGGAACGATCCAGGAAGTGGACAGAGATACAGTGGGGTACTTAAGATGACCCAGATCCTTTTAGATACTTAGAGGAATGTGAAGGATCTAGTAACCAAAACTAAAAAAAAAGCAGAATAAAGAAGAATCCATGGTATTGCTGAGCACTTTGATTCTAGATCCTGAGAAGTTGGCTAATGCTCCTTTTCCCAATTTTATAAGTGGAAAAGCAAGAATATTTCAATGACTTTTGTTTCCCAACATTTCTCCTTTATGAAGAAGGAGCCAAGCCGACAGGGAGTTATTGAGTTGGTCCAATGACCTATTAGACGGCAATCTTTTTTTAGAGCCCTTTAAAGGTAACAGAGAATTCAAGGTCACCAAAAGCAGATTTGGTGGAACCACTCTCCTGGTCTCATGAAAAACAGAGTCTATAAAGCGGGCATGCCCAGAGGCCAGACCCAGGTATGAACTAATTTTCCAAGAGCGTTAGGGAGCAACTTAGGGAAGAATTTTGTCTGGATTTGGAGCCTCAGAGACTAGAACTCCAAATTTGTCCAAATTCTGGCAAAATGTAACTTCCTGTCTCTACAGGAAAGAAATTCTTTTAAGAGAGCTAATAAAATGACCTCTTAATGAGGCCTCTCAGACATCAAATAGGCAGAGTGAAAACACACTTTGATGAGGTAAGTGTAAAGGGATCAGAAACATTCCCCCACCCCCAAAAGAGTTTCCTTTGAAAGCCATGTGAGCTGAAAATTTAAGGATACACCATACTTTGCCAAAGCTAAGGTATCTGGAACGAGACTTTGAAGATATCAAAGAATTAATGGGTGCCCAACCAGGAACCAGCCCGAAGTCACCCTGCTTGTGTCATCCTCTACTGCTTCTCAGATTTTAGAGTTTCAACCTCATCCACCACCACACCCCATTTACTTCAGTTAGCTTCAATTTTTAAAAAGAAGTGTTTTAAAACACCTCTCTAATGAGAGAATAATTGCGAGCAACTTTTTAAGTTATAAAATTTGTGCCGTCACATATTCCTTTTGAATCTCCCTATAATAATAGTCTGTATACGGACAATTACCCATTCAGAAGTAATGACTCTAAGTTGGGAACTATGTGTTTAACATCATTGAAGCAAATTTCATCTCAATATTAGGAAGCATTTCTAGCAAACAGAGTTGTTTTAAGGGGATGGAAGGCAAGTTGTTTCAGGTAGTGAGTGTCTCAGCCCTGGAACTGAATACCTAAAAAGTAGGCCTTACATCGATATGACATATGATAAGATATGATATTCAAATATATTGGAAATTGTATTTGACAAACTCTACAGTTCCTTCCTAGGCTGCAATTTCACCATAAATACATTAGCATATAGCAGATCACTTTTTAAAAAAAATAAATCTTTCTTGTTCAGATTATTACAGTTGTTCTTCTTTTTTCCCCCATAGCTCCCCGCCACCCAGTTCCAACCCCATTCTCTGCCCTTACCGCCCCCGCCACTGATCTCATCCATAGGTGTACGATTTTTGTCCAGTCTCTTCCTGCACCCGCACACTCCTTTCCCCCCAAGAATTGTCAGTCCACTCCCTTTCTATGCCCCTGATCCTATTATATTCACCAGTTTACTCTGTTCATCAGATTTTTTATTCAATTGATTTTTAGATTCACTTGTTGATAGATATATATTTGTTGTTCATAATTTGTATCTTTACCTTTTACTTCTTCTTCCTCTTCTTAAAGAATACCTTTCAGCATTTCATATAATACTGGTTTGGGGGTGATGAACTCCTTTAGCTTTTTCTTATCTGTGAAGCTCTTGATCTGACCTTCAATTCTGAATGATAGATTTGCTGGGTAAAGTAATCTTGGTTGTAGGTTCTTGGCATTCATCACTTTGAATATTTCTTGCCACTCCATTCTGGCCTGCATAGTTTCTGTTGAGAAATCAGCTGACAGTCATATGGGTACTCCCTTGTAGGTAACTAACTGTTTTTCTCTTGCTGCTTTTAAGATTCTCTCTTTGTCTTTTGCTCTTGGCATTTTAATTATGATGTATCTTGGTGTGGTCCTCTTTGGATTCCTTTTGTTTGGGGTTCTCTGTGCTTCCTGGACTTGTAAGTCTATTTCTTTCACCAGGTAGGGGAAGTTTTCTGTCATTATTTCTTGCTCTCTCTCTTCTTCTGGGACCCCCATAATTCAGGTGTTGGTACGCTTGAAGTTGTCCCAGAGGATCCTTACACTATCTTCATATTTTTGGATTCCTTTTTCTTTTTGCTTTTCCAGTTGGGTGTTTTTTGCTTCTTTGTATTTCAAATCTTTGACTTGATTCTTGCGATCCTCTAGTCTGCTGTTGGATCTCTGTATATTATTCTTTATTTCAGTCAGTGTATGCTTAATTTCTAGTTGGTCCTTTTTCATATCCTCAAGGGTCTCACTAAATTTATCGGCAGTTTCTAGAAAATTCTTGAAAAACCTTATAACCATAGTTTTGAACTCTATATCCAGTAGTTTGCTTTCCTCCATTTCTGTCATTTGTGACCTGTTTCTTTGTCTCCACATTTTGGCTGCTTCCCTGTGTTGATAAAGTGGCTTTCTGTGCTAGGTGTCCTATAGGGCCCAGTGGCTCAGCCTCCCAATTACCTGAGGTGGACACTCTTGGTGCACCCCTTTGTGGGCTGTGTGCACAGTCTTGTTGTAGTTAAGCCTTGATTGTTGTTGGTATCACTGGGAGGAATTGACCTCCAGGCCCAGAACATTCAAAAGAAGGCCCAAGGCCCCACAGCAGCTTGCATTGCTTCACAGCTGGGCCTCATCTGGGCACCTCCAAACCCCAAACAAAGAAAAGGAATCTGAAGATCTCTCCATAGCTCCTGCTGGGGAGCCTCAGGCAGAGGCTAAATTAGCACCTCCTTAGAGATCCAAGAGTCAGTGTTCCCAGTGGTCAGAGTGGGACCATCCAGATTACAACTCCTCAGATCTATAAGGGACACACTCAGGGGACAGACTCAGTGAGCACCAACACCCCACTGAAGCAAGTCTTGCCCCATAAGAACTTCCAGCACAGAAGTTCTCCCACCGTAGATATAGCAGATCACTTCTAATAGGTAATAACAAGGGTTTTACCCCTCAGGAAGGCATTTAAATATTAGCGGGGTCTTTGTAGAATAGCAGTCATGGGGTCGGGGATCAGTTTCCATTACACAGAACTTCTACCTGGTCTATCCCTTCAAATAGTAAATCAATTCTGTACCAAGTAAATACTCTTCTTTGGAAAAACCCAAAGTTCCTTTTTTTATAGCTTCAATTTGACTGACTTAAAGACTGTCTGATCTCTAAAGTCATTTTTAAAGTGCAGATGCCCTTCAATATAAGGTGACAGGAGAAGATTTGACTTTGGGTGGTGCAATGTACCAATCTTCTAACATAGAAACCTGAAACCTATATGATCAAGTTAACCAACATCACCCCAATAAATTTAATAAAAAAATAAATATGAGGAAACAAAATAAAACAAAACAAAAAATAAATAAAGTGCAAATACTCCTTGAAGACATCAGAGATGACGTTTACATTGTTGTTCTTATTGTGGACCTGGAGACATTTAAATGAGCCTATAGAGCAGGGTTTCTCAACCTTGGCACTGTTGGCATTTGTTGTGAATTGAAGGGTGTTTAGCAGCATTCCTAGCCACTACTCACTAGATGCTAATAGCACCCCAATCAGTCATCACAGCCACAAATATCTCCAGACATTGCAAATGTCCCCTGTGGGCAAAATTTCTCCTGGTTGAGAATCACTGCTGCTGTCAAGGGTTAGAGGATTTAGTGGGGGGAGGGGGGATGGTAGAAATATGGCAGAGGAAGGATTGTGATATGGAAGGAAAGAACATCCAAGAAATCCTTTCAGCTATCTCAGAAACTTCTTGGTGTTTGTATCAGTCATAGTTTTACCAGAAAAATACACCTAGTAGGAGAGATGATAGATAGATAGATAGATAGATAGATAGATAGATAGATAGATAGATAGATAGATAGACAGATATAGATAGATAGATACAGATGTATGTGATATTATATAAAATATATAATACTATATATACATGTATGTACATAATTTATAAAATTCATATAAATCAAGGAAATGGCTTACATGTTACATGATTGTGGCTTATACTTCACGTGATTGTGGGGGCTGGCTAGGCAAGTATGAAACCCCTAGTCCAGGCTAGAGCTCTTCCTAAGCCAAAGATGCAATTCATGGGTGGAATTTCTTCTTCAGTTCTGCTCTTAAAGCCCTTCAATTGATTGAATTATGTTCACCAAATGATCTAGTGTAGTCTCCTTTACATCTCCTGAGATAATTGTAGATGTCAGTCACAAAATACATCCATAGTAACACCTAGATTAGTGTTTGATTGAATAACTGGGGCCTAAAGCCTAGTTATAGACACAAACTGACCATCTCAGTGTTACAGAGGTTATTATTCAGGCTCTGATGTTTTGTTCACAACTACATTCTTCTGTTCATCTCATTGCAACTGTGCTGGAGGCCCTGAATATTCATGGGTCCTGCTCCTAGCATGCATTTCATGGCAGGATCCTGCCATGGTCAGGGACAAGGTCCAAACCCCTCATAAGATTTTTCATGGACTTAAGAGTTTCTTTGAAAGGATCTGAAGCAACATTTTCCAAAGAAATACAAATGGCCAGTAAGTGCATGAAAAGAGACTTAAATCATTAGCCATCAGAGAAATGCAAATATAAACCATATTGAGTTATCACTTCATACCCACTAGGATGACTATAATAAAAAAGACAGATAATAACAACTGTTAGCAATGATGTAAAGAAATGTTAACTCTCATATACTCCTGGTAGAAATGTGATATGTTGCCGAAACCGGTTTGGCTCAGTGGATAGAGCGTCGGCCTGCGGACTGAAAGGTCCCGGGTTCGATTCCGGTCAAGGGCATGTACCTGGGCTGCGGGCACATCCCCAGTAGGAGATGTGCAGGAGACGGCTGATCGATGTTTCTCTCCCATTGATGTTTCTAACTCTCTATCTCTCTCTCCCTTCTCTCTCCCTTCCTCTCTGTAAAAAATCAATAAAATATTAAAAAAAAAAGAAATGTGATATGTTTACACAATGGAATATTATTTGATCATAAAAAGGAACAATATACTGACACAATCATAGATAAACCTTGAAAGCATTATGCTAGTGATAGAAGCAAGTCACAAATTGTACCACATGTTGTATTATATCACATAGTGTATGGTTCAATTTTTATGAATTGCCCAGAATGGGCAAATCCATAAGGATAGAAAGTAGATTAGTGGTTGTCAGAGGCTGGAGAGGTTCCAAGAGAAATGGGAAATGACTGCTAATAGGTATGCGGTTTCTTTGTAGGATGATGAAATGTTCTAAATTGATTGTGGTAGTGGTTGCACAACTATGAGTACACTAAAAAACAGTGAATCATAAATAGATGAATTGTATGGTATGTAAATTATATTTCAATAAAGCTGTTGTCTATTTTTTTTTTTCAAATTTTTTGGAAATCCTGGCAGCAGAAGAGTTTCACAGACCTGTTGAGGCAGGGATCTCTGATCAGACTGATGATTAGCCATGTCCAAGGCATCTGCTGGCTTAAAGCCCTTTAGGGAAGCAGGACGTCAGAGGAAAGGAGGCAGCAGATGTTTCTTTGTTGCTTAGTATTCACAATCAAACTGAAAGAAGGAAGCTGTTCCTGTAGCAGAGAGCGCCACTCCAGAATCTCACTTCCTGTGCCACTCTCTGCTGACAGTTGTGTAGTCTGCCACCTGAAGCGGGCTGATGAGGGTGGAAACCATCCAAGAGAAAGCTCAGAAGCTTGCCTAGACAGAGTATTTGCTCAGAGCCTGCTCTTTTACCTCAGGGCCTTAAGAATTTTGATTTATTTAGTAATAGTTTATCTTTGATGATGTACAAATGCATGACTCAGTTTTGTGGCTTTTAGCACCTCAATGCTGGGAACTTACTAAAGCCTATTGTACTTATTCCAGAGACAGCCCTGGATTTCTGCCCAACCTCCCTCCTTCCTCCTGGCTCCCTAATAGGGAATTTCTTGTACGTTGGTCTCAAAGGAGAGGTGCTGAGATGCCATCATTTTCACTGCTATAGCTGGGGTTCTCCCAGGGCTTTACTTGTCTTTTGCATCTTTTACTAAAATACAAATATTAATTATCAGATAAGAGCATTAGCTAGGATTTCCAGGAATTGAATATAGGTTTATAAAGATAATCCAATTTTTCTTCCACTTCGACCTTACTAGGAGCAGAGTGAGGATAATGGATTTTTCCAGAAGGAATGTGTCAAGTAGTTGGCAGATACCTTGTCAGGGTCTGGTCTTCAGAACTTTGGGTCCAGAGCCTCATGCAAACTGAATGCCCTTTGTCCACTAGCCTATAGTTATACCTAATTCATGCTGGCATTACAACTCAAATTCTGCAGGCTTATTGCCTTCATTCATATAGCTATACAAACTTGGTCCTTTGAAAAGTGCCTCCACGATATTTCTGGGCTTTCCCAGGGAAGCCTCACATCTGGTCAAGCAGGCCCTCCGCATGCTGCTGCCCCCACTGGGCCTCTGCTCGGACCTCCTGACTCACCTGAGCAATTGCTTCACGCACTGAGTTCTCACTCTGGCTGCCATCAACACACCTGCAGAAGAAGGCCGGCTAGCCCTGAGGCTGTTCCCCACTGCTCAAGCACCAACAGGGCCCTGTATTCCTTTCAGCCCTTACATTGGCCCATATGAAAGCATGTTTCTAACCATTGCTAGAGGTGCTCAAACACCATTCTCCCAACCCTGTGAGGTGCCAGGGTATATCTCTCCCACTGTTCTCTTTCACTGACCTCCCAGTATCTGTACACAAACTTTCTTGTAGGTACTTCTAGCAAAGAAAAGTCAAACCCAATTCAAGTTCAGCAATTCCAAATATTAGTCAGACATCCCTACAAGATTATCTATATTCTTCAGGCTAAGCCAGTCATTTTATACTTGAGTTTGTTTGGTGTTGATCAAATCCAAGGACACTTGAGTATAAAAAGCCATATTTTCAACTTATTAGTTTATATGAAAAAAGTATTACAAGTTCTCTCTCTCTCTTTTTCTTAATAGAAAAATGTATGTTGGTGGCCAATTTTTTTTTTAATCTTCACCCAAAAATATGTTTTAATTGAATTTTAGAGAGAGTAAAGGAAAGAGAGAGAAACATCAGTGTGAGACACATAGATCAGTTGCCACCCATACACACTCTAACAGGAGGTGGAACCTGCAACTGAGGTATATGCCCTGACCGGGAATCAAACCCACAACCTTTTGATGTATGGGACGATGCTCAAACCAACTGAGCCACCTGGCCAGGGCACTGGCCAAGCTTTTGAAGAATTATCAGTAAAAGGAGTCAGAATAGCCACCATCAATAAATGATAGCAGCCTTTTCCCCAGGATATATAAATTAGATTTTTCAAGTCTGCATCAGCCAAGCATTTACAAACTGGAAGTGTAGATCTCATTCTTTAAATTTGGTTTACTAATCTCAGTTGCAAAGTAATTTTCAAGTTTTACTGTACCTTAGTTTTCCACTTCTCTAAAATCATAACCCTTCCTAGGTTTTGGACTTGGAATAAAGAATAGTTTAGCATTTACCCCATGAGGCTTTAATAATCCCTTATTTATTAAGATCAGTCTGACTGTAGATTGTTGTGTAATAAGACTTTATAGAAGTTGCCACTTTTATCTATATTTATATAACAGGATGTTAAAATAAGACGTTTTGTTTCCCAGATGACATAAAGGCCAAGAGTGATGAAAGAAATGCCAGGCACCCTCTCTCCCCAAATTGAGAGTCATAACAAGTTAAGAGATTATAAAATCAGTTCTGTGAACAATAGCCCATCACCCATCTCTCAGCTACATGAGAGAATCTGAAGCCATCAGTAGAGAAGAGTCTCATGGGGGAGATTTATGCAGTGCTATGATGTCTATCCATCCACCCCATGTGGATAGGAAGGGGAGTTCTCCTCCTCATCTCAAGTTGACTAAAGAGAAGCTTGAAGAGAACTACAGGTAGAGCTTGACATGCACCCCTTGGAGTTTGAGAACACAGGAACTGCGTCCAATTCTAACTTGGGAACATATATACTAGTAAGTGAGAGGTTGTGGGTGTGGCTACCCTTGCATAGTAATGGAAGTGGCAGCCATGGGAATAGGCTGTCATTCCAGTTTAATGATATCCATGTGCCAGGTCTGAACTCTGAGAAGAAGAGCAAAATTTGATAACATTGAGAGAGAGGCCAAAAAGTTTATGTGGACAGTGAAGTTACCCCAACAGAGCAGGAATGGTCAGAAACCAGGAATAGAGAGTAGCTTATAAATAACCAGTACAGGAGGGGACACTAGAGAGTCTCAGTGATGAGGTAAGGTCTTCATAAAATCTACATACAACAATAAGAGAGACAAACTTAGACATCTGCCAAAGCAGGAGTTACCAGAAAAGCTAAGGAACATGTCCAAGGTTTAATATGGGGTAGGAAGAACAAGTTGAGAGAAAAACAAGCAGTGGGAATAGAGGAATAGACAATAATGAGAAATAATAATAGTAAATTATTTTAACACTAGAGGCCCAGTGCACAAAAATTTGTGCACTGGTGTGGGTGGGTATCCCTCAGCCCCACTTGTGCCCTCTCACAGTCTGGGACCCCTCGGGAGATAAAAACCTGCTGGCTTAGGCCCACTCCCGGGTGGCAGAGGGCAGGCCCAATCCCTAGGTGCAGCCCCTGGTCGGGCTCAGAGCAGGGCCGATTGGGGAGTTGGGGCGCCACGCCCTGTCATGCACAGAGCAGGGCAGATCAGGAGGTTGCGATGCCACCCTCAGTCACGCTCAGGGTAGGGCCGATTGGGGGGTTGGGGTGCCACCCCCTGTCACACTCAAGGCAGGGCTGATGGGGAGGTTGCGGCTCCACCCTGTCACACACAGAGCAGGGTCGATCAGAGGGTTGGGGAGCTCCCCTCTATCAGGCACAGAGCAGGGCCGATCAGGGGGTTGAGGCGCCTTCCCCTGTCATGAACAGAGCAGGGTGGATAGGGAGGTTGTGACCCCGCCTTCTGTCACACACAGAGCCGCAGGGTGATCAGGGGTTTGGGCGCTGCTCCCTGTCATGCTGCTCCAGGGGCCAGGAGGTCTCGCGGCTCTGCTGATCTCAGTGCTGGGAGGCCTCGTGGCTCCCCTTGACACCAGGGCAGTGAGGCCTCGCTGCTCCGCTGATCCTGGTGCTGGGAGGCCTCATGGCTCCGCTTGACACAGGGGCAGTGAGGCCTCACTGCTCCGCTGATCCCGGTGCTAGGAGGCATATTACCCTTTTACTATATAGGATAGAGGCCTGGTGCACGTGTGGGGACCGGCTAGTTTTCCCTGAAGGGTGTCCCGGATCAGGGTGGGGGTCCCGCTTGGGTGCCTGGCCAGCCTGAATGAGGGGATGATGGCTGTTTGCAGCTGGTCACAGCCCTTTCAGGGTGGGTGTCCCCCTGGGGTGCCTGGCCAATCTGGGTTAGGGGCTGAGGGCCGTTTTCAGGCTGGCGGGTGACTGAATCTCCCAACCTCTCTTTTATTTCTTTTTTCTTTTTTATTCTGGGATTTTATTTACCTTCTATGGCTGTCACTGGAGCTGAGAGCCGTCTTTAGCTCTGAGGCTCGGCTCCAGCTCTGAGATCCCGGCTGACTGAAAGCAGGTTTCTGGGGTTTTGTTTAGCTTCTATATTTGTAACAATGTTTCTTAGAGAGCAGCTGAGAAGCCGGCAGCAGCAGGCGGGGAACCTGGCTTCCTATGTCACTGGAGCAAGCAGGCCTCCCTGTTCACATCAGCTGCCTGGCTGCCGGCCGCCATCTTGGTTGGCAGTTAATTTGCATATCTCGCTGATTAGCCAATGGGAAGGGTAGCGAAGTTACAGCTAATTACCATGTTTCTCTTTTATTAGATAGGATTATAGTGGTTACTATGTTTAAAAGGCTTTATGTATATTAATCCATATATACTTTCTATTTGGTCTCTACCAGTGTTCAATAAACCAGTTACACTTACCTTTCCTATTGTTTCCATAGCTAAAAAATATATAATAAGTACCTATCATGTGCTACTTAATGCTTAAAATATAGTGCTGAGCAATATATTTTAATGAGAAGGATAATATCCAAGTAGACAAATAACAAATTGTGATAAGTGTTGTAAAGCAAATAACACAGTGGTGCAATAAAGGAATCAGAGAAAGTCATTTCATGCCATTGTCTAAACAAACCTGCAAACATCCATGTGTGATTCAACTTGAATTACCTCATTGAGTTATCCACTGTCTTCCATAATGGGAAGGGAGCTGTCAATCACAGAACTCATTTGGGCCAAAATATTCTGTTATCATATGTGTTAGCATACCCGACAGTCCACCTTCCAACCTCACATTCGTCAACCGCAGCAGAGGGGACCACTCTTTCATGTTCAGTTTTTGTTTCTCCACTGGGACTGAATCTAGGTGTGAACTTCAACGTTATGCTCTTTTTATCAATCAGAATACTAAGTGGACCACAAGCTTTCAATTACTTCTTTCAATGAGAGGCTAGGTTGGGGCATACAAATCTATCATTCTCAAAGACCCCAAAACCTGTTTAGAATATGAATCTCAGAAACCTAAGTAGCAAGAGTCTTAGGTTTACTTCTCCCCTTGTTCTTGTCAGGTTATTTGTATCAAAATCCAGTGGAGGAGCTTCAAGACTAAGCACTGCTTTGAGGACTCGGAGACCTGCTGATATCCCCTCTGTTCTTCCTTGGCCCACATGGCCAGTGTTCATTTCATTATCTTTTCTACATGGCCACGTCCTCTGTTTACTCATAGCTTCTGCTGGCTGATATCTCTGGCTTATTCTCCACGGTGGACCTGACTATCCCAAAGACTCCTCATGTCCTTTTAGGCTTCAGTTCCCACTCCTAGTTACTGGTTCAGTGTGATTGATTCTATAATGTACCATCATTTTAGACCTACAAGGGGGAGAAGGAAATACAATCACACCATCTACCTATGTTGATAGTGTGACATCCTGATTTCAGGTATGTAAAATACTGCAAGGGAGATGTGCACCTTAGAATAAAATAAGTAGAGTGATTTGTAATTTGGGCAGCAGTAGATGAGGGCTGCTCATTTTCTACATCAACCAGATTACAAAGTACTGTCCTGATCCAATCACTTTGGTCTGAATCCTGAGGATGAATAACACTAAACATACGTGCCTGGCCTGCTGTTCCAGCAACGCTGTGACACGACAGCACTCCTGAAAGATTCTGGGAGTAGGTAAAAATCAACTTGCCAGAATCATGAAGAAAGAAGTATGGTCAACCCCCATTGTCATGCTCTTTAGTATTTCTTCTATCTTACCAGTATGTGTTCATTCCACATTATAAAATTATAGCCACATTACTGCATAGGAAATATGTCCACTGTTGGTCAGTTCTTATCCCTTAGGTCATTTGTTTAGCTTACTGTCTTTGAAGCATAAGCTAGTAGGATAAAAAAGAAGCATGAATAATTCATACCAGACTTTTAAAAAATGTCTGAGGAACATTGAACTCTCTCTAAATTGCAAAGTCAAGTAACACTCATGTTATTTTTCAAGCATGGACTTGGCCTTGGGAGACCTGAGAGTGTAAAAGTGGGAAAGATTCAAGAAGGTCTTTTCTCTGCTTCCATTCAATGGGCAATTCTCATTTTTCTTTAGAAAAAAAATCATTCCTCAGACTTTCAAGAGGCTGCTGGCAGATATAGTTTATATTAAACAGATGGCTGCCCTATAATTAAATGCTTGTGCATGGCTAAGCCCACGGCCATTATGAATGCTGGGGGAGGATATACCAGTAGTTAATGAGTGTGGACCATTTCCAGGATGAGGGTCAAGAAAGTAAGTGTTACGTGGGATTTCACATGAGATCACTAGAGATATGAATAGCATCTGACCTATTGATTGTTGACAAAACTCAGTGGAAAGGAATGCTGAATTATTCAAACACTAATGGGTTGAGAAATAGAAGAATTCTTTGCATGGGTAAGCAGGATTTATATACACCAAGGTGTACGTTCAGGTTCATACAGAGAACACGAACTTTGAAATGGATTAATACTGGTGTCTACATATACATACAACTTCAACGTAATTTAATTTTTAAAGTAAATTTGGAATATTAGGGACATGGGTTTCTTTCCATTTACGTGCCACCAAACAACTCATATGTACAACTAAATACTCCTTTTACATCTCAAAGGTTAGAAACATTTAGAAACAGCTTTAAAATGCTGATTATAGAGCAATCTTCAGGTACCACAGACCTAAATTTTGTTGTTCTATTAGTTGAGCTATCATAAAAAACAAAGATTCACACAGGTTGTAGTTATGAAAGGATATGAGTAGAACCCAGAGCTTGTGTCTTAGCTTTAGTCCTTTGATAAATTATAACATAATGGCTGTCACTTCTATAAATTAGGGTACAAGTTGTCACTTCTATAAATTAGGGTACAAGTCTGTGTATAGAATATATAAATACTGAATACAAAAGTTACTTTCATAGTTAGGGAACCTAAAACTCACTGCATGGCTAATTTAAAATGTTGCCATAAGTTTAAAATGAGAAATCAGAGGTGAGGTCTGATTTGTCTAAAGTGATATGGCCAGCCTTAAGAATCCAGCTAATGGTCTGCCATCAACTAGGCCAAATGAGAAATGGTCCAGTCCACTTCAAGTGGCCAGAAGGGCAGCTGTGAGCCAGCCTGTCCACTGGTCTGTAGACAGCAGCTTGCTTGACTTGGAGAAGTCCTTTGCCCAGGCAACATGCCTCTTTGCCAGGACCCCTTTCTCAATCATGTGGGTTAAATAAAGTTGCTGCTAAATGTTTGCATCTAAGCAAATGCAAAAGTGATTTTGAGCCACATGTTTCTACTAGGGATGTTTGTTCTAACCCTTTTCCTCAGTAGTGAACAACTACACTGGAGACAAAAAATTCAGTGAGGTTCGAAATAGTACCTGAATGGGAGGGAAAGACAACTCACAGTGATAGCTCTAAACCAGGCAGAACGGCCCATAATCACTTTTTGAAACAGGTGCTTGACCAATGAAAACGAAAGAGGGGAGAATCTCCAAGCTAACTGTAGCTTACTGCTCTCCTGTTCACCTTTCTCTCTTATTTACACCAAATCAAATGTCAAATCAAAAAAGCAGTCAATTTGTTTTTTAAAATCTGCTTTGGAAAAAAGAACCAGATAACTGAGCTGGTTAAAAAGTCTAAATCACTCCCACTATTCCTGGCAGTCATGCCCAAGTGTTAATACAGAGTGATTCCGGGAGGCCTACAGCAGGCACTGCGTGACTAAGGGGAGGGGCTGCTTTCAGTCCAGGATGCAGGACTGGTCCTAAAAACAGATGGGGCTTAAGCAACAGAGGGGACTCACATGCTTTTGGAGGAGCCAAGCCCAGGAAATATCCCTAGGACAGAAGGACTCTAAGATAGCCCAAAGTCCAGAAACTCTGAAAACAAAGCAAACACCCAATCACAGTATCCTTTGAGGACTTGAACTGGGAAAGTAAGCCAAGCTTTGGCCAGTCAAACACACTTGGGACAGGATATTTATATACAGCTACTTCTATAATTGGAGTTAATCAGACATGAGTATTCCAATTTAGGTCAGTTTCTATCCCCTCAGGCACACACTGCTATCACACATATTTATGTATCCTGTATGGTGTGTGTGTGTGTGTGTGTGTGTGTGTGTGAGAGAGAGAGAGAGAGAGAGAGAGAGAGAGAGAGAGAGAGAGAGAGAGAGAGAGAGAGAGTTGGAAGTGTGAGGTAGTAGTATATGGACAGAAAAGACATTCTGATTTTTCTTTCCAACATTTCAGTACATCTTCTTAAGGATCCACTCACTAATTCCTATAATTCCTGAACCCTTAGGATTGGTGCTTAGATGATTTTATAAGTAATCTCTCTGGCACAGGTTAAAATAGATATTTTCAGGTTCCACCTGAAGGTTCAGAGTTAGTATGGTAGGCTACATCCTGGGAATCTGTATTTTCAAGATCTCCCCAGGTGATACTGATGCCATGTTTGGAAAACGTTGATTATACAACAAAGGGAAGGTAAATGGAATTATTTATTTTGCTGTTTTCCCCAAACCATGATTATGGAAGTATAATTTATTAGATCAAACATTTAAATATAGAAATACTTTCCAAATAACTACATCAAGTCAAAAGAATGGTATTAAATAACCAATATGGTCAAATATTTTTAATTTAGAGGATTACAAATCTCTTCTTTTAGACTCTTTCTCTTGATTATTTTATTCTTTTCCAGGAGACTATGCTTCTAACTGGCCTAGGCATTTATTTTCAGCTATTGTAAAGAGTCTTGACTGGCTATATACAATAAATGCTAATGGTTTCACACAAGCAGAGACAATGCTGAATAGACAGCAATTCACCTGGCATTCACTCTACCAATTAGTGTTGTTTTGTTTTTTCTAAGCATCCCCATGTCATTTCAAAGCATGAACTTTCTATTTATCTTTGGTCCTAATGGCCTTTCAAAGTAGGTTAGATGTCTGAAATTTTTTGTTTTGTTTTTAATTTTTTTAAAAAATTATCCTTATTGTGGAAAGTATCACAGATGTCTCTCTTCCCCCTGCCCAGCCCTTCTCCACTCCTAGATGTCTGAGTATTAAAAAGAGCCTTCTAAAGAATTATAACAGTTTTAAAGACAAAACAGATACAGTTCGTGGGCTCTCCTGGTTCCTGTTGGCATGCTTGGCTCATGGCTCACTCTTGGCCTCCTGGCATTCTCCCGTGTGCCCCATGGCCATGTGCACCTCAGACACAATGGACTAATGGACTGTAACTAGCCTGATGCTGTACTGGACCCAGCTTCAATATGGAAAGGAAACTCTGGACACTGGCTTTGCTTCTAGCTTTACTAAAAGCCAAGCTATGCTTCTTCCATGACTGAACTAAGGGAAATGAGACTTTGGAAACCCAGGGATTTAATTACATGCAAATAAAAATCACTCATTGTCCCAATAAAAAAAGAATACAAAACATTAAAAAGAATCCATCATACCCAGTCCATTAACATATACATATATCTAATAGCTTACTAGTTCATTGGAGAATAATTATAGAATCAAACATTATAATGGTAATCTCCAGAGAATCATAAAAATAAAGAAAGTAGTGATCTAAACAGTAAGAAACCAAGAAGACATGTGAAAAAAATTCATACAAAAGCAGATGGGGCAGCCTGAAGTTATACACAAGTGGGTGAGGAGTTTTAGAAACAAATTATGATCTTCCTAAAAGATATTTTGGTGTGAAATAATTTATAATTGAGTAATGCACCTGCTTAATCTCTCCTTTGCTTTTTGAGAGATAGCTTCCCAACTATTATTTTTTCTTTTCATTCTATCTGTTTCTAATTATGTCTCCAAATCCAAGTGTGTATGTGTGTGTGTGTGTGTGTGTGTGTGTGTGTGTGTGTGTGTGTGAGTGATGAGGTATGAGGAAATAAATGATCTCTCTAGAATGCCTCAACTGGGTATTAGAAAACCCAAAAAGGAAGAATACTCTGTTATATGGAAGTCAAGCAACATTTTTTACAGTAGCAACATTAATGAGAATTTTAATACATTATTTGACATTATTATCTTGATTGCATATAATACCTCACTCTGATTTCTGGTAACCTCAACAAATCATAAGGTTTTTAAACAATTTTTAATTAAAGCCACCGATCAGATCTTATGACAAAAGTAGTTCATGAGCCAAAAAATCGTGATGGAAGATGACTTGACTTGGGGTGGTAAACACACAATACAACATTCAGAAGCAAAATAAGACAATGTTATTTCTCATTGTACTAACCACAAAGACAAAAAGAAGGGATTACTAAATTGCTAATAATAGGTGTTTGCTACAAAAAAGTAGAAGGGCCATAAAGTAGGAGGGGCAACGTTGGGAAATGGGGAGAGGGGGTAAAAAAAGTGAAGAAGAAAAATAGAAATGATAAGCATTAGAAAACAGAAGTGGTAAAGATTAGAAAAGAGGCTCAGACCACAGATACTTTGACAGTGATGGGACAAGACATAGGAGATAACAAATGACTTTGACAGCAGGGGACTGAAGAAAATTAGAAGAGTTCTACTCTGAGAGGCAAGCCATAACTCAGTAGTACCTTTGTGTCATACTAAAAGTTTGGTTAAATTAGGAATGGGATTGAGGAAGACAATGATTAGGAATGGGATTTAGGGCAGATTTAGAATTCAAAGAAAGGGCTTACATTCTCTAGATCATTAAGTTTTAGCACAGTATAACAACTCCAAACAAGTTAACTAAATATATTAAGCACAGTAAGTATTTAAAAGATGGGGTCTATATGAATAAGTCCTAGAGATCTACTGTACAGCTTATTGCCTATAGTTTATCAATACTGTGTTACATACTTCAAAATTTTCTAAGAGGTCTTAAGCATTCTTTTCACAGAAAAATATTAATAGTGAAGAGAATGTGAGGAAATGGATATTTTTATGGCATAGATTGTGGTGATAGTTTCATGGGTGAATACTTAACTCATTAAGTTGTATACATTAAATACGAACAGCTTTTTGTATGTCAATTATACTCATTAAAGTGGCTTAAAATAAAAAAAAAATTAAGATATGATCAATAGAATGTGACTTTACAAAAATGGAAGAGATCTTGATGTTTTATGGCCATCTGAACATACCTTGCTTCTTTTAAAGCCATGACTTTAAAACATGAATCTACAAAATGTATAGACTTAAAAAAAAATTTTATTGAACGTATTGGGGTGATGTTGGTTAATGAAATTATATAGGTGTACAATTCTATAATATGCCACCTGAATATTGTATTGTTTGTTCACCACCCCAAGTCAAGTCTCCTTCCATCATGATTAATCCTCTTTATACCCTATTCTACATTTTAAAAATACTCCTACATGACAATACACATGCCACAGATATAGTCCTTGAGTCTTCTGTTCCATGCTTATCTGAAATTCTAGAAGGACTAAATTAAAACCTGATATCATGAACCAGTAAATGTTGTGATCCCAAATTATGTGATGACATCTCATTTGGTTAGGTTGAAGTTTTAGTGAATTTATCTGTTAGTAGTTCATTGGTTGTGGGTTTTAGTCCACATTTTAAAATTTAGAAAACTCCTCTCAAAATTATGAGTTCTATTTTTAAATTTTCTCTTTTCTTCTTCTTTTTTTGGCCAACTACCTATTACTTAAATAGGGCACATTTACTGTTATTAACTAATATGACAGTTATTTCAACATGGTTGCTATATGTGCCAATGGAGATTGATCATAGTTTGCAATATCCTTGGATTATTTAGTGTCTTGTATTAACCCACCTGACTTTTGCCCTTGAAGTTTAGTTTTTGATGTATCTGTGTTCCCTAATCACCACCATATAATCAAGACGAGAAGTTGATAGACAGTGCTTTGATGGGGGAGTGGCATGTAAATTTTTAAGGGGGCGTGTACGATAGTTCTGAAGAATAAGAATGATATTACAGAAAATAACACATTAATTATTCTTCCAACTGTCTCAAGTAATAAGGCAGTGGTGAAAGAAACCATATGCTAACTGTTCAGGAGGAACTAGAGAAATTACCTGCTGTAATTTGCAACATCAGTTAGCTTAATTAGATTATATGACTTCCTGTGAAGGCAAAAAATTAAGATTATAAAATAAATAAAATATATATTAGGTATGGAGAAGGTGGTACAGAGAAACTTCCTGAGGGAGGAATCCCAGATATATACTATCAGGTTGCCACCATATTATGTTGGTCAAGCCACATGTGATGATAATAAAAGCAAATAGTAACAATAATGATAAATTGCTATAGAAAAAAATGTATTGAGCATGCATAATGTGCCAGGCAGAATGCTATCTGCTTTATATAAATTATCACTTAATCCTTATAACAACCTGTGAACCCTGAGAAAGTAAACACCTACTAAGAAGGGCTCCTGATGGCTAACTGGCTAAAAATTTAAAAGACAGAACCTAGCAGCCATTCCTACATAGGGACCTCTCACACAAACTGCACTTCAGGGAGAATCCTGCACTGAACTGCCTGCCTGCACTGTGTTTCTGCCATCTGAGCCAGCCCTTATAAAGGAGTTCATGGAATCATATTCAACCAATAATACTGAGGCTTTCCCCATCTAGTTGGAGCTGCACAGTTCCAAACCAAAGTAGTTCTATTCTGACCAATCAGGACAGTGTCTTTTGGACCAATCAAACTGTGAGGATTTGGAATTCTCATTTGCATGAGGACAGACCAATCAGGGACTTGGGGCAGGGACTTCTGCATATACAAGCCAGCTCCCCTCTGGCTCTGAGAGTGCACTTTCCCTTTCCACCAAAGACTGCCTCTCCCTGTGTTTCTCCTAAAATACAGAAGCTGCCTCCCAGAGTGGAGCGGAGCAGAGGAGTGCAGGCCTGAGCAGGCTGGCACAGAATGAAGCAGACCGGAGCGGAGTAGACCAGAACAGTGCAAAGCAAACCAACGCAGAGCAGACCATGGAGGAGCAGAGCAGAGCCATCTAGCCAGAGAGAGGCCTGGCCACAGGCTACGTGGCCCCAGGGCTTCCTCACAGCCAGGCTGTTTTTACAGCCTGCTGAATCCCAGTTGAGCTGTTTTGCACTAAATAAAGTTTCCTCCTTCACAGCACCCCAGTGGGGGATCCCGGTTGGTGTTACATTGGTACCAACACCATCAGTTGACAAACCTTAGAGGTGATATTATCATTATGTCAATTTTACATATGGGGAAATTGAGGCTTTGTGGAGGACTGAGGAATGTGACCTTTCAATAATAAGGGATGCAGCCAGTTGAACCCAGGACTGGTGGACTCCTCAAGCCAGAGTATTAGTCATCAGACTCTTCTGCATTTATATAACAGCATGTACCAGACTGTTTGCCAAGGTGATTAAAAAATAGATTTTAAAATGAAAAATATTACATAAAAGTACAGAATATACCAGGCTATTGAAAATAGCTTCTCTTAATTCTTTATCTTTATATAAGTTTATTCTCTGGGTAGAAGTGGGTGAGAATTTGCACTGATTTTGAAGAACTAATAACGTCACTTCAAAAAGTTTCAGTCCTCTCATTCCATGCACTGCAATGAATCACTCATCTTCATTTCTGACATTGAGTTTACATTTACTTCATATGATTAAATACATCTTCTTCTGAGTTACCTGCCACTCCACTTACACAAAATGCAAAGCTGTAAATATGGTGAAGATTGATGGTATTAGACTATTTTTTTAGCAGAAGAAACTTAATTTTATCATAGAATAGTATGGACTAATAAGTCAACAGTTATATAAAATTACTCCTTCCAGACAGAGATGAAGACTTAGGGGGAAAATTATAGTCTGGATTTTTTTTTATACCTACCATTTGTACATTTAATAGGAATTAATTTTTCTGCATTAATGAGAAATATGGAGTTGATTCAACTGTGCTGTTCTCATTATACATGAACTCATAGAACATGGACCATGCAATATCCCAAGTGCAGATTAACCATGGTGATATTATACATCATGTTCATCAACTATGGAGGAATTCCTTCAAGGGTATGAGCTTAGGAATTTTTTCTTACAGGGTCAACTGGCATTCATTTGGCTATGTGTTCTGAAGACTCAACAGAGTCATAAAGTAATGAGCTCTTTAAGAAGAAAAACTATGTTTACTTTGTCTCTATATTCCTTGATTTGTGCATAATCATGTGTGATTTAATGCATAAATAAATATAAGGGTAAATAAACACTCAAGATGTATCAACCTCACATTTTTACTCCTATGCACATTAAATTCACATATATCTGTATTCTGACTTAGTAGGTCTAGGCTGTGAAACTATATATTTGAAATCTTCCTGGGTGCTCCAAGGTAGAGCATAATTATCAGGTAGAGAACAATTGCACTATTATAACTCAAAGATAGAAAAGGCACATTGCTGGTGGGGAAAAAACTGTTATTAATTTGTTATTCAGTTCTATGTTTAAATAAATATATAATTTATAGTTTGTATGCATATATACACATATACAGTACATGTTTTTATTTATAATCCCACCTTATTCCAAGAGAACTTAAAAGTTAATAGAATGTTGTACACAATACCAGGTTAAGAAAGTGAGATTTAAAGAGCAAAAGAAACACACAGATAAAAGACTACCAGTCAGGACCAAGGTTAAAAGATGGTGCTGGCTTGGACGAGTTTGGTATGACACACAGCAGAGAACCCATGGATCAGTGCTAGTGTTCATTCACCTCTGCAGTGATTCAGGGTAAAGTAAGCTCAGAGTTGATTCTTCTCTGCTTATAGTTTCTTATTACATTTCTTTTCCCTTGGCTGTGTTCTTTCAGCCAGCAATGCTTTAAAAAAAAGGAGAAAATATTTTTATTGTTAATGATTCTTTCCAGAAAGTTCTCCCTTACCTAGCTTATTCATCTCATTAATATCATCACTTAAAAAAATAGCATACTCTCCAAGTGCCATTTAAGCATAAAGCTGGGAATGATTAAAGATATTTCTAGTGATAAAAAAAAATGGAGATTCTATTGAACTGTCTGGAGATATTAATCAGAAAGGTGGACAATAATCCCCAAGGAAGACATGTTCACCTTGGCACCCTGAGGTTCCTGAAACTGAAGCCACTCTCACAGCTCAATGGGTTGGGTGTTGGATGAAATTTGAGTGGGGATGCCTGGGGAAGTTCAGGCAGAACAAGAGAGCAGAGAATGCAAAGTCTTTCAAAGCCTAAACCTCCAAACTGAAGGAATCAAATTGTAGGTCACTGGTTCACCTTCTGTGTATGACCTTGAACAGCCCAGTCTGAATTCAGGATGAAATGGGACACTTGTGGGTCTCCCCAGGTGGGGTTTTCTTTCACAGTTCCCACTCAGCTGCCCTGGCGGCACCACACAGCTGCCATTTCCAAACATGCCCCTGGACTCACTGCCTACTTTGATAGTGGGAAGTGGAAAGTGAGAAATCTCTCTGGGCTCCTATTCATTTTAAACTGGTCAGACCAGCAAAGGGAAAGTGGGGGGTGGGGGGAGGCATTCTTTGTCTCTCGCTCCTCCCTTGTGGATAGGCAGTTTAATAGAAAACAAATCCCACTGACTCACAAATATCCAAAGTATGCAGCAGAGCAGAGCTCAAGCCAATTCTACAGATCATTGTATCGAAAGCATTAACAAAGTCTGTTATTCCTTGAGCATGGGATCCAGGACCTGGCCAGTACCATGAGGGGAAATGGTAGATGGGTTTCCTTTACTGAACATTGTGAGCACTATAAAACTGCTAAGGTTTTGTTGTGTTGTTGTTGTTTTAACTTTTAAGGCCTCAGGACACTGAAAATTCTGAAAACACTACTCAGTTGAAGCGTTTTATTCTCAAAGAGAAAGAGCAAACATCTACTTTCTTTAAAATCTAATAAAAATTAGAAAAATGTTGAATATTCAGAGAGGTTACTAACCTTCAAAACAATGTGTGTGCAGTGTTCAGATTCGGTTTCAGGTAAGGGTATAAGTGCGTATTAGTGTCCTGGGAAGCAGCATGGTGACCTGAGAAGAGTACTAGATTTTGAGTTATTATCTCATCTCAACCATGGTCTAGGTCTGGTCATGGGCAAGTCATTTTACACTCAGAGTCTCAATTTACTCTTCTTTAAAGTGAGGATAGAGATATTGAGAGTATTAAATGTGCACATGAAAATATAGATTACAATGGCCAACAGATTTCTTGGCACCCAGTAGTTCAGATGAATTTGAAATAGATGATATTGGGGTTAGAAGTAACATAGTGTGCCACTTGGTGCTCACTTCAAATACCATGAGGCTATGGCATAAACCTAGCCTTGCCTTCCAAAACTATAGCTGCTTTCTCCATCACCAGCTCCCTGAAGAGAAGCCAGTGGTCAAGGATTCAATAATAATAAAAGAATCATACTTAGCTGTGGAACGTAGAATGTGGCTCGGTTGACTCTAATACCCTGGGCCCTTGATTACCAGCACCAAAAATCCCATACACTCATTGAATCCTCTGAAGAATAGTTAGCAGTTAGCACCTAAGCAGGCACAGGGGGCTCACAGGTTCATCCTACTGTTCATCCTACATGACTTTCTATTTACATGACTAAACATTAAATATCTATTGTTATTTAATGATAGAAGTCAAAACAGTATTAACAGTTGAGTGCAAAAATGGACAACAGCAATTAACTATGACTATAGTAAATCACCATACTATCTATACCCATGGAATTTGAGGACTAGAATGGGGGAAAATGGGTCATTAAAAAAAATGGCAATGTCATCATTTATATTAAAAGAAGAAACAGTTTAGGGATGGGTCAGGATGGCAAAGGCAAAGACTGGCTGTTTTGTGGTTACCAACATAAAGTGCTGAGGGGGTCCTTCTGGCTGTCCACAGCAGCCGTGCTAGAAGCCTCCAATGACAAACATGCTGAGCCCGGCCTGCCTTTACAGCGCAAGCCAATCCCATGAAGAGGTTTCTGGGGCTCTTTGTGAAGAAACTGAGGAGCACCGCTGAGTAAGCTGCTGGGGTTTTAAACACAGGCTGGTATCATGGTGTTTACTAAATAATTTTCTGTTGTTAAAAGGGTCTCCAAAGCTCCCCATGCATAACATTTGTCCTCCAACGTGAGGCCAGGGCATTCCAGGGTGTTTTTAAGTAAGTTTCACTCATAGCAGAGAAATTGGTAACTAAGTAATCCAACAAATACTGTTACCTACTCTACTTTTCCTCCTCTAACACATGTGGAAAGAACATAATGCTATATTTAGCAAGCTGGTCAACACACGTTCTGACTAGTAACTGGAATAGCCTGACAGCTAATGATAACAAAATGTTACACTGTGTTATTTTCCAATATCAAAAGGAATGGTTCAAGATATGACCATACAGCCTTTTCCTGTCTTCCATTCACTCCAAAGCTATCTATCCAGCTATGATGAGTCATTACCACATCACAGGCATTCTATCATGTTTTTTTGCATGAATAATGACAGCATTAGTAATTTTTTCTCCAAAAGAAAAAGCCTATGTTAAGATTCAGTTTTACCAAAATCATTTATTGGAGTTCTTCATCACTGGAAAGGACAGGCAGTTATTAGCTTAAGTATCATCATGCTTTCGTGAGAGCTTTCATTTTTATGAAAATGCTTACAAAACACAGGCTTCTGCTGGAATATTCATCCAGTGCACACGCACTTATGCATGTAAAGTTTAGCATTGTCTCCTGACAGGATATTCTGGCTGCTATAAACTAAGGAAAACTTAGGTATGATATTTGACAGTAAAAAAAAAAAAAAAAAAAAAAAAAAATGTAACACTCTAGTTAATTAGGTTGTGAATAGTTGCTCCCTGCTTAGAGACATTCTTTGGCTATGACAATATAGGAATAAGATACGCATGTTTTCGTTCTAAATTTTTATGCACAGAATAGTAATTTATTTAGGAAATATAAAAGACCCAGACAATTCATTTTCCTCTTGAAAAAGGGTATAGTTCCCAATGGCAGGGACCATAGTCAAAGCCATGGCCATGTCCAGGAAATGCAGAGTTGCAGGCAATCTGCCATGTCAGCCAGAGACTTGGTGCCTAGGAAGGTGCCATTGAGAGTGCACTGGTAGGAATAAACATGAGGAGAATGGCATATATCTGGAATCATCACTGTGAGGAAAATAAGAGGAATAAAGCATCCAGCCCCTGGTGGAGGCATACCTCCACACCTTTTATTTCTTCCCAGGAACCTCTGTAATAGTTTTTCCCTTCTTTATATATAAACTAGAGGTTCGATGCATGAAATTCATGCAAGAGTAGGCCTTCCTTCCCCCGGCCACTGGCACCAGCTTCCCTCTGGCACCCTCAACCCAGGACCCAGGCTTCCCTCACAGCCCCAGCTTCGTCTGGAAGGTCGTCCAGAAAGACGTCCAGCCTAATTAGCATATTATGCATTTAATATTATAGACTGCATAAGACCATGGAAATCTTGTCCTACTCATCGCCTTACTGGGAAAAGAGGAATGAGCACCTCTCAAAAGGACTATTCTATACATTTGAAAGGGTGATGATGGTGGGACAGGGAAGAAGGGACATCTCTGTGCTTCTATTGTTATCTTGGCTTACACATCTTTCATTAATCATTTCCTCACATTATATGAAGTACCAAAATCTATTTTTTTCCTATCTCAGAAGTCTCTTTCAAACCCAGTTTCTCTTTTTCAACTAATTACACTTCCTTACTTCAGTTGCACATCACTTCTGACTTCCATTACTACAAAACTCCCTTAATTGGATATCCTATTTTTTCTCTCCATGATCGCTCATCTTTCGCAGTTATCAAACTCTCTTTCTGAAACAAAATCCGAGCATGCTACCTCTTTACTTAAAAAAAAACACACAAAAAACAACAAAGCAAAACAAAACAAAACAAAACAACAACAACAAAAAAACAAAAATCAAGAAGCATTCCCTATTGTTCCAGAATTTCTGGTTTCAGTACAGGATTATGGCCTTGAAAACTATACTAAAAAACAAAATCTGTGCAGTAATTCTGTATCTATGTAGTATGTATCTATGTAAAAGGAAGCAGCATAGGTGTGACATTGCTCTGATGATATGCCTAAAAATTCTTATCTAGGAGAAACAAACTAAATAGTGTATTTTCCCCCGGTATGTCATATAATTATAAAAATACCAAATTAAGTAAATCCACTGTAGATAACAGATAATGGTTTTCTCTATCTTTCCTCTTTAGTATAGTTTTATCTAAAAAGAGAAACCAGCCCTAGCTGTTTTGCCTCAGTGGATAGAGTGTTGGCCTGCGGACTGAAGGGTCCCAGGTACAATTCTGGTCAAGGGCACATGCCCAGGTTGTAGGCTCGATCCCTAGTAGGTGGTATGCAGGAGGCAGCCGATCAATGATTCCCTCTCATCATTGATGTTTCTATCTCTCCCTCCCTCTACCTTCCTCTCTGAAATATATCTATCTATCTATCTATCTATCTATCTATCTATCTATCATCTATCTATGGAGAGAGAGAGAGAGAGAGAGAGAGAGAGAGAGAGAGAGAGAGAGACCATTAACATGAAAGATCCACCAGCACCATTGAGTTCTAGGCTGGCATTTCCAAATAATAATTGTAGCTCTTCCAGGTCATTAGAAGGTCTACCAGAACTCCCCCTTCATTATTTGCTAGGAATATTGAGGATGGGGGAAAGTGATAGAATAAGAGAAGGCAAGACAACCATTCTGGGCAATTCAGCACTGGGAAGAATTGTTAAGTATGAAAAGAAATCTTCATACTCCCTCTTTCTTTTATTTTTAATTTTAGAACTAGAGAAACATATAATAGCAAAGAAAAGAGATAACAAATGCTCCTGTACCCACTATCCAGCTTCAAAGTTATCAACTCAAGTTCAATCTTGCTTTATCAATACTCCCCCCACACACATTATTTTCACCATACACACTGCATTATTTTGTAGTATTGTTTTACTCTTCTGTAAATATTGTACTATGAAATTGTAAAAGATAAAAATATTTATTAGTAAAACAGAATCACAATACACTTACTGCATTCTATTAGCTTCCCATTGCTGTGTAATAAATTACCACAAATTCAGTGGCTTAAAACAACCAATCTGTTCTCTTATAGTTCGGAAGGTCACAAGTTGGAAATGAGTCTTATGGGGGCTAAAATTAAGGTGTCAGCAGGGCTAGTTCCATTTTGAGGTTCCATGGGAGGTTCTATTCCTCTTCTAGCTCCTAAGGGCTAATGGCATTCCTTGGCTGCCGGCTGTATCATTCCTTTCTCTACTTCATAGTAACATAGTCATGGACATCTTTGGGATGGAGGGATTATTACTCACTGTACCACATACTGTTTAAAATTAACATTATCATAAAATAACTGTTAAGAGTTCAGATCCCCCGGTCATCCCATAGTTTCTTCAGTTTAGTTTTGTTGTATTTTCAGATGTTTTGATTAAGTCAATAAAGTCAAAGTCTGTTCGTTGAAATTGATTGTCTTTTTTAATCAACAGAGATTTATTTTCTTCCTTGAAATTTATCTGTTCAAGAAACCAAATTGAGTGGCTGAGTGTCCCACATTCGGGATTTTGCCTATGGAGTTAACACATTTCTTTGCTTTAATTTTTCCTATAAACTGATAGTAGATCAAGAAATATGAAAATATCCAGGTTGTATTTTTGGCAAAAATTCATGATGCCCCTCATTCCCTTTAAGCATTATTCTTTATATTCTTCTTCCCATGATTGAAACCTTTCTGAGAAAGTCCTGTTATGCTCTCACAGTCATTATGCCTTACTATGAATTGACTCAAAGCTCAACACAGATTCTGACTTCAGCTTTTTCTACCCAGCCACACCATAAATAAATCCTAGAAGACTCAGTCATTTGAATCATGTCACCAAGTCAATACTGTTACTGACTAGTTTGATCCAAGGCTGCAGCCAAGATGGTTCTAAAGGATTCATCCATATGTGTATAAACAGCCTAAGTTTGAGCAATGACATTAGGTCCAGGGATAACTCATGTGTTACATCTTCAGAGAATCAATGAGTGAGGACCACACTCATGAAAAATTGAGGCCACAGTGGAATATCAGGAAGCAGAGGATGAGGAAGAGAAAAGAGATTTAGAATTAAGATACCAGGAAGAACCAACCCTTGGTCAATGTTGACCTCTTTGGCTCTGTCCAAGTTGTCATAACTAGTTAGCTGTAGCTGTAGCTGATCGCAAGGATGGGATCGAACAGAAGACAGTTATAAGATAGAAAAAATTGCAGAGCAGCACGGGAAGGCCAGGGTTTATAACTACTTCCACCTCACTGATTAAAAGAAAGAAGAAGAAATAAAGTTGTGGTATAAGAATTGAATGATTTGTCCTGGGTGTGGCTGCATACTCTACTACTAACTTGCTATGTGATTTGGGGACAAACCTTTAAATGGGTTATTGATCATCTTTAAAATGCAGGTGCTGATTAGATAGTCTCTAAAGCCCCTTACAGGTGTTTTTTTTTTTTTTTCCCCTAGTGCATGTCATGGCTAATGGTAAACACAACATAAAATGTACATTCATTTCATGCACTTCATAGAATTTTAATGATTAGCAGATTTAGAAATATGCCTTGGCATAGCACTTCAACAAGATAACTGATTCTTGCAAATGTGAAGCCTTCCCTAACAGGCTCTACCCCAAAAGTAAGCTGAAAACACACTAAAATACATTAACACAGGCGTGTTGTTCTTATCACTCATTCCTTCCCCTTTCTCTTCCTTCCTTTATCCCACAGGCAGTGGGCATAACTGCCAAGTCATTGGCATAAACTAGGGCTGCAAAGACACTGTCAATATATTCATACTAAAAATACCAATGACAAGTACTTGGGAAAATGGAGTAAAATGAAATAATAAAGACTCATTCATATTTCATGTTTGGTGATTGCCAACTTTTTAAAAGTGAGAGCAGAATGGAAATGGGAACATTCCATTTAAGGCAATGTATTTTATGACCCCAGAGAGGCATTAAAAATAGAAATGTTTGCATTCCTGCCAATAAATTCAGTAAAACCCCTTGGCATCACGTGGGCAAAGTGAGTTGATTGGCAGTTGTAGCAATCACTGTTCAACTTGACCAATTCAGGTACAACGTGGTAAGAACTCAGGAAGACAGGCTGTTGTAAGCATAACTCACTTACTGACAGCACCTACACAATGAGTAAATAGATCATTATTAGGTAGGTGGATCAATAGGAAAGTCAGACCCAATGCACGTATTTTAAAATAATCATTTGGGGTGGACATAAATGGCTTCTTCACTTTTCATGGTAAAGTACCTGCACTGGGCTCTATATGAAATAAAGATCAGATGGCTATTGAAAACATGTGAATCCCTCTCAATGCAGTTAAAGGAACATATGTTTTCAATAACCAAGTCATATTTGTTTAATACACAGTGACTTTATTATTAAATGTGTTATGATTATTTAAGTGTCAATTATTGAAGCTAGCCTGACTAAAGATTAATAGCTAATACCTACTTAATGTTAACTATTCAACAAATGTTCTTTAATGTGGAATTACTACTTAACTGCTTCAGCCCTGGGGATTTTCTTCCAATTTACCTTATTATCCCACAATCCGTACATGTTAAAACGTTAGAATCTCACAGCCTTCACACTGCAATGACATTACAAGGCAACCTTGTGTGTAGGTGAGGAAAAGGAGACCAGAGAGGCAAAACTTATTAGAAGCTTCATGAACAGTTTTCTACTTCCCAATTCAGCAATTTTTAACAACACAAAACTGCTTTTTTATGGAAAAAAATTAATTATAGGAGGATCAGAGACCAAACATCTCTTGAAATAAATCTCTAAAGCCAGCACTTGGCCAATATGGGCAATTTTTTTCTTCCTTATCAACACCCTTTCCTTACTCGCTTTCGTCGGCCTCCAAGGATCTTCTCATATTGGAACCAGCAGCTCTTTGCTGCCTCAATGCCTAAGACTTGAATTCTATCCTGCAGTCCTAAAGCTGAAGAAGAAACTCGGCACTCTAGATCCTCATGGTATCTACATGAAGAGGGGAACGGAACCCAACTGTTGTACAGACGAAGAACAACTGCCAAGAAGGAAAATCCAACTTGGGAAGCAAAACCATGGCAGGGGAAGATAAAACAGGGAAGCTTGTATGTATCTGGGTGTGACTATTATCTGTGGGTGGATTAGGCCAGGGGTGGAGGAACCCACTAAAACTTAAACTAAACCAGATAGCTGAAAAACCTGGTGTTCTATACATAAGCCTCCCAACCTTTTTCCTCACTCTCATCATCTTCGCTGCATTGGTTGTATGAACAAAGCTTATTCAAGTGTTTTTGCAGTGAGCAACCAGAATGATGCATGGTTTATTAAGTCATAGGAAAAATGCTTAGAGAAAATAGTAGTTAAGTATTTGAGTGCTGTGTGTGTGTGTGTGTGTGTGTGTGTGTGTGTGTGTGTGTGTGTGTGTAAGAGGTAGGGAAAGAAGTAGAAGAGGTGATAGGAAGGGATTGGCTGCTGAAAAACTGTTTTAACATATTTTCTCTGCTTTATGGAACCAGAAACCGATTATTTCTGTGTGGCACCAAATAGAAAAATTAGTCCCAATGGTTTAAATATAAAGGGGCTGATTTCTGCTACAGTCAGAGACACTTTCTTAACCATCAGAGTTGTCCAACAATAGAATGGTGGAACCAGCCGAAGTTGTGAGCTTCTAGCTGTTGAGAATATTTGAACAAGGAGAGACTGAACTGCCCAGGGCAATATTTCAATGAAGTGAACTCTCCTGGCTTTTATGTTCAGCTCAAGATCCAGCTCCTGAATCTGGAATGGCTATACTATAAGCTTTGGATTTATTTTTCATTAGGCAGGACTTTCCCACAGCTCCTCAGGGGTGATTTCCTTTGAGAAAGAGAGATAAAGCTAAGGGAGAAGGAAGAGGAGAGCCTGAGAAGGAGGGATTGGCCCAGAGCAAGCAAAGACCAGACCCCTTCAGTTACCATCATGTTAAACTCATCACAGTTCCTCTGTTGACATGAGAGAGCAAGAAAGAGCTAGGACAACGTGCACTGGAGTAGGGCATAAATCAGAGGTAGGCGTGCAAAGCTTCATCACTCAAATATCCACTGGAGCATCCTTGCACCTTGGACATCTTGTTAAACTCGAGCCAAATGGCAATTAGCCACAGCGCTTCCCTTAATTTCTGTGTATTCCCATGTTGACTTAGGAAGTAAAGGTCAGACTTGACCTGACCTCTTGTGTGACCTTTTCTGGACAAATATCATGAATGCCAGGTAAACACCTTTTGTCTCCATGTGAAGATTTTCCTAAGTGAGCAGTATGAAGATGGAATAGATAACTGATGGCCAGAGTGAAGTTTCCATCCCAGTGCTGGGAATGTTGGGGAAGAGCAGGGAGATACAATTACTTTGTCAAACCAGGCCACACTTCTAAACTATTGGCAATGGTCCTATGAATCATATCAAAATCATGGAGAAGGATCTAATACTAATTCCAGGAAACTTAGGAGAATTTATTATAAGACTGGCAGAATATAAACTATGGAGGGCTTTTAATATATCTCTTCTCCTTCATATTTGTGGTTACATAATATCGTTTCCACCATCAAATTTAGTCAGCGGGCCGTTGCAATTTTTATCAGTTGCAACCTACATCGTAACTATTTAAGACCTTCATTCAAAAGGCAAAACTCCAGACTGACAAGTCTCATTGGTTGGGAGGTATGCTGCATCTATACTGGCTGTCAGTGTAATTTTATTTCTAATACGCTATGATGGCAGGAGGCAGTTAAATAAAAACCAGACCTGCTGACTGCTCACCAAGGAAACGTGCCATCCTGAGAGTGAGGGCTCCTTTAACTCTGCTGTGTTTACACACATCTCCTCCCAGGCTTGGGGCTCAGAGATCTGTCTCTAAACGTGCTGAAACGGGGCTGAAGTTTCCTGACTGGCTGGCATCTAAGCACTGAGTGTCAAGCAGTTATTCAAGCTCACGGCATCCTGTGTCTGCTGTCCCCTATGGGCCCCTCATCACCATTCCCAAGTATAGGGAAGAATTACTCAACAGTTTTCCTTTATTCAGTACAAAAAGCACATTCTTCCTTATCCTCTTACTGAAGGAGACAGAATGTTTTTCCCACCATCAAGATTAAGTCACAAGATTTTTAAGTAACACATGCCATTACTCTCTTCCCAGTTCATATCAGCTTCTACCTCTGATTTCTAAGAAGATTAATGCCTGAGATTGAACTGAAGTGCTTACTGCTTTCTTAAGGACCAGAGTCTTCTCTCTCTCTTCTCTCTCTCTCTCTCTCTCTCTCTCTCTCTCTCTCTCTCTCTCTCTCTTCCTCTCCCCCCCTCTCTCACACACAAATACCCTTATGGAAAGAATGTATATCATAGACTATGAACACTCAGCCTACTCTCCCCAATTCAAACCAAAGATACAGAATAGGCTATTGTCCACGGGACTCCCTGTCTCTAACTTGCCACCCACACATAAGTTTACACATGCCACAGATTAGAGGAAGTTTACCCTTCCAGAAAAAACAAGCACAGAAAGAAGTGTCTTGATGTCATTTTTCTTCTACTGCTCCCCTGAGGCCCCATTATTTAGTTCAGTTTTGAGTCACACAAGTTTTGACGCCTTGGGAAACTTTGTTTTGTGACAAGAAAGCTAAAAATATAATTCTGAGAGTCCTCCAAAAGATAATATATTAAGAATAGTTGAAAAAATTGCGCATAATTTTTCTGGAGACCAGAAGTTTTGATGGGCTCAGGATAACTAACTGACTTCACAGAGCTAAAGAATTACTTGCAGTAACTCCAGAGGGCATGATTAAACCAATACACAGAAGTTCCTGGAGGGTTGAGGATAATTTTGGCTTGATGTGAAAGTTTAGAAACAATATAATAACAATTAGAGATGTTCAAAGATACAATAAGCTGCCTCAGAAGATAGAGCATTTCAAGGCCCTGCAGCTACAGTTTTTAGGCAGATGTTCCTTGGGAAAGGAACAAGAGGCCTGTTTCTGTTTAAACAGTTCATGTTGTTTCCTTAAAAATCAAAGATGAAGATGATTTTGTGACACGAAGACCATTGGTGGTGTAATGGTGTGGAAGCCAGACTGGACTGAAATGAATGGGGTTAAGCAAGTTATTTCAGTATCTGAACTTGTTGCGTGCTGCTGTGTACTTACTTTAGCTCAGGTTCCTAGAAACAGAGCCTACAAGCAAAAACTCACATACTGCCTTCTTTTTGGGGAATGTGGGGGAATGAGGAGTGAGGCACAGAGAAAAGAACAGAGCTGGTTTGGCTCAGTGGATAGAGTGTTGGCCTGCAGACTAAAGGATCCCGGTTTGATTCCAGTTAAGGGCACATGCCTGGGTTACGGGCTCAATCCCCGGTAGGGGGCTTGTAGGAGGCAGCTGATCAATGATTCTCTCTCATCATTGATGTTTCTATCTCTCTCTCTCCCTCTCCCTTCCTCTCTGAAATCAATAAAAAAAATAAAAATAAAAAAATTAGAAGAGCAGAGGTGAGGATGTGTATAAGCTATCTGGCCACCGCTTGGTAGCAAGCATACTTAATTGCTTAATTGTTGATGGCACATCAGAGAGACTACCTGATCAGAGAACAGACTGTCCAGGAGGCAGAAGAAAGTCTACTCATTCCCTGCCATCGATTGGTCAAAGTTGGCTACATGGAACCCCAGCACTTTCAGACAGAATCTCTGATCTCTCGGGAAAGCTCCCAGGGAAGCCAAGCCCACCAGGGAAGTTTAGTGAGTGTGCAGGAGCTGTGTTCCTCATTGCCAGGTAGCGGGCTGGATGGAGTGGCAGTGATGACCCAGCTCCTGAGCTGTAGGTGCTGTATGGTGGCCACTCTGGCTGCACCAGGCAATTAATAGAACAGGTGGAGGACAGAAGGCAGAGGTGAGTGAACTTTGTCTAGCATAGCTCCCTGCTCCGGACCCATGGTGCCGTCTGTGAACATGGACGTGGTCTTTTATCAGGCCTCATCGTCCTCCGTGTGCTGCAGTTATAGGTATTTGCCCAGAGGAATGGCTCTGTTTTATAAGTCAGAGGTGCCCAGCTACCTGACAAAAGAGTGGCCAACATGTCACCCACACTAATCATAACTCCACTGATGAGGGAAGCAATCCCTTCTCAGGAATAATTCTCCTGCCTCTAAACCTCAAAGAAAGTAAAGGTTTCTTTTTCTCGGCCCTGATTGAGAAATTACACTTTCTGACAACCTGCTGGGGAAGCACTCCATCTGACTCCTAAACAATTTCTCTCAGGATGGTCAAGTTTGCAGAAAACTGTCTCCTGGACAGGGCTTATTTAAGAGATGAACATTTGGAGCTTAATTTCACTTTGCAGACACATGATCCTGCCTCTTCTTATTTATCATAACCTCGGTTTTTCAGTTGCATAAGAAACAGCCTAGCCTGGAAGAAATAAAACTGCACTTGAAGTTTGAGGATCAGGGTGAGTCCTGAGTCTATGCATTAGGGATTGTGATCAAATTTCTTAAACTCTCAGGCTGGCTTTTCACTTGCTTCTATAACTCCAAGTAAGTGCTGCTTTAAATTTACATGTGCTTTATTATTACAAGGTCTGCCAAAGTGTGAGAACTGGGAGTATGTGGAAAGGTAAATGGCAGCTATGTGGACAGTATGACTAAATTGGCCACTTCAAAAAAGCCCTGTAAATTTAGGTTTATGGCTTTAAAGAGGCCACTGCTGCCCAGCCAGCATATCTCAGTGGTTGAGTGTTGACCTATGAACCAGGAGGTCATGGCTTGATTCCCTGTCAGGGCACATGCCCAGTCAGGTTGCAAACTCAATCTCCAGTAGGGGGCATACAGGAGGCAGTCTATCAATGATTCTCTCTCATCATTGATGTTTCTATTTCTCTCTCCCTCTCCCTTCCTCTCTGAAATCAATAAAAATGTATTTAAAAAATAAATAAGTAAGTAAGTAAATAAATAAATAAATAAATAAATAAATAAATAAATAAATAAATAAAGAGGCCACTGGTCAGGAAAGCACCAAATGGTATCCAATGCTGCACAGAATATTCTTTGATCCTGGTTTCATCTAATGGGGAAAGACACTCAGAGGATAGAAGAAGGAATATGTAGGAGAGGAAGGACTGGCATGATCAGAGAAAGACACAGAGGCAGTTATAAGGTACAAGATGTAAGGTATAAATACGAAGTGGCCTTTCTTTTTACTAATACTCATTCAATTAACCAGTGATTTTTGGAGTACCCTTTGTACATCTAGCACTGTTAGGTAGGCAGTGGAGAACACAGAGAAAAAAAAAGATGCAGTTTTTTTTCCCCTCAAAGTGCATGAAAAGCAGCTGCTTTTTTATAATATACCTGGAACAATAAAGGAGAAAAGCAAGACATAATAAAATGCATGTGTCAACTAAAGTAAAAATAGTCAAAAAGAGATATCCAATATAAACTATGGCTTTCTATCTAAGCAATAAAACAAAGAGGATAATAGGTATTATTTATGGACCACTTATTATATAATACAGTCTAGTCTAAGCTCTTAAATGTATTAGCTCATTTAATCCCCATAACAATAGTAAAATGAGGCAATCGAGGCACAGAAAAGTTACGTAACTTGTCCAATGTCACACAGTTATCAGTGGCAAAGACAGGAACCAAACCCTGGGAGGCTAAAGAAGAGATCCATATGACGAGTAGACAAGAAACTTGAGACCATTAGTTACCACAGCTCATCCTTGTGTTCCCAGGGTCAGGCGCCTGCTAGTCAGTCAATGGTTACTTGTGGGAATAAAATGAGCTGAACTGAATGAGCTGGGAAGAGGTAAGGAAAGAAGCATAGAGGTCACAGTCAGTGAAAGAGCAGAAGCAGGAATGAGCAGGACTCTGCCTTTGCCCCCATGGCAAGTCCCGGATCTCCAGAGATGACGTCCAGGGAGCACGATGCAGTTCTGTGATGTTGCAGGGAGGATGGCAGAGCAGCAGAAAGCTGGAGCCCAGATCAGGGCTTCACAGTTCGCACAAGTGAGAGAAGAGTGCATTCATGTGTCATAATGATGCCACGAGAAACAGGCATCCTCTGATTTGGTGACTCGTCTTTGCTTTGCAAATACAATATGCTACTGTAATGACTAAAAATGTATTTTTGGACTCACAGTTCAGAGGGCTAAGTAATGTGACCTGCAATGTTTCCCAGGAACTCTTTGCCATGTTTGGACAAACCCAGAGAATAACTGGGTAACACCCTGAGATTTGGCACTCCTGGAAAGACCAGCATCTGGAGATCCTGAGTGTTCAGGGTTCAGAGTGTCAGTGCGCCACACCACAAAATAGCTGAGAAAATTCTTCCATATTTTCAAGGGTATTCAACTCCTCTACTTCCTCACATGACCCTTCCGGCTTGGGCTACTTTAACTTGACTGGTTTTTCTCCTCACCCTCCCACCTACTTCACAGAGCCCATTTTACTTTCCATCTTGCGAATACCCCAGTCAAGAGGTCAACATTTTTTTCAACCAAGAGAGTGGAACTGACCATGAGAATAAACTTTTTCCATCTAGTAAGTGTTCATCTGCTCTTTTAACATCTTAGTCATATCAAATGGCTACAGCAGCCAATGCCCTTGGGGCAATACGCCATACTGATACAATTAGTCTACATAGCCTTCTGTTCCTGGAAGTGCCTTTCCCTTATTATTTTTGAATATCAACAGTTCTTAATTCCCAAAGACATGGCATGTAGTCAAACTCCCCAATCCAGGAGTGAGGAGCAAATCTGGCCCCCACCCACTCACACATTCTCAGCAACAGTCCCACAGACAGCCTCTCTACAGTTACTCTGGGACTGACCTCTTCAATCAATTATACACTTGGTTGGAGCCAACAACATTTGTTTCTACCATATCATGTTCTTGGTAATTAGAGAGTAACTCTCTGAGGCAGAGAATTCTGAGGCTTGCCAAGAATGAACTCTGTTGACTTCTGAGAGCTATGAATGATTTTGCTGTGACTGCTCTTATAAAAACGATCACTTCTCTGACAAGAGTCAGGCCATTCTGCATTCTCTTTAAAGAATTTCCCTTTGAGACTGGAATTTTTCATACAGCTTATAGTCAGATGCAAATTAGCTAGGAATAACTAAATCTTTTCTGACCATTTTCTAAATTTCAAATGTTGGAATCAGTGAAGTGGGGTGAGCTCACAAGTGCTCACCAGATGGTATGACAGTTTATGAAATAATTCTTCAGTTTGACAAACAACAGCTTTCCTGCCTAGAAAATGACCATTTTGAATTCCAGAAATTACATTAGGCTGAGCATGTGATTTCTGTCAATGTACAGAGTAACCAGTGTTGTATTCACATAGAATTAAACAAGCAAATGTAATCAAGTAAAACTAGCCTTTAGTATATCTCCCATCCTATAGTCTCCCCTCTCCCCCAACTTTCTGGTATCTTTTCAACTTTCATTTTGAGATTATATCCTAAAGCTTTCTTCTCTATCTCTTTGAAACTGCATTCAGAAAATATAGGAGATGGCTCATTGTTGGTGGGAATGCAGATTGGTGCAGCCACTATAGAAAACAGTATTATCTCAAAAATTATAAATGGCCCTAGCTGGTGTGACTCAGTTGGTTGAATGTTGTCCCATGCACTAAAGGGTCACAGGTTTGATTCCTGGTCAGGTCACATAACCAGGTTGTGGGTTTGATCCCTGGTGAAGGTACATAAGGGAGGCAACCAATTGATGTTTCTCTCTCAGGTAGATGTTTTATCTCTTTCTCTCCTTTCTCCTGCCCTTCTCTCTCTAAAATCAATAAAAACATATTCTTGAGTGAAGATTTAAAAAATAAAAATAAGTTAAAAAATTTAAAGATATAACTGCCTTATGACACAGTGATTCCACTCCTGAGAAGAAACCAAAAATGCTAATTTAAAAGAATATCTGTGCCCCTATGTTCATTGCAGCATTATTTACAATAGTCAAAATATAGAGGCAATCCAAGTGTCCATCAATAGATGAGTGAATAAACAAGCTGTGGTACATATATATAGTGGAATATTACTTGGCCATAAAAAAGAGTGAAATCTTACCATCTGTGACACTCTGGATGGACCTAGATGGTATTATCCTGAATCAAATAAGTTAGAGGAAGACAAATGCCATATGATTTCACTTATATATGGAATCTAAAGAACAGTATAAACAAAATGAACAAACAAAACAGAAACAGACTCATAGATACAGAGAACAGATTAATGGTTGCTAGAGGGGAGGGAGGTTGAGAGGCTAGGTGAAAATTTGAATGGATTAAGAATAAATTGGTAGTCAAAAAACGGTCATGGGGACATGAAGTACAGCATAGGGAATATAGTCAATAATCCTATATAATAAAAACCTAATATGCAAATTGACCAAACGGTGGAATGACCAGTCACTATGATGCACACTGACCACCAGGGGGCAGATGCTCAACACAGGAGCTGCCCCCAGCCTGTAGGCTCCAGACCAGCTAAGGCAGGTCCCAGCAGGGACCCTCCTGATAGCTCCGCCTGTCACCCCAAAGATCGACCCTGATCGCCGGCCAGGCCTAGACACCCTACCCATACATGAATTTCGTGCACCAGGCCTCTAGTATTGTAATAACTATGTATGGTGCCAGGTAGATACTTTCACTGACATTATACTTGAAATATCAGGGAGACCACTTTTTAAAGTATATGATGCTGTACACCTGAAACTAATGCAAAATAATATTAAATATAAACTGTAATTGAAAAATAAAATTAGAAAACATCTAAGAGAATGTTAAGGACTGACACTCTATTAATTCTTAGAGAAATAGATTTAGCCTAATGGGATTTTCAAAGGTCTATGGATGCAATTCTAGTCATCAGCCATCAGGGGGAGTAGTTTTATGTGGTGGGCTTTCCCTGGTATCTGTGAAATCAGAGAAGTTTCTTACAATTTAGTGCCCCACTTTGCCAAAACGTAGAGCTGGCTCACCATTATCTGAAGAAGGACAAAGATGCAACTACTGCTCTTTAGTGATGACATGGAGCATCTCTGTCATCTGTAGTTAAGAATGATTCTCCCTGATAATTTCTCCTAGGTTCTGGCCACTTTCAGACTGATGAATCTTACAAATTAGGTAATAGTCACTGGATAATACTTATAGATCTCTGAGATAAAATAGTGAGAAAGGGGAAGAGACAAAATTATTCTAAAATATGTGAGTAAAATTTGAGAAATTCTGATTTTATGACTTGTCTTGAAATTTAATTGTGTATTGATATAATTTTTAGTTATAAGGAAGTCAAAATGTATTGCAGATGTTATTAAATCAGTTAGTATGGGATTATAGTACCAAAGATTTATTGAATACTTCCTATGCGCCAGAAACTACAAATACTTTACATATGTTCATTCATTTAATCCTCATGGAAATCCTAAGAAATAGATATATTATTATTAGTATCTTATTAACAAATGAGGGAACTGAGACACAGGAAAATTAAGTAATTTTTCCAAGATCACAGGAAAGAATTTGAACCATGCAAGTCTGACTTCAGAGCCTGAGAGGTCTGAGTAGCTCTGAAGGTCTTATTATTTGTTTTAAAAAGAATTAAATTAGGAACTTTTGGAAAAATATGAATAGGCACACTGGGATGGAAAGCTAGTTTTTTTTTTGTTTTTTTTTAAGTTCCCAAGATATAACATATTTTATTAGACTAGTCCAGTAACAGTATCACTTTCTAAAATGTGATAAGAGCCCTAACTGGTTTGGCTCAGTGGATAGAGCATCGGCCTGTGGCCTGAAGGGTTCCAGGTTTGATTCCAGTCAAGGGCATGTACTTTGGTTGTGGGCATGAGGTGTGCAGGGGGTGTGTGCAGGGGGTGTGCAGGAGGCAGCTGATCGATGTTTCTCTCTCATCAATGTTTCTAAATCTCTATCCTTCTCCCTTCCTCTCTGTAAAAAATCAATAAAATATATTTTTAAAAATAAAAAATAATGTGATAAGAATACAGATCAGCAATGAATATAAAATCACTTCACCACAGGCAGAGAGGACACTGAAAGGTGGGCCATGAACGTGAAGGACATAGCCCAGACATAGCCTAGGCTTTCCTTACTACTTCTTTTCTTACTGGGGCTCAGCTTCACTTCCTCTGTCCCTGTTTAGCCTGTAACCCTGAAACTTGGAAGCTGCTCAGTTCTGCTCCCCCAGATTTTGATACTGACACAGAAATCTGACCTTGCTTATTTTTCATTGACAATATCTATCCCATATGTCCTTAACAGACCTCCACATTAAGCTTACATTTTTAAGTCCCTCCCTTCATTGGTGTTTTAGGAAAGACATTCTTGACTTTGGACCAAACATCAGTATCATTAACTTTGACCTGAGACACTTCTTCTGATATGTAACATTAGATAATAGACTTCAAATACTCAACATTAGAACTTCTTTAAACTGGTAATGCATTAGATTCATGAAGCTTTAAAAAAATACATGAATTCTGGCCGGTGTTCAGTGGTTGAGCGCCAGCCTATGAAACAGGAGGTCACAGTTGAATTCCCAGTCAGGGCATATATCCAGGTTGCGGGCTCAATCTCCGCATAGGAAGTATTCAATAAATCTTAGATACCATAATCTTAGATACAGACTCATGAATCTCGCAAACACAATGTTCAGCGAAATAAGCCACACACTGCATGAACCCATTTATGTGAAGTTCACAAACAGGCAGAGCTAACCTATGGAATTAGAAGTCAAGATTGTGATTCCTTTGGGGAGGATAATGTCTGGGATGAAGAGAGGGGAGAGTGTGGGGCATCAGGAAGTAGCCAATCAATGATTCTCTCTCATCATTGAGGTTTCTATCTCAATCTCCCCTCTCTCTTCCTCTCTGAAATCAATAAAAATACATTTAAAAAATAAAACATATAAATTCTGAAGAAAACATAACCTTGTAATGAGGAAATATTTCCAAATCAGAAACAAAAAGCATTAAATATAAAGGTAAAATAGGTAAGTTAGACAACATAAGAATTAAGAGCTTCAGCTAATGAAAAGTTACCATTAGGGAGTGAAAAGATAAGTTAAAGAGTGGAAGAAGATATTTTTAATACACGTGTAATAAAAGGAGTCAAACAAGTAAGAAGAGAGACAACTAATAGAAAAATAGGCCAAAAAATGATGTTTACAAAGGAAGGATATTCAAATGATCAAAACTATGAAAACCAAAACTATGAAAAGTTTCTCAACATTCATGAGAGAAATTCAAATTAAAACCAGGATAGTGAAAATTAAAAAGATGTGTATTGCTAACTTTTGGCAAAGATGTAGAACAAAGGTCTGGTTTTCTGCTCGGAGTATAAATTGGTAGAACCGCTTAGAAAACTGGCAATATCTGCTAGAGCTGAACACATGCATACCATCTGAACCAGAAATTCCACTCCAAGGAAAAGACTCAACAGAAATGCATACATATTTTCACCAAAAGGCACACTCAAGAATGTTAGTAATTAATAGACAAAAACTGAAGCAAAAATTTCAACAGCAGCAAAATGGACTAATAAATTATGGTACACTCATACAGTAGAATACTACAAAGCAAGGAGAATAAACAAACTATTGCTGCATGAAACCAGACTCATGAATCTCACAAACACAATGTTGCGTGAAATAAGCCGTACACTGCATGAACCCATTTATATGAAGTTCACAAACAGGCAGAGCTATCTATGGAATTAGAAGTCAAAATTATGATTCCTGTGGGGAGGATAATGCCTGGGATGAAGCGAGGGGAAAGCTAGTGATGTTCCGGGAGATACTACTCACTTGAATATGTAAACTTTGTGACAATCATTTGAATTCTATCACAAAGGTCATTTTGTGAACTTTTCTGTTATAATTTAACAAAAAGTTTACCTGAGGCTTTTCTTCAGGCCTAGTGACTGAGAAACTCCTGGTCAGAGCCTCTGGAATTTTCTTATTAAAACGACCCCTGATAAGCATTTTAGGAATGACCAAGACAGAGTCCTGGGAAAGCAAGATATTAAATTAAAAATTAATTCTAAGGTTAGTAGTTTTATTTAATAGAGAACAGTGCATTCCAGAAAACAAGCAAAGGCACATGTCCCTTTCCTCACTCCTGTGGTGAAGGTCCGCAGTTGTCGGCTCCAGGAGCTCTTTCCATGCCAAGTGAGAAGGTTATGGAGTTTCTGATAAAGAGAAGTTTGCTTGTTTGAATCAAGTTAGACTGATGTGAATTTTGAAAAGGCTAACAATGTCATTACGCTCCCTGTTCAGCATTGCGGTACTACGTCATCCTGACAAAGAGCCGTGCAGAGGCTTACCAACCAATTTCAATTCTTCTAGGTTAGGAGAAGAGTAAGGTCTGTGAACACAAGATGTTATCTTCTCCAGAAAACAATGACAAAAATGACCATGAAATGCGCTTCATTATTGGGCTGAATTAGAGTAAATCAGCACTGCTAATTACTACATTTATGACCCTGGGATCCTTCACACCTATCACTTGCCACCGTACCCAGAAACTTCTGGCTTGATAGAGCTATGGACTGTCTTTAGGAAGGTGAAACCCAGTGCCATCGTGGAGATGAAGGAGACGTGTATGCCTTAAGTCACGGGCCATTAATTACATGGTGCCCTATCACCAAAAGGGAGAACACATGAATTTGGGAACTATGTGGTAGAGGTAAGCATAACTCTGCTTCCTCTCACTCCCAGTGATGAACTTGGAAAATGTGTGCTTTCTATCACCACAACTCTGGGTTCTGTGTGTCTCAAGGTCATGTTTCCCAGAGGAGGAACGTTTCCACCAGGGAACACAAGAGTTTTATTAAACCTTAAGGTACAGCTGCCACTCAGTCACTTTGGGCTTCTTGTCCAAGAGACCAGCAGGCAAGGAGAGGAATCTCCATCTAGTAGGGGTAAATGTGTCTGGTTGTTAGGAGGAAGTAGGGCTGCTCTAGCTCAATGGAGTCAGGAAAGAATACACAGGGCACCCAAATGATCCACAGGACATATCTTAGGTCTCCTCTGCCCCATTTAGACAGTAAATGGACAAAATCAGCAAAGGGCTTGGTGATCAGGCCTCATAGCTCCCAGTGGTGAGGTCAGGGTTATCCCACCACATAATCTACCAGTATCTGCCAAGTGTGGAGAATCTAGAATGGCCAGTAAGGAAGGTGAGTTTCATTTGTAGCCATGAGACCAGTCTTTTCCCAGAAAAAGAGACAGATCAGAATCCTAGAGAAACTGTTTTGAGATGGGCTGAAGAATAGGAAGCAAGTGGATGCAGATGACACAGGGGTGGATGGTTGTAAATACCGAGATGCCCCCCTTTATATCTGAAGCACACATTCCCCCCACTTGGTGGAAGTGTTTCTTGCTGATGGCTCAACAATTTGTCCCTTTTTAGGAACTGACTTTTATCACAGGTTGCTGCCTCACTCATGGTTACACTCATTCCCCAGGAGCAGCCAATATCTAATGATTGTTTGATGAAGGTTTACAAAAGCTTGGACCCACCCCCTCCTCTCTTTGTTTCAATTCCAGATGTTTCTAAAGGTCTGACCATGCTGCTTGTGGGACTGATTGAAGCCTTTGTTCAAGGGATTCACAGTTCAAAATTTTCCTCTGCCCAGTCCTCACTCTCTCACTCCCTACTGTGCTCTTCCTGACCATCCTTCCCAACAAACCACCTGCACTCAAATCTCTCTCTCAAGGTCTTTTTCCTGTCTTATTGCAATAACTTCCTATGTGCTTTCCTTCCTGTACTCTTGCTCCCTAAAGTCTTTCCACTGCTCAGAAGCCAGAATGATCCTCAAATGTAAGTCAGATAATGTCACTCTACTTCATGGCTTCTTATCACTCCTAAAAATATAAGGGCCTTAGCAAGGCTCACGGGGCCCTGCCTCCAGCCTCCTCACCGACATCTCTTCCCCATGGTCACCCACTTCCTGACCACCTTGCTGACCTAACCTTGTCAAGCTTTCTTCCAAGCCAGGGCCATGGCACTCACTGTTCCCCCTGCCTAGAGTGCTCTCCTGATACACACATGGCTTGCAGCCTCTCTTCGTGCAGAACCTTGGTCAAATGTCCCCTTTCCAGAGGGGTCTTCTATGTCCACTGTACTTCATCCCTATATGCTTTTCCCCCAACCTCATAGCCCTTACCACTATCTGACATTCTATTATTAATTGCTTATTTTTTGGTCTTTCCCATTTTACTATAATATCAATGAAAGCAAGGATTATTTTTTTCTTTTCTGCCCACTTCTTTATGCTAGTACCTAGGACAGTATCTGCTGATATTAAGAGGAATTCAGCAAATAACTACCGAGTAAATGAATACATAGTATATTATGAGTTCACATAATCAAGTATATAACTTTTCCAAACAAAAGAGCAAAACAATCTGGAACATGCTGACAATGACAAATTTGAACTGAATCACATTCATAGGAGTGGCCCTTTGTAGACTAAAATCTTTAATAGTCCCTACAGGCTAATAATGTCTTCGAGTCCAAATGGTGAGTCAAAACATAAGAATCTTTAAATATGTCTGGTGCCTCAACTTTGTAAAGGGAGGGATTGGATTTTGGTGCTTGGGAGTTGGTTGGTTGTTTTTTAAAATCACAATGCCTATCATTTGCCTTACACCCGGTAGTCAATGAATAGATCATGGGCCATTTTGTCAAGTCTCCAGCTCCCCCAGCAATGAGGTAAAAGGCATTGAAAGAACTCAGGTGTTCTATCACTCAGGGTATGGTGTGAAATGGCTCCAGGTATTTAAGCAGAGAGATTTCACACAGAGTAACGGGTGCTTGCAAAATCCTCTGAAGGGCTAGAGGAGCAGAAGTCATTGATCTAAGGTAGCATTTTAAGAGCAATGCTGAGATACGGAAAGAGCTGCGCCTGCTGCTTCCACAGTTATCAGTGCCATAACCTGGAAGGTGGAGTCCAGCCTCCAAGAGTGATCTTCCTCTCCTAAACTTGCTTGCTAGTCCTTACCTGCTAGGCTCCTCTCTTGGGCTGTCCCTATCCATTAGATATATCAGATCCGGAGCTAGTCATGCATGAGTCTGTGAAATGTCCTTTTCAGCCTTACAGATACAAGTCGGTAAAAGAAATAGTAGGAATAGATGTTGAGTGCAATAAACATTATCCAGCACATGTGCTAACAATGAGAAACTTCTATGGGAATGTTCCTTTGCTCTACAAGAATGGAGTTCAATATTGGGGTGGCTATTTTGGAAGATAAAAGGAAGTTCCATTAACATATAACAATAACTTACATGTAATGAGTGCTGAATTTGTGCTTGGCATCATAAAAATTACTTAATATTTATACTCTCATTTACTCATCTCAGTAACTCTTTGAAGTCAGTACTAATATGTCTCTTATTTTATAGATTAGAAAATTAAGGCTTAGAAAGTTTCAGAGGTGTGGCAAGGATATACAGATAGTGAAAAACAGAACTAGGATATAAACTCAAGGTCAAATTTCTTAACCACTAGGCAGTATCACTCCCATCACCAGCTTACACCATCTATCCCATCAACACAGAAAACTTCACCATCTGTGGCCTCATTTCTCTTCTCCCTCTCTCTATCTCCCACTCACACTCTTGCTCTAGCGCTCTTATTCTCTCACTTTCTCAGTTTCACTCTAACTTTGAACATGTAACTATTACATATGCATATATCTATAAGTCTATGTATTCACCATCATCATGGGGCATAGTACTAAAACCCACTCTAAAGCAATCAGTTCATTTCCAAAGATATCTTCATAAGGAATGTTTGAAATATCCTCTGGGAAAAGTCACAATTCCACGGATGAAAGAAGTGGGATGTTGGAGAAATATTAGTATCCCTAGTAGGAAAACTTAACAGACATTTCAAAATTCTCTTAGTCATGCATCAGGGAGTCTTGAGAAAGACCAGTCACTGGCTATTTTTGTTACTAAGAAAATTTAAACATTCCCATATTTGTTTTTTGGTTTCCTAGGTTATCTTTTCAAGAGGTCACTCTGGATTGTAATTAAGAGGATTACAAGAAGCGGAATGACAAGCACATTCTATTTCTGGTGAGAAATCCATGGGTCACCTTAGAAAGCAAAATGGAAGGGCCTGGCATTGTTGTATTGAATGTCTACTTAGAGTAGGCTCTTCTGTGCAACTATCTATTTTCTTCCTTACAAAAATCCTTTTTAGTAGATAGCATTGACTATTAAATGAGTGGGTCAGACCAAGATTTAGTAACTTGTATATACTCATACTGATAGTAAGTGGTAGAGATGGGATTTGAACCCAGGGTTCTGCTAAATTACCCCCACTGTCTAGAATCTAGAGTTTTCCTTGTTGGAATTTCTTTCCTGTGATTAGACTTTCAATTTAAAAATAGACTTTAATAAATTATGCCTCTCTAAAATTTAGTAAGAATAAAATTAAAGATCAACATTGTGGTTTGATCAACATTGGAGGTCTTATTTCCCAAAGGAGAAACACTTCTATAAAGAAACAAACAGAACAAGAGTTTTATTACACCTTAAGGTATGGCTGCTTTGCCCCAGTGGAATCATGGAAATATACATGTGGCAACTAGATGATCCACAAGGGATCTGCCCCATTTTGATAATAGGTGGACAAGGACAGAAGAAGGACATGGTGATCAGCATATTAACATTAATATTGCCTTATAAAGAAAAAAATATAGAATTGGGAGTAATGAGCAATAGCTAGAACAAACTATGACTGGGCACAAGAAAGGAGGGGATGGGTCACAAGGGACAATTTATAAATAGCAACTTAAGGATGTTTTCTTCTGACTGTGGCAACCTTTAAAGGGTCCCTTTGAAAATCTGGCCATCAGCACAACCCTTATTCATACTCCCTGAATTTGTGTGTGTGTGTGTGTGTGTGTGTGTGTATAATATTATATTTATATGTATATATGTATATACACATATGTAAGTGATTATACATATATGTAAGATATATAGATGTCCGTTATCTCTCTCTTCTATTTGTTCTGCTCCTATGGTTGAATGATTGGATCCTAACTGATATAAAATGTTCCACTCTCACTTTCAATTCAATTTTCCAGAATTAAACTCATTACCCTTTTCCTTTTTCATTTAACTTGTGATACACTGTTTTCTGGAATTTGAGAAACAGAACCAGTTTTTTCACTTCTTTCTTGTCAGCTATAGTAGCAGTAATCTCTAAGTCCAAACATGTTTCCTTTGAAATCTCTCTCTTCTATTCCAAACCAGGTTCTCTTTGTCTCATGCTGAGATGATTTTCCTTCTTCCTTAGCTTTTTCCCAGTCTCAATTTACACTGTCTTTCTATATCTTCTACCTAAATACCTTCTTACATCTTACCACTTATTGCTCTTCTTAAAATGGTCATACCATTGCCTACAGGTAAAAATCTAAATTATTGTGTGTGTTTTAAGATGAAATTTAAGGCTGTCCAAAATATTGTCTCATAATTAGCATAGTAAAAATGATAGTCATAAACAGAGTAAGCACTTCTATGCAAGGCACACAGAGAAGTGATTTTATAGATTTTTAAACACTTAATTATACCCATAAAGTGAGTATAATTATTATTCTCATTTTACAGGTGGTAGCACTGAGGCACAGAAAGGTTAACTTTCTAATTTATGCATCTAATAAAAGGGGCATCTGGGATTTGAATCCTAGCCATCTGACCCTAGAGCCCACCACTCCTCTCACAGACCCCTATATGAATTCCACTCTACACCAGCCTGGATTCTCACTATTCTTGAATCATGGCACTCATTTCCTCATGTGGTTATCCAATTTCCCTTCAAGGGACACACTTCCTCCTTGCTCTTTACCTATCCAACTCTTGGACCTAATTCAAGTTCTGCCTTCTCCAAATAACATTCACCCATTGTGCCAGCCACACATATTTGACTCTTTTCTCAATGTCTACTAAACAGATCCATGTGAAAACCTCCTTTCTCCATTTAGACTTTCAAGGATATGTTTAAATCTAGACCGATAGGAAGCCCTCTACAAATAGATATTTCATTAGTGCAGTTTTGAAGGAAGAATCAGACACACAAACACTGTTATCTCTGGAACAGTAACACCATAGCTGTCAGGTGTATACCAGTGGGTAACAATCCAATTGTTAGGGTGAATATTAAACATTTGTTTATGACAAGGCAGGTGTCATTCATTTAATTAAATGATCTAATCACTGACTAATTTGATGGCCTTGTGACAGTGCTAGAGGTAAAAATATGAAAGTTCACAAGTGTGTCAGATTGATTAATGGGGCCTTGCTAAGCAATTTCACAGTTCTTTGCCCATAGAAAATCCTTTCAATCCAAATGGGACTCTGCCAGCTTCTTTTTTCCATGGCCTACGTCAGCTTTTTGCATTTTTCTGTTTGTGTGTGTTTGGTCTGGGAAGAATTGAATATAGAGAAAAATAAACAGTCTTTTCTAGAGAAACTTGAGATAAATGTATTCTAACACATTATGTGTCAGGTGAATTAAAAGGGGAGAAAATGAACTGTTTAATTCCATTTCTTGTGAAAGCATAATAATCACTGGCTTATAAGATCAGGGTGTGGGTTTTTTTCTCTCTTTTTATAATACCTCAGTTACAAATATTACCCTGAACTACTCAGTGAGGAAAGTTCCTTTCATTTGAGCAATATAAAGGAGACATTGTGGTAACCGAACTGTTTTGTATATTGACTGTGGTGCTGGATTCACAAAGCTACACATGTGATAGAATGACATAGGACTAAATATAGACACAAATAAGTATAAGTAAAGTTGGGGAAATCTGAATATCTGAATAAGACCAGTAGGTTGTGCCAATATCCATCTCCTGGTTGATATCTGGCTATTGTTTTTGCAGAGATAACATTTGTAAGATGCTGCCACTAGAGGAAACTAAGAAAAGGGGTCCTGGAATTTTTTGTCTTGTTGCTTACAACTGCATGTGAACCTATAATTTTTTCAAGATAAAAACTTAAAAATAATCAATTTATTTACCAGTGGTTTCATAAGGCCTTGGGGTTAGTGTAAGTTGTCATTAGCAGAATTAATCAGAGACGCTGTTAACTCTCCAGGATATGTTTTGGATACACAATTTGAAAAAAATGCCCCAAACTCAAAGTGGTACAGAGGGAAAGCTATGACACAATGACCCTTGGCTGGAGTTGTTCCTCTTGGAGCTACTCTCCGCTGTCTCTTTTTCACAGTTGCCTGAAGTTGCATTGCTGTATACCTTGAGGAAAGTGGGATAGAAAGACATTTTAATATAATTCTATACCCATTCTCTGTAAGCTTTAGAGATGTTACTGAAGTTTCCCTTTGTCTTTTGTCAATGAATAAGAGATATGTTTTCAAATCAGATGTTAAAATTCCAGGAGAGTGCATTAATTATAGGGTGGTGATTCCATCTCACTGTGTAGTAGTAGTAGTAGTAGTAGTAGTAGTAGTAGTAGTAGTAGTAATATATTAGTAGCCTTAGTTGTTTATGCTGTCAGTATTATTACTGTACTAAGAGCTTTCCTCACTATCTGGAACTGAGTAGTTTGTGGAGCCAGTATCTGGCCAAAGCATTTGTTATTCAAAGAAACTACTTTCCTGTGAGTTGTCTCCATGAGCATGGCAACGCTCCACCGTACTGGGAATGGCCAGGAGACGCGCCAGGAGAAAGCCCAGGAGGAAAAGTCAGACCGATGAGGCAGCTGCTCTGCTCCGCTCTGCTCTCCCAGTGGTGATAAAGGCACAGCTCTGAGAATGCCAGTCCATCTACTGTGAGTCACCAAGTGCACACAGGGTGATAGTGGGACTAGTATCAGAAAAACAGTCCCTTCTGAGACAGGTTCAGAAGCCTTCTCAGAGAAGGCAAGTCACCACAGAGCACTGGCTCTTTTCTACAGAAAAGGGAAGCCTTTCTCCCTCTCTGGCCTAGTTGGTCCCTATCAAACAAAGATCATTTCTTCTGAATCCAAGCTGGCTTGAAAATGGGCTAAATCCCACTTATATTATTTGTGTGGGGACTCTAGAAAGATACTCTCTTCCTTTTCTGTTGGTGGTCCATATAAGGCAGTAACATCTAGGCTTAAAGGATGTGGTTAAGGGCAGATGCAGGGTTTCCTTGGCTGGACACTGGCCATCATTAATCATGAATCAAGCATTCATCTCCTAATGATGCTGGCCTTTTCTATATATAGGTTGCTTGTCCAGAGCTACGTTTATCCCCTGGGGAAGGGGGAGTTACATATGGAGTATTGAGTTCTCTTCCTGAATTGACCTGGTTATTAATCTTTGGAACAAGCAATTTATTTTTGATACAATTTCATAAAACTCTATTTATTATGGGTATATATATGTATATATGTATATATTATACATATGTTTTGAGATATGAATGTATATCTATCTATCTACACATATCTACATGTTTTAATTCTATTTTTCCCTTCCCCACTACAAGTACATGCCTTTTTCTCCCTTCTTTCACATTAATTCAATGATGCATCCTGCTGACTTCTCTTTATCTCTCCCTCCCTCCTTCTGTATCACACACACATGTGTTTTGTTCCCAGGCATCCTCTGGGAGCCTTATGTATTTCTTCATCCAAACTTCTTATTTAAAAATCTTATAATTCATTTTTGAGTTGTGTTTCTTGGTACATATTCTCTCACTTAATATATTTCTCTCTGTGTGTCTCTTTGTCCCTCTCTCACAAATACACACACACACACACACACACACACACACACACACACACACACTCATGTGAACTCATCTGATCCTAGTTAAATTTTGGTTCCCTTGGCTGGCCTTTAGTCTTCAGCTATTGTGGTCACTAATTTTCTTGCTGCCAATAGCTACTGGTATAAAAGAGAAGTGGGCTGGGGCTGGATGAAACTAGACTACAGTGAAACTAACTGACAGAACATTGGGAGGAAGATGGCTCCTAAGCATCTTCAACTGGGGGCTTAGGATGTGCTGAGGCTATAGGAGAAAGTGAAAAAGTGTGCCCAACATTAGCAGCCTGGGCTAGTAATCAGAATACTGAAGGCCACCGTCAAGGTGTGTATGTGGTTGGTTGGGGAAGGAGGGTTGTGATGTTGCAGTTGGGATGATGTCCAAAGTAAGAAAAGTGAGGAAAAAAAAAACTATCATGAATTAAGTACTTGTTATGGGTTAGGCACTATGTTCTACATTTTCTGATATTCTAGTTGACTCTTTATAACAAATCTCTGACAGATATGATCATTATTATGCAGAGGGGAAAAATGAGGTTCAAAGAGGTTAATGATTAACAAGATTTGTACACAGTAAGTTGAGGATTTAGGTCCACATCTTCTTGGAGCCACTATTTGAACCTACTTGTTTTAGAGCTTCCGCTTATACTTGTTATGAGCTGGAGAAGAGAAATTGTGCATTGGTATTAGGGGGTGGTACATGGCTTCAGGAGAAGTCCTCAAGGCTCTTCAGTTGATAATGGGGCCTGTATAAAAATTCAGAGAAAGAGCTGATACTCCTTCTTAAGCAAGGATTGCTCACTTTTGCTCTTGCCTCCTAGATACATACTTTCTAAAAGCAAAGCACTGTTTAAAAACAAACAAAAACCCTTGAGATAAGATTTTTGTCCATTCTTTGTAATGATTTCTGGGGATGGCAATGACCTGGAGGTTGGAGCTGGGATGTGTAGAGTGACAGTGAAATTGGAATATGAAGAAAAATGTAGGTCAGTGACTCTCTATGATCCTGTGGCAAAGAAAATATAAACATTGCATTGAGGTTATCATTAGTAGGATTCCAACTCAATTCATGGAGAAGCTACAAAACAATTATAATTTGTCCATATGCTGTCAAGCAATTGACTCAGATTATTTTAGACTCAACCTACCAAAGAAATCCATTGTTCTGGAATTAAAAATAACTCTATAATTAAGGTGGTGGTGGTGGTGGTGTGGTATGTGTGTGTGTGTGTGTGCGCGCGCACACACACACACACACATATGGGTTTAAAAAACACTTTTGAGATCAACTTCTCAACCCAAAATTCAAAATATCAAAAAATGACAGGACTGCACATGAACTGGACATCCCAGACTTCGAGCTGATGTGGTGGTTCTGTTGCCTCCCCTTGTGTTGTTTCCCTTGGGGAAAGAATGAGTAAGTTCTTTGTAGGGGAAGAGTTGATATTTGCCGACTGAGAAGAGTAGATTATATAAGAGACTGCATAGTTAGTGTTTATCAAAATGGTCCTCTTCTTTCAGGGCCCACAAACAGACTATGACAATTCTAGCCAATGGAAATGTGGCCTTGAGCACTTTCCTTTCTGGCTCGATAAATGTGAGCACTGTCACCTTGGAAGTCATGTGTTAAAGGGGAGGAGGCCACAAGAAGGAAAGAGCCAAGGCCCCAAAACCACCACCTGGAAAAGAGCCTCCCATCAATTGAAAATTACTGTGTGTTTTTTATTTTATTTTATGTGAGTGAAAAGTAAACTCCTATCGCTTTTGAGCCATTTCTTTAGAGTAGCTATATTTATATGTTTTACGTTACACAGATACATACAGAGATTAAATTTAATGTGAATACTGGAAAGTAGAAATGTGCAGAACGAAGACCATCTTCAAAACACCTAACTAGTTTTACAGATTTCTACTTTCAGCCAATGAGTGGTTCTGCCTCATCCAGGATCCATTATAGACAATTATTACATAGAGCTTCAGGGCCTTTATTACTGCTGTTTATTATTATGCTGTGTGGATATGGCCTTGATTTGAACACACAGCAACAGAAAAACATGACCAAAACTCCTCTAGAACAAGCCTACTCTCCTTACGCTATCACAGCTCTTGGAGGCCACAGCCAATGGCAGCTCTGTGTTCAACTTTGTTCTCAGGCCACATGTGTTAGAGAGATATTGTCCCCAGTAAACCTCAGATTTAAAAAAAAAAAGCAAATGTGTTCTGAATTTTTGAAAGATGCTTCTCTCTTCCAATACTTTTCTAAGGTTGAAGTCCCCTGGGAAGGAAATCTGAAAATAACTCACTTCTACCTAGACTATAGCTGTCCAATAGAAATATAAAGTGAACCACATATGTACTTTTAAATTTTTGTAGTGAAATTTTAAAACTAAACAGGTAATAGTAGAATGTATTCCATTTAGCCCATTGTATGCAAAATATTATCATTTCTATATGTAATCGATTAAAATTATTAATGAGTTATTTTACTTTTTTCTTTGAAATTCAGTGTGTTTTTTACCCTTACAGCATATCTCAATTTAGACTAGCTGAATTTCAAATCCTGAATAAATATATGTCCCTAAGTGGCTGCCATGCTGAATGACAAAGCCCTAGACTTCTGCTCTTACCTAGAGTTCATAGTGCATTTCTTTAGGGCACTGCTACATAGTGTTTGGGAATTTTTTAGTGGTATCTGCTACTTTACAAGGAATGATCATTAATTACAACACATGCTATGAACTAAAAACATCATGAAATTTCCTCAAGGAATTTAAACTTTTCTCTAGAGATTCCCACGCTCTGGGGCATGGGAATAAGACAACAAAGATCATTTAGTTAGCCCATTTTCACCATCTTCACCATTATATTTTAAACTATTTCTTCCTTCAAATTTTCACTTGACTGGAGAAATAGCTTTATCTGTCTATTTATCTATGTTTATTTTTTTCAGGCATTTCTGATGTAACTTCTGCAGGAAAGTTCAAAGGCTAGCAAAGTGTGGTTGGACAATGTTTGGTGTCACACACCCTAACTATGTTACTAGAACTACAAAGTGACTTTGGGCAATCTCGCTGTGTCTCTGTTTTCTCAACTCTAAGGTGGAGATAGTGATGTTATTTTGTAAAGATCTTCTGAGAAATTATATGAGATAGTAGCCATGCTAAGCCTAGTACAGTGCCTGGCACAGATCATAAAGGACTGTAAATGTCATAATAAGGAATTTCAATTTTATCTAGCAGGCAACAGGGAGTCAGTGAATATTGATTCACAAAGAAGAGTGATTTGATTAGATTTTTCCATTTATAAGCCAATTACTGAGGAGAAGTTGATAACATTTTGTTTTTCTTATAGCCAAGTTTTGTCCCAGAAAAAATATTTGCTTCCAAATATTTCTTTTGTGTAAAAAAATAAAAGAATTTTGGCTGAGCTTCAGATTAAATACCCAAAGGTATCTTTAAATGAATAGATTTAAAATCCCATTATGCACTTCTACTTCTTACATTTATTAATATTTTTTCTTAGGAAAATGCACGCAATAATATTACAGGCATGAGTTAGAAAATAATTTTATTATTCTTTCTGGCATTGCTTTACCCCAGTGGACTTCAATATATCCTCTTGGACCTCTTTAATGAGAAAAATGATGGCCTAGACTGGATGGTTCTAGACCAGATGGTTCTAATGTCCTTGTCCTTTCAGTCTCATAGTCTTTCCAGGATACAGTGGAAATCAAATTTAAATCAAATTCAAATAAGTGAAATTGAGAATTGAAAGATAATTGAGTAGACCGATTTTCAGAATGATCATGCCAGGAAAACTCTATTTGAAACTTTCATTTTCACCTTAGCAAAAATTATAACAAATGAGTATGTTGGGGGAGCTTATTCTTTTTCAGATCTCAATCTTGGAGTTAACCAGCACCAGTGGAAAATGTCATAAAGCACTGGGGGAATTTGACTCTAGATCTACTCTATATTTTTTGTCTATAGTAACAAGGACCATTGTATGCCTAGCCAAGGACATATACAATCTATTCAGTTCATTGACCCTCATAAGTACAGGGTGCATGCTGATCAGGGAGAGTAGAAAATATGATAATGTCACTATATTTGACTATAGACTAGCTAGAGAGCTAGCCCTTATGCATTAATTTATAGAACAATTAAGTACCTTCTGCATAGTGATAAAATGAATACAGTAAGTATAACATTTATAACTTGTGTGCTTAAACCAATTAATAGAATCTAGAAAACATTATCCAAATCTGAAATGTCTGCCTATAGAAAACCAATGAACCTCTGCCAATGATATATGGAAGCCAAGACAGATACCCAAGATTATAACCATACAAATTGAGATTACGCATGTAAAAGTATAAAGTACTATTTAAAATTCCTTTAATGAAAGAAATTTGTAATGAAAGTTTTCCTTTGGGAAAAGACTTGAATTATCTGACCTCTTGCATAATAAGCTATAACAGAACCTGAGAGTTGCCAGACCTGAGAATCCATAGCTCATCATAACATTCCATCACTTGTCTTATAATATTAAAAGTTTTTCCTCCATTCTTCTCAGTGAAGATCAGAAACATGAAAGGATACTTTGCATATATATATATATATATATATATATATATATATATGTATATATTTACACACTAGAGGCCCGGTGCACAAAAATTTGTGCACTCAGCGGGGAGGGGAGTCCCTCAGCCCAGCCTGTGCCCTCTCGCAGTCTGGGACCCTTCGGGAGATAATGACCTGCTGGCTTAGGCCTGCTCCTGGGTGGCAGAGGGCAGGCCTAATCCCTAGGTGCAGCCCCTGGTCGGGCTCAGAGCAGGGCCAATTGGGGAGTTGGGGCACCTTCCCCTGTCATGCACAGAGCAGGGCAGATTGGGAGGTTGCAATGCCACCCTCAGTCACGCTCAGGGTAGGGTCAATTGGGGGGTTGGGGCACCACCCACTGTCACGCACAGAGCAGGCCCATCAGGGGGTTGGGGAGCTCCCCCCTGTCATGCACAGAGCAGGGTGGATCAGGGGGTTGGGGTGCCACCCTCTATCACCCACAGAGCAGGGCCGATCAGGGGGTTGGGGCGCTGCCACTGTCACACTCAGGGCAGGTCCGATGGGGAGGTTATGGCTCTACCCCGTCACACACAGAGCAGGGCCCGTGGGGTGGCGGGGTTGGGGCACCGCACCCTGTCACACACAGAGCCGCAGGGCGATCAGGGGGTTGGGGAGCTCCCCCCCATCAGGCACAGAGTAGGGCCGATCAGGGGGTTGGGGGGCACTTTCCCCTGTCACGAACAGAGCAGGGCCAATAGGGAGGTTGTGGCCCCGCCCCCTGTCATGCACAGAGCCGCAAGACGATCAGGGGGTTTGGGCGCTGCCCCCTGTCACGCTGATCCCAGTGCAGAGAGGCATATTACCCTTTTACTATATAGAATAGCTGCCTGGTGCATGGGTGGGGGCTGGCTGGTTTGCCCTGAAGGGTGTCCTGGATCGGGGGGGGGGGGGCCCACTGGGGTGCCTGACCAACCTGAATGATTGGATGATGGCTGTTTGCAGCTGGTCACACACCCTTCAGGGTGGGGGTCCCCACTGGGGTGCCTGGCCAGTCTGGGTGAGGGGCTGAGGGCTGTTTTCAGGCTGGGACTGAAGCTCCCAACTGCTCCTTTTTTCCTTTTTTTTTTTTTTTTTTATTCTGGGCCAGCTTTAGCTCTGAGGCTTGGCTCCAGCTCTGAGGCCTCAGCTGCTAAAAGTAGGTATCTGGTTTGTTTCGGTTCTATAATCGAAACTCTGTATCAACTCCAGCTCTGAGATCCCGGCTAGCTGAAAGCAGGTTTCTGGGGTTTTGTTTCGCTTCTAAATTTGTTACAATGTTCAAACTGCAGGCTCAGAGGCCGGCAAGGCAGGTGGGGAACATTAGAGTCCTCCATCACTGAGGCAAGGAAGCCTCATGTTCAGTTTAAGCTGCCTGGCTGCCGGCCGCCATCTTGGCTGGCAGTTAATTTGCATATCACCCTGATTAGCGAATGGGAAGGGTAGCGGTCATATGCCAATTACCATGTTTCTCTTTTATTAGATAGGATATATACTAGAGGCCTGGTGCTTGAATTTGTGCACAGGTGGGGTCCAGCCGACCCACCCTGATGGGGGCCCATTGGGCAGGGCTGGCAGGGGGGAGGGGCTGCAGGCAGTTGGCCAGCCAGCCCTGCCCCCCAATTGAAGTGTTGAGGGGCAATTGGGAGTGGGGCCAGCCAGGAGGGGGGTGGGGGCGATCAGGGCCCAGATCAGGCTGGTTGACTGCCACAGTGCACATCATAGCCACTGTTTGTTCTGCCATTCCACCGTTCCAGTCACTATATATATATATATATATATATATATATATATATTAAAGGCCTGATGCAGGAAGATTCATGCAAGAATGGGCCTTCCTTCCCCTGGCTGCCAGCACCGCCTTCACTCTGGCTTGACCTGCCTTTCTGCCTTCGATCCGGCCTGGAACTGCCTTTCTGCCTTCCCATGCTGCCCAGAGGCCAGAAGTGGCTGGGGCCATGCAGAACACCTGTGTCCCACCCCTGGCCATGCAGCACCTACATATGCAAATTAGCCCGCCATCTTTGTTGGGTTAATTTGCATACTCACTCCTGATTGGCTGGTGGGTGTTGTGAATGTATGGTCAATTTGTATATTTATCTTTTATTAGTGTAAATATATATATTATATATGTATTAGAGGCCCCGTGTATGAAATTGGTGCATGGGGTGGTCCCTCAGCCCAGTCTGCACCATCTCTAATCTGGGACCCCTAGGGAGATATCTGACTGCCGGTTTAGGCCGGATCCAAATTCAGACCTAAACTGGCAGTTGGACATCTCTCTCACAATCCAGGACCTCTGGCTCCTAACCACTTGCCTGCCTGCCTACCTGATTGCCCCTAACCACTCTGCATGCCTACCTGACCACCCCTTACTACCTCTGCCTGCCTGCCTGATTGCCCCTTATTGCTCCCCTGCTTGCCTGATCACCCCTAAATGCCTCTGCCTGCCTGCCTGGTCACCCCTAACCACCTCTGCTGCCTGCATGCCTGATTGCCCCTAACTGCTTCCCAGCTGGCCTGATTGCCCCTAACCGTTCCTCTGCCTGCTTGATCACCCCTAACTGCCTCTCCCTTGGCCCCTGCACCCGGGACCCAGGCTTCCCTCCTCTGGCCGGCCGCAGGCACCTGGGACCCCCAGTGGCTTTGCCCAGGCCCTGGCTTTGTCAGGAAGGACATCCAGAAGACATCATCCAGTTGGACTAATTAGCATATTACCCTTTTATTAGCATATATATATATATATATATATATATATATATATATATGTATGTATCCTCAGAACCCAAAGGTCTATAGAAAAGGAGATAACTCACTCTGTAGTACTTTATCCTTGAAACGCAATTTGAGATTGTTCCGAGAACAGAAATTTCTTATATTAAAAAAGAAATTTTACTTAATGATTTTGCTTGCCAACATTGTGCATGAGGGTATTTTCTTATAGCCAGTAGAAGTTTATGAAATGTGTCTTTTAATTCTTTATTGTTGAAAGTATTATATATGTCTCTTTTCCCCCCATTGACCTCTCCCTGCCTGCTCTGCCCTCCAGCACAGGCCCTCAGCTCCCTCCTGTCTGTGTCCACTGGTTATGCTTATATGCATGCATAAAAGTCCTTTGGTTGATCTCTTACCTTCCCTCCCACCCTTTCCTGCCTTCCCTCTGAGGTTTGATGGTCTTTTTGATGCTTCTATGTCTCTGGATTTATTTTTGTTCATCAGTTTATGTTGTTCATTATATTCCACAAATGAGTGTTATCACGTGATACTTACCTTTTTTGGACTGGCTTATTTCACTTAGCATATGCTTCAATGCACTTTCTGAAAATGAGATTTCTGATGGAGTCATCATGCTGTCTAGACTCCCAAGGCTTATTCCCAATATGCACATAATGCATAGTCATGTAAATCAATACCAGGCCCATTTGCCTAGAGCCTTAAAGAAATCAGTCTGGAACTAAAATAAGATGGATAAAATTCATATTGGAAATTGGTAAAAATAAAAAGCCTTATAAAAGAGTGCCTATTACCGATAATTAAGCAATTAAAAACTCTAAGATATTATACTTAACACCAAAGAATTCACCACCATATATATGTTTTTTGTTTCCAGGCCCTCCTACCTGAAGGATAAAATGAAGAAACAATAGTTACAGAAAAAACAACAACAATAAAAAACAAACAAACAAACAACAAAAAAAACCCACAGCAGTATTTCCCTCATTCTGAAACCTAACATTTTGAGGGTACTTTAAAAACCTCTAAAAATACTCCCAAACATTTTTAAAAGTTAGTAAAAGGTGACTAGCAGATTCTCTGTGCCCTGAATGTCTGGGCTACCACATGTCTGTGCTTCTGCTCCTCTCCAGATCCAAGCCTCAGAGCTGGGTCACCATCTTCACCTATACCCAAGGCTGCACAGAGACTATACATTTTACTCAGTTTGCATTAGGGTTCTGGTTCTTATTTTTTACCTTCTTAAAACCACACAGACACAGATACACATGCACATACACACACACATATATACACACACATACATATATGCACACATACATGCATACATATAGACATATATACTACCACTCATACAGACCCTGGAAGAGCAGTGAGCAATATCTGGTTTCTGAGATAAATTATATTAGAAACAGATGGAGGAAACCCCACATATATAGAGAAATGGCTGTTAGTGAACTCAACCTACTGAGAGTCTTTCCATTGCCCAGGAGGAAATCCAGAGAAAAGAGAGAGACCCCACAAGACAGAAGACTCATTGTTTTCTGGTTTGTTTGTTTTTTCCAAGATCATCACTCTCAATGCTGCAAGAGGATGGTTTGAAGTGAGCAGCCCATCCGTTACTCACCTCCTTTCAGCTGTCACCCAGCTCACGGAATGGAAAAATCACTAGGGCATTGGGTCTAAATTGGCAAAGGGGTAGGAAACATGGAACAGTCCTAAATGGAAAGTATTCGGGCTCAAAACAAGTTTGTAGGGGAAACCATACAGGAATCTGTGTGAGGCAGTCTGGAAATGTTTACATAAAAAGCAGCAAAAGTGGAGAGAAAGAAGTCCAAGCTCATGGGTGTCCTCAAATTTGAAGAGGGATTTCTGCAATTCAATGTTTAGCAAGTGTCTGGGATGCAGGAATGGGAAGTTTCATAGTCCCCACCAGGTGATAGATATAAAATACTTCCAATATGGAGGATGAAAAAATTAGAATTAAAAGGGGCAGTGGGTTGTTTTAAACAAGAGATTTTGAAGTTATTTCTAAAAGAAGGAAATCAAAGCAAAGTATAACAACAAGACCCTGTGGCTTTCTTGCTGTTTCCTCAGTTTACTCCTGAAATCAAAGGGATAGATAGGTCTTTTGTTTTCTCAATTTTCCCCCCAAATTAGAAAGAAACAAATATAGATATTAGAGAAATTTTGAGACAGGAAATGTCATTTGGGGATGTTTTTAGAAACAGGGCAAAGGAACATAAAATGCTCTAATAAACTGCTCTAAAGAAAAATCATCTTAATATTTGCTATTTTAATAAACTAATGCATTTCTTTAAAGTCCTGGGTTAGAATAATTATGATAATACATAACATTTGAGTGCTTGCTATAACTGTCAAAACAAACTGAGAGGGTAAGGACTATTTTGGTCCTATTTTACAGGAGGGAATTGAAGGTAAGCAACTTTGCTGGGATCACAAAGTTCATAATAAAGTAGCAGGAGGTTGAACCCTGGTCTATATCATACCAAAATGCATGAAATTAACCACAACTATAAACATTCAGTCAAAGTAAGTGCCTCCTAGTTTCATTTGAACTTTCCTTAACTTTCCATAGCCATAATATATTTAAAATCTTGGAAACATCATGAAAAAACACTTTTGCCAAAATTACAAAATAGTATTCCTTCAGGAGACAATATTTTAAATCTTTGAGGCATTGGCTACTAGAAGTGATGCTTATTAAAGGGTGTTGGCACCCAGCTGGTGTGGGTCAGTAATTGAGCATCAACCCATGAACCAGGAGGTCACAGTCAGGGCTCATGCCCAGGTTGCAAACTTGATCCCCAGTAGTGGTTGTGCAGGAGGTAGCCGATTAATGATTCTCTCTCATCATTGATGTTTCTATCCCTCTCTTCCTCTTCCTTCCTCTCTTTGAAATCAATAAAAATGTATTTCTAAATAAAATTAAGGGTGATGAGAGGACATTGTCAGCCAAGTAAATGCCATTATCTTCCCTGATACACTGTGCTTCTCTTTGATAGCACGTAAAACCTTCATTTCAGGGCCTGGCACAGTGTGGGCTACAGAGTAGGTCTATAATACACACTTGGCATACAGTAGGTATTTTTGAACTGAAGTGCACATCTTTCTTCAAATATTGTCTCAACTATCACCTGATCTCTACGAAGTCATGCCAGTCAAGCCTCAAATCATTCTAAGCTGTTTTCCATTTGGAATTTTTGCTAGCTCTAACTTATTTCATGAAGCTTCACTAAGAATTACATGAGCCCTGGCCAGTATGGCTCTCAGTTAGTTAGAGCATCGTCCTGTGAACTGAAGGTCTGTGGGTTCAATTCCCAGTCAGGGCATATACCTAAGCTGTAGGCATATACAGGAGGCAACCAATCAATGTTTCTCTCTTTTTCTCCTGCTCCCTTCTTTTCTCTTTAGAATCAATGAAAAACATATCCTTGGGTGAGGATTAATAAAAAAATAATTATATAAAATTCATATAATTAAAAATACTCTGAAAGATATAATTTTTAAATCTTCACCTGAAGATATCTTTTTTGTTTGTTTGTTTTTTTAAATTTATTTTAGAGAAAGTAAGGGGGAGGGAGGGTGAGTGGAGAGAGAGAGAGAGAGAGAGAGAGAGAGAGAGAGAGAGAGAGAGAGACACTGATCAGTTGCCTCCTATATACACCTGACTAGGGATTGAACCCGCAACCTAGTTATGTGCCCTGACAGGGAATCGAACCCACAACCTTCTTAGTGTGTGGGATGATGCTCCAACTATCCAAGCCACCCAGCCAGGGCTGGAAGAAATAAATTTTTATGAGGATATTAAGCATTATTATTACCATTGCATGTATTGCCACAGCCCTGGCGGTCATGCTTATGAGACTGTGTTTTATTTAATTACATTGAGACCATACTGTGGGCCAAACAAATAGCATTTAATTTATCTCACAACAACTTTTATAAGTAGATGTAAACTTTGCCCTGCTTTTACCGTGAGGATTGTAAGGAGTAGAGAAGTTGTGTATATTGACTCCCAATACTCACAGCTAGGACTCAACTCAACTGTCTGACACTGAAGCCCTACTCTGAAACACTTTTTACAAAATCTTCATCTATGAGTTTTCTATTTCTGTTATAACAAATTACCAGAAACTTAGTGGCTTAATACAACACAAATTTATTATCTTCAGTTCTAGAGGTCAGAGTTAGAAAAGAGTCTTACAGAACTGAAATCAAAGTGTTGGCAAACACATGTTCGTTCTGGAGGCTCTAGAAGAGGATTTGTTTCTTGCCTTTTCTATTTTCTCGAGATTGCTCACGAGATTGCTCGTGGCCACATCTGCTTTTCTATCTCTGGCCCTCCTGCCTCCCTCTTATACAGGCCTTTGTGATTTCTTTGGGCTCATCCAAATAATCCAGGATAATTTTCTCATCTCAAGATCCATATTCACAGATTCTGGGGATTAGCACAAGGATATCTTTGGAGGACCATTATGCCTTATTTGTGTGTTTTCTGGCAGAGGTGGGGGTGGCTAGTGGGGGGATCATTTTGACTTATAGGTGTGGCTTTGTGTTTACTTTTGTTTCTTTCACTACTATAATGTAAGCTCTTTGAGAAAGTTTCACCTCAACTGGTTATATTTCCCAAACAGAGCCAGCATACACGCATGCTCCCATCTACAGCGTGTGAAATTGGAAGATCTCTCACTTGCCTCTGCTCCTCAATCCCTAACTCTGCTCCCCAGGAAAGAATCTCTCCCCATCCACTGGGGGGAAGGCTTTAACTCCATTATCAGAGATAAAGCTAAAAAAGGGAAATAATCTTGAAGATATAGCATTGACTTTAAAATTATACAAACTAGCAAAAATATCAAATGGTCACCAGTTCTGATGGTGGAAGAAAAGGGCCCCGAGACACTGAAGGGGCAAAGGTAAGGAGGTGGAAACAGGGAAGAAAAAGGACACTGAGAGTCAGGAGCAACCAGAGGAAATGTTCTCCCTTCATATTTTTGCCAAGGTCCAGGCCCACTGTCCACAAAACTCTGGTAATTATTAGTATTTTTCAACGGTATTTCCAGTTCTCTTTCTTCCTGGCACATGGTAGGATTAGAGTTCCCAAATCCTTGAAGTTGGGTGCGGCTAAGTGACTTGTTTTTGGCACTGATACCTACTGGCACCAGGACAGGCAGAGACACAAAATGAGTGGAAGTGACATGTGTCACATCCAGGTGGACACCTTGAAGACCAATGTGTGAAGTCTCACGATGATGCACACGGCCACAATGACTGATCATGCTGCACACTGTGGAGCCCCCATAGCCTGTACCCCTGAGTGTTAGTCCTGTGATGGTCATAGAACATGTGTGAGGAATAAGCCTTTGTTGTTAACAGAGATGTGTGTGTTTGTGTGTGTGTGTATGTGTGTGTGGTGGGGGGGTTGTTACATTGCAGCTAACCTAGTCTTTCCTGACTGATACAAAGACCTAGCTCTTTTCTGGAAATGGGCACTGTGGGAATGGAGCAATAGGAAAACAGGAGGGTGATTAGGTATCGTTCATGGCAACAAGCTTTTCTCCAGCTTCCCCGAAGAACGCTGCATAACATGAAAATGAGTACTCTTCGGGAAACCTGTAAGTGTAATGTAAACAAGGATACACAGGTGCTTCACAAATTGCAAATCATTTTGCAAATATTGGTTATAACAATGTTTATTTCTCACCCACAATTTCAGCCATGATTACATGTTGTTCTACTTTGTGAGTAAGTCCATAATATTGTATTTACTCAGTTCCCACCAAAGAAATGTATTTATTTACACTGTATGTGGACAATCCAAAGAGATCAGAGGCAAGGCAACTTTATATATATATATATATATATATATATATATATATATATATACACATATATATATATATACATATACACACACACACACACACAAACACACACACACACACACATATATATTTACTAAGGCCACTTGATGGAATATATACAATTTAAAAGTGAGTGCTTCTCTGGTACCCTTTTCATTATTCATAAAATCCAGAAATATTATAGGAGTGATAAGCTCTATGCCCCTTGTGCCGTGAACACAGAAATGAGATGAGGAGTTTGCTTGCAAATGGACAGAGTTGCCATTGGCTATTCTAACTACTTTTGCTCCTCTTGGCACCAGGACACACAGAGGCACATGTTCTCTGTAATTGTTTTGGTCATGACAACCTTTTCAAAAGGAATTAATTTGAAGTTTAGCAACATATTGTTATATTTGGATGTGACATTATTAAAACCTCCTAATCCCCATGCCTACAAAATTAAGAAATTCAGAGCATATATGGAAATAAAAATATATAAAAGCTTAGTAATAAATATTTAGTTTTCAATCCCTAAAATCAGAGAAAAAAACATGCAATGACAATATAAATTCTTCTCTATGCCACTTACAGGGGTGAGGCTTGCTCAGCAGGCTTGGTCAGAAAAAATAGCTACAAGACATAGAAGAATTTGTAGCTCTCGCCTACAGTTTCTGGCAAGAAATGTCCAGACTTAGTCTCTGGAGGCAGAAGTTGGAACTTGGTTTTTTAGCTTCTGGTGAGTTCTATTGCTACCAAACAAGGAATAAGCAAGAATTTCTTCTGTGGCTTGGCCTTGGGACTGGTGTGTCCATGCATCCTGTTTAGTAAATCTCTTCTACAAGGAGTTATCAGAGCTTCAGGCGCTCTGCGAGCTATTTCCCATCCAAGCCCTTTCCTGGAGGGCACAGACCCCAGACCCTCTCAGCAGAGTCCAGCCCTGCAGAGCTCAAAGTGATGCCCCTCCCGAACTTCACCGCAGGCCACTACCGCTTCCTTATAGCCACTAGTCCTGGGGGAGAAAAGTCCCCTCCCCGATTTCTGACCATTCTTTTCTTGACAAGGTCAACTTCTAGAGGCACCACCCACCCTCTTCCTTTGCTGACGCCAGCCATCCTTTCCTTGTTTTACTTTTCTCTGGGACTTTCTGGAGATGGTTTTAGTTCACACTGCCTCATTCCAGCATGTGCCCTGAGACTCACACAAGTAAATATCCACATTGACAAAGTCACTGCATTTTTATGAATAACTCCAGTCTAAAATGTCTAGCTAGAGTGGGTATAATTAGAAGGGAAATTATGCAGACTTCCACATTCTTTTCCTGAGACGGATTAATGATCCTTGGAAATATTTTACTTACTTATGTGCTCCTTTATTTCCAAAAGGTTCGGATCTTTGAAAATAAAACTCTTGCCTTTTTGGAGCCTAGGGTAGCACCTGTTGCTGGTGTTCTTTAAAATAATTGGCAGCCATTACATTAGTAAGGCACCCTTCCATTCTTATAGTAAGACAAGCAAATAATTAATATTTAACCTCAAAATGTTCCTGAAACCTCCTGTAAGTATACTTGACTTAGAAGAATGATCTGCATCTCAATTTATACTACATTTTGAGAATTCTCACATATAAACTCTCCCTACATGAGATAAGAAAAGGAAGCTTCCGGGGAGACTCAGATGGGAGGAAAAGGATAGCTGCCGCAGAATGCGCACCTTGTCTAGGATAGTCCGCAGTCCAGCATCATCAATGTGTCTGAATGCTGGTTGTTTTCCTTGCCATTTCAACTTCGAAAGGCTTTTTGAGATGTCCACTGTTCCTCATTGAATAAAATAATGTCCCTTGGAGGAGTTAGGCGTATCTAGGCAGTTAGGGACGGGGCTATAGGAGAGGAATGTCAAGGGGAGGTGCCCCTGGATATTGCAAGTGTGGACAGGAACCAGTTCCTCAGCCTCACCCTGTACCATGTAAAATTGTTAGAACAAAGGGCTCTGCTCCCTGGGTGAACACACAGGGCGGGAAAATAGACGTGAACCTTGAAGCTTAAATTGTGTGGGTGTTGCTAGGGCTGACTTTTTAGAAGCAACCAGTGGGAAGTTAGCAGGGCATATATTAACCCCTAGACAAAGGAACTGCCCTGGCAACCCATTCGGGTCCCCTCCCTACTGCAGGGATCTTTTCTTTAATAGAAATTTTGATTTCCCTTATCTCATTGTCCGTGGAACTCATACTTTGATTTCGAAAGACAAGGAATCCAGATTCCCCTAGAATTTTGGTTTCATCATGGCTGGGCTATTCAAGTTCAGTGAGGCCAGGAACTCAGATGTGTGGCCTTCAACTATTTAATAAATGGAAAGCAATGCACAGTGCTTGAGGGTCAAGATCACTGGGATGGGTTTCACTTACTCCTTTGGGAGACGTAAGCCAAAGTGTTCATCAAAACCACAACTGACTGACCTTCTTTCAGGTTCAGTGCATGAACACCTCATTCCGATAGCTCACTCAATCATCCCTTAGCTTGGACACAATGTTTGATTTTGCAAGGCCATTATGGCACCATGGATTTTCCCTAAACTGAAGTAGAAACAATATCAGCAGGGAAAATGATCAGCCCACTCCTTCAAGGAACCAGTGTTCAAAACAGAACCAGCAAGACCCTGTCAGCACTAGGAGAGATTTGTGAGTTGTTACTGCAGCCTCTTTTCTCTTTCCCACATGTGATCACTGCCTAGAGGTGAAATAAGTACTTCTCAGGGTGGGACAAGAGAGATGTCTAAAGACTTGTTTTCTTACAATTTTATCTTTCATTCACTTTCTATAGTTCTGCAGCCAGCCCAGCAGGCTCGGGGGACCTTGAGACTGAAGCACAAGATCTTGACATGCTACAAATAAAGTCAAATACAGTGAGTAATCTCAGCTCAGCACAGCTGAGAGGGCAAGGGTCAGGTCTGGAAGTCATTAAATGAAAAAAATCAACCCCAAAACTAAGCTGAAAATATTGGCAGTTGGTATAACACAGAAAAACCAACAATTCATTCCTTTGGTCTTCCCTGCCTTTCCAGATCATTAGCACTCGCTTTGCACTCAACACTGCAAGAGAAGTCTCCTCTACTAATATACAGAGATCACAATATGATTTGGATGTTTACTGGAGTAGATAGTGTATCATTTGCCCTGACCCACTTTCTCTATTGAGTATCACCTGATTCCTTACAACCAAGGGGTGCCCTTGTGGGCCACAGTCTAAGGAATCAGACCCACTGATACCCCTCAAAAATCTTCGTTAAGGGCTGAATATTTACAACATATAAATATCAAACAACAAAGCCATTTATCAGCTCTGTGTACATATAAATAACCATCCAGAAAGAGTGTATTTCAGTGAAAAAATAAAAGGGAGGTTGGTTAAGGTGTTAAAAAAAAACCGTCAGTAAAGGTGAGAAAGAATAAAGGGAGGTTTCCCTATTAGGACACAGAGAGAAAAAGGGAAATTCCCTAAATAAGAAAAAAATTGGGACAAGGCCATCCAAGTAGAGAGAAAGCCCTGAAAAGATTGGCCAATGTGAGCTGACCCTGGAGCACAGACCAAAAGGAAATGCCAAACTCTCCTTCCCAGAGGTCAGCTGGTTCCCGAGGCCTAGAGTTGGGGTTATTAGGCCATAGATGGAGCTTCCCTGGCTCAGTTTCTCTCCCCAAAGGTCTCTTGCCCTATAGACCCATAGCTGCTAAGTCCAACTGACAAGATAAATTAGGCAATCTTTTTCTCCGGGAATGTGAGGATTAGGGGAGATGTGTATAGAGACCTCAGGAAAGCCACCCTTAGTGCAGACATTGGATTAATAATCACTCTCTCAAGTGTATACACTATCTCCTAAGTAGAATTCACCTCATTTTAAGTGTAAAAGTAAGAGAAGTAGCCTGGAAAATACTCAAAGACATGCTATAGTTAAATAAGTCAAAGGTTTCAGCTTAAGCATTTTTTTAAATGCTTTTAAAGATCTTAGTGCAGCTGAAATAGGATGAATCCATTCCAACACATCTAAAGATATTTGCCATAGTTGGCAGAACAAAATTGTTTCTTCCCAGTGAAAAAATTTTATTACTCTCTAATGTTTATAGAAGTAGGATCTTTAAAAGGCTAAACTATAAAATATTGTCCCCCAGCTGAACACAAAAAATAAGTCATCAAAATTCAAATGGAAACACATTTCCCTGGCTTGTAGTATAATGAATAAAAATATAAATAGCTGTTGCTGATGGTATCTGACACTGAAAGATGACCCGGCTAACACACTGCATCAGTAGGGTACTGGCTAGTACTAGCATGCATGGGGCTAATTGTGTGCATATCTTCTCAATTCTGCATTTAATGATGTTATTTAGCAGATTGGTGGTGATCAGAGTATTTATTCCAAGGAAATTGGAAAACTACAAGTCACGACTCCACCCCTCACCCCAGCCGGTTGTTAAACATTGACCAACATGCCATGACACAGATGTCTACTTCAGTCATAGCTGAGTCTAATTTTTAAAAATCAATCACATTTATCTGTTATATGTTCTTTTATCAATTCAGTGGCTCATCAAGAACATAGTTACTAGCAACAATATTTCAATTCAGAGATGGGCATGCAGATAAGCAGGATTCTCTTCGGGATGACCCCAGGGGTATCTCTCAGTCTATTGACAACAGGCGGTACCCTAGACTCCTCATCCAGCAAGAGAGAAGCTATGCTCAAATTCAGCCTCATACTGATCTGAGGGCTCCAAGTTCTCTGGGGAGTGTGCAGCTGGCATTTCCCAGGACTCCCTTTTAAACAGCTGGCACCTAAGCTAAAGCTGCCAGAAGTTTGAGCCCAAGCTTCATTCAAGGCCACTCTCAGGATTACCTTATAAGAAAGAGAGAACAACAGCATAACAAGGTCCCTTTAATGAAGCCCAGGTCTTCAGTGTGTGCAGCTGTGCTCCAGCGTAAGCATCTCTTTTCTGCAAGAAGCCAAGAACAAGGACCCGTGCATGCACGGCCCTTCAGCCAGCCTGCATCAAATAAAGGTGTTCAAGCAATCTTCGCATAACCCTGGGGAAACAGACAAGGTGTGCTGGAACACCGCCATTCATCCACACTGAGTCGGAGCAGTTACTGTGGACGGCATGTATACCCATGCACACAAATACAGACATCCTAGACAAAACACTGGGAGGGAATATACCAGAGTACTTAAAGTGGTTATTTCAGGATGAGAAAGGGAAATAACAGTGATTTTCATTCACTTTTATTCACACTTTCTAGTGGTTTATATTGAGCATAGACTACTCATTATTTCCAGATATGCTTATAATTGCAGAAGTGATAATAAATATTATATAAACTTTAAGAATTGTATAAATATATGGATTAAAAGATGGAATTATTCTCCCTACTCATTTCCCCAGATTTCCCCTGCTTAACGGCAGGAAAAATTTAGAGTTTAACACACAAATGCACTTATGTAATTTCATAAAACTATAATAATAATTTATTTTATATTAAACAAAATACTTTGGATATCTTTCCCTGTTATTATAAATACATCATTTAAATAGACTTTAATTTTTAAAGCAGTTTCAGATTCACAGCAAATATAAGCAAAGAGTACAGAGAGTTCCCATCTACTATACCTCTGCCACCCCTTCACACCCATCTCCCAGTTATTCACACCAAATTGGTACATTTGTTACAATGGAATGAACCTTCAGTGACAATCATTATTACCCAAAGTCCATAGCTTACATTAGGGTTCACTCTTGGTGCTGTATATTCTACAGGTTTTGACAATGATGCATCCACCATTATAGTACCATACAGGGTAGTTTCAATGCCCTAAAAATTATTTATACTCCATGTATTTATTCCTCCCTCAAGCCCTAGCAACCACTGATCTTTTTATTGTGTCCATAGTTTTGCCTTTCCCAAAATGTCATATACTAGTAGTTGAAATAATATAGTAGCCATTTTTGATTGGTTTCTTTCACTAAGTAACATGCATTTAGGGTTCTTCCATGAATTTCATAGCTTAATAGAATGTTCCATGTGCACTTAAGAAAAAGTATATATTCTGTTGTTGGATAGAGCATTCTGTTAGGTACAACTGTTCTATAGTGTTGTTGAAGTACTGAATTTTTTTTATTGATCTTGTTCCATTCATTATTAAAAGTGAAGTATTGAAGTATCCTATTATTATTGTGTTGCTGATTATCCCTTCAGTTCTATTAAAATTTGCTTTACACATTAGGATCTCTGAGATTCAGTGCATAAATACCTATAATAGTTAAAACTTCTTGGTGAATTGCCCCCATTACCATTATGTACTGTCCTTTGTTGCCTATAACAGTTTATAGTTTACTCTATTTCTGAGATTAGTGTGGCTACTCCTGTTTTCAGTTACCATTTTCAAGAAATATCTTTTTCAACCCTCTACTTGTAGCCTGATATGTGCCCTTAGATCTAAAGTCACTTTCTTGCCCAGCTGGTGTGGCTCAGTGGTTGAGCATCAGCCCATGAACCAAGAGTTCAAGGGTCGATTCCTGGTTGTAGCACATGCCAATCAATGCTTCTCTTTCTCATCTATGTTTCTATCTCTATCACTCTCCCTTTTTCTCTCTCTAAAAATCAATAAAAATATATATATTTTAAAAATCCATTAAAGTCAGTTTTTTGTAGACAGCATATAGTTGGATCTTGTTTTCTTATCAAGTTAGCCAATCTATATCTTTTGATGAGTAAAATCCATTTACATTTAAAATAATTACTTACAGAGAAGGACTTACTGTTGTCATTTTGTTCATTATTTCCGGTTATTCTTGAGGCTTTTTGTTTCTCCTTGCCTCTCTTACTGTCTTCCTCTGTATTTTGTTGATTTTTTTATATTGATATACTCTGATTTTTTTCTCCTTTCTTTTTGTGCATTATATATATACTAGAGGCCCAGTGCACAAATTCACACACGTGTGGGGTCCCTTGGCCTGGCCGGTGATCAGAGCCAATAGGGACCACAGGAGGTTGGCCGGCCAGGGGAACGGGCCATGGGAGGTTGGTTGGCCAGCCCGACCGGGCCTGATTAGGGCCGGCTGGCCAGTGGGAGAGGCCACTGGAGGTTGGCCAGCTGGGGGGAGGGGCTGTGGGAGGTTTGGCCAGCTGGGGGAGGATGGCTGTGGGAGCACACTGACCACCAGGGGGCAGCTACTGCATTGAGCATCTGCCCCTTGGTGGTTAGTGCATGTCATAGCGACCGGTTGACCAGTCAGTCGGTTGTTCAGTCATTCGGTCGGTCACTTAGGCTTTTATATATATAAACTAGAGGCGTGGTGCACAAAATTCGTGAACGGGGATGGGAGGTCCTTCAGCCTGGCCTGTGCTCTCTCACAATTCAGGACCGCTCACTCTTAACTGCTTGCCTGCCTGCTTGTTCCTAACTGCTTGCCAGCCTGCTCACTCCTAACCACTCACCTGCCTGCCTGCTCAGTGCATGTCATAGTGACCAGTCGTTCCAGTTGTTCTTTCGTAATGGTCGCTTAGGCTGATAGATATAGATATAGATATAGATATAGATATAGATATAGATATAGATATAGATATAGATATAGATATAGATAGATATTGATATTCTTATTCATATTATTTACTCTTATTTCTTTATTTACTCATTCATATTTTGGGTTAAATTTCACCTGTTTTTCACTTCTTAAGGTAAAAAATTAGATCAATAATTTTAGATATTTCTTCTGTTCAAATTTAAACAAAGTTCTAATTATCCTCTAAGTACTGATGTATTTGTATTCCATAAATTTTTATATGCTGTATTTTTATCATTCTGTTCAAAACAAATTTAAATATAATTTTCTTTTGTTAGTTTTCTGGACCTATATTTATTTACAAGTGTGTTCCTTCATTTCTAAATATTTGGTAGATTTTATAAATTGACTTTTGTTATTGATTTATAGTTAATTTCATAATAGTCAGAAATATTCTGTATGCATGATTTTAATCCTTTGTAATTTATTCAGATTTGTTTTCTGATTTAGCAGATGGTCAATACTGGTGAATTCTATGTGCACTAGAAAATAATATTTATTCTACAGTTTTTAAGTGTAATATTCTAGAAATGTCAATTAGGTCAATTAATTTCTTGTTCTACTAATGTCTGAAAGAGGTGTGGATATATCTATTTTCTCTCTCTTTTTTAAAAATATATTTTATTGATTTTTTACAGAGAGGAAGGGAGAGAGATAGAGAGTTAGAAACATCGATGAGAGAGAATCATCGATCAGCTGCCTCCTGCACATCTCCTACTGGGGATATGCCCGCAACCCAGGTACATGCCCTTGACCGGAATCGAACCTGGGACCTCTCAGTCCGCAGGCCGTCGCTCTATCCACTGAGCCAAACCGGTTTCGGCTATTTTCTCTCTTTTGCTGTCAATTTTTTTTTCTATGTATTTTGAACCTCTGTTATCAGACTCATAAACACTTAAAATTGCTATAACTTTAGTGAACTAACCCTTTTAATCACTAAAAACGAATTTACTTTTTCCATTAACAGAGCCACATAAACTTTCTCAGATTAAAATATAGTTGGCATACTACATTTTCCATCCTTTTATTTTCAATATTTTGTTTACTATTTCAAATGTGTCCTTTTTAAAGAGCGTATCTTGCTTTTCTATCTAGTCTAATAATTTGTCTTTTATTTCAAATATTTATTCCATTTTGTTTAAGGTGTTATTGATATAGTTGGTTTTAAGTTTACCTCTTGTTATTTGTTTTTTATTTAACCTAGATTTTGACTTTTTAAAAATTTGTTTTATTCTCTCTTCTCTTTTAAAAAAATATATAATTATATTTATTACGGTTGCCCTATTGGTTACAAATGGATCTTTAACTTATTACATTTTAGCTTCAAAGAACATTTTACCATTTCATGTATAAGAACTTCATAAAATTATATTTCCATTTTGTTCGATTTTTTCTATTGTCATAAATTTTATTTCTGCCTACATTATTACCCCATACTATATTGATCTTATTTTTGCTTTAAACAGTTAATTTTTAAAATAAATAATTGGTGAATAATAACATTGATCAATTTTAAGTGTATAATTTAAAAACATATAAATTTATATATCTGTAATAAAGTTCATTAACTTTAAATGATAATTTGATGAGTGTTGTTGATCAGTCTCTGTTTTAATTTTTAATTTACCTACTAGTGTCTTTGGAAGGGCCAAAGTTTTTATTTTTTTGATGGTGTAAACATAAATTTTTTATGATCTGTTTATTTGTCCTATGTAAGAACTGTTTTCATAATGTAAATTTACAATAGTTTTTTTCCTGTTATCTTCTAGATTTTAAATTTTACATTTAGATCAATGATCTATTTTGAATTATGAAGTATAATATGAAGTGAGGGTCATGAATGGTATTTTTGTATATGTCTCTGATGATTTTAGTAGCATTTATTAAAGGACTATTATTTACCCATTGAATTGTCTTTGCACCTTTGTCAATTATCAGTCAGTCATAAATACCTGGACTTATTTCTGTTCCATTGACCTATGTGTTTTTCCTTATGCAAATAAAACACAGCCTTCTTAAGTTATCTTTATAGTAAACTTTGATATCTGTTAGAAAAATCCTCCTACTCATTCCTTCTTTGGGAAATTTGTTTTGGATATAGTAGATTCTCCATGTTTCAAAAAAAAATTAGGATCAGAATAACAATAGCTACATAAAAAGTATGTTAGAATTTTTATTGAAATTATATTGACCTCATAAGTCTATTGTGGAGAATTGAGTTTTCTAATCTAACAATTAAGTCTGTATTTTTTTTTTAATCTTCACCCAAGGATATTTTTTCCATTGATTTTTAGAGAGATTTGGAAAAGCGAGGGAAAGACAAAGAGAAATATTGATGTGAGAGAAACACATCGATTGGTTGCCTCCTACACCAGCCCTAACCAGGGCCCGGGCCTGAAAGAAGTCTGCAACCAAGGTACTTGCCCTTGACTGGAATTGAACCTGGACCCTCTGGACCGCAGGAGGACGTGCTATCCACTGAGAAAAACTGGCTAGGGCACAATTGAGTCTTTTAGACTAATAATATTGAGTCTTCGAATCTATGAACATGGTACTTTCTCAGTTTATTTAGCTACGGTTTAACTTCCCTCAGCAATGTTTTATACTTTTTAGTGTATCAACCTAGCAGCAATTTCAGCTAAAATCTTGTTTTAAGGCAATGGTTCACACACTTTGACATGCATCAAAATCAGCTGATAGGCTTGTTAAAAACACAGGGCCTTGAGTCCCAACCCCTGAATTTCTGATTTAGTTAGTCTAATACGGGAAATGAATTTGGCATGTCTGACAACTTTTTCAGTTGATGCTAAAATGGCAGCTTAGTGTATTTCTGTTTTGTTTTGTTTTAGTATTTGTTTCGGCCACACACATAGTGAATTAGAGCTAAAAACCCATGTGAGCACTTTTTATAGTTATGAAATTTTTAAAAAGAGTTTATTTTTTTCCTAAGTGTATTGATCCCAATGGGTGAGCAGTAAATTTTTACCTGTTTTGTTTTACAACGATGTCGCACAAGTTGAGGTATCTTATTCTTGGGAGGTAGTCTTCTATGAGACCTCCCACCTTATGGCAGGTCTAGACTTGTTCTCGTTTCTCTTGCATCTTGAAAGACTAAAAAATTATGTGTTTCTGCAGATTTGCTCAGGGCAAAGCCAGCTTCAATGACTCACTTAACTCTCTGGATTCCCGTTTTCACTTAGTTATTGGTGTGGGTGAATTTTATACTTTGTTGTTAGCTCATGTGCAAATATTTTTTAATTTATATTTTACTCAGGATGTTTAGTAGTTTCTGATGAGAAGCTCAGACAAGACATGTAGTCAGACTTGTCTGACTACTTGAAATAGACATCTTTTAATTAAATTCTTAAATTTCATGGCAACATAGTTTTTATCTATTTATTATAGGCTGTTTTGTGTGTGTTTTTCCTGGCAAACCTTATGTCCCTGCCATTTGTTTTTTCCTTATTTCTTTCTCATTCTTCATCCCCCTTTAAAAATTCTTAATGTCCTATACTGATTTCCTTTTGATCAATAGTTATATATGAATGAGGTGAATTCCTACTGGACCATTGATTTCACAGTTATGTAGACATGAAGCCATGGTTCTGTTCCAGAAAAAAAAATTTTTTTTCTTTTAATGGCATATGGTATGTGTGTGAGTGAATATTTTAGGCTTTAATTTTGAGTGAACTGAGAGCTATTCTGCAGAATTATTCATGGTGCAGCAAATTTTTCTCCTCCTACTGACTTACTTATAAACCACTTCTGGGAACTGTGCTGTCTTTGCATAATTTATTGTTTTGTCACACTCTTATATTTTTTTACATATCCTACCAATGAAAATCCAGGGAGATCCCTCCTACTGGTTCATCCACTTAGTTCCCATTGTGGCAAATGAGTTCCTATTGTTTTTCTCCTTAGGTTGTGCCACTGGAAATAGAATTGTGATCTGCAATATACAGATGACATCATAGAACTGTGCATTTGAAAGCTATATAGTGTTATTAAACACTGTCACCCCAATAAATGTAATAAAATATATACAAAGAAAACTCTCTTGTAATATCCATTTTCTTTTTCTTTGCCATCTTCCTATCATCAACAGGACTGTCAAGTGCCACTTGCTTTGTCATCAGAATTTGAAGAAAATGATTGAATAAAATTCATTTTAATTTAGAATGACTTAAAGTTCAGATACACACAAGCTAAGGTTTTATGTCTTTCTTGCTCCATTATTCAGCATATAGAAAAGGCAAAGCAAGAGAATTAAAACAAAATTTGCTCCTGATGATATGTGCATAGATATCAGTAAGATCATGTATATATAAAATATCACTTTCTTCTTTCCACTTATATAACTTCCAAGTCGCTTCAGCCAAAATTAAATAAATCAAATCATTGACCACAATATGAACATATTAAAAACTGCTTTGTAGTTCTGTGTATGTGCATTCTCCAAGCAAATACGGTGTTGAATCCAACTTTTATTTGCTCAGTATAAATTGAGGGAAAAGCATTTAAATTTAATATAAATAATTTATGCTTATGTAAATTAAATAGCTAAATATTTAAATGTAGGCATTATGGATTATCCAAAACTCTCTGTCTATATTATCTTACATAGACCTCAATAGGACAGGACTAGTTATTTTTCACTGCTACCAGAATGCCATCAATTATTGAAGTATTTAAAATCAAACACACACACACACACACACACACACACACACACACACACAATGTTGTAATTTACAGTTTCAAAATTTTGAAAACAGATGGTAGACAATATGACCATTCACCTTCAGACAGTAAAAAGGGAATGAGGAAAAGAAGAATATGATCAACTGAAAATTCTCAAAAGTGTATAGCATACAGATAGATTAGTCACACTACACTTCCCTCCTAGAATTTTTGTGTTGGATATAGTCCTTGTTTACATGCAGTTAACACAACACTAAAACTATTAACTACATAACCTAATGTACTGCAAATCCTGCCTGTTTGACCAATATTGCCAAACATTAATTGATTTTGAAGTAGCTAGATTTTTCTCTTACATTTTCAAAATGTTTGACAAAAATTTTAAAGTGTAATGAAAAACAGAGGAAGATACTCCCAAAACTACATAAAATGCATTTGAAAGTTATCTTGGGTTATTCAAGATAAAATGCCTCAAAAAATAGTCTTTGTATTCTGGAAAACACTCAAAATATTTTTGAAGTTTTGGTGACACCCCGTTCTTTGTGAAGAAAATTAATCACAGTATCGATGGAGCAGAAAACACAAGGGAATTTTCAATGAAATGTTTTCTTTCTTTTTCACTGATGCAATATTTGAAATGGGAGCATAGGGCATATTTCTAAGCAAAGCAGTTGTCAGCAAGCATGGCTCTTTCCAGCAAGTCACCTGTGGGCTATGAATAAGTCATTGTGGACATCAAATTAAAACATGAACTCAGTATCTGTTTCAAATTAAATGTGGTTTCTGTGATTGAGTAAATAATTTATTAGTCTTTTCATGTTCTTCATCTCCATTCAAAACAGTCTAATGAGAATAGAGGTAATTATGAATCACTAATTACCTCTATCACCTCAAGAGGAAGGTCTGTGTCCATTTAACAAATGGGAGAACTGATCTTGATCATTGAAGAAATTAGGCGGGAAGAGATGTCTATTGTTTTGTAGACAGGATTCAGTGCTCTTCCTCTTTTCCAACAAACACTTATTTCCAGGAAAGAGTTAAAAGCCTTTGTTGAAGTCACGTGGAGTCCAGATCAGAGCTGTGACCAGAGCCCACAGTACCTCCCTGACAGCCCAAAGGCTACCTCCTGATCATGTTACCTGACTTGCTTTTCATAAGCTCTCTTCTCTTTAACTTGGTATCATATGAAAACTTTTCCAGTTATCACAACTGTAAAAAGCAACTCACTGCTGGGTGATAGGATTTTGGCCAGGTAGACACTAAAGGCTGAACATGGCAAAGACTTCTCCCCAAAGATAGTGTCCCATGAATTCCTATCCACTGGCCTAGGCATGTACCTTTGATGTTCCCCTTGGTCTGGTGGGTTTGGTGGACAGTTAGATGGACTTTTGGATAGAGTTCAAGAACTAGACACCCTGGTTCAAGGACTAGTCCTCGGGGAGAAGAGTCATGCAGTAGGATGAAACAAGCTTTGGACATAGAAGCAAGACAACTAAGAGCACTTAGGCAAATATTTACAAATTGAGCAACATTCCTACTGGTCACGCTATTGATGACTAATATAACCAAATCAATGTGTGTGTGCTTCAAAACCAATCACCAGAGTAACATACAGGGATTTCTTATTCCTTCCTAATAGTTGTTTTTATCTCCCTTTCTCTGATGGTCAGCAATTCATAGCAAATCATTTCAATTTGTGCAAAATGAGGCATAAAGAGGCAAGTAAATATTCAAGTTGACTATTTCAGCTATAAAAGTGAGTTAGAACCAAAATGTATAATTCCCCTCGAAAAAATTCCCTTAGTCTTTCAGCTCAATCTTTTCCCCTGTGCCAGTAATATACATCCTTCAGGAAACAGAAGGAAAGAGAGTTCACCAACTGCCAAGATTTACATTCTTTTTCTTGCGTGCAGCCATTCTTCTTTTCACTTGCACTCTCCTCACCTTCTTTGTCCCTTTTTTCCTTCATTCTAATCCACTTTCTCCATTCATTTATTCATTCATTAATTCAAAAATAGCTATTGAGTCCCAGATGGTATTCTAGGTGCTTGACACTCATCAGTGATCAAAGCAGACAGAAATCCTTGCTTGTGTGAAGTTTGCATTCTCCCACGTCCTACATATTTAATTAGGTGAGCTGATATGGTTCAGAGACTCCTAGAAGCACCAATCCTGTCACTTTGGTCCACAAGTGCTGCCCTTCCCCCATAGTTCCTGCATTTTCTCTACATGGAGTTGAGGGGCATGTGTATAGGCAGGAGAGCTTCAGAACAGTGATAAAAATGTATCAGTCTGTGAAAGGACAGCACTACCAAACAAAACCCAAGTGCAGCCAGGTAGGCTTTCTATTCTACATTTGAGGATAAGCCAGAGTTTACTGGTATGATTCTATATGGCATTAGGAAGAGGTCATAGGATACAGAGTCACATAGCCCTATGGATGCATTTTAGTTCTGTGGCCTGACTTAGTTCTTAGTTCTCAGTTTTCCTAACTTCTGAATGAATTTAACATCACTTACCTATTTTACTCATTCATTAAGTATTTATTAAGCACCTACTCTTACTAACCATTGCAATAAATTGTGGCTATATAACAATGAGGAGTCCAAAATTCTTGCCTTCTTGGAGCTTACAAGGAGATAATATTGTCAATCACCATAGAAAACTTGGATTCACCTTATCTTTCTATAACAATTACTGAAGCAAAGAGCTAATTCTGAAATAATCTTAAAGTAGCATCAGAATTTAGCATGCATCTACCATATATGCTTTCATTAAGTTCTACTTTTTTTTTTGCTATACAGATGAGTTCAACAAAGCCAGGTGCAGTGGGAAAAGAGCAACATCCATTAGTGATGTTTTTAATAAGCTATGGATCAAATCATCTAGTATTTCTTGGAAAAACTGAGACATGAGTATAAATAAGAGCAGAGGAAGTATTAACTAGTTATGACAGTTCCTGATGGTCATTCAGAGAAGCAGATTATCTAAGAAAGGAACAAGACTGAGGAAGATTTTGGGGGCTTGGTGGCAATTCCATCACAGGAGGCAGCAGGAAGCCAGCGCATGCCCAGGACATGTGATTCCTCCACCAAGGGACATTGTCTCCCACAGCTCCTTCCTTTAGTACCTACTTCTTTTTCAGCTCCTCTTTGAAGTTTATCTCCATTTTTCAAGGCTTAGAATCCATGCCCAATGGAATACTGGCTATGAAATTTATAAATGTATATCTGTATTCAAACAGCCAGGCCATTGAAAAGCTCTTGACATGATTCTGAGATAGATTAAAATCACAATGCTTTCTTGATCGTTGAGTCACATAGAAAGAAATGGAGTTTTCTGAAAGATTAACTTTTCACAAGGCCATTTAAGTTACTACCAGAATTTTTCTAGAATCTTCTCTATTTCCAAAGTATACAATATGTTATCTTTTCCTTTTTAAAAATTGATTTTCTGGTTACAATCCATTTTAAATTCCATTTGGAAGTAGTAATATATGTTATATAGCATATATAAATAAACATTACAAGAAATTACAGTCACCTTTGGATTCATATAACTTCTAAGAATAAGAAATGATTGTACACTATGTAATCTATGAATCCCATTTGTTGCTAAGATTTAATATGTCATGAGACTCTGATTTGAATGCATAGTATTTATTCTATGTTCTGTTTCAAACACTATTTTTCTACTTTATTGTGCCCCTTTATTTTCCCATCCCACGTAATATTCTCTCTGACTCTGAAGACTTAAAGCTCGTGAAAGCAAGGATCTTCCCCACCCCATTTTGTTCATTGTTATGTCTCCAGAACCAAAACCAGTAACAGGTATATAGTAAATGCTCAATATTTATTGATTGTTGAATGAGTTCAGATTTTGTATTTTGGATGATAATAGCACTTAGTATCTGTGAAACACTCTTCTAAGAACTTTATACATAATAACTTATGTAATCCTCAAAATAATAACCCTTGGCACAGAGCAGATATAAATTTTTCCAAGTTTAGTCACAAGTTGCCTGGCCCTAAGTCGATGCTATTAACTGCTGTGCTAACTCTCTAGGTTGGTGTAATTTTTTAAATTAATTAATTTTTAATTTTATATTTCTTTTCAATTATTTTATGAGTTAGGTAAAAAAAGGTAAGTGTCCCCCTCCTCACTCATGTTCTTTAGACAAACCCTTCTCTTTCCTAGAGGCAGCCATATTGGCTTCAGTTCTAATTCTGGATTTGCACTCTCCAGACATGTAACTTTAGAGAGACTACTTAATCTTTCTGTGCCTTGGTTCTCTTGTCTGAAAAACAGGCACAATACTACCAGCTCTGCCATGTCATTTTTATAAGGATTAAGTAAATTGATACATGTAAAATACTTAGAATAATATCTGTCACAAAGTAGATGCCAATAAATATTTGCTATTATTAGTTTTGTGTATTCTTCCAGATATTTTATTTCACATGCAAGATATATATATATATTTACATAAACACATTCATTCCTTCCATTCTTTTTTTTACTAATAGTATTCTGCAACTTGCTTTTCTCATATCACAATCTTAAAATATTAATCAAAAAATAAGTCATGAATACATTTTATTTTGGAATAACTCAGTCTCATCCTTTCCAATGCATTTCTTCTTCCCTTAAAGAAAGTTAACTAGGTTTTCCTGCTCCTATTCTATCCTTTCTTATTTTTGTAACAGAAATTGATGAAGAATTGCCATACTGGGGATAACATGGGATCGACATGCATTTAAAAAGTCAGTTAATAAAAATTGAATGATAGTATGAATTCTAATCTTTTGAAACTGGTTCTAATCTCTGACCCAGTAGCTGTGGCAGCACCAAGAATTTCTGTATCAAGGGGTTGGGTGTTAGCAATCTGACCAGAAGGTGGGGTTAGGAGATAGATCTTAAAGCTGCATTGCAGAGCAAGCACACTGTTTTCACCTAGGTTTAGTATATATTTAGGGAGGGGGTGTTAGCTGGTTAATATTATGGAGGAGAGTCACCAAACCTCTTTCTTGTCCATCAAGGCACTCCTTGGCCCTCCCCCTGCTCGGTGGTGTGTTGCCCTTGGCTCTACCATTTGGAAAAAAAAATAAAACAAACAGACAAAAACAACAACATAGAAATATAAGACTGATTTGCCTTGCCCAGTTGAGAGACCATTACAACCTCAGGAGGAAGCTACTAAGAGAGGAAGATGTCAGGGAGGAGTTGGTTTTACTTAGGATTGAATTTATAGCAAGGGTAACTGACTCTCAAACAGGCCGGAGAAGGGCTTCAGGGAGAGGGAGGGTATAAACACTGGCTATTGATAAAACCCCCTCTACCTTGTTTTCTGTGTCAGAGGGAACAGGGCAAGTGGCCTGAACGGGATTAGAGGCATCCTGTTCCAGGGAACAAAGAGACTGCAGCTGCCAGCAGAGAGCACCATAGACACTCAAATGGCGAGGCCTGTGCCTCCTGAGGGAACAGAGGTGAGGGTGATAGTGAAAGGCAATAGGAACCTGCAATGGTAGGTATGTATGGACTCTCTCAGACCCCATCTTAGTCTTAGAAACAGAAGAAAAGTTGCAGGACAGCTCAGCACTGCCTTTAGTTTTGGACTACAATAAGGGGACGCTGTGGACCCCATAGAAATTAGAGACCAGAAAAAATCTGGCTCTCCAGCCAGTTTAAGTGGCTTCTAAGGCACAAGTTATTTAAAAGTGTTGAGGAAATTTTGAAGCCACGTACTGACTCTGGTAATGAAGCTTCAGAGAGACTGTCATCCAATAACCCACACTGGTAAGCTAGAGGCCACCGAATATCCCCAGAGCCTGGTTCCCAGCCTCTCCACCCTCAGGAGCTTCTGAATTAGAGACTTCATCCCAAACTCAGCCTCCTTAACCCCTTCCAACCCAGCCCTGAATGGCCCCACATGCAAAAGGATGTCTCCAGGGAAGGACAAAGCTTGGCTTGGGCAGTATTACCTTTAAGACTATGCCTTTACTGGCTTTGTGTACACAGAGCTTTCTTCCCAAGGAATGCGGACACTACATGGTTTCCTAGCTGTTTCAGGTGCTCTGAACAAACGAGTTCCCGCTCTCAGGGAATCGAAACTATACAGTTTCACTCTGTCCTGTTGTGTTGTCAGCTGGCTTTCAGCATTCCCCTGTCCCCACAAAAACCTCAACACGGATCCCTTGCAGGGATGTTGTACAATAGGTGCTTTCATTCCTGATTTGGCACCTGCAGCCCTGGGTTAACAGTGCCATGGAGCAGAGAAAGCGCTACGAAAGAGTGTGGTGCTGGGGACCCTGCTCTGTCCTGGAGCAGCTGAGCAGAGGCCGGTGGGAGCACCGTGCATGTCTGCAGGGAAGGAAGGGGTGAGTTTTGGAAGAACCATTCCTTCTGCTACCCTGAGTGCTCTGAACGTCTATTGGGTGTGCACCCTGCCAGGCACAGACAGTAATAACCATGTTTGGGGCTCCCAAGGGGGAAACAGAGCACAGAAACAAACATACCAGTCAAGGTTCTTGGTTACAAGTCACAAAATCCATCCTTAATAAGAAAGCTGGCTCTGTAACTAGTCTCTATCTAAGGTCTCCATTCTGCTTTCTTCAGTTACTAGCTATGCAACCTATATAACTACTTAACCACTTTATGCTTTATGCTCTCATTTGTCATATGAGGGCTATAGTATATGTATCGCTTGTAAGGATTACAATATTGAATTAGTGTGAACTAACTAAAGCAATGCCTGATTCATCTTAAATATACAGGAGATGTTAGCTATCATTGGCATCAGTTTATCTTCAATCAAAAGGCCTACGGAGCCCTAATTGGTTTGGCGGTCTGCAGACTAAAGGGTCCCAGGTTCGATTCCAGTCAAGGGCATGTACCTTGGTTGCGGGCACATCCCCAGTAGCGAGTGTGCAGGAGGCAGCTGATCGATGTTTCTCTCTCATCGATGTTTCTAACTCTTTATCCCTCTCCCTCTCTCTTCCTCTCTGTAAAAATTCAATAAAATATATATTTTTTAAAGGGCCTATGGAAGCAGATTCAGGAAATGGGCAGGCACCGAGAGAGGTTAAGAAGCAGGATTCACAGCAAAGTTTATTCTGATCACTTCAATGCCAGCACTGCTGTAGTGAAATCAACTATAAATTATTTTTTTCCTACTAGCTCCAAATTCAAAGCCCTGTACAAAAGCAAATAATTGTTTAAGCCCTGACATCTGGTCTACTCTGGGTTTTTTTTGTTTGTTTGTTTTTTGTTTGTGTGTGTGTGTTTTTTTACTGTGAGGTTGTACTCTGTCTCTTATCAAGACTCACATAATGGTAGATTCCTCCAATGTAGGAATGGCAACATTATCAACAATCAAAATTGACAAATATTCATACAAAATGAGAGTGTTCTAGCAAAGGTGTGAATCTAGGGCCATAGCCATCACTATACTTCCTAGGGGAGTCAGGAGCCCCTCCTAATCCTGGTCTTTCTTTAGGGCACTCCTGGTTCAGTGGATGGCCCCTTCATGCATCCAGTGCACAAGCTAGAATCCCAGGTATCATCCTTGACACCTGCCTCTCCCTTAACCCACACTTTCAATCCGTCACCAAGTCCTTTCAGTATCACTGCTTAATAATTATCACCTGCATCCATCCACTTACCTTCAACCTCCTACTCCAAACCACCACCATTGTGCTGTTAGACTATTACAGGAACCTCATCACCGGTCTCCCTCTCTTTAGTCAATTCCCCTACAGCTGCCACAGGGATCTTTTCAAAATGCAGATCTGTGACTTAATCATGACTCCAGTTTTTAATGACTTCATAAATCTCTTAGGTTAAAGATGAAACTCATTAACATGCTCAGGGGCTCCTGCCTGCTTTCGGTTCTACCTCCTCTTTCAATTCAAGTGTGCTATGTTCTCCCTCCCTCGCCGACTCCAGTCACAGTGCTCTTCTTCCTGTCCCTGTGGTTCATGTGCTCTCTCTTGCCACAAAGACGTTGCCCACATAGGGCACTTTCCTTCCCTCTTCTCTTTTAACCCCTATCATTATTCAGCGCTCAGATCAAGTCTTACTTCCTCATGGGAGCCCACCCTGACCAGGACAAATCCTTGCATTACAGACTCTCTCAGCTTCCTGACTCTCTCTCATAGGGGCATTTATCATGATTGTCAGATTTCCTTTGTGTGATTTAGCATCTCCCATTTGTTCAATGAATGAGTGAGTGAGTGAGTGAGTGAGTGAGTGAGTGAGTGAATGAATGAATGAATGAAAACCTGGTCTCTCACTAGCAGTAAACATACCCTTGATCTTGAACTATGAGTGAGAATTTGTTAGATGGAGGAAAAGAGGCATAGAAGCATTCCTGGAGAAAAAATATGGATTCAAAAGTCCCAAGATATGCAAGGGAAGGCTGTCTTTAGACAAAGGTTAGCATGGATGATGTACAGAGTAAGGAATAGGAGATGGATAAGAAAGAGAAGAAAAAAACAGTAAATAAAGCTGTAAAAGTCCTTGAATGCGTACTGAGAGGTTAGACTTGTTTTCTTCTGTGGACACTGAGAGAATCTGTATGCCTAAGCAAAGGAATATCATGAACAGAAATGCATATGAGCACTGAAGCAAGGACATATCTCCAGTCTTTAAATTTTTATCAAATTAGCAACTATTTACACTTCCACAGCCAACTCTTAGTCATCCATGCATTAGTCATTTGGAAAATATCTGTTCACCAAGTTGTTCAGGTTTTCCAAATTTTAGCCCATTTCATTATACCATTTCAGAAAACACACTCATTAATATGACCACTAACCTTATTGGGAAAGTGTTTTAATATTGGGAAGCTGTCAGATATAAGTTTTTCCATATCAAATTTTACTTGAACATTTAAATTCTATCATTGGCAATAAATTCCACAATCCTTTTCCTTGAAGTGAGAGGCTAACTTTGTTAATTTAAGAAAATGTTTGCCAAATACCCAAGTCCGAATAATTATAACTTGTCATTCTTTCAAAAAAAAATGGTGTTACATTAAAAATGCACATGTGCTTTCTTTTCTAGGAAACCACCAAACGTCCATATGTGGCAGGGGTGCTTCATATATTATTTTCCATGTTGTCACACAGAATAGTAAAAACAATGTACTCAAAGATCAAGATTTAATAAAATAATAATTTCTTCCTGCTACATCAGGAGAGCTCAGTGTGGAACCATCATTATTTTCCACTGTAAGCATGTGGTGCTGAAGAAGACAATGACTACTAGTATGGTTTGGTGCCACTGCCTTGATTTCTGCTCAGCAGTTTTAACAAGCATTGCTTGTGTATAATCAGTGGAAATGTCAACAGGGACCCAAAAAAGGCAAATAATATGTAAGTATTATTATGAAAAGAATTAAAAAACATTTTTTAAATCCTCACTCAAGGATATTTTTTTCCATTGCTTTTAGATAGAGTGGAAGGGATAGGGGAGAGAAAGAGAAACATCAATGTGTCTCGATTGGTTGCCTCCCAAACATGTCTGCAACTGAGGTTCGTGCTTTTGACTGGAATCGAACCTGGGATCTTCTGGTGCTCGGGCTGACACTCTAACCACGGAACCAAACCGGCCAGGGTTATTATAAAAAGAATTTATCCTTGTAAACCATGCAGAAGAATCTTGGGACATCCGGTGTCTATGAACAACACTTGGAGAACCACAAACATCAAAATTAAATTAGAAACCTAATGGTTTGTTAACAATGAAATGGGGCTCAGCTTACAATACAAATTAATTCATGATTTATTGTGTTCAAAAAGTTCACCTATACATGTGTTTACTACTTCAAGAGCAATGTGTGTGTTATCACTAAATAAAATGAAGTTTAAAAAAATAACATTCAGGTGACTCATCAGTTTGGGTCATTGTAAAGGCTGCCCTATTGCTAATAGGGAGAGGAGTCATTTTCCCTGAGTCTATGGTTGTTGTCACTAAGTGGTCTATTTAGTGACTCTCAGCAACTGAGGGCAGTCAATGACAGTGGGTACGCAATTTTGAAAAGTTGTGTGAAGTGACATTTCACTTAATAGCTTTTCACATAACCAGAGCTGAACTGGAGAATAAGGGTGTGATGTAGACCTTCTCCTCATGGGAGAAGTAGTACTTCAAATAGTAACACTATTCAAGATGATTTCTTCTCTAGCAATTTACTTCATATCAGCTGTTTATTCTGACTGAGCAGGGCAGTCCCCACATTTTTACCTAACACCTTATCAAACTGACATGTGAAAAAGTCAGACTTAAGTTTTTCAAAGTAATTGCCCAGCCCATGCTGAAAGCTATAGTGAATAAAGTCAGCTGATTCATCCTAAGCATTTTTTAACTTGCCAACAAGTAGAGGCAGGAGTAGAGCATGTGAAAGGCCATTTGAGCACCGTTCTGCCAACTGGGCAGGCACTAGCCATGCTAACACTTGTGGTTTCCCACACTGGGTGGGTTTCTATGAGTCATGCCCACCTTGTGAACGTAACAAAATCATGCTTACAAAGTAAGATAAGGAAGAAATATTGTTCTATTCCAATGGCATGAGTATGGAAACCAAGCTTTGGTTATTGATCCCTAGTGGAGGACCATAACAAAGCAGAAGTATGCAGTCTTGGTGCAGAGAGCAGCATCTCCTATTTATTAATGTTTCAAAATCATTTTATGTTCCTTATGTTTGATATTATCGATATGCAGAAATGAAGGATTCATGTTAAGTTCGTAGGCACTTTCCTTTACCTATTTCTCAACTCTGTGAGATGTTCTAGTAGATATAACCTAGAAAGGCAAGTATTCAGTCAAGTCAAATCAGCACCATCTGAGTCAGTATAATCATACTAAGAAACATCTAGTCAAAAAACCCCATGGAGCCCTAACCGGTTTGGCTCAGTGGATAGAGCGTCAACCTGCAGACTCAGGGGTCCCAGGTTCGATTCCGGTCAAGGGCATGTACCTTGGTTGCGGACACATCCCCAGTGGGGAGTGTGCAGGAGGCAGCTGATCGGTGTTTCTCTCTCATCGATGTTTCTAACTCTCTATCCCTCTCACTTCCTCTCTGTAAAAAAAAAAAATCAATAAAATATATTTAAAAAAAACAACAAAAAAAACATGGAACCAAACCGGCCCAATTCATTACCCTGGCATAGGCCCCATAACCAGGACTTTGTCTCCCTCTAGAACTGCAAATCCCTTCACCTCCTCATATGCACCACAGCTTTCAGAAGTGCCTGCAGTACCCCAAAGGCCTTTTTGAATACTCCCTCCCCCCGCCGCTCCCCAGTCCCCATCTACCTCCCTTCTTTGTACATGCTGTTCTCTCTGCCTGGCGTGCCCCTCTCACCTTCTGGAAGAACTCCTCATGCTTTAAGTCTTAGTCAGAGCTGGGTATCAACCTTCTACGCCCAGAGCATTCTGTACTAGCCTCACATGCCTCCTTGTCACTTTGTTTGTTTATCTGTCTCCTCCATAACTTGGAGTTTGTGAGGGCAGAGATTTTGTCATTAACTTCCAGTTTTTAGCAAAAAGAGTGACATGTGGTAATGTCTCACTGGATGCTGACCAAATATATGCATTGGACTACAATCATCCCTTTTACATTCACCTTAAACAATTAGAGTTTCTCACTAAAATTGAATCCTCTCCTAAAATATAACTTTATCCACAGTCTCAACATTACATCTCCTTTTAGTTTTTCTTTCAGAGCTGTCTCTCTTCATTTTCAAAATTAAAAGATCTCTGTTCACCTCCCTCAACCTCACTTATAAATTCCACTGGTCATTTGTATGCCTTCGCATGGTATAGACCGGTGATGGCGTGTCATCACTGAGCTTTTGAGCTCAGCGTGTCAGCATTTTGAAAAACCCTAACTTAACTCTGAACACATATAGAAATTTTTTGATATTTGCAACCATAGTAAAACAAAGACTTATATTTTTGATATTTATTTTATATATTTAAATGCCATTTAACAAAGAAAAATTAACCAAAAAAAAATGAGTTCGAGCGTCGCCTCTGACACGCGTGTCATAGGTTCGCCATCACTGGTTTTAGACAAATAATTGAGTTTGCCTCATTCAGGGATATGTAGAGCTAAGTCTCTATGAATAGCTGGATATATAAAATAGATTGTTTCCTAATTATCTCAATACCATAATCAAGGCAAGCTGTGGATTAGGGTCTGGGGATGGCAGGCAGGGGGAGGAGGATGGGAGTGGACTGGCCTTCCAGGAAGTCTGATGAGACTTGGCAAGGTTAGGTTGCTTTGCCATCAGGGTCCAAGTTTTAACTTTGAGCAGGTCTTTGGCAGCCTCTTTTCTTTGGCTTTCTCTGAGTGAATCCCCTCCCCCCCCCACCCCCGCTCCCCGCAGGGCCTTGTTCGGTGGGCCTTGTTTAGGTCCAAGGAAGCACTAAGTAAACATAAATTGAGGCAGCTTATTTTAATGATGGCCATTATGACTTTGATTTTTCTTTTAAGCCAAGAAAGCACTGAATGTTACAGATGGAAGAGGATTTGCAGGGGAGGGTTGAGGAGAAAACTGAGACCTTGAGAGGCAACGTGAATAGTGTGGCAATAAGTTCTCCTTAGCCGGAGAGGCAAGAAGGAAACCCAAAAAGCAGCAGCAAGGGCTGGCACAGCAAGAAGCCCCCTGTGTGCCTTGGGCTGCCTGTGTGTGACTCTTCCAACCCCAGGGAGAGAAAAATGAGAGCAGACTTTAGGCAGCTTCTTTTCAAACCTGCCCAAATGTTAACATTTTAATTAAATATATAATGAAAGAAGGAGCAACACCTATTAGTCCTTCACATTCATTGACGGAATCATCTCAATGATAAGAATATCCGTTTCCACAGAATTGAATAAGGTTATTTTTATTTTAAATGTAAAAATGTGGCTTGTAAATATTTTCTTCTTCCTGAACTGACCCACATGCCAACATATTTATCTCCACTGGGATTAAAGCCTGGGGAAACTTTACAGAAATAGATGAATACAGGTACCTGAGAATCTTGTTCATGTGGTGGTTCCAATACAACTGTTCTATCTAAATCTCACTCTTTAGCTTGCAGAGATTTGATTTAAACACCAAACTCGCATTTATTTTAAACATTTTTTATGAAGGGCACCATTCCCTCCTCCTTTTTTCTATTCCTTTTCTCAATGCACATGAGCAGAATATCCAGATACAGATTTCCAGGAAAGTCACACTAGAGAAAATGTAAACAAAAAAAAAAAAAAGCAGGTGAGGATTTTTCGTATCTGTCCTCTTTGTGCCATGCCCACTGGGCAGGCCTGTTTTCTAACTTCTGCCAGGACCTGGCTCCCTACGCCAGGGAAACGTAAATTTTCAGAACTGTGATCACAACACTAGCTAAACAGTGTCCCTGACAGAACATGTTGGGAACAAATATTTCCTCCGGCTCTCTGCTAGTCCTCAGAACCCAGTATGAAGGAGGAATGAGGTCATGGGCACCAGCTCCAGGCGGATCATTTGCACATGTTTCTTGGGAATGATCCCATATAATAAAAGAGAAACATGGTAATTAGCCGTAACTTCGCTACCCTTCCCATTGGCTAATCAGGGCGATATGCAAATTAACTGCCAGCCTAGATGGCGGCCGGCAGCCAGGCTACTGACACGAACAGGAGGCTTGCTTGCTCCAGTGATGGAGGAAGTCAGGTTCCCCGCCTGCCACTGCTGGGCTCTGAACTGCTCTCTAAGAAACACTGTTACAAATATAGAAGCTAAACAAAACCCCAGAAACCTGCTTTCAGCCGGCCAGGATCTCAGAGCTGGAGTCGCAACAAAGTTTCAAATACAGAAAGTAAACAAAGCACAGAAACCTGCTTTCAGCAGCCGAGGTCTGAGCTAAAGCCGCCTCTCAGCTCCAGTGACAGCCATAGAATGTAAATAAATCCCAGAATTAAAAAAAAAGGAAAAAAGGAGAGGCTGGGAGCTTCAGTCACCCACCAGCCTGAAAACAGCCCTCAGCCCCTCACCCAGACTGGCCAGGCACCCCAGTGGGGACCCCCACCCTGATCCAGGACACCCTTCAGGGCAAACCAGCCGGCCCCAACCCATGCACTAGGCCTCTATCCTATATAGTAAAAGGGTATTATGCCTCCCAGCACCAGGATCAGCGGAGCAGAGAGGCCTCCTGGCCCCTGGAGCAGCGTGACAAGGGGCAGCGCCCAAACCCACTGATCGCCTTGCGGCTCTGTGTGTGACAGGGGGCGGGGCCACAACCTCCCTATCTGCCCTGCTCTGTTTGTGACAGGGGAAGGCGCCCCAACCCCCTGATTGTCCTGCTCTGTGTGTGACAGGGTGTGGCGCCCCAACCCCCACATGGGCCCTGCTCTGTGTGTGACGGGGTGGAGCCGCAACCTCCCCATCGGCCCTGCCCTGAGTATGACAGGGGGGAGTGCCCCAAACCCCTGATCAGCCATACTCTGTTGGTGACAGGGGGCGGTGCCCCAACCTCCCAATCGACCCTGCCTTGAAAGTGACAGGGGGCAGCGCCCCAACCCCCCAATCGGCCCTACCCTGAGCGTGACTGAGGGTGGCATCACAACCTCCTGATTGGCCCTGCTCTGTGTGTGACAGGGGGGAGCTCCCCAACCCCCTGATCAGCCCTGCTCTGTGTGTGACAGGGTATGGAGCCCCAACCCTCCTGATGGGCCCTGCTCTGTGTGTGACAGGGGGCAGCGCCCCAACCCCCCAATCGGCCCTACCCTGAGCATGACTGAGGGTGGCATCACAACCTCCTGATCTGCCCTGCTCTGTGTATGACAGGGGGTGGCGCCCCAACTCCCAATCAGCCCTGCTCTGAGCCCGACCAGGAGCTGCGGGGCAGGCACCTAGGGATTGGGCCTGCCCTCTGCCACCTGGGAGCAGGCCTAAGCCAGCAGGTCGTTATCTCCCAAGGGGTCCCAGACTTTGAGAGGACACAAGTGGGGCTGAGGGACACCCCCCACACACACACACTAGTGCACAAATTTTTGTGCACCAGGCCTCTAGTATAAAATAAATTCACTCTCTTTCTGTGAGACTTTGTCCCAAGACTTGGGCATCCTTGTAGAAGAGGGGTTGCTGGAGAGGCTCCTGAGTCCTGTGGTAATGTAAAGCCTTCAGACCAAGTCCAAGGGAAGCAGATGCCCTTGGTAAAGGACAGCCTCAGTAGCAGAAAGGACCAGCTGTTGTGTGGATAATTGACACAGGAAGAGTTCCAAACATTCATTTTATCAGAATAGACTATAAGGATTGCCATCATTTAGGTCAGAAAAATATCAATATTTCAAATCTGAATTTAATATTACTCATATTGCATCGGGCCAAAAAGATCAAGCAAGTTAGCAATAAGTAGGTAAAATTTGTCTAAAGCAGAATTTTTGATAAAATCAGTCAGGCCTCTAAGAAAAATTGATAGTAGTCAAATCCTTTTGTAAATTTAAGATTTATAATTTACGTAAAAGTGTTTCCTACTTAGAGCTTTTGGGATAATATGCTATTGACTATTAAGAGAGCTTTGTTGCCTCATTTTTACTGACTTAATACAGAGATCTCAAATATCCAATCTCAATATTATTATAAATGTAAAATAGCTCGTTGCATTTTTCTTAAGAAATTTGATTTTTATTAAGCAAAACAATTCTGAGAGTGCATTTGCTAACAAATTCTGATGATTTACCTCAACATTCTGTTTATAATACATAACCATGCAGGAAAAAAAAAATAGCACAAAGGCAGGCAGGATAATTTACTTAATTCACAAATTCTTTGTTATTTCCCATAGAGTGAGGCTTACATCTGGAAAAGCTCATGCAATTAAATAGTTTTCCAAGAAAAGACTATTGGAAGGAATTCCAAATATATGCATTTTTTTTTTCATTTTTGGCTGTATCTAATGAAAGCTTTTGAACACAACAATATGCCGAGAAAAGAAAGAAGAAAAAAAGACATGCCATGTTATAGCTTCCTAGGGTTTTGAAGGAACACTTGACTCTGCTGGGGATTGTTCCCTGCCCCAAGGTAGGACTGTACCAAAACAATTCCAGAGTTCGCGCCTGAAATATTTAGGAAAGGAGTTCTATACTGCCAATGATCATGTGTCCTGGTAACTCTCTGCAGCCATGAAGGCTTCCTTTGTTCATAACCTGAATCCTCCCTGTCATCATTTAAGCGATTATTTTCTTTCTCCCCGTGTACGGAACACTAGACAAAGTCATAGACACAGTAGCCTCCTGCTCATCTCCCAATCCCTACAGCTGCATGGCAGTCACCACCAAGAAAGCTCACCTCACTGCTTTGCTGGAGGACAGAAATTGAAGTGGCCATACTTTGGAAGTGAGGATATGGGTCAAAGTAAAGAAGTGAGAAACTTACCATTCCTCATCAAGAGACAGCACTCCATGACAATGCCACACCACAAAGTAGCTCCTGTGTCACAGGAGTTGATCACAGGGCTCTGGAGAAGCCCGTCTTTAGGCATCTTTCTCCCAATCTTTATTTATTTTTTTAAAATATATTTTATTGATTTTTTACAGAGAGGAAGTGAGAGGGATAGAGAGTTAGAAACATCGATGAGAGAGAAACATCGATCAGTTGCCTCCTGTACACCTCCTACTGGGGATGTGCCCACAACCAAGGTACATGCCCTTGACCAGAATTGAACCTGGGACCCTTCAGTCCACAGGCTGATGCTCATCCACTGAACCAAACCAGTTAGGGCTCTCCCAATCTTTAGAAGAGGCTAGTGCTATGGTCTGGCAGAGTGAGAAAGGGAGGAGGGTCTGCAGCAGGGTTTGGAATGATGCCTGACAGGGGCTTATCACTTTGCCTTTCAGATTTGTCTTGATCTCCCCATCTATGTCCATTTCTGACCACCCCCCCCCATTGTTGTTAACCATCATATTTCTGGGTTTAGTTTATGCTTAACATTTATCTCAATTTGTAATTAAAATATTTTAAATGGTTTGTTGCCCCATCTTTAACCTGGAATGTTGTTCCAGGAAGACAAGAACCCTATCTGTTTAGTAACCTTTTACCTGTATCACAGTTAGTTCCTACAGATAATAGGTACATAAGAGAATGAAAGAATGAATGTGTAAACAAGAACCAATCCTTAGCACCCATTTCTCCTCTTCTCAGTTGCTTTTAAATACTTCATCCTCTGCGCTCCCATCCTTCTGCAGCAGGAGCACCGGAACCACATTAGCCTGACTGTCCTTTCATCAGTAGAGAACCCTGGGCAGGGTTTTCCCTCTAGCCCCCCACTGTGCATGTCTAGCCAGCAAACACCTCTAGTTCACTTGCTTACAGTTTCTTGGTGTTTCACTTCAAGCACACCTATGGATTCATGTTTCTGTTTGCAAAGCCACACCACAAAAATTATGTAAATTGAGGCATTATGGGAAAATAATTTTTCTTCAGGGATAAATTTACAAATTTCTCCAGTCCCCTAGGATGATTGGCCCATCCATCTTTTATTCCCAAACTTTTCCTCTCTTTCTGTACAAAAATGAAGGAAAAATGATCTGCTTTAGAAGAGAAAAACAAAGGATTGTATGGACATTTGATTATTTTTAAAGAGGAAGATGAACTAAGAACTATTAAATGAGCTTCTCTTTAAGTAAATGGCATAAGGAAGGAAAAACTAAAGTTCAAACCAGAAAGTCCATTCTTCAGAGAAGCAAGGTAAAACTGGTTTAGTAAATCAAGTCTGCCATAGCTTATTGAGTACTAAAAGGGCACATGGTGAAAGGAAAAAAAATACAATGTGTATCTGCATCTAACAGTGATCTATTTTTTAGGAGTTTGTAGGATCACTGTCAGACACTAACTAATGTGGTGCTTCTGTACTTTCATATTTTTATTTACAAGTTGCCATGCATGTAGTATAGTGAGAGAACAGGGAACCTAGCACAGAGGGGATTCCAAAAATCTTTGTCAAAAGAATAAATAAAAAATCAATTAACTAGACCAGGAGTGAATGCATGCCAAACCAGCAAAATCTCTGACTCAAAATTCTTCTGCGTGCCAACCCTAATTTTTTGAGAACATGTTACGCCTACTTGATATATCTTAAGGTGTACATATGTGAAGAACCTTGAAGAAATAATAAAATTCATTCGAGTGACAAAAACACAGTATATGATGATGAAAAATACATTTATTTTTTAATGTATACATGTACACTGATAGTCCGACAGAAAACTTTATGACTCTGATATTATCAGTGGGACTTTTGCTGCTGCATCACTGATGACAGAGATTTTACATCAGGTTTATATTTTGTGATCTTCAGAGATATGCACCAGCTACTACTTTCATCCATCAGGCTACTACTCCTTTTATGAGACTTAACAAAATTCATCACTGAGAACAAAGACTCACAAGCGTATGTGGATGAAAACATGGAGAGTAACGCTGTTGCAGTTTTTTAAACAGAAAAAATTTTCTGGAATGGCATTCCAAGTCCTCAATAGTTAATTTTCGAAACTTCTCTCTGGTAGTCCTGTCTCTAATCGCTTTTTTTCAATGTTTTCCAAGTCAACTCTAAGGTCAATAAATTTCTGCTTCCAAATTGAGCTACTCTGAAATTCAATCAACTGCATTTCAGTCAGCCATGTCTATCCATGAAAACATTTGTAAGTTTAGTTCCTCCAGTTTCATGCTTTCTGGAAACATGAGTTTTGCTGTCTCTTCCAGTTCTCTGAATTTCGCAAATCTTGAGAAGAACTGATCAACAGTTGACTCGATGATGTTTAAAAACAGCTTTTGAAGGCTTTGACAGTCTGTTCTGTCATCTTTTGGGAGGTCTTTGATGTGCCTCTTAAGGTTTGGGAAATATCTAAATCTCTCACCATCCACATCCCTCTTAAAGACTTCCAGTTTCTTTTCAAAAGCCTTTATGTAACCAAACATAACATCAAGTGTCTTGCCAGTTCCTTGTAATTTAACATTTAAGTCATTCAAATGTTCACAAAAAATGTAAATGGAAGATTATAAGAGAGGGTTTCGCGTGCCAGCAAAAGTTTCTGCCGTGACATGTTTGGCACGTGTGCCAGGCGTTGCCCACCCCTGAACTAGACTGTTGTCTTAGGGCCACTTACAAATGACCTTGAGAAAGTAATTTAACTTCTAAAAGTTTCAAAATCCTAATTTGTAAGATGCTCTTCTCTGTCCAACTCAAGTTGTGGGAAACTGAAATGACATACTGCATATAAAAAAACTTCCTATATTATAAAGCAGAATTTAAATGTGAAGTTTAGTAGTAGTAGTAGTAGTAGTAGTATTTAAGAAAATTATTATGGAAGTCATCAAATTGTTATTCAATAAATATATATCTAAATATATGATAGATACTAGGTGTGGTGCTAGATATGGTTTTCCCTTTTTCCCAATTTTTGGAGTTCTGCAATTGTAAAAATATAAGTGGGACAAATGTATTAAACATTTTAAAGTCCTTTACTCCTTCCCCATCCCAAACACAAATGGGCCACAGTTTGGTGTGCAATCTTACTCTCATAAAAAATAATGCCATATAAATTGCAAATATTATTTTTCAAAAGTACAATGACATGTTCATATTGCTCTGTACTTTTTTAGTAAATCATACCTCACAGATCTCTTCTCTATCTTAGTACATATAGGTAGATCTGGCCTCATTGGTTTTAATGGCTTCACTATATTTCATAATACCATTCTTTTCCAATAATGATTCATAGCTTTTTCACTCTAACACTAAAATTGATTACAAGACTCTGGTTACATTAATGGTGTGGTAATAGAAGTACAATTTTTCCAGCAGGAGTATCATTTGGGTGATTAGCATCCCCTAAATCCTTCAGCCTCAGAGAAGATTCTCTAACTTGTCCTTGGTGGCTAGTCTCAGGTAAAACAGCCCTCTTCTTTGTGTCTCACCTGAATCTCTTCTGTTCAGACTCTGAAGGAATGTTTATAAAATATGACTTGCCAAAGTTTTCTGCATAAAGTATTGAGCAGAACAATCAGTCATGGCTCTACTTTATGGTGTGAAGTAACTAAAAATTGTTTCTCAGTATCATACTTTTTCTTTGCATAATGATGTCCAGCGCCACTCTTTACCCTATCACAGGACCACTGTGAGGCTCAAGGAGCCCACATAAGTGAAACTTGGGCACTTAGATGAAGACACTGCAAGAATCCAGGAGTTATCTTCATAGTTAGAAATGCCTAGGGAGCCCATCTGCCCCAATCCTCTCTGTAGGGCACACAATCACCTCAGAAACCCTATAAGGTAGATAGCATGATCTCTAGTTTAGATGGAAAGCTGACGCTGGGAGAAGTTAAGGAACTTGCCTAAAACCCTGCTCCTCCTAAGTGGCAGTGGAGGACTTCAAATCCAGATCTGTTCAGCTGCAAACCCCAAGTTCATGCCATGAAGGAAACTAAATCCCCAACTGTCACAGAATCAAGGTGTCTCCATCTGGCAGAGGTTTCAAGTGGGATTCCTGGAATCCTACCCTCAGGTCTGGTGGCAGTACTTCCTGTCTAGGACCTGCACTGAGCCCAAAGTATATTCCTTAGTCTGGTGTGGGTTCAAGGTCTTCCCGGAGGAACTAGTGGGATATTTACAAATTTTTGTCATGTTGTGTCATTCAAACTAGAGGTAGAGGGGCCCCTGCAATGAATTTGAGGGGTTCAATTGAGCTTTCTAAAGCTCCCCTATGACAGGGAACTCCCCAAACAGGCTTTGCTAAACACAGTCAAGGAGGCAATGTCTTACTCTCAAGGTGTTTCCTTCTGGGACTACAGAAGCCTGGTCAGAGAGTCATGACGGACTATTTGAACCCACAATGGTGGCATTACATGCAGTATTTTGGGTTAATGAAGACAGATCTGTTTCCTTGACTCTTCAAAGAGTTCCTATCACGGAAGTCATGTTTAAAGGAGCAGAGGGATTCCTAGGAGGCAAACTGGCTGCTTGGGTAGACCCCCCACAGGCCCCTTTACAAAGGCAGAAGGGGTCACCACCACCAGGCTTGCTGTTAGTCTATTAACTGCGTCAAATTGTTTTGTATTCTTCTGAGGAAGGTTGTAACAGCCTCAAGGTGGGAAGGATACACACTGACAACAGCCTAAGAGAATTCTAGTGTAAAGATCCAAACAGGGCCAACAATGACCTTGGCTTATCATTGTGTTTGCAGATGACCCAATATAAGGACTTGTATGCATGCATATAAGCATAACCAGTGGACACAAGACACTGCAGGGGGCGGGGGGGGGGGGCAGGGGGCATGTTCTGGGTGGTAGGGGGAGTCGGGGGAGGTCAATGGGGGGGGGGGAGGAGAAATAGGTACTATTATCTGTACTACTTTAAACAATAAATAAATAAAGACATTAAGGGTAAATACCCAAGGCTGCAAAACTGTCACCTCACCCTTGGCTTTTGACACAATAGGTACGAGGTCATCTGCCCTCAGGTTAGGAAGCTTCATGCCTGCCTGTAGCTCTTAGGCCCTTCCATCATGGGTGGTTAGGCCTCCAGGCCTCCCAGGCAACATGTGACCTGGACTTAACCTTGAACCACCATACACAACTGACTTCAGCAAGCTGGCATGTGCTGATAGCCATCACGTTTCTGGGCCACCAGGAGCTCCTTATACTGCTCTGCCAGGGCCACCACTTTCCTACCTCATCAAACACATCCATAGAGATATAAATAATTTGCATGGAAAGACACTCTGTGCCCTCTAAATTTGTGGGTGTTGTTTCAGGAACATACATTGTCCGGAGCTAAACAAACCCAGCACAGTGTTCTCAGATGTATCATTTGTTCTGCAATCACTCATTCATTCTTCAGCACATATTTGTTATGTGGTAACCATGCATGCAAAATACATTCATTAAAAATTAGTTAACCAAGATATCTGATTGATTTTTGGAATAAATTCACAAGATTTTGGTGGTTTGGAGAATGGTTTCTATCTCCCTGGCTTTCCATTTCTAACTTGTAAGGAGGATAGCACCTCACAGCATTGTTATGAGGCTTCAGTAACTTGTCTATGAAATTTGTAAAAACACATTATGAAAACTTGTTAGTAGTATTAGCAACCATGTCTCTAGTACCACATTTCTCCTCCATTCAGTATTATATTTACAAAATAAAAAAGTCTTTACCCAAAAATGTTATACAAATCTCTACAGTATTAGCTGTGTCTTTTGTCAGATATGGCTTTCAAAATATCAAAACAGATCCTGGGAATATTCCTTCCACCACTGATCCCTGTTACAGTCTTTTCTGAGGAAAGGTCTGTCAAACCAGTATAAAATGACCTGTAGCTTTTCCTCTCCTTCTCTTAGAACAAGAACCATTCATGGGCCAGCTGTGCATGCTCCATTTAGAATGCCAACTCTTAATGCTCTATTCTTGAATTTCACCACCATGAATCCCAGTCCTCTGGAATATTCTCCTGACATTTCATTAAATAATTTGGAGTGGGATAAATCAGTATGTTTTGGTCCTCTTTTTTTAAACTTATCTCAATTGTCTATAACTATTTTTTCATAGTCTTCTTGCACTCATGGTAGAGGATGAAAAACAAATCTTGACAAAAATGAAAACACTTTATCATCTCAATCTAAGAGTTGCCTGTACAGATCATTTTACTATCTATTTTATTTACTTTCAGAAAGAACACACTGGGCCAACTTCTAAAACCAAAATTATTATTTCCCCAGATGCTTCCCAAATTTAATTGATGTATATCCAACAATCTCATATAACAGATAACTACTTAGCAAATTGGACAGTTTTATAGAATGTTACAATTGCAATAAACTAGAAAAGTTCCAGAAAAAAATGACATGGTTTTAATTGTTTGTTGATAGCATGGATTTTGTATCTGATTCTATCCCTCTTTTTGTTTCGGATTCTAGTTAAGATTTCAATGTCCTCTGTGCCCTATATGTTCACTCCCCACACTTCACACTCTTCCACTCCTGAAGACAGATGTGCCTGTGTGGATGACATCAATAGCTGTCATTCCCTTTGGCTCCCAATGCTTTTCAGTCACTAGGAAGAGGTGGCAGGATATGGGAAGGAGGAAGAAGAGAATTCAGGATATTCATTTCCCTCATCTGTTTCCACAAGGGCTTTGTCCCATGACCGAGGACTTTGGTCCACTGGAGAACCTCCCTAGGCAGCCTGCTCTATAGAACTCTCTCTTCTGGGTTCCAGCAACCACACCTCCTCTCGAAACTTCTCTGTGAGTCAATTATCCCTTAAGGTTCACTTGCAATCCCACCTTTGTAAATAAACTCTCCTCACATTACTCTATTGTGAATGAACCACCTATTTTCCATTAAGTCTTTGATTACTGCAAACCCACTAGTGCACAAATTTGCCATCTTTTATTTTGGCTCCATCTTCTTGTAAAATTTCTACCTTTCTCCTTTTTCTAGTATTTTTTTTTTTTCATTTTACAGGTGAAGAAAGTGAGGGTTAGGGGGCTAAGTAATTTGCTCAAGGCTGCACAACTAACACCAAGGCAGGAATTCAACTGAATTAAGTCCAGGCTTTGTAGTGAGAGAGCAACAATCATCGTTTTTTCACTTTTTATATTATGAAATGTAACTCTTTTGAAAATTAATCAATAAAGCACATCATGACTTTTTTAGAGAAGACTGTCAAGTAAATCTCAATAGTATAGTTTTAAACCCTTCTCACTAATCTTGATCATTTTCTTTTTTACATACTTTGAGTCTTGTCTTATAATCAAAAGCTCTTCTTGGCCATTTGTGTTCAAGTGCCTCCTATCTCTAAAATGTCTACTTTATTCCTTCTTGGCTCAGTAATTAGTGATCCATTTCCTCTTTGAGACTACTCAAACTTTTCACGTGACAGCCTTTGGTAACAAAATGTAACTTTTCTATTTCCTGTCATCAGAAACGACTAAAGGTAAAAAGAAATTTGATTCTGAGGAAATAGTTTCTGACCAATCAGAAACAAAAACTTTTCAACTTTACTTCCTTTTCCCTTCCCATAAGATTTCTCTCTCACATTAATTTGAAATAAAGATGATGAGTTTAAAAGACATGGCAGCTGACTTCCTTGAAGAATACCCCAACAAGGATGTCAGCTTAAAGTACTTCAGATACAAAATTTGCAGCATGATTTGGAAAATGTCATTTCATGGTAAAGTTCAGTTGACATGGTAAAGAGGTTTTGAACACCAATTCATTATAACCTTATTAGAATGATAGACATATAACCCTGAAATTTTGATTTTTAACCATACAACTTCACTAGCAATAGTCAAGAAGGTTTTCCAAACATCTGCTTCTATTTATCTCTTTATTTTTCTCAGATTTCCTCTGTGCTCATTGGCTGACCTTGACATCACAGCCAAATCCTAAATCAAACCATTTATCATTCTCTATTTTTTCCAAAGAAGGACCTGAGTTTTTATTATCCAAGCAATAACAGATTCCATTCCAGGACTTCTTATCTTTTCTTTAGCCACATCATAAATAACTGGAATTTTCTGTTGAAAGAAAAGTTCTGTTTTACATTTTTGGAACAAACATAGTCAAAAAAGTTGAATAGGACCTCTGATTACTCTGTGTAACTTGTTGGTACATCTGAACTATGATGACAGGCAGAAAACTGGGCATATTCACACTTAAATTGTATATTAAATTAATCAAATTTGACTTTAAATAAGATCAAAGGAACTGTCAAGTTTTAAAAACAATCAGATGCACTTGAAAATAATGAGAATCTGATCATAGGAAAGCAAAACATTTAGGGGTCTCAAAAGGTTAACCAAAAAATATTCTATGGTCCTAAGAAGAGGGTGTCAGATTTGTGCTCCAAACTATTGCCCACAAAGAAGTTCAATGATTTATCCAAGGTCACAGTCATGGATTTCTGCCTAAGTTAACGTTCTTCCTGTTTTCCTAGGCACCATATCTGAGAACTGAGTCTCTGACTCATTCTTTTCTAAGTCTCAGAGAGACAAAGTTATGCAATTCTCCACAGGTATTTCAGCAGCTTCTTGGGACATTTGACTCAGGGCTCATCTCCATTTCTCTGTGATGAGAAAATACACTTGATCCGTCAGGGACATAAGACCACCAGAGCAAATGGTCCCTCTAGGGAAAATAATGGCCTTTAGAATTGAAAGGGCATTATTAGTCCATGATGCAGCTTCAAATGACATTTATGAGCACCTACAATGTGTCGGGCACTGTTCTAGTTCCACCCCCCAGAGGTTATCTCCCTCAAACCAGGTATATATACCTGACCTCACTCTACCACTAATTAACCCTGAGATCTTGGATCAAATTGTGAGTCTGTTTCTCTCTACAAATTTAGAGGAACATTACCTGCCCTTTTTATCTGCTGGAATTGTATGGATCAAGTGAACTAATAAATAGCAAAACCCTTTTTAAAAATATAGCTATTAAAATAAAATGTCTATACAGAAAGTTTTAAAAATCATACATTTTTACAAACTAAATATACCAATGTAACCAGCACATAGTTCAATAAGCTGAATATTGCTCCAGAAGCCCCCTATCATGCTCCCTAATGGCCATCAACCCACCAACAGGGCCACCTGACTATAATATTCATATTTATTCTATTACATAGAAATAAGGCTTCCCAAGTTTGGCTGAATCTATCTGCATTAACATGTATATTTCTTGACTGGTCTCATGTCCTAGCAATGCTATTTAAAAAGAGTAATTTAACTAAATAAATAGCCAGCTCCTTATCTGAACGTGAAGACCTTTGATTTGAAGACCTTCTTTAAAAGGTAAGCTTTCAATGTGAAGGAGCCCTGGAGATCCTTTGGCCTCCTCACTCCCCTTCAGGTGAGAACACTGAGGCTCAGAAAGAGCCAGGACTTGCATAGGATGCTGGAGCCAAGGCCAGAATCCAAGTCCCCAGAGTCTTCCTTGAACTTATTCCCTCCTTTCCTGCCTCAAACTGACCAAGGTTTCTTAAATATTTGAGGAAAAGATGCTGCCACACACACAGACACAAAAATGATCACAAAGGAAACTTAATATGGACAGAGCAGTAGGTGAAGTCAGTGAAGAGAAAGTGGCTGTTGGCAGGCAAGTGCACAGAGAAGCACTAAGAGAAAAGTGATGATGGAACATCCAACTAGGTCATACCCTCAGGCTTCCCAAGGTTGGACTGGAAGGTCACATAAGAACAGTCTCTGTCAGTCATCCACACTCACCTTCTGAAAATTTCTCAGAAATCACAGTCTCCTTATCATCACAGAGTTTTACCCTTGGCCTAGATTATTCTTCCTGTAACATTCTCACATGCTACTTTCACCTTCAGCTAACTAATTCTACACACTCTTCAGATCTCTGAATCCTCTAATTTCAGATATATATTTAATCACCACGTTCTTCCTCACCTACTTGGTAGGTATATAAATGATGATGAATGACTATGCTATCCAGCACAGTCCTTATACAGTAATACAGATAGCATTCCTTCCCTTGGTCAACTCATGTTAGCTTCTTTTTCTTTTAGCAAAAGACAGGAGGGAAAGGGGGATATTGCTGTTGTTTAAGTAATTTTAAAACTATCCCCAGGTATTGACCCTAACATGCAACCAAAGTTGAGAACTACTGGGCTTGGGTAATTGTTATCAATTCTGGTTATACAAAATAATCATTTTTTAAAGAAATTAACATTTATTTTTTAAAAACTGATACACAATTTTTGTAACTTTTAATTTTTAAATAATTTGACTTTACATAACAGTGGCAGAGAAAGATACATCTTTAATAGTAAGAATAAGGAAGAGTGGACCACTTATTTATAACTATCTCAAAGCCTTGAAGGATTTTGCTTCTTTGTTTTTTCATGCAAACCACTTCCTACTACTCTCACTTTTCCTCAGCAAAACATAAAAAGGGGATAAGGAGAGACAACACAAAACAAAAACAGCTCCCATTACAGTATGGCAGAGTGACCAGAGAAGAACGGAAACAGTATGGAGCTAAGCGGAAATATATAAAAACAAGGGGATTAGATGACATCAATGCAGTGGTTTTGCTCAGGAGACAAGGAATGTTGGAACGTCGTAAATGGCAAATTCCTGTCCTGAAGGACAAGTTTCAATTCTGTAACTGTTAAGCATAAAAACACAATGGGGCCTAATCTTACCAAATATAGACCCACCCCTAGCAAAGTATAGGTATGTACCTTTGTGTAATCATCTATTTGTTCTTCCCCTCCCACTGCTTTCCATTTTCACATTATTAAAATTCTGCCTAGGAAACGGAGAAGAAAGCACAAGGTGAGTTAATGAATTAGATTCTTCTGACATAGCTTAAATAGTTCCTTCATTATTAGGCCCTTCAGGTCATATTCAATGAATGTCCTACCGGTTCGAAGAAGTTCGCCCATTAAAATTACATGACAAATGATATTCCAGGAAGGTTTGGTAATTTTTGCTCCTCTGTAAAGTTGAGGTTTAGCATTCAAAGGTGGTTACTTTCCTTTGAGCAGGCGGGAAGAAGAGCAGAGAGTTAAGACAGCTGGAGTCTTGCCCACTTAGTTCTTAACTTGGGCAAGTTATTTCATGTCTTTGTGAATGTGTCCTTTTCTATAACCAAGAGTAATAACAGTTTCTATTTCATCAGGTTGTTAACAGAATTTAATGAGCTAATTAATATATGTCAAAAGATTGGAACTGTGCCTGACACGTAATAAGGGCGCAGAACATGTAAGTTATGATCAGCATTAGCCATTTTGCTTGCAGTTGATTCTGCTATACATGTTTGCTTTGAAAATGTGAATTTTTCCTGAAATAATTGAAAAATCGGGGAACAACTTGAGCAAAATGCAAATTTTAAATTTGCTACATACACCCAGCTAAACTGAGCTGTATAGGAATACACAAAACACACACACATATACATGCGTCTAGTATGTGCCTAGAAATATCTACCGGCTACTGCAGGTTCCCATCTGTGTGATGAACCACATCCATCCACACTTGTTACAACTTTGGATTTTATTTCAGTAATCTCCTTCTACCACTTCACAGTAATTCAACTGCAACCCTTGTGACACCCACTTCCACAAATAAACTTCAGTCTTTTTTATTGTAAAGTGCTGTACTTACTGCAGCATTTATGTGTGTCTTAACCATTTAACATGTATAAAACTGTATTACTATTTTATTAGATTCCTGTCTTTTCTATGTGTCACAGGTGGATTTTTTTAGTGTTGTGCCGTAACCGCATTTTCCCACTAGCCCTGTGAACGTTATTCTGCAATGTTGCACAGTGCTAAAGAAATACACATGTTGAGTTATAATAGAGTGGGCTGCGCTTGGCATATTTGCCACTGCACAGGTCAATGCTGTGATTAGCTAAATTAAAAATGAATATATTTCTTTTCACTCTGTTTTCGTTAAGTAGTGTCACAAAGACTACTATGACTGAAGACAAAGCCTACAAATAACTAAACTCAAATAATATTATGAAAAAAATATAAAAACCCTGCCCATGAAAAATTTTATGGGAAAATCTAAGAGAGCTCTCTCACTAGGATGAAGAGGAGTTTCAGCTATTCAGCTATCTATGGTTCTACTTCTAGGCCTGATTGGGACGCTTCTTTCTAACTTACTAGGAATCCTATCTAGGTTTCAGATTTCTGCAATCTTTAACCACTAGCTTCCATATACACACATATTCCTTTAAGGAATAATTTCTGTAATTTTCCACATTTTTTTTCAACAGTATTGGACAGGCCTACTGTGTCCCAGGAGCCAAGCTGAGCATAATAGGAAAAGGAGACATTGAACACAAAGGTAAATGAGGTGTTTTTTTCCTAGACAAACTCAAGGCCTGCATAGTCCCATGGTAGTGTCATTCCCAAAAGGGTTCAGCTCACTCATATCACTGAATTAAACACAATAATTTTTAAGTAATATAGCAAGAATACATCTTATTACTCATTTTTTTTGTTCTTACTAAGGCATTCTCAGTAATAGCTACTGGCTAATAACTTTAAAAAGAGAGCTAAATATTATATTCCCCTTATCAGCCCCTTTACTGACCACCATTAGGCTTCAACAACTAACTTGTGGTTTTTTTTTTAAGATGCTTTACTTTTAGTGGTAGATCATTATATACTGTTTTAAGGAATTTTAAATAGAATGTTATCTAAGAGACTATCTCACAACTTTGTGTATATGTGAACAAAAGGAAATATATTAAATTTCCAAAGAGGTAGAAAGAAGATCAGGATAACTGAATGGAGAATACCTTTCCAAGAGGGAAAGTGGGAACACTATGATGAGGTCTCTAGGAGAGGTTCCCACTAGTGTTTTAATGTCTATCTGGTTGAGATGACTGAGACCTCATCCTGCGTGAAGGCAGAGGAAGGGACTCTAAGAGGAAGGACTGTGTTTTCCAGTACCACATCTGTATCATCTTGCAGTGTTTCACACATGATTAAAGTGGAACAGACTCTCAAATCTCAAAGGAATGCAGGGGTGGGTGGGTGGGTGGGAGGGAAGGGATCAATCAAAGAACTTGTATACATATGTGCATAACCCAGGGACTCAGACAAGAGGCTGGTAAAGACCGAGGGTGGGTGGTGGGGGCTGGCTAGAAGGGGTCAGTGGGGGAAAAGGAGGACATATATAATACTTTCAACAATAAAAATTAAACAAAAATAAAATAAAGTGAGTCATTTCTCCTAATTGAGCCCTCGTATGAGGCTCCTGAGATTCATGCTTTCTTTTAGTATGACTTGAATTCAATAGATTTTAAATTCTACTTAATTCTTTTAGTTTCTTGTGAAAATGGGGAGATGAAGCAAGCAATCAATGATCACTTCAGGGTCTTCAAAGTTTTGTTAACTCAAAGTATAAATTTTAAATCTCTTCAATTTCTCAAAGTTTCAAAGCTGGTAAGGAGCAGGTCTAAAATCTACCCATCCCCATAGATGTTAATATTCTGTATATCATATTGTGCCACATGGCTAAATGGTCAAGTGGAGAGAAGTCCAGAAACCTAAGTGAGTGGGAGCATTGTTTCAGTTTGAGTGTTTATTGGCAAGTTCCAAGGATTGAGGTATGCTTTCAGGAAGGAGTCCTGGAAAGCAAGCTTAGCAAACAGGAAAGACAGAGAACTCCTGTTGATCTTCATGTCAAAGTCATGATTAAATGTTTCAAAGGCCACCAAGCAGAATTCTAATCCATTAAAATATTGTGTAATATATAAGGACAGGACTGGAAATTAAGACCTAAATGTTGAGTACTAAATATATTAGACTTCTCTCCTTAAAGACTGGAGTTGCTAGAATTAAAACAAGAATCAATCCAGCCTTAAATTTCTGGATAAAATTCAGAGTGAAATATGTGCAAAACAAAATTGAGATCATTCCTGAATAACCAAGTTAATCCTTCTGAGACACTGAAAACAAAATTAACTTCCTCTCGCTCTCTCATTCTTGACTCTCTTTCCGTCTCTCACAGACACACCTCAAACCAATATAAAAATTACTAAAAATATACAGATTTTAAAATTATGCAAAATATACTCTAAATATGTCTGGAGTATAGTCATTTATTTCTGTTAGTTCTAAAATAAGTAACACAGAATTTAAGCAAAGTTCTACCCACATTGGCACCTCAAATGCAGTTTTATAATCTGTATGGAGATATTAATTAATAGTAAGAAAGTACCTACTGGATCAGAAATCTTATAAAAAAATATTAAAGCCCTAGCCAGTTTGGCTCAGTGGATGGAGCATCATGCCTTCAGACTGAAGCATCCCAGATTTGATTCTGGTCAAGGACACATGCCCAGTTGTGGGCTAGATCACCAGGAGGGGACATGCAGGAGACAGCCAATCATTGATTCTCTCTTATTATTGGTATTTCTATCTCTCTCTCTCTCCTTCTCTCTTCCTCTCTGAAATCAATAAAAATGTATTTTAAAAAAATATCCAAGTTGAAAGAATGCTTTTCCTCTAAATAATACTGAAACAGAGGAATCAAGCAAGCAAGCAAAGAAACATAAAGAGAGTCCACCATAAAGGAAAGAAGGCCAAGATGCTACCACCCTGTCTATCAGTTGATTACTTCTTGATCTCTTAAAGTCAGCATCTGCTACTTTGAATTTTCTCAGAAGGCCAATATAAAGTTAACCCCAACCAAAGATCCCTGAAATTCACATCCACTTACCTAAAACTCCCAAACCCTGAAGTCTTATAAGAAATATTATTTAATTTTCATTTAACAAACAAAATTGTATATTAAATTACTGCTACTACCATGTACTATTGTAGAATGCCACACTCACTGTCACTGCCTCTGGTGGTACTGGAAGTAGGGAGACAGCACTGCATTCAGGGCTCTAAGTTGTCCTTCCAACACACTTGGAGACTAGCCTTTGCTTGAACACTGGGAGCTGCCCAACTATGTTTAAAGAAATCAGTGATCCATACTAGTTCCTGAGTGGTACCCAGGCAGGCCTCTCTGCTCCAAACTTGTTTCTTTGTTCACATTGTATGACATTTAATTACTTCTCCAAAAGAAAACATGTGCTCTGTGGAAAACCAAAATGACCATAAGAAGTGGCAGAAGTCCTGGATTTAGAAATGGCCAAATTCCTGGTGGCTGAAGATTTATTGAGGCAGACTGATTGCTTGAAACCATCTCTGAGAGCACACAGCAAGTAAAAAGCTGTAAATAAGGTCAGTAGTGACCATCATTATTAGGAACAAAGCTGTCAGCCATGTCTCATTGGCCTCAACTCAAACCTAGCTCCACAGTTAACTAATATCTCTCAGGAAAACAGAAATATATACAAAATTCAGCATGAAAAGCATCCTGTTCTCTCAAACTGGAGTTTTTATGAACCTATAAAGCACTTCTATTGCTATAATTTTTTTGCTAACTGTTTTTAGCACCGTGTAAAGCTTCTCACAGTGAAACCAGCTATCGATCCAGAAGAGAATGGGTCATTAAGATACGTGGGAAGCACAGGCTTCATTATTAAATATCCACCTGAGCCTTTGTTCAGGGCTCAATCAAAATGGAGGATTTTCATCCCAAAGTCAAGGCCTGGGAGTTCTGAATAATAGGTTTTGCTCTAGATAAGCCCAAGAGAGGAGGCACAGCCTTTACTTTAAACTCTCCTTTGGCTCAGCTTCTAGACATAACTTCACCCTGACTTCTTTATCTTTCTTCTCCCTTCTCTTTAAAACTCCAAGCAAAATTTCAGCTCCCTCTCCTCCAACACTTGGTTATCTCATTATGAAAGTTTTCGGTACTAGCAGCCTTTGGATAGTTTTTGTCAGGCCCTGACTCTGCTTGGCTACAGATCCTTCATTGACAAATTTACCTGTGGCTCATTCCTGAACCAATTCTGATTAAAACAGTGGTCCCACCATCCAGTGTAGACAGAAATTAGTCTTTTACTATCAACTAGAAGTTTTCAACTGGGGTAATTTTCTTCTACCCAGGGATATTTGTCAATGTCTGCAGACATTTATGGTTGTCACAATTGAAGGAGTATTATTAGCAACTAGTGGATGGAGGCCATGAATGCTGCTAAACATTTTGCAATGCACAGGGAAATCCCCAACAACACAGAACCATCTGACCCCAAATGTTATTAGTGCCAAGGTTGAGAAACCCTGCTAAAGACCAAATTCCAGAAGAGGACCATGGGAACCCACACTCATAGTGAGTTAAAATCAAGTTAGCCTTCTTTGTGTTCTCTTTATTGGTTTTATTTCTGCCTCATTTGCTTGTTCCATGCTCTGGTTCCTCCTTGCTGAGTCTGGAATCTTGCCCTGAACCCTGTCTGCTTGGCTCTGATCTGATACTTTGGCTTTTGCCAGGCCCCTCACCTGGATCTTTCACTGGAGTCTTATCCACATGGATCCACAAAGCCATCACCAATCTAATTTTTATTATTCCTGCTGGGAGAATTCCCACTGCCAACTCATTCTTACCAGATCATACCACAAGATTAAGAATAGTAAAGCCAGCCTCATTCACAGCCCCTTTGGATATTGTATTCTGGACTGCTTAATGCCCTTCTTGGGGACCATTCACACAACCTTGGGAGTCGAGTTACCTAACCTGGGTCTCACTTCTTTCCCTCTCTTAAATTTGTATCACTGAGGTTCCACAATGATTTGAGGCTGAGTAGAATTCTTCAGGATGCTCTGAGAGAATCACTTCTGATAGAGTAACGCTGAACACTATGCTGAGGGAAACAATTTAGACGTTTAAACCCAGTTGTTAGAACCATGATGATTCAGGTCAGGACACCATTCTAGAACAATAATGACCATTTCTTAAAAGGCAACACAAATATTGGCTCTTTAGTAATTATTCAACTTGTTATACAATCAGCCATCCCCCAGCCTTCCATTAGAAAACTAACTCATAACTATTTCCCTGGAAGGGACAGTTATAACCAGAATGCCATGCTATCCCCTGGCACAATTAATGTACAAGCATACCTATGCTTTTCTGCCATGACAGAGAAAGTCATTTCCAGGAGAACTTTGACCTCTTGGCCTTGTTCCAGACTGAACCAAAAAAAAGGAAACAAGACAGACAAAGTAGCTGACAGGGATGATTCAGTCCACAAACATCTACCCATCCAAGAAATGAGTGCAGGTTTTCAACACACTCAGGTACACGTGGGTGGTATGACAGTGGTGGGTGCTTATTGAAGCCATTGAAGATCAGGGTCCACCAAACCAGAGCTGGTAGTAATGTGTGACTGCAACAACAAGAACCACTTTTCAGTAAAATCAAGTTATGGCCACTGGGGCTAAAGACTATAAAATTTCAACCTTACTGTTTGGGCCCCTGGTTTTATAGTTTCATTGCTGCTTAAAATGCTAGTTCTATTGGGTTCAGCAAGGCATATTCTTGAGAAACAAAGAAGTACCTTAGGCACAAGAAATGATCATCCAAACGCATCCTTCCTGAATGCAGTGAAATCAGCAATATTCTCAAGGAATCTGCATCACCCGAAATCCTCCCTGGGGAAAAATATGGAAGTTAATGAACACAAAGATAAAACAAAATATTGCAACCATGTTAAAGGTTCTATAGATCCAACATAGTATTATCATATTTTTAATATAATTTTAAATAGCACAATGACTCCTTTTTAATTCGCGGAGTGATAGCTTCTGGCAGAACATCAGTTGAACACACATGTTGTGTAGCTTTTCAGTAGTGGAGATGGACTTCTCATAAGCTATCCAAACTGTTCCACATCAGCATGCTTGGTTTATGTTGGCAAACAGCAGCTTCCCGGGGTCCTAGTTCCTCCTGAGCTCTGTTCCAGTGCCCATGCACACCCAGAAATCACAGATGCACGACTCTGAGCAACCTGAGTTGCTCTCAGATATCACTAGGAAATACAGTGAGGTAGGGCAGTGAATCAGCAAACCATGAATAAACTGTAAAGCTGTAGCTGACAATGAAAATAATACCTATTGACTTAAAATGCATACCTGATAAAGTAGAGAAGTGTGTCTTTCCTGATTGGGCAAGACCCAGATTTACATTAGCTATAAGCAAACTCTTTTTCCAGCCCCATTTTTAATCAGTTCCAGAGTCTTAGGCAATTGATGAACCATCAATGTCCATCACTGGTATCATTTGCTACAAACTTCTGAGCTCAGGGAGTTCTAAATCTCTTGGCTTTCCCATTTCGCTAATCTCGTCATTGCACAATTGCATGAACATAGGCTAGGAAATCAGATTCTTTTTAAAAATAGCCCTCTCTCTTCCTGAATATCTTACCTAATAATAAACAAACATGTAAATTGACCATCCCTCTGCTATGCTCACTAGCCAATCAGGAGAGTATGCAAATTAACCCAACAAAGATGGTGGTTAATTTGCATACATAGGTGCAAAGCAGCAGAGCGAAGACTGAAGGCTCTGGGCCAGAGCAGCAAAGACTGAAGGCTCCAGCCAGAGCAAAGGCCTGGGTTCCGGGTGCCAGAGGAAAACCGTTCCAGCAGCCAGGGGAAGGGAAGTCCTATTGCACGAATCTCTTCATGCAATGGGCTCTAGTGTTTATATGATACATTAAAAACAAAAATCAAAACATAGTCTTACAAATGAGTTTCAGAAACGGGTTAAAATCTATTTGTCTTTGTAGTTCATGAGGGTTCTACAAATACTGTACCTAATCCAATGTCATCCCCAAAGGGATCTTCTAGGTAATTATAAGTTATATCCCTAATAGTTATGCTCATTATATTACAATGCCTAAATTTCTACTTTTTGTATTAATTAATAATTAATTCATATAAAGGGTGTCCCAAAATTTACGCAAGAAGTAATTTTGATAGAAAACACAGGTTTATAATTAAAAATTGTAAATTTTTTATTGATTCATAAAGTATACAGTATAGGGTTATGTATGGAATAGCATATTGGGTAAATGGCCTCCACGGCTTTGCTGGCAAATACGCACTCTTTTGTTATTGCCTGAGCAGCTGCATTTTCAAAGAAGAATGGTCCGATGATGCCTCCAGTCCAAAATCCACACCACACAGTGACACATTGTAGATGCATTTGTTTCTCAACAATCACTCGTAGATTTTCTGAACCCCAAATGTGACAATTTTGTCAATTAACCAAGCCATCAAGATGAAAAGGAGCCTTATTGAAATTCAGCCACATTTATGCAAAATGGTCATGGAAAATTTCAACAAAAGAATGCATATGTGCCAGCAAAGCCGTGGAGGCCATTTACCCGATATCCTATTCCATACATAACCCTATACTGTATACTTTATGAATCAATGAAACATTTACAATTTTTAATTATAAACCTGTGTTTTTTATCAAAATTACTTCTTGCATGAAATTTGGGACACCCTTTAGTAGTAAATAATCATTATCCCTTGACTAGTATTGCAAAGTTTTGGGTTTGTTTGTTTTATTGCACTGGGAACTTTTTTATTGGATTTAACAAGTGAATTTCAGCTCTGATGGAAGTCCATGGGGTGGGCCCTCCTGCAATTTGAAATGGCCTATGCATCATAACCACTACACCCGGTTAACCTGAACAGCATATGTCACTTACTGGCTAAGTTGAGTCTCATTTATCATGTCAATCAAAGCCAGGCATTTATCTGCAACCATGGGGAAAACTTTACTAGTTCCTGCTACTTCTTTCCATGTGGAAGGACCTGCATTTCATTGTACTTCTGAACTCTGTACCCCCATTCACTCTTCCCTTGAGAGCACATATAAATCACAAATGCCAGCTTTATCAGTCATGAGTATGATGTTTTAGTCTATTTCCTTCCCTTATTTCTTGGTCTTATTTCTCAATTGCATTTGAATTTGGGAAAGAATACAGAGCTTCCCTAGCACTACCCAACATTTGGTGCATTGGTTAGGGGCATTGAGAAACAAAAGGAATGGCTAGAATGTGAGGGAATAAAGTAAACACGTTAAAAAATCTTGAGGGGCACTGGGATTGGATCTTTATGTAAGGGAGGGATACTTTGACCTGAATGCATTGTGGGCTTTTATTGGCTCATGAGGTCGCTTTCTGCACTTGGCTCCTTTTTAAATTCTGTGACTTGGAAAAGGGGCCTTAAGCTTTGGGCCACATGATAATTCAGCTCTGATGGATGATTACACCTTATCCTGTGGCTACTTTACATGGACTGTTTTTTTATATGTGGCTCTTTCTTTCTTTATGGACTGTGACAGACTAAAGCAAAGTTGCATGGCCCTCAGCAAAAACACAAGTCTCAGGAGAAATATCAGGACAATTGGTCCTCAACAAAGTGGTGGCTGAGGCTTCAAAAATCCTAGGTGTGACCTCATCAGGCAGCAACTGCATGGGGCCTAGAAGAGCCTGGATTTAGTGGGCATGGGCAATCCCATGGTGAAGTCTTGGGGTGAAATGGTGCCAGCACTGAGCTTATCACATGTGCCAGTGATTCAGGGACCTCTGTATATGCCAGCAGGCCTCAAGGCCACACACTAAGTGGCAGAGCTAGAATCTGAACACAGGCTGGTTTAATGACAGAATCCAAGCTTTTAACAACCCATATTAATTTTCTTTTGTTATTGCAACAAATTTAAAAACCTAAAACAACACAAATTTATTGTGTTATAGCCTAGGACCTAATGGGCTAAAACCAAGATGTTGTCAGGGCTGCATTCCTTCTGGAGGCTTTAGAGCAGCGTTTCTCAACCTGTGGGTCGCGACCCCTTTGGCGGTCGAATGACCCTTTCACAGGGGTCACCTAAAACCATCCTGCATATCAGATATTTACATTATGATTCATAACAGTAGCAGCATTACAGTTATGAAGTAGCAATGAAAATAATTTTATGGTTGGGGGTCACAACATGAGGAACTGTTTTAAAGGTCCAGAAGGCTGAGAACCACTGCTTTAGAGGAACATTTATTTCCTTACCCTTCCCAGATTCTAGAGGCCACCTATATTCCTTAGATCACGGTCCCTTCCTCCACCCTGAAATACAATAGCATGGCATCTTCAAGTCTCTCTCTTACTTTGACACTCTTGCCTCCTCTTATAAAGGACCCTTGTAAATACATTGGGGCCACCTAGATAATCCGGGATAATCTCCTGATTTCAAAATCCTTAACTTAATTGTATCTGCAAAGTCCCTTTCATCTTTAAGGCAGCATCACAGGTTCCAAGGATTAGGACATGAACATCTTCAGGGGGTCATTCATTACTCCGTCTACCACACAGGCATACATCCAGCTTCTTCTTCACTTGGACATCGCATTATGTATTATGATCTTTGATGACATACTACATCTCACATTCGGGGAGTGTATTTTTTCTGAAATGATTGCTTTAGGGGTTGAGGTTTGGGTTCACTTGTAAATGTGGTGGGTATGGTTCAGCAACATATATATATATATTATTGATTTCAGAGAGGAAGAGAAAGAGAGAGGGAGAGAGAGAGAGGAAGAGAGAGAGAGAGAGAAACATCAATGATAAGAATCATTGATTGGCTGCCTCCTGCATGCCCCCTACTGGGGATTGAGCCCACAACCCAGCATGTGCCCTTGACTGGAATCGAACCTGGGACCCTTCAGTCCCAGGCTGACACGCTATCCCCTGAGCCAAACCAGCTAGGGCTAAAAATCTTTTTTGAAAAACTTTTAACCAATTAAATCCATGACAAACCCAGCATTGAACATTGTACTTGTTGTAGGAACCACACCAACCCAAGTGAGCAAAAGCTTGGGCTGCAAGCACTGGCAGAACCCCTTCCTCTGCCAACCCTGGACATAGAGGTCAGGACGGTAGTTACTTTGGACTTTGAATTTACAGGAGCAAGAGAATCTGATTTCAGGCTATTCTTCCTTTGGACTTTGGACTTGTAAAGAGATTAGTGTTTGGATTTTGAAGTTTCTGAGGGAATTACAATGAGAGGATTTATATTCAAATGTAGGGCATCTCCACATTGTTGACATTTTATTAACAGAGTTTCTTTGTGTGTTTTTATTTGATTTTACTGCAGAATCTCTGACAGGCTATATGGGACAGTTGTAACAGCCCAAAATTTGAAAAGGTGCATAGAATTCAGAGAACATTTTGGGCTTTGGAGCCAGTTTAATTAATGCATTGTTCTGACCCATTTCAAGGCTTCCTGAGGCAAACTCCACTTCTGGCAGGAGAAGACCTGCCCAAACCAGCTGTGCTGGGTGAACTGGTTTACGTCCAGGCAGGGCCCAGTGTCTATGGTCATGGGTGTGAAGCTGGCTGCAGCGTGCTATAGCGGAGTTGGTTACAGGCTCCAGGACTCCAGGGGGCTCCTTCACTTTACAATCCTCTTGAACGGGCCCCTAGAGTTGTGGCAGACAGGAAATAAGCCACATTCTTTAATATCAGGTTTGTTAGTTCAAAATGTGATACTTTGGACTCCATCTGGCCTATTTCTTTGCCTTTCCATCAGTTGCATCCAAATTTGGGTGGAAAACAGAAGTGTTAGTTGGGTTCCCATGAACTTCCCAGAAATGCTTTTATTTTTCTCTAGACTGCTGTATTGGTCTTCTTATTAATCTCTCTCTTTTTCATCCATTTTTTATGTTTCTGCCTGCCTTGTAAGCATTTGCGTTTGTATTCTTTTACTTGGAGCAGAAGATCTTAAACCCTTTTTATAACACAAACCCCTTTGTCAGTCTGGAAAATCTGTGACCACTCTCCGAATAGTATCTTCACATGCATAATATAAAGCAGGATGACCAAGGAAACTAATCATATTGAAACATAATTCTCCAAAGTGTTGAAAAACAAATCTGAGATACAATGAATATGAATCTTTATTAGCACATTATCTAACATGAGCTAGTCATGAACCAGTAATACTGTAATTTCAATGTACTGAATGGTACAAACAATATTTCAAGATATCTCTAGTCACTGTAATAGAAAATGGAAATATCTGTGGCATTTGATGGCAGAATTATAGATAATGATAATTGTGATATGAAATGTTGTTCACATTCAAAATGGAAAGATATGCTAAGTTTCAGTAAAGGTTAGTGAAAACAAATATGCAGAAATCTCATCTGTCATATTTACATTTGTATTCCCAGTTTGAAGCATATGGGAGTTCACCAAATAATGGATCATTTGTGGAATGAATAACTGATCCACTATTCAATGATAAACTCAGATTTCCAGATGAAGCAAATACGTACGGAGGAGGATAAAACTTCTTTGGGAAACAATTCCTGATGAAATTGGCTTTACTTCTTAGAATGTCTATTTCCTTATTATTAGAAAGTATAAAGGAACATAAAAAAATTACCTTATTTTTTTCTTACAAAAGATGCAGTGAAAGTGTGTATCAATGCTCTTATTGCCTTTTATAGAGATAAACATAAGCTCTGAACTTCGGGAACTGTTCCAGATGGTCTTCAGAGCTACCTCCTGTTATGATGTTTCAGATGCTTTAAAAGCATATTTGCTCAATGAATCATGTTAACCTCTGCTCTTTCCATACTATTCAATAGCTCAGGACTTTGCTGTTTTTTCCTGAAATATATAATTTTTTCAAACATAAAAATTATCAGCTAAATTTTATCTTAAGTTTTTTAAATATGTATAGATAGAGCAGATGTTTTTCAGTGGTGATTGTTTTGAGTGGGAATTGTTATAGATAGGTTTGTTTTTGAGTGGTAGTACATTAATATATATCATAATTTGTGGGGTTTTTTTTTATTGATTTCAGAGAGAAAGGGAAAGGGAGAGAGAGAGAGAAACATCAGTGATGACAGAGAATCATTGATTGGCTGCCTCCTGCACGCCCCACGCTGGGGATCCAGCCCGCAACCCAGCATGTGCCTTGACCTGGAATCGAACTGCGACCTCCTGGTTCATAGGTTGACACTCAACCACTGAGCCACGCCAGCTGAACACATAATTTGTTTTTAAGAGCATAATGTGCTTTTCAAACTGCAGATTGAGATCCACCAGTGAATTGTAAATCATGTTAGAGAGTCACAAACACTTTTAAAAGTAAAGCAGAACAAAGTAGAAAATGTCAGAATGCACTCCCCATAGTAAGAATAAGTAGTGTTTGGTAAAACTTTTAGGGCATGTATGTTTATTGAGCTGTGATCTAAAATATATTTCTTACTATGAGACAGCCAGAACATTTAAAAAAATATTAATTATGATCATTTTATTGAGTTACAGATCTAAAAATAAAACACAAAACTATGGCTCCAGTACAACCCTGCCTAAGGTCATAGGGCTGTGAACAGTTTAAGCAATATGTATTTCCTGACTCTCATCTGGAGAAGGCTTTATTCTTGTTTGTTTGGATTTTTGTTTGTTTTGTCTATAATAAACCAATTATGGAGATAGATTTGTCTGGTTAAGTCACACAGAGTTCTTATCACCTCCAAGACCTTTTGCTTTGGTGTTTGTGTGTCTTGACTTCATATTCTTTAGCTAGATGGATTTTATTGTGGGCACTGAAGCCCTGTATGGGATATATTTGTAAAGGGTTTTGATAATTTCTGTATCACAGGGCTGTTTATAGAAATTAAATGCCATAACATGTGAAAGCAAGCAGCACATGACTGGCCCACTGGAAATGCTTTATATTCAAAGCCAGACTTCTATGTCCTTAAGCTTGCCTTTCATAGGTACTTAGGGCAGTCAATAGCACAAAAACATAAACTTATTTTGAAGAATTTAATATACTTTAATATCTTTTATTCATAAAATATGACCAGATAAGCAAAACTATGCTACTATGATAAATGCTATTCTGTTAATATTATATTTTAATGCAATCAAAGCATATGCATGTAATTACTATTTATGTTGTACTTAATGATATTACACATAAATATTTTTTCTCTATCAAATACAGAAAAAAACCTTTGAAATACAGAATATTAGGCTTGAGTTTAGGTATCAGAAAGACTTTCCTGATATAATGGTTATTAAGCAGCACACCACAGAATTCTGTGGCATCTTCTCCCTGGATTTTTTTTTTTTTTTTTAAGAATTACTATATAAAGCTGCTTCACTCTGTGCTAATTAGTGACTGGAGAATTCTATCTAATGAAAGACAAAAAGGGTAATTGACCATACCTTTGCAACACTTCCCATTGGCTAATCAGGGTGATATGCAAATTAACTGCCAACAAAGGTGGCGGTTAATTTGCATATGTAGGCACAATGATGGGAGGCGAAAGGGGAAGGATGGAAGAACAGTGATCAGAAACCCAGGCAGCAGGCAAGAGCCGGGTGGCAGGGCAAAGGCGGCCCTGAAGGCCACCTTTGCCCTGCCCCCTGGCCCTGGATCGGAGAACCGGGGCCACCATTGCCCACCCCCTAGCCGGTGATCTCGAACAGAAAGCCAGGACCCAGGAGCCGCCTTGCCTGTGGCCCGTGATCCTGATTACAATCAAAAAGCCGGGCCACAGGCAAGCCAGCACCCCCGGGACCCAGGAGTCGCCTTGCCTGCGGCCGTGATCTTGATCAGAAAGCTGGAGGCAAGGCGGCCCCCTGGAACCCAGGAGCCCCTTGGCGAGGTCTGCAGGCAAAGCAGCAATCAAGCTATGAGGGGAAGGGTGGGGGGCGGAAGGAGCTACAGGAGCACCCCTGGCTGGAGACTGAAGACTCCCATTGGAGTAAGGAGCAAAGACTGAAGGCTCCAGCCACAGCGAAGACGGTGTCCAGAGCGAAGATGGAAGGTGGTGGCCAGAGTGAAGGTCTGGGTCCGGGTGCCAGAGGAAAACTGGTGCCAGCAGCCAGGGGAAGGGAAAGCCTATTGCACGAATCTTTTCGTGCCACAGGCCTCTAGTAACCATATAATTTGTATATTGTTCATTCAAATCCATATTTTGTGATTCATTTTTAAATATTTCAAAATTAATATTCTAGGTAAATTACCCCAACAGTGTGAAGTTAGAAATCCTTCAGGGTGATGCCGGATTCCATTTGAAATTTATTTACAACCTGCTTGAGCACAGAAGTAATTGTCTCCAGAAACCTGGTGTAATTGAATTGACGTTACTGTGTTGTGACCTGAGTTCACCACTAAAAGGGTCACCCAGCCCTAGCTGGTTTGACTTAGTGAACAGAGCATTGGCCTGCAGACTGAAGGGTTCTGGGTTCAATTCCAGTCAAGGGCACATGCCCGGGCTGTGTAGGGGGCGTTCAGGAGGCAGCTGATCAATGCTTCTCTCTCATCATTGATGTTTCTAACTCTCTTTCCCTCTCCCTTCCTCTCTGAAATCAATAAAATATATATAAAGAAAAGGGGAGGTCACCCAATCAGATTCATGGAGTTTATTTGGTTATTTGTGATTATTGGCACATCCTATACAATATATCTAAATTTAATTATGGTACAAATTAAATACATAATAAATCTAAATACAATTATAGATGGGAATGAAGCTTGTGTATTATACATTATCATGTATAATCTATAAATTATTTAATATCCTCTTTAAAAAAATTATACTCTACCTTTATGTGTTATTTTTATAAGAACACATTTATAAATTAACAAGAGGTCCAATGCATGAAGATTTGTGCAAGAATGGGCCTTCCTTATCCTGGCTGCAGGCACCGCCTTTGCTTGGGCCAGAGCTGCCTTTCCAACTTCCCATGCTGCCCAGAGGCCCGGAGTTGCTGGGGTGGTGTGGAATGCCTGCATCCCAACCCTGGCCACTCAGCGCCTGCATATGCAAATTAACCCACCATCTTTGTTGGGTTAATTTGCATACTCACTCCTGATTGGCTGGTGAGCATCATGAAGGTATGGTCAGTTTGCATCTTTCTCTTTTCTTAGTGTAGATTACATTTAATTTCAAGATTAAGAATTTCTGCAACAGATTCAACAGTATTCTACATCAACTGTCTTGAGGTAAGATAATCATAAAAAAATGGCTTTCTCTCTTATTAGAAGACTACGTATTCCAACTTAAAACTTCATATTGTAGCCTGTTTTCATGTTTAATAACTGTTTATTATGGGGAATAACATATTTGACAAGTCTCATCTACCTCTCCCTTTTAAAAATCTAATATAGATTATTTCATTAATAAACATTTATATAAAACACCTGTCCAGATTGCTCTGAAGGTAAATGAATAACAGCTTTGTAGGTGTTAATGTGTTAAAGTGCCACACCTGAACATCAAGGTGAACAATGGAGAAAGAACTAGAGCCATCCCACAAACTGGCAACACTGTACTGGGACATGGTCTTATGGGGAAATTGGAAAATCAAACTAAGAATTTGAATCTTACTTTCAGTTTTAGCTCCCAAGGTATAACTACTACCCATGAACTCCTGAAGGAGTTGGGGAACAAAAGGCTCCCATCCATAGAAGATATTAAGAATCTAAGGTGGATTATAGGGAATCCAAGAAGGATCTTTCTGAGTCCATCCCTGTGTTGAGATCATATAGTGGTGCATGTTGCTTGACATCTTTAGACAAAAGAAAATCAGTATTGCGAGACGATATTTTCACAATAGCTGAAAGGCTCATCCTCTTCTTGAACTTGAAGATGATCTCTTGCACCATTCTTTGACAAGCAGCAGACTGTGAAAACAGGGCAGTGTTTTTCCAGAGATAAACAAGGTTAATGGATATTCCATGATGGAAAGCTGCCGGTTCTAGATGCTGCCAGCTCCTGCTCAAAGGAACTTACAGAGAGGTTGCCTGGCTTTCACTCACTTTGCCCCAAGGCATCAGATTACCCAACACAGGCAATAAACGTACCTCCTTCCTTCTTTTCCTGGCTGCCTAAGCTCTTAAATGGGAAACCTTGAGCTAAAGGCCAGTTCCTGCCCTAGTCTAAGGTCCCACACACCAGGTCCCAACATGCCAAATCCAAATGAAATGACAGAAGAGGCAAGCCTCCCCCTCTCTCTTTTTCGATTGTTTGAAAATAACAATAGTTATACCCAAGAGATGAAGAATCCATTTAAAAAAAATACACTGATGATGCACGTAAGTCTATTATTGCTAAAGAAGCACCTAACAAGTTGCAACTGATTTATTCCATCAGAATGAGTTAGGTACCCACACTACCACATCTCATGCAGCCAGGGGGTTAATGGGAGACCCTCAGGGTTACTGCTCAGTGCCTGAAAAACAAGCAAAGCTGTTGAGCCTTTTTAAAAACTCAGGCCTACCTGCTCAAATAAATCAGATCTCTGATAAGAAAACTAAAATTTCAAGCCAGTTTCAAACCACAGCCACGAATGTAAACAGAAGAAAGAAAAACATCACAATTATGCTAAGTCTGCCACAAGAATTATCCCTTGCCTATAAACCCCAGATTGCATAAATCATGTTGTTTTGAATTAAAACTGACTTATAAGTCCAAGGAAGATCTGTGGATGAACAGAAATTACCATCAACCTTGCTCATTGTGGCATTTTAGTAATCCTGGCTAGGTGCTCACTAAATATTTGATGAATAAATGAATGACTCTCTGCTAGTGGGAACTGACACAGGTCAATGTGTAATTGTGTTAGCCAGACATTCATGTCACAGACTGGTAAACTTTAGGCAGGCTTATTTCAACTCTTTGTAAGGCAAACATAACTAATATGCCAGTATTAAGGTGTAATCCACATTTAACCCCAAGGAGATTTTGTTTTGCTTTATTTTTTTTATCCTTCTAATAATTTAACAATATATCTACAAGTACTTAGGTAGGAGGACTAAGCCAAAGAACCTTCACACTAACCCTAATTGTACTAGGGCTTGACCTAGTACATTAACCAATTGGATGTGAAACAAAAGTTGATGCCATGATCAGTAGGACACTGAGGCCAATCTTAATGACATGGATAGTGGTGTTACCTGTTCTTTTGTTCAACACTTACTGAAAATTTTACTTTATTATTCCCAATAGGTTAGGTTATGCTGCAATAATAAATAAGTCACCAAATCTCAATGCCTTATACCAACAAAGGTATGTATCTCAATAAAAAGTACTTTGCACCCTAGCTGGTTTGGCTCAGTAGATGGAGCATCAGACTGAGAGATCCCAGGTTCGATTCTGGCTAAGGGCACATGCCCAGGTTGCAGGCTCCATCTCCAGCTGGGGGTATGCAAGAGGTAGCTGATCAATGATTCTCTCTCATCATTGATGTTTCTCTCTCTCTCTCTCCCTCTCCCTTCCTCTCTGAAATGAATAAAAAAATATATACTTTAAAAAGTACTTTGCTGTTGCAATAATTCACCAGGAGCTTTTTTTCCATTCAATAACACCGGCATTAGGCTTCTTCCACTATGTGATGCCTTTATCTCAATGTGTTATCGCTATTGTATTTCTAGGAAAAGAGAGAAAGCTGAGAACTAATACCTAGCCTTAAATATCTAAATCCAAAATGACATATTATTTTGTCTCACAACAAGAACTAGTCATATCACCCTGTATAAATAAAAGCACATGGGTTCTTGTAAAGTTCTATATGTCTCTTTCATAGCAAGAAAATGAGATACCTGCTGGGGGATATTTTGGCATTTAAAAATACATACGACACCGGAATTTCTGATCACTCTAGCACTCATCTCTATCATCATTTCATTCATCCATTCTTTCATTCATTTATTCTCCAAGTCACTCATTCATTTAGTGTGTATTTATTGAGTATCTATCTGCCAGGATTTTTAAGGAGGGTGGCATAAAAAGATTATTAAGACTAATCTCTGCCCTGACCGGTTTGGCTCAGTGGATAGAACGTCAGCCTATGGACTCAAGGGTCCCAGGTTCGATTCCGGTCAAGGGCATGTACCTTGGTTGCAGGCACATCTCCAGTGGGGTGTGTGCAGGAGGCAGCTGATCGATGTTTCTCTCTCATCGATGTTTCTAACTCTCTATCCCTCTCCCTTCCTCTCTGTAAAAAATCAATAAAATATATTTTTTAAAAGACTAATCTCTTTATGTAGAAGTGTATAATCTAAGATGCAAATAAATGTATTAAACAATACTATAACTATAATTCAGTGTAAGACCAGCTATGATAGAAATTTATATTGAATACTAGAGGCCCAGTGCATGAAATTCATGTACTGGTAGAGTCCCTAGTGGCTGCTTGCTGCCGGCCAGGGCCTCCCTTCCTTCCCCCGGCCAGTCCCACCCCCTGGTCGAACTCCCAGACAATTTGCAGTTGAGGGGACAATTTGCATACTATGCTTTTATTATACAGGATATTAGAAATTCATTCATTCACTTATCCATTCAGCCAATACTCTACCTTGGCATATGCCATGTGCCAGGCTTAGCAGAGATACTAAATAATTTCCATTGCTACAATGGGGAAGGAATTAAAAGAAATTATATTTGAGTTAGTCACTAAAGGGTGAGCATGAGTTTTCCCCAACCATGAAAAGTATTTAGGTTTTCATATGATAAAATGTACCCAACCATTTCTTGCTGCAAAATCTAGTAGTTAAAAGTGCTGCCTAGAGTCAGATGCCTGGTTGTAAATGCTGATTCCTCTATTTATTAGACATTTATTATCTGTTGACTTAACGTCTCTGGTCTTCAGTTTTCTCATTTGTAAAATAACAGCAATATCTGCTACATAGATTGTTTTGAAGCTAAAATAAAAAAAAAACATTTAAGTCTTAACAAGAAATGATAAGTGTAGGGTATTATAATTATTATTCTCCCAGAAGAGGAAAGAGTATGCAGCTTTTGTTTAAACTATGAAATGAAAATAAAGTTAGTTGGGATTTGTCATAAAGAACAAAGACTGGTCTCTTCTGGAATTCTTGTGTTGAATAAAACAGTGATTATAACTTTGTTCCTCATATGAGGTAATGTTTTCCTAGGGACATTTAACCACATTTAGCCATCAATTAATTGGCATCACATCAAAAGAAACACCTGTGTTGCAGCTAATCTGGTGTGGTTTCTTAATCACATCGATAGGAAGTTAGCAAAGCAAGTGGTAGAAGAGAAAAATTGGAATAGCTCCACTTTACAGCACACTGGTTAGTAAGATCTATTATGAATCCTAATTCATTTACATCTGAGTTTAAACTAAAAGTGAAAAACAAATCTATTATCCTAGACTAGGAGCCTAAAGGAGTTGGAATATATCACTTGAACAGGAAAAGGACCTCACTCAGAAAAAGGAAGATATCTTAATGAGATGGTAATATCTTTAGGGGAAGCTGGTGAGGCCATATCTGAAACCAGAGTTCTCTCAGCTATAGCAGGAACAGGTTTTTTTAGGCAAATAATAGCCTATGTAACCATAGAGGTTTCTGTGATTGGAGGCAAAAGGAATGATGAAACCTCCTGAAGATATTGCCTGTGATGGCTATACAAATTTCAAAGCTTTGGAAATCAGAAGAGATGTCTGCTTTCTGCAAGAGATTCTTCACAGGTCCCTTAAATCATTTATTTTCCATTTTAATCTGTTATTTGTATCTAAGTTTCTTTATAAGTTCAGTGTCTAATTCATCTTTAATGTCCCACAGCACCTATTATAATGTTTTATATATTGTAAAATATACAATAAGCATTTCCATATTGTAAGAATTGAAATAATACATCTTTAATTTTTTTTAATATATTTTATTGATTTTTTACAGAGAGGAAGGGAGAGAGATAGAGAGTTAGAAACACCGATGAGAGAGAAACACCGATTAGCTGCCTCCTGCACACTCCCCACTGGGGATGTGCCTGCAACCCAGGTACATGCCCTGGACCGGAATCGAACCCGGGACCCTCCAGTCCGCAGGCCGACGCTCTATCCACTGAGCCGAACCGGTTTCGGCTACATCTTTACTTTTAATGCATCACACAATCAAGGTACTTCTTTATCCCATATCTAAAAATTTATTTCTATCCAAGTGTGGAAATTTACATTTCATTATTTGTTCACTCATTTATTCATTCATTCATTTATAATGAATATTATTAAGTATCTATTATAAGCAAGGATCTCTAAGCCCTATGGGGCAATAAACGTGTTAAAGTCAATATCTTCAGTAAGAAGAACTTATAAATGAATATATTTTCCATATTGGTAGAAAAACCCTTTTTCAGCCTGAAACGGTTTGGCTCAGTGGATAGAGCATCAGCCTGTGGACTCAAGGGTCCCAGGTTCGATTCCGGTCAAGGGCATGTACCCTGGTTGCGGGCAAATCCCCAGTGGGGAGTGTGTAGGAGGCAGCTGATTGATGTCTCTCTCTCATCGATGTTTCTAACTCTCTACCCCTCTCTCTTCCTCTCTGTAAAAAATCAATAAAATGTATTAAAAAAAAACCTCTTTTTCAAAATGTATAATCTAAACCTCAATCCAATGCAATCAGTACTTAATTGGCACCTACTATATTAGACTGTTGTTAAGTGATAAATATTGCTTTCCGTACCAGCATATTTACTAATGGGGTGTGAAGGAATAATTGTTGGAGACGGGTGAAAAGAGTCCCACATACACAGCTTTGAAATGAAACAGAGGCCAGCATCTGTTACTCTAGAACTGTCCTTAGCCAACATGTACTTAGCTGGAAGGCCCCATTCCGTGGAGATGTTTTAAATGGGCTTGTGAAAGACGATGAGGGGAAGAGAGATGAGTAAAAGAGGGAAAGCAGACTTGTGGATTCCCTGAGTTGTTCTCCCAGGGCCTCATCTTCCTTTGCTCTGGGAAGAACCACCACAGCCAGAAAAGGCCAGGTGTTCAAGGTGAAATAATACTACTGCTTAAATAAGAACAAGACTTTTTTTGCAACAGGTAACACTATTAATAAGATAAAGAATAAGCTTAAAATCCCCAGAGTAAACGCATCTATTCAAGGGAAAAGAATGCAGGAAGTAGTGTGTGCCATGATCAGAAATGTAAAGTGTCAAGTGGAGCATGGGGACCCACACACATTGAGGTTATGAGATGAATGTAAGGAATGCGAGTGATGAAGGTCTCTTAAATTCTTGAGACATCAGATTACCTTCATTCTGAGCAGCCGCATCAATAGGGGCCTGTCTGTAAGCTGTTCTCTCAGCAAATGACTCAGCAGTCCTGACACTCCCAGTGAAACAGGCCATCCGCCCAAGAAGAGAAGATCTTTTCAGGTACATCAGAATGGCCCTGTCTCAAATAACCTTCCTCTGCCTTTGTGGCTGAGCTTCCAGAAACTTGACAGTGAGTTTCTAGGAAAGAGGCCAGCAGTCATGCAGTTAGCAGGGGAGACTCAGCGGGGGGTTTGATTCCATGAGTCTGACTTCTTTTCCAGAGATCATTCATTGCTTGCTGTTTCTCCTAGGCGGGAACTTCATTTACTTTTCTGTGCAGGTTCCCTATTAGTTACCTAGTTTCTTAACCCCATTTAACTTATGAAGTTCGGGGCCTCAGGATAAGAAACTGGATCCTGTCCCATATAAAGATGAAGTCTCACTTATAATGAGCAGCTGAACCCGCCTTAGAGAGTATTAGGTTGCTTTGGAAAGATCAAGGAATTGCTTTTTAAGAGATATGGGTTTAAATCCTCATTCTACCACTTATGATATTTGGGGGGAAATCACTTAAACCTCATGTTCTTCATCTGTGAAACTTATACAGATGTTTTGAAAATTCAATGACATGAACAATATGAAAAGTGCTATAAAAACGGTAAAGTCCTAGGCAAACACAAATTCTCACCATTGTAACTTTTCTTTTGCATGTACCCACTATTTTTATTTAACTCTATCACATTGTACTTTGTAATATGACAACTTTTAAATATTTTTCTTTTAAGTTATTTAAAGGAACTGGCATCATTATGTCTCCCAGAAGAAGAAGCTTAGAATTTTCCTCATTCAGTCAGTGAGTATTGGGGGAAGACCCATTTTGTGGTAAGAGGACCCCTACGGCATAGAGTTTATAGCTTTGACAGTTGTTTTCATTGCTCCAATTTTTAAAAAATACACTTCAAAGGAAAATAGCTTACTTATTTCCTCCTACAGTAGTAATTTCAAGTAGAATTCAGGAAACTCCCAGGTACAAAATTGCTCCTAGAATGTCATGTTTCATAGCAATCACCATATAGAAGAACTCCTAATCCAAAAACAGCAGTGTTTACCCTTTAAAAATGTGCTTCCTCTTTCACCTTCCAAGTATTTGAGTTTCTTCCTTGTTCACCTTTTTCTAACACCTAGGGCTGGTGGTTGCTTTCTATAGTTGCTCCACCAATTAAGCCATAGAGATCTCCATTATATTCATTTTAGAGCTAAACTTTTACCTAGCTGACAATTCTTTATGTTAAATTTACTTGTTCAGATTACTAGCATGGTTTCTGTCTCCTGATTTGATCCAGCCCAGCAGAGGTGGTGCTGAGATCCAGGTCTCCTTCTGGAGCTATAACCCCAAGAACCCTTCTTCCTAGGAAAAGGAATGAAACATCAGCTCTATAGACATGTGTATGGGAAAATCACGATCCTTTCAGCAATAGATCATCACATCTAGCAATACCCTGAAAAGACTTTTAGCAATTAAGAGTGTCATGGGAGTTAAGCCCTTACTTTAAATTCCCACAGTTTGGGCTTTATAATTATACTAGAGGCCCAATGCATGAAATTCATGCAAGGGGCTTGGCCCTCACAGCCACGGTGGTTTGCCTTGGCCCTCGCAGCCCCAGCTTCTTCCAGAAGGTCGTCCAGAAGGTTGTTTGGCCATGGGGTCTAATTAGCATATTACGCTTTGATTATTATAGATTTTATTTTTTTGAAGGTGTTGTTCATTACATATAAACACATATTTATGCATGAATTTGCCACATGCAGATGAAACACACATTACTGTATCCATATATTTAATGTACAGCATATATATATTTATATATATATATTTAAATATTTAAATATATAAATATATAAATATATATATATATATATATATATATATATATATATATATATACCAAGTGACCTAATGGCAGAACGACCAGAACAACCAGAATGAATGATGGCTATGACATGCACTGTGGCAGCCAATGGTCCCGATTGTGGGCCGGGCCAGCCAGCCAACTGCCTGTGGCCCCTCCCCCTGCTGGCCCTGGCCCTGATCGCCCCCCCACCTCAATCACACTTCAGTGATTCTAAATAAGTAAATATTCTCTAGCCTTCATAGACCAGGAACCCGAACGATGAGTGATCAGAAGGAAAACTGCTCACGGTCTGGACTGTCAATCAGGTGTCCAGGAGAGGTGCCCAGCACAACCACCATTTTTCTGTGTTCTCTCTCTACTGCTTACTGCCAAACAGGGCAGCCACATCACACCACAGCCTCTCTCTAGAGCAGTGGTTCTCAACCTGTGGGTCGCGACCCCTTTGGCTGTCGAACGACCCTTTCACAGGGGTCGCCTAAGACTATCCTGCATATCAGATATTTACATTACGATTCATAACAGTAGCAACATTACAGTTATGAAGTAGCAACGAAAATAATTTTATGGTTGGGTCACAACATGAGGAACTGTATTTAAAGGGCCAGAAGGTTGAGAACCACTGCTCTAGAGGGTTTGTCAGCAAGAAACTAAACCATATTACCTGTCTAGGGAGAGGCTTAGAAACAGAAGCTATAAGTGTCCCTGACACTAAAGTGCCTTTGAAGCTATGACTCATCCAAAAGCCAACAGGAAACGTATATATACCCTGGAAAAATCTTTGACACTAATAACTACTCCCAGCCGGCCCTGCCCCATGATCACCTCCCTGACCTGATTGGGGACAGGAGCAGCTGGCCAACTGCCTACGGCCCATACTCCGGGCCAGCCTTGACCCCAATCAGCACCCCCATCCCAATCTGGGGCAGGGAAGGCCAGCCAACCTCCCATGGCTTCTTCCCCGACCTGGCCCAGCCCCAATTGGACCCTCCCACCCCAATTGGGAGTGGGTCAGCTGAACCCCACCAATGCACAAATTTGTGCACCAGGCCTCTAGTATTTTTATAATAACTTTTCTAATGAGAATATAAGTCCTCATTAAATTTTAGACAAGAATATTCAGCTCTTCCTTTTCAAAGCAATGGAAGCTCAGAGGGGACCATCCATCACTTTTTTCCTGTTTAAAAAACAAACAGTTGTATTTTCATTATGGCAGGATGATTGTATCTGGTAGAGAATATTAGGATTCAAAAATAACTTAAATAATTTATTAAAATTATTGTCTGATTGAATTTCTTGTATTTCACTTATTTTGTAAAGGTTTTTTGTTGGATTTTTTTTTGCAAGCCTAGAACATTAACCCAATTGATTCTTGCATCAAACTGTGAGGTAGGCAAAGCTAACCTTTTCTGCTTATTTTATAGATAATATAGATTGGAGTGTTTAAAGGTTTTAACTGAGGTTGCATAAATAAAAAGAAGTAGAAATAGAATAGATACCTTATAACACTTTTCCACTCTCCTATGCTGCCTCTTTATTTTTCTTTTTTTAAATCAATCAATCAATATAGTAGTTTAAGGACTAGATATCAGTAACACTTATATTAAACACATACTACATATCAGACATTATGCCAAGTGCTTGGATTGAAACATTTAAAAAATACCTCCCAAGAAATGATGTAATTATTATTATCATCTCTATTTTATGGATAAAACTTAGATAGGTTAGGAGAGTTTATCAAGATTTCCAACATCTGATAAGGGGTTAATTTTCAAAATATATAAAGAACACATACAACTCAACAGAAGGAAGACAAAAAATCCAGTTGAAAATGGACAAAGGACCTGAATAAATACTTCTCCAAAAAGGACATACAGATGGCCAATAGACATATGAAAAGATGCTCAACATCACTAATCATTAGAGAGATGCAAATTAAAACTACAGTGAGGTATCACCTCACACCTGCCAGAATGGCTACCATCAATATGTCAACAAACAACAAGTGCTGGTGAGGATGTGGAGAAAAGGGAACCCTAGTGCACTGTTGGTGGGAATGCAGACTAGTACAACTATTGTGGAAAACAGTATAGAATTTCCTCACAAAGCTGTAAATGGACCTGCCATTTGACCCAATAATCCCACTTTTAGATTTTAAGAATCCCAAACACCACTCAGAAAGGTTATATGCACCCCTATGTTCATGGTAGCATTATTGACAATAGCTAAGATCTGCAAACTGTCCACATGTCCATAAGTAGATGAGTGGATTTAAAAAGCTATAGTACATTTACACAATGGAATACCAGGCAGCTATAAAAAAGAAGGATCTCTTACCCTTGGGACAGCATGGAGGGACCTGGAGAGTATTATACTAAGTGAAATAAGCCAGTTAGAGAAAGACAAATATCACATGAACTCATTAATATGTGGAATCTAAAGAACAAAATAAACTGATGAACAAGACAGGTCTAGAGGCATGGATGCATGGAGTAGACTGATGAGCTCAGGGGTGGGGGTGTGGAGAGAGGAAGGGATAGGAAGATTTTTTTAAAAACTATTTTTATTGATTTCAGAGAGGAAGGGAGAGGGAGAGAGAAATAGAAACATAAATGATGAGAGGGAATCATTGATTGTCTGTTTCCTGCATGCCCCACACTGGGATTGAGCCCACAACCCAGGCATGTGCCCTGACTAGGAATTGAACCATGACCTCCTGGTTCATAGATCAACACTCAACCACTGAGCCATGCTGGCCTGGCAGGGATGGAAAGATTTTAACCAAAGAACTTATATACATACTAGTGGCCCAGTGCACGGATTCATGCACCCACAGCCAAAGGTGGAATCGCACAGCCCCGTGAGGAATCAGGCTCCCTCCTCTCTGGTTCCTGGGTATATCACCCAAGTCACCGCAACTCAGCAGCTCCTGCATTGAGTGTCTGCACCCTGGTGGTCAGTGTGCATCTTATGTACTGGCTGGTCAGATGGTCACTTAGCCTTTTATATAGATAGATAGATAGATAGATAGATAGATAGATAGATAGATAGATAGATAGATAGAGATACATATAGCCCATTGACACAGACAATAGTGTAGTGAAGGCCTGGGGTGGGGCAGGGGGTAGATTGAGGAGGGCCAAAGGGGGAGAGAGGAGGAGGACACCTGTAACACTGTCAACAATAAAAAAATAAATTTAAAATATTGCACATCTGTTAAATGCCAGAAGTGAGATTCACATCTAGGCAACCTTGATCTAAGAACCACACATTTATGTCATAAACTATCATGCCTTCCTTACTGAACAGATATTTACTGATTAAAGTTATTCCTGTTTAAGAAAGGAAAGCAAAGAGATCATAGAAATTAGTAATCTAAACCTTCAAAAATTTTGCTATTTCTTAAGACATGAATAACACAAAGTAAATAAAATGAATACATGTTAAAGAAATCAGCCTAAATCAAAACTAATTTTTTTTTAAAAAAGCATAAAATTTTGTTATTAAGAAGTGAAAACTAAGTGTAAGAAAAATATTTTAAGTGAACATATAAAACTATTCATCATATAGATTATAGTTTTGTCCTTAAACACAACTATTAGTCAGTTTAATTTTTAAAGACTATTTATAATGTCATACAAAGTATTTTCACTGCCCTAAATATTCTCTGTGCTCTGCCTATTTATTTCCCCACCACCATCCCTGGTAACTACTCATCTCCTTATTATCTCCATAGTTTTTCCTTTTCAAGAATGTCATATAGTTGGAATCAAACAGTATGCAGCTTATCAGCTCATTTTTAATTAATCATTTCCTCTGGTCTTAGAACAAAATATGAGTAGGTAGGAGTTAGAGTTAGGAGTACATTGATAAAAATGCAATTCATTACAGAGTTTTTCCATCAAGTACAAACTGAAATGACATAAACTTTACTAGGTTAGAAAGAGAAAGTGCCTCTGTAAGCAAATGACAAAGAGCCTGGAAAAATCTTTCTATCAACAACCAGCAGGCAGACTTTCACATTTGGCCATGAGAGCCAAATTGGTACTGACCTTCCCCACTCTCTATAAATAATTATAAAAAATGGGGAAAAATCTGACCAGAGTCTTCAGGCATCGGATCAGAGGTATTAGGAGACAATGTTTCTTGAGAGAAGAAAAACATACATGAGTCACGTGTGCTTCCTGGCTTTCTGACTTCAGACCCATGGAAATACTTTAGGGAAGTAACACTCAAGAGATGATGCCAATCTCACTGAGCTAAAGAGGCAGAGATTGAATTTTGAGACTGTTGAAGCAGCTGGAGTTTGTAAAGCAGAATATTGAAGAGGATGGTGCTACACCAATGAAGGAATTGCCAGAAGCCTATGTGAGGACTAATCATGGCTCTTTGGATGAGGGTTGGGATGTGCATGTGTAAGGTTATACTGCAAGGTCTACAAGGCAGGGCCTGCCATGCATCTGAGAGAACAGAGATAGTGGAGGTCACATAGTACCAAGAGATATCTGTGTTTGGGCGCAGATATTGTGGAGAGACATCAAGCATTCATTTGAGACCCCAGGTAGGCCATGCCTTAGGAGTAAGAAACTTTGCCCTAAATTGGAGCCATACTCAAGGCAAAAGGTACAACCCAAAATAGATCCTCTTCAGCTTAGAACAAAACCAAGCCAGAAACAAACAATTGGAACCAACAGAAATTTAACTGCCCATGAGAGGAAAATGTAAAATTATGACAGGAAAAGCAACATAATCCAGACTTCCTTCAAAAATATCACCTACAATGTCCAGTATAGCATCAGAAACTTATGACTTATAATCGTGAAAAGAGACCAGTGAAGAGAAACAGATCCTGAAAAGGTCAAGTGCTGCAACATTCTCAGCAGGGTCAGGATCTGAAGGAGGAGCAGACCCACAAATGAAAACACTAGATGAGAATACAAATTTAGAAGGCATTGGGGGCCGGTGGTGTCTCTTTCATGAAGAGCACACTGACCTCTGGCCGGTCCTATTTTTATTTACTTGAATCACATTTGCCCTTTAGCAATGCATACAGGCATATCAAAGGTAAAGTTTGGTAAACAGTAGAAGGATTATCAAGTTATGGAATTGCCTTGAGCCACCACTATCTCAACAGACAAGGTGCTTAGCCTCAGTCCTGCTAAACGCCCAAGGTCCATCAGCCTTCTGCGTTTCTTGGTGCACTCTCATGATAGCATCGGCAGTGGGTGGCTCCCCTCAGCCAAGGACTTAAAAACAGATGTTATAAATACATCCAAGTACTTAACAAAAAAGATGAACAACAGATTAAAAAGATAGTGAATATCAGCACCTGGCCTGTGTGGCACAGTGGTTGAGCATCGACCTATGAATCAGGAGGTCATAGTTTGATTCCTGGTCAGGGCATATACCTGAGTTGCTGCTCAATCCCCAGTAGGGGGCATGCAGGAGGCAGCCAATCAATCATTCTCATCATTAATGTTTCTATCTCTCTCTCCCTCTCCCTTCCTGAGATCAATCTATATACATAAAAGGCTAATATGCAAAGTGTCCCCTCAGAAGTTCGACCGGGAGAACAGGAGTTCAATCGCTCGCTATGATGTGTGCTGACCACCAGGGGGTGGCACTGAACATGGCGGGTGACCAACAGCGGCAGCAGGGTGCTGAGGGATCAAGGGGAGGAGGCGGGGAGGCGGGGGAACCATACAGTAGTGAGCACAGACAGTGAGGGAAGGAGGAGGCAGGGAGGCAGGGAGTTGGGGAACCTGATCACCCCTGATCACGGGCCAGGTCTAGAGACTCTACCTGTGCATGAATTTCATGCATGAGGCCTCTTGTATATACACTGAGTGGCCAGATTATTATGACCACACCATCAATACTTCGTTGGGCCACCTTTTGCCTTCAATACTGCGGCGATTCTTCTTGGCATTGACTCCACGAGATGTTGAAAGGTGATGCGAGAAATCTGACACCATGCCTGATGAATAGCACTGCCCAGTTCTGTGAGATTTGATGGTTGTGAAACCAGCTGCCTGATGGCTCTTTTAACTTTGTCCCACAAATGCTCAATTGGATTGAGATCTGGTGATTGTGAGGGCCACCTAAGCAAGATAAAGTCTCCCTCATGTTCTTGAAACCACAATACAAGCACCGTGGCATCGCGCATTGTCTTGTTGGAAGAAGCCATCTCCATTGGGATACGCCATCAACATGATAGGATGAACCTGATCAGCAACGATACTTAGGTATGTTGTGCTATTCAGACGTTGTTCCACACGAATTAAAGGGCCCAAATCAACCAAAAGTTGATTCTTAAAAGATATGAGAAATATTGATAAACACCTAACAAGTCTGGTCAAAGAAAAGGAAGTAACACACATCTTACCAATATCAGAAATGAAAGAGTGTATACCACTACAAGTCTGCACATATAAAACAAGGAAAATAAAGGAATATTATCAACAATTTTATGGGAATAAGTTGAATGACTTAGGTGAATAAGTTCCTTGAAAACTACAACTTACCCAAGCAAAGAAATAAAATATATAAACATATCTATTGAAGACTTTGAGCCTGGCTGGTATGACTCAGCAATTGAGCATTGACCCTCAAGATGTCACTAGGCACATGCCCAGGTTGCAGGCTTGATCCCCAGTAAGAAGCGTGCAGGTGGCAGCCAATCGATGTTTTCTCATCGATGTTCTCTCTCTCCCGCTCTCTTCCTCTCTCTCTAAAAAATAAAAATAATATATTTTAAAAAATAATTTGAATTTGTTACTAAAAACCTGTCTACAAAAAAAGTAATTAGCAAAAACACCAAGTGGTGAGTTCCCCAAAGTTATTCTGAACAAGTTGGGTACATGGACTTCTCAGACTCTCTGAGGAGTATTAGGATGGGTAGTACCTGGAAAGTGTGGCTGTGCTGCCTTCTGTTTTCCCTGTGACATCTAGTCTTCCTCCTTCCCCACCTTGCTCTCCCCACAATATTTTACTCTTAGGTTACATCAACAGTCACTAGTACCCTCTTGTTCCTCATTGGTTTCAAACAATGGGAAGCACTGGTAAGAGTCTGAAAGGAAGGGGAGGAGTGAAGTCAGGATATTTATTCCAGGGACTCCAGTGGTTCTCAACCTTCCTAATGCTGCGACCCTTTAATACAGTTCCTCATGTTGTGGTGACCCCCAATTTCATTGTTACAAATTGAATATAATTAAAGCATAGTGATTAATCACAAAAACAATGTGTAATTATATATGTGTTTTCCGATGGTCTTAGGCGACCCTGTGAAAGGGTCGTGACCCACAGGTTGAGAACCGCTGACTGGCTCCCTTCCTGTGGGGCCAAGGCAGCTGGAGGCTTTCCTTGATCAGAGAGCACAATTCCCATCAGCTGGCCCTCCCCACACAGCTATCTCTGCCTTTAAGTTCCAGAAACCTCTGCCACACTCACCTGGCACAACACTTTGTTGTCAGAGCACATTCTCTGTTCGTGTCTTCCACCCACAAATTTAATGCCTTTTCCATCTTATCTAAGCACTTATCACTCACTGTGGCTGTAACTTTTTCAACTTAAGGTAAGACAACAAAATTACCATGAATTTTTTTTTTTACTTCTTCACAATTTCACAGGTAGAAGATTCATTCTTACCAGGCAGTTTGGCAACCTCAGCATATGAGTTTTTTTCTTTTCATTAAATCAAGAACGTTCACCATTTTACTTAAAGGAAGCACTTTAAGGCTCCTCTTCGGTGTATCCGAATTGCTAGTATGACCAGTCTTGCACATTGCCATTATAAAATAACATAAGAATTACTTGAACACAAGCACTACAAAACCGCAATGGTGATCTGGTAACCAAGATGGCTACTAGCCTACTAATCAGAAGGGAGCGTCTACTGCGTGGAAAAGCTGGACAAAGGGATGATTCACGTCCTGGGCAGGACATCACAAGATTTCAACTTGCTACTCAGAACAATGCACAATTTAAAACTTAAGAATTGTTTATTTCTGAATTTCAATTTAATATTTTAGAACCAGACTCGATTACACATAACTAAAATTGTGGAAACTGAGTCCCAGCTGGTTTGGCTCAGCAGACAGAGCATTGGCCTGTGGATGTAAGGGTTCCAAGTTTGATTCTGGTCAAGGGCATGTGCCCGGGTTGCAGGCTTGATCCCCAGTGTGGGGTGTGCAGGTGGCAGCCAATCAACGATTCTCTCTCACCACTGATGTTTCTATCTCTCTCTGCCTCTCTCTTCTTCTCCGAAATCAATCAGAATATAAAAATAATAATAAAATAAAGTCGTGGAAACTGAAATAGCAGATGGGGGGGGGGGGGACTACTGCTTACCAATAAATACCCCATAGGTAAATTTCAGGAAAACAGTGAAATCATGTTTATAAAATGGAAAATAAAATAAAAGAATCTTATTTATGCTGAAACTTGCAACATTCTCCTTTGTATGGCATAAGTTTAAGGATATAGTATCACATTACCAATTCTACAGCTTTGATTGGCTCAGCTTTGAGCAATACTTTTATAATTAAGATATCAATTTTATCTATTGGCTTTCAATTTTTAGGACCAATCTAAAAGAAAGCATGGAACTCTTGGGTGGAAAACAGGACTTTGAGGAATAAAAATGTACCCTCTATTAGATTAATGGAAGTATACGGGTACTAATTTCTTCTACCAACATACAGAGGTTTAAAAGACAGTATTTAATGTAAATAATTTGAGAAATTAAAGTTCATACAAGGTAATAAAACGTTAAATTATGTGATAAAATTAAGAAAAAGAATAATAATGTTTTTTAAATTAATAAATATTTTTTGGGAAGAAGTGTGGGGGGAAAAGGGCACAAAAATAAGCTAAATTCTTAATCTTTCACAGCTGAAGCTGATAATATTATTAAAAGTGGATAAATCATGAAATGAAAGTAAATAGTTTTTTTTTAGAATTATGTTTAGTCCAGCCAGCATGGCTCAGTGGTTGAGTGTCGACCTATGAACCAGGAGGTCACAGTTTGATTCCTGGTCAGGGTACATGCCCAGGTTGCAGGCTTGATCCCCAGTGCAGGGCATCAAGAGAAAACTGATCAATGATTCTCTCTCATCATTGATGTTTCTATCTCTCTCTCCCTCTCTCTTCTTCTCTGAAATCAATAAAAATATATTGATAAAAAAAGAATTATGTTTAAATATAGTAACCTTCAGGGAAAGGAACAGGGGTAGAGGTATGGGATGGTACAAATTATATGTATTGTAATTATTTGTTCTATACATTTTCACTTTATTTCTTATGTATATATTAATTTTATATGTTAAAATATTTTGAAAAGGACTATTACTAAAAATAAGAAGAAAGTTTAAAACCAATGAGAAAAATATCAACTATTTAATGGAAAAGTAGGTTAAAGATATGATAAGCAAATTCCAATGCAGACCATAAATGGCTATTAACACATGAAAATATGCTTAAACTCACTCATAAGAAATGAAAATATAATCTTGTATACCTAGGACAGTGATTTTCAACCTTTTATCTCATGGTACATATCAATTAATTATTAAAATTCTGCAGCACATCAAAACATGTTTTTTGACGATAGGTATAATTTTGATTTAGTCTCACCAGATTTATTCTCACCAGTTGTTGTATTGAATGTTGTCAGTTTTTTATTTGACAACCTAATAAAAAGAAGTCAGTGCCCCTGACTAACTAGACAGTTATTGCATGTTTTAAAAATTCTTTGCAACACACTGATTAAAAATCATTGACAAAGATTTTTTAAAATATATATTTGTTGCAAATATAAAATTATTGATTGGCAATATAAAATTATAATAGCAAGCAAGCCTACAGAAAAATAAGAATTCTCATATATCATGCTCCATACAAATTTTTGAAGGATGATATATCTTAAATATACAAATTACCTAGCAATTGCCCAATTTTGAGGATGGTATAAAAATAAATATGCAAGGAAGTTTTTTGTGATATTATTTGTAAAACAAAAAAAAGAAGTAAAGGAACTACAGGAACAAAGCAAACCTAAGGGGCTTCAAATAGGGGACAGTTTCAATAAATTTAAGTGCATTTATACAATGGTTCATTATATTAGTACTAAAAACAATAAAGAAAATTACATTGTGCTAGCACCAAAAAAAATCCACAAAACATTGGTAGTGAAAAATTTTCTAGAAAATCTTGTAGTATAATATGATTTGATTTGTGTAAAAGAATTCTGGATTATTGCAAATATATGAAAACATATTGGGACAAGGGAATACTGTGCATGGCTATATATATAAAAGGCTAAGTGACTGTCGACCATCCAACTGTCCAACCGGCCAGTACATATGACACACACTGACCACTAGGGGGAAGATGCTCAACTCAGGAGCTGCCAAGGTGCAGTGACGCACCTCGGAATCAGAGAGGAGGAGCTCGATTCCTCACAGGGCCGCACAATTCCACCTTCAGCCATGGGTTATGTTGCTGTTGGGACACTGTCGGCCCCAAATCTAGTTTACTGCAAACTTGCATTTGCATTCCACACCCTGTATGACAGCAACTTTGCAGAGTGCCCTCTCACCCTCCGGGACCCCTATCTATCTATCCTATATAATAAAAGAGTAATGTGCAAATTGACCAAATAGTAGAACAACAGGTCTCTAAGATGCACACTGACCACCAGGAAGCAGACGCTCAACTCAGGAGCTACCACAGGGGGAGCGCCGCTCAGCCACAAGCCAGACTGACAGCTGGCGAGTGCAGCAGTGGTGGTGGGAGCCTCCCCCGCCTCCACTGCAGCGCTAAGGATGTCTGACTGACGGCTTAAGCTTAAGCCGTCAGTCAGACATCCCCTGAGGGCTCCCAGACTTTGAAAGGGCACAGGCCAGGCTGAGGGACCCCACCCCCACCCCCAAGTACACCAATGTTGTGCACTAGGCCTCTAGTATATATATAAAAGGCTAAGTGACCAGTCATACATCCAACGATTTTACTAATTTTCTTTCATCTCTGACACTTTTATTATAGAGAAAGGTCAAATAGCGATATTAAAATATTTAGTCTAATTAATTTCCTTTCATTGTGCATGAATCCATGCACCAAGCCATTAGTTATCAATAGGCTACATTTAGGGTAAAGGAGAAGAGACACTTTTACTTTTTATTTCATATAATTCTCTATTTTTTATTTTTTCCAATGATCCCTTTATTACATTATTTTATTCAAGAGGTTTTTTAAAAATCTTAATGAAGAGTTGTGAAACACAGAGTAAAATCAAATTATGTTTGCCAGATATTACTTGGAGTCCTGATTTTCTCCAACATTAAGCACAATGACTGACAGCAGATACTCGCACATTATTTTCTGATTAGATGATAACTAAGTAGATGAGGGATTGAAACCTAAAATATTCAACTGTGCAGTTATTATTTTTGTCATATCAAAGTTGTTTTACTGTTAATAAATTTAATAAAAGACAATTCTCCTATAAAATAACATAGAACACTTCTCATTTGTCCATAATATTTATTTTTTAAAATATGGCCCTTGAATTCAAGGTTTTGTGTATGTTCATTTTTCAAAAAAAATGGTTTATCCTTTCTGGGTTCCCCTGCCTACAAATCCTAAGAACTAGGCCCCTGGAAATGAAAACCCTTAGGAAACATTTAGGAAGAAGTAGTTCAGGAGACAGAATAGCATTCAAGATAAATTGCTCATGTCCATTTTAGAAGTAAGCAGAGAGAGAAAACATGTGGCCAGGAACACATTCTGCCTCTTAAGTAGTCATTGTTTTTTGCAGGAGGCAATTGTAATGCAGTAGTTGGAAATAAACATGATATAGAGTTATCCTGGCTTCAGGTTCTGACAAAATCAGGAAACAACAAGTCTGATTGTGACATCACACTCCAGAGGAAGCCAACTAATTTCTTGTTTGCTTTGGTCTAAAACATGCCTATGATGATTAACTCTATGCCCCCCATTCTCTCCAGGGCACTAGACTTTGTTCCTTCCTCACCTGTAAACAGAATCAGGATATGTCCTGAAATTTAGCCAAGAACATCTGGCCTTGAGTAAGACACTCCACAAAACACACATATTGTGTTTGGGTGAAGGAGTCTCTAGTGAAAGGGAAAGGAGAGAAGTCAGCATGGGACTCTGGCATCCATTTGCTTATTATAAATTCCATCAGGTGTCAATATTTATATGCAACTTGGGGGGAGAAAGTAGGAACACTCCTATGAAAGACATGAATGGCCTACAACTCTACATTATAAACAGCTTCAGGAAAACAGTACTCTACCAAATGCCAAGTGAAACAAAAGGGGGGAAATTAAAAGGAATGAAATTTTTTAGTGCCATAGAAGACCTCTTAGACTGTTCATGTTACATAACACAGAAAGAGGGATGGGACTGTGGTAAAGAAAATCTTTGGAGGTCTACGGATATATATTTGAATAGGTGTTTCAAAGCATCTTTTTCTGCCTTTGAGTTTTTACCTACAAAATAAGCATCAATACATTTCCATTAAAAATGGAAACCCTATTAATTAGAATTTTTTTCTCAGCCACTGACAAGGCCACTTGGTAAACAAACAAACAAAACAGGGGTGTGAGTATATTACTAGACATTGTGGCTCTATCTTCCTTTTTTTAAAAAAAAAAAAATCACACTTATAAAAGGTAGAAAATGTATTGTCATCCTGGAAAGTGGTCCCAGGAGAAAAGGGAAAGGAGCTATGAGGGCACAAGTCCATTACCTTTTCCAGAGGCAAGAGTTTAGTATGTGTGTTTTATATAATGGAAGCCAAAAACTCAATCAGAAAAGGTAATCTTTGAAATTAGTTTAACTGCTCTGATAGACTTTTTCAGAATTGATTGAAATGACCATACGGTGTGGTACTGGGCACCAAGTAAGCTCTCTAAATAAATGCAAATCCGCCAGCAGCATTGTTTAGGTAATCACTGATCTGGCAATTTATGTACCAGATGGATGTGTTAAAAATATGACTGCTGCAAAAGCTAACTAGCCAACATACTCATTTAATAGCTAAGGAACTTGTAGTGAGGTGACAACGGACAAGAAAGAAACCAGAATAATGATCTTCCAACTCAGCCCAGGGTGTGTCACATTGCACTCACCTAAGTGAGTTATCAATGGCACAAAATTAAGCCTTCTTATACTCTATCATGTGTAGGAGTGAACTTTTAAAAAAATCTTTATTGTTGAAAGTATTGCAGATGTCCCCTTCCCCCTCCCTCCATTAATCCCCTCCATCCCATCTCCCCCAGGGGTCTTCATTGCACTATTGTCTGTGTCCATGGGTAATGCATGTATGCATATAGGTTCTTTGGTTAATCTCTTCCTGCCACTTCACCCCTTGCCTCTGAGATTTGTCGGTCTGTTCCATGCTTCCCTGTCTCTGCATCTATTTTGTCCATCAGTTTATTTTGTTCATTAGATTCCACCTAGGTTCTTTTCCATGATAACTGGTATGTGTAGCTGGGAACTATTCTAAGATATTCATTCCTCTTTTTCTCTCTCTGAATTTTTCACTTTCCCCTGGTCAATTCAAGAACAGGCTCTGTGTTTCAAAGTCTCAGGGAAAAATATGATTGAGCAGAAACAAAAGTACATGAAAAACTTCCTGAGTTATATCTTCAAAAGCTTAAGCTCATTGAGGAGGAGAGAGTTTGATGAAAAAAACAAATCATAGAGACTTAAAAAAACACACAAATTGGACAGAGGAGTTGTGCCCCTAAACTAAAAGAGAGAAACTCCCCTGCTGGGGGCAGGTCTGCAGGAGCCAAGTTTGCTTCGTGGCAATATTCCAGAATTGATTTCCAGTTGTCTCTAGGGGGATGAGTCAATGGCCACTGGGATTTCCTGCTTTGGGGAACATTCCTGTGTGTTGACTGCAGCAAGCAGCAACAAAGAGCCACTGCTGCAGAAGGGTCTCATCAAGAAGGAGAATATCCACTAAGATGAGTACAGTTATTCTCCCCGACTCTGTTGATGGCTTAATACCTGACACTTTGGTATTAGTGATTCTGGAATGTTGACATGACCCTATGGGAGAGGTGGCAAAAGCTCTCTCCTTGACCAAATTCTAGCCAGGCCCTTCTACGTCTTCTGCTCAACTAGGCCTCAACCTTGGCTTATAAAAACTATACTCTCAGCACAAATAATTTCATCCACACTCCTCCGCCTCTCCACGTACATACACTAAAACAAACACAGACTCATTTCTAACAACTCAAGATTTGGGGACTAGTAAACAAGATGGGCGGGCTTTGCAGAATTATTTTTAGAGCTTCATTTCTGTTCTGGTAAAGACTCAATTTGTAAGACAAGTACAATTTTTAATTCCTCCCAAAATGGGTTGCAACCTGAGTGACATAAAGCTGTCCAACTACACTGTCTTCATTATATCAGGGAGACCATATTTGCTTAATATGGAAATAAGAAGATTGGAAATCAAAAGGTTTCTATGTTCTAGATTTAGAGATGTATTTATTTCTTTGGAATGTTTCAGCAAATCCTTCCACAATGGCTTCAGAAGATTTTTCTTATCTTCTGAGTACATAGTTTTATTTTAGCTTAGGTGAGAGACCTAAAAAAAATGTCCTATTATACTCTGGGTATCAGCTTCCAATTTGGCCAACTTCTGACTATAGAGCTACTTTTCAAATATTTTGTCGGGTTTGAGCTGGGACAAACACTAAATATTCCTGGCATATCAACACAAAAGAAGTCCCCAAAAGAGAGTTCAAAAGATACTACCCTATCAGACTCAGAGCCATTCCCAATGGTAACCAAAAAAGAGAAAGAGTTCCACTAAAAATTGGCAACAGTCAGTAGTTCCCTAGCTGCAATGGAGTACAACCCATATTTCTGTCCAGGAATCCCCGACCTAATAGTTGCCAAGACAAGTTCTTCGGACTTGTCCAGTTCTGCCAGTTTTCCCAGGATGGCATCTGCAGTGAGGGGGGAATACCAGCAAATCTCATCCTAGACACCAGAAAGTGTAGAGGAGGAAAAATAATATTCCCTCAATCCTTACAGGGAATGCCTGGCTAAGAACCCTTTTTCTCTAGGGCATCTCATAAATGGGTAAAGTCATAAAAGATGGTTAAAAGCTCTCCACTGTGGCCATTGTAATTCAAGACTGTCCTTGGTAAAGTTAACCTACTTGTTTAGCCTTAAAATAAAATTTTATCACCTGAGGTCTCATACTAGACTCAATCCAGTTTAAGTAGGACCCAGTCAGACCTTGGACCCAGTCCAGTTTTAAAGTTAGAACCAGTCTGTCTCTGGCTGGTTTCTGGACCCAGTGTGGAAAAAGAAATGCTCAAAAAAAAAAATGTGAAAGCTGCCCGGCCAGCATGGCTCAGTGGTTGAGCAACAGCCCATGAACCAGGAGGTCATGGTTTGATTCCCGGTCAGGGCACATGCCGGGGTTGCAGGTTTGATCCTCAGTGTGGGGCATGTAGGAGGCAGCTGATAAATGATTGTCTCTCATCATTGATGTTTCTATCTCCTTCTCTCTCTCCCTTCCTCTCTGAAATCAGTAAAAAAAAGAAAAATTTTAATCTGAAAGCTTATAACACAAAACTGCAAATCTAGGATTCAGGATCCAAAAGGGACTTTCCCATGGCCTCCAAAGGCAGCAAAAACGCAGGAGCTCAAGGGGCGCAGCAGGTGCCTACGCCTGGTTGCTCATTGCTCCTGGGGGCCATCAGAGGTCTCCTTTGGTTCTTTCTTCTGAAACCTGAACTGTTTACAGATAAACAGTTTATTTGAGCAAAAATCAATTTGAATCAGGCAGTGCCCAACCAGTGGTGTTTAGGAATACTCCTAGTATCGGGTGTTATGTCTAAGTCTTTAATCCATTTCAAGTTAATTTTTGTGAGCCCTGTAAGAAAGGGGTACAATTTCATTTGTCTGCATGTAACTATCCAGTTTTTATAACACTATTTTTTGAAGAAATGTATTCCTTCCATTGTGCAGATTAAAAACAGAAGTCGCAGAGAAGATAAATTACTTACCTGAGGTGATGAAACCTGTAAGAAACCCACATTTTTTGCACTAAATCATACAGACCTAAGTTCTGTACAAATGTGTGCCTTCCATTCCCAACATCTCAAGGTAGGGCTTTCTGGCATTGTACCTAAAAATTGGTTCTTTTCTTATTATTCCACCATTGAACCTGAAGAAGATATGACTGGGAGAGAAAGGGAAAGCAAAGAATGAGAAGGTAGACACGGGGCAAGAATTTTAGACATGGAGTCCAAAGGAAAGAGCAAGAGTGAGATAAGCAGACCATTCTCTAGTCAGTCACTTGGGAGAGAAGGTTGTTGTGTCAAGGCTAAGAGCAGAAACAACTGAGTTCTTGCAAGTGCAGCTAGTACGCAGGTCCTTCTCGCATGGAATTTTCTAGGGAAAGGATCACACTCCTTAGACATGTTACTGGAGTGACCAAAAATGTTTCAAGCAGCACAGAACTGAAAGTCTAACAGACCTATGCCTAGGCCAAATGCTGTCTAAATGAGAAAGCCACCATAAGAAAAGTTGCGACCTTCCACAGTTGGCCATGTTTGTATTTTTATTAAAATAATCTAATTAATTTATGCCAAAGTATGTATCCTTACTGACATTTTACAGCAGGTTTTATGTGGTTTTTCTGCTTACTTATCACATACATATGGGTAATGAGTGCACTTCTTCAAGTAATCTACATTCCTTAAAAGGCCACACTACTGTTACTATATTAGTCACCAGTTTTTCATGGTTGAAAAATTCCTAACAATAATGAGTTCTGATGAGGTAGAATCACCTGTGGCATAATTAAAGCACGGGTACACAAAGGCAGATTGTAGTAACACAGCAACTGTTTTATATTTTTTCAAAAGAATTGAATATTTATCTTATTTAAGTAGATATATAACATTATCTAGTTCTGGAGATTAAAAGTTTCCAACTTCAATTTCTCCCTCTCAAACTAAATAAATAAATAGCCTCTTAAAAACTGCATCATGTCGTGGCAGGACATGCCCAGAAGTCCAGTGCTCCAGACTCCCATGTTAGTTTAGGAGACTGATAGTGTGATCTAGTGGGAGACCCACAAAAATAACAAGGCCAAGGTCCAGTTAAGGGTCTTGGCCGAAGCATAGTGTGGCTATTGATAAACCCCAAAACCTCAATTTCACTTCTTTTTTTCTATATCAAACATTACCTTTAATTGGGTATTTTATAGGCAAGAATTGACTACATTTTTTTAAAAAGTAGAAAGCTAACGCTAAAATCTGTGTTGTATGCGCCAGTAGGGAAAGAGTTTGGGCCATTTGGGTTGAACTTAACCACATGCTGACTGACTGGCAGAACCCAAGGCTGGAGACACTCCCTGAGTGAGTGGGAGGGAGCTAAGGTATTGGTGACTGACTGGTGGGCTGAAGAAAACTGAACCATGGGTCATCTTTGTCACATAGGCTGCTGCCAATTCAAGGGACTGGGAGAGAGTTGATAGCAAATAAGACCAGCAAAGGTTAAAAACTTTTACAATCCTCGCGTGGAGGTGTGGACAGTAAATTATTTAGCTGAAGTGAGAGGATGAGGAACCAAAATTAAAAATAAAGGCATAAGAAAGAGCGTTGTATTTCTCCTTAAGACTCAAGGAGAACATGACCAAACCATGAAGGAAAGAGGTCAGATGAAGCTTCTATTGAAGAGAGGGGACTCTTCTCCCATAAACTAGTCTTTTTGTTACTCATCACTTATAAACAGAATTCACTGATTTAAGTTAATACATAGGAGGAATCAATCATTTGAAGACACTCTGAGGAACATTCACTCTTTTTAAATTTTTTAAAAAATTTTATTTTTTCGATGAATTATTTTTAAATTGTAAAATACAGGGTGCCCCCCCCCCAAAAAAAATGTAAACACACTTTAACAGCTGATAGCTCAATTTTGAAAATGAAACATATTTTAATGAACACTGTTTCCTGTTCCTGAATAGATTTAGGTGTAGAGAAATAAAAGTTGGGTAAGGATGGAGTACATTATGCATATATGCTTCAGGAGGCAATTGGGTATACTCATGATCGGAAGTCTTCTTTCTCTTGCCAAAACCAAGTTGGTAAATGCAAGTGCCTAAAACCACAATCTGAGCACAGCCTGTGACACAATCTGGACACGGCCAGGGCTGAGATCAGACTTGGAAAGGGCCCTTCTCTCCCTCTGAAAAATGCCTGTGCCAGTCAGTAGGAACTAACAGGAAGATCACCACATTCCCGTACTCCATGGGATCTTCAAGACCAGAGGGACCAAGTGGGTCCTGGAAACGTTTTCGGAGACAAAAGAGGAAACCTGGATCCTTCATAGAAGCCATATGAAACAGAGAGTAAAACAAACAAACAAACAACAACAAAAACCAACATGTGTATACGCCTCTCTGAGGGTAGATACTCAAAAGCTCAGTTAAAGTTTTAACACACATAGACATGTATTTTTCTTCTTGAAAATAAACATATATTTGTCTACTTGATTTGTACTGGGATTCCAAATTCTTGTATCCTTTTGGCTTGCTATAGGCAGTTAGATGGAGAATTATTTGAAATTGTAGCTGTATTTATCTGAATGCCATTTTGTGGACAGATTAGAGAGGGAGGATCACACCTGTCACCCTTGCCCGTGAAAGGGCTTTTCAAATATTCATGTAAAAACTTTCAAGTGACAAATTCCAAAATATTTTGAACAATTTAAATTGGTTTTAGACAATATGAAAACTCCTAAGGTGAATAACTTGAAGCTTCTATTCTGACATCCAACTATCCATCTCATTACCTCAGGCTTTACCAGCTGGTATTGTGTGTTCTCCAGCCCTGGCAGGGAAGGGCAGGAGAGAACTCTAAGCTAAGCATAAAATAATGACACACAGTTTCTGGCTCCATAGGTCACAGGCATCAGTAATTCCTTTGAGCTCCTAACCACATATCAAATTTCCCTGAAACTGGATGGTCAAGAAGGAAAGGAAAAGAACTGACATTTGCTGTGTTGATACTCTGTCATGCATTTTCACAAACTTTATTGCAATTCCTACTAGTATATAACTCAGAGGAGGTGAAAAATCGGAGGGATAAAGTAACTTGCTCAAGATTACATGATCAGTAAGCCCAGGTCTTTCTCCCTCTAAATTCCATGCACAGTACATTATACCCTAAAATCTCTCCCTGTAGCTTTTTTACTGAATGGAGGATATGAAAATGTCTCTTATTTGTCTCAGCTCTCTTAACTAAGACATCACCCTACTAAATATATGACCTCATTCAGCATGCACCAGGAGGTCTGCCAGGGCAGCTGGAACAGTGAGAGTGAGGACAAGGGTATTTCCTTGATCATACTGAAACCTGCTCGACAGGACATTTCAGAGCAGAGAAAAGCATCCTGATTTCTGCAAAGGAGTCAATGATGGCTTACGATAAAGGTAAACATTTGGGTTGGCACCAGTTATTAATATGACTCCAGATGGACAGGACCATCAGACAGAGGGAACAACTACTTTTTGTAATCACTTGTAGAGTGCTGGCATGATGAGGGTAAGTGATTTATAGCTCAGTTATAATTTTGCATCTTTTATCTCTCTTTATGCCTACATGGGCCCATTGGTCTCTTGCTTGGTATTAGTCTAAATATTCTGACTCTCTCTTAATTCCTAGTAATCAATCACGAGTAATAGAGGTGAAATCTTCCAAAAGGTACCTGGGGTTTCCCCACAATCACGTTCAATTCCCCACAGTGAGCTCCCCAACAGGTATGCGCACTGCAAGCAGAGAAGAGTCCAAAGAATTCCCAGAGCTCTGTAGACTTCCATGCTTTCCTAGGGCATGAAGACACCATAACAAGGAATGGTTCAACTTGTATGTTTTTATACAATGTTCTTTCTACAAAAGGATATTATTTGAGAGAACTTTTTATTTGCCATCATATTAGTTTAATAAGACAGACAGGTATGAATGGCTACTATCCTGATTTTATAAATAAAGAATTCAAGAAACCGCATCATGCAGAGGCAAAGGGGAAGCGACGGTAATAATGAATCTGGGGTTTGCATGTTTGTTTGCTCTTCCTAGGTTGTGTATTCTAGGCCCTATAATTATTTACATTCAGCCCTTACCTAAGGCTGGCTCAGACGCCGGTGGTTTAGTCAAATACACACACACACACACACGCACACACACACACACAGCCTGCCCTAATGGGGTATTTTTCATTAAATTTAGCGCACATCCAAAGCTATCCTTTGTCCCTGAGGGAGAATATGAATAAGCATATTCCTCTCTAAAATAATCACCCTAATACTTGAATTAAAACAAAACACGAAATCTCTAGTTGCCTTATTTCTTTCCTAATCCCCTCCTCTGGGCTCAACATAGTTGTCTTATACCTCCCCAAAATTTTTCATGCACAGCACCAGGAAATTTTATTTTCCCTAGGCCTATAAACATAAGGTAATTTGCCTCCTGCAGCTCCTGACAATCACTTCCTCTAGGAAGAATTTACTGTACCACCCAGGTAGGGTTAGGTGACATTCCTCTGTACTGTAGCAATAGCCTGAATATATTTCTATTATGTCATTTGTTGAACTATTGTGTGCTAGTGTATTATAAATTATATAAAGCTTTTCATTTCATTAATATCAAAAATATATATATTATATTATAAGTAGCATTTCTATGATGGTATACCATGTTCTATTATTTGGTGGTTTAGTTACTAGTGTCATAAATTTACTCTAACCTCATTTAAATTTTGCAAAAAAAAATGTTATGTCCTTGGTCAATGATGAATACGTGACAAATATTCTATCAGTAAGGTATAAAATCTGAGTTGTTATGACAATTGTATTAATGTTAGATTGCTAAGTAACAAATTACCACAAACTTGGCAGCTTGAAACAATACCTATTTATTACCTGACACTTTTGTAAGTCAGAATTCCAGGTGGGTTCAGCTGATTCCTCTCTTTAAAATCTCACACTACTAGTAATGTGTCAGCCAACTGCAGGTCTCATCTGGATCTAAAGGTCCTTTCTCAAGCTCATTGGTTGTTGATAGAATTCATTTCCTTCTTTATCCTTTCCACATAGCTCCTCCATATTCAAGCCAGCAATGGTGGGTTGAGTTTTTCTTATGCTTCAAATTTCTTTGACTTCGACTCCCAGCCAGAGAAAACTCTGTTTTAAAGGGCTTGTGCACTCATTTGGCCCACCAGGACAAACCTCCCTTTTACTATATAATTTAACAACCATGAATGTGCTGTTTAAATAAGATGTATCTGCATTTGTTCATCTTTTTGTCTGTAATAAGGATATGATTTTCTATGAGGCATGTTTACAATTCAGAAACGCAAACTGTGGTCCTGATGCAGTTAGAGAATCACAGATTCAAATGGAATCACTCCCATGGTCCTGACATCAGAGGAAGTGTGTGCTACACAAGTGAGCAAACCAGCCATCCCCACTGGGCAAGAAATAATAGAGGCAGCCTCAATCTCAGAGGCAGAAGGAGAGGCCAATAATTCCACTAAAATATTTCATTGCCCCCGTAAAGTGAGTTTGTAACCATCATTTGAGTTGGAAACTCAGTTGTTCTACTCTTAAACCACAATTTCAGTTATATTGTGCAACCTAGAGTTTCTGAACTAAATATGATTAAACAGCTAAATATGATTAAGGAATTTAATTTTGGCTATTTTTCTGTTTGTTACAAAATATACAAACCATAATCACTGTAATACTATTCTGTTTTCTAACATATATTTAGCTTATGAGTTAATAGCATCTCTAACAAATCAACCCCATGTAATTTTATTGAGCTCTTACACAATGCTGTCTGGAAGAAAGAACATGGACCAAATCAACCCTAGAAATTGGCTTTTATATTAACTGAATTTACATAGAATAAAAAGAGACATGAAACTCACAGAAGAATAAAGAGAAGGGACTTCTTGAACAGTCACTATCATTTAGAGGAGTTTAGTCCCTTTTCAGTAACTCCCTTAAAGGAAGGGACTATTTATATCTTAATTTATATTTTTGTCCCCTACAAATAATGCCTAATTTCATGACTTGAACATGGTAAGTGCTCAAGAAATATTTGCTGAATAATAAATGAATAATGTTCATTATAAAACTTTATTAAGAAATATTTTAATGGTGAAAAAATGGAACTAATCTTAATATTTAATAATAGAAAATTATTTAAAGTGTTTTACAGCCTTTGAAATTATGTTGAACAATATAATATATAGTTATATAAAAATTGTGAAGTGAATTATAAATGACAAAGGCAGGTTACTAAATATTATAAAATATTCCATTAATTATGAAATATTAAAATATGTACAGCAGCATACTATTTTATTTATCTCTGGGGGTCAGATTACAAGTTATTTCTATTTTCTTCCTTGGGATTTTTTTTTTAATTCTGAATTTTATTTCTTTGTAATCCAATTTGGAAAAACATTTACTGAAAATAATAAGAGAAAATGAATCAAGTTTGAATTGCAAACTAGAGCTTTCAGCAGAACATAGTTGAGTCTTTGCCATGGACACTAAGTCATTTTCTTATTTCCAGTAGCATTCATATCACTACCATGTATTTTTCCCAATTGAGATGACACAATGGAAAGACCATTCCTACACCAAGCACTGAGTCATAAGAAAATGGAATGTCAGTCTGAGCATCTGCAGATGAAGAAATCAAGTTATGGAACAGGACCCATGTAAGATTCTAAGTTTATGTAATTTGCTGATCAGTTACTATACTTTAAAAAATTATAAACACTGTAATCCTCTCTCTCTGTTCCTTAGCCTCTATGAAAAGCAAGGTATTTTGAGCAATCTCTGTTTCTGAGTAACAATCTCTATCACAGGGCCAATTAACTTTAAGACTACAGCTGGAAAATTCCATCAATGCTTAGCTACTAAGCTGAATTTTTAGGGCTACCTGACTACTGTGATTCTCTTTCATCTTCTTGTCTACTTCCTTCACTCTACCCTTACCCACCACAGTTCACTGTTCAAAAGATTAAGAGATTAAAATTGTCTATAATTCTAATAAGCTTTATCCCTGAGTTTGAGCATGTATCCTTTAAATGAAGAAAGGGAAAGGATCAATTACTTCAAATTACTTATATCTTAGTCAAAATCCCTCCCCAGAGTGAAATTAGCTTCTCTACTGGATATAGGTTAGGATTGGAACCCACAACCCAAGGATGACAGGTTCTCAGCAAAGACTGAAGAGCATCAGTAACACCTAGCAACCCTTATTTGTTCTTTTTCCCCTCATGTTCCATTGCACTCTGGTTTTGCTTCTACTTATCTGAAATCCCTAGAAAATTTTCTTTTAAAACAAGTGTGTGCCTGAGTCATTGGTCTATTTCCTCTGTTTCCCACTCAAGTGGTAAACAATTGACTCTATTCAAATATCTGCTGTCTGTGAGCTGAGAACCTGCCTGCAGACAAAGCTCATTGTTGCAGGGCAGACTGGCAGGCCCATGCTCTCCTCTGCTTATCTCCTAGGCTCTGCTTCTCTGCTGTAAGAGCCACTTAACAAAATGCAAAGTATCTGTATGGTCCTGTGACCCTGCAGCTCCCTGTCTCCTTCCCCCCTTGACCCCCCCCCCCCAATGAAATACCACTTAAATTCTCATGTAATGCATTTGAGAACAGCCTTGCAAAAGATAACAGGAACAATGACAGGAGGTAGCTCAGGCCCCAGTCATGTGATTTTTCACAAGGACTACTACATTTTAGTTATAATAATTTTAGAGATTATATCCTAACTCTCCTCCTAATCATTTTGTCTGTATATGGTAGTTGCCAGAGAAGAGAGCTCTTTAAAATTAGGGATATGGCAAGGCATGAAAATACAATAAGGCTAGTTTAGGGCTGTGGGAACACAGGGAAAGGTGACTGAATACAGTAGCAGAATCAGACGGTGGAAAAGGAGGAACAGGACAAGCTTTCAGTTAAAAGGGAGCCCATAAGAGGAGATCTGAATCTAAATGATAAAGCCCTGCAGATGAGAGAGAGACCAAGTTTGCTTGCACTCGAGGAAAGCACACCCCCAGTGGTTGAATAGTGGACACTAATCCTATCTAAAATGCCCACTGAGACATTTAGTCCATGTCAAAAGATCCTTGGTATTTCATCCAGTCCAAAACAACCATGAAGACATTTGGAAGTTAAGCATTTGTATTATTTAACAACTGAAATGTCTCCATGGATGTCTGGGACAGGACCAGAAGTCCTATAAGGACAGTGGCACATAGGAATCACAAAAGGAGCTTTTACAAATTGTGAGACCCTTCCTTCCCAAGATTTTTTGTTTGTTTGTTTCCTAAGGAACAAGGCCAGCTTCCCCCTTCCATCTAAAAATGATTAGGAAAAGAAGTGAATTTGAAAAGATATTATGAAAAACTAATAATTATTAAATAATTATGGCATTCCAGTTATTACATTACTTTTCAAAGGCATTTGAACAATCATATGAAAAGTAGTTCTTTATCTCTTTTTTTCTGATGAAGGTTAAATAACTTACGGAGGTTAAATAACTTGCTTATGGTCATGGAACTAGTAGGGTAGCACTAGGATTTACCATCATCTCTGTGATTAAAAAGACATTAGAGAATTAATTCCTTTTTATGTAATGACTTTTCTTTCTATTGATATCCAAACACTAAGTTCCCTAGATTCTCCTTCTTCAATACCACTTAAATCCATCTTCTTCTACCCAATCCTACTGCATCCACCTCGTAGTTTACCAAGCTTTCCCCCAAAGCCTCTTCCTTCCTTTTTCCCTTCTTTCAACATAAATCTGAACAACTCAGACAGCTTAAAATCTTCAGTGACCTCCCACTGACCTGATACTAAGTCTTTGCTCCAAATCTGACTCCCTAACTTTCATCTCACACTCTTTTCCCCTTGCTTTCTATGCTCCAACCACACTCAACTCCTTTAATTTCCTCAAAACTATAAGCTGTACCCTAGATCAGTGCTTTCCCATCTGCTATTCTTCAACATGAAACACTGCCTCATCTGCTCTGCTTAGTTCAGCAATTCTCAAGCTTTTGGGGCTTAGGATTCCTTTATATTCTTAAAAATTATTTAGGACTCCAAAGAGCTTTTTCTTTAAAAAAAAATGTGGATTATATCTATGGATAACTACATGTTATACATTAAAACTGAGGCATTTAAAAATATTTAATTCATTTAGAAACAACATAGTAAATTGATTCCATTTCAACATAAACAGCATATTTTATGAAAATAACTATATTTTTCAAAAATAAGGATGCATTAGTGAGAATGGCATTGTTTTACATTTTTGCAAATCTCTAACATCTGGCTTAATAGAAGACAGATGGATTCTCATGGCTGCTTCTGCATTCAATCTGTTCTAATCATACATCATTTGGCTCTGAGAAACTCCACTGTACTCTTGTAAGAGAATGAGAATGGAAATGGCTAATTATTTATTATTATTTTTATAATTTTTATTATTATTATCATTATTATTATTATCATTAAAATAGGTTTGACTCCTGAACCCCCTAAATGCATCATAGGCAGTGACCTCCAGGGATCCCAGGCTATACTTTGAAAATTCCTAATCAGTATTCTCTTTCCCCCTCAGCTTTATTAAGGTTCAACTGGCAAATAAAATTGTAATATATTTAAGTGTACTGTACAACATGATGATCTGACATATGTATACATTATGAAAAGATTCCTGCCATTGGGTTAACGCATCCATCACCTCACACAGTTACTTTTTTTTGGTGAGAACTTTTAAGTTCTGCTCTCTTAGCAAATTATAGGTATAATGAGTGTTATAATTTCAAGTATACAATACAGTGTTATCATCTATACTTACCATTTTATACATGAGATCCTCAGACCTTATTAATTGTATAACTAAAAGTTTGTAACCTTTTACCAATCTCTCCCCATTTCCCCACCCCAGACTCTGGCAAAAATCCATTCTATTTTTTGAGTTTGACTTTTTTTAAGATTCTGCATAGAGGTAATACTGTGCAGTATTTATTTTTCTCTTTCTCGTTTATCTCACTTAGCATAATGCCCTCCAATTTCACTCATGGTATCACAAATGGCAGGATTTCCTTCCTTTTTTAAGGGTGAATAATATTCCATTGTACAAGATTTAAATGTTACCTGATGAGAACTAACTGAAAGAATTCCAGTAATGTACCTAATAGTCTGGTACCCTGTAGGTATTTAATACATGGAAATTTTTATGGTGGCAAGCCATATTCCAAAATTGATTTTTCCAAAAGTAGAAACTAGCATATTCTAAGACCAAAATCCAATCATTTACAGGATATCACCAGGGTATTTGGGGTGGAGTGGCCTTGAGGTCCTCAGGAGGGCTATGGTATCACTCTTCCTATAAAGAAACAATACCTCTGACTCCCTCTTATTTCAGAAGGCACCTGGATATTTTTACGTTGTTCCATAATACTGAAGAACAAAACTATTCAAGGCACTATCACACTCTCAAGTGATGTGGTGCCTCAAGGCAGGCTTTCCTGAGGACTCACTCTTACAATTATGCCAAGAGCATAGGACCATTTGCATGAAGATATTAGAGCCAACTACTATCTGTAACTTAACTATTCACATGGGTTTATCATGTATCACAGTGTTACTGAGGTTTCTAATCCCACTCTGATTGACTCTGGCTTGACCTTGCCAGACAGAGACTGGCTTTAAAATAGAATTACCAGGGGAGATAAAAATGATAGGGATTTTTAATTTTTGCTTTCTCTTGTCGCTTCTTTTTGACGACATCTCTACAGTTAGCACCACACCTGAAGAGTGAAAGATAGAGGAAGAAAGGAAAGGACAGTCATAGCCAATGATTTTACTATATGTTACCAGTCTGGTAAAAACATTTAGAGTTAGACAGTATTCAAACATGGAATGAAATAAAGTTTGGTAATTACTTGTGTGGGTTTAATTTCCTCAGGCTATCCCCCATTGTTCCTTAGCAGGAAATATTTATGAGTCAGCTGTCCAGAATCATATTGAGAGATGTGAGTTTAAAAGGAGGTTTGATGCTATAGCAAGCCTCACTCACTTAGACTGTTCTTCAAGTTAAAGAGCAGAATGACGTCGGGAATGACTGAAACACACATGCTTTAGAGTGTGTCAAGAAGACCTGAAAGCTCCCACATGGAAGTAAAATTCATTACTGGCAAACACAGTGACAGGGCACCCCAGGGGCCTGAGCCACGAAGAATTTCCAGAGCCTTGTGGCTAACTCCATGGCCTAATTTGATCTTGAAGTCATTGTCTTGGATAATCTTCTCAAAACTGTTCCTACGCTTAAGAGTTAGTCAGCACGTGGTTCTTTCACACTGACCTGTCAGAGTAGACTTTCAGCAAACACCGGTATCATGGAAAATCATCCAACATGTCCCTTTCAAATGAGTTGGGCCAGAACCAACTAAATGGGGAAGTCATAAGCAAGGAAACATGCAACCCAAGGATTTTTAATGCATTGGCATAGCTCTTTGTACAGAAAACTCAGTCTCTTGGGTGTAACATGAGTTGCACAGAGCGTATGAGCATCAGAAAATTGACTCTTGCCCTAAATGGGGCTCACACTCCCTGACATTTTAAAGTCCAAACTTTTCATCATTTTAATGAAGTAGTCTTCAATTTCATAGCTCCAAGAAGTGACACATTTTAATAACTGGGATAAGGGATTTAGGTCAGAGAAACCCAGTATCCAGCCCTATTTCTGTCAGTGACTCACTCATCATATTGGGACGGGGTCTGACCTCTGTTCCTGATTTCCCTTCTCACTGGCATTGGAGAATTTCACTGCAGGAAAACCAATATCTGACTGGGCTCCAAGTGCTAAGTAAGAGCATTCCACGTTTATTCCAGGCCACCAAGAGGTTCAAGGTCACCAAGACACCGACTGTGAATTTGAACATTCTATGATTTTTGCAGGTGACTGGGTGAACAAAAGAAAACCCAGGAGATACAAAAAGGTAGAAACCAGGAATTTCTCAGCTGAATCGTTTAACATGTTTCACTCTGATGGCTTTGAATATGAAAGAACTGCAGGCCTCTCAAATGAAGTCACTGAGTTTAGTTTTTTGGCCCACGCTGGAATAGGAAACATGCTCACTAATATTTACAAGGCACCAGGTAAAACAGCTAGCTTATTGGAAGGATACCTTTGTTGATGTTGTTTTTATTGCCCATATGCACAGGCAAATAATACTATTGAAAAATCAAATAACCAATTCAATACTATCTATTCCTGATTTAATTTTATTCTAGCAACCGCACAGATTTTATGGAAAACTTTCTATGTGCCAGGCACAATGCTAGGCATTGGAAATATATTAATCAATAAGATATTATCCCTGGCTTCAAGGACTCTTCACCATAATTATTATGTGTTTACATGTTAGAATTGCCAGAATGCTTAGCTCCAAACAAGGGCTCGGATTAGACTTTGTAGAGACTTTGGCTGAGCCCAGTCTTAAAGAATGTGGAGATAGGTGTATACATTTTTTTTCCAGGAGAGACAGATCATGTTCTCTCCGCTGTTCTAGGACACAGGAAGATGATCATCTATAAGCCAGGAAGAGAGCTCTCACCAGACCCTGACCACGTTGGCACCCCAATCTTGGACTTGAAGCCTACAAAACTGTGGAAAAGTTCATTTCTGTTATTGAGGCACCCAGTCTCTGGTATTTTTGTCATCGTCGTTGTTGTTGTTGTTGTTGTTGTTGTTGTTGTTGTTGTTGTTGTTATGGCAGCCTAAGCAGACTAATAAAGCAGTTAGGGCCATTTTTATAAGAACCACATCTGAAATTCAAAAGAGTCATTAGGACATACAGTGAGTTAAGTTAGTTATTCCGGAGGTTTACCTGCCAAATCCTACTCTATAGCATTAACCAATGGGGTATATAGTATACTTTTCCACAGCGATGCCATAGCCTGCTATTCCAACAGAATCAAGAAATTTAAAAAAGCAAATCCATGGGGGTGAACAGTCCTCTACTGAACAAATGGACATAACCTCTGTGGTTAGGGGTGTGGAACAACATCTGTCACTAACAGTAAGTGCCTATTCTGCTTATTGCTTTCCTTGGGAACGGCCACAGATGCTGCCATAACAGGTGTGCTGCTTCCCCTACGTGGTTTTCCCAGATACATCACAGGCGTTGTTCTCATTGAGTCACCTTTGCTATTCAACTGCCCAGATAATTTGGTTTAGGGAAAAGTATGACAATCCTTGGTTGCTTGAATGTACTAGTATGTTTGGCAGGGAGAGGAAAATTTACCAAATGCTGGAGACTGTGTTTCTCAAAATTTTATAATTGTTAAATTCTTTCACTTCTATATGTGTTGTTCTTGAGTAACAGAGTCAGGATAGGAACATGTTCATTTCTTTCCCTGAACAATAGATCAGCAGGCTGAGGCTTCAAGGTATAGCAATATGTTGGCAATGAACGTATTATTATAACTCAAACTTGACTACTAAATTCTAAGAATCAGTCCTTAACCTATAGCCCCCATATATCCTACCGAGAATTTTTATTATTTTTTTCATGAACCCAGTGAAAAGTACTAGCAATTTTTAACCTTAAACCCTGTGATTTTCATGTCTGGTATATAACTAAGTTGTGGTGAATTAGGAAATTCAGAGACTTTTGTCTTTTATCATCATGTACCTATATAATAAAAGCCTAATATGCTAAGTGTCTGGTCATCCAGTTGGCCATTCAACCAATCAAAGCGTAATATGCTAATGATATGCTAAGGCCACTCAACCGCTATGACATGCACTGACCACCAGGGGCAGACTTCCAACTGGTAGGTTAGCTTGCTGCTGGGGTCCGGCCGATTGGGACTGAGACAGGCCAGACGTGCCCTGGAGCCTTCCTGCGGTCCCTTCCTGGCTGACCAAACTCCTGCATCCCTCCCCAGCACCAATCGTGCACTGGTGGGGTCCCTCGGCCTGGTCTGCACCCTCTTACAATCTGGGAGCCCTCAGGGGATGTCAGAGAGCCAGTTTCGGCCTGACAGCAGAACAACCGGTCACTATGACACTCACTTATCACCAAGGGGCAGACATTCAATGCAGGAGCTGCTCCCTGGTGGTCAGTGTGCTCCCACAGGGGGAGCACTGCTTAGCCAGAAGCCAGGCTCATGGCTGGCGCCTCTCCTGCCTTTGCAGCAGCACTAAGGATGTCCCCTGGGAAGCGGGCCTAAGCCGGCAGTCGGACATCCCCTGAGGGCTCCCAGACTGCGAGAGGGCACAGGCCAGATTGAGGGGTTCCCCCCTCCCCCAGTGCCTGAATTTCATGCACCAGGCCTCTAGTCAGAATATAACTGTCTACTAAACCTGACTTATAAATGCTCATGCACCTCCAGACTTCTTTTTAAAGAGTAATGCTGGATGGTAAAATGTCATATGTAATCCTAATAAAAGGCAGGACTGCATGCAATTCCATCTAAGCATAGAATTCAAAGAGAAACCGTCTGCTAAGTATAATTAAAAACAGTTCAAATGTTTACTTATGTTTCATAAAGATTGACAAATAGAGAAATATATATTTAATGCAGAAAAATGCATATTGAAGTTTTCTAATTATAAAATATACTTGTATTTTGCTTATAAATTATCTATTTGCATATATATTTGACCAGAATCTTACTTTTCACAAATGTATCAAATACAATTTTCAAATTATTTTTTAAAATGAGAATTGTCTTAGATGAGAATCTATCTAGGTGCCCTGAGAAGTTGCTGTCCAAGAGTACACACATCCTTTCTTAAGGAAATAGGACTTAATTTTAAGAATGCTCTTTAGATTACATGAGTTGACATTTCCTCTCTATGAAAGCAGCATCCCAGATACCTATCACTCAAATAAATGAGATATATATTTTAACTAAAAGAATGAAGTGTTTAAATTTTTTTAAAAAAAGGGAAAAAAAGCATTTTATGTGTCAGTCACAAGCAAGATACCAGGGATCACTCACTAGACTTTGGGTCCCCTCAAAATCTATGAAACCTAACCTACTGGCTTCTATCAGTACCTTGGAATAGACAGTGGAAATAGAGTTAGGGGGAACATAACATTATCAAGAACCATCCTATTTATTTGCTTTCTAGGATTTCTAAGAACTGGGACTTCTCCAATAATGAGTTCCTATTTAGACTTGATGGGGTGCATTCAGGAAAAACAAACTGGCAATTATTTTAAAATTTTTATGGTTGAAAGTATTATATAGGTCCTCCTTTTTCCCCCATTAACCTCTTCCAGCCCACTCCCATCCTCCCCCTTCCCCAGGCCCTCACCACCCCACTGTCTGTGACCACAGGTTATGCATATATGCATACAAGGTCATTGGTTCACCTCTTCCCACCCACCCTTCCCTGCCTTCCCTCTGGGTTCAACAATCTCTTCATGCTTTTATGACTCCGGGTCAACTTTTGATCATCAGTTTATTTTGTTCATTAGATTCCACATATGAGTGAGATCCTGTGATACTTATCTTTCTCTGACTGGCTTATTTTGCTCAGCATAATACTCTCCAGGTCTATCCATGCTGTTGCAAATGGTAAGAGTTCTTTCTTTTTTATTGCTGCATAGTATTCTATTGTGTAAATATACCATCGTTTTGTGTGTTTTTTATCCATTCATCTGCTGATGAGCACTTAGGCTGTTTCCAAGTCTTAGCTATTGTAAATTACACTGCTATGGCCATAGGGGTGCATATATTCTTTCTAATGAGTGTTTCGGGTTTCTTAGGATATAGTCCTAGAAGTGGGATGACTGTGTTAAATGGGAGTTCCATTTTTAATTTTTTGAGGAAACTCCATACTATGTCAAACTGACAATTTATTTTAACACATCTAATGCCAGTCCATCTGGCTTCAAGTAACTTTTAGCTAAACAACAGGAATTCTGCAGGACATGATATTTTCAGAAGACTGGACTGATTCTGATTCCAATTGGAAGTCTTTTGTTTTGAAGTCACTATGACAGTATCCTACAAATCCCATTTCATATCATATTGCCATTATCTGTTTACTTATTATCTGCTCTGCTAGACTGTAAGCTCCTTAATGACAGGCACTGCCCTGTGCACTGCCCTATCCCCAGCACCTCTCACAGACAGTTAAGTTTTGACTCTGGCTATAGGGTTTCCTGTTAGCCATCTTATCAGTTGTTTATTTTTTTATTGGGCAAACATTTATATCAATTTAGCATCTGGACTGGAAATGTGCACACAAAACTTGCTCAAAAATGCAAGTCGGTTATAAAAATTTTTAATTGCATAAACTTTTGTAGGCCCTGAGGAATCCCTGTCACTGAAGGGAAAAAATTATACTCTCTCTTATGCTCAAAGCTTATCTGAAGGCATCCCTCCTTCAGGGACTACTAGATGACCCCCAGCATCCATTCCTCTCCACATTATTTCTTTATGAAAAATAAAAGCAACAAAACATTTCAAAGATATGAATTGGACAGTCTGCCTGCTAATTTGTTGGATATCTTTTGTATTTTTAAAGATTGTAATAAAGGATATATCCATTCAAATAAAGGGTGTATGACATGTTTTCAATGGCAGATAAGACCAAAAGGCAAAATTAAAAGAAGCTTGAACACTTTCTGCAGAGTTGATAGTTACATCATTTAGCAACCTTGACCTCATGTTTGTCTTAGGCACACCACCCAAAAGATCAAGATTTTTTAAAAATTGCAGGCTGTATTTGTGACTCATCAAGGTTAAAAAATAAATTAATAATAAAGCTCACAGGGTCTGGGCTAGTGAAGAAATAAGTGGGTGCAGTGAGGTGAGGAGGTAGGGACAAAGTGAGGAGCGAGGGGCTTCCCCACAGCTTTAGATCAATGTTTCCATGTTCCCAAGAAGGAGCATGGACTCAGAGTTCCCAGCTCTTCAGTTTTCTCAAGAGAAGCCAGAAATCCCAATTTTTATATAAAAATACACTCATATAAAAATGTTAAAATGTAATTCAGATTTTTACAAACCACAAGAACAGCTAAAGAAAATGCATCTGCGGGCCAGATTTGGCCTACAAGTTACCAATTTGGAAACTATTGGGCCTCCAAATACTCTTCATAGAGAAGGTAAGACCAGCAACTTAAAAAAGGTTTCTTTCAAGTTCAGCCCATAGATAAGTTTTGGCAGTTTCTTATCAGCCTTGTTCCATCAACAGAAAACAGCTGATGGTGTGATCCGAAGTTTACAGGAGCACGCTTCCTGCCTCAGGTTAGCCTGGCAGTGGCCAGCAAACTGTGGCTCACGAGCCACATGCGGCTCTTTGGCCCCTTCAGTGTGGCTCTTCCACAAAATACCGACTTCTACGCATAGGCCACGAAGTTTCAATCACACTGCACATGCGCGCCTGCACGTGGTATTTTTTGGGAGAGCCACACTCAAGGGGCCAAAGAGCCGCATGTGACTCGCAAGCCACAGTTTCCCGACCACTGGCCTGCGGCACCACCACAATAGGTCTCAGACACCCAAGGGAGCATGAAACAAGCCCCATATGGAAAACGCATGCAGGAAACAGTCAATAAGAAGTCTTGTAACTCTTGGGCTACTTGGCAGGGAGGAGGAAAGTTGCTATCTTCTCCCTCAATTCTAGTTGGGAAAGGGGTGTCCCGTGGGACAACTCAGAGAACCTGATATTGTTCCTCACAGTGGGAGGCAGGGGGGATTGGTGCTTGGTTCATGCATGACACAGTTAAGCCACATGATAGATTTGGCCTTGTGAATTTGGTCTATTCACCCATTTTGGCAGGCCAAGGGATGTATGAGTCTTACATCAGACACATGTAGGTTCTGTGCCTGTAATTAACGCTTAGAAATGGGGAAAGACCAATGTGCACTTGCTCTCCAGGGATGTCATGTGACTACCAGCTGATGTTTATAAAAGGGTTTAGAGTGCTATATAAATTCTGAATGGCATTGTTCTTCCACAGGGCTTTCACAGACAAGATAAATGATAGGGCTCCCTCTCTGCCTTTGAGGGCCTTTCCCAGCCCCTTCTCCTTTTGTCTGCCCCATCTATAAACTATAAGGTATCTGCCCTGAGATCCTGAGATGGCCTTTCCCATTAAATCCCTATTATTATTATTCACATTTTATGGAAAGAACTCACTTTAGGTCTGAATCTCCTACAAGCAGTGGGAGTGTCCCATCAAACCCAACACAGTGTAGCAACGATCTCATTACCTAGAGGGGGTTTCATTTAAAGAAACGCTTCATTCACTGTAGGAATGGGAAGGTCTGGGGTGAAAGGTGTGATTTGCACCCACTGTGGGGCACTTAGTATCTGAAAACAAGTGAATTGTGTTTCTGTGCTGGACTCTGCCTTTCCCTTTCCCACCCACTAGCTCCAAATTCTGTATCCGTAAGATCTCCAAAACCCCAATACAAGTCAAACAATGGAGCTCTCCATTTAAAAACTGTAACCTTGGTTTCAGAGACCTAAACCAACATTCAACTCCCACCCCCAACCCAACTTTTCATAGCACTTACTGCTTGTGTCATAGGTTTGGCACTTGATTACATTCAATTTAGCACATAATTACATCCCTGCTCTCTCCTGTTTTCCTTTCATTGCTTCAATAATACAGCAAGTCTCTGAATAGCAGAGACCACTTTTTGCCTTTCTTCAGAGATCCATATATTTAGCAAGCACAGTGTTTGACCGAAAGCAGACATGCAATGAATAGCCACTGAGTTGAACAGAGTGGAGCTAACCACCAGATTCACCTTCTGATTTGCCCTGCAGTTGATCAGGAGAAAAGGCAAAACCAACTCAGCATTCAGCTTGACCCTGTCTTTTTTACTGCTGCAAAAGTCATAAATTTCTTCACTGGGATTTTTATGGGAAAGGCATGGTATTCCTGAGGCTTCAGTGTAGGCATGTCCGGGGTGAGTGCCTTCTAATGAGAAGTGAGGGTCTGGGTGGATAGTGACCATGACTCATTGTCAAGTCTGTGTGGGAGCTTGGGTGGCTATAATCTCATAGGAAAAGTATTTCCATTCCATTCTGCTCTTTCCCACACTCAACCTTCCTGGGCCAATACTGTGTACTGAGTCTTGATATTCAATGTGGTCCTCAGACCCTAAACATCAGCATCACTCAGAGCTTATTATGAATGCAGAATATCAGGCTGCATCTCAGACTTAATACATCAGGACCTTTGTAACAAGATCCAGGTGAGTCACATGCACATTAAAATTTGAGAAGCCCTGCTCTAGAGAGGGCCTTTTAGGGCATTGCCATTGAGTAGACATCCTGGCCCTCTGAGCTAAAGCTGCAGAATAGCCCAGCTGGCATGGCTTAGTGGTTGAGCCGTTGACCTATGAACCAGAGGGTCATGGCTCGATTCCAGGTCAGGGCACATGCCTGGGTTGTGGGCTCAATTACCAGTGTGGGGTGTGCAGAAGGCAGCCAATAAATGATTCTCTCTCATCATTGATGTTTCTCTCTCTCCCTCTCCCTTTCTTTTTGAAATCAATATGAATATATTTTTTTTAAATAAAATAAATAAATCTGCTGAATACTCTGGGTAATCCAGAGAGCTATCCTGCACTCCAAATTATGTTTTCTTCCTCAAAAGGAGGAGAAGTTCAACAAAGCAGCAACAACATATATTATCTTCAATCCATATATAGGCACAGAGCTTAAAAGAAATTAGACCAAGCCACATGTTAAGCAGGATGTTGTTGGTAAGAGTTGTAACAGTGAAAACAGTTCCCTGTGTCCTGCTCTGTCATTCATTCTGTCTGTGGCCATTTATGCTCCAGAGCATCTAGCCCTCAGCACAGTGCTGGTCCAACACACTGAAGGGGGCCTACCATGCCTTGTGAGGACACAGTCTAGTCTAGAACCTTGCCAGAACAGAAAGCACAACAGCATCTAACTCCTCGAACAAGTGTGTAGAAGTCACCACAATGGTTCCAGTTTCCTGCCATAAAACTCTGAACTTCAAGTTTGGTCCAAGCGACACTCAGACTTCAGAACTGTATGTGGTCCAGAGATTGGGCTAAGAGATGACCCTCAAATCAAGCAATGCCACTACTTTCTTGTGACTCTTGGAGGGAACTGTGCTATATTTCACAATGGGAATGACAGGATGAACTGGGAGAAAACAATGGTAATAATAATCATTTCAGGTTGAGATTGTTCTATGAGGCAAACCATACTTCTGTCCACTGGGGAAATTGCTATACTTCATAGCTCCCCTGATTATGGTGTTATCAGCTGGAAGAGAACAATTTGAGACAATAACCAAAGGCATCTACTGACCTTTCCTTCTAGGAATGTTGTTGTCCAAAGAAATTATGCATATGTTATCAGGGCACCTTTTTTCACTAGATCAGCAGATTCTCCTCCTACACCTACACTCTCTCCCCTACGGTGGGCTAAATTAGCAATTCAGAGACCAGATTTAAAAATAAAATTGCTAATAACCTTAAATACATAGTCAACTGGAAGTAGCAGGCAGGGATGGAGACCACCAACTGTAATTCTACCCTGCTGGGCTGGCACACAGGCCAGTCTCTTTCCCAGGACCACAGAATTCACAGTTTGAGGGCATAGTACTCACCCTGGAACTTCAGTAATGAGGCCCCGTGGGATGTGCAGTGCACAACCTACATGTCCTATGTGGTTGTCTTGAGCCTTCTGCTTCAAATTATCATTTATTCTTTCTAACAAAAACGGAAAATATGGAGAAACTTGGAGCAGGCATTGAGTCATGAAATAAGGAAAGTTGAATTTTTGCTTTAAATTGCTCTAACATAATACCTTCTAGAAGTACAGGCTGAATAGGAACCCTCGGGAAGTATTCTATTCTTGTCTCAAGAATAACATTTCACACATCTAGAAATCACTCTGACTCTTACTCTAGAAAGCAACCTCCCTTGCCCTGGCCAGTGTGGCTGTGTGTGGTTAAAGCATCAGCCTGTACACTGACGTGTCATGGGTTTGATTCCTGGTCAAGGACATAGACCTAGCTTGCAGGCTCAATATCCAGCTCTGGTCAGGGTTCAATCCATGTGCTTCTTTCACATTGATGTTTCTCTCTCTCTCCTCCTCCCTCCCTCCCTTCCACTCTCTCTTTAAAAAAAAAATGGGAAAATATCCTCAGGTGAGGATTAACAAAGAAAAAATAAATTTAAAAAACTCTCCCTTACATGTACATACACATGCACAAACACACACAAATCCTACAAAGGAATTGCTAAAATTCTATTGAATGATACAGTCATGCCTCTCCCTCTCTCATGCCAAGAATTTCTTCCTGATTGCTCATCTTCCAATGCCATCCCTATGACAAATAGAGGAGCATTCTATCAAGCACAAAGTTGCAGGCTTCCACGGTATCGTGGTCTCCTGCCCTTTGCTAGCACCTCTCTAGGTACCAGATGACCCAGTGCTGAAAACATTCCTCCAGGCCCTTAAGACTTATCCTCACTCCTCCACTCATCTTCCCATTAAAGAGAGAAAATCAGAAGCTGGTTTGTGCAGGTTTGGAATCTAGCAAATATCTGTGGCAAATATTTGCTGGAATTTTTTTCCACAGACAGAAGGAAGTTGCACCTGTCTTTGAGGTTAGAGAAATGAACCAAGGAGCGTGAAATAGAGGCAATCATGTCACCTCAAGAAGCAAGAATAGGAAATCTCAGTCTCAAAAGGAGAGTTTTTATGAAAAGGTAGTGGGGGGAAAAAGAAAAGGTAATGAAAGTCTTACCAAGTTCCTTTTACCCTTTGAAAAGAAGTCAATGGCCATTTGGTGCTTACATGAGAACAAAGACCTCAGGGGAGAAAGGTGAAGGTAAATATTTGTACTAATGTGTCACTGCATTTTACACAATGGGCTAGCCATCTTTGAAATCTGACAAGTTTTATATCTCCAGGTTGTTCTCTTTTTTTGTTATTTGCTCTCTCAGGTTGTCAGCCACCCAAGCGGCTTCTGAATACAAGGACACTGAGGGGCATTTGGCCAACATGATCTCATAAGTATTGACACACTGCAATGAGCTTGTGATATAATTCAGTTTCTGCATTGCTATCATTTCTTCCAGCTAATATTCCAATGTGTCCCTCAAGGATGTGGTAAATGTTGGTTTAAGATTAAAAACCAAAGATAAATATTAGCATGCTACATAAAAGTACTACTTTCCATGGGAGCCATGCTTCTTAGCACAACCTGCCTGGATCCCATCACTAGAGAGTCTGGTTTCATTGGTCTCCAGTGCACCATGGGCACCATAGCTTTTAAGAACTCCTATGGTGATTCTACTAAGCAGCTATGACTGAGAAACACTGCACTCGTGAATTGCCACATTATTTTGTATTCTGTTCAGAGCAATCATTAAAATTGGTTTGATGAGTGTGTGCTAGATATTAAAAGCAGGACCTGCATAGAATAAGGAAGGGAGTAATTTAACAATAAATAGCAGAAAAAATGCCACCCTACCCCAACCTGAAATCTAGTAGAGACAAAACATGCAAATACTAAGAACAAAAGGTAAAGACTGATTAGTACAATCATTGCAACCCAGGGAAAAAAAAAATATCACAGGAGACCTAGCAGAAGTTTAGTGAAAATTGGTAAGGTCACTAGACAACTCCTACTTCATGTACTGGGAGCATCATTTGGCTGTGACTGGAACTCCTCCTCCTCCCCAAAGCCCCTCTCAAGGAGTGGGCACTATCCTCTGATGCCCTAGGGCTCCAGGGGATTTCCCTCAGAGGCAGGGACTTTCACAGTGTTTGCCAGAGCCTGGAGGAAGGTGAGCAGGGTGATGTCAGAGAAGCCTCAGACTAAACAGCCCCAGCTTCCTGATGCCCATGGGCACCCCTTTCCCTTCCATCTCCTCAGGGGCAGGGCCTTCAGTTTCCCCACACTCCTTTCTTCACATAAGTGGGAAGACTGCTCCAACCAATGAATTGACAAGTGGCCATCTTTAAGGTTAACTACCTTCCCTCACAGATTGAAGGAAGGGGCTCTGCTTCCAGGTAAGGAAATCTGAGGTCCTAGGAAAGATCAGAGAGAGTCAGAGCAGAGGTGAAAGGCATAACTTCTCTATGTCCCTAATATGCAGAAATGAGGGAACAAGGGACAGGACAACTACTATAACACATATGAGTTAGGATGATGCCAATTATCACTGTATGAACTATCAAGAAAAAAAATTGATATTTAGAGTCTTTTAAGAAATATAATCAATATCATAAGAAAATTTCACAATAAGCTAAGTGAGAACAATTATGTATTTGTCAATGAGTAATTATCTATGTTGCTGTGATTTCTTTATCAGAGCTATTTAACTCATTCCCTTGATAGAATAATTATTTATATTGTTAAACGCATTTCACCTTTTGAGTCATTTGGTTAGAAAAAATGACTCTATTCAAAGATGTTTAGTTCTTAAAGTTCCTTGGATCTGTTGGTTTGGTGATGGGTTTAAAAAAGCCAGGGAATACTGTTCCCAGTAGCTTCATTATGCTAGGGCCTTTGTCTTCTTTGCCTCTTTTTTCCTTTGTCAAAATATACCTGTCAGGGCAAGGCTTCTGACTATGATAAAATAGAAAGTTCAGCAAATCCTCTCCCCCCCACACACAAAAAAACAACTATAAAATTGGGTAGAATTGTCAAAAACAATCATATCAGGGCTCTGGAAACTAAGCAAAGACAAATGACAACTTGAGAGAAGCATTTGCTTATAAAATACTGACACACTTTGGGTAAGAACAATAGCATTCTGTGGCACTCTTGCCTGGGGCTGCTCTCACCATCCCTCCAGCTCAGGCAGGGCAGGGCCCGCCATAAAAACCAGCAGCTTCCCTGCTGGAGAGGCTTACTCGTGCCCAGTTGGACTGTCAACAAAAGTAGCAAGTCTGGCAGGAAATAAATGGGGATGCAGTCATAGTTGGGGTGAATAGCAGATTGGCAGACTAACCAGACCTGTAATGGGGAGATCCTGGAAAGGAGAGCACGATAGAAGACCCAGATTAGACTCCCGGCTGTGTGGGAGGCTCCACACACACACCAGGGAGACCCATGAGGGCCTAATAGAAAGGAAAACCCAGGACAGACTTGATAACTGCCCAACTTTGAACACACAGATCTGTCAGCAGAGCGGGGAGCTCTGCTGGCTCGAGGTGCTGGAGCACAACCTCACACCAATCATTGGTTGACCACTGAGCTATGCAGACACAGGAGCAAGCCCTAGGAAGCCAGACTAATAAAATGAAAATAAGAATTAAAAAAACAACAACTGTCTGACATCATGGAGAAGACCGATTCTGCTTATTAAGTCCAGGCAAGTTTCTAAAACAACAGCAGCAGCAAAAACAACAAAATGTCAGCAACTTTCCAGAGGAAAGTATCAGAATATAGTTTTATTATGATATATTTACGAAAATGATAAGTTTTCAACAAAATACTATGAGACAGGAAACTAAATAAGATGGCATGACCTATATTCAGGAAAATATCAGGCAATAGAAACTGTCTCTGAATGGGCTCCGATGCTGGTTTAGCACATGAAGAAAATATCCAAAATAGAGTAAAATAAAAACTGCCTGAAGAAAAACTGAACAGAACACTAAGGACCTGTGGGAGAGTATCAAGCAGTCAAACATTTAAGTAAGCAGAGTCTCCGCAGAAGAGGATTGAAGCAGGAAAAATATTAGAAGGAATAATTGCCACACATCATAGGCATTTAGTAACAAACTCTGAAAAACAAAGATAAGGTAATATTCTAAACGTAAATGGATAAACACTATATAGAGGTACAACAATTAAAATGATGGCTGACTTTTCAAGGAAAACAATACAATCTGCTTTTTTTCAAAAAAAAATAAGGGTCTATCAACCTAGACTTTTATAAATTCAGTTGTGATATTCTTCAAAACAAAGATAAAATAAAGACATTTTCATAACAAAGCTGAGAAAATCCATCACCAGTAGACCTATACTGTGAGAAATGCTAAACCAACTTCTTAAGGCTGAAGTGAAATTAGTTTGAAAATTGGTAATTTGGTTCTATAGCAAGGATTGAAAAGTGCCTGAAATGGTACATGAATGGGTAAATATATACTATTTTTTTCTCATTTATTTGAAAGATATACAGGGGCTGGCAAAAATAGGTTTACAATTATGAGTATGCGAAACAGAGTTTATTTTTGTATTATTATTTATTGCATTACTTATTTATATAATTTGTCCTCTTCTTCTAAGTGCACTATGCCATATGACATCTTTTTGAATTAACAAAGCTATTGTAATAATCATAACATGTCTTTTTCCATATAAACAACTGAAAACTTACTTTTGCCCACCCCCCTGTATGTTTCAAGTAAAAGTAAAAGCATTGTATTTTGGGGTTTGTAACAAATTATATGACAGCAATAGCACAAGGACAGGGGAAAAAACAGAATTATAGTGTTGTAAACTTCTTATATCATACATAGAGTGGTGTTATGGATAAAGATAAAAGGACAAGCGAGGACCAAAATTAAGCATTAAATATACATATATTTGACAAAAGGATGTGTACTCAGGCTAAATCAATGACTCTTACAATAAATTGTAAGTAATTTTTGAAAAGACATTTTCCCAAAAGAAGATATCAGGATGCTCAACATTGTTAGTCATCAATAAAATGAAAATTAAAACCACAAGGAGATCCATTACACACCCACTAAATGGTTAAAATATAAAAGCCTAAAATGTCAAATATAACTTATAATTCCTCTCTTCAGTGTTCACCCAAAAGAAATAAAAACATCCACGAAGTAAATTGTACAAGAATGCTCACTGAACCTTTATTCATAATCACCAAAAATTAAACATAACAGGATATTCATCAACAGGAACATGGATAAATAAATTGTGGCACATTTATACAATAGGAGATAACTGAATAACAAAAAAAAAAAAAGATTGAATTACTAATGCATGAAAGGACCTGGCTCAATCTCAAGGACAATATGTTGAGAGGGTGGGGGAAGTTAGACACAAGAAAGTCCATACTCATGATTAAGTTTCTGTGAATTTCAAGAATAGGAAACAGGCAAAGCAGGAGGGATCATCAGAATAGAAGTTGACTTTCTGGATAGAGGTAAGGGATCGATCGGGAAGGGACATAAGGAAATTTCCTAGATTGATGGAAATGTTCTGTATCTTAACTCAGATATATAAACTTGTCGAAATTTGTACATTTTACTGTAATTACATTTACATGATGTAATTACATGCACCTCCATAAAAATACCAAAGTACATCATTCCTTTCTTGCTGTATTGCACTGCCTATGATTTCCCCTCAAAGCTGCTTAAGAGGGAAGGGACAGATTTGATACCACATATTCTGCTCAGTTCTCAGCCTTGAATATGCTTTTCAGCTCTCAGCTGTGGTTATCCCCAAACTCATTTCAAAGAAGGGGAGTTTCCAACCAGAAATAAAGAATCAAATTTATGATCACTCTACCATAAGCTAACATGTTGGCAGGTGACTGCCTACCCATAAGAAACCAAAGAAGTATCTGTTCTCTGCTAATCTAGTGGATGACCTGACATTTGTATATGACATAGGACTTGGAAGCCATAAATCTGAAACCAAACCAAATTGCAGATTAACATCTTGCCATTTTTATTGAGAAATGAAAATCATGTTTGTGAGTGGTACCCATAGAGTTTGGAGAAGGTTTTGTCCATTAATAGCCTCCCTTATAAACCTAAAAACATCTTTATAAACCTCTTCTCTCTAGACAGCTATGGAACAGAGAAGCCCAAAGGCTTCATAGTAACTTAAAAGGATTTTAAAACTACAAGTATTCAAATAACTAAGAAATTAATGACTTTTCCAGGACAAGTTTAGAGCATTGGTAAAGAATTGAGCCAATATTTAGTTGCTGATGAGCTAAAGACTTAGGGACCAGGACAGAAGTGACAAGAAGGTAGTCACATTTATGGTGAAATAGTCATAATTCCTACAGTTTTCAGAGCAAAAGAAAAGTTCTGGGTAAGATATTGACAAAGACAAATGCAGGAAACCTGAGTATGTGAAGAGAGCATCTAACTCCCATCTTTTTATAGCAGATTCCTTCATTTGAGTTTCACTTTCCAGTTTCAGTTACCTGCTGTCAACCGTGGTACAAAAATATTAAATAGAAAATTCAAGAAATGAACAATTTAAAAGTTTTAAATTGCACACCTGTCTAAGTAGTGTGATGAAATCTTGATTCCTCCAACCCCAGACATACAAAATCTCTTTGTCCAACATATTCCCACTGTATATGCTCTTCACCCACTCGCCTGTTAGTAGTCACTTAGTGGCTGTCTCAGTTAACAACCTGCCATGGTATGGCTGTGCTTGTGTTCAAGTAGCCTTTATTTTACTTAACAATGGCCCCAAAGTGCAAGAGCAGTGATGCTGGCAATTCAGATGTGTCAAAGAGAAGCCATGAAGTGCTTCCTTTAAATGGTAAGTTATGTAAACACAGGAAAAAAAACATATTATACTAGAGGCCCGATGCACAAAATTTGTGCAAAGGGGTCCGCCTCCACCTGCCATGGCTTTGTCCAGAAGGCCATTTGGAAGGATGTCCAGTCTAGTTAGCATATTACACTTTTACTATTATAGATATAGGATTGGTACTATCCACTGGTTTCAGGCATTCACTGGGGGTCTTGGAATGCATCCCCCATAAATAAAAGGGGATTACTATATTGTTAAAACCAATTTCCAGTCCAAGCATATTTCTTAGCAATAGTTTTAAAAAGATAATGCTAGGTAATTTTGGTGTACTGGACAAAAACATTTCACCTTTAAAATAAAAGAAATGTCAGTGATGGGGTGGGGGAAATGAAGCACAGTGGTTAAGAATAAGGGCTAAAATACTGATATACCTAGGTTCACATTTTAGGCGTGCCTTCTGTGTGACCTGATGCAAGTCACTTAGCCTTTCTGTTTTGATCCCCATATTTGAAAAATGGGGATAGTAATAATTTCACAAGAACATTGCCAATGTTAAATATGGTGACATATAGTGTTGGAATAACTCTCTAGGCCCAAGATGGAGCTGCTCCTATCCAGGGGCCATGTGAGCGAACCTGAGAGGGCTCTCCTGTCCCTGTCAAGGCTCTGCCTGACCTGAAACACGGAATATCCAGTCAGACAAACACAAAGCTAATCCTGGGCCTTCTCAACCCAAACTAGGTTGGCTCTGTGGCCCCGTCTATCATATATTTTATATTTTTCTCTTCGTTTATTTTTATCGATAAAAGCTTTCTTATTTCTGCCCCATTTTGTAGTTCTCCAAAAGGAAATAGCCTGCTTCATGAAGTATTGTCAAGATTGTTTGTATCACCGAAACGGTCTTCTTTAATCATTTTTAACAATATATCAAGTACTTAGAATAGCCAGTGACAAGTACCAAGTTTTCAGTAAACGATAGCTATTACTATGGTGTCCTTTTATAATTCTCAGAAACAATAAAAGTGATTTAGGGATAAAAGTTTATCAATGTTCAGTTTTTATCCCAAAGAATTTATTTGTGATTATATTTTTATATCACATATATACAGTTTGTCATATGTTTAACTGAGAAAAAAATGATTTCTAGGCCATATGACAAATGTAACCCATTCTTTTTATCTTTTACAATTACCATTCTGTAGCTATTAATAAGGGAGCATTTTCTGACTACTTCAAAAAATCTGTTGTCTTATTATGTCCCACCTTGAAAGGAACTGGTAATGACAAGAGGGAAGTGATACACACTGTTGCTGTACCTGGTTGGTCAGTTCACAACTCACCTCTGTGGTGTGATTGGCAATAAAGTTAGTTTTTTCATGGCAAGGCGAGTTCTATGGATTCTTTATGAGAAGGCTTTGTTTTATTCCCTGGAATATGGAGAAAAGTTGTGGCAGATGTCCAGGGGCTTTTTTACTCTATCAAGTCCTGACATATTTTTACTGTTTCAAAAGAATCTGTGGTAGGCAGGTTCCCCAGGGAACAGACACTGAGACTAAAATTGCATGCAAGAGCTTGGGGGGGGGGGGGGGCAGGAGGGGGAGGGGAATAGCTGTTCAGATTGGACCAAGACAGAGGCTGTCTGTGATTCACGCACAACAGAAGCCCCAATTAATCCTCCTGCCTTGGAGCAGGTGGCCTAGCCATTGGGTGGGGGCTGTCCCTAAGGAGGGCACATGACCTTGGACAGGCAGCACTGTGCAGTGGTCGGCAAACTGCGGCTCTCGAGTGTAGCCCTTCCTAAGCCCTAGGAGTACCCTAATTAAGTTAATAACAATGTACCTACCTATATAGTTTAAGTTTAAAAAATTTGGCTCTCAAAAGAAATTTCAATCGTTGTACTGTTGATATTTGGCTCTGTTGACTAATGAGTTTGCCGACCACTCTAGGGCAAATCTGGAGTATAACCAACTACGAGTGTCAGCTGTCACACTTCCACCAGCTGAAGCAATGAGTACCTGAGCCCAGTAGAGCGTCACTGCCTTCACCCCACAGACTCAGGGACTGTGAACCTCTGCCTGACACAGCTGTCAATTTACATAAATACCAAATTAAATTAAGCATCATTTGTTGCTGTTCTTGCTGCTCTTTTTAGCTTATCATTTAATCTCTGGAAAGATTTGAACTTCTACTCCCCAAAAACTAAACTATACTTCCCCCCGCGCACACCCCCCCCCCCCCATGGATCATGGATCATGATTTTTTAAAAAAAATGGGCTAGAAGGAGAATGCATTTTCATATCAGAGATCCCCATTGCTATTTTAGGCTTGATAGTGCCCTGTTTAGGATAAGACCCTGAGTTGAAAAACTATGATCTCAGAATTTGGATTTCAAATTAAAGCTCTGTTTGTTGATACAGCTGAGAGTGATTTGTGTGTGTGAGTTGGGGAGGGGAAGAAGGGTTGAATTTATTGCGACTATGGGCAAAATATAGTGGTTTCTGTTCCTAAAATTTTCAAATACATCTTTACATACTACAGAAGCCACAGGCTGATGTGTGGCCTGTGGAATGACGCCTGTGAAGGTAGTTAACTAGGTTCTGAGGTGGAGAGAAATCAGAACAGAATGTCCATCTCTGGTATGTAAGGGTGCTGCTCAAGCAGCGAGGCAGATGGTTGTTTTGTCCCAGAAAACAGCTGCTTTGGAATTTCTGTGGTTTTGGGGGAAAGTTGATAAAGCGAGGAAGATATAAATGATAATGTTGAAAAGTAAAAAAAAAGAAAGAGGAAGATTATTGAAAAGAAGACATAAAGATTGAAGGAAATAGCCTAGTCGGTATGACTCAGTGGTTGAGTGTCAACCCATGAACTAAGAGGCCACCGGTTTGATTCCCAGTCAGGGCACATACCCGGGTTTCGGGCTCAGTCCTCAGTAGGGAGTGTGCAGGAGGCAGACAACAGATGCTTCTATCTCTAGCCCTCTCCCTTCCTCTCTCTCTCAAAAAAAAAAAAAGTCAATAAAAATATATCTTTTAATAAATGAAATAAATAATTATATTTTTTTGCCTTTCCTTGGTCAATAATAACTAGATACACTTTAACTCAAATAAAGAAAGATGAGAGTAGCATCAAATGATTACTCCCTTGTATCACCACCTCTGCCCCCTTTGCAAACTGAGTTTGATGATGAGGATTATGATGGTGATGGAAGAAGTGAAGAAAGGTGAAGAAAAGATGGAAGAGGAGGCAACAAAAGAGAAGAAAATTTAAAATCAAAACCATATCTAAACTAGGATGGAGGCCCCAAGAGTCCATGAACTTGCCTCAAGGTATTTTCTATTGAAAAAGTTCTCTTTGAAATTTTGCAAATCTTGGCTGAAAAGCTTTGAAGAAATGAGATTCAAAATTAAAGCATCTGGTTTAGTAGGAAAAGGGTGGTGTTTGCAATGAGAATATCTATTTAAGTCACATTTTGGCCATTTACAAGCAGTTTAGTTTTGGTTGCATCATTAACCTCACCAAGTCTTATCCATGAAATGCAGCACAAAGAGTTGACATAAAAATCAACACATAAATATGAATGACAATGTTTTGCATCCTATATGATACTAAACAAATTTAATACCATAATTTTTTGGAGATAATGCATTTTTGTGTTAATTCTCTGAGTCAATAAGCAAAGAATTCTGAAACATTTTTTATTTCTTTTAGCTTTGTTGCACACCACTTGAAGTGTTTTAAATTTCTTTCATCTATGAGTCAATGAGATAATATTTTCTCTCTTAGGCATAAAACAGTGGTGGACATTCATTCAAAAATTGAGAGATGACTAATGAAGTTTAAAGTTTATATAGAGCCAGTACTTACTGAATTCAGGTTGTCTTTACATTTCACATCAATGAAACTACACCACCCTGAAAACTCTATCAAAAAGTATGTGTTTGGGAAGAAAAAATGGCGGCCAAATAGGCAGACATGTCATGCACCTTGTCCCAGGGCCAGACTGGAAATACAACTAGAACATCCACTCAGAATTAACAAATTGGGCACAACAGGGGAGACAACTCAAAACAAAGAAAGGCAGAGGACACCTGGAGACCGGAATATATCCTGAGAAACCTGAAACACTCATCAGAAAGAATATATGCACCCCTATGTTCATAGCAGTGCAATTTTAATAGCTAAGACTTGGAAACAGCCTAAGAGCCTACCAGTAGATGAGTGGATAAAAAACAAACAAAAAAAAGACTATGGTACATTTACACCGTAAAATTCTACACAGTAACTAAAAAGAAAGAACTCTTACCAATTGCAACAGCATGGATGGACCTGGAGAGTATTATGCTGAGTAAAATAAGCCAGTCAGAGAAATATAAGTATCACATGATCCCACTCATATGTAGAATCTAATGAATAACATAAGCTGATGATCAAAAATAGACCCAAAGTCATAGAAGCATGAACAGACTATTGAACCTCAGAGGGAAATCAGGAGAGGGTGGGTGGGAAGAGATCAACCAATGAACTTGTATGCATATATGCATAACCCATGGACACAGACAATGGGATGGTGAGGGCCTCGGGGAGGGAGTGAGGATGGGAATGGGCTGGAAGAGGTTTATGGGGGTGTCAGGGGGGGAACTAATACTTTCAACAATAAGGATTTTTTTTAAAGTATGTCTTATTTTCAAAATATAACCATCTTAATGCTCCTAATGATGACTCCAGGACAATGCAAGATATGATTATCATCAGCCTAAACTGCTTTTGAATTACCAAAGAAAGATTCAGTAAGGACAGCTTTGTGATTGTGGCAAATATATTTGGGTTATTTCAACCCTTTCAGAATGGTTATCTGCAAGTATGTGAACTTCAGTTAACCCAAAGAGTTTATTCCTTAATACATGAAATAGCTAAGATTTTCCTGTAAACTTCTTATCTCTAGAAAAAAATAGAACCCAAACCCATAAACATATGCCCATTTTCACTCGCCTTTCAGATGAACTTTTCCTTCTCAGATTTTATCACCTGGGGCAAGTAAGTGGTCACTTTTCTGCATCCATATCTGTGGGCACACAGCTTCTATACTCCTCCATCTCCCTTCTTTGCTTCTGCATTCAAATCTCTCCCATATCCAGAACGTAGGACACATATGTTGACATAGTTAAGTGGTTAACCCAAAACTTCTCAATCCTCCTCCTCCTCCTCTTCCCTCCATTCTTTTGCTCATCTTGGAAGACCTTTAAGAAAGATATTGTGCCTCTGCAAAGATAACAGACAAATGATGAACATACCCACAAAAAAGGCAAATTTTTTGTTTACATGGATCCACATAAAATGAGAATGACATCTGGATTCCATAAGGTAGATTTCTCATTTGCTGCTAAATGATTCCTGATTTTTCTGTTGCAGAACCACAAAGCAAGAGAGGCTGTTAAAACCCATGCATGCTTCAGAACAACTCTGTTTAATATAGATCAATGCGTAACCTGCTTTAAGTGAAATGTTACCAAGTGCAGAAGGGTTGGTATCCCCAGAGCTGAAATTCAAAGGAGTGATAAGTTACAGTCACCATTAATCACAAAAGGGTGCTTCTCTCCATATGGAATAGATTCTAATAAATTTTCATTTTCAAGCTCTGTGAATTATACTTAGAATAAGAGAAAAATAATATTCCAAGATTCCAAGTAATCTGAAAAGTCTACTTATATGACAGCACAAAGAATGATAGCAGCTTTGTTCCCCTCCCAGGGATCTGCTCATTTTCAGTCAATTCCTATGTTTTGTGATGTCTGAGGAATTCAAAGTATCGTCCTGAGACAGTGACCTGCACCTGGTTTTGCATTTCTGAAGCTGATCTGCTGCACACCCAGCATATTTTGCTGTTAGGAAAGGTATGAGGAGGGCACCCGTGGAGTTATTCCACTTGTAGTAATGTCTCTGGGAAATGAGCATTCCAAAGCAGGAAATTCGCTCATGCTTCCGTGCTGGTTTTTATGCTCTTCCCTCAGTTTGAATTGTTCTCCCTCCTTTAGTTCTCAATGTATTAAAATATTTTGTCTTCCTTAAATGCCACCTCCTCTCTGGACATCTCCCTTATTCACCAACAATTAGACTAAATTGCATTTGCTTCTCTGCACTCACTGAAATGTATTATCTGTCCCTCTATTTTGTACCTGTCTACCCTTCCATTTCTTATACCTAGTTAATTTCATATCTATGTTTCCTTTTCTCCAACAGAAGTCCCTAAATGTTTCTGAGTGTCCCAGATAAAACAGGACAGGTTGAAGTAAGATTTTGTTTAAATCAAATTATTTTGGCTCTAATATCTAAGCTACATTTGTCCAAGAAGATTTAAAAAACAAACAAACAAAAAACACCTCTAGTCCAACACTTCTCTTTTGATTTCACATCTAGAATTTTCTAGGGAAACACTTTTTTCATGTCTCCTGAACTTACTTGTTCTCATGCTATAAGGGGGATGTTGCAGAGATCAAAATATAAAGCCCTGAGAATTACCCATAGCCCTGGAAATCAAACAGAGATTCCACTATACATCTCAGAAAGCCAAAGGCAAGACTCTCACCCAAAAGGATATCTATTTAGGGGTGTTTGTTTCATTCTAGTCCCTTGGCTATGACAGAGAAAATTGTCCTACACCCTGCACCTCCTCCCCCCATAATGAACTCTTCCTATAAGTATCAAACCAACTCCTGCTCCCAAATCAACTCTTCACAAAAGCAGACTCCAAAACACCTAAAAGAAACAGCACCCAGAGGATAAACACCACAAACAATACTTGAGTTATGTTGAACATCAAAAATGCAGGGCTATGCAAAACTCAGAGTGCAAAAAGGAGCAGAGACCAACCTGCCACCATCTCCCCCTCACTCATGTCCCCAAGATCCTTACTTTTCCTAGAAATTTTCTCAAACAGCTAATTCATTAGGAGCCCTAAAAGTGAAGACTAAAACAACATTTTCCATGGAATTGGTTCATGAGAGGTGTTATTCTTATTTGTGTGGTTGCTGGTTCTGTAATGATTCTAAGGGTAAAGGGTGAGTCTAGAAGAGATCAGGGCTGAACACCAAATCTGAGCTGTACCTTCCCTAGAGACAAAATACAATATTTTTCTTAAAATTGTTTTCAGAATGTTACACAGTTTTAACTCAATTTTTAACCTTCAATGATTTTTGTCCTCCAGGTAAAAATGACCAGATGGCTAATTTGGTAGCAGTAAGGCGATTTGGGGACTTTTTCCAGATTGGAAACCAAAACTCTTTTTTTCCAATCCTGCTTACACACTCCAGTTTTCTAGGATAACGGCAAAGAATGAGCCTTCTTGAGACCACCTGGGAAGAAACCCTTTTGCCATGCACTATTTAGGCGGGAGTTACTCAAATACTTTTAAGCTGCGACCCTAAGCACGAACCCATGGAAAAGGTACAAGAGACTTCTGCTACCTGCCAGCATAGCTGTCTTCTGAAGAGGACAAAGCATCTAACCAGTAACACTAGGTCTGTAGTGCCAGTGTGATAGTGGAGAGAAGAGGATTCTTTAAGAAGAGGGATCATGCCCTAACCGGTTTGGCTCAGTGGATAGAGCGTCGGCCTGCAGACTGAAGGGTCCCAGGTTCAATTACAGTCAAGGGCATGTACCTTGGTTGTGGGCACATCCCCAGTAGGGGGCGTGCAGGAGGCAGCTGATCAATGTTTCTCCCTCATTGATGTTTCTAACTCTCTATCCCTCTCCCTTTCTCTCTGTGAAAAATCAATAAAATATATTTTTTTAAAAAAAAGAAGAAGAGGGATCTGAGGAGAGTTGCATCACTCTGAAAGGTGACTGGTGTACAGAGAATGCAAACTGTAAGGTTCACAATCTAAGCAACTTGACCTGCTTTACTTCCTACTGCCTCCCTTCCTTTTTTCCCCATTACCATTTATCCCCTCTATACACGCTTCCACCCACCCTTATTTCCCCCACAATTACCACGCTTTTGTCCATATCTATGAGTTCTATTTTTTTTTAATTTTTTGCTCAATCCCTCCACCCCTCCAACACCCCAGCCACAGAGTATACCTGTTCTCTATCTATGAATCTGTCTCTATTTTGCTTGATAGTTCAGTTTGTTCACTAAATTCCAGATATAAGTGAAATCATATGATACTTGTCTTTCTCTGTCTTATTTCACTTAGCATAATGTTCTCCAAGTCCATCCATGCTGTTGAAAAGGGTAAAATTTTCTTTTTATGGCTGAGTAGTATTCCATTGTGTAAATGTATCATGTCTTTTTTTATTCACTAATCTACTGATAGACACTTGGGCTACTCCCAAATCTTGGCTATTATAAATAATGATGCAATAAACATAGGGGTACCTATATGCTTTCAAATTAGTGTTTCAGGTTTCTTCTGATAAATTCCCAGAAGTGGAATCTCTGGGTCATAAAGCAGTTCCATTTTTAATTTTTGAGGTAACTCCATACTGCTTTCCATAGTGGCTGCACTATCTGTATTCCACCAATAGTGCATGAGCGTTCTCCTTTCTCCACATCCTCACCAACACTTGAGGTTTGCGGGTTTATTGATAACAATCATTCTGACAGGTGTGAGGTCATATCTCATTGTGGTTTTAATTTACATTTCTCTGGTGATTAGTGATGTTGAGCATCTTTTCATATGTCTATTGGCCATCTGTATGCCCCCTTTGGAGAAGTGTCTATTCAGGTCTTTTGCCCATTTTTAATTGGATTGTTTGACTCTGTGTTGTGATTCAACTTTTTAATCAAAGAAAACGTTATTAAAATAGGGAAGACAAAGATGCAGGTAATTAAAATAAAACTTATTTTATCTATGTCTCTAAAGAGGCATTTTTCTGCAAAGATAAAAATATATTTCTACAGTTCTTTAACCACATCCTTCTTAAGTTCAAGTACTAAGACACAGTTGGTTGGAAATAGTTGCTGGCAATCTCTGATTTTAGTTTAGTTCCTGGAAATCTGCACTTTAACAGCTGGGAAAATGGATATCTGTATATTAGTGGATTCACTTTGTCTTATGAATCTATGCCTAAATTGCTCAAATTTAGCAGTTGGAACATTGCTGGTGTAAGCAGAGGAAGGTTTAGAATTTAACAATGTCAACAGTATATAGTTTTTAATTCTCTAGTTTATCTTCCCCCAAGGAGATGAGGGGTGGAGGGAAGTTAAACCATGGCAGCTCCAGGGCATTTTTCTATAACCAGACACATATAATTCTCCTGGCACAAAATGGGTGTTTAATCCATTTTCCTTCCCTGTACTTTTAGTCTACTGCAGCATTTGACCCATTAAGCATTTCTAAAGCTGGTTGTCAGCAATGGCACCAGACTTAGACTGGCATGGAATGGCCTGTAGGGTCCAGGGCTCTCTGTGATCTTGGGCAGGTTGCTTAAATTCTTCCTGCTACAACTCCTTATCTGAAAAATAAAGATAATAGTGGCAACTTATGGAATTCCAATGATGAATAAATGTTTCAAAAAGGATACAAAATTGTTTTTGTTATTGTTGTTTTTTGTTTGTTTGTTTGTTTGTTTTTTGGGGAGGGAGTCATACAAATGTCCTCCAATTTCATTACAGCAACTTTGAAAAAGCCACTGTTAAAAGAATAAGATTTGAGAGACTTCATTCTAGCGAGGCATCACCAGCCCCTCATGGGTTAGAGAGTTGTGGTGTGACCATTCTCCTTGACATCTGCAGCCACTGGATGGTGTTGACAAAGGGCATAGGAAAAGAATGCTTCTTACCAAAAACAAAATCTAATGTAAATTGAGAAGGGAAGAAAACCAGGTATCTGCTCTAAGTCCTTTAAAATTCAGAGTAATCATTCATGACAGAAAAATAGCTCTAGTCAACTAATTTATCAAATGTGCCAAAGCAAAATGTTGTGTTTTTTCTTCGGCCATTTTCCTGATAATTCTTCCCCCCTCTACACTTGCCCGCTCTTCTGAGATTCTACCCTCCCTCTTTCCTCCCCATGCGCACTTCACCACTAACTTACTGCACACCTTCATATTTTTGCAGTGTTTGCTATAGGTTCAATTCAAATGAGAATTATAAAATAAAATAATCAACTCTATGGAAGAAAAAAATAAGAAAATAAATGAGGAGAAGGAGTGCTGCTGGAGAGATGCTCTGGGGAGCATTCTGTATTAGGACTGTGTCAGTGGCCAACTGGAGGTTCTAAGTTGTATTCATTAAATTCATACCCTATCACTCTAGGATATGGTTACCATATGTCTGATCAGTTCATCTAAAATACTAAATCACTGGGGTTATAACTGCCTGCTATCTATTTGAACTAAAGGGAAATTTTATGCGATCAGGCTAATAGTTGTTCCAAATAGTTATCACCAAAAAATACAATTATTCTTACTTCACATGTATTCTTTCAGTACCATTTTTCCAAGGAAATAAAAAGCATCAAAATTCATCCATCTGCTTCTTTCAAATAAACTAAGCCCAGCCACATTTATTATACACACAGCATTGGCCTTGTCAACAAGAGGGTATACTAGTATAAAGAATAGTGCTCAAAACATTGGCTTTGGTATTTGGTCTTTAATGTTGGCCCCATCATTTATTGGTTATATTAGTTTCCTAGGGTTGCTGTAATAAATGACCACAAACAGGGTGAATTCAAACAACATACATGATTTTCTCACAGTTATGGAGCCAGAAGTTTGAAATCAAAGTGTTGACAGGGACAATTTTCTGGAGCCTTTGAGGGAGCATCCATTCCAGCCCGCTCTTCTAGCTTCTGGTGGTGGCAAACAGTCTTGGTCATTCATTAGCTTGCAGAGGCATCACTCTAATTGCTGCCTCCATCTTCACAGTGCCTTCACTGGATTTAAGGCTGACCTCATCTCAAGATTCTTAACTTCTGCAAAGACCCTATTTCTAAATAAGGTTACATTTACAAGCACCAAAAATTAGAACTTGGATGTACACTTTTGGGACCACTATTCTACCTATACACCAGCTGTGTGACTTTGGGCAAGTTATATCACCTTGAAGCCTCAATTTCTTTACCTATAATGTGGAAATATTAATAATAATTGTAGGATTATAATCAAGATTAAATGAGACAAAGTATATAAAGTGCTTGGTATATTGCTGGGTTTACATTAAACACTCAATACTTGTCAGCTGCTGACATTAACAGTGCTGTCATTATTTCATAAGCACCTTGCTGGATTCAGAGGTAACAAAGCACAAATTCTTTTCCCAAGAGTCTTATAATCCAGAGAAGGATGGATACACATTGATTCCAGACCTGCCTTTAATTTTTGTAACTCGCAAAGCCCTTAACATCATTAAGCATGTGGCTGCTAAGCTCCTGAGTTACAGGAAACAGACTACACAGGTTAATTCCTGAGGTGCTGATATAAAGACTGGCTTCTTTTCCACTTCAAAGTTAGCATACTCTCCTATATTCTCTTCTAGAACTTCTCAAGGAACAGCAAATAAAAAAGATGCTATTGTTCTGCGATTTCTGAGAAGATGATCATCTTGAAGTTTTCCACGCTGACAAGTGAAGCCTCACTTAAAATTCTGGCCAGAAGGGCCACCTATGTGATACTCTACAGAGGTAGCAGCAGGCAAAATCTATCCAATAATCTTCCCCACTCACTCTTGTTTCCAATGGTTCTTCTATTTGCTCATACATTAGAATACATGAAGGTAGAAGCTAAAGACTATATGTATGACTCATTCTTTCACTGGCAATCACCACCAGAAGTCAGCTTTGTCACGATGAGAATGAATTTCAAAGGAATTTATGAATACCAAGTGAGGTATCAATCAGTAGAATATATACCAGCGCAATGTGTTAAGCATTCTGAAGAAAACAAAACACAAATGAGAAGAACTGAGTTCAGGAAAAATCCTCACATCATGTTTCTTAGTCATTGAAAAAAAACAAAAACCTGTAGTTATTCTAATTGAATTTCTTTCTTAGTTCTATATTTAGTTCATTTATTTATGGAACACAATACCTAGCAAAAAAGCAGAGGTTTCACCCAAATAACTGAACAAGATATCTACCCCCAAATAACTGTGTAAGAGTGTGCCAAACTTTCATTCAATTTACTTAGTTTCATATATTTAGTAAAAACAGTCAAATAGATTTGTATGTAGACATGACATTTAACACATGCATGTTAGTTTTATTCCAAACCTTTAAGAATTAATTTAAATGAAACCACTGAAAATGGTAAAAATACAAGTTTGAAAAAGTAAGGAATTTAAACTGGGCAAGGGAAAAAGTTTTTATTTTTCAGTCATTAAAAAAGAGTAAACATATAAGGAGACTCTGTTTGTTGCCACACAGTGAGTTATGGAAATTTTCAAAGTGAAAAGATCTTAGGAGGTTTTCTACTAAAAAAAAAAAAAAAAAAAAAAAAAAAAAGACTGAAATATTTTAAAGCCTATTAAACAAAGATGTAAAGACAAGAGAAAACATACGCTATTTGCTTTGTTTGGATTTAACTACACATTTTTTCTAAAATCTGCTCTATTTGGAGCTGACAGGGTAAATGACTGGGCCTGTGGGTCTGGTTGTTACATGATCCTATGTAAAATGCAGATGGCAAGAGAAATCATTCCCCATATGCCCTGACTTGGATCCTCCCCTGAGCTCCCTGCAGAAATGGCTCCAACTCTGTGCTCAGTGGTAAAACTATTTGTTGAACTGAGCCAAAGCACAGAGACTAGCCTACTGATGAATTGACAACTCAAGGGTGTCAAACAAATGATTTTGTGTTTTCCTCCCAGGGAAAAGAAAGTTAATGCTGGAATTCAGATGGCCCATTATGGAAACTGACATCTAAGATGGTACTAGAATGAGTGATTCCAACCCTGGAGTGACAGATCATGAAATACAAGGGGAAGTGATACTCTGGGATCCAATACACAGCCAGAAATGGACTTGTCACAACTTACCTGTGTGAGGCCAGAGCTTTGCCCTGGTACTTAAATAGAAACAAACCCTGGCTCTATGCTTCCTTTTTGAAAGTCACCCCAGCTCTGCAAACATGATTGTCTAGTACTAAATCTTCTCCTAGACAATTATGTTGGAAAGGATCACCGCATTGATTTCCAATTAAATACTAAACATACTTCCTGAACCAACCAAAGCTGCATTCAGCATTTAAAACACTAAAAAAACAAATATGAATCTATTTGACACACTGTTCCAAGATATTCCCTTTTGGAAATCTTGGGAAATATCATTATGAGAATCAAAGGCAGAAGCATATGTACTACCTACCCTTTTTTTAAAACAAGGCTTAGAAATTCCTCCCAGAATCTTTGAAGAGCAGCAGCAGGGGAAGATAGTACAAAATAAAGTGGTTCTACTCTTTCATGGACTTGAGGTCCGTCAGAAGGGCAGAAAATCATAGATGAAATGGCACAGATGTTTTTCTTTGCCTTATCACACTCAAATTCCTTGCTAGGTTCTGAGTTTGGAGTATAAACCTTAATCACGATTTTCATGAAATACAGTAGCTTGCCTTGTCCATGGGGGGATATGTTCTAAGATCCCCCAGGAATGCCTGAAATTGTAGTACCAAACCATATATATATATATATATATATATATATATATATATATATATATATATACCCTTTTACTATATGGAATAGAGGCCTGGTGCATGGGTGGGGCTGGCTGGTTTGCCCTGAAGGGTGTCCATATATATATATATATATGTTGAATGAAAAGACATTATTCAGGGACCTCCTGTATATGAATATATATATATATATATATATATATATATATATATATATTCAGTATGTCCTCACTTGACATTGTTGATAGGTTCTTAGAAACTATGGCTTCAAGCAAATTAATGTATAATTAAACCAAATTTACTACAAGCTAATTGATGCAAACAATAGTTAATTTTCTATGGCATATTTCTGGTCACAAAAATATCACCAAACCTCTAAATAAAGCCACCAAAACACTTCTAATATTAAACATTGAAATACATATGAGATATATATATCTCATATGTATTTCAATGTTTAATATCATATATATTAGAGATTATATATATATATATTATATTAGAGATTATATATATATATATTATATTAGAGATTAATAAAATCAAGTAAGATAATTATTTTCTAATCTACTTATTTCACTTCAGGGTTTCAGGTGGCCAGAGCCTATCTGGGCAACCCAGAGCACCAGCTGGGACCCACTCTAGACAGCATGCCCTTCCATAGCAGGGTGCCCTCACACTCACACCCACACTCACACCATGCCAGTTCACCCCACATGCACACTTTTAGGATGTGGAAGGAACTGGAGTACCCAGAGACAACCCATGCAGACAGGGGGAGAACATGCAAATTCTACACAGACAGTGGCCCAAGCCCAGCATCTATTTTTTTCTTTCTTTAACGTTATAACAAAACAATGTTGAATGAAAAGACATTATTCAGGGACCTCCTGTATTATGTGTTTTCATACGAATTTATAAATTAGGCAAATTAAGAGAGTTATAATTAATAATAATAATAATAATAGAATAATTATAATAATACTAGAGGGCTGGTGCACAAAAATTTGTGCACTCGGGGGGGAGGGGGGGTCCCTCAGCCAGGCCTGTGCCCTCTCGCAGTCTGGGACCCCTCGGGAGATAACGACCTGCTGGCTTAGGCCTGCTCCCGGGTGGCAGAGGGCAGGCCCAATCCCTAGGTGCAGCCCCTGGTCGGGCTCAGAGCAGGGCCGATTGGGGAGTTGGGGCGCCTTCCCCTGTCATGCACAGAGCAGGACAGATTGGGAGGTTGCGATGCCACCCTCAGTCACACTCAGAGTAGGGCCGATTGGGGGGTTGGAGCACCGCCCCCTGTCACACTCAAGGCAGGGTCGATGAGGAGGTTGCAGCACTACCCCGTCACACACAGAGCAGGGCCCATCAGGGGGTTGGGGAGCTCCCCCCTGTCATGCACAGAGCAGGGTCAATCAGGGGGTTGAGGAGCTCCCCCCGTCACTCACAGAGTAGGGCCGATAGGGGAGTTGGGGCACCGCCCCCTGTCACACTCAGGGCAGGGCGGATCAGGGGGTTGGGGCCCCGCCACTGTCACACTCAGGGCAGGGCCAATGGGGAGGTTATGGCTCTACCCTATCACACACAGAGCAGGGCCCGTGGGTGGGGGGGAGGGGGGTTGGGGCACTGCCCTCTAACACCCACAGAGCAGGGCCGATCAGGGGGTTGGGGCGCCGCCACTCTCATACTCAGGGCAGGGCCAATGAGGAGGTTATGGCTCTACCCCGTCACACACAGAGCAGGGCCCATGGGGGCCGGGGGGGTTGGCGCCCCGCCCCCTGTCACACACAGAGCTGCAGGGCAATCAGGGGGTTTGGGCACTACCCCCTGTCATGCTGATCCCGGCGCTGGGAGGCATATTACCCTTTTGCTATATGGAATAGAGGCCTGGTGCATGGGTGGGGCTGGCTGGTTTGCCCTGAAGGGTGTCCTGGATCAGGGTTGGGGTCCCCACTGGGGTGCCTGGCCAGCCTGGATGAGGGGATAATGGCTGTTTGCAGCTGGTCACACACCCTTCAGGGTGGGGGTCCCCACTGGGGTGCCTGGCCAGTCAGCTGAGGGGCTGAGGGCCATTTTCAGGCTGGGACTGAAGCTCCCAACTGCTCCTTTTTTTCTTTTTCTTTTTTTTTATTCTGGGCCAGCTTTAGCTCTGAGGCCTCGGCTGCTGAAAACAGGTTTCTGGCCTTTGTTTACCGTCTGTATTTGATACAATGTTGCGGTCCGGCTGGCTGAAGCCCCGCTGAGTAAAGCAGGTTTCTGGGGGTTTTTTAAGCTTCTATATTCGCAACATAGTTGCTTAGAGTTGCAGCTGAGAGGCCGGCAAGTCAGGCGGGGAACGTTGGAGTTCTCCGTCACTGAAGCAAGCAAGCCTCCCTGTTCGCATCAGCTGCCTGGCTGCCGGCCGCCATCTTGGCTGCCAGTTAATTTGCATATCTCAGCCCTACTCTGTGAGTGACAGGTGGATTAGCCAATGGAAAGGGTAGCGGTCGTACGCCAATTACCATGTTTCTCTTTTATTAGTGTAGATACTGCAATTAAAGTTAGGTGAATGTGGTCTATCTCAAAATATCTTACTGTACTGTACTCACTCTTTCACTTAACAGAAGCACTTTACAGCTTCTCTTCCACATGGCCAACTTGCCAGCATCACTACTTGGGCTTTGGGGCCATTATTAAGTAAAATAAGGGTTCCTTGAACACAAACACTATGATACCGAGACAGTGGATCTGATAAAGGAGTAGGCCACTTACTGACTAAGGATGGTTAGCATATACAGCACGGAGACGCTGGACAAAGGGATAACTCATGACCTGGGTGGCAGGATAAAGCAAGACAGTGTGAGATTTCATCACGCTACTCAGAAAAATGCACAATTTAAAACTTACAAACTTCTATTTCTAGAAGTTTCCATTTAATATTTTTGGACAGTGATTGACTTTGGGTAACTAACGCTGAAAAAATTGAAACCATGGCCCTGGCCAATGTGGCTCAGTTGGTTCCATGCTATAAAAAAGTTGCTGGTTTGATTCCTGGTCAGGGCGCATGCCTGGGTTGTAGGCGCGATCCCGTGTAGTGGGTGTCCAAGAGGCCACAGGTTGGTGTTCCACTTTAACATCAACGTTTCTCTTTCTCTCCCTCTCCTTCTTCTCTCTCTAAACATCAATAAAATTCAATAAAAATACTTTTTTTAGATAAGCGAAACCATGAATAAGGGGGGACTACTGTACTGCCATTGGGAGCACTCCATGCTTCCACCTGGAAATTTAGGAGACTACAGGCTTGCCACAAGCCCTTGTATCACCCTGAAAAAATATAACATCTTAGCAGGTAGAAAGTCTAGGCCACTTGTGCTTCAAGTCATTTCTAATACCCACTCTCACCAGAGAAGTCTTTTTGACCTTTCCTTTACTGCCTCCAAGAAGGGTAAAATTATAGATAATTATTCTTATGGGGACCCTGGAAAATTAAGAAAAAAACAATAATTAGAAGTGAAGTGAAATTAGTGGACATCCTCAGAAAGGGTGAAGGACATAAAATACTTCGCTACCAGTGATTTAAACTAGTGATCAGTGAATCTCCAAATGAAATCTAAATTTGAGGCAACTTGACAATTCCATTTGTAAAATGTGATAGTTTACAACTTTGGTCACACAGAGCACATGCCTTTCCATTTTGAGGACTTTTGGAAGAGAAGAGTGACATGAAAGCAAAATGGATAGGGAATGAAAATTGCTTTGGACACTGAATTTTGGACATCCAAGCCCAGGAGATGCCAGGCTCCGACACTCTACATTTCTTTCTTTGATCTGACTCTTCAAAAATGATTCGCGTACTGACAAACTTCCCTAGTGCCCCCGGTAAGCTTCAAAGTAAACCACTGGTTGGCCCAGTATCGCTACATTGGCTTCCCCCAGTGTATTAATGTATGAAAAGAAAAAAGAAAAAGAAAACGCAGTGGGCACTGTACATGTGGTTTTCATATTGCCTCTTAATCACTCAGTTTGAAAGTAAATCAAAGAGGGATCAGGAGTTAAAGTGCTTGGTGTTGGGGTGAGAGTTTCAGACTCCTATAAGCCAACATTAATGTGTAGAGCATTTAATATAATTCTGGAACATCTGCATGGCAGCTGTCTTATGAAGAACAGGTTCTCAATAATCCTTAATTATACAGAATGAAAAACAGATATGTGAGTGAGAGTGGTGTGTATCTGTGTGTATCTCTGTGTGTGTAACTAATAGGGAACCTAATTGCTGTGGCTTAAATTGAAAACAATGACAAATAATTTGAACCTGTTTTTTTAAATATGATTATAAATTCTTTCCAGGGATATGCTGAGTCATGATTGAATTGATGACTCAGGAATGTTTGTTTTTCTCCATATATGTTGAAATAGAAATTCAGTCAATTATTGTTAAGGCAAGATAAAATAACTTATGATTCGAATATCCAACCAAGTTGGAAAAGCATGGCCGACCTGAAGGATGAGCCTTCCCGAATGCCTGCTTGGGGGCATGTAGAGCACCTCCACTTATTCTCTGTCCCCTGGTCCTGCTCTCTCTGTGAGCACAGACTCTTGTGCTTTCACCCCTAGGTTCCAGCTGGAAGCCACAGGCTCTACTTCTTCCCCTATTCTATCTTTCCTGCTGATCGCTCAGCAGAGACGGTGCCCCCAAAATGCCCACCCCATGCTTTTAGAATTTCACTGTGTTCTGTGGACACATTCTATGAGACATTAACTCGTATTGCATGAGAAGAGTCTAATAAATGTAGAAAATACCGTCATACGTAGGATTCATTACTACAGGAATCCTCAAAGCCTATAATTTGCCAAAGCATATTATATATCCCAAAGGGATAAAGCAGGTTTGGTCCAGTTGAATCTGTCCCCTGGGGTTCAGACAACATTTTTAAAACTGATAAAATTGTCTGGTGCTTATTTTTTCCCTACCACTCAAAATATTTGAAAGTTTGAGGCAACCCTCCATAATGATGGAGCAGTGTGTTTTATTCACCTCTGCAAAGCATCCTTTATCTTCTACTTAAAGGACACTATAGAAAACTAAAAAGGAAATAGTTCACCTACTTTTGAGGAATCTATAATATTAATACCCAAGCTATTTCTGAAACTTTGCAATTCATTGCTGCTTTGTTCACACTGATTCTTTTTGAACTTAATATTTTTTACTTTTCTTTCATTCTTTTTTTAATTCAACTGTTGTCACTTGCTGTTATTAAAAAGAAAAATGTCTTTTGAAGGCTTTCTTTTATCAGCTATGTCAAGAATGGCAGGGCATACCTAAGCAATGTCACCAAAATGAAAAGGAAAGATACAAATCTTCTAAATACCTAGACTATGAGTCAATTAGAAATTGAGTGCCTTGAGTTGAAACAAGAATGGGTGGAAATGACTAAAATAAAGTACAGCCAGGCCACCAATAGTAAATCACAGCTGAAAGTAAAATTAAACTTAAATTTAAGGTTTCTAAAATTTGGTGTGTGTGTATGTGTGTGTGTGTGTGTGTGTGTGTGTGTGTGTGTGTTATCACGTAAAAGGACATAGGTTTGGAGGTGAGGTTTTCAGTGGATAAGGAAACAAACAAGCTGGAAATTTTAGTAAAATAAATGGGGAGTGGAGAGTGCACCCAGATGGAAAAATCAAAAATTAAATTTAAAAACAACCCAAGGGATCCAAAGATCTGTAAAAGGAATATTCTATGACTGGAGAACATGTCTAAGACATACATAACTTCATCACTATGCAGATTGTACAATATTTCTTAAGCAGCCCAATAAATGTGCCCAAGGATAGCATTTTGAGCTACATAAAAAATATCAAAGCCCAGACATATTTCAATGCCAGTCTCTGGGCAAGCTGACCTAAGGCAGAATATTCTGGAATACCTGGTAGGCTTGAGACTTTCCTTGACTGCATTTTGGGACCAAATAGGCACTTGTTTCAGCTTCTCTGATCTTTTCATATAGTAAAGAAGCAATCACACAATACTGGCTTTATTTTTTGAAACATTGGTTTTGACCCACATAAAAGGAAATGGGGGGAGGGGGATAGGAGAGGGGGAGGAGGAAAAGGGAGTAATGTCTTTCACAGCTTCAAATCAAGCACTGCTGGAAAAATGTCCAGAAAGCAATTCAAAGTTAAAATATTTGGTTTCTGACTAAATAGCTGGTAGCTTTTTATTGCAAAATGGAAATAAACAGTGCTGCTCATTTATACCAAAAAAGGACAATCTACAAATAACCCAAATCTCAAAATAAAAGTATTGCCCAACAGGCTAGGACATAATTCACCAAGGTCTTGAATTCGTTTCCTCAATGGCTACAGTACATAAATTGAAGAGGCTGGAGTTGTGATTAGTAAGAAATCTTAAATATTCTGAGTCTACACCCCAGAAGGCCATAGCCAGCATGGTCCATGCATTTTACTTTGTCTATTGAACAGATGCCCTCTCCCACTTATAGTTCCTAGGGATGCTTAAAACCAAGTCCAAATCATATGCAGTGACAATAAAAGAAAGTCACACTGAAGTTAACTTAAATGAGAGATGATCCTATGAAACTGTTCTATTTAATGGCCAATAGTTTACAAATAACAGAGAGTGAAAAATAAATACAGTCAGTAATGCTTACAATGAGGAGGTAAAGGTTGATCAAGAGAAAGAAAAACACTATTAGTCTTCACTCATTCCATGAGATATTGACTACTTACCGCACTAGGGACTGCAGATACAGAAAGACATGAAAAATGATCACTTGGTAAGGAAAACAGGAAATAACAGATATATTACTCAAGACCCTCATATGTAAAAATCTAATATCTTACAACCAAATAGTAAATTAAAGGTTTCAGAGTCTTTTCAGCCACTTTATTCCACTTGGTCCTCATAACACCCTTTAAATTAGATCAGGCAGGCAATGTATGAGGATACAAAGTCAGAAAGCTTGAGTTTCTTTCCAACCTTCTGCTAATAAGGATGAGGAATGAGACTAGAGCTCTGGTCTCTGGCAACACCCTCTCTATAGAATACTAAAAGTGAGTTAGTAAGAAATCTTTTCATGTGTAATCACTCCAAAAATATCTGTATCCCTAGATCTCAGACTCGACAAGTTTTCTCTTGCCCTTAAAGCTAAGCCATGATGAATGGAATGATCCCAAGCTATCTTAATGACTCTTTAGACAAAAGACTTCCTCAGAACAAACATATCAGTATGTGAAATTAGTCACAGTGAGTATTATTAAAAATCCATAAACAATTTGGAAATCTAAATTGTGAATGTTGTCCACTAATTCATCCACTGAAGTCATATCTACTAAGAATCTAGGTGCGCTTCCAGAATGTGGAGAGTTGGGGCAGAGCACTTTCGCTAGAGGAGCAGCAGGCAGAGGCTTAGGTTAGAGATGAGCCTGAAGCATACCATGGCAGACAAGAGGTAGCTGGCCCAAGAGGAGGTTTGAGGCCATCTCAGGTTGAAGGCTGTGGTAAAGGGATGGGATCTTTTTCCTAAGTGCAGTGAGAATCCACTGAAGGATCGTAGTTAGGGGAATAAAGTTAACTGATTTTAGCAAGTGGATCATGAAATGAATCCCTGAACCTCCAAATACAGAAAAAGATGCTCTATAGGAAGCAGCTGGCTTTATTATCTGCCTGATGAATGGAAATGTGTTTGAACAACTTGCACAAGCAAGGTAGGACTTCGCAAGTGCCATTCTAATTATAGAGCCTTGCCATTCACTTGTGGATGCTGACAGTTCCCAATATGGTACTTGTACAAAAGATTTCAAGCAACTGTGAAGAGAGTCTGGGGTCGCCATCTTGGGCTCAGTCTGGCATTTATCGCAGCCATAGTTGCAGAGTTTATGAAGTTGGGTTAATGCATAGCAGGAGGATCCAGGCATTGTTACTGGAATTGCTTCTTCCATGTTGTCTCCGGGGAAACCGACTCAGTGACCCAATCCTTTCCTCCAATTCTAATTTCCTCCATCAATGGCCAGTGATTATATAAATGAGATTTCTCAAGTATGTCTTCAGTGCATTGAGGACGAAATAGCAGGCACAAAGCAATTTTTAAGCATGAACTACCTTCTGTATAATAATCAACTATCTCACTTATTCAGCCTGTCATCTGTTACCCATAAGCAGTTCCATATGCATTGTTTTATATTTGGGATACAACACTGTTCAGCCATGGCATCCATTTGGTAACAGGAGGCACATGTTTTAAACATGCTTAATGTTATTGCCCTATAATGTCTTGCCTCAGAGCATTCCTTCCTAAGAGTACAATGCTCTTTGTGAATACCACCTCATTAATCCTGGGAGAGGCAGCGGCAATCACTCTCCTCACATTTTACCAATAAGGAAACAGAACCACTGAGAGATTCAGAGTGAGCCAAGATGATGTGCAGCTACTTAATAGCAGGGTGGTGGATGAATTCCTGATTCTACTTGAACTAATGTCTTTACAACCTGCTCAACCCACCCTAGACCAACACATTAAGCACTAACAGATAAACTAACATCTATTCTTTTTTTTAATTTTGTTTTATTGCGTAAAGTATTACAAAGAGTATCATATATGTCTCCTTTTTTTCTCCCCTTGACCTTCCCTGGCCTCCCCTACCCCCCAGTGTCTTGTGTCCATTGGTTATGCTTATATGCATGCATACAAGTCCTTCGGTTGATCTCTTACCCCCCGCAACCCTCCCCAGCTTTCCCGCTGTAGTTTGACAGTCTGTTTGATGTTGTTCTGCCTCTGTATCTATTTTTGTTCATCAGTTTATAATGGTCTTAATTATCCATAAATGGGTGAAATCATGTTGTATTTTTCTTTCATTGACTGGCTTATTTCAATTAGCATAATGCTCTCCAGTTCCATCCATGCTGTTGCAAATGGTAAGAATTATGTCTTTTTTACAGCAGCAACATCTATTCTTTTTAAAATTTTTTATTGATTTTTATATAGAGGGATAAAGGGGAAAGAGAGATAGAGACAGAAATAGAGATAGATAGATAAATAGAGATTGATTTGTTGTTTCATTTATGCATGCATTCATTGGTTGCTTCTTGTATGTGCCCTGACTAGGGATCAAATCCTCAATCTTGGTTTTTTTTTTCAATGCTCTAACCAACTGAGCTTCCCAGCCGGGGCCCCTAACATCTATTCTTGAATGGTAGGTATATCCTGGATCCTTTTCAACCCTCCACAATCTGTTTGGGGTACTACCATTTCAGAAGCTACTTTCTTTATCAGGCAGGTTTTGTTACTTTGAGATGTAAGCTCTAGTTTCCAACCACATTCATAAACAATAAGTGCAATCATGAAGGCTTTAAATTCAAGGCTATGACTCTCTTCGGCATTTTTGTGGCTGTCTTGGACACTCACAGGGCTCTGAATGGACCAGGCACTTGGACTTAGCATAAATCTCTGCTTTAAAACTATTCAAAACAGCTCAGTAAAACTTAGAAGCTGCCCATGACTTAGGTTGTTTTAATTAACCTTGGGTTTTGGGTAAATTCCCTGTTTGTTAGCATTTTGCAATTCTAGAATTCCGTTACCTTATGTCTCAAAATGAAGTTAAGTTTTAAAAGATTCTTTCCAGTCCTGAATGTCCTAAAAGTTACTGTTGATGTCTATGGTGCCACATTTTTAGTACGACTTTCTTCAGGCTTTGATGAAGCTCATGATGACAGCTATCTTTTGTGGCTTGTAAAAAAGCAAAATAAATATAGAAAAAAGGACATCTGATCTGAAATTATTTGGTGGATAACTGTAAATATGACATCTGTGAGAAACAAGCCACTTTTGTGCATATTCCAATTAATTGCAGGTTGTTTTTCCTGTCATTTTGCACCATCACCATATTCTAACACTACTGAGTTTTTGTGTTTTGTTTTTTTAGTAAGAAAATGAACAATTAGAAGTTCTATGTTGGACAAAAGCAATGGAGAACAATGAGTCAGCCAAATCAATTGCCCTCTTGTTCTTTTATCCTCAAGAAATTAATATCCATGGAATTCTTTTTTTTCAGTCTACCCAACAATCTGGGCCCATGAACAGACAAAAATATTCATTATTCCCTTACCATAGAAGTACTATTCACATTGTTCCAAAGCCATAGGCACATTCTCATTTGAGTGTTCCATTTTTATGGCATTAATCATTGAGTTTCAAAAGAATAACTTGATGCTAGTATCTGAATTATAGTACTTTAGTGCTTTGCCCAAATGCTCACAAATGTTCCATTCTTTGCATGCACATTACTCTTTAAAGATACTTAGGATAAACGTAAACTAAAGAGGCAGTAGAGAGAGTTGAGATGAACTTGAAGATAGTTTACACACATGTGCTTGCATACAGCAAAACAGAAACAATAAAATCAGGCCTTCAAGAATCTTTGAGCTCATTAGTCCCAGAATTATTAGCTGTCTGTGGTACTGCCTAGAACACTGAATGACACATGTTGACCTTCTCAGAAGTCTCCTCCGGGAGTCCCGCTAACTGTATTCAGGAAAAGGATTCACTTGAAGTTGCATGAGTCTTCGCTGTCTTTACATTTTCCTCTTCCCATTTTACTTTCCACAGAATATCTGGGATGTTCAGAGGGTTGAATGTTAAAGGTGGTCATGCTCAGTCTAGCTTTATTCCAAGATAGAATAGGGGTTTCCTAAAAATATTTTCCCACAAGATTCCTAAAACTTAGAAATCATAAAAGTGGAGCAAGATTTTGTATACACCATGAATAATAAGTTTTGAAATGTAACCTTAAGAACAGAAAATCTATGATTTAAAGTCAAACAAAAATGTAAATATCTGATATCAAAGATAATGAGAATTAGGGTAAAAAAAAAAACCGGGTTCAAGTCTCAATTCTGCCACTTTCTAGCTATGTGAATATGGGAAGATTATGTATCCTGAATCTTGGGTTGTTTGCAAAAGAATAAAAAATAGGGATAGTAAATGATAATGAAAGGAGACTTGGCTTGGGGTGGTCAACACACGATACAATATACAGATGATGTATTATAGAATTGTACACCTGAAACATATATAATTTTATTAACCAATGTCATACCAATAAATTCAACAAAAAGGCTTCAAAATTAATTGATTAATTAGTTAATTAAGGAGACACACACACACACACACCCTGCCTCCATTCTCATCTTTGACCCCCGAACACCTGGAGAAATAATAAGGGAAAAGGCTTTGGCCCTCTCTTTGGCAGGTGATGGCAATTGACCCAGAACACTGAAGAGACAAACCCAGAACCCACAAGCATGGGAGGTTTAGCAGATTTCTATAGGAGATCCCTGAGCCCTCTGATACTGCCCTAGAATGATCTCATGGGCACAGATAACAGATTATCACCATTGCTCTTGACTTCAGTATTCTGAAGTTGCTGCACCCTTAAAAATAAAATAAAAAATAATAAAAAAATAGTTATCATTACAGTGATTTTATAAGAATTAAAGAGAATGGAATTATGCCTAAACTAACCTGATCAATATTGCCAAATCCTATGATCAATTTTTATTTTTCATGGACTTCATGTACTAACAGCATATGATGGCATTGGCTCCTCTGTCATTCTTGATAAGCTTTCTTCACTTGGCCTCCTGGAAGCCATATTCTCCAGGGTTATTGTTGTCCTACTTCAATTGTTTGAACCTTTTCAATCCTCGTTGCTGTTTCCTCCTCATCTTTATAGCGTCTTAACATTAGAGTATTCCAGGGCTTATCAGGAGGGGGTTCCCAGGATAAGAGGGTTCAAGAGGGCTAAAGTCAAGCTCCTCAAGCCTTCAGAACCAGAAAGGGATCAAAGTCAGATCAGGTGCAGGCAGAAGAGTGGCTGTCCTGTGGTGAGGATGTATTCTGCCTACAAGTAGATGCATGCTGAGCTCCAATGGTGAAAGGAATGAGATATGACCATGTATTCTAAATAATCCAAAATAATTCTCACAGTCTAATTCATTTGTAACTTAGATTTGACCTTAATTTATTTTGAAGATCTTAAACAAGTCATGGCCCTAGCTTAGATTTTATTTTACCAAATTTATATCAGATTTGGGTATTGAGTTTGGAACTGGAGTGGCGGCCCAGACAGGAGGGTGAAAACAGCTCAATCTGAGGGCTCCTAAGTATAGTAGATGTTCCTTGAGGTAGAGCAGGAAAACTTGGAGACACATGGAATGTGTGTTGGGCAGAAATAGAAGGGTTTGGGTACTAGGTTTCTAATAAAAGTATATTAATTATTCTGAAATATTATACTTTTACTCTGTTTTCCAGGAAGACCACTCTTTAAGTTTTAAAACATTTGTGGAAAGCATTATCTCCACATTAAATTCCAGATAGAGTACAACAGAGTAACCGATCCAACTAATATTTCACTTACTTTATCATAAGTGCTTGCATACGATTTACACGTTATCTCTATTGAGCTCCGTCATAATAGATACTAACTAGTATGACCCCATTTTATTTTTCTTATCATTTTTTTTTTTTACAGAGAGGAAGGGAGAGGGATAGAGAATAAGAAACATTGATGAGAGAGAAACATCGATCAGCTGCCTCTTGCATACCCCCTACTGGGGATGTGCCCACAACCAAGGTACATGCCCTTGACAGGAATCAAATGTGGGACCCATCATTTCGCAGGCCGATGCTCTATCCACTGAGCCAAACCAGTTAGGGCAAGTATGACCCCATTTTATAATGAAGAAATTGAGGTGGGAACGAGTCTCTGAAATTCTTTTTATGAAGATGGCACTGAAAGCAAAAAAGGGACCCCTGCCCCTCCCAAAGCCAAAGCCAAAGCAAAGGCTTTGGAGGCAAAGAGCAGTGCTGAGCCCTAATCAGTTTGGCTCAGTGGATAGAGCGTCAGCCTGCCGACTCAAGGCTCCCAGGTTCGATTCCAGTCAAGGGCATGTACCTTGGTTGCGGGCACATCCCCAGGAGGGAGTGTGCAGGAGGCAGCTGATCGATGTTTCTAACTCTCTATCCCTCTCCCTTCCTCTCTGTAAAAAATCAATAAATTATATTTTTAAAAAAAGAAAGGTGTCTACAGTCACACAAAAAAGAAGATCCACATGTCACCCATCTTCCAATGCCAAGGAGAAACAAGCTTGACCACTGTGCCATCATTAAATTCCCCCTGACTACCAAGTCAGCCATGAAGAAGATAGAAGACAATACACTTGTGTTCATTGTGGATAGTAAGGCCAACAAGCACCAGATCAAAAAGGCTGTGAAGAAGCTCTATGACATTGATGTAGCCAAGGTCAACACCTTGATCAGGCCTGATGGAGAGAAGAAGGCAAAAGTTCTACTGGCTCCTCACTATGATGATTTGGATGTTGCCAACAAAAGTGGGATCATCTAAACCGAGTCAAGCTGCCTAATTCTAAATACTAAAAATTTACACTATAAAAAAGAAAGAAAGAAACTGAGGTTCAGAGAATAGTTAAGTCACTTGCCCATAGTTGCTCAGCAAGTGGTGGAACCAAGCAAACAGGCAAACTGACTCCAAGGCACACAAGCTTGCTTACATAATGCTGCTTGTGTCCTCACTGGCTGAGGCATAGCTGTAACATGATTCCTGTCAGCTAGTCTTGCCATTGCCGCAATGATTAGTACCCTTCATTTAAATATATTTGTGAACCCTGCAAAGGGATAGATGTATCATTAGGTTAAAGGTGTGTCCATTATGAAGCAGTAATTGGCCCTTTTAGCATTTTCATTGCTACAAATCACACATTATATGTATAACTCTTACTAACCTAATCCCACCAAAGCCTATTAATGTCAGACAGACCTGGCAATTCATCACTAAACTGTCTCCAAGGATGTTTTACACTTTGTCTAGGGCTGCATTTAACATCTGCAATTATAGAGAAAGAATGCCATGCAAAGTGTCCTTAAATCTCTTTGCAATACAGCCAAACAAAACATTGACTTGATTGAGAGCTCCAGGACATTGGTGGAGAGCTATTGCCATGTGTTTTTAGGCTTTAAAGACTAATAGCTAAAGTGTTCACCAACACAAGAGATCAAAATACACACCAGCTGCTCAACTTTGCCTAAGCCTGTGGGATCAAGATGAAAAGAATTAGACAAACTACTATAGCAATCAGGCCTCAAGCAAGCAAAAGCCTGGCTCAGCATTAAGAAGCCCCCATTAATGGGCTAGTACACCACCATGCTCTTGGTGCTTCGGGGCTTCTGGTATGGAAACATTTTGTAAGAGTAGTAGTATTTTGCCAGCTGGGACGCATAGCTAACCTCTCTTCTTGCTATGTTTGAATTCCACTTGTTCATTCTTGGTCTGAATTTACTCTTCTTTCCACTAAGTATTCCTTGTCCCCTCTTCCCCATACTCAAAAATATGGACCTAATTTATCCTTCTGGAATGCCCCTTTGCAAGTTAATACACACCACCCTCCAATGCAATGAAACGCGCGCACACACACACACACACACACACACACACAAACACACACACGTCCACATGCACTTCCAAGCCCCCACTTGCATTCTGATTTCATCTTTACTTGCCACTCCTCTGACAGACAGAATGATGTATTCTCACTATAGGAAGGTTATCTACACCAATGTCCAGTTGATAATAAACTAATTTGCCTATGCCTCCATCCTTAAGTGTTCTTGGTGTGCTGCCTTTGTGTTCTGCCTCCCCGGTTTGGCATAAGCTCTCTTTAGCCAAGGATGAAGAATATTGCTTTAGTCGTCCTATATTTCGATCATGTTTATTTTGCAAGACCAAGTAATTATCCAGCACAAAATAAATATTTTCATCGGCTTCTATTGAGAAGGCCAAAATTCTGCTTGGTCTCCCTCCCCACTCCCCTGAGACCATGGAAGCATCTCCCTGCACTTTCACTCAGCCATGCTTCCTGCTTCCTAGTATCACAGCTCCAAGCCCACCTAGAATAAAGTTGCCATTAAAACATTCTCCATGAGGTAACAACAGACTAGGCTGTTCTATATTGACACAGACCCTCTGTGAGGCAGTAGGGGCACTATGGATTGATGCCTGATACCTCCAAATAAACACACACAGGAAAGAGGAAGTGGTAAGTCCTTCAGGTTTCTACTTTGTAGTGGTCATCTTGTCCATTCCTATCACTGCCACTGCTTTCCTCTTTCAATGCTTTTTCTTAGATTTTGTTTTTCCTGACCACACCAAAGTTTTTCAAAAGCTGATACTAATTATTGTGACTGTTCTGACAGATTCAATAAATCAGATATTATTATAAAACAATAGTCACCAAAGCCAGGAATTAGAAGCAATCCTTGATCTCCAGATTTAATTGGCTACCAGGTCCCAAAGATATTTCTACATTCTTTCTCAAACTTGTCCCCTCCTATTCAAATTCATACCCCTGAACAAGAGGGCTCAGCTAAGGAGGCAAGTGAGGCTAAAATCCTTAAATAAAAGTCAACTAGGCATTGCATCACCAAAAGGATTTAGTCAAGAAAAAGAAAGGATTACAATCCAGTAGTGCAGAAATGGAAGCCACGTGCATGATCAAGGGCCAAGAAGACACAGGAAGCTCTTTTTACAGAGAGGAGAGAAAGTTAAGGGGAGGGACTGCTACAACCATAGAGCTCTACTGCAATCATAGAGTTCTTTCTGTAGTTCCTTCTTTCATGATGACATAGGGGATGATGGCTCCTCCCACAGGCCCTCCCGATTCCTGTCTAGGTTAAGTTCTCTGTCATAAATTTTAACTAATCCAAGTTAAAATTCAACTCTCCCTTTACAGATTTTAATATTAGATGGCCACAGAAGGACTGAAGTATATAAAACACTACTTCTCATACTTAGGGATTTAGGCTCTCTTATCAGTGCATAGTGAGGGGATATATTCTCAATGAGGAACAACTAACTGTGATTCCTCCCCACCCCATCCTCCATTCTCCCACTAAACTACAGTTGTTATGAGAAAATATTAAATACCATGGGGGAAAAAAACACAAATAATCCTTCTATTAGTATATGGATAACCTAATTGAGGATCAGCAAACTATAGCCATGGGGCTAAATCGAGTCCATGCCTTGTTGTTGTTTTTTGTTCTGACAAAGAGCTGAAAATAGTTTTCACATTAGTAAAGGATTGTAAAAAATATATACATGATAAATATACAACAGAGGTAGTATTGTAGTTCACAAAGCCTAAAATATTTACTCTCTGGCACTATAGAGAAAAAGCTTTCCAATGTCCACACTAGAGAATACCTTAATAAAGGAGATAGCTAATGAAAACTACATAGAAAGAGTTATTGTTCTGTGTAAATTCATTGTTAAGAAAAAGTGATCAGAAATAAGATGGACAAATTTTACCATCCATAAGGGTTTTATTTCTTTGACTTCTGTATAGTAAGTTTTCATCAGTGAATGTCTATCAGACCATCTGATGTTCAGTCAAGTCTAGAGTGTGTAAGCTGGCCAGGATCTGTTAAGACCAACAAGTTTACTTTGTTCACAGCCTACCTCCTGAACTGCTTGCCTCCATCCAACTCAAACTCCATTAGTGAGTGTTAGTCCTACTGAGACCTTGATTTATCCTCTGTTGACAGCATCATCTTGCTCACAGATCTGTTGCTCAGCTCTGATCTCAACTTCCATTTGCAATCACTCTTGTGATTATGCTGCTTCAGAGCAAACCAAGAATAGTCTCACTGAGACTAGCTCACTCTTACGTGGCAGTTCTTGTATTGGGCAATGTAGCTAGTGCCCATACTTGTATGAAAACAGGCATCCTGTCACCCAGTTACTTGAAAACTGAATACTCAACTGGTGATGCCAGGCTAGGAACTCAGCCAAACTGGCTCAATCCAAACAAAATCTTCTTTTTGGTTTGGTATTTGCTCCAATTTGGCTAATTCATTTGCTGGGAGACAGGTTTTCTTTTTATATTGAAATTAAGAAAGATAATCTTAATCGGAGGAATATGTTCAGTAACACTGGAGTTCTAAGGCAGACTGAGAGCACGTGTCTTAAATAAGAGCCAGGATCCCTAAGACAAAGTTTCTCAGTATGTAGTCCATTCACTTGGATGAGAATTTTCTTGGGTGCTTATTAAAAATTCAGAACCCTAGTACCAACTCCTCCATATCTAATGAATTAAAGTTTCTGAGAATGGAGTACCATTCCCAGTATTATCATTATGTGTACTAAATTTTCAGAACCAATTATCTAACAGTGGTTCTCAACCTTCCTAATGCCGCGACACTTTAATACAGTTCCTCATGTTGTGGTGACCCCAACCATAAAATTATTTTCGTTGCTACTTCATAACTGTAATTTTGCTACTGTTATGAATCGTAATGTAAATATCTGATATGCAGGATGTATTTTCATTGTTCACGACCCACAGGTTGAGAACCGCTGAATTCTAAGAGGTCTATGTATGGTCTTAGGGGATTTCTTACCAACTGAAATTAGTTTCAAAAATTCTCTGTGATGGTTCAAATTGCATCTTTGTAAAATCATCATATTACCCATCATGAAATTCTCAACCCAGTTTATGGCTCCAAATTATAAGAATTGCTGATTTTAAAAGAAAATAAGATTGGTTTATAACACCAAGCTCAAACTTCTCCATAGACCCATTTACTGAACAACTGACAAGTCCTGCCTAGAAGGATGACCTTCTCCTTCTCCCTTGCCATAGGCCATGCTGCTCTTCACAGATGCAATGAGCTCAGACCCCAACGTTCCAATTTTATCCAGAGAAGCAGCATCAGCCACTTTTCTTTGAAATCAGAGCTCCTCTGGGATTTAACCTTACTGTTCCCTATTTTAAAATCATTTGCATTCCATGAAAGGGGGCTACAAGGAGCTCCTCACAGAATCCACCTGACCCCCATCAACTTCCAGCATGAGGAAAACACAGCTCAGCTCTCATCCTCAGTCAGGACACTCACTTTTTAACCATGTTGGGATTCTGCACCCAACTCCAATGTGAGGTTTTCTTCACACCACCAAGCAACTCTCAGACACCAGCTGGGCATTCTACAATTTAACTCAATTCTGATACTATTTACCTGGAGGTAGCATCAGATCCCAGTACTTCACATGCCAATCACAATCCTGGATTGTTATCTATGCTTCTAACTCACCAAATGTACAATAGTGTAGGGATGTATTCCAAGACCCCAAATGGATACCTGAAAGTGCAGATAGTGGTGAACCGTACATGTACTCTGCTTTTCCTATACATACATACATACGTATGATAAAGTTTAATTTACAAGTTAGGCACAGTAGGAAGTTAACAATAATAACTAATATTTAAATAGAAAAATTGTAACAATATACTTAATAAAAGCTATGTGAAATGTGCACCCTTTCAAAGTATCTTACTATATTATATTCACTCATCTTGTTGTGATAATGTAAGATGATCTGATGCCTACATGATGAGATGAAGTAGTGAAAGATGTAGGTATTGTGACGTAGCATTAGGCACAGTGCTTTCAGGCGCAATGCAATGCCGTCAATCAGGACACATTTTGTCTTCCACCCACAAATTTAATGCCTTTTTCATCTTAACTAAGCACTTATCACATACCACAGCTGTCATTTTCACAGTCTGAGGTGCAACAGCAAAACTGGTAAAAATTCCTTTTTTCTTCACAATTTCACAACAGAAGATGTGTTCTTACTGTAGATCTCAGTAACCTCGGCATATGATTTTTTTCTTTTCTTATTACATCAAAAACTTTCACTTCTATACTTAAAGGAACCACTTTAGAGCTTCTCTTTGACATGTCTGAATTGCCAGGAATAACTACTCTTGCCCTTTGCGGCCATCATTAAGTAAAATAAGAGTTACTTGAACACAGCGATATTTCAACAGTGATCTGGTAATCAAGATGGCTACCACCTGACTAAGTATCTGAAGCATGGAGATGCTGTAAAGGAATGATTCACATCCTGAGCCGTACAAAGCAGGACATCGCAAGCTTTTATAACACTACTCAGAACAGTGCTCAATTTAAAACATGAACTATTTACTGGTATTTCTGGAATTTTCCATTTAATATTTTTAGATCATGGTTGACTACTGGTAACTGAAACCTGAAAAAGTAAAACCTCAAATAAGGGGGGAACTACTATAGACCAGAGGTTCCAAGGACCTCCTTGAGTTGGATTAATTTTCTTGAGTGGCTCACAGAACTGTGAGAAACAATTTATTTACTGGATTGCCAGTTTATTATAAAAGGGTATATAACTCTGGAAGAGCCAGATGTAAGAGATGCATAAGGCAAGCTATGTGGGAAGGCAAGGATCCCATGTCCTCTCTTCGGACACCATTCTCCCCACATTTCCATGTGTTCACCAACCTGGAAGCTCTCCAAACCATGTCCTTTGGGGTTTTTATGGAGGCTTCAATACATAGGCATGATTTATAAAATCTATGACCACTGGAGACTGGACATAGTTTCTAGCCCGTCTCCTCTCCCAGGTGGTAGTGGGTTGGGGAATGAAAGTTCCAATCCTCTAATCACATTGTTGGTTTCCCTGGCAACTGGCATCAATCCTTTGGATTGTCATCTCATTAACATAACAAACAATATCTCTATAGCCCTCATCAGAAGAAACTCCAAGATTTTCCGGAGCTCTGTGCCAGGAACCTGGAAGAAGACTAAATATTTGTTCTTTTTTTCAAAAATATTTTTATTGATTTTTTTACAGAGAGGAAGGGAAAGGGATAGAGAGAAACATCGATGACAGAGAAACATCGATCAGCTGCCTCCTGCACACCTCCTACTGGGGATGTGCCTGCAACCAAGGTACATGCCCTTGACCGGAATCAAACCTGGGACCTTTCAGTCCGCAGGCCAACGCTCTATCCACTGAGCCAAACTGGTTAGGGCTGTTTCTTATAAATCTCAGTATCTTACAGGTGACTCTACTGACTTCCCAAAGTTAAAAAAAAAAAAAAAAAAAAACTATATGAAAGTGAGAAAGGTAGAGATTTATCAGTTGCTACCTAATTCCTTCATTTTAACAAAGAAGACATCAAGGCTCAAAAAGTGCAAGGAAACTGAAAAGTTCTCAGCTTGATAAAAACTTCAAGGACCATCATTTACATTATCTCCTTCGTTTCTCGAGCTTCTCCAGGGAGAGACAACATGCTAGCTAGTTTTAGGAGATCACTTGGCTTTTAGTCTAATACACTTTACACTTCAAACTGACTCAAAAAAAGAATAACAAGTATAAAATTTCTTAGAAGATACTAAGAGATATATAAATATGATGGTCTATTATGACTGTTATCTCACTCATGACTCTGAATATGACTTTTTTTCAAATGGAAACAAAGATTCATTAGCAACACGGTGTAATAAACAGAGTACCAGCCTTATAATCAGAACTGCCTGAGAGGTACTCAATTTTTCTTATAGCAAAGGACCCTTTTTTAGGCCAATTTCCCAAATGGAAATCAATTTAGTCTTTTATGAATTTCTCTCCAAGCAATAATGTACCCTTATAAAATTTGATTTTTTCAGAACCCAACTTCCTAACTACAATTCTTACCTCAAAGAGCCTTTTATGATATTTTCTTAAAGTAATACTAAACTTCTTTCTTGGAGTACCTGCACTGGTCAATGTCAATTGGTTAGAAATTAATTGAGGCTGAGGTGGAATATAAAACAGTCAAAAAATAATGAAATGCAGATGAACAAAATCTAACCTTACACATTCAATAGAAAATTCTCATTCATTGAGAAACTAAGAAGCTTATATCCTTGACTTAACATGTATGTCAAAGAATTCAGCTTTTTAAAGTCAAACAAGTCTGCTTTGTAGCCAACAAGACTGGGAAGAGCAGAAAAACCCTTGGCAAAACTTAAAATTCCATCTACTCAAAATAAGATATTAGCTTATTAGTCATGTAAGAAGCATTGAATATATTTACTGCTCTCATATCTTCCCATAAGTGTTTTCCACAAGTTGAGACTGGGAATGTACACAGAAAAGAATAAAATAAAATAAGCACAGAGACTATTAATAGTATAAACTCTGTGAAGTTCTCAGAGTATGCAGGAACATACTTTCCAAGCCAGTGTGTGTCACTAAAAAAAAAGTTAATATTAAAATCAAGTTGAATATGTGAATTGTTGAAAAGGGCTGACTGTATGTATTCTCCACTAACGTCCTTGAAAATTTGTAATGTCAAATCTATTCTTAGTTATTTGGAGAATGAAATCACTCCCTTCCCCCATTCTCCTCCTCACCTGTTCCTTTCCCCAACTACAGATCTTGCTAAAGAAACTGCACAAGACAAGCAAAATCAGGAAGGCATCTGACAGGTTTGTATTCTTCTTCTCGCCCTTTGTGGAGTTTACTATATTATTATAAAAAGTCAAAACCAGCAAGAGATTGTGTTGCTCACAAATTTTAAGTTTATAAGTTAAATGCAGTAATTCTCATTATCCAAATCTAATCCAGCCCCAAAAACCTGCTAGTGAATTATACAGTAGAACTCCATGTTTTATTATTTTAAATGAAAATAGAACAGTACCCTGTGCTCCCAAACCTACAGAAAATCCCAACCAATTTTCTCAAATATCACTAAAACAGTTTGTAACATCTACCTAACATCTAACTAATTGCCTAATTATTTAAAACTACTGCACTCTTTGGTGAGTGTTTTTATATGCCAGACCCAATAGCACTATGTAATTTTAGGTATTATTACATTTTCCTTCTATAATACAACACACATGTACTCTGCTATACAGAAATGATCAAGCAATGTACTGAAAAGAGACAACGAATACAAATAACATTACCAGAGGAGGTTTAAACGCAAGGTATTCTTAAAAATAATTGCATACAGACTGAAGAGTTGCCTGAATGAAGTTAGACTGCATGAGGAAGCTTGCTTGATGGTAGGTGAGGGTGAGAAGAATGAGCTGGTAAAAGAGAAAAACAGCAGAAGCTTGAGGTTCGCTCATGCCCAAAAGCAAATTATGGGGGGTCATCCTTCTTCTCCTGGCACTTGTGACACCAAGAGTGGTGGCTGTGAACCATTTTATGAAGCTTTAGATGCATTTATGCATAATCCCTTTTAACCTCTTGCTAATGCATGGTCTTCTCTAAGGATCACTACTTTCTTGAAAGATTTGTCCATCTCCTTAGAAGGACATCCTATATAATAAAACCCTAATATGCAAATTGACCGAACAGCAGAATGGCAAGTCACTATGATGCACACTGACCACCAGGGGTCAGATGCTCAAGTCATAAGCTGCTCCCTGGTAGTCAGTGCGCTCCCACAGGGGGAGTGCTGCTCAGCCAGAAGCCAGGTTTACAGCTGGTGAGAGGCTCCTGCCTCTGTGGCAGCACTAAGGACCCATTGGGGGATGTGGGACTGCTGGCTTAAGCCTGCTCCCCATGGGCGCAGGGCAGGCAGAGGGACACCCCCCCCCCCGCCCCGTGCATGAATGTCATGCACCGGGGCTCTAGTTTTATTTATAATGTAGGGAAGGTAAAAGGGGGCTCAGTACCAGAGAAGAAATTAATATTGGTAAAATCTTTCGATAAAGGCTAAAATAAAATAGGATAATGAACGACATGCACATGTGTGGATAATCAAAGTTGCTCTACACACTGGAAGAAAAGAGGAATGCAGAGACCTCCACGTACTTTCCAGGCTAGTGAAGAAAATAGACATCAAACCAGAGGGAGGACCCCATCAATTATACTTGGCCCAGCAGCCACAGTTACAAATATTTTGTATTCACAGTAAGATTTATGCTTCCCAAAATGACATTATCTTACTGGTCCATTAAAAACACACAATAATATACATAGATGTTACAGGCTGAATTTCTCCCTTCACTCCCCACCCCCAAATTCATAGGTTGAAGTCCTAATCCCTAGCTCATTGGAATGTCACTGTATTTGGAGATAGGGTTTTTAAAGGATAAAGTTAAATGAGATCATTGGGATGAATACAATATAATCCAATATGACTAATAAGGACTTATAAGAAAAAGAATATTGGGATAGAGACACGGACAAAGGGATGTGACCATGTGAGGAAACAGCAATAGGTGGCCACCCACAAGCAAATGAGAAAGGCTTCAGAAGACACTAAGCCTGTCAACACTTAATCTTGGATTCCTAGGCTCCAGAACAGTGAGAAATGACATTTCTGTTGTTTAAACTACCAGTCTGTGGTGTTTGTTATGGCAGCCCTGGCAAACTAATACAGTAGGGCAGTTAGTATTTCATCTATTTCAAACATTAAAACATTAGAGATTCAGAAAAATTAAAAGACATGTCCAAGTTTATATAACACTAGAGGCCCAGTGCACAAAATTTGTGCATGGAGGGGGAGAGTCCCACAGGGATCAGGCCTAGCCTGGCAGTTGGACATGCCTCTCGCAATCCAGGACTGCTGGCTCCTAACCACTCACCTGCCTGCCTGCCTGATTGCCCCTAACCACTCTGCCTGCCGGCCTGATTGCCCCTAACTGCTCTCCCCTGCCAGCCTGATCTCCCCTAACCATCTCTGCCTCGGCCCCCGCCACTGTGACTTTGTCCAGAAGGATGTATGGAAGGATGTCCGGTCTAATTAGCACATTACCCTTTTATTAGTATAAATTTCAAGGTAAAAAATTGGATTAGGATACCAACCTCAACTCCTAGCCTTGTGCTCTTTCCCCTACACCAGGTTTGCTTTGTGGCAGCTCTATAAATAAAATGTCTTACGGAGTGGGTTCTGCTTTTATTTTTCAGGGTGGAGAAATGTTGAGCCTTTTTGGTATGAGTTTTTTGTGTGGGTTTTTTTGTTTTGTTTTGTTTTGCATATTTCAGTTCTGTCTCTGCCTAGGGCAGGTTTACCTCTGATATAAAGTGGACTCTCCACTTCTTATGATTCAGTGGTAAAAGTTGCAAGGAACAAAAAACAAGAGGATTAAAGTAAAGGTTCCCTGTTGCTTGCAGCACTTGAGTGATGTCAACATTAACTTTAATTAGTGCCACGATATTATCAAAGGAAAAGTAATTGGGTTCTATTGTTTAAGAAGAGAAAACTAGAGCTGTAGGTAATCGTATCAGAAAGACTGTTTTTAAATTTTATTGTGTGACTGAGTCACCACAGCTTTTACATCGCCTTCAGATTGGGGATGTAAAATCTTCCTCCATCCAGCATAATCAACCCCCATCTCAGTTAACTGTACTTCTATTTTGAAAATCAATGATAGCAAGTCAGCAACAGAAATTACAATTATAGTCACACAGTTCTCCTGCCTAAAAGCCCACATTGACCACCCACTCCCTAGGAGATGGAGTTCAAAATTCTGAGTATTGGCATAGAAATCCTGCCACAATCTTGATCTGACCAACTTTTTCAGTCTTAACCCCACCTAGTTCCCCATACACCCTATGCGCTTAGCAATGTTTGAATGCTCACATTTCTCTGAAGATTCCATGCATGTCATAGATGCTTTTATTTGTGTTCTTCCTTCTGTCAGGAATATGCCCTCATCACATCATGTCTCTGTCAGAGCCTTATTTACTTTTTAAAATCTAACCTTTTGGTCTCCCCAAAATCTTCCTCCATCCAGCATAATCAACCCCCATCTCAGTTAACTGTACTTCTGTTTTGTGGCATATTCCTTTGTCCTAGTGTTATCACATATTTACATGTCTCAACCCATGACACCACCTCATATGGACTCTGATCTGTACGAAAGTGGGAACACGGCTTAGTTATTTTGTATCCTTAACCCCAGAGCCTATGCCACTTTTCCTCCTAAATGCAGTGGATCTAATGTCCCATTTATTTGAGTCAAAATTCCTTCCATAATCGTTTTGGAAGGGAATACCAATGAAATCCACAATTGTAGACCTTTACATATTGATTCAACAAAATCAGTCATTAACTATATGCCAATAAGTCAAAACAATGGAAAACCAAAATCACCCTGGGTGCCTCCCACTCACGCCTCACACGATATCATTTCTCAGAGGGAAGCACCAGTTTACACTGTCAACTAAACCATAGTAGAAAAAGCAGCAGCTCTTCTAGCTACAGAACCCCTTGTTGCCAGGACAACCTCTAATGATCTGCCTTTCTAAAGATTGTGCCCGAAATTCCTAAACTCTGAAGCAAGCGATTCAGCTGGGGTCCAAAGCTGTGCCAGAGATTTGGCTCAATTTGAACTTCTGAATCAAAAATGCAAATGCCTTATCAGGAGCATTTTTGACATATTTTCTGATGTGGTTCCTCAGCATATTTTTGGCTGGTGTGACAGGAACTGAGGGAAGGGCCCACTTCCCTAACTTAGGGGGCTCAATCATAGAGGGACGCTTAGGAACATGCCTGTACGATGACAAATTTCCTGCCAAGTCGGGATTCCCAGCGTCGGAAACACAGAGCTCCCGGTGACTCATTCATCTCAGATGGAGCTCTGGGATTTCCCACAGATCACAGAGCCCCCTGCACTGCGGAGTTTGATATGCCCTGATAGCTACACAGCTCTGACCTTAAGCCCTTCCATGTGAAAAGCACTAAATGCAGCTGGTTGCCATTTCTCTCTCACTAGGATCTCTTCCCATCTGTGCTCTTGTGTAGTCTTCTAGAAAATACCAAAAGGGCAGCTGCCTTGGCCCTGGGAGGAAGACATTTGTGTAAATGTCAACAAAACATTTAATAGAAGAGTTGATTTGAAGAGTCTTGGGCTACATGCAAAAAAGCAACTGGAAAGTGAAAGATGCAGTCCTCTAAGGAATTTGGAAAGGTGAACTACTTAAATTACCAAACATTGCAGTCTGATGTGATCTGAGGAGAGAGAACTAACCTTGCCTAAAATGGAGAACAGTTAAAGAATTACCCACTGAATCTCTTTTCCTATCCACAAACCTTTAGCTTGTTCACACCTTACATAACTCAACTCTTATGAATACACAAAACGGCTATTCCATACTACCTATATGTGTAGCAGGGAATGAATCTTGGCTACTTTGAGAAGACTAATTTTGATCACAGTGATGTGTGTACAACCTGAGTAGACTCAGGAATTGATTGTGCCAGAGAGAAAAGAAAGTGCTTTTTAAGTCTCTGATGATGTGCCCCGCTTTTGCTGAATGAGTTTTATCAGCTGCTTTATATCTATAGGGAGGCCAGGCACATTGTTTGTTTGTTCCACTTCAGAGGGTTCCCTCTTTTTACTTCCAGCAGGGGTTTCTGCATTCCACTGCTACTGCATACAGAGAACCTCCTAACTCAAATTCTGGTCATTCCGCACAGAGCACCAGACCCACGTCCACGGTTACTGCTGATGCGAGCATGCCTGTTCAACCTAAGAGAGGCCTGTGTGTGTGTGTATGTGACCATTTTCAATAAGCAACAGATTTGTTTGGTTGTTGCACTCAGTGTCCTTAGACTCGGATAAGTTTCTGGTGGCAGACTAGCAGTGTAGGCTTAGGCAAGTTAGCTAACTTCTGCAAGTTTTCACTTCTTTATGCATGAAATGGCAAAAAAAGCAACTCCCTTACAGGAATTGTGTAAAATTAAGAGATAAATTCTGTAGAGTTACAGGAAACTTAAGGGGAGTTCAATAAATTAAATCAGCTTTATTTTTATTATAATTAAATTTGAGAGCTATTGTTTCACACACTGGCTTTCTTAACCAAGTGTACATTCCTAGAAACATCACAAGGAAACCATTCCTGGCCTCAGGTTCTGTCTTGTTCCTTGAAGAATCTTTGATGGAGGACTCAAGGACATCTGAGGGTGAAGGAGATGGGTTGCCTCTAAGAGTTGAGTGACCCTACATCATTCATTGGTCAATGGGGATTATAACAACAGAAAGCTTTTCTCCAGAAATGACAATTAAAGGCTGAGCCTAGTAATTCCTCTCCTTAAAAGGCAAAAAATAAACTCTCACAAGCTTTCAATTTAAATAAAAATCAAACAATGGCCACTTTTGGGAGATGGTATTACGCACAAATAGTGTTCAAACCTTACTCCAAATAAGTTCATTATTAAACAAAAGCGGTTCTAGACTTCATCACGATGAGAAAGCAGAAGCACAAAACTAAAAAATCCATATAGCATGTCATGCCTGCACAGATTTCTTTACAATTGGGCATTCCTCCCCCAGCAAGCTCCCTCATCCATGTTATCATGTCCACAATATAAAAAAAAAAAAGCCATCTTAATTTCAATCCTAGTCAGTTCTCATAATTGTTACTACATTCCTCTTGAATTTATCACAGCTGTACCCTTACAAGTCAGCTTGCCAACAGCCTGAATTCAGATTCCATTTTCCTTGGCGCACAAGCTGGCCCTCTAAATGATGCCTTATCACAACCCACAGAGACTTCAACAAAGCCCAACACTGATCCCGAAACCAAGGGCAGGTTCTATTTCTGAAAACCTCAGTTGAAGAGTTTTAGGGGTTCCATATTTGAGGAACTGCAGAAGCATTTCAAGAATCACTTTATAGAACAAAGTGTAGTTTATTAATGTGGGATTTTTAAAAGCAGGAGTAAGAGTTTAAGTTTTAAAAATCTTAACAATCAGATGTTATTTTAATATTAGCAGCAGATACAAAGTATATCCTGTGAATTCCCACTGCTTACTTACATTTCTTTCTTGGGAGGTTCTAAATTCCTCAGCTGTTCCTTCCTGATTTGTCTGATTTAATGGAACCATTCAGTGATGTCCTTAAATTGACCTATGAGATGTCCTTCATTGGGCTCATATTTCCTGAGCAGCAAGTATGAGGCTCTGAGATTGGTTCAGCTAATTCCCTCTAGTATGGGCCCAGTGGTGGCAAAAACGAATATTCAAGCCAGATATTTTGAAAGTATCCTTTTATTAGATCACCCAAAAAAGCAAAGATACTCATTTTGTGGGGCCATTTTAACCCATAATTGGTTGGAGAGTAAAGAAGTGAATTATATTATTTATTTAGACATAAATGTGACCTATATTTACTTACATTTATAATTGTTTTAAGTATATTATGCTTGTACTAGTATTAATTTGCCTTAATTAATAGTACTGACCAAAGTACTTATCATAGTACTGGACTGTATACGTATTTTCTAAATTATTATTTGTAGAAGTAAATTAAACTGAGGCACATTCTCAGTAGAAAGAAAGGGAGGCAGTCAACTGGGGCTCCTTCTAGTACTATTATTTTATTTGGTTCTCACTTGCCTTTACAATTTCTTTAAAAAGAATGGCAATGAGTTGGGCTAATTTAACACTCTATAACCTGAGTAAGTGACCTTCAGCACAGAACACAAGAGGATTTATCTGAAGGTGTTTATGAGCAAATGGTGTCTTCTACATCAATCTGCCTAAAATCTCACTTTACGCTTTGGGGTCCAGTTCAAGCTCTAAAGTCAGACAGAGCGGGGTTCTAACACCAGCCCTGCTATTTGCCAGCAGTATGCCTCATGCAAATTGCTAAAGCCCTATAGGGCTCTCTTTTCTCATATGCAAAATGGGAAGGATAATGGTTCTTTCTATGGGGCTGCTTTGCGGATTAAAAGGGAATGTATATGTGCATCAGTCAGGGTTCTCCAGAGAAACAGAACCAATAGTATATATATAGATACATACAAGGAAATGTAGTGTCAGAATGGGCTCATGTGATTATGGAGGCCAAGGTATACCACAATATGCGGAATATAAGCTGATGAACCAGGAAGCCCAGTGGTACAGTTCAAGCCCAGTCTAAAGGCCTGAGAACCAGGGAATCAGATGGTGTAATTCCCAAACTGACGGCATAGTTCAAGAACCAGGAGCTCCCATGTCCAAGGGCAGGAGAAGATGAATGCCCCAGCTCATGAAGAGAAAGAGATTGGATGATGCCTCCCCCAACACACTGGGGAGGGTAGATCTTCTTCAGAAATAATCTCTTCCAGAAACACCCTCATAGACTCCCAGAAAAACAAACAAACAAACAAAAAACATTTTACCAGCTACCTGGATATCCCTTTGTCCAGTCAAGCTGGCACAAAAAATTAACCTCCACAATAGCAACCCACTTAGCATCAATCACATAATCAATCCTCAAATAACACTAACAATCATAATTTTGTTAGAGCCTAGAGCCATCTTTGGCCTTCAGTTCCAAACTTAGTTCAGTCGGTTGGTTACAAGACTCCCAGGTGCTGACCTGGGTCTGACTTGCAGAATCTCTTTCTTGGTTTCATTCTTTTTTTTTCTCTCTCTCAAAGGGTTAGCACAAGCCTGTACTAAAGCAAACAGCCCTTCGTAATCATAATACATATAAGGAGCAGTAAGCACAAGTGTCCAGATTCCAAAGGAAACACTTAAAGAAGCCTTGATTATTAAATTATAATAAAGCAAAATGTGGTATTCAAAACTGAAATCTAAATTTCCCTAACCCACTGGCTTCCCAGCCCTCATACATTACAAGGCTAGTAAACGTTGTGACGGATTTATTAATATGTGAAAATATTAGCCACTGCTTTCACTATTTAAAATGTTTAATAATTTTATTAGTGCATCAGAATGGACACTGATCCTGGAAATTCTGTTTGAGTATAGTCAATGCTGTAATGCCAAATCAAACAAGATATATCTGCATTGCTGCTGAGGGTGTTTTCTCACACAAAGATGCCCAGTATTCACTTCTCACCTCAGTCTTCTGAAATTCCCTCTTTGGTGGGTACAGCTGCCCTTGTGAATGCCCAAACAGGACTCTGAAGGATTGTTTTTTCTCTCAAAAAGCCCACTTTGGCGTTCTTATTCCTCTCATTTCATGCTTTGCATCTGCCTCCCCTCGAGTGGAGAGTGACTTAGAAAACTATAGAGAAAAAATGCCTTTGGTTGAATTACCTGCCAAGATGAGCTGAATTTCACATCTGGAATACCTTTTTCAGACCCACCTTTCTTACATACAAGGGACAATAATTGTTTTTGAGTTGTGCAAAGAGCAATAATGTGAGAAATTTTTTACATTTCATAAATAGAAAAATATGTTAATAGATTAATGTGCTCATAATCTCCCCCTCCTTCCTCAGGGCAGTGTTTTTTAATCTCGCACTTTTTTTAAAATTACATTTAATTCTACCTATCCAAGTCCATTGAAAATTGGCCCCAGTCCACTGAAAATAAGTTATAAAATAACAATGTTTTTTTAATATACTTTATTGATTTTTTTACAGAGAGGAAGGGGGAGGGATAGAGAGTCAGAAACATCGATGAGAGAGAAACATTGATCAGCTGCCTCCTGCTCACTCCCTACTGGGTATGTGCCCGCAACCAAGGTACATGCCCTTGACCAGAATCGAACCTGAGACCCTTGAGTCTGCACACCGACGCTCTATCCACTGAGCCAAACCGGTCAGGGCTTTAAAAAAAAAAAACTTTTATAATGTTTAAAAGCATGCTGAGTCTTGGTTTTCTCTTTGAACATCCCTTTCCTCTCCTCCCCATCTCATTGATACCATCCCTATACTCCATCAAAGGCTGACTTCTCACTTACCTCCTTCCCCAAGAAAAGGGCAGACCCTTCTCCCCAGAACTCATACTGAATTTCCACTTAGATCTTTGAGAAAGAATTCTATCAAATTCAGTTGTAAATGTTTCCCAGCGCTCCTTAGAAGAAAACTATTTCATAAACTTACAACAATCCTGAAAAATATACTTTTTAATCCTTCTCAAGGTTTGTTTGCCCACTAATGGATTTCTCTCAAATGATGTCTTATCACGCTATCTTTCCACAGCCCATATTATTTAGACAGAACTCATCCATTTCAAAAGGAGAGAAGGGTAGGCAAGAGGATTGGATTTAAGCAAAGTATAACTATATGTTTATCATCCTCACCCAAACCCCTGAATCAATAAGTTATTCTCTCTGTTAGACTTAGCTCATCTATTGCTAAGTGTCGGGTGCTTTCATCTCCAGTCCCAGGACAGCAGTATTAATGGAAGTCTCTCTGCCAAGAAATATTGATACACAGAAGAGAGTCAGGACCAGGCAGGCAAACCCCCTATCTGATGAGGCAAAGTACATTTTTGGCTCTAGTCTTAGTGTATACAAAGTAGGTCAAGAATGTTATGTGAACTTTCAAGACAGAAAGGAAAATATGTTTACACGGGTTTATGACATGGCTACCATGTGCAGCTTGTTGCTATGGAGGGGGGAAGCAGCAGGAGCATTTCCAAGCCTAAATATGTAACTGGTCTTCCCAGAAGCTGTAAGATGACCAGGAACCAGGAGAGTGTACCGGGGGGAAAAAGACTGGCCTGTCCAGGAGAAGGAAGAGAAAGGATAATTCCAGGCACTTGCTACAGGTTTGGAAACAAACATTTAATACAGGGAGACAAAAGGCATTTCAGTTTGCAACAGTGATTCATTCTCTCTCACTCTCTCTCTACCCACCTCCCATCATTGAGTGGGAGGGGGGGCTGTATACAATTTCCCTCCCCTGTACCCCTCCCCTGTATCTAAGAACTCCCTTGCAGTTAAGTCAGTGCATTCGACAATATAGTTACCTGGACAACTGAGGTACGGAGAACAGAGTTGCAGTTCAGATAAAGTTCCAACAGAGGTTCCCATTGTTTCCTCACTTCGTGTCCACCAGAGTGCATGCAGCAGTTCAGATTACATACAGATTTCCATTCTAAATCAGCCCCTAATTAAAAATAACACTCTCCGTACATGTGCTCATAACTCTCACAAACTGTTTTCTCTCCTTTCGGCTTGACCTTCTCAAGCTTGGTCTGTGCCCAGATGTAGACAACCCTGGAAAGTCTGTAGTGCTTTGGCGTGAGGTGAGGGTGGGGAAATATACACTTTTTTTCCTTTCTACTTGACTCTTTTAAAGAAAAATCAATCTCTGAAGTCAATAAGGTGAACATAATGTCAGATGCTTACTCCCACACTTTGGACAGGACCAGTTCAAAAGGACAGCTAAAGAGCTGCTGAGAGCTCCACCCACAGAAGGCTCAGAACAGACCTTGATGCAGATGCCGTCTATCACATTTCACAATCGCAAAATGACCAGCAGGCCTCGAAAGTGTGCAAGGCCGTTGGCCAATCCTGTAGCGCTGCAGCTTGTGCTGATGGGGAAGCACAGGGAGTGTGTGTAAAAGCTCTGAGGCAACTCAGAAAGGTGTGGGGAGACCAGCTTTTGTCCCATACTTAGAGAGAAGAGTTCTGCTTATACCCCCTTGCGGTTGCAGAAATACACATTTGCTCAATACCACAATGACACGACTGGGAAGAGAGGGATTTCCCCTTTCCTTCTATGCAGTGTGTTAACTTTCTATGCAATCTGTTAACTTTGTGTGCAATTTGTTTTTAAAAAATCAAATATGAAAACTCCCTCTAAGTTATGATTTCTAATATCCTGTTCTTCACTCCTCTGTCCTCCCTATCCTACCCTCCACCCCATAAAACAAGTCAGGACACGTGACAGGATTCTTACAAGCACAGAGCAACTGGCCACTGGAAATATGTCCACAGCATTTCCTAGACCCACTTCCCTTTTTGTACTTCCCTCTCCAATTTCAACCATGCTTACCTTTTCAGGTGCTCCTCCTAGGAATGTCCTAATGATTCGGAGGCTCGGGTAAGCTGCCTTTTTTATGCACTTAATTCAACAAACAGTGTGCTTCTGAGAGCATCCTCCTAGGAAAGGGACAGAGCAGGGTCCCCTTCACTCAGCCTCTCAGGCTCTCAGTGTTGGGCTCTGCATTTAATTTAGTCTTAGGAGTAAAGCAACTATGTGTGACAGTTTTAATGGCACCAATCCCAGGTGTCGCTGCATAAGCTGTCCTAAGCAGGCCTCTCTAGAGGCGAGACTGCACTCTATGGGAGCATGGTCCTTGACTTGGGCAAGCTGTGACAAGTGACACAGGACTTGTGCATAAACACACTGGGGCAAAAATGCCAATCCACAAAAAAACCAGTCTGATTTTGGCCCCAAAGACTTGGAACATGCAATAAAGAAAACATACCCCTCATATCTAAGGGTTCAAAATCACTGCTTTTCATTCTGATCAAAAAATGGAGTCATTGTACCCTCAAAAGCATACATTGCAAGTACAAAGCAACTTTTGGGATAAAATGCTTATCCCCTATCCTCCACTCCTTTGAATTCTTAAATCAATATTAGTTTCTAGATGAAGAAGCTGGCAATGTATTGATTGCATGGAGTCCCAACTCATCCAAACCCCGTGCCAGGACAGTGAGTATGAGTGTTTCTTCCATCGCCTCGACCTGTCCATCCAAATGGCAGAGTCAGAGCCACCGTGAGTGTTCAGGTGACAACCAGGACTTTTCAAGATATGCCTGCTTTCAAAAGACAGTTAAAATACCTACGGTACAGAATCATGGGTTTATACAACCAGAACCAGAGTAATGGCCCCTAGAAGAATATTTCTTTTTATTTATTCCATCACAGAGCAGAGCTTTGAAAGGTCTCTGTGGGAAACTGACAGATTGTCAACGGTGGGGGTGGGATAAGGCTGTGTAACATGCGGAGAGGTGTTCTGCATGAATGTTTAACAACTGAAGTGGAGTTGATATTTCCCTGTATCCTGTTGTTTTCATTCAAATAAAAGAGATCTAAGCACCAACAATCAAATGTAATATTTGAGCCTTTTTATACACCTTTCCCTTTTTTGGCCAAGCTCCCAACAGCCCTTTCGGTTTCCTCTGTAAGACCACCACTATTATACACAGCACCCTTTGCTGACTCTGAGCTCCAGTATACACAGCCTAATACTCCCAGACTTTATCGCCCAAACCAGATCCAACCCTTTCTGCCAAATCCTGTTTAAATCCACTTGTGGCAGGATGCCCTCCCTAACTTTATAAGGTACAAATGAAGTGACAGCTACCTGTCTATTTTGCTATATGAATCACAAAGGGATTTCTCATAAAGCCCAGCAGAGCAGTCTGGCCCATGCATAGCATCATTCACATGTGAACTGTGTGATTACGCAATGCATTCTAGTTGATATTGATCTGTTAGAAATTAAGGCATGAGATTTTCGTTTTATTTCCTTAGCAGTTGCTGATGGTTGCTATGGAGGGAAGCATAGGATGGCAAAATACAGCGAACTGGGGCTCCCTGTTTGTGGAACCCTGTTCTGGAATCAACTAGATTTTTTGGCCATGAACAAGGCACTTCTTCTCTGTGAGTCTCCATTTTTTCATTTGTTATAATATGAAGACTGGGATGTATGATATCTATGTCCCTACCAGCTTTGAAGCTCTATGGAGACTTATTCACTCATTCATTCATTCATTCATTCATTCATTCATTCATTCACTCATTCGTTCATTCCAGAAGCATTTATTAAACACCTCTGGTGTGTCTGCCTCTATGCTAGGGTTCTGGGAATACAGCTAAAAAAAAGATAAATAGGGCAATCTCCTTGATTTTATGTTGCTTATCATCTAGCATATATCTAATAAATAGTCACTATCTACATGCCAAAACAGATAACTCAAATGCATTAGCAGTTCATTTCTCACTCACGTAAAGTAGAAGACAAGATTTCTGCAGGCAGTTCTCCTCCAAGTAGAAATGCAGGGATCCAAAAGTCTTCCACAGTCAACACTTAGAGCTTAAAGTTGTCATTTAACTACATCGTTCCAATGGAGAAGGAGAGATAAGGCCAAGTGGGCGGGAGGAGGGAAAGTGCTGTATGCAGGAGGTAGTTTAGGTCCATGCAAATTCCACAGGTCATTCTACTGCAGGAAAGACTAGGAAATGCAATCTAGTCATGTACCCAGGAAGAAAAATAAGCAATTTTTGTAAACAACTAACCAGTTTCTGCCAGGAGATCAGGAGAATGGATGAAATGGGACAAAGCAAAGGAGTTCCTACAGAAGAATTCAGGGAAGCCAGAATCACACAAAGGCAGAGAGAAAGGAAGAGAAAATGAAGCAGAGGTATTCGAAACAACCACAGGACTCTGAGTGATTTATGGGGGCATCTTGTGAGACCCACCACCTTACGTATAGGAATAAGTCAGGTGAGTTTTCTGGAGGACAAAGGATCACCGGAGAAGAGACAGTGACACAAGTAGCTGAGAATGGAACTTGATCAGCACCACAAGAGATGAACTGATACATGGCTGCTGAAAGCCCACACAATTAGCCCACGTGGTTTCTAGTTGAACTAAAATGTTCATAAATAAATCTGCATTCCAGGTGCAAATCAGTCTTACAAATTGGTCATTATGAGCGATATTAAAACCTAGCTGGATCTTTTTTGGCCAATAGTGTGATTTAAATATTGGGAAATGTCACATGACAAATCTGGGTTTCCGTATTCTCTTGAACAATCAAAGGATCTGGCAACAGTGGTTCCTCATTCTTGACTAGCCCTAATCAGACAACTTTGAGTGGCCACTGACCTCCTTAAACTGGGCACATTCTGTCAAATACACCCAAGTCCTACAATTCATTCCATTTATATTTTCTGCCTGAGTCCTGCAGACATCCCTAATGTAAGGAATTCCTCAAATGGCTTAGTGAACACTATCATTACCCCCATTTATTTATACTGTAGCCATTTAATAAAGATTGGATTAGGTTTGGAAGGAGCTAGATTGATGGTACTAAGAGCAACTTAAGGGAAACATCCTGGACCTCTGTGAGCTCTATGCAAAGGGCCTGCTCCTGCTGAAGGCACCAAGAATTATCAAAATCAGGCAAGCACATAAACAAATCTCATGGGGATGATTAATCCTTGCTGAGAGGATGCCAGGGGGTAAATGATGTGCCAGCAATTCTCCCGTCAACTCTAATCATTAACCATACAGGGAAATAGGGGCTCTGGCATCAGCTGCCCAGCCAGGCAGAATGGGAGATGTTGGCAAGGTGGCTGGTAGGGGCAGGCATGTCTGGGCACAAAGGTGTTAGCTTAGTCTCCTAATATTTTTCTTGGACAACAATGAAATTTATGCTGGAAGTATCTTGCTATTCCCTCTGTGCTAACTCTTCTCTCTACTCTCCTGATTTGCCAAGAAGAAGAGGCAAAGTTTTTTTCTGATCTTTTCTGGGGAAACGAAAGCTTGCTTCTGGTCATTTTCAGGGACAGTAGCTTCATTCATCAATTCAACCAATGTATACTTATTGACAACCTACTATGTGCTCAGTGCCAGATATAAAGAATAAATAATATATATTTGGTTGTTTACTTCTTAATTGGAGAGAAAGACAGTACACATATCTATCATAACTAGTTTTAACAAGTGTTTCAAAGAAAATCAACAAAGTGCACTGATAGAAAGTTGCAAACAATTTGGTGGTAGCTTAGAGAAAGCCCATCAATAAAAACAGAGCTGAGGGAGAAGAAGAATCCAGCCATGAGAATGGTAGCTAGCAAAGATTGTTCTAGGTGGAGGGCACAGCATAAGAAATCTTCAGGTCTCTGAGAGTCTAACAGGAAAAGTTACCAAGAACGGGGTCGGGTATGCACACTTGAGGGGCACACAGACTGGCCTGAAAGGAATACAAAGGGAATTAATTTGAGGCCTTTTGGTAGTCTACATGGGCTTCTGTGACTTACACAGGACCCCCCTCCAGTGAATGGCACAGAGCAAAGTAGAATCCATGAACAGCTCAGTCATCCTCACATAGAAAGGATGCCCTGTTGACCGAACTGGACTCATGAAGAATCCATCCTATGTGATCCAGCGCATATATACGGGTCAAAACCAGCCCTAATGAAGGCATCCGGGAGTAAAATTTTCTTTAGGCTCATTGCCATCTACATTCCAGCCAGCCACATGGGTTTAAAATGGCATCAGAAGGGCGTTCACAGTGGTCTAGAACAAATGTTCACAGGTAGGGTAGGCAACAGGCTGAGGCCTCTAGCAGAGGCACACCTACACACAGCTGGCCGAGGTGAAAGGCTTAGGATAGGAAATGGATGTAATAGCCAGGCAGTTTATTATTGGGCCACAAGTTCACAAAGAAAAATATATGATTCCTAATAAAAGCAGACACCCAGACAGGGAGGATGTTCTTTCCACAACAGACAAGACTCATCCTTTGGGGCTGGCAGCCTTAGGAGGCATTGTTCTCAGCATTTCCTTTACAGTCCAAGGTTGCTAAAGGGAGAGATTCGTTTTCATTGATATGCTACTCTGCTAAGTAGATGCCCTCAGGCACTGGAGGTATGTTACATTTTGTTCTGTTAGAGGTAAATAAATTTCCTGAAAGATAATGTAACCAGGCCAAAGTGCCACCTGTGTGGTAACTTCAGGCCAATGGGATCAAGCTCATTTGAAAAAGTTCTAGGAAGGCCTTTAGGCACAAACCCTAAATCATGAGCTTATTTTGTTTGGCATTTACTGAAAAAGCACAGACTCTCTCTGCAAAATTTGGACATGAATTCAGTGCTATTCATGTAGCTAGCCTGAGCTAACCTTCACTAACCTTCAAACCAGAACTTTCAATTCTGGTCAGGTTTGGATGCAAGAGCCAGGCCATCATATATACTCATGTGCGCTCCATGCCATCACAAATATGAGCTAAATCTAGCCAGAATTAAATAGAAGCTCTTGGTAGCTAAGTCAGAACTGTCTTGGTCAAGGTTATATCTCTAACTATTGTGAGGCTACATATTTAATCTATTTTAGGTGTTATTTATGTATAAAGAGAACTTTCAACAATATTTCTATATCTCAGTCAGGGATTTCCCCCATTTCCACTTTATGGATGCAGGTATAGGTGTGTGTGTGTGTGTGTGTGTGTGTGTGTGTGTGTGTGCCAAAGAAAACCTTACCTCCCAGGTTCAGGAATGATGAGATTGTGAACCATTCATCTTTCATCCATAAAAAGCATCCAAATAGACTCAGGCAGAAATTTACCAAATGTTTGGTATGGTCTCCCTGAAGTGGTGAAAACATGATTTTTCACAAACTTTAAGAGCACTACAAGAGCATCCACAAAGTGATATCATAACTCTGAACAGATAGGCATATACAACTTTTCAAGTCTCGATGTCCCTTCTATGCAATTCTAGACAGGAATATATGTGGTAGCAGGAAGACTCCTGCAGTAGAAGAAGGGGGCCTTTCCCCATAGCAAGCAAAGCTCTAATTCACCCTTTGTGCCCACAGCTACATGAATGAGACTGGCTAAAAAAGCTGGCTTAGTAAAACATGTAGATCAAAGACCCATGTCTCTGTCATGTTTTGAGATATTGCAAGTAATTCTCACCTAAACATGCTTAATTCTGGAGCCGGGGTGATGGGGAAGGTGGTGACGGGCAGCTGAAATGGCTGAAAGATTTAATTGGCTTCTGTGTTTGAGAGTTTTTATGATAAAGACTGTCAAGACAAGGGTAAGTCCATTATTCATTTATTTTCCCTCAAGAAATAGTTCTTTAGTGAGCCCCATGCAGCGGTTCGTATGATCAACAAATATTGATTACATCTCAAGCAGTGAGGGTGAATAGGACAGGATGCAGACACAATGTCCAAAACAGGGAAATTGGCCATGCTGGTTTTTAAGCAGCCCCTGAGTCAAGACTCCCCAGAGTTCCTTACATCTAACATTTCTCCATGTCCGCCGCACTATATCAACACAAAAATTGGGACATCACCTTCAAAGAGGAACCGTACCATCTGCCCAACTGTGAAAATTCAGCGAAAGACACACATAAAAAGTAGATGGTATTTCATCACTATGTTTCAAATGTCCTGGAGCCCCAGCTTCCTCTTTCCATTGCCTTCGAAGAGGGGGGCTGTCTTGCCCCAACACTTTCCCTCATTTACCCGCAAGCAGGATCTTGCCACTAGCCTTTGCATATCTGTTCCCTATTTTCAAGCCTTCCTCCAACAGCTACATGTCCAATTGCATTTCCCCTTTTCTGCAAAAAGTTAGAACATAATGATTGTGATATCTTCCAAAGAGGTTTGCTTTACCAACAAAGTGCTACAAACTGAACCCCCACAAAGAAATCTGAGTGAGTCACTCAGGGTTCTTAGCTTTTGCCTTTCAGGGTGTAAAACTTAAGCCTACGGTATCCAATTCAAGTCCATTTGGCCCAGCGGAGGGCCTAAGAGTGTCTGTCACTCCCTAAACATTAGATCACACAGAAACATTAGCCAAACAGATTCAAACTGAATCCCGTGCCTTTTGTTGATCTAATTTGAGACACTGACTGGATGAAGAATAAAGTCCATCAGATCTCATTTGACTGTAGTAGGAAAGTAAACAATTCTTAGAGAAACTGTTCCAACTCCTCTGCCCCAGGAAATATATAAGAGGGAGAAAAAAGAAATAGAGATAAACATCATCATTAATATAATATGAAAACGCATGACACTACTATCTGCCTAATGGCATGTGGCTGATTGACAGTTTGGAAATTGAGTGAGAAACAGAACTAGAGTTCCTAGCATTAATCTGGGAGTGACTACCAGGGAGAGAAGCAAGTTGAAACTTCTGTTCTCTTGCCTCGCACCAATCTATTATGTTTTAAACACAATTGTTAGTGATAAAACAGAGTAGTGATAAAGGCGAAGCCGGGCGCCACCGGAGAAAGAAGCGGTTTGAGTCTTCACTGATGTTGTGACTCTGCCAGGACACTACCTCCTCTTACTTTTTTAAGGCCCAGCCAAAGCACTCCCACCTCCATGAAGCCCTCGAGGGCTTCACCAATCAACACCCATCCCCTCTCTGAATGCCTCAAGCACCCGCTTTTATGACTCACAACATGAAGCTTCTTCATATTTTTAAGACATTGTTCTCTAATTGTTTCAGGTATATTCACTTGTATCTCATGAATGGATTTTGATTCCTTTGAAGCAAGAGTTCTACATTATTATTTTTTAATTTATTGGAATGACATTGGTTAATAGGATAATATAGGTTTCAAGTGTACATTTCTGTGATTCATTATCTGTATATTGCATTGTGTGTTCCACCACCCAAAGTCAAATCATCTTCCATCACCACCTTTACCTGCCACAACACCCTACACTCCTCTCTCTGGTAACCAGCATACTCTTATCTGTGTCTATGAGTTTCCGTTTTATATCCTACATGTGAGAGAAATCATAGTTCTTAGCTTTTTTTCTGACTGGCTTATTTTGCTTAGCATAATATTCTCAAGGTCCATCCACGTTGTCTCAAATGGCAGTATTTCACCTTTTCTTTACCAAATCCTCTGTTGAAGGACATTTTGGTTATCACCATGTCTTGGCCACCAGGAATAATACTGCAATGAACATAAGGGTGCATATATCTTTGCAAATAAATTTTCTGAAGGCCTGGCCTTCACACTCAGCTTCTCACTCTAACTGTTCATTTGGTGCCTTCATCATCCATCCTGTTGGCTTCTTAAGTTCAGCAAAAACTAAACCAAACTCAATGTTACTTCTTAACCTATTTTTTCTTTCTTTGACATATCAGATTTATGATAATCTCTCTGTTATCCTTTCAGACTTTCACCTAAACTTCAGATTCCCCTTTTAACTACCTCCTTCACCATTGCTGCCTCCCAAGACTAATCATGTTCCGAAGCCTGTGAGTAGGCAACTTTACAGCCATCCAGCACCTTTCCAGTCACTGTGACCCCAAACAATAGGATTGTCTCTCCTTGCCCTACATTTCTCTCACCTCCCACTCTCAGCCTACCTAGCATACTACTATCACAGCTCTGATCAGACCACTCCTCTGCTAAACACTTGCTAAAATAACAGTCTCTTCTCCCTCATACTATGTCCAAGTCCTACATACCCTCAAACCCCAAATGGCATCTTCCCCATGAACATCATCTGCTGCTATAGAAAGTGATTTTTTTCTAAACTCCTCAAGCACTTGACTCTTCCCTAGTTTACTTGAAATTATTATTTCTATGCACTTTTGTCTTCCTTTTAAAATTAAAGTCCTTGAGAACAAGAAGTGTGTTATTTTTTCATTTTTATCGCCATTCAAAATAATTAATAAATGAATGAATTAAATTCAAGTATGGTTTCATGGATGCTGTTGTTGGACCTTTGAAAGCTTCTTTATTCCTGTGTCTTCCAACAATTTTTCCCCATGTTTGTCAACCTAGGCTGAGCCCTGAGAGCTGGGGGCAGCCACTCCCTTGCTTTAAAGCAAGCCTTACCATTGTAGGATACCCAAATGCCATGACAGGTCAGCAGGGATCAAGGAATGGGACTTTGCTTCCGTGGAATTGTGAAGTAGAGACTCCTTTGAGGTACAACCTGAATTCCTTCCTTGCAGTCTGTCTTCACCTTCATAATTAGCACAACTTTCCCAACATCAGCCTAACACTATCATGCATTTTGCCTTCTCTTCCACAACCCCAGCTACGGCTCTGAGTCTGTCCTGTTTCCTGACCCAGGAAACAAAGAAATGTGTTAAACTGCCTCAACATTGAACTATTTGGTGTAGGGAATAAAAGAGCTGGCCTAAACAGAGAAGGCAGAGAAGCATTTCTCCTTGTTCCTGTCAACTCATCCACCATGGAGCAAACACTAGGAGATTTGGAGGAGGAGAGAATCTCAGTGTGTCCTTGAGTCTTTCATCTCCCCTAATTTACTAACTGCAGCATTTCCTGGTTTAAATCCTAGGCCTCAAAAGCCAGCCATTATTGGGATGGTGCTCACAGTCAGAAGGAAGTCCTCTGGAAGAGCTGTTCCTGGCACCCTTCTGAATAAAGGAGCAAGGTGTGCAGCCTGAGCCACAGCTGTAGGACAAGCTGAGGCTCACTCTGCAGCCATGTCCAGGTCTCCTTTCAGTGACCATCACCTGCATTCAACAAATGTTTGTCAAGCATTTACCATGTAGCTGCTCTGTGTTACTATGAACAATGCATAGTGATAATTGAATAGTCAAGAATGAGTAAGACTTGGGCCTGACATGGGAGCTAGCCAAAGTGCCAAAGGAGGGTTTTGAAGGGTTTCACTGTATCAGGACTTACTCCTTTTGTTGCTAGATTTTAGAGAAGTCTAGGTATTTCACTTGAGTGACTGGGGCAACTAGGGCAGTTGAAGGGGCACTTTGGGGCTTCAGGAGTCAGTTATTGGCCTATTGGTATGGAATTGTGTTCGCAGTTTAATAACTGGTAGGGCTAGACCAGTCATCATAAGCCAGCTAAATATGTGTGTGTGATACAATAATGTGCAAAAGAGAAAGAGGTCTTTTATCTCATGGATCCCACTGTGCAATGCAGGAGATATACAGTGTGATGGTCTGAATGTTTGTATCCTCCCAAAATTCACATATTGAAGTACTAACCCCCAAATTTGATTGAAGTACTAACCCCCAAATTTAATGGTATTAGAAGGTGGGGCCTTTGGGAGATGATTAGGTCATGAGGATAGAGCAGTCATGGATGGGATTAGTGCACTTATATAAGAGACCACACAGAGCTCCCTACTTCTTTCCACTAGATAAGGCCACAGTGAGAAGTGTTCAACCAGAGAGAGAGCCCTAACTAGAACCTGACCATGCTGGCACCTTGATCTATAGCAATAAATGTTTGCTGTTTTTAATCAACCCACTCTGTGATATTTTGTTATGGCAGCCCGAATGGACTAAGACAGACAGTAATCAAATAATGATACAAAGAAATGTAAGATCCCATTTGGGTGAAAAATTACAAAATATAAAACTGTGGCTGTAAAGAACAATACAAAGGTAGGTATCCAATGCAAGGAGAGCATATAATAGTAGAATTTGATCTCTTCAGATTGATTGGGGAAGGCTTCCCTGAAGAAGCAAAGTTTAGGCTAAGATCTGAAGGATGAATAGGAGTTAACGAGTCAATGAGGGACTAAAAGAGCGTTCTAAACAGATGGAACAACATGTGCAGAAGTCCTGTGGCAGGGAGAGCTAGAAGAAGGAGATATGACAAGAAAAGAGAGAAGAGACAGAGTGATTTAAGAAGGTGGAGGTATATAGGAGCCAATGTGGGGCCTTGAGGAGTTTTATGGCTTCCAAGAACAATGGCTTGTCATGAAATGATTTAAGATAGTGGAATGGCATTAATAGATTAACTGGGCCTGGAGTAGGAGGCTGGTGTTAGAGAGTTCACTGGTCAACACCAAGGACCCTAAGATCCTATAGAGGCAGTGTGTTACTCAGCGCTCTGATCTCTCATCCTGGGAAGAAAGAGCTCCCTTCCATCACACTGGGCTCTGACAAGGTTCTGCATATCAATAAAAACTAAGTGGCCATATAATGGAGAGAAAAGCATGTAATGGTTTTAAAAAAATGATACAGTCTCAACTTCTTCCTTAATCATTACAAATTATAATTGATTCAGCACATACCCTGCAAGCCAAGTGCCTGACTAAACATTGCGAACCATTGCCTCCTTAATGTTTAGAACAACTCAGCATGGTGGGCATCATTATCTTCATTTCACGGTGAGAGCCTCAGCACTCAGAGAATTAACCTGCCAAGGAGTCCACAACACAGGATTAAAGTCCTCTATGAAAAGGAATAGACAAAGTTGATAGCCAACTTCATTGAGTGACTGGTGTGTTCCAGGTATTGTGCTAAGTACTTGACACATAAAGTTAATGACATCCTCAAGGCAAGCTCACCAGGAAGCTAGCAATATTGTCTACATTTTACAGATAAAAAAATCGAGGCTCATATTGGTCAAGAAAAATTTCCAAGATCACATGTAAATTCAAGAGAAATCAAATAACTTGCTAAGGGAGAGCAAACTCATACCAAGATGGGCAACTTTAAAATCTTTGTGGCCCTGGCCAGTGTTTCTGGATGGTTAGAGTGCCGGTCTGCACACAGAAGGGTTGCGGGTTTAATTCCTGGTCAAGGGCAAGTACCTGAATTGCAAGTTCAATCCACAGGCCCCTGTCAAGCACTTTCAGGAGGCAACCAACCGATGTGTCTCTCTCACATTGGTGTTTCTCTCTCTCTCTCTCTCTCTCTCTCTCTCTCTCTCTCTCTCTCTTCCTCCCCCCCCCCCCCCCCCACTTTCTCTAAAAAGCAATGGAAAAAATATCCTTGGGTAAGGATTAACAACAACAAAAGAAAAATCTATGTGAAATTAGAGGTATGTTCTGAAATGGGAAACCAAACCCCAATGCTGATGCAAGACTCAGCGCATTAAAACTGACCCTAAACACCCCAACCACAGGAGTCTGACTGCAAAACAGGTTAGCTTCCCAAATCCAGGCTCTATGGGTAAACTGTTCCTTCTTCTTGGAATTGTTTTGACACTGAAATGTGAAATTTATTAAAATAAGAGGGGGAATAGAGGCTCCAAGGAATGTTAAAATAATTTGTGGCAAAACAGAGAAAGTTAAATATTCATTAAGGGGTTTTCATTTCAAATGATCGTTTTACCATATCAATGTCTAAATTGTGGAACAGGGAGAAGAGGAAGAAACTCTAACTTAATCCCTTTCCTGAATTTGCCACAGAGAATGCACAGCAGAAGCCCCCTGGGGGTTTCGAGCTTCTCCTGTGAAAGCTGGGCTCTGTGGATGCTGGGATCCTACACAAGCCTCCTTGGCTGCTCCTTCCTGTACTAGGGCCAAGTTGGCTTTGCCAAGAGTTGGCATGACAACCCCTCCCACCTCCAGCACTTAAATTGTGATCCTATGCATATATTTTTCTCCCAGGGGCAGAGCTTTGTCCTGAATTATATCTTCATTATTTCATCTTTAAATCCAAAGAACCAATGTTGGATACCAAAATCCTAGGAAATATCTGAAACCCAACTCTGTACATCTCCATGAATTAAATGATTTCCAGTCACAAGTATAAGTTGTCATTTCCAAAGGTTGGGAGGGCATGTATGTGCAGGTGGCAGGCTGCGATGAATGCCCTCTGCCCCTGGCTTTCTGGTTTACCTTGCTAACAGGAGCTGTTTCTACTGCCTTGCACACAAAGCACCTGCAGCCTCACTGCTGGAATTCAGTGTCTCATTTACTACCTTTGGAGTAGATTTTCTGCTGGTTTCCTGGGATAATATTCAACCTGCTCGAAGGCTTGCCTATCTTCAAATTAATTCATTCATTCATATAGTTAATTCTTCTATTATTCTTTGAACACTTATGTACCAGGAAATGAAGCTAGGCACATCAGTGAATAGTGACCAGAATTTTAACCTTCAGATTTATTTATTCTTTCATCATTATTGCATCTTAACATGTTTCCCGGCAGGAGGCAATTGATGTAAGAGTGCCCTGGTCACACTCACTGGTTGACCATTTTCACTGGGGGAGAATACTTTCAGAAAAGCTTTTAAAGAGACAGACAGAGAGACAGAGAAACTGAACAGTGTAGAAAAGGCCAGGACAGACCCAACTGAGCCTGGCAAGGTTCAGGGACACCTGGGGGCACTGTCACCTGGAGGGTGATGTTACCAAATCCAAGATGAGAGAAGAGAAATCAGGAGGGGATGAAGAATCCCATAAAATAATACACATATGCCCCCCAAAGTTTGCCAAGCTGGGTAGGCCAAATCCTTATTCGCTCCAGTACCAGGTATGGGATGACAGGGCACAGTGCTGGGCACTGGAGGCTACAAATCACCAAGAGAGTTAGCTTCCCACACTCACCACCAAGGGAGCCACCAGACCCACAAAAATGTGAAGTATGAGAGAAGTGATTTGTTAAAGTCATCTCTCACTTGAGATATTGCAATAATTTCCTCACTTCCCTTCTTGCCTCGGATTCCTCTGCTGTCTCCCACCCCAAATGTATTCTTTGTGCGAGGATCTGCAAGGGACATTGCTGTTCATGAGCCACCAAGGTCAATGTGAGCCTCTCACAATTTCTGGCGGTAAGGCCTTGGAATCTGCATGTTAAACACATAGTAGAGTAATTCTTAGGCACACTCCATTTTGAAAAGTATACCATGGATAGAAAAGTTCATTAACAGAGGTCATTGAAAGTTCATAACAAATCCTAGCCCACCTATCTAACCTCATCTGAAGTCATTAAAATAATCCCAGCATGTGTCTTACTAGTAGTAACATAGATACAGTCCCCTCAAAAAACTAGAAATTATCACTCTCATGCTATTTTTCATCAAATCCTTCTGCCTGATATTGCCACACCCTCCCAGCTATGTCAAACCCCTACATGTGCACATAAATGTATGCATGCACACATGCTATCCACTTGGAAAATCCTGATTCATCTATTAAAGACCTGAACAAATGTTCTCTCCTCTTTTTTTCAATCTCTTCAACTCCTGGTAGAATGTACCTTTCTCTCATGTGCTTCTGTAATACTATATACATTATAATTGCTTCACTAATTCCACTGATTTATAGTATTGAATTTGTGTTAAATGGCTACCCTCCCTATACACACATGCACCATGCTAATACTTCTTGATGTTCTCAAGGGTATGCACTGCATCTTATTCACTTCTAAATTTCAAGCTCCCAATACTTAGTGAGCACTCTACAATCTTATACTGATCTGGACTATTCAAATTGGACACATGAAATACCTAATGTCTTTCCCCATACCTGCTATTTAAAAAATTATATATTTACTTCTTCCTATCACCTCTAAGAAAGTCATATATGACTAGTGGCCTGGTGCACAAAATTTGTGCACTCGGAGGGGAGAGGGTGCCCCAGACTGGCCTGTGCTCTGTCACAGTGCAGGAGCCCCATGATCCATCACCCCAAAGAGGTAGGCCCCGCCCACCCATCCAGGGCTCCTAGATGGATTGACCCAAAGAGGTAGGCCAGAGCCAAGGGTCCCGCCTCCACGCCGTGCAGAGCCGCCGGACCCCCAGGCCTCCCAGTACTCAGGCTTCCGCCAGGCCCCACTGGACCCTCGGCAGAGGCCTCCGGACCCCCAGCAGAGGCACGCAGATGCCTCCGCTGGGCCCCAGGTGATGGATTGTGATGGCATGATGCCAGTCCCCAACGCTGCAAGTCCATGCCCACCCATGCCTGCTGCACATGCAGCCTCCTGCTTTTCGGTCATTACCTATGAGGGCATCCTGACCATTTGCATATTATCCTTTTATTAGTATAGATTGAGTCCTTCAACCCATGAGCAAAGTATCTCCCTTCATTTACTTAGGTCTTTTCAAAGTTCTCTCAGTAAGAGTTTTTTGTTAGTTTGGTATTTTCTTTTAGTATTCTGGTTAGATATTTTGCATTTCATTTCTAGGAATTTACTGTTTTTGATGCTCTTTTCATTTTTTTCATGTTTCAAATTTCAGTTATTCATTGAAGATATGTAGAAATGCAATTATGTTTTTAATATTGACCTGTCTTCAATGACCTTGCTGAATCACTGAATTTTAATATTAATTTTAATAGTTTAACTGCAGATTCTTTAAATCCTCTATGTAAACACATAACACACATTTGTTTTTTTTCAATTCTTTTACTTTTCTTAGCTTATTGCATTGGTGACTCCTAGTACAATGTTGAGTAAAAATGGTAATAATTGATTTCATTGTTTTATTCCCCAGGCTGGGTAGGGGAATATTTCAATATTTTGCAATTAAAAATAATGTTTCTCATATATTTTTAAATACTAAGAGTCTATTTTTTATTTTAGCCATGAATGGGTGTTGAATTTTATCAAATATTTTCTGTATCCATTGATATAATCATATGCTTTTTCTCCTTTGCAATGCTTATGTGGTAAATAACATCAATTTTCAAGCGTTAAGCCAACTTCACACTCCTAAAATAAACTTTAGTTATGATATAAAATTAGTTTCATATGTCACTGGATTCATTTTGCTAATAGTTTATTTATTTATATCTATGACCATGAGAGAAGTTAGCTGCTGAAGTTTTTGTCTTTTAGTATCTTTGTCGAGTTTTGATACCAAGTTTTGCTGGCCTCATGGAAAAGGTTGACAGATGTTCTGCCTTTCCACTGTTTTTTTAAAAATATATATTTTATTGATTTCTTACAGAGAGGAAGGGAGAGGGATAGAGAGTTAGAAACATCGATAAGAGAGAAACATCCATCAGCTGCCTCCTGCACACCCCCTACTGGGGATGTGCCCACAAACAAGGTACATGCCCTTGACCAAAATCGAACCTGGGATCCTTGAGTCTGCAGGCTGACGCTCTATCCACTGAGCCAAACCGGTCAGGGCTGCCTTTCCACTCTTGAAATCCTGTGGTCCAACCACCTCTGTTTTAGCCATACATAGATGTTCCTCCCCTTTTCTTGCCCCATGCACACCTTACCTTTGAGAGAACATGTCAAATAAGAGGGTAACGTGGCTCAGATAATATCAACTTCAAGGTCCAAGAATGCTCACAAAAATCTGACTTAGTAGCAAGTGTACCAGCTTTACAATGCAAGCCCCATATTCATATTATTTGTGTGAGTATGCTTTATCATTAATATTAATATATGAATAAACATAAAGTCTAATAGTATATCTTATAACAAACATTCTTATATAGCATTACCTTACTTATTACCTCCTTTGACCATCTGCATACCCTTGAGCTATGTGAGAGACACATATAGCATTTAATCCTGCAAACCTTCAATATAGACTAATGGTATTCTGACTATATGTAGAAGTACTTTAGGCTTAGAGTGCAAGGACCCATTTCAGTATAAATGCGGCTAACACTAAGTTTTTAAGGAAAATTAATTATTTCAGATAGTTTTGTCATTGTTAATTTTCTCAGTAAGCATGCTTTACTGGTACTCTTCTGTTAAAGCCATGTTTAGAATACAGTCATTCACCGCACCTGGCAATGAGTGTGACCAATAAACACTTGTTGAAAGTATTAATAAATTAATACTGAATTCCTGGAAAGTTGCCCATCCCCTAATACAAAAGTTGGCCAACCATAGCCCCTGGGCCAAATTCAACTCACTCTGACTGTTGAAGGAAATGTGCATTGGACACAGTCAAACTCATTTGTTCATAAATATTCTCATTTAAAGTTGAATGTCTTCTACTTTCAGAGTTGAATAATTGCAACAGAGACCATATGGCCCATAAGCCTAAAATATTTACTGTCTGGTCCTTTATAGGAAAAGTGTGCCAACCTCCACTCTAAAACACAATATTCACTAAATAACTGGAGTGTCCAGAATGCACACACCCCAGGGAGGCCTCTGCAAATGAAATCTCTTCCAGCTTACTGCTGAAGGAATAAGGAGTGGTACCAGAGATGGACCTGCTGGTGGTAAAAACTGCAACATTTGTTTTTAATTTCTTTTAGTATCTTTCCTCCCCATCAATCAGGAAACTCTTGTTAGTAAGAATTCTAGTCATTATATTTTCATAACACTAAAGAATAAAGTAATTTGCAGAAACAAAAATCTTATTATTTAAACACAAATGTGGACTATTCATAATGCTATTTATACAGCACGGCATGGTACACATAGAATATCAAGATGTCATAAAAAATGGTAAAATCTGAATCTATTATTTTAAAAAAACTACTAGTAAAAACAAGATAACATTACAAATTATACACTATTAGTCTTCTAATAGCCAACAAAACTTATCAATAATAAATCTCTGTTTTGGGGGGTTTTTTTGTAGCAAATGGTGTAGAGTTTTTCCGACTCAACCAATATGATGTTTTCCTAAATATCATGTTAAATTAATTGATAAATTTTAATAATGCACTACATAGTCCTAAAAGCCAATTATTTGTAGGCACGTAAGAATTGAGATTAGACACATGAACAGAAAATAATTGACAATAAAATAATCCACAGTGTCAGGCAACATTATTTACTAAGTAACCATTTTTTTCTAAAGACTATATTGGTGACATTAGAAAAAATGCTTAAAAGAAAGACTAGCCAGCCCAGCCAATGTGGCTCAGGTTGAGTGTCAAACTATGAACCAGGAGGTCACAGTTCAATTCCCAGTCAGGGCACATGGCCAGGTTGCGGGCTCGATCCCCAGTGGGGGGTGTGCAGGAGGCAGCCAATCAATGATTCTCTCTCATCACTGATGTTTCTATCTCTCTCTCCCTCTTCCTTCTTCTCTGAAATCAATAAAATCATTTTTTTAAAAAAAGAAAGACTAACCAGTGTATTTCATTTTAAGCAAATATATTAAAATTCAGGTTTGTACTATAAATAATATAGTGAGTTTTCTTTTTCTTTGAAAAATATTTCTTTCTAAAAGTATTTACTGCATTCCTTGTTCACAAAAATAAACAACCCTGATACATCACTATTTTATTCAATTCACAAAATTTTTACTTTTAACTTTTAAGGCTATTTTGTGCATTAAGAAAAGTATACTTTGAATATAATCTTTTGAAAACTTTCAGAGAAAGAAGAAAGAAAAGAAGTGGGAAAGAGTATTTAATTTTGCATGCCTCAGGCAGTTCTGGTTCTAAGAACAAAAGCTAATAGTGGAAGGGGCATGGAGCACAGGTGTAGAAGGAAGAATTTCTGAGTACTAGCGACCTTGAATAAATCAGTTAACGTGTAAGTTTTAGATGCTTGATCTGGACAAAGCATGGAAATACAAAGCTGTGACTATCTCATGAGATATAATACAAGTAAAGTGGATTTTATTAATTGAAAAACAAATTATTTGTTACAAAATATTAGTAGACACATCAATAAGGTACTGTCTCAGTCAGTTTGGGCCACTTTAACAAATTACCACAGCCTAGGAGGCTTAAACTACAGTAATTTACTTCTCACCGTTCTGGAGGCTGGAAGTCTGAGATCAGGGTTGCAGCAGGGTTGGATTCTTGGTGAGGGCCCTCCTCCTGATTTGCAGACAGTCACCTTCTCTCTTTGCCCTCACATGGCAGAGAGCAGAGAGAAGAAGCAAGGTCTCTCCTGCTTCCTCTCATAAGGACACTAATCCCATCATGTGTGCTCCACCCTCATGACCTCCCAAAGGTTTCCTCTCCAAGTAATTAACTCCCAAAGGTTTCCTCTCCAAGTAACTCATTAGAGATTGGGGTTTAACATATGAATTTTAAGGAGACACAAACATTCAGTCCATAGTACATATTAAGAAAAAAATCACCAACTAGACCAGTGGTTCTTAACCTTGGCTGCACATTAGAATCACCTGGGAATCTTTTTAAAATCCTGATTTCTGGGCCTCATCCTCTGGAAATTTTGTTTCTTCGTTATGCGGTGGGGCCACATTAGTAACAAAGAAACAGAATTTCCGGAGGACGAGGCCCAGAAATCAGGATTTTAAAAAGATTCCCAGGTGATTCTAATGTGCAGCCAAGGTTGAGAACCACTGAACTAGACCTTCAGAACCTTTCAGATAATATTGTGGAGAGTGATTTATTCAACTTATTATACCTGTGGCTAATTCTAGCCTTATAGTGAATGTCCAGCATTTTTAAAATGAAAATATTGAGCTTATTTGACAATATCAATATTCATTCTACTAAGCTGACTTTATACAGAAACTTCGTTGTTAAGCTTCTCGGTGTTGTAAAATTGTCCAGTGGTGCAAAGGAACAGACATTTCTACACATCAATGGAAACTGATGGAGCATAAATGGAAAGCAAGCAATTTAGTAAAACTGGAGAACAATTTAGCAATATCCATGAAAATTGTAAATGCTTTTACCACTGGACCGAAACACACATTTCTGGGAATTTATCTTAAGGTTAAGATACAGGTTAACACTGTGTTCATTTTTCCTCGGTTATCTTAATGAGTGTAAAAATATTAATTGTAACATTTTAATAGCTAAGAAGAGAAGAAAGTAATTTTAATAACTTAATGAGAACATTTCATTTATTCATAATTGGTTAAATAAATTATAAACATTCCAACAAAATAATAATAAGTGAAAAGAAAATGTAGATTGTTGCATAATGCACTGCCATTTGAAAGAAAAAAGACAAAGAGATGTGTGTTTGTGTACATCTGTGTGCGCTTACACAGACCAGCTCTAGAAGAATTGTATGAGTATGTGGTAGGATGATTGGCATAAATCAGGAAACTGAGAAATGGGGGGAAGGTGGCTATGAGAAGATTATACTTTATATTGCTTTATTCATTTTGAATTTGGGCTCATAAACATTTATTACTCAAAAATAGTTTTCTGTAAATAAAATTGTCAAATAAGGCTTGCTATTATAGTTTCAAGTTATTTTATCAACTATTAATGGCTGGAACATTTGAAAAAATTCACAATAAAAAACATATCTTCCTTTTCAGAAAATCTAAAACATAACAGTTTTTTTGTTTCCATTCTGGAATGCTGATTTGTTTAGAATAGTTAAGCTTCCAAATTAGATTATCACTTCTTTTGTGACGGCATTCAAGAATTTTCTGATGGTAATAGAGTCAAAAAGAAATGGACTAAATGTTGTAAAGGCTTGCAGACATAATAGAAAGGTGGTTCTCCTCCAAACCTGCCGAGATGACCTCAGAAAACAAACAGAGGTAACATAATCCAGACAGATTCACATAATCCTGGTGAGGACTAAATTCTCTCTAGGACTAGGGAAGGTCATGGCCAGAATGGCACATTTCCCATTTTGCCCCAGGCTCAGAAGTGTGCCAGTATTTCAGTTGGGGAGCCAATGGGGAAAAAAACAGAAGGTAAAAACAGAATGGGCCAGAGCTGGGGTCCTGAACATCAACGGGGCGAGGAACAGACTGCCCCAAGGCAGGCAGATCACATCTCTGGGTCCAGGTGGTCTGGTCTGCTGTGAAAAGAACAGTAGAAGTCTGTAGGCAGTGGTAAAATACAGGTGTCTGGAATTGGCATGGTCTAAGGCCATTTTGGGGAGAGAGTTTCAATCCAATGTAAATTAGAATTCTAGTTATAGCTATGTGACCTGGGACAGGGTCCACCTGCTGGTAAGAAGAGGCTGGGAAACACTAGGTGAGATTCAGTTACATGTGTGCAAACCTGAGTTGAGAGCTGCAACTGGAAAGTGAGCAACCTTGGAAGATGTAGGGCAAGCATGTCAAACTCAAAGGCTAACACGGGCCAAATAAACAAGGTTTAAGTTTATGTGGGCCACAAAAAAACAAAAGCTTCAAATTTCATAGAAATGTAGGTTATTTCAATAGAGATATGTTGAATACAAAGGGCTGAAATAAATGTCATCGTTAACATAAAATAACAGAACATTTTAATAAAAATTAATATTTTTTCTTGAACATTAACTTACCAGACACTGAATAACTGCACAAATTAACAAGCAAATAAATCTATTTTTCTTGTTCTCCGAAAGCGAAGTATTTCCTGTTGCGCACACCAAACAAGTCAGTCCAAGACTAATGATGTGGTAATCGGCTGCTAAAATATGCGCTGCTAGTATTAGTAAAGAGAAATGGTGCTCCTGGGCATAAGGCACGTAAGGGAAATGAATGCAACACAATTATAGTAATCAGTCATTAGCAAACGCTGTAGTTCATTATTAATAATTATGTATAACTGGATATCATAAAAATTAAGTTATGAAATTTTCATTAAAACATGTCTTACATATCATTATATTGGCTGGGCCGCAAAAATATTCATTGTGGGCCACATGTGGCCCGCAGGCCGCAAGTTTGACATGCTTGACGTAGGGGGAAAGGCTGAACTTGGTGAGCAGCCGGGAGAAGAGCTCAGCCCAGACAGGGAAACAAGATGTCAAGAAGCAAGGCTGAGTGCAGACTTCAGTCATTGGGAGAAAAGTGTGAGTAATTTCTAAGTCATGATCCTTATTAACGTCTTCTTATCATTTTATTTTTCTTTCTCAGAGAACTCAGTCTGATGTATTCCATTGTTACTTGACTAATGACTTTAAATAAGTATCTCCACGCCTGTTCTAACGTGTCTTTTCCAGTACCTCTTCCAAGGCTTGTTTCTTTGCTTGCTTGCTTGCTTTCCTAACCACAAACGAGACATTTCCTATGGAACGTTTCACCATCATTTTAATTCAACATGACTTTTAAGCCAACTGTAACATTGTTCCTTCCCTTTTCTCCAACTTCTTTGTTCTGTTATCAATATCTCTATTCTCACTATCACCCAGGTTCAAAACCCATGTAGCTGATTTTTCTGCAGTCTTCTTAGAAATCCGGATTCACAAAGTTCTGCATTAATCCATTAAAATATCACATTGAATTCAAAGTAGTGCCAAACTATTTCTATCACCACATACCCAACACATTCATGACTTACATATTCAATGATTGCAAAAGCTGTATATCAGGCCTCCATCACTGATTTTACTCCTTCCAACCCATTTCTATTTTTAGATTGTTTGTAGCGCTGCATCATAATTGCCTGGTGCTTACCTGCCTCCCTGTCTAGACTGTATGCTCTTCAAGGGCAGGCTCATCTACTACTGTGTCCTCAGATCCTGTATCTGTGTCTGAAATATAATAGCATCCAAGAAAATTTGTTTAATAAATTCTCACAAATGTTCAATGCCTCCCTATAATTAATTTCCTCAAAACTTTATATCTCTGTTTAGTTTTCACAGTCCTTCATCCTCTGGCCAAAATTTGTCTGTTTAACCCTATACTCACTGTTTTGCCACCTGCCCCTTCCTCACTCCCTGGGTTCATTTCCTCACAGCCCTGTAACACTCATGCTAATTCCCATCTCCACCTGCTTATCTCTAATGTCTATTGTCTGAAGTGCCCCCCCTTTTTTTTCTCATTCAAAAGGTCTTGACTGTGTCCAGCAGTGGCAGCTTTTTCAACTTAGAGAGAGGGAGTTGCCAAAGAATGATGGCCATTCCCCTCCCTGCCTCCTCCGAGAAGCAGTCACCGTCCCTCTGTGCTCCCAGTGTCAGTGAAAGGACATGTTCTTTCCGTCCTAAGGTTTTAGCAAGTGAGTCCAAGTCCAGCAATGATGTGACAGAGTCAAAGGGCAGAAAGTAAAACCTGTCGGAGGTGACAAAAAGGTCCTTTGGTGAGCACTGCTCCTGTAACACCCAAGTTTAGAAAAATGGGTGGAGAAGGGAGCAGATTGGTTCACAGACTGTCAGATGTGCCAGAGGTTAGCAAAAGGACACAGGCATTTATTTGCTTCCTGCTTCCCTGGCTGACCCATTCCTTGGGCAAAAATTGGGCATTTGGCCAACTGGTTTTTCATCCTCAGTGCCCTTTCAATTCCCTCTGCATTTTCACTATCTGAAAAATAAAGAAGCTAAAACAGTCCCTCAGGGACACTACCACCAACGTTTTTGAGGTGAGTGAAAGGAAAGGCTAGAGGCAACTGATCACACTTAACCTATGGTCAAGAGGCAGTGAGCACATGCGAATATATATCCACCCCATCCTGAATATCCAACCCAGCCTCTGTCATAAACCACAAGTTCAATTTAATGTAAAATTTTCATTATACACCTTCTCACATGTGAAAACGTGGGAGATTCTAGGCATAGAGGGAGAAGTAAGACATGGTCCCTGGTGTCCCAGCCGGTTCAGCATCCCAACACTTCTGCCCATGACTCGGTTACAGCAAGCCTACAGAAGGCTCCCTGTGACCACCTTCGCCTCTCGGGGTCTGTCTGGAACCCACTCATTCTCTGAACTCAATTCAAGACCCTTTCATAGAGATCTAGCTTTTCTTATGCTGCACCTACCTCTGTACATGTGATTTTCTTCTTTAATTCCCAGAGCTTTCTTTGGAACTTGCACTCTGATTCCCCTTTGCTTCCAGCCCCTCCCACACACAAATCTGGCAAGAAAATTCCAGGTCTGGTGGTGTTTGCGCAAAATGCAAATGGATTTAATGTCACTGAATTGTATACTTAAAAATGGTCAAAATGGTGATTTTGTTATGTAAATCTTACCACACACATGCAAAATAAAAATAAATAAATAAAAAGAAAGAAATTCCAGATCCAACCAGAGCACCCAGCCCTGGCCTGGGAAGCAGAGGTCAGTCATCTGCTGTGAAGAAACTCAGACTCAAGTGGGGGAAACACAATTCACACAGCCATTAATTCAGCAAGCAAGTACTGACCACCTAACTATACACTGAGCACCACACTAGGAACTAAGGAGTCAAGGAAGACCATGAAAGATATAACACTATCTTCATAAAGCTTTTATTCTAGCCTGCCTGGGAGACAGTCATCGAGCAAATAGGCATAGACTTAAGTAACACATTAAAATAGTGATGAGTGCTATGAAGGGAAATGTAGGGTCTTCTGAGAGCACATAACAGGTGGACATGAGCTAGTTTAGGGGTTCAAGAAAGCTTCCCTGATAAAGTGCTGTTGAAGATGACACTCAAAGAATGAGTAGTTGTTAGCTAGGCAAAGGGGTGTGATGGGATGGTGCAGGGTTGGAGCATTCTAGGCAGGGGGGACCACATGTGTGAAGTAAAAGACCTTTCACAAAAGGTAGAAATAAATGTGGTCCTTTAGAAGGACCGCTGGAAGCCAGTGTAGGGAATGAGGGGAAAGGAGCAAGACATCAGGCTTGACACAAGCTCCAGCTGCCAGAAGCACTAAATTTCAAGGCTATCCACAGGCATGCAGAGTAAAGGGGCACGGCTTCCAAGGGGGAAAGATGGGTTGTGAAAGCCTCCTTGCGGAGTTGATATTTGGAGGGAACCCAAGACTTTGAAAAAGAAAGTACAAGCCTTCCAGTTACAGAGGCTACCTACGCAAAGGTACAGACATGGGACATGCCAGGGGACAGGAAGTAATTCTGTTCTGGGGAAGCTCAGAGAGGATGAGGAGGGAGACATGAGGAGGAATGTTGTGAAAGATAAAAAGGAAAATTAAATACAGGCTTCACTTCAAAGTCATTAGCTAGGACAGCTGACCCTAGAACAGTGGTAGGAGTGTCCCACCCACTGCCTCTCAAAATCCCACCTGTCTTCTTCCACCACCAGTGGATGACCCTGCAAACCAAAACTCCAGCCCTCAAGGCAATTCCACACTTGAAAGGGACTCGGCTCTCTGCTGCTGAGGGTCACAGCAGGTCTCCTCTCTGGCTAAACAGTTTGGAAGCAGTATTAAATTAGCCACGGAGTGCAGAGGGTGAGAGGCTAGGGGTCTGGGATCAGTAGAGCAAGGACTATAGATACCCACTGCCCACACTGCTGCTTCAAGCCCTCGGTGGGATGCAGGCAGATAAAGAATTGGCTGGGAAAGCACCGCCGCCTGGTTTAGTGACAGAAGCATTCCCAGCAGCATCAGTTGGCCGCTGGCCTGAGAATGAAATTTTTAAAAGCTCTGACTTTGGCCATTTTGTGTTTATCTCTGGCTCCAAAAGACTCTTTTCCCTGGCTATTCTCTGTAAACACACTCTCTGCAAGTCAGATTACTCACTTGGCCAGATGGAGGACCAAGTGTGAACATGTAAGAATATTGTTCGCCTGCTTTTCCTGGTAACAACAAAGGCTCTTTACCCAGAAAAGTGCTGCTGGAAGTCAGCTTGCTGGGATCCAAGCATCCCTCACACAGATTCAGGTCTGTGGATGAAACCCAGCCCTAGCATCTTGGGCCCCTGGTCCTCAGAGGCCTAGTGAGAATCCGTCCCCATCAGGCCGGGAGCTGGAGAGTACTCCCATGGAACCAGGCCCAGCCCTGAACCTAAGGGGTATTTCCAGGGGACCAGGAGACCCTGTCAGTGCTAAGGTCAGGGTGCCAGGCCTGCAGATGTGTGTGTGCCTGTGTGTGTGTGTGTGCGTGTGTGGCGGTTCTCCATTTCTGCCACCATAGAAGAAACTGTAAAGATTTTTTAGCTCAACTCCTTCATCCCACACTTGAGAAAACTGACACTCAAAGAGAGGAAGTGACCTGCCTACACAGAGACAACTTGCTCCATAACTAAGGCTTGATTGCTTCATGCTTCAAATTTCCATTTGAAAAGTCGATCTCGAGCAGCACATTTGTTAAAAATGGAGTTTTTAATCTATGTCAAAAATGTAAAACCTAATAGTCTTTTATTTAAAAATCTTATAGTAAAATCTCTTTATAGGATTAAAATTATAGATCCTTTTATAAGGATTTGAATGGCCTCAAGTGTTAAAAAGCAAAATAGAAGAGTTCTCATAAGCTAGCTAGAGACTGGGGTGTTTGCACTTCGGGGGTGACATCTTTACCCGGAAACTGTACTCAGCCTAGGGACTTCAGCTGAAACATCCACATCACCTCCTCATCCTCGTTACCACACCCATCTTCCTTCCCCCATCTTCCCAATAACACTTGTTATTATGACCGTGTAAACTATTTCCATCGGGGAGCCAAGGAACATGTTCTGATTGCTTTTTTGGTTTTTTGACTTTTTTCTCCCAAAGTTGGCTCTTTTTTCCCCTTCCTTGGCTATTAAAATGGCATGTTAAGACTTTCCACACTCGAAAACAGTTCTGTAAAATGCCTCTCAATTCAGGTTTCCACTGGGATAAATACGTCAGAGAGCCTGTGAATTCCATTTCCCCTGGGAGCACTCCTCAGGTAGCATTTTAGACCATATTTGGTAAATATTTCCATTCCTCCAAGTCCCGACAAGAAAAGTAAGGACTGTAAACCTCTCTTCTCTGGGCCTTGCGTCAGAAGCCTGTGGTTTAGGAAACCAATGTTATGATGTTCAAGTGTGAGAGATACTTCTTCTCCGGCCTTGTAGAAAAACAGTGTGGGAAGGAGCATAAGTTCTCTAGTGACTTAGAACGCATTTGGCCTCAGACCATGTGAAATCTCCTGACTCGCGTGCCCATAGGGATGTAACAGAGAATGCGAGAAAGGGCACATCTCTGAGCCTCCCTGTCCTCACACTGTGCAGTGAAAGCAATAACACCATTCTAAACACCTATAAGACAATCGAATGTCAAATCTCCCGGCAGAGATCCAGACACATAATTGATATTGAATTAATAGTTTATTGAATTGAGAAGCATGAACTTATTCTTCCTTATTCAGCTTTCTGGCAAGTCAGGCCTGAGATGCCTTAACATCCATGCATGTTTCTTGAGACGATGGGTGCAGATTCCTCAGGTATATGCAATTTGCCAACCTTCTGAAATCATGTCACTTAGTGGCAAGCACAGCGTTTTTAGGGACTTGAGTGCCAGGTTACTGACGGCTCTGCCAAAGCTTTATCCATAGAAAATTTTTAAAGTTTAGATTGTTTCTTTGAGGGTCATCTATCCAAGAACATCTGCCTGAATCAAAGAGATAAACAATTATCTGATTTTATTTATCATCAATATTCATTAATATGAAACTACCATCTGTGAGATAGACATATGGGGAATTTAATTTGCAATGCCAAATAAGAGGCTGACATTTATCTGCCTTTCATTCAGTATCTCCATCTTTTACGATATATAATGTAAGCCCTAATTTTTTAAAAATATATTTTATTGATTTTTTAGAGAGGAAGGGGAAGGGATAGAGAGTCAGAAACATCGATGAGAGAGAAACATTGATTGGCTGCCTCCTGCACACCCCCTACTGGGGATGTGCCCGCAACCAAGGTACATGCCCTTGACCAGAATCGAACCTGGGACCTTTCAGTCTGCAGGCCGACGCTCTATCCACTAAGCCAAACCAGTCAGGGCTGTAAGCCCTAATTTAAAGTGACAATGTCTCAACGGACTGACATGGCTCAGTGGTTGAGCATCGACCTTTGAACCAGGAGGTCAAGGTTCAATTCCCATTTAGGGCACATGCCCAGGTTGCTGGCTCCATCCCCAATGTGGGGCTGCAGGAGACAGCCGATCAATGATTCTCTCTCATCATTGATGTTTCTATCTCTCACTCACTCCCCTTCCTCTCTGAAATCAATAAAACTATATTTTTAAAAAATAAAGTGACACTGTCCCCCTTAAATTTCCTCTGACCCTCAAAACTCCTGTTTCTATTTCTGAGTTTCAAATGGAAAATTTAAGGTTATGGAGCTGAGAGTTTCAAATGAAATGAGGTTCTTTCTAATTCCCCAACTAACCTTCTTGAGGTGGAAACATGTGGTACTCTCACCTCACATTATGTTCCCTGCAACTAGCAACAAGCCAGAGACAAGGCAAGCCTGGTCTCCGCACTCTGTTTGGCCTGTGCTATAGTTTCTTTGCCTGCAAAACAGTAACTCTCCAACACACATTCGTCTTAAAGATGTAACCAGATGTTGCCCTAACTGGTTTGGCTCAGTGGATAGAGCATCGGCCTGTGGACTGAAGGGTCTCAGGTTCGATTCCGGTCAAGGGCATGTGCCTTGGTTGCGGGCACATCCCCAGTAAGGGGGTGTGCAGGAGGCAGCTGATCGAAGTTTCTCTCTCATCGATGTTTCTAACTCTCTATCCTTCTCCCTTCCTCTCTGTAAAAAAATCAACATATTATAAAAAAATGTAACCAGATGCTATAAGTGAAAGTAAGCTGTGAAATGTAAAAGCTAGATGCTAATACAAATATTTTTATTTTTACTGAGTCCAAAACAAGTGTGTTCTTTAGTTAGCATACAATGTGTTTTCTAGTTGAGATGGCATGAGTTAGGAGGTTGAATGCTTAGATAGAGGTTTTATTTTGAGGTTCATCTAACCACTCCACTGCACTGAGACGATGCTCACTGAGCCCTGCACAAAGGTCCCAGATGGCATGAGCAAGGGCTTGGGCTCTAATAACTGGAAAAGTCAGTCGATCTCAGTTAGCCCAGCAAAGCCTGCCCTCCGATCCTGTGCTACCATATTGCACAACTACAACCAACCTTACTTCTCTACACGCCATTCCTCCTGCTTAGCAAGGGCCTTTGCATATTTTTTACATTCTACTACATCTGACACATGATGAATAATCTTTATTTTATGTCTTATATTTGTGCTTTGATAATGACCACAGTAATTTTTCTTTTACCTAGTTCGGTTTCCTGATTTTTAAATGAACTCTCAAGTGATCTGCTTTGTTTGTCTCTTGGTCTCCTTATCTCTTTATCTCTGTTTCTCAGTCTCTGTATCTATCTTTCTTTCACACTAACACACACACACACACACACACACACACACACACTCACACACACACATCGATCCAATCCTTCAGTGGAAAATTCTATGTTTTCCATATAAGATCTTTGACTTAGCATCTGCCAAGCCCTAATTTGCAATGTGACATTCTTCAGTTCTTCCCAGGCACGTTTCAACTGCAGGCTCTGAATTATTTTGCTTATTGTGTTATCTGCAGACAGACACCACAAAAGAAATTACTCACTCCTGGAAAAAGATGCCAAACCCGAATGAGTAATTCCCGAAGCATTATTTCTCCTTCAAACCCAGAACATTTTAATTACCTTGAAATAAACAAAGTGTCTTGCAAGGCTAATTCAAATTGCTTATTCAAAATTCTTCCTCTCCTATATGCAAAGGATTTCCAACTGCCCCAAAGCTCTTCAAAACTTGAGACTGTTTACTCTACCACCCATGTGGTAAAGAACCCACTAAAAAGGGAGAAGTCAATTTTGCACCTATTACTAGTCTTAAATTGGCATGAAGGCTAAAGTGAGCATAGAAATAAGCAATGACCCATCTTTTTCTTTAATTGTTCATCAGCTGGGCCAAAATGGTCAGGCCTCCCGCCTACAGCTATTTAGTTGTGATAAGAGCAAAGAAAAGTAAACAGTTTTAGGGACTGAAGCAGTACTATCTCTACTGAAGGATGTGTGCTTTTATCTTGCAGCTTAACACATTGTGGACCAGTAGTTTATTATTGCTGGCTTTACCCAGTGGCCAGATAAGTTTCTATTGAACGAATACAAAAAACGTTTTACATAAATGTTAAAGGCACGCGTTAAAACTAAATACCCATTGCATTTTGAAGTTATTTATTACATGTTCCTACAAGCTAATATCTTTTTAAAGTATGATACTTTGTAAAACACTGTGTAATAGGGAAACACGAGAATTCTCATGATCCGTCCGCCATGTGTGTAATAGCCAAACAGCTCCCTTGCTAGAGGAGGCCGATTACAACAGAGGCACAAGGAGCTGAAAGCACTTCATATGCAGTGGCAAGGAAGGAAGGCCTGCAGAGTGGTTCCCAAACAGGCTTCCAGCCTAACTCCTGACTACTAGCTGCAAACCAAAGGCTTTCACCTCCCACAGGGAGTGATGAGGCAACTGAGTCACTGTTAAGTCACTGCTACTTGAAGCAACTGAATACTGAAAACTGATCAGAAATGTTTACTGGTCACACAAATAGAACTAAGGACAAAATCCAGCTGTGCCAATGACTGGAGATTAAATAGAATTTTTCCAACCCAATGAAAGTAGCCTGGGTCAGGGGACAATCAGGAATTTGGAGTTAATATTTTGAGCAATCGATAATGAATTATTTAAAATTTCATAAAGACAAAATTATTTCAATTGAAGGATTTATATCTTTAATTCTAGGAAATGTTAACGTTATCTTAGTACTTCTTCGCTTTTTTTTAATTCTCTCCTTCTGACACTCTTAAGACATTTTTGGGAGCTTTACTTCATGTCTCTCAACTTCTCCTTTCATATTATACCTCTTTATTTGCCTTTTAGGTTAGTCCTTCAGTTTTATCTTCTAACTCAGTTTTCTCTTTAGCCATATCTACCAGAGTTCAGACAAGAGTAAGGCAAGCACAGTGCCCAGGTTGCATAATTTCAAGAGGCACTCACCCTTGGGCTTCTGCAAGTTCAAGGTCTGCACCTGACAGTGACTGCCTCCTGATATTGTGTACCCTGGGCCTCTCCTTTGCCTCACCTTAGTCTTGTCCCAGATGTTTAGTCCACAGTTTACCTTACCAGCTACAACTTTTATTTTAGTGAGTATACTTTCCATTTCCAAAGTTTCATGATGAATCTTTTTAATACCTTCTATTCTTGATTAATGATCCTTTGTTCCCATTTCCTCTTTAATTTATTTGATGATTCCAAAGTATTTTATATGCATTTTTATATTGCACCATTATTTCTAGTTCTTCATGTGTTGAATCTATAGGTATTATAGACTTATGATTCTTGGGTCTGCCGACTGTCCTCATGACAGGAAATTTCCTTATATATTTTGTAATTTTTAATTAAAAGCTTATCATGCTTGGGAGTTTGTTTCTGGGAACTCAGAGGGAACTCTCTGTCAGGTGGTTTTAGGGTTGGTTACCTTACCATGGTAATCAGGTATGCATCACCAAGCCAAGATGTAGTTATCTTTTTCCCAGCCACCACTGCAATACCATGTTGAAGGCTATGACTAGATGCAGCAGACCTGGCGCCTATTCTCACCCAGATGGCTCTATTTCTTTCTAGAACCACAGGCACACAAGATCCAATCATGCGTAGTCCTTGGAACTTTTCATGTCGACTGATTGTCAGAAGCTCTTAATATTGATCTGGGAAGGTCAGGTCAGATGTTCTGTCTTTAGTGGGATGAGCTACACCTTCATCACCAAGTGGCCTTTGAAGCTCAACCTCCATTGTTTGTATATAGTACCTGTTTCCTATGAACCCTTTGCCTCAAGCCTCTGTTCCCATTATAGGTTTCTGTTAGCTTCAATCATTGGATCTTATCCTCTTGTTTTTGAGTGTGGCTATATTTACGAAAATAAACAAATTAATAAACGTAAGTTTTTTTCTCTCTCTTTTAAAATGAGAAACAGATATGTTAAAAACAAAAAAAAGATGAGGGCAGCTATATGAACATGACAAGGAAATATAACTTTTCACAAGTGTGAATTTGTCACTGAGGAGTATAGTTAGGTCCCAATCAAGTGCTCTTGTGCAATAGTCATGGACAGGAAGGCAGCTCCACACAGACTCAGCCTGAATAAACCTAAGTGTGTGTTTTGTTTTGTTTTTCATTTATCATTTTTCTCTGAAAAGCCAAGGAGATTTTGCATGTGCTCAATTTGCCATATTAAAGAGAAATCTAAAGGCAAATTTTAATATAAAGATTAAATCTAAATTCTAGTTTGAAAGTTTCAGACTAATTTTAGTCTTAGAAATAAAGTCCTGCTGTATAAGATACCCTCATTAGGAAAATCTGGGTGAAGGGTATATCAGACTATTATATTTGCAGCTTTTTAAAGTTAAAATTAAACATTTTTAAAAATGTGTGGCTTAAAGCAGCAGTCGTTTATCTAGCACACCATTCTTATGAGATGCCAATTCTGGCTGAGATCAACTGAGCAGTTGTTCAGCTAGTTTCAGCTCCATGGACTCATGCCTTTGAGGTCAGCTGCCAGCCAGGTACGTGTCTCTGCATTGAGGACTTGGCTGTTTGAGGTGATGGGGGTCATTACGCCATATATCTCTGCTATTCAGCAGGCCAGCCCCAGAGTATTCACATGCTGGCAGTTACAGCGTTCCAAAAGCAGCAAGAGAGTAAGGTCCAATGTGCAAGTCTCTGTTCACATGAAGCTGCTACAGTCTCCTCCGCAAAACAAATCATATGGCCAATCCAGATTCTAAGGGTGGGGAAACAGACTCCAGCAATGGTGTGAGGGGCTGAAAAATATTGTGGTTATTGTTTTTCAATCTACCATAGCCACATTAGGCTTCTGAGTATTTGAGACAGAAATGGACTTGGAAATCCAAGGCTTCCTTTCTCTAATTTGCCATAGACCACTTCTCAGACATTCCCAATTCTCAATAACAGTGAGTAGATGGAGAAGAGACTAGAAATGGTTACATAAAGCATGCACAGGATGTGAGCAGAGAATTTCCCATCTTTGGGGATTTAATCTAGAGAATCAAAAGGTCAAGAATGTAATACTCTCTAGGTGGGGTCTATTCAAAGTGAGGCTATCTTCTATCTACACTAATAAAAGAGAAACATGCAAATTGGTGTCACTCCATTACGCCCACCAGTCAATCAGAGTGACTATGCAAATTAACCCAGCAAAGATGGCGGTTAATTTGCATACACAGGCACAGAGCGAAGACTGAAGACTGAAGAGGCTTGGCTTCTCCGCTGCAGCCGGACCAAAGGCCTGGGTCCCAGGTGCTGGAGGAAAACTCATGCCAGCAGCCAGGGGAAGGAAGGCCTACTGCACGAATCTCTTCATGCAATGGGCCTCTAGTCCTATCTAATAAAAGAGAAACATGGTAATTAGTGTACGACTGCTACCCTTCCCATTGGCTAATCAGGGTGATATGCAAATTAACTGCCAGCCAAGATGGCAGCTGGCAGCCAGGCAGCTTGAAGCTAACATGAGGCTTGCTTGCTTCAGTGACGGAGGACTCCAACGTTCCCTGCCTGCCGCTGCAGGCCTCTGAGCTGCAACTCTAAGCAACTATGTTACAAATATAGAAGCTAAACAAAACCCAAGAAACCTGCTTCAGTCACCGGGCTTCAGCCAGCAGGATCGCAACATTGTTTCAAATACAGAAGGTAAACAAAGGCCAGAAACATGCTTTCAGCAGCGGAAGCCTAAGAGCTGAAGCCTCAGAGCTAAAGCTGGCCCAGAATAAAAAAAAAAAGAAAAAAAGGAGCAGTTGGGAGCTTCAGTCACCCGCCAGCCTGAAAACAGCCCTAAGCCCCTCACCCAGACTGGCCAGGCACCCCAGTGGGGATCCCCACCCTGAAGGGTGTGTGACCAGCTGCAAACAGCCATCATCCTCTCACCCAGGCTGGCCAGGCACCCCAGTGGAGACCCCGACCCTGATCCAGGACACCCTTCAGGGCAAACCAGCCGGCCCCCACACGTTCACCAGGCCTCTATCCTATATAGTAAAAGGGTAATATGCCTCCCAGCACCGGGATCAGCGGAGCCATGAGGCCTCCTGGCACCGGGGTCAGCGTGACAGGGGGCACCGCCCAAACCCCCTGATCGCCCTGCTGCTCTGTGTGTGACAGGGGCCAGGGCCACAACCTCCCTATCCGCCCTGCTCTGTTCGTGACAGGGGAAGGTGCCCCAACCCCCTGATCAGCCCTGCTCTGTGCCTGATAGGGGGGTGCTCCCCAACCCCCTGATTGCCCTGCAGCTCTGTGTGTGACAGGCTGTGGTGCCCCAACCCCCTGATCGGCCCTGCTCTGTATTGACAGGGTGCGGTGCCCCAAACTCCCCCCCTCACGGGCCCTGCTCTGTGTGTGACGGGGTAGAGCCATAACCTCCCCATCGGCCCTGCCCTGAGTGTGACAGTGGTGGTGCCCCAACCCCCTGATCCGCCCTGCTCTGTGTGTGACAGGGGGCGGTGCCCCAACTCCCCTATTGGCCCTACTCTGTGAGTGACAGGGGGGAGCTCCCAAACCCCCTAATTGGCCCTGCTCTGTGTGTGACAGGGGGGAGCTCCCCAACCCCCTGATGGGCCCTGCTCTGTGCATGACAGGGGGGAGCTCCCCAACCCTCTGATCGACCCTGCTCTGTGCGTGACAGGGTACAGAGCCCCAACCCCCCTGATGGGCCCTGCTCTGTGCGTGACAGGGGGGAGCTCCCCAAACCCCTGAATGACCCTGCTCTGTGCGTGACAGGGTACGGAGCCCCAACCCCCCTGATGGGCCCTGCTCTGTGCGTGACAGGGGGGAGCGCCCCAAACCCCTGAATGACCCTGCTCTGTGCGTGACAGGGTACGGAGCCCCAACCCCCCTGATGGGCCCTGCTCTGTGACAGGGGGCAGCGCCCCAACCCCCTGATTGGCCCTGCTCTGTGCGTGACAGGGGGTGGTGCCGCAACCTGCCCATCGACCCTGCCTTGAGTGTGACAGGGGGCGGTGCCCCAACCCCATATCAGCCCTACCCTGAGAGTGACTGAGGGTGGCATTGCAACCTCCCGATCCGCCCTGCTCTGTGTATGACGGGACAGCACCCCAACTCCCCAATCAGCCCTGCTCTGAGCCCGACCAGGGGCTGCACCTAGGGATTGGGCCTGCCCTCTGCCACCTGGGAGCAGGCCTAAGCCAGCAGGTCGTTGTCTCCCGAGGAGTCCCAGACTGCGAGAGGGCACAGGCCAGGCTGAGGGACCCCCCTTTCCCTCCGAGTGCACAAATTTTTGTGCACCAGGCCTCTAGTATATATATAAAAGGCTAATATGCTAAATGTCCCTCCCACCATCCAATAGGTCACTATGACATGCACTGACCACCAGGGGGCAGACGCTCAACACAGGAACTACCAAGCTGCAGTGTCTTAGCAGCAGCAGTTCTCGGGTGATGCACCCCGAAATCAGAGAGGAGGGAGCCCAAGTCCATGCAGGGCCGAGTGATTCCACCTTCAGCCGTGGGTTATGTTGTTGCTGGGGCACTATCAGCCCCGAATCTGGTTTACTGCACACTTGCATTTGCGTTCCGTACCCTATATGACAACTTTGCAGAGTGCCCTCTCACACTCCAGGACCCCTCAGGGGATGTCAGAGAGCTGGTTTCAGCCCAAATCCCCCAGGCCAGGCTGAGGGATCCCACCTGCTGGAGAGACCCCACTCACTCCACTGCAGTGCCACCCCAGGTGTGGCCAGCCAGGGAAGGACTGTGGAAGTTTGGCTTCAGGGTATATCCAGCCCACCTTGCCCAGTCCTGCCCTGCCGACCACCTTCTAATTAATTTCCTTTCAATGTGCATGAATCTGTGCACTGTGTCACTAGTAGAAAAAATAAGAGACTAGACTGAAAGTTCCTTGAAGGAGAAAACTATGTCTAAAATTTCCTGGTATCCTTCACAGGCCCTATATAGACAATCAAAGCTCATTTAATATGACTATAAATACTGAGAAACACCACCACAGTCTTGGCCTCATTACCAGGTGAACTAGCACATGGCATTGGTGAGTGGTAGGTTGGTTAAAAGACAGGAATCACTTTTGGGCTGGGAATATTGCTTGGGGTTGTTTTTTTTTCCTACTTTATACTTCTCTAACATATAGCTTCAGAGTATTTGCAGGAGTAATTATCAGGCTTAGGAAAATTGTGAAAATGAAGGACCTGATCCATATTCTGCTCAGACCTTTCCAACTTGAACCCAGAACCTAGAGATCTGGCAAGATGCTGACCTGACAGCTAACAAGCCCAGGCTACATCAAGGAGCATTTGCCCTTAGGTTTTTAGGTTTTGCCAGAATTCTAAGTTCAACTGAAGTGATATGAAGCAAATTCTCAGTCCTACTAGGGCTCCTTCCCCCAAAATAGGGGACATTTTCTGGTTGTGACATACCCCTTGTCAAATTATATCCCTTTTCCTGGTGACTGGGCAATGTTTGCACCCGAGTAAAGGACCGTTTTATTCATTGGATAATGTTAGCACGAGACTGGGAGAAAAAGCTGAACTCTGAAAAATGCCTGTTCTCCAAAGCTGCAAAAATGCCAGGGGTTTTCTGAGACTACAGAGTAAGGACCACACTGGGAGCAAATAAACACAGAGCCAGAAAATGTCTCCTCTCAGGGGAAGAGCCCCTTCCAAGCAGCCTGATCTGCATGCAGTCCCTCAGGCCTTCCGGAAATTACAGGGTAAATGAGACTGATCTAGCATGTGTATGAATGCCTTTCCAGTCAACTACACATCAGGCAAGTGCCACTGTTTAAATAAAAGGCAGGAATCTACTAAGGCAATAACACTCTACAAAGACACTTCTACACCTCGTGATTTAGGATTTCATCAAAGGAATACAAATAGTTCATATGAGGTCCTCTGGAAAATTGAATTGATCTAAATGACTTCATTATAATATCCAGGTCCTCAATATTTAGCAACTGTATTCCTGTTTCTAGGCCACTGCCCATTGCATCATCCAAAGTATTTTGTTGCTGAAATAAGGCTTATGTCATTATAATCATAAGAGCATAATTTAATAATAATAAATCTCATATGGGATAGAAGTTTTATGGCTTTTCTAGCATTGTTTATGCAGTATTTACTTGGTACCCACAATAATCCAGTAAAAGAATTAGGACACAATTGTTAGTTGCATATTACAAATAAGTAAACTGAGGCTCAAAAGTTGAAAGTTGCTTACTACTAATGACAGAGTCTGACCTACTGGTTATAGATTCAATGTCCCCCTCTCTTGTCTTTCCCCATGTTAGAGTTCAACAAAGGGGGATATAGGTTGAAGAGCTAGCTCAGGTACTGAGAAGGACAGCTACTATTCAAAGTCCAGGGTCAGAGGACACAGGAGCCAGCGTGGTGGTACCTCCATGGGCCAAATTTGGTACAATTTGAGCACTGAAATAACTACTAATATTCACTAATTATGACTAAGTAGAACCCATGAGTGCATATTGATATAAATAAATAAATAAAATATATAAATGGTGGTGAAAAGAAACCTCTTTCTAACAGTAGAATTCCAGATAAAAATTATAGAAGTGATGAGAGAGATTAAAAAAAAAAAAAAAAAAAAAATGGATGTTAAAAACTATGCAGGTGAAAGTTTTATGAGAAATAGGAATTTTACAGGGTATAAAAGTATTTTCCCATAAATTACTTATTAATTATAAGGCAAAAAAAATGGTAACTTTACAGTAGAGAGACTGGCAGGCAGCATCTTAAACACAGGATCAAAATCAGCATCATCAGTACTGGGACACTCCGACATTGTGTGTCTCCTGACGTGTTTACAGAGAAAGACAAAACATCACTTCCATAGCACTTTGTTCAAAAATGTAGAATCTTAACCTAATCCGGACAAAACATCAGAAAACCCAAATTGAGGAGCATTCTACAAACTCTAGTCTAGCCTGTACTATACTATCTAAAAATGCCAAGGTCAAGAACAGCTGAGGAAATGTTCCAGAGTAAGAGTGACTAAAAAGACATAACAACTTAATGCCAGGAGGAATCCTGGATTGAATCCTGGGTGGGCTGGGAAAGACTAGCTTTAAAGGATATTTTTGGGACAATTGACAACATTTGAATATAGACTGTGGGGTTTAGATTATAATATTAAATATTATAATGTTAAAAATCTAGATTTTTCTATTTACTATTTTCATTATGAAAGGTAGCCCTAGTTCTTAGAAAATAAATACAAAATATTTAGGGAAAAGTGCATAGTGTGTCCAACTTATTCTCAAATGACACAGAAAAATGAGGATCAACACTGGTTCTTGAAGGTCAAATATTATTAGATATTACAATGGTTATAAACAATACACAGTTTATCTGTGCTCTTACATTTTTATGGTGCAAATTATGTTTTTACAAATTCTAAAATGTCTCCTTGAAGGAATGATAAACAAGAAAGGTTAAGAGACAGAGAGAAAGAAAATCAAATGTGAATCTGTGTAAATGAAGGGTATATAGGAAGCTCCCTTCTTTTAAGTTCAAAATTTTTCAATTAAAAAATTGTAAGAAAAAATATGCATATTTAGATGCATAGCAGCAACAAAAATAGGAACACTCTGGCTCAAGGAAATATCTACATAGCCATGTGGATTATTTTCGTTATTGCTTCTCTATAATACATTGCATACATGTCATTCATGTAGGCACTTAATCCACCTCATATGGTTTTGTAACTGTTTTATGTAGATAGACTTGTCTTCTCACTGCTTGAGGACAATAGTGGCCAGGTAAGACCATTCACTTTTTAAGGAGATCATTTATACAGAAGGTGAGATGCTTTAGCTTCATGAAGAATAGCCAAAACAAAACTTTTAAATAATAGGCAGGATCTAGGTTAGAATGCAAAAATTGCATTGAAAATAAAATAGTTAGGAATATGAGTTACTGAGTTGGTTACAGAATAGTCTCTCACAGAGAGCTTTAATATATTAATAATATTTAAGAATATTATCAGCCATATATACATAAAAGAACAGTTTAAGGATATCTTCGTCCATTAGGGATACTATAACAAGACTATAAATGGGTGGCTTATAAACAACAAAAATTTTCTCTCACAGTTCCAGACCCCGGGAAGTCCAAGATCAAGGCAAAGGAAAATTCATTGTCTAGTGATGGCCTGCCTTCTGGTTCATAGATGGTGCCATTTTGCTGTGTCCTCACATGGTGGAAGGGACAAGCCATTTCTGTGGAGTCTCTTTTATAAAGGGGCCAGTCCCACTCAGGAGGCTCTGCCCTTATGACCTAATCTCTTCCCAAAGACCACACACCCCAACATCACTTTAGGAGTCAGAATTTCAGCACAGGAATTGTGGCTGGGGGTTGAGGGGGACACAAAGGTGTACACATAGCAAAGGGCAAGGAGATGGATTAGAAAAGCCTTTATTCCTTTATTGATACCCTCCGTGTGCTACGCACTGTTGGTTCAAAACTGAGTAAGACACACCCTCTACCTTTGGTGGACTTACCATCCAGTAGAAAAATTATTTCTGTATTCAGCTCTCAGTATAGAACATTGTAACCTTATTTCACATTCCCAGTCTTTACAATTTTTCCTAACATTATCCTACCAGCTGTCATAAAAATTAATGCATCCGTATTTCCATTCTACTACCGTTCTGCAGCTTTGCAACCAAGTAGGCTGAGATGGCAAGCAGCTCCTTCTGGGTCTACACAACAGTAACATTACTGTCACCACTTGAGACCCCGCTTACACATCCAAAGTGCAAAACTGATTCTGTTGCTGCCATTTCCTGACCATTGGATTTCCTTGCTTGATTAATTCACTTAAAATTGCTTCTCAGTGACAATCCAGAGTTCTGGTCCCAATTTCCTCCTGTTTTGGAAAGTAAGTATATATAACCACAATTTCAAGCTCCTGTGCATGAGTCGTTTGTGCTTATAGCAAACCAGTATCCACCAGAAATGTCTGGGCTACTGCCAAGGTGAGGATTCGATTTCTTTGTTGTCTTTCAGCATAACCTAGCTAACCGCAACCCCTTTCCACCATTCCTCTGCAATGTGCTTGAACTAGAGTCAACAGCCCATCCTACAAACTGAACACACACACACACACACACACACACACACACACACACACACACACGAGCAAATAAATAAAGAGGAGGCCATGGAAAGAATTATGGTTTTTGAAATTGCCCTATACATCATTTTCTTTTTAAATTTACATTTTTCTTTCATGACTTCACACAAAAAAAAAAAACCTCGAATCTGAATGCATAGTCATATGTGGGAATAATTCCAAGGGTTTCCAGTTTTTTCTTCCCCACTCAAGATCGTAGGATTATAAAAACGAGGTAGATTCCTTGATTCTATTCCTTGGACAATATACCCTGGCTTTTGACTTTGGAGGGTGGGGGCTAGAGTGGCAAATGCCTAAGAAGTTTGAATGACTCTCCAAAGAGGAGATGCCTTTAGCAGGCCTGTGCCCGACACATGATTTAAGTTATCTTCATGCCACTCACTTTCCCCCACGCCCCAGAAAAAAATATTAAAAATTAGTTTCAGCTCATTCAAGAAGTGAATTTTCCAAGACAAGTCTTTCCATATGGAAAGGATCATGGCATCAGGCCAGAGCTTGTACAGTGAATAAGGGCTCAGGGTGGTTCACATTTTCTCTTCTATTGGGTTCCAAATATTCTGGCAGACAACCTTTATATTATTCTGCCAATAAATTCCCTATTCTACTCCCCACTACAGGTATTAATAAACTTTCTTCCAGTCCCCAAATAGTAAGGACAGCATAACATAGGCACAAAGGCAAGAAAACATGACATATTTTCAAATGATTTAGATGAGAAAGAGTCCATGAGGGATAGTATTAAGAAGTGATAATAACCAGGGCCTTCGGATCAAATATGTAGGCCATGAATACCAGGCCAAAAATTTAGTATTTTTCAATTACCCAAATATACAAGATAAAACTTTGGAAAATTAATTTAGAAGAAAGACAATGTCACATCAAAAAAAAGAGAAAACCAAACATGGGAATTCATAGAATGTGACTTCACCTCAAAGATGGATTCCTGTGGCTGACCATTAGGAGCCAGACATAAAAGGACAAATCAGAAGTCTATATAAATCTTTATCTAATAGAAAGAAGCTCATTACTCCTCAGAAAAAGAGCAAACAGTCTATGAGAAGGCATGTGGACTCTTTCACATGCCATTAAACGACACAGTGGGAAAAATCTTCAACATTCTTATCACAAACACAGATGTGAAGTCACATGCCTGCACAGTTCTTTCTTGTACTGACACTTAACACAGACTCAGAACAGTAAAACATAATTTAAAGACGACAAGTTAATATGACTCATAGATGTGGATTCTGATTTTTTTTCTGATAATCAGGAAATGATGAACCTGAATACCTAGAGAAGTTAATGAATAACATGCCTTTCAGAATCTTTTTGTATAGTAGCACATCTGTTAGCCATTTGTTAAGTAAAGTAGATAGAGTTTCTGTCCATAATGAGAGCTCCAAACTGGGTAGTATACATTATTGATTAAGGGACGATTACTAGGTTTATCAGATGACCATAGAGAAACTAGGTTCTCTCCTGGTTTATGCCTGATAGCCTAGCATAATTGTAAGTAACCTTCCTTTCACTCTCAAAACAGCCCCAGTTTAGTTTTAAGTATCTGATGAGCAGAATGTGGGTTACCACCTTATTATTCAAGTTAAGCTAAATTATATTCTAAGTTGGAATGCAATCTACCTTTACAAGCAATGCCTAATTTGATGACTATTAAAGGATTTGGTAAGTCCTGACTGATTTGGCTCAGTGGATAGAGCGTTGGCCTGCGGACTGAAGGGTCCCGGGTTCGATTCCGGTCAAGGGCATGTACCTTGGTTGCGGGCACATGCTCAGTAGGGGGTGTGCAGGAGGCAGCTGATCGATGTTTCTCTCCCATCGATGTTTCTAACTCTCTATCCCTCTCCCTTCCTCTCTGTAAAAAATCAATAAAATATATTTTTTTTAAAAAAAAAAAGGATTTGGTAAGACAACTCACTGGAGTATCAGATCCGTGAACATAATGCTATGTCTTATCACACTCCGTGTTCCTCATTCCTGGCACAGCCCCATCACAGTACAAGCATTTACTGAATGAATTAGTTGGTACTGATAGATATGACGTGACATGGCTCTCTTCTTGCATAACTGTTAATATGACCATAATGTAAATTATTACATAAAATCACGGCTGAGGTGCTCTCCTTTTTCTTCCCCAATGCTTCCAAAAAGATGTTAAGCAATGTACAGCCATTTTATAACTTCTTTTCCAGCACATCTACTGCTTCCCACCAAAGATGCTTATCCTCCGGAATTCAACCCAACTCACCAAACTTACAAGCCTAGGATGTCACAGTGATCCAGTTCAGTGTTATTTCCCAACAGAGCACAGCCATCTATTTTTCACTCTGCCAAACCAAATATTTCCATCATGGAATACACATAATGCAGGAAAATCCAGTTCTAGGTCTCAGACATGCATGACCCTGACCATTATTGTTAAATTGTACGTGTCAAGAAGTAGTTTTGTGGTTTTTTTCCTGTTGGAAGTAGATAGTACGGCATGTACCTTGTGGTTCATAGAAGCTATGCAAGTATACTATGTTATCAGATCTTAAAAGTGGGTAACAAATCTAAAAACAGTCGATTAAAGAGGATTACTTTTATTTCTGATTTTGCATGTAATTTAGAATTGAGTGATTATTGTGCTCAACCTTAGGAATCCCTGAAGAAAATTTATGGATTACCTCTTTTGGACAACTCATTTAGGGGGACTCAAGTTCAATAAAGTTTGCTATTTGGGGCACTTTTATGAGACATAAGCGAATATCACACTGTGTTATCTTGAAACATTCCTCAAGTTATCAGTGTTATTCACATGATTTCTATCCTAAGCCATTATTACCATGGCACTCTCAATCCTGTTTCTAAAAATGCAACTATATTTCAAGTAGCCAAATTCATTATCAATGAAAATGAAATAATCTTATGAGTAATAATATCATTGGTTCTTTGTTAGAGACAAGAGTCATTCTGAATTAAAGAGAAAAAATTTTTGGTAAAGCTAAAGCAGTACTATAAGAACAACTCCTTGAACACTGTCTCACTTGTCTTTTTGCCTTAATACTGCATATATTGTAAATGCTAAACATATTACATGGAATTGACATTGACATGGGGTCTTTCTTACACTCACCAAACTGTGTGTGTGTGTGTGGGTGTGTGTGTGTCTGTGTGTGTGTCTGTGTATGTGTGTGTATGTGTGTGTGTGGGTGTGTGTGTCTGTGTGTGTGTGTGTGTGTGTGTGTGTGTGTGGGTGGGTGTGTTCTGTTTATGCCTGCTTTGCTTCATCACCATGTAAGAGCTTATACATATTCAGCTGACTTTTTCATGGGCTTTATAACCCATAGTAAATAAAAGTATTTTTTAAAAGTAACTCTCATTTTAATAGTTTTAGTATAAATAAACATAATAGTTCTCTTTGAGATTTGTCTCCTGTGTTTTTTTGTTTTTGGGGGGTTTTATTTCAGATGAGATAGGTTTTCCTAGTTGGCTTTGGAATGGGTAAAATATCCATGCACATCTCCTTTTCAATCTTGGAAATACTTAATAAAAACCTAACAATTCACAGCACTATATTAGGTTTGGTGGGAGATACACAAACAATTAAGACACTGGCAACATCCTCAATCTTACAACTCATAAAAAGTAATTTACGTGTGCATGCATACCTAAAGTGTGTCAACTGTATTTTCCCTCATAAGAGAGATATTTAAAAGAAAACTCACAAAATTAAAAATAAATAATTAATTCCATGGAATTAGTTCAAGGATGAGATCCAGGGAGGTGATTCAAGACAAACTATAAGATCTGACATTATGCTAACATTTAATGGCTGGGGATAAGGTATGAGAGGTGGGGAGAGGGAAAAGATGCAGACAGAAATATAGGAGAAGAACTAAGAGAATTTACTATCATATAAACCAAGGGAGAAGTGAATATCTTTGATGAGCTGTTTTTAGCCAATGTTCTCAAATGTTGCAGAAATTAAACAGCAGCAGATACAAGAGATTCTATGTGATCAGTGGAGTATTGAACTGTACTTTCTAAGTGGTCCTAACATACTAAAGATTATTTTTGGTTTTGTTCTAGTTAGACTGTATGAAATAAGAATAAACATAAATATTATCATCATCAGACTCACCAGTATTATTTTGATATATTTTCAGTCCAATGATCAACCTTTGACCTGTGCTTCATTTAGGTCAAAAGCCAGTCTTTAAATTGGGCATTTTTTTTTTCTAGAACTGTAGGCTTGAACATTACTGCTCTATCATACATGGAAATAAACTCTAAATGTAGCAATCTTTTTTTAAGATTTTTTTATTGATTTCACAGGGAGGGAGAGGAAGAGAGAGAAACATCAATGATGAGAACCATCAATCAGATACCTTCTGCACACCTCCTACTGGGGATCAAGCCTGCAACCCCGGCATGAACCATGACCTACTGGTTCATGGGTCCATGCTCAACCACTGAGAAACACTGGCCAGACAAAGTGCCATCATCTTTTGACATCAAGAGTAGATGACATTTGTTGGGTAAGCCTTATTTTAAATCCTGTCTATAAATCATAGAATGAGATGATTGGTACATCTGATTTTTGAGTGGCTTGGTTATCATTAGTTGATGTTGCTAATATGTTGTCTTTTTATGACTATAATAAATTTTCATATTTGGAATAAATATTATGTAGATGTTGATATTTCACTCTGTAATTGATTAAAAAAGGAAAAATTGGAAAGTCCATGTTCAACTGGAATTTATATGACCAAGAGCTGCTATGTGATGAGATGAGGTAGAATAGCAAAGGAAGGATATTTTCTAAGGTTGTTTGCCATCTATCTTTCAGTGTCTTCCTTGATTATACTATTTATTTGCATCGTAATTTTTGTGGTCTGGAACTGGAAAAATATTTTAATAGTTCTTTTAAAATTATTAGAAATTTGAAATAATTCATGGAAAATAAATTTTTATACAATTCTGTCAGCATTTAGAGAAAATATCTTGTTTCCCTAATTTTTTTCAACCTAGGAAGTTGTCCAACTGGAGATAAAATTGGGATTTGAACAAGCATTCCCTCCTATTGAACTGGCTGTGTGCTTGAATTCATAATAGTTAAATTCATGGCATTCCCTCTTCTGGGCGCGCGCAGAAAGGGGCTGGCACCTGCGGTTGCGGCTGTCTTTTTGAATCGGGAGGGAGTCACAAGCTCCCGACTGCTCTGAACTCTGGTTCCGGGAAGTCTCTGGGGACCCAGGACTCATACGGGGAGAAACTGGACTGTCTGGCAGCGGGCAGAACTCAGATCTTGGGGGCGGCTTTTCCTCAGAGGTGCTTGCAGCAATTACCGGGACACTGAGACACGCGGCCTCTTAGGGCAGGGCTGAGAATCCGCCATAGCTGCTTGCTCCGCCCTTTGATTCACTGAGACCCCGCCCCACCCAGGCTGCGGCAGAGGCTTTTGCATATGATTGCCCCGGCCCTTTGCAACCTGAAAATTACCTAACTGCAGCTGGGCCAGACAGACCCAGAACTTCCAAGAGAAGGCCCAAGGCCCCACAGCAGCTTGCATTGCTTCACAGCTGGGCCTCATCAGGGCACCTCCAAACTTCAAAAAAGAAAGGGGAATCTGCAGTTCTCTTCGTAGCTCCTGCTGTGTAACCTCAGGCAGAGGCTAAATTAGCACCTCCTTAGATCCAAGAGCCAGTGTACCCAGTGGTCAGAGGGGGACCATCCGGATTACAACTCCTCAGACCCATAAGGGACACACTCAGGGTGCAGACTCAGTGAGCACCAAAGCCCCACTGAAGCAAGTCTTGCTCCAGAAGGGTGTCTTCAGCACAGAAGTTCTCCCACTGCAGACACAGCTGATTCTCACTGCCAATTGGCCTGGAGGTCAATTCCTCCCAGTGATCCTACAACAATTAAGGCATAACTACAATAAGACTGTGCAAATAGCCCACAAGAGTGTCCACCTCAGGTAACTGGGGAGGCTGAGCCCTACATGACAACAACCACACAAAACCACTCTACCAACACAGGGAAGCATAAAAAATGCGGAGACAAAGAAACAGGTCACAAATGACAGAAATGGAGGAAAGCAAATGACTGGATATAGAGTTCAAAATGACGTTTATAGGGTTTTTCAAGGATTTTATGGAAACTGCCGATAAATTTAGTGAGAACCTGGAGGATATGAAAAAAGACCAACTAGAAATTAAGCATACACTGACTGAAATAAAGAATAATATACAGAGATCCAACAGCAGACAAGAGGATCCCAAGAATCAAGTCAAAGATTTGAAATATGAAGAAACAAAAAATACCCAACCAAAAAAGAAAAAAGGTTCCAAAAATATGAAGATAGTGTAAGGAGCCTCTGGGACAACTTCAAGCATACCAACATCAAAATTATAGGGGTACCAGAAGAAGAGAGAGGGCAAGATATTGAAAACCTATTTGAAGAAATAATGACAGAAAACTTCCCCTACCTGGTCAAAGAAATAGACTTACAAGTCCAGGAAGCGCAGAGAACCCCAAACAAAAGGAACCCAAAGAGGACCACAACAAGACACATCATAATTAAAATGCCAAGAGCAAAAGACAAAGAGAGAATCTTAAAAGCAGCAAGAGAAAGACAGTCAGTTACCTACAAGGGAGTACTCATACGACTGTCAGCTGATTTCTCAACAGAAACCATGCAAGCCAGAAGAGAGTGGCAAGAACTATTCAAAGTGATGAATGCCAAGAACCTACAACCAAGATCACTTTATCCAGCAAAGCTATCATTCAGAATAGAAGGTCAGATAAAGAGCTTCACAGATAAGAAAAAGCTAAAGGAGTTCATCACCACCAAACCAGCATTATATGAAATGCTGAAAGGTATTCTTTAAGAAGAGGAAGAAGAAAAGGAACTCTTACCATTTGCCACAGCATGGATGGAACTGGAGAGTGGATAAATACCACATGATCTCACTCATTTGTGGAATATAATGAACAACATAAACTGATGAACAAGGACTGATCCAGAGACGGAGAGGCGTTGATTGGACTGTCGGGCCCTGGAGGGAAGGTAGGGGAGGGTGGGGGTAAGGGGGAAAGATCAACCAAAGGACTTATATGCAAGCATATAGGCCTAACCAATGGACACGGACAACGGGGGGGTGAGGGCATGCGCGGGGGGGGGGGGGGGGGAGAGGGGGCGGGGGGGGTAGAGGGTAACATGGGGATAAGGACACATATGTAATATCTTAATCAATAAAAAATATATTAAAATGCAAAAAAAAAGAAAAAGAAAATTGAAAGGTTAAAAATAAAAAGAGGAGTCTACATACCAGTTCTTCAAATATACTAATAGTGGACCTCTATTAATAACAAACAAAATGGGGTTTAAGGCAAGAATATTTTGAAGGGCAAAAATGATAGCTACACATTTCCACTGAGAGTATTAGAATTCTAACTTATACCTACCTCAGAACATAGCTTAATATCGTATAAAGAAAAAATTGTCATAATATATAAATATATATTGATGAGTCCATCATAGGAGTTTTAAGCTCCCTCTATCTTTTTTTTTCCAGCAATCAAAAATAGCAAACAAAATAAATCAGAAAATGTGGTCATTAATGCTTTCAAAAAAATTCTGTTTTCCTTGTTTACAACACACTAGAGCAGTGATGGCGAACCTATAACACACGTGTTAGAGGTGACATGTGAACTCATATTTTTGGTTGATTTTTCTTTGTTAAATGGCATTTGAATATATAAAATAAATATCAAAAATATAAATCTTTGTTTTACTATGGTTGCAAATATCAAAAAATTTCTATATGTGACACAGCACCAGAGTTAAGTTAGGGTTTTTCAAAATGCTGACACGCCGAGCTCAAAAGGTTCACCATCACTGCACTAGAGGCCCAGTGCACAAATTCATGTATGGGTGAGGTCCTGATGGGGGTGAAGTGGGGAACCAGGATGCGATTGGCCCTCTGGACGGGCAGTGGGATGCCCTTGCCAGCCCGGGATCTGGATTCGTCCTGCTTACGTTCACGCCAGTTGTCAGGAGCCACCTAGTGGTGGCTTTTATATCCTTTCTTCCTTGCGGAGCATCTAGGGAGGGGAAGCAGCCACGATGCCCAAGGCCAACTTCCAGGAGGCCGGTGGTGCTGTTGGGATGGTGCCAGCAGCACTGGCCCATAGGTGCCTGGCTCATTCTCTGGAGACTGGACCTTCAGGACTATTGAGGGAGGGAGTGGCTGCCACAGGGCTGGTGGGCTGCAGGAACAGGTAGTTCAGCTGAGCAGCAATCCCACTGTGGGAGCACACTGACCACCGGGGGCAGCTCCTACATTGAGCATCTGCCCCATGGTGGTCAGTGCATGTCATAGCAACAGGTCGTTCTGGTCGTTCTGGTCGTAAGGGTCGCCTAGGCTTTATATATGTAGATGGTAGGAATAAACTTTCCTGCCCCTTAAAGTTAAGTGTGGCTTCTGGTCACATGATCTACTTTGGCCAACAAAATGTAGGCAGAAGTTGTGTGTATTGCTTCCAGAAGTCTTGCTGTGGTAATTATGGAAGCATAGAGTTGGATCCTCTGTCAGCCTGACTTTTCAGTAAAAATGATGTGAGCCTGAGCCAAAAATCAACTTTAATTGTGGAGCTGTTTGTTACAACCTGAGCTGTCCTTATTATTACAATAATGACAGAGAAGAATTAAGCAACACAATTAAAAAGATAAATCCTGCATATATATAGGGGGTCCCAAAAAATGTATACACACTTTAACAGCTCATAGCTCAATTTCGAAAATGAAATGTATTTTAGTAAACACTGCCTTTATAATTATTCAAAGTGTGTATACATTTTGGGGGACACCCTATATATTTAGAATATGGCACCCAACAATTGGAAAATAGATATAATTTTCAAGTAGACATAAAACATTTATAAAAATTGAATAATTCTAGATCACAAAAGAAGTCTTAAAATTTTTCAAAAATCAGTGTTATGGACTATAAACTCTTACTATAATATAATAAAGTGAAAAATAAATTAAAGCCAAAAAATAACTCTATTTTTTAAAAAGTTTGAGTAATTAATTTGTCAAATAACATAATGAAATTTAGAAAATACATTTATATAACTCACCATATTAATGAACTAAAGGGGGGAAATCATAGAACTAAACAATCATGAAAATACTGCTTTAATTGGATGTAACTAAAGTCATACCTTGAGGGCATCATTGCTTTTAAATAATTTTTAAGTACATATAGAAAAGAAGACAGGCTAAATTTTAATACAATAAGGATAAAACAAGTTATAAAAATAACAGTAGAATAAACCCAAAGAAAGCAGAAAGAAAAATATAAAAATAAAACAGAAAGTAATGTAATAAAAACTAAACAGAGTCAAAAGTTAGGTTTTGAAAAGTTAGATTAATACAAATTTTCAAACCTTTAACAAGACCAATTTAGAAAAATAAACGACAGAAATAAAATGGAAACCTAATCACTGATACTGCATTGATTATAAAGATAATAAAAATACTTTGAATTAAGTGTATACCCACAAATTTGAAACTTATATGAAGTAAAACAAATTTTAGAAAAATAGACATGATCAAAAAGAAAATAAACTTTATCTAAAAGAAGAAATAGAAAGAACTCTATAGCCATTAAAGAGATGTATGATTTCTCAGAACATCTTGACTTATACATACATACTATAGAATTTCATTTATATTTATATTAAGTTCAAAAACAGGCAAAACTAATAATACATGCTGTTAGAAGTCAGAATACGTCCTAAGCATTTCGTTATGAGCGGAATGATGAGAAGTGGGCCTGGCTCTGGAATTGTTTTGTTTCTTGGTCTCAGTGCTGATGAAAGGGGTGTGTTCAGTTTATGATAACTCACCAGCTTTACTCTTCTCTGAACTTATGTTATATTTCAGTAAAATGTGCAAAAACAAAATGTTTACAAAAAGAAAGTATCAGACCCACATTATTTTAGAAGAGAATTCTAGCAAACATTAAGAAGCATATATTTCCATCTTATGCAATAGTTTACAGACTAGGAAGAGTAGATACCCTCCCAACATATCTCATGAGGTAAGTAAAATCTCTTTTTTTTTTTTTTTTTGGTGAGTAAAATCTTGATACCAACATAAGACTGCAGCGGGAAGGCCGGGCAGGGTTGGGGGGCAGGAGGGAGGGGGGTAAGAGATCAACCAAAGGACTTGTATGCATGCATATAAGCATAACCAATGGGCATAAGACACTGGGGGGTAGGGGAGGCCAGGGGACTGACTGTCAAGGGCGGGGGAAAAAAAGGGACACATATGTAATACCCTTTGTAATACTGTAAGCAATAAAAAAAAAAAATTGTTTCTTCAAGTTCAAATTATTTTATTGTTTTGTTTTATTTATTTAGTTTTTGTTTTTTTTTCAAGAAAAATGATCTTAAATTTAATAATGTTACATGCAATAAATAATATCTCAAGAAAAATGATTTTAAATATAATAATGTTACATACAAAAAACACCAATTATTCAAGAAAAATTATCTTAAATATATTATATGCAATACAGATTAATATTTCAAGAAAAAAAGTGATTCTATATAATAAAAGCATAATATGCTAAGTGTCCAACCCATTGATCGACTGTTTGGTTGACTGCTTAAAAAAAAAAAAAGAAAACTAGGTGCTAAAAAAGAAATATTTTCTGAACATTAAATAAACAATGCTAACTGCAAGTAGAGATAATGAGTCATGCACAGTGGGGAGTGGTCTAGGAATGCAAAGCTGATTCAACATTAGAAAATCTATTAATATAATTAATCATGTAAATGGACTAAAGGGGGGAAAATAAATAATTTTGATACAGACTGAAATAATAATTGGTAAATTTCTTAACTAACTAGGAAAAGAAGGGAACTTTCTGTCCTCACTCGAGAGTAACTAAAAAAGAATACAAAAATTCTACCACAAATATATTACTCAACAATGAAATGTTGCAAACATCAGTACCTTTAAAAGCAGGGGAAAAAAGGATGCCCACTATCACTTCTATGCAACTTAGTTTTATAGTAAGTGATTTACAGATAATATAATTGTTTGCAAAGGAAATTCAAAATAATCTATGAAATACTATCAGAATAAAATAATTTAGATAGGTTGCCAGGCATAAGATTAATATTTAAAAATCAATTTCATTTCCATACACAGTCACCAACAATTAGAAAACACAACTAAAAAGTAAATATTACTTATAGCAACAACAAAAACATCAAGAATCCAGACAAAAAGTCCAACAAAAATTTTGTGAGGACTTTGTGTAGAAAAATATAAAACTTCATTGATAGAGATTTTAATAAAACCTTAAATAAAGACATACTATCTTTATTAATTGAAAAGGTCAACATTTTTAAAGATGCTATATATCTTCAAATTGTTCTAAAGATTCAATGCATTTCTAATAGAAATTCTAGCAAGACAGTTTATGGTATCTGACAAGTTAATTGTTAAGTCACTGAACTGCCAAGTACTAAAAATAGTCAAGAAGTTCTTGGAGAAAAACTAGCTAGAGACTAGACCCCCGCCGTGTATCAGGGCTGATTATAATCTATAATAAACAGTAAAGCACTGGCTCATGGGTGAAAAAATTGATCAACAGATAAAATAGCTCAGAAATACAGACCCACGCATTTATCTAAAACAGATATATGAACAAAGCTGGCATGCTTAGTAGAGAAAGGATAGTTAATTAGTAAATGGCACTAGACAATTATTTATTCAAAAGGAAAATAAGTAAAAATGGCTATCTACTTTAGACCACTGATTGTTTTTACAGTTCTAGATGGGTTAAGTACTTAAATGTGAAACACAAAGGTTTAAAATGTTTACAAGAAAGTATAGGAGACTATCTTTGGGACTTTGGGTAGGAAAAGATTTCTCAAAAGGCAAAAAAAGAAAAAAGAAAAAAGAAAGAAACCACAAATCCTAACAAGAAAGGAAAATTAAATGACATAAAAGAATTGCTATTACTCTAAAGAGAATTAAAAATAAGGCAAAATCCAGGAGAAGGGAGCTAACAAATCAATAAAAAGACAGTTCAGTTGGGGGAAAAAATGGCAGAAGATATGAAGAGGCACTTCACAGATGTAAAAATATTGATGGCCTTTAAACATATAAAAATATTCAGCCCCATTATTAACTAAATATATACAAATTTAAATTATAATGACTTAATAATTTTATACCTATCAACATGGCACAACTAAAAAGTTAAATAATACAACTTTTGGTGAAGATGCAGAGCAACAGGAACACTCATCAACAGCTGGTGGGAGCAGAAAGTAGGACAACCATTACGAGAAGCAATTTGACCTCACATAGTAAAATTAAACAAACCTCCACTCTATGTCCTGAAAACGCCACTCCTACCTACTTACCCAGTAGCTGTAGCTCTCTTCTCTAGCAGCACAGTGCAATCACCTGGCCTCATCCTAAGCCAGCGGTTCTCAACCTGTGGGTCGCGACCCCTTTGGCAGTTGAACGACCCTTTCACAGGGGTCGCCTAAGACCATCCTGCATATCAGATATTTACATTATGATTCATAACAGTAGCAACATTACAGTTATGAAGTAGCAACGAAAATAATTTTATGGTTGGGTCACACCATGAGGAACTGTATTTAAAGGGCCAGAAGGTTGAGAACCTCTGTCCTAAGCAATTATGACTTACTCCTTCCTTAGTAGGGTTCAGCCTTAGGTGTTTTTTGAAAGCTCACCAGGTGGTTCTAATGTGCAGCATAATCACCTGGAGAGCTTATTAAAACCCAGATTGCTGGGTCCCATCCACAGGTTTTCTGACTCTGTGGGCCTAGAATGGAGTCTGAGCTCCTTGTCCAAGGATCACAGTTTGAAAAACAATGTTCAGATAAATCCTTGCCTATGTGGATACAAGCATTAAAACGTTTATAAATATGAACAGCAAAAAGGGAACAACCTAAATGTCCACCAAAAGATTAATTGATTTTAAAATGATGTAACTTCCAGGCAGTAAAATATTACATAGCAGGAAAAGTTATACAAGTGTTCATGACATACAGTATGTACTCAATACATGTTAGCACCATTTCCTATTTGACTCCTGTTTCTGCAGTGGCTGGCACTGTGTCGGGGGTCTAGTGCCCCACTCAGAAAACATTAATTACAAGTAAATGAAGGCATATTTTAGTGAGGTAGGTAATGCATCGGACATTACCGTGGCAATCTGGAAGTAAGTTCAGTCTTGTATTATTACTGTGAATTCATTGGAAAAGCTTGAGATGTCTGCCACCATCACCAAGAGATTTGATTTCTTCCAAACATTACTATCTCATCCAAATCAGTCAGCTAGTTAGTGGGGTTACTATCATTTGCCTAAATCTTTTCATTGATACATTCGTCCCCCCTTATCCATAGAGGGTACATTTTAAGTTCCCTGGGGACGCATAAAACCATGAATAATGAACCCTATATACTGTATCTCCATACCTATGATGAAGTTTAATGTATAAATTAGGCACAGTAAGAGATGAACAAGTAATAGCATAGAACAATTATAACAATAAACTGTAATTAAAATTCTGTCTCTCAGAATATCTTATTGTACTGTACTCACCCGTCCTTTTGAGAGACGATACAGCGTCTTCGTGGTGAGATGAAGCGAGGTGAATGTGAAGGAGGCATCGTGAGGTAGTGTGAGGCTACCACTGACCTTCTGACCGTACATCATAAGTAACTTAGGGCTTTTCTCAGCATATCCAGGTTACCTACATCACTACTCTTGCATTTCTGGGCCATTTTTAAATAAAATAAGGGTTACCTGAGCACTGCTATACCGCCACAGTCAACTCGGGAACAGAGCTTGCTCAGTGCCTAAGGCGGGAGCTAGAGAGGCCTCGAGAGACAAAGGGAGGCTTCCCGTCCTGGCGGGTGGAGCCCAGCTGCGGGAGATTTCAGCAGCAACTCAGAAATGCTCACAGTTTAAAACTTATGAATTGTTTATTTCTGGAATTTTCTCTTTCTTAAATATATTTTTATTGATTTCAGAAAGGAAGGGAGAGGGAGAGAGAGAGAGAGAGAGAGAAACATCAATGATGAGAGAGAATCATTGACTCTCTGCCTCCTGCACACACCCACTGGGGATTAAGCCTACAGCCCCCGGCATGTGCTCTTGACAGGAATCGAACTGGGGACCCTTTAGTCTGCAGGTCGATGCTCTATCCACTGAGCCAAACCGGCTAGGGCTGAAATTTTCCATTTAATATTTTCAGACCATGGATAACCGAAACCACAAATAAGGAAACCATGGCTAAGGATGGACTATGTACGGTCATGAACAAATAACCTTTGAAACTTACTCCACGCCTGTCACTGTTTGAGGCCCCGTCAACCCAGAAGAGGACGAGATAGGCTGCATCCTAGAAGGAAATCCAGAAAGTAACAAGCAAACAAGAAAAATATAGGATTGTAAGAAATGCTGAGAGATAATGAAATAGAGGATCTGATGGGGTGGTATTGGATTGCTTCTCTAGATAGGGCAGTTAGGAAGGCCTGACATGAAAGGTGATTTTAAAATTCAGAGAATCTCCTAAAAGCTGTGTGTTCTAAAGTCCCATTTCATAGGAGTGAGTGAAGTACACCATGCCCGAGGGAACTGCGGTGGAGAAAAGGAAAGGGGTGAGGGTGTAAGCAGATCAGGCATCCTGTATTTCACATGGCTCCCTCCCAGCCTTAAATCCAGGCGGAAGGGACATCTTACTGCTACATGTTGCCACCACATTACTTTTTTATTAAATAAATAAATCACATGAAGTTACTAGCATAGAGCCAAGCACATAGCAAACATCTAACAAATGTTAACTGCCCTCCATGTCGTCTCCATAAAATGAAAGTTTAAACATTCCCCCTCTGATGTTGCTGTGATGCTTTAAGTAAACTGTAGGATTCAGGGACATCCTATATTCTGAGTCCAAGCCCTGAGTCAAAAGACAACGGATCATGACAAAGGTGGACATGTCCCAGAAATATAAGTTTAGAAAATAATACTTTTCTTCAAATACATATCCTCCAACCTACTGAACCATCACTCAACCCATTAAATACCCTCCCCACTGGTACCCTAGAGACCTAACTCCCAATTCCCCAACCACCTGTGAGAACAAGGCTAAATACATTTTAAAATACAGCTTTGCACATAGTCATCAATTTCAGATTCAAGGTCAATGTCAATTCAAGTGATGACTACAGAAGTTACCTAGAGACCCATGACATCTACTCAGCAGATAACCATAGTTTCATATCTCTTCACCAAACTGAAGGGCTGGGCAGGGGCTTAATGCTGACCTGGCTCTTTGGAAAGTTACCCTTGATTGGATTCAAAGCTGCCCCCAGATTTATAGTCCAAAGAGAAAGCTCTGTGTCTTTTCTAAAAGGGACATGGGGAGAAGCTAAGAATAGAGGAGGGGAAGCGTGAGGGGCGTTGTCAAGTTCAGTTTATTATGCAGTTTGTTTCCCATGCTCTCTACTCTGTACGACCCCCGTATGGCTTCTGATGCCAAAACATGACCTTAAAGAACACTCTCATGAAATGTCAAAATTTTATTATTTTCTAAATCCATCTGGGAATTTGAGACTGACTTTTAAGTTCCTGTTGTCCTTTCAGAAGTGATGAATGGATGGCTGGGTAGGCGGGTGTTTTGAAGCTCCCACTCTCCAAGCCTTGGCATGTTCTTAAGAGATGAAGGGACAATAGGGAGGGGGGATATCCTGCTGGGCGCTCCTGTTCTCAATGGAGAGCTGGCCTTGCATTTGCCTTTTTGTCAATGAGTCCAGGGAGAGTAATTCTCTGAGCCTGAAGCGTGAGTGACTGTACTCTTGGGAACTGTCAATGAAGCCTGGGAGGGCTGCCTGCTGCTGCTATTTGTAGAGCGAGGACTGCCCTTAAAGCAGTGGTTCTCAACCTGTGGGTCACGACCCCTTTGGCGGTCGAACGACCCTTTCACAAGGGTCGTCTAAGACCATCCTGCATATGAGATACTTACATTATGATTCATAACAGTAACAACATTACAGTCATGAAGTAGCAATGAAAATGATTTTATGGTTGGGTCACAACATGAGGAACTATATTTAAAGGGCCAGAAGGTTGAGAACCACTGCCTTAAAGACTCATTACCACATGTGCCCTGAAAGTATCTAACCTATCTGAGATTACAAATCTATCCTATTATTTCCCTGAGATGGTGGGTGGGTTTTGTTTGTTTTTAATTTTTTTTATGCTTAACTAATTTTTATTTAGCATAGCAAAATGTGCCAGACACATATAGATAACAAAAAAATGAACTTATCTGAGAGGCATAGTATATAGCATTGATTCATTAGAAACTTACAAATCTTTTTTTGTCATGAGTATTTATTCTTTATTTTGCTATGAATACATTTCTTTGTATATTTGTATTTTTTTAATTCTTTATTATTGAAAGTATTACATATGTCCCTCTATTCCCCCCATTGACCTCTCCCAGCCTGCCCTCCACCCCCGGCCTTCACCCCCTATTGTCTGTGTCCATTGGTTAGGCTTATATGCATATAAGCTCTTTGGTTGATCTTTTACCCCCATCCACCCACCCTCCCATGCCTCCCCTCTGGGATTTGACAGTCTGTTTGATGCTTCTATGTCTCTGGATCTATTTTTGTTCATTAGCTTATGTGGTTCATTATAGTCCACAAATGAGTGAGATCATGTGATACTTACTAGTATCGTTCTCAGGCTGGCTTATTTCACTTAGCATAATGCTCTCCAGGTCCATCCATGCTGTTGCAAGTGGTAAGAGCAGCATAGTATTCCATTGTGTAGATGTACCACATTTTTTTAATCCACTCAGCTGCTGATGGGCACTTCGGCTGTTTCCAAATCTTAGCCATTGTAAGTTGTGTGCTACAAATAGGCTGAATTGTGCCCATCCTCCCTCCCCACCAACCCTCTCCAAATTCCTATGTTGAATCCTAAATCCCAGTGCCTCAAAATGTGACTATATTGGAGATAGAATCTTTAAAGAGGCAATTCAGCTAAAATGGGTTTCTAGGGTGGGTCCTAATCTAATATGACTAGTGTCCTTATTAGAAGAGGAAATGTGGACACTGACAACACAGTCGACCATGTGAGGGGCACAGTGAGAAGGTGGCATCTGCAAGCAAAGGACATCGAAACCTGGGAAGAAACCAAACTTGTTAACACCTTGGTCTTGTACTTCTAGCTTCCAAAATTGTGAGAAAACAAATTTCTGTTGTCTAAGCCCCATAGTCTGTGGTATATTGTTGTGGCTGCCCTACCAAATTAATACAGAGGCCCTCTAATCTAGCTCACGCCCAAACAGCATAAACTCCCTAGAAAGTCACTTCTGGCCCTGCGAGGAACAGCAAGGAACCAGAACATCCTGGGAAGTGATAGCAGCTTTAACGGCCCTGTCTCCTGATGTTTAAAGTATTGATCCCTTTGTGAGACAGGTTAGTGACTTTGGCTCCAAGTGAAATAGTCCTCAGATACTTACTAAGCACCTAGAACATCAACAGGACACAAGTTTGTACCTTAGGGAAGCCGCCTGTATTGTAAGTGCACCAGCAAAAGACCCTCTTTGAAATCCCACTTTCTAGCTACATGAGCTGAGTAAGTTACCTTACTTCTCTGAATTTCAGTTTTGTCATCTGTAAAATAAAGATAATAATATCTTGAATAACACCTTGAAATTTGTTTGAGGACAGAAATAGTAACAGTAAAAATATACCCAGTTCTTGGCTGGGAGTTGGTATTCAATGAACGGTAGCTGCAATAGTAAATATCATTTTAAATAAATAAACTAGCACTAAGCTAGAACACATGTATTAACCCTTAACATTTCCCTTCAAGTTACATTCGAAAATCCAAGGACCTTAATGTACCTTTGAGATGCAATATTAAACTTTGTAGATGATTCCTATTTTTGTACCAAAAAAAAAAAAATTGTATCATCTGCGAATATTGACAGTCTTGTTCTTTTTATATCCTTAAATATTTTGTTTTTTGTTGTTGTTGTTTTATCATCTGAATTGAAACAGGGATCACATGCATTTTTGTTTTGTTCTTTATTTTAAGTAAAATGGTATTTTTAACACTTGCATTTAGTGTCTTGTAACTACTCTTAAACAGATTCAGGAAATTTGCTTTATTTTATCATAAATGGTTGTTGGTTTTTAGCAAATATTTTTTTCTGCGTATATTGAGATGACATTTTTGTGCACTTCAAACTTTAAAAAGTAAATTACAATAATATATTGTCTAATATTTAACTCACCTTTCATTTTCGAAAACATCCAACTTGGTCATAATGTATTATATTTTGTTAATATAGTGCTGGATTCAGTTCACTAACATTTTCATTTAGCATTTTGATATCTATGCTCATGAGTGAAACTACTATGCAATTTCCCTTTCTTTTCTGTCCTTGTCTGGTTTTAGAACCAAGTTTTTACTCATCTCATGAGAAATTGAGTAAGTATTCCTTCCTTTTTTTATCATCTGAAAGTGTGGAATTACCTGTTCCTTAAATTATTGGTGGAACTTACCTCCAAAATTATTGGGGCTAATGTTTTCTTTGTAGGAAGATTTTAAGTAATTGGTACAATTCCTTTAATAGTGAATAAGATCATTTAGACTTTTTATCTCTTCTTGAGTCCACTGTCATGGACATTAGTTAATATTTGATCTTATGACATGCAGTACTGTTTCATCACTATTGTTCATTTTCTAAACTGATGTTGCTGATTTCTGGAAATAAAGGGGCCTCATAATTGCAAAGATACAGAGGAAATGTTGAAAAGATGATGAGCTTTGCAAACATCAGTTCCCCTTAACACATTTAATCTGTGTGTTTAGTAGGAGTTTTCTAATGCAGTCTGAGCTGAGAATCAGATTGATAGAGTCACTCCATAGCTGTAAACAAGATAACTTTGGAGATCAGATTGAGTATGTGCTGGCCCAAGCCAGGCTCTGTAAATCCTAACAAAATCCTTACATCAAATTATTTTATTACAACTTAAAATTTCTCCCAAAGAGAAATACTGAGAACAAGCATCAGACAATTGAGTCCTGTAGGTTCTTCTGTGTCTTTTGTTATAGCCTTTATTTTAAAGTCTATTTTGTCTGGTATAAGTATTGCTACCCCAGCTTTTTTGTTTTGTTTCCATTTTCATGAAATATCTTTCTCCATCCCTCTATTTTCAGTCTGTGTGTGTCTTTTGATCTGAAATGAGTCTCTTGGAGACAACATAAGTATGGGTCTTAATTTGTTATCTATTAAGTCACCATATGACTTGATTAGAGCATTTGATTCATTTGCAATTAAGGTAATTATTAATAATACGTCTTTATTGTCATTTTATTATTCATATTTTTATCTATTTTTTTTAAAGAAGACCCTTTGAGAAAGGGTTTGAAAAAAAAAAAAGAGAGAGAAAGGGTTTGGTGGTGATGAACTCCTGTAGCTTTTTATTGTCTGTGAAGCTCTTTATCTCATCTTCAATTCTAAATCATAGCTTTGCTGGGTAGAATAATCTTGGTTGTAGGTCCTTGCTTTTTATCACTTTGAATAGTTCTTGTCAATCCCTCCTGGCATGCAAAGTTTCTAGTGAGAAATCAGCAGACAATCTTATGGGTGCTTCCTTGTAAGTAACTAACTGCTTTTCTCTTGCTGCTTTCAAGATTCTCTCTTTGTTTTTAACTTTTGGTATTTTAATTATAATGTATCTTGGTGTAGGCCTCTTTGGGTTCTTCTTGTTTGGGACTCTCTGTGCTTCCTGGACTTGTATGTCTATTTTCTTCACCAGTTTAGGAAAGTTTTCCATTATTAATTTATCAAATAGGTTTTCTTTTTTTTTTATTATTATTAGTTAAGGTATTACAAATGTGTCCTCATCCCCCCCATTAACCCCCAACCTCCCCCCCACACACACTCATGCTCCCATCCCCCTGTTGTCCATGTCCATTGGTATGGCTTATATACATGTATACAAGTCCTTCGGTTGATCTCTTCCCCTTACCCCCGCCCTCCCCTACTTTCCTTCTGAGGATTGATAGCCTGATTGCTGTTTCTCAGTCTTTGAGTCTGTCCCTTTTCATCAGTCTATGTTGTTCTCTATAATCCACAAATGAGTGAGATCATGTGGTATTTATCTTTCTCTGGCTGGCTTATTTCACTTAGCATAATGCTCTCCAGTTCCATCCATGCTGTTGCAAAAGGCAAGAGTTCCTTTTTTTTTACCGCAGCATAGTATTCCATTGTGTATATGTACCACAGTTTTCTAATCCACTCATCTGCTGATGGGCACTTAGGCTGTTTCCAAATCTTAGCTATGGTGAATTGTATCAAATAGGTTTTCAATTTCTTGCTCTCTCATCTCCTTCCAGCACCCCCATAATACTCATGTTGGTATGCTTGAAATTGACCCAGAGGATCCTTACACTATACTCAACTTTTGAATTCTGTTTTCTTCTTGCTGTTCTGATTGGGTGGTTCCTGCTTCCTTATATTCTAAATAGCTAGTTTGATTCTGTGCTTCATCTATTCTACTATTGATTCCCTGTAAATTATTCTTCATTTCAGTTAGTGTATCTTTAATTTCTGACTGATTCATTTATGATTTCCATGTCCTTTTTTATGCTGTTGAAGCTCTCACTAAGGTTTTTGAGTACCCTTATAACTATTGCTTTGAACTCTGTATCTGGTAGTTTGCTTGCCTCCATTGCATTTAGTTATTTTTCTGAAGATTTCTCCTCTTCTTTTATGTGGGACCTGTTTCATTTTCTCTACATTTTGGCTGCTTCCCTGTGTTTGTTTCTATATATTAGATAGAGCTGTTATGTCTCCTGGACTTGTAGAGTGGCCTTATGTAGTAGGTGTTAGGGCCCAGTGGCTCAGCCTTCCCAGTTACCCAAACCAGGCATTCCAGGTATGCCCCTGCGTGGGCTGTGTGCACTGTCCTGTTGTAGTTGAGCCTTAACTGCTATTGACACATCACTGGGAGAAACTGACTCCCAGGCCAATTTGTTGTGAGGTCTGGCTACAATGATAGCAGAGAAGCTGCTGTGCAGGGACCTACTCCATAGAACAGGACTTGCTTCAATGGGGCTTTGGTGCCCACTGCATCCACTCCTTGAGTGTGTTAGTCGTGGAGGTGGTAGGATTGTAACCCAGCCTGTTTTGAAGCTATCCACCAGGTGCATTGGCTCTGAGGCCTCCCAAAGGTGCAAGGTCAGCCACCGCCTGTGCCCTGCCCAGGTCACCTGGCATGAGCTACAGAGTGGTCTGCATTTGGCTGCTACTTGTGCTTGGTTTGGGAAGTGCCCAGGAGGGGCAAAGTTGCACCACCTTCTTAACTATTTAAGAGCAACACTTTATCTTTTCACACATTTGTCAGAGACCAAATGCCACATTGGTTGTATTATGTTGCTCACAGTCTACAAATTATAGTAAGATATTCTCAGAGCTTATACTTGTATTAGCCTCATTCTTCTTCTGAAAATTTGACTATCCCTCCCCTCAGAAGGAAGGAACAATAAAGATAAGTGAAATTCCCACAAATCAGCTGCAAAATATGAGGATGTGGTGATGATCCCATTACCGCAAAAAGACTCTGGGGCCCCTGGGTGACATCAGGAAGCTGGTTTTTACGTGGTTACTGTAGGGAAGGAAACTCAGTATCGGATATGCATAGTGCGGCATGCCCTGTGCGGGACACTTTACAAATACCAACGCATTTAGTCCTCATGGGAATCCCAAGCAGCTAGCATTATAATTAGCCCTGTTGCACAGGTGAGGGAAGTCAAGCTCAGAGAGGTTAAAGAATATGCTCGAGGTTACAGAGCTCCACACAGCACAATCGAGATGTACCTATCTCCAAAGCTGTGGTCTTTCCACTACATTACATTTCTTACAAAAGGTAAGAAACCTGATGTAACATAATGAGCAATTAATGAAAACATCTGCCCACTCTTAGACGGCTTCTGCAGAGCTGAAGAGCTGTGTGGCTTACAACATTAGCAGAAGCACCCAGGGCTCCGGCAGGAAGGCAGGGTACATGACCTGCAGAGTCAAGCTTCATCTGCTCCTCACACTCACACTCCAGTTGCTCATAGGGAGCGGGAAGCGTGTTCCCTGCGTGGAGAATCTGTCGCGCTTAGTCACCCTGATATTGCATAACAGATATGACATTTCCCCAACAGCATGGCATGCTAACTGTTAAAAATAATAATAAAAAGAACAACAATGTTGACAGCCAGATGGCTGTTAAAAATTTTTTTCATTGTCTATTATAAAAGCCAACACTTACAGAAGCTGATACCTTAAATTTTGCAGGGTGTGAAGCTCTGAAGAAATACATTAACATTACATATACCATCCTGAAATATAATACAAAATAAAAGATATATAGTTGGTTCAGAGGATTGGGTGCCAAAACGTTAATGTTCTCACCTTAACACCTTAACTTGTTGCATCTTAACTTAAACCTGATAAAGCAGCCCAAATACAATAGACACAGAAAGCATTAAATCACACAGAAACCACCGCCATCATCACCAACTTACACTTGTGAAATGGCCTTGTTCCTGCTACCCCTGCATTCCTCACCACCTTTCCATCCACTCCCCACCAGCAGCCAGACCCTCTTCTTGAAACACATACCTGATTGTGTTGTACTCCTGCTAAAGACCTTCCCATTGTTCTCCAAATAAACTTAAAACTCATGACCATAGTCAGCACTCTTCAACCTGATCACATCTTACTCTCCATCACACCCACTAAGCTCTACTTTGTCTCTCTTTTAGTTCCCTGACCACACCGGTCTGCCTTGGGACCTTATTACATGCATGTCCTTGCCTGAATCTCAACCTTCCCCCCACCCACCCCCCCACCCCCCCCCACCCCCGGCCACTCCAAGCCTACCACCTTAACCCAGATAGTTCATTTTCTTTCATCAAATTTCTGCCTAAATGTCACTTTTTCAGAATATCTAAATTAGGTGTCCCCTGTTATATTTTCTCAAAGCACCCTATTGTTCCACCTTCAACACAATTATAACTGAAACTTAACAGTTAAGTATTTAGGTCTTTGTTAAATTCTGTTTCTCCTACTAGAATGTAAACTCCATGATATCAAGAGAAAATGACTATCTTATTTATTTCACTATTGCTAAGTGCATTCTACATTATGTTGTTCATTCAATATTTGTTGAATAAACAAAGGGATGATGAATGAATAAATAAATGAATGGGCATGGGTACCCTTTCTTTGAAAGACTTTGCTTTCTAATAATTTAGGATAATCTGAAGCAGGTTTTCTTGCAAACTGAGACCCTGTCAAATTATCACTCCTGGGTCTCAGGATGACCCACTGCCCCAGGCAGATGCTCTCTTACCACTGTTATCCTGCTGTCAGTGCATCTTATCTGCAAGATGGCTCTCGTGGCACCAGCACATGGGTTATAAGCACAGCACTCATGTCTTCAGCACAACACCAATCATAAGGGGCAAATTTTTGCCTTGCACAAAATTAGCCATCCAGTAACTATTTGTTGCATTGGAATCTGAGAGTTGAACAAGCCCTATGAAAAATCTCCACATGTTATATCTGAAAGTTTAGTTTATAATGGAGATGCAAACTATTTAAGAAAACAAGAGCGAAAGAAAGCAGTATTTCAAACTGAAACATGAATTTTGTAACGTGTTGTTTTAAGTGTTTATGTTATAAAAGTAATGACTTTAAATTAAAAATATGCACTATAATTTTTTGTTGCCATGTATAAAACTGTATATTGGATTGACTAGAAATTTTTAAGGTATATTCTTGTTGAGGATATGGATTTTTTCTTAGTTAAACTCTACCTCTAAATACCAAATTAAAAACAAAAAGCAGCACTCTGAGAGGTTTAACCTCTTTTTATGGAGCAGAAAGTTCTATTTCTATTTCAAGAATCTGGAGACTCAGAGAAGGATATAAAGTGTGGGCAGTGTTACAAATAGGTTTCTAGTCCACAGAACTCTGCACTGTCCATGTATCAGTGGTAACCATGCCAGAGCCTACAGATATATCATTGAAGTTCAATGATGGAGAGACGGTACTGAAATATGAAAATACCAATTAAGAGCAAAGTTACTACTTTCTTCTTAGTATTTACTATAGAAGTCTTTCCCAATCCTGCAGTTAATTGCCAGATGCTAAAACAATGATGAGAAAAATGCAAATAAATTAAAGACAAGACCCTAAAGGAGTTAAAGCAGTAACCAATCTGGGTAGATAAGAAACAGCAACGCCCCAATCTTTATTATGGTCTAGCACCCAATCAATGATCTAAAGTGCAGATGAGATATGAAAACATAAGCTCAGCAGTTGTGACAATTCTAGGGATGGAACTCATGCAGGAGACAGTTAATATCCACACATGCCCACGTGCACTTACACACACACACACACACACACACACACAGCATAAATAAGCCAGCAAGTCCCACTCCTGCATATACACCCTCCCCTGCTCCCACCCCCATGCCATCGGGAAACTCAGGCTCCTTGTCCTCCCCATGCAGCCACCATTTCTAAGTGTTAGACTCCAGGAGTGTGGCCAGAAGCCCTCATGGATACTTCATACCTGCTTAGCATCTGCTGATATGTTGGCTGGGGTCAGCTGCTGAACCCATCACAATAACAGCAATGATTAGAGACCAGAAAGGTATTAACTCAAGCAGCTCTTTTTCTCTCTCCTTCTCCCTCTCCCTCCCTCCCTCTATTGGATATACACATTTGAAGCCCTGAATATTTCCTTTGCCTTTCCTGGAATTATGTAACCACTACCGTTTTGGGATCTATCAAAGCAAGTTCTTATCAAATGGCTTATCTCAGGGTCTGTCTTCTGTATGAAATATGAGTCAGTCACAGGATGAAACAATTTAAATTAAACTTTGTCTGCACTGCAGTTTCCTCCTACAGGACTATGATTCCCATCTTCCCCAAGTTCAAGTCAGGCCAGGTCTCTTTGCTAGGCCGTGGGCAGCCCTGGCTTTATTTTTGCAGTCACCTCAGAGCTCTTGTGTAGATAAGGAAAGAAAAACTGACAGTCATGGGTGGGAACTGGCATCAACACCCCATCGGATGTTACTGGGAAATCAGATAACATGGGAATCTTAGACGTTATTCCTAGGTGAGCCTGATTTTATCACTTCTCAGTATAAGCAGTTGGTTGCTGCCCAAATTACTTGGGATTGACTATCATTCTACTATTGTCAGTTAACACTTAAGCTTTAAAGGTTTTTCACTCTTAAAGAGGCCCTTAAACAATGCAGTTTGTTCTAGGAAAAACCACACCTTACAGCTTCATTAGATTATAATTCAATGTTTTAGACGTGGAAAGGTCTGATATTGAGACAACTAGGTCAAGAAACAAATTGTGCCTACTTCCCATTTTTCCTAGTTGCGGTCAAAGTTGTGCCACCATTCATTGTGAGACTTTGGGTGGATTGCTTAACTGCACGAAGCTCAATTTGGCCCTCTTTCAAAAACAGAGATTTCAGTCTCTTTTCATGTCACAAGATCATAAAATCCATTCACTGTACAGACATAAAGTACCAATGTAACTTCGGAAAACATGATATTTACTTCACTCTTTGGAAGTCACATAGCACAAGGAGCACGGTGAAGTCTGGGTGCCATAAAAAATAAAGGGAAAGGCAGGGTTATATTTACGGCAGGAGAGGTGAGTGTGAGTTGAAGAAGAAAGTGTTCTTAATACAATTAACACATGAATATATTCTTATGAACCTAAGACATGAGACAATGCAACATAGTTCATATACTTAGAGTTAGACAGTCTTTGGGTCAAATTTCAGCACAATTCAGCAAGTCATTTTATTCTGAAGCTCAGTTTCTTTACCTGTAGAATGAGGACTAAGTTAGTTTTTGGTCAGTTATAGGTGTTCCACCAACTGTAGTAACACCTCTAGAATAAAATATGTTGATTTTCTGAGAGTGGCTGGAAGGTAACCATGGTAAAAAAGAGGGGAAGAAAACAGCTTTAAATGCAGTCACATAATGAATACATTCTTTCATCCACCTACCCCCCTTTTTTTAATTCTCACTTGAGGATATTTTCCCATTGATTTTAGAGAGAGTGGAAGAGAGAGGGAAAAACAGAGAAATATTGATGTGCGAGAAGCACATTGACTGGTTGCCTCCTGCACACACCCTGACCAGGGCCTGAGCCAGGGAGGAGTCTGCAACTGAAGTGCGTGCCCTTGACCGAAATCAAACCTAGGTCCCAGGTCGACGTTCTAGCCACTGAGCCAAACCAGCTAGGGCCATCCACCCTTTATTCAATCATTCACCAAGCATTTATCAAAACCTACTGTGTGATAGGAATGATGCTAGAGTTTGCGTGTTCTTCTGTAAGGGAGCAAGACATACACACAGATAATCATGGTGCAATGAGTCAATTGCCAGACAAGAGGGAATCAGGGTTACTTCTCAGAAGAGGTGGCATGAGGGTTGAGCTGTGAATGTTGGCCAGGAGATCACAGAGATGAATTATTATGTTCCAAGGGTAGAAAAAGGCCAGTACAAAGGAGTGGCTGTGGGAAAAGCATGGGATGATCTTGCTCATGCTTGTAAGTCCAGGACTGAGTGCACTATCTGATGATGCATCTTGAGTGCTCAGTAATGCATAGAATTGAGAAGAAAAAGAAAACGAAAACTATTCCAGGTCTGAGAGTAAGAAGAAGGATCCAAGAAAAACTAAAAAGACTGAGATTATTATAATGAGAAGCATAGTTATAAGATGAAGGGAATAAGATAGGCCAATGTTCGCTGCTAGACAGTGGCGGTGGGAGAGGGCACTGGCTGTGGAATTCAGATGCCTTCTCTATGATCCTCCTTTAGCCACTAGTTGCTTGCATGGCCCTGAGTAAGTCACCTCCGTATTTCTCAATTCCAAATTCCTCAGCTCTAAAATCAGACAACTGAACCCACTGAGCTCCAATATATCTTCCAGTTCTGTTCCATATTTGTTAACTTTCTACTCAGTACCAGGCACTGTGTTATCCGTTGGAGTTCCAATGATGAATAAGATATCATGCTGGTGATTCTCCATTTGCTACTTTGACATGCTCAGATCCATCTCGTCCCTTTTCTGCCCTCCTCTGTTCCCTGGAAGCACAACTCCAACTCCTTCTGGTGTCCATCACTCTTACACAAAGGTAGCATTTGTGGCAGGTTGGAAATGGCAGGAGAGAGGTTGGTTAAAAAGAGGTTGCTCCCCCCTTGCTTCATCTCTGATGGCTGGTTATGATCACTTCTCTTCCCAACTACAGCCCCTGCCTGGCAACTCACCTTCCATGGCTTCAGCCAAGTGGGATTCAGTAACACTATTTCCCCCTTGCTCCTCTAGGCCTAGATAGGCCAATGGCCTCTTATGTTTGCTAGTGCCTGAGTACCTCAATACCCCCTCAATCATTCTGCATTAAAATTTCTTCAGTTGCCCTAGCTGGTTTGGCTCAATGAATAGAGCGTCGGCCTGTGGACTGAAGAGTCTCAGGTTCAATTCAGGTCAAGGGCACATGCTCAGGTTGCAGGTTTGATCCCCAGTAGGGGGCGTGCAGGAGGCAGCCAATCAATGATTCTCTCTCATCATTGATGTTTCCATCTCTCTCTCTTCCTCTCTGAAATCAATAAAAATATTTTTTTTAAAAAATAAATAAAATAAAAATAAATAAAATTTCTTCAGTTAAACCATGTCAGTGGAATTCTTTGCCATGGGTCCCTAACTGATACAAAGTCTAGAGTGCAACTGAGGAGGCAGAATTATCAATATGTCATTTCTCCCCAAATAAAACATCATGGGAAAACCCAAAAGGCAGAAGTGCTGAAAAGCTAAAAAAGTGAGGCTCAAGGGGAGTGTTTATGGAAAGGGAGGATCTTAGGATCAGGATGCGAGAATGAATGGCATGGAAGAATGGACATAAGGGAGTTTGCTCTTGTTGTTTGTACTGCTGCTATTATTTTCATATTCAAAACAATTTTCCAGATGTAGAGCCCAGAGAGAAATAAAAGCTGCCATACTAGAATAAAGAGCATCACATACCAATGGAAGAACAGGTATTTTTTCAGATGGGAATTTCAACAATTCAATTTTTGCTGTTTTACATGTTAATAATTTTAGTGTTATTAGCTAAGTGTACAAATTCAGAAGCTTGTAAGCTATGCAAGCTCTATACAAAAAGACAATTTTTTTAATTTGGTTTAAAAAGATAGCTGGGAAACAAAGATTAATGAAACCAATAGCTTCTACAGCAAAATCAATGAAATTCTTTCCTAACTCCTCAGTAATTAATATCATAAGCCACAGGCTGGAGCAACTCCTAACTTTCTCTACTGCCACTTATGCTGCCCTAGAGAACACAATAGCTTCCTCTGTGGTCCTTGAAGGGCAGATGTCCACTGCCCCACTGTTGATATCACTGTGTTATGAGTAGAGTAGGAAGCCGGACACTGCAGCACAGACACAGCTGGCACGCACGCAAGGACAGCCCAGCAATGTGGGAATTAGGCCTCTGTTCTACATCATAGTAGAGAGATCAGTTCCAAGACCTTGAGGTGACCTTTTTTTCCCCACTAGAATGGAATAAAGAATCTTATCAGAAACCCATTCACTCAAGTGAAATCACAGGTCAAGGGAGAGTGGAGACATTGTATAATTGAAATACATTGTATCAAAAAACCCTGATTTTATTTTGGTTTTTGGTGTGTTTTTTAAACCTAATTTTATATCTTAGGCAATTTAATTAGTCTGAGCCTCAGTTTGTTCATCCATAAACCAGAATTAGTGATACTTAGTTCATGAGCTCTTGAAATATTTAAGTGAAACCATGTAGGCAAGACTTAGTCTCTAGAGTGTGCCATGCAGTTGGCCTGCAATATGGCAGCTACCCTTCTGCTGGTGTTATTTCAATGTACTGGCCTCAGTCTCTTAGAGCAGCGATTTCAACCATTTTCATCTCATGGTACACATAAATTAATCACTAAAGTTCTGTGGCACACACACACTATATATATATATATATATATACTGATCTGACCCCAACCTAAGGTGAAAAAGGTCAGTGCCCTGACTAAAGTAGTCAGGCACCAGCCAGCTACCTGTTTGCACTAGAAATGACCAAATTGTACTGACTCGACCACACATTCCATTTTTTCCAACCATGTTTCACCCTAACCTGTTCTCAGCACCTTACTCGGCACTCATGTCTCCATGCCTCACTTCACTGAAACTGAATCCACTCTATGAACTCACTCACCTCACATCCTTTCCACTTAGAATCCGAGAAGCTCCCACCCACCACCCCTAGGTTTCTGTGCCCTTACATACCAGAACATAGGCGCCTAAGGGAAGCACAAGCACATGACAGGAAGGAAAAGCAGCAGAAAACTTCAGGCTCATAAAGAAAAGTTCTAGAGCTTTAGGATGAAATTAAACTGATAAAATGGTTTGAACTGCCATTCTAATGAACTTGATAAATTGGTCACTCAAAAAAAATATAGAGTTAAATATCTTTATTGCCTGAAACAGAAAGAAAAGAAAAAAAAAACGTTGTATAAACTTCAAGGGTGAAAGGTGACACTTTGGGGGAAAGGGTCTTTCGCCCATGATACACACGTGCTCCCCATCATGGGGTTACCTGTTTCACTGCTCCATGAAGTTGACTTTGCCACATGAAGAGTAGGTTAGATTTATAATCCATCATCCTGTAGCTCATGCTAAAAAGTTGTTAGCCTGATCGGAATTTAAAAGCAGTTTAAGGTTATAGTCACAGTTCCTTGAGTCTAACACCTGTGACTTATTTGTCTTTAACAGCAGAATTGGACTGGTATATAACAGGTACTCCAAGAGATGTTCATTAAATGAATGATCTGGCAGAGGAAAAGCCTAGCCATACGTAGGTGCCTTGGGGACCCTCAGTTTTTGTGTGTGTGTGTGTGTTTTTTTTTGGGGGGGGGGTTGTTTGTTTGTTTGTTTGTTTGTTTTGTTTTATTTTTTGAGCCATGAAGACCTAGTGACCTCGACATAACAATTCTGCATAAGCATGTGCAAGCTGTGTCTTGTTCTAGATGGGGAATCCAATCCATCTGAAAGTCACTGTGGGAAACCATGGACTGCTAGCAAGGTGTGAGGTCCCAGGCTGCTGAGCTGAGCCTACTACTCGCACAATGACAAGGGCAGGGAAGGTTTCTCAGCTGTGAGGAATAGCAAACTGGTCTGAAATATCTAATATCAAAACCATATGCCTTTTAAGGTGAGCAACCACAGACAGTCTCCTTTGGGGAGAGGGTGGGGAAATCCTATTAAAGTCCCAGCAGATTTCCAGATGTGCTCAGCAATGAACCAATTATCACTGGGTCAGCCCTCCGAGCCAGAGGTCTTGACTTCACTCCCACAGGACCTCTTGCTGAGCTGACACAAAATTATCAAAAAATATTTGCAGGGAGATATTTAAAGAGACTTTAAACATATGCATTGTTACAGGACTACAAAGTTGACCACACCTGCATGCAAAGGAGTAAGAAATACTAACTTTAGTAGGCCGAAGGAGGGTTTCCCCCATTGCTTTCAACTCCAAGAATCTGAACAAATAAAAAGTTATTCTAACATTTGGTCTGCAGAGAGTAACAGTCGAAAACCAGAAGTGGTATTATTTTGTATGATAAATGCAGAAGCTTGTAGGCAACTGCTTCTGAATTCCTTGCACTGACCACAGTGCCAGTAACATAGTAAGCACCCAATAAATAATTGTTCATTGAACAAGGCAACCTTCTTCTCTGGAGCCACCAAATTCCTTCCTTTTCACAATAACATTCTGTGGCAAGGCCCATCTATAGCAATGGTTAAACTCTCTTCCCCTTCCACCTCATTCTCTACTTTATCAAATTGTTTCTCCACAGAATCCTTTCCATGACTTGTGCTACTTTCTGATGAATGGGGAAATTTAAGGCCAGGAGAGAAGGTCAAGGCCATGGGTTAAAACCAAGACCGAGTACTTAAGGACTTAAACTGTAAATCCACTTCCCTGTGCCGTGGAGATGGTTCTAAAAGCACTGGCTCATCACTCCAGCTATGTCTCCCATATTCCCACATATCCACCAATATTACTGCAGCCCTCAGAAGTGGGAACCCTAATGAACAGAGACAGTGAGTGACTCACAGAACCATGAGTTCTTCTGGGCCCACAGACCTTGAGGAAGAAAATACTCAATATCAACATAACAATATATATATATATCTCGTTGAAAGTGTTACAGATGCCCCCTTTGTTTGTTTGTTTTTCCATTTAACATTATTTCCTTAATACCTCCTAGTAAAGTGGTGTCAAATATTGATGTTTGAGATTAGATAAAATACTCAATAACTAATGTTAAGAATAATTTGAGCCTCCTAAATTTATAAGCATTCCTCAGAGCTTGGGAGGAAAAAAAAGTGAAAATGAAGTATTTTCCAGTTTACTAAATTTTCTAATGCAAAATTTAGTGCCCTTTTTAAGGCTTTCAGTAAGCTGAAAACAAGGATATTGGTTAAAACAAGGATATTGTCTTCACTTTTTGTTTTTGGTATCTCTCCTTGACCACCAATATAATTAGTGCCTCCTAAATTTTTCTGCATAATTTTCCTAAAAAGTAACCATGCTACAAAGCAAAATTTTTTTCTTCAATTATGCATTTATTCAGTAAATATGTATTTGGCACTTACAGTATCAAGTCACTGAGCCAGGCACTATGGAGTGTATAAGGAAAATTCATAGTCTACTGGAAAATCTTTCATCATCCATCCCAGAAAAGCAGAAACCATTTGTATTTCAAATAAAAGGAATTTAATATATGGGAATTGACTACACAGGTGATAGAAGAGCAAGAAGCCCATCAGAGAATGGTGAAGCAATCCAGAAATAAATAATAGGCACTACCGCCATACATGGGCAGGAAGATGAGGAGATCGTGCTCCTGAAATCCAAGAGCAGAGACCACCAGTCAGAGGCTGGAACTATCAAGTGGGAATTGGAGCCCGAAGGAGATACAGCTTCCCTGGAGACACCTGCCAAGGCAGAGTGGTTGGGGAAAAGACCTTGGTTTTTCATGCCTGTGCCGCCCAGCAGAAAACCCACGCCATATGAAAGCAGTTGACAAAGGAGTATGGGCTGCACAGGTGATACCGGGCAGAGCAGGGACAGACAAGGACTGGAGCTGAGAGCAAGCAGGCCATACACAGCGAACTGTGACACCTGATTAAGAGCCAAATACAAATTAGCCATACCACAGGGAAAGTAAAATAACCTGACAATCATTGACTTAATGTGGTTAAAACGAGAAATCATGAAAATTTAGAGAAAAGAGATGATTCCATTTAGAATTGCCAATGCTTTATGAAACCAAAATAAAAGAGAGAACTTTGAATTTTTTTAAAAAATAACTAGAATTTTGAAAGCTAGAGGAGACATAGAAAGGATCCTACTTTGCAAAAATCTAAAGACATGTAAAAATTCTGGAATCATCTGGGATCATATTGCAGATAAACAATAGTGCCAAGTTAAGGATTGTGAATTTTTCCTGGTAGATGAGAAGAGGTCACTGAAGATTTTAGGGAAAGGAAGGGATAAAATCAGAGCTGTAATTTAGGGATTTTTTTTTTTTTTGGCAGCACACAAAAACCATTAGGAATGGAGATATCAAGTAAGAAGTAATAAAGTCCGGAATCAAGGCATGGCCATGGGGCTGCATAGAGCCTTTTATAATTAATGAAACGTCAACCAGTTAGAGGTTTGGGGCAAACAACTGGAAATGTGAGCTCCCTGAGAGCTCAGAAAAGATATCCAGATTGCATCCATACTTTGGGAATACCATGTGCAAAGTAATATAAGTGTAAAGCCTGAAGATGGATAAAATCATGCAGACAGAAAAAGAGAAGAGAACCATGTTTCAGAAAAGCCTTGGGCATAGAGGAAGAAGAGGGTAAGAAGAGAAGAAGGAAGACCCAGGAGAGTACTGTATTACATTTCATGGTGAAGAGTTTTAGAAAGGAGCGAATGAGCAAATATGTAAAATGCAGTAGAAAAGTCCAGGAGAATGAATAGTGTAAAGGGGTGGTAGGGTTTCTAATTTTATGGGGAATTTCAGCAAGTATTCAGAACTGAATTTGAAATCAAAGGACTTGGGCTGGAGGAATGCATAAAATAATTTCTCTCTACATCATACGTTCTGCTTATATATTATTCCTGCTTCTTCATTGCACTAGTAGATGTGCAGGTTGTTGCATCCTCTTTGTCTCTTCTCTGCATGATCTTTCAGTTCTACACCCTCTGCTAAATGCTTCACACTCTTGATATTCCAAAGAGAGTGCATTGTCCTGTCACAATGCCCACCAGAAATCTAATCATGCTCAGCCAGCGAGAGTGGGGGCACACTATATGCAAGTTGGCTTCCTAAGGACTTGCACGTTCTCATGCATTTAGAAGGGACTATGTGCATAACAGAAAAACTGACTGTCAGGTATAATCAGCAACTAACTTTTGCAGTGAAGGCTAAACAAAGTGTAGCATGATTTTGTAATGGGCATTACTAGCATGGTTTTTATTTTTTTCCTAGCAATTCTACAGAAAGCACTAAAGAAGAGGAAATATAGGTTAGAGTGACACACTTTTATAAACTAGTATGTTGCCCTCTCCAGAAATCCAAGCACTCGAAGATCTTATCCACAGTACTAAGTTTAAACTACTTAGACAGTAATTGAAAACCCTACACAATCTGATAATAGCCAACTTCTCCAGCGTTCTCTTTCTAACCATTCAGTTTAATTCAACAAACATTTATCAAGCACTTACTCTATTCCAGGCATTGTGCCAGTCATTACATCAAGCACCCATCAGCCAATTACACATTGCTGCCACCACTGCCACCACTCCGTTGCTGACCAGGCTCCTCTCATCAGGAATGCCTCTGCCTTTCTCTGCACATATTGCAATCCCTCCATCAGAGGCAGCACACTTAGTGGAAAGGATGAGGGGCTTTACAATCATACTGGTTTAGATTTAGATCCAGAACTGAATTACCACCACTTAAACTCTTTGTGCACACTTTCTTCCTCTTTCTCCCTTACAGTGTCATTGTGATAGTTAAACACATGCAAACAGCACCTAGGAGAAAATATGAAGGTAGTTAGAACCATACCAGGAATTTGTAAGTGTTCGATAAATGCAAAAAGTAGTTGTAGTAATAGTAGTCATATTTTAATTCCCAGCTGAAGATGTACCTCTTTCAACACTCTCCATTATAATGCCAGCTCAGGGTCCAGACCCACATGGTTCTCATCATGCAGCTTTGCATATGTCTTATATCTTTACATAGATTAAATCCCCTTGGAGGAAGATTGTTATAAATTTTTATATTCCTCCACTATACAAGCACATGCACCGCTAATGATAACAGTAAATATCATTAGGGGCCTTCCTTCATTCCGTGCTGCCCCCCAGTGGTCAGTGCACATCATAGCAAGCAATCAAACATAGTGTGTGTATAAAATGTATATATCCTATATAATGAAAGGGTAATATATAAATAGACCAAATGGCAGAACAACCGAACAACCAAGCAAAGCATAATATGCTAATGGTATGCTAAGGCTGCTCAACCGCTTGCTATGACATGCACTGACCACCAGGGGGCAGATGCTCCAACTGAGCAAAATGGGCCGGATATGCCCTGGAGCCCTCCCACGGTCCCTCCCCAGCTGGATCATGCACCAGTGGGGTCCTCAGCCTGGTCTGCACCCTCTTGCAATCTGGGACCCCTCAGGTGATGTTGGAGAGCCGGTTTCAGCCCGATCCCGCAGGCCACTCCCCTTGGGAGGGTGCCCGGCGCAGGGCTCATGGCTGGTGAGCGCTGCTATGGCAGCATGAGCCTCTCCCTATCGGGACTGATTGGGCACGAGCCTGTGGCAGGCACAGTGGGGCTGGGATGAGCGGGGGTGGCAGGTAGGAGCTGCAGGCGGCGTTGGACTGTTGGTTTCGGCCCGATCCCTGCAGGCCACCCAGAGGGATCCAACTTGTGCATGAATTTGTGCACCAGGCCTCTAGTATGTATATATATGTGTGTATTGTAGACATATATAATATGTGTATGTATTATATGCATACATGTGTATATTATATTATGTGTATACATATAATATGTATGTGGATTAATTCAGTGGACCCTAAGGAACACTCTATTGAGGATGGCAAACCTTAGTTCTTTCATCACCAGGAAAAAACAGGTTTGTAGGGAGGAAGGTGACGGTAGAATCTCCTTTTTAAGGGACCTTTAATAGTATTTCTGCTTGTTACCAGTCTGGGTTGGCTTAGTTTCATTCCTGCTAGAGGCTCAGGGAAGGGGGTAGACTAAATATTTGTAATTCCACCAGTTCACCCCATTATAACACCTCCAGGTCATCATGTCTTCGGAACCTGCTTTGTAAAGTGCAGCCTACCTGGGAGCCAGGCCAAGGCCCTGTGTCCCTGAGCTTCACCCACAGGCATGTTGCTGGGACCAGCCAGAGCTGGCCTGTTTCTAGTGAGACAAACAGCCATCAGCTGATGCTTTGATCATCCAAAGAAGTGATCACAGCTGCTTCAGAGGTAATCGGCAAAGAATGTCAGGAGGCAATGGCCCAAGGGAGTAGAAATGCTTTTGCTCTCTTGGATGGTAGTTTCGCAAGCCAGGGACAGATGACAAGCTGGAAATAGCACACATCGCGTCAAGTATTCGTGATAGCACCAAGAAATGGCGTTAGTCTGCAAGCCAGACCACACATCGGCCACCCCTTGCATGAGAGGAACCAGTGCCTGAAACAGATAAGTTTCCCAACATGACTAACTTACTGAGTGACTATCTTTTCTTGCTTTCCCCTCCTGCTGCTGACGGGAAATGAGGCTTCAGTGAACGCACAGACTTGAGGAAGCCTGCTGATCTGAGGCACGTCATCCCCAGAGCAGGTCCTCTGGAGCAGAAGTGGACACTGCCCCCAGCCTAGTGGACTCACTGTTGTTTCTCATCTCCAGAACTAAAGGGGATAGACCTAGCACCTCTGTCCACTTGTGAGGTCACTTTCAATGCCAATTCTGGACTGACAAAAATTAGTGCAGATTATATAAATTGCATATTTCATTTTAATAAATCAAACTGTTCCAAGGTTAGTCCTGCAATGACATCATCACATTCATTCAATTTTCATGTCTATTTGCCAGTTTCCCAAGTTTTGTTCTATAGAACAGTAGTTTCATGAATTATCAACAGAAAAAACCTATAAGGGAGGGTTCCAAAGAGAAATGAGTTTGGGAAATTGATGAGTATGATTTCTTGAGCGAGAGAGGGAATGGCACTGCAGTCCAGCGATGGCACAGGCCCTGGGCTCACCCACAGAGTGGGCAGGATGCACAGGCCTCCAGTGAAATGTTTGGGGAGATTCAGGGAGGGACCCTCCTTTTCAGTGACTGTGGATGGCCTGCAGCAGCAAGCCCTAACCCTCCACATTAAAATGCATTTCCAGTGCCAGGTGAAATAAATCTACTAATAAACTCTTAAAACGCTTATTTCCCAAGAAAATTCCAGAAATATGGATCCTTTTAAAGTCAATCTTGAAAAGAAGTTAAAAGTTGTCTGCAAAGAGCAGCAGTAAATACCATATGGATGATTCAAGATCATCACCTACCTTCCTGTTGTTCTAAGGCAGCGGTTCTCAACCTGTGGGTCGCGACCCCTTTGGGGGTCGAATGACCCTTTCACAGGGGTCGCCTAAGACCATCGGAGAACACATATATAATTACATATTGTTTTTGTGATTAATCACTATGCTTTAATTATGTTCAATTTGTAACAATGAAAACACAGCCTGCATATCAGATATTTACATTACGATTCCTAACAGTAGCAAAATTACAGTTATGAAGTAGCAATGAAAATAATTTTATGGTTGGGGGTCACCACAACATGAGGAACTGTATTAAAGGGTCGAGGTATTAGGAAGGTTGAGAACCACTGTTCTAAGGTGTATTTTTATAAGTGACAAGTTGGCCATTAAATCCATTGATTGGGCCCTAGCTGATGTTGCTCAATGGTTAGAACACCAGCCTGTGGACTGAAGGGTCATGGCTTTGATTCCACTCAAGAGCAGGTCAAGGGCACAAACCTCAGTTGCAATGCCCATCTCTGGCCCCAGTCTGAGCACATGCAGGAGGCAACCTATAGATATGTCTCTCTCACATCCATGTGTCTCTGTCTGTCTCTCCCCCTCCCTTCCACTCTCTAAAAATCAATGGAAAAAAATATCCTCAGGTGAGGATTAACAACAAAAAATCCATTGCTTGGGAATGTATCTTTATTGATTCCAGACACAACTGCATTGAAGGTTCCCTTCAGTTGAGTAATAACCCTGTGAAAGTGCTGACTCTTCTAGATGGTATTGGAACATGCTCCCTTCCTGTTACCTCTTTAATTATCATTTTAATAACAACCCAGTAGTCAGCCAAACTCCTCTGCTCAGGCAGGCCTGGAAATGCACTGAGAGGTGGGGGGAGAAGGCAACTGTCTCCCAAAGCGAACAATGCCCCATGGCTATGCTTCCTTGTCATGCCCCCAAAATGCCCTAATGTCATGAACAAAATACACCCCAATATTTAAGCCACTTTCTGTACATCCAAGAGGCTTGGTGAGGGCAAGGGATCTTTCAGGCTACAGTGAACTGTCCAAGTGGATTCTTGCCACAATGCCCATGATCCTGTGCTAACTCACTTGAATTGGGCTGGGAGTTGCCAGAATCAAGTGACAGTCCTGGCTCTGCCATTAACCAGCCATGACAAAGGGCAATTTTCTTCACCTCTTGGTACTTCCATTTTCTAACCTGTAAACTAAGGAGGTTTCTATCAGTTGATCTTGGGGACTCTTTTGGTATCATTTCTAGCCACTAGATAATGGCTCTGTGCAAAGAGGAACCACATCTTTCTTGTAACTACAGCACTGAGTACAGTTTCTAGAACATAACAGGTGCCAAATGGATATTTTTGAAAGCATGAACTCTGAAATAAGTAACATGCTGAGTTCAATCCAAAATAGGCAGCTGGTTCCTATAATTCAGGATAAATGCCCCTCTTTTCCCTTGATGACCAAAATGCCTTTCATTTTTGTCTTGATTTTCTATATGATACCCTAGTTTTCCCCCTTACTAGATTTACTTAGCTGGTACATTTGAATACCATTATCACTTACCAGAGTAAATACAAAATCTTCCAACAAGGACTTTTAGAAAAAATACATGAATAATCCAATGTGTCATATGTATGCACTGATTACAACATAAATCATTGTGTGGAAAAGATCATTGAGATAGACAGTGATGACTTTACGATTAGCGGTTCAGAATGTGAAAAGCCATTCTGCCAGAAAAACAAAAACCTGTTACACAGAGGTTCTCAACAAGATAAAAATAGACAGGGCTGGCCCAATGAAAATTGTAAAGGTCAGGCAACATCCCCTTTATAACCCCTTCTCTGAATTCAACAAAGAACTCATCATTTACCATGTATGCAAGTTTAAGCTTTTAATATTTCATTGTGCAATTAAAGACATATGTTAAAGGGATTTGGAACAATGGAAAACAGATGGGGATAACTTTGTCAAGAGGGTTTGGTGGAAGGCAGGGATGTCTTCATACCTCTCACACTCCACTACACCTAAAACTGTTCTTACACCTAAACTTCTTTTCTGATGCCTGGTAGTGTGGGGTGGAGGTACAGTGGGGGGTGGCGAAACACTTACCCAAAAAGGACAGGAAAGTGTCGGGTCTGTTCCCGTCTTCCTGCTCCAAGGCCCAGGTCAGGGCCCAGGGCATACTCTGACTGAGCCCTCTCCCCTTTCTGAGGCCAGGACAACCTCCCTGTCCTCCAAGAAGTCATGGGCTACTTTCCTCCCAACCTTGACCCGTGCCCCCAACAGCCTCAGTTTCTAGGGTTCTTAATCACCCAGTTCTTTGGAACTAACCCCAGTCTGATAGGCTGACTCTATTTTTCTTAACAAGAGCCATGGACTGATCCATAATCTGAAAAATAAAAGAGAGAAAGATATTTGAAATTAGATCTGCAAATAATATTGGAGGTACCCCATAATATTGGAGGATAAAAGACCAGGCAGCTTAAAGCATTAGGTAGGGAAAAGCCCAGCACTGCCCAGAGGGGAATCAAGGTTAAGAACAAGAGAAACCGAATGGAGAGTAAGGGCTAAGATTTTAATGTGATTATATACATGATGGCAACAATGAAAATGCACATAGCATGATGAGACAATGTTTAGTACTAGTGAACTAAACAGTGGGAGAAAGAAAACTTGTATTTTTCCTGTAGCAGCAATTCTAAATGTAATCATTACACTATCTATATATATATAAAAGGCTAATATGCTAAGTGTCTGACTGTTTGACCGTTCGACCAGTAGTTATGACACACACTGACCACCAGGGGGCAGAAGCTCAATGCACAGGCTTGGAAACATGAAACAGACTGATGAATCTCAGAGGGAAGCGGGGAATAGGGAGGGTGGGAAGAGATTAACCAAAAATTTTATATGCATACTAGAGGCCCCGTGCACAGATTCATGCACTGGTGGGATCCCTCGGCCTGGCCTGCAGGGATCAGGCTGAATCCATGCACCGAGACCCCAATATCCTCCAAGGGGTCCTGGATTGTGAGAGGGCGCAGGTCAGGCCAAGGGACCCCACTGGTCACGAATCTGTGCACTGGGCCTCTAGTTAAATATAATCATACAGCCATGAATGTATGGCCAATTACCAAGCAAATACAATAGAATTTATGTATATGTTAATGTAATCAAATTTATTGTAGTTTAATTAAGTGACAATGCTAAGCTGAACCCCTTAGTCTTTTTAGCATGTGACTTGTGATTGTCAAATTTTATCTAAGGTATAAAAGACAACATTAGTTAAGAAACCTTGATATTATTTGATTTGTCTAATATTCAACTATATACATATGTGTACAAACATACATATATGTACATATATACATGTATATTCACAGATATTATGTGAGGTATGTTGCTTTATTTTAAATCTCTATTATTTTATGACTTGATACTACATATTGATGTATAATCAAATTAAATAAAATTTATTGTTTGAGAATCTTTTACAGGTTACAATTGCCTCTGGTATGGGCAGCATAACATAGTGCTTGAGGAAACCAACATTGTTGTCAGGTAAATTTGAGTGCGAATACCATTTATGAAACATGTGAACTTGAGCTGAGGGGTTATTTTACCTCTGCATGTCAGTGTGCTTTTCTATGAGATGGCTACAATAATTGCTATGACTCAATATACCAACCAATGGTACCACATGAGGGCTGAGACTCATCGACTCTCAGAGTTGAACAAGGTCTTTAAATTATCCAGTACAACCATCTAATCATACTTGTATAAGTCATCCCTCCTTATGATGACTTTAAAATATCAAAACCTGAAAGATAATGCTAAGGGAAGGCTAAATGTGTAACCAGGGCATCAGATGTGAGGAGTGTTTAGAAGGATAATAATAATAATGATGATGATAATAATGATGATGATAATAATAATAATAATAATAATAATAAATGTTTAAGCCACTTAACCTATACTAGTCCAAACTGTGGAGACCAAGTCTATTTCTGAAGACCTTAGTCTACTTAGGAGTTCTTTGAATTTATAGTTAAACAGTGTGCTTATTACTGTTGATAAACTGTATCTTATAGTTATCTTTCTTTTTTCCAGTTTTATTTATTATCATAGCTAATGATTCCATCTCTTCATTACTGAACCCCAACCTGTACCAGGCAGAGGATTTAAAGGTATGCATATATTATCTTGGACAATTTTAAGAACAACCTCTGATGTGGTTATTATTTGCCCCATTTTACATACGATAATGAGAGTCAGAGAAGATAAAGAATGTGTCCAAGGTCACAAAGCAAGTAAGATATTTCAGACAATAGCAAATACATGCATTTCTAGTTTACAGAACAGTAGGGTTATAGTATTAGCTCTGTATGACCATGTGGACTATTATTTCTATAAACAAGATTTGAGACACATTTGTAATACCTTAAATAATAATAAAAAAAAAAACCAAAAAAAAAAACAAGATTTGAATCATTAGTCTCCTTTGAAATAAAACAAGCAATCCATTAACTTGCCCTATGGCAAAGGATATTCAATAGCGTTTTTAAAAGAAAATTGACTAAAGGTAACTATAAGCAATTGAAAAATCAAAATAGTGGTAGGAAGAAGAGGAGAAAGAAGAAGAGAAGGAAGAGGGATGATGATGATGATGATGATGATGATGATGATGATGATGATGATGATATAAGGACAGTGAAGAATTACGGAAAATAAAGAAGTTCTAGTATTTACTTAGACTTTTTTCCAAGTAATTCTGAGAAATCACCTTTATTTCAGATCTTTCAAAATAAATAGATTGATGTAAAATATATTCATTTCCCAAAAATGGCAGCTGGAATATTCTACTAGACAGTGAGATCTCGCAGGCATACAAATATAGAAACAAACCATGTTCTCTAATGTGTTTCTCAATTTTGGCAAGCATACAGATGTTTTAGGAATGTAGTCATCAAAAAGTCATTGTGAATGTGAGACCAGAATCCTGTGACTACTACAGCTCTGGTAGCAATTCTCCTTTAGGACAATGTTTCTGCTGTCCAGTTTATGGCAAATGATTGGTTTATGACTACTGAGTTCATCCTGATATGAGTCTAGAAATTCTTTTCCATATATTGGCCTTAAAGCTAACTCATAGTTTAATAAGCACGGGCCAGGACCTGAAGCTCCCCCAAGATTCTCTCCAGCTGCACCAGATGCCTGAGTCTGTGGTGCAATTGCAACACATTCATTCAATGAACATTAAATATGTGCTGATAGTACTGTGCTTTCTGCAGTGAGAGGTGCCAATAAGTGAAGACATGGTCCCCATTTAAAAGGAAATTAAACATCACAGCCTTGGAGCCACTTGTTACTTGTTGCCGAACTTCTCTGGAGTCCCTGGGCCAAGAAAACCGTCAATGTATCACACGCCCTGGTGCTGCTATTCACAGAAGGTAACCATAATTCTCAAATATCTTTCAGTCACCAATTCTCCAGCCCCAATCCATTTGTGTTGGCTGCATTCCAGTAGACACCAAGCTATATCGTTCAGCAGTTTCTTCGTGGATTTCTATTTTCAAGTTGGTTGATCTACCTGGAACCACAATCCAGCTTCTCCCACTAGCCTACAGGGCAACGGGTATTTTGCACATTTCTGAATACAGAAAGGAAAAAAGCAGAAAAGGATATCAGAATATCTGGGCACCTTTGCTCATATCTCAGCATGACAGGATGTTCCTCAGCATGTTCATGGCCATAGTCTGGACTTCAGAAAACACACCTCAGAACCTTTTTACTGTTGTACCCATCTGCCTGGGGTACTGTGACTGACATTCCCTCTCCCATTGCCTTCAGGTTACTGCTCAAATATCACCTCTTCAGAAATGCCTCCTCTGGTCACCCTACCTAAAAGATTAAAAAACCCAACATCCTTTCTTCTCTACCACTGTTTCTTTTTATCCTCTAGTCTAGCATCACCAAAAGACTACAAATATTTGTAGCATACATGACATTAGCTTTTTGTTTTATGCTAAATGCCCATTTCTTGGCACTTAACAATCATTAATCAATAGTATATGTTGAGTTAAAACCAAAAAAATGTGTAAAAAAAAAACAAATAACAAATCAAGTTCCTTTAAGCCTAAAGATCAATTATCTGAGCTGAGCAGAGAACTTACTGCTAAAAGCTGGCTCTGCCCACTAGATTATTCAGGTGTTTGTTTGTTTGTTTTTCCTGGCATCTTACACTTTGCTCCCCAGTAGCAGGGCCTCAGGAAGGATTTGGGGAGAGCTTATTAAAGGCTAAGCTTTAGACCCACATAGCCAGGCTCAAGATCAGACTTGTGGTAAAAGCACAGACAGGCACTGAGTGGTGTTGACTCCACCACAATCTAAGGTTTGATCATAACATAGAAATGGGAGATTAGCTAAGAGAGAGCCAATTAGCCAGGACGCTCAATCTCTTTGACCACAATGTATTTTGAAAGTTAAATATTTCATGGAATCTTGCTTCCTCATTCTCAATAACTTAAATCAGGGGCACGGGGAGGTTAAATGGTTTGCCCAACATCCCACAGTGTATCAGCAGAAGTACTGGGTTTGGAAACCACAGGTTTCCATATTTCCTGCTTACGAACACTCTAAAACAGAGAACCCTAAAGGGGCACACAGAACAAATCCAAGTCCTAATGGTATAAGGCAGGAGGAAGTAATTGCACACACACACACACTCACACAGGCACACGCACACACATCCCATACTACAGAATGGATGTACAGTTGCCTTTCCCAAGTTTTCTATAAAGATGGCTGAATTTACAGTTGGAAAGATAAGGGCTCCCTGGTGGTGGTTCTTGCCACTTAGGAACCTGGGTGTCCTGAAGGGACTAAAACTCTTGCTCTTCAATTTCCCATTGTCCCAAGACAACCCAGATGATTAAAAAATTTTATACCCTTCACTTCCCCAAGGCAGAAGTGTCCCTTAAGAAACCTGTTTTACCTATAATAAAGAAATGATTTGAGATTATTTTAATAACTCCCCTCAAAGAGTAAATAAGAGTAAATTTCAGCCTTCAGCATTTCCATCAGAACAATAAAACAAACTACAATAGATGAAAAAGACTTGGAAACAACTGAGGAAAGGTAGGCAAGTATATAACTTCTATTATCCACTTCATTTTTTTCTCTTCCTCTCACAACCTTGTTAATCTCTTAGTACCAGTTCTTCTTCAATAACCACCCCATTCAACCTTTCCATATCTACAGATTCCAATCTGATACATAACCTAACAGCTAAATCCTTTAGTGATATTGATGGGCCCTTCCCATCCAATTTAAATCAGTTCTTCTTACTGTGGTAGTTAAGGGCCCTCACCATCTGGTTTCACTCACTCTATTGTGGTCATCCTCAAGGAGAGCCGCTGTGACCTCCAGGGGACATTTGGCCACATCTGGAGACATTTTTGATGGTCACAACTGATGGCATGCAACTTATTGGCATCTAATGAACAGGGCCAAGGATGCTGCTAAATATCCCACAATGCCTGACAAACCTCTACAAAAAAAGAATGATCTAGCCCAGCATGTCATAGTGAGGCTAAGAAACCCTGCTCTATAGCTTTCTCTCCACTCTTTTTTTGTGGTTGACTCTTTAATAGATGACTTACAATTCCCTAGACAGGGCTCAAGTGTTCAAACCCTCAGGCCCCCTATGATATTATGATTAATAATAAGAAATATATATTTGGTCTTCAATCTTCCTGGCACAAAGCTCCTAAAACCCTTAGAATTTCCTATAGATTGAGAGTGATAAAAAGTATCTTTTGCTATGTTAATCAGATGACTAGGAAAACACCTAAGAATCAAGGCTGGTTGCCAGGGGAAACCAACCATGTGGTTAGAGAATTGGAACTTTCAATCCCAAACCCCTGGCCTCCAGCAGACAGGAGAGGGGCTGGAGGTTGAGTCAAGCACCAATGGCCAATGATTGAATCAATCATGTCTACGTAATGAAGCCTCCATAAAACTCCAAAACGATGGGGTTGAGAGATCTTCCAGGCTGGTGAGCCAGAACGCTTCCGCGTCCTACAGTGGAAACCCCAACTCCAAATCCCACCAGAAACACAAGCTCTTTTGTTTGGGACATCACCCTATGAATCCCTTCATCTAGCTCTTGATTCATATCCTTCAATATCATTTGTAATAAACCAGTAAGCTAGTGAGTAAACAGGTTTCCTGAGATCCATGAATGCTCAGGAATCAAACCCTCAGGCCCCCTGTGATATTATTAAACCTAAAATGGGGGTCATGGGAGCCTCTTATTATAGCCAGGTGGTCAGAAGTGCAGGAAACAGCCTGATTTTGATATCAGAAGTGGAGGATGGTCTTCTGGGACTGAGCCCCTAACTTGTGTAATCTGATGGAATCTTCAAGTAGATGGCAACAAGCAAATTCTGAGATGTTCTAAATTACAGCAGGCCAGAGGTTGGAAGGGTGGGACAAAATAGGATTAATCAGTTAACAACTGTAATGCAAAACCCACAAAAGACTGCTCACACTCCCTAGTGTATGTTGGAATTATTACATGTACTTTTAGGTGGATATTTCCAAGATAAGTCCCATCAAATCCCAGATGCCTCCATTTTTTACTTATATAGGAGTTTTGTGAACTCTGCTATGCCCATCACAGAACTAGCCCCACTACACCTTCCCCCATCCCCTTTGTCTATAGCTAATGTAAATTCTTTCAGGACAGCTAACATCCCCTCCCACCCCCCACCCCCCACCCCGCTGCAACTTGATGTATGCAATACTTATAAAACTCTGAGACAGGAACATGTCTGTCTTTTCTACATAGCCATGCTGCTGGTGGTTTAGACTCCATGCTTCAAAACCAGTTCCTTTTTTATTTTTTATTTTTATTTGTTGGCTACCAATGGCCTAATAAACCCTTTCTTTTAAAAGAATATTTATCCATAGACGTTAACATTTTTGTTTAACAATAGTATCAGAACTGAATGAATTTTAGGACACCTAGCAGGGCATGTGGTATGGGAAAGTCCCCTCATACACTGGAATTGGGAATCAGAATCTCTGTAGCCTCTCTTTTAGAAAACCTTGGGCCTATTATTAAGCTGTCAGATGCCTATCATTTAGCTGAGGTCCATCTCCTCCCTGAAAGTTTCCTGGGTGAATGTGCTCTTTCCTTTCTAAACTTGCAGTGTTTTGGTATTCCTCTTTTATGAAATTTATCATATACAATCTGAAATTATATACTTTATGCTCCAATAAAGAACTTTTTGCTGGTGGGTTGTTGTTTTTTTAAAAATAAATAGCTTATTGATTTTTAGAGAAAGAGGAAGGAGAGAGAAAGAGAAATATTGATGTGAGAGCAAAACATCAATTGGCTGCCTCCTGCACTGGGGACCGAGCCTGTAGCCTGGCCATGTAGCCTGGGAATGGACCCAACAACCTTTCAGTGCATGGGACAATGCCCAACCAACTAAGCCACACCGCCCGGGGAAGACCTTGCTGTTGTTGTTTTAAGACTATGTTGCCAGTGCCTACAACAGTGCCTAGAGCATAGCAAGTGCTAAATAATATTTAAATAATATTTAATCAAGTCAGGAATTATTTGTGCTCTAGATTCTTCACTCTCCTGTCAGAATGAGGCTCTCTGGACCTGGAAACACCTCCAATTCTTCTCTGAATTCTTGCATTACTCTTTCCACATAGAAGATGCCCAATGAGTATTTATTAACTGTCTAAATAATCAATAAACACACATAGAATAGAATAGAAATATGAAATGCTTAAATGCAAAATAAATACAACATATATGAAATAAACACACAACTGAAATTACAGCCAAAAATAAAATGTTTCGGGCTGTAGATTTTGAAGTCCCAGGCAACAGTGCACACATCTCAACTTTTAATCATATCAAAGCATTCACGTCACAAGTATGTCCCAATGTCTGACATTTCCTCATCTTTAAAAAGCACTAAAATTTATACTTAACTGTTAATTGCTCATCTGGAGAACACATGAAAAAGAACACACGCAAAGACGGGATGTGCCATGGCCTGACGCCTGAATAGAAACCAATGCACTGCCCTGAAACATCGATGTCAGTTTTCAATGACACATCACATCTCTTGCAACACAGACACTGATATGGAGACAAATGGTGACCAAGTTATCAAGACAACGGTTAAGAAACGAGAGAAATTACTGGGAAACAGCATTAAACTTGAGTTACTAATGGAAATTTTACTTCACAACTAACATACCTAACATGCTAACATTTATCAAATTTTTCTCTTATCCTATATTCAGTGAAGAAGGAGAAGAGTCCGTCAGAATGTCCTGGGGACTCCCTCTGTTTATTCTTGGTGTGGCATTTCATAACCCCACATCTTTCTTTTCAGACACACTGATTCCATCATTTTTACCTTTTCTCATTTATTTTATGTCCCACCTCATAATCATCCTTCCATATAATCCCTAGTTCTCACAAACTGTGTAGATGGAGAGAAACAAGCCTAACATTTTAATTAGCACTTATTATGTGCCACACACCCTCCCAAGCACTTTACCTGCTTTACCTAATTTACTTCTTATGAGAACCCTAAAACATATGGGCCATTATTATCCCCTTTTTCACATTAGGAAGTTGAGACTCAGAGAGTTTAGGAAACTTGCCCAAAGTCACATAGCTGAATGAAGGTCCTGCCCGTTGTGAGTGGTCTCTGTAACAATTTTAAAAGCTCTTTGGACTCATTTGGCTTTTAGTAAATATGTATTGGGCACCAACAATGAGCCAGGCTTTGTGATGGTTTCGGAGAAAAAAATGAAAATCCATAAGGCATGTTGTCATTACTCTCAGGAAGCTTAGCTAAGCTATCAGATGCAGAGACTCTGAAATTGTAACATGAAAGAAACAATCTATGACTCTGAATCAAGAAGGGCTTTTTCAGCCCCCATGGGGACTGAGATCTGAAGGGTGGATAAGAGTTAACTAGGAAGGAGGTATCAGGATGAAAAAACAGGGCAGGGAGCATTTCAGAAAGAAAGAGCAAGGCCATGGGGGGAAGAGCAGGGCAAGGTCACCATAACTCAAAGGAGAACAGTGCAAGAAGAGTTTAGAGGGGAGAAGGGGCCAGATGTGGTTTCAGTCCCTGAGAAGCAGACAGGAATTGGTTGGATTCAGGTAGTTTAATTAGGAGTTGATTCCAGAGTGCTCAGTGAGGGCAGAGGAAAGAGAGGGGGAGAGGAAAGCAATACTGGGGCAGTACTAATTGGATTTCTGTTGGGAGCTCAATTCTATCAGTTGTTAACTGATTAATCCTATTTTGTCCCACCCTTCCAACCTCTGGCCTGCTGTAATTTAGAACACACTCAGATCTGCCCCACTGAGAGGAAAGAGAGGCAGATCATTGATCCCCAACTCCCACTGGTTCAGGGTACTCCTGGGGACCTTACAGTGCCTCTGGGGAGAGAAGGCAGGAAGCTGATTGCATGGAGAGGAACTGTCTTCAGATGTAGTAAATGGGTGACGCATGGTCAAGTCTGCTCCAGGCTTTATAGAATTCTACCCCAGAGCACTGAGGAGGCATCAGTGGCCGAAACTGAGGTGAGGGGGTAACCTCATTGGACTTGGTTTGGAGTGCTGACTCTGTCTGCCCTGTGGAGAACAGGTTGGAAGAAGCCCAGGCAGGTGCCAAAGGACACCTCGTAGGTAGTTACTGTTGTGGCCCCGGCAGGACCAACTACTTAACTTGTAGGGACCACTGTAGAGTGAAACTGTGAGGCCCCTTGTTCACTCACAAGGCAGGATAGAAGTGCTTCTAAAGGTACGTATTTTAAATGCTTTTAAAAGTATGAAGCTATTTTTTCCTTTTCTCTCTCTCTCTCTCTCTCTCTCTCTCTCTCTCTCTCTCTCTCTCAATTTCATTTGCTATATAGTGTCTTGATCCCTTGGACACAGGGATACTCATGGGTGAGTACACACCCAGTGATGGCCCTCCGTCATCCACATCATAGTGCGATGTCCCAGCTAGGATGGGAGAGTTGTACCAGGTGTCTCCCCTTCCCATGGGCCTGCCTCCCCCATCCATGACAGAGAGTAATCTTCAAAGTTATTGCAACCTTCATGCCAGGACATGCCAGGACATGCCAGGTACCTGTATTGGGGGTGGGCTCACCCTTGCCAAGTCACCTTCCAAATGCGCCTTGTTATTCAGTCCAGGTCAGAGACAAGCATCTCTGTTCTCAGCTCCAAGACCCCACACTCAACCCAACTCTCCCTGCCACAAACTTTTGCAGCAAGGATTCAGGATCTGGAGACGGGGCTGTGACATAAATGGATACAAAAGACAAGAAATATAAATTTGGAAGGCATGGGAGAAAGCCAGGCGGAGATCTCACCCTCTAGAGGAGTGGCTCTCTGAATCTCTGGACCCATCAGCCTTTTATTGACTGGAATACACATTTTCCCTTTAGCAAAGCAAACAGATATATCGAAGGTAAAGATTGGTAAGCAATAAAAGGATTATCAGGTTAGGGGATCACCTTCAGCTATTCAGCCAGCAGCAGGTAATAACATGCAGATTTTCAGCCCTGCTGAATATCAAAGTCCATTGGTTTTCTGACAGACTTTTCACACCTACATGCCAACCACTTTTTGGACCTTGCCTCCAGCATCTCCCCACATGTGTCAGGTGATGAGGAGGCAAGACAGGGTTTGGGTACCAGGGAGTAGCCAAGATCTGAGGAGATGGAGAGGCAGCAGGAGGTGGGATCATGTGTACGCAAAGGCTCCAAGGATCCAGCACATGCTCCATTGTCCATCGAACTTGACTCACAAAATACAAATTCAAAGGTAAAATTATTGTTAAGAATTTCAATACAGCTGATACAGAACATTGAACCCCAAGTGGAGGGTCCTTTGGAGTGTGGGGCCCTGGGAGACTGCACTGGCCACATGCTCATTAAATTGGCCATGACCTAAAGAGAGAGAGGATGTTACCTTGTGCTGAAAAACATCTTTGTGATAAATGTGATGGCACTTTGTTATATATTTGGTATGGATGGGTAAAATGGGGCAAGGGGAAGAAATGGAGGCGAGGAATTATGTGTCACTAGGGAGGTGTGCTGCCTGGACCTCCCTCCCACGACTTTGCTATTCAGCTACAAGATGTGCAGTTAGCTGACAGACTCTATCTAGCTATTGGCACCTTCAGCATCTGCTCAGCTCTTATACTGAGTCACATTTTTGGCAGCTCTCAGTCATTGTCAAGATTGTCAGATCTACAAGACACCCTTTGCTCCATCCTGCTTCCTCCCCCTTTTCCTTTCACAGGTGTGAGATCTGCACTGGTCTCAGAATACTTTCCCGGCTCATTCCTGTTTCCTCCCCACTTTTATCTTTTACAGGTATTATCCCTCTAGTCCATAAATCTCCTGTACTTCTAACTCCATCTCAGCATCTACTGCCCAAGGAATTCAACTTACAGAGGGTCAGAGACACTCCTGGTTATCTGTTTTTTGCATCTGTATGGACTCACTGAAATACTAAAAAGCAGCAGGTTTATTGTACATTGATTCAAATATCATGGAACACCTTTTTGCCAAGCTCAGTACAATGGAGAATGCAAATTAATGTTAGATAAGGTCACTGTTCTCCAAGAAGGCTATTGTCTAGATGGGAAGACAAACATAAGAAAAATGAACAGATGGCTTTTCCAAGCATCTATGGAAAATTCTTTGTAAGAGATTAAAAACCTCCAGATGTGGAGGCAGACCACACCTTGAAGTTTTCACTGTCAACCTTAGATGTAGTTTCGTGTGTGTGTGTGTGTGTGTGTGTGTGTGTGTGTGTGTGTGTGTGTGTTGGAGTTGTATACCTTCTCATTTCTGTAAAAAGTTAATATTTCCTAAACCACTACCTTGACTTTCAGAATGGTCTAAACTAGACCCCTACCTTGTAGTCAAGAGGTTGCCAAATCTGAACTATCCAACAGGTCTCCAGAGACTGTGTATGAGTCAGGCCTGGGTGTGGGCCTGCAAAATAGCTCAGCTGTTCTCCCTGAAGGCCCAGTGCCTTGTTCCACCAGGTTTGGTGGGGCTAATCTGGAAAGTCACTCACAAGGTCTTGCCTGTTTGATCCAAGGGTGACATCAAAGGACTGATGACCCATCTGTCAATCTCACTTTTATCTGCTTGTTCTTTATTGCAGATATTTATAAATTGAGGCTTGTGGAATTAATCAACTCCAAATAAGATGATAATTCACTGCATCTCTGCCAGGTGTTCCAATGGAACAAAGAGATTTTCGAATCAAATGCCAAGCTTTGTGGTATTTAACTCAGAAGGCAGTGCCTGGAGTGACCCTCACTTTGGACAGAGCCCCTGCTGCCCATTCATCCCATCACTCACAACTTAATGACAATGCACATTTCCATCTCCCACAGAGCCAGGGATGCTGCTGCAGATGTGGAATGAGCCCTTAGCCTTCCTGCACATGTGGACCTGATTCAGCCAACCGCATGTGACTCCAGGTTCTCTGATGAGCTATTCTGTATTGGCATTGAAATATTTCAATTGTGGGGAAAAAAGAAACATTTCAATTATGGGTGCTTCTTGGCAATCGTCCATTAATAGTCAAATGGGCAGATTAAAGCACTGGATGGCAGCCAATTGCCTTGCAGGCTTTGTATAAACTACTAATAACAAGAGTCTTAGAGGGTAGGACTTTCTTTATCTCCCTCCCCAGGTGACTCGAGTGAGGACCAGGGAAAAGTAAAGCTGTTGGTCTCTGGTCTTAACTCTCACCTGCATTTCCATATGACAGATGAAGTAAGAGAGGGTAGATATGCATGAGGAGAGAATGGGGTGGATTGACTAGTCCCTGGGGAAATCTGAAATATAGAGGACTCTGATGGACTTATAGGAAAAATTGTGAATCATAGTCACACAGAGAATTATTAGAGAGCCTGCATTTGTATTAGTTGATATCCCATTGGACTTTTATTTTTCTAAGCATAACGGGAGTAAATAGACATGGAGATTTAAGGTCTCTACCTGTTGTTCCCATAAATTGGCATAAGTATGTCCTAATCTGTACATCTGGACTCTAACGTTGAAGGACAGCAGCCCTGAGAATTCTGGAAACTATTCTGCTGGTGATAGCTCTTCCCACTGGAAAGGAACATCATTGATCCTCTCCATAAATCCTCTCCCAGCCCCTAGCCCTATACTCATAAACTTAGACCTGGTCCAAGAGACACAAAGGGAAGAGAATCAGGTTGTTGGTTAAATGATTCTAAAAGTCACCACAGTGTTGCAGGAGGTCAACATGCCAAGAGGGTTTGGGGCAGACAAACCAGCAGGAGGCAAAGTACAAATGGGGAGATTATAACTCCATATTGAGTTAAAAATCACTACCATGGTCATCAATCCATGCCTTCCTTTCACTGATAAAGAAACTGAGGCCCAAAGATGTGATGAGCAGATCCCCAGCAAGAATCTGGGTATCCCAATTCCAGTCCTGCTCTTTCCAATCCTGCAGGCTCGTGGGTCTGCCAAGGATGCTGCAGAATCTGAGAGGAGCAACTGTGCGGAAAGGTCTGCTTTGAGGACCACAACATGGACAGCAGGACTGCTCTGCTTAGGAGCAGGATCCCATCCGCTCTGTCTTTCTCATTCTCGTCACTCTCCATGACTAGTGCCAAATAACTCCTCCCATGAAATCATTTCCTAATGCCAAGCTTGGGACCATCCTGTACAACAAGCTCCAGGTGCCAAGTTAACACATAGGAGGAGAAGGGGAGAAAAAACTATAGAAGCATGCTATGCATTGCAGTGATGGCGGAAGAGAAATTAAAGCAGTAACAAAAGGAATGTATACCTTTTCAGTTCAGCAAACATTTACCAAATACCTAATATGTCCAAAGTTTTGTACCAGACATAGTGCGTGTGGAGCTGGGGAGGGCTGGGAGGTTGGCATTTAAGATGGACTTGTCAGACTCTGGCCTCAGGCACTCATCATTTCATAGCAGGGCAACACATTCGCCCTAATAGTTGTGCTACGAGTCATAGTGTACAAGCTGCTCAAATAGAGACAAAAAGATCAAAGTGACCCAGAACTCACTTTAGTTTCTTATAACAAAAAGTAAATTTCAATTTTTAAAAAATTATTTTTATTTTATTTTCATCACCATTTATCCCCCTCTATGCCCTCTTCCACCTCCACTCACCAAAAAGTGAATTTCAAAAGTGAACCCCCAACACAAAAACATTTGTATAAACGGCATGGGCGTGATAATTGCTGGGGTGTTTTGTTTTGTTTTCTTAACTATGCTACATAGAATTTTGGTTCCTTGGGTTTGTTCAGTCCTGGCTGTAATAAGCATCTGTCAACCACATGCCTTTTTGGATCATTGGCAACAGAGCTCTAAGGCAAGGCTGTGTGCATGTGGCTGATGCAGCTTCTTTCAGTCCTCCAGGCTCCACATCTCGGACATGGCCACTCTGATCACTGCCCATGGCTGCACCAAATGACTCCTGCCAGTTGGCAACAGGTGACCTGCAGAGATCTGGCTTCCTGACACCGAGGTACAGACCACCCTGAATCATCATGAGAGGGGAGGGATTGTCCCCCACCCTGGCTTTCCTGCAGTTAACCAAACCCTCAGCTATTTTTAAGCAACTACCAAAGCCTGCCCCATGTGTCATCACAGATTTTACACGTGCCACCACCTTGGACAAAACACAGTGAATCTGCAGCGTGCTTTCTGGGAAAAGCTGTCCCTGCATCCCACTCCACGGATGCTTGTCCCCCAATAAGAATGTGTAAGAGTAGGAGGAGTTTTAGAAGCTCACGTAGAGATGCTGCGCGTTCCCATTAGCAAACAGACACAGAAAGATCTACCTCTTCAGGCTCTATTCTAAACCAAGAATGCCAGAATTCTAACCAATCTCTGCTTTTGGCTAAGAACCATTCCCAAAGGAGAGACTCAGTACAGCTACCTATCATCATTGTCAAAACATAGGTTTATCCAGCTCATGATTCTATGATCCCAGAGACCCAGGGGTAGAAATGGTGAATCCTCTGGATGTTGAAACAGGAGCCACTTTTTCTTTTACTTGTGGTCAGCCCAACTCTGAGTCCCCGCTCCAAGGGCAGCCCTGGAGCTAAGGAAATGTGAGGCTTCAAGAGAGGAGGCCAGAATGAGGCAGTCAGAGTGCCCTAACCTCACGCATCTACAGGGGGTAGGGGGAGACGGACCAGCAAGGCCAGCAGTAGCCTAGGACTGCTATGTCTTTCCCGGGGCCGCTCATGGTTTGGACATGTCCAAGATTTTAAGAGGCTGAATTTCCTTTAGCTTTCTGAGTGCTTCTATCTCCCTGCTTTAGCGACAACACATTTATTTGATGTATATTATTTTAGAGAAAATATTTACTCATATCTACCTTGTTCCAAACTCTATTGTAGGCACTGAAGACGATGTCACTGCCCTCCAAAAAATGTGGTTAAAAATTGTAGCCACTTGATATAATGTGTGTGGCAGATGATAAACAAAATATATATATATATATATATATATATATCCTACCTAATAAAAGAGAAACATGGTAATTGGCGTACAACCGCTACCCTTCCCATTGGCTAATCAGCGAGATACGCAAATAAACTGCCAGCCAAGATGGCGGCCGGCAGCCAGGCAGCTTGAAACTAACATGAGGCTTGCTTGCTTCAGTGACGGAGGAAACCAAAGGTCCCTGCCTGCCTTGCCGGCCTCTGAGCCTGCAGTTTGAAACATAGTTACAAATATAGAAGCTAAACAAAACCCCAGAAACTAGCTTTCAGCGAGCCGGGATCTCAGAGCTGGAGTTGATACAGAGTTTTGATTATAGAACGGAAACAAACCAGATACCTGCTTTCAGCAGCAGAAGCCTCAGAGCTGGAGCCTCAGAGCTAAAGCTGCCCCAGAATGAAAAAAAAAAAAAAAAGAAAAAAAGGAGCAGTTGGGAGCTTCAGTCCCAGCCTGAAAACAGCCCTCAGCCCCTCACCCAGACTGGCCAGGCACCCCAGTGGGGACCCCCACCCTGAAGGGTGTGTGACCAGCTGCAAACAGCCATCATCCCCTCACCCAGGCTGGCCAGACACCCCAGTGGGGACCCCCACCCTGATCCAGGACACCCTTCAGGGCAAACCAGCCGGCACTCACCCATGCACCAGACCTCTGTCCTATATAGTAAAAGGGTAATATGCCTCCCAGCACCGGGATCGGCGGAGCTGCGAGGCCTCCCGGCACCGAGATCAGCATGATAGGGGGCAGCGCCCAAACCCCCTGATGGCCCTGTGGCTCTGTGTGTGAGGGGATGGGGCCACAACCTCCCTATCCGCCCTGCTCTGTTCGTGACAGGGGAAGGCTCCCCAACCCCCTGATCAGCCCTGCTCTGTGCCTGATAGGGGGGAGCTCCCCAACCCTCTGATCTGCCCTGCTCTGTGTGTGACATGGTGTGGCGCCCCAACCCCCCCTCCCCACGGGCCCTGCTCTGTGTGTGATGGGGTAGAGCCATAACCTCCCCATCGGCCCTGCCCTGAGTATACCCCAACTCCCCTATCGGCCCTACTCTGTGAGTGACAGGGGGGAGCTCCTCAACTCCCTGATTGGCCCTGCTCTGTGAGTGACAGGGGGGAGCTCCCCAACCCCCTGATTGACCCTGCTCTGTGCGTGACAGGGGGCAGCACCCCAACCCCCTGATTTGCCCTGCTCTGTGCGTGACAGGGGGAAGCTCCCCAACCAACTCCCTGATTGGCCCTGCTCTGTGCATGACAGGGCAGAGCTCCCCAACCCCCTGATTGACCCTGCTCTGTGCATGACAGGTTACGGAGTCCCAACCCCCCTGATGGGCCCTGCTCTGTGCATGACAGGGGGCAGCGCCCCAACCCCCTGATCAGCCCTGCTCTGTGCGTGACAGGGGGTGGCGCCGCAACCTCCCCATCGACCCTGCCTTGAGTGTGACAGGGGGCGGTGCCCCAACCCCCCAATTGGCCCTACTCTGAGCGTGACTGAGGGTGGCATCGCAATCTCCCGTTCCGCCCTGCTCTGTGCATGACAGGAGGCGGTGCCCCAACTCCCCAATTGGCCCTGCTCTGAGCCCGACCAGGGGCTGCACCTAGGGATTGGACCTGCCCTCTGCCACCCGGGAGCAGGCCTAAGCCAGCAGGTCTTTATCTCCCAAGGGGTCCCAGACTGTGAGAGGGCACAGGCCGGGCTGAGGGACCCCCCTTCCCCCCGAAGTGCACAAATTTTTGTGCACCGGGCCTCTAATATATATATCCCTAAGTGACCAGAACAACCAGAATGACCGGTCGCTATGATGCGCACTGACCACCAGGGGGCAGATGCTCAATGCAGAAGCTGCCTCCTGGTGGTGAGTACCCTCCCACAGCCAACCTCCCCCGGCCAGCCAACCTCCCATTGTCCTTCCCCCGAGCTGGCAGGCCCTGATCACCCAATTGGGGTGGTGCCCGGGCTGGCACAATGAACCAGGGGTAGGTGGAGGTGGACATGGCCCCTTTCCCAGGGGGGACGAGGGCCAGCTACCTCCTTGGGGCTGGCAGCCAACCTCCCATGCCCTGTCCCTCCCCCTGGCCAGCAGGCCCCGATCAGCCCACCGCCTGCCCACCGCAGTGGTGGCACTGCGGCAAAGGAAGACGGAGTGGGGGAGGTGGGGAACCACGTGGTGGTGGAGCACCAACGATGGTGGCATCAGTGTCCAGTGTCCCACGCCTGGCCCAGTAACTGTTGCTTCCTCTCCTGACCCTTCTGGGACCTTCAGGCCCTGGGTTGGGACAGGGAACCAGGGGTGGGTAGCAGCAGATATGGCCTCTTTCCCAGGGGGCCGAGGGCCGGCTCCCTCCTTGGGGCCAGCGGCCAACCTCCCATATCCCGTCCCTCCCCCCGGCCTGCAGGCCCCAATCGGCCTGCTGCCAGCCCGCCACAGTGGCAGTGCAGCGGCAAGGGAAGGAAGAAGAGGGTAGGCGGGAAACCATGCGGTGGTGGGGCGCTGACAATGGCGGCGTTGCCATCGGCGTCCGTTCCTTCCATGCCTGGCCTGGTGACCGTCACCTCCTCTCCAGCCCAGCCCTGTTGGACCTGGTACTGATCAGCCCTGATTGCAGGCCAGGCCTAGGGACCCCACCCATGCACGAATTTTGTGCACTGAGCTTCTAGTATAATATAATCCAATAAACAAAAAATCATATAAGAGTCCTAGGTGCAGGAATGCGGGTAACCAACATTTGAGCACTGCCTCTGACAAGTACCGTGTGAGACCCTATGCACTCATTGAAACCCTCAGGGGAGTACTCTGAGCTAGGTATTATTAGCTTCACTTGACAAATAAGAAAACTAAAATTCAGATCACACAGCCCCAAAATGGTGGAGCTCAAAAATGGTGAATTGTAGCAGACACCCTCCATTGATTGAGCTGCCTCATATTCCAGGAGCAGGGGAAGGGTTCTTGGGCCCAGGGGCAGAAAATAAAGCAGAGACATCATTGGACCTGAAACCAAACACCTGGGTCACAATGTATCTCTGCCACCTGCCAGTCATCTGATCTTGGGCCAGAAATTTAATTTCTTTGCATTTCAAGTTTCTGTCCATAAAATAAAAAACTCTGCTATGTACCTCAGAAGAATCATCAGAAAGAGAAAGGAGGCCCAAATGAGATCTATGTGTCGCTCTGCCACCACGTGGTTCCCCGCCTCCCCCACTCCTCCTTCCTTTGCCTGCCACGCTGCCACTGCAGTGGGCAGGCGGTGGGCTGACCGGGGCCTGCTGGCCGGGGGAGGGACAGGGTTTATTCTGAGAAATTGTACAAACATCAGGGAGTGCACTTTCACAAACCTAGGTGGTATAGCCTGCTGCATACCTTGGGTATATGGGATAGCCCCGTGGTTGGCAAACTGCAGCTCGCGAGCCACATGCGGCTCTTTGGTCCCTTGAGTGTGGCTCTTCCTAAGCCTTAGGAGTACCCTAATTAAGTTAATAACAATGTACCTACCTATATAGTTTAAGTTTAAAAAATTTGGTTCTCAAAAGAAATTTCAATCGTTGTACTGTTGATATTTGGCTCTGTTGACTGATGAGTTTGCCGACCACTGGATTGCTCCCAGACTACAAGCCTGCACAGCATGTTACTGTACAAAATACTGTAGGCAATTGGAATGCAATGGTATTTGTGTATCTAAACATAGTAAAGGTACAGTAAAAATACAGTATAAAAGATAAAGCAGGGGCAGGGGAGGGGTGGCCTCCCAGGAAACCTCCTACCTAGCCAGAGGTGGGCACAGGGCAGGTGGCCAGCATCCTGAGCCTCCTCTTCTACTTAACCCACCCAGAACGAGCAGCAAACTCAACATTGTATTCGGGTTCAGCCTTTTCTTTCAACATCATGAACAAACTTTCTTACAATCCATTATAATCTCATGGAACTACCTTTATATATGCAGTTCATCATTATGTGATGCCTAACTGAATATTGAAAGAGGGTCATATGTTATAAAAGGTTAGATGTGACTTTATGTTTTTAATTTTTCTCATTAAACATTGAGAGCAAAATATGTCTCTTGGCTACCAATTTAAACCTTGTTTATATCTCTTATTTGGGGGAAGAAAATAAAAAAACCTGAGAGATTACTATTACACTGGCAGTCCCCTGAAGTGAGGTCCCTTAAGTGCATATAATGTGACAATGTCTCTACCATGGATAATGGCCACCCGGGGATGTTAGGGCACAATAAGAGAATTTTTCTCTTTAATATCCAACTTTTTATAAAATGTATAATTTTTAATCCTCACCTGAGGACATGTGTTCCATTGATTTCAGAGAGAGAGGAAGGGGGAGAGAGAAAAAGATAGATAGATAGATAGATAGATAGATAGATAGATAGAGAATCAATGTGAGAGAGAAACATTGATAGGTTGCCTCTGTATACACCACGACCAGGGATGAAACCAGGTCATGTACCCTGACCAGGAATCAAAACTCCAATCTTTCAGTACTCAGGGTGACACTGGCCAGGGCTATAATTTGTTATTTAAACTCTCAGTCTTCATGGTAACCTCACAGGCTCATCTTTCCAACCATTTTATAAATGAACACACTGAGGCCGAAAGAGTTAAAAAGCAGGGGTGACAACCAGGAAAGTTGTTGACTGAATACTTTCCATTCCTATGGACTGTGTAACCTAGACATTTTATCACACTTAAGAGGGATAATATTTACCCCCCATAACTAATGGGTGACTGTTTGGAGCATGTGTGGAGAAGAGAGATTAGTGTGAGAGGCAGGAAAGTGTTAAAATACAAAGTAGCAGAGAGGAAATGAAATAACCTTCCTACCTCTTATCCTTGAGTGCTTTCAAGGACTGTCTGGGGCCTGCAGCCTCAGGAAACGCCAAGGCTGTTGCATGCCTTCACCTCTGGGCTGTATTTTTTCTACTGCTGTTCATTAAGGGGATCTTTTCCATCAGCCTTATCATCTCTTTCTTGGCTCTCGATCAGGCTGAGTCAGACCTGAAACACATTTGCAAAGACTAACCAATCTTTTGTCTAGACACATGTGTCTCTAACCAAAGCTCTGCTGACCAGGGTCAAGGGAGATGCCAGTACAACATGTGGACGCTCTTGGATGAGCAAACATTATGGACAGCGGGGGAGAGGAGATGGGGAAAGAGGGAGAAGCTGGGAATAAGGTGCCAGCATATCAGCCGAGCAATGGAAGGCGTTTGGAACTCTCTTTGAAAAATACAAGGAAATGGTTTACAAATTCAATCTGGGGCTAGTTTCAAAGGCCCCAGGGCCTTTGTTCATCTTGCTTCCTCTGCCTAGACCACATTCTGTTCCTCATCTCTACTTTCTCTTCCTCCTGGTCAACTTTTATTTACTATTCAAGGTACACTAAAAGTTACTTCCTCAGGGAAACTTTTCAAGACCTCCACTCCAGAATAAGTTGCCATTACACCCTCCCATCATACCCTGTTCTTTGTCAGTATAGCTCTCATCAGTACTGCACTTAAATTATGTGTGCATAGCTAATGGACAATGATTACCCATATTCATTAGTTGGACATTTTGCAAATTGTCTTATGACTGACATACGATAATTTTTAGGCAGCAATATTATACACACAAAAAGTGTGTAATTATTATTAAACTAATAACGCTGTCTCCCTCACTAGGTTTTAAGCTTCTTGAGAGCAGGGACTGTTTGAGCCTGTATATCATTGGATGCCAAGTGCCTTCCACTGTGCCTAACACATAGTGGGGGGAGGGGTGTCAGAATATGTGCTGAATACCTGCCAGCATGGCTCAGCCCATGAACCAGGAGGTCACGGCTTGATTCCTGCTGAGGGTACATGCCTGGGTTGCAGGCTCCATCCCCAGTAGGGAGCATGCAGGGGGCAGCTGATTGATGCTTCTCTCTCATTGGTGTTTCTTTCCCTCTATCTCTCTCCCTTCCTCTCTCTAAAACCAATAAAAATATACTTTTAAACAATATATGCTAAATAGGCACGAGACTGTCTAGAAGAGACTCTGATAACAATGGAAAAAAATTCAAGGGTTAAGACATCCAAGGAATATACTTCATGCCAGTTCAGGTGGGGCAAGCAACATTCTGATGTCTCCATTAAGGTTGCCCAAGAGTTCCCCTTGTGGAACGTGCAGCCCACAGCATAAGGTATCCCTGATTACAGAGCCCCTTAAGTCTTATTCCTCCATTACCGCTATGAGCAGGAAAAAAAGAAACTTGGAAGCCCACTGTAGTGTACATTTCCCTTTTGAAAACAAAAAGTGGTCTTTGTCATTTCAGAGAAACTTGAAATTTATTTACACTTGAAAAATAGCCCCTTGTTAGAGAAAAAGATTGTCAAGTGGTGAATCAGACTATGGTTCTGGCATTCTGATTCCTTCATCCTTTCATGAAGTTCTACCACTAAACTAACAAGGTATTACATGTCTCCCTGTAGGCCTGGTCCCCTCAGAGATATTGTTGGCTCTGCGAAGATAGAGAAAGTCTCATGCATACCTTTCCATAGGTATGCATCTATCGTGATTGATGTCTTGGGCCAGAAAAATCACTACTGAAATGAATAGATACAGCAAGTCAAGAGGTCCTTCAAAGGTCTTCCATTGGTTTGTGGTGTTTTGCACTATCAATTATGCTTCCATATAAATAAGCAAGCTGAGATTACTTAGGTCAGTATCTATACCCAGTTGGAGTTAGAGCCCAAAGATCAAGAACTATCGAGAGGATCTTTGAGAAAATCCAACTAGTTTGGCAAATATGGGCCACATCCTATCAATAAACTCCTCTCAGAATACAGTGGCCAATGGCTTACTAGCTGATACCTTCAGAAGAGTGAGAACAAAGATTTATAGAAAGTATGTATCATGTTAATAGTCTTTGGGGCCTATCAGCATTAGGGGAGAGGGTTCTTCCCTTCACTTAATACAATGCTATTTAATGCCAACAGTGTATTCAGCACTGTAAAAATCCACCAAGTACTACACTTACCCATTGGGTCTACCTCAAGTATAGTCACACTGTTCAGAGGGAATTAATAAAGTGTTTATAATCTGGCCTCCTATCTCTAGAGAACATTGTGAGTATTGTCATTTTCCCACACTTTAAATAAGGAAAATCAAAAGATGCCTTAGGCTGTTTGGCTCAGTAGATAGAGCATCGACCTGTGGACTGAAGGGTCCAGGGTTTAATTCTGGTCAGGGGCACATACCTCAGTTGCAGGACCTTGGCCCTGGTCGGTGGCTTGCGAGAGGCAACCAATTGATGTGTTTCTCTCACATTGGTGTTTCTCTCTCTCTCTCCCTCTCCCTTACACTCTCTCTAAAAACCAATGGAAAAAAATATCCTCAGGTTAGGATTAAAAAAGAGAGAGAGAGAACAGGTGGCCAATCAGATTGGTGACCCTCTATTACAGTCCATAGTGTTTACCACATCATCAGGAACAGATATTGTTCTTCAGTCTTGCTCTGTGTACAGCACGCATGCACCATTCAGCGAAACCATCTCATATGGTAGCGTCTCCTTGTTGGCTCAGTCTCCCTGTTGACTCCTAGGATAAGTGAAATGAAAGCCTCAAAGGTGCTGCTGTTGTAAGATAGCTCAATAGAGTGAGTTTGTTTCCCTGCCTTTAGCATGTGCGGGAAGAATTCTCTCTTCCCTACCTTGGTTGACCATGCAACTTCACATATCAAGTCTCAACAACCTCCGTTCACTCACAGGAGCTACTACAGGATGATGGGCAGCTTGGTCAGAGTCCACATGCCCACAAGGAGGGGAGCCAATAGACTGGCAGGGGAGCCGGGGAAGAGCACTGTCATCAGCCATGGGGCTGGCCACTTTGTAGACATGATTACATTTCACCTCCAGAAGGACCTTGAACAGATGTGATCTTTATTTTGCACATGAGGAAATGGAAATTTAGAGAAATCAAGTAACTTCTCCAAGTTCACACAGATAGAATGTGAGTGAGAATCTTAGACTGAAGCTTTCTGATGTCAAAGTCTTTGTTTTCCCCCAGGAAACTTTCGAGAAAATGGGACCAGGAGTCAGAAGACCTTTTTGACCTGTGTTCCAAACTCAAGATGCCTGAAAAAGAACCAAATTGGAAGAGCATGTTGGTTGTTTATCCAAAACTTCCCCCAGGCATTCTGATTGGCCACCAATATGTCACGACAAATTTCTAGGCTCCCAAAACTAATTCCAATGTTTTAAACTGCCTTAAAAATATGCTAGCGATACAAAGGCAAAATAAAAACTAAATCTCTTTTTTTGTTCATTTTAAAAATAACATCCTTTTCTTTAGGAGAGAGGGAGGGAGAGAGAGAAAAAGAGAGAGAACGTTGAGAGGGACTTTTTTAAATGTCAACATTCTTGGTAGTGTTGGGAACCCAAACACAACAGTCTTAGGTCAGTGCCTGAGAATTAGAAAGACAGACTGACTAGACAATAACCATAAACATGATCCCTGTTTAAATTGATGTTGCTCGTGTCCCTGGGATAATACAAAACATAAAATCAAACAAAAACTATGGTTTGGCAACAATTCTGACTTTTAAGAGGATTACATAAATAAGAGTTTAGGTCAGAGAAAGCAATGGTCATTTTCAAAGTTTTGGGATCAGCAGGACACATTTGGAGATATTTTAGCAGGACTTAGGGAGAGCTGGAGGCTTGCAAATTAAATAGGAAAAGATACTTTAACTTGCCCCAATGAATTCTGTAGGGGTGGAAACTTAAAAAAACAACAACACACACACAAAACAAAACACAGAAACACAGCATTCCTCTTCACTGGTGAAAAAGAAGCCAATTAACAGAGTTAGGTAGCTATGGCATTGGGGTAAGAGTTCTGTATATATGTTTATATTCCCCAAGTCTCTACTTGGAAGATGACACTGGTTAACCTCCTATGTAGACAAGGCAGGTCCCTGCTGTGCGGGCTGACCCTCCCAGTTCACATCAGACAGTCTCACCAGGGTCTGGGACGCTGGGCCACAGAGGGGCCATTGAGAAGCTGTCCAAAGGCAACTTATGTTCTCTCATGGACTTGGCAAGCTCTGAGGGTCACATCTCAGCTTGACCTAAAGACTGCAGCTTCCTCCATGAACTTTAATTCCCCTCTCCCCAACTCCTACCACAGGCCCCAAACAGCCCAGTTCAGACTCCCACATCAAAGAATTCCTCTTATTGAAAGTAGCAAGGCTATTCCTTTTGGCCCCTCTGCCATATGGCTTAGGAGAGGAAAGGCAGAAGTAAAGTGCCTGGAATATTTGCTATGTTCACTTTCAAAGGGAGCCCTATTTGCAGAAGGAGTTATCTTGTATCCACACACTCTGTTTTCCCTGGTTCTAAAGGAGTTTGATGAAGCAAGCCTAGATCCCTTTAAGTACCATAGAGTGACACTTTGCTGAGGGGACCTGTGACAAAATTAATATCTTAAAAATCACATGCTCCCAACACACATCTGAAAGAAGGATGCCCAGAAGTGTCCTAACATTTTGGATGACTGAGGGACCAAAGGGATGCATATTTTCTCTTCTGATGCTGATGTAAAACAGCAGAGAAAACCATGACGGTTATGCTAGTTTAGGATGCTGACCTATGCGAACAATGGGAATACGACATCAAGTCCAAAGCCATGAGCCTCCTTCTCTGAGGAAGCTCCTGGACCTACCTTCCTTTCTCCCTCTTTTAACCTATATGGAATGAGCACATAGAAAGGATTCAATGAAGACTTGTTGAATTTAAAGGAAACTGGAATCAAAGCATGGCCACACATTTCCAAGAGGAAAATAAACATCTCATTCCTCATTCCAAAACCACAGGGACATTTACTACAAATGTACCTTAGAGGACACAGACATAAATCACCTAATATTATGGCATGCTTCTCCGGTTTTGCTAAATTCTCAATGGGTGTGCCCCTTTCCTGTCAGGATTTCCTAAATATAAATGAAAGCACAAAAATGCCCAACCATTTTTGATTCTTCCCTTGTGGGGAAAAAGGCCAAAAAATAATCTTTGAGTTTCCACTTCGAACATCATATACTAAAATTGTGACTTATGAAAGCAAAGATACACAAATCTTTAAACACTTTCTAGGCTCAGTGTCGTCCACACAGCTGCTGGAAGTAACAGTAAAAATGTAAAATATAGTGATGTAAAAAACAGACTTATAATTAAGAGGGTTTTTATTCTTGAGTAAACCTGATTTACTCCAAAATATTTTCATGTACTTAGGAGCCAAGCTCTGCCCTTCTCTCACTGGTATCACTGAGTGTTTATATCATGTAGTCAGTATGGGGAGTTTGCCTATCTTCTAATCTAATAGGTTAATATCATTCTTGTTCAAGCAAAGAACCAACTGAAATCCTAACATATTTTAATAATTTTTATTATTGACACAATTGTCAAAATACTTCTGACCCAAGAAAAGCAGAATGCAAAAAAAACCCAAAACTATTCCTTTAAATGCTTTTGTATACAATTTCCCCATCAAGTGTATAGTGTTAAAAGGCCCTAAATCAGGGGTCAGCAAACTACAATGCACAGGCCAAATCCAGTCTGCTGCAAATTTTTTTAAATAAAATTTCACTGGCATGAAGCCACGGCCATTTGTTTATATATATTTTTTTTATCTATGACTGTGTTCACCCTACAACAGCATAGATGAGTAGCTGCAACAGAGACCATACTGGCCCTGTAAAGCCTCAATCATTTACTATCTTGCCCTTTCCAGTACTAGCTTCCCACTGTTTCATACAACCTATTTTTGAATAAGTGGTCTTTGGTTATTTATCTTTATCTCATATACCTCATACCAGGGAAGTGCTTAAAATTACAACTGCTTTTCATAGGAACAGAGAAAAAATTTGATTTTTATATTCAAGGAAAAGGATTTGTTATCAATTCTAAAGTCAATATACATAACACAGTTTTAAAGGACAGCTCAAAGTTTTTGCTCAGAAAGGGTAGTGAACTTTCTCCTGCCTACGTATGCTATGTTGGATGAGCCTTGACAGGAGCTCAGACACAGAAAGCTTACACAGAAAGACTGTCCCTATAGACCGCAAAATAGGCTCCTGGGCACAGGTGTGATCAGGTATGTGGCAAGTCCCTAGAGCAGTGATGTGAAGCCAGATACCTGCCTTGACTGTTTCCCTCTGGCAGAACAGGTGCTGCTCCACTACTCAGACTCTACCAAAACACACCTCATGGGTACAGTCATTAGGATCAGGCTTAACTGCTGGAACAGAACCCAAATCACACAGTTAAGAATAAGCAGGGCTAGAACCAAGATGGTGGCATAGGTTAACGCCGGAGTTTGCTGCCTTGAACAACTACTTCAAAAGTGAAACTAAAAAACGGAACGGACATCACCCAGAACCACAGGAACACTGGCTGAGTGGAAGTCCTACAACTAGGAGGAAAGAGAAACGCATACGGACACTCAGAGGAGGCGCAGTGCTGAAGTCAAATTCTGAGGTGCGGAGTGCACGGAGCGGGCTGGCGGCGGAGGGCGCAGTTGGCGTTTTCAATCGGGAGGGAGTCGCAGACTCTGAGCTCCAGATACAGGCAAGTCTTTAGGGACCCTGACTCAAACGGGAGAAGCGGGACTGTCTGGCTTCGGTCACAGCGAGTGCAGCTTTCTCTCCGAGGTTTGCAGCGGGTGCTGGGACTCAGAGAGGCAGAGCCCCTAGGGACAGAACTGAGAGCCACCATAACTGCTCTCTCCGGACCACCCTATTGATCCTGTGCGACCCGACCCGCCCAAACCCTGCACAGAGACATTTGCCAGATAGCCTCAGGCTAACGCCAGATTAGCACCTCCCTAGAGGACAGAAGTTCTCTCACTGCAGACACAGCTGATTCTCATAGCCACTTGGCCTGGAGGTCAAACCCTCCCTGGTATTAGCTACAACAATGAAGGTTTAACTATAAGACTGCGAACAAAGACGACTAGGGGGTGCACCAAGGAAGCATAACAAAATGGGGAGACAAAGAAACAGGACAAAATTGTCAATGGAAGATATAGAGTTCAGAACCACACTTTTAAGGTCTCTCAAGAACTGTTTAGAAGCCGCCGATAAACTTAATGAGATCTACAAGAAAACTAATGAGACCCTCGATGTTATATTGGGGAACCAACTAGAAATAAAGCATACACGGACTGAAATAACGAATATTATACAGACTCCCAACAGCAGACCAGAGGAGCGCAAGAATCAAGTCAATGATTTGAAATGCGAGGAAGCAAAAAACACCCAACCGGAAAAGCAAAATGAAAAAAGAATCCGAAAATACGAAGATAGTGTAAGGAGCCTCTGGGACAGCTTCAAGCGTACCAACATCAGAATTATAGGGGTGCCAGAAGATGAGAGAGAGCAAGATATTGAAAACCTATTTGAAGAAATAATGACAGAAAACTTCCCCCACCTGGTGAAAGAAATGGACTTACAGGTCCAAGAAGCGTGGAGAACCCCAAACAAAAGGAATCCAAAGAGGACCACACCAAGACACATCATAATTAAAATGCCAAGAGCAAAAGATAAAGAGAGAATCTTAAAAACAGCAAGAGAAAGAAACTCAGTTACCTACAAGGGAATACCCATACGACTGTCAGCTGATTTCTCAACAGAAACTTTGCAGGCCAGAAGGGAGTGGCAAGAAATATTCAAAGTGATGAATACCAAGAACCTACAACCAAGATTACTTTACCCAGCAAAGCTATCATTCAGAATTGAAGGTCAGGTAAAGAGCTTCACAGATAAGGAAAAGCTAAAGGAGTTCATCACCACCAAACCAGGATTATATGAAATGCTGAAAGGTATCCTTTAAGAAGAGGAAGAGGAAGAAAAAGGTAAAGATAGAAATTATGAACAACAAATATGCATCTATCAACAAGTGAATCTAAGAATCAAGTGAATAAATAATCTGATGAACAGAATGAACTGGTGATTATAATAGAATCAGGGACATAGAAAGGGAATGGACTGACTATTTTTGGGGGGGAAAGAGGTGTGGGGGATGAGGGAAGAGACTGGACAAAAATCGTGCACCTATGGATGAGGACAGTGGGTGGGGAGTGAGGGCGGAGGGTGGGGCGGGAACTGGGAGGAGGGGAGTTATGGGGGGGAAAAAAGAGGAACAAATGTAATAATCTGAACAATAAAGATTTAATTTAAAAAAAAAAAAAAAAGAAGAAGCAGGGCTGATATGGAAGCCCCTGAGGGTCTGAGACCAGGCTCCTTCCATCTTGTTGCTCTGTCATCCCTAATCTGCTCTCCCCTTTGGTATACCCCAACATGGCCCCCAGCCCATCTGCATTCAGATCAGTGGGATGGGAAGGTGTGGGCATGGAAGAAGCAACACAGGCCAGGACTTAATCTCTTGGTCATAAGGACCTGCAAGAGAGGCTGACAAAGATAATCTTTTATTCTAGGCAGCCAGGGGCCCAGATGAATTGAGCATTGAATTTCATTGCCTGAGGATTGGAATCAGGGAACAACTAGCACTCTCTTCGACAGTAAAGAAATATAGCCTCAGGAAGATGAACTTAATAAATCATTTCTTGAGGACATATGTGAACTAGAAGAAGAAATTCTCTAAAGGGAGAAAGGAGGCACCCCAAACTTCTCCTGGGACTAACACTACCCCACAGAGTTAGTTTCAAGGTTCATATGGTCCCTAGGCTTGATTCAGATCAAAGGGCATGACCTTACTACGAAAGTCCCGACTGTGTCTGGTGAGGGCTGCCATCATGTGATGTCCTGCTGTGAGTGTGTCATACACAAGTGCTAACGCAAGGCAGAACCACCAGGAAGCTCACTTGCACAGCCATCTTTCAGGATAAAGCAGAGCTACAGCCTAGCCAGAATTCTCTGGTATCCCCATCCAACCTGCAAATAGAAAACAGGAAAAAGCTGCTCCCCCAACATCCAGGGCTCAGCAAGCCTGCCCCAGATGAAAGAAAGAATGGAAAAATGAATGCTGACATCTCTGACAAAGAAAGAAGTACAGGCTGACCCCGAGTTCCTTTTATTTTAGCCTTTCTCCAAGCCACTGCTTGTCATTTTGAAGGTTTACTTGTCAAGCCAAACACAGGCAGTGCTTAAGCCATACCAAAAAAGAAAAAACAGTATCCAAAAAATGAAGTCTATCCTTGCCAAAGGGAGTTGTCTATCATTTGTGGCAAAAGGCACTGGTACTGCTGGTGCTATCCAAGTAGAAAAGAGGAAACAAACAATCCCATTTTTAAAATGGGCAAAGGAAAGCAATAGACATTGCTCCAAAGAGGACATAGAGATGGCCAACCCAAGTATGAAAAGCTGCTCAACGTCACTAATCATCAGGGAAATGCAAATCAAAACCACAATGAGACATCAACTCACACCTGTCAGAATGGCTATCATCAATAAATCAACAAACAAGTATTGGTGAGGAGGTGAAGGAAAGGGGACCCTTGTGCTTTGTTGATGGGAATGTAAATTGGTGCAGCCACTATGGAAAACAGTATGGAGTTTCCTCCAAAATTTAAAAGTCGAAGTACCTTATGATTCAGCCATTTCACTTCTGGGTATACCGTACATCCAAAGAAATCAAAATCACTCTCATAGATATATCTGCACTCACATGTTCATTGCAACATTATTTACAATAGCCAAAACATGAAAACAACCTGAGTGTCCATTGAAAGATGAATGGATAAAAAAGGCTACGTGTATGTATCATGGAATATTATTCAGCCATAAAAAAGAAGGAAATCTTGCCATTTGTGACAACATGGATGGACCTGGAGAGCATTATGCTAAGTGAAATAAGTCAGACAGAAAAACACAAATACTGAATAATCTCACTTATATGTGGAATCTAAAAAAACTAGACTCATAGAAACAAAGAACAGATTGGTGTTTTCCAGAGGCAGGGTATTGGGGGCAGGGAGCCTGGGAAAAATGGGTGAAGTAAGTTCTGGGGATTTAATGAACAACACAGTGGCTAGAGTGAACAATAGTGTATTGTGTATTTGATCATTGCTAAAAGCCTAAATCTTAAAAGTTCTCAGCACAAGAAAAATATATTTGTAACTATGTGTGGTGATGGGTGTAACTAACTTTTTATGGCAATCACTTCACAACATATACATATAGCAAATCATGTTGTACACCTTAAACTAATATAATGTTACTAGAGGCCTGATGCACAGAATTCATGCAAGGGGCTCAGCCCTCACAGCTTCATCCAGAAGGTTGTCTGGAAAGACGTCCGGAAGGTTGTTCAGCTGTCTGGTCCAATTAGCATATTATGCTTTTATTATTATAGATGTGTAATTATATCTCAATAAAACTGGGGGAAACTGTAGGAAAAAAATAAAGGAAATATTGATTTGTTTATCATCCAGATTTTCTACTTTTGCCACTTAGAGAGAAGAGGCCTTTTTTGTAGTTCCCAGGAAGAGTTCTCTGCAGGTGCGGAAAGAAGCAGGATGCGGTTAAGGCCTCTTCTTCCAGGTGGCATATGGACCTTGCCTTGTCGAGCTGGCTGCTGTATGCTCAATAGGTTGTGCAATTCTTTGTGTCCCTTGCAGCACTAATCAGCTGCAAGGCTCAGAGAAGATGGCCCAGCAGGAGAAGGACAGCATCCATCAACCATTACCTTCAGAGAAGCCAGAACCAAGACCAACCCTTGGTTAAATCTTGACATTTGCTTTTAATTCTCACCCATATTTCCTTTTAGCAACCTCTGCCCTACTTTTTGCATCCTTCACCAAGGAATTCCCAAACTGCTTATCAAGCACTTCTCCCACATGGCCTGTACCAGCCCTGTCTCAGTCTAGACTTCCTTCAACATCTCCCACTATTAAAATATACTCTGTGTGCCTTTCATTGCACCACAGGAACATGATGTCAGAAAGGAGCTGATAAAGCACTTCCCTGAATAACTCTTGGGTCAAAGAGGAAATCAAATTTGCAGTTTTTGAGTTTTTAGAAAAAAATAATGATATTGACAAAACTAAATATCAAAATGTATAGTGTGTAGACAAAGCTTTTTTAAAGAAAAACTGTGGTTTTATGATTGCCTTAAATATTCAACAATAAAGAATAAACTGAGGAGAAAATATTAATTAATAAATTTTAGTAAAGAGAAAAGGGATATAAATAGCTGAGAAATATCCTATATAATAAAAGAGAAGCATGTAAATTGACCATCTCTCCACAACACTCACCAGCCAATCAGGCGTGAGTATGCAAATTAACCCAACAAATATGGAGGGTTAATTTGCATACATAGGTGCCAGGTGGAGAGCAGAGCAGGAGAGCCAGTGGCTTGGGGGGACATGGCTCCCTTGGTCACTCCCCCCAAGCCACCAGGTGGAGAGCAGAGCGGAAAGGCCAGAGGCTTGGGGGGACATGGCTCCCCAAGCCAATGGGTGGAGAGCAGAGCAGGAGAGCCAGCAGAGAGTGGAGTGGCTTGGAGAACTTGGCTCTCCAAGCTGCCAGACGGAGAGCAGAGAGGGAGAGCTGGTGGCTTGGAGGACTTGGCAGAGTGGGAGGCCATGGGACAGAGACAGAGCAGGAAGGGAAATCAAAGAGCACGGGGAGCACCAGGAATGCTGGGAATCATAGTTCTGGTGGTAGACGGATCTCCTAGACACTAGAGCAGTGATGGCGAACCTATGAAAAGCATGTCAGAGGTGACACGTGAACTCATTTTTTTGGTTGATTTGTCTTTGTTAAATGGTACTTAATATTTAAAATAAATATCAAAAATATAAATCTTGCCCTAACCGGTTTGGCTCAGTGGATAGAGCGTCGGCCTGCTACTGAAGGGTCCCAGGTTCGATTCCGGTCAAAGGCATGTACCTTGGTTGCAGGCACATACCCAGTAGGGGAGTGTGCAGGAGGCAGCTGATCGATGTTTCTCTCTCATCGATGTTTCTAACTCTCTATCCCTCTCACTTCCTCTCTGTAAAAAATCAATAAAATATATTAAATATATATATATATATATATATATATATATATATATATATATATATATCTTTGTTTTACTATGGTTGCAAATATCAAAAAATTTCTATATGTGACACGGCACCAGAGTGAAGTTAGGGTTTTTCAAAATGCTGACACGCCGAGCTCAAAAGGTTCACCATCACTGCACTAGAGAAAAGTGAGCCTGGAGCAAGTTACTGTTGCGGTGGAGGATGGAGGGAAAGAAAGGTGAGAGACATAAGTAAAATCAGAGTGTCTAGGAAAAGTTAAAGGGAAGATTTCCTAAAACTTCCAGAAAATCTCCACCAATGAAGCAAAGAAAAAAAATGCCTCTATTATTCTGTGAGCAACAAACCAAACTGAGTTGGGGTCTCAGACAATTCGCTCATATGATTGCAAAGACAGACAGAAACTCCCAGATTGGAGAGGGTGCAGGTCAGGCTGAGAGTCCCCCACACCCCCCAGTGCACGAATGTCATGCACCAGGCCTCTAGGCTATAATAATAAAAGTTTAATATGCTAATTAGACTGGACAGCCAAATGACCTTCCTGATGTCCTTCCAGATAACCTTCCAGAGGAAGCCAAGGCTACGAGAGCCAAGCCCCTTGCACGAATTTCATGCATCGGACCTCTAGTTAATATTATAAGGGAATACTGCACTCAGTTCTATGCTAATACATTTAAAAGTGTCAAAATAGCTCTGGCCAATGTGACTCAGTTGGTTGGGTGCCGTCCTGTGCACCGAAAGGTTGCTGGTTCGATTCCTGGTCAGGGCACATGTCCAGGTTTCAGGCTCCATTCCCGGTGGGAGACATGCAGGAGGCAGCCAATCAATGTTCCACTCTCACATGAATATCTCTCTCTCCCTCTCCCTTCCTCTCTCTCTAACAAAATCTTTTTTTAAAAGTGTCAAAATATTAAAAACTTTTCTGGGACATTTAAATGGACAGAAAGTTCATTTGCAAAGCTAAAATAATTATGAAAAAGAAAGAGTAATGAGTGCACACAGTACAACTTTCTATTGTAATATTAAGACAGAATGATGATGGTACAGAGTGTGAGGTGCATAAAATTATTTAAAATATTTTTCTTCTTTGCCACGAGATCCCATTCCTCTAAGAAAAATAGACATAAAAATTAATGTTTGCTAAAGGGCAATACTATATATATATATATATAAAACCCTAATATGCAAAGAGACCGAAAGATGGAACAACTGAACAACTGGTTGCTATGACGTGTGCTGACCACCAGGGGGCGCACATGGAACATGGTGGGTGGGCATTGGCCATGGCAAGATGGTAGAGCAGGTAAGTGGGGGCACCAAACCAAGGCGGGGTGCTAATTGCTGCCATCAGGGCAAGCCTCTGGTGATTACTGAAAATTCTTTGCTCCAGCATGCTGCAGTCCCACCTGGCGCTGGCACCTGTTGCCAGCACCAGCCCTGCTCTCACCCACTGCCGGCACCTGGCACCAGCCCCGATTGCCCCTGAGGGCTTGTCTACCTCCCCCTGTTCCTGAGGGGCAATCAGGGCAGCAGCCGCCACTCATACCTGCTGCTGGTGCCGGCCCCAATCACTCAGTGCTGTCAGTGGATGCGAGTGAGGCCAGTGCTGTCAGCATGTGGGAGCGGTGGCAGCGGGAGCAGAGCTTCCAACAGCCAGGGGGCTGGGGGCCACGGCAGGAGGGGCCGGGCAGGGGTGCAGAGGATGAGCCGAGATCCACCCCTGTGCCCACCACAGCCTCGTGACCCACAGTTCCTTTCAAGGTGCATGAATTTGTGCACTGGGCCCCTAGTTTATATTAAAAATGTGAACACCCAGTGCTGTAGGGATGCATGAAGGGGTTTCCTACTCTGCCTATGGGAGGCTGGGAAGCCCTGGGGAAGAGTTGACACATAAGCTGGTCTGATGGTGGGCTCAGTGGTAGAGCAGGGTGGCCCCAGCACAGGGAGGGGTTGCTTTGAAGAAAAAGCAGGATGGTTGACCAAGAGCACTGCACTCAGTGAGGACCCTAATGGATATGCAGCTGGAAGGGGATGGATTTAGAAATTTTTGAGAGGTAAGTGTTCAGGGGTTTAAAACAATTTTTTAATAAATTTTTATTTCCAACCTCCATGCTCAGATGTTGGGATTTTCTTTGCAGTTAATTTAGGGTCATAACCATGGTTGAAAGCTACTGTTGCAGCCTATAGGTCACACTGAAGCAAACATGAGATTCTGGCTATGTTTCAGAAAAATTACTCTGGCAGTTGTATGGGAATGTATTAGAGAAAAAGATGCTGGAAACAGTGGAAGAACCTAAGCCACAGAGAGAAAAGCATACTTGTCTAAGCTCTCACCACAAGCTAATGGCAGAGGCCCTCCTGGAGCATGCGTCACCCAGCTTCCAATGCAGTGTCCTCTACTGGGCACCACACGGCCAGATGGCCAGACGGAATTTCTAAATGATGGCAGGCAGTGCCTAAAGTATGTCATATCAGTAGACAACAACCACCGACCTTATAAGACAGACCATAACTACCTCTTACTGCAAAATAATTGTCATAAATTCTCAAGTCGGGTGAATCCTTTCTATAAAAAGGAAAAGTAAGAAAGAGGACAAGTAAGTTTAGCATGAGGACATCTGGAGATCGCACTCAACAGACCTCATACTTATGCAGCAGGATGCACAAAACAGGATTCCTCAAAGTGATGTGCATGTGTGGGCAAGGTGGATATGAATCTCTAAATCTGCTTTCTCCCCTCTCCCAAGAGTTCTGGGTCATTTAAGTAAAAGTGTGTGTGTGTGTGTGTGTACGCGCGCGCATGTTTGCATATGCACATGTGTTCTGTGCACCTTTGAGATTCCGGATGTAATTGGAGAAGTGCTTCAGAAACCCAATAGACTAGTTCTCCAACCTATACCTGTAAGTGATAGGGGAATTGGGATCACCAAAATCTATTGTATTCAGTATTCAGTTTCATACTAGGTATGTGGGACCTAAGGGAGACTTTACAATATTGAGGAGATACCATCTTTTCACTTGACTTTAATTTTCTGTCAGGTGATGCCGGGAGCCGGTCCATCCTTGCTGTTTCAAAGGACCTGGCATATATAGCATACTGTTCTTAATATGTTTGCTCACCTTCTTGGCACTATGTGTTTTAACCAAGGTCTCTGAGAAAGGTTGTTTCCCCAGGTAGGGATTTTCCCCTGAAGTTAGGGAGGGAATAAAACCTCTTAACTAGTGCCAGGTGGGTAATTAATCACTTTAACTACGAACAATCATGCTTAAGCTACATAATCTTTACTCCCTGGAATGGAGATAGGAAACGCCCTAACCTTTGTAATAGAGATTGATAGGATTGAATCAACTGGTATAAATACAGATGTAATAAGACAGCAAGACACAGAACTTAGAATACGGAACCAGAAGAAGACAGAACCAGGAGGCACAGAACCTACACAGAACGTTCTCTAGAGACAGAAGAACTTCGCTGGAGAGAACATGGCAAAAGATCCTGGACAGAAACTGGCCTCAGAACCTAGAGACAGAACCTAGCGAGAGAACATGGCAAAAGATCCTGGACTGAACCTGACTACAGAAATTGGCAAGAGAACCTGACTAGAACCTGGTGACTGAGCCTGGCTGGAGAACCTGGACAGAACCTGGCTGGAGAACCTAGTGAGGGAACACAGACCCTGGCAGGAGATCCTAAGCAGAACTTCGCTGGAGATCCAGACCAGAACTTGGCTGGAGATCCTGGCTGGAGATCCTGGCTAGGCTGCTGATCAACTGAACACTGTCTCCGTGTCCTTCCTTCTTCGCCGACTCCGTCTACACCTTTGGGGACCCCTGGACCTGCTGGGGTTGGACCCCGGCAAGGTGAGTTATGAATATTTCCCTGAACAGAAATTATTGTATTGCTTATCAACTTAACATCCAGTTCCCTCGCTTAACCCAAGATATGAATGAAACCATAGGGAAATAACAGTTAATATCATTGGTTTGGAAGGATAGGGGCGGGGCGGGGGGGAAGAAAGGGAGAGGTAGGTGGATGGAAAGAATGAAGAAAAGAGGGGAAAAACAAGTTGTTTCTTTGAGGTCTCCCTTTTAATATTCGATATTGAAGAACTAAACATTTCCCAAAATGATGTTGATGGCAACGAATAAACAAGATCAGAGAAGGCATAAGGATAGTGATTCCAAGATGATCCTAAACCTATGTCCAAATTCAATCCTCCAGGCTCAGACTCTCATCTCAGTATGGTGATTAATAATCTTACTATGAGGATGTGTGGTTGGTATCAAGGTGGGTCTTAAAAAAACATGAATCACCCAACACCCCTTAAATCCCCATGGCTTGGAGTCTCGACCTAAAATATCATCACAGCAATGATATTTAGAACTTTAAAGCTCAAAAACATAGGGCCAAGAGGTTCTGAGTTTGTGGAGGTCATAGTCAAGAATATTCAGCAACATGGGAAAGTATAGGATAACCTCAAACTTCAGTTAGGCTCTGTTTACCCCATTTTACTTGTGGGGTCCTCAGCTTCCCTCCCACTCTTCCTCAGTGTTCTCCAAGGCCAGAATCATCAGGTATTCCTGGGCACATAGCTAGCCATTCACGTGATGCAACCAGGATAATTTTAGTGCAAGTAATCCATTTTCAGAAAACTGACAAAATAATGTCCTGTGACTTTTTAAAACCAAGGCAGAACATGTTATACTTGTGCATGTCTTTCACTCTCCCTCTCAGAGACTCCAAATTTGGATTCACCTTGACTCTCCTCAGTCACTGCTGGTCTTCAACATTTCTTCTGAATGACTCAATGTTATGTAGATGGGCAGAAACATCTCGGTTTCAAATTCTGCTTCCTCTACTTACAAGTGTGTAATCTAGAAAGTTACTTAGCCTCTCTGTGCCTCAGTTTCCTCCTTTATAAAAATAAGAATACCTACTGCATATGGTTTTTTTTCAAGAACCAAGTGAATTTACATGTGACATACTTCCATGCCTGGCATCTGGTAAGTGCTCACCTGTGAGTGTTATGAATACACATCATGGTTTTCAAATTCTAATGGAGAATCACCAGGGGCTTGTTTAAGTGCAGGTTCCTAGGTGCCAAATCCAAATACTCGATTCATTAGGTACAAGAAGCAGCCTGGGAATCTTTCTTTCAAGAAACTAGATCAGCCGTAACCGGTTTGGCTCAACGGATAGAGCGGCGGCCTGCAGACTGAAGGGTCCCAGGTTCGATTCCGGTCAAGGGCATGTACCTTGGTTGCGGGCACATCTCCACTGGGGGGTGTGCAGGAGGCAGCTGATCGATGTTTCTCTCTCATCAATGTTTCTAACTCTCTATCCCTCTTCCTTCCTCTCTGTAAAAAATCAATTAAATATATTTTTTTAAAAAAAGAAACTAGATCAGATGTTACAGATAATCTATAGATTATATTTTGAAAAATCCTCCTAAAGGGTTGCTTCCTACACAAATACTTCTTCACTGGTCCAAAGGGGCAACAGGTGGTCAAGTTGGCTCTCAGAAGGCCCGTAAGACCCCTAAACTATCCCTATTGAATAAGACAGATTCCAATGTCAAAAAAAATAGCTAAAGGGGTAACAGCCCAGGACTTTTTTAAATCTTTTCTTCAAAGCCATCAGTGAGAGCTGGGGAAGGGGTACCAATCTCATCCTATCTCTTCCATTTAGTCAAGTTATTTTATTCTGTTGCTACCAGTCGCCAGGAGCCCAGCTTAATCCCAATCTTCCCATTATGTTGATATATCAGGCCTCAGTGGAGAGGACATTTACTGCTTTCCCAAAGGACAGTGTGCCAAGAGCAGAGCGCTCGTTTCCAGCTTCAGACGCGCATTCCATCTGAAGCATCAAACTCCATTAGATCAGGGACAGATCCTGCTGCTGAGGCTCTGCGGGAACTGGAGCACATGTGTGTTTCATCACTTAGGTTTGGTTTCTCTCACATTCTCTCCCAAGAACTGGAGAGCTGTACGTAGAGCTTTGTGCTTGGATAGCGCCCTTTCAGAGACCTAACCAAAGGGGGCAAGAAAGAGACCTAACAAAAAAACCTAGGAACAAAAATGCATAAAGGTGATGCAGAAGATGGGGTCCAACAAGCAGGAAACCAGGGCAAGGTGGCATTGCCTGGACTAGGAGAGCCTTGTAAACAGCTCCCTCTGGACAAAACGTGCCTAAATGTCTCTTACACTCTTCAGAGCAAACTGGAAAAAATACCACCTTCTCAGGGACCTCTGAGGGACGTGAGTGATTTGGATTCCTGCTGCCTTCCGCTCTTTACTGTGGTAGAAATGGCCCTAAATTCAGTTTCCTGGCAGAATTTTATCTGTCCTATCCAATTTCCTCAGTAGTTGAACCACCAAGGGACCCTGTGTGCTGACCCTGTCCCTACCTCACCTCCAGGACAACGTTAGTTGTATCCCTTCATGTCCTCACTGTGCTTGGTTAATCCAACTATAAACCAAAGTGAATCATGAAATATTTCACAAAGAACATTAGAACACACACACTCTTTCAGAGAGAGAGAGAAAGAGAGACTATTTTAAATTTGTTTGTCCACCTGTTGTTTATCCATGTTTTTATATTTATATAGACTTACTAATGCTTTTATTATAAATAATTTTAATTTAAAAATTCACAATTAAAGAATAAGCTGGCATAGCACAATGATTAAGAATACAAGCTTTAGAATTATGGGGTTCAAATATGCCTCTGCCATTTACTAACTGAGCATTTAGGGGCAAATTATTTAACCTCTTTAAGCCACTATTTCTTCACCTGCAGAATGAAGACAATATTAGTACCCATCTAATAGGACTATTTAATGAGTAAATAATACAATTTCTGTGAAGTACTTACATAACAAGTGCTCAATAACACAGACTTGGGGTCCCACTAAAAGTAGGATCAGTAGTCTGCTGTACCCACTCCCCACACACATATGCACATATTTTTTTGCTGAGTCCCATGTGTTCCAATGACAGCACCCTGTATAAGAGGGTTAAAGAGGCTAAGCATGAAATCTATTGAGCAAGTGTATATCATGAGCCAGTTCAGGGATTGGTCCCACGACCTTGGCCTTCTTTAACACCGCAAGCCATCAAGCAGCAGGCAAGCAGATACTGTGAGCAGTAGTTACCAAGGATCTCTGGCTCTGGAGAATGGTTCTATAACTCAGCCCTGAAAATCTTCCGAACACAGGAAGGATCCTAAGTACTTTCAGTGGTTAGTGACCATATTCATGAAAGGGATCACACACATACACATATATTCTGTGTTTCACTGAGCAGCTTCTTTGATGTCCTCCTCAGAAAGGACATGGAGCCGTAGGATATATTTTGTTTTCACGGTCCATCAGGTCTCTCACCATGTGACATCTCCTACCTTTCTTCTACTTTTCTACCCAAGCCCCCATCTGTGGGGTTCTCTGTTCAATTGTCTCCACTGTGGTTTCCATTGAGCATTGAAGCCACCTCCCTGGGGGACCATCTCCTCCCTCTGATCTCGGTTGGGACCACACACTGACATCCTGAAATCTCTAAGCATGTCTTCTGTGGTTCTCAGTCCACCAAAACCACACTGTATTCCACACAGAAGTGGGACCTATACCTCTTTTGTAAACCATTCTTGCCCAGCAGGATACCAACATCATCCTATATGCAAGGATGTCTTACAGAGAGTTTCATGAAGGACTCCAATTTCAATCTCCATTCCCTTCTCCTATGACTCAGATAGTGCCCATGAGAGGATGGGCCAGAAAAATGCCACGTGACAGGCAGTGAATTACTCAAAAGCCTCCTTCTCCCCTTTGATGGCCAATAGATTTCATCTCTTTCACCAGATCAAGTGCATCTAACACCTCTCTCTCTCTCTCTCTCTCTCTCTCTCTCTCTCTCTCTCTCTCTCCCTCCCTCCCTCCCTCCCTCTCTCGGTAAGTTTTCTCCTAGGAGGCAATTCTGCCCCATTGGGAATCCAGAAATATCTCAAGAAGTAAACATATCTTAAGCTCAAGCTGGAACCTCCCCACATACTGTCATGGAAATTAGCTTTTCCAGCTCTCCTGTTTCTCATCTGATTTCTAAAGCTCTGAAAGTGAACTCCATAGGTGAGAAAAATAGAGATCACTGATATTCGTTATACCCCAAACCTATAATTTTTTAAAGGTCTTCAGAAAATTTTATTTGTTATTATAGTAAAATATACATTATATAAAATTAACCATTTTTACGTGTACAATTAAATGGCACTAAGTATATTCACATTGTTGTACAACCATCATCACTATTTATACCCAACACTTTTTCCTCATTCTCAACAGAAACTCTGTCCCCATTAAACACTAACCTTACATTCCCCAATTCTCCCAGCTCCAGCAGCCACCATTCCACTTTCTGTCTCTACGGATTTGACGACTCTAGTAATTCATATAAAAGGATCGTATAGTATTTGCCCTTTGTGGCTGACACATTTCACTTAGTGTAATGTCTTCAAGGTTCACCTATGTTGACCCACATGTCAGAATGTCCTCCCTTTTTCAGGCTGTATAATATTCTATTGTATGTATTTACCACATTTTCTTTATCCACTCAAATGTGTGTTTTTTAAAAATACATTTTTATTGATTTCAGAGAGGAAGAAAGAGAGAGAGGAAAAAAAAATCAAGGATGAGAGAGAATCATTGATTGGCTGGTTCCTGCATGCCCCCCACTGGGATTGAGCTCATAATCCAGGCATGTGTCCTGATCAGGAATCAAACTGTGACCTTCTGGTTCATAGATCAACGCTCAACCACTGAGCCATGCCAGTTGGGCTGTCCACTCATCTGTTGATGGACACTTAGGTTGTTTTCACATTTAGCTATTATGAATTTATTACTTTTTGAATCAAGTAGTCACACACTCTTCTGACTAAATTATCTTGTTGAGGAGAAGAAAGATTCCGGGTGAATAATCATACATTCCTTTTATCTCATTCACCCTGTGGGCCCACTAAGGTTCTGAGTACTTATGTGCAGTGTTTCATTTAATCCTCCCAACAACCTGATGAAGTAGGGGTGTTCCCCAGTGAATAATTAGAAAACTGAAACTTAGAAAGTTAAGAGCTTATTCAGGATCACAAACTAGACATCTGGAGAGGTGAGAGGGAAGGACAGGAGATTCAACCAAGCCTTCAGACACCCTAATTTTTAACTTGACACCATATAGTGTTTCAGGGGCCAATCACTACTTTTGAGCTTTATAAAATTTAACTTTCTCTTATTCATTATTTTACTGTCTATTTTTCATTTCCTATGCAATGATTAACAACAGAATCCTTAAAGTAAAAAACTCCTTGCTACTTACAGGCAGCAAAGGAGAGGAAGAAGTGGTTCTGGGAGCATATGTGCCAGGTTGTCAGGAGAAGCAGCCATGGGCTTAAGTGGAGAGATGGGTGTGCATTTCCCTGTTACCTGGAAGACCTATTAAAATAAATTCTGGTATAATCTGTCATTTATGTATCCTCAAGGTTTGTGCCAGAAAGAAGATCTATCTGCTCTGCCCACTAAGGCTCTGAGTACTTATGTGCAGTATTTCATTTAATTGTTGTTTAATTGTGTGTATAATTGTTGTTTTAAAAAAAGTAAAATTCTTTGTACATCATGCCTGATAGAATTGATCAGAGGGGATTGAGAAAGTTTGAAGCAATAAAACAACAATAACAAAAACTCTACAAATAAAATTTAAAAAAAAAAACCAACAGAAAAAGTTAAGATGCAGATGTGCCTGGGAAGATGAGAGCACTTCCAATGCTGGGGAAAAGCCAGTTACAGGACTGCTCTGTGAACAGGTATTGGGCATCTGCTCATGCGATCATTGCATCTCTTTTGTGTTTGCCCAAAGCCCATTATTTTTAAAGTGTAAATTAATAAATGAAATGCTGAGGATTTAAAAATACACTTTTTCAATGAAGTGTTGATTATAAAACTAACTTGATACAAACTATGTTGCCTTGACTTTCCCCATCTCACCTTTTTGTGCTTTACTATTTCTTCACCTGGCCCTTGGCTCTCTGCCTGCTGGATGGGCACTGCCCTGGCTTCCTCTGTCCTAACCTAGAAGTGGCCTTATCTCCAAATTTCCTGCTCCTAAACACCTTTCTAAGTGTACCTGTCTCGGGTTCAACTCCCACAGGCCCTGAACTCTTACACTAACCAATTAGTCTACTACTGTGAAGGTGGGCTGATAAACTAACTCTTTCAGGTTTCACAATTATCTTTAAACAGAGTGTTTTAGAAGCAATAACTTAACCTAAAGGCCCTGGGGAATGAGACACAAGCAGGAGAAGGGCGATGGGGAAGTCGAATCAGGAATCATGGACCTTTCTCTTTTGCCCACCATTCTCCACATAGTCATTGCAGAGTCTGTCTTATTTTTTAATTGAATTTATTGGGGTGACATCTATAATAATAAAAGTGTAATATGCTAATTAGACCGCACAGCTGAATGACCTTCTGGACAACCTTCCGGATGAAGCCGGGGCTGTGAGGGCCGAGCCCCTGGCACAAATGTCATGCATCGGGCCTCTAGTTGGTTAATAAAATTATACAGGTTTCATATATACAATTTTATAATACATCATCTGTATGTTGTATTGTGTGTTTACTACCCCAATTCAAGTCTCCTTCCATAACCATTTATCTCCCTTTTACCTTCATCTACGCCCCTGACCCTTCCTTCCCTCTGGCAATCACCATACTGTTGTCCATGAGTCTTTGTGTGTGTTTTTTCTTTGTTTTTTCTCACCCAGCCCCTACCCCCTGCTCTCTGGCAGCTGTCAGTCTGTTCTCCGTATCCATGAGTCTGTCTCCACTTTGTTAGTTTGTTTTGTGCATTAGATTCCACATATAAGTGACATCATATGATCCTATTTTTATTGAGATTTCTTCCTTCTTATCCCCAGCAGTCTTTTAATAGAAGGTGAGCAAAACAAGTATTACATTATTTGGTTTTATTTTTGGTGGTTTTATTTTTGATTGGTACCCATTTTATCCAATGTTCTTCACCCTTGTGATTTTTCTTACAGCAGCCACAACTTGAATGACTCTTGTTTTTTACCAAACTCTCCAGAGAGCTCAGAGTGGTAGAACTTTGTCCTTCTTTCTCTCCTGTCTCAAATACTTTTACTCTGATGGCCATTATGAAAATAGAAAGATATTTAGCTCTGGTTTCCTGGGATCTTCTGTGTAACCAGATCTGCAGGTATATGGGAGAACAAGGCCCTCAGACAAGTCCATATAAACATATGCCCCAAGAGTCGATATACATTTCCCATCCTTGAATCTAGAGCCAGAAATCTCTTCTCTTCACTAGACAAAGTTCACTATGTCTATCAGGTTTCCTGAACCTTTCAGAAAAGGCTTACACCAGCATATCTTGACTCATCAGTGAGTCAAGACCACACCTGGAAGAAAGTGCTCATTTTTGAGATGACAACATATAAAGATAAAAAAAGTCCTGGTTTTCTAAGGAGATAATACTCATTAATGTCTTTCCTTTCCACTTTTCATTAACCAAAGCTGAATGCCCTTCAACAACAGAAGTATATATGTAATAGCACTTCTCAACCAGTCTCATCCAGCAGAACTTTTTGTAATATTTTAATCAAATAACTATAAAAATTATTCTTTCTTTTCATTCTCCTTTGTCAAGAAGTCATGTTAAATAAAAGTGTTTGACTTCTGTGAAACATTAAGATGGTTCACTATGGGGTAATAGTGAGAACTTCTAAGCTTCTGAGATGTAATAAGTTATAGCTGACCCTTTCTGAATCATACAATCATCTGATAAATCAATGATTTACCCAAAGTCCACAATGGTCATATTAGACCAAAGCTAAAAGTTTTGTTAAGGTGCCTAAAGCTCTCAATAAAATGAGGAGAGAAAACTTTAGTTAGTATATCTGGCCAATATTTTCCCTGCAGTCTTCATCTCATTTTCTCAACATGTTAGCTCAGATTCAGTTTGTGAATGGCAGAAAACCCTAAATAACAGTGTATTGAACAATATGAAAGTCAATTTATGTCAGTGTAAGAGGTCCAGGGCTGGTCTGGTTCCCCACAAAGCCAGAGAGGCCCAAACCCTTCTACCTTATTGTTCCTTTGTGATCACCTCAATCTCATGATCCAAGGTGGTGGTGGGTGCACTCCAGGCAGCAGGATGGAGAAAGGGATAATGAAGAGATAGAGGCAAAGGGGCCCACACTGTCTATCAGATGATTCCACATGACATTTCTACTTATATCCTGCAAATAGAACTTAACAACATGGCTAAATCTATATACAAGGAGGATTGTCATTCTGCAGACGCATATACAAAACAAAGTCAGAAGCTCTACCACCATGAAGAAGGAGATAACCATCAGTCTCTTAAAATATTCAATTCACAATGAATTTTGAACGCAGAGATGAAGCTGCTGAAATGATGGCAGTAGATCAGAGGACGCGGTGACAGATTCCATGCTAAAAAAGAGAGTGGGACCGACACAGAAAAACAAAATAAAAGCAGAGGTGAAAGCACAGTATGAGGGAAGGAAAGAAGCTAATTGTGAATTTTAGAGTTATTTAGAGTCCTGGCTGGTGTGACTCAGTTGGTTAGAGCGTCATCCCATACACCAAAAGGTAGCAGGTTTGATTCCCAGTCAGGGCACATACCTAGGTTTGGTGTTTGATCCCTAGTATCCCCAGTAGGGGCCATGTACAGGAGGCAACCAATCAATCTTCAATATCTATCTATCTATCTATCTATCTATCTATCTATCTATCTATTATCTATATCTCCCTTCCTCTCTCTAAAATTGATTTTTTAAAAAGAATTACTTAGAGCCGACCAGGTCTCAAACCTTAAATCCACACTGCTGGTAGGAATCAGACTGAGGAAAACAGTATAGAGTGTCCTCAAAAAATAAAAAATGGAACTCCCATTTGACCCATTGATCCCACTGCTAGGAATATATCCCAAGAAACCAGAAACACCAATCAGAAAGGATATATCCACCCCTATGTTCATAGCAGCACAATTTACAATAGCTAAGATTTGGAAACAGCCTAAGTGCCCATCAGGAGATGAGTGGATTAAAAAACTGTGGTACATCTACATAATAGAATACTACGCTGCTATAAAAAAAAAAAAAAAAGATAGAACTCTTACCATTTGCAACAGCATGGATAGACCTGGAGAGCATTATGCTAAGCAAAATAAGCCAGTCTGAGAAAGCTAAATATCGTATGATCTCACTCATTTGTGGAATATAATGAACAACATAAATTGATGAACAAAAATAGATACAGAGACATAGAAGCATTGAACAGACCAACAAACCTCAGAGGGAAGGTAAGGGAGGAGGGGTAAGAGATCAACCAAAGGATTTGTATGCATGCATATATGCATAACCAATGGACACAGACACTAGGGGGGTGAGGGCATGGGCTGGGGGCAGAAGTGGGAGGGGAGAGGTCAAGGGGGGACAAAGGAGGCATATTTAACTTTCAACAATAAAGAATTTAAGTTAAAAAAATAATACATTAGATTGGGTATAATATAAATATAACAAATAAAAAGTACACTTATTCATGTTAAAAAAAATGTTTGATAGCTGTGTAGAAAAATATAAATAAATCAGTGGACCATGTGAGGAAAAAATGGATTATTCAGTAGTTTGAAGACAAAGGGCTATCCATTGAGGGAAAAATAGATCACCTCCTATTATAATTTGGATATTCTATAAATAGTATCAGAAGCAAGGTTTAAGTGCTAATGCTTTTTGGAAGATGCAATTTCAGGAAATGAATGGTGGGGGGAAGAGAAATAAAGTAAGGAAGGGTGGGAAGAAAGGTGATGGCTACAGCTGTGGTGGTTACTGTTTCATGAAGAAACACAGCCAATCACACATCCTTGCAGGATGTCCACAGACACACTGCATTGAAAAAGAGTACCTCAACTGTCCATAGGAGGAACAAATAAAGTGTTTATCTGCTGCTTTCCTTCTGCTTCCTATTTCCCTCTGGCCAGTGTTCACTGACTTCCCATCTTATGCCTTGTACAACAGATATCACAATTTCTACTGAACAGTTCCCAAATAACACGATTCTACAATCAGGGCAGTGTGTTGCTTTCAAAACATGTTTCTTTAGGGATTCATAATAATGAGTATGGTTGGTAGTTTCAGAAAAATAAAGTTGTTTGTATTTAATTTTTTCCTCGTATACCAATAGCTAACTGTCCAGATGCAGTTCCAGATGTTAGAATTCATATTTAATGCCAAAACACCCATCTCTTTGCCTACAATATCATGAAATTGAGCCAGTAAATGCCTTCTGGGTATTCATTTCCATAGTAATTTCCCATTCATCCCAGAAGTTGGGGGAGGAAGAGAGGGGAAAGGAGCATTCTTCCCCCAGGGTAGGATCACTCCCACCTTCTTCAAATCAGAAATATCCATTATTCAATGCTTATTGAGCAATAAGAGTGTAGAGAATCTTTTGCCAAATTCCAGGCCTGAGACACTGGTGAGTCTCTTGGGGATATTTTAAATTCACCCAGGCTAGGCATGCTTGTCTTTCAATTTTAGTCATGACTGGCAAAAGGAAAAATAACTGACAAAGCCAGAAATAGGAAAGTAATTCAAAATTTACAAAAGCTATTAGTTTGGGTTTGATTTCTATTTGAGGTAAAAAGTCAAAATTTCAAGTAAAATTTTATTTGATATATACACTATTCCTAATAATCCCTAGATGGAAATAACAATGACCAAAAAAGGTTCCCTTTAAGTCTTTATCTACTAGAATGGAAGCTCAAAAAGGATGGAGATTTTTGTCCATTTTGTTGACTAATTTATCCCAAGTGCCTAGAACAATACCTGCTAAATAGTTAAATGCTCAACAAGTAATTTAATAAATAAATGAAATAAATGAAATCTGTGGAAGGATGTTCTCTTCTCACCTCACTTGAACCTTGATCAAACGAAAGAATGAATCTCTACTACACTGAAAGTTTTTAGATCTAGTTATTGTTTGGGGGGCCACTACCCTGGCAAAAGTCTCCTTTTTGGAGAAAGAAGGAGAAAGCCATTGAATTGAGCTAAGTGCCTCTAATATCTCTTAGTCTTTAATTTATTAAGATTTAGAAATGCATCCACGATTACTTTTACATGGAAGTATTAAAGTTTGTCTTTATTTTTAAAGTAGGACTAATTTAAGAACAAAATACAGATTAAATTTCTTGAACAAACAAATAAACTAATTCTAGCTAATTTGGGCAAAAAAAAAGGAAATATATTAGAAGAATACAAGGTAGTCTACAAAAATTAAAAGAAAATTAAACAATGGAAGTCAGAAAGAATGGGGATTAAGGCAGCTCTGAGATATAAGGACCAGAATTAATCAACAGCATTTCAGGGTACATCTGCATGGACAAATGCCTAGAAAAATACAATCTTCCAAAACTGAATCAGGAAGAATAAAAAAACCTGAATGAGCTGATAAGCAGTAATTAAAAAACTCCCAACAAACAAAAGCCCTTGTCCAGATGGCATCACAGGGGAAATTTACCAAATATTCAAAGAAGCACTAATACCTCTACTCCTCAAACTATTCCAAAAAATCTAAGAGGAAGAAACATCTCCAAACTCTTTTCATGAGCCAGCATTATCCTAATTCTAAAACCAGATAAAGATACTACAAAGAAAATTATAGGCCACTACCCCTGATGAACATAGATGCTAAAATCCTCAACAAAATATTAGCAAATTGGATCCAGCAATGTATTAAAAAGATCATACCCCATGACCAAGTGGGATTTATTCCAGGGATGCAAGAGTGGTACAATATTCACAAATCAATAAACATGATACATCAAATAAACAAATTGAAAGACAAAAATTACACGATTGTATCAATAGATGCAGAAAAAGCATTTGACAAAATCTAACACTCATTTTTGATGAAAACTCTCAACAAAATGGGAATAGAGGGATAATAATTCAACATAATAAAGCCCATATGTGACAAACCTACAGCCAACATCATACTCAATGAGCAAAAATTAAAACCATTTCCCCTAAATATAAGAACAAGACAGGGATGTCCGCTTTCACCACTTTTATTCAACATAGTACTAGAAGTCCTAGCCACAGCAATCAGACAAGAAAAATAAAATAAAATAAAAGGCATCCAAATTGGAAAGGAGGAAGTAAAACTGTCATTATTCACAGATGGCATGATATTGTACATCGAAAACCCTAAAGACTCCACCAAAAAAATGACTAGATTTAATAAATGAATTTGGCAATGTAGCAAGGTACAAACTTAACACCCAGAAATCAATGGCATTTTTATGTACCAATAATCAACTCTCAGAAAGCAAAACTAAAAAAACAATCCCATTTACCACTGCAACAAAAAAATTAAGACACTTAGGAATAAACTTAACCAAGAAGGTAAAAGACCTGTATTCAGAAAACTATAGAAGCGAGATAGAGGAAGATATAAAAAAGTGGAAGAATATACTGTGTTCATGGATTAGTAGAATTAACATCATTAAAATGTCCATACTATCCAAAGCAATCTATAGAGTCAATGCAATCCCTATTAAAATACCAATGGTATATTTCACAAGTTCAGAACAAATATGCCAAAAATTTATATGGAACTAAAAAAGACCCCAAATAGCTGCAGCAATCTTGAGAAAGAAGAACAAAGTTGGAAGCATCACAATACCACATATCAAGTTATACTACAAAGCCACATAATCAAAACAAACTGGTACTGGCACAAGAACTAGCATATAGATCAATGGAACAGAACAGAAATCAACCCAAGCCATTATGTTCAACTAGAGGCCCAGTGCATGGATTTGTGCACCAGTGGAGTCCCTTGGCCTGACCTGTGGGGATTGGGCGAAACCGACCTGGTGTACAAATTTGTCTAGGGCATGTCTGGCCCATTTCACCCAGTCCCCATCTGCTGGACCCCAGCAGGAAGCTAACCTACCAGTCGGAGCATCTGCCCCTTGGTGGTCAGTGCACATCATTGCAACTGGTCGAACGGTCATATGAATGGTCAGACACTTAGCATATTAGGCTTTTATTATATAGGATTAATATTTGACAAATGAGGCAAGAGCATAAAATGGAGTAAAGCCAGTCTCTTCAACAAATGGTACTGGGAAAATTGGACAAGTACATGCAAAACAATAAATAAATAAATAAATAAATAAATTGAAACTAGATCAACTTATACCATACACAAGAATAAACTCAAAATGGATAAGAGACTCAAATGTAAGTCATAAAACCATAAAAATCCTAGAAGAATTGTTTGCTGGGAGTTTCTTAATTACTGCTTATCAGCACATTCAGGTTTTACTGGCACTTAGTGTCTTCGGTTTTTTCAAACTACAGAAAGTTCCTGTCTCGCATGGTGACATGGAACCATAAAAATGACTGTGCAAGCTGAAACCGGCAAAGATCTGAATAATCAATGGGAAAAATAATAATTATTATAATTATAATTCTTTTTTGTCAAAACTTTTTAAACTCTCTTCCTGTTGGTTATAAGTGTATAGGAAAATGAAAAAAAAATAGTAAAACTAACATTTATTTAGCACACCATAATTTAAAAATTAGAAACACTGAAAATTAAAATATTATATTTCTTTGAAAAAAACAGCCACCTATCAACAGGAGTTGACACTGGCTGGCTTTCTTTTTCTCATAGCGTAACTATGGTCTGAGCCACTTCCTCTGCCTTGGCAAATTGTCATACTCTTCCCTAAAGTTGAGTCAGCTCCCAACACTTTTATCTTTTGTGCACTCAATGTTGTGAAATATCTCCAAAAGTTCCTTCAACGTGAAGAATTTTTGCTGGTGTCCCTTCCTCTGGGATATCTTAATTCTTTGCATCTCAAATACTTTTCTCCTTTATGTTTGCGAGCTCATCTTCAGTAAGTTCCTCTGGCTGTATTTCTAGGGTGTCTTAGAGGTCAACAATTCAACAGTTAGCTATTTCTTTTCTGTAACTCCATTTATAATTGATTCCCATTTCATTACCCAGCATTATCTTTATTGATCAATTCCTTGTTTCAATTATCCACTTTTGTAAAACATCACTTTATGGCTAAGTGACAAAGAGGCAACATGATTGGTCACTTTTAAATTGTGCCTGTTATTTTCATAGTCATTTGTAGACTGAAGAAGCTGCAGCAAAGTTTGTACTTTATACAACTATTCACAGTTAATACACCATGGTAACTGAAATTTGAACTGTGTTATTGGGGGACTGGTGTAATTTAAATAAATCTTGTTAACTGAAATTTATATATGTATGCTAGAGCCATGAAAAGTAATGACTCCCTGAATTGCAAAATATTCTGCTAGAAACCTTTTAGTGGGTTCTGAAATCTCATATGACATCTCTGTTACCATATTTTGGGTGAACTGTCAGATGGTAAACCAATTATCATGTCCTATCAGTATCTGCTTATAGTTGTAATCAGGAGAGTAGCTTATATTGATAATTGAATTAGAATTATCTAGTAAATCTTATTTTTGGCCCTCTGCCAAATAAATTTGACTTTGATATGTCAGTTTATTTTGTCTGCAATGAAGCAAGATAATATTTTGCTTATATCTATAAGGTCAAAACTGGTGAAACACTAACCATCTTTCAAGACCCAATTCAAGTGTCACCTTCTCCATGAGTCTTTCCCAGCCTCACCAGCCAGAGTTGGTCATACATCCCTCAAGGTCCTAGTGACTCCATCCAGACCTGTGTCATGGCTCTCCCCACTCTGCACTTTGTCTCTCTAGGGCAGACAGGGAGCTATTCAAGGACAAAATTTATTCTCGTTCATCTTTATATCCCTGTACCTAGCACAGTGCCCAAGCATGTGAGATACACAACTGTTTCTTGAATATAGAAGTATCACAACATTTTTTAAAAGTCTTTGTATTTTTCCAGTAAATAAAAGGATGTCTCCCAGTATGGAAATCTAATATAAAGGCCCTAAAGGTATAATCAGAAGATCCAGTTTGAAGTCCTAGCCTTTACAACCAGGAGTACCAGAACCCTCTTCCGGATATTGGAGGGCATCTGGTGTGTGCTGATCAGGATGAGCTGAAGGAAGCCCCGTAGATAGGATAACTCAAAACAACCGCTTATCTGCATATGGCCTCTGCTGACTCACACTGGCTTTTGTGTTTGCAACTTTCTAAATCCATAATGGATAGCACATGGGGTGAAAGAGTTATGGAAAAAAACCTACCAGTCATATGGTTCCATGTTTAAATCTGAGGAAAATGCCTTTTATATTGAGACTAACATCTGTCTTGCTCTTCTTGCAAAGTACAGAATGTTCTATATGGACTAGTCAAAATTTATAGCCCTACTGTGTCACCTTATACATTTCCTAACAACATGTCCCTCCCAGAGCTGATGCTTGTTGGAAACTTGTCACTGACTGAATAGTCAATGTTTTCTATATTGTGTGAAATAAAATGTAAATATCATAGGGTACATTTAACTGAGCTCATGGGAAAGCATGAAACAACATACATATATTCCATATGTGCCTTTAGCTCAAAAACATACATACAAACAGATAAAATCTGTTTATATCTTATATTCCACATGTGCTTTTCTCTTACAAACATACACACAAACAGATATAAATCTGTTTATATCTTTCTTGCACTAAGAATCAAAAGGAAGAAAAGATTTGGCTCAAGGATTTGGCACAAAAGATTGGTCAAGTTACACAAAACTCATCTCATTAGACTGATTCTTTCATCTGGATATTTCCATAAATATTTTTAAAAATTCATGTGATGAAAGGGATTATTGTCATTTTACAAAAAAAAAATAAATAAATAAACATAAAGATAGGTGAGGGTCTTGATCCAGTTGCACAATGGAACTAAGAAAAAAAAATCAGCTCTCCTGAACCCCAAAATTTACTGTTGCAAAAGCTATAAGAGATAATCACAAAGGGCTGCACTATATCTTTAAGGATGTGTTGGAGAGCCCTAACCAGTTTGGCTCAGTGGATAGAGCGTCGTCCTGCGGACTGAAGGGTCCCAGGTTCGATTCCGGTCAAGGGCATGTACCTTGGTTGAGGGCACATCCCCAGTGGGGGGTGTGCGGGAAGCAGCTGATCGATGTTTCTCTCTCTCATTCCCTCTCAGATGTTTCTAACTCTCTATCCCTCTTCCTTCCTCTCTGTAAAAAATCAATAAAATATATATTTTTTAAAAAGGATGTGTTGGAGTTCACCAGATGTACATGTGTGTGACTGCACATACAGGCACATGAATGGAGATGGAGGAGGAGGTGGACACTCCCACACTGAGATGGCAGGCTCAGCAAAATCATAGAGATGGCAGTGCATGATATGTGTGAATGGGAGCACAGTCATCCAATCCACAGTGTGCGATAACGAGGTAGTGGCAGTATTTATAGCTGGGCAATGTTAAGAGTATTGTGAAGATGCTCAAATGTCTCATCTCAATCATCAAGTCAAGATCTGAATGAATAGACAATCGGAACGATGTCTTCAAAGTTTGAAATGGATGTTCTATTATCGCCTCGCTTCTTATTTGAAAGACTACCATTCTGCAGCAATAAAACTTGCACTTTAGGGTTTATTGTTTTTGTTGGTGGTGTTTGGGGGGCAGGCCATTGTCTGTTTTTTCTGGCATAGGCTGTGGTTCTGATCTTCCCTGTTGGCCCTGCACTCATAGATCTAGACACTCAGCTCACAACGCAAGCCCAGAGGGACACCCTGGCAGAAACACAGGAATGTATCAATGAAAATACCTTTATACTGAATCCCTAACACCATGTTCTATCCAATAGATGAAGCAAAAAGGACCAAATGTCTCATCTACCAAACAAATTTCCACTTACCAATTGATGATCTCAATGATGAATAATAAAAGATTAAGGGGAAAATTTAAATGGTGATAGTATAATTATTACACTAAGGCAAGACAGTGAAAAAGCACACATTCTTTCCCTGGCTGGGTGGACCAGTTGGTTCGAGTGTTGTCTCCTACACCAAAAGGTTGTGGGTTCCATTCTGGGTTAGGGCACATACCTAAATTTCGTGTTCAATCCCCAGTGTGGGAGGCAACCAATAGATGTTTCTCTACATCAATGTTCTCTCTCTCTCTCTCTCTTCCTCTCTCTCTCTCTCTCTCTCCCTCCCTTCCTTCCTCTCTCTCTAAAATCAATAAACATATCCTTGGGTGAGGAATTTAAAAATATGTTTGTGCCTGGCCAGTGTGGCTCAATGGTTGAGCACTGACCTATGAACCAGGAGATCGTGGTTTGATTCCCAATCAGGGCACATGCCCAAGTTGTGGGCTCAGTTCCTGGTAGGGGGCATGCAGAAGACAGCTGATCAATGATTCTCTCTCATCGTTGATGTTTATATATCTCTCTTCCTCTCCCTTCCTCTAAAATATTTAAATATAGCTACTAACAAAAGAAGAGCAACTATTGAAAATATCAATGACTAATCAATTCAAAACATCATTGATAATAATACACCTATAACAAGGCATGCTTTCCAAAAAGTTGGAAAATTCCATTCTTTGTGGGTAAGTCCAGTGAGAGCTTTGTAAAATGTCAAATGTTCCATGGCAGTAAGAATTTGTATATAATAGTGTCTTGAGTAGTAAATATCAGTAGTCCTTAATAACCTGATTTAAAGTATTATGAGTAAAACAGACCTGAGACATAGTTAAAAACAGAAGAATTCTTGGTATATAACGCTTGCTGATAAGATCAAAGGAAAAGACTTGCATCTCCATATTCGCCCATCAGGAAGACTAGAACACTGCCCTTTAATCACCGGAGGCAAAGCCTCCAACAACAGCCTCCCAAAGACCACTCACAGTACTTCGGTCCCCACTGATCTGAATATTCCAGGGTCATGGTGACTAGCTCTCAACATGGGGATTTCAGGCCAACCTGGGAAGGGAAAGCCTTGAATTGACCTCAGATACTCAATTTAAATCCCAGTCTGTTTTTTGCCTTCTGTCCATACTGAGCCCTTCATGGTTTTCCCATAGTATCTTCCTGAAGAGACAGCCAAGGCCCCACAAGCCCACAGCGCCATACACACCAGGCATAAACTGAACACGTGTGTGGAAGATAGAAAGTTGTTAAGGATTTTTTTCTTTATAAGACAGGTGACACTTCGATGCCCCTAAAAAAAAAACGGATGCCTTTCCTTCTATAGAAGTGGGGACTGGAGGCTCCTCAGATATTTTTCAGGCTTCTAACATCGCTGGTGACCATTTCCGTTAAGTATGTAATTTGTTCTAGTATCTGATCATCAATACTAAGCAAGATCTTATTTTTCCCTATTTGTTGTTTTCAAATCAACTCCTTGTTATTAAAAATTCATCTTTTAGATAATCAGAAACTAACCAAAGTGCAATTCATTCCACTGAAGCCATGGAGAGGACAAGAAAATAACACAGGGAGAAATGGCCGCACCATCTTCTTCAGGAGACAGCTAATGATAGCAGCGCTGACAGCACTGGTCATAATTACACCAAGGATGTGCTACATCCTTTGTAATGTTCTCAAAACTTAACAGGGCTCCTTGATAACCCCAAGCTTCTTTTTGAGAATTTGTTCATTTGTTCTTGCAGCTTCTCATGTGGGGGTGGGAGTGGCTGGGGAGCTCTATGTATAGGAACGTAATTAAGAGCATGGACACTAGAGGCAAGTAGCCTAGGTTTAAATTCCACTGTCCCTGTGTGATCAAGGCCAAGGTATTTAACCCATTTGTGCCTCACATTCTTCAACTCTAAAATAAAAGTACATACCTGGGGTTCATGTGAGGATTAAATATATGTTGAAATGATTAAAATGCCTGAAGCAGGGCTTGACATGCAGTAGTAAGCTTTAAGTAAACATTAACTGTGGTGATGATAATAATGACCATGCAACAGTTAAGGTCCCTGTCACCAAGTACTTCTATCTACCTAATTAGTCTTCTCCAGACTTAACAGACAGAACCATGGAGAGGACAAGAAAATATGGAAGTATGCAAACGAAGATGAAGAATCACTCCCACTCCCACACTGAGCAGTTCAGCATAAAAGGAATGGAGGTTGTCATTTTCACCACACAAAGGAAAGGAGGCTTACACAGAAATGTAGGAATCAGAAAACACCATAGCGCACAATGGTTTTCTCTCTCTCTCTCTCTTTCTCTCTCTCATCTTTTCCCTCTCATAATCCTCTCCTCAATACCCTCCCACTCCTGTATCTCTACCCTGGGAACCTTCAACCCTCCCCACAACATGGGGGTTACCAGTCTCTAGACCTCCAGCTTGATTAGGAGGCAACTGAAGGCTCCCCTCTCCTCTCTGTCAAATCCAAAGGCAAAGGAGTAGACACTGGTCCTGCAGGCACGCTCATTCCTGTCCAGCCTCCCACTGAAAGAGATCCTATCTTCCCGGAGATAACCCTCACCACTTTCTCCCATCCCATATTAGGAAAGGATATCCTTCCCAAGAACATGACTTTGACCCAAATCTGTTCCTGATGAACACTGGCTGGGGATGACTCACCCAGCACTCTCAGATGTGCAGATGTGCATGTGCGCACATGTATGTGTGTGTGCGTGTGTGGGTGTGGTGTGGGTGTGTGTGTGGGGGGGGGGGGGGACAGTTCATCCTCAGTTCATTTTGCCTCATCGTCAATTTCCACAACAACCTTATACCCCAGAGGAGGAAATGGAGGCTTAGAGAAAGTAATTTACTCAAGGTCACAAAGCTTATTGTAACCCAAATAAGCCTGAGGCTAACCCTTTGTTCTCTCCACCACCTGCCTGCTAATTGAAAGTAAAAGCAAAACCCATCAACTCTGACAGAAATGCTTAAAATCTGCTTCTATAAAGCATGGTTACCCCCCAAAGTTGGTTTCCCTTCACAGACACAGCCTTTTCTCACTTGAGAGCTGGCAGAGAAAAAAAGACATGGAGAAGAGCCCAAGCTTTGGAAATCTTCCAACAGCTTTTCAGATCTCTCCAAACACTGGGTCCTGATCTACATTGTTCTTTTCCAACGTGGTTACACCAAAATATTTGTTCCTAACTTCGTTCTGAGAAGACCAATTTGTCCACTTCAACACAGCTCCTCTTCCCCAAGATTTATCTGCATTTCTGGTTTTATGAGTCAAGCCTTAGGGCTCCTGCACCCTGGAAATGGCCACGCTCTTCCGGCTGCCTGTCCACACCGAGGGTTTGGCTAAAGCCAGTGGAACATGCAGTAGTGAGAGGAATGTCCCCTTATAGCCTCAAGCTCCCTTCTTGGCTCTGAAATAAACTCTGTTCCAGACAGGAACTACTTTTTTTTTTTTCTTTTCCTTTCTTTTATAAATTTATATTTAAGTTTACATACAGTGAAATTAAGACTTTTTTGTATACAGTTCTATGAATTTTGACAGATGCTAGAGTCATGTAATCACCATCAAAATCTAGATGCAAAACAGACCCTCTGCACCTAAAAAACTCTCTGGTGATGCCCATTTTTTACCAAATCCTCCCCTCACTTTTTTTTCATCCTCACTCACGAATATGTTTTTATTGATTTTATAAAGAGAGGAAGGAGAGGGAGTGAGAGAGAGAGAAACATCTATGTGAGAGAGAAACATCAATCAGTTGCCTCCCATACATGCCCCAACCAGCAAACAAACTCCAAACCTGGGTATGTGCCCTGACCCGGAATCAAACCCATTATCCTTAAGTGCAAGGAAGAATGCTCCAACCAACTGGGCCACACCAGCCAGGGCCTCTCCTCACTCTTAATGCCTGACAACTACCAACTGTTTTCTCTCCCTATTATTTTACCTGTTCCAGATGTCACATAAATGGAATCATACCTTATGAATCTTTGAGTCTGGATTCTTTAACTTAACACAAAACAGTTGAGATTCAGCCAAGCCTTTTTGTATATGAATAGTTAGTTCATCTTTTTTTTTGCTGAGTACTATTCCATTGTGTGGATGCCCCATAGTTTGTTTATCCATTCACAAGTTGAAGAACATTAGGGTGGTTTGTACTTGTATATCATTATGAATAAAGTTTCTATAAATATTTACATACAGGTTTAATATAAACCTGTTTTCCTTTCTCTTGTGAAAATACCTAGGAGTGGGATTGATGGTCACATGGTAAGTATATGTTATATTTTATAAGAAACTGCCAAACTTTTTTCAGAGTGGTTGCATCTTTTGCATTTCTATTAGTAATGTGTAAGCATTCCATTTGCTCCACATCCTCACTAATACTTGGTATTATAAGGTGATTGCTGTGTTTCTCTCTCACACTCCTCCCCTCCCCTCCCCTGCCCTCCCCTCCCTTCCCCTCTCCTCTCCTCTCCTCTCCTCTCCTCTCCTCTCCTCTTCTCTCCTCTCCTCTCCCAGCTCTCTCCTGAGAGCAGATCAATTATGAAGCTGCCCATACAAAGACACTTTTGTGAAATAGGGTGGGACTCCATAGACCCACATGGAGGGCATAGGTTTTGCAAGCTTGTGGCAGTTCACAGGGCAAGGAAGAGCAGAGCTATCTGTCTGGCTTCAGCCAAAAAGAGCCACCATAGGTCGTGAAACTCAGAAGGTATCTAGGTTTGAAGCTCTCCCCCAGCATATGAGGTTAGTGACATTCCTCTACACATCTTTATATCTTTATACCTAATACCATGCCTTGTGCTCAACATACACCTAAATAAATGCCTTCATTTTGTTCTCTGGGCTTTAATATATTCCTCAGAGCAGGTGGACAGCCCTGTTCATCAGAACTACAAAAGTGGACAATTCCAGCTGCAGGGATGGTCAGTGAGTCCTCAGGTACACTCTATGTCCTGCTGCAACCATGGCAGAGAAGCCCGGAATATATGACAAATCCTAAAATGGTGGTTTTAAACTCTTGCAAAGTTGAAAACATTGGAGGATCTTATAGAAGTTCTGGACCCTATTGCTATAAAAATGAAGAAATAGTATAAAAAGAATCCTTAGGAACCACTGCCCAAAAGACTCATGCTTCTAAAAGGCAGGAGGTCATCCTGGGTCTTGCTCTTCTGAGCTGAGGAAAGAGACCTGGGGACTGTGTGCTAGTTAAATCACAGAGAAAAGAAAACATTTAAAAGCTTTTATCAATTGTATTAGTTTTCTAGGACTGCCCATAGAAGGGCACTAAAGACTTCTCTGCTAAAGGGTCACAGAATAAAAAAGGTTAACCTTTCAATGACAACAATAGGTGAATTTATTCACCATTGACTCTCAGCACTGGGCCACTTAATCCCCACTGGTAGGATCAAACCACCCTCCACTCTCAGTTCAAACATGTTCTAAAGGGAAAATGAAAAGTTCAAGAGTTCATCAGTTCAGCACAAGTCGATCTTGTTACAAATTCTGTTTTTGCCTTGAATTATGGACTTCCTATAACTCGATTGTTGCCTGGTCCCACAGTTCCTCTGTGACTCAACCCTTTCCTCACACCCTAATCATTGAGTCCCTGCCATAAAAAATGTAAAAGGCCTCCTGTAAATTTTAATAGCCAATTTTTCTAGCTTATGGATTAAGAGAAGTGTTTTGGCGATGTTTTCTTCTATAGAAAGCTCTAACGCTGAATGGTTGCCAGGAGACAGTTTCCGAAGCATTATGGGTTGCATCATGAAGTGATAGCCAACTCTGCCTATGCAAAATCCCAATGTTTTTTACATCAGGAAGAGCTGACCACATTCATAAAGAATGCTGGCCCTTTTCATGTTCAGCTCAAGGCTCCTAAAGGAGCTGAAGTTGTATGAAGGAGAGGTTCTGATATGCCACCATCTCTTTCTTCTCAAAGAGTATTTGAATCCCCACTGGTAGGGATTGAATGAAAGATTGATGTAATTCCTGGAAGGCAAGACTGAGAAGCACTGTAAAATGACCTCATAACTTTAAAAATGCCAATGTGGCTCTAAACAATCGAAGCAAATAAAATTGCTAAATCAATCACAAACAAGCCAAAGAAAGAAATGAAAATAAATAACTCGGTTGCCAGATAAACAACCTGGAACCTAGAGCCACAAAGGAAGTTGTCCATCAAGAAAAGTCCTTGCTTTCCATATATGAAGACTTCCTTCTGAGGAACCACCAGTTTGAAGTCCTTCTTTTCTCTGAAACAGTCCTTCTTTTTCCAATATTATTATAGTAACTCTTTGAAAGATACTGAAGAAATATGGGGGCAGGGTGAAGTCAAAGGGAGAAAGGTTAGGTATCATGCTTATGAGGAGACGTGTTCAAGTCACAAAGAAGGCTTCTCAGACCTTAAATCCTCTCTGATATCCTCTCAGGAACCACACTGTCACAAGATTAGCCTATCAGAGTATTGATAATTAAGTAAGAACACATGTTGGAGATTTATTTATATCACACCCCCCCCCAAAAAAAAAGAAATTATATCTGGCTCCAATAGAAATGACTAATATGTTCTTTCCTACAGAGTTCATACAGATTTTGAGACTAAGAGTAATGCTAACAAATGAAATCTGGGCTATTGCAGAATGACTTGGCTCATTTCCATAGGCATGCTGGAATGGTGCCGTATGGAATTCAAACATACAGCTCTGCATTTGGGGGGTTTATTTGGGGTCCTGCTCTTACTGTCAGTTCCTTAGGAACTCTAATCCTGCATAGAAACCATTTCTAAATTCACCTTGAAACAATGCTAGCATGTACAATTAAAATGAGGCTTGGACTCCTCGGAGTGGTACATTTCCTTAGTTTCCACCTTTTCCACAGAGGCTACTTACATAGCAGCCAAGTTTTGTTTCCCCTAGAGAGAGTCCCTTTTGTTTTGTTTTGTGCAAGTGCCACACTGATGACTGCCTGCAGTGTGAGACACTAAATGCGGTACACCACGGTGATGAATGAGCCCTATATCTCAAAGGTTTCCAGGAAATAAACGTGAATGCAGCCCTGAAAAACAAATGTTTAGGAGTCCATCATATTGCAATGACTTGCAGATAATAAAATGTATTTTTAAGAACTCATTAGTTATCTGTCCTCTGCACATTGTTATCTGCAGCCCAAACAATCTCTCAAAAGTCCCAGTGATTTACAGCAGTGATTCTTAAAGTTAGCTGCACATAAAAACCATCTAGAGAAATTTCTTAAAATTTGAGTGCCCTGAACACAGCCTAGATCAATTAAATCAGAATATGTAGGACCTCAGCATCAATATTTTTCTTAACTTCCTAGATAATTTCACTGCACAGTTAAGCTGGAGAACCAGATCCAGAAGCCAGCAAGATTTCAGAGGGTTGCTCAATCACATTGAGAGTGGCCCCAAGGCATGGCTGCTCTCTCAGAGATAATACCAGAGATAATCTTCTCCCTGGCTACAGATTCTCGGGGGCTGAATGCCCCACGAACTGGACAATCCATCTGCTCTCCTGGGCCACACAGTTTAGGTGAAGCCCAACTACACAGAGGAGGATGGAGAGAAGAAGGTAGGTCTGCTAGCTGAGGATGGAAAGACATGCAAGGAACTTAGTACTTTTCCGCCACAGCAGCTCCAGGGCATTGTGGCATCTTCTTCCCCACTCAGAGTTGCCTTTACTACTCATCGTAGCTCAACTTTACACATATAACCAATATTTAAATAGGTTTTGGGGCCACTGACCGACAGAGTCTTACCCTAAGACATAAATCCTCTTACAGCCAAGCCAACTAAATGAATTTAACAGAAATTGTTTCTAAGAAGACAAGTCTTATATTTATCATGCTTTCAAATTGCTTTAGCAATGGCAAGGCAAGCAAAACTAACCTAGACTCCCTTTCCCTAGTGAGCTAAAAATAGCTTTTAAATTATTTTTTAATAATGCTGAAGCACCAATCTGCATAAAGTGCTAACTAGTGTTGTGGCGGATTCGCAGCTAGTTAGAGCACTAGGAGAACAAAGGCCAAGCCCTCATCTCATTTTGTTCTGTTTCAAGGCCACAGTCTAGCCCAGTGATGGCGAACCTATGACACGCGTGTCAGAGGTGACACGCAAACTCATTTTTTTGGTTGATTTTTTTTGTTAAATGGCATTTAAATATATAAAATAAATATCAAAAAAAATAAGTCTTTGTTTTACTATGGTTGCAAATATCAAAAAATTTCTATATGTGACACGGCACCAGAGTTAAGTTAGGGTTTTTCAAAATGCTGACACACCGACCTCAAAAGGTTCGCCATCACTGGTCTAGGCCCTAGCCCCTGGCTACCTGTTCAGCAAAGGCAAAATTATTCATGGCAGGACAAAGTGAACACACAGAATCTCGGCCCTCTAGAACTTAGTTAAGTCATTAAACATAGAAGCTGTCCAGGTAGATGAAAATCCTTGTATTTTAAAATAATATACAAAATACAAGGAGAAAGCTGAGAATAAGGGCCCATGATTTGGGGGAATAGATGGAGACAGAAAAATATACATTTTTTTAGCCACCAAATCTACTAGCTTGTATACATACTTCTCATTTTTCCAATAGGAAAGGTGTCCCACTTATGGGGCTAAGTCCTTCACAGGTAATCTGGAACTTCCCCTCTTTCTCCCTGGGGATTTCCTGTCAGTCATCCCTCTCATAGCTTAACTCCTCCCTAATTGCTCCTCAGTAGCATCTACTAGCAAACACTTTCAAGCTTCTCCTAACTTAACAAATTAAATAAATATTTTTAAAAGTATAAAAGAACTCCAAACCTGCTCTTTCCCCTGTGCTCTCCTAACTACTGTACTATCTCACCACCCTCCCATGTTCGTCCACCTGTTCCTCTCACACCCATTCATCAGCCCACTGAAATCTGGCTTCCTTCACTACTACTCCACTTAAACTGTAATTTCCAAGACCAACAATACCCCCCTTTTGTAAAATCCAAAGGAAACTTTCAATCTCCCTTGACCTCTAACTTGCACTAGACACATTTGGACCACTGCCTCCTTGAAAGCTCTGCTCCCCACTCTCCAGCACCTTCTTTCCCCTTCCTTCTCCTACTTCTCTGATTGTTCCTTCTTATCTCCTTTGTCTGTTTCTCTTCCCTTGCTCATCTTCAATGTGTTACATTCCTCAGAGACCTGCCCTTGGTCTGATTCTCACTCCATACCCTCTTAGTGAGTAAATCCTTTGGGCTTAAATTTACCACCTGTATGGTCATAACCTCCAAATCCACATTTACAGGCTTGATACTTTTTCAAGGTTTTAGGTCTGGATACCCCCTCTATATACTCAACATTCCTACTTGACCAGAGACATCTCAAACTCAACATGTTTAAAATAAAATCCACTCTTTCCCCAAAATCTTCTCCTCTTCTTATGCTTCTTGTCTCAGTAAATGGAACCAGAACATAAAGGGTTACTTTGCTTAGAAAAATTGGCATTATCCTTGTCTTCTTTCTTTTCTTCAGTCTGTCTATCCAATAAATTACCAAGTCCTATTGACTCTATCTGCTAAATAATGGCATCAATCCATACCTCTATTTCTGCTGTCAAAGTTGAGCCCGCCATCATCTCTTACACTGATCACAGGAATGAATCCCAAATATCCTCCCAGCTTCCAGACCTAAGCCCCTCCAGCCCATACTCTACATTGTTACCAGAGTGATCTTTCAAAAATTAAATGCTGACCTTCCTCGCATATTACACACACTTAAACTCTTTTGTAGCTTCCCCAGTGCCTCAGACTATAATCCAAACTCTCCACGATGGCTTTTAGGACCTGCGAGATCTGATAACCTGGCCCCACCTCCCTCCATAGCCTCAACCATGGCCACTTTTCCCTTATACTCAAGCCCCATCCACACTAAATCATTCTAAGATCCCAAATTATGTTTTGCCTTCTCTCTCTACAAATCTAGACACAGTGCCCTTCCTTTGTGCTCCCACAGTGCCCTATACTTCTTTTTCCCTAACACTTTGTACCTGTTTCTTAACTCATGGACTATAGTCTCCATAAAGGACAATAATTTTCTTTGTCTTGTTCATCATTGTACTCCCAGCACTTCAACAGTGCCTGGAATGTATTGCCTGTATTTTGCTTGATCAATTGGCTGATTGATTAAATAATGAAACGAAGTTCAATATATCAATAGCTAAAAGAAATGACAAGTCAAATTTGTAAAGTTTGTTCCAGGCAGGAGTGGGTTTTTTCCAAGGAGCCTCATTGCTTGAGGCTCTTTTTCATAATTATGAAATGTCAAGCCTTGTACTAAAGGTTCTAAGAAACTGGTGACTGATATTTTGGCATCGAGACTTTTTAAAATTGTTGGCATGTAGTTGTTTTGTTTGTTTAAATCTTTGTTGTTGAAAGTATTACATATGCCCCCTTTTTTATCCCACTGACCCCTTATAGCCTCCCCATGCCCCCGCCCCCACCCACCCTATTGTCTGTGACCATGGGTTATGTATATATGCATATAAGTTCTTTGGTTAATCTCTTTCCACCCCCCACCTTCCCTCTGGGATTCAACAGTCTGTTCCATGCTTCAATGTCTCTGGATCTATTTTGTTCATAGAGACTTCATAAGGGAAGAGAATGTATCTTTCCTCACTGTGCCAAAGGTCTGCCATAAACTCTATTTGGAAGCAACATGAATGCTTCAGTGGCAGGAAAGTATTCCAAGAGTTTGAGAAAAAATGTTTCCTTCTCTCCCAGATGTCTCAAACTAGGATTCAGAATAATTTCTGTCTTCAGATCTCAGACACTGGCGAGAGAACTAGAAGCAATTGGTCATCTTTTGACTGTACTGGGTACCAACTGATAACTAGAAAGGAGAAGCCTAGGACTGTGTCTCTGAGGGTAACAGCACAGAACAGAGTTATGGCATTCCCAGAGTATGGAGCCTTGTGGACTAACTCACAGACATGTAAGACTTGGCCTATCCTCAGAAGCAAATTATTTATCAAAAGTCAAAAGTTGAGGTTTACAAGGAATGTGTGTGTACCTGTACATGTGAGAATGTGTGTGAATGTATATGAATATGTGTGTGTAAATTATTGAAGTCTAAAAAGCAAGCTGAGATTCCCTGTGGACAAAAGAGGAAAAGAGGCCACATGCTAACCTGACAAGCTCAGGGAAGGCCTGCATGGCAGTCTTGAAAACTCAAAGGCCTAAAGTAATCACCAAGGATGGTCTGAACTTAAAACTTTAACTAAAAGCAATTATGGTGGGTAGTCATGTCTGAGGCTGGTATCTTCCCTGACAAGGTCAATGTTTACCTTAATTGCATCTATGATGACATATCTTTGAAATGTGAGGGTAACTTGTAACTTCCCTTTTTCCTGGACCCCTCACGGTACAACCAAATGCCCTGGACACCAGGACAGATACCATGAATTCCTTTATTGTTATTGTTATCATGATAATTGTTGACTGTAACTATCCATTACCCACCTAAGTAAAAGAAATTTGTATCTATCTTACTTTATATCTAATCGCTCCCACTGCCCCTTTGCTTTCTCCCGCCTGTCTAATCTATCACCAGTGGATTTCATGTAACCCACTTATGTCTCCTCCTTTGATTCTAATGTATAAAACAAGGTGAAAAACTGCCATTCTCCGGAGCATTATCCCAATCCATTTAGATTCTGCTTCCCCGGCAATTGTCGACAGTTTGACTCAAATAAACTCACAAAAATTCTTTACAAGTTTGAATGTTTTTACAGTAACACCCTACATATACAACCAGCTTATAACTGCTTCCATCTCTGCATTAGGACCATCACTATACACACACACACACACACACACACACACACACACACACACACACACCACATATATCTATACAAAACTTGCTGAGACCATTTACTTACTTAACATTTAGCTTACATTATCTCTAATGCTCACAACAGTCCTGCAAACTTGATAATATGTCCTCCATTATACAGAAGATTAATCTGAGCCTTGAGGGCCTAATTCCTTCAACAAGTAAAAAAAAAAAAAAAAAAGGAAGTAAAGACTTGAACTTTGGTCTATCCAGTTCCATAGCCAGACCTCCTTCTGCTGCACCTCTCTCTTCCCCAAGTCCTAGTACTGGTTATGAGAAATGTCAGGGGAGTGGTTCTGATTTACGATAACCCACTCTGATAAAAATGCTTCAGTGATTATTTTTGAGATGTCAGAGCGGAAAATGTACAGATTTCACAGGATGAAGAACCTGCCAAGCTGTAATTGCATAATCACAGCACTGCAAGGAACCAAGGAGGCGAAATGTGTGTTGGAAAAACTACAGATGTCATCTGGGAGTGCTCAGAGCTTTGTGTTTTCAAGCTGAGACAGTCTCCCTTCCACCGGAACTGTAGCCTTATAAGGCCAAAGGGAGGCCATGAGTTCTCAGCTGAATCAACCTGACACACTGCTCCCTGAGCTCACTGGGATTCCACTGGCTGAGCGTCAGCCCCGTCATGGAAAGAACACCAGCTCCAGGAGGACGGGGTTAGTCCCCATCCTGAACTGAGTCACAAACACCCACCTTGTCATAAAGCTGCCATGAGTTTTGCAGTAGGAAGTCAAGGGAGCGGGGGGCGACGCACTAGGGTCAGGAATAGAGCTATTTAGGCTCCCCAGAGAAATTAGTCACAAGCTTTATCCCTTTGTCTCCATTTACAGCCATTTATTTGGGAGCAACAAGCTCTAAGAGTGAAAAACAAAGTACTTCCACCCCCAGCATGTGCTCTGAAGCTCACAGGAAGATTTCCCCTCGTTTGCTTTGGGGCATGAAAGTTGCTTGCAAACAGCTGTGTCTTCCCACGGACAAATCAGACAAATGTTCCACAGAAGGAGAGGGGAGGGTTCCGGGAATGAAATCAGCTCTTTATTATTTGACTTGCTTCATTAGACCTTGTCCCATAAGACCAAAACTCTAGGAAAATTTAAGAAAAAAAAAAAAAAAAAAAAAGCAGAGATGAGCCACACAGATCTGCACAAGTAGGACCTCTTGGTTCTGAGAAGTCACTTTAGCCAATAGTTGAGAAATAATGAAAAGGTAGGAGACCGCCAAGTCCAGCACACAAGAATGCTTCAGAAAATGGAATGTTGGCACTGTCACCAAGTCACTTCCTTCCCAGGTATTGATTACTCTTTACAGATTATGGAAAATATTTGTCTGTTATTTCAACTCAGCTAGCAAGTATAGTAGAGCTACAGTGAAGCATGTGTTCATAATTTTCCCCCAGAAGTAAATTATTGATATAGAAATGTGAAGGTGTTAGGAAGAGGATGAGTAGATTTTCATAAGGAGCCCAAACAGCCTTATGAGAGGATAGAGAGAACAAGCCCAAGACCTTGAGATTCTCCATAGTGGGAACTCATCAGCATGGACTTGGGTGACCCTAACCAAGGACCACGACAGGCAGAAGATACCATCCCCTTTAAGAGAAAAGATCATGGTAGAAAGAGATTGGGCCAGTGGGCAGGCCTGCACACAAAGATGGACCTCTGAGAGTGGGTAGTGGTTCTGGTTCTTGAAGGCTCTATCTCAGAACTGGTACCCAGCCTTACTGAGCACAGCTTGTGTCCTGGGGGAGAGGGCTGTAGAGGAACCTAAGAGGACACAGACCAACTTTTGAGTGGTGCATTCCTGGGCCAGGAAATGTCAGAGGACCACTGTGGCTAGAATAGCTACTGGGAGAAAGGACTCTACCCTTCTATGATCATGTCTATGTGAACAGTTAATTTGCATTTTCCTAAGTGAAAGGTTTGACACCAGCTCTCCCAGTTGGCAGCCTGATAGCTCATGGCAAAGTAAACAGCTTTAGGAGATGGTTATTATACCATCTAGCTTCCTAGATTGTGGAAGCCCTGAGACTGTGCCTCACAAACCTCCTTCTGCATGGAACAGAATTAACCAAGGGCTCCAACTGCTTCACTTTTAAGTCTATTGATGTGTTTGCACCAGGACCCCACTTTCCAAGGGCTGGTCCCTACCAGTGATAGATTGTAGTGGGAGTACTCCATTCTGGGAGACACAGGATTCCTTAGGTGGCTGACCCAACACAAGGACTTCCCAGTGGCTTTGCTGAAGCTTCCTCAGTCTGCGTAGCAGTCCAGCCTGATGCCACCCAACCTTCTCTCCTGCTCCCTTCACTCAGGCAGGCTCACATCATGATTTTCTAAACCAGCCTTCTCCTTGCAACTTTTAACACTATTTTGGTGTCTGCTCTAGGAGGACAAGACTAAAACAAGAATGGGCATTTGAATTGTATCTTCAGGAACAAAGCAGAAGAGCTAGGATTGTCCCCTGAATATAAATGAGCACCCTGGAGACTTCTAAGATTATAATAAGCATGGAAGCCAGGGAATATAATATAGAAGCTCCAGTTAATTACTTATATCTCTGACTTTATTTGGTATGCAACACTTTCAAAAAATAAATATCCATTATGCAAGTTGAGGCCAGAAGAGAACCATGAAGCAAAAGGCCCTTTCTTATTCCCATAACAAGAGGGAAAGTGGGAGCAAGGTGTTGTGTACCTGGGAGCAGCCAGTGTTGCCTTGGCCGTGGTGACCTCCCAAGTGAGCATTGATAGTATCTCATTGTGACCTGCAAGCAATGCTTGGTTTCCATATGTGGAGAGAGTTAAGGAATTTCCTCCAGATCCCATTGGCGGGACCCTACATCACCGAAGCCCTGATAAAGCTCTCTAAAGTCATCATTAAGAAAAACTGTGACTCACTAAACCCATAGATATTTATGTTGCTCCTGCTGCAAATAGCTTCCTTTCCTCCTGGGTCATAACTGAGCCCATAAATAGATTATAAGCTTCTACCCATTTGCCAAAAATAAACTGCTAGTACTTTCACAATATCACAACAAGACGCACCAATAGCTTTATTTGGGTCATTTTATTTTTGCCTTCTTCCCATCTCCTTCTTTATTTGAATCTCAGTCTAACCCGGAGGCCATATGATAATAAAAGATCCACACCTATGTAGCCATGGTTTCCTAAGTCCTGAGTAACCAGGATCCTCTGTTACCAGTAAACTTTGGAGGTTGTTTTTTGCTTTTTCATGAGCAGATGCTGTGATTCACCAGTTTCATTTCTTGCACTGATATAAAAATCTGTGTCAGTGAACTTTGTGATAACAAGATGGTTGTCCACAGGGTGTTGTCTATGGGGTGATGGATGGTTTTGCATAACAGTCTTCTAAATTGAGAGCTGAGGGCATAACCCCCTGAAGGCAGGAATGGTCTTGATTAACTCAATCCACATAGAATTCCACATAGCACCATATATAATACAAGCTTTATTATGACAGTTTGTAATAACTAAGTCACCACGGTTTGGAAATAATATTTCTATCCATTTTTTTCATCAATCAATGGGGCAATTTTTTATATACAAGTTGGGATTCACATCTGATAAAGATTTTATGTGTATTGGTAGCTTCATTCTGCCCAGTTCTCTGCTGCTGATAGTCATCAGGAAGTGATCAAGTTTAAAACCTGAGAAACTTAAGCATTATCACACACGAATGTGGGCACTTCATTTAATTCAAGAATGGAAAGCTGTCCTTGAAGTCCCAATCCCTAGCAGCTCTGAGAGATGTTTGAGGAAGCTGCAACAGCCTTGCCTACAAATAGAAGAGATCTATTTCTCCTGCTCTCACACTTGTGGATTTCGATTGACCAAGTCTTCTTAGGTGTGCACTCACTATGTGTGTGATAAGGGCTTACAGAGTGGCCAGGCGCTGATCAGAAATCCTTCTAGTTTAAAAGATGGAATATGTTCAACAAGTAAATACAAATAAAGGTAATATAGAATTATTTTAACAATTATAATTATATTACTAATAATTAAATATTATAGCAATAATAAGAAAAGATATTTAATGAGGTAAAATGGTGATTTATTAGGCCAGATACAACAGGCTATTTATAAAATATGCTTTGTTTCATTCTATTGCATTTTTCCATATTTTGCGGGGAGGTGGGAAAATAGATAAGCTAGATATGCCGGAATTAACCTGTGAACCAGGGACAGGAGAAGAAATCTATGTAAGCAAACAGCTAAGACCTCAAGATCTTTCCTCACATTTGCAACAACATCGATGAACTTGAGTACATTATGCTAAGTGAAATAAGTCAGATAGAGAAAGACAAATATCATATGGTTGATCTCACTTATATGTGGAATCAGGTGAAAACAGAGCTCACAGATTGGGGTGGGGTTGACAAAATGGATAGAAGGGGTCAAAAAGTATAATCTTTCAAATGTAAAATAAAGTCATGGGGATGTAAAGCACAGCATGGTGACTATAGTTAAAAATTCTATTCTGCATATTTGAAAATTGATGAGGATAGAGCTTAAAAGTTCTCATGACGTGAAAAAGAAACCTTTGCAACTATGTATGGTGATCAATATTAACTATACTCATTTTGGTGATCATTTTGCAAAATATCCAAATATCAAATCATTATGTTGTTTACCTGTTCTGAATTGCCTTATGGGTTTTGGCAGGTTTGCACATTCTGATCACAGATGCCTAATGTTAGAACTGAAAGGGACTCTCTCCTAGAAATCACCTTCTTCAACTCCTCTCTACTTACACAGATGAAATGATGGCTCAAAAAGGGTAAGTAATTGAACCAATGATATAATGAGCCAGTGCTTTCCCTACTACTTCTTACATAAGTATATCCTTAACTTCTATCTGTTTCTATTTCCGTCTAAACTTCACGTGAAGTAAAAAGTCATAAATGAGTAGGGCACCTTATTTACTTTGTTCCTTTTCCCATCTAGTTACCACAATGGAACCTTTCATTCATCTGATGACACCATTTATTCTCTGCATGCCTCCGCAACAAATACCCACTTTGCCACCTTATCACAATGGCCAGACCAAGGGTCCTTTCCTTTACTTTACATAGGTCATCACTACTATTACTTTCTGGGCTCAATAGGGCACCAGCTGTGTAACAACAGTGGCTTCCAGCCAAGTGCACAACTAAGATTTGTGCTAAGACTGGATTCCCCATGGAGTCGAATGACAAAAGTACATAAAAGAGAACTAACATTCTGTCCATGGCAAAGGGAAAATCCTCTTTACTTCAAAGAGGCTCAAAGGCTCACACAGGGAAAACAGACTGTTCTGCCTTGCTCTGTGGGTTAAAGAACTGCCCCAAGGAGCTAGCATGCTCCCCTCAGAAGGGTGGCGGCCCTCAGCAATGAGGCCTTTGAAACCTGGCACCAGAGAACCTCAGTCACCATGGTACAATCAGATAACCAGCTGGTTGTCACTTACTGTCTAGGACATTCTTCCACTACGCGTCCACACATACTTTCCTTTCACCGGATTTGCCTGGTTGCAGAGGCACCTTGAAGTAGACGCGAAATGCAATAATGTCTCAGCCCTCACCTGAGCTAGGAATTCACCTGCTTCCTCCCTCCCTTCGGGGCCTAGTCCCTCCAATTCACCTCGGTGCTACTGCCAGGAATACATGAAATGCAAATATGACCCTTTGACCCATCTGGTTAAAAACTGAGGTTAGAGTAGTCCTGGCAGCAGACTAAGTTCAAACTTCCTCTCAAGGCATTCAACAAGGGCCTTTACCACCTACCTTTCCAGCAATATCCTCACTGTCCCCTTAAGATGTTGTACATTTTCATTATATATGGTTTTCCTTTCACCATTCAATTTACCTAGAATCCATCCCCACCTCACTTTGTCCACCTGACAAACTCCCAGCAAGTCTTTGAGAAACAGCCCAAATGCAACTCATCCCTCTGATGCTTTCATCAACTATCTCAGGCCAAATTAACCAGTCCTTCCTCTGTGCCCCTGTATGTTGCACTTCTGACTTTCCCAAGTCAATAGGTGGTGGAGTCAGAGCATATGACGGCACATCCTAGGATCTCACAGCTATGACATACTACCAAAGTAATCACGCTTTAAGTCTGAATCCCTGTGGCTGGCCAGTGGAGGTACTCAGTAGATGTTCATTGAATGAATGAATGAATGAATGAATGAATGAATGAATGAATGACAACCTGTAGGTACCTTCTGCTATCCTCCCCACACTCCCTTCTCCAAACTACAGTTTACAAAAGATGCATCCAGCTCATGGGGTACTATGTGTAATACATTAATGCCCTAATTTAAGGATGCCACCACCGTGTATTATGTATCTAGGTAGGTCCTCCAAAGGAAGCTCATGGTGCTTGTTTGGCCAGTGAGAAGGGAAAGAAATGGAGAGTAATATGCAATGTCCAGAGAGAAGGCTGGCCCAAACAAGCATTTCCCTTTCAACTCTCTAACACATCCCTTCATATAGCCTCAGAGCATTTCAGCCCTCCAGGGGCCAATAGCCAAGTATGAGCTGAAAGTGTCACATGCTATTTGGGAAAAAGAAGTCAGGGTGCCCACAACAGTATAAATATAGAGACAGATAGGACAAACAGGCCCTAAGGAGACATGCCAACCCCAAGAAAGTCAAAGGCTTTAGGCTATGAATCTACTCTCTGTCAAAGAAAGAGTAGAAGAAAAAAAATAATAAACTTGATTTTGCCTTTTCACAAAAAAACTATCTGCAAGAAGCAGGAAATAAAGTTCTCCCATCTAACTGGGTGCTGAGTAAAATGTTCAGATACCAGCCCTTAAAGGAAGAATGGATAAGCAATTCAGCATGGGATTTCCTGTCCTAAGCTGAGATCTGAACTTGTCCAGTTTGACAGCAGTGTTCTGTCTGCCAGCCTACCTGCAAAGAAAGACACCATTTAAAACTTCACATCCACCCAAGATGACTGTCATATAAAACCCACACTCACGGGCTCCCCTCAAAGCTTGGTGAGGAAGAAGGAAGGAGGAAAAAGGAAAGGAAATATTTTGGCAAGTCTTCTGGACGTTAGGAATTCCACAAGCAAAGACATTGCCAAGATCTACTTTATAAGATATATTGAGTTAATAAAGGGAGTGTTTGCAGAAATTCCATATTGTTAAGAACCATCTCATGGTTTTCAAAACTCCGTGTAATTTGACTGTAAGAATAATCGTGGTCTGTTGGAAAATTGATATTATAGAGTCTAGGGTTAGTCTCCCTCCTGTGCATTTGGAATGGGCAGTTTTAAGGACCCTAAATTAGATGGCTATTGTTTTTAAGCAATATTGTTGCTCTACGATGGTGCCAGCCAACGAGGACTTAGAATGATGCAGCCTGAGGAATGGGGTCAGAGCTGGCTCCCATAGACTCTGTTGCCACTTTGATCATAAACTACCTCGGACAGGACTGAGGTTTTTTAGGTCCCACATAACACCAGGCACACTGTAAACACTCTGCTTGCTGTTGAGTTTATTCTTTTTGTTGTTTGAGCAAAAAGAATATTGGTGTTCACTTCGTTCTTCTACACCCAAAACATACTACAAATCAGAAGGGCACTGACATCTTGCTTATTCTTTTTCACTTAACAAGAAAAAGTGGCGTACAGAGAAGGAGAGGTCAGATAGACCCTCAGCGCTGTTCAAAGGAAAAGTGTACCCCCTGCTCTGATACCATTACATCCCCAGTGAGCATTTCAGATGTTTGCCCTCCTGAGTTCTCAGATCACCTTGGATTAATACAGCTAAGGCAGGGGTTGCATTTTTTTAAAAATACATTTTATTGATTTTTCACAGAGAGGAAGGGAGAGGGATGGAGAGTTGGAAACATCGATGAGAGAGAAACATCGATCAGCTGCCTCCTGCACGCCCCTTACTGGGGATGTGCCCACAACCAAGGTATATGCCCTTAGCCGGAATCGAACCTGGGACCTTTCAATTCGCAGGCCGACGCTCCGCCCACTGAGCCAAACCAGTTAGGGCAAGGGATTGCATTTTTATTATTTTTATTTCTTTATCAAATAGTTGTTGAGGACTCCTACTGTGAGCTAGTCATGGTACTTTGTGTTCAAGATGCAAAGATGAATAGTAAATGCCTCCTGCTATCAAGGGAGTCATCAGGTGAATTTCATCCAGGTTGACCAGCCACTGCTCTCATTCTGGCTCTAAGATCCCTGTCTTCTGCTCATCTCTCTCTACCCTTACATGGCATACAGAGAAGCATTAACATGTCCCCTGACTTCTAACCTGTCTCCGCTTGTACAAATCCAATCATCTGCAGATGGATGTCCTCCATTGCTTCAAGCAGGAACTGACCCAGGGATCTTTCTTTCCCAAATTGCTCGCCCATCCGATTGCCACTGCCTAATTGCCTCCTTCCCTTCAATACTAGCTCCATTCTTCTAGTCTTCTAGATGTCACTTCCTACGTCTTCTTTGGCCCTTTATTTTTATCCTGTCACTAGGTCCTAGCATCTGTCCTTTGGAACAGCCATTAGGTCTGTTTCAGCTTTCATCACTTGGTAAAGTAACTGGCTCCCTGTACCTTCTACTTCATTTTTGTATAATTTTGTAAGATATTTTATCTAAAAGCCTTCATCATTATTTTCCTGTTCATGAAACTCAGTGACTCTCTTGCCTGTCTTGTCAAACATACACACTCTTTTTTCCTTTTTAATAAATTTATTGGGGTGACACTGATTAATAAAATTTACAAGTTTCAGGTGCACAACTCCACAACACATCATCTGTACACTGTATTGTGTGTTCATCAATCCAATTCAAGTCTCCATTCATCACCATTTACCCATCCTATACCCTCCTACACTTCTCCCACCACACCTCCCCCGGGCAATCACCACACAAACATACATGCTTTCAAAACTTTCTATAGCCTGATCTTTCCCGAGCTATTCCATGTTATTTCCAAACACTTCATACCCCCCAACCTCTATTCTAATCAAGCTAGTTCCCAATTTGATGCCTTCATTCAAACTGTTTTCCACCTCGCCAAATCATAGTCACCATCCATGAACATGATTCATTTAAGCAAGTATTCACCAAGTACTACTGTGTCATACACACTATGCTGGGCACTAGGGAACAGCAGATAACATAACAGGTGCATTTCTTGCCCTCATGGGTCTTACATCTACTGTTACAACAATTAGCTAACCTCCTGGGGGAGATTTTGATACTTTTCTCATACTTTACACCTTAAAAATCCTTGATAGAGAAAAAATATTCTTAATTATTTTTTAAAACAATAAAAGTATTGTATATTTAATATGTATTTTTCTAATCTGATTGGAAATGGATTTCTAATATATATATATATATAAAGAGCCAGTGGCCCAGTGGCCGTCACATCCAAAACAACCGAATGGATGACTGAACAGGCTGAGTGGAGCAACCAGGCTGGCAGGGGGCACAGTTGGCAGCAACCAGGCCGGCAGGAGGGGTAGTGAAGGCAACCAGGCAGGCAGAGGGGGGCCGTGAGGGGTGACCAGGCCGGTGGGGGGGTGGGGAAGTTGGGGGCAACCAGGCTGGCAGAGGGGGCAGTAAGGGGAGACCATGCTGGTGGGGGGGGGGGCAGTTAGGAGCAACCAGGCCAGCGGGGGAGGAGGGGAGTGCAGTTGGAGGTGACCAGGTTGGCGGGGGTGGCAGTTAGGGGCGATCAGGTCAGCAGGCAGAGGCAGTTAAGGGTGATCAGGTTGGCAGGGGGTGCAATTAGGGGCAATCAGGCAGGCAGGCAGGTGAGCAGTTAGGAGCCAACAGTCCTGGATTGTGAAGGATCAGGCCTAAACCGGCAGTTGGACATCCCCCATGGGGTCCCATATTGGAGAGGGTGCAGGCTGGGCTGAGGAGACCACCCCCCCCCCCCCGCCCCGTGCATGAATTTCATGCATCAGGCCTCTAGTAGGTAATATAAAATAAATGATAGAATGTAAGACTTCATAGTCTCGCCCTGGCCAGTGTGATCAGTGGTTAGAGTGCTGACCCATGACCAAGGGTCACAGTTACAATTCCTGGTCAAGGGCATGTACCTCAGTTGCAGACTTGATCCCTGGCCTGGATTGGGGCATGTGTGGGAGGTAGTCAATCAATGTGTCTCTCTCACATTTCTCTCTCTCTCTCTCTCTCTCTCTCTCTCTCTCTCTCTCTCTCTCTCAAAATCAATGGAAAAATATCCTCAGGTGAGAATATATTAAAAACAACAAAAATTAAGCCTTCATAATCTCATCACCCTCCCCCATGAAGCCTTATAAAAAAAATCTACATATATTACAGAGATTCATCCATTACAGAATTTCTCTTCTTTAAATAGCTACAGTCCTTAGTATTAGAAAGTCCAATGCTTGGTTATGTTCTTTTGTGCGTGTGATAGTTGTTACACTCTGAACACTTATGCTCCAAATAGACACACAGCATTGCCTTGTGCTTCTTTCATAACCTTTACAATAATATGTAGTGAGTGAGCCTCATAAATACACAAGGGTAATACAACAACATCCAGATCCAAATGTTCACATTTAAAAGCAGATCTATATAATTTAAAACCTCAGCCTCGATAATCCAAAAATTCACTATAGCAAGCTTCACCCTCAACATCCATCAACATTTTCAGTGAGAAGAAAATCTGACTCTTGAGCTTGGCCTCCTCTTCAAGCCTTTCCGGCCTGCAGTCATGCAGACAGGCACAAGAAAAGGGCATAAGAGCAAAGGTAACTAGTATTGAACTAGATTGCATAGAGTCCTTTCTTTCCACCTCTAAACAATATTTTTATCATTTGGGCCGCAAATGAACTTGTCACCACACATCATGTGGGCTTTTACAGCCAAAATCTCCAGAAGGTCTTGACATAACTCTTAGTTTCTGACACAACTAACATTGTCACATTGTTTCTATGACATTTCCCAGAACAACAGTACATCTAAGGTCAGACAGAAGAGAATTTTATTGTATTTTGATTTAATTGCTCAATGAGTTGACAGACAACCATATTATGTATGTGAAAGTCCCAGGAAAGAAAGCTGAGGCGATTCAGAAGAGGTCAGGTCACGCTGTGTTCTTCCTTGGGACAGTAGCTCACCTGGACTGGAAACTTGGGAACTAAAGAGATTAAGTGGATTGATTCTCAATTTCTAACCTGGCCTCTAAGAAAGCCACCTGGCCCACTCTAAATGAAACAGAACATTAGGAAGAGTAGGTCTCACCTTGACAATTGCCTCTATGTTTCTGATCCTTTTTCAGAGCTACCAAGTACATTCTAGAAGGGACTTTTAAGCCCCTCCCCATCCTCAAAATGCTCCCCCCTCACCACCCTCCCCCCCCCCCCCCCCCCGCCAGCACTAAAGCCAAAGTGGAGTAAAAACTCTGGCAACTCTGACTGTTCAAAATCGTGTTGCTTTCTAAGTTTTTTTTTCACATTTTCTATTACCTGCTGCTCTTTAGCATTACATACCCCTCAATCCACAACTCTGAAGAGTGTTTGTCTACAACTAAGTAAGCCACAGTGCAAACTGTTTTAAACTGGTTGTAAACATCTCCCCGACAGTCCAAAATTAGAACCATGAGGTTTTTAAATAAATATTACAGCCTAGAGATATAATTTTAATATTGTGATAGTGAAATAATAAAATTAATGTACTTTGCCCTTCCCCAATCATATCTGAAGTGTTGATTTTAAACATATCTATGGGTTGCCTGTAATGATATCTTTGATCACCTGGCTCAAAATTATAGCTGAGCCTATAAATAATATCTTAGAAATATTGAAATCTGAAACTGAAACACTGAATCAGTGGGCTCCAGGGAAGATCTGAGGGTAAGGCGACGCAGGGTCAAGGGGCTATTATGGGCAATCAACAAGCTGAACTCATGGGAAACCTGGCCAGCACAGAGAATAGCAAAGACATCATAAATCAGTGATGGCGAACCTTTTGAGCTCAGCGTGTCAGCATTTTGAAAAACCCTAACTTAACTTTGGTGCCGTGTCACATATAGACATTTTTTGGTATTTGCAACCATAGTAAAGCAAAGACTTATATGTTTGATATTTATTTTATATATTTAAAAGCCATTTAACAAAGAAAAATCAACCAAAAAACTGAGTTCGCGTGTCACCTCTGACACATGTGTCATAGGTTCGCCGTCACTGTCATAAATTAAAGATCACAGACCCTTTGTTCCATGGGGCCTGACCTCACTGCCTACGTTGGATTCCCAAAATAATGCTCTTTGTCCTTATAAATCCTCCTACCCATGGATTAAAATGAGTGGGTTTCTGTTTTTGAAAATCAAAGAGCTAAAACCCAAAATCATTGGTGAAGCTATAAAAAGACTTGTACACCCCTTGTAATAATAAAGATCAGTTTCCCAAACCTATATGATGATAGAAATAACTTGGCATTGCCCTAGCTGGTTTGACTCAGTGGATAGAGCATCTGCCCATGGACTGAGGGGCCCTGGGTTCAATTCCGGTGAAGGGCACATACCTCAGTTACAGGCTCTATCCCCAGCCCTGGTCAGAGCACTTGCAAGAGGCAACCAATCGATGCATACTCTCACATCCATGTTTCTCTCTGTCTCTCCCCCTACCTTCCACTCCCTCTTAAAAAAAAGTAATTAATTAAAAACAAAACAAAACAAACACTTGACATGCTAAAAATACAGATTACCTGGCACCTTCCCTGCAGAGTCTGACCCCAAAATTTTGACTCAGGCCCAAGAATGTGCAGATAATTCTTATGATAAGGCAAGTTTGGGTCAAACTAGATTGGGTGAATTCTGAGATCCTTTTCCTCACAAGGTCAGCAAATATGAACTAACAACTTCTCCATACACTGCAGTGATTTAAGTGCACAGATGTGAAATCAAAGACATATTCCTTAAGAGAAAAAAAAACTTTTCTGGAACACATGACTAGGTCAATCAATAAAGGAAGGCTTTAGAGACCAAGGAACAAAGCCAAAATATGTGAGTGCATGCATGTGTGTATGTGTGTGCTTTGATCTAATTTTAAAGATTAGAACAAATTCTCTCAAAAAAATTTGAACTATGTCTGCATTATATAATTAAATCCATATAACATGGTAAATACATGAGTTCTACCTCCCCAACACACAGAGCTGAACTACATAGCTATCTGCTGCAGGAAGGAGCATAGTTTATTTGAAGAGGACCAAGAAGAAAATAGTGCAAATACGGTCTGTTAAGGGGTTTGAAAGACAAGATTCTAAATGAGGGTAGAGATATTAGTTAACTATTTAGTTAATTAATTAATTATAATTCTACAAAGTTGCTGTGAAGTTACTAAATCCAAATCCCATAGACGGTGGGTCCATGCCCATAAGAAATGCCTTGAGGGGCTTTGGAAGAATAGTCAGAAGCTTCGGGTTCTCTGGGGCCTTCGCTTTGCTCAGCTTATAGTTCTAACAGGAATTGTAAGCAAATAATTTCCGTGACTCTTGCTTAGAGAGATTCTCTCCTCTGAAAATAATCTAACCGCCTGCTTAGAGATAGGCCTTCAACCCCCAGAGGCCCTGAGATAAGCAGTGTTCCAACACGATTAAGAACTTAATACTGGAATCAGATGGTGATAAATGAACTAAAACCTCATTAGGGGGCATGACCTGCTTTCTCTGGGTATCTGCTTTCTAATCTATAAAATGGGACTAAAACAAGATACCTTTTAGAAGTGCCGGGAGAATTAGATCAGATACTATATGGACAGCACTTAACACAAAATCTGACACATAATCAAATCTCATTAAATATAGCCATATGCATATTTAGGAGATTATGTTGGGTTCCATGGTGATCAATCAATCCAACCTTCTCATTGTACAATGAAGAAACTGAGGCAGCTAGGACAATAATTTGTGAACTACAAATATGCAGAATTGTGGGGGGGTAAGGGGGTATGGGGCTTCTAGTTTTAGGCTATCCAATTAGTGTTCTACGAAAACCATTCAATTGTATTTGTTTAATAACACTATAATTCCAAGAGGAATTAAATCAGAATTACGCTCAAGATATACCCTAGAAATTGACTGGAGCTTGTCATATTTTTGAAGAATACTTTTTAAAGGATATTCCCAGCTTTTATGCATTAGGGATAGCAAACTGCAGGTAGGGCCTCTTTGAAAACCTTCGTGGGGTTTTTTGTAAATTAAATCTGTTTTTTAAAAACATACTAACTACAGGGATGTAAAGTTCAACATAGGGAATATAGTCTCAATAATATTGTATAACTGTGTGTGGTTCCAGGTTGGTACTTAAATTATTGGTCAGCCCACTTTCTAAATTACAGAATTGTCTAAGCAGTATGCTATACACCTAAAACTACTTTAAAATAATATTGAACGTCAAAAAATAAAAGTGTACCAAGACAAAAAAAAAAAAAAAAAAACAGACTAAAATGATCATTTACACACAGGTGACAAGGTAGAGAAGAGCTTGCTGTGGGAGTGGCAGCCACTTGACTTGATGTGGTCAGAGAAGAGCTCACTGGAAAGGTGACAGTGGGCCGGAAGTCTGCATGGTGTGAAGGACACAGCAGTGCAGACACATGGGCAGATGGAACAGCAAGTGCAAAGTCCCTGAGGTGAGAAGTGATGAATTTCAAGCATTGGGAAGTATCACAATGTGGTCAGAATATGCTATAAAGTGGAGGAAAATGGTTGGGGGAGGTGGATTGCTGCCACCTCACTAGAATGTATGAAAATTGTTTGACACTGTGTTTACACATACAAGTGTTTAATAAATGATAATATTATAAATATGCTTTTGAAAGTCAGAGCCAATCTGATATACCTCCCAGCAGACAGTATGTGATGGTGGTCATAATATAATAAAAGTAAACTATGTAAGATTGTTAATGTCATGCTTGGCACACAGTAAATATTTAAAACCACCTTTAAAACAACAAAATACCTTTATTAGCATTATGTAAAAAATAATAGAGTCAATGTTTCATAGACATGTGCATTTGTTAAATGAATGCATAAACAGCAACACAGTCTACTGGTTAGTCAACTGAGTAGTGGAAAACTTGGGTACTGTCTTCCTAAAGGTTAATTACTGAGTGTTTCTACAGTGGCAAAGGGATTTTTTATTAGAGGAAAAAATAGTTACTCTTTATTGAGGAACTACGAGCAGCAGGGCCAGAACATGAATAGATAGCTGTGTGACTGAAGTTAGTGCACTTTGCCTCATCCTGATGGCTAAATCCAACATTTCTTTTTTGATGACACAAAGGTATCCACACTTTATACTTGTTTAATTAGGAAACATAGCTCACAGAGCCCTACACTGAATGCCATTTTCAAGTCTAACTTCAGACAAGCTCACATAAAGAGAGAGCCCAGAGAAGGAAACCAATGCTGGTTGAACAGCTACCATGTCCCTGCCCCACAATTTCCATCTTCTCACTTATCACCTACAACAACTTTTTGTTGTTGTTAATCCTCACCCAGGGATATTTTTTCCCATTGATTTTAGGAAGAGTAGGAACGAGGGGAGAGAGAGGGAGAGGGATAGAAAGAGAGAAGGAGAGAGAGAGAGAGAGACATCGATTGGTTGCCTCCTACATGAACCCCAACTAGGGCCAGGGAAGGAACCTGTAACCCAGGTATGTGCCCTTGATGGGAATCACTCCGTGACCCTTCAGGCTGAGGGCTGACGCTCTAACCACTGAGCACACCTTCCAGGGTGCCCACAGCAACTTTTGAGGGCAAGTATTATTGTTGTACTTGAGGAAGCCAACAATCAAAGACTTGAAATTATTCATCTGAAATTGTGTAGTCAGTAGGTGACAAGGCAGGAATTTAAGGCTAGGTCTCTTGCTGCTCCTGAAAGCCAGTCATGGGTCGCAGTGCAGTCAGACAGGCTCCTAACACGCAAGCACCACGTTTGTGCACTGGCGGGATTTTCACCCAGGAGCCTGGTTGCCAGAGACCACGCAGTAAGGAGGAAGAGCCTGCGCCTCTCGGTGTGATCCAAAGACAAACCCAGCGCATTTTCAAATTTCACGTTACAGGGTACCAAGTATTTGATGACGTTAGCCCTACAACATTTCAAGCTCCCCTTCTTCTCCAGACACAGAGCTTCCAAATGTCTCCCCAGAGAGAAAATAAACCTCTTGTTCTTATTTCTTCCAAAAGAAACTCATTTTTTTTTTTTTTTGGAAAATAAAATCAATCTGTTTCATCAAAAGATTGGATTTAACCAATACCCTCAGCCATATTCACATTTCCTTTTGTTATTGGAGAAATGTGTGGATGGTCTTTCTCCTTTGCTAGTGGGAAGGGGGTCCTTATTATATCTCGAGAAAAAAATTTTTCTGAGACTCGCACGGGAGGATGAGTGATTTTTATTTGCACGGAATTATATTCCTGGGTTTGCAAAGCCCCATTTCCCTTAACCCAGCCCTGAAAGAGGTGCAGGTGGGGATTCAGCAGAGCTAAAAGCACAGCCAGCGTCCAGAGTTTCCATTCCATGTTGCAGCTGGGTCCAGCATAGCACCAGGCTGGTTGCGGTCCATCAGTCCACTGTGTGTGGGGACCACGTGGCTATGGCCAAGCGAGTGTGCCCCCTGCACAAGAGTCCCAAGAGTCCCATGCAAACCAAAAGACAAGAGAGCAAACTCCTTTGTTTAGGAGCTTAAGTCTCTCGAATCTCCCCAGGCTTGCAGTGGCCACGCCTACTCTAGCCAATGACCTGTTCTCAGGTGTGACTGGCCAACAAGTACCTTCCCTATGTCACCCAGACTTCACTGGGCATGTGTCTAAATTGCAACTTCCTGGAAAAGCTGTACAAATGGCATGCCCATAATATTTCTCCTTCCCTTTGCTCCTTTTCTGTTCATTAATAACCAGGTTCATTATAACAGTATCACTTTTAGTTAAGCTCCCTCCCAAGCAAAAGCTGGGGAACATGGCTTCCCTCAAAGCACTATTAGTGGACTCCAAATGCCACACTTCCTCCAAATGGGGTCTATGCAGCCCCATCCAGCAGGCCCAGTCTGCTGTAGGTGAGCCAGGGATTTGTTCCCGATGGAAGGACAAACCAGCAACTCTTACAATCTCACCCGAGGCTGGATGCAAAGAGGGCAGAAAACACAAGGACTTTTCCTCAGAAGTCTCCCTCAGAGGCTCAACTGCCTGTTTGGCCAGATGGAGTGGCCACCAGGGGAGACCTAGAGGCTCAGACCCAAAGGAGGACACGATAAGCCAGGCAAGGCCTGGTAACCAAGCCGAAAGGGGTTTATTCTCACTCAGGCTCAGAACAGAGTTATAAATACCATTTGCAACCCTTTTCTCAAAAGGGACAAATGGCATACCAATTTTATAAATAAATGGAGACTGACAAAGTGACAGGCTCAGCACTCTTGGGAATTTTCTCAGGAAATTAGAAAAAGAAGTTATGTTCCACCAAGTCATTTGCTCTGGAGTCAGGAACTCGGATTGGAATCTGAGGACTCCCACTTAGACCTCAGATTATGACTCCTTAAAATAAGACTAATAAGCACACCTACCTCATAAAGACATTGTTAGGATCAAATGAGATGATTTGGTAAGAGGGTGTAGGAGTCAGGGTCTCATCAGGAGACAGAAACCAGACAATATGGTTATATGAACAGAGATTATGAATAGAGAAGGTTTAATATAAAGAATTATTAACTATTAGAGGCCCAGTGCACGAATTCATGCACGGGTGGGGTCCAGCCGGCCTACCTCCATCAGGGCCAATTGGGGCAGGTGGGTGAGGAGGAGGGGCCACGGGAGGTTGGCTGGCTGGCCCCACCCCCATCAGGCCGGTTGGCCAGCCGCAGTGTGCGTCATAGCAACAAGTCATTCCAGTCGCTTGGCTTTTATATATAGATTTAGAGGGGATTGGGTACTAAAGAGAATAAAAGAGAACTCTAAGTATGAATGAGAGAACCTGAAGGGGCTCTGAGACCCAATTCTAATGGGGTTGGAGGGGGGTGGTTCCCCTGCACCAACAAGCAATTCATTCTTAGACACCAACTAAGTGCCTTACAATTCATCTAGGTTCTGACACTATCTACCTGGAGACAGCATTACCTGGTAGATGCCACGGGTTCAAGGTTCCGTCCTTGTTCAGATGTCAACTGCAAAACATCTGTGCTTCGGACCCACTAACTATAAGTCAGAGGTTCCCACAATTCCCTCCTTGGGGGTTTAATTAATTTGCTAAAGCAGCTCCCAGAACTCAGAGAAACATTTTACTTACTAGCTCACTGATTTATCATAAAAGGATATAACTCAGCCAGATGAAAGAAATGGAAGGGCAAGGTATGGGGAAAGGGTATGGAGTTCCCAAGCCCCGACTCTCCCTGAATTTCCACATATTCATCAACCTAGAGCAGTGATGGCGAACCTTTTGAGCTCAGCGTGTCAGCATTTTGAAAAACCCTAACTTAACTCTGGTGCCGTGTCACATATAGACATTTTTTGATATTTGCAACCATAGTAAAACAAAGATTTATATTTTTGATATTTATTTTATATATTTAAATGCCATTTAACAAAGAAAAATCAACCAAAAAAATGAGTTCGCGTGTCACCTCTGACATGTGTGTCATAGGTTCGTCATCACTGCCCTAGAAGCTCTGTGAGCCGTATCCTTTGGGTTTTTATACAGGCTTCATTACATAGGCACGACTGATTAAATCATTGGACATGGAGACTGGTTCCCCTTCCAGTCTCTCTCTCCTCTCCCCCAATCAAGCTGTGGGACAGAAAAGTTCCAGGCCTCTATTCAGAGTTCCTTCCCTGGCAACCGCCCCCATCCTTAGGTGCTTTCCAAAAGTCACCTCATTAACATAAACCCAGTTAGGGTGGGAAGGGGCTTGTAATGAATAAGACACCCACTTCACCTGTAAGGCTCCGAAGCAGTTTCAGGAACTGAGGACAAAAGACCAAATGTAATAACAAAAGACGTTTCCATTTCCCTCACTGCTCAGGAAATCCCAAGGATTTGGGAAGCTGTGAGCCAGGTGTGTAGACCAAGAGCAAATATAAACGAGAAATATATTTTGATCATCTGAATGACAACGTATATATTTCTCACAAATCACAATAGCGCAGCACCCAGGGAAGGAGCAGCCTTGGAGGAGAATCTCCAAGCCGGGATTCAGACCTCACTGAGGGCAGGACTGCAGCCCACGGAGAGTGGAGAAGCTTTGGCCGCGGGTCAGCAAACCTCCCTCCTGCGGAGACGCTACCAGTCCGGGGACCACTGCCGGAAGACCAGTGGGTGTCCAGGTGCTACTGTCCACTGCATACTTTAGGAGCAGCTAAAAATAGCACACCAAGACCGGGGGGAAAGGCCCTTGGGGTCCCTCCAGTGCTCTCCAAAGCGAGAAATGTTCCAATGCATTTGGAACTGGGTGATAATAAATTGGTAACTGTCACAGAGGCTAGCTATCGTCATCATGATTAGCATCACCATAACCATAGCATTGCTCCTCCTGCAGAGTCATTTGCCAGAATAAACGGAAAGTGAGGTGGACCCGTGAGTGCAACAGCCAGCACCCACCTAAACTCCTTGTGAGCTGGGCTCATCAGCTAACCTTGGAGACAGATGCAGAAAGTAGCACCTGTGCTCCTGGGAGCCTGGCCCTTTCTGCTCTGCGCAGCAGGGCCTCCGAGACCCTCTCTCCCTGATCAGCTCACACATCCTCCTGGGAAGCTTCCGCAGCAGTTTGAGTCAGCCACTGTCCTTGCAGAGGATTTGCCAAACCCAGAGCTGTGTACACGACATCGCTTTTAATCATAGGCCTCTGTGATAGTTATCAATTCCTTTAATCATAGACCCAGAAAGGCACTGGGGGGGAAAAAATCAACAATCCATATATAACAGGAAGATGAGTTAAGGCAGCTTTCATCCGTCACTCCCAAACACAACGTCATAGGGCACTGACTCACCTTGACACTAGTGAATCTGAATAGAGAGAGGGGGAAATGTTCACAGTTGTGTGAGAATCAATTAGGTTTGATAACATCTTGGAACAGCTGCAACGACTTCCTTTTAAAATAAGATGCATACTGACGGCTCAGAGTCATCCAGCTTGTAACCCCGCAAGGTACTGTTCTGCCCCTCCATCGGTGTGTGCCATCGCTTGCATAAAACTGAAAGAGGGATTGTGGAGGAAAGGCCTGGAGGGTTTCATGTTTCCATTCTCAGCGTGTGCCAAGGACAGGCCCAGGAGGCGCAGCACAGGGGGCCCCGAGTGGGAAGCCATCTCACGCCAAGCAGGAGGTAGCACTAACCCACCATCACTGGGTAAACAGTCCAAAGACCAGAATAACTGGGAAATGATGACATTCTCAAATAAAGCCGCGCGTCCTGTGTCCAGGAATTTCCCTGGAGGTAGAAAACAAGGGGCCTCCTATTTGGCTGTGAGATTGGCAGGAAAAGAAGAGCACACTTCAGCTCAGTGTGGATAGCTGAGCTCCGACTGGGCAGGGCTGGGCTCGGCTGGGCCCCAGCAGTTTTCCATTTACATTTTTGAGTGCTTCCAATTCCTTCCAAATGAACATTTTCCAAATACCCGCCTGCAGACGGCCCCTCACCCTCAGGACATGCTTCTCTTCCTCAAGGGGCTGCCTGCCACCAGAGAGCTGCCGAGGCCCCTGGTGCCAGAGACCCTGGGGGAGCCTGTCCTGGGGCTTTCTTGGAGTTTTTCAGGATCAGAAGGCTTTAGAGCAGTGGTTCTCGACCTTGACTGCACATGAGAATCACCTGGGAATCTTTTTAAAATCCTGATTGCTGGGCCTCATCCTCTGGAAATTCTTTCTTTGTTATGGGGTGAGGCCACAACATTAGTAACAAAGAAACAGAATTTCTGGAGGATGAGGCCCAGCAATCAGGATTTTAAAAGGATTCCCAGGTGATTCTCATGTGCAGCCAAGGTTGAGAACCACTGCTCTAAAGGAAGAGCTTCTAGCCTAGTCATCTGCAGTCTCATAGCACCAAAGCCAATGTGTGCCTGTTATCCATGGCTATGTTATCTGCTATCTCTGTCGCGAACCACCTCACGATGCCTGAAATAAGGGCAGTTGTTTGCATGCACGTGCACGCAGGTCGGGAGTCTGGGAGAGGCTTGGCAGGGGCAGCTCCTCTGGGGCCCGCGTGGTGCTGGCTGAGGCAGCTCGGCTGGGGCTGGAGAATCGGGGATGGTCCCAGCACAGGGCTGGGGCCTCGGGGCTGGCAGTTAGCTGGGGAGCCCACACCTCTTCTACGTGGCCTCCGTCCCCCCGGCAGGATAACTAAGACTTCTTTACGCGGTGGCGGGATTCCGAGAGGAAAAGGAGAAGCTGCAAGGCCTCTTTAAGGTCTGGGCTCAGGAGCGCCAGATCACCAATCACGTCCTTCACCCTCTATTGCTCAAAGCAAGTCCCAAGGTCAGCTGGATTCAGCGAGAGGCTCCACCTCTTGATGGGAGATCCACACAGTCACGTAGCAAAGGGCACAAACCTAGAGAAGTGGGTCCCTCTTTGCAACTTACCCCATAGGGCTTGTCACAGGGAAGGACGGTCTGAGGTAGTGAAGAGAGACGTAGAACCGAGAGCTGGTGGTGAGAGCTGAGTCTGTTCTCTGCCTCCTGCTGTTGGTGTGGCCTCAGCAAGTCACCTCCTGAGCTTCCTGTAACAAGGTCCTTCATTCTATAATCTAGAGATACGGTGACTATGTTGGAGCGAATAAATGAGATAAATAAAATAAAAACACATTAAGACTGCGGGGTATGATGCAACTGTAACAATTTTGAATCCATATATTGACGCTGTATTATTTTATGTATACCCTTCCTCCTCCTAAAAGGTATTTGAGGCGAATGGTGGAATGCTGAGTGGCTGAGCGAGGGGCACTGTGAGTCCTGAAAAGAGCCCCCTGGTCCAACAGGCTTGGCTTTCCCGCCCAGCCCTGCCCCTCTGGCACGGGGAATCCCTCACCACCTCCCACTCCCGGTGTCTCCATCAGTACAATTACACTTTTGTCAGGGTGATCAGGGTGAAGGGCTTTTTCCCTAGAATCTAGGGGCCTAGATTTTTGTGGGGATTCGCATAAAATACCTGGCACAAGCATCACTAACATTCTTTCCATCACCATTATTGCTCACACATTTAGATTGTGAACCGTGAACAAATCTGAAACTCATAACATGAGCAGTCAGAATTCCTAGAAAAGCACCAGTGTAGTCTGTGCCTGAGCCACTTTTGAAACTTAACGTTATTTTTTAAATGAAACCAAATCTAAAACTTTTCTCTTTTGAAGTTGGGGGCCATCTTTCCTTTTAAAAATCAAAAGCCCTGTTACCTAAGACAGCTTCTGTGCCCGGAGACCCCAGCTGGAGGTGAGAAGTCCCCTCCCAAGGACAAGGGTGGCAGAGCCCTCAGCTCAGGCTGCCGGTGGCCTGGGACTGTCCTCTCTGGGCCTGTGGGGCCAGACAGGAACCCAGTCACCACACTTGGCATCACTTATTCCACCCGAAGGACGATCTTTCTGGCCTCCATATTCCAGCCACCTGCCCACCACCACCCACAGGTGCTGGGATGTTCTATGTCGATATTGAACCCAGGTCTCCTGATGCTGTCTGGCAACTCCGGTCGGGAAAGCCGTGGTGGGGAGTCCTGCCGCTCCCATCACTTGACCTGGGTGTAGCTGCTCTGTTGTCTTTAGTGCAATTTCCTGGTGTGTGGTTGGACTGCAGTAGTCTTCCCAGCTCACACTGTGTTCAAATCCCCACACCTCCTCCGGCCAAGTTCTCTTTTCCCTCTGCCTGGACGAGGCCTGGGCTCGGGACCAGCATCGAAGTCAGCTGGACTCGGCTGCTCACACTAATCAATGTGGACGGCCCTGAGGCCCAGGGTCCTGGGAAAGGGAGAGAGGTCGAGGAGATGACTAATGAAAAGGGCGGAATCATAACAGACTGGCCTTCCTCCCGCCAAGAAGCACCTAATCCTGAGTGGAACTGAGGGGATGGGCTCCTGCGGAAAACACGTGCCAGATGTCAGTGGCTTCTATCTGATCTGCTTCATGAACTTCAGAGCAGTCAGTGGTAAGAGAGCCACGTGGTAGGGGAGGGGCTGCAGGCTTCTCAGGGCAGGGGCTGGGCAAAGGGACCCCAGAGCTACAGGAGTTGGATTCAAATTCTTGCTCTGACACTTACTGACCATGTGACTTTGAACAAGTTCTATTCCTCTTGGCTTCTTCATCTGTAAAATGAGCATCTAACAGATCAGAGGTTCCCAATTGCGTGCCTATGAATCAGCTAGGAGCCCCCATGGGATGGGCATTCAAACTCCTATTGATTGGCATTTAATATAAATAAACACAGTCCAAATGGGTAAGTGAACTCAATCTATAATATTTGGGAACTTTTTCTATCTCATTCTAAAAACACATCCCTACTTTTTCCAAATCTGGGTGGGGCCTTCTCCACTCACAAACTTTCCTCCTAGACTGTTCAGCCAGATTGAGCTTCTCTCATCCAACATCCAGGCTCAGAGGGACACTGTAGGGTATCATCATTGGAAGAAACATGAGATCAGCATTAAGTTACTGGAGGAATGGTGAATTCCAACAAAATTACATAGTATGAGAACCTGGCTCATGTCATCACAAATATATGATTCTCACTGAGATAAGCTGTGACCATGGAATTCCTATTTGAGAAACAGAACATTCCTTTCAGACAATTTAGCCATTCCTTCCTCAGAGAAAGCCTAAACTAAATAACCACCCACAAGAAGGTAATATAAATAAGATAGTAACAGCATTAACTTAATCTGGTCCAGGGCCCTTCTAAACCCACGCCAGTTAGCAATTGTTTTAGACAACATTTTTCAAGAGAAAAGTGAGCCATGCTGATATAACAGAATAGAAGGCAATGCAGCTGGCCACCATGATCATGTAGTGACACTAGATAGGTGGTTGGGGGGTAAGGGGGTGTGTGGAGAGAAACAGCTCCGGGGCCCACCGAGCAGACGATCCACACCAGAGTTAAGAGGTAAGGGGGGCACTTCCCCCAGACTGACCCTCTAGGCTTCTTCCATGACTCACTGGCAATGAGCTGAGGAAGGTGTGAGACAGATATTGACGTTCTGCCTTTGTCAGAATTCTTGCTTTTGGCGAAGAACCCAAATGCTAAGCAATCACAGGACCAGTCTCCACTTGACTAAAGCAGCTCATGTCCCCTCAGGAAGAACACATTTGGGAAGCCCTGAATGTGGGTTAACTCATTCATTAACTTGTTCCACAACCATTTCTTGATTGCCCACTACCTGCCAGTTCTGACCAGGCAGGGGACTTACAGAGAAAAGCTAACGTTGCCCTTGTTCTCAGGAACTCAGAGTCCAGGGATCAGAAGAGATGACAGACTACCCAGTGGTCCTGGAATAAATGTAGACCATCTACATCAGAAGCTGAAAAGTAACCACAGGGTTTTTGAAATTGATTTTTTTAAATTTCTTGAATTAACCAGGGTGACATTGGTTAATAAAATTATATAGGTTTCAGATTATTTTAAAAATCCTATGTAATAAAATCCTAATATACAAATTGTCCCCAGCTGGGAGTTTGACCACCCATGGCCCCTCGCTCTAGATCAGCCTCCCCCATGACTGGGGGCAGGCTGGCCCACCAACCTCCTGCGTGCCCCTCAATCCTCCCCACCCCCACCCCCCATACCAGGCCTCTAGTAAATAAATAAAAGGCTGTTCCTCCCTGTCACCAACCCCTGTCATCAGCTGGCAAAAATAATGAAAAGCAAGATGATTTTGCTTTTATTTAATTGTCAAAATGAAACACAAGTGGGGAAGAAAATTTACCTCCAAAATAGTTTTTCAGAAATCCTGCATTCAAGAAACAAGTTTGTGATTAAGTAGGCCACAGCTCCCTTAGAAGTTGATAGTCCTAAAGAACAAAATGTGTTCCCTTATGTTCTTACCCTAGAAAAATGGGCCTAGAAGCTCAGAGGATGTAGGCAAAGAACTTCAGATAATAAATAGCTAATATGTCCGAGGGACTTGTGTGCCTGTATATGGTAAGTGGGACGATAGGCCCCTTCCCATGCCCCAACTCCCCCTCCCACCCTGTGGGAAATATAGCGAAGGCCATCAGTAAGTGGACTGTGAGACCTTGGGAGCCTGGCCAGCTCCTTAGTCAAGAAAGGTGTCAAAACAATAACACCAGCCACCCCCATCCACAGGCCGGATGGGACTTAGCAGTGGTTCAACTTCATTGGTGGCTGCCAGTGGGGCGGCCACCACCAGTGCCCACGTGCAGCCTAATCCTAATATATAAAAACCCTGGGTCCATCACATCCACAATGACCAGGAGGCTTGACCAACCAGAAGTCAGTCCTACAGTCAGCACTGGGTTGCCGTGGTAACCCAGCACTGACTGCTATGGCTGCAGGCATGGTGACCCAGCACTGACTGCTGAGGGGGCTGCAAGTCAGGCCCAGAGAGAGTCTTGAAGAGAGAAGCAGGGTCTGATCCATAGCCTCTGTGGCAGCTGTTGATCAGCACTTTCCTCTCTCTTTAGTTCTGGGCCTGGTCAGCAGCCGTGCCTCCATTTCTCTCCAGGCCTCCACCAAGGCTACTGATCAGCCCTGCCTTTCTGATCAGGTCCCGTTGATAGACCCAGAGATGCTGCCTGGCATAGAAACCAACCAATCAGAACCAAATCTGGGTCAACTGTGAGGAGCCAATGGCTGCCTAGGAGGCGAAGCTTTTGACACTGACTGGCATAGAAACCGACCAATCAGAACCAAATTGGTCGGCAGAGGAGGGTAGTTGGGGGTGAGATCGGGCCTGCAGGGGAGGGCAGTTGGGGACCATCAGGCTGGCAGGGGAGGGTAGTTGGGGGTGACCAGGCTGGCAGGGGAGGCAGTTGGGGGTGAGATCAGGCCAGCAGAGGAGGGCAACTGGGGGTGAGATAAGGCTGGCAGGGGAGGGCAGTTGGAGGCAATTGGGCTGGCAGGGAAGCAGTTAAGTGTTAATCAGTCTGGCAGGAGAGCGGTTAGGGGGTGATCAAGCTGGCAGGCAGAAGCGGTTAGGGGCAATCAGGCAGGCAGGCAGGCGAGCAGTTAGGAGCCAGCAGTCCTGGATTGTGAGAGGGATATCCAACTGCCAGTTTAGGCCCAATCCCTGTGGATTGGCAGTCAGACATCCCCTGAGGGGTCCCAGATTGGAGAGAGTGCAGGCTGGGCTGAGGGACATCCCCCCCCCCCCCGACCCAGTGAATGAATTTTGTGCACCGGGCCTCTAGTAAACTCATAACTCACGTCTTTCACAGTCCTCTGAGTTGTTTGGAATCCAAGAACATTACGCTGAGGTTTTCTGGAACCTCAGCACTTTGCATAACAGCCTGGTTCTGTTCTAAGCAGTTATATATATTCACTCATTTATTCTCACAGCCACCCTATTAAGTGGGTACTATTAGGAGCCTCATTTTTGCAGCAGAGGAAACAAGCACAGAAAGGTTAGGTGGCATGCCCATGGTCACACAGCTAGTCAGAGGCAGAGCCTTGAATTAAACTGAGCCTGTACAGTGGGCCCTGGTTGCCTGGCTTTCCATTAGGCTGCAAATGGGGGGTGTCTGTGCTTCTTGGTAGCACAACCTAGTGACAGAGCAGAAGCTTGGACCAGACAACGGAGCTTGAATTCTGCTTCTGCCGTTCATTGGTGTGGGATCTTTGGTAAGTTACTTAACTTCTCAAGTCACAGGGTCCTCATTTGTCAAAAGACACTAGCAATCTCTTAATATTGATTTGAGGATATGAGGATTAAGTGAAATAAAAATAATACCCATGTAGAATCCCATGCTTAAGAGAGACCAGTTTCACCTGTGGTGTACATGTCAGACCCACGAGTTTCAATAGTTTGTCCATGTAGTTGCATGCTGTCAAGACACATATGGAAGCAGTGTAGATTCGCACGTGAGTGGGTCTGATTCATCCATTCTTTTTACTGCAGTAAAAACAAAGCAGTTGAATAATTTTCCAGAGCTTCTGCTAAATTCATAACAACTTACTTTGAAATACTAGAAAATGCCGTCATTAATTTTAAGCAAGGAAACTAGCAACCAGTGCCACTACAATTGTAGAGTGATTCAAAGAGCTGTGGATTGTGTAGGATGACTGAACGCTCTCATTCAGAAGTCCCATCCTAGTTCAAACAATGGCTAACCACCATGGAGGTGAGTAAGGGGTCACACTGGACAAATACACAGAAAACTCACATGTAGCACATACAGCAGAAAAACGTTATTACCTAGCATTTTCACAGGACTTTAAAACTGGGAACAACTACATAGAAGTCCTAAAGATTCACCTAATCTAATACCCACCTAATGCTTGAAATGGTTAGATGAGAGCTGAGGATCCATTCACTTCACGATTCCATGGTTCTTTAATAAAGTATATTCTTTACGAACTCATTTCCAGTGCTCTGTCATCCATTCAGCTTGATGTCCAGTCGATATGAAACCAATGCTTTCTGAGACTTTCCAGACAGACTACGGGCACTTAGCTTGTATTCTACACAATTTGGAGTATTGAGATTCCAAGATAATACACAAAATCGGTGTGTGCCTTTTCCTGGAGAGCAGGCAGACAATGTCCATTAGCCCTTCAAGGGGTCTGTATATAGAACAAAAAATACATGTTTGAAGAACCATGTGACTATAAGTACAATGGCCAGAATAAACTGGTGTAGCTCCCTTTGTTGAAATCAGCATAGGATGCTTATGTGAAAAGTAAAATAAGGTCTGAGAGATATGCAAATATGAAACTTCACCAGCCTCTTGCAGACAAAGTTGGAGTTCCCTGCTGAGCTGGTTGCTTGAACAGACGTGCGGCATGCATGTGCCAACAGGAGAGAGCAGTGGTCTCCTGGGTGTTTCCGGTTTCTGTGTTTCTAGCATGAGTATCAATAGCTCACTCTCTATGATTGCTCTTCCCCTCCCGTTAGAGCACATTACTTCATGCTAGCTATAGAGATCTTAAGTACCAGAAGTACAGTAATAAAAATTAGAAAACATTTGGTGTTAGACACACATGGGATCAAATTCATAACTATTATCTAGATCCTTGGACAAGTCACTTAATCTCTCTGAACTCCAGCTTCCTCACCTGACAAGTACAGGTATTAATGCCAACCACACAGGGTGCTCTGAGGACTAACAAAATAATAATGTCCAGAACATTCTTAAAGCATTGCCAAGGATGCAGTAGACTCAGTAAATGCTGAAATGAAGCTAGGAAAGAAATGTTCTTATCTTATTGAAAACCACCGAGAGCAGATTAAGACTTAAAAAGATTATTTCACAACAACTACTAGGAATTCTTCAAGTCTGAGGGGAAAGGTTTCAACAGATACCACAGTCTCATGGGTGATACAGATATCTGTTCATTTAGTAAGTATTTGCTGAGCACCACTGCTTGCCAGAGACACGGTGATGAATAGGCAAACGTTAATCTAATAACCGCATAATAAATGTAAGAATGAAATTGTGACGAGTGTGCAAAGGGAAGATTACTGACCACCACTGAGATTAATAATAGGGAGGTGTCGCAGAGGCATGAAGGGCGGGATACTGGGCTTGAGATCTGAAGGGTGAATGAGTGGGTTGCAATGAGGTCAGGGAGAATGGAGGGGTGGGGGGGGGGGGGATTCCAAACCAATGATTTCAGTGGTGAAGAAGAGGAGAGATGTAGGAGGAGATATAAGGCAATAGCAAGAGAGGAGCAGTCAGATTAGGGTGTTATCATTATTATTATTGGAAGTTTTGAATGAAGTACTAAAGCAGTGGATAGAACTTTCCAAACATGGTGGGAAATCATCTAAGGAGGAGCTCTGAAACCAGTTGCATATCTTTTTTTAACCCTCCACCCGTTCTGAGAATAGAAGCTGGTCAGGGGTTATTGGAGGCAAGGAGAGGGATTTTGGAGAGAGCTGTTGGTATGCTGTGAGCCCTATTCCATTCCCCGAGGGGGAAGCATGGGGGCTTTGTCCTCCCCTCAAACTAGGGAGAGGAGCTTTCCCAGGGCAACTCGGAAAGCTTCATCTGAAGCCCCCAGTGTTCGGGAAATAGTGAGGACTGGATCTTTGCAGCAAAGTGGGGGCCACTGCTCTGATGAAACCGCAAATGCAGGGAGTGCGCTGTGCTCAGCAGAAGGCCCTGAGAATCCCATTTGTTTACTTTTGCTTTTGTTGGCCTTGCTTGGAGGAAAACAAAAAGATATTACTCCAACTGGTATCAAATGGATTACTACCTATTTTTTTTCCAGGAGTTTTATAGATTCAGACCTTACATTTAAGTCTTTAACCCATTTTGAGTTTATTTTTGTTTACGATGTAAGAGAGTGGTCCAGTCCAGTTTGTGGTATTTTGGGTTTGTTTTTGGTTTTTGGTTTTTGTTGTGTGTTTTTGTTTTGTTTTGTTTTTTTGGCGTATATCTGTGCAATTTTTCCAACACCATTTTTTGAAAAGACTGTCTTTACTCCATTGAATATTCTTGCCTCATTCATCATAGATTAATTGGCCATATAAGTGACCAGCCAGTACCATGCTGTTTTGATTATTATAGCTTTGTGGTATAGTTTGAAATTAGAGAGTAGGATACCTTCAACTTTGTTCTTCTATGCTAAGTAAAATAAGTCAAGCAGAGAAAGGCAAATACCGTACTATTTTACTTTTATGTGAAATCTAAAACAAAACAAAACAAAAACAGACATAGAAACAGAGATCAAAGGGAAGGGTACCAGAAGGGAGGGGGTGAGGGTATAGGTGAAAAAAGTGAAGGGAAATATAGCCAATAATATTGTGATAACTTTGAGCAATGACAGATAATTACTAAAATTAATGGGGTAACTGTAAGGCATAAAAATGTCGAATCACTATATTGTACACCTGAAACTAATATAATATAACATTGTATACCAACTATACTTAAATTATATATATATATATATATATATATATATATATATATATATATATATATATATATATATACTGAGAGGCAGAGCCCAAAAGCCCACACCAATCCAAAGCTTTGGTATTAAACCATCTGGCTCCAGGAGGAAGATGAAGGCACCACTAACCCCATCTGAGTAAAGGACCCTTACTAGCCAATCTAGTCTCAGGTGAGCACACCATTCTCCCAATCCTCTCAGCCCTTCCCACAAGAACCAGAAAAATGCAGAAAATATAGAGTTTTATCAATACCATTAAAAGCCATCTTGTATAGTGCCTGCTGTCTGAAACTCATAAGGTTAAAACTGCAGCAAAGCAGACAGTCACCCATGACAATGAGATATGACCATGATGGTGCCGATAGACATATTAGAGATTATTTTAAGTTTGATTTTTTTTATTTGTTTTTGGTATTGCTGTTGTGTGTGTGTGTGTGTGTGTGTGTGTGTGTGTGTGTGTGTGTGTGTTTGGTTATTTTTAGAACAGCTGTCAGGGAAGGGATCTTGTTTGTTAACACAGTTCATTTCTACACAGCAACAAAGTCAAAGGGAATTATAATGGCAGGAGACAGGGAATACAGCACTGGAGAGAAGACCCAAAAGTTACTCTTGCTTTTGTAAAAAAATTCTTATTTGAAGATACTTGCCACTAATGTCCCTGGAAACAAATATATTCATCTTAAGATAGCTCATAGATGGCCTCTTTAATGTGATTATCATGATATAGCATTAATGTAGATTTACCATCTGCCAAGCTTTGTTAAACTTTGGGGTATGGTTCCTATAAGAAATTTTTGTGTTAGGGAAAGAAAGATGACCCTTCTGTCTCCTGCCTTCTTACCCAGCACCATTTTTGTTTTATGACACGCTGTGACATTTTGGTGCTCAGGGAGGTCCTACCTTCAAAGACAAACTCTCCTGGTTATTCTTCAAAGCAGGCCATTGTCACCTGGGATGGCCCCTGAGGAACAAGAGCTCCCTGAATCCATGTACCAGACCCACCTTTGTAGCCACAACTGGAGGGTTGTTGGTTAGCAGCTGCACTGTGTTCTGGTACAGACTGAATATATACTTGTACCTACACGTGTTCCCAAAGGCCAAATTTGGTGCCAGGTTTTATTTGCAGGTCACTATAATTTGTAATGCATCCCTGATTCTATGAAGGTTTTCTTTAAAGTTGTTAATTTAAAAAAGAAACTATTTTTAAAAATTATTTTGTATCAGAACCAGGATTCAAACCCAGATCTGTCTGATTTTATGGTCAATGCTCTTAAACATGAGACCAAAAACATGAGCTTTTACAGTCAGAGTCCCAAACAATTTTCCCATTTGCTTCATTGTGAGCAAAAGTTTTCCCCAACTGCCCTTCATTATCCCCCCCCCACACACACACACAGAAATGCCACTCCACCAACAGTCCTCTGACTCCCCAGCCAGGCAGATAATTCAATGCCTCATCACGATGCTCAGAGCCCAGACTTGCTTTCTTCCGCCTTCTGTTTCCTGTCTCTTTTATGGGTGCTTCTCCCTTTATCTAGTCCTTAAGTGTGTTGGGTTCCTGGAATTTTATCTTTGACCCACCCTACATGTGTTCCTCCCTTCTCATGGCTCCCACTCACATGTCTTTGCTGATACCTCCCAGATCTGTGTCTCCAGGCAAAACCTCTCTCCTGAGCTTTGAGTTTTGCATCTTCAGTTTCTTTATCTCCAGTGGTTGTCTCAGTTTATTCACTGGATTGTGAGGTATTCAAAGATGAGCACCATGCCTTATTTGCCATCAAGACTTGCTCTGCAGGAAGCATTTCATATATTTTCTAATATAATACATGAATAAGGAAGTGGATTCAATTAATGTCTGTTGAATGAATAACAAATTAAGGTGAGAAGAAAAGAAAGACCTTCAAAAGGAGTAGCCTTTGACAAGGTAGGCTTTGTCTTCTAGCCCAGAATAGAATGTACAGGAGAATAACCTAAGGAACGCTGTGTTCCATAAGATAAAACAGATGTGCTAGAAATTGGCATGGTCAAACACATTTGACAAATATTGGATTTTAAAAACTTAAGCAGAATTTTTGATCCTCTAGTTCATGTACAGTTCAAATGTCAAAAAGAATATACTTTTCAGCAATTGTTAAGTGTATTTGAGTACATTTCTACTTGGGTTTATTTGCACCAGTTCTCCCGCAGATTGAGATTCTGTGGATAATCAATTGGGGGAAATGATGTTCTAGAACATCAGATTTTTGACTGATCACTACTTATAAGAAAATAACTTAAAAAACAACTTCAAACCGAACCTAGTGGCAGTATTCAGGAACTTCTGACCCCTTCTAAGAACAACTCAGTAGGTCTATGTAGGCCTCTTGGGCACAAAATCGACTTTGGGGTTGGCCTGGTGTGGACCACACCCTGGAGGGTGGGGGGAAGACGTGGCTATGCTTTGGGGTTACACAGGTCCTCTATCAATCAGGCCACCACAGTTAGCCCGTTTGCTATGTTGAACACCGCTTGTTTTCCTGCCTCCCCATGCAGAGGGACATTGCGGTCATGAAGCCCACACACACTGGCTCTCAACTGCAACTTCTCTCTGGGGCCTTGGGGTGGGGCTGCAGGAAATGCTGAGTGACATCACCTCCTCCTAAGCCAAGAAGCCTCCTCAAGGTCAGGCCTGGAGCAGCCATCTTGAGACAGAAAACACGCAAATAATCTACTTCTTTCCTTCCTGGGGAGTGAGCTCACAACTCAGGGGGACCCGGCTCTATGCCAGGTGATGTAGAAAGTATTGTCCTGGCACTCTGACGCTGCAGGTGCATCATTCATGGGACTCCATCCAGTCTATACCAGATGGCGGCGTGGAGGATGGACATCCACCTCTAGACTTTCCCTTGCTTGAAGTTACAAGGCCTTTGGGGGCAGACTCGCCCATTTCCTTGGAATGAATTGTATGGCCAATCACAATGGGATAGTTACTGGAGTAGGGTGGGGATGGAGAAGAGCTTCTCTAGAGAGTTCTCTACAAATAAAACTTCTTGGCAATCACTTCTCATTTCTATCATCAACTGTTATTCTCTGGATCATGGAAAATCCTGCATTCCTGGTCATATATAGAGATACAGTGGAAGAGTTAAAGGAAAATCGATTGGCTCACTGAAGGGCAAGCAGAGCTATACAGGAGGGGAGAGAAGCCCCATAATGATTTGGACAACCTGACAGCTAATCTGGGCTCCCCAATTCCCTACCTTGCTTTTTCCAAAGCCAAGGGGCAAAGATAGTTCAAAAGCAGCCTATATTTCAGTACCATGAAAAAATGAGCTTTTCTCTTGTTGTTCAGCTGCTGATTTCGTAAGCCTGACTACACCTGCTTTCCCATCGCGGATAGGAAATGGGCATGAATAGAACCAATGTGTTTCTTTGAACCCCTCTAAAGAAAAGGTTCTAGTTTAATGCCCATGTTTTAATTGGCTGTAGTTTCCTCATTAGAATATTTTTAGGCTAAGCCTTTTCTAAGTCAAGAGGTGTGTGTTTATCTGCCTGAGGAGATGAGGTCTCCGGATTCCCCTGTGGGTACCATAGAAAAAGAAGTCCCTTCAAACTTCGAATGCCAGCACCTAATCAAATGACTGAGGTGGCTGGTTAAGGAGAGGAAGGGGACAAGGAAGACAGGAAGGGAGAGGAAGTAGGCAAAGTGGGAAGAAGGGAGGAGAAAGAATGGGAAGGCAAGAGGGAGGGAAGGAGAAACCTTGGGCTAGTCAGGAGTCCAGTAGATTTTATTTAAAAAATCATGGAAATAATGAAACCTGGTTCTTCTAAAAATGAAAGAGAATAAAAAAGGCTTTCCTGCTCCCCCCACCACCACCACCCCCGATTTGTGACCTGGCCCAGTCAGCCTCAGAACTGAGAACCAGGTAGCCATCTGGGCCTCAGCCTGCAGCCCCGATGGTCTGTGTATCCAGGCTACACTCCAAATGTGGCTGCTCTGAGAGCCCCCGCAGGGTCTGCTGTGGGTGTTCAGACCATTCCTGCTCCTGGTCAGGAACGGCTCTCAGGAAGCTGGTTCACCCCAAGGTCAACCTTTTCAGAATTTAGTGAACAATCCTCAGAAGAATGGAGGGGAGTCCAAGATTTGAATCCTGCCTCCAAAAACTGTATGCCGCAAATGCATTTTTCCTCTTGGGGCTTAGCATGTCTTACAGGACACTGCAGAGGAAAGTGACCTCCTAGGGACAGCTCCTGCATGTGTGGGACCCAGTCCCTTCATGGCACATAACCGTCTGTGCTGGAGTAGAAGAAAATGCCTGGACCTGAACCCAAAAGCCATTTCTACCTGTGGTCAACAGCAGGGTGACAGAACTGGGAAGGGCGGGGGAAGAGTCTGAATGCCTCATCCTCACCCTAAATGGGCCCAGCATTGCCTCCTCTGTACCCAGCATCTTCACCCGTATCCATCACGTTCGGCCCTCGACCAGTTCACCCAGGAGGCCACCGTCCCGAAGCAAGGTCAGCCCATGGCCTTCTCTCCGAAGACTCCAGGTTTCCCTTTCACTTTTCACAGCCCAAGCAGAACAAACAGCGCCATTCCCAGGAATTCATTCAGCTCCTAACTGGAAGGAAACTTGAGCAGCCATTGTTGCAATGGAGTAGGGCGCGCGCTTTGGAGTCGGAGGGCCAGGTCTGCAATGACTTGCTGGTGACCTTGGGAAATACCCGCTCTGCACTTACTCGCTGGTGACCTTGAGAAAGGAACTTGACCTCTCTGAGACTCAGCCTCTCGTGTTTGAAGAAGTGATCACAATAACAACGTTGTTATGAAGATGAAATTGTGTCATCTCTTGGAGAGAAGGATCTTTATCCAACAATGTTTAGCCTGCAGTAAGCACTGAGTACATATTTATTAAGTTCATGCAAAATGCTTTGCAGCATTTCACACATGGAAGACTGCAGTAAGTGGATAGTATTATCTTCTTTATCATTATTTTCTGCCTCTCCTCATAAGGGGGAGCTTATTTTGGCCGTTGTATCAGTCAGGGTGCTGGCAGGAAACAGATGGTGCATTCCAGCTGAGGAGAGAGTCATGAAGGAACATTGGGAGCAGTGGGGGCAGGAGTAAGGGAATGGTTAAACACTTCTGAACCAACAACAGAAAGATGTCGCCTCTCCTAGACCTGAGGGAGGAGGGGAGCTGCTACCAGAACCCCGAAAGAGGGTCCTAGGTGAGAGGGCAGCTCCAGAGGAGCTAAAGCCTTCAGGGGAAGAGTGGAGTTTGGAGGAAGCGGGAGGATGGAAACCCCACCCACTCTCTCCTCCCACCCTCTGGTCTCCTGCTGATGCCTCCCAAAGGTCAAGCACACTGCTCCCTGATGAGGTCCATGTGGGTCAGTTTCCACAGAGCCAAGTGGAAGAGGGTGGGCCTGTATTTGACGGTGTAAATGGAGAAAACCCAGGAAAGCCATGAATCCAAAGGGTTTATGTCCATAGGCATCTTTTCTAATCTACATTGGTGGGATCTTGTCTATTGAAGTATAAATCTGCTATTGTAGTATAAATGCTTGGGTAATTTTTTTTAATACATTTTATTGATTTTTTACAGAGAGGAAGGGAGAGAGATAGAGAGCTAGAAACATCGATGAGAGAGAAACATCGATCAGCTGCCTCCTGCACACCCCCCACTGGGGATGTGCCCGCAACCAAAGTACATGCGCTTGACTGGAATCGAACCTGGGACCCTTCAGTCTGCAGGCCGACGCTCTATCCACTGAGCCAAACTGGTCAGGGCTGCTTGGGTAATTTTTAATAAAAATAACTCCATTACTATCTGTAATATTTCAAATCTACTCAACTTTGCCTATTGTACTGCAAATTGTATTTGTAACAAGACAAGCATTTGGGAATTGAGGCACTAGATTAGATCACTTTTGCAGTGCCGGTATATCTGTGGCAGGGATAAGCCATGTGAGCCAAGCAGCGCGTTTCCAATAAGCACAGTTAGGCAGGTGGGCATCTGCTAACGGCATCCAGCTCCTCTGCCCAACAGCTGCCGGGAGGCCCGAGGCCTTCCCTGGACGTGAAACACCGTGCTGATATCTGTTAAGTATATACAAAGATGCGACAGTAAGCTGATAACATGAAAGACACCCACAGTGAGACTTGGTGGTTCTTCATGGGCCCTGTTTTAATCCGTTGCCTGGACCTAAGAAAATAGCCGTGCTCAGAAATGAATGGTGGCGATGACAACTGAGAATTATGCCGCATTGTTTTGCTCTAGAGACTACACTAAGTGCTTCACATAAGTTATCTCAACCCCCCAAATAAGTTTGTGTTGTAGATTTTAGTGATATTGTTACTTGGCCAAGATAACAAAGCTGGTGAGTGGGAGAGCTGGGACTGGAATTTAAGTAATCTAACTCCAGATTGTACTTTTAACCATTGGGCAATTCTGCCTTAAATACTCACAGGGTGGGAGGTGCGGGGGGGTGGGAAGGGGGCATGAAATGGAAGAACATACACTTTTCAAGTTAAGTGATTTTATGCAGAGAGTGAGATAATGAGTGGATTTTTCCTTTACTTTTTTTTTGCTCTTTTCCTGATTTTATTTAAGAATCAATAGTATATTAGTTTCATTATGAAAAATATAAACTTTATGTCAAAAGAATTATTAGCGGACTGGTTCTATAATGGGAGTGTGAGTACCCTGTGCCCATTCCTCCTTCAGGTTACACTAAAACCCTGTGCAGACTAGAGGCCAAAAAGAGACCCACATATGTGTGACTGACTAATTTTCAACAAATGTGCCAAGGCAATTCAAAGGGGGAAGAATAGCTTTCCCAACAAATGGTACTGGATCAACTGGATCTATATAGGGGGAGAGGAGAGATAAAGATTAACCCTTAGCTCTCACCATACACAAAATGTAACTTGAAATAGATCATAGATTCCTATGTCAAACCTAAAATTATAAAACTTTTAAAAGACAAAGGAGAAAAGCTTTGTGACCTTGGGGTAGGCAGACAGAAAACAAATAGAAACTAATTGGAAAATCTTTCAGGTCAGTACCACTTCATCAAAATTAAAACTTTTGTTTTTTGAAAAATATCAAGAATACATACAGGCAAACCATTATCTGGGAGAAAATATTCAAAGTACTTGTACCCAGAATCTATAAAGGGTTCTTACAACTCAATAAGAACAAGACAAACAACCTATTTTCTTTAGTGGGCAAAAATATTAAACAAACATGTCAAAAGAGAAGAAATATATAGGGCCAAAAAGACATAAAAAATGCTCAACATCATTCATTAATCATCAAGGAATTATGAATTCCCTGGCCAGTTTTGCTTAGTTGGTTGGGTATAATCCTGTGCACTAAGACATTGCCAGTTCAATTCCTGATCAGGGCACAAGCCCAGGTTGCAGGCTCGATCCCCAGTTGGGGGTGGCAGGAGGCAGCCAATCGATGTTAGCTTTCAGCATCTATATTTTTCTCTTCTTTTCCCTCCCCCATCTCTAAAAATCAATAAACTATTCTTTTAAACAAAAATATGCTGGGGGAAAACAACAAAATATCACTACACAAAAACTAGAATGGTTTAAATTAAAAAGACTGACCATACCAAGAATTGGTGAAGATTCAGAGTAACTGGAACTCTCATAAACTACTGGTGGAGATCTAAAGTAATACAAATTTTTTGGACAAGTTTGGCAGTTTTTTCAAAGGTTAAACATAAACCTACCATACAACCCAGCTATTCCACACCTACGTATTTATCCAAGATAAATGAAAACATATGTCCACATGAAGACTTACATGTGAATGTTTGTAGGAGCTTTATGCGTAATAACCAAAAAATGGAAACAACCCAAATGTCCATCAATAGGTGGGAAGGATAAACCAATTGTGGCATATCTATCCATTGAAATACTACTCAGTAATAAATGGATCAAAATGTTGATACATACAACAATAAGGATGAATCTCAAAATCATTATGTTATGTAAAGTATGACAAACACCCCTCAAAAAATATTTGTCTTGACTGTAGTGATAGTTGCATGAGTACGGTTGACCTTTGAACAACGCCGGTTTGAACTGTGGAGGTCCACTTATATGTGGATTTTTTAAAATAAATACTATAAATGTATTTTCTCTTTCTTATGATTTTTTAAATAGCATTTTCTTTTATCTAGCTTCCTTTATTATAAGAATACTAGAGGCCCCATGCATGAAATTCGTGCACTGGGGGGTAGGGGGGACGGTCCTCTCAGCCCGACCTGTGCCCTCTCCCACTCTGGGAACCCTCAGGGGATGTCTGCCTCCTGGCTTAGGCCCGCTTCCCACGGGGATCGGGCCTAAGCCGGGAGTCAGACATCCCTCTCGCAGTCTGGAACCCCTCACTCCTTACCGCCCACCTGCTCAACTGCTCCTTAGCGCTGCTGTGGAAGCAGGAGAGGCTCCCGCCACCGCCACTGCGCTTGCCAGCTGTGAGCCCGGCTACTGGCTGAGCCGCGCTCCCCCTGTGGGAGCGCACTGACAACCAGGGGGCAACTCTTACACTGAGCGTCTTCCCCCTGGTGGTCAACGTGCATCATAGCGACCGGTCATTCTGGTTGTTCCGCCATAAAAGTCACTTAGGCTTTTATTATATAAATATGTAATACATATGCAATACATATAACATACAAAATATATGTTAATCAACTATTTATGTTTTCATAAGGTTTCCAATCAACATTAGGTTATTAGTAGTTAATTTTTCAGGGAGTCAAAATTTATCATGGATTTTCAATGGCATAAGGGGTCAGCACCCCTAGCCCCTGCATTGTTCAAGGGTCAACTGTATAACTGTATGTACATGTTTAAGTTCATCAAATTGTACACTAAATATTTGCAATTTGTTATACATCTGCAAAGGTGCTTTAAAAACAAACATAAGAAAAAAAACTTTCTTGCCAAGCTCCTGGTCTTAGGAACTAGATAGCAAAGGTAACCTCAGCACCAGCCCACAAGCTTGCTCTTCCTCTTACAGCAGACTGTGGGCTGGCCGTGTTCTGATTCACCATGCTAGGTGGCCCCATTTATCTTGCTCTCTGCCTTACAACTTGATTTTCATTTGATTTTTTCCAGAGGTTTTACTGCAGTGTAGTTATAGGCATGCATTTAACTTAAGAGTTCAACTATAGATGTGAGGCAATAAAGAAAAGCAGTTACAGTATTTACCTGGAAGAAACAATGTGCACGGTGCAGGTGATTTTGATAGCCTTGCCATTTCATGAGTCTGAGATGGTGGACATGGGTGTATTCTTATTTCAGATTGCCCACATTTCTCCCATTTTAGGAGAACAGCATCATCTATATATATAAAAGGCTAATATGCAAAGTATCCCCACAGGAGTTCAACCAGGAGACCAGCAGTTCTATTGCTCACTAGGACACGCGCTGACCACCAGAGGGCAGCGTGGAACAAAGGAAGGCCCCGGCCAGCAGCCTAAAGGCCTTGATAGGCCCTGATCACAGACCTGGTCTAGGGACCCTACCCGTGCATGAATGTCGTGCACTGGGCCCCTAGTATGAAATGAAATTCTAATGTTTAAGACACACAGTTTTATACAACACAGCCTCTAAAGCGTTGGTTCTCAACCTTCCTAATGCCACAACCCTTTAATACGGTTCCTCATGTTGTGGTGACCCCCAACCATAAAATTATTTTCATTGCTACTTCATAACTGTAATTTTGCTACTGTTATGAATCATAATGTAAATATCTGATATTCAGGATGTATTTTCATTGTTACAAATTGAACATAAAGCATAGTGATTAATCACAAAAACAATATGTAATTATATACATGTTTTCCAATGGTCTTAGGCGACCCCTGTGAAAGGGTCATTCGACCCCCAAAGGGGTCATGACCCACAGGTTGAGAACTGCTGAAGGCAACCAACTGATTCATCTGACACTCAGCTGAAGAAACAATGGCCTGTCTCAGAATTGGAGAAAATACTAATTGTGTAGAAATGTCCCTAGTCATGAGGATACGTATGCCATACTTGGTTTTCATTATGGGCTGACTCTAGGACTCTCATGTAAGAGGAAACTTTACTGTATCCTTTTTGATTTCCAGAACAGCACCATGAAGTGGCTGGGGAAAGTATTTTTATCCTATTATCCACATTTGACAGATGAGGAAATGGAGCCTGAGTGAGATTGTGACTTGCTAGTTACACAGCTAACAGGGCAGCCTCATTCCCAGAACCCACATGTTCAGACAGCTTGTCTAAGATGCTTACACCATATCACCACCTCCACATGTTGCCATTTTGCTTATCAGACAAAAGCATTACTTATGGCCTGGATTTGCTTTGAGTCTAAAGGAGAATTCTCACTTCTACTCCAAGTTAGTTTCACAATGTGAGCAGAAGTTCCTGTGAATAACTGTGGCTCTTCCTTAATTTTGTCTTCCCTCTAATTAAGAAGGAAATTATGTTAAGCCAAACAGGGTAGCCTTGTGACTCTTAACTGCCAATCATAATCAAAATTTATTTTAATTCACTATCAAGCTGTCAGTTATCCAAGCTTTGTGAGGAAGGGACACAGATGAGGCTAAGTTATAATGATATGATTCCAAAAACTCAAAGGAACCAACATCCTGGGCAAGTCCCCAATTTACTCAGAGGCAAAAGGAAGTGTCTGGCATATATTTAAACCTACCATGTGCCGGGCACTCCTCAGACATCAACACACATTTTGTCACTTATACATGTTCTAGCTGCAGCCCTTAAGGGCTAAAGTATTGAAACTAGAACATGGAGAATTACCTTTCTTTTAAGGATCTTAGGAAAAGCACTTCTTCATGGGGCGGTGGAAAGGTCCTATAAAGTGACCTATAGGATAATTCTTACTCTAAAAGTCTAAAACAAACTGTCACCTGCTCAGCCAGTGTGGCTCACTGATTGAGTGTGGATCTATGAACCAGGAGGTCACAGTTTGATTCCTGGTCAGGGCACATGCCCAGGCTGTGGCTTGATCCCCACTAGGAGGCGTGCGGGAGGCAGCAAACTAATGACTCTCTCTCATCATTGATGTTTCTATCTTTCTCTCCCTCTCCCTTTCCCTCTAAAATCAACTATATATATATATATATATATATATATATATATATATATATATATATATACTAGAGGCCCGGTGCACAAAAATTTGTGCACTGGGGGGGGAGGGGGGGGAGGGGGGTCCCTCAGCCTGACCTGTGCCCTCTCACAGTCTGGGACCCCTTGGAAGATAACAGCCTGCACCCTTAGGCCTGCTCCTGGGTGGCAGAGGGCAGGCCCAATCCCTAGCTGCAGCCCCTGGTCGGGCTCAGAGCAGGGCCGATTGGGGAGTTGGGGCGCCGCTCCCTGTCATGCACAGAGCAGGGCGGATTGGGAGGTTGCAATGCCACCCTCAGTCACGCTCAGGGTAGGGCAAATTGGGGGGTTGGGGCACCGCCCCCTATCACACTCAAGGCAGGGTCGATGGGGAGGTTGCGGCGCCACCCCCTGTCACACACAGAGCAGGGCCAATCAGGGGGTTAGGGCACTGCCCCCTGTCACACACAGAGCAGGGCCCATCAGGGGGGTTGGGGCTCCTTACCCTGTCACGCGCAGAGCAGGGCCCATCAGGGGGTTGAGGAGCTTCCCCCTGTCACTCACAGAGTAGGGCCAATAGGGGAGTTGGGGCACCACCCCCTGTCACACACAGAGCAGGGCCGATCAGGGGGTTGGGGTGCCACCACTGTCACACTCAGGGCAGGGCCGAAGGGAAGGTTATGGCTCTACCCTGTCACACACAGAGCAGGGCCCGTGGGGGGGAGGTTGGGGCGCCGCACCCTGTCACACACAAAGCAGGGCCGATGAGGGGGTTGGGCGCTGCACCCTGTCACACACAGAGCTGCAGGGCGATCATGGGGTTGGGGAGCTCCCCCATATCAGGCACAGAGCAGGGTGGATTGGGAGGTTGTGGCCCCGCCCCCTGTCACACACCAAGCCGCAGGGCAATCAGGGGGTTTGGGAGCTACCCCCTGTCACGCTGATCCCAGTGCTGGGAGGCCTCGCGGCTCCGCTGATCCCGGTGCTGGGAGGCATATTACCCTTTTACTATAGAGGATAGAGGCCTGGTGCATGGGTGGGGCTGGCTGGTTTGCCCTGAAGGGTGTCCTGGATCAGGGTGGGGGTCCCCACTGGGGTGCCTGGCCAGCCTGGGTGAGGGGATGATGGCTGTTTGCAGCTGGTCACACACCCTTCAGGGTGGGGGACCCCACTGGGGTGCCTGGCCAGTCTGGGTGAGGGGCTGAAGGCTGTTTTCAGACTGGCGGGTGACGGAAGCTCCCAACTGCTCCTTTTTTTCTTTTTTTTTTCTTTTTTATTCTGGGCCAGCTTTAGCTCTGAGGCTCCAGCTCTGAGGCTTCTGCTGCTGAAAGCAGGTATCTGGTTTGTTTTGGTTCTATAATCGAAACAATGTATAACTCCAGCTCTGAGATCCCGGCTCACTGAAAGCAGGTTTCTGGGGTTTTGTTTAGCTTCTATATTTGTTACAATGTTTCTTAAACTGCAGGCTCAGAGGCCGGCAAGGCAGGCGAGGAACGTTGGAGTCCTCCGTCACTGAAGCAAGCAAGCCTCATGTTAGTTTCAAGCTGCCTGGCTGCCAGCCACCATCTTGGCTGGCAGTTAGTTTGCATATCTCACTGATTAGCCAATGGGAAGGGTAGCGGTCGTACACTAATTACCATGTTTCTCTTTTATTAGATAGGATATATATATATAATTAAAAAAAAAATTGTCCCAATCTATTAATCAACACATGGGTTGCTACTAAAAATCATTTTGCAAAGAGTGGAAAAGGTGACAAGAATTCTGGCGGCTTCCCAAATCTCCAGTGACAGGACCTCAGCACCAAACAAATTCAAGTTTAACCAGTGCCCCTGTCCCAGGTGTGTCAACTAGGATAGAAACCCTTCCAGTTCTGACCCATCTGAGAAGCTGAGACTGGTTCCCCCAGTTAGGAGGCATACATGGCAGGGGAGAGAGAATGTGCCCTGAGAGTTATACCTCCACCAGGGCCATGTTTCTTGCTCTAAATGAGTTTCCATTCTATCAGAAAACACGGGAGTTTAGCGTGGCCGACTCATACACGTAGCTTCACAAATTGGGTGGCAGTCTCAATTACCCTGAGCTGAGACTGAAGAGTCTCCATGAGCTCAGATTTTGGGTCTATAATGCTCATGCTCTCTCATTCGCTCACTAAACTCAGCTGCAGCACAGAGCAAGGCTGCAAGAATCAGGGGAATCAGAGTGCTGTCCTAGGCCGGCACTCAGAAACGTGATGAGATGTGATGAGTAACAGAGATGCACAGCACAGAAGGCCAATGTCCCTTGTCTGCTCATACACACAGGTAATTGTTTACTAAGTCCTAGTCCAATAGGCACCGGCCTGGGACTTGGTCTGTGGATTGTGTTTGGTTACAGCATTGTCTTTTTTAATCAAGGGCTCGTTCTGCCTGTACCTTCAAGTTCCTTTTTTCTGGCCCAGTAGCAAACCAGGACCATAACAAACAGGCTGCGAAATGCTAAATGCTCTGAGATAAAGGAATGTCAGGAAAGTAAACAAATGTGCTCTCTCCTATCCTGTCTCTTTCCTTAAGGAAAGAAAGTAAGAGAGGAAGACTGAGACCTAAACACAGAAAATTTCCAACAACACTTATCTGGCCAGCTCCTGCCAAGGATCACTTGGCTTTGAAAACGCTCGTCAGGCCTGAGTTCAGGGCTGCTTGTGTGCAACCCTGATCCGTGTGAAGCTGCCATCATTGCCTTTTTTCTTTTCTTTTCTTTTCTTTTCAGCTGTTTTCCAGCTGCCTGGAAGGGGATGGAGTGAAATACAGAACACTCAGTGGCCTTGGCCAGGTGGGAGAAGCAGAGAAAGAGCAGTATTGTTTCTTTCCCAAATGTGTTTAAAAGAGAAAAAGCCTTTCCCTTAGGCATGGGCTGCTGGGTTTCTCACAGAGCCTTAATGCAGAACCTTTGGAGATGGTTCTGAAAGAGGGGCGATTGGCACCAAGTTTGAATTACCAAAGGCCACGCATCACAAGGTCTCCAGCCATGGAGGTGGTAGTTCAAGGTCAGCTTCGTTTTACCAAGCGCACTGCATTCACCAAAGCCTAACGCAGTCAATGTGTAGATAGGGAGAGTGAGGCACCAACACAGCTCAGTGCTCCTTCTGGTGTCCATCCCGGAGCCAGGAGAAGGCTCTAGGCCTTTTGGGCAGCCAAGATGGGCTAGCTCTCGAGCCCCCGGTCCCAGAAACAAATTGAGGGGGGTGAGGGGAAGATATTCTATACAAAACTTCTTGGTATTTGAGAGGTAAACTATACATGATCCATTCCCATGACCCATTTTTAGTCATTCGATAACTGGGAAGGCAGGGTTTGAATCCTGCTCCCTGCTGCGGTGTAGATCAAAGTGGGGCCCTAGGTTAGAGTGACACTGTCTCACCAAGAGCAGCCCCGCCTTGGCGCAGCTTTGCTAGTCTCCACTCATCACTCAGCAAAATATCTGCTGCTCCAATTCTTGCGAGTTCAATATTCACCTCTACATCGGTTCCCAGTGCCTAAATGAAACATGTTTGGTTCATGGGCCAGTGAACGTGACAGCTTCAATGCCAAATCAGGAAGAAAGACATTTAAATAGTGTCAACAATAAATAAATAAAACTTTTAAGAAAATTTGTCATTAGAGGTTCAGTGCCCAACTTACTAAGTTTTTCATTAATGCTTACACATGTTTGGAAGCAAGAAATGGGCCTTCAGCCTGATCCCAGAGCCCCCACACTTAACCATCCCACCAGCACCTGCTCTTCACAAGTCACATGGCTCCTTAAAAGTCAGTGCCCACCTGTATTTACTCTTTCTCATCAAAGAAGACAATTATTTCAGAATCCTTATCAACAACCATAAATGATTGTGCTCCCAGGTTTGCAGGACCTGTGCTAGGCTCTGGGGTGCAGAGGTAAGAAGACAGGCCCACAGGCCTGACAGTAATTGCTGTCCAAATAGACGACCTGCTGGGCAAGGCAGCCTAGGCCAAAGGCACATGGGAGGCACAGGCAGAGCCCCGCCAAGGAGGACTAGGCCTTCTGGAAGACCTATGGGAGGCAGCCTGTGCCCTTAAAGAGGAGCGAGAGGCACCGATAAAGAACTGCACAGCAGCCCTCACTGGTTTGGCTCAGTGGACAGAGTGTCGGCCGGCGGACTGAATGGTCTCTGGTTTGATTCCGGTCAAGGCATGTACTGGTTGCGAGCACATCCTCAGTGGGAGGTGTGCAGGAGGCAGCTGATCGATATTTTTTTCTCTCATCAATGTTTCTAACTCTCTATCCTTCTCCCTTCCTCTCTGTAAAAAATTAATAAAACATATTAATAAAAAAAAAAAGAACTGCACAGCAAAGGAGACATGTGTTTGGTGTGGTGGTTTGAGGGTTCGAACAAAGGCAGCAGTTGGAGCGCAGCAGTGGACTGAGGAAATAAAGCAGACCATTAAGCAGATGAAAGAGTTTGCAGAGGACAGACCTGGGAAGTAAAGGCGAAAAGGCAAGTGAAGGCACAGCCTACCGAAGTCCTGAAAACCAGGCTTGCGTGCAACAAGTATAAACCAGATGGCACTTTATTAAACTTTCATCAACTTCCTATCAGCATTAGTTCGTGAAATCTTAGCGGCTGTTTCATTTCTTTGGGTTTTTTGTTTCTGGTGTTTTTACTGCCCATAGACTTTATAAAATTTGAGCTTGATATCATCAGCAATAAAAATTTAAAAAAAGAATGGATTACAGGTTGTGTAGCCGCTACTGAGGAATAGAATAGGAATTCCAAAGCCTTCATCACATGATTAAGCAGCAACACAACTCCCAAAAACAGGTCAATAAAAGACACAGTAATTGAATACTTTTCGTGACCACATGAGGCACTGATCCAATTCTAGCTCTATTTTGAGTTGGTGTTTTTCCTGACAGTTTGCTTTTTTAAACTGGTCACTTTATTCTGATCCTGAGAGAAATATCTAGTGGAGTAGGCACCTCCCTTTTTCAGTATAAAAATAGTTTTCTTGAATTCCCAGAGAATTTTATAAGTCACCAGATGCTTATGTGTGTCCCATGTAATCAGCACTTCAATCTCCCAGGGTAAGTTACCTGTCAGGCTTGGGTCTCACACCCCCAGACCTATGGAGATTGTGCAAGGTCTTGATCAAAATCCCACCCTTTTCTCTAAACAGCCTATTGCTAAATATTTTGCCATTAATTTCTTTAAACTGTGAGAGCTTTGTGGGGTTTTCCAGACCACTTTTTATGCCATACTTACCCGAGGAAGAACATTTTACACCTGTGTTCTGTGACTACCAACTGGTCAGAGCCAATGTTTACTGCTCTAAACGCTATCTTTTTAATCCTCCACAACACCCATAAGATACAAGAACCAGTATCCAGATTTGACAGCTGTGAAAGCAGGTTTAGAGGGATCAAGTATTTTGACCAAGCTCAAATTAACTAGTAATTGAGAAAGTTGGAATTGCAAAGCCTACAATTACACTAGCAGAAAACTGCTCCGACAGAGGTGGGCAATGGTGAAGCAGTGATTCTCAAGGCATGATTGAGGCTCCTTGCCTCAGAACCTCAGATTCCTATTAGAACTTCAGCTTCCTGATCCAGAATGTCTGGAGATGAAACACAGGCCAGGGCATCTCCATCCTTATAGTAACTCCACAAGATTTTTGCTAGTACTAAGGTCTGGGACATACTGGCAGAAGGCAAGGTTAGGGAATGGTATAGCTTGACCTTAAGAACCTGGGGGGCAAATATATGTAGGTAGTGGGAAGAAATGTAGGTTAGGGCCAGGAGCTGGGGGATGTTCAATGAGGAGGGAAAGGGACTCGAGAGAGGCAGCCTCGAGTTTTCACGTGTGTTGGAAAAAGAGACGGCTTTTGGTTCAGGAAAAAGATCACAAAATTGGGAGCAATTGACTTGTCAATCAACAAACTCAGTTGCCTCATCTCACTTCCTCTGCAGACCAGACTTGGGTCCTGTTCCCAGTTCTGCCTCTAGCTTACTCTGTGACCCCGAGCTAATCACTTGACCTCTGGGGCTTCGTTGCAGCCTCAGTAAAATCAAGCAGTGGGGCCACGTGATTTTGAATGTGTCATCTGATGCCAAATTTGTTTTTCCCAGTTTCCCAGCTCTTCTTTCTGCTTGAAAGTCTCTATCAATGGTTCTAGCTCTTTCTCCTCCAGCAAGATTCGGCATGGATGTTTTGAAAGGCTCAGAAACTATATACACACTGTGAAGAAAAGTAGCTCAAGCCCAGATCTGGGTGGAGAGAGAGGGGCTTGGCAGAATGAGAGCCACCGTGGATGGCTAAATGGCAGCACAGTCATGGCACCCAGGGGCACCCAGCGCAGCAGCCCTCCCTGGGGGAGAACTTCCAAGTCTGTATTTCAATCAGGCCCTCACTTTGACAAAGCCCTCATCACCCACTATAATAGGCAGTGACGCTGTCACTTGGGATCCCTCTGGGTGGCTGAGAAAGCTGGAGAAGCTTGGCTTTGGGCATGGGGCAGGCAGAGGACCAGGGCCTATGTCCTGCCAGTCCGGTTTAGACCTTGGAGAGGCCTGAGCTGATCGGGGTGGAACCTGGATTGAGTGGAAATGTACTGCAAGCCAAAGCAGCGATAAATCACTTTTCATTTCATGGAGAGGCCTGGAACCATACGTCCTCCTTGAAATGGAAGGGGAAAGTTCCTCCGAGTCCCTCCTGAATGACTTTGTTGAACACATATGAAAGGCATCGATCTCTAGCCAATCTCAACCCTCAACGTTGCCAAGGAGGTTTCACAGTCCAGCATCCAGTGCACCCAGTACTGACAGGCAGGCTGGCTACTGGAATTTGGAAGACAACTCTACTCTACTCACTCAGGGTAAAAAGTCAATTCCTTCTATATTAGTTTGCCAAGACTTCATAACAACGTACCACAAACTGGGCAGCTTAAAAGGCTGCAATTTATCACCTCACAGTTCTGGGAGCTAGAAGTCCAAGATCAAGGTGTGGGCAGGGTTGGTTCCTTCTGAGGCTGTGAGGGAGGAGCTGCTCCTGGCCTTCCTCCTGGCCATGTGGATGGCTGACTTCTCTCTGTCTCCACATCGTCTTCCCTCTCTATGTGTCTCTGTGTCCAAATTCCCCACTCTTTTCACCCCTTGTCATAAGGACACCAATCCCATTGGCTCAGGGCCCATGTTAATGGCTCCATTATAATTTGCTTTTTCTTTAGGGAGACAGAGTAAATGCATAACACCTGTTTTTTTTAAATACCTTCATGGTTCCAAAGAATTTTAATGTCTTTTCATAGATATAACACATGAGTGGGGTAAGTGGCGGGGGGAGGGGGGGTGTTGAGGGAAGGGATTAAATTAGAGAGAGTAGAATAGGCTCCAGAAAAATCCAGTTGGGGGAAAAGGTCCTGTGTAACCCGCTGAGGGAGGGGGAGGTGCTGGGTTCCCCACAGAGTGTGATTTAGCAAACAGCTGGGCCAATGAGCTTCATCAGTGAGTGGCTCTGAAGTGCTGGGAGGACCAGCTGTGGTGAGCAGGCTCTGCACAGGGACCAGGGGCCAGAACTTTCTACCACCTGGCACCACACATGCATCCTAGGTCCTCCCCACCCCTGTGAGGCCCCACCACCCCCTGCTTGGAGAGAAAAAAATATGGGAGTCGAAATCTGAAAGACTGACTATTTACCCAAAACAAATGTTTCCCCAAAGGTGACTGCTTTAAACTGATAGAGACTTTTCAACCAGAAGAGTCTCAAATGCTTTAATTGGCAAGTTGAAACACTAGGAAGGTGTTTTCTTTCCTACCCATCTGGGCGAGGGTGCTGGAGCAAGATTAAATTCATTACAGAAAATTAGAAATTACTTTTTTTTTTTTGCATCAACAATGAATAAGATAAAACTGTCAACCCCATTCCTACTACAGAGGGAAAAGGAGTTAGAGAAACTATGTGAGGAAATGTTCTGGGGGAGCAGTGAAAATCTAACCCTTGAACAGAAGAGGGGATGAAATTAAAAAATGAGAAGAACACCCTGGATTGCTGGATGAGTGTCTGGGGACTGGGAACATCTGCTCAGATATTAGACTGTATTTTGATGTTCGTAAGAAGATACCTTCACTATTGACAAAACCTACCCTACGTAATGTCTCAATTACGTGGCTGTGACACTACTGGCTGATCTCCCCCGTCCCCAACCCTCTTACAAGCACTTTCTGTGAAGCCCCACGTCCACTGTGGGTTTCCATCTTAACCTCCCTTCCTGCCTCTGGATTATAATCATTCCCCTTTAATCTGTGCATTCTCTCTTCTAAGAACATACTCCTAAAGCACTCAAAAACAACCACACATTAAAAGCTTTCTCCAAATCACAGTCCATTGTTCAGGAAGGGAGCTTTCTATCAACAAGAAAGCTAAGCAGTCAACAGCTTTTGGTGAAGTGATAAGATCAGGATTTGGTGGTGGAGCTCATGCCAAATTTCAGCAGAGCCCCAGGGGCCTGAAATGACTATGTATTTGCCTTGGCACTGGTGTCCTCAAGCCAAAGAGCACCATTTATGGAAAAGCAAATGGAAGCCCATGGACAAGTGAGCCAGGAGAACAAGGAGGCAGCTGTGAGTCTATGAGCTGGGCACTAAAGACTGTGCCCAAGGGCACTCACCTCCACGGGCACTCACTCGCCTCACCGACATCACCTCCAAGGGAGTGCAGCACAACAAACATCAACTCTCTACCTTATTTATGCCTCACATTTTTTCTCCCATTCTAACTGAAGGCTGAAAGCAACGCTTACCTAGTTCTGTGTTTGTGTTGTTGCTTATAGCTTGTGTGTGTGTGTGTGGGGGGGGGGGGTGGACCTCGTGACTGGCAGGGCCACAGTCCCAGCCTCTCACTCCCACCTCCTCCCTTTTCCCTTCAGCCAAGGTCTTGCTGCTCAGCTCAGGGCCAGGCAGGACTCCTGTGGCAGTGGCTGTTAGGGTCTGCAGCCAGGATATCTGCTTCTAAGTAAATGTCTAGCCCACCACCACTGCCTTCGCCAGGGAAGAATGGAGGGAAGGAATGGGGAGGAAACTGGAACAGCAGAGAGCTGGAGGAGCAGAAGAGAGGAACCAAGGAAGAAGGGGCCCAAGGACAGTTTGCAGAATTCACACTTGTGCCCAGGGACAGCCCCACCTCCAACACTGACTCTCAGTGTAAATGTTGTATTCATCTGTCTCTCCTCTAACCCAGAGGAGCAACTCACAGAAGGAGAGTGGGACGTGTTCGTCTCTGGACCTCCAAGCCCTAGTGCTGTGGTCAACATGTGTTCCCTGCCGCTCTGGGCACCAGACACATCACCCGGCCCTTTGTACGGAAAGTATGCTCTCAGGGTCCAACCAGGCAGTTCCAATGCTTCTGCTGCCACATGACAGACATAACCCTCCCAACCCCTCCACCTCCACTACCAGCTGTCATGAACTTCACCTTGACTGGAAGTGAAAGGGCAGGTCTACAGTGAGAGACAGGTCTTCTCGGAGTTTGCATGTGCAGAGGGCTCTCTCTGAGCCACCATCCCAGAACCCCTTTCAGAGAGAAGTGTGGAGACCAAAGCCCCTCTTTGCTTTCCAGGAGAATTGCCTTTCATGTCTTGCATCTCCTGTTAATTAACAAGGGGGCCCTAGGGCCTTACAAATGTAAAGATTGGCAGGCTACTTCAGAAAACAAAGAATAAATTAAACTGGATAAGAAGGAGCAGGGTCAGGCCTTGGCAGGGAGCTGTTCCTGCAGAAATGCAACTCCTGCTTTCCTGTGAGAGAATCCTTGGTCCACCTCTGAAAGGGCCTCCTGGCCTCTGGGGCCACTCTCTGCTGTGGGCTGAGCTCCATCCACATGACACCACATCAGGTCACCACAGCCCAGGGACGCAGGTGCAGCCAAGCAGGGAGCCCGCCGGCTCTCAGCAGTCCTGGGCCCATTGCTGGTGAGCTCTGTGACTGAGGGACTTTAGTATTCTCATCTGCAATGAAAGGACTGCGTGGAATCCATCATTCCAGGGCCTTTCAACACTGAAGTCCTAAGACTGTAAAGCTGCAGGAGTAGACTTGTCATCATCAATCAGCTTTCTTTAAGGTGTCGACCGAGTAGGCCACGCTGTTTTATGTTCTAGGCCCTCCAAGACCCAGACCTCAGCAGCAACAGGGGCATCTCCTCTCCTCTCTTTTTCTCTTCTTTCCTCTCTTCCTCTCTTTCTCTCTGTCATTTGGACCGGCCTTTCCTTTAGGACCCAGAAAAGGGACTGAGTCCCCCCTAAACTCTCATAGCTCTTCCCACCTCTGCCTCTCCTTTGTCACTTAGCAGCAATCCCTCAGCTTACTCTTCAGAAATGACCCTTTAGCACCTTGCTACTCAAATTGCGGTCCCCAGACCAGCAGCCTCAGCATAACCTGGGAGTTTGTTAGAAATACAGGCTCCTCCTCGGACCTACTGAATCAGAATGTGCATTTCAGCAAGATTCCCAGGTGACTGTTACAGACAATAATGTTTGAGGAGCACTGATATACTAGAATTGCTGTCACACTGGGCATAAATGAATCACCTGGGGAGTTTTAACAACTAATGACACCCAGGTCCCACCTCTCAAAATTCTGATTTAGTTGGTATGGGACATGATGTAGACACTGAGGGTTTTAAGATCTCCTCATACGATTCTGTCAGGGAGAAGATCCTGAAAGCTACTGCTTTAGCATATCTCCAATTGGATCTTCATTCATTCAATTTCCAGTTATTGAGCAAAACAATAATCAGCTCTCTTTCAGTTATGAATAGATTTTAAATCTACGTTCAGTGCTGATAATTCTAATGCGTCCCAAGTGTATATCGGATATTATCATGGAGCTGGCAGGTCTAGGAAAGGAGGCAACAGCCAAAAGCCCAGCCCAGAAACTGTCAGCTTTTCAACCACAGCTTGGAATCCCCTTAAAGGGCAGAGCAAGGACCTCTCATTTCATATCTGGATGGGGACAGATGAATTTCAGGGACAACTCAGGCAGATTACTGGCCCAAAGGCTCATTGTTGCTCCTGGTTAAGGATCTATAACTCCTCGCAGAAGACTCTGAGCTCTTTTCCTCCCTTTGGATCAAGGCCCAGTGGGTGAAGCCTTTAGATCAGCGGTTCTCAACCTGTGGGTCGTGACCCCTTTGGGGGTCGAATGACCCTTTCACGGGGGTCACCTAAGACCATCAGAAAACACATATATAATTACATATTGTTTTTGTGATTAATCACTATGCTTTAATTATGTTCAATTTGTAACAATGAAAATACATCCTGCATATCAGATATTTACATTATGATTCATAACAGTAGCAAAATTACAGTTATGAAGTAGCAATGAAAATAATTTTATGGTTGGGGGTCACCACAACATGAGGAACTGCATTAAAGGGTCACGGCATTAGGAAGGTTGAGAACCACTGCTTTAGATGAACACCCTAATACCAACAAGCTCTAATCACATGAGCACAGTCTAACCTGGGCCCTGTCCAAGAATGACACCACCAACTGGCAAGAGGCAGAGGTAGCCAGACGCCATCTATGGAGGAACAAGCCCGGGGAAGCTGGCCAACAGGACTCTGCTTACATCACAGAAAAGTCAAGAAGGAAGATAGGAAGGCCCAGCTCAGGGCTTTCTGAACATGAGGCATTACTGGGCAAAAGGATTCCCCTCATTTCTCAAGGAATGGGCTGCCTGACTAAGTCTTTACAGATTATTGGACCTTAGTAGGCTTAATCCTTTATATGGAAAACTGGCTTACACTGAGATCTGAATTGTTTAATTTACGTATAAAGAGAATCTGACAACCCCAAAATGGATATCCAAAGGAATAGTACAATGTGTCCATAGTAATCCTTTTTAAAAATACAGATACTCACCTGCCAGGTACACTTGAGTAAAAGAAGAGAGGCAATGCCTCAATGCAGCTGTTTGGCCTTAAATAAGTCACCTCTCTAATCTGGGCCTCAGTTTCTCCATATGTAAACTAAAAGGACTCAGTTGGGTGATTCCTAGCTTCCCATTTACACTTTCTATGTCCTATCTAAAGGCTAAGGCTTACATTTCAAAGCCTTGCACTAACTGCTACAATCACAAGGTTTGGTGACACAGCTCCTCATTGTTGGAGCTTGGTCCATATTGCCACCAACTAGGAATGTGTAGAAAGTTCCAGAGATGCTATCAAAGGACATGATACAGGCAGGATGGGGTACTGTCTGCCCCGACCAGAAGCTTTTATGGTTCTTGTCTTGTTTCATTTCCTTCAGCAGCAAAGATGAATGAATTCTTTGAGCCTATTCCATCAGGCTGTTACCTCCACCTCTCCACCAAAACTGCCCTTTCCAAGGTCACTGGTAACTCCACACTGTTAGAACCAGTGGAACAGCTTATCATCATCTTACTACACCTGTCAGCATCATTCTTCCCTCATCCTTGAAATGAAATTCTCTCTCCTTTTGGCTTCCAGGACACCCCCTACCCACAACACACACACACACACACACACACACACACACACTCACTCACTCATGCCTGGTTTTCCTCCTACCGCTCTCGCTGCTCCTACTGGTTTCTCCCTCCCCAGTGAGTACTGTTATAGGGCCCTCAGTCTCTCAAGCTCTTCCCTTTCCTTTCTATAACCACTCCCCTGGTGATCTCACCAGTCTTGTGACTTTAACATCACTAATGATTCACAACATTTCGTTTCCAGCCTGACCTCTCACCGCGACCGGATGCCAAGGAAGCCTGGATGGTTGGAAATGTTCTAGATAAAGCACTTGTTTTCCTAATACAGTATGGATAGAAACTATCCCGAGGCTAATTGGTTTTTTTAAGGCTTTCTTTGCAGAAGAAGATGGATATTTGCTGCTTACTAAATAGGCAGCGTATTTTTTAAAAGTCATAGAAACTTAAGAGGAACAAGGCAATACTCTACAGATAGTTGGTCATGTCTCAGGCACATTTACCCCTTAATTTATTCTGAGCACAGGAAGAATATGCCCATGAACCTGAGGGAACCATTCTTTTAGGAGGAGACCTTGTCCCTGGGGTACCTCTGACTCAGCATTATGAGTAGGATGTCTACCAACCACGGTTTCCAAATAAGTGAATGAATGAAACAAAGAAGGCAAAACTCTGTGCTGGAAAATTAACTAAAAAGCCCATTAAGAGGCAATGATAGATATTCAGCAATTAAATTTTGAGTGCCAACTGTATGCAAGAATCATGGTAGGTTCTGCAGGGATGCAAAGTTAAGGTCACATCCTTCCCCAGCAGAGGGGTCACCAAGGCTCTAAATCCTTGCCATCAGTCTCTGTCCCAGGATGAAAGGGCCAGGCTGTCACACGCTGAGAAACCAAATACCTTGCTCTGAGCCACCTTCTCAGTCCTCCAAGCTCTTTCGCCACCACACAGGCCTATTTGTCCTTACTTGTCTGAACACATACGATTTTTTTCTTTTTAATTTGCAGACTTTGAAAAGTAAATAGGTGAGTGAGCACAGAGCAAAGACTTTAGTCTGGAAACTGTGCCTCAGAAGCCCGTTTCTAGCTCATCCCTGCTTTCCCAGGACTGAGGAGAGGTAGGAACAGACTTGAAGGAGGTGTCCACACTCTCAGGAACATTAGCCTTGGATTTAATAACATCCCAATAAAGCCCCAAAGCTATCACCTTTGGGTGGGTCTCTGAAACGTGGAATTCATTCAACAGGATTTCAATCAACAGCCTCCTAATGCTCTCTTGCCTGCCAAGCCGCACTGTACACAAAGGTGAAGAACCATCCATGCACTGAGGCACGCGTTCCTTCCAGTCGGAGGATGAGCAATGCCTGCCCACACAGTCTGCAGTATTATCAGCAAGAACTAACAGAGGGGTCTGTTGTCCCTCCTCCAGGCAGGCAGCGTAGGGGAGCTTCCCACCTCTGACCCGGAGGCCGAGCCAGACCTCGGCAGAAATCCCGGGAGAGGACAGGCCTTCCTCACCTCCTGCTTCCTGTGCTAAGATCCCATCGGAATGAAAGATTGTAAAAGCCCTTTCATAAGGAGACTGGCAGAGCTCGCCTTTATTTTTTTATCATCTCTACATTTCATCATCTTTTTACAATCACAAAACTGAGTAGGAAAGACGCCAGGAGCTATTTTGTTTATCTGCTGTCCTGTTTAGCAACCAGGCTGCTGCATTTCCAGTCCCCCCACTCCCCTGTTTGGAAATGGACACTAGAAATGGTCCCTCCTTATGACTGAAGCTGCAGAAGCCTCAGCCTGTTTTCAATTACCCTGTTGTATGTCGCATGGTTACATCCCTTGTCGAGTGGAAGGAAAACAATAGCTAATGCATTCCAACTCCAGTGTGGCTCTGTCCCTCTGAAGGCAGCTGACATACATTCCAGCATGAGGTGGGTCCCTCCCAAGGGTGGCTGAGGAGAGTGTGGGACCAGCGACAAGGGAGCAACTCCCGCAGGGTTCAGATCCCTGCTTACAGGTGGGGGCGGGGTGTCTGATATGCCATCATGAGGGTCTTCCGAGCCCAGGCCCTGGGAAGCCAAAAACAGAATAAACCAGAGGAGCAGAGACTTTGGGCCATACCAAGGTGACGGGTTAACAGGTGGTTATTCAAACCCTTAGTATGTATAAAATAACACGCCCGGAGGCTGGCTTAAATGCAGATTCCTAGGCCCAACCCCAGAGCTTCTGATTCAGCAGGCTAGGGTGGGATCAAGCAGGAGTGTGCATTTTTATAGATTCTCAGATGGTTCTAATACAGATGGCCACTGGCTTACCATTTGAGAAAACGGATGAAGAATGAGTTTGGTCAGACTACACAGTGGCCAAAGTAATTTGTATAGAAGTTATGTGCTTACTCAGCGTCCTGAGGACAAATCTAAGGTTGAAGTCCGGAGGAATAGACACTAACACATTCATAGCTTGAGGGTTAGGTCTGAAGGCCCAAAGGAAGCACGATCCCCAAAGGCCCAAAGCAATTGCTTGGGTGCACAAGCCTCCGGAGCATCTGGAAGCCACTGGAATGGCAGAAGGCCCACTTCAGGTAGCCTAGATGCTCAGTTCAAATCACACACGAGAAAACAAGGTGGGGACCTAAGCAGGTGGCCTGGCCACTCCAGATCTAGAATTAGAATAGGAGTCACAACACTAAAATAAGTAGTATTACTCGTAGTCTGACCCATAGGAGAATCCATGTGATGGCCAAATACAAATATATTCAGAGTCCCTCTCATGAGAATATAATCCCACAGATGTCCATCTGCCCTTTAACTCAAGGCTCAAATTAATCAAGCAACGGGTCTAAAAAAGACTTGTCAAGCCCTGTATCTCCCTAATCATGCCTTTGCTAAGTTTCCACGATAGTGAGTATCTATGGCCAGTCAGTAGTCACCGGCCGCAGTCCAACCCTTGGAGGTTTAGGGGTTTGCAGCCTAAACCCACAGCTCAATTAAAGACAGTGCAGTAGTTAGGCAAGTTAGGTGAGAATTGTCTACTTTATCCACTCTCTAAACTGGAGAAAAGCCATTCTACACTTCCCCAGGAACCACTCACTGATAAAAGTTTGCAGAGAGTGTGGATTTTGGGTACCCTGCAGTTTCCTTCACTTTTCATGAGTCAGTTATAGGGGTTCCCTCCTCACTGGATATCAGTGCACACTTTGGGAGAAGGCTCATAGGTCTAAGTTCTGCTTCCTTTACCTGAGGATGAGAGGTTCCTGGAGACATGTTTCCTCGGGGCTAGTCTAGTATTTGGGCCAGCCCTACTGCATTCCAGATTCCCAAGGCTCAGCTGAAAACCTGATGGGTACTGAAAGCCCTCTAAGCAGAAGAGAACCAACATTTTCACTCCAAAATGTTACTGTCTTTACTGGTAAATTATTCTCTGATAGTTTGTCTTTTGTGAATAGGGCAACATGCTACGTCTCCCAGAAAAATATTGATTCAAAGTAGCCCTGACCAGTTTGGCTCAGTGGATAGAGCACTGACCTGTGGACTGAAGGGTCCCAGGTTCAATTCCGGTCAATGGCATGGAGAGAAGGGAGAGGAGAAGGGAACTCAAAGTATACTGGGGTAAAAAGAGTCATAGAGCCGATCATCCGATTCCCTACATTTTGGGTCCCGTTGAGGAAAGCAAGTATCACCTTTTCCCAGAGAGAAAAATGTCTGTCCTTTTGGCAAACCAGGTATGATGTGATTGCAGAGAGATGGGACCGTTGCCTTGTCTTTACTTAAAGGCCACAAGGCCAAACATGGAGACAAAGAAGCAAAGACTCCGCATTGTGGAGCTGAATGGTCACCCAAATATCCCAAGGAACGAACTTTAACTTTCTCAACAGAAAGGCAACCGCAAGAAGCTTGGCAGCTCATGGAAAAAAAGTTTCTTCATGAATCTGTGACCTTTACAGCATTTCATCTTCATGCAGGATGAACACAGGGCCTGAGCGATGTGTGTCTTTTCCTGTTTTGCTTTAATAGCAGACTCAGAACATAGGGTACAGTTCTGCCTCTGTCTTTAGAGCTGTCCTTGCTTTGCCCTCCAAGGCCTGAAGCCAGCTGAGCATTTTTTGGCCAGACAGAAACATTCCCCAATCCCAAGAATGCCCAGGAACCAACAGACCTAGGTGGTTCCTAAGCTTATTTCCTGTGTTCAGATTCTGGAGTGGGATCCCAGTTTGGCCCTGCTACAGAGACTGGGAGGTGGGAAAGGTGAGAAATTCTCTAAACTCTGTCCAAGTCTTCTATTTACTGGATAGACAACAAACCAATAACTGTTTGGAGGAGCTAGCCCGCTGGCAGTGATTTTCCAAGAATTTCCAAATAAATGTGCGTGGCCTAAGGGAGGGAGGTACCAGGGATGGAGTAAGAAGAGAGCAAAGTAAAAATATGATTTATTGGTGCCCTTGGCAATTTAAGATTGGAGTGGACAGCACGGCTAAAATGTACCTTGCTACTGCAGTAGAGAAATTAGCCAAAAGTGATGTCAAAATTCGAGGATGGTAATGTCACTTGAGAAGCCAACTCTAGGCAAAGGGCATTGGTGCTGAGGCATTGCCCCAGCCACCTGCCAGGTTAGATCCAATGTTTGTTTTCACCAGGACTCTGTGTGTGTGTGTGTGTGTGTGTGTGTGTGTGTAAAAGAGACAGAGAGAGACAGAGAGAAAGAGACGTGGGTCATCCTACTGGAGGAGAGTTAGGGCCTCCGTTCTCTCTGATTTGTTTTAGAGGAGGAAGTCACTATCTGCAACCCATAAAATAATGCATCAGAATAACAGGAAGTCAAACTTTTGGGAAGGGAGAGATAGGACGATGATGAATGAAAGAGCCCGGCATTGAAGGGAAGGACAAAAAGAAAACTTTTGCTTTCTTGGAGATACACAATTGACCGGAGCCTCAGTCCTGTTAAAGGTTACTGCTCCTTCTTTACTTGAAGACGATGCAGGCGTCTCTGCTGCCGAAACAACATGGTCTCTCTTCCTGGCCACCAGAGGGTCCAGATGCTAGCTAGCCTGGCCAGGCAAGCACTAGGTCTGCAATGAGAAGGAAGAGACCATATCCCAAAGGGGCTACAGGTCCCAGGCAACATGCACCAGCAAGGCTTGGTAAACTGGGACTGGATCCTCAGAGGGCTGCAGCAAGGGGAGTGGAATGTAAATTTAAATAAGGGAGAGATCATTGCTATGAAAGCATTCTCTTTGATGCAGGAGTGATCAATCCTGGTATGGTGTTCACATGCTACTAGAAAGGCTGTTTAAAAACAAGAAAAAAGCCAATAAGTAAAATAGAAAAGCCAGACTACCATGCTATGTTTTGAAAAAAAGATATCAAAAGGCTCAAAGATGTGGGCATGAGGTGGAGCATGCAATGGAAGCTGGACAACCTACCACTAGTTATGTTCTGCAGGAGGCCAGGAGAACTCTGCATTACCAGCGTGATGAGCCATGTGCTGGTAAGAGCAGTATCAGCATCATGAAGCCCTGTAGTGACTGTCCTCCATAGGCTGGCTGACCATAGCAGGTGCTGTTACAGAACTGGGCTCCCTGAGGGCAGTGGAGATGAAAGGGAATAATAAACATAATGGAGGCCAAATGGCAGCACTTAACTGTCAGGAACAAGAGGAGTGCAATGATTGTATTGAGCAGCAAAACTGAAATGGCAGCCCAGTGCCTAATATTCAGGGAGCTATGGAACATGGCCTTCCTAACAGCAAGATGGATGGGCAGTCAATAAGAATATTTCTCAATCTGTATAGTCAAAGGAATCCAAGACTGGATAATCAGGAGGCTAAGGGCAACTACCCAATGAAAGTTGTGATCTCTTGCCCAGTTTCCAGAACTAAACCACTTTTCAGATCTTCCACCTTTTGACTGAAGGAAAATCTTTCAATGTCACAGCAAGTATGTAAGGTGATGATCGCCTCAGCCTTCTCTAAAGGGTCCTGTGGCCACTTACTCAACTAACCATAAACTGAGGAAAGGGGGATGTCCCAACACTTCAAAAACTGGAAGATACAGAGTCCAAGATGACATGGCTACCTGGGAAAATAAAGCAGCATTTTGCCTCCCTTATTAGAGTGAGGACTTATAGGACCAGATAATAGAGTCGGGCATGAGAAGGGCTGATCATAGGTAAGTTACATGAGCCGGTAAACCAAATCCCATGCCATTCACCTCGGTTGTACCACCTACAGTTCTGTTGACGGAGGAGCGGAAAAGCCAAGCTTTGTTCACAAATGGTCCTATTTACTGCATGGATGCAAACAGGAAATGGGCTTTAGAGTTCTCAGTCCCACTTAGCAGTGACCCTGAGAGACAGCAGTGAGGGGAGATCTTCCCAATGGACTCCAGGTGATGCATCTGGTCACTCACTTTGTGAAATCCATACAGACTTATGGACAGTGGTAAGTGACTTGACTGGTACGTTAGTGGCCTGAAAGGAGAGAGATTAAAAGATGAGAGACAAGAAGGTCTGAGAAAGAGGAATATGGAACTGTACATCAGGTGACAAGGTCTTTGCATCCATGCAAATGACCACCAAGGAGCACTCACCATGGAAGAAGCACTTTATAGTCAAGTAAACAGAATGACTTGGCCAGCTGATGTCAGAGAGCCTCTCTCATTAGCCACCCAGTGCTGGTACAATGGGCATATGAACAGAGTAATAATCATGGTGGCAGGGAGACTCTGCATAAATCTAGCTTATTAAAACGGCTGACCTACCTACTGCTGCTGCAGGAACAGGGATTATTGCCAAGCCCCTGGTGCAGAAGCATTCTTCAAGAAGACCAGCAATTGACCCCTTTGTGGTGCCCTAATTGACCCCTTTCTCCATGGAAGGGCCAGCAATACATCTTGAATGAACCAACACATACTCAGGGTCTGGTTTTTCCTTTGCTGCTCAGAGATTCCTCATCCAGCATCACTATGTGAGGGCTTGCCTCATGTTTAATTCACTAACACAGAATCCCGCATGACATCACATCATTCCAAGGAACTCACTTTAGGAGAAACAGTAGTGAGCATGTGACCATGGCATCCCCTGGTCTTGTCACACACTATACCACCCAGAAGCTCTTGACTTTAGAGGGTAAAGGAACAGCTTTTTGAAGATGCTGCTAAAGCACCACATTACAGATGATGCTTAACAATGGGATGTCATCCTTCAGAATGCAGTGACATCTCTCAATTAAGGAGTATTACATGGTACTGTATCCTCTCTATATAGAATACAGGGTCCAGGTTAGAAGTAGGGTAGTCCCACTTACCGTCTCCCCAATGTCCTACGTAGGGAATTCATGCCTTCCAACTCTGGGCTCTGTGGATCTAGCGATTCTGTTACCAAGAGCGGAAATACTTTCACCAGGAGTACTGAAAAAACTCATTAAACTTAAAGCTATGACTGCTAATCAGGCACTTTGGATCTTGTGCCAAAAGATCTACAGGCAAGGAATGGCATCACTATCCTTTCAGGGGCATTTGACCCTGGTCATCAGAAGAAGGTTGGGCTACTATGACACGATGGCGACAGAGTAGACCATGTATGACATTCAGAAGGTCCTCTGGGGCATAGCTTGGTAATCATCTACCTAATTGTAATGATAAATGGATAAGAGTAGTACTTGTGGATTAAGGAGATTATGATGGCCAAGAGCTCAGATCCTTCAATGATGAGAATCTGGGTCACACACCAGGTGAGCCCCCTGAGCCAGAAGAACTGCTAGCCAGGGGAGAGAAACCTATAATGGGTTGTAGAGGAAGAAATCATGAGTGTCAGGTGTCCCTGAGAACTATGGTTTGTCACATTAAAGTTTCTAGGAAAAGCGGCTGACTAGAATTTTAGAGAATGTGGGAAACTGTTTATTGCCTTCACTATCTGATAAGCATAGACAGAGCACTCCCTGAAATCCCCCGAAGGCTGGGTGCCTTTGAAGCCCTCCCAAAGGTCGGAGCTAGGCGCCACCTCTGTTTGTCCAGACAGTGGTAGCTGAAACTGCTCCCCCATTTATTATTATGTAAATCCTTGCTGATGGGCTAGTCTGCCTGTTGCAGGGGGTCACCTGCCTAGGGCTATGCTATAGGGGCATCCCAGATCAATAAAAGCTTGGTGAGGCCTGAGCACAGAAGGGAAGTCCTTCGGGACTTGCCGCCTGGTCCCCCAATATTGCAAAATTATCTCGTGTCTTTTTCTCTCATTTGCTGTGCGGCTCCTCTTTCAGATACCGAACCCTACTCCACGCGAGTCGTGGAAGGAAACACTCGACATCTGGCGCCCAACGGGTAATCTGGAAGTGCAGGTCTCGCTGGAGCGAGAAAAGGAAGTTTACACCGAAAAGGTGTGGAAAACTCACCGAAAAAAGGTGAGGGGGATTCCACTGCACGCAATGCCCAGGATCAACTACAGAAGCCCGGGTCTGTAAGTAACTGGGAACGTTTTCTCAACCAGGCTAACAAACGGGGAAGGATTTGGCTTTAAAAAAGTAGATTCGGCTTTAAAAAGGTATATTTGGCTTTTAAAAAACTAAGAAACTTTATTATAGACTTTTGATTTGCATGTTTAAAGTGTTAAAATTTTAGAAGGTAATATCTTATAGTTTTTGCATGATATTATAGTACATAACCCTTGGTTTCTTGAAAAAGGTACATTAGATCTTAAAAGTTTGCCAAAAAGTTAATCAGAACTTGCCAAAAATTGTTTCCCCTTGTGGAACACGGCATTTCATTTCCTAGAGGCTTTAGGAGAGGTCAAGGAGGATAGATCTCCTCCCCCATGCACCCTCCGCTCCTTAAGAGGAACAAAAAAAAAAAAAAGAAAAAATGGGAGGAATGGCCTTCATGGCTCCCTCCACCTCCATGTCCTAATCCTGATATGTTTAATTTGCCGTTAATAGAATCACCTGTGCAAAAAGGCCAAATTATAAAGAAATTGGAATATTAAAAGGTACTCCTTAAGATCAGGCTGAAAAAAGAGTGCCATGGTCATCTTAATGTGGTTTCTTGTCCAAATTAAAATCTTAATTTGTATTTGGAATCTAAAATCTGTAATAAGAAATGAAACCCTGCTGCCAAGTCCGCCTCTGGTGTGGAGAGATTCAAAGGTGGCAGGAAAGGGCAGAGCTATAAGCCCTCCCACAATGAGATTACTTAATGTTTTGTTTAAAAATTACCGGAGAACATCTTATGACAACCAAACTTTGGCTAAGATAACCTTGGGTGCTAGGCATGACTTTAGAAAGCGAAATAGGGAAAAACTTAAAATGTCTTTTTCAATTAAGCATGACTTTGGGAACAAATACACCATCTTTATCCTTTTTTCCAGCTAATGACTTAAAGCTTTTACAAATTTATAAATGCATCCGGGATTTCTGTGCACATGTAAAGGGAAAAGGCCAGTTTAAAAACGAGTGCGCATAGTTTTGAGCTGAACTTAACTTTTTGCTGTGTACAGAATAAAAACCCGAGACTGTTTTGGCTTTAAAAACAGCAGAGATGAACCTGAGAAAGAAATACAGACTGGTTTCTCAAGGCCATTTAAAGTAGCTCTTTTGAAATTTCCCGCTCTGAGGCAAGCACCACCAGGAAGTTGATAGTCAAGTTTACATACAAATAGCAATGGCTGGAAACTTAAAGCTTGTAAGTTCAAATCATCTAAAAGTATTGAAATTTATAATACTGAAATGTTGATCTGAGTATGCCTATTATGAAGTCTAGAAGATAGAAGTTAATCTATTAATTGAAAATGCCTTATATTTTATTTGAAATGTCTAAGATTTAAAGCTCTGAAAGTTTAAAGTGCAAATTGAATCGGGAGAAATTAATTAAATATCTAATGTATAACTTGTTTTTGAAAAAATAGAATGTGTTTTCTCTTAAATGATTAGGAATTCAAAATATGTTACTTCTTGGTCTGATTTTAAAAAGAGGATTAATTTTTAAGATCTCAACTGAAATTTTTAATACAAAAACCAGTTTAAATTTGATTAATATTGTTTAAGATAATTATAAAGGGTATAAACAGCTAATGAGATTTCTGTTTGTCTACAATATAATGTTGGCCATCTATCTTTTAGGGATTTTGGTTTGCTCTTCCCTTGTTTATTGTGAGAATGAGGAAATCATCTTTTCTGTCAGAGAACAGTGTAGACAGCCTCAATGTTGAGCTGTGTGACTTGGCAGCCGCCATGTTGGCCGCATGACCTGCCGTGCCCCTGGGGGCCGCCATCTTGGAACAGCCCCGCCCTCTGACTTAGCCAATCACAAAAGGAGTGTCTGCTCACTGAGGCAGGATGGGATTTCAGGGGTGGAGTTTTAAGGCGGAGTTTTACTGCGGAAATGCTGATGGGGCAGAAAGTGTGCTTGCCTCTTGGATTTATTTAATACTATTTTTAAGAAGATATTTTTAATACTTAAAAATTAGCAATCATGGTCTTAATATAATTTCAGTGGTATGATAGACCAATGTTTTGAGCAGTTGGCTTTATAAGGGCCGACAATAGAGCTCATATTTCTTAAAAGGCTTGTAGATACATTTTTAAAAGATATCTTAAATTCTCAGTAGAACCACAGTTATACATATATCATAAACTAATTAAGAGTAATTGATTCCATGGTCAAGACTAGATCCTATTATGTTGAAAACTGTTTTAAGTGTTAAAAATTTTTTAATTAGATATGTATTTGGAATTTTTTCCCGAGTGCAATATTTTAAAATATGCTTGGTTGCATAAGGAATTTCTGCCAAATAAAAGAAAGAATTGATTTATTAGTAGCAAAGTCTTTATTTAAACTAGCAATGTCTTTTATTTAAAAGCTCCTCACTGCTGCATTTTAAATTAGGCTGGAAGTGAAGCAGCGTTTGCACCTTGTGTATCAGACATAAAACTTTACTGAATTTACTAATCCTTGTAAGCAATTGAATCCTAGTAAAGTAAAATTCTTCTAAAAAGTTACTGAAGGCTTCCCATGATCCCTCTGTATATGCAAATAAGCCAAAAGGGAATGCTGTTTAAAAACATTATTTTAAATTTAATAAAAAGGAGAAAGTTTAATATTTTGAAATATCTTCCACTAATATTTACAGGATAATCTAATGATTTGCTGTTAAAATACCAAATCTGAATATAAGTACAGTCACCATAAATGTGTAATGACTTGGAATACATGGCCTTGCAGCACTATCAGTCAACATCCAAGAAGTAACCCTATAAGTTACTTGGTGTAAAAAAGAAAGATTTTTCCTTTTTAAGTTAAAATTCTCCAAGTGTAATCCAGCAGGAGGAAGACAAACCAGACAACCAACAGCCCAGAGGCCACCTGGGGCATGGTAAAGTGAAGTATGGTAACAATTAATTCAGGTAAAAACTGTAGTTCAGATAATATGCCTAAGTTTTACCTAGGTTACCCAAGGACTCTAGATAATGTGTTTACCCAAAACTGTAATTTAGATAGCATACTGTCTCTGCTTCTGTAAATTGCTTTTTTTTGCTAACTAGGTTCCTCATTCCAAACCTTGAGTTTAAAATTAAGTTGTCATGACCTAGAGCAAAGAATATTCCTACATGGTATTATTCTACAAGTTTCATTAATAATTTTTGATGCTTTATAACAGTATATTGTGCATTTATCCCAAACAAATTTACAAATGAATTTGAATGCTTTACATGAAGGGATTTATTCCTTTCCACTGTGTGGAGGGCCTCCTGGGGAAGGCACTTAAGCATTCTGTATTGACCTATCTTGACTTTTTTTGCCAAGAGGAATCCAATTGCCTACAGCTGTTATCTGAGCTCTCTGTTCAAGCTGGGATCATGAAAAGCTGGTACCATGGATCTGTCTCTGGCCCAATGGCGTAAGCTGGGCCCTCTCTGGAGGAGAAACCTGGGTTCCCTATGATCAATGCCGGGACCCCGCCAGCAGGCGAGGGGACCCAAAGGCAGTTGCTGGGCATGGAGGCCAGAGGGACATAGGCTATCAAGGAGACAGAACTGAACCTCACATCACCCTACTTGGCCCAGAGATAGCTGGTAGTCAACGACGGGTAAGATCCCACAGGGTGGGACGACCTAAGACAGGCACAGCTGGGGGCCAGTAGGAGAAAACTTGGGGTGCAACAAAGGTGGGGCACAGACCCACCCCCCCCAATGGTGCACGGGCTTGAACACTCGGCCCTTCTGAGGAAGGTCTCCTGTCCCCATGGCTGCTTCTTGCTTCCCATGCCCAGCCCAGATCAGGAACCAAATAACAGAAGAGATTTGGTCCAGCTGAAATCAGTACCCAGAAAAACGGAGGCTTGGCTAACAGACCCTATGTCTAAATATAGTCTAACAACAGGAATGCTCAGAGCCTTCACAAGGATGTAAAGTGATCCTTTCAATTAATATTTACAGTGTAAATTAAGATTATTGTTAAAATATTAAATTTGACAGCAAAATAGTTTTCAAATTAATTAAATTTGGCTAATTTGAAATAAATAATTATTTAAAAAGTATTAACAAAAATGTTCATGGTAAACATGCTATGAACCTGAAGCATGTTCAGGCTCATTGTTTTTGTGTGCAAAAAATTAATATTTAAAGCTATCTAGACTGCATTATAAAATTTCCAAGAAGTCTCCTAATTAAATCAAAAAAAAGGGGGATAGTGGAAGAATACCATGTAAGGAAAAATATCCTGTAACTAAATTACATCTAGAAAAATTTCTTTTTTTCATTTTGTAATGCTAACAGCAAGACACCCATGAAAAACATATGTGGTGTCAAAATAAGCCAAAGGAAAATCATTTGGGCAAATATAAAAAGGATTCCCCAAGTAAAATTTCAATTATTAACCTTTGGTCGAGAATATGTTTGTATACTTTCAGAGAACAACTCCAAGACCATGTGGATTCCTGTAACAACGGATCACAGAAAGCCAGCCACAAAGACAGAAGAGACAGTTCAGAGATGGAGATGGTGAAGACGCCTTGCCATGCTAGCAGTCAGCAGCTGTGCATCGCTGCAGGTTGCCCAGGACCAGACCAGAAAGGACCGGACCTGCATTTTCCACCATCCAGAACCAACATTTCATTGCTGGCGTGTACGCATGAACTGTCGGACATTGAAACATGGACTCAGAACTTTTGGACATTGAAATTGGGACTTGATTATTTTTTAAAGAAAAAATAAGGGGGAGATGTGGGAAACTGTTTATTGCCTTCACTATCTGATAAGCATAGACAGAGCACTCCCTGAAATCCCCCGAAGGCTGGGTGCCTTTGAAGCCCTCCCAAAGGTCGGAGCTAGGCGCCACCTCTGTTTGTCCAGACAGTGGTAGCTGAAACTGCTCCCCCATTTATTATTATGTAAATCCTTGCTGATGGGCTAGTCTGCCTGTTGCAGGGGGTCACCTGCCTAGGGCTATGCTATAGGGGCATCCCAGATCAATAAAAGCTTGGTGAGGCCTGAGCACAGAAGGGAAGTCCTTCGGGACTTGCCGCCTGGTCCCCCAATATTGCAAAATTATCTCGTGTCTTTTTCTCTCATTTGTTGTGCGGCTCCTCTTTCAGATACCGAACCCTACTCTACGCGAGTCGTGGAAGGAAACACTCAGCAAGAGAATGTGTTCCCAGATAGGATAAACTTTTATAAGAAATAAGTAGGTCTCAGAGGTACAAGGGGTGACCCCACTGTGATACAGTGACAGATTACCCCCCTAAGTGCTGAGAACTCACTCCCCCAGCTTCCAGGACTGTTAGCTGCTGACAGCCAGCAGTTGAGTCCTCCAGGAATTGCCCTTGGCTAAGGGAAAGGCCTCCCCTAAGGTCATGCCTGCTCACTGGAAACAGTGCAGCCAGTGAGTGGTCAATGTAAGGGCACAAAGGCTCAGCTCCTTTGCCTCAATTTGGGATGAGTCTAAAGGAACCTCTAAACTCCAGAGCTTCCCAGGATCAGCTAGGGCCCTTGTTGCAATACAGCATAGTTCAACTTCTTCCTTTGCACAATTTCTCCTCACTCTCTCACGGCGGTTGAGGGCACTCCCTTGTAAAGTTCCTACACAAATCTCTGTCTCAAAGTCTATTTCTTTGCATCATAATCTGAAACACAATATATATAAAAATCCTAACAATCATTCATACACCTTGACCCTGTAGTCACATCTAAGATAGTCTAAGAAAATAATGACAGATGAAATCCGATTTTTGAGTTTACTGTGGTGACTCTATAATTTTAATATATAAATAATCTAAATGTTCCACAAGAGATGTATAAGTAAAGTAATAGTATAGAATTATTTAAAGCCATTACAATTCAAGTTTTGAAGACTATATAGTGATACAGAAAAGTGTTTACAATATAACTTAAGTGAAAAAACTTTAAAACTATAAATGGTTCACAAGCATATTACTTAAAGATCTGTCATTTGTAAGAGAAATTAGGTGGCCCAATGGTAAATATATGAGGAAAATCCAAGAAAACAGTCAAGTTTTGTTTAATTGGCTAAAATTTTACCTCAGAGTCAGACCAATTTTTAGATCAAATGAAAGATAGTTTCTCAGTACTGAATATTTCAAGAACAGCATAAATGACCACTTGGCAAGCTTGATGTAGAATGGAATTTAGTTTTTTTTAAGGTACCTTTTGGCCCTTTGGAATTTCATTCCACAGTGGACACGTATCTTAGAGATGTGTGGTTTTAGTCTACTTCCCTTTGGTTTGCTTTACTTCAGTTGGATGTTGTAGTTAACAACTTAACTCTTGAAGACTTCTGATTTCTTTGGTTTGCTTGAACAATTAAATGAGAAGGAAATTGCTTGGTCATTCTCACCTCAAAACTCTACAATCCTCAGACCTTTATCCCAAGCCTTAGATGAAAAGGATTTCAATTTTTTAAAAACTCACTTAAGGTGGTACCACCTAGAGTAGGAATAGGAATAGGCAATAAAAAGGAGTAACCCAGCCCTAATATAAGGGAGGGAGAAGTGCTTTTTAAAAGTAAGATTTATATTTGAATAAACAAATTGTGATGCTAAGTCATGTTTCATGTCTAACTAGCCCCGTGTGGATTCTCTCACTTTCAGCAGAGCCCAACCACACCAAAGCAGTTCAAAGACTCTGACCCCATTTCATCGCCAAGCCCCTGACATTTTCAAGGTCTAAATAAAAATCAAACATTCTCATTTTCCCAGTCCCTTACCCCCACCCCAAAATAGTTCAAACACCTACAATGGGTCATTTAAGGGTTTTTTTAAGGAGTGAAATTGAAGGCAGACACACCATCTGCAGCCACTCCCCACATTCCCATAACTGCAGCCTGTGCCGTAGAAGGAGGAGATTACACTCACCCTCTGAGAAGAGAGAGACCTCCTCTTGGTCTTCTTTGTGCCCGCCCTTCAGGGAGGTGTGTCAGCTCCCGTTTGTCCCTGCCCTCCCTCTCCAACCAAGGATGTCCTAGCCTGCCCCTGGATGACGGGGTCCCTCACAGCAAATGGGACCTATGATTTTGTGTTCTCAACAGGTTACCAGGGTGTGCTGACAGCCTTTTCTCCCCTCTTCACCTCATCTTTCTTTATAACAGGAATAAAATGTAAGAATACATCACGGGGAATTGGTGGGAAATCTAAGAGGCAGAGGAACACTGAAGTGACTGTAAAACAAGAAAACTGAAAATGAGGGTGTGGTGCATTTACTTCCTCTCCATTCTGTCTATAGAACGGGAGACATCTCTTGATACAGAACCATCGATTGGAAAAAAAAAAAAATTCATGTGGCACCTCAACACGTGTTTATTCAGCAAATACGTTTAAAACACTTGCTCCACATCAAGCACTGTACTAGATGCTGGAGATTCACAGACCTAAACCCTGCCCTCCTGGAAATCATGTTCCAGCAGCTCCGAGATTTCTCAGAAGATTGTCCCATAACACCTGGTGGGCGGAGCAACGCTGTCAGACAGCAGTGTTGTGGGTTCATCCTCTGATGTTCCCAGGAGTGCGGAGGAAGGGAAGACCCGCCAGAAACATCCTGAGGAGAGAATTACCTGGGACAACTCGAGGAAATCTGCAGAGCTGCCCCTGTTCCCCTCTCCTCCTCTGCCAAGCAGGAATACAAGGATGAAGTGGAGAGAGCAGATCTCAGGAACTCCTGAGAAGCACTGAGAGCTCAGCGTAAGCAACAGCCTGGGTGTTACTGCAGCCCTGGGCAAAACTGCAGAGCTGGGTAACTTGGTCTTGCAACTATCCCAACTTTGGCCTCATTATCAATCTCCAAGACATTACATGCACTTCAGCTGCCTTAAGCTGCCCCAAACCCTCCAATAAGCCTAGACATGCCATCAGACTAGTGTCTGATTAAAAATGCAAATGAGGTTTAACCTCAGGGATGCATCAACAACCCCTAGCCAGTCCTCCACCGAGACACGCAGAAGAGGTGTAATGGAAAAAGCATGGGTTTGGGGCCAGACAGACCTGGTTCTCCACCTGAGTTCCACCCTTACTGCTCTGTGGCCGCAGGCAAGTTACTTCACCTCTTTTAAGCCTCCGTGTTCTCAGCCATGACCTGCAGATAATGCCTGCCCAAATACAGGTGGGGAAAGATTAAAATACAAATAAGCTCTTCATCTCTTATGCCATCTTTCCTCACCTTGGAAGGGAACCTATAAAGCTCAGCAAAAATGAAGTGGGCATTGGCAGAGCCCCATGCTGAGCAGGGAGCACCTCCTGTGTTTGCTGTTGCCGCTCGCCTTGGCCGGGAGGTGGGAGAGGGGTCCTGGTGCAACCTGCACAGATCTGGGCAATCACCAGAGCAGGGGCCAGGCCTCTGGGCAAAGTGTGAGGAGGAGCCATCAGCACCACAACCCCCCTAAGAAAGAGGCTGAAAAGCACATTAACTGCTTCAAACGCCCTGGGTTCTAAATAATCTGTCCTAAAAATAAAGAAGAGAAGAAAGATTGGACTTGGCTTTACTTAACAGGTGACGTCACTGGGATGCACAGCGTCTTACCTGGCATTACCTGAGGGCTGGCCTCCACCACCACTTCATGTATAAAGAAAAGGCCCCGACCCCCATCCAACCGTAGTGACTCCCACTGCAGTCAGGCAGCCCGTGATCGGTTCCAACGCAGCCTGGTCCTCCCCACACAACAACCAGCTTTGGCTTTCCCGCCTCCGTGCTACTCATTCTGCTCTTCCTCCCACGAGAAAGCCCTCCTTTCCTGTTTGCCCTTCAACCATCCCCATCCCCACATTCCAGCTCATAGGGACCCTTCTGTCAGGGGGAGGTAACAGAAGCCAGTGCCCAGGATCTGTGTCCAGAGCCCAGGGGTCTGCTGGCCCGTCAGGGTGGTAGTCTGGACACTCACTTGGGAAGGTGGCTCTCAACCAGGCTGCCTTTAGAATCACTCCAGGAGCTTTTAAAAACAGATAGAGCCCAGATCCCACTCAAACTTACTATATCAGGACCCCCTGGGGGCAGGGCATGCCTGGGCATCTGTATTTTGTAAAGGCTTCCTCCTGGATTTTAAGGTGCAGCCCTAACTTAAAAAACACTGTTCTCAGGTAAGGACTTTTCTACAGAACAGAAATTGGATACCATGGTATTACTTCAAAGACTACAAATAGAGCTGATGGAAAACAACACAGAAAGCAGTCGTTGGACAACCTGACCATTTACAAATCACAGGGGCCAGGTAATAAGTAGTTTGGGATGTTCAAAGAGCTGGGTAAGAAACCAGTGAAAGGTTTCATTATTTCTCGGAATTTATTGGCAAGCAGAGAGGTGGAAGGGAGTGGAAACTAAAATGTCTGGACATTTGTCCTGAACTTAACCAGCACCTGCAGGCCTGTAATTAACAAAGCAGGGAGAGTCGTGGGGAAAAAATGACCTGTAAAGACATCTAGGACCATGGAATTCCCAGGCACTAGGCAAAAAGTCTCACTTACAGACAAAAAAATGCAAAACAACATGCTATCTTTGCTTTTGTTTTGGAAAGGGTGACCATACAGCAGGAGAAAGGAACACAGGAGAGGCTGTGATTTTGGACCTGAGTTGCAGCATTTCGTACAGCAACTCATGAAATTTTAATTGCCAATGTGGTTCAAATTGGCAGGGACAGCAAGTCACGTGGGTTGAATGCTAACAAAAGATTGTGAAGGAAGGTGAGGCGCTCTGGCAAGTCTTCAGCAAGAAGAGGTGCTAAGCCAGGTGCCCTTGGGTCAGCGCTTGCTCACTTTAAATTTAATTTTGCATTCTAATTAGCAAAGTGGAAGAGAGAGCAAAAGACTCCCCCCCAAACCCCCCCACAGAAACCCAAGGCAGACTTGCTAAGGGGGATGTTGGCAAACCCCAAGGAGTGGAGCAGATTGAGGTGGACGAGCCCATAAGTTTTAACCAATGGACAAGCAGAAAGCTGGGAGTATTCATAAAAAGGCAAACTAGCTCATTAGAGGGACACTAATCAAAAACCTTTATACTGCAGAACCAAGGCACCCAGACCCCCAAAATGTCTAAACTAACAGGGGTAAGAGTGGACAGCACCCTGGCGAGGCGGTCGGGCTGTGCAGGGCCTGGCCAGCCTGCCGCATCCCTCCCGGTCCCGTCCAGCCTGCAGCTCAGAACCAGCCTGAGAACGCTCAGTACATGGATTACCAGCTGTAGATGGTTTCTTCCCAGGAAAATAAAATGTTACAAGAAATGTCTATTAGCCAAATAACTTCCTTCAAGTTCTTTTCCCAACCACTGCCCTACTTTGATCAGCATGTGCAAATAGCCAAAATCTAAAAAGCCTCCATACTTCTACCGCAGCCTGACCTAAGACAGAAAGGGGAGTTGGGCTGGCTGGTCACAGGGAGAAAGGAGTGTCAATAGCCACGGTGCACTGAGAACCTGCTGTGAGCCTAGCCCCGTATTAGACCCGTGATTCCTATTGTTCCGTTTAACCAGGAGGGCAGAGTTGTGAGGCAGGGCCTGGAGAAGTTAAGCAAGTTGAGTGAGAATACACATCTAGTGAGTGCAACCATCTGTATTTGAATTGTGTCCCTCGGGCTCCACCATCTATGATCTCTCCATCTGTTTGTTGCACAGTCACCCATTGTTCCCTGTGAAGGGGCTCCTCCCACATGTTCTTCCGAGCCTCAGTTCTGCCTCCGGAGCCTTGAAATCCTCCCTGGATGGTATGAGCACACGGATCTTTTCACCGTGTCCCAGGCCATCAGCAAGCCTCTCCTTTACATACACATAGATGGTCTCCACCAATCTCATCGCCCCCCTGGCTCACTGCTGAGCCAGGGAGGGAAAGATCCCTTTCTTCTGGGTGTGTCCCTACTCCTTGGAAATGCTTCATGCAGAATTCTATGGTTCTCACTTCTAGGAAGTCAACCTTTGGCCCAGTGGGTCAAGAATCAGTTGAGTGTAGATCTACGAACCAGGAGGTCAGGTGCCCGAGTTACAGGCTCAATCCCCAGTGAGAGGCGTGCTGGAGGCAGCTGATCAATGATTGTCGTCATTGAGGTTTCTATATATCTCTCTTCCTCTCCCTTCCTCTCTGATATCAATAAAAATATATTTAAGAATCCGGCAAAGATAAACAATCCAATCGAAAAATGGGCAAAGGACCTAAATAGAGACTTTTCGAAAGAGGACATACAGAAGGCTGAGAGACATATGAAAACATGCTCAAAGTCACTAATCATCCGAGAGATGCAAATCAAAACAACGAGGTGCCATCTCATACCTGTCAGAATGGCTATCATCAACAAAGCAACAAACGACAAGTGCTGGCAAGGATGTGGAGAAAAAGATACCCTCATGTACAGCTGGTGGGAATGCAGACTGGTGCAGCCACTGTGAAAAACAGTACGGAATTTCCTCAAAAAATTAAAAATGGAGCTCCCATTTGATCCAGTAATCCCACTTCTGGGAATATATCTCAAGAAACCAGAAATACCAATCAGAAAAGACATACACACCCCTATGTTCATAGCAGCACAATTTACAATAGCTAAGATTTGGAAACAGCCTAAGTGCCCATCAGCAGATGAGTGGATTAAAAAACAGTGGTACATCTACACAATGGAATACTATGCTGCTATAAAAAAGAAGGAACTTTTACCATTTGCAACAGCATGGATGGACCTGGAGAGCATTATGCTAAGTGAAATAAGGCAGTCGGAGAAAGATAAATATCACATAATCTCACTCATATGTGGGAATAAAATGAACAACATAAGCTGATGAATAAAAATAGAGCCAGAGACTAAGAAACACTGAACAGACAGTAGAAGGCAGGGGGGCTGGGGGTAAGAGATCAACCAAAGGACTTGTATGCATGCATATAAGCATAGCCAATGGACACAGTCACTGGGGCGGTGGGGGCTTGACCTGAGGGGTGAGAATGGCGGGGGGAGGGGTGTCAATTGGGGGAAAAGGAGACATATATAATACTTTAAACAATAAAAAAAAAAAAAAAGAATCAGGCGGAGGGGTTGAGAAGGCGCCACACAGTAGACAGATTGATGTGTTGAATCTCAAATAATGTGTTGAGATTCAAATGCATTCTCAACATCCTGGCTGGAGGCTTTTCATATCCTGACTTCCCTTGTTTGCCTCTCCAGGGACGGTCCCTTCTTTCTCCTGTCTTGTGTAGACTAATACCCCTCTGAAGTTGTTCTGGCAACTGCTTATCCTCAGTAAGACGGGGATAACAAACAAGCAACCTGTACACTGACGTTGGGTGGCTGCCAGCAATAGGCCATTTTGGGGCAAAAAGAAGGAAGGGGCTGTGGGTGGGAAATGTTCATTACATTTGACTCCAAAAGGTTCAGTCAACATTTCAGGCAACCAAAGATGCTTCTCCTGGGCAAACTGAGAAGCTGTTGAGATGTTAAAAATTAAATCCGAACACAGGGCACCCGAATCCAAGATGAACAAGTCCAAGCCAGCCTGCGGTCCGACCCTCTTCCCACCACATCTTACCATCTAACCAAAGCCCTCTGCCGTGACAGCTGCCGCTGCCACCTGCCCGCCACCAAGATGCAGAGTGGGTATGACCCAACACTGCTTCTGCCACAGGAGAGAGAGGACTGGGTGAGGGCCCTGCTTACTCACGGGGTGGCTGCCACATGAAAGGGTTACCTAGCATGCAGCCTCCAACGTGAGATGTGGACAAGGCAAGGGACTCAAATAATAATAGACACTGTTTTGCTACAGCTACTGGCCCCAAAGGCAGCTGTGGATGCCATCCTTGGATTTCTTGAGGTTTTCCAATACCTGGAACATAGTAGGTTCTCAGAACATACGTACAGAATGAAGAAAATGAAAACATGCATCAGCGGGGGAAGAGGGTGTGGAGAAGGAGAGCTGGGTCACCGTAACCCACTCCCAGGGAAGGCAGGGAAAAAGCATTTTGCTTGACAGGCATGCGATGACGAGAGGCGGGCCAGCATGGTAGAAAGAGAACCAGTCTTGGCCTGGAGCCTCTAGACGCGTATGTGAAAGAATGTCCCAAGGCTCTGGTTAAAAGTACAGATCCTAGAGCTCCACTCCCTAAGAACTAAGGTTCTGGGGTGGGGCCCAGGAATTTGCTTTTTTGTTTTGTTTGGGTTTTTTTCAAACACCAAGAGTAGAATTACTATTTTTAAATTGAAGGATAATCTGTATACAGTGATGTATATAGATAGATCTTAAGCATACAGTTTGATGAGTTTTCACAAATGAGTAATATTTATGGAACTCATACCCCAATAAAGATTTAAAACATGTCCATCACCCCAGAAAGTTCTTTACGCTCCTTTTTAGTGAATCCTTCCCACCCCCCTTCTCCCCCCACCCCCCCCCCCACCCCCACCGGCAACCATGGTCCTGCTTTCTATCTCCATAGGTAGTTTTTGCCTGTTCTTAAATACCACATCAATGCAATTATAGAATATAAACATAGACTCACAGTCTTTCTGCGTCTGGCTTCTTTTGCTCAACAATGTTTCTGAGGTTCATCCAAGTTGTTACCTGTACCGGCCATTCATTCCTCTGTGTTGCTGAGCGGAATTCCGTTGTGCAAAGGCACCACAATTGGTTTAGCTGTTCTGTGGTTGCAGGGGCGGATACCGGGTTGTTTCTGGCTTTTGGCTTTATTAGTAAAGAAGGGTATCAGTTTTCAGTGGCTGTGTCACAAATTGCCATCACATTAGTGGCTTCACACAACATAAATGTATTCTTCCCCAGTTTCTATGGGTTGGGTGTCCAGGCACAGACCTGTGGGCTCCAGTGCTCAGGGAGTCACCAGGCTGAAATCAAGGAGTTGGTCATGGCTGGAGTCTCACCTGAACCCTGGGTCCTCTACTGAGTTTATAGAATCGCTGGTGAAGTTCAATTTCTCATGGCTGTAGGACCGGAGTCCTCAGCTCCTGGGGTGACCCTCCTTCCCTGCCACGTGGCTGTCTCCACAACATGGCAGTTTGCTTCTTTGAGGCCACAAGAGCACATCAGCTGCTGTTTCCAATCTCTCTGACCTCCAGGCCCCTTTCAAAGGGCTCACCCAGGACGATCTCCCCTGTGATTGGTTTAAGGTCAGCTGATTAGGGGCATCTGTGAAATCCCTGCACCTTGCCAGGTAACAGGAGTTACGGCCCATCATGTTCACACTCAGGGCATGCCCCCAGGGCATGGGAATCCCGGGCCACGGGCCATCGTGGAATGCTGTCTACCACCAGCAACTACGAGCATTCTGGAGTTGTTTCATTATTCAAGCGTGTATCTTTTAAAAAAATACATGAGCATTTCTTTTTGTGTTACGCAATTTCTTTCTTTCTAGTCCTATACAGTCATGATCCTGCTTATAATGAGTATTGAAACATTGACAAACTCACAACGTATATTCAACTTAGTAATACAGGAACTTGCTTTCCTTAACAAGCTCCACTGGTGACTTCATGCAGGTGGTCTGTGGTCACAGTCTGAGGAGCAGCCGCTCTAGGTCTCATTTAACTGGTGCCTCACCGTAAGCTTCAGAGATGATCAGAGTGCTGGCCGCCTTTCCCCCAGGGGATCTCTTAGCCTCTCGAAAGTTAATGGCCTTCAAGACCTACGTGCAGACAGAAATGTTCCGGCGATGCTGCCTGTAAACCCACCCTTCAGCAAACAAGCCCAGGTCACCCAGCAGAGGAGATTCTGGCAGGCCTGAGTGGTAAGAAAAGGAGAGAAATATCTGAACCGCAGCCCCTGCCCCACTGAAATTCCCATCACATGATGTAAAAGCATGTATGCCGTGAAAGTTCCTGGAAAACACAGAGGTTTTCGATGATTTGTTTTAGAAAGAGAACAGGGTCCATCTTTCCATTATTATAAAATATCAGTAAACTGAGAACTCAGCATCCTGAAACATAGCATAAAAGTTTACTTTTGCCCTGGCTGGTATGGTGTTTCTCAGTGGTTAGAGCTTCAACCAGCACACCAAAGGGTCTCGGGTTTGCTTCTCAGTCAAGGGCGGGTACCTGGGTTGCAGGTCGATCCCTGGCCCTGGTCAGGGCATGTGCAGGAGGCAACCAATCGATGTGTCTCTCTGACATCGATGTCTCTCTCTCTCTCTCTCTCTCTCTCTCTCTCTCTCTCTCTCTCTCTCTCTCTCTCTCTCTCTCAATATCAATGAAAAAATATCCTCAGGTGAGGATTAACAACAAAAGTTTAATTTTATGCTATTACTGGCTTAATTTTAATGGACTTTTAGGAAGAACAGAACAATAAAAGGCATTCCTCTGAGTACTCCGACAGAGAGGACCTTAGTTAGAGTTGAAGGATGTTCTATTGGAAAGCCGACTGACCTTGGGAATGCTTAAGTCTGAGACACACAAAACTCAGAGTTCAGGAAACAGCCCCTCCCTGGACCAGGAGTTCATTGTCTCACCAGGTGTGAGTGAGAAAAATCAAAAACAGGACTAGGAGGAACCAGCATGTTTAGTTCCCCACCTTAAGCCACTGAAGTGAAATGCAATCTGCACACTGTATCCAGGTGAAGGGACCAGAAAGACAATGCCCAGCGCTCACCTGGGAACTGCTGGAATGCAGTCTGTCAACATTGGGCTTTCCTCGCTGCAGCAGCAACGTGGTGCCCCACCTTCTTCCAAACCAAGACCCTTTCCTGTTCTGTTCTCCGAGCATTGGTTCCGTGCCTGATGGATACTCTTGGAAGGGTGATGAATGAATCCTCTACCGAACATGCATGTTCCAGAGCAGTGTCCGTTCTCACAGTTGAGATGAGAAGACAACTCTAAAGTCCCCTGCGGAATTTTAAAAAACCACACATGATCAGAAATTTAAACTGCAAGATCTGGAAAGCACCAGTTACTTACAAACAGGTCGTATCCCAAAAGCTTCATTTCAAATTCATTGTTGAAAGGTCAGAACACATTTTCTAAAAGGACAGTGTTGTGTATGTAGTTCAAACCTACTGAATTCATAATGCAGCGAAAGGCATGCACGTGCGATGAAGACATTTCTGCTGCATTATTATAACTTTAAAACACTTTAAAGAAAAATAGGTAAGTGAGTTATCTTTAATGACAGCCTAAGGAAATAATGTTTAATTAGAATTTGATGAAAATGAGGAGAGTTTTTAGAAAGTATGAGGAAATATGGACTCAGGAGGACTTGAGATTCTTATCTCACATTCTTTTAAAAGATGACATTTTTCTCTTTATGAAAATAGTATATTATGGAAATGTTAAACATACATTAAAATTAAACATATAAATTATGCATAGCCAACATGATGTAACTACTGTTAACATCCATTATATTTCTGTTCAACTGTTTTATTCCAAACATATGTATGTGTTTTTAATTAGAAAATAGAAACACTAAAATTCACTTTTTTGCTATAAAACTATTCATTCTATCACTATATCATCAATGCTGTATATTAACTTTCTTCTTAATCCTTGCCAAATTGATCAATCAAAATTTGCCCCACCTTAATTTTCATTTGTTTGATCACTATTGAGATAGTCTTTGCTTTCCTCAGATTTAAGGGCTACTTATATTCTTTGGTCTATAAATTATACTTTGTGTTTTTTACCTACTTTTCTGCTGGAGTACTCCTAGTGAATATAAAATATTTCCTTGGTCAGATATATATATTACAAGTATTTTCATGGCTTGTCATTTTTTTTCTACTTGGTTCATGGTGTTATTTGACAGACAGAATTTTAAATTCTGTCAAATCCATCCATGTTTTCCTTTTCCGTTTTTTCTTTTTTTAAGTATAGAAACATTTTCCCAACATGATATAATATCTATGTTTCTTCACTTCAAGTTAATATATAATTCTTCCCCTACCTTCCTCAGCCATCACCTGCACTCCCTGTAGGGAACTATTTTTATTAATGTCTTGTTTATTTTCCCAGTGCTTCTTTTTGCAGACTTTAAAACAATTACTGATTTCATCCTTCTAGAATTTGTACAGGGTATTACATTTTTAGAAAGATTTTTCCAATGAATTTCTTAATTGGTTTTGGCTGATATAAAAGACAACTTGATTTCTGAACATTTATTTTGAATACATTCATCTTGTTGAATTTCTAATCATTTTGCAATTGTCTTGAGTCTTAAATACACAATTATATCATCTTTATAATTTATACTGATAATTTCATAATTTATAATCTTATCCTCTGCTTCCTAATAGTATACACTAATTTTTGTTTGTGTTTTACAGGCCACTGACTGCTGTGGCCGAGGTTAGGGGAAGGAGAGGTAGGAAATTGTGCACTAGATCTCCCAGTCCTCTGTCTAGAATTGACACACATCGTTTCAATCACATTTTAGTGCCTAAATCAAGTCTCATAGCCATGCCTGGCTTCAAAGGACATAGAAATTCAATCCTACCATTTTCCCAAAAGGAAGATAACTTGAAATATGAGTGGACAGCACTAACAAGCGACCATCCCAATCTAAGGCAGAGCCCCAGCTCTGTGGTCTATGTCAGCCTTGGTGACAGCATTGTCTAGAAATGGCTCGTCTTCTTCTGTTCTCGCTTGGAGCACATTCCTCACTTCAAACCCACTATCCTTTGCCAGCCCAGAATTTTACTAATACTCAACATGTGCCCCATCTTGGATGACACTAATGGCCAGAGGGTTTCCTTCATTGTGGTGGTTTTGGCCTGTACCCAGAAACATCTGGTTTGTACCATTTTAATTTCATACCTTTTTATTTTACTTTATTTGAATTTTAGGAAATTATGAGTATTGAAAAGAATAAGCATTTAAATTCCAACATGGAAAGGGCGGAATTGAGAAATAAAGCCTAGGATTGCCATTTAAGCGCCATGACCAGCAGGGCCCAAGAGAGCCTTTCCAGCCCGCTCTGCAGGGGGTTCTGTCCAGGTTCCAATGCATCAAGCATCTTATTCCTCCCAGGCCAGGTCTCCGCCTCTCACAAAATAAGCCACGGCATCTGTGGAAATGGTATATAACTAAGTCCATTAATGATTAGGTTCACCATAGATTTAAAACTATCCCCTAGCCCCATTTGCCCACATGTGTGAATAGTGAAAGATAGAATTTATTATGTGAAGAAAAAGGAGCAAATCTCATCACACTGTCGGGACTGCACTTCAGATCGTGTGCCCCAAGGACCACAGCTCCTGGGGATATTCACAGGTGTTCTGAAACAGAACCTGTAGTCATGTGGGTGATGCTGGATTAAATAAATGTGAACAAGATCCTTTATTATAGACGTCCCCATATCTTTAACACGGTACTGATATGCACTCTGAATCCCCACTGTGATCTTAACTATGCATTTAATTGTTTCCCAAATTCATTTAATCACAGAACCCCATTTTTCAGAAATGTTTTGTGGCACATATTTTGGGAATCTGTTGTAAAGGAAAGAAGAACATAAATAAATGCTTAGTTGAAAAGACAACCTTATTTGAATTGGCAGGTGAGGGGAAGGCCAAGGTTTGGCCCACAGGAGACTAAGGCCTCACACCTGTCATGGAGCCCATTTCCCCACCTGGCCACTCAGAGGGAGATTTGTCCCAGGAAGGGATGCTCAGTGCCTGTGAACACCGGCAGTGAACCAACCCATGCAGTGCGGTCCTGCCTGAGGGGAGTGAGGTGTAGCTACTTCCCCATCATCTGATCACCAGTCATAATAAAACCAAGTCTTGCACCAAACTCTGTTCCATATATAGACATTGATTAGATAAATATTTATTAACAGCTTGTACAACAGGTGTGGTAAGCTCAGAGAAGTCCCAGTGTTCTGTCTTTTTAGGTGCTCTCAGCACCACCTTGAGTGAAGCATCCTCAAAGCAAACATGCAACATTCCAGAGGCAAGCCTCCGGAAGCCTCACAGCCCACATCAGGCGACTGGAAATCCTTCAACTGGACTCAGGACCACTTAGGGATCGAGTCAGGCACTATCTTGTCAAATAAAGAGGGAATATGCAAATTGACCATCATGCCTTAATGGTCAAGATGGCTGTGCCCACAGCGGAGGCAGGGATTCCATAACACAAGATGGCTGCACCCACAGTGGCGGCTAAGTTTCCATAATGAGTTTTAATGAGCAATCAGCAGGGGCCTGAGACTGCATAGCGCTGGGCCAGGGCAGGGGACCTGAGGCTGCACCGCCCTCCTGGTGGGGTTTGACAGGGGATCTCAGGCTGTGCCCCCCACCCTGGCACCGGGCCGGGGTACCTCAGGCCACGCCCCCTGCCTGATAGGGCTTGATGGGGGACCTCAGGCCGCACCCCCTGGCCCAGACCAGGGAACCTCAAGGTGCACTCCCCGGCCTGGACCAGGGGACCTCAGGCTGTGCCCCCCACCTGGCGGGGCTTGACGCGGGTGAGGCCAGCTGGGTCTGGATCTAGCCCAATGCGGGTGGGGCCAGCTGGGTCTGGGTCTCATGTGATTTCAAGGCACACATGGGTGGGTGGGGACTTGACTCTGGTTCCCAGGGTGTGCCCCAGACTCTGACAGGAGAAAGATTTTCATATACATTTTACTAATTTTCTTTCATTTCTGACACTTCTATTATAGAGAAAGTGCAAATAGCAATATTAAAATATTTCCTCTAATTAATTCCCTTATAATGTGCAAGAATTTTGTGCACCAGGCCACTAGTCCCTAAATAAAAGGCTGCAGGCTTCACTGGACTCTTATGCCCTCTTCATCAAAGATCCCGGAATGGCTCTACTATTCTGGCCAGTCTATATATCTGTGTTAGTTTGCTATAACTGCCATTTAAAAATATATACCACAGACTTGGAGGCTTAAACAACAATTTTCTCACAGTTCTGGAATCTAAAAGTCTAAGATCAAGGTGTCAACAGGTTTGGTTTTTCCTGGGGCCTCTGTCCTTGGCGAGCAAACAAACTCCTTCTCACTGTGTCCTCACAAGGTCTCTCCTCTGTGCATGCATGTCCCTGGTGTCTCCCTGTCTATTCAAACTTCTTCTTATAAGGACACTAGTCCTTGGATTAGGGCCACCCTAATGATCTCAGTCTACCTTAATCATCTCTTTAAAGGTTCTATCTCCAAATACAGCCACATTCTGAGGTACTGAGTCAACATAGAAATTTTGGGAGGACACAGGTCAACCACATTCATATCCTAAATATTGATGGTATCGCATAGCTGACGCTCATCTTGCTGACTCATGGCACTAATTTTCATAGTTAAAACACATTTCTGATTTTTACTATGCTAATTAATGAAGTCTCACCTGTGTCTTTATATCACTAGTTTCGCAACCAAACAGGTCCCCACCCGAAGACATGCTTTCATTGATTGTGGAGAGAGAGGAATGGAGATGGAGAGAAAGAGAAGCACCGATGTGAGAGTGAAACATCAACGGTTTCCTCCTGTATGCACCCTGACTGGGAATCGAACCTGTAACCTGGGTATGTGCCCTGACCAGGAATCAAACCAGTGGCCTTCTGGTGTATGGGATGATGCTCCAACCAAGTGAGTCACACTGGTCAGGGCATCAAGAGGCTGTTTTAAAATAACTCTTATACTTCATTCCATAATTCTTAGAACTTAAGGATTATTTTTATTTATATTTAATCTCTAAACCTATTAAAGTCAGTCTGGAAGATGAATGAAATGGGTTTTCTTAGTTGTTGGGGTTATAACTTGGGAAATAAAAATTTTCTATTTCTGTTTAGACCAGGGGTGGGCAAACTTTTTGACTCGAGGGCCACAATGGGTTCTTAAACTGGACCGGAGGGCCGGAATAAAAGCATGGATGGAGTGTTTGTGTGAACTAATATAAATTCAAAGTAAACATCATTACATAAAAGGAACGGTCTTTTTTTTTTTTTAGTTTTATTCATTTCAAACGGGCCGGATCTGGCCCGCGGGCCGTAGTTTGCCCACGGCTGGTTTAGACCCATAACCCGAGGTGGAGAGAGTATAGGAGAAGGAAATAGAATTGGGCCTTTAGTAGAGACATGGGAGAGCCCAGGTGTGCTACCTGTGCAACCTTTCACCTTGGCACAGAACCCCCAGCCTCAGCAGTCATTCATCACAGGTTCATTCAGGCATGTCTTGCTCTGTTTCATTTCTGTTTCAGAAAACAACTCAGCTAGGCTTTGGATCAGCATCCTGTGAGGTGGCAGCAGAAGCCTCCTTGGCTCGGGGACTAGAAGGGAACAAGATCTTCATGCCTGATCCTGTCCACATGTCTTCCCCAGCCAGGCCAGGCTAGCCAGCAGGAACTGCTATTTTTTATGAATGTCATCTGGGGTAATTCACTCCTCTGTGTTTACCATTCAGACAACTAAGGGTGGAAGTGGTCTCTATCTCTCTTTCTCTCTCTCTCTCTCTCCCTCTCTCTCTCTATGTGTATGTGTGTGTGTGTGTGTATGTAATACATGTTGTCCTTGGATCTCCATGAAGCACATTTTCTGAATTAGATGCATTTTCACAAAGAATTAGTCTTAAAACCCCTATGAACTTAAAAATAGACTAACAACTATTTTCTAAGCCCCATCTCTTTGAAATTTAAAGTGTTTTTATGAGTGGGGATTGTTTTTGTGGAGGAAGGGGGAAGGAAGGAAGTTTAGCATAATTAAGCAGATTTAAGAAAAAAGAAAATAATTTAATTATTTCCCATACTACCCCATACTTTAAGATTTACTCATGTTAATAATACAGCTTAGCCGTAGCCGGTTTGGCTCAGTGGATAGAGCGTCAGCCTGCGGACTGAAAGGTCCCAGGTTTGATTCAGGTCAAGGGCATGTACCTTGGTTTCGGGCACATCCCCAGTAGGGGGTGTGCAGGAGACAGCTGATCGATGTTTCTCTCTCATCGATGTTTCTAACTCTCTATCCCTCTCCCTTCTTCTCTGCAAAAAATCAATAAAATATATTTTCTTAAAAAATACAGTTTATTCTGGTTATTTGTTCATTCATCCATTCGTCTACTTTTTGAGTCATAAGAGTTGACTGTGTACCTATCGGGTTCAAGGCATTTCTCTAAGAGAAATATACAGGAAGGTGCCTGGAGCACTTCAGAGCAGGATACAGATACACAAGCAAATTGAAGGTACCATGATTTGAGCTTCTGAGATTTTTTTGAACTAATGGAAGCTCAGGAAAAGTTGCATCTGTGTTGCTGGCAAAACTGCCAACCAAAGAGATAGCACACAGAACAATCCACAGTAATTTCCATCAGCCAAGAAACCTCAATTCATTACGCCCGTCCAAGGAGAAACTTAATTACTGGCTCCAGTTAATTGCTTTCCTGGCTCTGCAGTGTTCTTTTTACATGGAAGGCAAGAGAAGGCAGAAAGGAGCTGAAAGAACAATCCTTCCAAAATACGCTAGCAAAGAATCAAAAACACAGATGTTCCTCTCTGTGGCCCTTGTGACTAGGCAGATCCTCTTGCCCAGATCCTAAACGGCTTAGTGAAAGCAAAAATGGTAGCTGTGAATGTTAACACATTAATTCATCTTTCTTCTGTACCCAAAGATCCAAGGCTTTCTGAACAGTCTTTCAAGACCCAGCTCAGACAACGCCTCTTTAAGAAAACCTTCTGTGACCTCTCCACCCCAACCCTGCACACACAACCAGGCCAGGCCGGGCCCCTCAGTACTCCCGCACATCATGCTTATCCCTCACAGCTCAGCCCTCAGCATCAGCATCGTGTGCTTGTGCGTCCCTCCCTCACGGCCAGGTGGACATAGGTCAGGTCTTCAGCACATAATAAGTGATACAGAATACATAGGTTATGAAATGTTCAGATTATACTTTTAAGGAAAAACAAAAAGAAAATATTTATTGTGTACATCTACACTAATAAAAGAGAAACATGCAAATTGGTGTCACTCTGCTATGCCCACCAGCCAATCGGATGAGTATGCAAATTAACCCAACAAAGATGGTGGTTAATTTGCATACGCAGGCACAGAGCGAAGACTGAAGGCTCTGGCTGGACTGAAGACTGAAGACTAAAGACTGAAGAGCCAAGCCTCGCTGCGGCTGGACCAAAGGCCTGGGTCCCGGGTGCCGGAGGAAAACCGGTGCCGGCAGCCCTGGGAAGGAAGGCCTATTGCACGAATCTTTGTGCAACGGGCTTCTAGTTTAAATAATAAAGACTATTACATTCATAAACAGAAAAAACAATCTAGCATATGGTAGAAGATAAACAATGACCCATCTCACAGGGTATATGTAACCCACCACTTCTTCCAAATTGCTAAGGGAGAGACAATTAGCCAAAAGGTAATTCAACTCTAACCACTAAAGGTGTGGGGTCCATTTATTTTTAATAGTGGAGAGCATTTCAGAACAGGATGCTGACGCACATACACATGGACGGCCCCATGATGTGAGCTACTGAAATCTTGGACCAATTAAAGCTTTAGTTGTTGGAACTCACTCTCCAAACTTTGCAAGATTATTGCACATAAAGAATGTGTGAGGTTACAATCAGTAAAATTTAGACACGTCAATCTGAAACATTAATTGGTGTACATAATTATGATTCTGCTGTACAGTAATTAGGTATTAGTGGCAAGCAATTCATGCAGACTATAATAATTAGCACAGCTAAGTCACACCCTGCTCTGGCTTCGTATAGGCTCCGCTATCTGTAGGACTGTCGGTGTCTGCACGTAGCGAGGCCTGCCACACATTCACATAAGCACAGACACCAGAAGACAAGTCCTGTGCACCGGCACTGGTCACCTCTGTGTAGATCCAGGCAGTGCTCCCACCCCCTCGCTCCCTGCAATCTCCCTCTTACACCCCTCCTCCAGGAGAGGATCCAAGGGCCTGAATTGTATATAGTTTTGGGGGGTCTCATTTAAGAAATGTTATATAAAATTATGAATTCAAAATTAAGCAAAAGAAAAGAGTATTTCTTTAAATTGAGAGAAGTCACAACAAACTGAAAAATACTTCAAGTAACAAATACCACAACTGTCATAAAATCCAGGAAAAAATAGTAAGATATTTGTACTATACACTTTTGTAAAACTTTCCACAGACTACCCTCCGGCTCTGTACAGTTCAATCTTTGTTCCTCCTCCACTGCATACAGACATCCAGTGCCGTCAGAGACCATAGGACATGTATGTTATGATACAATCTCTAACCCTATGCCTTCATGTTATGATATCAGGTAGGCAGTAGAATTACTCATGGACGCCATTGTAATGCAATGATGGCTAGTAATTACTTCACTGTATGTAGACATTACTGAAAACCATGTAAACATACCTTTCTACCATGTCCCCTTAGTCAGATACAAAAAATGTCTATAGTCACTCTAACTCTTCAACATGAGAAGTGTGACTGAGGAGGCAAGTTAGAATGGAAAAGTCAGTGGACTGAACTAGTTGTGGTTAAAATATCGTACTGCTGTAAATGTTATCAAACATATGAACATGTCGCAGGGCCCTTCCAGGGCCTGGGAAGGAGCCCCGATACATGAGCAGCCCTGAAACTTAAGTTCTATCAGCTCGCTGGTGATTTCACCTCTGCCCTCTTCCCACGCCCCCTCCCTTGGAATCAAACCCCTAAAGTACAAGCTTCATCAAGGTCATGAGGCTCAAAAGGCCAAACATCATGCCTGAGGGAAAGACAGACAGACTGACAAGGGAAACAGGAAGAGTGAAGTCATACAGAGACCCTCTGCCTTCGAGTACTGAGACAAAGAAGGATGGAGGGAGTGGTTAGAGTTCCGGGGGAAATCAGCATTTTGAACTCAAGCAAGTGGACTCCAGGTCTCTGAATAATGATGAGCTAAATGCTTTACATGTGTTACTGCAGTTCATCCTCACTACAGTCTAAGGCAGTGGTCGGCAAGCTGCGGCCCCTTGAGTGCAGTGCGATTGAAACTTCGTGGCCACACTCAAGGGGCCAAAGAGCCGCATGTGGCTCGCGAGCCACAGTTTGCCGACCACTGGTCTAAGGAGAAGGAAATAGAGAGGGATACGGGGGCGGTGGGAGAGAAGAAAAAGAGGATGAGGAGGGGTATGAGGAAGAAGGAAGGAAAGGGAGAAGGGGGAAAGGAGATAAAAGGAGGGAGGAAAGGGGAAGAAGAAGGAAATGAAAAAGGGAGAAAAGGGGAAGAAAGAAGAAAGGAAATGTTTCCTCCACATCACACTTTCTGGGAAGCAGCAGTGTTTGTCTTTGGTATTATAATAAAATTAAAGGCTTTCTTAAGACTATACACTCATCCTCTTAAATTAGAAAGAGTGACAATCCTTTTGGCTCAGTTCTGCAAAATGCAAGTAGTCATGATCTCACTATTAAAAAAGGGAAAAAGAAAAAACCACCTCCCAAGAGATTGATATCACTTAAAACAAGTGCCAGTAACCCGGCCATGTGGTTGCCGTCCACATTTCCCGGTGGCACGTGAGTCTTTCATCCAGACTTAAACTGGATGCCAATCTCCGTGTCACATTCAATCTTCGAAATTCTTCACACAATAGTTGGGCTTTTCTTCATGTTTGCTTGTCTTACTCTTTTAACTGACACTCACAATTTTCTTCCAGGGTAAAGAGTAAAAACAGAAAATGGAAATATCACTTAATCTGGACTGCACATGTGAAAACCGTTCAGAAACGTTGAAAAATTATAATTTATAAACAGGAGGTCTGAGCAGCCTGTGGAACCTCAGGGAAGCTAAATTCCTTGGGAGGAATGTGTTTAATCAGCTTCAGAAGCAAAGTCCCTCGTGCAGGTCCTGGAGACTCGGGGGCTGCCTAGACCTGTGGACTCACGGACTTGGTCAGTGGCAGGTTCTCCTGGAAGTCACTGGGTCCCAGACTGACTACCTAATCCACCCTGTGGGTGAAGCCATTCAGAAGACATGTCACAACCATCTCAGTAAGCTTCCAACGTGTTACAACCCTTACTTTTAGGAAATCATTATTTCCAAAGACCGCTATTGCTCCACATGCTTTGTGAAAATAAGGAGACCGACACCTTTACAAACTTGATAAGAGAAAAAGGTACAGAATTACTGTACGTTCTTTTCTTCTTCAACCTAACTTGTACTCTTCTTTAGCCCCTTAACTGTCTGTGTGGCTCCTGAACATCACCAAGGTGCTCCCCAGGCCCTTCAGTTGTGAGCAGAACAACCAAACATATGTCTACAAAGAAACTGGTCGGTGCCAGGAGGCCAGGATGTCTCTAGTTCCACAGAACCTGCTTAAGAATCAAAGTGATTCTCTGTTGCATCCCAGGCCAGGTAAATCTGAAGTGAGGGCACTTCCATCCCAACCTCAACGCAGCACCCCTCGCAGGAGTAAGCCCGTAAGAGAGTCAGGACACCAGGAAAGTGGGGACTCTGAGAGGATGAGCTAACACAGATCAGCCTTTGGTTAGCAAGCTACTTTCAGGTTCTTCTGCTCTATCTTCCCTCCCTCCCTCTCCCTATCTTCTTATCTTGGGCACATACTTTGCTCTTAACTGGCAAACTAGAAAGCATTTCTTCTCATTTTAATACTGAAACATCTTTGAATCCAAGTGAAGTGAACCTCAAAGAGCAGAAGGATATAAAGGGAAGGACTTCGGCCTGGAGGTCAAGGCATCTGAGCTGTTTCCTGGACTTTGAGAGGCTCTGTGACTGTTTTCAAGTCACTTCACCTCTTTGAACCAACTTCTTCATCTATTATCTGAGTGGGTGGACTAGATGGCTTTCCTGGTTTAAAATTTTCATAATTTTATTTTTGAATAAATTCAAAGCCCTAGTAGAGAGAGAAGAAACTGGGACACAGGAAGTGTGATTCGGACGCATCAAACTAAGTCCCACTGATGGTTTCCCAGCCCCCTCCCCTTCTTTGTAAGGCTCCTTCTGAGTGTGTGGCCATCTTGTGATATGACAAACACTTGAAAAGAAAAAAATTCTACACTGAAACTCTAACCAGCCCATACTAATGGTGCCCCAGAAGGACATCAGGATGACACAGTATAAAAGTTAAATAGAGAATAAGGTCTAAGGATCGAATGCCTAATGTGGTGACTTCATTTAACCATAACGTATAACTACAACTTGTTAAGACAGTAGAACTAAGATGTTCTCACCAAAACATAAAAAAGCAGTCAGAGAAGCTGCTCCCAAACACAAGGTTTTCCATCGTCAACCATAGTAACTTTTCCTCCTTATCCAGACTACTCATGGGTCGTTTATCACAGACCGCGTTGGGTTCGTCATTGTCACATATTAAGAGGCTGTTCTCCATGTCCTCGCTTTCCTTCTTGCTCATTTTCCCCACGTCCATTGCTGGGCCCAGGCTGAGATCTCACCATCTCCTTTTTCCATCTTCTTACCCCCATATCCTCAATTTCCTAGCAATCGATTTCCAAGCTCCCTCATGCTAGATCAGCTCATCCCAGATCGTCTTTTCTTTGTGAACCCACTGGACCATATGTCAAGGTTCCCCAATAGAGGGATATGAAGACAGGGTGAGGTCAGAAGAAATGCTCACTCACCAGTCAGCAGTGAGAAGTGTTTGGGACTAGAGCGGCTGCTGGCAAAGGGACAGGGAGAAGGAGAATGGTGCAACTTTTCTGGGAAGCACTTCAGTAATATAAATGAAGACTCTTTCAAACATTTTTATTGTATGACCTAGTCTTACTTCTCTTATCCTAAAGACATCAGAAGAGCTTCAAACAAAGTATGAGTGAAAAGGCAATCCAGACAGAGGAAAAAGGGCTGCATGAGTTCTGATGTTTTTGGCTCTAAGTAACAGAGAACAACAAATTGGCTTAAATGATAAGCACATATGCAAATAAACCTGGCGGTATAATGGCCTTTAGGGTTGGTAGATTTAGCAGCTCAAAAATGTGGTCTATATTCCAGAAAATTCAAGAGGAAGGAGCACTTCCAAGCTCTTTCTATGAAGCCAGCATTACCGGAATCCCAAAACCAGATAAAGACACTACAAAGAAAGAGAATTACAGGCCAATATCTCTGATGAATATAGATGCTAAAATCCTCAACCCAAGGACTTGTATGCATGTCTATACACATAACCAATGGACACAGACAATAGGGGGTGAGGGCATGTGCTGGGAGGTGGGGGTGGCTGGGGAGAGGTCAATGGGGAAAAAGGAGACATATGTAATACTATATGTAATACTTTAAACAATAAAGAATCTCAAAAAAAAAAAAAAAATGTGGTCTAACATAGAGGTTCTTCCCATCTCTCTGCTCTTCCTTCTCTAACAATAGTCACATGCTGGGTTTGGCTCCCCTAGTGGCCAACAGCACCAAACTGTAATTAGCTCTCTCCAAATGGAGACACAGGCTGATTTCCCACAAGCTTGCAGCAAACCTCTCATTGGTCAGAATTGGGTGACATGCTAATTCAAAATGAATCACTAACTAGCTGGGAAGCAAGGAATGGTAGTAGAAAAGGTAGTTACCCTTAAACCAGTAGTCCTACCCCTTCCCACTGAGATCAATTCCGTGAGCATACTGCTTTAATTCTGTAGGGAAGGGGCAATGTTTGGGAGTCAATCACCTCATCCACCCCCAAAATCTGTTGGTGACGTCCCTCTGGCTCTGATCATGAAGGCAGCTGAACCAAAACAACGTTCACCCGTGATCTAGGGAAAATCGCCAGAGGGAATGAATTTATGATGTCTTCATTTTAGAGATGCTATCATTTGGGTCTATTCTAAAATACGATGATTTTTGGTTGCTCCTCACTTCTAAGAAATTTTCCACTGCTGAACATTTCCAACGTGTTTTAAAATCCCTACATGCGCTCACAGCCCGCCTTGCTGTTCTTTGCTAGATAAACAAAATTTTTCCTCAATTATCTTGCTCTCCTTAATCACATGCAATTTTTAAACTAGCTGTTACTGACAGTCCTTTCCTCCTATTTACTGGCAATGTGCTTTGGTCAATCCCACATCCAATTAGAGGAACTTGGAAAAAGGAAATCCTAAAGGGAAATGCCATATGCCTTACAATTTTATTTTAAATAAGTAATCCTCAAAGATGGCAACTTGTCAGGGAGAGCACTGGACCCTCTGCCTGGAAGGCCCATCACTTGGGTCCACGTCAGATTGCTGGCCTGAAATCCAGCATTTGTGTGCTAAGGATACACACACATTCCCGGGACAATATCCTCGGCATCGAAGGTGTAGGTTTCCTTTCCCTTTACCCCTTTCCTGCTTCTCGCAAAGTGTTCAGAGGCATGCAGGTTTCGGGGGAATGTTTCCAGCGCACACTGGCCAGCAGCAACGTGGGCAGTTCCTAGGCGCTGCCCAGACACCCCTCCACTGTGATCTTTTCCACCAGAACATCTGAGGTACCATAGTTTAGGGAAGGCCCTTGTGAAAAAACTCCTGTAACTCTGTCAGCTTTCTCTGACAAGAAAGCCCTTTCCTGCTGCCATACAGGTCACCTTCCTATTTGTAAAGCGTGCAGAAGGTTGAAAGAAGGTCCAAGAAAATTCCAGAGGAATTCCTACAGTCGCGTAGTCACAAAAGTGGCGAGGCTGAAGTATAGTCCAGTGAGCTTCTACTCCAACCACAGGGCTAGGGCAAAGGAGATGATCTTTTTACAAAAAGGTGTACTCTATTTTTGTGGACCTCAAGCCCTCAGCTGACCTGCATAAAATTAGCCCGTGTGCCAAAGGAGCAGGGGGCCATAAGCTGGCCATTCCTCCAAAAACTGTTCCTAACTAAGTACCCAGTATCATGATAAGTAGTAGCAAGTGACCCCCCCCCAAAAAAAAATCACCTTTCAAGGAGCTAACAGGGTAAGAGAAGAAAGGGGAGGGGTGTGTATGGCTGCTAACTCTGGAATCTTCAGATCCGTTTGGGTGAGTCATTACCTATGACTTCCACAACAGGCATCTGATTTGACTAATCATCTGATAGAGACTTTTATTTCTGTCCCTCAACATGTGGACTCTCTCTGACCATCAGGTTTAGTTATTACTTAAGCAACAAACAAACATGTGTCTTAGAAACATACTTGTCATCTGCTAGATGTATAGTAGTATATTGAGCAACTAGAAAATACTCACTCGGTACTACACACACATGCACCTTGTCACACCACACTCCCACATGCAAAAAGTGAAATTGCTGTGTGATGAATGTAAACTCGTGGGTGTTTCCAGCAATTGGGAGTCCTGCCAGGTCTGCGTGCTGAGAAGGGAGGTGAACCCAGGGCTTTCCCAGCCTGTGCCCTGAGTCTCCAGGCCAGGGGACCACAGCAGGGCAGCGTGGCTGCTGGACACCCCAGCCCAGAGAGATGAATGGGATTCCAGGCAGCTGCAGTCATGCTGGCTTGGGACAGTGGCTTGGAGACCAGTCTTCCAATGACAGCAGCTTTATGAGGCAGCGCTCATGGCAACGGGCACCCACAGAAATGTAACCCACACCTCGGTTTCAGGAGCCGAAAAATGAAAAGAACGTTTAGGGAGGAAAAAAAGGAAGTAATAGGCAGAGGGCAATTTATTGCTCTCCGAGTCTGTTCTGTAAATAGTTTCAGACTCTGGAGCCAGATGGTCCTGCAAACCCTCCAACCAGGAGTCACGTTAAGAAGCACGAGTGGACACAAAAACTGTTTTTCAAGACCATTTCAATCCTGGCTTGAGGGAACTGGATACAAGCTCCTTGACATTCCTGACTAGAAAGAAGTTGCCCTCACAGGTCCCCTTGATCAGAATACGCATACCGCCCCCCAGCGGCAAGCCGTGTAAGCGCGGTAGCAAGCGGGAGAAGCCAGGGCTTGGACGGCCCGCACTGCCCCGAATGTGCCCAGACGGGCAGCGAGACGGCGCTCACCTCCCCTAGGGGGTCAGGCGGCGGGCAGGCGAGGGCTGGAGTGCGCGGCGCGTGGCTCCCCATCCCACCAGGATGGGTGGATGAGGGTCAACAAGTATGTAAGCTGGCGCTTCTTTAACCACTGGGTCTTGCTTAGTCCCCATTACTCTGTCGTACCCCCTCCCCCTCTTTTTTACACGCGGGCTCAGGGAGCCGGGTTTGTCCGAAAGCCCCCTACGGGTCTTGGATGGGTGACAGTCACTGGTCGGGATGCTCACGGTGAGCGCATCGGCCTGCGTGGCGCAAGAGCCAAAGCGCTGAGCCTGTGCGCCAAAGCCGCGTGGGCGGGAACCTCGTTTTCTGAGAAGTTCCAGGGCTCTTCGAACCCAGCCCCCGCCTCCCCCCTTCACTTTCTAGCTGGAAAGTTGTGCGCGAGCAGAGCGGCGGGGGGCGGAGTGAGGAACCAGACTGGCCCCCCTCCCGCTTCCTGCCCGGCCGCCTCCCATTGGCCAGTTGCAGGCCCAGGAATGTGAGCGCCGCTTTATAAGTGCGGGCTCCTCGGCCTCGCCAGTCACTGCAGCCAGCGGGTCAGCTAGACCCAGCTCCCGGGAACTCTCTCCAAGCGAACTCTCTCCAAGCCGAAGCCTCACCCGCCGCCACCTCCGCCGCCGCAGCCGCCTCCCGGCCGGCGCACTGCGCTCTCTAGGACTCGGCGCCCTCGCTGCCACTCGCCACTCGGAGCCGCTGCGCCCCTGAGCACACAGGTAAGGGGTCTCCCAGCGGCCACGGAGGACCATCGCTGCCCTGACCCACCCCGGCTCCAGCCCCTCAAGGGGCTTCGGACCCCATTCTGCCCCTCCAGCTGCCGGGGGTCTCCTCTGGTGGCAGCGCTTCAGAGCTATCTTCTCCAGCTCTAGGTCACAAACCACTCCTCGGGGCACCCCAAGATTTTCTTCTACTCTCCAAGTTCCCCCTAAATCTTTCTACCAGCTCTCTAGGGAAGGAGTCCACTTCCCCGTGTCCTCCCGAACCCCCCAAACTACATCTTCTGGTCCTGCTGTTTACCCTCAACTTCCTAAGGAAACCCCCCAGATTGTTGGTCTTTGCACCCCCATACACACACACCCCACTTTAAAACCACAGTCTCTTGCCTTCAACTCCCATTTTCTTCCTGATGCCCTCTCCAAAGTAAATTCTGTTCTCCCTCAGTCTAGCAAATGTGGGGCCAAGGGGGTCCCCAGGGACCTGGCCCCATGCCCAGCCCCAGGTTTTGCCCCCTCTCCCTGCTTTCCCACCTCTCACCCTGGGCTCTGCTTCCTGCTGCAGGCTCCCTGCTGGCCACAAGCAGCTCCATCATGGGGCTCACCTGGGGACTCCGTGTCCTGTTCCTGGTGCATGTGTGTGGCTCCAGCCGCATTCCAGGTGAGTCTGTGTAATACCTTTGAGGGGGAGGGAAGGAGAGGGGGTGCTGGGTACCCCAGGTGTGCCTCCCTCCGGGCTCTCCCATTTCTCCCTGAGCCCTGACTGACCATCAGGATTCTTTCAGTGGTTTTCACCCTGTCCCTCTGGCCCCATCCCTCAGAGCTGAGCCCCCCACCCCTGGCCCCTGTCTAGAAGCTCACAGTGTGTCCCCCTCCTAACAGAGTCTGGGGGAGACAGCAGCGTGTTTGACATCTTCGAACTCACCGGGGCTGCCCGCAAGGGCTCTGGGCGCCGACTGGTGAAGGGTCCGGACCCCTCCAGCCCCGCCTTCCGCATCGAGGACGCCAACCTGATCCCCCCTGTGCCTGACGACAAGTTCCAAGACCTAGTGGACGCTGTGCGTGCGGAGAAAGGTTTCCTCCTCCTGGCCTCCCTGAGGCAGATGAAGAAGACCCGAGGCACCCTGCTGGCGGTGGAGCGGAAAGACCACTCTGGCCAGGTCTTCAGCGTGGTCTCCAATGGCAAAGCGGGCACCCTGGACCTGAGCCTGAGCGTGCAGGGGAAGCAGCATGTGGTGTCGGTGGAAGAAGCACTCCTGGCCACCGGCCAGTGGAAGAGCATCACCCTGTTTGTGCAGGAGGACAGGGCCCAGCTGTACATTGACTGCGAGAAGATGGAGAATGCTGAGCTCGACGCCCCCATCCACAGCATCTTCACCAGGGACCTGGCCAGCATCGCCAGACTCCGCATCGCAAAAGGGGGTGCCAACGACAATTTCCAGGTGAGACTTCTTCTCTGATTCCTGGTCTATGGAGCCAGCTTCTCTGTCAGGAGGGCTAGAGCAGGAGAGGCAGGGGTTCTGCCTGTGGACTAAAGCAGGGAGTCTCAGGATCACCTGGAAGTCTTACTGCTGCAACCAGAGTTTCAGATTCAGTAGATCGGGGCTGGGGCCTGATAATTCGTTTTTCTAAGAAGTTCCAGCTGAGGTTGATGTTGGTGGGGTGTTCTGGGGACCACACTTTGAAAGCCACTAAAGGAAATGAATTTCCTATAACAGCTTATTCAAGCCTTAGCTTCTTCTTATACTCTTCTCAAGAAATATAACTTATTTCAGATGCATCCAACCAACTGTAATATTGCTTGAAATGGATACTTGGTTTGAGCAGAATAAAACCACTTTGCCATTTGATCCCTCCTGGGGATGTGGCGGGTCTCAGATAAGAGGTTGAAGTAGTGGCGATTCGCTGCTGCAGCTTCTTTTTTTGGTTAAACTTCTAGGTCTTTGCCACTGTGGCTTTGAAACTCCCACCTTTAACTCTTTGACATGAAGAGTGTCGTTATAGCCTCGGCCAGAGTATCAGATTCCACTTCCTGTGTACCCAAGTAGACTGATAACTGAATTCTTTGTAAAACACTGAAGACTTGGCAGAAGTCTAAGATGTTGAAGTTGTTTGGCAATTTCTGTTGGTGTGTTATTTTGACATGGTGACCTTAAAAGGGAGCTCTTTCAAACTTCTGGAATATTTATTGTGTGCGTTTCCTCCCACGCCCCTCCCCCGAACACTCTGCAAGTAACGTGTGTCCTCTGCCCACAGGGGGTGCTGCAGAACGTGAGGTTCGTCTTTGGAACCACACCAGAAGACATCCTCAGGAACAAGGGCTGCTCCAGCTGTGAGTACCCTTCTGTTGTTCGGGCACACGGGGAAACTGGGGGGTTCCACCCCAAACAAGCTGAGAAACTTAAGCAGTGTTGTGTGTGAATTACCCTGAGTACCATGGTAAGAGGCATATAAAAGTGACCTTAGAAGGCTATTACACACACACACACACACACACACACACACACACACACACAACCCCTTCCACCTGCATCCCTCACCCGGAGTGAAATGTCTTTCACAACTAGGAACTCTGGCGAGAGCACCTTGTGTTCCTTTTCTCATTGTGTGTGCTTGTTCCTTGGCAGCTACAAATGCCATCCTCACCCTTGACAACAACGTGGTGAATGGGTCCAGCCCCGCCATCCGCACCAACTACATTGGCCATAAGACAAAGGACCTGCAAGCCATCTGCGGCATCTCTTGTGATGAGCTGTCCAGCATGGTCCTGGAGCTGAGGGGCCTGCGCACCATCGTGACCACGCTTCAGGACAGCATCCGCAAAGTGGTCAGTGGCCTCCCGCCCCACCCTTGAGCATGAGCCCCTGCAGGCTTAGCCTGTAGTGTGATCCTGAACGGCTGGAAATGAGATTGGACACTGATTGCCTTTCTCCTCCTTTTAGACCGAAGAGAACAAAGAGCTGGCCATTGAGCTGAGGAGGCCGCCCCTCTGCTACCACAACGGAGTCCAGTACAGGAATAACGAGGAATGGACCGTTGATAGCTGCACCGAGTGCCGCTGTCAGGTAAGGGCTCTTTACAAACTGAAATACAAATCAATGGCATGTGTTTGAAGCCACAGCCCCTGGGGAAATACCCAGGCGGCCACACAAGCTCTTTTTCTGTTCCATGGCCTGATACCAAATATGTGTGTGTCTGTTTAAGACGCAAGTATGACATCTATAAAATCTTCTTTTAACTCTCAGAGAGTTTTCCAAAGTTATGCCCCAGGCTAAGTATCTAAAAGAACAAATCTAAAACATCAGAATAATTGACCTGCGTTATTTCAAAGACTAAGTGTTGAATGTCAGGTAAATAACACCTGGTTGGAACGGCTCTGATTTGTATTCAGCTACGACAAGGAGGTTCTTTTAATACAGTACAGACTGTCAGCCCAACATTGTTGGGACGTCACCGTCCCCTTAGCTCAGATGGCCCTGCCGCACTGCACGTCATGCTAGCTCTCCCCAGTGCCAATGCAGGTGAGTTTGAGGATTCATCTGGCTCAAGCAAAATCAAGCTTAAATACAAATCATGGACTGCTGGATTTTGGAGCCATCTTGATTAAATTCCCATTCTTCTCCAATGTAATATAAAGCCAGATCTGTACATGAGGGGGGAAATATGCTCATTGATCTGCTTTTCCCCACGGAGGTAATACTTTTTAAATTTAAAAGTACCAGCTGAGTTTTAGGAGTTCAATTTCAGGTGCAATTTAATAGATTTGACCTATGATATTTTGTGATTCTTCATGGATAAATTCTTCATGTAATAACTTTTACCATTGACTAAATAGCAATTAAGAAAGAACTCTCCAAGGAATGGAGTGACAAGTAACTAGTCCGGAACTGTGTCTACAATACTGGTGGCTGCAAATAAGACAGGCCTTCTATTAAAATCATTCCAGCAGAGCATGTGTAGCCCTGACCATTCATCGTGGGACTGAAATGTTATTGTATGGAGGCTTCTGCTTGCAGTATGTTCAGTAACCCGTTTCTTCCTCCCTCTTCCTTTGCAGAACTCAGTTACCATCTGCAAAAAAGTGTCCTGCCCCATAATGCCCTGCTCCAATGCCACGGTTCCTGATGGAGAATGCTGCCCACGGTGTTGGCGTAAGTTCCTAAAACTGCAGAGCCATTCTTCAGTGACTAGGTCTGCTCTGCATAAATGCTGCACCCCCACCACCACTTCCATCACATGTTTTCATTCAGCCTTTTGCTGCAGCATCTGGTTAACTGGTGGCTTATTTGCTGTATAGAAGCAAAAAACGCCATTATGACTTAATCTTAAGTACCCCTCTGGATTACGGATGGGCAATCATAATCTTGGTATAGCTTTTGATCCCAATTGTATGCTTTGAGGAATAGAGAGATGAATTTATAGCAGTAGTAACTCCAAGTTCTTAGACTGCTTCTAGAATTTGGCCTTATGGCCCAGAGTTAAGGAAAATCTACTCACCAGAAAAAGTGATGGTCTACAGTGCAAACATTGGACTTAATTGGGCCAAAAGTCCTATCCAATTTATCTGTAAGAACAGGAGGCCTAGGAGAGTAACAGCAGTTTGAGTTTTAGGGGACTAAAGAAATAGGGCACTACATTGTTCCATGGCACCCTAGCCCTGTTTTTTGTTGCTAGTATAAATTAATCACTGTGCTGAGACAATATTGAATGCAGTAGTACAAGTCATAAAAATGATTCATCACAACTAAGATAAGAAATAAAACAGGAAAGTAGCGCTTGCCCTGCACACACCCCTACACCCACACACACTGGTCACAGCCCAGGATAACCAGGCCCGTCCAGGGATCGTGTGCCCGACAATGGCGCTGTAATAAGCATTTGCATATCTATTTCTGTTCAGCATTCGCTTCAGATGTGGGTTAAAGGAAACAGAGCTAGCTGGGGACTAGCGGAGTTTTGAACTTGAACCAGGGGTTGCTAGGAAAACTTCCAACTGATGGCAAGAGAAAACAAGTTCTCTATCTTGTGTCTGATGCAGCTCGGTGTGATTGTAGTCATGGTGCCTGGGCACATGGTAAACAAACACATTCTCCTTTTGTGAAAATACGTGCAGAGAAGGCCCCAAGTGACATGGCGAGGGGAGCAGCACCCTGACGAACCTCATGACCGAGTTGGAGCCCAGACCCAAGAGCAGCTGAGCTGCCGTCAAGCTCACCTGCCAAACGCATGGGCTGTGGCTCCCCTAAAAATCACAAGTGGCTCCTATAAGCTGCCTAAACTCTGGTGTTCTTAAAAGTCTGAGACTGGAGATGCCTACCAGTCAGGAAAGGGAAGCTCATTTGAAATGCAGAGAGAGGTGAAAGGAGGCAACGTGAATAGAACACAGTGGGAGACAGCAGAGCTGTGCTGACCCAGGCCAGCACTCCATTACCCATGCAGTACCCACAGTGACCTGGGATAAACCCCTTGGCTATTAGCCTAAGAAACAGATTGCTTCCCACCCTCTGGCAAGGGAAGGAAGTCCTGAACAGAGCAGTCTTAATGACCACACACAACTGAACTTGTTTCCGCTGCAGCCAGCGACTCTGCGGACGATGGCTGGTCCCCGTGGTCCGAGTGGACCTCCTGCTCCGCGACATGTGGCAACGGGATCCAGCAGCGCGGTCGCTCCTGCGATAGCCTCAACAACCGGTGCGAGGGCTCCTCCGTGCAGACGCGGACCTGCCACATCCAGGAGTGCGATAAGAGATGTGAGTATCTTGGCCACTTGGGAATGTGGAGAGCTGACCTGTTCTTGTCATCACCAAGAGCAACTCCAACATATAGAGCAGCGGTTCTCAACCTGTGGGTCGCGACCCCTTTGGCGGTCGAATGACCCTTTCACAGGGGTCGCCTAAGACCATCCTGCATATCAGATATTTACATTACGATTCATAACAGTAGCAACATTACAGTTATGAAGTAGCAACGAAAATAATTTTATGGTTGGGTCACAGCATGAGGAACTGTATTTAAAGGGCCAGAAGGTTGAAAACCACTGATATAGAGGCTTAGAGCACAGGTTCTACCAGGGGTGGGCAAACTTTTTGACTCGAGGGCCACAATGGGTTCTTAAACTGGACCGGAGGGCCGGAACAAAAGCATGGATGGAGTGTTTGTGTGAACTAATACATGTTAACACTGCTGCTGGTGAAGGAGCGGAGGGGAGAGCAAGAGAACCCTCCACTCTTTCGGCTCCGCGGGCCGGATAGAACAGCCGAACAGGCCGGATACGGCCCGGGGGCCGTAGTTTGCCCACGGCTGTTCTAGACTCTTGGTCAGAAGCCTAGTTCCACCTCGTAACTGGTCAAGCTTGAGCACAATCCACCCCCTCTGAGACTCTCCTTATCTGCAAGTGGGGGATAATAATAGTGTTCAATAGGGTTACTTGGAGGAATTGAGTGAGATAACTCATTTAAAGCGGCTAGCACAGGGGTTGGCTTGTGGCACACACCCCGTAACCACCAGCTCTGTACTTTAGTTAAGCAGGATGGCGGCTGGAGTCACTGGTCCCCGTGGTCATCTTGTTCGGTGACGTGCGGCGATGGCGTGATCACCAGGATCCGGCTCTGCAACTCTCCCAGCCCCCAGATGAACGGGAGGCCTTGCGAAGGCGAAGCCCGGGAGACCAAAGCCTGCACGCGGGACGCCTGCCCTGGTGAGTGAGCAGCTCCGCCCAGCTGGTTGCCTGGCATCTGACCTATCTGCTCAGTGGATCGTGGAGGGAAAAGGTTACTTTCTAGAGAAACAAACAAATTCCTACATACTCAGCAGTTCCTTTTAATGAAAAACAGAAAGCAAGCCATTCCAAACTCGCCCTCTTCCCAAGCATTCTTCATGTGTCAGGGTAGCAGGGGCTCCTGAACAAATGTAGGAGAGTCTTCTGTGACAAACGTGGTGTTCGCAGTGGACCTTAACGTCTGCATGTGGTTTGCTTTCTGACAGTCAACGGAGGCTGGGGTCCCTGGTCACCGTGGGACATGTGCTCCGTCACCTGTGGAGGAGGGGTGCAGACACGGAGCCGGCTCTGCAACAACCCCACCCCCCAGTTTGGAGGCAAGGACTGCGTTGGCGATGTGCTGGAGAACCAGATCTGCAACAAGCAGGACTGTCCCATTGGTGAGCCACGCAGCCCGGACGAAACCGCCCTGGGGTTTCTCTTAACCGAATGCCACGGTCAGCATTCAGGGGAGCTCTGGCTTTGAATGGTCCTGAGCGGCTTGATTATTCCAAAGCCAGGTGGACAACATAACCTCAAGTTACCACTCACATAGACCCTACAGGATTTTACCTTGTGTGGTATTTTTAGTGACCAGCATGGCAGTTAGCAGCAGTGTAGACCAACCATTTCCCTGCTCTCTTTTCTCAGATGGATGCCTGTCCAACCCCTGCTTCGCTGGGACCAAGTGTACCAGCTACCCTGACGGCAGCTGGAAGTGCGGTGCTTGTCCCCCGGGCTACGGCGGAGATGGCATCCACTGCGAAGACATTGATGAGGTGAGAAACCGATGGCTCCATTGCTGCACCTAGGAAAGGGAGCCTGTCCCCTTCTTTCCCTGTGGCAGTGTCCCCTAAACATGAAGCAAACTGTCGTTTCTCCCCCAGTGCGCCCTGGTGCCTGATGCCTGCTTCAGCCACAACGGAGAGCACAGGTGCGAGAACACAGACCCCGGCTACAACTGCCTGCCCTGCCCACCGCGCTTCACCGGCCCGCAGCCCTTCGGCCAGGGCGTGGAGCAGGCCACCGCCAACAAGCAGGTACGTGGGCCAGCCTGCGGGCCAGCATAATGGAGGATGCCCTCGGCGGGAACAGCCAGGAAAGGGAGGAATGTCATTGCATCACCTTCGCAAAAAACCAGGAGGGTGAATGCACAATCCAGCTTTTAGAATCAGGACTAGAGAATCCGTTGTAAATCCTGAGCAATGGTGCTGAGCAATTTCAGGAAAAACGCATGAAGTGATGTTAACCTGTAGCCTGGACACCCACGGGGTGAGGGTGGGAGTGGGGGAGGGGGGAAGGACAGAAGTGACCCACACCCCTCCCCATGGAGCCTATCTGTCCAGAGATGACAGGGATCTGGGTTCTTGTTTCTGCCACATCTGGAGACGCTTGAAGGCTCTGCGTTAACATCAGGATGTTGTCCTCTCAGGTGTGCAAACCCCGCAACCCTTGCACGGATGGGACCCACGACTGCAACAGTAACGCCAAGTGCAACTACCTGGGCCATTACAGCGACCCCATGTTCCGCTGCGAGTGCAAGCCCGGCTACGCGGGCAATGGCATCATCTGCGGGGAGGACTCCGACCTGGACGGCTGGCCCAACGAGGACCTGGTGTGCGTGGCCAACGCAACCTACCACTGCAAGAAGGTAAACCTGCTCCCTCACGCACCTCCCAGAGGGCACATCAGCCCGATCCAAAGAACGGGCGAGGGGGTTTTAAATGCTACGAGTCTGAAAACGAACCTGAAAGATCAGGTCACCCGAAGGCAGAGCGTTAACTCTCCATCATAGTAAAGCGCCTGGTGCCAAGAACGTGGACGTGGCGGCCCTTGGGCGCATGTGTCCCATAGTCTGTTATTTTGTCCAAAGAAATGTTCACCTCCCGACCAGACACCAGCAGACTATGGCTTGTGTTCCCAGAATGTACAGAGCCTAGAGCATTCATAAAAATCCTATATATATCCCCCAAGAAAATGTTCAAATGTTTGCCTTCCCGTAAAAATTATATGTTGTTACCGAGTAGCATTCAGTGCTTTCGTGTGTGAGCTGAGCGAGGACGTGCGGACTGCAGCTAAAATGAGCATCTTCTCTTTCCAGGATAATTGCCCCAACCTTCCCAACTCAGGGCAGGAAGACTATGACAAGGACGGAATCGGCGATGCCTGCGATAATGACGATGACAATGATAACATTCCAGATGACAGGGTAAACACAGTGTTTCCCACTCCGCTTTCATCTTTTCTATCCAGCAACAGCACGAAACACTTTAAGATTCATTGAACTTATAAAGTTATAAGGAAAAATATACCAAACTGAGTTATAGGATAGTTTCAGGACATAAATGTTGCCACGAGAACTTTTAAATACAGGTTATGTTTTTCATCACAACCTCCCCTCACCCCATTTGAGCAAGATAACCCAGATATACACGAATGACGCTTGGCTCCCCAGAGTCATTTGAAATGTTTTATCTAAATTACAGTCAGATTTACTTTGGGAGTATTGAGAACTGAGATGAGCTTATATTTACATCTCACTGACTGGGAGCCCCCCGGGAATCCATTTTTCCTTCATGATGTCCTGGTTTTTAACTTCTGGAGTGAACACTTGACACTGAGTGCTCAATCCGTACATCCACTCGGTAGGAAATAACTGTTGCAGGTTTTTGCAGTTTAATAGCATGCAGGTGGTGTGAGCTTTGAGCTGCTTTCACAGACAATGTTGGAAAAGGCTCCATTTCTTCTCTTTACAGGACAACTGTCCGTTCCATTACAACCCAGCTCAGTATGACTACGACCGAGATGAGGTGGGAGACCGCTGTGACAACTGCCCCTACAACCACAACCCCGATCAGGCCGACACAGACAACAACGGGGAAGGAGATGCCTGCGCTGTCGACATCGACGGGGATGGTAAGGCCCTCCCTGGCTCCAGCAGGCCCCTGGCCCATGCTGACCTCACTCAGCTATTGAGTGGCTGTTCTCCAGCCCTGGCTGTTCTCCAGTTCGTGCAGTTTTGTTGCAACAACCGAGGCGGAGGTCTCACCTCTCTTGTCCCGTTCTCTGCAGGAATCCTCAATGAACGAGACAACTGCCAGTATGTCTACAATGTGGACCAGAAGGACACCGACATGGATGGGGTTGGAGATCAGTGTGACAACTGCCCTCTGGAACATAATCCAGATCAGGTAGGTGGACTCCTCTCAAAATCTTTCAGTAAAGTATTGGAATATCCCTTTCTAGGCCTTCGAGAAATAGAGTGCAGACACGTTCGTTCCCATGGCTCTCAATGATCTCGTAGCCAATCATCATGTCTTTATGTAAACAGTTTGCCTGATGGGATCTCCTTGCAGAGTCCCAGCGATCATTAGCATGGCAGTCTGGTAACCTCAATCTTGTCTTGTACAAAAAGGTCTGAGTGACTTGTTCCGCATGAAATACCATTAAGATAAATTATACAGAGTAGAAATCTGACAACTCCAGTTTGTTAATCGAATTTAAGACTTAGAGATAAAAGAAATATCCTGAAACAAAATAACCATTTTCATGGCTAATGGTATAATCTGGCTGGAAGAAAACCATCAAACTAAAACTACTTCCCCCAAACGGGAGATACTTCATTCTTCAAAAGTGTTTGGCATTGCAATCAGATGTCACTATCCACCATGCTGGGGAGTGCTGCAGACAGACATTAGCCAGGACCGTCTCCATGGCTGAAAGTATTTCTTTCCTTGTGCAATTGCCCATAATTATTTTCTAAGGACAAAAGTTACGGATTTTTTTTTCTTCTAAAATGCATTGTTCCGGAATTTAGAAACCAGCTTTTAAAAATGGGAATATTTTTATAAGATTCAAGATATGAGAAGTACAGCTTTTTCCCCCTAGTATTTGCTCTTATAAGGTCCCGTAAAGCAAAGGCAACAAGGTAAAGAGCTTTGGGGCCATAATGGGAAAAGTGTGCATGATCTGAGATGGCTTTGCTGACCAAATGGTAATGGGAGTCATATTTTGAGATTGGGTCTTACCATAAATTAAATGTTTTCAATATCATTTAACCTCCCTGGATGAGTTTTTGATTCCTAGGACTGTAATCAAATTTATAACAAAATTCAGGCATCATGTAAAAACCTTACTAAGAGCAAGAAAAATTCCAGTTTGTGTATAAATGATCCTTAAGCATCCCATGCACACTGGATAATGTAAAAGGACTTTGAGAAATATCATTTTGAAAAATCTTAGTTTTGGCTTAATCTCAGCCAACAGATGGCAGTCTTTGTGGCCTAGATCTATAAAACCAAATACCTAAAATAAAAGAAACTAAATGATCCCTACCATATGAGTTAACCAGTATGCATAAAAAAAAACAATGCCATGTTTCCATGACTTGAAGGCCTAGAGTAGAAGTTGACATGTCAACAAATTTACAATTGAAACCCTTCAATGGAAAAATAATAAAATGTACCCAAAGAATTTCATTTAACATTAAGATAGAAGCAGTTAACATTGCATTTCATCCTTAGTGATTACATAATACTTTCTATTTAATTTTATTTAGAATTTTTTATATATTTTTTAAACTCTTAAAAATCCCTTTTCAAATTTTCATATGAAAACAAGGATTAAGGAAAAAAACTTAAAAGATGTTACTATTACTGTCTTTTGGCATAGCATATAAACTTGAAACTCCACTGGTCACATCAAACATTAGTGACTTTTCCATAAGTTATCATTAACATTAATAACTTATACCTCAATTTACCTTCCGTTTCTCTCTCTCTAGCTTGACTCTGACTCGGACCTCATTGGAGACACCTGTGACAACAATCAGGATATTGATGAAGATGGCCACCAGAACAACTTGGACAACTGTCCCTACGTAGCCAACGCCAACCAGGCCGACCACGACAAAGACGGCAAGGGAGACGCCTGCGACCATGATGATGACAATGACGGCATTCCTGACGACAGGGACAACTGCAGGCTCGTGCCCAATCCCGACCAGAAGGACTCCGATGGTGAGTTGTGGAGCCACCTTCTAAGAGAGGAATGGAAAGCAGGGCCCTCTAGGTTGAGGACATAAACACAAAGCTGAATGCACACGGGAGGATGAAGAGACTAGCTGCCAACTCTGACAAGATGGGAATTTCTGACACCAGTAATAACAGTATTTCAGAATTTCATTGAACTCTTGCCTTTTTCACTTAGGTGATGGTCGAGGTGATGCTTGCAAAGATGATTTTGACCATGACAGTGTGCCAGACATCGATGACATCTGTCCTGAAAACTTTGATATCAGTGAGACTGATTTCCGCCGATTCCAGATGATTCCTCTGGATCCCAAAGGGACATCCCAGAACGACCCTAACTGGGTGGTACGCCATCAGGGGAAAGAGCTCGTCCAGACGGTCAACTGTGATCCTGGACTTGCCATAGGTGAGTAGTGAGTTCTTTGCACACATGGAAAGCAGCCAATGTAAAACCTGGCAGTCAGTGTGTCCCTGTGGGTACTAGGATGTCTGGGAATGGAATGGAGAACCTTCTGACAGCTGCAGTTTTTAACCTGGGTCTGGTCTCACCTTCCAGGTTATGATGAGTTTAATGCTGTGGACTTCAGCGGCACCTTCTTCATCAACACCGATAGGGACGATGACTATGCCGGATTTGTGTTTGGCTACCAGTCCAGCAGCCGCTTCTATGTTGTGATGTGGAAGCAGATCACCCAGTCCTACTGGGACCCCCACCCCACAAGGGCTCAGGGATACTCGGGCCTTTCTGTGAAAGTCGTGAACTCCACCACCGGGCCTGGCGAGCACCTGCGGAATGCGCTGTGGCACACGGGGAACACCCCTGGCCAGGTAGGAGCAACCCCGCAGGAGGGAGGGAGGGCATGAGCCGGGACTTGACCAGCACAAGAGATGCTGTGCTTTGACCGGGACTCAGGGGGTCTTAGAATATCACGTCCCCGCCATCAACTGCAGCACTAAGCTCTGCTTTGTAAACCGTAATTGTCTGAGAGGGGAGCTCGCCATAACAAGAGTTACCCTTCAGGTCCAAAGGCAGTTTCAGTCTCTTCAAACAAAGAGGCTCCTTCTCTTCTCTCTTTCTACTTTACGTGTGCATTCAAGGGCACACATCAAAGGGAAGAGGCCTAGAAAAATCCTACGTTTCAGCCCTCTGACATAGGTCAGCTTGGTGCTTTTCCTTCACACAGAATGAAATATAATTCTTACCACGGTTTCAACCTTTCCTTTTCCTTCAGGTGCGCACTCTGTGGCACGACCCTCGTCACATTGGCTGGAAAGATTTCACCGCCTACAGATGGCGTCTCAGCCACAGGCCCAAGACTGGTTTCATTCGGTAAGATTGCGCTGAGTACATTTCACTTACAGTCACAACGATGGGCAAGAAGGAAGAGACCGAAACATAGGGGCGTCACTAACGACATTTTCTTTCTTCCTGCAGAGTGGTGATGTATGAAGGGAAGAAAATCATGGCTGACTCGGGACCCATCTATGACAAAACCTATGCTGGTGGTAGGCTCGGGTTGTTTGTCTTCTCTCAAGAAATGGTGTTCTTCTCCGACATGAAATATGAATGCAGAGGTAGGAGCAACATTATAGTGAATGGACAGTTGACATCTCTAATTCAGACTGACATTGACAATGCCATTTATGGGGGAGTCTAATTTAAAGACTATTTCACAGACAGGGTCATCGGTAGTTGGCTGTTGAAGACCATGATAAAAATGAAATAAGGCCTATGAACTGTGGCTTATGAAATCCTGAGTCTTATTAACAATACCAATTTGCTAAGCAATCTCTGTGCTCCTCATACACAGTGCGAAGGTAAACTGCAGGCAGGCTCCTGCACAGTTTAGGCCACACTAATACTACTTCACATTTGACATGTTCCTCGAGGTTTTGTCTGTGCCATTGCAGCACAAGTTGCTTTCACATTCTTCCTCTGTCGTATAAGGAAAGGAGAGTGTTGCCTTCATGTTGGCATGTTCACCTTCACCGTTAACCTGAGCTGTTTTCCTCTGTTCTCATTCACCCTGTGGCCACCTAACCTCATGGAGGCCAGCGTTGGGACTGCCAAAGAATAAGTGCTTCATAAATGTTTACTGGGGCAAGGCCTGATGCCAACACGATCCATTAGAGTAAAAAGATGGTTCATTTTACTCAAAAAATATTTAAATTATGATATAATCTTTGAGTCTGAATGTTTAACATAAAACGTTCTAAACTTTAAACACTGAAGGTCTTAGAGAGCATAGCCCATAGCCTACATTCTGCAAGGTCGAGCTGTACCAATCTCCTAGCACCAGTGTTCAAACACATTGACATTTAATTTTGTAAGCTGAACATCTTATATTATATTATGCTTTTGTCATTATAAAAGTAGAGCTATACTAGGTTAATTCATTAACTGATATTAAGTTTTTACTTATATATCTGTGTTTGTTTACTTAACAGATTCCTAATCGTCAAACTGTTGATCAAAAGACTGATCATAACCAGCGCTGGTATTGCACCTTCTGGAACTATGGGCTTAAGGAAACCCCCAGGATCACTCCCCCTGCTGCCTCTTTCTCTGCTTGCATCCGTGTGGACTCCTAAAACATGTGACTTGACTCAAGAAAAATGCAATTTTCCCAATCAGACTCTTGGCATTCAGCCTCTGAACGAGAAGAGAATCTTCCAAGAATATAAACAGTGACTTTGGTTTGCTTCTGGAAAAAGCAGAAGCACCCACCTGCCTCAGTGGGAAGGGGCCAGCTCCACCCAGCTTTGGTCAGAGCAGGCTGCTGTGGTGAGGCCTTCTCTGAGCAACGGACTCAGAAGCCCTGTCAGGCACGTCAGAGGAGGGAGGACTCGCTAGCATTGGCAAACAACCACTCCCGACCTACTCCCTCGGGAATAGGGGGAGCAGGGCCAAAGCCCGGGGGGCGGGGGGTACATACCCAAGAGATGATTGTATGAGGAAAATATGGAGGAACTGTTACACGTTTGGTACTAAACCATTTTCAGGGGATTGAAAGCCTATTGCTGGATTTCATGATGCTGACCGGTGTTAGCTGATTGGCACTTACATAGAAGCAGGGGAGGGAGGGAAGGACTGACTTCTGAACTTCCTCTCGGATCCCCACCCCTTACACGTCACATTGTGGTGACCAGAATAGGGAGGCAGAATTAAACCAGAGTGCAAGGCAGTGCTGGCTGCCACTGCCTAGTTACACTGGAATTGTCGGTTTTATTCCAGATATAGCTTGTGCAGATGTAGCAGGAAAATAAAACCTACCATCTCAGTGAGCACCAGGCTGCCTCCCAAGGGAGGGGCGGCCATGCTTGTATTTTTATGGTTAGAAAGGCACAAAATTATCAACTAAGACATTCCTTTTCTCTCTTCTTTCCTGAATATCATGGAGTTTGCTAATTCTTTTGGACTGTAGTTTTGGGTTTTTTTACACTTTACAATGTAAAATATTTATTTTTCACCTACTCTGGAGAATTTGTCTGCAAGACTTCATGGAACAGGAAGAAGCATAAGGACTATCCATATCACCTTTGTTGAGTCTTCATGACTGTAAGATTGTAAATACAGATTATTTATTAACTCTGTTCTACCTGGAACCTAGGTTTGGTATGGAAAGTGAGAGTAGGTATTGCGCTTTATCAGCCAATCTCTGGCAAGGAGGGCACAAGGAAAATCAGCGTAGCAAGCTGCTCTTTACTTTGTGCTTAAATGATTTGGGATTCCTTGTCTTTTCCAGTGGAATTAGCTGGCTGTCCATTTGCAAGTGTGTTTAGATGGCAAAGAAAGCCATGAGGCCTTTAATACTGTTTTACCCCATCCCTTGTGCCTATTTCCAGGGAGAAGAAAAGCATCTACGCTTATTATTTTTTCATTTTTCCAAAAGAAAAAAAATGACAAAGGTGAAACTTACATACAAATATTACCTCATTTGTTGTGTGACTGAGTAAAGAACTTTTGGCTCAAGCAGAAAGAGTTTAAGTGTCTAACAAACTTAAAGCTACTGTAGTACCTAAAAAAGTCAATGTTGTACATAGTATAAAAATTCTTTGCAGAAAAGTATTCCCAGTAAGGAAATAGCATTGAAATGTTAAATACATTTTCTGAAAGTTATGTTTTTTCTATCATCTTGTATACTGTTGCTTTATTTTTATAAATTATTTTCTCATTGCCATTGGAATAGATATCTCAGATTGTGTAGATACGCTATTTAAATAATTTATCAGGAAATACTGCCTGTAGAGTTAGTATTTCTATTTTTATAAAATGTTTGCACACTGAATTGAAGAATTGTTGGGTTTTGTTTTGTTTTTGATTTGTTTTTTGCTTGCCCCACCCCGTTTTTACTATTTGCCAATACCTTTTTCTAGGAATGTGCTTTTTTTTTTGTACATTTTATCCATTTTACATTCTAAAGCAGTGTAAGTTGTATATTACTGTTTCTTATGTACAAGGAACAACAATAAATCATATGGAAATTTATATTTATATTTACTGTATCCACATTTATTTGTTCTCTGTTGGCTTCATGTTATGAGGTATGGATAAATTCCATTCTTTAATCAGTTTGACATGCATAGTCCCCAAAAAGGATATTAATAAAATGTCACATTTATTAATGTCATTTATTGAATCCTTTTCAAAATCTAATTCCATTGCTAAAAAAAAAAAAAAAAAAAAGGAAAACAAAGGGAAAAACCAGGATTGAACCTGCACCTACATTTTCTAACCCACGAATACTTGGTCGCAACACAATTGCATGTTGTGGAGACGCTTTACAAATGTTATGAGGGAAAAACTGTCCTTGAAAAGCTTCCCCAGACTCTACATATATCACCTTTTAAAGAACGAATGTGCCTTGCACCAAAAATAGATGACTAAAGACAAAAGTAGAATCCTAAAAATACATATACATAAAAATCAAATTATTTTATGAAGAGGACGAAGTTTCAGGTAGGCTAATCATGAAGGTAGACTACTGACCACTTAATGTCAAGTTCTAGTAAAAATAGGTAGAATAAGAAATTTTATGAATAGTTTAAAGGTCTGGCTTTGAGGTCCATTAAACACTAGAAAGGATTGAGAGCAAGATAGAATCTTCTCATTGATTTTCTCTTGCATTCTAAAAACTCTTATCTAGGCTAGCATAATCATATATAAGTACAAATTGCCAAATCATTTTATGGCACTCAGGTGCAGAATCAAGAACTAGAAGGTGGTAAAGGTTATAGGGTTTGGAAAACTGATACCTATCCTGAAATTATTCCAAAAAAATTGAAGAGGAGGAAAGATTCCCAAACTTATTTTTCAAAGCCAGCTAGTATTACCCTGATTTTACCAAAAAATAAAAGAAAATTATAGCACAATATCCTTGATGAACTTGGATGCAAAAATCTTCAACAAAATATAGCAAACTGAATTCAGCAAAACATTATCTATAAAAGATCATACACCATGACCAAGTGGGATTTATTCCAGTGACACAAGGCTGGTTCAATATCTGCAAACCAATTAATGTTATACAGCACATAAATAAAAATCATGATGATATCAATATACGCAGAAAAAAGCATTTGATAAAATCCAGCATTTGCTGAGAGTATTATAAAAAAGCATTTGATAAAAATCTAAGCATTTGCTGAGAGTATTATAAAAACTCTCAGCAAAATGGGAATAAAGGAAACATGCATCAATAAAATAAAGAACATATATGACAAACCCACAGCTAACAATACTCAGTGGGGAAAAGCTGAGAGATTTTTCTTTAATATCTGGAATAAGACAAGGCTGTCCACTTTCACCATTTTATTCAACATAGTATTGGAAGCCCTAACCAGAGCAATCAAACAAGAAAGAAAAAACATTCAAATTGTAGAGAATAAGTAAAACTGTCATTATTTGCAGATGACATAATACTATAGAGAGAGAACTCTAAAGAATCCATTAAAAAACTACTAGAAATAATAAATGAACTCAGTAAAGTAGCAGGATACAAATAAATATTCAGAAATTAGTTGCATTTTATACAGCAATAACAAACTACAAGAATGATAAATTATTAAAACAATCCCTGTTCTGGCTGGCATGGCTAAATGGTTAGAGCATCAGCCTGCACACTGAAGGGTCTCGGATTAAATTTCTGGTCAAGGGAATGTACCTGGGTTGCAGGTTCAATACCCCACCCCAGTCGGGGCCCATGGGGGAGGCAACCAACTGATGTCTTTCTCTCACATCAATGTCTCTCTCTCTCCTCCTTCTCTCCCTCCCTTCCAGTCTCTCTAAAAATCAATGAGCCCAGCTGCCATGGCTCAGAAGTTGAAGGCTGACCTATAAACCAGGAGATCACAGTTTGATACCTGGTCAGGGATCTGGGTTGCGGGCTCTCTCCCCAGTGTGGTCGTGCATGAGGCAGCCAATCAATGATTATCTCTCATTATTGATGTTTCTATCTCTCTCATCCTCTCCTTTCCTCTCTGAAACCAATAAAAAAATATATTTTTAAAAAAGATTATCCTATCTAATAAAATAGTAATATTCAAATTAGCCATCACTCCATCACAAAGATGGCCGTGCCCATACCCACAAGATGGCGGCGCCCAGTCCCCTCAGCCCCCTGCTGAAGTGTCCAGGCCTATTGGCCAGGCAAGTGAGGGGAGGGCGGGGGGGAGGGGCCGAGGAGCGGAGGAGGCAATTGGAGGGGCCTGGGTAGGGGCGGAGCCAGCGATCACAGGGGCCTGGGCAGGGGCAGAGCCAGCGATTGGAGTGAACTACAGAGGAAACACCTTTTCTGACCACTCATTGGCTAAGCTCCCTGTATGCCACTGGTAATATTCTTAGTAACTTGGGTAATAAGAATCAAAAAAGGTGATCTAGGGTTTTTCCACCTCACTCCTGGGGAAAAAAATGAAGGTCCACTGCTGGAGGGCTAAGAAATATCATATCCTGCCCTAGCTGGTTTGGCTCAGTGGATAATGCCTCAGCGTGCCCACCACAGGGTCTGGGTTCAATTCTGACCAAGGGCATTTACCTAGGTTGCAGGTGCCTTGCTGGCTGGGGCCCAGGTCAGGGCTCATGCAAGAGGCAACCAATCAAAGTGTTCCTCTCACTTTGATGTTTCTCTCTGTCTTTCCCTTTCTCTTCCATATTCTCTAAAAATCAATGGAAACATATCCTCAGGTGATGATAAAAAAAAAAAAGGAGAAAGAAATGTCATATCCTATGAAAGACATATCTTGAAAATGCCTAAAGAAAGTTGTCATTTTTTCATGGTGAAGGGACTGGAGTCTGTGTTGATGATAACACCTTGGTGGCTGCAGTGACTGGCAGTGGCTGCAGCAGTGGGGTGATGGGGCTGGTGCCTTCCCCTGATCAGCTCGGCCGCCTCCCACAAATGGAGCCCAGACTGCAGCTTAGGCCCGCTCCCCAAGGGGAACAGGGAGCAGGCCTAAGCCGTCAGTAGGACATCCCCTGAGGGCTCCCAGTATGTGAGAGGGGGCAAGCTGGGCTGAGGGACCCCCACCCCAGTGCACGAATTTCGTGCACCAGGCCCCTAGTTAAAAAAATAAAAATCAATGAAAAAATATTCTTAGATGAGGATTAACAAACAAAAAAACTAATTTTAAAAAAAGAAAGGAAACAATCCCTTTTGCAGTTGTATCAAAAAGAATAAGCCCTTGCCAGTTTGGCATAGTGGATAGAGAGTCAGCCTGAGGAACGAAGGGTCCCGGGTTCAATTATGGTCAAGGGCACATACCTTGGTTGCAGGCTCCTCCCTGGCTGGGGCCCTGGTCAGGGCTCGTGAAGGAGGCAACCAATTGATGTGTTTCTCTCACATCAATGTTCCTCTCCATCTTTCCACTCTCTCTAAAAATCAATGGGAAAAAATATCCTCGGGTGAGGATTAAAAAAATAAAAGGAATAAATTTAACCAAGGAAGAAAAATACCTGTACTTGGAAAACTATAAGACTCTGAAGAAAGCAAGGTTATATTGTACTCATGGATAGAAATAATTAACATCATTAAAATGTCCATACTACCCAAAGCAATCTACAGATTCAATGCAATCCCTATCAAAACACCAATGCCATTTTCACAGAACTAGAACAAAAGACACCGCCAATAGCTAAAGCAATCTAGAGAAAGAAGAACAAAGTTGGAAGTATCACACTACCTGACCTCAAACTATGCTATACGGCTACAGTAGTCAAAACAGTAGAGTGCTGCCATAAAAATAGACACACAGATCAATGGATCAGAATAGAGTCCAGAAACTAACCCAATCCTGTATAGTAATTTAATCTATGAAAAAGGAGGCAAGAATTTACAGTGTGGTAATGACAATCTCTTCGATAAAAGGTGTTGGGAAAACTGGACAGATACATGCAAAAGAATAAAACTGAATCACTTTCTTACACTATATACAAGAATAAACTCAAAAGAAATTAAAAACTTAAATGTAATGTCTGAAACCACAAAACTAGAAGAAAACATAGGCAGTAAACTCTTCGACATCTCTCTTAGCAATATTTTTTTGGATATGTCTTCTCGGGCAAGGAAAAAAAATGGGATGTGAAACTAAAATATTTTGCACAGTGAAAGAACAAGCAAAAAAGACAACCTACTGAATGGAAAAAAGATATTCACCAATGATACATTCAATAAGGGGTTAATATCCAAAATATATAAGGAAGTCATACAACTTAACAACAAAAACAATTCAATTAACAAATGGGCAGAGGACCTGAATAGACATATCTCCCAAAGGACATACAGATGGCCAATACACATACAAAACGATGTTCAACATCACTAATCATCAGGGAAATGCAAATTAAAACTATGATGACATATCATACCTGTCATAATGGCTATCATCAATAAATTAACAAACAACAAGTGTTGGTGAGGAGGTAGAGAAAAGGAAATCCTCACGCACTGTTGGTAGAACTGTAAACTGGTGCAGCCACTATAAAGAACAATATGGATGTTCCTCAAAAAATTTAAAAGTAGAACTGCCTATGACCCAGCCAATTCCAATTCTGGGTATTTATCTGAAAAAACCCAAAACACAAATTCAAAAATATATATGCAAACCTAAATGTTCATGGATAGACAAATGAATAAAGTGGTACACATATACAATGAAATATTACTCAGTCATAAAAAATAAAATAAAATCTTGCCATTTGCAAAAACATGGAAGGACCTAGAGGATATTATGCTAAGTGAAATAAGTTAGAGAGAGAAAAGCAAATACTATATGATCTCACTTATATGTAGAATCAAAAAAAAAAATTAAATAAATGAACAAAAAAAAAACAAATAAATACAAATAAAAACAAAGTCATAGATACAGAGAACAAATTGATGGCTGCCATATAGTAAGGGGCTTAGGGGTATTGGTAAAAAAGATGAAAGAGATTAAGGAGTACATATTGCCAGTTATAGTCACAGGGATGTAAAGCACAGCATAGGGAATATAGTCAGTAATATTGTAATAACTATCTATTGTGTCAGATGAGTATTAAACTTACTGGGGTTATTACTTTCTAAGTTATATAAATGTCTAGTCACTATGTTGTACATCTGAAACTAATATAATATTGTATATCAACTATAATTTTAAAATAAAAAATGTTTTTAATTGTCATTTAAAAAAATATATTTTAGGCCTGCAATATCCAGGTTATTTTTCTAGGCCTTATTCCACTGATTACAATATAACTGACTTTTTCAATTAATTTCTGCAATGTTGTCTATTAACTTTATTGCTGAGAATTTTACTATTTCCCTGCAATATCTTCCTTCCTTTCTTAGAGAGAACATTGTAACTGCTCTCCAAATTCTACTTCTGACTGCTTCATGTTATGAATTGATTAATATTTCTTCTAAATATGCCATTCTGCACTTTTTCTCTTTCTTGCTATTTTTACTTCCTTCCTAATTATATATTTTAAGAGTGATTCTTATTAAATTTAATAATACAATATGAAAAAAACTGAAATTATGGCATCAAGGTAATAGCCTTTCCTCCTGCAAGAGTGTTTTACTGAGTGTTTCAGGGAAAGTTGAATTGAAGGGCAATAAACTTCAGGTCTTGTGGGAATCTATATATATAAAACCCTAATATGCAAACAGACCAAATGGCGGAACAACCAAACAACCGAACAACCAGTCACTATGATGTTCACTGACCACCAGGGGGCACACGTACAACATGGCAGGCGTCCACCACAGCAGGATGGTGGAGCAGGTGAGCGGGGGTGCCAGACCAACGCAGGGCGCCAGTTGCTGTCATTGGAGAAAGCCTCTGGTGGTTACTGAAAATTATTTGCTCCCGCACTCCGCGGTCCTGCCTGGCGCTCGCACCTGCTGCTGGTGCCTGCCCTGCTCACACCCACTGCCACCGCCCAGGGCCAGTCCCAATCCCTCAGTGCCATCAGCAGGTGTGAGTGTCTGCTGCCCCTCGGGGCTTCTCCACCTCCCCCTGCTCCTGAGAGGCGATCACGCCGTCGCCAGGTATGAGCAGGGCCAGTGCCATTAACGCGTGGGAGTGGCAGTGGTGGGAGCAGGGCTGCCGGCAGACAGGGACTGGGGGCTGTGGCAGGAAGGGCCAGGCAGGGTGCAGAGGATTGGGTGAGACCCGCCCCTGTGCCCACTGCAGCCTCACGGCCCACAGTCCCTTCCAAGGTGTGCAAATTCATGCACTGGGCCCCTAGTTTACAATAAAGGTGGGGCCAATAGTTTTTTTGAGAAGTCTTAAGTCCAAAAACCTCAAATTTTAGGATACTAAATTCATTCCTGAAATGAATTATCTTTTGTTCTTTACTTTTTCATCTCTCTCTCTTTTTTTAATCCTTACATGAGGATATTTTTCCACTGATTTTTTTTTAGAGAGAGCGGAAGGAAGGGGAGAGACAGAGAGAGAAACATCAATGTGAGAGAGACACATCAACTGGTTGCCTCCCACCCATGCCCCAACCAGGGCCTGAAATCGAGTTTGCAACCGAGGTGCATGGCCTTAACCTGAATTGAACTGGAGACTCTTCAGCCCATGGGCCAAGGCTCTATCCACTGAGCTAAACTGGCTAGGGCTTCATCTCTATCTTGTTCTGGGGAAATATTTTTATTCTACAGGAAACCTTAAAATAAAGACACTAATTTTTAATTAGATTTTTTTCATCTGAAGCCTTCATTTTGAACTATATTATAAATTCAGCTTACCTGTCCTTGTTTAGAGGTACCTTTGGTTGAATGCTATGGAATGGTGTCATCTCTTGTAATGGCAAAATTCATCACTAAGATCATTCTATTTTCTGTCCCCTCTCTTAAGCTCCTGGAACATAAAAGCCCACTATGCCCTAAATACCATTTGCAGAAACATGTTATAAAGACATAAGCTCTCCCAACCACACCCCACCCTGCTCCACCCCACCCCTCCATACCTCTCCCTCTCTTCCTCTGTCACACACACACACATACACACACACATCAAATACGACAAACACATGGATTTAGCAAACTGGGCTTCTTTGAATGGCTGATGGGCAAAAATGGCTGCTCTCTGCCAATACTCCAAACTTCCACCCATATCACCTCCCCCTCTGACTCTTCCGACCCAAACTCTACGTCACAAATGATGGCACCCCACAGCAAAAACTCTCAGCATCAAGACAAATTACATTGTAGCACACTGACATCAGCACATTACATATAGCACATTGCTATTTTAATGTAAACTGAAAAAGGAGGCTTGAAAAAGAAATTGCCCGAGTGCTCTGAAAATAGTAGCTGTAGAGTTCTTCATTCTAAAAAGTCAAGAAAATTGGTGTAAGCAATCACTAACATTATCCCAAACCCTGACATCCTAATCACATACACCTTTGCTCAAATTTGTTTTCCCTTACTCGCATTTGTTTGAATTGGGTTTCTGTCATTTTGTAAATGAAACATAACTCAGATATCTGAGGAGAGAATTGTTTTGATGAATAAGTTTGAGGTAATGGGAGGAAGATTAAAAGGAGTGAATCAGTGGGAGAATAAGAAAGCCTGTATTTCCAAAGTAACAGGTAATCACATAAAGTGCACAATAGTATGTACCACCCCTACTATGTCCATTTAAGAGAATCTATATATATAAAACCCTAACATGCAAATAAACCAAACAGTGAACAACCGAACCGGTCGCTATGATGTGTGCTGACCACCAGGGGGCACGCGTAGAACATGGCAGGCGTCGGCAGCAGGCGACAGAGAGCAGAACATGGCGGGTGGCGGCTGCAGTAGGATGGTGGAGCAGGTGAGTGGGGGGTGCCAGACCAAGGTGGGGCACCAGTTGCTATTATTGAGGCGAGACTCTGGTGGCTACTGAAAATTCTTTGCTCCTGCGCGCCATGGTCCCACCCAATGCTCACACCTGCTGCCAGCGCCGGTCCCACTCGCACCCGCTGCTGGCACCAGAGCTGCCACTTGCATCTGCTGCCAGCGCCTGGCACCGGCCTTGATCGCTTGGTGCCGTCAGCAGGTGTGAGTGGCAGCTTCCAGCCCCGATCACCCCTCAGGGCTTCTCCATCTCCCTCTGCTCCTGATGGGTGATCAGGGCCAGCAGCCGCCTCTTGCACCCACTGCTGGTGATGGCCCCACTCACACTTGCTGTTGGCACCAGAGACACCACCCGCAGACACTGCCAGCATTGGCCCCACTCGCACCGCTGCCAGCACCAGAGCCACTGCTTGCACTCACTGCCGGTGCCTGGCACCGGCCCCAATCACCCCTGAGGGCAATCAGGGCAGCAGCAGCTGCTCACACCTGCTGATGGCACCAGCCCCACTCGCACCTGGTGCTGGCACCAACCGCAATTGCTCTGCACACTTAGCGGGTGCGAGCGGGGCTGGCATCATCAGTGCATGGGAGCAAGGCTGCTGGCAGGCAGGGGACCGGGGCTGTGGCAGGATAGGCCGGGCAGGAGCGTGGAGTATGAGTCGAGATCTGCCCCTGTGCCCACCACAGCCTCATGGCCCAGAGTTCCTTTCAAGGTGCACAAATTCGTGCACTGGGCCCCTAGTGCTATCTAATAAAAGAGAAACATGGTAATTGGCGTACGACCGCTACCCTTCCCATTGGCTAATCAGGGTGATATGCAAATTAACTGCCAGCCAAGATGGCGGCCAGCAGCCAGGAAGCTTGAAACTAACATGAGGCTTGCTTGCTTCAGTGACGGAGGACTCCAACGTTCCCTGCCTGCCGCTGCAGGCCTCTGAGCTGCAACTCTAAGCAACTATGTAACAAATATAGAAGCTAAACAAAACCCCAGAAACGTGCTTGAGTCCGCCGGGCTTCAGCCAGCAGGATCGCAACATTGTAAGCAAAGGCCAGAAACCTACTTTCAGCAGCAGAGGCCTAAGAGCTGGAGCCAAGCCTCAAAGCTAAAGCTGGCCCAGAAAAAAAAAAAAAAAAACAAGAAAAAAAGGAGCGGTTGGGCGCTTCAGTCACCCCCAGCCTGAAAACAGCCCTCAGCCCCTCACCCAGACTGGTCAGGCACCCCAGTGGGGACCCCCACCCTGAAGGGTGTGTGACCAGCTGCAAACAGCCATCATCCCCTCACCCAGGCTGGCCAGGCACCCCAGTGGGGACCCCCACCCTGATCCAGGACACCCTTCAGGGCAAACCAGCCAGCCCCACCCATGCACCAGGCCTCTCTCCTATATAGTAAAAGGGTAATATGCCTCCCAGCACCGGGATCAGTGGAGCCGCAAGGCCTACCGGCACCAGGATCAGCGTGACAGGGGGCAGCGCCCAAATCCCCTGATTGCCCTGCGGCTCTGTGTGTGACAGGGGGCGGGGCCACAACCTCCCTATCCACCCTGTTCTGTTCGTGACAGGGGAAGGCGCCCCAACCCCCTGATCACCCTGTGGCTCTGTGTGTGACAGGGTGCGGCGCCCCAAACCCCTGATCGGCCCTGCTCTGTGTGTGACAGGGTGCGGCACCCCAACCGCACCCCACACCCCATGGGCCCTGCTCTGTGTGTGACAGGGTAGAGCCATAACCTCCCCATCGGCCCTGCCCTGAGTGTGAGAGTGGTGGCGCCCCAACCCCCTGATCGGCCCTGCTCTGTGGGTGATAGAGGGCAGCACCCCAACCCCCTGATGGGCCCTGCTCTGTGCATGACAGGGGGCAGTGCCCCAAACCCCTGATTGGCCCTGCTCTGTGCATGACAGGGGGTTGCGCCCCAACTCCCCAATCAGCCCTGCTCTGAGCCCGACCAGGGGCTGCACCTAGGGATTGGGCTTGCCCTCTGCCACCCGGGAGCAGGCCTAAGCCAGCAGGTCGTTATCTCCCGAGGGGTCCCAGACTGCAAGAGGGCACAGGCCGGGCTGAGGGACCCCCCTCCCCACCCCGAGTGCACAAATTTTTGTGCACCGGGCCTCTAGTATTCTATAAAAGACATAGCAATGTTTGTGAAATTTGGATTCCAGCATTGAACAAGTTTGCAATCATGGACAATGTAATAACTGAATTTATTAAATGTATGCCATATGCCAAGAATTATACTAAGAGCTTTATACGCATTATTTTATTTAACCATTTTGTGTGTCAGGAGAAGACTAAGACTCAGAGATATTAAGAAACCACCACCAAGGGTACATACCAACTAAATGCAATCTTGAGGTCTGAATACAGATCTCTCTGACTCCAGAACCCATGCTCTCTACCAATATACTTACATGGCCTCCCTTGAAGCAAATTTGTGTCTATTACATGAGGCTAAATGCTTTAAAACTCACATTGTCATTTTACTAACCTTCATAATTCCTCTACTCACTGGAGTTCTGGAAAGATATTGAATAAATATCTGTTTTCCAGTTAAGAGAAGAAAATGTGCAAGCAAAAAATAATAATGCTGTATAGTCAGTACTCAAATTTCATTAAAGGCAGCACAATAGCCAGCTTACTTTTTTAAATAAAAAATAAATTGGACTTTTAGTTCTAATGCAAATTCATCATATAGAGTGTTGGTATAAAATGTTCTCATAAATCTAGGTTACTGACTTGTAACTAGACAAACCCTCACTCTTAAAAATAGTACCACAGACCATTTTAAGTCACTGATCTTTATTTGCTGCATTCTAAAAGGTAAACTCTAAATGATAACAAACTTAAAGTTATTTATCAAATAATTCAAACACCTGCTTAAGAAAAGTATCATTGCTAATAATAATAGGAAAGCCTACCTTAACATTGCTTTGTTGATAAAATTCCTTTATTTCTATGGCAAGTTGTACTCAACAGGCATTAGACTGGAGGAAAGAAGGAACGTCAGGGCCAAAAACAAAAATTCATAGTGATTTAATCTGAATCACGAGAAGGTTGTAATATAGAAAATCAAATACAGAACAATCAACACATCAACTTGTTTTAAAACAGTATGTACACAAAAAAATATTGGTTTCTATAATATATCCCTGATGTTGCAAGATTAGCAATAAAAAACGATTTTCCCAGGAATTTCAATAAAGAAAAAGCACTGAACAAAAATACCACAAGTCTCAAAAATGTCAAGGAAATGCAATCCAGAAAGAGAGTCCAAATATTAAACTCATTATTTCAGGAATGCCTGTTGAATTCAAAGATTCAGAAAAGGAATAATTTCACTTCATTTACCAACTTTCTTACAGCACATCCCAGCAAGTCTTTCTTAAGATTCTTTACATTCTTCTGTTGCATGTTCAGTCTCCTGTTCATCTGCACATTAAAAACAATAATCAAAGTTGTTAGGCCATCAGACATGTGTACATAATTAAGAAAAATCATTATCCCAAACCCTGACATCCTAATCACATACACCTTTGCTCAAATTTGTTTTCCCTTACTTACATTTCATTCAGCCTATACAACAGTAAACCCTTTTACACGAGACAATAATCACAAACTCATTTAATACTTACTGGACAATCACCACAAGCTGCATACAAAGTTTACAAGAAAAAGTGAAAGGTAAGGTGCCTGCCTTCATTGAGATTACAGCTGACAGAGAATTTTCTGGGTTTCAAGAATTAAAATGTTTATGGAGGCCCCAGCCAGTGGTTAGAGCAGTGGTTAGAGCAGCCATGGGCAAACTACGGCCCGTTTGAAATGAATAAAACTAAAAAAAAAAAAAAAGACCGTACCCTTTTATGTAATGATGTTTACTTTGAATTTATATTCGTTCACACAAACACTCCATCCATGCTTTTGTTCCGGCCCTCCGGTCCAGTTTAAGAACCCATTGTGGCCCTCGAGTCAAAAAGTTTGCCCACCCCTGGGGTAGAGCATCAACCTGCAGACTCAAGGGTCTCGGGTTTGATTCCGACACATACCTCAGCTACAGGCTCAATTCCCATCCTGGCGGGAGCTGGTCGGGCCACCTGTGGGAGGCAACCAATCAACGTGTCTCTCTTACATTGATGTTTCTCTCTCTGTGTCTCTCCCTTTCCCTTCCACTCTCTTTAAAAATCAATGGAAAAAATATCCTTGGTTGAGGATTAACAAAACATATGCATTTGGAGACAGGCATAAAAAAAATTTTTTTTGGCTTTAAACTAAGCTTTTGGGAAGTAGGGCAAAACTAAACGTAAATACATTTAGAGTAGACAAGAACTTATCACCTTAAATGTCTTTAAAATTATGACATTAACAGAAGTGGAATGGAAATAATCTTCTCCCAACCTTGGTGAGGTTATGAGAAAAGGCAGAATTGACCACAGAACCAAAGAAAAGGAGACAATAAAAAAGAATCAGGAGAAACTGGAACCCTCATACCCTGCTGGTGAGAATCCAATGGTGCCGCTGCCTTGGAAACCAGCCTGGCAGTTCCCGGAAAGGTTCACATAAACCCAGCAATTCTATTCCTAGGTATATGCCCCAGCGAGAAAACATACATCACCCCAAAACCTGTACTCCAATATTCACAGCAGCATTGCATATACCAGCCAAAAAGCAGAAACAACCCAAATGTCCATCAACTAATGCAGTGATGGCGAACCTATGACACACATGTCAGAAGTGACACGCGAACTCATTTTTTAGGTTGATTTTTCTTTGTTAAATGGCATTTAAATATATAAAATAAATATCAAAAATATAAATCTTTGTTTTACTATGGTTGCAAATATCAAAAAATTTCTATATGTGACACAGCACCAGAGTTAAGTTAGAGTTTTTCAAAATGCTGACACGCCGAGCTCAAAAGGTTCGCCATCACTGGACTAATGAATGGTTAAGTAAAATGTGGCCTATCCATACAACAGAATGTTATTCAACAATAAAAATAATGGAGTACTGATACATGTGCAGTGTGGCTGGAACTTGAAAGCATGTGTTAAATGTCACCAGCCAAACACAAAGGCCACATATTCTATGACTCTACTTATGAGAAATGTCCAGCCTCGGCAAATTCATAGAGACAGGCAGTAGGTTAGTGATTGCTCAGGACTTGGGGGGGCTGGGGAAAAGGGGGAGTGATTGCTAATGGGTGCAGTGTTTGTTTTGGGGGTGAAGTGTTGTAAAATTGATAGTGGTAAAAAAAAAAAAGCCCAATTCTGTGAATATATTAAAAACCATTAAATTGTATAGTATTGTTGAACAGTGGCCCAAAAAATCATTACATCCATATCCTTATGCCTGGAACCTGTGAAAGTTACCTTACTGGGGAGAAGGGTCTTTGCGGATGTAACTAAGCTGAGGATCTTGAGATGAGACTTACTGATCACCCTGGAATACTCAGGTGGGCCCTACATGCAACAACAAATACCCTTATAAGAGAAGGGCGTTTCTCACACACACACACACATGCACACGCACACACACGCACACACACACACGCACGTGCACACAGACACACGCACACGCACGCATGCACATACACAGGCAATGTGAAGACATGTGGAATGATGTGACCTATATAGCAAGGAGGCCAAAGAATGTCAACAGCCTGAGAAACTGGAAGAAGGAGACATTTTCCTCTGGAGCCCCAGGCAGAGTGTGGCCTTGCTGACACCCTGAGTTCAGACTGCAGGCCTCCAGCACTATGTCTGTTGTAACTTATTATGGCAACCATAGGACTCTAACACAGGTTTATGAAATATATGACAACAATGCTGTTATTTTAAAAAAAATCAATCTAATAATTAAGGGACATGATTTGTAGTTACGGAAAGTAAAGTGAAAAATGTAGTAATGTTGTCAACCCATGGAGAAGAAATATTAAACAGGATATAGAGGAAGTCGGGGTAGATAAGAAGCGGATCTCAGTATCCCACACCTACCATGAGGACTGATAAGACCATACACGACCCCAGGCCTTCATAGGGCTCTCTCTTCCTCTTATCTGGAGTGTTCTCCTTTTTGCCCACCCAGTAAATGACCACTCATCCTTGGAGGCTCAACTCAAATGCCACCTGCCCACATCCACAGTGTTTGTCATCCCTCTGGAGTGCTGCCATGTACTTTGTCCCGATTACACTTATTACACTTGTCCCACCCTGCTATGATTATGTCCCACCCTGCTGTGATTATCGGCTTACGTGCCTGTCTTCTTCAATAGACTATAAAATAATTCAGGGTAATGATTGTGCCCTACTCACCTGATACCCTGGAACAGTGGTTCTCAACCTTGGCTGCACGTTAGAATCACCTGGGAATCTTTTTAAAATCCTGATTTCTGGGCCTCATCCTCCGGAAATTCTGTTTCTTTGTTATGGGGTGGGGCCACAACATTAGTAACAAAGAAACAGAATTTCCGGAGGATGGGGCCCAGAAATCAGGATTTTAAAAAGATTCCCAGGTGATTCTAATGTGCAGCCAAGGTTGAGAACCACTGCCCTAGAACAATGTCCTCAATAACAGATACGATGGAGCCTGGAGCAGTGGTGTTAAAGCATGGCTGCACCACAGAATCACCCAGACCCCATATCCCCAGAAGTTGTCTTAAAATATGCTGATGCCCCCTAGCCAGTGTGGCTAAGTGGATAGAGCATTGGCCTGGGCACCAAAGGGTGAGTCTGATTTCCAGTCAAGGACATGTACCTGGATTGCTGGTTCATAACCCTGGCCCTGGTTGGGGCATGTCTCTCTCACATTGATGTTCTCTCTCCCTCCCTCCCTTCCACACTCTCTCTCAAAACCAATGGAAAAATATCCTTGGATGAGGATTAACAACAACAACAAAAAAATACTGATGCCCACAGCCAACCCTTAGAAATTTATTTAATTCATCTGGGACAGAACCAAAGCATTAATGTTCTAAATCTCACCAGGTGATTCTACCAGAGTTTAAAAAACACCGTCTAAGGCAGTGGTTCTCAACCTTCCTAATGCCGCGACCCTTTAATACAGTTCCTCATGTTGTGGTGACCCCAAACCATAAAATTATTTTTGTTGCTACTTCATAACTGTAATTTTGCTACTGTTATGAATCATAATGTAAATGTCTGATATGCAGGATGTATTTTCATTGTTACAAATTGAACATAATTAAAGCAGTGATTAATCACAAAACAATATGCAATTACATATGTTTTCCGATGGTCGTAGGCGACCCCTGTGAAAGGGTCGTTCGACCCCCAAAGGGGTCGCAATCCACAGGTTGAGAATCGCTGGTCTAAGGGATGGACTCAGAATAGCTTAAATGCCAGACAGATCAGAGACAGATACAAAATAGAAAGATCTAAATATCAAAAGTATACAAAGCATAGATGACTCCATACTCACTATATATGTTTCCAAATAAAATATTAACCATGAAAGAGTGAAGAATTCAAGCTATAGCCTGCTTGCTCAGTGGCTACGGGGAAGGTTAACCAAGGAAGGACAATAGGGTTGGTGGGAGAGATAAGAAGGCAATCTGGAACAGGTAGTATCTTCATCAAAATGAAATTTAAGAAGAAAAGCAGAATTGAGCAGATGGGGGGAAAGATACCTTCAGACACTGTTTTCATTGCCATCATATACACTAGTATTTTTTTACAATCCTAAAGTAGACTGGCCAGCAAACTATGCAGTCCAGAGCTGCTCTCAAATCATCCGCTGGGGTCATCCTGCTATTGGGTACAGCCTGTACAACAGTAAACCCTTTGCAGACTCTGGTACGGTAGATGTGGGTCAGGCTGATTCGGCATTTCTAACAAGATCCCAGGTAATAACAATACTGCTGGTCCATAGGTCTCGTCTACAGTCATGGACTTTAGCAGCTTTTCCTTTTACCCAATCTGATCAAAGCAATGGAATCAGGAGTTCCCAATAACTGATAAAGTGATCAGTACTATAGTTAAATATTAAAACTCTCCAATTTGCCATTGTTCACTTGCTACTACTAACAAAATGATAGAGAAATTGGCATTTTATAAATAGGTAGAGGAAATAAGTGGCAAATATTTACATGTAAAGTCTACATCAAGAACTGGATTAAAGAAATTCATTAAGAATAACTTGGAAAGATACATTCATCAGATATAAACTTACTATATACCAAAATTTTGTATCAAAAGGAATTAACACTGAAATTTCCTAAAATGGCAGCTCTGATAATTTGAGCAAATAAACTTTGGATGAGGGCTTTGATTAATCGCTAAGAGCATCTGAGGAGCAATTAGCAGCCTTGAAAAGCAATTTAACAAATAATATCTAGGAGGCCTGAAGGCACACACTGTGTGAGGGTAACAGCACTTCATCAAAGCAAGGACTTAAGTTTTTCCTAAGAGCAAGCCAAAATATTTTTAAAGGGAAAAAGTCAGCTAATAGTGTTACTGTTTTTAGAATATCACTGCTCCACTGCAAATCGGTAAGACAATATTAAAACAAAGAAAACTTTCTCAATACAACCTACTTTCTTTGAAACTATTCAGGCAGTGTGAGCATTAACATAGACTAACACACGTTCCCTTCAAACCCTGCAACATTCTTCCCAAAAGTCAATCTACATGTAATCAGACTTCATCAAACAAGTAACAATCAAATAGACCTTTTGATGGGCAGAATTTCAACATGAAGAACAGTCAGATTGTATAGTTGCCATTTGGGGTAGAACTTATTCTATCTGAGGACCACAGAAGGATAGCAATAAATTTTCTTACTTCTAAACTGAAACCCTTATTTCTCAAGTATGTGCAGCAAAACCTTGTGGCTTACATTACTTTGACAGGCTGAACACTCTGTACCCGTGGTTGGCAAACTGCGGCTTGCGAGCCACATGCGGCTCTTTGGCCCCTTGAGTGTGGCTCTTCCACAAAATACCACGTGCAGGCGCACGTACAGTGCGATTGAAACTTCGTAGCCCATGCGCAGAAGTCTGTTTTCGGCCTGGGCGAGTCTATTTTGAAGAAGTACTGTTGATATTTGGCTCTGTTGACTAATGAGTTTACCGACCACTGCCAAGGACTCTAATTTCAGGAAGTCTGGCTAGGGTCTTGGACATAGGTATGAAACAAGCCAAAGACTCTCCAGCAATCCCGATGCTCATCCTGATTAGGAATACCAGTATGTCTGTGGTTTGTAACAGTGCTTCTCAAACTGCCCTATAAGTGTCACCCGGGGAACATATTAAAATGCCAACTCTGACTCAGTAGGTTAGGGGTGGGGCCTAATCAGCCCCCTGTGTTCAGCCCACACTCTAAGCAGCAAAATAATGGAAATCACAGGGTTGCAAAGGGCCAAGAACATGAAGTAGAGAGGACCCGATGCGGGCTCTGTCTCCTAAGGGAACATCTGCTGCCCAGCTTCCTCACCAGGGGAAGGACCTGCTGATTCGTCAGAAAGGTCAGAAATCCCGGCTTTTATGGGAAATCCCCTAATTAAATGTTAAAAACCATGTAAGTCAACCAAGTCCAGTCACTGACCTAATTAATCATTCATGTGGATTTTCTCATTTGATCCTTATTACATCCTTATAGGGTAAATATTAAAGCCACCTTAATCTTATAGATAAGGAAACGAAGGTGCAGAGGAGAGGGAGAGCGAGATTACGTAACTTGCCTAAGATCACCTGCCTCTAGCAGAGCACGGATTCAAACCCAGGTGTGCCTCACGCAGATCCCACGCTCTTAACCACCAGGCGAGAACGTGCTGGTGGATGGGCAAGCCGGGCGCCCCTCTGCTCACCTAGGCTCTAACCTGGACTCCGTTAGCTCTGTCCTTTGGGTAATTAATTTGCTCTATGGTTTTGGGTTCTTAGTTTCAATTTTGAGCAACCAACCATCCCAGTTTGTCAGGGACTAAGGGTTTTCTGGGACGAGGAACATTCAGTAGTAAAACCTGGACACTCCAAAGCAAACCTGTGGTCACCCTAGTTTTCATTTAGGGGTGTTATTTTTCGAACAACCTTATCTGACTCATTTTTGCATTTGCTATAGAAATTGCTAAGACCACTATTCACTAAAGGGTCCCATGGGAAGTTCCATTGTTTTCCTTGAAGAATTAGTGTAGTTCGGCCCCCTTCTTTACTACGGAACTGACTCTGGGTCCCTCTTTGCTCTTTTCTATTTTTATGTGTCATTCATATTTTCCTCTTTATTATATAAATTTCTGTTGATAACTAGTTCAAATGGTGAGTGGCAAGAAGAGAATACTGTGCATGCATAGATACTTTTTTTGTTATCTAAAAAGCAATTCAGCATAAGATTATTTGATTAAATAATAGAATAACTACAGGCTTGAAGCATTTTCTTTCTGAAGTGCCAGTGTACTCAGTGGTGTCTCCAAGGCTGATACCAAGGAACACTTACTCCCCACTCTTCTCACTCTTCCATGTGGAGGAGCTCATAGTGGAGGAGCATCTGGCCTCACTCCACCTCCTCCACTCCCCTAGGGAAGAGGAGCCAGGTATCTGATTGGTGAATTTGGAGGAAGAAATGGCATGCTCAGTTTAGCCCAGTGGTTCTCAACCTTCTGGTCCTTTAAATACAGTTCCTCATGTTGTGACCCAACCATAAAATTATTTTCGTTGCTACTTCATAACTGTAATGTTGCTACTGTTATGAATCGTCATGTAAATATCTGATATGCAGGATGGTCTTAGGCGACCCCTGTGAAAGGGTCGTTCAACCACCAAAGGGGTCGCGACCCACAGGTTGAGAACCGCTGGTTAGCACCTTCCTCCAAGGAAATCAGCACCTGGCCCCAGAGGTGCTTCTGTGCCTCTCCATACTCCTGGTTCCAAAGGTGAGGCTTGTGATTTTCACCTCTGCCACTGACTGGGAGTGAAAGTTGGTTTGGGAAGGCGGAACATTAGGAAGACTGTTTGGCCCCTTACATTTCACCATCAATAAAGCTGACCTCCTTGATCTCCATTCATTGGAACCCATCTATTATCTCTCAGATCTGGATGGAGAAGATGCCATTGATGGATCCTCTAGAACCCCATCAGTGAGTGAGTACAACACTAAATTATTGGACCTCATAAAATTCAAACAAAAGTAGTTACCACTAAGTTTAAAGCATAAACATGAAAAATTATGTATTTCACATTGGAAACTTAATATAGCTGTGAAGCAAATCCTTATTTTTCAATGCCACAACTTAAATTAGTCTTTAATGCCATTATATAAATTACAATTTAGCATTTTAGAATAGACTTGCTTAGCAAGTTATTTTAATCATTGTAAATTCTGAAGTTAGTAAAATAAAATAAAAACTCCAACTTCAGATATGCTAACATATTCCTTAAAGTTTATTGTGTAATAAACAGAAAACAAAATACGGTTCACATATTCACATCTACGCCATCTTAATCCTCCACCCGCACAAGGGTTATTATAATCTAGTAGGATTATCTGCTGCCATCGGAGGCATGTTCTGTGGAGTTAGAGCTAAGCTACCTTTCCATTAAGTCACTTTAACATCTACTTCATTCCATGTTCTACTCAGAACATCAGTGTGACTCACGTGCACATGGAAGTAAAGTCATATCTTAGCAAAGCATGGTTCTAACCCTTCTTTCCTCCCGTCCTCCACCTCCACAAACACACTGATCCCATGGGACTGAGACCCCACATACAACAAATCATCGCATCCAATTTAGTAAGTATGACTGGAGCAAACAAAGAGGAGATGCAGGTACTTTCTCTCTAATAAAAACCCTTTGTTTCAAAAGAAAGAAAATACACTGCAATTTCAGAGCAGAACAAAAAATTTTCCTATTTTGTTCTTTCATTTATTTGTTAAGTGAAGATCTTGGTGGGAGAAGACAGACCACACACACCCATCTCACTGAAATCCATGTTGTCAGTAAATTGCAAAGCTGGATAAAAACTTAGAGCTTGTGAAATTTCATTAAAAAAATACAAAAGTTCCAAATCTGAACACAGAATGTGAACCCTACAAAAATCTTTAGTGATACCTAGGGAGGTAGGTATTGGGAGATATGCAGGAGCAGAAAAATAATATTTGAAGGTTGCAAGTGGGAAGCAATGGAGAGGAGGAATAAAGGTGAACCATATTTTCAGTATGTCATTCTAAACATGGATAATTTAAATTATTTCATTTATTTAACAGGCATTAAGTTTAGGGCAGCACTTTGGGCACTGTTACAGAAGGTGTAACAATGAATCAGAAGGTAGAACCTCTGCCCTCAAAGAAGGTAAACAATTTTAAGGAAGAGACCTGTGCATGCATAACAAGGTGAAGACAGTATGTGTAAAATGGCCTGATGCTCTGGGACATTCAGAGGAAAAATAAAATATTTAAAAAGGGGGACCAGGAAGGTTACATTCAGAGTGGATGGGGTTGGAATTCAGTTATCATTGAAGAGGTCAGTGCCTGAACATTTATGAGAAGAAAAGGGTCTGGCAACAGCAGAGGCACAGGAAAGCACAGAAAACCCTGAGACCAGATCAGCTATAACCTGAATAACATTCAGGGGACTAGTCAGAAATTGATTAGGAAGAGAACTTCATGTCAGATTGTGGAGGCCTTGAACAGTGGGGGAAAGAATTCAGATTCCATGCAGCAGGCAGTGGAGAGTCATGGAAGCTCTTTGAGCTGGGAGGTGTGGTTGTCAAAGCTGTACTTGGGGGAATTCGTGTAGTGGTGGTGGACAATGGCCAGAGGATGGGAGAGACCAGAGGCAGGGAGGGTTCTCATATTGGTCCAGTGAGGTAGCAGGAAGACTAAGGAAGAGGTAGGTATTGGAGATATGCAGAAGTAGAAAAATACTATTTGAAGGTTGCAAGTGGGAAGCAAGGGAGAGGAAAGATAATGACTCTGACTTTTGAGCCTGGGTGATTGAGGAAACAAAGGTCAAGAGGAAAATCTGAGCTGAGAGATAAAGACGAGGAAATCAGTTCGGGGCCATATCCAGATGAAGTCTAGCAGGGAGGTAGAATACAGGACAGAGGAATTCGTTCAGAATTAATAGATGATAGGTTTAATAAGTAATAGATAGATTTAGATGTAACAGACAATATATTTTAGAGTGACCTACATTAGAGGAAAAGTTGAAGCTATTTGATAGATTCACCAAATACAACAGAGAATATGTTAGACTTCTACCATAGATAAATAATTCAATTATTTATGTCAAAAAACCGCCCGTAGTATCTGTATCCTGTATCACTGTACCACTGTGAGATGCACCATTGGATCAAGACAAAATATCCGAGAGCATACAAGTAGCTGGAATGGGAGTCGGCCTACAGAGACTAATAAAACCACAATACTATATGGCACTTTACAAATTCATTCCTTGGAACAAATTTTCATCACTGAAGCCTGCAAATTGAAATTCAAAGCAAATCTATTCAAATCCCTTATACCAAATTAAATCAATTTCTCTTTTCCATTGAAATCAACATTGTTTTCTCAATAACCATCAAGAATATTAACTTAAGTGTCCATTGGTAATTAGATAAAAATGTGCAGTGGGGCCTTGACTTACGAGTGTCCCGACTAACGAGTTTTTCGAGATACGAGCTGTCTCTCGGCTGATTTTTTGCTTTGAGTTGCGAGCTAAAATTCGGGTTACGAGCCAGCTTCAGATACCCCACTGCTAGTTGGCGCACCAAACGTCACAGTGAACGCCACAACATCAGCCCAGCATCACGTGTCTCACTCGTTCACTTTTTGATTTGACATACGAGTCATTTGAGTTACGAGCTCCGTCACGGAACGAATTAAACTTGTAAGTCAAGGCCCCCCTGTATATTGTTACACATATATACAATGGAATGCTACTCAGCCATTAAAAGGTAACAGGGAAAAAAAAAGATAACAGAATCTTGCCATTTGCGACAACACTGATGGATGTACCGTGAGGTCATTATGCTAAGTGAAATAAGTCAGATGGAGAAAGACAAATACCATATGATTCCACTCATATGTGGAATCTAAAAAAACAAACAAGGGAACAGATAAAACAAAACAAAAAAACAAAAAGCCTCATAGGTACAGAGAACAGATAGGTGATTAGCAAAGGGGAAAGAAGTTCAGGTATGTGAAGTGAGTGAAGGGGGTCAGTTATGTGGTGAAGGATGGTAACTAGATTTTTGGTGGTGATCACTTTGTAGCATATACAAATACTGAATTAAAATATTATGTACCTGAAATTTATATAACATTACAAACCAGTAAAAGAACATATATTTTTTTAAAAGAACATGTATGAATTACCATTAAGAACAATGTATTTCATAAGAGCACTAACCACAATCTTGATCTCCTATGAACACTGATAAATGTCATGTTTGTATGCTCTTAATTGACACCACCTATGACTCACAAACATACCTCCATGCCTTACTTTACGTTAACTTACAATACCCGTATACTGAGCCACTCAGTAAGAATTATTCACCATCCAAGCCTCACCTGTTTGTGGTTTCTCTGAAGGTCTGGGTTTCAGATGTTGGACTTCGGAGAAAAGGCTCACATCGATGCCATATAGTGGATCATCCAAAAAAGAAGGCCTTCTCAGTCTTCCAATGCCAAGAGTCTTCGACATAAAATAATCCTCTGTGTCACGAATAACCTTGTCCCGGGGAAACTGGAGGCATTTCATGTTCTCAGCTTCAATGACAAGAGCCTGTGACACGTGATGCCCAGTCAGGGCTTTGCTGAGATAGTAGCCTATGGATGTGTCACATTCTGCATTCTCGGGCTCATCGGCATCTCCCACCTCGGTGCTTCTGACCTTTGTTTCTGACTCAGTTAGTAACTCAGAGAGAACAGATCTGGAAAGCTGGGGGGACTCAGGTGTTATATCCTCAATGTCTTCCTTTTCTCTTTCTGAAGAAAGTCCAGTCATGGATTTTTGTTTGAATGTGCATTCATCCAGAAGACGCCTTAACTGTTCCTCAGAGAGAAGTGATGCTGAATCTAACTGATGAAACAAGCCAAAAGTTTTCGTAGTCAACTGAGTAAACATTTATTTCTGGTGAGCTTCCAGTAATACAATACAAATCCAAGTGCCCTGAAACCCCTTACACAAAACACTCAAATAGCAAAATCATTCATTAAAAGGTATCCAAAATTGCAGGAGAAATGTACAGCATCCCTAGAAAATAAGATTAGAATCAATCACATACTAAAATACAGGGAAAAGTCCCATAGCACTGATGGAAATTAATCATTTCACCAAATAAACCAGTAACACTGGACACATATCAGTAACTTGAGCTGAAATGGAGTCATTAGAAAGCACCTTCCATTTTATAAATCTTGGAACATCAAGCAGGGAAATGAGCAACCACCTCTTTGATAAAGAGCCAGGAATCCTGCCATAAGCTCCAGTAGTTGTTTCTCTGCCCCCCCCCCCCCCCCCCCCCCTGCTCTTCAGTGGGAACCCTATCACCACCCAATTCCTTAACTGGAAAAAAATCTCGGGCAAACAGGGCAGATTACATCCGCCCCTGGGGATTCACCACTCCTATGTCTGTCCACAACTCTCAGCAGATAATACGACTGAAGACAGAAAAGGAAGGGTGAAGGGGTGGTGCATCCTGAGATGTATAGTTGTGTCAAAGCTGCAGGTCTAGACAGAGGTCAGGGGCATTCCAATAGCAGTGCATTCTGGGAGAAGGATATGATCAAACACATTTAATTTCTGCTCGTGAGGTTATAGGGCTGGGTGTTTCAACCAACATCTTAAGAATTTAAAAACATTTTTTCTTCCAGAGATATTCTCAGGAAATAAAATATCAAATAAAAGTGTAGGGCAATGTTCTACAAGGATTCAACTAAACAGCATGCCACTTGAATTACAACAATCTCAAAAAGAACGGGATTAAAATATATTGAATCACACTGAAAAAAAATCCTCTAAAAAATCAGCACCATCTTTGATTTTTTTAAATATGTTTTTATTGATTTTATAGAGAGAGGAAAGAAGAAGGATAGAGAGATAGAAACATCAATAGGCTGCCTCCTGTACACTCCAACTGGGGATTGAGCCTGCAACCCAGGCATGTGCTCTTACCGGGAATCAAACCGGGAACCTCTTAGTTCTTGGGTGGATGCTCAACCACTGAGCTACACAGGCTGGGCTATCACTTATTTACATCGTGTATTATCTAGAAAAACTTTAGTCCTCCTTTACAGGGGAATGAATTATCAAAGAACAGAAAGTCCCCATAAGAAAACCTAAATATTAATTGCAATGGCCTTAAGTTCTACTTCACCATAGTTAGACAATGCTATTGGCCTATTTTGTGGTACACCGTAAGATTTAACCAAATATTCTGCATATGTAAAGTACTGGGGGTAGGGGAAGGGAGGGAAGTGCTACTATTGGAACTGGTATAGTCAATTCCTCATTACTGTGAAATGCTCCTAATGCAGCTAATAAAAAAAAGTATGCAAAACAAATTTTGTATCATGAGTTTAAAATATAGCATGTGTTATAAAATTATATTTAACTTCTATAAATTAAAAACTAGTTCTCATAGTGGCAAGTGTCATTATGAGTTTGAGAATAATAAGAATTTGTCTGGGAATATATTCTTAATAATTATCTGGGGTTCAAAATTCATGTAATTCACCCTAAGGTTAACAAACCTGTCAAAAAAAATAGGAACTGAATTATATATTCACAAATCCTACTTCATTCACTAGATTTCGGGCATCCAGGTGCGGCGCTTTATCCATTAGGAGCACTCCCCTCACCCTACCATGTAAACCTAGTCAACTATCAAATGAAGGCCATCCTTATATGGTACAGGATACTTAAAATACCCTTCAAAATCTGCTTATGTAAAATAGTTCATAATGGCTAGGCAATTCCTAGGAGTCAGAAAGGGTCCACTAAGTGTCATCCTCACTGAAGGCTTATCACATGAAATTTCCAAATGCTAGGAAAAAATCAGTCCATACTGGAGCAAGAGGATGAAGAATTGTGGAAGGAGGTCTAGGGGAGAGGGGGAGATTGGGAGATTATCTGATATGTTTGGCCACTTCCACAAAAAATATTGATAAGATAGTCGGTTGACAGTTCTGATGATGTATTTGGCTAGACACGCAAAAAATAAGTAAAAACAAAGCAATTATGAACTCTGTGAACAAAAAGCTGTATGAAAAGAAAGGTAGTATTTCAGACAGATAACACAGAAAATTAAGCAAAAGAAAATAAGGTAATTATTAACTCTAGGACAAAAAGTTGTACAAGAAAGGATGCCATAGGATACTACTTGTTTTTGCTATAATATTTATACAGTCATCATAATATGAACAGTGATGCTTGAGGTAACCAAAAGCTGTGATTTAACTGGTTAGGGAAAATGGGAGGAGAGAAAAGGGATGTTTGGAGTAACAAAGTTAAATTCTTAGCTACCATCACAGGAAGTCATGTCAATAATAACAGCACTACTAATATAAAATTTCCTATCATTATAAATAGATATAAAATTGATCGATTAAAAGAACAAGTTATTATGAAACAAGATAGAGGTAAACAGTAGGGGGAACATCTAGAGGAATTAAAAGTGGATGATTCTAGAGAACAAACTAAGAGGTAGAGAAGGGGAGGCAAGGAGCTGACATTTTTGTTAAAACATAGTGCTTTAATTTTTGATTAGTAATAATTAAAATTAACTTAAAATATAAAATTAATTTAAATGTTATCATATATTTAATAAAAATGAATTTAAAAATAAAAATCTGAAATATTAAAATGAAATTCCCAACCAATGATATCTTTGGACATAAAGAAGCAAATCCAGGTTTCATGGAGGCTGAAATGTATATAATCTTGGAGCAAGGGGAGGGTACACCTTTAAAAAAAAGAATATAAAATTATAAATATAAAATAGGTACAAAGTGAGGGGTTTTTTTTTTTAGAATTTGAAATATCACAAGTTACTGGAGCCTTGGAAAGTCTAGTCCATTTGATACACCACCTCTTTACATCATTTACCAGAAATGCTTATAAAGAAATTAGAGGCCCAGTGTACGAAATTCGTGCACTGGAGGTGTGTGTGGGTGTGTGTGTGTGTGTGGTGGGGCTGGGGGGGGGGGGTCCTCAGCCTGGCCTGTGCCCTCTCTGTCTGGGACCCCTCGCTCCTTACCGCCCACCTGCTTGCTGCTCTCTACCATGTGGCTTGCCGCTCCTTAGTACTGCCGCAGAGGCTCCCACCACTGTCACTGCGCTCACCAACCATGAGCCCAGTTCTGGCTGAGCAGTGCTCCCCCTGTTGGAGTGCACTGACCACCAGGAGGCAGCTCCTATGTTGAGTGTCTGCCCCCTGGTAGTCAGTTCATAGCGACCAGTCATTCCACCATTCAGTCGATTTGCATATTAGGGTTTTGTTATATAGGATGTTTCCTGATTGCAGCCTAGCTGCCTCTCTCCACTCAAGGTTCAGTGAGGGGCCTTCTTTGGGATGCCAAGCTTGACAAGTCCCAGATCCATAATATTGTCCTGATGGGTGGTTCTACCCATATCCCAAGGTTCAGAAACTGCTACAGGACTTCTTCAATGGAAAAGAGTAAGAGCATCACATCAACCTAGATGATACTGTTGCTTATGGTGCAGCTGTCCAGGCAATCGTCCTATCTAGAGACAAATCCGAAAATGTTCAAGATTTGCTGCTGTTGAATGATACTCCTCTTTCCCTTGGCATTGAGACTGCTGGTGGAGTCATGACGGTTCTCATCAAGCACAATACTACTGTTCCTACCATGCAGACACAGACCTCCAAGACCTACCTCTGACAACCAGTCCCGTGTGCTCATTCAGGTTTATGACAGTGAGCGTGCAACCTGGTAATGATGCATAACCACCTGAGTGGCAAGTTTGAACTCACAGGCATACCTCCTGCACCTCGTGGTGTTCTTCAGATTGAAGTGACTTTTGATATTGATGCCAATGGCATTCTCAATATGTCTGCTATGGATAAGAGTACAGGAAAAGGGAATAAAATTGCCATCACTAACAACAAGAGTCGTCTGAGCCATATCTCATAGCAATATCTTTACTGATACATCTCTTAGGACAATGGAAACTAAGGAGAAAATAAACAAAGGACTACATCAAGATAAAAAGCTTCTGCACAGCAAAAGAAACCATCAACAAAACAACAAGATGGCCACTGCATGGGAGAACATATTTGCCAATGTTATATCTGATAAGGGTTTAATCTCCAAAATTTATAGGGAACTTATACAACTGAACAAAAGGAAGATAAACAATCCAATCAAAAAATGGGCAAAGGACCTAAATAGACATTTCTCTAAAGTGGACATACAGAAGGCCAAGAGACATATAGAAAACATGCTCAAAGTCACTAATCATCTGAGATGCAAATCAAAACAACAATGAGGTACCATCTCATACCTGTCAGAATGGCTATCATCAACAAATCAACAAACAACAAGTGCTGGCGAGGATGTGGAGAAAAGGGAACCCTCGTACACTGCTGGTGGGAATGCAGACTGGTGCAGCCACTGTGGAAAACAGTATAGAATTTCCTCAAAAAAGTAAAAAATGGAACTCCCATTTGACCCAGTAATCCCACTTCTAGGAATATATCCCAAGAAATCATAAACACCAATCAGAAAGGATATATGTACCCCTATGTTCATAGCAGCACAATTTATAATAGCTAAGATTTGGAAACAGCCTAAGTGCCCATCAGCAGATGAGTGGATTAAAAACTTGTGGTACATCTACACAATGGAATACTACACTGCTGTAAAAAAAAGAAAGAACTCATCATTTGCAACAGCATGGATGGACATGGAGAGCATTATGCTAAGCAAAATAAGCCAGTCAGAGAAAGATAAATATCACATATACTCACTCATTTGTGGAATATAATGAACAACATAAACTGATGAACAAAAAATAGATCCAGAGATATAAAAATGTCGAACAAACAGACCATCAAACCTCAGTGAGGGGCCTTTTTTGGGATATAAAGAAGGAAGGGGAGGGTGGGAGTGGAGGTAAGAGATCAACCAAAGGACTTGTATGCATGCATATAAGCATAACCAATGGACATAGACAGTAGGGGGTGAGGGCATGTGCTAGGGGAGTGGGAGCGGGCAGGGAGAGGTCAATGGGGGGAAAGGAGACTCATGTAATACTTTCAACAATAAAGAACTTAAATTTTAAAAAAGAAAGAGAGTTATCTGAGCAAGGAAGAGGTTGAGCACATGATCCAGGAATCTAAGAAGTACAGAGCTGAAGATTAGAAGCAGTAGGACAAGGTATCTTCCAAGAATTTACTTGAATCCTATGCGTTCAACCTGAAAGCAACTGATGAAGATGAAAAACTTCAAGGCAAGATCAATGATGAGAACAAACAGAAGATTCTTGATGAGTACAATGATATCAGCTGGCTTGATAATTTTGAACATGAGCAGAAAGAGTTGGGAAATGTCTGCGACCTCATCATTACCGAGCTGCACCAGAGTGCAGGCACCATTCCAGGAGGAATGCCTGGGCTTCCCTGGTGGTGGAGCCCCTACATCTGTCTGGTGGTGCCTCCTCTAGGTCCATCACCAAAGAGGTTGATTAAGCCAACCTCCAGCATAGATTTAGCATTGTCCCACACATAATAGCAAATTCCAAGGCAGTTTTAAAAGTTGGGCAGCTGCATAGTAAATAACTGGGCATTCTTGATACTTGAATGTGGACTATGTGCACAGGGAAAGGAAATAATGCACTGCAGAAGCACTGTATCATAAAGTGGGAAATGTGATGTCTTAAATAAAACTATTAAAACACAAAAAAGTGAGAGGCCTTTCCTGGTGTAAATCTGCTTCTGGGCACTCCAAGTTCAAGCATAACACATTTGAGTCTGTGTGTGTGCAGAAATAAGCTCAACCACATCTTCCTGATCCTCTAAGGAAGCGGTTCTCAACCTGTGGGTCGCGACTCCTTTGGGGGTCAAACGACCCTTTCACAGGGGTCGCTTAAGACCATCGGAAAACACATATATAATTACATATTGTTTTTGTGATTAATCACTATGCTTTAATTATGTTCAATTTGCAACAATGAAAATACATCCTGCATATCAGATATTTACATTACGATTCATAACAGTAGCAAAATTACAGTTATGAAGTAGCAATGAGAATAATTTTATGGTTGGGGGTCACCACAACATGAGGAACTGTATTAAAGGGTCGCGGCAATAGGAAGGTTGAGAACCACTGCTCTAGGGCAGTGGCTGGCAAACTCATTAGTCAACAAAGCCAAATATCAACAGTACAACGATTGAAATTTCTTTTGAGAGCCAAATTTTTTAAACTTAAACTATATAAGTAGGTACATTGTTATTAACTTAATTAGGGTACTCCTAAGGCTTAGGAAGAGCCACACTCAAGGGGCCGAAGAGCCGCATGTGGCTTGCGAGCCGCAGTTTCCCGACCACGGTTCTAGGGGAAGACACCTGATGGAAAGAAAACATAGATTAGAATGTGGGCTTTGACCCAAGCTTTGCCACCTTGTGCATGTCACCTAAGGAACCCATCTCCTGCTGTAAAATGAAGAATTGAAAAAGATTATCTCTAAATTAACTGCTAGCTATAAAATTAGTTTTTATGAACAAATGCTCTAAAAGTAAAAATAAATATAAGAATAAGCTGTTCTACGCGTATAAGCATAACCAATGGACACAAGACACTGGGGGGGGGGGGTGAGGGCATGGGCCACAGGTGTAGGGGAGGCCAGAGGAAGGTCAATGGGGGGAAAAAGGGGAGACATATGTACTACTATCTGTAATACTTTAAACAATAAAATTAAATTAAAAAATAAAATAAAAAGAATAAGCCATTCTATTGACATTAGAATGTTGCCTGAGTAGAATTTATAAAAACCATAATAAAAAGTGAACTTTTTTCTTTAATTTATTCACAATACCAATCCTGAACTCAAAAAATAACTAAACATTCTCTGGTATCAAAACATTATAAATGACCTAATTATATTAAGCCCTTAAATTAAATTAATTTAATTGCAGTGCTTCTGGGTGGCAATACAGATCAGGACGCTCAACACAAGTCATCTTCCTCACCTTCTGATTCCCTTGCCCACAGTGTAAATTCTGTATAGTAAATCAGTGCCATGGGAATCAAATGAACTGAAGTTGCTGAGTGTTTTGAAATGGCTAAATACTACACTAATACAAATTACTATATGCTGAACTGGACGAAACTAGGGCTCTATCAGGGACACCCCTGACTACCCTTGATAGTTAAGGAACCAGAGCACATAGCCTGCATCCAGATTGCTCTGAAGCTCCTGAGCTAGCAAGCTCCATAACTGAACGACTCACTGTGTAAGCACAGTCAAGTAACCATCTGTTCAAGTATTCACCTCAAAGTATTCGTCTTTCACGCCAGTTCTAATTTTCCCATATTTCAAAAACAAGTTATTCGTGCTATTCCTGTCTTTCATGAAATTCATCATAGTGCTTCTCAGTCTTCATTTTCCCAGACCAGAGCCCAATCTATTTTCTCTCCTTATATGAAAGCCCCTCTCTTCCCATCTTCATTTAGTAGCCTTTTTATGGATCTCCTTTCTTGTTTTAGCCAAAATACACTCATTCCACAGCCAGCGAGTAAATGTATTGGATTTTCTCATCAGGAAAAAAATATAGAACACTGGGGCATTATTTCTCCTGCATTTTGCTGGCTTTATTGGCACACCAGGTGGTGTCATACAGAATAGTGGTAACTAGCATTTATTCACCACCTGCTGTGGTGCATATTACATTTATCAATTCCTTTAATCTTCACAGCAAACCTATGAGGTAGGTATATTGTTATTCCCATTTTATAAATGAAGAAACTGAGAAATTAAGTAACCCATCCTCGGTCCTATGGCTAGTAAGATGTTGGACCTGGGATTTGAATCTAGGTCTGAGACTAGAGTGCATGTGCTTAACTACTAGGCTATATAGCCTCTCACTATAGATGAGTTCTCCCTCTACCATTCTCTAAATATCCTTTTCCCAACTGACATTCACTTTTCTGTCCATCCCCTCAGATATTAAAATCTCTTCCTGTAGAGTATTTCACTTAACTTTGGTTTTTCTTACCCAGACTAGCTTAGTGTCTTATGCAAACTTACATAGTGCCCTCTCTTTTGGCTCACTTCAGAAAAACAAAGAAGACAACCCCAGCTCCATTCCCAGGGTGCCTACTATTTACACTTCTCCACCCAGATAAATACCATGTTGGTGTAGGAGCTAAATATGAGTACAACTTGTAATTGCTGGAGATGGATCACAGCCCATAGATTACCTCATCCTCACCCCTGCCTCCCCTCCTATGCTATATATCAGGAGTTTCCCCAGCCATAAAAACCTCCAGTAATTTGGGCACTGGATTTGTTGACAAGGCAATTAAGACTACGTCTCTGGTGCAGATAATCAGAAAGTCCACCACTATAAACTAGCCGAAGCAACCGTGTCCTTTGATGTAAGCTTATGTCCAATGTTGGGTAGGTTGTTTTTCCCCCACAATTGCTGAATTCCTAAAGACCCACCCTATAAAGCCAATATGATTATCACAAGTGAGAATCTGGTGGAAAGCCAGTGTCCTAAATGATTAACAACAAGAGTATAGATATAAATAGCTTTCAATGACATCAAGTTCTCCTTCAAAATAAGCAACTGGAAAACATCCCACCCTTTGTTTAATTACCAAGATATAAGTTTACAACTCTCTGTTGCAGCCACTGCTGGCAACACCTAGGTAGCAATTTGTTTTTGTCAAGGTTTTTTAGCCATAAGGAACAGAAATCCTTATCTAAAAAAAGAGAGAGAGAAAGAAAAGGCAGGCAATGAACTCCTTTATCTTTTGCTTCTCTGAAAAACTATCTCGGGTGGTAGAGGTGAGTGTTGTAGGATCTGAGAAGTCATCTCATGGATACCGACAAGCAGGAAATGAAGTTTGAATAGGCCTTTGAGGTTTGGATCTGAGAAGACACCTAGAGCCAAAGGCATGCTCTTACTGAGTCCCTTGTGTGGTCTCTTAACCCGCTGTTTGTCTGATATAGCCTCCTCTCTGCAAACCAGCTGTCTCTGCTTATTGCTGGTTTCTCCTCTCTCACAACCTCAGCTTGTCCATGTGGCATGAACTGACTTTGGTCCTCATTCAACATGACCTTAAGAATCTGGCACCAACCAATGACTGACAATGGTCTCTATGTCCATTAACTCAAATTTTCAAGCAAGATAACTTGGTTGGCCACTGACCAGATTATGAACTGATAATGTCAGTTTCAAGTGGCCACCCAAGTCTAAGTTATTGGCAGGGCTGTGGGTAAGGGAGATTTCCCAAAGAAGAAGGCATAAGCAGAGCAGGGAACTCAAAAAAAATCTACCATGATGTTAAACTATAATTGCTATGAAGTAAATAACCATCAGATGGAACCTAACACTTAATGAAGTTGTATAGCCAACGAAAGGACTAACAATCAAGGTGTTTCAGAACCTCACCAATTTCATTCAATCTGAGTACTCACTGAATAATTAATTGAGGTATAAAAGCAGAATTACTTCTCAGAAAGGATTCACTCATGGATAGAATGACATCCAGATGGAGTATGGAGCAGCACTAGCAAGTCAATATGCTCCTGATAGGTTCATATAGGCTCAATGGGTTCATATCACTTTCTGTGGCTCTTGGAAATTAAATAAGTCTAAACATCATGAAGTAAAATAATTGGTGCTCATGTGAAAGTCTCCATCAATGGTGCTAATGATAAAAAGAATGAATGGCCCTATTCATCCTTCCCTTCCCAGCTCCCTCTTCCTATTCTGTTCTTAAACTAAGTCTACCCCAATCATATAAAGTCCAGCAGCTACAGTGCTCTTAGGAGGCCATACCAGGGACCAATGGTACGAGGGGCCAGGAAAGATCTGGCATATTTTTACCCAGAAATAGTCAGGGTTCTCTGGCCAAAGGAGAGTCTGAGCTCTAGTCAAAAAGGAAGCAAAGGTCATTGCCAGAGAAAATATGTAAAACATTAGGAATGAGTGTTGAGGCAAGGCTGTAAGCAGGAAAATGAGTCAGCCCCCAGGTCAGAAGCACGGAGGATCTGTGGAGAATAATATGGAGTGTGAAGTAGGTCAAGACAAGCGGCTCTGAAGTAAGTTCATGAATGTCAGAGTGGTGTTGAAAGCCTGCTTTTATGTGGGGCTTGGGTGTCAACTCTGTGGAGCAGGACACACCCATGCCCAGCTCACAGATCTTCCCCTAACAGCTGGGAGAGACAGGGCTTGGAAGGTTGGCCTGATGGCTTTCCTGGTGAAAGTCTGCTGTGCCCCTAGCATTCTGTGATGGTTCTTCTCAGCTCAGGTGCCAGAGCTGGTCTCAATGTCATCGGGAATGCAGGCTTTCTGCTTCTGTTTACAAGGACAAGCGGGGTGGGATGCCAGCAGGATCCCAGTGTACAAGGGAAGAATGGCATGGATGGGAGAAACTAGAAGTAAGATATGGGGCTCTCAACTCCTGCAACTTACAAAGGGGCCAGGAGCTCTGCTTTAGTTGGTAACCTGAGTCAGAAGGATGCAGATGTGCTCAGAGTTGACCTAGACCAACATCATTACTTGGATTTCTAACAGGATGACTGGTGAAAGGGACTCTAATTTTTCCATTTGGCGGGAAATTTATCATTTGAGGATTGCTCGCAATTGCTGTTTTCTAGCAACAGAGACAATAAGTCCATTTCCATCTGGTTCTATCACTTCCATCTATCACTTCCTTTCCAGAAATAAGGCTTAGGTTCCAGCTCTGAAGCTGGAAGGAGGCTGGCCCTCCTACCCCACATACTCCCAGCAAAGCAAAGGTTGGCCAGGAGGTTGTTGGAAATGAGGTGAGCAAGTGTGGACAGAGCACTTTTTATGGTCACAGTGGGCTGGTCCACCCACCTATCTCCCCCCCAGCCCAATTCCCTGGGGAAATATACCTTTAGAGTAAATAACTCCCACTGCTATGCAGATTGTTGGTTTACTGGATAGTAACAATTATGAAAATCATTTGCACAGTCTTCCCTGCACTCAGTTTGAAAAGTCTATTTTCACTAGGTAGAGATAGATAAGTTGGCCCATGATGGAGTCAGAAGTCAAGGCCATTAGCTATTTAAATGCTTTGCCCTGGGCCAGAGCCCTTTAGTAAGAGATCAGCTGGAACATAAATCAAGTTAGAAAAGAATTGGTATAGTTAAACCTAAAGAACATCTGTAGTCCTGCCATTGTGGTTAGAGTATCAGCCCTTGGACTAAAGGTCATGGGATTGATTCCGGTCAAAGGCACGTGCCTCAGTTGTAGGCTCGATCCCAGGCCTCAGTCGGGGTGTGTGAGGGAAGCAACCAATCGATGTGTCTCTCTCACATTGATATTTCTCTCTGTGTGTCTCTCCCCTCCCTTCCACTCTCAAACAATCAATGGGAATAAAATATCCGGGGGGATTGGGGGGGGGGGGTAAGAGGGGGGGAAAGAGGAAGAGGAGGGGAGGAGGAGGGGAGGAGGAGGGGGAGGAAGTGGAGGAGGAGGAGGAGGAGGAGGAGAACTGTATGTCCTTAGGGCTGCCTAGCTAGAACTTTAAATAGTTATCTTGACACCATCTAAACCTCCCAACTGAAGAGAAGGTGACCTCAGAACTCTGTCTCCTGGATCTTCAACATGCATTTTCAGGGCCAGCCAGTGGTGGTGCTGTGGTCCCTACAGGACCACCCTCATCAGGGGCTCATTTAAGGCCAGGTAAGGGGAGTATAGCCAGCAGGGGTTAAGGAAGATAAAGGATCACCACTCACCCCAGTCAGGAGAGCATGAAGGAGGCCATGCACTGCTGCTAAAACAAGGTGAAGCTATCACACAGCCTACAGGGTAGTCCTCTGAGCCCCACAGGCCCCCAGGCCCTGCCCATGAGTACTACTGCTTTCAAGAAACATGAGGCCTCGATGTGTGATCACCGCCACACTCATCAGCTGCTCTGAGGACAGCTTTTCTGCCTCTTGCTGTGAGAAGTATCTCACTATTGTAACATTATCTGGATCCCTCAATTAGAGGTGACACAGCTGAACCCCACCCACACAAGGGACTCCCTCACAATGATGCTCTACCTTCGGAATCGGAAAAGGAAACTGAATATTTCCTTGAATGAACAAGAAATTTTCTAGCAACACAAACATGCCCAGGGACCAAACGGCTCTGACATTAAAATGCTCCAGCGTGACCAGATTCAGTTTACCCATCACCCAGATCTGCGCACTTGCCTGCTGCTGGGCTGAGCGGATCTAATATGGCTTGTGCTGCCCCCACAGCTGTGGATCCAGATATCACTACTGATGTTACTGCACGGCCCTCATTCACCCACGGGCACATCAGGCCCCTCTTGCCTCCCACCCAGGCCTTCTCTATTGCTGCTGAGGTGTGAGTCACTACTGAGATCTGAGCTGGCCACTTACAGGCTTGTGCAAACTAGAAGTGCAAGTCTGCCTTGGAGTAGATTCTGGTCAAGAGAGGAGAGGAGCCACTGAATAAAGCCTTTCCTGTCCTCCCCCTGGAAGTTCTGCCCTGAAATGCAGTCACCCGTATGGATTCTCTGAAAATGCCCCACAAGATCAAACAATAGCAAGCAGTGACAGATCAAAATACATCTTTCATATTCTCCCTCTTTCGTTTCCCTTCCTCCTCCCGCCCCCCACTTCTGCTTCTCTGGTGCTGCTTTTGCCAATTAAGTGGTAGCGTATTTGGCTCAGGCTCTGCTGTTCCAGACTAAGACGGGTCACAATAAGAGGCAGCTTCCAAGTCCTGGCAGGGCTCTGGGGTGGCAGCTGGTGCTGCACAGGGTGGGCCTGGCAGCTCCACCCCAGCCTCTGCAGCTGGCAGGAGGGTGCTGGCAGGGTGCAGGGGCTGCAGAGCTCCCGCCAGCACTGCCAAGGCCATGGGAGGGAAAGTGATGGTTCAGAACTCTTGAGGCGCTGCCCAAGGGGTGCAGGCAAAGGAGAGAATCCGCGGAGCCCTGGAAGGACATGTGCCCAGGGCAGCCAGCGGGAGCAGAGCTGGAGGGAGACTATGCATTGGCGCCAACGGGAGAAAGCCAAGGTCAGCTTCAGTTTGAGTGTCAAGATAAAACAGAAAGAGAATGAGAAACACAAGGTGTGAAAGGTGTCATGGCATGGTGTTAAGTTCTAAGGCACATCCACTGCAAAGACAGGAGGGCCTGCACTCCTTCTGGGCGGGCAGTAATGACCAGGCCTGAGGTCTAAGGGCCTTCAGCAGGAGCAGACCCTACTAGTCAGCAGCCACTGAGGGACAAAACGAGGGCTGGCGAGCCATGCAAATCCGCGACATTCCTCCACATCTCAGGTGTGTGTCCAGCACCCTTTCTTCACGTTGTTTCCTGCAGCCATTTCTATTCCACTTGGCAAAGTGCCCCAAGTTAAGTGTTCCTGAGGCTGCATGCTATCTTTTGGAAAAAGCAGGAACTCCTAAATGGAGAGGAAATACCCTTAACAACAGCATAGAGTAGTAGAGGGGGGCTGATGTTTCTAAGTGAAATCCCAGCCTGCTCACCCACCAGCTGTTCCATTTCGACAAATTACCTCTCAAAGCCTCACATTTCTAAACTGTAAAATAGAAACACTAACAACTAGCTGACTCCTAACAACTAGTTGAGAGAAATCCCAACAACTGACAATTTGCAATGAGCAGGAGATGCATGTGTGAAACTGCTTAGCACACGGCAGGCAGAGCAGGTAGGATTCAGTCAATGCCAGAACCCAGTGGTGACACTGAAGCTCCCATGTGAGAAGCTGACAGCAGTACTGCTAGACGACCACTCTTACAGACTGAAGTCTGCACGTTCCAGGTGCTATTGGCCCCAGCCCTGAGGGTGCCACACAACAATCTGCAATGAGTAAACTGTCATGTTTGCTCCAGCGGATTAGTTGGGGCTACAGAGGCCACCAGATGCTGGGCGAGGGCACACAAGAGGGAAAGGTGGAAGGTAAGTCTCTCTCACCCCTACAGAAAGGTTCACACCTCCGGGTAGGCACTATTAAGTCCTCAGCACCAGAAAGGACCCAAAAAGGGGCTGGTTTCAAAATATTTTTATCCTTGCTCGAAATAACATCAGGGCTCGAGATAGAACTTGTGAAGCACAGGGATGTAGGTGAAAGGGGCTCATCCCTTGCTTTGTGTGCACATGTACACACACAACAAAGGCACACACGGGACACTCCCCTTTCACCAACCCCTCGCCTTTTTCTGCTCCCTTCCAAAGGCATCCAAAGACCTCAAGCTGTCTCTGTAGCCCTCTCCAAAAGCATACTCAATTCTAACGTTTAAAAATGTCCTATTGCACCCTAGCCGGTTTGGCTCAGTGGATAGAATGTCAGCCTGCAGACTGAAAGGTCCCGGGTTCGATTCCAGTCAAGGGCATGTACCTCAGTTGCAGGCCTCCCAGCCTGGGCCCTGGTCAGAGCATGTGCAAGAGGCAACCAATCGATGTGTTTCTCTCATATAGATATTGATATTTCTCTCTGTCTTTCCCTCTCTCTTCCACTCTCTCTAAAATGTCATTTGAAAAATCCTCAGGTGATGATTAAAAAAAATAATTTTTAAAAAGTGTCCTATTGCCCTCACATCACAACTTACCTACCATGAGATGCATTTCCTCACCACTGTACCTAAGACTGAGCAATCTAGGTCCTTGTATAACCTGCCCACGGAACAAGCTCACATTTGACAGGAGCCTCTTCAAATCAGAATGACTTCCTACAAAGAAATGATTCTAAAAATGGGAATCCAGCCCCACAGCTGGACGGTAAAAAGGTATCTGGGAGATACCATTTTCAGCACCCTCAGTTCAGGCCACACTGAGGCCCAGTCTCGTTCTACACATGATGGGCTGATTTTCCTCTCGGGTGTAAAGCTAGCACCAGACAGTTAAGTCCACCGTTAACTTGTTGATCAAGGAGATCTCTTTCTGGTCACAAACGGGCGACCGGTTGCTCTTCCCAGGGCTGAGCAGTGCTCCCGAAGCTTGACCCTGTCTGGACGCGTATCGGGAGCATCTAATGACCCCGTACATAGTGCACAGCCCACAAAGCCCGACGTCACTGCACAGACACGAAGCTCTCTCGGAACATGCTGCTCAGTGAACTGTCCTTACATTTGCCGGTCTGACAGGAAGTCACGCTACCACTGATGATAAGGATAACACACTGTGAACAGCAGCTTCCACCTCCTCCATGGACCACTCTGTGGGAATTAAACACTCTAGAAATCAAACAAAAGAGCCTTTGAGTGAATCAGAACCAAATTCAGAAGGATCTAAGCAGATTAATGCATATTCTCTCTTAATGATGCTTAAAATGTTAAATGTAAAACTTTCCCTTCCACATAGCATGAGGCTACACGAGGGGGATGTCTTTCCGCCTCCCTTCCTGGTCAGCAGGCCCCGTATTAGGCCAGGGTCCAGCCCGCCCTGGTCATCAGTCAGCGGCAGCGAGGGTGGGGCCCGCTACCCACCATGTGCCAGGAATGCTCTCCACCACCCAGTGAGGGGAACTGGGAAATCATTCTCCACACTGACCAGAGGAAGAAACTAAGGCTCAGAGAAATGAAATATCTTGGTCCAAGACACCGAGCTAATAAAAAATGAAAATATAAAAATTTAAAAAATAAAAACTATAAAGTCAGAGCTTTTCATAGTCCTGTCTTCACACGGGCGCTTAGAAGAGTTCACAAAGCCCCTTTCCAGGGAGAGCACACTGGCAACAGCGGGCACCAGGACATGCCCCTCCATAGTCTATTTTACAGCTGAAAATGTCACACAGTCAGAGCCCGTTCAAGTCATAAACCCAAGACAGAAGTATGAATGAGAGGCCTTTCCTCTGTAGTGGGTGACAGCTGCCCTCTGCACCCCTAAACCTGGGGCTCCAGGTTACATCAGCACAGCACCCTCTGTGTCTGCTCCCCTGACCAGTCTTAGGTTTCTCAAGGCTGGGCCTGGGTCCCCCTCACCTGTGTCCTCCTCTGTGGCCCCAGGTCTACTGCACAAGATGGACACAGGCAAGGGCTTGCTGGCTACACGAATCCTTCTTTGGGTGCTGTCCACCTCCTGCCGTGGCAGCACACTCAGGGGTCTTAGCCCCCTTACCAGCCAGTGGTCCCAGGATATGGCCCAGCCTTTCTCTCTCCTGTGTCCTGTTCCCTCTGGACCCTGCTCTCCCCTCATGACTTTGGAAAGTACTGGTTCAATCAATTAATGAACCTTTATTTATGATTTGAGCAGGCCAGACAACAATGCTTTAGCTCCTGAGGAGTTCCTAAAATGTCCTATACCAGCAAGGATGGGTAGAGAGAGGATTGGTTTAAGGGAGCTCTTGATATCACCCTTCACAGGCAACAAGTCCCCCCACCTGTGGGAAAACAAGGATTGTCCCCCACCAACTTCAGGCTCCCTGACCAACAAAAAAAATACTTCAGATTCACAAAAATTCCCAAGTGCAATAAAAAGCCTATATTCTGGGCCTATCGCTGTGCAATTCACTGCCAATATGAGAGAGAGGTTTAACTTGGTCTGCCAGGAAAACAGAGCTGAAGAGTAATCACAGTCTTTGATTGTGGTTGGGTTTAATTATGGAAATCTATTCATGCGCGTACACAGAGAGCTTCACAAGCATGGTGGAAAACCATTTCTCTTTATATGTATTTATAGGGAAAGAGCCTTCTCAAAGGTTCTTTATTAATAAATATAAATACTTCAAACAAACAAGCCAAAATAGGGTTCCACCTTTCATGGGACATATTTTCTAATTATGTCATATTACCGTTCTCTCTCTCTTGATTCCAGTAAAAAGCCAGGAGGAGCTCCAGCCACTGAACCAGATCGGGGGGCTGAGTCACTTATATAGAATGGAATATGTATGGTATCGAGACTGGTGAATACAAACGATGTTCAACACAGAGGTGTTGGAATATCACCTAATTGAAGTGAACATGTTAAAATATCTTGGCTGAAAAAATAGCAAAAAGGCAGTGAACGCTTTAAATCTTTGTGCTTTCTTATTTTAATATAGAAAATACTATATCTGGAAATCAGACAAAATAATGAACAGCCTTTATTTTTATTTGCTTTGAATCAAATTTCAAATTAATGTTTTAACTTCCAGCATGCAAAATAAAAACACAATTTCCCCTAAAACGGTTAATAACAATTAATTTAAGAATGATAGGCTAAAATACAAAATGCATAAAAGTGGAAACAGAGAAGTAGATTCAAATAAATGTTTCCATTTGCTGGATGTAAATTCCCTTACTATAATAACCATTTTTAATGTCCAAAATCTTCCCCACTTAGCCTACCCTTGTAAAATGTCAAAACAACTGGTTAACGTTCTCTCACACCTTATTTACAATATATCTGGACATCTTTTTTGTTCCACCTCAACATATATCCAGAAACTAACTCATTCTCACTTCCTCCACGTTCTCCCCTAATCCATCATGATTTACCACCAGATTGCTGCATGGCCTGTTTTTACTGCCTTACTGAGTATTCTCAAGCCAGAGTGATCCTACTAAATATGTAAGTTAAATCCTTAGGCGCTTTTCTGCTTAGAATCCTCCATTGGTCCCCAGCTCCCCAAGAGTGAAAGTCAAACTCCTTAAGAATTTGGTCTCTCTCTCTACTCCCTCCTCATTCACGCCCTGCAGCCACACGCACTGCCTTGAACATGCTGACTTCTTAGGACTTTGCCCTTGCCGTCCATCTTGCAGAAATGCTTTTCACCCGGGTATCTTCAAGGCCTATTCCCTCGTGTCTTTCAAGCACCGTTCGAGTGTCATCTTCTCACCCAGCTCCTCCCTGACTACCCTGTGTACTTGCTCTCCTTCTGTCCCTTCTCTGCCTTCCTTCTCTCCTTACATAGCACTTGCCCCTGTAACTTACTTGTTTGTTGCTGCCTCCTCCCACTAAAATGTAAGATCCACTGGGGCAGAGACCTCGACTGGTCATTTCACTATTCTAGCCCTGAGCCTAGAAAAGTATTTTTAACATGGTAGGAACTTAAATATTAGCTTAATGAATGAAATACTTTTTTGTGGAGAGGTATGTGCTGCACATGTATGTGCACATACCATGGTTTTAGCACCCTTCTTTATTCTCTGGTAAGTTTTTATCTCCTACTTGATAAGTAAGGTTTGCACTATTTGCAAGCCTTGCTCAAATAAATTCATAAATGTCTTTTTCTTCTGTATCATAATAGTATCACAAACCAATGTATCCTTTAGACAACCTAGAGTTTTTGCTAAATTTAAATGCCTTTATGAAGAATGTGTATATTCTCTAACCAGCCAGAACAATCCTTCTCATACTGTCTTACCTTCATCCATTTCATACATTTGTGTAACTCTTCTGGTCTCTAAATGAGCTTCACTCAGTGACACCCGCACAGAGCACTATACATTTCATAAACCAGCCCCGTTTCCAGCTGCAACCTTCTAATTTAACTTATCTAGCAATTCCACTTGTGGGCCAAGAACCACCACTTTCTTAAATCACTTTTTCCTTTATTCATTTTCATCATCAGTCTATCCTATGACCCTTCCGGGACTACTTCTCACAACCAAATAAGCACCGTAAGCAAGCATCACTGTGTCAGCCGTGAGGGACAGCGAATGGAGCTTTCCTGCTGAGTGGATGCCGGGAGACTCTCTAGATTGTCTCCTTCCCACTAGTAACCGTGTACATTATACCAAGGCATCAGTGGTGTTTGATGTATCCTACTTCTAGATCCTAGAAGTGTGTCACAATATATCGGACAAGCATGGTGTCCTGTGTGATGGTCAACAAGCCTGTGGACAAAATAGTTCCAGAAAGAAGATCTGAGCCTGAGGCAAGGCAGTGAAGTTACCCTGCTGCTCCTGCCAGACAAAGTAAGCTACTTAGAGTATTCTGTGCCCATCTGCCAGACAAAGTAAGCTACTTAGAGTATTCTGCGCTCATCTGCCAGACAAATGAACGCACAGCAAATGCAGGCATGTGTGAGCCTCTCCAGTCAAGTGCCTGCATCTTGAACAGAGCAAGTGTCCACGAACCGCTGTAAGGCCTTCATGTTTCCTTTTCCCCAGTTGCTCTAGTTGCACACTCGGGCCACTTCGGTAGGGCCCCACCTACCAAGTTCTTTACCTTGCTTCCAGTGAAAGGCTACTGAGCTTACGAACTGATCTCTGTCTCAGAATTAGGCTATGATTTCCCATTATAATAGCTAAAATCGAGCTTCTGTTTGCAAGAAGACCAGAGTATTTTTGTTATAAAAATCAAGTAGCACAGCTAAGTGCCAATTTCAGTCACAAAGATCCCATTATCAATGCCATTTCCAAAGATGTCTTTTGATCATGTCAATTAAAATGCCCATCCTGCTGCCTACTGTGGTAGCCATGTTGCCCTCCTTGCCTTCTGATGGTAAGGTGCTACTACGTAATTAAGCTCCATTATCCCAGGATCAGAGTGCCCGTTTAGCATCATCCATCAGCACCACTAGCCTCCAGAGAATGGCCACTCGTTTTCCCCCAAAGATGCTTGTGGGTCTCTCTCAAGCTCTTGTTGAAGAGAGTCTCATCAAGACCCTCTCAAGGGACATAGTTAAAATATGGGGTTCAATACCCATGATATATCCCCTCCAACAATCTTACCTCCCTACGTGTTTGAATGCCTGGCTCCTACAGTCTATAAAGAAATGTCTAATGTCTCAGGGGGCTCAAGTCCAAGTTTTTGTCAACCACTCAAGGAAACGACTGAATCAATGCCTCCTATCCAAGCTACAACAATGGACCTGAACCTCTGATGAAGTGCTCCCACAGCAATAGGCTACAACCCATCTCAAATTGTATTTGTCTTTCTTGGACATAGAACCTTCAAAAAAATCTATCCTCATACATATTTCCCAGATTTTCCTCCAATATTAGTTGGCAAAGCCTTTCAACTTTTAGCACCATAAGCCACCTCCTCCAAGGTTTGACTTTCTCATTGGCATCAAAGTCCAGTTATAAATTTGGAAATAAGGGGCATAAGGATAACTAACTTTGTAATGCAACTCCTTCAAGTGACATAAAGCTCACTCAATCACAATACCAGATATCAAGCTATATTACAAAGCCACTGATCTCAAAACTGCCTGGTACTGGCTCAAGAACAGACATATAGACCAATGGAACAGAACAAAGGAGGCAAGAGCATACAATGGAGTCAAGACAGTCTCTTCAATACATGGTGTTGGGAAAATTGGACAGATACATGCAAAAAAATGAAACTAGACCACCAACTTACACCATACACAAAAATAAACTCAAAATGGATAAAGAGCTTAAACTTAAGACGGGAAACCATAAAAATCTTAGAAGAATCCATAGCCAGCAAAATATCAGACATATGTAGCAGCAATATCTTTACTGATACAGTTCCTATGACAATGGAAACTAAGGAGAAAATAAACAAATGGGACTGCATTCAAATAAAAAGCTTCTGCACAGCAAAAGAAACCATCAACAAAACAACAAGGAAGCCCACTGCATGGGAGAACATATTTGCCAATGTTACATCCCATAAGGGTTTCATCTCCAAAATTTATAGGGAACTCATACAACTGAACAAAAAGAAGATAAACAATCCAATCAAAAAATGGGCAAAGAACTTAAATAGACACTTTTTGAAAGAGGACATACAGAAGGCCAAGAGACATATGAAAACATGCTCAAAGTCACTAATCATCCGAGAAACGCAAATCAAAATGAAAATGAGATACCATCTCATACCTGTCAGAATGGCTATCATCAACAAATCCACAAACAACAAGTGCTGGCGAGGATGTGGAGAAAAAGGAACAATGGAATACTATGCTGCTGCGAAAAAGGAGGAACTCTTACCATTTGCAACAGCATGGATGAACCTGGAGAGCATTATGCTAAGTGAAATAAGCCAGTCAGAGAAAGATAAATATCACATGATCTCACTCATTTGTGGAATATAATGAACAACATAAAATGATGAACAAAAATAGATCAAGAGACATAGAAGCATTAAAGAGACCATCAAACTTCAGAGGAGCTGTAAGAGATCAACCAAAGGACTTGTATGCATGCATGTAAGCATAACCGTGAGGGCATGTGCTGGGGGGTGGGAACGGCCGGGGAGACATCAATGAGGGATAAAGGAGACATATGTAATACTTTAAACAATAAAGAATTTAAATTTTAAAAAAACTCAATCAAGACAGGAATAGTCTCACCTGGCCAGTGTGGCTCAGTGGTTGAGCATTGACCTATGAGCCAGGAGGTCACAGTTCAATTCCAGGTAAGGGCATATGCCCAGTTGTAGGCTCTATCCTGGTATGGGGAGTTCAGGAAGCAGTCAATCAATGATTCTCTCTCATTACTGATGCTTCTCTCGCCCTTTCCCTTCCTCTCTGAAATCAATAAAAATATTTTTTAAAAAGGAATAGCCTCATCAAAGAGGTGCACAGATGCTGCTTCGCTGGCAGGGGCAGGGGCGGCTTGATGACTCTGGGAATTCTGGGGACCCTGAGTTCACCAAACCCTCCCATAGCCCTGCTCTAGTTCTCAGGGCCTCACCCTTTCTCCCTAAATGCCCACACTTGAACATAGGTGACCTGGCTGTGAACTCAACTGGCATTCTAATTTAGCAGCCCACATTTGGCTTTGACCTTTTCAACTCTGAACCACAACACATGAGATTCTCTTAGAGCAGTCATCGTAAGTTCCTAGTTTTTAATCCATGCGGGGAGGGGGGGGGCAGAATTTGAGCTCATATTCTCTTTCTTGAAGCTTTCCAGCACTATTAGAAGCAGCTATCACCCATGTCAGTCCTTCAAATCCTTATCCGTTCACATTATTTTACGGAAGCTCCCACTTGTTTCCCAAAAGCTTTTTCTTCGAGGAGCACTTCATTCTAGTTCACAGGTGATTTATCTGCTGATTTGCCACTGAATTTTAGGGTATGCCACAGTCTTATCCCTTAGGCAGCTGAATTTTTCATACCTTCAGCTCCAACTAAGCCAGACAACCAATCCCATCTCTCTGTGGTTCCATTTCCTGCAACCATTCCTGGTGTTAAACTTCATACCAATCAAGGTTCTTAGTGGAAAATAATAGAAATAACAAAACGGAGACTGGCTGCTTTAAGCTGAAGTGGAATTAATTAAAACAATGTTAGATATTTTCACGTAATCACTAAGAAAGCTAGAGAAGCACTTTGGGAAACAATCAGAAACAATAGGAAGCTACCAACCACAACCAAAGTCATGCCACACAGTTCAAGGCTGCTGCCTCCACTGGGCCACTCAGCAAGCTCGCTGACCAACATCACACACCAGAGACAGGAAACACTGTTAGGACTGCTGCCACTCTGCCTCACTAGACCGACATTTTCATCACCACTGCTGACACTGAGTGGATTCTCCACTCTTCCTGTTCCACCCGTCAGTTCAGAGTGGGAATGCCTGATGGGCTGGCATGTGTCCTAAGGCCACTAGGAAACTGAATAGTGGGACTTCCCAGATTCTATGGTTAGAGGCAAGATCTGAATTCTGCTAACATTCACAAAGTAGGGAGTTTCTCAAACACAGGAACATGAGAAGAGGAATTATATGCTAGGCAACCAATAAGAAAGAAAAAAAAGAGACAAATATCCCCTCTGATACCTTCTTTATATTATTTGGAAGCATCATTACAATAGAAGAAGATAGATTTTTATGTGAGCCAAAGTTGGAGATTTTCCATTCTAAGGGGAAAATAGTGTTGCAAAAGTTTCTTTGATTTGTGGGTGTTTGGCATCTATGAAGAAGAGGAATGTCAAAGAAGGGGGGAAAATCTAGACAAGAGTAAAAGTTCCCTTGAGTTTAACCATGCAAATTAGAGAACCTGAAAATAATATTTTGTTTCATCATCCTTTTTTCAGTTCTCAATAAGTATTTAAAATATCTGCTAAGATTTCTCAAGAATCTATTACTATTCCATGAGAACCTACAGGAGAACATTTGCTACCAATTTGAATGGATATACCATCAAAGAAAAGAAAATTCTTATAATAATTTTATTTCATGTTTCCCTTTAATGTGTTTGGAGCACATTAAAGCAAAGTATGTTGACGTAATCTGCCCTATAGGTGGTTTTAGATCATTTTCCATTGGTAAGAAGCAGGGCATTTTATTTCTTCATATTAAGAAAACAAAAGATAGAGAAGTACAGAAAAACACAGTGATCTCTCAATTTAAGCAGGGATGTATTCCTCTCTCTTGCTATAAATCACTTGAACACTCTATATAAGTGCTTTAATTTGTCTGTTTGTTAGCATTTGAATAGTTACATTTATTTTACTGTGTGTGTTTTGATTATAGATAACTGAAAGACAAAACACTTTAAAATGTGGTTAGATGGACCATAAGGAGGAGTGACAGAAAGAGAAAAAAGGACATACCAGTAGTAAGAGGAGGACAAAGAGGGAAGTGAAGTGACTTTACTATTTCCTCTGTGGAAGTATGCGAATGTGCATATGAATTTGTGTGTGATTTTGACTAGCAAATTTGCTCCATTTCAATAGAAGCCTTAAACTCCACAATTCTTTTTTTTTCCCCTCAGTATTGTGGACCCTAGGAAAGAAGATACTTACTAGAAGGACTCTTAGTGGCTAACTGGGTAAACATTTTTTAAAAACAGAGCCTAGCAGCCATTTCTATATAGGGGCCTCTCACACTGCACTTCAGGGAAAACCTGCACTGAACTGCCTTCCTGCACTGTGTTCCTGCCATCTGAGCCAGCCCTTATAAAGGAGTTCCTGGAATCCTATTTCAACCAATAGTACTGAGGCTTTCCCAGCCCAAGAGAAGCTATGCAGCTATATCCTCATCAGCAATTTCTCTCACCAGAGTGGCTCCATTCTGAACAGTCAGGACAGTGCCTTTTGGACCAATCAAACCGTGAGGATTTGGAGTCCTCATTTGCATGAGGATGGACCAATCAGGAACCAGGCACAGGGACTTCCATCCATATAAGCCTGCTCCCCTCTTGTTTGGAGACCTCACTTTCCCTTTCCACCAAAGACTAATGAGTGCATTTTCCCAGCTGGAGCTGAAACACTAAAAATGTCTCCCAGGAGCAGAACTGACCAGAGCAGGAGCAGAGCAGAGCACACAAGGCAGAGCAGTGCATACTGCACAGTGGACCAGAGCAGAGCAGAGCTGTCTAGCTAACGCAGGGCCTGGCCCCAGGGCCCCCTCACCCCAGGGCCACCTTTCAGCAGTGCCATTCCACAGCCATGCTGCTTCAGAATTGAGCTGTAACACTACTGTGCTGTTCCACAGCCATGCTGTTCTCACAGCTGTGCTGTACCTCAGTTGAGCTGTTGGCACTGAATAAAGTTTCCTTCATCACATCCCAAACTGGGGATTCTTGTTGGTGTTGAATTGGCACCAACAACTATTGATTGACAGTATAAAAACTAATGCTAGTCATTCATAACAGCCAAGACATGGAAACAATCAAAGTGTCCATAGATAGATGAATAAATAAAGAAAATACACACACACAAACACACACACACAAATATTATCCAGCCACGCAAAGAAGAAAATCCTTCCATTTGCAATAACATGGGTGGACCTTGAAGGCATTATACTAAGTTAAATGAGACAGAGAAAGACAAATACTGTATGATCTCACTTATATATGAAACTAGAGGCCCAGTGCACAAATTCGTGCACCAGTGGAACCCCTCTGCTTGGCCGGCCAGATCAGGCCAAAACTGGCTCTTTGACATCCCCCAATGGGTCCCAGATTGTGAGAGGGTGCAGGCCAGGCTGAGGGACCCCACCGGTGCACAATAAGGGCTGAGGAGGGATACGAGAGGTTGGCCAGCTGGGGAGGGACTGTGGAAGGGCTCCAGGGTGTGTCTAGCCCATCTCGCTCAGTCCCAATTGGTCAGACCCCAGAAGCAAGTTAACCTACTGATCGGAGCATCTTCCCCCTGGTGATCAATGCACATCATAGCAACTGGTCGACTGGTCAACTGTCTGCCCCCTGGTGGTCAGTGCACATCATAGCAGTTGAGCAGCCTTAGCATATCATTAGCATGTTACGCTTTGATTGGTTGAACGGCCGACCAGACACTTATTAGGCTTTTATTATATAGGATGTAAAAAAAAAACCAAACTCATTGTTGGAAGAGATAATCAAGAGGATATGACCGCAGGTTGATCCTTGAGCTGGATCAGGGCAATCAGAAGCTCTGCATGCCCTTCCCTATCCCTGGAATGATAGCGCCGCCAGTGGTTCCCACAGTGGGAGCTGTTCTGAGGACTCGGCCCTGAGAGAGGAAGGCTGGTTGAGATTCCCTGGCTGGTGCATGTGATTGAGGCCAGTAAAGGCCTCAACAAAAACTTTAGGATTCTTGCAGGCGAATGTGGAGATCTCCTCATCTTGCAGCCACCCAAGACAACCTCTCATGTAAATTCCCTTGCTTTTTAATTCTGCCACCTGCCAATCTGGAGAGGTCTGCCCCTTTCTTCGGTCTCTCCTGAGGCCAGTTTCAGATTATACCTGGGAACCAACAGAGAGGAGAATGGTGATTGTCAAGGGCCGGGGGTAGGGAGGGGATGAGGAGGAAATGTTGGTCAAAGGGTGCAAACCTTCAGTTATAAGATCAATAAGTTCTGGGGATGTAATGTACAGCATCATGACTTTAGTTAACAGCACTGTATTACATATTTGAAAGTTGCTCAGAGAGAAGATCTTAAATGTTCTCACCACAAACAAAGATAAGTATGCAAGGTGACAGAGATGTTAACCAACCTTATTGTGGTAGTCATTTCACAACATATACATGTATCAAATCATCACATCGTACACCTTAAACTTACACAATGCTATACGTTAATTCTATCTCAATAAAACTGGGTGGAAAAATAGCTAATGCCAGGTTAAGACCCAATGCTCTATGTTGAGAAAAACATAATAGTGTGCCTTTCGATTTTAAATGTAGTCTATGACATCAGAGAGATGTTATAAAATCAAAATATTGGAGAGAAAAGAAAGAGAATAACCTTCAAATTATGAGATTAAAAATTCACCAAATTCTCTTGGTCCTAACCAACAGCTAAGGCCAAAGTTCACCATTTTCCTTTTTTTCTGAAGCTGAAGCTACAGTGGTCATTGCCAGAGCTGGAAGACCTGTGGGGGGCCCAGAGGAATGTAGGAGGAATGACTGACACTGGCGGTGATGAAGTGGAGAAAGTATTTGCCTTATTTCTCTGACAACATTTTTTTAATGTTTTTCACATAGCTCTCCTAGGTCTGCTTTAAAAATCCTTGCCAGCAAGAGAAAAGAAAGCTAGGAAACCACAAGCTTGGTCTGTAATTAAACATACAGTTTCAGTTAAAGGCAATGAAAGCAGTAACAACAAAGATGAATTAGAAGTTGATATACAAAACTCTACAATTACGCTTTTGTAAAGGTTGTACTCAGGAACTGGATAAACTATATTTTGTATAGGAACTTTGCAATGCAAGGAAATACGCTAGGGTTTCTCATAAATCCTATGATTTTCAGATGTTTTTTTTTCCTCTGAGTAATCCTTTTGACTCTACCCTAAAATATACAAAGATATACTATACAGAGAGTACCTTTCCTGCAAGAGCCCGGATAGCTCAGTCGGTAAAGCATCAGAGAGTACCTTTCCTGTTTGAAATCACAATGCAAATAAGAACATATTGTAATGGGTTGTAAATTCAACAGTATATTCTGGATACCTAAGAGTGTATACTACAGGGACATATAGGAACTATGTTTTCATATAAGTTCTTACTAATCCATGAAAATGAAAAAAATGAATATCCATAAATAAGAGCAACTTAATTTCCTTATAAAACAGTAATTCCAAATTCTTCTCAAAATTTAAACATGGAGTAGTATTTTATTCTCACTGCACTATAAGTACCATTTAGGCAAAGTCGAGTTTTGTCTTTTCATTGTTGTAATGTCAGACCTAGTAGGGTGTCTGACACAGAGAAGCTGCTCAATAAATAAATGTTGATTGAATAAATGAATACTCAATATATAAAACAATAATTCAATGAATATGTAAGTGTTATCTTTACATATACATAATGTATACTAAAATATACTTAGGTCCCAAATAATGTCGATTAAGAAATAAGCTAAACTAGAAAAGGTGAGAAAATAAAGAAATGAGAGACTAAAACAAAAAGATGGAGAGAGAAAAATATCACTTGTCTTTGGAAGATCTTATTCGTAGTTTATTCATTGATCATGGCATCTTAAACACTCTTCATTCTTAAAATAGTGGAGGCTCTTCCTCAAATGGAATAGCTATAGGGACACCCAAGGAGATGATATTACTCTGGGCATAATTAATGGTCCCTCCTCTGTCCCACTATTCCTAATAACATAAAATGAGGTCTCATCTGGCTGTGGTAATGTTATACAATCAGAAAACCTTAGAGCTAAGAGGAAACATATGAACCACCTAATTCAACCTCATTAATTCACAGATGAGGAATTTCTCAAAGGGTTTGAGAGCCTCAACCCAGTGCCCAGCAGCAGCAAAAACATGAACCTCTGGTTCTGTAGAATCCTGATCTATGTCTTACACGGTCAAGATACTTGTTAGTTTGCACTGACCACAATTTTAACCATTCATTAGGAATTCAAGACTTTTCAAACCAATTCTCAGTTTAAACTGCTTCTATGTCCATTTTCATAACAATGGTACACAGTCATTCTATACAGAACTCATGGATTGACTGAATTCCACAGAATGTGTATAAGATAGGTGGAAATAGCTCCATAGCAAATATCTACATTTCCAGTCTCTCTCATTTCTCACTCATGAGTTAAACCTCCCTCACCTCCACTCTAGCATATCCTACAGTTGGGTAAAATTTAATAAGATCACTTACTAAACTGTCTAAATGATGATACCAGGCCCCCATAAATCCAGGTGGTAGTAGCAGGAACCAAATACTTGGAAGAAGGACAGGTGCTCAATTCCCCATGGCTTATGCTCAGGAGAGTCTAAAACAGTAACTATAAATGAAAGTTACATACGAGGAAATAAAGTTGGGAGAGGCTATGTATAAAACATTATCCTCCAAAATTCCTCTTCTCACCTGGCATTATGGAGAACTATCTGGACGTCACCCACCAGGGTACTGCAAAGGACACTAAAGTGTACATCACTTTATTCCAGTTTCTTAACCCAAGGGCTCATGGACAAAAATGATTCGTTACTACATATAAGGACCTAATAGACACCTGGAGATTTTTGGAAACAAAAATTCCCCAAACAGCCATAGAAGGGCATGTGTAAGGAAGATAACACAAGTTTCATATACAATTTTTTTCTATTTCAAACTGAAAATAAGAAACAAAGTTTTGATTCCTATTCTCTATAGAGAAGAAAGCAGAAGTTCTCTCCACAGCACACATTCTGCAGTCTGAGTTGTGGTATCAACATGATCCCCACCGCCAGGGCACTACAGCAACGTTCAGGCCCTCATCTTAGAATCAACATGGGTGGCTGGCAGCTGCCAACTACACCGATGGGTGAATGCACACAACTTCCATGATGCCTATCCTTTGCCTCTCATCACATCATACAGAGTAACAGTTGCATAAGTAGGCAAAAAAAAAATCCTCAAAACTGCTTACTGACTATAATTAACAGGGTTTATGGTATTTGAAATCAAATAAGCACCATGACTAATACCATAAAATATGATGCATAAAAATGACATAAAACCAACGTGGTGTTCTATGTGACTTTCCAATGAAAGTCGTTTTCCTGGTGCACCTGATGCAATGTTGCTCCAGAGGTGCAGGGGGAGAACTGCGAGTCACGGCTCCCAGTCTGTTAGCCACTTTACCATTTACATGGTTTAGGACCAAAATCTGCTCTCTTCCCTCTACTATAACTAATCCACACAGGACTCAACCACAAGCCCCACCATCCCTGTTCTAGGGCATTTTCAGCAACCAGCAAATGTGAACAGATAAGATCCAGAGCCCTGAATAGATCACCCAGCTGCTAGCACAAATTTGTAGCAGCCTGTAAGCCTTAACAATATTCACAGAACTACTGAGCAGTCCTTGATTATGGGATGCTATAAAAATGCAAATTGCAGTTACCAGAATAGAAGTGGGTTGGCACCCTTGAAATCAAACCCATTTTTTTGACCTCACATTTGATATTTTGCTATAAAGCCTCCAATTTTAATGTTATACTTGTCAGAGTCAGTGAGGCTAAAATGAGTCCTAGTTACTATCTATGCCTCCACTGCTATCATATCATCATTATATAACATTGCAAGCGTTCACGGTGCAGAAGCAGAATGCCTTAGGACCAAAAACGCTAGCTGCTGACCCCTTCATTATAACGACGAAAGCAGGAAGCATTCTGACTAATTTTAATAAGACAGAAAAGTCTTGATGCAAGTTTCCCTCCCCTCCCCCCTATTTCTTATTTATTTTATTATTGTTAACCTGCTTGTGGTCCCAGAAACCATTTCCTAGCCCGGAGTGATGGGCATTCGCTAATGACCTTCCCAGGAGGGCTGGCACATCTGAGTGGGTTTCTCCAGCTCACTCATACTCACAGGCTCTCACGGCCCATTTCTACCTGAGGGTCTTTTTTTTTTTTTTTTTTTTTTTTTTTTGTCTTATTGCTTAAAGTATTACAAAGAGTATTACATATGTCTCCTTTTTTTCCCCCCCCCCCCCCGCCCTTAACAATCCCCCGGCTTCTCCTACCCCCCAGGTCTTTGTATTTAAGGGAATTCTTTAGTGACAGTGATCTATGGGATAAAGAATGCTGCTTGGGGTAGGAATTCTCGCGCGCGCGCGCACACACACACACACACACACACACACACACACACACGTTTGCAACTATTTTACATTCAGGCCTGCTGTGACTTAGCTTGCAAGTTCAAAGTTATAAAGTCATTTTTCATTTCTTGGGGGGAAATGTCTCAGTGAAAATAAGGAAACAAGAACATCCAAAACAATTTTTTAATTAGGGATATATTGAATACACTTTCAAAATGATTTAGATTTTTCTAAATGGTTGTGGTAAGGATCATGAAATGACAGCCATTGAGATCCACTAAGTGAATCTGAAATAAAATACCTATGTTTCTTCCTTTGGTAAAGTGCATAAACTGTCTGTTTATTGTCACTGTACTTGTCAACCTTCACAGAGCATATTTCTAAAATAACTTTGTATTATTTCTCCCCAGGAGTTTTAGAGAGAAAAGAAAATTCCTCTAATGAAGACAGTTTCTTTCCACAATTGATTTAGTCACTGAAACAGTTCATTTTTAGGTGGTAGTCATAATATTAAACCAATACATTTATATTCAGATTTTGTCTTTGGAGAAAACCAGCTGCAGTGTAATCAGTCCTTCGCACCTGAGTTCAGAAATGTGTGGAATAACGAACCATAGTCGGCATTGGCAGAGCAGAGCTAAGTTCAATTACAAAGCGGGAAGAGAAAAGCAAAAAAAGAAAGGTCTAATATATGAAGTGTCTGTTATTTTAGTATAACAGTGATAATATGTATGAGAAAATATTTAAAAGATAAGTTAGACAACAATGAAATCATAAGAATTTTGTTTCTTCATATGGATTTCAAACCTGAAGTCATTAGAGAACATTAAAACTGAGTTTTTAAGTGTTGAGGGCAATTCTGGACAATATCTGCCCACACAAACCCTCCCTGGGTCTATTCCAGATGACGTTTCTATGTGGAGCTGTCCACCTGGGTTAATTTGAGCATTACCAATTCCTGTGTACCCCAAAAGGAAAGTTGATGCAAAAAAGAAGAAAGAAAGAAAGAAAGAAAGAAAGAAAGAAAGAAAGAAAGAAAGAAAGAAAGAAAGAAAGAAAGAAAGAAAGAAAGAAAGAAAGAAAGAGAGAGAAAGAGGGAGGGAGGGAGGGAGGGAGGGAGGGAGGGAGGGAGGGAGGGAGGGAGGGAAAGGATGGAGAACAAGAAGAACACATAGCCTGTTTTCAAATCAGAAACAAGCCTGCCCCCCACTCATGAGTGAGTAGGTGATGCTTGTCAGTCTCAAGTCTGCCTGCATTTATTCTGTATCTCTCTGGAAAAATCGAGACGATGTGCTTCTTAACATTTGTAAGAAACAGAGGATACCTCAAACAAGCAGGAGCACCGGGCCTGGCCTTTGTTTCTGGATTTGCCTGCAATCTGCTACGTACTTTATAGAAGTGTTCTTGTACTCTCTCTTCGATATACATATTCTTTCATAAATAAGTTATTTAGATTGGGTCTAATCTTCAAAAATCAATGTCACATTTTCAACCTTCTAGTTCAGCTTTGGTGTGACTGGGAAGTTCTGTAAAGCGAAGGAAGTGTGGCAACCCTAAATTGAAGCCTGAGGAGCAGAAGGCAGTGATACGGTTTACAAGTCGACAAAGGATCGCACGTCATGAAGTCTGAGTGACAAGCGCTGGTGACAGTAATTTTCCTCAGCTGAAAATCTCTGTCAGCTAAAAATGTCTGTGAGACTTCCTATTACATCTTTAGATTTCTCACCAGGCTTTTAGTACTTTAAAAACTCAATTTCTGAAATTTTCCCAATACACTTGACCCCTTCAAATGCACCTCCTCCTGGAATTCCATGCTCATCACAACTGAATGCCTGGGAGTGTCCCAAATGCTGCCCTCACTACAGGAAAGAGCATTAACCTCCAGCCGCCGGGCTGCGTGCTCTGTCCGTCAGACAGAGAGTTTCGAACAGCTGCTCGTGAGGTGATGAATGTCTGGAAATGTGCAGCCCTTTTGTTTCCCCAGGGGCCTGTCACCCCAGACCCTCTGTTATTGCCACCCGTCAAGATGTCCTGCTGCACATGCATCCCCTCTCCAACAAGTGCTCATTTATCAGTCCCATCTGCCAAAATGATTCTTTTCAGGTGTGCGTCTCGGACGCAACCAGAAGGGCGGCCTCTGTTTGAATTGCCCATAACTTGCTTTGGGGCCTCCAAGAACTTCAGAGAACTCCAGCGGTCATTTCAAAACCAGAAGCTGAGAAGGAGCATTTCCACTGGGACTGAAAAGCAATAGCCAGATGAATAACAAGCAAGTGCTGAAAAAGCGAACTTAGCAGAGATGATTGTTTTGCAGATGTAACTAAAGGTAAAACTATTTTACAGTTAGCTTTCCTCTGTTCCAGAAAATCCTTTTCAAGTTCTGATGCCCTCAAAAGTTGAGAAAATAAAATTATTTAATTCAAGTTTTCAAGTGGCTCATGTAAAATGGTATAATTCCATTTTCATCCAGGCACAATTATCAAGCAGTTATATCCCAAAGAAGCTTTCAGAACAAAGCAGCTAAGCCGTATGGGAACAAACGCCCTATGGCTACATAATTTGGTGTTTATTCAACACTGAATATGTGGCTCTGTCTCCTGTAATGGGGCTCAGGTGTCTGTCCCACCCCTTCCTGCCTTGGGCACACCACACCTCTGCCCTTTCCACACTTTTTCATACCACCCCCTGACTCTGGTGGAGTGTGACTCTGGTTTGGTTGTTTTCTAACAGTCTCAGGCCATGGGACAATAATTTATAGTTAAAATTTCAAAACAGTCATTTAAAAAAGTATTACTTAAAGGCTGCAAACACACACACCAAGAATGGAGGGGAGCCTATTTTTAAAAGACTTCTTTAATTTTTAATTTCCAAACAGTGCATGTTTAAATGTTATAACAATACCTGCTACATAGGACATATAGATACTATGGACATACGGGTGTGGTTTTAAAAAAAACCTGAATGACATATAGTCTGGAATCCAACAGTGACTTTACTATGCTCTAGTAACTATGTTAGCACCTAGCATTAAAGGCACACCAGATCTGCATAAAATTATTACCAAATAAGAAACTTGGCACTGTACTCGCAGATGAACATGTCCTAGATAATTTTCATTTCGGTCCCTAACGCCTGCCTTATGTTCATAGAGTCCAAGGCTTCGTACTGCTCACTATAATATAGTGTTTTTGTAATTTGGGTTTGACGGAGATCAGTGTTTCTACAAACTAAACTATCATCTTAGAGAGTGAGACCCATGCGTCAGAATTTCTAAAAGGCCCGCCGGGTGTTTCTCATCTTCAGTGGCTGAGAACCACGGATGCAGACCAATGATCTCCAAGACAGTATCGTCTTTAAAAATGTGTTTTAAATGAATAATAATTTAAAATGTTAAAGGTATGCAACAATTAAGAACTAAGAAAAAGAAAGTTCACAAATAAAAACACTAATCATGTAAATAAAATGCTAATATCTGAACACACTTACCAAAGAAGATTGGAAAGTGTGGAATCTGTGATGTACTAGGTAGTTTGGGCCTATCAAGGAAGACTTCCTAGGAAAACATTATAAATTGAATTATAAGGTCAAGAGAATCAATGAATCACAGAATAAATGGGCAGGCATTTCAAAACAACCCCTTAAAATAATTCAAGCCACCAAGCAGTAATGGCTATAATGATAAAGTATCTTATCTTTATATCATGTTTAAAAAGGAAGGCTACTTAAGACTGGCATTATATTTGTGAGAGGTTTTTTATAATTGTTCTCAAAAATATTTGACCCCAAAGAGAACTAAACTCTTTGTCAAGTGTAAAAATGAATGAAAGAAAACTAAGCAGAACAAATAGAAAATAACCAATAATTCAACTGCAAAATGAAGGCAAGCACATAAACATTTGGCTGAACACTATTTTAGTCTTGTTTCTTTAAGAAAGAAAATTATGGTGAGTTCTAAGGGTTTTCCGCAGCAGTAAGATGCATACAGAGAAATTACATGCCTACTCACATAAACAGTTTGCAATATGAGGACACCAAAAACACTTAGAAAACCAGTGTGTCACCCACTCCTGGAACCTAGCGGGTGATTGTTTCCTGACAAGAGTAATTCACCCTGAATTTCACACCCTGCAAGCATAATAAAGGATAAATACATCTTACTAATAAAGACAGTATAGGTTTCCTGTTTCCAAGGACTTCTTTTCTACCCATTATGGTAACACATCACTATCTCTTTGTTCTTCCACTACCAAAGATGGTTGTGATTAAATAACCTAGTTTATGTCTTGTATTTTTGCTGTTACTAGGGCATGGGTGAAAACCAGTGTGCGACCACTTTCTGCCCACAGAGGTTAGCACAGCTCCTTGTTCTTCACTGTCTTTTTGGTCTTTTCCATCCCTACCTGGCTCCACACCATTCTCAGGTTATTCTTGCCAAACACGACTTTACTCTGCCCAGGAGCCAACAAGAGCCCCCTGTTGGTTCATGTCTTGAATACTCAGTTTGGCCCTCCATAATCTGATGAGTCTCTCTCTTTAACTTTGTTTTCACCTCTCCCAAAGTTCCATTCCATAAAGTTAATATCATGTTTTCACTCCCACATTCATTCAAAAACATTTACTGAGCACCAACTAAGTGCGAGATCTGGTGCTTACTCTTGGCCCCACTTTTTTTTTTTTTTTTTAATCCTCACCTGAGGTTTTCCTTTACATTGATTTTTTTAGAGAGAGTGGGAGGGAAGGAGGAGAAAGAGAGAGAGAGAGAGAGAGAGAAACATCGATGTGAGAGAGACACATTGATTGGTTGCCTCCAGCTCACACCCCAACCTGGGCCAGGGATCAAACCTGCGACTCTTCGGTCCATGGGTTGATGCTCTAAACCAGTGGTTCTCAACCTTCCTAATGCCGCAACCCTTTAATGCAGTTCCTCATGTTGTGGTGACCCCCAACCATAAAATTATTTTCGTTGCTACTTCATAACTGTAATTTTGCTACTGTTATGAATCGTAATGTAAATATCTGATATGCAGGATGTATTTTCATTGTTACAAATTGTACATAATTAAAGCATAGTGATTAATCACAAAAATAATATGTAATTATATAGTGTTTTCCGATGGTCTTAGGTGGCCCCTGTGAAAGGGTCGTTCGACCCCCAAAGGGGTCGCGACCCACAGGTTGAGAACCGCTGCTCTAAACACTGAGCCAAACCGGCCAGGGCGTGGCCCCACACTCTTGCTCATCCTAGTCCTCTCCGTATATTCATACTTCACCCCCTCCTACAAGCCTGACACAAATTCCAGTCCTCCGCAAATGCCTCTCCTCAGAAATCAGGCCCTACCATTCTGCTTACTTTTCCTTGGGGCCCCTAAATCAGCATTTTTCAATCTGGGTTCACATAGCCCCATTCCAGAACACTTTCAGATATTTCACTTCTCACATAAAACTGGAAACTCTGGCTTAAACAAAGTGTATGTTACTCTACTACAGGGATCCTCAGAGCTTTAGAAGCTAACACCATTTATGGATTCCTAAGAGAGGTGGATAGCTGTTGGGGAGCACACCAGACTTGGTTGGAAAGTTGGAAAGAGGACATTCTGAGCAAAGGGAAGTGTGTGGAAGGCCGCCTGCCCTGTTTACCAGAATTCCGATTTAGGGGAGACTTAGGGGAGTGTCGAAGGCCACACCCCTAATTACTCCTTGACCTTTCCAAACAAGTCTGTGCACATGCAGACCCCCGGGTGTTTACTGGAATCCTTATGCTTAATCCATGGATGCCCTTGCCTAGAGGACAATGTAAACACATGTGTCCTCCCAAGATTACTCACCCTATCGATTGTATCTAAAGATAAAAACTGAAATAAAAGGCTAACGAGGCAGGAAATCGAGGCTGCCTGGCTGCTGTCAGTCAGGCCATCCCTTAGCCTCTCCCTCACAGTCAAGCTGTGTCGGAGTAATATGTTCATCCGTCCTTCAGGGGCTGCTGGTCAGCCCCAGGATAGCAGTCGGCATTTCACAAACTACTTGGACATGGGGCATAGTTTCTTTCAGCATGACTACTGATACCCCAGGGAAATTCTGTTTGGGAAATGTTCACTGTTATTGAAAATTGGTCCCAATGATTTACCACTTAATTTTATACGGGCTCTCGGATATTAACCTATTATTCCTCTGTCCTTGCTATACGTCTTAATCCTTTTCAAATACTGAAAATATTAAGTCCTAACTCCCTTATGACTAAGAGCAAAGAGTTAGAGCAGAAAAATCTCTCAACCTTTGGTAAAAGTTTTCTAAGAAGCATTAATTTATCTCCCTGCCATAAGAAGAAGTACAATGAATGAATCTTTGTTGACCGAGGCAGGTGGAATAACAAAAGGACAACGGCACCACTCTTAAATGCCATCGCACATTTTTTAATTGGGTTATTTGTCTCCTTTTGTTAAGTTGTATGAATTCTTTATATGTTTTGCAAATCAACTCCTTATGAGATGTATCATTGGCAAAAATGTCTCCCATTCAGTGGGATCCCTTCTCATTTTGTTGATGATTTCTTTTGCTGTGCAGAAGCTTTTTATTTTAATGTAGTCCCATTTGTTTATTTTCTCCTTAGTTTCCTTTGCCCTAACAGTGGTTGGCAAACTGCGGCTCGGCAAACTGCGGCTCGCGGGCCACATGCGGCTCTTTGGCCCCTTGAGTGTGGCTCTTCCACAAAATACCTACTTCTGTGCACAGAGCACGAAGTTTCAATCGCACTGTACATGCACGCACGTGGTATTTTGTGAAAGAGTCACACTCAAGGGGCCAAGGAACCGCATGTGGCTCGCGAGCCGCAGTTTGCTGACCACGGCCCTAGGAGATGTATCAGCAAACATATTGCTACAAGAGATGTCTGAGATTTTTCTGCCTATGGTTTCTTCTAGGATTTTTATGTTTTAGATTTAAGTCTTTTATCCATTTTGAGTTTATTCTTGTGTGTGGTGTAAGCTGGTGGCCTAGTTTCATTTTTTTGCATGTACCTGTCCAATTTTCCCAACACAATTTTTTTTCTTTTTTATTTGAAGGGCTCTTGGAGCTTAAAAGTAAGGAAGCTGGGGCTGGGAGTGGGAAAGGGAAGGGGAAGGGAAAGGAAAAGGAAAAGGCACAGGCATGCTCCCTGGAGGGAGAGCGCCCCAACACCATTTATTGAAGAGACTATCTTGACTTCATTGTATGAACTTACCTCCTTTGTCAAATATTAATTGAGCATAATGGCCTGGGTCAATTTCTGGGTTCTCTATTCTGTTCTACTGATCTATAAAAATTTGGTCAAAAGACCTAAATAGACATTTCTCCAACGAGGACATATAGATGGCCAAGAGACATATGAAAAAAATGATCAAAGTCACGAATCATTAGAGAGATGCAGATTAAATCAACAATGAGGTATCACTTCACACCAGTCAGAATGGCTACCATCAGTAAATCAACAAATGACAAGTGCTGGCGAGGATGTGGAGAAAAGGGAACCCCAGTACACTGCTGGTGGGAATGCAGACAGGTGCAGCCACTATGGAAAACAGTATATTTCCTCAAAAAATTAAAAATGGAACTGCCGCCCTAGCCAGCTTGGCTCAGTGGATAGAGCTTCGGCCTGTGGACTGAAGGGTCCCGGGTTCGATTCCGGCCAAGGGCACATGCCTGGGTTGCAGGCTCGATCCCCAGTGGGGGATGTGCAGGAGGCAGCTGATCAGTGATTCTCTCTCATCATTGATGTTTCTATCTCTCTCTCCTTCTCCCTTCCTCTCTGAAATCAATAGAGAAATATATTTTTTAAAAAATGGAACTGCCATTTGACTCAGTGATCAAACTTCTATGCATATATCCTAAGAAACCCGAAACACCAATCAGAAACAATACACGCAGCCCTATGTTCACAGCAGCACTATTTGCAATAGATAAGACCTGGAAATAGCCCAAGTGCCCATCAGCAGATGAGTGGATAAAAAGACTGTGGTATATTTACACAATGGAATACTCTGCAGCAGTAAGAAAGTACGATCTCTTACCCTTTGAGACAGCATCGAGGGATCTGGAGAGTACTATGCTAAGTGAAATAAGCCAGTCAGAGAAAGACAAGTATCACATGATTATACTTATATGTGGAATCTAATAAACAAAATAAGCTGATGAACAAAATAGATCCAGAAACATGGAAGCATGAAACGGACTGACTGACAAATTTCAGAAGGAAGGGGGGACGAGGGCAGGAAGAGATTGGCCAATGAAATTCTATGCATATATGTATAACCCATGGACACAGACAATAGTGTGGTGAAGGCCTGGGGGAGAGGGCAGAAGTGGGATGGGAGAATTAATGGGGTGGGGAAGGGGATATCTGTAATACTTTTAACAATAAAGGTAAATTTTTAAATGACCTCACACAGACCACTCCCTGGGCCTCAGTGTCCTCATCTAAATAATAAAGGGAACCTCCCAGTTCTAATGGTCTGTCTCCAAGCATCTCAGTGTTATAAGTCCTTAAATGAATATTCACTGCACAATCCTATAAAGGTGAAAGCAAAATGATCAGATATTAGACCAATGTCACTATTCCAGAACATTCTTAACAAGTCTTTGCGCTTTGCTTTCTTATTATTCTAATACTAACTTGTTTTCTTATTATTTGCCTCCTTTGAATGAAAACAACTGCTGTTAATTTAGGTTTCTCATGCTCTTCGATTTGCATCTCGCAAGTCTGGTAGTTGGTCAAACGGAGTCTCCGAGGGCACTGGCCACAGAGAGAAGTCATTTAAAGGAGAGGGTAAGCATGAACCTGTGAAAAGCAGCCGTGGCAAGTAAGTCTCCATGTCTAGTCATAGTTCAGGTTTTAGTGGTTTTACAACTAAACAAACAGTTCAATTAGAATGAAGGGATTTCCAATTTACCAAATATCAAATTTCTTATGCTTTGAGAGCCTATTTGAAAAAAATCTTATGAATCTTGACATGATGACTGTTGAAACTATCTCTATCCCATGATTCTAATGAATTTTGCAACATTAATATGGTTTTCTCACAATGTTTAAGGCAATAAGCAATTCACATTTTCATATTTTTCATTCAACCATCCATTTAAAAAAGAAGTATTATATTTAGTTCAAGCTCTAATAAATGGAAAACACATTGTTTCTTTCAAGAAGCTTTAAATGTGTGACTTTGAGCAAGTTAAACCTCAGTTTTCTCCTCTGTAAAGTGGAGATTCTGATAATGCCTACCGCACAGGGATGTCATGAGTGTTCAAGAAAAGAATATATTCAAAACACTCACACATCGCTGCTGCTATTGTTATTGTTGTTTTTATGATGGTGGTTGTTGCTATTGTTTAATTGGCATTATTATTATTCTAGAAAGGGACAGTTAAAGAGATTCCCTGAAGCCTCTTAGCAGATTACATCACTTTGATTTGAAAACCAAAATCTTACTACACTGTACTAGATCAACCTATAAAAATAGTTATATCTGAATTGGAAAAGCCCAGAAAATCATTCTCATATGGTCTCTTTTACCTTTCATAGTTTCCTCAGCTCAACCAGTAAGCATCTGTCTCCCCCAATTCACATCATCCAAGAAGCTTAATACAATTAAATGGAGAAAGAAGGAAGTGGATGAAGCCAAACTGAAACAGCTTAATGCTTGACACACAGATTGGAGGGTGAATTAAGGAGTGAAAGGATAAGATGTGTTTCCTCCCCAGGCAGGAGGTACGCACTGTACTCCCATAAACGTCAATAACCAGCTGTGTGACTGTGAGCGGGTCGAGAAACCACTACACCAGGTGACCTCCAGTTCCCTTCCTACTCAGAGTCAGCCTCAGGGGGCAAACTGCTGCTTTCTGTAAAGTCAAGTCTGAAAGCAAGAGTCAGTCTAAATATTATCATTTGAAAAAGAAGCCCAATGCTATTCAAGAATGAAGTATAACTCAGTCTTGAGGAATATAATCTCATTTACTTAAATGCTTCCAAAGCTGATAAGGTAATATGAAGTGTTGTTTTGATTAAAAGTTCATTCTAAACATTGGCTAACATTCAGAGTTAGTACTTTGTTATTATATATTTTGAACTTTCACCTCTGTTAAGCAAGTTATACGTATGCAGGACTAAGGGATGGTGAAATTAAAATGTGTTGTGAATTTTACAGATGCAGGTTAACAATCAAAACATTACATTTACTTAAACTTTTCCTCCATTGTTTTTTCTTAACCTTGGATCCTACTTATCTAAGTAGGCTTCCTTTCTCCTGGATAAATTTACATAACTTAGGAAAACTAATCTATGAAATTGTTCGAACACCCTAAGTCTTCAGCCCATTTCATTTGTTATAAATTTAGTAATTATTAACTAATGGAAGCTCCTCAAGCAGACACTATCCCCTTTTGGACTGGGTCAAACATACTAATTTATTAACAAGAGGAATCTATTAAGCATTAACTATATGTCATGCTAGATCAGTGGTTCTCAACCTTGGCTGCACATTAGAATCACCTGGGAATCTTTTTTAAATCCTGATTTCTGGCCCTCATCCTCCGGAAATTCTGTTTCTTTGTTATGGGGGGAGGCCACAACATTAGTGACAAAGAAACAGAATTTCCGGAGGATGAGGCCCAGAAATCAGGATTTTAAAAAGATTCCCAGGTGATTCTAATGTGCAGCCAAGGTTGAGAACCACTGTGCTAGATGTTTTCAGGCTCCCCACCCTCAATGATTTACAATAATTTGAGTAACCTGGATGATGTCGACTAGAAACGTAATGGAGCTGAGAAAATTCCATTCTCTCTAACACAACAGGAAAAGAAGCAACCTAGAGGTCACTAAGGATGCTATGGAAATTAAAGCACAGTGTCTGCCTGCAGAAGCTCACCTAGTAGAACGTTATAAGTTTTACATTATAGATATGAAGACTTGCACTTTTTCAATAATATACTTTTACTTCTCTATGTATAGTATGTAGCAATTTCCATTTTTCCAATTTTTCTCTCATTCCAAATTAAATTTGAATATATAAATTAATAAGACCTAATGCGTAAAATGCCAAGCTTCTTGAAAGACATTTTACTAGTAGAAGTCCAAGTAATGTCAAGAGTGAATATGCCTAATGACCAATAAATAATTTAAGGCAAGCATGTCAAACTTGAGGCTCACGGGCCACAGGCCTTTAAATAAATGAGACCTGCAGCCCATGAGCCACAAGTTTGACATGTCTGAAAGGTATAAATTTCCTATTGCTTTTTCCTCTCATTCACATTCATAAGACATGAAGTTTTGCTAATGCCTAAGGTTTCTATCACTAAAAGAGAGATTATGCAAATCACTAAATTAATTAGTGCAATGGATAATAAGATAATCTGCCAAACTTCCTAGGCTGCCTAAGAATGAAAGAGAAACTGTTTCACGTGCCCATGAGCCCAGAAAGTGTTCCCCAAGTCACATAAATTGCATGGAGGACACATTTTTCTTAGGACTAAACCAGAAGGATTGGTCTTGTTATTCATTAGATTAGAAATAATTATTTCTCTTGTGTTCATTTCTACCCAGAAAGGTAGAAAATGTCACAAAACATTAAATGAGAATACTGAATGCCTGAAACACGACGACTAAAAAGGAACTTTAAATAGATCATCTACAGAGAAAAACTGCCAGAGTCCTTTGAGATGAAATAAACCCAATTTAGTCTGCCCAGTCAGAGAAAATATAGCCCCTTCAGAAGTTTTAAAAGAGGAGGCAAGAACATGTGTTCTCTTAGACATAACAGGTGCATTCATTTCCACCAGTCTCGGGACTACAGGCTCACTGAGGCTAGTTCCCAGGGACACCACATCAGTCAGGAAGATTTGTGACCAGTGGCTCTTATGACTAATGGACTAAACAGGGAACAAAATTCCATGACCCCCAACTATGGTAAATGATGAATGACAAGGAAAAAAAGCTGGCCTATTCTGACCACATAAATTCCTTTCCTTTAAAGGAAGGTCATTTGTCCATAGGTTTAAAGGTGAATCATGAAATTGCTCATGTTGTGGAAAAAGACACACTCGCTAATAAAATGAGTTTCTCCAGTAATAAGTAAAAAACATCAAACCATTTATAATCACTGCTATTGCTTAAACTGATATTCTCTATTTCTCATCAGTTTCATCAATAAAATTATATCAGGGTAAGGGAGTTTATAAACCTTAAATACAGAAAAACCCCAAGGAAATTCCACTTTATCTGTGTTCCTCAAACTAAAGTTTTCCCAACACCTGTTTTTCCTTGTTAGCAATGTGAGAAGGAATATTCTATAAAAAGAGATTTAAGACACATTACAGACTATGCTATATGAGAACTTGTCCTTCTGGAAAACAAATTTAAACTTCTAGGGAATCTTTTTTTAAGAGTCTTCATGGAGCCCTGGCCAACTCAGTGGTGAAAGCATCGGCCCTCACACCAAAGGGTGATGGGATCCATTCCCAGTCAAGGACATGTACCTGGGTTGCAGGTTCAATCCCTGGCCCTGGTTGGGGCACGTGCAGAAGGCAACCAATCAATGTGTCTCTCTCATATTGGTGTTTTCCTCTCTTTCTCTCTCTCTCTCTCTCTCTTCCTTACCCCCTCACTGCCATTCTCTATAAAATCAATGGGAAAAAAATATCCTCAGGTGAGGATTAATAAGAAAACAAAGCAAAACAAAAAGAGTCTTCATGGGTGTATACCATCCCCTCTCCCAGGAGCAGCTGCCTTTTAAGCTTGAAAATATTGAATTAGAAGACATTTACATCCTAGCAATGTTTTCAGATAACAACATGCCTCAAAATGCAACTCTTCTGTTCAGCTGCAATCACCCAACTAATTCTTCTGCTCATCTAACATTCCAACAAGATTGATAATCTATTCATTCACTCACTTATTCAACAAACAGTTATTGAATGCCTACTTCCAAGCTCAATGTTGTGATCATTTTGTAAGGTCTGGAAATCCTGCCTCTAAAACTTAAAACCTGTGTTACCTTGAATTAGTTTCTTAAACTCTCACGTTTCAGTGTCCCTGTCCCTAAAGCACTGGTTGCTGGTATGCAATTACCTTTTAAGAGACAAGTTTGAGGACACCAAACTCAGATGAAAGTAGGCACATGGGTCAACCCAAAGGAAGATGATGGTATATTTTGAAATGTTTAGAACCCAGAATCTCCAGCATGTTGCTTTGGACTCTTCTACTGGTCCCAGAACAGGATCACTCATTGAGACACTAAAAACAACTATTTAGATAGATGTAGGCCTGGATAGTGGCTGAGACGAAGAAATCTCTGAAGGTTTCAATCACAGCCAGTGTCCAAGTGGACCCTCACTCCATCTGTGGAAGTTGGTCAAGATGGCAGTAAGATTGCAGAAACTGAACATAGTGCCTAAAAATCCCAGGAACCTCTGAACAGCCTAGCTGGTTGTGGGAGTGAGTGAAGGTGGGGTTCAGTCACGCTTGGCCTGCTGCCACCAGCATATGCCAAATGGAAAGGCCATGTGCTAGGAGTCTTCGTTCTGTCTTTAAAGACAGAATTGCCTTAATTGGCTTAGAGGAAATGGCTGGTCCAAAGCTGTCCTGATAAGGTCCTGGAGTATGTCAGGCCACTTCAAACCTTTGTTCATGCTGCTCTAAAGACCTTCCACCTGGAGGAATCTACTAATTTTTTCAAGATTAATTCCTCTATGAAGATTTCCTTGCCTATAACATTTTATAATATGTAATTTTTAAAGGCCAGGCATCTTTGTTACTCTATAAGCTCCTCAAGGAAGAAACTGTGTCTTATTTGTCCTTATGACTCCAAAACTTAGTCCATACCTGGCACATTGGATGTGCTCAATTTTCTAGAATGCTTAGGCAGTCTTGATGGAGAATCCCCAGTGTGAAATCAAGGAATGCAGGGCAAGTAGTGCTTGAGCTGTTTAAAGGCAGCCCCTGACATTGCTCCAGTAGGAGAAACAGACTGTGCACCAACAAGCCTTAATTCACTTTTTTATCTGGGCTGCTCAGGATTTCTGGGGAAGCAACATTCAGAACTCCAACTATTAAACAGTCACATTGCCCAGACAGCTAGAAGCTAAATCTCTTCTTTAGAGACCTGATTCCTTATATCATGATGGATGATAGGCAGGAAAAAAGGAATACATTTGAGATAATATTTTTCAGTTTCCCTTAGAAATCTACTCTGTACTCTTCTCTATCTGCTATATGCCCTTGGCAGTCTGACATGTATGGGTTTCCCTGCCCTCTAGCTTTCTGATGGATTCAGCCAATAGGAGGCATCAGCAGGAGATTAAAGGGAGGGTAGAGAGTGAGGCCAAGAGTTTGTTCCCCATCTCCTCCCTTCCAGGTCACCATGGGTCAGCAGCAGCCCTCAACAAAGGCCACGTCTCTTGTCGGGAAGCCCTTACCCTCTGTTTTCTAGTAACCTCTCCCTCCCTTACCCTTTCTGGTAGAGGTGGAAACAGGAAGTTAACAGCTATCAACAATTGCTATTGGAGTGCTGTACTATTCTTCGTTGGTTTCACTTTACTCTGCTCACATCTTTGTAACTACTCCCTTTTTAACCTTGCCTCAATAATCTCATTTGAGAGTTCATCTATTTCTTATAGGAACCCTGACTTATAAACATTCAAAACTGAAATGTCTGACACCTAAAAATGTTAAGTAACTTGAGCTTCTTCAACAATTGCAAATGACAAATGATTACCTGTAGTCTTATTTATATGCTTCCAATTCTTCATCATTTTCAAGTGTTTGGGGGGTTTTTTTGTGTGTGTATGTATGTGTATGGCCAATATTTGGCCATGAAAATAATACCTAAAACATTTATAAATGCAGAAAATATTAGTATTCATCTTAGAATGATTACTGAATTATTTCCAAAAAATTTTTCTATCATTTTGCTTAAAATTATTTAAAACACCTAAATATACTGACCAAATAGTGATAGGTTGCATTGTTCCTTTTTTTATATATACTAGAGGCCTGGTGCACAAAATTTGTGCATGGGGGGGGGGTGTCCCTCAGCCAGGCCTGCACCCTCTCACAATCTGGGACCCCTTGAGTAGGGTCCCTAGGCCTGGTCAGCGATCAGGGCCTATCGGGGCTTTCCTTCCCCCAGGTGCCGGCAGCTGGCCCCACCCCTGCCCCCGCCGCTGCCACTGTTTGGTGCTGCCCCCACATCTGTGTGGTGCTGCCCCCACTGCCCTGCCACAGGTCACTTCCCTCTACAAGCAACTGGCGTGGGGTGTGATTGCTTGGCTAGCCTGGGCCTCCCTCTGTGGGGCAATCGCTGGGCCCCCCGAACCAATCGCATCACACCCGCCTTGGCTGATCTGGCACCAGTGTGTGTCATAGCGTGGTCATCCGGAAGGTCGTCCGGATGGTCGTTCTGCTGTTCGGTCGTTCAGTCGATTTGCATATTACGCTTTTATTATTATAGATAAATCCTTATTGCTTAAAGTATTACATATGTCCCTAGGATGGAAACCAAGAAAGTATGTTGGACATGAGTGGACACTAGGTCCAAATTGGATAATATATCACAGATAATCTGCAGGCAATTTATACTAACCAAAAAAATACACAAGCTCCTCTTCTCTTTAGTTCTTAAATATTCACCCCAACACAAATGTAGTATGTATAAGAAAAATGAGTTCAATTTATTTTCATGGGGACTCAAATATTAGAAAAATATACAATCTAAACTGATTACAGAGAAAATTAATAAAATATAAAATGATTAAAAGGTATGTTCAGCCAACCCTTTAAAGAATTTTCAATCTATATAAAGCCCAAACTCTATAAATTTTATTCAAAGATCCAGTATTTTTAGTGAACAATGCAATTGTATTTGATTAAATTGAAGTAATTTGATAGCACTTGAGAAAACTTATAAATGCCTATAATTCCTAATATCTAAAAGGTAGTTGCCATGGAAATAAGTAAATAGATTCAAGGATATTTCAAGAGCACAATTTATAACTTCTCTACTAAACTTCAGAAATTTAGTTTATTAAAATGGTTAGCTCAGACTTTGGAAAGCCAAGGTCAAACAGGACATACATGGCTCTCCTGGAGCTAACACCACCACCTTACCCAGGAGGTCAGAGTTCACATGTCACAACTAAGTCTGGAATTTATCAGATGTCACAGCAAGGTCATGAGTTACCATATGTGGTTTGGCACACCCCTGATAGTAGCTTGGTAAAGCCTTGCTAAAAACTCACTCTTCATAGCTTGAGTTATCAATATCAGAGATTTTGGACAAAGAATACCCATGGATCTTGGAAACCTAAGCTTCCTACTGAAGGGAAGAAAGTGAAAGGGGCTCATACCTCCACGATGGCTCCCAATGTCCCCATCTCAGCCTTCCAGTTAATGCCCCAATTAGCTAGCCCCTAAAAGGGAAGGAGACTGGAAAAAAGTAACTGTCAGAAACAAAGCCAAAGAGTAGGAAAATCAGAAATCAGCTGTGCGATTTAAACACGAGTCCTGATTCTACTTATGGCCTAAGTGTATATTTTTAATAGGAATAATCTTGTGGAGAAACCTCACACTACATTGCCCAAACAATTGCTCCTCAGTCCTCCCCCACCCCACTGCTGCCAGGCTCAGATCACCACCTAGAGAAAAAACTTAACCACAGTTGGCACTCATCCTATTTAATAAAAGGCTAATATGCAAATCGACCAAACAGCAGAATGATCGGTCGCTATGATACGCACTGACCACCAGGGGGTCGACACTCAACGCAGGAAGAGCACCACTACCAGAAGCCCTGAGCCAGGCTCACAGCTGGAGAGCACAGCAGTGGTGACGGGAGCCTTTCCCGCCTCCGTGGCAGCCCTAAGGATGTCCAACTGAGGGGGCCTAAGCCATCAGTCAGACATCCCCCGAGGGCTCCCAGACTGCGAGATGGCACAGGCCGGGCTGAGGGTGGTGAATCTGAATGTCATGCACTGGGCCTCTAGTTTGTTAAATAAATGACTAAACCATCTTCTACTATCCATTTAATGAATTTTTATTTAAGGTTTATTATGTGCAAAGCAATGCCTGTGCTAGGTACTACTGGAAAAAGAGATATGGCCATATTTTAGGGGCTCATCTCACCTAGAAGGGAGACAAAGACACACATAAGTAATGCCCATGGGAGTCAGACTATGGGGAGTATTACAAGACAAACACAAACTCAGTGCTTAAAAACAACAGGGGATAACTCAACAACAACAAAAACAATTACAAAATAGGCAAAAGGCCTGAATAGGCATTTCTCCAAAGATATACGTGAAAAGACACTCAACACCACTAGTCACTAAGGAAATGAAAATCAACCACAATGAGATATCATTTCACACCCATTAGGATGGCAACTATAACACACACACACACACACGTACAGAGAAAATAACACGTGTTGGTAAGGATGTAGAGAAACCAGAATCTTTGTGTATTGCTGGTAGGAATATAAAATGGCGCAGCCACTTTGAAAAATAGTGACTCCTTGAAAAATTAAACAGAATTACCTATCAATTCCACTTCTGCTATATATCCAAAGGAACTGAAAGCAGGGCCTCAGACAGACACTGACACATACCCATGTTAACAGCAGTTTTCACAACAGCCAAAAGGTGGAAGCAACCCAAGTGTCTATCGACAACTTAATTAATAAACAAAACCTGCTGTATGCTGTCAATGAGATGTCACTCAGCCTTAAAAAGGCATGTTTCCACTTATATGAGGCACCTAGAGTAGACAAATTCATAGACAGAAAGTAGATGGCAGTTGCCGAGGTCTGGGAAGAGGTGGAAGTGGAGAGTTATTAATGGGTACTCAGTTTCAGTTTGGGAAGATACAAAAGTTCTGAAAAATATTGGTGGTGGTGTTTGCATAATAATATAAATGTGCTAAGTATACTGAACTATACATTTTACGTGGCTAAAATCAAGCATATTTAAAGTATACATCATGGTGATTTGAAATACATATATATTGTAAAAGAATCCCCATCATCTAGTTAATTATCATATCCTTCACTTCCTATATCTTACCATTTTATTTATCTATTCTACCTCAATAAGCTGAAAAAAATGATTACAATGGCAAATTTTATGTTTTGCATATTTCACCGTCATTTTTTAAAAAAGAAAAGAAAAGAAAGAGAGAGGAGAGAGAGACTGTTTCTGCCTGGGCTCTTCTGGGAAGGTTTGATCAGAAGGATCTGGGCCTGGTGATAAAGGCTGCAGAGCTCTGGTCAAACAGAAGTTGGGAATGGGGAGGCAGGGTAGAGAGGGTACCACCATGTATACTGGTAATTCATTTGAGGATGTTTGGAAGGAATTTAGTATAGAATTACAGGACTAAAATAACAGACTGATGGTTCCCAGAGGGAAGGGGCATTGGGGGATTGGGTGAAAAAGGTGAAGGAATTAAGAAGTGCATAGACAGCTACAAAATAGTCACAGGAATGTAAAGTACAGCGTAGGGCACATAGTCAGTAATAACTGTGTATGGTGCCAGGTGGGACTTGAAATATCAGGGGGACCACTTTGTAAAGTCTATGATTGTCTAACAACTATGCTCTACACCTGAAACTAATACAAAATAATATTGAATGTAAACTGTAATTGAAAAATACAAATTTTTTAAAAAATTATGGCTTAGATGAGGCTGGAAGGGTAGCTTTAAGTGCCAGGCAAGAACATCTGTGCACAGAGGAAAGGAGGATATAATCAGTGTGAACCCTAAAAAGATGGGTACTTGGCACCATACATAGGAAGGAAAAGGCTTTAATAGCACAATGGTTCACCAAGGCTCCTCAGCCTGGAGTACTGCACAGGTCACTTGTAAATAATTTAAACATTAGCCCTGGCCAGAATGGCTCAACGGTGAGACCATAGGCTGGTGCACTGAAGGGTCTTGGGTTCTATTCCCTGTCAAGGGCACGTACCTGAGTTGCAGGTTCAATCCCTGACCCCGGGGTGCATGTGGGGGCAACCAATCATGTGTCTCTCTCACATCAATGTTTGTCTTTGTGTGTCTCTTTCCTCTCTCTCTTTCTCTCCCCCTTCCCTTCACTCTCTCTGAAAATTAATGTAAAAAATATCCTCAAGGAGAGGATTAACAAAACATTTTTAATTAAATTGTTATTCTCATAAGGTTAATGTGTGCAACAGAGAAAAAGGTATAAACTTATTATACCTATAGTTTTTATGAAGCTAAAAACCAAACCAAGTTATAAAGGTAGACAGTGTTATCCTAAAGCCTGTCCTCTTCCATTCTAGTGGACACTCCTCAAGGACTTCCAATGCCCTTCCCAAGAAACTCACAATTGTCTGAAGACATGGCACTTAAACAGAGAGGACTTGGGTTCAAATTCTGACTCTGCTGCTTACTAGCTGGAAACTTGGGCAAATTGCTAAATCAGTGTGAGTTTCTATTTCTTCATCTCTAAAGTAAGCAAATAACCTACCTCACACAATTTTTGTGAAATCCAAGAGAAGTGGAAAGCATCTGTTACCTGTAAAGCATGTTCTACGACAGTGATTGCGAACCTATGACACGCGTGTCAGAAGTGACACGCAAACTCATTTTTTTGGTTGATTTTTCTTTGTTAAATGGCATTTAAATATATAAAATAAATATCAAAAATATAAATCTTTGTTTTACTATGGTTGCAAATATCAAAAAATGTCTATATGTGACACGGCACCAGAGTTAAGTTAGGGTTTTTCAAAATGCTGACACCCCGAGCTCAAAAGGTTCACCATCACTATTCTAAAAAGTGCACACTGTCACAATCTTGTGGACCGACATTAATTTGCAAAGGCAACCAAAATTGGCTGAATTAAGTGGCATTTTTGGAAGTGGTCTGAACTATTAAGAGAAAATAATCAAAGCTTACATTTTCCTGGGAAAGGGGTAATTATTTTTAACCACTTAAACTCAGGGGATCAGGTGCTCCCCTATCTCATGCCCCATTTACAGAGGAGAAAAAGCAGACAGATTGAGGGCCCCCCTGTGTTACTAACAAAGGCTGACTGCGCCTAGGCCTCCTGGATCCCAGATCTGTTCACCAAGTCCAAGCCAAATGCTTGACAATAATGCTAAAAAGAAAAGCAAACATATCACCATATGTGGCAAGCATCACCTGAACCCCTGCACGCATTCTGCAATGCCCCAACGCGGGTCTCGGAGGAGACACGGCGATTCCCAGGGAAGCTGGAGGGGCCCTGCACCTTGGGACCCTCACTAGTTCTCTGGGTCAGAGCGGATTCTTCACCCCAACAACCATGCAAAAGAGAGGAAGTACCCTAACGAGGCCCAAATAGCAGCCCTGTCTCTCTCACTTTCTCTGACAGGCAGCATGATACCACGCTTGCCCCGTAGTTCCGGTAACTCTTTTCCAGGACAATTACTCAGGCAGAGTTTATCATATTTGTAACTCCCTGAACAAGGGTTTTCTCCCCCACTCTTTCAAAAAGAATTATTTTAAGAGCAGAGTTATTAGCATCAATGAAACTGTGTACATTCCAGAATCGTAGGAACTATTACATTGTATATGTTTTGCTTGTTTTTAAAAATATTGAGGGTTTTTTATACATCTTGCGCTTAAAAGTCAACTTTGAAGGATTGTTTTAAAAAAGTCTAGATGCAAACATTGCTTTTTCTTTTTAAATTAAAACCGTTTCTAAGAGAAGTCACTAGAGCCAAATCTGCTTTCCAAGGTCCGGACTTGTACTTTGCTGGCCCCCCTCCCACAGACCGCACACATGCAGGACAAATGTATCTGGCGCACCCTGTGAAAAGCCTTCAGCACTGACACTCAGCACCCTGGCCGGGTGCCACCAGTGCCTGAAAACATGCATCACAGCGCTCAGTCCTGGGTCTAGATGTGAGATCCAGATGCACGGGCTGGGGTGGCCACGTCTTAAATAGTAGCGTTCAGGGTCAGTGAACTCTCCCTGTTCACCATGACTTGCTCTCAGCTTCAGCAAGCACTCAGATCCTCTCAGTGGAGGCTCACGAACACCTGGTTAGACTTTTAATAACTAGCAAAGCTGCTCAGTCCAAGAGTGGGTGCTCTGCAGTCTGGTACGATGAAGAGCACCAGAGGCACCACTAAGGGAAAAATGCAGGAGCAGTTTCTGTGGCTGCAGAAACTATATCAGCGGGAAGCTGAAGGGGGTGGTAAGAGATCAATCAAAGAACTTCTATGCATATAAGCATAACCAATGGACACAGACAATGGGGGGGGGTGAAGGCCAAGAATGGAGGGTGGGGGCAGGCTGGGAGTTGACGACGGGGTGGGGGCAATATGTAATAATTTCAACAATAAAGAATTTTAAAAAATAAAAAAGCCAATCGATTCCTCAAAAAGCTACACGTAGAGTTGCCATATCTCCCAGAAACTCCACATCTGGATACAATAATTAAGATAATGAAGCATTTGAAGACTCATTGGCTTCTCCAGTGAAAAACATACTAGATTATTAGGATGCAAGCTAAGAACTTCAAAATACTAAGGAACTAAACATTTCCTTTGGAACTTTTTCTCCCATCTATCTTCTTAACAAACAACCTATAGAACAGTTAAGCTATATCTAAGTGATGAGGTGGCTTTCTTTTTTTAATTGGAAAACTGAGTTTCTGCTACAAATGTTGACTTTTCTGAGCCAAGTTTAGCTAATGTAAATAAAAACCCACTTAAATTAATCCCAGATTCTTTTTGTATAATCTTATTACTTGGATATTTTTCATACTGGGACCTAATTACTTTGAGGAAAATCTGAATGAAATTAAAATTAGGCTATAATTCCAAAGGAATTTTGTTCATTCACTTTAACCTCAAGATGGCCGCATTTTTTTTTTCTGAGCAATGTTGCTGAAAATTCATTTTGCCCAAATTGTTGGAAATGTGACAATCTAGACTCAAAGCACTATGGATTTGGTTACAGATGCCAGAACAAATTAACTTATTACCTTATTCTTTCCCTCAAGTCACACACCAGAGAAAATTTGACTCTGTAAGAGATACAGCTTCTTAACCACAAATATTAATTTTAAGTCATGTTTAGTAGAGTTCTGCCCAGCTGGAAATCACTATTTTTTCCCACTGAAATGCCTGGTTTTAACATTACTTCAGGATATAAAAATATTATTTAATTAGCCATTCAGGAGCCTGCTCTTCTGCATTCCATTAACACCTTCTAATACAGCGTAAGCACTAAAAAGGTTATATTCTTGGACAGGCCAGGATATCTGAAAAATTCTTAGATCCCCCCCAAAGAATACTGTACCCCAAATGAATGAGTCATATGACTAACTGGAAGAAGGATAATATCCAATTTTCAGAAATAGTGAACTATAACTTTAAGAGACTTTTTATTTCATGTTCAACGGCTTACCTCTCCAGCTGGAGTAGCGGTGGTGTAAAGGGTTGTGGGGAGGGGGTGAAGGTCATTATTCAAAAGCACTCAAGCAAAAAATTTAAGCCAGTTGCATTATGTTTAAATTTTAATAAAGTTATACTGGTTAGCAGGAGTCTAGACGTGCCATGTGTAGAATAAATCTAATCTAAAAATACCAGCTATGAATATAAAACCTAGAAAAGTTGAAAACCCAGGACCTAAAAGGTTCTTTAGATGAGGCATTATCATGAGGATCTTGTTATCTACCCAAAAAGGAGAAGGAAAGATTTAGCAGGTGAGATGTTTTGAAATAATAGATGTTCTGAAAATTAAGGATATGTAGTCACACAGCCTATAACTCTTTTCTCAATTAAGTTGCATAATATTACTCAAAGAAGAATAATGAGGTGGATACATGAATAAGCAGTCAGGTCTTTTCCAGCCTTCCACACTGAACAGTATTGGGAAATTAAATCAACGTCCTCAGTTAGATGGGCATGATTATCTTAGCATCCAGCACTAGGCCACAAGGTTAAGAAACATCAATTAAGACACAGGAAAATATAATTAATATTTTGTATTAATTGACTTTCTTAAAAAGTCCATTAACTGACAATAAGACATAAGTGCTACTAAATAGCACTTATAAAAACAAAACAATTCCCTGCTAATTGCAAATATAAACAAATCTGGTTAATGTCATAAAATAAGAGACCATAAATCCAAACAGCCCAAGGATTACTGCCTTATGAACGCTGTACATTTTTCACCACCACAAACTTATTTAGCAAAAATACAGAATGACATATTTAAAACATAACCATAGATAACATCCTTGCCAAACTCAAGCAAGCTCTCTTGTTATATGTTTTGATAAATTAACTCTGCCAAAAATTTGGAAGATTCATGAAGTGTAAAATAAAGATCTCTTACAGGCTCACACTGGGGCTTTCAGACCCCTAAACGCTATAGAATAGTGACTAAGTTTAATCCAACTCTTTTCCATTTGAAAATGAGAAGATCACATTACTACACCCACTTACACTTGAGCAGTTTTTCAACAAAACCTATAGGGCCACTAACACACTGAATTTCTAAAACACCAAAAATAATTGATATCACAACAAAAGAAATTTACTTCCCAGGGAATATAATATATATAAACATAAATAAATATACAAATAATTTTTCTATCTATTTGTTTACCTATTTGCATTCTTATCTAAGATAAATATATCCAACTCAATATCCAGTACAAATTAAATTCTGATATAAAGGGAAAGTAATGACGACTCACACTTAGGTCTCTGGGGAAGCAGCAGTACGTTCAACTCAAAACAATAGGTACTGTACTTAGTACACTCAATACATCCTTATAAGGTTAGAAATGAAAATAGACATTTTCATTGGAGGTAACTTGAGCAGAAGTAACAATGTGCAATGGCCCTTGCTAGCTTGGCTCAGTGGACAGAGCATCAGTCCGCAGACTGAAGGGTCCCAGGTTGGATTCCTGTCAAGGACACGTACCTCAGTTGCAGGCTCTATCCCAGGCCACAGGTCGGGGCATGTGCAGGAGGCAACCAATTGATGTATCTCTCTTACATCAATGTTTCTCTCTGTGTCTCTCTGAGTCTCTCCCCATCCCTTCCACTCTCTTTAAAAATCAATGGAAAAAATATCCTCAGGTGAGGATTTAAAAAAAGAAGCAAAGAGATTTAAAAAAGCAATGTGCAATGTACTGAGAAAATAAGGTATGGGGATAAAAGGGTTGCAGAATTAATACCCAGAATAACACACTGCCCAAGGGGAGATTAAAAGAAAATGGACAGGCACTTCCTCGGTGGTCCCGGATCTGTCTCTTGCTTCAAAAGTGTTTGGATGGAACAGACCCAGGGACACCCCTTCTTCCAGCCTCTGGCCACTCTCCTGCATCTTATCCAGTTACCACTTTCAGAACCACCTCCGGGACCAGCCAACACAGCAGGGTTTTTTTTCTACCTTCACTCCTTATACCAAACAACCACGAACTCCCAAATTCCTCAGAATTATTCCACCGAGGTGGAGGCTGCGGTCAACCGCCTGGCCAACCTGCATCTGCGGGCCTCCCCCACCTACCTCTCTCTGGGCTTCTATTTAGACCCTGACGACCTAACTCTCAAGGGCGTGGGCCACTTCCCGCGAGTTGGTGGAGAAGCAGCACAAGGGGAGGGCGCTGATCATCTCTTAAAGTTGCAAAACAAATGCAGTGGCTGCATTTCTTTCTAGGATGTGCTGAAGCCTTCCCAAGATGAGTGGGCAAAACTCAGGATGCCATGGAAGCCGCCCTGGCCTTGGAGAGAAACCTGAACCAGGCCCTTTTGGAGCTGCAGGCCCTGGGTTCTACCGGAGCAGACCCTCATCTCCGTGACTTCCTGGAGAACCACTTCCTGGATGAGGAGGTGAAACTCATTAAGAAGATGGGCCACACCTGACTCATCCACAGGCTGTCCACCCCCAGGCGGGGCTGGGTGAGTATCTGTTCGAAAGGCTCACCCTCAAACATGACTAGGAGCCTTTGGAGCCCAGAGGCCTTTAAGAGGCCCCTCTGCATTCTCCTGGTGTCTCTGGCTTTTACCTGAGCCTCTCCCCCAAACTACTAGCCATTCTTTTAATCAGCTCTCTCCCATGCATTGGATCAAATGAAACAATAAAGTGTTTTTGCAGAAGAAGAAATAGACAAGTACCTTAAAGGGATAACTAGGTTTTTGGAATATTTCTTAAGCATATTCTGTGATCCTATGTTTTATTTAAACTCTGCTTCGCTGGCAAGAGAAGAATTTTAAGAGATAGGTATCGTGCAATGGGATGTAACAAAGCATTGTTCAATGATATTGTCTATTAATTTCTGTCACTGATTTTGGGTCCATTCTTAATAGTAACTAAAAGCTTTTTTAATTGAAAACATTAAAAGAAACAAATGCAGAGAGCAGTACAGCCATGAAATAACATGCAAGGGGCAGGGTGACTCCTTCACATTTGGACAGCTGGCAGAAAGCAGGTTTTTTTCATATTTCTAAAATTATATTATTCTTTAAACAATGTTCAGCAATAAGTTTCAGCTGATTCAATTTGTCCCATTTTACAAAGCAAGCTGATGAATTGACATGTCAATTAAAAAGGAGTGCAGCATATTTTTAATGTCAATTTGCAAAAGTCTTTATGATAAAAATAATTAGAATTAAGAAATGATATAATTTTGACTAAATGAAGCACATTTTAGAGAATCTTTAAAATGAATGCTTGGGTTTCATCAGACTCATAAAAAATTGGTCAAGAATCCATCCATTCATCAAATGTATTGGCAATCAAAACCTCTGTCCTAAATGAACCCAGACACCAACCAAGGAGCTGAATACTAGTAGAATATTAGTAGAGAAAAATCAAACCAAGCAGATTTATTTTATTTTAGATTCATTATTGCTCACCTCAATGCTGCTCAGAAATCCTGCTATGTTTTTTGTAAGTGTGCACTCTCATCTCAGACAACTGTTTCACACCTGCTCTTCTCTCCTTCGACCACACCTGACTACAACCTCACTCCATGTTGTTGGGAAAACAAAAGCCTTTTTAAAAATTTATCTCTATTTTTTAAAGTATTACAGATGTCCTCCTTTTTCCCCCCATTGTCCCCCTCTACCTACCCCCAGGTCTTCACCACATATTGTCTGTGTCCATGGGTTATGCATCTATGAATATAAGTTCTTTGATTAAGTTTTTGAAAGTCCCACCATCAAGTTATAAACCCCTGCATAGATTCCCATTTTCCCTTTCTTGTGTTTTTAGGGAGAAGTGCCCCTCCCCCAATCAAAGCTAAGCCCCCCACAAAACATTTCTGAACCATCCAAGGGGAGAAAGTGCAGGGAAAACTAGAAATAACTTCCCTCCTCCCTACCTTTAAAAATACTACCTATTTGTCAAAAGTAGCTATTCCCTCCCACTGGAATAGAAGCTCCTTGAGAGCAGAGATGTTGTCTTGTTCACACTGGCTCTCCAAAGCGTGAAAGAGTGCTCATATGTAGTAGGTGTACAGTAAACATTTCCTTGAATACTTGCTGAAAATTACATTCTCTACTCCCGCCACTCTCATCACCAGTACTATCTATTGATACAACCCCTACTACATCCAAAACAATTAATCACTCCTGTAACATTTATATTCCTCTTACAACACAGGGAACTTTTAAAAATATATTCTCCCTTGAGCAAAAAAAAAAAGAAAAAGAAAACTCATGGACATGGACAACAGTGTGGTGACTGGAGGAGGGGATGGGGGTGGAAAAGGGCATAGAGGGAATAAATGGTGGTGGAAAAGGTAAAATAAAATTTAAAAAGGAAAAATATATATATATATGTTCTCCTTTTTGGAATTTTTTTTTATCTTGGCCTGAAGATATGTTTATTGATTTGAGAGAAAGAGAGAGAAACATCAATGTGAGAGGGAAACATCTATCGGTTGCTTCCCTGCAAGCTAAGTATGTGCCCTGACTGGGAATCAAACCTGCAACCTTTTGGTGTACTAGACAGCGCTCAACCAAATGAGCCACCCTGCCAGGGCTCCCTTATTTTTATTCTCATTTCACGCTATAAAATAAGGTACTTAGAAAAAAAGACTGTGCCTTATTATTTTCCATTTATTGGATTCTAAACTATGCCTGAATGAACTCACTAGCTTTTTTTACATGAATTTTGGGGAAATTTCAAAAATGCTTTATAAATTAATTTCCAAGTCATCTCATGTTTTTCACAAGAATATGTAAGAAAAAAATACTTATTTAATGAATAACAAAAAATTACTTTTCTTTATTTGCAAAAGTCATTTAAACATAAAGTACCACTTAATTTGATGGCAAGATAGTCTAAGTCTGTAATGAGAAAACTGAAAACTAAAAACATTTTTCCCCAACATCATAAAACTAAGGCCATGGCAAAGTCAATTAACTACTCTTTATTTCACTAACACCAAAAAGAAGCTTTCATTTTCCAACAATCCATATCCTTAAATTTCAAGATTTTTGTTATTATGGAGGTAATGTGACACTTTTATTTTGTCTATTAACAAAATCAAAGTAAAATTTTAGTTAATTAACTAATTGTACTAAATAAAACACAGTATAGGAAAGCTATTAATATGAACAAACAAGATTTTTTTCTGGGCCATACCACACAGAGCTACACAAAAGCCACTTTAAAAAACTCCCTCAGAGTACAATAGCTACTTCTCTGTGCAGATTTCTACAAGATAATGATTATGCAAGAAAAACAGCTAATTTCCTTTTTTCTTGAATTCTTGTGTTTTCCAAGAGAAGCTACATTCATAGTGGAAACTGATGTTTTTAGAACACTCTCACATACTTATTAACCCTAGTAAACATAAAAACTAAACAAAAAATCAGCAATTTTGAGCTTCTGGTTAATCATGAAGGGAATAAACAGTGAAGCAAGAAACTCCATATTATTCCACTCTGTCAGTCTATCATTTCATTTCCTCGAAGTGCAATGGAAGATTGTACTGAAAAATAATAAGATAAAACTATGTTTATGTGACTAAAACATTCAGCCAGCACAGTGTCTGATACAGTTAATACACATGGCAGAATGGCATGGTCAAGACTCAGGAATAACATGACCTATAAACTATAAGCCTACAACTTATAAGTTATGTTAATAATGATAAAAAAAAGTTCTAAATAAAGCTATTATGATTTCAATATTGTTATTTGCATGAATGACTACAGACTATTTTAGCCCATTAGTTCTGGCATTCATATATATGAACCCCAGGAATGTCAAAGAGGCAACAATTAAACCACCCATTGTTTCAATTTATTCAGAGTGAAAATAAATATCCATGTAAAAAGCTTTATAAAGTAAATGGTTTCAAAATAAAACACAAAATGGCCAGCTAAGTCATACTATCTAAGTGAATGAAACACAAAAATTTTCAAATTTTTTCAAACTAAATACATATAGCCCCTCTCATTTTTTATTGCTCCACATCTAACTATTCTCGTGTTTTCTTAGGATGCAATACTGACTTCAGTCAATCATGGCCAATTGTTCAGATGCCTTTAGAACTGAAGTCTAAGACCACAGCTAACAAAAGGCAAGTACTCTCTGCTTCACAGCAGGATGCAGATTCCATTTTCTAAGCGGAATTCCACACATTCCATGAAGAAGCCCATTTTAAAGTAGGCCAGCCTGAATTCAAAGCATAAACCAGACAAGAAATGCACTTATTACAAAAGGTCTATATTTGCTCTTTCCACTCTTCCTTACAAGATACGGGACGCTGTAAAGAGATGAGCTTCAGTCCAAGGAAAATTATTATATCAGGAGAGTTTTTGAGGAGAAGAAGTGAATGAAGTGCTTTATTCTCTCTCCTCTCAAAAAAATGGGTCCTTAAAAAAAATGATTTGAATAATATTTAAAAGTCATCATGTCTCATAATTCAATGACTTAAGGAAAATAAATTTTTAAATAAGTTTACTGTGCTTTTTTTAACCTGACAACATACACTGAAAAGCATAGATACTATATTTAAACAAAGAATTTCTTTTTTTTTTTTACATGTAGACATCAGAGTAGTCTTGGTGCTTAGTTTTGTGCTAGCAAATGTATGGCTTAATGTGAGACTTATGCTGGTCTGTGTCCATTCTTAGATGACCCCAGCAGTGAGGTGGGATGCACAGGCTGGTCAGGAAAGGATTATGAGAGCCCTCTAAGTCCTTCACTCAAACATTAATTGAGTCCCTCCTCTGCGCTAGGACTATGCTTGGCAACAACCAAAACAGACATAGTCAGTGCTCTCATGGAGCTGCAGCCTGATGAGGGAACTAGACAGTCACAGGTAATTACCTCCTGCGATCAGTTCTAAGAGAGCATATTAGAGGAGAGTAAGAGGGAAACCCAGTCAAGTCCAGGCATCAGCAAAAGCTTTGCCAAAGGGAGTAATATGCACACAAGTAGAAGTTACGCAGATGTAGAAAGAAAGGGAAAGAGCATTCCAAGATTACCTGAAGCAGGAGGGGCAAATCTTGTTGCAGTAGCTATTGAGGCAGATGGAAGGGATAAGGTTGTGGGTTGGGGTTTGGTAATGCAACTAGAGAGAAGCGACTGGCAGTTCCATGCAGTAACCAATGCCAGGTACAGTATTTTGGTCTTTATGAAAATAACCAGAGGCCCGATGCATGAAATTCGTGCAAGGGGCTCAGTCCTTGTAGCCCCGGCCGGCCCTCGCAGCCCTAGCTTCATCCAGAATGCTGTCCTGATGGTCGTTCTGCTGTTCGGTCTAATTAGCATATTAGCTCTTTATTATATAGGATATGAAGTAGGGTATAGCAGGATCAGAGTTTCTATAAAACTTGTGTGGAAGATGGGCCTGTAGTAGGTAGCTGGAAAATAGTTGCCAGCTTACTGCAGTGAATCAAGGGTAATAACAGGAGGCTAAACCAAGAGGATGCAGTGGAAAAGAAAAAAGGGGGCAGTCATTAATGATCTCAGGTGTGGTACATACTGATCTTCTAATGAACTATATCATTAAATGTTTTAAAAAAAGGTCTGGCCCTTAATAAGCATCTCATGAATATTGGTTCATTCAGTCAATATTTTTCACTCCAACCTTTTTCCTCTCCTTTTTAAAAAAAGTGCCCTCCCCATGTCTGCACTGGCCCCACAATGCAGAAGCAACTTCTCCAGGAAAATCTGTTAATTCATTTCCTAATACAACAACACTAAAGGTATAGAGAGATAACAAAGAAAAATATGATGATGGAGAGAAGTTCTCTCTGCCTTCAAGTTCAAATCTTCATTTTTCCACCGACATTTTACAGCTTGACTTGTTTGGGGCACTTAAGAACATTAACATGTGTAGCATTTCCTGCTATGAGCACCTACACTATGTACTTTTATCTACACTATTTAATCAACACATCAACTTCACTCCTTCTATTGACAGATCAGAACCCCGAAGGTAACAGTGACTGAGGGACTTACCTGTCACAGAGCCAGAGAGAATGCAAACTGGGAGGCCAAGTCAGCTGGAATCTAAACCTATGCCCTTTCTCATTGACCACACTAGTTCCCGAGTAGCTACAATTCCTTTCCCTCACTTTTTCCTCACATACACTGACCACCAATTCAAAAGTAATAAATATATCCATTGCAACATCATGTCAGTTTGCTGAAAGCTAATAAAATAGGATATACAGTATAAGTTATTCTTTCTAGCACTGCCTAAAATTAACCATGAGATCGTAAGCAACCCATTTTGCCTCCATTTTTCATTGGTCAAATGAGGATAATGATATATGTATATAAAACATAAGTATTATTGTCAGTAAGAGCTAAGAGAGACCCATGTGTTAGAGCTTAGTCCCTCCTCAAGGACCTCCTGCCCAGGTGTGGGAGTGTGGTCAGCAGACAGTCTCTGGCAAGCAGCTCTTTGGCCACCACAGCTGCTGAGAGCCATTTGCATGAGGTCACTCATTTTCCTGGAAGGCCTACATTCAGTGACTGAGCAAGGGGGACAGAAAGGTCGGCCACTTCAGCCAACACAGGACACTGCTCACTGGAAACCCTCGCTCCACAGCCCCTGGGTCCCAGGAGGCTTGACAGGTCTGCAAGGCAGTTTCACTTCTCCCTCCCTTTTACAGGGCATGGCTCCTAACAAACATCTTTCACCCCAAACTCCCCCTCAGCCTGGCTTCTGGAGAACCCAAACCGCCACGTTCTGCTTTCTTACTTTGGAGATTTTAACTAGGTCAACAGAAAACAACTACATATTTGAATGCCAAGAATAGGCCTCCTAAGTAACTTGATTTGAAATTGTTCTAGTATAATAGAAATATATTTTTATTTCACACTTTAAGCAAATTAAGTCCTAGTTGATGCTTTAGAAAACCTCAAATTAATTTAATTACATGCCAAGTTTGAACATTTGACTTTTTATCCCAAATAACTCTGGGAAACAGTTATTAAGCTAAAAATACAAGGATAACACTAAAATAGCATATCCAATAGTACGACAGTGACACTGCTACCAAAACCATAGGGCAAAGGCCTGCTGTGTTAAACATACACAATATTCCTTCTGTAGCCAATACAAAAGGGGACATTTGGCCTCTCTGTGTATCTAATTCATATATTTAAGGGTTTAGAGTGAACATTTCCCTTCAGATCATGTATCACATCAAAACGAAAATGTCGACTGCAAAAATAGCAACAAAACATGTATTCTCATAATAGGTTATTGGAGGTTATCTTTCAAAGAACTTTGTACTCTACTCTTCCAGAGCACAAACTTTTAACTATATCGTAAAAAAATAATTCCTGACATATAAAAAGATAATTAATAAACCAATAGGGTTATTTTCTATGTGCACATGCAATTCCATGATGTAAAAGAGTAGAAAAACAAATACAATAATCAAGACCTGTGTAATAGCCTTTATTCTGGTTTTCAATGTATTATGCAAAGCTGGTTCTATACCAGCTCAACTTCAATAAATTAACAACCAGCCTTTTGCCAGCAAAGCATATACTAGTATATAAAACCAACAAAGGATAGAAGACCCACTCATGTCACTGCCAATGCTTTATCCAGCTAGAGCCACTTAATCCGAGTTCTCCTGTTAGAGTGAAGTTGTCACGCTTATTCCAGGCAAGTCTCTTTTCCAACCCTCCTAGAAACTGGAAATTGATATGTTTCCTTGCTTGCTTATAGCCAATGCTACAATTTTACTTTTATCTAAATCTGGATGTCATGTTGAAACACTGGAATTTAAACCATCTAAGGTTAATTTCTAAAACATTACGTAGATAGGAAAGAAAGGATTCACTCTACACCCCTAATGACTGTTAAATGAGATGTGCAGAGAGGCCAAAAGTCCCCGCAATCGCTGTCTAGAATTTATTCATTCAAACATTATTAAGCATCAACTATGTGTCAGTCAATGTTTGGATGGGTACATCTACTCCAGTAGTAATTACTTTGCTTGGTAAGCAGAAATAGGAACTCAGGAAACAAATTTGGACCAAAAACCCACACATGAAAATGTGCTCCCACTATTAGGAGTAAATTAAAGAACCATATATTAGATGTAAACTAAAGAGTAGTGGTTATTAGTCTTTTAACAGTGTACAAAAGAATATGGAAGAAAGGTCAGTTGGTCAATTGGTTCAACTAGAATGTTGATCCAACTTCTTTCAGAGGCAGAAACAGCTGTCAGCTTTTGATCAACTACCATCTTACTAAGGCTGCTTGTTGGGCTGCCATGTTATGCTGCATGGGATGCAATGTTACCAATAATTAAATACACTGTAAATACTGAAGATTGAGGGATGTGATAAAAATTCCTGGAAGGCACACACTTCTAAATGAGGCAATATTTTAATAAACAGAATCTGAGAGGTATGATATTATTTTTCACTTTAGAATTCAGTCATATTCTCTACTGAATTTAAAACACTATTTGAGCAAAGGGGAGGCTGTGAAAATAACACTTTGACACACTGACAGAAAAATGTTACCTCCTGCAGAGAAACAGAGGTGTTGAAACAAATCAGGTTGATTCTTGTTTTCATTAGTGTTTAATCATTTACAGGACATATTACATTTGCAATGAAAATACTTGTTCATCAAGTTGAAAGATGAATTTTAATTGCTTTTGAGCATTTGAATATTAGCTGGATCAAGGTAGGGAACTAACAAAAAGGGCAAGAAACAAAATCTAACAAGTCACTTTCTTGGTGTGCTGGAGAAGGAAAGAATTTTAAAGTAAAAATTTTATTCTTTCGTCCTTCTGTTAATTAAATACACTGTAAAAGTAGAAAAGTAAACTAACTTTTCAAGTTGAATTTCTTTTTTTAAAAACTCAACTGTCTGTGTGGGATGAGGGAAGCAGGGATTCATTCTGCGAAGACTATGTTAATGTTTGATTTGGTTGCGTTTTAAAGAACCTGCAGGCTCCTGCAGACTGTTTTCATTCTATGCCACTACCCCACTCCTGGGCACAACCACCAAATTTCAGTGCCACCCCCATAAAAGCCAAGGAAGCAAGTTTATTTTTCCCAAGGTTCAACAGAGATCTCTTGTGCTTAGTGTGAGGGCAGTGGATTCCTGCATTAATGCATATTTTTATTGAGCTCTCACTTTATGTCAGCATGCTACAGATATTTTCCAAATGTTTTTATAAAGCCTCTAGTTTTCTGACTTAAAATCCAAAATATAGCCATGAATGCCACATTTCTAAATATTACTTATTCAAAGTGAATAATGCAAAAATCTCTCAACCTACCAATCCCAGAATTAAATAATTTTAAATTGAATTTTCAGTAGCAAATAGTCTCCAAAGTGTTCGGAGCCTCTCTTGCCTCAGCAGGGAGCTGGCTTCCCCAAATGGCTCTGAGAATCCAACTATCCCCTACCTCACAGGTCCCACTGAGCTCTGGGCCCCACATACTTCCAAGTCAGCATCCAGAAGAGGGGAGATAGAAAGGCTCTCCAGGGAACAGCATCTGCATGGGCAGTGGTGATGAGTGTGGGTTTTGGAGTCAGCAAAACCAGGGAGTGCCTTCTGGTTTTACCAATCACTGATTGTGTGACACTGGGCCAACTATTGAACCTCACGGAGCCCCAACTTCCTCGTGCCAAAGTGAAGATTAAAGATCTGCTTTGGGGGATTGGTTGAGAATTTTAGTGAGATGCTGAGGTGAAGGCAGTCAGTACAATGGCTGCCACAGAGATGCTCCGTACAGGGACAATCACTGTTTAATACAGTATCTTTCTCAGCATTGAGAGCCACCCAAACACCTCCATCTGTCAACTGTGCTTAGCAGGGGCCTGGCTGTGAGCCATATGATTGTCTGTCTTCCCCTGCCTCCAGAAATGATTCAAAATAGAAAAATAACTGGTTAAAAAGTAAAAGTAAGGATATTTTGGCATTGTGGTTCTTTTCAGCACCTAAAAAATTAAACAACCGGTACCTTTAGCACACTCAAGGGAAAACCTAGATCAGGAGCTTGAAACTCTATCCAGCTGTAACTGGTTTGGCTCAGTGGATAGAGCGTCGGCCTGCGGACTGAAAGGTCCCAGGTTTGATTCCAGTCAAGGGCATGTACCTTGGTTGTGGGCACATCCCCAGTAGGAGGTGTGCAGGAGGCAGCTGATTGATGTGATGTTGCTCTCTCATCGATGTTTCTAACTCTCTATCTCTCTCCCTTCCTCTCTGTAAAAAATCAATAAAATATATTTTTTAAAAAAGAAAGAAAGAAACTGTATCCAGTACACTTGGAAATACAAAAATTAATTATACATGACGATGATATCATGATGATAATCTACACTAATAAAAGAGAAACATGGTAATTGGCGTACGACCGCTACCCTTTTCATTGGCTAATCAGCGAGATATGCAAATTAACTGCCAGCCAAGATGGCAGCCAGCAGCCAGGCAGCTTGAAACTAACATGAGGCTTGGTTGCCTCAGTGACGGAGGAAACCAACGTTCCCCACCTGCCGCTGCAGGCCTCTGAGCGGGCAGTTTAAGAAACATTGTAACAAATACCGCCGGACTTCAGCCAGCAGGATGGCAACATTGTAAGCAAAGGCCAGAAACCTAAGAGCTGGAGCCTCAAAGCTAAAGCTGGTCCAGAATAAAAAAAGAAAAAAAGAAAAAAAGGAGCGATTGGGAGCTTCAGTCACCCCCAGCCTGAAAACAGCCCTCAGCCCCTCACCCAGGCTGGCCAGGCACCCCAGTGAGGACCCCCACCCTGATCCAGGACCCCCTTCAGGGCAAACCAGCTGGCCCCACCCATGCACCAGGCCTCTACCCTATATAGTAAAAGGGTAATATGCCTCCCAGCACCGGGATCAGCGTGACAGGGGACAGCTCCCAAACCCCCTGATCGCCCTGTGGCTCTGTGTGTGACAGGGGGCGGGGCCACAACCTCCCTATCCACCCTGCCCTGTTCGTGACAGGGGAAGGCGCCCCAACCCCCTGATCAGCCCTGCTCTGTGCCTGATACGGGGGAGCTCCCCAACCTCTGATCGCCCTGCGGCTCTGTGTGTGACAGGGTGCAGCACCCCAACCCCCTGATCGGCCCTGCTCTGTTGGTGATAGAGGGCGGTACCCCACCCCGATTGGCCCTGCTCTGTGCGTGACCGGGTACAGAGCCCCAACCCCCTGATGGGCCCTGCTCTGTGAGTGACAGGGGGCAGCGCCCCAACCCCGATTGGCCCTGCTCTGTGCATGACAGGGTACAGAGCCCCAACCCCCCTGATGGGCCCTGCTCTGTGAGTGACAGGGGGCAGTGCCCCAACCCCCTGATCGGCCCTGCTCTGTGCGTGACAGGGGGTGGTGCCGCAACTTCCCCATGACCCTGCCTTGAGTGTGACAGGGGACGGTGCCCCAACCCCCCAATCGGCCCTACCCTGAGCGTGACTGAGGGTGGCATCACAACCTCCCAATCTCCCTGCTCTGTACATGACAGGGGGCGGCACCCCAAATCCCCAATCGGCCCTGCTCTGAGCCCGACCAGGGGCTGCACCTAGGGATTGGGCCTGCCCTCTGCCACCCGGGACCAGGCCTAAGCCAGCAGGTCATTATCTCCTGAGGGGTCCCAGACTGCGAGAGGGCACAGGCCGGGCTGAGGGACCCCCCTCCCCCCCGAGTGCACAAATTTTTGTGCACTGGGCCTCTAGTAATAGTAATAACAGATAGAATTTAACACAACAAACTTGGAAAAAATGTCATGTAAGTTTTCAGATAACATGCTCAGAGTGGCTATTAAAATTTCTAAAGGCCACTCAGCTAGTAAAGAGAAGAGCCAAGGTTCAAATCCAAGTCTGTTTCAGTCCAACTGCTCATAACATATTCCAGTGTCCTCCTCACAAGCTGCAAACCCCATACAACATCACCTCATGATGGGATGATCTGAATGGAATGGGGTAGGATGGAAATTTATGGCATGTTCAGTACAGAAGTGTGTGGCCTAAGTAACCAAAAGAAATGGTCAAGTCTCTAAACACTACATAATGTCCTGTGTGAAGTGTCAACCGAAAATGAGGGTCACTTAATCATCTGTCATTTGAGAGCTAAACAATAAAGAGCACAGGATAATCCTGGAACCTTTCGCTCTTAGGATGTGTAGACCCCTAAAGCACATGTGCGTCGTGACATTAAGTCTCACAACTAAAAATTGCCCAAATGAAGTTTCTCTTTTCTAAAAAAGAGAAACTTAACCAGTAACAATGAAGAATGTGAGCATTTTAAAGACTCTTTTAACTAATTCAGGAATAAATGCAACAATCTCATGAAATCAAATAACGAATTTTTTTAACCACAAAATTTAATTAATTATAATTCTTAGTTCAGAACACTTCCACTTAATCTTTTCTTATTGGCCCATGCATGGACTGCTTTCATGTTTAATAATTTGTGTTTTATGCATACATTTGTATGTTTTAGCTAATAAATTAGACTCGCAAGACCCACCACCTCATACAAGAGCTAGAACATTAACAACAATTTACATCTACCAAGTGCTTCTCCCCATCCCACCTGTGTTAACTATACTCCTGTATCATGTACTTGTCATTGACTTGTTTTTAATATAATTTATCTTAAAAGCATATTGTTTAGTTTGTTATTTTTTATTTTAAGATATTAGAAGTTAAAAGGAGGAAGACAGATCTATCAATAGACTCAGAAATGCATTTGATAAAATTTGATATAAAGATTATCAATGCATCTCTTCAATATTGTCATGGAGTTCCTAAACAGTACAATGTAAAAAAGGCAAAGTAAATGGAAAAAAGGAAATCAAAATGTCAACTATGACTGTATACATAGAAAGACCACAAGATCTAAAAATTATTTTTTTTAAATAGAGTTGAACAAGATGACTGGATATAAGATCAATATACAAAAACTGACCACATATCTATACACTAGCAATAAACAGAAAATATATAATTTTAAAAGACAATTTAAAATAGCATTCAAAATATCAAATATAAATAAGAGTGAATATTTTTACTGGTAATAGATGCAAAATTTAAACAGAAGGATTTTTTAAACTTTATTAGGAGACATTAAATACCAGCTTTATAATTACAAAGACCTAATATCATTAAGATGACATTCTCTTCAAATTGACCTTAAAATTCAATATAATGCTAATCAAAATCCTATGAGGCATAAATAGACATTTTTAAAAGAAGAAAAAAGAAGAAATACATATGGCAATAAGTACTCAAATAAATACTTAATCTCATTAGTGATCAGAGAAATGCAAATAAAGACTATTATAAACACACATAATTAACAATTTAAGAGTCTGTAATACCAAGTGTTTAGAAAGAATATGCATGAGCAAGGTTTCCTAAGTATTGCTGGTAGGAATGAAAATTGGTACAACTGCTTTGGAAGGGAGTATTGCATTATCTCGTAAAGCTGAACATTTAGATAAATACTCACTGACCCAGCAATTCCACTCCCAGCAGGCAGCGCATAAAAGAATCCTCACAGCGGCATTCAGAATAACAAGTCTGGAAATAACCCAGATGTCTACTTACAAGAAAATACGTAAATAAATCCAGGTATATTCCCACTATAAAATGTAATGTGCCCTCAAAAAGAGCATACTGCTGGTGCATACAAAAACATAGATAAATCTTGTCAATATAACATTGCCTGAAAAATTAAGTCCCAAAAGATTAACAATACCAAGATACCATTTTATTAAATACTAGAGGCCCAGTGCACGAATTCGTGCATGGGTGGGGTCCGGCAGACCTGCCCTGATGGGGGCCCATCAGGCTGGCTGGGGGAGGGGCTGCAGGCGGTTAGCTGGCGGGGGCGGGGGGGTGGGGGGGGCATGCCACAGGCAGTTGGCGGCTGGCCCCACCCCAGGTCAGGGGGTTGGGGGCCAACCAGGGACCAGGCAGACCAGGGAGGGCACCAAAGTGCGTGTCATAGCCACTGGTTGTTCTGGTCATTCCACCATTCTGGTCATTGGGATTTTATATATAGAGATATACTCAAATATAAAACTTAAGGATATATTAAACCAGGAATCAAAATAATAATCAAACTGAAACCCCTACCTCTCTAAAAACTTATTCTAAAAGTATAAATCTCCAGAATTTCCATGGTGTGATATGCAATATACTTCATTCATTTCATTTGATAAGTAAAATTATGTATTTCATTAAGAACAAATGAAATTACAAGTGGATAAAACTAAAAGTGTATAGTAACCAACGTTCTGCCATCTCTTGTTATTTATTAGGACGAGTCTGCTTGCTCATTTACGGGTGGAGATTACCCACTCAGCCACAAAGACAATCTTGAAGAATTCTAGTGAACCAGAAAAATATCGGTTATATTATTGTCAAAAGGTACATTCTGGAAAACCACTTAGTCACATAGTTTATCTTGCCACGCTGGGTACAGTATCTATCTGGAGCCATTTTTGACTGAATGAGGAAGGCCATAGATTAGCTCAAAGACCATTTTTGAACCCAGTAAGGAAATGTCTTGGCTCCTAAATTAGCAAGGAGCCTGGCAGCCTTCACATGTGGGAAACCTATTGAGCAGTGAATGGAATAATTATTCCCAAGGACTGTGTATCCTGGACATGGGAATGCAGCTCAGAGCTCTATGAAAGCCACATTCGCCCTCACAACTCTCAAATAACACTAAAAATGGGGGGCGGGGGGAATTCATCTTTAATGTCATTAACCTATTCTGATGACAAATAATTGCCTTTAGTTGCCAGATATTTAATATACTAATTACATAGACCCAAGCAATCAAAACTATTGTCCTGAAAACTAGAAAATCTGAAATTTCTGTCCTGAATATTAAGACATTTCTTAGAGAGTACTAGAGAATCTGCAAATCCAATCCTATATAATGAAAGCCCAGCAACCGAACGGCATTAACAACCAGAACGACCAGTCAACCAGTTGCTATAACATGCACTGACCAAGGGGCAGACGCTCAATGCAGGAGCTGCCCCCTGGTGGTCAGTGTGCTAACACAGTGGGAGCGCCACTCGGCTGACCAGGATGAGAGGCTGTTCCCGCTGTGAGCCCCAGGCCAATGGGCAGGAACCCGGGCTGCAATCGTTGCCTCCTCACCCCAGGCTCCTCCTCCTTGCTCCCTGCCACCTCCTCCAGATGCCCACAGGTGGCACAGCCCCGCCACCAGGCTCACCGAGCTGACCCCAGAGGCTGGGAGGTGGACTCATGGCCACTGTGAGACTGAGGCCTACTCCGCCGCCTCTCAGTGCTATTGTCCCTAGGCCTGGCCCCGACCGGGTCCCCTGGAGAGGCAAGTGCTCCAGCTCCACAGAAGATGCCGGACTAGCGAGCAGCCGCTCAGAGGGTGGTTCCACAGCCGCTCGGCTGATCAGGATGAGCAGTGCTCCCATAGCAGGCCAATCCTTACAGGCCACACACGCCCCCCACCAGTGCACGAATCCCATGCACCGATCCTCTAGTTAAATATAATAGCACTAGAGGCCTGGTGTACGAAAAATTCATGCACGGGAGGGAAGGGAGGTCCCTCAGCCCAGCCTGCAACAATGCCAGTGTCCCTCGTCCTGGTCTCTGGCCAGAGGCCTCTCCCCTCCCTCCGCAAGGCTGAGACACAGACGCCAGGGGTGATGTAAGCCAAGCATCCCACTCCCAGGCCTCTGGCCAGAGGCCCCTCCCCTCCCTCTGTGCACCCAAGGAGCGAACGCTGGGCTCACATTGCCAGGGCAATGCCACCAGCATCCTGCCCCACTGCTATGGGTGCCGCCATCGTTGTTGTGGAATGATGGTTAATTTGCATATTACTTTTTTTTTTTTTTTTAGATAGGATTACCACTACTAAAGGTATTTCGATTCTAGTTACAAACCTTATCTACTCTTATAAATAACACATGTAAAATAAAGGTCTTTCTCTTTTGGAAATGAAAACAAAATAGTGGAGTTTATTTGCTTAAACTAAACTTTATCAATCATTCCAAGTATCAGAGTAGTGGTCTATTTTTCAGTGGCAGAAAGTATCAAGACACTGGGAGAAGACGGTAGGAAGGCGCCCATAAAACTATGGGAATGAGAACATATTACAAATGTAAACAGATGCCTTGCTACAGAAATGAGGATAATGAAATGGATTTGGTTTTCTAAATCAATAATTTTCAATTATTGGGTATGCAATTCATGATATGCAATAACCAAAACACAAATATTTTTCTTATAAAGTACTCCAGAATGCCATGATTTCAAAAGAACACATTCCAAAACCACTTCCACATACTGACAGTGACATGTTAATTAATACAATCTTTCTGGAGAGCATGGACTTGAACTTAATCATAATCTGTCCCCCAACTAGATTATGAGCTGAGTGCAAGGACTGTTCTATTCATTGTCTCCCAAAGGCATGATACAATATTCATGCTTAGACATATTTTTTGATGGAATGAATGTATCAAGAGCCTTTAAAATTTTTTCATACCCCTTTAAACCAGTAATACTACTAGAAATTAACCCTAAGAAAATTATCAGAGACACAAAGATAAATAAACAAGGATGTTTGTTGCAGCAAACACAAAATCTAAATATTCAACAGCAAGGGAATTAGCAAAATGTGGTATATCACACAACGTAATGTAGTACTGGAAGTTATTTAAAAATGTATTTACAAAGTATAATTATTGACAAGGGAATTTTCACAATATAACATTATATATACAATCTATATAATGCATATATGTGTAGGCAAATACAATGAGTGGCCAGATTATTATGACCACCCGACGTTTGTAGGCAAATTAGCTATAATTTCGCGCTGAAGTTGCTAGGGGGCCAGACCATTATAAATAGGGAAGCAGGTTGTTTACTATGACAGTAGAAGTGATTTTTTTCCTGAAGATATGGGTAAACAATGCGATTTAACAGCCTTTGAACGTGGGATGCTTGTTGGCGCTGGGAGCCATGGAGCGAGTATCAGCAAAACAGCCAAAGGTCTGTTTGAATACCTTTGCTGTCTTCAGTTACCAAGATAAAACGTCTCCAATTCACACAGGAACACAAGGATTGGACAGTCGAGCACTGGAAAAAAGTCATGTGGTCCGATGAATCAGGTTTCCAGTTGCATCATGCAGATGGCAGAGTGAGAATTTGGCGGAAACAGCATGAAAGCATGCACCCCACATGCATGAGTACAACCTTTCAAGCTGGTGGGGGCAGTGTTATGATTTGGGGCATGTTTTCCTGGCATGATTTGGGCCCTTTAATTCGTGTGGAACAACGTCTGAATAGCACAACATACCTAAGTATCGTTGCTGATCAAGTTCATCCTATCATGTTGATGGCATATCCCAATGGAGATGGCTTCTTCCAACAAGACAGTGCGCCATGCCACGGTGCTTGTATTGTGCAGGAGCGGTTTCAAGAACGTGAGGGAGACTTTACCTTGCTTAGGTGGCCTCCACAATCACCAGATCTCAATCCAATTGAGCATTTGCGGGACAAAGTTAAAAGAGCCAGCAGGCAGCTGGTTCCACAACCATCAAATCTCACAAAACTGGACAGTGCTATTCATCAGGCATGGTGTCAGATTCCTCGCATCACCTTTCAACATCTCGTGGAGTCAATGCCAAGAAGAATCGCCACAGTACTGAAGGCAAAAGGTGGCCCAATGAAGTACTGATGGGGTGGTCATAATAATCTGGCCACTCAGTGTATACATATGACTAAATTCTAATTTATTATATAGCTATGCATGTGTATACTTGTATCCATAGAAAAAGAACTTGTAGGGGGAAAAATACATCAAAATGTTAAAAGTAGTTATATTTTGACCCTAGCCAGGTGGCTCAGTTGGTGAGTGTCATCCTATGCACCAAAAAGGTTGCAGATTCAATTTCAAGTCAGGGCATATACCTGGGTTGCAGATTCAATTCCCATTCGGGGAGTGCATGGGAGGCAACTGATGGATGTTTCTCTCTCTCTCTCTCTCTCTCTCTCTCCTCTCCCCATGTGCTCTCTTTCTTTCTCTTCTATCTCTAAAAATCAATAAAAACATATCTTCGGGTGAGGATTTTTTTAAAAGTGGATGCATTTTGCTAATAAATAGAACTTATCAGTCAGTACATTTAAAAGCTTATAAAAATAAAATTATCCTTAGTAAATGAAATATAAATGAATTTAGTTACTGATAAACATAAACATACTCTGTGTGTGTGTGTGTGTGTGTGTGTGTGTGTGTTCTATCTGTAAGCTATCCAACAACCACAAAAAAAAGCACTTAGTATTTAGTCTTTTAAGACAGAAATGAGACATTCATAAGGAAGAGGGAAATATGTAAATACAGTTTCAACACCAAAAGAGCAACTCCACCAAAATGAGCACATGCTTTAAAAATAGTCACGCAAATAAAATATCTCATTGGAAAGGTAAATATTAGTGAACATTTTATTTGAAATATAGAAGCATTCATATTTAGAGTAATGATAGCAGTGAAATATACTTTCTAAAAACACTTTGAAATCTTTTAAAATAACAAATACAGTTGTTTCCAAATTTTGCTTTCTAAAAATAATATTCTGCTACCAATTCTTATCAAGCATGTCAGGTTTTCCTTCTTTCATGCTGTTTTATGCTACTGCTACCTAAATTCAATGACTGTATCAGAATTCTGGAATCATCCGATGGAAACAATGCATTGCCACAGGAAGGCAACCTGAAATCCCATGCCCAAGTCTGCCTCCCTGGTAATCTGTCTGCACCAAATCACAAAAGCTTCTAACACTAAACAGTGGAGACCAGATTCATTGATAGGCAATCAAAGGCTGTTAGATTTTTAATTCTTTGGGCAATATTTTATTTTTTTGTTGTCTTTTTTTTTTTTTTTTTCATGTTAATCTAGGAAAAGTCCCCACTATAAAGGCCTCAAACCAGAATTCAGAAAGCAAGCATGGATCTTGTTTGGGTCTTAGGCTATTCATATGCACATATTCATTCTTCTGCTGAGTTTACTATGCTGTTTAGTGTCTTTGAATCCGTTTTTTTCTCCTTGTTAATTAAAACAAACTAAATAGATTTTCATAGGTTCTGTACTCAGACAACCAGCATTAGGGATTATGAAAGTTCAGTATAATTATTGAAGTAGCCTAGGAGTCCAAGTAGGCTAAAAGCTGAGCAACCAAGAACTCTGGGTATCTTAAATCCAGCTTTAGAAATCAAACAGATCTGGACAAATATTGCAAGTCTGTGTATATTTTTCTGAACTGTTGCCCTAGCAAACTGGCATGGGGAAAAGAATGTCTGCCCCCAAGTAACACTCAAATTTTGGTCCTAGTCTCAGCTATTTATTTAGCTGAAACAACTGTGAAGTCTAATTTAAAAATAAGAGTTCTGCTATATCTGAGATGACACAGAATTTGGTATAAAGATATCCTAATCAGACAGAAGACTATACCACCACATGCAAAAATATCATAGATACCAACAAGAATATTTACGTTAAAGCATTTTTATTACTCATCAGTGCTCAGAAATATTAATCTATTAATGGAGAAAAACCCAACAATGTCATCACAGGCAATGTTACCACAGGTGTATCCCTGACTATATAATTTTCCATTTGTCACAGGCACAAATTTTAGCATTACTATTTGAAATAACCACAAGGTACCAAAGCTATTATTTATGATAATAAACATTCAGCTTTTCCAACTCTAAATCATTCAGCATTCATCTGAATGTTTATAATCATACTAGGGGCCCGGTGCACAAAAATTTGTGCACTGGTGGAGGAGGGCCTGTCCCTCAGCCCGACCTGTGCCCTCTCACAGTCTGGGACCCCTCGGGAGATAACCACCTGCTGGCTTAGGCCCACTCCCGGGGTGGCAGATGGCAGGCCCAATCCCACAGTGCCTGCCCCGCCTCCCCGGGTCGCAGATGGCAGGCCCGGATCACACGTTGGGTCGCAGATGGCAGGCCCAGATGGAGGCAGGGCGGGCGACGGATTGCACTGTCCTGCCCCGCCTGCAGTATGCAAATGTAATGGCCATCTTTGTTGGGTTAATTTGCAGCATACTCTTCTGATTGGCTGATGGGCATAGCGAAGGTATGGTCAATTAGCATCTTTGTCTTCTATTAGTGTAGATAACTGAAGCCTATACCATATTAACCTGAAGTAGTAAAACTCTTGAACAAGTTCCCATGGTACTCAACTAATTTCAATAAATAAATTGTATGCCTTAAAACATAGAACTGGGGAAATGTTAAGAAGAGGAACTGGGGAGATGCTGAAGCATAAAAAATGATTTTAGAATAAAACTGAACAGTTCTTTATTCAAAAGCTATTAAACATCTAGCAATCACTAGTCCAAGGAATTAGTAAAAGATGAAAATATAAACAAATTTACAAAGGTATTTGATAAATGCATAGATAATATAATGGAGCAGGAGCCAGTTCTTAAAGAGAACATATTTGGAACCCTGGCCTTGCCTCAGAGACAGTGCGATAGTGACTATTTTAGTTGGCTGTATTACCGCTTAGCTAAGACTCATTTCACAGTCTACCCTGCTGCTAGATATCACCACATAACGAAGTTTTGGCTAATGGGATGTGAGTATATCTGCTACTAGAGGCCCGGCACATGAAAATTCATACACTGGAGGGGGGCGTCCCTCAGCCCGGCCTGCCCCCTCTCACAGTCCGGGTGCCCTCAGGGGCAGGAGGCGACCCGGCGATCAGGGGAAGGGGGCACTCCCATCATACCTCTACTGCTACCACTGCCGGCAGCGCAAGCCTCTACCTGAGCCTCAGGCAGCCCTAGGTGGCTGGGCAGCCGCCATCCAAGGCTTGCCTATGCCTTGGGCCAGCCCTGGGTGGCTAGGGGGCTGAGGGGACTGGGGGTCTCCGGAGGCAGGCGCATGGAGCGGCCGGACCCGCCTGGGGGTGGGCCCACTGTGCCACGTGCCTGCCACCCCGGCGGGGCCGAGGGGACTGGGCACTGCCATCTTGTGACTAAGGGACATCGCCATCTTTGAGGGCGTGGCAGTCAATTAGCATATTCCCTCTTTATTGGCTGTGGGTGCCACCATCTTTGTGAGAGCAGCTGGTCGATGTTTCTCTCTCATCGATGTTTCTGGCTCTCTATCCCTCCCCCTTCCTCTCCTTCCTCTCTGTGGAAAGTCAATAAAATATATTAAAAAAAATAAAAAAATAAAAAGGTAGTAAAGATGCCTTAAAACATGTCCTAGGAATTTTCCTGTTTGTAATGTTGTCATTTAAGAATATGTCATTGTAAGTTATGATGAAAAAGTGCCAAAGTATTAGAGAAGTGTAATGATGTAGATGAAGATACGAAAAAAAAATTAGATTTTTACAAATCTATTTCCAACTCTATTATTCCAATATGGATATACAGCAGCTTATACCACTAACCATAATATAACATTGGAGGGAAGCTCATTGAGGCCAAAGGAAAATAAAGATGAATGGAAGCAGAGGAAAATTATTCCATATGTATGTTCAATGTGCAAAATTCATGGGTCAAAGTCCTGTTGTCTTGGTAGAGATAGGCTGAAAACTTTTTTAGGAGCTTCCTAGCAGACAGGGTAACAAGCAGCTCAAGATATAAATCAGAGGACAGGAAGTGAGCCATTAGGAGGAAGCACAACTGATTTGGGAACCGGAACCTGATGAGATGCTTTCTCTGGTGAGGCCACAAAATGAATTGTGTCTCCAAACACAAAAGGGATTTTTGAAACTTTGGGGCCCTGTTTCAAGTATAAAAGTTTAATAATTTTAAGGCCAAAATTTTAATAACTTAAAGCTGAAAGACATGCATATTATATAAAAGCCAAAATAAAACGGTCTTAATATAGTGGCTGGCCTAGTTTCTTTCCAACCACCTTCTTTATATAAATGATATACTGTAATTTATTTTCCATAATTTACTTTCTTTGCAGATACTAATATCTTAACCATTAGTTACCCATTTTTAAATATGTAGAACTAAAATCATTATAGTCTGACATTTTTATATGCTTATAAAACACATTTTGTTCCAACTGTTTTTATTAGAAGAAATGTGGCTTGCTGAAAACCAAAACCTACATATTTTACTTTGGGGAAAAAAATGGCAGTTGGTAATATAAAACCCCACACATTTGCTTTTAACGCTGCCTGAGGACTAAAACCTACAATGTGAAATCGACATCTATTAATGGTTTGCTCAAAGAAACCAAGACTGTTTTAACAGAAAGCAGCCCTGAGCTCATGCCACAGCCCACGGCCTCGCATCCTCACTGCTCCCCCAGAGAGGTGCGTGGGTGGCCGTGCATGCCAGGCTCCCGGATGAGAGCTTGCTTTCACAGGAATCTCTCTGTCTTGTATCATCTCCAGACTCAAGAATATAGAAACAGATTCTTTGGAATGTAGCCTCTGGGGAGGCGAGCAAATTCTGTTGACCACATGCAAACATTTATATTACTCTCTGGTTTGTTTCCATGTCTCTCCAAAAAAAATTGCTTTTTCAAATCAGATCTTAGGAGACTACATATGACAAGACATCCATATTCTTTCTCTTCTTGCCTCATGAAAAGATAAAACTTGTGAAAACTATTATTTAATATCATTTAAATTTTAATACCCTAATCACAGATGTGTTTATGTTAAAGCAAATGTTTATTTAAAAATACAATTTATCCCCCAACTCTCCCACTAAAAATTAAATATGCCAAGTACAAATGCAGGAAGGAGATGAGATGCCCAGGAGTGACCAGTACATACAAGTTCCTGGTTCAGTCAGAATAGGAGAGAGGATGAAACTACATATAAATAGACAGAAGCGGGTGGAGGCAAAGTACACTGGCATCAGAGGCATAGTTGGTCCGGGAGTGGGAGGGGAGCAGGTCAACAGAAGCTAATAGAGTGGTTAACAGCCCAAACAGCCAATTGATTTCCAGTAATATCAGCCCAAATACAAGCTATATGATCTCTGTTAGTTGATCACTTATTAGACAGTTCCAGTTGGAACTTCAAACCTTGACATGAAGCATGACCAAATGGGGTTTATCACAGGAATGCAAGACGAGGCCAATATGCAAAAACCAACCAACGTAATCGATCAGATTAGCAGTCTAAAGGAAAAAACAACATAATTACATCAATTGATGCAGAAAAGCACTTGATAATTCATATAAAAACTCTCAACAAAATAAGAAGGAAAGGGAACTCCTCCAAGCTGATAACATCTGTAGCTAACGTCATACATAATGGAGAAAAACTGAATGCCTTCCTCCCAACATTGGAAACAAAGTAAAAATGTCTACTCTCACCACTTCTACTCAACATTGTATTGGAAGTTCCATCAATCCTAAGAAAAAAAGGCAAGGAAAAGAAATAAAAGGCAAACAAACTGGAAATAAATAAAACTATTCCTATTCACAGACAAGATAACTGGTTATGGAGAAAGTCCTAGAACTAATAGGTCATTTTAGCAAGTTCACAGGATAAAAGTCAACACATAGAAATTAATCATATTTCTAATATAGTAGCAGTGCACAACTAGACACTAAAAAACATACCATTTACAATAATTCAAAAAATGAAATACTTAAATTTAAATCTTAAAAAAATATGTATAAGAGCTATAGACTGATAACTACAAACTGCTCCTGAAAGAAATCAAAGAAGACCTTTTTAAATAGAAAGGCATACCATATTGATGGATTGGAAGCTTCAACATAATAAAGATGTCAGTTTTTACCAAATTTATCTCCAGATTTGTGCAACCCCAATCAAAACCCTAGCATTACTGTCTGTAGATGGAGACAAGCTGATTATAAAATTTATATGAAAAGACAAATGAACTAGGATAGCTAAAATAATTTTGATAAAAGAAAAAGAGAAATCACATGACCTGATTTTAAGATTTAGTATAAAAGTACAGCAATTAAGACAGTTCTGTATTGGCAAAAGGATAGACACAGATCAAAAGACAGAGTAGCCCAGCCAGTGTTGCTCAGTGGTTGAGCATTGACCTATGAACCAGGAGCTCACGGTTCAATTCCTGGTCAGGGTACATGACTAGGTTGTGGGTTCAATCCCCAGTAGGGGAGTGCAGGAAGCAGCTGATCAATGATACGCTCTCATCATTGATGTTTCTATCTCTCTCTCCATCTCCCTTCCTCTCTGAAATCAATAAAAATATTTTTTAAAAAGACAGAATATAGAGTCCAGTAATAGATCAACACAAATATGACCAAGTTATTTTGAAAAAAAAAAAGGAAGGTGTAAAAACAATAGAGAAAGAACAGTCTTCGTCGTGGCCACTGTGGCTCAGTTGATTGGAGCATCGTCCCTAATACCAAAAGGTGGTGGGTTCTATTCCCAGTCAGGACACATATCCAAGCTGCAGGTTTGATTCACAATCAGGGCACATGCAGGAAGAAACCGATGGATGTTTCTCTGTCAAATAGATGTTTCTCTCTCTCTCTCTCTCTCTCTCTCTCTCTCTCTCTCCCATCTCTATCTCCTTTCCTCTCTCTAAAAATCAATTTTTTAAAAAAACTGTCATTCTCTAGAACATTTTTTTAAAGTCCCTTTATTGAAAAAAAAAAAAAGAATAGTCTTCAACAAATAATTTTGGAACAAATGGTCATCCATATGCAAAAATAAAAAAACCTTGTCCTAAACTTTATACCTTCTACAAAAATTAATTCAAAGTGGATCATATAATAAAATTTAAAATTTTTGTAATAAAATCTTCATCATCTTGGATTAGGCAAAGACTTCTTAGACATGCCACCAAAAGAAAAAAATGATCAATTGAACTACATCAAAATTTTTAAATTCTGTTTTGCAAATTATACTGTTAAGAGACTGAAAGGACAAGCCTACAGGCTGGAAGAAAATATTTTGTAAATCATATCTGATAAAGCAGTGTAAAGAGAATATATAAAGAACTCTCATGGGGGGATGAGGACACATTTGTAATACCTTAACTAATAATAATAATTAAAAAAAAAACTCTCAAAACTCAACAGTAAGAAAATAAACAGCACAATTAAAAGATGGGCTAGAGACAGACACTTCACCAAAGAGGATGTATGCATGGCAAATAGGCTATGAAAATATGTTCAACATCATTAGCCACAGGGGAATGCAAATTAAAACAACAATGAGACACAACTACACACCTATTAAAATGGCTAATATTTTTTATTCCATCAATGACAAGTGCTGGCAAGAGTATGGAACAATTGAAACTTTCATACATTGCCAAAGGGAAATGCAAAATAGTACAGCCACTGTGGAAAACAGAGTTTATGCAGTTTCTTTTAAAGGTAAACATACGCTTACAGCATGACTCAGTCATTCACTTTTAAGCATTTATCTCAGAGAAATGAAATTTTATGTTCATACAAAAACCTGTATATGAAATTTATAACAATTCTATTTATAGTTACCAAAAATGGAAATAGGCCAAATGTCCTTCAATGGCTGAATGGATAAACTATGGTACATCCACACAGTGGAACACTATTCATTGTATCCCTTTGGCTTCCTAACCAGGTGATGAGAATGAAAATACCTAATGAGGATTGACTCCCCACCATACATGCAGGCACTGTCCTAAGCACTTTCGAGTTACCACGATCTCCACTCAGATGAAGAACCTGAGACATAGGAAAGTCAAGTAACTTCTTCAAAGTCACACTGCTAGCACAGGCAGAGCAGGGACCCAAACACAGGCAATTTGGACCCATACTTGTCTCAATATCGCCTCTTTCTAGGACCTTAAGAGCGAGGCTCCATCACACATTCCAACAACTACCACCTAGCAGACTGTTGGGTATGCAATAGATACTTTGCAATCTAAATGACTAGGGTGTTACCTGGGCTCTCTTTGCAAATTCAGAGAGCATCTTTAAGGGAAAGATGCTAAAGTCTGCATTGTTCTGAAGAGTTCTCTAATAGTTTCCTTATAGTTAATGTGTTATTTCATTCACATGAGAATTTCCTTGACCAAAAAAAAAACTACTCATGTGTAATAAAGACAAAATGTTAGAATTTAGTCATCTGTTAAGGTTTTTATGTAAATAATCCCTAAAATGTACCAAAACAATACTAAAAAAGTAAAAATCCTCTTGAAAAATTGTATTTTATATCCCAGTAAATTCCTTTAATAAAAGCTTTCCCCCACCCCACAACAGAGGAACCTTCAAAGAATTCTTGTTCCTGAGGAGATAAAGTGTACATGCCCTCTGAGAAGTTTGATCCTTCTTAAGATCTCTATCCTAACAGTCTGTTTTGGAAAATCTCGATATTTGACACAATTCTGGATTGTGGCTTAAAGATAAAGAAATGATCAGTCACCTGTCAGTGGCTGTCTCTCTAATGAAGTGTGAGCTTGCTAAACATAGCTCATCTGAACAACAACAACAATTTTCAAGAGATGAGTCTCCCCTTGATATTTTTCTTCTATGACATTCTACTGAAGAGGGATTAATCTTTTTTAAAAAAGACCTTTAATAAAATTTCACTGCACTTGGCCATCATCCAGGCCTTTGGTTAGGTCCCATGATACACTCTAGACAATCTATATGCCTTCTATCTATGTACATGTGATATCATTACAATAAAATGGTAAACCGAGCTTTAATTCTAATCTTTCCTGACACAATTAGCTAAAAAAAAACATTAGCAAAAGATAACAAAACCATCCAGCTAATAAAGCTAATTTCAAATCATGAATTTGGAGCAGGATAATTTTAGCAACCATAAAACAGAGGAAAAACATTATCTTATCAAGGACAACAATATGCTAATCGAATTTACCACTTATACACTAAGCAGCCGTGGGCAAACTACGGCCCGCGGGCCAGATCCGGCCCGTTTGAAATGAATAAAACTATTGAAAAAAAAGACCGTACCCTTTTATGTTCGCAGGCGGACACTCTATCCAGTGAGCCAAACTGGTCAGGGATGGCCCTTTTATGTAATGATGTTTACTTTGAATTTATATTAGTTCACACAAACACTCCATCCATGCTTTTGTTCCGGCCCTCCGGTCCAGTTTAAGAACCCATTGTGGCCCTTGAGTCAAAAAGTTTGCCCACCCCTGCACTAAAGGGATTCTCCAGGAAACCCCAACACTAGGGGGCAACCACCCATTGGCACCCAACCACTGATAGTAAGAAAGAGAACATAAACACAACAATGTGACCACTAGGTGGCGCCTTCACACCGTTTCTTTCCTCTCAAAAATCTTATTTCCTCCTTTATTCTGGCTTTCCCAAAATATTAGCAATGCAAAATCCAAAGCAATGCCTCATTTTAACAAAGAAAATAATAAAAACAAATTTATAAAACTTATTTTTAATAAAAAATGTTTCCTGTAACTTTCTACATATGTTTTGTTATATAATCAGCAGAGTATATCTCACCAAATTGTAATTATAATTGATATTCTGTCTCCCACACCCTTGGCAATATATCATTCCAGTGTTTCAATATATATAGAATTGAGACAAATTTATTTTGATTCTCTTTTGTCATAAATATCTTCTATATTCACATAATAGGAATCCTTTCTATCCCTCCCTATATAAGGTGGTTGACATATAAGGCTGTGTCTAATTGAAAGACATAATAAACAGTAGCCTCTAAGACTTTTCAAGTCGCAGTCAATAATAGTAAATGTCAAATAACCCTGTAGACAGGTGGACTGTATATAAATTCTTCATCCATTTTAAATAAACAGGGTTGAGGTTACTTGGGGCGGGGGGGGGGGTTGTTTATTTGTTTGTTTTCATATTTTTTTATTGATTTCAGAGAGGAAGAGAGATGTAGAGAGAGAAAAACATCAATGATGAGAGAGAATTATTGACCAGCTTCCTCCCACATGGCCCCAACTGGGGATGAAGCCCACAGCCCAGGCATGTGCCCTGACCAGGAATCAAACTGTGACCTCCTGGTTCACAGGTTGACACTCAACCACTGAGCCACATGGGCCAGAAGGTTGAGGTTTTTTAAGATTTTTTTCTATAACAGGTCTAGAGTATGACCTTGCACCATTCATAATCAGCAAGTTTCCCAAGACTTGGGTAGCATCGTTAGATTGAAAGGGGAAGTCTGAGTAATGGGCATTTTGTTTATTTGTTATTTTTAAATTTCTTTTGCTTGTCATTGGCAGGGGCAGGGGCATGGGGCAGGCAGATTGCCTATTTATTTGCAAAATATCACCTCTGTTTTAGATGATTACCAAGAAGCTGGTTCCCAAGTAAAATTTAAAAGTATGTGCAGTTACTTCTTGGCAACCTCAATCTCTCCTTTGCCTCCCCAACCTGTTTCCTTCCCTGCTCTTCAGCCTCTTGCTCAGCAACGTTTTACTGATCTTGACACTTGGTGCCCTTTCTCCTCTGTAAACCAACCAAAGCAAGGGGATGGAATCAGCCATTTCCATTTAGGGTAAATATGTGCCAGTTACTTGGCAGAGTTGGTTCCTCCCACCCATGCAGTCCCCTGTCTCTAGTTTAGTCCTCACTACCTCACAGTGTAACTGTCTACATGAGGGCTTCCTCTACAGTGTTTGTAAATAATAAATCCTCAAGAAATTCCTTTTAAAAATGGCCGTATCCCTTTGACTTGCCCTCGTCACATTTTAAGCCTCTTCTCTAATTGTGGTAAGAAAGGCTTTCCCTCCATGTAATGCAGGCGTTCTTAATTTTAGAGTTCAAGAACAGGCTTTTTTTGTGTGCATGTACATAAGCATTATTTTCCTAGGAAAGAGGTTCATAGCTTTCATTAGATTTTTCAAGGAGTCTCTAACTCCCAAAATGTAGAACCAAAACACACAGAACTAAAATGTAGAACTAAAAACGTCATGTATGAGGAATCAGAAAAGAGGTATATTATTGGGCAAAGAGGTCTTCCAAGCAACCTCAGAACCATTTTAGCAGGAAGCCACCTACTCTGGTTATAGGTAACATCTCCTAAATACAAAGTAGACAGACAAGTCCCTGTGAAGAAAACCAGACCATTTTATTCCAAGGTTGTTGCAACCATATGTATTTACAAAATCAGTACACAGGCAGAAGATACCAAGAATATATTTACAGCAAACCCTCTCATCAGAAAGATAAAACCAACTTAAGTCAAAATATTATATTTATAATAATTTTAAAAAGATTAGATACCTGCATGTCCAAAAGGATGGTGTCAATCACCAAAACCATTTCTCCTCCAAGAGGAATGTTGGAAGTAAATGGAGAATCATTTGGGTGTGTTATTATTTTACTAGTATTTCCCCCTTTGGTTTTCCAATACAGGTTTTCTTCAGTCATTCACTTCTCATGTTGAAACCTACTCTTCCACTCTCCCTTTAACCAACATCTAAACCACCTATCAAAACTAGTCTTATAGGTAGGAGGCCAGCACCTATGTATTAGACTTTCAGGGTTGGATTCAGATGGTTAAAAGTGGCGTTTTTCTGATGAATTACAAAATCCTGATTTGGTCCAGTCTAAGAGATCTTTGAGAAAGTTATTGTGTGCAAAGGGCAAAATGTACTGAGACCTGATATTTGAATGGACCCATGGAAAAGACCTTTTCCTACCAGAACATGGGGCTCTTTTCCGCCATGCCCAATCTCAAGCTCCAGGGGAACTTACCACACTGCATGGGGACAGACGGCATGCTCATCAGCAGGGAAGGGAAGGGGCCACAGAGCCAAACCACAGGCAAAGCCTACTGCCACCTACCCCAGGCCACATCTAGCCAGAGCATAGCTGCTGAATCCACCTGCCTCTGGACAAGGAAGAGAGATGAAACAGAAAGAAAGAAAAAGGAGGAGGGACCAGGCCAGGCCTCTTCCCAGTTGAAAGAAGTCACTCCCACACAACTCCAGCCAGTAGAAAAAAGAAAGAGAAAACAGCACACATTCACACATGAAAGCTTCTTCCCTAGAAAAATGTGGCCCAGTCAAGGTTTCAAAGAAGAATATCCTTCCTCCTCTTCAGGAACCTTGCCCTGGACTGTAAAATGGAGCAGGGAAGGGGCCTGGAATTCAGCCTTGAGGACAAAACCACCTGTCACGCAGTGGTAGCTGGGCAAGTTCCATTCCAGCCAAAGACTCAGTCTCCAGTTTATTCTTCATTTCACAACTAGAATATCAATTACTTGCCAAATAGTAAAAAGAAAAAGTTTCTTATTTTATGCTATCAGTAAAATGTAAAGTTTTGCAGAATGCTCACAAGTGGGTTCTCTTTAAATTATGAATAAAGAATGTTGATAGGAAAAGATATTTCATATGGAACATTATAAGTATATAAGTTTAACGGTGGGGGGAACCCTCCAGTCAACAAGCAGCATTAAGGTGGGAAGAAAGAGCCCCCCCACCCCATCCCTGCCACACCCCCCATCCATGCACCCCCGACGAACACCCCCTGCAAGGAGATAAAACTCCTAACACCAGCTGTGCTACCAAACTAACTGTGTGGTCTGCAGCAACTACCTCATATTAATCCCTAAATTACCCATGTTGAGGGCTATTTAAACACCAAACAAAATAGATTATGTGGGGAAAGCTTTGCAACTATAAACCATTATTCATCTGTATTATAATTATGTCCCTACAAATTGTGGTTATTAGTTCACATCCCAAATCTACCTAAGCATTAATAATTATTTTACACATTTGAAAGGGACATAATAAAGTTTTGAATTTCACTCTGGCCAGAAGAAAATACAGAGCTCTTTGGGGAAAAACTAATGGATCATCCACGTCTTCAACGCTGCGTCCTAAATAAAGGGTTTAATCCCAGCACACAGCACAGCAAAGCCTGTCATCCTATAAAAGGAAGTACTAACCCCTCAATTTAAGGACTACTTACAGCCAATTAAAGTAAGGATACTTATAATTTAGTGCGTAAAAATGTATGCTGAAATATAATTAGTGCCTATGTATTAAAGCAGGATGGACTAAGCTAATTTGTGGAATGCTGCAGGAGAGAAGACCCTGGGATTTAAAGAAAATGAAGAAGAAAAAGAAAAGAAAGAATGACCCTTGTGTTTGCACAGCAGCTAAGCAGCTTAATGTTCCTCTCACCAATCTGAATAGAAAGAAAGAGGAGTGGCCTCACGCCATCCCATCAGCACATGTTATGCCTGCTTGGCTCCGCAGCCCTCAAAACGAGGGTGCAAGCTGAAGAGCCCGGCTTTGTGCCCTCCACTCTTTTCCCAGCTTCATTTACATGGTAATTAGAGCAGCCCCGGGCCAGAAGGGAGAACAACTGCCAAAAGTAAAGACCTCACAATAACAAAACTGACATGTGCGGTGATAGCGCCAAAGTGCTGACTCAGGCATTTCTTTATTCTCCCTTTAAAGCCATAACGTACTATTTGTATTACTAGCTGGGAATTTTTAGCAGTCTTGTACTGACAGCAATTATTTAAACACACGCACAAAACAATAGAGTTTCACACCACTTAATAAACCTTTGAGCTCTATGACTTCCAATGTTCTCACTGGCTGGACTTTATGGTCTAGTAGCTCCTAAACAGTCAATTTATACAAACCACAAAAAGAGTATGAAAATTATTTGAAACAACCTTTCTTTGTGCCCTTGCAGATTTTTAAACAAATGAGGCAAACTCCATGATTGTAGGCTCATTCAAAGATGTGTCTGCCCACTTTACTCTCCATACCTAACTGCTGCAATAAATCTCTGCCAAGGAATCAAGCTGGTTGGTTGTTGACCTATCCATACAGCTCATTTTTCAAAAATAGCTGCCAGAGTAAGATTTAAGTATTTTAACAATCTAAGGTAGAGCTATATTGCTACCTTTCTTAGGAAAAATAATTCACTCAAAAACTTGAACGCCAACTCTGCTAAGCCTGGTAAAAGTATGGCACAAAGTTCTGCCTTCCGATAGCGCCTAATTGAGGAACCAAGACTAAATAATGAAAATAGAGGCTACAGATGTTTAAAGAACTCTCCTGGAGTTCAGGAGATACAGTTTATCGGCAACTCACTTAAACACCGTTATCTTGGTGTCCTCGCCTTTTAACAACAGAGATATGATGGCTATGTCACCTACCTCCAAAGTTGTCCTGAAGATCAAGTCAAACTGCTGGGACAAGTACTTTGCAACCTATGATGCACCATAAAAATAAAGGGAATGATTAGGCTCTGCAAAGGACACCAAGTGATCTTTTTGTTTTTCAATCTGACTCAAGGATTTTATATGTAATCATCTTGACCACTGAGGCCATGTGGTCCCACTCCATTTACTATGAGTGATTAGTGGCAGTTTCCCTAACCCACTGCCAAGAATTATAAAGTCAGTCTAGAAGGAAACATAGACAGTAAAATCTCGGACATTTCTCTTAGTAATATTTTTTCCGATATATCTCCTTAGGCAAGGGAAACAAAAAAATAAATAAGCAAACAAATGGGACTACATCAAACTAAAACGTTTACCTGCACAGCAAAGGAAGCCAACAAAATGAAAAGACAACCCACTGAATGGGAGAACATATTCATCAATGATACATCTGATAAGGGGTTAATATCCAAAATTTATAAAGAACTCTGGTAACTGCCCTGGTTGGTATGACTCAGTGGTTAGAATGTCTACCCACCCACTGAAGAGTCACGGTTTTGATTCTCAGTCAAGGGCACATACCTGGATTGCAGCTTCTATCCCAGGCCTCAGGGTACGTGCAGGAGGCAACCATCTGATGTCTCTCTCACACATTGATTTTTCTCTCTCTCCTTTCCTCTATATTTCCCCCCTCTCCTCCCTCCCACTCTCTCTAAAAATCAATGGAAAAAATATCCTTGGGTGAGTATTAACACACACACACACACACACAAAAAAAAAAAAAAAAAAAAAAAAAAAAAACAGAAGTCATACAACTCAGCAAACAATCCAATTAAAAAATGGGTAGTCCCTGCCATGGCCAGTTTGCTCAGTAGTTAGAGTGTCAGTCCACTCACCAGTGTGTCCCGGGTTTGATTCACAGTCAAGGGCACGTACCTGGGTTGCAGGTTCACTCCCTGACCCCAGTTGGGGCATGTGTAGGAAGCAACCAATAAATGTTTCTGTCTCCCCCTCTCTTTCTCTCTGCCCCCTAGCCCCCCACCCCCAGTCTCTCTGAGAAAGCAATGGAAAAAAAATCATCTGGTGATGATTAACAAAACAAAAAGCGTTCATATTGTTACTACTATGAATAAAATGTGTTTGTTTTTTTTAAAGAAGAAGAAGAAATTGTCAGTTCTGATCAGTGTGGCTCAATTGATTGAGCATCATCCCATATACTGAAAAGTCCCTGGTTCAATCTCAGGTCAGGTTTTGGGTTTGGTCTCCAGTTGGGGTGCATGGAGGAGGCAACTGATGGACGTTTCTCACAGCGGTGTTTCTCTCTCCCTCTCCCTTTCTCTCTAAAATCAATTTTTAAAAAACATATTTAAAAAATGGGCAAATGACCCAATATACACATCTCCAAAGAAAACATACAGATGACCAATAGACATGAAAAGATGCTCAGTGTCACCAATCATCAGAGAAACATAAATTCAAACCATAATATAGTATCTATTAACAAGTATTTGAAATCTTTTTTCTTTAATGTTTTTACTGATTTCAGAGAGGAAAGGAGAGGAGAGAGAGAGAAACATCAATAATGAGAATTATCAATCAGATGCCTCCTTTCCCCCACCCCCCACCCCCATTGGGATCGAGCTGGCAACTCGGGAATGGGCCCTGACCAGGAATCAAACTGTGACCTCCTGGTTCATGGATTAATGTTCAACCACTGAGCAACATGGGCTGAGCCAGGTATTTGATATCTTAATACATTATTAAGAGTTCACCAATGGTGGCATATTGCGTGAGTAACTGGCTCAGAAATTTAGACCACAGATGTGGATCGTGTGTTTTCAAGTAATGTAGGGATAAAGTAAATAACAACAGTGAGTTTGCTAATTCTCAGTTGTTAACATTAAATTAAAATATTAAAAGCAGACTTACAAAATTACATTCTTCTATGTTTTTACATGTCACTGTTTATCTAAACCTTAGATCCAAAGAAATGTAGAAGAGATTAGCTGCAAACTTCAAAGCTAGTAACAGGCACTTTAGCAAGAACATAATTAGATGGTGATTTCCTTGACATTACTTACTGAAAATATGCAGGGTTTAGACATGAAAGGATATAAATCATTTTGATAAATCATTTTAAGAAACACAAAGCAAGTTGCAACAGCCAACATTTAATTCTCAGAAATGACTCTATACGATAATAAGCTAGAAAAAAGTACCTGGCAAAAATATGTAATACTACAAAACCATAAGTAGAATAAGTATTTTGGAAATCGTTAAATCTATAACATATGCAACAAAGAGTATATATTCTAAATATATAGCGATAAATATATATATATAAAATAGAAAAAAAAAAACCTTAATTAAAAAATGAATAAAGACACAAACAGGCAATTCACCAAAGAAGAAATACAAACTGCCAATAAACATTTGGAAATATATCCAAATTCACTAGTAACAAAAAAACGCAAGTTAAAGCAACAATATCATTTTAAACTATCAGATTGGCAATTTTCTTAATGATGGCACTGTTGGCATAGAAATAGCAATTTGGAACACTGTTAGTACAAACATAAATTAAACATCATCTTTGGAGGGCAATTTGGTAACATAGAGCCAAACTTTTACACATATACCCTGGCTCAGCAATTCCACATGGGAATTTATCTAATAACTCAACAAATTCATAAATAAGAATGCTCACTGTATCATGATTTATAATAACAAAAATACTAAATATACCTACAAATTAACAATTAGAGGACTGACTCAATAGACACACACATATAGTAGCATACTATTTAAAATGATGATGTTGGGACCTAGGTGGTTTGGCACAGTGGATAGAGCATCAGCCTGCGGACTGAAGGATTCCAGGTTCAATTCCAGTCAAGGGCACATGCTGGGGTTGCAGGCTCGATCCCCAGTAGGGGGCATGCAGGAGGCAGCCGATCCATGATTCTCTATCATCACTGATGTTCCTATCTCTCTCTCCCTCTCTCTTCCTCTCTGAAATCAATAAAAATATTTTTAAAAAATAAAATAAAATGATGTTGGTTCCAGCCAGTGTTGCTCAGTGGTTGAGCATCAACCCATGAACCAAGAGGTCACTGGTTCAATTCTCAGTTGGGGCACATGCGTGGGTTGCGAGCTTGATCCAGTAGAGGGCCTGCAGGAGGCAGCCAATCAATGATTCTCTCTCATCATTGATGTTTTTATCTCTCTCCCTCTCCTCTCTGAAATCAACAATAAATATTTTTTTAAAAAAAACAAGTAAACATTACTTTTAGTACTTCACAAATGTTAAGGTCCACGTGATGCCAAGTTGAGGGTAGGAGAGCTGTGCTGGCTGTGGTTGCTGGGCCGGGGCCTAGGGGCACTCACTAAGTAACTTGCTCCCGAATAAGAGCCCTGAAGAAAGCCTGTTTCAAATTCTTGCTGCAGCAAAATTCAAACTTCTAAAATGTCATGTATCTTTGTGTCATTAGCATAAAGTCAAAACTATATGATTAGTCCATAATTGCTACGTATCTTGTTTAACTGTTCCCTAAAATGGCCCAAGTTTTCCCACATCTGGACTTTTGCCAAGAAGTACCCCCTTTCTATAACGCCCACCCCCAATCTTCACAATGTGAAGCCCTACTCAGTCCCCAAGATTCAACTCGGATTTCACGTTTTCCACAGCCTTTCTGGATCCCTCCACGATGGTCCTGCGCTAATTTGAACAGTACAGCACTTCTTTGCACTTCTCATGTCACTTGTTTTACTTTTGCCTTCTCATATTTGTTTACTAGCTCTATCCCCTACCACTTGATCAAAAGCTTGACTCTATTCCCCACGTTTCAAAGGGAGTTTTAACTAAACACACAAACATTGGTTTGTGTTTAATTAAATCTGGATTTCTTTTTTTCTATTTGACAGGACAATTTAAACTAATCTTGCAATATTACTGACTGTCCGGGTGTTTAAAATATGGTCATGAATTATGACCCTCAAAATAATAATTAGCCCATTGCTTTTCATGTGGAGAACCAGAGAAAACTATTACAATATCTGAAGGGATATACTATGGCTTTCTGCGCAGGGAAGAAAGATTGCCTACAAGTGTCTACACAGGCACTCACTATTTCACTGTGGTCCCCCAGCCCCATAAATTTACCAGCAGTTTCTTGAGCTTCTGCAGAGAATGAACAGATTTCCTAAACCAAAAATTAAAACACAGGATTTTTGTGCCATTTCCAGGTGAGCTCCCATTTAAAATGTAGCTTTCAGGGGCAAGAAGTCTTAGAATGACTGGGACATTTCAAAGTGCTATGTATTATAATATGCATACCTGCTTTTTTTATGCATATCTGCTTTTGATTCCAATATGAGCTTACTTTTTTTCTAGAATCATCTCAAAGACAAGATAATGGTTTGCTGCTGATGGGTGTACACACAAAAAATTGTGGAGAAAGATTTTTGGTTTCTATTAGATTGAAGTATACAAAATTGCAAATACTCTATCATTATTTTTTGACCTATGAAAAGAACATTTGATTCAAACTAATACATTTTTTTATTTTTTACTTATGTGGAAGGACCAGTCTTTTTATTTTTATTCCTTTTTCATTTTTAAATAATTTTTATTTTTTAGTTAAAGTTGACATACATTATTTTATTAGTTTCAGGTGTACACCTCAGTAATGGGACATTAACATAACTTACTAAGTGATCATTCCAATAAATCTCATACCCATCTGACACCATATATAGTTATTAGAATATTGACTATATTCCCTATACTGTATTTTACATCACCTTAACTGTTCTGTAACAACCAATTTGTACTCCCCAATCCCTTCACCTTTTTTCACCCATCTCCCCCAACCCCCATTTCATCTGGCAACTGCCAAAATGTTGTATCTGTGAGTCTGTTTCTGTTCTGCTTGTTAATTTGTTATTTTTGTTTCAATTGTTAATAGATAATGTATTTATTGTCATTTTTCTGTTCATATTTTTTATCTTCTTCTTCTTCTTCTTCTTCTTCTCCAAGAAGACCCTTTATCATTTCATGTAATACTGGTTTGTTAGTGATAAACTCCTTTAGCTTTTTCTTGTCTGGGAAGCTCTTTATCTGTCCTTCTATAGCTTTGCTGGTAGAGTAATCTTGGTTGTAGGTCCTTGCTTTTCATCACTTTGAATATTTCTTGCCACTCCCTTCTGGCCTGCAAAGTTTCTGCTGAGAAATCAGCCGACAGTCTTTGGGAGCTCCCTTGTAGGTAACTAACTGCCTTTCTCTTGCTGCTTTTAAAATTCTCTCTTTGACTTTAACCTTTGCACTTTAATTGTGATGTATCTTGATGTGGGCCTCCTTGGGTTCATCTTGTTTGAGACTCTCTGTTCTTCTTGGACTTGTATGTCTATTTCCTTCACCAGGTTAGGGAAGTTTTCTGTCATTATTTTTTCAAATAAGTTTTCAATTTCTTGCTCTCTCTTTTCTCCTTCCGGCACCTCCATGATGCAAATGTTCGTACACTTAGTACACTCGAAATTGAGACTCCTTACATTCTCATTGTTTAGGAATATTTTTTCTTTTTGTTCTTCTGATTGGGTGTTTTTTGCTTCTTTATATTCCAAATCACTGATTTCATTCTCACCTTCATCTATTCTACTGTTGATTCCCTATAAATTATTCTTCATTTCAGTTAGGATATCCTTCATTTCTGACTGGTCCTCTTTCATTCTGTTGAGGTTCTCACTAAGTTCATTGAACATCCTATAATCAGTGTTTTGAACTTTGCATCTAGTAGATTGCTTGTATCCATTTTGTTTCATTTTTTTCTGGGGGGGTCTGTTTTTTCATTTTCAGTGTTTCTTTGCCTTCTCATTTTGGCCACCTCCCTGTATTTGTTTCTATGTATTAGGTAGAACTGCTATGTCTCCGAAGCTTGATAGACTGACCTAATGTAGTAGGTATTCTGTAGAGTCCAATGGCACAGCTTCCCCAATCACCCAAGCTGGGCACTCAAAGTACCCCCCCTCCCCCCCCCCCCCCCCCCCGGTATGGGCTGTGTAAACCCTCCTCTTGTCATTGAGGCTTAATTGCTGTTGGCACATCAATGAGAGGGATTTACCTCCAGGCCAATCAGCTGCAAGGACTCCAACCCCTGTTGAGGATCAGCTGTGCAGGGGGCCACCCCACAGAGTGGGAGTTACTTTACCAAGGATCTGGTACCCACTAAGTTGCCCCTTGAGTGTGTTGCTTGTGGAGGTGGTTAGGTGGTGCTTCAATGTGATCTGAAGCTGTCCACTGGGTGGGCTGGCTCTGGGGCCTACCAGGAGGTACAGGACAGGGTCAACCGCGGCCTATTCTGCCCAGGGCCACCCAACATGAGCTACAAAGTGATTTACAGATGGCTGCTACTTGTACTAGGCTTGGAGGTACCCAGGTGGGCCAAGCTGCAAACAAAGGCCAGCTGCTTCTAGTGCCCAGCCACCTAGTGAGAAATACAGGGCATGATGAGGCCTGATGCTGCTGCTTCTTTGAGATATTTTAGGAAAATCTGAAATATGAGCAAGATAGGCCATTTATATGGAAAAGCCACTAGAAACAGCTTGGTTGGACCAAAAGTTGGATTAGACAGGGCCTCAGATAATCACCAGGGTGGGGTAAACAATGTGAGCCAGGGTGATGGAGTCTCAGATATGGCACTGCTGGCTCATCCAAGGAACAATGGCCTCTGCCAGCATTTGAGTCTGGAAGAAAACTGTCCCCCCAGACTCTCACCCTGATCCTGGACAATTCAATTCCTCCCCCTGTGTCTCTGGTGCCTTTCAAGCTGCTGTCCCAGTGCTGAAGCTCAGAGACAGTGAGTCCGAGTAAGTCTGTGTGCAGGTCCTGCAAGAGGAACAGTCTGGACTCCAGCAGCCCTCCGTCTCCCTCAGCCTCAATCTCCACTGGTTTTTACAGCCAGAAGTTATGAGGGCTTCTCTTCCTGGCGCTGGAACCCTGGGCTGGGGGCCTGGTGTGGAGTTGGGACCCCTTGCTCCTCAGGAAGAACTCCACAGCCAAGATATCCCTCCCGATTTTTACCTCCCATGTGTGGGTGTGGGAACAGCCCCTTCTGTGTCTCCATCCCTCCTACCAGTTTCAATGTGGTTTCTTCTTAAATCCCCTAGTTGTAGGACTTCCACTGAGCCAGATTTCAGATGGTTCTGAATGGTGGTTGTTTTACAGTTTAGTTGCAATTTTGATTTGATCTGGTTATGGGAGGAAGTGAGTACCACATTTACCTGTGCCATCTTCCCCAGAAGTCCTCTAGTTCAAACTAATATTTATTAAACTCCAGTATTTCATATTGTTTTTAAATTATATTCTAGAAATTTTTTATTTATAACAAAATATACATAATCCTTAAAGCAGTGAAAATGTATCAGACATTAAGAGAATGAATACACAAGCCACAGACTGGGGGAAATATTTGCAAAACACAGATCTGATAAATGGACTTCCATCCAAAATATTCACAGAACTCTTAAACTTCAACAATAAGAAAACAAGCAATCCAATCTTACAATGGGGAAAGATCAGAACAGACACCTGACTAAATAAAATATACAGATGGCAAATAAGGATATGAAAACTTGTTCAACATCACATATCATTAGGCAATTACAAATTAGAACAGTGAGACACCACTACACCTGTTAGAATGGCTAAAATCCAACACACTGACACCAAATGCTGACAAGGATACAAGGAACAGGAACTCTCATTCCTTCGTGGTGGGAATATAATGGTGTAGCCACTTTGGAAGACAGTCTGGCAATTTCTTAAAAGTTAAATACAGACTACATAGGCTCCAACAATCACACTCCTAGGTATTTACCTAAGTAAGCTGAAAATTTACGTCCACACAAAAACCTGCACCCAAATGTTTGTAGCAGTTTTATCCATAATTGCCAAAACTTGGAAGTAACCAAGATGTGCTTTAGTAGACAAATGTGGTACATCTATACAATGGAGTATTTTTCATCAATAAAAACAAATGAATACATAAAAATATGAAGAAATTTTAAATACATATTACTAAGTGAAAGAAGCCAATCTAAAATTCTGTATACTCTATTATTCCAACTAGAATAATATGACACTCTGAAAACTATGAAGACAGTAAAAATAAAACATTCTGGAAAATTATAAAGACAGTAAAAAAGATCAGTGGTTGTCAAGGATTCATGCAGAGTGAGAGAGGGATGAATAGGTGGAGCACAGGTGATTTTTAAAGCAATGAAACTGCCACATACTTACTCTGTATGATACTATAATGGTGAGTACATGTAATATATTTGTCTAAACCCATAGAATATATAACACAAAGAGTGAACCCTAATGAAAACTATGGAGTTCAGTTAATAATAATGTATCAATATTGGCTCATCAATTGTAAGAAATGTACCACACTATAGCAAGATGTTAATAAGAGGGGAAATTGTGGATCAGTGGTTGCTAAGGATTGAGAAGATAGGAGGAAGAATGAATGAATGAATGAATGAATGGGTAGAACACAGAATATTTAGGAAATGAAATATTTAGGGAATGATACTATAATGGTAGAAACAGGACATTATGCATTTGATAAAATCTACATAACTGTACAACACAAAAAAATACACCCTAGCCCAGCTGGTGTGGCTCAGTAGTTGAGTGTTGACCTATAAACCAGGAGGACATGGTTCAATTACTGGTCAGGGCACATGCCTGGGTTGCAAGCTTGATCCCCAGTGGGGGGCATGCAGGAGGCAGCCAATTGGTGATTCTCTCTCATCATTTATGCTTTTATCTCTCTCCCCCTTTGCCTTCCTTTTCTGAAATGAATAAAAATATAGTTTTGTGAAAAAGAATACACCCTAATGTAACATGGACATTAATTCATAATAATATGTCAATATTGGTTCATCAGTTATATCACATTAATGCAAGATGTTAATAATAGGAGAAACTGAAATTAGGTAGGCAGGAATTCTATACTTTCTGTACATTTTTTCTATAAACCTAAAACTGTTCTAAAAAATAAAGTCTATTAAAATTTTTATTTCCTAAGAATCCCAAAACACCAATCTGAAAGAATATGTTCACAGCAGTGTTATTTATAGTAGCTGAGATCTGGAAACAAGTCCATGCCCATCAATAGATAAGTAGATAAAACAGCTGTGGCACATCTTATCTAATAATAGACAAAGATGGTAATTGACCATACCTTTGCTACGCCTCCCATTGGCAAATCAGTGCGATATGCAAATTAGCCACCAACAAAGATGGCGGCTAATTTGCATACTGCAGGCAGGGCGGGACAGCGCGAGCTGCCATTCAGGCCATGTGTGCAGCCCCGCCCCCAGCCGGGACACCTGTGTGCTCCCTAAGCCCCGCCCCCAGACGGGACCCCCATGTGCCGCCTAAGCCCTGCGCCGCCTACACTATGCCCCCAGCCGGGACCCCCGTGTGCCGCCTAAGCCCCACCCCCAGCTGGGACCCTCATGTGCCGCCGAAGCCCCACGGTCAGCTGGGACCCCATGGCAATCTGAAAGCAGGAAAGTGCTGCCTCTGGGTCGCCATGGCGATCCAGCGATCGGTGAGCAGGAAAGTGCGGCCTGCAGGCAGCCCCCAGGTGGGCCTGCTCCTGGGTCGCCATGGCGATCCCAGAGCAGGAAAGTGCGGCTGCAGGCAGCACCCAGAAGGGCCTGCCCCCAGGTCTCTGCAGCAATCCGGCGATCCTTGAGCAGGAAAGCGCAGCCTGAAGGCAGCACCCCACCCTGGCCACAGCTCAAGGGAGAGTACAACACACAGTGGAGGCCAGGAGCCTGAGAGATCAACACAGAGGGGCGCCTGCTCCAAGCCTCCACGGTGTGGCTGGGGGCAGGCCCCCAGCAGACACACACAGACACACACGGAGCACCTGCTCTGAGCCTCCTACACAGCTGGGGGCAGGCCCCCAGCGGGGACACACACACACACACACATACACACACACACAGTGCCTGCTCTGAGCCTCCAATGCGGCTGGGGGCAAGCCCCCAGCGGGGACACACACACACAGCAACTGCTCTGAGCCTATGTGGTGCAGCTGGGGACACACACACACACACACACACACACACGGGATGCCTGCTCCGAGCCTCTGCTGCCAGACTGTGGCCGTCAGTAGGACATCCACTGAGGGCTCCCAGACTGTGAGAGGGGAAGGCTGGGCTGAGGGAACCCCACCCCCAGTGCTCAAATTTCATGCACTGGGCCTCTAGTTCTACATAATAAAAGCCTAATATGCAAATAGACCGAACGGTGGAACAACCAGCAGAATGACTGGTCGCTATGATGCACACTGACCACCAGGGGGCAGACACTCAACACAGGAGCTGCCCCCAGCCCACAGGCCCCAACCCACGGCAGTGGTGGGGGTCAGGGCCAGTGAGCGGGTGGCGCCAGGTGGGTGCCAGCAGAGGTTCCCCCCATCACCCTGCCTGTCATCCCACAGATCAACCCTGAACGCCAACCAGGCCTAGGGTCCCTACCCATGCATGAATTTCGTGCACTGGGCCTCTAGTTTATACAATAAAATACTATGCAACTATAAAAAAGATGGATCTCTTACCCTTTAAGGCAGCATGGAGGGACCTGGAGAGTATTATGCTAAGCACAATAAGCCAGTCAGAGAAAGCCAAGTATCACATGATGTCACTTATATGTGGAATCTAATGAACAAAATAAACTGATGAGAAAAATATATTCAGAGACATTGAAACATAAAACAGACTGATAAATCTCAAAGGGAAGGTGGGGTAGGGAGGTGATTAACCAAAGAACTTATATGCATAACCCACGGACACAAACAACAGTGTGGTGATGGTCTGGGGCAGGAGTTGGGAGCGGGATAGAAGAGGTTGATGGGGGTGAGGGGAGGGATATCTGTAATACTTTCAACAATAAAGATAAATTTTAAAAGATTTTTTAAATTTATCAGGGAGTACATTTCTTTATTAAATCTAACATATGTTCCAATTAAAAAACTGTTCAAAGTAGAAAGTTCAAGTAATAATAGCTAACACTTTAGAAAGCTAAAGTTAGGAGAGGCAGTAAGGAAGATAAATAGTTGAAAAAAGTCCATCTTGCTGGGGAAAAAATAATAGTGATGTATGCTTGCAAATGTAGGTTATGTGAGATTACATTTCTTTTTCTTCCTTCTGTCCTATAGTTCAGAGGCTGATTTGCTGTTCCAGACAAGGTGCAAAACAATTTTTCTATGGTTTATTTGAAAATATTGGTGCTGTTCTCACTTGAGAGAGAGGATACAAAACTTTAGAAAATTTACAGAAAGAGGAGGGGGGAAATAAGTGTAAGTACCAGGATCCTGTGCAGAGATCAAGGAAGGTCTAAGTCCAAGAATTTCCATTTCATTATATTTTCATTTCTGTGCATTCTAATTGGTTCCATGTCAAATCTTCCTTTGCCAAACTCTCAAAAGCCCCTTTTTATTTCATTAAATATATTAAACAGACTTTACATTCTGAAATAGACTATTCTAAACAGCAGTCTACATAGAACTGATTCTATAGTGTGTTTTTCTATTAACTATTGCTTATGGTGGCTTATCCCTTATGTGTTTTGGAGGGTGGGGATCTTTATTGTGAATTCATGGTCCTACAACTTTATTTGTGGAAATTATTTAAGGTATAGATTTAAATTGTATTCTTCCAGAAAGATTTCCCTTTCCTTCTACCAGGAGCCAAGAGCACTGCCAACTAAGACCACTTTCAAGTGAATATTCAACTTGGGATTTTCAGGCCCTACAAATAGTATGAACTCAAACCCAAAACCTACCTTCTTGCAGGCTTGTAGTTAAAAATTCTCACGGGAGACTCTTGTTTCCCATGGCACCCACAACCAAAGCAAAGACAGATAGATATAGATACAGATATGTGGATACAAATTTCCACCTCTCCCTCTTCAGAGCAGGTTTTTCCTAGTTCATCCACTGAGGTTTTAACCATTTTGTGAGCCAACTCTATGGGAGAGTTCTGATTTGACCTCCTCAGTTTCCTGAGCCCCTATACATGGTCTGTTAAAACCCAAGCTTAAGGCAATTGGAGATTGGGGAGGAAACCTGCCTCCAGGGGCCACTTACCTCTCCTGATTCACACTATCCTGTCATCTCTGTCCTCCAAGGAATTCCCTTACTTTTCTGCCAGCTCAGCCATGCCTTAAAAAATTACTTAAAAAAAATACACTTTATCCATCATATTTAATTTTGCTCTACTAAGAGGAGTTTCCCTACATATCTAGTCTGCCATATAGCTAGTAGTAGAACGCTCAACCCAGAGACTTGGCACAGGGGGCTGGCTGCAAGGGCTCAATTTCTCCTATTTCTAAGAATAAAACTTTACAGAATTCATAGTCCCAGACAGTACTTTTCATTTTGTTTCAGCTTCTTCCAACTTCCTTCTATGCTCATGGAAACCCCACACTGGCCCTAGTTCCACACAGTGAACCTGGTTCTGGCCCCAGCCTCACATGCAACACTTGATCTCACATCAGTCAAACTCCCAACTGAAGGTCTGCTAAGTCTTGTGTTAAACTTGCTTTTCTGCTCCACAGAGTAACATATCTTGCTGTATTATTATGCTATGTAAATTTTCTACATGGCGGGAACCATGGTAAATATAAAATTAGGTCAACACATGACCTTGACCAGAAATCAAAATTAAACTATTTTTATTGAATTTTCAGGTAGAATTTCGTGGGCACTTTTTTCATGTATCCTATGTGTTTTCTCCTAAAAACTAGTATAAAAGCTAGAGCATCAGTGACTGATGGTATCATTTTATTCATACAGGATGTTGAGAACAAGAATTTGATGAAGATAACCTCTGAGCCCAAAACCAGAGATGGAGGCCTCTAGAGTTCCATATAATATACATGAGCCAAAGAGCTAAAAACCAAAGACCAGGGAAGAATTCAGTGATACCAAGACATCTATGTAGGAGGAGCACAGGTCCAGGAAACACAAGATGAAGGTAAAGAAGGGGGAGGGCAGCTACATCCCAATGACTGAGATCCAAGAGGTTAGTTGCTCAGAACCACGGCCTCCACATCAGAGATTAGGATGGGCCTGCACTCAGTGCTCCTCCAAGCCAGTGCCAGTCCTCAAACTGTTTGTTACCAGTCTGCTAGGAGATAAAGAGCTATTCCAGGACTTAAATAAACCATGTCACAAGGACACTTCTCTTCATGAAACAAAGAAGGTATAGATGTATGTTCTGGTGGAAGTTCCTTAATCTACACCACCATTCCTCCCCTCGCCCCCCCAACTAACATGGAGTTCTCTGAACATCTCCATTGAGATCACTGCTTTAGATAATCCTGCTTTGGCCGGAGGGAGCCTTAGAAGGTAATCGCAGGTATATCTAGGATCTGAAGGTTTATTTAAAAAAAAAACACACACAACTAACTATAGCCAGTTAAAAAAATAATGAAGGGTAAAGACAACATGAATATTAATAACACTCCCATTGAAAAAAATCATTTAAGTATCTATACTAATAAAAGGGTAATATGCTAATTAGAGATCTTCCAGATGACCTTCCAGACATCCTTCTAGACCAGGGGTGGGCAAACTTTTTGACTCGAGGGCCACAATGGGTTCTTAAACTGGACCGGAGGGCCGGAACAAAAGCATGGATGGAGTGTTTGTGTGAACTAATATAAATTCAAAGTAAACATCATTACATAAAAGGGTATGGTCTTTTTTTTTTTAGTTTTATTCATTTCAAACGGGCCGTAGTTTGCCCACGGCTGTTCTAGACAAAGCCACAGTGGCGGGGCCAAGGCAGAGGCAGTTAGGGGTGATCAGGCCAGCAGGGGAGAGCAGTTAGGGAGATCAGGCCGGCAGGGGAGGGCAGTAAAGGCAATTAGGCAGGCAGGCAGAGGTGGTTAGGGGCGATCAGGCAGACTCCGGTACCCTACACACAGAGGGAAACCCACGGCGGGGGCAAGGCTGGCAAGCGGGTGGTAACAGCCAACCTCTCAGTCCCTCCCCTGGCTGTCAGGCACTGATCACCCTATGGCAATAGGGGGCGGGGCCAGCTGTGGGCAGCCAGGGAAGATGGCCTAAGGACCATACCCACATACAAATTTTGTGTGCTGGGCCTCTAGTTTATTATAATTCTTTTAAAAGAATTATACTAAAAATGACCTTAAGTGTTAAAAAAGAAATTAAATGGGATGTTATTCCATGTTAACATCCAAATAATAGGCTTGAGTTCAACCTCTAAAACTCATAATTTTTATTTATTCTAATTTTATGTCAATAAATGCTATAATGGTTAAATGTGTTTTATATGTGTATAAATAGCATACTGTAATTTTTACAGTATTTATTTTACTTCATTGGTTATATTTAATTATATCCTTCAGTGAGATATTATTTGCTTATTTCTTGAAGCATGTACATGCACTTATTCCATATAACCACATCCATGGTACATGGACTCAACCAATAAACTCTGAAAACTAATTAAGAAAGCAAAAAGCAAGGTATGTTAGGGCCTAACTAACTTTATTATCTATTTCTAAAGCCTCTGCTCTGCAATAAAGCTTTAAGGAAAAGACAAGTAATATTATGTAAAAAAGTTGCCATCAAAATTTTCATTTTTAGGGTAACTTCCTTGATATGTCACTTCATTCAGAAACATCACAATACCTACTACACCTTATATAATAATATCAAGTCTACGTTATCGTAATATATGTAAAGAATCATAATCCAGAAAAAAAAACTCCTTAATACCTTTTCAAACTTTTATTGTATAGGCAGATACAAGACATAACTCCTGTTGTTCCAAAATATTTGAAATTGAAATCTACTGATGTATTTCATAAATGCACTAAAAATTATAGCTGAACCAAAATAAGTCAAAACACCCTTTTAAAAAGTTAGGCTCATTTATTCATTCCAGAATAATTTCTAAATATCTGCCATATACCTATAACTGCTCAACCATTAAATGATACTATTCAGTTGCAAGAAGTTTTATCAAGATTTCTCTATCAAATGATACAGATATATCCTTCTGGAAATTTTATGTTATACTTGTTTCAAAATGTGTTTCTTTGCCAATGTTTATAATTTAACTGTTAATATATAAATCCCATTCTCAAAATTTCACAACCAAATATTTGGCATTATTATTGCACACAGCTGCCACCACCTACAGAAGAAAAAAACAAGGGTTATACACTCTATAAAAATACAAGTTTGTATTTTATCCATCTTCCTAAAAGCTGTTACCAAAAAAAAAGATTAAGTTCTACAGTTCTCAACAATGACACCAAGGAGAGAGTATAACTGCTTTTCCAAGTCAGGTCTAAATTTATATAGAAATACTAAAGCATACTAGTCTTCGAGTTTAACCACAAACATGTCAGGTTGTTTGGAGTTCTGTTGAATTTGGAAAAGATGTATAAACAGTTGCTAGCAGCTTAATGTTTTTAGGAAAAAGTCCACATTGATAGGTAGTCTCAAATCTTAGCTGAAAATTAACTGAACTATACAGGTATAACTGAAAAAGGTTGGAATAATGAAAAGTTCACAGGATGAATGTTAAAAAAAATTGGGGATTGGCCCAAGTCTACCACTAACTAATTGTGATTCTTTGAAAAACTATTTAGCTGTTCATGATTGGTTTCTAATCCATAGAACTGGCCCAAATGACCTCTAAGACCCCTTCAGCTCTCACATTCTATAATTCTAATTCAATGGCATGTTTTGTAATGGAAGGTAGACCCTCCATCCATTCACTGAGCAGAAGAAACCCTCCAGTCTTCTCATTGGGGTCCATGTGTTCTCATACTGGGTTAAATGGCAAGAGCATGTGGAAATACGAATCAGAACACAAAGACTTATCATCTTTTGTGAACCACATTCTTATCCACAATGCCCAGCAACAAGGCTTAGAGTGCTAAACAATTTCATGCAATAATGACAATGCAGTTCACCAAACAAGGCCAAGCTCACTGGTTTCCAGGAAACTGAAAAGGGAAAGAATGCAGAAAGAAATAGTAGAGACTTTAAATGATGGAAAAAATGAATAAAGTTCAAACTGAGAATGAAAGAGACACAATAAAGATCTAAAAAGTATGGTCAATGCATTTAGAATGATTGTAACCGTGAAGACTTTTTCCTAACAATACTAACAAAACATCTTTGAGAATATTTTATTACTAAAGGAGTCAATGAGATGAGAACAGATTGATGATTCTTTCTTCCGGGGGGAGGGGGAGGGGGCAGGGGACTTGATGGAGGGAGCCAAACAGAGAAAAAAAAAACCCATGGACAACAGTGTGGTGACTGCTGAGGGGCGGAATAGAGGAGGGTATAAGGTAATAAATGGTGATGGATGGAGACTTGACTTGGGGTGATGAACACACAATACAGTGTAAAGATGATGTGTTGTGGAACTGTGCACCTGAAACCTGCATAATGTTAACCAGTGTCACTCTAATAAGTTAAATAAAAAGAAAAAAAATGCAAGGCTAAAACTGAATTCTTTTGATTCATTAAAGCTACAATTATTTTGCAGCTTCATTAAAGGTATTTTTACCTAATCCAAAAAGTTAAAGATGTTCCTTTAAAAAAAAAAAAAAAAAGCATCCCATTAGTCTTATTGTCACAATGGAACATTCAATATCTCAAAAAATTATACCAAATATGAATTAATGTTACTATTTAACTTAGTCAAAAATTACATCATTACTGCCCTGGCCAGAGTGGCTCAGCTGGTTAACACTCCCATGCACCAAGAGGTCGCCGGTTCAATTCCTGGTCAGGGCACATGCCTGGGGTGCAGACTTGATCCCCAGTAGGCGGTGTGCAGGAGGAAGCCAATCAATGTGATCAATGTTTCTCTCTCATATCAATGTTTCTCTCTCGCCCAGTCCCTTCCTCTCTCTCTAAAATCAATAAAAACATTTTTAAATACATCATTACATTAAAGGGTTAAAATATGTATAAATAAAACAAATAATAAAATTACCTCATTATGACTCTCTTTTCTTTAGAAATAAAGGCAATTTAATAGAAAGTAGAAAATAATGTAAAGAAATTCTATTTCCCTTCAGATCATTATCAGTTTATATATACATATACATTAAATAATTATAGTTGATACTTACAATCTATCCAACATTTTTACTTTTGTTTTATATTACTCATTTCCAACCAGAAGTTATTGATAAAACCATATACTGTTGTTTTTATTACCATACCATAGTATTAAATGGGTTAAGATTATATACATTGCTTTGGCATTCTATTTAAGAGCATTTAAATCATTTCTTATTTTGCTTGGTTTGGTTTTCCTTGGGTATTATTTCTTTGGAAACATTCCAAAAAGTGTAATTATGCAGGTCAAAAATATAAATAATGGCAGAGCTATAATAATTGGCCAATTTCTTTCCACAGGAAAAATAACCAATTTTAAAAGCTACGAACAATGTTCAAATGTTGCTGTCCCCACCTCCATATCACTCTCCCTAACATATATCAATTCATCATTATTTTTGCTGGTCTGATAAATGTATATATTGCCTATAGGTTGTCTGAATATGAACTGTAACCACTGGTAAAGCTGAACATTATTACTTAGGATGATTCACTATTTTTCTAAATGCATAAAGACCACTTTATTGAGAAACTAGAGACCTGATGCATGAAATTCATGTAAGGGTAGGCCTTTGCAGCCACGGCTGCTGGGGCTCTCACAGCCCTGGCTGCCTCCCAGCCTCACCCCATGCCAGCACCTACCTTGGTCTGGCGCTGCCCACATCTGCCACCAATTCCCGGTTCCGTAGAGTCCCCTGATCAATTGCCACCCCCCCATTGTTCGTCCCCCTGCTGGTGGCCTGGGCCTCCCTCTGCAGGGTGATCATGGGGCGATGATGGGCCCCACTGACCAATTGCGTCACACCCGCCTTGGCTGGCCTGGCGCCAGTGCATGTCATAGCATGGTCGTCTGGAAGGTCATCCATATGGTCATTCTGCTGTTCAGTCATTCGGTTGATGTGCATATTATGCTTTTATTATTATAGACTAGAGGCCCAGTGCACAAAATTCATGCACAGCGGGGTCCCCTCAGCCCAGCCTGCACCCTCTCCAATCCGGGACCCCTCGGGGGATGTCCGACTGCCGGTTTAGGCCCGATCCCAGGCAGTCGGACATCCCTGTCACAATCCTGGACCGCTGGCTCCTAATCGCTCACCTGCCTGCCTGCCTGTTTGCCCCTAACTGCCCCCCCTGCAGGACTGATCACCCCTAACTATCCCCACTGCCGGGCAGGTCGCCCCCAACTGCCCCCTCCCTGCCAGCCTGGTCACTCCTAACTGCCCGCCCCCCGCCAGCCTGGTCACCCTTACTGCCCCCATTGCTGGCCTGGTCGCCCCCAACTGCCCCCTCTGCCAGCCTGGTGGCCCCCAACTGCCCCCTGCCAGCCTAGTCACCCCTTATTGCCCCCTCTGCCAGCCTAATCACCCCCAACTGTCCCCCCTGCCAGCCTGGTTGCCCCCAACTGCACCTCCCTGGCCAGCCTGGTCACCCCTAACTGCCTCCCCTGCTGGCCTGGTTGCCTCTTATTGCTCCCCCTGCCAGCCTGGTCACCCCCATTTGCCCCCCTCTGGAAGCCTGGTCACCCCACGCAGCCTGCTTGTTCAGTCATTTGGTAGTCCCTCACTAAGCCCCCTGCCGGCCTGGTCGTAGGCAGCCATCTATGTGAGGGCGTGAAGATTAATTGGCATATTATCTCTTTATTATATAGGACTAGAGGTCCGGTGCACAAAAATTTGTGCACTCAGGGGTGGGGGTCCCTCAGCCCAGCCTGTGCCCTCTCGCAGTCTGGGACCCCTCAGGGGATGTCCACCTGCTGGTTTAGGCCTGCTACCTGGGGGATGGGGCCTAAGGTGGCAATCAGACATCCCTCTGGCAGCCCGGCAGCCCTCAGGGGATGTCCACTTGCCAGCAGGGAGCAGACCTAAGCTGCAGTCGGACATCCTTAGCACTGCTGACGAGGCAGGAGAGGCTCCCACCACCACTGCTGTACTGGCAGCCATCAGCCTGGCTTATGGCTGAGCAGAGTTCCCCCATGTGGTAGCGTACTGACCACCAGAGGGCAGCTCCTGCATTAAGCGTCTGCCCCCTGGTGGTCAGTGTGTGTCATAGTGACCAGTCATTCCCAGTCGTTCTGCTGTTAGGGTCAGTTTGCATATTACTATATAGGATAGAAGCCTGGTGCACGGGTGGGGGCCAGCTGGTTTGCCCTGAAGGGTGTCCTAGATCAGGGTGGGGGTCCCGCTGGGGTGCCTGGCCAGCCTGGGTGAGGGGCTGATAGGTGTTTGCAGCTGGTCACACCCCCTTCAGGGTGGGGGTCCCCACTGGGGTGCCTGGCCAGTATGGGTGAGGGGCTGAGGGCTGTTTTCAGGCTGGCCAGCGACTGAAGCTCCCAGCCTCTCCTTTTTTTCTTTTTTTTTATTCTGAGATTTATTTACCTTCTATAATTGAAACATTGTTGCCGTCACTGGCGCTCCCAGCTCTGAGGCCGCGGCCAGCTGAAAGCAGGTATCGGGTTTGTTTAGCTTCTATAATTGAAACATTGATGCTTTCAGGCTCAGAGCTGGGCCGCTGCAGGCGAGGAACCTTGGCTTCTTCCATCACTGGAGCAAGCAAGCCTCATGTTCGCTTCAGATGCGTGGCTGCCGGCCGCCATCTTTGTTGGCAGTTAATTTGCATATCACCCTGATTAGCCAGTGGGATGCATAGTGGAGGTACGGTTAATTACCCTTTTTGTCTTTTATTAGATAGGATAATAGTGATCTTTTATAAGCATCAATGCTTTCCATATCTTTAAACATTAATTTTGCTTACAGATACAACACATGTATATTATGGAAAGTTGGTAATATAAAGAAAAGTATGAGAAATAATATCAAAATCACCTATAATCCAGCTTACTTTTCCCTTTAAATAGTGTATGTTATTATAAGAAGTAAATTGCATTTTTTCACCTCCCCATCCATCTCATCTTCACTAAAAGCAATCACTGTTGAACATTTGATATATATTGTTCCAAAAATTTTCTATGCTTCTTTAATAAAAATGGAATCATACTGATCATGTTCTTATGCAACAGGCTCTTTTTCCTTAATACTATATCACAGGCATCTTTCCAAAATAGATAGATCACATCATTCTTTTTATAACAGTACTAGAGGCCCAGTGCATGAGATTCGTGCACTCAGGGGGTTCCCTCAGCTTGGCCTGCACCCTCTCACAGTCAGACATCCTTAGGGCTGTCACAGAGGCAGGAGAGGCTCCCACCACCACGCTGCACTGGGCAGCCATGAGCCCAGCTTCTGGGCTTCTAGGCTTCTGGCTGAGTGGCACTCCCCCTGTGGGAGAGCACTGACCACCAGGGGGCAGCTCCTGCATTGACAGTCGTTCTGCCTTTCAGTCAATTCGCATATTACGCTTTTATTATATAGGATGATGTTCTAAGGTATACACATAATAAATTATGAAAACAAATAAAAGAAAGGCAACGGGGTCCCAGCTGATATCTGAGGTATACATATTACATTTGTTTTTGTTTTTATTTTAGTCATGGTCTCATAGGTACCAGTTACCTTGCCCCCTTGACCTTCCACTGCAATCACTGAACTCACTTTCACCTCTATCTCAACTTATGACCCATTTTCTCCATTTCTGGTATACTGCTGAGGGCTGCCAGAGAAGACTGCAAGCCTTGCTGGCTGGCTCCATTTCACACCTGTGGCTTCAACCTCAGCTGGGCTGTCTTCATTGTTTACCATTGCTTTCTTCTCATTCTCAGAGTCTATTCCAGTCCTTTCCTAACCTGCTTCAAGACCCCATCCCCACTCTACCCTCTCATTCTGACCATATGGCTTGAACTCTAGTTTACAGAGTAAACAGCAAACATAGACACATGCCTCTGTCACCTTTTTCTCATCTCTATACCTGCTTTTCTAGGCCCATCCTTCCCTTCTTTTATCCTGAGTCAGAAAAAGGGCATCTTGATTCTTCTCCAAGCTTACACTTTAATTTCATCCTCTATACTACTTCCTCCCATTCCTTATCATAAAAGCAAGCTTATGTAAATGCCATATTAATAATGTTAATAATACAATAGCAATACTAATAATAAATATTTATATAGCACTTAAAATGTGTCAGTCCCTGTTCAAACCACTTTACATATGTTAGCTAATTTAATCTTCAAAACAGCCTATGGCCCTAGCTGGTTTGGCTCGGTGGATAGAGCATCGGCTTGCGGACTGAAGGGTCCCAGGTTCGATTCCGGTCAAGGGCACATGCCCAGGTTGCAGGCTCGATCCCCAGTGGGGGGCGTGCAGGAGGCAGCCGATCAATGATTCTCTCTCATCATTGATATTTCTAGCTCTCTCTCCCTCTGCCTTCCTCTCTGAAATCAATAAAAATATATTTTTTTAAAAAAAACAGCCTATGAAGTAAGTGTTCATTATAATTATTTTCATTCTACAGATAAATGAACTGAAGCACAGAGAGATCAGAAGAGCTGACCAATGTCACACAGCTCCTAAGTACAGAGTTGAGATTCAAACCCAAGTAGTCTGGCTCCAGTATCTGCTATATCCCATCTACAGAACTTATATGCAGGACTATAACCCAGGGAGGTAATATAAAGCAGAGTAGGGTTTGAAGGTTGAATGGGCAGAGAAGCCTTTGGAGCATTCAAAACAACAGAAAGCAATTCTCTGAGCTCAGAAGGAAACTCGGGGGTTAGAGTTACCAGAGCCCACTGTATGGCAAGTGATTGAGAGGTTATCTGTGGGGTTTGCCTTGTGTTGCCTATTCTATGAGTATGGCTATTTCCATTTTCTCTTGATTCTACCTTCTCAAATCATCTCCATACAAGCAGTTACCCTGACAGAGGAATTCTTATCCATGGCCAACGCCAATACTGCTAACCCCCTGGGAACCAATGAGGCAAGAGGTGAGTGGCTCAGCACAATTCCTGCCCCCACATGGGAAAAAGAGCTCAAAGCACAGCACCTCCACATACTTGCCACATACAAATAGCCTCCTTGTGCTGAAGAAACTGACCTAAACCATCACCCTTTTGATACTTAAACCCTCTCTACAGCTACTTATAAAAGTGTCAGTCCAGTCTAATTTGAAAAACTTGATTGAGACAGACCATTCCCACTAAGATCATTCTTTCTTTCTTAATATTTGTCTGAAATCTGTCTCTTTATGACCTCCCAATCACCATATTTTCCCCTACACCAGCGGTTCTCAATCTGTGCGTCGCGACCCCTTTGGGGGTCGAACGACCCTTTCACAGGGGTCGCCTAAGACCATCGGAAAACACATATATAATTACATATTGTTTTTGTGATTAATCACTATGCTTTAATGATGTTCAACTTGTAACAATGAAATTGGGGGTCACCACAACATGAAGAACTATATTAAAAGGTCGCAGCATTAGGAAGGTTGAGAACCACTGCCCTACACTATAAAAAACAAAAGTAATAATTCAAATGATAATCCTTTACATCTCTTTGGGAAGTGACCATGTGTGATTTTTCTACCAAACCATCCTATCCCTGTTTCCCCACAAAACAGACACAGACACACACACACACACACACACACACACACACACACACACACACACACTTCTTTGCCAGGCTAAATACACTCATTCCCATCAACAATCCTTCATATGACCTTGTGTTAAATCTCATCCTCATCCTTGTCATTCTACTATCCAAATATGATCCACTGTGCACCTCTCCCTGAATGTGTAGCATAGCAGCTACATTACACTGCTGACTCATATTGAGTGAATCCTAAAGATTTGTTTCAATTTGCTGCTTCTAGCTACATGGCTCATCCTTCCCCTACTTATGTAGGCTGGTGTTCAGGGCCCCTGCATGCCCACTGAATTTCATACTACATTTGTGAGCCCCCACCTCACTTCATCGTGCCTACTTCTCCCAGCTCCTACTAGCTAGATCCACTGATACCAACAATACCACCACCACCATCTTCAGACTAATTCAAATCCCACTTAACCAATCTTAACCAAGGCAAATGTGCATCCACAGCCTCAGCCCACAATCTGAAACACTGAATTAAGTTACTGTTATAGCCTTTACTGACAAATCAAGACTGGGACCCATGTGGCTCCAAGAGTAACCACCCCCCAACCCCAACGCTCCCACATTGACCCATAGCTCACCCTTTCCCTCTTCCAACCCTAAGACTTAATATGAATTTGATCCTTAAATCACCAATTCAATGGCCACAGATTTACTTCTTTACCCAAATTAGTGATTTAAAACAATGTTCTATTGTAATAGAGAGACTAAGACAAAATATAAAATTAGCCATTTACAGAAGCTATCATTCAGAAAGCATATTCTCCGGTCGATAGATAACAGGAATATATATCTCACATTCTCATAAAAAGTGCTATTAAACTTCCAAAAATAACTTTCAATAGAATATTTAAGCCAACTACTACTAAATATTTAGGAAATACACAAATTGAGTTTTAGATTATATAAATAACACCATTTCTCACCAAAAATAAGTATTCCAAGAATCATAGGCAAAAAGACAAGGTGAACTAGCCCAACCCTAATTTCACAGTCACAAGCCAAGTCTCTAAGAGACTGAGTGAGGGATTTAAGGTAACAGAGCAGGGCACTGATAGCACTGAAACAAGGACTCAGGTCTCCAGATTCCCAACCCACCAAGTATCTAGAAGCTTGTGAGGAACGATGGGGCTTTGCAGAGTTTGAAATAGACACAGTCTCTTCCCTCAAAAGTACACACACAGCACACAATATGATATTGTGAAACACTAAACAATTAAAACATAAAGACAATATAAATATAGATAAACTCTCATGTGTCTTTATCAACTAGATACCAGTTTCTGAAAGTGTTGACTATAAAATACAAAACTGAAATTATCACTTCTATGAGGGATTCCAAGTATTTTTCCCATGAATATTACTGGTTATAAAAAAAAAAACTTATCACACTTTAATTATCAAAAAAAACAATATTAATCATGAAAAGTAAATCAGAAACGTAGTATAGCACAGTTGTTGAAAGCTAATCATTTGAATCCTTTCTTACACTTACTAGCTATATAACCTTAAGGAAGTTAATCAACCTCTCTGTGCCTCCATTTCCTCACCTATAAATTGAAGGTAATAGTGTTTACCTCTTAGAGTGGTTGTGAAGATTAGTTAAGTTAATACATTGTAAAATACTTGGAACAGTGCCTGGCACATAGTAGGTACACAATAATTGCTCTCCTCTATTCGTATGTTATTCTTCTCCACTTAGTCAATAACGACCTCTTGATACTTTATCATGTCTCAAGTCTAGCCAACCTTCAGAAGCCACTGGAATAAAATACAAGATTCCTAAAGAACCCAGGTTTTGAGTCAAAAATTAAATAATGATAGGATATGATAAAAAAAAAAAGAACAGATACATGTTCAAGGCATGAGATAAATGATCAGAAATCAGAAAAATTGAATTATAGAAAACGCAGTCATTGCCTATCTTAGATTGACAGGTGTGGGAGGAGAAGAACCAACCGTTTTCAAAGCAGGTCAAACCACAAACATTTTATTTGCCACATCAAGTTGAAATGCTCCATCACCACCACAACTATTTGCCAAAAGCCCTTTACACTTCTTAACCATTCCTACTTCTCCTACTTCTTCCCCATATCTACAGACTAAAGGAGAACAAAATTCCTCAGAAAATAAAAACAGAGGTCTCCCTGAAATATAATCCCCACTAAATTTCCCATAAAAGTAAATAAAAATGTATTATAAAACAAAGCACAACGCATCTATTCCCTTCAGATCTGCTGCCTGGCTGTCCTTAGCAGACCTGGATATCCTGAGGCTCCAGGTGGGGGCTGCTGTTCATGGCTGGCAAATGCTAAGAGCAGTTCAGAAGGATGTGACCATGAGGGGCGAAGAATCTCAGTCAGGATCGGTGCACACTCTTGGAGAGCTCTGAGGAGATCAGAATTTAACCAAAATCACTGACCTGGTGGCACTCCCATGGAGCAGCATATAAAACGGGTGATGAGAGAAGAGAGTGACGAGGTTATTAGTGGCTACACAGGAGGTGGCAATGCTGAGAGGAGGGTAACACAAGTCAGGACAGAAAAAATTTTCAAAGAGCCATAAGAACTATTTTAAGATAAATTACACAGACTGGTTAAAACTTAATGGGGCTTGGAGATCACCCAGGATAATAGGATTTAGTAGGAGACAGAAAGTAGGTAATGCTGGCAATTATGACAAGACCAGCTCTAGAAGAGAGGATGTAGGTAGTTCAGCCTTGTCATGTTTAATTTTAGAGGTAAAAGCCAAGTATCCAACTGGAAACCTCCTATGGGTAGCTAAAAAAATCATAATATTATAGAGCATTTTTAAATAAGAGCTCACAATTTAATTGATTTAAGAGCTTTCTCTCATCAGCAATTATATATGTTTAAATGGCATGTTTTACGTATTTAAAAAATGAAATAGGCTCAAGAAGAATTTAGAATATATTAAAAAATAATGAGTAATGCCCTGGCCAGTGTGGCTCAGTTGGTTGAGCAATGTCATCCCATGCACAGAGAGTTGAGGGTTCAATTGGACTGAATCCCCAGTACAGGGTGTGCAGGAGGCAGCCAATTAATGTTCTTCTCTCATCAGTGTTTCTCTCTCCCTCTCCCTTCCTCTCTAAAATCAATACAAACATTTTTCAAAGAAAAAAATGAGTAATAATATTTTATGAATTATTAACAAAAAGGTGGGAATACTTAAGTGATAAGTTCAATATGTAGATATAATTTTATGCAGAGCAATACCAAATTTTTCCACACACATATACAAGACAGATATTTATGTCACTGTAAAACAGAATATTAGGCATATGGATCATTATTCTGACTTCAGTATTTCACAGACTTATTATGTTACATAAATTAAGTATAATGCTCCTTTAAGTTCTATAAATCATTATTAGCTTTCATTCAAATTTTTACGGACAAATTCCCATGTCAGTTCTCTTGACAGGTTTAACACATAAATACCCCCATTAAACAGTCAAAGGAAACCGAAATCCTCTTAAATATAATCAATGGTTACAATTAAACTTTAAATAACAAAAAAACTTACCACGTCTTCTTTCATCTTTCTCAACTCTTCATCTATCTCTCTCAGCCGATTTTGCATATCCCGTTGCTCTTTGGTGTTTCGAAGTACCTTTTCCCCTGGAGTTATTTCCATATTTCTATCATCATCACTAAGATCAGGTTCCTAATTTTAAAAAAAAAAAAAAAGAATTCATGCACAGGCTGAAAATGTACCTTCACACACCAACCTAAAGCAACTGAGCCTTGAAGGTTGGCTTTGCTTCTCAAATAATATCTCTTCCCTTAAAATCCTATATAATAAAGACCTAATATGCAAATGGCCATCATGCCCTCACGCTGTCATGCCTTAACGGCTCAGACACTCAACACTGGGGAGAGAGGCCTGGGGACCAGCCAGGCTGCGGCTCGGAAGAAGGACAAGCCGCCTGCCCCATGGTCCCGGGCACCAGTGGCTGGGACTGCAGCCTGGGAGAGGGACAAGCCGCACACCCCACGGTCCCTGTGGTCCCAGATACCAGCGGCTATACCTGTGGCCCGGGAGAGGGACAAGCCGCCCGCCCCGCAGTCCCGGGTGCCTGTGGCTGCGGCCAGCCTTGGCAAAGCCAGCCTGGGTCCTGGGTACCTGCGGTCAGCCAGAGGGAGGGAATCTGGGTCCCAGGTGTGGGGCGAGGCAGAGGTGGTTAGGGGTGATCAGGCCAGCAGGGAAGCAATTAGGGGCAATCAGGCTGGTAGGGGAGCAGTTAGGAACAATCAAGCAGGCAGGCAGAGCTGGTTAGGGGCGACCAGGCAGGCAGGCAGAGGTGGTTGGGGCGATCAGGCAGGCGGGCAGGTGGGCAGGGGAGCAGTTAGGAGCCAGCAGTCCCAGATTGCAAGAGGCAGTCGGACATCCCCTGAGAGGTCCCGGATTGGAGAGAGTGCAGGCCGGGCTGAGGGGCCCCTTCCTCCATACACGAATTTCATGCACCAGGCTTTTAGTCATATTTATAATTCTCTAAACTCTTCCTACCTGACAAAGGAAAGGCTCGACAGTACATAAAGCAAGGAGGGAAATAAAGTCAAATCATACGGGAAACAGGAAGTTAGAGTGAAAAAAGCAGTGGTCAGGAAGCAGTGACCTGGGCTCTGGTCCCTTCTATACTTATCAGCTTGAAATTTGGGCAAATCACAGTTTCTGTAGATTCAAGTCCATCATATATAAATAATAAGAAAAACCCCTGCCCATCCACGTTATGAGAGGCAGCTGTGTAATAGTGAAAAGGGACCTAGACTTGGCAAAGTCAAGTTTTGAATCCTATTCTCCCTGCTTCCTAAGATGGCCTTAGGGAAACCAAGGCCTCTCTGAGCCTCAGTTCACCATTTGCAAAATAATTAATAATAATGGTAATAATAATGAAGGAGGAGGAGGAGGAGAAAAAGAAGATCTAGCCTAAAAGTCCATAGTAGGATTGCAACAAATCTTAGTGCGTAACAAATACGAGCTGAATATGTCCTTTCAAAGAATAAGCATTATATAATGAAAGTATGTTATTATCATTAATATTTAAACTGATAGAACCATATTCTTCCAAAGTTAATATTATTTCTAGCTAATATAAAAGGTTATTTCTTGACAGTAAGTTGGTCCTATATTTATAACTAAACTTCCTATCTTTTTACCCAGAGATATCTTACTGTGTTGCCATGTAGGTGACTGGCATAGATGTCATTTTTGTGGTTACCCAAGACAGAATCCTCTCACATTTTCACTCCTTACATACATTTGGTCATCAAGAATAGTCACCATTTACTTTCTAACACCTCTTTAATCAAGGCCCTTCTCTCTTTTTCACTGTCTACTCCTTATCCACTTGAACCAGTAGTTTTTAAACTCCACTGTGTTGCAGACTCACCCACAGACCCTGTGAAAATATTCAGAGGCCATCCTCCATCCCAGAGATTCTAATTCACTAGGTAAGGGCAGGGGATTGACAACTTGAAGCACAACCACTTGAGAATTTGAGAAGTATCGACTTGAGCTACTACTTGAGCCTCTCACCTGGGCTCAAGTAGTAGCTCATTCATCCCACCTTTTGCAAAGAAGCCACAGAGCAACGTTCAAAGTCCTCACCACTTCGTGGCCTGGTCCTGCCTATCTCTTCAGTCTCACCTTCACATTGCTTGCGTCTCAGACCCAAAGCCTCAGCAATATTCACTACTGCTAGTTCTCCACCACGCCATACCTCCTCCCTCCACACCTCATGGCAACTCCCATCTGCTATAAAGTATTCCCTGACATACCCAGGAAGGGCAACTATTCTCTCCAGCATTCCACATCATTGTACTTACCACACTGTCACTGCCCAGCCAGACACCATGACCGTTCCCACTGTGAATCCCAGCACAAACCATATCCTGAAGCTGTATAGCACTGGTGTCTGGTGAAGGCCTACTTCCTGATTCCTAGATAGCCATCTCCTTGCTGTGTCCTCAATGACAGAAGAGGCAAGGGAACTCTGTGGGCCTTCTTTATAAAGCACAACAAATCCATTCATGAGAGCTCCACCTTCATGACCTATTCACCTCCCAAAGGCCTCACGTCCCAATACTATCACACTGGGGTTGGCATTCCCACATATGTATTTTGGGGAACACATTCAGTGTATAGAACATAGTGATCTGAAAAACATCCAAACCGGTATTTCATTTTTAAATGGAAAATTATTTTTTAAAGGACATTACTTTAATAACCTACAGCTATGATTTTTTTTAAATCTTTGGGTAGGCAAAGAGAAGACATAAAAAATTTTAAATCAAACTTCATCAATGTTTTTAAAATTTGCAAAGCCACCATTAATAGACAAGCCACAGACTGAGAGGAAAATATAACACACAAGTCTGAAAAGGGACTTGAATTTAGTATATATAAGGAATTCACGCAATTTAACAAACAAGAATAAAAGACAATCCAGTTCTAAAGCAACTTGAACAGATACTCCATACAAGAAGATATGTGAATGACAAATAAGTACATACATGAAAAAGTCTTCAACATTATAAGGCATCAGGGAAATGCAAATTAAAATCACAGTAGGATATCACTGTGCAGGCACTAGAATGGCCCAGATGAAAAAATTTAACACCAAGTGCTGGAGAAGTGTGGAATTCTCATATGTTGTTGGGAAGTATAAAATGGTACAACCACTTTGGAAAACTGGCTATTTCTTTAAAAATTAAACTTATGTCTATTCTATGACCCAGCAACTCCACTCCTCTGAATCTATCCAAGAGAAAGGAAAATGTATTACTTATTTTGCACACGAATATTCATAGCAGCTTTATGCATATCCCAAATGCCCATCAACAAGAGAATGATAAACAAACTGTGGTAAGCACCTAATGCAAGCTGGGATGATCAGACTCTTTCTGCTCTACCTCTTGTCTTGTGTCTGGGTTTAGTCAATGTGAGGAGAGGAGTATTAAGAGACTGGAGGGTAAAAGAAGACAAAGCTGGGAGTATTTCCCCTGCCCCTTGCTGCTTTGGCATTATAGTGTTGGCAGTGATGCATCCCTGAGGTGCCCATCAGGAAGGTTTCCTTAGATTCAACTGTGTATTTACGCTCAAAGACGGAGGCCACACTTGGAGTCAGTCTATTCAGAAGGCTTTAGGACAGGAAACACAGCAAGGCAGTGTCAGGTGCCTCTCCTCTTCACTGGGAGTTTTTGCTGCAATCCATGTTGTCACAGTATAGGCACAGGGGCAAGGAAGCCACCCTGGTTTAAAAGCTTACTTTATATCCCATATGTAGCTGGACATTTGTAAACAAGGATCCGAAGTCCTGCCAAGAAGAGGTGAATGCTGTATCAGGAACAACCGTGTGAGTCACGCTAGGTCAAGATTGCACACAATCTTGAGTTCCCAGAACATTTACCTCCCTGAGAAAAGATAAGATTAAAAAGTTGTGGGTAGAGCAGAAAAGGGAATGCGCAGCTGCAAGTGTCTTCAATGCGCTATTGTAATACAGAACAAAACAAAATGTTGTTGATTAACTGCTGACCCACTAACCTTGTGTGAAACCCCAGTAAAAGCAATGGTTGAGGGTACAGAGTTTGCTACATGCCTGAGCGAGCTGTGACCTCTGCCCAGCATCCATCGCCTGTGCACTCGTCTTACCTCTGCATCTTCGGTTCATAAACATCCCTCAACACCCATAGGAGCATCATCTCCTGAAATGACTTTATAGGCACAGCATCCAAGGTCCCAGCAAGGGGCATGCCCAGCCACAGCAATCACTGCATTTAGAGAAGCTCACAGTATGGCTTCCCCATCGGGTCTTTATAATTCTCCCATTCCAGGGGTCATTTTTAGCATAAGTGAAGCTGCCTCTTAACATTGCTGACATTCCACTTCCATCAGTTGCCAGGGAAACAATCAGGAGAGTAAGGGCAGCTCAAATTCTCATGCTGAAGGAGAAGGGTTAGTTAATCCTTTGTCCACACTTTCTATGACTACAATTTTGGATGGCTGATTCTTTGACCATGGCTCTAGGTCTCCCTAAGCTCCGACACACTTTTCCTTCCCCCTACCCACAGTTGCCAGTCTGTGGGTGTCCCAACACCCCATACTGCAAGGAGGGAAATAAAGTCAAATAAAGCCATACTGGCTCCTCTAAATCTATAAATAGTTCCTTCATTTAATTATCTTCAAAATCCAAGCTGAGTATTTTTCTTATTTCTTACCAAGAACTCTAACTGGTGTACTATGTTTATTTGTATGTATGTATGTATGTATGCATGCAGGTATGTATGTATGTATGCATGCAGGTATGTATGTAAATATGTATATGTGTGTGCATATTTGCAGAGAAATACATGAAGAAAAATTAACTTTATACTAAAAATCTTAATTATTTTATCTTATTTTTCTTAAGATGTTTTTGTAGTTCTTGAGTTTTCCACTACATGCATATATTAATTTAATAACTAGAACAAATCAGTTTTTATTTAAAAAAACAAACAAGGCTAATTTTGTCTTTCTCTAACAATGTGACTCTCCATACACAAAAGACATTGGCCTGAAAGTTAGATTTTAGCCCCAGTTCTACTGGCATGACCTTTTGTACTTTTGAGCAATCACTTTCTCTTTCTGGGTCTCAATTTCTTCTGATAAAGTTTCTTCAAACTCTAATAGCTTACATGTCTGTAATTCTGCACAGTTAGATCTAAGGATATGTAACATCTTTCCTCAGTCATGGTCTCTGGTAGCATAACCATATAGTTCAAAATTTAAAAGATAGCATGTGATGAAAGCAGAGGCTAAGAGAAAGCAAGAAAAGGTATCATTGATTCTGGCAAAAACTGCCCAGTGGCATATTCAAGAAGCTCTGTAGTGCCAGGAGAGGTTCTATTGTCACATTAATGTGCCCACCAGTTCTGTCATTTTTCATGATCATCAGGAAATATCTTGATTTCCAATGATAGAAATATTTGCACAGACTCTGACCATCCATATCTTTTCTGTTTTTAAGTCACATAGGAATGCTTTTAACCCTTTGCAGTCGTTTGTCTACTCTCAGCCACCAAAGCTTTTTTACCGTTCCTGTCATATGTCTGCTCTCAGCCACCACAGCAAGGAACCGTACGAATCTTAACTCTATTCATTCCTGTATCAGTTCATAATTTCTCTGAAAGCTCTTAAGTGTCTAAGCGACCTTGTCACGAACCAAAACATTGCCCCGGCAAATCGGAGATATCGAAACTCAATATAAACAAACGCGGTCGTTCCACACTCGCCATGCAAAACACCGTGGCGAGTCAGTCGCCTTTTGAGAGTGAAGAAATCAACAAGCTTCGGAGATACTTTGCAGAATTTCAAATAAAGCTTTACAAATTACGTTTAACTGTAATTAGGCATTCTCGCTTGTTAAGATATTTCAAAATAATACTCCAAAATGGCAAAAAGAAAGTTACCAAAAGAAGTGTACTGCGAATCTGAAAGTAATGATGAAGAGTTTTATTTTGGCACCTTGAATACTGACTCTGACGTAGAAAGTGATAACGTTTGTAGTGATTCTACTAGTAGTGACGTAGTTCCAAAAAAGAATTAATAAATCTTCTTTATCCTTCATAATCTTGCATGTTATGTATCACTGCTCTTTCAATGGAAATTCATTCCGACCAGTACGACACCCATGTCCAAATTTAATACGACCGCAAAGGGTTAATCAGTAAAATTCAGTTTGGTGAAAGCTCTCAAGGAATGCACCGAATATCTAAGGAGCCAGAAGAAGAGAACAATCCCCAAGGTCAATAGATACTTGCTGATTTGACTAACTGATTGCCAAGATATCCTAAGTTCATCCTTAGAAAAATATCTATGGTGTTGACTGAGCCAATAGGGATCTTTAAAGTTAAGTAAACTCATTTCCAAAAGCCAGATACAGAGGAAATGACTCACATCTTCATAAGTTATCTGACATGCAAATAAGGCATGAATTTCAGGCCAGAAAAATACAAACCTGCCTAAATAAAGCCAGCTTCCCTGTGTTTTTAAACTAATGCTATACTTTTCCACAGGCTACTGCTATTTCCTGTCATCAGATGGACCATTTGCCTGACAGCACTAAAAGTAGGGAAAAATCTTTCAGACAAATTGTTTTTATCACCTTGAAATATTGCCACACAGTGAAAGAAACCCTGACTATACAGGAGGCTCAACAAAAAATTTTAAATAAATGTCCTATATAATAAAAGCATAGTATGCAAACTGTCCACTCGACTGGAGTTCTTCCGGGAGTTCAACCAGGGGGCTGGCCGACTAGGGGAAGGGAGGGAGGCCCTGGCCAGCAGCGGCAGCTAGTGGCTGGGGGAAGGGAGGGAGTATCTGGCTGGCAGCTGGCAGCCACTAGGGACCCTACCAGTGCATGAATTTCGTGCACTGGGCCTCTAGAATATATATAAACTTCAAAGTAATCTGTAAAATATAGGTGGTAAGTATCCCCCAGATTTAATGGGGAATGTGTGATAGGTTAACATTAGAGGCATGAACCTCTGAAGTACCTTCTTGTTTATTCCTCAATCCAAATTCCCATGCTCTTAAGAGTGGCATACTTCTAAAGTGTTTGGAAATGAACAGATGGTCAATAAGATTTCTGTGCTCGCCCTAACCGGTTTGGCTCAGTGGATAGAGTGTAGGCCTGCGGACTGAAGGGTCCCAGGTTCAATTTCGATCAAGGGCACATACTTTGGTTGCAGGCACATCCCCAGGAGGGTGTGTGCAAGAGGCAGCTGACCGATGTTTTTCTCTCATTGATGTTTCTAACTCTCTATCCCTCTCCCTTCCTCTCTCTAAAAAATCAATAAAATATATATTTTTTAAAGATTTCTGTGCTCATGATATAGAAAATTCCCAGATTCCTGCCCTTAACCAGTGCATTAAATAATTTGAAGTCAACTGGACCACATGGCCATTGTTGGAACTCTGCAAATCCCTGGACTCAACAATAAAAATCTTTCAGGATTACATGTTAAGCAATGATTTATATTTCCTCAGTTTTAGCTACTGTTGAAACAGGAAGAAGAAAAAAAGTTAGTTGTTGCTATCAGCAATAGTATGCTCTTGACAAGGAAAGAGATTAACACAACTATTATTTTCCTCAATCAAATGTTTGTTGATATTCTATTGGTCTTACCAAATTGTGTACAACTGAATCAGTATTTTAAGAACAAGAAAATAAATCAAGTTAAGCAGGACCTTTATATTCAATTACATTACTTGGTTTAAAAACAAAGAAATACCTCTTATCAATGAGAGCCATTTCTGAAGACCCTCTCCCAACCAGAAAAAGAAAATCTTACCGTAAACTGGAATTCTAGATTTAGTTAGACTGATTGCATGAAAGATAAATTACACTTCTTTAAAAAAGCCAACCTGAACAAATCTGTTATTGAATCCAGTTGCTAAGGACGTAAGAAACTGAATGCTTACATTACTCCTATCTTCGATATTTCTGGAAAAATCTAGACTCTCATACAGCTACAAATAAGAAATACAGTACTAAATTATGAAACCTTACTCAATTTTATGGTGGGATTTACTATACGTGGAAAGAACTGATTTGTTGGAGAGTTAGATGAATACAGAAAATTATGCACAGTTAAGCCAAAGATCTTTCAAAAGTTGCTTCAATTAGTTCTCTTTTGCTAAGATGAAATGAAAATAAAAGGCAGATGTAAAACCTGCAGCCACATGATATTATTTACATCACAGCAATAGCAGTAATATGCCATTGGTTCTCCTGAATGTGACCACATGCTTTGTTTTACACTAAGGAAATCAGATATGGAAAAGCCAAATGCTGCTTTTAAAATATTACCATGAAGTTAAGAGCCAGGCCAGCACATCTATTTGAGAACGTTGTAATCAGCAAGCTCATAAAGAAAAGGTTTCCTCTCTGCCCTTTTCACAACAACTAACACTCTTGATATCTGAGTCATATTTTTGGAGCCTCTCAAACTATCATGACTCAGGTGCTTTATCATCCTAGGCTGACCAACTTGGCACTTTAAGGTTGCCATAGTCAGGTCAGTCAGAAAGTCTGCATGTTTCAACTTGTTTGGGAAACTATTTTTTGGAACACAATTTTTAAAATCTCAGAAAGAATCTTTTAAATATCACGCCTTCATCAAACATACACTTTCTCAGTTCCCATATTGTGCTGCTTTTTGGTTCATTATATGATCACTCCACAACTTGTTCTGTGATTATAGCCTATCCTCCAGTAACCTGAAAGCTGCCTTAAGGCCAGGGGTGAAGCCACATACTAATCTGAATACTTAACATCAACCATCACAGCATCTCCTATGAAATAAGCCGGCATTCAAAGATGTGTTGATGGCCTGTGCAGGGGTTGGAAAGTAACATAAATACAGGCAGTAGGCCTCAGGGCCTGCAATACAATATGAGTAGTGGACACTGGAGCAAACTAGAGAATTTGTGCTCCTTATAAAGCAGCAGTTGCTACTTGGTTCAGTCCTGTAGTGGGCCAAGCAAAGATTCGGGCCTAACGTTGCCAGATTTTCTAATTTTTCAACAGAAACTAGAAATTTGGATTTTTATATGAGGTCACCCAATTTTTAAATGTTGATTGCAAACCCTATATGGGCTAAAGGAAACCCATCTGTGAACCCTGCAGGCAACCAGTTCTCAACCTCCTGCTGTATAATGGCAGCCTTCTTCTGGGCCTCGGACCCCTCCTGCCTCATTCACAAGCTCCTCTTCCTCCTCCTGCCACTCACTCACAGAAAGAGACTTTCTTCGTACTCCTTCTAGATGTCCTTTTTCTCTCCTCTGAACCACCATAATACTTTGCTTATAGCCTTTGATTGTGCTAGCCTATGTTGTTTTATACCTGTTATCTGTATAATCTGTGCCTCTCATAAAAAATAAATTCCTTAAGTTACTTCTTATCCTATATAATAAAAGGCTAACATGCAAATTTTCCCCTCAATCAGGAGTTCAACCAGGAGTTTGACCAGGGGGAGGGGCCAGTCAGCCAACTGCCTATGGCCCCTACCCACTGCCAACCCCACCCTCAATTGGCCCCCCTCACCCTGATCAGGGCAGGAGTTGGCCAACCACCATGGCTCCACCCCCTGGCCAGCCCCGCCTCCTATTGCCCCCCCCCAGTTGGGGGTGGGGCAGGCTGGACCCCACCTGTGCACGAATTCATGCACCAGGCCTCTAGTTATTCTAATAATATCATTGGTTGAATTCTGTGTCAGACGCTGCTAAGCATCTTACATATATTAAACACATTGTTTGCGGGTAGTTTTTATCGCGTGCTAACAGGTGGCACAGGCCATTTTTGCTAATTTTTTGCGCAAATGGCAACGTTCAGTAAAATTACAATAACTTTAGTTTACGTATTTATACGTTACCCGAATTCTACCGCGTCTATAAAAAACGTATTAATACGTGTCCCGCGCTCTACTACCAGTCAACGTAAAACGTATAAGTAAAACGTATAAATAAGTTCCCCGCATACAATGTGTTAATTCAGTGGTTGGCAAACTGCGGCTCGCGAGCCACATGCGGCTCTTTGGCCCCTTGAGTGTGACCACGAAGTTTCAATCGCACTGTACGTGCACGCCCACACGTGGTATTTTGTAGAAGAGCCACACTCAAGGGGCCGCAGTCTGCTGACCACTGTATTAACTCATCTACCCTTTAAAAGAACACTAAAGAACGGTATTATTATTACTATTTTACAGATGAGGAAACTGGAGATAGGAGTATTTCTAATTAATTCCCAGGCCTCAGAACTAGTAAGTGAAAGAGCCAGCACTTGCAGAGAGTTCTATGTTTGCCTTTAAATGTCCTATAATTCCTTGCACACAGTGAGCACTTCATTAATATTTGTTGAATTGATTGTTGAAAAACAGAAGTTTATATTTCATTTAAAAGACATTATTTCTTAAGGAGCATGGAGAAAAAATTTTGATGAGTTAACGGTTTGCAGAAGGAGTGAAAAATAAAAATAACGTGAATATTCACTATGAATATTTGTGGGTCAGCAGATTAGAGCCCATTCATCAACTGAATAGATACGCCGGGTTTATCCAAGATATTTTTCAGTGTATTTATTCAAAAAGAATTCCAATCCAAAAATAATATCCATAAAATAATTTGCCAAGTTAGCATTTCTGGCTTGAAAATTCAATGTGCAATTCTGGTTTTAGTTAGAAATGAGAAAATGCCAAAAGGAAATTAAATAAAAGCTTGAAGATATTCTTTATTTTGCATGCAAGAAGCATTCGTCATTTCTTTTCAACAACTAGGATGTCATATTTCTGTTTCCCCATCCAATGGGAGTCCCAAAATGCAGTTTTCTCTTTCCTTTTAATTAATGTTTCACATAAAAATATATAATCTCATTAGGTAACAACTAAGTAATGTAATGGTTCCCCTGTTACTATTTTCTAAATATTTTATCAGAACCATAAATGTGCACTCTGAAAATGTGATTTAAATGACAATGACAGAATCTAACCATAGTCATACTTTATTTAAAGTCCTAATGGCTAAACAAATCTCTAAATTCTCAGTTTCTCATTCAAGAATAGCATTTGATACCATGAAAAAGACATTTTCTGCCGAAACCGGTTTGGCTCAGTGGATAGAGCGTCGGCCTGCGGACTGAAGGGTCCCAGGTTCGATTCCGGTCAAGGGCATGTACCTGGGTTGCAGGCATATCCCCAGTGGGAGATGTGCAGGAGACAGCTGATCGATGTTTCTCTCTCATCGATGTTTCTAACTCTCTATCTCTCTCCCTTTCTCTCTGTAAAAAATCAATAAAATATATTTTAAAAAAAAGAAAAAGACATTTTCTATCTTTAGGACCATTATTCAGCTTTCAAATCTCAGCTGCCATTGAAATCTAACAACAATAAAAAAATTTAAAAAATCAGCTGTAACACAAGGATATTCCCCATCTTGGCTTCCTTCTTTTGAGAAATGGCACCCACTAACATAAATAAACTAGCAATGTAGTTAGTGTTGATGTTCAAGGGTACATTTGGATGGGGACAGAGATTCCAATTCTCTATTTTCCAAGAACTCTGACCCCAGTCCAGAAATCAGTGGTTTCCATCACCACCACTACTGCTGCGTAAATGGCTCAGAAGCAGCTGTGCCTGGCCCTTAGACACATAACCTAAGGAGGCTAAGCTGACTCCATAAAGATTTGCCAGTGACCAAACTTTCTTCAGAACATTTTTAAAAACTGCTCTTTCCCCTGAGATAGTTTAAATTGGCCCAAAGACAAATCGCTAACCTTCAATTGATAGCTTGGATAAAAGATTCACTATAAAGCAGAATTATTACCTATAGGCTACTAATGTTTAAATCTTTTTAAGAACAAAGAAAATTACATGCATGTAAGATGTACAGAAAATGATTTGGTGAGATGTTTCTAAAACTGGTAGAGGGTCAGTAAAAATAACAAGAGACCAGCCATTTTCTCTTCAGGTGAAAACTGCTATCCAAGGCCAAACTAGATCCCAAGAAGTACTGAAATATAGTGGGGGTGGGGGAGAGGGAATAATTTTACTTTTCCAAAGCTGCTATTATTCTTCTAGTTTTCTACACATCCTACCAGCTTTGTAAAAGAATATTTGAGGGAACTATTGAGAGAGGAAACACATACATTTCAAAATACTCATAGGAGAGTAGACATCAACCTGGTGAGCTTCACTACTTGATGTTTCATTAAAGGAGCTAAAGAATGTGTCAGAATAAGGGACAGTGGCTACCAGTGCTAATACCTAGAACTAGAGGAATAAAGAGAAACATGGCTCTCAAAATACTAATAAGTGCTACATCGACTTTCTTCCCTCTCCTCCCTCCTGATCACAATCAAGAATGGGCTTAGCCCTAGCTGGTTTGGCTCAGTGGATAGAGCATTGGCCCATGGAATGAAGGGTCACAGGTTCGATTCCAGTCAAGGGCATGTATCTTGATCCCTAGCCCCAGCTGGGGCACATACGGGAAGCAACCAATTGATGTGACTCTCTCACATCGATGTTTCCCTCTTTTTGTCTCTCCCCCTCCCTTCCACTCTCTCTATAAATCAATGGGAAAATATCCTCGAGTGAGGATTAATAACAACAAAAGGAATTAGCTTAAATCTTAAGAAATAATAATATTTGCTCAGTAACTCCATCCCAGCAAATTACCAACTGAAATAAAAATGAATAGAGAGAAATCACCAAAGGAAAATACACACTATAATAGAAATTACTATCGCTGCAGTTGTGGTCATGGAAGGATAAGCAACTGGGAAGAAGGAAAAGCAATGGAGAAGAAACCTCTTTGTTAACAAGTGGACTGCTAAATGTGAACTAGCTTTAGCACACATAAACCTGAGTGGTCCACGCACTCTTGAGTATGATATACCTGATCATTCTGATGTCCAAGTCCTGGAGAAAAGCTGAACGTTGTTGGGGAGGCAGAAGAGAATTCTTGGAGCTTTGTATCTATTTCAGCAAGCTGCTGATGCTGGGTGACTGCCAGTGTATATCCTTCGCCTGGGACCAGCCAGACAGACAGATCACCCTAGAAGGAAAAAATGGTCACCACATCATTCCCATGCTATATTTTTTCCCAAAATATAATATACTTTTCAGACTGCTACTTCAATGCTCAGAATGTCATCCAAAAAAAATTTTTTAAGAAAACAAAATAAAACAAAAGCACAGAATTAACACTGGCATAGTAAAAGAAAAAATTAAATAGCTTATGATTTCATTATCTGCTAACTCTGTGTAAAGTATCTCCATAAATTACCCTTTGTAGGATTTTTGCCCTGTGGAATAAATCTCTTAGCCTCACAGTCTGATTCTCATTGCATGCTCATTTCTCCACTTTGTGAAAGTGGTTGTAATATGATGAAGAGGGAGAAATCATGTTTATCCTATAATGGACATGGTATTTTCAAAATTTGTCCCTGAAAAGTAACATAGGACCTATAAACTCAGTTGTTTGGATTTTATGAATTTAACTGGCCATCTAACTCATTCAACTAACATTATAGTTTCATAATAGATTAAGACCTATTCATAACAATTCAAAAATCTCATACTGAAGAATATATCTACACTAATAAAAGAGAAACATGCAAATTGGTGTCACTCTGCTATGCCCGCCAGCCAATCAGGACAAGTATGCAAATTTACCCAACAAATATGCCAGTTAATTTGCATACACAGGCGCAGAGCGAAGACTGAAGGCTCTGGCCAGAGTGAAGACTGAAGACTGAAGACTAAAGATTGAAGATTGAAGACTGAAGACTGAAGAGGCTTGGTTACTCCACTGCGGGTGTGGCCGCAGCGGAGAAGCCAAGCCTTGCTGCAGCCGCAGCGGAGAAGCCAAGCCTTGCTGCAGCCGCAGCGGAGAAGCCAAGCCTTGCTGCAGCCGCAGCGGAGAAGCCAAGCCTTGCTGCAGCCGCAGCGGAGAAGCCAAGCCTTGCTGCAGCCGCAGCGGAGAAGCCAAGCCTTGCTGCAGCCGCAGCGGAGAAGCCAAGCCTTGCTGCAGCTGCAGCGGAGAAGCCAAGCCTTGCTGCAGCCGCAGCGGAGAAGCCAAGCCTTGCTGCAGCCGCAGCGGAGAAGCCAAGCCTCACTGCAGCCGGAGGGGAGAAGCCCAGCCTCGAGGCTTGGCTTCTCCGCTGTGGCCGGACCAAAGGCGTGGGTCCTGGGTGCCAGAGGAAAACCGGTGCTGGCAGCCAAGTGGAAGGAAGGCTCATTACACGAACCTTCGTGCAACGGGCTTCTAGTATGCATATATGCACAACCCATGGACACAGACAATAGTATGAGGAAGGGCTGGGGTGGAGGGGGGACAAAAAGGAAGAAAATGGAGACATCTGTAATGTTGTCAATAATTTTCTTAAGAATCTCATACTGAATGCCTATTCTGTGTCGGCATTACACTGGTGATTCAACATGAATCTCACAAGGTTCTGCCTTCAAGGAGTTAATAGTCTCTTGGCAGCAAAGATTTTAACAAGGTATGAAGCTCGCCAGTAAGCCCAGGGCACCTTGGGAACAAGAGAGGGTCAACTACCCTGTTAGCTGGACAGGAAGGGACAAAGTGGTTGGAAAAGGCTTCCTGGCAGAAATAATCAAACTTAATCATATCTTAATAAAAGAAACAACATGCACTTTAAAACTGCAGCTGGTGAGGGCAAGATTAGAGGCATAAAACCCAGTTAGGAAGCAAACTTCATAATCTAAAACAAAAGTGCTAAGTGCCTGAACTAAGGAATGTCTCCTGGGAGTGCAGAATATCAGACAGACAGACTCCAGAAAAACTTAGGAAGTAGAATTTACAGATGCTAGAGATAATGTGATGGAAGGGTAAAGGAAGGAGGAAGGATCAAGGATAAACACTAACTTCCTGATATTGTCAACGAGGGGGATGTTAATCATATTGACCAAACTAGGGAACACAGATGTGTTAGGTTTGAGACGGTAAATGATGAATTCTGTTTGGGACCTTTTGATATTCACAGATATCCATAGATTGTGTTAGGTAAACAGATGTCTGAAGTTCAAGGGAGAGAACTGGGTTGGAAATGAGTACTTCGGACTCACCCAGACATCTATAGTGGCTTGAAATCCTGAACCATGGGAATGGGTGAGATCACACAGGGAAGCATTTAATACAATGACAGAAGAATCATGAAGAACAGTTTTAAAATAAAGGGGCAGGTGGAGGGCAAGGAAGCTTAAGAATTTTATACCAGGACACTCATACCAGGAATCAATCCCTAGATGAAATACATGCTAAAACCTATGCAGAAAGACATAGGTTTCTGTGTCTCCCCTTGACCCTAGCATGAAATCTCCCTTCCTGTTTCAGTGAAAACAAACACTGCATGAGTCTTGGTAGGAGACACGTCCTCACCAGACACTCCTTCTCCCTGCCCACTGGCATCAAGAAGACAAGCAAGTGACCTGGATTCAGCCAAACGGAAGTGAATACCCTGGACCTTGACTCTGAGGGAGAAAGAGAGATGCGAAGGTGCAGGGAAATCGGAGGAGTGATAGGGGACGCAGTAGCAGTGAGGCCAGTGTTGGCAGCAGTGAAGATGACAGCAGTGACCAACCCTTGGGAGTGTCTTGGACTATGGTGCAGCTTGAAGCAGCCTGTTTCTGAGGAGTTTCTATGGCCTTGTTTCTGGCTACTTTGATATCGGTGTGGTTTACAAACCTGGTTCTCTGAATTTCCATGAGTCTGTGAACTACCCAAGCCTCCCAATAAATTCAGTTTCTGTTTTGGGTTTGTTTTTGTTTTTTTAACCAAAGTCCATCTCTGTTTCTTGTAACCCAGAACAGTGACTGATACATTTTTTCCAAGTTATTTGTAATATAGAATATAGGCAAAAAGCCTAAATGTCTAAAAATAAGGGAAGAGTCGATTGTAGTATATCCATACAATAATATGATACAGTAATAAACATTTTAAATACACTTGGAAATTGGCACATGAAAGTCATACAGAGTTATTTTAAAAATAGTATCACCTAGCTGCTCACAAGTAAGAAACCCTGGTTAATTTTTCCAAAATAAAAGTGATATAAATACTGTGTTACTTAAATGAGAAATAATAAAGTACCACCAAAAAGTAAAATTATGGAATCACAATGACTAAATATTGGTTAATAAATTTTAAATTCTTGTCTGAATGGAATTCTTTTTAATGACACTGGAGGTAAAAGAACACGTCAGATTAACTTCAACAGAAATATAAATGCTCCATTCATTATGCAGTTGCAGAAGGAAATTATATGTAACATGTAGTAGATGTTACAGTGTTTTTCTGTCTGTCTAGCACCTTCTAGACACCCTTGCTATGTGTGGGAAATCTGTAGCTTTTAGGAGCTTGCCTCCCTAAGACAACCCAGAAAATGCTCTTCACCATCCTCCTTTACAGCTAGGGCCCAGGCTAGTAACCAAGGGTCCACAACCAGCCTCACCCACATGGTACTGAGTTAGATGTAATTTGAGATCTGATGCAAAACCCATTTTGCTGGGAAGATGATAGTAGAGGCATCTGGCTTTGGGAAGTGACGTTAGTTTTAAGTGTGAGTTCCCAATCCAGGAAGAAATCTCTTAAAAATTCTAAGTATCCTAGAGAGATTCAAGAGAATATTACAGCCACATAATTAAACATGCTAGTAAAAGGAACAACCAGAGGGCAAGAGTTCTGGGGAATTAAGACATAATTATCATTTTAGTCATCCTCTTTAAGTCTCATAGGTGTTTATCAGAGATGAAGTGGTGGGACACTCCATAAAGTAAAGGGCACACAGAAGAATACAGCAGGTTTGAGGAATGACATGAAATTTGGTGCCGTCTGAGAATACAGTAGATGGGTCTCCTCTTCAACGTGTTCCTAAAGTCTTCTGCGGCACTTCGTATCTTCCTCTTCAGAATCTCTTTTTCAACATATGCCATTATCTACCTGGCTTTATAGAATTTCTGTATAAAATGTCTATCTCTCATGCCAGAGAATAAGATAGAACCCTCTTTCTCCTTAGAGGACTTGCAGAAAAAAACTCTCAGAAAATATTAGTTCAAAAAACAATAAGTAGGCCCTGGCCAGGTGGATCGGTTGGTTGGAGTGTCTTCCCTTACACCAAAAGGTTGTAGGTTCAATTCCTGGTCAGGGCACATACCCAGGTAGCGGGTTTGATCCCAGGTCAAATAAAGGAACAGGAGGCAACAAATTGATGTTTCTCCTTTCTCTCTCTCTCTCTCTCTCTCTCTCTCTCTCTCTCTCTCTCTCTCTCTCTCTCCTCCTCTCTCTCTCTCTTTCTCTGTCTCTTCCTTTTCTTCCTTCGCTCTCTCCCTCCTTTCCTCTCTCTCTAAAATCAATGAACATTGAGGATAAAAATAAATCTCAAAAGAGGGCTAAGTTACTAAATAGCAGAAATAAAGGAACAGACATGATTGAAAATCCAACTTAGAAAACTGTAAAATGAGTTCATATGAGCAAAATGACAAAAAAGATAAAGATTATAAAAAAAATGTTATAAGACCTGGAAGAGAGATCCAGAGGTTCTATACCCATCTGTGACAGACACTTGTACACTAACCTGATGATCCCCTTTTCCAGTTTTCTTCCTTGCCTTCCTCTGCTACAAAAAAGAGAGAGTGAAATAACTGCATCCCAGCAACTCAGCAAACAAATGGCTTTGTGACACAGCTGGGCCAATAACACATAGGTGAAATCCTGAGGACACTGCACCTCCCCAAATGAACAGGCAAAGCCTCAGCAGAGTGCCTCTTATGAGGATCTGGGAGCAAGAGAAGCAGACTTGGCCAAGGCCAAGGAAACAGAGCCAAGCAAGGACTGGTCTCAGCTGAAGACCTGCTGACCCCTGGGGAAGCTCTGGAGGACAAAGTGCACCACAGAGCTGATCTCACCTTGAGTGAGAGCACAGGGTTAGGGAGGATGGATGCACAGACAGGTGCCAGGTAAAAGGGATCTGAGCAGGGTGCTAGCAGCATTCACTACATTACGTCTCTATTCAACGTAGGGGAACAAAAACTAGATGACAAAGCTAAGAGCTTCGAGGAACAAAGAACAACATATTTGTTTGTACAAGTAAAGAATATTGCTATAAGTTTAGTATGCAAGCAAGTGCAAATGCTGAGCCACTGCACTCCTTATGTGACTTGCCAGGGCCCTATAAATACTGGCACTTGCACCCTGAATTTCATGCTGTTCGCTCCCCCGAACTCATGAGGGAACTGAACGCTCCAAGTTAACTGTCAGGAGCAGGACAGTGTTCTTCAGGTTTACTAAAGACTACACTGAAATATCATGGAGCCAGTTTGGGGAGAATAGGAAATGTCCAAAATAACAGGATACAGAGCAAAACATTATACACCATCAGTACTAAGCCCATTACATCACAGGCAGAGTTATTATTGTGATAACCAATGTGTAGTAACTTTTATAATGACATAAAATAATCCTTTGGAAGTCAATAATGAATTGACTAAGAATAAATTTGAAAATGTCAATACAAATAAATCTATAAATAAGATTTTTTAAAGTCAGAAAATATTATCTCATAATCTTAAAAATGATTATGAATGTATACTAATAGGTCAATAACATGATTAAAAAATATATATATATATTAAGAAATGTAGAGGTCACTGACTCTCAGAGTTTACATACCTCAGAACTGGACAGCCCCGAATCTCGGTCATCTAAGTCCTTCAGAAGTTCAACCAGCCTTTTCTTCTCTCTGTCGATCATAACCTCTGGTTTCCCTGAATTCTTGGCCAACTACAGAATGTATTAATGAAACATATTAAAAACTCAAAGAACTTCATAGTTCAGGAAAATAAAAATGAAACCTGAGGTTACTACAGTATAGACACACAAAGTAAAATTCATGAGATTAGGCATTTTCATTTGCCAATTAATTTTATTTTATGTCAAATTTTTGGTATAGGTCTGTTCTCCAAGCAAAGATATGTCCACTATAAGTAAGCCCTCATGTTAACCTTTTAACAAATGTTTTATTTATAAAATAAAACACAAGCAATTTTCTCACCTCTCTTTATATTATATCAATGCAAAAAACATATTTGCTGGGGCATTCATTTCTGGTTTTTGGAATAAATGTGATGAGTAGGAGAGGATAAGATAAAATTAAATAGAAAATAGTAAAGTACTGGTTCATAAAACTGTTCTTTCAATCACATATGCTGTTTAGATCATATACATGTATCACAGTCAAAAAAAATATTTAAAGACACTAAACATAACTATTTCCATTACCACAACTCATTTAGTCCACATTCTGGCTTCTAAATTTCTAAATACATACCTCAATGTTTCGCTTAATAAAATCCTGGCTGTGTTTACCCCTGAGCTCAATCTTTTCTGTATTTGAGAGGGGGTTCTTTTCTGCTTTGATCAATGACTCATTTCTTTCCACATCACAGGTAAAATCTAATATTAAAAAGTTCAAAATTTTTCATAATTATAATTGTCATTATGCTAAAATTTTACCTTAAGCATATATAAGAAGTAAACACACATTAGAAGAACTTCTAATTTCCAAATCCAGAAACCTAATATATAGAGATTTATTCTTAAAAAGATAAATGTGCTATATAATTTACAATGAAGTTCTCATAAAATTTCTGTTATTCATTACCATGTATCAAACTGCTTGCTGTTGATTCCTTTGGAATCATGGGGAATATGAAAAGAACCATGATTCATATAAAGGAGAAAGTTCTGATGTTATGGGAATTTTAAAATAAATTTTACTTTAGTCTTTATATGAAAGAGAACTTTCCCTGAAAAACTAGATTCTTTATTAATTTGCCATCACCCTCTCAGAGCAATCAACTTTTTGTTCAAACCTGTCTTTTAAGCAAGATCTGGGCATAAGTGTCCTGGGTGTTCTGCAGCCTATCATCACAAACTCCTGAAGCCCATCCTACTTTGTCAGTTTTCTCAACCATTAAACAGAGGCTGAAGTCAGCCTCTGAGTTATTCATATCCTGAGTGCTTAAAACAAGGGTAAGAAAAATGCTTATGCACTATTATTCCCTTTATCAAACACTGGAGGCCCGATGTGTGACATTCATGCACTCAGTGGGGACAGGGGGAGTCCCTCAGCCTGGCCTGCGCCCTTTTGCAATCCAGGAGCCCTCGAGGGATGTCTGACTAATGGCCATAAGTCGGACATCCTTAGCACTGCCGTGGAGGCAGGCCACTGTGCTCGCCAACCATCAGCCTGGCTTGTGGCTGAGCAGTGCTCCCCCGTGGGAGTGCAATGACCACCAGGAGGCAGCTCCTGCATTGAGTGTCTGCCCCCTGGTAGTCAGTAAGCATCATAGCCATTTGGTCGATTTGCATTTTACCCTTTTATTATATAGGACTAGAGGCCCAGTGCACGGGTGGATTCCCTCAGCCTGGCCTGTGCCCTCTTGAAATCCAGGATCCCTCAGGGGATGTCGGAGAGCTGGTTTCTGCCCAATCCCCACAGGCCAGGCTGAGGGACCCCACTGGTGCAAGAATGCTTTAAAACTATGCATTAGTTTAAGAAGGAGAGTCTTCTTAAATGACAAGTGGAGTCCACCTTACAAAATAGGATAGATTGCCACATTCAAGTCCAAAAGGAAAAAACACCAGCCAGCAGCTCAATCCAGACAAGGTTTACTTAAAAGTTGTCTTTGTTTTACAAGAGAGGTTACCTCAATAAAAAGGATTAAGGGTATTTGTAGCTAATTATCCAAGATTTAATACAAATTTAATCATTAAACAATAAATTTTAATATCTGGAAAGAACCAGAAAAAGAATAATATCTTGGTTTTAAATTCTTTTCAAACAAAAATAAGTTTGAGTAAAATCAAGTTTTATTCAAGGTTAAGTTACAAGTTTCTAGACAAATACATCTATGCTTTATAATTGGGGTTTTATGTTCTAATCAATTATGTAATTTTTTTAAATCAACTACCAATAGTTAAAGTAGCAGTTACTGTTTTGGTGAATGGTTTCCTTAGATATAAAATATGTAACTTTTTTCCATGATCCAAGTTGTAAATAGCCTTTTAAGTTGAAATATAAGGTTCATCATACAGTTAAAGTTTCCTGTACTCTTAAATAATACAGCATTAAAATAACTCAAATTAAATATATCCAGATCTACATAAGAGTTTCTTTAAAATTTACTTTTAAAAAATTGTAGAAAACATTCCATTGTTTGGTCAAAATTATCTCACTAGATAAGTCCTCTTCTCCTCTCCATCCTGGTGGTGATCCCTGGTAGAAGCTGCCATATTCCTATAGAGACCCAACCCATACTGGGTAGGAGGAGTTGGCTGGACCAGCAGTAAGCACTAACCCAAGTTGGATCAGTTGGCCTCTAAGATTTTGGAATAGAGTCTCCTTCTCAATGACTATCCACAGAATATGATCTTGGGAATAAAAGAGAATGTCTACCACCAGGATTCTTTCCATACATTTTCTTTTTTGCTTTAGCTAGGTTTTCATTTCTTGCAGCCAGCTTTCCTTTAACTCTTTTTATATAAAATTTTAAACATCCTAAAGTAGAAAGAATTGTATAATGAATCCTCAACAACTAACTGATTAACAATGACCAATCTAGTTTCATCTAGAACCTCACCTACTTCCACCCACTTCCTGATTAAATCACATCAAATCATCTCATCTGTGGATATTTCTGTATGTAGCTAGTACTTTCCTACGACGATATGTAAAAAAAAAAAAAAAAAAATCACACAAATTCAAGCATACCTTGATTGGCATTCTGCATTCGATTTTCATATTCTTCTGGAGGTACTTGAGTATGAAACACTGAGAAAACTGTGTCTTCATGCTTACAGCGAGAAGGATCTATTGATTTTTAAAAATCATTTGTTTAATACACACAAAATAAATAAGGAATTGTGTACATAATTTTGATATCAAATCATGAGAAAAACATATATGGTGGAATTGAACAATTAAGTAAAGAGGTGGCCAATAGTGAGAGCCAGATTTCTCCCTGTTGGAGTGAAGGTTACAGAAGAACAAGGGGAAAAGGCTAGAATGATCTATTTGGTAATAAGATCAGAAACATCAGTATGGACTAATTTTTATCTTAATATAGATACAGATGGTTACAAATAGAAATATGTATAGATAGGTTATTAAACAGATAAATATTTCCTTTCTTGGAGGGCCTAGAATTAACAACTCCCTGACAAGCACACCTAACATCCAAATCTTGGTTTCCAATATTTTTCAATCAGAGGAACCAGGGTTCCTTGGAAAAATGGCTAAATCTAGGACTCAGGTAGGATATAATAGCAAATGAGTCTGGAGCATCTTCTAATGCCAGAAAGTAAGAAAGTGCTCAACAACCACAACAAAACAAAACTCAAATGATGGGGGTATATCCAAGAGACATAGGAGTCAACTGAAAGAGCTCCCAATGGCCAAAGCTGGAAAAATTTTGAGCAACAAAATAATGTGCTATAGGATTATAACACAAAGTATACAATAAATATCCATTAGTCTATACTGATATAAATAAATAAGCAGGGAGAATATACAAATCCCCCTTGCAGAATAATTCAAAATAATGTATGTGAATACTCTGCCTTCAAGGAGGTAAAGCTCAACTCCCTACTTCTTAGGTATGATCTGAGCATAGTTACTTCTTTCCAAAGAGGGCAGTATGGAAAGGAGGTAAAAATAGAGGAAGTTTACAATGAAGAAATCTGACAAACACTTCCTCAGCCAGCTGACCAAAGTTAACATCAATGGTTATAAATTATGTTGATAGGATGATGTGATGTAATGGAAAGGCACTTTCACTCTTTGGTCTTTCAAGAACATACAACCCTAGTCAAATCATGAGAAAAACATGACAAATACCAATTGCTGGAAATTCTACAAAATACCTGGACAGTCCTCAAAACTACCAAGGTCATCAAAAACAAGGAGGAAAGCCTGAGAAAGCACATAGTAAGAGAAGCCTAAGGAGACATGAGGAGTAAATGAAATATGGTATCCGGGATGAGATCATGGAACAGGAAAAGGACACTAGGTAAAAACTAAATGTCTGAATCAAGTATAGACTTAAGTTAATAATATGTCAATACACACAGCTTATCTCACTTATAAATGTAGATGCAAAAATTCTGAATAAATCAGCCATTCAAATGTGGTACTGAATTAAAAGAAGAATTCTCCATAACCAAGAAATACTGACCCAGGAATAAAAGATTCATTAAGTATTTAAACCTATTAATTTTAAAACATTAAATAAGTTTGTCAAGTAAGAAAAACTTTAGGATAATTTAAATAGGTATTGAAATGCATTCAATAAATTTCAACACTGACTCCTTTTAAAGTTCTCAGAATATGAATAATTGTTCTAATTATTGAAAAGAACACCAATAACCCCAATAAAAGTGAACACCAGAGAAGAGAGAATTAGGAAAGAGAAAAGAGAGCAAAAATTATATCAAGAAAAGAAAAAAAGGTAAGAGGTGAAATAACAACAGACCCCACAGAAATACAAAGGATTGTAAAAAAAAAAATACTATGAACAACTGTATTCCAACAAAATGAACAACCTAGACGAAATGGACATATTCCTAGAAAAATACAATCTTCCAAAACTCAATCAGGAAGAATCAAAAAATCTGAATAGGCCTATAATTATGGAAGAAATTGAAGCAATAATCAAAAAACTTTCATCAAACAAAAGCCCTGATCTGGACAGCTTCACAGGGGAGTTTTACCAAACATTCAAAGACCTAAAACCTGCCCTTCTCAGATTATTCCAAAAAATTCAAGAGGAAGGCATACTTCCAAGCTCTTTCAATGAAGCCAGCATTACCCTAATCCCAAAACCAGATAAAGACACTGCAAAGAAAGAGACTTATAGGCCAAAATCCCTGATGAACATAGATGCTAAAATCCTCAACAAAATTCTAGCAAATCAGATCCAGCATTACATTAGAAAGATCAGACACCATGATCAAGAGGGACTTATTCCAGGAATGCAAGGCTGGTACCATATCTGCAAATCAATAAATGTTATACATCACTTAAACAAATTGAGAGGGAAAAAATCACATAATCATATCAATTGATGCAGAAAAAAGGATTCAACAAAAATTTAACACTCTTTCTTTTTTCTTTTTTTTTTTTCTTTTTTCTGGAAATTCCAAGGGTTTGGCTACCTATAACCAGGAAATATAGAAAAAGACCAAATATAAGTTACAACATTGCAGGTAAATTTAGTATAATAATAGCGTATGTTCTTTGGAGCCTAAAAGAGAGAAAAGGAAAAGAAAGATGTTAGTGGAAGAGCTAAAATAAGAGATTGGAGTTTCATCAAAACACTCTTCCCCCAGGTAATACCCACAACTAGATTAATAAATTTATCAATGTTGAATGGGTGCTGTTGTGCCCAGATTTCAAGATTCCCAAGGGCCCACCAGGGAGCCAGCGAGTCCGATGCAAAAGCAAAGAGTCCTTCATTTCAAGCTAGCTTGAGCTCCCCGTCCACCACACTCACCGACACAACGGCAAGCCAAGTGGCCGAGAGAGAGAAAACTCTGTGTGGAGAGAGGTTTTATAGGGGGTTGGGGTAAGGGGAGGAGAAAGGACTGTGGGCCCTGCCGATTGGTCAGGCGCAAGTCGGTGTCTTGTTACACAGGATGTGGTCATATCTATGGCGACTTCCCTTGATTGTCATTGGTTAGTTTAAAGAAGTCCTGGGTGTGGCTAGCAGAGGCTTGGCTTCTGGGAAGAAGCCTTGCTGAGCACATGGCCAAGGTAAGATGGAGGGCATAGCCCTTACCCTGGGGCAAGATGGAGGGTGTAGCCCTTACCCTGGGGCAAGGTGGAGGGCGTAGTCCTCGCCCTTTCATTCCCCCCTTTGTCTTGGAACTTCCGGCTCAATCATGAGAAGGACTGCATTTCTATTCCACCATTGCTAGAGGCCCATACTGGGCACACAGAACTATCAACTGAACTATAACAAATGGTCCGGTGGAAGGGAAAGAAACCATTTTAGATTTAACAACTTCTATTGAAATAGGATTTTTCTTCTTAAAATTCCTCCATGGCTATCAAAAAGCCAAATCAAGATTAATTTATCTACTGTCCTGATGTCTGCATAAACACAACAAGAATGGTAACTGACTATCTTTGCTGGATTTCATGGTTGAACCTTAATGTGCCCCGTAGGGCCAGGAAGCCAAGCCATCCAGCTGCCATCAGGCCTGCCTGCAGTATCTGCTGAGTTAGGTGAATCCCTCACCTGTAGCAACTCCACCTGAGCCCACGCTCCAGGCTTTAAGGCCCATCTCAGTAGCCTTCCTACTTGTTGCAGCCCAGAGTGTGTGGGGGTTCCACAGGGACACAGAGGCATCTTTACTGCTCCCCTTCTACTCTTACTAACCGCCAGTGATGGTAGGGCATGGGCCTGACGCTCCAGCGCCAGCCATCTTCAGGGCTCCCAAGCAGGATACCAGGCTTTCTTCGTGGCATTCTTACTGGCTTCAAGTCTTTAGAGCTCAGACAGGATCAACACTCTTTCTTGATAAAAACTCTCAGCAAGGTGGAAATAGAGGGATCATACCTCAACATAATAAAAGCCTTATATGACAAACCTACAGCCAACAACATACTCAGTGGACAAAAACTAAAACCATTTCCCCTAATAACAGGTACAAGACAAGGATGCCCACTTTCACCACTCCTGTTTGACATAGTACTGGAAGTAGTAGCCATAGTGATCAGACAAGAAAAAGAAATAAAAGGTATCCAAATTAGAAAAGAAGTAAAACTGCCATTATTCACAGAAGACATGATTTTGTACATAGAAAACCCTAAAGACTCCATCAAAAAACTACTAGACTTAATAAATGCATTCAGCAACAGGATACAAAATTAACACCCAAAAATCTATGGCTTTTTATAAACCAATAATGAACTCACAGAAAAAGAAACTAAAAAAACAAACAAAACAAACAAAAAAAACCATTTACCATTGCACCAAAAAATTTAAGATAACTAGGAATAAACTTACTAAGGAGGTAAAAGACCTGTACTTGGAAAACTACAGGATGTTGAAAAAAGAGATAGAGGAAGAATAAACAAATGGAAGAACATACCATGTTCATGGATTAGTAGAATCAACATCATTAAAATGTCCATACTATCCAAAGCAAGCTATAAATTCAATGCACTCCCCATTAAAATACCAACGGCATATTTCACAGACCTAGAATGAACTCTCCAAAAATTCATCTGGAATAAAAAATAGACTCCAAATAGCTGCAGCAATCCTGAGAAAGAAGAACAAAGTAGTAGGATCTCAATACCAGATATCAAGCTGTATTACAAAGCCACTGTTCTCAAAACTGCCTGGTACTGGCACAAGAACAGACATATAGATCAATGGGATAGAATAGAGAACCCAGAAATCGACCCAAACCACTATACTCAATTAATATTTGACAAAGGAGGCAAGAACATACAATGGAGTCAAGATAGTCTCTTCAATAAATGGTATTGGGAAAATTAGACAGATACATACCAAAAAAATGAAACTAGACCACCAACTTATACCATACACAAAAATAAACTCAAAATGAATAAAGGACTTAAACATAAGACAGGAAACCATAAAAATACTAGAGAAAACCACAAGCAGCAAAATCTCAGACATATGCCGAAGCAATTTCTTCACTGATACAGCTCCTAGGGCAGGGGTGGGCAACCTTTTTGTGAGTGCATGCCAAAACCAGCAAAATTTCTGACTCAAAATTCTTCTGCGTGCCAACCCTAATTTTTTGAGAACGTGTTACGCCTACTTGATATCTCTTAAGGTGTACATATGTGAAGGACTTTAAAGAAATAATAAAATTCACTCGAGCAATAAAAACACAGTATATGATGATGAAAAATACATTTATTTTTTAATGTATACATGTACACTGATAGTCCGACAGAAAACTTTATGACTCCCTTTGATATTATCAGTGGGACTTTTCCTGCTGCATCACTGATGACAGAGATTTTTACATCAGGTTTATATTTCGTGACCTTCAGAGATATGCACAAGCTACTACTTTCATCCGTCAGGCTACTCCTATTACGAGACTTAACAAAATTCATCACTGAGAACAAAGATTCACAAGCGTATGTGGATGAAACCAAAACACTGGTCGGATCTAGGAAGGCAGGGAGAGTTAAGGCAGAGGCATAGAAATTGCTCTTCCCCTCTCTCGTCAATCCATGTCTATGGTCTTTAAGATAACTTGTTATGTAAAATTATTTATTTATCTAAGATGCACCTACACTGAATTTATCTGAAAAATAAAAAGTCGATATTAAGAAAAAAATTGTAAATGGAAGATTATAAGAGAGGGTTTCGCATGCCAGCAAAAGTTACTGGCGTGCCATGTTTGGCACGCTTGCCAGGGGTTGCCCACCCTGTCCTTGGGCAATGGAAACTAAAGAGAAAATAAATAAATAGGACCACATCAAAATAAAAAGCTTCTGCACAGCAAAAGAAACCATCAACAAAACAACAAGAAAGCCCACTGCATGGGAGAACATATTTGCCAATGTTATCACCAATAAGGGTTTAATCTCCAAAATTTATAGGGAACTCATATAACTTATCAAAAGGAAGATAAACAACCCAATTAAAAAATGGGCAATGGACCTAAATAGATACTTTCCAAAAGAAGAGTGGGGGTAAGAGATCAACCATAGGACTTGTATGCATGCATATAAGCATAACCAATGGACACAGACAGTAGGGGGCTGAGGGCATATGCTGGGAGGTGGGAGCGGCCAGGGAGAGGTCAATGGGGGGAAAAGGAGACATATGTAATACTTTAAACAATAAAGAATACAAGTTAAAAATACTGGAAGTGTGTCACTAGATTGAGAATTTAGGAAGACCACTGATAAAGTATAGGAGAAAATACATAACACTGAGAAATTAAGATGTTGGAAGTTGACCAAGGAGCACCTGTAAGTTCTTTTGAGAAGTCTGACCTTTAAGGAGAGGAAGAAAATTGAATGGTATGTTTGGGAGTAGGATGAAGAACTGAGCAGGGAGGTTTCACATGTGTGTTCCTTTGATTTGATGGCTCTTTGATTCTGTTTTTAGGATCTGAAGACTTAAGTATGGTAAACTGAAGAGAAGGAGCCAGAAAGGAGAGAGGGTGAAGCTCCAGGTGAGAGACTGAGTGATTCATGGATCAGGAGTCAGGGGCAGGGTGAAAAGAATGAGATGTTATTGACTCACCTTCTAGAAGAGCATCTAAGGGAGGTGGAGGAACACAATCAGAGTGCAGTTTAGGTACAAAAAGAAAGAATATGGAAAGGATTCCCACCTACTTGATCCATTTTCTCTGGACAGTAAGACTTCCAGAGTGAAGAGCTTACAAAAGAGAATAGGAGGTTAAATGCATAGTAACTATTTGGAATAGCTACTTTGGGGACTGCAAAAGAAATTGCTAGGCAGGACTGAGAATCCAACAGAGGTTAAAACCCAAACTTCCTTAGCTGTGTTAGCACGGTTATATAATTTTCAACCTCAGTTCTCTGCAAATCAGAGCAGAAAGAGACTACCAGATTTTCTTGGAATATTTAATCTTAACATCCAAAAGCAGCAGGAGTATCACATACTGAATTTCACAGAAAAGCACTTCAAAAGAGGTATTAACAGATTTTGAGAGGCAGGATTAATTAATATGTTGATGTTGTGTCTTTACACACACTTATAAATTTGGAAACACAAGAGGCCACAAAGACAAAAGAGTATAACCTCTATGAAAAACACCAATAACAAACATCCTATCACTGGATGTATCTGTCTCAGAGGATCGAATTCTATCTGTCCATGAGATAAATGCTAAAAATGAAGGGAAACTCATAAAAAGTTTTGATTTTCACAACATCCTCTAGAAAAACTTGGAAGTGTTTGGGGTGGGATAGACTTTTAAAATATTTCCAAAATCTCTAGAAGTGCTAATATTGTCTACTTCACAACCTCAGTAAACTTGAGGTTATTAACTCTGTGTTATAAAGTCAAAATATGATAAAAATAAATAAATTTAGTTTGGCTTTTATCTTTCTCTTGGAGTCAGTCCTCATTTGTGTTCAGTGCCTATAAATAAAATTAAATAACTCAACAGCAAATACAAATTTCTTTTTTTTTCTTTTCTTTGCTATTGGCTATTTGTGATGTGAGAAGGGGACTAGGATGTATGTTGTGCTTTAGGGGCTGGAAAACAGGTTGGAAGTGCCATTCTGACATTAGTCCAAAGTCTGTCAAGTTACTCCTAAATAAAAAATTAAGGAATGACTGAAAGAGAGAAAGAAGAATACTCATCCTAAGAATTTCTCACTTTTTTAAAGAGAAAAAATAAGAATAAAAGTAGAAAGTAGATTTGGGTATGTTTATTTATACATGTGTGTTAAAGTTCAAGTCCAAAAACGTCTGGTTCTAACATCTACAAGTGACTTCTTCAAAGTAGAATGCATTTTAACCAGATGCTGCCATCTACTGGACAACATATAAGAACTCTGCGCTTGCCTGATTTAAAAAAAGCATTCATGGAGAGACACAGGGCAAGAGATTTCTGTTTTTCTGTTTGCATCATAAGCCTGAAGAAACAGTAATACAATAAAATTGTCTCTTCATTTTGGTGAACTGGTCAAGTGTGAGCTAATCAAAATGGATGGTAACATTTGGTTCACCTCACTGTCTTTTATTCCCATTTCTTGTATATCAACCCTACTTATGTATCTTATCTGCTTCACCAGTACATAATAATCAATTTTATAAACCTTATAAATAATAAATACATATAATTTAAATGAAATGAAGGTAAACATAAATAAATCTCATTAATCTTATCTGCTTTGCCAATATGTAATAACTAAGAATTCAAAATCTAAAAATTGAAACTCAAACTCCAGCTTTCAGCTTATTAAATCCACCTAATTTCCATGTTAGAACATTAGTACTAATCTAACACGAGTGTAACTATCTATAGGGTCTATAGCAGTCATGTGACTCCAGAGATACAACAGTGAGCTCTACAGGTTTAAGGCAAATATACATGTCATGATCTTTAAAAATTAATGTATTTGATGTTCTGACTTAATTTTGAAGAAAGGGCAAAAGTTTTGCCCTCCCAGGCCAAAAGTTCACTTGGTAGTGAACTCTGACTGAAAAGGTTAAAGCCAAAAGGTTAAAGCCTTTCATTTATTGCCTCATCCATTAGCTCTACTTTCTAAAATACTGTGTTTCCCTGAAAAAAGTATACACACTTTGAATAATTATTCATCCCAATGGGTTAAATCTAAAAAGAAAGAAACATCAATTGAGCTATCAGTTGTTAAAAGTGTGCATACATTTTTGGGGGACATACGCTGAAATGCTATAGCATCCAGAACCTCATTCCTGACATTGTCCATGTTTTTTATTTGGAATAGGGGTGGAGAATCAGTTCTATGAAGGTGAATTACAGACAGACATGAAAGAAAATATAAGAAGTTTAACTTTTGGAGACAGATTATCTTCATACAAGTCTTTAGACATTTAAGTTAGTAAAAAAGCATCTATATATATAAAAGCCTAATATGCTAAGTGTCCGACCGATAGACCAGTCACTATGATGCGCAGTGACCACCAGGGGTCAGACGCTCCAACTGGTAGGTTAGCTTGCTGCTGGGATCCCGATTGGGACTGCGCAAGACGCCCTGATCAGCCCTGATTACTGGCCAGGCCAAGGGACCCCACCCATGCATGAATTCATGCACCGGACCTCTAGTTTTTATCAGAAGTGCTTTGCAGTCTTTTTTCTTAAATAATGTAGTCACTACCGAACAGCTCTCAGAGAGAGAAAAACATGTTATTCAAAAAGAAACTTTTTGAAAAAGACAATATACCTGCTCTAATAAAATGCATTACAAAGCTATAATAATAAAAACAGTGAAATACAAATATCAGTGCAGACAGAAATATTAAGACAGACTAAGAAGAATACATCACTTCTGGGGTATTCTTGCCAAAAATGCATAACCTCCATCGAATCAAGAGAAAATATCAGACAAACTTAAGTTGGAAGATATTTTATAACATAACTGACCAATACTCTCCAAACATGTCAAGATCATAAAGACAAGGAAAGACTGAGGAACTGTCACCGACTGCAGAAGACTAGGGGGACAGGATACTAAATGCAATATGGGATCCTAGATTGGATACTAGAAAGTAAAGAGGACATTTGTGGGAAAACTGATGAATTTTAAGGTCTGTATTGTAAGTAATAGTATTATACCAATGTTAATTTCTTAGTTTTGATCATTATACTATGGTTATACAAGATGCTAACATTAGGGAAAGTTGGATGAGAAGTATACTGGAGCTCTATATATTATTTTGTAACTTTTATATAATTTTAAAATTATTTCAAAATAAAAAGTGTGGGGTTTTCTTTTTTCAACAAAACAGAGACATAAAACAATGACCATTTTATTATGCCCATGATTCTGTGGGTCAGTAATTTGAGGGACACCACAGGAACCATTTTCTCTATTCCATCATGAATGGGGCCTCAGCTGGGTTGGCTGCATTCTCCTGGGATCATAGGTCTACCCTTGGCTATTCTGTAAATGGTATTTGCTAGAGAGGAAATGTCCAAAATTGTTCCTTCATTCAGATGTCTTGTGCCAGCACTAAGATAGCTGGAATAGTCAGTGTATTAGTTTCCTAGGGCTGCTGTAACAAATTACTATGGGCTGGGTGGCTGAAAACAACAGGAATTTATTCTCTCGTAGTACTGGAAGCTAGACATCTTAAATCCAAGTATTGGCAGGGCCATGCTCCCTCTGAAGTCTCTGGAAAAGAATCCTTCCTTGCCTCTTCCTAGCTTCTTGTAGCTCCAGAATCCTGGTGTTCCTTGGTTATTCCAATCTCTGCCTCTATCTTCACATGGCCTTCTTCCCTATGTCATTTTTTTTCTGTCTCTATTAGTCTTTTCTTTTTATAAGGACACCAATTATTGGATTTAGAGCCCAGTCTAGTTTAGTATAACCTCAGCTATACTAATAAAAGGATAATATGCTAATTAGACCAGAAGACCAGACATCTTCCAACCATCTGACTTCCTTCCAGACAAAGCCATGTTGGTGGGGGCCAAGGCAGAGGTGGTTAGGGGCCATGTGGCCAGCAGGGGAGGGCAGTTGGGGGCCATGAGGCCGGCAGGGGAGGGCAGTTGGGAGCCATGAGGCCAGCAGGGAAGGGCAGTTGGGGGCCATGAGACCGGCAGGGGAGGGCAGTTGGGAGCCATCAGGCCAGCAGGGAAGGGCAGTTGGGGGCCATGAGACCGGCAGGGGAGGGCAGTTGGGAGCCATGAGGCCAGCAGGGAAGGGCAGTTGGGAGCCATCAGGCCAGCAGGGAAGGGCAGTTGGGGGCCATGAGACCGGCAGGGGAGGGCAGTTGGGGACCATGAGGCCGGCAGGGAAGGGCAGTTGGGGACCATGAGGCCAACAGAGGGGGAAGTTAGGGGTCATGAGGCCAGCAGGGGGAGCAGTTGGGGGCCATGAGGCCGGCCGGAGGGCAGGTGGGGGCCATCAGGTGGGCCAGGGAGGGCAGTTGGGGACCATGAGGCCGGCCGGGGAGGGCAGTAGAAGGCCATCAGACTGGCAGGGGAGGGCAGTTGGGAGCCATCAGGCTGACAGGGGAGTGCAGTTGGGGGCCATCAGTCTGGCCGGGGAGGACAGTTGAGGGCCATCAGGTTGGCAGGGGAGCAGTTAGGCGGCGATCAAGCCAGTAGGCAGGCAAGTGGTTAGGAACCAGTGGTCCCGGATTACGAGAGGGATGTCCGACTGCCTATGCAGGATGGGGCCTAAACCAGCAGTTGGACATCCCCCGAGGGGTCCCGGATTGGTAAGGGTGCATGCCAGGCTGAGGGACCACCCGCACAAATTTCATGCTCCGGGTCTCTAGTCTTAACTAATTACATATGCAGAGATCCCATTTCCAAACAAGGTCACATTCTGAGGTTCCATGTGGACATAAATTTTGAAGGGACTACTAAGCTCACTTTAGGCAGAATTGGTCAGCATCATTCTCTCTCTGCATGAGATAGACCCAAGCAACTTCTGAGCTCTCAATGCTGGGGCAGGAAAGGAATAGACCTAAAGGAATTTCATCCACATCAAAGTCCATGCTAAAGAGTTGCAGGTTCCTGGGATTCTAAAATGTTAGACACTCCTTTTGTTAAAAAAAAAAAAAAAAAAAAAAATGGATTCCAGGATTCTCAGAGAAATCAAAGGTCCCTGCTTAGAGCCAGTCTAATGCCCAAACAATACTAGATGACCACTTATGTGATACCAGAGGCCCAGTGCATGAAACTCATGCACTCGCGGGGGTGCCTTAGCCTGGCCTGTGCCCTCTCACAGTCCAGGAGCCCTTGGGGGATGTCTGACGGATAGCTGATGCCCGCTCCTCACAGGGAGCGGGTCTAAGCCAGAAGTTGGACATCCTTAGCGCTGCCACAGAAGCTGGAGAGGCTCCCGCTACTGCTGCTGCGCTCGCCAGTTGTGAGCCCAGCTTCTGGCTGAGCGGCGCTCCCCCTGTGGGAGCGCACTGACCACCAGGGGGCAGTTCCTGCATTGAGCATCTGCCTCCTGGTGGCCAGTGCGCATCATAGCGACCAGTCATTCCACCATTCAGTCGATTTGCATATTAGTCTTTTATTATATAGGATAGGTTAAAGGATTTCAAAAGTTTCCTGCCAAAAAATACCAACAGCTTCCCAAATCCCTAAAATTTTCACCATTATATACCAGGTAAGTAAGTTAAATAGATTATATGACTCCATAATAGTTCTATATAAAAAGAAAAATAAGGAGGAGGAGAAGAAAAAGGAAGATGAAGAGGAGAGAAATCACAAATATACATACATACAAGGGAGGAAATAGAAACGTGTGCAAAATTAATGGACTGGTCTCAAATGAGCAGGTTTGTTAGAGAACAAGAAATAGGACAAATCAGTAATGGATTTTTATGAAAGGGGTTGCAGAGGCCTGGGTGAGATACTTTATGGGAGGATCCTAGGCCATTAGGGAATTGTCTGCATAAACTGGGTGTCTAGAGGAATCTAAGACACACTGGAAGTAAAGGCAAACACATACTTTGTCTTTTTCCCAATTTTTCACTGCCTTGTCCCCCTACCCTTGAGCTCTTAAAATATAAGCTCTTAAAAACTCTGAAACATACCTAACCTTAAGGTAGTTCCATATAATCCTACCTAATGTGATAATTTCCTCTAATGAAGAATTAAACTCATGAAGAAAAAATAACTGAATTGGGAATTTTACCTTAATCCAAATATTCTATGACTGAGATAAAAATAAAGATGAATTAATTTTACTCACCAACAGTTTGTTCTGATGCAGCAGTCAAAGCTAGAAACTTTTTTGTATTTTCCATTTCTTCATTACTTGGCAAAGCTTCCCTATGTTTTGCAGACTAATGAAAGAGAAATTAAAGTTTAAATATGAGAAAAGAAAGCAACATCGGTCCTTGCTGATGCTCAGTGGTTACAGCCTTGGCCCAAGGACTGAAGGGTTGCAAGCTTAATCTCACGTGCAGGAGGCAACCAATCACTGTGTCTCTCTCACATCAATGTTTCTCTCTCTCTTTCTTCCTCTCCCTTCCACGCTCTCTAAAAAATCAATGAAAAAAGTATCCTCGGGTGAGGATTAACAAACAAAAAAAAGAAAGCAACATGGCATTTTGTTAAATTTCAACTTGGTTTCCAATCTTATACATACAAACAATAAGATTTAGGTCATTTTTATTCCTTGATTAGGAATTCTATTAATGTTTCCTGTCCCCACAAAATTCTGTCAAGTATTCCCAAATTGAGTCAGATATAAGGTCCAACATTATATCATAAATAGGGGCCCAGTGCATGGATTTGTGCACTGGTGGGGTCCCTCATCCTGGCCTGCGGGGGTTGGGCATAAACTGGTTCTCTGACATCCCTCAAGGGGTCCCGGATTGCAAGAAGGCACAGGCCAGGCTGAGGGACTCCATCAGTCATGATCGGGGCCAGGGAGGGACTGCAGAGGGGCTCTAGAGCGTGCCCAGCCCTTCTCACCCCGTCCCGATTGGGGCCAATCAGGAATGGCCAGGGAGGGATCTTGGAAGGTTGGCCAGCGAGGAGGGACTATGAGAAGGCTCCAGGGCATGTCCAGCCCATCTCACCCAGTCTGGATCCCAGACCCCAGCAGCAAGCTAACCTACCAGTTGGAGCGTCTGCTCCCTGGTGGTCAGTGCACGCCATAGCAACTGGTCAGACACTTAGCATATTAGGTTTTTATTACATAGGATTACCTTACTTAAATTTACTTAAGTTTCTGTTTAATATTTCTTTAACTAATGAGTAACCTAAAAGTACATTATCAAATTACAATTTCAGGACATTTCAAGATTACTACTGTATTTTATTATGTTTCCAGTTGTAATTCTTGTTTCCAAGCAAGTAAAAAATCTGCTTTGAAATTCAACAGGAATAAGTGATAGGTAAATTTTTTTCTGTTAAAATTTACACTAATTATTTCTCTAGTTTAAAGCACTGCATTTTGTAGGTTCCTTTCTTTCCATCCCAGTGGTCTTCCTGGGAACTTATAAAAATATATTCTTAGTTACCATGTTGTTTATTCATATTATTGTCAGGAAAATTTCCTCTGAAGTTACCTCATTTGATCAAGGAGAAATTTATCAAAAACAACCAGTTATTTCAATGTTCCTTACCCTAAAAGTTCTCTCCTTTGAGAGGGAAAATTAAATGCCAGCCAACAGCTATATATCAAGTCAGTGCCAATATCTGGTCAATATCCGCCCCTCAATACTATGGAGAATAAGAGGTCCGAGAAAGCCAAGGAAAGTTAATCGAGCACTAAAAATACTGAGACAGAAGCAAAGAGAGTGGTCCCAGACCTCAAGCACTTTAAAACTTCCTGAGGAGATCTTGACCAGAATATGAAATGACTTCCTCACTTGTTGGTCACAAAAGTTTACTCAAATAATAATTAGAAACAGGATGCCTACTGGGTTGTTGGTGGGGAATGAACACACCAGTGCCAATGCAGTGCCTAAAATCTGGAAGGCTGAAAAGTTACCTTCCTCCACAAAATAAATAAAGGCAGACCACATTAGTAACTACCACAGTTTGTTCTCTTCTTACTTATCACAGAGGAAATGGCTTCTTACATGTCAGCATGTGTTTATATAATTCTGACCTTAAGGTCTTCCCATAGCTTTATTCTCATTTCTAGACCTTGCTTCTTAACTTCTTTTTCTCTACATTGTTTCTTCATCAATATTTTATCAAGCCTGTTCATCTTCTGAATCGCATCTTGAAGTTGAGAATCCAATTCTTTTAATCTGGGTTCATCTATATTGTGTTGAAAGTAGGAATAAGCTTGAAGTTTAAAAAAACCATAAAGCTTTGTTTTGTTTTTACTATTTCTTCTTTCATTCAACAAATATTTATGGCTAATTGTAATAAGTAACACTGAGTCAAATATCTTGATTTATAGGTGCTTTCACATGTAGTTTTTCACATAATTATCTAAAAATCCTGTGAAATAGACATGTATCTCTATTTTACAGCTGCGATAACTGGATCCTTTTAAATAGCTAATATATTACAGCACTGAACCCAGAAGTGGGTCTTGTATGATTTTAATTCCCAAATTCTTTCTCCTTTATTCTGCTATACCTTCTATATTCATATAATTAACAAATAAGGAATAATACAAAAACCCTATCTTAAAGCTGCTTCAGACTAATTGAAAGAGAAGGCATGTACGCTATAGATACAGTGAAATGGAACTTGTCATACTAGTGACACAAAATGGTTCCAACATATGGAAACTAATACAGAAAAGTACTCCATGTAACCTGACACCTTTTACCTGTGCCCTTCCCACTTGTTCTATTTTCTTGACGTACCTAAAAATGTTCTTGAGTTGTGGATAATTGGAAGTAACTTTTTTGAAATTAGGGACTCTATAGAATTTTCATCATTCAAGTTTTAAGTTACTTCCTCTGTGAAGTCTGATGAAAGATGATCATCTGGCAATGAGCATCACTGCTCAAACTCTGAAGGCTCAGCCGCCCTAGTTTAGATCATTAGAAATGGCATATTATGCTAAGTAAGGCCAAATTTTGCAAACTTTTGAAAATCCAAAGAGTTCAATTATGTTTTTCTATAATGTATATTACTTCCTCTTTAAGGAAATTAAAACATTTTCAGAGGGAATAAGCTTATCCAAAAAGAATACTGATCATATTAATAAGGAGGCTCTGCACATTTTAATGTATATGTACTTCAAACGCAATAGCCTCTAGTTCTAATTCCCAGCCGCAAATCCTAGCATGCTCAGGCTCCGTGTACACAGGTGGTCTATAGAGCAGGCATTTTGAAGTAACTCATCATGCAGTACTGAAACAACATTAAATACAATGTAAACTGGGTTACAGCTCATCTCAACTACAACACCTGTTTCCTGATGACTATAATCCTGAATCACCTGGCCTTACTTTGAGAGCTAATATCATTCCAAATTTATACGAACTCAGCAGTTTTCACAGTTTATGAATCTCACCTTCTCTTGCAGGGGTGGGGAACCCTTTGTCTGCCAAGTGTCATTTGGATATTTATAACATCACTCGCCATACACAATTATCAACTTAAAAATTAACCTGCTTATATTTGGTCAAACATTTAATTAACTCACCCCTAATGCCTTGGCAGAGCCAGATCAAATGATTTCATGGGCCTTCCATGGCCCGTGGGCAGATGTTCCCCACTCCTGCTTTACAGCCTTAAAAGTTACTCAGAATCCAAAGTAGCTTTTATTGATGTGAGTTATATCTATTGATAATTACAATACTAGAAATCAAAACTGAACATATTGTAAACATTTATTCATTTTTAAATAAATATGTTATTACTAATTATATGTTAACATAAATGTAATACTTTTTTAAAAATAACTATATTTTTCAAAAAAATACTGAGAAGAATACCATTGTTTTAATATTTTAATATCTGGATTAATAGAAGGTAGCTAAAATCAAGTCAATCTAGAGCAATCTGTCATTTTAGTTAAAGTACACAAAGAAAAGTTGGCCACACAAGACATATAGTAGGAAAGAAAAAGAGAAAATAGCCTTTTCAGATAATGGTGAATATTCTTCCTTGACACTATACAAAAATTTAACAAGGTGTGGTCTCTAAAAGGTTAGTTGTGCCGTAACCGGTTTGGCTCAGTGGATAGAGCATCGGCCTGCAGACTCAAGGGTCCCAGATTCAATTCCGGTCAAGGGCATGTGCCTTGGTTGCGGGCACATCCCCAGTAGGGGGTGTGCAGGAGGCAGCTGATCCATGTTTCTAACTCTCTATCCCTCTTCCTTCCTCTCTGTAAAAAATCAATAAAATGTATATTTTAAAAAAATAATAAAATAAAAGGTTAGTTGTAATGTAAAACCTGTAACCATATTAGTGAACTTTTTGTATTTGTTCCATTAAAATCCATGGATCTATCTTTCATGTTAACTGGGTCTTTTATCCTGCACTGGTCAGTTGGAAAACAGTGGTTCACTGAATTATGTAGACCTTCAAATGTTAACACATTTCAGTATACATCAAAAAAATCACATTTGTGAAGATGGCCACCAATTTTTTTTTTTTTTTTCAGAAAAGTCTAAGTATTAGGAAGTTGTCACGCTCACATGGACATACATAAGTTTTCTAAAATTCCACCTTTCAGTTAAAAGCTCAAATTTTATCATTGACAAAAAATACTATCAGATGTCTTCCTTGAAGTAACAAGCTCATTTCTTTAAAAAAAAAGTATTTTTATTGATTTCAGAGAGGAAGGGAACAGAAGATAGACATCAATGATAAGAGAGAATCACTGATCAGCTCTCTCCTGCATGCCCCCCCCCTGGGGATCGAACCGGCAATCTGGGCATGTGCCCTGACCAGGAATCCAATCCTGAACTCCTAGTTCATTGGCCAAGACTCAACCACTGAGTCACACCAGCCAGGTGATTTTTTAAAAAATGAATGCCAAATACCCAAGTCTGAAGGATAATAGATTTTCTGTCGGTCATTCTTTCAAGTAAAAATGGTGTTCCATTTAAAAAGTGGCCACTTCAGTTCTCAAACTATCACACAAGTACTTTTCCTCAGCACAACCTTCACATTTTGGTATACTAGTACAGCAGAATTGTTTTTTGTGTACCTCCCATTCTACCACAAAAGATATTAAAAGATTGTATTCAAAGGTCAAAATTTAATAAAATTATTAATTTGTATTGCTTCAAAGACATTCTTGAGTGACACTGGCTATTTCTTTTTTCTGCCAGTGCCTGGTCATGAAGAATATAATGACTAATAGTGCAATTTGTTGCCATTGCCTTGGTTCAAATTTATGCCATTGCCTTGCTAAAGCACCAGCAATTTTACCTACACTGCTTTTGTACCATCAATGCAAATGTCCATTCAGTGGGCAAGAAGGCAAATTGATTATTTCAGTATTATGATACACTATATTACTAATATATTATGTCAATATTGTGATGAAAGTAGTTTTTACTTTGCAGAGCTCCTGAAAGGGGCCGAGAGACACCCAGAGCTCTTAAGACCACATTTTGAGAACTGCTGTTCTAATTCATTCTGACCAGTATTAATTTAATAACCATGAAAAAAGGAGTCTTTTAAAATCCAAGAATTAGTAAGATCAAGTGGGATTATCCCTAAAAAATATTTATAAATTACATGATACATTTTATTGTACAATTTTAGTCATCAAAAAGATCAATAATTCCTGTAATAAAATGCAGAAATAAAACAATTTTATTAAATGACATATCTTATTATTTTTCTAAGTATACTTAAGGACTCCTAATATTCTTCTAAATAATCACTTATGATTGATCACACAAAAAAATAACTCATTATTTATTTCTATTTAGCTGATAAAAAACCTATCTAATTCTAATATTTTAACATCTATAATTATGATTAGCCAATCACCTACCTGAACATTTAGAAATTATCTGATGTTGAACCAAGTTCAAATCTTCATCTGACCCTTCTTTAGCCAGTTTTATATTATTCTCAGAGTAATAGTCTCCTTTATCGTCCTTATTGTTTCTACTTCCCTCTGTATTACTGCTTTCTGAGTGGCTCTCTTTATCAGAGTTCAACTTGATTGCAGTATCAATCTAAAAATTATTTCCAAGGAAACATTTTTCAAAAATAATGTACTGTTTTAAACTTTGAGTTTCTAAACTATTTTAGATAATGGAAGTATATGTGGGGACACACACACACTAGTATTAAAGTATTCTAGGAATATAACACTTCTTAATTAAATGTAATTTAACTACACAATTAAATTTAATAACAATCTGCACCAAAGAAACATGCACCATTCTCTAACAATTTCTAGCAATAACAGAGAAAAGTCAGGAATCAGTCCTGAAGAGAACTGCTCTCTATCAGGTTCTGGGAACGAGGCATGCTGGTCGCTGCTCCCTGAGCTTATACTCAGCAGACGAGTTAAAGGTCTAGAGCTGTGCTGTCCAATCCTATATAATAAAGAGCTAATATGCAAATGGTCATCACGCCTAACAGCTCAGACACTCAACATTGGGGAGAGAGGAATGGGGATCAGCCAGGTACAAATGAGCTCAGGAGAAAGGAATGGTGACCAGCCAGGCTGCGGCCCAGGAGAGGGACAAGCCACATACCCCGCGGTCCCAGGTGCCAGCGGCTGGGGTTGCGGCCCAGGAGAGGGACAAGCCACACGCCCTGCAGTCCCGGGCACCAGTGCCTGCGGCTGCAGCCTGGGAGAGGGACAAGCCACCCCCCTCGTGGTCCCAGGAGCTTACGGCTGAGGCCCAGGCAAAGCCATCCGCCCACGGTCCCCTGTGGCTGCGGCCAGCCCGGGCAAAGCCGGCCTGAGTCCTGGATGCCTGCAGCCAGCCAGAGGGAGGGAAGCCTGGGTCCCTGGTGCCTGTGACCAGCTGGAAGAGGGAATCCTGGGTCCCAGGTGCATGGCGAGGCAGAGGCGGTTAGAGGCAATCAGGCAAGCTGAGGAGCAGTTAGGCGCTATCAGGCAGGCAGGCAGAGGTGGTTAGGGGCAATTAGGCAGGCAGACAGAGGGATTAGGGGTGATCAAGCAGGCAGGCGAGCGGTTAGGAGCTAGCAGTCCTGGATTGCGAGAGGCAGTCAGACATCCTCCGAGGGGTACCAGTTTGGAGAGGGTGCAGGTCGGACTGAGGGACCGCCCCCCCCCCCCCGCACAAATTTCGTGCACCGGGCCTCTACTATAATATAATAGCCACATGTGGCTATTGAACAGCTGAAAAGTAAACAGGCTGAATTTAAATGTACTTTTAATGAAATTCAAGTCAGAACCATGTGCTTTGATGATTATTTTTATGCTATTCACAGTTTTTCTATTTCATTATGGTTTCTCTTTCCATTTTAGCGACATTCACTTTGCAAACACCACTTTGGTGCAGCTGTGTTTTCCTGAGAGAACAAAAAAAGACATCCATGGCTGAGTCAGGAGAAAACAGGGGTCACAGGGCACATGGCAGGGAGAGTCATAGTGGAAATGAACTCAGCCCAAGGGAGGGTCACAACCTCAGGGAAAGAGAGCCAGCCACTTTTTAAAAAAAAAAATCTTCACCTGAAGGCATGCTTAACCATATGAAGGACAGACATGCTTATAGAGAGAAAGGACATGCTTACAGAGAGGAAGGAGAGAGAGAGCATCGATGTGAGAAACATAGATCAGCATGCTCCCTGACCGGGATCAAACCCACAACCCAGGCATGTGCCCTGACTGGGAATCTAACCGGCAACCCTTAGGTGCACCAGAGGACACTCAACCAACTGAGCCACTTCGGGGGCTGGGTAAGAGCACCAGCCACTTCTGAGAGGAGTGCCTTTTCCCTCCCGATGGAAGGATTGTCTGCCCCAGTCCCTCAGGGCTCAGTCCTTGGAGGGTTTTATGCTCTCTCTACACCCATGTGATCAATCTCCCCTACTGTAATCTGTGCTCCTTGAGAATCTCCAAGGCAGAAGGTTGGTATTGTTGAGAATTAAACCGCCAGGGATACAGGAGCATCTCTGTTCACCTGATCTGGTACATAAATCCCAGCAGAACTGAGCTGAGTCAGTGGTATAATGATTATAGCCACCATTTATTGGTGAATTACTATTAGCCATGTCCTGTGCTAAGTACTTTACACACACTGCCTCCTTCACTCCACACAATGACCCTATGGTGAAGGCACTGCTACCTGATTTCACAGAAAAGAAAACGAATCTGGTATAGAATGAAACTAGTGGAGACCCAATTTATAAACAAAACAATGCCTACTTTATGTAATCTCAGAGGTGTTAAAGAGGGTTCCCTTTCAAAAACATACTTTTGTCAAAAGCCAGGTAAAACCTGAAATTCCCTAATATCCAGTAAATCCTTAAGGATTTTCTGTGAAAATGCTGAAATTGCTGGGAAAGGTCCCATGGGCCTTGTCAGTCATTTATATCATGGTATTAATGAATTTAGCTGACCTTACCCTGAGAATGGGTTTTTATAGAGAGGAATATAGAATATACAAAAGATAACTAGATAATAGCAATATACTGAGATAACACACTTCAGGACATACAAAGACCTTTCACATGTATCATCACATATGATCCTCTTAGAATGAGCAGGAAATAATAAGGCAAAAAGACGAAACTGGAGAACAAAAGGCTAACTTTGTCCACTTCACAATTTTACCCATAGCTCCCCACCCATCTTCCCCAGCCCAGTCACTGCCCGATAGTCTCTCTGTTCCTGACCCTCCTTCTCTTCTACCCCGTGGCCTATGTGCATGATTTTCCTTTCTTCTTCATTCTCAAAGCCACATTCCAGCTCCAATTTTCATTTCTCCATGTCCCCCACCTCATACCTGCATGTTAGTCCCAGGAAAAGTAAATACCCTATAAAAACCTTTCCTAACAATTAGATTCCCTACCTGAAAGATATGGGATTTTTTACGAAAAATATTCATAAGCAAAAATAAACCAAAAATTTTAGAATGAGAAATCTATTATTACTAAAGAAATTTCATTAAAAATATAGCATTTTAAATTCATTTTCTGCCATACAAAAAATTTTGGCAACATATGAATAAATGCCAAATTTGAACAATAAAACTAATAAAAAACTCCAGGACTTATTATTCAGACAAAAATATAAGGTTTCATAGACATTGAATCATTTGCAATCAGCAGTCAACATGTAATATACCTGTGGCTTCCTTCCCCAATCTAAGATGGACCTTACTTACTTTCCAGGAACTTGATTAACACAAATCACAATTTTTTAGGAGGCTTTCCTTTTGATAATAAATATTCTAGAGTTAACTGTAGCTTATTGGGTTCAAATAAAATCTTACTTGAAGTGACCATTGATATTTTTCTTTTAAATAAGTCTTGAACAAAGTAATATTAATCTATGTATTAAAACCTGTGTGTCAATATTTGTGAAGTTGCTGCTTTACAAAAAAAAAATTAAAAAATAAAAAAATCAACCAGGAATATATAAGCAGAAATACTAATTCTATGCTACTCTAAATTTTATCAGGTTTTGTATATTACCCTACCTATACAGAGAGGGAAAATCCTCATTCTAAATTTATTGAACAAATATTTTATGAATACTTACTATGTGCCACACTAAATGCTGAATGCTATGAATAACACAGAAAGGACTGACCAATTGAGTTAAAGAATTGAGACCTGCCCCCAAATAGGTGACTCAGTTGGCTGGAGCATCTCATACACCAAAAAGGTTGCAGGTTTGATTCCTGGTGGAAGCGCATATGGAAGGCAGCCAATCGATGTTTCTCTCTCACACTGATGCTTCTCTCTCTCTCTCTCTCTCTCTCTCTCTCTCTCTCTCTCTCTCTCTCTCTCTCCCCCCCCCCTTTCTTCTCTTTCTTCCTCTCTCTCTCTCCAAAATCAATAGAAACATATCCTTGGTGAGAACTGAAAAAGGAATTAAAACAATAACTAAGAAGTATTGAATACTTACTAGGTGTTAGTCACTGTTCTAAGAACTTTAAATATTATCCTTAAAACATGCCTATGAGGTTTGAACAGATGAGAAAACCGGCACAGAGAGTCAAAGTAATTTTCCCAAAATCACATAAAATGTGGTCAGCAGAACCCAATTTGAACCCATAACTACAGCTTTAAAAAAAAAAAAAAAAGAGGAGGAGGAAGAGGAAAGAGAGATAAAGAAGGCAACAGTATCCTATATAATAAAAGCCTAATATGCTAAGTGTTGGGTCGTCTGTTCAACCAATCAAAGTGTAATATGCTAATGATATGCTAAGGCCACTCAACCACTCGCTATAATGTGCACTGACCACCAGGGGGCAGATGCTCTGACTGGTAGGTTAGCTTGCTGCTGGGGTCCAGCCAATCTGGACTGAGCAAGATGGGCCAAACATGCCCTGGAGCCCTCTTATGGTCCCTCCCTGGCTGGCCAAACTCCCGTGTCCCTCTCTGGCCCCGATCATGCACCAGTGGGGTCCCTCGGCCTGGCCAGCACCCTCTTGCAATCTGGGACCCCTCGGGAGATGTTGGAGAGCGGGTTTCAGCCCGATCCTGCAGGCCAGGCTAAGGGATCCCACTGGTGCACGAATGCATGTACTAGGCCTCTAGTTTCATATAAAATGACCTAAAGTAAAGTCCAAGAAATCTGTGTGCTCCCAGCACACCCAAAAGAACGACCTTAAAATGGGATGTTAGCAACAATTTTTATTTTCAGTTTAAATCATTCTAAACAGCAAAGTACCTTGAAGGACACTGGCTCTGGTGAGAGCACCTCCAAAGAAGTATTTGAACACCTGCTCTCAGGACGTGTTCTTGAATTGGAGGCTGGTTTTGAAATCCCATCTAAGTTCCCCTTTATAATATCCATTGATATCCTGAAACAAAAATTTTAAAGCAAGTTATGATGTGTATTTGTTTAATTAGTGTTAATATGCAATTCATGGCCTTGTTATAAGAATTATGTTGCTACCAAAGTCACACTACCCTAATTTCATGAAAGACGTCTGTGTCTGTGGATCATTAGATTTTATTTCACTGTAGGTGGAAAACGCTGTCTCAGATGTTAGATTCTGAAAGTGGCTAAAAAAGAATGCAGAGGTGAATGCCATCTTGATGGCTTCCTGTACTCTGAGAGATAATTACTGTGTCTTTGAACTGAGAATACACTCATGAAGCACCACACCGCTCAGCCGAGAGTCATGCTTTGTCGTAATGACTGGCTAAGGCCTCTACTTCTTCTGGTTTTGCCTGCCTTATCCCAGTCTTCCGCCTTGTCTTCCCTCTCAGCTCTGATTTCTCCTCTCCTCCTTGGTGCTGTAGTTTCATGGAGTACCGACCTCCAGGTCACTGCTCTTTATCTACCATCCCTCCCCTTCTAAAACCCATGACACTACTTCTACCCTCTGAGTCAACAGAGAACAAAACCTACTTCTTCAAGTAGGGGGACAAACTTTCATTATCTGGCTATACATCACCAGTCTCTTAAACTATTTTTCTTGTGTCACCACCCACAGGCCTCTCACCACTCTGGCTGCTCTCTTCCCAGTGCTGCTTTCTGAAGCAGGAACTATGAGGCAGGGTGGTTTAAACAAGTGGGAGGACTTGGGTACTGCTTGCACATTGACCCTGTGCCGTTACTCAGGACCGGCCCAGATTTGGTCAGGAATGTGAGGATGTCATGCATACTGAATAAAATGAAAGGAATAGGGAGAGTTCTAGTTTTGCCTTCTCCATACTTAGCTTTATATGTGAATTGAAATCTTCCAACAAATCCTTTCCTAAATTCCTATCAATTATGAATTAAACCACTCCTCTCATAACAAAATGAAGAAAAGCAATTGCATCTGGCTCAGCAAGTGTTAACAAAGTCCTTTCCTTGTCCTACAAAAGGACTCGTCATTCTCTGCTGTTTAAACAGCACAGGCAGAGTCCAGGGAAGTTCTGGACACAGGCAGAAGCACAAACATAAACCACCTGATGCTTCTCCAAGGCACACAGAGGGATAACATGATTTAGCTCCCAACCACTCAGTGTGCCAAAGCTGGTGCTTAAGGAACCATTAGGTCAAGTCTTTCCATCTCAGCCAATGAAAAAGGTATTGGTCTCAATGTTACTCAACTCTGCAAAAGGGTTTGGCTCGCTCAGGAAGGCACTGACATTATTATTGTGGGATGACGGATTACCCTGGCCAATCATGTCACAATCAAAAAGCATAAGGCACTGAAAGGTCAAATGTCTTGTAAATGCCCTAAGCAGCTTGTCAGGGAGACTGATGGCAGCTTATAGAAGGAGCAGTGAGATGGAGGCATGTGCAGAGCTAGTATAATACATGTCAGTGAAGGGTGAGGCCCAGGGAGCTGTCAGTGACATGGATCAGCTATAAGGCTCCAGAAATGTTTCAATCTGCTTTAGAAATAGGTCTGTTCTATTATTTTTGCTCCTGAAAATAATAAATTAAATAAAGTACAGTTCCCAGGGTGAGTGGGAATGTAACTGGCAATCTTTGAATTTGGCCATATGGAAAAAAAGTATGGACAAAGGGCATTGAATTAGGATCTCACAGATGTATTTGAGTGTTTGAGAATAAACCTCAATGGCCACATAGACATTCCACAAGAAAAATAAAGCACTGTACAAAAAAGAAAGCAATTAAATGACAAAATTGGGGAGTAACTGGAACTTTCATATTTGATTGTGAGAATTCAAAACAGGACAACTGTGTTATAGAACTGCTTGGCATTTTCTTATAAAGCTAAACATGCACTTACCATATGATTCCACAATCTCATTTCTAGATGTTTACCCAAGAAATATGTTTCACATACAAAAACTATACATGAATGTTTATAGCAGCTTCATTAATTGCCCAAACCTGGAAACAATCCAAATGTTGCTCAACTGCCCTAGCCAGTTACTCAGTGGTTAGAGCGCTGGCCAGAGGACTGAAGGGTCTCAGGTTCGATTCCAGTCAAAAGCACGTACCCCAGTTGCAGGTTGGGGACATATGCGGATGTATCTCTCTCACAAAGATGTTTCTCTCTCTCTGTGTCTCCCCACTCCCTTCTTCTCTCTCTAAAAATCAATGGAAAAAATATCCTCCGATGAGGATTAACAAATGTCACTCACAGAGGGAACAGATAAGCAAACTGTGGTACATCCATCCAAATGAATACTACCCAGCAATACAAGGGGACAAACAACTGATACAAAACATGGAGGAATTTCAGCTGCATTGTATTAAATTGAAAGAAGCCAGGTCCAAGAGACTCCATAATGTTTGCCCAATTATAGGACCTTCTGGAATACACAAAACTTTAGGGGAAATGGTTGCCAGGCCTGGGAGCAGGGAGGGGTTAACTACAAAAGGTACCGGGGGATTTGGGGGGAAATTGTTCTGCATCTTGATTGTTGTGGCAATTGTGTTTGTCAAACCTCATTGGACTGCACATTAAAAGGGTGATTTTTAGCGTATATAAAGTATACCTCAATTTTAAATTAACCTCTCTTACAAATTTTTGTCTTCTTATATTTATATATCCCAAAGATCAATGAGAATTGCTTAGTCAAAGAACATTTGTGTTTCAAATTCTGGTAGTCTGCCAAATTGTTCTCCAAAAACACTGTACCAAACCACACTACTGCCACCAAGTTATGATGAGATGGAAGCGTTTCCCCGCATCGGACTGGGGTCAATGGTTAACGTCAAAGCTTTTTCATCTTTGTCAATCTGGTAAGTGCCCAAAGATATCTGGAGTTTGACTGACTTTGCTTGAATTACGAGAGAAGTTGAGCCTCTAGTTAAATGTTCGCTGGCCACCTTTTTTTTATTTTTCCGTTGAAATGCCGATGTGCATTCTTGGTCATTTATGGTCTATTTTAAGTGGCTGATGATTGATTTTAATATAAATTCTAGGCTGTTGGTCAGACTCCCAGGCACGTCCTCCCCGCCTCCGCCTTCCCCCAAGCCTTGCCCCTCTCCCTGCAGCCCGAGGCCTCCGGGCCGGCGGCCGGACCAACGCCGCTGCGCTCCGCGTGGGCTGGTGGCGGGGCGACCGAGCCGGCTCCTCACCTGCCCGAGGAGACTCTGGGAACTAGTCGCTCAGAGGCACGCCACGGACGCTCGCAGCGTTACCCACTGTCCCCCAAAAACAGGGCCTTCCTGTCACCACAGTTCACTACTCTGAAGCTGAGAGGAGTGGCGGGTCCAAAGCCCTCCTGCTTCTGAGAACGCCGTTCCCCCTGGCAACCGAGTCACGCCGCGCCCAGTCTCGCGATAACAGGAAAGGGCCGTACCACCCAGCATTGAGACGTGGGGGCGGGACAGCGAGGAGCTGGGCAGCTCCATTGGCTCGTTCGTGTTTCCGGAGCACGGCGCGGGTGGGGAATGGTTGGTCCGTATGGAGGCTGCACTGGGCACGGGGATGTCTGGGTGCCTGTATGGCGCCGGCCCTGCAGGTCCGTCACCCTCCCTGAGCTCGCTGCCTCCTCTGTAAAATGGGGATGGTAACTCCAAAAGGTCATGTGTGTGAAGTTCTTGGTAAAGTTTGGGTGCCGTATAAATGAAACATTAGTAATTGCACAAATAGGGCTACAGCCCAAAAAGGATAAAAGTGATCTTTGTGGTTTCTGTCACTGTCAGTGCATGAAGATTCTTTCGTTTAGTCCACAAACTGATTTTCTTCATCCCCGGTACCGTGAAATACCTGCTTTTTTTTCCAGTCTGAGCAGCACTTTACAGTTTACAAGGGATTTTCACATACTTGGCCCCTTTATCTTCGTTGTTTTAGGTGGGTAGGATGTGGATTCTTCAAGTGGTTTTCAGCAGAGTAAATAGACAAAGGTTAAGTGAGTTCGTCAAAAACCACAACTACATTCTAGGGCAGTGCTGGCTGTAAATGCCGCCCATGTGCTGCTAACCCTGCATTTCTATCGCCAGCCCAGGCTGCTCCCCTGAAATCCACGCTGTTGTATCTGACTGTGACCTGGCAACTTAGACATCTCCACTTAGATGTCAGCAGCATCTCAAACTTCACATCAAAAATCAGTCTTCTCCACGTCCCCTCCACCACCACCACCACCACCCTCGTAAATCCATCTCAGTAAATGGTAACTCCGTCCTGCCAGACTCAAACCAAGAACCTTGACGTCATCCTCAATTTCTTTTCCTCTCACACTCTACAATCAAATTATCAACCTGTCATCTCTACACTCAATATATATCCAGAATCCAACCACTCCTCGCTGCCTTACGTGCTCCAGTGAGGTACATCCTGCCACCGGCTCTCATGTAGATTTTTGCAGTAAGCTTTTACTGTTGCCTCCCTTGACTCTCCTGCTTTCAAGCAGCAGCCTGAATGATGCTTTTTTAAAACCTAACACAAATCATGTCACTCTCTGCTCAGGCCTTTCCAGGGCTCCCCATTTCTCAGTCTTTACAATGCCCACCAGTCCTGAATGACCAGGCCCTCTGTTCTCTCTCAGACCTCCATTTCTACCACCCTTTCCTGGCACACTTTGGTTCAGCCTCACTGTCCTCCTGGTTAGTGTTTCTATACAGCGTTTCTCAGGAAATTTATGTTTTTCCAAATTAACAGTAAATCAGCTGAGAAATCAGGAAAACTGGAGAAAGTATTCTAATTCTCCTATAAGAATCAAACCTTAGCAATCAACACAGAGATGTTACTGAGGAAATCCACTGACATCGAGTTGAAAGCAAGAGCAGGAAATGCTGATACTCTGAGTCAGAAGTTGAGGTCAACATTCCAGAATCTGGGACAGGAGCACCTGGGAGAGATGTGGTCACAGTCTGATTGGTCAGTTGTGCTTGGAGTTGTTACAAGGATGTGTTCCTGGCCCTGTCTGTGGCTAACGGGGAGTGATTATTGCAAATAATATAAATATTAATAAATTAACACTCATTGTATACTTTATATAAATTCTATGAGTGTGGTTCCAAGAAATAAGTTTTGATTTAAAATAAGTCCTTAAATTGGCAATTTCCAACTCATGATTCTGTGAAAAGCTGTTAGCCTTGCTTGGAGATTTGTATGTTACATTATTCAAATGGTATTCCAAGATGGTCTCTGTAGTCTCCAGTATTTGAATATTTGCTACAAGCGACAATTCTTGTAAATATTTCTAAATTTAAGAGGTCTTACTTTTTAAACAAATGCTTCAGGTAGTCATGATAACAAGAAAAGAATATGAAGGTGGTTGGAAGTATTTTAGAATAACAAGGGTTGATAACTCCTGGTGAAGCATGGTGGCAACCATGCTTGGTGGGAATTGCTGCTTAATATTTTAACCCTGCTGACTTGGCTTCTGTCATTATTTGTTTGCTAAAATAATAGAAAAGTTATTTTGATTTTCTGAATTATATAAATCATCCCATTCGATTGAATACCCTATTGATTGTCATTTGAATACCCCATTGGTTGTGGTCATACTGGTTTTAGAAAACACATTCCTCTGTACCTGGAGACCAGGACAGCACAATTACTCTAAATTGCCTCAGTGGCTCCAGATAATGTGTTCCTGTTGACTCAGTGGTCCCAAGACCCGAAACTATAATTAATCTTTGTAGATAACTAATCGGCTCAACTAGCTTTTGTAACAAACTGCTTTTTTGCTAATCAGGTTCCTCATTCCTAACCCTGAGATGTAATCAATACCTTTGTGATTTTTGCCTATATAAATCTGGTGTTGCAGTCATTTAACCACTAAGAGATTTGGAGAGCAAAATGCCCCCTCGTAGTCCCAGCTTCAAAATAAATGTGACTCCTTAAATCGACTTCTTGTGGCATCCTTGTGTGATTCGCGGGGTACATTACAACACTAGCAGTTTTGATTCTTTAATATCTGTTGGGAATTTGGAAACACTACTCCTTGTTGTTCCTCCAATACAAATAACCACCCCCCAACACACACACACACACACACACACACACACACACACACACCCCAGCCCATTGCTTCCTCTGCCTAGAATACAGTTGAGTTGCCCAGCTATTCATGTGGCTTGCTTTCTCTCTTCACTCAGTGGCTTTTTTAGGAAGGTCTTTACTAATCACCCTATATAATGTAATCCCTCCCCATCTCCTCACTCCTTATCCTCTGTTCCCTTGACTCTGTTTTATTTTTTTAGATGGAGGAGAAATACCATTGTTTGGATTCTGATACTAAATAGCTAGGTAGCCCAGGAGTCTAGGTGATGGCAATGTTTCTGGCCCACTGACCAGTCTCAGTAGCTAGAGACCAGATAATCTCCAAATGCATGCATAATTCTAATATTGCAGGACTAAAGGCCATTCTTTCCTGTGTGTGTGTGTGTGTGTGTGTGTGTGTGTGTGTGTGTCGACCAATGGTGTTCATCAAGAAAACAACACATCGCCCTGGCCAGTGTGGCTCAGTTGGTTGGAGAGTCATTCTGTACACCAAAAGATTGTGGGTTCAATCCTAATCAGGGCATAAACCTAGGTTGTGGGTTCGAGCCCCAGTCAGGGCTTGTATGGGAGGCAACAGATCGATGTATATCTCTCACATCCATGTCTCTCTCTCTCTCTCTCTCTCTCTCTCTCTCTCTCTCTCTCTCAAATCAATGAAAGGAAAGAAGGGAGGGAGAAAAGGAGGGAGGGAGGGAGGGAGGGAGGGAGGGAGGGAGGAAGGAAGGAAGGAAGGAAGGAAGGAAGGAAGGAAGGAAGGAAGGAAGGAAGGAAGGAAGGAAGGAAGGAAGGAAACATGATTTCTTGGGTGTGTGGAGGGGAGAAAAAGCTAACTGAAATCAGGGCTGTGATCAGTGCCCATGATTAACTGGTGTTTTCATTTTTTAAAGTATTGCTTTTAAAATATTTGCAACATAAGATAAAGCAAGTTCAATAAAAACTTAGTCTCTTTACTGTCAACTTTCCCAACTAAGTCCCCATTGATTATATTTTGCATAAAACTCGTCTCATCTTGAGTTGTTTTCTGTCATTCTCGCTTTGTGTATTTACCTCCTGCTGCTTCTGTTTTGCAAACTGCTGAGAAGCTGCATGTGCCTTGAGAGCAAACTTTTGTGCTGTTTTCTGAAATATGGGTTCAAAAAACCCAAACATATTCTAGAAGGTATTGTGCCTTCCAAAATAATTCTTAAAGATTTCTTCCAGAGTCAAGTTATTTTAAGCTAAAATTCCCCTGGTCTCATTCCAGGTTGGGGACATATGGCAGTGCTGGTTTCGGAGTTGGGTTTTGTTTTTTTTTGTTTTTTTGGTTTGTTTTCCGTCTCTCTCTCCTCTTGACATTCTCCTTCTGAGGGGAGTCAGATTTTGAATGAATGAGAGAGAGCCCACATTGTATTCCATCTGGGCTGCAACTCCCACTCCAGTCTTGTTGCCCCAATTTCCTTTTTCTCAGCATAAGCATCAGCCAAACGCAACAACACACTGGGAGAGGAACCTCATTAAGCCGCGTAGATTCTACAAACCAGATGAAATGGACATTTCTTTTGAAGGGCAGTTAAAAGTGTATGCCACTGGACAGTTCCCACCTCCTGTGAGTCTGTGGTTTAGTGCTATTTAAAAATAACATTGCCGAAACCGGTTTGGCTCAGTGGATAGAGCGTCGGCCTGCGGGCTGAAAGGTCCCCAGGTTCGATTCCAGTCAGGGGCATGTACCTGGGTTGCGGGCACATCCCCAGTAGGAGATGTGCAGGAGGCAGCTGATCGGTGTTTCTCTCTCATCAGTGTTTCTGACTCTCTATCTCTCTCCCTTCCTCTCTGTAAAAAATCAATAAAATGTAATTTTTTAAAAAAATAAATAAATAAAAATAACATTTACTAAGTGTTTAGGACAGGCTTTAGATGCATTATTTCACTTTACTTCATAACATCTGGTGAGGCGGCACTATTATTATCCAGATTTATAGTTGAGAAGCAGAGCACAGAGGGGTTAAGTAATTTTTCCCAAAGTCATTCAGGAACAGACACTGGGATTCCAGAGCAAGTTCCCAAGACTGCTCTCTTCATCTCCTCACTGAATTCAAGAAAAGAGCTTATTGGCATCCACTAGATGGTGCTGACTATCTGTTAAAAGACAAAACTGCAGCTGCTCTTTCAGAAACTCACCTTGCTTGGATTTTAGGTGTGATTCAAGAAACTACTGAAATATACTGTATGTTTGAACTGTGCTTGAGTATATTTTTAAGTAGCTATCCAAATAGGAAAAGTGAAAATTAGATCTCAAAAAAAAAAACCAGAAGGGATTTTTAAAAATATCTTGGTACATATTGGAAATGTATTGAGTGTTGGAGAGAACCAAGATGGCGGCATAGGTTAACGCCGGAGTTTGCTGCCTTGAACAACTACTTCAAAAGTGAAACTAAAAGACTGAACGAACATCACCCAGAACCACAGGAACGCTGGCTGAGTGGAAGTCCTACAACTAGGAGGAAAGAGAAACGCATACGGACACTCAGAGGAGGCGCAGTGCTGAAGTCAAATTCTGAGGTGCGTAGTGCGCGGAGCGGGCTGGAGGGTGCGGTAGGCGTTTTCAATCGGGAGGGAGTCGCAGACTCTGAGCTCCAGATACAGGCGAGTCTTTAGGGACCCAGACTCAAACGGGAGAAGCGGGACTGTCTGGCTTCGGTCAGAGCGAGTGCAGCTTTCTCTCCGAGGTTTGCAGCGAGTGCTGGGACTCAGAGAGGCAGAGCCCCTGGGGACAGGACTGAGAGCTGCCATAACTGCTCTCTCCGGCCCACCCTGTTGATCCTGTGCGACCCGCCCCGCCCAAGCCCTGCACACAGGCATTTGCCGGATAGCCTCAGGCAAACGCCAGATTAGCACCTCCCTAGAGGACAGAAGTTCTCTCACTGCAGACACAGCTGATTCTCATAGCCACTTGGCCTGGAGGTCAAACCCTCCCTGGTATTAGCTACAACAATCAAGGTTTAACTATAAGACTGCGCACAAAGACCACTAGGGGGTGCACCAAGGAAGCATAACAAAATGCGGAGACAAAGAAACAGGACAAAATTGTCAATGGAAGATATAGAGTTCAGAACCACACTTTTAAGGTCTCTCAAGAACTGTTTAGAAGCCACTGATAAACTTAATGAGATCTACAAGAAAACTAATGAGACCCTCGATGTTATATTGGGGAACCAACTAGAAATTAAGCATACACGGACTGAAATAATGAATATTATACAGACTCCCGACAGCAGACCAGAGGAGCGCAAGAATCAAGTCAATGATTTGAAATGCGAGGAAGCAAAAAACACCCAACCGGAAAAGCAAAATGAAAAAAGAATCCAAAAATGCAAGGATAATGTAAGGAGCCTCTGGGACAGCTTCAAGCGTACCAACATCAGAATTATAGGGGTGCCAGAAGATGAGAGAGAGCAAGATATTGAAAACCTATTTGAAGAAATAATGACAGAAAACTTCCCCCACCTGGTGAAAGAAATGGACTTACAGGTCCAAGAAGTGCGGAGAACCCCAAAGTAAAGGAATCCGAAGAGGACCACACCAAGACACATCATAATTAAAATGCCAAGAGCAAAAGACAAAGAGAGAATCTTAAACGCAGCAAGAGAAAGAAACTCAGTTACCTACAAGGGAATACCCATACGACTGTCAGCTGACTTCTCAACAGAAACTTTGCAGGCCAGAAGGGAGTGGCAAGAAATATTCAAAGTGATGAATACCAAGAACCTACAACCAAGATTACTTTATCCAGCAAAGCTATCATTCAGAATTGAAGGTCAGATAAAGAGCTTCACAGATAAGGCAAAGCTAAAGGAGTTCATCACCACCAAACCAGGATTATATGAAATGCTGAAAGGTGTCCTTTAAGAAGAGGAAGAGGAAGAAAAAGGTAAAGATACAAATTATGAACAACAAATATGCATCTATCAACAAGTGAACCTAAGAATCAAGTGAATAAATAATCTGATGAACAGAATGAACTGGTGATTATAATAGAATCAGGGACATAGAAAGGGAATGGACTGACTATTCTTGAGGGGGAAAGGGGTGTGGGAGATGCGGGAAGAGACTGGACAAAAATCGTGCACCTATGGATGAGGACAGTGGGTGGGGAGTGAGGGTGGAGGGTGGGGCGGGAACTGGGAGGAGGGGAGTTATGGGGGGGAAAAAAGAGGAACAAATGTAATAATCTGAACAATAAAGATTTAATTAAAAAAATAAAGTATATTTTACAAATGTTAAAATTAAAAAAAAAAAGAAAAAAAAATATCTTGGTACATATTATGAATACCTAATATCAAATACCATTGGTGACTCACACAGACTTAAAAAGAAATCCATGTTTTATTTCATTTACCTCTTTTACACCAACTGCACTTCCTCCCGCACCTGCCAATCCTGCTTGGTCTCAATAACATCCATGTAATCAAGACTCATGAACAGGGAAGTAAAGAAAGCCTTAAAGAACAAAAATCACGATCTGGAACAAGTAATCCTATCTTTATTCAAATAAAAATGCACTTTAAATTTAGTATGTGCTTAGTACTTTTTTAGTACATTTTTTAGTAATTAAAAGGCTGTGAAATAAATCTGCTAAAAGTAGGCTCTCAAATTTTGTTCATAAGCATCGTTTCAGGTGTTATTTTAAATGTTTATATTAGTCCCTGGTCCCTGATTTAGTAGGTCTGGGGTCCGGCCCAGGAGTTTGCATTTTAACAAGTACCTTGATGATTCTGGTGCAGTAGAACCAGGAACAGGCTTTTAAAAACACCGACCTCACATTTGTGCTCTAAAGGGCACACAGAGGTGCCGCTGCCCCGGGAGTCACCGTGGAGACCCCTAGAGCTATGCAGCACAGGGCCCTAAACAGAGACATCTGTAAATAGTGAGCTAGAAACTGGAAATGTTCTCCCTTCCCTTTTTTTTTTTTTATTTTTTATTCTGAACCTCTCCTTCCTCTTCCTGTCTATTGTGGAGTGCTACATAGAATCAAGTGCCAGTCGGAGAATGTCCCCGCCATTTTAAAAATCAGGGGGAAAATCTTGCTACTTACTAATATTTATTAGTCCAAACACATGAAACCTTTTGAATTTTGTAAGTGAAAGAAGTTAGCCCATGCCTTGTGACCTTGTTTAACCTGTTCAGGTGATGTGAGTATCAGTATGGAAAAAACAGAACTGTGCCAGGCGACTATGAGATGCATAAAAATCAGCGCGCCCCCCCGCCCCCCCCCCCCCCCACACACACACACACAGTGCAGCTATACGTTTACGTCCCAGGAAGTGAGTAAAGGCTTGTTCTTTAACAGCTAGTTAAGGAAATAAATGAAAATGAAGACACCGACTAAAATCTGGAGGATTTTGTGCTCGGTGGTGGGTGTGGGCTTTTTTCTGTTTTGTTTTGTTTGTCATTTCAGCGCAGCCCTCAAGAGATCAGCTCTGCGAAGCGACTCATTTTTTACCAGAAAGGGAGAAGTTTTTCTCCTCTTCTCCCAGAGAATTGCCCCACAGCAACAGACTGCTTAACTCCTGCAGCAATTCTGTACCTGTAAAGTTTCCAGAAGCGCCCCGAGGCTGGCCGCAGTTCCCGTTGCTGATACCAGCTGAGGTTGTGGTGCTCTACTCCTGGCACGTTGCCCCTGGCAAAGGGATGCACCAGACTCTGCTGTGCATAATGGCTGAGGACTGTCATGCTTCATGCTTCAACCTACTGGCAAGCTTGTCTTTTATTCCAAACCATAACTTCTGAATCAAGCCTCGGATTCTGATCGCATGTTTTTTGTTTTAAATTGGTCGCTGGATCTATGTACTAAAATGCAATTTTAGGATCTAAATTATAAAAATCTTGATTATTAAATGAACCTTTATATTTATTTTAATACAAAGTAAATGAAGTTAAAGGCAATTCACATTATGTCATACATTCAACAATAAAGAATTTAAATTTAAAAAAAAAAAGCAATTCACATTGCATATAAGAAATATATTCAGCCCAGCCAGTGTGGCTGTTGGTTGAGAGTCATCCCATGCACCAGGAGGTTGCCGGTTTGATTCCCAGTCAGGGCACATGCCCGGGTTGCAGGCTCTATCCCCAGTAGGGGGCGTGCCATAGGCAGCCAATCAATGTTTCTCTCTCATCAATGTTTCTACTTTTCCCTCTCCCTTACTCTCTCTGAAATCAATAAAAACACATTAAGAAAATCAATGAATTCAAACCACATTAAGGGTCTTAAGCAGCAATGTAGAGAAATTATTTTTCTCAGAGCTAACATAGAGATAAAGAAATGGGTCGACAACCACAAGGAGTTGTTTGGTCAACAGTCAGGCTACCATCCTGGCATGCTTAGCAGCTCACTTCTTACTTATCTTTTTTTCTTATTTCAAATTCAAAGTAATGCTTTTCTCTGAACATACAATGTGTTTATTAGACTAGGAACTAATCATTTTGATGACTATTGGATTTGTTGTTTAAATCTTTTTCTTAATTGATCATCCAAACTTATTTAAGAGAGGCAGACTTATTTTCCCCTTCATTTTATCCTAACAGACAAACTAAAATTAATATTCTAATTTGGCTCAAAATTCGTTATGTAACTCATACATTGACACACAAAACCACTTTAAATGATTTATTAAATTTAAATGCATTCCTGGTTTCTCATCTGGACTCTGCTAAGAGCTGGCCTGGCCTGGTGTCTTAACCTTTCTCACTCAGCCTGTTTCTCTGTCTAGTAAAATAAGGGGCTGGCTAAAGGTTTCTATGCCTGCTTTCAACTCTGAGGCTCTGTGATCATCTGATTTAAGCAGGCAGGGCTTTCTTAGGAAACAACCTGCTTGTGTGCCCCAGACTGAACTACAACAATATTCATACCCGCATAAAAGCACCTGTTCAAAGGGCTGGGCTGCAAGAATTGCCTGTTTAGAAACATCTGGGTAATGGTAACAGCCATCTGTCTTGTGCTCTGCAATCTACAAACAAATAATTAAACAAAGCAAAAACACAATAGGTGTGCCCTATTTTTTATAGCACGATGCAATAGAATGAACTGAAAATTGGCTTAGGTTTTATGAGATTTGGGTGTGTATCCCCATCTGTTGTCCATTCTAGGACAAGCCTCTCCATTTACCAGCCCACGTATTACATAATGGGACGGCTACTCCCAAACACTCTTCTTACTTTGTAGAGAAATCAAAATGTTCTTGAGGTTCCATATTGAATGTTTCACTGCACTGTTCAATAAAACAAGGACTTTCATTTCAAATAAAACAGCTTTAAGTGAAAAAAAAGTGAATTATCAGGCTCAAGTCACATCTGTCATCTATTAAATGTCGTTTATGTTTTGCTAAGATGACTTTGTATTTTTGTGAAAATTGCCAACTATTTTTTGTCGCGAACCTAGAGATCATTACCTTGGCCAAAATTTTGGGAATTTACTATTCAGGTGGCAAACTTGCACGCATTCGTCTACCTTTTATTGGCTACGTACCCGAGTCAAATCCTTCAGTAAGTTGTTTCCGGACAAGTGAGCTTTTCATTCTTTCTCTAACCACGCCCAGTTGCGCAGGGATCTTGACGGGGCAGAAGCTAGATGGTCACATGAATCCCTCCAGCTTTTTACCTCCACTCATTTTAGATTGAAAATGTCAGGAGTATGGGGGATTTCTGAGTGCTAACTATATAATAGCTAGCTATATAATAGTCTAGTCACAAGAACTAGCGGGAAGAAGATTGAAGGCCTTAGGGAAATATTTTTTTATCTCCCCATCTACTATCTACTGAATTATTTAAATTTAATCATGAAAAAGGACATCTAAAAGCACGGGTTTCTGCTCCTCGCATCTTCTTTATGGATTAGGCATTTTTTAAAAACTATACATTCTGGTCCAAGGTCTTGGGGGGAAAAATCACTTCCAACTCCTCCTGGACCTCAACTTCTTCATATTAAATTGCAGAGGTGGTATATGACTAGGCAAAAAATCTCCAAATTCCAAGTACTATAACTATATGAAGTAAATTGATGTTTTATGGAGGAAAAGAAATTTCCTGGACTTAAAGAAAAAAACAGCCATCTATCAGAATCACTGAGGAAGACACACACTTTCACTTTCCCTCAGCACTTCGTGTCAGCCGTCGGTCATTCTGCTCTGTCTCTGTGAGGTTTCTTTTTTCTCCCCTCAGCTGTCCATACGATGGACCCTTCATACTCCACTATAATAGTGTGTATCCAATGCAATAATATTTACTGTTATGAATGAATGAATCTTGTTATTGGTTCATATATTTGCAGGGAAGGGTACCAAGTGACCCTAAGAAAGCATGGGCAATTGAGGAAAGTGATTTGATGGCAATGACTCTTAAATTAAACTAAGGGTAAACTCAGTGCAGAATTAAGAAGCAGAACACGAGGCAGGAGATGATGCCTGTGAGTACTCTCAGCCCAGCTATCTCAATCTTGGCATTCCATTAAGCATTTTTTTTAACATTTATTCTGAACTGCCTCTACCAAAAAAAAAAAAAAAAAAAAAAAAAAAAAAAAAGGGAAATTATGAAGCAGAAGAAAATTTGGGAAATAACATCGAGAAAAACAGCTGCCAGGCATTAAGGATTTTAATCCATTCCCCAGTACAGTTTAATAATATGTGCCAAGTGGGTATTCAAAAATAGTCATAATAACGATAGATGATCATGATCATCAGTACTTCAGAGGACGCAGTGGAAGAATCGGGCTTTAAGGCCTTCTGTACTGTTTTTAGCACTGTCTCCAACGTGCTTCCTCTCTTAGGGCTAATGATGTGGCCATCTGTGCTTCTAGTTTCCCCATCTGCAAAACAGAGATCATATCATTTCCTACAGAAAGTCTGTGGACTGTGCTTTAATATCCTCCAATGATACATCATATATAAATACAAAGCAGGCAGTGAGAAGCCAAATGCTACCAAGGGAAGAAACTTTAAGACAGAGAGTATTATAAATTAAGTTATTCTAAGTAATATTCTAATGGTTTGGAGTTGTTAATGCAAAGTTACTTACATTGCATTCACCTTTTTTGCAGTCACTTTAAATATTTTTTAAGTAGATGGGAACATAAATAATAAACAAACAAAAAAACCCAAATCCAGGATATTTTAATTCATTAAATGCAATGTTTTATACATATTTATCTAAAATATTATATGAATTCTAAGAATTTCTGAAGCAAACTAGCATTGTTTACATTAAACTTATAAAAAGTAGTAATAATTCTTAAAAGTGCTTTAAAAAAGAAATACTTCTTAGTTTTTGAGAGGATATGGAGGAAAAACTAGAATTCAGAACAGCCTAAAGTCCCTAGTTCATACAGCCAAACCAAGTGAATTAGCTGAATAAACTGACATCATTTGAGTATATCAGCAAAGAGCCATTGGTTACTCTGACCCTGAATGCCTAAATTGCCTTGTTTTCTCAATTTCCTTTAGATATGCATGTTTCTTGTTTTTTTTTTTCCTTTGGTTTAGCCTGATGGTGCATTGCAAAATTCAGAAGCTTTTTAATTTGTATTTTTTTCTATAATGTAAATTGTTTTAAAATAGAACAAAGGGGCTTACATAAAATAAACAAAAACAGTCCCAGAGACAAAGACCTGCACTCATTTTAGCTGTCTCTTTTGGCATTCACACATCTCCACATTCTACTTAATACGTGTAGTCTACTCTTTTGTGTATTATCCATTTGTGATATAATTTGATCACAACCTGTCATGGTAGATGAGGATATTATTCTCTTGCACAATCATTCCCTCAACTGGGTGTGTATGGGGGACAGTTTGGGCGGGGGGGGGGGGGGCAGGGGGGCGGCGCAGAGCACATTCTGCTTCTTAATCATATACTAGTATATGTGAGAATTTTAAACACTTCTTGTCCTCAGCCGTGGGATTTCAGCAACAATTCCAGGACATCAGAAAAATCTATTGACCACCATGTTTTACACATGACGACCAGTAGAAATTCTGGATTACATGCTTCCTCATTTCACACAGCAGCAGCTGCCATTTGCACACTGAGCCACCTCACCCCGGGGAGGGGCTGCCAAGAGCTCCGAACTCCCAGAGCTGAGATGGGGCAGCCATTCCGCTGTCCAGTCAAGTCAAACTTGTGCCTGAGCTGCAGATGTTATTTAGCACACCAAGTGGTTAACTTACGGTTCCTTTTCCATGGATGGGTCTACTCTGATTTGTACATCTGCCCTTAGTTACTCCACTTGCCTATTTCACCAATATAGAAAACTGTGCTCACTCATATTCACAACCTGCCTTACAGGTTTACAATGAAGTTGAAGATTCTATTATCATCCCCCCCCCCCATCCCTTTTTTTTGAAACTGAGAATTATTTGGTTAAGAAATAGTCTAGCTTACATAGGTATTTTTTCTTCAGGGATTCAAATAGTCCTTTGGCATTGTGTACTGCCTCAATTATTATGAATATTAATATTGGAGTGACTGGCTTAGTGTAATTTTCTGGAAACCATTCCAATTAAGCCCCTAACCACTTTTTTTTAAAAAAAAAAAACATAGTGGATAAGCACTCATATTGATAGATCTTTACTTTGTGCCAGGCATCATGTTAACACAGATCATCCCATTTAATCCTCTCAACTGCCCCATGAGGTATATTCTTGTCTCACTTGGATTCCCCTGAAAACAGAGCTTGAGAAAAAGGCTTTATGTGGTACTGTTTTGGGGAGGTGATCCCTGAGGGCATGAATGAGGCCTAAAGAAACCCAAACAAGAAAGAAAGAGGAAGTCAGTAAGAATTCTTTACTGAGACACCATTGTGGGCAGCAGGGACTTAATTCTGCCTGACTGCCTGCGATATGGACAAATGCCTCTCACAATTGTCCAGCAGGACAGGACAGGGACATTTATCCACTGGTTCCCATGGCACACTGATCAGGGGTCACCCAGGAGCAAGGGAGTTCTCACAGGGCAGAAAGCAAAGCAAGGCCATGACTGCTCCCCGGGAAGGGAGTGGATGCAGCCAGCAGTGGCCCACTGAAGATGGGGCTCAAATCAGAGGTGAAGTATGCGAGCTGGGCCAAAAGACTCTGACACAGTGACTATTTCCCTATTTTACAGAGAGATAACCAAGACACACCGTGGTTACCTCACCTACTCAGGTCATTAGGCCGGTCAGTGGTAGAGCCAGGCCTCAACACGGGTCAACTGGCCCCGAAGCCCAGGGTCCTGGCCATGTGCTATCAGCCTCACCACGTGAGGGAGGAGGAAGGCTGTACCCCAGTCTCCCCTGGAGAGGGAGCAGTCTTTCCACCAATTCAATATGGAGACGTGTTCGGGACATTCGTTGCACTTTCTCCTTTGGGAATTCATTTTTAAATTTGCAACAATATGCTACTGCAATGCTGCCCTCTGTATTTATGGGGGAAACAAATACTTTTCCTTTGAGATCATGTAGGAAGCCAGAGGTTCAGATGGTAACTGCCACTTGAGGGAAAAGAAACAAAAAACACATAGCTCATACAACCTTTTTTGAGTTCAGAAACTGCTTTTCAATTTTTTATTAAAATGTAATGCTTCAGAGAGTATAGAAATACACCCGACAATGACCTGTTAGAAGTCAACCATTTGCTTCAAACATACAGAAGAAAAACCTACCAAATTCCGCCTCATCAGAGTTTATTCAGTTGTACACATATATTATCAGAAGGACACCAAAGTGGCTACATTTGACAGATTCTTCTAGAGTAGACACAAGTTTTCTGACAGATTATGTTTCCCCTTGACGAAAGTTGCAACAATTGTGCAGGTTTTGAAAGATAAGCTTGAAGGGCCACATATTAACTATCAGGGCAAGGAGCTGCAGATGGCATGCACACAGGGTCCGGAGGAGGAGGCCCTGGGGAGGGAGTGGCAGTCCCGGAGAACACAACTCTTGGAGGAGACAAAACACACAGAGGAAGGGTCAGGGTCACATTCAGGAATTATAAGACATCACACTCAGGAGAGGAGAGGAAAAGGCGACTCCTTACACAGTCTTGGGCTGCCTCCAAGGGACAAGGACCAGTGTGGTTTAAGGAAAGGATGGCTTCTGGGATGCGGTGAGCAGGCCCACTTTCCTTTCTCAAGGCACTGGATGGGCTCCCTTGTATACTATTAACAAAAACACAACGCCCTAGAGAGAGAGGCCGGCACCTAGTTTGCACTCAGGAGGAGTGAGGTGTCCTCTGCAGTTTGCATTCAGCCTGGTGAACTGCAGAGGGGCCGTGAACTGCCTGGGAGCGCCCCCAGGGTCTAGTCATGAGGACACTGTCTTCCCTCTTCTATCCACTCTGGGAAAGAGGAGTTGGAGAGCTCACCTGGGCTACTATATGTTGCCATGGCATTTTACGATTAATTCTTTTTCCCTGTTCTGTTCCTCCTTTGTGTCCAAAATGAAGGGAGAAATCACAGCTGCATAAATGGACTGAAAATGAGACTGGCCAGCCGGTGTCTGGAGCCCTCCTCAGAAGGGGACCATTCTTGTCAGCCTCTCCCACCCTTTTGGGCAGAACCACCTTTCCTAATCAAGCAGTTTAGCTTGATGTTTCCAGGGGACCCAGTATACACTAGCTTTGCATTTTAAAATCACCTCTGAATTACAAAAGTTTGCATGAGATAATTTTTTTCAATATACGTTACTTCTAATGACTGCTATGTAGCACCTTTCAGGCAAGATCAAGTGGGAACAGAAAAGACTACAGTGTGTGGACAAGACTAGTGTCTTTCTTCTCTACCTCGAAGCTTCTCTCTCATTTGTTGAAAATAAATAAATAAAATAAATAAGTAACATAAGGGAGGAAATACATAGTAAAGAGCTTGCAGTGTTTTCCAACCAAACCTGCAGACATGTCTTTCTGAGGCCATCGTGATGCCTGGGAATGTCAGGATAACCAAGGAGAGATCGTCTCACTTACCACCAGGCACATCTATTGCCATGTCCGTCAAATGTGGGCAGAAGGGCCGTTCCTTATCCACATCCCAGTGAAAAGGATGACGGGCATTGGGAGGAACTGCGAGACATATGATCGGGCCTTCCAAAGAAAAGGTGTCAAATGCCAAGTCCCTATCTTCCCTGAAGGTACAGATCAATTTTGAATATATTTGACATATTTAAGTCCATCAAATAGGCATTTTCTTTGTGCCCACACCACTCCATAGTTATCTTGGGCTTCCCTTGGAGTGGCCCTGCTCCTTTGAGCTCAGGGATGCCTTTTCTCTCTGTGTATTCTCTGCTGGACTCCGAGAACTGAGGATCCCCAGAAAACACACATAGGGTACCCACCCAAGACCTAGTCTACAATGCCCAACTTTTGTCTCCACAAAGAGGAACATGGACTTACAAAGGACATGAATCACTGAGATAAGTATATATACATATACTCCCTCAATAAAAAGACATTGACTTCCTATAGATTTCCCTCTCATTCAAAAGCATCTGGCCCAGCCAGGAAAAGTTAACCCATTCTGGTTGCAATGAGATCGTACAAATCACAGGGCCAGAGTGAAGGGCAGGCCGGAGTAGGGGAGCTCCCTGCTGCTCCCAGGGATTTTCAATCCTTGCTAGGAATCCACCTTTGGAAAGATGCTCACTTTATTGTTTCTACTCATCTTCCACTCCACCCTGCCTACCTTTGGCATCTTTGTCTGGATCAGCTCTTCTGGGGTGTTACCCAAGGGGGGCAGCAGCCGCTTTTTGCTGTTTCGGGTCTCTGAGAGCCACTGGGGAGGCAACTCAAAAGGACCAAAACCAAATTGCAGGGAATACTTGCCAGGGAATATCTCAGGTTCCACAGGGGCTGCTGAAGCCACCTGGGACAGAGAGTCCACTGTGCCCAGGGGTGGCACAGGGGGCGCAGACTGTGGCCCCTGCTCTCTCTCCAGGCAGGCGCTAAGTATCTCCTTGGCCGGGAGGTCAGCAGAGCCAGCATACTTGGCTTCGCTCTCCTCCTCATCCTCCGTGGACTTAAAGATCTGCTGCTGCCCAATGTGGAACATCTCCAGCAGCTGGCTTCCTGAGCGCACGCTGGGCTCCAGGCTGACGTCGGCCAGCCCGCTCCCTGTACTCACCACGTTACGGCGACTGTACCGGTGGTGTAGCTGTACTAAGGTCCCTACCAAGCACTTGCGGACAGATTTGTTCACAGTAAGAAAGAGCACAGGGTTTGCTAGCAGAGAGACTTTAGGCAGCCAGATGGCAGTGAGCAGCAAGAAGACAGAAGTGTCAGGGATGTTGAGCACAGTCTGGTAGACAACCAGGGTCGCGTACGGCACGCTACACAAGATGAAGACCATCACCATTGAGAGCAGGGTGGCGTGCAGCTCGGCCTCCCGCTGGGAGGCGTAGGGGATAGAGATGGTGTTCTGTGGAGTCCGGAGCGCTGCTATGATGACCTTCTTCTTCTGGCTGGCACTCAGGGCCCGTCGAATCAGTATCAAGAAGAGGAAGACCATAGCCACAGGCACAATGACCGTGGTGATGTTATAGACCAGAACGTATACCAGGTGGCCCAAGGAGTTGCTCCAAACTTCGGTGCAGGTGGACATGGCATAGATGTCGGCCACATTGGTCACTGCAAACACTGGAATGCTGGCCACCACTGCATGGGCCCAGATGTACATCACCAGTTCCCGGGACTTGGCATCAGATATTTTTCTCTCCAGAGGATATAGAACTGAATAGTACCTGCAAAATGCACACATAAAATTCATTTCACAGGAGAAGATATGCTTTAAATTAGGGGAATCTCTATTACCAAAAGTAGGAGAGATGGAAAAAAGGGTCAAGTTCTTTTATTCTGCCTAAGAAAGAGGGAACCACTGGGGAAGTTAGGTAGCCAGACCTTAAATTTTGAGGACTCTGCTGTACAATTCATAACTAGCTCTATAATTATTGCCACCAAGATTAAATTCCAAAGAGTGCTCAATATAAAGGATGCCTCCATCTGCCATAAAGACATCTATTTTTCAGTGTAAGGCTAATTTGTAAAAAATTGATATATTAACCTTACAGCTGCTCAGGGCAGGACCCAATATTAAGGATGGACTCTGGCAAAGTCCTTCCACAAAATCAACTGACAAAAATTATGCCTGCTCAATAGCTATTGTCCCCATGATAATCAGTAACTCTAAGAGCAAATAATGGGTCTAAAATGCCTGCATGTTAAAACTTTTTTCCTTCGAGCCTAACTTGATTATTCCATAACCACCTAATCAGAATTCAGAAAGCACCCTGCTTCCATATCAGCAATGATTTGGTAGAACTGAGTAGTTCTACAGACCCTAGAGCCACATCTGTCAGGAAAGGGTTTCCACTAGCCATTAGAATTGTGGTGATTATCAGAGATTAGCTCTGCCCACATCACTGCAGTCAGCTAATGCTGGAGTCAGCCTTACAATCCTATTAACATTCATTCATTCGTGAGGCCAACTAAACACAAATGCTTTCCTGTCACAAGAGTTTCTGAGCACCACCTATGTTTAGGCACTGCATTACAAAAAGAAGAAAAGATATACAGGGATGTTTCTAAAGTTAATGCGGTGGGGGGGGGGGGGGATGGAGCATGCAAACAATTATAAATGAGGAGGTGATGGCTCTACTAGAGGTATGCACAAAGGAAGTATGGGAAAGGGAGCACCTGGGAAAATGTCAAGAATGCTCCAGCTCAGGGAAATACGATGCAAACACAACATGACCACAGACGATCAGAGATGTATGGAGCACGATGAAATGTGTTCTAGATATCTTTCTGGGAGGGGGGAAAAGGGAGAAAAACACGTAAGTTATGCATTCTCTCCATCTTATTTCTCTGAGTACAGATAAAGGTTTCTACCCACGCATAAAAACATGCTCAGGAGTCCCCTGGCTCTGATTCTTATTTGCTAACTGGCAGATAATGAACCCAGGCTTCCAGGCATTTTTGCTTCCATTATGTATTGGGAAATAGGCTGCAACACAGGCTCATTACAAGTAATTTTGTCAGTATATACACCTCTAGAAAATAATGCAGGAAGTGTAGGTGGCCTCCCAATTAACTTGCTGATTCAGTGCCATGAAACAAATATCCGTGAAAGAAGTGAGAGAAAGGATCACTTTTCCCTTCACCTTCATGCACACCATACTTAAGCTTACGGGTAATCTGTATCTCTGATTAATAAAATAGGATACTAACAGTCTTAATTTTCTACTAAAAGGACTTGTTTACCTTTTAAAAAATTATGGCAAGTACACAGTAGATTGTCTGATGGAAAGAAAGTAAGGATATTTTATTGTTAGCATATTTTCCTCTCTAAGGCCAAAGGCCCAGAAATAACCTACAGTTATTTATTATTGCATTGATTCTAGATATAACAGAAAAGTATTCAAAACAATGTGTTCTCACTCTTGTTGAATTCTATTCTTTAAAAAATTTCAGGATTCACGGCAGTATTATTCACAATAGAAAGAAAAAATGGAAGCAACCCAAATGTCCACCAACTAATGAATGGATAACAAAAGTGGTACAGCCAAACAAAAGACTATTACCTATATATACAAAAGCCTAAGCGACCGTTACGGCAGAACGACCAGAACGACTGGTTGCTATGATGTGCACTGGCCACCAGGGGGCAGGCGCTCAACACAGGAGCTGCCTCCTGGTGGTCAGTGCACTCCCACAGGGGAAGTGCCACTCAGCACTGCTACATCCCCCGAGGGGTCCCGGACTGCGAGAGGGATGTCCGGCTGCCGGCTTAGGCCTGATCCCAGTGCTGTTCTCTGTAGAAGGTAGTCAGTCTAAACAACTCAGTGACTCAGGGAAGCGCAGGGAACTTAGGGTGAGCCTGCCACCACACTTGACTCACCCACTCAATGGTGTTCACAGGACAGACCGTGGTGGCCCAGCCCGTGCACGTGTAGCAGCTGCTGAAGCTCAAGCAGCAAGCCGTGCAGCATCAGAAGACCATCCAGCCACAAGCCAGCAGTCAGACATCCCCTAAGAGGTCCCAGATGGCGAGAGGTCACAGGCTGTGCTGAGGGACACCCCCACCCCTACACAAATTTCATGCACCGGGCCTCTAGTTCACCAATAAAAAACAATGAAGAAAGTTGTTAAGAGAGTAGATCCTAAGAGTTCTCTTTATAAGGAAAAAGAATTGTTCTTTCTTTTATATCTATACTAGAGGCCCAGTGCATGAAATTTATGCACTGGGGGGGGGGGTGTCTCTGAGCCTGGCCTGTGCCCTCTAGCAATCCAGGACCCCTCAGGGGATATAGCAGTGCGCCAAGCAGCAGGCAGCCAGGGAGGAGCCTGAATTGGGACTGGGTGTTGTGTGGCTCACACTCACCCCGGCCCACTGCGCCTACTGCCGCAGAGTTGACAGAGACTCCCACTGTGGCAGCTATGCTCACCAGCCATGAGCCCAGCTTCTGGCTGAGTAGTGCTCCCCCTATGGGAGCATACTGACCACCAGGGTGTAGCTCCTGCATTGAGCGTCTGCCCCCTGGTGGTCAGTGCACATCATAGCAACTGGTCATTCAGCCTTAACGGTCGCTTAGGCTTTTATTATATAGACTAGAGGCCCGGTGCACAAAAATTTGTGCACTCGGGGGGGAGGGGAGGTCCCTCAGCCCGGCCTGTGCCCTCTCACAGTCTGGGACCCCTCGGGAGATAACGACCTGCTGGCTTAGGCCTGCTCCCAGGTGGCAGAGGGCAGGCCCAATCCCTAGGTGCAGCCCCTGGTCGGGCTCAGAGCAGGGCTGATTGGGGAGTTGGGGCGCCGCCCCTGTCATGCACAGAGCAGGGCAGATCGGGAGGTTGTGATGCCACCCTCAGTCACGCTCAGGGTAGGGCCGATTTGGGGGTTGGGGCACAGCCCCCTGTCACACTCAAGGCAGGGTCAATGGGCAGGTTGCGGTGCCACCCCCTGTCACGCACAGAGCAGGGCCAATCAGGGGGCTGGGGAGCTCCCCCCTGTCACTCACAGGGCAGGGCCCATCAGGGGGGTTGGGGCTCCGTACCCTGTCACGCACCGAGCAGGGTCGATCGGGGGGGTTGGGGAGCTCCCCCCGTCACGCACAGAGTAGGGCCAATAGGGGAGTTGGGGCACCGCCCCGTCACACACAGAGCAGGGCAGATCAGGGGGTTGGGGCGCCGCACCCTGTCACACTCAGGGCAGGGCCGATGGGGAGGTTTTGGCTCTACCCCGTCACACAGAGCAGGGCCAATCAGGGGATTGGGGCACTGCAGCCTGTCACACACAGAGCCGCAGGGCAATCAGGGGTTTGGGGAGCTCCCCCCTATCAGGCACAGAACAGGGCTGATCAGGGGGTTGGGGCGCCTTCCCGTCACGAACAGAGCAGGGTGGATAGGGAGGTTGTGGCCCCGCCCCCTGTCACACACAGAGCCGCAGGGCGATCAGGGGGTTTGGGCACTGCCCCCTGTCATGCTGATCCCGGTGCCGGGAGGCCTCGCAGCTCCGCTGATCCCGGTGCTAGGAGGCATATTACCCTTTTACTATATAGGATAGAGGCCTGGTGCACGGGTGGGGGCTGGCTGGTTTGCCCTGAAGGGTATCCCGGATCAGGGTGGGGGTCCCGCTTGGATGCCTGGCCAGCCTGGGTGAGGGGCTGATGGCTGTTTGCAGCTGGTCACACACCCTTCAGGGTGGGGGTCCCCACTGGGGTGCCTGGCCAGTCTGGGTGAGGGGCTGAGGGCTGTTTTCAGGCTGGCGGGTGACTGAAGCTCCCAACTGCTCCTTTTTTTCTTTTTTTATTCTGGGCCAGCTTTAGCTCTGAGGCTTGGCTCCAGCTCTTAGGCCTCCGCTGCTGAAAGCAGGTTTCTGGCCTTTGTTTACCTTCTGTATTTGAAACAATGTTGTGATCCTGCTGGCTGAAGCCGGGCCGACTAAAGCAGGTTCCTGGGATTTTGTTTAGCTTCTATATTTGTAACATAGTTGCTTAGAGTTGCAGCTCAGAGGCCGGCAAGGCAGGCAGGGAACATTGGTTTCCTCCGTCACTGAAGCAAGCAGGCCTCATGTTAGTTTCAAGCTGCCTGGCTGCCGGCCGCCATCTTGGCTGGCAGTTAATTTGCATATCGCCCTGATTAGCCAATGGGAAGGGTAGTGGATGTACGCTAATTACCATGTTTCTCTTTTATTAGATAGGATGTTAACTAAACTTATTGTGGCAATCAGTTCACAATATATTCAAGTCCTCTATGCTGTACACCTTAAACTTACACAGTGCTGTATGTCAATTATATCTTAATAAAACTACAAAAGAAAAAGGAATGAAGTACTAATACATGTTACAACATGGATGAACCTTGAAAACATTATGCTGAGCAAAAGAGTCAGACATAAAAGAACACATACTGTATAATCTTACTTACATGAAATGTCCAAAAACAGCTAACATACAAAGACAGAAAGTATATTAGTGGTTGCCTATGTCTGGGGTGGGAATGGAGAGTGAGTGTAATAAGCATGAGGTTTCTTTTCTTTAGGGTGATGAATCTGTTCTAAAGGTCAGCTTTATTGATGGTGGCACAACTCTATAAAGATATTAAAATTCACTGACTTATACACTTACAATAGGTGAATTTTGTGAAACATAAATTGTATCTCAATAAAAATGTTGTTTAAAAAACTGAGAAAAGTCCACAATGTGGTCTGAAGACTTAAGACCTCACTAAGCAGGTAGTACAAGGGGCAGTTGGAAGGACACCTCCTATAAATACAGAGTGGCTCAATGCAAAATTCATGAGGGCTGTAACTGCATCACCAGGATGCCATTGACTTTTCACTGTGATATTCCAGTGCTGTGCAATGGTTCTTTCCAGATCTTCAAAGGTCTGTTGTTGAACATGGAAGAGACATGAGAAGTTACTGTAGAGCAGTCATGACAAACTGGCATTGCATGGTACACCTTTAGCTTGCTGAGGGATTTGAGTGTTCCACATAATATTTTTAATGCAAATTAATTGCAAACATTAACAAATGATAGAAATCTAGATTTCTAAATTTTCTCCTAAGAAGAGTCCTGCCCACTAAATCTAGATAGCCACAAAGCAACTATTAGCTGAATCTGCTAAGTGACTGACCCCAATGAACACGAATGCACACACAACCCCAGCCTGGTCTGTGGCACTTGGATTTATCACCTGCCTTGTCTGATCCTGTGAATGGTGAGTTTCTAGTGAGAAAAATTCCAAAGAGCTAGAGTGGCTCACAGCAAGATCTGATGGTAAAATGATTGCAGACAATAAATCTAAAGAAGAATGTGCCAATTAGAAGCAAAGCCTAGAGAAAGAGAGGCAAATATTGGTGCAACCTATCCAACCACAGGCTACAAATAACTCATTTAATTCTTCTTACTGCTGAGGAAACTGAGGCTCAGAAAGATTAAGCCACTTTGCCCAAAGCCACCCACCAAAAAAAGCAATGTACCAGTAGATAGATTTCTGACTCCAGAGTTCCCTCTCTTAAGCCAACAGCTTCTCCTCGTATGCAGGGCCTTTGTATGACTCTGTCCCTCCATGCAGATGACATTAGGCAGCTAATGAAATCAAGGTTCCAGGCCTGAGAGGCTGAAAGCGACTCCACATATGGGTTCTGCAATCTATACTCTTAGAGGTTATTAAGATATTAAATATGTTTTGAATGAACAAAGCATTTAGAAATTCCAAATTCATCTATAATGTAGTTAAATTTATCATAGAAATCAAAAGTACTCATGGGCACAAGATACTTTCCAATTCTTGTTTTCTTATTTAATTCTATTCGCTGCATTATTATCTCAACTGTCTTCATGATACACCAGCAACAAAGAGAAAAGACAGGAGGCTGTTGATTACTAAGATCTTTAAACTCTGATAAATTTGATCAAATTATGTATGTAGTAGTTAAAGTGTAAGATTCATTTCCAAATGAACATCCTCCTAAAGAGGATGAGAAGAGAAAACAGCAACCATCACAATATAAGGCCTTGGAAATAAATCCTCCAAAGGAATTCTGGTATTATCTGGCCCGGTCCAACTGGACTATCTAATCTTTTGTTAAATAACACTGAATTGTTCTGTTGTTCTTCCAGAAATGCTTTTGTCCTACATCAAAAGCCCTAATTGTAGTTATCAATCAGATGAGCCTATCTACTGCAAATTGCAATACAAATACCACCAATTCCAACCAACTTGGAAGATACTCCAGGCTCCAGTAGCTCTGCCCCAGCATCATGATGTGACTCCCAATGTCACATCTTTTTTCAATGGTCCTATTTTCCACAGCTGCTGTTACGTCCACCTGTCTTGTGTGAGGTATCTGTTCTGGCAATTCATTCTCTTTCTGTTGATCACAAACTAAAATAGTGGAATAATGACTATTTCCCATTTGCTTTGTGATGCTAATATTTCAATATACTTTCAAAATTGGGCATTTGGCTACCTGACCTTACCTGTCCAAGGCAATGGCAGGAAAGCTGAGGATAGTCACAGAGCAGAAGACTTTATGCAAAAATTTGACGACCTTGCAGAAGAGCATGGTGTAGATCCACCAGCAACAGTGAGGACTGGTGCTGAGGACGATGTCGAAGGGCACACAGACCAGGCTGGCACAAATCCCCGAGCAGGCCAGGTTTTTAATGAACCTGTTGGTGACAGATTTGAACACGGTTGTGCGGCAAGTTGACCATAACACCATGAAGTTTCCTGGCCAAATATTCAAAATAAATAAATAAATAAAAATAAAATAAATTTTAAATAAAAAGAAAGAAGAAAAAAAGGAAAGAAAACACAGGTTAAAAAAGACTGAAAAACCACATTTCAGAGTTGATTTCAAAGGATTTAACTTAAATACTTGCATATTATATTGTCAATTTATGTGAAATCATTTAAATCATTTACATACATCTCCAAAATTCTGGAAGAACTTTTAGTGGTGAGTTTCGTTACTTTACACATATCCTGTTGTGGCCCTTAATAGCTCTTATCATAATTATTCATCTGTTTACTAGCATTCCGATACTGACTCAGTCTCCTCTAAGTAGTATAAACAGTTTGCTTGGAATTACTTAGTCTCAGGCAGCCTACTCTCACCAAGTTTGCAAATGACTTCCACATCGCCAAACTCTGCAACAGAAATAGGACGCAAACCACAGGTGCAATTTTAAATTTTCTAGTAGCCATATTTTTAAAAAATGAAAAGCAGGTAAAATTTTAAGAGTGTATTTTATTTAACCCAGTATATCCCAAATATTGTCATTTCAACATGTAATCACTACTTTAAAAAAATAGTAATGAAATATTTTTCATTCTTGTTTTTGCACTCGGTCTTTGAATCTGGTGTGTATATCTTTAATTGAAATAGAATTGACAAATACCATTGTATTAGTCTTAGCTGTACATGATGTGCATCTTATAGTACATTTCAACTTGCACTAGTCACCTTTCAAGTGCTCAATAGCCACATGCAGCTGGTGGCTCCTATACAGCGCTGTCCAAGACCTTTAACAGAAATGACACATTTGACTAGCTCTCTTTGAGCATTCTCCTCTCGTGGCTTCCATGACCTATAGTCTCCCGGTTTCCTCCTATCTTCCCACCTCTCCCATGTCCTGGCTATTCCTAGTTTTCTTTACCAGGCCCTTATCTACCCTCTCTCCAAAACCTCTTCCTAGATTAGATTACCCATTCAGGGGGCTCTCTATTGAAATGCTGATGACTCCCACATGTTCTAAACTAGGCCTCTCCTCTCAACTCCAAACTCTTATTTCCAACTACACATCTGATTCCCCACACCTCTCAATCTGTCTCCTCTTGATCAAGAGCCTAGGTGATCTAGGTGCCTTCCTGGCTCACTGGGCACCAGTTATTTTGGCCTTGCTTTTTCTTTAATGAGGATCAAGGTTGGGCATGTTTCAGTGCCTCTGCACATTTTTTTATACTGCCTCACATGCTCCTCATATGTCTGGTTCCTTCAAATCTAAGTCTTAATGTAATTGCTGTCTCCTCAAAGAGGACCTTCTCTATCTTTTTATTTTAAATACTCACTGCTCCTCCTTCCATTTTATAGTCTATTATAATATCCTGTTGTGGCCTTCATAACTCTAATCATAACTATTAATTTGTTTACTTGTTTCCCCTCTGTTTCATGAGGATAAAAACCATGTCAATCTTGGTCATGTTATAATTCTACTGCCCTGCTCAGTATGACACACAACAGGCAGTTGATAAATGTTGTTGAATAAATGAATTTGTAAGATAAGGGAACAAGCAGTAATTGACAGTCCCTGCAGTAAGAGGAACCCTTTTATAATAGGTATATCATGTGAGGGTATTCTAAGCCATTAGTTCCCTCAGAATTACTATACTAGACATTCTGAATCACAGCAAATAGGTACGGAACTGGGAACCCGCATTTGTAACAAGAACCCCAGATACAGTTGGCCCCCAGAATAAAGTTTCAGAAATACCTCTTCCACACAGTTTATACCACCACCACCCGCCACCCCCAAGGCTCACAGGGACCAAGTCTTTAGGTACGCAGGGCAGCCTACTCTACTGGGGGTGCTTTTACCTGGTGAGAGAGCCAGGTCAATTCGGCCAGTCAGTCACGACCCAAGGATACTGCTACCTCCTGTGCATACACTTGGAGAACGGCCTCCAATGAACTGAGCACAACAGCTCAGCCTCACTCGGAAGGAGCGTGGTGGTACCAGGGGAGGGGACAGCAAGGTTCCAGGCTATAGCCAGTCACTGCAAGCGGCTGCCTCTGCACCTCAGATGTTGGCATAACTCACTGTCAAGAGTCTCTCTTCAAACACAATATTCTATAGCTACTTCTTATTTGCCTGACAAAGTAGAAAAATAGCCACTGTGTTTAGGTAAGTAGGCCACTGCTGCTTCTAGGAAATTCTCTATTTAACTTTCCTCACATCAGTAGCTGCCTCACTGAGATGAAGCCAGCCGTGTGAATATATATGTACACACATTGACTCAGCGGAAGAGCTGTTTTACTCATATCACCACCTCTGGCCCCCTCAAGCTATCCTGTCACCAAGGTGATGGAGCAATAATAATGTGACGCTCCACTGATTTGGGGAATTGTTTTTCCTGGCCTTTTTCCAATGAAGCACAGGTTCAAATCTGGCTGAAGTAGCTTTCCTCACTTCAGTTTTACAAACAGGACTTAAATTCTGGTGACCATCTAAAAATGAAATAGCCTTAAAGAAATCTGCCTTGAAGAGAGTGCACATGTCACAGTATCTTCAGTTGTCAAAGTCATGGTTTCTCCAGTCTATTGAGGGACTTCCCATAAAGGCAACCCTTCTTTGCTATCAATCAAGACTCTTAGGCGCTTCTTTTTCTTTCATCACTGTCAATCTTTGTAATTTGGCAGGTTATGCTGAACAAAACATTTTGAGTCACCAAAGAAACAGGAAAATTCATTACAGAGGAGGGGCCACACTTGGGGCCAGGATCACTCAAGCACATAGAAACTTAAACTGATTTCCATCATTACCCTCCTACTCTACTCTCTTATCTTTCCTTCCCCTCTCTAGCATGTCAGGCATACTTTTTCATTGCTTTAAAAAAATCATACATTTTATTAGTATGTCCACACTTGTGAATAAGGAAACTTGTTTTCAACGGTAATTACTGACACACCCGAGACTCCTATAATCATATTTTATTTCCACTAATTATAAAACTCTAGGAGGCATCTGGAGCCTAATCCCTTTTGCTATTAAGAACCTGAAGCTAAACTAAGGAAAGCTATGTTCTTTCCATGGGGCAACGTTCAATCCCACTGAGCCACACCAGCCATTCTTGAAGGTTGCGTGAATGGATCGTAACTGCATTCTGTAACCCAGTTGCTGTGCATTTTACTGCAAATGCCAGGTGTGGACGTTTAAAAGTAGAAACCTCAGGATCAAAGAAACAAAGGTTGATCCTGTTAAAATATTCAGGATCCTGTTAAAATAAATAAATAAATATTTATAATAAATAAATATAAATAGTCATTCATATGACTAGAGATTTTTTTGTTTCATGAGGTGTTTACATCCTTTGTTGTTAAAGCTATTTATTGCCTTTGAAAACAGTTCACCTTCCTTTTTGTAATACTATAGCGTGTGATGCGGTCTTAATGTGTGTTAAGGGAACATCCATGTTTGCAATGGAAATCAACACCACTACTACTACAAAAATAAATTCAACCTTTTGGGTTAAAAAATACAAACAGGTCAATGTTTTATTTAACAAAAAGGTAGCCCAGGCCCATAAATAATATGTGCTATAAACTAGATAGATATGTAAACACAAAAGCTAAAGTAAATGATTCAGATGCAGTTCATGTGACACTGATTTGGTTTTTAAAAAACTGCCAGAAAACAAAAAAGTGTGAGATTGATGAATTAAATCCATTTTAAAGAAGTACAGAGGTACAAAAGTAACTTACTCAGTTTAGCAAAAGCATTCAATAGTTCTCTACTGCCATTAAGAAAAGGCAAATCCAAACTTCTCAACATCAAACAATACCCTTTAAGATATGATTTCTGGATGCCCCCACACTTAATACCCAAAGTTTCAGCATCCTAATGGAATGGAATGAACCTATAAACCTAAGAGTCAAATCCATCTTTTCCTCTGAATGCTTAAGTGTGCAGCCCAAGCAAAAGCCTCAAAAGGGACTTCCTTCTTAAGAGAGAGAGAGGGAAGGAAAGACAAGAAGGGAATAAATAACAGTGTAGAGAAGGCAAATGGTGGTTAGAGGGTTACAAAAATCTTCCTGTTAATTAAGTTCTGTGAACCTGGGAGTAGGGGGCATAAACATTAAAAGTTGAGTTTCAACGTTCATACTTCCAAAGGAAAGTTTAAATAGTTCTTTAAGAGATTCTATCTTGCCCTAACCGGTTTGGCTCAGCGAATAGAGCGTCGGCCTGCAGACTCAAGGGTCCCAGGTTCGATTCCGGTCAAGGGCATGTACCTTGGTTGAAGGCACATCCCCAGTGGGGAGTGTGTAGGAGGCAGTTGATCCATGTTTCTCTCTCATTGATGTTTCTAACTCTCTATCCCTCTCCCTTCCTCTCTGTAAAAAAATCAATAAAATATATTTTTTTAAAAAGATTCTATCTTATTCTGATTTTTTAAATCTATTTTTAATACATGCAAGTAAATTTCTCAACTAGCCAGAGAATCAAGTGCTGGTTAGCTGGTAAGTAGAGCTTTTTTGCCACTGGTATCAGAATTATGGCCATCAACAGGAATTGGGGGGCCGGAACCAGCTTGTAGCCAGAGGGCTGTGCCTAGCAGTTTTCAATACAATTTGCTCTTCCTCTCAGTCTAAACATTTGAGCCTCTTCCTCACTAATAAAGTGTCAATTTGCTGCAACTTGTGAATAGACTAATACCTGCCCAACTTTTTAAGCTGATCACTATTAGCATGAGAAAATTATGTTATTTTAGTTACAATTAATTTGATTCCAGAGGTTTTTCTGAAATGATACAGGAGATTCAAATTAAAGCAAGAACTGAATTAGCAGGAAGAAGCTATGTAGTAAGCTTATTAAAATTCATGGTGAATTTTACATAGTTACTTTGAATGAAAAGCAGCTTATGAAATATATATTCCCAATCTAACCTCTGATGATTTCTCTTTAGAAAACTTGTTCCCAATGAATAATTTAGATAAAATATTAACAGGATTCACTTTTGTAATACCTAAGAAAAATTAAGAGACTTCAACAATAGCCTCTTCCCGTCAGCTCCCGGGAGACCACACAAAGGATTTTAGGTGAGTCTACAACAAATGCACATTATGTTTAGCGACAATGGTATCCCCAAAGACAAAATGTGTAGCACAATCAAGACAAAAAGATCCCAGTAACCTTTGCCACTGGGGCTTTCTCGTGGAAGTCATAAAGCCCCTGAAATTAGCTCAATCTCTCACATCTCTTAACATACCTAATACACAGCCAGAAACACACAGATGCATAAGGTAAAAAGGAAGAAAGAAACACAGAGTCTGAAGTTGCTGACACTTCTTTCTTTGACTAAAATTTTTTCCATAAAAACCAACTAGATTTTCATAGCTTCACAATATACCTTGCTCTCTGATCTCTCACATTCAGTCTATTAACCTCCCTGACACGTATATTGTTCTCTAAAAAGCTATGGCTTAGGATATTAGCCCCAACGAACTGACAGTGCTGAAACACTTTAATAACCTCAGGTTTCATTTCCTCCTCAATAGGTGTTTGGAGAAAGCTTCCAGAGAAAAGGAGGAATTAAGTTATCTAACTCTATCATTAAGCACCCTCCCCTTAGATCTTCATCCAAACAAGCCGTTCTTATCTGAGTGGAGCAGTTCACTGTCCATCTCACTGAGAGGCCCTTCCTGTATTAAACTGCTCATGGAATCTTTGAAGGCAGGGTCCATATTTTCTGCACCATTCATATTGCATTTAGCCCAGAGGGATCATTTCTCCCTTAAAATACTGTAAATTAGGAAGCCTGAGAAGAACCTTATCTGAAAAATTCTGTTGACTGTCATGTGCACCAGTTTTATATCCAGAAGTTGCTTCATGAATACCTATGTACATAAATAAATAAGAGCTTGAAGCTTGATATTACTTCATAAGAATGATCAGAATTGGTGTGTGGTTTTTTTGTATACTCAATTTTGTAGGTACATCTACTGATGGCAACTGCCTTTGATCAACAAGTTGAATGTTTACTATCTCTCCATTGTCAATACACAGTGTCAGAGCAGCTTGGGAGAGACACTCAGCAATGATCCATCATGTTATACCATAATTAATCCAGTGAACATACAAGGAATGCTCATGCACTTTATTATCCTACTCTCTCTGTTCCAGTAACTGTAATTATGCAGTCTAAAAGGGAAAATGATGTTGTAATAATTTCCAAAGAACATGAGGGTAAGGTAATTGGAGGTCTCAGAAAGGAAAGTGAGCCAAATCCTGCTTAAGTCCATGGGGGATCCAGAACCAGCATAGTTGATGTGAAGTAGAAAAAGTAAGATTTTGGAAATGGGAGTCTCTTATTCCTAATGATCTGGCACAATCTAACAATGACATTAACTAAAAGTTTAAAATTCCATTCCCACTTCTTTGGTGAAATTTGGGCAAAGAGGCAAGAGAAAGGGGAGAGCCTGGAGTGTGAGGAGCAAGGAATAGTATTCTAATTCTTCTAATAAATTTCAGATCACTCTCCCACTTCGTGGAGGTCACATGTGCTTTAGAGTATACCATACTTCCCTGCTTCCTTCACCACTTTCACCCATCTCTGCAAGTAAAAAAGCCAGCAACAGAAGGTGGCTGTAGAGGAGCTGGCACAAGGAAAGCTGGAGCAGCAGATGGGATAAGAGTTGGAGGCAGCCAGATCTAGGACAGGGCCAAAGATACATGGCCAAGGCAGGGGAAGGGAAGGCTTTGGAAGGAAGCAATGGATCTGAAAGTCACTGCAAAGTTGAGGACAGAACACAGAGGCATTAAAAAGATGAGTGACTACGCATAGCCCATCAGAGCCTACTGACAACATAAGAAAATGGAATAAATGCTCAGACAAAATACTAGCCAAGAACTCCGTAGGAAGGAGGGAGTGGAGTAAAGCAGGCAAAATAAGAGACTGACACATGTGTAACAAGGAAGGAGCTTGATAACTGAGATAGTCCGGCCCGTGGGCCATATAAGGCCTGTGAAATCATTTGGTCTGGCCCTGCCAAGGCATTAGGGGTGAGTTCATTAAATGTTCAACCAAATACAACAGGTTAATTTTTAAGTCAATAATTTTGTAGATGGCCCTTGCGGAAAAAAGATTTCCCTCCCCTGGCCTAGACCCTAAACTTGGAAAATACGTAGTTGCTTGTGAGGCAAGAACTAAACCAGCAAGCTGTAATTACAGGCCTTGCAGATGTAACATGACTTTGGAAGTACCTATAATGAAGTGCATGTATGTGGGTGGGCAGAAACAGTATTTTTCAGGAAGCAAATTCTAACACTTCCTTCTCTTTTTTCCTCTTCTGTCTCCCTCAAGTAGTAACAGGATGGAGAGAGAGAGAAGAGGGCAAATATCAAGAGCAAAATAACATGGAGAATAATTTCAGTTCCATTTATCTCCCATGCCATGTCTCATTTTATATGTACACTTCCCAGTGACATTTAAGGAAACCCAGGCTTTCTGAGCCTGCATCTTCATTAGTCACATTGGTGAAAACTGGACAAAAGGTTCCTTTGCTTTGTGTCATGTTCTAAAGTCCCAGGATTTGCGATTATGGTGACTATAGTGACAGATAAACAGAGGAGAATGCTAAAGGATGTCCCAAAATTCACGCAAGAAGTAATTTTGATAGAAAACACAGGTTTATAATTGAAAATTGTAAATTTTTTATTGATTCATAAAGTATATAGTATAGGGTTATGTATGGAATAGCATATCAGGTGAATGGCCTCCACGGCTTTGCTGGCACATACGCACTCTTTTGTTGAAATTTTCCATGACCATTTTGCATAAATGTGGCTGAATTTTGATGAGGCTCATTTTCATCTGATGGCTTGGTTAATCAACAAAATTGTCACATTTGGGGTTCAGAAAATCCACGAGTGATTGTTGAGAAACAAATGCATCTACAACATGTCACTGTTTGGTGCGGATTTTGGGCTGGAGGCATCATCGGATCATTCTTCGAAAATGCGGCTGCTCAGGCAATAACAAAAGAGTGCGTATGTGCCAGCAAAGCCGTGGGGGCCATTTACCCGATATGCTATTCCATACATAACCCTATACTGTATACTTTATGAATCAATAAAAAATTTATAATTTTTAATTATAAACCTGTGTTTTCTATCAAAATTACTTCTTGCATGAATTTTGGGACACCCTTTACTAACATTTCAGCATTTCATGAATAATCAGCTTCCAAATCCTGCATTCTTCCTCTAATATTAGTTGATTTGAGTAACACTGAGTTACTTACCATGAAATTTTCCTGCTGGTTCAAAATAAAATCAGCATGAAATGCTATTAGCTTACTTAAAGCACTAAGATCAGTGAGAAGATGTGGCCTCTTATCTTTCCATTAGAAAACAAAAGGTAAGGGGATAATTTTCTATCCTGTGAAATATCAATTTTCCACTTTGTGGGTTTGTAAATTACTGGCTTTCATAGTGTAATCAATGTCACTGATTCAATGTGGATGAAATAAATAAGATAAAATATAAAATCTGTTCACTTCCGCTAAGCTCCAATTTCAATTAGTCTTGCAGCTGACATTATTCTTATAAAGGTTTAAGCATCCAAATACCATGGCTAATAGTAGAACATTTATTAGCCAACAAATTTTAATATTACCCCAGATAAGAAATAAAAGTGAGCATATATACAATGATCAAGAAAACAGTGACAGGCTGCAACATTTAAAATCATCGTTTTTCCAATAAAGAACTCTGTAATTCTTTAATTGAAGTGAAATGATAAAATTTACAACATTAAATAGACTTTATACACTCATATGGATAGAAGAAACCATAAGAATCATTTATAGTTTCTTTGTTTCCAGATAGGACTATGTAAGTTTTATACAGAGAAAATAAATTTTTGCTAATTGTTAAGACTTCTGGGAAAAGCAGTATCCTAAGGCCCTGAGGGTAATCAGCCTCCAAGATAGATGGCCAATGATCTCAGCCTCCTGGTATTCACATCCCTGTGTAGACCTCTCCCATGATGAACAGGGCTGACATATAAACAATAGGAAATATTAGAAATGGCAGTGAGACTTCCAAAGCGACGTCATAAAAGGCATTACCACTTCCATTTTAATCTCTCTTGAATCATTTGTTCTGCGGAAAGCTAGCGGACTACATCTTAAGGAAACTCAAGAAGGCCCACGGAGAAACTGGAGTGATGAGGAACGGAGGCCCCCTTCCAACAGCCCTTTCAAGTGAGCCAACTTGAAAGGAGACTCTCTAGTCCCACTCAAGCCTTCAGGTGACTGCGACTTTATGAGACCCTGAGCCAGAAATACCTATCTAAGCTGCTCCCAAATTCCGGGTGCCCAGAAACTGAGATAATACATGTCTGTTGTTTTATGTTGCTATGTGTTCAGGTCTGCCATTTAGACACACTGCGTAGACTAAAATTTACCTGGCAAGGCTGCTGTATTAAATGAGGTAACATATAAAAGGTGCCAAACACTGCCTCATCCATAGTGTTAAATAACTGTAATATTATGTATCATTAAGTATTTTTAAACTATTTTTACTGATCATCATGCAACTACAAATTAGTGAGACTTATTTCTAGAAGTCACAAAAGGTTTCACAATACTCACCGAGCAACTACAAAATAATGTTTCTTCAGAGTGTTAGACTTACTTATCCTTCCTTTACAAAATACAAAATAAAAATCCTTTAAACTTTTCTCTTGGATGCAATCCTATTAACTCCTGAGAGCAAATCTGTTTACTCTTTCTCTAACTTTCTCAGAAGTATAGTGAACACCAAACAACTAATAGTCCTTTAAAAATGTTTACAGCTTGACTTCTTTGCATCAGCAATAAAATTAATGAAATCAGAAAATATAGCTACTCGACTGGCAAAATGTGGGTTGCCCTCATTTGCCCTGGTAAGTGACTATTTGAATGAACATAAAAGCCGGAGTCAAGGCACATCAGTTCGTAGCCCTGGAGATCAGAGATGTGGGATGGCAGTGAGGGCCTGATGGTAGCAGCACCCACATTTACCTTATGAGATGACCTTAACCATATCAAGGCCTTGGTTTTTTTCCCATTTTGGACATTAGGAACTTACATAACACTTACGTCCAGAGTACATTCTACTGGTTCTCCTGCTACTACTTTGGCCCCTTCTCAGCATCTTCTGCTGGCTTCTCCTCTTATATCAGGGCTCAACCTCAGTCCTTCTCATGTTATCTTCCCCTAGCCTTCCCAGACTATGTATGACCTTTCCCAAATTTTAATAGCTTCCAGGTTTATTGCATCACCTCACCTCTTATCTGATCCCTAGACCCAGATATCCATATACCAACCAGATACCCATATGCCTACCCAGCATTTCCACCTAGGACTCTCACAAGTATTGCAAACTTAATATGTCAAAAACTAAACTGCTGACCTTCTTTCCCAATCTCCCCTGACCTCCAGTATTATCTGCCTCAGAAAAATGCTTATTTTTAAAGCGCTTAGGAACATCAGTCCCCTTCTTGAAAACTTCTGTTGCTTTCCCATTGTTCATTAAGACAAAGCCAAAAGTCCAGCCTGCCCCAATCACTGGTTCATGTGAGAATTAGAAAAGCTTCCCCTTCGCTACCATCTGTTCTTTAATCATAATGAATATTTGATTTTGAATATGAACAGTGTCACCTAGAGTGAATAGTGTAGCAGCTCCTATGGACCTTCTCTTGAAGCCCCAAAATTTCAAAGCTCTCTTGCCCTCACGTGACTGTTCCTTCTGGCTTCCATCCCATCCTCTCTAAGTTTACCTCATTCTTCAGGTCTTCTTCAAAAGAAACCTTCCTTGACCACTACCACTTTCAATCCAAAGCAGGCCCTCTGGATATTTATCATGCTGATTACTTCCTGTTTGCGGTACTTACAATAATGGGAATTAGTTAATCATCTGTGCCAACCTCCAGTAATTCATAAGCTTTAGGGGGGCAGGGACTTCATCTAATATTTCTACCATTACAGCCCGAATGCCTAGAGCAGTACGTGGTAATCATGAATGCTAAATATATATTTGTTGACCATAAATGAATAAATAAATGGAAAAAATGAATACACACAGGAGGAGCATAACCCATGAGCTCTATGCATACTAGTTATATAGGATCCTATTTGGACCCCAAGTTTGAGGGGAACCCAGAAGTAAGATTCTGGCTACTTATCACAAGCTCTTCATTGCCTTGAAAATAGTTTTGGTTAATTTCTGAGTTGTTTTTTAAACACATGCTCACTGTTATAAATTCAAATGGCTCAGAAAAGTCTGGAAAGAAAGGAAAATCACCTGAAATCAAATCACCTTAAGATAAATATGATTAACATCCTGATCACCATCTTTTAAAACATCTCTTTCTGCATAGAAACATAACAATATGTAAATGATATTTTTAAAAAATGTTCTTTTTGCTGGACACTAACTTCTTAAGTAACTGATATGAACACACCTTTCTCCATTTTCATTATTTAATGATACATAAACATATACACTGTATTTACTGGCATATATGGTGGTTTGTTATTATTTCTTTTGCACACATAACATTTTATTTTATATATGTACAATACATAGTGAGAAAATCCATGATGTGAATATATCAGTTTATTCAGTCTTTGTCCTCCAAATGGGCATTTGCTTTATGAGGTTTTGCCATTATAAACAATACTGTGATAAATACTGTTGTACATATATGCTTATTTTCTGGTGTTTCTATTTCTGTAATATTGATTTCTCATTTCCTTCAGCAGGCATACCTTGTTTCATTGTGCTTCACTTTATTGTGCTTAATAAATGTTGCATTCTGTTTTGTTTTGTTTTACAAACTGAAGGCAAGACCCTCTACCAACAAAAAGATTACAACTTGCTTCATTGCAATACTCACTTTATTGCAATGATCTGGATCCAAACCCACAGTATCTCTGAGGTATGCCTCTAGAACAGCGGTTCTCAACCTGTAGGTTGCGACTCCTTTGGGGGTCAAACGACCCTTTCACAGGGGTCGCCTAAGACCATCGGAAAACACATATATAATTACATATTGTTTTTGTGATTAATCACTATGCTTTAATTATGTTCAATTTGTAACAATGAAAATACATCCTGCACATCAGATATTTACATTACGATTCATAACAGTAGCAAAATTACAGTTATGAAGTAGCAACGAAAATAATTTTATGGTTGGGGGTCACCACAACATGAGGGACTGTATTAAAGGGTCGCGGCATTAGGAAGGTTGAGAACCACTGCTCTTGAACCTTTTCCTCCAAAATACCTGCCTGCAGCAGGTGCTATCACTTCTCATTGATTTTTGCCAATCAATGGATGAGAGGTTATATGAAGACCCAGAAGGAGCAGTCTCTGTGCCCAGTGCTTCATGCAAAAGGCATCATTTGCAGGGCACCATTTTCAGAATGGATTTCTGAAAAGTAATCCAGCTGATTTGGGGTTGAATGCTGCTCTAGTCATAAACTCTGTAATTACTTGAGTCAGGCAGACTCTCGTACATCAGTGCTATTTAACCAGATTATATTCACTGCCGTATGGAGAAAAACACCCCCAAGAGAGTATTAGCATGCATTGCACTGGGGTGCCTGCTTCATAGCATGCTGGATGAGAAGGAAGAGAGAGAAAGAAAGAAAGCTTATGCCTCAGAGGAAAGCTACAATACACAACAGGATTATAGCACAGCTCTGGCCTAAGAGACATCCAAATCTGAGTGAGACAGAGCAAAGCAGAGCAGAGAATCAAGGGTGCTGACTAGAAGGAGAGGTAGAAAGTCACATTTATTTATTGTTTATTTATGAAAATCTGCATGCTGCCAGGTTGGTGTGGCTCAGTGGTTGAGCACTGACCTATGAACCAGGAAGTCACGGTTCAATTCCTGGTCAGAGCACATGCCCGGGTTGCAGGCTTGGTCCCCAGTAGGGGGCGTGCAGGAGGCAGCCAATCAATGATTCTCTCTCATCACTGATGTTTCTCTCTCTCTCTCTCTCTCTCTCTCTCTCTCTCTCTCTCTCTCTCTCTCCAAATCAATAAAAATATATTTTAAAAAAACAAACAAGAAAATCTGCATGTCTATTTTATTTCCATTAGAAAAATATTAGCTGTATAAAATTTTGGTCCACTTCTTCTTTACCTCTACCATTCAAACTTAAATTCTTAATTTTACTCAAATAAAAGCAGAATCATATATCTGACATGATAATTAAATATTTCAAATCATTAAATTAATAGGATTTCAATGAATTAAGTGTACTTTTTATTATTTTTCAGGAATAGTAACTCATCTTCCCTACATGTTATTCCCCTTTAGTTTTACTTTTTGAGGAACCATGTAATGCATGTCTCTTTTCTCATGTCTAGTAATAAGAGTGATACATAAGTGAAATTTATAACATCGGTAACTGGATTCATCATCTACTCTTCAATCACGGCCATTCCCCTTACTATATGGTATTTTCCATAATACTTCAGATATTTTAGTCAGCTTACACTTTTCAACATCAGTTGTAAAAATTAAGATGTTAAATTAAAAACATTATTAAATTGCAAATTAAATAACACCAGGACCCCTAGGGTGATGCTGTTGTGAGAGGGCCTTGGATCGCTCCTGTTTCAACCTCAACACCGCCTCCTTTGAGCAAAGCAGCAGCCTGGTAAGCAGCTCTCACAGGAAAACTCCTCTTGAAATACTGTTTGTAGATTTCATAACTTCGACAGTACCGAAGTTACGTCAGCCAGCAAAACAGTTGTTTTTACCACATAGTAAAGTCACAGCCTGCAGCTTTTATAATTTCATCCATTTTCTAAGAGCTTATTTAGCTTCCTCTGCCACCCCTCCTGGCACAAGCTGTCCACTTGAAGGGTCCATGCCTAGCTGTCCCGACCGCAGGGTCTAATGGCCCCTGGGGCCTTCGCGATGCTGATCACCTTTCTGATCAAGAGCAACATGGCTGACTAATCCTTTGCTCTTGAGGCCCCTCTGAACAAAGAAGCCCATACACTGTACCCACTCACATCTCACCTGGAAAGTCACTTTTAGAAAAATTCATTCATTATGCAGCAAAGGACATTGAGAGGGGGTACACTTCTAAAAAAAGGGCTGAGAGGTTTTCATAGCTGAAGCAAATAGGGTTGAGGGGTGCTTAAGAGCCAGGAAAACCTTAGGAAAGGGAGACACCACGGGAAGATGGATGTGGTTTTAGAAGGAAGGGTGTAAGGAAGGTTTGGAAGCTGCTCGCTCTGGGGAGTCCTTACCACTCCACTCCCCTCACTCCATGTGCTCCTCTCTCTAAACCCAAAATGCTAGCCACTGGAAGGTCCTCCGTTCCTGCAGGGAGCTCCCATAGGTCCTGCAGAGAGCACAGCAGAGCAAGGCACACGCTGACAGGGTGACCACTGCAGAGCTGGGTGAAGCCAGAACACCCACAGCATCTGTACACTTATATTATCTACTCATTCCTCCTCACCCCTGTAACCTTTCCAGTGGCATTTACATGATATCCATCTTTTTTGATAGTTTTAAATTCATACAGTGCACATCAGCTCCTATGACTAAAATCCACTGTACTCACTGAAGCTGCTTCTTCAGCTCTTACCTGGAGAAAATAGCCATGGAGGCCTGAGAGCAGCTAGCTGCAAAGGTGCCATTAGGACCAGCCTCTAAGAAAGAACCCTTGAAGCATGGTAGCCATCACCTCAGGTAAAAACGGCTGCTTAATTTTTAACCCTGCTATTCTGGCTTCTGTACTTATTTGCTTGCTAAAATAATAGAGAAATTATTTTGATTTTTTGAACTTATATAAATCATCCCATTCGATTGAATACCCCATTGATTGTGGTTTTACTGGTCTTTCAAAACACATTCCTTTGCACCTGGAGACCAGGACACACAATTGCTTTAATTGCTCCAGAAAATGTGTTTCTGTTGACTCTGGTCCCAAAACCTGAAACTATAATTAATCTTTGTAAGATAACTAACTTGCTCAATTTAGCTTCTGTAACAAACTGCTTTTGCAAACCAGGGTCCTCATTCCAAACCTAGAGATGTAATCAATGCCTTTGTGATATTTGCCTATGTAAGTCTGATGTTACGGGCATTCGGCACTGCGAGATTTGGAGCCGCATCTCTCTCGCAGTCGCCGGCTTCATTGATTAAATGACTCATTGATTTGATTTTGCGTCCTGTGTGTTACTCACGGGGTGCATTACAACACCCTCACCACTGACAGGGGCATCCTAAGGGAATGGCATAAATGGAAATTAAAATAAATTAAAATAATCACAGCTGCGAACAGACTGTGGCAGAAATGAAATAAAATGTATAAAATCCAGTATTAAAGGGTATGAAGATATAAACATCTTTACATGTTTTTGGTGGACAAGTAAATGGCTATATATCTGGAAAGTAACTTGGAAGTATCTATTAAATGCATGTACCTTGAATAATCCTACTTTTATGAAACTATCCTACAAATAAAAGAATCAATAGATAAGATTGTATGTTCAGATATGTTTGCTGAAGGACTGTTGACAGTGACCCCAAATTTAAAACAAGCTGAATGTTTATCATTAGGATAAATTGTGGGGTGTTCCTATATAACACAGGGAAATATGTGGAAAGATACGTCCCAGGCTGTCAATATTGAGTACCTCAAGTAAAGCAGAACTGGGGGATGGCATAATAAATGTGTGTAACTTAATTTGTTTTTAAACTAAAGAAGTGAAAGGGAAAATGTTTACACACACACACACACACACACACACACACACACACACACACACACACACACACCTCTATTACTAGCCAGCCTGGTATGATGCTGAAAAATGTCACCTTCAGGGGTTAATTTTTCTATATCCAAAAGTCTATTGTTAAAATACAAATACTCTGGTCCGCGACGCCGAGCCGAACCGGACCCGCAGCCACCATGAACAGCAAAGGTCAATATCCAACGCAGCCAACTTACCCTGTGCAGCCGCCTGGGAACCCAGTGTACCCTCAGATCTTGCATCTCCCTCAGGCTCCACCCTATACCGATGCCGATGCTCCGCCCGCCTACTCAGAGCTCTATCGTCCGAGCTTTGTGCACCCAGGGGCTGCCACCGTCCCCACCATGTCAGCTGCATTTCCTGGCGCCTCACTGTATCTTCCCATGGCCGCCCAGTCTGTGGCTGTTGGGCCTTTAGGCTCCACAATCCCCATGGCTTACTATCCAGTTGGCCCCATCTATCCACCTGGTTCAACAGTGCTGGTGGAAGGCGGGTATGATGCAGGTGCCAGATTCGGAGCTGGGGCTACTGCTGGCAACATTCCTCCTCCACCCCCTGGATGCCCTCCCAATGCTGCTCAGCTTGCAGTCATGCAGGGAGCCAACGTCCTCGTAACTCAGCGGAAGGGGAACTTCTTCATGGGTGGTTCAGATGGTGGCTACACCATCTGGTGAAGACCCAAGGCCACCTCTGTGCCGGGAAAGACATCACATACCTTCAGCACTTCTCACAATGTAACTGCTTTAGTCATATTAACCTGAAGTTGCAGTTTAAGACACATGTTGTTGGGGTGTCTTTCTGGTGCCCAAAATTTCAGGCACTTTTCAAACTTAATAAGGAACCATGTAATGGTAGCAGTACCTCCCTAATGCATTTTGAGGTAGGGGAGGTATCCATTCATAAAATGAATGTGGGTGAAACAGCCCTAAAAATCTTCCTTTAATTCCTCTGGAGTAATACTGTACCATACTGGTCTTTGCTTTTAGTAATAAAACATCAAATTAGGTTTGGAGGGAACTTTGATCTTCCTAAGAATTAAAGTTGCCAAATTATTCTGATTGGTCTTTAATCTTTAAGTCTTTGATTTATATTGCTTGTTTTAAGTGAAATGCATTAGTTGTCTGCCTTTTCCACCTTTTGTCCCACATCCCACGCCCAACCCATCTTCCATTCCCTCCCGCCAATCTCCATTGAATCAGTGGTGCAGGACAGAAAGCCAGTCAGACTCATTTCCTTCTCTCCTTGCACTTGTCCCCACCTGTCATCGTTAACTTGTCTTTCACAAGGATCCTCTGAAACCCCGTCTGTGCCCAAAGCACAGACCCCATTATTTCTGTTTTTGCATCTCCTCAGGCAAAAGTGGAGGGTGCCTTTTGGACCCTCCTCATAGGCTCTCTTCATACATGAACCAAACCCAAATTTGCTTTGGTGCCAGAAAAACATCTTATTTGAACAAAGGATAGCAACACAAACTATAAACAACAGTTTGTTTAAAATGTGTGTGTGGGGGGGGGAGAGTGGGGGAGGGCAAGGAGGAGGATGTATTTCATAAGCCTGATGACTTTAGAGCCAAATTAAGGGGAGTTGTCAGATTAAAAAATTGGTTACCATTTATTGTCCAAATGTCTGATGCAGCCACTCATGGCTCCCAGTAATTCCTAAGCTGGGTTAATGGGGCCGTGTGAATGCCTCTACACAATGACTTGAGTCCAGTGAAATCTCATTAGGGTTAAGAATATTTCAGGGATCCTTAATATTTTAATTTTTGTTTTTTGCAATTGGGTTTTTATAATTTCAGTTCATCTAAATTTTGTGTTCTGTACATGTGATGTTTGACTGTACCATTGACTGTTATGGAAGTTAAGCGTTGTATGTCTCTCTCTCTACACTGTGGTGCACTTAACTTGTGGATTTTTTTATACTAAAAATGTAGAATAAAAATTGGAAAAAAAAAAGAAAAAAAAAATACAAATACTCTTAAAGTTGTTTTTTTGGCCCTTAACACTTGGGGTATAGAAAGGAGATGATGTTTTGATTGCTTTCTAACAGGCTGAGAGGAACCTCCTTAACTAGGACAGGTAGGTGTCTGTGTGGGGAAGATATAAGAAAGGCCCCGGGCTCCTGGCCTGACTGACATGCATCTTGCTTGACATTGACACCTTGTCTGGGAAGGAGAACCGAAAGAGAGGAAAAGGCACTAAATGAAGAGGTGGTGGGGCACAGGCATTTCCTGCTTTCTTAAAATGCTATGTGTAAGTTCACACTTATCATCTGACTGAGATATGGTGTTCCTAACTCACCATATAATAAAGGACTTTGGACCACCTATATTAGGACCCTAGTCCCTATCCTCTTCACAAGCCCCTTTGTTCAAGAAAGAAAAATTCAGACTTTATGAGAAACTCTACCCAGTGTCTTGAACACAGGGAGATGAAAAGCGACAAATTTCTGGGAAGTTGGGGGAAGAAGGAGGTAATCTAAGCTTAGAAGAAAGTATAAAGAAGATCTAATTTAGATGAAGAGGGCACCAGCAGATGTGGAATCAGGGCCTGATGGTTGAAATGGAAAAGGAAATAAATGTGGTGGTCACAGGGGCACCCAGACTTTGAGAGCAGGTGTGAAATGCCCCATTTGAGATTTATTTGGGGGGTGGGGAGAAACATTGATCAATTGCCTACCACACAGTCCTGACCAGGGTTTGAACCTACAACCTGGGTATGTGCCCTGAGCAGGAATCACACCCACCACCCTTTGGTGTATGGGATGATGCTCCAACCAACTAAGCCACACTGGCCAGGGTGCCCCATTTGAATTTGAAGAGGGCTAAGCCCTGCAAGTAGGGGACAAAAGCCAGAACGAAATGGCTTCACTAGCATGTATTTATAAGGTAATTTATAATAAATTTTAAGAGTATACTTCTAAATCATTTTTTAATTATCCTTAGTTTGGACCATTGTTAGACTCACATACAGCCTCAATTTAATCCTGAATATTACGAAGCCTATAGTACAGCCACTCCCACCCCATACACCACTGCTACCATGAAAGTTGCTATTAACTGTAACAGGGCCCAGATTAGCCCATTACAGTGAATCAAACAGCCACACCCAGGATCACAATTTGCAAGTTAGCCCACATCTGGAGTTTGAACATACCAGCTGAATGACATATCAATAGCACTCTCTGATAGTGCAAACAATTATTACATAAGCGTAACTCTGCCTGAGGTAGGAAAAAAGCCAAATTCCAAGCTAACATGTCATCTGGATTTATAATGAAATAAATCTCTCTCTACAAATGTTATTTTTAAAATACCAGACATCTGATGGCAGCGGGTGTGATTAAAGTGTGGGGGTGGGGGAGGATAATGCTGACTTCAACAAAAAATAGCTTAAAGATCTCCTGTGAATTGAGCCCAGTTTGAACACAGAGTAGCAAGTGCTATCTTCTTTTCTATGACTTTGATTCATTTCCCTCTTTTAATTTTCCCTTCAATTCTAGGGGAAGCTTGTAAAGCTGAAAGCAAACCTGTTAAATAGCTAGGAAGATAGTCTGTCACTTTCCATTGAAGTTTTCTCTCTTTCCACTGTAAAAGTAGAAAGAATGGCATCAGTAAGGTGTTGGGAGGATTGCTACTATTGCTCTTTTAAATTTTACCCAAACCTAATGCTACACAATTAGAAAAATAATAGTTGACTCTTGAACAACATGGGTTTGAATTGCACTTATATGTGGATTTTTTCTGTAAACATTGTTAATGTATTTTCTCTTATGATTTTAATACCATTTTATTTTCTCTAGCCACTTTATTATAAGAATACTAGAGGCCAGGTGCACAAAATTCGTGCAGAGTGGGGGTGGGCGGGGGGGTCTCTCTCAGCCCAGCCTGCACCCTCTCCAAACCAGGACCCCTCAGGGATGTCCAACTGCCGGTTTAGGCCAATCTCAGGGATCAGGCCTAAACCAGTAGTTGGACATCCCTCCCACAATCCAGGACCACTGGCTTCTAACTGCTCACCAGCCTGCCTGCCTGATCACCCCTAACTGCCCCCCCTGCCAACCTGATCGCCCCTGCCTCCCCCACCAGCCTGGTCAACCCTTACTGTCCCCTCTGCCGGCTTGGTCATCCCCAACTGCCCCCCCCCCCGTGCTGGCCTGGTTGCCCCTAACTGCGCTGCCCCCCGCCCCCCGCCAGCCTGGTCACCCCACGCAACCTGCTGTTCAGTCATTTGGTCGTCCTCACTAACTCCCCTGCCGACCTGGTTGCCCCACGCAGCCTGCAGTTCAGTCATTTGGTCGTCCCTCACTAACACCCCTGCCGGCCTGGTCGCCCCAGGCAGCCTGCTGGTCATTACTGTTACTGTGATGGCATCCTAGACAATTTGCATATTCCCCTATTATTAGTATAGATAATATGTAATGCATTTAATATACAAAATATGTGCTCATCGACTATTTATGTTATGGGTAATGCCTCTAGCCAACAGTAGGCTATTAGTAGTTAAGTTTTTGGGAAGTCAAAAGTTATACACAGATTTTCAACAGTGCAGGCAGGGGTCAGCGCACCTAACCTCCACATTGTTTAAGGGTCAACTGTATGTAATAAAGCCCCTAGAGTCCCAAATATTTTTTTCATGGCCTTTGCCACAAAAAGTTAAATCAGATGCTGATTTCTCCCAATATCCTCAGGACATCATCTAAATAGTACAGAGCAACAGAATAATGGCCCTCTAATGTCAAGATTCATGAATATTACATGAGTTGCTTATAAAAATGTAGTTTCCTGGTCCCTTCCCCAAACCTCCTGACTCACAGTGTGTGGAGTTGGGCCTACAAATCTGTATTTAATAAGCCCCAAGTGATCTTAAACAAAGTAACTGGGAAACACTGGATTAACCACTAGGAAACACTGCTATAAAATATGTATTTAATTTCAAGCCATATTATATAGCTATCAGTTTGGCTTTTCACTCTGTATCCAAACCACAACTAGATAGCACTCATGGTTCACACTATAGACACAGGCTAGATAAGAAAGCCAATTCTTTCAAATTGTTCCTGGTAACCTAATGGGAGTCCCTACCTCCTCCCCATAACCTCCCTCCTCCACTGAAAAAGAATACAAAAGTTGAGAGTTTGAGCAAGAACCTATAGGACACATAAGGTCCTGGCCAGGAAGTGCCCATCATTTTCCTTGGCTTGTTGTCTTAAGGAGAACATATGCTAGAACATTGCCTCAACAGTACAAGAAGCTGAAGAATCAAAGTTGGACAGCCCAGCAATTAAGTCAAACCAGTTCAACTTCCTCTCAACCTCTTCCATCCCAATCCAGCTGGGAAAAGTGCTGAGATGATTCTGACTCTCCTAGGGAGACCAATCATCCTGGTCTTCCCAGGACTTTCACGACTGAAACTAAGAAAATCCTGAGCAAACTGAGATGGGTTGGTCCCTCTGCTTTCCTCCAATTTTAACCATACCCAGACCCAGCTCCTCAGCATGTGTGTCACCAGTACCAGGGAAGCAGCTCCCTGGGAACCTCAGACAGAGAGGGAGGCAGGCTCAGATAGGACACCACTCACTGACAGGCCATTTTCAGACCAGGTCCAGGCCCACAAATTCTGGTTCAAAAGTAGAAAACTTATAGCTCTGAAGTCTAACCAGAGAGCTCAGAGAGATCAAGTAACACGGGTTCCTTGCTCTCAGGTAAGTCTCAATCTGCAGAGTCCGAAGCAGAAAAACCCAGTTATTACAAGTAAGAAACTGAGTTTCCCATTCATGGACTCTAAACCTACTTTTCCCACTAGATAAGATCTAGAAGTTAGAGAATAACTAGTAAGTTAACAAATAAAGAGGATAATTTCAGAGAAGAAGTGGAAACCTTGGGACCAGGGAATGACACGATGGTGAATTCCCTGGGTTTTCATTTTGCCTCACATATCCCAAACATAGAACTGAAAAAGTCATCAACCTGGTAACGCCAATCGGCACAGACAAAAATAAAACAAAACAAAGTGAACAAACAAAAAAATCCTGCTTCCTTTTAGCAAAAGAATAGGAAAGGGACAGTCTAACAAGTCAGAAAACTTTTAGACAATTATGAATGACACAGAAAACACTGTGACCCTGCCCATATCCATGTTGAGAAATGTCAAGTGGAGACGCCAGACTTCCAGCTTCACCAGGTTTTAATGGGTCACCCCACGTCCCCCATCAGAATGGTATCAGAAAGGATGTGGTAGACACTCAGGACTTTCCCCACCACCTAGCAATAAGGCCAACACCTCCCATGAGGTACTCGAAAGTCATAAGGGAGTGGTCATGTGGCACTTCTACCCCTCACACCCAGGGAGGTGTCAGTAGGGGCCTAGTGGAGAGCCCAGCTATGACCCTACCCAGCTCCCCTGCTGTGTGCTTCAACAGGAGCTGAGTGGGATATCTGGGCCTCTACCCTCACCTGACAGTAACAGAGAGGCACACCCACCTTCCCTGTCACAGAGGTGTCACAAAGCAACAACTAAAACAGAAGAGATAAATAGGATCTAGAGTCTCATAATATAATTCCCAAAATATCCAGGTTTCAACTGAAAATCACTCATTGTAACAAGAACTATGAAAAATCTCAAAATTAATGAAAAAAGATAAGAGATGCTAAGACCAAGAATACAGACATTAGAATTATTTTAAAAAAATATATATTTTATTGATTTTTTACAGAGAGGAAGGGAGAGAGATAGAGAGTTAGAAACATCGATGAGAGAGAAACATCGATCAGCTGCCTCCTGCACACCTCCTACTGGGGATGTGCCCGCAACCAAGGTACATGCCCTTGACCGGAATTGAACCTGGTACCTTTCAGTCCACAGGCCGACGCTCTATCCACTGAGCCAAACCGGTTACGGCAACATTAGAATTATTAAACAAGTATTTTAAAACAGCCATCATAAAAATGCTCCAATAAACAATTATGAACATTCTTAAAATAAATAATAAAGTCTCAGCAAAATAAAAAAAAATCCAGAAAATATAAAAAAAGAAACCAAAGAAAATTTTATCACCAAAAGAATATAATAACCAAAATAAAAAACTCAATGAATGGGCTCAACAGCATAATGGAAGGAACAAAGGGAAGAAACCATAAATTGTAATCTATAATAATAAAAGGGTAATATGCTAATTAGACTGGATGTCTTCCAGACGTCATTCCGGGTGTCCTTCCTGATGAAGCTGGGGCTGGGGGGAAGACAGCCAGGGTCCCAGGTGCCTTCAGGAGGCCCAGGGGAAGCCAGCTTGGTCTCAGGTGCCTGCCAGCGGCCAGAGGAGGGAGGCCCAGGTCCCGGGTGCTGGAAGGAAGCTGGTGCCAGTAGCCAGGGGAAGGAAGGCCTACTCTTGCACGAATTTTTGTGCATTAGGCCTCTAGTTAATGAATAATAACATAAGAATAAAGTCTGTGTTTCACATACTCACAACTGTAAACCTACTTTTGTACCTGTGTGTGTGAGAGAGAGAGAGAGTAAAATCCTGTTAGCTATGGGGAGAATGAATGATAAAAAGCAGGAATAGTGAGAGAGAAATCAGTTAGGAAAACATGAAGTCCTCCAGGTAAGAGATGACTGTGCTAAACTATCAACATGGGAGTTGAAACAGGGAGAAGGGCGCAGATGTGGAATACACTGTGAAGGCATAATCAATAGTATTTGCAGATGGATAATCTGTGGAGGGTGAAAGAAAAAAATCAAAAGTAACTCCTAGGTTTCTTACTTGCACATCTATATAGATAATGGTGTCATTTACTGAGATAAGGAAGAAGAATCTGTTCTCCAGAAATATTTGAGATGTGAGACTATTGTTTAATTAATTTATCCTCTTTTTGACAAATAATCACAATTTGGATGTCAATAATTACCCTACACACGAAGAGTTTCCCAGGTTCAACACAGGCTATGTAGCTTTGAGTGAAATCAATGAAGAAAACATATGTCTGAAAAGACCAGAAAGGAAGCTCTGCTGAGTGGAGAAGCTTGTTTCCAAAATTTCTTCAAGAATTTGAATACCAGAGCAAGACAGGGTTCTTTACTTTGAAGTTGTAAACAAAGTATTTCATACTGTCTACTTAAAATATTTTTCTCCACTCACACTGATATTCTTGTTAGGTGTTTCCTTCCTAATGTCAGTCACAGATGCTTCACCTAGTTAAAGGAATTGGAGGACTATTTCCTTTGAGGCTCAAGACAAGAACCTGGCATTTAAAGGAGCACAACTCAGGTTAACTCTCTAAGTCAGGACTTGGTTCTTCTTCATAAACAACACATTTTCCTTAGGAGCACAAGCCAGAGGGCTACAGCCCCTGGTTGCCATAGCAACTGCAATTTCACACACCAAATTGGTTTTCTCAGAACATAGACTTAGAGTAGCACTTTTTTTTTTTAACATATAGTTTAGCACATGAAGGATTTGGTGCAATTTCCAGTCATCTCTTCTGTCTCAGATGTGTTTTGTTTTTAAAATGTCAGAGTGACTGAAGACCGAGTCCAAAAAAGAATTTCCAGCTTTGCTCTAATTGCTCCTGTGGCTGCTATCTGCCCTTGAACAGTCTCCTTTTGGTGTTGTGGCCCAGGAGTATCATAAGCCCATGTAATCAGATTCAGCCCACCAGGAACAATGATCTACTGGCATATCCTGAAAGAAAGGACCTACTTATTCCTTTATTTCATGCTGTTCTTATACTTCGGTCTAGTGTTTCCTGACAGCCCAGAAAAGAAAAATGCATGATGAAGTTGCTCAACTATATTATGAGAAATAGGAAAAAGAATCATGAAGGCAATGGTTTCTTGTTTCCAAATGGCCCCAGAGAGCATGTAAAGCATATATACTATCTTTTTCACTCATTGTAAACCTTGAAAATCTACCACAGCCCTCTTTACCTCTGGTCCCAGTACAAGACCTCAAAATATTTCTCAACACTGCATTCCAGGCAGCTGCCACTCCAAATCAAATGGAGTTGGTACAAGCATTGACATCTATTTGCTATCTGGGACTAGAATCTTAGCCAGTGTTTCAAAAATCAAGTCCAGCACTCCGTGGTAGTCAAAAAGGGATCCTAAGATTGCAAGGCCAGCTGAAAATTAGTTATTTCCTGGGTGACTTGCTTATAAAGCCAACTAGTCAGTTAATAATTCAGGCAGTATAAAATCAAACATGCATTATTAGGAAATGTGTTTGCTAATGCCAACAAGGTCAGAAGGTAATCCCAGGTGTACCTGTTAGCTTTTTTTTCTTGACGAGAGATTATATACTTAGTTAACCAGCTATGCTACAAATATAATAGTGCATCCGATTTTTTAAAGTATCAGATTTTTAAAAAGTGCAGGTGTAATCAGCTCAAAACTATCATGGAAAAGCAACTTGGAGTACATTATTAAATCAACCCATTAAGAGCTATCATCACAAAGACAAGCAATAACAAGTGTTCATGAGGGTGTGGAGAAAAGGGAACCCTCATGCACTGACTATGGGAATGCAAATTGGTACAGGCACTATGGAAACAGTATGGAGGTTTCTCAAAAAATCAAAAAAAGAACTACCATGGAAGAGAACCAAGATGGTGGTGTAGGTAAACACCAGTACTCACTGCCTCTCACAGCCACCTCAAAATTACAACTAAAATACAGAGCAACCATCATTCAGAACAACTTGAAATCTGACTGAATGGAAGTCCTACAACTAGACAAGTAAAGAAGAAAGCACATTGAGACTAGTAGGAGGGGCTGAGGCACAGAATGGGCTGGGCTGGAACCCACGTGCAGCATTTTTTTTTAAATCTGGAATGACTTCTGGCCCTGGAGGAGAACCAAGATGGCGGCATAGGTTAACGCCGGAGTTTGCTGCCTTGAACAACTACTCCAAAAGTGAAACTAAAAAATGGAACGGACATCACCCAGAACCACAGGAACGCTGGCTGAGTGGAAGTCCTACAACTAGGAGGAAAGAGAAACGCATACGGACACTCAGAGGAGGCGCAGTGCTGAAGTCAAATTCTGAGGTGCGGAGTGCGCGGAGCGGGCTGGCGGCGGAGGGCGCGGTTGGCGTTTTCAATCTGGAGGGAGTCACAGACTCTGAGCTCCAGATACAGGCGAGTCTTTAGGGACCCAGACTCAAACGGGAGAAGCGGGACTGTCTGGCTTCGGTCAGAGCGAGTGCAGCTTTCTCTCTGAGCTTTGCAGCGGGTGCTGGGACTCAGGTGCCAGCTTTCTCTCCGAGGTTTGCAGCGGGTGCTGGGGACAGGACTGAGAGTCGCCATAACTGCTCTGTCCGGCCCACCCTGTTGATCCTGTGCGACCCGCCCCACCCAAGCCCTGCACAGAGGCATTTGCCGGATAGCCTCAGGCAAACGCCAGATTAGCACCTCCCTAGAGGACAGAAGTTCTCTCACTGCAGACACAGCTGATTCTCACAGCCACTTGGCCTGGAGGTCAAACCCTCCCTGGTATTAGCTACAACAATCAAGGTTTAACTATAAGACTGCGCACAAAGACCACTAGGGGGTGCACCAAGGAAGCATAACAAAATGGGGAGACAAAGAAACAGGACAAAATTGTCAATGGAAGATATAGAGTTCAGAACCACACTTTTAAGGTCTCTCAAGAACTGTTTAGAAGCCACCGATAAACTTAATGAGATCTACAAGAAAACTAATGAGACCCTCGATGTTATATTGGGGAACCAACTAGAAATTAAGCATACACGGACTGAAATAACGAATATTATACAGACTCCCTACAGCAGACCAGAGGAGCGCAAGAATCAAGTCAATGATTTGAAATGCGAGGAAGCAAAAAACACCCAACCAGAAAAGCAAAATGAAAAAAGAATCCAAAAATGCAAGGATAGTGTAAGGAGCCTCTGGGACAGCTTCAAGCGTACCAACATCAGAATTATAGGGGTGCCAGAAGATGAGAGAGAGCAAGATATTGAAAACCTATTTGAAGAAATAATGACAGAAAACTTCCCCCACCTGGTGAAAGAAATGGACTTACAGGTCCAAGAAGCGCGGAGAACCCCAAAGTAAAGGAATCCAAAGAGGACCACACCAAGACACATCATAATTAAAATGCCAAGAGCAAAAGACAAAGAGAGAATCTTAAACGCAGCAAGAGAAAGAAACTCAGTTACCTACAAGGGAATACCCATACGACTGTCAGCTGATTTCTCAACAGAAACTTTGCAGGCCAGAAGGGAGTGGCAAGAAATATTCAAAGTGATGAATGCCAAGAACCTACAACCAAGATTACTTTATCCATCAAAGCTATCATTCAGAATGGAAGGTCAGATAAAGAGCTTCACAGATAAGGAAAAGCTAAAGGAGTTCATCACCACCAAACCAGGATTATATGAAATGCTGAAAGGTATCCTTTAAGAAGAGGAAGAGGAAGAAAAAGGTAAAGATACAAATTATGAACAACAAATATGCATCTATCAACAAGTGAACCTAAGAATCAAGTGAATAAATAATCTGATGAACAGAATGAACTGGTGATTATAATAGAATCAGGGACATAGAAAGGGAATGGACTGACTATTCTTGGGGGGGAAAGGGGTGTGGGAGATGCGGGAAGAGACTGGACAAAAATCGTGCACCTATGGATGAGGACAGTGGGTGGGGAGTGAGGGTGGAGGGTGGGGCGGGAACTGGGAGGAGGGGAGTTATGGGGGGGAAAAAAGCGGAACAAATGTAATAATCTGAACAATAAAGATTTAATTTTTAAAAAATCTTCTAATTAAAAAATAAATAAATAAATAAATCTGGAATGATATCTCCAAGGCCTCCTGTGAGAAGCAGGGGGTCCCAGCCCCACACCAGGGTTCCAGAGCTGAGCAATTCCCATAACTCTGGACTGTAAAACCCAGTGGGGACTGAGGCTGAGTGACACGGAGGCTGCTGGAGACCCAGGTGTTCCCCTTTAACAGCCGGCACACAAATTCACAAGGTCTCTCTTTCTGAGCTCCAGCACCCAACGGCTTTGGGGGAATTCAGGGACATACAGGGAGGAACTAGGCTGTCTGGCATCAGGCTAGGAACTTGGGAGCAGATTTCTCCCAGAAAGGGGTGCTCATAGGGGTTGTTGTTCCTGTGTAGGGACCTCCCCCCTAAGGCAGAGCTGACCAGCAGTTATATCTGAGTTTCATCAGTGTGGCCCACACTGTTCACTCTACTCTGGTTATTCCCTGAGACCCCACCCCATCCAATTTGCAGCCCTACCCACGCTGTTTGCAGTGGCTTTTCCATATAAATAGCCTGTCCTGGCTCAGGCTTTAGACTTTGCTAAAATCTCTTAAGCCGCAGCAGCTGGAGTCAACATGCCCCAAACCTATCAATAAAAGGCCCAAGATACGCACACTAGCACCAGCCTCTGGGACAACTTCAACCATGCCAACATTCGCATTATGGGGGTGCCAGAGGAGAAGAGAGAGAGCAAGATATTAAAAACTTATTTGAAGAAATAATGACAGAAAACTTTCCCTACCTGGTCAAAGAAATAGACTTACAAGTCCAAGAAGCGCAGAGAGTCCCAAACAAGAGGAACCCAAAGAGGCCCACACCAAGACACATCATAATTAAAATGCCAAGGGTTAAAAAGACAAAGAGAGAATCTTTTTTTTTTTTCTTTTTTTTTTACATTCTGGAATAGTTTATTTCCTTGTCACTGTTCAAGTTTTATTGTTACACATCAATATACAATAAAACAAACTTCTAATTACTACAGAGAACCCAGCATCGTCTTATGAGCAGAGAACATATCAAGAGCTTGTAGACTGGTTGCAAATGCAAGGAGCAGATGCAAATTCTATTGAAAAGGTAAATTTATACCCCAAAAAACAATCCTATGCTATTATCGCAAAGGTGCTTACTTCCTATGTATTTGATCTGTATTTCAGATTGTTAAAGAAGGTTACAAACTTTCTGATATGACAAAGAGAGAATCTTAAAAACAACAAGAGGCCCTAACCGGTTTGGTTCGGTGGATCGAGCGTTGGCCTGCAGACTGAAGGGTCCCAGGTTCAATTCTGGTCAAGGCCATGTACCTTGGTTGTGGGCATATCCCCAGTAGGGGGTGTGCAGGAGGCGACTGATCAATGTTTCTCTCTCATTGATGTTTCTAATTCTCTATCCCTCTCCCTTCCTCTCTGTAAAAAATCAATAAAAAAAAAATATATATATCTATATATATATATATATATATATATATTAAAAAGCAACAAGAGAAAAGCAGTTAGTTACCTACAAGGGAGTGCCCATACAACTGTCAGCTGATTTCTCAACAGAAACTGTGCAGGCCAGAAGGGAGTGGCAAGAAATACTCAAAGTGATGAATAGCAAGGACCTACAACCAAGATTACTTACCAGCAAAGCTATCATTTAGAATTGAAGGTCAGATAAAGAGCTTCACACACAAGAAACAGCTAAAGGAGTTCATCACCACCAAACCAGTATTACATGAAATGTTGAAGAGTATTCTTTAAGATGAGGAAGAAGAAGAGGAGGAAGAAAAAGATAAAAAATATGAACAATAAAATGGCAATAAATACATATCTATCAACAACTGAATCTAAAAATCAAAATAAATGAACAAGAAACCCAATGAACAAAATAAACTATAATGAATAAAATAGAAAAAGAGGCATGGAAACATGGAACAGACTGACGAATCTCAGAGGGAAGCTGGGGGAGGGGAGTGAGAAGAGATTAACCAAAGACTTTATATGCATATATGCATTACAATGGACACAGACAATAGGGTGGTGAAGGCTTGGGGAGGGGCAGGAACCAAGTGGAGGGGGGAAATGTGAGGAAAATAGGGGGGCATCTGTAATCTCTTAACAATAAAGATTTAAATAAACAAATACATACTAGAACTACCATAAGATCCAGCAATCCACTTCTGGGTCTATAGTCAAAGGAACTGAAATCGGGATTAGTGGGTGAATGCATAAAGAAGATGTGGTATATATACAATGGAATATTATATTCTGCCATGAGAAAGAAGGAAACCTGGTGTTTGTGAACTTTGAGGGCTTATGGTATGTAAAATAAGTCAGACAGAGAAAGACAAATACTATATGATGTCACTTATATGTAGAACCTAAAAAAGTCACTTAAAAAAAAAGTATAGTAGTGGTTACTGGGGACTGGAGTGGGGGAAATGAGGAAATGTTTGTCAAAGTCTAAAAAGTTAATTATAAGAATAACAAATTCTTTAAATCTAATGTACAGCATGTTGATTACAGGTAATAATTCTGTAGCACATACTTAAATGTTACTAAGAGAGAAGATCCTAAATGTTCTCACCACACACACAAAAAGAAATGGAACCTATGTAATGGGATGAAGGAGTTAGCTAATACTATGTCGATAATCATTTTGCCATATATAAATGTATCAAATCAACACACTGTACACCTTAAACTTACACAATGTTATATGTCAATTGTATCTCAATAAAAGAGGAAAGAATGAATGAACAAATGAATGAATGAATGAATGAATGAATAATCAAGTAAGCCCATTAGGTACAGGGCTTTCCTGTCTTATTTACCACTGTCTCCACAATGTCTAAAGCAGTGGTTCTCAACCTTCCTAATGCCACAACCCTTTAATACAGTTCCTCATGTTGTGGTGAACCCCAACCATAAAATTATTTTCGTTGCTACTTCATAACTGTAATTTTGCTACTGTTATGAATCGTTATGTAAATATCTGATATGCAGGATGTATTTTCATTGTTACAAATTGAACATAATTAAAGCATAGTGATTAATCACAAAAACATGTAATTATATATGTTTTCCAATGGTCTTAGGCGACCCCTGTGAAAGGGTCGTTTGACCCCCAAAGGGGTCGCGACCCACAGGTTGAGAACCACTGTTCTAGATGGAAATTCTCCACTCACATTATCTAAGAAAAATATCCACAATCTTGACAGCTAGCAACCATTATACAATGTAGCCATGGAAGTAAATATTTTCAGGAATTAGATAGTATAGAGTTACTTTACCTATGATATAGAATGTTTAAGTAATCTACACTAATAAAAGACAAACATGCAAACTGACCATACCTTTGCTATGCCTTAAGCCACACCCATCAGCCAAACAGAGCAACTATATGCAAATTAACCCAACCAAGATGGTGGCTGGCAGCCACGGAGCTGAAGCAAGCAGGAGGCTTGGTTGCTCTGATGATGGAGGAAGCCAACCTTCCTGGCCGGCTCTGAGCTCCACTGAAGGCAACAAAGTTTCAATAATATAAGGCAAATAAACCCCAGATACCTGCTTTCAGCCGGCAGTGGCCACAGAGCGGGAGCGAGCAGGAACCGGCTCTGAGCTCCACTGAAGGCAACAAAGTTTCAATTATAGAAGGTAAATAAATCCCAGAAGAAAAAAAGGAGAGGCTGGGAGCTTCCGTCACCGGGGGGCTTGGCCAGCCAGAAAACGGCCCTCAACCCCTCAACCAGGCTGGCCAGGCACCCCAGTGGGGATCCCCACGCTGAAGGGGGTGTGACCAGCCTGCAAACACCCATCAGCCCCTCACCCAGGCTGGCCAGGCATCCCAGCGGGACCCCCACCCTGATCTGGGACACCCTTCAGGGAAAACCAGCCGGCCCCGACCTGTGCACCAGGTCTCTATCCTATATAATAAAAGGGTAATATGCAAACTGACCCTAACAGCAGAACGACTGGGAATGACTGGTCACTATGACACACACTGACCACCAGGGGGCAGATGCTCAATGCAGGAGCTTCCCCCTGGTGGTCAGTGCACTCCAACAGAGGGAGCTCTGCTCAGCCACAAGCCAGGCTGATGGCTGCCAGTACAGCAGTGGTGGTAGGAGCCTCTCCCGCCTCCTCAGCAGTGCTAAGGATGTCCAACTGCAGCTTAGGCCTGCTCCCCACTGGCAAGTGGAAATTCCCCAAGGGCTGCCGGGCTGCCAGAGTGATGTCTGACTGCCAGCTTAGGCCCAATTTCCCAGGGAGTGGGCCTAAACCAGCAGGTGGTCATCCCCCAAGAGGTCCCAGACTGAGAGGGCACAGGCCAGGCTGAGGACCCTCCTGAGTGCACAAATTTTTGTGCACTGGCCTCTAGTTTAATTATAAAATTATATGTGTCAACATGACAGTAACTGTACCTTTAACAAGGCTTTGCAAAAGAAGTATCTTTTAAAAAAAAAGATAGTGAAAAATCACCATTTAACACTCTGCACCCTTTATAAATGAGCTAAATAATGTACCCAGCAGGAAATCCAACATCAGTTCACATAGAAGAGACATCAGACATCAGTTAGCTGTCAGTGGGAGAACTTCTATTATTCACTTCAGAAATTTCTCATAATAAATACTGCAGACATGTTTCACACACACAAAAAAAAGTGTAACTACACGTTAAATCTTACAGGATAACTGTTACAGATATTTAGATTCAATGTTGGGCATTCTCCCTTTGCTCTAGGTAATTGTTTAGGGCACTTTTCTCCCTGGGGGGCCCTTTAGGTACTCACCATTCCAGGGGCTGTGCTATAGCCTAAATGTTTGTGTCCTTTCCAATCACATATTGAAACCTAATATGATGGTATTTGGAGGTGGAGCCTTTGGGAGGCGATTAGGTCATGAGGGTGGAGGCCTTATGAATGAGATTAGTGCCCTTATAAGGAAGCTGGAGTACCCCCTACTCCCCCCTATCACCCACCTCCCCCCCCCCCAGTCCCTTCCACCATGTGAGGACAGAGAGAAGATGCCTGTCTATAAACCACAAAGTAAGTCTTCTCCAGACACCAAATTTTCTGGTGCCCTGAGCTTGGACTTCCAAGCCTCCAGAACTGTAAGAAAGTAATGTATGTTATTTATAAGTCACTAGTCCACAGTATTCTGTTGTAGCAGCCCAAATATACGTACTAAGATAGACTGTCTCTAACTCCTGACCCTTTAAGCTTAGTCCCTGTTTCTGGCCCTGCCTCTGCCCTTGCAGTGAGAATTCACTTCTCCTAATTTGACTCCCCTGTGTTTAGAACTTATTGCTCCTAGTTCTTTGAGTAACACACCCATGCCCTTAGAAATAGAGCAGCTAACCTTGTCCTTCAAACACACACGCACGCAACACTGCATATCTGCACACACACAATCTGAAACTAAGCTTCTTTCCATATTATTTCCATACTGTTTTGTTTGGGTGGTTGGGTTTTTTTGTTGTTGTTCTATATTGTTTGAACATCAATTTTCATACCACAATATAAAACTAAAGGTAAAAAACAACAACTCCGGAATTGGTAAAAAAAAAATAATAATAATCATGTTTTGCCAGTCATTTTGCTAAAATGTAAAAAGCTTTTCCTATAGAAATATAAGGTAAGAACTTTTAAACATGATACCCTACCTGGTGATATTAGTGACGATGTTCTCCATGGTAAGAAAAGCAGGTTCATTAGTGAGTTTGCTGGCTCATATGAATAAAAAAAATCACAGAGGTGAGAATCAAACAGATTCTAAGAATCTTTTCCAAAAGTCAATGAACCATTATAATTAGTTGCAAATCACAAAATTCTATAAATAACCCATCTGGTCTTCAAGCAGATGTAGCAGCTGTTGTGGTAAAAATCATTCACATTTGTTTATGATTATTCAGTACCAATGAAGGCTCTGACATAATTTTTGTGATCATCAAATGAAAACTGACAAGTTTTGCCACATTTGAAAAAGATGTCTGATATCTATATCTGCTCTTGAAAGGATATGAATGAAGTCTCAACTGCCAAAATTTAATTTTAACCCTTGAATTAAATTTTTTTAATTTAAATTTTCAAAGATCCCTGAAAAAACTGAATCAAAACTTGCTCTTAGTTAAGGCTATTCAACATTATAAATAGACTAGAGGCCCGGTGCACAAAAATTTGTGCACTCGGGGGGGTCCCTCAGCGAGGCCTAAGCCCTCTTGAAGTCTGGGACCCCTCGGAGGATGTCCACCTGCTGGCTTAGGCCTGCTCCCTGGGGGATCGGGCCCAAGCTGGCAGTCAGACATTGGGGAGCAGGCCTAAGCTGCAGTTGGACATCCTTAGCGCTGCTGAGGCAGGAGAGGCCCCTACCACCACTGCTGTACTGGCAGCCATCAGTCTGGCTTGTGGCTGAGCAGAGCTCCCCTTGTGGGAGTGCACTGACCACCAGGGGGCAGCTCCTGCATTGAGTGTCTGCCCCCTGGTGGTCAGTGTGTGTCATAGTGACCAGTCATTCCCAGTCGTTCTAGGGTCAGTTTGCATATTACCCTTTTATTATATAGGATAGAGACCTGGTGCACAGGTCGGGGCCGGCTGGTTTTCCCTGAAGGGTGTCCTGGATCAGGGTGGGGGTCCCGCTGGGATGTCTGGCCAGCCTGGGTGAGGGGCTGATGGCTGTTTTCAGGCTGGTCAAGACCCCCTAGAGGGGACCCCCACCCCATGGAGGTTTGGCCAGCCTGGATGAGGGGCTGAGGGCCGTTTTCAGGCTGGCCAACCTCCCTGGCGCTGGAAGCTCCCAGCCTCTCCTTTTTTTCTTATTTTTTTTTAATTCTGGTGTTTATTTACCTTCTATAATTGAAACTTTGAAGCCTTGAGAGGAGCTTAGAGCCAGCCAGGGCGGGCGGGAGGGAAGCCTCCTGCTCGCTCCAGCTCTGTGGCCACGGCCCGCTGAAAGAAGGTATCTGGGGTTTATTTACCTTCCATAATTGAAACTTTGTTGCTTTGAGTGGAGCTCAGAGCCGGCCGGGAAGCTTGGCTTCCTCCATCATTGGGGCAACCAAGCCTCCTGCTCACTCCAGCTCCGTGGCTGCTGGCCGCCATCTTGGTTGGGTTAATTTGCATATAGTCGCTCTGACTGGCTGGTGGGCATGGCTTAAGGTGTAGTGAAGGTATGGTCAATTTGCATGTTTGTCTTTTATTAGTGTAGATCATAACTTGCATCAGATTCTCAACAAGCCAGTGGCCCATACAAGATGAAGAACATTAAATTAGGGTATAATGCAGCAATCAAAAATAATTTTTTGAAATGTTTCCTTTGTAGTCCTCATCTAGCATCATGTCAAAGAGTAGGGACATTCTATAAGGAAAAAGTGGAGACTAAAAAAAATTCTTTTTTAATATCCTTTCATCTCTTACTACCAAGGTAAGGTGGAGAGCAGAGATGTAGGAATATATTTCATTGCAAAATATCTATATATACAAAAGCCTAATATGCAAAGTTTTCCCTCAGGAGTTCAGCCAGGAGACTGGAAGTTCGATCGCTCGCTGTGACATGTGCTGACCACCAGGGGGTGGCACAGAACAAAGGAAGGCCTCGGCCAGCAGCTGGCAGCCAGGGAAGGGAGGTCCCGGCCAGCAGCTGGCAGCCGCTAGGGACCCTACTCGTGCACGAGTTTTGTGCACTGGGCCTCTAGTTTCTGTAGAAATACAGTAGAGAGTCCCTCCCTCAATGCAGATCTCACTCCCCTTAACAGACAGTATGCAACAGGCAGTGTCCACCATGTGCTAAAGTTACCCTCCTCATCACTTTATCCTCAAGCCCCTTTGCTAACACTCTAATGTGGTTCCTCACTGCTCTCTGGATAAATGCTTTAACCCTTCTCCAAGCTTCCCTCAATGAAGCTTTCCCTTCATTTCAAGAATATCTGCACAAACTCTTTTCTATCTATTCAAATGTTCAATGCTGATAGAGTAACACCTTTTTATAACATGATATACTAGAAGCCAAAAAAGTTGAACTACCTGGGAATCTAACTATTGTGCTTTGTATTCAAAACAACTATGTTCATCAAATATCAACAACATGCTATGTACTGATCCCTCCTGAGTGACCCAAAAGCGAAAATGGAAAGCACTCAAAAACACACACTGGTTAGCACTGTAAATGAAAATGCTGTCAAATGGGCAAGAGCTAATGAAGCTATAATTATTTCATCCAATTCAGCATTTATTTCCTAAGCACTTGCAAATATACAATCCATTGAGTTGGACTCTATGGAAAAAAACAGATTCCCAAAGTTAGAATATGATGGTGGCAGAGGCATGAAAACAACTCAGTAAACTGAGCTGATTTAAATATGTTTTAAATATGTTTTTATTGATTTTTAGAGAAAGAGGAATGGAGAGGGAGAGAGAGAGAAATATCGATGAGAGAGGATCATCGATTGGCTGCCTCCTGCATGCCCCCCTTTACTGGGGGTCGAGCCTGCAACCTGGGCATGTGCCCCAACCAGGAATCAAACCAGTAACTTCTTGGTGCGTGCAATGATGTTCAACCACCAAGCCACACTGGTCAGGTTCAGTAAGCTCCTTTAAGGCTGGAAGAAATGCGTTGTATACTAGTATTAGAGATACAAAACACACTGCAGAAGTCTGACTTGGTGGGCCTTGAAGACTCTATACCTTCTCCTTCCTCCTGCAGAATAGATGAGGACTGATGGAATGTTCCTTCCAAATTGAAGGAGGATGCAGTCAAAGACAGAGAGAAAACTAAAAGTGCATGATGTATGCAGAGAGGGTGAAGGCTATGAGACAGGCTCACAATTGGCACAATAGGACATGAAGTTGGCAAGGCAAGATGAGATCCAAGTGTTAGAGGTTATAACTGACACACTTCATATAGGTTACCAGGAAATTACTTTTATTATGTTATTATTGTTGCTACTATTATGACAGAATGTATGTATGTTTAATCATAATAGAATATAAATAGTGCTTTATTTTTAAAAAATTTTATGACAGTAGGAAAATGGTTTATAGACAGGAAATATCAGAAAAATTAAAACTATTTAGGAGTCCATTATAAAGATGCACATTCTGACAGCTAACACTTCTTCAACACTAAGCGCTGTACTTGTATTATCTCATTTAATCTTTAAGTCAACCTCACAAGGTAGATAAATGGTACTAACCTCATTTTCTAGCTGAGAAAAATTAGGATCAGAGAAGTAACTTGTCTAAGGTCATAAAGCTAGTAGGTGGCAGTATCAGGTTCCCAAATCAGGCCTAACTCCTGAGTCCAAGTTTTTACTTCATTATATCTCAGGTGACAAAGATTAGACCAGGGAAGTGGGAGGTAATGTGGAAAATATTTTTGGGGTAGAATCAAATGGACTTTATGCCAGATTAGATTTTGGAATGAGAAATAGAGAAATCAAATATGACTGAAAGATTTCTGCTCCAGATGTCTGCAGGTAAGAAGGTATAGAGTCTTCAAGGCCCACTACAGAGAAGATGACAGAATAGGACTGAAAACTCCAACACTGGCTGCAGCAAATGCAGAGCTGAATCTGCGAGTCTCATGAGTCTCTTCCTTTGTACAGTAGCACTTCACTCAGAGAAACTGGCCAGCCGTTCAGTAACGTTCTTCTCACTAAGGATATTCAATGGAAGGCCTACCTCCAAGTAGACCAACCAAGTGGGATGCACTGACTTCTATCAGCAACCTGTAACTGCACCCCCACCACCAGCCAGTCAACCCCCACAACTGTCATTAAGGTCATTTAGTTTTCATTTTTTAATTTTCATGGTACTCCTTTTGGCCAATCTATTCATTAACCAGATCTTCTATTACCAAGCAAAAATAGGCAAAGCCAAATGGTGACATTTAAACTGATAAAATATGTCCCCTGTTAAGTTGTTCTGATTTAAACATTTTCCAGGCCAAATGTTAAAATTACTGGGGAAAATGAAATCTGGGAAATAAACCAGCCATGCCTTTTCTAAAACCTAACAACATGAAGAATTCAAAATTAACTATATGAAGGCTAAGTCCCAAGAGGATATTCCTAAGTCCCAAGTGACTTATTTAAGTTTTCAGTCTCTACATGTGTTTCAACCAAATAGGTGGGTGATACTTCAAAGCTTTAACTATCTTCCTCTTCTTTTCATTGATTTTCCTTAGAATTGGACATCTTTTTCTAAAACACATACCTGTAGCGGTAAAAATCCCCCTTCCTTAATGACTCCCCAAGAGTTGACAGCCCCTAAAGAGTGACATCAGGAATTCAACAATGACTCCTCACATGGATGATTTGCTAAGGAGAACAGTCCAATAGCCTGTGAAACTATCCATTTTCACCAGACCAAGTCTTCTCCTCACTTCTACTCAATGAATATTAAGCTAATTGGCATTCATTTTTAATGCTCATTGAACCCATCCTGAGTAACAAATTCCAAAGTTTTTCTATTTCATCAATCACTTTTCTTTCATTCTTTCAGTGTACTGTTAACTGCATAGGGATAGTAGTTGGCATGTGTTATGTGACATAGTTTGTCCTTCAGAAACCTCTTAGTGTCGAATGAGTTATCTCTTGCACACTTGCAGAATTCGTCGTCTCTTCAGCTTTTATCATGTTTACTTTCTTAAGAGCCAATAAAAATTGGGATAACAGAATGCTTCTTACCACTTTCATAGATTACGTGAGATTAATAATGTTCATAAAACCCCTCAAAACTAAGTGTAAGCCCAGCAAACATGAGTCTACCATGGACCAACAGAAAGGGAAGCCAGCACACAACCAATACTGCCATCTGTTGGTGGCAGCAGGCAGAGTTGACTTACTTTTGTTTCCATCTATCAATGTCAGTTTTACATCATTCCTAAATATAGGAGGTGCTACCTCCCTTTTGAACCTGGTAAAAGTAAAATCAGCCATTTCTGAAAACCTATTAGGTTACTATGACAATAAGAATTTCAATATCTATTGCTTCTTTAACTAAAAGGTATCATAAATGGTTTGGTAAGGTTTGTTTTCAGAGAAATGTCTTTGCAGAATACACACTAGATGGACAAATATTTATATCTCTCAGAGTTGACATTTTAAAGGCATTCCTGGAAAAATTCGTATGTTCTCACACACAAGCGAAGTTGACTCATTCATAAATATTTAGCTTTTCAACACTATACAGTTGACCCTTGAACAATATGGGTTTGAACTGCACAGGTCCACTTATATGTCAATTTTTTTAAAGTAAATACCTATACTGTTTTCGATCTGTGGCTGGGAGTCTGCTGATGCAGAGTGCTGTCTGTGTGCACGATCTATTCCATTTTATATAGAGGACTTGTGCTTCTGGATCCTGGATACTCAGAGAGAATTTAAGTTTTAAAGGAGTCAAAAGTTCTATGGGGATTTTCAACTGAATGGGGAGGTGACCCCTAACCCCCACACTGTTCAGGGACCAAGTGTATATTAATAGGTAGTATAAAGGATTAAAAAGACCACTGGATCAAGTGTCGGCAAACAGTCTCATACAATCCACCACTCTATAAGCTTGGTCAAATCCTGACTCAATTTCTTCACATATAAAATGAGATTATAATGCTAATTCTCTTAACTCAATGGGTCTGTTGAAAAAATAAAATGAGATAACATGTAAAAATATCCTGAAAACTAAACTATGATTTCAAAAATGGTCTCATTATCATATTGCTCGTCTCAAAAAAGTTTCTCACACATACACATGCAATCTTCAAGTGTCATCAACTGATTTATCTGGTATGTACTTTCTGCAAATATTTTATCAATTCTATATTCCTCCCAAAGTTTAACTTTTTTAAAGAGTATTGTTTTAAAAAAGGAATAGTCCTGGACAGTGGAATAAAAATAAGTGCTTCAGTTTTCAAATACACTTATGACCCCTTTATGGTCCTACTAACATACATTTAAAATTGATATTAAACATGTAAAATAAGTAATAGATGCCACACTCCATTAAGGGAGAATTGCAGGAACCTCTTTCCCTTTGAACTTAGGACATCTCAATACTAGCACTTTCTTCAGCAAGGAAGTTCAAACCCAATAAAACTGAGTTTCACACACCTCTCTCTCATATTCTAGAATCCTATTAGATCAGTGTGGACTGCAGTTCTCAAAATGGTGTTCTACCATCTGTTTAGTGCTTGAGATATAATGTTAATTATGTTTACGTTCATGTTAATGATATTTATACTTTAATTTCTATTGCTATTATTATAGAATGGCCTATCAAGTCTCTCATCAAAACTAGCATATTTTACTAACTTGCATTCTGGTGGGAAATTTTTGCGGTTGCCAGGGAGACCCTCTAACAATAAATGGACCACAGTATTTTTTGTTCCCCTCAGGTAGTCTGAGAATGGGGGACTGGAGGAATAATTATTTCTTTTCCTTTTTTATAAAATAAGGCAGATATGTTTTATTTGTTTATCCTCACTAAAGGATATGTTTTACTAATTTGAGAGAGAGAGGAAGGGAAAGAGAGAGAGAAGCATTGATGTGAGAGAGAAACACCGGCCAGTTGCCTCCCATACGTGCCCCGACCGGGGATCGAACCCACAACTTTTCATTGTACAGGACTACGCTCCAACCAACTGAGCCACCCAGCCAGAGCAACAATTATTTCTTCAATTCACAAATAGAGTCATATTTTCCAATTCTAGAGCTTGGCTGTCTTATCTGTTTGATTTGATTTGATCCTATTTTTCTTGTGTATGTGTGTGTGTTGTTGTTGTTATTGTTGTTGTTTTGTTAATCCTCACCTGAGGATATTTTCGCATGGGTTTTAGAGAGAGTGGACGGAAGGGGAGAGACAGGGAGAGAGAAGCATAGATATGAAAGCAACTCATCATTCGGTTGCCTCCCGCACGTGCCCTGACCAGGGCCAGGGATTGAGCCTACAACCAAGGAACATACCCTTGACCAGAATCAAACCAGGTACCCTTCAGTCTGAGGGCCAACACTCCATCCACTGAGGCAAACTGGCTAGTGCTATTCTATTTTTCTTAATAAAACAAAAGTCTCACAAGAAAACCCAATGACTGAGAACACCTAACAGAAATCCGTGTTGGTCCTCAGTGCTATTTATATTCTCTCTTTTTAGTTTTTAGTTTGTTGTCTCATTAGGCCTGGAGATATCTCTTTTATCAAAGTTACTATTGCCAAGAAACATAAAAACAAGGTAAAGAACAAAAGCTAACACAGAATAGGTTTATCTTCTCCCCTCACTCCATCCACACAGATATATTCAAATAAACATCCCTAAACATCCCTAAACACTCACTTATGATCATGTTCACCCAAATCCAAATGCAGAAAAACACAACAGATGCCCCATTAAATGTAAGCAAATACTTTTCTAAATATCATTGCCCTTTACCAAATTATCATCCACCTATGAACTAAGTTATAGGTGTACTGAACTCAGCCTCCTGGTTCCCAAATCCATACTCTTTCCACTACACATGCAGTATTTCCTGATAGAGGTGTTCAAAAAAGTTAAACAGGAGTATTTACCTTCATTACAAATATTTCTTGCCTTTAATTAAGAAACCACTTTAAAGATCATTGGAAATAAAGCTCACCATTAAACCAAAGAAAATAAAGACAAAAGTAAATTACTAAAGTGGGTTAGAGAAGGCTGGCTTGCGTGCTGAAGGGCTATCCTTTGAAGTTCTGTGAGCAGAACACTCAAGAAATCCCTGTGTGTTTTGGCTCTGAGGACACAGTCCTTCCTGAATGTCACAAATAGGGGAAAATGAGAACAGGCATTGCTGGACATCCATGTATGTGGCTATGCCTGAGAGGTGGTCCACCTTGTTGAGATTAGAGAGATTATTGAGTACTATAATGGTGGCACCATGGTACCCTAAGCATCATATTTAATGGAAGAAAACTAGAGGACAGATGGAATCAACCTGTAATCTCAAAGACCCTCTGGCACTTCTTCACTTTAAAAATGAAGAAAGTGAGACCTTAAAAGGTTAAGTGATTTGCCCAAGACCACAAAGCAGGTTAGAGGTAGAGCTAAAACTAAATCCCAATTTCTTAGCTCTCTGTCCAGTGCTGAAAGCTTGAACAATTATGGGAATGCTTCATGGAAAAGCCCACCAACCTCTTTCTGTGATGTTGGATGAATATAGTCACAGAAGCAACACTGATTTTTAGTTGCACATAAAGCAACTTTTTTTTAACCCTTACCCAAGGATATTTTTTTCCATTGATTTTTTAAAATATTTTTTTATTGATTTCAGAGAGGAAGGGAGAGGGAGAGAGAGCTAGACACATCAATGATGAGAGAGAATCACTGATAGGCTGCCTCCTGCAAGCCCCATACTGGGGATCGAGCCTGCAACCCCAGCATGTGCTCTTGACCAGAATTGAACCCGAGGCCCTTCAGTCCACAGGCCTACGCTCTATCCACTGAGCCAAACCAGCTAGGACTCCATTGATTTTTAGAGAGAGTGGAAGAGAGAGGGAAAGAAAGAGAGAAATACTGATGTGAGAAAACACACTGATTGGTTGCCTCCTGTATAAGCCCTGACCAGGGCCTGAGCCGGGGAGAAGCCTGCCACCAAGGTACATGCCCTTGACTGGAATCAAACTGGGACCCTTGGGTCCGCTCTATCCACTGAGCCAAACCAGTTATGACACACATAAAGCAACTTTAGCCCTCAGATCTATTGAAATCTTGAGGCAGTTAATTCCACCACATTTCACATCTTTGTTATATATCTAAAATTGTACTCTCTTTTTACACTCTCATCCCTACATTGTTCAAGACTTTCTCTTCCTGACCTTGTTCTCCTTAATCCCTTTCCTTTTCTTACCTCTTACTGTACCCTCTGGAACTTCTATTCCATGGGTAGGACCAACACTTGACAATAGCCTGCCTACTTGAAAGACTATTCCCTGCTGCCTTGGGCCTTAACTAAAACCTGCTTCTCTACTGGATACTGTTCACTCTCCTATGCACTTCACCTCAGATTGGGAATTGGGTCATTAGATTCCTCACTCCCCATTCCTACACCTAGGATACTGCCCTTCCATATTTATGTAAACCTTGGCTCCTTTAAAGCTCATATCATCTGGCTATACTTCCTTTTACTCCATCTTTGTTTCTGTAATCTGCAAGACTCCAGGTAACTCCTTATTCACTGAAGGTTTTAGCACCTGACTCACAGTCCTTACCATTATCTAGGATAATTTCAAAGTGCCATCCAGGTGACCAGACCCACAATTCTTGTACCCATCAACTCCAATGAACCTGAATTTCTCTTTGCTTCACTCAGTCACACAGTGAATACCCTCAACCTAATCATCACTCATAACTTCTTTGGCTCTGGCCATTGTGGCTCATTTGGTTCGGCATCATTCCGTGAACCGAAAGGTTGCCAGTTCGATTCCTAGTCAGGGCACATGCCTGGGTTGCAGGCTCAATCTCGGGTAAGTGGTATGCAGGAGGCAGTGGATCTGTTTCTTTTTCTCCCTCTCTCTGCCTCTCTCTCTAAAAATTAAGAAAAAAAAACTTCTCCGACTAGGAAATCTTAAACTCTGACCACAGTGACTTTAAGGAAGAAAGTTAACTCTACTTTTTCACCTTCCATACACTTCTGGATAATCTACCCCTACTACTCTTGAAACTATTTTCTCCCAATTCATGAATCCATTTTTATTTGCCAATCCAATGGACCCTGTTGTAGTCTTTCTCTGCTGGGCTTGATGTCAGCGGTCACTCCCACCTGAAAACTCTCCACTCCCTTTGTTTCTGGGCCACTTCATTGCCATAGTTCTCCCACATCTGGGACCATTCCTTCACTGTCTACTTCACAAGAACTCCTCTTTAACTTGCTTTTTAAAATGCTCTCTCAACATACTCTCATTAGGTGAACTTATCCACACTCTCATGGTTTGGTCATTTACTCTGAGGACTTCTACATTTATACCCACAAGCTTTAGATTCTTGTATCTAACTGGGTATTCCACAGGCACCTCAACTTGTACCAAACTTAATACCTTCAGCGGTTCTCAACCTATGGGTCGCGACCATCGGAAAACACATATAGCATGTCAGATATTTACATGACAATTCATAACAGTAGCAAAATTACAGTTATGAAGTAGCAACGAAAATAATTTTATGGTTGGGGGTCACAACATGAGGAACTGTATTAAAGGATCATGGCATTAGGAAGGTTGAGAACCACCTCTTATACACCCTACTTTATCCCACCTACTTCTCCCCCTGAACTCCATCTCTCTCTTTATTGATGGCACCACCACAGATCTAGAGACCTCAGCATCATCTTCAACTCTATCTTAACCCAACCTTCATCTCCATATCTGGTCAGTCATCATGTCCTAACAATCACAACACTTATATTTCTTGCATTTGTCACCAGCTCATCACCATACCCTCATTATATCTTACCTAGAATTCTACAACAGCCTCATAATAGGTCTTCCTGCTTCTAAGTGTATCCCATTAAGTCCATCCTTCAAATAGCAACAGAATGATCTTACTAAAATATAAACCTGCACTTGTTTCTGCCCTGTTTAAAACCACTCTGTGGCTCCCTGAGGCTCAGAGGACAAATACCAAGCCTTTATACTGGAGGCTTTGAGGGATCCAGCCTACAGCTTCACCTTTCACCTTTCACTCTCTGCCTTGTAATTTATGCACAGGCACTCTGAACTACTTGTGATTTCCATGTTCCAAGGTGTGCCTCTCACTGGCATATCTCCAGCATTACACTTAGCACAATGAATAACTTTGTTTATATTTCTGTCTTTCCCAAAAGACTATGCGCTGATTCCCTAAGGTAAAGGACTATATCTTGTTTATCTATTTACTTCTGGCATCTAACAAAATGGTTGGCATAGTTAGTACTCAGTTAATGTGGAAGAGCAAATAGGCAAACTTAGAAACTTCCTATTAAAAAGTATGACATAAGCTACTATGTCAATAGGGCTCTTAGGCAATCCACCATTCAAATGGTCTAGCAGCAATTTGGCAGTGTGGGAGAAAAGTGTTTTTTATCCTTATACTAGAGGCTCAGTGCACAAAATTCATGCACGGGGGGGGCGGGGAGGGAGGCGGTTTCCCTCAGCCCGGCCTGCACCCTCTCTAATCTGGAACCTCTTGGGGGATATCCGACTGCTGGTTTAGGCCCGATCCCACACAGGCCTAAACCTCCCTCTCACAATCCGGGACTACTGGCTCCTAACCACTCGCCTGCCTGCCTGCCTGCCTGATTGCCCCTAACTTCTTCTGCCTGCCAGCCTGATCACTCCCTAACAACTCCCCTACCAGCCTGACTGATGCCTAACTGCTCCCCTGCTGGCCTGGTCGCCCCCAACTGCCCTCCCCTGCCGGTCCAATTGTCCCCAACTGCCCTTCCCTGCCGGCCCGGTCACCCCCAACTGCCCTCCCCTGCAGGCCCGGTCTCCCCCAACTGCCCTCCCCGGTCAGCCATCTTGTGGTGGCCATCTTGTGATGACATGAGGGCGGCCATCTTGTGGTGGCCATCCTGTGATGACATGAGGGCGGCCATCTTGTGGTGGCCATCCTGTGATGACATGAGGGCGGCCATCTTGTGGTGGCCATCCTGTGATGACATGAGGGCGGCCATCTTGTGGTGGCCATCCTGTGATGACATGAGGGCGGCCATCTTGTGGTGGCCATCCTGTGATGACATGAGGGCGGCCATCTTGTGGTGGCCATCCTGTGATGACATGAGGGCGGCCATCTTGTGGTGGTCATCCTGTGATGACATGAGGGCGGCCATCTTGTGGTGGCCATCCTGTGATGACATGAGGGCGGCCATCTTGTGGTGGCCATCCTGTGATGACATGAGGGCGGCCATCTTGTGGTGGCCATCCTGTGATGACGTCGCGTGAGGGCATCACGCCACCTAGGCTTTTCTTATATAGGATGCCTTGCAAACTTGAAATGCAAACTTGATTAGGATTTTTCATGGCATTCCTGTTATCTATACTAATAAAAGCCTAGGTGACCATCATGCCCTCACATCATCACAAGATGGCCGCCCCCACGTCATCACAAGATGGCCACCACAAGATAGCCGGCAGGGGAGGGCAGTTGTGGGTGATCAGGCCAGCAGGAGAGGACAGTTAGGGGCAATTGGGCCTGTAGGGGAAGGCAGTTGGGTGGGACCAGGCCTGCAGGGGAGGGCAGCTGGGGACAATCGGGCCAGCAGGGGAGGGCAGCTGGGGACAATCGGGCCAGCAGGGGAATAATGAGGCATCAATCAGGCCGGCAGGGGAGCGGTTAGGGGGTGATCAGGCTGGAAGGCAGAAGCAGTTAGGGGCAATCAGACAGGCAGGCGAGTGGTTAGGAGCCAGTGGTCCCAGAATGTGAGAGGGTTGTCCAACTACCAGTTTAGCCCCGTGGGATCGGGCCTAAATGGGCAGTCGGACATCCCCCGAGGGGTCCCAGATTGGAGAGGGTGCAGGCTGAGCTGAGGGACATTCCCCCCCACCCATGCACGAATTTCATGCACCGGGCCTCTAGTGTTCTTAATGATTTAATAGTGCTGTATTCCATACTTACCACACACTTAAAAACAATACTTGGGACAGAACCTGGCGACCGAACCTGGCTTGAGAACCTAGCGAGAGAACATGGTGACAGAACCTGGCTGGAGAACCTAGCGAGAGAACATGGCAGGAGAACCTGGACAGAACCTAGCTAGAGAACCTAGCTGGAGAACCTAGACAGAACCTGGCTGGAGAACCTAGCGAGAGAACATGGCTACAGAACCTGGCTGGAGATCCTAGACAGAACTTGGCTGGAGATCCTGGCTAGAGATCCTGGCTAGAGAACCTGGATAGAATCTGGCTAGAGAACCTGGCTATGATGATCGACTGAACGCTGCCTCTGTGTCATTCCTTCTTCGCTGACTCCGTCCACACCTTGGGGAACCCCTGGACCTGCTGGGGCTGGACCCCAGCACATATACAAATTCAAACCACAGATTTATTATTGCTTGAGCACAGTGCTGAGAAATTTGTCTTCTAAAATAAAAGATACTCTTATTAACAGAAAAAACAAACAAACAATACTTGGTGCAGCTAGTCCCTGCTAACATATTTTGTCACCTTGATGTGTTGCTGTTTGTTAATAAAATTTGCACTTATGCCCTGGCTTTTTTGGCTCAGTGGATAGAGCATCAGCCCATGGACTGAAGGGTTGCTGGTTCGATTCTGGTCAGGGGCAGGTACCTCGGTTGCAGGCTCAATCCTGGGCCTAGATCAGGGTGTGTGCGGGATGCAATCAGTTGATGTGTCTCTCTCATATCAATGTTTCTCTCTCTGTGTCTTTCTTCCTCCCTTTCACTTTCTCTAAAAATCAATGGAAAAATATTCTCAGGTGAGGTGAGGATTAAGAAAAATAACAACAAAAAAGAAATTTGCACTTTTCACTGTTATTAATGTGTTACCTTTTATCCCCAGTTCACACAAATGAATGAATGGTTCAAAAGTGTTCAGTAAGACATAAATGTATAATGAAAATAGCAACAAAAATACTAGAACTGAATATTTTAAATATAAACAATGAACCTCATTCTAGTCCAAGAATGTGAATATATAAGGGAAATGATTTCACACAAGTGAAGGAAATCCAATCAACTGCCAAGGGATATCTAAGATTTTTATTATATTAGACAATTAGTCCATATTTAAGTGTGTTTCTGTCATAAGCCCTCATCAAAAAGCAGCTTGAAGCAGCCAAAGCTTTCACATCATTTTCAAACTGAATTTCAAAAACTGCATAGTAGCCTCCCTATCAAACTTCCTAAGTTTTTCCAAAACAAATATAAAATAATCTTTTCCCATATGAAATTGGCTTATTTTCTCACTAAGGTAAGAAAATAGACCAAAATTACAGAAGCATTACTCCAAGTTGAATTCCTCATATAAAACAAATAAAGATTACTCTACAAAAGACTCATAAAACCAGCTACCAGGTTAATAACAAATAAAATGGTGGGCATTGCACATCAATGGTATGCAATGTGGAAGAATAATTACAATCATATGTGCAGTAGCATGTGGTTTGTTTTACAGTAAGTGAAATCAATGATGCACAGAGTTGGCATATCAGTTAGCCTAGGAATGAAACACATCAGAGGGAAAAGTACTTAAAAACTCTGTTCTATCACCAAAAATCCAATCTAAAGACAAGGTTTTTCTTTTTTTAAATATATTTTATTGATTTTTTACAGAGAGGAAGGGAGAAGGATAGAGAGTTAGAAACATCAATGAGAGAGAAACATCGATCAGCTGCCTCCTGCACAACCCCTACCAGGGATGTGCCCGCAACCAAGGTACATGCCCTTGACTGGAATCAAACCTGGGACCCCTCAGTCCGCAGGCCAACGCTCCATCCACTGAGCCAAACCAGTCAGGGCAAGGTTTTTCTTTAATTAACTTTCTTTTTGGAAGCTATTATGAAAATTAGAAAAGGTGCATTAGGATCTGTACTGATATGGTCACAGTGAGTAAAAGAAAATCTGCCTTTATGCCAAAACACACACTGCTTTATTCACTACAATGGATGACACAATATACCTCCTAATTTTAATCCAGTGCTGCAAAAAAATAGTTTAAAATATGACAGAATCAAATCACTGCAGCTAAGTATTTGTTTTCTCAACATGCTCTTCAAAGAAATGGGCAGAGAGCCTTGGATGGATTGTTCCCCTGAGAAACAGTCTGACTGCCAAGATGTTCCTGCAAAGTACTGAAATGAGGGATGAGACTAAAGCATTCCTGTTCCGCACAGACAATGCCAGGAAGGAGCAGCGCCATGGTTTCAAGTGGCATATGTCAGCAATGTAATTATCCTGATTTTCTTGATCCTCTCATTCAGGATCAAAACATGTTTCTGTTGCATACTGAGAAAAAGCTATAGAAAATCTTTGTGAAGACTAAATGGCAAGTTTGAGGGAGCTGTGGTTGTAAAATTGTGGGCATAGCATCTGATGCAACACTGACCATCTCTTCAGGTGAGAAATCACACCATTATTTCTGGACATAAGTTCAATCTAAATTTAAATTCTCCAGGAACTTCCCAAACTGACAGACTAATCACACATTTGCTGCCACTCGTAATGGACTAATTATAAAGAAGTACTTTCTATTTTAGTAAAATAAGGAGAAAGGAAAAAAGCAGTCATGCCCTTAGGGCTCATCCCCCTTAAGGCAAGGGAGTCACACTAATGCTGGCTCCTGACTGCTCTTTTTTCTTTTTTAATCCTCACCCGAGGATATTTTTTCCATTGATTTTTAGAGAGTGAAAGGGAGAGGAAGAGATAGACCAGTGGTTCTCAACCTTCTGGCCCTTTAAATACAGTTCCTCATGTTGTGACCCAACCATAAAATTATTTTCGTTGCTACTTCATAACTGTAATGTTGCTACTGTTATGAATCGTAATGTAAATATCTGATATGCAGGATGGTCTTAGGCGACCCCTGTGAAAGGGTCGGTCGTTCAACCACCAAAGGGGTCACGACCCACAGGTTGAGAACCGCTGAGATAGACAGAAACACCGAGGCACGTGCCCTTGGCCAGAATCGAACCCAGGACCCTTCAGTCCACAGGCCAACACTCTACCCACTGAGTCAAACCAGCTAGGGCCTAACCGCTCTGACTTTTGAAGTAAACCTTATTCCACACTGGGCTGTAGTGTGGATTAATAATCCCTGATTGCTGCTAGGCACTGCTCGAGGTAGAACAATGTTTGGCAAGTTTCTATATCTTGGTGTCCTATAACTTCCAACAAAGCAAGTCTAACAGAGATGGAAATCTCTCTGTATCTAAAATATCCAACTCTATGTAAAGTTGAACTGTCTATTGGCTTAGACTTTAATTACCATGTATAAGGATCATGTATAAGGACCACCTAACAAGCAGTTTCCCAAAGTTGTATTTGACTTTATATAACAGAGATCCAACTACAAGAGCTTAAACTAAGAAAGGTTGTTTGTTTGTTTGTTTGTTTGTTTGTTTTCATGTAACCTGAGGTCTAAAAGAAGATTGGAACAGTTGTTCAAAGTCATCAAGGCAAGGACCCAGACATCTAGCTTCCTACTCTGCCAATCTGAGCATGTGGCTTGTGTCCTCATAATTTTAAGATGGTCATTCCATCCCTAGGCATGCACTAATTTACTAGGCGGAAAGGGCCAGGGCCCAGGGCAAAGGCAAGCCACAGCTTTGTCTGTCCCTTTTCACTGGAAAAAATTGCATTCCCAGAGCTCCACCCAGGAAACTTCCACTTACAACTCACTGGTGAGACCTAGGTTAACATGGATACCATTAGTTGCAAGGGATTTCCATTGATTTTTAGAGAGTGAAAGGGAGAGGGAGAGATAGAGTCTCTAAGGTGTTTTTATCTGGCATACTGTTGCCCTAGACAAAATAAGGGTCCTTTAAATAAGGAATAATAAGGGGATGTATACTAAGTAGGGAACAAGCAGTAGCTGCTACATGATCAAGGACATTTTAGTTTTTACTCAAACTTCAAACTACCGACTAACTACAGGGTTTTTCTTCCCCCTAACAAATAGTTCTAAGTTCCTGATTCTTCCCTATCAAACCTACTCTTCCTGACTAACCTGTTACCGGCTTCCCCAAAGGATTGACCAGTCTAGGAAACATCACTTTAGTAACAACTACACAGAGCATTTGAAAAGAAGACATAGAGTCACCGCATCCTCTGAGGGAATTAACAAACCCTCTAGCACTTGCTCTGTTTGTTGAATGCTTTCCTGCTAATTGCACAGTAAAAATGTGTGTGTGTTCTTTTATAAACTAGGATGGTCTCCAAAGCAAATCAGGTAAAGGGGGTAAGGAGGAACAGAGAAATCAAAATAAAACTAAACCCATCCCCCACTGCCTTGCTCCTTGGCAGCTGCTCCAGCCCATTAACTAAATCACTTGTAAGTCTCCAAAGTAATTTAGAGACAAGTCTTCCAATTCATTAACTGTGGCACAATTATCACAGGACTTGATAATTACACCACACCTGTCCTCACAGGCACTGAGGGCAGTCCCCTGGCCTAGCTTATTTCAGCCAAGGACTGCCCCTCTCATCTAAAAGGTAAGCGCTCAGTGAGGTAGAACAAGACACAGAGGAAAGACACAATTTCTCCAAATCTCAGGCTGAACAGACAATTCAAAGCAATAACCCTGCTCTCACAGGGAAACACTACACAATATATCGTTAGAAATGGGAACATTATATTTTATCTGCCAAGAACGGTAAGACTCAGCAGAGAATTTGCAGGGCTACTTCCTTCCTACTGGGAGGCAGCCCAAGGAGAAATGGCAAGACCTGGGGGCTTGTTAGAGCCTGGCCATGCCCAAATAAGTCACTTCACCCCCGACCCCCAATCTTAATTTTCACATCTATAATATGACAGCATTGGACTAAATTATAAATGTCTGTGTTGTTTTCCCCTAACCATGAGCCAGATGGCTAGAAACTTAGATCTAAGTGTGGAGGCTGAATGATTTCTTAAGATTCGGAGTTGAGAAAAGCCACACTTGGCACACAGATACTAGTGACAAGGCATGAGCCAAGGGCACAAAAAGTGTTTACTCAGACTAATCTTTTTGTCAACTATAATGCAAATGTCCAGTTTTCATAACACAACGTTAGCAGAACATTGCAACCACCTTCAGCTGTAATAGCTAACTGACCTGGACCCGTTAACAGCAGCCTGTTACATAACGGTGAACCTTGGGAAGGGGCTTTGTCCTTACTGGCCTACCAGATTGTGTGGTACCTTAATTTAAAGGGGAAAATGAGGCTCCAAACCTTTCCTAGGCTGACCTCCAAGACCAGACAGGCTGCATTTGTTCCAATGGGACCTAGGTTACACCCCAAGGGAACTCTGAGGTTATTTCCTTAAAGTCTGTGAGTCTAAACCAGTGATTCCCAAACTTTATTATTATGCTTATGAATCACCTGGGAAACCTATTAAATATGCAAACTCCTAAGTCCCATTCCAGAGACTCTGGTTCAGTAGGTTTGGGGTACATCATAAGAATGGGTATTTAATTTATTTTCTTAGGAGAGACTGCAAATGCAGTTCCCCACTACTGTAAATTATGCAGTTGAGTGTCCCTCATTTGGGGAAATCACAGGGGTCAGCACATCCAGAGTGCAATGAATAAGCCTCGCTCTGTGAAAACCACCTTGTAATCATGGTATCTCCCCTGCCGGGTAAGTATAGAAATAGGTACTTTAAAGTAATACCAGAAGATGACTGTGATATTGGTAATCCAAAATCCATACTTGGAGACACACTGTCATTCCAAAGCAGCTGTGTGGGCTCCTCATACTAGAAAAGGGCCTGGTTTTTCTTCATTTGGCTCAAAATAACAGTCAAGAATTAAAATTCAAACCAGTATGATGAATAGGTAGGTCCTTGCTCCTCAGGAAGATGGAGAAGACCTAGGCAAGAACGGAGCAATGCACACTCCAGACAAACAGGTGAATGGTCCTCAATCCACCTTTGCTGGAATGATGATGCTGAGTAAGGAAGCAGCATCATTACATACTGTGTGAGAATGAATACTTTATTCAACAGGTAAACAAATAAGAGGGCCAAGGATCTGGAGAGCCCTGTAACCCCATGCAGAACTTATGCAGTGTCCTACAGTTAACTTCAAAAAGAAGTCTGTCTCCTTTTCTTCTGTTTTTGCTTATCTAAAGCTTTTGAGTTTCCTGAGAACTTACCTTTCTAGAGAAAAATCTCACCCCCACAAACACACCAACTATTTATGAGTAAGCCTGGCTCAGTGATTTTAAATAGAAAACATGAGGTTCTTTACCAAGAATCTTAAATTCTCTTCCAAAGGAACATGTATATCATCTTTCTTTCTGAGCTCTACCTCAGGAGCCTCGACCCTTATTAAGGATATAGGCCACAATTCTCTGACAAGATTTCAGTTGCCAGAAGCTTCTCTACTCTGTAAGCTTCTAACTCATTAACTATTTTTAATATTTTTTATTTTAAATTACAGTTTTATTTTAAATTAAATTATGTTGAATAGTTGACATAGTATACATTTCAGGTGGACAATATAATGGTTAGACATTTACGTAACTTACGAAGTGATCTTTGTAATTCTAGTACCCACCTGACACCATACATAGTTATTATAATACTAGAGGCCCAGTGCACAAAAATTTGTGCACTCGGGGGGGGAGGAGGGTGTCCCCTCAGCCCGGCCTATGCCCTCTTGCAGTCTGGGACCCCTCGGAGGATGTCCACCAGCCAGTTTAGGCCCACTCCCTGGGGGATCAGGCCCAAGCTGGCAGTCAGGCATCCCTCTGGCAGCCCGGCAGCCCTTGGGGGATTTCCACTTGCCAGCGAGGAGCAGGCCTAAGCTGCAGTCGGACATCCTTAGCACTGCTGAGGAGGTGGGAGAGGCTCCCACCACCACCACTGTACTGGCAGCCATCAGCCTGGCTTGTGGCTGAGCAGAGCTCCCCCTGTGGGAGTGCACTGACCACCAGGGGGCAGCTCCTGCATTGAGTGTCTGCCCCGTGGTGGTCAGTGTGTGTCATAGTGACAAGTCATCCCCAGTTGTTCTGCTGTTAGGGTCAGTTTGCATATTACCCTATTATTATATAGGATAGAGGCCTAGTGCACGGGTGGAGGCCGGCTGGTTTGCCCTGAAGGTGTCCCAGATCAGGGTGGGGGTCCCGCTGGTGTGCCTGGCCAGCCTGGGTGAGGGGCTGATGGGTGTTTGCAGGCTAGTCACACCCCCTTCAGCGTGGGGGTCCTCACTGGGATGCCTGGCCAACCTGGGTGAGGGGCTGATGGGTGTTTGCAGGCTGGTCACACCCCCTTCAGGGTGGGGGTCCCCACTGGGGTGCCTGGCCAGCCTGGGTGAGGGGCTGATGGCTGTTTTCAGGCTGGTCAAGCCCCCTCCAGTGGGGACCCTCACCCCATGGAGGTTTGGCCAGCCTGGGTGAGGGGCTGATGGCTGTTTGCAGGCTGGCCACACCCCCTTTAGGGTGGGCAGTACCCACTGAAGTGCCTGGCCAGTCTGGGTGAGGAGCTGAGGGCCGTTTTCAGGCTGGCCAAGCCCCCCCGGTGATGGAAGCTCCCAGCCTCTCCTTTTTTTCTTTTTCTTTTTTTTTATTTTGGGATTTATTCACCTTCTATAATTGAAACTTTGTAGCCTTGAGAGGAGCTCAGAGCCAGCCAGGGTGGGCGGGAGGGAAGCTTGGCTTCCTCCATCGTCAGGGGCAACCCACTCCTGCTCGCTCCAGCTCCGTGGCCACGGCAGGCTGAAAGCAGGTATCTGGGGTTTATTTACCTTCTATAATTGAAACTTTGTTGCTTTGAGTGGAGCTCAGAGCTGGCCTCAGCAGCTGGGAAGCTTGGCTTCCTCCATCACTGGGGCAACCAAGCCTCCTACTCGCTCCAGCTCCATGGCTGCCGACCGCCATCTTGATTGGGTTAATTTGCATATAGTTGCTCTGATTGGCTGGTGGGCATGGCTTAAGGCGTAGCAAAGGTATGGTTAATTTGCATGTTTGTCTTTAATTAGTGTAGATTATTGAGTATAGTCCCTTGCTGTACTTTACATATCCATGACTGTTTTTACAACTGCAAACTGGAACTCCAACTAAGAGCCTTACCTTCTCTGGTTTTTAAGCCCCACCTGTGGCAACACAGTGCCAATGCTCCTGACTTTGCAAGGTTCAGGGTCCCTGCAACTCCAAGACGGAGGGCTCTATAAAGAGATTGCACTGAAAATTGAAGGGGCTCCTCTGGGAAGGCATTTTCCATTTACATAAAGTTCCAGTTAATGAGAGTTAATTGAGCAAAGACAAGAATTATACAACAGGAGTGAATGGGACACTAAGGAGATGAGCTTCAGTCTCAGCCCACTGAGAGAATGTGGAGAGACTGAGCAAAGAGCTCTTTTGAACTGCAAAGTATGGAATCATATACTCTGATTCTGACTATAAGTTGTACTATTTATTTTATTTTCAAACACATTTAGAGCATTTACTTTGTGTCAGGCACCAGTTAATTTGCTTAGCAAATATTTGTTCATTTTAGCTACAAACACCACACACAGACATGTTCACTACCACTCAAAGGAAACTCCTGACTCTTGCCCTTTACTTCATGAAAAACCAGAAACATAAATCCGCTCCCACCTACTTAATGGCTCCCACCTTGTTAATGGTAAGAAACCTGAACTGGACCTGAGGTCCACCAGAACATGGATGAATTAGGCTTTACCAGACCTCCTTAAGGGCCACAGAATAAATTTGGTACCCTAACATATGTCCTTCAAATTTACAATTGTGGAATTAGTGGCAGACGATAGAACCCAAGGGCGAGAAAGCAGTCAGTTTGCTATAGGCCTTCTTTCTCCCTTTTGCTATAGGCCTAATCCTAGAACACTTTTAAATCTTTTCCAGCTATGTAACAATGATGACAATAAAGAAAGTAAAACAAACTCCAAAGCTGGTTTTATTTACGTGTTCAGATATTATACCACCAATTAAGAAATTATCTTCCAGACCCTGAACTCAGTATCAACAAAAAATAACAAAAACTTCTTATAGAGTAACTGACATGCCTGGAGCATCTCCTTATGCTATTTTTGAACCAAAATAGGCTCTAGCACCAGAATAAGACTGAAATATAGTGCTGATACTCCAGGTAGAAGTTTTAAATCAAAGAGAAAACAACAGTCTACCTGAATAATCTAAGCCATCACGATGGACAGATTCTCAAGCAACTTGAATTCTGGAATTCAAGCACATTAAACCATTATTTAATTTTCTTTCCAATTTCCTTTATCAGAAAGCTAATAAAAATATTTATTGAGTACAATAAATGTGCTAACACTGGGCTAGGTGCTACAGAAAATAAAGAATGTATAAAGCACAATCTCTGCCTTTAGGAATGAGAAGATTTACTTAGAGGAAAAAAAGGCCTTCCATGCAAGGGTAACAGCACAAAGAGAGATGAATAAGATTCAAGGTTAAGGAGAATGATTTCTTACAATAAGAAATCATCTTGGGTAGATAAGATAGAGCCAAGCAGAAAACTTACACAAAAATACATATGCAAAGGGAAATCACTAAGTTAAGTAAGACAATTTGATGAAGTTGTGGTTTGGAAAGCTAGTGGGGTATGGGGAGAAAGGAGAAATTATGAGTTTCTATTTGAACTTAATGCATTTGCCATTGTAGTGGGTTGAACTATGTTCTCTACAGAGGTATGTTCAGTCCTAACCCCCAGCTGTGAATGTGACCTTATTTAGAAATAGGATCTTCGCAGATGTGATCAAGATAAAATGAGGTCACACTGCATTAGAGTGGGCCCTAAATCCAGTAACTAGTGTCCTTATGAGAAGAGAGGGCACACAGAGAAGAGGCACAGGGAAGAAGGCCATTAAAGACAGAGGCAGAAATTGGAGTGGTGCAGCTACAAACCAAAGAATGTGGGCAGCCATCAGAAAGTAGAAAGTCATGGAACAGATTCCCACTCAGGGACTCCAGAAGGAACCAACCCTTCCAACATCCTGATTTTAGACTTCTGGCCTCCTGAGCGGTGAGAGAATAAATTTCTGTTGTTTTAAACCACTGGGTTGTGGTAGTCTGTTACAGAAGCCGCAAGAAACTAATGTAGTCATGCTCTATGCAGTAAATGTGTGAAAATGGAAAAAAATTAGATATCATTATTTCCTAATTCATTTATTTAGTTTATCACTTTATGCCTTTTTTAAAAAAAAGAATAGTTTTTAAAGAGAGAAGAAATGAGAGGAGAGAAACAAGGATGTGAGAGCACAATATCGATCAGCTGCCTCCTGCACGCCCCCGACTGGGAGCGAGCCCACAACCGGGGCATGTGCCCTGACTGGGAATCAAACCAACAAACTTTGGAGCACAGGCCAGCGCCCAACAAACAGAGCCACATCCGCCTGGGCTATGCCTTCTCTTGAAGTGGTTTACAGTTCTCAAATTATATAATTTACACTGAAAATCTGGTGTATCGAGAATATTGATCTGCCTCTTTTGCTTCTCCTATCAGCTAACACACATATAACTGAAACACACATTAAATTCACCCAGTTGTGAATTACAAGCTTTGACACTACATGAAAACCAATATAGAGACAATGGGCAGTTGGGCCGAGCTTTCAATGGACAATAATTTCCTATTTGTTTTTTAATCAAGAGAAATAAACTGAATAAATACAGCACTGCCTTTCCCCTCTACCTTCCACCTTATACAGGCAGTTTTTAAGGTAGTTTTCAGGAAAAGTGCACTAGGCTAACTAGTCACACACACAAATTCTATATCACAACAAACACATACAACTCAGTAAAAGTTTATTTTCTATTTTCAGGAAATAATGAGGGTAGCTGAGCACTTAATGATACAGTACGGACAATGGATACATTAAAGCAAAGACTAAAAACCTTAACAATATTTGCCAGTCATTGTGCCATGTGCTTTGTATATATTAGCCCAAATCCTCTCAGCATTATGATACAGTTAAATTATCCTTTTCTCTGCTTCAATTATCAAAAGCTTCAAAAACAAATATAAAAAATGTACAAACAAAACTCTGTAACACCCTTCCTAGGAAACTATCCCATTGAAAAAGAAACTTGAACAAAGATTATTTTTTAATTAAAAGATATTCATCACAGCACTGTTCATCATGACTTAATCAAAACACACCCTCCATGTTGAAAAATATAAGAATTATTAAATAATCAAATACCATATAAATTAATGAAATGGTGCTTTAAAGCATGTTTCATATGAGAAAATGCTCATGTTATATGAATATTTATTCTTTTCTTCACAACTATGTTTTCTAAATTGACTATTTTACAACAAGAAAAGAGTTTTTTCAAAAAATAATAAAAGCTGACCCAAAAACATAATGCTAGCAAGTGACAGAACCAGGACTTACACCCAGAATGATCTGCTTCTATAGCCCAGTGGCCCACTACCCAACACTGATCTTATAAAAGTCCTAATTTTATCCCAGGAACATTATCCTCAAAAAAGGAACAAATAGGTCATGATCTAGTACTATTTCACAAAACAGACCATTATGACTATGAGCTTTCATAATTTAAAATATTGCCTCTAGCTCTGGTTGTGGTTTCTTGCTTTTCTGGTGCAACCTATCAAGAGTCAGAGTTCAGTTTGAGTCAAATGTATTATGCTGAAAGGCAACATAAACCAAGAGAGTCACTACCCAGAGATAGACTGGCCAGGAAAGCAGTAAAACGAAGGGAGACCAGAGCTCCCACTCCAGACATTTCAGCTAAAAAGTAATTCATTAACAGTTCCATAGTCCTGGGGGAGAGGAAATTACATCAACTCATGCTAGATCCTTAATGAAAGTGACAATTTTATTCTCTTTTGCATGCTGTTCTCTATAGTCACAGGAATCTAGGACACAATGTAATCCAGGAGGCATAAAACCACACTACAAAGACCAATCCTATCTAATAAAAGAGAAACATGGTAATTAGCCGTAGACCGCTACCTTTCCCATTGGCTAATCAGGGTGATATGCAAATTAACTGCCAGCCAAGATGGCGGTTGACCGCCAACAAAGATGGCGGTTAACTTGCATACTCGCAATGATGAGAGGCGAAAGGGGAAGGACTGAAGAATGGTGATCGGCAACCCAGGTGGCAGGCAAGAGCTGGGGGGTGGGCAAAGGCCGCCTTTCCCCACCCCCCAGCTGGCGATCGCCATGGCAATAGGAGGGCAGGAAGGCCGGGCCACAGACCAGGAGGCAACGTCGGTCCCGCCATGGCGATGGGAGGGCGGGAGGGCCGGGCCACAGGCCAGGCGGCAATCTGGGTCCTTGCCATGGCGATCCATGGCGATCAGAGGGCGGGAGGGCCGGGTAGCAGGCCAGGCGGCAACCCTGGACTCCCGGAACCTCTCTTAAAGGTTCTCTTAAAGCAGTTGGCGAGGGACCTCGGAGAGCCCCAGGGGGCCCTGGTGCCAGCAAAACTGAGACCTGGGGCGGCTCTCCTCAGGAAGGTCCAGGGAACAGCCACTGCAGCCTGCCCCCACCCCAGCGCAAAGCAGGGCACACTGGGCCCGAGGACCCACCTCCTCCCAGAGGCCCCTCGCTTGCTCATGCAGCCCTGGTCATGTCACAGCAGCTACAAGGCACAGAAAGCACCAGGGACAGCCGCTTGCCCCCACCCGCATTTGCAAAGACAAGGCCGTAGTGTGTGAGGGCCGGCTCACATCTCCTTCTCCCTCCTTTTGCTCCTCCTCTGGCTGCTTAGCTCGCCCAGCTTCTTATCCAGGCTCCTCTGCAGCTGGGCCCTCTTGGCGGGGTCCAGGGACCTGTCCTTGGCCCCACTGCCCGTGTACAGCACTGCCTCCCGGCTGATTCTCTGCCGGGCATGGGCACGGGCCCTCTCCCCACAGCCATGGGTCTCGGGCAGGCAGTGGCTGAGGCAGTAGCAGTGGCTGCAGTGTGGGCAGAGCTGGCCCAGAGTCACGACGCTGGCCTGGCACTTGGGGAGGCCACAGGTGTTATCAGCCTTCATGGAGGCCGAGACCAGGGCTTCGAAGTCCTCTGTGGAGGGCAGATCCAGGGCCGGGGTCCTTTTGCATCTTTCTTTTTCTTTAATGGCAACTTCCGCAGCCCCGGGCCTGCGGGCCCGTGGACCCTCCTTGGCTCGCTGCTCCTGCCTGCCCCTCTCCCTCTGCAGTCGCTCCAGGTGCACAGCCCTCAGGTCCAGGTTGCTCGGCTCTTGCCCGGGGGGCTCCGTCTGCACGGGGCTGGAGGGCTCGGGATGGAGAGGGGCTTTGCTGTCAGTCCCTACCGGGACAGGTGGGACTGGTGGAGCCGATTTTTTTTTTGGCTGTGTGCACATAGATTTAATTCTTAAGTAATTTATACTCCTCTGAAACAAATAAAACTCTGTGGCCCCGTGATCGCCATGGTGATCGGAGGGCAGAGAGCCTGGGCACCCCAGCACCTGACATGCAAAGATCGGGGATGAAATGACTTTTCCCAACCACATCTGCAAATATCCTGGGGAAGGCATCACTGAAGAGTTCACAACAACTGTCTTACTTGGCAAGGAAGAAAAAAGTTGGCAATGGAAACAATCCCTTACATCAAAGTTAAGGTCCCTCTGGGTAAAAAAGAATATTTCCAACGTAAAGGAGGGAGCAGGCAAAAATAATAGGTTCTCATGACTTCCACTGAAGATTGAGCATATGACAGAGTCAAAACGAACACACAAATTAAAACAGACAGTGGACATTCAAATGGCCTGAATCAACTGTCACTGTTTGTCCCAACAGCAGCAATGCTTATGTGATAATATAGTTTAACAGACATACAAAACAAGTCACATGATAAGATAGGTTCAGCTTCTAAAGTAAATTGAATATGTTCTTTTAAAATTCTAATGTCCTTTCCTCTGACTATAATTCTTAATTTTCCAATCAGAAAATTACCCCAGGTGATCCAGTAACATGTAGAACTCCAGTAACCTAACTTATTTAAAAAAACAAACATCCCAACCATTTTTAAAATATTTAAATTGATATTTTAGGGTTAAAATTATAGAAGATATTTAGATCCAAATATATTTTCTGAATATTTTTAAAAATATATATATACAAGTGATACATTTTCCCAAGGAACTCTGAATTAGTAGCTTTCCCTCTAACTTTCTTCAAATTGAGAGAATCTATGGAGTTCCCTATACTGCACAAGTTTTAATGAAAGAAAATAAGACTTTCTAAGAGCATGAAATACATGTTTTCTTATTTACAAACATATACACTCTTCTCCCTCTCTCTCTCTCTCTCTCTCTGTCTCTTTAAAATATATTCTTACTGCCCTGACTGGTTTGGCTCAGTGGATAGAGCATCGGCCTGCGGACTGAAGGGTCCCAGGTTCGATTCCAGTCAAGGGCACCAAAAAAAAAAAAAAGAAAAGAAAAAAAGGAAAGAAAAAAAAGAAGTATAAAATATATTCTTACTGATTCAGAGAGGAAGGGAAAGAGAGATAGAAACATCAATGATGAGAGAGAATCATTGATCGGCTGCTTCCTACACCCCCCGTACTGGGGATCAGGCCAAAACCTGGGCATGTGGCATGACCAGGAATCAAACTGTGACTTCCTGGTTCATAGGTCGATGCTAAACCACTGAGTCACACTTGCCAGGCTCAATTCTTATTTATATATTCACTAGAGGCCTGGTGCACAAAAATTTGTGCACTCGGGGGGAAGGGGGGGGTCCCTCAGCCTGGCCTGTGCACTCTCGTAGTCTGGGACCCCTCGGGAGATAACGCCCTGCTGGCTTAGGCCTGCTCCTGGGTGACAGAGGGCAGGCCCAATCCCTAGGTGCAGCCCCTGGTCGGGCTCAGAGCAGGGCCGATTGGGGAGTTGGGGCGCCGCCCCGTCATGCACAGAGCAGGGCGAATTGGGAGGTTGCAATGCCACCCTCAGTCACGCTCAGGGTAGGGCCGATTGGGGGTTGGGGCACCGCCCTGTCACACTCAAGGCAGGGTCGATGGGGAGGTTGCGGCGCCACCCCCTGTCACGCACAGAGCAGGGCCAATCCGGGGGTTGGGGCGCTGCCCCGTCACACACAGAGCAGGGTCGATCAGGGGGTTCGGGAGCTCCCCCCGTCACGCACAGAGCAGGGCCCATCAGGGGGTTGGGGAGCTCCCCCCAGTCACGCACAGAGCAGGGCCCATCAGGGGGTTGAGGAGCTCCCCCGTCACTCACAAAGTAGGGCCTATAGGGGAGTTGGGGCACCGCCCCCTGTCACACACAGAGCAGGGCGGATCAGGGGGTTGGGGCGCCACCCTCTATCACCCACAGAGCAGGGCCGATCAGGGGGTTGGGGCGCCGCCACTATCACACTCAGGGCAGGGCCGATGGGGAGGTTATGGCTCTACCCCATCACACACAGAGCAGGGCCCGTGGGGGGGCAGGGGGGTTGGGGCACCGCACCCTGTCACACACAGAGCCACAGGGCAATCAGGGGGTTGGGGAGCTCCCCCGTATCAGGCACAGAGCAGGGCTTATCAGGAGGTTGGGGCGCCTTCCCCTGTCACGAACAGAGCAGGGCAGATAGGGAGGTTGTGGCCGCTCCCCTGTCACACACAGAGCCACAGGGCGATCAGGGGGTTTGGGCACTGCCCCCTGTCACGCTGATCCCGGTGCTGGGAGGCCTCGCAGCTCTGCTGATCCTGGTGCTGGGAGGCATATTACCCTTTTACTATATAGGATAGAGGCCTGGTGCATGGGTGGGGCTGGCTGGTTTGCCCTGAAGGGTGTCCTGGATCAGGGTGGGGGTCCCCACTGGGGTGCCTGGCCAGCCTGGGTGAGGGGATGATGGCTGTTTGCAGCTGGTCACACACCCTTCAGGGTGGGGGTCCCTATGGGGTGCCTGGCCAGCCTGGGTGAGGGGATGACGGCTGTTTGCAGCTGGTCACACATCCTTCAGGGTGGGGGTCCCCACTGGGGTGCCTGGCCAGCCTGGGTGAGGGGATGACGGCTGTTTGCAGCTGGTCACACATCCTTCAGGGTGGGGGTCCCCACTGGGGTACCTGGCCAGCCTGGGTGAGGGGATGATGGCTGTTTGCAGCTGGTCACACATCCTTCAGGGTGGGGGTCCCCACTGGGGTGCCTGGCCAGCCTGGGTGAGGGGATGATGGCTGTTTGCAGCTGGTCACACACCCTTCAGGGTGGGGGTCCCTATGGGGTACCTGGCCAGCCTGGGTGAGGGGATGATGGCTGTTTGCAGCTGGTCACACATCCTTAGGGTGGGGGTCCCCACTGGGGTGCCTGGCCAGCCTGGGTGAGGGGATGATGGCTGTTTGCAGCTGGTCACACACCCTTCAGGGTGGGGGTCCCCACTGGGGTGCCTGGCCAGTCTGGGTGAGGGGCTGAGGGCTGAAGCTCCCAACTGCTCCTTTTTTTCTTTTTCTTTTTTATTTTGGGCCAGCTTTAGCTCTGGCTCCAGCTCTGAGGCCTCTGCTGCTGCTGAAAGCAGGTATCTGGTTTGTTTACATTCTATAATTGAAACAATGTATAACTTCAGCTCTGAGATCCCGGCTAGCTGAAAGCAGGTTTCTGGAGTTTTGTTTAGCTTCTGTATTTGTTACAATGTTTCAAACTGCAGGCTCAGAGGCCGGCAAGGCAAGCGGGGAACGTTGGTTTCCTCCGTCACTGAAGCAAGCAAGCCTCATGTTAGTTTCAAGCTGCCAGGCTGCCGGCCGCCATCTTGGCTGGCAGTTAATTTGCATATCGACCTGATTAGCCAATGGGAAGGGTAGTGGTCATACGCTAATTACCATGTTTCTCTTTTATTAGATAGGATTCCAAGGACATATACAGCTTGAAAAGCTTTGGAAGCAGTTTCAAAAAATCTAGCTTTTAAGTAACAAGAAAACAGTTATAGAAGAAACTTTAAATTAAAAGAAAAGAATTGTTTTAATTTATTCAAGAGTGGGAACATCCTCCATGAAAATGTGTGCCTTGACTGTGGATGGCTGGGTGGCCTTATCACACCTTAGGAATTCAAATGCTTTTTACAATGACAAGAAAGAGAGTTCTTGTAGATGTCTGTCAACAGAAGGTGGACATCAATAAAAGGAGGGGCTTCCACAATCAATCCAGAAAGTCAGCAATCTATGAATAATCCAGAACCCAGTATTTATCTCCTCTGCCACACACCCTCCCTCCCAGCCAGTGAGCAAGATAATTACCCTCAAGTCAAGCTAAGTGCCCCCCAGTCACAGTGGCCCAATGCTGACATACAAAGCATACAAATAATTCTCACTCTGGCATAAAAGTGACAACTTTCTTGGAAGAAAAGCAGATACTGTAAATTTCTCAAAGTCTTCCTGAAACACTTTTTAAAGTAATTTTTACTTCTTTAGAAAAAATGCATACATGGCGCACCATCTGTAATAAAAGGCCCATTCTATAAAATTTTACCTGGTCCTACTCATATCTGCAATCATAACCATATTTACAGACAAATATATCTATACTAATAAAAGAGTAATATGCTAATTAGACTGGGAGACCTTCCAGGAGACCTTCCAGATGTTCTTCTGGACAAAGCCATGGTTGTGGGGCCAAGGTAGAGGCGGTTAGAGGCCAAGAGGGGAGGGCAGTTGTGGGTGATCAGGCTGGTCGGGGATGGGGCCATTGGGAGTAAGCAGACCAGCAGGGGGGCCAGATGGGGGCAAGCAGACCATCAGTGAGGGTCAGTTGGAGGTGATCAGGACAGCGGGGGGAGGGGGCAGTTTGGAGTGAGCAGGCCAGCAGGGGGACAGTTGGGGATGAGCAGGCCAGTGGGGATGGAAGGTAAGTGCAAGCAGGCCAGCAGGGGGGGGCAGTTTGGGGTGATCAGGCTGGCGGGGGGGGGGGCATTTGGGGGCAAGCAGGCCAGCAGTGGGGGGGAGGGCAGTTGGGGGCGAACAGGCCAGCAGGCAGAGTAGCTAGAGGCAATCAGGCAGGTGAGCGGTTAGGAGCCAGCAGTCCCGGATTACGAGAGGGATGTCCCGAGAGCGATGTCCGACTACTGGTTTAGGCCCAATCCCTGTAAACTGGCAGGACATTTTTCGAGGGTTCCCAAATTGGAGAGGGTGCAGGCCAGGCTGAGGAACACACCCTCCCCCGTGCACGAATTTCGTGCACCGGGCCACTAGTTTCTTAATAAAAGTACAGGTATTTGCTACATTGAATTTTAAATATTTCACATTTTTATAATCATTCCATACATTTACAGAATACCTATTGTGTAAAAAGGATTAAGACTGATCTCTGAAGCACACACGTTAAGAACATTTTGCAGCCGAAACCGGTTTGGCTCAGTGGATAGAGCGTCGGCCTGTGGACTGAGAGGTCCCAGGTTCGATTCCGGTCAAGGGCATGTACCTGGGTTGCAGGCATATCCCCAGTAGGAGATGTGCAGGAGGCAGCTGATCGATGATTCTCTCTCATCGATGTTTCTAACTATCTCTCTCCCTTCCTCTCTGTAAAAAATCAATAAAATATATTAAAAAAAAAAAAAAGAACATTTTGCAAATAAAGTTTTAGGTCTCTTCACCCTTCAACCTCCACCTTTTGCCCTCCCTTCTCATATCTGCAAGTGCCATAGCAATGACACATCTGATAACAAATTACTTTTGCTGTCTGAGAGATCATGACTACAGCTATGGGAAATACTTTTAAATTTTATTAAATTTCTCATTTGGCCACAGCCTAGTTTCTTTGGGACTTAATTTATTTAAAGTCCTGAGCCTCCATAGCTTAAATAATCAACTAATGATCCATTACAAGGCCTCAATGTGTGCATCTTTTCAGGCAGCTCTCCATCTCTATTCCCTGTTACTGTCAAGAAACTCCCATTAGTTTAGTGATTTGCATGAGGCCACTCTGTCAAGCAACAAGTGACCCTATCTGTTACTCCTCCCAAGGGTGGCCAATGCAAGGCGTTGTCAAAGTTCTGAGTTATCATCTGAAAACCTTATCATTCATCACTGTCTCTGTGGACCACATTAGTGAAAGTATTCTCATCTGATAAAATGTATTATTTTTATTTTATTTCTTCATTCCCATGAAGCTGCAATGAATATTGTGTAGGTCAGCTAGACGAATTCACACAATGATAAACTAATTAAATGTATTCTTTTTCCTCTTCATTGACAGAGTGATGGTTACTCTTTTTAAAAAATAAGATTTTCAGCCTGCACCAGTTTGGCTCAGTGGATAGAGCGTCGGCCTGCGGACTCAAGGGTCTCAGGTTTGATTCCGGTCAAGGGCATGTACCTTGGTTGCGGGCACATACCCAGTAGGGAGTGTGCAGGAGAAAGCTGATCGATGTTTCTCTCTCATCGATGTTTCTAACTCTCTATCCCTCTCCTCTCCCTTCCTCTCTGTAAAAAATCAATAAAACATATTTTAAAAAAATAAGATTTTCAGTGACTTTATCAAGTGACTTTTTTATCTTTAAATTCCTTCAATAAGAATGACCATCATCATGTCAGAATAATACCTCCTTACAATAATTCTATACTTACAGCTGCAGTCTGGAAGGGGAAAGCACTGGCACCCCTTCTTTCAATCATTGTTGGGTTATGCAAATAAATATAAGCAGAGCCTGACTGGTTTTGCTCAGTGGTTAGAGCGTCGGTCTGTGGACTCAGGGGTCCCAGGTTCGATTCCGGTCAAGGGCATGCACCTTGGTTGCGGGTACATCCCCGGTAGGGAATGTGCAGGAGGCAGCTGATCGATGTTTCTCTCTCATCAATGTTTCTAACTCTCTATCCTTCTCCCTTCCTCTCTGTAAAAAATCAATAAAATATATATTTAAATATAAGCAGAGATAGAACTTAGATTTCTAAGGACAGAGTGAAAGAAATATCTGAAGAATGAGAGAAGTTAGCCAGGTAATAAGGCAGGTAAGAGCTTTTATAGATAAAGGAATAACAAAAGCTAAGGCAAGGAGACTAGAAAGAGAATAATGTGCTCTGAGAATCACGAGTAGTTTGGAATTCTTGGTGTGACCTATAAGGGATGAGCTGGATAGGAAAACAGGAGCCAGGTTGTGGAATGTCACCATAAGGAACTATGGGTATGGGGAAGCACAGGACTTGGTTAAAAAGTCTATAAGGAGGATTCTCCGAAAGGTCGGGGGCTTCTAGGGGGACTTTGCTGAAGGCAGAAGCCCCTGCCTTGACTTCTCCAAACAAGTCTGAGCCCCCAGGTGTTTTACTGGAATCTCTATGTTTAGTGTTTAGACCCGACCTTGTAGAAGCATGTGTCTTCTCAAGGATACTTATCCTGCTGATTGTATCTAGAGGTTAATTTTAGTTCAAGCTATCCTATATAATAAAAGCGTAGCATGCAAATTGTCCCCTTGACTGAGAGGTCGTCCCGGAGTTCAACCAGGGGGCAGGGCTGGCCAGGGGAAGGGAGGGAAGCCCCAGCTGGCAGCCGGCAACCAGCAGCTGCTAGGGACCCCACTAGTGCACGAATTTTGTGCACTGGGTAGTTGTTACAATAAAAGCCTAAGGAGGCAGACAAACAGGGCTGCTTGGTTGCAATAGCCAAGCAATCCTTTAGCCCTCTCTTTCACAGAAACATGTGTCAGAGTAATCCATTCATCCATCGCTCAGGGTCTGCTGGTCAGTCTCAGCATTTGGGGGACCAGAAAAGGGTTCCAAAGAGGAGAGGGACATGATCAGAGTTGTTGAATGATGAATAATCAAGAGAGAGTAAAATGGAAGTATGGAATTTAAGGTTGCTCTCCCAAACAGCCTGACTATAAACAGAAAGAAGAAAAGTGCTGGGGGGAGGGAGAGAACCACAAAAATGGTGAGGCAAAGGAGCCAGTGGAAGCAAGAGACATGGAAGATAAAGGAATCAGGGAAATAACTATTGGAGGAAAAGACTGCTGGTAAGTTTGTAAGTGTAGGAATAAGAACTTGAGAACAGTATCCACCAATGATCACCTTCCTGCTCTAGAGAAGCACTCAAATTTAGATCTCCTATCCAGAACACCAATTATTCTAGTTCCTAGCTACTCAAAGTATAGTCTGAGGATAAACAGCACCTATAAGTTTGTTAGACATGCACAATCTCAGGCCCCACCGCAGACCTCCCGAATCTGAATCTGCATTGCAATAAGATCCCTAGCAGATGCCCTTACACCAGCGGCTCTCAACCTGTGGGTCACGACCCCTTTGGCGGTTGAACGACCCTTTCACAGGGGTCGCCTAAGACCATCCTGCATATCAGATATTTACATTACGATTCATAACAGTAGCAACATTACAGTTATGAAGTAGCAACGAAAATAATTTTATGGTTGGGTCACAATAAGGAGAACTGTATTTAAAGGGCCAGAAGGTTGAGAACCACTGCCTTACACAGTGAAACTTGAAAAGCACTATTCCACACAACCCTGGAGAACTGTAAGGAATTACGGAGAATAGGAAAGGACCCAGAAGATGGAAGACAGGGAAAAGGGAAAGAAGAAAAATAACAGCAAACTTCATATTGGCAACCTGATGCTAGAAGAAATTATTGACAGGAAGGCCAAACATAATCACAATCTGTAAGAGCCAGCAAGGATGCATTAACAATACATCATGTCAGTTCTGGCCGGTATGGGTTAGTTGGTTGAGTGTCATCCTGGGCACCAAAAGGTCACCAGTTCAATTCTAGGTTAGGGCATATACCCAGGTTGCAGGTACAATCCCCTAATCAGGGTGCATATGAGAGTCAGCCAATCAATGTTTCTCTCACATCAATGTTGATCTCTCTCTCTCTCTCCTCCCCCTCCACTCCCTTTCCTTTCTTCTTTCTCTCTAAAAAAAAAAAAATAATATCATGTCAGATTCTCATTTTCTTGTAGCAGTAAGCCTAGGAGATACAGTAGAATAGTGTATCTAGGTTTCAGTAAGTATCTGATAATATGTCTCAAAATATTTTGTAAACAAGAAATGTGGGATCTGTGATAGTTCTATTTAATGCACTCATAATTGGCTTAACAATTATTACAAAAATTAGTAATAATTTTGACTAGTGAATTAAAATTAACCTAGATTTGCAGATCTCTGGTGACAATCTTCTCTCTCCAGACTACTTAAGACTTTTTTATTGGTAATTCTGTTGCTGTTGTTGTTGTTAATCCTCACCAGAGAATATTTTTCCATTGATTTTTTTAGGGAGAGTGGAAGAGTGAGGGAAAGACAGAGAGAAACATCGGTGTGAAAGAAACACATTGATTGTTTGCCTCCTGCATGAGCCCCAACTAGGGCCCGGGCCAGGGAGGAGCCTGTAACCGAGGTATGTACCCTTGACTGGAATCAAAACCAGGACCCTTTGGCCTGCAGACTGATGCTCTATCCCAGGGGTGGACAAACTTTTTGACTCGAGGGCCACAATGGGTTCTTAAATTGGACCGGAGGGCCGGAACAAAAGCATGGATGGAGTGTTTGTGTGAACTAATATAAATTCAAAGTAAACATCTACACTAATAAAAGAGAAACATGGTAATTGGCGTACGACCGCTACCCTTTTCATTGGCTAATCAGCGAGATATGCAAATTAACTGTCAGCCAAGATGGCGGCCGGCAGCCAGGCAGCTTGAAACTAACATGAGGCATGCTTGCCTCAGAGACGGAGGATTGTTGGAGGAAACAAACGTTCCCCGCCTGCGGCTGCAGGCCTCTGAGCAGGCAGTTTAAGAAACATTGTAACAAATACCTCCGGACTTCAGCCAGCAGATTCGCAACATTGTAAGCAAAGGCCAGAAACCTACTTTCAGCCGCGGAGGCCTAAGAGCTGGAGCCAAGCCTCAAGATAAAGCTGGCCCAGAATTAAAAAAAAGAAAGAAAGAAAAAAAGGAGCGGTTGGGAACTTCAGTCACTCCCAGCCTGAAAACAGCCCTCAGCCCCTCACCCAGACTGGCCAGGCACCCCAGTGGGGACCCCCACCCTGATCCAGGACACCCTTCAGGGCAAACCAGCCGGCCCCACCCATGCACCAGGCCTCTACCCTATATAGTAAAAGGGTAATATGCCTCCCAGCACCGGGATCAGCGTGACAGGGGGCAGCGCCCAAACCCCCTGATCGCCCTGCAGCTCTGTGTGTGACAGGGGGTGGGGCCCCAACCCCCTGAGCAGCCCTGCTCTGTGCCTGATAGGGGGGAGCTCCCCAAACCCCCCCCCCCCACGGGCCCTGCTCTGTGTGTGATGGGGTAGAGCCATAACCTCCCCATCGGCCCTGCCCTGAGTGTGAGAGTGGCGGCGCCCCAACCCCCTGATCGGCCCTGCTCTGTGCGTGACAGGGGGGAGCTCCCCAACCCCCTGATCGGCCCTGCTCTGTGTGTGACGGGGCAGCGCCCCAACCCCCTGATTGGCCCTGCTCTGTGCGTGACAGGGGGTGGCGCCACAACCTCCCCATCGACCCTGCCTTGAGTGTGACAGGGGACGGTGCCCCAACCCCCCAATTGGCCCTACCCTGAGCGTGACTGAGGGTGGCATCACAACCTCCCAATCTGCCCTGCTCTGTGCATGACGGGGCGGCGCCCCAACTCCCCAATCGGCCCTGCTCTGAGCCCAACCAGGGGCTGCACCTAGGGATTGGGCCTGCCCTCTGCCACCCGGGAGCAGGCCTAAGCCAGCAGGTTGTTATCTCCTGAGGGGTCCCAGACTGCGAGAGGGCACAGGCCGGGCTGAGGGACCCCCCTCCCCCCCCCCCCCGAGTGCACAAATTTTTGTGCACCGGGCCTCTAGTCATTACATGAAAGGGTATGGTCTTTTTTTTTTTTTTTTTTTTTTTTTAGTTTTATTCATTTCAAACTGGCCAGATCCGGCCCGCGGGCCGTAGTTTGCCCACGGCTGCTCTATCCACTGAGTCAAACCAGCTAGGGCTTATTGATAATTTAGATGGTGATACAAAACAGATGTAGCTAGTATCACTGAGAGCAATTATCTATATATATAAAAGGCTAAGTGACCTTTACAACCGCTCGACCAAATGACTGGTCGACCCGTCGCTATGACACACTGACCACAAGAGAGCAGACGCTCAATGCAGGAGCTGCCCCCTGGTGGTCAGTTCGCTCCCACAGCCAACCTCCCACGGCCAGCCAACCTCTTGTGGCCCTTCCTCCCAGCCAGCCGGCCCTGATTGGCCCTGATTGGGACTGGGCAAGACAGCCCATCAGCCCTGATTGCCGGCCAGGTCGAGGGACCCCACCCGTGCACAAATTCATGCGCCGGGCCTCTAGTGTTACATAATGGCATAATCAAACCCCCCCCCCATAAAAGAAATTAATAGATGGATACAAAGAACTAAATCATTTTTAGTTAAGTTTAGGTAAATTAAAATGATTATAAAATTAAAGTGCTAATCTGGACTCCTAAACTGAATAAAAACAAGGATAATGAAAAAGAATCATAACAGCAGTACATGAAATAAAGCCTTAGGAGTTTTAGTAGATGCTTAATTCAATATGACTCAACATATTGACGTTAACATGAAATCAATAGGATAATATGTAAGTTCAGTTCAACCCGCATGCCAAACTCTCCAACAACACAAGACTGTTAAGATTAAAAGGGGGCAGCGGAGATTTAAACCAACTTTTGCATTCTATAACTTCAGATAGTACACAAAGATCCCATAGTCAAAATTAAGGATCCCTGATATTAACAATCAGAAGGCCTAATAAGCAAGCCAAATTGAAGTGGAGTGTACTTTTAAAGCTGCCCACATTCTCCCTTGTTTGTATTCTAATATTTGCATGCTAATCAGGCACATCTGTTCCCAAAACCAAATAGCCTTTAATTGGTCCTTCTGATCGCCTACTTGCCCCCTCTGTTCTGATCCCTGTGTCAAGCTGAAAATGATCCTTGACTACCTTATGTGTGTTTCTATATCTACACTGCTTGTGGCGTTCTTGATGAAGACTTAGTTTCTTAGTTCGGGAGGGTCGCTGCATACATACTGGATATTTGGAGGACACGTTTAGGCTTTAAACATCTCAGGGACACTGGGAAGTCCATACTAGTGGCAAGTGGGTGGAATTTCGAGGTCACAATTATTGAGGTATCAAGAAGTCCCAGAAGAAAGTGGAACACCCAAATGACTGAGAGCGACCCCAAACAGTAGGAGGTGGTATGTGACCAGTCCCTGTCAGATGGTACACACTGCCAAAATTTTTATTTCAATTTCAATTAAAATGCTGTGATTTTAACTAATTCTGCAGAGATCAAGTAGAAAGATGACTTAGTGTTTTCCAATTTATGTAGCTTCAGGCAGTTCCATCATGTTTCTGACAGTCAAGTATTCCAGATGAAGCTCCATAATGAGATATTAGATTGAAAGGTAGAGAAGGAGGACCTAAAGATAAGGGGGAGTAGTCACATAACTCACCACTCCTTTTATAAAAGAATATAGCTCAAAAGGTACCATCAGAAACCGCCCCCCCCCCTTGTGCCTCTTTGAATAAATAATTTAGCTATTACTTACAGGATAAGGATTGAGATAGAGATAGTTGACAGAGGAAGAATTAGGAAATTAGGTTATTACATTAACAAAATTGTGATGCAAGTTTCTAAGTCAGTTTTGAGAAGAGGGAGGCCCTGACTAATCATTCTTAGTCTCACATAACCTTTAGCCTTAAGCAACACTAACTATTAAAAGATGGGTAGAACTGGTACCAATAACTCCAAAATTAAATTCCTACTTTTTCCCCATCCCAACCACTCTCACTACATGCAAGAATAAGTTGCCTGAAGGCAACGCTTGAGCAATGACTTGAGCACTTACCTTAAATAACCAGTCTTCTCCCTTCCATCCTCCTAACATACACCCTCATTACTTGATTCCCTGGAAGATGCCCACTTGTCATCTCCACAGACACTAAGAAATCAGCAGGGCCCTAGCTGGTTTGTCTCAGTGGTTAGAGCATTGGCCCTCGGACTGAAGGGTCACGGGGTTGATTCCGGTCAAGGGCACGTACCTCAGTGGCAGGCTCCATCTACAAGGCAACCTATCAATGTTTTTTTTCTCTCTGTCTCTCCCCCTTCCTTCCACTCTCTCTTAAAAAAAAAATCAATGGAAAAATATATTTTAAAAAGAAAAAAAAAAGAAGAGAATGCTGGCATCCCTTAGGTCAGTGATGGCGAACCTATGACACGCGTGTCAGAGGTGACACGGGAACTCATTCTTTTTGGTTGATTTTTCTTTGTTAAATGGCATTGAAATACATAAAATAAATATCAAAAATATAAATCCTTGTTTTACTATGGTTGCAAATATCAAAACATTTCTATATGTGGCACAGCACCAGAGTTAAGTTAGGGTTTTTCAAAATGCTGGCACGCCGAGCTCAAAAGGTTCGCCATCACTGCCTTAGGTCAATGTTAAAGTGTGAATCACCTGCATCAAAATCACATGCACGTCCACTAAAAATATAGACTCCAAAACCCCACGACAAACCCACAGAAACAAAATTTCTATTGTGGAATTCAGGCACGTGCATTTTTAACAGATGATCTTTATGAACACTAAGTTTAAGAATCTGTGCCTCGCAATTACAGTCACAAAGTGAGGAAAAGTGATTTCCCAACAGTCAACCAGCCCACTACTCGACAGCAGGGCCAGGCTAGAATCTACCCTTCCTAAGAGCTTGCTGTGACCTTTACCAGCTAGAGCCCACTGAGTTGTTACAATAAAAATGATTTGGCAAAAAGTCCTGTCCAATCTTAACAACAGCATCCCGCTGAGAAACAGGCAGTTAACCCGCTAGTCCCTATTGCCGTCTTTTATGTGGCAGAGGCAGAAAGCGTCATTTTAGGGCTTCTGATAATTTGTAGAATCATCGTTGCTAAAGATCTTCAGCCTTGGGAGAAGGCCACAGAAACAACAGGACAAATACAAAAGGTGCTATTCTCATCAATCAATGAAAGGGTCTGGAAACTGAAATTTGATTACTTTGCCTCTGCTTGAGTCTCACTTGAACTCTATGTTCCTGGAAATTAAATTCACACTCACGTTGACTTCAGAGAGTCATTCTTTCCTTTCCATTTAGCAGCCTTTGGAAGTGTTTCTTGTCCTAGGAAACTGCACGGGTGGCCCCAGCAAAAAGGAGCTGTAATTAAAGGTGCAAATGAGCACACACAGGGATGCCGAGGGAACCAGAGGGTAAATATCATATACCCCTAACATGAGGTAGACGTGTCCTCAAACATTCTTGCTCAGGAAATACAAAGTCACTCTTAATGCAAGGCATTCTCTCAATTATTTATTTGAAACAAGTAATAACTTATTTGGAATTTTGTTTGGAGAAGGCACAATTATCTAAAATTACTTCAATCAACATTACTTTGGGCTTCTTATAAATGTCATCTGAGAGAATAAGTAAAAAAGGAGGCAACTGTATCATTCATCATTTCTGAGAGTATAAACTCACAACTGCAAATTTTATATCTTATCTAAAAGCCATAAATGGCCCAGCTGGCATGACTCAGTTGGTTAGGCATCATCCAATACACCAAAAGGTTGCTGGTTCAATTCCCAGTCAAGGCACATGCCTGGGGTTGCAGGCTCCATCCCGGGTGAGGGGCATGTAGGAGACGGCTGATTGATGTTTCTCTCACATTGATGTTTTTCTTTCTCTCTCCCTCGCCCTATCTCTCTCTCTAAATGTCAATAAAAATGTTTTTTAAAAACAATCCATGAATGATTATGTCATGGTGTTTGTGAATAGCAATGAGACAAATAGAGAAAACTTCCCCTCAAGAAATCCGAGTGGTGCCCTGGTTGTCGGTTCGATCCCCAATCAGGGCACACACAAAAATCAACCAATGAAGGCATCAATAAGCAGAACAACAAATCAATGTTTCTCTCTATCTCTCAAATAAATAAATATATTTTTAGAAGATCAGAATGGTTACTTGTGGCTCAGGTTGAAATTTCAGTGGTCACCTCACATGAGTTTTAAAAAAGATGTTGTGGCTCATTCACACAGCTTACAAGTGATGATGGGCCCTGGAAAAGTCTATGAGGTGGCTCCAAAATGCTTCTAGCAAAAGCAATTGCTGAAGTCAAGAGGCATGTGCAGAATCTGAACAAAATTATGTCATAAGTTCAAAGTAGAAAAAACGTGGTTCTAATCTAACTCACTATTTTGTCACTGGTTGCAACAAGATACAACAGATTGAGTACACCAAAGTAAGGTGTCAGATCAAGATGCAAATTTTTCAAAGTTTGATCAAGTGGTTATAATACCCTCACCCTCACCCACCTGGACGATATAAAAGAATATACAGAGACCTGTGGGTAGACACTGTGTCCTACCCACACAGGCAAGAATGGAGAGGTGGTGTCTTTTCATTCAAGCCTAGTAAGGGGGCACCAACAAACCCATGCAGACAGCTTGATGTGTAGCCCCTGGCAATTGAGTTCACAGTGAATTTTGGCTCTGAGAAACCGAAAGGGCAAGAGATGGGCTGATAAGCTACTCAAAGAAGAGGCCAGAGCGGGCAGCCAGTACTCTCAGAATTTCCCAGTCAAGGATGTGTGTGTGTTCCCTTGCATTGGGTGTGGGCCAATGGCAGGAGGTCATGTCAGGGCTTGTCCAAGAGGTCACCTGCAGGAGCAAACATCCCTCTGCAAGGAGAAGCTGGAGGTCCAGCAGCATTCATGGGCTGAGGGCAAAGTAAGCCACTAACCAAGAATATAGGAGGGCACCACCATCAAGCTTGAAGCCACTTACAATAGGATCAGTCTGTACAGCATTTCCAAGCCCTCCATCTCCTTCCTCCACCTTAGCTCCACCCTGGAAGGCCAGGAAACCTTGGCCAGAAGCTGAAGATGGGAAAGGAAGCCAACCAGACTATCTTGCCCAACTTCAAGCTTCTCCTAGGGAACAGGCCTGGACTGGGGATTGTGTGGAGGGGAGAATTTTTCATTTTCAATCAAGTTTGGTGCTTTGACTCCTTCATCAGACTGCACATATTATGTATAGTAATCCCCCTTTAACTGTGGGTAATATGTCCCAAGACCCCCAGTGGATGCCTGAAACCATGAATAGTACCAGACCCTATATATACTACATATTTTCCTATACATGCATGCCTATGATAGTTTAATTTATAAATTAGACACAGTAAGAGATCAACAATAACCAATAAAATAGAACACTTATAACAAATGCATAGTAAAAATTATATAAATATAGCATTATTAAGTAAAAAAAGGATTACTTGAACACAAGCACTGCAATACCAAGATAATCTACCTCATAACCAAGAGGGCTACTGAGTGAGTAAAAAAGTGGGGATTACAGCACAGAGCTGCTGGACAAAGGATAAAGGGATGATTCACATCCCAGGTGGGACATAGCAGGACATCAAAAGATTTCATCACGCTACTCAGAACAGCACATAGTTTAAAAATTATTAACTGTTTACTCTGGAATTTTCCATTTTGTATTTTTGGGTGGTAACTGACCAAGGGGAACTGAAACCTGGAAATTGAAACTGCAGATAAGGGGTGACTACTACGTTAAACTGAGAGCATTTCATGACTGAAGAATAACCAGAGAAGCCATGGAATTATCCATACTTTCATTCAAGAAGGTCATTTAATGAAACTGAAATAAAAAGGAATGAACATGGATATACGCAACTATCTGGATGAATCTCCAGGAAATTATTTGGACAAAAAAAAATCCCAAAAGGTTACACACTATGCTATTCCATTTATATAATGGTCTGTGAAACGACAAAATTATAGGAATAGAGATGAGATTAGTGATTGCCAAGAGGTGAGAAGGGGGTGAGTGTAAGAGGAAAGTAGATGTGGTTGCATAAGGGCAACAAGAGGACTCCTTGTGGTGATAGAAATGTCAATATCCTGGTTATGACACTGTACCCATCAGACCTACCAGGTGCCACATGTACTATTAGGGGAAACTAGGGAATGGATACACAGCATATCTCTTTATTCTTTCTTACAATAGCGTGTGAATCTACAGTTATCACAAAACAAAAAGTGTAATTTTTTAAAGGGTGCTAAAAGCTGTGTGTACACCAGTGGATTGAACAAGTGATGATCAGCCTTTATTACACTGATTTACATCCTATCAGCTGAAGATGCTTTGAATCTTTTGTAAAACCTACTGCATTTGGTTGTGCAAAACCCAGGGTTTTCAAGCTAATATAGGGTTGTCCCCCCAAAATGCATATACACACTTTGAATAATTATAAAGGCAGTGTTCATTAAAATACATTTCATTTTCAGGAGAGAACCAAGATGACGGCATAGGTTAACGCCGGAGTTTGCTGCTTTGAACAACTACTTCAAAAGTGAAACTAAAAGACGGAAGGGACATCACCCAGAACCACAGGAACGCTGGCTGAGTGGAAGTCCTACAACTAGGAGGAAAGAGAAACGCATACGGACACTCAGAGGCGCAGTGCTGAAGTCAAGTTCTGAGGTGCGGAGTGTGCGGAACGGGCTGGCGGCGGAGGGCGCGGTTGGTGTTTTCAATCGGGAGGGAGTCGCAGACTCTGAGCCCCAGATACCGGCGAGTCTTTAGTGACCCAGACTCAAACCGGAGAAGCCGGACTGTCTGGCTTCAGTCAGAGCGAGTGCAGCTTTCTCTGCGAGCTTTGCAGCGGGTGCTGGGACTCAGAGAGGCAGAGCCCCTGGGGACAGGACTGAGAGCCGCCATAACTGCTCTCTCCGGCCCACCCTGTTGATCCTGTGCGACCCGCCCCGCCCAAGCCCTGCACACAGGCATTTGCCGGATAGCCTCAGGCAAAGGCTAGATTAGCACCTCCCTAGAGGACAGAAGTTCTCTCACTGCTGACACAGCTGATTCTCATAGCCACCTGGCCTGGAGGTCAAACCCTCCCTGGTATTAGCTACAACAATCAAGGTTTAATTATAAGATTGCGAACAAAGACCACTGGGGGGGGGCAACAAGGAAGCATAACAAAATTCGAGACAAAGAAACAGGACAAAATTGTCAATGGAAGATATAGAGTTCAGAACCACACTTTTAAGGTCTCTCAAGAACTGTTTAGAAGCCGCCGATAAACTTAATGAGATCTACAAGAAAACTAATGAGACCCTCGATGTTATATTGGGGAACCAACTAGAAATTAAGCATACACGGACTGAAATAACGAATATTATACAGACTCCCGACAGCAGACCAGAGGAGCACAAGAATCAAGTCAATGATTTGAAATGCGAGGAAGCAAAAAACACCCAACCGGAAAAGCAAAATGAAAAAAGAATCCAAAAATGCGAGGATAGTGTAAGGAGACTCTGGGACAGCTTCAAGCGTACCAACATCAGAATTATAGGGGTGCCAGAAGATGAGAGAGAGCAAGATATTGAAAACCTATTCGAAGAAATAATGACAGAAAACTTCCCCCACCTGGTGAAAGAAATGGACTTACAGGTCCAAGAAGCATGGAGAACCCCAAACAAAAGGAATCCAAAGAGGACCACACCAAGACACATCATAATTAAAATGCCAAGAGCAAAAGATAAAGAGAGAATCTTAAAAACAGCAAGAGAAAGAAACTCAGTTACCTACAAGGGAATACCCATACGACTGTCAGCTGATTTCTCTACAGAAACTTTGCAGGCCAGAAGGGAGTGGCAAGAAATATTCAAAGTGATGAATAGCAAGAACCTACAACCAAGATTACTTTATCCAGCAAAGCTATCATTCAGAATTGAAGGTCAGATAAAGAGCTTCACAGATAAGGAAAAGCTAAAGGAGTTCATCACCACCAAACCAGGATTATATGAAATGCTGAAAGGTATCCTTTAAGAAGAGGAAGAGGAAGAAAAAGGTAAAGATACAAATTATGAACAACAAATATGCATCTATCAACAAGTGAATCTAAGAATCAAGTGAATAAATAATCTGATGAACAGTATGAACTGTTGATTATAATAGAATCAGGGACATAGAAAGGGAATGGACTGACTATTCTTGGGGGGGAAAGGGGTGTGGGAGATGCGGGAAGAGACTGGACAAAAATCGTGCACCTATGGATGAGGACAGTGGGTGGGGAGTGAGGGTGGAGGGTGGGGCGGGAACTGGGAGGAGAGGAGTTATGGGGGGGGAAAAGAGGAACAAATGTAATAATCTGAACAATAAAGATGTAATTTAAATTAAAAAAATACATTTCATTTTCAAAATTGAGCTATCAGCTGCTAAAGTGTGTATACATTTTTGGGGACACACTGTATTTGTTGACTGTGTTAGTGTATTAGTTTACTAGGACTGCCATGACAAAGTACCACAAACTGGGTGCTTAAAACAACAGAAATTTATGTCTCATAGTTATGAAAACTAGAAGTCCGAAATCACGGTGTTGAAGGACCATGCTTCCTCTGAAACCTGTAGAGGAATCCTTCCTTGACTCTTCCAAGCTTTTGGTGGTTTGCCGGCAATCCTTGGTATTCCTTGGCTTACAGCCACATAACTCCAACCTCTGCCCTCATCACAGAGTGTCCTCCCTGTGTGTCTCTATCTTTACTGGCCATCTTATAAGGATACCAGTCATTGGGTTAAGGACTCACCCTACACTGTTATGACCTCATCTTACTAGCAAGTAAATTATCTGCAAGGACTCTAGTTCCAAATAAGGTCATATTCTGAAGTACTGGGGTAGGACTTTTACATATCTTTTAGGAGGCACAATTAAAATATTCTGTTTGTTGTTTTCAGACCTCATTCAACATCCCTACTTCCACCACTGAGCTTCCAGGATAGAAACTCAAGGGCACCACTCTGATCTCACACATTTAGGATCCATCTGTCTCAGGATAGGCAGCCAAATGCCACCTGGAGCTCCCAGATGATAACACTGCCTCTCAGCTACTATCCCATATGCAGGGTCAGGCCCCCAGGCTGCTTCTAGCAATAATTGACTTTGCCTAGGATCCAAAAGCCTCTAAAAGCATCCCCATTCGCTACTGAGTTCAAAATGTTGCCTGTCTCATTTCATAGGCTCACTCTAACTTAAGTCAGGCTATAGTTTCTGTCCTTGTGGATTTCCTATCAAGAGACCAGCTGTTGCTCCAGATCTGGCTTTTGTCAATAATGCTGGCTGCTGGCTATGAATGGAGTGTCTGAATCCTGGCTGTAGGCAGAATTCATGCTCATTTCCAGAAAGCTCTTAAGCCTTATACAAATCAAGATTTAATTAATTGTTCTATTTAATTGATTGTTCTATTCTGTTCCCCCCAAGTATTTCATTCCATTAATCAATACTCACTGAGCACTAACTATATGCCTGGCCCTGTTCTAGATGTTGGGGACACAGCACTGCATGAGACAAAGTCTCTGTCCCCATGGCTCTGCATTTTAATGGAGAAGGACAGAACACAAAATAAACATGGTAATAGCTGGGATTATAACTGCTATAAAGGAAATAACCAGGAAGATGTGATAGAAGTGGAAGGGGGACTATTTGAGATAAACTGTCTTGGAGAAGTGACATCTGAGCTGCAGTTGAAAGGATGAACAAAAGCCAGCCACAAGAACCATCTAGAGAACATTCCAGGGCAGAGAGAGCAATGAGAACAATGGCCTTTAGTGGTACTGAGGTGACATGTTCAAAGATGGAATGGTTTCGGAGCTCCGGGGGATATCTCTGCTTTGCTCCTCTCCACCTTCCACCACTTGCTTGGTGCATTCTACCTAAGCGCTGGCTGTTTAATATGACAAAGCCCACATGAGTCTGGCCCAGGTTCTTCCTGTACTTAGATGCCTGGACCTTGTACTGACAAAGCTCTTGCCCTGGGTTTGGACCAGCTGAGGATACACATATACATCTCCACCCCCCCCCCCCCGCCCCACCGCCCCGATACACCCAGAAATATCCTGCTTAGACCATCCTGAGAGATGGACACTGGCCATGGTGGAATCTGAAGCAGAAAACAATGAGCAGCTCATTCCCCAACCACACACCTGACAGCTGTCTGGACTTAATCCACACCACACAACTGACTGTGGTGAGGGTTGTTACCTGGTGACCTCCTCGTGAGCTTTATAAACACTCAGGAAAATGGAAACCAGCTTATGACCCAAAGACTGTTGAGATCATCATTTAACAATAGCAGTATTTCCCTTTTCTAACACAGCTCAATTTTTTGGTAGTTACTAAGTTTTCATATTAATTAACCTTGAACAACTACTTATGTGTAAATGACTTTTGATAAGTTTTAAAAGGATGTTTCCTTAGAGAGAAAAAGTATCAGAGGCTATATACTGACTCAAGAGAGTTGCCAGTGTTTTCTAATCCAGTACACCCTCCTCTGGGCCCTGTACTGCACAGGCCTTTGACCAACCCTATGGTGGTCAACCTCTCTTACATTCCTGGGCCTGAGTATGACCTTCCACTCCTGACCTTTTGCACAGCCAGGCTTACAGTCCTCTCAGTGTCCGTGAGCACCTCTCCAGTTACCAGCTTGTCTCTAGCTTCTGTTCAATTCTTGGGGTTCTGGGTTTCAGCTGCTTTTCATTCCTGGGCATCAGACTTTCATTGCATAAGGCCCTGTCTAACTTGTTTATCTAAATGGAGGACAAAAAATACTAAAATACACACACACACACACTGAGTGGCCAGATTATTATAACCACCTGATGTTTGTAGGCAAATTAGCTACAATTTTGCACTGAAGTTGCTAGAGGGCCAGACTATTATAAATAGGGAAGCAGGTTGTTTACCACGACAGTAGAAGTGATTTAACAGCCTTTGAACATGACATATATATATCACGTGATACACACACACACACACACACACACACACACACACACACACACTAGTAGCCCGGTGCACGAAATTCATGCACTAGGGTAGGGGGGGAAGGGGCCCCTCAGTCTGGCCTTCACCCTCTCCAATCTGAGACCCCTCAGGGAATGTCCAACTACCTGTTTGTGCCCACACTTTTAACAGATAACAGCTCCATTGCTGTTTCTTTCTTATGCTTAAAACCATTTGAATTAGTAGGTATTCAAAGTCTGTATACATTTTGGGGGGACACCCTGTATATCTCTAGTCAGCGGTGAAAGAAACCAACAGCAGATTTGGAACCCCCAGACAGGGAACCTCGCTCACTCCCCACGTCTCCCCACTTCACTTTCCACCTTCGTGGGCAGCAGGAGAATCAACGTTTTCTCTCATTAATTCAGAAAAGCAAGTCCTGTCACCCGCTGCCCGGCAGGAGTGCGCTAAGCCCCAAGCAAGCGAGGCTCAGTCAGGGCAGTCTTCGCTCATGGGTGCTGGCACCCAAAGTGCACATTCCTCCTCTACAATCACCCTGACTATCCCACTGTTTCACTGAGAGGACGGAATTCCTCTCTGCCTCTGGGTTCTTGATCTTGAACGCTGACTGAAGGCACCTCAGCGAGGGCCGCCCGCGCCCACCAGGTGTGTCTGTCTGCATCTGCTCCCTCCTCAGCACCTGCATTAACCCCCTAGAGGTGATCTCATAGCTGCATTGGCCTCCGTGGGAACAGGGCATCACCACTCTGCCCTCTCACTGTCATCTCACAGGCGCCCACCCTCAGCACCCAGAACACCCAGACACTCTCCAAAGGACATGAGCGCATCAGAGGGGATGTGTGCACATCCTGTGGGGGTGTTAGGCATGCTGGGTTGATGGAAGTGCGGTGGAGAGGCAGGGGGAACTTGTGCACGCCTTGGTTTGCAACTGTTGCAGGCGTGGGAGGGTGACAGTGTGCTGGGGGATATTCGCATGCCAGGGGGGGATGTGCACACCGGAGGCCTCTGGCTTTGCAGATCCGCAAAACCCCATGGTGCGGCCAGGAGGACGTCAGTCTGGCCCGCCACAGTGGCTGTCCCTGCGATCCTGCACCTTCTGGGCCAGGAGACGGATCTTGCGCAGCCACTCCTGGGCACTGATGGCCTGCAGGCGCTACTTCAACTCAGCCTGCAGGCTCCGCTTGGTGCACTCACAGCTGTCACCACCGCCATGTGGGGAGTATAGGCCGCCCTCCGCCGGCCTGCCTCCCCTGTCCAGAGGCTCTCTGCGCTGCTCACCTGCCCAGAGTGACTGGGGCTGGGCAGAAGCCAGGCATCCTGCCCTGCCCAACCTCGGCCAACCTGCCCCTGTACGAGCTGCCGCCCGCCGGGAAGGGTCACGGATCCGGGCCCCAGGACTGCGGACAGCCTCAAGCGCTGCCCCCTCCCCAGCAGGGTCACAGATCTGGGTCCTGGACCGTGGACAGCCTTGTCTGCTGCCGCCCGCCTTCAGTATGCAAATTAGCCGCCATCTTGTTGCTTTATGGTGGGGGTCCCGCTTGGGTACCTGGCCAGCCTGGATGAGGGGAATGATGGCTGTTTGCAGCTGGTCACACCCCCTTCAGGGTGGGGGTCCCCACTGGGGTGCCTGGCCAGTCTGGGTGAGGGGCTGAGGGCCGTTCTCAGGCTGGCGGGTGACTGAAGCTCCCAACCTCTCCTTTTTTTTTTTCTTTGTTTTTATTCTGGGATTTATTTACCTTCTATGGCTGTCACTGGAACTGAGAGCCGGCTTTAGCTCTGAGGCTCGGCTCCAGCTCTGAGACTTCGGCTGCTGAAAGCAGGTACTGGGTTTGTTTGGGTTCTATAATTGAAACACTGTTGCAATCCTGCTGGCTGAAGCCCGGCTGGCTGAAAGCAGGTTTCCAGAGCCTGTTTAGCTTCTATAATTGCAACATTGTTTCTTAGAGTGCAAGCTCAGAGGCCGGCAGCAGCAGGCAGGGAACCTTGGCTTCCTCCATCACTGGAGCAAGCAAGCCTCCTGTTCACTTCAGCTGCCTGGCTGCAGGCCGCCATCTTGGTTGGCAGTTAATTTGCATATCACCCTGATTAGCCAATGGGAAGCATGTAGGAGGTACGGTTAATTACCATGTTTGTCTATTATTAGATAGGATACACACATACACACACACACATATACACATACATACATACACACACACACACACACACACATACTTACAGTATATCACTCTGGATATTTCTGTTGTGTGACAGGAACTCAAACTCACACAAATTTAAGTCAAAAAGGAGGTTTGGGGGTTTTGGGTTCACCTAATTAGAAAATACAGGCTCAGGACCTCTCAAACAATACCATCAGGATGGTTTCTCTCTCCCTCTCCCACACCTCCTGCTTTCTCTCACTCTCACCTCTGCTTCTCTCTCTGCCCTTATTCTCTCCTAAGCAGACAGCTCCTGGCTTCCTTTATCATTGCTTAGCAGCCCCTTTGGAAAAATAGGGCTTCTCTACCAGCATCTCTGTCAAGGACTTTGACCAAGCCTGGATCCTATGACTATCCCTGGACTAATCACTGGGGACAGGAAACAGAATCCAAGGTCTCCATGGTCGGCAAAATGCGGCTCACGAGCCACATGCAGCTTTTTGGCCCCTTGAGTATGGGTCTTCCACAAAATACCACGTACGGGCGCACATACAGTGCGACTGAAACTTCATGGCCCATGCACAGAAATCGGTTTTCGGCCTGGGCAAGTCTATTTTGAAGAAGTACTGTTGATATTTGGCTCTGTTGACTAATGAGTTTGCTGACCACTGGTCTATATCATGTGCCTTCCCCATCTCTCGGGGTGGGAGTGGGGTTATATAGAGCACTGTGTGGGGCAGTCATATAAGGAACCACATGAGGTAGACTACAGTTTGAATCACTATTCATTCCACAATCTTCAACCACCTGCTACCCTCTGCTACACAGGCTGGAAAGCTAAAAATATTACTTATCAGTCAGCCTTGCAGTTAGGGTGCAGGTTCATGATCGAGGTTCTGCCCAGCAGCTGTTCCCTAAGAGAGCAGACATGATTAAGGTGACGTGTTGGCTGAGTGCAATCATCAAGTTTTCTTGTAAATGCAGGGAGATGACAGATGCCATTGCTGCTTCTAGGACAGCTGTGTCCTAGGGTTCTGGAGTCTACTCCCTCACTTCACTGGTGGGACATGACAGCAGCTTCATGATTTCTGTTAGAGCCAGTGGCATGATTGCACATATTTCTTGACTCTGTCCCTAGCTCTGTGACATCTAAGCTCTCCCATAAATTCTGAAAGCAACCTAATAACCCATAATAAATTTATTTCTTCATAAACGGTCTAGTTTGGTGTAGAGGTAAAACTTAGTGTAGAAGTAAAACCTTGCCCCGCTGCAATATGGAAAAAGATGCACATTATGTCCCACAGTCAGGAAAAAACAACAACAAACACTTGGTCTCTGAGCCTCTCTCTTCCCCCAAAATAAAGACACATTAAAAAGACCCAGGCTCAGCTGGTGTGGCTCAATGGTTGAGTGTTGACCTATGAACTTGGAGGTCACAGTTCGATTCTCAGTCAGGGCCCATGCCTGGGTTGCAAGCCCAATCCCCAGTAGAGGGCATGGAGTAGGTAACCAATAGATGTTTCTCCTCACAATAAATGAAATCTTGAGCCTTTTCTGTAAGTTACTGACTCCTAATAAGAACTTTATTGTTTTCTAACTTTATTGACTTTTGTAATGCTGATAGCTGAAGATATGATACAATCTTTGAGGTTATAACACTAATGAGATTTAAATACTACTTTTTCCCCACAATAAACATAGTAACTGTAAACTTGGTAATCTCGCAGTGGCTTTCTTTTAAATGCTTGTTTTATATTTGACAAGCAAATCCTGAACTCCTTGCAGTTCATCTCAACAAGTAAAATGTTTTTATTTTATTAAATGTTTTTGTAGCTGTGTCTTCTTTTGACAATAGGCTCTGTTGTTTGCAACTGAAAAATCTGATGAGTACTGGAAGGGAGGCCGACCAGTGAATGTGCACTTGTTTGGGAAAAGCTGTGCTGTTTGGGGGAAAAGGGTGTGCTATAGAATAAAAACAGAAAATTTCCCTAAATTACATCATAACCAGAGGCCCAGTGCCTGAATTCGTGCATGGTTGGGTCCCTAGGCCTGGCCAGGGCTGATCAGGATCAGGATCGGGCCAACCGACTGGGGCCTGCTAGCCGGGGGGAAGAACAGGGGGAGGGACCACGGGAGGTTGGCTGGCCAGCCAGCCGTGGGGAGGGACCAGGGGAGGTTGGGCAGCTCCTACATTGAGCGTCTTCCCCCTGGTGGTCAGTGCGCATCATTGCAACTGGTCAACCAGTTATTCCAGTCATTCAGTTGTAACGGTGAGTTAGGCTTTTATATATATAGAGGTCCTGTGCACAAATTCACGCATTGGTGGGGTCCCTTGGCCTAGCCAGTGATCGAGGCCTATGGGGGGCGGGACGCCAGCCAGCTGTGAGAAGGACCCCAGGAGGTTGGCCAACCGGCCCCCCAAATTGGGGCCTTTTGGGGGGTCCAGCCAGGGGAGGGGCTGTGGGCGGTTGGCAGGCTGGCCCCACCCCCAATCAAGGGGGGTGGGGCTGATCAGGGGCAGGACCAGCCAGGGGGAGGGACCGTGGAAGGTTGGAGGGGACCAATCCGTGCCTGGACTGGGCTGGTTGGCCACCGCAGTGCACATCATAGCGACTGGTTGGTCTGGTTGTTCCAGTCATTGCACCATTCTGGTCGCTGGGTTTTTATTATATAGACTAGAAGCCGGGTGCACAAAAATTTGTGCACGGGGGGTGGAGGGGGGTACCTCAGCCCGGCCTGTGCCCTCTTGCAGTCTGGGACCCCTCGGGGGATGTCCACCTGCTGGCTTAGGCCTGCTCCCCAGGAGACCGGGCCTAAGCTGGCAGTCAGACATCCCTCTGGCAGCCCGGGAGCCCATGGAGGATGTCCATTTAACAGCGGGGAGCAGGCCTAAGCTGCAGTCAGACATCCTTAGCACTGCTGAGGAGGCGGGAGAGGCTCCCGCCACCACCACTGTGCTGGTAGCCGTCAGTCTGGCTTGTGGCTGAGCAGAGCTCCCCCTGTGAGAACCCACTGACCACCAGGGGGCAGCTCCTGCATTGAGCATCTGCCCCCTGGTGGTCAGTGTGTGTCAAAGTGACCAGTCATTCCCAGTCATTCTGCTGTTAGGGTCAATTTGCATATTACCCTTTTATTATATACGATGTTATTATAACTGAATAATGTGGTATATGTTATAAAGTATAAACCCCAGCATAAGTGTAAGGCTGATTGGTAGTAACCATGTTGGCAGGTAAGTCAAGGATACCTAACATTGCACAGGAAGCATCCATCTGCCATTAGCAAAACTCTCCTTGTCCTTGCTCATTAAAACCCTCTGTGGCCTTCGTCAATTCTGCTCAGTGGATAGAGCATTGGACCATGGACTGAAGGGTCCCAGGTTTGATTCCGATCAATGGCATGTACCTCAGTTACAGGCTCAATTCCCAGCCCCAATAGGGATGTGTGCCCCCTTCCTTCCACTCTCTCTAAAAATCAATGGAAAAATATTCTCGGGTGAGGATTAACAAAAAAATCCTATATAATAAAAGGCTAATATGCAAATTGTCCCCTTGGGAGTTTGGGAGACTGGGAGTTTGATCACTTGCTATGATGTGCGTTGACCACCAGGGGGCAGCACGGACCATGGCGGGCGACCAGCAGCAGGGGCAGGGAGCTGAGGGAGCCAGGGAAGGAGGAGGCAGAAAGGCCAGCCTGATTAGCCCTGATTGTTGTCCAGGCCTAGGGACTCTACCCATGCATTAATTTTGTGCCCCAGGCCTCTAGTAAATAAATAAAGGCCTTCTGAATTTCATAAAGTGTCCACAGGTAATGTCTACCTACATGAAGGGACCATCATTGGAAATCAACATCCTTCAGTTCTGTTCAGCTTCCTTCCTTTGAAGTCCAAATCACTACTTCCTTTCTCTTCAGTTTAAGACAGCACATCGCCCCAATTGCCTGATCTGTCCTCAGCTCCCTTATTCTTACAGAACTGTTGTATGAACATACATAATAAATTTGGTTATTTAGTCCTGTTAATATGTCTCATGTCAATTTGATTAGACCAGCCAGAAGTACTATGAAGGAAATGAGGGGAAAAATTCCCCCTTTCCCCACAGAACTATTTTCAAACAATAGAGGGCCTCCGGACATCTCAATGAAAAATTCTAGAGAATAAAGGAAGTATATTTGAACTTATTTAAAGAAAAAAAAAGAAAGGCTCATTCATCTACACTACGGGACAGGGAAAAACAAGTAAATTAAATTAGAGTCATATACTATTCTAGATACTATTCCATCCTCCATTTACTTTTCAACCTTATAGATTCTTCCATGATAAATTTTTTTATTCCTAATATGTGCCTTTTTCCTAATATTTTGAGCTTCATAAAACCATACTTGCCAAGTTTACTTGCCTTGTAACTGATTGCACATGACTTTGGAACTTAAGCTCTGAGGCTCAACTGTCTTTACCAGGACGATTCAATTACATAGATATGTTTGTATGCATCAAATCCTCAAAGAACAATGAATCAAGAATACCAGTAAGTAACAAGTACACATGGCTATGTTTAGCTAAGCTTTTAAGGAAACCACAAATGCCTTTCACTTTTGCACAAGTTCTCTGATCTTTGATTTCTAGACATTTAAACATATTTTTTTTTCTGAAAATAAAAAGGAACAAATAAAATTCTCTTAGGAGGACCCAAGTGATGTGGAGGGGGGGAAATATGGCCCCCTAGGCCAAGTCAGACATAACCACGATCAAGGGGAAAATCAAGTCTCCTGTTTAGAGATGGCCACAAAAGCAGTTTTTGCATGTCAAAGTGCCATGTGGAAAGAGATGAAATAAGGGCATTCATAAAAACACATTTTAACACACACACACACTCACCTAGACATAGTCACACTGAGGTCTACTCCTGAAAATGCTCTCATGACAAAAAGTAGAAGACAAATATTATGATAGAATGGGACAGGATGATGACAATAAGAGAAATTATGAAGGGAAATTCCAAACACTTAAAATTCTTCCATTACCTTTTTTATGTCAGTTATTTTGGTTTCCATGGAAATTCATAGCAGTCTACAAATAAGTAATCTATGATTGCTTCAGGCCATAAAAATCACACATAATCACAATCTTTTTACATCATTATAAATGCCACATCAGAGAATTCGCATTTGAAGGGAAGCCACATATTTACAACATGTTCAAGAAGCTTCAACAGAAATGAATACTGATAGTATCATTTATTACTTAAAAGAGTCGCTACCAGAAGTGCTGATAACTCTCACACCAGGAGACACACTTTTTTTTTACTCATTTCAATTCAGTGGCGTTTCCTTCTCCCAACAAGCATAACTAAACCTGTTGAATGTGGTGTTTTGTGTTTTTCTATCCTGTCTTTATTCTATACTTCAAACAAAACACAGATAGAGAAATAGACTGAGGTTTGTTTTGTTTTGGTGTTCAACAATTTATCTGAGGGCACAAAGTTGAACTCCACTGGGTTGTTTACCAGCAGGTCGATGTTCCGAAGAAGCCAGCCATAAGACGCGCAAAATACGGCTCTTTGAAAATAATTTTACATACAGGGAATAGATGAGAGCGGGGAAACACGTCCGTCATCAGCAACCCAACAGAAGCCTTGTTCCCCGCTGTTTGTAAACAAGAGCTGGGGGCAGCGCTCCGCCCGGGCACTCGAAAAGTAAGACAGTGGTTCTCAACCTTGGCTGCACATTAGAATCACCTGGGAATCTTTTAAAAATCCTGATTTCTGGGCCTCCGGACGCCCAGGTGACTCTAATGTGCAGCCAAGGTTGAGAACCACTGAAGTAAGAAATGCTGGGCACGACCCTGCGCCCATCCCGACCCTGCGCGCATCCCGAAGCGTTCCGCAAGGGCGGCCTGGGGGAGGCTGACCTCCGCCGGCACCAGGCACGGTCCGGGGCCGGGAGAAAGCCCCACGGGACAACCCTTCGGCTTCCAGCGTGGGGCGGGACTGGACCGTGCCTGCTGAAGTTCCCCGCAGTTCCCCCGACCTTCCTCAACCGCCTTCCACTACCTGCACTCGGCCGTATGGGGACCGGATGCGCGCCTGTGCCCTCGGGGCCAAGCCCGCGGGAGGCGCCCCGGCGGACGGCTTACCGAGCAGCGAGCCTACGAAGATGACGACCTGCACGGCGGTGGTGAAGTGGCGGTACAGCTGCGCCTCGCCCAGCTCCCCGAGAGCGCTGCTGCGGTTGGCGCCCGCCGCCTCGGCGCCCGACGCGTTGCGCGGCTCGCTGGCGTTCCGGGAGACCCAGCTGCCGTTGTGCCCCATGGCGAGGCCGGGGCTCCGGCTCGGCTCGGCTCGCCGCCCGCACGCCCACCTGCAGCCCCGCGTCAGCCTCTCCTGCCCCGGGCGCAGAGGGGCGCGCGGGTGCCGGGTGGAGTCCTGGAGAACCCGGGGCAGCCTCGGGTCCCCTCACGACTCCACATCGCCAGCCCCGGCGCCTAGGAGGCGGGGAGGGAGGAAGGCGAGGCGGCGCCCCATGCCCGTTCCCTCGTGGGTCCCGTCAGCACCCACATGAGGGCGGCGCGGTCAGAACCCGCGGAGCGTGGCCCGACCCTCTTCTCGGGGGGTCAGCGCGGCCCAGCCCACTCGGCGGAGCGGGAGCCACTCAGGGAGGCATTTGGTGGCCACAGGACGGAACTCTCCGCTCTCGCCGCGCACTCCAGCCTCTGCTCCTGGCACGCCCCCGAGGGTCGGGGCATCCCTCGCGAGTCCCCTCGGCTGCCGGGCTCAGCCCCCCTCCTTAGCGGGAAGAGACAATTTGGCCGAAGCCGTTTTTCAGTCCTGCCGGCTTCGAGGCTGGATGGCGATGGGAAACCGGCGAAAAGCCCAAGCCACTTAAGTGGCCGAAGCCTCGAGGGAACCCCGACTTCCCGACGGCGCCCAGGGCCCGGGCAGAATGCCCTGCATCTCCCCCGACTACCTCGCCCTCAGCACCTGGCGGTCCCCCCGGGACTCCCGCGCGGTCTCCCCCGACCTCCGCCCCCACCCCACGCGCCTCGGCGCCGGCTGCAGGGAACCTGTCCCACAGCCCTTTTGCCTCTGCACGGCACAGCGCCCCCTTTCGCGACCCCGCTCCGGCCCTCGGCGGCTGGGGGAGAGCCTCTCCGCCGCGGGGGGGACCAGCGAGGTCGCCCCCACAGGGGCAGGGCACGGTCTGCGCGGCCGCGGGACCCCGGAGAGCGCCTGGGGCCGCTGGGGCCGCACGCCCGGGTCACGTGACGCCTCCGCCCCCACCCCACCCCACCCCCCGCGGCGTGCCGGCGGCGGCGGGGACGGCGCCATCTTGGCCCCCCTGAGCGTGATGACTACGGCCCGGCCGCGAGTGTGGGAGGCGCGGTGCAGCCTGGTAGCGCTACGATGGCGAGGCTGGCGGCTTCTTCAGGCTTCGCTCCCGTTATTATGGCCGTAGCTGCTCCTCCTCTCGTCAGCAGGGGCTGCCTGGGGCTTGTAATGACACGTCGCTGCCCCTTGGGCTGGGAGCTCAGACTCCGGCTCCACAGCCAGGCCTTGGGTGTAGCGGGTGCATTGGAGAAAGATGAAACCTAGGAATCCAATGCACGGTTTCTTGGTCCTTTTCTTATTGAGTCTCGTTTCTGAAAGGTGCACGATGTCACGCAGGGCCGGTGGGTCCCCGGAATGTAGCGTTGGGAGGGAGCAGCTTCCTGCGGGCTGTGCCAGAGGATGGGAAGCGGGGATAACCAGTTGAGCAGGAAGGAATGGTGAAGTGAGAAGCTAACGGGGCCCTGGCCGGTTTGGTTCAGTGGCTAGAGCGTCGGCCTGCGGACTGAAGGGTCCCAGGTTCCATCCCGGTCAAGGGCATGTACCTGGGTTGCGGGCACATCCCCAGTAGGGGGTGTGCAGGAGGCAGCTGATCGATGTTTCTCTCTCGTCAGTGTTTCTAACTCTCTATCCCTCTCCCTTCCTCTCTGTAATTCAAAAAAATATATATATATTATTGATTGTTTTTACAGAGAGGAAGGGAGAGGGATAGAGAGTTAGAAACATCGATCAGCTGCCCCCTGCACACCCCCCACTGGGGATGTGCCCCCAACGAAGGCACATGCCCTTGACCGGAATCGAACCCGGGACCCTTCAGTCCGCAGGCTAACGCTCTATCCATTGAGCCAAACCAGTTAGGGCAATAAAATATATTTTTTTAAAAAGAAGCTAAGTGGGGAAAGGAACGTGTATAGTATCTCCAGGAAGGATCTGGGGAAAGAAAAGGAGAAATGAGACAGGAAAAAACGACTAAAGCTTTGCTTATCTGGGCTTTATGGAAGTCCCCGCTATGGGTTTCTTTTCTAATAAGTGAAAGGACATGGTTGAGGGCTTTGTCATATTGACTGATAGGCCTAGGTCCCAGAATAATAATTCGTAAGAATTAAGATTATAGAGTTATTTCTTGGTTGCCTCGAGTCTGATCGTGCTACAACATGTCTTGAAAGGACAAAAATCCATCTTGTACATCTTTGGATTCTCACAATACCTGCATATCATCCCCCTCCATGTAAACGGTTATTTTAAATATTTTGGAGACCAAGAAAGAAAGAGAGGGAAAATTACTGATTAATTGTGTTTTCAACAACAACAAAAAGTTAAAATTTGTTCTGGGAGTCCAGACATTTTAAAATCCCCGATGAAACCCCTTACACGATAACATTACAAAACAAAAAGGATAACAATAACTCCCCACCATCCGGCACATTCCTTTAGGAAGGCATGTGTGAGTGAGTTGTCTAGAACAGTTGCAAAAATACCTTTTACCCACCTTCACCTGCCACCCCTCTCCCTCCATTCAAAACTCTAAGAAGGATTGTGATAAAGGTGTAGGAAAGAGTATTTAATAAAGCAATAACCCTCATTTTTTTTTAATTCTGAAAAGACCAGTAAATTCTCTACAGCCCCTAAATTAGTACTAGGGCAGTGATGGCGAACCTTTTGAGCTCGGCATGTCAGCATTTTGAAAAACCCTAACTTAACTCTGGTGCCGTGTCACATATAGAAATTTTTTGATATTTGCAACCATAGTAAAACAAAGACTTATATTTTTTATATTTATTTTATATATTTAAATGCCATTTAACAAAGAAAAATCAACCAAGAAAATGATTTTGATTGTCACCTGTGACACGCGTGTCATAGGTTCGCCATCACTGTACTAGGGTATGGGTCTAGTTCAGCGGTTCTCAACCTGTGAGTCGCGACCCCTTTGGCGGTTGAATGACCCTTTCACGGGGGTCACCTAAGACCATCCTGCATATCAGATATTTACATTACAGTCCATAACAGTAGCAACATTACAGTTATGAAGTAGCAACGAAAATAATTTTATGGTTGGGTCACAACATGAGGAACTGTATTTAAAGGGCCAGAAGGTTGAGAACCACTGGTCTAGTTGAATCAAGAAATAACCTGATCAGCAGAGGTCACCATGAGTCTCAGACTTGCAGAAGGATCGCTTTGTGAAAATGTAGGACCAAGAACAGAATTTCTATGTCTATGTGCTATATTTTTCTCTGGCTACAAGAAAATTTAAGCTTGATCTAAGAGATTGGACATGATCTAAATGTATGCTAAGTGCCTATAGTAGTGTTATTTATACTTGCCAGGTCATCATAAACTTAGGGGCCTAAAAAGTAGCAATCCTTTGCTTACCTCACAAATACGAATTCTGGAGAAGGCTCTATGGGACAGCTTATCTTTGCACCGCATGACATCAGCTGGGGCAGCTCAAAGTTGAGGCCAAGGTCTGGAACCTGAAAGCTTGTTCACTCACATGTCTGGAAATTGATGCTGGCGTGTTGTTGGGACTCGAGCTGGGACTGGCCTCTCTAGGTAGCTGCCTATCTTCCTCACAGCCTGGCAGCTACACTCTAAAAGTGAGTATTCCAAGAGAGACTCACAAGAGGACACGACAGAAGCTGCATTGACTTTTATGACTTAACCTCAGAACTCATATGACATCACTTCCACTAGATTGTATCTGTTGAAACAGTAAAAATCACATTTAAGGGGAGAGGACATAGATCATACCTCCCAAGGGAAGGATTGTCAGTCATATTGTAAAACACGTTGCAGTCATTTAAAGAAAATGTGTCAAAAGAAATCCTTCAAAAGGTCCCATTTCCGGTATATTTCTTCGGGAATTAAACCTGAAGAGATAAAAAACCACAAAAATGAATGACAGTTCATCTCAATTACTTATCATGTACAGGTGCTCCATGGATATGAGCTGGCCAATAGTAACACCTGACAGCAATCTGATACACAGCCATGGCTGAAGGCAGGTGATTAGGACCACCCGCCAACACGTTTATGTGCTCGCTAATTTTTATACAAACTTTCTGGAGATACACTTAAAGCCGATAATGGGAAATGGAGTAAAAAATAATTAACCTCTATCTCAGATAATGTTATCAGTAACGTTCCTCTCCCATAATGAACAGTATAAGAAGGCATTCTCCCAATTTAAAAACACCCTGTGTTCCCAGTTTTTAAGTTAGTTGTTTAGCACTCAGGATACATTTCCCTGTAGAAATAATAAACATGGTAATGGCGTTCCCAGGCAAGATAGGGGCAAAAAGAGGGGATGAGAGGCTCTACGGATTAAGGACTCCCAGGGAAGTCCTACTTAGTCTGTACCTCTCCCTGGAGGCCTGCCCCCTTCAGTCTTTTTAAAGAGTTACTTCTCTTTTCCTCGTAACAGTAGTTTACTCATTTAACAAATGTCAATACCCTTGTGCTGGGAAGGCAGGAATACGGTAGTGTGGACTAGAATAGATTCTCATAGCTTTCAACCACCACCTGCTCCTTAATAATATACCTACTGGGGTTTGCTTAGGAAGTTTCCTTCTCATAACCATGGGAAAATAGGTATAAGGTTAATTTTATGTGGCAACTTGACTGGTCTATGGATTGCCCAAATATTGGGATAAAGGTGTAGGTATAGGTCTAACGTTATCCTGGGTTTGTCTATGAGAGTATTTCTGGATGAGATTAACATTTGAGTCTGTACACTGAGCAAAAAAGATTGCCCTTCTTAAAACCCTTAAGACAGGTGGTCATCCAACATATGGAAGAAACCAAAGTGCCCATCAATAGAAAAGTAGATAAAAAACTGGTACATTTATACAGTGGAATATTACTTGATTACAAAAAAACAAAATCTTACCATTTGTGGATGGACCTAGAGGTTATTATGCTAAGTGAATTTCACTTATATGTGGAATCTAAAGAACTAAACGAACAAATAAAATTGAAACACCCTAGCCAGTTTAGCTCAGTGGATAGAGTGTCGGCCTGCAGACTGAAGAGTCCTGGGTTCGATTCCAGTCTAGGGCACATGCCTGTGCTGTGGGCTCGATCCCCAGTAGGGGGCATTCAGGAGTCAGCCAATTAATGATTCTCTCTCATCATTAATGTTTCTCTCCCTCTACCTTCCTCTCTGAAATCAATAAATATATATATATATATATATATATATTTAAATTGAAACAGACTTATAGATACAGAGAACAGACTGATGGTTGACAGAGGGGAGGGGAGGTGGGGCTGAGCGAAAAGGTTGAAGGGATTAAGAAGTACAAATTGGTCCCCAGTAGGGGGTGTGCAGGAGGCAGCTGATGGATGTTTCTCTCTCATTGATGTTTCTAACTCTCTATCCCTCTCCCTTCCTCTCTGTAAAAAATCAATAAAATATATTTTTTAAAAAAGAAGTACAAATTGGTAGTTAGAAAAGCGTCCTGGGGATGTAAAGTACAGCATAGGGAATAGTCAATAATATTGCAATAACTGGTGCGAGGTGGGCATTTGAAATACTGGGGGGAAATCACTTTTGAAAGTATATGATTGTCTAACCCAGCCGTGGGCAAACTACGGCCCGCGGGCCGGATCCGGCCAGTTTGAAATGAATAAGACTAAAAAAAAAAAAGACCATACCCTTTTATGTAATGATGTTTACTTTGAATTTATATTAGTTCACACAAACACTCCATCCATGCTTTTGTTCCGGTCCTCCGGTCCAGTTTAAGAACCCATTGTGGCCCTCGAGTCAAAAAGTTTGCCCACCCCTGGCTCTAACCACTATGCTAAAACTAAAAATATTGAAACTGTAATTGAAAAATAAAATTAAAAAATTAATAAACAATGGGTGGGCCTCATCTAATCAGTTGAAGATCTGATTAGAGCAAATGGACAATAGGAAATTTTTAAAAGCCTACTTCCTTCTCTATTTTTTTCTCTTTTGTACTCCAATGGTGTAGTGATAGGTCAGTGATGGCGAACCTTTTGAGCTTGGTGTGTCAGCATTTTGGAAAAACCCTAACTTAACCCTTGTGCCGTGTCACATATAGAAATTTTTTTTTATTTTTGCAACCATAGTAAAACAAAGATTTATATTTTTGATATTTTATTTTGTATATTTAAATGCCATTTAACAAAGAAAAATCAACCAAAAAAATGAGTTCGCGTGTCACCTCTGACACGCATGTCATAGGTTCACCATCACTGTGATAGGTAAAATTTGTATATAGGTGCTAATTACAAGTCTTTACATACCTACAGAATGTAATAGGATCTGTGGAGAACCGATATAGGGTTAAGCCTCAGACTGACCTGTTGGCAAAGTCACAAACAAGTCCCAGCTTAGAGGGTACAGTCCTCTTAGCATAATTAGGCTTGACCTTATAACACTCCCTAGATCTTATCTGGGAAGCTAATGGGCTGAGGGAAGTGCAGGAAGTGTAACTATGGTCAAAACAAGTGAAACTCACAAGAACAGTGTAACTATGGAAACCACTACCTTGTTTACCTCTGACTATAAAATAAAGGCTCAGCTTGCCTTGGGATCTTTCTCTGTGGCCTCAGCCAGGCATAGGAAGATCCACCCAGACTAAAGAGAGCTCTAGAGTTCTGAACGCTGTCTTGTGTAAAACATTCTTCGCCGACTCCGTCCACACCTTTGGGAACCGCTGGACCGCTGGGGCTGGCCCCCGGCAAGGATCCATTTCTGTTCAAAAGAATTCCCAGATGTCCACTTTCTTGGGCATTTATTGAAGAGCAGGAAGGGGGTTAGGTAGGGGGAAGAAGAGATGAAATAGGATTTAGGATAATTGCAAAGACCAAGCTGGTGGTGGGAAGTAAGGAGGAGCTTCTGGGTTTTATTCCCCTTCCTTCTTCCCTTTCTTCATTGAAGGTCTCCTCCCCCTCCCTCCTGTACCCCACACCACACTCTCATATGCCCCTGCATGGCCTCTCACTAAAGGTGGAGAAAAGAAAAATGTTGGAGAAATGGTAATGTTTTGAGTTGTTAAGCCCAAGCAGCAGCATGCTGATAAAAGAGGGGTCGTTATGGCCCCTGACTACCCATCTGGAATAAGTGATTCTATTTCCAAATGGCTGTTTCTAAGCCTATATAAAAGACATAGATGGTGCTGATTATTATGTAGGCATTCCTAGTGTTCAACAATATCTCATTCTCCTTAAGGGCACACAGAAGATGATTTTTTTTAGCTGCTCTCACAAGTGGGCAGGGTCGTGCGACTATTAATGACTAATGATAGGTGAGTAAAAGTGACAGATGATTTCTGGGCTATGTCAGTGATTCTCTAGTCTCTGCTGCCCTTCCATTGCAATGATGGAAGGGGTCTTGTGTTGAACTAGTAGATCTGAAATACTGAAGCAGCGTATGTTTCTGAGCAACCATATTCAGGGTGAAGAGCGGGTCAGCACAGGCAGATGCTCTAGAGAGCCACCCTGACCCACAACAATTTTTTCTTATTGTATTGATTTAGAGAGACAGAGGGAGGGAGGGAGGAAGGGAGGGAGGGAGGGAGAGAGAAAAAACAAACATCGTTTTATTGTTCCACTTATATGTGGATTCATTAGTTGTCTTTTGTATGTGCCTTGACCGGAGATTGAACCTGCAACCTTGGCATATTGGAACAATGCTCTAACCAACTGAGCCACCTACAACAAATTTTGTATGAGCAAGAAATAAACCTTTATTGTACTTAAACAACCAAGATTTGTGGAGCTGCTCATTATCAGAAAAACACAGCCCATCCTGGCAGATATAGCTCAGAAAGAAAGTGCAGACTTTATTTCTGAGGAATAGAAGCTGAGTCAGTACTTCAAAAAAAGCTCTCTGTACATTGATAATGGTAATAAGGATATCCTAGATCCTTGTAAGATAAAAATGATAGGTGATAATAGAGCCTCCGGGGAATCTTTGAATTAAGCTATTTGGGTTTTGTCATGTCCAAAACCATGCTGGTCACTGGTAAGTTCATGGAGAGTACTTATGCTTAGTATAGGTGACAACCCATTTCTTTTTTCCTGGAAACCCAGATTGTCTCTTTACACAGGCAAACCTATCAGCTCCCTCAAGAAAACAATCTAGTATAGCAGGGCAAGGGGAACAGCACAAGTGTTGGTGTCAGCTGGCCCTGGGTTTGAATGCCTGCTCTCCTATTTCCATTTGTTCCCCTGGGCAGTTATATGACCTGTCTAAGTTCAATTTCCTCTACCAAATAGGGGTTAAAATTCCTATTTTGTAAGGCTGTTTTAAAGACAATAAAATACTTAATTAATGAAAATCTCTAAAAGTTCTGGCACATTGTAGGAAATCAATTCCTATTTATTGATGCTTAAAACAAATATCAAAGGGGGTTAAAGTATCATGTTTCAGCATCTTATATAATTCTCTTTGTAGATTTAAATAAAATACTGCCTAACAAGGCTTATATTTTAAAAAATGGAAGAACCATTTTATTTGCAATTAGCAAAGGACAGAATGACTTTTGGGAAATTTTGCTTGAAGAGTTAGAAGTCCAGAATTTAGTCTTTACATTATTGGGCTAAATATGTTCACTTTAGGGTTTTAAGTTTTTTGGTATATTAAATTACTATCAAAGCAATTATCTGTTCAAAAGTTACTAATACAGACCATCCCATATTCCAAATTATCTGAATGTGTGGACTGTGAAATGATTTCCTACTGATATGAATCTATGAATATATCTCCTAATCCAGTTTCCCAATTTGTAATAGTCCTCACACCTATAGATTGCTATTAAATTCATCAAAATATCAGGGAGGTGGAAGGTTGAATAACCACATGGCCTCAATAGTCTCACACACACAGACACATACACATGCACATATACTAGTACACATAGTGATCATAAAGCAACCTGACTAGTTTTTTTAATAGTAAATATGCCAAAACTAGAACACCCATGAGTATTCACCTTTAAAGGAGTCACCTTAGGAAGCTGTTTAGCTGTTGAAAAATATCATGCTTTCACAACACACTTTTTGGAGCTCCTTTTTTATAGTTAACTTCAGAAACTGGCTCATCCTTTTCTATATCCCTGATCATAACAAACATGTCCTTTAAGAGTAAATTTGATTATTTTTGAGAAAGCCAAAAGTTATCTGGGACCAATTCTTGTGAATTAAGTGATCAAGATAGTATCTTCTTTGATAAAAGATGAGATATGACTATAAAATAATGTGACTCATAGTTTGACTTGGTTCTTTCTCTTCTTTTTTTTTTAATATATTTTTTATTGATTAAGATATTACATATGTGTCCTTGTCCCCACGTTACCCTCTACTCCCCACCCCCCCCCACCCCCGCTCATGCCCTTACCCCCCCGTTGTCCATGTCCATTGGTTAGGCCTATATGCTTGCATATAAGTCCTTTGGTTGATCTTTCCTCCTTACCCCCACCCTCCCCTACCTTCCCTCCAAGTCCCGACAGTCCAATCAATGCCTCTCCGTCTCTGGATCAGTCCTTGTTCATCAGCTTATGTTGTTCATTATATTCCACAAATGAGTGAGATCCTGTGGTATTTATCCGCTCTCAAGTTCCATCCATGCTGTGGCAAATGGTAAGAGTTCCTTTTTCTTCTTCCTCTTCTTAAAGAATACCTTTCAGCATTTCATATAATGCTGGTTTGGTGGTGATGAACTCCTTTAGCTTTTTCTTATCCGTGAAGCTCTTTATCTGACCTTCTATTCTGAATGATAGCTTTGCTGGATAAAGTAATCTTGGTTGCAGGTTCTTGCTATTCATCACTTTGAATATTTCTTGCCAGTCTCTTCTGGCCTGCATGGTTTCTGTTGAGAAATCAGCTGACAGTCGTATGGGTACTCCCTTGTAGGTAACTGACTGTCTTTCTCTTGCTGCTTTTAAGATTCTCTCTTTATCTTTTGCTCTTGGCATTTTAATTATGATGTGTCTTGGTGTGGTCCTCCTTGGATTCCTTTTGTTTGGGGTTCTCTGCGCTTCCTGGACTTGTAAGTCCATTTCTTTCACCAGGTAGGGGAAGTTTTCTGTCATTATTTCTTCAAAAAGGTTTTCAATATCTTGCCCTCTCTCTCCTTCTGGTACCCCTATAATTCTGATGTTGGTACGCTTGAAGTTGTCCCAGAGGTTCCTTACACTATCTTCATATTTTTGGAATCTCTTTTCTTTTTTCTTTTTCGGTTGGGTATTTTTTGTTTCTTTGTATTTCAAATCTTTGACTTGATTCTTGGGATCCTCTTTTCTGCTGCTGGATCTCTGTAAATTATTCTTTATTTCAGTCAGTGTATGCTTAATTTCTAGTTGGTCCTTTTTCATGTCCTCCATGGTCTCCCTATACTTATTGAGGGATTCATTAAATTTATCGGCGGTTTCCATAAAATTCTTGAAAAACCTTATAACCGTGGCCTTAAACTCTATATCCAATCGTTTGCTTTCCTCCATTTCTGCCATTTGTGACCTGTTTCTTTGTCTCCGCATTTTGGCAGCTTCCCTGTGTTGATAGAGTGGCCCTGCGCGCCAGGTGTCCTGTAGGGCCCAGTAGCTCAGCCTCCCCAGTTACCTGGGGTGGACACTCTTGGTGCACTCTTGGTGCCTTGGTTGTTGTAGAATCACTGGGAGGAATTGACCTCCAGGCCAATTGGCTGTGAGAATCAGCTGTGTCTAAAGTGGGAGAACTTCTGTGCTGAAGACACCCTTCTGGGGCAAGACTTGCTTCAGTGGGGCTTTGGTGCTCACTGAGTCTGCTCCCTGAGTGCGTCCCTTATGGATCTGAGGAGTTGCAGTCTGGATGGACCCCCTCTGACCACTGGGTACAGTGGCTCCTGGATCTAAGGAGGTGCTAATTCAGCCTCTGCCTGAGGCCACACAGCAGGAGCCACGAAGAGGCTCAGCTGTGAAGCAATGCAAGCCGCTGCGGGGCCTTGGGCCTTCTCTTGGAAGTTCCAGGTCTGCCTGGTTCGGCTGCAGTTAGGTACATTCACATGCAAAAGCCTCTGCGGCAGCCTGGGTGGGGCGGGGTCTCAGGGAGTCAGAGGGCGGAGAAAGCGGCCATGGCCGATTCTCCGCCCGCCCGGAGTCGCGCGTCTCAGTGTTCCGGTAACGGCTGCAAGCACCTCTGAGGGAAAGCCGCCCTCAAGTTCGCTCGCTGCCGGACAGACCAGCTTCTCCCCGTGTGAGACCTGGGTCCCCAGAGACTTCCCGGAACCGGAGTTCAGAGCCGTCGGGAGTTTGTGATTCAAAAAGACAGCCACGTCCTCAGGCGCCACCCCCTTTCCTCGCGCACGCGCGCGCCGCCGCCATACCTCTGCACTTCACCTCCGCAGCGCCTCTGGCTCTCAGCGTGCTTTTCTTTCCTTCTAGTTGTGGAATTTACACTCAGCCAGCCTTCCTGTTGTTCTGGATGATGTTTGCTCAGTCCTTTGGGGTAATTTTCAATTGTTGTGTGAGGCAATAATTTCCCGGTGTTTACCTATGCCGCCATCTTAGTTGCTCTCTCGACTCATAGTTTGACTTGGAAGTAATAGCCCAGCTTTGGAATAAAAGTATATACTTAACTTATTTCAGAATTTAAAGGGCAAGATTCATTTGGGTATTTAAATGTGTGAATTCAGGAGAAACCAAGATGGCGGCATAGGTAAACACCGGAGTTAGCTGCCTTGAACAACCACTTCAAAAATACAATTAAAAGACGGAACGGACATTGCCCAGAACCACAGGAAGACTGGCTGAGGGGAAATTCTTCAACTAGAAGGAAAGAGAACAGCGTACGAGACTCAGAGGAGGCGCAGTGCGGAAAATACAAAGGTGTGGAGGTACGCGCGGAGCGGGCTGGTAGCTGAGGGCACGATTGTCGTGGGAGGGAGTCTCAGATTCTGAGCTCCAGTTCTTGGCGAGTCTCTAGGGACCCAGACTCAAACAGGAGAAGCGGGACTGTCTGGCATCGGTCGGAACACGAGGGCAGCTTTCTCTCCGAGGTTTGCAGCGGTTGCTGGGACTCTGAGAGGCAGAGCCTCTGGGGACAGGACTGAGAGCAGCCATAACTGCTCCCTCCACCCGCTCTGTTGATCCCGTTTGACCCGCCCCACCCAAGCCCTGAGCAGAGCCATTTGCCAGATAGCCTCAGGCAAAGGCTATATTAGCACCTCCCTAGAAGACAGAAGTTTTCCCACTGCAGACACAGCTGATTCTCACAGCCAGTTGGCCTAGAGGTCAAATCCCCCTAGTATTAACTACAACAATCAAGGCTTAACTACAACAAGACTGCGCACAAAGAGCACTAGGGGGTGCACCAAGAAAACATAAAAAATGCGGAGACAAAGAAACAGGACAAAACTATCAATGGAGGATATTGAGTTCAGAACCACACTTTTAAGGTCTCTCAAGAACTGTCTCGAAGCCGCCGATAAAGTTATTGAGATCTACAAGAAATCTAATGAGACCCTCGATGTTATGATAAAGAACCAACTAGAAATTAAGCATACACGGACTGAAATAACGAATATTATACAGACTCCCAACAGCAGACCAGAGGAGCGCAAGAATCAAGGCAAAGATTTGAAATGCGAAGAAGCAAAAAACACCCAACCAGAAAAGCAAAATGAAAAAAGAATCCGAAAATACAAAGATAGTGTAAGAAGCCTCTGGGACAGCTTCAAGCATACCAACATCAGAATTATAGGGGTGCCAGAAGATGAGCGAGAGCAAGATATTGAAAACCTATTTGAAGAAATAATGACAGAAAACTTCCCCTACCTGGTGAAAGAAATAGACTTACAAGTTCAGGAAGCGCAGGGAACCCCAAAGTAAAGGAATCCGAAGAGGACCACACCAAGACACATCATAATTAAAATGCCAAGAGCAAAAGACAAAGAGAGAATCTTAAAAGCAGCAAGAGAAAGAAACTCAGTTACCTACAAGGGAATACCCATATGACTGTCAGCTGATTTCTCAACAGAAACTTTGCAGGCCAGAAGGGAGTGGCAAGAAATATTCAAAGTGATGAATGCCAAGAACCTACAACCAAGATTACTTTATCCAGCAAAGCTATCATTCAGAATTGAAGGTCAGATAAAGAGCTTCACAGATAAGGAAAAGCTAAAGGAGTTCATCACCACCAAACCAGTATTATATGAAATGCTGAAAGGTATCCTTTAAGAAGAGGAAGAAGAAGAAAAAGGTAAAGATACTAATTATGAACAACAAATATGCATCTATCAACAAGTGAATCTAAGAATCAAGTGAATAAATAATCTGATGAACAGAATGAACTGGTGATTATAATAGAATCAGGGACATAGAAAGGGAATGGACTCACTATTCTTGGGGGGGAAAGGGGTGTGGGAGATGCGGGAAGAGACTGGACAAAAATTGTGCACCTATGGATGAGGACAATGGGGGGGTAAGGGCAGTGGGAACTGGGTGGAGGGGAGCTATGGGGGGAAAAAAGAGGAACAAATGTAATAATCTGAACAATAAAGATTTAATTAAAAAAATAAAATAAAATAAATGTGTGAATTCATCCAAACATAAGGTGATGCAAAAGTCACTAGGTACTTTTTATTTCATACTTTCTTGAACATGAAGAGCTGTTCACTCCTACTTCTGGCTACCAGGCCATAGAAAACTGTAAGAACAAGTAACTTTACCTCCTAGAAGGAGAGGAGAAAGAGGGCAGGGCAGAAAATAGTATTCATAAAAGTGATGGCTAAAAAACTCTCATATTTGGCAAAAATCATAAGCCTATTCAAGAAGCTGAGCGAATCCTAATAGGATAGACCTAAAGAAATCCACACTAAGACACATCATAGAGTTCTGGACACTAAGACAAAAAAAATTTTTTTTCTTTAATCTTGAAATCAGCCAAAGAGAAATGCCACACCACAATGTGAATGACTGCAGATTTCTCACTGAAACCCTGTAGGCTAAAAGTGGCACAACATTTTCCAAGCACTGAAAGAAAAGACCTGCTTACCTATGCCCTGGCCTGTATGGCTCAGTAGGTCCTGTGCACTGAAAGATTGCTGGTTCAATTCCCAGGCAGGGCACAGGCCAGGGATTTGGACGTGCAGGAGGCAGCCAATCAATGCTCCATTCTCACACTGATGTTTCTCTCTCCCTCTTTCTTCCTTTCTAGAAATCAATTAAAAATATATTTTTAAAAAAAGACCTGCTGACCTAGAATTCTACATCAAATGAAAATATCCTTCAGGAATGAAGGAGGAAAGGCTTGTGGTTTTGAAATTTAGTATCCAATAACCAAACAGTGTGGGAGTTTTCTCTCAGGAAGTTGAGGGTAAAGAGCAAGACCAGGAGATATATTTTGGGAGAGCAGGGATGCCATGGAGAGGTAGAGACTCTTCCTTGGAGAACTACACTAATGGTTTAGAATAGACTTTGTAAAATAAGGAAATCTTGGGGTATCCTGACAAATTGTGAACCACACTTATGCAATGACACTATAATCAGGCCAGATGCTCCAAGCGGTTAGAGTTTATCTCCCAGGAGCAGGTTAAGAACCAGCCTTTTGTTTGAAATGAACAGTTTGTATGTCCCAAGCCTGCTGACTTAACCTTTTATTTCACATAGGGCAACCAAATGCAATTATGGACCTTGTTTGGGTCCTGATTTAAATAAACCATTGTAAAACAACAATCCATTTTCTTTTAATAGCTAATTAAATTATAATTGACATTAATAAATTGCATATATTCATATTGTATAATTTGGTAAATCATCACCACCACGATAATGAACATATCCATCAAACTGAAGAGTTTCTTCTTGTCCCTCTGGAATCCCTCCCTCCAGCTCACCCCCTATCCACCCTACCACAGGCAATCACTTATCTTCTGTTACTAAATTCATATTTTTTAGAATTTTATATAAATGAAGTATGTACTCTGCCTGGCTTATTTCACTCAGCAAAATTATTCTGAGATTCATCTATATTATTATTACACTAGAGGCCTGATGCACAAAATTCGTGCACTTGGGGGGGGGTCCCTCAGCCCAGCCTGCGCCCGCTTGCAGTTTAGGAGCCCCCAGGGGATGTTCGACTGACAGCTTAGGCCCGCTCCCCCCAGAGAGCCAGCCTAAGCCAACAGTTGGACATCCTTAGCACTGCTGCAGAGGCGGGAGAGGCTCCTGCCACCGCCACTGCACTTGCTAGCCTTGAGCCCCACTTCTGGCTGAGCAGCGCTCCTCCTGTGGGAGCGCACTGACCACCTGGGGCAGCTCCTGCCCCTGGTGGTCAATGTGCATCATAGTGTCCAGTGGTTCTGCCATTCAGTCAATTTGCATATTATCCTTTTATTATATAGGATAGGTAGTGTATTTCTTTTTATTGGTGAATAGTATCCCATTGTTTTGATATATCTCAACTTATTTTTACCTTAATTTGTCCATTACCTGTTGGTGAACATTTGTACTGTTTCCAGTTTTGGGATTAAACTTCTATGAACACTTATATACAAGTCTTTGTATGAATATATGCTTTCATTTCTCTTGGTGATATCTAAGGATGGAATAGTTGTGTCATATGGTAGGTATATGTTTAACTTTTTTTTTTTTTAATATATTTTATTGATTTTTTACAGAGAGGAAGGGAGAGAGTTAGAGAGTTAGAAACATCGATGAGAGAGAAACATTGATGAGAGAGAAACATCAATCAGCTGCCTCCTGCACATCTCCTACTGGGGATATGCCCGCAACCCAGGTACATGCCCTTGACCGGAATCGAACCCGGGACCTTTCAGTCTGTAGGCTGACGCTCTATCCACTGAGCCAAACCGGTTTCCGGCATATGTTTAACTTTTAAATTATTAAGGCCCTAACTGATTTGGCTCAGTGGATAGAGTGTCAGCCTGTGGACTGAAGGGTCCTGGGTTCAATTCCGGTCAAGGACATGTACCTTGGTTGCAGGCACATCCCCAGTGGGGGATGTGCAGGAGGCAGCTGATCAATGTCTCTCTCCCACTGATGTTTCTAACTCTCTATCCCTCTCCCTTCCTCTCTGTAAAAAATCAATAAAATATATTTTAAAAAATTACATGATAGACCTACATGAAAAACCTAAAACTATAAAACATCTAAAAGAAAACAAGGAAAAATCTTTGTGACCGTGGGTTAGGCAAAAATTCCTTGCCTAACAGAAAACATGACTCATAAAAGAAAAAATGATGAACTTTCTCAAAAGTAAGAACTATGTTCTTTGTAAAACACTGTTAAAAGAATGAAAAAACAAGCCTCAGACTCCTATATAATAAAAGCCTAATATGCTAATATGCTAAGTGTCTGTGGTCCGGTTGTCCGTTCAACCAATCAAAGTGTAATATGCTAATGATATGCTAAGGTTGCTCAACCGCTTGCTATGACGTGCACTGACCACCAGGGCACAGACTCTCTGACTGGTAGGTTAGCTTGCTGCTGCTGTGCGGCTGATCAGGACTGAGCCAGATGGGCCGGCACGCCCTGGAGCCCTCCTGCGGTCCTTCCCCAGCTGGCCAACCTCCCGCATCCTTCCCCAGCCCCGATCATGCACTGGTGGGATCACTCAGCCTGGCCTACGCCCTCTTGCAATCTGGGACCCCTTGGTGGATGTTGGAGAGATGGTTTTGGCCCAATCCACAGGCCAGGCCAAGGGACCCCACCAGTGCACGAATTCGTACACCGGGCCTCTAGTATATAAATAATTATCAAAAGTCCATAAGAAAACAAGCTAATTTTTTAAATGGCAAAAGATTTGGACAGAAGATATATGAATGGCAAATAAGCACATGAAAAAGATTCTTAGCATCATTATTATGGAAACACAAATTAAGACAATGAGATACTACTCCACATTTATTACAATGTTTAAACTTTAAAAGGCTGACAATACCAATTACTGGCAAGGATGTAGAGTAAATGAGATACTACTCCACATTTATTACAATGTTTAAACTTTAAAAGGCTGACAATACCAATTACTGGCAAGGATGTAGAGTAGCTAGACTGTAGCTAGAACTCTCATAAACTGGTGGGAATACAAAATGGTTCAACCACTTTGGAAAACAGTTTATCAGTTTCTTTTGTTGTGCAATTTTGACTTTGAAATAATATCAAAGTTACAACAATCATCCAAAGAATTCTCATATATCCTTCACCTAAATTCTCCAGTGGTTGATAATCTACATTTGACTTATAATCATCTCTATTTTCTGACTCATTTGTGAGCTAATTGCATATGTAATATGTATTACCTCTTAAGGCTGTAGTGGAAATCCTATCTAATAAAGAGGTAATATGCAAATTGACCATCACTCCAACACACAAGATTGACCCCATGTGGTCAAAGATGGCCACCACAAGATGGCCGGCAGGGGAGGGGAATTGTGGGCGATCAGGCCAGCAAGGGAGTGCAGTTGGGGGGGACCAGGCCAGCAGGGGAGGGCAGTTAGGGGGAATCGGGCTGGCAGGGGAGCAGTTAGGCATCGATCAGACTGGCAGGGGAGCGGTAGGGAGGTGATCAGGCTGGCAGGCAGAAGCAGTTAGGGGCAATCAGGCAGACAGGCAGGCAAGTGGTAGGGAGCCAACAGTCCTGGATTGTGAGAGGGATGTCCCAGATTGGAGTGGGTGCAGGCTGGGCTGAGGGACACACACACACACACACACACACACACACCCTGTGCATGAATTTCATGCATCAGGCCTCTAGTTTTCTAATAAGAAAGACATTTTTCTAAAGGACCACAGTACAACCATTAAAGTTTGGAAATTAAGACTAATACATTACTGCCATCTAAGCCACAGATCTGTCCCTTCCTCTAATTTTGATGAGTATTTGTATTATGTCCAGCATCCAGTATAGATTCTAATTTTAGACAATTGAAAATTTTTTACACAGATTGGGTATTAAATATTAAGTAATTGTTACATTTTTAAGCTGTAAGGGTGGTATTATGTTTGTAAAAAGTCTTTGCCTGTTAGAGATACATACTTAAGTATTTATAGAAAAAAAATGATATAATGTTTGAGATTTTCTTTGAGATTCATTCCCAGGGAAGTGGAAGTGGGGAAAAGAAATGAAATAAGAATAAAAAGATACCTAATTGTTAGAGCTGGGTGATGAATAGAGGGTTTATTATATTTCCTCTACTTTTATGTATTTTTAAATTTTTCCATAATTAGAGTTTTAATAAAAAGACCAATGAAGAAGTTGAAAGATTTAAAGGATTTAATATGATCATATGTGTGATTTAGAAACATTACTCTGGCTACAATAGGAAGAATGCTTAGAGTGGGGCAAGAAAGAAGACTATTTTTCGAGCCATTGAAGTCTACTAGGGAAGAGATGATGGAGGCCTGAACTAAGTTAGTGGCCGTGGGTGGAGTGAAGTGATGATTTGAAGAAATGGTGACTATCTGGAAGTGAGAGTTGAGAAAAAGGGAATCCAGTATTACACTTAATTGGCTTGAACTGATGTTTAGCAGGGGGTGCCATTTATCTACACACCACCACTGGGAAAAGAATAGGTCCACAGAGAGAAGAAGATGGTTTGAGGAGGCCTGGGGTCCAATTAGTTCATTTGTGTTATCCAGCCAAAACTGAGTGGATAAATAACAGCAAGATACCCACATAATCATTAATTAGCAAACAAAAAAGGGGTAAGCAAAGTAGACAGAGGAAATGTCGCTTAAACCTAACTTGAGTTAATGTTATTCTAAATCGACATGCAGCCTTATTAAGTGACTAAAGCTGAAGTACAACAGCAGTGTCTGGGTAGATAATTTTATAAACTCGAAAAAATATTATTGGAAGCAGAATATTACAGAAAGATCCCTAAGTTCACATTACTGGGCATGGAACATCATTCTTTTCATGGGACTGTAGTTCATGAAGATGCCTGAGTGGAAAGGCATTTTCAGTTGAAACTGCAACTGGGAGATCCTTAAAGGTGGAAATACAGGGACAGAGGGCATACATACACAGGATGTTGTATCTATAGTTCAAGGTTTAGGGGGCACACAACTGGGGAAGAGGGAGTAGTGGTCATGACTTTTACTCCCGGTAGACTTCTGGGAAAGTTCTAGGCGAGCCGGTGACATGAAAACCCATCAAAGACTTTCCTGCCACTACCCGAACCAGGGTAAATTCCAGCAGGCATTTCTGTTAAAGAAACTTATTTCGTGAAAGCCATACCACTTGGCTTTATCATTCCATTCGGATTGATTTGATCTGCCACGTTCCTGCAGACTCCTTTGCTCTGGTTCTCTCGCTTGATGTGGACAGAGACTTCCGCGCGTTCCGTAGCCCAGCTCCTCAAGCGGAGGAACCTGCTCCGGGCGCGGCCCCGCCCCCGACACGGGGCCCCGCCCAAGGGCCGACCCTGCGTGAGCCCGCCCCCGCCCCGCCCATTGGCCGCACCGCCCGCCCACGCCCCGCCCATTGGCCGCACCGCCCGCCCACAACGTGGGGCCCTGCCCACGGGCCGCTCCACACAGCGGTTCCCCTGCCAGAAGCCCGCCCCTGCCCGCCGCCGCCGCTGCGGGGTCGCCCTCTGTGGCCCCGGCGTTGCAATGGCTGGGGGTCGCGGGGCTCCCGGGCGCGGCCGGGAGGAGGCTCCGGACAGCTACCCGCAGCGACAGGACCACGAGCTGCAGGCCCTGGAGGCCATCTACGGCGCCGACTTCCAGGACCTGCGGCCGGATGCGTGCGGACCGGTAGGAACGTGGCTCGTCGATCCGGGCCGGCTTGCTGTGGCCCAGCCTCCATCCGTTCGGCCTCCCCGGGCCAGGCCGGGCCGGGAACTGCCGGAGCCGAGCCGCCCACCCGCTTCAGGATTGTGCAGTCCTTTCTTCCCTCCCAGATCCACTCACGCTCACTTTTCAGCGGCCGCGCGGGTCTTCAGAACCCCCACCTGGGCCGACTCTCCCACAGCCTTTTCTTCTCGTAGGCGCCTCTCTCTCCCCTAGGACTGCCTCTCATTCCCATCGACGCCCCGTAACATCCCTGCTTCCTTCCTATCTTGCCCCCTTCCCCTGCTGAAAGTTCTTGAGTTTGATACAATCGCGCATTCAAAGGGGCCTCTGCAACTTTGTTCTGGGACCGCGTTGGGGGCGCTTGCACAGACGGCACTGATGCCCTCCATCTAAATTCTCTTCACTCTTCCTTGTGTTCACAGCGGTAAAGAACTCGCCACCTGACTGCCCCGGCATGCTCACAGTGCTTTCCCGTATGGAGGAATTTTTCTGTACTAGTAGCTGTCGTGGAGGGGACGTGTGCTGAGTCTAAACCTTTTTAAATGACATTTAGTTTAAAAAATTATTTTCCTTTTTGTCTGGGAGTAAGTTAAGGCACATTATAAGCTGCTGATATACTGACCGTTTTCCGCCCCCATCCTTGAAGAGTTATTTACCCAACTATCAGGTCTCTGCATATTATCATTTAAAAGCTAGTTCTTCCTTCATCTGCTTTTAATATGTTTTTCAAAAAGTTGATTTTAGAGAGAGAGGAAGGGAAAGAGAGAGAAACATCTGTGAGAAACATTGCTTGCCTGCCTCCTACGGGCCCCCTACTGGGGATCCAGCTGCAAACCCAGGCATGTGCCCTGACAGGGAGTCAACTAATGACCTTTCTGTGCACTGGATGATGCTCAACCAAGTGAGCCACAGGCCATGGTCCTTCATCTGCCTTTAATTCTGACAGTTCACAGCATCTTTTCAACACAACCTTATCTACATATCCAGTATTTCCTCAACAAATAGGACCTTGATTCTAGGCATTGGGAATAGCCCTACACAAAAGACAAAAACCACTGCCCCGAGGAAAGGGAACTTATTTCTGTAGTGCTTAATTACAAGTTACTTTTAACCTGAAATGTAAATAGTCCTCTTATACATGCATATAACAAAATAGTAACATAACTTTCTGGTGATTTGGTCATTTCTCTGTGCCTAAACATTGAGGACCAGGAAGTAGGCCCAGTAAGCAGCCAAAAATAGGTGTCACACCTGGACTCACTCAAAGGCCCCAAGATTTCATTCAAAGTCAGTTTGTTTACTTTATACAGTATATGCTTAATTATCTAGTCTTGTGGCTGCGGAAGGGTGAATGGAGCTGATGTAAGTACGGATACCAATCCCAGAAATCAGGGGTCCTCAAACTTTTTAAATAGGGGGCCAGTTCACTGTCCCTCAGACTGTTGGAGGGCCAGACTATAGTTAAAAAAAAAAACTATGAACAAATTCCTATGCACACTGCACATATCTTATTTTGAAGTAAAAAAACAAAACGGGAACAAATACAATATTTGTATTTGCATGTGGCCCGCGGGCCGTAGTTTGAGGACCCCTGCCAGAAATTATAGCTTGTGACCTTTATACAAGACAGAAGTCTAAACAAAACCAAACTATGAAAGTCAGGTAGAAGAATTCAAATGACGGTGTGTGACCCATAGTGCACAGGGCAAAGAGTCTCAACACTTTTATAGGCCCTACAGGCAAATAATTGATGGTCATAAGGATGAACCAGAGTGTGTTATTTAGCAAGTACTTACCACCTGCTGTTTGAAGTCTTCAGGGAAAGGCTATACATCCACAATCTTTTATCCAAAACTCTTGAGGCCTGGCAGGTTTCACAGTCCAGAAGTGTTTGCGTTTACGGTCATTTATACACATGCCATACCTTCCCTAACACCTCCCTTGATGTGTGTTTGGAGGTTGGGGAGCATCATCCAAAATCAAACAACTAAATGTGTAACCTGGATAAACAAAGACTATTAATAGCCTTGTGTTCAGCCCAAACTGCCAATAAATCCAGGTCAGAATTTATTGACCTGAATAAACTTCAGGTTTTTAAAACTTCTGAAGTTTTTAAAACTTCATTTTGGAGGATGTGTTATAATGTAGATTTCAGTTTAGTAGAATATGTATATCATTTATAAATAGCTAAACATTTTGGGAGTGAATGCTAAAAAACATTTTATATACTAAAAAAGTTTGGACAGCCCTAGTTTAAAATATGATTTTCTCTAGAGTTATACACTTACTATTAATCTAACAAGTTTGGCTAATTTTCCATGTCAGCAAAGGGTCTGCTCATTTTTAATTTGATAGCTATTGCAAACATCCCTCCCCCAAAGTTTGCTTCTGTTTCAAGGCCTACCAGTAGTGTGTGAGAGTAGTTTTCCTACATTTTAATTTCTTAGTTATTAATTATCTAGGCTACCTTTGTTTGTGAGCAATGGATTTTTCTTTTTCTGTGAGCTGTTTGTTCATGTTCACTGGTTCATTTTTTCCACTGTAGTGTATATTTTTTTATCCATGTGTCAGAGCTATTTATATGTTAATAAAATTAGCATTTTGGGTTATATATTACAATTTTTTTTTTTCAGAGAGGAAGGGAGAGGGAGGGAGAGATAGAAACATCAATGATGAGAGAATCAGCGATTGGCTGCCTCTTACACGCCCTATACGGGGAATCAAGCCCACAACCCAGGTGTGTGCCCTGACTGGGAATCAAATTGGGACCTCTTGGTTCATAGATTGTCGCTCAACCACTAAGCCACATAAGCCAGGCAATATATTGCAAATATTTTCCCTTAATTGACCATGCACATTTTGATATTTATGTAATTAATGCAATTTAAAAAAACCTTAATATTGTCCAAATGGACTGTTTTTTGTTTGTTTGTTTTATGGTCGCTGTAGATTGTTTTATTTCTAGAAAATATTTTTCTCTCCACTGTTACCAAAAAAATGAATTCTTTCAGATTTTCTTTTTATGACTTTATTTTTAAACTTTTATCAAATAAATACAGAAATAGCTTTTAAAAAAAAGTCTTTAGCTCCATCTAAGTATGAATCTAGGCCACCCCCAACTAGCCAGTTATACTAATACCAGTTTTTTGTTTTTGTTTTTGTTTTTCAAATTTTTCTACCACTGTAGTTCCCCCTTATCTGAGGGGACTACATTCCAAAACCCCCAGTGAATGCCTGAAACTGCGATACTACAAAACCCTGTATATACTATAATTTTCCCTATAATAACTATGATAAAGTTTATTTTATAAATTAGGCACAGTAAGAGATTAACAGCAATAACTAATAACTATGATAAAGTTTATTTTATAAATTAGGCACAGTAAGAGATTAACAGCAATAACTAATAATAAAATAGAACAGTTGTAACAGTATGCTGTAATAAAAGTTATGTGAATGTGGTCTTTCTCTGTGGAAATATCCATTGTACTGTACAAACCCTTCTTGTGATGATGTGAGATGATAAAATGCCTACATGATGAAATGAAGTGTGATAAGATGAAGTGAGTGAGGTGAATGACAGACATTGTGAGATAGTTTTAGGCTACATCTTATCAGAAGGAGAATCATCTGCTTGGGGAGATCCTGGGTCATCAAGCTCTGAAGATGTTATTAATTATTGAAGATCATTTTTTCTTCTCAATTATTGGTTTGAGAGAGAGGAAGGATGAGAAACATCGATTTGTTGTCCCACTTATTTATGCACTCATTGATTGTTTCTTGTATGTGCCCTGATCAGGGACTGAACCCACAACCTTGGCGTATTCGGACACTGCTCTAGCCAACTGAGCTACTTAGCCAGGGCAGTGAGAATCCTATTGATAGCAGAATTGGATCACTGTTGACCTCAAGTAACTGAAACTGTGAAAAGTGTAACCACAGATAAGGGGGGATTGCCTGCTAATTTGAAATGCGACCTTCACATTATCTCGGACTGGTAGTTTCATAAGGACAGGATCTGTGTGTTTGTTCATACCTACATGCCAAGTACCTGGTAAAAATGTCAGAATTCTTTATTGAATGAAATAATTTCCAAATGTATTTGAGTCTATTATTGACTCTTCTATCCCATTAATCGATTTAAGCACTGCTACCATATTGCTTTAATTATTATAGATTTATAATAAGCCTTAGTATTTGGTGTGGTCACCATTTACTTTACAAAATTTTCCTAACTAGTTTCACTTTAGTTTTTCCATATAAACTTTGAAATCAACTTGCCTAGTTCAAAAAATTATTTTTACTGGAATGGTATTTAATTTGGGGAAGATTCAGATCCTGAATATTTTTGTCTTTTAATTTTTTAAAAATTTTAATTATGTTGGCAAACAATATTACATTAATTTTAGATGATTAGACATTTACATAACTTATAAAGTGATTACTCTGGTAAGTCTAATACCCATCTGACACCGTACATAGTTATTACAATATTATTGACCTATATTTGCTGTGATGTCACATCCCCATGACTATTTTTATAACTGGCAATTTGTAAATCTTAACCCTGTACCCTTTTTCTAGATTCTGAGTATTTTAATGTTTGTAAACAAAATAGAGTTGTAGGTTATTAAACTTTTAAAAGGAATCTAACATTGTTTACCAGCTTCACAAATAGGTAAATGAGTGAACAGAAAGAGAATAAATTTGATGATTTTTACAAGATCAGTTACAGAAAGTATTCATTTTCAGAAAAGGAGGAGAAAAATCAGTGAGTAAGGCATTTAACATAAAATCAGAGAAAGACAAATACCATATAATCTCTTTTATATATGAAATCTAAAACAAAGCTTATAGATTGAATGATTGGTGGTTGGAGGATAGGTAAAATGTTGGGTTAAATAATTTGAATTTTAAAAAAACCATAAATCTAGAAGAATGTTACCTAATTTCCTATTTCCTAAGCTTTCACTGTCATTATTTTTGTGTGTTTTTTTGTTTGTTTTTAATATATTTTTATTGACTTTAGGCAGTGGTTCTCAACCTTCCTAATGCCTCGACCCTTTAATACAGTTCTGCATGTTGTGGTGACCCCCAGTTTCAAATTGAACATAATTAAAACATAGTGATTAATCACAAAAACAATATGTAATTATATATGTGTTTTCTGATGGTCTTAGGCGACCCCTGTGAAAGGGTCGTTCGACCCCCAAAGGGGTCGCGACCCACAGGTTGAGAACCGCTGCTTTAGAGAGAGAGGAAAAGAGTTAGAAACTGCCTCCCGTATACCTCCTACTGGGGATTGAGCCCGAAACCCTGCTCAATGTAACCAGTGACCTCTTGGTGCATGGGTCGGTGCTCAACCACTGAGCCACCCCGGCTGGACCTTTTTTTTTTTTTTTTTTAACTAGGTGGTTTCGCTTGCCTATTTTGGCATTACACTCATCATGTATAAACTGAACTTAACATCTTTCACAAGCACTTTACAAACTTTTATTTGACACAGTTGATTATTTTCTTATAAAATACTGTGTTTCTTGGAATAATGGAGCACCACACAGTCCTGATTTTTCCTCTTTATGTCTTTGGCTACCTCCTTTCATCTCCTTTTTGATTATCCCCTTTAAAATGGTCATCCAATATTGGAACTCCTCAAAGCCTGCTCATTGAATAGGCTGCATGAAGAGCAAAGTGGGAATTCCACTTGTAATGATAGATTTGGAATAAACTTTGGAGGGCCTTGAATAGCAAGATAAGGATGTGGGGGCACCCAAGGCAATTCTTTTTTTTTTTTTTTAAGTAATCACTTTATTATTTATTTTTATTATTTTTTTATAATATACAAAGTAAATCTATTACCAGATTGTAGATACAAAGTATTTAGCCATTTACATGCAATAAACATTAACATTTCAAGAAAAATTATTTTAAATATAATAATGTTACATGCAATATGCATTAATATTTCAACAAAAACTATTTTAAATACAATAATATTACCAAAACTGTACTAACATAGTATAATGTCACAAAGGTTGTAGGAAAAATTAAAAGTCTGCAAATAACAGGATTACTTCTATTATATTCTAAAATATTTTTTTTCCTCTGGCTCTATTTTTGTTCATCAGTTTATGTTGTTCTTTATATTACACAAATGAGCGAGATCATGTGACATTTAATCTTTCTCCAACTGGTTTACTTCGCTTAGCATAAATAGTCTCCAGGCTGGCTGGACCATTTTTGATTTTGATATCTTCACAAACTTAAAACCAAACTTGCACATGTTACTTTATTTCTAGATTTGTTATATTTTCACATACACTAGTTTTTCCCGCACAGAAATGACAGAATGTGAGATCTGAAGCAGCTGAGAAACAACAGGCTATGTTGAGCCAAATCTTGCCATAAAATTTAAGGAAGATATGATTAGCAGAATCCTAGGTAACAATTTTAGGCCAAACATCTGAAAGTGGTTTGAATTGTGTAACTTTTAAAATATGTATAATTGTGGTTTAAAGAAAACAACAAAACAAAAAACAAAAACCACAGATATAACATAAAATTTACCATCTTAACCATTTTTTTAACACATTATTTAAAACATTTTTTAAATTTATTGATTTTTAGATTGAGAAAGATTTGTTGTTGTTCTACTTATTTACGTATTCATTGGTTGATTTTTTTCCCCTCACCTGAAGATATTTTAGAGAGAGGGAGAGAAACATTGATGTGAGAGAAACATTGATTGGTTGCCTCCCATATGCATCCCGACAGGGATGGAACCCGAAACCCAGGTATGTGCCCTGACTTGGAATGGAACTTTCAACCCTTCAGTGCACCGGATGACGCTCCAACCAACTGAGCCACATGGGTCAGGGCTCATTGATTGATTCTTGTATATTCTTTTACCAGGGATCAATCCCACAACCTTGGCATATCAGGATGATGCTGTAACCAATCAGCTGCCTCCTGCACACACGCTACTGGGGATCAAGCCCCCAATCCATGCATGTGCCCTTGACCGGAATCGAACCTGGGACCATTCAGTCCACAGGCTGACACTCTACTGAGCCAAACCAACTAGGGCTCTTAACCTTTTTAAGAGTACATTTTAGTAGTGTTAAGTATACTTACATTGTGTGCAATGAAAAATTATGTTTGTATTTTTAATTGATTTCCCTTACTCTGCTGCTTATCTTGTAAACAAGTAAAGTTTAACCATGGGCTGTCATCAACCCTTATGCTTTAACCTTGAAACCAAAAAAATTGCTGCTGTGTGGAATGGCTGATAAAATTCTCAATTTTTCCTAGTCTTACCCTTTACTTCAGTACTTTTAACAGAAATAGGCACATTATTAATTAGCGAGTTGATTTTGTTGGGCTTGTGTTAGAAAGTGCCTGAAGAAAGCACATTCATACTGAGCAGCAGGGATTATAACTGCGTTGGCTCCTCCAGGAGGTGTGCTAGTGTTTCTAATCCTTTGGGGGTAATTTAAGATCCTTGGGGTTTGTTTCTTGAATAGCTGTGGGTATTTTTTATGAATTCCAAATGAGCATTACCTCTCCTGTGTTTGAGGACTGAATTTACATTACTCTCTCACTTTTTATATGCTTGAGGATTTGTTGGGCTTTTTAATAACAGTTCAGGGCAGTACCAGCTTCATGATGCCATTAGGAAGTGAATTTACTCATATCTTATTGTAACGGTATATGGCCTTCTCTCCATTACTACTTTTTATGCGGCTTGCATGTCACTTTCATTTTCAGCCTTCAAATTAATTTTTTTCTCATGTAGGATTTTGTATATTTTGGAGCTGATTCATCTATATTGTGTTTTCCTCTCCTTTAGTGATCTCAAAAATGTTCGATTACCCCTTATTTTGTGTTTATTTGCTTGCTAATATTTCTGGATTATTTTCTTGTGCAGGTTAAGTCAAAGATTTTACCTGTACTGAATTTTGATGACTAGTTATCTTCTAAACCCATGAAGGAGGCCTTACCTCTTCCTGCTCCCCAATACATCTTGGTTGTTAAACCATTTTTAATCAAGTTATGTTCAGTCCCAGGAGTCCAGCTAAGGCTTGGTATTCTAAACATGTTTCACATCAAAGCTTCTTCACACATTGGGGAGCCTCTCAGTTTGCTTAAGAAAAACCTGACAAATATTCTGTTACATCTAAAATCACTGTTCCCTCACTATCCCTCCACCTCCACTCCCGGAACCTATATTGGTTAGGATTAAGTTGAGTAACATATGACAGAAAACTACAAAGTTTGCTTTTCGCATGTAAAAGTCTGGAGTGTAGGGCTTTTTCTAAATTGATGTTTCACCATCCTTAATGTGCCCTTCATGGTCCAAAATGGCTATCGGAACTCCAACCATCACATATGCATGCCAGCCACCTGGAAAGAAAAAGGAATGAAGAAGTTGCTTATCTTAGTTCTTTCATCTTATTGGCCAGAAATTAGCTCAGCAGCTACACTTAGCTGCAAAGAGGTCTGATAAAGTGTCCAGTAAAAAAAATCTGGGCCCTGGCTGGTTTGGCTCGGTGGATAGAGCGTCAGCCTGCGGACTGAAGGGTCCCAGGTTCGATTCCAGTCAAGGGCATGTACCTTGGTTGCAGGCACATCCTCAGTAGGGGATGTGCAGGAGGCAGCTGATCAATGTTTCTCTCTCATAAATGTTTCTAACTATCTCTCTCCCTTCCTCTCGGTAAAAAAATCAATAAAATATATTTTAAAAAATCTGGAGTTCTATTGCCAATGGATGATCATTGGTGTCCATTCAGTGCTATTACAAATCCCCACTTTGGGGTGCAGTGAAGAAGGAAACTTTATCACAAAACAGCTCAATTGTGATACAGCATGACTGAAAACAGCATGGCTGTGAGCAGCCCTGGGGCTAGGCCCGGCTCCAGCTAGACAGCTCTGCTGTGTTCCTTGATGAAGAGGTCTTCCCTGCTCTGTGCTGGTCTGCTCCACTATGCTCGGGCAAGACATCTTCAGTGCTTTAGTTTTCAGTGGAAAAGAAAAGTGCACTCTCAGAGCCATAGGGGAGCTGGTTTATATAGCCAGAAGTCCCCACCCTGGCCTCTGATTGTCTGTCCTCATGCAAATGAGGACTCTAAATCCTCACAGTTTGATTGGTCTGAAAGGCACTTTCCTGATTGGTGTGATTGGAGATGCTCTAATTGGTTGGTGAAGATGTTGCTGGGGTTATAGCTGTGCCTCCCAGGTGGCATGGGGCAAGCCTCAGTCCTATGGGTTGAAATAGAATTCCTGCAACTCCGTTATAAGGGCTGGCTCAGATGGCAGAAACAGTAGAGTCAGGCAGTTCAGTGCAGAGGCTGGAGGGTCAGTGCAGGCTTCTCTGTGAAGTACTGTTTGTGTGAGAGGCCCTTGTGTAGAAATGGCTGCTAGCCTCCGTTTTTAAAAATTTGAGTTGTTACCCACCAGGAATCCTTCTGAATAGGGATCTTCTTTCTCAGGGTCCACAGAAATAAGGGGAGAATGAATGTTGGGGAACAATTAATAGTCTCTGCTGAGAAATACTCTAAAGCATTCCTGTTAGTAAAAGAATTATCTTCAAAATGTGTAGGCAGGCCCCCAATAGGCCTCTGTTTGCTGAAGCCTTCTTCTTGTTCAAGAGATTCTGGGCATTAAGCATAGGCCCGCCGCCCTGTACCATTTCCCAAGAAGGTTTGTTACATTCAGATGTACTGTTCACTTCTGACATTAAGATGAAGGAGGCTTAATGTTAAACCAGACTTGTTGTCTTACATATGCAGATTCCCATTCAGGGCACATGCCTGGGTTGTGGGCTCAATTCCTAGTAGGGGGCATGTAGGAAGTAGCTGATGGATGATTCACTCTCACATTGATGTTTCTCTCTCACTTCCACTCCCTTCTACCACACTCTAAAAAAAAAAAGTCAATAAGAATCAATAAAAAGTCTTTAAAAAAAGGATACAGCACCTACCTTGCAGAGTTGGCATAATACCTGGACCACATGAATAGATGTTTCTTCTCTCAGCATCCCTTTTCTCATGATATAAAGATAATATAAACCATCTCAAATCTTTCTTTTGGAAAAAGTGTAATTAATACATAAAAGAACAATAGAGTATTTAGTTATTTGGTGAAAAGCAGTTGGATGGAAGCATAAACAATTTTTGAAGTGCTCTCAGATTTCCATGTCAAGGTTTTCACTTATTATTCTCAGTATTCAACTTGCAAGTGAAATATCCTCTGATCCCCACCTGTCTGAATATCTTCTTCTCCCCACTGTGTTCCATTTCTCTGTGGTATTTTCTTTATAGCACTCACCACTATTGGAAAGTATTCACTTGTCTTCTAGTTTGTATAAGGTAATTGTCTGCCTAAAGTTAATCCTGTACTCCCAGCCTCTAGGACAGCACCCAGACATACGCGTACTCAGTAACATTTGAATGAATGGAAGCTACATGGAACATTTTGGTTCACTCTTTCGGTAACTTTGAAAAGGGAAATGCATTCTCTCTGGCACAGGTTTTATTTTTAAACTATGCTTTAGGAAACTTTGACCAAACACTATATCAGATATAATTACATGTAATATGTTAAAAGTAGACCTTTTAAACTAAGATGATCATTATCTTAATCATTAATGATTGGCTCTCTAGATTAAAAATATATATATATATATATATTTTTTTTTTTCTTTTTCTCTTTTAGGTCAAAGAGCCCCCTGAAATCAATTTAGTTCTGTATCCCCAGGGTCTGGCTGGTGAAGAAGCATATGTAAAAGTGGATTTGAGGGTTAAATGCCCACCGACCTACCCAGATGTGTGAGTACATTATAAATAGCTGTGATGTAATTTCAGTTCTCTGTTTTGAACACATAAAAACAGGTTGAAATAAACAGAATTTTCTCCTTCCTGCCACCGTTCCATCTAAAATTTCATTTTCTATCACTTGCATGTCATTAAAACTATATCAGCAATAGACATTTTTATAAGACCTATCTTGTGTTAAGTTTGCTTCTAGCTGTACAATAGCCACTATAGATATCAGTATTTGCTCCATGAGCAATTGTTTGCTTCTTGTGATGTGTTAACTTTTGTTTGTCTAATTCTTCATAAACTGAGAAGAGGAGCAATCTAGAAGAAAAGGATAAAGGCATGGTAGCTTGTGTACTTGGTTTTAAAGTATGGTCAGCATTGGGACTTGGAGTAGCCTTCTGGGCTGAATGGAACTTTATTCATAAAGGAAGATTTAGAGTCTCCCTGCAAGGCACGTAGCCAGTGAGATAACCACAGAACTCCACATATTTCCAAATCACCTTGAGAACCACTGATACAGCAAAAGTATTAGCAATCAGGACTCAAGTATTCTTTTTCCTAAGTATCTTGTATATTTCATGTAATTTCCCCCAGACATTCCATATGGAAAGACAGATTGGCCTGGATGATGCTTTGTGGCTTGATCTTATCGTGCAGGGAACCACTAAAGAAAAGTGACAAAAGGAAGCACTGCCTTACACAGAGGGTGGTAAATTTGTGGAATTTGTTATACTAAGAGATGATGGAGGATATGAAACTATAGATAGGTCAAGATGAACTCTGAAGTTAGTGACCCTCTTTTGCTCCCAACACTGTGCCCAGAGTAGATAAGTAGGTATGTAGAAAGTTAAATAATGAATTGATTAAAAAACAACTAAATTTATGAAAGCAGAATAAGACAGTGCCTCTCTAGGTTTTACTTTTCTGACACCAATTGCATGTCCAACAATACAATTCAGTTCTGATACAAACTATTCTTAATTATAGAAGACCCCAAGGGTTAAGGCTTAGTCCCACAAGACTTCAAAGGCCAGTTGCAAATACTAGTACTTCTGATCAGCTGGCTGTAAATTTGCAGGTTCCCACAACCCCCTCCTTGGGTTTAGTAATTTGCTAGAACAAGCTCACAGAACTCAGATAGACACTTCACTTACTACTGAGTTTATTATAAAGGATATAACTTAGGAACAGCCACATGGAAGAGATGCATAGGCAAGGAATGTAGGAGGGCATGGAGCTTCTCCATCCTCCTGACATTGACAGGTATCCCTGGGTGACCACACGGTTACTCCTGGTTGAGAACTACTGCCCTAGAGAACTATTAGGTGATCTTGATGTGTACACTTGATAAAAATATTACGCGATGATTTTTAAAACAACAACAACAACATGGAAATGCTTGTAAAAAGTAAAAATTCTAATATCAGCTACATAAATTTATGTGGCTAAGGCATAAAGAGAACATTGGAAAGTTCTATTAAAATATAATTAGTATTGCTGCCCTGGCTGGTTTGGCTCAGTGGATAGAGCGTCAGCCTGCAGACTGAAGGGGCCCGGGTTCTATTCCGGTCAGGGGCACATGCCTGGGTTGTGAGCTCGATCTCCAGTGGGGGGCGTGCAGGAGACAGCCGATCAATGATTCTCTCTCATCATAGATGTTTCTCTCTCTCTCTCTCTCTCACTCTCTCTGTCTCTCCCCCTTCCTCTCTGAAATCAATAAAAAAAATATAAAAATAATAAAAATAAATAAAATATAATTAGTATTGTAGATGAAGTTTTCATTATTCTTTTACTACTGCTATATAATGATTGCTTTATTTTTTAAAAAATAATTATGTAAGACTTGACTTGGGGAAACATTCATATCTTTTGAGATGATATGGGGCAGGAACTTTGCTTTTTTGCAAAATACCTTGATGCCACTGTGAGAGAATCCCGAGTTAGACATGCATAGACTCAGGGCTATGTGGTACTTCTATTCTTTTTCTCATGTATATAACTACTTTCAGATTCCCATCTATCCAAATAGGTAATGATTGTAGAATCTATTATAACTGAAGCATTGTGAGAACATCATAGATAATGAATAGTAAAGGGTGTGCTAAGGTAAAACACCATGAATTACTCAGAAATGCTTGGTAGGAAGTACAGTCATCTTTTGTTCAGTAAAATCAAAGAAATCTTATTTAATTTCAATGAATTGTTATTGGATGTTTATTTGTTGGGAGGGCTGGCTGTGTACTTTGCTTGAGTAGACGGTGTTGAGTCTGAGTTGTGCTCTATAAGGATGAAGAGGGGGCTGAAGTTGGCATCTTTGGAAGAGTGTGCAGGACTAGATTTATACTTGAGTGAGTGAGCATTTCCCAGCTTGTTTACAATTAGAGTGAGTGACTGGACACGGTGTGTTGTGGGAATACTAGATGGATCATCGTGGCTCCATGTAGTCTAGTTATTCTCATCCTGCTTTATGTGGAGTACAAAGACCAGAGCAAAGCACTTGGTGTCTGACAGGTGAGCTCTCAGAGCTGGAGTAATTGATGTTGGGGGCAAGCCAGGGTCAAGCATTATCAAACAGGGAGTGTGTAGTTCAGCTACTAGACTGGAATCACACACAGAGTGATTTTTTAAATATTTTTTTATTGATTTCAGAAAGGAAGGGAGAGGAAGAGAGAGGTGGAAACATCAATGATGAGAGAGCATCATTGATCAGCTGCCTCCTGCAAGCCCCTTACTGGGGATCGCCTGCAACCCAGGCATGTGCCCTGACTGGGAATCAAACCATGACCTTCTGGTTCATAGGCCCATGCTCAACCACTGAACCATTCCGGCCGGGTGAGTGATTTTTTAAAAATATGTATTTTTATTGATTTCAGAGAGGAAAGGAGAGAAAGAGAGAGGTGGAAACATCAATGATGAAAGAGAATCATTGATCAGCTGCCTCCTGTATGTCCCCTACTGGGGATTGAGCCTGCAACCTGGGCATGTACCCTTGACTGGAATCAAAACCAGGACCCTTCAGTCCACAGGCTGATGCTCTATCTACTGAGCCAAACCAGCTAGGGCTAGAGTGATATATATATATGGTGATATTTTTAAAGGTGGTAAAAGAATAGTTGATGTGGAAAATTTTAATCAGATTGTAAAGCTGAAATCAGAGACAGAAAAGTTGGGGAGATACTGGGATCAAGCCCCAGTAAGTCTGATCATCTCACAGCTCACACTGACAGCTGGCCAGCCCACTCGCTCCACATTGCCTGCAGGTGAATCCATGATGAGCCCTGTGTCAGCCGAGCTGCTGGGGTATAGTTGGAATCCTTTTGAGTTGCAGAGAAATGTTGCTGGGAGTATAGAGAGAGGTTCACAAATGAGCCCTGTATGAAATCCCCAAATATTAATGCAGACAGGCTGCACTTTCGAGTAACTCCTTTTTGTTTTGTTTCTTCTTTCCCAGAGTCCCTGAAATAGAGTTAAAAAATGCCAAAGGTCTGTCCAATGAGAGTGTTAATTTATTAAAATCTCGCCTGGATGAAGTGGCCAAGAAACATTGTGGAGAGGTAAGATTTGTTTAACTGGACTTATAAGAGGACAGTAAAAATCTCATCATGTTCACCTGTGTTTGCCTTTCTGCCTCTTCTGGGACTGAAAGATATTTCCATTGCACCTTAAATCCAATTTTGACTAGAATGTTTTGTTTCTTATTGATATCTACAAAGGAGAACATTGCTATTTGTATTTCTTTAATTTATAGTACTTATGAATTACAAATTGTAGAGTGTATATAGATGATATTATTGATATCTTTAAGAATCTTTCCAAAAGATGAACCTGGCCATATGAACCTGGCCATATTTTTTGCATCCTTTCGATCTGGTACCATGACTTGATCTTGATTTGAACCTTTATATTGGAAAATATTTACAGATAAGTGATTTCTGACTAAACTTTGCCACTTTTCCTTTTTCCATATCAGAATATCTAATTGTTCTCCTTGACAACAATTAGGGACATGCTTTAATCCTTCATTGTCTCTTCTCTACCCGAGCATGGGGGTACACTTAGTTCAGTGCTAATTCTTTCTTAATCCTCTGCACATCAGGGTCTACCTGAGCTCATCCTTGGGCGATGCCACTCTCTCTGGAGGGCTAGACTAGATGACTTCTTCCTTTTTTTAAAATATATTTTTATTGATTTCAGAGAGGAAAGGAGAGGGAGAGAGAGACAGAGACATCAATGATGATAGATAATCATTGATTGGCTGCCTCCTGCATGCCCCACACTGGGGATCGAGTCTGCAACCCAGGCATATGCCCTGACCAGGAATTGAACCTCAACCTCCTGGTTCACTGGTTGACGCTCAACCACCAAGCCATGCTGGCCAGGCTAGGTGACTTCTTAATGTAGAGTATTACTGTGTGCTTCTTAGGTCAGACCAATTCCCTTTATGTATAATCCTCACGTACCTGTACAGTCACAAGGCAGCTCCTGTTTAACTATTCCATCCTGTGGAAACTGAGAAGCGGTAAGTTAGGACCAGCCCTAGGGCTCTGTCTCTGTTTCTGTTTCAGACCTCTCAGTATATTCCAGACAGTCATTCTGCAACATAGTGAGTCACAGTGTGACCTGGGAGGTGCTTTTTGGCCATGAAATTGGTGCCCACTTGAGTTTCTGTTTCCACAAACTTCAGTCATCATTGAGATACAGACAGTGATTATAGAACAGCCCCGACAAAAAACTAGGCCTTGGGAATTACTCCAAAGTTCTTTCTATTGTAAGGGGACTCTAATGTCTAATTGAGAAATAATATGGAGTTCTGTTAAATTTAGCTACAGAATCCTCTGGTTTCTTGAATTCATGATTTAGGATTCTTTTGAAAAAATATTTGCTTTATTTTTTATAGCACAGTATTATCCTATATAATAAAAGGCTAATATGCAAATTGACCGAACAGCAAAATGACTGGTCGCTGTGACATGCACTGACCACACAGGTGGTCAGTGAGCTCCCACAGGGGAAGCACTGCTCAGCCAGAAGCCGGGCTCACAGCTGGTGAGGGCAGTGGCAGTGGCGGGAGCCTCTCCAGCTTCCACGGCAGTGCTAAGGATGTCCGACTGATGGCTTAGGCCTGCTCCCCATGGGACATCCCCCGAGGTCTCCCGGACTGTGAGAGGGCACAGGCTGGTCTGAGGGACCCCCACTGAGTGCACGAATTTCATGCACCGAGCCTCTAGTCTATATAATAAAAGCCTAAGCAACCATTATGGTGGAATAGCCAGAACAACCGGTCACTATGATGTGCACTGACCACCAGGGGGCAGATGCTCAACGCAGGAGCTGCCCCCTGGTAGTCAGTGTGCTCCCACAGGGGGAGCACCACTCAGCCAGAAGCCAGGCTCACGGCTGGTGAGCGCAGCGGCGGTGGTGGGAGCCTCTCCCGTCTCCGTGGCAACACTAAGGAGCAGTGAGCCGAGTGGTAAGAAGCAGCGAGCAGACAGGCAGTAAGGAGCGAGGGGTTCCAGACTGCAAGAGGGCTCAGGCCAGGCTGAGAGACCGCCCCCGCTCAGTGCACGAATTTCGTGCACTGGGCCTCTAGTTAACAATAATCACTATGTTGTGAATTAGATCCCAGAAGTTATTCATCTTATAACTAGAACTTTGTACTCTTTGACCAATATCTCTCCTATTCCCGCACCCCCTGGTAACCACTATTCTAGTCTCTGTTTCTATGAATTTGGTGTTTTTATTTATTATTATTATTTGTTATTTGACTTTTTTTAGATTGCACATATAAATGCTATCCTACAATAGTTGTCTTTCTCTGTCTGACTTATTTCACTTAGCATAATGCCCTCAAGGTCCAGCAAGATGTCCTTTCTCATGGCTGAATATTATATATTTATATTCCACATCTTTATTCATTCATCTGTTGACCAACACTTAGCTTGTTTTCATTTCATGGCTGTTATAAATAATGCACCAATAACATGGGAGTACCGATATCTCTTCAATATCCTGTTTTCATTTCATTTGGATATATATCGAGAAGTGTGATTGCTGCATGATATGATAGTTCTAGTCCTAATTTTTTGAGGAACCTCCATACTGTTTTCCATAGTGAATGTACCAGTTTATTAGTACATTCCCATCAACAGTGCACAGGTGTTCCCTTTCTCCACATCCTCGACAACACTTATTACCTGTCTTTTTTGATAATAGCCATTCTAATAGGTGAGGTGATATCTCATTGAGGTTTTGATTTGCATTTCCCTGGTAATTAGTGATGTTGAGCATCTTTCCATGTACCTGTTGGCCATTTGTGTGTCATCCTTGGAAAAATATCTGTTGAGTTCCTCTGCCCATTTTTAAATAAGATTGTTTGTGTTTTTGCTTTTGAGTTGTATGGATTCATTATATTTTGGGGGGTTATTAACCCTTATCAGATACGTGATTTGCAAATATTTTCTCCCATCTGTAGGTTGCCTTTTCATTTTATTGATGGTTTCTTTTGCTGTGAAGAAACTTTTTAATTTAATATAGTCCCACATGTTTGTTTTTGCTGCCCTTTTTTTTTTTTTGCTTTATTTTAAATTACACTTTTTATTTTGAGATAATTATAGAGTCACATGCAGTTGTAAGAAATAATATTGAGCGATCAGATGAACCCTTTCCTTAGTTTGCCCCTATGGTAATTTTTTGCAAAACTATGCATAGTATCATAGTCAGGATATTGGCATTGGTAGTCAGATAGTTTCATCACCACATGTTGCCCTTTTATAGCCACCCCCTTATCCCCACCTCCACCTTCTCCTGACACCTGACAACCAGTAATCTGTTCTCCAGTTATATAATTTTCTCACTTAAGGAAATTCTATAAGTACAATCATATAGTGTGTAACCTTTGGGATTGGCTTTGTTTTAACTCAACACAATTCTCTGTAAATTCAACCAGATTGTTGCATGAATCAGTAATTCTTAATTTTTACTCCTGAGTAGTATTCTATGTATTTCATGGTACCACAATTTGTTTACCATCTACCAGGTGGAAGACATCTGGATTGTTTCCAGTTTTGAGCTATTAAAAAGTAACATGTTTTAAACATTCATGTACAGGGTTTTGTTTGTGTTTTTTGTTAATCCTCACCCAAGGATATTTTTTCCATTGGTTTTTAGAGAGAGTGGAAGGGAGGGAGGTAGGAGGGAGAGAGAGAGAGAGGTGAGAGAGACACATCGATTGGTTGTCTCCCGCACACACCCCAACTAGGGCTAGGGATCGAACCTGCAACCCAGGTACGTGCCCTTGACCGGAAATCAAATCCAGGACCTTTCGGTGCTCAGGCTGACACTCAACCAACTGAGCCACACTAGCCAAGGCTCATGTACAGCCTTTGATGTGAACAGACGTTTTCATTTATCTGGAACAAATGCCTCAAAATGCATTTGTGGGTATATGGTAGATGTGTGTTCATTTTTTAAGAAACCGCCATACTTTTCCAGGTTGGCAGTACCACTTTACATTCCCCCCAGCAATATGTGAGTGGTCCACATCCTTGTCAGCACTTGATGTCACTTTTTTATTTTAGCTGTTCTAATAGATGTTGTGATAATTAATGGTATATGTGAACTTGGCTAGGCCACAGTACCCAGATGTTTGACCATATGTTATTCTGTATGTTTCTATATAGGTAATTTTTGGATGAGATTAACATTTAAATCTGTGGGACTTTGAGTTAAGCAGATTACCCTCCATAATGTGGGTGGGTCTCATCCAATCTTTAATAGAGGCTTTAATAGAAAAAGACTGGCCTTCCTAGAGAAGGAAATTTCCAGAAGATGGATGGCCTTTGGACTTGGCTGCAACATTAACTTTTTAGCCACTCTGCAGATTTTGGACTCACTAGGCTCTATAACTCTAGAATCACATGAACCAATACCTTAAAATAAATCTCTCTCTCTCTCTCTCTCTCTCTCTCTCTTTTTCTACACACACACACACACACACACACACACACACACATACACACACACACACACACCCTGTTGGTTCTGTTTCTCTGGAGAGCTCTGACTGATACAGATGTGTATTATGAGAATGAGAGTGGCTGTTGTAAATAAGGTCAGGAGAGGCCTCTGATAAGGTGACATTTGAGCAGACGCTTGAGGGAAGCCAAACAATGAACCCTGTAAATATGGGGGAGGGACAATTGCCAGTTTTGAAAGTAGTTCTTGTTTTCATCTAGTATTATATATTTATCAGATTTGTTTGTACAGAAAATGCTTTTAAATTAAACAGATTGGCAGAAGAAAAACTCTCCACCACCTAGCTCCTGGCTCCTTTCTGGTACAGTAGTTTCTCTTTGATATAATAGAAACTACCGTCTTTTCCTAGCTTTTTGTTGTTGCTGTTTATTAAATATATTTTTTTATTGATTTCAGAGACAAAGGGAGAGAGATTGAAACATCAATGATGAGAGAGAATCATTGATTGGCTGCCTCCTGCACGCCCCCTACTGGGGATTGATCCCACAACCCAGGCATGTGCCCTTGACTGGAATCGAACCCAGGACCCTTCGGTCCACAGGCCGATGCTCTATCCACTGAGCCAAACTGGCTAGGGCCCCAGCTTTTCTTAAAAGAGCTTTTTATTTTTTTACTTATTGACTTTAAAGAAAGAGAGTAAGGGGGGGGGGGCGGGTGAGGAGAGAGAGAGAGAGAGAGAGAGAGAGAGAGAGAGAGAGAAACATCTATTTGTTGTTCCTCTTATTTATGCATTAATTGGTTGATTCTTATATGTGCCCTAACTAAAGATTGAACCCACAACCTTGGCGTACCAGGACATGCTTTACCCAACTGAGCTATCCAGCCAGGGCAAAAAAGAGCTTTTCTGTAAAGAACTTGCCTCCTAAACGCTAGGCTAGTGTTTCTCAATTGTAAATCGAAGTATATCTAGTGAATGCCACAGCTTCTGGTATAATAAAAAATACACGAATTTCCCCTACAACAGCTGTGGTTTCTTTGCATTTCCTCCCTAAGTCAATAAACTTTATATCCTTGTGTACCATGACTTCTATTACTATTTACCACCGTGTTAAGTCCCTTCAGAAAATGTTTTAAACATATAATTGAAATAAGAGTTTTGAAGCTGCCTCATTGTATAATTGAAGGAAAAAAATCTCTGTGTGTTGGTTGTCAGGTGCAGAAGGAGCTTGGCACTCTTCACCTCTTTGGGGTTGGGGTAGTCAGTCAGCGTGGGGTCCCAGCCACCCTGTTCTATTGATTTACCAATCCCAGTATGATTTATGACTCCCAGGTGCAGGGGAAAGTGGCTTCCTGTGGTCACATGACTGTCTGAGAGGGAGGTCGCTTTTCTTCTGGCACTGTCTGAATGCTTCCCTAAGTGTAAATGAAGTGCTGTCTAGGTATTGATCAGCCTCCTACTGGCCATTACCAGCAGGGAGATAATGAGGGCTTTAAATATCTGCTTCTAGACCCCCAATAGAATTATTTTCAGTATGCGGTGTGGGTAGATGAAAGCTGATGTTAGCAATGATTATTGTCTGTTTAGCTATCATATATAGACAGGTTTTCTAGTTAGGAAGGTAGTTTTTTTATTTTTATTCAGTCTTAAACATTTTATCAAATTATTTGTACAGAAAAATATTTTATCAGATTTATTAAACAAAAAATCCAATAAATGAAACAGGACTACAAAAGACAAGTGAAGCTTTTTACTCATCTAGTGATTTGTCTTGATAGCAACATGATGAGTCATGTAAAAGCTTTGTCCTGCTGTGATTGCCTCACGTCCTGAATTCAGAACGTGTCATATCAAAATGAATATCACTACTGTAAGTGGCTATCTGGTTGTCTGCATGTTTTTCTATAATCTCTCCTTGGCACCCTGTCTTCCCATCATTTGACCATTTGTGATTAACATTCATCTCCCTGTTTAGGTGATGATATTTGAACTGGCTTACCATGTGCAATCATTTCTCAACGAACATAACAAGCCCCCTCCCAAGTCTTTTCATGAAGAAATGCTGGAAAGGCGGGCTCAGGAGGAGCAGCAGAGGCTGTTAGAGGCCAAGCGGAAAGAGGAGCAGGAGGTGAGATCTTTGTCATCACAGGTGGCCAGCCCCGATGACTGTGAGCTTCTATAGGTTGTGACTGTCTTCACCTACACACCTACATGTTAACACTGTCTCTTAGTGGGTCCCATTAATTTTGTTATTGCTTATCTCCTATTTAATTGTATATCCTCGTTACCATTTAGAATTTAAAGCTCCTTACTGTCATTGTTTTTAGGAAGGCACATTTTATTTATTTATTTTTATTATTTGTTAATGCTCATCTGAGGATATTTTTCCATTGATTTTTAGAAAGAGTGGAAGGGAGAGGGAGAGACAGAGAGAAACATTGATGTAAGAGAGACACATCTTGCCGAAACCGGTTTGGCTCAGTGGATGGAGCGTCGGCCTGCGGACTGAAAGGTCCTAGGTTCGATTCCGGTCAAGGGCATGTACCTGGGTTGTGGGCACATCCCCAGTAGGAGATGTGCAGGAGGCGGCTGATCGATGTTTCTCTCTCATCGATGTTTCTAACTTTCTGTCTCTCTCCCTTCCTCTCTGTAAAAAATCAATAAAATATATTTAAAAAAAAAAAAAAAAGAGAGAGACACATCAATTGGTTGCCTCCCGCATGCGCCCCAACCTACAAAGGGCCAGAGATGGAGCCTGCTACCAATGTATGTACCGTTGGCCAGGAATAGAACCTGCAACCCTTCAGTCTGAGGGCCAACACTCTAACCACTAAACAAAACCAGCCAGTGCTGGAAGGGAAGTTTTTATTAGAAGACTAGAAGCTTGGTGCATGAAATTTGTGCACGGGGTAGGGGGGGTGTCCCTCAGCCTGGCCTGCACCCTCTCTAATCCAGGATTCCTCTCGTAATTCAGAACCATTGGCTCCTAACCGCTCACCTGCCTGCCTGCCTGATGCCCCTAACTGCTCCCCTGCCACCCTGATGGCCCTAACTGCTCTCCCCTGCCAGCCTGATCCCCCTAACTGCTCTCCCCTCCTGGCCTGATCCCCCTAACTGCTTATCTGCTCTCCCTTCCTCACCACGCCCTTCGGACCCCTGGCGCAGACGTGCTGAGAGCTCTCCGCCATGGCCCTGCCCCCATCCTGATTGGTTGTTAGGTGATGGCGTCCCGGACTATTTGCATATTCTTCTATTATTAGTATAGACAGTGAATATTTAGCTAACAATCTTGTTTTGGTGTACTGCTAAAACTGCTTGTTAGCTTGGGACATGTTTTCTCATCTTGTATTATTGCTGTTACACTTTTCGTTGAGTGTCTTAATGGTTTTGATATTACAATCTTGAATTTTAGGAGACTCATAAAAACACATTATTTTTCCCTACCTAAATTTAGACCCAGTGGAGCAATAGATACATGAATTGATTGGATGGGGATCAACATATCACTTTTAATACTGAGAAAGCTGATTGAAGAATGCAGCTGATAGTGTGTGGCTGTGGTGGTGGTGCCCGTGCCACCCTGGTCCCAGGCACTGAGAACAGCTCACCTCCTCCAAATCTGCCCTGGACCCCATAGCAGAGAGCAACACACGTGCATGTTCTCCGCAGACAGGCAGACATCACAGAAGAGGGGGCTGAGTCACATGTGGGAGGACAGGAGAGTCCAACAGAGGTGCTGTAGTGAAAGTCTCTCTTCGTGGAACTTGAAGAATGGGGGCAACTATCCCTCCCCCACAGTCTTCATACCTAGTTAAATGGGAGTGCCTATTGCATAAGACTCTGATAAAACTGATGCAACTACAGTTTGAACTAGTTTCCATGTATTCAGGTCTCTTAGGAAGAAAGGGCTTGTGAATTTTATAAATTACAAGAGTTTTTATAATTTCAGAACTTTTATGTTGTAGAGGTTTCAAAGATTGGCCTTTGATGGCACTATGATCTCTTTCAGCAACGTGAAATCCTTCATGAGATTCAGAGAAGGAAAGAAGAGATCAAAGAAGAGAAAAAAAGGAAAGAAATGGCCAAGCAGGTACACTATCTAGTCTGCCATACTAAAATGGTTTACATTTTGCTAAACATAAACTCTTCTTATTGCTATTGATGATATTTCCCCCTCCTGCGTTATTTCAGTAGTAAAGCTCAAAATGAAGCACTAAAAGAATCACCAAACAGGAAGCAAAATTTAGAATTGTATATTATCTGTAAGTGACTTAGGCTTATGCACCTCTGGTAGTTTATTAGATGAGTCGAGGGAGAGATGACATTGAAGTTTTGATAATTAACTCAGACTGGAATTCTTAATACTTGGAAAATAAAACAATTTGTTCTTACTGAGGAGTGACTGGAAACCATAAGGCTCTACTTGAGATTTCGTTCAGTGATGGAAAAGAAGGATTTACAGAGCAGGTTTCAAAGCAGTGTGAAAAAGGATAAAGTCCTTTTTTCTATATTTTTCCTGTGTCCAGCTGAATAAAAATGCGTTACTCATTCCATTTTCTAAAATGATGGCAGTTAACTAAAAGGAAGCTATGAGGTGTAGTGGGAGGAGGCACTGATGTATGAGAAGCAGCACCTGGCTTAAAGCTTTGGCTTTTTGACTGCCAAGTTCTGGGACCTTTAGGTGACACGCTCTGTGACTTATTTTCCTTGTCCCTTAAAATGGGACTTACGATGTCCCCTTTCTGTCTCATGTAACTATTCCCACAGATACTAGTAAATATACTACCCTCTGAAAGTGCAAAGTTGTGTACAAATTGTAAGATGTTTCTACCAGGTCTCCCGCTTTATGTCTGATCTGCCTTCCCTTCTTCCACCTTGCTCTCTCTTTGAATGCTTTCCGTTCCTTTCCTCTTGTTCTTCTTTCTAACTTTTTATGCATATTCCAAGATTCTAACATTTCCATTTAAAACTGTAATCTGACCTTCAGTTCCTGAACCAGTACATATTTGGATATTAAATTGTTATCATTTTTATTTATTTTCCTTTTTATTTAACTGGGGTAACACTAGTTAACAAAATTATACAGGTCTCAGGTGCACAATTCCACAACACATCATCTGTACACTGTATTGTGTGTTTACCACCCCCAAGTCAAGTCTTAGTCCATCACCATTTATCCCCCCTGTACCTTCCTCCAGAACCACCCCACCCCAGCAATCACCACACTGTTGTCCATATCCATGAGTGTTTTCTTGGACATTAAACTTAAAAAGTTGAGTTCAACTTTATTATACTTGAAAGCATTTCGTTTAAATAAAATATGCACTTTCTCCTGAATTCATAATTATACACCATGATTGTCTTCCATTTATGACCTACGCCTAAAGTAGGTTTACTTTTCTTTTTTTCTAGGAACGTTTGGAAATTGCTAGTTTTTCAAACCAAGATCATATCTCTAGGAAGGACCCAGGAGGACACAGAACAGCTGCTGTTCCACATGGAGGCTCTCCCGACTTTGTAGGAAACGGTAAACATCGGACCAACTCCTCTGGAAGATCTAGGTAAGTCCTTGAGATTTCTGATCTGGAAGAATGAAAGATGTAGAAGGAATAAAACAACTTGTTGTGAAAGTTGATGAATTTTCAGATAGTTGTTTTAATAACTTTTTCAAAGCCTGTATGTCTTAATATACTATTTGTTAGCCATATGAAACAAAATTTTCATTTGTTTTAACACTTCGTAAGTATTTTTAATTAAACTAGTTTTATTGCTCACTCACCTTCATAACTATCACACTTCACAATCTTGCCTCCAATGCAGTTTGATCTGACTTCCAATGATCTAACTAGTCAATAAATGACTTAAAATTTGTTCTTCCATCAGAATCATCATCCAGTCAAATTTCCCACTGTATTTGTTTTTGGTCTGTAACTGCTTAGGCCCCACCACGTATGTGGGAAATGCTCCAAATGGGCATGGTGTATGTAGAAGATTCTTTACCTGAGAATGGAGCCCCAGTTTGTTGCCAGGGCTCTCCTTCCTGTAGCTGCTGAGGACCCTGTCCTTGCAGGTGGGCTCCTGGGTTGTTCCCTGTCACCAGGGGTCATAGGAAAGATACTACCTCTTCCTCAACATCCTTTCCACTAAAAAATTGAGACTTCCCTAAATATTTGTTGTGACCCTCTGTGGATCAGAAAGAAATTTTAGTACAGAATCCATTTATGAGTGGGTAGGTGATCAAGCAGTGTAGGTATTATAATTCAGCTTCCTTATGTGTTTAAACTGTCTTTTGAGAATCTAAGCAGCACTGAAAACCAACGTTTTTCTTCTATGGAAAGAAACATTTTATTTTATTTTTATTTTTTTTAAATATATTTTATTGATTTTTTACAGAGAGGAAGGGAGAGGGATAGAGAGTTAGAAACACCGATGAGAGAGAAACATCAATCAGCTGCCTCCTGCACACTCCCCAATGGGGATGTGCCCGAAACCAAGGTACATGCCCTTGACTGGAATCAAACCTGGGACCCTTCAGTCTGCAGGCTGACGCTCTATCCACTGAGCCAAACCAGTTAGAGCGAAAGAAACATTTTAGATACCAAATTAAAGACGTATAAACTTCCAGGTTATAGTTTCTTTAAAAGAAGGAAACGTTTCAGTTCTTTCCCTAATTACTGACTTAAAAAAAAAAATCAGCTTAGAAATCATTTGAATATTAATGTTTAGTCACCTACTGTTAAGGTGAGCTGAATTTTCTCTTAAATACTGTTTCTGGTAACAATTTAATTTTAAGTTATAACTCCTTACACTAATTTAGATTATTTTTGCAACTGGGCTTCCAGTAGGCAACATAGTTTGAAGTTGACAGCATTTCACTAAGAAATACTTAACAAATTTCTCTTGTGTTAGAATCAGCAGTGAGTCGCGCTCAGCATGGCTAGGGGTGAACCTGAGGGGAGGCAGTGAAGGATTAAAGAAGACAGACAAGAGAATATAGCTGGGTCTAGGTGGGTCGCTGCTCTCGGATGGAGAGACAGTGCCACAGCCTGCAAGCCGAGTCTTTATTTTATAGCCAGATTCCACGAGGCAAAGTAAGGGCGTGGTCAAGATGTTTACAATATTCTCTGGATTTCGAATCTACTCAATTACATGCACCTGAACTCTATCAAGCTTTGTTTTGGCAGCACTTGCTGCACCTCCCGCAACCTATAACACTTTGCCACCTGGGACCACAGGTTCGGACTATACCAGTGGTTCTCAACCTTGGCTGCACATTAGAATCACCTGGGAATCTTTTTTAAATCCTGATTTCTGGGTCTCATCCTCCGGAAATTCTGTTTCTTTGTTACTAATGTTGTGGCCCTACCCCATAACAAAGAAACAGAATTTCCAGAGGATGAGGCCCAGAAATCAGGATTTTAAAAAGATTCCCAGGTGATTCTAATGTGCAGCCAAGGTTGAGAACCACTGGACTATACGGTCAAGCTTACAACCATAGCCTTTGCTATAATTGTGCTTTGCCCTCCAAGCTGGGACTTGCACGTGGCCACGAGAGGACCGTGCCCTCTCATTAGTCCGAGGCTTGAACCTGTCCAAACGCTGTAGCTGCTCTCCACACAGCAGAAATAAATCAATGCTATGAATAAGTCTTTTTGGATATATAAAAACAGTTTTTTAAGTTTAAACATTTCCATTTTTGTGACTAACTATAAACAATGGGTCTAAGATTAGATTTGCTTTTAAGATCAAAGATCATTTGCAAGTTTACTCAAGTGGGATGGGGAATTCTCCCTTTGACATAGGTAGGAAAACTGTTTTTGTTACGCTTGTAAGAGTGATATTTGTCTGTCTTGGGTAGAAAAACATCCCATGAGCAGCCAAGAAGGAGCATGAAATAGTTTTCATCTAATGTTTGCCAAAATATTGCACATCCCTGCATGAAACTCTGTCACTATGTTGACTACTGACTAGGAAAGAATGAATCTTCAAGTGTAGTTCATGTGCTTCCTTGATAAAGAAATAAAAAGTCCTCGATATACCAAAGTACTTCATGATTTACTCTTGATGTTGTTCCTTCCTTGCTATTCATTGGTCTTTATGGATTAGAAAGTCAAAGGAAATAAGCATAGTGTTCCATTTTATTCTTTTATTTTTCTTATCCTAAAAACCAAATACATACATATTTTTAGGTGAACACCAGAGACATCAGTGACATTGGTTTTCACCTCTTCATTCCTACTTTTTTAACTCAGTGGGATTTACTTCTTATCCTTCAGAACTGTTCCAGCTGCCATCCTGTCTTAGGTAGCATGTACCACATTTGCCATTTTCTTGGCACTTTTACTTTTATTTTAATCATAATGATACATCTTTTCTTATTAGCACTCTTAGCCATCTCATTGTGTTGGTATTTAACTGTCATGATGGGGTGATTAGTATTCTAAAACACTCTAAAAAATAAAACCAAACATTTATACACTCTAAACTAAAGAACGTAAAGATGACCTAGACTAAAATGACTATTAGCACCATCCTTGGAGGAGGCAGAGCTGATGCAGAGGTGCTTCTAAATAATTTATGTTAATAAGTCTAATATATCATTTTAAATCTTTGCTTTTATTATTTTCTCCATAAACCAGTGTGCCCCTGGTTGCATGAGTAACTTTAGAAGTACAATGTATTAGTCATTCCCTGATGTTAGAATATGTGGACACATGAGACTCATGTCAAAATGGGTCTTATCAGCAGTGGGGTGGGGAAAGGGAAGATGTAGGATTGGAGGTGGAGAGACCAGTTAGTAATGGAGCATTACATGTGCCCAGGGGAACGTTGGAGATGATCTCAACAGGGCAGGGGGAATGGAGAGTATGATACTTGGGGATCAGTTAGATGTAGGAGGTCTGGGAGCCCAAGGAGACTCATGCTTTTGACTCAAGACAGAATGGACGACTATGCCACAAACCAAAATAAAAGAACCCAGGGGAAAAGCCAGATTGAGCGTGGGTAAGAGGGAGGTGGCAGTTTTATTGGCATTGCAGTAGCATCAAGAGTAAGTAGAGGGGCAGAAGTGGAGACAGCAAGTGTAGAAGTGTGAAAACAAAGAGCAAGAGGACGTAGAGATGGGAGAGATGTATAGCTGAGGGGAAGGAGCGAATCTGGAGGGGAGATTGAACATACAGGAGAGAGGGACAACCAATGGACCAAGATCCCAGCGAGGCTGTAGAAAATGGAACCGAGGACAGCATAGCTGGCCTTCCTCAGAGACTGGGAAAAAGAAAGAATGTACAGATTCCAACTAACTTTTTAGGTGGAACAATAGAAAGTGTGGGCTTTATTCCCCATTGCCTCGTGTTCTATGTGAAAGTAGAAGTCAAGATCGTGCTTAGAGTGAGAGGGCTGCTTTATAGAGATTTGTCCAGATGCCTCATCAAAGCATTTCTTAAAAGTGTCCAATCCTAACCATCAAGAGTGCTCTCCCTGGCCTCTTCCCTACTTCCCTCTCCCCAATTTATTTATTACTTTTGCATTATAATCTACCTTCCCCGCCGTTGCTTCCCACTCAGGAAAAAAAAGTAGAATGGAGACAGAGAGGAGGAGGACTTGGTTTTAAATGTTTTAGAGACTTTATTAAAAGTAAATGGCAGAATATCTATCATTCAGTGGTTGGGAGCCCATTTGGAGAATGGGAATTTGAGGTGCTCCAAACCCCCCCCTTTTTTTAGCTTTCCCCAGATGTTCATGTGCATCTGGAATGAAGATATTGTGGGGTCAATGTGGTTGAGCTAAATCTCTGTAGAACTGCTGTGATGATGAAAATGTTTTATACCGGTGGTTCTCAACCTTCTGGCCCTTTCAGTACAGTTCCTCATGTTGTGACCCAACCATAAAATTATTTTCATTGCTACTTCATAACTGTAATGTTGCTACTGTTATGAATCGTAATGTAAATATCTGATATGCAGGATGGTCTTAGGCGACCCCTGTGAAAGGGTTGTTTGACGCCAAAGGGGTCGCGACCCACAGGTTGAGAACCGCTGTTTTATACTAATGTTGGCCACTTTTGGCTACTAAGTACCTAAATGTGACTACTACAATCGAAGAACTGAATTTTTTTAAAAAAGTTTTTATTGACTTTAGAGAGAGAGGAAGGGACAAGGAGAAAGAAACATGGGTTGACTGCCTCCTGCAGGCCCCCTACTTGGTATCGAGCCTGCATCTGAGGCATGTGCCCTGACTAGGACTCAAACCAGCGACCTCTCAGTGCATGGGACAATGCTCAACCAACTGAGCCACACCAGCCAGGGCGAAGAACTGAATTTTTAATTAAATTTTAATTAGTTTAGATATCCACATGTAGCTAATGACTACCACATAGGACAGTGGAGATCTAGAGTTGGGGGTTTGTAGAGTTCATGAGGGAAAGACCTCAATGGGAAATGGGGGAGTTGAACAACTTTCCTATTAGCCCTTTAAGCTCAATTCCCAGTAGAAACAGATGTGAGACTATGAATAGTCTAGTAAACAGAAGAAAATGGAGGGGCAAGAAGTTGGAAAAAAATAATCATGTCCAATTTATTTTTAAGGCGAGAGCGGCAGTATTCTGTATGTAATAGTGAAGATTCTCCTGGCTCTTGTGAAATCCTGTATTTCTCTATGGGTAATACTGATCAGCTCATGGTGCACAAAGGAAAATGTATTGGTGAGTAAACTAGCTAAATTCATTTAACCTTTCTAACAACAAAAGTGAATCATGAAGAAATGAGGTAGAGTAGACACCACGGCCTCTAGACCGTACAGTCCAAGGAAGACTGGTGAGCTGATAGTCGGTCACTCTAGCTCCCACTCCTAATGACCACAATGAGAAGTCACTCAGGTTTCCCCTTCTGTAAGATAGAAATTAAAACCTAGGCTTTTGGAAATATTGTTAGCAGGGAGATAATTTAAGTTTCATCATCATTATAACCACTTGAGCTTTAGAAACCAAAATGGTTGAAATATTATGAATTAGTAGAATTTTGCATCATGTGCATTTGTTACTGATGAAATATATGTAACAAAATGAGTTCTGATGCCTGTAATCTTTTCTTTAAATAGTTTTTATTTTCAATTACAGTTGACGGACAATATTATATTAGTTCCACTAATGCCTGTGATCTTTAATGACCAAATCCTATTTTCTTAAGTTGATATCCATCTACTTAGTTAGCATTTTCCCAGTACGCATGTTGTGCCTGACTAGGAAAACCATTTTCCTTTTTTCCATTTTATTCTCTATGTATCTTATTTAGCCGTTTTGTCTATTGATGGCTATTTGGAGTGAAGTGGTTCAGCAATTTGTGATTTGAATTGTTTATGTTAAAATCAAGTTTTCATTATCTACTCCTTTGCCCTAAATGCCATCATCTTTTATCAGCCATCTATATATATAAAACCCTAAGCAACCAGTCGACTGTTTGACCGGTCGCTATGATGTGCACTGACCACCAGGGGGCAGATGCTCAATGCAGGAGCTACCCCAGGTTCAGGACTGGCCAGTGCAGCTCCTGCGGTGCTACCAAGCTGCAGCAGCAGGCTCAGCAGGCCAGGATGAGTGGGAGTGGTGCAGTGCCCAGCCGCCTTCCGCTTCAGTGCTGGGATCAGCCCAAACTGGCAGTCCGACATCCCCTGAGGGGTCCCGGATTGCAAGGGGGCACAGGCCAGGCGAGGGACCCCAGCGGAGTACGAATCTATACACCGGCCTCTAGTACTGATATAACCACTAAGTGGCGTAGGAATCACTTGTATAGAATTAATTTGACAATTTTTTTTCCAAATTATAAGATAAAGTTTATTTAGAAAGTTACAGAGGTAGTAGAAGTGAGCCAGCTGTGCTGCATAAGTGCAGGAAACAAGTTACAGAGGCAGAAGAAGGGCCCTAAGAGCTTAGCAGAAAGGCAAATGTAAGGTGCCTGGGAAGAAGAAGTGGGTGTGGGTGTGGGTGTGCCCTCCCACCCTACCCCACCCCACCCCAGCCCCAGGGAGAGCATGCCTAAGTTTAATGTTTAATTCCATGAATATGGTAGCCAAATTACCTAAATTGAATTTGCTTTTTTTGGTGTCTTTTCCCTTCCTCTTTAAGGAGCTACAAATAAGCAGGGGAGCTGCCAGGAAGCAGGCAGCAGGTGGGAGGAGAAGAGACCAAGTATCTGAATGGTCTGTGAAATGGACACTTGACCTTGGCTGGGCTGGACAGAATTCTTTTCATACACAGAGCCTGCCCTGTTCAAAATGGCCATTGGACAGGTTCAGGACCTTGGTAGAGATGATTAACTTTGGTCTTGAGACTGTCCTTGACTTCCGGCATTTCAGACTCATGAATTGGCAACATAAAACTCACTACTTTTAATAATCTGGGAGATTGGGAAGACAAATCAATCTAACTACTTATTACCTTAACTTGGTTTCCTATTCTCATTAATAGTTATTACACATATTCACCTTATGTATACCTTCATTAGAAGGTATACAAAAGGTGAATCAGTTTATACCTTCATCAGAAGACATTTGCAATCTGAAAGCTTTTTATAAAACAATTGCATAAATTATTTTGTTTTCTCACAATGGGTCTAGTTTTTAAAGTATGTTCTAATTTTCTGTGAAATATTTTTATAAAAGATCAACTAATTAATATTTTGTTTTTGTTTAAAGCCATTAGAACTTCCTTATGGATAAAGCACAATAGAAACTGTCTGCATAAATGATGATCATTGTTAGCATATAATAGACTCAGTTTGAGTTCTTTCTGTGACATATTTTCCTTCAGCTTCATTTCAGTGTGTTCTTTTGTCCTTTATTATCCCCATCATGCAAAAGTGACAGGGAGAGGCAACAATAAAAGTAGTAAAACAAAAAAGACCCAGCAATTGTGAAATACCTATCTAGCCCCAGTTGGGAAGAGGAATATTTAAGGCATTGTACTGTGTAATGCACACATGTAGTTAAGCTTTATGTAAATAACATCATAATTTATCCCATCAATATATGATATCTGTGTCTCTAGTGTGTGTGTACTACTTAGATCCCACATTGCACAGGTTGCTTCCTTTGGTTGACATCAGGGTTTCTTCTGCTTAGCCTAAGAATGTCAGGATTTGTTTATGACTAGCATAACAGATCATTTTAATTAAACCTTTTTAAATTGTCAGCATTTCTGTGAAGTGAAAACTGCTTCTCAGATAAAAAGTTTAGGTGAGCTAGTTCAGCCATATTTCTCAAAGTATTTTTGCTAAGGCCTCTATGTCCTACATATGCAGGTTTCTTCACTTTTCAGTTTTTAAATGGAAAAAAAACACATTACAGTGGGGCCTTGACTTATGAGTTTAATTCGTTCCGTGACGGAGCTCGTAACTCAAATTACTCGTCTGTCAAATCAAAAAGTGAACGAGTGAGACACGTGATGCTGGGCTGATGCTGTAGCATTCACTGTGACGTTTGCTGCGCCAACTAGCGGTGGGGTATCTGAAGCTGGCTCATAACCCGAATTTTAGCTCGCAACTCAAAGCAAAAAATCGGCAGAGAGATGGCTCGTATCTCGAAAAACTCGTTAGTCGGGACACTCGTAAGTCAAGGGCCCGCTGCATTTCTTTGAAAAAGTTTTTCATTTTGAAAACAGTGCAACATCACAGGAAAGTATCTATATATATAAAAGCCCAAGCGACCGTTATGACTGGTTGCTGTGATGCTCACTGAAAACCAGGGGCCAGATGCTCAACCCAGGAGCTGCCCCCTGGTGGTCAGTGCACTCCCACAGCCAACCTCCCGCTGCCAGCCAACCTCCCCGGTCCCTCCCCTCAGACTGGGCGAGACGGCCCCAATTGGCCCCGATCACTGGCCAGGCCAAGGGACCCCACCCGTGCACGAATTTGTGCACCGGGCCTCTAGTTATTTATATAATAGGAGAAACAGGCAGAATACTATATATCAGTGGTTCTCAATTGGGATTGACATTGCCCCCTGGGGAGCATTTGGTGATGTCTGGAGACATTTTTGATGGTTAACACATTTCGTACCGCTCAGGAGTTTTCTCGTGTTTCACGTGCCATCTGTTAAGGACCGCTCATGAGTGTTCTCGTTTTTCACGCCCATGGAAAAAGGAGCGAATCTAGATACTTATGTAAATTTTGTTTGGTCCCTCTTTATAGAGGAAAATGTTTTACGCAGTACCATACAGTTCAAAAGTACTAGGAACTTTAATTGTTTAATTGTTTTTTGTAAATAAAAATGTTATAATTATTGAAAAACAACACCTAAAGTGCATTATGATGATTTAAATAACGTGCAGTTTGCCCAAAAACATGCGGTTCCTAGCGTATGTCTTAGAGATTTCTATGCGGTATGCAATGTGTTAAGACTAGGGTGGAGGTGCTATTGGCATCTGCTGGGTAGAGGTTAGGGATGCTGCTAACCAACATCTTCCAGTGCACAAGATAATCCTTCAACAGGGATTACCTGCTCCAAAATGTCAAGGGTAAAAAAACCCCTGCTATATATGCTATGATTTCATAAATTAGGGAGCGGGGAATGATAGAGGGAACTAGAAGAGAAATAAAACAGAATAGTGCCAGGCTAGCGTGGCTCAGTGGTTGAGCATCAACCTATGAACAGGAGGTCGCAGTTCAATTACTGGTCAGGACACATGCCTGGGTTACAGGCTCAATCCTCAGTAGGGAGCATGAAGGAGGCAGCCGATCAATTATCATTGATGTTTCTATCTCTTTCCCTCCCCCTTCCTCTCTGAAGTCAATAAAAATATATTTAAAACAAAAAATGGTGGTATTGTGGGTCATGTTTTTTGTCATTTTTAATTTTTTTGCAATTTTCAATAATAGTCTTTAATGAAAATATAGATTTTTATATACAGCAAAGGGAATAGAGCCACTGATATTATAATGCCTTTGCACAGTGGCAGATGGTTACAGATGTGTCATGGTTATCACATCACAAAGTATACAAATATCAAGATCACCATGCTGTATATCTGAAATGAATACAATGTCACATGCCAACATACTTTAATTACAAAATTTAATGAAAATATACGTTTTTATAAGAAAAATTTTGGTGTTACAGAAATTGAGCACTCCAGGTACAAGTGAAAACCATATGCCTATCACTAAATAAATGTATATCTTTCTAGCTTCAAATCTAAACTGTCATTTCTGGTTCCTTCCCTCAAAACTTTTAGCTAGTATGTATTTACTGAATGCATTCAGATTTTGTGTTTAGAAAAATCATTGTTTTCAGATTTCCAGATTACTAAAACTTGTTTACACTGTGCACACTGATGTACATTGATGAAGTAATCTGGTGGAGTGTTTCTATTTCCAAATTCCTTCTGTCACATTAGTTGGTATTTAGCTTTGTTCACTATCGCGCTGAGAGGTGTTATCAGAGGTGATCTGGTTATGAAAGTAACATTGTGAATCCTGGTTACTAGGAGAACACTCATCAGATACTAAGATCTCACTGTCGATTTTTGTCCCTTTATAGTAATTAGTATTTTGGGGCTCAAAGTACATTGATAAATATTAAAACTTAGTTACAAAAGAGCATGCATTATATGAAATCATATTTTTTCTTAAGTAGCACATGGCATCCACTGGCAAATCAATGCCATGTATATATTTTTTTTATCCCCACAGAAAATGTACCAGTGAGTGTTAATTACATTTTTCTCTTAATGTGCAGCCTGTGATGAACAGCTTGGAAAAGTAGTCTACAATGCTTTGGAAACAGCCACGGGCAGCTTCGTCTTGTTGTATGAGTGGGTCCTTCAGTGGCAGAAAAAAATCGGTCCTTTCCTTACCAATCAAGAAAAAGAGAAGATCGATAAGTGCAAAAAGCAGGTAGGCCATCTGAGAGGGCTCACTGAGCAAAGGACCTAATTTCGAGCTTTAGGAGATGACAAAATAGCTGTGCATTTGATTGGCTCGTAAAGGTGATCAGAATGATGTGAGATCAGTTTAACCAGAGGGATGGAGGGGGACCAGCACCTTCTCTACCAGTTTTCTCAGCTTCTTGCTTCCTCTTTCCGAACTTTCACAGCGTGACCCAAACTTTTGCAGCTGCTTTCTTAACCTCCTTTCTCAGCCTCTATTGTGGCATTAATAGCCATCTCTCAATAGTGCTACAAAGGCATGCTTTTTGCAATCTTTTGAAATATTGCTTAAAAACTGAATTCTAGGGGACTTGAGAAGTTTAGAGTAATTTATAACACTGAGCTTAAGAACATTTAATATTACATATTGCAGTGTTACATAATAAAAAGGTAACAAAGCTGTAGGTTAAAGTCTTGTGTTTAGAAGGCATGTGTATTTCCGATAGAAGAAATTCTGGAAATAAATACCAAAATCATAACAGTTGTCTTTCAGTGGTAATCACATAGATAATTTGTTGTTGTTGTTGTTATTTATGGGGTTTTTATTTTGTATTAGTACTTATTAAAATGTTGGCAGTTAATCTTTATAATCAGAAAGGGTTTTTTTTGAAATTAATTATTTTGAAATTAATGTTCCCTTTTTCTGGTATCCTATTGCAAAAGAAATTTTAAAAGCTGCTCACTAATTCTATAGTATTTATATACTAGGTTTTGAGATCAAAGAAGTTGAGAATTAACTAAATTTTTTCCACTTTATGAACTAATAGGTTGACCATATGGTTTAGGGGAGGGTCAGTTTAGGGCATATTCCTTCTCTTATCCTTTCAAAGTATGTTTTCTATTAAATATTTCACTTTTGAAGTAAAACACCAGATACTGCAGATCAACCCAATATTACCCTTTTTTTCCTTATCAGATCCAAGGGGCAGAAACAGAATTCAACTCACTGGTAAAATTGAGCCATCCCAATGTAGTACGCTACTTCGCAATGAATCTCCGAGAGCAAGACGACTCCATCGTGGTGCACATTTTGGTGGAGCACTTCAATGGGGTCTCCCTTGCTGCACACCTGAGCCACACAGGCCCCATCCCTGTGCCTCTGCTTCGCAAGTACGCAGCTCAGCTCTTGTCGGGCCTTGATTATTTGCACAGCAATTCCGTGGTGCACAAGGTTCTGGGTACCTCGAGTGTCTTGGTGGACGCAGAGGGCACTATCAAGATTACAGACTACAGCATTTCTAAGCGCCTCGCAGACATTTGCAAGGAGGATGTGTTTGAGCAAACTCGGGTTCGTTTTAGTGACAGTGCTCTGCCTTATAAAACGGGGAAGAAAGGGGATGTTTGGCACCTTGGCCTTTTGCTGCTCTCTCTCAGCCAAGGACAAGAATGTGGAGAGTACCCTGTGACCATCCCTCGTGACTTACCTGCTGACTTTCAGGATTTTCTAAAGAAGTGAGTATCATTGAGATTCTCTCTAATTGCACTTCACTGCTGTGCTTTTATTGTGCTTAAATGCTAAACATCTAAGTGATGTGTATAAGCTGAAAAGTGAGCAACAGAATTAGAGTTTATTCTTTGTTTTCTCAATTCTTTTCCAGCCACATATGTTCTGTTTTCTTATGTTTATGATTCCCTTAACTCCCACATTTTCCTAAATTCACTTAGGCTTAATAATTGATTTTTAAACTGCTTTTTGGGGACTGCCTGCTCTAGGAAGTCTGGAAGGATGGCTACGGTGGATATGCCCCAGGTAATACAAATGGAAGCGCCTGTCTGTCTACCTTTGCTTCTGGTTCCTAAGGGATCAAAGGCAGGGCCTCCTATTTAGAAAACATCTTTAGGAGAGTAGTAATTCTGCCCCTTGTTCTTTTTTTTTTTTTTTTTTCTAAGAATTTTAAAGAGAAGAAGAGAGAAGGGGAGAGAGAGAAATATCAGTGTCAGAGGGAAATCAGCTGCCTCCTGCACGCCCCCTACTGGGGATTGAGCCCATAATCTGAGTATGTGCCCTAACTGGAATCGAACTGGCAGTCTTTGTGTGCACAGGACAATGCCCAACCAACTGAGCACATCTTATTCTTCTTAACCATTCTTCTTCATTAGCAATGTCTCATTCAGCCAAGCCCTAGAGTGCAAATGACTTCCTTGTTCTAGCCAGAAGATTTTCGACATCTGTGACGTACAGGTGCACATTTAATTGCAGAGCCAAGTTTTATCTGCTTTAAGAGAATCCTTCCTGAGAGGTTTTCCTCTGGCCTAGTCTTTGTGCAGGTCTTTTCACTCAGTGCTTTCTGGTTAGCCCTGCCTCTGCTCTCAGTCCAAGCCAGACCTACGTTCTCTGTTGCTCTATTAAGTGAGAAATAAGGTCTCTTAAGTTTGGGTTTTTCTAGATACTCCTCTAGTCTCCCTTTCCAGCAAGTTGATCTGGACTGGGTTTCTTCTCTAACAATCTGTCTTATTTCTCACCTTATTTCTTCTTCCCAGCCATTCATTTTAATTCATTTCATTCAACCCCTACATTTCATTTCTTTTCTTTTACCCTTAACATTTCTTCTTCTATTTCCATCTATCCCAACTGCCATCTGTCTGACCTAATCCATGTTGTTATTTCCTGTCACTAATGGAATACCTATTACAAAGTAAAGTAGCTGCACTTATCTTTATTTTTTAAAATATATTTTTATTGATTTCAGAGAGGAAGGGAGAGGGAGAGAGAGAGAGAAGCATCAATGAAGAGAGAGAATCATTGATCGGCTGCCTCCTGCACACCCCCTATTGGGGATCAAGCCCACAACCCAGGCATGTGCCCTGACCAGTAATTGAACTGTAATCTCCTGGTTCATAGGTTGATGCTCAACCACTAAGCCACACCAGCTGGGCAACTGCACTTATCTTTAAACAAGATAGCTCCTATGTGCCATAAAATAGAAGTAGACATGATATACATACAGTTGTGAAAATGGGCCAACTTTGATTCTTATGCTGTGTTCTCTCCTTAAAGTATATTTTACGTGGTCAAAAGATAAGAGCAAATTGAAGAATAATATGTGAGGATGATACCATTTTAAAAAATCAGTATCCACAAAACATAACTATATGTTTTGTTTGGATGGTTGTCAAAGACTTTTTTCATTATCAGTAATGTTTTCATAGTATCTGCAAGGAGAAGGTATTCATGTTTTGCTGACAGAATTAAAAATTAATCCTAAATTAGGGAGAAATATAGTATCTTATCCAAATGCTTTTATTACCATCTTTTTTTCCCCCTTTCAATGTATTAAATTAAGAGTGCTTTACTTTTTAGTGTTGTGATATAAAAAATAAAATATTACCATTTATGATAGTTGCTGTCACCACAGGGATTGGGCCTAAACTGGCAGTTGGACATCCCCCTAGGGGTCCCAGATTGGAGAGGATGTAGGCTGGGCTGAGGGACACCCCCTTCCCAGTGCACGAATTTTGTGCACCAGGCCTCTAGTACTGTAATAAATGTTATGTGAATGTGGTCTCTCTCAAAAATATCTTATTGTACTGTATGTACTTCTTGTGATGATGTGAGATGATACAATGCTTACATGAAGAGATGGAGTGAGGTGGATAATATAGGCATCGTGACATAGCATTAGAATACTCTTGTGCTTGGGGGCTATTATAAAGTAAAGTAAGTGTTACTTGAACATAAGCACAGTCAATCTGATAACCAAGATAAATACTAAGTGACAACAGGCAGATAATGTATATGCTGGCTGAAGGGATGATCCACAGAGAGGAACAGTGAAAGATTTCATCATGCTGCTCAGAATGGTATGCAATTTAAAATTGAAGAATTGTTCATTTCTGGAGTTTTCCATTTAATATTTTTCAGACCACAGTTAACTGTAGGTAACTGAAACCATGGCTAAGGGAGGACTACTGTACACTTTTTAAAAATTAAATTATTGGGGTGACATTGGTCAACATGAACATGTAGATTTCAGGTGTGGGTTTCTATGTTACAAGATTGCACCGTGTGCCCACCACCCAAAGTCAGATCTTCTCCTGTCACCTTGTGTTAGGACCCCCTTCCCCTCCACTCCCTTCCCTCTGGCAACCACCACATGCTGTTTGTGTTCATGAGTTTCAGTTTTATATCCCACATATGAATGAAATCATATGGTTCTTAGCCTTTTCTGACTGACTTATTTCACTTAGCATCATGTTCTCAAGGCCCATCCATGTTGTTGCAAATGGTGCTATTCCCTCCTTTCTCGGGGCTGAGTAGTATTCCATTGTGTCTGTGTACCACATCCTCTTTATCCAGTCCTCTACCGCAGGACACTTTGGTTGTTTCCATGTCTTGTGCACCATGAATAATGCCGCAGTGAACATAAGGGTGCATATATCTTTGTGAATACATGATTTCCAGGTTTTCAGGTATATACCCAGGAGTGGGACTGCTGGGTTGTATGGTAGCTCTATTCTTAATTTTTTGAGGAATCACCAGACTGCTTTCCATAGTGGTTCTACCAGTCTACATTCCTATCAGCAGTGAATGAGAGTTCCTTTTTTCCCACAACCTCTCCAATACTTATTATTGCTTATCTTGTTGATAATGGCCATCTCATTGTAGTTTTGATTTGCATTTCCCTAATTTCCAGTGAGGTTGAACATCTTTTCATATATCTATTGGCTGTTCCTGTGTCTTCTTGGGAGAGGTGTATTTTCAGGTCCTCTGCCCACCTTTTGATTGGATTGTTTGTTTGTTTGTTGTTGAGTTTTATGAGTTCTTTATATATTTTGGAAATTAAACCTTTGTCAGAGCTACTGTTTGCAAATATCATTTCCCATCTGGTTGGCTGTTGTATACTTTTTTTGATTCCCCGTTTGTACCCAGCCTGGCCCTTAGCATGTAAATCCTACAGGAATGTTTATTAATTTAAATTCCTCTGAGTTCATAAATAACATGAATTCGCTAATGTGTATCTTTAAAAGATAAACCCATAGATAAATGCCTTAGATTAACTAGTTTAGCATTTATTTTGTGTTGCTGAGATTCTTTCTCCCCTCCCACTGAGATGTGTTTGCCTGGATGACAAGGAAAGATGGAGTCCTCAGCAGCTGTTGAAACATAGCTTTATAAATCCTCAGCCAAAAAAGTCTTTACTGGAACAAAGTCCTGAAGGTGAGTCCTTTACCATTCTTTTTTTATACCCTGCTTGATATAAATTACTTTGAAAGTATATATAAACCTAAAACTGGAAGGGACTACTACATGGATGATTTGTTTTATCTGTTTTATGCTGAGCTATATACATAAATCCATTCATTTAATGTGTCCTGTGTGCCTGGAACTGTTTTTGCCATCCTGGCTTTTCCAGTCTCTACTGATGCAATGACCATTGGTGTAGCCTCTTTCAGTGTTTGTTATCTCTTCTTGTCATGTCGCCCTTATTACCATGTAACTGGATTTCCCTGCTGCTACTTAAGTAGTATATTAAGGGATCTCAGTAGAGATTGGGATGGATTAGGAGACCTGGGTTTGGGTTCTGGCTCTGTCGTCTAGTCATTTCTTTACTCTCTAAGTTACCTACACCTGTAAACTTGGCCTAATTATATATTTCTACCTACTTTAAAGAGGACAAGATGAGGAAAGTATTAAACAGTCTTCCAAGTAAGAGGTACTTTTTCAAACTACTGGTTGGGGCCCCTTCTGCCAACGCTTGAATCGTTGTTGTATATTGCGCTCTTCCTGTATTTCTCATGCCTCATTTGCCTCTTGCCTTTTGTTTTATCTCAGATTTTGGAAGACAAGATTACATTGAGACTGTTATTCCTAGCAACCAGCTACCTGGTGCTGCATTCTTCAGTGAGACACAGAGGCAGTTTTCCCGCTATTTCAATGAGTTTGAAGAATTACAGCTTCTCGGCAAAGGAGCTTTTGGAGCTGTCATCAAGGTGTGATACAGGGTGGTCCCAGTCCCTTTTAGAGCTCCTGCTCTGTTCCATTTCTGCACTTATAGACTTGACTTCTATTCTGAGAGCGAAGAGGGAGGTGAATTCTACCATTTGAAACTATGATTATCTTCACCTTCATGGAGTTAAAGGCTTTATTTAAAGTTACACTGGACACATTAAGAACACATCATTCTTCTTCCCTGGGTTGATGCAATGTTATTAATGTGAAAACCACATGATTGTAACTGCCCAAGTGGAGTCAAGACCTTTACGTGAAGAACATTATTGTGTGCTTTGGTTTAGAAAGAAAATTATTCTCTTTTTCTCCCACTTGCTTTCAGGGTTGCTGTAGATAAAAGGGCTGCGAGGTTAGAACTAAGATGGAATTCCAACTGGGAAATGGCCCCAGATGGTCTTGATGGCTTTTATTTTCCAGCTCTTACTGAGATGGAAAATTAGTGATACGTTATTAAGGTATGCTATAGTTAGGTCTTCCCTTCTTTGGTCCAGTCTATGTGGGTGACTTTTATTATTATCTGTCCATTGGGAGAGATTTCAGCTGTTTTTATGTAATGTAAGTATTTTTTTTTTTAATTTAGGAGACCCAGATTAATATAGTATTATTAAATCCATATAAGATATATATCATCTTACACATAGAAAGTAGGGCAAATGTCTATTTAGGATTCTGCACTGTTATTAGGAAACATTACTAGTATTACGGTGGAAGGCCTTTTACACCAAAAAAAAAAAAAAAATAGTAATTGAATTTGTTTTTTGTGGTTATCAGGGACAGAAAGACCATCTTAAGCCAATTTTCCAAAAGGATGTTATAGTATGGGAAATTTTCAACTTTCTTCTTGAAATTAGAGACATTACATTTAGGTGATTAAATAGATATACTGCGGACAGATATGCTGACAAGGTCATCATACTTAGCTTTAAGAAGAGTGAATGATTAAAGTATATATTATCCCTCTAGCACAAGCTGTAGTTTTTGAAGAAGTCCTTTAACTTCTTTATATTTTAGATTTTTGAATGCTAAACATCAGCCCAGCCATAGTGGCTTAGTGGTTGAGCATCGACCTATGAACCAGGAGGTCATGGTTTGATTCCTGGTCAGGGCACATGCCTGGGTTGTGGGCTTGATCCCCAGTGTGGGGTGTGCAGGAGGCAACCATTCAATGATATTCTCTCTCTCTCTCTCTCTCTTCCTCTCTGAAATCAATAAAATATATTTAAAAAAACAAACATTCCTAATGGGCTTGGCTTGGTGGATAATGTTGAGCCACAGACTGAAGGGTCTCAGGTCAATTCTGGTCAAAGGCATGTACCTTGGTTGCGGGCTCCATCCCTAGTAGGGGGAATGCAGGAGGCAGCTGATTGATGTTTCTCTCTCATCAATGTTTCTAACTCTTTATCCCTCTCCCTGCCTCTCTGTAAAAATCAATAAAAATATTTTTAAAAAAAACAACCAACAAAAATACAAAACTTCATCCTATATAATAAAAGGCTAATATGCAAATCATCCAGTGGAATGACCAGTTGCTATGACATGCACTGACCACCAAGGGGCAGATGCTCAATGCAGGAGCTGCCCCCTGGTGGTCAGTGCACTCCCACAGGGGGAGCACCACTCAGCCAGAAGCAGGGCTCACAGCTGGTGAGTGCAACGGTGGTGGCGGGAGCCTCTCCCACTTCTGTGGCAATGCTAAGGATGTCCCACCGCTTAAGCCGTCAGTCAAACATCTCCTGAGGGCTTCCGGACTGAGAGAAGGTGCAGGCCTGGCTGAGCCTCCCCGCCCGCCCCCCCGCCAAGTGCACAAATTTCGTGCATCAGGCCTCTAGTTTCTTTATTAGTACTTAAAAATTATTAGTAAGCTTATATAACTAAAACATCATAGTAATTTAAACACCTAAGTTTTTCCTGTGGTTTCTCCCTATGAGAACCGAATAGCCCTTACACCCCCCTCTGTCTCCTGGTTAGGGCAGGGCAGTCTGCTCAGTGGTCTGGCATTTCATTGGCAGTTGGGCCCATTACTGTTCATGTACCTTTCCATTGAATAAGTGAATTCCTAGGAGTTTCCAGTATAGCAAGCACCACACCCCAGTGACTCACAATATATATGATATGTACTGAGATAGGAGGTTGAAAGACAATGATAAGACTTCCCACTGTCCTCAGACCCATATCTGTTTTACTTGAAAGCATCTGTTTACACACACACACACAGGATAATCTGAAACCTATGAACCAAACACGAGAATGATGTGCTGTGTTGTGGTTTTGTTTTTGTTTTTTTTGTAATCAACTGGTTTCTCCCTCAGCATAAGGATACCTGGAGACTTGGCTTTGAAACTTTTACTTATATTTTGTTGTGTTGCTAATGATATTGTTCTAGTTTCAGTACCTACCAGTGGTAAATCTGCAGTCTTCCTAACAAAATCAATGGGCATTACTTGTGTTAATACCAACTGCTGATACCTACTGAGCAGCTTTCTCTGTGCAGCCTTGATACAGGTGCTTTATCCACCTCATTTCATTTAACCTTTTTTTTTTTTTTTCAATCATCACCCAAGGATATGTTTCCATTGATTTTAGAGAGAGAAGAAGGGAGAGAAAGAAAGAGAAAAACATCAATGTGAGAGAGAAGTGTCAATAAGGTGCCTCCTGAATGCTCCCTGACTGGGGATTGAATCAGAAACCTAGATATGTGCCCTGACCAGGAATTGAACCTGCAATCTTTTGGTGTATGGGACAGTGCTCTAACTGATTAAGCCACCTGGCCAGGGCTCATTTAATCTTTCCTTCCTTCCTTCCTTCCTTCCTTCCTTCCCTCCTTCCTTCCTTCCTTCCTTCCCTCCCTCCCTCCCTCCCTCCCTCCCTCCCTCCCTCCCTCCCTTCCTTCCTTCCTTCCTTCCTTCCTTCCTTCCTTTAATTGATTTCTTAGAAAGAGAGGAAGGGAGAGGGATAAAGAGATTGAAACATCGATGAGAGAGGAACATCATCAATTGGCTGCCTCCCGCACACCCCCTACTGGAGATGGGCCTGTGCCCTGACTGGGAGTGGAACCCGTGACCTCTTAGTTGCTAGGTGGACGCTCAACTGCTGAGCCACACAGGCCTGGCTCATTTAATCTTTATAGTCACCCTTTCAGGTAAAGAAAGTGATATAGATGCCATTTTATAGATGAGAAAATTAAGTCTCAAGGAAATTAATTATTCTAAATTCACACAGCTTTATAAGTTGAGAATTAGAATTTTCATTTAGGTCTGTTGAAATTTTTGGAGTTTAGTTTGTGTTTAGTGACTTTAAGAGTAAAAAAAAAAATCAGAGAAACTAAAGTCATCTTCTGAAGCCTAACATTGACTTTGGAAAATAATTATTTTCAAAACACGGTTAAGAAAGCAACAAGGTTCTACTTAGAAATTTAGATAGCAGATATGCTATTAGAAAAGTTATCTATACAGTTAATGGTTAAAATGGACATTGTTTTCCCCAAGGGCTCTTAGCAATTTAAATACATCTGGTTTAGGGTGAGATGTTTTCTAAGTCTTGGGCTGTCAAGACTTTTTCCAGCTTCAGAGTCCCAGACTGTAGCTGTTTGTTTTCGCTCAGAACTCCAGGTTCTCCTTGGGAGGGCTTGGGTGACTACACATGCCAGTCTGCTTACGGTTCTGAGCGACTGATGGTCCCTGGTCCCCTTCGGTCCCCGCTGCAGGTGCAGAACAAGCTGGACGGCTGCTGCTACGCGGTGAAGCGCATCCCCATCAACCCGGCCAGCAGGCACTTCCGCAGGATCAAGGGCGAGGTGACGCTGCTGTCGCGCCTGCACCATGAGAACATCGTGCGCTACTACAACGCCTGGATCGAGAAGCACGAGCGGCTGGTGGGCCCGGGCACTTCGCCCGAGGACACAGACCCCGAGGCCCGGGACGGCCGAGCCCTGTCCCGGCCAGGGCTGGGCGGCAGTGGCTTGGACGGCCCGGACAGTGTGGAGGCGGCCGCGCCGCCGCCCATCCTCACCAGCGCGGTGGAGTGGAGCACTTCGGCGGAGCGCTCAGCCGCAGGCCAGGGCTCCAGCAGCGACGAGGACGACGAGGACGAGCATGACGGTGTCTTCTCACAGTCCTTCTTGTAAGAGCGCCCAGTGCTGGCGGAGCACTGCCAGGGACCGGGCTGCCCGGGGCACATCCAGTTTTATACCCACAAGCCCATCGCAGGGAGGGGGGATTCCATTAGAAATCCAGCCCAGTTTACCATGCTAACAAAACAAAACAAAATATGAAACCCGCTTTTACAGAGTAACCAAATGCAATCCAAAGGGCCCCTCCGCCCCCCATTATCTTCAAAAGATCTCCAAAACCCAAGCTTGGGAGAAAGGAAAAATAGAAGTTTCTTCCAATACCTCATCTTAATATATTTAATACACTTCTTTAAAAGGTCATTCTTTTAAATAAGGGCTTCCAACCCTGTGGAAATTGAAGAAATAATTTGGAGTCTTGATACAATGCCAACCGCGGCTCCAGAAAAGGTCACCAAACCAATAATTAAGATCCTAAACTCTACTTATCTCGGAAGCCAGTCATTTAATTTCATGACTTTACTTCATTGTGTCAAGTTGGATACAGTTTATCATAACTCTTAGCTATTAAATTTCTTTCAGGAAAATTACTCCGGCCAATTTTTATTTAAATTGAGTTCTGTGTTTCTTCATATATTAGGGGAGTACAAATCAGCATGCTATTGTGGACAGATTTATGCCTACAGGGTCATGGTATGGTATCTCTAGCTGCTGTGCTTGCTAATCATTAAGTTTTGATTTTCAAAATTATAATAGGGATTTTGGTTTCTTTAGTAGTTTTCTATTTTTCTTTTTAAGACCTGCTTCAGATTCTGAAAGTGATATCATCTTTGACAATGAAGATGAGAACAGTAAAAGCCAGAATCAGGTAGATGTATAAATAGAAATTATACCATTTTATTCATCATGGGGTGAGTATGTAAGAAAACTAATGTTTAATGTTACAAATCTCAGGTGAAATAACCTTAATCTGATACGCAAATATAGAAACCTTCAAGTTAAAGTACTATTTAAAATATATGCTACTCACATGTTTATTTATAGGACTTAATTTATCCACCTAATAAAACATGCCTGCTTTTAGAAAAGAGAAGTAAATTGATACCCTGTATTTTTCAAAAATAAAACCTTTTCCTTGAGGATTTTTGGGAAACTTTATATAATTGGGGATGAGGATTGAATGTAAATTAATTGAATAACTAAACAGCCTAATTGTGGAGTTAAAGTAGGTCTCTTTCCCACATCAATTAATCTTAATTCTTTATTTTCATTATCCATCCCCTAGAACAGTGTTTTAACACTGAGCCATAACCTGTAGCAGGTTATGAAATCAGTTTCAAGAATCACAACCAGATTTATTTTATTCTTAATGCTCTAGAGAGGAGTATAGAATACCAAAATGTGTCATAATAAGCTAAAACTCTGTGGAATTTGTCTCTCATGAGTATGTGCACTTGGTGTGATATAAAATATATTTCTTTCTTTATAGGGATCATGGTCATAAAAATTTGAGAAACACTATGCTAGGCCTTAAACCCCACTCAATTATGTTTTTTTCCTCTGCCCAGGCCAGCAAAGCCCCTTGATGCTGGTACATGGAGTCCAGGATGAAGCTTTTTAACTACTAGGGCCATCAGGTGTTGATATAGAGAAGCGTTCTGCACCTGGGGGTTCAATACAATGATTTTATTACCAGAAATGAAAATATTATCATTAGTAATTATAAGAGGCATCTATAGTAGGTAAAGCAAAATCTACATATAAATTCTGTTAGATAAGCAGGTAAATTGATTTGAAGGAGGTTTAAATGCATTAACCAGTATTTTTTATAAGTACTTTCCTTTCTATTAAAATCACCCTTAAAATCATCCTCTTGATTTAAATTTATGAATTGTAAATTAATCAGAAATAATAGTATAAATACTCTAAACTGCTAAAGCAAACATTCTTTGGTTTTAGCATTAGTTAATGCATTTAATTATCATGATGTCACCAGATTTACACACCTGGCTTTGCTCCGTTAAGGGCACTATCCCACAGGCATTCTAATTAATGGGGAGAAGCCTCCAGGAGATTAACAATCTTCTATAGATAATCCCTGGAGTATATAAATGATTCAAGAGGAGGATGTGATTGTTTCCAGATCAGAATTATTTTTTCTTTGATAAAGGAAAAATGTTGAAAAGTGCTTCCACAAAGAAGGTGTAAGTCAGAAATTGTCAAGGCCTCAGTCCTAAATGGCAGATTTTTTTTTTTTTAAATTAACTGAGGCCATTTTGAACTGGCATATCCTATCTAATAATAGACAAACATGGTAATTAACCATACCTCCACTCCGCTTCCCATTGGCTAATCAGCAGGATATGCAAATTAACTGCCAACAAAGATGGCGGCCAGCAGCCACGCAGCTGAAGCGAACATGAGGCTTGCTTGCTCCAGTGATGGAGGAAGCCAAGGTTCCCCTCCTGCCGCAGCCCAGCTCTAAGCTCCGGATGTAACAATGTTGCAATTATAGAAGTTAAACAAACCCCAGATACCTGCTTTCAGCGGCAGTGGGCTCAGAGCTTAGAGCACCAGTGATGGCAACAGAGTTTCAATTATAGAAGCTAAACAAACCCAGCTACCTGCTTTTAGCCAGCCGTGGCCTCAGAGCTAGAGCCGAACCTCAGAGCTGGAGCTGGCTCTCAGCTCCAGTGACAGCTATAGAAGATAGATAAATCCCAGAATAAAAAAAAAAAAGAGGCTGGGAGCTTCAGTCGCCTGCCAGCCTGAAAATGGCCCTCAGCCCCTCACCCAGACTGGCCAGGCACCCCAGTGGGTACCCCCACCCTGAAGGGGGTGTGACCAGCTGCAAACAGCCATCAGCCCCTCATCCAGGCTGGCCAGGCACCCCAGTGGGGACCCCCACCCTGAAGGGGGTGTGACCAGCTGCAAACAGCCATCAGCCCCTCACCCAGGCTGGCCAGGCACCCAAGCGGGACCCCCACCCTGATCCGGGACACCCTTCAGAGCAAACCAGCTGGCCCCCTCCCGTGCACCAGGCCTCTATCCTATATAGTAAAAGAGTAATATGCAAACTGACCCTAACAGCAGAAAGACTGGGAATGACTGGTCATTATGACACACACTGACCACCAGGGGGCAGATGCTCAATGCAGGAGCTGCCCTCTGGTGGTCAGTGCGCTCTCACAGGGGGGAGCTCTGCTCAGCCACAAGCCAGGCTGATGGCTGCCAGTACAGCAGTGGTGGTGGGAGCCTCTCCTGCCTCCTCAGCAGCGCTAAGGATGTCTGACTGCAGCTTAGGTCTGCTCCCCGCTGGCAAGTGGACATCCCCCGAGGGCTGCCGGGCTGCCAGAGGGATGTCTGATTGCCATCTTAGGCCCAATCCCCCGGGGAGCAGGCCTAAGCCAGCAAGTGGTCACCCCCGAGGGGTCCCAGACTACGAAAGGGCACAGGCCGGGCTGAGGGACCCCCTGCCCCCAAGTGCACAAATTTTTGTGCACCAGGCCTCTAGTCCTATATAATAAAAGGCTAATATGCAAATTGTCCCCTTGACCCAGGAGTTCGACCAGGGGGTAGGTCACCCCACCCCAATCAGGGGTGGTGCTGTCCAGCCAACCACCCTGTGGCCCCACCCCCCCAGCTGGTTCCACCCCCAGTCGGCCCTCCCACCCCAATCTGGGGCAGGGCCAGCTGGCCAACCTCCCACATCCACTCCCCACCAGCTGTCCTGGCCCAATTGGCCCCGATCAGGGCAGGCTGGCCGGACTCCACCCATGCATGCATTTGTGCACCGGGCCTCTAGTTTGGTTAATAAATGCAAGCAATTTGGAGCAGAGTAAAGACACCCATGACAAAAGAAAAAGGTCAAATGCTGCCAAATGCTTTTTTCTATACCTGGTGGGGGAGTATTTAATTACATCTATTAGAAGAGAAAATAATTTTTTAAAAACAGGGACATGTGTTAGAAAGTTAGCTGAAGGAGACAAACAGACTAGCCATGTGGAATGTAGTAGAGAGGATCAGTGGCTGTAAGTGGTACTGGAGGACCTGCTCTGCAGCAGGGTAGCCCAAAGGACAGTGTGTTTTGGGTCATATGATCCATTTAATTTGTTTTAGCTAAAGACAAATTTCTAATCTTCTGTTTCCAAAGGAAGGCATTCAGTCAAACAGAAGCCTTAAAATATTAGTCTGTACACATTCTGCTTTCCTTATCCAGAGAAAGATATAATGGTAAGAAAGAACTGACTTGACATGGAGTCTTTCTGTAGATTGCACACCTTTAATACCTACCTGTTTTTTTATTTTCCCTATCAATTATTCTGTACAGTGACAGACCTGGAAACTATACAGCGGATTCAGATAATAGCAAAATTGTCTTTAGAATTCTGTAAGCAGCTAAAGGACAGTGATTGTGCTCTGCCCGATGACCTTCCCTCTAAGTAAGGCAACGGGATGGCCAAGTATTTGGTGTGGGCAGGCACAAATGAGTTGATGATGATGATGACCTTGTTTAATTTTAGCCCCACTTTGAGCTCTCCTGTGCCCCTCTGGGTTTAGGATGAAGACTGCAATGGGAAGAACAGTTGCCATGAGAGTGAGTTATCAGTGACCACAGAAGCTGTGCACTACCTCTATATCCAGGTGAGGCTCTGGTGTGCAGTGTGGTGACCAGGAATTGCTGGTGGGTATGTTTCAGGAGACTAGAGCAAGACAGTGGGCAGAGCAGGACCCACTGGCACTACCAGAGGTTAATTGGCCAGCGAGGACTGCAGCATGGAGGCCCTTTCCCTCAGCCTCGCACTCATGCTCTCCTGTACCATAGCAGGAGGCGGCATAGGGTGCTGCTTGTGGGCTCCGGACTCAGGCTGTGTAAGTTCACAACTTGGATCTACCAGCCACAGCTGTGTGAGCTCAGGCACGGTTCTTCAGCAGTCTGTGCCTCAGGTTCCTTATCTGTGAATTAAATAACAGCAATCTCCATGACTCGTGAAACATAAATGAAATAATGTATGTGAAGTAATTAGAACCATATCTGAGTTTCATAAATGCTAGACTGCATGTAAGAAACTCTGCTTTTTCTAACAAATTGAATCTGGCCAGTTAAGGTCTGGTGCACAAACATCCTTGCGTGTGCAGAAGAAACGCCAGCTTGACTTTAGGCAAACTGGCTTGTCCTGGAACCTCTGGGGGACAAGAGCCACAGGCTAATCCGTTGCAATGAGGCGTGACTAAAGGGAAGCCTGTGGCTTTGGCCTGCCCCCATGCCTGAGGGGTGGTGTTCTGGACGGCGGTGAGTTCTGCCAGCAGAGACAGCCACTAACCGAAAAGGAAAACTTGCCTCTACCCCAAGTGAACAGGACCATGGGCCATTATTAGTATATTCAGTCATATTTGCAAGTAGGCAGGTCTCCAAACATGAAGATAAGTTTGACAGTTTTCAGACAAGTGTAGTGTTTCAAAAGAGGCTAATTAGGTACTTGCTTCCCTGTCATTGTAACTAGTTTTTGGTATTCCCTGACTGAAACATCTTTTTATCTTATTTATTTAGTTTTAAAGTTTTATTTATTGATTTGGGAGAGAGAAAGAAGGGGGAGAGAGAGAAAAACATTGACTTGTTGTTCCACTTATTTATGCGTTCATTGGTTGCTTCTTTTATGTACCCTGACCAGGAATCGAACCTGAAACCTTGGTGTATCAGGACGATGCTCTAACCAACTGAGCTACCCAGCCAGTAACATCTTTGAGATACTGCTCACACACACTATAGAGCATTTGTCTCCCAAACAGCTACCTATTGAGTATCTACTACATGCCGTTACTCTCTGACAGAAGTATGTAGAAGAGATGCATCTGAGGTGTGGTAGGATTGTGGGTGGGAATCAGAGGCCTGGAGAGTGAGTCAGAATTTGTAGATGGTTATTTGGATCATGAGAGGATATTCCTCTCTTTTAAAAGGAGACGTTCCTTTCTTTAAAAACAGTAAAATCCTCCTTTATGAGAAATCTCACCTCTGGCACTGGTTTGAAACATATAGTCTAGAAGATTCATAAATCAAATGCTACATGTTGATATATCATTGTTTTCTGATACTTCAATACATTTAAGGAGTGAAATAGAGCCCTTTCTGGATTGTTTTTATATTTATAATGTTTTATTTTAGATTTGAAGGTCACTGTCATTAATGTAATGTACAAATGAGAAAGGCTAATGACATCATTAGGTTAATTAGCCCTTCTTGAAAATTTGGGTTTAGAAATAACCTTGTAAAACAATAAATAAAAGTATACTTCTCAGATTTTTATATTATTTTTGACAGGGATTTTAAACAAGTAAGATAATTTTTAAATGAACAGTAATATGAAAAATTGGTTCTGTTAGGATGCTAAGATTATGCATATTTTATCCCCAATTTTTTAATACTCTTGTTTTTTTTTTCAATTAAAAAAAAAAATCAGTGCCCTAACCGGTTTGGCTCAGTGAATAGAGCGTCAGTCTGCGGACTGAAAGGTCCCGGGTTCGATTCCAGTCAAGGGCATGTACCCTGGTTGCGGGCACATCCCCAGTGGGGGGCGTGCAGGAGGCAGCTGATCGATGTTTCTCTCTCATGGATGTTTCTAACTCTCTATCCCTCTCCCTTCCTCTCTGTAAAAAATCAATAAAATATATTTTTTTAAAAAATCAAGCCTTTTGAAAACTGTGGTACATCTACACAATGGAATACTATGCTGCTGTAAAAAAGAAGGAACTCCTACCATTTGCAACGGCATGGATGGAACTGGAGAGGATTATGCTAAGTGAAATAAGCCAGTCAATGAAGGAAAAATACCACATGATCTCACTCATTCATGGATAATAGAGACCATTATAAACTTTTGAACAGTAATAGATACAGAGGCAGAGCTGCCTCGAACAGATTGTCAAAATGCAGCGGGAAGGCCGGGGAAAGTTGGGGGGCAGGAGGGAGGGGTATAAGAGATCAACCGAAGGACTTGTATGCATGCATATATGCATAACCAATGGGCATGGGATGCTGGGGGGTGGGGGAGGCCAGGGGATAGTCAAGGGCAGGGAAAAAAACACAAAAAACAAAAGAAGACACATATGTTAATACCCTTTGTAATACTTTAAGCAATAAAAAAAAAAAAAAAATCAAGCCTTTTGAAACCTGTGGTACATGTTTTAAAATGAAGGATTACATTTATTGCAATTGTCCTCAACTGAAACTCTGTACAGTCAAATCCCTCCTGGTTTGTTCTTGTCCATAGATGGAGTACTGTGAAAAGAGCACCTTACGTGACACCATCGACCAGGGACTGTATCAAGACACCAACAGACTCTGGAGGCTATTCCGAGAGATTCTGGATGGACTGGCTTATATCCATGAGAAAGTAAACTACAGCATTTCATATCTGAAAACTTATCTTTATATAAAATTTAAGATCGAATAAGAAAATCAAATAATGTAAGATTGGAGAAAAACAGAAATAGAGAGAAAATTATGGGTATATTGAAAATAATCTATTTTTATAGGTACTAGAACTATGTGTCAAAAGATAAGAAAATAGTACAAAGTATCAAACTTAAAAGAAAATATTGAAGGTTAGACCAAGGATTAGCAAACTGTGGCCCACTGGTCAAATCCAACCACATTATGTATGGCCTGGCCTGTAAGAATGGCTTTTACATTTTTAAGTGATTATTTAAAAACAATCAAAAGGCCCTAGCTGGTTTGGCTCACTGGATAGAGCGTCAGCCTGGGGACTGAAGGGTCCCAGGTTCGATTCCGGTCAAGGGCATGTACCTTGGTTGCAGGCACATCCCCAGTAGGGGGTGTGAAGGAGGCAGCTGATTGATGCTTCTCTCTCATCAATGTTTCTAACTCTCTATCCCTCTCCCTTCCTCTCTGTAAAAAGTCAATAAAATTATTAAAAAAAAACACAAAAGAATATTTCATGACACATGAAAATTCTATGAAATTCAAATTTCAATGTCCATAAAGTGTTATTGGAACAGGGCCATGCTCATTGCTTACATAATGCCTATGGCTGCTTTTATGCTACAACTGTAGAATTGAATAGTTATGACAGATTCTGTGGCCCATAAAGTCTAAAATACTTTCTGGCCCTTCACACAAAAGCTTTGCCAACCTCTGGGTTAGGAAATACATGAACATGCCTAGAATATGAGGATGACTCCTAGGGTGGTTTAGAATACAGTGAGAATGTGATTGATGCAGGCCAAGTTATCTGATTCTGACTTGGTGCCACCCTTCCTAGGAACATGGAGGAACCAGAAAGTCATCTAGCAAGGACAGAGATGGGACTTGTTGAGTAACATGGTTTGCCACATGTACAAAATCCTATATAATAAAACCCTAATATGCAAATCGACCGAACAGCAGAATGACTGGTTGCTATGATGCACACTAACCACCAGGGGGCAGGTGCTCAATGCATGAGCTGCTCCCTGGTGGTCATTGCATTCCCACAGGGGGAGTGCCACTCAGCCAGAAGCCCTGAGCTGGCGAGCGCAGCGGCGGTGGCGGCATGGCTAAGGACCTCTCGGGGGATGTCCACCTGCCGGCTTAGGCCCACTCCTTCAGAGGGCACAGGCCGGGCTGAGGCGACCCCCCCCCCAAGTGCACAAATGTTGTGCACTGGGCCTCTAGTGTCATTATAAAGCTAGAAATTGCCATTACAATGTAAATACTAATGGGGCTAGCTTCAAGATGAAGCACTCTTACTTTTTAAAAAATGGAATTGTCTAATGCATTAGCCAGTGTAAATATGTTTTCTCCTTTGCCTCAGTTTCTTTAACCTCGAAATATTTATACTGTACCATTTTTCTACTAAAAAGCCAGAACTGTAATTTACACATGTCTAGTTTATAAGTGATTTGGTGGAAACAGAATTTGCAAGGCTGGAAATAAAATGCGTTCTAGTGAGGTCACTAGAACTCTATTGCTGTGATATCATCCTGGCGTCCTACAACCGTGCCCCTGTGCTCTCTTCTCTCGATCTAATTTGCTCCGAATCTGCTCATCATTTGTTGGGTAGATAACATGGTGCCACACCTAGAAATACAGGCAGACAAACCCCATGCTTGAGAAGGACTTGTTTTTTTGAGGGAGCTAAAATGTACCTTCATGTAAGGTAAAAGGGATCACACAATGTGTTTTTATTACATTTAGTTATCTCCTATATTATAGTACCTGGAACAATACGCATTATGAGAATGCCGTTAGGAAGGGGAGAAAGCATAGTCATGTAACAAGTATTCATTGAGCACCTTCCGTGTGTGCTAGGGATTCAAAGTTGAAGTGTTAGAATTACCGTGGAAGACCTCATGAAAATGAGTTGGCGCTTGTAAATGTTGGTACAATTGAAATGAGTGGAGAAAAGCAAGAGTTTCCTAGGCAAGGGAATTCGGAAACAGGTTAAACTTGGTTTCTTTGCTCTCTTCCATTAGGGAATGATCCACCGGGATTTGAAGCCTGTCAACATTTTTTTGGACTCTGATGACCACGTTAAAATAGGTGATTTTGGTTTGGCAACAGACCATCTACCCTTTGCTGTGAGTATTTTTTAAATTAGACTGTGCCTGAAAAGGGCCCTGCATGCTTTGATAATAATGAAAGTGTCGGAAGACAGGATAGTAATGAGATCAGTGAACTCTGCTGTGTAAGCCCTAGGAAGCAATACGAGTCTGAAGGGGTGAGCTGCAAGTGACCTTTTATGCTTTGAAATAGTGAGTGCATTTTAGTGAGTGCATTCCACTTGAGGGACATAATTTAGGACATAAGTATGTCGATATTTAAGCATATAATACTTTATGAAGAGAAACTAAGATGGCGGCATAAGTAAACACCAGGAAATTGCCGCCTCACACAACAATTGAAAATTACCGCAAAGGACAGAGCAAACATCATCCAGAAAAACAGGAAGGCTGGCTGAGTGTAAATTCTACAACTAGAAGGAAAGAAAAGCACGCTGAGAGCCAGAGGAGCCGCAGAGGTGAAGTGCAGAGGTACAAGTGCAGAGGTATGGCCGGCTCGCGCGCGCATGCGCGCGCGCGCGAGTAAAGGGGGTGGCACCTGAGGACGCGGCTGTCTTTTTGAATCACAAGCTCCCGACTGCTCTGAACTCCGGTTCCGGGAAGTCTCTGGGGACCCAGGACTCATACGGGGAGAAGCTGGTCTGTCCGGCAGCGGGCGAACTTGAAGGCGGCTTTCCCTCAGAGGTGCTTGCAGCAATTAGCAGGTCACTGAGACCCGCGACTCCGGGCGGAGAATCAGCCATAGCTCCTTGATCCGCCCTTTGATTCCCTGAGACCCCGCCCCACCCAGGCTGCCGCAGAGGCTTTTGCATGTGAATGTACCTAACTGCAGCCCAGCCAGGCAGACCCGGAACTTCCAAGAGAAGGCCCAAGGCCCCGCAGCGGCTTGCATTGCTTCACAGCTGAGCCTCTTCGTGGCTCCTGCTGTGTGGCCTCAGGCAGAGGCTGAATTAGCACCTCCTTAGATCCAGGAGCCACTGTACCCAGTGGTCAGAGGGGGACCATCCAGATTGCAACTCCTCAGATCCATAAGGGACACACTCAGGGAGCAGACTCAGTGAGCACCAAAGCCCCACTGAAGCAAGTCTTGCCCCAGAAGGGTGTCTTCAGCACAGAAGTTCTCCCACTTTAGACACAGCTGATTCTCACAGCCAGTTGGCCTGGAGGTCAATTCCTCCCAGTGATCCTACAACAACCAAGGCACCAAGAGTGCACCAAGAGTGTCCACCCCAGGTAACTGGGGAGGCTGAGCTACTGGGCCCTACAGGACACCTGGCGCGCAGGGCCACTCTATCAACACAGGGAAGCTGCCAAAATGCGGAGACAAAGAAACAGGTCACAAATGGCAGAAATGGAGGAAAGCAAACGATTGGATATAGAGTTCAAGGCCACGTTTATAAGGTTTTTCAAGAATTTTATGGAAACCGCCGATAAATTTAATGAATCCCTCAATAAGTATAGGGAGACCATGGAGGACATGAAAAAGGACCAACTAGAAATTAAGCATACACTGACTGAAATAAAGAATAATTTACAGAGATCCAGCAGCAGACAAGAGGATCCCAAGAATCAAGTCAAAGATTTGAAATACAAAGAAACAAAAAATACCCAACCGAAAAAGAAAAAAGAAAAGAGATTCCAAAAATATGAAGATAGTGTAAGGAACCTCTGGGACAACTTCAAGCGTACCAACATCAGAATTATAGGGGTACCAGAAGGAGAGAGAGGGCAAGATATTGAAAACCTTTTTGAAGAAATAATGACAGAAAACTTCCCCTACCTGGTGAAAGAAATGGACTTACAAGTCCAGGAAGCGCAGAGAACCCCAAACAAAAGGAATCCAAAGAGGACCACACCAAGACACATCATAATTAAAATGCCAAGAGCAAAAGATAAAGAGAGAATCTTAAAAGCAGCAAGAGAAAGACAGTCAGTTACCTACAAGGGAGTACCCATACGACTGTCAGCTGATTGCTCAACAGAAACCATGCAGGCCAGAAGAGAGTGGCAAGAAATATTCAAAGTGATGAATAGCAAGAACCTGCAACCAAGATTACTTTATCCAGCAAAGCTATCATTCAGAATAGAAGGTCAGATAAAGAGCTTCACGGATAAGAAAAAGCTAAAGGAGTTCATCACCACCAAACCAGCATTATATGAAATGCTGAAAGGTATTCTTTAAGAAGAGGAAGAAGAAAAAGGAACTCTTACCATTTGCCACAGCATGGATGGAACTGGAGAGCGGATAAATACCACATGATCTCACTCATTTGTGGAATATAATGAACAACATAAACTGATGAACAAGGACTGATCCAGAGACGGAGAGGCATTGATTGGACTGTCGGGACTTGGAGGGAAGGTAGGGGAGGGTGGGGGTATGGGGGAAAGATCAACCAAAGGACTTATATGCAAGCATATAGGCCTAATCAATGGACATGGACAACGGGGGGGTGAGGGCATGAGCGGGGGGGGTGGGGGGGTAGAGGGTAACGTGGGGACAAGGACACATATGTAATATCTTAATCAATAAAAAATATATTAATAAAAAAAAAAGAAAAAAAATACTTTATGAAATAATTTGTATTTTGGTCTACCACACCAGGCACTGGGCTAGGTGCTTTTCACTTGAGGTGCTTTTAGTTATTTTAAGGAAATAAGGCTCAAAAAGCATAAAACATCACTCCTAGACAGTATAAAATCCACAGGTGTTTGTTCTTCACAGCATTATAGAGTAGTTTAATATACAAAGCTAAAATAATGTGAAGTGAGCGAAATCCTATATAATAAAAGGCTGGCAATCATAATGGCATAATGACCAGAACGATCGATTGACCAGTCGCTATGAGGTGCATTGACCACCTCTCGATCTCTTCCCCCAGCCCGCAGGCTCGTTTGCTGGATGGCAAATAGGGAACCATGGGGAACCAGGGTGGGTGTCGGCAGTGAGGTGGACTGGGGATTGGTGAGCGGGTGGAACGGCCAACCTCTTGGTCCCTCCCACTGGCCTGCAGGCTCTGATAGATTACCAGATGGCGAACTGGGAACCAGGGTGGGTGGCGGTGGTGGGGCAGGACTAGGAACTGGCAAGCGGACAGAAGGCAGACCTCTTGGTCCCTACCCCTAGCCGCAGGCTCCGATCGCTGGATGGTGAACAGGGAACTACGGGGAATTGGGGTGGGTGTCGGCAGTGGGGCGGGACTGGGGACTGGCAACTGGCAAGTGGGCAGAATAGCCGACCTCTTAATCTCTCCCCCTGGCCCACAGGCTCCAATAGATCTCTAGATGGCGAATGGGGAACCAGGGTGGGTGGCAGTGGTGGGGCAGGGCTGGGGACTGGTGAGTGGGCGGGAGATGGCCCTGATCACAGGCTAGGCCTAGGGACCCTACCTGTGCACGATGTCGTGCACAGGGCCTCTAGTAGAGATATAAAAGGAGAAAATGTACATATGGTTATGAGGATCAAGAAAAGCTACATAAAGAAAACAGCATTTCAGATGTGCCTTAAAGGATGGATGTGAGTCCAGCAGGCCAAGCTTGAGGGCAGGGTATAGTGGCACCAGGATGGGGATTCCAGCAAAAATAAGTATAAGCAAAGGCCCTGAGGTGAGTAGACATGATTGTTTGAAGGCCAGCAAGTTGTTGGGTGAGAGAAGATGCTGTAAGGTTGAAAGCCCTGTAGGTGGCAGACCTTGAGTGCCAGAAGAAGAGTTTACTTGACATTGGAAGCCCAAGTTATTAAGTTCCAAAAGAGTACGCCGTTAGTAAATGCCGTTAATTCTAAGGGCGGTCAGAGAAAACAAAATAGGATTTGGATTAATGGTAAATAATCCATTTGGATAAATGGTAAATAGAGGCTGAATTAAAAGGAGAGGTTAGAAGCAGCAGAGAAGGAGGAAATGGAAGGGGGTCAGTAAGAACGTGGTCCTGACCAGCACAGGGTATTTAGAGGAATGCTAAGACCAAGGAAGGGCTAAATGATGGGGATCTTGGTCCCCAAACTAAAGAATTTAACTTGCTTTCTGGAAAGCTGATACAGTGAGGTAGATAAGAGCACAGCTGGACCAGCATCCTATCTCTGCCAGTTCTTTGTGTTGTGACATTGGCAAGTTGGTTAACCTCTCAAACACATTTACAAAAGGTGTCTGATACTAGTCCCTACTTCAGAGAGTTGTCAGCAGGATAAAATAACACTACAGGAAAGCTGTGGACAGTGCCCGGCGCTGAAAATTTTAACAGCTACTAGTATTGATGATGGTGCTGGTCATAGCGACCCATGAAGTAATGTCAGCAAAGTAGTGATTTAGGGTAGTATGTGGATCGGCGCTGTCACAGATACAGTGGAGGAAGGTGAGGCTACTTAAGAGGTGTTAGCAGTGATAGTGGGAATTTGGTGGCCAGCCTCTAGGAAAAAAGAATAAAAATTGACCCAAATGAACGGGAAAGTTAGAAAGTGAGGTGGTGGTGGTGGTTGTTAATATATTCTTCCTCTTCCTAGTAAATAGATTCTGTTTGGCATTTGCTTCTATAAGCTTCAGGAGTTTCTGTCACAAAGAAAGAGTTCTGTAGTGAATTGCCCTTCTTCTTGATTTTATTGGGTTTCTGGCAAGCTCTGCATTAGTGAGCCAAGTAAACAAAAAATTTTACAGCTAAAAAAAAAAAAAGCTTTATTATAATTATTCTGGTTTCTGTGTGATATTTTTCATTCAGTCTTTATTTAGAAATGGATAAGCCATTCATATGGCATAATATAACATTTTAATCTGATATTTGGTTTATTTATACTTTTAGGCTGACGGCAAACAAGATGATGCAGCTGGAGATCACTTAATTAAGTCAGACCCTTCAGGTAAATCTAGTATATTTTATTCATGTATTAAAAAACACACCACAGCCTGGCCAGTGTGGCTCAGTGGTTGAGTGTCGACCTATGAACCAGGAGGTCATGACTTGCTTCCCAGTCAGGGCACAAGAAACTTTTTTTTTTTAATGAAAATTTGCCTTTTCTTAAGTCCTGTTATTGGAAACCCTTCTCTCGCCTTCTTCCATGCAGGCCATTTGACTGGGATGGTTGGCACTGCACTGTATGTAAGCCCAGAAGTCCAAGGAAGCACCAAATCTGCATACAACCAGGTAAAGGGAAAGCTTCTGGGAGAGAAGGAAAGGTCTCAAGAGTGAGACAATAGTAAGAACATCAAGGTCACGGCATTTGGGGTTTAGTTACCAGCTGAAATAGGAACATTTTATATGTATCCACATGTATACTGAGTGACTATACTACACAGGACAGTGACTGACGCTGACATAGTTGCTGCCGAGATACTTTACAGTCTCTCCATCCGTTCAAAGAAGATTTGAACTAACCCAGTTCCAGGCCAGGCCCCAGGAGCACAAGGAATAAGGCAGTCGAGTACTAGGACAAATACCTTATTCCAGCCCTTAAGGAGCTTATCCAATAAAAGCTAAGAAGAAAAGGGGTCCAGTGACCAGAGAACACTAGGGACATCGTCTTTAGATTAAACCAGAGAAAGCTTTTCCAAGAAGATGGCTGTTAGGATAAAGGAAAAGAAGGGAAAAGCCATGCAGAGTTGGAGGTTGGAGCATGCCTGGGAGGAAAAAGGGGGTGAAGTGGCAGTAGCATGCCTAAAGAGAAGACGGGGTGAGAGCTAGTTTGGCACATTTAAGGCATCAAAGAGAAGGTCTGTGTAGCTACCGTGCGGTGAGCAATGGGGAGAGAGGCATGAAGTGAAGCTGGAGAGGAAGGCAGGGTCCGATTGTACAGGGCCAGCTTAGCCATGATAAGGACCAGGCACAGGGAGCCGCTGAAGGATCTCGAGCAAGAGGTCACTCCAGCTGCTGCTGGAGGCTTTGCAAAAGTCCAGGTGGAGCAAGTGGTAGCTGGAACCAGAGTGGTACCAAGTGAGGCGGGGAGAAGCATGCTGTTATAGGATAATTTGGGGGGAATTGACATGTTTTCCTCATGGAGAAGATTTAGGTGAGGAAAAGGAAGGAAAATGGGACACTGCTCAGGTGAAGGGGATGAAAAGACCTGAGGAAAGACATGGAGGAGAAGATGGCAGGAAAATTCCATTTGAGACATGTTAACTTTGAAATACCTCACGAGAAATCCCACTGGAGATGTCCAGTAGGTTGCGAGAGACTCCAGGTTCAAGGCTGAGAAAGGTCAGAGTCAGAGGTATAAATGTGAGAGTCATTAGCACCCAGATGGGATTTAAAGCTATGAGATTGAATGAGATCACTTAAAGCAAGAGTGCAGAGCTAAAGTTAAAAAATATATTAGGCAGGCAGTTCACATCAAAACACAAGCCTGGGTTTGGCCCCCGACAGGGAGCACTTGGCAGTGACAGAAAGTTGAGGCAGACCTCCGAAGACCCATCAAGAGCGAGGGTGGGGGGAGATGGACTTGGGTGTGGGAGGGGACTTTGGTGCCACCTTTCCGAATGCAATGTAGAATAGTGTGATTACATCCTTAAAAGCACTCTACTCTTTGGCCCAGAAGTTCTACCTTTTGAAATGTACCAAAAAGAAACAACCATGGACATTCCAAAAAGATCAGTGTAAAGGGAATTCTCCATAGTATTATTTATAACAGTGAAAAATGACAAGCGTGTTTAAAAATAGGGAACTGGTTAAATAAATTATGGGACTTCCATGTAATTGAATACTGTATGTCATTAAGGCCATATTTTAGAAGCTTGTTTTAGAAAAATGATATAGTATTTAAAAAAATCTCACTAAGTTAAGGGAATAAAAGTTACAAGAATAGCATGGCTCTAGTTTTATAGTGTGTAGATGTGTACATTTTTAAAAGCACAAAGTGGGCATGTCTTAGACATTAATAGTAAACTATGGTGACATTGTGAGCGCTTGCTATTTTGATCTTAGTGCTTTTCTGATTATTCCACATTTTCTACAGCCAGCACCTGTAGGAAATGCCACAATGAATGTTTGTTTTTAAAACTATAGAGGTCACTGGTGATAATTGGAGAGACTCTCCTACTAATCCTTGACTCCAAATTCATTCAGGAATTTTTTTTAAAGTGGCTTCTGTGCCTGTGCGGTGACCGTGAGAGGCTCCCTCCGCCTGCCAGGCTGTGCTGGCTTCCTGTGGCACATGCTCTCTGGCTCCCCCCGCCCGGCAGCTCCCTCTCGGGCACTCTGCACTGACTTCACCTTTTTCCTCGTTGCTTGCACTTCTATATTTGTTAGGATTTGTCTGTGATCTTTCTATTGTGCAATTTCTCTGCCTTGTTGGTATGGCTTTGCAATCAATAGCTGATCTTTGTTGTTAACTGCAGATTTTGGCCTGTGTTTCACTTTTGAGATTAGTGAAGATGCAAGGCAAATCTCAGTTGTCTTTGCTTTTTAGTAATTATTCTCAATGGTTGGCCAGTGGTTATCTATGCCTCTGTATATAGCTAAATCAGTCACAATTAAATTTCAAGGGAAATGTTGAAAAGTCTTGCCAAATATTTAATCTCATCTATACCTTATACCTATTCTTTAGAAGAAATTAATTTTTTTCTATTTAATTGGCTTGTTTTTCACTTAGCAAACTTTAATTCCAATTAACAGTGCTCATAATTTCCTGGTAAATAACACTTCATATCACAACTCTCTAAATATAATTATTTTTCCTCCTTAGAAAGTGGATCTCTTCAGCCTGGGAATCATCTTCTTTGAGATGTCCTATTACCCCATGGTCACGGCCTCAGAAAGGATCTTTGTTCTCAACCAACTTAGAGATGTATGTATGAGATGTTTCAGTGCATCAGTTTCCAGTAACCTGGATCTTAGCATGGACAGCAGAATTCAGTGCAGAGGGTTTTTCTGGTCCTTATAATATAGAAAAAGTGATCCTGCTGTAATTATCTGTATTCCTAATAAGTGAAAATCTATCTCTTGCATACTTCCTGTGATGAGAAACTCCCCAGTTTTGTTTATTTTTAGAAATCTTACTTGGAGAAATTGCTAAGCTCTAGTTACTTTTAAAAATGATCCTGAGAGGTTTACTCTTAATTTTAAAACAAAGGAAAAATCCAAGAAGTTTTGCATAATATCAATACAGTTACAGCAGTGAGAATGGGTTATAAGGTTAATGGGAATTAACTTTTAAAAATTAAAGGTCCCAGCTGGTGCCTAAAGAAAACTACCGTGACCAAAATATCAGCCACTTGAATTTTTTTCCTCAATTAAATTTCCATTTGTGTTCATGGGATTAATTCTTGCCTCTGTTATTATCCAAACTGAAAGGGGGCTAATGTTAACAGTGTGTGAGGTCAAGGACGGGAATTAGAAAAGGCATTAAGATGAAAGTGGAGAGTAAGGTGTGGGTGAGGGTGATTTAGATTTACATATTCATGAGCAAGAGATACTGAGATTCTTCCCCTTCCTTCCTGAGCTGAGCCAGTGCTTTGGAAAACACTTGAATTATTTTACTGCCAGTACAGCGTGGGCAGCTGTGTTCATAAAGTAAAGGAGTAAATAAAGTGATTACCGTGCCCTTCCCGTGACTTGAGAATTGTCTTTGATGAAGTGCCTTTCTTTAGTCAAAATTTACCTCATTTCAAGAATATCTAAACTGTCAAGTTAATGTTATAATTAGGGTCTTATTTATCAGAAAGGTGAGAGCTTTGGGGGAAGTAGAGGTTTCAGTTAATGTTTTTCTCTTACTCTGTGTTAATGGTTTGGTGTTTTTGCCTTTATTCATCTGTGTGTTTAATAAAGCTACTTTCTTGTTTTCTGAAACCATTAGATTTTAAATACCTTGTCCTCACTTAAGGTGCTTCCTATCATCTAGGCTGTCATTCGGTTAACGTTTGTATCAGTATGTATGTACTTGGAAGAATGGCACTGGTTTTCAAGAAGGTGCCACCTCCATCTTCCCTTGTTGGCAGATTTTCATTTCTGTATTTGCTTTTCTTACCTCTGGTGAAGGAATGCTTTCACTGTGGCAGTGTGCCAAGCACTTGCTGATTTGAATATGATATTCTTTTAGCCCACTTCGCCCAAGTTTCCAGAAGACTTCGATGATGAAGAGCATACAAAGCAGGTAATTTTCTGATGCTTTAAACACCATCCTCACTCTTGGGTTTAAATTATTATTTTTCTTCTTTTTCAATTAGTAATCTTCTGCCACTCATTCTCTCGTGTCCTGGGAACAACGTAGAGGTAAAATCAAACGATAAAGCACTTAAAACGTCACTAATCTTGAAACACACCATAAAAATGCCAAGGATTGGCACAGAAAATTAACAAACTACAGAGTTCTTTTGTGTGGTTCATTGTGCTTTTGAAGTGCCATTTGGAACCTTGCCTTCCCTGTTGGGAAAAAAAAGAGAGAATGCTTTTACAGCTCATTGTTTTAGAGAAAGCTTAGAACTTTAAGAAAAATAATTTAAAACTATCATTTTGTTCTGTTTTGTGGTTCAAGTAGTTCAGATTGTGAAGGGGAAGACCAGTCTGAAGTTACAGTATTTTAGAGCAAAATAATTTCTCCTCCATGCTATAAATATCTGAATGTGTGTGTATGTGGCTTGTCATGGGTTAATATTGGCACCCAGCTAGTTAGTTGTTGAGGATTTTTTGGGTCATTTATGTCAATAAAATATAAAAAGGGCCCGTGTTACATATTTACACAGCACTGTGAGCCTATTGAAGTGCAGGGAGGAAAATGACAAATTCAGAAACCTTCAGAAATGAAAATGCACCCACTAAGTGCAAGAAGCATGGTGTCTTGTCTTTGATTGGAAGCAACCACCGGCTTGTCAGGAGGATTCCTGAGCATCATCTGTTGCTTCTCCTCCCTTATATGCCTGGGTTTTGTTATAGAAATCTGTCATCTCCTGGCTATTGAACCACGATCCAGCAAAGCGGCCCACAGCCACAGAACTGCTCAAGAGTGAGCTGCTGCCCCCACCGCAGATGGAGGAGTCTGAGCTGCACGAGGTGCTGCACCACACCCTGGCCAACGTGGACGGGAAGGCCTATCGCACCATGATGGCCCAGATCTTCTCCCAGCGCATCCCCCCTGCCATTGACTACACCTATGACAGCGACATACTGAAGGTGGGCTTAAGCAGAGCTTCGATAGAAAGCCGTACCTGGCTCACAGAAGGATCAAGTCAGTTTCTGATTTTTCATGGATTTCTTTAAGGCCTCCAACATAAATTCTTAATCTGAGGTCTGTGTATGCAAAATGTGTGCATTTGTATTATTCTGGGAAGAACCACACTTTTAATCACTTACTTGAAGGAATTTCTGACCCACCCCCCAGGACATTAGAAGGAGTGCTTTTAGAGACTGACGAGGCCCAGCTGTCCACAACCAAAGACATCAGTCATCTCAGCTACAGATCAGGTAGTCCAGTGGTCGGCAAATGGCGGCTCGAGAGCCACATGTGGCTCTTTGGCCCCTTGAGTGTGGCTCTTCCTAAGCCTTAGGAGTACCCTAATTAAGTTAATAACAATGTACCTACCTATATAGTTTAAGTTTAAAAAATTTGGCTCTCAACAGAAATTTCAATCATTGTACTGTTGATATTTGGCTCTGTTGACTAATGAGTTTGCCGACCACTGAGGTAGGCAGTAACTCCCAGTGCTGGCTGCACGTCAGAATCTCCTGGGAGACCCTTTGACAATACAGATGCCCATTCTAGTGACCGGATCTCCAGGTGTGAGGTACTTGAAGAATCTGTTTAAAAGCTCCCAGCTGGTTTCTAAAGGATAGCCAGGTTTGAGAGCTGTCAGTGTTTCCTTTAAAAAAACAGAGTAAAAAAATGTGTCTGCCCCCCACCCCTCTCTGTCTTCTCTGCACTGGGAGCAGCTCCCCTCATCCCCTGAAAATGTATGCCTGCACCAAGTGTGTCTTCACCCCTCCTCGGTCAGGAGCACCTCTCAGCTGAGCCGGTCACTGTCTGCAGTGGTGCTGAAACAACCAGAGACACTGCAGATGAGAGCCTCACAGCTTGGCATCCCACGTCCCCTGACCTCGCTTATTTCTAATCGCAGCTTCCAAACCAGTGTCATTTCAAGGGACATCGACACAGCAGCCAAGTTCATTGGGGCTGGGGCTGCCACAGTAGGGGTGGCAGGCTTTGGGGCTGGAATTGGGACTGTGTTAGAGGTTTGCTTGCTCCACGGTGGCGCCGAGAGTCCTTAGGGGGAATGTGTATATTTGACTAGCTCTCTCTCTGAAGGGCAAATACCAACCTGGTTAAGAGTTTGGTACTCTGAACCTAGCTGGCCCTCCGCAAGCAGGACGTGCTGTAAGACTTGTGCTTTCTCTAACCTGAATATGTTCAGAAAGGGACTAACTTGAAATCTCTTCAGTGATCTTCAGAACAAGCAATGTAATGAGAGCCACAGATTAATATTTTAGGTGATCCTTTTTATTAAGCTTTGATAACATTTTAATTGGTCCTATTTTAGGGCAACTTTTCGATCCGTATAGCCAAGATGCAGCAGCATGTGTGTGAGACCATCATCCGCATCTTTAAAAGACATGGTATGTACTTTTGAAAAAATCATATGCCTTCTTAAAAGATGTTGTTTTCATCATTAAAAAGCACTATTGCTCTAGCTGGTTTGGCTCAGTGGATAGAGCATCAGTCTGCGGACTGAAAGGTCCCAGGTTCAATTCCTGTCAAGGGCATGTACCTTGGTTGCAGACACATCCCCAGTAGGGAGTGTGCAGGAGGCAGCAGATCAATGCTTCTCTATCATAAATGTTTCTAACTCTCTATCCCTCTCTCTTCCTCTCTGTAAAAATCAATAAAATATAATTAATTTTAAAAAAAAGTACTATTGCCCTAGCTAGTTTGGCTAAGTGGGTAGAGCATTGGCCTGTGGACTGAAGGGCCCTAGGTTCGATTCCAGTCAAGGGCACATGCCTGGGTTGTCGGCTCCATCCCTAGTGGGGGGTGTGCAGGAGGCAGCCGATCAGTGATTCTCTATCATTGATGTTTCTATTTCTCTCTCCCTCTCCCTTCCTCTCTAAATTCAACAAAAATATATTTAAAAGAAAAAAAGTATTGTTAATGGATTTGGGTGCAATTATATTTTACTTTTAAATTAAATTACAAGCAACTGACCTCATGTGAAATTAAAGCTTATTTTTACAATCCAGCTTGTTAAGGAGAAACGGATTTTAATATTACAATCTTGCTACTAAAGTACAGCTGGTTTACGGAGTCATAAGTATGACTAGATTGGCAAAGTTGACCAATCTAGGTGAGCTCTCTATTGAGAATTGACCATAGTCTGATGATGATTTCCACAGTCCCCATAGCAGGAGACCCCACTGTCAGGTTTGTGTTCATTTTAACTTGCTCCCTTGGAAAAATGATTAGTTATTTTTTTTCTAATTTGGTTTAGGAGCTGTCCAGTTGTGTACCCCACTACTGCTTCCCCGAAACAGGCAAATATATGAGCACAACGAAGCCGCCTTATTCATGGACCACAGCGGGATGCTAGTGATGCTTCCTTTTGACCTGCGGGTGAGGCTGGGCATACTCTGCTGGCAGTTCGGATGCCATGTCTGGTCGCAGGGGTGGCATGTCTGTTAAAGGATTATACCCACTAATCTTTTTGTTTTGGGGTGTTTTGTTTTTTGGGTTTTTTTTTGCTGAACTTAAAATCTAAATGTCACCCTTAGGAGACATATGTTTAAGGAAGTCGTTGGAGTGAGGGCATTACTGGAATTCAGTAATCCTTTGACCCTGTGTACATCCACTTTGTTAATCGCACAAGTGCTTTTGGCCCTAGAAACTGAACCCTGCATTGCAGGTGCCATGTCTGAGCCTCGCGGTTGAGCTCTGCTGAATGACCGTAGCACATTAACCAGGTCTGCTGAGACAAATACATGGATTTTCTTCTCTATTCCTGGCAGATCTTTGCTAACCTTCTAACATGTTAATGTCTAGAACAACTAAATTCTTATAACAGCAGTGTCTGCTAATGGGGTATGCTGCAATCTGCTCATGCTTGCTTTCCTTCAGGTCCCCAGGGTTCCCTCTGACAGCAACACTCTTACCAGTTGTTCACTCATAGGGTTGTCTGCTGACAAGCCCATCTGTAGCACTGTCCGTGCATAAGACAGACACGAGTTTAATACTCATAATGTACAGAAAGCACTTATAAGTAGAGGAATGAGCAAAAGATATAACCAGGAAATTCTCACAAGAAATGCACAGGGCTGATAAACTTCTGAGTGTACCACCTCACTAATAATGAGGAAATATCAAGCAAAGTCTCCACTTCACCCATCAGACTGGCAAAAATATTTCAGTGAATACCCAGAGATGACAAGGGTGTAGGAAAATAAGTATTTTCATATGTTGCTGATGGGAATATAAATCGCTAAACCTCTAGAAAAGTTATCTGAAAGTATTTACTAAAATAAATGTTTTTGCTACACAAACTATACCCTGTGAACCAGGAACTCCACTTTGAGGAGTTGATTTAAAGAAAATACAAATACGTTGGTGTATGAATATTAAAAGGATGTTTTATTGCTATGTTATTATGGTGGTCAAAATCTGAAAACTGCACGATTATCTATAGGAAATGGTTGAATAATTTACTATGGAATATTAAAGAGGTATAAGATCAAAATACATATATATGTATCTAGGTATACCCATGTCTATGTTTGATCTGTAGAAATGTCCATAGGATAGTGTTAGGTAGGGGGGAAAGTATTTTTCAAAGGAACTCTAATATGACCCCATTTTTTATTATAAAGAAAGAGAGAAAGTTGTGGGGGGCGAGGTGTCAATTGAGGAAAAAGGAGTCATATGTAAAACTTTAGACAATAAAAAAAAATACATTTCATTTTTAAAACTGAAAAAAAAAAAGAAATTTAAAAAACAACAAGTGAGTGTATGCACTATATGTTTGCATCATCTGGTATGTGTGTGGTATAAACATGCCTTCACATGCATGTGAATGACCACAAACACCAGCTTGTTTGTATCACCATAGAGTGAAGAGTCAAAGAATACACTGAACCTTTGATTGTATATTTCTGGAGAGGGTGTAGAATCAAGGCATTTCCTTTTTCATACCTTTGTTGTGCAGCTTATTGCAATAAAATGTTTTGCTTTTCTGGTTTAAGAAAAAATTCTTCCATATCTTGGCTTGTTTTTCTTATACAGTAAGTAAAGTGATTTAGGATTTTTTTGAGTGAGAAGTGAATCAATAGCACATCAGACCTTTGGGCTCTGTTAAAGGGTGGAAGTACAAACATTTACACAATGGTACTTAAAACTGGCTGCTGCTTCTCTAGATGTTAGGAGACTAGAGTATAATTTTTTAAACATAGTTCCTTTTCTGTGAGCTGATAGTCAACTACAAAAGATAAAAAAGTAAATACCCTTTAGAATTTAACCCATTGGTTAACGATGCTCTCAGATCTCTTGGGACAATCTGAAAATGGTTTTACAAGTTTTGATGATTATTAGTGGGTAGTTATTAAGCATTTCTCCTAGAAGATTGGTAGGAAAATCAAGGAATTCATCACAAGAGATCATGCCCATGTTGATTGCATTATCATAAATGACACTCGGAAATCTTCACAAATAACTTGCACTGGTTTTAACTTGGCATAATAAAATTTGGCAGAGTATACTTAACTAAAAGTTAATTTTTCCTCAAACTTAACAACCTAAAAAATACCACAACGAATAAGGCTCGCCAACCTTATTATGTGCAGCAGTGGGGTCTGCTGCTGACTGACACAGTCAGGAACATTTCAAGGAACATGAATGACAAGCAGTGCACAACTTTGTGAATGTACTATCAACCACAGAATTGTCCACTTTACAAGGGTTGAACTCTATGGTATACGAGTTATATCTCAATAAAGCTGTTACTTAAAAACTAAAAGGAGTGTGCTAGTTGACACTTCTTGACATTGACCTTTGAAACTTTATTTCTCAGGTTCCTTTTGCAAGATACGTGGCAAGAAATAATATATTGAATTTAAAACGGTAAGAAACTATGAGGATTTCATTTGGTGGATGTGGGGAAAAACCCAGGAAGAATGTTTTATTTTCTGTGATCCTTATACAGTAAAGAATTTGGGGTGTAAAGTATTGAGTTTGGAATATGCTCCAACACCCAGGCACCGTAGCCCTTTCTGTAAAGTGATGAGGACAGTCAGCCTCCTCTTCAGGAGGAAGGTGGCACTTGGGTGGGTACTGAAGCTCCTGCAGTCTGTTCTGTGACTTCCGAATATCCCCAAGCAACATAACTAATTATTTTGATGAATAGTTGCTTGGAAAAATAACATCTGACTGTTCTTGATGGTCCCTTTTAAAACTTAATTGGAGGGACAAATGGCCAGTGATCCCTGCGTGAAAACTGCCTACATAGGTAACGGAACAAAAGCTGTGAGTAGGGGAGTGGAGGGAACCAGCAGGAGTGCTGAACACCAGGAGCTCCGGGCACTTAGCACCGGGGAGAGTTTCTGTACATTCAGATACCACAGGGCCTGACACCAGGTCTTCATCAGTTGGAGCAGTATTGTTGTCAACGAGGCACCCTACTTTAAGGCTCCTTTCCCCAAAAGAAATCACAGCTCTTTACATGCTTTTATTCTCAGCTGCAAGTGAACAGTTAATAGTCATAGCCCTAAGGTGTGAGCATCTCTGTGTAGAAAGCAAGCACTTAAGATAAAGTTATTTGTGTGTAATGTCATCTCTATTTCAGACATGTAATGAAAACTGGGAGTTGGAACCTAGGCCATAAGGCAAGACTGTTCTGGGAAAACCTTCTTTAGGCTTTCTTTGTCATACCACTGATTAATTTCTTCATAGCTGTTACCTGTTCAAAAATGTCTTATGCATATTTGATTCCAGTAAGCAACGACCTTAGAAATCAGGTTTCTCTCTCCAGGTACTGCATAGAACGTGTGTTCAGACCTCGCAAATTAGACCGATTTCATCCCAAAGAACTTCTGGAATGTGCGTTTGATATCGTCACCTCCACCACCAACAGCTCTCTGCCCACTGCTGAAGTCATCTACACTATCTATGAAATCATCCAAGAGTTCCCAGCCCTTCAGGTTCCTTTCCGCATTCTCACATTCTGAGGTTCCCCCACCAGAGTCCTTCATCAGGCGTGGGGTGGGGCACCGCCTGCAGAGCTGCACCCCGGCTGTGCTGACAGTGAATCACTGTCACTAAAGTGACAGAAGAGTTTGATGATGTTGCTTTTGAGTTTTACCTCAGGCTTTTACCTTGGCCTTGAAAGGAACAGCCTTTGTTTTTATCTGTTTGTTTTGTTTTGAGGGAAGGATGTTGTTTTTCTGCCTATTCTTCAAAAATGGAAGAAATTAGGCTGATTCCTAGAATGGTTTTTTTAGCACGTTCATAGCCTCTCCAGAGCCCTTGGTGGGTCCCTCCTATACCTGAGCTCTCAACTCCCCAACTCCACTTTTCCTCATGTTTGCATGCTCCCTAGCCACTGCTCGTAGCCCGAGGTTTGGCTCTCAGGCCCTCCCTCCCCATCCCATGGGCCTGTGCTGTTCACTCCAGCGCAGTTCCTTCTCTTGAAAGACTTTTCTCTACCCAGCCATGGCGTCGGCCCTTTCTCCCCAGGAAGCCTGACTGCTCCCCACTGATGGACTGGCCCCCTTTCCTTTTCAACTCTCACTGACTCAAGACATCACCTGCTTCCTTGAGTTGTGTTGGTTGGTAGTTGTTCAGTCAGAGTGTGTGCTCATTTTTTTTTTTTTCAAATGATAAGAGGAAGTTTGTTTAGAAAGTTACAGAGGTGGTAGAAGTGAGCCAGTTTAGCAGGAAGACAAAGGTGGCATGCCGAGGGGGGAATTTGAGGGGAAGGGTAAAGCACCCTCACCCTCGTGCTCCCACAGGCAGAATCGCCCAGGGTGTGTGCTCCTTTGGGCAGAACCTGTGTGTCCACTTTTCTGCATGCCCTGCTGCACCGAGCTCAGGTCTAGCTCACAACTCAGAACGCTCATTAACCCTTTGCGGTCGTATTAAATTTGGACATGGGTGTCGTACTGGTCGGAATGAATTTCCATTGAAAGAGCAGTGATACATAACATGCAAGATTATGAAGGATAAAGAAGATTTATTAATTCTTTTTTGGAACTACGTCACTACTAGTAGAATCACTACAAACGTTATCACTTTCTACATCAGAGTCAGTATTCAAGGTGCCAAAATAAAACTCTTCATTGTTACTTTCAGATTCGCAGTACACTTCTTTTGGTAACTTTCTTTTTGCCATTTTGGAGTATTATTTTGAAATAATCTTAACAAGTGAGAATGCCTAATTACAGTTAAACGTAATTTGTAAAGCTTTATTTGAAATTCTGCAAAGTATCTCCGAAGCTTGTCGATTTCTTCACTCTCAAAAGGCGACTGACTCGCCACGGTGTTTTGCATGGCGAGTGTTGGAACGACCGCGTTTGTTTATATTGAGTTGCGATATCTCCGATTTGCCGGGGCAATGTTTTGGTTCGTGACAAGGTCGCTTAGACACTTAAGAGCTTTCAGAGAAATTATGAACTGATACAGGAATGAATAGAGTTAAGATTCGTACGGTTCCTTGCTGTGGTGGCTGAGAGCAGACATACGACAGGAACGGTAAAAAAGCTTTGGTGGCTGAGAGTAGACAAACGACCGCAAAGGGTTAATTGACAAATGTAAGGGTAGCTGTTTTCCTAGCCTGTGCTTATAAAGTCAGTTACAACTGAACCAGATCCTTTCCCTCTTGAAGTCTGTGCGAATTTGCTCAGGCTTTTTAACATAACTGAAGGCCAAAGCACTTTGATGTGTGTAATAAAGTCTTAAATGGTATTACACTGTTTGACTACAACAAATGAAAAAAATGAATATGGAAAAATAAGCTAGAAAGTAATGTACTAAAACTCCGTCTTTCACGCTCAGTCTTTTCGTGTCTTAGGGTCGTAAATTGATAGTGAGACCTTAGGTCTGGTCATGTAACTACCTTGCTTTTATAACTAAAATAGTCTCTTTTTTTCGGGGGTATCCTAGGAAAGAAATTACAGTATTTACTTGAACCATACCATGTTATTGAAAGCAGTACTCTTACACTGTGGGATCCCAGAAGATAAACTCAGTCAAGTCTACATTATTCTGTATGATGCTGTGGTAAGCATTTAATTACTTTCACTTGATATTGAAGGATACAAATAGTTCGTGAGCATTTTCTTAGTGAAGTAGCTGTAACATTGAATTTGGAGTTGTATCTCCTTCCCTCACTGCTATAAGGTAAAAGAACCAATTCTCTGATTATATCAACAATTAATGAGCTTTTATTCTGGACTAGTGACTTCCAGGGTGTTTTTTGTTGTTTTTTCTTAAGGGTAACTTCTGATTTTATAAAGATCAAATTGTCTTATTTCACTTGTAAGATAATAAAGTTCTTCACTAACCTACTTCTGGAGGCAAAAAATCAGTCCTGATACTTGCTAATAACGATCTTTACTGAGCACCCACCCATGTGGCAAGCATTAGTCTAATCTCCTTACGTGGGTTAACTCACTCCATCCTCACACGTGCTGTAATTACACTTAATTTACAGAGACCAAGAGAAGGGAGTGTTAACATTGAGGATAAAGACTTATCCCTGCCCTTAGTCCTTCCAGCCTACCTATGCTTACCAGCAACGTCACATAGGCTTGGGTTGCTGGAATTGGGGAAGAGTGGTTTAAATCTCTGTTGGAGCCTCATTTGCCACCTCTTTCCTGTGAGACCAGGGCAGTGGCACCTCCAGTTCCTCTTCGTAATTAGCCACATCATAGTAGAGCCTGGAGGGAAAACACTGAAAATTTTATTTTCTTGAAATATATTTTTATTGATTTTAGAGAGAAAGGAAGGGAGAGGGATAGAGAGGTAAAAACATCAATTGACTGCCTCCTGGACACCCCTACCAGGGATCGAGCCCACAACCCAGGCATGTGCCCTGACCGGGAATCAAACCAGTGACCTCTTGGTTCATGGGTCAATGCTCAACCACTGGGCCACACCAGCCGGGCTGAAAAATTTAAATTGTGTGATATTATGAGGCTGGGATGGAGGTGAATGTTTGCTTATCTTTTATAATTTTTTTTTCTTGTTAAATATTGTTTTTTATAACAAGTAAGAAGCATCTGGGAGATTCAGTAACTAACAGTACCAGACAGTCTCTGGTTAAGGCAGAACAAATAGTGAAAGTGCATAATGGCTTATTGCAGTGGTTCTCAACCTTCTGGCCCTTTAAATACAGTTCCTCATGTTGTGACCCAACCATAAAATTATTTTCGTTGCTACTTCATAACTGTAATGTTGCTACTGTTATGAATCGTAATGTAAATATCTGATATGCAGGGTGGTCTTAGGCGACCCCTGTGAAAGGGTCGTTCGACCGCCAAAGGGCTCGCGACCCACAGGTTGAGAACCACTGGCTTATTTTTTATACACCAAAAGGCTTAACTAACTTTTCTTTCATCTGGCAGGTATACCTCGAGGCCTCTAACATTACTGTCGGTTTCTAGTGGTTCTTTCCTCCCCCAAAATGCTACTGCTGTGTAGCAGTGACAGATACAATATGTCAGTCAGACACTGGCCCCCGGGGTCTTGCAGAGGCCTCAGGTCAGCCTTGTTCATATCCCACAGCCACAGCCTGACTGCCAGCGTGGGCTGAAATGCGGAACCTGTCAATCTGTGGTTTTTATCAGGGGGACGGAGATCAGTTGACTCCCTCCCCCACAAACAGAAACACCCTGGTCAGGCCTGTCCACCTCAGAGTTGCCTCACCATTCAGCAACTTTCCCCTATTTAATTCTTTCATGTAAGGGTTTTTCACAATTTAAAATAATGTGAAGTTTTATATGAATTGGAAAAAAAAATTTTGTAAATTACAGAATTAACACATCTTTCATGATTAGGAGTAGTTTATCTAAAATGAAGACTGTGCTTAACAGAATTAGCCTGGAAATTGTACCTTATTCAGGGTCATTTGGTCCCTCTCATTTTCCCTTTTTCTTCTACATTAGACAGAAAAGCTGACGAGGAGAGAAGTGGAAGCTAAATTTTGTAATCTGTCTTTGTCTCCTAATAGTGTAAGTACCTTCTCATGGTGTTATTACAGCTCTCTGTGAATTGTGAGACCAGAAAATGTCACCAAATTCTTGTTGCAGTAAGCCGGCAGCACTGCCTGCTGCCTCACAGACGGTTTTCCCTGAGTGTTAATAGGTACCATGGCAACACGGGACTAAGGGAAGAGAGAAACCAGTGCTGTGATCAAAAAAAGCCTCTCCATGCTGCGGCTTAATGTGCTGTAATCATCCTGTTCTTTCTCCATCATCAGAACCCTCTTCACACCCTTGTAAAGGCTGCCTGGTGGGCCCTCCTGCTGAGCAGACCTAGTACTAGCTATCCTCTTCTGAAATAGATTCTGTGGGACTAGAATGAGGCACAGAGCTCTGCAGATTAATGGGTATCCACCCATCCTGCAACCCCTCCCCACCAGGGTCTTCTAACGCCTGAGAACTAAATTAAGGCTCTTGCTTTACTGGTACATTTCCTGCTCCTACATTCTTGTGTTTAATCCCGTTAGCTGTGAGGAACATCTCCCGGGGTAGCCAGGTTTATTGCATTCTCCCTACCGGCATTAGATTGGGCCCAGATCTTTGGCATAGTCAACCCACACTTAACTGAGTTGCTGCGATGCAGAAGACAACAGGGATTTCTTACATTTTTCTGAATATTTACACAGGAAGAGAGATTTTAAAAACCTTTCCAGAACCCTGTAGCCCTTGGACAGACATGATCCTGTGATCAGCAAAACTCACACATGGGAGAGGTTGCAATGTGACTGTACTCGGGTCAGGCAGAGCTAGGGAGAGAATGAGCGAGTCGAGGAGTCTACAGACTGCTTTCAGTTCTTAATTAGGATTGGCCTTTAAAAAGACATGAGAGGGGAGAAAAGGAGAGACATGAGGGGACATCTGCAGCACGTATTCACCCTCAGCTCTTTAAAACAGGTTCACAGGGCACACATAGACCACAGTTTAAAGAAATCACCCCTATAGTTTGCAGGTAGGGAAAGTAGACCAGATCAATAGCACTGGGAGTTCTAGAAATTCAGCTAGGTTAGATTTTAAATGTTAACTATTGGAGGAGATATTGATGATATGCAAAGTGACCTAATGGCATAGCATTCTAATACAAAAAAACGGTATTTACATAAAACCCTAGACATGTACACAGCACATACTTGTGTTCACAAATAGTGGAGTGTATAAATAGCACAAAGAATCTGCTCAGCAAACTGCCCGATTCAGTAATTCCCTACCCGAAGGTTTAAGCCCAAAAGGTTCTTTGAACTAATGTCCCATTTCAAAGCTATTTCACACTTGCACGTGAAAGCTGCATTGGTTGCTAAAGTGTCAGCTTCTTTTCGCTAAATTTCTATTCACTGGTCATTTGTGATGATAAGCATTGATTCAAAGTTATGTGTTCAGTTGGTTTAAAATGGAACAGTTAGTATCTAATAAAGGCAGTTGGTACTCTCATTATTTAAAAATAGAACTCTAAGTATATTAAAAACAGGAGTAGAAATGCTGCAAAACAGTTTCAAATATCTGGCCTCGTCTTATTTTACAAATGAGGCACTGAGGCCCAAAGAGATACTGTGAGTTGTCCAAAGTGACATGAGTTAGATGGTGATAGGGTGAGGACCCGACCCGGGGGGTGTTGACTCCAGTGCTTCTGGTATTTTATTAATGGGGAAATTTAATGTTACAATTATTGAGAAGAAGTTATTAAGAGAAAAAAATTAAATGAGACCATTTTAAAATTAAAATATTTTATCTTTAACAAAGAGATTTTAACATTTTTATTTTTAAAAAATAATTTATGATTATTGTGTGAAACTATATTAAGCTGACTGTTCATTCAACTCTCAGTTTCCAGGTGCCAATTTAGAGTTGAACCAGGTTCTGCTTGCCTACAGCCTTAAAATAGCTACAATTTTGCTTCTTAATAATTTCCACTTTAGCTCCGGGAAGTTTTCTCTGGTCTTAGGATCCCAGTTATTGCCTCCTCACTTGCTCTGTGCCAGCGACTGTGCCAGCTATGGAGAGGTCATCGGTAGCCCCCGCCCTCTCCTGGGAAGGACCATGTATACAGGTGGCAAGAGCTAGGAGGTGGGATCTGGGTCTGAAAGACCAGGAGGCTGCCTGCAGGAGATGACATCTAGCTGCCGCCCCCCCCCCCCCCCCAAGATACAAATAGGAATCGGTCAGGCAGAGGGAGGAGAGGGGATTTCTGACTGCTTTGGTGTGGTATTAGACAGAACAAGTCAGACTTTGCCTTCCTGTCCCCAGCCCCCTGTTTGTATGGCTGTAGTAATCAGAATTCATGAGAATGAGGATGGAAAGGAAAACAATATTGGCTTAAAAATATAATGGGAGGGGGGCATCTGGGGAGAGGTCGGGGGGGGAAAGGGGGACTTACATAATACTTTAAACAATAAAAATTTAAATTTTTAAAAAAAGAAAGAAAATATAATGGAAGCTCTGCTAAAACCAAACTCTGTTCTGCTGGGGTCAGCATTAACTATGAGTATGTGTGTGGCTTAAAAATGAACTTGTGAGGAGGTAGGTGCCTGAAGCACTTCTGTGAGGTGCCTTAGAGTTGTTGGAAAGGATAATCCTCATTTGGGATTGTGGTAAGGGCTAAAATGACCTTCAACTGCCAAATCCTCTTCTTGGAGGTATGTGTACGAAACCCAGTGCAAAATAAGTCTTCCCTGCTGTGGACTGCAAGCTAACTGTGCCTCTTTGCTTTCTAGCTGTGTCGACTCTACAAATTTATTGAGCAGAAGGGAGATTTGCAAGATCTAACACCAACAATAAATTCATTAATAAAACAGAAAACAGGCGTTGCCCAACTGGTGAAGTATGGCTTAAAAGATCTAGAGGAGGTTGTTGGGCTGTTGAAGAAACTTGGCATAAAGTTACAGGTTTGGCAATTGTTTGATTCTGGCGGTACAGATTTGTAGCGTTAATAACAGCACAAGAGGGAAATGGGTTTTATCGTATTAATGCTAATAAGTGTTTTATTGTCCCAGAAGATCTGTGCTTTCTACATTTTGCAACATTTGATACCTAGTAATAATTTTGGCTTCAGTCAGAATTTCTGTGCAAGCATCACGATTCCTGTTGTGCAGCAATTCTTACTGTCATTTAGCCTCAGAGAAGACAGCAGTTTCTCTTACTTGGCGGGCTATAGTGAAACAGACTTTGTACCAGATCTTACTGAATATTTGCTTTATGCTAAATAGATTGTTCTGATGGAAAACAGTGCCTTTGATACGGTTGTGTGGCATTTCGCTTGGCAGGTCTTGATCAATTTGGGCTTGGTTTACAAGGTGCAGCAGCACAGCGGGATCATCTTCCAGTTTGTGGCGTTCATCAAACGGAGGCAAAGGGCTATCTCTGAAATCCTTGCAGCTGGTGGCAGATACGACCTGCTGGTGAGGGCTGTCCCCGGATTTGTTGATCTGTTCTGGCTTAATTTCATTTATTCCTCAACTTGTTATTTTGAACATTTTCAAACCTACAGAAAAATAGAACCAGTAGTATAGTTGAACACCTGTATATCTCTGTTGATTTACCTCTGAGTACAGGTTTTGTGTGTGTGTGTGTTTTATTTTTTTATTTTAGAGAGGGAGGAAGGGGGAGAGAGAAACATCAATGTGAGAGAGATATATCAATCAGTTGCCTCCCATACACACCGGACCAGGGATCAAACCCAAAACCTTCCAGTGCACTGGATGACGCTCAAACCAATGGAGCCACACCAAGCTAAACATCTTTCATCTAGGATAGAAATGTCTTGTGAACCACTCTTGTAATGTTTTTAAACTTTTATTTTGAAATAATTATAGATTTACAGGAAGTTGCAAAGATAGTACAGAGAAGTCTATGTAACTTTTACCCAATTTCTTCCAGTGGTTAAACCTGGCATAATCTAATAAAATGTCAACACCAGGAAATGGACATTGATTTACTGTATGTGTATAGTTCTGTGCCATTTATTCATGTGTAGATTCCCACAACCACCAAGTGCAGAAACCTTCTCTGCCTTTATGTCCCTTTACTTCATCCCCCATGTATCATGTGATTGTCTTAAATACTTTCTCTACCTACATTGAGATCCATATCAGAAAATGTTATGCTTATTACTTTGTCACACTGAGAGACTCAAGAGAAGAAGGAAGTCTGTTGTATTTCTCCAACATTTCTGGTTTCTCATGAGAAATCAGCTGTTATTTGAATTATTTTTTTCACTATAGGAAAGGTGATTCTCAATGGTTTTAAAGAGTTGGGGTTTTTTGTCTTTAGTTTGAGGTTTATTTATGATGTGTCTTGGCCGAAACCGGTTTGGCTCAGTGGATAGAGCGTTGGCCTGCGGACTGAAAGGTCCCAGGTTCGATTCCGGTCAAGGGCATGTACCTGGGTTGCGGGCACATCCCCAGTAGGAGATGTGCAGGAGGCGGCTGATCGATGTTTCTCTCCCATCGATGTTTCTAACTCTCTATCTCTCTCACTTCCTCTCTGTAAAAAATCAATAAAATATATTTTTTTAAAAAAAGAAATTTCAATCGTTGTACTGTTGATATTTGGCTCTGTTGACTCATGAGTTTGCCAACCACTGCCCTGGATGGTTTGGCTCAGTGGATAGAGCATCAGCTTGCAGACTACAGGGTCCCAGATTCGATTCCAGCCAAGGGCACATGCCTGGGTTGGGGGCTCGATCCCCGCTCAGTAGGGAACATGCAGGAGGCAGCCAATCAATGATTCTCTCTCATCATTGATGTTTCTCTCTCTCTCTAGTTCTCTCCCTTCCTCTCTGAAGTCAATAAAAATATTTTTTTAAAAAGAACCTATATATTACATTTTAAATTATATAGTAATATAAAATAAGTAAAAAGAAACAGGTAGAATTAATTTTAATAATGTAGTTCATTTGATACAATATATCCAAAGTATTATTTCACCATGTAATCAAAATTTTTTAAATTGTTAATGAGCCATTTTACTTTTTTTGTATTCTGAATCTTTGCAGCCAGTGTGTATTTTACATATAGCACATGTCAGTTCAGATTAGCCTTATTTCAAGTGCTCAAGCCACATATGGCTAGTGACTGCCCTATTGAACAGTACAGTTATAGATGTAACATTTACTTAAATTTGCATGTGGGCTTGCTTCTGTCTCTTACACACACACACACACACACACACACACACGCGTGCCTTTTTGTTGAACGCTTTGAAGATAAGTTTCTGGGAGTGCATGCACTCTAATCATTGCTTTGCCCATAATTGCAATTTCTTCTCTCTTTCGTAATCAGAACTGTGTGTCTTTCTCTGCAGATTCCCCAGTTTAGAGGACCACAGGCTCTGGGGCCAGTTCCCACTGCCATTGGGGTCAGCATAGCAATAGACAAGATATCTGCTGCTGTCCTCAACATGGAAGAACCTGTAAGTACCGGCTTTGCCTTCCAGTGTGCTTTGAGTCATCTTTCATTCCGTAGTCATTTACATGGAGCTCAGATGTGGCAGTGATAGATTTGGGTTTGGTAGATTATCTTTGCCATGATAGACAAGTCAAAAACTTGGTGTTGAGTCCTTGCCTTTCAGTCCTTAGCCTCTCACCAGGGAACCTCAACAATCCATCCTTCCTTTCCTAGCCTCACTCTTCATCTGTAATGAGCTCTGTGGGTATGAGGTGTTATTGTTGTTAACAGACTCATATCAAAACCCCTTGTTCAGAAATCCTGCTGTACTCTGCAGAGCTAAAAATGGTTCTTTTTCCTTTGTGTTTCAAGCAAGATTAATTTTCCTAGAGGGTAGTTTTGAAATAATATCTATCCTAAAAGACAAGCATTAAAAGTTTTTTTTACTGTGCTATTTACTTATATTACTATGTAATTTTGAAGTAAAGGCTTCTGCACATATGTTGCTGTACAATATTTCAAAAGGCCTGCCTTCATATGAGTGCTGCTTCCCTCCTGGTGCTGGTCCGCCTACCTGCCTGTAGTCTGCCTCTTCTAAATATCATCACTCTGTTTCTGATCCAGGTTTCAATAAGCTCTTGTGACCTCCTGGTCGTAAGTGTTGGCCAGATGTCCATGTCCAGGGCCATCAACATAACCCAGAAACTCTGGACGGCGGGAATCACAGCAGAAATCATGTATGACTGGTCACAGGTAATGAGGCACAGTGAATGGAATGCAAACAGTCATGGCTTCCATGGGAAATCATCCTCTACCACTTTGGGTTCTCAAACTCTATCTCTGAGGTTACAGTTGCTTCCTGTATTAGTTTCTGATTGCAGCAGTAATAAATCACCACAAACTTGGTGGCTAAAAACAACACAAGTTTATTAGCTTACATTTCTGGAATTCAGAAGTCTGAACAGTATTAACTGGACTCAACACAAGGTGTCGATAGGGTTATTACTTCTGAAGGCTTTTCGGGGAGAGTCCTTTCCCAGCTCTTAAAGGATGCCTGCATTCTTTGGCTCATGGCCCGATCCTCCATCTTCAAACATGGCAGAGTAGCATCTCCTTTCCTCTCTGACCTATGCTTCTGTCCTTACATTCTCTAACTCTGACCTCCCTGTCTCCTTCTTATAAGGACCCTTGTGATTACTTTGGGCCCACCTAGATAATCTAGGATAGTCTCCCTATCTCAAGATCCTTAACGTTAGCACATCTGCAAAGTCCCTTGTGCTATATAAGGTAATATAGGTCCTGGGGATTAAGACGTGGATGGACACCTTTACAATCCATTATCCACTGTACCACACTTCCCAAGGGCATTCTGTGTTTAGTGTGTTTGTAGCTTTGTATCCTCAGACCTCCCATAGCTGACTGAATACTTGCCTACCCTTTAGAACGTGGGGCCTTTAGACAACTAACTTCTTACTGCCATGAGCAGATCACAGAAGGGGTTGTACCCCTAGGTGATCATCCAAGTTGTACACGTTTACCCACACTCAAGGTGCCCCAGAGCCTGAAGAGACGCCTGGGGAAACAGAGCCCCCACCCACCCTCCTGCTCCTTTCGCATCACCTGCCCAGTCATTTATGAAGCTGCTGCTGTCCATTTTTGTGTTATATAAAAATTCATGTCAGAAGTAGGCTGAGCAATAATTTTTTTTATTGATTTCAGAGAAGAGGGGAGAGGGAGAGAGACAGAATCATCAGTGATGAGAAAGAATCATTGATCAGCTGCCTCTTGCACGCCCCACACTGGGGATCGAGCCCGTAACCCAGGCATGTGCCCTCCCAGGAATTGAACCATGACCTCCTGGTTCATAGGTCAACACTCAACCACTGATCCATGCCGGCCAGGTGCAATAATTTTGTTGTTGTTCAGGTGCGATAATTTTTAGTCATTTTCCAGAGCAGTATTTCTTTCATTTGTTAACTTGTTTTATAAATTGTTAGAGAAGTGCTCTGTCTTACAGTAAAATATAAGCCCAGTAATGTGACTTCAGTCCTGCAATGTGACTTCAATCCTGCAATGTGACATCCCCCTGCAGGCTTCTCTCCTCTGATGTTCTTTGTTTTATGATTCAATTCTGCTTTAAGCTCTCCACTATTTCTTTTGTTGTCTTCGCTTTCCTCAAAGGCCTTTTCTGTGTGTGTGTGTGTGTGTGTTATAATTTCTGGCACCTTCCCTCAAGATTTGAAGCGTCTGAAAACCTCTTACTGTGTCCTGACCACACTGATTGCCCATGGACCCTTAGAACAATAGTGAAAGTAATGAAAAGAGGTCTTATTCCTCCCTTGAATTCTGCTTAATATTTATAACCCCTGAAGTCAGCATGTTCACTTTGAGAATACAATGGAACACAGTGTTTTCATTCTTTTTAATTCCTTGAAGCGGCTCCCGGTGCTCTCTGTTATTTCATACACTGTTTATTGGTTTCAGTCCCAAGAGGAACTACAGGAGTACTGCCGACATCATGAAATCACCTATGTGGCCCTTGTGTCAGATAAAGAAGGAAGCCATGTCAAGGTAAAGACCAGAGAAAATCTTTCACGATTCAGTAGATTTCCAAAACTCTGTTAACTGTGGAACACCCAACTTCCCACCTGCCTGTGGGTGGAAACCCATTATTTTGTTCTCCCTCTGAATTGCTGGACTCATTATTGGAGAGAATCATCATAATAAAAGGCTAGAGGCATCACGACTGAAAGACCAAACGACTGGTCACCATGAGGTGCATGGAGCACCTCTGGGGACCTCCCCCTACTCCCATCCCCCACCCCATCCCCAGGGACGCTGGCAGCATAGGCAGAGCATCGTGGGGTGCTGGCAGCATCCACGGAGCGTGCGAGGCATCGTGGGGCGGCGGACATGGCCCTGACTACAGGCTAGGCTTAGGGGACCCTACACACGCAGGATTTAATCGTGCACGGGGCCTGTAGTATAAAATAAGAAAGAGAGAGACTGAACACTTCCTTAGAGCTTAAAAAAAATGGTGGCTGTAGTTTTTCCTAATTTTCTTCCCTCGTTTTCTTTTTCCATCCAAGAAAATAATAATAATTAGAGGTGATACTGCTGACTGGCATATTCTCTGGCTACTTACTAACCAGTTTTACTGTATTGCATGTAACTAAAAATGCTCAAACTGAAACAACCTCATAACCTTTATTTCTGTTTTTAAAGGAAAAAAAATCGAAATCAACATTTTTCTCCTTGTTTTTCTCTTATAATGTCTTTGTCTGGTTTTAATATGACAGTAATATTGGCTTCATAAAATGAACTGGACAGTGTTCTCTCCCTTTGTGTTTTCTGGAAGATTTGTTTAGAATTAGTATTATTTAATCCTCATTTATTTGGTGAAGTTCACCAATAAAGCCACATGGGCTTAGATATAGAGCTATTCAGGTTGCCTCTTTCTTCATAAGTTTTGGTAGTTTGTATCTTTCCTAGAATGTTTCCATTTCATCTAAGTTTCCAAATATTCCCTATTCATTTTCACTATCTGTAGGATCTGTAGTGATATCCTCTTTCATTCCTGACATTGGTAATTTATGTCTCCCATCTTTTTTTTTTCTTGATCAGCCTGACCAGAGGTTTATCAATTTTGTCTTTTCAGAGAACCAGCTTTTGTTGTCTGCGTTTTCTCTATATTTTATCTGTTTTCTATTTTTTTGATTTCTATTCTTTTTTTTTTAACCTGCTAATTTTAGATTTAGTTTATTTTTCTAGTTTCTTCTACAGAACTTTACATCAGGGTTTGACAGACTACAACCTACATACAGGCCAAATCCAGCCCACAGCCTATTTTTGCATGGCCTGTGGGCCACAAACCCTTTTCATGTTCTTTGTTTAAAAAGAAAAAGTGTGTGACAAAGAGTGTGTGACCTGCAAAGTTTTAAATGTTTACTATCTAGCTAGCCCTTTACAGAAAAAAAAAAAAATGCTGGCCACCTGGTGTAAATTTCACTCTACATACTGCATTAGTTGCATACCATTTATTTAGTACTTTTTATTTTCACTTAGTTCAGAATATTTCTAATTTCCTTGATGATTTCTTCTTTTATCCATAGGTTGTTTAGAAGGGTGTGTTTCAATTTCCAAATATTTGTGTATTTTCCAGATATATTCCTATAACCACTTTTAGTTTAATTCCTTTGTGACCAGAAATCATACTCTGTGTGATTTCAGTCCTTTAAATAATGGTCTGTTATTGTAAATGTTTCATGTACACTTGAAAAGAAGGTGTATTCTACATTGTTAGGAGGAGTGTTTCGTAAACATCAATTTGTGCATATTAGTTGATACCATTGCTTAAATCTTCTATATCTTTCCTAACTTATTTGTCTGTTTGTTCTATCAGTTACTGAGGAGCATTGATCTCCAGCTATAATTGTAGGTTTATCTATTTCTCCTTTTAGTTCTATCATTTTTGCTTCGTGTATTTTGAAACTCTGTTATTTGGTGAATACACATTTAGGATTTTATATCTTCTTGATGAATTGACCTCTTTATAATTATGAAATGTTCTTTATCTCTGGTAATATTTCTTATTCTGAAGTCTTTTGGTTAGTGTTTGCATGGCTTATCATTCTCCTTCTATTTGTATCTTTATATTTAAAGTAGGTTCTTTACTAGTAGAAACAGTCACTAGTTGAGTTTTGCTTTTTTATCCAGCCTTTTAGAAATTGGTGTGGTTAGACCACTTATATGTCATGCAATTATTAAAATGATTGAATTTAAAACTACCATTTTACCATCTCTTCTTTTTCCATTTTTTTCTGTTTTCATGTCCTCTTTTAAATTATTTTTTATTCCATTTTATCTCTACTATTGGTTTACTGACTATAATTCTTTGTTTTTGATGGGATTTTTTAGTGACTTCTCTTGGGTTTATAGTACACATCTCTAACTTATCACATTGTACTTTTAAAAAATATCATGCACTTTCACATATATTACAACAGAATAATATTACAACAGAATATCTCCATTTCCTCTCCCATTTTATGTGCTATTGTTACCTAATGCTTTTTTCTACTTATGTTATAAATCTCATTGTTAATATTTTGGTTTTAATTAGTTAGTTATCTTGTAAAGTGGTTTTTAAATAAGGGGGAAATATCCTTTATATTTACTCACATATTTACCATTTCTGGAACTGTTTATTCCTTTGTGTTAAGCCAGATATCATTCTGATTTAATTTTCCTTATGCCTGAAGAATTTCCTTTAATATTTCTGGTTAGTGTAGGTCTTCTGGCAATGGATTCTCTCAGCTGTTATTGGCCTGAAAAAGTCCTCATTTCACTTTCATGTCTTTTTCTTGTTTTAAGTCATCACCAGAGGACACGTTTTTGAGAGAGAGAGAGAGAGAGAGAAAGAGAAACATTGATCGGTTGTCTCCTGTTTGCTCTGCCACTGAGTTTGTGCCCTGACTAGAATGAAACCCGCAACCTTTTGTTACGTGGGGCTATGCTCCAGCCAGCTGAGTCACCTGGCCGGGGCTCACTTTCATTTCTTAAAGTTATTTTTGCTAGTATAGAATTCAAGATTCATAATTTTTCTTTTTCTACTTTGAAGACGTGTTTTATTCTCTCCTAACCTGGTTTAAAATGTTTGCTTTGATCCTCTGAATATAATGTGTCCTTTTTTTCCTGTCAGCTTTTAAGATTTTTTTTGTCATTGGTTTCTGCGATTTGAATATGATGTGCTGCCCTGTGGTATTCTTTGTTTCACAGGGCTTCTTTGACCTGTAGATGTATAGTACTTATCAAATTTGGAAATATTTTAGACATTATTTCTTCAAATTTTTTTTATTTTTTTTTAACTTTATTTTTATTGTTGACACTATTACAGATAGATAGAACGACCACAACCATATTAACAAACCAAAAACCTGTGCACAGAAACAAGATGAAAAAATATATCAAGATGTTAACCACTATTTCTTCAAATTTTTTGTCCCTTTCCCTCCTTTACTTCTGGGACTCTGATTATAGTATATTAATTATTGATATTGCCCCACAGCTCAGACTCTTTTTTGTTTTATTGTGTGTCCCACTCCCCCCGCTTTATTTTGAATGAGTCCCAGATCTTTTCTGCAATCTCGAATCTGCTTTTAATCCCATACAGTGCATTTCTTATTTCAGATATTATATTTTTTTTCATCTGTACAAGTTACATTGTGTTTTTTTTAATGTCTTCCATTTCTCTCATTGTGGTTCTTATTTGGTTTATATTCTTTATAAGATTTTAAATGGGTGTTTTAAGGTACTTGTATACTAACTCCATCATCTCTGTCATTTCTGGGGCTATTTCTATGTATTAATGTTTCACCTGGTTATGAGTCATATTTTTTAGCACTTTGCATTCCTAATAATTTTTATTGGTTGTTGGACATTATGAATTTTACATTTTTGGGTGCTGGGTTTTCTTATGCTCCCGTAAGCTCTGTTGGCCTTTGTTCTGGAATATAGTTAGGATCTTTGGATTCTATTTGATCCTCTCCAGGCTTGATTTTAAGCTTTATTAGGGCAGGTTCAGGGCAACTTTTAGTCTTGGCCTAATTTAGTCCCTAGCAGTGCCCTTCGGAGGATTCTGCCTCATGCCCTATGTATTATGAGATCTCTCTACTCTGGTAAGGACAAGAACTATTCCCAGTCCTGTGATTCCAGAAATTATTATGCCTACTTATTTCTGGTGGTTGTTTCTTCAGCTGTGGATGGCTTCCTGTCACCCATGCCAGGTCAGTACCTCTGCCAAAGATGTGAGTGGAATCTTCTGCAGAGCTTCAGAAATATTCCTCTGTGAGTGTGTGGCTCTCTCCTCTTTGGTCGTCTGCCCCACAATTTGTAGCCAACTTGGCCTGCCTAAACTTCAACTCAGCAAGACTCCTAGTCTCTGTTTAGGTACCCCTCCCCGGCACTGCAGTCTGCAAACTTCTTCAACACAATAACCTGGGCCCCTTGTAGGATAATAATCCTCCACTGCTTATTGTCCAATGTCTGAAAACCATTGTTTATGTTTCATCTGGTTTTCTAGTTTAAGGCAGGAGGGCAATTCTTGTAGTAGTTAATCCTTCATGGACAGATTTGGAAGTCCCCACCGGCAGTCTGGTTGTTAGTCACAAAACCATCAGTTACCCTACATTCCACTGATCAGGCCTCATCTAGAGCAGTGACTGCTCCTGCAGTATTACCAGGAGATGACTGTCCTCTGCTGATAATTCCAGTGTCACAACACACTGCTGTTATGGTTAGCACATTTTAGAAACTTGACTAAGAATCCGCTTCCCAATAAGTACAATCACTGGTCCTAGTTCTACCCTCTGGAGTAGTTAAGGTAACAAATCTAATTTTTCCTGCTTCTCTCAGCTACCTTCAAATAAATTTTAGGAGTCCGCTGCCATGCCACTTTAACTGTCCTCTGTTCTGGTGTAAACATTCCAGTTACTGAAGCCATTCCTCATCACATGGTTTCCAGATCCTTGACCCTCTTAACCTCCTCTAGACATACTTCACTGTGTCACTGTCTGTCTTTAAATGTGATACTAAAATTTTACAGAGTGCTCTAAGCATGTTCTGATTAAAAGGAAAGGGTCTGTGACCTCCCTCCATCCAGATACCATATTTCTCCTAATACAGCCTACAAGTGAATTCTTAGCAACCATATGGTTCCTTTGGCTCATACTGAATTTATCATCAACTAAACCCATTAGGCTTTTCACAGTTATTACCAGGTCTGGCTGGCCTTCCACAATGAGGCTTTAAATTCAGGACTTCATATTTATCTCCATTAAATATGATTTTGTTCATTTCAACATTGTTCCAGCATCTCCAGCTCTTTTCAGTCTTGATTCTGCCTCTATTAATGATGGATCGATAGCATCACCTTCATATATGAAGGGCAAGCCATCACTTCATTCAGCAAATGCATTTTAAGCATTCATTGTGGGAGGGGTTACATTGAGGCCCATGCAGAGTACAGGGACATTAAGCCACAAGCCCTACTGTCAAGGATCCTGTAATCTAATAGGAAACATAAGACATTTGTGCATGATTATGACCTAGAAAATGCTCAACGCCATGAAGTTCTTACAGAGAAAGTTCTCTGAGGGTTCATCAGCCTAGTAGATTATTTCAGAGGTAGCAAGGACGTCTACAGGGTGGAGGTGGCATTTATACTGGAACCTCAAAGATGGGCAGGATATAGGTATGTGCTGAAAGGGACTTTTAAGCAGAAGGAATAGCAAAGGTAATGGTAGTTCTTTCCGTAGATTGTCCGAAAGATAGAGTCAGGCCAGCAGAGAACTATTCTGGTATTACTCTCAATAGTCTGTTTTGGATTATAAAGAAGGGGACTTCAGCCCTAGCTGGTTTGGCTCAGTGGATAGAGCATCAGCCTATGGACTGGAGGGTCCCGGGTAGGATTCCAGTCAAGGGCACATGCTTGGGTTGTGGGCTTAATCCCCAGTAGGGGGCGTGCAGAAGGCAGCCGATAAGTGATAGCTCTCATCATTGATGTTTCTATCTCTATCTCCGTCTCCTTTCCTCTCTGAAATCAATAAAAATATATTTTAAAAAAAGAAGAAGAAGAAGGGGACTTCAGCAGGAGAGAATGGTTCTAGCTAGATCATGGAGAGCCAAGAAAATTTGGACTGTATTTAGCTACTAATAGGGAGCCAGTGTATGTTTTTAACAGAAAGGGACAACAGAATTGTATATGAAAAAAATTAACCTGCAGGGATGTGTAGTATGGAAAGGAGCAAGGGAAAGTTGAAGACAGGGATAGCAATGGGAAGAATATCGGGCTATCCCCAAGCCAAGGCTGAGTGCTGGCCATACAAGTGGAGATGAAAGGACAGGCGCCATAAAAGTAGGATGACAGGACTTGGGTTTGAAAAGGAGAGGGAGGAGTTGTAGAAACCTTGGTGACTGACCAGAGGATGTTTAAGAAGAAGACTATATGAAAGAAAGAAATTAAGTAGGAGTAGGCTTGTCTTGGCCTTTTTTTTAAAAAAAAAAAATCCTATCATCTATGATAAACTATTCTAGTCTAGACTTGGGTTTCTCAACAGCCACGCTTTGACTTCTTGGGCCAGATCCTTGTGAGGCTGCTGTCTTGTGCATTGTAGGCTGTTTAGCAGCATGCCTAGCCTCTACTTGCTCAATGCCCCCACAGTTGTCACAACCAGAAGTGTCTCTGACCAAATGTCCTGTGGGGAGCAAAACTGCCCCTAAACTGTCGCCTTGTCTTACTATAGAATTCTGATTTAGCCTTTTGGCTTCTGAAATGATGGATCTGTTTCACTCTTTTTAAGGTTAAGTCTTTTGAGAAGGAAAGGCAAACAGAGAAACGTGTGCTGGAGTCTGATCTTGTGGACCATGTTATGCAGAAACTGAGGACTAAAGTGAATGATGAAAGGACTATCAGGTAACTGTAATAAACAAAAGCCCAGAAAATCAGCTGGGACTATCTATATAAAACATAGGCTAATTTACTTTAAAAATCAATTTGATCCTTTTTGGAAATAAAGATAGGTCTGGATAACTTTCAGTGAATCTTTCTATTGTTCTGAATAACTCAGCAGTTTAATTATATGACCCCCTGTGTAAGACTAGTTGTTTCTTACTTTCAACATTTTTCTCTGGAACATGTCCAAGAATATTTTATCATTTTGAAAGGGCTAAGCTGCCAAACTCTGTCTGCCATTATCTTACTTGGTCTGTTAATCAGTGAATTTTGATAGTGTTTTGTCTAATATGTTCTGTGAAGAGATCTCATATACTCATGATGGGAATCTAAATTGGTGCAACTGTCTGGATAGGAATTTAATGAAGTAAGTTTTAAAAGCCTTAAGACTGGCTAGTGACGTCAGAGGAATGGCAGCATAAGGGTGCTTCTTTTCCTCTCCCCCTGACATTTCAACAAGTTAACCATCTTTTCAACAAATAAGTCCCTGCTCAATACAGATGCACACCTGAGAGACCTGCACACTGAAACACCTAAAGGTGGGCATCTGGGGAAAAACAGGGCAGCGAGAAGGCAGGAAAGCGCAGACGGCCCGCATATGCAGCCCTGCAGCTCAGCTGGGAGCGCACAGCCTGGCCTAGAGAGGGGAGAAAGCCAGTGGTAGTAGGCACTTCCTTGGGCCTGGAGGAACAGAGGGATGGGGGGCGGGGGGGGGCAGGGGCAGGGGGAGCAGGGAGCAGCCTTTGAGTCACAAGCATGAGCAACGAGAAAGAACAGTGACTGAGTCAGCAGACGCCCAGAGAGAACATGGGGCTCTGCCATGCGGCTCCCCACTGCTGGGCCGGGCGGTGGTGTTTCAAACAAAGAAAGGAAACCACAGAGCCTTGCTGCTGCTTCGCTCCCAAAACTCGCCTCCTGCTGCCCGTGAAATTGACTCCAGGAGCATATTATCTGTAAACCAAGAGCTGTTGCAATAGGTTTGCTGTTTCCCTCTGTGACTGAACCCCAGGAAGGGTGCTTGGGGTGGGACCCTGCAGAGGTCAGGGGTCACCATTACTGTGAGGGCATAACCAACTCCACCCCCAAGCAGCATGGAGGTACTGACCTATGGAAGCCAAGGAGGCTCAAATCTTGTAAAAATCTTTCGATTCAGCGCCATCTACCGTAACATAGTAGAAAGACCTCTTCAGAGATAAATGTGAAAACAAAGAGCAGCAAATACCATGAAGAACCACAGTAATGACGATGACCAGAAAGAAAACAAAAAAATTCCCAGAAAGCAGGGTGGAACACATGGAATTAGGTGATATAAATGACAGAGACTTCAAGACTACAGTTCTGAAAATACTCAACAAGAGGCGAGAAAGTACTGACAAGCAATTCAGTGCACTCAGAAAACAAATCAATGAACAAAGGGAGTATTTCTCCAAGGAAATTGAAACTTTAAAGAAGAATATATCAGAAATACTGGAAATGAAGCAGGCAATTTAGGGAGATTAAGAGTGAACTGTTGAGCATAGAAAACAGAACCAACCAGTTAAAGAAAAGAACTAGTGATATCAAAGATAGGAATCAAGAGGGAAGAAGAGAGAGACCTGAGAATAAAGAAAAATGAAAGAGCGCTACGAGACTCCCTGACTCAGTCAGAAAAAGTAATATCAGAATCACAGGCATAGTGGAGGAGGAAGAGAGGGAGCATGGCATGGAGAGTCGATTAAAACAAATAGTGAATGAGAACTTCCCACGTCTATGGAAAGAACTAGATCCTCGAGTCCAAGAAGCAAACAGAACACCTAGTTGCTCCAATCCAGGAGGCCCTCTCCAAGGCACTCGGTGATAAAGCTGTCAAAAATTAATGACAAAGAAAAAATTCTCAAAGCATCCAGGGAAAAAAAGGAAGTGACCTACAGAGGAAAACCCATTAGAATTTCATCTGACTTCTCAGCAGAAACTCTACAAGCCAGAAGAGAGTGGAGCTGAATATTCAAACATCTGAAAGAGAAATTACCACCCACGAATAATATATCCAGCAAAATTATCCTTTAGATATGAAGGGAAAATAAAGACATTTCCATACATATAGAAGCTGAGGGATTTTTTCACACAAAAAAACCTCCATTGCAGGAAATACTCAAGGGAGTTATTCTACCTGAAACAAAGAACATGGCACAACACTACGAGTAAGATCCCCCAAAACTTACAGCATAAACAGGGATAACTTGTGACAACAAAAACATACAAGAGGAAGGGGGAAAGGGCTGAACTGGCAAAGGAAGATGAAGATCAGATATATTAAAAATATCCCGTATTCATGGATTGGAAGAATCAACATAATTAAAATGACCATATTACCCAAAGCAATATACAAATTTAATGCAATCCCCATCAAAATCCCAGTGCCAATTTTTAAAGAAATAAGATAAGAAATCATCAGATTTGTATAAAACCACAAAAGACCCTGAATGGCCAAAGCAAGTAAAGATAGTCTCTTCAATAAATGGTGCTGGGAAAAATGGCAAGCCACATGCAAACGAATAAAACTGGATTACAGTTTGTCCCCTTGTGCAAAAATTAATTCAAAATGGATGAAAGACCTAAACATCAGACCTGAAACAATAAGTTACATAGAAAAAATATAGGTACCAAACTTATGGACCTGGGTCATAGAGAACATTTTATGAACTTGACTCCAAAGGTAAGGGAAGTAAAGACAAAAATAAATGAATGGGACTATATCAAACTAAAAAGCTTCTGCACTGCAAAAGAAACTGGCAACAAAACAAACAGGCAGCCAACCAGATGGGAGATGATATTTGCAAATTGTAGCTCCAACAGAGGTTTAATTTAAAAATATATATAAAGAACTCAGCACCAAAAAAACAAACAATCCAATCAAAAAGTGGGCAGAGAACCTGAAAATACACCTCTCTCAAGAAGACATACAAACAGCCAATGTGAAAAGATGTTCAACCTCACTGGAAATTAGGGAAATGCAAATCAAAACTACGGTGAGATACCACCCTGTCAGAGTGGCCATTATCAACAAGACAAGCAATAACAAGTGTTGGAGAGGTTTTGGAAAAAAAGGGAGCCCTCATTCACTGCTGGTGGGAATGCAGACTGGTACAACCACTATGGAAAGCAGTCTGGCAATTCCTCAAAAAATTAAGAATAGAGCTACCATATGACCCACCAATTTCACTCCTGGGTATATGCCCGAAAAACTCAAAATCATGTATTCAAAAAAATATATGCACCCTTATGTTCACTGCGGCATTATTCATGGTGCACAAGACATGGAAACAACCAAAGTGTCCTGCGGTAGAGGACTGGATAAAGAGGATGTGGCACATATGCACATGCGATACTGCTCAGCCATGAGAAAGGAGGGAATAGCACCATTTGCAACAACGTGGATGGACCTTGAGAACATGAAGCTAAGTGAATAAGTCAGTCAGAAAAGGCTAAGAACCATGTGATTTCACTTATATGTGGGATATAAAACTGAAACTCATGAACACAAACAGCATGTGGTGGTTGCCAGAGGGAAGGGAGTTGACTTTGGGTGGTGGGCACATGGTGCAATATAGAGATCTTGTAACACAGAAACCCACACCTGAGTGGTGGGTTGTGGGTGACAGTGATGGGTGACAGTTTATGTTGACCAATGTCACCCCAATAAATTTAATTTAAAAATTAAATGCTACTGGTATCTAGTAGAGACCAGGGACGCCACTGAACATTCTACAGTGCACAGGACCTACCACCCACCCCCAACAAAGAATTATGTGGCTCAAAATGTTAATAGTGTCAAGACTGAGAAATCCTGGGTAATATAAAATAAATGTTTTTGTCCTGGCCAGTTTGGCTCAGTGGATAGAGTGTCGGCCTACGGACTGAAGGGTCCCAGGTTCAATTCTGGTCAAGGGCACATGCCTGTGTTGCAGGCTCAATCCCCAATAGGGGGCTTGCAGGAGGCAGCCGATCAATCTCTCATCATTGATGTTTTTCTCTCTCCCTCTCCCTTCCTCTCTGAAATCAATAAAAATATATAAAAAATAAAAATAAATGTTTTGCTCTCTTCTCCCTCCCTGGCTCTGCCCCCTCCCATCTGCACCTAGCTTCCATAAATTCATCATTAGGCTTTTTCCGAGGGAATATGTTTTTGAAGTCACCAGGTTTTAAGGGCTGCAGATCCAAATCAAAGACAGAGATTTAGAAGAGAAAACAAAAAGTCAACTAATTAATAGTGAGTACATGAATACTATTAAGACAATCGGCCAAATGGGATTTAGCTTTAGCAGGAAAGGTTTAAAATCTTTCCTCCCAAATAATTATTTCCCAAGATAGAATGCTATTGTCTCTCAAAGGCTAGAAAGTCTTTGAAAGAATATCCATTCACAGCTTTTGAAAGAATCTCCTTATTTACTAAATGTTCTGTGGGTGACAGCCAAGGTTGCTGCCATAATGAAGGAGGGACCTGCCTGTGCTAATGTTTCCTTGTATTGTGAGGGGAACGGAAAGAACACCCATTACATTTCATTGAAATTAGCTTCTTATATTGAGCCAGGATTTCAAACAGCTGAATAGATCAGAATGTTGTCTTTAGGCATTTGTTAATTTGAAATGACATCCTTTATAATTTTTACCTGCTCTTGACTAAAAGCATAATTAAGTGCAAATTAGTTGTTTTTGTTTTTCCTTCACTAATAACCAATACTTATGAAATATTTTTATATTGAATTTAAAAAATGATTCACTGTAAGTAATCTGTGTTGCCTTTGGCTTATTGACTGTTTTCTTTTTTTTTTTTTTTTTTTTTTGGTTGTTTTTAGAGAAGCTTCCGATAATCTCGCAGTACAAAATCTGAAGGGGTCATTTTCTAATGCTTCAGGTATAATTACTAATTACAATCTAGACATAATAATGCTTTTAGTGTGTGTGTGTTTTCTGTAAGCACTATGTGGCTAACTCCTTGTTGCATCAAGTATATATATTTTTAAGTAAGTTATATATATAATTAATTGTACCAAATAGAATTTATCCCTATGCTTTGAAACTCACATCTTAGAAAAATAACAAGATAATTACTGGTGATTAATGGGCATTTGGTGACTTCTGATCCTGGTATTCTTTGTCTTAATATCTTATTTTTACAAGTGGTTTAATCTTTCTTCAACTTAGTTTATAGTATAGATTTATTAAATGTGGATACTTTTCCTGGAAATTTTCCCCATGCACAGGATTAAAGAAAAGTATTTTGAAATCCCTTGGGGTAAGAATATATATATATATATATATATATATATATATCTATATTTTTTTTTTTTTTTTTTTTTCCTTCATGAAAGCTGAGCAGGAACAGTGGTGATAGTTATGCCTTTAGTTTCATCACATCTATCTTACTGAAAAATAAGTGTCCTAATTAAGTCCACAAGAAGACATATTTGGCTTTTAACAGAAGTGGATCTTTTTGGTTCATTTCTGTTAGCATTGACTCTCTGTCACCATCAGATTTCAAATACTTTGAGAGATTTAAGGACTGTTAGTCTCAGAGATAATGTTTTGTTTTTTTCATGGGTACATGAGGTTTGGGTGACTCATATCGCCTCCCTTTGTTTTTGTCACTCCCACGCCCACCTGAGAGAAGGCTGTTGGTTTTGACGGAAGCATCCAGACTGCTGGGTGTTGAGGTTCTGGGTTCTCCCTGAGCAATTGTGGGCAGTTGCAGAGACAGAAAACAAGGCCCAGACATCATCTAGCCCCACTGAGTCACCCCAGAGGGATTCTATTAATATTCTCCGTCCTCTCGGTGTTAGAGAACATAGGACCAGAGAAGGCCTGATTCTGAGGCTCTCTCTGTTTCAGGTCTGTTTGAAATCCATGGAGCAGCCGTTGTCCCCACTGTGACTGTGATAGCCCCAGAGAAGCTGTCAGCCAGCACTAAGCGGCGATATGAGACTCAGGTGCGTTAGTGTCCAAGGCTGTCTAAGGTGAGCTACAAAGGAAGGAAACAGGAAAGGAGAATAAGAGAGTGTTCTGGAAATATTTTCCTTCTCACTTCCCTAACTTGGTGGCTTCTGGAAGTTGCATCAACAGCCATCTCTCTGGCACCAAGATTTTGCCACATCCATCCTCCAAAGAGGCGTCAGTGTGGACTGTGGGCCCCTAGAAGCAGCTGTCAGAATTATTGGATCTACACAAAAGCTTTCTCATCTGGCTCTAATGGCAGATGGAGTTGGGGGGGGGGGGGGTGGTGTTTTTTTTTTTTAAATATATTTTTATTTATTTCAGAGAGGAAAGGAGATAGATAGAAACAGCAATGATGAGAGATAATCATTGATTGGCTGCCTAAATGGAGTTTGTTTTTGCTTTAAATAACAAAGCAGAAGAGATCTATCCCAAGACTTGAGGCAAAAATATCTTTACATATATTTTGGTATCTATTATCTGCCTGATTCTGTGCTAAGTGTCATGTAAAACAAAAGACATAGGACATGGCCCCACTCCTCAAAGAGTTTGTAACCTTAGAAGCATATGCATTTTATGCTTGGAGAACAATACATGTGAATAAGTAACAGAATGCTGAATGAAATATCTATAATAATAAAAGCATAATATGCTACTTAGACCGGACATCCTTACAGAGGAAGTCAGGGCTGCAGCCTGTGATCAAGGCAGCCGCCATGGCTACGAGGGAGGGATCCAGGCAGCCACCACGGCTGCAAAGGCCTACTCCTGCACGAATTTTGTGCATCGGGCCTCTAGTATTTAATACGAGTGTTAGAGTGTATTACAGACACACGGGAGAGACAGAGGTCAGTGTTTGCTTCAGAGATGGTCCCTGAGGGATTGAAAGGGGCAAGGAGAACAGGTTAGGGTTTTCCAATTGGGAGGGACGGAAGGAAAGGCGGCATGGACAGTGCTAATGAGCACGGTCAGGATGCCAGCCTCAATTGGGAAGAAGTGAGTGTTGGAGAGCAGTCATTTTTTAGAAATGTAATTAGATTGAAATACAGAAGATCAGGTTACCTCATTTTTGTAAGCTCTCCTGGCTATTTCTCAGGATGTTGGGTGGAAACTAATTTTTCACATCTTTCTACCGTATTTCAGTTTCATGTTCTCGTTGCTACCACCTTCCCCTTTTTCCAAATTTAGCTTAATACTGAAATCTCCCTGCTTCCACATGAGTTTCACCACACTGAGCTTTTTACTAGGTGTCATCTCAAAATTATAAAGAAATAAGCAACTTTCATGGGTTTATTAAACAAATTATAGATAGGCTACAAAGTCTCATTTCCCGATATCATAATGGGATACACATACATCTTTCTGAGGCGGATTAAGTGCAAATTCTAGGCCTAGGTTTGTCACCTGTGATTGTTTCCTGGAATAGGACATACAATGGCAAGAAAGATGGCTTGGTTTGACAGGTTCTGAATTCTGACATGTTTTCTTTTAGGTACAAACCCGACTTCAGACCTCCCTTGCCAACTTACATCAGAAAAGCAGTGAAATTGAAATTTTGGCTGTAAGTTGCTTTCTTTAACCTTTTGAGGATGGCGTCTGTCCACACTGTCGAAGTAGTTTCCTCAAAGGTCAGGCTTTTTTGCTCGGTGTCAGCAGTATTGGCGTACAAGCCTGTTATCACTGATGTGAATCTCGTGTAATCTAAACAACTGGGGAGAACAATTGAAGGTTTTGTGTTTGTTTCTCCTACTTCCTTCCTCTGAAGTGAAAATGGAAATCATTTTTCTAAATGTTTCAGGCCTTTGCCTCACTAAGCCTACACTGAGTGAGGGTAGCAGTGTCAAACCTCTGGAGTGCGTGCAGTGTGTGGGACTAGGAGTATCCTTTCACCAGGGCTGAGGCTTGCCGTGCGTGGTGCATTAAGTCTGCTCTATAGCACAATAGCATCCCGGACTCTGCCAGCCACTTCATGTTGCTCCGTCCACAGTGGCACCGTCATCACACGTCAGTATGTGCTGCCAGGGGTTCTCTGACAGATGATGTACATTTTTGTGTATTGACAGGTGGATCTACCCAAAGAAACAATCTTACAGTGTTTATCATTAGAGGTAAGCAAAACAAACTCTTCTGCATTGTGGTTTTTAAAATCCCAAAGCTTTGCCAAAAACAAAAACAAAAACAAAACCACTGAAAATGGTATTTTCTTAGTGATGTTAGGTATTTTTTGTCAGTTCCAGGAATTTGGAAACTTGTTCCTTTATGTGACATATATATTACTAAATCAGATTTTAAAAGAATCAGGCTTTTCTGGTGACTTTCTTTTAAATTTCAGAGATTATTTAACAAATAACTAGTGCTTTTATTGAGTATCAGGCTCTGGCAGGCCTTGTCCTAAGCATTTTACAAATCTTAAACTCATTTAATCATAACAAACCCAAGAGAGAGGTACTATTGTTATCACCATTTTATAGGGAACAGAAGTAAAGAGGTTAAATATCTTACTCAAGGTCACCCAACTAGTAAGTAGTAGAGCCAGTATTTGAACCTAGGTAAAGTAGTGGAGTCAGTGTTCTTAACCACTGCTAGTATACATGTCATACCTTCATTCCAACTAGGGAAGCTCATTTATAGAACTAGAAGTGTATGGAAGATCTTTCTGTAAAAATTTAATTTAGGTACTTTTTTATGTGTCTCCCCCCCCACACACAAGTACGTACCCTAATTATCAAATAACCAAATAACTTGTTAAATTTTGAATAGTTAAACCTTTGCTATTAAGAATGCTTAACTGCCGAAACCGGTTTGGCTCAGTGGATAGAGCGTCGGCCTGCGGACTGAAAGGTCCCAGGTTCGATTCCGGTCAAGGGCATGTACCAGGGTTGCGGGCACATCCCCAGTACTAGATGTGCAGGAGGCAGCTGATCGATGTTTCTCTCTCATCAATGTTTCTAACTCTCTATCTCTCTCCCTTCCTCTCTGTAAAAAATCAATAAAAATATATTTTAAAAAAAGAAAAGAATGCTTAACTATAATCATAGGTATAGGTGATTTTTGCAACATCATATCAAAGAATACTTTGTCTAGCCCTAACCGGTTTGGCTCAGTAGATAGAGCGTCCGCCTGTGGACTCAAGGGTCCCAGGTTCGATTCCAGCCAAGGGTATGTACCTTGGTTGCAGGCACATACCCAGTAGGGAGTGTGCAGGAGGCAACTGATTAATGTTTCTAACTCTCTATTCCTCTTCCTTCCTCTCTGTAAAAAATCAATACAATATATTTTTTTTTTAAAAAGAATACTTTGTCTATCCAGATTAAATCAGATGAAAAATGAACTTTGCCCCAAAACTAATGCTTCCTACTGTATTTCCTGTTGTTGTATTCTTTTTTTTTTTTTTAATATATTTTATTGATTCTTTACAGAGAGGAAGGGAGAGAGAGAGTTAGAAACATCGATGAGAGAGAAACATCGATCAGCTGCCTCCTGCACATCTCCTACCGGGGATGTCCCCGCAACCCAGGTACATGCCCTTGACCGGAATCGAACCTGGGACCTTTCAGTCTGCAAGCCGACGCTCTATCCACTGAGCCAAACCGGTTTCGGCAGTTGTTGTATTCTAAGTAAGCATATACCACTACACTGGCAGTGTATTATCTTATGGTCCATTCAGATGGATGCACATCAGAGGTGGTATGTCCATATTACAAAAAATAGACAGTAGGCAGCAATAACTGGTCTAAAGTCAGATCAGCACACACGGTGCTGCTGTATTGTTAACCAGATCTAATAAGGTGATCTGCTGTAAAGAAAACTGATGCTTCAAGGAGGAACCCCAGCAGTTTGCCCAGCAGTTCCAGTATTGCCCTATAATGATTTCTTCAGTATAACTAAAGGGGGGAATGGCATTGGACTTTCATTAGTGACCCAGAAAAATGCCACTTAATAAACCCTAGTACCTGTTGTTAAGTCTCACTTATGTTTTCTAGTGGGATGCTGATGAACAGGCATTTAACACAACTGTGAAGCAGCTGCTGTCACGCCTGCCAAAGCAAAGATACCTGAAAGTAGTCTGTGATGAAATTTATAACATCAAAGTAGGAAAAAAGTAAGTTATCACTTAGGCACCGCAGATTTCAAAATGGGTTAAAACTCGAGGAGGGGTTTTTAAGTGACATAGTTTATTGTCTAGAGGTTTGATGACTGATAAGCTGTTATTGTTAGAACTGCAACTCAGGACTGAACCACAGTCATGATCTTGTCAACCACAAAACCGAAGTCTCAGAAGTAACTATCCCAATTATAAATTTTAATCACCCAGGTAACTCCTAGAACTATCTATCTATATATATAAAAGCCTAAACAACCTTTACGACAAAATGACCAGAATGACTGGTTGATGGGTTGCTATGATGCACACTGACCACTTGCAGATGCTCAACGCAGGAACTGCTCCCTGGTGGTCAGTGCACTCCCACAGCGGGAACACTGCTCAGCCAGAAACCCGGCTCAGAGCTGGCGAGCAGCAGCAGCAGCAGTGGTAGCCTCTCCTGCTCCACGGCGGCAAGGCAATACCGAGCAGCAGCAGCAGCAGTAATGGTGGCAGTAAGTGCAGCAGGGCCTAGATGAGCTGCGCCCGACCCCGGCTGGGGCTTCTCCCCAGCCACCTGCTGTTTCAACACTGCTACATCCCCCGAGGGTCCCAGATTTCAGGAGGATGCAGGCCAGGCTGAGGGACCCCACCCATGCACAAATCTGTGCACAGGCCTCTAGTGTTTAAATAGAAAAACAGCTGTGACTACTTTGCTTTATGTCCTCATGTCAGAAGCCAGCAGTTCACATTCTCTTCCGTTTAAAAGGCAATGACAAAGTCTGTGAAGCGAATGGTGGTCTCCTTGTGTAGGACCTTATACTGCAGACCCTTACCAGTCACAGCTTTTGTAAAACTTGTGCAATGTTTTAGTGCCTAGCCTTCCATCTTGTTTTTAATTGAACAAAACTCCTACAGTTAGGTGCTCTAAAAATAAATTTTTACTAAGCCTGTTCTCTATCCATTATACTGATCCTACTTTTTCCCTTCTTTTGCAGGGTGTCCGTGCTATTCCTGTATAGCTACAGAGATGACTACTACAGAATCTTATTTTAATCCTAGAGAACAGTCATTACATTGTTCAGACAGGAACTGTAAAATGTTGTACATTCATTGTAATTTTAAATTAACTTTACATTCTAAGAAGCTGTCACGCAAAGTGGAGCTTTATAAGTTTTTCATTTGTAATATATATATATAAATTTATCTTTTGCAATATAATAAATGCTTTCATATATTTCCTTTTTAATTGCAAATCTATTGACATGAAAGGTTTTGTGGAGCTAGAAGACAGGAAAACAGCCTTGTTCTTCCCTTAGCTCTAATGACTAACTCATGAAAATGTCCAAACTGAAGGGCATAAAGAAGTCAAATATCATTAACTTGTAATCTTTAGTCTTAATTTTGTAATATGCTTATCCTAAGGTGATTAAGCAAACTCTAATTTGACTATAAGAATTCATTCAAATTTGCTAAAGGAACTATGATAAAATTATATAGCCTGGCTGTGGTTGCATAATGGTTAGCATCCACCTATGCACCAAAGGATCTTGGGTTTCATACCCAGTCAAGAGCATATGCCCAGGTTGTGAGCTCCATCCCTGGTAGGGGCCATGCAGGAGGCAGTCAATCCATGTTGCACTCTCTTCGATGGTTCTCTCCCTTTCCCTTCCTCTCTCTGAAAAATCAATAAACTATTCTTAAAAAAAAAAAAAAAAAATTTATATAGCCAGTTGGGAAGAATACCCATGAGCTAACACAACTTTTTTTTTTTTATTTTATTGATTTTTTACAGAGAGGAAGGGAGAGAGATAGAGAGTTAGAAACATCGATGACAGAGAAACATCGATCAGCTGCCTCCTGCACATCTCCCACTGGGGATATGCCCGCAACCCAGGTACATGCCCTTGACCGGAACCGAACCCGGGACCTTTCAGTCCGCAGGCCGACGCTCTATCCACTGAGCCAAACCGGTTTCGGCGCTAACACAACTTTTAATAAAATTTTCAGGTTTCAATACCAATAACCTAGAAAATAGGGCTAAAGGCTATTCATAATCACATCATCCCAGAATCAGTCCTTACTGCCAGGAATTATTAATATGGGGAGAGAAACAGAATAAATAAGAGATAGTCAGTGCTGATAAATAGACAGGTTTAATGATGCATTGTTCTTCACACAGATGCCTACAGATTCTATAACTAAAATCCAGGAATACACAAGTAGGCAACACAGACCAATTAGCCAGATCTAAAATAAACTGGCTTCCTATAACTACCCTGTAAACATCACAGCTCTTCTTCCGTCCAAAACGAACATAATCTCACATGAAAACAGTTAATGTAGGGGAACCAGAAACCTAGTTTTGTGGCCAAAAGTAAAAACCGAAGGAAAAATAGCAATTTGGTGGTTAGTTGGTGAAAGCAGGGAATCTGGAGCCCTTCACTGTGCTGCTTTGCTCTTCTTACTCTTGCTCTTTTTGTCCCTCTTCTTCAGCCCGTCCATGTTTGCTCTCAGTAGGTTTGAATAAGCCTAAAAGACACGGAGCACGACCTTAGCGGGAAGAGTTACAAATTGGTGGGGCAGCTGCCCTGTTCCCTTAATGGCTTTAGTGTGGCCAAATCAGAAAGTCTACCTGATAAAGCAAATAATACCATGTGACACTTGTACCTGAAGGAAAGTGGTGTAAGTGGAAAACACATTTTAGCAGCTTCTGCAATGCTCATCCACTGTGAGTTGCACTTCTTTTTTTTTTTAAGCAAAAACATAAATATAGGCAACTTCTTGTTCAACTTCACTATTGGCAGAGCATATCTGAAGCCTAAGATGACAAAATCTAGCTTATAAAAACTTAAAAGGAAGACAGTATCAGTGTTGAAAGTAAAATTCATAGCCTGGCAGCTCTTAATCATAAACTACTGGTAACATATCATAGGAGAGCGGTGAACCTAAATATCAATGCTCACCCAGTGTTCAATGTTATGCTGACTTGCCCTGAGAAAGGGACATAGATAACAGCAGAAACTCACCATCTGAAACTTATTCACTTCTTTGGAGCTCACCTGGAAAAGAGGAGGGGAAAATGGTCACCCCTGGTATCCATACAGTAATCCCCTGCCTCACCCTAGATAAGAACTCAAAAGCCTCATGAAGACAGCATCCTAATCGCTAAAATATTCCTTCTCAATCTCAGAGGACATGATACACTAAAGGCTATTTTCCTAATTCACTCTCCTCTGCCTGGGAAGCAGCAAAGTTTGTGCTTTTTTCCACATGAGACTTGTGCCAAGATGGGAAAGAGGCAGAATTATGTTCCTAAAGAAGCTGTGCTCCTCACCTCTATTGAAATCTCTTACACGGATGGCATCGACTTTTCTCCCTGGGTGCTGAGATGTCAAAGGACTAAGTACTACTCTTTTTTGCAGGATACATTTAAACTACTCCCCATCTTATTTTAAACCTATCTTCCTTTAATTCAGGCCTATTTAAGCAAAATGCAAGCTACCACAAGAAATCCTACCTCTAAAAATTCTTTGGGTTTTCTTATTTCGTGATACCCAACTTTATTTTTTAAAACCCCATAGCTTTACTGTAAATGTCCTCGAGATAACTGGTAAAGGGAGGCAACAACTAATTATGATCTTCAGGCTCACGAATATCCTGTACTGATGTGACTGGAAAGGGAGGCCAGTCTGGTTCTGCCCCAGCAGAATAAAGTACAGGCATATCTCAAACATTGCGAGTTTGGTTCCAGACCACCACAGCAAAGCGATTATCACAACAAAGCAAGTCACAGCCTTTTTGCTGGTGGAGGGCCTTGCCTTAATTTGTAATAAACGCAACAACTGGCAGCATAATAAAGCAATGCGTAATAAAAGCGGTGTGTCTGTATTCATTCAGAACCCAGGGAGTCTCTTGGTACTTGAGAATATAAATTTAGTCCAGAGCGCTACTGTTCCCTTTCTAGCCATATTCAGCCTCCACCTTGAAAGGGAACACTAGTGCTCTGGACTAAATTTATACTCTATCTAAAGTACCAAGTCTACATATAGCTACATGCTTACTATGTGAACCACAAAGAAAAGGAATAATTAGCTTAAAAGCATCATCTGGTGAGAAGTTGGTCATGGAAAGCCCAGCACAGTAAGCTAAGGGCATAAGTAATCATATATTCACTGCTCCTTACAATGCTACTATGAGTAAGGACCAATATGCTAATTTTATTTCTACAAAACTTTCAGCAGAACAAGTGTTTGACTCCACCTTCATTTTAATTTTGCTCTTGAGTTTTCTATTACAAAGGTAATAAAAGAATGCCCTGATCGCACCCTGGCCAGGTGGCTCAGTTGGTTGGAGTGTCATCCTATACACCAAAAGGTTATGGTTTGATTCCCAGTCAGGGCACATACCTAGGCTGCAGGTTTGATCCCCAGTCGGGACACGAATGGGAGGTAACTGATCGATGTTTCTCTCTCCCTCTCTCAAATCAATAAAAACATCGTCGGGTGAGGATTTTTAAAAAGAGGAAAAAAAAATGCAGATCCCAAAACAGCTGGGGAGCTATACAATACCCTTCATTTAAAACAAAAACAGGCCCTGGACGGTGTAGCTCGGTTGGGCAATGTCTAGTGCACAGGCTCATCCCGAGTAGGGGTTGCGCTGGAGGCAGCCTTTCGATGTTGTGTTCTCCCTTCAATGTTTCTCTCTTCTCCCTTCCTCTGTAAAAATCAATAGACTATTCTTTAGAAGATAAAATAGCCCCAGCCGGTTTGGCTCAGTGGATACAGCGTCGGCCTGCGGACTGAAGGGGCCTGGGTTCGATTCCGGTCAAGGGCACATGCCCAGGTTTCAGTCCCGATCCCCAAAAGGGGGCGTACAGGACCAGACGATCAATGAGTCTCTCTCATCATTGATGTTTCTCTCTCTCTCTCTCCCTCTCCCTTCCTCTCTGAAATCAATGAAAAATAAATGTTTCCTTTAAAAATAAAATAAACAAAAACAAAACCTGGTTCAGATATGCCACCTGCTCAGTTAAGTTTAAGTCTTTAAACTCCAAAACTGCAGTGTTAGGCACCCGACTCACCACTGTGCTAATCTTCTTTTTCCCATCAGTGGCTCTTAACAGACACTTGTTGTCTGAGGGCTCGAAGCCCTCCACTGAGCCCTTCCTCGGAATGGGTTTAGTTCGGCCATCGTCTGCAAGGAAAACGCACCTGGTGACCACAGCCACAGGGTTGAGAGGCCGGCAGAGAGCTAACAGGCGGGGGAGGAACAGAGCGGGCCCCTCCTCCACCCGCACTGCTCTAGCTCTGCTGGCCACCGGATCCGCCACCAGCTCAGGTTTGGCCCAAACCTGGACAACGACTTGCTATCTCCACTCTCCGCGGTGGGGTTGGGGACCCCGACAAGGAGAAGAGCCATGGCGGCGGGCCCCGCCGTAACCGGGACCGGCTTCAGCTGCTAAGCGCTGCGGGCGCGCCCGCCACAGCCCCTGATAGTCGTTGGTCCCTCTGCCCTGAAGGTGCCCAGTACGCGGAGGAGGGGAGGAAGGGAAGGCGGGAATGCGTCGGGGGCTGACTCCGGTTCCCCGACACCGGGCACCCGGGCTGGGCACGCGGCCTCCCCGCCCCCTCCCGGCCCCGCCGGGCCGCGGGGCTGGCTGCTTACACTTCTTGAGGGTGATGAACACGCTGCCCGACAGCCGGCACTTCTGGAAGAGCCTGGTCAGCTCCGTCAGGAACTGCAACACAACACACCAGGCCCCGTCGGGCAGCCGCAGGTCCCGCCGCGTCACGCCCCACTCCCACCCGCCCAAGGCGACGGCGGCCCGAGCTAAGCCCGAGGGCACCCTCCCCGCCCGGCCCCCACTCACCTGCTCACTCTCCAGCAGCACCATCCCGGCTCCGCCGCCCCACTCAGGCCGCAGAAGACCCAAGCAATCGGGGCCGGAAGTTCCTGCCAGGCTGGGTGGGGACTTCCGCTTTTCGATGGCAACTCTATCCCACCAATCCCTGCCTCCGCCCTCTCCCCGCCCCTGCTGCCCGCGCCTGCGCTCTGGGACGCCCCCTCCAGCCCCCGCCCAGCCCCCGCCTTTGGGCCGCCGGGATTTCACTGGCGAGAAGTCCGCTCTCCCGGTTAGAGCCGAGGGAGGACCTACGGTTTCTACCTAACAGGGCAGTGCCTCGGTTTCCCCATCCTTACCATAAGGCAGTGGTTCTCAACCTCCCTAATGCCGCGGCCCTTAATACAGTTCCTCATGTTGTGGTGACACCCAACCATAAAATTATTTTCGTTGCTACTTCATAACTGTAGTTTTGCTACTGTTATGAATCGGAATGTAAATATCTGATATGCAGGATGTATTTTCATTGTTACAAACTGAACATAATTAAAGCATAGTGATTAATCACAAAAACAATATGTAATTATATATGTGTTTTCCGATGGTCTTAGGCGACCCCTGTGAAAGGGTCGTTCCGCGGCCCACAGGTTGAGAACCGCTGCCATCAGGATAATAGTGTCCACTTCACTGGTTGTGAAGAATAAGTGAATTTCTATTAAACACCTAGAACAGTGCCTGGCACAGAGAAAGTTCTGGATAATGTTGGCTGTTACTGTTATTTTCATTATCATTATTATTCTAAATTGCCATGGCAGGTCTCTGAACACCCCCTCTTCTCCGACCAGGCCGGGTGGCCCTAAAGGACCTTTAGCAAGAAGGACTGGAACCCGGCCTTGGTTTTACCTCTGGGTTCGATCAAGAGACCCGCGTCGGAGGCCCTGCGATGCCAGGAGCCAACCTGAGCCCTAGGCTTGAAGCCCTTGGCTTGAAGTCAGCACTCCACGTGCGGTGGGTTTTCGCTGAGCCTCCCAGGCCTGTACTCGGCACTGCTGCAGGAGTTGGGGATACAACAGAACAAGGCAAGCTACATTCCCCGCTTCCTGGAGCTTGGATTAAAAGAGTAGTGAAGAAACACACAATAGAACAAGTAAGAGGTGCAGCTTCAGATAATGGTAAGCGCTGCGGACACAAGTCAAGAGGGTGATACAGCCGAGAATCAGAGGGCACTCCTTAGGTTGGGTCAGGGGAATCCCCGGGAACCGAGCGGAATGGGGACAGAACGTCTCAGACAACGGGCAGTGGGTAGGACAAAGTCCCCACAGGGAAGCAGGTCGCCCTGTTTCCACAAGGCTGGGGTGGAGTGGGAATGGAGAGGGCATTCGGAAGGAGAGTGAAGGAGTGTGGAGAGCTTGGAGAGGTAGTCATGTAGGGCCTATGGCCATGGTAAGTTTGGATTTTGTTCCAGATACAAAGAGAAGTTTCTTGTTAAGCTTTAAACAGGATAGTGACCATCTAACTTACATTTTTAAAAGATCTCCCTTTCTGTGGTGTGGAGAATGTTAGCAGAGAGATAAGGCAGGAAACAGGGAGTCCTACTAGAGCAGTGGTTCTCAACCTTGGCTGCACATTAGAATCACCTGTGAATCTTTTTAAAAATCCTGATTTCTGGGCCTCATCCTCCGGAAATTCTGTTTCTTTGTTACTAATGTTGTGGTCCCACCCCATAACAAACAGAATTTCCGGAGGATGAGGCCCAGAAATCAGGATTTTAAAAAGGTTCACAGATGATTCTAATGTGCAGCCAAGGTTGAGAACCACTGCACTAGAGGACTGTATTAGCTTCCTTTACCACAAACTTAGATGCTTAAAACAACATGAATTCCTTTTTTTTTCTTTTTTTTTGTTAATCCTCACCAGAGGCTATTTTCTCCATTGCTCCTGGAGAGAATGGAAGGGAGGGAGGGAAGAGGAGAGGGAGTGAAATAGGAAGAGGGAGAGAGGGAGAGAGGAAGAGAGGAAGAGAGAGAAACATCTATGTGAGAGAGACACATCAACTGGTTGCCTCTCGCAACCCAGGTACGTGTCTTCAACTGGGAATCGAGCCCTCGACCCTTTGGTGGTTGGGCCGATGCTCCAACCATTGAGCAATGCTGGCCAGGGTGAATTTATTCTTTTCCAGATCTGGAGGTCAGGCTTCTCACATCAATGTGTCTGTAGGGCTGCATTCCATCTGGAAGCTTCAGGGGAAATCTGTTTTCTTACCTTTCTAGAAGTCACCTGCATTCCTTGACTCATGGCCTCTTCCTTACATCATTTCAACCTCTTGGTTTGATTATCACATCTCCTCCTACTGACTCTGATCCTCCTGTCTCCCTCTTATGAGGACCTTATGGTTCCATTGGGCACACCTGGACGATCCAGAATAACCACCCTATCTCAAGATCCTTAATTTAATTACTTCTGCAAAATCCTTTAAACATGTTAGGGTAACATATTCACAAGTTCTGGGTATCGGGCGGGGGGAGGCTACCACAGAAGTTATTGCATAAGTCCAGGTGCTAGTACACTTGGAATCAGATTAGGGTATACAGCAGGTCCTCAATTAACTTTATTTTGTTCAACATCATTTCATTATGTTGATGACATGCCCTGGGAACTAAACTCTGGTTTATATAAATTAGCCTATGGTAAAATTGTTTTCATTACAGGTCATTTTGCTTAAAGTTGCAGAACCTACAGACAACCTTAAGTGAAGACACTGTAAAGTCAACAGGACTGTCATTCAATTGGATAAGAGCATTAAGAGGAAAAGAGAAATCAGGGCTGTCTCATAGGTTTTTTATTTGAGCAACTGGATGGATGGTGGTGCCATTTGCTAAGATAAGGAAGACTTAGGAAGTTAAAAGCTTTTGCTTTTGTTTTCACGAAGAATAAAAAAAGGCCTTAAAAAAAAAAGGCCTTGATATTCCACCCTTTGAGTTACAACTATTATAACAATTGAGAGGGAGGCAAGAGTGGGAGTGGGATGAAGAATTAATTAGGAAGGGTTCGATGGCTGCAAGTCTAGTCCATTTAGTCTTTGTACTGGAAGGGCTCATCACCAGTTTCGTTGAGAAGACCCATGCAGATGAGGGCTTCTGTCAACCCCGAAAAGGGGTGCCTGTCTTCAAAGTAACCCTTCTCCTCCTGGCCCACAGCCCGAGAATACGGATGCTAGTGCCACAGTGGGCCACACCAGCAAAAAATCAGTTGATGTTGGAGGTTTTCTTGAATCCTCTTAGGTTCCAGGCATTGTCTCACCCCCCCTTGGGATCATAGGCTCCGATGAGGTCCTGGTGTTGCTTGCTCAGCCTCTGGAAGGACTCCTCAATGTACTTCAGACCGTTTTCCTCTCGAATGACCTTGGTGCTGAAGTTGGTGTAGCTGTCCACACCATTCCAGCTCCCAGGAATGGGCTTAGGATCAAAGGTTGCTATCACTCCAAATCTTCACACTCTTAGTGCAAGATTCCATCAGAGTCCTATCTGGGATTTCCACTGAGTGGGCATGACCTCAACGTTTGGCCCCTTGGTCTTGATGCCAGCTTATGAGCAGGCTGGGTAGTGAATCTCCACAATATCCCTGCCATAGGCTCTGTCTGCTCCCACCCCACAGTAGTATGGTCCCTGGGGCCCAAGGAAGCCATTGGAAAGTCAACCAAAGGAGTATATTCCTGCTTCATTCCAAACCAGGAGTGCTGATTACTCACTATGTCAATTATCCCTTTACAGGTATGCCTTAAATTGGTCTCTGCAGGCTTTCATTTGTACTTGAAGACTTCACAGAACACCAGCTTGTTGGGATCCTTGTGGAAAGCGTCCTGAAACATCCAGCAGGGACAAGATACATATCACTGTTGGAGTCTTCAGACTGTAAAGTACTAGAGCCATCAAAATTCTACTCGGGCGCCCTGACCAGTTCGGCTCAGTGGATAGAGCGTCGGCCTGCAGACTGAAGGGTCCCAGGTTCGATTCCAGTCAAGGGCATGTACCTTGGTTGCAGGCACATCCCCAGTAGGGGGTGTACAGGAGGCAGCTGATCGATGTTTCTAACTCTCTATCCCTCTCTCTTCCTCTCTGTAAAAAATTAGTAAAATATACTTTTTAAAAAATTCTACCTGGGCAACTCTTCTGTACCCTTGGGCTCACTGTCCAAGGTCAGGGTCTTGCATCGCAGGCCTTCTCCAGTATCATCAGTCCGGACATACATATCACCCGTAGGCAGGCACATGTACACCTCCTTGATGCCTTTGTTCAAGCGGGAACTCCCCGAGGTGGAAGGTGTTTGGGGGACAAGTAGGCGGCAGGCAGGTAGGTCGTGAGAGTGAGGTGCGGGGAGAAGAGAGGAGGCCGGAGGTGCTGCTCAGATGCTCCATTCTTCTCCCAACCTTGGCTCTGCCAGGAAGTAAAAAGTTTTGTAAAAAAGATGAAAAGTTTTTGTTTTGGTGAAGTAATATCTGAGATGCCTATGACATGTGTAAGTGGAACTATCAGGCAAGCAGCTGAATATACAAGTTTGGAGCTCGGTGGTGCGGTAAACACTATAAAAAATTTGGAGAGTCATTTCCATATGCCACGGGACTCACGCAGACTGGAACAGTCTGGTGAAAACCCCTCCTATGGGGCTACTAGCACAGGACCACTCTGCCATGACCACCACTAGGAATAATCTCTAACGAGCCGTAGGCTTTGGAATTTCTAGAAGTCAGAGTCTTTGTTGGGAGTCCCAGATTGGTCAACATCTAAGTCCTGAGGGCAGATAGAGGGTAACCCCTCCGACCCTTTTATTTTCTTTGCCTTTCATCAAAAACTACACAATGGGAGATTACAAATAGCTTCAGATCCTGGAGAACCAAAACCCAGCAGAGGTCTGCTACAAAAGGTCATCAGCTTAGGATGAGAAGTGGGCTGAGGGTGTTGAACATTTGAAAGAAACCATGAAATCCTCAGAGAACAAACATATTCGAGATGTGGTATCAGATTGCCAGAGAACATCAGAGCCGGCTTGATATTCATGGTCATGAATTTAAGTGGAACCACTTGCAGTGCTTGTGGGATCTAAGGGTTGGCCTAAATCAGCGGTTCTCAACCTGTGGGTCGCAACCCCTTTGGCGGTCGAACGACCCTTTCACAGGGGTCGCCTAAGCCCATCCTGCATATTACATATTTACATTATGATTCATAACAGTAGCAACATTACAGTTATGAAGTAGCAACGATAATAATTTTATGGTTGGATCACAACATGAGGAACTGTATTTAAAGGGCCAGAAGGTTGAGAACCACTGCCTTAGACAGTTTCTGAAGGTTTAAATCTCTTTATCAGCAAAATGGCAATAATACTTCACAGATGTTATCAAGATTTTACAAAATGCTATAATTGAGACTCTTAGGCATGCTCTAACATGGTAAATATGGATACTTACATTTAAATAATTAAAATTAAATAAAAGAAAAAATTCAATTCTTTAGTCCCACTAGCCACATTTCAGAGATTCAATAACTACATATATCTTGGCTAATACAGAAATAGAGTATTTCTGTCATCACAGATTCTACTGGACAATGCTACTGTGGATACCATAACATTGGGGCTGGCACATAATGAATTCCCAATAAACAGTGTTATTATTTATGGACCAGCCCCCTTCCGTCATTTGGATACCACCTTCTTTTTTCCTTTGTAAAATATATTTTTATGGATTTTAATGAGAGAAAGGGAGAGAGATAGAGAGATAGAAACATCAATTGACTGCCTCCTGCATACCCCTTACTGGGAATTGAACCTGCAACCCCCACACATGCCCTGATGGGGAATCAGAACTGTGACCTCCTAGTTCATAGGTCGTTGCTCAACCACTGAGCCACACTGGTCGGGCAAAGATACTGTCTTCTTGATTTTTGCTAATCTAATACCACCTGTATTATTAGTTAATATTTTTCTTCAAGTTGGCTCATTTTACACTTAAGGAAGTTTATTTAATATCATTGTCATAAATGAAAAAAACAGCATCATTTGCCATAAAAAGGAATCATAAAAATCAGTACTATGAAACAAAATAATGTGGCGTGAATGAATAAAGTAATAATGAAGCAAGTCAATTTTTAAAAATAGAGATCCAAAAATAAATTCCCCAATGAGGAAAACAATGGATTGTTAATGATCAGTCCGGAATAAAGACAGCTCAGTGAACAATGAAACTGAGAGTCTATGTTAAAAAGACATGGTTAAATTTTGTCAAAAACACAAAATTCTGCCTTGCAGTTAGGTTGGTGGCTTTTGGCCCTTGGAGCAGAGGAGTATGTGAGGCAGGAAGCTGGGTCCCAGTCTCCAAGTTACATGGACCAGACACCTTTTGGCCTCTTCTCCTGCACTCGCCCTAAGAGAACTGGGAAATGAAAATATCTCCCAAATCCCCTCCCACCTCCTGGGGCCTTCGGCAAAGGCCTAGGCAGCACTGAGTGCAGCACCGAGCCCCCCAGCACAGAACACCTGCGTGTACTTGCCCAGCCTTAGGCCCAAATGTGGGCCTGCTGCAGGCTGACCTGGGAGGAGAGAACACCCCGTACTCCTCAGAGGCCTGGGGCCTCAGGGCCTGGAGAAGTGTCCGCTTGTATCACCTAAGATCATCTCTCCAGAATGCTGTGGCCATACATGTCCTTTCCTTAGGCAGAGTACGATTGAATTTATTAGGTTTTAATTAGGGCTAGGGTTTGAATTAGGTCAAAAGGTCTTATTTAGATACGGGTTGATTAACTTACAGCTGTGGTTACTCGAATGCAATTAAGCTTTGCAGTGTCTGGACTACAGTGATGGTTATAAACACAGATGCCGCCTGGCTGCCTGGGTTTGAGTAACAGCTCTACCTCTCCTTGCCTAAGTGACTGGAGGCAAATTACATGGTCTCTATTGAAAGGTCACTTTTTTTAAAAAAGGTGAAATGACTCTCACACACATATTTAAGATCTATTTACTTTATTATTAATCAGGGAACCAGAGAGATGCTACAACTCATTCAAGGTGAATTCAAAGAACAGACCATTTATAGGTCCGGAGTATTGAAATGAATGTATAAATGGAAGCAAAATTGAATTTCTCACAAGAGAGGAAGGTTGAACAGAATTCATTTGCATATGCATAGACTGAACCTCAGCACCGCCATTGGTCTCTCCAACCTGCGGGTTGCAAACTAGTTTAAAGACCAAGAAAAGCTATAATCAGATGGCACCGGAGGGTGTGCTCAGTACATGGTTTTTCACTGCAAACACCTGCTAATTTTTTTTATTCCAAATTCACTTAAATCCTTTGGTCTTTTAGTTCCCTCGTCTATAAAATGGGGACGTAATTCAAGTGCCTACCCTGTGAATTGGGGAGAGGTAAGTGAGCTAAGGTAGGCACCCTAGTGCCTTAGATTGGAGTTGGCGGTTCCCTTTTCACTTTGTCAAGAGGGATTCGTTCTACAGAAGCAGGTCACGATGATACAAGCATGGATGAGTGCCCACCTTGCCAGATGCTGTGCTGGTTTCCAGTGTCACCCTGAGGGGCACCGAGGGTCCTGAACTGCCTCCCTGTAGGCCCAGTGTGCTGCCGTCAGGGTCAGCTCAGGGTGAAGGAAGAGAGGGAAGGTGTCATTAAAACAGAAGGGAATGACATGGCAGACCCCCTGGGTCTGTGGGACGTGGTTAGCTCTGGTGGCAGCATCCTAGAGAAGGCCACAGGGGAGGCCAGAGGGAACTGAGGGTGTGTCCTAGACATCTGGGTGCTCAGAATGAGAGAATAACCTCCCCGTAGCCATGGCAACACATTCCTTAAGCTGAATCCACCAGACACTCCCAACGAGCAATTCCTTTATTCTTCGTATCAGTCAGTCAAGGCACAAGCATTCACTGTGTATCTTCTTGGGAGATGCAGGGCCGCAGGGACTTCTGCTTCCCACGCCCCCAGGATGAACTCCCAGGTTTAGATCCCAGCCCTAGCGGCCTGGAGCCGCCTGGCGAGAGCACTGGACTGGGAGTCAGGGGGGCTCGGGTTTGCCTCTTGTCCCTTACTTTGAGCTAGGTACTTACCTGCAGTTTCCTCCGCCTAGTGCCTACCCCAAAGGGTTGTTGTCAGGTTTCAGTGAGATGATCTTTGTAAAGGGCTCACGGTAAGCACCAAATAGATGTATTTCTTTTATGTGTCACCATTATGTTATAGACTTAGGCCAGATTGCTAAAATTACTTCCACGTGCAAACTTCTGAGAGCTACTGCTTCTCAGCCCCCGGCCCCGCCTGGGGGCCCTAGGGAAGTTACTGGAGCTCACGAGTGTCAGTGGTTGGCACTGGCCTTCCCTTTGCTCACAGAGAAATAAGGAAGTAGATAATACCACCATGTCCCCCCTCCAGGCGGGCACCTCAGAGGCGGGCGCGCCGGCCGAGCCCCGCCTGCAGTGCTCCCTGCGGCCGGCAGGGGACGCCCTGACCTCGCCGGACAAGCGCAGCCGCGGGCCGCCCGTCTTCCCAGATCTTTTGTCCCATTACCTGGGACCATACCAGTATCCAAGACTCTGGTCATTATTTCTCAAAGTCATTTCTGCTGTGGCTAGAAGTTTCTGGGTGACGGATATTGTCATTCATTCCATCATTGAGCGAGGACTAAACAAGCACCCACTCGTGCCAGGCGCACTGCGCTAGGTGAGGGGTCACGGGAAGCTGACTGAGATCTGCATTAGAGGAGGAACTGATTTTTTTTTTCTCAGATAATAATAGGTGGCTTATATTTTTAAGAATTTACTAAGTGCCAGGCTCACTTCTAGTGCTTTAAGAACCTTCTTTTTTTTTTTTTTTAATATATTTTATTGATTTTCTACAGAGAGGAAGGGAGAGAGACAGAGAGTTAGAAACATCGATGAGAGAGAAACATCGATCAGCTGCCTCCTGCACATCTCCCACCGGGGACGTGCCCGCAACCCAGGCACATGCCCTTGACCGGAACCGAACCTGGGACCCTTCAGTCCGCAGGCCGACGCTCTATCCACTGAGCCAAACTGGTTTCGGCAAGAACCTTCTTTCTTGAACCCTCGTAAGAGTCATGTGCAGGGAATGTTGTTTATGTCCGTTTTCTGGACAGAGACACTGAGGCACCAGAGGTGACACAGCAAGGTGCCTCTGGTCACACAACCAGTAAGGGGTGGAGTGGAGATCGGAACCTGGGTTCACCCACTTTAGAGCCAGCCCCATGCTGCGCTGCTTCTGCGCCCCGAGAAGAGCAGCAAACAGCACAGCCTGGGAGCCCAGGGCCTGTCAGGTGTCCAGGGAGGGGGTGGGACATGTAGGAGAAGGTGGGAAGTTGGGAACGAGGCCTGGGCAGAGCAGAAAAGCTGGGGAGTCCACCTCTCATCTTTCTCTCCCGCCCTCTTGGTATGGAGCCACGTCCAAGGCCCTGTGCCCCACCGTCCCAGCCACACCCGCACACTCCCACCCCCGCACAGGCCTTTCCAGCCTCCCGGGTCCTTAGTTCTCGGATTCTAGGCCCCCCACCTGCTGGCTGTCTCTGAAGGAAAGTCACTTCTTCAACCCCGATGAGCCTCCATTTCCTCAACTGTAAAATGGGTGTGTCTGCCTCACACTGCTGTGGGTTGTCATAAGTGCGAAAGCATGGTGCAAGGCCAGGTTTCATTGTCATTTTCCCCTCCTACTCAAGTACAAATATTCCATCCTCCAAAACCCCCTCTTCTCCACCCCCACCAAACCCCAGCTCACTAACCTCAGCTCACTGAGCAGAGCAACCATCTGGGAGCCAAACCGTGCTAACAGGCTCATGACAAATGGTTACATATGTCACACGCACGCTCCATTTTTGGAGGCAACTTAGGCAATTTTAAACAAAGAAAGGACTCTGAAGGTGGGCTTTGGGGAGATTAAAAGGAGTTCTCAGTACCCCACAGACTGCACCCCATCGTATATACACAAGTCAGCGTGCACAGAGCCGGGCTGTGGCACTCATGAAACACCCGTGGTCTTTAACAGGCCTTCCCCTGCGATGAGTTTCTTCCTCGCTGAACCTCGGGAGGAGAGGGGTTACCACACCCCATATTGTATGAGGGAAACTGAGACCAAGAAAAGCAAGTGTGGTTGTCGTTCAAACTGTCCCGCGGAGGCTGGAGGCCTGGGGCACGAAGGACTCTGCCCCCAACAACAACAACAGCAACAACAAGAACTCTGTCCTCTTCCTGGCTGCCTTCCCCGCTTCCATGGGCAGCGAGTGGGAGGAGGGGACCCTTAATTCATGATGACTAGGGGTCCCAAAATTTTAAATTTCCTGCCTGGAAGTCAAGGACAGGAAATTATAAAGCCAGAGTTTCTGTACAAATTACCCAGGTGCCCTAACTCCCAAAAGTCACAGGTGCTGTTCATCTCTTAGCCTCTGTCATCATTCATTCTTCATTGTCCAAGGAAGCCACTCCACAAATGGCTCTGAGAGACCAGCAGATGTCAAGTTACGCGGGGAACCTAGACAGACACAATGGACAGATTCCCGTCAGATCGGAGCCAAGTCCTGGTAATAACATCCATGAATCACGGACTTCAGTGAGTCACAACATCAAGCTGCAAGAAGCCTTTACTGCCTGGTTACTGGCAAGTAAGAAAAGTGAGTGAGACCCAAGAGGGAACGTGACTGGCCCCGGGTCACAGAGCTTGCTAGTGGCAGGGTAAAGGCTGGAAGCCTGAGCCTCAGGCCCATGTACTTTCCACTGCCCTTCACAGCCCTCGGAAAGCCCCAGGGCCTGGGACAGAGGGTGTAAGGAAAAGCATAGGCCCCTCATGATTAGCCCAGGGCAGCTCAGGCTCTCCTAGCAGGTCGGCTCTGTGTTAGCCTCTGCCCTCCCTTGGGAAGGAAAGAGCCTGGCGTCCATCCTCACACCCCAGGCACCAGGACTCACAGTAGAAGATATAGGAGGCAGCTTCCTGCTTGGCCCTCATCCAAGGCCATTTCACAATAGGGGGAAGAGCCTGGGCTGAGAGTCCCGGGTTACTGCTCACTCCACCCCCACCCCAGCCCCTCTCAGATCCCCCGGGTAGAATTAGCTAGGGCCTAGGCCCTACCTGAGATTGGGGGTAGAGGAGAGAGCAAGGCTGGAGAGGCCCCATTGAGCGTGCTCTGTGAGTGGTGCACTGGAGTGGACCTGGGGGAAGCCTGGCAAGTGCCCACCATCCTTCCCTTTCCCTTGCCATCCACCTGCCAGCATTCACATGTAGGAGTTCTTTGTCGGACAAGGGCTGGTCCACTCCGGTCAGCCCCATAACACTCACTGTTAGTCAGAGGGGGCCGGGGAGCAGGCTTGGAGAGGGGCAGGCCTTGGTCAGCTTCCTGTAATGAGGCAACGTGACTGCAGGCAGAATATTCTGGGGAGGGAAGCCCCTGTCGTCGTCCTCCCCCTCCCAGCCTGGCCTGACTGACATTCAGGCAGGAACTAAGACAGAGGCATTGGGACATTCGGTGAGGTTTTATTTTCCCCCACAATAGGGTCAGCTCTAAGCTCAGCTCTGTAAGGGATCTTCTTTGAAGTAGGAGGTAGTGGTTAGGGACCCAAATTTTCCTGTCATAAAGTCTTCAAGAGGAGACAAAGCAAACCCAGGCGAAATGTCAAACCACAACACAAGGCAGCGTGAGACCAGCCCACGTTCTCAGGCTGGACAATCCTCGGGCAGGGGCAAGTCACTGCAGGCAAGGCTGAGGGGGCCCCAAGCATGGGGAGCCTTCACCTCTGCAGAGCTGGTAGGAAAGGTCTTCCAGGCAGGGAAGGGAAGATGGGCAGCAATGAACATGCACTTGCAGGGGACGAGATCCTGTTTGCACAGCAATGAAGCTGGGAATGTGCCTGGTCCTTCCTCAGCTCTCACCTGTTAACTCGGTCTTCCTCTGTCCATGGGAAGCCACTGGCCCAGTGAGGCAGGTGACCATGTGGAGAGCTAGGCAGGGGCAAGTGGGTGTCAGGGAGCTCAGCGCCTGGGTGGAGGAGCCCTCTGACAACAGGAAGCAGCTGCAGCAGGCTCCAGGGCGGTGATGGTGTCTGTCACTCTCCACCCTGGCTGCAGCCCCTGCAGAACAAACTGTTCTTCGAGAAGCTCTGGGACAAAGGGCCCACACCTGCTCCCCAGGTCGGTTTGGACAAGCCCCCATCAGCACAGGCGGGGAGCCCAGCAGCTTCCCGAACCGCCCGCCTCCTCCTAACCCTGAGCCTGCTGCAGTTTACTGCGTCAGTGAAACACAAAACAAGAGCTTTCTTGGAGGGTGGGGGGTACAGCAGGGACTGATCCTTCCTAAAGACCTCGTCCCTGGTCCCAAGCTCTGAACTGAGTGGCGATGCTACAGTGGTGTGGCTTTGCAGAAACGGCACTGGATCAGAAGTCAAAGCTCTGAGCTCTCATCTTAATTCTGCCACTAAAATGTGTGTGACCTTGAACAAGTCATTTCCCATTGGTGGGCTTCAGTCTCCTCCCTGGGGAGTTAGGATTGATAAGCTCCAAGGTGCCTTCCAGTTAAACATGTGAATCCAATGCCATGGGGTGGCTTTGAGGGTGCTAAAGTGCCTCTCAGGGGCTGGGGTAGCTGGGAGAGAAATTAGGATGAGAATCTGATCAAGGTCTAGATCAGCGGTTCTCAACCTGTGGGTCAGGGGTCGCCGAAGACCATCCTGCATATCAGATATTTACATTACGATTCATAACAGTAGCAACATTACAGTTATGAAGTAGCAACGATAATAATTTTATGGTTGGATCACAACATGAGAAACTGTATTTAAAGGGCCAGAAGGTTGAGAACCACTGGTCTAGATGAAATGGAATTAGATTCCATTTAGAACCTGAGATGGGTTTTGTTTCCCCAGACCCCCATGATAAAGAGACATGGGTCTGTTGAACTGAGAATACCTTAAGGAAGAGATAATTATATGGAAGAAGATTCCCCAAGAATTATTGAAGAGCTAGAATCCTTCCAGATACTTTAAGGTCATTCCTCAGTCACAACCCCCCTCCCCCCAAGTTGGAGTGAATTAGGAGAAGGGGCTTGCTTGAGAGCCGAGAGCCGGGTGTCATCATGCCAGGAAGGAAAGATCCCATCCTTCGCAACGTTCTTCCTCACTTAAGCTGCTCCTTAAAATTCCTTCAGGTGGGGACCAAGCCTGTCATGCCACAGTCATAGCTAAAACTGGACACAACCATTTAAATTCTTTCTTTCTAGGACCCAGGATGTGCTGGGAGAGGCTTTAAGAGGGGCGGGGCTGGAAGAGGCAGGGAAGGTGGAGTTCAGAATATCACAGGAGCCAGGCTTTTTCTGAGGTCAGATCTAGGCCAGGCAGCTCCGACCCGTTCCCTGTGGGCGGTGATACGGCAGACGGCCGTGGGCATCATAAATGCCGCTGGTTCACTTTCTGAAACCCCCTACATTTGTCTCCCAGGCCAGCAGCCCTCGAGCAGAGGAGCCCAGTTTAACTCCTCTGGGTCTACTACCCACTCACCTTCCAGTGGGGTGGGGGAGCAGCCTAGCCTCCCGCCAGATTCCCCACGTGGTTTAGGTGAAATGGACTCTGTCTGAAAGGAGCCACAACCCTAGGCCCTCGGGAGGCAGCTGTAGCACCGGGCGGAGGGTGTGGGGTGGAAGGGAGGGTGAGAATAAGAAGGAGAGGGAACAAGCCAGTCTCCATTGGCTTTCAGGCTACAGGGCTGCACGCTGCCAAGACCATTGTTGGCAAAAAAAACTAAGGGAGAGGGGGAACTGGCCAGACCAAGCCTATGTGTGCTGCTTCTCAGCTGCAGCCCAGAGCATTCAGACCGGGCTTGGCATGCTCCCGTGTGTGTGTGTGTGTGTGTGTGTGTGTAGGCAAACATGCACAGCAAGAGGGAGAGTGTGTGCGTTGGCCTGAGTGAGCACTGGCAATCACAACAGAGAAGATGCCAAAACTCTGTATTTACCATCAAGGTCAACGGTGCCGGGAGATGCATAGCCAGAGCCCACCTCCCACCCCTGCCCATCCCAAGACACTGCTTCTCACAGCGCACAGGAAGAAGAGACGGGGAGAGGTCTGTGGCTGGAGCTTCATCTTCAAGGCGTGCTCTGCCGGGCCCGCGGCCTTCCTCACTCCCATGCAGCCTTCTCCTGCTAGTTAAGGCGCACTGAGTAAGCAGCTCCTTTGCACAGGGCCCTCTCCAGCACCTCGTTCCTTCCCTCAAAACAGAGGCTACCTGGCAGGAGGGGAAAATTCATGCAGACAAGGAGGAGCTTCAAAGCAGCACTCCTATCCCTGGCTGGTGGCTCAATGGTTAGAGCGTTAGCTCTCGGACTGAAGGGTCTCGAGTTCGATTCCTGGTCAAGGATACATACCTGAGTTTCCAGTTCAATCCTCAGCCTCGGTTGGGGCAACCAACCAATGTTTCTTTTTTTCTCTCCTCCTCCTCCCTCCCTTCTATTCTGTCTAAAAATCAATGGGAAAAATATCCTCGGGTGAGGATTAACAAACCACAACAAAAAAAAGCAGGACCTCTAGTTTCAACTTGTGAAAGAGGTGGGTTTGAAGGAGAGAAAGGATTTGGAAAAACTGAGGCCAGTGGACCAGTGGTCATGGAAGGGGAGGAGACATTTCAGGCACAAAAAAGGGGTTAAGCTTGTCATTTATAGGAAAGATTATAAGGAACACTTTTTGGTTTTACTGACACATCACTGACACCAACTGAGTCAGACCAATCGAACCGTTCTGCAGTTAGCACCCCGAGTCAGCATCAGGTCCCACAAATTAAAGGACAAAGTCCTCAAGAAGACTGCCCTTACTTCCAACGCCAGATGCAAATGGGGTCCCCAGGCCCCCACACTTCTGTCTGACTTGGCTCCCACTACCCCCCTTCAGGTTCCGTAATTTGCTAGAATGACTCTCAGAACTCACTAAAAGTGCTGTGTTTACAACTAGAGTGTTACTGTAACACACAACTCTGCAATGGCCCAGGGGAAGAGGCATACAAGAAAGGGCTGGGGGGAGGGGCTGCCGAGCTTCCATGCCTTCTCCTCAAGGCATCAGGTGTGTCACCCTCCCAGCACATCAGTGTTCACCAACCAGGAAGCTCTCTGAGTTTCAGTGCTGGCAATTGTTATACGGGGTTTCATTCCATAGGCATGATTGATTCCATCGTTGACCATGTGATTGAACTCAGTCTCCAGGCTCCTCCTCCCCTCAGAGGTTGGAAGTAGGGTGGAGATGAAATTTCCAACCCTTTAATCACTCTGGACACCTTCCCACAGTCCTTCTGGGTGGCCAGCCCCTTGCTTGAAACTATTTTAAGGGTCCACCTGAGTCATCTCATTAGCATAAACTCAGGGATGGTTTAACAGGGCTCTATGGACGTCATAGCTGGTTTGGGTCAGTGCATAGAGCATCAGCCTGTGGACTGAAGGGTTCCAGGTATGATTCTGGTCAAGGGCACATACCTGGGTTACAGGCTAAATCTCCAGTAAGGGGTGTGCAGGGGCAGCCGGTCAATGATTCTCTCTCATTATTGATGTTTCTCTCTCTCTCTCTCTCTCTCTCTCTCTCTCTCTCTCCCCCCCTCTCTCTTCCTTTCTGAAATCAATAAAAATATTTTTAAAAAGTAATCTATTATAATAAAAGCATAATATGCTAATTAGATTGGACAGCTGAAAGACGTTTTGGACATCATTCTGGACGTCCTTCCAGACAAAGCCGTGGTGGCGGGGGGCTGAGGCAGGGGCTGTTTAGGGGCGATCAGGCAGGCTGGCAGGCGAGCAGTCAGGGGTGATCAGGCAGGCAGGTGAGTGCTTAGGAGAGATCAGGCAGGCAGGCAGAGTGGTTAGGGGTGATCAGGCAGGCAGGCAGGCGAATGGTTAGGAGCCAGTGGTCCCGGATTGCGAGAGGGATGTCCAACTGAGGGATCAGGCCTAAACTGGCAGTTGGACATCCCCTGAGGGGTCCCAGATTGCAAGAGGGTGCAGGCTGGACTGAGGGACCCCTTTGCCCCCATGCACAAATTTTGTGCACCGGGCCTCTAGTAATAAATAAAGGGCTCTATGGATAACAAAAGACACTGCTATTACTCAGTGCTAGGAAAGGGGAACAAAGATACTGTGGTAAAGAAGGGGGAACTGAGGATGGAAAGGTAGGATGGGACGAATTTATAAGGTCAGAAATGGATGGGTAAGAGGAGAAGGAATCACTGGCTCCCTCCTAAGGAGGTGGAGGCAGAGGGAAAGCAGTAGAGACAACTCCCTCACTTTAGTATCTTGGTAGAATCTCTCACCCTTTTTAGTGTTTAATTTCCTCCCAGGTGTTTCATCCAGAAGGAGGAGTCATCCCCTAGTCTCTGCTTTGGCTCCAAGGCCCCCAGGACTTAGGTCCACCTTCCCCCAACTCAGCCTATTGACATCCCCCCAGTTCAAATGCCATCTCCTTCCAGAAGCCTTCCCTGATTACTCCAGTGAGGAGTGAACCTGCCCTAAATTCCAAAGCCCCTTGGGTCAGTCAGTCTCTTACTGCCCTATACTGTGACTCATATTCTTATATTCCCAATTTGATCCTAAGCACCTTGCCTTTCCTCATCCTGCTTCGCTCAGAAGAACCAGCACTGTGTGTTTTGTAGAACATCTGTGAGCTCTCTGCAGACATCCATTGCTATCATTGGCCTCTTCTCTGTCCCTGAGAACTTGGCGCCTTCCCTCAGCAGAGCACGCCTCTCCCTGTCTCTCTGAATAGAGTGTGAATGTCTCTCTCTTTGAAGAGTGTGACCGTCTATCTTTGTGAATAGTGTGAATGTCTACTCCACCGGACTGATCCTCCAGGGCAAGGACATGTCTACATTCCAAGCCTGCGCACAGCCCGACAGGCGGTGGGGCTCGGACATGTGTGCAGAATGAACTCAGTTCCTCCTAGAGAATGTTACCTCTCTCACATTTAGGAGCGATCAAGAGAGGAGAGGATGAGTTATATTGGGGGGAGGGGGCAGCTCAAACAAGGGCAACGCTAGCCTTTCCCACAGAATCCTGGGCCTCCTGGCCCTCTTGCCAGAAGACTGCTCTTGGTGGGCACTCCACCCCAGCAGGCAGGTGGACGGCAGGGTGAGAAGCCAGACTGGCCCGGGCAGACTGGCCAGCAGATGGGCAGCGTTAGCACCACAATACGCCCTGGGGACAGGCATCGCTGAAAGGAGCCTTTCGTGTGAAAGCGTTCCCCTTGAATGGCTTCCAGCCCCTTTGACAACCCCAGAGCAATGTCCAAACCATAGTTTACTTGCCACTAATGGTTACCACTTGGAGGCCCTGGGCTGAGTGGGAACAGGTCTGCTCAGCCACCCGCTCCTCCCCTGAGGCCGGACCTAATCCTGCCTGAGGCGGTCCCCCAGGGGCGGAGGTGGGTGCCACAGCTGAGGATGAGGCTCCCCTCCACCTCCCTCCAGGCAGGGACCCATGACATGGACTCGCCCAGGGGAACGGAAGCCAGACATGAAAAGGGACATGATGCCCAAGGCTTCTCAGTGGCCTCCGAAGCTGGCCCAGAGTCAACAACGGTGCCTTGGTCTCTTTCTGCAGGCGTCAGGGTCTCAGGGCCTCTCGGGCAGGGGTTTGTCGCTCCCTGGAGCACAAGTTCTTTGACTTTTCTGTGGCCAGGTACCCACCCCATACTCCCCAGAGTGGTGCCCGGCCGCATGGGGAAGCCACCATTTGGGAATGGAAGAAATGGAGACCTGCTCCTAAGAAATAGTTAATCCTCTCCCCTTCCCCCAGGCCTCTTGCACCTGCAGGCTGCGGTGTGTGGTTTCCCACAGCTGCAGCTGGCTCTGCAGCAGCCCCCTCCCTTGGAGGGAACCCGAGAGGCCCCGTGGCCTGAGGCCCCTGGGAGGGGCTCCTCACCCTGGGTCCAGCTGCTGGGGGTGGCATGAGAGGGTCTTGCTGCCCTCCGACCTGGACCTGCCTCGAGGAGGGCTCCGGTTGAGTGGCCAGTCCTGGGAGGGGTCTGCTGGGCTTCTTGCTAAAGCTGAAGGCAGAGATTCCAGTTTGGGAGGTGGCCAGAGACCCCCTCCACAGGGCCTCTCAGCCCCTCCCTTGCTCCAACTTCAACTGGCTTCTGGAAGAAGGATGGCCTGCTAAGTGTGGGCTTGCCATGGCCCGGGGGAGGGGAGGGAGCGGAGCTCCTGAAGGAGAGGGTGAGCTGAGTGTGAGAAGTGAGTGGGAAGGCAGGAAGGAGCAGGAGGAAGTGAGATTTGGCGGGCCAGGCCTCTGTAGGTCAAGACAACCTTGAGCCCACGATGCTGGGACTCTGGTAGGCTCTGTTCTCTGTCCGTCCTAGAAAAGGGTAGGTTGTCGCCGAGTCTGCGCAGATTCCCAGTTGCCCTCTGGGCTAGGCATATGTGCTCAAGAGACACCTCTGAACACTGCTCATTCTGAGGCAATGAAGAAAAAGTGTGGGGTCTTCCCTGTGCGACATGGCCCGGGGACTTAGCAGGGCCCCCAGACTCAGCCCCTTGATAACAGCCTGCCCATTGCCCCACCTTTGGCCACGGGGCACACCCTGAAATCCCCCGGGAACGTGTGGTTGATGCTACATGGGGGGCTCCACCCCAGGTCACAGCCAAGAGATGATCACTTGGGTCCAGAGCCAAGGCTTGAAAGATGGAGGGATGGGCAGGCAGGAATCTGACAGGCACCCGGTGGTGACAGGGCCCGGGGCTCTGGCTAATCTCACATCCAGCTCCAGGCAAATTGCTTCAATTCAACACTTTCCCTGTGAGGCCCTGTGGCCGGCCTCCTGCTCAGGGCTTCGGGCCTCCAGTCTGCAGAAAAAGCCCAGCTCCCCTTGGAGATAACTCCCCCACCAGGATAGGAAGAGGGAGGGCAATTTGGCAAAGAGGCTTGAAAGGAAACAGAGCTACCCATCTGCAGAAACCCCTGAGTCAGATGTGGGGAGGAGGAAGGGAGGGCTCAAGCAGAAGCTGCAATTCGGTCCTCGTTCCCTTGCCTCAGGAAGAGCCCAGCTGCAAGGTGGCAGCCAGGCCGGGAGGAGGTAAGGGTGCGTGCTGGGCGGGCACTGAGCAAGCTTCGGTTTTGGCTCTCGTGTAACCTGACACTCTGAAAGGGGTATAACTGATGCCAACAGCTCTTGCCAGTGCCAGGAGTCCACTGTGTACTCCAGACTTGTGCTTGGCCCGTCCTCAGCAGCCCCACGTGGCCATGAGCACAGAGTGTGCCTGGGAGTTGGTTTGCCCTCAGGCACATGCAGCCAAAGCCCTTCAAAAGACCACTAAGCTCCTGAGAGAGGGGCTGATGAGACGGCCCAAGGGGATCCTGCCTTCACTGGGGTTCTGTTTTTGCTTTTGCTTTATTGCTGTTACACTCTAATTCAGCATTTACTTGTTATGATTGTCCAGACCCCAGGTGTCAAGAAAATTCCCGGAAATCTGTTGGGATGCCACAGATCTGGAGTACCGCCTTCTGATTTGTGACGTAAACAGCACTGGCACTTTCCTCCTTGCTCACATTCATCCATTTTGACAATTTTATATCAGTTTGGACTTTTTGCCAAGACTGAGCTGCTCCAAATCTGAGTTAGGACTCTTTCTACTCATACATTTATTTCATTTTTCATTCAACGAATATTTAGTGAGTGCCTACTGTGTGCCATCCACTGTGCTGATGTTGGGAATAAAACAAGGCCCATCCTAGGTCGAATGACAGGCCACACCCCAGATGTCACAGCCAACAACACAGAAGTTACTATCTGCACCCAATCATGACTACTGAGCACTTTCAATTTCTTGAAAGAAAGATCTTAGGGTCCTTAGAAGAGGAGCATCCCCACAAATAGGACTGTGATTTAAAAGTAATATATTTTTACTTATTTATTTTATTTTTAAATTTGTAATACAAAAACGACATGAAATCTCAATCAAGTTTCCTACTAACTTTTCCCTAAGATTCCATCTTTCTAGTATTTTTAAATGTAAATATTTTCTTAACTTTCCTCTTTATTACTTAAAAGGTAGTGTACTATAATCATTGACAGGAAACAGAGCTGAAACCCCTGAGTCAGATGTGTTTTTGTTTTTTGTTAATCCTCACCCAAGGATATTTTTTCCTTTTTTTTTTTTTTTTTTTTTTACAGAGAGTGAAAGGGAGAGGGAGGGACAGAGAGAAACATCAATGTGAGAGAGACACATTGATTGGTTGCCTCCTGCATAAACCCCGACTAGGGCCGGGGATCCAGCAACCAAGGTACGTGCCTTTGACGGTAATTGAACCCGGGACCCTTCAGTCTGTGTGCCAACACTTTATCAGTGGAGCCAAACCGGCTAAAGCATCATGGATTTTCTTGACAATATGTCCTGGGGATTGTTCTATATCTGCACAGAGAGGGTTTCCTATTTCTTCTTACAGCTGCAAAGTGTTCCTTGTTCTAAACCAGTCCTCTCCTGACGGCTCTAGGTGGTCAGTCCCCAACCCTTTGTCAGAAGGGCCAGGTGTGTACTTTCAGGTGTGAACAGGTACCCAGGGCTCAAAGGTTTGTGAGAGATATTCCACATGGTCCTCCATAGAGGCTGTGCCATTTCCATTCCCATCAGCAATGTATGAAAAGGCCTATTTTGCCACCAGGCTGAGATTTTTTAAAAAATATATATTTTTTATTAATTTCAGAGAGGAAGGGAGAGGGAAAGAGAGACAGAAACATCAATGATGAGAGAGAACCATTGATTGGCTGCCTCCTGCACACCCCCTACTGGGGACTGAGTGTGCAACCCGGGCATGTGCCCTTGACTGGAATTGAACCTGGGACCCTTCAGTTTGTAGGCTGATGCTCTATCCACTGAGCCAACCTGACTAGGGCCAGGCTGAGATTTTTAAAGAGAAAGGAAGAGGCAATATCAGGGCTCCACAAAAACAAGGTAAAAGAAGACCAAGTCCAGAGCAGAAGCCCAGAGCGTGGCTGATGATGGTGTACGGAGAGCTGAGGCCTGGTGTCTTCAGGCCATGGTGTTTTATTTGTGTTGGAGCAGCAACCCTCACAGGTGGTAAGTGGGGTACTCTTCCCTGGGGGAGCAAAGGGACTCCAGGAAGAGAATCTCTGAGGAAAGGCTGAGGGAAGGGGTAGCTGGTGTGTGGAGGTTGTGGGGGGATAGGTATGCATGTGGACCACAAAACCCAGCAGAAAAAGAAAATGGACGTGACAGGGCGGGCGTCATTAGACCTAGGGAAGAACTTGTCACTGTGAAGGTGTCTCACACTGTTTTAGGGGGTGGAAGGCCCTGTGGAAACTCCGCAGTGGGATTTCTGGGAGCATTGCCCAAACATTCGTGCAGCAAATGCCAAACGTCAACCATGTGCCCAGCTCTGATCTAAGTGCTGAGAATACAAGTGTAAACAGGATAACATCCTCACTCTGTGGAGGTCTAAAGGACGGGGGGAGGGGTCTGAGCCAGTAAGCAAATAAGTAAACAAACACAGATTATTTTTATAGTAAGGAGAAGGGGTAGGGATTGGCAGTGGGGAGAGGTTACGGAAAAGAGGAGGTGACATTTGGAAAAGAGGAGGTGACATTTGGGCAGACAAGACACCTGAGTCATGGAAAGGAGTGGCCTGTACACTGATCTGAAGGAGAGAGAAGGACAAGCAAGGGTTGCCTGAGGCTAAGGAGTGGGCCCTGCTCCCAGCACTGACATTGAGGCTGGAGGAGATGGGCTGGGAGGGGCTGGGGAGCCTCACATGGGCTCCAAACCACACAAGAAGTTTGGTTCTTATTTTAAGAATATCAGGAAAGCCCAGGACAGTGGCTCAGTGGTTAGAGCATCGGCCTGTGCACAGAAGGATCATGGGGTTCAATTCCGGGTCAAGGGCACATAACTGCCTTGCAGCTTCATTCCAAGTCCCAGTAGGTTGGGGCATGTGAAGGAGGCAACAGATCTCTCACATGGATGTTTCTCTCTCTCTCTGCTCTTCCTTACCTCCCCCCGACCCCTCCTCACTTCCAGTCTCTCTGAAAAAAAAAAAAAAAAAAAAAATCAATGGAAAAAATATTCTCAGGTGAGGATTAACAGTGAAACAATGAAAAAAGAATAACAGGAAAAAGAAACTGGTCACAAAGACACATATTACATGATTCTATTTATGTGAGATGCCCAAAACAGGCAAATCCATAGACACAGAAAGTAGATTCATTTCTCGAGGAGATGAGCCCAGGGCTGGCAGGGTTGGGAGGAAATGGGCAGTGACTATTAATAGGGGTGATGAGAATGTTCCCAAATGGATCATGGCAATAGTCAAACAATCCCATGAATATACCAAACAACTGTTGAACTGTACACTTCGAATGGGTGAGTCACAAGATATGTGAATTACATTTCAATAAAGCTGTTATTAAAAAAATGATAACAGGAAGCTGTTGTGCAGCTGTTTTAATCAGGGGAGTAACATTATCACTCAGGCTGCTGTCGGAGAATAAGCTGTAGGGAGGCAAGAGCAGAGGCCAGAGACTGCTGAGAGGCTACTGCAGTGGGCCAGGCAGGGGCTGGTTGCTTTGTGATGGAAATTAACGAGGAGGTCAGACTGGGTATATTTTGAGTTTGATGATGGATTGGATGTGAGGGGTAGAGGATAGTGATGATCTAGGCCACATGATGGCAATGAAGAAGACTGGAGGAAGAGTCAGATTGGGGGAGGAACAGGAAATCAGAACTCTGTATTGAACACGATAGGCTTCTGAGATGCCCAGCAGGCAGGGAAGATATCAAGATCAGGGTCACCACCGTGTAAATGGTCATATATGCTGAGGGCCAGCACTGCTATGAGGAGAGCTCCTGCAGGATCGAGCAACAGTCACCCATAGAGGAGGCCAATTTGTTAACACAGTCCTCTGTCCCTGTTTCACTCTTCCTCTCTCTCACTCCTGCTCCCTGGGTCACGTTCCCAGGTAGACAACTGACTTGTAAACCGTTGTCTCAGACTCTGCCTTTGGGAGATCCCATGTGAGATGCCACAGAAGGGTCCTTAAGAACAATGTCAGAGCTCAGCGGGGGGCAAAATAAGGATTCCTATCCAGGCAGGGGTTCTGGAGATGCTGTTTCATTCTCTACTCTGTTCCCCATTGCCTCAAGGAGTCCAACCCCAGGACGGCATTTAAAGTCACGGGCCTGGGTGGGATCTGACCAGGGAAAGACTGTAAATAGGAAGCAAGTCCCCACACCATGCGAACATTTAGAGACGAAGCACAGGAGGAGCCAGTGAAGGAGTCCTGGAGTCCAAATGGAGACGGTATTTCGAGGAGGAGCGATTTCTCTATTGTGCAAATGCTACTGAGAAGCTGAATGGGATGAGAGGAAACTGACTTTTGGATGTGCCAACAGGAGGTCATTGATGACTTGGACAAGTGCAGCTTCAATGGGGTGACAGAGACAAAAGCTTGGCTAGAGTGGCTGAGGGAACGGGGGTGAGCACGTGGGAGGAAGGAAACAGGGCAGCAGCTGAAGAGGCTATAGAGTCAAGGGAGAGTTTGTTTTAAAGATGAGAGAGATTACAGCATGTTTATATGCTGAAGGAGATGATCTGATAGAGAGGGGCAGTTGGATAGTGTGGGAAAGAGAAGGATGATTTTGGTCAGTCCTCGAGTAAGTGAAGGGATTGGGATCTGGTGTGCAAGTGGAGGTGGGGCTGGCTGGCCCGGATCCCGAGAGGAGGCCATGGGTTGTAGGAAAGAAGGGCAGAGAGTAGGACACAGATGTCGGCACCAGAGGAGACCTGATGGTGAGAAGACAGGTACTTTTCATATGATTGCATCTATGTCCTCACAGAAATAAGATGCAAGGTCCTTTGCTAACAGCAGGGAACAAGAGGAGGTGCTGAGAGTTGGAGAAGAGAGGAGAAGATGTGAAACAGTCATCTGGAAAGTGGGGCAGTGAATTTAGTAGAGAAACACAGTAGGATCACTGGGCAAGTTGAGTGCCCACTTGAGGTTTGTGGTCAGAAATGTAAAGTGCGGCTAGTCAGCATGATTGTGAGTTTTCCCCAGTGATGTTCAGCTACTCAGTGCAGGTGCAGAGAAGGTAGGGCATAGGGACTAAGCAGGGTCGAGGTGTCAGAAGAGTCCAACCAAAGGGAAAGGGCCTAGGGCATGGAGGGCTTGTACAAAAGAGTGGTAATTGTCCCAGGCCACAGAATCAAGAGGGAGAGGGAGGCTAATGAGGAGATGAGGGGACTGATGGACAGTGAAAGGGGTGAGCTCAGTGGCATGGAGGTCCCAGAGGAGACAGATTAGAGTGAAGGTAAGAGAGTAAATGAACTAAACACAGGAAGTGGTGGTCAGAAAGTGGAGGGTTTAGAAGAGCTAAGTTATAGGTTATGGCCATGGGAGTGGGCGTGAGGTGGGAAGAAGACGACTGTGGAGAGAGGAGGTCAAAGACCGTGAGTGGGAGGTGTTGGGAGGGTCATCGCCATAGCTGACCGTCCCTGCCCACTGCCTCTAAAATAGCTCTTTGATCCCCTGCCACACTACTTCACCTGCCTGTTTTCCCTTTTGCAGCATCTCTACCCAACATTACGTTATGCAGTGCTTATTTATTTGTTAATCATTCTTATCCCCATAAGAATGTAAGCACCTTGAGGGCTGGGACATTTTCTCTTTGATTTACTCGCGTACCCTCAATTCTAAGAATAATCCTGGCACTCAGTAAGTGCTCAAAAATACCTGTTGAACGAAAGACTGAATGTTAAGGTCTTAAAAAATAATGAAGAAGTGGTGGAAAAGAGGAAGATCATGAGTCGGGAACTAGATTATTCTGTGAATGAGTGGGACTGGCCTCAAGTATGGTACGTCTAGGAGGGACTGTGGCTGCTTTGGTCTGATGGCATGGCCTTCAGATGATATGGAGTTTTAGTGTGCGGAAGGAGAACATCCTAGAAATAGCCATTAGGAACAAGGAGGATAACTCCCCACCTCCAGACACATTGGTATGAGGGATGTAGAAGAAAGAAGTGGCCACTATAGGAGGTGGCTGCAAGAAAGTTATGTTTGGGGAATCAGAGAGGTTTTATTTAGAGCAGGAAGGTGAAGGAATGCTCAAAGAGAAGTTTGTGTGTGTGTGTGTGTGTGTGTGTGTGTGTGTGTGTGTGTGTGTGAAGATTTCAGAGAGGAAGGGAGAGGGAGAGAGACAGAAACATCAATGATGAGAGAGAATCATTGATTAGCCACCCTCTGCACTCCCCCCACTAGGAGCCGAGTCCAAAACCTGGTCATGTGCCCTGACCGGGAATCAAACTGTGACCTCTTGGTTCATAGGTTGATGCTCAACCCTTGAGCCACACCAGCTGGGCATATGGGGAGATTTTACTGATGATAAACCATGAGTTCCAGAAAGCAAAGTGAGAGGATTTGGGGATTGGGTCAGATTAGGGCATTTCATAGCTATATGGGAGTGAAAGTCATGGGGATGAGGATGGCTAAAATTCTCAGGCATCTGGTGGTGACTGGGGACATGAGGCCTCAGGGTGTGATGGGGTTATCCTGATGGTCTATCAAGGCAAGGTGGGTGACAGGTCTCATCCCAGCCCCCTCCTCCAGTCCGGGCCATTGGGTGGTATATGGCAGTGAGGCAGCAACATTCCCAGACAACAATTGTGCAGAGTGGGAGGCAAGGGCAGCATCCAGTACCAGAAGGAAAACTGAGTGGGCACTAAAGAGGTTAGATGATTGTCCCACCCTTTCCTACAAACAGTTATGTCACTTTGAGCAAAATGGGCATAATTTTCTCAGCTATAAAATGGAGAGGAGAGGGGGTCCCTTCCGGCTCTGTAAACCTTGACCTCTCCCCTTTTGTCCATGACCTCCTTTCTCCTCAGCCTCCCCACCACTTAGCCAAGGCCTTAGTCTTCCTGCGGCCCTTATATATCAACCACGCTCCTGCTGCCAGGGTAGCTGGGAGGCAGAACCTCAGGCACGAGTAAGAAGAGGAACCTTTCTGCAGGCAGTGGGGAAGACGAGCAGGGACCAGTGACAATGAAACAGACTGACATGCAGAGGCCCCCAGGCCCTCTGGAAGGGAACAAAGGCAGCAGGCACGGCTAGGGACAGGCTGTTCACTACCCAACAGCTCCATGGGCCTGGGGCCTGGCCAGGGAACCAGCCAGGGAACCAATCAGAACAAGGCTTTGGCCAGGGGCTTGAAGTGCTGGTCTAGGATGTGGCTTTCACCAACAGCAAGTGTGTGATCCTTCCCGGCCTGCGGGGCAGGGATAGTCATAAGGACCTTGTTTCCTCCCTTGTTGAAAGGTAAGTTCACTGAGTGCTCATCATGTGTCTGGCACTAAGTCATCCGCACAGAGACCCTCTAAATTAGCTTCTACTATGATCCTCCTGGTTCATAGGTCAACCATTAACCACTGAGCCACGCCGGTTGGGGTGATATTCCAGCTTCTTTAGAGAATCTCTGGAGACCTTTAAGTCATTGTCAGCTGGTGTTAGCCTCACCATTTCTCAGATTGGATAATTGAGTCATGAAGGGCAGACTCCTTCAATGAATCCTTTCCTGGTGTCTTTTCTGTGCAACATGAAGCAGGAGGTGGGGCCAAGGTATTTCAGGCACAGTTACTGCTCAGGTTAGGAGCAGGGATGTGCAGATTCCTAGAGCTTCCCATTGCCTGACGAATGTGCCCTGTGGATGGTGAAGCTACCACGTTGGCCATGTGGTTGGGGATTTAAAACCACTCACATGGAAAGGCTCTGTTTTCATCTTGTGCTTGCACCATCACACTCGGCTGCGCATACCCACCCATAACAAATATAATTTGTGCTCATTGAATGTTAATTAGCCTCATAAAGGGCTCACAAAAGGCTCTGGGGAGAAAGAAGGTGATGTTTCACTGGGGCCTTGAAGAGAAGTGAGTTGGTGCAGAGAAGGGGGAGATGAGCAAGGCCACGTGCCACATTGGGGGGGGGACTATAGTGTGAGAAGAGATTGGACAGAATTCAGAGTTCCCGAGTCTTTTAATTCCAGGGACCTGGTTACGACATGGTGATCAACACATCCTGTTCGAGAAATGTTGACCTCTCATAGGCCCGGAACCACATTCTGTTCCCCAAGCCTTATCCCTGGCATGGCGCTGCACCCACCCAGAGGGAAAACCTTTTACAAATTGCCACCAACGCACTGGATAGGCTGACAAGGGACCTATTTGGTGACCCGGCACATTCCATTCATCACGGTGACCACACTCGGTGCTTCAGAGCCAGCTGTTCTCGGTGATGGAAAAGCTCTCTGTCTCCGCTGCCCAATATGGCAGCACCAGCCACCTGTGGCCACCTGTGGCTGCTGAGAATTCGAAATGGAGGTAGTGAGCCTGGAGGATGAATTTTACATTTTATTTCATTTTAGTGAAACAGCCACGTGTGGCAGGTGGGCAGGGCTGGTGCACATTCCTGCCTGGTCATGGGCCGTCAGCTCTAGGAGAGACTAACTCTGCCTGGTTTTGCTTACAGGTTTCTCCCCAGGACCTGCACAGAGTCTGGACATGATTGGCATCCCATTAATTAAAAGTTGCCAGATAAACAAATGAGCGAATTCTGTGTTTCTTTCATGAAACTCTATAATCACTTTAAGAGCAGAGACTGTGTCTTTTTGTGTGTGGAGGGGAAAAAATCACATAACGTAAAATTTTTCCATCTTAATCATTATTAAGTACACAGTTCAGTAGTGTTAACTTATATTCACACTGTTGTGCAATAAGAATTTATTATTTTGTATTCTCAGAACCCAGCACAGTGCCTGGTACATAATCTTAATAAATATTGACTGACAGATTGGGGAGCTCCAGGCTTTTAAAGGTTCCCATGCCACTTTCTACCCCTCCTCCACACATGCCCTTGCACTTTGAGAACAACTCTGAGTAAAACTCTAGAGCACAGGGTTGTAAAGAAGATTCACAATACAATCCACTGGGGGTAGGGAATAAAATATACTTTATGTTTTAAAATCTAAAATAAAGTTGAATCCACTTAACATATGGTTGACAGTAGTAGTACATGCATATCCTATATAATAAAGAGGTAATATGCAAATTAACCCTGATGCCCTCACAAGATGGCTGCCTACGACCAGGCCGGCAGGGGGGTTAGTGAGGGATGACCAAATGACTGAATAAGCAGGCTGCATGGGGCAACCAGGCTGGCGGGGGGAAGGGGGGGCAGTTGGGGATGACCAGGCCAGCAGGGAGGGGCAGTTGGGGCAACCTGGCCAGCAGCAGAGGTAGTTAGGGGCGACAAGGCCAGCGGGGGGGGGGGGGGGCAGTTAGGGGTGACCAGGCCAGCACACAGAGGCAGTGAGGGGCAATCAGGCTGGCAGGGGCAGGGGCAGTTAGCGGTGACCAGGCAGGCAGGCAGGCAGGCAGGGGAGCGATTAGGAGCCAGCAGTCCAGGATTGTGAGAGGTATCCTGGATTGGAGAGGGTGCAGGCTGAACTGAGGGAGCCCCCCCTCCTCTCCCCACTGTGCATGAATTTTGTGCACCGGGCCTCTAGTAAGTTATAAATGTACAAATATCTGGGGGTGCTGCCTCTCAATTTTTTGCTGATTGGTTGGATGCCACAGGCAACTGTGTATTTAAGTCATATATATTTTTGAGCTCACTCCTAGCAGAGGAGTCAAAATTTAAGTTCTGGCTCTCAAGTAATTTTCAGTCTTAAGTCACAAAATTGGGGTCTTGTACCCCAGGAATGCTCAAAAGGTATTGTAAATCAAGAGAGCTTGAAGAAAATCCATTTCCTGATCCTCAATTTTTTATGCTCTTTCGTTAAAGTGACCTTTCCAAAAAGGCACGTCTGACAAGGCATCCCCTTCCACACCTGATGGAATGGAGGGTTTTACAAGAGAAAGTGGCACCTCTGTTCTGACTCCCACTGTGGACAAGAACTCTGAGTGACTCTAAACAAGTCTTTTTACAACTTAGGTGGTTTCCAATTCTTTGGGGTTTTTTTGTTTGTTTGTTTGTTTGTTTTGGTTTTTTTAAAATTATGCTTCTGAAATCTCTCTTTTTTTTAAAATATATTTTATTGATTTTTTACAGAGAGGAAGGAGAGGGATAGAGAGTTAGAAACATCGATGAGAGAGAAACATCGATCAGCTGCCTCCTGCACACCCCCCACCAGGGATGTGCCCTCAATCAAGGTACATGCCTTTGACTGGAATCGAACCCGGGACCCTTGAGTCTGCAGGCCAACGCTCTATCCACTGAGCCAAACTGGTCAGGGCCAATTCTTTGTTTTCAACAAAATTGAAGGAGACGCACCCAGCCAGTGTGGGTCAGTGATTGAGTGTTGGCCCATGAACCAGGAAGTTGAAGTTCAATTCCTGGTCAGGGCACATGCCCAAAAGTTGTGGGCTTGATCCCCAGTAGAGGCTATACAGGAGGCAGCCGATCAATGATTCTCTCTCGCCATTAATGTTTCTATCCCTCTTTCCATCTCCCTTCCTCTCTCTGAAATCAATAAAAACATATAAAAAAGATTGAAGGAAACACTAATAAAATTGTCAGTGGATCATTAAAAACAATTTGGTAATATTGATACCATTGTAATTAGTTATTAATAATAGGAAAGAAGCAAGGGGAAGGCCACAGACATTATAGGCATGTCATTTGGGCAGCTTCACCAGGAAGCTGCAACTTTGTACTCCCCAGGTAACTGAACCATCAGCCTATTCCCTGCAAAACACTGGGGGGAAGAATACAACAAAGGAAAGGTAGACACATGCCCAGCAAAGTTGGCGGGGCATAGGGAAGGTTCTTGCCTGTCAATCAAACCTGGGGACAGAGATGAATGCCCAGAATTGGCGTGGCCACTGCAAGCCGTTGGGAATACATAATCTCCTAAACAAAGGAGTTCTCTCTCTTGTTACTCTTGGCATACTTGGCTTGTGACTCTTGGTTCTCTTACATTTGTCTTTAGCCACATGGACCCCACATGCAATGGACTGATGGATGCAGCGGAGAAACACAAGCTAAGCTAGCCTGATGCTGGACTGGACCTGGCTCCAACATGGAAAGGAAACTCTGGACACTGACTCTGGTTTTAACGCTACTGAAGCCCCAGCTACACTTCCTCTATGACGACTAAACTAAGGGAAATGGGACTTTGGAAACCCAGGAGTGTAATTCCACAGAAATAAAGCTTTCTACTGATGGGAAATAAGACATTGGGGGGGGGGGGGGGGGGGCTAGCAATCTGAGTTTGTGCCAGTAACCTAATGTGCATTCTTGATAGCCTATAATTAAGTCACTGTCCCTTTCCCAGAATCTGGTCTTGCAATACCTGAGGCCATAAACTGAACAATACAACCCCTGGAGGGGGTTATCAATGCTGATGCCAGGCCAGGCCCATAGGTGTGGTTTCACTGCCCCCATTCCAGCACATGGGGCTTTTTGCAAAGCCTGCGAAAGGTCCGGAAGTCCCATTACATATTTGGGGGACAAAGACACCAAAGGGATATAAAGAAGAGCTTCCACCATATTGGTTTGCTCAGACTTTGAGAGGCAACTCCTCTGAGAACGCTGGCATAATAACGCTGTGTAACTCCATTTCTCTAAGTGACGCTGGGGTTTCTTCGGTCTTCCACAACACTACTATATGCCATCCTCCCTTGTGAGTCTCAGAAAATTCCTTTTCTCAGATATGGCAAGAATCCCACCCCTACTAGCAACTGGGGGAGACAAGGCCCTCTCTTCTCTGTTAACAATATTAGGCATGTAATTTGGAAGAAGTTCAAAGAATTGAATGACATTTCTATTACAAAGCTCATTGGTTTCCATTTAATTTTCTATCATCTATCTAAACAATGTTTCTGAATGTTTAAATCTATAAAAATAAGACATGGCAATAAAATAGATGCTAAGCCTTTAGTCTAGCAATAAGTAATAGTCATCCATATATGCTTCGGCTAATTGGGAAAAAAACCTGTCCCTACCACCTCATTAAAAGATGTATTTCCAATAAAATTTTACTTTTTTTGTTAATAGTTGTATATCAAATTTTACAGTTATTTATATTGTTCTGATCAACCAAGCATTAATCACTATAACACAACTAAAATCATAAAAAAATTGTTAACAGAGTTTTATGAACAAAGAGTTTTAACTAAAAATTGTATTGATGTGTTACTCAATAAAAGACTTTTCAGTCATAAACTGTATTACAGTCGGATAAACTCTATAATGAGGTGGGATGAAAATACAAGCTCCTGGGAGGAAAGGACCAATGTAAACTTCCAGCTGCTAAAGAATCAGTGTGTTTCTCAACTTTTTAAAATGGATAATGAAGGATGTCAAATTGCTATGATGTTTATAGTCCCCTGGACATTAACATTATTTTTATTTTAAAATATCAATATTCCTTTTTCTTGGAGTTTTCGTAATGACTGTAATATATAATCAAATAAAGGCAGATAGAAGTGAAAAAAAAATCCATTTTCATCGAGTGCTACAAAGGAGAGTCTTTGGAACTATTTAAGCTTCTGATGAAAAATTTTAAATGCCAATTAAAAAAAAATACAGGAGGGGATGTAATGCAGAAAAAATGTTTAGAGGATTTGAAGGCCACTGTCTGGGAGGCCGTGACCCGCCCGCGCCGACAGCGCCTGCTCCCCCCCTCCCACCTCCCCACCCCCCCCCCACCCCACGGCCCGGGTTGGCCTCTGGAAGCGCATCTGTCCCGCTCTGCCTTAGGGAACCTCTGATGTGGCAGAAACACAACAAAAGTAAATGACACGAGCCCCTCTCCAGCGCGCCCAGCCCTGGGCTCTGCCCGCCGCCGTCCAGCCTCCCGGGCCTGGGCTCAGCCGGCCCTCGGCCTCACCCACCAGCGGCCGGTGCCCCCACCCCGCCCCCGCCCCCCGCCCCCCGCCCCCATCCGCACCCCGCACCCCTCCCCGCCGCCGCGTCCCCTGACCCGCCCGCCCCGCCGCCTCCCGGCCCGACCGCCCAGCCCGGGAGTAAATAAACCAGCGGGCAGGGACCCAGACAATGGCCTTGGCGAGGAGTTAATGGGCTGGGCCTCTCGCGTTAGCCGAGTGTGACCGGGGCTGGCAGGGGGCCTGGCCCGGCGCCAGCATCGATTACGACCAGACGGAGCCAGGGCAGACTTGGCACGGCGGGCCCGCAGCTGGCAGAGCCAGTCACCCGGCCACGAGGGCGTGCGCCGGCCCCGGGCGCCCGCGGCCCCGCTGGCCCCGCTCCCGCCGGCTGGGCGGCCGCCCCTGCCCGTGGGGCAGGGCCCCTGGCGAGCCCCGGACTCGCGGCCCGACCTTTGGTCCTCCCCAGGGGGCTGCCCCAGATCCGGCCTCTCCCTGTCCGCGGCCGCGGGGGAGGCTGCTCTGGGCCCCACGGACGGGAGGGGGGCGGCGGGGGAGGGGCCGTGGCGAGGAGAGAAGCTGCGGGGGCCGCTAGGCTGGGCGGGAAGAGCAGGTAAAGCGGCCCGAATTCGTCTCCAGACTGGGGGGGGGGGGGGGGGGGGGCCGTGAGGTCTTTCTTTTCCTGCCCCAAAGCCCTGCGGGGCCCCTCGGCTGAGCTCCGCCGCAGCACCCCCGCCCTGGAGAGCCAGTGGGGCCGGACGCAGGGGAGCCAACCTGAAGGGCTCTTCTCAGCTTCTGCGGGGGCCACAGAAAGCCAGTGCTTCCCTCCCGCCTTCCAAATCCTTCTGGCTGGGCTAATCATCAGACCCACTGAGACCGATTCGCAGGAGAAAATCAAATTGTAATACATGTGCATGGGGATTCCAATAAGCATGAAAATTCCAAAGACAGTGAGGCAATATTGGGTTTATTGTGACATTTTTGGACAAAGGAGAAAAGGGTTAGAGGCCAGGGTATTCGATTTCAAAAGTGGGAATGGGTGATTTACAGGTAGTTGAGGAAGGACACGGCAGGGAAATGCTCGCTGGGCTGCTCCACAGTGGGACACAGAGGGCATCCGGCTAGCGGGCTGGGAGTAACGCTGGGGTGAAGATTCCTAAGGTGGTCAAGCCCGGACTCCCTCCCGAAAGCAGGTTTCTGGTCTGAATCTCTTGGGCAGGAAAAGGGGGAGGGTCAAAGGTTCTTTCTGAGTCTTGTTTCTTAGTAAACAGCTTAACATCAATATCCCAAAAGGCAGCTTCAAGGTGACAAAATTTTGGTTCCCTTCACTTCTCTGCTTAAAAGGTGTTCATGTTGCAGTTTACAAGCCAGGCTTGCCTGGGTGGAAAGGAAATGCTTTGCTTTTTAAAGTTCGCTTCCAGTTCCACGACTCTCCTCGGACACCTCCCCTGGGCAACAGAGTAAGTATAATACGACTCTTCATCACCCCCGGGTCTCCGGCCGGCTCCTCGCCCTGTGCTGAGGAGACCCATGCTCTCAGTCTTGCTGAGCCAAGGTTGTGCAGGTTTGGCCTGACATCAGGGACACCAGTCATTCCACTGGGAAGAGTCTCCAAATTTGAGGGGATGGTCCCTGAGAGGCCTAGGGAACCCCACTGAGGAGAGAAAACACCTGGTCACATCCCAGAGTGACAGTCCCTGCTCCCTGAGGCCGCAGGTGGAGAGCAGGGAGGTCAGGTCCTGCTAGAGCCGGATCATGCCACAGCTTCGGAGCTGCGGGTGGTGGTGTATCCCATCCCAGGAGGCAGGTATGGACCCCTCCACCCCAATGCCCAGGGAGGGAAGTTGAACCGAGGAGTGAGAGGCATTGGAAATGGACCACCCCCGGGCCCAGGTAGAGCAGTTAGATCTCATGCCACTTCCCGTTCTTCCTCCAGCTCTTAGTTCCCCTGCTTCCCTCCTCAAGCTCTAAGACTGGATCGTATCCTTCCCCACGAACCCTGTTCTCAGGGGGCGTTTGGTGTGTGTAATGACTGACTAGCGGAGGGTGAGTGGGACTTGGGGAGGGGGGGAATGTGTGGCCCACTAAGTGACATCAGCTCTAGCAACACTGGGGAACTGTGGCCTTCAGATGGAATGGACACAGTGACAAGAAGCAAAACTGGCCTGGACTAGGGATGAGAAATGCCCAGACATTTTGTACTAAAAGGAGGAATGGTGGGGGATGACTTTTCTAAAAGAAGTATGGCTCTGGCTGGTGTGATTCAGTTGGTTGGAGGGTTGTCCCATGCACTGAAAGGTCACAGGTTCGATTCCCGGTCAGGGCACGTATCTAGGCTGAGCGTTCCAGCCTTTGTCGGGGCATGTACAGGAGGCAACTGATGTTTCTCTCTCACATGGATGTTTTTCTATCTCTCTCCCTTTCTTTCTCTCTAAAATCAATAAAAACATATTTTAAAAATCTAAAGAGAAATACAATTATATTTTCCCCCCTCCACATTTACTTTTTAGAGTCCTTTAAGGACCTACAAAAACCACTTAGGTCGTTTAGGAACATAAAACGTGCTATGCATAACTTGGCTCATAAAATTGTCACCTTTGTTATATGGTTTTGGAGATGTGAAGGCCTGTTATAAAGTTATAAACGCGTTGTTAATGGAGAGTCTTTATTTTTCCACAATATTTTTTAAAACCAAAAGACTCAAGGAGTTTGGATTTTTCACTCCTGGCCTTCACATCTACAGCCCAGACTCATCCTTTTGGCATCATTTACACAGGAGCTCAAAGTCCTCTCACACTGGACCCTCACACCCAGGGCCGGCTCTGACCTGGGCAGCCATAGCCACGGAGGGCCCTGGGCTCAGTAAGGCCTGCACTTGGTTTACTACCCTGCTGTTGCCATCTTAAAATTCTTCAAAATTTTTTTAACAAGGGGCCCACATTTTCATTTGGCACTGAGTCCCATGAATTACATAGTGGATTCTACTTGCACCCTACCAGTCCCTCTGCCCGGGGCCAGCACTGACCTTCCTGGGCCCGGTCCCTCTGGGCCAATGCTGGTCCTCACCCGCAGTGTCCCTGGGGTCCCAGATGGCCTTGTCCTTCCTCAACTCTCCTTCTCCCCTGAAGGCCCTGCATTCCTCCTGATCTCCTCCTGTCCCCGGCCAGCACGTCAGCATCTACTTCTCACATCCCCCCTTTGTCTGGCTCTGGTGACCACCTGGAACACAACCGCACTGCAGAGCCCGTGTCCCGTGTGAAGTGGCTTTGGGCAACCAGGCTCGCTCCTCACTGCAGCTGGTGTCCCCTCCAGAAGCCGCACTTCACCCGGGGCGGGGAACCTTCAAAGGAGCCAGGCCTTCCTGGCTGCTCCCTCTGCATCCTGATCCAGTCGGAAGGTGTTTTTGCCATTTTCCTATCAGCTCGGTGGGAAAAGTTCAAAGAGACTCTGTCTTCCTCTCTGGCTTCCTTTCCAGACGCAGCAGCTTTCTCTCGGCTGCTCCCCGCCCCCCCCGCCCCCCCCCCGCCCCCCTCTCCAGGAAATCGGTGTCTTCCTCCCTCCCCCATCAAAAATGGTCCATTTATGAGGGTTATCCTGAAAGCAGGTGTGTGTATGTTTGGGGGACAAGGGGTCCTTTGAAGCACAAGGCAGGTCAGAAGTCAGCAACTCCCTGACTTTGGGGTCTCTTTGCCAACGCCTTGCTGTGGAGTTAGACTCTCAGAGGATTGGAGAGGGAGAAGCGGGAGAGAGAGCCCCTGGGGCTAGAATAGCCGTGGGCAATCTATGGCCCGCTGGCCGGATCCGCCCGTTTGAAATGAATAAAACTAAAAAAAAAAAAGACTGTACCCTTTTATGTAATGATGTTTACTTTGAATTTATATTAGTTCACACAAACACTCCATCCATGCTTTTGTTCCGGCCCTCCGGTCCAGTTTAAGAACCCATTGTGGCCCTCGAGTCAAAAAGTTTGCCCACCCCTGGGCTAGAAGAACATGAGCAGCTCTCATTAGAGCACTTGAGTCACCAATTCTGAAAGAAGGTGATGGAGTCTTTATAATCTGCTTCTCCTGGTCACGCTGCCTCGTGGCCTCTGACAAAGGGGAATTTGCCCCACCTGCTGCCTTAGTGGCTGAGGCTACTCACTGGGAAGAACCTTGAATCCCAGTGGTCTAAGAATGGGCCTCTGATTCCAGAATGTGTAGCAGTCAGTCATTCCTGCCCCAAACTGGGAGTTTTCTGATTCTCCCAAGGCATTAGGGTTGCTCAGCACTCTACTCGGTCAATTCTAACTGCCCCAGAAAACTAGTCTCATGCTCAGAAGAGTGTGTAAACACAGCTGACATCACTCCTCCATCCCAGCTCTCCCTCTTTCCTCCTCTAACGATTAAAACGAGTCAACAGAGGTGTAGAGGTGCCTTGCCCGTTGTTCCCATGCCAGGCTTAACCACTCACTGCAGAGGAGCCTGCCAGGACAAGGACAAGCCCTGGGCTCCAAGCCTTCCCTTCCAGGTCAGCACTGGGCATCCCCAGCCTGAGGACCAGACGAAATAGGTAGGACTGTGAGCAGGCCAGGAGACAAGGTGGACGGTAGACCAAAAGGCAGCAAGAACATGCCCTGAAAATTTAAATCCCAAAAGAATAGAGGGGGCTGGTTTCCAGAAAGGCCCCTTGTGGAGCAGACTCAACTGGCAGAGGAATATCTGTTCATGCTCTGGGGAAAGGGAGACGTGAGGGCAGTCGGCAAAAATTCTAACTTCCCAAAAGGAAAGAGGAGTAAGGGTGGAAATTACCCCCTTCAGCAAGACTGCCAAGAAATGGGGTAAAAGAGGAAGAAAAAGGAGGTACACGGAGCCTGAAAATCACACCATTGGAATCAAAGGGATCCACTGAGTCTAGCAGTAAGAGAAGGAAGTTTTAGCTGTCTTAGTCAATCTTGTGACCAACAGTGCCTGGGACTTTCCTAGCAGCATTAATGCACAGGGGCTTGGAATACCCTCTGTGGCCAGAAATGGTATCTGTGCACCATTATGCACCCTTCCATGGAGTGCAGGTGATGCTGGGAAGTGTCCACCCAGCCAGGGACTATATTCCCCAGTTTCTCTTGCAGTAAGTGTGGTACCACGTGACTAGTGCTCACAAACAGAAAATGAATGGAGATGGTGTGTGTCATTTCCAAACTGATGTGGCTAAGAAGCAGATGTGCCTTTTCCACCCCCTCTTTCCCCATCTGTAGTGGCTTTTGAAGGTACTTGTGAAGTTGACCAAGTGACAAGCTAGAAGGAGCCTGGATCCTTGACTCACCACATCAAAGGCCACCCACCAAACACCCTCAGTAGACAACAGTGTGAGTGAGAAATAAACTTGTTTTGTGTTAAGCCTTTAAGATGTTTGGGGTATATGTAATAGAGCAGCTAGCGTTCCTTACATCCCTGACCCAGAAATTGCACTTCTAGGAATGTTTCCTAAAGAAATAACCAGAGAAACAAAGATTTATAGAGCCTAAGAACAAGGAGCAAAACCTTAAATGGTTATAATCACAGTGAACACTGCATGGAGCTCTGAAATAGGGGAATGGGAAGTGGCCAGCAGAGGAGAGCAAATAGATTGGGCAATTGCACAGTACTACAAATACTAATAGTTGTGGGAAATAAGGAAGAACAGCAGTTGAGAAGAAAATATGAAAACTGATCAACAATCCCTGTGTTTAACAAGTGTGTAAACTGAACCATCTGTACAAACATTTTGGAAGAGGTTGGTGAATAGATCCTTGCAGGGAAATACTTTGTTAATTGCAATCAGGAGTCATCAGCATTTCCCTCCTTCCCCTAAGAAATCCTTTGACATCTGATTAAATTGTCAAGGTCTCTTTTACCTATTTTTAAATTTTTAATTCTTTTTAAAAATTTTGAAATTTTTAATTATTTTTAAATATTTTAAAAATATTTTTTTATTATTGATTATAGAGGAAGAGAGAGAGAGAGAGAGAGAGAGAGAGAGAGAGAGAGAGAGAGAGAGAGGAAGCAGGAGAAAGAGAAACATTGATTGGCTGCCTCCTGCACAACCCCTACTAGGGATCCAGCCTACAACCCCGGGCATGTGCCCTGACTGGGAATAGAACCTACAACCTCTTGGTGCATGGGATGATGCTCAACCAATTGAGCCACACCTGCCAGGGCACTTTTACCTATTATATCTGGATTTCTCTAGCTCAAAAACCTTTACATTTGTGTTTTCATAAATCCAAAGCTCTTTGTTCTCTTTTGTCAGTGATGCTCCTCACCATCTTCTCTGGCCCCAGGCAGTGATGGTAGTATTGGTAAAGTAAGTACTAGTACTAATGTTTAAAATATTCTATATTTATATATTGCTTATACTTTCAAATACATTTTCACTATTTTGCAGGATTGTAATTATTACTTCAAATGTCATTTTCAGACTGGCAACTCCCACATGCACCAGAAATAACCTTCAAAGTTTTATTATTTCGTATTTCTGAAATAGTGATCTCAAATATGGGCAGAAAATGAAAAAAAAAAAGTTCCCCTTTCGTTACTATTAGTCAGGATAGACCAGGGTATGCTGCAGTAATAAAGTAACTCTGAAATTCCAGTGGACACAAGAGAGGTTTTTTTCTCTCTTAGGCTATGTGTGCATCCCAGGTTGGCTCCACACAGTCCTCAGGGACCCCAGGGTGACAGAAGTTACACCATATTGTAGCTGCGCTATCTGGAACAAGAGGCCCACTCAATCACGGAACAAGGGATGAGAGAGTAAAGAACGGTACATGGGTATTTTCTGCCCCAGCCTGGAAGTGACACACACCATTTCTGCTTATGCTTTATTGCTCACAACTTGTCACATGGCCCACCTAACATGAAGGACTAAATACAATGTTTAGCAAGCACCACTGTCTCTGCCATAATTACTACATCTTCTCTCATCCTGTCTACCATTTCCTCTCTGGAACTGCCTGTTTTCTACTTATGTTAGCATATGTACAGTAATCTAACCTTCTGACATTGTACTAGGACAGGGGTGGCAAGTACGTGCTAGCATTTCCTCTTCCCATGCCCAGCAGACATTGCTCTTTGATCACAAGGACTTTCTTCTGTTAAGCCAGGAGGCAGCATCGGAACTCCCCAACACAGGTGGCCGCCAGTTTCTCCGTGTCATCACTAGAGAGGAAACTTATTTGCCATTCCTTGCCTAAGGATTTCACTGACACCTCGGACATGGAACTGGCTTGCTTGGCTCCACTTCTTTCTTTGGGGGTGAACATGAAACCGGCAGGCAATTGGTCATTTCTGTTATCTGTCCTGTTTACAAACACCTAATCTGGGGCCTCCAATGTTACCAGCATGCTTGGACTCTGGTATTTTCCCTTCAACTTCTACCACTTTGATCAGGATAAGAACAATCAAAGGAAACTTGACTTCCTTCACAGCTAGCATGGGCTAACACAAGAAAAGGAATCTTTAGGGGAAAAACAGAAACACAAATCCTTCCGACCCAGACTTGTGGAATGGAACAGTCCAGACCTCCTCTCCAGAAGCCCCTATAGTTTTACAGGTCAGTCCCCTAAACCCAAGAGGGAATCTTTTGTTCCTACCCTCAGTGATGTGCAGCAAAGAGAATATCCTTCATAAAAAGTAATCATACATTAAAAAGGAAAGAAAATATCCCTTTTCTTAAGAGTTAAACAAAGTAGGATCTTAATAATAAGAAAATCCAGAATGTTCTTTCCTCTCAGCCCTTAACACTCTGCTCACCATTTCTGTTTCTTGAGAGCTTTAACCTGAGTCCCTGGGCTCTCTGGTAAGAGACACTTCAGAAAATAGAGAAGTTGGGGCAGGCTGCTGGCTTCCTGATATTTTTTTCTCTAAGTCGTTTCCCAAAATGTCTTAAAGTCCTCCGGTTATACAACATTGAAGATCTGATCTCTTACTACCACAGTCAAGAAGTCTCTCCCTACAGAGGGTTTCACTACTGTTGCTGTTTGGAATTGGCTCAGCAGACGTAAACAGGGTCATCTGGGGCCAAAGAGGGTGGGTGTTTAGTTTTAAAGCTCTGGGGTTAAGAGTGAAAACATGTGACTCCAGCCTGGCCAGAAACAGAGGAGCCTTTGTGTGCAGGGAGCAAGCGATTGGCAGTCCCGAGGCTAAACACAGGGGGAGAGAGAAAGAGGCTGACACAGGTTTCAAGGGTCTGATAGGACACCACTGGCGGGAGGTTAACTCTTTGTGTCAGGCTCAGAGGCTCCCATGGGGAGAGCTTCTGTTTGTGGCTCATTGTAGAGCTAAGACCTTAAAAAAAATAAGTAGAGCTCCCTTGGCTTGCAAAGAAATACATGTTCTCCCGTAGCCAGTGTTGAGATGAAGGCAGGCTGAAGCAACTGGAAGCAAAAGCAATGCCTGGGAGCGGGTGGGGCTGATAGATAATCCAATAGAACCTCCTTGGAGTCCTAACATCTGAACACTGCAGGCTGTTCCTGTGCCAGTGCTCCCCCCAGCGCCCCCTCCTTCTCTCCCTGGATGGCGGGGATGAGCCAGAGAAGAGAGCAGGGCAGCCTGGACCACATCTCCTCCTCATCGGCCCTCCTCAGCAGGGGGGAGGCTGGTGGTTGGCAGAGCACTGCAAGAGGGAAGCTGGCAGGCTGCTGGCTCAGCCCACCCTGGCTATTCCCTCAGGCGGCAGCAGCCCACTGGCAGCATCACTCACCAAGGTGCTGGGGACCCACAGGCACTTGGTGAGCTTGGGCTCTGCTCACGGTCAATACTGAGTGAGGCAGGTGGTCCTCGGGCTGGCCCCCTCTCCTACACTGCTCAGAGCCCACCTGCCCCGGTGCCAATGTGCCCTTTCCCCAATCCCACCTCTGCCCAGATATTCCTGCATTGAATGTATTTGAAATGAGCGGGTCAAGTTTCCTGAAAATCTATAGAATCTGACTGTCAGACTTTGGTCGGGTGAGGAAAAGGAAACAAAGATCACTCAAAGCCTGGATCCAGGAGCCTCCTCAGAAGGAGTTCAGAAATGAACATGGCAGTGGTGGCACACCTTGCTGAACATCGCATCAGTACTCACCCCATTCTTCCAACTGTAACTCACCACTCCTTCCTTCCGCAAAGATTTCTTAGCATTGTGCCAGTGTCAAGTTCTTTGCTGGATGGTGGGGATACAGTAGTGAATGAGACAGACCAGGTCCTGCCACCAGGAGCCTTTAGTCTATCAGACATTCACAGAGCCATTCACACACTGGCACGCACTGGACAAGAAAGTGGTGATAACTGTACTGGGTAAGTGGGGACTGCCCATGTGAGAGGTGGTCCTGATGGGTTGAAATCTAGTCTTACCGGGGGTTCCGTTTCCCCAGTTACTGACATGTCTCCAGCTCTTCTCCGAGTTTCGGGGAGGGATCACTGCTGGAAGGTCCATCAGCAGCAGCACGCGGATGCAGTGCCACGTCCGGGGCCTCACTGGCCCCAGGCTTGATCTGCCAGACTTGGAGCTGATGGGTTTTTCCGAGGTTGCTATTTAAAACAGTGCAGTATACAGATCTTATATCATAGGAATCTACACCTGAAACCTATATGATCCTCTTAACCAATGTCACCCCAATAAATTTAATAAAAATAAAGAAGCAAAGGCAGTTAATTAACTAATTAATCAATTCATTAAAAAAACAAACTGTACCCAGTTCACCCTGGCCAGTGTGGGCTCAGTTGGTTGGAGCATCATCACGTTTACCGAAAGGGGGCTGGTTTAATTCCTAGTCAGGGCACATACCCAGGTTTTGGGTTCAATCCCCGGTTGGGGCACAGGCAGGAGGCAACCAATTGGTGATTCTCTTTTACATCGATGTTCCTCTCTCTCTCTCTCTCTCTCTCCTCTCTCTAAAGTTAATGAAAAAAGAAAAATAACATTAAATCAAAAATTATGTCACATAATTAAAAAACAGTAACCAGTACCCAGTTCACTTGAGTGTATGTGCGGGTGTGCGCGCGCACAGTACCTATAAAACTGCTGCCCAGTGCTCAAGGGCACTTGGCAAATGTAATGATGTGTTGGAAATGAGGTTGCCACCAGGCACTGAACCCTCTCCTCTTCAAAGATAAATTCACCCGGCAGAACCCTGGACTCACTCAGGTGAAAAACAAGAACCTTTTATCAGGGTTGCCCAGAGCGCCCTGATTTTTACCCTTGACAGCTCCTGGGTCTCTCAGGGCCACAGGCCACATTCTCCTCCACCTTCAGTGACTGATTGCACCCCACCTGCTCATTCAGCACGAATCCTGAGACACCTTCAGCAAGAGCCCCTTTCCTCCCTGAGTTTATGGAATGGCATGTGGCTTATTGCCCACTTTCAGCTGGTTAAGATAGCAGGGCTGCAAGGCAACTGTGGCCACAAATACCCTGTCTGCATGTGGATGTGGGGGTCTCCAAAAGAACCAGACCACTGTCACAGCTCCAGTCTCCGAGTGTGCTGAAGAAGTGTGCATCTCTGAAATCCAGAAGGCAGAATAATAAATGAAGTGCATCCAGAGATTGCACTGTCCTCCTTTATGGTGTATACAGAGGTCGAAATGTCTAGGAGGCAGAGGTAACTTCTTGTGGTATAAGCAAAGTCAGGCACAGAAAGAGGAAAGAATGGGCTTTGGCTTCTAAGTTTTGTGTGCACAATTTGTTTTATTTTAGAGAAAGAAGGAGGGAGGAAAGAAAGGACAGAGAGAGAAACATTGATTTGTTGTTCCACTCATTTACGCATTCACTAGAGGCCCGGTGCACTAAAATTCGTGTACTCAGGGAGGTCCCTCAGCTCAGCCTGCACCCTCTCACAGTCCAGGAGCCCTCAGGGGATGTCTGACTGACGCAGTCTGGCCTCCCTATGTGGGAGGCGACCAGGCTGGCTGATCAGGGGACCGCACCGGCCAGCGAGCGGCCGGCCCTGCCCACCCCCAGCCCCCCAGTCTCCCCTCCGCTGCCGCTGCTCCCCCCCAATCGCTGTCCCCTCCCTCTGCCCACTAGCACACACCTTGGCTGGCCTGGCACCGCCTGCTCACCAGCCCTGCCCCCCGCTGACTGGTCATTCTGCTGTTTGGTCGATTTGCATATTATGCTTCCATTACATAGGATTGGTTGGTTCTTGTATGTGCCCTGACCAGGGATCCAACCTACAACCTTGGCATATCGGGACGACATTCTAATCAACTAAGCTACCCGGCCAGGGTGGGTCTCTAAGTTTGTGTACTACTTGTTCTTCACAGATATGCAGTCTGGTCCGATCCCATTGTATAGGTGAGGACACCAAGGACCAGAGAAGTGAAGCCATTTCTTTGCCCAGAGTCCTTCAGCCCGTTAGTGACAGAGTCAGCCTACAAACCCAGTCTCCTCAATCCTAGTCAGGCGGGGTTTCCACTGCTTCACAACTGGATTTCTTTTAGGACATAATTTTGAGGGCGGGCATCCTGTGGCCTGCTTCTTTATTTTATAAGAGTTTTTATTGCTTTTTAGAGAGGGAGAAACATCGATGTGAGAGCAAGACATTTATTGGCTGTCTCTTGCAATAGAGCAACCTGGGCATGTGCTCTGACTGGGCATCAAACCGGCAACCTTTTGGTGTACAGGACGATGCTCTAACCGAGCCCCACCGGCCGGGGCTGGCTTGCTTCTTTAAAATCTCTGCATGGTGTAGGGTGGTGTCTTGTTCAGGGTAAGGGGCTCAGCCAGTGCTGTTGACTCACTCAGCGGACCTTGTCTCCCCTCACGGGCAGGGCATGGCATAATGCAAATGCTAGAGCCAGATTCACCTGCAAGGTAGCATGGAGCCAGGGGACCTTTGAATGGCAGCAAAAGTACCAGCCAGAGAGGACATCACTTACTCTCACCTCCCTTCAGGGCAATTCCAATTCCAATTCCATTCTGAGCCTTCCCTTTTTAGGAGGACAAACACTCCTGGGAAGCAGGGGATTAAGGGAGGATGACTGGGGTTAGTGGTCCAATGGAGTCTCGTTTTCCACAAGAACTGGTTCCAAGACTTCTTGTCAGGCAAAAATCACATGATGTGAAAATTGCCCTTAAAAACCCTGTCAGACACCCAGGAAGTACAACAAGCAAACATATCACTTCTCAGGAAACCCCAGCCAGCTCGCTTTTCCTTCAGCTTGGAAGAGGGCTCTGTGGCCTCCGTGGAGCAGCAGAGGAAGCCACTGGCAGCCAGGGCACACTGGACCAGAAACAATTATCTTTGAGGGTGATACGCTGCTGGTGTGATATGAGGCCAGGAAAGGGCTGTCATGCATGTTCCCATGTCACACTCTCTACAGGCACCACATGTTCACGGAGTGGAGGGCAGGAGACCCATCTGCTACACTATGTCACCGTATACATTTCTCTCTCTCTCCCCTGTACACACCCCCAAACTGAACATGTACCGTTGATTTCGTGTCCATTAAATGGGCGCTCCAGGAAATCTCCATCTTAACACCAATCTCTCAGCATGCTGCCACCTAGGGCTGACACTTCTGAGTTCCTGACCCACAGAAACTGTGAGATAATAAATGTTTGTGGTTGGAAGCTGCTAGGCTTGGGAATATTCCATTATACAGAATACAAATGCAGAATTCGGATACAGGGGATAGCTGGAGAGGCGGGCTAAGGAATGTGAGCTTGATTCAGGAGGGCGAGTTTTCCAGGGGAGAGCAATGGGATCTGGCCTGTTCTTTAGAAATGCCTCTGGCGCAGAGAGGTCACTGTGGAAGGAGGAAGGCTGGCAGAGACCAATCAGGAGGCTCGTCAATTGTTTAGGGGGAAAAAAAATCAGAACAACACAGCAGAGATAGAAGACATGTGCAAGAGACAGTTCCTAGTAAGAATGATCAGACCTTGCTCTAGCTGGTTTGGTTCAGTAGATAAGAGTGTCGGACTGCAGACTGAAGGGTCCCGGGTTTGATTCCGGTCAAGAGCACATGCCCAGGTTGCGGGCTCAATCCCCAGTTGGGGTGTGCAGTAGGCAGCCAATCAATGATTCTCACTCATCATTGATGTTTCTATCTCTTCCTCTCCTTTCCTCTCTGAAATCAATACTGGTCAGAACTTATTGATCGGCTGCCTACAAATAACAATAACAAAAGTAATATTATCAGCTAACATTTATTTATTTATTTAAGAGGAGACAGAGTGGGAGTGGAGGCAGGGGCCTTTTATTTATTATTGATTTTTAGAGAGAATTAGGGAGAGTGTGAAAGCGAAACATTAATTTGTTGTCCCACTTAAGCATTTTATTCATGCATTTATTGCTTGGTTCTTACAAGTGCCCTGAGGATCCAACCTGCAACCTCGGCATATCGGGACAATGCTCTAACCAACCAAGCTACCTGGTCAGGGCCCAGCTAACATTTATTGGCAACTTAATATGTACCAAGCATTATTCTAAGCACCTGACACATATTCACATATTTAATGCTCACAACAACCTTCAATAGATACTATTGTCATCTCATTTTACAGATAAGGAAACTGAGGCACAGCAAGGCTATGTGACCTGCCCAGTGCCATTCAGCTGGTGAGCAGCAGAGCGTGGGTTCAAACCTGGGCAGCTGCGCCTTTAACTTCTCCCTGGACTTCCTGGGAAGGGTTCAGAGAGAAAGAGAAAGGGAGGGACAGGGGGGACAGGGTGAGCTCTCAGGTTTCTAGCCTAGGCAATTGAATGCAGCCGTACCCAAAGTAGGAGCAGATGACTTGAAAGAAAGACAGTACATCACCAATCACCTACTAATTCCCTGTGTAGCTCATAGGAGCTGCTAATGGGCTCAACTACAACCCTGCACGTGAAATGTAGAATAACATCCGGACGTGGCACCAGGCCGCACTTCTCCCACACTCCAGTAAAAATAAACCTCTCCGTCCAAATATAGAGTGGTTAGAAGTGCCATGTTTTACAGGAGAAGAGGCAGTTATTTGGCATTAAAAATAGACAAGTTTTGGCTTCCCTGCAGATCTGGGCAAGAGCACTGCAATTTCCAAGTGGAAACCCAGATGGATGGGGTAGGCCCCCCTCAGACTGACTCAGCTATTTAAAAAGCCCAACCGAAAATTGCATCCCCTTTCTGGGCCTCAGTTTACTCAACCATAAAAGGAAGAGGTTAGACAAGACGGTTCAATGTCACTTCAAACTCCCACTGTCTATGGGGGGAGGAACTGGAGTCCAAGGCTGGTCCTCAGAGAGCCGACAGCTTCCTAAATCATGGGGCCCGGCGCTGGCAAGGCGCATTGGCCCTTTGGCTCTGGGCTTACTGCTGACAGGACCAGGGGTGGTTTTCCCCGAGGATTTTCAGAACTCTGTCAAGAGCTTTAAATTACCCTCTTGAATCAGACACATTGTTAATCCACAGAGAAATGCAAGCCAGGAAGTCCCCCTACAAGGAGCCTACCTCCTGAGATGCTACCTTGATAAAAGAAAACTGAAGCCCAGCTTGACAGGGGTGGGGGAATGGAGGTGTGGGCAGGTCCTTTGCACACATTCCCTTTAACCCTGCAAGGCAGGCACAGCTGTATTTTACACAGGAAGAACCAACAGCTCAGAGACGTTACATAACTTGCCTCAGATCATTCAGCTGATGGAGGCTGGAACTGGATTCAAATCTGGATCCAAAGCCCATGTCTTCCACCTCATGGGGCCTCTGCTGTGCTGCTTACTGTGTGGTCAGAAGGCTCGTCTCCAATCCCAGAGGGGAAGGGAACTCCTGACAAGCCAGGAGCCTCAGGGATAACTCAGGAGTGCAGCTGAGACACAAGTTAGGAATCTCAAATTCCCTAATGGGTCCCGTTGCACTTTTACCACACCTTGAAACAGACCAGTTTTGCTTTAAATGGTTTTATTAAAAACTGTACCAATTGATGGAAGGAAGACACACACACACACACACACACACACACACACACACACACACTGGAAGAACAGAAAGTCAAATACTCTGTACAGGTTAAAAAACAATGGGTCCCCATTCCCCTCCCTCTTTCCCTGTCTCTCTCCCAGAGGCAGAGTGCCTAGAACCCAGGGCAACTAATCTGGGATGAACAAAATGCTACATTCGCACTGGGTCTCCCCTGACAGCCCTGTGGACCCAGGGTGGCCGTCGGGCAATGCTCACCTAGCAGGGAGAGGCTCTGGACAACTGTGCAGAGAGAAGAGCAGTGTGGACCTGGGACCTTCACAGGCTCTGAGCACCGTCAGCTTCAGCATGGAGGCTGGTGCATCTCTGGAAGGGCCGGGCTTTCTCTGCCATTCCCTCCAGGCTCTAAGTCCTCACTAGCCCTGGCATGCCTGCCCACTGCCCAGTGTCCCCAGGAGGCATCACAGGCTGATAGGTTAACCCCTTCCTAGGGCAAGTCTGGCCAGGGTGGCCTGCCACCAAGGGTCCCCACCTACACACAGAGGGGCCCTCAGCTTCCTCCAGCCTGGGCTGCAGCGCTGATTCCCCGAGGCCCTGAGGGCAGTGGCAATTTAAGCCTGCCTGCTTCTGCTGCTCTCTACTCTCCCTACTCCCTCTTCATCAAGCCCCCCTGCAGGCAAGCTTTCATGGGCAGTGTACTCCCTGCTGCCTAGGACAGTCAAGTGGCTCCCCAGCCTCCTTCCAAGAAGACTTCAGGCAGATGGAGGACCTAGATGGGCCATCCCAATCAACCCCTCCCTGCCATGACCAGTCAGGAGCCACCCTTGGGCAGGGCCTGGCCACAGGAGTCAGTGAGACAAGTCAGGTGGGCCCCTCTGAGCACTTTGAATGTGCCTGCCACACAAGCTCTGAAAACAGACCTACTCCCCTAGGGGGTTGGGGAGGTCATTGGGAGGTGATCTGTTTGTGCCTTGGATTGAGCAGGGGAAGGCCACGGACAGCTCTTCAGCAGCCCAGACTTTGCAACTGGCTGGAGAAGTCAGATGTCTGGCCTGGGGGGACTGCCTCCCCACTTCTGTCCATAGGCGTCCAGAAACCCCTCCTCTGGGGTTCTGAGTCGGAAGGGCTTTTTAGACCCTGAATAAGCAGGCTTCCCCTCCTCCAGGGCATTTCTACAGCGGGGAGGGAGGCTTCCAGTCCCTCTCCCACCCCCACCCATCAGCAAACCACAAAAGCCCCACTAGTCTTCAGCTGGTTACAGGTCAGGACCCAGGTCAGACTCTCCCTCCCTCTCAATCGGATTCTCCACCCCCTCACAGGAGACAGCCAAGCCTCTGGGGGTGGGGGTGGGAAGAGGGGCCCAGGGGGAGGGACATGTCTCCTGAGGCTGGACTTGAGGAATGTTCAGACCAACTCACCAGGCAGAGGGAAGGGGCGGGACCTAGATCACTAGGCCAATTGAAAACAGCCAGCCAGGAGGAACCTCTCTCCTAGGACTATTCTGGGAGTTACCTCCTTGGTTTTCTGGGGGATGGGAAAGGAAGGAAGTTTTAAATGTTGCCCTGGCTTGCTTAACATAGTGAGTTAGTTCTTGGCTTCACAGAAGATGGAGATAGTGCGGTTGGACCATCTTCCCCCAGGCCCCAGGCTCAATGTTCAGATGGGCTTGTCAAACTCTGGGCTCAGTTCTTAGCACAGGCCCTCCTGGGCCTGGCAGGGTCCCTGAAGTGGATGGCTTTGCCTCAGCACCAAAGTCTAGACCATTTATTTGCTCTCTCACTCAGCTCAGGTGGAAAGTCTGCCAAGAGAGGTTAAAAAATGGTTGGTAGAAATAATCGTGGCTTTCTTGTGTGTTCCACTCCAGCACATATACCAGCCGCTGCCTGTCGTAGCCTTGGTCCAGGGGAGGGGAGGACACCAGGCCCTCAGCACCTCGTGAATGACATGACACGCAGGGGAGGCTGGACTTCACGACGGTCAGCGTGTTCCGGAGCCAGTCCTCATGCCTGTTCTCTGGGTTCCTTCTTGTGAGTGAGAACCCATCTCCTTAGCAGACACACCATGGTACACACCCTGAGAATATAATTCTGGCCAAGAAAAGGTAATACCTCCAGAACATCTAAGTAGAACAAAACAAAGGCATTTGCACAGTTTGAGGTCCTTCTCCTCAGGGTCACTATGAGCCCATACGGCACCTCATACAAAGGCACCAGTTCTCCTGGGAAGACTGAGCCCTGCACTGGGGCAGACAACTCGGTGAGCAGAGCAGGAGCTCGACCTTAGTCGCTATTACCTTCCTCTGCCGATGCCCTGGTGCAGGGAACAACCTTCCCAACTGTACATACAGGGATCAAGGCTTCCTTCAACAGTACTGAGACCTCCTCTTGGCAGAACTGGAGGAGCCTTGGCTGGTTCAGATGTGAGAGCCTCCTCGGGACTTCTCCGATTTCCTTGGGTAGCCCCGGGGTCTTCGCTGCCCAGGAAAGCAGTCTTTTCTTTGGGCCTTGCTTCTCTGTTTAGCACCAATGTTATCTTTTCCTACATATGCAAAAATTATCATTTCATTTCTAGGTATCTGTTAACAGGTTCTGTTAATCAAATTCTCTGTCTGGTCAGAGCTGGCAGACTGGCTGCTTTAAATTCTCGCCATTCGCGCCACAGCAGGGAGAGAAGGGAAGTTTGGAGGCAGCTGCGATCCCGCTGAGTGCCAGAGCATGCCCTGCTGGCCTAGCTGGGAGCCGAAGGAAGACAGGAGACGTGCACCCAGCTCTGACGGTTCTGCACTCTCATCGTTATCTATTGCTCAAAAAGACACATGTCAGCTGACAAAGTCACTGTGCTGGCTTCTTCCTTCTACCTTTTATAGTAGGTGTGAATAAGGAATGGGAATAAGGAGGAGGAGGTATGTTGTTTCCAAGGAAACCAAGTGGTCTGGGTTCCTCTCGGGCTGACTCTTCCAGGAGGGATGGCCACTTTCCCAGTCCCACTGCAGTGCTGCCCCTTCATGCCCTACAGTGCTGATCGGGGCCGGAATGCAGTCTGTTGCTGGTTCTTTGGAAAGAAGAGCCCACAAAGGCACAAGCTGCTGATGACAGCACGTTGATTGGCTATTTGGCTCATCCACGGCTGACAGGCAGCCAGTTCTAGGAAGCCAGAGGTGGCAGTGGTTCTGTACCTCAGGATCAATCCTGGGGCCTCCAAGTGGGACCAAGTCAGATGTGAGGCCGACACAGAAGTTTGGTTCATTTTGAGGCATGTTTGCGGGGTCCTTGGAGAAACCCAACCCTCCCTGAGGTCTGCTGGAGATGACAGGGGCTGGACAAGAATCCCTGAGCCCTTGGAGCGGGCACCGGCTGGGCCGAAGGAGAACCCAGATAGAGGCTGAGTGGCCTAGCGAAGTGGCCATGCTCAGCTGGAAAGCCCCCGACCAAGGCCCTGGTGCGCTGAAGCAGTGTGACCGTCCGGATCTCGGCTCCGTCCACGGCGGAAGGCTGACAGGTTTGGTGGGAGCAGGAGTGTAATCCAGCTTCCTATGGTTTAACTGAGTTCCTGTGGCTAAACTACAGTCCTCTGGCCAGAGAACATCACTACCTGGCCATCTTCAACAACCGCGGGCTGAAGAATCTGCTTGTCAGAGCCCTTGGGAGGACCCACCATCAGAGACTCATCAGCCTCCACTTCAACAGTGTTTGACAAAGGCCCCCATTCCCGGTCAAGGTCCTGAACAGGGAAAAGGTCCCACTTGGGCATGTCTTATTTACACACAGAGATACGATTTTAAGGTAAGAACAACAAAAAACAACTTCACATGACACAGTGTCAGTCCTCGCGGAAGTCCTTCCTGTGGTGCCCCATTCGAAGAGGGCAGCCCAGCCTCACCTGGGCCCCGCCCCGTTCCTGTTCTCATCTCCATTCAAGGCGAGGTTATGCAGGAAGAGGAGGAACTGCCACCACATGCGATTTCGGTTCTGCTGGTGCTGAAAGGGGGGAAAAATCAACGTGACTCCTCAACGCAGCCTTAGATGACTTCTTATCATTTCCAATAAAAGTTTAGATCAACACGTCTGGGGCGGCACTTTAATCCTATCAGTACAGCAAAGGCGGGGGGGGGGGGGGGCAAGAGAAGCGGCGATGAGGGGGAGATAGCTGAGTCCTCCAAAAACAATTGCAGTTTTTAACATTAAAAAGAAAAGACCAGGCTCATTCTGCACTGTGCACAAGAGGATTAAACTTTTTCCCCTGCTTGCAGGATTTTCCAGAGTTTAGCCAAGTGCTGCTTTTAATCAGATTGGCTCCTGAGCCCCTCAAACCTCAGCTGCATGAACAACAAACTTTCTTCAGAAAGAAAGAGAAGTGCCCCCCTCCCTCCCCCCACTCCAAAGTAACACAGAGAACAAGGGGGAAAAGGGGGGAGCCTCCATCTGCAAGTGATTTGACACTGTGAAGGTCAAAGGGTTAATCTTCAATTTAAACCACACTGCTGAGGCAGCAAAAATCTGATTTCATCCAGTGCAAACACGCACACAGACAGACACACACACACACACTTGAGCGCCTGCCCTCTCTCCCTTCCCAGCATCTCCAGCTCAGCACTGCCTGCCCTTTTTATAGCTGCTCTTGACAGTAAGCCATAAATAACCCCTCTTGGAGCGCTTTCCTACTGACTGGAGCCAATTAAACGTTAAGCAAGAACATACTTGAAAACAAAACAAAAACAAAGAATGCACACTACTCTCTGGAGGTCATCCCAGGTCCTACTGTCAGGCAGGGAAGCTGGGGGCAAAGGTCAGGGGTCAGTGGCTTACAGGATGGGGGCTGGTGCCCCACCCACACAGGTACATTTCCCTGGGGACAGAAGAGGCCAGGAGGGGCCTGAGGGGTGCTGGAAGAGGCCGTCTTTGTTCTCTCTTTGTCTGCCAGGGCAGGACTGGGCTGGGGCCCTCTCCACAGGGTTCTCAGTGGACAGGGGAATAAAAACCTAGTGTGCAGAAAGAAGCCAGCACAGGCTGGACTTGTATTGCTGCAGGGGCCCAGGCAGCAAGGGCCAGGGGAGCTGGAGCCCTCTCTTGGGTTTTTTAAAAATATTTTTTTATTTATTTCAGAGGGAAAGAGAGATAGAAACATCAATGAGAGAGAATCATTGATTGGCTGCCTCCTGAATGCCCCCCACTGGGGACTGAGCTAGCAACCCAGGCATATGCCCTTGACCGGAATCGAACCCTGGACCCTTCAGTCCACAAGCCGACGCTCCATCCACTGAGCCAAACCAGGTAGGGCTCTTGGGCTGTCTTTAACCACACAGCCCTGGCCGCCACCAGGAGACTACTAGTCAGATAGGAAGAGGATAGGGTAAGTCAGTAGCAGAACTGGAAAGTGAGTCCAGGTCTCCTGCACTCCCAGAGCTTCGCAGGTACATCTGGCCCGGGACAAGCATGCAGGCTGCTGGGTTCCCTTTCACGCTGCCTTAGGCCACTAACAGAAGAGAGGTGAGGTGTCAGCTCAGGCTGACCTCAGAGCCCTGCCAACCCAGGAGAACAGAATGCCCCATGCCTGTGGCAAGAGTACTCTTTCCCCTGCAGAAGGAGGACTGGAAAACAAAGTGGAGGCATAACTACTGCAGGGAGGGGCAGGAAAACCGGGCCGTGCCACTGAGGAGGCCTGGCAGCGGCTGGGGAGACTGATAGCTTCCTCGCGTTTTGTAAACAAAGATGAGTAAAAAGAGGAAACACACCCGGCTTAACAAAATCTGGTTATAGTAAAACAGCGTGAAAATGGACTCAGCTGCAAACCTGAAGACGCAGGCCTGCAGCAGCTGGGCAGAGCACCCCCCCCCCACCCCCCAGCTGCTGCCCAGGACAGGTGCAAAGGCCATGTGCTGGAACAGGAGGAGATTCCAGGAAAAGCCCGGTCCCTGGAGAGGCCAGTCTGCTGGAATCCCCGGTCTCCTCAGGTGCCTGTTTGAAAAAGGCCACGTAACAATAACAGCCGTGATAATAACAATAATAGTAACACTGAGTGGGCGAGGCTCTGTTTTGAGTGTTTTACGTCTTCCTCTCAGAGTGCGGTCCATGGACCAGCGGCTTCAGCATCATCTGGGAGCTTATTAGAAATGGACATCTACTAAATCAGAGCATGAACCTATAAGAAGATCGCCGGGTGACTCTGAGACAAGTTACACATACATTAAACTCCTTTGGTCCTCGCAACAACCCAATAAGATAGGTGTGTATTATCATCCCCATTTCACAGATGAGATCATTGAAAGAGTTAGGTAACTTGGCCACATAGCTGGTAAGTGTCAGGGATTGGACTGAGTCCAGACTATTTGACCCTAGAGCTGTGTCCTTACCCACTGTCACTATGTTCCGAGTACCACTGTATCTACCTTTCTTTATACCAAATCTAACCCTTTATTCTCCCTTCTCTGAGTCGTCTCCAAACAGCAATTCAGCCAGGGATGGGAGATCACTATTCCATGATTTGGGACCTGGCCCAATGCCATTTCTGTATGCCTCAGTTTCTCCCTCAATGCCTCTAATAGAGGCTACCTGCTGCCTTGTGTCTCTGGGAATAAGGCAAAGCAAGCAGCCTCACTCCCATCACCGGGGGTATTGGAGGACCCAGAAACAGCTGTGGGCCAGAGAGTGCTGTCAGATGGGAAGGCTGGGGTCTTCTGGGAAACACAGGCCGGCCCAGGACAGGTGGGCACGCAGGTCCGCCCTCAGGAAGGATCAAGGTTCTGTGCCTCGGCCTGTGACAGATCTCAGGGCTCATGAATTGGCAAGGAAGGCTTTGGTCCAGGAATCAGAGGACCTTGCTGTAGCTGGGGTCTCCCACCAGCCTGTCTGTGAGTCCTCACTCTCCTTACAAGTGAAATGCAGGCTCCCAAGCCTGACTGCATCACAGAATCCACTGAGGTGCTGCTGTAAATACAGAATCCCCGGGCCTCACCCAGACTGACTGGGTCAGAATCTCCAGGGAAGGGGCCCAGGAATTTGTATACTAAACAAGCTCCCTGAGTGCTAGTTTAAAAATCAGAAGTTACATTTATTGTATATTTTAGTCATAAACGTAATTGCATGTTAACTGTAGAAAATTGGAAAACACAAGAAAAAAAAAAAACAGGAGAAAATAAAATCCCCCATGATTCTATAGCCTAGAAGAAAACACTTCGTGACCTGGAGTTTTCTTCATGCTCTTTCAGCCTCTTCCCACCAGAGCAATGCCTTGGCCAACTCAGGGGTAAGTCCTGCCCAGGTGGTTCTACAGCAGCCAGGCCACAGGCAGGCATTTGGAAACCACTGAGGTGCTTTCCAGCCCTCAGGTTTGGTGATTCGGAGTTTGTCATCCACAATTATCTTCAAGATTACAACTCAGAGCTCCAACAACTGAATCCAGTTAGCCTGGTGGAGGGTCTGGGTGGGCCTGGAGAACAGGCTGCCCCGTACGGAGTTAAGTCAGTGGCGGCGGCAGCCGCGAGGCCAGCAAGGGCAGTCTGGGAACCTGCTTACACCCCGGCAGCCCTTTCTCCGGGCATAAGCAGATGCCACACATACGCCACTTAGCTTTCTCCTGCCACAGTTGCAGCCTCACAAGGCCCTTTTCTGAAAGGAAACCAAGCTGCCTCACACCAAGAGAATCAAAGAATGCTCTGATTTTGAGGAGCAACAATAAATATTTTTTTAAAAATTAAACAAAAGGGCCTGACGAGAAAGGAAAGAAAAAGGACTTGAAGGGAGGCCAGTGAGAGAAACAGTGAGGAGGAAGGAAATGAACATTTTGCCCAACAGGATGAAGTACACAAAGACACCAGAACGCCAGAGAACCTGGATCCCTCCAGGAGAGGGTGTGGAGGAGAAGGGGAGAAGGAAGAGGGAACCAGGAAAGAGTGTGCTTGGCCTCGGGCTCTCGGCTTCTTGGCACAGCAGCAGGCACATAAACTCAGATTAATGAGTGCAAACCCCAGAGCAAGGCTCAGCTCTCCCAGACTCGGCCTGAGCACCTCTCAAAATATGGGAGCTTGCCCTAGTCCATTTGGCTCAGAGGATAGAGCATTGGCCCATGGACTGAAGAGTCCCGGGTTCGGTTCCAGTGAAGGGCACGGTACCTCGGTTGCAGGCTTAATCCCTGTGCAGGAGGCAACCAATCAATGTCTCTCTCACATCGATGTTTCTCTCTCTGTCTCTCCCCCTCCACTCTCTCCAAAAAATCTCTCCAAAAATCAATGGAAAAATATCCTCAGGTGAGGATTAACAACAACAACAACAAAAGTATGGGAACTTGCAAAGAATGGAGTTCCCAGAATGCTTAGGCAGGTGCCCTCAGGGCTAAGGGGTTGGGCTACAAGGCATGGGAAGCTGGTGGCAATTTAAGCTTACACTGGAAGTATTCAAATTCAGTCTAGAGGGTGGGACCAAGGCATGGAGGGAAAGAATAGAGGTGAGTGCCCAAGGGAAGGGGTTCAAACATGGTGGGTAATAATACTGTCTTCAGGTGAGAGAGTACAACCAGGCATTAGAGGCCTAAGGTTTGTCTTTAACTCAGTCCCACTTTCTTGCTATGGTCCGGGGATGAAGGCAGTTTTTTTGACAAGTGTGCCAGTTAGTGGGGACTTGTGTGCCAGGCCCTGTGGCTAAATGGGCATTTATCCTGTATAACGGGGAACATGCAGGGACCCACAGTAGGTATTCAACAAGTATACAATGGACTGACTACAGAAAAGTCAGCCTTGCAAGATAACCCACTTGTCTGAGGCCGGGAACAACTGATGTCTGGCCAGGTCTAAAGATGTACTAGATGTGATAGTATCAGCCTCTTGCCTGGGGAGAGGCCCAGCCAGTAAAAGGCTTTTTTTTTTTTAAGAGCTAGCTGTGGTGTCTGACATGGTTGGATTACACAAATCAAACTCTGTTTCATCCCACATGGCCTCTGCCCTAAGCACAAAGAGTGTTCCCTGCCCTCCCCAGATAAAAATCTCCCTCTGCCTCCCCGCTTCGGATCCAATTCACACCCGTGGGCGGGGGGCAGGGGGCTGTCACCAGTGTTCCAGATGCTCCAGCAAGAGCTAACTCACCTCCACAGGACTAGACAGGAATAGAGGAAAGAGCAAGGCTACGCTGCGGCCCTGCTTTAAAAGAACACTGAGCATCTACCAACCAGACAGCAATTACTACATCTCATACTTAGAACAGAGTACTCGATCTTCCCGTTTGCTCCTCACAAAGATCTGGGATGTGGGAAGGGCAGATGTTATCACAGACAGGGAAGCAAAGGCTTAGAAAAGTTACCCCAAGCAAATTAGTTGAGATAGTGGGTTGTTCAAACCCCTGACTTCTGACTCCAGAGTTAGGTCCTCGCACTAAAATATTTCAGTGTGTTTATTCACATGATGGAAATAGTATTAACCTTCAAAGCGAATCACAACTGGACTGCTCCCCTAGTATGTTTAAAGACATTGTTTCCAGATCATTAACTATTTAGTAAGGATGCTGTGGACCAGAAAAAATAAACCTTTCAGAGGCAGAGCTAACTGAAGATCAAACAGAAATAAAGGTAAAACTGGTCTGAAATTTTAACTTCAGATCATGTTCTGAAACCATGCTCCGTTTCTTTAAAATGCAGAACTCTACATACTCTACTTTCTGGGGAGACACTCTCTATAAAGTGACATTCGCCTACCTTTTTCCTTTCCCCTCTAAACCTACCCCGGCCTGGCCGTAGGAAAGAGGCTTGCCGCTGAGAACCAGGAATGGAGATGAGGGAGACTTCAGGAAAATTCCACTTGCAAGAAGTAGGGAAGATACTTTTATTCAACCCAGCAAGCTTTTATCAAGCACCCAACTCAGCTAAGGTTTACAAAGGATACAAAGATGAGCAATGCAAATAATGTCAATTATTTTACAACCTGAAGTGGAGAAAAGCAAGAACCCAGACTACGGTGAGAGGAGGCAGAGCAGGGTCGAGGCAGAGAGCGGCACACCATCGCGCTCTCGCTTTCTAGCGTGTGCTGCCGCGGAGCAGGGGTGGGCTCGGGAAAACCCAAGGCTTCCAGCCCAGACACTTACAGTGGAACCTGGGCACATTGTCTCGTGTCTCTGGGTCTCACTTTCCTACAGGACGGGCATAATGGGGTCTAGATGTATAAGGTGGCTGTGGTGGTCGAAAGAGAAAAGGCTACGTAAAGCAGCGGGCCCGGTGGCTGCACTGAGCAAGCTCACCCCTCCTGGTGGGCACAAGGGGAACCTGGGCCACTTCACTTTGCTGGGCTCTTCCCTCAACACGCTCTGCTCAGCGTGCCCGTCTGGGAGCATTATCTTCCGAACAGACTGATCAAGTCCTGGGGAAAGCCGTGACTTCTCACTCTGAGACAGGCCGTGGCGGCCAGGGACAGCTGGGCGCAGAATTCCAGGCTGCTATGCGGAGCCAGGGATTCTGAACCCCCAGTGGGCCCACTGTCCCAAAATGCTTCTGACCCAGATACTCAAGGAAAGAGCCGTGGAACGACAAAATGGGAAAGGTAACAATTCTCCTGCCGCCATGGCCGGTGTTGCTCAGTTGTTGGGCATCATCCCGTGCACAGAAAGGTTGCCAGTTTGGTTCCCAGTCAGAGCACTTGCCTGGGTTGCAGGCTTGATGCCTGGTAGGGGGTGTGAAGGAGGTAGCGAATTCGTTTCGCTCTCGCATGTTTTTTTCTCTCTCTCTTTTTCCCTCTCCCTTCCTCTCTCTCTGAAAATCAATTTTAAAATATTTAAAAAAAAATAATTCTCTCTGCCAAGAGCTTCCTCAGCTCAACCAGCAGTGCTAACAGGACGCTGAAGCCACAGGCCACCACCATGGCAAAAGGGCAGCCTGGGGCCAGCAGGTTCTCAGGCAAAGACAGGAGGGCTCCCTCTAATGCAACTGGAGGACACTACCTTCAGCCACTGGGGGCTAGGGGTGAGGGGCGGGCTGGGTGCCGCCCAGGTCCCCAGGGTGAACTGCTGAGGCCCCTACCTCGCTCCCCTCCGGGAGGGCTCTGTGCTTCAGTTTCCCTCAGTCTGAGAACAGCTCCATCCAACTATCAGGCAACCTCTCCAGAGCTCAAAAGGAACAGTGGTGTGTGTGCTCTGGTCAAAGGCAAGGGAGAGAGGGGATCAAGGAGGGGGCAGGCTTGTTGTGGGTCTACAGGCTGTGGAGAAGGAACCCCAAGGTTCTGACTTGGGGCCTTTGCAACTGGTTGTTCTTGTCCGGGCCCTCCTCCCCACCATATCAGTGACTGTTCTCCTTCTGGTCATGGAACATGCCCTCTTGGTAGCCAGATGTGGATCAAAAGGCAAACTAGACATTTTTCTTTTTCTTTTTTAGTGCCTCCCACTACCCCTTCCCTTATCACCCCCCTCCTCCAAGAAAAACACACACACAACAAAAGCCAACTCCCATCTCCATGGCGAGCCTTGGTGGGGAGGGGATGAACTGTCCGTAACTACAAGGCCCTTCTCCTAGAAGAGAGTAGTCAGGTGCAGAGTTGTGTGGGGAACTCGGCCTCTAGTCAGCCACGCTGATGACTCATAAGCTAAATATAGCGAGCGATATAAACAGAGCCAGCCACAGAGCAAACACAGGGCCCCCAAGCCCTTGCCCTGGCTCTCACGCACAGCAGCTTTCCACAGCCCCTCCCTCAGCCTCACTCTTCCCAGGCACTGTCCTGGGTGGACCTCCCACTCCTGGGGCAGAGGCTGGCTCTGTTGGGGCCCTTCTCACTTTAGGGCAAATCTCTGGGTTTCCTGCCCAGGGCTGTCCCATCTAAAGTCTGAACAACCTCACTAGCCACAGTCTAAGTTCCAGAAAACCACTTGCTAACAAGGAGAGCATCCCAAAGGGTCAGGAAGCAGTCAGGGGTTCCCTGAACAAAGGATCCAGGCTGCTGGCAGAGAAGCTGCTAGTTAATACACCGTGCAAACACCACCCTGGGTACAACTGCCCAAAGGGCTCCCCAAGAACTATAAGGGCAGGTCCAAGTGAAATCCTAAAATCATCTTTCAACACATTTCCAAAAGTGTTAAACTGTCCTTTCCTTACTAGTGATATATCTTACAACCAGGACCTGCCTCTTAAGTCCAGGGTCCTTTCTGTGATATTGCAATTAAAGATGATTTCAACTGAGTGGCTGAATTGTTTCTCAGATTTCATTTTTCAGAAAGTCTAATTACTAGTCAGGGAATTTCCAAATCTGACTGTTCTGAATGGAGCTACTCCTTGTCCAAGTGAAAAAGTCATTTCCAACATGAAACATTCCAACCCTCCTTTAGCTTTACTCAACAGTCTACAGTAGCTACTTTTTTGGAGGATTCTTGGCTTCTTAACTTTGCCCCAAAATACCACCACAAATTTAAAGATGGCGCCACTGGGACAGGAGACTTTCTCAAGGGGAGGGGACACTAGCTACCGCTGTCCATTCGTAGGCCCACGCAGGAGGACACCGTGACAGAGCGGCCATGAGCTCAGTGAGGAGGCAAACCCGCACCTCCTCTTCCCTGCAGGAGCTGTACGGACATGGAAGTAGTGGGGCACGCTCACAGAGCCTGAGTCAGGGTAGGCCACCGTCAACAGTCTGCAGCCCGTCAGATCACAGAAGAGCAAAGAGGAAAGTAGAGTGGGTGACCAAGTTTGGAAAGGCTTTTACCTCCATTCACTCTGCCTCCAAATCTCTTGTAGCTTTGAAGACCCTCGCTGACACTGATCTGCCTCCAATTCCCTGCTGGTTGGTTCAGAGGAGCCAGCAAAGCTGATCACTTGAGTGACCAGGCTAGACCTGCACGCTCTTTGGGAAATATGGCCAGCATACACTGACCCGGGAGAATCTGCAACCTCTTCAATCCGGGGTCACGTTGATGCACTCAATTTGCCATATTGCCAGAGTGCTATAATGCACTCCCCATCATCATACCCCCGCCCTTGGCTCCACATCTCCTAGGGAGAAGATCTCCCCTGATACAGAAAAAGAATAACTGAGGTTCAAACCAGGGACAAAAATCAGAGCTCACACTGCCTTCAGGACTCAGGGACTAATGGCCACTGTCTGGCTCTGTGATACCATCCCAGATCCAAGGAGAAAGAAGATGGCCAGGCCCTTTCAACTTCTTCTTACCTCTTGGGCTGTCTTTCGTGGCTCTCTAAGCTCAGCCTACAATGACGGGGAATGACCATCACTCTCAGAGGAGAATGTTCAAGGCCAAAGCTTGAAGCTGAACAGTTGGGACACCGATTTCTCTGGACAAGACAGGCAGAGGGGAGCTCAGGGAGCAGTGTGATGGGTGGGGTGGGAAATGTTGAGGGCTGATCAGGGTTACAGAGAGACGGAAGTAAACAAGCATTAGAGAATACCTACTGATGTGCCTGGAGTTTTCACAGGTATTAACTCACTTAACCTTTCAAGTAAAATTCCGTGGTATTAGCTCAAATTTACAGAAGAGGAAAGAGGCTTGGCAAGGTCAAGTGACTTCGCAATGGCTAGCAGGTGGCAAAACTGGTATTCAAACCCGGGCATTCTGACTTTATCCTTAAAGCCTAAAGACTTAATCCTAAACCTTCCAGGGCCTCAGTCTCCCTGCCTGTAAAGATGAGGGAAGGCAATAGGGAAAGAAGATAAAGGATAAGAATGTAGGAGTGTCGACAGTACTTTTTAGATATGAAATATTAGACTGTAGTTATGTAATAATGAAGTTCAGAAGATGACTAACTCCTTAAAACTAGCTGCTAAAAGATCCTATGTATGCAATTATCCTAGCCCTTCCCCCAAGATGAGCCCCACCCCCACCCCCCCCCCTCACCCCGGTGAGCAGGGTTAGTGGGGAGGAGGGGGTGAAAAGCAAGAGGACTCCGCAGAGTTTCTTTGTAATGGAAAATTTGGGAAAACCAGAGGTAGCTGGCAGGTGGATGAGGGGCACAGAGAGCTCTGGAGCCAGTACAGGGGGAGGTGCTGAGCAGGGAACACTTTTTTACAGTTAGCTCTCCTGCTCTATCCTTCCTCCTACCCGGCTGGGGTGGCTCTGCTGAGAGGACGGCATCCTGTCTAGGTCTGAACCATGCCCTCAAAGACGCAGCCCGGGGCTGGGGAAAAGATGCCAAGCAGCAAAGAGCAGGGTCAGACCTTGAGATAAGGGCCGCCTCCTCCTGTTCAGGACTGAGGCAGGAAGAAAGGGCGCTAGGCTGTGGTCTAGCCCTATCCTCCCAGCCTGCTCCCAAGCCTACAGGAGCTCCCCAGATGAGGGCATTTTCTGGGAAACACCTGTTGAAAGAGACCAGGTCTGTTGAAAATGAAAAAAGCTGCCTTCCAAACAATACTTGAGATGAGTCTAGGAGACCCAGAGCCACTGTGTCATCCATCAGCTCCAGCACCAGGACTGGAAGCTGTGAGCTGGACTCAGCCACAGGCCGTACAACCAGGCTAGAGTGAATGGGCAGGAAGGAGGCCAAGAGAAAGAAATCAAGAATCAGAGTGAGTCCACACATGGACTGAAGGGGAAACGCTAAGCCAAGTTTCCACAGAAAAATCAAAGGACAGACTAGAAACGAGTTTGGGGCCAGAAGAGGAGGCCAAGCTGCCTTATTATCTAAGCACAGGGCCACCCTACCTTCCTGATCTCTGAGGGACTAGGAGAGCCCACCAGGACCAGTTCTAGACCCAAATTTCCCTCAGAACCCTTTGGCAGAAGGCACTGACCATATTTAACTCTTGATGGCCTGTTCTCAGGAGACCCAAAGTCAATTTCTCCTCTCCCTGGTGCTAGCAATGGTTTGGTCTTTGAGTCAAACTATCAATAGCTCTCCTCAGGCCACCTGAAGTGACCCATCTAACCTCAGGGCCTTGCCCAATCAAGATGTTATTTATTTTCCTGATTTCCAGACAGACAGACAGACAGATACACACACACACACACACATTTATCCTACGGGCCAGGGACACTATCCCAGAAGGAGGGAACGTGCTCACTTCCAGGTGGCGTGCCTCCGCTTCAGCGATGGGTATACTAGCACAGACCAGCCCCAGCCCTCTCCCTGCTTGGCAGCCCTCCAGAAAGTCAGCCCAGAGAGGAAGGGTTAAGTGCCTGGGGGCCGCCCAGACAGGGCTGCAGAGCAGGGCAGCCTACTTCCCGTGGCACAAGGGCTCCTTCAGCACGAGCCTGCCAGCCGCCGCCTTTGTTGATGGACTCTGCCACATGCTCCACTGACACGGGATGCCCCGCCCTGGCGGTGCTGGTGCCAGGCTGCCGGCCAAGCACCCGGCCGAGCGCCCGGCCGCCGGTCTGGAGAGACTCCCCGAGGTACACTCTCCAGAGTCCCAGGCCCCAGTTCCCAGACAGAGACAATGAGGAGCAGCCTCCCCAGCTGGAAAGTGTCAGGTTACAACCGGTTCCACCACTTTCCCCCACTCAGCCCATCCCTCAGCCTTGCTTATTAGGTTCCCATTGCACCTCAGCCAGACATCCCCAACTGTCCAGTTTCACCGCAGCACCCTGGAAATCTTCCCCTTAGGTCCATAAGGGACAATCTCTCAACCCAGCCCTCAAGAAGACACAGTTTGTCAAGCAAGGCTGCAAAAAGTCATCCCATTTTCCAGGAAGGAGGGATAGTGGCATCTCCCAACAAACCATCTTATGGAGCCTGAGCTGAAAGTGGGCAGATAATCAACTTGGAGCGCAGAGATGAGGGCAGGTATGCTCATCCAGTAGGGCCCATCCAGTCCTCAGGAATCACAGGAGTCAAGGCCAAAACTCTGGGACCATATTCTTGAGATCTAGCCAGACAGGGTTGCAGAGGCAGGCCCCAGCCACCCCCCTACTCACCCACCCAGCAGACTCAAACCTCACCCCCCACCCCACCCCAAGGACCCGTGCCTACTTGCTGCATTTGAAGCCGATGAAATTGGTCGGCAATACTCTGAAGCTTTCTGGCGATCTGGATCTCTGCTCGATGATGTTGCCACTGTCCTTCAGGGGGCTGCTCACCAAGGGGCAAGCCTGCAGGGAAACTGGCAGGGAGAGGGAGCCGGTAGCCAGCATTGCCTGCAAGGACAGAGGGCCCACATCTCAGTATTCTCCACAACCGCCCCTTCTTCCCCATGCCGAACACTCCTGGCAGAGACCTGGGGTTGAGGCCTTATCAGGGCAGTCTGCCAAATTTGGACAACCTGACTCACTAGCAAGTATATAAAAGCTGGTGCTGGGAGAACAGAAGGGAATGGTCCCAGCCCTCCCTTCGGTTTTACATTCGCCGGCAGTGCCATGGCAAAAGTAATATGTATGGGTGAACGTGCCAACTTTCTGTCCTTATTTACCAAGCTATGCTTGACCGTAATTTATTATTCATGTAGTAGCAGGTTGAAGCTCTTCTCTGGAAAGGCGCTGGAGGCAGCTCTCCAGAGTTCCTGGGTTGAGCAAAGCAAGGGACAGAGAAAGAGAAAACCAAAATGTGTCTTCACTTATTAGTGCAGCGCAGGAAGGTTGGTCTCAGGTCCTAACGCTCTGGGCAGTGGTATAAAAACTAGGGAGAGAACACTCAGACCCACAGAATAGCTAAGTTCCTCTCTGGAAGCAAGACCTCAAGATCAGTGCTCCATACTTACCAAGTGCTGGCAATTGAGCTGCCACTAGGGGCACCCGCCTGCCTCCTCCCTCCTTTCCCTCTTCCCGCCAGAACTGCGGTGCAAAAATTCCCTATGGGTGGGCTCCCTCTGGGAATAAGGGCAGCATCTCCCCAGTCTGTCCATCAGACTCAGCAAGATAGCCTCTGAACCTTTCCCCTCTCCCCATGCGCTATTGTGCTAAAAGTAGAAAACAGACTGTGTGGCTAACCCTGCCTTTTTGCCAGAGGAGGGCATACAGCTCATAAAACAAACCATTTAAGTCCACAAATGAAGGGGTCTTGTCCTATTGAACCTTGGAAAAAGCCCCTCTGCTGGCATGGAGCCTAGGCAGTCTCAACCTCTTTTTCCAGTTCCCCTTCCAAGCACAGAAAGTCCCAAGTGACAAGTGGGGGCCACCTTCTGCCTTCAGGAACCTTCTGTCCCAGAACCAGCTGGGTTTTCCCCTTCCGTGTCAACAGCGAGTCGCAGATCCGCGAACCTTCTCCAGAGCAATGTCAGCCACTTTACGGAAGGACACATAAGGCTGCACCACTTTACTGGCCACAGGATGTAACAGCTGAGGCTCAGGTACCCTCTCCAACCCAAGGAGACACCGTGGACCCAAAGATCCCTCCAGAAAGGGGCAAAAGAGCAGAAATGATGGCAGGGCGCTCTGTCTTTCCTGGCGCTCAAGGAGCGCAGGTAAGGAGCAATGACAAGCAGAAAGGCAACAGGTGAGAGCTGAGGAAATCAATAGCCCCTGCTGTTCAGTTTGGGGAAGGAAATAGCAACAGGCAGGTTTGGGGAGGGAAAGTCCCCTCTTTTCCCCACGTCTCTATGGGAGGAGTCCTGAGGCTAAGAGCACTCACCATAAAAGAGTCGCTGGGGTTCCTCGGTCACCCCACAAGGCAGCATGACACCCTGGCTCGGGGAGGCTGGACTGAGGGTCTGGGTGGCCTTGTCTTCCTGGCTGATGGGTCGAAGCCCAGGGCCACAGCAGTGGGTGAGAGGGAAGAGCTGCAGACGGCTGAGGGGGCAGTCCAGCTGGCTCTGGGCAAACAGGTCAGCAGAGGGCAAGCTCCCAGGCTGGGTCCCCAGCTCATCCTCTGGCTGAAACACATCATCCTCCAGCTCCTCCACACACTGAGGTGGATCCATCTCCCCTGTTGGATGTAATGAGGCATCCAGGATGCTATCCCTTCCAGGGAGTCCTAGAGGGGGTCCTCCCCTGCCCTTCCTTCTTCTCTCTTCTTATCCGTGGAAGTGGGGCCAGGTACTGATGCCTGATAACCCTGGTGATATAGTGCTGCCAAGGGTGACACCTGTCCCCACATGCGGGCCGCCTCACTGTTCAGGGACTCTCCATACTTCTTCCTGAGCTCACCCACGGCCACCTCCCCGCAGTCTCTTCTTCTGACCCAGCTGGTCACAGTCATGAAGTTTGCTCCCAACTCTGAGCAATAGCAGGGGTATGATCAGCTGCTATAAGCGCTCAGGGTACCTGGGGAAATGTCAAGATACTAGCCTCTGTGAGAGAGCAGCGGGTGCTGTGTGGCCGACTGTACACACAGTGCTCACAACACTCACTCTCTCTCACCCACTCTCTCACTCACTGCCCTGAGGAGTAACCAACCACCAAGTCTAAACTGAGCTCCAGGCTCAGCAGTAAAAACAAAAGCCAGCCAGCAATCCTAGGACAGCCAGGTTCCCTCCAAACCTGCTAGGCCCTGCCCATCTGCCCGTCTACGCTAGTCTCCACCCCCAGCTTGCTCAACACAACAAGCAGGCTCCCTGGTGTGGTAAGAGTGTGTCCTGGGAGAGAAAGGGAAGAAAGACCCAAGTTAGTCATTGCAGCTGCCCTCTCAGCACAGTAGAGCCGTCTGCCCACCACAGCTTGGCCTAGAGGGTGGGTCCAACATCCAGCAAAGTAACTGACCTCCTCCAGCTCAATCTACTCACTAGTCTCCCTGACTTCAAACCCTTTCCCACAGCCTACCACTCCTGCCAGTGCTGAACCTTAGATTGGTACGATCTGCCTCACAGGAGGAAGTGAAATTTTGCCCTTTCTCTGTGACCTCACTCACTGCCAAAATACTCAGGTTGTTGATACGAGTTTCTTGGTAATAAAGAAGTTCCTCTTGCTCCACCTGATGACTCTTGGAAGTCTGACCTTGGAGCCACCTAGCATCTTGAATTCCCAACCCAGCCCCCTACACACTAACTAGGAATCCCACTGGAGCAGCTAGAAGCAAAAAACCACCTGAATAATTACGGGTACAGAGAGACAATGTTTGTCACTGCCAGATTCAATTAGCGATCCCCTGGGAATTCTGCTTCCCAGTCTTTTGCCTTTGAAGAACAAGCCAAATGGTCTGTGGGTTGGTGAAGTACTTAAAGAAATAGCAGTTAAATTCAGAAGTCCTGGCTTTCCCAAATGCAAGCCGTCTGTCTCTCTGTCCCTCTATCCCACCTAGTCCTGAAGCTATGGTCCTATCTCCCGCCCTCTTCCCTGGAGAGTGAGGAGATGGCCACTTGGATGGCAAAAGAGGCACCTGGTATTCTTTGAATATTGTTTCCCAAGGGGGGTGGGTGGGAGAACTCCAGCTTATCAGCACCAGGAAACAAAGTTTCCTGCTGAAAAGACCAAAGGCTATCCTGCCAGTCAGCTGGCAGGGGCTCCCCTCCTGTCCCTCAACCTCCTCTCAGCAAACCGGCAATCCCAACCTAAGAAGGGGCCCTCCAAAGCCAGTCACAACCAGGACTCATTGTCTTGTTTCTTCCTTTGAAGCCCGTCACCTCCCCTCCCCCTTCCCCTCCCTCTCCCAGCAAAGCCCCAAAGTGCAACCCTTACTTGGACTGAACAGTGGGGGAGGTATAGCCAGAGGGTGTGGCTCTGCCAGCCAGGGTACCCTTCCTACTCTCAACAGGAACTGCAGGTGGGAGCCTCGGAGGGGTGCTGGGCAAGGTCAAGTGTAAACTAGGATACAGTAAGAGAACCTCTTCTCCCCCTCCCCAGACCTGAAGGGGTGATGTCCAAACTGGTAGGAGGAGCACTTTCTGAGAGCACTGCTAGGGAAGGCTTTATTCCTAGCAAGGGGAACTAAAGCCCGCCGTAGCCATCCCAGCCCCTGTGGGCTCTAACAGGGATGCTGAGCTCAGACTCCTCCTCCCAGGAGAAGGCAGAAGGCACTCTGAACTCCGACAGGGGCTAAAATCTGGGCACGCGCGCACACACCACGCACTCACACTCACACAGCACACACCAGACCTGGGTGACTCCAGGAGAGAGTGTCGGCCTCCGAGTCGTGATGCCAGGGCTCCGCGCCAGGGTCCAGCGTGACGAGCGCTCTGGGGCTTGGCGCCCAGACGCAATTGGGAAGGAGGGGAAAGCCCAGCTGTTAAGGAGAGGGGCCTTCAGACTCCGCGGGGAGGCAGGACGCCCCACAACTTCCTGCCCTACCCCAAAGTAAGATCCGGAGCCCCGGCTGTTCTCTGGCGCCCAGGTCGGCTCGGCAGTGCACCGCAGGCTCCCTTGCCCACCTGGACCCAACTCCTGGGACTCTCAAATGCTACAACTCCACGTTGCCTCGTGGAGCAGCGCACCTAGATGTGGGTTCTGCACCCCGTTTCCACAGCCCAGCGCCCCAGTCCTTCATGATCACCCCAGATACCCGCAGTCCAACCCTTCCCGGGCCCCCACGCACAGCGCGACTCCTCTCCCCACTTCGCCGAGGAGGTGCGATCCAACTCCGCCCGGCTCCCGGCCGCCCGGGCGCCCTCCGGGCTGCTGCCGGGGGCGGGAGGCGCGCGCAGGGGCAGCAGCCGCAGCGGGCGGGCGGGCGCGGGAGGAGGCCACTCCGCACCTCGCGGTATTGTTTCCAAAATACGCCCGCTCTGGGCATCCCGCAAACAGCTGATTAGGCCCCGCCCCCAGCGCGTCACGCCGACGGCTGGCCAATGGCGAGCGGAGCCCCCGGTCCCGGGCTGGGCGGCTGCCAGGGACGGTCAAGAAACGAACCTTCCGTTGGAAACATTGCAAGGGGCCGAGCAAAAGTTCTGACCCGCGCCAGAAACGCAATTGGCGCGTCGTCCGCCACGCAGATTCTGTTCCTCACGCAAGCTCGGGCATCGCCGGGGACTCACCCTTCCATTAGGAACGAGCGAGGGGGCGCCAAAGGGACTTCTGTGTTCTTCCTCGGAAATGGGCTAAATAAATACGGCTCCGGACAGGGAGGGGAGGAGGAGGCTGAGAGCTTTCGGACGCGGCTGGCGGCGTCCGGTGGGTGCAGGTGCGGGTCCCCGCGGATCCTGGCCTGGTGGCAAAGCACCCTCCGCTTGCCGAGCCGAGCGCGTCAGGAGAAACTCCAGCCCCAAGTCTATAGGAAGCCTGAGAACATGTGTCTAAAGCTGTTACTGAGTGGCTTTCAGATCAAAAACATCCAAAGGGGCCCTCGGGTCCTCTTCTTGGCTGGGCGTGCACCCTTACAAACGAAGCATCTGGCTGAGGAGAGGCGAGATGCTTGGGCAGGTGACACGCATCCTTTTCACGGCCGCATCCAGAGGTGGTGCCGGTGCTGCCAGGAGAGCAAAGTGTCCTGCAGATCGCATACCACCGGTAAGGGAGTGTGGACGTTCACAAACATTTATTGAGCACCTGTATTGTGCGGGGTACTGTGTTAGGTGCCAAAAACCGGGTGTCTGTCCTCAGGGAGCTTACAATCTACTCGGAGAGATAGACCCGAAAATAATGGAAAGTAGGAGGAAATATGTTGATTTTGGAGATAATGACTGCTAGAGATGCAGAAAAATTCAGAATGCGAAGGCGGGAAGGCTTTAGGGAGAAGGCTTTTGAGTTAGGCCTTGAAGGATGGGGAAATTTTTCAATATGGAAAACCAGACAAAACAGCCCAGGCCTGGGGGCAGCAGAATAAATAAGCTGGGGAATCTGTCCTGGGGGCAGGCTAGAGGGTGGGATCATTGGGTGCACACTGGGATGTAGGAAGGGTGGGCATGGACAGGTAGATGTAAGTCAGAATACAGAGGTGTTCCTAGAATGCCAGGTTGGGGAATCTGTACTTATTCTGGAGGCAAAGCGGGGCTAGCAAAGATTTTATAGAAGATGAGTGACTTGGCCAAGTCTGAATTTTAGGAAAGATAAATGAAGGGGCCAGAAATGAATGAGAGGGAGCCAGTCCCTGCAATAGACCTGATGATCGATTATAGGGCCTGATCCCAGTGGCAGGGGGACGGGTGGTTGTAAACTCAGACAGATCTAAGCGGAGCTGGGACCCTTAACCCAGAGGAGCCTGACGTCATCTTATACCCTTTTCCTACCCATTCTTTCCCTAGCTCCTTCCAAGGGTGCCTGAAAGAGAGCAAACCAGGCGTAGTGAGGACTATGGTTGCTAGAGTAAGAAAACACCATCCCAAAAGGATGGAGAAGAGGGAAAAGGGAAAGACGGGAGACTCCAAGCTGGCCAGCAGCCCAGTCCCCCCAGGAGTTGACAGGCATCCAAAAAAGAGGTGCTGGAGCCAAAAGGAGGTATATTATTTTACCAGGAGGCTTGGCCAAGAGGGAGTGTCGGAACCTGTCATGCCACATGTGGGGAGACGAGGAGACCAACCCAGCCTCTGTGCAGGGTTCTCAGGAGCCTTCCTGGTCACCATGCAGATCTCCTTCCACTCCTTCCTCCCACCCTTCCTATTGGCTTCCCTCCGGGGCCAGTGTTTCAGGCCGGCCACTGTGATGATGGGAAGGACTTAGGGTAAAGAGTGGGACTGAAGGACGAAGCAGCTCTGAATCTGTCCGCTGGGGCAGCACGGGCCCCCAAGGGCAGGGGTCATCCTAATTCTCCTGACCCAGCCAAGCTGCTAACGCTCTGTCTGGGTCCTCACAAGGTGGGATTGGGCCCACAAGGCGAGGAAGCTGGGAGAGCAGGGTGTTCACCTGGGGCCCATGTATTTGTCACATTCACCAGGGTCTCCTCTCCTCTGCTTTAGGATCTATGAACCCCTAATACTGGCTAACTTCTGTGTGGATCCACACATACATTTTTGGAGGGGTGGCTCCATACCTTACAAAAGTTTCCCAAAGGGGCCTGTGACCCTATAAAAGGTTAAAAAATCATCATTGTAGGGTAATGGGGCTGGGGAGGGGATCATCTTAGTGGGTCTGGGCAGTTTGCAAGATGGAGGGAGGGTCACACCCTCTCGTGACATTTCTTCTAAGACCTCTCTCCCAGGCTTTCCCAGGCTGCTCCCTCAGGCTAGTCTAAAGGACACCTGGTGGCTTGGCCTCCTGTGTTATCAGCCTCTAAGGTCAAGCAGCAGGGGCCCAGCCTTCTGAGCCAGAGGGACCAGAAAAGACTGTCAGGGATAAAGGGGTCAGGGAGGTCAGGAGCCTCACTCCCCACCTCTCATCACTGTCAAAACAGATCCCTCCCTCTGGGCCCTTTCTCCCCTGCCGGACAGGGCAGACTCAGCAGAGTCAGGACCTGCAGGACTGGAGATCTGGGATCTGAGCCCCCGGTCCAGCAGCAGCACACTAGGAACAGAGGAACCCTAGGCTTTTGACTGGGCTCAGAGCAAACGCACACTGCAGCTGCAGCAGCCTTTATTTTGGAGAGTTTCCTTACTCTCTCCCCCCTACCTCCCCACCCCGTGCCCCAATTTGTTTTCTCTTCTGCGAACTGACCCTGGCTCTAGAAGGAGGGTCCCAGAGGAAGGCACAGTTGCTCTGAATGCCATCAGTGTGCAGGTCGGAGAGGAAGGCCGGCCTTCCCCCACAGCCTTGGAGGGGTGCAAAGAGTTAAGAGGAGCGCTTTCGGCAGAAGAGAAAACCCAGCTCCCAGTAGACAGCAGGCAGGAGCCCTCTCCATTGTTTCACCTGGCTATAGGATTTCTCTCTGAGACAAGGAATGGGCTCTAAAACTCTGGTAACTGGATCACTGGGAAGGGAGGTTTTTTAAAAACCAGCTGACAGCTGAATAATAGGAATTACCAGGCAGGCCGCCCTGGGGTTACTGAGGTTTGTAACTCAACCCCCAGGGAGGGGTTAGATTGGAAACTGATTTATGGGGAAGGTGGGGGTCATGGTGGGGGAGCCCATAATGCTTGACCCCCTCGCCTCTTAACTCCCTCAAGGAGGGACCCTGAATGGAAGAAAGAACAGGAACCTGGGTGTCCATCCCTTGCTGGACTTGCTCAAACAGAGTGAATTCATTCTCTCTGTGCATGGTTCCGTCTGCCTGCATGGGAATTAGTCCCTCTCTCCTGGAGGGTGTGTGAGAGAGAGAGAGAGAGAGAGAGAGAGCAGAACAGACAGCAGACAGACATTGGCTTCTGCTAATTGGATAAACAAATGGAAAGACTTGATTTCCCAGTCAATGAGCTCACTACATGCCAATCACTGGTTCAGTGAGACTAAAATAGAAAAAGCAGGTACTAAAGAGAAAACATTTGGGAACTCAGAAAACTGGATGTAAGGAGAAATGTGGAGACTGAGGCTGCCATGCTAAAGCCCAGTGGAACGTAGAAGACAAGGTGAAATCCATGAATTATGACATTCAGCACATACTCAGTTTTGTTTTGGGGGACATTCAATAAATATTTCCTGAGTGAGCAAATGGATGAACGTACATTTCTACATTTAAAAAATATGAATAGCCCGGCTGGTACGGCTCAGTTTGTTGAGCATCGTCCCATGCACAGAGAGGTCGCCAGTTCCATTCCTAGTCAGGGCACATGCCCTGGTTTCAGGTTTTGGGCTCAGTCCCCGATGGGAGGCATGCCGGAGGAGCTGATTGATGTTTCTGTCTCTCCCTTCCCCTTCCTCTCTCTCTAAAATCAAGAGAAAACATATTTAAAAAATAAGTTTCACTTTTAAAAAATGAATAGTTCTGTATTGGGGAGTGGAATAAAACCTTCAGTGGAGGATTTGCCATGAACGTCCCGTGTTACATTGTGTTTGCCACTTGGAATGGTTGGCCTTACCTGAGCTTCTTCTCACCAGCAGAGCCTCCCCTTAGAAGGGAAAGGTGATGCCACCAATGCTTTGGTGCCCTCAGTCCACCCTCCAGGCGTGGCACATGATGGAACTATGTCTTTGGAGACAAATTTACTGAAAAACTACAAGCATGGCCCTGAGGGTGGTGCCTCCGCTCCACTGTCCCCCACTTCCTGCCCAGCCCAGGGCTCAGCATGCCTAGCCCATGGGGGGAAAGTTGGCTCTATCCTGCTAAGAGACGAAGAAATCCAGTAAGAATACTCTTCCTTTAAATCTACCTCCCCCAGGATGTAGCCTCTTTCCTGGACAAAGGTACATCAATACTTCAGTACGTACTTTCCTTGGGATTGTCAGGGAAACCTCAGAAATTTCAAGCTGAGGCCAGAGAACGACCGATTGCTATCAAGGAAACCCGCAACCCTGGAAGAGCTCGGGACTGGTCCCTTCTGGGCCTGGAGCCTCCCAGGTTTTGAATCTGGTGTTCAAGAGGACCTGGGCAGAGAAGGGGAGTTGGATCGGCTGCTTTCCCAGCCCACTCCTCAGCCCCCATAGCCTTGAAGTGAAAGAGGGTTCCCATCTGGCAGTGAGAGAGAGGCTCAGTCTCCTAGGTGTGAGTTCACTAAACATTAACTAAGCACCTGCCATGTGCTAGGCTCCTTGCCAAGGACAGGAGGTGCAGATACAGGCCCTGGGGGATCCTTGAGTGCATTCACATCCTTTCTTCCCAAACATGAACCCTCATATGCACTCCTACACACAAGCTAAGAGAAACTTGGGGACAGGAGGAGGGTATGGCAGGGGGAGCTGCAACTGGACTAGCTAAGAGTAAACAGCCTTCCCAGGAAGGCTGGGCCTCCCCGAGATGGTCTTGCCTTTCCTTAAGCAGAGACATTCTGGAAATGTTTGATGCCCCACGTCTTCCCTGTTCCCAAAGCCCACGCATCATCGGGTCGAATAGAAAGAACTCTAGATGAGATGTCAGGAGATCTGGGTACAGTTCCCAGCTCAGCTATCATCAGATGACTTTCCAATACTCATATATATGTCCTTGCCCCAACAGATTCAGAGGTGGCATAACTTGGGCAACCAGTCTGGCTTGGCAGGGGTTAGGACTTTGGAGCAACACCAGCCTCTTATCCCAATCCTGCCTGAGGTCCCTGGGCTATAATCCAAACAACTCCCACCTGCTGAGCACCTACTGAATGCCAGACATGTGACAAAAGGTGTCTCATTTAACCCCAAGCAGGCGCTATCACTGACAGTGCCATTTTACACTCAAGGAAACTAAGGTCACATTTCTAAAGAAAGGCAAGCAGCAGCAGAACTATGATTTGAGGCCACATCTGTCTGGCATGAAAGCTGCTGCTCACATCCCCTACATCTACTGCCTTGAAGGCACACCCAGTCCTTCCCCACAGGCAGAATTCACTCCCCTTCCCCCATCAATAACACCATGTCCCCTGTGCCCCCAGAACAGGAAGGCCAAGCCTGAGGCAACCTAGCGAGGTGAATTCCAGCCTCTCTCAGTTGCAAACACTCCCACAGCTACCACCACCTGTGGCAGATGCGATTGCATCACCCGCAGGAAGCGGTCCGCAGCCCAGCATAAGCCCTGGGGCACATTTTCAGTTCCTACTTCTATCCTTGCCTGCGATAAGCCACGGCTTTACCTTCTACCCCTGCCTGACGCTGTGGGTTGAGGCTAATGTGCATGACTGGACAAGAGACTGTGGTCTGTCGCTTGGATGAGGTGTGTACAGGGCCACCAGGGGCCCCTCATCCCTTTTCTGAACACTGCCCGATGGGGGAGGGGAGGTGGGGCTGCCGGGGCTTTCCCAGCCAAGGACTGAGATCCTGTGGGCTTGGAGGAGAAGTCCTCCTGAATGCAGGAGACAAGTCCCAGGCAGCCACCATGACTTCACATCTGCCGTTCAAGGATGAGTACCCGCATGTCTGGGCCATGTCCGGCTCTCAGGTGTGTCAGCGAGAGGAAGAGCCTCCCAACACAGCCAGGATATCGCTGGTGTAGTGTCCGGAGCCCATTAGATTGGCAGAAACACTGTACTGGGCTTTGCTTCCCACCCTACACAGCCGTGGAGTTTTCTGGAACTGAGGAGAGCTCCTTGCCCCTGTGGTTTCTCTTCTGCCCATCTGGGCTTCTTTTCTCTCTCTGCCAATTTCCTACTCCCTCTCCCCCAGGCAGCACTCTTTATCTCTTTAATCTCTCTTCCTACCCTGTTTTTTCCTCCCTGCATTTGCCACCTCTCTCTGGGCTCACCTTGGCCCACAGCAGCAAGGGTCAGCCCTTTATGGGCTCATAAAATGCTCGACATTTTAGTAGAAGTCATCCTATGTGGAGTTATCATCCCCACTCGAAAACGGTTTGCTTGAGTCTGAGGGACACTTTACATGGCTCTGTGCGTGGCGCTGTCACTGTCTTTTCATTCAGAGAGAGAGCTAACGAAACCAGCGGCCGATAGATGGGTCTCTCCCAGCCCAGAGATGCTCTTTGCACCACTAAGCTGACTTACTCCTTGGAAGGGGTGAGGGCACCTGAACCAGTGATTTGAATAAATATCAAGTTGTTCTTTTAGGACCAGCCCAGCCTTAACAATACTGGTTTACTTTGTGCGAAAAAAATGTCAAAATGCAGTGTCTAACGGGGTAATGATAGGGCCATTCAGGCTCTCTCCTGAGGGTCATCAAACCTGTTCAAGATGTAATAAACCTTCAGGAATAAAGGGGACCTCACGGACTCGGAGCTCTTCCTCCAAAGCAGACCAGGTTATGGAGCTATTCCAGGTTTCGCGGCCTCCTAAGCATCCTTGAAGGCTAAGTGGACTCATGAGGAAGAAACCAAATATTGAGGTCAATCCTGGATTTCACAACTGGAGAAAAATATCAAAATTACCTGGATGCTTTAGAGTGGAATCCTTTTTTCACCCTGACCCCTCTCACAATGAGGATATAAAATATACAAAACTGACCTCTGTATAAGTCCCTGGCACAAGTTCTTATTGACCTTAGGAAGAAACTACTTCCCCGGCTTATTTCAGCTCCAAGGCAGGTCATCCACTATGACCATCACCATTCCTTTGGACGAGATAAACTCTCAGAGGGGAGGAAAAAATGGATTCTTGATGTGCTTTGGTTTAGAATGCAGGTCTTTGGGAAGCATTCCTAGAGTTTACTAGTTTCCTTGTCTGCAGGAAGGAAGTTTTGCTTAAATGTTTATTTCTATCATATATACCCTGTAGGCAGAGAGCTTCTACACTCCATTTCTTTAGTACTTAAAATTTGTGTCATTGTCTTTGAAATGTGATTTTAAGGAATAATTTAGTCTTATGTTTTGGGGACTTTGTTTCATTTGATATCTTTTGGTTCTTTGGTAATGGAGAGCTATTCCTGTTTCTACACATCCCTAATAGGTTTAACTTCTCTAATGCACTTTATTACTTCTCTGAAAATAAACTATTTCCTTTAATTAAGTATTTGTTGAGAACATACTATGTGCTCCAGACCATTTTAGGAATGTTAAGGAGGCCATCTCCTGCCTGCTTTCTCACCTTCTGCCCTTATAGTCTTTATTGAGATATAATTCACCTACCATAACATTCATCCATTTAAAGTATACAGTCTAATGGTTTTTAAAATATTTTCAAGCATTATGCTAAGTGAAATAAGCCAGTCAATGAAAGAAAAATACCACATGATCTCACTCATTTATGGATAATAAAGACCATTATAAACTGATGAACAAAAATAGATACAGAAGCAGAGCAGCATCGAACAGACTGTCAAACTACAGCGGGAAGGCCCGGGAGGGTTGGGGGCGGGGAGGGGGGAGCAGGTAAGAGATCAACAGAAGGACTTGTATGCATGCATATAAGCATAACCAATGGCACAAGACACTGGGGGGTAGGGGAGGCTGGGGAAAGTCAGGGGGAAAAAAAAGGAGACATATGTAATACTCTTTGTAATACTTTAAGCAATAAAACAAAATTAAAAAAAAATATTCCAGAATTTTTTTAACCATCACAATTTTAGAACATTTTCATTAACCCAAAAAGAAATCCCATATTCATTAGCAGTCACTCTTCATTTCTGCCAACTTCTTCCAACCCAAATCACTACTAATCTACTTTCTGTCTCTGTAGATTTGCCCATTCTGGGCATTTCATATAAATGGAATCATATACTATAATGTCTTTTGTGACTTACTTCTTTCACTTAATGTTTTCAAGATTCATCCATGTGATAGCATGTATCAGTACTTCATTCTTTTTTTATGGTTGAATAATATCCCATTATATGAATACGTCACATTTTGTTTATCTGTTCATCAGCTGATGGACATTTGGGTTGTTTCCACCTCTTGGCTATTGTGAATATGAACATTTGTGTACAGATTTTTATTTGAACACCTGTTTTTGTTGTTGTTTGTTTGTTTTGCTCTTTTGAGTATATACCTAGGAGTGTAATTGCTGGGTCAAATGGTAACTATGTTTATCTTTTGAAAAATCATGTGAGTGTTTTTTTAAAATATATCTTCATTGACTTCAGAGAGGCAGGAGAGGGAGAGAGAACTAGACACATCAATGATGAATGAGAATCATCGATTGGCTGCCTCCTACATACCCCTCACTAGGGATCGAGCCCGCAACCCCAGCCATGTGCCCTGACCAGGAATCGGACTGTGACCTTCTGGTCCACAGATCACCGAGCCAAGCTGTCCGGGCAAGAATCATTTGAGTTTGACTTGCATTTACTTAATGACTAATGCTGTGAAGTATCTTTGCATGAGCTTATTAACTATTTGTATATCATTGAAGAATGCCTACTCAAATCTTTGCCCACTTAAACATTTAATTATATGTCTTTTTATTATGTGTTGTAAGAATTCTATATACATTTTGGATTCAAATCTCTCAGCAGATGCACAATTTGCAAATATTTCCTCCTGTTCTATTAGTTGTCTTTTTTTTTTTACTTGTTGTCTTAATGATGTCATTTGCAGCAAAAAGTTTTTAATTTTAACATTATTCATATTGTCTATTCTTTCTTATGTCACTTTTGCTTTTGGTGTCTTCTCTAAGAAACCATTATTTAACCCAAGTCACAAAGATTTACTCATGTTTTCTTCTAAGAGTTTTACAGTTTTAGCTCTTAAATTTAGGCCTATGTTCCATTTTTAGCTAATTTTTTTTGTATGGTATAAAGGGGTTCAAGTTCATTATCTTGTGTGTGGCTATCTAGTGGTCATAGCACCATTTGTTGAAAAGAGTATTTTGCCCCATTGAATGTTCTTGGTAGCCTTTTAAAAATCAATTGACCATATATGTGAGGGATTATTTCTGGCCTCTCAATCCTATTCAGTTAATCTATATATCTATCCTTTATGCCAGTACCATGCTGTTTTGATTATTGTAGCCGTATAGTAACTTTTGAAATTGGGGAGTGTGAGTTCTCCAACTTTGTTTTGATTTTCAAGATCATTTGGATATTTTTGGTCCCTTGCATTTCCATGTGAATTTTAGGATCCATTTTCAATTTCTGAAAAAAAAAGAAAAAAAAAAAAAAGCCAGCTAAATTTTGATTGGTATTGCACTGACTCTGTAAATCCATTAGGGAGTATTGCCATCTGAACAAGATTAAGTCTTCTAATTCATGACATGGGATGTCTTCCCGTGAATTTAGATCTTCTTTAATTTCTCTCAACAATGCCTCATAGTTTTCAGCATACACATCTTGCACATCATTTTAAAATGTATTCTTGTCCTGGCTGGTGTTGCTCAGTTGGTTGGGCATTGTCCCATGCATCAAACGGTTGTGAGTTTGATTCCCAGTAGAGGGCATGCAGGAGGCAGCTGATCAATGATTCTCTCGCATCATGATGTTTCTATATCTCCCTCTCCCTTACTCTCTGAAATCAATAAAAATATATTTTTTAAAAATCTTTGAAGCCCTAGCTGGTTTTGCTCAGTGGATAGAGCGTTGGCCTGCAGACTGAAGGGTCCCGGGTTCGATTCCAGCCAAGGACACTTGCCCAGGTTGTGGACTCAATCCCCAGGACGGGGCGTGCAGGAGGCAGCCGGTCAATGATTCTCTCTCAACATTGATGTTTCTATCTCTCTCTCCCTCTCCCTTCTTCTCTGTAATCAATAAAAAAAATATTAAAAATCTTTGGAAAAAGTGTATTAAGTGTTTTATTGATTTAGGTGTTACTATAAATTGTTTTCTTAATTTTATTTTCAGATTGCTTATTGCAAGAGTATTGAAATACAGTTAATTTTTGTATATTGACCTGTTACTCTCTAATTTTGCTGAATTCATTTACTAGTCAAATAGTGCTGTTTTTTTTCTTTTTGAAGATTCCTAAGGCTTTACTGTGTACAAGATCAGGTCATCTGCAAAGAGAGATAGTCTTTCCAGACTGCATACCTTTTATTACTTTTCTGGCCTAACTGCCCACGCTAGAACCTCCAGTTCAATGCCGCACAGAGTGACAAGAGTGAATATCCTTGTCTTGTTCCTGATCTTAGAGAAAAAGCTTTCAGTCTTTCTCTATTAAGTATGATGTTAGCTGTGGGAGTTTTGGTAGATGCCCTTTTTCAGGTTTAGGAAGTTCCCTTGTATTCCTAATTTATTGAGTGTTTTTATCATGAAAACATGTTGGATTTTGTCAAATGTTTATTCTTTGTTCATTAGGAGGATCATGTGATTTTGTCCTTTATTTTATTGATATTGGGTATTATATTGATTAATTTCATATATTAAATTAACCTTGCAATCTTAGGAAAAATTCTATGTGGTGTATAATCCTTTTCATGTATTGCTGCCATTGGCTTGCCAATCATTTGTTGTCTTTGTCTTTTAAGGAGGCACAATTTACACAGAAGAAGGAATAGAGGACATTTAATGCAAAACAGTATATAACCAAGTGCTATAATATAAGATACAGTCAATGCTATTCTATTAAATACAGGTATACCTCGTTTTGTTGTGCTTTGCTTTATTGCTCTTCTTTATTGGTATCACAAAGTTACCATCTACCAACAAAAAGATTACACTTTGCTTTATCTCGGTGGTCTGGAACCAAACCCACAATATCTCCAAGTACGCCTGTAAATATTTACTGTGCATCAACTATGTGCCAAGTATTGTGGTTTGGGAAGATAAAATCTGCAGGGGCTAAGAGCCCTTGGGAGCCAGCATCCCCCACTCCCCCACTTTCTTTCCCACTTCAGTCATGCCCAAGGGCCATTACAAAAGCAGCCAGGACTCCTTGAGGATTCAGTTAGGTGGCCAGAGATAATACTGTGACACAATTAAAAAGCCAGAATAACAGGGTAAGAACAAAGGTTTTGGAGTCAGACAAATGGGGATTAAAATCCCAGTAATGGCCCCTGCTGGTGATATGGGACTAGTAAATTAACTTCTCTGAACTTAGTTACATCACCTGTCAGGTGGAAATAATTATAGCACTCTCCTGATGTGGTTGTTGGGGAGTAGAAAGTGTAATAAACTAAGCAAAGCACCTAGTGGAGTGCTTTGGGTACATAGCAGATGCTCAACAAATCATAGTTATTACTATGTGACAAGCACTATGTGACAACTGTAGGGTAGGGGAAGAAAGTCCAGAAGAATAGTAAAAAAAATCATTGGCCCTACTTTCAGAAGCGCATGTTCTAGTCGGGAGTAAAAGCTAGCACATACAAAATAAGTATAGCATTATAAAAACAGCATATATTTTACTTAAAAGATCATACTATACAGGCTATGATAGGAATAAATGACACTGTAATATGTAAAGTCTTTGATACCAAAGTGCCTGATATATGGTAAGCACTCGATAAATTGTAGGAATAATTAACAGTTGCCTTCACCTAAGTGTCAGTCTAGAACAGTGGTTTTCAAAGGGTGGTGCCTGGTCCAGCAGTATCAGCATCACCTGGGACTTGTTAGAAATGCAAATTCTTGCTCTCCTTGCCAGACCTACCGACTCAGAAACTCAGAGGGTGGGGCCCAGTAATCTGTTTTAATAAGCCTGCCAGGTGATTGGAATGCAGTGGTTCTAATGTTGCTGCACATTAGAATTACCTGGGGAGCTTTAAAAAAAACCCTGATGCCCATGCTTTCCACAATTAGACCAATTAGAATCTCTAGGGATGGGATCCAGACCTGCTTAGAGTTTTCTAGAGCTCCCCAGTTTATTCAAATGTACATCTGGGGTTTAGGACTATACCTCAAAGGTTTCCTTAAACCAGTGGTTGCCAACCTTCCAGACCTCATGGACCACCGGTTGACAACCACTGCTCTAGAAAGCCTTCCTTTGTTAACCCTTCCCTATTCTTTCCTATTACTTATTATTGTTTTGTATTTATTTGCTTTTGGTTTTATATATACAGTAGGGGCCCAGTGCACGAATTCGTGCACCTTGAAAGAAACTGTGGGCCATGAGTCTGTGGTGGGCATGGGGGGGGGGTCTTAGCCCATCCTCCATGCCCCCACCTGGCCCCTCCCACTGCATCCTCGGTCCCCTGTCTGCCAACAGCCTCACCTGCCACTGCTGCTCCCACATGCTGATGGCTCCAGCCCCGCTCACACTCGCTGATGACGCTGAGTGATTGGGACCAGACCCAGGCACTGGTTTTGTCTGGCACCCCTGCTCACCTGCTCCACCATCCTGCCGCAGCCAACGCCCACCATGTTCCGAGTTCTGTTGCCTGCTGCCTGCCATGTTCCGCGCGCACCCCCGGGTGGTCAGCACATGTCATAGCGACCGGTTGTTCGGTTGTTCCACCGTTCAGTCTATTTGCATATTAGGGTTTTCTATATATAGATGAGTGTGTTTTTCTCCTTGAGACTGAACTCTTCCAAAAATAGGCACTTTTGTTATTTGACTCTGGCATAGTTGCTGTCTCCATAGTCATAAATGTGTGGTAAATTGAATTCAACTTTAGGACAAACCAAACGTTTACTAGAAACAAATATTTTGGGGGGACAGAACCCTCCAAGTTGTGTTACTCATGACTAAATGTTATTGTAAATTTCACTTATATAACATGTAATTTGTAATTATGAACTCAAATGCAGTATAGAAGTTCATGGTTTTTTTAGAATTGTTCACATTTTGGCATGGAGGGAACATGTAGTATACTTCTGCTCCCATTTGGCCTTTGGGAGAGAAATAGAAAGCTCTTCCTAGAAGAATCATCTTTGCTAAATACCATTCATATTTATTGTACCCTTGTTAACTATTTTCCAGGCCTTATGCTGAATGCTATATGATGATTTTACAGGTTCAGAATTTGGGGCTCAGAAGGCTGTCTTGTTTGTGGTCACATTTTAAATGTAGAGTTGGGTTTTGAACCAGGTCCAACTCAAAGCACTTCACAATACTATATAATCTCTATCTTTAAAAACGTTTTTTATTTATTGATTGATTTTTGAGAGAGAAATTGTTGTTTCACTTGTTGATTCATTCATTGGTTGCTTCTTGAATGTGCCCTGATGGGAGATCAAACCTGCAACCTTGGCATATCGGCATGATGCTCTAGGACAGAGGTTGCCAACATCTGGGGTTTGGGACTATACCTCAAAGGTTTTCTTAAACAACCGGTGGACCGCCAGTTGGCGACCACTGCTCTAGGTAGAGTTTTGCATTAACAAGAGGAAGAGAAGAAGATTCAAACTTTAAAATTAATAAATTAACTAAAGCAAGTTATGTAAAAGGCCCTAAAATACCCCTTCTCCATTTTATGCCCCTTCTCCCAAATCTGCCCTACAGGAAGAGAGACACAGGAGAAAACGGAGCCTCTTTCGGAACCTGAGGTTGAGCTGGGGGTCATGGAACAATGCATCCTGCTCCCAGGTGGACTGCCATCCCAGGGAACAGACACGGAGGGCGAGGGCCTGCTGTTCATTTCTTTTTTTTTTAAATTAAATCTTTATTGTTCAGATTATTACATTTGTTCCTCTTTTTTCCTGCCATAACTCCCCTCCTCCCAGTTCCCGCCCCACCCTCCGCCCTCACTCCCCACCCACTGTCCTCATCCATAGGTGCACGATTTTTGTCCAGTCTCTTCCCGCATCTCCCACACCCCTTTCCCCCCCAAGAATAGTCAGTCCATTCCCTTTCTATGTCCCTGATTCTATTATGATCACCAGATTATTTATTCACTTGATTCTTAGATTCACTTGTTGATAGATGCATGTTTGTTGTTCATAATTTGTATCTTTACCTTTTTCTTCTTCTTCCTCTTCTTAAAGAATACCTTTCAGCATTTCATATAATCCTGGTTTGGTGGTGATGAACTCCTTTAGCTTTTCCTTATCTGTGAAGCTCTTTATCTGACCTTCAATTCTGAATGATAGCTTTGCTGGATAAAGTAATCTTGGTTGTAGGTTCTTGGTATTCATCACTTTGAATATTTCTTGCCATTCCCTTCTGGCTTGCAAAGTTTCTGTTGAGAAATCAGCTGACAGTCGTATGGGTATTCCCTTGTAGGTAACTGAGTTTCTTTCTCTTGCTGCTTTTAAGATTCTCTCTTTGTCTTTTGCTCTTGGCATTTTAATTATGATGTGTCTTGGTGTGGTCCTCTTTGGATTCCTTTTGTTTGGGGTTCTCTGCACTTCCTGGACCTGTAAGTCTATTTCTTTCATCAGGTGGGGGAAGTTTTCTGTCATTATTTCTTCAAATAGGTTTTCAATATCTTGCTCTCTCGCATCTTCTGGCACCCCTATAATTCTGATGTTGGTACGCTTGAAGCTGTCCCAGAGGCTCCTTACACTATCTTCGTATTTTCGGATTCTTTTTTCATTTTGCTTTTCTGGTTGGGTGTTTTTTGCTTCTTCGCATTTCAAATCTTTGCCTTGATTCTTGTGCTCCTCTGGTCTGCTGTTGGGAGTCTGTATAGTATTCGTTATTTCAGTCCGTGTATGCTTAATTTCTAGTTGGTTCTTTATCATAACATCGAGGGTCTCATTAGATTTCTTGAGGATCTCACTGTATTTATCGACGGCTTCTAGACAGTTCTTAAGAGACCTTAAAAGTGTGGTTCTGAACTCAATATCCTCCATTGACAGTTTTGTCCTGTTTCTTTGTCTCCGCATTTTTTTATGCTTTCTTGGTGCACCCCCTAGTGGTCTTTGTGCGCAGTCTTGTTGTAGTTAAGCCTTGATTGTTGTTGACAATACCGGGGGTGATTTGACCTCCAGGCTAACTGGCTATGAGAGTCCGCTGTGTCTGCAGTGGGAGAGCTTCTGTGCTGGATCTCTAGGGCGGTGCTAATCTAGCCTTTGCCTGAGGCTATTTGGTAAATGGCTCTGCGAAGGGCTTGGGCGGGGCGGGTCCCTGGGGATCTACAGGGCGGGCTGGAGCGAGCAGTTATGGCAGCTCTCAGTCCCATCCCTAGGGGCTCTGCCTCACAGAGTCCCAGCAACCGCTGCAAACCTCGGAGAGAAAGCTGCCTTCGAGTTCCGACCGAAGCCAGACAGTCCCGCTTCTCCCGTTTGAGTCTGGGTCCCTAGAGACTCGCCCGGATCTGGAGCTCAGAGTCTGAAACTCCCTCCCGATTGAAAACAACAACCGCGCCCTCCGCCTCCAGCCCGCTCCGCGTGCACTCCGCACCTTAGTATTTCACTTCAGCACTGCGCCTCCTCTGAGTCTGGGTATGATATTCTCTTTCCTCCTAGTTGTAGAATTTCCACTCAGCCAGCCTTCCTGTGGTTCTGGATGATGTCCGTTCCGTCTTTTAGTTGTATTTTTGAAGTGGTTGTTCGAGGCAGCAATCTCCGGCGTTAACCTATGCCGCCATCTTGGTTTCATCTGATCTGCTGTTCATTTCTAATCATGCAGTTAAATTCCCTCTGGAGGACAAGGAGGCGTCTGCCTTCAACACAAGAGGGTCTCGTGTCATCCAAATACTTCACTTATTCAAGAAACAAGGAAGATCCCTTATTAGCCCCAATCCTGCACTGACCCAGACTGTCCTAGATGCAGTTCCCACAGCATGCACACTGGCTGCACCCTGCCCAACCCAGCGTGTCTTCGGTGCCTCCTAAGACCAGGACAATTTCTTAGACAGAAAGAGAACTTGGTGTGGAGCTTAGCAAAGCATAAAAGTGAAATGGAAGCCAGGGTAACTTAGGGCCCACGTGCCCTCCTGTGTAAGTGGTTGTGCAAAATGACACAGTTAGGAGCAGTAGCTTCTGGCCTGAGTTCAGGAGAATAGCCACCAGGCCCCTTGGTTGTGTTGGCCAGGAAAGCAGGTGCTTCCTCTGCCACAGGCTGTTTCAGGGAAGTAGCCAGCAGTGGAAGGAGGGTGGGTTTGGAATCCTCATTGGATGGAAGTCCTGCTGTGCCCCTTATAAAATACTTTACTTCTTTGAGTCCCAGTTTCTTCTTCTGCTTCTGGGGATTAAACCAGGTGACAAAACGTGCAAGTCTTTAGCATGGGCCAACCACATAGATGCTCAGGAGATACTAGTTTCAGAGGTATGATGGGTTGGCTTGTCCAAGCCTTCTCTGTGGCGCCCCCCTCCAGAATCACCAGTGTCCCTGCTGCTCACTGTCCGTGTCCTTCTGAGCTATTGCTAATTAAGACAGGGTGAGACTTACATGTTAAATAATTCCCCAGCGGAGGCTACAGCAAACCCTTGATTTATATTCCCAGTACATAACTTAAACACTCAAATAGCAGAACATAAAGTTTATGTTAACCCTAAAACTATTATTGTAAAAAATAAGACAATCGTGTGACCCTTGTTTCTTCACAGGGGAGACAGTGCCTCCCAGACTGTGCCCAGTCCCAGCTTGGGGCTTTCTTCCTGGCTTTCATTTTTGGGTTTGGGTTCACATTTCTTCATTCTCTCAGAGTCTAGGGCTGAATTTCTAAAAGAAAGAAGAAAAGGAAGTAGAGGAAAAATGAGTTGTTTTCTTTAAAAAGGAAATGGTCCCAACCTATAAATGCCCCCAGTCCTCTGGAATGCCCATACAAACCCCACAATCCCAGCTTGGGAATCTGAACAAAAATAGCACCAGGCCTCTTGGGATAGCCACAAATATTGTGCTTAGTTGCATACATTTGCATACAGTTAGAAGCAAATATGCACAGTGAATTAATTAGGGCTCCCAGTGGTGATTGCAATCAACCCCAATATTACAAGCTGGCCAATGGGAAGCAGGTGGCATGACCACAGGGCAGGGCAGGACAGTGCTTGCAGCCCAGAAGCAGCTACTGCTCTGGGGCCTCCTTGAAATGAGGGGCAGAAACCAGTGTCACAGAAGCCTAGTGTTCTCTCTTGATCTCTCTGCCCTCCCAACTTCCTCTTTTCCCCTCCAGATCTAACTCCAACTGCCCTCCCTTCTCCCTCCAGATCCAGGGGAGGCCATGGCTCAGTGACTCCCTCCTGAAAGCTCTGAGTTGGGGTGGACGTGAGCACCCACGCGATCTTCAGGCTGCAGAGAGGGAAGCAGGGCCTCCTGGGCACAGACCCTTTGGCAGTGCCCACCCCTCAAGAGAATCTGCATAGTAGCTACAGTGGAGCAGACATGCAGGAGCATGCCAGCAGCATGGAGACTTGTAAGGCAAAATAAATCTCCAGGAAGGAAGGCAGGGGAGCAGACCTGGGAGTGTGGAGGAATTTGGCCCAGATCCATTACACCTGCCTTTAAAATACACCATTAAAGTTTCATGCTGTTTTCTTTCCATATCTGTGGAACCCTTTGTTCTCTGGTCATTACTGACCAGCCTGGCTCTGGGACAAAGCCAGACAGATTGTTCTAAAGTTTGAATTTCTACTGGCTCTCTGCATCTAATGAGCTGTCACTCAGAACTCTGCCCCAGAAGCCAGGCAGTGCCTGGAGGAAGTAGAAGAGGACAGCTCGTATGGCAGCACCCACAGCTGGGCCTGAGCCTGCCAGGTTAGGCTGGATTGCCTAGAGTCTAGTAGCCAGTGATGGTGAACCTATGACACGCATGTCAAGGGTGACACGCAAACTTGTTTTTTTGGTTGATTTGTCTTTGTTAAATGGCATTTAAATATATAAAATAAATATCAAAAATATGTCTTTGTTTTACTATGGTTGCAAATATAAAAAAATTTCTATATGTGACACGGCACCAGAATTAAGTTAGGGTTTTTCAAAATGCTGACACGCCGAGCTCAAAAGGTTCGCCATCACTGGTCTAGGCCCTAGACCTCTGGCCCCAAATTCCACACTCAAGGAACTCTGTGCCCTTAGGCCAGTGGTCGGCAAACTGCGGCCCCTTGAGTGTGGCTCTTCCACAAAATACCACGTGCGGACGCGATTAAAACTTCGTGGCCACACTCAAGGGGCCAGAGAGCCGCATGTGGCTCTCGAGCCGCAGTTTGCCGACCACTGCCTTAGGCCATTAGTTACCTGGTGTCTGGAGGGCAGTGCCAACCCGGGGCAAGGTCTCTAGATCCTGCATAACCCTCAGGCCAGAGCCACACACATGGCATTGCTACAGCTACTTTCTTTATTCACAAGACTGTCCACATTTAGGCCAAGATGGCAGCTGCCAATATGGGATGGTGTGAGACGAGTCCCCAAACCTCTGGGTTCCCACAGCCTTTCCTGAGACCTGCAGATCCCACCGTTGTAATCTCTCTTTTGGAGAATCCAGAGGCCTGTTAAGATGCAGCTGTTGCCAGAAGCAAGCCTTGGAGAAAGGGGCTGTAGCTTTCACTGCTGGAAGTGTTCCAGCTTCTCTGTGGTAACGTTCAGCCAGAACCTCCTCCCATGGGCTTTTTCCTTGCTGTGATTTAACAGGAACAGTAAGACAGACCCATAAAACATGTCATTTCAAAAGTGTATTGCCTCTAACCATCCATAGTGTATACCTACTTCCTGGCTCCAGCCAACACTGGAAGAGTCCTGTGCTGAATGCCTAGGACAGAGTTGCTCAAACCTTAATCAATCACCCGGAGATCTTAATATCATTTGAACCACACTTGGATTAGCCAGGCTGGAGAGGATTCAAAGATGAAAATGACAAGGTCCTTGCCCTCACTTTCCTTTACGGTAAATCCAGACAACATAGCCTGTGGGGGTGAGAAGTGCCATAATAGAGACACCGAAGAAAGCACAGCAGAGAGAGGATTTCATTGGTTTCGATCAAAAAGTGCAAGATTTCTGTAGATTTCAAACCTCAAACCGCTAGACAGATTTAACATCTAAGAGGATTCGACAAAAGAGTGAGCTGGGGAAGGGGTAGAGTTGGGGAGACACAAAAACTCGGAGAAGTGTGGATGAAACCAACGTCTGCATAATCCAGGCAAATGTGCTACTGGGATCCCCACTTTTTCTATCTCCGTTCTGATGGAAATTGCTGGAAGGAAAGAGACCGCCATCTTGGACTGGCTAGTGGAGATGTTTTCTCATAAGCAAAGAAGGCCCACGACCAGCTGTGGGAACCTCTGAGAAACAGCTAGAAGTGCATCAGAGGGAGGCCCAGGAGGACCCAGGTGTGGGCCGTTCTTGTAAAGGAGAATGAAGCAAAGTGTACCAGGCAGCCAGGAGTATAACTCCCTGTGGGTTAGTTAGTCTTGAGTTCTTGTCATTGCTAAGCGGGAGCCCTGCTTGCTTCTTTTGAATCAGGCCTGCTTTGAAGGGGTGCAGATTTCAGTACAACCTTACATCTAACACCAGCCCTAAGGGCCAAGGCTGGTCAATGCCAGGCTTGTCACTCAGGGCAGGAACCTCACACAATCATGAGATTTTAGAGCTGGAAGTTTACTTCCTTGGGCCCAACACTTTTTAAGGAAAAAAAAAAAATTACAACAAACTCAAACCTGGACCCAGAGCTCTCTGGAATAGCCCACCGTGCCTCCCTTTTCCTGGAGCTGAGATCCCCACATGGACAGATAGTTCCACAGTCAGAGAATCCTGTCTGTGCTCAGCCAGGCATGAGGAACAAAGAGAAGAGAGGCACATCCCCTCCGGGGCGGGGGGGGGGGGGGGGGGCCGCGAAGGCGAAGAGGGCTGGTTTTGTCAGCTTTGGGGCATCTTCAGAAACCAGAAGGCAGGACTCTGTGTCTGGTGATTCAGTCCCAAGTAGTAGAACCACAAGGAGGGCCCACCCTTGGCTGCTGAAAACTGAAAGTTAACCTGGATTTAACCCCTGGCATGATGGAGGGCTAGTGGGAGTGGGGCCCAATAGGTACCTACCACCCTTAGAATTAGGAAGGCTGTGTGTCCGAGTTAGCCTAGACCAGTGGTCAGCAAACTCATTGGTCAACAGAGCCAAATATCAACAGTACTTCTTCAAAATAGACTCACCCAGGCCGGAAACCGACTTCTGCGCATGGGCCACGAAGTTTCAGTCGCACTGTACGTGTGAGCCCGCACGTGGTATTTTGTGGAAGAGCCACACTCAAGGGCCCAAAGAGCCGCATGTGGCTCGCGAGCCGCAGTTTGCCGACCACTGGCCTAGACAGTCACAGCATATAATGTTATCCAAGAATAATTATTAAAAGTTCCTCCTTTTATTACCCATCACTACTATTGCTTTACATAACTACTCCTATAGTCACTCTGGCATAGCTGCCAGTCTCTGACTGCAAAGGCTGAGGGATGGGGGGCTGAGCCCCGCCTGCGCCCATGGCGTCTTCCTACCCTGCTGCTGCTCCACTCCGATGGTTTTAGATGCGCCCCCACAATCCAGCACAGGAAGGAGCAGGGGCCTGGGTTCAGGACTGTGGGAGGCTCAGCCTGACCTTGGGGAAGCTCTGGAAGGGTAGAGAGGGGGGCAGGAAGCACTCTGGGGCTAACCCAAGATGGGAAATGGCCTTTGACTTCACCCAAGCCCCAGCTAGGCTTGCCTTAAAGCTGACTCAAAGTCCCTCACCCCAGAGGAGCAGGGCGTAGGACAGTGCACACACTTCCTGGATATTTGCACAATGATGGTAGACTTTTCCCCCTGAGAAGGGAGGAGGGATTCCAGGGAGACAACAGAAATTAGGAAGCCAGGACACTAAGCCAAGATAAGGTAATCAATTGCAATTAAAACTACAATCACACTATTTATCAACTACTTATAACAGTGGTTCTCAACCTTCCTAATGCCGTGACCCTTTAATACAGTTCCTCATGTTGTGGTGACCCCCAACCATAAAATTATTTTCGTTGCTACTTCGTAACTGTAATTTTGCTACTGTTATGAATCGTCATGTAAATATCTGATATGCAGGATGTATTCTCATTGTTACAAATTGAACATAATTAAAGCATAGTGATTAATCACAAAAACAATATGTAATTATATATGTGTTTTCCGATGGTCTTAGGTGACCCCTATGAAAGGGCCATTCGACCTTCAAAGGGGTCGTGACCCACAGGTTGAGAACCGCTGACTTATAACCTTGCCGGATATTCTCCTATACCCAGGGACTGGCTCTAGTCCAGTTCAGCTACAGGCCTGTGAGGAGGTCACACTCCAAGGAATTACACACCAGACTTGCCTTCCCATGGGGCCAGAGTCTGGGCCTTTGCCTCTGAAGCAGCACATTTTCCTCCTCCCATGGCAACTGACTGGGGACCCAACTCAACTCCTCCCTTTCCCCACTATCATATTCTGTTCCCCAAGGTGGGAGGCAAACTTCATCCAAGCCCCAGTGTTCCTGGGATTCAGGTGTCCAAAGGATCCATGGGCCTCAGAGGGCCCATCCTACAGCAGACCTGGTGGAGCTGGAGCTCCGGGGATTTGTGCTGGGAGAGGCCTGGGGCTGGTGCCCCTGCTCAGGGGTCCTTCATTTAGCTCTTGGCAGATAATTAACAAGAGGGCTGGCTGCAGCTAGCAGGCAAGCACCCGAGGACCCCTGTTCTCCTGAGGACTTGCGGAGCAGAACACCGTGCTGGGCAGGGCGGGCCTACCCCCGACAGCCCCGTAAGAGACAGCCTGTCTTGTTGAAGCCATGGCTATTTCGAGTATCCATTACCCACGGCCAAATCTAATCCTTACTGAAATAAGTATGTTAACCCGTATTGTTGACACTCCACTTATTTCCAAAAATAATGAGACAACTTATAGTAAATAACAAAGAAATGATAGAATCATGCAAACAGGGATAAATGAGTAAAAGGCATATAATAAAAATGGGGTGACAGTTTTTCTAGAAAATGTGCATTAAGGGTAATTACTGTAACTGCACACAACATTTCACATCTAACTTCCTGGCAGACAAGTGAAGTAAAGGTTACCTGGTGACTTAACATCTCTCTCTTTATCAGTGACCTGGGACAAGACTCTCATCTTATTTGTGTCCCCATTGCCCAGCAGCACCTGGCATGTGATAGCAAATGCCCAAAAAGGATATGTTGACTGAGTGACTGACTAAATAAAGGAATGGGAGTTGGGTTGTGCTCTCAATTTTAGCCCCAATATGCTGTGTGACTTTGGGCAAATAACTTATCTGAACCTCAGTTCTGAGTCTGTCACTTGAGAGAGTTGCACTGGAACAGCGGTTCTCAACCTGTGGGTCGCGACCCCTTTGAAGGTCGAATGACCCTTTCACAGGGGTCGTCTAAGACCATCGGAAAACACGTACATAATTACATATTGTTTTTGTGATTAATCACTATGCTTTAATTATGTTCAATTTGTAACAATGAGAATACATCCTGCATATCAGATATTTACATGACGATTCATAACTGTAGCAAAATTACAGTTATGAAGTAGCAACAAAAATAATTTTATGGTTGGGGGTCACCACAACGTGAGGAAGTGTATTAAAGGATCGCGGCATTAGGAAGGTTGAGAACCACTGCTGTATTAGATATGCTGTTCCTTCTGCCTGGAAAGCCATTCCTCTCCTTCTAGTAACTCCTAATCATTTTTTCAAGATCCCTTTTTGGAAGCACTTTCTGAGACCTCCCTTCTGTCAGCCCCCAGGCTTAGGTGGGGGAAGGGCCGCCAAATTCTAGGTACATGTGGGGTTATAGCTCATAAGCTACCATGTTATAAACTGCTTTTCTTGAGCAAAGGACTTGTGCTTTTTTTTTTTTTTTTTTCATCTTTATACCCCTGGTGTCTGGCACAGCACCTGACATAAAATATTCAATAAATGAATATTGTTGAGTGAATGAATGACCTCCTAGAGTGCTTGGTCTAATCGGTCACGTGCTATATTACTCACTTCCGTCAGTTAGTCAGGTCCTGGGAATCCCATAATGAGCAAGAACTGCCACGCCCTGCCTCGGGGCTCTACACTTCCATGAGGGATGCAGGATGAGACAGTGGAACCAGCCTGTGACTGCTGGAAGGAGCCTGCAGGCCCAATTTCTTTGCCGTTGAGGAGGAAACTACAGCCCGCGGATGGGAGGGATGAGCCTCTCTCAAACCTGTCTGTGTGGCAGGATCTTCCCTGTGACAACTCCGTAGGGACTCTGTCCGGGCACACATCTCCCAGTTGGCAGAAGTCAGCCTCCCAGTACCACAGCTCCCCTGGTGAGAACACAGGGACCATAGCTGGCTGACCCCCAGCCTCTTCTCACGGCATGCGCACTACCTTTCCTAACTCCTGCCAAGGGGCTCGGATGGAAAATCAGAAACAGGATCAGGTTCTGTCTTTTATTAGGAGATCATGTTTTCTAACTCTGCCTGTCTCTGGATTTTCTTCCCACTTTAGGTTTTATGTTGTTGTTTGTTCTTTAATTGATTTCAGAGAAAAAGGGAGAGGGAGAAAGAAATAGAAACATCAATGATGAGAATCATTGATCGGCTGCCTCCTGCACACCTCACACTGGGGATTGAGCCTGAAACCCGGATCTATGTCCTAACCAGGAACAGAACTGCAATCTTCCAGGTCATAGGTCGACACTCAACCACTGAGCCACGCCGGCTGGGCTCCCCGCTTCAATTTGGGGGCCTGTGTTGGAAGAAAGGCATAGAAACTTCCCACAGACGGTGTGTTCCGAAGACCTCTGTGCAGAAGAAAAGCGGTGTGGTTCTGTCCTGGCTCCAGAGACTGGAGTTCCCATTGCTGGCCTGATCAAGCCCAAGAGTGAGCCCGGGAATCTGCAATGTGAAGAGTTCCTCTGACACTGCTCAAGGGTCCCACATTCAGGTTTCCCCTGCCCGCAGTCTCAGAATCGTTTTAAGAAAGGAAGAATGTTGGCTAATCCTGGGGAAGATCCAAACCTCCAGACAAGGCCAAAAAAGAACAGCCTTTAGGGTAGAGGGTAGAGGGTAGAGGTGGGAACAGAGGCCAAATAGCTTGTCACCTCACATAATTCTTCTCTGAGTCATCTCACATCTAGCCTTGGTCAGCTTCTCACTGTGCAATCCAAACATCTCCATGCTTGGCTCCCACAGTCAGCCAAACTAAGTTGCTTCCAATCGTCTCACCCTCTCCCAGCCTGGGGGCCTCTGACCTCTGGCCTTTCCTTGGAAAAGCAACGCAGAGCCCAGATCTGCAGGAATACCTCCCACGGCTGGGCCCCTCAGAATGTCAGAAGCAAACTTTCCACCGTCTGCACCAGGTCCCAGGAGGCAACGTCTGAGCGAGGAAGCAATGGGAGCCCAGACATACCCACCCGCCAGATACTCCATCCTCCTGTCAGCTTTCCCACATTGGTTGGCTCGGCCAGGAGCCATCCCAATTGCTGTCCAGTTATGGGATCGCCACCTCCTTAAACAGGGATAGACCGGTATGTCGCTCGTTTCCTCGGCTTCACTGCTATGGAGCCACAGGAACAGGGTGATGAGCAATGCACTGGCTCTCCCACAGGACCTCCACAGTCAGCACACACAGAGCTTTGTGTGAGTTAGAAAAAGGAGGCCCCTTTGGAGAGATAAACTTTAAAAAAAATTATTTTATTGATTTGAGAGAGACAGAGAGAGAATGATCGATTTGTTGTTCCACTTATTTATGCATTCATTGGTTGATTCTTGTATGCGCCCTGATCAGGGATTGAACCGCAACCTTGGCGTATCGTAATGACACTCTAACCAACAGAGCTACCCGGCCAGGGTAAACTTTTAAAGATGCCTCCTCTGAGTGAACAAAGCAGGGAAAAGTGTCCCCATGCGTGCCTCTGGTCAAGCACTCTGAGGCATGGCATAATTTGTACAATGGTATATGCAGCCCTGAGTCAGCCCCCTTTTCAAAGCATCCCCCGGCCATCTGGGTGTTTTCCAGAGCTCTTATGCTCACCAACCAGTTCAGTCCCCCAGTTCCCACCCAGCATCTGCCCTACTCTTCCTTTCCTGCTGTCTCTGAGGCCACTGGAGGATATCTCACCTCTGGTGGAGCCAGCCAGGTGGGTGCTGACGTCTAGGCCCAGGTGTGGCTGCCCAGTGCTCTCAACATGGCCGTCTTTGATGCTAGAGCTGAGCTGTGCCCTTGGCAACTGGGCATGAAGGTAGTGCTGCTGGAGGCCAGCCTCACACAGAACTGACGCCTGCAGCTCCTGCCACGGGCCCTCTCTCCACAAGGCCCGGAGTCCTCGGGGCCAGGCCAAGGAGGGTCACGTCCAAGGTGGATCTTAAGTGGTCCTCTCCATTCCTGTTCTCCACAAGCCCATGGGCAAACCCTCCTGCTTCCACCATCTTCTTCCTCAAATGCCAGAAGCCGGTCCATCCTTGCTGCTTGACACAGTTGCTGTAGGAAAGAAACATCTGCACAGCATATGTTTCAAGGGACCTGGCGTATATGGCATACTGTTCTTAATATGTCTGCTCCCCTTAGCGCTATGTGTTTTAACCAAGGTCACCTCTCCGAGAAAGGTTGTTTCCCCAGGTAGGGATTTTCCCCTGAAGTTAGGGAGGGGATAAAACCCCTTAGCTAAGTGCCAGGCGGGTAGTTAATCACTTTAACTACAAACAATCACGCTGAAGCTACATAATCTTTACTCCCTGGAATGGAGATAAGAAACACCCTAACCTTTGCAATAGAAATTGACAGGATTAAAGTCAACTGGTATAAATACAGATGTAACAAGACAATAAACACCATAACTTGGCTGGCGAACCTAGCTAGAGAACCTGGAGAGAGAACCTAGCTACAGAACCTGGCTGGAGAACCTAGCGAGAGAACATGGCTAGAGAACCTGGACAGAACCTGGATAGAACCTGGCTGGAGAACCTAGACAGAACTTGGCTGGAGATCCTAAACAGAACTTGGCTGGAGATCCTGGCTAGAGGAACCTGGCTATGATGATCACCTGAACGCTGCCTCCGTCCACACTTTGGGAACCCCTGGACCTGTTGGGGTTGGACCCCAACACTCAAAAGCAAACAAAATTACCTGCCAGGGATCCCACTCAACGGTTTTGGGGAAATATCTAACATGTTGGAGTGAGTGGAGGCTTCCTCTACATATGATGCTGGAGAACCTGAATTCACTCCTCCCACTGAAGGTGACACCCAGAAGCTGAAGTTTACTAAACATTAGAACTGGTTTAATCCCTTCATACAGTACTGGGCTTGAAGTACGGAGCTGGCAGCATTCAGATCCTACTCTGCTCTTCCTTAATGGGAAGTCTCACAGTCACTTTACTTCTTTGAGTTTGGGTCACCTCATGTGTAAATTGAGCACAGTAGTGAATACCTGGAAACTCTCTAGATTCTCCAAGACCTTCCTGCACACAAAACTCTGGGCAGGTTAATGTCAGGGCAAAACAGTCTAATTCTGCACTTCCTATTAGCTAAATAGCTTATTTAGCTCTACATCTAAATTTGCTTCTTAACAGCCCAGTTTCTGTTCTCAGCTTGTGGTCCATCCTGACCTTTTGGTTCTTTTGTCAAAAGTAGATAACTAGTATCTCCTCATTGGCATGTATATTTTTTGCATGTATAAGTGTAGAAATTCTGGGTCAGGCAATTTCCAATGGTTTGAGAAGACGCATGAAAAGTAAGATAGTTCTGTAGAAAAGTAGAAGCATAGTCCAGAAAGGAGTTTCCATGAAATTAAAGAGAAAAACCCAGCTCCTTGGATAGTAAACTAATACCCAGTCAGCAACAGCTACTGTGAGATGCAAATAGACAGCAGCCAGTAGCCCCCAGCACTGGGCTAATGTATCTTTTCACCCTTCACCTCCCTACCTCCTGGCAACACAAGATGGTTTGAATTACTATGCCTCTTTCTCATTGGTTCTTCTACCTCAAGACGCTTCACCACTGGTAAATACAAGATGCAGATGCTACTCTGATTGGCTGATTTGTTGCTAGGGTAAAGGCCAGCATGGTGATGCTGCTTTCCCAGATGTGGTCTCCTTCAGGCCCTGAACACACACACACACACACACACACACACACACACACACACACACACACCCATTTGGTCTCTCTTGACCTTCCTCCCAGCCGTGGGACAGTCCCTCCCTCCTCCTGTGGTTGCAACAGTAAACAAGCAGTCCATCCAAGGGTTCCCTGGAGACCCAGAGGTTTTCATCTTTGCAGTTTAGCCTACTAAAGCTGATTTTGTATAATCTATGAAGGCACAGTTGCGGGAAATCAGCCTTTGACAATCAAGAACACACACAACCTCCACAAGCAAGAGATCATAGGTTTTTCTGATAACTGAATCCCTCTAACAGCCACTGGTGCAGATAGGTATGGCTTTGCATATGCAGTAAATGGGTGAAAATGAGGAGCTTGCTAGTCCCTAACTGCTACCACATGCAACTGTGCCTGAAATTCCACCATTAAGATTTATTCCTTTATGTATTGTATATTCTTCTCCTAGGCCTACTGTTAAAATACAATGAGCCTAAAATCTGTTCTGAAAGATATTTGAGAAAGTTTCTTTAGGATCAAATCAGTTTAGATATGTCAACATATTTCAGCACCCCCAGTAGTAGGTAGAATAATGGCCCCCAAAGAGGTCCATATTCTAATCCATGGAACCTGTGAATATGTCACTTTATATAACAAAAGGGCAGATCTGATAAAGGTTCAAGACCTTGAGATAGAAAGGTTATCCTAGATCAGCGGTTCTCAACCTGTGGGTCGAGACCCCTTTGGGGGTCAAAAGACCCTTTCGCAGGGGTCACCTAAGACCATCGGAAAACATATATAATTGCATATTGTTTTTGTGATTAATCACTATGCTTTAATTATGTTCAATTTGTAACAATGAAAATACATCCTGCATATCAGATATTTACATGACGATTCATAACAGTAGCAAAATTACAGTTATGAAGTAGCAATGAAAATAATTTTATGGCTGGGGGTCACCACAACATGAGGAACTGTATTAAAGGGTCTCGGCATTAGGGAGGTTGAGAACCACTGTCCTAGATCATCTGGATGGACCCAATCTAATCACATGAGCCCTTAGAAGCAGGGAGATTTTCTTGACTGTGGTCAGAGAAAGAGCTGTGACAGAAGCCAGAAAAATGCTATGTTTCTGACTTTGAAGGTAACGGAAGGGGGCCACAAGCCCAGGAACACCAGTGAATGCCTCTAAAAACTAGAAAATAGAAAACAAATTCTTGCTTAGCCCAATGAGACCAGGTCAAACTTCTGTTATACCAAACTGTAAAATAACAAATTGGTGTGGCGTTAAGCTACTACATTTATGGTAGTTTGTTATAGCAGCAATAGAAAATTAGCACTTCCCTCCGAGATTCATAATGCACTTTGGCATATTAGAATCTCTTGGGAGGAGAAACCAAGATGGCGGCATAGGTAAACACCGGAGTTTGCTGCCTCGCACAACCACTTCAAAAATACAACTAAAAGATGGAACGGACATCACCCAGAACCACAGGAAGGTTGGCTGAGTGGAAATTCCACAACTAGAAGGAAAGAGAAAAGCATACCGAGACTCAGACGAGGCGCAGTGCTGAAGTGAAATACTAAGGTGCGGAGGTGCACGCGGAGCGGGCTGGTGGCTGAGGGCGCGGTTGTCGTTTTTAATCGGGAGGGAGGCTCAGGCCCTGAGCTCCAGTTCTGGGCGAGTCTCTAGGGACCCAGACTCAAATGGGAGAAGCAGGACTGTCTGGCATTGGTCGGAACTTGAGGGCAGCTTTCTCTCCGAGGTTTGCAGCGGTTGCTGGGACACTGAGAGGCAGAGCCTCTGGGGACAGGACTGAGAGCAGCCATAAAAGCTCTCCCCACCCGCCCTGTTGATCCCCTGGGACCCGCCCTGCCCAAGCCTTGCACACAGGCATTTGCTGGATAGCCTCAGGCAAAGGATAGATTAGCACCTCCTTAGAGGACAGAAGTTCTCCCACTGCAGACACAGCTGATTCTCACAGCCAGTTGGCCTGGAGGTCAAATCCCTCCTAGTGATACCTACAACAATCAAGGCTTAGCTACAACAAGACTGAGCACAGAGACCACAAGGGGGTGCACCAAGAGTGTCTACCTCAGGTAATTGGGACACTTAGCACAGAAAGCCACTCTATCAACACAGCGAAGCATAAAAAATGCCAAGACAAAGAAACAGGACACAAATGACAGAACTGGAGGAAAGCAGGCTGCTGGATACAGAATTCAAAACCACACTTTTGAGGTCTTTCAAGAGTCTTCTAGAGACTGCCAATAAACTTAATGAGATGTACAAGAAATCTAATGAGACCCTCGATGTTGTGATAAAGGACCAACTAGAAATTAAGCATACACTGACTGAAATAAAGAATATTATACAGGCTCCCAACAGCAGACCAGAGGAGCACAAGAACCAAGTCAAAGATTTGAAATGTGAAGAAGCAAAAAACACCCAACCGGAAAAGCAAAATGAAAAAAGAATCCGAAAATACGAAGATAGTGTAAGGAGCCTCTGGGACAGCTTCAAGCGTACCAACATCAGAATTATAGGGGTGCCAGAAGATGAGAGAGAGCAAGATATTGAAAACCTATTTGAAGAAATAATGACAGAAAACTTCCCCCACCTGATGAAAGAAATAGACTTACAGGTCCAGGAAGCACAGAGAACCCCAAACAAAAGGAATCCAAAGAGGACCACACCAAGACACATCATAATTAAAATGCCAAGAGCAAAAGACAAAGAGAGAATCTTAAAAGCAGCAAGAGAAAGAAACTCAGTTACCTACAAGGGAATACCCATATGACTGTCAGCTGATTTCTCAACAGAAACTTTGCAAGCCAGAAGGGAGTGGCAAGAAATATTCATGATCATGGTATCTCCCCTGCCAGGTAAGTATGGCAAGAAATATTCAAAGTGATGAATACCAAGAACCTACAACCAAGATTACTTTATCCAGCAAAGCTATCATTCAGAATTGAAGGTCAGATAAAGAGCTTCACAGATAAGGAAAAGCTAAAGGAGTTCCTCACCACCATCCAGTATTATATGAAATGCTGAAAGGTACCCTTTAAGAAGAGGAAGAAGAAGAAAAAGGTAAAGATACAAATTATGAACAACAAATATGCATCTATCAACAAGTGAATCTAAGAATCAAGTGAATAAATAATCTGGTGAACAGAATGAACTGGTGATTATAATAGAACTAGAGGCCCGGTGCACAAAAATTTGTGCACTCAGGGGAAGGGGGGGTCCCTCAGACCAGCCTGTGCCCTCTCACAGTCTGGGACCCCTCGGGAGATAACGACCTGCTGGCTTAGGCCTGCTCCCGAGTGGCAGAGGGCAGGCCCAATCCCTAGGTGCAGCCCCCGGTCGGGCTCAGAGCAGGGCCGATTGGGGAGTTGGGGCGCCTTCCCCTGTCATGCACAGAGCAGGGCAGATTGGGAGGTTGCGATGCCACCCTCAGTCACGCTCAAGGTAGGGCCGATTGGGGGGTTGGGGCACCGCCCCCTGTCACACTCAAGGCAGGGTCGATGGGGAGGTTGCAGCGCCACCCCCTGTCACGCACAGAGCAGGGCCCATCAGGGGGGTTGGGGCTCCATACCCCGTCATGCACAGAGCAGGGTGAATCAGGGGGTTGGGGAGCTCTCCCCTGTCATGCACAGAGCAGGGCCGATCAGGGGGTTGAGGAGCTCCCCCCTATCACTTACAGAGTAGGACCGATAGGGGAGTTGGGGCACCGCCCCCTGTCACACTCAGGGCAGGGCAGATGGGGAGGTTATGACTCTACCCCATCACACACAGAGCAGGGCCCGTGGCGGGGAGGGGGTTGGGGGGGTTGGGGCGCCGCCCTCTATCACCCACAGAGCAGGGCCGATCAGGTGGTTGGGGCGCCGCCACTCTCATACTCAGGGCAGGGCCAATGGGGAGGTTATGGCTCTACCCTGTCACACAGAGAGCAGGGCCCGTGGGGGGCAGGGGGGTTGGGGCCCTGCCCCCTGTCACACACAGAGCTGCAGGGTGATCAGGGGGTTTGGGCGCTGCCCCCTGTCACGCTGATCCTGGTGCCCAGAGGCCTCGAGGCTCCGCTGATCCCAGTGCTGAGAGGCATATTACCCTTTTACTATATAGAATAGAGGCCTGGTGCATGGGTGGGGCTGGCTGGTTTGCCCTGAAGGGTGTCCTGGATCAGGGTGGGGGTCCCCACTGGGGTGCCTGGCCAGCCTGGGTGAGGGGATGATGGCTGTTTGCAGCTGGTCACCCATCCTTCAGGGTGGGGGTCCCCACTGGGGTGCCTGGCCAGCCTGGGTGAGGGGCTGAGGGCTGTTTTCAGGCTGGGACTGAAGCTCCCAACTGCTCCTTTTTTCCTTTTTTTCTTTTTAATTCTGGGCCAGCTTTAGCTCTGAGGCCTTGGCTGCTGAAAACAGGTTTCTGGCCTTTGTTTACAGTCTGTATTTGATACAATGTTGCGGTCTGGCTGGCTGAAGCCCCGCTGAGTAAAGCAGGTTTCTGGGGTTTTTTTTAGCTTCTATATTCGCAACATAGTTGCTTAGAGTTGCAGCTGAGAGGCCGGCAAGTCAGGTGGGGAACGTTGGAGTTCTCCGTCACTGAAGCAAGCAAGCCTCCCTGTTCGCATCAGCTGCCTGGCTTGCAGGCCGCCATCTTGGCTGCCAGATAATTTGCATATCTCAGCCCTACTCTGTGAGTGACAGGGGGATTAGCCAATGGGAAGGGTAGAGGTCGCACGCCAATTACCATGTTTCTCTTTTATTAGTGTAGATCAGGGACATAGAAAGGGAATGAACTGACTATTCTTGGGGGGAAAAGGGGTGAGGGAGATGGGGGAAGAGACTGGACAAAAAACGTGCACCTTTGGATGAGGACAGTGGGTGGGAAGTGAGGGCGGAGGGTGGGGTGGGAACTGGGAGGAGGGGAGTTATGGGGGGAAAAAGAGGAACAAATGTAATAATCTGAACAATAAAGATTTAATTTTAAAAAAAAAAAAAGAATCTCTTGGGAGACTTTCAATAAAGATGCTCATTTAACTCAGAATTTCAGAAACTTATTTGAACACCAAACACTTATTCTCCTGTAACATATATTAGCATCTTAGAAAATGATGTGGGAAATACTGCATTCAAACATTAACTGTTACTAACATCTTATTATGATTGAGTTCATATGTTTTCAACGTGAAAGCTAGGTGAGAGAGACTAGGACACAGGACAGGTGCAGCTCTGATACGATGATTACAGAACTAGAATCCAGCTCTTCTGAATTCAAGAGTTGGAAACAACTGGGTCAAAGTAGCCTAAGCACTCTGGACACATGTGAGACTTGGGGCAGACATCAGGGGTGATCATATAGCCTGGCCAGCCACCCCAGAAAAAAGTCAAGCCAAGTGCAAGCAGTCAAAAATTTCTCCCTACACTCAAAACATCAAAGAAATTTTGGTGCTTAAAGTGTCTTTGACTTGGCCCAGAAACTGGCCTTACACGCAGAAAGCACCTGCAGAGAATTTATACCCCTTAAACCTGGGGCACCTGGCAGCCACCGAGCCTGGAAACTACAACTCCCATTATGCACCGCGACTGCGTGGGTAAAACCTGGGATAAACTACAAACCCCAGTATGCCTTGAGCAAGAGGCGCGAATAAGAGCGGAGGGGCGTAGTTACGTCGTCCGTGCGGGACCGTTAAATTTGAAAGTTGGCGGCTAGTCTGGAGGTGGCTGGTTCGTTACGGAGTTAGGTGCGTGCTTTTCCTAGGTTGCGGAGCACCCTCTGGTCGCTTTGATACCTCCAAGGACAGGTTGCAGAAGGAAGCCCCGACGGTCTGCGGCCCTGAGGAAAGGCCCACAGCGGGACAAGGACCTGAGCCGGGGATGCAGGATGGCGGCGAAGAAGGAAGAGGGTGCTTTGAGGTAGGTGCGAGAGCTGAGGGCTGGTCCTGCGAGGCCCCGAGATACCTAACAGGAGACCGAGGCCCCGCTCGGAACAGGCAAGGAGAAGGGCGCACGGTCAGCAGAAGAGCAGGCCGGGCCGCAGCCTCCCTCCTGGTGGAGTCTGACGCCGGGGGCGGAGGTGCAGACTCAGGGTAAGCCCTGACCTCCGCGTGGCCGGCTCTGAGACCCGCTCCCCGCCGCTTCAGCAGGAAGGAGGCTGTGGGACCCAGTGTTACAGAGAACTTGGGATTGGGGCGGGGGTGGGATGGGGGCTGGGGTGTCTGCGTTTGTATCTCAGCTCAGCCATTTGCTGGCTGTTTGACCTTGGACACGTCTTATTATGGGAAATATTGATATTGATCTTACCCTGCCGGGTTCTGGGAGAATTCCAAAGTATTCGTAAAGTGACTGACTCCAAATAAGTGCTCAGCAAATGGCAGGTGCTGTAATGATGGCGGTAGCATCGTTGGAAATCCGAGCCCTTCTCCGCGTGCTTGCCGCTTTTCCACCTGTAGAGTATGTATGACCTCTTCTGGGTTGGAGTTCTCTGCGCTTTCATTCTGGGGGTACATCATGCCTAGATCAGTGGTTCTCCACCTTGGCTGCGCATTAGAATCACCTGGGAATCTTGTTAAAAATCCTGATTTCTGGGCCTCATCCTCCGGAAATTCTGTTTCTTTGTTACTAATGATGAGGCCCAGAAATCAGGATTTTAACAAGATTCCCAGGTGATTCTAATGTGCAGCCAAGGTGGAGAACCACTGACCTAGATAGATGTCACGTCACGAACTCTTTAGTTCATGCAACAAATACTTATTGACAACCTACTAAGTGCCAGGCGCAGCAAATAAAAGACACAAAAACCCCTACCCTCGTGAAACTTGAGTTCTGGGGTGAGGTGTGGGCAGGGACAACAGACAGTAAGTGAGATAAATAAAAGTTAGATGGTGGTCACTACTTAAAAAAATAAAAAAGGTGGGGCAGAGGGCTTGGTGCAATTTTAGACGGTTTTGAACAGGAGGCCTCGCTGAGAAGGTGTCATTGGGGTCAAGACTTGAGAGATGCTTGCTAGCTAGTCATGCATTTATGTGGGGGAAGTGCAGAGGCTGGAGGGTGAGGGTTAGAGGCGGAGCTACACCTGCAGGGAGCTGAAGCCCAATGAGCCAGGAGAGTCCAAGGGAATGAAGGAAAAAAGGTGAGATGCAGGCACTGTAAGGACTTGGCTTTTACTCTGATTGTAGTTGAAAGTCAGCGGAAGAAACATGGTCTGACATGGATTTAAATTGGATCCCTTTGGCTGCAGTGTTTAAAAGACTACAGGTAGAAAAGGTTGGAAGCAAGGAAATGAGTTAAGAAGTTTTTGAAATAATCCAGGCAGGAGAAGTGGCAGCTTGAGCCAAGCTGGAAGCAGTAAAGATGGTGAGAATAGGTTGATGTCTAGATATATTTTGAAGGTACAGCCAACAGGACTTATGGAGTGACTGGGGAGGTATGAGAAGAGTGTCAAGGTTTGGTATTAAGACTTTTGAGCAACTGGAAAAATGAAATTGAGATGGGGAAGACTGTGGGAGGAGGAGGAGGAGGCAAGGGAGGAGTCCCAACTCAGTTTAGCGCATTTAACTGAGATCATTTAATTGCTAGTTTAAGAGCAAGAGAAGAAATTCAGATGAACTCAAGTATTTATTTATTGCTTACTAGTGTCAGATCCTGTATTAGACCATGGGGGATACAAAAATAAATGGCATGGCTGGTACAGGATTCACACAATATTAAAAAGATGTGAGTAGTTACAACCTAAATTAACTTATTTTCTTCTTCTCCCCCTCTCCCTTCTCCTCTTCTCATTAACCCTCACACCAGAATATTTTTCCATTGATTTTTTAGAGAGTGGAAGGGAGGGGGAGAGACAGAGAGAGAAAAAAAACCCCACATTAATGTGAGAGAGACACATTGATTGGTTGCCTCCCGCTTGGTCCCAAAACCGAGGTATGTGCACTTGACTGGACTCGAACTCATGACTCTTTAGTCCATGGGCCAATGCTCAGTCCACTGAGCCAAACCAGCTAGGGCTTAACTTCTTTTCTTTCTTTTTTAAAAATATATTTTTATTGATTTCAGAGCGGAAGGGAGAGGGAGAGAGAGAAACATCAATGATAAGAGAATCATTGATCTGCTTCCTCCTGCAACCCCTACTGGGGATCCAGCCTGCAACCCAGGAATGTGCCCTTGACCGGAATCCAACCTGGGACCCTTCAGTCCGAAGTCTGACTTAACTTATTTTCTTGAAGAGAGATTTGCTCTCTCATCTAGACTGAGGTCACAGATATCTTTCATTCAATTTTGAAGATTAGTGCCTAATCTGTCTCTGTTTCAAATCCAGAAATAATGCCTGTCATCCAGATGTAGGCTTTTATCTGACCATGACAGAGCTCTGAAGTTCAGAGTCCATACCGAATATGGTGATTGCCTCCAAAAAAAACGTGTGGAGATTCCCTCCCCCTCCCCCTACCCATGGGCTTGATAGAATGGGGCGGGGGTTGGGGGGTGGGGAGGGCAGTTGTGACCAGTAAAATGTATTTTTGTCTGCTTCTGCTCTGGGCTGGCTATATATGTAAACTTTAGTTTTAAGTCATCAGCTGAAACATGGGTATCATTCTGATGAAAGCTTTGCTAATTTTAAATTAAACTAGATGATGCGTTCTGTGGTAGGCATAGAATAACTTTTTGTCCACTTTGCCAAATTTATAATAATTGTTTCCCTTCTTTCCTTCCTGCCTTAAACTTTATTCTTATAATACTGTCCACAATACCCTGCTACATTCTCTCTTCCATTGGGCAAATACTATAGTCATACACTTGGAAATCAGGTCACAGACTCAGAAGCTTAGAAGTGTAATAACACTACTAATGTGCATGCCCACAATATTCAACCCAAAAATCATGAATAATCATTTATCTGAGAACATTTACAATAATCTCGTGATATATTTCAATACTGATATGAAACGTATTTTTGTTTCCCCCTTCACAGTGAAGCCATGTCTCTGGAGGGAGATGAATGGGAGCTGAGTAAAGAAAATGTACAACCCTTGAGACAGGGGCGGAGCATATCCACACTTCAGGGTGTATTGGCACAACAAGAATCTGCCCGAAACACTACTCTACAGCAGCAGAAACGGTGTGTAGAACATTTGGGGCTCAACCTGTCATTGTTCATCCCCAACTGTGGTAGGAAATGTGTGTGGGTCCATGCACAATGGCATAAGGAGTACTCTTTAAAAATTGGTAGTATGAGATTCTGTTCCTCACATGCTTTCTCATCATGACAGCTATCTGAAGATCTCAAGTGTGATTAAAAACAAGAGCTATAGGATTTCATTTCATTGTGAAGCAGGCAAACTCTTGTATCAGTAGAAATGCATCTTATACAAGGGGCAATGAGAAACAAAGTAAAGCAAGTATCATATTACTATATTTTCCAAAAGTATTCTGTCATTCTGAATCCCAAACAGAATTAGCTCTTTTATTTGATAGTAATCAGTTAGAGAAATTTCTTCCTTAAATTCTGAGTACTGAATGAGATTGAATCCACTATCTTTTATGTGTATTCAATTATTAACTTTTTAGGAAAGTATTTTTGACAATGTACCAAAAAGGAATAGTGACCTCCAAAGAAAATGTAAACCTGAGAGAAACTGAATTTATACTAGAAAGTGTCTCAATAATGATTTAACAAACTCTGGATAAACAAAAACTGAAAAAAACAAAACAAAAACCTACATTATTCAAGCGGACCTATGGAACTTGCTTTCCTTTGTCTAATAATGTTTTGATAAATATGCTTTTTTTCAAAAAAGTAAAGTATCCGTTTCTATCCTGGGTCTCTGACAAAAAAATTCTTCCATCCTATATAATAAAAGCTAAGTGTCCAGTCATCTGGTCGTTTATTCAACCAATCAAAGCGTAATATGCTAATGATATGCTAAGTCCGCTCAACTGCTCGCTATGACGTGCACTGACCACCAGGGGGCAGACGCTCCAACTGGTAGGTTAGCTTGCTGCTGGGGTCTGGCCAATTGGGACTGAGTGAGACGGGCCAGACACGCCCTACAGCCCTCCCCCTGTCCCTCCCCAGCTGGCCAACCTTCCACATCCCTCCCCGGCCCCGATTTTGCACCGATGGGGTCCCTCTGCCTGCCTGTGCCCTCTTGCAGTCCGGGACCCCTTGGGGGATGTTGGGGGATGTTGGAGAGCTGGTTTTGGCCCAATCCTGCAGGCCAAGTCGAGGGACCCCACTGGTGCACAAATTTGTGCACCGGGCCTTTAGTCATAGATAAATTATAATTTGGGGTTATGTAATGAGTATTCTTGTTCATCTCATTGGATCTTTAAAAGCGTTGGGTTTTATGATTTTGCTTCAGAGCTGGTAGTATTCTATTCTTCCTGGCTTCTGTGACATTTTACTAGTTTTTTTCACTTCTCCAACTACACCTTTTTCTTGTTGACTTCCTACTGCATTTTACCTAAGTTCTTCCATGTTCAGGTTTTCCAGGATTATTTAACTATTGTATGCATCTTTTACTTGCTTTCCAAATATCTTTTTATCGACCTGTAATATATAATTAGATAAATGTTTCACAATTTATTAAATAGTGAATCTCATTTCTAATATATAACCTTTCTTTTTCTATTCTTTTTTTTTTTTTTTAATATATTTTATTTATTTTTGACAGAGAGGAAGGGAGAGAGACAGAGAGTTAGAAACATCGATGAGAGAGAAACATCTATCAGCTGCCTTCTGCACATCTCCCACTGGGGATATGCCCGCAACCCAGGTACATGCCCTTGACCGGAATCGAACCTGGGACCCTTCAGTCCACAGGCCGACGCTCTATCCACTGAGCCAAACCGGTTTCGGCTTCTTTTTCTATTCTATTTTGGTTAGTGGTACCAGAACTCACCTGAATGTTCTTATTTACTGCTCTCTTACCCTAATTCTATTTAGTTGGTTCCTAAGGACTAGCAATTTTTAAAAAAATATAATTTACATTCAGTGAAATGCTTAGATTTTTATGTATACCATTTAATCAGTTTTGACATGCATTTCAAGACAGAACATTTTCATTACCTCTCTCATGCCCCTTTCCAATCAAAGCAACCAGTGATTAGATTTCTGTCAACATAGGTTACTTTTGCTTATTCTAGAATTTTATATAAGTGGAATCATACGGTTCTTTTACTCAGCATGGTTTTTTCCATATTGCATGTATAAGTACATAGCTCCTTTTTATTACTGAGTAGTATTCCATTTGTTTATCTATTCATCAATTGGTGGGCATTTAGATTCTTTCTGATTTTGTTTGTTTTATGAGTAAAGCTACTATGAACATTCTTATACAAGGCTTTTTGTGGGCATAGATTTTCACTTCTCTTGGAGAGGAATTTCTGGGTCATAGAATAAATATATGTTTAACTTCTTAAGAAACTTCCAGTTTTCTAAAAAGGTTGTGATATTTTACACTTCTACCACCAATGTACGAAAGTCTATTTGCTCCAAATCCACTCCAGTATTTGATGGTGTCAGTCATTTTTGTTTTAGCCATTCTGGTGGATGTGTAATAGTATCTTATTATGAAAAAAAAAAAAGAAAAAGAAAATAGTATCTCATTATGGTTTGACTTCCCATTTACTATCATGGTGACTAATGGTAGTGAGCACTTTTTTGTTGTTGTTAATCCTAACCTGAGGATATTTTTCCATTGATTTTTAGAGAGAGTGGAAGGAAGGGTTAGAGTCAGAGAGAAACATTGATGTGAGAGAGACACACATCAATTGGTTGCCTCCTGCACATGCCCCAACCAGGGCTGGGGATTGAGCCTGGAACCAAGGTATGTGCCCTGGAATAGAAACCTGGACCCCTCAGTCAAAGAGCCAACACGCTATCCACTAAGCCAAACTGGCTAGGGCTTATTGGCCTTTTCTATAACTTCTTGTGTGGTGTATTAGTTAGATGTTTTGCTCAGTTTTAAAATTAGATTCCAGGAGTTCTTTATATAGACTGTATACAAGTCCTTTAGCAAATATGTGTTGCAAATATTTTCTCCCAGTCCATGGCTGTCTATTTTCTTGGTGGTATTTTTTGATAAGCAAGAAGTTTTTAATTTTCATGGAAAGTAATTCATTAGTGTTTTTCTTTCTTTCTTTTTTTTTTTTATTGCTTAAAGTATTACAAAGGGTGTGTTTTTCTTTTTGATTAGTGTTTTTTGTGTCATCTCTAGGAGAGTGTTGCTACTCCAAAGTTGCAATGTTATTCTATGTTTTCTTCCAGTAGCTTTATTGTTTTAGCTTTTATGTTTAGGTCTATGATTCATCTTAAATATATCCTTGTGTATACTGTAAGATTGGAGTAAAAGTTCTCCCTCCCTTCCCTCTCTTGCCTCCCCCATTATGGATATCTAATTGGTCTGCCTCCATTTGTTGAAGAGTTTTATTTTTTGTTTTACTTTCCCTGTTGAATTGCTTAGGGGTCCTTGGCAAAAATCATTTGCTTGTATATGTGTGTATTATTTCTGGACTCTCTGTTCTGTTCCATTGTCCTAATTGTCTATTCTTTGACCAGTTATTCATTGTCTTGATTAGCTCTGTATGTGGTTAAGTTTTAAAGTCAGGTAGAGTGTGTTCTTCAAGTTTTATTGTTTTTGCAAAATAATTTTAGCTATTTTTGGTCCTTTGTCTTTCCAAACAAATTTTTAAAATCATCTTTTTAATTTCTATAAAAGAAAGACCTGGGATTTTGATTGGATTGCACTGAATCTATAGATTAATTTGGAGGATGGCTGATTTTTACTAGTAGTGTCTTAGTTTTTATTTTTCACCATTTCTGCAGATAATCCCCTCATCTCGTACTTAAATTGCCATTTTAGCTTTATAATTGTAGCTGCTTTCCTAATGGTCTTAGTCTTAAAATGTTACTTGGTTAATCTATTTGAAATCTTGTCATATTCAAGATACTCTCCAATTAAAGAACCAACAGTGGCTCATGCCCTTCTTACCTCTCCAGATAGCTCCATTTGTTTCCAAAATTGATTTTATGTTATAGCTCAATTTCCTCAGGTTAAACTTTCCCACCTTCACAACTTAATATAACACATTGCGTACTGCATAGAAATCTCTAAGACATACGCCAGGGACCGCACGTTTTTGGGCAAACTGCACGTTATTTAAATCATCATAATGCACTTTAGGTGTTGTTTTTCAATAATTATAACATTTTTATTTACAAAAACAATTAAACAATTAAAGTTCCTAGTACTTTTTAACGTATGGTACTGCGTAAAACATTTTCCTCTATAAAGAGGGACCAAACAAAATTTACATAAGTATCTAGATTCGCTCCTTTTTCCATGGGCGTGAAAAACGAGAACACTCGTGAGCGGTCCTTAACAGATGGCGCGCGAAACACGAGAAAACTCCTGAGCGGTACGAAATGTGTTAATATTGATTTCTCTCCTGGAAAACTCCCTTTTTCTTTCAAATGTTATGGGTTCTTCACCTTCTGAGCCTGCTGCTTTGATTTCTTAAAGCCTTAATGATCCATTCTTGGCAATTGTAATATACTGTACTGTTTTGTATTTTTTGTTAATTTTTTTTTAAAAATATATTTTATTGATTTTTCACAGAGAGGAAGGGAGAAAGATAGAGAGTCAGAAACATCGATGAGAGAGAAACATCGATCAGCTGCCTCCTGCACATCTCCTCCTGGGGATATGCCCGCAACCCAGGTACACGCCCTTGACTGGAATCGAACCTGGGACCTTTCAGTCCGCAGGCCGACGCTCTATCCACTGAGCCAAACCGGTTTCGGCAATTTTTCATTTTAAACCTTGTCTTATCCTATATAATAAAAGAGAAACATGTAAATTGACCATCCCTCTGCTGCGCTCACCAGCCAATCAGGAGTGAGTATGCAAATTAACCCGACAAAGATGGCGGGTTAATTTACATAAACAGGCGCAGAGTGGGAGAGCCGGTGGAGAGTGGAGCAGTTTGGGGAAATTGGCTCCCCAAGCCACCAGACGGAGACTAGAGAGCTAGAGCTGGCGGCTTGGAGGACTTGGCAGGCAGAGTGGGAGGCCATGGGACAGAGACAGAGCAGGAAGGGAAAACCAAGAGTGCGGGGAGCACCAGGAATGCTGGGAATCGTTCTGGTGGCAAACAGATCTTCTAGACCAGTGGTTCTCAACCTTGGCTGCACATTAGAATCACCTGGGAATCTTTTTAAAATCCTGATTTCTGGGCCTCATCCTCCGGAAATTCTGTTTCTTTGTTATGGGGTGGGGCCACAACATTAGTAACAAAGAAACAGAATTTTCGGAGGATGAGGCCCAGAAATCAGGATTTTAAAAAGATTCCCAGGTGATTCTAATGTGCAGCCAAGGTTGAGAACCACTGTCCTAGACACTAGAGCAGTGATGGCGAACCTATGACACGCATGTCAGAGGTGACACATGAACTCTTTTTGGTTGATTTTTCTTTGTTAAACGGCATTTAAATATATAAAATAAATAACAAAAATATAAATGTTTGTTTTACTATGGTTGCAAATATCAAAAAATTTCTATATGTGACACGGCACCAGAGTTAAGTTACGGTTTTTCAAAATGCTGAATGCCGAGCTCAAAAGGTTCGCCATCACTGACCTAGAGCAAAGTGAGCCTGGAGCAAGTTACTGTCGCGGTGGGGGACGGAGGGAAAGCAAAGGTGAGAGACATAAGTAAAATCAGAGTGTCTAGGAAAAGTTAAAGGGAAGATATCCTAAAACTTCCAGGAAATCTCCACCAATAAAGCAAAGCAAAAAAAAAAAAGGCCTCTATTCTTCTGTGAGCAACAAACCAAACTGAGTTGGGGTCTCAGACAATTCGCTCATATGATTGCAAAGACAGACAGAAACTCCTGGATTGGAGAGGGCTCCCCCTGAGGGCTCCCAGATTGGAGAGAGTGCAGGTTGGGCTGAGGGACCCCCACACCTCCCAGTGCACGAATGTCATGCACTGGGCCTCTAGTTAGAGTATAAATGTCTTTGTGTCAGGGACTATTTTATTATTATTTATATCAAACATAACCTCATACAGTTTTTGTTGATTTATCTAAATTGTGGTTTATTACCCAATTTTCCCTCTATTCTAACTGGTCAGTCTTAACTCTTATAGCCCTTGGCCTTTCCCAGATCTTTACAAAGTCATTTTTTTTACTTTCTTTAAGGCACTTCCCAAATTACATGATATTACTCTTCTTTGACTAATGTTGCCCATGGAATTTTCTTTAACTCTTAAGATTTGTGCATGGGTGTGTCTGTGTGTGTGTGTGTATCTATTTAGTTTGTTCCATACTATTATCCTATATAATAAAAGCCTAATATGCTAAGTGTTCGGTTGTCCAGTCATCCGTTCAATCAAAGTGTAATATGCTAATGATATGCTAAGACCGCTCAACTGCTTGCTATGATGCACACTGACCACCAGGGGGCAGACACTCCGACTGGTAGGTTAGCTTGCTGCTGGGGTCTGGCTTATCGGGACCTACCGAGATGGGCCGGGCACGCCCTGGAGCCCTCCCGCATCCTTCCCCGGCCCCGATTGTGCACTGGTGGGGTTCCTAGGCCTGGCCTGCTCCCTCTCGCAATCTGGGCTGAGGGACTCCCACCTCCCACCCCCCCCAAAAAAAAGAGTGCACGAATTTCGTGCACCATGCCTCTAGTATACATATAAAATAATAGCTTTCATTTATTGAGTTATGTCTAAACATTTTACATTTAAGACTAATCAACCTAATAAGATAGGTACTAGTAGTATTATTATCCCATTTTGCAGATGAGGAAACTGAAAACAGAATTTAAATAGCTTGTCCAATGTCACTCAGTTAGTGATTACTAGAACTGCATTTGAACCTAGGGAGTCTTGTTCCAGGATGTTAAATTGCTGTGTAATACTGCTTTTTTTATATGTTTCTTGGAATTTGTTTCTCTAATTTCTACATGTGTTGTTATGTTACCAGGCAGAATCCTAATTATCTCTATTCTTATTCTTGCTGTTTAACAAACCCTCAAACTCCAGTGTAGTTATCTAGATTCACATTAAACACTTAATAAAAATGGAGGTGATACTTACTTATTTGGCTACTTTAACTATTGCTTATGTTAACATTGTTTTGTTTAAATTTTAGGGAATTTGAATCTGAAATTCGATTTTACACTGGAAATGACCCTCTGGATGTTTGGGATAGGTGAGTATTTTTTATTCCACCTTAACAGATGAATCCTTATGGCCATGCTTCTCAAATTGGGGTTTATAGAACAGTGTGCCAGAATAAAAAGTGGTGTCTTGTGGACAAAGAAACAGAATAATTATAGTGTCTCTTCCTGAGGTATTCAAGACTAAAGAAATTTCAAGTTTGAAGCGTGAACTACACCCTTTTATCCCCATCCCCATTATTTCCAATTGGCACTTATTAGAGATACTTGGAAAAGTCTAAGGGATACAAGCTTAGGACATGCCATTGAGGACCTCTAAATAAGCATACTTTCAATACATTAGATATTTCTCCTTTAAAAAATCCAAAATGGGTCTTGAAGCAAAAACAAAAGTTTAATGTACTTTTAAAATGTTCTTTTCCTTTTCTTCTTGTTCAGGTATATTAACTGGACGGAGCAGAACTATCCCCAGGGTGGGAAGGAGAGTAATATGTCAACATTATTGGAAAGAGCTGTAGAAGCACTACAAGGAGAAAAAAGATATTATAATGATCCTCGGTTTCTCAGTCTCTGGCTTAAATTGGTAAGTTTCAAATACCATCTTTTAAAATATTAAACCAAAAGATTTTCTCTAGAAATACCCGGTACACCAAAAATGGCAGAACCTGAGCCTTTTAGTAGATACTAAGCATTTAATAAATATTCAATATTTGGTAAATTGGTTTTACTTTAAAGATAGATTTTGATCACAAGGCTGGTATACCTTTCCATGGGAGTGTGTTACTTGTTTGTTTGTTTGTTTTAAATATAATTGGGTCATGCAACTGTATTGGAGGATAATGTGTAGGATCTAATACATGACATTAGTAAAATTGGAAAAAGCTTTTGTAGATGATTCTGGTATCCCTTTCTTGCTTTTTGAGAGTCATCATCATAAAAAATGATGTTTAATTCTTCATTTCTCTTTGGGCTTCTTTTACCTAGTTTATTGCTATATCCAAAAATGTCTGCCTGATTATATTGTACTGTCTTACTTGACATGTAATTCTTTTATTTCTAGAACACTTTTGAAGGTTTTTAACGAAAATATCTTCATAACTAATAATGACCAGGGTTTCTTACACATTAATTTCATTGCTTTTATCCTAAGAGATAAGAAAAAAGTAAATGATATTCAAAATACAGTGTTAGATAATGGATAATTAGATACTTACAAAAAAATAAATTTAAAAAATTATTTAAAAATAGGTAATTTGCCGTAACCAGTTTGACTCAGTGGATAGAGCGTTGGCCTGCAGACTGAGGGGTCCCAGGTTTGATTCCGGTCAAGGGCATGTACCTTGGTTGTGGGCACATCCCCAGTAGGAGGTGTGCAGGAGGCAGCTGATTGATGTTTCTCTCTCATTGATGTTTCTAACTCTCTATCTCCCTTCCTCTCTGTAAAAAATCAATAAAATATATCAAAAAAAATAAATAAATAAAAAATAGGTAATTAGATAATTCTAAATATGAAATATTTACAGTGACTATTGTAATATGACAAAATATTGATATTTGAAATTGATAAAATTTTTGGCTAAAATATCTCTTGGGAGGGCCCAACTTTTATTTTTTTCAAATTTTATGTTTCAATTACACTTTACATTCAATATTATTTTGTATTGGTTTCAAGTTTATTTCTTGGCGCTCTATTCTGTTTCGTTAATATATATGTCTGTTTTTATGACAGTACCATGCTGTTTTGATTACTAAAGCCTTATTGTATAGTTTGATATCAGATAATGTGATACGTCCAATTTTGTTCTTTCTCAAGATTGCTGTGGCTATTCAGGGTCTTGTGTGATTCCATATCAATTTTTGGATTATCTGTTCTAGTTCTGTGAAACATGCTGCTGGTATTTTGATAGGAATTGAATCTATAGATTTTCTCGGATAATATGGACACTTTAATGATGTTAATTCTTCCTATTCATGAGCACAGTATATGCTTCCATTTATTTGAAACTTCTTCAGTTTCTTTCTTTAGCATCTTATAATTTTCCAAGTATAGTTCTTTTACCTCCTTGCTTAAATTTATTTCTAGGTATTTTATTTGCTTTGAGACAATTGTAAATGGGATTGTTTTCTTAGTTTCCCTTTCTGATAGTTCATTATTGATTTAAAAATAATCGATTTCTGAATATTTATTTTGTGTCCTACTACTTTGCTGAATTCATTAAACAGTTCTAGTAGTTTTTGATGAAATTTTTAGGGTTCTCTCTATATGGTATTATGCCATCTGCAAGTGATGAGTTTTACTTCTTTCTTTCCAATTTGGATGCCTTTTATTTTTTCTTGTCTGATTGCCATGGCTAAGTGTTGAGTGTTTCCTTCCCACGTCCCGCGTGGTTCAGGGTTCAGGACCTGGAAGTGGAGCCGCACACAAATGAAAGAGAAAAGACAAGAGATAATTGGAAATATTGGGGGGCCAGGCAGGAAAGTCCAACTCAAGGGGAAGTTCCTCTACCTGTGCTCAGGCCTCACCAAGCTTTTATTGATCTGGGATACCCCCACAGCATAGCCCTTAGGCAGGCGACCCCCCAGTAACAGGCAGACTAGCCCATCAGCAAGGATTTACATAATAATAAATGGGGGAGTAGTTTCAGCTACCATTGTTGGACAAACAGAGGAATCGCCTAGCTCGGACCTTTGCTAGGGCTTCAAAGGCACCCAGCCTTGGGGGGGAGGGGAGGGGGGTGTCTCTGTCTACGCTTATCAGATAGTGAAGGCAATAAACAGTTTCCCACAGCTTAGACTTCCAGTATTGTGTTGAAGAGTGGTGAAAGTGGACATTCCTCAACTTGTTCCTCATCTTAAGGGAAACGCTTTTAGTTTTTCCCCATTGTGTTAGCTGTGGGTTTGGTATGTTTAGGTATGTTTCCTCCTTTCCACTTTGCTGAGTTTTCATCATAAATGGGTGCTGGATTTTGTCAAGTGCTTTTTCTGCATCTATTGATATGATCATATGAATTTTATCCTTTATTTTTTTTATGTGGTGTATCATGTTAATTGATTTGTGGATTTTGTAGCATTCTTGCATCCCAGGAATAGATCCCCCCTTGATCATTGTTAATGATCATTTTAATGTATTGCTGAATTTGGTCTCCTAATATTTTGTTGAGGATTTTGCATCTATGTTCATCAGGGATATGGCCTATACTTTTCTTCCTTTGTAGTGTCTTTATCTGGTTTTGGAATTAAGATAATGCTGTCCTCGTAAAAAGCTTGGGAGTCTTTCCTCCTCTTGAATTTTTGGAATAGTTTGAGGATAAGTGTTCTTCTTTGAATCTTCGGTAAAATTCATCTGTGAAGCCATCTGGTCCAGGACTTTTTTATGTTGTGAGGTTTTTTTTTATTACTGCTTCTATTTCATTCGTTGTTATCGGTCTGTTCAGGTGTTCTGTTTTTTCTTGGTTTTGTTTTGGAAGATTGTATGTTTCTAGGATTTTATCTGTTTCTTCCAGATTATCTAATTTGTTAGCATACAGTTGTTCATAGTATTTTCTTACACTCCTTTGTATTTCTGTGGTGTCAGTTGTTACCTTCTCTTTCATTTCTGATTTTATTTATTTTGGTCCTCTGTTTTCCTTGATGAATCTGGTTAAAGGTTTATCAGTCTTGTTCATCTTTTCAGAGAACTTAAATCTGGTTTTATTGATCTATTGTGTTATCTTTTTAGACTGTTTTGTTTATTTCTTCTCTGATCTTTATTATTCCTTCCTTCTACTCACTTTGGGCTTTGTTTGTTCTTTCTCTAGTTCCTTTAGGTGTAAGATTATATTGTTCATTTGAGGTTTTTCTTATTTCTTGAGGTATGCCTATAATGCTATAATTTCCCTCTTAGGACTGATTTTACTATGTCCCATAGATTTGCAGTTGTTGTGTTTTTATTTTTATTTGTCTCTAAGTATATTTTGATTTTTTCCTGGATCTCATGGTTAACCCATGCATTGCTTAGTAACATGTTATTTAGCCTCTGTGTATTTGTTTGTGTTTAGTTTTTTTCTTGTAGTTTATTTCTAGTTTCATACCCTTGTGGACAGAGAAGATACTTGATATGATTTCAGTCTTTTTAAATTTTTGAGACATGTTTTGTGTCCTACAATGTGGTCCATCCTGGAAAATGTTCCATGTGCACAAAGAATGTATATTCTGCTGTTTTGGGGTGAAATGCTCTGGAAATATCATCTGGTCTAGTGTGTCATTTAAGGCTACTGTTTCCTTATTGATTTTCTGTTTGGACGATTTATCTTTAGATGTCAGTTGGGTATTAAAATCCCCTACTATGGCTTTATTACAGAGATTACTCCCTTTATGCCCCTCAAGTATACTTTACATATTTTAGTGCTCCTATGTTGGGTGCATAAATGTTTAGAAGAGTTATATCCTCTTGTTGGCTTGATCCCTTTATCATTATGTAATGTCCTTTGTCTCTTATAGCCTTTGCTTAAAAGTCTATTTTGTTTGGTATAAATATTGCTACTCCAGCTATTGTTGTTTTTTTTCCTTTTTTTTCATTTCCATTTGCATTAAATATGTTTTTTCCATCCCTTTACTTGCAGTGTGTGTGTGTGTGTGTGTGTGTGTGTGTGTGTGTTTGTGTGTGTGTGTCTGTCTGTCTGTGTCTGTGTCTTTCCATCTGAAGTGAGTCTCTGATAAACATATGTAAGGGTCTTGTTTTGTTATCCATTCAGCCACAGTGTGTTTTATGTTTGTTTGTTTTTTTTAAAATATATTTTATTGATTTTTTACAGAGAGGAAGGGAGAGAGATAGAGAGTGAGAAACATCGATCAGCTGCCTCCTGCACATCTCCTACTGGGGATATGCCCGCAACCCAGGTACATGCCCTTGACCGGAATCGAACCTGGGACCTTTCAGTCCGCAGGCCGACGCTCTATCCACTGAGCCAAACTGGTTTCGGCCCACAGTGTGTTTTATGATTGCACATTTAAACCATTTGCATTTAAAGTAATTGTTGATATGTATTAATTGCCATTTTGTTATTTTCTTTTTATCTTTTTTTTTTTTCCTTTTTCTTAAAGCAATCCCTTCAACATTTATTGTAGTGTTGATTTGGTAGTTATGAACTCCTTTAGCTTTTTCTTATTTGGCAAGGTCTTTATTTCCCCTTCAGTTTTAAATTAGAGTGCTGCTGTCTTGGTTGTAGGTCCTTGCTTTTCATCGCTTTATTTCGTGCCAATTCCTCTGGCCTGAAAAATTTCTGTTGAGAAATCAGCTGACAATCCGATGGGAGTTCGCTTGTAGGTAACTAAGTCTTTTCTCTTGCTGCTTTTAAGATTCTCTTTTTGTCTTTAACCTTTGGCATTTTAATTATGATGTGTCTTGCTATAGGCCTCTTTGAGTTCATCTTGTTTGGGATTCCCTGCACTTCCTGAACTTGTATGTCTATTTCCTTCACCAGGTTAGGGAAGTTTTCTGTCATTATTTTCAAATAGGTTTTCAATTTCTTGCTCTCTTTTCCTTCCAAGATCACCATGATGCAAATGTTGGTACAGTTGAAATTGTCACAAAGGCTCCTTACTCTGTCCTCACTTTTTTGAATTCTTTTTTCTTTTTGCTATTCTGATTGGGTGTGTTTTGCTTTCTTGTATTCCAAACTAGAGGCCTTTCATGCAAGAGGGGGCCTTTCTTCTCCCGGCTGCTGGTACTGGCTTCCCTCCGGTAACCGGGACCCAGGCTTCCCTCCAGCCGGCAGGACCCGGGCTTCCCTCACAGAGGGAGGCCCCGCCCACCCGCCGAAGCCCACGGGTTGGTGGCCTGGGCCTCCCTCTTTGGGGCCATCATAGAGCCTCCCGATTGATGGCCCCGCCAGCTGGTGGCCTTGGCCTCCCTCTGCGGGGTGATCATGGGGTGATGGCCAGTTTCTTGACCAATTGCATCGCACCCACCTTGGCTGGCCTGGTGCCAGTGGGTGTTATAGCGTGGTCCTGGATGGTCGTCCAGATGGTCGTTCCGCTGTTTGGCCATTCGGTCGATTTGCATATTATGCTTTTATAATATAGGATGGCTGATTTGATTCTCATCTTTATTTACTCTCCTGTTGATTCTCTGTAAATTACTCTGTTTTTGTTCTTGTTAATCCTCACCCAAGGATATTCTGCCCCTTGGATGTGTCACTTGTGGAGGTGGTTGGGTGGTGGTCTTTCGACTTGGTCTGAAGCTATCCATAGGTTGCACTGGCTCTGGGGCCTCCCCATAGATGCAGGCCAAGGTCAGCTGCTGCTTGTGTTCTGCCCCAGGCCACCCAGCATAAGCTACAAAGTGATCTGCAGATGTGTGCTGGGCTTGGAGGTGTCCGAGAGAGACCAAGCTATGAACCATGGCTGACTGCTGCTACTGCCAGGTCTGGGGCCACTTAGTGAGTGGTATTGGGCATGCTGAGGCCAGATGCTGCTTGTTTGAGAGATTTTAGGAAAGTCTGAAGCATGAGCCAAGATAAGCCATTCCTATGGAAAAGCCACTGAAAACAGCTTGGGTGGGTCCACAATTTGGGTAGTGTGGGGTCTCAAAGAATCACCAGGGAAGGTGAACAGTGATAGCCAAGTTGAAAGAGACTCAGATATGGCTCCCACCTGCCTGTTCTGTGGTGAGAAAATTCAGAAAAGGAATAATGGTCTCTACCAGCATTTCTGTTGGGGAGAAAGTTGTTCCTCCAGTTCTTGCCCTGATGCCAGACAAATCAGTTCCCCTCCGTATGCCAGTGGTGCCTTTGAGCTGCTGCCCCCAGACTAGAACTTAGAGGGAGTGAGTCTGACTAAGCGGTGAGTGGGCCCTTTAAGAGGAACTGCCTGGGACTCCGGGAGGCCTCTGTCTCCCTCAGCCACAATCCCCTCTGGTTTTTACATCCAGAAGTTATGGGGGCTTATCTTCCTGGCACTGGAACCCTGGAATGGGAGGCCTTGTGTGGGGTTGGGACACTTCATTCCTCAAGGGGAACCTCTGCAGCTGAGATATTCCTCCCAATTTTTTTTTAAAGTATTTTTTTATTGAGTATTTTACAGAGAGGAAGGAAAAGGGATAGAGAGTTAGAAACATTGATAAGAGAGAAACACTGTTGATCAGCTGTCTCCTGCACACCCCCTACTGGGAATCAAGCCTGAAACCAAGGTACTACATGCCCTTGACCGGAATCGAACCCAGGACCCTTCAGTCCTCAGGCTGACTCTCTATCCTCTGAGCCAAACCACTTAGGGCTTCTCCCAATTTTTATCTGCCACACGTGGGATCAGTTCATTCCACATGTCCATCCTTTCTATCAGTCTCAATGTGGCTGCTGCTGCTGGTGCTTTTTTACCTTTTTATTTATTTTTTTATTGATTCTAGAGAGAGGATGAGAGAGAGAGAGAAATATTGATGTGAGAGAGAAACATCGATCAGTTGCCTCCTGCATGCGCCCCAACCAGGGTTCAAACCCACAACCTAGGTATGTGCCAGACTGAGAATCTAACCCACCACCTTATGGTGTACAGGACTATGCTCCAACCTAGCCACACTGGCCAGGGCAATGTGGCTTCTTCTTTAATCCCTAGTTGTAGGACTTCCATTTCGCGTAGTTCTGAATGGTGATTGTTCTGTAGTTTAGTTGTAATTTTGATGTGGTTGTGGGAGGAGGCGAGTATCATGTTTACCTCGCTGTCATCTTGACTGGAAGTCTCTTACATAATATTCTTATATGGGTTTTATTAAGAGGTTACACTGGGTAAACCTCTAAAATGACTTAATCCCGGGATTCTATGGTTATATATTGTTGGAGTTATTAAAAGTAACAATTAGTTGATGCTATCTTGGTGTTGGTATTGAAGAGCAATGACATTATTGTAAAGTAAAAAATCATAGTCTGGACTAGTGCTCCTGAAAGAATAGTCTGCAGACTGTTCAAGATAAGTATAAAAATTGAGTAGCCATTTAGAAATTTTGTTAACATTTGACATTGTCACAACATCCAAACATATTATCTATTTATCTAGTAACTTGTTATTGTATTTAAAAATATCAGTTCCACGATGGAATGTAAATTTTTAAACACACACACACACACACACACACACACACACACACATCTCCCCCCACCCCCCCAATACTGGCCTCTTCACCACAGGAAATCTGAGAAACACTATTCTAGACAATCCTCAAATTCAAATGATCAGTCCTAGAATGGTCAGCAATAATCTTAACATTGTACATGGATAACAAGGTGCATATTAAATTATTATTTTTTTTTCTTTATGGGATAGTCAGGAGAGTAACAGATGGTTTTTTGACTATCTTTTGATTTGCAGAAAGATGTCTCCAATCAGAGAGTTATTTTTATAAGGGATAATTACAGTCTAACTAAGGAAGTGTTTATTTTTAGAAAATATCCAGTATTTTTAGTTAAAATTGTTTTAGTTTGGCCTCTTAGAGCTTACCAAAAAGATTTTTTGGGGGGTGGTGAACATACAATACAGTGCACAGATAATGTGTTGTGGAATTGTGCACCTGAAACCTGTATAATTTTGTTAACCAGTGTCACACCAATACATTCAATAAAAAGGAAAAAGAAAAGATTTGTTTACCTTTTGGATCTAACTATGTTGTCCCTTAATTTATGTTTTCTTAAAGTGATCTCATTTAGCACTCTCGAATAACCATGGGACAGCCAGCTTTTATTGGCAGTTCCATGCTGCACAGAGTTATTCAGAGAGTTGTTAATAAAGTGAAATCTATGTTAAGACTGGATCTTACACTGATAACACATTCAGAATTGTAACTTTGCTTGAAGCACTGTCACATATGGGAAAACATTACTAATTTGAGTAAGCAGAAAAAAATCATTTACTGAATTACTGCACAACTATAAAATACTGTTTTTGTGAGAGAGAGATATATATAAATGAGCATTTCATTTATTCAACCACTTTCTACCAGTCCCTGGCAAGGGATTAGGATATAGTAGAGAGCAACGTTTTCTGTGTTTGTGGAGCTTACTTTATTGTGGAAGACAGATGTTAAGCAATTAATTGTAAAAGTAACAAAAAAAGAGGGCAAGTATTGAGTTGTGTGGGCATACATATAAGGAGGACTTATTTCAGGCTAGACAATCAGGAAAAGGTAGGTATGAGAGAAAATACATCTAATAAATAAACAGGAGAAAATGTTAGCCTCCCTGATAGTAAAAGAACTAATTGGAAAACTGAAATGCCATTTTTACATGAAATGAGGGAGTTTTAAAAAATGGTATTTGGGAATTACTATTAGCATTTTAAATTTGTATGACTCTTTTAAAAGGCAATTTTTAACTTTTTAACATAGTCCTAATAGGATTTTTTTCTTAAGAGAGTAATGTAAAACATGAATGGTTGTATGCATGAAGGTATCTTTATAGAATTATTTGTAATTGAGCAAACTTAAAAGTTGTTTATTTAAAAAGTAATAGTGAAAAGTAAGCTGCAGCATGGAAAAAATGAGTGATGCACCAAGTGTAATAAAAACAATTTTGATTATTAAAGCTTTATAAAATGATTGAAAAAATCATCTCATTCTGTATAAGACTAAAGAAAGTACATCAAACTGTCAGTGGTGGGATTTTTAGTGATTTTCACCCATACCCCCTTTCTACTAGAATTATCTAGAATTACAAGTTCCTTCTAAAATCCAGATTTGAGGACTCGGTCCCGGCACGTGAGGGAAGCAACCAATTGAAGTGTCTCTCTCACATCGATGCTTCTCTCTCTTTCTGTCTCTTTGTCTGTCTCCCCCTCCCTTTCACCCTCTCTAAAAAAGCTCCCAGCCTCTCCTTTTTTTTTTTTTTTTTTTTTTTTTTATTCTGAGATTTATTTACCTTCTATAATTGAAATTTTGTAGCCTTGAGAGGAGCTCAGAGCTGTCCAGGGCAGGCGGGAGGGAAGCTTGGCTTCCTCCATCATTGGGGCAACCAAGCCTCCTGCTTGCTCCAGCTCCGTGGCTGCCGGCTGCCATCTTGGTTGGGTTAATTTGCATATAGTCACTCTGATCGGCTGGTGGGCGTGGCTTAAGGCATAGCAAAGGTATGGTCAATTTGCATGTTTGTCTTTTATTAGTGTAGATCAGCTTTGGGCAAACTACGGCCTGCGGGCCGGATCCGGCCTGTTTGAAATGAATAAAACTAAAAAAAAAAAAAAAGACCGTACCCTTTTATGTAATGATGTTTACTTTGAATTTATATTAGGTCACACAAACACTCCATCCATGCTTTTGTTCCGGCCCTCCAGTCCAGTTTAAGAACCCATTGTGGCCCTCGAGTCAAAAAGTTTGCCCACCCCTGGTGTAGATAGGTAGATAGTTATGTTTTTTTCAATGCAGAAACTACAGATAGTATCTCCAGTGATTGTTTGGCACATAATAGACAATAAGTGAATAGAAATTGGTTGTTAATGCTTTTAATTTGTTACAGGGGCATTTATGCAACGAGCCTTTGGATATGTACAGTTATTTACACAACCAAGGGATTGCCGTTTCACTTGCTCAGTTCTATATTTCATGGGCTGAAGAATACGAAGCTAGAGAAAACTTTAAGAAAGCAGATATGATATTTCAGGAAGGGATTCAACGGAAGGCTACACCACTGGAAAGATTACAATCCCAGCACCGGTAAAATGCTTCTCTAGAACTTGTTTTAACTCCTTATGACTAGTGGCTATAAATGGTCATTTTTGCATCTAATAAAGTACTCTCCATGGATTGGCATGTTTACTTAGTTACTATTCAGTTTTTTAAAAGGCATATTTAATGTACAGTAAAATTCATTCTATGCTGTAGTGTATTATAAGTAGTTTTCACAAATGAAAAGAGACATGTAACCATTACCATGATCATAATACCCTAGTAAACTAGTTCCACCACTCCATAGAATTCTATCATGCTATCCCTTTGTGCTCAACACCTACTCTCACTCCCAACTCCTGTCAACAACTGATTTATTCTCTCACCCTACTGTTTTGCCTTTTCCATAATATCATATAAATGGAATGATAAAATATATAGTCTTTTGTGTTTGGCTTCTTTCATTTAGCATAATGCATTTGAGGTGTACAAGTTCTTTATATATTCTGAATACAAGTCTTTTGTCAAATAAGTGATTTGTAAGCCATTCTCCCAGCTTAACTCTGGTCTATTCATTCTCTTAACAATGTCTTTTATAGAATAAAAGTTTTTAATTTTTAAGTAGTCTGACATTAGTTATTTCTTATGGATTGTGCTTTTGTTATATCTGAGAATTTTGTCTAGCCAAAAGTCACAACGATTTTCTCCATTGTTTTCATCTTGAAATTTTATAGTTTTACTTTTCACATTTAGATCTGTGATCCATTTTGTGTTATTTTTTTAAAAATATATATTTTATTGATTTTTTACAGAGAGGAAGGGAGAAGGATAGAGAGTTAGAAACATCGATGAGAGAGAAACATTGATCAGCTGCTTCCTGCACACTCCCTACTGGGTATGTACCTGTAACCAAGGTACATGCCCTTGACCTGATTTGAACCTGAGACCCTTGAGTCCACAGGCCAACACTCTCCACTGAGCCAAACCGGTTAGGGCAATTTTGTGTTAATTTTTGTATAAGATTTGGGTCAAAGTTCTTTGCAGTTGAAAAGACTCTCCATTATGTTGCCTTTGCACATTTGTCAAAAATCAGTTTCAGTTTGATGATTTGTGTAGTTTTATTTCTGTTACTCTATTTTGTTCTATTGATTTGTATATTCATTAGTGTATACCATGTTATCTAGATTACTGTAGCTTTATAATAAATCTGGAAATTAGGTAATATGAATTCTCTAACTGTTCTTTTTAGCTCTTCTGATTCTTTTGACTATAATGTGTTGATTTTTCTTGGGGTTCATTTAAGATTTTTTTCTTTAACATTGGTTTTCAGCAGTTTGATTGTGATGTGTCTAGATGTAATTTAATCCATTTGGGGTTTAATGGGCTTTTAAAATTTTGTTAAATGAATACCTTTCACAAATTTTGAAAAGTTTTCAGTCATGATTTTAAAAATATTTTTCTGAGCCTATATTTTTTTCTTTATTCTTCTGGGACTTCAGTTATACATATGTTGAACCTTTTTTTAAAAAATTTTTATTGATTAAGTTATTACATATGTGTCCTTATCCCCACATTACCCCCCTCCCCCCGTCCCCCCCACTCATGCCCTCACCCCCTGTTGTCTATGTCCATTGGTTAGGCCTATATGCTTGCATATAAGTCCTTTATGTTAAACCTTTTGATAATTGTTCCACAGGTCCCTGAAGCTCAGTCCCTGTTTTAATAAAATTTAAACCTTTTTTCTTTCTATTCTCCAGAATGGCCAATTATTGATTTTGTTTTCGGGTTCGTTTACTCTTTTGTCAGCCCTCATCATTTTGATATTGAGTCCATCCAGTAAATTTTTTATTTTAGATAATTGTGTTTTTCAGGTCTAAATTTCCATTTGATTCTTTTTATATATTCTGTGTCTCTGTTAAGAACTTTAGTCTTTTCATTTCAAATGTTTCTACCTTTATCTCAAGGAGCATAGTTATAATAGCTGCTTTAAAATCTCTGAAAACTCCCAGCACACCTGTGTCATCTGTTTTGTGTGTGTGTGTGTGTGTGTGTGTTTCTTTTGGTTAATCCTCCGAGGATATTTTTCCATTGATTTTTTTAGAGAGAGTTGAAGGGAGGGGGAGAGACAGAGAGAAACATTGATGGGAGAAAGACACATTGATTGGTTGCCTCCCACACAGGCCCCAACCAGGTCCAGGGATTGAGCTTGCAATCAAGATACGTGCTCTATAGACTGGAATCGAGCTTGGGATCCTTCAGTTCATGGGCCCATGCACTATCCACTAAGCCAAACCAGCTAGGGCACCTGTGTCATCTTATTGTTAGTATCTCTTAATTATGTTTTTCTTTGAGAATTGGTCACATTCTCCTGGTTATTTGTGTGTCAAATAATTTCGGATTATATCCTGGACATTTATAATGATACTATATGTTATTAGACTCTGGGCCCTATTGGTTAATATTCTGTGGAGAATGTTGAATGTCTTAGTAGGTAACCAATATTCAGATGTCTCAAGTTCTTTCTCATCTTATGCGGCTAGTGATTTCAATGTCTGTTAAATATTCAAGACCTTAGGGCTCTATCTCATGTGTGTTGCTCATTGGTTGTTCTGGGACTTGGGCAGTGGTTTATATTATAGTTCAGTTCTCACAGCCTTTTCTGTTCTGCCATGGTTCTGCCCTGTGCATACATAACTGAGGAGTGAGTCTAGGCCTCTAGGGTTTGTGTCAATTCCTGTACAGAATTAGGAGATCCTCTTCCTTCAGCTCATCCTCTCCCTTATTTCTCCCATACCCATTGGTCCTCAGAGTCCCCCTTCCCCAGTCCTCTGGCCAGAAAGATGAGGTTTCTCTAGGAGTTTTAACTTTCCACACCACCTTTGCAACAATTCAAAACCACAAGAAAAAAGAGAAGGGAAAACAAACAGGAAACAACCCCATGTGGGTTATTTCTTGAAGTTTGTCTCCTCTCCACAGTTCACTTGCTTTTGTTTACTTTTCAGAGGCCTCAGTTGCTTTTTTGTATTATATCTAGAGATTTTAGTTCTAATCAGAGAGAGGGGAAGGGGGAAGAAGGAAGAGAGAGAGAAGTACGTGCTATCATGGGCATACTCCATGTTGGGGGCAGTGTATGGAGAAAGAGACATAAAGGCAGTGATAAAATAATGTGACAAGATGTTAACAATTGGTGAATCTACATGAAGGGTATTTAGGTACTTACTCTTGTTAACTTTAAGTTTTATAATAAAAAATTGGTGGGAAACTCTGACTTTAATAAATTCTGTAATCTTAGTTACCCTGATTTTATCCTCAGACCAACGTACTGGTGATCTTCAGAATATTTTTAATTAGTCAAATTTGGACATTTAAAAGGGGGTGTTAAATCATTCTAGCCCAAACCTTCTCTGATCTCAAGGTGGTTTTCTTTACTCCTAAGAGAATAAACACTTTCTTTGGGCTTTTTCTACATATTTCTTCTCCTGTCCTACCCTTCTCCCTTGTTTGTTTTAACAAATTAGAATTTTGAATCTGGTGAGTAGTATTCTTCTCACCAAAGGTTAATTGTTCATTTTTTACTTTAGACAATTCCAAGCTCGAGTGACTCGGCAAACTCTGTTGGTACTTGAGAAAGAAGAGGAGGAGGAAGATTTGGGGTCCTCTGTACCACAACGAAGTACACTGGCTGAACTAAAAAGCAAAGGGAAAAAGACAGCAAGAGCTCCCATCAGCCGTATAGGAGGTGCTCTCAAAGGTATGTTTGTTAAATGTTATTATGGGAAATTCTTAGTCTCAGGTGGTAGGCAAATTATGTAAAGAGATAATATATATGTAGACATTGTCCTAGTATTCTGAGTACTAGGTAGCAAAAAGAGGGAAGCCTAAGGAGAGTTGATATCACAATGTACACAAAAACCAAAACTTGTCAGCAATTTTGTGTCTTAATTTTTAAAAAAATATAGGAAGCATCAAAAGTTTTTGCGTTTAAGAGTTGTTAGTCGAAAAAAGATATGTCTTGTCAAAATAAAGTTTACATGTCCAGAGCCTCAGAGAATGTATTAACATGGTCTGTAGTCTTTTGGGGCCAAAAATTGGGCTCTCTTTGTATTTACATCTAAAAATGAACAACAATAAGCTTTTTTTAATTCACTTTTTTTTTTAGGTAAATTTTATGTTCATAGCAACATTGAACAAAAGGTACAGAGAGCAAATAAGCTTTTATTAACTAAATTTATAGCCGTTAGACATGTAAATGAGAATATTTTTAAAAAATCTCTTACCCTTTCTTGGTATCAACTTACCAATATTTAGACTGTTTCTTGGCGATCCTACAATTAGAGTATAAGAGAGATATGGTCCTAAAGAACATTTCATTCATATCATGATGAAGGTTGAGTGTATTAAGCAGCCCCACAACAGAGAGCACCCCTAATAAATGGACTAATTTTAATTTGTCTTCATTAGATTCGGTATGTCTCAACTGATTTCCATTGACAGAAAATTTTAAACTGAAAAATGAAGACAAGTTAGGTTAGTCTCTGATAAAACTAGACAATGTTAGAATGATGACTGAAGGAAGATACAGAATTTGGTGGGGTTTTTTTGATATCTATGAATAAAAGATTGTAGGTGAGGGAAAGGAGCAAGAATATAGGTAACAAACACTGGATTAAAAAAGTACTAATTATCTTTTAAAATCTCTTTGATTCTGTGGTAGCAGAAGTAACCTTATCTGGCATCTGAGTTGGATAACTAAAAATTTTACATGGTTTTAATATTTTTCTCCTAGCTTCAAACCAGAACAGAGGACTCCAAAATCCACTTCCTCAACCCATGCAGAGTAATTCTAGAATTACTGTTTTTGATGAAAATGCTGATGAGGCCTCTATAGCAGAGCTGTCTAAATCTGCAGTCCAGCCATGGATAGCACCCCCTGTGTCCAGGGCCAAAGAAAATGAGCTGCAGGCGGGCCCTTGGAACGTAGGCAGGCCTTTGGAATACAGGGTAAGGACTCTTACTTTGATCCAGTGTCTTTGCCAACATAAAAAAAGACTTCAGATTTAGATTACAGGAGTATTTTTAGCATCTTTAAAAAAAAATTCTTGCATAATTAGGCATGGTCTGCATATTTTGTGTCAGAATGTAAAGCCATGGTAATTTTCATTTTCTTCATTGCCAGCCTCATGACAATACAGCTTCTGTGACAGCTGTACCCTCCATGCTGCCCAGTTTTACTCCATATGTAGAAGAGACTGCACAGCAGCCTGTTATGTGAGTTTGATTTCTTGTTTTTTTGAGGTGGGAATTATAATCGTGGGCACAGGTACCTATCCTAATTCCCAAAGGTATTTTCATCTTTGTGAGTATGAAAGTAACCAAAGTTTTGTATTTCCTTTATGTCTATATTCCTTTGAGTATGTTAGGGCTGAAAGACCATTGGTAATATTCTTACTGAAAAATAAACTTAATAGGTTTATATTTACATTGTTATACGTCAAAGATAACCACTGTGATTCAAGTGAGATGTTCTACTTTTATTATTGACAGGAATTAGAAATTATGATAGTGTTTCCTCTGATCCTGCTTTTTCCTTCCAAATATTTATTCCTTTTCCTTCCTAGTTCTTAGCATTTCTGTTTGTAAGAAAGAGTGCTGACTAGATAATCAGGCAGTCTGAGATTTAGTTTAATACATAATATTGTGGCATTATAATGCTAGATCGTATTTTGTGCCCCAGTGCAACTTAACTAATAACTAATCTGTAACCCTCTACTACTATATGGTAGGTAGTGTAGCAAAGTAAAAATAGATAAGATTTAGAGCAAAAATACTGTCTGTTAAGAGCTCATCACTAGGGAGGTTAGTCTTTTTAAAAAATATATTTTTTATTGATTTTAGAAAGAGAGGAAGGGAGAGGGAGAGAGAGATAGAAACTTCAGTTGGCTGCCTCCTGCAGACCCCCTACTGAGGATTGAGCTTGAAACCCAGAATCAAACTGGCAACCTCTTGGTGCATGGGTGAACACTCAACCACTAAGCCAAACTGGCATGGCAGGAGATTGTTCTTAAGAAAATAATGAGTATTTATAAAAAATTACCTGAAAAAGTTGATAACAAATATTTATGGGTGTTTAATTTTTTTAATGTTTCAAATTACTTTTTAGAAACAATTACGTTAGAATAAATATGGTATAGAAAATGTTCAACTCTATTTTCATTAAACTCTTTCATGGATGTCTTGTTTGACTTTTCTATAACATTTTTGTTTAGTTTGTGTTTTTCTTAATATGTTTCAGAACTCTTGATAGATTAAGAAAACCAGCAAAACTCTGTAATAGGAGTTGTAAATATTTTCCTCTAGTTTTCCACTTATCTTTTGATGTTGCCTAGCAGTAACCATTATAACTATATTTTAATTTCTTGCAAAAATCAATTTTTACCATCTTTGCCCTAGCCGGTTTGGCTCAGTGGATAGAGCACTGGCCTGCGGACTAAAGGGTCCCAGGTTTGATTCCGGTCAGGGGCACATGCCCGGGTTGCAGCCTCCTACACCCAGGAGGAGGCGTGCAGGAGGCAGCCAATCAATGATTCTCTCTCATCATTGATGTTTCTATCTCTCGCTCCCTCTCCCTTCCTCTCTGAAATCAATAAAAAAATATATTTTAAAAAAAAACAACAAATTTTACCATCGTGGTTTTTTTTTATGATAATTTTGTTTTTCTCAAATGTCATTTATTAGAAAATAAAATTCCAGAGAAAGTAGGAGATACAAGGACAGCTGGGAAGTGGGTACAGTACACAGACCTCTTTAAATCAGGGGCATAGAGGATCAAAATAAAATGAACTACAGGCAGCCCTGGCTGGGTGGTTCATTTGGTTGGAGTATTGTCCTGTATACCAAAAGGTTGTGTATAGGTTCTATTCCTAGTTGGGGCAAATATCTAGGTTGCAGGTTTGATCCCCAGTTGAATCCCCAGTCAGGGTGCATCCTGGAGGGAACTGATCAACCTTCCTTCCTACTTATCTTCCTTACTTCCTTCCTACCTCTCTCTCTCTCTCTCTCTCTCTCTCTCTCTCTCTCGCTCTCTCAAAGGCAATAAAAACATATCCTCAAATGAGGATTAAAAAAAAGAAAGAGCTACAGGCAAAAAGCCAGTAACACATCTATGGTCAATTCACCTAGAGAGGTTCACTCTTGTTCCCCACATCCCTTACCCCTCCCCACAGCAGTCAGCTTTATCCTTGGTGTTTTCAATTAAACAAACAAACAAAATGTTTAGCCCTACCTGGTTTGGCTCAGTGGATAGAGCGTCAGCCTGTGGACTGAAGAGACCCAGGTTCAGTTCTGGTCGAGGGCACATGCCTGGGTTGTGGGCTCAATCCCCAGTAGGGGGCATGCAGGAGGCAGCTGATTGGTGATTCTCTCTCATCATTGATGCTTCAGTCTCTCTCTCCCTCTTCCTTCCTTTCTGAAATCAATAAAAATATATAAAAAAAAAAAAAAGTTTAAACTTTCTTGCCACCTGATGGTTTCTTCCTCTCCAGTTAATGGAATGAATCAGCAAAAGGGGGAATTTCCGATCCTTGGAGCTGGAGAGGAAGCTGAGGAGGGACAAACAGTTCAAAAGTATCCCCCATTAACTCTGTTCCACAATCATGGGGCACATCCAGCCTATTCTAGTTTAAAACATTAATAAGAAATTCAAATTCTCTCCCCCATTTTTTAAGGAAGATAATGCTTTGGAGGCACAAGAGTGAATTTCAAATCCAAGTGGTAGGAAATGAGGAGTATCTATCTATACTAATAAAAGGGTAATATGCTAATTAGACCAGGAGACCTTCTGGACAAAGCCATGGTGGCGGGGCTGAGGCAGAGGTGGTTAGGGGCAATCAAGCCAGGAGGGGAGGGTAGTTAGAGGCAATCAGGCCGGCGGGGTGGGGGACAGTTGGGGGCCACCAGGCTGGCAGGGGCGGGCAGTTGGGGCGATCAGGCCAGCAGGGGGGGCAGTTGGGGGCAAGCAGGCTGGAAGGGCGGTGCAGTTGGGGGTGAGCAGGCTGGCAGGCAGAGTGGTTAGGGGCGATCAGGCAGGCAGATGAGCAGTTAAGAGCCAGCGTCCTGGATTGCGAGAGGATGTCTGACTGCCGGTTTAGGCCCGATTCCATAGGGATCCCCTGAGGGATCCCAGATTGGAGAGCGTGCAGGCCAAGCTGAGGGACACCCCAACCCTCCTGTGCACAAATTTTGTGCACTGAGCCACTAGTATATATATAAAAGGCTAATATGCTAAGTGTCCACTTGGGAGTTCAACCGGGAGACCGGGAGTTCAATTGCTCACTATGACATGCACTGACCACCAGGGGGTGGCGCAGAATGAAGGAAGGCCCCAGCCAGCAGCCTGAAGCCCCTGATCAGCCCCGATTGCCAGCTAGGCCTAGGGACCATACCTGTGCATGAATTTTGTGCACCAGACCTCTAGTTAAGATATAAGAGTCCCATTCTCTCCCTCCCAGCTCCAGGGGATCAATCATCACTCCAATCCAGCCTCCTTGAGAACAAAGAAAATCATTGGAAATAAAACAAGTTTTGGTGTTTTTTAAATCCTCACCTGAGGATATGTTTTTATTGGATCTGAGGTGGGGGGGAGGGATGAGAGAGAGAGAAAACATCAATGTGAGAGAGAAACATTGATCAGTTGTCCGCCCCTGGCTCATGCCATGCTGGGATGGAACACTCAGCCTTTTGGTGCACAGGACAACACTCCAAATAACTGACCCACCCAACTAGGGCAGGAAAAATAAGTCTTAATGGGACCCCATGCCCTTTCCTTCAGATAAGGCATCCCTTTGGCTCCAGATTACATAGATTTATGGCCCCATAGAATGAGGGAAATTCTTATTAAAAATGTGAAAGAAATGGAGCTTGGGGGAGAAGCAGCACAAGAGGAGTGCTGGGTTATGGGAAAGGCTTCCAAGAATTATCCAGCTGGCAGCCATGTTGGCATCTGCAGCCTAGGAGCGCCCTTCCCAGGACCCAGATGCCCTTGGGTGAAAGAAATCAAGGGCCAAGGCATCATATTATCCCACAGAGAAAAATGACGAGAGTGACCCATGAAGGAGTAGCCCCGGCATATTCACAGGGACCAGAAGGGTGAGAGAATGGAGGGGTAGAAGGCATATTCAGGGCAAGTCCTAGCAAAGTAGGTGAAGACAAGTGAAAATCTCCCCAGCCACCCCCCAGCCCCCCGAAAGAGCACTAGTTCCTGAATACAGGTCCTTTGCAGAACTCCATAAGAAAGGCCCTTCCTTACACACACAGGAATCACATTGCTCTCCTTTGGGGGCAAAACCAGAAAGTCTGGCAGCACAGACCTTAGTCTAGCATACTCAGCCCTTCCTGCTCCTCCCGGACTTGTCCTCAGAGAGGGGAGCTCTAATGGAGGACTCACTGGGTGCCTCCCCAAATAATTCCTATAGAGAAAAAAACAAACACACACAGACCTAGGGAAAAAGTCCAGTAAGAACCTTAATCATACAAAAAGTCCAAATAGCCTTCCTCTTTTTGCCTTCTGAAGCATATGTGAATCCCTTCTTACAAGGCTTTTTGTCCAGTTAGGACAACATTACTATTTCATTTTTAAAAAATAAAATTAAAGCCCTGGTCAGTGTTTCACTCTCACGTTGATGTTTCTCTCTCTCCTCCCTTCCTTCCTCTCTCTGTAAAAATCAATTTGAAAATCTTTTTAAAAAATAAAATAAAGATATCTACCCTGGCCAGTGTGGCTTAGTTGGTTGGAGCATTTTCTCACACACTGAAGGGTGGTAGATTCAATTCCTGGTCAGGGCACTTACTCAGGTTGTGGTTCATCCCTGGTCCAGGTGAGTACAGGAGGCAACCGAACAATGTTTCTCTCTCCCTTCCTCTGTCTCTCTTTACAAAAAAGAAGAAGAAGATATCCACATTGCTCCCTTGACACAAGGTAAACTTAAAACTTTGTTGCAACCTCACAGCCTCCAAGGTCCTGTTCATTAACAACCAACTCAAACTCAGTCTGCAGAGGAAGGGATGGCAGAGAGCTTCTTACTCCTATCACCGAGGCCCCCTCCACCTGGACAGCAAGGAGACCGGCCAAGGGCTCTGCCCCTCACAAGGAAAAGAAGTCATGCATGGAGAGTCCTCTCCACCAGCTCCATCACCAGCACGAGGTCCAGGCCAGGGCTCTGCTGGGCTCACGAGGTCTCATGACTTCAAGATCATACTTTGAACCAGCAGATCCTAGTTTGCACCTGACCAAGGAGAAGGTTCTCCCAGAATCCTTGCTCACTCAGCACACTCAGCTGTAGTTCCTGCTGCTGCAGGTCTCCCTTGGGGATCTCATCATACACCAGCATTTCATTGTAGGTGGGGTTGCAGGTTTTTTGAGCCACTTTGGTTTTCTGAGGGTCAGGAAGGAGGAAAATCTTCACGTAGGGGTCAGTGTCATTCCCATCCAGGAGCCGTTGCAAGCCCCGAATATGCATCACCATGATGAAGAGTTTATTGTTTTTGTAGGAGATGGATAGCTTCACCTCCCCTCCCCACTTCCTGATGGGATGGGGCCCAAGAGCCATCTGAGGACTTGGGAACTGGGTTGGTGCTTGGATCCTTTTCATCCCAAGGCAGGGGGTGGAAGAAGGTTTATACCAAATCACACTCAGCCACCTCTAGGTGGTATGGATCAAATGTTTTTTCTTTCTTTCTTTTTTTTTTTGCTGGTGTTACTGCAACCTAATTACCTCTGCTTTTACTCATCCCATTCATTCTTTATGATGTCACAGATCTTCAATGCAAATCTGATTGTGTCATTTCCTGATCAGAGCCCCTTACTAGCTCCCCATAACCTATGGGATGAAACCCAAACTCCTTAACATAAATTATTAGACCATTTATGATTTTACCTCTAATAATATCTCCAGTTTTCTCCCCCATATATAGTCACATTATACTGTTGAACTTGTCTAGAATAGCCAGTCTTTGGACATTTAAGTCCTTTTGTTCTATTTTTGGCTATCTATATTAATAATAGAGGAATATGCAAATTGTCCAGGATGCCATCACATTACCGAACAGCAGGCTGTGTGGGGCTACCAGGCCAGCAGGGGGGGCAGTTGAGGGCAACCAGGCCAGCAGGGAGGGCAGTTGGGGGCAACCAAGCCGGTAGGGGGGCAGTTGGGGGCGATCAGGCCAGCGGGGGAGGGGGGCCGTGAGGGGTGACCAGGCCAGCAGGGGGAGCAGTTAGGGGCTGGCCAAGCCAGTGGGTGGGTGGGGGGCAATTGGGGTTGACCAGGCTGGCGGGGGGGGCAGTTAGGGGCTATCAGGCAGGCAGGCAGGCAAGCGAGCAGTTAGGAGCCAGTGGTCCTGGACTGTGAGAGGGATGTCCCTGGGATTGGGCCTAAACCGGCAGTCAGACATCCCCGGAGGGATCCCCCCACCCCCGTGCACAGATTTTGTGCACCGGGCCTCTAGTTATGAATAATGCTTCTTTGAACATTTGTATACGTTTTTGTGTAGATATGTTTTCACTTCTTTTGGGTATATACCTAGAAGGGGAGTTGGAGCGTTATGTATTAACTCCATGCTTAATATTTCGAGGAACTGTTAAACTTTTTCCAAAGAGACTGCTCCTTTTTATATTCTACAATGCCATAATGAGGGTTTCGATTTCTTCACATCCTTATTAACACTTATTATCAATTTTTTGTTTGTTTGTTATTGCCTTTGTGAAGTGGTATCTCATTAGGGTTAGTGATGTTGAACATCTTTTCATGGGCTTATTGGTCACTTGTGTATCTTATTTAGAGAAATGCCTATCAAATCCTTTGTCTATTTTTCAGTTGGATTACCTGTCTTTTTTTTTTTTATTGCTTAAAGTATTACAAAGGGTGGATAATCTGTCTTTTATAGTTGAGTTGTAAGAGTTTATATATTCTGGATAGAAGTCCATCCTTTTATTTCTCGTACTTTTGGTGGTGTATCTAAGAAGACTTGGCCTACCCAAAGACATAAAGATTTACTCCTATGTTTTCTTCCAAGAGTTTTATAGTTTTAGCTCTTACATGTCTGTGACCCATTCTTAGCTAATGTTTGTGCATGGTATAAGGAAGGGAGGGAGTCCAACTTCATTCTTCTGCATGTGGATGCCAGTTGTTCCAGCACCATTTGTTGGGAAAACTTTTTTCCCCATTGAATAGTCTTGGTATCCCGATGAAAATCAATTGACCATAATGTATGGGTTTATTTCTGGACTCTTAAGTCTATTCCATTGATCTATATATCTATCCTTATGCCAGTACCAAGCAGTCTCAATTACTGTAGATTTATGACAACTTTTGAAATCCGGAAGTTTAATTCCTCCAACTTTGTCCTTTTTAAAGATTGTTTTAACCATCTAGTCCCCTAGAAATTCCATATTAAATTTAGGATCAGCTTGTCAATGTCTGCAAAATAGGCAGCTGGGATTTGGATTCAGATTGTGTTGAATCTGTAAATCAGTATAATGAATATTATTGTCTTAACAATATCATATCTTCAGATCCATGAACATGGAATGTCTTTCCTTTAGTTATATCTTCTTTCATTTCTTTCAACAGTGTTTTATAGTTTTCAGAATACAAGTTTTGCACTCTTAAAAAATTAGTAGACTTTATTTTTTTATTTTGCTTGAGTATATTTTATTTTTTATTGATTAAGGTATTACATATGTGTCCTTATCCCCCCATTGCCTCCCCCCCTCACCCGTTCATGCCCTCACCCCCCTGGTGTATGTGTCCATTGGTTATGCTTATTTGCATGCATACAAGTCCTTTGGTTGATCTCTCCCCCTTAGACTTTATTTTTTAGAACAGTTTTGGGTTTATTGTTTAGGTTTACATTTTACAGAAAAAATGTGCAGAAAGTACAAAGAGTTCCTATATACTAGCCCCACCTCTGTGCACATTCAGCTGTTCCTATTATGAATTAACAGTTTGTTATGAATTGACAAAGGATATTGATACATTATTATTAACTAACTAGAGGCCCAGTGCATGAAATTCATGCACTCGGGGCGGGTCCTGCAGTCCGGAAGCCCTTGGGGGATGTCTGACTGCTGCGTAGGTGGGAGAGGCTCCCGCCACCACTGCTGCACTTGCCAGCCATGAGCCGGGCTTCTGGCTGAGTGGTATTCCCCCTGTGGGAGCACACTGCATTGAGAGTCTGCCCCCTGGTGGTCAGTGTGTGTCATAGCGACCAGTAGTTCCACCATAGGGCCGAATGTGAGAGTGCGCAAACCAGGCTGAGGGACCTCACCAGTGCACAATCAGAGCTGGGGAGGGACATGGTAGGTTGGCCAGCAGGGGAAGGACCATGGGAGGGCTCCAGGGCGTGTCCTGCCTGTCTCGCTCAGTCCCGATCAGCCAGAAGCCAGAAGCCAGCAAACCTACCAGTCAAGAGCGTCTGCCCCCTGGTGGTCAGTGCACATCATAGCTATTGGTCAACCAGTTGGAACATCTGCCCCCTGGTGGTCAGTGCACGTCATAGGAAGCGGTTGAGAAGCCTTAGCATATCATTATTAGCATATTATGCTTTGGTTGAATGGCCAACCGGATGACTGGACATTTAGCATATTAGGCTTTTATTATATAGGAAGTTCATAGCTTACATTAGATTTTACTCTAATGTGTTTCGCAGTTCTATGGGTTTTGGCAAATGAGTGTCATAGATCCATTATTATAGTGTCATACAGAATATTTTCACTGACCTAAATATTCTCTCTACATTATTTATCCATTCCTCTTATGAATCCCTGGCAACCACTGATCTTTATATATTTATAGTTTTGCCTTTAAAAAATTATTATGAAGTATTTTATTCTTTTTGATGCTGTTATAAATGGAATTGTTTTCTTAATTTTATGTTCAGATTATTAATTGCAGGTATATGAAATACAATTGATTTTTATATATTGATCTTGTATCCTACTTATTTTATGAATTCATTTATTCTAATAGTTTTTAGGTGAATTCTTAGGATATTCTATACATAAGATTGTCATCTATAAATATAGATCACTTTACTTCTTTCTTTTCCATCTGGATGCCTTTTACTTATTTTTCTTGCCTCATAGCCTTGGCTAGAACTTTCAGTTTAAATAAAAGTGGCAAGAATGGACATTCTTGTCTTGTTCCTGATCTTAGCAGGGGAAGCATTCCATCTTTTATCATTAAGTACGATATTTATATGGGTTTTTCATAAAAACAATTTTTCAAGTTAAGCAAGTTGAAGAAGCCTTTTTTTTTTTTTAAATAATTTTATTGATTTTTTTACAGAGAGAAAGGGAGAGGGATAGAGAGTTAGAAACATCGATCAGCTGCCTCCTGCACACTCCCTACTGGGGATGTGCCCGCAACCAAGGTACATGCCCTTGACTGGAATCGAACCTGGGACCCTTGAATCCGTAGGCTGACTCTCTATCCACTGAGCCAAACCAGTTAGGACATTGAGGAAGCCTTTTAAGCATATAGATGCTGGACCCTACCATTAAAGGCTCTGATTCAGTGGACTGGGATAAGGACCAGGTGTCTTTATTGTGAAAAGGTATATAAGAAAATAAAAGTTATAAAGTCACCCTGCCCAGGATTGAGAACATCTGAGCTATCCTAATTGGGGTACTTTATATTTCATTCTTTTCAAACCTATATTACCACTCTCATTCTTCCCCTTCAGCTGAGAACCTTGAACTTCACACCATCAGTTCCCTAACTGCTGTATTCCTAACTCCAATTCTTTTGGGTGCTACATAGTGGGAAATGGGTATATTGCATAGGTTAATTTCCATTCATATACTGTGTTTGATTAAGAAATTGTATCATGGCCCGGTTGGTGTTGCTCAGTTGTTGAGCGTCGACCTATGAACCAGGAGGTCACGGTTCGATTCCCAGTCAGGGCACATTACCGGGTTGTGGGCTTGATCCCCAGAGTGGGCATGCAGGAGGCAGCTGATCAATGATTCTCTCTCATCATCGATGTTTCTCTCCCTCTCCCTTCCTCTCTCTGAATTCAATAAAAACATAGTTTTAAAAAACAAAGAAATTGTATATGATATATATTTTTTCTTTTTTAAAATATATTTTATTGATTTTTTACAGAGAGGAAGGGAGAGGGATAGAGAGTTAGAAACATCGATGAGAGAGAAACATCGATCAGCTGCCTCCTGCACACCCACTACCGGGGATGTGCCCGCAACCAACATACATGCCCTTGACCGGAATCGAACCTGGGACCCTTCAGTCCGCAGGCCGATGCTCTATCCACTGAGCCAAACCAGTTAGGGCGATGATATATATATTTTTTAACTATAAGGAATATAAATGTTTGATGACCCTAACTTATGGCTAATTTTCTTCCTAATCATAACATAGTACTTAGAACATGATTGTTGATAACCAATGTAAATTATTTGTAGGCTCTTTTCTCAACCTTTAGTGTTTTGTTTTTGTTTTAAAAATCAATCACATTTAGTCTTGCTGCTGACATTGTACTTGTGTTTTATCAAAATGTAAAAAATAACTCATTTAATCTATATGGTGAATAATAATTATTTTGCTTCTTTTAGGACACCATGTAAAATTGAACCCAGTATAAACCATATTCTAAGCACAAGAAAGCCTGGAAAGGAAGAAGGTGATCTCCTGCAAAGAGTTCAAAGCCATCAGCAAGCGTCTGAGGAGAAAAAAGACAAGGTGATGTACTGCAAGGAGAAGATTTATGCAGGAGTGGGGGAGTTCTCCTTTGAAGAGATCCGGGCTGAAGTTTTCCGTAAGAAATTAAAAGAGAAAAGGGAAGGTATGTGTATTGATCTATTTACGTTTGTCAAAATAACTTAACTTGGTTGTAGGAAGGGTTAGTATATTAAGTCTGAGGAAAATTGCCTTATTTTTGTATGTTTGTGATGTTTCTATGGTTTCTACTGTTTCTCTTTCTATTTAAGCTGATCTCCCATTGCTGCTTTCTATGAGACCCCTGAGGGGAAAAAACTAAGCAACTAAGTCTGTGTCCAAAAGTAAAGGGAGAGAGGAAGCCCTGAACTGTAGGAACATTTCATATTCACCATTATAATAGGCAGACAGCTATGATACCCGACATACATACATGTACATGCCATGCCTCACCGTTAAGTACTTTCCTCATTGTGCCTGAAATATTTCACTTGACTTTTGATACTCTACCTGGAATTTCTCCCAGGGTTCATTTAGGTTAACATTCTCAATCACTTAGATGTTATTTATTTGTATTATTTCTTAAAGACAGTATCTTTCTAAATTAAGGAAAGTTTTACTGTAAAAGGAGAAATTTAGAATTTTGGGAAAATGGGTAGCAGTTCTGTTCTGGAATCTAGAGTACTTGGGGCAAGAGGTAGTGCTGAATGGGCTGAAAAATACTGAAGTATAGTATTTGGAGCTTAAGGCATTAGAAGATAAGGGATAGCACAGAAAAGGAGGTAGGGGAGGGTCCAAAAGTAAAGTTCATCCATTTAGATATTTTGACTAGGATCTATATGAAGAAAGAAGAAATATTTCTTTGTACACAGATATCCAGAATAACCTACTATGGAAAGAGGATATGGAATATGTAAGGCTAGCTGGGAAATTTGACCATTTCTTATAATTTACTTGTGGAAAAATAATTTCTGAGTTCCAGGTGACAAGTTAGAAGCAAACTTCTATAAAGCAGACTGTTGTTAGTAAGTTTGGAATGGCCTTCATTTGTCATATCAACTATATCAAGATTGACAAAGGTGCTCTGGGTTCAAATAAATGTATTGAAAAATGGAACCTATGTATATAGGTAGGAGAGGGGGAATGGTTAGAAAGCAAGGAGATGGTTGAGACTTTTAAAAAATGGGAACCACCCTAACAAAGAAGTAGGCTAGGAGGGTAACCTAATATGAGCTGGGAAAGGAACTAAATAGGTACTCACATAAAAAAATTAGTGTTTCCTTCAACCTAAGTATCCATCAGTAGATGAATGGATAAAGAAAATGATATGTGTGTGTGTGTGTGTGTGTGTGTGTGTGTGTGTGTGTGTAATGGACTATTATTCAGCCACAAAAAAAGAATGAAATCTTACCATTTGAAACAACATGGATAAGTCTTAGGGATGTAATGAATAGCATGGTGACTATAATTAATAATGTTGTATTGCATATTTGAAAGTTTTTGAAAGAGTAAATGTTAAAAGTTCTCATCACAAGAAAAAATTTTTACAACTGTATGGTGACAGATGGTATCTAGACTTATTATGGTGATCATTTTGCAATATATACAAATATAGAATAATTATGTTGTGTACCTGAAACTAACATAGTAATGTCAATTATACCTCAAAATTTTTAAAAATTAAAAGAAAACAGTATGAATAAAACAAACAAAAAACTTCTGTTTCTTTAGGAGAGGTCTAGCTTATACCAGATATATAGATGTAAGATGAAAGTACATTTTATTCTCAGCTAGCCAAAGAAGGACCTATGTTAGGGTTAGATGGTATTTGAATAGATGAGAAGACCTCTGAGGCTTTTTAAATACTCATTTCCTAAGCTGGCCTCTGAATCTAATTCATGAACATGTAATTCCCCTGCTATGTATAGATTGCATTCTTATAAATCCTCATGCCTATAATGAAGTGGTTTCTTGTTACTATTAAAAACTGGCTTCAAAGATTGTTGCTGATTACTTGCTATCAGGTAGGAATACTAGAAATAAGGAAGCCACAGGTAGGGCCTACAGAGAAACAAGGTAGTTGTACATTCTTCCCATTGCTACTTCCAAACCATTTTTTCCCTTCTCCAAAAACTCTAGCTCCTTTCAGATCCATGTCCTTCCATTTTTTTTCCTACCTCTTGAGCCTCCTTAGTCACTCCCCATCATTCATTAATTGACTAAGTACCTAGCTCTGTATCTTCCTTTCCATCCCTACACCATCCAGTAGTATGGCTTCTCAATTTCATGGTTGCCATACCGCTTGTGATCTCTTCTTCAACCCTACTGCCCAACTCTTCACATGGTCTTACTGTTGACCTTATCACCCAATAACTTTTTGACCATGCACCCTGTTGATTCAAGCCAAAAAAAATCCAGAAGTCATCTTTGATCACTCTTTTTTTACTCTGCACCCCAACTAATGAATAAGGCCATCAACTTTACCACCCCAAATTTTCCAAATCTTTTATCACCACTCCCATTATTAATCCAAACCACAATCTTTTACATTGTTTTGTTACCTCAAACTACAACTAGACTTTCTACATTCACTCTGGGCTTAACACAATCCACTTTGCTCACAACAAATGATCTTTTTTAAAAATCAGGTTATGTTACTTCTTTACTTAAAATTCCCCATTGTTTTTCATTATCTTAGAATGCAATATAAACTCTTTACCCCCATGTGACTTGGCCTCTGCTTACCTCTCCAACCCCATCTTTTACTTTTTTCCCTCTTACCATACTGCATACCATGCTGGCCTTCATTTGGATCCTTGAGCACAATGATATTGTTCCTTCATTAGGGCTTTTGTGCCAGCTAGTCTCTTGGCCTAGAATCTTTCCCTAGGTCTGTATAACACTGGCCCCTAATTATTCAGGTTATAGCTTTATAATGTCTCTTTCTGATAATGATCTCCCCTCATCACTGGCCTTAAATAGCCCCTGACTTCCATCCCATACTCAGTCACATATTTTCACATCACCTATTTTACTTTATTTTTAAACCTGATTTTCATGTTAATGTGTGTGTGTGTTTGTCTCCCCCAAATTGAATTTTAGCATCACATGACCAAGGACTTTGCATTATGTACCACTGAGATGTAAATACTCAGAGTTGTGCTCAGCATGTAGTAGGTACTTTATTTTTTACTGACTGAATAAATGAGACCTCAAGTTAAGGGTTCTGCACCACTTATATCATTCACATCTATAATATTAACATCCATATTGAGGACATGAAACCCAAACACAGTTTTGACAGAGTAAATTGCTATGAGGAGTAAATGCCTCAGCCAACCTTATTGTTTCTAGCTGAGCTACTGATCATTGCAGAAAAGAAAGCAGAAATGCAGAAACAAATTGAAGAGATGGAGAAGAAGCTAAAAGAAATTCAAACTACTCAGCAAGAAAGAGCGGGTGATCAGGTTACTTCTCTCTTTTCTTTAATACGTGAAACTAAAGTTTATTGAAACAAATTTATGCAATGTAAAAGCATAGAAGGTAAAAGTCCTCAACCCCCATTTAGAGTTTTCTGTAGTTCCTTAACTGTTAATAGCAGCAAAGTTGAACAGAAAAGTAATTTAACAAGTGATTTCAAATTGAATTAGTGGCATGTGAAACAGTTTATTAACTTCTTAGTTATATTCTAAACCATTGTTTTGTTACCTCTAATTTTAGCTCTTTTTTTCTATTCATTCTCCATTAAAATGGGGTTAACTAAAGAAATTCAGTATATGCTTGGAATTCTCATAACACATTGTATGCGGGAAACGTATTTATATGTTTTACGTATTTGTACGTTCTACCAGTGTAGTAGAGCGTGGGACACGTATTAATACATTTTTTATAGATTAGTGGTAGAATGTGGGTAACATATAAATATGTAAACTAAAGTTATTGTAATTTTACTGAACGTTGCCATTTGTGCAAAAAATTAGCAAAAATGGCCCGTGCCACCTGTTAGCACGCGATAAAAACTACCCGCAAACAATGTGATAACAGTGCCAGTTGGTACTAGGAACATAAATTATTGGAAAGAACTTTTGTGGAACAGACATTTTATCTTATTGGTAGATATCTAGGGGGAAAGTATGATAAAGCTAATTTTGGAACTAAAGATTGAAAATAGGTAGCATATTCTAGATAGAGGGGACAAATTGATTTTGTTTATTTAATGCAAACAGCAAGAAGAAAAGATGCCTACAAAAGAGACAGCTGAACTGCAAATTGCTTCTGAATCTCAGGAAATACCAGGAATGACTGTGTCCAATTCTGTTTGTCCAGTAAACTCTTGTGCCAGGTAGGACCACATTGGTGGAAAGGATGATGCTTATGGGAAGGCATTTACAACCAACCTCTGACTCTCTAGTGACTTGAAGTCTCTTTGACTTCTGTAGTATCAAGACATGATTTTGCAAGTTTCTGTCACAACATAAACTTTGATGCTGATGAGGGAGGACAGGGTAATAACTTTTTCTATTAAAAACTAACAAACATTATAGAAGCAATCAAATATAAATAATTGTTTAAAAGACAAAACTACCCATTTCTGCCACCAAGAGATGACTACTATTAACACTGTTTTTGTTTTGTTTTATAAAACTGAGAGTTTATCCCTGCCATCTGTGGCTCAGTTGGATGAGCATCATCTCATGCATCAAAAGGTCAGGTTGATTCCAGATCAGGGCACATGCCTGGGTTGTGGGCTCTATCCCCAGTAGGGGGTGTGCAGGAAGCAACCGATTGATGTTTCTCTCTCCCTTACCTTTTATTTCTCTCTAAAATCAATAAAAACATTTTTTTAAAAACACATAAGAGCCCTAGCCAGTTTTGCTCAGTGGATAGAGCGTTGGCCTACGGACCAAAGGTTCCCGGGTTCGATTCCGGTCAAGGGCACATACCTTGCTTGGTTACAGGCTTCTCCCCAGCCCGGGCCCTGATCGGGACGTGTGCAGGAGGCAACCAATCGATGTGTTTCACATCGATGTTTCTCTCTGTCTTTCCCTCTCTCTTCCGTTCTCTCCTAAAAGATCAATGGGAAAATATCCTCTGGTGAGGATTAACAACAACAAAAAAAGACAAACACATGAGAGTTTACCATTTTGTAATCTGCTTATACTGTTAAAGTAACTTAACATCTTTTATCAAACATCTGTAATAATAAAAGTGTAATATGCTAATTAGACTGGATGTCCCTCCAGATGACCTTCTGGACAAAGCTGGGCTGTGAGGGAAGCCTGGGTCCTGGGTGCCAGAGGGAAGCTGGTGATGGTAGCCAAGGGAAGGAAGGTCTACTCTTGCACGAATTTTATGCATTGGCCTCTAGTCTTTATATAAAAGCCTAAGCAACTGGCCACCTGGCCGGTAGCTATGATGCACACTGACCACCAGGGGGCAGGCGCTCAATGCAGGAGTTGTTGAGCGACAGCAACTTTGCAGAGTGCCCTTTCACACGCCAGGACCCCTCGGGATGTTGGACTGCCGGTTTTGGCCCAATCCCCACAGGCCAGGTCAAGGAACCCCACCTGCCAGAGGGACCCCACTCACTCCACAGACGCCCTTTGAGCCCCAGTGCCACCCCAGTGTGGCCGGCCGGGGAGGGACTGCAGGAAGTTGGCTCCAGGGCATGTCCAGCTTGCCTTGCCCAGTTCTACCCCGCTGGCTACCTTCTAATTAATTTACTTTTAATGTGCACGAATCCTTGCACCGGGCCTCTCTTATTTCTATAATGGCTATAATGACTGAAGGTTCCATCTTTTTAAAGAATTTTGATTGACAGTACTAGAATATTTTCTTCATCTAGGAGTGAAAAAGAGTAATAAAAAAGCCTCCTAGGCTTTTTGTTGTTAATCTTCACCCAAGGATATTTTTTCCATTGCCTTTTTTTTTTTTTTTAGAGCGAGAGAGAGGGAGGACAGGAAGGAGTGGGGGAGATAGTGAAACATCAATTGGTTGCCTCCCGCACAAGCCCCGACCAGGGGCTTGGGATTGACCTGCAACCCACGTATGTGCCCTTGATCAGAAATCGAACCTGAAGCCCTTTGGTGCGCAGGCCCATGCTCTAACCACTTAGCAAACTGGCCAGAGCAAGCCTACTAAACTTAAAAATTCTTTCTGTGAGTAGTAAGCACATCTTTTAAAACAATTTTTTTTATAGGGAAACTTCACTTGCAGAAAACATTTGGCAAGAACAACCTCATTCTAAAGGTAAGTTGCATTTGACAGTGTCACGAAGAACTTGCTGATAACCCATGCTTTATGTAACGAGTGATAAATATTTTTCTTAATTACAATAAAAAGAGTTGAAAGAAGGCAGAGAGGGGGACTAAAGTTATTATTGTATCTTTGAATCATGGAATCTATATATATAAAAGCCTAAGCAACCGAACAACCACTCGCTATGATGCGCACTGATCACCAGGGGGCAGATGCTCAATGCAGGAGCTGCCCCCTAGTGGTCTTTGTGCTCCCACAGACAACTTCCCGCAGCTGGCCAACCTCCCGCGGTTCCTTTCCCCGGCTGCCCTGATCCCGCCTATCAGGATTGGGCAAGATGGCCTGATCGGCCCAATTGCCAGCCAGGCCAAAAAAACCCCACCGGTGCATGAATTCATGCACTGAGCCTCTAGTTTATTTATAAGCATATGATCCTATATAATAATAGAGAAACATGGTAATTAACCGTAACTTTGCTACCCTTCCCATTGGCTAATCTGTGAGATATCCAAATTAACTGCCAGCCAAGATGGCAGCCGGCAGCCAGGCAGCTGAAGCGAACAGGAGGCTTGCTTGCACCAGTGAAGGAGGAAGCCAAGGTTCCCCGCCTGCCGCAGCCCAGCTCTGACCTCCGGATGCAACAATGTTGCAATTATAGAACCTAAACAAACCCCCGGTAGCTGCTTTCAGCCGGCAACGGCCTCAGAGCTGGAGCCGGCTCTCAGCTCCAGTGACAGCTATAGAAGGTAAATAAATCCCAGAATAAAAAAAAAAAGAAAAAAGGAGCGGCTGGGAGATTCAGTTGCTGGCCAGCCTGAAAACAGCCCTCAGCCCCTCACCCAGACTGGCCAGGCACCCCAGTGGGGACCCCCACCCTTAAGGGGGTGTGACCAGCTGCAAACAGCCATCAGCCTCTCACCCAGGCTGGCCAAGCACCCAAGCGGGACCCCCACCCTGATCCAGGACACCCTTCAGGGCAAACCAGCCAGCCCCCACCCGTGCACCAGGCCTCTATCCTATATAGTAAAAGGGTAATATGCAAACTGACCCTAACAGCAGAAAGGCTGGGAATGACTGGTCACTATGACACACACTGACCACCAGGGGGCACGCGCTCAATGCAGAAGCTGCCCTCTGGTGGTCAAGGCGCTCCCACATGGGGGAGCTCTGCTCAGCCACAAGCCAGGCTGATGGCTGCCAGTACAGTGGTGGTGGTGGGAGCCTCTCCTGCCTCCTCAGCAGCACTAAGGATGTCTGACTGCAGTTTAGGCCTGCTCCCCGCTGGCAAGTGGACATCCCCCGAGGGCTGCCGGGCTGCCAGAAGGATGTCGATTGCCATCTTAGGCCCAATCCCCTGGGGAGCGGGCCTAAGCCAGCAGGTGGTCATCCCCTGAGGGGTCCCAGACTGCGAGAGGGCACAGGCCAGGCTGAGGGCCCCGCACATACCCCCCAAGTGCACAAATTTTTGTGCACCAGGCCTCTAGTTTGATATAAAAGACATTCAAAAAAGTGTTTCTGAAATATTTGGTTTAAATGTAAATATAAATTTATACTAACTACCAAATAATCTTCCACTTTAGCTAGTGTACATTAAATCCCTCTCGGAAATTTAGTATCCAGCAGCCAAGACTGGAAAGTGATCTTTGGAACAAAGAAAAAAAACTTAAAACTAAGACTATTGTTTATTCCAATTTATTATCTTTTCCATTTAGAAACATGTTAAAATGGTAAGAACATGAATATCACTATAAGTAGTTACTTTTTTTTTTTTAATATATATTTTATTGATTTTTACAGAGAGGAAGGGAGAGAGATAGATAGTTAGAAACATCGATGAGAGAAACATCGATCAGCTGCTTCCTGCACACCCCCTACTGGTTATGTGCCCTCAACCAAGGTACATGCCCTTGACTGGAATTGAACCTGGCACCCTTGAGTCCACAGGCCGACACTCTATCCACTGAGCCAAACAGGTTAGAGCTGTAGTTAACTTTTTTTAAAAAAAGACATTAAATCAAATCTGAGTAAAGCTCTAATTCTAATAAACCTCCCACCAAATTTTTATAGGAAATAAAAGCAGGGAGGAACAGGTTAAATAACACAGAAGGATGTAATTGGCAAAAAAAAATTTCAGCATTATGGAGCAAACAACCCAGTTTCTTCAACAACAATTTATTTTTTAAAAATTCCATGGAATAAAAGTGACTTGAGAGACATTTTATTTTACTATTTATTTAATTTTTAGAGAGGAAGGGAGAGGGATAGAGAGATAGAAACATTGATAAGAGAGAAACTTTGATCCTATACACCCCTCACTGGGGATTGAAACCTCAAACCAGGCATGTGACCTGACTGGAAATCCAACAGGGGACCTTAGTTTATGGGTCAATGCTCATCCATTGAGCTACACTGGGTGGGCTAGGAGACATTTTAACTAGTCACAATACATGGATCTTACTCTGCATCCCCAGTTCAAACTTTCTAAAAATTTTGGTAAAATGTGAAACTTCTGATTGAATAGTTGATATTCAGAAATTGTTAATTCTATAGTTATGAATCATGCTTTGGGATTATGCTTTTTTAAAAAGAGCCTCTCATGGAAATACATACTGAAATTTGTATAGATGAAATGATGTCTTAGATTTGTATCAGAATAATCTGGAGTTGGGTTGAGTTTGGGGAGTGTGGTAGTGGTGGGGAATAAAGATAAGCAAGATCATCCATGTATAGATAATTATTATTAAACTAGAGACCCAATGCACAAATTTGTGCATGGGTGAGGTCTGGCTGCCCACCCCGATCAGGGCTGGGCTGGCTGGGCAGAAGGGCTGTGTGCAATTGGCTGGCAGGCCCTGCCCCTGATTGGGGTTGGGGGGCCGATTGGGGACATGTCCAGCCATAGGGAGGGACTGTGGGCCGGCTGGCCCCACCCCCAAATGGGGTGGGGGGTGCCGATCGGGGGCCAGCAGCCTGGGAGAGGGGCCATGGGTGGTTGACCAGCCGACCCTGCCCCTGATCAGGATGGGGGGCTGATCTGGGGTGGAGCCGGGCAGGGGGAGGGGCTGCAAGAGGTTGGTTGGCTGGCCCTGCCCCCTATTGGGGTTGGGGGGCAATCAGGGGCGGGGCTGGTCAGGGGTAAGGGCTGTGGGCCGATCAGGGAGCAAGGGGGTGGGGTGTTTGGCCACCCTTGATCAGGGTTGGAGAGCCCGGTATTGGGCAGTACTTACTAAAGCAGTGATGGTGAACCTATCACACGAACTCGTTTTTTTAGTTGATTTTTCTTTGTTAAATGGCATTTAAATATATAAAATAAATATCAAAAATATAAATCTTGCCGAAACTGGTTTGGTTCAGTGGATAGAGCGTCGGCCTGCGGACTGAGGGGTCCCGGGTTCGATTCCGGTCAAGGGCATGTACCTGGATTGCGGGTGCATCCCCAGTGGGAGATGTGCAGGAGGCAGCTGATCGATGTTCCTCTCTCATCGATGTTTCTGGCTCTCTATCTCTCTCCCTTCCTCTCTGTAAAAAATCAATAAAATATATTAAAAAAAAAAAAAAAAATTTTAAAAAAAATAAATCTTTGTTTTACTATGGTTGCAAATATCAAAAAATTTCTATATGTGACACAGCTTTAGAGTTAAGTTAGGGTTTTTCAAAATGCTGGCATGCCGAGCTCAGAAGGTTCGCCATCACTGTAAAGGATACTTACTGAGAACAGTAACTGGGAAGAATGGGAAAAGAGCAGGTTTGAGCAGAGGAATAAGTAAAGCTATAATGCTGGCCAGGGATCAGCCTCAGGAAACCACATAGAGAGCTCTTGGGTCAATGTGGAAAAAAGGAGACATATGTACCTGATCGGGCTGGTTCGCTGGCCACAGTGGGCATCATAGCAAACAGTTGTTATGATGTTATAGTCACTGGCTTTTTATATATAGAGGTGATCTTTAATGTGTTTGAAATTACCCTATCTAATAAAATAGTAACATGAAAATTAAATGTCACTCCCTCACTCCATCAGAAAGATGGCTGCGGCTACGGAGCTGGAGCGACCAGGAGGCTTGGGTTGCCCCTGGCGATGGAGGAAGCCAAGCTTCCCGCCTGCCCTGTCCGGCCCTGAGCTCTGCTCAAGGTTACAAAGTTTCAATTATAGAAGATAAATAAATCCTAGATACCTGTTTCCAGCCTGCGGCTGTGGCCAGCCTGAAAACGGCCCTCAGCCCCTCACCCAGGCTGGCCAGGCACCCCAGCGGGACCCCCCCACTCCCGCCACCCTCAGTGGCTGTGGCCAGCCTGTAAACAGCCATCAGCCCTTCACCCAGGCTGGCCAGGCACCCCAGTGGGGACCCCCACCCTTAAGGGGGTGTGGCCAGCCTGAAAACGGCCCTCAGCCCCTCACCCGAGCTGGCCAGGCACCCCAGCGGGACCCCCACCCTGATCCGGGACACCCTTCAGGGCAGACCAGCTGGCCCCCACCTGTGCACCAGGCCTCTATCCTATATAATAAAAGGGTAATATGCAAATTGACCCTAACAGCAGAATGACTGGGAATGACTGGTCACTATGACACACACTAACCACGAGGGGGCAGACGCTCAATGCAAGAGCTGCCCCCTGGTGGTCAGTGCGCTCCCACAGGGGGAGCTCTGCTCAGCCACAAGCCAGGCTGATGGCTGCCAGCACAGCTGTGGTAACGGGAGCCTCTCCCACCGCCTCAGCAGCACTAAGGATGTCCGACTGCAGCTTAGGCCCGATCCCCCCGGGGAGTGGTTCTAAGCAGGTGGACATCCCCTGAGGGGTCCCAGACTGCCAGAGGGCACAGGCCGGGCTGAGGGACACCCCCGAGTGCACAAATTTTTGTGCACCGGGCCTCTAGTCCTATATAATAAAGAGGTAATATGCAAATTAACCCTCATGCCATCATAAGATGGCTGCCTATGACCAGGCCGGCAGCGGGTTAGTGAGGGATGACCAAAGGACTGAACAAGCAGGCTGCGTGGGGTGACTAGGCCAGCACGGGGTTAGTGAGGGACAGCCAAACAACTGAACCACAGGTTGAGAATTGCTGCTTTAGAGTAAATGCTCTATTCTTCAAGGCAACTAGATCAATTAACACATGGTATGTGGGAAATGTATTTATACGTTTTACGCTGACTGTAGTAGTAGAGCGTGGGACATGTATTAATACATTTTTTATAGACTAGCGGTAGAATGCAGGTAACGTATAAATATGTATTGGGGGGTTAGTGAGGGACAGCCAAACAACTGAACAGCAGGCTGGTGGGGGGGCCATGAGGGGCGACCAGGCCAGCACGGGGCGCAGTTGGGGGCGACCAGGCAGGCAGGCAGGCAGGCGAGCGATTAGGAGCCAGAAGTCCGGGATTGTGAGAGGGATGTCCAACTGCCGATTCCTAGAATCGGGCCTAAACCAGCAGTTGGACGTCCCCCTAGGAGTCCTGGATTGGAGAGGGTACAGGCTGGGCTGAAGGGATGATTCCCCCCTCCCCTGTGCATGAGTTTCGTGCACCAGGACTCTAGTTCATTATAAAAAACCAAGTTGCCTTTCTGCTTTCAAACAGTACAAAATATTAACACATTGTTTGCGGGTAGTTTATCGTGCGCTAACAGGTGGCGCGGGCCATTTTTGCTAATTGCACAAATGGCAACATTCAGTAAAATTACAATAACTTTAGTTTACATATTTGTTACCTGCATTCTACCGCTAGTCTATAAAAAATGTATTAATACATGTCCCGCGCTCTACTGCTACAGTCAGCGTAAAACGTATAAATACGTTTCCCGCATACAATGTGTTAATTGATCTAGTTGCCTTGAAGAATAGAGCGTTTACTCTAAAGCAGCAATTCTCAACCTGTGGTTCGCAACCCCTTTGGGGGTCGCCTAAGACCATCGGAAAGCACATATATAATTATAATTACATATTGTTTTTGTGGTTAATCACTATGCTTTAATTATGTTCAATTTGTAACAATGAAATTGGGGGTCACCACAACATGAGGAACTGTATTAAAGGGTCGCGGCATTAGGAAGGTTGAGAACCACTGCTCTAAAGAGTATAAATCTAGTCTCTTTTTTCTGTAGGTCCCAGTGTACCTTTCTCCATTTTTGATGAGTTTCTTCTTTCAGAAAAAAAGAATATCAGGTTTGAGTATTTTTGTTTTGTTTTGACACTTTAAAGTTTTCTATTTTTATAACTGAGAGTTTACTGTTATCTCTGTCAATAGAACAATATTGTTAAATGGAATATGTCTTTTTATAGTCCTCCTACAGATCCTCCACGGGCTTTAGTCCAACGAAAACCCCTTGCAGTTCTCAAAACCTCAGACAGCATCAATTCAAATGAAGATGTGTCTCCAGATGTTTGTGTAAGAAGTATTCCTAAGTTAATATAAGTGGACTAGTGGATTGTTTCATTCAATTCTCAAAAAAAGTTTAGGATTCAAGTGAAAATTACTAACTTGAAAAAAGCACTGGCCAGTTTTATTACCTCCCTCTCTTTTTCTAAAAATCAGTTTTAAAAAGGACATGGAAAGATGTTCAACATTATTAGTCAGAATCAAAACCACAGTGAGATACTAGGATAAGCACTAGGATGGTTATAATAAAAAAGACAGAAAAAAACAAGTGTTGGTGAGGATATTGAGACATTAGAACATTTATACATTGCTGGTAGAAATGTAAAATGGTATAGCCACTTTGTACAACAGTTTCTCAAAATGTTAAACCTAGAGTGACCATATTATCAGAAATTCTCTCCTAGGCTTATATCCAAGAGAATTAAAAACATACATTAACACAAAAAAACTTGTACATGACTATTCATAGCATTATTCATGATAGCCAAAAAGTGGAAACCCAATGTCCATCAACTGAGGCATGGGTAAATAAAATGTTGTATATCCCTACTGTAGATTATTATTCAGGCATAAAAAAGAAAGAGGAACTGATATATCTTATAATATGGTTGAACCTTGAAAACACTTCGTTAAGTGAATGAAGCTAAACACAAAAGACCACATATTATATGATTCCATTTATATGAAATGTCCAGAATAGGCAAATTCATAAAAAGAGAAATTAGCCCAGCTGGCGTGGCTCAGTGGTTGAACATCCGCCTATGAACCAGGAGAGCACGGTTTGATTTCCAGTCAGGGCATGCAGGAGGCCATGGTTGCTGGCTTGATCCCCAGTGTAGGGCATGTAGGAGGCCACCCATTAGTGATTCTCTCTCATCGTCTGTGTTTCTCTCTCTCTCTCTCTCTCTCTCTCTCTCTCTCTCTCTCTCTCTCTCTGTCTCCCTCCCTCCCTCCCTCCCTCCCTCCCTCCCTCCCTCCCTCCCTCCCTTCCTCCCTCTCCCTTCCTCTCTGAAATCAATAATAAAATATATTAAAAAACAAACAAAACAGAAACTATATTAGAGATTTCCAGGGGATGGGGATAAGAGGTTAGAGGAGTTAGAGAGTGACTGCTAATGGGTATGGGGTTTTTTTTGGGGGGGGGGGGTGAAAATGTTCTGGAGTTAGTGGTGATGATTGTACAACCTTGTGAATATGCTAAAAACCACTGAAATGTACACTTTAAAAGGGTGATTTTTTTGGTATGTGAATTATATCTCACTTTTTTAAAGTGGGGGGGAAAAGTATTGTGTTAAAAGCCTTAAGCACTTTTTTTTAAAGTAACATAGCAAAGAATCTTTGTTCTTTTTATATAAAATGCTTTTTGTGGCAACAGAAGAGTTATGTGACCAACCATTTGACTTTAGTAATGTTCTGTTTTAACCACTATGGATTAGTGACATGACGAGTTTATAAAAATCCAAGTCAAAGTAAGTAACTTTTATCATTGACATTTCATTGAAGTTTTAAGGAAGAAATTCATCCCTGTCTTCAAACCAGCATCTGGAAACTTGTCTTGAGGTGGAAGAAAATGGAATATGTTTAATCTGAAAATTTGACAGAAAACAGAGTAGCTAGAATGAGTTAAAGCAGTGTATTCTCCATATCCTAGGGAATGAATCACTTGGGGAAACTTTCTAAACATGTTTTTCCCCATTTATTTCTTTATTGAGGTGTATTTTACATCCAGGAGACTGAACACATTAATTGTACAGCTAGATGAGTTTTTACATGTGTGAATATTTTTGCAGTTTTCACCTAGATCAAGATGTAGACAATTTTCTAGCAACAGAAGAGACTAGGGAGCCATTTATGACTGCAGGTGCTCAGGCACCATTCTACCTATACTGAATTAGAATTTCTAGGGATGAAGTCCAAGCATGTATTTTTTAAAACTAATTTATTGGGGTGGCCAGTCAACACAACAAGCATGTATTTTTGTTTGTTTTAAATACTCTCCCAGATAATTCCGATAGTTTACTGACCGCTATGAAAAGGTAACAGTGTAGAATAGTAATAATTATATACGGTGTTCCTGAGAATACCACCAGAGAACATAATGAATGGATAGGCTGGATTTGGAGGTTGTAGTTCTAGGTTCAGCTGTTTGGAAATGGGCTGAATTATTAAAGCAGTCTATCTTAATCTAGTTTTGGGGTTTTATTTATTTATTTATTTATAATATGTTTTTATTGATTTCAGAGAGGAAGGGAGAAGGAGAGAGAGATAGAAACATCAATGATAAGAGAGAATCATTGATTGGCTGCCTCCTGCATGCTCCCAACTAGGGATTGAGCCTGGGCATGTGCCCTCATCTGGAATCAACATGACCTTTTGGTGCATGGGATGATACTCATCCAACTGAGCCACACGTGCCAGGGGTAAACTCTCATTTTTATAAAACAAAACAAAAATAGAACAAACACATAAGGAGGGCTATATCAATGTTAATAGTAGTCATCTCTTGGTAGCAGAAATGGGTAGTTTTGCCTTTTAAACAATTATTTATATTTGATTGCTTCTATAAGAAACATGTTTGTTAGTTTTTAATAGAAAAAAGTCACTACCCTGTCCTCTCTCATCAGCATCAAAGTTTATGTTGTGACAGAGACTTGCAAAATCATGTCCTGATACTACGGAAGTCCGCAGGCCAATGCTCTGTCCACTGAGCCAAACTGGCTAGGGCTCTTGTTTCTTTTAGATGTACCTCTCACCTCTATTTATAAATGTTATCAAAAATTTAAAGTATATGTCAAATTGATCACCTAGAAAATTAATATCTAGCATCCACAAGGCTTAAATGATATAGGCACTTTTGTATACTCCAGGTAAATGTGTAAAGTAGTACCATCTCTCTGAGGGCAGCATACCGTATGTATAAAGACCCTTAGTGTTCATAACCTTTTGTTTGACCTGATAATCCTACTTTTAGGAATTATTCCTAAGATATTAAGATATTCCTAAAGACTTAAATATATAAGGATGTTTAAAATAGTTTTATAATAGTAAAAAACAGGGAATAATCTAAAAAAATTGGTTGACTTCTGATAGACCCACAGTGTGATCATACTGTGTTTTGTCTTGTTTTTAACTGAACACTTATACCCTTAATTGTTCCACAACATTATTTAGGTATTTCATGACTTCAGAATCGGTAATTACAAGCAAGGTGAGCTCATACTTCTGCACTCCAGTAAAGGTTTTAGAAGGATATATACCACACTGATATACAATGCTGTGGGTTTTTTTTTTTTAAATCATCACCCAAGGATACTTTCCCACTGATTTCTAAAAAGAGTGGAAGGGGAGAGTGGTCATTGTTTTTAAAGGATTTTTAATAGCACAGAAAATATGCTAAAAATATAATGCATGAGAATAATATCTACAGCCCTAGCTGTTGTGGCTTAGTTGGTTGAGCATTATCTTATGCACCAAAGGTCACTGGTTTGATTCCTGGTCAGGGCACATAACCAGGTTGTGGGTTCAGACCCAGTTGGGGTGCATATGATTGGTGTTTCTTTCTCACATCAATGTTTCTCTCTCTTTTGCTCTCATTTCCTCACTCTAAAAAAATCAATAAAAACATTTTTTTTAAGCATAATATATACGGTTGAATCTTAACATGGGTTTGAACTGTCCAGGTCCACTTAGACATGGAATCATGGAATTTTTTTGAGTATACAGTTGGTCCTCCATATGGCCATGTTTTACATTCACAGATTAACCAACCAAACAGTATTTTTCATCTGTGGTTGGGAATCTATGAATGGGGGAGGCCAAATATATGCATTATTCTATGCCATCATATCTAATAAAAGACAAAGAGGGTAATTGACCGTACCTTCGCTACGCTTCCCATTGGCTAATCAGCGAGATAGGCAAATTAACCGCCAACAAAGATGGCGGCTAGCAGCCACGCAGCTGAAGCGAGCAGGAGGCTTGCTTGCTCCAGTGATGGGGGAAGCCAAGGTTCCCCGCCTGCCGTGGCCCGGCTCTGAGCTCCGAAAGTAACAAAGTTTCAATTATAGAAGCTAAACAAACCCCAGATACCTGCTTTCAGCCGGCCGTGGCCATGGAGCTGGCTCTTAGCTCCAGTGACAGCAACAAAGTTTCAATTATAGAAGCTAAACAAACCCCAGATACCTGCTTTCAGCAGGCCGTGGCCTCAGAGCTGCACCGAGCAGGAGCCAGCTCTCAGCTCTAGTGACAGCAACAAAGTTTCAATTATAGAAGGTAAATAAATCCCAGAATAAAAAAAAAAGAAAAAAAGGAGAGGCTGGGAGCTTCAGTCGCTGGCCAGCCTGAAAACAGACCTCAGCCCCTCACCCAGACTGGCCAGGCACCCCAGTGGGGACCCCCACCCTTAAGGGGGTGTGACCAGCTGCAAACAGCCATCAGCCTCTCACCCAGGCTGGCCAAGCACCCAAGCGGGACCCCCACCCTGATCCAGGACACCCTTCAGGGCAAACCAGCCAGCCCCCACCCGTGCACCAGGCCTCTATCCTATATAGTAAAAGGGTAATATGCAAACTGACCCTAACAGCAGAAAGGCTGGGAATGACTGGTCACTATGACACACACTGACCACCAGGGGGCACGCGCTCAATGCAGAAGCTGCCCTCTGGTGGTCAAGGCGCTCCCACATGGGGGAGCTCTGCTCAGCCACAAGCCAGGCTGATGGCTGCCAGTACAGTGGTGGTGGTGGGAGCCTCTCCTGCCTCCTCAGCAGCACTAAGGATGTCCGACTGCAACTTAGGTCTGCTCCCCGCTGGCAAATGGACATCCCCCAAGGGCTGCCAGGCTGCCAGAGGGATGTCTGATTGCCATCTTAGGCCCAATACCCCAGGGAGCGGGCCTAAGCCAGCAGGTGGTCATCCCCTGAGGGGTCCCAGACTGCGAGAGGGCACAGGCCAGGCTGAGGGACTTCCTCCCCCAACCTCCCCCCCCCTGACGAGTGCACAAATTTTTGTGAACCAGGCCTCTAGTTTTACATAAGGGACTTTAGCATCTGGCGGGGGAAGGGGGTCACCTGAAGCCAATTCCCCATGACACCAAAGGATGACTTCTAAGTTTTGGGAGACTCAAAGTTATCCAAGGGTTTTCTGCTGTGCAGGGGGAGAGGGTCTCTTCCCTTAACCCCCATGTTGTTCAAGGGTCACCTGTACTAGCATATATTTCACTTGTTTTAAAATACCTTTTTTTTTCTTTTTGCCCTGGCCAGGTAACTTAGTTGATTAGAGCATCGTCCCAATATGCCAAGGTTGTGGATCTCTGGTCGGCACATATAAGAAACAACCAATGAATGCATAAATGATAAATAAATGGAATAATAAATTGATTTCTCTGAAATCAATAAATAAAAATAAAATACACTTTTTAAATGCATAGGATATGCTTGTTCATGTATCCCATCAGATAATGTATATGACAACAATGATTGTTTCTGGGGAGTGATAATTGAAGTGATGGGGAAGATAGGGTTCAAGTGCAGGAGAGAGAATTTTTCACTATATATCCTTTTAAATCCTTTTGAACTATTTGACTTTATTTTTTAATATGTTTTATATATTTTTATTTTTTTAAAGGTGAGATTTCCTTATCTTTTTTTAAAATATATTTTTATTGATTTCAGAGAGGAAGGGAGAGGGAGAGAGAGATAGAAACATCAGTGATGAGAGAGAATCATTGATTGGCTGCCTCCTGCACGTCCCCTTACTGGGGATCAAGCCTGCAACTCAAGCATGTGCCCTTGACTGGAATTGAACCCAGGACTCTCCAGTCCGCAGGCCAACGGTCTATCCACTGAGCAAAGCCAGCTAGGGCATGTTTTATATATTTTTAGAGAGGAAGTGAGAGAAAGAATGAGAGAGAAGCATGGATGTGAGAGAGAAACATCAATCAGTTGCTTCCCATATGCACCCCAATTGGGGACTGAACCTGCAACCTGGGCATGTGCCCTGACTGGGAATCGAACCAGCAACCTTTTGGTGCCCCAGACAACACTCGACCAACTGAGCCACACTGGCCAGGGCAAATTAGTTGACTTTTTAAAACCATATATATGTATTACTTTTAAAGACAGAGGTATATTTTAAATGTTTCTCTTTATACTTTATATTTTATTTTCCATATTTTTCTACCATGGTTGTGAATTACTTTTAATAAAAATTAACTATTTGGCATGGAAGACTACTTAAAAACTAGTAGTATAGCAAATTATCAGAACATTCTCTAGGCCAAAAAAAAAATAGTTTTAGTCCTTTAGTTCTTAGGTGAAATTGGTTGGGAAAAAAACCATTGCCCAGTAGTTTTCCTTTATGTGTTGTATGGAGATTCCTTATAGTGTATTTTTGATGAAATGTAGTTTGCTGTTTTCATGATACAAAACTTTTTTCTTCAAATGTTATGAAGTGCTTTTTAAATTGTCTTTTCTTAGAGATTCTGATACACTACTTTGTACCCTGTGTTGAAAATCACATAGCAACAGTATGTCTCTCTAAGTAAAAAAGATAGGGCATCCATATGCTTATTGAAATATTTCAGCTGAACTTTACTTGGTTTTTATTTCAGGATGAATTTACAGGAATTGAGCCTTTGAGTGAGGATGCTATTATCACAGGTTTCAGGAACGTAACTATTTGTCCTAACCCAGAAGACTCCTGTGACTTTGCTAGAGCAGCTCGTTTTGTATCCACTCCTTTTCATGAGATAATATCCTTGAAGGATATCCCTTCTGATCCTGAGAGACTGTTGCAGGAAGAGGATCTAGATGTGAAGACCTCTGAGGACCAACAGACTACTTGTGCCACTATCTACAGTTCACCTCTCAGCATCAAGAAGCTGAGGTGATTGATGATTACAGGTTGCACAAACTAGGTTGTTTAAGTGCACCCTTATTGTGTGTGCTAATCAGTTGTAGCAATTAATTATCATCTCTTACTACCTGTCAGGTACTGTGCTAAGTGCTTTGCATGACAATAGGACTCCCCCAGATAAAGTGTCAAAGGAATTTAGTAATTGCTTTAAACATGAGGGTCAGAAAAGTACATTTTTATGGTTAGGAGACTAAGAGGCCCAGGAGGAACATGGTGTATACCTGATTGGAAGAGAAGAAGCATTTATTTTTCCTTTAACATTAAGTTTAAAACAATAGTAGAATAACTTGATACTAACTTCGGTTAGGCAACTAAAGATATATTTTTAAAAAGTATATTTTGATAGAGAGGTGGAAATGAACAAAGAATAATTATGAGGGAATGGCATAGAGAGCCAGAGACTAAGCCTTATGATCTATCCGTATTTAAAAGTTGGCTAATTTTAGCAAACTTATTTCAGCTTCAGGAATAGTCTAAAGTTTGCCAATTTTTGTTTTTAAACTGCATTTTCAGACTTTTTCTCCAACAAACTTTTTATCAGATTTGTTAGCATGTTTTCACCTTGAGTGATGTTGGTGTCCCTTTTTCTTTTTTGACCCTTTCTTTTTGCAGAGTAAAAAAATCCAGAGAAGCGATCAACAGGAAGAAAGTTAGTGTCTGTTTCAGTTTTCTCAATCGTTTAGGATAGATATAGAATAGGCATTTACTATAGATTAGGTAAATAAAGCATAATTTAGAAATTTAATGCTAGGTATTGCCTGTTAACCAGGGTAGATAAAGCTACCTAGATTCTGATTATGAATCTACTTTTGTTTCAGGAAAATAATGGCCTTTGAAAATAAGACTATTAAATATCAAAATGTTATATAACAGATAAAATTGACATGAATTTTCCCTATGAGGTTTGACTGATTTGTAATTCTTTCAGCCCAATTATTGAAGACAGCGGTGAGGCCACACATTCCTCTGGCTTGTCTGGATCTTCTGCCTCGGTTATAAGCACCTCCTCCATCAAATGTCTTCATATTCCTGAGAAACTGGAGCTTACTAATGAGGCTATAGGTAAGTACACATATACCACTGACTTGTAAGCAAACATCTACATCCATGTGTAGTGCACACGTATTTATCTCAGCAAACTGAACTGTTTTTCTTTTCTAGAAAAGTTTCCATAAATTGTGAAATTTCTAGAATATATTAGTACTAACAGAACATCCTCCTATATAATAAAAGGCTAATATGCAAATTGACAGAAGAGTGGAACGACCAGTCACTATGACGCACACTGACCACCAGAGGGCAGATGCTCAATGCAAGAGCTGCCCCCTGGTGGTCAGTGCGCTCCCACCGGGGGAGCACCGTTCAGCCAGAAGCCCTGAGCCAGGCTTACGGCTGGCAAGCACAGTGGTGGTGGCGAGAGCCTCTCCCACCTCCATGGCAGCACTAAGGATGTCCGAGCAGGCCTAAGCCATTAGTCCAGCCGTGGGCAAACTACTGCCCGCGGGCCGGATCCGGCCCGTTTGAAATGAATAAAACTAAAAAAAAAAAAAAAAAAAAAAGACCGTACCCTTTTATGTAATGATGTTTACTTTGAATTTATATTAGTTCACACAAACACTCCATCCATGCTTTTGTTCCGGCCCTCCGGTCCAGTTTAAGAACCCATTGTGGCCCTCGAGTCAAAAAGTTTGCCCACTCCTGCATTAGTCGGACATCCCCTGAGGGCTCCCAGACTGTGAGAGGGCACAGGCCAGGCTGAGGGACCTCTCCCGTGTGGCCCTTCCCCCCACCCCCCAACCCCCGTGCATGAATTTCGTGCACTGGGCCTCTAGTAATATCATAAAGACTTGAGATAGATGAGTTTTTTTAGGTTAGCAGTATTGATCATGCAATCTTGTTTTTCCCCTCTGTTATAATACTCATTGTAGGTTTTTTGGGTGTGTTTTTTTTTTACAACTTCTCCTCCCCCAGAAAACCCCATTCAGTCACCCTGGTGTGCACAGTATCGCAGACTACTACTGAAATCCCAACCAGAGCTGAGTGCTTCTGCAGAGTTTTTTGTAGAAGATAGACCAATGCCTAAGTTGGAAATAGAGAAGGAAATTGAACTGGGTAAGTACCGTTGAGTGCATGTCCTTTTGTGTATGACAGTGTACAAATAAGTGATTATTTTTGTACTTGAGCTTTATGCTTTTGAGCAATAAATATTTCTAGATTACAAGAAACAGAATTATTGATAAGTTCTTGTCCTACTAACAATAGGAGTTCTGTCTTCCTTTCAGTATTTAATAAATGATTTTTTAAAAATATGTTTTTATTGCAGAGAGAGGAAAGGAGAGGGAGAGATAGAAACATCAGTGATGAGATATAATCATCTTTCAGCTACCTCCTGCATGCCCCCTATTGGGGATCGAGCCTGCAAACTTAGCATGTACCCTGACTGAGAATCAAACTGTGACCTCCTAGTTCCTGGCTCAATGCTCAACCACTGAGCCACACCAGCCTGGCTAACAAATGATTTTGAAGTATTCTAGCTGCTACTAAATGGCTAATTATAAGGTGCTATTAGCCCTTAAACCAGGAAGTAAAAGCTAGGGGCCCTATATATATTCCAGTGGTTTTTAATTGAAATCAAAACCTTCTCAACAGGTAATGAGGATTATTGCATTAAACAAGAATACCTAATATGTGAAGATTACAAATTATTCTGGGTGACACCAAGAAACTCTGCAGAGTTGACCATAATAAAGGTAGGACTGAATCCTTGTCATTACAGTTACCTTGTAAATAAAGTGAGTTGAAGCAATAACTGTATCCCCATGGTACCATCAAATTCTTTTCCTATAAGATTCTTATAGGAAAATCACTGATGCTTCAAGAAATCACTCACCATTATATTCCAGGATCAGATATCAAAAATAAGAAGCTATTGTGTAACTCTCTTAATATGTCCAAACATGCTCAGTATTCTGTAATTTTATCTTTTTGAGAAAATCTGAAATTTTTTGCCCTGCTCCAGTATTGACAAGTTACATTCTAGACTTCACACACACAATATTATTTTGAAATTTTCATTCACCACCATCCCAGGGATTCACATTACCTCATTCTTAGATTGGATGCCCACTTAGTTGGATTCCATTTTTTTCTTCTTTCTTGGTTTAAGACCTCATGCTTTAGTAGCTTCCTGCGAAGGGATGTGTGGGATGTAAGTTTTTTGAAATCTTGTATTCTGAAAATTTTATTCCATATCTTTACTTGATTGGTAGTTTGGATATTAGATTTCTTGGTTTAAAACACTTTATCCGCCGAAACCGGTTTGGCTCAGTGGATAGAGCGTCGGCCTGCGGACTAAAAGGTCCCAGGTTCGATTCCGGTCAAGGGCATGTACCTGGGTTGCGGGCACGTCCCTAGTGGGAGATGTGCAGGAGGCAGCTGATCGATGTTTCTCTCTCATCGATGTTTCTAACTCTATCTCTCTCTCCCTTCCTCTCTGTAAAAAATCAATAAAATATATTTTAAAAAAAACAAAACACAAAAAAACACTTTATCCTGCCCTGACCGGTTTGGCTCAGTGGATAGAGCGTTGGCCTGTGGACTCAAGGGTCCCAGGTTCGATTCCGGTCAGGGGCATGTACCTTGGTTTGCGGGCACCCAGTGGGGAGTGTGCAGGAGGCAGCTGATCGATGTTTCTCTCTCATCGATGTTTCTAACTCTCTATCCCTCTCCCTTCCTCTCTGTAAAAAATCAATAAAATATATTTTTTTAAAAAACAAAAACACTTTATCCTTAGAAATTTTTTATAAATATGTTTTTATTGATTTTTAGAAAGAAGAAAGGAGAGGCAGATGGTCTCATGGCATAGATTTGATTGCTCTCAGCTCTTTTGTTATAGATTTATGCCTTTCAAAATATCCCTCTACTATTATTTTTTGTTGGGGTATTAGAAGGGCTGGAGGGAATGTGTTTAATCTGCCGACGATAATCATAGATTCTAATTGCTCTTATTTTTAAAATATCATTCTTACCAGGTATCTTCTCAAACTGTCCCATGGGACTTTTATATCAACCTCAAGTTAAAGGAACGTTCAGATGAGGAGTGTGATTATTTGTGCAGCTATTATCAGTACCAAGACGGCTGTATCGCTTGGCACCAGTATACAAACTGCTTCACCCTTCAGGTTTGCAATAATATAAAAACAATTTCAATTCCTCACTTAGAGAGATTTGTGTTCCATTTAGCAAAAGAATTTAGTACAAAATTCTTGTTAATCATCTAGAAGTATACCAACTCATTATAAATGAAAAGCATTGATCATTTTCTTTTCCCAAGTTATTTTGACCGAGAACCTCTTTTAACTTATATCAATGTTCAGACATATACAAAAGTAGATAATGACCCTGTCGTCTATGATCATCTGCAGCTCATGGTCCCTCTTGTTTTAAATTCCTGGTTGGTTAATTCCAATTTTCCTGTCATCTCTGGTTTTGACACTTGGTCTGTCTCTCCAAATTTTGGTTTTGCCTTTTAGTATTCCTTGTAATTTTTTCTTGATAGCCAGCTAATACGATGTACTAGGTAAAAGGAACTGCTATAAAAAGACCTTTAGTAATGTGGTGATAAGGTGTGAGGGGAGCAAGGGGGGGCATTGTATAGTCCTGTAATTTATATTTTTAGGAGCCTATGTCTCTGTGTTCTGTCCTCCCCTACCCCACCTCCTGGTGTGGAACAGGCTAGCTAGAGTGGGTGGGAGTTCCCCTCCCGGGTCTGGTAGGCTCTGGGTAACTGGTTTCCCATGAGGCGGGCCCTGTTAAGAACAGAGCACTCTGGGCTATTTCACATGGTTTCTTCTCTTCTCCTCCTGCAGAAGCACAAGAGACACTTTTGCCACTATTTACTGTGTGAACCTGGTCTAGCTCCTACAGTAAATGCTCACAAAAGTGTGGATCTTTGCTTACAGATCCTAGAAGAGTTACAGAGCTTTTTACTATGACCCCCACTGGATTATGTTTAGAACCCAACCACAATGTAACATTTTATTCTCTGTAATGTTCTTAAGACGGTTTTGCTGCATATTTTGACGGTAGCATGATTTCCCTAAATGGTTGGAATAAGGGTATTTTAAAACTACCATGTATAGAACACCGTTTATGGGCCAGGTTTGTCCTTAATGCTCTTAGTCCATTATTTCAGTAAATCCTCACAAACAATCTTACAGGAGAGTAGTGTTAAAACTGGGACAGAGGCCCAACCTACAAAAGAGCCCCCAATTCTAGTAGAGAACAACAAGGAAGGGGACAAAGCAGCAGCCAGCAAGGCATTGAGTATAAGTGCAGTCTCCCTAACTTAAGAGACAGTGAATTTTGTTGTCCTTCTATCTCCAGGATCTTTTTCAACACAGCGAATTGATTACCCATGAAATAACAGTGTTGATTGTTTATAACCTTTTGACAATAGTGGAGAAACTACACAAAGCAGAAATAGTCCATGGTGACTTGAGTCCAAGTACTCTGCTTTTTAGAAACAGGTTGGTCCTTTTCATTCTTTTATGCTTCTCTCAAACATAGATGGTTGCCATTTTCTTTTGCCTTTCAATAAATGCCACAGTGACAAACACAGTATGTTAAGAAAATATTTGCTATCTAAAAGTCAATAACCATTTAAACAGTCAATAGTTTAAAAGAATTCAAAGGAAAAAAATAACATTTTGGAAATGCATTAATTCAGAAAAAAATAAGTAACCACTCTGAGTATTATGATGATTTCTGCCAAAAAGAAAATAAAATATGAACATTTTGGGGAATGTAAAGTAGATTGTCCAGTCTTTCTTTGAGTGGGGCCAGTACAAATCTAGTGAGGATGCTAGCAAAACCAAAGCTTAAGTCAGGCCAAATTAAGGTAATTGCCAAGAGGAATAGGTAAAAACCAGAATACAGATGCAAACTATGCCAAGAAAAAGGAGCTTAGTGTTCAAATTAAACCCAGCTTATTAGTCATCAGGTTCAAGGGGTAAGTGGAGAGCAGGAAATAAGAAATAAAGCCCAAATACTAAGAACTGAGAAAATATACAACACATTAAGGCATGTACAGTAGAATACTACTTGGCTATAAAAATGAAGGAAATCTTACCTCTTGTGAAGCATGAATGGACCTGGAGAGCATTGTGCTAAGTGAAATAAGCCAACCAAAGAAAGGCAGATACCATGTGATCTCACTTACATGTGGAATCTAATGAACAAACTAAACAAAAAATAGAAATAGACTCACAGATACAGAGTACAGACTGACAGCTGTCAAAGGGGAGGGGGATTGGGAGGCTGGGTGAAAAAGGTGAGGGGATTAAGAAAAGAAAAAAACCCACATATATATAACATAGACACAACAGTGTGGTGATAGAGGGAAAGGGGAGCAGGGGTAGATGGAGGTAGGCAAAGGGAGAATGAGGATGAAAAGAGACTTGGCTTGGGGCAATGGGAGCACGATGCAGTGTGCAGATGATGTTTTATTGAGTTGTACACTTGAAACCTATATGGTTTTGCAAACCATTGTCACTCCATTATATTTAATTAAAAAATAAAGAAAGAACACATTAAGGCATGAACAAGGAAGGCATAGTCCACAGTTTTTGTTTTATGAGAAGGACTAGAGGACCAGCATACCTTTGTAGTGTTTACCAGTCTCATGGTATTTGAATAAAGCAGTTTGGTTTAAAGATGTTTTGTCTGCCCCAACCCTGTGTCTACCCCAACCTTGGGTAAGCAGTTAGCTTTCTCTGAGGCCACTGATGTACACGAAAAGCAGCAGTCATTCTTTACATTTCTCCTGATTACTTAATCTGTAAGAGAAGACTCAATTCAACTCTAAATTATAGTTGGTATGGAAATTTAAGGAACCCCCAGTGTATTTTTGCAATTATAACCAAAAGAACTGGAGCATCCTACCTTCTTTTCTGAAATAGCAGAATCCTAAAGTCTTCTCCAGGCATAATACAGCAGGATTTCTCATCCAGGGCACCAAAAGTATTTTGGATAAGGTAATTCTTTATGCCAGTCTATTCCAAAGATTTTAAGATGTTTTATATCACTATTCTACCATAACTGCCCCCACCCCATCCAATTAAATACAACTTATATTCCCCCAGCCATGTGACCACCAGACTCCCCCTCCCCCATGTGTTCCCAATGGGAAAATCCCAGGTATAGTTTTTATTTTCACAACACTGGAAGTTTAGAGGATAATGCTAGAATTCTCAGGTCTACCAAAATTTTAAGCGAAGGAATATTCTAAGCCCTTTAAGGATTGGGCATTTGTGCACTATGTATTTAGATATCCCTTCTTTTTGTCATGACTTGTCAAATTCGGTAGGAAATTTCATATACATTCAAAAGGATTTAAAGAACCTTTTGAAATCATTTAATGCAGTGCTTATATATATTTTTGTGATGAAATGAGACCCAAAATAGTGAAATGCCTTGTCCAAGGTAATAGTGGCCAATTAGAGAGTGAGGAGATCTTCCTGCTTCTTTTTATTAACCTAAGAAACATTTTTCCTATCTCTCCCAAGTTTTAAAATATCTAGAAATTACAATTTTGTGATGGCCAAAACGGTTGCATCATATAAAATGGGACATATAGGTAAAATAGATCGTTCTGTGCTGTAGAAATACATGAGTGGTTTAATCAAAGCCTGTATTTAGGAATAGAGGACCTGCCACCAATGTCAATCAGGATTTGAGGGAACTGAGAAAAGCAGAGAGACAAAGAAACACAAAAATAATCCATTCTTTTCTCTCACATAAATAGTTCCTACATCTCTTTGAATAGTAGCTTTATTGCATGGAATAGGTAAACCCAAGGAAATAAAATTAATTAATGGTGAATTAATGTTACAAAATTGTTTTTTCGTTTGTTTTTTGTTTTAGGAAATAAGGGTTGAAATAAGAGTAAGGTTGAATTTGGTGTTAGTTTAATAGAAAACAGGATAAGTTACAATATAAGTAGCACTTTACAAAAAAAAAATGAAGTCCTATATTTTCCGTTAAAATCTGGGAGAAAGGAATCTGAATTAAAATGGAAACTTGGAAAATCTAATCTATAGTAATAAACAGAAAGGTAATGTCACCTATAAAAGCTTAATTTTCTCCATCCTAATTCTCATCAGTGTATAAATCATTGCTGTTCTATGTGTTAATATGTGCAGTGTAAGGCAGAGGCCTGCACTCTACTTTCCGTACTTATGGAAACTTGATAAGTGTTCTGTGGTGACCATGCACTATGGTTTAGATATGCACTAATACTTGTGTCACTAAACTAGAATCTTGACATTCCCCACTTGCCCTTTTGGGTGGATGGACACTGCCACTGCTCTTACAGGTGTATTTTCAAAACTAACCACTGGGGGGAGCTGTTGGCATAGCTAAGACACACCTGCAGTACCTCTTTTTTTATCTTTTTCTTTTTTTTTTTTTTTTTTTTTTTTTTTTTTTGTTTAAGACCAGCTATGCAGCTTCATTCATGGCCTATTTTTTATTATCTCTTTCTCTTAAACCTGGGCTTAGAATCTACGATCCCTATGATTGTGATAAGAACAATCAAGCTTTGAACATAGTGGACTTTTCCTACAGTGTGGACCTTAGAGCACAGCTAGATGTTTTTACCATCAGCGGTTTTCGAACTGTACAGATCCTGGAAGGACAAAAGATCCTGGCTAACTGTTCTTCTCCCTACCAGGTAAGTGTAAAACAAGCCTGAGCAAATATGGAGAGGGTTCTTTATCTCTTTCTTTTCTAGATAAGCTGTGAAAGCTAGTGTTTACTGATATTGTCTCTCCTGGAATAGATGACCTAATTTTCAAATATCATCAAATCAAGCAAAATATACCATTTTTTTGGTCACAACATTAAAGAATATACACAGGCACGTGCAAACCCATGACTAAGTAACCTAAGTGTCAGGGCTATTTCTAGCACTTATCTATGTAGTAAATCATTTTCTGTGATCTCTGTAAAATAAGGATAATCTGCTCTGTATCAATTCTTAATACATAAGAGTTGTTGTGAGGATTAAATTAAAAAATATAAAGGGAATATTAGGACAAATGTAAAGTGTTTTATACATTATATGCACAACCCTTTCTGACTCAGTTTTGGACATACAGCATTTGCTGATTGAATATGTAGCATGAACCTGAATTAGTCATATGGACCACATTTAGATCACAGCTGGAGTCCATGCAAATTCAGTAGATCTACACATTTGAATTTGTCAGTCCAGATATTTTTATTGCCTTTTGTTCTTTTTTTTATTTTTTTATTTTATTGATTTTTTACAGAGAGGAAGGGAGAGAGATAGAGAGTCAGAAACATCGATGAGAGAGAAACATCGATCAGCTGCCTCCTGCATATCTCCTACTGGGGATATGCCCACAACCCAGGTACATGCCCTTGACCGGAATCGAACCTGGGACCTTTCAGTCCGCAGGCCGATGCTCTATCCACTGAGCCAAACCGGTTTCGGCTGCCTTTTGTTCTTAAAGATAGTTCCTAGAGTTGGCTCCATTGATCACTTCTTTGGGGGAGCTTCTCCCTTTACTGTAAGTGTACGGAACAGTCTACCAAAATATATGTCATAAAATAAATTTAATCATTCTAGTATCTTTCAACTTCCTATATAAATAAATTTCCATGAATCCTGGCCAGTGTGGCTCAGTTGGCTGGAGCATTGTCCCGTACACCAAAAGGTGGCGGGTTCGATTCCCAATCAGGGCATATACTTAGGTTGCAAGTTTGATCCCCTATCGGGGTGAGTGTGGGAGACAACCGAATGATGTCTGTCTCTCTCTCTCTCTCTCTCTCTCTCTCTCTCTCTCTCTCTCTCTCTCTCTCTCCCTCCCTCCCTCCCTCCCTCCCTCTCCCTCTCCCTCTCCCAGCCTTCCTTCCTCTCTTCTTCTCTCTAAAAATAAATAAAAATAAATAATTAAATAAATTGCCATGATAGAAGCAGAGAATTGTTTTAGCTGATGGTGCTTTTTGTGATTTCAGGTAGATCTGTTTGGTATAGCAGATTTAGCACATTTACTATTGTTCAAGGAACACCTACAGGTCTTCTGGGATGGGTCCCTCTGGAAACTTAGCCAAAATATTTCTGAGTAAGTATTGGTGATTTCAGGGCCTTTGCCTGCTCAAATAATTTTCTTTTTCTATTGGGTGCTCTCTCTGCTTTGGCAGCCTTCGTCTTCTTAGTCCCAATGCCATGATTTCATTAATTTCAACAGTTTTATTTATTAAGTATCAGTGGAGCACCTAGTGCAGGACAAAGAAATTGGTCATTAAAAACAAGAAACTAAAAAAAAAAACAAGGAGGGGGAAAAAAAAAAAAGAAACTACTCAGACTTCAGGACATCATTCTGGACCTAGATATATCATGCAGACTGCAATTGTAGTATTGAGCCTCTTAGTTAGAAATGTTAGTAGAAACATTTCATGAGAATAATTTTCTAACCAGTTGGTGTTAGTGTTGTACTCCTTTTTAATAGCTTGTGTTATCAAAAGTTAATAACCATCTCTTGAAGATAGTTAAATTTCTAAATTATATACTAATTGTAGGCTATTATTTATTTAGTGAATGGGTGGAATCAAAGCAGAGAACTGAATCTCCTTGGTGAAGAAGTAAACGCTCTTTTAATAAGAGCTGCTTGGTCTCAGAACTTTAGTACTCCCTCAAGCCTGATCATGAAACTTTTTAAATATCCCATGTTTCACTTTAGTTTATCAGAGCTAATAACTTCACAGAATAAGTTTACCAAGGTATCATTGATACATTCTTTGGTTTTAAAAAAATCAGTGTTGAAGACTTAACACCCTTCTCCTCCATTCCCCATTCCCAACAATCGAATTGCATTTTTTTCTTTATTTAACTTAGAATTTGATCAATCTTATTTGCCTCCAACATGTACTTTAAAAATAGGCTTGAAATATAACGCAAGATACAGAGGATAGATTCAGGTACCTCCAGTTGTTTATGATCCTAGGTGGGTCTAACACAAACAGAAACAGGTGGGGTCAGCTGGGATTTCCTAATAGCTCTGCCTGATACAATAATGGCAGCTTCTCTGATTTGGGGGGGGAAAGTACAAACATCATAGACTAAGCAGCAGTTACTTCAGTCAAGCTTAGGGTTCTCAGGATTGTGAAGATAATAAACCACTAGGCAGGGGGAGAGGTTCTATAGTCTTTCTAATGACCAGACTTTAGGAAAGTTAGAGTAGAGGAGACAAAATCCATTTTTCTTCTATTTGTAGAAGAGAAGTGCCACATCTTAGTACACAGAGGAAATTTATAGATTTAGATGAGAGACTTTTTAAGTGCATTGTATTATGGCTTTTCCCACTATGATAGTCTTTTTAAGTTTCACCTTGGACTTCCAAAGTACTATTTGAATGATCTCTAACTCTAGAGTTCTAGGCATTACCTTAAATCATATGGTACATAAATGTACCACTGAGTTAAACACAGAAACAATTTTAACTTTTACATGCCTAATATTGACAGAAATGGTTTTTATATATTTTTAGGCTAAAAGATGGTGAATTGTGGAATAAATTCTTTGTGCGGATTCTGAATGCCAGTGATGAGTCCACAGTGTCTGTTCTGAGGGAACTTGCAGCAGAAATGAATGGGGTGTTTGACACCACATTCTACAGTCACCTGAACAAAGCTTTATGGAAGGTAGGGAAGTTAATTGGTCCTGGGGCTTTGCTCTTCCAGCAAGATAGGCAGTCAAGTCTCTCACAGGTTCCTGCCTAAAACCACTGGTTCTGCTGTAGAACACTAGACCTGTCTATACTATAATGTACTCTAGGACGCATTTAGATACACTACCAACACTTTCTACTTTTTGGTAGTGGTGTACTTCTAGGTAACTGGCGGTTTTTTTACACAGCAATGTACCTACTCTTCTTGTCAAACTTTAACAAAGAACTGTTTTGTTCTAAATGGACTCCATGTGGATGGGTACCTTGTTGTTGTTCATTGCATTTGTCTCTAACTTTTTCCTTTCATAATTTGTGATGTGTGCCCTTCTGATCACTGTGTATTTTGTAAATAATAAAATAGTATTTGTTAAATTTGTGCTTCTAACATCTCATCTACTTTTGCCAACTAAGATAATAAATGGCTTGGTTTTGTAGACAGGAGCTGTTTTACCATGGAAATTTATATATCCTAGATTTGGAACTGTTATGATAGGTTCGTAACAAGACAGTAGCCAACCATTCCTTTAGGTCAGTGGTTCTCAACCTTCCTAATGCCGCGACCCTTTAATACAGTTCTTCATGTTGTGGTGACCCCCAATTTCATTGTTACAAATTGAACATCATTAAAGCATAGTGATTAATCACAAAAACAATATGTAATTATATATGTGTTTTCCGATGGTCTTAGGCGACCCCTGTGAAAGGGTCGTTCGACCCCCAAAGGGGTTGCGACCCACAGGTTGAGAACCACTGCTTTAGGTGTTCCTGACCTTTCACTAAGTGGTCTAAATTGAAAAGTAGATAAAATGATTTACACAAGGCCCAATTTTCTTAACTTTCAAGTGGCAATATTATTTTTTCAATATATCTTAATTAGAAGCCCGGCCTGTGGGATCGGGCCAAAACCAGCTCTCTGACATCCCCCGAAAAGTCCTAGATTGCAAGAGGGCACAGGCCAGCCCCAGGGACCCCACCAGTGCACAATCGGGGCTGGGGAGGGACACGGGAGATTGGCCAGCCCAGGAGGAACTGTGGGAGGCTCAGTCCCAATTGGCTGGACCCCAGCAGCAAGCTAACTTACTAGTCGGAGCGTCTGCTCATTGGTGGTCAGCATACGTCATAGCGAGCGGTTGAGCGGCCTTAGCATATCATTAGTATATTACACTTTGATTGGTCGAACAGATGACCAGACACTTAGCATATTAGGCTTTTATTACATAGGACATTTTAATTTTTACCCACCAAACCCCTTTGTTTATATAATGTAGAGGTGGTGTTGCTACTGGGCCTCTTGATTGTGACAGTGGCTATTAGAAAGGAAAAGGAAAGGTTTGCAATGTGGTTTAGCCACCCTTTAGAAATGGAATAATCATCATTCTGTTACATACAGAATGACTTGGTGGAGGCTTGAAGGAATAGAAGATTTTGTTGTTTAGAAGATTTGAAGAGGCAGAGGTCAGAATAAAAAAATAAAATAACTTGAAGTATGGAATAATTTGTAAGAGAATAGTTCTAGATGAAGTAGTGAACCCCCAAATGGAAGCATGAACTACACCTGGCCTTGGTGATAGGGGAAAAATTAGTATAAAAGGGCACTGAAAATTATCTATTTCATATCTAAACATCAAAATTACCAAATATAATTCCATGCAGATGCCTGATATTTTTTAAAGCTCTAGTTGTCACTGTTACTGCTGTGACAGTGAAGATTGCTGGAAAGTAGAAAATTCTTAATATATCTCAACTAAAAATATTTAAGCATATATAGTAGTTGAAGCACTGAAACATGACTTGGATCTAGAAGATCCAAGTTAGAAATGCTTGCTCTTATCCAAAATAACATTTTCATGTTTCCTTCGCATACAACTGATGATGTAAAGTTACGTGTCTGTATCTTCTATGTAATTGAGCCCTTCGGCACCTCTTCTTTCCTCATTGTTCCATCTACTGCTTTGCACAAAGTGATTCCTCTGAGGTTGGACAATCAACTTAGATTCTTTCTTAGCATAAGCGTAGTTACAGTTTAGTGAATTCTTCAGCAACCTTGACAGCATGGCGACAAACCAGTGCTTTCTGGAGAAAACTGTATTTCTGAAAGTCCACTTAGAGGAGAGGAGGAGAATCTGAGGAAGCTACTTACTAGAGAACTTGCAACTGTTTTGCCACCTCTCCCTCCATTTCTCATCCCCTCCAACTCCAGGCCTTCTTGGCAGAGGAGAGAAAACAGTATCTGATCAGTTAGGACATCTTAGCATAAGCATAAAACCGCAAAGCGGGCACATTTTCATTTCTCTTATATTTTATGCTTGTTTGTCTTGGGAGAAAGAAGCCTGTGATTTTTGGCAGAAGGTTCAAATCTTATTTCTTGTCTCACTAAGGCAAGGATAGCATAATGAGGATTTGGAAGAGAAAAAAAAAAAAAACAGCTGAAAAGACAGGATTCTCACTTTTGTTTGAGAAGAGGCCATGGAATATATAGTGCCTCACCATTCACAAAGTGTGCATCCACTAATCTTCTACCTCCTTGAAAGCCTGTGTCCTCCTGTGCCGGTTGTATAAGAACCTTCCAGTTACAGTGCTCTAAGTAATGCCAGGCCTGAGTGGAAATAAAACGGTTTCCTATAACAGCTGGACTTTAGACTGTGATTTGAGCTATTACCTCAAGGATGATAAGAAGCCTTTCAGATGGTTAACACAGGCTCTTTGAAATGAATCTCCTGATTGTATTTAGGCTAAAGTTTTTAAGCAAAGAAGTGCTTCTTTTCTGTTACATCTGAAAATGAGGAATTATTCATCCAACTCTTTCTAATATGTTAAAATTTGCTTCTAATCTAGCTCCTAAAGTTAAGACCTGTGAAAAAGACACATTAAAAAAATTTTTTAATATAACAAACTTCAACCTAAATGAGGTTCATGGTTCCACCACAGACGTGAGAAGCCACGACTAGAATAGGATGGAGGTGGCATTCAGATCGGTGTGGGGAGGTGGATTAGCTCCTCACTGCTGTGGAAGCAGTGGATTGGAGATTGAGCTCTATCATCAGTGCCACCACTAGTGTGTGCAGTACCTCCTTACGAATTGGAGGAGGGCCCTTCCTCTAGTGCAGTGATTCTCAACCTTCCTAATGCTGCGACCCTTTACTACAGTTCCTCATGTTGTGGTGACCCCCAATTTCATTGTTACAAATTGAACGTAATTAAAGCATAGTGATTAATCACAAAAACAATATGTAATTATATATGTGTTTTCCGATGGTCTTAGGCGACCCCTGTGAAAGGGTCGTTCGACCCCCGAAGGGGTTGCGACCCACAGGTTGAGAACCGCTGCTCTAGTGGGCTCTGCTTCTCAGTGCACTGTTGCTCGGCTGATTTCAGCCCCTGCTCAGCCTGGTGCCCTTGTGCAATGAGTAAGTTGCATGGCTATGTACTGTGGCCTTTGCCTATTTTACTGCTTACCCACAAAACAATTTTAGATAGATCAAAAATGTTAGTATAAAAAATGAAAATATAAAATACTAGATGACTTCGTAATCTTGTCTGTGTAACATAAAACTAAGATATAAACAAGAAGATTGCTGTATTACTATAGTAGGTAAACAAAATCTAAGATGGCCACTTATCTTTCCCCTCAGAAACAAGAAAAACACACCATAAATTCAAAGCAGGAAAAACTACTTAAAACATATACTAGCATCATCTTTCACTTGGATTGTCTCAAGGTCTCATAACTGTCTCAGTATTTCCCCCACCTACCTCCAGTCATATAGGAATCTTCCAGTAGTTTTCCCTCTCACAGCACATCTAAAGACCTATCACCCTGACAAGACCCTACCAGATCTGACCTCGCTGTTTCCTGACCTCTGCCCTGACTCCTGGTTTCCTTGTTCACTCCACGCCGGTCTGCCCAGCTGCTTGCTGCTCCTCAAACATGCCAACTAGTTTCTCTCTTTATGGCCTGTTTGCTTTGCCATTTCTCCTGCCTGGAATGTCCTCTCCTGGGTTTTCACATTAATTACTCCCTTATTTCCCTTCATGTGTCTTCTCAAATACCCATTTTATCAGAAGTCTTCCCTGGCATTCTGTACAAAACAGCATCCCCCAGACTCACTGCTATCACCTTCTACCCTTCTTTACTCTCTATACTCGTATATATTTCTTTTCTTGTATCCCACTACAATCAAACCTCATTTCTCGAATGTCTCCCATCTCAAACAGTTCAGTTCTCAACCAAGTTAACAGACAAAAATGTCTTGGTTGTTCACCAAAACCTCCGTTTTCAACCTAACAACCTTTTCATGCTGATACCTCAGCATAACAAAAAGCATCAAGCTTTTTGGAGAGAGTGCTTTTGTTGCAGGTGATTAGCACTATTTTAAAACATAAAAGAGGCCATCAAGAGTGCTAATGTTGCTATGGGTGTGAAAGTGCTCACAAAACAGCAATCACAGGCAATTGAATAGGTAGAAAAACTTGTTGATTGGATAAAGGTAAAGCAGTTAGCCGGTGATAGCATTTCACAGGCAGTGATATATGAAAAATTCCTTTAAGGCTAGTAAAGAATGGTTCTATAAATTCAAGAAGTGTTTAAGAAAAGACATATCTAAACTAATAAAAGGGTAATATGCTAATTAGACCAGATGTCCTTCTGGACAAAGCCACGGGGGGGGGGGGGGGGGCACGACAGAGGAGGTTAGGGGCTATCAGGGGAGCAGTTAGGGAGCGACCAGGCAGCCAGACAGGCAAGCAGTTAGGAGCCAGCAGTCCTGGATTGTGAGAGGTTTAGGCCCGATCCTGCAGGGCCTAAACCGGCACTCAGACATCCCCCGAGAGGTCCCGGATTGGAGAGGGTGCAGGCCCAGCTGAGGGACCCTGCCCCATGCATGAATTGTGTGCACCGGGCCTCTACTACTGGTTTAAAATTGAATCAAGTGGGGGTCTGGAATGGATTAATTCAATTTACATTATTTCTAATGATTCAGTTTTATAACAAATTGTTTCTCAGCCTTCTGAAACGAATTAAGTTCTAGCAAGAAGGTTCCACTGTACTGGAATTTAAGCTCCTAAGGACAGGGGTTTTGTTTCCTTTAAAAATGCAACATAAACCTGAAATTTTCATCATTCACATAGTAAATAGTTGAAAATTGTGTTTGAGGATGAGAACAAATTTAGTACATTATTGGGTGATTTGGCTGTTTTTATTAAGTTTAAATATTTATATCCTTCAGTTGATAAAGTTCCCTAATATTTATCTTAAAGAAAACTTGGCACAGGTGGTCAAAGATAAAGCACTGTTTGTAATCATTCATTGTCCTCCCTGCTTCTAAAGCTCATTATCCCAAAAGGATAATCAGTGTGACAGATCCAGGGAAAATAGGAGTCCTGGAACTAATACAGAAATGTCAGGCCGTTTTTTGTAGACTGGGGGTGCCTTGGCCTTGCTACTGGAGGCCAGTCTTCCAATATGGCATTGAGCCCATAGAGATGGCAGAGCCTGAGTTAGGCTTTGAAAGATGAGTTGCAGGCATTTTCAGCTTATGTTTTAAAAAAAGCTGAGGGGGAAAAGTTATTGCCTTTAGGGAGAGTGTATAGCAGTGGAGAGAAGAAAGAATGAAGGCTTTTACTTTTTAATTTGTACATTTCTGCACATGTTATGTGTATTACTTTTGTTTTATGTCTATAGGATAATCCAGGCTAAGAAATTATGGGCCATGGTTTTGTCATTTTTTCCCTTATCTACATTTTCAAAATAAAGGAAAGCCTAGTGAGTGTTAGTTTTTTGTTTTTTTATGGGAAATGTAGGACTCTTTATTATCCAAATATAAAATTAAGATTAATTTGGAATTAAAATGAGAAACCGAAAATAATTTTAAATAACTGAAAATGACATATCTAAACTTTTCTTTTTAGTATGCTAAAAATTCATATGTGTTCAAATGTTTTGTAATGTTTCTATTCAAGATATGCTTTGTAAAATTACCATCTTCCTACTATTACAACTTCCTATGTCTATGAAGGGATTGAATTATATAAAGCTCAACTTTTTTTCAAAACAAATATATTTTTTGGCTTTCACATGAAAACTTGACATTGTATGATTAAGAAAGGAACAAACAATGATGAACTTAGGCTAAACTTCTGTAAACATCCTTCTTCCCATCAGAGCATACTGCTTTAAGTAATCTTGCTCTTGTACAGGCTCCTGTGGCAAACTTGGCTGCTAAACATTATTGTCCCATAAGTTCAGACTTCTCTCCACGGGAAATAGTGGTTGCCCAATCAAACTGCTTGTTTTCAAGCCCCATGTGAGCAAAGGACTGAGAGCATAGCTCTCAAAAATAAGTAGTGAATTTAAATGTTGGAAACGTGCAGCAATGAGTTTTTAAAGATGTATATTAGAGCCTTGGGGAGGATGGAGGGTGGAATCTATCCTAGGCTCTAATGTGCCTGGAATGGCAATGTCACTTTCATATCTCTGTGTCACTGCATGTATGTTTCTTTAACCTTCAGTTGTCATTGGCTGCTGACCTTACGTCGTGCTACACTTTATTGTCCTGTTTACTCTTTTCAGAATTAAATATTTTCACAGATTTACTTATTCCATCAAAATGTGTACTTCATTTCCCATGTATGTTTAATTCAGCTTCACATTTATTTGAAACCGTTATATGAGTCAGTGTATGCTGCACTTTTCAAGTGGCTTAATCTCACTGGCCTGGTCATGTGATGCATTTTATTTAATTGCTTCAGTCCTGCAATTAGCAAAGTGAGGATGGCATTTCATAAAAACAGATACCCATTAAAATCTGTGAACAAAAGGATGAGTATACATTTACTTGTGTGTTTTTTCTTTATTTTCTTTTCCCATCACCATTTATTCCCCCATACCTTCTTCCCATTTACTTGTGTGATTTTGCATTTTTTAAACAAAATTGTAAAAGAAATTTGGTAACACTAGAATAAAGTAATAAAAATATTGAAAAGCATGACACATGAAGATTGGATCATTTAAGGAAATGGAGAATGAAGGATGAGTGTGTATGTGGTACAGTGAGCCGGGGAGTCCCCGTGAATCCAGGGGGTCAGGTGGGCAGAAGTGTGAGCTAGGCAGAGTAGACAAAAGTTACCCAGCGTTGCTAGAAGGGACTCCAGGTCAGCTGTGCCCGGTCACTGAACAGATAAAAGGCCATTTGCTCAGGACTCCCCCAGTCAGGCACATCCCACCGCATGGGCCAGTGGTCGAGGTTCCATGATGTGTAGACCACTGGGGCGGCCCATAACGCCTATCTTTAGCATTCCCTACCACATTCTTAGTTGCCTAGGAAAGGTACGTGTACATGCCTTACCCCTAACTCAAATAGGCTCTTTGGGAGAAGATCTGTGTCTTTTTATACCTAGTTATAACTTGCATGTAGTGCTCACCTTATAGGACATCAACTTCACAGGCCTAGGACCTCCTAGAACCTCCTCCATATTGAGGTGCCTCCCTGCCTATAGTACCAAACCAAACACTAGCATGGTGGTTACAAATGCTCTCTAGAATCCAAAATGCCTGGGTTTGAATCCTGGTTGTGTGGCATTGAACAAGTTACTTCCTCTCTGAGCCAATCTTCCTGTATAAAAGGAACCTGAGTGCCTAGTTTACAGAGTATGGAGAACTAAAGCTTTTAGTACAGATACTTGTAGATGTTGGTACTGATTTAGTTCTAAAGTTTAAATGGTCTAAAGTTCTCTGGAAACCTCTCAAGTACATTGGGATCCCAGTTAGTTGATTGGAGCCTCACTGTCTTGGATTAATTTACAGTACAGAGTATAGCAAAATCTGTAACATAATGAAGATAAATGAAAGAAATGTATTCTGTAACTTTAAGGATAAGGGAAAACAATTTGTTTCTGTTGGGAGTTACCTTAAGGGACCCAAATATTTGTACTGTCCCAAGATCAGTCAAATACCACGCTATCAGGAAGGTCCATCTGGTCCCCAATCCTTAGTCTCAAGATCATTTCAACCCAAAGCGTCTCTGGCTTACAGCCTCTGCTGCTTCTGTGCCAAGTTCAGAACACAGGAACCTTGAAAAGACGGCCCCTGGTCTGGTTGCTCTGATGGCTCGGGCTGAGGCTTACTGCTAACATTGGTGGGAAGCAGGCTGCAGGTCCTTTCTCTAGCCACCTACAGACAGACACATCTTAATCCTCTCCTCTTTCTCCTGTCCCATATCAGAGGAACAAATTTCTGGCTTGGGGAGCAGGTCCTACTCAAGCCAAGATACTTAGTCTTCCTGAGACTTCCTTGTAGAGCTTGGAGCTATTTCTACTTTCTGCTCTGCTACATCCCTGTCCTGAGCCAATGGATGAAAGGTGACGACTGCGTAATAGGAAAGGGGAGGCACAGGAAGCCCTATAGACTTGATCCAGGAACTGGAAAACCTCATACCGTCCATCTGCTTCTTACTAGCTGCTGGATCTGGGCAGGTCAGTCTGCCGTGTTTAAACCAGTGCTGATGGTTCCTACCCCAAAAGGCTGTGAGAATTAAAAACATGATATGGTGCCCTGGCCGGTGTGAGTAAGTGGTTAGAGTGTCGATCTGCGCACCAAAGTGTCATGGATTCGATTCCCATCAGGGTATCCATGGTCAAGCCCCGGCCCTGGTGCATGCAGGAAGCAATTGGTGGGTCTCTCTCTCTCTCTCTCTCTCCATATATACTGTATATTCTATCCTATATAATAAAATGGTAATATGCAAATTAACCCTCACACCCTCACAAGATGGCTGCCTACGACCAGGCTGGCAGGGGTTAGTGAGGGACGACCAAACGACTGAACAAGCAGGCTGCGTGGGGCGAACAGGCCCAGTGGGGGGAGGGGGGGGCAGTTGGGGCAACCAGGCCAGCAGGGGGGGCAGTAAGGGGTGACCAGGCTGGTGGGGGTGGGGGGCAGTTAAGGGCAGTCAGGCCGGCACGCAGAGGCAGTGAGGGGTGATCAGGCCAGAACAGGGGGCAGTTAGGGGCAACCAGGCAAGTGAACAATTAGGAGCCAGCAGTCCAGGATTGTGAGAGGAATGTCCAACTGCTGGTTTTGGCCCGATCATCAACAGGCAGTTGGACATCCCCCAAGGGGTCCCGGATTGGAGACAGTGCAGGCTGGGCTGAAGGGACACCCCCCACCCCCAGCACGAATTTTGTGCACTGGGCCTCTAGTATATATAACTAGAGTTACATATACTATAGTTATATATAACTATGTATATATATGGTAACTATATATACTAGAGGCCCAGCGCATGAAATCGTGCATGGGTAGGGTCCCTAGGCCTAGCCTGCGATCAGGGCCATCTTCCACCTGCTCACCAGTCCCCAGCCCCGTCCCACCACCGCCACCTACCCTGGTTCCCCGTTCGCCATCCAGCGATCGGAGCTGCAGGGTTGTTGGGGGGGGAGGGACCGAGAGGTGGTCAATGCACCTCATAGCGACTGGTCGAGCAGTCGTTCTGGTTGTTATGCCATTATGATCGCTGGGCTTTTATTATATAGGAGATATATATATATATATATATTAGTGTGATACACACACACACATACATTAGAGGCCCGGTGCACGAAATTCGTGCATGGGTGGGAGGGTCCCTCAGTCCGGCCTGTGCCCTCTCCAATCTGGGACCCCTTGGGGGATGTCCAACTGCCAGTTTAGGCCCAATCCCCACAGTCGGACATCCCTCTCACAATCCAGGACCGCTGGCTCCTAACCACTCGCCTGCCTGACTGATCACCCCTAACTGCTCTCCCCTGCTGGCCTGATCACCCCTATGCAGCGCCAGCACAGCCAGGTTTGGTGAGCCTGAGAGGGGGCGGTGAAGGATTAAGAAAAGACAGACAAGAGAAGAAAGCTGGGGCTGTGTGGGATGCTGCTCTCTCTGATGGAGAGGCAGCGCCAAGGCCTGCAAGCCGAATCTTTATTTTATAGCCAGATTCCACGAGGCAAAGTAAGGGCGTGGTTACAATGTTCTCCTGGGTTTCACATCTACTGAATTACATGCACTTGATCAATTTGTTTACTTGCTGCACCTCCCCCAGCTTATATCACTTAGCCACATGGAACCACAGGTTCAGACCATAACTTGTCCAAACACTGTAGCTGCTCTTCACAGCCCCTAACTGCCTTTCCTGCCGGCCTGATCACCCCTAACCACCTCTGCCTTGGCCCCTGCCACCGTGGCTTTGTCTGGAAGGACGTCTGGAAGGATGTCTGGAAGATGTCCCGTCTAATTAGCGTATAGCCCTTTTATTAGTACAGATGTATTTATCTGCCCCTCCTCCCTTTCTCCCTTCCACTCTCTAAAAATCAATGAAAAAAAATGTCCTCAGGCGAGGATTAATACACAAAAAAAATAATATGGTTGCCAAACATGAAAGTTTCCTGGCTCATAGCAAGCAGCAGAGTCCTGTCTATCTCCTCAGCAGCCAGCCCAGAGCTGGGCACATGGGAGGCAGGTGGAACTGGTGTAATCCATTGTAAAATCTAAACACTATTGAAATGCCTAACATTGTTATTTAGTCAGGCTTCCAGCTGCTACCTGTTGACGCCTTAATTTAACGTGTCCATTTACCAGAAAATATTTCTAAATGTGTCAAAGAAGGTTAGCCAATAAATATTTATTGAGCTCTACTAGAGCTCCAGTAAGGATGTAAAGAAATATAAGGCATGCTTACTCCCTTCAGAACGTTTATAATTTAGAGAAACAGGAAATTACAGGTTAAAAGCCAAGACAATAAAGAAAAGTAGGTCAAAGGACATCTCAAAGTAAGCCATGACCAGAAGCCAAAGGAGAGGAGCAGGTGTGTCAGGACACAGCGGGATTGAGGGCCAACTGGGTTGGGGTGTCCTGGAAGCCATCGTGCTGTGACAGGGTTTGGAGGTGGTTTACATTAGGTCGTCTTCACCTGCGCATAAAAGAAAAAATCAGAAAAAAAAATCCAAGATACTATAAGGCAGTGGTTCCCAACCTTGGCTGCACATTAGAATCCCCTGGGAATCTTTAAAATCCTGATTTCTGGGCCTCATCCTCCAGAAATTCTGTTTCTTTGTTATGGGGTGGGGCCACATTAGTAACAAAGAAACAGAATTTCCAGAGGATGAGGCCCAGAAGTCAGGATTTTAAAAAGATTCCCAGGGGATTCTAATGTGCAGCCAAGGTTGAGAAACGCTGCCATAAGGAGTAAGAACACCTGCTGTTTCACATAATGAGCCTGGCGTTCAGCTCAGAAGAACCCAGTTTCCACCCGTCTGTCCTGCCATGTTCAGCATATTGGTTTGTCTTCAGACTGGTCCCCTCAGGGAACCACAGCTCCAAGCTCAACAACTTGGAGTAGCACAAGAAAACTTACCAAAACCCTCCCAGCAAATGTCCCCTCCTTTCTTGGCCATATTGTCACATGCCCTGACAAAAGGAAGGGAATTACCAAAACTGGTCCAAACTAATTAAGATTCACCCTTGGGACTGGTGTGGGGGGCCCTTCCCTGAGTACACAGGAAGGGGAAGAATGTACATCCTAATACACTGGGTTTCTTCCAGCAAGTAAGAAGGGAGATGAGATTGCTTTAGTGAGGCAACCAGTAGTGTCTGCTGCACGGGTGCTATTGGGAAGGAAAAGGGATTTGGTGGCAAAACAGCACCTTCGCCCTAGCCAGTTTGGCTTAGTGATTAGAGCGTTGGCCTCTGGACTGAAGGGTCATGGATTCTGTTCCGGTCAAAGGCACATACCTTACCTCAGTTGCAAGCTCGATCCCGTCCTAGTCAAGGTGCATGTGGGAGGCAAGCAATCGTGTGTCTCTCACATGGACGTTTTTCTCTGTCTCTCCCCCTCTCTCCCATTCTCTCTAGAATCAATGAAAAAATATATCCTCTGATGAGGATTAACATCAATAAAAGAATAGCATCCTGGACTCTGAAACCGATTCTAAAACCCTGTCCTGTTAGTGACCTGAGCAAGTGGGTCAACTTCAGGAAGCCTTAGTTTCCTCATTTCTGACCAGGATAATAGTTCCTACCTAGATTGTTAAATTACATGAGGACAGGGACTCGAGCTTTGTACCTAGCAAGTACTCAATCCAATCCATTCATTGAATGAATTCATTCATTGGGTTAGTTGAGGATTTAATGAGTTAATGTATGGTAAGGGCTTAGCATAGTACATAGCCTATGTGTTCAAGAAAGTTAGCTTTTAGCCAGTCATTGTAGAGACATCAGGAACCCTCCACCTATGTCCATTCGCCGCTTTGTGGCACCTGTGCTGCCAGATTATCACTAGTCCTTGCTCATGCGAACGGAGAGTGTTAAGGAGACTGCTCCCAGTGGACTAGGGCTGGGCTGGCAAAGACCCTTACATCCTCTGCTGAAAAGAGGACACAATTGTGATCCAGCCCCTGGGACTCTGCTGTGTGTAACTCTGCTGTGTGTAACTCTGCTCTGACCAGTCTCTGAGCCGCCCCTCACATTGCTATTAATATCTCAGGGTCAAACTCCTGAAGTGCCTGGGACCAGCCTAGCAGACAGGGATGCCCATTTCACCTTTCTTTTTCACTCCGTCTCAGCAACAGCCTAGCCAGTTTCTGCTAGTCCCACCTTTTCCGTGCTCTGACAGAGATGGGTCAACCCGCCCATAGAGGCTTCTCCCAGGACAGGCTGGCCCCTAGGAAAGGCCTGCTCCCAGCCACCGAACTGGGGCGTGAGTGCTGACTCCCTCCTGAAGTCTAAAGGCCCGCTCTGTCCCAAGGGACGAAAGCCATCGGAGGCAGCACTCAGCCCATCAGAGCAGGTGTGGTCAGACCCCAACTGTGGGCTCCCTTCAGGCATCTGTGCAGTGTCACCCACCAACAGTCGAGCCAGAGCTGCCCCAGGAGTGCCTGCCCCAGCCACGGGGGTCACAGTGAGCGCCAGGGCAGTACTCTGAGCCTGATTCCTCATCTGTACAAATGGGGATCATAACATTGACCTTTTGGTGTTTTGAGGATTCAATGAACTAACAGGTGGAGAAAGCTCCTAGCCATACTATGCTGGCACATGCCAAATACTTCATAGAATTGTTTTCAGCTGCTGCCACCCCATCTCACAAAACCAAGTATTTTCACACTTCCATCTACTCCTGGAAAAGCAACCCATTACTTGAAGCATACTGTTTCTCCTGAGGGGAAACTCTGGAGGTCAACAGCAGAACCCCTAGCCGGGGTCACCCATAATGCTGATGAGATTCTGGTCTGTGCTCCCCCCTCTCATGCCCCCTGTAGCACCGTGATGGGCTGGGCAACATGGGAAGACCACCTGACCCTCCCTTCTCTGGGTGTCTCCCCGCTGACCATGCCACTGCCAGCTCTCTTCTGGCTTCCTCCAGTGCCCCAGCGACATGGAGGATGCTAAACCAGCTTTTCGGACATAAGCCCTGTTTTCTGTCAGACAGCACTACGGTCCCTTCGCTTCCTCCCACTCCCCTGCCCCTTGGTCCAGGCCGGTTTTGCAGCCCAGACGAGGCTATTGGAACGCCGCCACGTTCCCTCTTTGCTTTTAGGCAGACGGCCAGCCTTGGGCCTTCTGATCAAGGCCAGAGTGGCAGCAGCCTGGCAGCAGGGCTGTTGGTTGTAACTCCTCCCAGGCTTTTCCAATGTGCTCTAGTTAAAGGAACGAGTTCCTGGAGAAACCCCCCAACCTGCAGCCCAGTAGGCACTCCTATTCCATGGAGCATGATAGAAGCCCCTGCTGGCCATCCCCCACACAGCTGGCCCTGCCCCCAGGGCACTTCACTACCCTGGGCGCGCGTGCACGCACGCACGCGCACACACACACATACACACACGCTCACACACACACACTGGATGGGAGAAGGAGTGGGACCAGAGGAGTGGGCACAGAAGGTCCCCAGAGCATCTTTATCTGACAGGCCCGTAAGCATCCTTCCTACTGGACCTTCAGGACTTGACCTGGTCATCCTCCCGTTTGCTACCAACACCGTGGAGCCTGGGTAGGTGCCCTGGAGGCATCTGCTCCCCAGGCACCCCACCTGCCATGCAGGAAGCCATTTAGGAACATCTCTTGGAGGTGAGGCTCTTGCTTCTGGCCTGGCTCTCCTGGAGGCCCGGGGCTGAGGGACACTTCTGAGGTAACAGCAGCCTTGGAGTGCAGGAGGCGCCTCCAGTGACAACACCTGCTCGTTAATCCCAGGCTTTCTCTCTGGAGCCTGCCCTGGCTTGGATGGTAGGAGGTGAAGGCAAGCAGAATCTGTTCCTCCCTTCCTGGCCCTGAGGTGCGAGGTGTTGACGAGTGTAGGCAGGTGAAGACAGGCCCACTCAGCCGTCAGAAAACCTGTATAAGGCACCCTCTATCCATGCAGCACAAGAAGGTGGGAAGTGTGTAGAAGAATCTAAAGATCTAGAAAAATGTGGCAGTGAAAGGGAATTTTTCCCATATGCTAGAACCCTAGACTTTGTTTCTGAAACTTCATTCTTTGGGAAAACCTATGAAGCATGAGTTCAGGAAAATTTTAGGACTTCATTATTACATGGCCTTTCTAAACATATCTCCAGATGATTCTTTTAAAATCATGCAGTAAGACATCGTTGATGTGGGCAATCATTCCAGCTGAACCTGACTCACCAAAATGGTGCAGATGAGGCAAGTTGTTTTTGAGGCTGTAAGTATATATCCATTTTCAAAAACAAAAGAGCTTCAAGTGAAAGACTTTATTAAGAAACTACAGGCCCAGTGCACAAAAATTTGTTCACTGGGAGGGTGTCCCTCAGCCCAGCCTGCCCCCTCTCACAGTCCGGGATCCCTCAGGGATGTCCTACTGATGGCTTAGGCTACAGTCTGGCCTCCCTCTGCAGGAGGCGACCGGGCCAATCAGGGGAAGGCGCCGTCCCCATCACCAGCCACAGTCTGGCCTCCCTCTGCGGGAGGTGACCCCATTGCCCCACTGCTGCTGCCACTGCCAGCCGCTGTGGCTGCCGGTCCTCCTTGGCCCTCGCTGCTGCTGAGGCTTTGTCCAGAAGGATGTCTGGTCTATCTGGTCTAATTAGCATATTACCCTTTTATTAGTATAGATTGTTGCCCTAGCTGGTTTTGCTTAGTGAATAGAACATCAGCCTGTGGATCAAAGGGTCCCAGTTTCAATTCCAGTCAAGGGCACGTACCTCAATATGTTTCTCTCACATCGATGTTTCTCTCTGTCTTTCCCTCTCTCTTCCACTCTCTCTAAAAATCAATGGAGAAATACCCTTGGATTAAAAAATAAAAATAAGGAAGAAAAAAAGGAAGAAAGAAATTATAAGGACATCATCCTGACTGATTTGCATTGCTGCAACCCAGGGAGCCAAGATTCAAAGGCAGAAATGCCTGTGGTGACATCACCACTGCTGCCTTGACTAAATTACAGAAAACCACACTTGGGGCTTGAGGTAGAATGAACCTGTGGGACAGCAAAGGGAACCACAGGCTTGTAGGAGGGAAAACCACGTTCCAGTCCTGACTCTGCCTCCAATTTCATATGTGGCTTTGCTGAGTCACCTAATCTCTAGACTGCAGTTTTCTTACCTGGAAAGAGGGGTGGAGCTGATGACCTAGAATTCCTCTCAGCTCCATAATTCACCATAGTCCAAGTAGGGGTGGCCAGAGCACAGAACCTCTTCAGATGTTCATTCAGTCATTCATTCATTCAACAAAGATGATCATTTGCATGAGCATCTCCTGTGTGCCAAGCACCATGCTGGGATTCCTGCCCTAGAGCGCTCACAGCGTACTGGGAGGCGCAGAGAGGTGAGTCCACTGGGATAAAGAAGGGCACAGGGCACACCACTGGCCCAGGAGCAACAGGCAGTCAAGCTTCGCAGAGTTTTCTCCAAAGGCTGGCAGATCACACACTCCCCTTTCTACAACCTGTGAAAGAAATGGATGTCAGTTTGCAGATATTTTCACCAAATCAATAAGTCATGCAACATTATAGAGCAGAGGAATGAGACTGTGCAGGCCATCAGTTTTCAGAAGTCCCTTGCCGCGACCTGCATGGCTGAATTCAGGAACTGAAGGAGGGGCCGATGCACAAATGAAAATGCTACACAAGAAATATGAATTTAGATGGCATTGTGGGCCAGGTGGAGCCTCTTTCTTGAAGAGACACACCAACTTCTGGCCTGGTCCACTATTTATTTACTTGAATACACATTTGCCCTTTAGCAAGGCATACAGGCATATCAAAGGTAAAGTCTGGTAAACAGTAAAAGGATTATCAGGTTAGGAAATTGCCTTGAGCCACTGCTTTCTCAACATGAACAATCCGTCCTTAGTGTCAGCCCTGCTAATGCCCAAGGTCCATCGGCCTTCCGCGTTCCTTGGTGACAGTATTGGCAAGCAGTGGCTTCCCGCAGTCCATGAAGACAACACAAGAATCAACAATTACAGACTATGACACTCCAAAATTTAAAATTATTAGAAAAAGTGCCAAAGATGCTGTGGTGACCTTTGGCTGGTTTGGGGCCTCCATCACCCTTTCCTTTAGAAACAGCACCCTAATCTTCACCACATCGTGTCTGGTGACAGAAGCACTGTGCCCCGGCTACCCCACCACCACCAAAGGTGGATACATGGCCTGAGGCGGCCAACCAGATGCACCCTGCTCTGGACTAGGTGTGGAGGTGCACTAGGTGGAGTGTGTGGTGGGAGCACTTCTGTCCAGGTCAGTCCTGATGCCTAGAGACCTTGGGGCTGCCCTGGCTTCTGTCCTAACTTGATGCTCCAGACTTCTCATCAGTACTGGGAATTAGTTACCTGATGGCTATAAAAAAAAGTTCTTTCTTGCTCGAAATGGAGTTAAAGTGGGTTCCATGGCTGGTAGTTGGAGGACCTAATTGAAGTTTTTATGATTAATGCCATGTGCTCCAATACTGTGCAGTTCAATGTGTTCAGCTTGAGACCTTTGCACAGGAAGTGACTGAGGTCCCGGTTTTGGAAGATTAATCTGCCACCAGTTGGTAGGTGGATAAGAATAAGCAATGAGCAACACAGTCATGACAGCTAAGAAGAAAATTCATGTTTACTGAGCTCCTGTGCCAGGAGCTTTGTTCACTTAATTCCCACAATCCTGGAAGGTGGGCAAAATCACCCCCATTTTGTGGATAAGGAAATTGAGTTTAGTTGGTTAAATAACATGCCGAGGTCACTTGGTTGATGAGCAGAGCTGGGACTTGAAGTCAGGACAGCGAAAACTCATAGCCTGGGCTTTTAACCAAATGCCATGTTGCTTTACTATGGAAGAAAATGGATGAGTTTCCAATATAATATGAGCAGCCTAGTGCCACCTCGGAAATGAGGGCCAGGTTCCCACCTGTCAGCAACAGTGGGCCCTGGGAGCAGGAGCTGGCGGGTCAGGGGCCAGGATGGCACCTGCAATGAAGCGGCAGGGTGTTGGCCCCGCGGTGAGCTTTTCCAGGTTGACGGTCAAAGCCACGGAGAGGACGGTGTTCCACCCGCGCGTGGTAAGTGTGGGGAGAGAGGACTGGGGAGTCAGAGCTGAGCTTGGGCACCCACAGCTGGATTCTGGGAGAAGTAAAGGAGCCAGTGAAGGAGGCGGGAGGCTGGGAGAGAGAGGGCACCGCGGCAGGCCCGCTCCACCTGGAGCGCTCAGAAGGCTGACCGGTAGGTGCATGCGCAGAAGAGCTCACGATACTCACCTGCACACGCCCTGGTTTCTGACGGGGGAGGGGGCATGATTCGTATGGGGCGGTTGAGTGGCTGGTTTCACTGGTCCCTGCAAACCCAGGACGCCAGCGTTCACGCTGCCCAGCACTCCCTGTGTGCCACTCACAGCAAAACCAGCTGAGACCCGGCAAGGGAGCTCAGCCCAGCTGTGGTCAGGGCCAGCCAGGTCTGAATCCCGCAGCGCTGCGGGGGTGGGGAGCCTGGGAGGTCTGGCTGCGGGGCTGGGGGAGGCGCCCCCTGATTCCGGCAGGCAGCTCTTCCTCTCCTCCCGCTCAGTGAAGGAAGGCAGGGGAAAAGGCTTTTATAAATAGCTCCAACCCCAGCTGATTTGTAAATTCAGTGGGTTTGGTTTTGTTTTTTTTTTTATGTCAATGACATCACTCTCCTCCCCATGGCAACACTCGACGATATCAAAATTGCCAAGCAACGTTGGAGCAGGTCGCTGCCTGAGGATTTAATGGAGAAATCCCAAAGTGAGCCGGGGCGCGCGGTGGAGGAGGGGCGCGCCGTGGCGGGGAAGGAAGCTGGGGCCCGCCGCCCGCGCCGCCGGCCCCGCAGCCCTGCGCCCGCGGGAGCTCTCGGGCCGCGCTCCCGCTCGTAGCTGTGGAAGCAGGTGGGGGAGGGGCCGCTCCCCGCCCGCCGTGCCGGGAGCGGGAGCAGCCATCCAGGTGACTAAGCTGGCCCACTGGCACTGAGTCACCTGCTGGCCCGGGGGTTTCTTTCTTCTCTTTTGCATCTGATTATTTTGGGAGCTGGAAACTTGGAGCTGCATCTGAGTCCCGCCCCTTCCAGCCGCCCCTCCCTGCCTTGGGCTCCGAGGAAGATGGGACCTGCTGAGACTCTGCCACCCCTTCCTGAGGTTATAGAAGGCGCTGTGGGGGCCGGAAGTGCCATGGGAGAGACGCCAGCCACCGAAGTGCAATAGCCAAAATGGTGATCCGGCTGCCTTGTCCTCCAGAGGTGCTGGGAGAGGAGGGGAGTCTGGTCCATGCCGACTGGATTCCTCCCGGGCTGGCTTTGAACTCACCTCCCACGAGGTTTTTCTGTAAATGAGTGGCTTCTAGGGTCAGAGTGGCATTTGGAGAGCGAGGCTGGATTGGCTTAGGCCGACCTGGGCAGGTAGGTGGCTCTGTGCTGGGTGTGGCCCCACGTGTGAGAGAGTGTGTGTTGTCCCCGTGCTGAGGACAGCAGGGAGTCCACAGAGAGCCGAGGATGCGGGATTTGGCAGCAGCTCGTCCTAACTGATGCTGGGCCAGCCCAGGTCCTGAGACGGGTGTCGTGGAAAGGGACACAAGCACCTGGCCTGAGCAGGGTGAGAGCAGCGCCCGCTCAGACAAGCCCAGGCCCTCTGAGTCCACAGCTCAGACACGCGGCAGAATGCCGAGGCAGGGAGCGGTCCAAGGGGCTGGCCAAGGATGGAAGCCAACCTGCCAGCCAGCCGGACAGCACATCGCTGCTCCCTCTTCCGACAGCCCTGGGCTCTAAGGAGACAGCTTTCTACCCAGGAATGCTGTCACTCGCCCATGCAGTGCCAGTCAGCATCTATGTGTGTTCTCTGCCAAGCTCACAGGGGCGCGTTTCCTGAGAAGAGTGCCGGGCAGGGCACAGCTTCCCCATACTCAGGGCCCAGCCAGGGGCCACTGCTCAGCCTGGCCCCCACGAGGCATGCTCCGGTGCGTGTCAGGCCAAGGGGCGTGGCCCCCCACCCCCCACCCCGCCTCCCCCACACAGCTGGCAGCCTCACGGGCACACCGGTGAGTAAGCTGCGGAGGGAGGAGGCTGTGTGCCCACAGAGGCAGGACGACACCAACCAGGAGCCTTTGGGAGAAGCGGCTGGGTGAGAAAAGCACTGAGGTTTTCTTTTTCTTTTCTTTTTTTTCCCCTTTTTGCCTGAAGGGAGTGGCGCTTCCTGGGCTAGAGACAAGCACCAGCCTGCAGTGGGGAGCTCGAGGCCCAGCTGCCCGGAGGAGCGGCACGGTAAGGTCCCGGCTACCTACATAGGCTCGGGCTTCCCAGGCAGGGGTGGGGATGTGGAGGTGTCCAGGCGATGTGCCATCTGGACAGGGGCAGCAGCTGTGGGTTCCTGTGGGCCCCATCCTACCTGCCACTCCCTTTCCAGATGGATTTTGAAACATCCCAGTCCAAGCTGGCCTCTGGGTTCCCAGCTAGAGAGCGAAACGCTTATTTCTGCTGTTCCCGCCCGCCTGTGCCTCCCCTCCTGCTGGGCCGACCCTGTGCCACCAGGACACCCCTCCAGGATGTCCTCTTACCCTACCACCTCGAGGACGCTCTCCTCTTGTATTCATCCCACAGATATTTACGGAGCATCTTTGGGGCCCAAGCTCCAAGTCATGCCCTTATGCAGAGCCTAACCGGGCACAGATGCTGACCCTGACACTCAGCGGCAGGCCGGGTTCCGGGGGCCTGGCTGAGCAGTGAGGCCTTGGGCTCTTCACTTCTGCTGCAGGCGTTAGCGTCCTGGTTTGCTCTAGGGTGTCAGGCCCAGTGAGCTTGGGGTGTTAAAGTGCCGGGGCCCAACCAAGAAGCAAGGCTAATATAGCGTGGTTTGTTCTTCCCTGGTGTCACACACTAAGGCCGGGGGCGGGGGGGGGGGAGGGGGGGGGGCGGGCTGCTTGGGTTCTTTTCTACGCCGGGAACTGGGCTCTAAGAGTTGAAGATAAGCTCTAGGCTGCCAGGTCCTTGGGTCCCTGGAAGCTCATCAAGCTGGGAATCAGGCCTTTGGGCCAAGCAAGGGGTCCCTCTGCAGATCAGGAGGGCAAGCGGGGAACCCTAGTGCCTAGTCAGGACTGGGTGAGCACCAGGAGCAATGCTTCTGTTCTGGAAGCACCTGATTTGGGTGGGAAGCTGTGTGCCCCTGTGGGTAGCCACAAGGGGGGAGTGTGGGGGCTGCATGGGTCCCAAGGACAGACTGACTCTGTGCACTGAGTTCCTGGGACGTGCCAGGCATAGAGAAGGTGCTGCAGGAGGGGCACATGAGCCCAGCATCAGGATGAACCCTGACATGTCCCCACCTGGCTCCAGGATGAGCAAGTCCTGCTCTCCCCCCTGCAAAAGGTGACTCCAAGCCTGGGGGTGCGGGGGGATGTCTCTCGTGTGTGCAGAGCTGAGCAGCGGCTGGTGCCCAGTAGCTGGTGCCCAGCTGGGTTCAGAGTGGCAGAGGCTGTGGAGTGCCTGACAAACAGCAGGCTAGCAGGGTGGCAGCTGATGGAGCCAGGAGGGAGCAGAAGGTAGAGGCCAGGTATGGGGGCAGGAGAGGGAAAGCCTGCCTGGAGTTTAAGATGGCGGAGGGAGGCCCTGGACACTGATTGTCTCATGCCTGCCCACCTCTGTGGGACAGCCGGCAGGGAGTGGGCGGAGACACTGAGAGACTGTATTCCTTACCCAAGGGGCCCAGAGACACCTCTAGCACACTCTGTCCTGGGTGCAGAGGCCCGAAGGCCTTGTGGAAAGCTGTCCTGCGGCCTGAAGCAGGGCCCTTCTCACAGGATGCCCTCTCCACCAGGAGTGGGAAGGCCCAGGCCTCAGGAGCCGTTTCTAAGTCTTGGGCAGTATGAAGGGTGCTGACAACCCTCACCCACAGGCATTCCGCAGCTGCCCCTGTGAGGGCTTTGAGAAGAGAGTTCATGTCTGTGACCCAGCCTTGGTGGAAAGAAGTGGGCCACAGGCTGGAAGAGCATGGAAAGGTGAAAGCTTCAGAGGCAGGAAGAGCTCTCAGCCTCCTGGCCCCCGCTGGGCCTCCTGCCTGGGAGAGCAGGCTGACTGGAAGCCCCTCTTCCGAGCTTAGCCCTGGGGCCCATTAAGGGCTAAGGTGAGATGTGAAGGGTGTGACAAGAAGGGGACTATGTCTTTTCTTGGCAAGATGAGTGCTCCAGGCAGCCCTTGGAGATGGCAGTTGGCACCTTGTTCTGGCTCACTTGCTTGTAGGCAGAGAACAGGGATTGCCTCCTAAGTACAAAACACGGGTGGCAGGAGCAGGGGGTGGGAGGAAGTGCCACGAAATGACCAAGACAGAGCCCTTGCCCTGGGGAGTGTACAGTCCTTCAGCAGAGGAGGGAAAAGAAAGCTGAGCATGGGGCCAACCCCACCCGAAACCAGCCGAGAGCCATGATCAGCAATGGGCGGGGGTGGGGGTTGCCCTTCTTTTCACTCTGGGTCCCTGATTCATCACGGTAATTGTTAGCCATTGAGTCCAGATAATTTATAAATTTAGACCAGTACCAGGAGATGGTTCTTAACATAGAACTTTATAAAGATGAATAAAAAAAGATTAGCCAAGAGTGAAAACACAAAGGAAGAAATAGCTTCTACTGTTATGGGCAGAAGACAGATTCTCAGAGTGATATATAGGAAAAGGCAGAATAGTGGATGGTTAACAGCAGGTGAGTGTCAGGCCCGGGGCTGCCTCTTCCTGCCTGGGTGACCTCAGATAAGTTACCTCATCTCACTAGGTCTCAATTTCCTTTCCTGTCCAAGGGAGATAATTATAGTGCCTATGAGTTAGGGCGGTTGAGAAGATTAAGTAAGGCTATATGCAAATACCCTTAGCAGCATGGCTGGCACATAAGTGCTCAGCAAAGATAATGTTATCATTGCGATGAATATTACTGTTAGAGGAACAAAGTGCCAGGAGGGAGAGACCACACTGGGGTTTTCAGGGGAATCAGAAAAGGCTTCATGGAGGAGGTGGCTTTGGAAGAACCCTTCCCTGAAGAAAGCTAGCTTTTAGAATGCTGATAGATCCATGCCCAATAATGCTGGGAAGGAAAGTACTACCAGATCCACTCTTTTCCAAATAGCAAATTGTTTATCCACTGAAATTCTCTAAGGAATGATTTGAGCCTATTAAGAGTTTCCTTCTTTTGGGGGGTTCTAGAGTTTGAAGTCTTGAGAACTTGACGTGAACTGTATATAGTGAAGGAATCAAAAGTCTGACTGTGGTCACACTCTTCTTTGGGCCTGCAATCTTGTCACAGGGTGGCCCTGATTCCTTGAAGAACTGCATACTAATGAGCCCCATCTAAAGCACACACTTGGAGGTGCTTCGTACAAAAGGGCCAGCCTAGAGACCACACCAATCTCCTCGACTACCATGACGTGACTTAGAAATGCCCAAGAATCATAAGGCTCAGACTCAAAGGGTTATCATTCTATGAATTTAAGAAAGGTAATCCCAGGTTCTGTTCACCTAGAACAGTGGTCGGCAAACTGCGGCTCGCGAGCCACATGCGGCTCTTTGACCCCTTGAGTGTGACTCTTCCACAAAATACTGACTTCTGCGCATGGGCCACGAAGTTTCAATCGCACTGTACGTGCGCACCCGCACGTGGTATTTTGTGGTATTTTGTGGAAGAGCCACGCTCAAGGGGCCAAAGAGCCGCATGTGGCTCGCGAGCCACAGTTTGCTGACCACGGACCTAGAACAAGGCAAACCCAGAACATGACAGACTTTCATATCCTGGGGGAATTAGCATACAAAAAAACAAACAAACAAACAAAAAATGGGTTCCCTCATAACTACATGTGGCCTCATCAGCCCCAGCAAAGGGACACCCACACTGGCCAGCATCTATACTAATAAAAGGGTAATATGCTAATTAGACCAGATAGACGGGACATCTTCCAGACGTCCTTCTGAACATCCTTCTGGACACAGCGGCAGTGCTGTGAGGGCTGAGGGCTGGCGGCACAGGAGTGGGAGAGACCGCGGCATGGGCCTGTCCAAGGTCAAGGCCCCTTCTGCAGAGGCAGCCACAGAGGCAGCGGCGCGGTCCCGTCCTGGTGCCAGGCCTCCACAGAGGCTGGACGGGATGCAACCTGCTGTGCCTCAACCTCCCACAGCCCCTCCCCCAGCTGGCCTGGCCCCAGATCGCCTCCCACCCACCAGTGGACGGGGCCAGCGCTAAGAAGTGAGGGCTGAGGTCCAGCAGCTGCAGTGGCAGGCTGGGCTGAGGGACCCCCCCACCCCCAGTGCATGAATTTTCGTGCACCGGGCCTCTAGTTTTCTATAAAATCTCATTATGACAAATCAGGCAGTGCAAAGACCCAAGTCTTTATAGAAAGACAACGAGGACCTTTTTGTACACCTATGGGTTCTCTGTGGCAAAACTGCCCCCTCGGAGTGCTGTGTCATCGGCAAATGCCTGCATCTTCCTGCTTGGCTCTGGTTTGCCCAACCCTCAAAGCACTCAGGCCCCTGAGCCTCTGGCTAAGGGGGTGGGGCAGGGCTGTGATCTGCACACTCAGGCTGTCCTGGACCTGGAGTGGGGGCCTCTGGGTGCTCAGAAAAGAAAGTCCAGAAAGCTCAGGTCAGCTGCCACATGGTTCCGGTTTCTAGTCCCAGTGCAGCAGGTCCCCCCAAGGCAAATAGCAATGAACCAGTCACCGTGCTCACGGCAGCCTGCCTGTGTGCCCCGTTCCTGAAGGCTGCAGCAGCGGCAGGGTTAAAACCAGAAGGACTGGTTCTCTGGTTCAGCTTCCTGGCCTAGAGCCTCCAGCCTCCATTTTCTTTCTTTCAGCTTCAAATGAGGCTTCAAGTGGAATTACGCAAAAAGGCGCAGAGGGTGTAGGGAGCCGGGGACCCGTTATGCCACAGCCTCCCTGACCATCAAGAGCACAGTCCCAGGTCAGTGGGTAGAAGCACAGAGTGGAAAGGGCTGCTCCAGAAAGGAGCTGGCCTTGGATTGCTGTGGCACATGCAGGCCAAAGGAAGTCCCCACGAATGTTTAATCCAGCCCCCAAACTGTTAGAGGAAAGAAGAGCCCCAGAGAAGGAAAGTGGGTCCTGGGAGCGCACGGCTAGCGGCAGCAGGGCCAGTTTCAGGCCTGGGTCTCTGGCTCCGTCCAGTACACTCACCACCCAGACTGCCCTTCCATAGGCAGCAGCATCAAAGGCACCCCGAGGAGGGACAGACACTTGATGGCTTGAGAGAGGTGGCCTGACCTGACAAAGTGGGAGGCCAGACAGGTCCCAGCACTCCTCTGTGCCTCCTGCCCTAATGGGGCCCTAGTCCTGCCACCCCTGCCCCCATCTTGCTCCACATGGAGCCCCAGCTCAGCTCCTGCTCAGTCAACAGAGCCCCCAAGAAGAGGCTCTACCCACCCCACCCAGGCCACTCTCTGAGTGTAAATGGATGGACTCAAGTTGTATTTGCCCTGGGAAGCACTTTACATTTTAACTAGAAGGCTGTCATTGCCTTAAGCCAGAGAAGGAGGGAATGATGAGGGCATCTAGGAATGAAAGGGAAATCTGGGCAGAGGTTAGGGGAGGCAGCCTTTTCAACGGTATATACTCTGACCCCAGGCAGGAGTATAAACGTCCAATGGCCATCATCAGATGTTGGATCTCAGAAGCAGGAGGCCTGTCATCTGTCACCCTATCACCAGGCCCAAGTGGACAAGACAACTTCCGTATTACACTGCAGTGGGTCTTACTGGAGATGGTGTGTCTGGGGTCAGGAATGGTGGAGAAAGGTGGAGGTCTCAGACCCGGGGGAGGGATGGAGCCAAGGCCAGGAGAACAAATGCAAGGCCAGGAGAGCGCAAGGGTGCGGGCTTCTGTGGAGGAGGGGGGTCAGGACAGGAGGAGGAGCTGCCTCCAGATGGTCCATCATCCCAGCAAGGGCATCATGCCAGCCACCAGTGAGGGCGAAGCCATACACGCCAGGCCCCTGCATGTCAGCACTCACATGAAGGTCCCGAAGGCTGCTACCATGGGGCAGTCAAGGTGTGGGCCAGAGACTCAGAAAGGAATGACCCTGAGAAGGGAGGGCAGCAGCTGCCTGCAACCCCTCCAGGACCCTCTGAGCACAGCACAGCGCAGGGCAGACACAGAAGGCAGAGTCCAGCGAGCTCTACAGCCAGGTGATCAGTGCTTCCGCAAGACCACACAGCCCACAGCCTGTGAACTTAGAGTTAAGGCACTGCAGCTGGAGGGCTGTGCATGGGGCTTCAGCAGCCAACACTGTGCTTCCTCAGGCTCTTTCCTTTCTCTGGCCTGAGCCCTTACCCGGCCACAAGCCTCCTACTCCCCCCCACTCACCCGTCCTTCCTTAAAGTCAGGCCCTGGGCACCCACTCCAGACTGGGGCAGCCACCAGAGGCTCAGGAGGGAGAGAAAGGACAATGAATGGCTTCCATTCAAGGAAGCTTCCAGCTGTTAGTTCTGCCAGCAAAATGCCAGCCAGAGAGCGAAACTGCCAGCAACAGACATTTGGATGGCACTTTGGAGCCCATTAAGAGTAGAACCTGCAAAGTGATCATAGTGAGAAGATATTAAGTGAATTGATCATGTCTCTAAAAATGAGTGTCCTCAGCACAGAGGTGACTCTCTCTTTTCCCAGCCCTCCCCAGGGTGGCTTATAGCCCCTTGTACCTGGGAAAGGTGCCCAGCCTGTGCTGCCCTTGCTTCAGCCCCTGGGGGTGGGTGGACGGTGGCCCCTGCATCTGAGTGGCTTGTCCAGGTCACCAGGCCCCTTTGGGAAGTCAAGCAAGTCTGGGCCCAGTGTCAGTTTGTGTTTGGGGAGGACTGGCCTTGTGTATCCCGTTGTCATAGGGAGCCTATCACAGGTGCAGAGCTTGAGAAAAAGATGGAGAGAGGCTAGAGCAGCGGTTCTCTACCTGTGGGTCAAGACCCCTTTGGCGGTCGAACGACCCTTTCACAGGGGTCACCTAAGACCATCCTGCATATCAGATATTTACATTACGATTCATAACAGTAGCAACATTACAGTTATGAAGTAGCAACGAAAATAATTTTATGGTTGGGTCACAACATGAGGAACTGTATTTAAAGGGCCAGAAGGTTGAGAACCACTGGACTAGAGGCTTCTGGATGTGGAAGTCTCCCTCTACTGAGGTTCAGGGCAGCAGCCAAGCAGGGGAGCCCCATGGACTTTTCCCAAATACCTAACTGGGTCTAGACAGTGCTGCCCCTGGGCTGGGTTCTCTCTCCAGGATCTGGAGGGGCTAGACCTGTAGAACTGACTTCTTAGCTAGTTCTCCTGGAAGAACCCTGGCATCCTGCCCTGGGGCACATGGGGCTCAGTGGCTCCCCATGGCAACTACAAGCGTGCATGGCATGGCAGAGGGGACTCTCCTCCTCAGTCCCTGTAGCAGCTGTGAGGGCCAAGGGTCAAGAACTTTTCACCCGGTTTGGGGTGCTGATCCTCCGGGCCCCTGCACTCCAATGTCCTAGATCTCATCATTTCCCCACCTTCTGAACGGAAGCTGGCCCATTATACACATCCCTCCCCTCTTATACACATCAAGAAGCTGAGGCTGAGACAGGCTGGCAGTGTAGAGCAGGGGTCCTCAAACTTTTTAAACAGGGGGCCAGTTCACTGTCCCTCAGACCATTGGAGGGCCGGACTATAGTTTAAAAAAAAACTAGTCGGCTGCTAAGCAACAGGCAGCGGCAGCAAAAACACCCGGCGGGCCGCATGTGGCCTGTGGGCCGTAGTTTGAGGACCCCTGGTCTAGAGAGACAGAAGGGCTCCGAGCGTGCAGGAAGCCATGTTATCTACAGCTAATCTCTCTCTCCTCTGCTTAAGGACCCCACAGGCCTGGCAATGTTAACTCCCTCAACTCACGCTCCCAGGCCCTCAGAGGTGGCCACCTGCCTCTCAGCCTCATCAGCAGAGAGAGATGGTGAGGGACCATCAGGGTGAGGGACATTGCTCCGGCCACCCCAAGAACAGGAAGGGACAGCTGTTGGACAGCCTGGAAGAGAGGGAGATGAAGGAATCTATAATAATGAAAGCATAATATGCTAATTAGATAAGATTGACGAACGACCTTCCGGACGCCATTCCAGACATCCTTCTGAACCAAGCCCCAATGGCAGGGGCCAAGGCAGAGGTAGTTAGGGGCATCAGGCAGGCAAGCGAGTGGTTAGGGGCAATCAGGCAGGCAGGTGAGTGGTTAGGGGTGATCAGGCAGGCAGGCAAGTGGTTAGGGGCAATCAAGGCAGTCAGGTGAGTGATTAGGGGTGATCAGGCAGGCAAGCAAGTGGTTAGAGGCAATTGGGCAGGCAGGCAGAGGCAGTTAGGGGTGATCAGGCAGGCAGGTGAGTGGTTAGGGGCAATTGGGTAGGCAGGCAGAGGGGTTAGGGGCGATCAGGCAGGCAGACCAGTAGTTAGGAGTCAGCGGTCCTGGATTGCAAGAGGGATGTCTGACTATCGGGCCTAAACCAGCAGTCAGACATCCCCCAAGGGGTCCTGGATTTTGAGAAGGTACAGGCCAGGCTGAGACATCCCCCACCCGTGCAAGAATTTTGCGTACCGGGCCTCTAGTCTACTATAAAGACTGCCCCTCTCCTAGGGCCAGAGGCTGCCTCTCTTCCAGGCTCCAGGGGGTTCCTCCAGCCAAGCAGCAAGCAGGTGAGCCAGGCCCCACCTTCCCAGCAGTGCCTGCATGTGGGTCTCCTGGTGCTGGGCCCACGCTGGGTCTGTGAAGGACACAGGCTGGATGCCGGGACTTCAGGCAGGGTGCTGACTCATGACTGGGGCAGTCCAGCACCTGGTTCCTAGCAGAGGCTCAGGGACAGGGTGGGAGCACCGGAGGCCCCCTCTGCCCCTCACACCCATTGCTGTGTGAGGGTCCTCACGCCCTCATCAGAAATGAGGGAGGGTTATCCCCCACCGCTCAGTGTCACATGACTTACCCATCCAGGGTGGCACAAGAAGGCCAAAGATCAGTGCCTCCCCCAGCAACTCTTCCCAGGAACTTAACCCGACTTGGTCAAGTCATATCAGACAATCCTTGGAACCAGGGGCCTCTGAGCAGGATGGAGTTAAGAGAACAGTCTGGGGGGATACACTTGGGTTGAAAATCTGGCTCCACCACTCAGTCACCACCAGACCCTGAGCTGGTTCCTTAACCACTCTGGGCCTCAGTTTCCTCATCTGGGGGGAAGGGAAGGTCGTCCTCTTCGACCGAGCGCGCAGCTTCGGGAGGGACGCACATGGATCGGTGAGGGAGGAGGGGGACACCCGCCTAGCCAGCCAGATCAGCCGAATCAACCCTGGCGATCAATGGGGTGACAGATGTCGCAGCCAGATCGCCCTCACATCCAGTTTCCTCATCTGTAAAATGAGAACAATAGTATCATTCTTCTGTGCCAAGGTTGTGGCAAAGACTTGGGTGAGATAATGTGTGTAAATAGCTTAGCACGGGGCCTGGCCCACCGGAAGCATATAATTGGCAGTAATAATAATTACTATTATTATTAATATTACTAGAGGAGGGCAGAGTCCTCCAGAGAAAGGAGCCCTGGGAGTGAGTGAGCTTGTCAGCAGTCTTCCTGATCCCCAGGCAGCTTTTCAAGTCATGCAGCAGAAAGTGCAGGGAAAGGGTAATGTGTTTGTGTTTCTAAACCACAGTCGATCCGTATCTTTCCTCTTTGGTCCTAACTCAGGCTCCCAGCCCTAGCTGTAGGTGCTCAGACGTTACAGCAGGCCCCGACAGCCACAGGCTGAGAATGAGCCAGGAAGCGCCCGCCCCGCCCAGCGTGCCTTCCCAGACAGTTCGGGTTGGCCAGTGCCCCAGTGCTGGTGGGGCTCCAAGAGCCACTGGCGGTGGTGAAATGTCAGTTCTCAGTGTCCCTGTCTAGAGCTCCTGCCCAATTTGTAGAATGGCAGCGTATGGACAACTCCCTCGACCTGAATGCCTCTGCCAGCTGCCAGGGCTCTTCAAAGGAGGGTGTGCCTGGTCCCTTTCCCTGTGCCCAGCACAGCGCCATGGGAACAGGGCCAGAGGGAGGCACGTGGATGCTGGAGGAGATGCTGTCCTCCAGGCTGTTCCTGCCACTTCCTGCACTCTTGTTCTGCCCTCTCATCCTGGACAGGGCTGAGTTGGGGGTGAATCAGAGGAGGATAGAGAAGGGGGATCACACATAGGAATTAACCACTCAGGACCTAGTCTGCACATCCCAGCCATCCTAATTTGCAGAGGTCACCCGGCCCAGGGGCGCTGACCCACCTGTAGATGCGACCACAAGTGCAGAAACGTGGGGTTGTGATGGGCCGGCGAGTCCTCTCTGTCTAGCCTAGTATCCAGTACGGGAACCTTAGCTCTAGCATACCTGATCGTTATCTGGGGTCTTCAGTGATGGGGGGAGGTGGGGTTCATGGTCAGTCTTACCTCCATGATCAGTCTTATTTGGAAATCTCTGACTCTCCGCAAACCCCATTGATGTTCCAAAAGGTAGGAGGACCTCAGGGTTACCTAGACTCACTCCTTACAGGATGAGGATGGGACTTGGCTAGTAGCCTTTATGGGATACCCAAGCCTGGATTCAAACCAAATTAAATACCAGTTCACTTTTGATAATATTCTAATGTTCACACTTTATCACAGTTCAACAGTTCAGAAGTACCGCTTGGAGTTGTCGTTTTGATATATAAGGTATTTGTATAAAAAGAATGAATTCATGTGTGCATCTGTGAGTCAGTAAAATATAATTTAGGGTGTTGATTCTAGGTTCAACAATGTTAGGCATTTCATTCTAGCTTTGGTTCATGGATCATTTCAAATCCTCAGCAACCAATAGTCCCTGCAAACCACCCCCCCACCCCCACCCCCACCCCCCACAGCATAATGGGCTTTCCAAAGCCAGGACTCCTGTGTCCCTGGGTAACTAAGCTTGGAGAAAGCCATATTTGTATCACAGGCCCCTTTGTCCTTGGCTCCGCAGGCAGCTTCCTGGTGGGGGTGGGGGTGGGGTGGGGGGTGGGAAGGGGGAGGTCAGAGGTTGGCTAACAGAGTCAGGCTAAGGTGTGGCCTGAGGAAAGAGAAAGAATCCCCTTGGGAAAGACACGGAGAGGAGAGGAGACAGAGGGTAAGGAGAGGAGCAGAGACCTGCCTGCAGCTGCCCCAGCTTCCACACCAGGCTCCCACTCACAGGCCAACATCTCCAGCGGGCACCGCCACGCTTCCCCACAGAGGCTGAGGGCACTGGGGCTTGTGGTGCAGCCAGACAGGGCGCAGGCCTGTTTGGGGCGGGCGAATTCCCACTCACCACCTTAGCTGTGTTTGGCAGAAGTCTAGAGTAAACTGTGCATAAGCAACAGAGCCCATATGCAAACGCGGTATCCATAAATTGCATTGATATATCTAAAGGATCAATGAACAAAAATGACACATGACAGTAGTGACCTCAGTTAACAACTGAAGTTTGAAGTTCCCAACAGTGACAGAAATCTGCAGTCCTGGGTCCGCTTGCTGTGACTGCAGCCACCCAGCCTCTGCCTGGGGGCCATTTGGAGTGCAGATGTGCTGAATCTCCAAGCCAGAATCCTCTCAACACCCAATTGGACACAGGCCTTCCTGGGGGCCGGGTCTAGGACAGCAAGGGTCTTCTCACTTCCCTGTTTGGGGAAGAGACAGGCAGGTGGTCCCTCCCTCCCCCCTCCCGCCTCCCCCACAACATTAATGCACAGGAGAAACCACCCTCCGAGCCAGAGGAAGCAGGGCAAAGGGCAGCCAGGAGTGAGCCTCTCCGCACAGCCATCCTGCTCCTGGGCCAGGGCACTGCTGGGCACAGCGATGGATGGATGGATGCGGGCTGTGGAGCCGAGCCCCACCGTTTGGGTGCAGGGCTCCTGAAAGCTTTCTTTCCCCCAGAGGTCCCCTACCTGAAACCAGAGGGTTCTCGGAACTGAGCAGGGTCTGACAAGGAAACTGGAATCTCGTTCATTCCAGCTTTCCTGCCCAAGACCGTCTTAGGGCCTCGTCCAGCCAGACGGACAGGCCAAGGTGGCAGGTGGCAGGTGGCAGGACTCCAGCCGGGGCTCTCCAAGGGGGTGTGGGTGGGCCCGCAGCACCTCCAGGGCCTGGAAGGAGGCGGCTGGAGCATCTGCAATGCAAATGAAGGAGTTAATTACAGAGAGGGGCTCAGCGGATAATCAGGTCAGGCCCCGCCAGGCGGCCCAGGGACCCCCAGGGACTGGGAGCCACCGGCAGGTCACAGCGGGGCATGGCTGGGGTCGGGGTCCTGAGTCGAAGGGCCCGAGGAAGCGGGAGCCCCGCGTTAGAAAGGGTTGAGCGTGGAAGCGCCCCTCGGGCAGAGAGGCTCACGGCCATGGCCACGGCCCCCCGCGTTCTGGGGCGGCTTTTCCAGGGCTCTGTTCGCCGCCGAGTCCTACCTGGAGCCACACCCTGAAATCAAACTCGCGGCCAGGTGAGGCCGGCGCTGCACCGACTTGTACTAGTCAGCGCGGCCTCCCTCGCGCTCCCGGCGCCCAGGTCCCTCCTGCGGAGGGCGGGCCTCCCTGCCTCTGCGAGGGCTCCGAGGCTTCCTGCTCGCAGGTGGGTGCCCCAGCCGACCCCTGGAACTGGCGGTCCTCCCCGGGCTGGGGCCGGGACGAACGAGCGGGCAGGCCTCCCCGTACGCGCGGCCCCTTTTCCCGGTTCTCATTCTCCGCAGTTCGGGCCGCCAGCGCCGGGCGAGGCGCCAGAGCGCAGGGCCGGAGAGGTCGGGCTCGGCGACCGGCACCCGCTCCACGAGGGCGCCCGGCGCAGGGGTTCCCGCCCGGTCGGCGCCTGCGAGGTGGGCTCTGGGGCTGCCGTGGTTCCAGGGTGGCGGGACCGGGACCGGAAGCGCTGCGCGTACTGTCCCCTCCTCCCCTTGCGCCGGTGGAGATACCGCCGCCTCCCCTTGCACCTGAGCAAGTGGCTTAGTGGGGAGGCTGGTCTGGGGCGGGTTGAATGCTCTGGATTTCGGCCATGCGCAAAATCCACACGTATGGCATTTGTCACAATGACTTTCTTATCTGTTTCCCCCCAGGCCCACGGGACTGGCCGGGAAGGTCCTTAGTCTTCCCTCTCCTGGTGCCTGAGAGCTCTGCCCACTGAAGGGTAAGGAGCCAGGAAGAAGAGGAGGCAAGGAAGGCAGCCCGCGGCAGGTGAGTGAGGGACCGCCAGCCCTGGCAGGGTGTCCAGGAGACCAACATGAGGGACAGGTTGGAGGGGCAGTGAGGCCTTCTTGGGCTAGCCCATTCTTGGTACTGCTAGGCAACAGTGATCCCCCCCCCTTTTTTTTTTTTTAAATGTTTTTATTCTAGTGAGAGAGGAAGGGAGAGAAGCATTGAGCGGTTGCCTCCCCCAGGCACCCTGCCTGGGGATTGAGCCTGCAACCTGGGCAGATGCCCTGACCAGAATCGAACCAGGGCAGCAGCGGTTCCTTTTAGGTGCCATGTCTCAGTCCTTAGTGGATGTACATTGTTACTTCCATCGCTTCAGCCCACAGCAGGCCACTGAGCTCCAAATGCCCCGCCCTGGCCCCTGGCCCAGCCTCTGCATGTCATCAGGTCTGATGCCCGTCTGGGGCAAGACAGTGTCACCAAAGCCCTGCACTGAACTCTTGCTTGGGAAAGAGGCTCCCGAACAGGAAGGGCAGTAGCAGGCCCAGCGCCGGTGCTGAGTAACGCATTCCCCAACCTGCTAAAATCCCTCCAGGTTTTCTGGCAACCAGGGTGCAGCATCCAACCCGGATGTAGATGCTGCGAGGAACACTAAGGGCCGAGACATAAAGAGCTCCCAAGACGTGGACTGCACTCCCTGTATCTTGCCCCCTCCTGGCATTCTCTTGGGCTCGTCTGACGTGCTTCTCTAGGTGGGGGAGTTGGGACTGTGTGTGCTCAGGTCTTTTGTGGCGGGTGCAGCATACACTGCGATGCTGTGCGTTCTCATGCCGTGCACAGGACAGCGGCTGAGCACCCATTCGGAACCAGAAAAAGCGGGGTTCGAATCCTCACTTCACCTTTGATCGCTTAGGCAAGTTGCTTTACTTCTCTCCCAACTTGAACGTCCTCGGCGATAAAATGGGGAGGATCATGCTTTCCTCACGGGATAGTTGTGAGGAGTCACAGTGAGACATGAGAGCAGCCCAGCAAGGGACCATGTCTCACCTCCACTTGTCAGTATTGGAAAAGCGGAAGCTACCTGAGCGCTCCTCGCTTGGAGAACTTGGAGAACGGTCTGACTGTGTAGCAGGACATTGTGGAGGCCGTGAGAGCAAAGCAATGGGAAAGCAGTAAAGGCAGAGTGTCCATGGGGGCAGGTAGTGAGGCGGCGCGGGGAAGGGGCCATTTCTGGAAGGGGATCTGAATTTGGAGGCAGAAACAGCAGCATGCTCTGTACATGTCACATATGGTCACATGTTCATGGGTGATCCTGGTCACAGGTGTGGCCTGGGGTAGGAGGAGCCTCTGGCTTGAGGCTTTCAGTCCTATCTCTCAGTAGCTGTGTGATCTGAGACGGGTCATTTAACTTCTCTGGGCGTGACAGAGGAGAGGGGCTTGGAGCTTGGAGTTGGAGAGATCTGAGTTTGAACCCCAACTCCACACTTACCACCTCAAACAGTTACTTCTCTCCAAGCCTTGGTTTCTTACCTTGCAAAACAGAGCTTATAATATCTCCCTCATAGAGATGTGACCATTAAATGCACTAGTAAAAAGCACCCACCCAGCACAGTGCCTGACGTGTACAGTGTATATCCCTTTCTCATCTCCTCCTTCCTCTCCCCAGCCTCCTGTCATCTTTAAAATGCACCCAGTAAAGCAGGATTGGCCCAAGTCACAGTGGTATTGTGAGCATAAAGTGAGGAGGAAGACAAAGTAAATATAGAAAGTTAAGGGCTGTATAAATATAATCATGCGTGTGTGTGTGTGTGTTGTGTGTGTGTGTGTGTGTTGTGTGTGTGTTGTGTGTGTGTGCGCGTGTGTGGTGTGTGTGTGTGTGTGTGTGTGTGTGTGTGTGTGATTGGGGACCTAATTTTGTGAGTAGGGACTCTAGAGGTTCTTTCTAGGCATTGAGAACTCTGGTGAGCTCAGGCCTCTGCCTGCGGAGGCTGTTGAAAATCTGGGCTGGTGAGGAGGTGCCTGGCCTGCGGCCCTCCCAGGAAGGCCATTCTTCTCTCTTCCCTTGGAGATAACCCCGTGCCCAGGAGAGCACAGCACTGTGGACCCAGGAGGGGGTTAGAATTTCGAGTACAGCGAACAGAGGTCAGAGAGCTCTGGCTGGAGCTGCTGCTGGACCACAGCTCTGCGTGTGCAGGCTGGAGCCGGGCCTCAGAGGCGAGCCTGAGTCAATATTAACCTTCTCTGGCTGGCCAGCCTGGCTCTTTGGCCTCTTATTCAACTGGAGTGTTGACACAAGTGATTGAATGAGCTTTATTATCATATTCTTTTCAACAGCAGCCCCATTATCTCTCCCCTGGGGATTCACTGGGCCTGCAGTGTGGGAATGATGACAGGGGCAGGGAGCCCAGACGTGTGGGCTTATTGTGTGCACAGTGCCCTCTGCCCTGTGCACACAGCTTCTCTCTGGGCCACTCCAGGGGGACCACAGGACCTGAGCGCTACTCGGCATCCTGGGGACACTGCAGCACAATGGTCCTGGGCAGACCTTACAGAGGCCCAGGCAATGGCAGTGAGGGCCACAGTCTGGGTCTAGGACCCACGCCCCTGTAGGTGACAACCAGGCAGAAAAGCAAATCAAATTCTATTCAAGCCTTTCCCTGGCATATTTTTGGGGGCCAGGAAAAGTGTGCTGAGGTGCCACCTCTCCTGACACTCATGTCATATGAAGAGGGACAGATGGTGTCCTGGACCCCTGGTGGCGGCTGAGGGAAGACAGAGGGCAGGGGCGCTGGGGAGGGGGAGGAGCTCGCCATCAGCAGACTCCCTGAGCAGTGTGAGAGCAGGGACGGGCTTCTGTTGGGAAAGCCACCGAGGGGCTGCAGTTCGGGCCGGACAGAGGGCAGCCCAGACCCCACGCGCGAGTGCCTCAGGGCGAGCAGCACCATCTCTTCCGGCAGGTGGTGAGCTCAGGAGGGTGTCTAACGTCTAAACCCTTTTGAATAAATGAGTGAATCGTATAATTTTATATTTAAACAAACCCCAGAAAATAAAGTTTGAGAAAAATCTTCTGACGGATGAGAATCCTCTAATGAGAGGCTGGCTTCCGTCCACACTGTCGTCCACCAGGGGCCGAGACCCACACGGCCCCTCAGGAAGGGTGTGGGGGATGCCAGCTCCCAAGGAGGCGTGAGGAGGTTGGGCAGCCCGACTGCAGGGGTCAGCGTGGGAGGGCAGGCTCTGGAGGGGACAGGGTCCTCTGTGGTCACTCTGTGACTGGATGGTGACAGCAGCAGGGGCGCCTGTGTGATTGCTGTCATTCCTCTGCCTCAGTGCCATGGTTCTAGAATGGTTCCTTTCCCAAAGCAGCACCTTGGGTGGGCCTGAGAACTACGCAGCGTGGGTGGTGGGAGGGGACAGCCGACTGCAGCCAGGTTCACATCAGGATCTGGGTCAGATAGACGTGGCTCTGCCTCTTCTTTGCTGCTTGACTTGGGCAAATTATTAATCTCTCTGAACATCAGTTTCCTCATCTGCCTAATGGGCCAATAACAGTCTTACCTCACAGGCTTGTGGCGAGGAGATTTTGTATGTGAAATACTCAGTGCATAGCCCAGCTGTGAGGCTCAGTGGTTGCGTGTTGACCTATGAACCAGGAGGTCACGGTTCAATTCCTGGTCAGGGCACAGGCCTGGGTTGTGGGCTTGATCCCCAGTGTGGGGCGTGCAGGAAACAGCCGATCGATGATTCTCTCTCATCATCGATGTTTCTCTCTTTCTCTCCCTTTCCCTTTCTCTCTGAAATCAATAAAAAATATATATATTTTCTTAATTAAAAAACTGTTCAGCCCACAGCCTGGTGCTCACACTAGGCATTCCCTGAGTGGTGGTTACCGAAAACACCCAAATGGACCCTCAAGCTAGAGCAGATGCTGTCTCCTCTCATTGTGCTGGAGAAGCCGGCAGGGGTGAAGGAGCCCATTCCCTGGTCACCAGCTGAAACCTCAGGCCTTGGAAAGAGAGTAGGTCACAGCCACAAGCCGCTCAGGATCCCCGTTCCCTGGGGCCACACTGAGCCAGAGCTCAGCTCTGATTAGCAGGCCCTGAGCCTCCCGAAGAGGGAGCTGGGGTGCGCCCCCCACTCTGGCTCACTGGCACTCAGAGCAGGGCCCCGGGTGCAGCTGCCTCCTCTCTTCCATTCGCCTGGCTCCCTTCCTAACAGACAGTTAACCACCATCCCAGAGCTTAACCCACCAAGCCCACCCCCTTCAGAGTAGCTGTGTGCTCCTTTAGACTTGCTCTCTGGAAGCCACCTTCCCAGCCTGCAGAGAACTCTTGCGAATCCCTTCCGTGGGCTAAGTGTCGTTTCCTTGAGAGGGATTTGATGTGTGGAAATAGTAAAACCCACTCGAAGCCAGGCCTGGGAGGCAAGGTGGCTAACCAAGTCAGACACCGCCGCCTCCGGTGAAAGCAGAGGCGACAGGCTAGGAGAACAGTTGATGTTGGCTCAAGATGGCCCCCAATTGTCCAAAGAGAACTTCTGGAAGTGCTGGGGCATGTCTCAAACAGAGTCACTCCCAAGGGTCTGCCTCAAAGGGCAGCACTCATTTGAATGTCTGAGCTCCAGTCTGAGGTTTAAATGCAGACTCATTTCTCTGTAGCCGTGTCTTGGGTTTGTGGGGCCCTACAGCGTGGTGGCCCTGGCACCCCAGGCCCTGGCAGATGATGGATGTCCTCCTCCCAGGGGAGAAGCAGTTCGAAAGGGTGGCCCGCCCACCATGGCTGCTCTGCTTACTCTGTGATGGACTCAAGACCGGCCAAGCCACAGTGCCCTGCTCTGAGGGCCACCACCCAAACCCCATGTGGCCGAGGGGCAGTAGCATCAGCCACGAAGCTCTGCCTACCACTCCTCGAGCCACGCCTGTGGGTTGCCCAGCTTCAGGCTGAGCGAGACCCTGTGGAGGGGACCTGACCTTGCTGGAGAGAATCCACTCCTGCTGCTTTTGAGGTGCTTTTCGTCTGTGCCAGGCCCCGACAGCAAGGCCGCCAGCATGAGCTTTTTGGAATCCTTTACCCGCCCTTTGCAAGGAAAAAGGAAACCTGGTTTCAAACAAAGTAAGGGTCAGCCTGCAAGTCGGGGCAGCCCCAGCTCCCCTGGCTTCTGACTCACGCATCAGCCCAGGAAAGAACCTAGCAATCTTGGATGAGGAAGCGGGCCCTGGCCACCCCCTTCACACTCCCATGAGTTTGCTCAGGCTGCTCAGCCCCATTCCGGTCATAGAAACTCGGGGAAAGAGGTTAACAGCAGCCCAGGGCCCTCCGAGTGGGCATGGCGGATGGAGCAGGGACTTCGGAACCACATCCCGGGCCCGGGCCCAGGCCCGACCCAGTCACATCCTAGTTCTGTGACTTTGAGCAAGTTACTTTCCTTCTCTGAGCCTCACCTGGATTTGATTATCATTTGTGAATGATAATAACCCCTACCCACCAGGGTGGGTGTGAGGATTAAATCAGTGGATCCTTGGAAGGGCCTCGCACATAGTCGGTGCTCAAGGACAGTAACTTTCCTTTCTGTCTCGGGTCTCCTCTAACATGACAGTCCCGCTCCTCGTGACCCCAGCCTGTAGTTCCCTGAACTCTCCCACCAGCTCTGCCCTCGGGGTTACTGGGCGTGGCAGCACTTCCTCCAGAAAACCTCTGCCAGGAACTGCCCGGCTCCTCCTCTGCCAGCTCTGGCCGGAGAAGCAGCCTCCGAAGGAGCTGTGCCCAGGGAGCCTCCTCCTCAAACTGGTTTGGCCTGGGCTCTCCCCTCCCCGCACTGGCATCCCCCTCTGGTCCAGTCCTGGGCCAGCCAGCCAGGAAGTACTATCTGCAGACATTCAGAAGAGCAGAGTTCAAAGCATTCCTGTCCCAGCAATGCCTCCCCGCCTGGGAGAGAATCCTCAGCACCTCCCTGCCCTGCGATGGGGAGAGGTGTCAGGCAGACAGGAGGTCACCCTGAGGCTGAGCTGGCCCCCGCCTCTGTCCACTTCTACTGCAGAGTCTCAGGCCCATATCACTGCCTTCAGGCTCAGCAGAAGGAAAGATAGGGACTGGCTCTCTGAAGGAAAATTGTCTTCCTTCCTCCATCCCCCTCCTTCCTTCCTCTCCCTCTCCCACCTTCCTCTTCCCTCCTTCCTCCCTCCTCCTTGTTCTGTCCTCCTCCCTCCTCCCTCCTTTTTTCCTCCTCCCTCTTCCCTCCTTCCTCCCTCCTCCCTCCTTCCTCCTCAGGGGTAACTCCTTTGAGGAAAGCTCCTCCACTAGATGCATTGAGTGTGGGTGCAAAGAGGTGAGATACTGGGGGTGGCAACTTTAAGGGTTGGCATGTCCTGATTTGGTTTAACACTGCACCCTCAGGGCCGATGCAGCAACCACTCTCCCTCAGCTCCCGGGTGGGGTCCGGGTGGTGGTGGGGGGGAGCGTTTGGCTTAGGTCTGAGGTAGGAACGGGGGTGGGGGTGATGGTGGTGGTGGTGGTGGAAGATGGAGAACTAGAAATGACAACTTGACTGTCGAATCTCAGAGGGAAGGCAAATCTCAGAGGGAAGGCTTGGGTGGGTGGGTGGTGGGAAGAAATCAACCAAAGAAAGACCTTGTTTGCATATATGTATGCATAACCCATGGACACAGACAATGGGGGGCGGGGGAGGGCAGGAGCGGCTCTATAAGGGGTCAATGGGAAAAATAGGGGACATGTGTAATACTTTCAACAATACAGATTTAAAAAAAAAGAAATGGCAACTTGAGGCCCCCTGTCTGGGCAGGCGGGTGTGCTAAGGGCGTGGGCTCTGTGGCTGGAAGGATGCAGAATGTTTGTGTCTCAGGTGTTTCATATCCAAGACTTGGCAACATTAGATACTTGCAGGAGGCAGCTGATCAATGATTCTCTCATCATTGATGTTTCGATCTCTCTCCCCTTCTCCCTTCTTCTCTCTCTAAAATTAATAAAGGCTTATTTAAAAAATATATATATTTTGGCCTGGCCGGTGTGGCTCAGCAGTTGAGTGTTGACCTATGAACCAGGAGGTTATGGTTCAATTCCCAGTCAGGGCACATGCCTGAGTTGTGGGCTCGTTCCCCAGAAGGGGGTGTGCAGGAGGCAACCAATCGGTGATTCTTTCTCATCATTGATGTTTCTATCTCTCTCTCCCTCTCCCTTCCTCTCTGAAATCAATACAAATAAAAAACGTGTGTGTGTGTGTGTGTGTGTGTGTGTGTGTGTGTATTTGTTTTCTTTAGAAAAGCAGTCTATCATCTTTAAGGAAATTTTAGAAAAGTAGAAAGATGAAATAGGAAGAATCACTTATAGCCCACCAGTCAAACACAACAATAATGAATATTTTTCTGTATTTCCTTCAACTATTCATTGTATTCATACTACATTTACAAGTTAATCTAGGTGAAATTTTTATTAATTTTTATTTATTTTAGAAAGAGAGAGAAGAAGGGAGAGAGAAAAAAAGAGAGTGAGAGAGAAACATCGATTTGTTGTTCCACTTACTTAGGCATCCATTGGTTGGTTCTTGTATGTGCCCTGACCGGGGATGGAACCTACAACCTTGGCGTATTGGGATGACACTCTAACCAACTGAGCTACCTGGCCAGGGCCAAGGTGAAATCTTTAGGAAGAAGCCCGACTGCTAACCTGTGACATTAAGGATTCTGCTTTGGTGTGGAAGAAAAAGGGTTTTTGTGGAAAGTAACCTTACAGGGTGATCTGATGATCAATTCCTAACTGGGCAGGTCATGGTGGGGAGTCACACGCCAGCCAGGCCTATAACTTCTTTAGTTAAAAGGCTTATCTTTGCCTTCAGCAAGCCCTGTGCATTGTTCCTGTGCATCTTGGCTAACACACCTCTGAAATGCCCCCTTTCAGACCCTCCTTTAAGCCTGGGAGCACATCATCTTAGCAGTCCTGTAGTCCAGGGCCACCTTCCTGTGATCCTCCCAGTGCTTCCTCCTCACTTTCAAATGCGTAAGAGAAACAGCAACACTCTTGTTCTCCGGAGCATGTCAGAGCTTGCTCCCGAGCAGATGTTGTCAGTTTGGCTCAAATAAACTCATATCAACATTTTTTTAAAATTCTGCTTTGGACAAAGAAAACCTGGTAGGGGTCCCACGAAGCCACTCACAGGGGCCCCGGGGCAGGGGACGGCCAGACATTGGGCGCCCCCTCTGCAGTCCCCACCACCACTCCCACCAGCTTTATTATTTTATCTTTCGAATTTAGATCCAGTTAATTCTGAGGGATGATACGAATTCATTTTCATATGGATATCTAATTGCTTCACTACATTTATGGGAAAGGTCATCTGTTTCCACCGCATTGCAGTGTCACCTTTGTCATAAATTAAGTGACTGTATATGACTGAGTCTATTTCTGGATTCTTTCTTCTAGTCCATTGGTCTAGTCATCAATCTGTGTGCCAATTCCACACTACATTAATTAATGCAGCTTTATAATAAACCTTGGTATCTAGTAGCGTGATCCTCCAACTTTGTTCAAGATTGTCTTGGCTCTGGCCAGTGTGGCTTGGTTGTTTGGTGCGTCATCCTGCACACCAAAAGGTGGTGGGTTCTATTCCCAACCAGGGCACACACCCAGGTTGTGGGTTTAATCCTCAGTCAGGGTGAATGCGGGAGGCAGCCGATCGATGTTTCTCTCTCAGGTTGATGTTTCTCTCTCTCTCTCTCTCTCTCTCTCTCTCTCTCTCTCTCTCTCTCTCTCTCCTCTCCCTTCCTCTCTCTAAAATCAATTTAAAATTTTTTTTAAAGATTACCCTGGCTATTCCTGGTTCTTTATGTTTCTCTATACATTTAGAATCAATTTGTCAATTTCCACCAAAGAAATACACCGGGATTTTGATTGAGATTGAAATAAATCTGTAGGTTAATTGGGAATAATTGACATCTTTACAATATTGAGTCAATTTATGAACATCCTTCAATATCTCTCATTATTTTATACTTTTCAATGTAGAAAACTTGCACATTTTTCATGAGATTTATTCCTAGGTGTTTGATATTTGAATGGTATCTGAGGTTTTTTCCCCCTGATAACACTTCTGAATCAAATGAGAGAGTTCTTCCTGAGACCATTTCTCCAGCTTGGATACCAACTGGGTGTTCAACAGTTGAGTCCTTTTCTCAGGCCTTTCTTTCTGCCTCTGTGGAGAATGTTCTGGAATCGTTGTTGGGGTAGCCTCAGGGATCCTAGAGTCATTTAGATGATTTGCTAAAAATTCTGTCTCCTGCAAAAGCTGGGCCCTTGGGCTGGGCAAGGGAGTTGGTGAGAGGGATGTTATTGGGGGGAGGAAGTATTAGCCAGCTCTTCTATTCTTTTATTATTATTTTTACTAGAGGCCCAGTGCACAAAAATGTGTGCACTGGCGGGGGTGTCCCTCAGCCCCACTTGTGCCCTCTCACAGTCTGGGACCCCTTGGGAGATAACCACCTTCTGGCTTAGGCCCGCTCCCCGGGTGGCAGATGGCAGGCCCGATCTGTTGGTGCCTGCCCGCCCCCCCAGGTCACGCACATGGCAGGGCCAATCCAGGGGTTGGGACACCACCCCAGGTCACGCACACAGCAGGGCTGATCCGGGGGGTTGGGGCGCCGCCTCGGTTCGCGCACATGGCAGGTCCGATCCGGGGGGTTGGGGCGCCTCCTTGGGTTGGGTCGCACACAGGATGCCCGGGTGGGCCAGCCTATCGCTGCTGCCCTGCCCGGCCGCCCTGGATCGGGTCGCACACGGACGCCCGCCGCCCTGGGTCGCAGATAGCAGGCCCGGATGGCAGCAGGGCAGGCGGGATGGCGCTGTCCCGCCCTGCCTGCAGTATGCAAATTAGCGCCATCTTTGTTGGCGGTTAATTTGCATATCGTGCTGATTAGCCAATGGGAGGTGTAGTGAAGGTACAGTCAATTACCATGTTTGTCTATTATTAGATAAGATTACTAGAGGCCTGATGCACGACATTCGTGCACTGGGGTGGTGTCCCTCAGTCTGGCTTGTGCCCTCTTGCAGTCCGGGACCCCGAGGGATTCTTAGCGCTGTTGCGGAGGTGGGAGCGGCTCCTGCCACCGCCGCCGCTACGCTTGCCAGCCACCAGCCACAAGCCCAGCTTCTGGCTGAGCATTGCTCCTCCTGTGGGAGTGCACTGACCACCAGGGGGCAGCTCCTGCATTGAGCGTCTGTCCCCTGGTGGTCAGTGCACATCATAGCAACTGGTCATTCCGCCGTTCAGTCAATTTGCATATTAGGGTTTTATTATATAGAATTATTGTTTTCTAGAGATAGAGAAAGGGGTGAGGGGAGAAAGAGACATCAATCTGTTGTTCTACTTATTCATGCAGTCATTGGTTGATTCTTGTATGTGCCCTGACTGGGGATTGAACCCACAACATTGGTGTATCAGGACAATGCTCCAACCAGCTGAGCTCCCTGGCCAGGCCCTTACCCAGCTCTTCTTTAACTCTTGGATGTGTCCCTGCATCTCCAGAGGAGTTAACAGAGTTGGGGTATAGGGAGAAACCATCAGCTAAACTAAGCCCAGGATAGAGGGTCTGTGTCAGATGTTGTGAGGACAGACTGAGGGATGAAGACTCTTCTGTGGCCAAAGGCTGAGAGCAAAGAGATCAAGTTTTATCAAACCTTCAAGAGTCAAGGAGGAGAGTTGTCGAGGGCCTGAGGTCACAGAAGTCTGGCCTGGGCACTTGACAGGTGAATCTGAGGTCGGGGTTTGGTATCGCTCCCAGACTAGTATCTGCTCACGTTCCCACATCTGTAGGGCCCTGAGCTTAGAGACAGGAATACACAGAAGTAACACAGCAACAGGGACAGCCCCCATTTACTGGGGATCTGCTCACTTAATACTCCCCAAACCCTTGAGATATATTTTATTAACCCCATTTCATAGATGAAGACCACTGAGGCTCAACTCATTTAGGTTAGTGGGAGACTCCCTTCAGCTCACCTGCAACTCAGACAGGTGCATGTCCCTCTGAAGTCCTTGGTCCTTAGGGGTCCTGCATAGGGGGCTTTGCCTGTTGCGGGTGTTTGGTGGACTCTTGAACCTTAAGGTCCCGAAAAGTGGCTGACATTCCAAGGGGTATGCCATGGACTCGGATGGTTTCTCACCTGGTGGACTCTAGTCGGGAAGCTGTGGCGGTGAGCCCGCAGCCTTTCTGAGTGGGCGCCAAGTGCCTCCCGGGTCTGTGACCTACTCTGGAACCTGCTAAAGTGCCCAGGAAAATGCTGTGTCCAGAGCAGCAGCCATGAGAAAATGCCCCAGGATCCGAAGACACCCCAGATCTATGGATAGATGAATGGCCCAAGCATTCAGGAAACTAACATGTTTCTTGAAACCTAGAAGTGACTTTTCCCAGTAACCTAAGAACCCACGGAGTGTATTTTACCACGATAAAGAAAAATTTAAAAACCCAGTGAGCTGCCTCAGACACAAAAGCATTCAGTGGGCACCTACTCACATCACATGAGGACCCGTCAGGGACTCCCTGAGGTGAGGCTGGAGCAGTGCTTCCAGTCTCCCTCTCTCCAATCCCCACACCGACACCGCTCTGAGCTGGTGAGGGAGCTCACCAGGGCCTTAGAAAACCCCACATCAGCAGGGAGAGGGAGGGGGTTGGCTGCAAGTGATGTTTTGTACAGTCAGAGTTCTGAGACCCAGAAAAGAGGCCCAGAGGGTGGGCTCTCTGTTGCCTGGAGAGCTTACCCCTGAGTCAGCTCCCCCCCCCCCCGCCCCCGCCCCCAGGGCTTTCCAGAATTAGGGCAGAGCGCCTGGGAACAGGAGAGTCCCAGACGGGGCAGTGTGTCTGCGACTCGGTGGGGTGGCTTTTTGTGAACGTTGTGCATAAACACATGGACAGGTTTTCTGCCATTGAACCATCCTGGGACAAACCCCAGTTGATTGTGACAAAACAAAAAAAACAAACCAACAAACAAACTTTAACAAATTATTGGATTCAGCGTGCTGGCTTTGTTTAGGATTTTCACATTCATGTTCCTAGGTGAGGTTGGTTTACATTTTCCTCCTTTTGTACTAATCTTGTCTGGTTGAAGAGTCAAGGTCATGCTCATTTCATAAAATGGGTGGCCGGCTTCCCTCCCTTTCCCCGTTTAATTCTTCGACAGCGGACGATAATTGTAATGGGCTTGGGTTTTATAAGAACACCCCCCCAGAGTCTGCCTGCTCGACATGGGACGTGGCACAGACCAGAAGACAGACACCTGCTTTCTTTAGTCTGTGTTGCCTTCAATATGGTGCTTTTGTTGTTTGTGGGACCCTCTGCTGGGAACTAGCCACTTTCCTGAGGAAGTAGAGAGGAGGGATGAGGGGAAGCCCTGGACCCAGACAGGGGAGATGTGCTGGCGGGAGAGAGCCCAGAGCCTGGTGCCCCACCACCCGCTGCAGCCACCCCTGCTCCCCGGGCCCAGGGGAGCCCCGCAGGAGCTCAGCCTGCCCCTCCCACGCAGGCACCATGTTCCGCAAGAAAAAGAAGAAACGCCCTGAGATCTCAGCCCCACAGAACTTCCAGCACCGCGTCCACACCTCCTTTGACCCTAAAGAAGGCAAGTTTGTGGGCCTCCCCCCTCAATGGCAGAACATCCTGGACACTCTCCGACGCCCCAAGCCCGTGGTGGACCCCTCGCGCATTACGCGGGTGCAGCTCCAGCCCATGAAGGTAAGTAAGGTGGGCGGGGGGAGAGTGAGGCTCCGCAGATGCCCGTGTCTGGCCAAACCACAAAGGCACCTGGAGGAACCACCTAATCACCAGCTATCAATTAGCCGCTGTTTTCATTCCCTGCTCATCAGCCCTGTGTCTCCCTGGGTAACCCAGGGAGAAGGAGCCTGGGGAGTCCTCTAAAGGGTGGTAGGGCTGCCAAATATAGCAAATAAAATGCAGGCTGCCCAAGAACATTGGAATGTCAGATAACAACAAAGAGCCTTTTCGTATCAGCGTGCCCAGGCAGTATTGGACCTGCAGCCCTGGGGGACTGACTGGGGATTGAGTGGTCTGGGTCAAGAGGGTAGATCCGAGAACCTGGGAGGGGTTGGGGTCAGGATTTAGAGGCCACAAAGCCAGTGTGTGCGGAGGAGGGCGCCGGCCTGGTCCCTGCCTCCTCGGAGGGCTCCTCTCCCAGAAGGCCACAGGCAGAGCCAGAGAATCGTAGGTGGCCCCGTCCCCGTGGTTCCCCTCGGCTCCCCAAGCTCAGCTGCCCACACCATTTGGCGTTCTGGATTGTAACCCGTGGTTACTCACCCGTGTGCCCTGCTGGACCGCGAGCCCCATGAAAATGGGCCTTTTCCCTGTATTTCTGCACCAGCACAGGCCTGACCTGCCATGGGCCCGGGTAAATGACTGGAAATATAAGGAATGGGTGGATGACACAGCAGGCAGGGTCCTTAGGTGTTCCTCCTCAAGGCCCCCAGGGAGGCCCTCGGGCCTGGTCCCAGGCTGCCCTCCCTGGCGCGAATCGGCCATTCACCCACGCTCTCCTCTCTCCTGCAGACTGTGGTGCGGGGCAGCTCTGTGCCCACGGATGGCTACATCTCGGGGCTGCTCAACGACATCCAGAAGCTGTCAGTCATCAGCTCCAACACCCTTCGCGGGCACAGCCCCACCAACCGGCGGCGGGCACAGTCCCTGGGGCTGCTGGGGGAGGAGCACTGGACTGCCGACCCGGACATGTACCTGCAGAGCCCCCAGTCTGAGCGCACTGACCTCTACCTCAGCTGCAATGGGGGTGCACCCGCAGGCCGCCGGCAGGCGCCATGGCCAGAACCGCAGAGCCCACGGGTCCCGCCCAATGGGCTGGCCACCAAGGCACAGTCCCTGGGCCCCTCCGAGTTCCAGGGTGCCACACAGCGCTGCCTGCAGCTGGGTGCCTGCCTGCAGAGCACCCCACCCGGCACTTCGCCCCCGGCAGCCCCGGGGAGGCGCGGGGCCAAAGCCATCAGGCACGGCTCTGAGGAGGCCCGGCCACAGTCCTGCCTGGTGGGCTCTGCTGCGGGCAGGCCGGGCGGGGAGGGCAGCCCCAGCCCTAAGACTCAGGAGAGCAGCTTGAAGCACAGGCTGTTCCGGAGCATGTTCCTGTCAACTCCTGCCACAGCCCCTCTGAGCAGCAGCCAGCCCGGCCCCGCACCGCAGAGCAAGGTAGGTCGGCGGGGTTGCCTCTGGCCCCTTCCGAAAGGCCGGGGGGGGGGGGGGGGGGGGGCGGGGGGGGGCGGCCTGGCAGGCGTCCACTGGGGAATGCATGCATGTCTGGCGCGCAGGCCCTGCCTGGCCTTCCCCACCTATAGAGGTGGGTTGGGGGACAGCATGAGGGAACAAAATAATCAAGACACCAGCTCAGCCTCCACTGAGGATTCTACCCTGAACCAACCGAGTCCGAGTCCTCCAAAGGCTTAGCCTGTGTGAGTCAGAGGCTGTGAGCCAGGTCGTTTTCCTGGGGGCTTCAGAGGAGGTATGTACACCCAGCTTACACTCCTGCCCCCTGGGGCGTGGTTGGCAGATACCGCCCGAAAAAGCAGCATTTAAAACATATTATTATTATTGATTTCAGAGAGGGAGGGAAAGGGAGAGAGCGAGAGAGAGAGACATTAATGATGAGAGAAAATCTTGGATTGGCTGCCTCGTGCACGCCCCCTACTGGGGATTGAGCCCGCAACCTGGACATATGCCCTGGAATCGAACTGTGACCTCCTGGTTCACAGGTCGATGCTCAACCACTGAGCCAAGCCGTCGAGGGGAGAAGAAAAGCAGTATTTTTAACCACAAAAGCCCAGACCTTCCCCTGCCCCCGGTGCCCAGCAACCCCCACCTAGGCCCCAGCAGAATAGGGGCTCCAGCACCGGGCAGGAGGGCATCCTGCCTCCCTACTCTAGACCCTCTTTCCGCCTCCATCCCTCGCCGGGCCCGCGGCTCCCTGGCTCCGCTGAGGTCTGCAGAGGCTCCTGCACTGCCGCTCCGGCTCCATCCCCACTCAGCTCGCCCCCTCCGGTGACCATGCCCGCCCGCCCACCTGCACTTCCTTTAGCAGTGGTGGTTTTGTGTCATTAACATTCTGGAATGACTTATTCTCAAGTTTGTGTGTCATATGAGAAGCTAGAGGATTGAATCGGCCTGCGTCCGGAGGTAGCGGGAGGACTGCCTTTGGCCTGCGTGACAGTCTAAAATGCACGTATTTTTCTTATAAGAAAGGAAGCTGTGAAGGGGGCCTCACGGTGACATTTCTGGGCAGGCAGAGAACAATGCGCTTCTTACATGCCCTATGGCATCCTGTCTGTGGTGACATCCTTTCCCATTTTAGTCAGAAGCCTGAGTCAGAGAGGGTGAGACAGCCCCAGGTGTCGGGAGTGAGTCAGGGAAGGAAGGCACAGAGGCCTGGCTCAGGGGCCTTTGCTGTCTTGGCAGCCGCTGTTCTCTAGCTCCGTCCTGAGGGGCCGGCAGAAGTGAGCTTAGGCGGTAGCATGAGACTCCTAAGGCAGACCTGAGAGACTTGGGCGGCTCAGGGATTGGGGGCTCCCCTCCCTGGAGGAGGACGAGCCTGGGTCCTCCCCGCTCAGTGAGGGTGCCAGTCTGATCCAGCCTGAATGGGGCTGGGGAGTCTGGAGAGTGGCCTGGACCCTGAACCTTTCTAAGTCACCACCAGCCCCAGGCCCCCAGGGAAGGCTCTGGGCTTTGCACACTCCAGCCCTGCACTGGGATGAGGACAGTGGGCTGGTATCCCCTGTGGGGTGGGGGTCTGGGGGGCAAACAGAGGAGCCTTGGCCTGATGCACCCGTTCATGTAAGGAACATGTCTGTGAGCTGAGGGGTCTGGAAGGCTAGGGAATGGAGACATTCCCCAGAAAACCAGGGTGGGAGCAGCACAGGGCACACTGCTTGGGAGGTGAGAATGGGAGCAGGATCACGCGCTGGCCTCTTGGGAGTCCTTCGGGAGGGCTTCAGAGATCTGGAGAGAGGGGGTGTCTGGGCACAGACATGCATGTTTCTGGGCTCCTAGCAGCACCCCACAGCCTCTGTCAGCCTGCCCATACCTGCACACCTTACCGAGTACTACCACGGGCCACTGCTGCTGGGTGTGCAGGCCTGGGCCCCGACCTGTGAGGGAGGGGGTGGTTGTCTTGGGCTTGGAGTTGCCACAGCTCCAATCCAGCCGAGTGCATTCCCTCTCAGCGCTTTGGGCATATGTCTCTAGAGCAGCGGTTCTCAACCTGTGGGTCACGACCCCTTTGGGGGGTCGAACGACCCTTTCACAGGGGTCGCCTAAGACCATCGGAAAACACATATATAATTACATATTGTTTTGTGATTAATCACTATGCTTTAATTATGTTCAATTTGTAACAATGAAATTGGGGGTCACCACAACATGAGGAAGTGTATTAAAGGGTCGCGGCAGTAGGAAGGTTGAGAACCACTGCTCTAGAGAAAAACTCTGAGCCGGGCCTGAGCCGCTCTGAGCCAGGGCTTCTTAGCCCGGCACTGTTGGCATTTGGATCAGACGATCCTTTGGCGAGGGGGTGTCCTGTGTACTGTAGGATCTAGTAGTGTCCCCACTCTCTACCCACTAGACGCTAGCAGCACCCCTCGGAGGGGACAGCCACAAATCCTTCCAGATATTGCCAAGTGCCTCTTGCGGGTCAAAGTCACCCCTAGTTGAAAACCACTGCTTTAGACAAATTACCTCAGACAGGAAGCCCCAGGAACCCCCAGACCAAGCCAGCAGCCAGCCCTCTGCCCTCAGCATATGCCAGGGGCTGGCTCTGGCACTCACAGCAGCTCCCATGGCAGCACTGGTGCCCGAGAGGTCAGGCTGCCAGTGGCCATGTGTGCCAGGAGTGGCTGCAGGAGGCCTGTGGCCCTGGGGCTCTGGGACTCAGCCCAGGCAGCTTGGCCTGTGGCCACTCACTTTGGCTAAAGAGCAAAAGAAGACCTTGAGTGGGGGTAGGGGGCCCAAAGAGGTAAGACGGTTATAAGTTTGGGGACGTTGGAAGCGGTTCCACTTAGAGGCAGAAAGGCCAAGTCAAAGGACCTCAATAATCAGCAGACATTGGTTAAGCCCCTACTGTGTACCATGTGCTCCATTGTATGCCAATGATACAGGACACCAATAGGACTGTCGCATAGGGGTGAGGGGTTGGGCTGACGGGCTGCAGTCTGGCCTTGCCACCTACGACTTCGTGATTCTGGCAAGTTTACCTCTTTCTTCATCACAAATGTGATGGTCGTGCCCATGGGATTGTGAAACAACCCCCGGGGTTATGAGCGTTAAAGGAATAATGCCTTGAAGGCCCCTGTCAAAGTGTTAAGCCCTTAATGTATGGTTTTATTATTTTTGTAATATCGTGACATGGCCTCTGTCTTTGGGGCACTTACAGTACAGCCCCCAGGCCCCCAGCTGGAGAGCCTGGTGCGGTCACCATGGCCCAGGAGGGAAAACGAGGCATCACTGTACATCCACGCAGGACTCTGCCCATGGCTTCCTGCTCAAGAAGAGGTCTCAGTCACACAGTAACTCCAGATTAGTCCAGAAGCCCTAACAACTCATTAATTTCATGTTTGTCTCCTTTCCCTTTCTTGGGGTGGTTTAACAAGTTTCCTCTGGTCCCCTCCTGGGGTTACATTAAGCAAAAGCTGCCTCCTTGTGGAGACAGGCAGCAGGGCTGATGAAGGGACACTGGGGACCCGACCCTGCTGAGGCGAAGGCCAAGCCTGGCCCCCCTACCCCATGTTCCTGTCCCAGGCGACGTCAGTGCAGGGCTCTCAACTCTGCAGGGAGGGGCACCCTGACCCTAGACAAGGCCTAGGACCGTGGTGGGGGCGGGGTGCTGAAGAGCTTGAAAAGGCGCTGGCTGAGTCGGGTGGGCCTGAGGCCCAGACTTAGAGCTCCCCAGCCCAAGCAACTCAGCCCAAGCGGGCTGCCTGAGATTTCCTGGAAGTTGATTCAGCTCCAGGAATCAGGACAGGAGCCACTGGGCACCTAAACAACCAGATGTGATGGGATCTGAGAAGTTCCAAGAAACCTGTCTGCAGCTCCTGAAGGTCCCCTGTAGGTTATACAGGGCCCTCTCCCCGTGCCCCTGTTAAAAGCACAAAATCCTCACCGGGCCGGTGTGGTTCAGTGGTTGAGCTTCGACCTATGAACCAGGAGGTCACAATTCAAGCCCTGGTCAGGCACATGCCTGGGTTGCGGGCTTGATCCCCAGTGTGGGGCATGCAGGAGGCAGCCAATCAGTGATTCTCTCTCATCATTGGCGTTTCAATCTCTCTCTCTCCCTTCCTCTCTGAAATCAATACAAATCTATTTTTTAAAAACAACCCGCAAAATTCTTATTCATGTTGCACATGCCAGCTGCCTGGGGAGAACCCCAAGGAGGGGACCATTTCCTGTCTAGGCTGGCAGGAGAGCTTGGACCCAGAAAGGCAAGGAGCCTCGAAGGTTTCCAGGGGTGGGCACAGCCTGCCACTCAGCGCCACCTTCCCTCCCTGCCCACAGGATAGGCCTACCTTCCCTTCCTTGTGGGGGCCCTCAGGCAGGAGTTCCATGCTTGGGAGCAAGTGGAGGGGCTCCTCTGGGGAGCCCTTAGAAAACCTCCCCGGGATCCCTGGCCCCAAGGATGGGGTTTGGGTTTCTCTGGAACCATATCCCCAGCCTGAGGGTCTGGAAACCCCCCTATGGAAACATGGCTCTGGGGTCCTCTGTGGGGAGCCATGGGAGCCACTGCCTCTGACCCAGATTCCCCAGGGAGCCCTGCAGCAGAGGGGGGACTGCCTCCCAGTGGCCTCCTGGGGCCTGGCTGTCAATTCCCCAGGAAGAAACACCCAGCACAAGGGCACCCCAGGGACTCTGCCTTTTATATCTTCCCAGGAGCAGGCAAATTGGCTGTAGAGGCTCTCGTTTGGTCTGCTCAGCTGGGAGCCATGGGGGCTGGTTTCCCGAGCACAACTGTGGTTTGGCTTCAGCTCCGTTTGAAAATCTTTGCTTGTGGCACCTCCCCAATTTGGTGTGATGCCCTGCCTAACCCTGCCCATGTCTGGGGGTCCCAGCAGCCACCCCCTGCCTCTGGGAAGTTTGCTCCAAACATTCCCACAGCCAAACCCCTCTCCATGTCTTTATTTTTTTCCTTGCAGCCCAACTCCTCATTCCGGCCACCACAGAAAGACTCCCCCGCAAGCCTGGTGGCCAAGGCCCAGTCCTTGCCCGCAGACCAGCCCATGGGGACCTTCAGCCCTCTGACCACCTCAGATACCAGCAGCCCCCAGAAGTCCCTCCGCACAGCCCCAGCCGCCGGCCCTCCTCCAGGCCGGTCTTCCCCTGCTGGTTCTCCCCGCACCCGGCACGCCCAGATCAGCACCAGCAACCTGTACCTGCCCCAGGACCCCGCAGTAGCCAAGGGTGCCCTGGCCGGTGAGGACACGGGCATCGTAACACACGAGCAGTTCAAGGCTGCACTCAGGATGGTGGTGGACCAGGGCGACCCCCGGCTGCTGCTGGACAGCTACGTGAAGATTGGCGAGGGCTCCACGGGCATCGTCTGCCTGGCGCGGGAGAAGCACTCGGGCCGCCAGGTGGCCGTCAAGATGATGGACCTCAGGAAGCAGCAGCGCAGGGAGCTGCTCTTTAATGAGGTGGGAGGAGAGGGTGGATGCGGATGGGCATCTGGGATGGGCAGTGAACACCGAGCTAGGCCGGACAAGTATAAGCAGGGCGGTGGGTCCTACCCGGCACTCAGGCACACCCTCCCTGCCCCCAGGTGGTGATCATGCGGGACTACCAGCACCTCAATGTGGTGGAGATGTACAAGAGCTACCTGGTGGGCGAGGAGCTGTGGGTGCTCATGGAGTTCCTGCAGGGCGGGGCCCTCACGGACATCATCTCCCAAGTCAGGTGGGCAGCTGGAGGGCTGGGTCCCAAGTGCTGGCGGCCCCCACCACTGCCCTGGAAGGGTTTCAAGGCAGCCTCGGGCCCAGCAGACTTGGGGGAACTATCAGACCGTCCTGAGCTCACCTGTCTGTTTGGATTCATAGGCCCGAGGGCCTCAGGGGGGTGGGAGGGCAGGAGGTGTCCAGCCTAGGCCCAGGCGCATTTCCGCCAGGTCTGGGCTCCCGCACACAAGGCCCAGGGGCTGTGGGGCCTGGTACCAGGGGCTCCCAGCCCATCTGTCCTGCAGCCCAGCCAAAACTAACATTCTCTCCCGACGGTGGCCCTGCCTTCCCTGTCCAGGCTGAACGAGGAGCAGATCGCCACTGTGTGCGAGGCCGTGCTGCAGGCCCTGGCGTACCTGCACGCCCAGGGCGTCATACACCGGGACATCAAGAGCGACTCCATCCTGCTGACCCTGGATGGCAGGGTAGGGCCCTCCCCACCCTGACACACCCATCTCCCCACTGCCCTGCTCCCGCACAGCTCCTCCTCCTGATTCACCACTTCCCTTTTCCCTCTTACCCCACTCCAGGTGAAACTGTCAGACTTCGGATTCTGTGCTCAGATCAGCAAAGACGTCCCTAAGAGGAAGTCCCTGGTGGGAACGCCCTACTGGATGGCCCCTGAAGTGATCTCCAGGTCTCTGTACGCCACCGAGGTAACCCCGCCCTCCACCCCCACAGTCCTCCCGGAAGAGGCTTGGGAACACACAGCTCTAACACTCTTGGCCCCTCCCATCAAAATAGCCCTGTTCTCGGGTTCCCACTTAGTCAGTCCCCACCCCACTGCCCACTGTCCCTTCTCGGATGCATCTGCTCTTGCCTGTGACTTTGCTGCCACAAACTGGTCCCAAAAATGCTAGCCCTCAGCTCAAGGGCCAGGGGTATGGCCAGGCTTCCCCATGTGTGATGTCCTTTCTCAGAGAGTGGCTGACTGCTGTGTCCCTAGTCAAGGTCACTCGTGCAGGAAGTAACTGCCCACAGGGCCAGTGGCCGGGAAGGAGGCCAACTCACTAAGGAGAACTGAGACCAGCTGTGGCCTCCCCGGACTGCAGCGTGCTGCGACCAAGGGGCCAGGCTCTGGCCAGTGGAGTCAGGGACGTTCTCCTCCTGCAGGTGGATATCTGGTCTCTGGGCATCATGGTGATTGAGATGGTGGACGGAGAGCCACCCTACTTCAGCGACTCCCCAGTGCAAGCGATGAAGAGGCTCCGGGACAGCTCCCCGCCCAAGCTGAAAAATTCCCACAAGGTCAGTCCGTGCACAGTGTGGCCCCACAGACCGAACGCTTCCTGAGGCTCAGAGGACCAGAGCCTGGGCTCCAGCCCAGCCTCTCCCTTTCGCAGAAGCCAGAGGGTCTGGGATGCTGGAAGAGGTACCCCTTTCTCCATATGAAACCTGCACCTGGGTGTGGAGCCACATCTATACGCAAACTCCCATGGTCACTCGGACAAATTTCTACCTGCAAGGGATTGATAGGAGCCCGAGAGAAGGGAAAGCAATGCTTCCGGGAATCCCTGATGCTCTGGAGAAGAATCTAGAGAAGCTGAGCAGGAACACCTCAACCCCTTCTCTCAGGGGAGCCGTACCATCGCAGTGTCCCCCAGTCCATCGCAGGGAATCGGCTTGTCCTCCATCACTGCACACTCTGACCACATCTGAGCTAGTTTTTCCCTTAAAACCTGTGTGTGTGTGTGTGTGTGTGTGTGTGTGTGTGTGTGTGTAACCCTTTTCAACCTAATCTACCCAAACCAGGAGGCCTTACAAGCCAGCCCTCCCCCGCCCCCTCCACCCCACCCCTGGCCAGGTCAGCACAAAGCTGCAAAACGGCACCGCCACCTAGTGGCCAGAGTGAGAAGTGTCCCAGAGTGTTGAAGCCCCGTCTCCACATGGCAAGATCTGTGGCCCCAACACAATTAGATGGGAGGACAGACGGGAACGCCTCAGAGACAGCTGGTCCTTGGAGACCACTGCTGACCACAAGATTAGCAGATAGGGGAGAGTTCTAGTTAACTAATTCCCCAGAGGAGGTAGCCTTCTGTAACAGACCCAAGACTCAGCCTCTCCCCAAGATATTGGCTCAAAAAGAACCAATACAAGACTTTGACTTAGACTCAAGTCTTAGAGCAATAAAGTAATCTTTCTTTTCAGCCCCCCCCTTGTTCTTTTCTATTTTCCAAAAAACACTTCTTTGCTGCTGACCTCTTTTTTGTCCTCACTAAAGTCCTACATGGCAGACAGAACAAGAACATTAGCCCATTTTGCAGTTGAGAAAACGGAGGCCTAGAGAAAATTGCAATTTGCCAGAGATTAGAGATAAACCCAGAACTGGATCACTGATACCAATCCCATGCCCCTTTCCATGGTACCTGAAGGCTGAGAGAGCCCAAAGAAACAGGGTGTGGAATGGTCTGTATTTAGAGTCCAACCCGCCCCTCCCCCCCACACCCCAGCACTCCAGGTGCCCTAATCCCATTGCTCAGCAGCACCCCCTGGAGGCGATCTGACCACTTTTCCTGGACTAATGCTGATTTTCTTTACCTACTTGATAATCCCAGAAGCACTCATCCTGGGAGGAAGCAGGAAGTAAGAAAAGAAAGAACTTGAGACTTTCACTTGATGGTGGGATCAGGCATATGGGTCACCCCAAAATGACTGCAAATTGTCGCTTCATCTCACTGCCTTGTCTCCACAGGTTTCCCCAGTGCTGCGAGACTTCCTGGAACGGATGCTGGTGCGGGACCCCCAGGAGAGAGCCACAGCCCAGGAGCTCCTGGACCATCCCTTCCTGCTGCAGACTGGGCTCCCCGAGTGCCTGGTCCCCCTGATCCAGCTCTACCGCAAGCCGACCTCCACCTGCTGAGCCCACCGAGTGCGCCTGCCGCCGGTGCCCACAGGCAGGGGACACGGGGCAGCCAACTCGCCGCCAGGGCCTGCTTGCCTCATTCTCTCAGTATTCTCTCCAAAGATTGAATGTGAAACTCCCCCCCTCCTGCCCCTCTGCCCACTGGGCCAGGCCGGACCTGCCCCTTAGTCTCTCCCCCTCCCAAGAGAGTCCCCAGTTGCCTTTGGGATGATGGAGACCCCTTTTTCAGGATGACCCTTTGTTATTTGCACAGGGATATTTCTAAGAAACACGGAGACCAGCACTTCTGGCCACTACAGCCAACACAGCAGAAAAGGCTGCTGCGTGTGTTTTTTTTAAGGCAGCATCCCAGGCCACCCACGAGGGCAGCGTGCCTGTCTTGACCAGGCTACTTGCTGTTCTCAGCTCCAGTTCCTAACCCTGATGTTTCGAGAGGGCCATGGGGGAGGTTTTTATTACCTAAGTCTATCTATCTTCCCTTGTGTCTGACTTCCTGAAGGCACAGTCCCACCTGCACCTGCTTCCCGACCCGCCTGCACTGCCAACACACAACACTGTCATGCACAGCCTGCTCCGAACTGTGAACAGCCTGCCTGTGGGCCATGGGAGCAGAAGGGACATTTTCTGGGTGAAAGAGAGATACTGGGGTTGGTGGTAAAGGTGGTGTCACTTTACAGGATGCAAGTGCTGGTGTGTGTGTGTGTGTGTGTGTGTGTGTGTGTGTGTGAAGGTCACCCTGACAGCCTGGCCCCTTCAGTAAGGCTTCCTCATCCTCCTTCCCACTGAGTTCTGCTCTGAAGAGACCTGCTTCCTTGGCATGGCTTCCCACCCCTTACGTCCTGTGTCTCTACCTGACCAGAGAAGAGGTTTGCATTGAGGCCGACACATCGGAGGGCTAGGCAGCTTTCCGAGTTTCTCCCGTACTATGGAGTCGGAGCCCACGTGTGCAAGGATGAGGAAAGAAACTTCATTTTACCTGTTAGCTTCATCTCAATCACCAGGACATCAGGGACCCTTCTTTTCAAAATCCTGGTCTGGGGGAGGTGAACCAGCTCCCGGGGTTCCATCAGGTCAAGAGACTGGGCACCCCATTTGTGAAAACCATCTGCCTCTCACTGCCTCCTTGGGCACCTGTCTCTTGTCCTCCTTCCTTCCCCACCTTCAGGGCTATTGTGAGACAGGGAAGCCCAGCGAAGCACTCCAGGTGTCTGGGCCCAATCTAGATCATATTTTTAGATTCCTCTGCTCCCTTGTGGCCTGATTTGGGGCAAAAAAGAAAATTACAAGGAAAACTACCTTTTTTAAAGGTCAGTTTTAAAAACAAAAGCATCTTCCCTAGAAACTTTTGTGAATTGTTTGCACTTGTGCCTGTTTTAAATTAAACTGAGTGTTCAAAACCTCGGACTTCCTGTTGTCTCTGGGAGTGAAGCTAAGTTGTCTTTCAATGGACACTCAAATGGACACCCACTCAGAGTGGGTGTCTAGGTGGCCCTCCTCCTCCCCAACGGGAGCTTCCCAGTGGCCACGCTAGTCCACAGAAAACCCAATTCCCTGGTGGTGTGTGGGCAGAGAATGGGGGAAACAGGAAGTGAAATACCCTTGGGCCTGAAAGAGCTGGGAAACAGGTTCCTTCCCCGGGGAGAAGAGCCCAGCCAGGCCCAGGGCCGAGTGTCCGGCTTGCTGGCCCTGCATGGGCTCTGGGGGCAGCCACCAGGGCTGATGACCACTCTGCAGCAGCTTCTCCCTCCCTGGAAAGTCAAAGGCTGCTCTCCTCGAGCTGTCCCTAGGAAGGGCCTGGCACTGCTTCCAATGAGAAAGCTGCCTCTGTTTTGAGGGAGACAGGAGTTTTGATAGCGCAGTGGCTGGAAATTAAGAAACCTGAGTTCTAGTCCTGGGATTGAGGTGAGTGGATGAAATTATCTTGAAACTTCTAGCTCTGACACTGATTCCAGTACTTCTTGAGAGTTAAGAGCTGGAAGCATCCTACCGCCTAAGCCAGGGCTCACTGAAACCTCCTAACCAGGAGCAAGGGGCCATGCAGACCATCTCCTGTCCCCATAGCATTCCCAGCTAGATAGCTGCCCTGCTCCGAGGGCCCTAGTGCCACCAGCTCAGCCGGAAACAGCACCTGAGTCTGACCTTCTGGAGGCAGACACAGAGGGAGGGGCAGAGACGGAGGCAAGTGTACCTACGCACCTCTCCAGAGGGAGCCCACCTTCAGGAATGGTTGGTAAGGCAAAGAGAGGCCAGTTCTTGAAACTGAACAATACTGGATTTATTATTCTTTTGAGTTCTAATAGTCCTTTCCCCACACAGTGTCACCCCAAAAGCATGTGCACACATCAGTCAGCCTCGCACAGACCAGTTCTGAGTTTGATCTTAGAAGACCAGACTCCAGTGGCATGGGTAACACTTCGCAATGACAAAAGCAACGAGGACTGGAAAAGCAAAATGTTTAAAAGGCTCTTCTAAAGTGGAGAGAGCTAGAGAGGACCCCAGCCCCAACGTCCTTGGGGCTGACAATGAGTGGAAGTTCAGGAAAGCGAATGTGGTGAAACGTTTAAGTTCTGCACGGAGCTGGGCCTGGTAAGAAATCTGTAAGAACAGCAAGCCATTCGGACACACAATTCAGTTCAGGCAGGAACAATCGGCTGTTTTTCAGAAATATCACTTTCAACCACCCAGCCCTGGGCAAATCCAGGGAGAGCAACCCTCATGGCTGCTCACCCAATAAAGAGGGCGCAAGGTGACATTCAACCAAAGTCCCGTCAGTGACACTTGAAAGATACAGCACCTTCCACACAATGTGCAACCCAGACCTCATGGTGTTTTGAAGCCAAAATGCTTGTATTCTTACGCCATTAGAAATTTCATGAAAATTAAACACAGTTGGAATAAGTGAGCAAGCAAGGATCAGAAAAAAAGGAATTTGCACTTGGGGTGTCCAATTACCCCCATCTCTCCCCAGACCCTCTCCGTCTAGCTTTTCAGGAGCTTCTGTATTGTTTACCCACCACCCAGACAGCGGAACGAAGGGAATCCCAGCAGATGTTTGAGAAGAAAGAAGTGAGGAAAGGGCAAAATGCCCCCCAACAAAAGCAAAGCTCGTCAGAAAAAAAACACACAACAGTGCATAATCGGTAGGTCCCCAGGTTCAGCGGTTGTAAGGGAGGGTTTGGGGGCTCCAGTTTTTCAGAAGACAGCAGGACCACTCAGGACACAGAACCTTAACTTGGAAGATCTTGGGGTCTTTAATGATGGGTCTGGGTTCCCGCTACTCCAAATGCGAAGTGTTTGTTCATTGTCCCTCACTGCATTGCTGTGAAATGACTTCAAGTATAAGGATTTAATATACTACAAGAGTTTGAGGATTCCATGGGTAAATGCACACGGAGGGAGAAGTAGACGGCGGCGATCCCAAATAAAACTTGGAAGTCCAAACTCCGAGCTAGGGCGCAGCGAAGAGAGCGCAGTGCTGCCACCAGGGGGCACCAGAGATCGCGTCCAGTGTAGGGCCCTGGCGGCCTCACGGGCCTGGAAAGGTGGAAGGATTGGGGAGTTATCTGACAGCTACCCCACATGACCCGCTCCTCACCCCCAGGCCCAATTTCTCAGCACAGGTCATTCTCTCCTTGGGCAGCTCCCTTAGAGTTACTGGTGAGAAACCTTCCGTTCTGCAAAGACGAGCAGATCGACGTCTGTAAAGACCCCTCTGCTAGTAAAAAAGGGGGTGCACGTTCAACCTTCGGGGTTCACAGAAAGAGCCCCCACGCGCCTCTACCTGACGGGCGGTGCACAGATACAAGTGCTAGCGCTCCCGCAGGGTCCTAGAGCTCGCGATTCGCCAGACCCGCCTAGGCGGTGAGGGAGGGAACAGAACGAGGACCGGGCCGCAGGGAAGGGGCTTTTAGCCTCCTCTCTGCGGTTGCCTCTGACTCACTAATCTGCCCAGCAATGGAGCGGGGCCGGGCCTGCGTCCCACGCGTTGGAGCAGAAGCAGGGGTCCTTGGTCTCGACTTCTAGCATCCATCATCCGCCCTGCCCTCCATTAACAGCCCAGCGAGAGGCAGGAGCCTTTTAACAGCCCCCTCCCGGCTCTCGCCGGAGTCTGATGTAATTTAAACCCGGGCCTGCGGCTCGTGTGGGCTTCCGACTCCCGCGCGCCGCCGTTTAACGTGGCAAACACTTCAAGTCAATTATCCCCCTCGCGGAGCTTCTATTTAAAGAGACATTGTCAGGTTCTTAAGCCGCGGATCAGACCTGCTGCTTTCTGCTTCATATACAAAGGCTCAAAACACCAGCTCTTTGAGGATTGGAACAAATACAATTAAGCCAAACCTTCGCAACCGGTCCACCCGCAGGAGCACCCACGGTGTGGGATGCGGGAGCTGGGAGGCGATGGGGGCGGGAGAAGTGCTTAAGTCCTTTTCATTTCAGGCCTCTGAGAGCGAGAGGAAATAGGCTGGGCCAGGAGGGGTGAGACCTCAAAGATGGGACTCAAATGTAGCCGAGCCTGCGATGGGCTGGGTGGGCGCTGGCTGGGGCAATGACCACGCATTGTCAACGACGCTGAATTCTGGTAGGCCTGGGTCAGAGGTGGAGGAACTGCAATTACCGAGAAGCTGGTTCCAGGGACAAAAAGCATTCAACACCCGGGGCTCTGCCACTTCCAAGATAGGCTTTCATTGTCCTGGGGCAGGAGTGTCTCCCCAGGAAAACTTAACCCGGTGATTCTTTCCTAATCAGCCCTAGTCTCTGAGGCCCACCTAGCTGCTCCCCTTCTCCAACTTAAGAGAATGGGAAACTTAGATCGTGCGTGGTATGATTGTCAGCATCCCTGGGAGAGCGGGGGGGCTAGGCCCTTGTACAGGTTCAGTCTTCGGGCCTGGCTGCCAGGGTGTGGGGAAACCTGACAATGGGAAGGAGGCCAGGCAGGAGCCACAGACTCAGGACTGAGCCTTACGGTGGAGGGGGTGAGGGTGTCCATCTTCCTGGGAGGCTATAGCCCATGGTACCAGCCTTTCCAGACAAGAAAGGCAGGCTGTAGGGAAGGTGGGACTTAGGCAGGGAATACCAAAAATACCAACAAGCACAAAAAAGAAATAATAGGGGTCCCTTTCAGAGAGAAGGCCACTCATCTCAGCAGTGGGGTCAGATGGGAGGGGAACTGCCAGGAAAGAGAGGACCTGGAAGGAAGAGAAATCCCAGTGGAGCAGAGGCAGGCAGGTGCAGGGAACTCGGCTGGTCCTCTATGCTGTTTACCGCTGATCATGCAACACCACGGCCTCCTCCGTGCCCGCCTGCCAAGGCTGGGGCCCAGGCGTCGAGTGCGGCACAGCGTTGGCCTCTAACTCCGGGCCGCTCTCGGGCCCCGGTGCCTCCCCGACCAGGCTGGGGATGTCGGGAGCCGTGGAGCGTCGGCGCAAACCCAAGCGGCCAGAGCCCGGGCCGCCCTCGGGATGCGGACTGAGGCCGATGGGAGCTTGCGCCAAGGTCAGAGGCGGCGCTCCCTCCAGCACCTCATGCGAACGCCACCGCCCGGTCCCCGACGACTGGGGAGAGTGTGGTCGGGCCATCAGGGCTCCCGCCCGCAGGCGAGCCGCCTCCTCCTCCGTCACAGCTCCCAGAGCCAGACTCATGCTCCGGCCCAGCTCGGGCCGCTCGCTCCCCTGCGCCCGGTGCCGGCCCGAGCTCTTGCCCCCAGAGCCAGCCTCGCCGCCATGGCCGTGGCCGCCGGCCGCTCGCGCAAAGCGCGCCAAGAGAGGCCGCGGCAGGCGGCGGGGGCTCGGTCGTCGGCGCTCCGGGCTTGGCGCGGGAGCCGGGCGAGCGGGGGGGCTGTCGGAGTTGGAGCCCCGAGCCGCGGCGGCGGCGGCGGCGCGGCCCCAGGGGCCGGTGAGGGCCTGCACGCAGGTTCCGTGGCCGCGGGCGGCGGCCAGTTGCAGCGCGGTCAGGCCCGCGCGGTTGGTGCGGTCGAGGCGCAGGCCGAGGCGGCGGAAGGAGCGCACTAGGAACTCGAGCACCGCCCCGTGGCCGCAGGCCGCCGCCCACATCACCGGGCTGTTGCCCGCCGAGTCGGCCGCCTCGGGGTCGCCGCTGAACTGCACCAGCAGCTGCACGGCGTCCAGGTGGCCGCGCTCGCACGCCAGGCTGAGCGCCGTGCGGCCGCGCTCGTCCCGCAGGTTCACGGCCGCGCCCTGCTCCAGCAGCAGCCGCACGAAGCGCGAGCGTAGCGTGGGATCCGGCAACCCCACGGCCACCATGAGCGGCGTGCGGCCCTGCTCCGCGCGGCAGTCGATGATGCTTCGGTCCAGCGCGTCCAGCACGAAGCGGGCCAGGTGCACTTTGCCCGCCTGCATGGCCTCCAGGAAGGTGCGCGTGCCCGCTCGAGGGCACAGGTCCTTGGGCTTGAGCATGGCACCGGCCGCCGCGCCCAGGCGGCCCGGCAGCTCCGCACGGGGGCGCCCCTGTTCCCGCGCCCCACCGGCCTCCGGCCTCCGCGGTGCTCTGGCGTGGCGCCCTCTCCGCGGGGGCGGCTGCGGCCGAGGTTCCTGGCTTCCCACTCTTGTGCCCCCGCTGCTCCCGCTGCCCTGCCGCAACTGCGCCGCACGCTGCTCCTCCCTTGGGCTTCCCGCCCGCCTGGAGGTGTAGGTTGCTCGCTCCTCCACGCTCGGCGCCTGGCCCGCCACGCGATGATTGGAGCCGAAACTCTGCCCCCTCCTGACTCTCCCGCTGTTTTCCTCGTGTCCGGGGCCTCAGTCCCCCGTGGCCTGCAGCCGCGCCACTCACCCGCGCCCGGGGCAGCCCCCGCTCCCCTGCTGAGACGGTGGCGCCCGCCTTCCGCGCCTGCCTCTAGCCCCGGCGGGGCGCGCCTCTCCTCTAGCTGCTAGCGCCGCTCCTCCGCCTCCTCCCCTCTCGCGGGGGCCGGGCCACGCCGGGGCGCTTGCTCCTTTCGTGGGGGGCTCAGCAGCGCGGGAGCCGCCGCCCACCTGGATACCTGGCTTTGTAGCCTGGGGTGGGGGGGAGGTCTCTCTGGAAATGGCTGCCCTGGAAGCGGGCTGAACCATCAAGGCAGAAAAGGACGGGGCGGGGGAGACCGCCCCTGACCCGCACACCTCCGTGGGCCTCGCGGTGGGGGAGCGGCTCCTCCTCCACGCTCCCCTGGGGCTACGGCGGCGGCTGCGGGGGCTGCTCGCCGTGGGCCACAGGCACCAATCCAAAAGTCAGTCATTTCTCCCCGCCCTCTGCCCAGCGGAGTCGCTGCCCTGGGCCCTTTAGGAACTGGTGGGACCTCGGGGCCTTCGGGGAAGACCGCGGGTTGCCCCCAGCCGTCCGGGTGGAAGGAAATGGCGCCCCATGGGAGCAGAACCGGACCCTGAGCGAGCCAGGGTGGCTGCGAAAGGCGGGCTGGGAGTAACTCGGAGGAGGGAGTAGCTGCGCTGTGCGCGGGATGGGGGGCGCTCAGTCTGGCTGGGAACTGCCACTCGAAGTGTCGCAAACCATGCACTCACAATTGTTCCTCCCGCACAGGCTCGCTCGGAGTGGGGGTGGGAGGAGAGGGTGCCCGCCAATCTCCGACGTCTCCAACCCCTACAACGTGCCCGCCTGCCAGCTCTCGGCGGCTGAGAAGCAGGCGGAGCGGGCGCCTTCGGATCCCTGAGTGCTGCAGCCACGGGAGCAACTCCCGGGCGCCGCCTCCTCGCCGCTTCAGGACAGGCGCCATCCGGGAAAGAGCAATGATCAAGGGACACACGCAAGGCTCCCCCGGTTCCCAACTCCCTCTTCAGCGTCACACCACCCCCAGACCACAAGGCTCTGGCCTTGGCCGCTACCTGACCCCTTTGAATAGAGAGGAGAGCTCAAGTCAATAGGGGGGTCTCTGTGGCAATGGCTGCCCTGGAAGCCACCGCTTCCAGTCTCCCTCTGGGGGGCTGCCCTGGTGGTGGCCTTGGCGAGCGGGGCGGGCAGGCCTCCGGTGAGGGGAGTCAGGGCGCTCAGAGCTGAAGGGATGTGGGAGGGTGTGTAGGGTTGGAATGGATTTTTGTAAAGGAAGAAGTGAATCAGGTACCAACTACAGAATTTACTGAGATTTTTTTTAGTGAGCCAGGCTTCCAGCTGTTTCCAGCTGTGGGAAATACAGAAACAGAAGTTCAGTTCTGGATAGAAAAGACCTCCCCTCTCAAGGGGGAAGACAGGACCAAGACATAAAAAGTGGAGATTATCACCTGAGGGCAGAACACATCTGTTAAAGACAAAGGAGACGGTCCTTAGAGGAAAAGGTAGGAGTTGTTGGGAAGGGAGGCTCTGAAATCTTCTAAAGATAGAGCTTCCAAGGTGGTCTTCAAGGAAGTGTGGGATGGGGTCTGGCTGCTAAGAAACAAGGAAGGAGACATTCCAGACAGGCTCACTGAAGCAAGGGCATGGAGGGAGGAGGGACAGTGTTGGAGGCTGTTTGGAAGGGTCCCTCCCTATGAAAGACATGAAATTAAGGGAAGAATAACAGTGTCCTTAGCCTGGTCAGAGCAGTGACAAAAAGCTTTGCAGCAGGAGTTGCCTGGGGAAAGGTATGGGGCAGGCAGGGGATTTACCTCTAGGAAGAAGACGGTGGTTGGGTGGCAAAGTGGGCACATGGCCCCGCACCCTGAACTTCTTGCTTCTCTCTAGCTCCCAGGCCCCAGGGATGCCCACTTGCCATGGGGGCCAGCCATGGAGCAGGTGTTCCCAGATCACTGTCCTGAGGGAACATGTGATGTATGCCCGCATACACTGTAAAGCCCCTCTTTTTCCTTTGCATTTTTCATCCCTCTGCTCAGGGCTCTGCCAGCTTCCTCTCATGGTGTCACAGAAAGGGTACAGTGTTCAACATCAGAATTAAGTCCCAGCCTGAAGGCATTGACTAGCAGAGTGGCTCCAGGCTTGCATATCCCCACCTTCAAAATGAAGTGGATAATACCACCCTGCCTGCTTCAAGCAAGATCTTGCGAGAGTGTCAGGAAGAGAGCTGCACAATTACTCAGCAAGCAGAAAGCTCAGTGCCTCCCTCAGACCTGGGGGCCCCTCCTGGCTGTCGCCCAGGGCGCGTACAGACTCTCCAGCCCCCATAAGGATGGGGAATGCTCTCTCTCTTTACTCAGACAGCAGAAGAAACGCTTTTCTTCCCTTTGTGACTCAACTTCCCCTTTCTCCCCCTGAGGGAATTGCTTGCTTTCCTTCTTTCTCTGTTTTCAGGGTCAGGGGAGAGGGCACCTCTGGAATTTGCGTGTGGCAGACCACCCTACACCCAGGCAGTGTTGCCCCCAGATGGCGGAGAGAAGCAGCAGGAACACGGACTGGGTCCTAAAGAGTCAGGCCCCTCTCCCCTGAGCCTCCCTGAGACAACTCTGTCTCATTTATGTCCCTGTGGAGCGTGGAGGGGGGACAGTTCTGTGGAAGAAGAGGAGCTGAGGCAGGTCCCCTTCAGGCCCTCATCCTGGCCTGTCCAAGCCCCATGCTGGCTGCCCTTTGGCTCCCTGTCCCCCAGCTGGCCTTGCCAAGCAGGCCTGACCTGTGTGTGTGTGTGGCGGGGAGGGGGGTGGGGGGGGAGAGATGGGGGGGCCTGGCGGCCAGGTCTCTGGCCCTGGAGCCTTTACTCTGACTTCCCTCCTGTGGGCTCAATATGTTCTGAACAGAAAAGAAATAGCAAAGCTGAAAAAGAGGCTGAGACTTCGCTGCAGAGCACAGAGGCACCAAGAGCCCGAATTAGAAGCTGTCGCTTAGGGAGCTGAAGGCTGACAGGAGATAGAGCCGAGGCAGGCAGGGGGCAGGCAGGCGCTGCACACTCCCCTCCCCTCCCACCCGCTGATCCTCTCCCCCTGCAGGCCCCAGGCTGGCAAAAGGACTCCCTAGCAGAGGCGGCTCAGGTCTGCAGTCTGTCACTGTCTGCCGCTGCCCCCCCCCCCCCCCAGGCCTGCTTCTTTCCTCAAGTGTCACCAACCCCCTCACCCTGTCACGTTGCACCAGCTCAGCAGGGTTGGGCCTGGTGGCACGAGGCTGGCAGATCTAGAGAGCTTGAAGGCTGTGGGGGTGCAGGGGGCTGGTGAGTCAACAGGGGACTCTGGCAACTGAATCAGCATTGGGATTGGGAAGTGGGTAGGGACCCTTCAAAGGGTGAACTGAGGCATGACAAGTGGACAGGGAACCTTGCCCCAGCCCCATAGATACACATCAGGAATGGAACCCAGGTGCCCTTCACCTGCCCAGTGCCCGAGGGAGGGCAACTCTTCCTCTGCACATCCCCTGATGCCAGAAATTAATTCATCTCCGAGGCCCAGAGACTGGCATTTCCCCGGGGGCACCTGGCCCTTTTCTAAGAGAACAGAGGCAGGGAGGTGGTACTGGGTGTGCAGAGGCCCCTCTAGGAGGCAGGATTGTGTTTCCTTCCCCATTCCTGGGCTTCCTGGGGCCCAGAGACTCTGCCAGGCCTGGCTCAGAGGCGGGGGAAACAGCCCTCCTCCCCCTGCGCAGTCATTGGCACAACAAGGGGGATGATGCCCCGTGGGCTCTGTTTGGTGCTGGCTCTGGCTTCTGCCCCAGGCCTGGGTCAGTGAGTTCCTCTAGGCCTGGGTGCTACCCTGGGCTGGAGGGCAGCTGGGCAGCTGAGTGCCCAGCTGGAGGACTGAAGACAGGGCACTGCCCTTGACTGTATCAATGAGCAGGCCCTTAGCCTCACCCTGCGGCCAGGGACTGCTGGGATCCCAGAGGGATGGGGTGGGGGTGGGGGGGAGTCCTGTTCATTTTCCAAAGGCACAGGTGCTCACACCTATTGGCATTTGCTATAACCCTCTGATAAGAAAACAACTTCTTCCCAGAATCAACCCCACCCTGCCTCTCCCAAACCAGTGTCTCCTCCCATTTGGATTTGGGACAGTGCCATAAGTGCAGTGAGTGGCTGCCCACAAGCCCCTCCGCAGCAAGTGCTGGGTGAACCCTAACTACCCCAGGGGCCTGAGGAGCTGACCCCTGTAAGGTGGCCTAAAGGTTTGCAACTTCCAAGAGGGTGGGGGCACCTTTGTATAGGCTCTTCTGCTCCAGCCCTGAGGGTGGAGACAAGGAAGGGCCACACTGGGTGAGGGTGGAGAAGAGGGGTGACATCATTTTCCAGTGGCTGTGGCAGCAGGGTCGACAGAAAGGGAAGTGAATCCTCTTCAAGCCTAGAGGCAGGACCATTCTGCTGGGCTCTGGAGGACACCTTTCCCCCGGGTTCCACTCCCAAGGGTTTTCCCAGCCTGCTTCATTTCAGGGCTTTCTCCTCCCCTCCTCCCCATTTCTCAGCTGTAGAACAGAGGCCAGGCTTAGGCAGGAAATATTGGGACAGAGTTCTTTTGTAGGAATAAAAAAATGAGAAAAATAAATAAACCTCATAAAGTTAGAAGAGAAAAAAAATGTGACCTTGTCAGGAAGCCTGGGTTGGAGTACATGTTAGGAAATACACCCGCCAAGCCTAGGAAAAGGGGTGAGCCGGGCTCTGGATGGGAACGTGCTCAAAAGGCCATCCTTTTCCTCTCACCACCAGCCACAGCCCCAGTTGCCTCTGGGGCGGAGAGCCAGACAGCTGAGGCAGCGTTTTCATGTCAGCCTCCCCCCACCCCACCCCTCAGGCAGGAAGCCAGGGAAGGGACCTCAGCCTGGAATCCTAGGGGTAGCAGGCCCCAGGGAGCTTGGAGGTAGTGCCAGGCTCTGAATCAGGGAGCAGACAATGAGGCCAATTCAGGGCAGGCCCGCCTGTGATGGGGCCGAGAAGCCTGGGTGAGCTGCCAGCCTTACGGCAGAACAGGTCCTGCTTGAATTACAGGTGCTGAGTGGAGGTTCCAGGAGGCCAGGCCTAACCTTCCAGGTGAGGAAACTGACTCCAGAGTGGGTGCCACTAGCTGCACCCTAGGAAACGCAGGGTGAGGCCAGGACCCCATTCCCTGCCTCTCAGTCCATATTCTTTTGCCCTCAACAAATGGATGACACTAATTCAAGGAGGAGCAGGAGCAGGAAGGCAGCTTAGAGAGGACCTCTGGGCCTCAGACAAGCCCCTGCCCTGATGGCATCCCTGCCTCCTCCTCTAGCCTGGCTGTTGAGGAGACGGCTCCAGAGTCCAGGGGAACCCCAGCTTCCCACAGCCTCCGAGCACTGGGGCTGCTGGGGTCTTTCTTCCTGGGGGGATGGAGCCCCGCCCAACAGAAGAGGGAATGTCCTTGCAGAATGTCCCAGCTGGATGGGGGTATCAGAGGCAGCTCTCCTGGGTGTCTGCATTGACTGTAAGTGAGTCCTGTTCACACAGCTCCCGGGATGCCTCACAGGACCTCTCGGGCTTGTCCTCAGCCTCAGCAGGGAAGTAGGCCCTGAGGCAGGTCCTCACCGACTCCTTCACCTCAGTCTCCAGGCCCTTCATCCTGGCCTCGTACTCTGCCAGCATCTCCTGTTGCAACTGTGGGGACAGCAAGCACCACCAGCTGGCTCAGGAGGGGCCACCTGCCCACTCTCCCGCCCTTGGACAATGGAACAAGGAGATACCCAGTCTTTGCCAAGCTCCCAGGAGATGGAGGTGGGAAGTGGGCATAGTGGAGCCCATCAGGGAGCCTCTCAGGAGAGGGGGTGCCAAACAAGCAAAGAGACCTGCAGAGCCGCCTCATGTAAAAGGGCTCTAGGGCCCCAATGGAACCCACTGGTGAGGGGTGAGTCCCCACCTCCTGAACTCCTGACTGGACGCTCCCTGGATCAGGGTCCCTTTACACCTGGGGCCGGGCCAACTCTGTTGGGGGCCAGGGTGGCGGTTCCTGTCACCTGCTTTTCCAGCTCCCGGATCTGCTCCAGGCAGGCCGCCTGCTTCTCCTCCAGCTTCTCCTGGTGCCTCTCCAGGCTCTCTGTCATCTGATGGGAGTGAGAGGCAGGAAGCAGGGCAGCTCAGACAGGCCATCTGGCTTGGCATCCAGCTGTGATGCCAGTTAACCAGCCATAAAACTTAGGGTAAAGTCCTTTGTCTTTTTAATTTGTAAAATGAGGATAATAGTACCTGTCTCGCTGGATTATTATGAAGGTTTACATGACACGGTTCATGTCAAGCACCTGGTTTAGTATCTGGCTAAGGGCAGGACTCGGTAGCTGGTAGTTCTGCTACTTTTGCTAATCCCCAGGCGAGCTTTCGGTCCATTCCCAGCAGGCGTTTCCTTTCTCTTCGGACTCCTCCTAGCTCCCTCTCACCCACCCACCCCAATTCCATCCTCCCTGGCCAGCTGGCTCATATCCTTTCCAGACAGGGCGGCTGACAGGTAGTACTCCATCTCCACAGAAAGACCAGAACCTCAGGCTGGCCTAGGGGGTCCCCTCTCCCTGCACTGCCTCCTGCCTTCCCTAGCTGCATGGGCCACTCTGGACAGTATATCTCCTAAGGGCAAAGTAAGACCCATTTTCTCTCTGAGGGAGAGCGTGTGTGTGTGTGTGTGTGTGTGTGTGTGTGTGTGAAGGACACAGTGTTACATACCTGGTTGATGGCCTGTACCACCTCCTGGATGTGGGAGTTGTTAATCTCTTTCTTCAACCTGTTGGGGTGATCAGAGTTTCACAGAGGGCAGGAGGCCCCTGGGAAGAGCTGGGTGAGATGAAGACTCCTCAGGGTATAGACCAAATAAGGACTATGCAGTAGGGGCAGGAAGCAGCCAGAGGGGTGACATGGGGATCCACGGAGGGTTTGAGGGCCCACTGGAAGTCCTGGGCGACCCTCTGAAGGAACGTGCACTGTCCTTCAAGGTGTGCCAAGGTTTCACCTCCCTCTGGATTTTCCCTTAAATTCTCCTCTCTGGCCAAGCAGTGTTGGCACCTGTGTTTTGCCTAAGGAGGTCACTCTAATCGGAGGTGACAGAAGTAAGATTAACTTTCAAGTGCCATGGAACAGGCACATGGCTAGGAAGCGAGTCAGGATGCTCGGGAGGGAGGCCCCTGCCCCCCTGGAGTGGCTCCTGCTCAGCGCTGGGCCTGGGCCTCTCTTCCGGGCTCACCGCTCCTGGGCCATCTTGTCAGCGGTGACCTTCACCATGGCCTGGATCCGCTCCAGCCTCTTGGCCTCCAGCTTCTTCTTCATCTCTTTGGTGTCGCTGTAGAGAGACAGGCATCGGGGAGATGTTGGGGTGGGGGGCTGAGCCAGAGGTTTTGTGGGGGCCTGAGCCCTCCTGGGAGGTGAGAGTCAGGCTTGGGAGGGAGGCAGGCATACCTCTCTGAGGTCTCCTTGAGGGTCTTAAGCTCTGCGGCCTGTTTCTCTCTGGCCAGCTCCATCATCTTGGCGATTTGCTGCAGGGAGAGAAGGAGGGGGTTAGCAAACGGGCTTCGCGGGGTGCAGAGGGTGTGAGTTTGGTCGGGTTGTAGCTCTCTCCCCTCCCCCGCCCTGGCACCTCGGCCAAGTGCTGCTCCTTGCGCTTCAGGACGCACTCGCACTGCTCCTCGCGCTGCTGCCGCAGCTCCAGCTCCAGCCGGTCCCTCAGCTCCCGCACGCGCGGGTCCGCGCCCTCGGGGCCCTCGCCCGGCACGGCCCCGGCCGGCTCCTCCCCGGGCTGGGTCCTGCGGAGGCCGCGGGGAGCAGATCTGAGCCCCGGGCCGCCCGCACCCGCTCGGAGAGCAGGCGCCGCCACGGCCCTTACCTTTTCTTGCGGGAGCCCTTGCCCGGGCCCAGCCTGCGGCCGCCGCTGCCGCCCCCCGCGCCTGGCGGCCCCAGCTCGGCCAGCTGCGCCGCGCCCCGCGTCAGCGCCTCCTCCCAGCGCCGCGCGCCGCGCCGCTCCAGCTCCCGCAGCTCCTTCTCGTGCCGCCGCTGCAGCTTCGCGACGCCCTTCAGTTCCCGCAGCTCCTCCAGACTGGCGGTGCGCGGCTCTGCGGGGAGCCGGGTGAGGCGTCCCGCCGCCCGGGAGCCCCCGCCTTTCCCACGAGACCCGAACGTCCCCCAAGCGGGTCCTCAGGACCATCAGCAGGCCTCACCCACAGCTTCTTTCCGGCCCCTCCCTGCCCCCCGCCCGGGCCCAGCTGCTACAGGAGCCACAGGACGGGCTGACAGGTGTCCTGGGGTCCCCGGGCTCAGCTCTGCTCCTCCCCGCCCCCTGGGGGTGCCAGCGTGGGCCCCCCGCGGTGCACTTTCTCAGCGCTGAGGCCTCAGACACCCCATTCCCTTCCTCGGTGAAAGTCTTAGTTTTGTACACATCTGCCGCCCTGCTGGGAGGCGCCTGCAGATGCAGCCGGAGAAGGCAGGACCCCTCGCGGTAGGTGGGAGGACCCCCGCAGTGCATACCTGCTGACCCACTGCTGGTCGAGGCAGGTGCCCCGTTCACCTGGCTGGCAAGTGGGCTCCCGGGAGAGAAGGGCTTCTGTGTAGGGAGAGCAGGTTAGGAAGACGGCTCCAACAGCCCTCTCTCCCCAGCCCTGGACTCGGCGCCTCCCTCCCCTTCCCGCAGAGGGCAAAGCTGCTGGGGACCCCGGCCGTGGACCCAGACACACAGACCTCAGGCAGACCTCCCATGGCTTCCTTGAGCTTCAGAGACTTCTTATCATGGGCATTGAAGAACTTGATGGGATTGGCGAGGGCCACAGTGAGATCTGGGTGCACAGGGGCGTCACAGGCCTGGTATGGAGAGTACTGGGGAGCCCCCCCCCCCAGCCCTCACCTACCCCCAGGATACCCTGTCCTGCCCCCCTCTGGAGGCTGCCTTGAGGAAGGCCGAGTGGAAATGGACAGCCCTAGGCTCCCAGCACTCTGTGGGCCGCCTAACCTGCCCAGGTGTCAGGTACATAGTCTTTCATCTCCAGGAGGACGAAGAGCGCAGGCATGGTGAGGGGCATGTTGCTCTCACTGCGCAGGCACAGGTGGTGGTATCCTGTGGGCGTGACAGAGGGGCCGTGAGCAGAGCCCATTGCCGCCCAGCACTGTATGCCAGCAGCCCAGCACTCAAGGCTTCTGGTTTCAGAGTCAGAGAGGCCAGGGTCCAAGTCCTGGCTGTGTGACCTTGAGAAGGTTGCTTTAAATCTCTGAGCCCTCCTCGTCCGTGAAATAAGGATAACGGTATCTACCTCATGAGGTTAGCAGGATTACGTGAGAATATAAGACTTTAAAGCATTTTAAGTGCCCAATAGATGTCAGCTACTTGGGAGATTGCCCCAGTGGTTTCAGAAAATGACAGACATTCTGTTAGATGGCCGGAGCCCCGCCTCTGCCCGTCTCCTGCAGAGGTGCTGTTCCTGCTGCACTCCTGAGGGCTGATGGCGTGAAGGGCTTAGGTAAAGTTCAGGGCCACCTCCCTGAAGCTGCCCATCCTCTGGACGGGCTCCTGCTGCTGGCCTTGGTCTCAGACCTGCAGGGGACAGTGAAGAAGGGCCCCTACCCTTACCAGAGCTCAGGGCATTGATGGGGATGATGCGGTGTCCGAGAAACTTGCTGCCTTCCTCCATCACAGCCACCCTGAGGGAGGCCAGCTCAGGCATCAAGATCTGGGGAGAGTTCGGGACAGGACACGCTGGGGAGGAGAGGGTGGCCAAGTTGACCCCCTCCCTAGTTTGAGAAGTCCAGGGCCAGTGTGAGAACATAGCAGGTGTGACCAGGTTTGGTGAGGACAGAGGGCACACTCTAGGCCACGCACATAGACATCCTCACAGCTCATGTCCTGGCCAGTCCACTCAGGCTAGTAGGGCTGGACATGCAGCCACGGCTCTGGGGGTCCTGGTGCAGACAACTGTGACAGCTTTATCACAAGTATCCAGTGGGGCAAAAGGCCCCCTTGTGACCCCATGGGACCTTGCACTCTGGTCTGGGAGTTCATATTTCTGCCTCTGATCCTAACATGAACACACACACAGGCACACACATACACATGTACACATGGGTACAGACACACACAACCTGTGCACCAAGTATATTTCTGTAAACTTGGTTTTTTGGACTCTTGAAATTCAGGAGGGCAGAAAGTGAGGGGTGGGGAGAGGAGGAGGATCAAGGAACTCCCTCTAAGTATTTTCTCTTTTCTGTAAGTAGAGGCCAAGAATTAGGGACAGCCCTTACCCTTCCCAGACCCCAGCCCCTGCCCTGCCCTAGCCCTTCACCTTCTCAAACACAAAGGGCTCCTCATTCCAGACGGGATTGATGGAGTTGGCAGTGGGGGACAGCTTGGTGCGATAGCGCCTCTTGGGGTCCCCAGGAAGGCCAAACAGCTCCACTTCCACATAGGTGCGCACACTGCGTTCTGACAGGAACTGCCCCGAGATTACCTGGAGGTGGGAGCCGGTGGGAGACCAGCATCAGCTCCCCCACCCAGCCATTCCCCAGCACCTGGGCCTCTAGCTTCTCTGGCTGAAGCATCCATTCTTGGGAACCGTGAAGAGTGGCACCCAGCTCTGGCCACGGACCAGAGGCTGTGTGGCTCAAGGTTACAGCTCAGCTTTGGTGATGAGGGTGTTTCCAGCATTCAGGACGGGGTGTGGGCCTCCCCACCTCCCCTCCCAGGCAAGGAAGGAATAGGGCTCTCTCCCAGGGCCTGGGCTCCTACACCCCCACTTTGCCCACTCTTCTCCCCTCCCCCATCACAGCCTCAGTCCTTCCCCTTGGTTTCCATGGGGACCAAGAGGCAGCCTCCAGGGCTGAGGAGGAGGCAGTTTCCAAGGCAACTTGCTACTGCAGGAGCTGGCTGGGGCTGAAGTTTGCAGGATATCAGAGAGGGGGTTGGGCGTGGAGGAGTGGGGCTTCTGTGTCTTTCTCCTCAAGACGCCAGCCCTCCCGGCCACTTGTCCACCTCGGGGCCTTGCCTTAATGGAAAGGGTGGTGGCTACCACCACGTCGATGCCATCCACCGAGAATGGGTTGAACTGCTTGTCTGGCCGACGCATGAACTCATGCTTGAGGAGGTAGCCGCTCTGCCCATTGAACTCAAATAGCGCCATGTTCTGCTGCATGGGCAGATCTGGGGGACAGGGTGCTTGTGAGGAAGGTCCGACCTCTGTTTCCATGTTCCCAGCCTTCCTCCCGGCTTGTGAACGGGGAGGTTGAACGACCATGGCATGAGGGTTTCTTAGGGTGTCTCTTCCCTCAGGAAGGGCCCACAGCCTGGAATCATCAGGACCAAAGCCACAGCCAGGCCGCAGGCTCACAGTGGGCGTGGAGGCCAGCGGAGCAGGTGTTCCCACAGACCCACTCAGAGAGCAGCCAGCAGCCATGCCGGCTCCTGGCATCTTCGCACACACACTCATACATACGTGCAGTCATATAGGCATGAGCTAACGCATTTCTACCCCGAAACACGCACACAAGGGACCAGGGATCCACAGGAGCTGCCCAGAGGTTACCTGGAGGTAGGAGCCTGTGCTGACTCCTCTGGTGCACATTTATAGACCGGGCCCCCGTCCAAGAAAGGGAGAGGACCTAACAAATACTTGAACATCCGGTCTGTTCTAAAGACCACCCCCCAGGAACAGGAACAGGGTGAAGGTGGGAAGGGCAAGGGAAGGGGCTTAAGGGCCTGAGAGTGCCTCACCCATTGTCTGGAAGTTGAGGGCAACCATCTGGCAGCCAGCATTCCAGAACATCTGGGGCATGTAATTGGAGGAGTCCATGCGGGTGCCCTTGGGGTAAATGCGGCTCATCTGGCGCTTGTTGTAGCTGCTCCAGAGTATAGGAGGCCAGCCTGAGGCTGCACCCGGAGTACCCAACAGCCCCCCTTGGAGCCCTTCCCCATCCCTCCTCCCAACCAGGACCCTGGCTCCTGAGGCCTCAAGGATACTCCACAAACTGCACTGCGGCCTTGGAGAGCAAGTCATAAGCCTTGAGCTCCGTGAAGGAGGAGATGACATAACTTCGGTTCTTCTCTGTGGCGGAGTAAGAAAAGGGAGGGTCTATGTCAGGCTGAGGTACTCCCTCCGACCCCCCCCCCCCGCCCCTTCGGTGTAGCTGCCTCCAGCAGAGATGCATCTAACCCAGCGTGTCCACTGAGGCTTGAGGGTTGGGGGGGGGGGTACACGCCATGGGGCACAGGTAGGGGTGCATCCTGTGAGTTCAGGGGTGAGGAAACAAGGTTACAGAGGTATATACTTTGCACAAGTGTACACAGAAAGAGGTGATCATGTTGGGGACACGCACAGAGGCGGAGAGGAAGGCACCGTTGTGTGTCTGGGGAAGATGAATAACGGTGTGCACAAAAAGGGAAGGCTGCAAGAAGTAGGGTGCACCGGCTGGCTGCTCTGCCTTCCAGCCCTCCCTCCCCCGGAGTTCTTATGCCCTGGGGATGGGCTTCTGGGCTTAGGGGCCACAGAACCTGCAGGAAGCCGCAGGAGCCCCAGGCCAGCCCCGCTGAGGTGGCCTGTCATAAACGGCCGGCCTGCCACTGACATACTCCAGAGCATTCTGCACGGTGCCAGACCCCCAGAACTGTGCTGGGAAATGGAGCCACTGCCACTTAAGCCCTGGCCTGACTCCTCTGATTCGTATTTATAGACAGGGCCCCGGGCCAAGGAAGGCGAGGACCCCTTCCTCTTACCCCCGCCCATCGAAGTGCCTGGTGTCAGACACACTTCCTGAGGGCCTCCTGAGTCTAGCCGAGCCTCCAGCTTACCGCCACCCCGTGCGAACTTACGGGCAGAGAACTCAAAGGAGGTGAACTTGGTGGGCTGGATGTAGTTGACTAGGCTGGACATCTCCTCGTAAGCTGTCGCCTCCAGGCCCGCTGTGCCCTAGGGAAGCGAGAGGAGAGTGGAGAGTAGGTGCCCAGAGCCCAGGGACATGGCCCCATGGCCCCCCGAGGACTCTCCAGCCAAGATGGCAGAAGGGCCTCCGGGCTGTCTCCACACACCTCATCCGACTGCATCTTCTTCATCTCTTCTTCATCCAGGTTTCCCGACTCCTCCTCCTCTTCTTCTCCCACCTCCTCCTCCTCCTCCTCCTCCGCCAGCTCAGCCCTTTCCTCACCAGCCAACACTGCCACACACAACTCCATCAGCTCTGGGGGCGGGGGGGGGGCGACCCCCACACCAGGCTGGCTCTCCATCGTGTCTCCTCCAGGCCCAGCTCCTCTCTCCCATTCCAGATCCTCACACCCACCGCTACCCCCACTGCTCTGGGGCTGACTCACCTGTGTCCCCACCCACAGGGGCACTGGGTGGGCAGCTGCCCTCAGCCTCCCCACTGGGGGATGCTGGGACTGAAAACTGGTTCTTCTTGTTCTTAATGAGGATCTTGCCACGGAGATCCTCAGGGCTGGGCAGGGGGCTGCCTGGTTTCAGCTGTGGGAGAGGAGAGTGTCAGCAGCCTCGGTTCCTTCACACGGAGCTCTCACTGCTCCACTGCCCTGCCCACTGCGCAGCCTGGCCTCTCTCTCACCACTGCCCGGGTGCCAAACCGCTGCCTGGCCCGACTCTGCCCTGTTCTTCAGACAGGTTCTCTCTCACCTGTTCTGTCTGCTAACACTCCTTTCCCCACTCTCACCAACACAAACACAGCATCACTCTTAGGTTTCAGCTTAGCCATCGCTTTCTCCAGGAGGCCTTCCCCGATCCCCCAGACAAGTTCAGGACTCCCCAAGGACTCCCAGAGCAGCCACCGGCTGGCATGGCCAGGTTCCTGTCTTTCTCCCCACCAGACGGTAAGCAGTGTGAGGGCTGGGACTGCACCTTTGCCACTAGCATACCCCCCAAGCCTCGCACAGTGCCTGACACGGGGTTAACCTGGCCCCACTGTGCCCCCGGTCCCCCGCCCCCAGCCCCAGGTGTCCCACAGAGAAGTCCACTCGCCGGAAACTTTTCCAGGGGCTCGGTGAGCAGCATGTCACCAAACATCGCCCGGCAGTACTCAGCCATCTTGGCCTGTTGGCGGGGCCTGAGGGAGCAGAAGCGGGGAGGGTTCAGCAGCCACCCTCCTCTTGGCCATCCTCCCGGGCCCCTGATCTGGGTCATCAGGAGCACAAGAGGTGGGGGCGGCAGGGACACAGGCAGGAGGGCCTGGGTCTCGAGGGAATTGTGTGGAAGGCATGGGTAGAGGCCGGGATAGTTGGGGGAGGGCAGCACGGGCGGAAGATGGGGACAGAGTAGAGAATGAGGCTGAATGGGCCTGGGTACTCACGAGTCCACGTGGTTTTCAAATGACAGTATAACAGGATAGGGGGAGGTCTTAAAGGCACTTTCTGCAATCGCTTCAATTGCTTCCTGAAAGAGAGAGGACTCCTAGGAGCGAGGCCCCCTCGCTCCAGGCTTCCCCTCCCCCATCAGCACCCTTCCCCTCTCCCCAGTTTTCACACACACGTAAATCCGTAAATCCGTAAATCCGGAAGACCACTGTTAGCCCCCTGCCTCCTCTGATCTCCTCTAGACCCCATGCTGGTCTGAGGCCCCCAGCCATTCCTCCTGCTTCAGGTCCCCACACCCAGAAAACTTGGGGACCAGGGACCTTCCCTAGTGCCTGTACCACCATCCTCCACACTCGGAGTCTCACCTTGAAGTAGATGTCTGTGGTCATGGTGAAGCCATGGGTGATAATGGGCTCCTCATCGGGGAGCTTCCCCTTCCAGCAGTCCAGCTCCACACAGCGGCAGCCTGCCAGCAGGACCTGGCGGTACATCTCCGCAGAGGAGAGGCCCGAGAACTGGCCGGCTGAGGCAGAGCAAGCGGGGGCAGGGGCTTCACTCAAGGGCTCTCCCCACCCCACTCTGCCATGGTCTGTACTGTTGGCAGCCCATGGGCAACCCCGCGAGGAATTCAGGGAACAGCAGCAGCCCCATAGAAGGAGAAGTCAGTAGTGAGGAGGCCAGGGCCCACCTGTCAGGTAGGTGTTGTGGGAGGAGTTGATAAAGTAATGATTGAGTGGCTGGGTCATGTCCTGGTGAACCAGCAGCTTGTCCTGGACCAGCACGCTGTTCTCCGGCCCACAGAGAAACCACACCATGCCCTGGGGTGACAGCTGGCCTGGGGGGGGGCGGGCAGAGGATAACTATCAGGGCCACAGCCCAGGGGTCAGAGCAGGACAAGCCCACAGGGGTGAGGGCTTCCATCGGTCCTCACCCCTCTGCACGTTGATGCCACTGGGCTCATACTTGTCGATGAGGCCCTGCACCTGGTCAGGCCGCGCTGGCGGGAACAGTAATGTGTTGAGGCGAGGGTCCCTCTGTTTCTGGTTGATGAATTTGGTCAAGTGCTCCTTGGTCATGTAGGGTTTGGCCTTGGCATGGCTGCAGGCCAAAGAGAAGAGCACAGGTCTCCATCCTCTAGGCTGGGAGCTCAGGCAGGCCCTTTGTCCAGCAAAGCCTCCTAATTGTCAGCATAGCAGGTAGGAATTTTAGCCACACCCTTTCCCCATGCCCAGCCCAATCCAAGAAGCTCACTGGGAAGTGAAGATCTCGTCTATTTCCGGCCGAGGGCAGAGGTTCATGAGGAAACTCTTATAGACAGATTGTGGGAAGTCCTCAGGATTGATGGCGTCATTCTGGGGAGATAAAGCCACCTGTCACTGCTGCCCCACCTTCTCAGCACGAAGAACCACAGACCAGGCCTGGCCCTGCACTAGGGGCCCGATCCAAAGGAGGGCTCAGGCGGACAGAGGGGCATTAAGGACATGCTGAGCCCCACTTTTCTTTTTTCTTTTCTAACTTAAATTCTTCATTGTTTAAAACATTACACGAGTCTCCTTTGTCCCCCCATTGACCTCTTCCCGGCTGCCTCCCCCCCCAGCCCTGTCTATGTCCATTGGTTATGCTCATCTGCATACATACAAGTTCTTTGGTTGATCTCTTACCCCACCCCCCACCCCCGCCTTCCCTCATAGGTTGGACAGTCTATTTGATGCTTCTCTGTCTCTGGTTCTATTTTTGTTCATCAGTTTATGTTGTTCATTCTATTCCACAAATGAGTGAGATCATGGGATATTTATCCTTCTCTGACTGGCTTATTTCACTTAGCATGACGCTCTCCAGTTCCATCCATGCTGTTGCAAATGGTAAGAACGCCTTCTTTTTTACAGTAGCGTAGTATTCCATCGTGTAGATGTACCACAGCTTTCTAATCCACTCATCTGCTGATGGGCACTTAGGCTGTTTGCAGATCTGAGCTATGGTGAATTGTGAGCCCCCACTTTTCAAGGCCCTGGTTGCTGAGCAAAGAGCATGCTTAGCTGGTTCGCTTTGCCCCTGAATTTGGACACTGGGTGGTCTCTTGGCTGGGGCAGGATTAGAAGAAAGAATGACCAGAATGAGGAGGAAAAGAGGTCTGAAGTAAGTGGTGCTGCTTGCCAGAGTAGTGGGCTAGGTGTTGTTGTTTTTAAGCGGAGAACAAATTTTCAAAAAGAAGCAATTTGAATATAAAGAATGCAGCTAACAACAGAGCCCCCAAGTGCGTAAGGTAAAACAGACAGGCCTGGCTGGCAGGGCTCAGTAGCTGAGTACCGACCTGCGAACCAGGAGGTTGCAGTTTGATTCCTGGTCGCGGGAATGGTTGTGGGCGCCATCCCAAGTGGAGGGCATGCGGGAAGCAGCTAATCAGTGGTTCTCTCTCATGACTGATGTTTCTGTCTCTCTCTCCTCTACCTTACTCTCTGAAATCAATAAAAATATTCTAAAAAAATAAATAAAAACTGACAGAATTAAAGAGAAAAATAGACAAGTCAACAACAAATAGTTGAAGACACCAAAAAGCACAAGAACAAGAACAAGAAAGGGTAAATTGGACTTCATGAAAGTTAAGAACTTTTATGCTTTGAAGGACACCATCAAAAAGGTGAACAGACAAGCCACCGAATGGGAGAGAATACAGGGTGGGGCAAAAGTAGGTTTACAGTTGTGAGTACACTAAGGCTTATTCTTATATTCTTACTTATTAATTATTTGATTGCTTTCCATAAGAACAACTGTGACCTACTTTTGCCCCACCCTGTATTTGCAAATCAGATACCCACGAAGCAACAGCTCAGCGGTAAAAAGGCAAATAACCTAATTGAAAGATGGGCAATAGATTTGAATAGATAATTCTCCAAAGAAGATATTCAAACAACTAATAAACACATGGAAAGATGCGCAATACCATTAGTCAGGGAAATGCAAATCAAAACCACAATGAGATATCATTTCACTCCTACTAGGATGACTAAAATTAAAGAAAAAAAAGATACGTGTTGGTGAGGATGTGGAGAAATTAGAACCCTCACGCTATGCTGGTGGGACTGTAAAATGGTGTGATCACTTGGAAACCAGTTGGCAGTTCCTCAAAATGTTAAGTAGAGTTACCATATGATCTAATAATTCCACTGCTAGGTATATATATATATATATATATATATATATATATATATATATATAATCTCCAAGAGAATTGCAAACATATGTCCAGACAAACGTGTACATGAGTGTTCATAGCAACTTTATTCATAATAGCCAAAAAAAGTGGAAACTATTCAAATGTCCATCAATTGATGCATAGATAAGCAAAATGTGATATATCCATACAATGGACTGCTACTCGGCCATATAGAGGAATGAAGCATTGATACATGCCACAACATGGATGAACCTTGGAAACATGCTAAGTGAATAAAGCCTGACACCAAAGATCACATGCTGTATGATTCCATTTACACGAAATGTCCAAAATAGGCAAATCTATAGAAATAGAAACAGAAAGTAGACTAGCGCCAGCCAGGGATTCTGCGCCTTTGCATCACATCCCATCCCAGAAACACGCATCCTCTGTCCACCAGGGCCACACTGGAAGGCCAACATGAGTTTGGAGCAGGAGAGCGAGAACAGATTTCCCGAAGATTGGCTCTTGGACCCATCAGCTTCAAGCAAAGATGGGCCAGTGGCCCCTACTGACACAAGCAGAGCTGACAAATCAGGACTTAGCCAAGGTGGGAGCTCAGGGGGCAGGAAGAAAGGAGTGTGGTGTGTACTGACCGCAGTATGCCCTGCTGGCTGTAGGGCCCTCAGCGGGAGCCCATTCCCCCCTCTCTCCCACTCCAAGCTGGCATCCCCTGGGGCTGACTGCACCCAGGGGTCACCAGCCCCATAAAGCTGTGACTATGGGGGAAGTATCCTCTTGAGACTCCTGGGGACAAGTGATCAGTGAGGTCTTAGTTTAATTACAATGTTCCAAATTCTTAGCAGGAGAAAAGACTCCATGGGGTGCAAGTGGTGCCCTGTGCAAAGGCGTGGCCAAGGGGGAAGAGGGGGCTGAGACCCACTCAGTCAGCCAGGCATGAACCCCGGCTCAGCCCTGCATCTGCCCATAATATACCTTATGGGTGTACTACATAATACACCTGCATACAACTTGTAATTAAAAATTACTTAACTAAAAAGAAAGGGAAAACATTTTTCTGTGTTGAGCTAAAGTCTGTGTCCTGGCAGCTTAAACCCTTTTCACAGGGTGTGTGATTCTGTGCTTCCCACACCCTGCAGAACTGGTCCCTGCCTGCTGCACCTTTCAGATCCCTGCAGACCGCCTTCTGTCCCTGCTGACCTTCTCTGGCTCCTCCAGCTGCAAACATTCATCTCCACTCCTACCCCACCCCCTGCCCCCACTGCCACCCAGGGGGAGGAGAACAACCTGCTCAAACTTGGAGCATCCTGCCCCCCAACCCCCGCAAACCGCCCCCCCCCCCCCCTTGCCTGGTTCTGTCTTTGTGTATCAGAACCAGCGCTTCTAGAGTTAGCTGGCTTTGGGGCTGTTTGCTGGGAATGTGCTATCATTCTTACCCTCTCCAACACTCACCAGGCCTGGCCAAGTTGCCTCCTGGTCAGAGGCAGCTCAGGGGACAAGGAGAACAGTGGGGTGGGGAGGGGGGAACCACTCACTTTGCCTTTGGGGAGGTGGCAGGCACTGAGGGCAGCTTCTACCCGCTTTCGGTCAGCAGGAAACATCTGGAAAAAACTAAAGGAGCAGAGGAAGGCATGAGACAAAGAGAGGAGTCATGCCTGGAGAGGGAAGGCTGTGGAGAGCTGGGTGGAAGTGTGGGGAGGGAACGGGGGAGACTCACTTCTTCACAGGAATCTTTCCTTCAGGGTTGAGCTGCATCTTGAGCTTCACCAGGCTGGTGGGCAGAAAGCAGCCTGTCAGGCCCTGGGCTGGCACACTCAGCCCCCCTTCTAAGGCCAGCCAGGCAGGTACTTACATCTTGTCCAGGAAGGTGGTGCGGGGGGCGTTGGCTGTCAGCGGGTGCTTCACCAGCGCCAGTATATCCTCAGCCCAGTCCTGCAGGACCCCAGAGCACAGCAGTCAGGCCCCTGACCTCAAAGGTGGCCACGCCACCCCCCAGCCCAGGCCTGTCTCTCAGGAAGTCCAGGCCACGCCCGGTGCCGAGCCCCTGGCCCGGTGACCCCAGTGCACCTTGCCCACATTCTCCTTGTAGGAGACGAAGTTGTGGAAGGTGAGGTCCACCATGTCCGGGCCAGACACCACAGTGAGTGTCTTCAGCAGGAAGTTGTTGTCAGGAAAGTCCAGGTTGAAGACCTCCCGGAGCTTCTGGCTCTGCAGCAAAGGGGGCATGGTGAGGGTCGCCCCTGCCCTCGGTGGCGCTGCTTTCCCTCCCCCTCGGCCACTGGGGTAGGATCCCAGTCCCATCTTAGGAGCCACCGGCCCCAGCATCTTCCTATCCCCACCTTCAGGGCCTGGGGCCGGGAGGGAGAAACCCACCAGATCTGAACCCAGGCCATGGGGTTTGGGAGTCCTGCGTATTTTGTTTGCCATTTTTTCATTTGAATCTAGATTCTTAGCTCCCTGGCTCAGGGAATCCTGCTCCCCCAATCCCTTCCTCCAATCTTTCTATGAGCATTAAGCAAATATAGGCAAACCAGTCAGGGAGTTGGGGGGGGGGGGGTTGGGAGCCACACCCCCAAGACAGCCTGGGTGATTTGGGGGCAAGGGCTGGCCTTGAGACAGGAGCAACCATACCCCTTGCTCGGCTCAGGGGGAGGCCAGTTGCCCAGCCCAGGGACCTCTCCTCCCTCCCAGGGAGCCGGTGACCATGCTGAGCCTGCGCTGCTACTGGGCCCACCTACCTTGGGAATCTTGGCAAACTTCCCAAAGCGGGTGTCCCGGATGCTGGTGATATCCAGAAACTCCATCTCCTGGGGGGCCCAGGGGGAAAAGAAGGGAGGTGGACATAGAGCAGGGAGGAGGGAGCTTCCACACCCCTTCACATCCTGGCCATCCGCCCTCTCTAGATGCTAAGACTGTGGGGCTGTCCTTCCCTGGCCACTCGAGTTACTCAGGGCCTGGGAGCCCGCAGTCTCGCCTCCTCCATCCTGGACTCTCCTCAGGTTCTCCCTCCCTCCTTTCTGCCTGGGTGCTAAGGCCCTTCCCTGATCTTTCTGAGCCCTCACGTTCACCTGGAACCCCAGGCAGAGAGCCAGCCTTCAGTAGCAGCTTTTTCCCTTCTCTCTCTCTCTCTTTCCAGCTAAGGCCGGAGCATCTAGGCTGAAGGCAGCCATGGTTGGAGGGACTGCACCCCCCGCTCCCAAAGCAAATAGCCCCCCCTCACAGGAGATCCCCCCACCCTGAGCCACCAGCAGGTCATTCTACACTCCCAGCATGCACCTCCAGCCCCCATGGCCACGAGGCCGCTTTGACTCCATGGAATAGCAGGAGCTCAGGGCTGCACTAGGAGGGGCTGCCTCACCTTACTCTGATATGTCCAGTATAAGTAGTAGCCCTTGGGGTCCACACGGAGGATGACCGGGGAGGCTAATGTTGTTTCCTGTGGAGAGAGAGAGGCAGCGCCCTGCTCTGAGACTTCAGGCCAAGCTTCCCTGGCCCACACCAGGCGTTTCCATCTCCCTAGGAGGTGGCTGTCCCGGGAATCTGCAGGCATTTCCCTCGTCCTGCGTCCTGCGGAGCTAAAGGCTGGGCATAGGCCTCAAAAGCTCTGCACCGGGGGAGGACAGGGGCAGAGGATTGGAAGTGGTATTTCTGGGAGAAAAGAGGGTTTCCCTCTCTAAGCCCCAAAGAGAGGCTCTCCCTCTAGACCCCAAACAGGGTCTTGGCCCCCGCCTCATCCTGTTCCTAAGGCCATAGCTCAGTCAAAGGGTAGAATATCCCTCTTGAGCGTCCACACCACCTCCAGGGCTGCTCAACAGTGAGAGCCGAGGACCCAACTCCCACACCTGCACCCAAGGCCCCACACCAGCGGTTCTCAACCTTCCTAACGCCGCGACCTTCAATACAGTTCCTCATGTTGTGGTGACCCCCAATGTCATTGTTACAAATTGAACATCATTAAAGCATAGTGACTAATCACAAAAACAACATGTAATTATATATGTGTTTTCTGATGGTCTTAGGCGACCTCTGTGAAAGGGTCGCTCGACCCCCAAAGGGGTTGCGACCCACAGGTTGAGAACTGCTGCCCTACACCATCCGGCTAAAACCTCGCTTCCCACACGCTCAGTCTCCCCCTCCATGAACTGCTCCCCCCACCCACCCACGCCCCGTAGATAGCAGATACCAAGTGCATCCTTACTCCAACTCTCACTGCCTGAAACACCATTACGGACCAGCACAAGCCTCATGGCTTCAGAAAAGCCTTTTCCGAAACAGCCTGAGAGGGGCTTATCCTCAGACCTAGAAACCCATCCAGGAAATCCCCAGGGGCTCGGACCCTCAGGAAACAAGCCCGCACTAGACCATGAACCCAGTGCCCCAGGTTTGCTAAAAGAGTGAATGAATGATGAATGAACTCACTTCTAAATTCCTGTTCCGTTCACGGAGCACACAGGCTACCGCTGATTGTAATGATTTGTATGCATATATAACAAGATATTAAAGTTGAAGCTTCCTACAAAACATGGTAGTCCCTGCACCCCAAACCAAGTCAGGTGCAGCATTTACCAAGGAAAGAGTTAAAAAAGGTTCTCAGATCTGGGGTGCTTAATGGACTGGAGAAAGAGGACACTTTGTGAGGAGGCTAATTTTGGAGAAAGCTGTGCTGTGAGCTCCATTCCCTTCTTTCCCCAAGGGAGGATTAGGGTGCCTGACCCCTCACTTTAAGTCTAGGTTTAACTGCACTTGGACAGATTTTGTCACCCCTGCTATTGTGGGACATAACAGACTGGGGCTCCTGCCCAGGAACCAGTTGGTGACAGACCAGCTGACTGCTGGAGGCAGAGAGACCCTGGTGTGCGAGATGAGCCGGATCCCGGAGTCTGTTGGGACCATGCACACGTGCACACTTGCTGGGTCCAGCGTGGGCCTGTGGGAGAGAGGGGCCGAGTCCGAAGCTATAGGAAGCTGACGGCCGTCACTGGATTCGGAGAGACTGAAGAAGCCATTGCAAGTGGCCTGGAATACAGATAGCAGGAAGGCCCTAAGCAAGAGAACCCCAGTGCAGGGTGGAGAGGTCTCCTGAGAATCCTTAAAAATGTGCACCAAAGAAAGAATAAGCCCAAACGGCCTACCAGGCTCAGAGAGCACGAGCTAGTTGATGATGATGCCTGTTCAATGAAGCCCTTTGATACCCCTTTCTCACCTCCCTCCCTGCACCCTACCCCTGGCGGGACTTGGAGGAGGAGCAGGAAACCCAGCCAGAGGCCTGCAGACCACCTCAAACCATTCCTAGCGGGAGGAGGGCAGAAGGTGTCATTCTAAATCAGTGATGGCGAACCTTTTGAGCTCGGCGTGTCAGCATTTTGAAAAACCCTAACTTAACTCTGGTGCCGTGTCACATATAGAAGTTGTTTGATATTTGCAACCATAGTAAAACAAAGATGTATATTTTTGATATTTATTTTATATGTTTAAATGCTATTTAACAAAGAAAAATCAACCAAAAAAATGAATTCGCGTGTCACCTCTGACACGTGTGTCATAGGTTCGCCATCACTGTTCTGAATAAAGGTTGGAGCTCTTCATGATAACTGTGTCTGAAAGAAGACTTGGCTTTGCGAGGAAAAGTGACCATAGAGTTGTGTTCCCCGAGAGCAAATGGATTGCCCGTGGCTGCCTGAGTTTCCTTCCACGGCCGGGGGAGAGCTTCTCCCAGCAAATGCATTGTAAAGGGGCATGGGAGACACATGCAGCTGGGAGTTCATTACATCCTGTACGCTGTGCTTATGCAACACGGCACGGCAGACCCAAGCCACCTGCCAGCTAGGCTGAATAGTCTGAGAGCAGAGCCCTGGCCATAGGTCCATGTGCCTGTCTGTGGCTGGGCGTGGGAGGTGCCTGCTGTGGAAATCAGGATTGAGGGCCCTGCAGTGCTCCGCCTGGGGGAGGGGAGGGGGCAGCCACGTACCCAGGTGCTGGCTTGCAGAGAAGGCCACAAATCTTGCCCCCACCCCGAATGACCCTCTGCCCAGTCGGGTTACGCACACTTCCCAGAGGAACCGAGAAAGGCCACTTCGCTTTTCATTCTGAGCCACTTCCCTCATTCCACAGGCTCCTGGGACATGCCACCGCCATGCCACAGCTACCACACACCCCTAGGGAAGCAGAAAGCATCTGGCCATGGCCTCCTCTCCACAGTCCTGGCAACCAGATTACTCAGCCCAGCCCAGCCCTGAAAGGCCGAGAGCCCAGGCTACCTTAACTCACAGACCCAGAGCCCCTCACCCCACCTGTGAGGAGGACTAGCCAGCCCTAAGGACCTCTCTTCCACCCCCCACACCCTTCCCCAGCCTTCATGTTCCCTTCCTGGGACCAGCCCCACTGCCTCTCACACAGGGCCAGCCCAGCAGCCTCCCCTCCCTGCTCTCTTCACCTGCCCCAGAGAATCCCTGGCCCCGGGGGGTCTGGGAGGACCAGAGGCTGGAGGCAGGCCCCAGTTTGGAAAGGAGCAGACACCGTGGAGACACACTACAGGGCACAGCAGCGCCTTCCCCTTCCCCTGCAGACAGGCAGGCGGCAGGGAGCCGGGTGAGCAGCCCTCAGAAGCAGAAGTCAATCCATTCCTTCCGGGGCCCCTGGGACCAGAAGCCTCCAGTTCTTACTTGGGGTGCAGGGGCCTTTAGGGGCTGCCCCACAGCCGCTTTGGGGAGAGCAGGGCTTTCTCGGGCTAGAGACAGGGACAGGGACGGGGCGGGTGGGGAGGGGCGAACAATCCTAATGGGCAAGAGTGGGGCATCTGCGCTGGGAGCAGGCCCTGGTTCACCGCTGCTTCTGGCCCTGCCTCAGCTCTGGGGCACTTTCCTCCCACTCAGCCGGGACCAGGAGCAGCGCACCCTGGGGGCGATGGGGAAAGACCCACCCGGACCGGAGAACTGTCCTCCCAGGCAGCCCATCAGCTTCTCACATCCAGACACAGAGCCCTAGCCCCGCAGCCCAGGAACATGTTTGGGGCGCACCCCCTCACCCCCAGGTTTGTTTATCCAGGCAGTTGTGTCTGCTGCCTGGCCAAGCCACACAGGCGCCTGAGTCCTGACAGACATAAACCTACCCACCACCCTGGCAAAGCACCTCGCAGCCCCGCCTGCTACCCGTGTCCCAGCGGCCCACAGCCCTGCCCCACTCACGTCGTCCCATTTGATGAAGCGCTCCCCGTGGCTCAGATAGGCCTTCACTTGCGGGGGCAGCAGGACAGGGTTGAGCAGAGACATGGTGCCAAGTGTTCCTCTTTGGAGAAGCTGGACACGGCAGAGGCCGGCAGCAGGAGGGCGGGCAGGAGGAGAGCCAAGCTGGGCTCACATGGCACCCGCCCGGAGCTGGTCCGGAAGTCTGGGTGCTCCTACAGCCCACGGTGGCCGTGGCTGGGTGCAGAGCTGAGTGCTTCGGACAGAGGCCCCGCTGCCTTTTAAATCAGCCTCCTCCTGCCTGCCTGCAGTGGGGGGCTGTGGTTACTGCTCCTGCCCTGGGAGGCCGGCTCCCCTCCTCAAAGCCCCCGCCCTCACCCTGTGCCTCAGCACTTCCTGCTCAGGGCTTCCTTCTCGCTGCTGTTCAGGGTGCAGTCAGGAGGTCTGGTCCGCTTGGAGCTGGGGCCTCCCGGTCCCAGAAGCAGTTCCTACTCCCCTAGATGCGGCCGGGGGCTAGAGAAGGAATAATGTGGGGCCAGCTGGGGATACTGTTGCGCAGGCAAGGACTGAGGGGAGGAAGCAAGGAGGTGACCAGGGAAGGGACTTCCACAGAGGTGGGGTCCAAAGCACAAGGGTTTCTCGCAGAGCCTGAGGAGCTGGGACCACCCTGCAAGTGGGAGTTGAGGGAGGGGCAGGGCCCAGCTGGGACTGAGCATTTTTGAATAAGCAAAGTTTGTTGAATATCCAGCTCCTCTTTCTCAACGCTTCCTCCCCATGAAAATGAGGTGCAAGTGAGGCAATCACACACCTCACCCCCCCACATGTGACTCTCCCCTCTTGGATGTCTAGGCCTGGCTGACACCTGGACGCCCTGCCGACCAGCCACCCTCACACACAGCCAGTGGAGCCACCCTTGGCCACCAGACTTCACGAGGCCCTCCTGCCAGGCCCCCTCCTCTGCCCTGTGCCCAGAGCCTGGGTGAGAGCACTGGCGGCGGGAGGCTGCTCTGCAGAGGCCTGGGCTCTGGTCACTTGCTCTGGGTGCCTGCAGGGCCTCTGCACTGCCCCAGCCCAGGGAGCTCAGTCCTGGCCCAGCTCAGCCAGCCCACTTCCTCTTGCTTAATCTGATCGGCTTATCACCCTTGCTAATTCAACTGGGGGAGCAGGGAGCTCTGCCCAGGACTTCCTTCCCTCTCAGGGCCTGGTTTTCTGCCGCAGGTTCTGCATGAGCCTTTGTGCCAGCCCCTGACGACTGTGAGATCCTCGGGCCCTAGAACTGTCTCTGCTGGCCAGTCTGGACCAGGGCAGGGGGTGGGAGCTAAGGAGACTCCCACACTAAAATAACCTCTAGGAGAGCAATTCCAAGACTTGGGATGGAGCCTGGAGCAAGCAAGGCCTGACTGAGCCTGTGGAAGCAGCTTGGGAATCCTCCAGCTTCTTTGCCTTTTGCCCTCATCCTCCCACCCCTCCCTCCAAATCCTGCTGTCCCCTTCTCTCCTTTCCCATCCCTCTAGCCAAGGGCCCCTCTGGTGTCCCTGTAGTTTTGGTTCCCTCCTGGGATCGGGTTCCCTGTTTGTCTGTTTGAATAGATTTTGCAAGGGAAATCCCAGCCCCTTCTCAAAGCCCCTGCACCTGTCACCTGCAGCCACCTCTGGCCCTGCACCCACGTCCCTCCCTCTTATCTGCCCTGCAGCCATCAGCCTTCTCGCCACTTTGGGCCTGGAAAGACAATCCCTTCCCTCTCCCTTGGGGCGTGGGGGGAGGGGTAGCAGGGGAGAGACAGGTTTGGGGGTGCCACAGGAAAGCAGGGAGTTCAGGGTATTTTACTCTGATCCTTCCACTCTCTGGCTCTGAAGAGTGAGGCTATGGATCCACAGGATAAATCCTCACCCGTCTTTACCCAGTGATGGCACTGCCTGGAGTAAGTTCTTGAGAACCCCACTGTAGCTTCCGGGGGGCCTGTATTTTCCTTTCCATATCCTGCAAAGCGGCCCTTAGAATGCAGGGAATTCACGCAGTGAAGGAAGCTGGGAAAACCTTCATCAAAGGGCTTTTTTCTTTTAAAAATACAGTGAGGTTTTTAAAACATGTGTATTGACAAAGAAAACCACTGTATAAATAATGGTAGAATGGCTATGGAGAAAGCAGGAGGTCACACGCAAATACCCAGCTTGGGAAATGTGCTCCTGGCCTGAGCTGAGCAGAGGGCTCCAGGCAATCTGCCAATCTCTCCCCTGCTCTCCCCCTTCCAGAGCAGAAGGTGGAAGGGCGACGATGCCCCCTACTGGGCACACTGAAAAGCTCGTGCCTCCTGGGGAAAGGCTGGGGATCAAGGGAGGGCAGGTCCTGAGTGAAGTTGCTGGAGGGTCTGTGTCCGCTGTGATGGTGGAGGCACCTACAGTGGAGAGTTTGCACCTGTGAGCTCCGGGCCACACAAGTCACTGGGAACTTACAGTCAGCACATCGCTGCCTCCCGGGGAGACGGTGGCGGCCCAAAGCCTCGGAGGCAGGACCCGAATCCATTGGCTCACTTGGCAGCTTGTGTGAGGACCCTGTGCTTGGGTTTCCCAATCTGCTCATCAGAGAAGTTTAGTGGTGGAAGCTGAACTCAGATCTTCCGGTGACCCCGTTACCAGCCAACAAGAGAGTCAGATTAGGTGGGTTTCTTAGCTGATGCCGTGACTTCCCTGATGGAGCAGTTGGGGTTCAGGAGCCCTGAGGCCTGTTGTGCCTCTTGGGCCAATGGCTGGCTTCGCTTTGGAATGCGGAAGGCTGCCGTGACATCCTCTGGGGTCTGTCCCTCAGTCTGACACATGAGCCAAGTTCACTCCTCTATGAACCCAGTCACTCACCAGCTGGTTTATCTTGTGATACTTAACCTTCCTGACCTTCCTGTGCATCGACATTCGGACCTGTAAAATGGAAATATCTATGTTTCAAGGAATGTTGTAAGAACGAAATACTATAATGAATATAAAGCACTCAATACCATGCCTACACGTCAGCTTAGTAGTGGTAGTAGTAGCAGCAGCCACTGACTGACAGGAGCAACGCAATTTCTTATTACGTCCTCCTCAGTATATATGCCTCTCTTTCCATAACAAATATCTTCACTGACTTGCTCTTTATTTGTGTCCCCCCCCACCGCCCCCAGCAGACTGTGTGGGTCAGGGGCTGGACCCACCTTCCCAGGGCAGGCCGAGTTAGGGGTGTTCCTGGTTGTAGACTTGAAGCAGACTGTCCCCGAGATGACCAGAACTCAAGAAGTTGAGTGCCAGCCTCCCACCACCATAGCCCCCACAGCTGATGAGGTAGAGTGAACAGCAGGAGCTGTCCATCAGTCTGTCTGTTTATGTCCAGCTGTGGCTCCAGATCCAGCCACCCTCTACACACAGAGCTGAGTGTGAATGGAGGAAGGAACAAGGCTGGATAGCAGGTGCTGAGGTTCTAATTCCTCATGTAGGAGAGGAGAGACGATCAAGAGTTTTCCGTAGAAGCCCAGGAGGGAGATGTTGCCTCTCCTCCCAAACTAAGCCCTTCTAGAATCATAGAGGGAAACATCTGGGACTTGGAAGTGGAAAAGATGCAGTCCCATGTGTTTCCTTTGAAGTGCCATTTTGAACCAAACTTACTTGGCGATGTAGCGGAGTGAATACTGGATCGTTCTCAAGAAACCCAGATTTTAATCTCCAACAGAGGAAAGGTTTTTGCTGTGTGATCTAGGCAAGTTACCTGAGCTCTCTAATCTGTTAGCTTTTGATCGTTTCTAAGATTCCTTCCAGCTCTAAAAATCTCTCTTTTTCCAATCAGAAGGGTCAACCTTGTCACTTTTATCTCCCGCCTTTCCTCTGGGAGATGTAGAGCTGTAGACGGCAGGAAAGGATTGGCCCCCTGCCGCAGCAGGGTATTCTTGGACACAGTCTGCATCTTCCCTGCTTCTGCTTACCCGTCTGTGAAATGAACCCATTTTCCTAAGTGTGAGGAAAATAAGTTAGACGATGTCCTTCTCCAGGCGGGCATGGTGCCTTGCACGTAAGGAAGGCCCTCAGGAAGATGGCTTGCTTCTGTCCTTATTCCTGTCCTCATCCATCTTTTTTTTTTTTTTTTTTTTAATATATATTTTATTGATTTTTTACAGAGAGGAAGGGAGAGAGATAGAGAGCTAGAAACATCGATGAGAGAGAAACATCGATTAGCTGCCTCCTGCACATCTCCTACTGGGGATGTGCCCGCAACCTAGGTACATGCCCTTGACCGGAATCGAACCTGGGACCTTTCAGTCCACAGGCCGACGCTCTATCCACTGAGCCAAACCGGTTTCGGCCTCATCCATCTTTTTATCAGGACCTGGGCAAAGCCACAGGGAGCAAGCCCCTCAACCTTGTGAATAACAGGAAGTTATTGTGAATAACAGGAAGTCAGTGAGAACAGGGGATGTGTTGGTAGACACACTCGGGATCCCAAGACCCCCTAACGTGCTGTAGTCACAGCCTGAACCTCAAAGGTGAAATGAACATGGCTTAACTGAGAATTCTGGGCTTGGCTCCACGGCACCGACTGTGCAAGGACAGGGTGGGGAAGTGGCGGCTTAGCAGAAGCAAGTGTGAATAAAACTGAGGGTTTTTGCTGACAGCCAGCTCCATATGAGTCAAATGAAAAGGCTGCCAGAAAAGCAGACAGACTCTGAGGTTGGGAGTTGAAGTGGGACACTGAGCCCAGTGGCTCTCCATCTTGATATCAACCAGAATCACCTGGGAAGCTCTGGTAGCACTGTGTCCTTGCTGTGCCCAGGCCCTCTGAATCAGGACCTGGGAAGGGGGAGGGGAGAAAGGGGGAGGAAGGTGAGGAATTTGTATTTCTAAGTGTCACCCTTGGTTCCAATGTGCAGCCAGAGCTCTAGAACCAAGGAAGACGCAGTCACATTCTCATTACTGTCCTGCCAGACCATGTCTGATGTACTCAGGGACTTCCGATTAGTTGCTTTATCGTTGGGGAACACGCGGCAGGAGGGCATTTGGTGGAGGACAGCCAGGATGTAGGCTGACACCACACTCTGTGAGGATTGGTGGAGGGAACCATGGCTCAGAGGCTCAGGTGGCCAGGAGGTCTACCTTCAGATGGATGAGACTTGTTCTCCTGGGTCCCCAAGGTTAGAATCTTAGGTGACTTAGGTGACTAGACTGTCTTAGTTCAGGTTTCTCATAGAAGGAAGATTTGCTTGCAGAAAGTTTATGGGGAGGCACTCTCAGAAACAACATGGCATCCGAGGAAGTGAAGGAGTCAGGACTGAGCAGAGGAATACACTGATCAGCGATCAATCACAACAAAGGACACCTCCACAGGGAGCTCTGGAGTTGGGGGTGATGCTTCAGACCAGGCCCCACCTGAGGCAAGAGGGCTGGACCTTTGCGTCCCCCATTGACCAGGCGGATTGTCCCTAGGAAGAGCTCGGGAAGTAGGGGCAATCGTCCCTCCTACTTACCTTCCTGTAAGATTCCCGGAGAAAACAGACGCTAGAATTCTGGAGGAGCTACTTCCACACAAAGCAAACTGCCCATACGAAGCATGGAGGTCTAAGCCACGTCCGGGGCGGGGGGGGGGGGGGGGGGGCACTGTTGTGGTGGCTGTGGCACATCCCCCTGGACACTTCCAAAGGGAGCCACCTGGCCGGCTTCCTGAACAGGGACAATCCGCCTGGCCAATGTGGGGACGCAGAGGTCCAGCCCTCTTGCCTCAGGTGGGGCCAGGTACGAAGCGTCACCCCCACTCCAGAGCTCCCTGTGGAGGCGTCCTTTGTTGTGACTGCATCGCTGGTCAATGTATTCCTCTGCTCAATCCTGACTCCCCACTCCGGCAGCCTGTCTTGGTGTCACTGATAGTCAGCATTCTCCCCGCCCCATTACCCAGCCTAGATTCTCTTTACTTCAGTTTGTACCTCTGCTGGTCCAGGTGGCTCACCTGGTGGCATTCCTGAGGGGTCTGAGTGCCTAATCACCAGGCCCTTCTCAAACCAGGCTTCTGAATTTGTTTACTTACTATTAAAATTGGGCAAGGGAGTACCAAGAGACACGCATGTTCTTTCCTAACCCTACTGTGTAGCAGCAGCCCACCTTTTTAAAGGACCAGGGTCACGTATCCCTGCCAGGAAGTGACTCCTTTCTCTGCCTGCTGGTCTCTTGGTGCAAGGAGTCTGAAGGATGAAAAGCAGCCACACGGAACATCGATGGGATCCTTGCTCTGTCTCCTGCTGGAAGTGTTCTGCCTCTGGGACCCAGATTCTCTAAACCACCTGGAACTGTAGGAATAGGAAGCACAAAACCCACCCCTACCCCAAGGGTCACTGGGAGGGATGGTAAGTGAGGTTATTCCTCCTTCTACCCCTTGTTCCCTAGACCCCTGTATTTTAGCTGTTGAGCCAAAGCCCAGATTATAGTTATTGGATAGGGTGCATACTTCACACCGGAGCACACAGTACTAAAATGGTGCTTCAGCTGCACCTTTGAAAGGCAGTTCTTTTACTCTATCAACTCTATTCACCAGTGGGCAGCAAAGTATGTGATGCGCCCAGACGATTATATGACCACTCTTTTGCTAGAAAGTGGGACTCTTGATCTGATGCAACATTATGTGAGATCCTAGGTCAGTCAGGGGATCACACACTCTTTCAGCCCTTGGAGAGTGGTGCGGGTTGAGACCGTTAGCAAGAATATATGCTCATTCACGTCAAGATGGGTCACCAACCCTTCCAGAGTGCCTGCCTGATCGGTTGTTGTGATACCAGGAACCTAAGTGCTGAGTATGGTACCTAGCCCATAAGGGCGTGGATGTTGCTGCTGTCATTGTTCAGAACTTTCCAAGGCTGCCTTCGGGAGCAGACAAGGTACGCGGTCGTGGAGGGCCTTTTAGTTGACGCTCCATAGGGATGTCCTTCTAGGGTCCATTGGAGTATTTACAAAAGATGACCTTCGGGCTCTTTCTGTCCCCACCCTGCCTAGAAGCTGATTTCTCTCACTCTCCTACCCTTAGCGGGGGAGAGGCACTTAGGGAAGCGTATGCACCTTCAGGCCACTAGGGGGCCACTTAGTTGCCTGCAGCAGGAATACACTAATGGTTTCTTAATGGCTCAAGCACCAGGGAGATCAGGCTCAATTATATCTGAAAGCAATTTGAGTTCTGGGGCAAAAGACACTATGTAAATCCAGATAATAAATAGGGCTTATTGATAGGTTAAAGAATCTGGCACTGTTTAGTTTAGAGAAAAATAGGCTGAGAGGAATTGAATAAGTGCTTCTCAAGTATGCTTATTCTTTAGCATAGAAAAGAACGGGCATGCTGTTTTCCGCTCCACTGAGAACCAGGCAAGAAGAAAGAAGTTTAATTTGCAACAGAAGAAATACCGAGTGAATTCAAGGAGGAGGCTTTGGGTTGGCCTTACCTGGAATCTTTCGGAATAATTTACCTTGTATAGTTGGTATGATCAGTCCTGCCAGGAAAGCCAGGAGAGCAGGGGAGAGGAGAGGACAACATCTAGAGGCCATTCAGGGGTTTTAACTTAGCAGCCCCCCTGTGGCTGACCTGGGAGCAGGATGGGAAGGAGTGGTTGTCTTTCACACACTCCAAACTTCCAATGTTCTTGAAATTTCTCGGAAAGTGAAAAGGCAGGCTGTTCTGGAAATAGCATCCCGTTGGCCACTGTTAGTGGCGGCTCGCAGCTGGACCTCAGGGATGAGAGCGAGGGGTCAGGTTATAGGCCTTTGGCTCCCTTGGCCATCAGCACACTCAGTTCCCGTAGCCACCTGACTTGCGTGTGTAATTGGTCAGAACTGTCCAAGGGCTAAGAAGCTGCCCCAGGGAGCAGGCAAGGTCCACCATCACAGAGAATCTCGACGGGACGCTGAAGAGTGCTCCATAGGACGCTGTGCAGGAGGTTCTAGGGCAGTGGTTCTCAACCTTCCTAATGCCGCGACCCTTTAATACGGTTCCTCATGTTGTGGTGACCCCCAACCATAAAATTATTTTCGTTGCTACTTCGTAACTGTAATTTTGCTACTGTTATGAATCGTAATGTAAATATCTGATATGCAGGATGTATTTTCATTGTTACAAATTGAACATAATTAAAGCATAGTGATTAATCACAAAAACAATATGTAATTATATATGTGTTTTCCGATGGTCTTAGGCGACCCCTGTGAAAGGGTCGTTCGACCCCAAAGGGGTCGCGACCCACAGGTTGAGAACCGCTGCTCTAGGGTCTGTGGGGGTATTTACAAAAGATGGCCTTTTGGGCCCCTTCAGCCCCCACCCTGCCTTGTTCTCTGATTTCTCTCACTAGGGCGGGCAGGACAGCAGCGTTGGGAAGGGGATTCCTCCCAATGGGGCACCGTGTCTGGATACCACAGGTCTCCTGTGGAGGATGAGGGAAATGGGAAAGGCAGAGGTCCTGCCCCACAGAGTCAGAAGCCAGAAGTCAGGCTCGCATCTGCAGGGGCAGAAGTTGGGGGGAAGCTGTCCACCCACAGAAGCCCATCACGGCCACAGTCCTCTCCCCACACCCAGGTGGTCCATACATCCGGTTCTGGGAACCTGGGAAGCAGAATTCAAGGAGGAGGGACCTAGACATTCTGGAAAGTCCTGTAGAGGGAGAACAGGGAGAAGAGAAGGCAGGAGAGAGGAGGGCAGGAGGAGGGGGGAGGCGCCGGGGAAAGCGTCTGCTGAAGAGTCCGAGCTGGGAGAGGGGTCGTCAGAACCGACCGGAGGAAAAAGCTCACATGGGAACGGGGGTGGGAGCGGGGGTGGGGCGAGGGAACAAACGCCCAGGCCGGGAGGGGATGGGAGGCGGGAAAAGCTCTTGGAGCCGCTCCACGGGTTCCGTGCAGCCCCTTGACCTGGGGGGGGGGGGTGTCGGAAGCCCCCCAAAAGCAGGATAACACCTGTTGCAAACGTTGGCACTAAGATGGGAGGCGAGCCTGGAAAACCAGCTTGGCACGTGGTACTGGCCCGGAAGCTCCGCGCACCCTGACTGGGGCCCTCAGAGGACGAGGAATCGGATCGATTTCAGCCCCGAAGCCCCGAAACCCGGGCGGGACGGGGACGGGGGTGGGGCCGGCGGGGAAGGGGCGCGACCTGCCGGGAGCACCGCGCGCGGGGCCGGTCCTTGTCTGCCGGCGCGGGGCGTGGGCTAGCGTCGCTGGGGGCAAAGGGGTCTGGAAGGCCTCGTGGAGCGGGACGCGAGCCGGCAGCACGCGCGTGCAGTCACCCCCGCCCCGGGGTGCACAGGCCTGGGGCCCAGGCTGGGGCCGCTGTCCCTCGCCGGGACCGTCGGCAGGGAGGAGAGTCGCCAGAGCTGACAGCTCCGCGCTGCGCCCGCCCCTTCCCTGTGCGCTCTCCTCCCCACCGGACGCGGGTCCCCCTTTAAAGCAGCAGCACCGGAGCCCCCTCCTCGCGCGCGGCCGGCGCGGGGCTGGGGCGACGCTGCCCCTTTAAGACCAGCCTCCTTTAACCCTCGAGCATCCGGGCGCCCGGCGGGCTCGCGGCGCCGACAGAAGCCCGCCTCCCGCGGCGCTTCCGGACCCCGGCGTCGCCCCTTTAAGAGCAGCCCCCCGCGGCGCTCCCGCCCCGGTCCCGGCGCGCGAGGCGGGGGAGCCGGGCTGGAGCAGCGCGGTCGGCGCGGCCACTGGAGACCGAGCGGCCGGCGGCCGGGCAGACGGTGGCGGCGGCGGATGGGGACGCGGAGCCGGGCGGCTGCGGCGGCTGTGGCTGTGGCGGCGGCGGGGAAGCAGCTGACGGGCCGGCGGCGGCGGCGGCGCTGGCGGCGGTGACTGGCCCAGGCCCCGGCGGCGGCAGCAGCGACGCGGTGGCAGGCTGCGGGCGGGCGGTGTGAGGAGCGCGGAGCGGCCGGGCCCCGGGGCGCCCCCGCCCCCCGTCCTCCAGGCCGCCAGGCCCCCGCCCGCCGGGGCCGTGGAGCGCCGCGCCAGAGGCCGGGGCCCCCCCATGAAGGAGCGCGACGCGGCCCCGTCCGAGCGGGGCAAGCCGGCCACCTACACCGGGGACAAGAAGGCGAAGATGGCGGCCAAGACCAACAAGAAGTGGGTCCGACTCGCCACCGTTTTCGCCTACGTGCTGTCCGTGTCGCTGGCCGCCATCGTGCTGGCCGTCTACTACAGCCTCATCTGGCAGCCGGTGGGCGCCGGGACCTCGGCGGGAGCCGCCGGCCCGCCCCCCGGCGGCTCCAACGCCACCGGCCAGTCCGGGACCTCGGGGGCGGCCGCGGGGCCCAACGCCACCGGCTCGTCCCGCCGCGAGGCGCCGCGCGACGCGCCCCCGCTGCAGGCGGCCGGGCCCCCGCCGCCCGAGCCCCCGGCCGACAGCCCCCTGGCCGGGCCGCCGGGGCGGGCGCGCGGGCCGGAGGAGGACGAGGAGGAAGCGGCGGCGCCCGGGAGCCGATGAGGTCCTCGCCCCCGGGCGGCGCGGAGCCGCCCTCCGGAGCCGGGGCGCGGGACTTGGCAGCCGGACGGAGCGCCCGCGGCGGGGACCCTCGCGGAGCGAACGCCGCCTTCCCCGACGGCCGCCGAGCGCTGGGGCGCGTGGCCTGCAGCCCGATCTTCCGCGGAGCGACCACGATTTGTCCGGGACTCGGGGGTTTGGTCTCCCCAGGACTGTGCGGCGGCGCCCGGTGTATGAGCCATAAGGGGGGCGGGGGTGTCCCGGCACCGAACCTTCTGCGCCGCTGGCGGTGGTGCATCCTTCGCGCCGGGGGGACTCGGGCTTCCCCCCGAGACTCAGGGGAAAGAGGGAGCCGGACGGGCTCGTAAATCAGCTGAAGCTGTCGGAAGGCGGGAGGGCAGCAGGAGGAGGGGAGCTCAGGTACGTCAGCCTCGTGGCAGTGGCCACAAATGCGTTTAATTTATAGACCCCTGTATATAGTGGCTGACATAGGCACCAGAAGCTGTAATTACATCGTGTTATATATATTCTCCCACCCCTGGGTGGCCGATGGGGCCGGGCCAGGGCTATTCGCTGGGCCCCAAAGTGCAGCCGGCCACAGGGCACAAACTGTTTTTTCCATCATCCATTCTTTCCCCTATTTCCCCTCCTACTTCAGAAATAGGTTTATGACATAAAAAGCGTAGAATCACTCTTGGACTTGTTGAAAGGACCGTGGAAACCCTTACCGTGGTCGGCAAACTGCGGCTCTTTGGCCCCTTGAGTGTGGCTCTTCCTAAGCCTTAGGAGTACCCTAATTAAGTTAATAACAATGTACCTACCTATGTAGTTTAAGTTTAAAAAATTTGGCTCTCAAAAGAAATTTCAATCGTTGTACTGTTGACATTTGGCTCTGTTGACTAATGAGTTTGCTGACCACTGCCCCGAGAAGAAGTGGAAGCAGTTTGGGGGGGGGGGGTGCTGATCTCCTCTTCCCACCCGGGTGCCCCCACCCAGGAGGTTTGCTGTGGCACCCTGAGTGTCTGGATATGGGCCAGGAAGGAAGGAAGGGAAAGAGCCATGCCTGTGTGCTTCAGTCTTTGGCCTCCTCACAGTTTAGGAAGAGCAAGCTTTGTAAGTAGAGTGACTCGCACGTGTTTGTTCTATCCCCCGCTCCCCAAAATCTTGTCTTGGTCCAGTAAGCATCCCAGGCTTCCCTCCTTCCTGAGCTTGTTGTGGCAATTTAGCCCAGCCATCGGGATGGAATTTGTGTGAAATCAGAGCTTTGAACACGTCCTCTGGTTTAAAAGATGGGCTTTAAAGCTCAGGACTGTGCGTTGATAGCCAGTTAATAGATGAGTGTTGGCGGCAAGGTTCAGTGGGCTTGTGGTAAAGAACGCCTGTGCGTTTACTGAGAGGAGAAACATCAAGGGGAATGACACTTGCAGAGCTCTGGGCAGCAAGAATTATACATCCTCAATTAGGATTCCATTTCCTCCTGCCACTTGCTTTTAGGCAATTGAGTGTGGGTATGACAAGATACCAAACCCCTTAATGTTTCCTTTTTGGGAAATGAGGCACCTTTAAAAAAAAAAAAAAAAAAAAGGACAAATTTCGCCACCTGAGCCCAGAAACAGTTTGTCTCTCCAGTTTTCTGGCCTACACTCTAGTTAGCTCTGATCCAAGGAGGCACAGCCTTGCTTTAAGCCATGTCCTGTTGTGGGCAAGAAAACTGCAGCTCAGCTGTCATAGCCTGGGGGCAGGCTGGCCGCACCCCCACGGTGTCCCGCTGGGGGAGATTTCTGAGCTGCTGACTTGACTTTGGTCATTAGAAAGCCTCTGAGGCCTTTTAAAATTTTGGTGGGGACCCATGGGGGAGAAACATAAAATGCCACTTTATAACTTCAATAATAGCCTGTACTTTATATTTATTGTGTGAATTTTTAGTCCTATATTTTAATAATTTATAAATGGATCTCTTATTCCAAGGATTCTTTGAACTTGCAGGAGAACATCTGGGAGTCCAACCCCTTGTCCCCATCCTGACCCCTGCATTCGGGACTGTTGGATCCACTCTGGGACGGATCAGAGTCTAGAGAGACCACTCCTAGGCCCAACTGCGGGCCTCCTGACTCTAACGCCTTCACTGGAACTGGGACATGCGTTCCAGCCCTAGCTGTGAACATGACCAGAGACGTTATTTATAACTCAGCCATTTAAGATATACCTGTACTCAAAAAAGTCTTGTATATTTTTTAAAAGTTTTATTTTTCAGGTGAACAAAAATACATTCTAAGAACTCTGAGTAAGCCTGTGTAAGTTGTTTCTGTTTTCGAATTTCTTGGGGGATGGAGTAGAAGTTGGAAGAGGAAATGGTCTGAGATGTGGTGGATGGCTGATGGTAAATAGCTGTCGGAGGAAAAAACAATTGCCCTAATGTTCTCTGTGCCCGATGGCTTGACTGAATTGATTAGTCAAGGGTGGCAAGATCCATCTTAGTCGGGAAGCAATGACGGGGTTGGCAGAACAGTGATATCCAGCTTTAAAAGACTGAACAAAGAAAAGTTCTGCTTTTATAGGACTCTGAACAGATGCCTAGCTGAAGAAGCTAAGGGATCAGCCACCATGCATATTAAGAATTATTGCAAATATTGAGCTGGCTGAGAGCTGAGGTGGGGATAAGCCGCCTGATAGCATCACTCTTCTCAGCTTTAAACAAACCATTGGCCCCTAGATAGTTCAGGAAATGCTAACACTGGGAAAGACACACTGAGGAGGCTGCAGTGGTTGGTCAGAGCTTTGTCTAAATCAGGGGTAGGCAAACTTTTTGACTCTAGGGCCACAATGGGTTCTTAAACGACCAGAACAAAAGCATGGATGGAGTGTTTGTGTGAACTAATATAAATTCAAAGTAAACATCATTACATAAAAGGGTACGGTCTTTTTTTTTTTTAGTTTTATTCATTTCAAACTGGCCGGATCCGGCCCGCGGTAGTTTGCCCACGGCTGGTCTAAATGGAGGAGGCGAGAAAGCCAGATGCTGAGAGAACTTTAGATTGCTTCAAAGGTGAGGCTTTTTCTCCCCCCAAAGCAAACAATAAAAGACATGTGGGTGAGAAGCACAAAACTAAGGGATTAGTTATGCCGCAAAATACATGGCAAGCAATTGAGCTCAGCTCATTATTAGACGGCGCTGCCCAGTACACAACCAAAAGCCAGTGTTGGTGGGGCCCCCTGGGGCCTGCACTTCTACAGAGCTGTTGGGGGGTGGCTGCTGCTCTTTTACATCACCTTGTAGTCCGCAGGGGAGCGTGGAAAAAGTCCGCCCTTCTTTTATTTCCCTCCTCAGCCTACACAATGGCTTTCTGCGAGAGGGCTTGGTAAGGCAGAGCCGAGGGGAGGGAGAGTTTTGTGGTTCTAGTCAGGCTCCCCTTCCCGTGGATGGTGACATATGGCTTTTGCTGCTGCTCCCGGCTTCACACGGGGGGCCATGCAGCAGTGTGTGTGTGGCAGGGGCCCGCTGGCTGACGAGAAGGGCCCCGTTGGTGGGGGGCAGTGGTCTGAAGAGGTTTATTTTCAAGGGTGAGAAGTTACCTTGCCCAACATTGTCAAACAGCTTTTGAGCCAGAGAGGAGAGATTTGTGCAAAGGCAGTTACTTTTCCTTCAGCTGCTTTGTGCCTGCACCACCCGGATAATTCCTCGATGTTTGCTTATATTAGAAGTTATGGCCGTGCGCTTATTCGGACAGCCCGAGTTGGAAGGAAGAGACAGATAATCCTCTTTTGAAAGTGAGGTTTGGGAGGGTGAGGGGCCGGGAGTTTGCTAAGCCGGTTACACTGAGTTTGTGTGGGTATCATTTCTCTCCCCGATGGATGCCGAGGTACAAAACGTGCTTCTCTGAAATTTTAAGCATAAGAAATGTTTTTCTTCCTCAGCTCTCGATTTCTGCACAGTATGAGACCATTTTCTGTCTACCTTGTTTTTCAGTTTTCACCAGGGAATTCTAAGATGCTGTGTTCTCTAGTTGAGTATTTATATCCTGTTTTGAAATGCTGAGTGGAGAGCATCTACTTGTTTCTACATGTTTCTTCAGGGGGAACTGAAAGGTCAGCTCCTAGGCTTTGGGGCTACCACAGCTATTTAAAAGGGGTAATAATTGTCCTCCCTTCCTGTTTGCAGAGAATGGAGGTATTTCTGGAATTGCAATTGCACTAACAAAAGGGTTACAGCTGTCGGGGCTTTAGTGTGTGTGTGTGTGTGTGTGAGTGTGTGTTGGTCTCTGGGCTGAGAGAGGGACTTTGCTCATTTCTCAGGACCAGCACGAAGCTCAGCGCCTGGCACAGTAGTAGGTGCCCCCTGGTTAGTCACTGTGTTGGATAGCCTTGTTCCTTGTGTCATTGTGGTGTCGCGGTCATAATTCACTTGTGGACCCACGTCCACGGCCCATAATTTGCTTCAAGGGAGTGGACTGATTGCTGAAGAGAACCCCTGCCAATCACAGTGGCACTGGCCTTGCTATCTGCTGTTTTCTTCATTTGCAAGTTGGGGGACTTGGGCTGGGCCTGCGTGCTCTCTCCAGGCTCCAGAAGTCCTGGGAGCTGTATTCCACGAGGTCCTTAATGGAGGCAACACAGAATGTGTGACCGTTCATTGTCTCCTCCGTTCTGACCCGTTATGCCTGGTGTTGAGCTATAAAAATACCTGCCCCATCAACAGTTTTTTGGTCACATCTGTTTTACTTGCTGACATAGCCTGTGGGTTTCTGCTGCCAGAAAACCTATGTTACGCTCTTTGTTCCCTCCAGTATCTAATTTTAAGAATACAAAAACAAAACTTTTTTTTTTCCACACAGCCAGACTCTACCAGGCTTTCCATCCTAAGGACAGAAACCGCTATGCTCCCAGCATGCACGGAGCCACCTGGTCAGTAAGGAGCACAGTTCCCGTGTGCTACTCTGAACCTTCATTAAGCTACTGCTAAGGGGCCAGAAAATTACTGCACAGTTCTCACCCCAAGGCATGTACAGACGTGCCAACAAGAATCTACACCCTTGTTATTGCCCTGTTTTCTTAACTTCAGTAATCTGTTTTTGCTAATAGCTTATCAGTTAAACAGCAACAAGATTCTAACTTATTTAGATTGTTTTCCATAAACCACTACCATTAATTCAAGAACTATTTATTTAGTGCCTACAGTGTGAGAAGTGAGCCTCAAAAGTCCCAAAACCAACTTGTCCAAAAAAGCAATTATGTTGATTACCAAGGATTTATTTTTAAATATACTTCTCTCTGCTGCCTCTATAGTATCCTGAGTCATGAGTTGAGTCTCCCCCGACTGTGTTCTGGAGGCCACTTATCCCCTCAGCTCCCTGCTGGTCCGTCTGGGCAATGTGTGTCACAGCAGCCAGTCCTTGGTCCATTGACAGCTCACAGTATCGTGAGACCTGGGTTGGAGGCGCGTTCTCTTAGGAAGAACTCCTGAATTGGAAACTTGAGGACTCAGTAATGGCATTGGTTATGGCCCTTGAGAGCAAATGGAGGCAATAGATGCGACAGGGCTTGGAGATCTTGGGAATAAAAGTACAGTGTACACGCATGAGACCTTATATTTTCAAGGGAATGTCTGTCCCTTTGGGAAAAATGGATGCATGGAAAGAAATGTGAAGGGACAGGTAGCAAACACCACACCCGTGCCCAGACCATCAGCATGAGCCTCCCTGGGAACTTTAGAAATGCCATGTCTTGGGCCCCATCTCAGACCAACTGAATGAGAAATCCAGGAATGGAGCCCAGCATTGTGTTTTAACTAGCTTCCAGGTGATTCTGATGCACACTAAAATTCAGAACCACTGGTCCGGCCTTTCCCTCTGAACCTGTAACAGGTGAGGGTATTCCTGTTATTTATTTTGATTTCAGAGAGAGGAAGGGAGGGAGGGAGAGAGAGAGAGAGAGAGAGAGAGACATCAATGTGAGAAAAACATCAACCAGCTGCCTCCTGCGCATGCCCTGACTAGGAATCAAACCCACCACCTCTTGGTGTGCGGGATGATGCCCAACCAACGGAGCCACACCGCCAGGGCTGAGGGTATTTCTGTTTGGACAGATGATTATCAAGGGGGCTTTTGATCTTTGTTGAAGCCGGCTGCCCTGCTAGGGGGAAGGGAAATGCTGTGTCCCCAGAGTTTGTGAGAAAAGGGGAAAAGCCTACAGTGTTGAATATTTGTGACAGTTACAGCATTACTTGCCCTGGAGAGCTCGTTAAGAAGGAGGCAGTCCTCTCGCCCCTTTCTACAAAGGTACGGCTGTGTTTGCCTCACCTCCTCCCTGAGCCCGCTGCTCCTCGAGCCAGTCCTTAAAAGGAGCAGTGGGTGCCACATTGGTTCCTTCTGGTGCCAGGTCTGCGCAATTTCACTTCCCTGGCGTCAAGTGGATGCTTAATGAGAGGCTGTGACGCGGCCAGCAGCCTTGTTGAGAAAAAGCAGCCTCAGTCTGGGCCTTATGCTGGCTCCTCTCATTGCCTTTCCCAGCCTTGAGTTCGCCCCCTCAGTGAGGCTGTGGTTACCCAGTGTCAGCCCTTCCTCATAAGCCCCGATAACCCTTGCTCAGCAAGACGCTTGCCGGGGTCTGTGGATGCTGATAAATGACTCAAGAGGCAGAAGTGAAGTGGTTGGTGCCTTTACTTTCTCCTATGCCCTTGATCCCCTCTGATTAATCCCCAAATAAGAAGGTATGTCGGGTTTTTGCAGTTTCCTTTGTTCTTCTGGGGAGCTAGTACCATCTTTACCTGTTATTCCAGTCTCTGAGGCCAGGGTTGGGATTGGAGTTGACTGATGGTCAAACCTTCCCAACTTGTGCCTTGTTGGGTAGCTGGGGAGCCCCTGCTTCCAGGGATCCCCAATTACCCATCCCTTGACCATAAGAAAATATATTCATGCTGCTCCTTTGGGTGACAAAACACTAGGAGGCATGGAGCGAACTCCACAAGTCGAGTTTGTTTGTGGGGAAATATTAAAGAAGTAAACACCAGTGGGAGTCCATGAGATTCCTAATGATGTGAACAGAGGGAAAGAGAAACCGCTCTGAACTGTGGGATCCAATGTGCAGAGGCAGGCAGACGCGCTTAGCACAGCGGTTCTCAACCTGGGGGTCGCGACCCCTTTGGGGGTCGAATGACCGTTTCACAGGGGTCGCCTAAGACCATCGGAAAACACATATATAATTACATATTGTTTTGTGATTAATCACTATGCTTTAATTATGTTCAATTTGTAACAATGAAAATACATCCTGCATATCAGATATTTACATTATGCTTCATAACAGTAGCAAAATTACAGTTATGAAATAGAAACGAAAATAATTTTATGGTTGGGGGTCACCACAACATGAGGAACTGTATTAAAGGGTCGCGGCATTAGGAGGGTTGAGAACCACTGGCCTAGGACATCCTCGGATCCCACTAGTGGGTGGGGACAAAGAACCCTCCCTGTAAGAGAAGGGCCACTTCCCTGAGGCTTTGACTCAGCTAGACTACCCAGATGAACGCTGGTGAGCTCTATAAACCATCCCCTGTTTCCCTGAGGGTGTACTGACCCAGTGAAGATGAGACTAGAAGAGAAAGTAAAAGAAAAGATGGGAAACAAAGTAGACAGGTCACACCAAATAGCTACTTCATTTATTCAACAAATATTCACTAAGTGCCTTCCAGGTGCCAGGCTACTATTAATAAAGTGCCTATTGTGTGCAGGCATATTTTTCGTACTCTTTAATTTTTTGAATAACCCTTCAAGATAGGTATTACCAGCCCCATGTTGCAGATAAGAAAACAGGCTTTTAGAAGTTAAATTGACCAAGGTCATCCCACTGGCAGATGGCAAACAGGATTCAGATTCTGTCGGATCCCAAGGCCCATGTGTGTCCCATCATCAAAAAGGGTCCTTCCCACCCTGGCCGGTGTGGCTCAGTTGGTTGGGCTTTGTCCCATGCACTGAAAGGTCGCTGGTTCAATTCCTGGTCAGGGCACATGCCCAGGTTGCAGTCTCGATCCGGGTGGGGGAAGTGCAGGAGACAGCCGATGGATGTTGCATCCATGTTTCTCTCTCTCCCTCAGCCTTCCTCTCTAAGAATCAATAAAAAATGTTTTTAAAACAAAACGTTTATCTCCCTTACAATATGGTCTGCTGTTCCTCTCTGCGAAGTGATATGGGCCCAGCACAGAGATGCCTCCTGCCTCTTCCGTGCGCCCTGTTTTGAGGCCTTCGGTAAAGTTGTCATCTCCCTGCTGGTTTCCCGTTACACTCTGTGCCCTCCCTTAGTTCCTCCAGCTCTGTGCCTGGGCTCCTGAAAGCCATGTCTCATGAAGAACGTCCCACTTTTAAGAGCAATCTTGTCTGTTGGTCGAGAAGAGAAGGGATTCTAAGAGGAAGGCTCCCAACCAGGCCTTACGGATCCAGGAAGAGAGAAAGCCAGCCTTCCAGGACCCCGAGTTTTGTGGAGGGGCATCTACCCACGTTTCCCTCCTGCTCCATATCTGGTTCTTAGAGCGGGGGGGGGGGCCTCATAGCTGCTGGTTCCCTTTATTCTGAAGAAGGGCTCCCTTTTTGTTGTTGTTGTGAATCCTCACCCCAGGATACTTTTTCCATTGATTATTTTAGAGTGGAAGGGAGGGAGGAGGAGAGGGACAGAGAGAGAAATATTCCTGTGAGAGAGACACATCGATTGCTTGCCTCCCACATGCCCCAACCCGGGGCCTGGAACAAACCCAAGTACGTGCCCTTGACCAGGAATCGAACCCGAGAACTTCTGGTGCGTGGGCCGGTGCTCCACCACTGAGCCACACTGGCCAGGGCAGGGCTCCCCTTTGTTGTTAAAGTTCAGTGATCTTTGCCTCGCCCTACCATCTTCCTCCAGGGAAGATGTCCTATGCCAGTCTTCTTTCCAGCCCCTAGTGACTCCCTTCCTCCTAACATCCTTTTGGATGCGACCCTCAGGGAGAGAAGCCCTATCTGTCCACAGCCTTCTGCCCCGCTTTCTCTCTTGCCTATGTCCTGTTGTGAGGACTGAACCAGAGCTCTGCCCAAATACTAAACCCCCATCCCACAGTCAACGTGCCCTGGCACATCCCCTCGAACGAAGGCACATCTGTACAGTTGGAAGCATTGGCGTTGGGAGAAGTTTGTGAACCTTAGAATTCAAAGTCTTGATCACAATTATTTTTGGAGACACCTGCATTCAAGGGCTCTGCCTACCCCGGCTCCATCCTTTGGGAGTCATGGGCTCCAGGGCCAGAGCAAAGCTCCAACGCCGTATCTGTGTGACTGGAAGGCGAGAGGAAAGCTTGACCATAAGGGTCAGCTTATGAGCTGGGACTCTCTCATTCTTGCCTATTCATTTCACAGGGGTCTTCCTCCCATACGCATAGGAATGTTCCCAAACCCCTTTGATCAACCCACACCAGCCTCTTCCAGCCCCTTCATCCCAGCCCTTTCCCACCCAGCTTTCTCACTCTCCACCACAGGAAGCTGGCAGCCCCACTCACTGGCCTCTCCAGCATCTTCCCAGCTGCCTCAGCTCCCCACCAGCTCTGAAGCCAGGAAGCTCCCCACACAGGGGCAGTGCTTCCTCGTCCCTCACACAGCCAGCAGCAGGCAGGGAGAGTCCAGCCTGTCTTTGCCCCCAGCCCCCATATATGCTGGTCCAAACCCTTACTGCTCGAGTGTGGTCCAGGAGTCAGCAGCATAGGCACCAGCAGGAGATGCATCAGAAATGAAAGTTCCCAGGCCTGCCCCCACCTCCTGAATTAGAATCTGCATTACTCTGGGCCTTAACGTGTGAGAAGCACTGATGGAAACCGTTGGAGCCCCTCCTCACGCTTCCTGAGTAGTTGGGGATGGAGTGAGAACCAGTGAGGAAGCCCAGGCTGCAACCTCATGGTCAAGGCCTCACTTTGACAGTGGAAATCCTGGGGACAATCTGGATACTCCCCAGAGAACCTAGGGAAGCTGGTGAAGCCAGGCGCTCTCAACAGAGAGGAACAGCCACGGCAGGAGCAGAGAGGAGGGGAGCAAAGGGGGGTCCCATGGGGAGATCCAGGCAAGGGCTCGGGGGCAAAGGGTACACGTGATGAGAAAGGGAGGGTTCCTGCCACCATCCCAGTCCCTGTCCCCTGTTGGGCACCTACATTCAAGAACGGCTCCTGCTGAGCAGCCTGGATCTGCGGGATGACTAGGTTTCCTCCCTCCCCCTTGCTGGCAAAGTCACTGTCGCCCACAGGCTGCATTGCTGGTAGTGTGTGCTCAGGAAATGTTTGTTGAATTGAGAGGAAGCCACAGCTTGTGCGGAGTCTGGATAATTCACCAGACGTGGGCCTCAGAGGAGGGGCAGAAATGAAGACTTAAGTAGGAAAGACAAGCCCTGCTGTCGTACTTATGGAGAGTCGCTGTTTCTCATCTCTGAGATCCTGTCTGAGTCCTTGCTTTTGCCTGACTGTGGTGCAGTGAGGTGGTGCGGGGAGGAAGTAGGCGATGGCAGGAAATGACCCCAGGCTGCAGGGCTGCTCCCTGACCCCATTCAGGGTGCACTCAGTGTCTGATCTGGTGTGGGGGGTGGTCCCTGATGGTAAGCTCTCCCACTTTACTGTGGGGAGAGGAGACTGTCCCCTCCCCTCCCACTCTCACCCCATTTCAGAGAGGAAGTCTTTCTAGGGGAGACCTGAGCCTGCTCTTCTAGCCCCAGCTCAGCCTCTGCAGCTGTGGCCTCCCTTTCTCTGGGCCTCAGCCTCCTTTTCCAGAGGGCAGAAGGCTTCTGGCCGCTGGATTGGCCACCCTGTGAGTCTGGGGCTGTGAGTCATCTGGGTGCAAGGCAGAGGTGAGGGGAAGGGCCCAGGCCTGGACTGGTCATGCCAGCTGCTGGGTGCCTGCACTGAGGAGCTGGACGCTGGCAGCTGGAGAGGGAGGCCGCCCAGCCAGGTGCTAAGTGCTTCTCAGCCTTGCTCTCTCCCTCAGGGGTGGGGCGGGGCGGGGCCAGCTTATGGCCGAGGCAGCAGTAGACCCAAGAGAGGGCTTATCAGCCTCAGAGACCAGGTGGGAAACACACATGCACAGGGATGTGCACATGAGATGCAGGGAAGGACAGCTCCTTGCCCCCACATGTCACTGTGCCAGAGAGTTTGCCAAACTGTTGAGCCAGGTGGCCACAAGCCACAGCAACCAGACGCCCATCACAAAGAAGGCTCTTGACTGCGATCTTTCCTTCTCTTCCCAGCCTGGTGCCCCTGCTCCCAGGAGCTTTGCTCAGCATCTCCCTGCAGGGCCAGGGCCCCCTCTTCTACTCCTCACACCTCCTGTGCCCCTCGCTCTTTGGCCAGTTCCTCTGGGGGGCCTGCTTCGCGGTGCCAGGCCCTGCTGGGCCCCAGCCTTGCCAGGCCTGTCTTTTCTGGGTTCTAGGGGCCCTGCTCCTCTTTGTGGCTCAGAGCAAGCCTGGACTTCCTGCTCAGCCTGGGTGTCATCCCACCACACAGGCTGCTCAGAACCATCCCACGGGGACACAGGACTCTCCTGGGCCCCAGGCCTCAGGCACAAGCTCTTCCCAGGCCCGGGGCTACCGACGCCTCCTAGAGAGAGGTCAAGGGGAACCAAGTCAGTGTTTTGTGGAGAGCCAGGAACCGGACTGGCTGTCGAAGCTTCTGATTCCCCTTTTGTCCCCTCCGGGGATGCTGGAGATGGGTTGGTGGCCGGGGCACTCGGGGGTCTGCCCTGCTCCATCCTGCTCTGTGTCTGTGCATGTTCCTTCTCACTCAGAGTCTGCCTGGTGCTTTCACTTCCCTGAAACAAGAGATTGGCACCGCTGGCTGGCCAACCAGGGCTCATGTCCCTAGCCCGCCCCACCCTCTGTCCAGGTACCCACCTCCTGCCTCTCCACCTCCTCCTTGTCTTCCTTTGTCTCCCACCTGGAGAAAGACAGCACACAGTAGGCCCTACTCTTATCCACCCCACGCTCAACACCAGCACTGTAGTCAGTGGCTCCAGGGTCTCAGGAGCAACAGAGCCAGAATGACGCTCCGGGATGCCTCCCTTCCAACCCGCCTTGCTCCCCGAATTCAGTTTCCTCTGAACACTGCCCTGCTGAGCCCCATCTCAGGTCCCCCGCTGCTATTTATGGCCAAGCCTGAAGCACCCTGAGTTCTGTGGAGACTCCAGGCACGTCCCTGCCTGCGCTGCCTGGGAAAGGCACCTGACTTCCCGGGGGAAGGGAACTGCGGTAATTACCACCGGCCTCCCTGGGCACCAGGCTCTTGCGGCTGCTGCTTTGCTGATGGCCTCTCCCTGCGTCTCATTAACCGGCCACCAGGCCGCAGGCAGCAGTCAACCAGGAGGCAGAGCCCGGAGGGCTGGAGCGGGCACCCGGACCAGTGTGGTCCTCAATTCCTGGGGCAGAGGGGAGCCAGGACACCAGGAAGCTCAGACACTCCCCCTGTTACCTGCGGGCCCTGCCAGTCAGCCTCTCCGTCCCTCGGGCTTTGCTGTGTAGGGCCAGTGCCACCAAGGGCCTGCTGGATGGCCCACCCTGAGTAGTACCACCTGCAAGAAACGGCCCACAAATCAAGGTGAGAAGAAGGGCCTTCGCAGCCCGACTCCTTCACCAGCTCATGGGACCCTGCTCCTCCCTCCCTCCCTCCTAACTCACCTTTGCCATCAGGGGACAGTGGTGGGGGCTGTAGCTTCCGGTGGCTCCTGGGACCTAAGTGAGGCCAAGGAAATGGGGAAAGGGAGGGTGACAAAGGATCTAAACACCAGTTTGGAGCAGGGACACCAGTTGTCCTAGGACCAGGAAGCTGTGGGTCATTCCTGGTCCAGTTGTGAGTTTTCTGGCTCCCACACAGAGCCCTGGCCTGGCCATCAGGAGGGCTGGGTCCCTTGCTCACTGCCACTCCTGGCTCAGGGGCAGGCCAGCCGCTCCAGCACAAACCTCCCCAGCACCAGCCTCCCCGTGTGTAAGACAAGGGGCCAGGGATCCGCAGAGCTCTGTTCTGTGTCAGGCCAGGGGCAGGGGAGCTCGGGATTTCGCCCATGAGGCGCCAACAGCTCAGCGGGACCCAGCGCAGACTTCCTGGTGAGCGTCTCCCCAGACAGCTGGGTTCAGAACCAGGGGCAGGAGCTGTGGTTTGGAGGGTGAGCAGGGAGGATATGGTGACCTCTGATAGCAAGGGAGAGGAAGGAAGATGTTCTTCCATGCTTCCTTCCAGCTCTAAAAATAAGTGGCAAACCAAGAGACAGAGAAAAGAGAGGAAGAGGGGGACAGGGGTGGGAAAAAAAAGCCGAAGAGGGGCAGGGAGTGAGGTGGGGTGCGGCTCACCCCTGGTGCCGCCTGCCCTGCCGGAGCCCTCATCGCGAGGCTTGCTGGAGCCCTGGAGCCTGTGGTGACAGAGAGGCATCAGGCTGCTGGTGCAGGGAGGACAGAGGCTGCAGCAAGACCCACACCTGCTCCACCTCCCCCACCTGAGCCCCAGAACTGAGGGCAGCAGGAAGATGGTGGTCCCAGGAAAGATGGGGGACCCAGTGCTCACACAGAGCCGAGGCAGACCCTCACCACCCGGGGAGGGTCCTACTACCTCTCCAAGAAGCACCCACAGTGAGCCGACCCCAAGCCCCACAGCAAGTCAGCCCAACAAGCTTCCCTGCCCTGCCACCCACGTGGGCTTGGCCTTGTCCAGGTCCCATGGGCGGCGCCAGTCACCCTGTGCATCCCTGTGCCGGGCGAGGCGGGCCAGGTCAATCTCCTCCCGCTCCTGCTTCCACTGCGCATAGTCCCAGCCCTCCTCTAGGGGCCCCCACACTGGCCGGTGGGGAGCTGAGCGTCCCAGGCCTGGATTCCGGGGCTCCCGGGCACCCTGCCAGGAAAAGACACTCAGAACTATGGGGTAGAAGCAGAAAGTGCCCTTAGTTTGGAATGGAAATCCAGAGCCTACTAACCCCTTCCTCTCTCAAGGTTTCACTGCCCCCGTGTGAACATTGGATATGTTCCATCTCTAACGTGCTGTTTGCCGTAGGCATGGTTTCCAGCCACTGGCTAGCTGTGTCTTTTGGGCAGTTACTTAACCTCTCTGCGTACCATTTCCTCATCTGTAAAACGGGGAAATAGTAGCACCTACCCATGGGGGTGCTGCAGGGGTGTGTGGCCAGGCCCAGAGTGAGGGCACCCAGCAGCTGTGAGCAAGAGCCGGGACTAGGTGCTGCTGCCACCTAGAGGTCGAACCTCACACGTGGCGGGTCCCTGGCTCCCTCCCGGCCCCACCCACTTGCCACCAGAGGTCCAGGTAGGGTAAGGGGCTGGATCACAGGTCTGGCTTACCCTCACTCTCACTGCAAGACCACCCAACATAGGGACTGGCCCGAGAACGGAAGAAAGGGTGGGAATTCTTGCTGGTGCTGCCTGGCCATGCCCCCATCCCCTCTGGAAGATATACCCTCCGAGCAGAATCCAAGCTGGCAGCCGTGTGCATGAAGGCGCTCCGGCCCACGCCCGCTCCAGGGGACCCTTCTGCCCCCCGGTTCCTCGCTCTGGGCTTCTCACTTACGATCCGCTTGGCCTGGGGGAGGTGAGTGTGGGCACTGTGGCAGAGCTGGGGGAGGAGAGGCTGCACACCGGGCCCCTGGGCTGCCCCCACCACCCTGCTCACCTCGGCTTTGTTTTCCATGGTCACGGCCAGCTCCACCCGCTCCCCCAAGCAGAAAGTATCAGCCAGGTCCCCCACCTCCTCATCCTCCGGCATCTCATCGGCTGCTCCAGGCCCAAGGGTGCTCCTTGCCCAGTTCCGGCTGACCACCCGCTTCTCCTGCAGAATGAGGTGCTCTGCCCTCAGGCCTCGTGGGCAGTGCTGGGGGCTGGGTCCTTTGGGTGGCTCCCCAGGCTGGGCTCCACCCTGGCCCTCCCTGGAATGCCCACAGAGCTGACTCCACGGGTGTTCACATGCCAGTGGCATTAGGTTATCGAGGCCTGGGGCCACCCTGGGGCCCAAGATGCCACAGTGACCGGTCATCTCTGAGCTGGGAAGTGCAGAGCAGTTGGACAATGGGGCTTTGTCCCTCATCCACTGTTCCTAGCATTCAGTCCCAGTTCCCTGACCCCTGGGGTTTGGGGTTTGGGAGTAGCCCAGGCTTTGAGGCCTATGTACAGGGCTGTGGGGCTGAAAAGGGTATGAGGAGGCTTCTATTTGTTGGCCTTTCAGCTGTGGCCCTTAGGGGATGGGGGACAGCAGTGGCTTGGGCTGCGTGGGGTTGGGGGCTGGAGAGTAGCCCAGGACTGTAAGTGGGAGAAGCAGAGGGGCAGGGGTGTTGTCCTCCCCCGACGTGGGCTGGGCCTCCCCCTCCTGCCACCTGCCCTGCCTGCGGGTGGGGCTTACACCGGGAACCTGGCTGATGGTGACGGTGAGGCTGTCAGGGCGCAGGAGCTCCGGCGTGGTCACAGCCATGCCCCCCTGCTCCGCCTGCCGCCGGTCCTCCTGGATCTCCTGGGGGACGAGCCGGGGTCAGCATAGGCCCCAGAAGCACAGAGACACAGACGCCGGCGGGACACCAGGAGGCAGTGTCCCACCAAGACCCTCCGGAGCCTCTCCGATGGACCACACCCACCCTTGCCCCCCCCCCCCCCCCCCCACCCCCCCCACCCACCCCCCCCCCCCCCCGTCCCCAGTCCCCAGCCCGAGCCCTCAGGGAGAGACCACCGCACAAGGGGTGCGGGTCAGACAGGGAGGACCCCGCCCACCCAGCTGGTCCTCCCACCCCTGGCACAGCCCACTCACCTGGTACCTGCGTAGTAGAGCCTGGTTCTTCTTGCGAAGAGCAACTATCCTCCGGTCCAGCTCTGCGTCCTTCTCTTCCTGTCTGTTCATCGGGGACTCGGCTCCGTGAGGCCCCTGCGGAGGGCAGGGGGCCACGGCCCTGACTGCTGGGCCCAACACTCACCAGTGCCCCAACCTCCCCACCAACCTGATTCTCACCACCCAAGGAACAGACCTGAGGCCCAGAGCTGGGGGCACAAGGCGAGACGGCACAGAGAGGGCCCAGCCCCCTTCCTCCCCCACACACACCCCTGAAGCCTGTCTGCCCATCGCTCTGTATTCTTGGGCTCAGGTCAAGGCCTCATACCCAGGCCCCAGGCTCCCAGCAGGGGGCTGCCCCTCCCCCGGCTCTCCAGGGAGCGCCACTGCTGAGCACAGCCTGGAATGGGAGTTATAAATGGCTCTGGCAGCAGAACCTGCCGTGACTGGGAAGTTGCCAGGGGATTCAGGAGGCCGAGGAGCGAGTGGTTTGGCTCATAGGCCGAGAACCACAGTGAGAAGAGAGGCCCCTGATTCGTCCTGAATCCCAGGCCCTGGACCCCACTTCCCAGGCCTGCGCCCAGCCTGGGGGAAAGCGCTGTCCCCAGGGGTCCAGCCTCTCCGCTGTGAGCTGCTGGCAGTGGGCACAGGAGGGAGCTGGCTCCAGGGAGGCCCAGGTCCCTCCCTGTCTGGCTGCAGGGTCTCCTTGGTCACTAATGCCCCTGCCCAGCCCTCCGCCTGCCTAGGCACTGTCCTTTTCCTCCCAGGCCTAGCTGTCCCCAGCTGCCGCCAGAGTATGGCTTCCTGATGTCTCATCCCTCTCCCAGCCCCAAGAAGCCCTCCACCAAGGGCGAGGTGCCACTCACAGTTGAGTGCATGGCAACAGCAGGCACGGAGAGAATTCCAGAGCAGCCCCGGGGGAGCCGAAGCAGGAGGGACGCTGGAGCCACTGGAGCCAGGCCTCTGCCGGCCTCTCCCTGCCGGCTTCGCTGCTCAGCACACGAGATCATGTTGTGATTACAAAAGACTCCTCTGGGCTCCCAGCCAGGAACGCCTTGGCCGCTGCCCCCACCCATCCACCCTCAGAGGGCGAGGACCAGGCCGCCGGCAGCCAGCTGGTCCTGCCCAGCACCTCTCCCTGCCCTGCCCAGTGTCCCCAGACAGACCCACAGGACTTCTCCCTGGCAGGTCGAGCCGACACAGGGGACCTGCCCCAGGCCCTGCTTTCCCCATGGCCCTGTGCCCAGCAAGGCCCCGCCTGGCCTGCCTGCAGCCAGATGGGCGGCCTTTAGCCCTCCCTTTAGTAGAGAAAGGCCCACAGGACCCAGGACACAGCCCCTCGGCAACCTGGTCTGAGGGCCCCCGCCTCAGAGGAGCCTCCCTCCCTCTCCTCCCCAGCCCTCGTGAACATAATATGAAGCGATCAAGCAGCTCACCTGACCTAGTCTCTGCTACCAAATACTACTCATACCTAAAATAACACCATTAGTCACTCATTCCTTTAGGCTGAACGTCGCCTTTCCTGTGTTTTAAAGTTCAGCCCCTTCTGGGAGGCTCAGCCGTTTGCATCTCTTTGGAATGGGGTGAAGGGTCTTTGCCACCACAGCTCACAGCTGGCCACCAGCCTCCCTCCTCAGGCTCCTGACTCTGGGCCCAGGCTCTCTAGGGCTGGCCCTTTCGGCCTCCCTGACCCGGAGAAAGGAAGCAGCCTTTCTTGGGAAAGTTTCTCGCTCAACTTTCCCTGTACAGCTACGGCTGCCCCTGTGCCCAGGGGAGCAGCTTGCCTGCGTCCCCTACCTCCCCGATTGACAAGGCCTCCGTTTCCCTAATCCCATGCCAGGTCTCGTGCCCTTCTGGTTCCGGAGCAGAAAGCTCCTCTGCCCTCTCTGTCTTCCCAGCCCAGCCAGAGGTCCCACCTCTGCTCCTCTGGAACCCCCTTCCTGGGGCCCTCCCCTCCCCACCACGGTTAGCCCCTTCCCTGGCCAGGCACTCATACAGCACCCTAACCGCACCTCAGTCTCCACACACCCAGAGTTCCCTTGCAAATGCCCCTGCTCTCTCTTCCTTTCCTGCCGGATGTTCCCACTGAGTCAGACTCATCTACTTTCCCAGCAACTGAGGCACCCAGGCTCCTGGCCCTGGGCATCTCTCTCAGGCACACTCGCCCCATCTCCACCTTCTCCATGCGCTGCCCCCCACAGCCGCTGAGTTCCAGCAGAGCCTCTGAAGGAGGGCGGGGGTGGGGGGGGGCGGGGGGCGGGGAGGGCAGGCCCCCGGAGCGTGGCCGGCAGGCTTCCCTGCCGCTGCCCACACCGTGTTGGAGCCGGAGGCCTGCAGAGCATCGGCCTGGGAGGGGAGATGCAGCTGAGACGAATGTTCTCGACCGCGTTTGCAACCCAGCCTCCCAGACCAGGCCGAGGAGGAGGGGTATAGATAGAAGAGGCTGCAAGGGTGAGGCACGGTCTGCTGTCCCCCTGGGTCCCACTCCCAGCCAGGGGAACAGGAGGCACAGGTGGAAATCCAGCCGTCCCGGGGGAGGGTGATCCAGCGCTTCTGGAAGGGCCTGCCAGGAGGGACTCCACTGAGCTAGTGGCAGAAGCCCATCGGGCTGGAGGCCCACGTGCCCAGGACAAACCCACAGCCAGAGCCCCGCAGTTTCTGGTCCTGGGCTGCCCACGAGTAGCATTGTCACACCTCAGAGCGGCCCCCCGCACGCTCCTGTTTTCTCCAGGGCCTTATTTGCCTGTGTGCTCTCCCGCTGGACAGAGGCTCTCTGAGCGCAGAAATGGGTGCCAAGGACCTGGCACAGCGCCCTCGCAAACGACAGCCCCCCCCCCCCGCGCCCCCGCCCCCCCCCCCCCCCCGCAGAATGAATATGTGAGGGAATATGGGCGCAGCTGTGCGTATCTTATATACAGGCAGGCTGGGCCTGCCTCTCACCCAGACCGCAGGCAGCCCTGAGGGAGGCGGGGGCTGGTGAAGGCCACTAAGAGGGAATCCCCCTTCCCTGTCTCGGGGAGGCAGGGAGATGACCAGCGTGAGATTCCTGGAGACCCTGATTCTGTTACTCCGTGCCACCACTAGGGGGCAGCAGAGTCGCAAAAGCCCGGTTTGGGGAGGCGTGATCTTTCCCCTTCACTCCTCCTGCTCCCCCAGCTCCTCCTCCTTAAGTCTCTGTAATGCCCACCCCCCAACTCCACCAGGATGGAGGTGAGGAAGCTCAGGAAGGTAGCCCCATTTGCCTAGCCTGCACAGCCTGTATGAGGCACAGATGCAACTACTAGAAACCACCAGGGCGCCTGCCTCCCTTGCCCAGCGCTCTCCCCAGCCCCTCACAGGTCCGGGTCACATCTCTTCCCTTTGGAAGGTATTATGGGTCTATGGTCCACAGACCCAGAGCCAACCCTGAGGGCAGGTGGCTGCAAGTCTGGAGATTCTTGTCGAGGAAGAAAAGAGGAGGAACGCTTGCAGGGGAAGACAGGCCCTCTGGACGACTCGCTGAGACGGGAGCACCGATCAGGCAGAGGCCACGCCCATGGAGCCGGCACTACTCAGACCCCGGCCACTGTCTCCAGAAAGGGTGATGGTTAAATGCAAGCACTCCTTGCCCTTCCTCAACCTTGTCATAAAACGAGGCAGAGTGCAGTGGCAGATTCCAAATTAACTTCACCCCTTGCTGGCTGCGTGGCTTTTGGTAAAGTCCTTATGCCTCTGGGCCTCATCTATAAAGTGAGGTGTAACTACTTCGAGTCACCGGCAAATGAAATGAAAAAACGCAGTAACATCCGTATGTGTCTCTACTAGGGTGAAGCCCAAAATAGTTTTCTTGCCTCAGGGAACCTTGATAGCCACCTCTGGATGCTTCCTCTGAGGCACCCCAAAGGAGCAGGGGCTGCACACACTGTAGACGCGTGGTGTGTGGAGACCTTCCGTGACCGGGTGCAGGAGATCCTGAGGCACGCACATTCTCCGCATCCTTTCTGCGCCTCCCTTCATGCTGTTCCCTGCCCGGAAAATCCTCCAAGGCCGGCTCCTGCCCCACCCGCTCCAGGAGTCTTCTCTGCCTGCTCCCCTCCCCCAGGCCTTGTTGCCTCTGAACTCCAGGCTCTGGCTGCCACCCATCCCCAGCACCGGAGCTCCTGGCAGCAGTCCCTGTGCTACCTGCCTCTGGATCCCACCGGGTCCCGTTCCAGGCTCACGTCCCGGTGCCTGGGACCATTCTTTTGCACCGGGGCTAACCCTTAGAGGTCACTGGGCCCACTAGACAGCTCTGGGTGGGTGGGTGGATATTGAGGAAGAGGATGGGCAAAGCTAGATTGCACGAGAGCCCAGTTACTAGGCAGCAGCCCTCTGAGTCAGAAGAGACAAGAAGGTGGCGGAAAGCACAGTGTTCTTTTCCTACAGACCCACTTCCCCCACTCCCCCTATTCCTGGCTGAAGACACTGCTGTGCTCAGTCCTACTGACTAGAGCGGCGGTCGCCAGCCGGTGGTCCGCGGACCGCTGGTGGCCCGTGAGGTCCGAAAGGTTGACGACCGCTAGACTAGAGTATATGCAGGCCTTTCAGGTCCGGCCAGGCCTGGCCCTGGGTGAAGACTCAGAGTGCATGAGATTGGGCCAAAAGGACCAATCCTGGGTAGGCTCCAGGTGCCAGGGACAAAGTCTGGGCCTGCCTCTCCCAACAACACACATGCCAGAGTGGGGCAGGGCCAAAGCCCTTAGACTTGCAGTGGTTCTCAACCTTCTGGCCCTTTAAATACAGTTCCTCATGTTGTGGCCCAACCATAAAATTATTTTCACTGCTACTTCATAACTGTAATGTTGCTACTGTTATGAATTATAATGTAAATATCTGATAGGCAGGATGGTCTTAGGCGACCCCTGTGAAAGGGTTGTTCAACCGCCAAAGGGGTCGCAACCCACAGGTTGAGAACCGCTGCCTTAGAGGCATCAGGAAGCAGAAGGAAAGCTGGTCTGGGGACCCACCCCTCCATTCTGCTCTCAGGGCACACCCGGGCGGGGCCTCTAGAGCTTTCCAGCTTTAGGCCTAGCAGTGGGAGGTGAACCCTTGTGTGGCACTGAACCCCCGGGGTCTCCCCTATGGGGACCTTTCTTCTCTCTGGAGGCTGCAAAGTAACTCGAGTGTTTTTCTCAGAGCTGCCCACACCAGAGGCCAAGTGCTGCCCCGTCAGGGCACCTACTGTGTGCTTCACCTGGCTGGGGGGACAAGGAGGTGAGCACACAAGTAGGAAGCTGTGTCCAGAGCTGGGAGGGGGGGTCGGGTCTGGGCCAGGCAGAGCAGTGAGGGTCTAGGGAGAGTGAGCAGGAGGCCTCAGAGTATTAGCACAACTGGGGGTGAGCACAGCGGAGAGGGGAAGGGCCGATACAACATCAAGGACTCAGGCCTGCGGACCCTGGAAGCGTGGAGCAGATGGGCTTGCCTGCGTGTGCCCAGGGTGCTCCTTCCTCTGGGCAGGCAGAGAGGGTTGCATGGGATAGACAGGCTCTCCTCCACCTTGAAGCTCACCTCAGGGGCCGCTCATGGGAGTGAGGTGCGGGTGGAGCCACATCCTCTAGGGAGAGGTAGGGCAAGTTTTGAGGGGTAGAGAGCTGGCTGGTCCCACAAGAGGGAATGGCCAGGGGTGGTGTGCCCCATCTCTGGGTGGCATGCCCTGGACTAGAGGCTTCAAGGCAGAAGAGGTCAACTACCATGAGAGAGAGAGAGAGAGAGAGAGAATGCTGAAATGCCCAGGGCACCATATTCACCAAGGGGAAGAGGAAGCAGCCTGGGGGTGGGGCAAGCAGGAGGGTGACCAATTGTCCCCGTTTGCCTGGAACTGACCCCATTCTGGCACTGAAAGTCCTGTCTCCAGAAACCCCTCAATTCTAGGCAAACCTGGACATTTGGTTGGTTTCAGGGGAAGGAAGGTGTTGCACGAGGCTGGGGCGGGGAAGGGACTTCTCAGGAGCCTGTCAGGGAGATGCCAGTGGCCAGCGGTGGAGCCCTGACCACAGGAAGATCCCTGTGTGAGCGAGGGAATTTCAATAGGTGCTCATGCTGACAATAGTAGCAACACCTCCCACTTACATCTGACAGTGCCAAACCCTCACACACCTGATGCCATTTGATCTGTCAAGCTCTGAAATCCACGAGTTAGCCAGGGCAGGTGTTATTAGGGGTGGAGGCCTCCCACTCACCTGCCTGCAGCACTCAGGCGCCGGCCCCAGCCCCGCCGCACACTGTCCAGGGCGTGCCCAGGGCTGACCACCTTTGCCCTCCTGCAGTGAGGAACCTGTCCACCCAAAACAAGAGCCTGCTGTGCTGCCTCCCTCCCCACCCACGGAGCCCAAGAGCAAGGGGCCTTGCAGGCTCTGCTGAGAGAGATGGGATGCCACAGAGCGGGACGTGGCGCCTTCCGGCCTTCACTGTCTGTGCGCACCTTCCCGAGACCCCGGCCCATGGCCTCTACCACTAGCAGACGCCCTCCCGCCTCTCCTCTCCCTGAGCCCAGCCCCTCACCCAGCAATGTCTCCTTTGCGCCCCAGGGCTCCTTTCTCTTCCACGTAGCGCCTTTCTGGCAGGAAGGTGCCACCTCTCTAGCCAGGCAGTGAGCCCAAGCACTTGGCGCGCGCACCCCTGTCAGCCCCTGTCAGCGCATCCCTGGGAGCCGAGGGAAGGAGGGACACGTGCGGCCGAGGCACAGCTTGCGCGTCGCAGGGTTGGATAGGGAGGACCAGAGCGCCAGGCTCTGCTGTAGGCCGACTCTCGCCTGCTGGCCTCCTGTGGGCGTCCTCGCCCCTCTCAGGCCTCCCGCCCCAGCCAGGCCCCGCAGTCTGTCCTAGCTTCTCTGTCACCTCATCAAGGCAGGTCTGCCGCCTCTCTACCTCCCACCACGTCCCTCAGTGAGCTCAGACCTTGACTCCAGAGATGGTGAGAACTGAGCCCCTGAACCCTGAGACCAGAGCAGGGAGCCCTCACAGCGCTCCTCAAGCCTGCAGCCCCTCAGCCCCCGCGGGTCCTGGAGGACATAGGCCTCCCCGTAGGCTCCCTGCCAAAGCTGGGGTATGTGGAGCGGGAGGTCATGTTTTCAGGGGCCCTGAAGGAGAAAAGGAGGATTCCTGGAAGGGGGTCGGGGCATGGAGGGCTGGCGAAGACGGGCCCTGGGTGGACGCAAGTCCTGCCATTCACGCAGTGTGGGCTGAGGGCTGGGAGCACTGTGAGCACCACGCCTTCGTAAACTTCCCCGTGGGCCTCCCCCTTCCGTGCCCTGGCCCCCCCCCCCCCCAGGCTCACAGCAAATGCATGGGTGATGCAGTAGTAACTGCACTGAGTCATGGACCGAAGTCCTTTGCCCACAATGTTACCAAAGCAGGCTGCAATTGTTCCGAAGAGCATTCCCGAAAGGAGAGACAACTGTCGGGGGGAGAAGGGGTCCAGGCTAGACTCAGATCGCTGTGGCTGGGACTAACTGTACCCTGGCTGGGTGGCCTCAGGCAAATTTCCTAACGCCTCTGAATCCTGGATCTGTTTTTATCTACAAAAGAAGGGAAGATAAGACTAATCTTCAAGAGCTGACTCAAGATAATCCTATAAAAAAAGGCTCATATGCAAATGGACTGAACAGCCGAATGACCGGTCGCTATGACGTGCACTGACCACCAGGGGACAGACGCTCTGCAGGAGCTGCCCCCCTGGTGGTCAGCGCGCTTCCACGGGGGAGAGCCGCTCAGCCAGAAGCCAGGTTCACGGCTGGCGAGTGCAGCGGAGCTGGCGGGAGCCTCTCCTGCCTCCGCAGCAGCAGCGCTAAGGATGTCTGACTGATGGCGTAGGCCCACTCCCGCCTAAGTCAGACATCCCCCAAGGGCTCCCAGACTGGGAGAAGGCACAGGCTGGGCTGAGGGACCCCTCCCCCCCACCAAGGGCACAAATTTTGTGCACCGGGCCTCTAGTTGATACTATAAAAGAACCTGATACACAGAAATACTTTTCTGTCCACCATGAAAATAATGGAGACTCACTCTTTTTCCTTCTCTCCATTTTTCAAATAATTTCCTGGTGTGGTTGTTACTTCTCTTTTCACAGCCCTAAGTGAGAACAAGCTGACGTACCATAAACTGCACAAATTGTGCGATTTGGTAAGTTTTGTCTGTGTCTAATCCATGAACCATCACCACAATCAAGATAATGAAAATATCCATCAAACCCCAAAGTGTCCTGGTATCCCTTTCTAACATCTCCTTCCATCCCCTCCCATTTCCAAAATTCTAGAATTTTCTAGACAGAATTATACAGCATGTGTTGCTTCTTTCATTCGCAGTTATTTTGAGATTCAATCATATTTTAGCATATAGCAAAGTTCTTTTTTGTTGTTGTTAATCCTCACCCAAGGGTATTTTTCCCATTGATTTTTAGAGAGAGTGGAATGTGGGGAGAGGAAGGAGAGAGAGGGAAACATCGATGTGAATGAGACACATCGATTGGTTGCCTCCTGCACATGCCCAGACAGGGGCCTAGGATCAAACCTGCAATCCAAGTAGGTGCCCTTGATAGGGAATCAAACAGACCCTTTGGTGTGAGGGCCAATGCTCTAACCACCTTGCCACACCGGCCAAGGCCAAAGTTTTTTTTGTTTTTTGGTTTTTTTCTCCAAATATATGTATTTATTGATTCAGAGAGGAAGAAGGAGGGACAGAGAGAGAAGCACCAGTGATGAGAATCATTTATGGGCTGCCTCCTGCATGCCCCCTACTAGGGATGGAGCCTGAAACCCAGGCCTGTGTCCTGACCTGGAATTGTACCATGACCTCCTGATTCATAGGTCAACGCTCAACCACTGAGCCTCATTCATCAAGGTCATCCCAATTTTTAAAAGTGTTATTTGTAAAGCGAAGGCTGCACAGGTGCCGTTTGAATGAGCACCGGTTGTGACTTGGAGTTTTAGGCGGTTAGTCTTCTTTGTAGCCTTGTCAGGGCACAGCCTTTGGCATGTTTTCGTGTGCTGAGAGCATGCGTGTTTGTGTGTGGTGAGCACTGAGCTGGAGTTGCAGCCATGATGGTGCATTTGCTCCCCTGCTGAGCTCCCTGCTGCTCGGGGTCTTCAGTCTGTTCCGGCTTCAGGGTCTGTGCCGCTGTCCTTTCTGGGCGATGAGAAGGTCCCGCGTGATGTGCCGCCAGGAAAGCCAGTCCCCTCCAGGTCCTTCCAACCCCGGGAATGGGGGAGTGGAGGGATAGGAAGCAGGTGGGGTGCAGCCCTAGCAGCAGTGCAGTGTGAACGGCTCCCCGGGCTGAGGATGTGGCCCTGGAGGGACAGGTGAGGGAGCTCCTGGCCCCTCACACGTTCCTTTACCTACAGTCACGCCCCTGCTGGGGCAGGAAGGGGCAGGGAACTCCCATTCTTCTCTGGTCTGTGCACTCCTTTCTGTTCTGCGTTCCGCTGCTTCAAAGCAAGGGAGGAAACCTGCCCTTTTCTGTGTCTACCTTATGGTTGTATCTCGTTTGGAATTCTTCAAGCAATTTACATCTCCTGTCTCATTCTTCTGTGCCATTGTGAAATCGCACAACGAACTCTCCACCGGAAGGACCTTGCCCGGGGCTGGCAGTACCGGGCCCACGCGCCCAGAGCCTCTCCTCCCGCAGACATGCTGGTCAGTGACCGAGCCTGACACCTCCCCAGCTGAGCCCCCCACTCTGAGGGCTGGCACAGACCACGCATCACTTTGCCGTCTCTGTGAGTCTGAAATCCTTGAATAGTCAGGTTAGAATTAGTTAAAAGCGGTTCCACCGTCTTGAAGTTTTGCATTGGCACCTCCACGGAAACCTTTCTTCTTAAGCTCTGGGGGCTCCCCTAACGGACCCAGCTGAGCCAGCAGAGGGGCCACAAAGGCCTGAGGAACCCTCAGGTGCTCACAGCAACAGCACCCTGAGAAAAGGGAGGACACCCAGCTGCCCATCCCAAGCCTCTCAGAACTAGGGCTCATGGGGATGGCCTTCTTGGGGCCAGGGGCAGAGAGGGGAAGCAGAGCTTCTGGAATCTGGGCTCTGACTCCACTTTGCTCTTCAGCCTCCAGCCGGATCCTGGCATTGGAGGGAGAAAACCAGACCCTCCAGGGCACAGTCCAGGAGCTGCGGGGCGCCTCCCTGGCCCTGCAGGAGAGCAGCGTCAAGTAAACAGAGCTGTGGGAGGAGAACCAGCAGCTCTGGAAGCAGGTAACGCTGGGTGGTGTCCGGAACGCTGGGTGAGCCGGGGGCTAGGTGACCCGTGGGGTGACAGGTGTGGGGTGTGCTTTAAAGCCAAGTTCAGTTTGTGACCTGACTGTGGGCTGGGTCGTTGGCTCCGCAGGCGGAAGAGTTGGGGACGCAACTACTGAAGGAAAAGGCCAGCAGCCAGCACTTGGAGACCCTCAATGAAGAGCTGGAGGGAGACCTTGAGCAATGGTTCAACATCATACGCACCCTGAGGACGCACAGGGCTGCACAGGTAGGCCCTCCAGAGCGCGTGCCCCCCTGGCACCCTGCCTGCCAGAGGGAGCGTCCAGGGCCACAGCCATGTCCTGGTCATTGAACAGTGATTCCTGGGTGACCAGTTCCCTCTCTAGCTCCAGCTCAGACCAGCCATTCTCAGCCAGGGCAGGGAGATGGGGGCAGGTATGGCCTCCCAGGAACACTGGCTATCTTGTTGATTGACAGGACTGGGGGGAGGAGAAGAGCCAGGCGGTCAGGCTGAGGTGAGTGCTGGCCACTGGTGGGATGACTGGTGGGCTCCTCAGGGCTCCTGTTCCCCCTTCCTGTGGCCCCTCATATTTCCCTTGGACCCTCTGCTTCACGGGGACTGGAAGGGACCCTGGGGACACATGGGGGAGAGGGAAGGTGGGGGTCTATGGCTGGAGGAGACCCTTGCCCATCCCCGGCTCCCTCAGCTCTGCAGAGAGAAGCCACTGACAGAGGCTCTGCAGGCTCCTGTGAGTCTGTGCCTCGCGGGTGGGTTTCCCTCCGCAGGCAGCAGGACCAGCTCCAACAGGAGGCGGCGCTGCAGGAGCTGGGGAAGCTCCTGACCACCAAGCGGGAGACCCTGCAGCAGGAGCAGGAGGCCAAGGTCCTGGCCGCAGAAGAGAACGAGAGGCTGCGGCAGGAGGTAGACAGGTGCCCGCCTCTGCCCCTGCAGGGCAGCTTATGAATGGGAGAGTTTACATTAAGTCCTCAGAACCTGCTGCATATGTTGCACTGCAGGCGCATCTCAGCTCAGACTGGCTGCGCGTTCAGTGCTCAGTGGCCACACGTGGCAGTGGCTGCCTGATTGGAAAGTGCACTTGGCCATCCCCATGTCATGGGCCGTGTTGGCCCTTCCGACGGGTGTCATCACACCGAAACGGCATCTCTGTGACGTGGCCTTTTTCTTCTTTTGGGAGCAGATTCCCAGCAGTGGAGTCACAGGGGCGTGTGGTGTGGGAGACGTTGCTGATCTGGGTTTTAGTGCTCACCTGCGTGAGGCAGACTTGGGAGGAAGAGAAACGTCACTTCAGGAGCCAGATCAAGAACCGGAGCAGAACCGGAGCCTTCAACAAATGCTTCAAATGCAAAAACTTCCAGCATCACATCAGAGAAGTCTCTGAGCCTCATCAAGGAGCCCCCACTCCTGATAGAAGGCAATGGCCTCGTCCTCAAAATTCCTATCTGTGCTGGACGCTGCGCCCTGGGCTGCGGGACCCGGGCGGCGCCGGCACCGGCACCGAGGCGGGAGGGTCCAATGGGGTGAGGCTGAGGGGACTCTGTTGGCGGAGAGGAGTCAGAAGGCTCGGGGACCCCAATCCCGGGTTTTGGGGCTCAACCAGCCTCAGGCCCGCCCTGCGCAGCCGGGACGCTGCCTCCCCCGCCTCCTCCTTCGCGCCACCAACGCTCAGCCGCGCGCTGAACCCTGCAGGTCCGTTGACGGAAGCCACAAGGTCCGCCCCAAGGACGATACCGGAAGTCCCCGCCAAAGTTCTTTTTGTTGTTGAGTAGTATTCCATCAAAAGCATGTACCACCATTTGTTTATTCATTCGCCTATTCATGGACATTTGAGAAGATCCTGAGTTTTAGCTTTTCCAAACAAAGCTACTCTGAACATTCAAGGATAAGCCTTTGTGAGGACCTGTTTCCATTTCTCTCAGATATGCTACTTTTTTCTTTTTTTTATTAAAATATTTTTCAATTACAGTTGGCATACAGTATTACATTAGTTTCAGGTATGCAGCATAGTGATTAGACATTTGTATACCTTACAAATTGAACACCCAGATAAGTCTAGTTCCTATCTGCCAATAGATATGTTACTTTTTATATTTATTTTTTGGACTTAACAGTTTATTATTATTTATAAGTGTCATTTTAAAAGCACTGATCCATTAAATCATGTAGAAATAAGTATGCAAAAAGTTGGCAAAACAAAGCATACTTTAAACTTGTTTAAGTAAAGAGATAATCTGAAATTCTGGATTTTTCAGTCACTTCATTATTATGCTGTGGCAGCCAAGTAATCCTTAACTTCAGTTGGAGTAAGCCTCCTAAATCCAGCGTCATGGCAGATTCCAGCTTCTACGTTATCTTCTGTCACTGCCCTTCAAAGCTTTCCTTCAGGGTTAATAGGGCTGTATGAACGGCATCTTCAAGTTCTAGGTCTTCATTATATCTTTTCTCAAGGAAAGTTTCCCATTCACCTGGTTCTTTCCCACTGCTGTGGCTTTCCAGGCAAAGCAGGCTCTTGATGGATCTAAATAAAATAAATATGGTCACCCTCTCATTCCAACCACAAATTAGTAAAACTCTCCAATGGGCGAACATTACGTGACGGGGCGTATTCTTGCACCACAGAAGCTACTCTGCACCAGCTGAGCGGTGGGAATGGGTTCTTGGTAAACAAGATAAGATTGCTGAGCCAGATCCCAGCTCTGTGCCCAACACTCTAACCTGGGCGAGGGCCACCACAGCCAAGCCTGTATGTTTGGTGACTGGTTCCACTTTGTGTACACTTTGCTCATCAGACAGAATGGATTTCTGTTTCTCCTCAGTTGCCAATACCACACCATTTGCAGCTTTAATTCCCACTGAAGCGGGGTGGGGGCTCCTCCAGCTACAGCAGCTAAAGCACATGCAGTCTGGACAAGTTTACCAGATGGCTGAACGTGATCAGCGAGGAGCTGTAACCTGCCCCAACCACGCTCTGCCATCTTTACCCGGAGACTGGGTATGTAACTTTTTATCTGTTAATCCTCACTGGAGGATATTTTCCCATTTATTTTATAGAGTGGAAGAGGAGAGAGAGAGAGAGAGAGAGAGAGAGAGAGAGAGAGAGAGAGAGAGAGAGAGAGAGAGAGAGAGAGAGATTGGGTGCCTCCAGCATGCACCCTTGACCAGGAATCTAACATGCACAGGCAGACTTCTAACCACAGGCCATGGCTAGAGGTGTTACTTTTTTTCATTTAATTGATTTCAGAGAGGAAGGGGGAGGGAGAGAGAATCATGGATTGGCTGCCTCCTGCACGCCCCACACTGGGGATCAAAGTGGGCATGTGTCCTTGTGTCCTGACGGGAATCAAACCATAACCTCCTGGTTCAATAGGTCAACACTCAACCACTGAGACACACCAGCCCAGACTAAGTGTGTTACTTTTTAAAAATGAATTTAATGCCGTTCAGATGCAGGTAATTCTCCCAGGCTCTTTAAAGGACAACCTGGAACAGTGACTGTTTTACCTTCTCTGCTTTCTCTTGCAGTTTCACATGGTTCTTGTTTTTGATTGAAACAGGAGCCACCCAAGCCCTCTGCCTGAGCATGGAGTCTCGGCTGGCCTCGGTGTTGCCCGACACTGTGAGCTCCAGGGTGGGCCGCAGGAGCTCAGGCCAGCCAGGGACTGTCATCATGGGAGATATTTTCCTCCTTCTTTAACCAGAAAAAATTAATTTTTAAAAATATGTAACAGCCAGGCTGGCATGGCTCAGTGGATGAGCATTGATCTATGAACTGATCTATAAACCAGGAGGTTACAGTTGGAGTCCTGGTGGGGACACATGCCTGGGTTGCCAGCTCGATGCCCAGTAGGGGGCGTGCAGGAGGCAGCCAATTGATGATTCTCTCTTATCAGTCACATTTCTCTCTCCCTCTCCCTCTCCTTTCCTCTCTGAAATCAATAAAATATATGTATATATATTTAAAATGTGTAACAGAGAGAAAAAACACAAAGCATAAACCACAGAAAGGGATATATATATATATATATATATATATATATATATATATTATATAATGTTTTCATTACTACCCAACAATAGCTACACTCCAACTTCCCAGATACTTACTGGGCACCTGCTAAGTGCCAGGAGAACTGCTAAGGGCCAGTCCCTGGGAATACTAAGGTGAGCACACAGTCCGGGGGGGGGGGGGCAAGCAACATTAGAAGAAAGGACCAGGGAGATAGGAGTACAGGGGTACCTGCTGTGTCTGCAGGGCGTAAGGGGAGGCCAGTGTAGCCAGAGCACACAGAGCAAAGGGTTGTGGCCCAAGCAGAGGTCAGGCTTAGTGGAGGCCGGAGCACAGGGGCTTGCAGAGTGCAGAGCAAGTTGGCAGCCTGGACTTCAAAACCCCAGGCTCCTTTCTGTCTTGTCTAAGTTCCACCCAAAAAGCCCCTTTTTCTGACTTATTCAGTTTCCACTCGCAATATGGCTCCCTGGGTTGCAGCAGCACATTTGAGCACTCAGGACTGGGACTTGGTATTCAGGGGACATCGTCCACCTGTCCCTTCCACCAGGTCACTATTTCCTCCTCCACCCATGGAAGCAGGTGAGAATCCTATCTATTTGGTAGGAATCAGTTGATTGAAGTGTGTGAAGCAGCAAAAGGCCTGGGGTTCAGTAGCAGCTCCACAAATATTTCGAGCCAGTCCCTGGGTGCTGAACAGTCTTGCCAGGGTCTGAAACCCCTGCCTTGGTTCCTGTTACCAGACCAATCAGGTAATGGGTTGTCCCCTACTCTCTCCACCTGCTACACACACACACACACACACACACACACACACATACACATACACACACACACACATATACACATACACACACACACACACACACGTGCAAACTGCTTCCAGCTCCTCTTTGCCCAGATAAAGATTAGCCCATCCCCCCTTGTCCCCTCCCCACCCTCTGCCCACGATCCTCCCAGTGCAGCTGAGCCATCCCAGCCCCTCCCCACCCTATACCAGTGATTTTCTTTTTCATACATTTTATTGATTTTTTACAGAGAGGAAGGGAGAGGGAGAGAGAGTTAGAAACATCGATCAGCTGCCTCCTGCACACTCCCTACTGGGGATGTGCCCGCAACCAAGGGACATGCCCTTGACCGGAATCTAACCTGGGACCCTTGAGTCTGCAGGCGGACGCTCTATCCACTGAGCAAAACCGGTCAGGGCTATACCAGTGATTTTCAACCTTTTTCATGTCATGGCACACATACTAGTAAACTACTTACTGAAATTCTGCCGCATGCCAAAAAATACATTTTTTGCTGATTTGAACCCCCCCCCAAAAAAAAATAGGTGTAATTTTGATTCATTCACACTAGACAGCTATTGTTGTGTTGGCTGTTATCACTTTTTTATTTGACAATCTAAAGGAAAAGAGGTCAGTGCCCCTGACTAAATAGTCAGGTATTGCATGTTTTTAAAAAATTCTTGTGAAACACCAGTGTGCTGCAACACGCTGGTTGAAAACCGCTGCCCTATACAAATACACCCGCGGACCGGGAGAGCCTCCGACTTCCCCCTGACCCCTGCTCTGCACTCTCAGGTAAGAGTCTGGCTCTGCTGGCTACGCAGGGCACAGGAGGGGCTCTCTGTGAGAGCGTGTGGTGGGTCTGTGTGGCCATAGTCTCTCTGGGTAGAAGTGTCTGTGTACTGAATTGGTATCTGTGCCCCTGTGTCTCTTAGTGGGTGTCATGCATCTGTGTGTGTTAGTCTGTGTCTCTCATCAATGCAGTGTGGGTCTGTGTGCTGTGTGTCTGTGTATCTGTGTCTGTTCACCTGCCCTGGTCCCATTCCTGGCCAAGCCCCTGAACCTCCACCTTCTGCTTGACTTATACTTGAATTTATAGCCTCTGCCATGCCAGGCAGAGGGGTTTTGCCAAGGGGTGAAGGGATTGAATGACTAGTTCCCTTTCAGAGCCACCAACTCCTATCCCTCAAGCACGTGTCCTGAATTGGGGAGACAGCCCAAGGCCTTTTTGTTTTTTAGGTTTAATTGACATATATTAGTTCAAGGTATGCAATAGTTTGTACCTTTTGATCCCCTTCTCTCATTTCACACCCTCCCCCCACCCCCCGCCCCGCCACCTTTGATAATCACCAATCTGCTTTCTGTGTCTATGAGCTGAGGGGTTTTTTAATTTTTTTGTTTGTTTTTGTTTTCTGTTTTTTTAAAATATTCCACATATAAGTGAGATCATACAGTATTTGTCTTTCTCTGTCTGACTTATTTCACTTAGCATAATGTCTCAAGGTCCATCCATGTTGTTGCAAATGGGAAGATTTCCTTCCTTTTTTATGGTTGAATAATATCCGTGTGTGTGTGTGTGTGTGTGTGTGTGTGTGTGTGTGCATGTGTGAGTGTGAACATTTGTGCTTCTATGCTCAGCAACTATATGAGTACCAGAGAGCCCTGATGTTAAGAATTTGGTCTTTCTGTTACATAATGTATTCTAATTTGTGGGTCAGGAAAAAATGAATGTACTGTGTGCGCACTCGGTCCATTCTGGGGTTGTCCATTGTGACCCCCCTGCCAGCCCCAAGCAAGACGAGGCCAACCTTGGCACCATCTTGAGTTCCTTAGTAGTCCATCCAATGAGAACACACTTGTTGGTGAATGACAGCTTAGCTCAGACCCCAGGCCTCCCACCAACTTCCAATCCTGGTGGGAGGAGACAGGAACAAGCAGCTAGGACTCTGGAAGACTTTCCATTCACTTGCAAAGGTCTTTGGGTCCCTGGATCTTCCATAGGCCCCTCCCCACTAACTCCATCCTGCTCTTCCCTGCTCTGGGTGAACTGATGTCACCAAGCCATCCTCTCCCACCTTTATGCCAGGTGTTTACTCAGGAACAGGGATCTATAGTATCACCATGAAAATCACATGGTATGCACACAACATGAATAATTGACATGATTGACATTGACCCAAGTGGAACTGAATCTATAATAATAAAAGGGTAATATGCTAATTAGACCAGAGGTTCGGACATCATTTCGGATGTCCTTCCAGATGAAGCCATGGCCGGAGGGAAGCCCGGGTCCCGGGTGCCAGAGGGAAACTAGTGCTGGCAGCCAGGGGAAGGAAGGCCTACTCTTGCACAAATTCCATGCATCGGGCCTCTAGTTAATATATAATTGTGAGTCTGGGGGTCAAGTGTGAAGGTGTGTGGTTCAGGGACCAGTGCATGATGCTTTCATGTCTCTGTCCACCCACCATGCGGGTGAACCCACTGTATCCATTCAACACTCATGCCTGGCACCTACTCAGTGCCCAGCTCCATACTGGGTACCAAGATGAGCCAGAGGGAGCAGTTCTATCCCTTTTATCCCTTGAATGGGCTGTGTATACATCCCTGAGAGAGAATAAGGAAAGGTGGAGATTTAGATTACAGTAAACTGAAACTTACCTGTTGAACCACAGGTGTTCCTTGTGTCACTCTCTGTACTTGCCCCATAAAGATGGAGCCACGGAATTACTGTGGTTGGGAAGCTGTGGATGGAAAAAGGAAGAGAGAAGGAAAGAGAGGTAACGGCAGGGGCAATCGATCAGCTCTAGTCCTGCATGCCAAGGATGTGTTTGTGTGATGGTGGTGGTAAGCTTCCAAAATGAAAGCAATCTCTTACACTTTGTAGAACACTTTACAGTTTAAGAAACATCCTCATACATCCTTCATCTTCAACCTCAGAAATAAAGCAGACAGATGCTTCTCCCATTGTACACATGAGGCCCAGGGAAATTAGGGGCTATGCTCAGGGGGAGGCCATGGAGGTGTAGCTAGGTCTGGAGCCCAGAACTCAGCTCTTGGCAGCTGTGCCACTGGCTTCCCGCAAAAGGAACAAAAGCCCAGCCGGTGTATCTCAGCAATTGAGCGTCAGACTAAGAACCAGGAGGTCATGGTTTGATTCCCGGTCACATGCCCAGGTTTAAGACTCAATGCCCAGTGTGGGGCGTGCAGGAGGCGGCCAATCAATGATTATCTCTTATCTTTATGTTTCTATCTCTCCCTCTCCCTATCTCTTCCTCTTTGAAATCAATATATATATATATATATATATATAATATATATGTATATATATATAAATTATATATATATATAACAAAAGGCCATCCTGATCCTCAAGAAATATTTCTCATTGAGTAGGCATTTCCCACCAAAGGAGCCCTTCAGGACACCCAAGACCACTCAGATTGGTTACTGAAGAATGAGCCATTGGATCGCAGCTGAGCAGGCAGGGCAGGCAGAATGGCCCAATCTAACCAGACATCCTGCAGGAAAGCAACACAGAGCTGAGCAAGAGAGATTTTCAAGTAACGGGGTATGAGCAACGGCTAGCAGAGGGAAATAGAAGATCATAAGCAGTAGCCACAAACAGCTGAGGATCTGAGCAGAGACTGGGCTGAGAAAAGTGGGATGGGGGGAGGGGGAGATGGGGAGGCTGGGTGGGGCCTGTCTGGGTGTAGAAGCAGAAGAATCAGGGTTTGCCAGTGCAGAGTGTCTCCCTTAGTGTCATGGAGTTTGGCTGAGATTTGGAGGACAGACAGCCGACAGGGTGGGGACAAGAACCCACACTTCCTAACTGGCCCCACCCCACCTAGGAGGACTCAGCCAGCTCTTGAGCAAATGGGAATGCACTGCTGAACTTGGCACTAACTTTCAATATCCTGTTGTTGAGTGAATGAAGGAAGGAATAATGGTCAAGCAAGTGATCAAGTCTGAAGACCTTTGTTGGAGGTGGGGTGGGGGTGGGCACAAAATCAGCACCAGGGAGAGAACAGGCTTCTCACTGCAGAACTAAATGACCAAAGCTGCTGCTTCTTGTCCCTTTCTCTCCCACAGGTCAGGAGGTAGGAAAGTTTCCCAGTCATCTTCCTTTCCCACCCGCTGCTATGTCCTCCAGACCTCTAGCCGCCTTCTCAGACCTTCCCAAATGAAGAGTGGGGAGCAGGCACAGCCATCAGCCCCATAGCGCTCATCCACCCCCTGCCGGTTACAGCCTTCTCTTCAGCTGCTCTCATATTTTCCATCTGTTTCTCTCCTTTCCTCTCACTCCCTTCCTGCCCCAGCAGCCCATCCTCTCTCCTGCTGCTTCCCCTCCTGTTCATGTTTCCTGCCTTCCTGGCTACCTCCACAGCCTTCCTGGCTGGCTGGCTTGCTCCCAAACCCCTACCACACTACAGGGCCCCGATGACCTGACTAGGCCAGAGAAGGGAGGCTGCCGGCTCTCGCCCCTGCTCCCCCAATCCCTTCATTGCTACCACCAGCAGACTCAGCTCCTAGGCCTGGAACTGGTCCTACCATAAAAATAGTCATGGAAGGAGAGGTGGGCAGGGTAGGAAGGGGCTATTTCCAGGCATCACAGAGCCTGGATGGGGCAGGGACTGCTCTCACATGGTCACAGGAAAGCCCCTAGTCCTGGAGCCTGCTTCCCCCTCATCCCCCAAGCAGCCATCCCCATGGCAACCCCCACTCCCCAGGCTTTACGAGGTCCTAGGAGGCAGAAGCAGCCTGGGAAGGTATCCCACCCCTAGAGTAGGAGCATAGCCCTACCCCTGCTCCCTCAGGATCCCAGGCAAGGTGTTATCTCACTTCTCTTCCCTCAGCCTGTGGCAAGAGGCAGAGCAACTCCTCTGACCTTGGGGCCTCTGGAGTGGTTCCAGCCAAGACTGAAGGTTAAACCACCCTCTTCCCAGGCCTCTGCTGGCTGAGGCAGTAAAGCATTGATTTTACTTTCTATTCGTTCTGGTTTCTTGAGTCTGGCACCTGTTCAGGGACAGGCACAGGTTCACACACATCCCCATTGTCCTGTACCTACAACCATGCACATGCACCCATATGCATATATCTGTGTACACAGCAGGCATGTGTATGCACCACCCGTGCACATGTACACAGACACAGCTATTTTTATGTAAAGTGGCACACACCCGTGTCCCCACCCACGTGCACGCACTTCCTACATAGTGGACACAAATACCCTTGACTTGCCACTTCCTACCTTTGGTCTCCTCCCACCCTCCAGCTGCCTTTCTCCTCTTCCTCCTCCACCGCCTCCTCCTCCTCCTCCTCCTAATCTTCCTTTTCTCCTCCCCCTCCTCCATTCCTACAAATCCTGCAGTTCCCCTGACCCTGCCTTCTGTCTCCTCCTTGCCTCTGGCCCACAGTGAGCTCCTCTGTAGCCCCCCCAGCCCCACCCTCATTTGGAAGTACAGTCAGCTTGCAGTTCCTAGCATGGCAAAACCTCTAGTCACTCCACAAGGGTTCCTGGGTGATGGAAGGGAGAAGATGAGATTGAGATAATTCTGCTTCTTTGTTACAGATAAAATAAAATGAGGCCCAGGGAGTGGGAGTCATATCTCAACTCAAGGAATGGAGACAAATGAATCTAGCTTCCTCCCTTTTGTCTGCTCAATACTCTGGTTTCATCAAAGCAAAAGGCCCAGAGCTAGGAACTGTCACTGCTGTCTGCCTCCCAACCCTCCAGCACCATCCCCTGCTAGGGCCCCAGAATCTTGAGTCCTCTACAGCAGCAGGCAGAGAGAAGGGAGAAGAGGAGTGTCGATTTGGGGTGAGATTGGCACTGACTCTAACATTGTTCATTTGTCTTTCCACGGGAGCACTGCCATGATGGTGGGCATGGCCATGACCCTGGCTCTGGGCACTGCCTGGAGGGGAGCCACCCCAAGGGTCCTGTGGGCCATCCCCTGGTTCACATCACTGAGCAAGCAGAACAAAGGCACAAGAATGGGAAGCCTGAGTGGGTTGCCCTGCTGACCTGACATGGAGCCTGAACCAGAGTCTTTTCTTCCTAAGAACAGCCTCCTAAAGGCTATGTTTTATTCCTTTTTTTTTTTTTAAGAGAGAGAGAGAGAGAGAGAGAGAGAGAGAGAGAGAGAGAGACATGTGAGAGAGAAACATCGATCAGTTGCCTCCCGTACATGCCCCAACTGGGGATTGAACCTGGATATGTGTCCTGACTGGGAATCAAACCCATGGCCCTTCGGTGCACGGGATGATGCTCCAACCAACTGAGCCACACAGGCCTGGGCACCATGTTTTACTCTTAAAAGAGCCTGTCTTCCTTCACATCCAACCTGTCACTCAGGGGTCCAGCAGTCTCTGAGTTCCCTAGTTGTGAGAATGGGGTACCCAGCCAGGCATTCTTAGAACCTTGGCTCAGTGGTCCCCATAGCATCTGGTGGTATAAGGCCACCTCTCCTTTCACTTCTGCTTCCTCCCATCAGAGGGCCTCACATGTGGCCTATCACATACACCCTGACCTGGTGGGCCTTCCAACGTTCCATCTTACTTCACTTTATAGATCAGAAACCTTTAATGGATCCCTATTGTCCAGACATATTTCTCACCAGTCCCTGAACATACATTGAACTTTCCAGCCTCCTTAACTTTGCACAGTTCCTCACTGCCACCACCATCCCTGCCCTATCCCCAGGTCAGTAATTCCTTGCTTCCAAGCCACCTGGAGCTCCACCATCAATGGAGTTTTCCCTAAAGCCCATTAGGAAAAGAGAAGTCCTCTCTCTGCACACTGCCTCCTTCTCTGTAGCTTATATCAACTATCACATGGGCCTGACCACACCCTACCCAGTCAGCACCAATTTATATGGGCTAGCCTTTTATCTCTCCAACCAAACTAAGGTACCCAGGGCAGTCCTACCACTTCTACACATCTAGATTTCCCCACCCCCGCCCCCTGCTGACCTATGCCTTGCACAGAATGGCATTTGCACACAGTTTTGGGATATCTACACTCCAAATGCTTCTGGGTTCTAACTCTCCCCCCAGCCCCATTCTTCAACCAAGGCACCTCCCTGCACACACATCCAGACTGCTTGCTGTGAAACCCTTTCTGCTTATGCAAACCCTACATCTGGGACCCTCTCCACTCGCCAACTCCCAGACTCCTTACATTGCCCCTATCTATTCTAGCGCTGCCACAGCCCTCTAGCCAGGCCTAGCCACAGCCCATCACACCTCCCCTCCCTCAGTCATTCCCAGACGGGAAAGGCAGCAAGTGAGTGGGTACTGGGTATTTCCCAGGCTCAAGTAGGGTCATTATCAGAAAAGGAACCAGGGATTCTCTTGAGTGTCTTTCTTCCCCCTCCCCATTGCACTCCACGCAATAACAGAATTGGGGCTCCGTGTCTGATGGGCGCAGACTCAGGTCCAGGTCCAGATGAACGTACAGGAAGACCCAACTTGAGCAGATGCCCAGCCCCACTGGGGAGAAAAGGGGGTCGCTGAACGGAGCCGAGAGAAATGTGGGCCTTCACCCCTCAGTGCCCTGTGCCGTGCTCCCTCTTTCCGACGGGTAAAGTCTGCATTTCAAGTTGCGAGGCTCTGCACATTGTGCCCGGGTCGCGCTTCCTGGTTCCTTGCGGGGAGACCGATGCCCCTGAGGAAAGGCCGGTGTGCAGACCACAGCCAGAGAGCCGGACTCCTAACAGCGGCTCTCAGACTTGGCCTGGTTAAGGGGCCCACACCGCGAGCCCGCCAGCCCGGGGTCTTCAGGGTTAGCGAGCCTCCAGCTCCGGGCAGCCGGCGCCGCGGGTAGCCTCTGTCCCCGCCCCCCGGCGCTGTGCCCATTGGTTGGGCTCCGGATCGGCCCCGCCCAGCAATCGGCCCGCCCGGCGCCTACGCATGCGCAGGAGCCCACCCCGCGACCGCTTCAGCACCAGCGCCCGGACAGCGGCACCGCCCACGGGCATGGACCGAGGTAGCTGCAGCAGCGGTAGCGGTTCGGCTCCCGGCCCGGGTCCGGAAGGGGAGCAGCGGCACGAGGGGGAGCCTCTGGCCCCAGATGGCAGCTCCCCGGACAGGTAGGGCAGACCACTCCACAGACCCAACTCTCAGACCTTCTCAGCACCCCCGCCCCGGGTATCCCCAGTAGCCGCCATACATCACCCCATGCAATCCCAGCCCCTGTCGGAGCCCCTTCCGGCGCCTCCAGGCTCCGGGCCCCCTGGCCACGCCCTCATTCTGCCAAATCAATTTTCTCTCTCGCTGATACCCCCTACTGTCAGCTCCCACCTCCCTGGTCGCCCCGGGGGAACTGCCCCTCCCACTGTTCCTACCATACCTCTAAGGCCCGGGGTTCCCCCCACCCACCCCACCCCACCCCACCCCATCGGCCTTCCGAGCCACTCCCTCTAGGCCCTGCCCGCTCGCCTTCTCAGTGAGCCCCCAGCCTGCGGCCACCTCAGTCCGGGTTCCAGCGTGTCAGTGTGCTGGAGGAAGTGTGTGTATCGTAGACGGGAGGCTCGCCAAGGTGTGTGCCCTGGGGAGGGCGGACACTCGGCGGCCACGCCAGGGACTGTCTTTGTCCACTCTACCCGGCATGGCCAGCTGTGCACGTGTGGGCCAGAGTCCCCGCATGTGGCAGCTGCCTGCACTCTCTGGAGGCACTAAAGTGGGCAGGCTCAGAGGCTCAGGCCACCGTCAGAACCATCTCCCGCCCCCCGCCCTCCAAGGAGCCCCAGGAGGGCGGACGGAGGAACACATTCCCGCTGAGGGCCCAGATCTTGGTGCTCTCCTCTCTCTTCCTGCACCATATGTGTGAGGGAACAGCCCAGCCAGGTAGCAATATGGCGCAATGTCTGTGCCCTGCTAGGTCTGCCGCCTCCAGAACCCCTCCCCTGACATGACACTGCCTTTCCATCCTGCCTGGGCTGAAATAAGAGGCATTCTTTGGAGGCTCAAAGCAGAGGTAGGCACATGGTCTCCAGGCTGCTCCGATTAAAATGTACAGTCTGTACCTCAGAGCAAGAGGATGCCCCACAAGTGAAAAGAAATGTTTCCTTCCCTCTATTGTTAACACATCAGCCTGGACAGAGTTAGCCACCTTTGCATCTGAAAGGCCCAGAGTTTTCTTCAAAGGGGTGAGACACAGGGTGGATGTGTTCCTGGACCAGGGTCTACCTGGGAGTGTCGCCTGACCAAAGAGCCAGGGGTGGACAGGGCAGGAAGAGTGACGGGGCAGAGCAGGGTCCTGGGCCAGGAGCCTCCCCAGAAGGGACTGGAGAGTCATTTGGCGTCTTGGATAGTCTGCCAAGGATCAACACTGTCTGGTCTGCTCACCTCCCCTGCACATGAGGGTCAATCCTGAGCACAGGAATCACTTGCTCTCCTCCAACAACTCCCTGGGACCTCTGGCGCCTCGCTGTACATCCCCAGGGACGCTGAATTCTAATCAGGCAAATTGACTCTGGGGGATAGATTCATAGTGAATATGATGGCGTGCCTGTGTGCGCCCACACGCAGTCCTTTACTAATGCATTGACTACAGAGCAATTTGAAAAGCTCATTCTTTGTGTTTTTATTTTCCTACTGGTGTGAGCTGCTTCCCCATCTCCCCTGGCCACTCTGCAGGATCACATGGATGTCCATATGGCTGTGTCTGTGGATTTGGGGGAAAGATTAATGCACGTGTGCATTGCCCCTTATAAGCCTCCCAAGTGGGGACTCTGTGTCTGGAGCCCTGTCAGCGAGGCCCTGAATGCTGTGACTTTGGCCTCTTAAGGAGGCCTGCATCACTACTTTCCAACTCCCTGCCTGCCTGTCTCAGTCACTTGGCTTACAAGCCAGCCGGCCCAGGCAGTCAGCCCAGAAAGTAGCTCATCCCAGTCAGAGCCATGGAACTGAGAGGGTGAGAATGAAAGCCCCCTGGGGAGGCAAGGTCTGGAGTGCTTAACTCATATTATTACTAGGTCTCCTGAGCATAGCGGGCAGCAGGGGCTAGCAAGAGAAAGCTTTTATTCTGAGGAGAGTTTGGCTGTTCTCCTTGAAAGAGTTGAGACAAAGGCCCAGTCCTACAGCAGTCAGAATGTGGAGTTTCCACATTTTACCATATTGCCCTGGCTGGTGTGGCTCAGTTGGTTGGGCATCATCCCATGCACTGAAAGGTTGTTGGTTCAATTCCCAGTTAGGGTACATGCCCTGGTTGCAGGTTTGATCCCCGGTAGGGGGAGTGCAGGAGGCAGCTGATAGATCAATGTTTCCCTCTCCCTCTCCCTTCCTCTATTTCTCTCTCTTTGAAAAATCAATTTTAAAAAATTCTACCTGTTGACAATGATGGGCACAGTCAAAAAGAGTGATATTTGGGAACTGTAGATCCTAGGTCCCTGGAGAGGGAAAGAAGGGGTTAAAAGAAAAGGGATGGCTCCAGGAAGACCTTAGTAAAAGCAAATCAATGGTGGAGGCTGGACTCTCCCTTGAACAGAAGCCACCCAAAGGAGTTAGACTTATGAGGTTTGGTAGACTGGTCAAGGGATTGTGCTCATGGTCTCCTCCAGCGCCCCCTGGAGTGCTGACTTCCCTTAAAGAAAAAGAAACTGACCTGCTAAGTGGGACCGTGGCTCCTAGGACAAGTCAAGTACTCAGTGAGTGCTTTAAGGCCTTGGCACGTTGGAATAAGCATCCTTGTTGCCCCACCCTCCTGACCGCTGGAAGGCAGGCCCTGCTCTAAAGAGGGAGACCAAGACTAATGGGCCATCTTCATTCTTCAGAATCCAACCCAGACCAAGCACCCTGCTCAGTGTGTGGCAGGTGCTCACAATATACCTGCAGAATAAAAATCTTAAAGAGGTAGATGTCCACACTTAAACACATAAACTCAGGCCATTTATGCAGCTTTCTTCTGGCCCATGGAGATGGGCCCATAAGGTCTTTTAACTGGCAGGACACTGGTTGCTATGTCATTAACTTTATGGGGTCATCTGAGGTCTTGCTTTAGAACAACATTGATCAAATTCCTATTTTTCTAAATGTTGTTAGCAAAAAGAAAAGTATCAGTGATTTATATCAGGACATCAAATTCCGATGAAGCTTTTGATGAACGAAAAAGAAAGTATTAAAAGAAAGGAAAGTATTTATAATTATATATGTAGTGAGATTCTCAGGGTGTGCGGAGTTCTCAAATAGAGATATATTATCTGAGGTGCCTAAAGAGGTCAAATTGTAAATATAAATATACTTCTTAAACTACATGCTCCCTGCAGCACTGAGTGTGAGGAGGGGCAGGAAAGCAAATGTGTCTCCCACATATGCTATATCTGTTAATACCAAACCTGGGAGGGATCATTATCATCATACCCTTATGCCACAGACAAGGATGCCAGTGCTCTGAGAATTGTGTGTCTTTCCCAAGGTCCCAGAGCTAGAGGATGACGGGCCAGGAGGACACCACCACTGCTCCCCCATTTTGTTCTCAGCATAAGGGTCTGCCAGCCTTCTTGGAGGAAGAGGATGAGTTTGCCTATTCTTTGCCGTTCCTCTGCTTGGTCCCTGGGCAGAACCCCGCCTCTGTGGGCAATGCCCACTGGCATCAGGACTCCGGCCCACAACCCCTTCAGCAGTGCAGCAGGCAGGGCTAGAAGCCTGGTTGTTTCCGCATACGCCTTGCTCTCCCACAAGGGCTATGCAAGCTCTGGCAGGCCACAGGATTCAGGGAAATGGAGGGAAAGAGGCAGGGCTCTGCCAAGGCTACCCATCCCAGAACTCTGTTCTGTGGCCATCTCCTCGTGTTCTAAGTCTGGCCATTCTGTCACTGTGGGGGGTGGACTCCATCTACCCCCACACCCAAGGGGTGCGCTGAGTCCCTACACAGTATGTTGCCTTCATTAGTGATTTTGGAAGAGACATCTATTTCTGAGTCCTCCTGGAAAGTTCCTTGGGGGTCCCAACTCTATCTCCCAACTGTGCACACCCTCACAAAGCAAACCTTGTGTCCCATGGCCCAAGGTTGGTGGAAAGGCAGTAACTGCCTTAGCCACACTTTCCCTGTCTATCCCCAGCCTTGTGAAGGTCGAGCCCTCCTCTGGGCTCCTTCAGCCCTCTGTGACCTCTCCCACAGCACTCAACATGTTAGACTGTCCACATCTCCCACCTACTCTGAGTGCCTAGAAGACAAGGGCTGCGACTTCTTTATCCTAGCACCACTATTAACAGACTGTCTGACACTCGGTATTCATTCAACAAACATTCCCTGGGCACCTTCTGTGCGCAAGGCACTGAGGATAGAGAGATGAACAAATGCTTCAGGCCCCTGCTCTCCTATAGCTCACATTTCATATGAGAAACAGGCAATAACCATGACAACTATATCATATAATGTCCAGTTGTGACAACTGCTCTGAAAAATTACAAAGCAGGTAGGGGGATGGAGAACTGGTGGGTGATTATTTAGAGAGGGTAGTCATGGGAGGCTTCTCCAAGAAGGTAATCAAACTGAGAACAGAGTGTGAGCCATGCAATTACCTGGGAGAGGAGCAGTTATCTGTGGGGACAAGAGTGTGGCAGGTGCTCAACAAATATCTAACAAGAGAATGAACCAATGACTGCAACAGAAAGAAAACAGGACTGCAAGTCAGAACTGGGCTCAAGGCCCAGCTCTTCACATCTCACTGAAACTCCGTTTTCAAATCTATAAACAAGGAAAGTACTTCCCCTGTAGGCTCTTGTAAAGCGTAATTAGGTCATACATGTAAAAGCATGTTCGTTGCCTAGCACAGTGTCTGGCATGTAGCAGGCTGACAATAGTGTGTGTGTGTGTGTGTGTGTGTGTGTGTGTGTGTGTGTGTGTGTGTTTTGAGTGCATGGACAGATGAGTCAATAAGACAATGGACCCCTAAGAAGTAGATTGGGGCTATAGATCCACGGTCCCCACCCTCCTTGCCTGTCCTCCAGGACTAGTAATCGAAAACTCTCACCCTAGCCGGTTTGGCTCAGTGGATACAGCGTCGGCCTGGGGACTGAAGGGTCCTGGGTTCGATTTCGGCCAAGGGCACATGCCCGGGTTTTGGGCTCGATCCCCAGTAGGAGGCGTGCAAGAGTCAGCCAATCAATGATTCTCTCTCATCATTGATGTTTCTCTCTCTCTATCCCTCTCTCTTCCTCTTTGAAATCAACAAAAAAATATTTTTTAAAAAAAAAGAAAGAAAGCTTTCACCAGTTTGCCTCACCCAATCTTCCCTGCCTCTTCTCTCCCCAGGTCCCAGAGCAAGGCTGTGGCCCCTGAGGCAAGCCCAGAAAGGAGCTGCTCCCTTCACAGCTGTCCCCTTGAGGACCCTTCCAGTTCTCTGGGACCTCCACCGGCAACTTCTACCCTCCAGCCTGTGGGCCCGTCCAGCCCCTTGGCCCCTGCCCACTTCACTTATACCCGGGCACCGAAGGAATACCGAGGGGGCAGTTCCCTGCCAGGGCTTGGGGACCGAGCCGCTCTGTGCTCCCATGGCTCCAGCCTCAGCCCTTCCCCAGCCCCCTCACAGCATTATGGGGCCTGGAAGCCCCCATCTGTGCAGCACCACGTGATCAGCGTCAGGTAAGAGGGGTCTAGTAGCCTGCCAGCTGCCACTGGAAGGTAGGGCTGGGCTAAAAAGTAGGTCCACCCTCCACCCCAATCCCCCCCACCCCGGGATCTGAACTCCATCATTCAGGCAGCCCAAGATGTCCCCTGCCTCTGATGAAGGAGGCAGCATGGATGGAGGAGGAAGTAAGGGCTGTAGCTGTGGTATGGAAAAGCCTAAAAGGGTTAATGCCGTCATCCTCTATCCTCCTACCCCCACCTCTCACCCTGTAAGAGGACTCTGACAAGCAAGTGTCTTTTCTTCTATTCCACAGGCAGGAACAGGCCTTCCGGATGCCAAAGAGGTAGGCCTAGGCCTTCTCTTGACCTCTAGAGTGACCAGGCTGTGCCCAGTACAGGTCCACTACTCCTTCTTGGTGGCTCCTAAGCTCACCAGCCCCTCTACCACACCCAACACCAATTCATGCAGGCTCTCCTCCTCTTTCCCAGCTATTCCCAGCTGATTGCTGAGTGGCCAGTGGCAGTGCTGCTGCTGTGTCTAGCTGTCATCCTCCTCTGCACCCTGGCTGGACTCTTGGGGGGCCACCTGCCCGACTTCTCCAAGCCCTTGCTGGTGAGGGGTCAAGGGGAGGGAGGGGGGCCCCAGGCCTGGCCACCTCAGCTCAGTCTGGGGCAACAAGTCAGAGTGGCCCAGCCGGGGGTGGGGTGGCAGTGGTGAGCTCTCAGCCTACAGAGAGAGTTGGGAAGAGGGTATAGAGGTGATACTCCCGTTCAACAATCCAGGCAGGTAGGCTGGCCTTCCCTGCTCCAGGGACTCAAGGGGGCAGAGCCAAGAAGGACCAGCGGGAAAACCCCTCCTCCTACTTGCCTCATCTTCCTCCTCCCGCAGGGCTTTGAGCCTCGGGACACAGACATTGGACGGAAGCTAGTGGTCTGGAGAGCACTGCAGACCCTCACGGGCCCCGGGAAGCTGCTTTCCCTCTCCCCAGACCTTGAGCTGAACAGGTAATGGGTTCCCATCTTCCCACACCACTGAGGGGAATGGGAGAAAAAATGAGGCCTCCAGAGAGAGGCCACTGGGTGACCTCCGCAAAGGTAGGTCAGAGGGGCTTGCTGGGGACCTCTGGGGAGTAGCGTCTGGCCTCCTCTGAGCACCCCACCCCTTGACGATGCCTGGCATTGCTTTTCTCTATACTTCAGCTCAAACCCCCACACCACGCTGAGCCCCACACCCTGGAGTAGTGCCCAGGAGGGCATGGTCCGGCCCCGGAGGATGGTGGAGCCCCTGGAGGACAGAGGGCAAGAGAATTTCTTCTGTGGCCCCCCTGGTAAGCTTCAGCTGGCCAGTTCGTGGCTTTAATGGTGGTCCCTACCCCCACCTACTAGAACAGAAGGGGCCAGAAGAACAAATTTGAGCAGACAGAAAGGGAAAGAAGCCAGCTGGCTATATTCAAGCGGAGGAAGTGGGTTATATTTGGGAAGATGAGGCAGGTCTCAGGTGCTCCAGCCAGGTAGAGTCAAGCTGGGTGTGGGTGGGGCACACAAGCTGGGACGCAGGCCCAGCATGAAGCAGCCAGGAACAGGTTTCAGCCTCCTGAGAATCTGAACCTCATACGACCCTGGGTAAGAATCTTTCCTTTGGTGGGCCCAGGACCTGGGGCAACAAGGGCTGAGCTTTGGGGTGTGTTGCAGAGAAGAGCTATGCACAGCTGGTATTCATGTCCACCTCAGCGGGAAGCCTGTGGAACCTACATGCCATCCATTCCATGTGTCACATGGAACAGGATCAGGTGAGCTGACTGGGGAGGTACCAGGGGCTGGGTGTGGTGGGAACCAGGACACCAAGAACCTGACCCCAAGGAAATGCTGCTGAGCCAGGACTGCCAGGGTGGCCTGGGGAAGAGCCTTCCCTGCTTAGAAAATGGTCCCAGTGCTGCTGAGAGGCTCCAGGTGGGGGTGGGGGACGAAGAGTGGGTGGGGTGAGGATTAACAAAACAAAAATATCCTTGGGTGAGGATTAACGAAGAGCCAAAACACAAGTGTTGGAAGACAGAACATGCAGAGCCCGGGGCTTTCCTAAAGGTCCTAAAAAGGAGCTCAAGACTGTTAAAGAGGCCCCAGCCCAAGGGCCCAGGCCCATCAATCCAAGCAGTGCACACGGGTATCCGCCAAAAGACACTGGTGAAGAACATGTGCTCTGCCCTCGCCAGTCTGGCTCAGCGGATAGGGCAGTGATGGCGAACCTTTTGAGCTCGGCGTGTCAGCATTTTGAAAAACCCTAACTTAACTCTGGTCCTGTGTCACATATAGAAATTTTTTGATATTTGCAACCATAGTAAAACAAAGACTTATATTTTTGATATTTATTTTATATAATTAAATGCCATTTAACAAAGAAAAATCAACCAAAATAATGAGTTCGCGTGTCACCTCTGACACGCTGTCTTAGGTTCGCCATCACTGGGATAGAGCATCAGCCCCCGGACGGAAGGGTTGCAGGTTGGATTTTGGTCAAGGGCATATACCTCAATTGCAGGCTTGAGGTAACCAATCAATGTCTCTCTCTCTCTTTCTCTCGCCCCCCTTTCTCTCTCTTCCTCTCTTCATCCCATCCACTTTCTTTAAAAATCAATGGAAAAATATCCTTGGGTGAGGATTAACAAAACAAACAAAAAAGACCATGTGCTCTGGCGTCAGATGCTGATTTCAAGGCCAGCTCCAATACTCCCTAGGGCAGTGGTTCTCAACCTTCCCAATGCCGCGACCCTTTAAAACAGTTAATTCCTCATGTTGTGGTGACCCCCAACCATAAAATTATTTTCGTTGCTACTTCATAACTGTAATTTTGCTACTGTTATGAATCGTAATGTAAACATCTGATATGCAGGATGTATTTTCATTGTTACAAATTGAACATAATTAAAGCATAGTGATTAATCACAAAAACCATATGTAATTATATGTGTTTTCCAATGGTCTTAGGTGACCCCTGTGAAAAGGTCATTCGGCCTCCAAAGGGGTCGCGACCCACAGGTTGAGAACCGCTGCCCTAGGGGAATTCAGACTGCTGACTACCAGCGGCCCTCCCGCAAGCTGTGTGACTTCAGACATGTTTCTTAACCTCTCAGTGCCTCAGTCTTTGAATATATAAAGTGGGATAAGCCCTAGCCGGTTTGGCTCAGTGGATAGAGCATCAGCCTGTGGACTGAAGGGTCCCGGGTTCAATTCTGGTCAAGGGCACATGCCTGGGTTTCGGGCTCGATCCCCAGTGTGGGGCATGCAGGAAGCAGCCGATCAATGATTCTCTATCATCATTGATGTTTCTATCTCTTCCTCTCTGAAGTCAATTAAAAAATATTTAAAATAAATAAATAAACAGAAAACAAATAATAAAGTGGGGATAAGAATGGTATTTCCTCATAAGAATGTTGTGACAAGTAAGATAGAGTTTGTAAAACTGTAACATAATGACTGGCAATAGTGATCTCAATAAATGTTACCATAGTCACCATGATCTCAGAGCCAAGGCCATACATCCAGCTGGTGGCAGAACAGAGCCTCTGGTTCCCAGGCGGGTGCTCTCTGTAAACTAACTACACCAGCTGTTGTGATGTCAACAGCAAGTGGGAGAGAAAAGGAGGCATGAGGTCTGATAAAGACACAGACCTGTGCCTAAGAGGGTTGAAGCAGACTAGTAGACAGGGGAGGGGGGGGGCGCGAGGGTTTGGCAGTGACTCCGATCCTGGAATGTTTTGGCCTCCGCTTTTCTCACCGTTTGCTTCCAGTTCCCTGGACCTTTGGCCCTGTTCCATCTGTGACTGCCACTTCCACTCCTACTCCTGGCTCAGACAGTGTAGAGTTGAGGTGTGTGACCTGCAGGGGCCCTTAGGGCAGGACCTCTCAGGCTGGGGCCTCAGCACCATTCCTGAAGCTCCTCTTTGATGGAGTCAAGATGTTAAGTGCTGACACCTGGGCCACGAGCCAAAGGCAGCTCTGAGACAAGCCAGTTCTGCTGGGTTGTCAGGATGCCTCTCTCCCTCCGCTCTGCAGCCTGAAAGGAGGTGAGAAGGCCTTGGACAGGGCTGGGAAACCCGGCCCGGCACTGCCCTTGAGCTCTCTCCTGCTCTCTGTGCCCTACAGATTCGCTCCCATCACCGCTTTGGGGCTCTGTGCCAGCGCACAGCAGCCAACGAGTGCTGCCCCAGCTGGTCCCTGGGCAACTATGTGGCAGTGCTCTCCAACCGCTCCTCCTGCCTGGACACGACTCACGCAGACGCAGCCCGAATACTGGCCCTGCTCCGGACCTGTGCCCTCTACTACCACCGTGGGGCCCTGGGGCCCCCTTGTCTGGGACCTGGGCAGGACAAGCCCTCACGCTGTGCCCAGCTTCCCACCAAGTGCTCCCGGAGCAGCGCCGTCTACCAACTTCTGCACTTTCTGCTGGACAAGGACTTTCTGAGTCCCCAGACTGCTGACTACCAGGTGCCCTCCCTCAAGTACAGCCTGCTCTTCCTGCCCACCCCAAAGGGTGCCTCCATGATGGGCATCTACCTGGACCACCTAGCCACCCCCTGGGGGCTCTCTGACAATTACACGTCCATCACTGGCATGGATCTGGGCCTCAAGCAGGAGCTGTTGAGGCACTACCTAGCCCAGGACACGGTGTACCCCTTGCTGGCCCTGGCTGCCATCTTCCTCAGCATTGCTCTCTACCTGCGCTCCTTCTTCCTCACGCTCATGGTGCTGCTGGGGGTGCTGGGCTCCCTCCTGGTGGCCTTCTTTCTTTACCGAGTGGCCTTCCGCATGGCCTACTTCCCCTTCGTCAATCTGGCGGCCCTCGTCCTGCTCAGCAGCGTCTGCACCAACCACACCCTCGTCTTCTCCGACCTCTGGCGCCTCAGCAAGAGCCAGCTGCCCTCCGGGGGGCTGGTGCAGCGCGTGGGCCGCACCATGCATCACTTCGGCTATCTGCTGCTGGTCTCCGGCCTCACCACCAGCGCGGCCTTCTACGCCAGCTACCTGAGCCGCCTCCCGGCCGTGCGCTGCTTCGCCCTCTACATGGGCACGGCCGTGCTGGCGCACCTGGCGCTCGCGCTGGCCTGGCTGCCCTCTTCGTTCGTGCTCCACGAGCGCTACCTGGCGCGCAGCTGTGGGGCCCGGGGGCAGGGCCGGGGGGCCGGCAGCGCGCCCCGGCGGCTGGCGCTGGCGCTGCACCGGCGGCTCCGCGGCCTACGGAGGGCCGTGGCCGGGACCTCCCGCCTGCTCTTCCAGCGCCTCCTGCCCTGCGGCGTCATCAAGTTCCGCTACATCTGGATCTGCTGGTTCACGGCGCTGGCGGCAGGGGGCGCCTACATCGCCGGCGTCAGCCCCCGCCTGCGGCTGCCCACGCTGCTGCCGCCCCGCGGCCAGGTCTTCCGGCCCAGCCACCCCTTCGAGCGCTTCGACGCAGAGTACCGCCAGCAATTCCAGTTCGAGCGGCTGCCGGAGGGCGAGGGCGGCCACATGCCTGTGATCCTGGTGTGGGGCATCCTGCCCGTAGACACTGGGGACCCCCTGGACCCTCGCAGCAACAGCTCCCTGGTAAGTGACCCCGCCTTCTCTGCCAGCAGTCCCGAGGCACAGCGCTGGCTGCTGGCACTCTGCTACGGGGCTCGGAACCAGAGTTTCTTTGGTGCCCAGCCAGAGGGCTGGCCCACGCTGTGCTTCGTGGAGGCCCTCCAACACTGGATGGCGAGCCCCAGCTGTGCTCGCCTGGGGCCTGGCCTCTGCTGTGGCCCCTCGGGCTTCCCCTGGGCACCGCAGCTTTTCCTGCACTGCCTCAAGGTGATGGCTCTGGAGCAAGGCCCAGAGAGCACCCGGGACCTGGGGCTCCGCTTCAACACCCAGGGCAGCCTGACTGCCCTGGTCCTCCAGTTCCAGACCAGCTTCCAGTACAGCCCCAACTACAGCCAGGCTCACCACTTCTACTCTGAGGTCAGCCACTGGCTGGCGGCGGAACTGAGCAGGGCACCTCCCGGCCTCCGCCAGGGTTGGTTCACCAGCCGTCTGGAGCTGTACAGCCTGCAGCACAGCCTGAGCACCGAGCCCGCTGTGGTGCTAGGCCTGGCTCTGGCGCTGGCCTTTGCCACACTGCTGCTGGGCACCTGGAACGTTCCACTTAGCCTGTTCTCCGTGACAGCGGTGGCAGGCACGGTACTGCTCACCGTGGGGCTCCTGGTTCTGCTGGAGTGGCAGCTCAACACTGCCGAGGTGCTCTTCCTCTCTGCCTCTGTGGGCCTCTCGGTAGACTTCACTGTCAATTACTGCATCTCCTATCACCTTTGCCCACACCCAGACCGCCTGAGCCGCGTGGCCTTCTCGCTGCGCCAGACCAGCCGCGCCACAGCCATGGGGGCTGCAGCCCTGTTTGCCGCCGGTGTGCTCATGCTGCCTGCCACGGTGCTGCTCTATCGCAAGCTGGGCATTATCCTCATGATGGTCAAGTGCGTCAGCTGTGGCTTTGCCAGCTTCTTCTTCCAATCTCTCTGCTGTTTTTTTGGGCCAGAGAAGAACTGTGGGCAGATCCTCTGGCCCTGTGCCCACCTGCCGTGGGACGCCAGAGCCGGAGAGCCAGGTGGGGAGAAGGTAGGCCGCCCACGACCAGGGCCACCCGGGTCCTGCTCAGAGCAGTATGAGCTACAGCCCCTGGCACGGCGCCGAAGCCCCAGCTTTGATACCAGCACAGCCACCAGCAAACTGTCTCACCGGCCCTCTGTGCTCTCTGAGGATATACAGCTTCATGATGGCCCCTGCTGCTCCCGGCCCCCACTGGCCCCTGCCTCACCAAGAGAGCTGTTCCTGGACCACCAGGCAGTCTTCAGCCAGTGCCCAGCCCTGCAGACCTCCTCCCCTTATAAGCAGGCTGGCCCCAGCCCCCAAACCCAGGCCAGGCAGGACTCCCAAGGACAGAAGGCTGAGCCGGTGCAGGCCTCACCAGAAGCCCCAGCCCCAGCCCACGCCCCCAAGCCCAAGGCTGTAGAGCCCCCTGATTGCCTCTGCTCCTCAGCCAGCACCCTGGAGGGGCTCAGTGTCTCTGACGAGACCTGCCTAAGCACCTCTGAGCCCAGTGCCCGAGTACCAGATTCCATGGGTGCCTCCCCAGACGACCTGGATGACACTGAGCAATCAGTACCTGAGCGAGGCCAGCTGAACGGGAAGCGGGACACCCTGTGGCTGGCGCTGAAGGAGACTGTGTACGATCCGTCACTGCCTGCCTCCCACCAGAGCAGCTCGTCCTGGAAGGGCCGAGGGGGGCCAGGGGAAGGCAGCCCTGTGGTGCTGCCCAACAGCCAACCAGATCTTCCAGACGTTTGGCTGCGCAGGCCCAGCACCCACACTTCAGGCTACAGTAGTTGAGAGTGGCCCAGGAAGGCTGGATCAGGGTACAGAGCGTGGACCAGGGTGCAGGCAGGGGCAGCATCAGGCCGGAGCGTGATGGTGTTTTCCCATGTCAGCATGGAGAGGCCTCACCCTTCAGCTTTGGATTTTAAACCCTGACAGATATTCCAGCCTTTGTCTGGGCTGCTGCTTACACTCCACATCTGGAGGATTCAGTGGGGAGAGTCTTTGGAGGGGAAACGCCCAGCTCTCCTTGTGACCTGCTGAGGGCTCCTGAGCCCCCACAGTGCCAGCCAGGACCCACCCCAGGGTATCTCACCAAGCAGGAGTCCCGGGGAACCTCAGCAGCCTCCTGGGCCTCGTGCTTTTCAGGGGCTCTTTATCAGGACACTTGCTTCTCTTTGGGGGAGCTTCTCTGTGCCAGAGTGGGTCTGGTGCCTCTGTCCTGAACTGCCCTGCTCCCCTCACTCACCCAGTCTGACCAGAAGTTCAAGGCCAAGCTTGAGGTGGCGGGAGCAGGAGAAGGAGGGCTGCTCAGCCTCAGAGCATCCCTCTTATATTGCAGGCTGGTCCTTCCTAGGAAGCTGCTGTGGCAGGGAGAGTGGGTGCCCCTGTTAATCGAAATCCGTTCCACCCCTGCCTTAGGTGACGGAACACTTCCATACTTTTCTCCTTGGAATCTCATTTCACGGTAGGGTAGCCTGCAGTTGGCCAGGTTCTTTTGCCCCCAACTAAGCTGATTTACCCAAAGTCACGTAGCGAGTAAATGGCAAAGCAGGATCCCACACTCACTCCACCACTACAGCTCCCACTCTCCTGGCCACCTATCCCAAGGCTGTCCTGATCTTTTACCTCTAGCACCTTCCTGTGACCTGCCTTCTCGGATGTCTCTGAGTAAGCCCTACTCTCTCCCCTCACCCCACTTTACCTTCATTTCCAGAGCAAGCCTGGAGTTCCTCCCCATCATCCCTGTGTGTCACCCCAAGTTCAGCTGAGGTGCCTCCCGGCCATAGCGTATCCTGGCTAATCCGATTCCCAGGTTCAGAGTGAGGGGCATGCCTCCTCTGGAGAGCCCCCCACCAGAAGAGACACTGAGGGAAGTAGAGGGAGAGCAGAGTTCAATGAAGGCAAGAACCCAGGGCTGCCCCTTTTGGGACTATGAGGGTCTGAAGCTGTTCCCCAGGTAGGGTCCCCAGCTTCCTGAGGACAGGCGTCCCCGGTGGCCAGCAGCAGACCAAGGGCCGAATCCTCCTCTCCACGTCGGTTTTATCCCCTGTCAGAGCTCATGGCGCTCAGAGCGTCAGCAACTTCCTGAACACCTGCTCTGCATATGGTACTGCACGGGGCAGAGGAAAATCGATATCTTCCCTCAAGGAGCTCACCTTCTGCCTGGGGAAACGGTTCACACATCTGTGCCTGTCACCCTCAGTATTGCTGGAGCTCGCGTACCAGGACTGGGTAACCAGGAAGGCTTCCTGGAAGAGGAACAACTTGCACTGGGCTTCAGAATCCTGAGTATCTCAGACTGGAAGGAATGATCCTCCGCTCCAGCAGTTCTCAAACTTTGTAGCCGCAGGATCCTTTCTTCAAAGGATTATTGTATGGAAACACAGTATATAGAACAGATAAAAAGCAGCTACTCTGGTGGGTGCTGGGTGGGGAGTACAGCTCAGCCCTCCTTTCCGCTGTGCCTGGGAAACCCCTCAAACTCTGAAGGCTCCACAGAATGTGGTGTGAAAACCCCTGATTCGGGCCATTTTACAGATGAGTATCACACAGGGGAAGGGAGTTCTCTAGGAACAAACAGTCTGGCAGAGCTGGAGACAAATCAAGGAGTGTTTTGGTTTTTCCTGTGTTGTTGAGACTCGCCTCTCACCCAGGTAGCTCATGAAGTGGGACAGAAGCCCAAATGAGACATGGGATTTGAAGACACAGAAGCCTGTGGGCAAGATAAGTAAGTCAAACCCGTTTGACTCCTGACACTAGGAAGGGAGGGTAGTGACAAGGACATAACTTGGACCTGTCCCCGCAGAGATCTCCATGTCCAAGTAGAATTCAGCCTCTCTGGCCTAGGGCTGCTCATCAGGACTGTCTATGGACTGTCCTCCTGCTATCACACAGCCTGGCTGAGCGGGCCCTGGTCTCATCTGGGACCATCAGCTCCCAGAGGGAGGGCAGGTGAGCCCTTCCCCCTGAGCACGAGCAGAAGTCTGGCCTTGACTCAAGAGAGAGTCCAGCATCTTAGTTGTTTCTCAGCAACTCACTGTTGTGGGAGGGCAGCAGGGACCTGGACCAAAAAACCCTGCTCTTCCACACCCTTTTTTGAAGGGTCTCGGGTTCAATTCTGGTCAAAGGCATGTACCTCGATCCTGGGCCCCAGTCTGGGCGTGTGCAGTAGGCAACCAATCGATGTGTCTCTCTCACATCAATGTTTCTCTCTCTGTCTCTCCCCTCCCCCTCCCTTCCACTGTCTAAAAACTCAATGGAAAAAATATCCGTGGGTGAGGATTCAAAAAAAAAAAAGGATGGCCCAAACCAACAGCAGGCACCCCACTCCAGCAGGTAATCCAGCCACCTCCCTAAACCTCAGTTTTAGAAAGCAGGATTTAAAGCATTTTCAATTTCCTTTGACTTTAGCAGGTCTATTCCCTTTATTATTGTTACAGGTGATTACAATGAATGTGTGGACCTGGACACATGTGGGGAGAGGCTTAGAAGCATCTTATGAGGCAGGGGAAAACCAGTCAAAGCATTCATATTTGCTCTTGAAAATTGCAGAAATGATTTCTTAATACCGAGACACGTTAAAATAGAAGTCCATTAAAGTTCTCTTGGGACTTGAGAGTATTTCTCCCATTTGTGCCACTGATCCTTGAACTCACACTCAGAGTATATGTGCTGTGTTTTTAAAATGTAACTTGGTATAGTTTGTTACAATGGGAAAGCCCATCCTTCCATGGCTGTGGCGCTTGGATGACGATGGGAGACAGAGATTGATGTGACCGGCAGAATCTTAGATTTTTACTGGCACATGGCATATCCCATACCATAATAGTCAGTATCCCAACTTGAGCGTGGTTCTGAAAGAGACATCTCCCAAGAGATGTATAAGCCAGACTTCCTCAGCCCCCTCCGATTTCATTCTTCTCCCAGCGCACAACAGGACAAGGAGGCAGGGGAGGGGCAGCAGTTTTACAATCTTCACGTTGTCTGGAGAGTTTCTGATCTTTTCTTCCATATTGGCCTTATCTCAGCCTTTGATAATACACACGGGCAATGACAAGCTCTCTGGCAGCCCACGCCACACATCAAGATCCCATTAGCTTGGGGATAGGAAAAACAGACATTCCAAACCCTTTCTACCCTGACCCCTGTTCACAGGGGTGACTGTAACTCAAGGTCTGGAGGTGTTTATGCTTAAGAGAAGAAATTGTAACATAATTCGTTGGGAAGATGAGAAATAAAAGAAAGCCATTATGTGCTATGTAAATGGCTGGCAGTCCAAAGCCACCCTGTAACTGAAGAGCCCTGGAAGGACCTTGATAAACTATAATTATTATCAGGCCTCTGTGTGATTATTCACCGTTATCTCTCAATATAGGGGAAGGATCAGCATTTTACTGTTAGGCCTAATCAAATCATTGAATGGATACCCTCTCCCCTGGGAATGGACCTTTAGATCATTTCACAACCGACATTCCCTTTCACTTAGACCACATTCCATTTGCTAAGACCATTATCCTTCCCACCCAGAGAATTCTCCACTCAGAAAAAGCCCTTTAAAATCTCTGACTCCTCGTCCCTGGGTGTTGGCACCATTTTGGGGCTCAGCCCATCTGGGTTTCCAGATGACCTAATACATTTATAATTCTTTACCCCTTTTGGCCTTGTGCTCCCCTTTGACAACCCTAACATTTACCAAATTCATAAATATCAAGCAAGAGCTTAGTATTGCTAAAAAAAATCACACAGCCGGGCAGATTGATGTAGATCTGAACTCATGACCACCAACCTCAACTCGACCCTCAGCCCTGCCCAACTAGTTTCCATTCTAGTTACTAGTTTCCATTCTTTATAATGACCATTTCATACTTTTTCAACCTTCCTCAAATATCTGATGCCCATATCCATCTTCCACAACCCCACTGTCAGTAGACAACCCATTCCTCATAAAGAAAGCTGGAAATTGACTCACCTCAAGGCATCAAGTCCTCAGCTAACCTAGCCCTGCTCCTGCCTGCTTCTGTCCCCATCCCTTCTATTAGCACAAAGGAATCAGTAATGGTTCCATCAATGGCTTCACACTGCACAAGAGGCCTTCAAACAAGGGCTTGCATTCCCACAGGGACATGAAGACTTTCCAAAAGGTAGGTGGACACAGACAGTTTTAAGAAAATCAATTTCCAGAGCTTCCTCCTTTCTCTGTTCCCTCTCTTTATATTGATCAGCCTAAGAAGGAGGCTTGGGTCAGTCAGTTCTTTATCTCCATTTTCCCAGTTGACCCCTCCTTCATGTTGAATCCTACTCTGGCAATTCTCTCAAAGGACAACTTGAGAATACTCTGCTTGAGGGAGTCCTTGAAGGAGCAAAGCCTAGAGAGCCTCTATGAGAAGTTTCAGTTCTGTGCCTTCTCCATTTAATTTGAATTATTTGAATTGAAAAACAAAATTAAAAACAAAAAATAAAAAATTGAAAATCAGACATTTTGTAATAGAAAGTCAATCTGATTTGGCAGATGAGTTTGACACAGAGGACTGGTTTTGCAAATAGGAAATATGGTGGACATTTTCCAAAATTAGAATCATTTAAATCTGAAGCTTCATGATTTGAACAAAAATATATTTAAAGTACATATACAACGTTCCCTTCTAGCCAAGATGGAGTAGCAGGGATCAGATTTACCCTCCTTTCTGAAACAACAACCAAACAGGGAAAAAAATGAAACAACATTTTTCATGACACTAGATATCAGACAAGAAAGGACAGTGATCCCTGACAGACAAGAAACAAATGAAGTGGGCCCTCTAATTGCTCAGCTTACTGCTTGAGAGAGTTTGCAGATATATTGCAGGAAAGGAGACCCCAGGCAGGGTCACGCAGACTTCCTGAGCTAAGGAGATAGCTCCGGGTTTGGGGCAACCAAGGTAGCTAGAGAGCTCAGGACAGAATACTGGATAGGGAAAGGTGCAGAGAGAGAGTTCTGGAGATCTGCAAAGGGCCTCCCTGAGTGTTCTGCAGAGCACTGCTCAACAGATAAATGTGAGGAAACTACTTGAGACCAAGGAAAGACCCACCCAAAATGATTAGAAGGAACAGTAGTCACTAGTTACACAGGGCTGGAACATAGTCTTTTCCCATTAGCCAGACTGAAAAGCCTCCTAATTTATGGAGCATTGGTTAGAATTTTCAAAAAGTTCTTGGCTCAGTTTTGGGGACTCGTTAGGCCTAGTTTAAACACTGATTGCTCTCACCTAATAAATCTCAAAAGCAAGACCTGAAGGGATCAAACTGTTTCTAAGTAATGTAATGTTATCCCAGAACAAACCTTCAGAATATTACAGGAATACAAAAATAACCAGCACCCAAAAACATAAAATTCACAATGTCTGGGGTCAAATAAAAAATTACCGATCATGCAAAGAAGCAGAAAAATATGACCCATAGTGAGGGGAAAATCAATTGATACCAATCCAGAACTGATACTTATATGAGAATTACCTGACAAGGACATAAAAAAGTTATTGTAACTGTATCCCATGTATTCACATAGGTAAGTGGAAACTTGGAAGATATTTTTAAAATATGCAAATTGAACTTGTAGAGATGAAAAATCACTGGATGGAATTAAAAACAGTTTAGACCAGTGATGGCAAACCTATGACACGTGAACTCATTTTTTTGGTTGGTTTCTCTTTGTTAAATGGCATTTAAATATATAAAATAACTATCAAAAATATAAATCTTTGTTTTACTATGGTTGCAAATATCAAAAAATTTCTATATGTGACATGGCACCAGAGTTAAATTAGGCTTTTTCAAAATGCTGACACGCTGAGCTCAAAAGGTTCGCCATCACTGGTTTAGACACTGCAGAAAAAGATTAGTAAACTTGAAGACATAGAAAATTACCCAAAATGAAATCAAAAGAAAAAATAATTTTATAAATGAATAAATATGATGCATAATATATAATAAGTAGAAAGTATATGTCCTTTATAAATATTTAAAATTATGAAAACATTTATTAGGCATCAACTGAAACATTGTTTTTTTGTCTTATTATTTTGTGGGGGTATATGAACAAAAGAACTTGAAGATGCTGCTGTAGATCCATCTTCCATCCCTCTTTCTCTATGACTCTACTCCTTTGATCATCCCCTCTCCCCTCTGAAGCATCCTTTTCTTCCTCTCAGCTGACACATGTATCAAGCAGTATCTGCACCTTCAAGCACCCAACCCGCCTCCAGTTACTGCTTAACTGCGCCTCCATTCACAAGCTCTCAGTCTATACCTGCCATCTCCGCCTCCTCCTCTCGCATGCACTCTTCAACCTGCTCCCACATGGCTGCCACTCAACCTCTGCACCAGACTTTCTCTTCCTATACTCACCAATGACTTCTTTGTTGCTAAGTTAAATGGATCCTTTTTCTTTCTCATCTCACCCTTTCGTGTTGATTTTCAATAGTTTACCATTCCCTCCTTCACTCCTTCAGCAGTTTTCCTTCTTAGCTTCTAGGACACCCCCCCCCCTTTTTTCCCCCTTCTCACCTCTCTGGCACCTCTTTATCATGTTTCCTGGCTGGCACCTCCTTATTACAACTTCTAAATGCTGCTGTCCCTAAGGCTCTCTGTGCACTTCTTCCCTTGGTGATCTCATCCAATATTGTGGATTTAAATGCATCCATATGCCCATAACTCCCAAAGTGTATCTCCAACCTAGACTCTCTTCTGGGCTCAAAGCCTATATTTCCCATTGGCTACCTAATAGTTTAAACACTTGAATGTCTCAGAGGCATTTCAAGTTTACCATGTTCAAAACTAAATGCTCAATCTCCCCACAATACAAAGTAGTGGTTCTAATCACCTAATTATTCAAGCCAGGGAGTCATCCTTAAGATTTCCCTCTCCCTTCTCCTCCACTCCCTGCCCCACTTCCAATCTAGCACTGAGTTCTGAGATCTGATCTCCAGAAGTTGTCTTAAATGTATCTGATTGTCTCTTCGTTTCCACTAATACCACCACCCTCATGGCTAACCCACCATCTTCTCCCACTTGAATGATTACAGTAGCCTCCCAATTGTCTTCCTAGTTCCACTCTTGCCCCCTTCCAACCCATTCTCTGGGGTAGCCAGAATGAGCTTTAAAAATATGTATATATGTGTGTTTTTTAATTGATTTCAGAGAGGAAGGGAGAGGGAGAGAGAGATAGAAACATCAGTCATGAGAGAGAATCATTGATTGGCTGCACACCCTTTACTGGGGATCGAGCCAAAAACCCGGGCATGTGCCCTGACTGGAAATCAAACTGTAAGCTCCTGGTTCACAGGTTGATGCACAATCATTGAGCCACACTGGCCTAGCCAGAATGAGCTTCTTAAAATATAACTTGGCCCTAACCGGTTTGGCTCAGTAGATAGAGTGTCGGCCTGCAGACTGAAAGGTCCCAGGTTCGATTCTAGTCAAGAGCATGTACCTTGGTTGCGGTCACATCCCCAGTAGGGGGGGTGCAGGAGGCGGCTGATCGATGTTTCTCTCTCATCGATGTTTCTAACTCTCTATCCCTCTCCCTTCCTCTCTCTGAAAAATCAATAAAATATATTTAAAAATATATATATAACTTGAACCCGGCTGGTGTGGCTCAGTGGATTGAGCGTTGTCCCTTGTATCAAGAGGTCTCCAGTTTGATTCCTGGTCAGAGTACATGCCCCAGTTGGAGCTGAATCCGCAGTAGGGGGCATGAAGGAGGCAATCTATTGATCGATCAATTGATTTATGTTTCTATCTCCCTCTTTTCCTCTTTATCTAAAAATCAATAAAAGCATATTTAAAAAAATAAATAAAATATAACGTGAAGAATACTCTCCTGCTCTACTCCTATCCTATATAATAAAAGCCTAATATGCAAATCGACCGAAGGGCAGAACAACCAGTTGCTAATGATGTGCGATCGCTGGCCAGGCCGAGGGACCCTACCCCGTGCAGGAATTTCGTGCACCCTCTAGTACTTCAATAGCTTCCCATTACTCTTAGATAAAATCTAATCTCTTTACCTTTGGCCTACAAAGGCTGCCATTCTTCCAACTCTATCTGTACCACTCTCCTTGAATTTTTCAGTCCCTTCTAGGAGAAAAGCCCATTCTAGCTTCAGGACTTTGCATCTCTGCCCCTCCCCCACCGGTAATCTGATTAAGTCCCACTTATCCTGACATCACTGGGACATGGTCCCTTAAATCTAAACTTGCTTTCCCTGCTTTTCTCTCTCGCAGAACATTGTACTCTTCCTTCATAGTTTTACTACAGTCGGAAATACATATCTAGTTGACATATATCCAGCTTTATTGAGATATAATTGACAAGTTCATATGATTATTTGTTCGCTAGATTGTAAGCTCCAGGAGCGCAGAAACAAGGTCTCAATACTTGTCTCCCTCTTTCTCGCTCCCCCCCCCCGCCCCCCCCCCCCCCCACACACACACTTAGTGTAGTGCCCGGCACACAGCAGGTGCTCCAATTTGTAGCGTGAAATGATCAAGTTAGAATTGCCTGTAGGCGCCTCAGGGATTTCAGCCCACAGGCCCGCTTCCAACCCCATCTGCCACTCCCCACCCTGCCACGGGTAGTTTTACGCCCATTGAAATACCCTTTGCGCCAGGCACTCAGGCAGCGTGCAATGTCCCTGACCATCGCGAACCAAACAAAGAGAAGGATTGTGACATGGACTCTAAACTTGGCTGCGTCGGCGCCCCGAGCTGGAAAGTGACGCCGGTGGGTCACAGCTCCATTCAGGCCCACAAAGAGCACCACTCCCCGCCCCGGCCCAGACCCAGGGACTCCACCACCACCCGCCCGGGAACCGGTGAGGCTCCGACCTTCCGTACCGTCTGGCAGCCCCCGCAGGCGCCGCCCAGGGCCGGGCCGCCGGCACCGCACGGCCGCCCGCGGGGCGCGCGCCGCAGCCCCGCCCCCGGCCCCGCCCCGCCCCGCCCCCGCCCACCGGAAGTTTCCATTTGAAACCCCGGCGGCAGACGCGGGCGGCAGCGCGGCCGTTTCCGCGGAGGGCCTTTGGAGTCGGAGCGACGAGGACTGCGGGCGGGAGCAGCAGGCGCCTGGGTTCGGCCCTCCCGGGGCAGGGGATCGGGCTGCTGAGGGCGGACGGGTTGGGGTGGATGTGGACGAGTTTCTCCCTGCGCCTCCCCGGAGCCGGAAAGGCTGGGTCGCGCTCTCCCGGGCCCTCCACCTGCTCGGGGCGGGGGTCCCCTGGCCACCACGGGGTAATGTGCACCTTCCGCCTCCCAGGGCCAAGCCTTGCCGCCCCGCGACCATGACCAGCGTGGCTAAGACAGTGCACGCCCTGCAGCCCGCCTCCGTGCTGAGTGGCGGCCCGCTCGCCGGTGAGTGTCCGCACCGCCCCCCGGGAGTCAGGGGGCCCGTCCGGGGCCGGGAGTCCGGGGCGCAGGAAGCCCTTCGTAAACAGTTACCGGCTTTATTTTCAGACGCGCTATCTGGAGAGTCGTTTGAGAAACGAGATACTTAGGGGAGAGCACTAGGGTTTCCCACCACGTCTGGGTCACATTTGTGTCTGCACAGTGTCTGTCCTGCAGTACCTTCTCCATAAACATTTGTTGAGTGAAGTCGGGGTGTCAGGCCCAGCTAGAGCATTCGAGAAACTTGGGAGAGGATACAGGACTACGTTGTGTTGATTGCTTTGCCACCTGGCCTGTGGCCGACAGTCATTGCCCAGGGTCTGCAGGCGTCCACCTGCCTCAGCTGGAGATTGTAGCACAAAATAAGCTTCAAACATCAGAACCTGTTACGGGACAGGTAGACGGTCCAGTTAAATTTAGAAGAGCGAGTCGATAGCTTGTATTTGTTTTTCAAATTCAGTTAATCCTGGATTTTTTCTTAAAAAAGGAATCTGTTGTGGGAGATTTTGAAGCAGCTAAGATCCCTTCCCAGTGACTCCATGCAGCTGGCTGAGGAAGTAGCAGGATTTACCTGTGAAGTAAATAGGCTTTTCTCCCAAGGCTTAAAGCAGTGGTTCTCAACCTTGGCCGCACATTAGAATCACCTGGGAATCTTTTTAAAATCCTGACTTCTGGGCCTCATCCTCTGGAAATTCAGACGTCTGTCTTCCAGGCTTTTTGTTTTCGTTTTGGGCATAAGTTGGTTGTTTTTACGTTTCAGTTTTTTTGTTTCTTTTTATTACATTTAGTGGGGTAGCATTGGTTAATAACATTATATATATAAGTTTCAGGTATACAACTTTATAATACAGCATCTGTATATTATGTCCTCAGAACCCAAAGTCTATTTTTTCTAAATAACTATATTTTTTATTGATTGCCTTTTTTAGAGAGAGGGGGAGGGAGAGAAAGAGAAAGACACATCAATTTGTTGTTCCACGTATTTCTGCATTCATGGGTTGATTCTTGTGTGTGCCCTGACCAGGGATACACCCACAGCTGTGGTGTAGCGGGAGAACGCTCTAACCGGCTGAGCTACTCAGACAAGGCTCTAGTCTCCTTCTGTCACAATGTGTTTGATCCCCTTCCATTCTGGTGACCACCGTTCTGTTGTCTGTATCAATGAGTTTGATTTTTTGTTTGTATGTTTGTTGCTTTTTGTTTATATCCCACATGCAAGTGAAATCATACAGTTGCTTTTTTTCTGTTTGATTTATTAATTAGCATAATACTCTCAAAATCCTTCCACATTGTCACAAATAGCAATAGTTCATCTTTTTAACGGCTGAGTAGTATTCCATTGTATATAGGTACCATATTGTGTTTTTCCAATCATCGGGCGAAGGACACGTGTCATAGGTTGTTTCCATGTCTTGACTAATGTGAATAGTGCTACAATGAATGCAGTGGTACATATGTCTTTACAAATAAGTGTTTTCACATTTTTAAGGTATATAGACCCAGAAGAGGTATTACTGGCTCATATAGTACCTCTGTTAATTTTTTGAGGAACCTCCATACAGTTTTTCATAGTGGCTGCACCAATTTACATTCCCACCAGCAGTATATGAGGGTTCCCTTTTCTCCATAGCCTCTTATTGATTATAGCCATTCTAACAGGTGTGAGGAGGTATCTCATTGTGGTTTTGCTTTACCACTTCCCTTATAACTAGTGATGTTGAGTATCTTTTCATATTTCTGTTGGTCATATGTGACTTCCTTATAAAAGTCTTATTCAGTCTTCTGCCCATTTCTTAAATAGGATTGTTTTTGTTGTTGTTGAGTTATATGAGTTCTTTATATATTTCAGATATTAACCCTTTATCAGAGGTATTGTTTGCAAATATCTTCTCCCATTCTGTTGGATACCTTTTTGTTTTGTTGATGGTTTCTTTTGCTGTGCAGAAGCTTTTTAATTTGATGTAGTCCCTGTCATTTATTTTTGCTTTTACTTCCCTTGCATTTGGTGTCAAGTTCACCAAAACCCCTCTGAGACCAAGATCCATAAGTTTAGTGCCTATGTTTCTTTCTATGTATTTTATTGTTTCAGGTCTTATATTCAAGTCTTTACTCCATTTTAAGTTAGTTTTTGTGTATGGTGTCAAATAGCAGTCTAGGTTTTATTTTGCATGTGGCTTTCCAGTTTTCCCAAATGTATTGAAGAGACTTTCCTTTCTCCATTATATCTCTTTGGCTCCTTTGTTGAAAATTGCCCATATTTATTTTTGGATTCTCAATTTTGTTCCATTGGTCTTTGTGTCTGTTTTTCTGCCAATACCATGTTGTTTTAATTATTGTAGCTTTGTAGTATAGTTTATCTTTTTTTTCCCTCAGGATTGCTTTCCCTATTTGGGATCTTTTGTGATTCCATACAAATCTGAGGATTTTTTTGTTCTATTACTGTGAAAAAAGGCCATTGGGATTTTGATAGGGATTGCATTAAATCTTTCAACAGTGTCTTGTAGTTTTTAGTGTACAGATTCTTCATCTCCCAACTTTATTCTTAGGTATTTTGGTGTGTGTTTTTTTGTTATGATCTTAGTGGGATTGTTTTCTTCATTTCTCTTTCAGATATTTTGTTGTTAGTATATGGTAATGCAACAGGTTTTTATATCTTGATTTTGTATCCTGCAAGTTTGCTGTATTTGTTAGTCATTTCTAATAGTTTTTTGGTGGGATCTTTAAGTTTTTCTGTATATAGAGTCATGTCATCTGCAAATAGTGACAGTTTTACTTCTTCATTCCCAATTTGGATGCCTTTTCTTTCTTTTTCTGTTTAATTGCTCTGGCTAGGACTTCCAGTACTATTGAATGGCAGTGATGAGAGTGAGCATCCTTGTCTTGTTCCTGATCTTAGAGGAAAAGTTTTAAGTTTCTCACCATTGAGTATGATGGTACCTGAAGGTTTGTTATAATGGACTTTATAATGTTGAGGTACTTTCCTCCTGTACCCATTTTATTATTGAGTGTCTAACTATAAATGGATGTTATAACTTGTCAAGTGCTTTTCCTGCACCTATTGTTATAATCACATTGATTGGTTTATGGATGTTGAACCATCCTTGCATCCCTGGAATGAACCCCACTTGATCATGACTCTGATTCTTTTAATATATTGCTGTATTCAATTTGCTAGTATTTTGTTTAGGATTTTGCATCTATGTTTATCAGAGATATTGGCCTGTTGTGTGTGTGTGTGTGTGTGTGTGTGTGTGTGTGTGTGAGTGTGTGATCGTGTTCCTTGCCTGGTTTTGGTATCAGGGTAATTAATGTTGGCCTCAAAATGAGTTAGGAAGTATTCTCTCTTCAATTTTTTGGAAAAGGTTGAGGATTGATATTAATCTTCTTTGAATACTTGGTGGAATTCACCAATGAAGCCTTCGGGTCCTGGACTTTTTTTTTTTAAGAGTTTTGTTTTTTAAATAATATATTTCTTTATTGATTTCGGAGAGGAAGGGAGGAGAGAGAGATAGAAACATCAATGGTGAGAGAGAATCATTGATTGGCTGCCTCCTGCACACCCTACTGGGGATTGAGCCCAAAACTCAGGCATGTGCCTTTGGCTGGAATCGAACCTGGGACCCTTCAGTCCGCAGGCCAACACTCTATCCACTGAGCCAAGCCGGCTAGGGCAAGATTTTTTTTTTTTAAATATATTTTATTGATTTTTTACAGAGAGGAAGGGAGAGAGATAGAGAGTTAGAAACATCGATGAGAGAGAATCATCGATCAGCTGCCTCCTGCACATCTCCTACTGGGGATATGCCCGCAACCCAGGTACATGCCCTTGACCGGAATCGAACCCGGGACCTCTCAGTCCACAGGCCGACGCTCTATCCACTGAGCCAAACCGGTTTCGGCAAGATTTTTTTTTTAATTACTGTTTCAATTTCCTTACTAGTGATCCATCTATATGCGTTTTCCACTTCATGATTTAGTCTAGGAAGGTTGAATACTTCTAAGAATTCGTACGTTTTTCCTAGGTTATTGAGTTTGGTGGTGTATATCTTTTCATGGTATTCTAGTATAATCCTTTGTATTTCTGCAGTGTCCATTGTAACTTCCTCTTTCATTTCTGATTTTATTTATTTGAGTCTTTTCTCTTTTCTCCTCTAGCCAGAGGTTTATCTTTTCAAATAACCAGTTCTTTGTTTTATTGTCTTTTCTCTATCTCATTTATTGCTCTATTTTTATTACTTCCTTCTACTGAATTTGTGCCTCATTTGTTCTTTTTCTAGTTATTTGAGGTATAATGTTAGATTGTTTATTTGGGGTTTTTTTTTGTTTGTTTCTTGAGGTAGGCCTATAATGGTATAAACATCCCTCTTGGTGCTGCTTTTGCTGCACACCTAAAATTTTCTTACATCATATCTTCATTTTAATTTGTCTCTGTGTATTTTTTGGTCTCTAATTTCTTCTTTGACCCAGTAGTAATTCAGTAGCATGTTGTTTAATCTCCACATATTTATGGTTTTCCCAGCTTTCTTCTTGTAGTTAATTTCCACTATCATACCATGTGGTCAGAAAATATGCTTGGTATGATTTCAGCCTTAAATTTATTGAGACTATTTTTGTGCACTAACATGTAGTCTATCCTTGAGAATTCCAATGTGCACTTGAGAATGTGTATTCTAGTGTTTGGAGATGGAAAGTTCTGTCAATATCAATTAAATCTATTTGGTCTAATGAGTCATTTAAAGCAGTATTTCCTTATTGACTTTCTGTCTGGATGATCTATGAGTCAGGTGTTCAGGTTGCCTATTATAATTGCAATTTTGTCAGTTTCTTCCTTTAAGTCTGTTTGTAATTGCTTTATATGTTTTGATGTTCCCAGGTTTGGTACATATTTATTGATAAGTGTTATGTCTTCTTGATGAATTATCCCCTTTATCATTATTAAATGTCCATCTTTGATTCTCTAACTTTTTTATTTTGAAATCTATTTTGTCTCATATAGGTACTGCTACACCCACTTTTTTCTCTGAATGCCATTTTCTTGGAGTGACATCTTCCACCCCTTCTCTTTAAGCCTATGTTTATCTTTGGAGCTGAGTCTCCTACAGGCAACATATAGTTCGTTCTTTTGTAATCCATCTCGATACTCTATACCTTTTGATTGGTGAGTTTAGTCCATTTACATTTAGGGTGATTATTGACATATGAGAACATAACAACAGCCATTTTTTGTTTTCTGGTTACTCTGTGTCTCCACTGTTTCTTTACCCTTGTGATTCTCTCTCATATTTTAATTTGGTGGTTTTCTATGATTTTTTTCCTCCTTTATTCCCTCTTTTTAAATCTAATGGGGTGAAACAAAGGAGTCTTCTCACTGTGCCATGATGCTTACATCACCCCCAAGTTTTACATAACTCCAAGTTTTAGTTTTATGACTGGTACCATATACACATTAAAAAAAATCCAAAGTTAGGAAACGATACGTAGTGAAAAACAAGACTCCTTTCCTTCTTTGAGCACCAGCATTCAGTTTCCCCCAAGCACCTCTCATTTTAAGAAGACAGTCTGTTAAATCCTGCTAAATTTGTCCTACAATGAAATCCTTAGGTTCAGATCAACCGAAGGACTTGTATGCATGCATATAAGCATAACCAATGGACACAAGACACTGGGGGGTAGGGGAGGCCAGGGGAATGTCGGGGGGGGGGGGGGGGAGACATTTGTAATGCTCTTTGTAATACTTTAAGCAATAAAACAAAATTTAAAAATCCTTAGGTTCTAGTAAATACGGGTTATTGGAACTAATTACAGCCAATGAATTTATGATTTAGCACCTTTTTACATGGGATGGATTTGTTACTATGAATAACTTATTATAAATACTTGAGAGAGGAAAAGGTAAATACATTCCTCCACCGTTACCTTTTATTTCAGACAGAGACCTCAGGAAGAACCTGTTTAATCTTTGTTTTGTGAGTAAAAGTATGGAAAATAGAGTATAAGTGCCCAGTGAGTAAACCTATAAATGAAATAATTTGTTAACCTGAGAAATCATATTTATTCCAAACTTATACAGTTAGAGTCATCAAAATAAAAACTCTTTCAAATACGATTACAAAATTTCCTAATCCCTGTGATCCAGTGCTTTGTACCTCATTTTTTCAACTTGATTTCATTATTATGGCTGCTTCTTTAGGTTAAGCTTAAAGGAGCCATTTTACAATGAACAAAGTAAAAGTTAGTATAAACTAGAAAATCATGGGGGCGGGGCGGGAGTGTGCTTAATTCCAGAAGAAGTTACTGCTTGAATTTGGTATGGGATATAAATGGTAAGAAGTGTGGTGGAGGATAGGGTAGCATAAGGGTTATGGGAAAATACTCTCTTGTAGGGAAGAAGAGTCATGGCAGGGCCCTTTCTCTGCTATTCTGGCAATAGCCTGACAAAAGGACCAGAACAGAATGCCAGAGAGGGGACCTCTGAACTTGATGGGTAAACAAATTAAAAGGCTGACGTAAAGGTAATCAGCATGGAAGAGGGAAAGAAGTCTAGAGGAGATTATCTAGAGATGATGTGCGAATAATGCATGAGACCGTGAAGTGTACCACTTGTTCAACAAGCAGGTATTGAACCTGCTGCTATGCCAGATACTCTCCTAAGCGCTGGGACACAAGACATATTTTTGAGTCGTTAGGGAGACAGGCTGGTGAAAACAACTAAAGCGATATTTAAAGGAGAGACTCGGAGCGGTTTGAGTGTATCCTCCGGAGAGTGTGCAGAGAGCCTAGGAGCTCAACAAGAGGGCTTGATTCTTCTGGTGTTTGATGAGGGATTCTGCGGTGTTTTGCCCTGCTGACTGCTACACTGCCTCTCATTTAGCTCTTTGCTTGTGTCATCCCCCACTTTATACCATCTGGCCATTCATATGTCATGAAGCTTTTGACTACCCTTAAACACACTGCACTGTTACATTTACAGAATTTCGGTTTAGCCTTGGCCAGTTTTGCTAAGTGGTTAGAGTGTTGGCCCTCAGACCAAAGGATCTTGGACGCTATTCCTGTGTCTTGGTTGTGAGTTCAATCCCAGCCCCCATCAGGGTGCATGTGGGAGGCAGCCAGTTGTTGTATCTCTCTCACATTGATGTTTCTCTGTCTCTCTCCCTCTCTCCCATTCTCCCTCCCTTCTATTCTCTATAGATCAATAGAAGCCCGTGTGGCGCAGTGGTTGAGTGTCAACCCATGCACCAAAAGGTCGCTGGTTCGATCTTCACAAATGAGATTGGCCAGAATGAAATACAAGTTTCTAACAACTTAGAATGGAACTCTGCTTGAGGTTTCACCCTCCTGTTTTCCTTTGCAGACACACAAACTCGAGCCACTTCTAAGAGCTTATTACCTGTGAAGTCTAAAGAAGTCGATGCTTCCAGATCTCTTCATCCAGGAGCTTCAGAAAATGATGTAATGAAAGGCATCAAACCGAGACGAGAGAATGGGTGGGTCAGATCATTGGTATCCAGTTAGAAATTGCTCAGTACCAAGAATTAGAAAGTGGGGGTTTGAGAGCACAAGGCACCTGAACAATTAGCCTGGAGTCAGGGACCTGGATCAGTGCCGCATTGCTAAGCTGTTGTCAGGACCCTCCGTGTCGATCAGTTCTGAAGAGGCACAGCAAGGGTTATGCTAAGAGACATCCTTTCCCTTCTCACCGCTGCTCGGAGTGTACAATGGCTAACTGTGGTCATACCCCAGCCCTGAATGGTAGTCACGGTGGGTGGGCTGGTTGTTAGCCTGTGTTGCTGGTCTGAGCACAGTCCAGCCCAGTGCGCATGTGTGTCCTCCACCCAGTGCTCAGTCCCCATGTAAGTGAGGTTGTCATGAGAAGGCCATTCGTTTTTGAGTAGGAGGGGAGTTCATTATTAATAAGCCCTTTTCAGTCTGGGCTGAAACAGTGCATGGGCTTCAGAGCTTCTCAGTCTCGTGTTATTTGTATTGTTTAAAATCTCTGGTTCTTTTCCTCAGAAAACCAGCTCTTTGTTCTGCTTTGCTCACAACACACATAACAACCTGTTACAATTCTCTGCTTGAGTCCATTGCTGTTGGCTTTTAATTAAGGCATTGACTACATTATAGTTTCAAGTATACAACATAATGATGTGATATGTGTACATATTGCTAAATGTCTGCCACAATAAGTCAGGTTACATTCTGATTTCTTTGTCTGTGCTCCGCTAGGCAGGGGAAAGCTGCAGATACTGCCATCAAGAGGAACATCAAAAAGAGGTGAGCATCAGGGTAAATGAAGGTTGGGCACTGTGTTAGTGGATCTCAGTCCTGGTTGTGCAGGATTTGTTGGGACTTGTTTAATGTGTTACAGTCTGGGTGCCACCCAGAAATCTGAATGAAATTTTCAGGGGTGAGACACAGCTAGATTTGAGAAACACTATCAGGGCACGATTAGTGAAGCTACCATCTTGAGTGCCAGTCAAGAGCTTTTGGGGCTCCGTGCCAGGACCACCGCTGACCAGAAGTCAAACCCAGCTGTGACCTCTCAACAGGAGTGTGAAGCCTTCAAGATCGGAGGGGCTGCGTGTAGTTAGCAATTTCAAGGTGGTATTTCTGGTGAAGGAGAAATCCACGAGAAGGGCCTGTCTTTCTGTCTTGGAGGCTAACTTGGACATTTTGCAGTCCTGAAGACAGAAATAATATAAGCTGAAAATTCTGCAGAAACAGGTTCTAACTTCAAATCTGGGCATGTTCTAAAAGTTCTGAAAACAAAACTCTATCCAAGAAGAACTCTGAGAAATTTGAAAAGAACATTTAATATTAATGGTGATAATGGCTGTTATTTATTAAATGTTTACTATGTGTCAGTGGCGTGCTAAGAGTGGTACATGTGTTCTTTCTCTTATTCTTCACAATAATAATATTATGAGAGATAGGTATTATCCTAATTCCGGAAATAAGGAAACCGAGCCTCAGAGAGGTTATGCAACTCACTGAAGGTCTCATACCACTATGTGATGAAGCCAGGATTCCAACTCCTATTTGTGAGACTACCCAGTCCACACTCTTTACCCCCCACCACTTCACATAAGTACAGTTACCATTACAGCTACAGGCCGTTGAGTAAGCAGAAGTCAGAGGAAGAGCTCAAGGATAAGAACCAGATCTTAGAGGCCGTCAACAAGCAGTTACACCAGAAGTTGACTGAAACTCAGGTAAGAGAACCACCAGACCTGTGCCATTAGCCACACTGGGTGATGCATGTGGAACCCCAAGGGACAGCCGCTCAGACTACCCTGAGGAGTGGCACCGGCCTGATCTGTGCATGGCACCATAGGGAAAGCTGAAGGACCTGACTGAAAAGGTGGAGCTGCTGCAGAAGTTTCAGGACAACAGTTTGGCGATTTTGGAGAGCAAGGGCCTCAACCCAGGTAAGAAACAGCACACAGCACCCTTCAAAGGAATCAGTGTGCGTGCCCCCTGCTGGGGTAGTTCGGGGCTGTGTGTTAGGGTCCAGCGTGGCAGCAGCTGGCCTAGGCATGCAGAGGTTGGGAGCATCTTTTTTTCTCTGGTGGTGCTGACTGTGCCTGACCGATTCCAGGTGGTTGTGGAGAGAGGATTAGCGCTTTCTAATCTGAACACTTCGGTGCCCAAAGGTATGACCTTGCAAATTAGACCAGAAATATTTTATTTCTTTCAAGATTGGTAGCATACAGTTAACTTTCTCAAGTGGGAAGAGAGAGAGATGATACTGTTTCTGGCTAATCGGCAGAATCCCAGCGGTGAAAGCGGGATTCCAGCTCTGACCCTCTCCCTAGAGGTCAGTGTAGAGCAGAGAGGAGACGGAGCTGAGGGGCCTGAGCATCCCAGGGAAGGGCCCCGAGCTGCTTGAATTAAGGAATGCTGACTGGATGCTACTGGTTAACTGTACAGTTTAGGACATATTCTTCGTATATGTTTTTATATTATTTTAATTTATTATGTGTATGCACTACTTTTATCAAAAATAATAATATTTAAGGCCTAAAAAACTTTAAAAATAGTTCTGTGTTTTGTAAACAAAACTATATGTTGCCTTTGGATAAATTTTCTGAGGAGAGAGCGGAATGAATTTTTGGCCATATCCAAACACAGAAAGGAAGGAGCTAAAACGTATCTTGAGGCAGGCGTGGGCACACTGCCAGGGTGAAAACTGGGGAGAGTCAGGAGCAGCTCTTAGAGGACTTTCCCTCATGAAAACTCTTGTGCTTGTCCTTGTCCTAGAGGGTTTTTTGGGTGTGTATTTTGTGGAAGGTACAGTTCCCTAGGCGAGGCCAATTTTGTTGTCTCCATTACATTTAGACAGTGAAACCCTGGAATCACAGCAAGAATCCAGCCCGGATCACGTGGACTCAATGGTGAGGGCCTGGGTGTGAGTGGGCCAAGGGGCGAGGGCGGAGGGCCCGTGGCTCCAGATCGCTGCCATATGCTCAGTAAACCCCGAGAAGCAGCCTTTGGGACCCAGGATAGTGGAAGAAGAGAGTGGTGGGTATGTACTCAAAAGAGCATATCTTACTTGGCAGGTGACCTGTGCTTTCGGATATGAGTGAGTCTGAATTGAAAATGTGCTACTTTAAAAGACATAACAGGATAGAGCTGTATACAGAGCTTTCTGGTTTCTGTTTTATACTAGACCAATTTCTCTCCTTATTCCTTCGCTGAGAACTAGATAATGAGGTAGGAAGGTAATTGTTTGGGATTAAAGTCTCTTGAGTTTCTATGATCAGAAGATGAGTTGTCACCTTAAAGTCATAGAGCACTAGGTATGGAACCATCCTCAGCTCTCCCAGGTTATTAGTCCCCCCTTCAGTGGATACGTGTGTTCATGTTGCTTGTGTAGCAGGACTCATGGAAGTGGGATAATCCTTCGTCCCTCCGGGGGACTGAGCTCCTCCAGGGTGCCCAGTTAGAGAAGCCAGAGGTGTGTGGACGCAGCAATGGCTGAACGATGTTAGCAGTCATCTAATTCAGCTCCCCTTTTATACAAAGAGATTATTTATATGAAGAAAATGTTCGCATACCAATGAAGATTTGTACTTTATTTTACTAATTGTACTTTCCTCTTAGTTGCTGTTAGAAACTTTGCAAGATGAATTGAAGCTTTTTAACGAAACAGCAAAAAAGCAGATGGAGGAGTTACAGGTGAGAGGCAGACATCACCCTGAGGCAAAATTATATTCCTGCTACAGTAGAGGGCTCGCGCTCACTCCCTCTCTCTCGCGCGCGCGCTCTCTCTCTCTCTTTTTAATTCTCACCCAAGGATATTTTTCCATTGATTTTTAGAAAGAGTGGAAGAGAGAGAGAGGGAGGGAGGGAGGGAGAGAGAGAGAGAGAGAGAGAGAGAGAGAGAGAGAAACACGGATGCGAGAGAGACACATCGATTGGTTGCCTCCCACAAGCCCCCAACCAGGGCTGAGAGCCCGCAACCATGGTACGTGCCCTTGACCAGAATCACACCCGGGACCTTCAGTCCACAGGCCAACACTCTATCCACTGAGCCAAACCAGCTAGGGTTGGAGGGCTCTCTCTTATTTATCTATTTCTTTATTTTAATAAAATATTTTGTAATAATTTTAGATTTACAGAAAATTTGCAAAGAGAATTCAATTCCCCTTCAAATACAGAGAGTTCTTCCTCAATGGGACAGAAGCATGATGTTTCAAAGTTTTTGTTTGTTTTTGTCTTTTTTAATATCTTTCCAAACAGGCCTTAAAAGTAAAGTTGAAGATGAAAGAAGAAGAGAGGGCCCGGTTCCTAGAGCAGCAGACCCTGTGTAACAGCCAAGTAAATGATTTCACAGCAGCCCTTGAGGAAATGGAGCAGCTATTAGAAATGTGATAAAAAGCAAGTGGCCAGATGGCTCTCTCTTGGGGATTAACTCTTGGAGGAAGCCACTAAGGACATCTGCTTCTTGGCCGTGACCTTCACCATTCCAAGAATGAAACCAGTTTGTGCAGTAGGATTAAGGATAGTTAGTGCTGGAATGGCAGTTCCTCCTTTAAGAAAGTGTTCTCACTCGTCAGATTGGCCAGCTCTCTGAACCTCACGTGTACATAATCGAGGTCTACAAGAAGGGAATCTGGAAGCTTGGATCAACTCCTGGGCAGCAAAGCGACCCACTGTTAGAAACAGGAGACTAAACCAGCCACAGCCAGAGGATCCAAAAGGTCGCATTCAGATGTGCAGGGAGAAACCCTGAATCGTACCGTGGGGCACAGGTCTCCATAGGAAACACCACTGAGGAGCCATGCAGGCCCTCTAATTTGGACACATGAGAACTTAAAATCACTTGAAATGGCTTAATAAATGGGGTGAAGGTATAGATAGCTATAACACCAACTGAAACAATACACTTTGGAGCTTTTAATCTAAATCACTTCTGTGTTTTTATATGTATATATATAAAGTGCTAATTTTAAAATAAATATTTCTGTAACTTCAGATTACAATGAGAAGTGAAAATAGCCTTTTAATTTAAATATATTCACTGACTATTGAACTAATGTAGACAAGTTCACACCTCTAACTTAATCCAGAATCTTTTCCTTCCACTCATTAAGTGCTCCATGCCTACCCGACCCCTTCTTCTGGAACCTTCGCTTGCCTTCTGAGGGCATTCCCTGTTTGTAGCAGTGGGCCAGACTCCACCCACCAGATTTGTGTCAGGAGCTGGCTGTTCTCCCTGTGCTCCCGAGCATGATTATGTTCCTGCTCTTTGCTTTGCACAGCCAATCCTGGACCTGGCTTCATGGATCCTTAATCAACTGAAGTTCATGGCAGGCCGCCCCTCCTCTCCCCCTGCTGGTTTACCCAAGGCACAGCCATATTTCATTTCTTAGACAAGGCAGTCATTGGCCAGCACCCTTTCCTTCTTTTCCTGCAATTTTTTCATCAAACCCATCCACTGTTCAGCATTGCTGCGGTTGCCCAGAGCCACCCATTAATGCCCCAACCCTAACTTACAGGGCTAAATTCTTTTGCCTTCACACACACGTTCATGCAGTTGGTTATGTCCCAAATATTTTGAAGGGGGGAAATCCAGTTAAACAGTTCTCACCGATGAGAGGGGCTGAACATTGTCTTCTACCCATTTTCAAGATGTTTACAGTTTAAAAGATTGTTTACAGCAAATGAATTTGTTATTGCTATTTCAGGCCCCCCAAAAAGTTTTACTTCCTTTTTGGAAGGAGGAGAGGGGAGGAAACTCAGTTGTGGGATCCTCACCTCCTTGTCATGCCTCCCTAGGCAACGCCTGGGAATGGAATGATCTTAATGTCTACCATTACTCCTCTTCCCCGTGTAGAGACCCTGCTCTCATGGCCTGGTCTCCCCAAGGGGCTTTCACTTCATGGTTCTGCTTTGCACCACCAGCCAGCCTTGGTGCACTCTTGACTTTATTCCCTCTGACCTGTGCTGTTGCATCTGTCACTTGTATATGTGGCTTAATCTGATCTGGAACCTAAACAGATTCATACATAAACCCAGCAAATAGTGATCTGCACCCTCCGCTTTGCTAGATGCTATAGGAAACTTAATGTAGCATGACATTCTAAACCTCAAAGCTTACAGCCTTATTTGGTGAAACAAAAAATGCAAGTCATAAGTTAAATAACAAAAGATAATGCTTTATCAACAATGGGTGGTGTGATAACAGTTGTGTTCTACAGTAGTTAACTGTGGGCTAGGCTTATGGAGGAGGTAGACTGGGAACTGAAGGAAAAGTAACATTTGAAGAGGCTGGCAAAAAAGTTGAGGACCTTCCAAGTTGGTGAACACATGGAGAATTGGCGAGAGTGGCAGGATCATTGGAAACTCCAGGGAGAAAATAAAATCACGAAAGATTAAGAGGCGGCGGGGATCCAGATGAGTCTTGGGGAGCATAGTAAGGACAATGGGCTGTTCAGAGGGTTCAGGATGAGAAGGGATTATGTCTGACATTTAATCGAACATTTGTAATATGCAAATGTATCTATGTTCCTCATGTATAGTCTCATGGAATCCTCATTATAAGCATACAAGGTAAGCACTACTCCATTTTACAGCTGGGGAGATAGCTCAGAAAAGTTAAATTGATTCGCCCAAGGTCAAACAACAAGCAAGTATTGGAGAAAAATCTGAGCCAGGGAATAATGAGGGTAAAAGGTACGTGGTGTTACCAGAAGATTTGAACCTTGAATGCCAGGCTAAGAAGTGTGGGTTTTTATAATTTAGGCCAGAGGTTTCCAACTTTCTCAGCTCATGATGCCCTTATTATCTCAGTAATCAATTTTTTTATTTAAAAAATGTTATTATCAACTGTCTCTCTAGTTTGCTTGCTCTTATTAGCTGGTAAAAATAATTCCAGAGCAGAGCGATTCACCAGCACTGTCATTAAGTTGTAAATCTCTCCGTTGTCACAGAGCGAGAATACACTCAGATCAACTCAATAACTTCACAGAAAAGTGTCACAGAAGCACCCATATCCATTTATCATGTATCCCAGTGTCTTATAGTCCCCTTTGCAGTTGCCTAACTTCTAACCCAGTTTCATTTTGTAGTCTGAAAATAAGGAATCACTCAAGTGAGATGTCCCTTCAGAGTACTGTTGAAAATATATTATACATAGAGATACCATATCCCTGTTCTAAACATTAAAGATATATTAGCGCATAGAGAAAATACCCATAGGTATCATCTATCTTCTAATTAGTTTTTGTTTCCCCCTTTTTGATATCTGCAACTTCTGAGGCCCTTCCTTTGTAGTCATTTGGTTCTATCATATTTAACTTCTTTTGATACTCCAGTGGCAAACCATTCTATTTTTGCACCCATGCAAATGACCTTTTTATACTGGGGTGAGAGGGGAGCATTTAATTTTAGATTTATTGGAGTGACATTAGTCAACATTAACATATAGGTTTCAGGTGTGGGTTTCTATGTTACAAGATCTGTGTATTACACCATGTGCCCACCACCCAAAGTCAAATCCCCCGTCGCCATATATTAGAATCTCCCTTTCTCCCCCGCCACACCCTTCCCTCTGGCAGCCACCACACTACTGTTGGTGTTCATGAGTCAGTTTTAATATCCCACATATGAGTGAAGTCATGCTTCTTAGCTTTTCCTGACTGACTTATTTCACTTAGCATCATGCTCTCAAGGTCCATCCATGTTGCTGCAAATGGTGCTATGTCATCCTTTGTTATGGCTGAGTAATATTCCATTGTGTCTGTGTACCACATCCTCTTTATCCAGTCCTCTATTACAGGACACTTAGTTTGTTTCCATGTCTTGGCCACCATGAATAATGCTGCAGTGAACATAGGGGTGCATATATCTTTGCAAATACATGATTTCGAGTTTTTCGGGTATATACCCAGAAGAGGGATTGCTGGGTTGTATGGTAGCTCTATTCTTAAGTTTTTGAGGAATCGCCAGACTGCTTTCCATAGTGGTTGTACCAGTCTACATTCCCACCAGCAGTGAAAGGGTTCCCTTTTTTCCATAACCTCTCCAACGTTTGTTATTGTCTTATTGATAATGGCCACTCTAATAGGTATGAGGTGGTACCACACTGTAGTTTTGATTTGTAATGTTTTTATCTGATAACTTCAGGTTATTTTTGTTCTTGAATGTAAACATTAATTTCTATTGGGACATATGTTCCACTATTAATCCCTTCTTGCTTTGTTCATTTTCCATACTTCATCACCAGGACTTTGAAAAATGGTGGCTATACCTCCACACCAAGTTTCACTTGTTTTGCCATGAGAATTGCCAAAGTCAAGCTTAAAATCCTATAAATGAAAAAATAATTGATTGATAAGTATCTGAACTTCTTTCTTACATTTGGGGAATTCCCTACTTCATGCATCTGGAGGGTATAACCACAGGAGCTGGCTTTCCAGCTTTGCTTGCAGTCAGGGCATGGGCACGTGGCCAAGACTTAGCCAACAACACCGTCTGGGGTTTTGAATTCTGCCCAAAGACAGCAGAAGCTCCACCCTAGTGGTGGCAGCCACAACGGGGTTTGGGGAACTGCAGGGGTGTAGTGACAGTGGCAGGCAGGGCCCAGAGCAGGCGGTGCTGTTAGGTCAGCTTTGCGGTCCTAACTTCCTGGTCATTCTATAAGCTCTCCAACAGCCTTTCAACACATCTGCTTATCTCAGCCACTTTCTGTTGCTGCAACTAAGAACGCTGTGGGTGGGCCACGCAGCAGAATGCAAACCCAGGGGTTTCCGAGATGGATCGGCTGGGTTCAGCAGGGTCCTGGCAAACTCTCCTCCTCCTGCAGCCTGAGTTCACCATGCAGACACCTGCACGCCCCACCATGTCTGCAGCAGGGTTATGAAAGGCAAGCACAGCACAGTGCCACCGCCTCACCTCAGGAGTTCGAGGAAAGGCGGGAAGTGTGGGCCCTATTATCTCAGTAATATTTTTTTGACACCAAAAGAAATACCTAACTTCCCTGGCTGGTTTGGCTCAGTGGATAGAGCGTCAGCCTGCGGACTGAAGGGTCCCAGGTTCGATTCCAGCCAAGGGCACATGCCTGAGTTGCGGGCTTTATCCCCAGTGGGGGATGTGCAAGGGGCAGCCAATCAATGATTCTCTCTCATCATTGATGTTTCTATCTCTCTTTCCCTCTCCCTTCCTCTCTGAAATCAATAAAGATAAATATTTTTTAAAAAAGAAATACCTAACTACTGTAAGTAGTTACATCCAAATAATAAGTACATATGTCCTAACAACTTATTAGCTATTTGAAAAAATAATACACAAAACTAAAGAATTTTTTTTTATTTCATTGCTCAGTAACTACAATTATTTACTAACGGGATGTTGGGCGTTGCTTAATTTCTCAAACCTTGGAATCAAATTGGACACTCCTGCCTGCATTCCCTGTTTGACATTGGAAGGAATGTGGCGTGATCTAATGTCGAAACTGACCTACTTCAAGCTCGTAGCTCACGTGTCTAACACGTCAAGTATCACTGAGATTCCCCCAAAAGTTTAAAATAGCCCATGGAGTGCCTGTGAGTTTGTTGCCCAAGGGTGCCTTAACTCACAATCTGGGAACCACAAAAAAAAGGCAATGGAATCAGTGAAACATTCTGAGCAGGCAATCATCATGATGAATGTTTTAGAAAACTGAATCTGGCATTGGTGTTAAAGATGGATGGCCGCGTTAAAATACAATAAACAAATGGAGGCCAGCCTCGACAATTCCAAGGAGACAGAACCAGTTTAGTCATACAAACAAATCGTAATTTAGCTTATTTTGCAACACCAGCTTGTCCTAGTTCGTGTCTTGCTTTTGCTTCAGGAAATCATAAGCAAAACTTGACCCCTTTCATGAGGTTGACATAAGGTAGCCACTGAAAATCGCTGTGAAGAATAAGCAGTCACTGCGAGTTTGTACTAGTAACTTCAGAACCAGCTCAAAATGGCCCTATCATGTTTCTGACACGTTACTGAGTTGCCTCTCATAGTCAACAGACCAAAACTGCAACTCATGAAGCCGAAGCATGCGCAGAGGAGTAAACTTTGGCCTCCAACTATACACAGGACCAAGAAACTGGGACATGATCAGTATCTGAACACCAAAACCCTTTCAGAAGCAAGGGGTCACTTGTGCAGGAAGATCAATGCTGAAGCCCCTTGCCAGAATTTACCATAAATGGACAAGTTTCAAAGCTCTCCAACACCTGTACCACCAGTGCTCCACATACCAGCAGCCTGTTCCCCTTAACCCTCAGCCTTTGCCTTTAAAACCCCTTGATTAAAAGCAAACTCCATCGGGAGTTGGGGTTTTAAGTGATTGCTTCCTGTTTCCTTGCTTGACTCCCTGCAAATACTAGTAAAACAGCTTTAATCTCTCCATTGCAAATTTTGATGTGCAGTGTTCGGCTCTGCTGCACATAGGGCAAGCAGACCCTTGATTGGTTTGGTTTGGTAACATTTTCTCACCATATAATCTGCTTTATAACAATACTAGAGGCCCGGTGCATGAAATTCGTGCACTGGGGGGGGGGGAGGGGATCCCTCAGCCCAGCCTGCACCCTCTCCAATCTGGGCCCCTCGGGGGACATCCCTCTCACAAGTCGGGACTGCTGGCTCCTAACCACTCACCTGCCTGCCTGATTGCCCCTAACCACTTCTGCCTGCCAGCATGATCACCCCCTAACCACGCCCCTGTCAGCCTGATCAACGCCTAACTGCTCCCCTGCTGGCCCAATCGCCCCTAACTGCCCTCCCCTGCAGGCCTGTTCCCCCCCAATTGCCCTCCCTCCCCTGCAGGCCCAGTCACCCCCAACTGCCCTCCCCTGAAGGCCTGGTCGCCCCCAACTGCCTTCCACTGCCAGCCTGGTTGCCCCCAACTGCCCTCCCCTGCTGGCCATCTTGTGACCACATGTGGTCGGCCATCCTGTGCCCACATGGGGGCAGCCATCTTGTGCGAGGGCGTGATGGTCAATTTGCATATTACCGCTTTATTATATAGGATACCCCTGAGCCTCATTCCATGTTTTAGTTTGAGTGCTCCTGGTTTGCACAATAAACTTCTATTACTTACTACTTCAGTGATTCATTGGTTTTACTTTGGCTATTTTGAAAGTTTTAAGAGGATTAAGAGAATAGAGTCAAGGACATCAGGACAATGTAGGAATCAAATGTGTTAGGGCCATAGCAGCAAAGGTGTAAAGAAAGATTTGAACACAAGAAAGCTACAGGAATTAATTGATGGCATAGGGTGTGGGGGGAAGGAATCCATATACGTAGAAGTTTTGAGCAAGGTGACAGAATAGGAATTAGTTATAAAATTAGGATGTTAAAACTTCAGCTTGCAGCCCATCCCAGCCAGACAAATCTGGATTGGAATCCCAGCCTACACACTGTTCATCAAACTGGAGGCTTTGGCTAGAAATAAATGATAAAGATTTATTCAAGGGTCTTAGGATTTGCAAACTGGAACATGAAAGGGCGAGGAGTACGCCCTCCACCTTGCCCCAGGGTAAGGGCTATGCCCTTCATCTTAACTTGGCCATGTGCTCAGCAAGCTTCTTCCCGGAAGATAGTCAAGGGAAGTGCACGCCATCACTATGACCACATCCTGTGTACTCACGCCTGGCCAATCAGCAGGGCCCACAGTCCTTTCTCCTCCCCTTACCCCAAACCCCTATAAAACCTCTCTCCACACAGAGTTCTCTCTCTCTCGGCCACTGGAGCTTACCGTTGCATCGGTGAGTGTGGCAGGGGAGCCAAACCTAGGTTTGAAATGAATGACTCTTTGCTTTTGCATCGGACTCGCTGGCTCCCTGTGGGTTCTTGGGAATCATGAAATCTGGGCACAACATTTGGGGGTTTGTCCGGGATTCCCAAGACCATCGAGGGACCCCCGATCCGAAGAGTCTGACTGACCGCGGTATGTGTGTGTCGTTGTATGTTCTGTTCAGTGTGAGCTCGTTTCTGGAATCTGTAATTGCCTGAGGGGTCTAGGCGGACGCGCAGTGAACGACCACAGGCGAGGGAGAGTTGGAAGACGTTCCGCTCCCCAAGAGGGATGGATATGCCCCTCACCCCAGGAGGGATGGATATGCCCCTCACCCCAGGAGGGATGGATATGCCCCTCACGAGGGATGGATATACCCCTCGCGGATTTGAGACGAGGCAGGTCGCTCCTGCCGGTTTGGCGTAAGGCCAACGTCTAGTTGCTTCCATGGAGTTGGAAGCCTGTATTTTCGGGCCCTGTTTAGTGTTCTGTGTTTGTACTGGACGGATGTTATGGGATGGACTCAGACTGCTCCTTTGGGTATTGTGATTGATCATTTCAAGGAGATTGGGGGAGGCTTTAGAGCTCCCTCAGGAGTTGGGAAGTTGTTAGGAATTGAATGGATTGTTTAAAGTCTGAATGAATGTCTGGTGAAAGTGTGGGAGTGTGGAGGGAGGGGGATTGCCCTCCCCCCTCCTTTGTGTGGCGGTCGGGCGGCCGCCTGAGTGAGGGTCTGTGGAAATAGGTCACCCCCTCCCCAAGTAAATGCGTCTGGGATTTCTGTGCACGTGTTAGGAGAAAAGCTGGCTTAAAACTAATGTGCGCACCGTCCATTTTCGGATAGGGTTTTGGGCTAGCATATTTAATTTGCTACCTAAGATTTTAAAAAGTTCTGCAATATAATGTTGGCCATCTCTCTTTTAGGGGTTTTGATTTGCTCTTCCCTTGTTTATTGTGAGAATGAGGAAATCATATTTTCTGTCAGAGAACAGTTTAGACCGCCACAATGTTGAGCTGCCTGACTTGGCAGCCGCCATGTTGGCCGCATGGCATGCCGTGCCCCTGGGGGCCGCCATCTTGGAACAGCAGGCCCCTCCCTCTGACTTAGTCAATCACAAAAGGAATGTCTGCTCACTGAGGCAGGATGGGATTTCAGGGGTGGAGTTTTAAGGCAGAGTTTTACTAAGGAAATGCAGATGGGGCAGAATGTGTGCCTGCCTCCCAGATTTATTTAATACTAAATTAGCAATCACGGTCTTAATATTTCCTTGTTCAATATGAGTACCGTTTCTATCTGGATGAGACATAGGTCAAAAGTCCTGTCCTGGGATGTGGGAAAGGGAGGCCTCCACATCTGTTCCTGTCTGCTCACTGAAAGGGTGTAAGTTGGATGTTTATTTGATGTTTGTATGTCTACTTGGGTATAATTATTTGTTCATGTAAGTGTGGAAGTCTGTGGGGGAAAAAAGGCACACGCTTGCCCCAAGAGCGCTTGCTCTCTGTCAGAGGTGGAATCTGCCCGCCTAACTAGTAAACATCTCTGTCTGTTTGTTTGCTGGGAACTTTGATTTGCTATGTGATATTCGGTACTGGGTTGGGATTTTGGAATTCTGGGGTAGATTTAAAAAGTATTTGTGGCTTTTCTAGTCTGATTGGAACATTTAAGGGTGGGGCTCACAGTTCCTCAGGGCAGAGATTTCATGGGCCCTTCCCCCTGCCTGTGCTGAATTAAATAATACAGGCCAGTGTCATTTGGCTTGCTGGTTAAAGGAAGACAATGGGCCTTAGAATCTGTAAAGGTGAGCGGGAATGAAGCTGGTCAAATGTACTGAAAGGGTTTGGTACCTGTTGCTGCTGTAACTGATAAACAGGGTTACCTAGAAGCCATCAGGACTTTGAAGTTCTCCAAGAGAGGAGGAATCTGTCTGACTCGGAGACTGGCGAGGACTGGGTGGCTTTTCTTTAACAATCTCTTTCCTTGAGAGGGCTCCAGAGGGCACACGAGGACATTTGGCCGCACCTCCGCGCCATCTATGAGACCAGCCCAACCCCAACTCCTCATCAGCACAGACCAGGAGATTGGGTCTACGTCAGAAGGCACCGCCGGGAGACCCTAGGGCCACGTTGGAAGGGTCCCTACATTGTGGTGCTGACGACCCCCACCGCTCTCAAGGTAGACGGCCTCGTGACCTGGGTCCATCCGGAAAGACTTCATCACCAAATGGAGCATCGATCGAGATCAACGCAACCCGCTCAAGCTCAAGCTACGGCGTGCTCGACCTGCCTGATGCCGGTAACATGACTCGCGATCACTCCTGTCACCAGGAGCCCCCACAATACTGTGTAATACATTTAGATAATGCCGGCATCTTCATGGACATGGCTCCAAAGAGACAAGGACAATTTATAGGATCACATGTTTGGTAGCAGAAGATTTGGCTGCCTAAAGCGGCCATGATGCCAATATTATGTTTCATTGTATTGATATGTTATATTAACCTTTGATTCTTTTGCAGGTTTGAATGTATGTTGGCTGTCCTGGAAGGGAGCTGTGTGGGGTGACCCCCAAAAGTAAAGGGTGCCTAGCTGCCAAGAGGGCAGGGGCCCAACTGGGCAGGGAAGGGTGCCCATCAGGTTTTGGTCTCTTTTGAGAGACAGCTAACAGTTGGCAGCCTGTAATACTGTCTTGCAGGCCTGAGTCACCATGCCATGTCAGGGGTAGTAAAGCTGGAAAAAGCCTGTTTAGAATAGAAGGTCTGAGGCATGGTTATGCATAGAAAGAAGGTTATAGTTCTGTGTGCCCAGTATGGGCCTCTAGCAATGGTGGAATAGAAATGCAGTCCGTCTCATGATTGAGCCGGAAGTTCCAAGACAAGGGGGGAATGAAAGGGCGAGGAGTATGCCCTCCACCTTGCCCCAGGGTAAGGGCTATGCCCTTCATCTTAACTTGGCCATGTGCTCAGCAAGCTTCTTCCCGGAAGATAGTCAAGGGAAGTGCACGCCATCACTATGACCACATCCTGTGTACTCACGCCTGGCCAATCAGCAGGGCCCACAGTCCTTTCTCCTCCCCTTACCCCAAACCCCTATAAAACCTCTCTCCACACAGAGTTCTCTCTCTCTCGGCCACTGGAGCTTACCGTTGCATCGGTGAGTGTGGCAGGGGAGCCAAACCTAGGTTTGAAATGAATGACTCTTTGCTTTTGCATCGGACTCGCTGGCTCCCTGTGGGTTCTTGGGAATCATGAAATCTGGGCACAACAGAACACAACTAGTCAATGCCCAGAGTGTTCTGAAAAAGACAGAAAAGCTAAGGGTTCTCACAGTAAAAACTACATTCTTGAAAAGAATGAGTTCTGCATTCATAGCCTCTGGATTAGTCCAGAATGGTAATCCTCTAGAATCTAGATGACCTGAGGTCTGGATAATGGCTGTCAGTAGTTTGGATATGTGAACATTCTTTCCTTCGTCTTTCAAGGAGTGATCAGAAAGTCACCTGGAGGTTTTATGTATATCCAGGTATTGATGTTGGACTAGAAATTTCAAAAGTCAGTTCCCAGGCTAGTTAAAACAAGAATAGAATCATTTCCTCATACTTCAATCTGCTTTTTTCAATAATTTAGCAGCTTGACTATAGTGATTCCATTTTATTTATCCACTCTATTTCTCACCACTAAAAGCTGGTCTTTGACAAATTACTTCTCTCAGCCTAATTTCTTACCAGTAATATAGGGATAATTGTGTCCAGCACCTGGCAAAGGTACTCAAATCCTGATGGTAATTAGTATTAAAATTCAAACTTTATCTTGATAAATTATTTCTTTCATAATCTTGCCCTTAACCATGCTGGCACTCTCTCCTGCTCTTTAGTGTCCTAATTTTACTATGGCTTTGCAAACCTCAGCTATTCAACTTCCCCGTCACTGGGATCTCTTAGGCTCAAATACGACCACCTTGAAAACAAACAAACAAACAAAACACCTCCAGCTACCATCTATCTCCTATTCATTCATTCACTGTCCTTTTTCCCTTCCAGTCTGATTACATGAGGATACCTAGAGTACGCAAATTAATAGAGACAGAAAGTAGAATAGAGGTTACCAGTGTCTGGGTGGAGAAAGGAACAAGAACTTTAAAATGTACAGTTCCTGTTTGACAAGATGAAAAGTTCTGGAAATGCATAGTGGTGATGGATGCGCAACACTGCAAATGTACTTAATGTCACTGACGTCCACTTAAATAGTTAAAATGGCAATTTTGTTATGTATACTACTAGAGGCCTGGTGCACAAAATTCATGCAGGGGGGGGGGGTGGTCCCTCAGCCCAGTCTGCACCCTCTCCAATCTGGGACCCCTTGGGGGATGTCCGACTGCCCGTTTAGGCCCAATCTCAGTGGGATCACAATCTCACAATCCAGGACTGCTGGCTCCCAACTGCTCACCTGCTTGCCTGCCTGATTGCCCCTAACTGCTTCTGCCTGCCAGCCTGATCACCCCTTAACCATTCCCCTGCCAGACTGATCAACACCTAACTGCTACCCTGCCGGCCCAATTGTCCCTAACTGCCCTCCCCTGCTGGCCTGGTCCCCCCAAACTGCCCTCTCCCTAAAGGCCTGGTCCCCCCTAACTGCCCTCCCCTGCAGGCCTCGTTAACCTTAACTGCCTTCCCCTGCCAACCACCTTGTGTCCACATGGGGATGGCCATCTTTGACCACATGAGGGCAGCTATCTTGTGTGTTGGAGTGATGGTCAGTTTGCATATTAGCTTTTTATTATATAGAATTATTATATAGGATACTATAATTCTTAATAAAATGTATTGAGGTTTACCAAAGTTTACTAACCTTAAGTATACAGGTTAATAAATTACTACCTCCCTCTGTAGTGGGCAGTTAGCCAGACATGAGCAGAGCAAGGACAGCAGGCCAAGTGCAGAAGGTCTCTGGCGTGGAAAGCCCCGGAGCCTAGCAACAAGAAAAAACTGGGAAAACAAGGACCTCGCACCGAGGGTCACCTTTCTTCCCCCACCATATCACTGGTCATTTGGTTTAGACTCCCTGATCTCTCACGGCATTGGTCAGGTGGTCCTGACCTCCCCTGAACTCTCCTCCCCTGGCACGTTGGTAGTCATGTAGGTTAGACCCCCTTAGAGGGGGAACAAAAATCGGTGCCCATGAACAGCCATTAAATATTAAGCCCCAGGACAATGAGGTTCTGACCTGCATCAGATACATTTAGGCCTCAGTTGTGTTTCAGCTCCAGGCCCAGAAAAGCAGCAAAACCTCAGGACCAGTTTTGTTGACTAATGACCCCCTGCCCTGGGGCCCATCCATCAGTGGAAACCACGACCCTGAAAGGACACACCTGGAAAGCTGATGGATATTCTATTGAGGTTCTCCCCTGGGACTTCCCCGAGAATGTCCACCCTTAAGAGCCTTTAGGACTGGAGGACACGGTGGTTCTCCCTCTCTGGAGAATGCCCACTCCTTTCCCGCCTTCCCCTCCCCCTCATCCCCCCCCACCCCCACCCCACCCCCAGGCAAGTTACTGTTACCTTTCTCTCTTTCTCCTAAATTCCAAGGACCCTTCTTTTTTTGTTTATTTGTTAATCCTCACCTGAGGATATTTTTCCATTGATTTTCAGAGAGAGAGGAAAGGAGGGGGAGAGACAAAGAGAACTATTGATATTAGAAAGACACATGGATTGGTTGCCTCCCGCATGTGTTCTTATCAGGGCCGGGGATCAAGCTGCAACTAACATGTGCCCTTGACTGGAATTGAACCCTGGACCCTTCGGTCCGCAGGCTGACACTCTATCCACTGAGCCAAACCAGCTAGGGCAGCCCTTCTTTTGCTTCTGTAACTTGTTTTCTGAGCACATTTCTTCTACAGCTCAGTTCTTCTGCCTCTGTAACTTTCTGAATAAACTTTCTCTTATAGTTTGAGTCTTATCTCTGAATATTTTCTTAGCCAGAACTCAAGTAACCAGGTTCAATCGCTAATAAAATTCTGGTGTCCTTTTTGCTGCCACCACCACCTCCAGAGAGGAGCACTATTCTGACAGAAAAATCACCATCTATGAGTATTCTTTTGCTGAATTTCATATAAGTGGATTTGTCCATTTCGTCATTGTCAAATGTGTTGGCATGAATTGCTCAAAATATCCTCTTATATTTTTCATATCAGTAGGTTCTGAAGGCTATCCCCTTTCTCATTCTTGATATTAGTAATTTGTAATTTCTCTTTTCTCTTGATTGGTCTTGTTAGTGTTTCATCAATTTTATGTTGCTTTTCTTTGTTGTAAATCTGCTCTCTCTTTAGGCATTTCCACTCTTATTATTCATTTCCATCTATATTTGTTGTAATTTAGTGTTCCTTTTCTATCTTCTTAAAACAGAAGACTAGATAACTTCATTTCAAGTTTTCTCATATCCAGTTGTCAAACAAAGAAACAACAGACAAAATGGAGTCAATTCTGCTAAGCTAACTCACCAAACCAAAACTAAATAAGTAACCTAACTGCAGTTTCTGACTCTCCATGGAGTCAAATTTTTAAACCAATTAGTCTGAAATTTCCTGGTCAGCACTGAGGTAATCTACCTAATAAGATCTCTCGCCTATTTACTTGTCAAAATAATCCACTCTTTTAACTTCTTAGTCCCACCCACTTTCTGCCTACAGAACTATTTCATTTTGTTCAAATCAGTTGAACTTTCTAGTTGCCAAATCGGACGCTGCCCAATTTATGGATTGCTTAATAAAGCCAATTAGATCTTCAAATTTACTCTGTTGAATTTTGCTTTCACAACTATAAATTTTTCTCTAAGGGCCAGATAGCTGCATCCCACACATTTGGCTATGTCATATTTTCTTTACTTATCATTGTGTTTAAAATATTTTCCAATTTCTATTGTGATTTTTTTCTTTCACCTATGCATAATCTGACTTCTTGTCTCATTACTTTATCAATACAATCTTCGCTAAGGTCACCAATGATTTGCTTGTGGGTAAATCCATTAGACTTTCGGTTTCATTTTGACCTTTAAGCAGCTGAGGACACTTTTAACTACTTCCTTGAAGTTTGGGCTCTTGGCTCTGCCGCAGAAGAACAAATTTTTCTCTACTCTCAAGGGTCTTCTGGCTGGTCTAATAATCAAATAGACATGAGAAAGATTAGTAAGAAAAAATAACCAAATTTAATAGATACAAAGACCCCACATGCATATGAGGTTCAGAGATAGAAAGGGGGATTAGCACAACCGGTGTGGCTCAGTGGTTGAGCATCAACTTATGAACCGGTCATGGTTCGATTCCCAGTCAGGGCACATGCCCTGGTTGTGAGCTCGATCCCTGTTGGGTATTCAGGAGGCAGTCAATCAATGATTCTCATCATTGATATTTCTATCTCTCTCTCCCTCTCCCTTCCTCTCTGAAATCAATAAAAATATATTTAAAAATATAATAATAATAAAATTAAAAAAAATAAAAGATAGGGGGATTAGCTCTAGCTGGGTTGGCTCAGTGGATAGAGTGTTGGCCAGCAGACTGAAGGGTCCCAGGTTCAATCTAGCTCAATCCCTGGCTCTTGTTGGGGCATGCGGGAGGCAACCAATCAATTGACTCTCTCACATCGATATTTCTCTCTCTCTCTCTCTCTCTCCCTTCCACTCTCTCTAAAAATCAATGGAAAAATATCCTCAGGTAAGATTAACAAAAAAATAAATAATCTATACTAATAAAAGGGTAATATGCTAATTAGACCGGGTCCACCAGACATCTTCCGGTTGTCCTGCCTTCCTTCCGGACAAAGCCATGGTGGTGGGGGCTAAGGTAGAGGCGGTTAGGGATAATCAGGCCAGCAGGGGAAGGCAGTTAGGGTTGATCAGGCAGGCAGGGAGAGGGGTTAGGGTTGATCAGGCAGGCAGGCAGGTGAGCAGTTAGGATCCAGTGATCCCAGATTGCAAGAGGGATGTCCCAGATTGGAGAGGGTGCAGGCCGGGCAGAGGGACCTCCACCCCATGCACGAATTTTGTGCACCAGGCCTCTAGTCTATATATATGCCTAAGTGGCTGTCCGACCATCCGGCCAGTAGCTATGATGCACACTGGCCACCAGGGGACAGGACAGATGCTCAACACAGGAGCTGCCGAACTGTGGTGACTTAGCAGTTGCAGTTCTTGGGTGACACACCTAGAACCAGAGAGCAGGGAACCCGATTCTGGGGTGCATCACCCGAGAACTGCCCTCTCACAATCCAGGATCCCTCAGGGGATGTCTGAGGGCCTATTTCAGCCTGATCCATGTAGGCCAGGCAGAGGGACCCCACTGGTGCACGAATCCGTGCACCAGACCTCTAGTAAATAAATAAAAATTAAAATGCAAACTAGCCCTGGCTGGTGTGGCTCAATTGATTAGGCATTATCTCATGCACCATGAGATTGCTGGTTCCATTCACAGTCAGGGCACATGCCCAAGTTGTGGACTCGATCTCCAGTAGGGGGCAGGGGGTAGCTAATCCATGTTCAGTTATCACATTGATGTTTCTCTCTCTCTCTCTCCCCCTTCCTCTCTCTCTAAAAATCAATTTAAAAATCTTTTTTTAAATGCAAACTAACCTTGGCCAAGTGGTTCAATTGATTGGAGCATGATAGTGTACACCAAAAGGTTGCAGGTTTCATTCCTGGTCAGGAATATACCTAGGTTTTGTGTTTGATCCCCAGTTGGGGTGTGTATGTGAGGCAACTGGTATGTGTTTCTCTGTCATATTTCTCTCTCCCCCCCCCTTCCTTTTTCTGGGGATCAGTAAAAACATATCCTCAGGTGAGAATCTATCCTATCTAATAATAGACAAACATGGTAATTAACCATGCCTCCGCTACACTTCCCATTGGCTAATCAGCAGGATATGCAAATTAACTGCCAACAAAGATGGCGGCCTGCAGCCACGCAGCTGAAGCGAACATGAGGCTTGCTTGCTCCAGTGATGGAGGAAGCCAAGGTTCCTTGCCTGCCATGGCCCAACTCTGAGCTCTGGAAGCAACAATGTTTCAATTATAGAAGCTAAACAAACCCCAGATACCTGCTTTCAGCCAGCTGGGGCCTCAGAGCTTAGAGCGCCAGTGATGGCAACAGAGTTTCAATTATAGAAGGTAAATAAATCCCAGAATTAAAAAAAAAGAAAAAAAGGAGAGCTGGGAGCTTCAGTCGCAGGCTAGCCTGAAAACGGTCCTCAGCCCCTCACCCAGGCTGGCCAGGCACCCCAGTGGGGACCCCCACCCTGAAGGGGGTGTGACCAGCTGCAAACAGCCATCAGCCCCTCACCCAGGCTGGCCAGGCACCCAAGCGGGACCCCACCCTGATCCGGGACACCCTTCAGGGCAAACCAGCTGGCCCCCACCCATGCACCAGGCCTCTATCCTATATAGTAAAAGGGTAATATGCAAACTGACCCTAACAGCAGAAAGACTGGGAATGACTGGTCACTATGACACACACTGACCACCAGGGGGCAGACACTCAATGCAGGAGCTGCCCTCTGGTAGTCAGTGCACTCCCACAGGGGGAACTCTGCTCAGCCACAAGCCAGGCTGATGGCTGCCAGCACAGTGGTGGTGGTGGAAGCCTCTCCCGCTTCCTCGGCAGTGCTAAGGATGTCTGACTGCAGCTTAGGTCTGCTCCCCGCTGGCAAATGGACATCCCCTGAGGGCTGCCGGGCTGCCAGAGGGATGTCTGATTGCCATCTTAGGCCCAATCCCCCAGGGAGCAGGCCTAAGCCAGCAAGTGGTCACCCCCAAGGGGTCCCAGACTGCGAGAGGGCACAGGCCGAGCTGAGGGACCCCCTACCCCCGAGTGCACAAATTTTTGTGCACCAGGCCTCTAGTCTATATATAAAAGGTTAATATGCAAAGTGTCCCCTCGGGAGTTCAACTGGGAGACCAGGAGTTGGATTGCTCGCTATGACATGCCCTGACCATCAGGGGGTGGTGTGGAATGAAGGAAGGCCCCGGCTGGCAGCCAGAAGGAAGGCTCTGGCCAGCAGCCAGAAGGCCCCAATCGGCCCTGAGTGCCGGCCAGGCCTAGGGACCCTACCTGTGCACAAATTTCATGCACCAGGCATCTAGTTTAAAAATTAAAATGCAACCTATGCTCTGGCTGGATAGCTCTGTTGGTTAGAGTGTCACCCCAATATGCCAAGGTTGTGGGTTCGATACCCCATCAGGGCACATACAAGAATCAACCAATGAATGCATAAATGAGTGAAACAACAAACTGATGTTTCTCTCTCTCCCTTCCTCTCTCTCAAATTAATAAATTAAAAAGTGTTAAAAATGCAACCTACTTAAATATTAATTTTGTATCTTGCTACTTTACTGACTTCATTGATCAGTTATAGTAGGATATGCAGTGTTCTCTATATATTAGTATAGTATCATGTCTTCTGCAAATAATAAATTTTACTTCTTCCTTTCCAATTTGGATGCCTTTTATTTCTTTTCTTGTCTGGTTGCTGTGATTAGATTTTGAATGCTATGTTGAACATGGACAACTCTGTGTTGTTCCTGATCTTAACAAAAATGCTGTTAGCTGTGGGTTTGTCACATATGGCCTTTATTGTGTTGAGGTACATTCCCTCTACTTCCCCATCATAAATAAATGCTGGATTTTGTAAAATGTTTTTTCTGCATCTATTGATATGATCATATGACATTTATCACTCATTTTGTTTATTGTTTATGTGGTGTATCATGTTAATTGATTTGTGGATTTTGAACCAACCTTGCATCCCAGGAAATAGTGTATAATCTTTTAAGTGTATTGCTGAATTCGGATTGCTAGGTAGAGTAGCCTTGGTTGTAGATCCTTGCTTTAATCACTTTGAATATTTCATGCCAATCCCTTTTAGTCTGAAATGTTTTTGTTGAGAAATCAGCTGACATTTTTATGGGAGCCCCCTTGTCGGTAACTAACTGCTTTTCTCTTGCTGCTAGAGTCTATTCGTGTTTAACCTTTGCCATTTTGTTTTTTTAATATATATTTATTGATTTCAGAGAGGAAAGGAGCGGGAGGGAGAGCGAGAGCTATCGGCTGCCTCCTGCAAGCCCCCCAGTGGGGATCGAGCCCACAATCCAGGCATGTGCCCTTGACCGGAATCGAACCTGGGACCCTTCAGTCCTCAGGCCAACGCGCCATCTACTGAGCCAAACGAGCCAGGTCTCTCTTTGCTGTTTTAACACCCGGTTTTCAGTGGAGGAGAAGTACTATGTCCTCCACTCAGAAGAGGAAGACGCTGCTCTTGCTGTTCTACTTAAAGAAGACCCAGCCCGGCTGACGCCAGCGGTCCCGCGCCTGGCACTCAGCCCGCCTCCCGCGGGGTCACCGCCGATTAGCTCTGGCGCGGGCGGAGGGCAGCGGGGCCGCCGCGGGCAGCGGGAGTGATAGGCTGCTGCAGACCCATCCCCCTCGCCGATTGGTGGGGCAGCGCAGCCGGATTGGCGGAGCCCATAGGGCGGGCTCATCTCCGCTCGGCTCGGCTCGGTGCGCTGCGGAGATGGCGACTACGGCGTGGCTGCTGGGGCTGCGTGCGGGGAGCTGGAGGCTGCAGGCGCCGCTGTCGCCGCTGGCCCGCGTCGTTTCCCGGCGGGCCCACTCGCTGCTGGCGGTGGACGATGCGATCAACGGGCTGACTGAGGAGCAGAAGCAGGTAGGGAGCCTGACCCTCCTCCCGGCCCCTAGGCCTCCCGGCCTGGCCCCAGCTGCCCGCTTCGGGGTCGCCTTGGCGCTCGCCTGCCCACCTGCCACCCGTGCGCCCGGCTGCGGGAGGGAGATGCGGGGGCAAGCAGGACAGCCGCTGGAACGGAGCGTGTTCTGGTGGCGGTCTGGCAGGGGCCACCGGTGCGTGGCAAGGGGGCCTCGGCCCGCCTGAAGCCCGCTCACACTGAGGGAAGGCCAAGGTTAATCATTATCCCCGAGAAATCGCTTTCCAACACACACCCCGGGGGCTTTGAAAGGCGGTGGAATCTCACCCACAGAGGCAGAGCACAAAGTACTTGAAAGATGTCATTACAACTGGAGCTGAGGCAGAGCCCTTCCAGGAGGGAGGAGACTTCACTTGGCACGGTTCCCCTGGCAGGTGATTTTCCTGTGGCAACAGCGGGCATGTGCCAGTGTCCCGGAACTCCAAGCCCACTCGGGCTCACAGACAGCAGGCGGAGCTTTCAATCACGCCGGAACTAGAAAGCAGTTCTAGTTCTCAAACTTTCCTGCCAAGAGGAGTTTCTAATCTCGTTGAGTAATCCCTTTGAGAAAAAGGGCAGAAAAGAGCTGACAGGTGCTTACAACGGTGGCCGGGTGGGAGGGGAGGGGGACTGGAGAAGGCTGGAAGGGCAGGGTTGATAGGGTCAGTTCATGCAGGGCCTCGGCCTTCTAAGTACGAAGGAAAGCCATGGAATGATTTTATGTAGGGGAGTGACATTTAAAAAAGAATCATGAAGCTGTCTAGACTGAGGACCTCAAGAAAGAGGGGCGAAGATGATCTCTGAGGAAGCATAAACTAGGGGTCTCTTAGGTTTCCGTCTGATGCCGTTTGGGGAGGTGTCGTGGAGCTTGTTCCCCCGAATGTGTCCTCAGCAGTGGAGACGCCGTCTGCAGTGGCAATAATGTTAAAGAGGCATCTGTGCACCTCTCTCCCTCTAGCTTCGTCACACCCTCTCTAAGTTCCTGCAGGAGCACCTAGCCCCCCAGGCCCAGGAGATTGATCGAAGCAATGAATTCAAGAACTTTCGAGTGAGTCCTGAGGTCCACACTGGGGGTGCAGGGGGCCAGTCTGGGAGCTGGGGGGTGCTGGGAGTTACACTGCAGCCTGGAAGAACTCATACAGTCTTCTGGTAAATGAAACCTCCTTAAAAATGCAGCCCCTTTCTGTGAAGGGTTTAGGTCTCCTTGTTCCAGGTGCCCAGGCATCTGTGACTGGCTGCCTTCTCACCACCCACTGTGCTCTCTCCATTCTGTTGGCAGGAGTTTTGGAAGCAGCTGGGGAAACTGGGAGTCCTGGGCATCACAGCCCCTGGTGAGTATCGTTTCATTCCCTAAAGAGAACTTTTCTTGCATGCCCTTTAACACCAGAACTAAAAGAAGCAGGAAAGGAATGAAAAGACTGTGCTCAAAGAAAGAAAAAAAAAAGGATTGTGCTTAAAGAAACCCAGAACCTCTTCCCCCTTTGTCCTAGGAAAGCTTGCATTGACTGTCAGCCCTTCTATTTTCTTAGGCAGTGACGTTGAGATGACAAAGGGATTAGGCCAGTGTGATTCACTTGGGTCAGGATTACTTGGACTCTTTTTTTTTTCTTTTTTCTTTTTTTTTGGACTTAAAACAAAAGAAGTTTATTCTCTTATATAAGGTTCTGGAAGCTGGAAGTCTGAAACCAGTGGAGCTGTGCTCCCTGCAGACTGTAGGGGAGAGTTCGTTCCTTGCTGCTTCAGGCAACTGTCTGGGTGTTTCCAGGCTTTAGGTTACATCATTCCAATCTCTGCTCCCACCTTCCCATGGCCACTGCCTCTACTTGGACTCTTGAAGTCTGCATGCTGAATAAGCTCCCCCGGGTGATATTAGCAGCCTAGTCCCTTAGTCTAGTCCAGGGGTGGGCAAACTTTTTGACTCGAGGGCCACAATGGGTTCTTAAACTGGACCGGAGGGCCGGAACAAAAGCATGGATGGAGTGTTTGTGTGAACTAATATAAATTCAAAGTAAACATCATTACATAAAAGGATACAGTCTTTTTTTTTTTTTTTTAGTTTTATTCATTTCAAACCTGCCGGATCCGGCCTGCGGGCCATAGTTTGCCCACGGCTGGTCTAGTCCCTAAGCTCTTAACTCTTCTACCAATAACATCTAGGCACGCAGCTTGGTCCTGGGGCTCATTTGGAAACAGATGAAGTTGTGGAGGAATGCTGAGCCTCCACATGAGGTGGCCAGATGACGTGTTAAATACACTGTCCCTGGGCCTGCCCTGTGCCCCCTGTGGGTCTTACTACTTGTTTCCAGGGATAAGGGCAGGGAGCTGGTGGTCTCTGATTTGGATGTTGGCCTCTGAAGGAGAGTCCCAGTCTGGCTTGCAATGCCCAATAAATAGATGAGACTGTGGCCTCGCCAGCTAAAGCCTGGATGGCACAGCCTGCCTTGGCTTGTATTCCTTGGGCATTGGAATGGGGGTGGAAAACAATATACTTCTCCTTACATCTCCCCCTCAGCCCCTTGGAGACAGTTCTTGGTTTTGAGCTGAACATAGAAAGTTAGATCATGAGTAATGATAAAATGAAACAACTTAAAAATTAATTTAGACCACCTTCATGGGAAATAGGGGGAAGGCCACTGGAAACTCCTAAACAAGACTTTCTTCTTCCATGTCTTGGGGGTTTATGAACCCCATAAAGAATATGTCTCTGAACCAGATGGTATTTTAATGGAAGAAGAAGGTAGTTAGAAATCAGAAACTTGCCGAAACCGGTTTGGCTCAGTGGATAGAGCGTCGGCCTGCGGACTGAAGGGTCCCAGGTTCGATTCCGGTCGAGGGCATGTACCTGGGTTGCGGGCACATCCCCAGTAGGAGATGTGCAGGAGGCAGCTGACCAATGTTTCTCTCTCATCGATGTTTCTAACTCTCTATCTCTCTCCCTTCCTCTCTGTAAAGGAATCAATAAAATATATTTAAAAAAAAAAAAAAAAAGAAATCAGAAACTTGAAAGGAAGCCAGATATAAGTTCTGTTTTCTGCCTGATTGTTCCGGTGGCTTTTTCCAGTGTCACCACCTGAGGGCTTTCCTTCCGGAATTGCAGGGGGCGGGCCAGCCTTTCCGGAGAGCCTTGGATGAGCCTGACTTCTTGGTCAAGAGTGAACACATGCAGAGAATCTCACCAGGGTTTACCCAAATTGCAGGGCAGCGGTTGGTACCAGTGGACCCAGCCACTTTTATTATAATTGTTATTGATTTCAGAGAGGAAGGGAGAGGGGGAGAGAGAGAGAGAAACATCAGTGATGAGAGAGAATCATTGATCAGCTACCTCCTGCACACCCCGTACTGAGGATCGAGCCCGAAACTAGGCATGTGCCCTTGACTAGAATCAAACCCGGGACCCTTCAGTCCGCAGGCCAACGCTCTATCCACTGAGCCAGCCATTTTGATTTAGGCCCTCCTGCCAAGGAAAAGGCACATTTTTATGAAGAGTTCCGAAATTCCCTAACCAGCATCTCGACTGCGCTGCCCACCAGATTTTCTCTCAGGCTGTGGCTCGCCTGTTCCTGTTACTAATCTTGCTTTTTTTTCTTTTTTTAACTGTTTTCATTAAGATATAACTGACGCGTAACCTTATGTATGTTTAAGGTGTACAATTTGTTTATGTGATAGTCCTGTTTCTTTAGGTCCAAACCTCTGCTCTGCACACCTCACTTGCCTCAGGCTTTTTACACAAACATCTGTCTTGCACTTCAGGTTCTCCTGCCTTCATTAAGAGGTCTGTCTGGGATAAAGTGGGGGTTGCAATGGCTGTTTTCTGAACCACCTCAGCTGACAGAGGCAGCAAACAGAACAGGTTCTGTGTGTATGTAGACAGACTCCATGGCATGAACCTGTTGACTCTGTCAGCAAGAACTTGGAATAGGTGCTACAGGGATGTTTCTCTGCTGCCAATAACTGTTAGGATCCTGTCAGTGTCCTGGGTTAATCTGAGCTGCCTTTTCTGTTCCCCCGCACAACCTCTACTCCCAGCCCAGTATGGCGGCTCTGGCATGGGCTACCTGGAACATGTGCTGGTGATGGAGGAAATATCCCGAGCTTCTGGAGCCGTGGGACTCAGTTACGGTGCCCACTCCAATCTCTGCATCAATCAGATTGTGCGCAATGGCAATGAGGCCCAGAAGGAGAAGTACCTCCCCAAGGTGAGGCAATGGGAATGGAGAAACACACCCTGATCTCGGTGCAGCCACCCAACACGAGGCACCCTCCCTGTGGTCGAGGGCTGGTCAGATTTGCTTTCCGCCGCACGCTGCCCTGAACCAGATACAGCTAGGAAGGGGTCAGGTTTTTGCTTTCAAATACTTAAGTCAAAAACATTAAAACTACAGCCAGACCTTCCGAGTTCATCACTGGGCAGCATTTGCAGGGAGCGCTCTCAGAAGCTGAAGACTAGGACTTGCTTCTGTGCAAAGGGACTAGGAAAAGGAGAGAGATTTCCAGCCTTGTACATACTGCGCTTCTTTTGTAAGACTTTACCAATCGCCTGATCTTTGAGAGAAGTGTGAAGGGGCGTCATGCAAACAGGCAGGAAGTATCTCAGCTCCTGTAGGTACTTCTAAAGTCATAACCAGGCCCTTTGGGGTTTCCCTTGCAGCTGATCAGTGGGGAGTACGTCGGAGCCCTGGCCATGAGTGAGCCCAATGCTGGCTCTGACGTTGTCTCCATGAAGCTAAAAGCTGAAAAGAAAGGTGAGGCCTCTTTCGACTTGGGAGCTGAAAAGGCAGAGGGACAATCATTGGGGTGGCCTCTGCTAGATTTCCAGAACTATTTCCGGCCGGGCAGCTTCCTGCTTAGCAGTCTGTGGACTGACTGGCTGAGATGGGCCAACATGGCTGGTGTTAAGTAGCCAAATTCCTGTCCTTAGGAGATCACTACGTCCTGAATGGCAACAAGTTCTGGATCACCAATGGCCCTGATGCCGACGTCCTTGTTGTCTATGCCAAGACCGACCTGGCTGCTGTGCCCGCTTCTCGGGGCATCACCGCCTTCATCGTGGAGAAGGTGAATGGAGGGGGGTGCAGGTGGGAGGCCTTTGTCTCCGGACAGCGATGCCAGAGAGAGATCCCTTCCCCTGATGGCAAACACGAGCGATCCTGTGTGCCCTGCCAAGGCTCCCCGGGGTGGGGTGAAGAGCAGACTGAAAGGCAGGGGACATCAGGGAGGCTGCGCCAAGTCTGAGATTGGTGGAGCCGCCCACCGAGCCAGGCCACACACAGGGGCAGGATGATGAGGACTGAGGAGAACTGGATTTGACAATGAAGGTGTCATCAGGGGGCTGCTGAGAGCAGCTGTGGAAGACTGAAGTGGAAGTGTGAATGGGAATGCGAGTGGAGACGGGATGAAGACTGCGCCTTTCAGATCTTTTCTTTTTATATATATTTTTATTGATTTCAGAGAGGAAGGGAGAGGGAGCGATAGAAACATCAATGATGAGAGAGAATCATTGATTGGCTGCCTCCTGCATGCCCCCTACTGGGGATCAAGCCTGCAACCTGGGCATGTGCCCTTGACTGGAATCGAACCCAGGACCCTTTGGTCCACAGACGGACACTCTATCTACTGAGCCAAACCGGCTAGGGCCAGATCTTGAAAATAAAAGCAAGAGGGAGATGGGGCAGAAGGTAGAATGAAAAGTTGGGAGTTTGGCCCTAGCCAAACTGGTTAGAGCGCCACTTCCGGTCAAGGGCACATACCTCGATTGCAGGCTTGATCCAGGAGGCAACCAGTCAGTGTGTCTCTTTCATATCAATGTTTCTCTCTCTCTGTCTCTCCCCCTCCCTTCCATTCTCTCTAAAAAAAGTCAATGGAAAAAAATATCCTCTGGTGAGGATTAACAACAACAACAAAAGTTGGGAGTTTGAGTTTGTTTTTAAGAATGGGAGAGATGCCCGACCGGTTTGGCTCAGTGGATAGAGCTTCAGCCTGCGGGCTCAAGGGTCCCAGGTTCGATTCCAGTCAAGGGCATGTACCTTGGTTGCGGGCACATCCCCAGTAGGGGGTGTGCAGGAGGCAACTGAACAATGTTTCTCTCTCATCGATGTTTCTAACTCTTGATCCCTCTCCCTTCCTCTCTGTAAAAAATCAATAAAATATATTTTTTTAAAAAAAGAATGGGAGAGAGCCCTGACCGGTTTGGCTCAGTGGATAGAGCGTTGGCCTGCGGACTGAAGGGTCCCAGGTTCAATTCCGGTTGCAGGCACAGCCCCAGTAGGGGGTGTGCAGGAGACAGTTGATCAATGTTTCTAACTCTCTATCCCTCTTCCTTCCTTCCTTTTATTGATAAAAAATCAATAAAATATTTTTTAAAAAGAATGGGAGAGAACTGAGCAAATTTTTTGATAAAGAGAAAGAAATTCAGGAGAGGGAGAACTTGAGATGTGTCTGAGCAAGTGAGCAAAACACAATGGAGAGCTGAGGAAGAAGAGGTAAGGCTGGTACACGTGATGGGGGAGGAAGATGTGCCTGGTGGCCTTGAGGTGGAAAGCCGGGGCATCTGTGAGGGCTGGGGACCACAGGGATGAGGGACTTGGTAGTGTCTTAAGGGTGTGCAATACCCTCCCTAGGGAGAGGGGGAAAGTGGCTGGCTAGGATTGGAGGATGAGAATTGAGTAGCCCAAAGGGCTTGGCTAAGATAGGAAATCTCAAGGTTGTATAACGCCACTCAGCAGCCGGGACGTTAGGGAAGCAAAACGTGCGCTCAGAGCACTTGCCCATGCACAGTGCATCTGATTAGCCTAGGCCCATGGTTGGCAAACTGCGGCTCTCGAGCCACATGCGGCTCTCGAGCCACATGCGGCTCTTTGGCCCCTTGAGTGTGGCTCTTCCTAAGCCTTAGGAGCACCCTAATTAAGTTAATAACAATGTACCTACCTATATAGTTTAAGTTTAAAAAATTTGGCTCTCAAAAGAAATTTCAATCGTTGTACTGTTGATATTTGGCTCTGTTGACATGAGTTTGCCGACCACTGGTCCAGGCCAAAGCACACAGGTGGTTGAATTGATCCCAGCTGTGATTCAATTAGGTACAGATGGCAGAGGAACAAAGGGCCAAAGGAATTGCATGGGCCCCTGAGAATATCTTGGAAATTATTTCCCTAAGGAAAGGAAACAAAGCTAAGAAGGGTCAACCGGGCCCTAGGGATCAGGCGTTTGAGAAAGAAGTGCCCCCGTGAGAAGTGGGGAGAGCGCAAGCTAGCGGCAGAGAAGGCTAAGGTCTGGTGGGGTGTTAGGGCTGGAGCTTCCAGGAGTGGACCAGTGCAGGGTGGGCCCTGGGATCGGAATGCTGGTGTGCCGTGGGAGTACTGGGACTGGGTGGGAAGGTGGGCTTTTTGCAAGGGTCTTCCCTTTACTAGACCCTGTTGGGCCTGGTCTGTACTCAAGGCCACCTTTTGTTTCTGTGAAGAGCATGCCTGGCTTCAGCACCGCCAAGAAGTTGGACAAGCTGGGGATGAGGGGTTCTAACACCTGTGAGCTAATCTTTGAAGACTGCAAGGTTCCTGGTGAGTCTAAGAAAGGGTGAGCCCCTGTGCTGACCCCTTCATAAGCTGAGAAAGCCCATCTCTGGGTTAGAGAGGCTCCCATTGTTAGCTTACCAATGACTGTGGCTGACCCACGGGCCCGTACGTGTGGGACTCTGGGGCTGAGGGGCCGCTGTTTTCCCTGTGTGCCTGTTTCCTATGTGGATAGCACACTGTGTCTGGGTTGGATTCCAGTATCTGGAATAGAAAGATAAGATCCGCTCTGGCCCACTAACGTCCTTCAGACGTCCTTGTTTGCACGTTTCCCAGTACAGCCTGTGTGAGGTGTTCATTAACAATGCTAAAACACCATCCAAGTACACTGATGGAAGCCGGACTCAGTGAAGGGAAGGCATCAGTTTGGGCATTTTCTCCCCTGAAGTGTAACTGAAAATGTGACACGTTGTGGGAGATCCAGCACACCCTTCATGTGCTAATGAGACCAAAGACATAGATTTGATCACCGACTAGGTTTACTCTGCACCTCAGCCACAGACCACGCCTCCCCCTCATGATCCACCACCCAAGAAAAGTATGCTTTGGTTACAAAGAGCATCAAGGGAGTGGGGGATCCGTGCAGATCCTCCTTCGTAAGCAGGAAAGCACTCGGGGGTCACCCAAGGTCCCGGCTTCCGCGGTGGAGAGGGGCTCAGCAGTTTTTGACACCAGTGTGGACTGGCCCATCTCCTGAACGATGACTATTCCATGGACACTCTTGGAGGGGAGGGAACGGGCGATATTGGACCAGAGCAGGCTCAACCTGAGGGAAAGGGTAATTACGGACACAGGCGTGAAAATACTAGGAAGGGTTTGGGTGACTTCTAGACCAAATTGGCTTTTCTTCTTCCCATCCGAAGCAGTGGAGGAGGAAAAGACCTAAGAGTCGGGCCTTTGTGTCTGATCCTGTGGATCGTGTGTGTATGGGGGCGGGGATGTCTGTCTGGCAAGCTCTACTTCTGACAGGGAGTGGTAAACTCCATCCTTTTCTCTCATCCAGAATCTCCCTCGTTGAAGGTCAGGTGACATATTTTAGTGCCTGGTATGAGAGCCATGGTACCAAACCTAGTAGCTCTTATAAAGGGAGAAGTCTGTGGGTGATGGACAGCCCTCTTCCCTCTGACCAGCACTTTTCCCAGCAGCTGAGAACATCTTGGGCCATCTAAGTAAGGGCGTCTACGTGCTGATGAGTGGGCTGGACCTGGAGCGGCTGGTGCTGGCTGGTGGGCCCCTTGGGTGAGTGTGAGGCTCAGGGTGGGGGTGGGGGAGCTGGGCTCTTAGCTTCCCCGGCAAGCAGTGCCCTGGCAAACAGCAGCCACAGCCACAGTCTTCTCCTCCTGGCCGATGCACCTTATTTCCTGGAAATGAAAACAACCTCCAATTCCCATGTGTTATTTCTTCACACTGAAGGTAAAGAACATTCTTTGAAAGACAAAATGCCTGAGGAGCAATACCGCTTGGTCACCTGAGATGTGAAACAGGACACCCAGGCTTTTCTCCTCTCTAGAACTCCAGCTCTTTGTCTCACTGAGCTGTCCCCTCCCGCCCCCCAAGCCTTTTCACACTGGCATTTTGCCACCCCAGCTGGCAGCAGGGGGACAGTGTCTTTGTCCTCCCCACAGGATCATGCAGGCCGTCCTGGACCACACCATTCCCTACCTGCACGTGAGGGAAGCCTTTGGCCAGAAGATTGGCCACTTCCAGGTGAGTGGAATGCTTTGCCGACATGTCCTCTTTCATTGGGTTCAAGTTTTCCTTCACAAATGAGAACGCGGAGCATGTGCTGTGGGCATCTGTCCCCCTCCCCAGCAGAGTGAGTTTGAATGCTTGGGGGGCAGGCTTCGTCAGCGTGCCACCTGGCTTGGGAGGTGGTCGGGAAGTTCACACGTCTCCTCGCTTCTCGTTTGAGATGAATGAACTAGGCATTGTGAGGGTGAGGCGTGGGGTACGGGGGGTGGCGTTTCTAGTCACCCTTTCTGGTGTGAAAGACGCTGCAGGATGTGAATGAGGGTGGTGGTGGGTGGAGGGCCACTTCAGGGAGCAGCAGCAGCCCTCTACCCTCTCTGTCACCCTAGGCAAGTCCTGTCCGCTTCCTGTGCCCTGATGTTGCCATTCTGGCTGTCAAGTTGCTGCTGCCGAGCTGCTTTTGGTAACTAGGGAGAGTATCTAAGAGGAAAGTTGACGTGTGACCTCCCTTTGTGCCCAGCTGATGCAGGGGAAGATGGCCGACATGTACACCCGCCTCATGGCATGTCGGCAGTACGTCTACAACGTTGCCAAGGCCTGCGACGAGGGCCACTGCACCGCCAAGGTAAGGGCGGGCCTGCCCAGAAGGAGGCGGCGGGCGGGTTGCTGGGACTCGCTCTCTGTGTGGCCTGGCGGGGCCTGCTGACCGGGGCCTCCTCCCACAGGACTGCGCGGGTGTGATTCTTTACTCCGCTGAGTGTGCCACACAGGTGGCCCTGGATGGCATCCAGTGTTTCGGTGAGTGGCCCCCCTCCCCACTCCCCTTCCCAGGGCTTGCCTGTGGCTGCCTCCAGAAAGAGGTGTCCTCCTCACCCCTCACTCTGAGCTTCAGCTAGCTGCAGCCGAGCCGGTGCTATTCGGCTGCTTCTGCCCCAGTTATTACGAGAACATGGAAAAGCAAATGAGGAAACTGCTGGAGGCAGCAGGCCCCGCTCACGCCTAGTCCTGCGGACACCGGGAAGTGGAGAGAGATGCCTCAGAGGGGGGTGGACAGCCTGGTTTCAAAGCTGCACAGTGGTTAAGAGCACAGATTCGAGCCAGATGGCCTAGGTTTGAGTCTTGGTTTTACCACGGACCAGCTTTGTGACTTGTGCAAATTACTTCACTTCTCTGAACCTGGCACCCCGTAAATGCTATGCAGTATCGCCTGATCCCCCTTCTCCATGTCCACCAGCGGTCCTCTTGCCCGCCTGCTGTCCTCTGCCCTCTGGGTGGCCTCCCGGCCCCTTGTCCACTGTCCTCCCAAGTAAGGTATTCCCCACACCCGCCCTCTCACCGGCTTTTGCTGGTTCTCCTAAATCAGTCTCTCCTCCTCTGGCCTGTTTCTGTATCCTTGGCCTTCTGTTTGCTTCTCTTGCTTTGCCCACTTCCCATCACTTTTCCTACTGTCCTTTCTTCTCTGCCCACACCCTGGCTACAGGCGGCAACGGCTACATCAATGACTTTCCCATGGGCCGCTTTCTGCGAGATGCCAAGCTGTATGAGATCGGGGCCGGGACCAGTGAGGTGAGGCGGCTGGTCATCGGCAGAGCCTTCAACACGGACTTCCACTAACGCCAAGACCTGCACCCTCTTCCCAGCACCTCGAGGCCTTTCTTTGGAAGTAGAGTTGTGGCAGCTCTCGTCCCCTGCCTGAGGCAGTTCCTGGGGCTTGGCTGCCCTTGCACTCGCCTGCTGGCCTCTGCAACGAGGTTGCGTCCTCTACAATGGCAGCCAAGCACTGGCCGCGGAGCCAGGCCAGCCAGCCTAGGAAGTGTTCAGTGGCTTAAAATGGGCTCGACAGGAAGCACAGTGGCTTTTCTGGGCTACGGGGATGGGCTTTGGTGACGGGCCTTGCTCTCTAAATTCCAAGCCTGACGCACCCACCTCCCACGGTGGTCACATGGGGGCAGGCAGGCAGTCACCTCCTTTTGGGGGGTGAGCCTTGGCAGGGAGCCCTCTGCTCATTTACTTGAACCTGGTGGCTTTTCCAGGGGGAAAACCCCCAAAACCTAGCCTTTCTTTCTGCTGATTTCCAGAGGCATCAGCCCCTCGCAGCTTGTGAGCAGGCACCCACTCTTCACAGCCCTGCATCCTTCCAGGGGCTTCACTCTTTAGGGCTGAAATCCCCCACTCAGGGGTGGAGCTCTGGGAACAGGCATCTCAGAACATGTGCCATGTAGACCAGCGGTCACCAACCGGTGGTCCGCGAGGTCCGAAAGGTTGGTGACCGCTGGTTTAAGGAAACCTTTGGAGCAGCGGTCGCCAACCGGTGGTCCGCAGACCACTGGTGGTCTGTGAGGTCCGAAAGGTTGGCGACCGCTGATCTAGACTCTGCGGTGGGGTAGAGGTCAGCATGCTTGTAAAGGATCAGCACCTCTGAGCCCTTCAGCACTGCTGGGCCACCACCACCATCGTCCTGGCCATGTGACAGCCCGCAGCTGACCGGGCAGCAGGCCTGCGTTGGCTGGCTCCACTCCAGCGAGGGCTGCCTGTGTACATTTCTCTGGACACCCTACGGCTAATTCTGTTACAACTGCACAGCGGCTGCTGCCATTTTATATTAAACGTTACGAAGCAGACCCATCTGCTTCTACTCTGGTGTTTTTGGGGAGAAGCTATTGGCTTGCCTCCTGTCTGGCTCCAGCCCCGTGGAGAGTGACTGGTCTGGATCCTGCCCTCTAGTCTGCTCATTGAAAGGGGGACACCGGCGTGAAATCAGCCCTTAGAAGAGAAGAAGTCTCAGCCTCTCTTTTCCAGATCCCCAGAGATTTTATAAAGGCAGTTGGAAGCCAGAGTAGCAAGAGCCGTGGAGCTAGAAGGAAGCTCATAAATTTTTGGAAACCATCCCCATGGTTTGTTTGTTTATTTGTTTGTTTGTTAGTCCTCACCCAAGGATACTTTTTTCATTAATTTTTTTAGAGAAAGTGGAGGGGAGAGAGGTGAGGGAGAGTGAAACATTGATGAAAAAGAGACACATCTATTGGTTGCCTCCTGCATGCACCTGTCCAGGGCCAAGGGGTGAGCCCTTGAGCAGACCGGAACCCAGGACCCTTCAGTTCGAGGGCCAACCCTCTAACCCAGCCGTGGGCAAACTACGGCCCGCGGGCCGGATCCGGCCCGTTCAGCTGTTCTATCCGGCCTGCAGAGCCGAAAGAGCGGAGGGTTCTCTTGCTCTCCCCTCCGCTCCTTCACCAGCAGCAGTGTTAACATGTATTAGTTCACACAAACACTCCATCCATGCTTTTGTTCCGGCCCTCCGGTCCAGTTTAAGAACCCATTGTGGCCCTCGAGTCAAAAAGTTTGCCCACCTCTGCTCTAACCACTGAGCAAAACTGGCTAGGGCCATCCCCATGTTTTTTAAAAGAGTAAGACAGTTTGATTTTTCCCAAGGTCAGAACTGGAAATCCAGAATCCAGAGCAACAGAAATGGGCATTCTGAAAATGCCATCATGGGCCCCCACTGCACAGCTGCCTGGATGGAGCACAGAGGGGAACAGGTTAGGCTGTTCCATTCCATCCAGGTTCCCTAGAAGAGAGCAGTGGTTTTCTGGGTTCTCAGTCCAGTGATGCCCCTTTTGACTTTTGGTCCTGGCCTGTAGCCAAGTGCTGTTCCATACCTACCCCAGCCCGTTCCAGCCTCAGGGAGATATCCTGGGCTCGTGGCACTGCCCCCTCACTTCCCCCCTCGGCCTCTAGTTGTGTTGATGAATGTGGCTAAAATGGTGGTCTCACTGGGTTTAGTGTGTAGCTGGAACAACCAGCCTGGAGACATTCACAGTGTGACAGAATGGGATGTTTCGTCCAGTCAAGATGGGTTACAAACCTTGCCACCAACTTGGGAAGAAAGCGATCGTTCTCATAACACCAAAAAACTGTGTAGCTTGAGTGAGTCATGAATGGAAGAGCAGGGGCCCTTCCACTTTGGTTCTTGTGGGAGTCCTTGCTTGTTTACATGCACTGTGGAACTCTGCGGCCTCGGGGCGGCCAGCCCTCCTCCTTCCTGGGGCTGCCTCTAATTCCACTCCAATTGTAAGCCAGTCACATTATCAGCCCAAGCTCCCCTGTTGACTACCATCCCTGCTTTCCCACTGCTTGCCCTGTGGGATGGTAGAAGCTAAGGGAATGGTTCTCCAAGTGTGGTCTGGGCACACCTGTTGTGAGAGCTTGGCAATCTGTAAAACAATAAAATGCAGATTCCTGGATGGGCTCCAGACCTAATCACATCTCCAGGGGTAATTCTGAGAGGCACAGGCCACCTTTCAGAACAACTGGTCTATCTGGGGCTGTAGCTACAGGACGCTTCCCAGAGGCCTGAGTCCTAATTCTAAACCCATATAACCTAGTAATGGCAATACCTTACCTATGCAGCCCTCTCAACTCTCGTTTTGACATATTAATTCCTTGATCTTCCTGACAATCCGGTTGTGAAGACAAGGTTGCACACGGGGGTGGGGGTGGGGGTCGGTGGAGGTGGAGGTGGAAGAGAGTATAAGGGAAAAATAAATCAATTAAAGGTTGCACAAGAGCCCCATTCCAAGAGACGGGTAAGGTGAGTGGCCCAGGGGCACGCGAACAAATCGGAGTTGAGCCAGCCCCGCCCGGACGCTGGGTGGACCCAGAGCTGGTGTCAACACAGCGTGGAGGGGGCGCTCAGTTCACATCCTGCCCCGCGGAGCCCGGACTCATGACCCAGGTGGCTGTTCGTCGTGACCCCCCAGTTTAAGGTAGGTTTAGGGCCCTCGTCTGCCCCTCTCCCCGGAGGGACCGCGCGCCCAGAAACGCGGCTCTGGCTCTCGGGTTCGGCGCGGCTCCGCGGGCCGTGCGTGGGGCTCGCCTGACCCCTGCCGGCCGGCCGCGGGGTCGCAGGCGCGCAGAACCCTGCGCTCAGCCTTTGGTCGGTGCTGTGCACGGCTCGGCTCAGTGAGAACAGGGGAGAAAAGGCTGCTGTCTTTGTGTCTTTTCCTACAAGAAAGTCCACTGTTAGCAATTAAAAGAAAGGACTTAAACTCAGAACAAAGGCCAGTGGTGCTTTTTATAATTTTGTATGTTTTATGAGTTTTTAAATATGATCGTTTAAAAGGCTTATTTTAGCCATAACCCGTTTGGCTCAGTGGATAGAGCGTCAGCCTGCGGACTGAAAGGTCCCAGGTTGGATTCCGGTCAAGGGCATGTACCTTGGTTGCGGACACATGCCCAGTAGGGGTTGTGCAGGAGGCAGCTGATGGATGTTTCTCTCTCATCGATGTTTCTAACTATCCCTCTCCCTTCCTCTCTGTAAAAAATCAATAAAATATATGTTTTAAAAAAAGGCTTATTTTAAAACCCTTTAAATTAAAAATAAAATCCTTGTCTCCAATGCCTCATCCCTCACCCCCCCCCCACCAAAAAACAAACAAAACAAAAAAAAAAACGCTCACCACTTTTGAATCTTTAAGAGATTTATTTTGGTAATTCACTTAATGCCTGTAAGTGATATGCATATTGATTTAATTGCAGACACTTCTAAGGATGGTTCTTTAAAGAGCATACATTTGGCTTATAAGAAGCTCATTACATGCCCATATTTTCCTCACTTTCTCAGACCAGTCCTGTCCACAAGCCAGAATTTGGGAGCCCTGGGACCAGATGGTGCAGCGTCCCATCCACATGCCTGGCTGTCCTCTGACTCTGCCCATACTTAATGCTCCCCAGTTCCCAGAGCCACACTTGTTCCAGGTGGGAGCCCGCCTCTCCCTGTGTGCTCTGCCTGGTCACTCCAGCAGAGAGCTGTTTGCGAAGCTGGCCTTTCTCACCATCCACCCTCTCAGCTAGCCTGTCTAAATATTTCTTGGATCCACAATAGTCTGACAACTTGCCTTCCTTCTTCCAATCCATGCCTCTCAACCCTTCCTCTATACTAAGGGTCCTCAAACTTTTTAAACAGGGGGCCAGTTCACTGTCCCTCAGACCGTTGGAGGGCCGGACTATAGTTTTAAAAAAAACTTTGAACAAATTCCTATGCACACAGCGGCGGCAAAAACATCCGGCGGGCCGGATAAATGTTTTCAGCGGGCCACATGTGGCCCGCGGGCCGTAGTTTGAGGACCCCTGCTCTATACTGAGCCAGAGTGAACTACCAAGCTCCCCCTAAACACTTCAGGGGCTCCCAGCACCTGTAAGATTCAAGATCTGGCAAGGCAAATAGGACCCTGATCTGGCCCAGTCTCCGCCTCCTGTGGCTCCTCTCCCCATGCCCGTGAGGACTTGGGTTCAGCTGCAGATAGTACCTAAGGTGCTGCTTCTTACTCCTGTGCCTGTGTCCCAGCTGATTCCTCTGCAGAGGATGTCCTAGCCCTGCCGCTTGCCCTTGCCTCCCCACCCAGAATGCTCAGTTCAGGAGCTGGCCCCTCAGGAAGACCTCCCTTCTCTGGCCTTTTCCCACTGCTCGTCCCCATCCTGCCCATCCTGAGTGGAACCCCTTCCTGCGTCTCCCTGGCCATATCTACGCCTGTGGGCTTGCCCCGCTGTTATATTTATCTCGTTTATGTGTCTGTTTCCCCTGGATCAGCCTAAGAACTTAAGGGCCAGGATTGTGATTTAACTGCCTTTATCACGCTCACCATCCCGCATGGCTCCTGGCACATAATAGATGCTCAACAAATGTTTATTGAAAGAGTAGCTGAGTTGTCATGTGTCACTTAGCTCACAGTTTCTGGTATCATGGTTATTTGTGTATGTGATCACCTCTGAGAATATTGTAAAATCTTTGAGGCCAAAGACCATTTCTCACTTACCCGAATCCTCCCAACAGCATCCAAGGCTTACAGAAAGCCCTCAGCTATGTTCATGCTGAATGAGTGAAACAACAGGTGGGCGAGAGCCTTGGCCTAATCCCCAAAGTTGGCAGGAACGGCACAGCCAGCCGGCCTTGCCTGGCCCTGCGTTCCCATCACCCTGGAGTGGCCAGGACCCAGCTGCAGAGGGGAGGCCCTCACCCCCCAAATTCCTCTCGCCCACTCAGTAACAGGAAGGAACTGCGATGAAGGACGCTGGCCCCTCTTCTGCCAGCTGAGGACAAGAATGGGGGGGGGGGTGTTGAATGTGTGGTATATACACAAAAGTATGTACCATGCATATGCAATGCAAAGAACAGTAATAAATTCCTATGTACCCAGCACCAGGTCAGTGAGGAGAATATTCCAATTACCTTAGAAGCTCATGTTCCCCTCCCTGACACATTCCCCCAAAGGAAACAGCATCCTGAATTTAGTGGAAGTCCTCTCCTCACTTTTCTTTATGTGTATACCCCTAAACAATATTGCTTAGATTGCCTGTTTTTAAATTTTCTCCATTGGACTCAGACTTAATATAGTCTTCCATGTCTTGTTTCATGGGGTCATCATTGTACAGGTTTTAAAGATTTCTTCATACTAATGAGTAGAGCTGTAATTTGGTCAAATTTTTTTTCTTGTATAGTATTCCGTTCTGTGAAAATGCTGCAATTTAATATCCATCCTAGTGTTCATGGACATGTGGGTTGCTACCAGCTTGGGGCTACTCGAAAACATTAGATGTCTTCTGGTTTGTGTGTGCAAGAATGGAAGTTCTGTGTGATAGGGTGTACACCTGATCAAATTTACTAGGTAATTCCAAACTGTTTTTCAAAGTAGTTGTGCACCTATATTTTTTAGGATAATGCCACCAGAGGTGACCCAGGGCAGAGTGGCATGCCAGCCACAGGGCCAGCTGCATGTTCAGGAAGGATGTTCAGGAAGGGAGAAAAGTCAGATGCAAGAGTGTGCATCGGGCTTCCCTGCTCGGGCCCATCAACCTCATGGTCACCAAACCTTTACAGACAAGCTGAGACCGATGCCCTGGGCCAGGGGCTGGGGGACAGCACTGAGCTAGCGCAGAGCCGCCTAAGAGAGAGACAGTTGTGTTCCCACTTATGCTGCCAGGCAGCCTGACACAGCTTTGCCCTGGAATACATGGGAGAGTAAGGGCAGGAGTTTCTTGAAGGAGGAAAAATATGTCAGGCTCAGGATATCCCAGCACAGGCACTATCTTCCTCCTCCTCAGAGGAGACCGGATCAGGGGAGGAAGGACAGAGGGCTGCCCCTGCCATCACTAGAGGGAAGGAAGGAAGAAAGAAAGAGAAGATTGGGGCTCTCTGAACCACAGAGATGGACCCCTCTCCATTCAAACACACCTGTTTCCTTGTGCCCATCCAAAGGCAGACATGGCGCACACCGAGAGACAGACTGTTAGATATGTTGCAGGAGCAAAGGCCAGAAGCATGAGCTTGCAGCTGCCCGCAGGAGATAAGCCTAGCTCAGGGGCCGGCCTGGCCTGCCCTGAGGGTCCCCCTGGCACATCCGCCAGGGCTCCCAAGAGGCAGCCTCTGCAAAGCCTAGTGTCTTCAGGACAACCTGGGGTCCCACCCCAAATGCTTGCTCTATTTATGGAAATGGGGTAGCAAAGTCACTTAGTCCCTACTCCACTCCCCACCAGCCACCCCCCACCCCCACCCCTTTGATCTGATGCTGCCAGGATGGACAGGGTTGACTCTGCAGTAGGTCCCTTTACTTGGTGAAGTAAAATTGTTTAGTTAAATTTATTATAAGATGAATTAAGATTTAAAATAAGGGGAGGAGGACTCTGAAATGAGAAAAAGGCTAGTCAGATGAGACCCTGTGTCCTCTCATAACTGGCCTGCAGCCTGCCCTGTCCTTCCTTTCTTTTCCAGACTCCCACTGTTGGCCCAGAGTGGAAGGTGGGGTCTGTTGACCCGGAGTGGAAGGGTGGGGCTGGGGCCATTGCGAGGTTGCTAATAAAGGCTGGAGGTATGTGAATTTGATATGACTGTTGCTGCCTGAGAAAACAGGGATCTGCTCCCCAATGCAGAGACTGCTTCCAGTGGCTGAGCTGGCCACGCTTCGGGCTAACGCATCACCACCTAGCTATTCAGACCCAGCAAGCACCAGCCCCTCTCACTGTGCTCTCCCTGCTCCTGCCCCCCAGGTGGCCATGGGCAGAGTACACACTTGGGCCCCTGCAAGGCTGAGAAGAGGGGGGAGGGACGCAGGTTGGTCTTGGAGATCTCCATCTCCTTGGGGTACCTCCCTCCCTGGGAGGCTACCAGGCTCCAGAGTGAAGGAAGGTGAAGTTCTCACTGGAAAGTAAGTGGGCCCCCCTTAGTCTTCTGTGGGGGGATACCCAGATGCTTGGAACCCTGCCACACACCCCTCTATGCCCCCCACCCCCGCCCGTTCGCTGACTCTTAGGGGCCAATCAGAAAGCTTCATGCTGCAGTTTTTCTGCTCTCCCCACCTGGTCACCCACATCTGCAAGGGGCAGCCTCGTGTCCAGGACTCCTGAGCCCTGGAGAGAGGCCCTGGGGGTGCGGGCCTCGGAGTGCGGAGCCTGTTGTCGACGGGCGCAAAATAACCTATAACTGCGGCTGTTAGTGCTCCCCAAAGAAGAGGCAAAGCAACTTGGGTTGATTCCTGGCCAGGGCACATACTAGGTTTGGGATTCAAACCACCGCTCCCCCCGCCCCCTCCCCCACTGGTGCAGGAGGCAACCAATGGATGTTTCTCTTTCAAATCAATAAAGAAAAACAAAAAGGGTCAAAGCTGGCTTCTCAGTCTTAGCTGAGGGCAGATCCCTCACTAAAGGATGCCCTTCCCTATCCCATATTCTGCATTCCTAAAACTTCCACGTTCCCCTCTGCTTCAAGTGGACATTCCTGTGGGCTCAGCCCTCTTGTGATGCCCCACAGGATCCTCGATACGCCCCTTCTCTCCACCCAACCCCTCACCCCAGCGTGCCCCTCCCACCAGGACAGCCACCGAAATTCATTTCCCTCCTGCCTCCTGGAAACTTCATCTCTCTGCACCTCCTGTGAGGGTTTCAGTCCCCAGTCAGTGGGTGGACCTGCTTGTCCAGCTTCCTGCCCCCAGTCAGCACATCCCTGGCTCAGCCCATTGAGTAACCCATCCTTGCACCCACCAATCCCTGATTCAGAGCAAAACAGGCATTTACTGAGTGACTGCTTTGCACCAGGGGGTGCTGGGGATTCAAAGACCAGTAACAGTCATGGGGCCAAAGGTGATTACAGTTTAGTTGAGGAAATAGACATAAAACAGATCAGTTCAATCACTCCAATCAATTCTAATGTTATTTATTCTTTAAGGCCTAGCATGAGCACCGCTCACCCAAACATTACCTGTCTGTGGTTTGCTGCTGTATCCCCAGCATTAAGTCTGGCTTAATGGAGGTGCTTGAATAAGAAATATTTGCATGATGAATGCCTGCCCTAGGGGGTTGCAGGAGGGGACCACCTCTATCCTGTCTCTCTCAACCAAGCTTATCTAAATGAAATCAGATTTAACTGAAACATCAGGGGCAGACTTGTAGGGGCATAGAGGGTGGGGAGGCGGGAGGGGGGGCGGGGCGGGTGCCAAAGTGGGCAGGAGAAATCCCAAGGCTTTGCCTCGAACTAAATTCTCCAATCTTTACAGTAGCAGCTAAAAGATTGGGGTTCCGGGGCCACAGACTCTAACTTCTTGGAGAAGCCATCTGGTCCGCCAGAGCCAGAACTGTAAATTTTATGTCTCCAGATTTCAAAGGCTCTGCCCTGTCAAACCCATAACTTGGAATCCAGTCACTGCATTCATCAAGTCAGTAAATTTTATAGTAAAAATGTACACAAATCACAAACCCCACTAACACTGGAGACTCAGAGACCAAGGTAACGTCACAGTGACTCCAGAAAACAGGCAAACTGGTCTGGAAGGAGTGAGTCTAAGGGCAGCAGGCAGGGCCTGGCACACAGTGTGGCTCGAGGAAGTAGTTTTCCAGCGCTGTGATCACGTGGCAAAGCAGTCGGACTGCAGAGCCAAGGAGGCACAGGCAAGGCTTCATTTCTCTGCCAGTCATTTATGTATTCATCGTTTGGTCATTGTTACTGAGAGCCTACCACGCGCATTACCCTGCCAGGCTGTGGGGAAACAGTGGGACCCGATGCAGACGTCCCCACCCTAGCCTAGTCCGGAAGACAGCCCTCACTGGAACCACTCCCTTGACAAGCTGGGCTTGGGAGGGAGGGAGGGAAGGAGGGAGGGAGGGAACGTCGCAGGTTCAGGAGTGAGATTGGGGGGCGGGGCATGTAGGGGTCAGCAGCCTCCCGGCTGAGGCAGCCTCAGGGGTCTGTCTGCTTCAGATTTGGATAGCAGGAGCTACAGCCGGGTTTAAGCGGGAGGAGGATACGATGCGATCTGTTTTGGAAGGATCCCGGTGGCAGGTGCGTGGGAAAGTCTGGGGGGCGAGGGGTGGGGGGATGGGAAGGGCCGAAGGGCTGCGGGAGGCCAGGGCTGCGGTTGCTGGGGTGGGGAGGAGGTTCGGCTCCAGGCGTGGAGGTAAATGACAGTCAGGCTGTAGCGATGGATTAGATATGGGTGGCGGCTGGGAGGGAGAGGGAGGTGCCAAGGATGACTCCTGCAGGTTCCTGGCTTTTGAAACTGGGTGGGAGGTGGTGCTTTTACCCCCAAATGGAAGCCCTGGGAGAGCACTGGGTTTGTTGGTGGTTGGAAGGCAGTTGAAGTGTATCTGATGTTCCTGAAGGACCACCTTGCTAAATTTCAGTGTCAAAATGAGTGCAGAGGGCAGGGAAGGGTACTTTTGATGAGACTTTGCACAAGGACTATTTCTTTTTACAAATAAATATGACAATACACGCGCAACATTTTACCTCCAATCTGATAGTGGCTTACAGCACCTTTATGAGTAAAATCCAAGTGATTTGCTAAACGATGGCTGGAAAACATAAGAACAGAGAGCTGTCTGGGGAAACTCACTTTGGAACAAATGATGGAGGAACAATTCAAAGTGACAAGGCTGAGACCCACCACTTCTTAGCTGTGTGACTTTGGGCAAGTTATTGAAACTGTCTACGCCTCAGGTTCCTCATCAGTAAAGTGGGAATAATAACACTACCTATTTCATAAGGCTGGTTGAGGATTAAGAGAGTGTATACTCTTTCCAGCTGGCAAGCCATGGGCATCTCTCAGGGTAACTGGCGCAAGCGTGCAAGACCTGGGGGTGGCGGGGTAGCAAGAGAAAAGCTTACCACAAGAAGCCAAAACATGAGCGGGGAAGCCCTGCTGCCTACACTAAGATTGCCCCCCCCCCCCGCCCCCACCCACCACATACACTGTCTGAGTGCGGAGCCTTGAGGCTGGGTGTCGGCAGCTTCTCCTGGGGCTTGGAGGGCTGTACGTGCACAATAAAGCTTATCGATGTCATCTACAATGCATCCCACTACAAAGCGGACCACACCGAGACCCTAGGAAAGACCTGCATTGTGCCCATTGACGGCACACTCTACCCACAGGGGTCCGCGTGCCACTAGGCAGTGGTCTGGGCCACAGGAAAGGGGTCAAGCTGACTCCTGAAGAGGGACACGTTTTAAACAAAAAAACGATCAAAGAACATTCAAAAGAAATATGATAAAAGGAAAAATAATGCCCAAATCAGCAGTCTTCTAGAGGAGCCAGTCCAGCAGGGCAAGCTTCTTGCGTTGATCACTTCAAGACCAGGCCACTGCGGCTCAACAGATGGCTTTGTGCTGGAGGGCAAGGAGCTGCAGTTCTGAGGAAAATCAAGGCCTGGAACGGCAAATAATCCTTCTTCCCTCCTATCTTAGCTCATTACTAAAGGTGTTTATTCTAAAGAGAGAGAGAGAGAGAGAGAGAGAAAAGAATTTAACACAATACCTAGCCCATGGACTCTCTCTAGGGATATTACCTATCACTACAAACTATACTCCAACAGAGAGAAACAAATGAAAAAGGAAACTGCTGACTTATACATATGCTTTGCAATAATAAAGAAGACTTGCCCATATAACTAGCACGACTTTTACAAATCCCCTTAAAATACTTTTTTAACACAGAATTATTCACAAATCAGAGGGGAAAATTGTTAGACCTGGTGCCTGAGTCTAGATGTCACCTACCCAGCTATTTTTTGCCTGGCCCAGTCATTCTTGGGTTATATATGCTTCGCTGGGATCTTTAGTTTCAGAGGCTCAGCAAGGTGGAATGGAAGCTTTCCAAGGTCAGAAGCAATGTTATCTGCATCATCTTCCAGGACCCCTTGGTACCTGAACAGTGCTGAGTGTGAGTGGGGCTGTGGTTGGTTAGCAGGGGACTGTAGTTTGGAGACCACTCCAGGGTGCATTTGTGCTGGGAGAGGCTGGTCCTGGCTCTCGCGGGTACATTGTGGTTAAGGGAAAGTGGCAAAAGAGCCATTTGCTGTTGGTTTAGAAAAACTAGAGAGGCTGGTGGCTGTGGCTGAAAGCATGTAGAAGATGGAGCCACCTCACCTTGGGGAATGTGATTAGGGATGCCATGGAAAGTCTTTCCAAATGTAAAGGAAGATGATGGCTAAGGTCACAGAGACAGCCCTGGTGTTGGGAGGGCGGATTGGGAAAGCCATGGGGAGGGAGGCTGGCCCCTCCTCCAGACCCAGCAAAGGGAGGCACAGCCTGACTAAGGCCAGAGTGGGACACGCTGCAGCTGGATGGACAGAATACAGCCATGGATGCCACATAGTAGGGACTCCATACGGGAGACAGAGGTGCAAACAGGGGTTGCAGGACTGGCTGCCAGAAACAGGGCAGTCTATAGACATGGCCGAATGGGGGTATGATGAAGTAGGAATGTTACCTACCACAAATGGGGGGTGGGCATTTGCTAAGAGTCGGGTACTCTTCTAAGTACTTTGCCTGTTTTAAGATGCTGCAGAGCCAGAACCCCAACTCAGGATGTCTAGCTGCAGAGTTTGTATTCTATAGCCACTACATTATATGAAATGTAGAAAGAGTAAGGGTTTCAGACCTCCGGAGGGTTAGACCTCTGTTTAACCTTTATGCTAACTGCTATATTTTAAAAAGCAAAGGTCTGGAGCCACTCCAAGCCTGTGTGATCTTGAGCAGTTACTTAGGTACTCCAGGTGTCTTATTTGTTTGTAAATTTGAGAATATTTACCTAAAAGGGTTATTTAGGATTAAATAAAGAAATGTGGCCCTAGCCAGTTTGGCTCAGTGAATAGAGCATCAGCCTGCGGACTGACGGGTCCTGGGTTCGATTCTGGTCAAGGGCACATGCCTGGGTTGTGGGCTTGATCCCCAGTAGGGAGCATGCAGGAAGCAGCCAATCAATGATTCTCTCTCATCATTGATGTTTCTATCTCTCTCCCTCTCCCTTCCTTTCTGAAATAAATAAAAATATATTAAAAAAAAGAAAAAAAAGAAAAGAAAGGTGTTTGTGTGCCCATGCCTTCTGTAAGACCCCTGGTTTTGGAAGACATTGCCTGTTCCAGATCTGGGTGTCTTCATCATCCCAGGAGTCTGCAGGGCTGGGTTCAAGGAACCATAGTGGGTATACTCCTGGACTTCCAGTCCACAGCCTCTGGGGTTCCTCAGGGAGGGGCCCCCTTTAACATACTCCTATTTGAGCAAAGCGCCCTAATAGCAGTGATCCTGAGCAAGCTGAGGTCCCAAGCGACCACATCCAGATCATCACAGGCATTTCATGCTTCTTGGAACCCTCCTCCCTTCACCATTCATTTATTCAGTTGCTATTTACCAATCATCTACTATTCAGTTCATCAAATATTATCAGGCACCAACTATCTGCCAGGCATTATGTCATGTTCTTAGGAGTAGAAGCCCACAGGTGCTGGCTCATGTTTAATTTCCCTTTCCATCTCCAGCCTAGTTTCATGGATCTTGGAGAGCACTCATTAAACATCTGGACCTGAGGCAATAATAAAGGCTGTATAGAGATGGGCTGTGAGAATATAACAAGGCTCTCCAAGTAGGTCCAATGGAGGTAGACACTCCGAAAGCTTAGACCATCCTTGTCTGTGGCCACAATGCAAGGATCACAAACTGAAAACCTTCGAGTCAGGCAGGTCTCATAAGTGCCCGAAGAGGGCAAGGTGGGACCATGGCAAACTAGAGCAGGCCTGCCCCATGAAGATGGCATTTGCTACTTGGCACTAGCCTATTATTGCAAGTGGAAATGTGGGCCAAAGATAGTCAGATCTTCTAAGTTTTCAAGAGAAATTGGAAATTTGGCTTTTTATTTTAAACCTCCAAAAATGTCAGCATTGGCTCCTAATTTAAATCTTTTTTAAAGTCCTGTGAAGCCGAAACCGGTTTGGCTCAGTGGATAGAGCGTCGGCCTGCGGACTGAAGGGTCCCAGGTTCGATTCCGGTCAGGGGCATGTACCTGGGTTGCGGGCATATCCCCAGTGGGAGATGTGTAGGAGGCGGCTGATCGATGTTTCTCTCTCATCGATGTTTCTGACTATCTCTCTCCCTTCCTCTCTGTAAAAAATCAATAAAATATATTTTAAAAAATAAAATAAAATAAAGTCCTGTGAAACAAACACTTGTCAAAACAGAGCTTGTCTGCCTGCTGAATTCTGCTTAAAGGTTGTCATTTGGGACCCGAGTGGATCTGTGGTAGGGGAGAGTTAAAGGGCTTTGTGTCCTGGGGCCAGGTTCTGAGAGACCCAGAATGCCACCCTTCTTTGGGTGCATGGAAGTGCCAGACATACAGGCAGCCATAAAGGGGAAGTTGAAGCCATAGTCCTGTCTTCCAGAGGTAAGTAGTCTCATCACAGACCAAGGCAAAGCAGCAGACGGTCAGGAAGGCATAGCAGGAGACCGTGTGGGGCCCTAGGAATTCAGGGCATCAGGGAGCAAGGTCTCACTTCCGGAGACCTTCACCTGAGCTTTGAGAGACTTTTCCAGGAATTCAGGCTTAAGGCTCTGAAGATGAGGATGAGGATTTCGGAGACAGAGAGTTCAGGGAGCTCCAGGAACAAACACGGACAGGCACGACCTGTTCTGGGGACCCCGAAGAAAAGCCCTAAAGGGTTTGCTTCCAGGTGTAGTGGGAAACAGCTCCCTGGAAAAGGCAGGGCTCTGTAGTATGAGGCTTCGATGACACCCACACTCTGTTTTACTGGACCTGGCAATCCCTGACTGTGACAGTGGTCCCACTGGGCAGGCTAGTGGGGCCAGGCTCTCTAGGCTTGTAGAAGGCAGCGCTGTGGGCTGGGGCTACGGGGAGTCCAACCCTGACATGAGAGTCAGGCAGAGCAGACTATAATCCTCTGGACAGGCATTCATGGCTTTAAGCCTCGGTTTCCTCATCTGAGAAATGGCAACAGTGAGCCTATCTATCTCCTGGCAATGAGGGGGCAAGGACGAAACCAGCTCCCAAAGTAAAGTTCTCAGTCTGATGCCAGCCCCAGTGAGGGATCTTTGCCAGCATCTTTATATGGTTCTTATCAGCAATGCCCACTCCTGAGAATTCTAGTCCCAAGTCGGCTGAGGAAAGAGCACCTGGAGGGTAAAGCTGGTCTCCATGTTTTTGCTTTCTTTATTGTGGTTGTTACAGGAAATGGCATTGATTCTGGGAGGGCAGGAGCGGGTGAGGGAGGAGGTGGGGAGGAACGAGGCAGAGCCCCCTGCTTAGCCATGGTGGGAGCAGCGCTTGGGAGCAGCGCCCGAGGCATGGCTCTTCCCTAGGGTTGGACCCTTTCTGCCTGACCCCCACCTACGACGGGGGCAGAGACTCAAGGTTAAATATCCCCCCGGGGAAGGCAGCTTTGATGAAAAGCAAAGTGCAACGTCCCTCCTCCAGGAGCCACCCCAGGCTGCTCCCCATTTGCCTTCCCAGATCTCTGTCAGATACAGATCCGACCAGGACCTTGCTTCCCTTAAAACCCCCCGTGTTCCCAATGCCTTTGGGGTGAAGGTCCTGGGCAGGACTTACAAAGCCTAGGCGGCCCCACCTCACCCCCTATTTATTTCACAGTTCGACACCACCCCTAAAGCCGTACCCCTGTGTGGATGTCCCCAACTTTCGTTCGACTGATGGCAGACCTGCGGGAAGAATGAATGCCTGCGCCTTCATAAAGATTCTGCTCTTGGCTTAGCTCCTTCTCAGAACGTGCTCGCACCTCGCTCCAGCCCCACGCGGGGGAGACCCTGGCACGCCTCCCTTTGCCTCCTCGGCAGCCATTACGTGTTGCTGTCGTGGAGTTGTGTTTGGCACCCTGTTTTCTGTTTCCTTGTCCCCCTGCCCCGACTGGAAGCTTCCTGAGAGCAGGAAAAGTCTTGCTCCCCGTGTCAACCCGAGGGCCAGCTGACCCTTTCGCCTGGGGCATTCTGGCCACTCCACACGGGACGGACCCCGGGCGGGGCGCCGGCGAGTGGGCAGCTGGATGGAAGAACCGCAGCCGAGGGTGGGGGTGCCTTTCTGGAAGCCGCGGGGGTGGGGGCGAGGCCAGCTCTCCGGCCTCTGCATAGGCTCCCGCCGACCCCAGCCCAGCCGGCCCGGCTCCCTCCCGCTCCGGGAGCCCGTGCCCACCGGGCCAGGTGATCTCGAACCTTCTCCCTCTCACACCCCAACAACAAACAACCCTCGCTCTCTCCCTCCAGAGAAAGGAGGTGGAGCCTGACCTCCGCCGGAGGCTGCTGCAGCTGCCGAGGGGGGTGGGGTAGAGCTCGGAGCTCCAGTCCAGAGGGGAGCCTGTCCTCCAGGGAGTGGCTGGGGTGGGGGCCTTGGCGAGTTCCCAGGCGCCCGGGAAGCCCTCCCTCGGCAGCCCCGACCCTCCCCGGGCGAAGGGAGGAGGGGCAGAAGGGGTGGCTGCAGTGAGTGCCTGCTTCCGACTCTGCCCCTCTCTGGAGCTGGAGTGCCCTCGGACCCCCTCCGCCCCATTCACACCCACCCTTCCTCGAACCCTGCAGCCTCACGGGCAGGGTGAGACCAGGAGCCCAGCAGACCGGAGGGAGAGGATGCAGCTCAGTGGGGCAACGGGGAGCCAGGGTGTGCCCATCCCCCACCCCCTTGGCTGGGAGGGGGGAGGGCGCAGGGTGGAGAGACAGACCTCGGGGACACAGCCGACTGAGGCCTAAAAGGGCGCGAAATGGGGTGTCCTCTGTAGTTGTTAGGGCTATGGTGGAGGCAACTTGGATAACGGGGGGAGAGGGCACCCCAAAGGGGAAGGCCTAGGGTCCCAAAGACGGTAAGAGGTGTTGGGAGAGAAGGAGAATGCAGAAGTAGCTTCTTGGGGAGCAGCAGCCTGCAAAGACTTCCCTGGCCGGCAGTCTGGAGGCTAGCACTGGTCACATGGGGGTTTGGGACACAGCACATTGGACATGTGTTCCTCAAAGTCCGAGTGCATGGAACACCCCCCTCCCTTGTTCCTTCTTATGAAGGTTGAAGGTCCTGGTCCCACACAGGCCCCGGCTTCATTTTGACACCTTCCCACCCCCAAGGGCTTTGGCAGTGGGTGCCATTAGAGGAGGAAGAGGTCCTGTTCTTTGCTGAGCATTTAACAGCTGGTTCCTTGGCAGGGCCTTGCCCCTCCAGTTCAGTCACAGAAAGAGTACTTCTGCCTCCCCACCCCTAGGGAAGGGGCCCCAGCAGGTAAAGACCCTGCAGGCGCAGGCGGCTGGCTGCACTTGCTTTTGCCTGGGGGCAAATCATTTCTGGAGATCCTTTAAGGAGGACGTTCCCGATCCCTTTAAGAGGGAGTGGGGCAGATAAAAGGACAATAAAAACCCACCTTTCATTATTGGGGAGAGAGGGAGGGTTCCTATGATGGAGGGGCAAGCACTGCAGCTGAATTTAACTGATGCCCTGGTATCTTTCTCTCAAGGAGCTATGCCCTTCAGTTTGTCCAGTGGGACTGAGACCAAGTGTCTCAGTAAGTATTCCTGGGACCTAGAGTTCAGACACTTTAAGGGGGGTGGGGAGCAGCTGGCCCACACCCTGGAAAGATGGGACCAGCGCATGGAATGAAGGAAGGGGAGGGTGGTTACAGCCACCACTATAAGGACTGTGTTGCCCCGCTGGGGTGTCCTGCCTGGTGCCAGGTGGCTGGAACCTTGGGCCAGCAGTCTGCAGGGACTGCGCGAGCAGTGGGGAGGTGCCTGGCGGCTGGACTGGAGATGACAGAGCAGCCAGTCTGTCCTGGCTGTCAGTCTGGTCGTAGGTGGTGGGGGAGGGGTGTGCGGTGTGTTTGCTTGAAGCCCTGTTTTTTTCCTCTCTGCATCTCCCTCTCTCGGCTCTGCTCTCTTGCTCTGAGGCAGTTAATCCTTCCTGATGGGTCTGGAAGCTCCAGGGTAGAGAGAGTCCCTGTCTGGAGGCAGGGAGGGGGTGGCCCTGGAGACCTGATGGATCCACTCCTCTCTCCAGACCCAGCCACAAACCCCTTTTAGTGGGGAACCTCTGGGCTGCTGGGTGTGCCAAGGTGCCTTGGAGTGGGGTGGGGGCAGCACTCATTCAGGAAAGGTTAGAGATGAAGGAAGGAGGAAGCGGTGGAGTCCTTTCCAGGTGCAGACGGGCTCTGGATTGGGAAGGAAGGAGGCCCGGTCACAGAGGTCCCTGGAAGTGAGGTGAAGGAGTCCTGGCCGAAAGGTCCCTGGGGGAGAGGCAGGGTGTACAGCCCAGGGCCTCTTCTTCCCTGGCTTGTTGACCAGTTTTAACAAAGTGGGAGAGAACAGGGGTAAACCAGTGCACTGGCATAGGAGGAACAACAAATGCTTTGGGCCAGCCTGTCTCTGAACCTAGCCCACTCAGTCCGAGCCTCCTGGGGGAAAGGACACGGCCACCCACATGGGGGAGGCTCTGCAGGTAGAATTCCTCCAGCTGCCAGGCAGGGCAAGCTGGGCAGGCTTGAATGGGTCCTCACGACCACCCTGCCTCCTCTCCAGTCAGTGATCCCTTTTTTCCCTCCCAAGAGGGCCCCATATAAAGACAACTCTCTCTCCCCTACCCCTTAACCCAGGGCCACTGGATGCTGAGGAAACGCCCAGACCTCCAACCTTATCCTACAACCACTTCCTAGCAGGGGCTTTCTGCTACGTGGGACTCCTTCCCTGAGACAAGTACATTTCTCTTCTGACCCTTGTAGCCTCAACCCCTCTCTACCAGTTCGTGGGCATGAAGCCAAGGTCAGCCCAGGTTGAGCTGCTGACAGGAGCTCTGTCCCCTCTTTTGTCTTGGCTCCAGGCTGCCAATGGGGGCATCAGCCCATGGGAGACTGGGGCAGGGAGAGGGTGCATTTTGTGAGGTGGGGGATAGAGCTGGCCTGGTGATGGTGGGGAATCTTTGTCCTGGGAAGCTCAGGGAGGGGAGACTCTTTAGTGTCCTTTTTTTATAGCTTGGATGATTTTGCTTTGTAGAGGCAGTTGCCCTAGGAGAACTTGATTCTTTGAGTTTCCCTGACGCAGTTTTAGCTTCCATCCACACAGTTGACTTGCCGGGTGGCCCCCTCCTTTAAACATCTCCCCCAACATACCCCAAACTGTCTGGGCCTCACTGACAGCTGTAGAGGCAGATGGGGAGCCATCCTTTAGGGTTCCATTTTCCAGCCATGGAGGCAAATAGCCCTGATTGTCTTCAAGGCTGCCTGCCGGTGAGTGCTTGAGTTTCAAGGTCTAGGAAAGGCGAGAGCCTGTGAGGGCAGGAAGAGCCCCCCAGTCACACTCTAAGGCTGGGTTTCTCCTCCAGCCTAGGCGCCCCGGCATTTGCGGGTGCTTCTCTCAGCTGGAGGAGGTACCTCCCTGGGCTGTTCCCAGCCCTCTGATGACTTGACATTACCCTTTTTGTTGCTGCTCCTTTTAACTCCCAACGCTCCCCTCCCCCTCCTGAATGGGGAATGAGGCTTTGTTCTGGGGTGGACTCAGTATGTCTCAAGAACCTACTATGTGCACATTCAATGCTGGTTGAAGTGAAGCCCTACGCCGGCTTTGGCGATACTAGGTGCCCAAGACAGCCCCTTCCCGCACCTCACAGGGACCTCCCACACCTCCATGTGACCTCAGCCTGCTGTGCCCACCCACCCCGCTGACCCCGCGAGCATGCTCGGGCTTGGAAAGGCACGTCTGTGGGTGTGAGACGGAGCCACAGCATTCGGTGAGTAGGGGGAAGCCAGGTAAGTGTCCAAACTGGGTCCCATCTTAGCTTGGGGACCAAAGGGAGGGAGTGCAGCGTGGGCTGTCAGGCTGCCGCTCCCCGCCCCACCCCCCACACCCTCCAGCCCGCCACCGACCCGCTCCCAGCGGAAAGCTCTGATGTTCCCCGCGATGGTGGGAGAGGGTATGTGGGTGTCAAGGACTCTCAGACCAGACTCTGCTGTCGGCTGGAAATGGATAAGGGTTCCACACTCTGCTTCCGAGAAGGGTGAATTAGGACCTGGAGTGGGGGGCGGTAGGAAAAGGGGAGAAAGAGGAAAAAGAGATGCGGGTAAGGGGTTACGGAGCCAGGACCGACCTTGCTTGAAAGGAAAGGAGACGTGGCAGGCAGGGAAGTCGGAAAGATGAGGCAAGGGCGGGAGGGGCTTCTCAGCGGTCGGGGCCCTTTCGCTGGAGTCTGGGGCCCTTTCTGCAGGAAAGGGGGGTTGTCCTCGATTGATTTTTGTCCGGTCTTCCCGAAGCTTTGCCCTGGGGGCAGCAGCCGCTGGCGAGGGCGGGGGTGTTCCTTGGCCCGCAATTTTCTCCAGTGGGTGCTAGGGAGGAGAAGGGGGAAGAGGGATGCAGAGGGGTTACGGCCAGGGCGGGGACAAGATTTCTCGGGTGGGGGCAGCAGCTGGGGGATTGGGACTTCAGGGTCGGGTCACCATGGGATGCGGGCTCAGGCTCTGCAGACGAAGAAAAAAATACCAGAAGCCCGGAAAGAAAACCACCACCCGCCACCACCCTTGGCACCGTACCCCTCCCCCCAGGCCCCACCACTCCCCGCACCGCCTCCCCCAGCCGCCTCGTGCTGCCCCCTGCGTTGGGACGACCGACCCACGGTTCTGATTGGCCGGAGACTGGGAGGGGGAGCCGAGGGCCGGATTGGCTGGCGGGGCCAGCGCAGGGCGGGGCGGCTGATTGGCGGAGCTGGCCGAGGGGCGCTCCTCTGATTGGCCGGGGACGAGGAAGCAGGAAGGAGGGTGGCGGAGGCTCCGCTCTTGGGGAGTTTGTGGAGGAGCCGCGAGCAGCGTAACGGATCCCGGAGCCCGGCCCCCGCCGCCCGCCCGTCCGGCTGCCTGCCCCGCCCGTCCGGCCCTCACCGTCCGCCCGCCTCGGCGCGCCCGCCCCCCCGACGGCCCCGCCCGGCCTCGGCCCCCGCTCCGCCCGCCCGGTCCCGGCCCCCAGGAGGAGGCGCTGACGCAGCAGCGTGGAGCCCGGGAATTGAGCGCCCCCGGGGGGTTCCAGCCGCCGGATTCCAGCCCGGCTGGGGCCTGCGGGCGCCCAGAGCCGCGCCGTCCGCGCCACCGTCCCGGTGAGCTAAGGGCTGGGGTCGAGTAGGGGGGAAGGGGCGAGTGGGCAGGAGAGAACGAGCAAGGGAGGCGGACGAGTGAAGGGGAGATGACCGGCCGCCCGTCAGCGCGCCCCACCGAGAGCGCCGCGCCGCCGCCCCCGCCAGCCCGGGAAGGGACGGACGGACGGACGACGCGAAGCAGGTGCGGCCGCCCGCTCACTCGCGCCGCCTCCCTCCCCGGGGTCCGGCGCCACAGTCCCGCCATCGGGGAGCGCGGCACGCTTCGAGGTGACAGCCCCCGGGGGCCTCTCGCTTCGATGGTCGGGGGCGGGGCGGGTGGCGGCCGCAGGGTGGCAGCTCGGCCGTGCGGCGGCGGCGCGGGCGTCCCGGGCCGCGGAGGGCGGGAGGACGCCGGTTGTTTCTTCGCCGCGGCGTAGCCGGCTCGCCTCCGAGTGCGCGGGCGGCGAGGCCCCGGCCCCCCCGCGCCGCGCCCCCTTCCCCCGCCGCACCCCCTCCCCCATCGCGGTCCCCGAGGCTAGGGGCCGAGGCCGGGGGCGGCGCCGCGGGATTGCCCGCTCTGGGTGGGGGGCGCTCTCCCGCGCTGGGAGCTGACCGGTTATTGCTGGATGGGGGGCAGGGGACGGGGGCCGCACCGGGGCGGGGGGTAGTGTAGACCCGACCGGATCGGACTGAGAGGAAGGGAGGCGCCGAAGACGGAAGGGAACCGGTTCGAGGAGCGAGTGTGGGCCGCGGGAGGCCCGGCGGGGACCGTGCCGAGCGGCGGCCGAGTCTTAGGTGGGGCGGAGGGATCGAAGTTGTCAGACCGCCTCTAAGTGACAGCAGGACCCCGTGCTCGCGGCCCGGCCTGGTCCTGCCCTGCCCGCCTCGCCGCCGCTCCTCTGGGGCCGGGTCAGGTCGGGCCCAAGGGGCCCGCTCGGCGTTGAAGCGCCGGACAAAGGCGGCGCCGGAGCGGGCGCAGGTGGTGGCGTCGGGGAGGGGAGCGGGTCCGAACGACCCACCCCGAGGGGCGGGCGACAGGCCTGTACTCTGCCCCGGGGCCGGCGGGGGGCCGGGGTGCCCGCCGGGAGGAGCTGTGGCACCGGTTCACCGCTCCCGCCGCGGATCGCCTTGAGGTTCTAGGAAGAGTGGGGGTCGACCCGGTCAGGGTGGAGGGGCGCAGGAGCAGAGGTGAGGGAGCCAATTCGGTGGGCCTGGCAGGTAACGACGATGTTGCTGAACTCACCTAGGCAACAGCCCTGTGAACCCCTAGAGCCTGCCAGGAATGAGGCTTTCAGCAAGCAGTCTGCCCACGGGCAGAGGTTTAATCCCACCTGGGACATCTCCCCGTCACCCCTTGTCGATAGTTTTAAGAGGACAGATCAGTTGTATTGGGGACTAGGAGACACTGCAAGATGTGCTCCAGCAATCCATCCACACTGCTTTCGGCACTTTTTTTTTTTTTTTTTTTTTTTGCCAAAGAAGGTATCCACATAGAGAAATGAAAAGCTGTTTATAAATCCAGGCAGAAATTTAATGATTAGATAAAAAAAGGCTTGCAGTCCTTTTCCTTTGTGCCACCTGAGGGACTTTACTTTCTACTTTTCTCCATCCCATGTCTTCCCCAAAAGGGCCCCAGAGGGACAACATGTCCTGGAGGGGCAGCCCTGTACTTGGCCAGCTGGAGGACACTTTGGAACCAGTGGCTTAAGCTGTGAGTTCCTCTGACCCCCACCAGCGACCATCTCTAAACTGGATGCTGTTTTCCCATTTGTAAAAACCCACTCAGAGCTCCCCCCCATGTGATCCCCAAATGGAAGAGTTGGGAACACAAAGACGGGGAGACTCGGGCTGTATAGAATGCAGACTTTTGCTGAGAATCTGGGTTTGAGTCCCACCTCAGATAGGTGTTGGTTAAGAGCTGCTCCCAGCTGTGGTTGGCTGTAATCTCACTCTGGGAAAGCCGCCTGTCAGCCTTGCTTAGTATGGGCATGGAGTTAATTTATGCCCACTCTCCATCTTCCCCAGGGGGGTCTAGACCCCAGCCTGAGTGAAGTTGAGGCTTGTGGGATGAGATGTGTTACCTCATGTGAGAGATTAAAGTTTGTTCTGAGATAATTTAATTGTATGTCTAAGATTCGGAGAATGATGAAGGCCCTCGTGCCTGGTCTGGAGCTATACAGTGTGTGATTTCTTTTGGTGGCAGTAAGAAGAGGGTAACCTGGTCTGGCCACTGGATGTAAAGGGTAATTAATTGCCACAACAGTGATTTTCCTCTTTGACAGGCTCTTACCTGGCAGGAGTCTCATGTCAGTCAGCTCAAGTGTTTAGGAGGGTTTACTCTGGAGAGGTTGGCCAGTGAAGAGTTTCTGTCTTTTATATCTCCCTCCTTTTCTTCCTTTCTGTTGTCCTGCTGTTCCAGTGTCAGACCTGTGTTGTCATGGCCTCCCTTTTCCTCTGGTCCATCTGACCCAGTCTGTCCACAGCTGCTAGGTCATTCTTCCTAAAGCACTTCTTCCCCCTGTAACTTCGCTATCCAAGGACTTGCAGTGGCTCCCATTTTCCTGCAGCCTGATCCCTGACAGCTCCCCTAACTCTCCTCTAGCCATGTCATCCACATTTATCTCCCTGCATCTTTGTTCCTGCTGCTTTCCACAGTTGTCCCCAGTGAAGAGCCCTTTACCTTCCTCTCCTCCAGCCTAAACCCTACTCCTCCATCCTCTCCCTGTCACTCAGACCACTCCAGGCCAATATTGAGTGTTAAACGTGTGTGTGTGTGTGTGGTGCCCCCGTAGAGTGCTATTGCTTTTATTGAATGAGTAAATGCAGTTGACTGCTTAGTTGGGTGGGAACAGAGGGAAGACTTCCCTTCTGCTTTCCCAGCAATGCTCAGTGTCGAGCCCTTCGTGTGGTTTCCAACCTTTTCTGTCAAAAGTTTATAGATGGGGCATCTTTGGGATGCTTTAGCATGGGGAACAAATGGAAATTTAGCTGTTTCTGATATTCTGGCTGGTGAAGAATCTGTCATGGATTGCTCACATGACACCACAGAGATATGAATTGGAAAAAGACTATAATCCTGTTTTTCTCCTACCTCACCAGGCCATTCCCTTCACCCGGCTTTGCTGCTCTTATGCAATCTTCCTGTTGTCCATGCTAAATGAATCCATATGTTTTATCTCTTCTCAATCCTGGGTGTAAATTGGGAGAAAACAGGGTTCTGACAACAGAAAAGAAAAGGATTCCTGGATTTGACCCATGGATGGGACTTTGGGCACTGGTGTTGGATGAGGTGTTTATAGGGGCATTGCTGACATGGGAGGTAGCCCCATACTGGACCCCTCAGAGAGGAGAGCTATGATCCCAGCTGCCTCAGAACTTCAGTTTTTGTTTACCATCAACCTTGGACCATGGGGGAAATAGGAATGAGGACTGTGACTGGTTTGAGTCTAGACAGTGAAAAAATAAATTCTGCATCCATCCCCTTTCCCCCAAACATCCCTTTTGTGCCCCAGTTTGATGATTAATGGATCAGCATTTCCCTTCCAAGCTGGAAGGCTACCCCTCACAGTTGCCATGGCAATGTAGACCGCTCCCCGTCAATTAAAAAAAAATTCCTACTTCTCTCCTCCTTGCTTCTGTAGCAGGAGACAAGCTACATCAGAATGTAGTTCCTGGGCTCTCTCCTCAGCTACTCCGGCTGTTTTTGCTGTGTGTTCTAGAACATAGCCCTTCCTCTCTTTCTGGGATTTCCCTGAGTTTCTTCACCCTGAGCAAATTGTGCCCCTCTTAGATCCAACAAACCCTGAAATACTTCTATGAAGAAGCAAAGAAAATAACTATTTTTTTATTCGTCTGCCATCCAAATTAAAAACCAGAAAGAGCCCTCTTCTAACTTTTTCTTTGGGGTTAAAAAAAACAACCCTCCACACCTTCTCTGGTATATAGGGGTATAAGTTGGGGAGCATTTTGACATCCATAAAGGAAGTTTCAGTAAACCTGAAAGGAATTCAGCTTACCAATATACTTACTTTACGTTGGAGTTCTATAGAGATTTTTCAATTTATTTATTTTCATTCATCTCTACCTCTCTGTCCCAATATTCAGGAGGACTTGTGTATTTTTATTTTATCTGTTCTTATTCCTGTTGGCCTTGCTTGGGCAACATCTGGCCTCAGTGCCCTGTTGCAAGGTGAGTCATTAAAGAGAAAAAAAAATCTTAAGGGAAAAATGTCTCTGGAATTTAGAAGTAGCCTGTGTTGAACTAAGGCTGCCAGCCGAAGCTGCCAGGTTTATGGAGCATTATACAGACAGCCCCAACATTAAAGGGCCTCCTTTTTATGAATGGGTTGGGAAGAATGTAAATAAAGCAGCATCTCTCAATGGGGAAGCATTTTACATAAGCAGCACTACCCTAGTCTAAGTATTTATGGGAATTGCTAGCACAATCTGGCAGGACTCGCTTGCTTTGTGAACTTGCTGATGTGCTTTGGAGGGACAAGGAGAGTATGCTTTGATACTCAGGGCGGACCCAGCACTCCTGCTCTGCAGGTCCCTGGCCTTGACTTGATGGGCCAGCTCATGGCTAGAAGTGCCTGTTTACTCTGAAAAGATGGGAAATACAGAGTTTAGTCAAAAGTTCATGATGATTGGAAGCACTGGCTCTGACGCCTGGGGTCCTGAGATTCTACAGTTCCTGGCCTTTGTGCTGCTTCGGTCTCCCCAGAACAGGGGACAGAGAGGACCTGGATGATGAAATCTGGCCTGGTTTTATGGGAGGCACCTAACTGGAGTAAAATGGACTGGTTTGAATTTCAGTTCCTTTATGTTTCCCCTGCTCACCTCCTGGTATGGCCACTAATGAGCAGTAAACCGGCTAACGGAGGAAGAGTAGTGGCAGCCGGCCTACTCAGGACCAGACGAAGAGCTGCTGAGTACCAACCAACAGGGCCCTTGGATTTCAGTGAGGGGAATTGGTACCCTGCCTTAGGCAACTTGGTCTAGAAACTTGGGGACCAGAGAATTGTAGGTTTGGTGAGCAGGCCTCAGGGCAGTTATGTCCAGGACTTTGTGTTGTGCCCTGAGAAGGATTTTCATCCAGAGTCCATACCAGTGTGATATACCTGCAAGAGTGGTTGGTTATTCACCTGATTCAGTGTCCGTGCCTCCCCGCCCCCCCGAAAGATAACTGTCCTTGAGGTCCTCTGCAGGCCTGATTTACCAGGAATAAAAGAATGGGTTTGTCTCTTAGCCTCTGTGAGATGTAAAATGGGAACTTTTTTTCCATGGCACAATGACCAAGTTATATGAATGAAAAAAAATGACAAGTGACTTTTCTTAATTAACAGTATGGATGCAGGCTGGAATTTGGGGTCTACATCTTTCTCACATCAGTTTTTCTAGGGTTTGGGAGAAGGTGCTTCCCTGTCCTCAGTTAAGGCAAAGTGACCTGTTGCATTTCTGATTTTAGTGACCCCGGGATCTCACCTGGAGTGGCATTGACTGCTTCTACTTTCCAGTCCATCTCCACTGCCTGTTTGGGCCCTTCACCCTCCCTCGATGCAGCTTTCAGTTTCCTGCCTGCAGAGAAGGATGGACTACACTTAGGCCCTTTTCCAACTGCCGCTACCTGTCTGAAATGTTTGGGGGGATTTCAGTTTATTAATCACATTCTTACTTGGCCAAGTAGTGTAAAGGTGATTTATCCGTTTTTAGAGGATCTTTATAGAAATCATGGGAAAGGTGTTAGGGTGCTGCTTGATGCCAGGATATCCTGACAAGTATGCCAGAAGGGAAGATTCATATTTCCACTATAGACCCTCCTCCAAAGTGACGGGTGTCCCCTGTTGTGTGCCTGGAGGGGTTCATACAGTTTGGACATAATGTAAAAAATAATTATAAAATTGATGAAATGACTGTAAGACATGATCTTCAGAGAAAATTGAAAGGACTTGGATTTATTCGGTCCCAAGGGAGGGGGCCAAGGGGCAGTTACTATGTCTTCTCACATTAAGGTGGCTGTTTGGAGTATGACCAAATGTCAGTCTTCATTGCAGTTCAGGCTGGAAGAAGGATATTGTACCTGATTAAAGAGGTGTGGTTAGATGTGGGAGGGAAGTCTAGACTTTTCTGGATTTACCGTAAAATCAAGACAAGATGCTTTTGAAGCCTTTGCAAAACCCTTTCTAGGATATGAAATGGGTTTGTTTTCAAAAGTGCATGTAAGCCCTAGCCGGTTTGGCTCAGTGGATAGAGCGTCAGCCAGCGGACTGAAGGGTCCCGGGTTTGATTCCGGTCAAGGGCACATGCCTGGGTTGTGGGCTCATTCCCCAGTATGGTGTGTGCAGGAAGCAACCAAGATCAATGATTTTTCTCTCATTGATGTTTCTATCTCTCTCCCTTCCTCTCTGAAATCAATAAAAAAATATATTTTTTTAAAAAAGGGCATATACTAGTAAGAATTTATTGGGCTCTTTGAGCAGACTTTTCTGTAGAAACAGTCTGTAAAATTATGTTTATGTTTGTAGCTCCCTGATGCCATTTAATTGGAATACACCTTCAATTCCTTTAAGATGAAAAATTAGGAAAAACTGTTAATGTGTTATGCCAATAATTAAAACAGCACAGAAAAACAAAATTGAATTTGCAAGTTGAACTTGAATGTTGGTCTGTGACCCAGCAGCTGTCCTCTGTTGCAGGGGTGGTGTACAGAAGGTAAAAGAATTTGCCTCTTTGTACCACTGTTTTCTCCTTTTTCAGATGGGGTAAATAACTATCCTGTGAGGATAAATGAGACTGAATGTAATGTGCTTAGCTGGCAGCAGGCGCATAGTGAGTGCTTGACAAACATGAGCCATCGGTTATACCCGAAGCCTCTGGTGGATCAGGAATTCCCTACCTTGCACACGTAGGGGATTCAGGACTGAGAATGCTAGCTCTGGTTCTTTGCTACTGCGTTCACCTTAGAATTCATGACATTCTTTGTCTTGATAGACGTGTGCCTCCAGCACCAGCCTTGCTCTTTTAATGGTTTGGGATAAGAAGTGAATGAGGTCCCTGGCCTTGACTTGATGGGCCAGCTCATGGCTAGAAGTGCCTATTAATCCTGAAAAGATAGCTGGGCAGGTTGGGAGAGAGAAGAAAGAGGATAGTAGTGAAAGAGGGTTGTGCAGTGTAAATATAAGAGATTTCCTGAAGTAGTCCTATTGAACTTCGGCTTACACTGAAGAGGCTCCTGGGGATGGGGAGAGTTTGAGTGTCAGAGTTTCTTGTCCTGGGCTCCAAGTGATGCCGTTAGTCTAGAGCAGTGGTCGGTAAACCGCGGCTCGCGAGCCACATGCGGCTCTTTGGCCCCTTGAGTGTGGCTCTTCCACAAAATACCACGTGCGGGCGCGCATGTACAGTGCAATTGAAACTTCATGGGCCATGCGCAGAAGTCGGTTTTCGGAAAGGCCTTCCCAATGCTCCACCAGCACAAGCAGAACCACAAAGCAGAGCCTAAAACAAGTATACAAGACGAGTGTGGATGGGAGAGTTGGAAGGGATCGACCTCAGCGAACGTACCTCAATCAGATTGAGGACATTTTTAGCAAAGGCCAGCTTAGGAGTACCCTAATTAAGTTAATAACAATGTACCTACCTATATAGTTTAAGTTTAAAAAAATTTGGCTCTTGCCCTGGCCGGTTTGGCTCACTGGATAGAGCGTCGGCCTAGGGACTGAAGAGTCCCGGGTTCAATTCTGGTCAAGGGCATGTACCTTGGTTGCGTGCACATCCCCAGTAGGGTGTGTGCAGGGGGCAGCTGGATCCATGTTTCTCTCTCATCGATGTTTCTAACTCTCTGTCCCTCTCCCTTCCTCTCTGTAAAAAATCAATAAAAAACATTTTAAAAAAATTTGGCTCTCAAAAGAAATTTCAATCGTTGTACTGTTGATATTTGGCTCTGTTGACTAATGAGTTTGCCGACCACTGGTCTAGAGTAGAAATATTATATGGGATGGGACAGGTGGGCAGCCAGATCTTCATTGATTAAGTTCTTATTAAGTCCTGTGGATGGGATTTAGTGGTAAGGAAAACAGAGCCTGCCTGTCCCCATAGAGGTTACATCCTAATGGTGGTGGCACTAATAACTTAGTTAATTAGTTAGGTTGTAAGATACTCAGTTGGGTGTCCATAACTCTGGTAGGCTCTGCTTTGTGGTTCTGCTTGTGCTGGTGGAGCATTGGGAAGGCCTGTCTTGGGTCTTGTTCCTCATGGCTGGTTGGTTCAGGAGGTTAACACACTTGCTGGAGATGCTGAGGGCAGAGCTCCCATCTCTGCCTGGCTGGACAGTTTCTTCTGTTCAGGACAAGAGAGCACCTCGAGTCTTGGCAAGCCTTCTTAGAAATCTAAATTGTTAGTTCTTGGAGTCTCCTGGCGGTTAAACCAACACATATTCTTTGCCACTCCTGGGCATGGGCCTGGAGCAGGCTGGTGAGCTATTGTGTTTTTTGAAGAATGGTGCATTAGTAACATGAGGTTTCCACCTGATTCTGCGGAGAGCTGTTGCTGAGCTTTGGGGAACCCAGCCCTATTTCTGTTTTATTTATCCCACATTGTTAACTGCCCAGAACAAATGGGTCTTCCTTCAGGAGGAGATTTGTTGCTGGCTCAGCCTGGGCACTGCTGGTTCTAGGTGGGAGGGTCTGAGGAAGCTTAGCCAGGCTGCACGTCCCTGAAATGTCTCATGGAACCAGTAGGACTGAGTTCTGAGGAAAGGGGCATTTGTCTCCTGCCTCAAAAAGACTTCAGCTTTTGTCTGTTGCCCTTCCTGCATCCAAATGTTTGTGAAGCCAATTTCTCAGAGTGCTGCCCACTCCCTGCTGGGCTTTTTTTTTTTTTAAATATATTTTTTAATTGATTTTTTACAGAGAGGAAGGGAGAGGGACAGAGAGTTAGAAACATCGATCAGCTGCCTCCTGCACACCCCCTACTGGGGATGTGCCGCAACCAAGGTACATGCCCCTGACGGGAATCGAACCCCAGACCTTTCAGTCCGCAGGCCGACACTCCATCCACTGAGCCAAACCAGTCAGGGCCCCTGCTGGGCTTTTGTTCTGCCAGTACACCTGGCATGAAGGAGGACCTCTGTCTGAATGAAGTTCTGGCTCAAGTGTGCCCTCTGTGAAGCTGCAGTGGGAAGAGAGCTCTCTCCACTGAGTTCCAAGCACTTCATCACAGTCCCTGTTACACTCTCTTGCCCTCTGTCTTCCTACCAGCCCAAAGCTCCCAATTTCTTAGGCTTTTTTGCATTTTTCTTTCAGCACTTAACCTAATACTTGAAATATAGGGGGAAAGAATGAGCTTGTATTGAGCACCTTTTGTATACCAGGCACTCTGCTAGGCACTTAACACATTCTTATTTAACTTGATCCTCATAACAACCTCGTTGGGTAGACAAGGAAACCAAAGCTCAGAGAAGTTCAGTTCATTGACCAAGCCCACTAGGATTAGCAGCAGCACCAAGAGGATTCCAGCACCAAGTGGTCATCGAATGTTGGCTGACTGAGCAAAAGTCACAGAGGTGCCATAGGTCTGGGAATGAGCCACGGTGCTCTGGCTTAGTTGGACCCACACCTGCAGGTATAGGTCTGCCTCGGCCATATAGGAGCTGTGCGCTGGGAAGAAGCTAGGGGAAGGCAGATTTCTTCAAGTAAGGGGATGTACCTTTAGAGAAAGCCATAAAGGCTAGTTTTGTACTGTACCTGGTTACTTTCTAATTTGTCAGGTTAGAGTTTCTTAAGGCAGAGCACTGTTGTATGACTAAAATACAATGCTCTCTTCCCACTGTCCTAGCTCAGGGGTCTGTGTGTATACATCAATGTCTAGATCTGAGGGTACACTGTCTCTCTCTCAGCCCACTACCTGCAGGAAGGACCTTGCCCTACAAGTAGGGCACTGGCAGTTTCCAGTGAGGAGGAGATTCCACCAACTCTAATGTTAATATACAGTGGCAAAAGTAGGTTTATAGTTGTTCATATGGAAAATACAAAAATTAATAAATAATATAAGATTAAACTTTTGAATACTCACAACTGTAAACCTACTTTTGCCCACTCCTATAGGTTTATACTTAATTACTATTCTTACATAAAATGGGGGCGTCCCACTTTATTATAATCTGAGTTAAAACTCCCTTCTCTCCCCATTAAGATTTATGTTCCTTTATAGCAGGGGTGGGAAACATCTGGCCTGTGGGCTATATAAGGTCCGAGAAATCATTTGGCCTGGCCCTGCCAGGGCATTGGAGGTGAGTTAATTAAATGTTTGACCAGCCCATAGAACATCGGCCTGCAGACCAAAGGGTCCTGGGTTTGATTCCAGTCAAGGGCACATATCTTGGTTGCCGGCTCCTCCCTGGCCTGGTCCCTGGTTGGGGCTCATGAAGGAGGCAATTAATCGATGTTTCTCTCTGTCTTTCTCTTCCACTCTCCCTAAAAATCAATGGAAGAATATCTTTGGGTGAGGATTAACAAAACAAACAAAAATGTTTGACCAAATATAGCAGGCTAATTTTTAAATTGATAATTTGTATGGCCCGTGAATGATGTTATAAATATCCAAATGGCCCTTGGCAGAAAAAAGGTTCCCCATACCTGCTTTACAGTTACAAGAGATGGGATGTCTGGTTTTGCATTTGGAGCCAGAGTTAGTGGAGGTTCTGAATACTTGGGTGCAGTTCTGGGCCTGTGTGTCTGGGCTGTCCTACTGGGATGGCCAGAGTGGACAGGAGTAGGCAAAGACAGGGCCAGCTGCACCCCAGACCCCACGTGGTGTGGGTATGGATTTTCCCAACTGGGCTGCTCCTGTGTCACTGGGCTCCTGGGATCCCCCAGTGTGAAGTGTGAGGAGCAGGTGGTCTGACAGGCTGTAGATAGGCTTGATGCCTCTGGGGGACAGCCTCAGCTCTTCAAATGGCTGCCAGACCTCAGGGCATGTATAACACAAGCTGAGTCCAGGGGGGTCAGGCCAGTTCTCTTCGGTTGGGAGCCCCTTGCTTCCTGCCCAGGTGTTTGTAGGATCCTAACCTGATTTCATAGTGAATTGAGACCCTGAAGTAGTGAGTAAGGCAGAATGGGCACAAGGGAGCTGGGGCCCTGGGGCCCTGGGGCAGTCAGATGGCGGGAACAGGCAGGATGCAAACGCTCTGATCCCATTCCTGGGCCTTTAGCATCTGAGGAGCTCCTCTTTCACTGTAGTTGTTTCTCGGTGTGGAGTTGTAGTTCAGGGTCTTTTGGGGTACAGTTTTTGCCCCTGTGCTCTTGCTGTATTATAAATTGAACCTCCCATAATTCATCCCACAGTGGGTCCTGCATGGGAAAGAAGCAGTGTCTTCATCCATCTCTAAGGTTGACACTTTTGGGTTTTCAGTGGACTAGTAGCAGAGCAGAGTTGAGGTGCACCCTGGGTTTTCAGATTTCCCACAGAGGAAGTTTGACTCCTACTGTGGGGAACCACTGAAGCCCAGGGCAGACCCACCTCTGTCTGTGGGTTTGGAAGCGGGGAAGGATGTTGGTTCCTACCCTTGTAGGTTTGTGCACAGTGACTCTATCATCCTTACCATCACTTTTAAGTAAGGTTCATTTTGGTGTATCCTTTTTAGATGAGGAATCTGGAGTTCAGAGAAGAAAGTTGCTCTGAGGGCCAGAGCTGGCATTTAAATCCAGGTCTGCCTGACTAAAAGGTTTGGTTCTTTTTACTCTACCAGCTCTTGGGGATACCAGCCACATCTCTGTACTTACATGATCATAAGAATTTCAGCAGCTTCCCCTCTCTGTTTTCTCATGAAATAGCATCAACTAAATTAAAATGAACAGGAACCTACCTTTGTGCTCTTGCTCTTCTCTGATAGAAGATTGAAGAAACTCAGTGCTCATGAGAAAGTGTTATTCCTTCGGGAGAGGCGGGAGGTGATTTCAAGAGAGATTGCAGAGGAAGGCAATATTTAACTTAGTACCAGTTGTGTGGCTTTAGGTATAATTGGGAGGTGGCTTGAGTCAGGGCTCTTCTTGGACCTTTCTCCGGTGACCAAGTGGGTCTTTATCTAAGATCCTCTTGAATACGCCACTCCCATTAAAAATAAATCAAAAAGCCCTAAGAGTAAAATTTTTAAAAATTGAATGAGAAAGAGGGAGAGAAAGATACATCAATTTGTTATTCCACTTATGCATTCATTGGTTGATTCTTGTATGTGTGCTGACCAGGGATTGAACCCACAACCTTGGCACGTCAGGATGACCCTCTAACCAACTGAGCTACTTGGCCTGGGCCTAATAAGCAAAATGTAAAATGCAGTGGATAAGAAAGGTTTCAGAAAGGGCAGTAGGGCAGAGCCCCAAGTCTGGGGGTGGGAGTGTGACCTAGAGCTGGGTAAGTAAAGGGAGAACCTTGGCCGAGAGGCTTTTCCTGCCATAGACCAGCCTCTGCCCTCTGGAACTGCCTATTCAGGTTTTCCCCTCAGTCGAGCCCTACAGGCCATACTTCTCCAAGCTTCTGGCTCTCCTTTGCTCACCCCTTGGATGTGCTCCACCTGGGCTGGTGTGGAGTGGGTGCGCAGTGCTGCTGCAGCTTGAGGGCAAAGACCAGTCCTCCCTTTCTATTTCTGTGGAGATGACTTCCCCCAGCAGACTCTTATTTGACACTCCAGCTGGGCCTGATCTCCCCCTTGATTTCGAGACCTGATGTGCCTGGGACTGAGATGGCTCTTTGGCTGTCTTTAGAGTACACTTGTGATTTTGCCCCTGGCTGGGGTGGCTCAGTTGGTTGGGCATCTTCTCATGCACTGAAAGGTTTCTGGTTCCATTCTTGATCAGGGCAAATGCTCGGGTTGTGGACTCCATCCCCAGTAGGAGACATGCAGAAGCCAGCTGATTGATGTTTCACTCTCACATCAATATTTCTTTCTTTCTCTTTCTCTCTCTCTCTCTCTCTCTCTCTCTCTCTCTCTCTCACTCACAAAATCAATGAAGTAATCAACCAAAGACCTTGTACGCATATATGCATAACCCATGGACACAGACAATAGGATGCTGAAGACCTGGGGGTGGCTGGAGGGGGTCAATGGGGGAAAAGGGAGAACATATGTAATATTTTCAGCAATAAAAAATAATTTTTTAAAAATCAATGAAAATATTTTTTTTTAATAGAGTACACTTGGGATTTTGGACTGAACATGTGGTTTGCTGGCCATCCTTCATGGTAGTAGGCTATTTGCTCTTCAGAGCTGGGAACAGTCAGGCTGGTTTTCTTCAGCGAGAGCTTGCTTGACATGATCTTAAGTGAGTGGTAATGTGCCCTGGGAAATCCCTCCTAGGAACCTTCCCCCAAGGGGACCTGGACTGCCTGTGCCTGGGAAGACAGGGCTTCCCAGAGAGGAAGAGGGTAATGCTGGGAGAACCCAGGCACCCTGTCTCTTGCAGTTAGACAAGTTCCTGGTTGAGCTGGTGTATAAGTGGGAGGGGCAGGAGAGCAGAAGGATTGGCAGAGCTGGAATGGGAACCAAGCCTACTGCTTTCCAGGATTTTCTTTCTCCAAGGAGTTGGGTCACCCCCTGCAGGCCAGGAGCCCCCTCCACCCAGTCCCATCTGGGGAAGGGGGAAGCTGTAGCCCCAGCTTCAAAGCATGACTCACACTTGCTCTCAGTTTGGAGTGCAATGAAACAGGCAGTAGAGACCCCTGCCTCTTCTCAGGGTGATGAGTGACATTGCAGCCTTAGGCACCACATGGAAGCTAAGAATTGTTTTGCAATGTGCCTTTGATGGCCTTGGGTGTTTTTAGTGGATGACGGGATTTGGCAGAATCAAGGGAGGCTAGCAAGAGGCTCTTATGCTTGATTTGGAAATGTGACTCGTCCTCTATGATTTAGAGGCTTCCCTGGATAGTCAGCCAGAGAATCAGGGCATCAGTATGGAGGGATTGGAGGCAGGAGGGGGCCAGTGGGTGTCCCTGAGGGACTGGATGTAAAGAGAGGGCTACTCTACAGGGCAGGGCAGAAGTAGGGACAGACCAGTTCCCCTCAGCTCTTTTGCTCTTTCGTTTTCCAGGCTTGAAAGCACCGCCCTGTGCTCTCTCTCCTTCCCATCCACCCCCTCCTTGCTTTGTATTTGTCCATGTCCTTAAAGGCCACAAGCCTAGGTGACCTCAGCCTTGGCTCCCCGCCATTCTCAGGCCTGACTCCTCTGGTAACTTGGGGCCTGTTTAGGGGCTTTGGCCCCTGCTCCGCTGTGTGGTCTGTTCACTGTCCTCCATCTACAGGCCCTCTGGGGGTGGGAGAGGGCTGGGTCTAGGCTTTCCTAGGAAATAGAGATGTGTTGCTCCTTGTTGCTGCTCCTCCACCTCTGGCACAGGGGTGTCCTGCATTTGAGAAAAGGGCTCGTGAGTTATAAGTAAGTGGGGTGCTTTTAAGCATGAAAGAATACATTGCTAATCAGCATGCTGAGCAAACAGAGATGAGTGGTCACCATGATTAGAAGCAGGAGTCTAAAGGAGTCTAGCAGATGCCTGGGATTTTTTAGGACCTCTCCTGTCTATGCTTCAGGAATGAATGGATTTACCTTCTGTGACTGTGAGTCATGCCTGGGGTCTGGTCTCTGGGCAGTGGCAGGTTCCCCACATTGTGGCCAGAGCAACCCTGGGCATGCTGTTTCTCTTTTCCAGTTTTCCACGTTCTTTCTCAGGGATGAGGGACACCCATGCTGCCCTGGTTTACTGAGCACTCTGTCTCAATTAGTGCAGTATGTCTCGGGAGAGTAGATACTCAGTGACCCCAGCCATTGACCCAAGGCCACTGAGGCTAGCTGGGAAGGGCTGTGGAATCCCTGGGAGCCCTTAGGCCTGGGACTTTCAGGGTTAAATCCTGGCCCAGCAGGAGTCTCCCCCCCCCCCCCCCCCCAGGTAGAGTGAGTGTGAATAACAATTACAGTGGGAAAATAAAGCTGGAAAGCCTAGGCCTACTGGGTGGGGAGGGGGTTGCTGGGTACCAGGGAGGGCAGAGCCTAATCTGGCACCTTACTTGGCAGCACCTTGCTTTGGGTTAGGGAGTATATGAGGAATGAGCCACTCAGTAGTCTCTGACCACCGACAACTCTCCTCCCCACTACTCTGTTGCCTTGGCCATAATAGCTTCTAGTGCACACCTGGCTCTGGCCTCCCTCCCAGAATGGGGTCCAGGCTGCCCCAGGTATGTTGGGGATGAGGGGAAGTGTTTGACAAGCAAAGTTAGGGGATGGTGCCTGGGCATGGGCATTTTTTTTTTTGTCAGGGGCTCTGGGCTTCCTGGTACTCGGGCCATCCTGCCTCTTGCCTGGAGTCTTGCTTATCAGGTAGAAGACCTGCAGAATAGGGCAGGATTAATAAGACAGCTCCCATTAGCCTCCTGAGTTAGTTCTTCTCCATGATGTTTTCTTTTCCCAGCTCTTAGTGGCTATTGGAGGAGTTAAAGATGTACCACACTAGTGTGTGGTCTCTGTGTTTTCCCCCCAAAATTGCTGGACCTGGCTTTATTGACATTCTTTCCCTAGGCACTAGCACTATTTAGGCTGCCCTTCCCTGGAATCCCCTGAGTCAAGGTGGGTCTGGCTCCTAGGGCTGGCTGAAACTTCCCCTGACCACCGACTTCTCAGAGCCAGGCTTTCACCCTTCCTTGGCTTTTCCAGCAAGACCAGATTATAGCTGTCAGCCCTACATGCTCAGCAGGGTGTCTTCACAAGCTGGACTCTGCCTCCTCCATGGCCCGGCAGGCAGCTTCCTCATCTCAACTCCTCACTGTCCATTTCCGTATCATCCTATGGCCAGTCTCAGAAGCCCCATCAAGGGGGAGGGGGTTGGTAATATTTTTGAAGAAATAGATGGACTCCCACCACCCAAGCCCCCTTCCTGGCTCAGTGTCTTCAGAGCCTCTTCCTGGCTAGAGAAGAGCAGCTAGCCGGAGAAAAACAATCAGAGAATTAAGAGCTTAGCTCCTAGTTGCTCCTGTCTGCTGACCCTGGGGCCTGCATTGCTCTGTAGGCTCTCCCAGGGCTTAGTTCAAAGAAGGGCCCTAGGCTAAAAGAAGAATGGGGCAGCCCTAGCTGGTTTGGCTCAGTGGATAGAGTGTAGGACTGAAGGGTCCCAGGTTCAATTCTGGTCAAGGGCACATGCCCAGGTTGTGGGCTCAATCCCCAGTAGGGGGTGTGCAGAAAGCAGCCAATCAATGATTCTCTCTCATCATTGATGTTTCTGTCTCTCCCTCTCCCTTCCTCTCTCGGATCAATAAAAATATATTTAAAAAATAAAAGAAGAATGGGGCAGCCATTCCTTGCACAGCTGCTGATACCCTGACCTCATTGAACTTTTGCACTGTGGAAGAGGATCCCGTGAAAATCCAGGCTGGAAATGGGTGAGGGTAGGCCGGAGTTATTGTAGGTGAGGCTGGATAGGCTGCAGTGGGGGGAAAGGCAGGGCAGGGCAGGGCAGGCTTTTCTTATTGCCTTCCTTCTCTCCTGCAGATTGGAGGTACTTCATGACACACACTCGGAGGAAGTCCCTTCCCATGCTGAGTTCGGGCCCCATTGGCCGCCGGGAGCCCCTGCAAATGGAAGGCAGCAATATGGAGCAGGGGGCAGAGGGTATGGACCCAGGCATGCCTGAGAGCCCAGGGCACCTCACAGGGCGCCGCAAGAACTACCCACTGCGTAAGCGTCCCTTGGTTCCTGAGAAGCCCAAGGCCTGCAAAGTGCTGCTGACTCGCCTAGAAAATGTGGCTGATCCAAGGAGTGCAGATGAGGCTGATGAGCTGCCCCCTGACCTTCCCAAACCCCCCAGCCCGGATCCATCCAGTGAGGACACTGGCCTCACCCAGCCCCGCAAGCGGCGCCTGGCCTCCCTCAATGCCGAGGCCCTGAATAACCTGCTGCTGGAGCGGGAGGACACCAGCAGCCTGGCGGGCAGCCGCCGCAGTCGAGGCGGAGACCACCACCACAGTCGGGACCGTGACAGGGCCACTGGAGGCTGGTCTTCCTCCAAGAAGCGGCCACGATTGGAGGACCGCGGAGGAGAAAGTCGGGATCTGTCCCCAGAGCCAGCACCGGATGAAGGTGCCCGCCGAGATGGTGACCTAGCTCCCAAGAGACTGGCCAGCCTGAATGCAGCTGCCTTCCTAAAGCTGAGCCAGGAGCGGGAGCTACCCCTGCGGCCACCTCGTGCCCACACAGAAGCAGACAGGCGCTCCACTGAGCCACCAGCACTGAAGGCTCTGAGGCCAAAGTGGGCCAAAGTCAATGGCAAGAACTATCCCAAGGCCCAGCAGGGGGTTGGCTCTGGGGAGGCTGCAAGCCCACCCAGCTGGCAAGGGTGCCCTGAGGAGCCATGGTTATCTGCAACGCCTCATGGACCAGCCAGCCAGCTACCTTACCAGCCCCTGAGCAAGGCTCTGGAGAGCCCCTTAGGGCTGCGCCCCCACTTGCCCCTGCTGATGGGTGGACAGGCAGCCCTGAAGCCAGAGCCTGGGCGCCCAGGAGAGGAGTCACCTGCCCCCAAGCAGGAACTGCACCAGCCCTCTTTCCCTACACCCCAGCTGTCCCTCCTGCCTATGCCTGGCAACCCCGCCGACTACAGTGGGCTGTGTGGTCGGCCTGAGCTCACTGCGCTAGGCAGCTTCTATCTGTATTGCAGCCAAGATGGGCTGCAGTGTGGGGGCTACTCCCCATGCCCCATGCTCCCCGAGGGCAAGCTGTCCCCTGTGGCTGCACCTACCGAGGGGCCCCTCGTGGCCCCGAGCTCAGTGCCTGCGGGCACCCCTTTCCTGCACCCTCCCTGGGGTTCTCACTACTGTTCCAGTGAGGATGCTGAAGTGAATGGCTATAGCATCTGTGAAATGTTGCCCCCTTCTCTTACCCACATTGGCACTACCTGTGGCGGCTGTTCCTACAAAATGCCTTTTGCAGCAGGTAAGCCTTCCTGAGGATGGGATGTACTAGAGAGTCTCTGAGACACTGTCCCAGGAGGGTGGGTTGTGGGCTCCTTGAGGTACTACTGCATGGGAGGTAGGGGGCTTTGGAAGGGGAGGACTTACCTTGTTTTGTGCCCCAAGCCTAGGAGCAGTTCCAGGAAAGGGGCCAGTGTTTAGCTTTTAGCAACCCTGCTCTGTCCCCACTGTCTATGGAGAGATTTCTTGGCCTGACAGCATTGGCTGCCATAGGTAGCATTATTGTGGTGGAGGGGACAGGAGGGGCCTCTTCCCTCCCCATTGGGATTGCCAATCTTAGACTCTGAGTAGCAAGTTATTAAAATTTAGGGCTTTTGCCAAGTTGTTTCCATGTCCCTTCTGTCCTCCTTGAAGAAAGCTAGAATTCCTTACTTTCCAGGAGCCCAGACCATCTGCATGCCAGCCAAGTACAGCATTCATAGAAAGGGTGGGGGTTACAAGGTCCAGTAGGTGATGCCAGCTGCAGTAGAACAGCTTTACCCTGGCTATACAGGCTTTGAAAGAGAAGAAGTGCCCAGGCTTAGCATCACCCTGCTAGGGGTGGATAGGGTGGGCACACTCTAAGAACAGAGTTCCCTGGCACTGACAGGGTGCTCGCAGGGCCTGTGGCTTTGGTGTCTGCCTTCCTGGCAAGACCCAGACACCTGAGAGGCTCGTGATACAGCTGATGAGACACCCCCACAGTGATCTCTCTTCCCCCAAATTGGCAGCAGTGTCCTCACATGCTTCTCCAGGCTCCCTTCCTGGCTCCTGAGTGGAAACAAGGTGACCAGAGCCATCCTGGCTGGCAGGTTGGCCCTGCTGCTGGTGAAGTGAGAGGCCAGGCCTTCCCAGGCTTCCCCTCCCTCACACTCCTCTTGTAGGGGGTCTATAAAACAACTTTATAGACCAGTTGACTCTGACCGGACTGGTTGTTTCAGCTTCTGGTGTGAGTTGGAGTTCTTAGAAATGAGAATATGCTTCTTCTTGGGCTTTTCCTTCTCTTTTGGACCACTTTCCAAGTCTGGACACCTAACCTGTGGGACCCAAGGTCCTTACCCGCTTGTCCTGGGACCGTGTGGAAGCACCATGTGCCAGCACAGTTCTAAAGCACTTTACAGATGGGAGGCCACCTGGCATGTAATTGAGCATAGACTGTGGAGCCAGACTTGGAGCGAAAGGTTCTCTCCCACTTCCTTAGTCACGTGACTGGGACAAGCCAATAACTATTCAATGTCTCAGTTTCCTTAATTGTATAATAGGAATAATGGTCTCTTTCTCATAAGGTTGTTGTAAGGATGAGGTGAGTTAATACATTGAGAAGAAAAACACCTAGGCCCTAACTGGTTTGGCTCAGTGGATAGAGCGTCGGCCTGCGGACTGAAGGGTCCCAGGTTCGATTCCGATCAAGGGCATGTACTTGGTTGCAGGCACATCCCCAGTAGGGGGTGTGCAGGAGGCAGCTGATTGATGTTTCTCTCTCATTCATGTTTCTAACTCTCTATCCCTCTCCCTTCCTCTCTGTAAAAAAATAAATTATTTATATATATATATATATATATATATATATATATATATATATATATATAAAAGAAAAATACCTAGAACAGACTACATATTTGCAACTACTACTATTGCAAGACACTGAGAGGTCAAGGGACTTGCCTGAGGTCACACAACTAAGTGGCAGGTTTGGAATTCGTATCCTGAGCTGTCTGATTCCAGCTCCTCTGCTCCTAAGCACTGTGGAAGCTTTAGAGGAGATTAAATCAGAGCTAGAAAAGCTGTTCCCATTATCCACCGCCTTCTTTCAGGTTAGAAGGGGAGATGGAGATGACTGTGGCCCAGTCTCCAAGGTCAAGAAACACCCTTGGCTAGTCACTCTGACAATCCACTTTAAAGGCCCCTGACCCAACTTTTCACCTCTGCAGCCTTTGGGCTCACACTTAGAATTAAAATAGGAGCAGGTTCTGAAAGCAGAGAGGCCAGGGTGGGGTTACTGCTTGTCCTTACTTGTCCTGACCTTCTTTCTCCTTTTCCCAGAAGGCTGCAGGTCCCTGGGCCAGCTGGAATTTCCTCTTCCAGAAGCTGGCCACCCAGCCTCACCTGCCCACCCCCTCCTGGGATGCCCTGTGCCCAGCGTGCCACCTGCAGCAGAGCCCGTCCCTCATCTTCAGACACCCACCTCAGAGCCTCAGACAGTAGCCCGTGCATGCCCTCAAAGCGCCAAGCCTCCTAGTGGCTCCAAGTCAGGTTTACGCACAGGCTCCAGCTGTAGGCACACTGTGAGGAGCAAGGCTGCCCGCAGGCCCAGCCACCCCAAGCAACCACGTGTCCAGCGCCCACGCCCACGCCGCCATCGCCGCCGCCGCACTAACGGCTGGGTACCTGTTGGGGCTGCCTGTGAGAAGGCGGTCTATGTCTTGGTGAGTACCAACTCTTAGCTGATGGGGGAAGAGAGGGTGACATTGGGGACGTAGGACCTGAAGTGAGTTGCATCTCAGGAATCTTGGCTCTAGCTACTCTGAAAGATGACAAGGGGCTCCAGCTCACTTGTGCTCCAGGAACCAGTCATGCTGGCCCAGCCTGCTCCCCTGTCCTGTACTGATCCTGTACTGTGCACCTCGGGGAGGTCAGAGGATGCACACAGACAGCTGGTGGCTGCCATCTCTGTCTTGGACTCTCAGGGAAGTTATCTGAAGTGTTTTCATTTCTCATCCCTGCTCATGCTGTCCCTTCTATTCTGGATTTTAAAATGGAGGACTTTCACTCATCTAGGTGGCTCAGTTGGTTGGAGCGTTGTCCTGTACACCAAAAAGGTTGCGGGTTCGATTTCCACTCGGCACATTCCTAGGTTGTGGGTTCAATTCCCTGTGTGGGAGGCAACCAATCAATGTTTCTCTCTCTCCCAAATCAATAAAACATATCTTTCATAGAGGCTTTTTAGGTAAGTATGTATATGGAAAACTGGGATAGGCAGAGAAAATCAGTGATATAGGAACATCTGGGATGATGAAAAGAATGTTGACTAAAATTTACTGAGCACTTCTGAGGTGCCAGAACTGTGCTAATTACATGCATTATCTGCTTTCATCCTTACCACTACCCTATGAGGTACATACCCCATGTTCCTATAATTATCCTCATTTCACAGATGAGGAAACTGAAGCTTAGCAGTAGTAATTAATTTACCTAAGGCTACACCACCTACAGTGGTGGTTGAAGGGCCAAACCTGGACTATCCCATTAGGAAGCTTGAGGACCTACCCAGTGCTGGGGGTTGGAGTGAGTCGGTTATTGGGGTATGGTAGTCGGTGCAGCCACACAAGCCTTTTTATATCATTGCTTTATTGCACAGGATGAACCAGAACCAGCCATTCGAAAGAGCTACCAAGCGGTGGAGCGACATGGAGAGACCATTCGAGTCCGGGATACTGTCCTCCTCAAGTCAGGCCCACGAAAGACGTCTACACCTTATGTGGCCAAGATCTCTGCCCTCTGGGAGAATCCTGAATCAGGTACCCCCCCTTCCTGGAGTTTGACCTGGCACTGGTCTCCCGTGTTTTTGGCACAGTTTGCCTTCCACTCATCCGGGGTCTGTCTGCTACCGAGGGCTACAGACAGACGGCCTTGTCGCTTAGGTTGCATCAGCTCATTAACCTTTCTAGCCACCAGAACCTGGGCACCTCCCCCCCTTCCTCACCTGTCATTGCTTTTCCCCCCTTCTCCCTTCATACCTAATGGCATTCCAGGCTTCTGAATGCCAGGCTTGGCTTGAGGCAGAGGCTCAGCACTGGCCCAGTACTGAAGTTGGATGAGCCTCCAGGGCAAGTGGCCAGCCTGCCTGCCGAAATAACTCTGGGGTTGCCAGCTGAAGCCTTGACTGCTTCTCTTGTACCCCCAGGAGAGCTGATGATGAGCCTCCTGTGGTATTACAGACCAGAGCACTTACAGGGAGGCCGCAGTCCCAGCATGCACGAGGTGAGTTACCAGGCAAATGGAATGGGGAAGGCAGGGTTTGGCAGAAGGAGATGTTGTAGCATAAGGAGGTGATACTGGGTGGACAGCCATGGGTAGTCAAGTACCTAGACTTGTTACCTTGGATACAAGAGAACTTGGGGAAGGGCCTGGGTTTCAGCCTCTTTTCCCCAATTCATGTTTCAAAGAGTTAGGGGAAGTGGAGTGGCACACCTACCCCCCTTTGATGCTGTCTGCAGCATGAGAGGGAGGGGGAGAAAGACTGCTCCTAACATTCCTTAGCACCATACCCAGTGATGTGCTAGAAGTGGTAATGCCCTCTGGCTGTGGTTCCTGCTGCCCCGCCCCCCCCCCCCCCCCCCCCCCAGCCTGCTTTCACTCTGTCCCTCTGGCACTTTTTGGGAAGATGCACACTGACTCCCCCTCCTTCCCTGGCTGGGGGTTAGGAATCTTAACGAGGGGCTGGAGGGGTTACCTGGGTTCTCCAGGTGCTCCCTCAGAATCTGGGAGGAATGCCTTGGGGTTCCAGGTGAGGAGATGTTAGGCCCACATTCCAGGGAAGCTCCCCGGCTTTCTGGGCACTAGCTGGAGTGATCTCAGGTCAGGAGTCTCAGCAGAGGGGTTGGCGTTAATGTCCACTTTTTCCCTGGAATTAAGTGCTTCCAACCCCGGTAACTGATCTCCTCTCTCCCCTTGAGCCTTTGCAGAATGAAGTCTTTGCATCAAGACATCAGGACCAGAACAGTGTGGCCTGCATCGAGGAAAAGTGCTATGTGCTGACCTTTGCAGAGTACTGCAGGTGGGTGGTGGCCTGTGTCTCTGGCTAGCCTCTCCCCTCAGACTCTTCAGGGCTATTTGGGGGCTGCCTGTAATCTCACTGGGCCTGACCTCCCAGAACGTTCTTCTTTACAGCCTGCTTCTGCCATCTAATATTTTTAGAAGAAAAAAATAATTGTTGCTTGTCTGAGGCAGAGTGGTTGGACAGAATTGGGGGTAGTTACAGTACGGCTCTCAGAAAATACCGAGGAGAATTGGCAGGTGGTCACGAGGGAGGCCTTGGCAGGTCTGTTTCCCCAGTGACAGACTGGCAATTGGCAGAGAGGGTGTAGCCCCTAGGACAGGTGAGGCAGGACCAGCCCAAGTGGGGGGTCGAAGGCTACTTTTCAGCTCTCTGAGCAGGGAAGGGAAGGTCTTTCTGCAAAGGTGGCTTTGATAAAGGTGAATGATGTGTCACTGCAGATTCTGTGCCATGGCCAAGCGCAGAGGCGAGGGTCTACCCAGCCGAAAGACAGCACTGGTGCCCCCCTCTGCAGACTACTCCACTCCGCCACACCGCACAGTACCCGAGGACACGGACCCTGAGCTGGTGTTTCTTTGCCGCCACGTCTATGACTTCCGCCATGGCCGCATCCTCAAAAACCCCCAGTAGCCTCCTCCTGCCCATGGGCAAGTGGGGCTCGGGCGAGGGGGCATTGCTTGAAGCACAGCACTTGGTTAAGGGGCCACAGGGACCCGAGGTTGCTGGCCTGTGGTTCTCTTGGGGGGAGGGCAAGGGCCCCTGTGGGTTCCGGGTCTTATGGGAGGGAAGGGATATAAGAAAAGCATCAGAGCCCACAGCTTGGTCCAGCGTACCTCTCTGTGGTCCCTGGGCAGAGACTCCTGAAGAAGGCAGTCTTCCCTGAGCCTGGGCCAGGCTTGAGGGGCATGGGACCCTGGGGGGAGGAGGAGGTCCTTCAGGAACCAGGCCCAACAGGCCATTCTTTATCCTCCTCTGGGCCCTTCAAGGGATAGTGGGAGCCAGCTTTACCTCACCCACTGTGACCTGCTGCTTCCCCATCAGCCTGGGACCAGCCTCTTTCAGATTCTAGTACTGCTCCCAGCTCATTCCTTTGAGGCATAGAGAGCCAGAGTCTGGCTTCCAGAGCATTGACTTCCTCTTCCTGGATTCAGGGCCTTTCCCTGGCTTTCCTCCTTTGCCCCTGCAATAGCCCCTGGTGCTGGGACAAGTTACCTGGCCCTCAGAGTCATGGGTGTCAGCTTCCTGTTTGCCACCCAGCAGGTCTGGCTTCCCTGAAGTTAACTGATCAACATGGGGTTTTTCATGTCTGGGAGGGCAAAAGGGAGCTAGGAGGGGGTGGGGGACAGGGGGCAAGGAAAATTGCTACCTGATTTATTGAAGACTTTTCCTCATGCCTTACACTTGGAGGTTCTAGGAAACCTCTTGCAGAACTTCACACATGACTCTTCAAGCTACACCCACCTGAAATCAAACCTGCCTTTATTACAATATGTTGTCATGAGTCCATTTGTGTTGTCCCACAGCATAGCAGATCCAGCCCCAGGGACAGCCCCATAAGGCAGCAAGCAGGGCTGGGACCCCAGAATCTGGTAAGGCATGAGGTGGAACTGGGCTGAGAGGTGGTTTTGGGCCCGGAGAAGGCTGTTCTCTCTGGCCCAGCTGCAGCCCACAGTCTAGGTGAGGGCTCGGAATGGCCTGGAGCTCCTGAGCCTTATCGCCAGGCGGTGAGCCCAGTGGAGTGGAAGCTGTCAGTGTGCTGTTGGGCCAAGAATGTCAGGAGCAGCAGCATTGCAGCCTTGGTGTCTGGTGGGATCTTGTCATCAGCCTGAATGAGGCTACAGATGTCCAGGAGCCACATCTACAACCTGGTCAGGGCTGCTCTGGTATAGGAAGCTGAAGCGGTGCCCTATGGTGACCCACTCCTCCAAGTCCTCCTTCAGTGGCAGGGCATGCGGCAGGACAGCCAGCACCTGGGGCTCTGGCTTTCTTGTGGGACTGGCCATCAGTAGATGGGTGAGTGCCCCACAGATAAGATAACATGGACACGATTGCAATGCTCCCATGCCAGGAGGGCCCACAGGAGGCCCACCAGCTTGGGGAAGTATTCCTGGGCAGGGCAGCCCCTGTGATCAGCCAGCACACCCAGCCCGAAGATGGCATTGCTCTACACTTCGGAGTCTGCCTCCCAGGCAGCACTCAGCAGGATGGGGAACAGGTGGGACACAAACTGGTCTGAGGCAGCACCCAGGCCCTTAATAGACTCCCCACTGCAAAGGACGTACCTGCCACTGTGCAGCCCCGTTTCGTCTTGCAGAGCAATAATGGCAAAGACCCAGCAAAGAAGGGGGCGAAAGCGTCTTCCCCAGCCGCAGCTGCCAGGGCAGGAATGGCCTCACCAGCGTCCTCTATAGCGACAGCGTCGTTTTCAGCCTGGTCCTCGTCCTCATCAGCGCCCGACAGGCTGTCTTCCTCTGCAGCATGGCCTTGAGCATGTTGCAGAGCTCACTGAAGCGCCCAGGGCGCTGCAATGTGAGGGTCCCAGAGCTGCTCAGCACCCGTCAGGGCCTCCAGCACGGCCATCAGCACTGTCACCATTTGGCACTCCCACTCCCCGTATACTGCCTGCGTGTAGGACAGTACCACCTCGGCCAGGGTGGCCTGCAGAGCAGCAGTGTTGGGTTCTAAGGGGCAGCTTTGACAGGCCTTGTGCAGTGCACAGCAGAACTGACCCAGAGCCTCATGGGCTGCCTTGCACACTCAGGTGAGGGCTTCAGAGCTTTGAATACTTCTTCAAAGATACTCTCCATGTAGGGAAGGGAGGCCACACTGGTGTTCCCCTTGCCCTGCCACCCCTCACCCTAGTCTTTTGTAGATTGCACTAATTTACATCCCAGTGAAAAAACAACACTGAATCAGTCCGCAGACCTGCTGAGCTGCAGCCACTCACTCTAGGAACTAAAGACCCCATTTTTATTCTTGTTGCCCAGGGGACCTGTTCTCAGACTGCTCCCCAGAGTAGAGTAGGAGACTCAGCCCCCTGTTGTCATTTCCAGAGCTAGGCCCTACCATGAAGTTCTCTGTGGGAGGGCTGGAGCAGCCTGGTTCTTCCCTGTTTGTACCAAAGAGGAGTTTGTGGGGAGGGAGAAGAGCCCTGTGTGGCTTGGGCCTGGTACTGGGAGCCTGCTTGTGAGCACATCCCTGGGGGCAGGAGACAAGGAGGGCAGCACTGGGTCCTTTACCCCCACATGGGCAGACATGGACCCAGCAGGCTGAGTAGGTGGCATTGGGGGGTTGGGAGGGGGGCGGTCAGGCCAGGTCTGGAGAAGATGGAAGTGAATCCTGAGAGCACTCCAGCAATCCTGACCCTATGCTCTTCCTGAGAAAACTGGGCTGCTCCTGCTTGGTCATTGAGGTGAGGGAGGCCTGGATGCTTGAGTGAATTTACACAGGGAAAGCCCAATCCCAAGCCTGAAGAGAAGGGACTCAGGTTCCCTTGAATGGAATAAGCTGTTTGGAGGAAGGCATCGGTCTAGGAGGGCTGTGCAGTAGGAGAGGTTGGCAGAGTAGGGGCTCTGAAGAGCCAGTCTTGGAGCCTGCTGATTTGATTCCCAGGGTGCTGGGTCCTTGCCACCTAGGAGCCCAGCCCCACCCAGCAGGAGAAATCAAGGTCCTTCCTCCCAGGGTCTGCTGCCCAGAACTTAAATGCTTTTGAAATCTCTTAGATGTGGAAATATTTTTTCGAACCTGAAAATGCAGCTGGTAGAATTTCAATGGAGCATAATTCATGTAAAATATATTTTAGTTGATAATTTTGTAAAATGCACTTTTTGTGTGTGTCGACCCTGGTTTCTCAGATCTGTATTTCAGTGTTTACAAGGGAGGGAGGATCTTTCCTCACCTCCCTTTTGACAGAGATTAGAAGTACTTCTTTAAGAAAAATAAATTTGAGAAATTGTATTGATTTAGAAAAGAATCATTTTCTGTGTGTCCTGTCATCTTTTTGAGTGTGGGTACAGGGGCGCTCATTCATTGTTTTGGGGGTCCCTTTTAACCCTTGCAGTGCAGGGGCTTAGAGATCAAGAAAGTAGAGGGAGGAGAGGAGACGGAATGAGAGTTGACTTGTTAGCACCGTGGTGGCCAGAGCCACCTCCTTGGACTGAAATCTTTGTGTTGCCAGCCCTCATCAGGCTGGTGACCTGGGAACTGGTCAGTGAAGATAGATAGCACCTCATCACCTTAGGCCATTCCCTTGGGAAGCTGGCCAGCAGGAATTGGCCTAGAGCGCCGATACCTAGGTACTGGTACTCTGCTGAGGGAATGATGGTTCATCCTATGTGCTCATATTGTTAGGATTGGGGGGCAACCAAGAGACTTCTAGCTTCATTTCATCCCTCAACCCCTCATCCTTCTGAATTCATCTGATCAATGGTAGTGCCATTCTCCCACTAAACTCAAAGCCTCTGGCCTCTACTGATCCATCACCCACCCCCTCAGTACAGTGTGTCCTGGGTCAGCTACTTCCTCCTTCCCAACCATTCTACTTTTGTACTCCATCTCTGAAGCATGGAATTCAGGTTTTAGAATCAGGCCCATCCATAGTCTCAGCTTCCTGGAGCCTGTTTCTTCAGCTGCACAGTGGGAAATGCCCATGACATCTCACTCCGAGGGTGACTGTGACAAATGGAGAGAATACAAAGACCTGCCTCAAGAAGTGTGGATTCTCAACAGTACTACTGTGCTTCAGAGCCCCCTGGCTCTCCACACATGACAGGGTGAAGTCTGGGTACTTAGCAAAGAATCCAGTTCAGGTGGGGAAAGGCTGGCCACTGACATCCAAGGCATTCCCCCATCAGCCTCTAGCCCAGGTGGGCCAACCTGAGCATGTGTTTGGCTCCAGGCAAGGAAGCTCTGTCCCTGCAGCTGCTCACCCTTCAAAATGTGTGCTGACCACATGGTTGGTCAGAAGGCACCAACTTGTCATTGGCTCCTCACTAGTTATCCCACCTCTTCATGCCTGGGGGAGGGATATTCAGCATTACAGTGGATAAACACTAATCGGCCAGGTAGTTAAATTTAAGGGTCCCCATGGAGAGGAGCCCCTGGTCAGTGGAGTGGCCAGGACAGGGGGAGTACACTGGGGGCCCTACTCCAAGCTAGAAACGGGCCTCTCAATAGTTTGGACTCGAGTGCTGGGAGGGGGTGGGGGCTCCTCCAGCTGTTAGAAGGCAAGGGCTCAGCCACGCCCCCGTGTGCGGCAGGGTGTAGAGTGCAGGCCCTCTCCGTCCAGCTCCCTGGAGGCACTCGCCGGGGCCTGGATCTTTTTGGCCTTCGGGACCTCGTCAGTTTTTGCCTCCAAACCCGGAGGACCAGAGTGGCCCTGCATTAGGCGCAGGTAGGGGTCTGCTCGCGCACGCCCGGCCCGCTCCCAGCTGGGGTGTCCGCCCCTCTCTCCGCCTCCAGCTGGGCCCGCCCCCGCGCCTGTGTCACCGCGGGGCTGGGGGTGGAGAGCTGTCGGGCGGGACATCCGGCCGTTCTCTCCCTGCGCTCTCCCGCCGCCCGCCTCCCGCTCCGGCGCCTCCGCTGGGGAGTCCGCCGCCTCCGCGTGCGCCTTGGTCTCGGGTCAGCGCTCCCCTCCCGGACCCCGGCCCGCGTTGCGGCCCCAAACCATCGGCGCCGGGTCCCAGCCGCAGCCCGTCTCCCCGACAGGCAGCCCGGGATCGGCCGGCCCGCGCAGGCCCCCAGCACCGGAGCACCATGTTCCCCCGCCCGCTGACCCCGCTGGCGGCCCCAAATGGCGCCGAGCCCCTGGGCCGGGCGCTGAGGCGGGCCCCCTTGGGCCGGGCCCGGGCCGGGCTGGGGGCGCCGCCCCTGCTGCTGCCGTCCATGCTGATGTTCGCGGTGATCGTGGCCTCCAGCGGGCTGCTGCTCATGATCGAGCGGGGTATCCTGGCCGAAATGAAGCCCCTTCCCCTGCACCCTTCCAACCGCGAGGGCGCAGCCTGGCGCGGGACGGTCCGCCGGCCTGGGGGGCTGACCCTGGATGCCGGGGACTCGGACTTGCAGGTGAGGCAGGACATCCGAAACCGGACCTTGCGGGCAGTGTGCGGACAGCCGGGCATGCCCCGGGACCCTTGGGACTTGCCAGTGGGACAGCGGCGCACCCTGTTGCGCCACATCCTCGTGAGTGATCGCTACCACTTCCTCTACTGCTACGTCCCCAAAGTGGCCTGCTCCAACTGGAAGCGGGTGCTGAAGGTGCTGGCGGGCGTCCTGGACAGCGTGGACGTCCGCCTCAAGATGGACCACCGCAATGACCTGGTGTTCCTGGCCGACCTGCGGCCTGAGGAGATCCGCTACCGCCTGCAGCACTACTTCAAGTTCCTGTTTGTGCGGGACCCCTTGGAACGCCTTTTCTCTGCTTACCGCAATAAGTTTGGTGAGATCCGAGAGTACCAGCAGCGCTATGGGGCTGAGATCGTGAGAAGGTACAGGTCAGGAGCTGGGCCCAGCCCTGCAGGGGACGATGTCACCTTCCCTGAATTCCTGAGGTACCTAGTAGACGAGGACCCTGAGCGCATGAATGAGCATTGGATGCCTGTGTACCACCTGTGCCAGCCTTGTGCTGTCCGCTATGACTTTGTAGGCTCCTATGAAAGGCTGGAGGCTGATGCCAACCAGGTGCTGGAGTGGGTGCGGGCACCACCCCATGTCCGATTCCCAGCTCGCCAGGCCTGGTACCGGCCTGCCAGCCAGGAAAGCCTGCACTACCACCTGTGCAGTGCCCCACGGTCCCTGCTGCAGGATTTGCTGCCTAAGTACATCCTGGACTTCTCCCTCTTTGCCTACCCACTGCCCAATGTCACTAGGGAGGCCTGTCACCAGTGACCATGGGAAGGGGCCAGCAGCTGTTGGAGGCTGGTTTTGACAGTGCCAGCTTCTCATGCCTGCCATTCAGAGAAATCCTGGCTCTGAGCCTGGAGCTTCTCCAGATATCTGGATGACAGGGACGGCCCTTGGAAGTTTTTTGTCCAGGGTGCGTGCCCAACATGGCTCAGAGGACGGGGTTGGACAGGAGGCCTGGTGCTCTCCCATTGGGGGCATTTCTTGGGGCCAGTATGATCCTTCTTATCCTGGCAGAGCCAGATACTAGTTTGCCAGTGAAGTAACACATCTGTTCTGTAGACTAACTGGACGGATTGGGCACTTGGCTCACCTTAACCTGTGGCCAAACCCAGAGGTGGCACCCATCAGGAGCACAACCAGAGCCAGGGGCCCTGTGGCTATGGTCACCCGTTCATCTACGAGTTAGACGTCATGCCTTACAAATAACTTTTGTGCCTTTCTGCTTCAGACTCAGTTTCCTACACTTGCCATGTCCTTTCTATATTTCCAAGGAAAGGAACACTGAGTTAGGGCTCTTGCCTGGTAGCTCCAGGACCCACCCCTGCAGGCATCCAAAGAACCCTGTGCCCAGCCTCTTCTTGGAGCTCTGGGCACCTCCTCCCTTCCCCCAAGGCTGTGACTGTGGCTGGTGTATCTGGCTGTCACTTTTCTGACACATTTATTTAAAATTTGTACTTTTTGATAGAACCCTTGTGAAAGCTTTGTTTTTTCTAATAGCTGCATTTTTATTAAAGATGTTTTGTACACAAAGTCAGCATCTCTGATTCTCCTTCTGAGTTCCTCTGCATCGAGCAAATCTCCCAAATGTCCATCTCCCCAGGTCAGGAGAGGGAGCTTACAGGTACAGAAAGGAAGACAAAATGTAACTTGTTTGGGCCAGACTGGTGGGCCACTGCCATAGCATGGAGAATTTGGGAGCACCCCATAGGCCATACCTGATCACAGACTCAGCTTCTGGGCTGCCACCGCTGGCTGGGCAAACCCCATTAGGAATGGCACACCCCCATGGCTTATTCCCTAAAGAAGGAGGTGGGTATGAGACACTGGCTCCTACTCCTCTTAGGCAGGAATAGTTCTTGACTAAGGATGCCCCAGATGAAAAGGGGGGTTGCTTTGTGAGCAAGGGGAGGTTACTATATTCCTGGCCTTGAGAATTACAAGGAAGGCAAGGAGGTTGAGTGAGGAGCAGGCTCTTGCTGACTTAGGTCCAGAGGAAGTGGTGGGCGATGTGGGAGGATGTATAGCTAGCCTTGCTATTGGCCTGGCGTTGGAGGAGAAGTTGGGAAAGGGGGCTTCTATGGACACTCGCCTTGACTCACCAGGAGGCCTTACTTGCCTTATCTGATCTCTTGTCTGGGTCAGGTGCCACTCTTCAGGGCCCCCTTGGCTCAGGGGACTCCACCTCAGACAGCACTTACCATGCTCTGTTGTAATGGCCCAGTTACTTGTCAGTCTCCCCACTGAGACTGAATTGTGTGAAGCTGAGACCATGTCTATCTTGTTCCCAGAACCTAGCCAAGGGACTGGCCCACAATACGCATGTACATGGCTCAACAGAACCAAGGTGTATATCTTACTACAGGACAGAGAGCACTGCACTTGGAGTCACCCAGACCGATCAAGTCCCACCTCTGCTCACCAGCTGCCTAACCACCTCTCTGAGCCTTCACATACTCCACTGTCTCATGGGAATAATAACACCTATGTTATGCTGATTGCTGTGAGGATTAATGAAAACAAAATGAGTAAAAGGGTCCATCCCAGCACTTGGTTCAGTGATTGTTCTTTGAGATGCTAGTTGAATATCTGATCCCTTCGTGGCCTGTGTGGATAGGGGAGAAGCCAGGACACTGTGTCCGCCCAGCACTGGAGATCAGAGCTGCCTCTGGGTAGAGCCCCTTTGACCAATGGGTTCACTTCCTGTGCTTGCCAGTCAGTCCTCTGAGCTTTCTGCCCCTCATGGGCCCCACACCGACTCTGCCCCAACTTCTTCCTCTTTGCCTGGGAACTGCCGCTTCAGACCTATAGCAGCCTCTCAGAACCCAGAGAACCCAGAGGATGCTGGGCCAGCTGCTATGTTTACTTCATCTCAGTCTTCACAACAGCCCAATGCTTTAGAGACATGGAAACTGGCTCAAAGAGGGTAAGTATCCCGCCCAAAGTCCAACCCAGGTCTGTGTGCTCCCAAATTCAGAGCCGAGAGAGAGAGAGAGAGAGAGAGAGAGAGAGAGAGAGAGAGAGAGAGAGAGGTGGGGGTTGAGGGAAGAAGGAATGAATACAGAGGTTAAGAAGATGAAGGGCAGCTAGGGAGGTCATATTACGGGCATTTGCACACATTCTCCCTCAGTTCTTTCATTCCTTCATTTGCAAAGAATCCAGTTTAGCCCAGCTGACATTTACCAGTCCCCTCCCTGAAGGAGTAGGAGACAAATGAAGTCCTTGATGTGCTTAGCTTATTGAATACTCTTCTCAGGCATTAAAGCAGCAGTTCTCAACCTGTGGGTCGCGACCCCTTTGGGGGTCGAACGACCCTTTCACAGCGGTCGCCTAAGACCATTGGCAAACACATATTGAATATATAATTACATATTGTTTTTGTGATTAATCACTATGCTTTAATTATGTTCAATTTGTAACAATGAAAATACATCCTGCACATCAGATATTTACATTATGATTCATAACAGTAGCAAAATTACAGTTATGAAGTAGCAATGAAAATAATTTTATGGTTGGGGATCACCACAACATGAGGAACTGTATTAAAAGGTCGCGGCATTAGGAAGGTAGAGAACCACTGCATTAAAGAGTGGCCGGCCGCAGAGCATCTTGACAGCCAGTATCAGACACCTGTGGTGTGGGGAGGAGGGATTGAGGAAAGAAGATGAGGGGACCGCTGAGACAAATGGCCACCTACTGTCATTTTTCCCTCTAGAGTCAGCCCCTGAGGAAATCAATTTGTCATATACCTCTCCTTTTAGGAAAATAGGCTTCTTAACAGAAGCTGCCAAGGAGCTGGCAGAGAGTTGTGAGGTCCAGCTGGCCCGAGTGCAGCCTGCTTTAGATTGGCACCTAGGCCAGAGCTGAGGGCAGGAGAGCTGGCAAGCTCTGGGTTGCCAGGGGTGGGGCAGGGGCATTCTCAGGACTTGACACTTGGACTGTGTCTTCTTAGGGTTCTCCCTTTGCATTGAGCCAGCTCTCATCCCCACAAGGAGTCAAGCTCTCCACCACTGACTATGAAAACAAGGGTCCCCTTCATAACTCCATTCCCAACCAACCCAGTTCTCTGGACACAGGGGGACTGGCAATTATTTAACTTCTTTCACCGGTTGAAGGCCGTGAACAAAGGAAAGGGGAGGGGCTGGGAGGGGCCTGGCCTTCCAGGTCTGGACCCTGACTCCACTTCCAGGCTCCAATTCTGGTTCATTTTCCATCCTGTCTGTTACTACTGCCCAGAAACCATCTCACCTTAAATTCTGAGATGGTTTCCTCTCCCTTTTCTTCTCATACCTCTGTTCCCGCCCTCCAGGAGGTTCCCACCACATGTACCCTGTACAGCAAGCATGTTATTTGGCTCGTGTTAGCCTTTGAGTTTGACATGCTTGCTGTACAGGAAGCAAGATCTGAGTGGAGCAGCTGACCCTCCCCCTGGGTGAACACGGAACCCTCACCTTTTCCAGGGGCTCATCACCAGAGAGGGCCAGCCTCCTGGCCTTCTCCCAGGGTGGATCCAATGCTTTTTAAAAAAAATATATTTTTATTGATTTCGGAGAGGAAGGGAGAGGGAAAGGGAGATAGAAACATCAATGATAAGAATCATTGATTGGCTGCCTCCTGCACACCCCCCAGTGGAGATCGAGTCCGCAACCCGGTCATGTACCCTTGATCAGAGTCGAACCTGGGACCCTTCAGTCCGCAAGCCGACACTCTATCCACTGAGCCAAACCAGCGAGGGCAGATCCAGTGCTTTTAATATTGAACCAGCCCCTGCCTGGCTTCAAGGAAGAGGAAAGACATTCTTTCTCTGCCTGAAGTTAAATACTAATATTTAACAATAGCTACTCTGAAATCAGAGCACCTGTGCCAGGCATGCTGATAAGTACTTTACATGTATCCTCTCCATTCTAACAACAACCCAGCAAGGTAAGCAAAATTATTTCCACTTTATAGATGAGGAAATTACGCCTAAGTGACTTGCCCAAAGAGATGAAGGGGTTGGGATTAAAACCCAGCTCCATCTAATGTTTGCTCCTTTGTAAATGCATCATAAATTACCCAGCTCATTGCATTTGCTGACAAGCGTTGTGTTCATTTTCTCTGATTTCTGCACCCATTCCCAGTTCTTCTTTTCAACGCTCCACAAGCAATTCTGTCCACAGAACTCTCCAGTTATTATAAAATTCTCTAGATTTGCCCACCCTGAGTAGTGCTGGGCCCAGGTCCTGACTATGCTAGAGTCTAGCAGCTAGACTTTCAGCTCGGCTCCTCTGAGAGGCAGATACTAAGGCAGAATTCGACGTGCAAGAGATTTATAGGAGAAACAGCTGTCAAGGATAAAGGGGAAGGGAGCATCGGCTGGAAGAGCCTGACACGTGTGAAAGGAGAGATGGAAGGAAAAATTGTGTGGGAAGAGCCTCAGGTTACAGTGTAGCTCTAAGAAAGCCTCTGCAAGACCAATGGGGAAGCCCAGGCAAAGCGTACCTATTGGGGGAATCCTCCCTCGAGCAGAAATGGGAAGGCGGCACAAACAGGAGGCAGATCAAAGAGAGAAAGTTGTAGCAGCAGCTGGGGGCTGTCAGCCAATTACACTCCTCACAGCAGGTTTTCTTGAAGGAAGATGTGAACTCAGCACCTCTGTGGCCACTATACAGGCCCAACTTGGTTACTCTGACTTACGGGCATTTGTCCCCCAAAGTTCTGTTGGCTTGTGACCTGGTCAACAACCAGAAAACAGCTGTTGCCCTAGTAAGAACCTCTAAGTTGTCTGGGGGATCCTGAACTTAACTCTTCCCACAGCCATTCCTTGGTTTTATAGTGGGACTACGGCCCCTGCCTTGGGCATTGGAGGACATGTGCCATCACCATGCCAAATGCCCATGCTGTCATTTTCAAGGTATTTCCTCTGCAGTTTATCCAACTTGCTGCAGGTTTTGATTATCCTTGGTCTGTGCCTTTGTCATTAACTGGGTAAATATTGATGACCACCTTTGCCTAGCTTCCACCTCTCATAGGCTCAGCAGACTCACCCAGAGGTTGAGTCTGGGTGCTGGAACCCCAGACCTCCCAAGGGGTATAGTCTAGGCTTCCTCCCAGTCTGATCATTTACATACACACCAGGGCAGCCTGAGAGGGACGCAAGTCTCCCTAAAGGGAGTTTCCAAAGACCCGCATGCCCATAGCACCAGGTCTTCTATAGCATCCCCCTACTGAGCTTTTAAATATATATATATATTATTGATCTTATTATTGAATATATTATGGATTTTCAGAGAGGAATGGAGAGGGAGAGAGAGAGAGAAATATCAATGATGAGAGTGAATCATTGATTGGCTGACTCCTGCATGCCCCCCACTGGGGATCGAGCCGCAACCGTAATCAAACCTGTGACTTCCTGGTTCATAGGTTGACGCTCAACCACTGTGCCACATCAGCCGGGCCCCATGGTGAGCTTTTGAGCTTATTACATCCCGGTTCTGGACCAGTCGGCAGAGGAGTCCCAAAGAGAAAGAGAATCACAGCATCAGTCCTGATGGTGCCATTGTGAGGGGACACAGAGGACCCAGGTCGGAAAGCTGTGCCAGCCTCAGCCTTGAGGTGGTGCTTGGGGGACAGAAAGACTGAGGGCCTTCAGGAGAAGCCTGTCGTGTCACTGCTGCCACTGGCTCAGTGTCAGACCTGCTGAGTGTCCACTTGTGTGCAGCTGGACGGAACCAAACATTCTGCCTCACGGCAGCCCAGGGGGCATCCACTGGATCCATTTTCTGTACTCTGCCCTGGAGAGACTGAGCTGCCCCTGGGGCCTCTGCCAGTGCCCCAGGGCAGCAGAGTCCCAAGAGTCCAAGCACTGTGTCCAGAGAGGCCATCAGAGCAGAGAAATTCATGGCAACTGGACGTCAGGCTGGCCCCTGAGTGAAGGGCCACAGGCTGTCTGGAGGGAGGCCTGGAGGCAGGCAGAAGAACAGCAGAACTGGCTGGGCAGGGGCAGGGGAAATGGGCCAAGTGTTCTGGTTGAGAAGCTAACCATGTTGGGGGTTAGCTGACAACTGACAACCCGACACCCCCAGTGAGAAGCTGTAGTGAGCCTCTTCCGCAGAAGCTGTTGGACACAATGGCAGGCCCGTCCCCTGGTAGGAGGGGTCACCTGTTGTCTGGGTGCAAGTGTGTAGTCATAAAAAGAGAGCTGCTCTGATAGAAGAGAGAGCTGGTTTCACTAAAGCAGGAAGCTGGGAGGAAAAGCCGGCAACTTTTGGGGAGGACTCTTTCATTTTTGTTCACTGAGACTACCCTAAGCCCAAGCACCCACATATAACAACACACATAGACAGAGGACTGGGGAGCAATGGGCACAGAGGAGGAACAGAACAAGAAAGGGGACTCAGTTGACCCTGGCTGAGGTGCTCAGTTGGTTGGAGTGTTGTCCCACACACCAAAAGGTTGCAGGTCCTTTCCCCAGTTGGGGTGAGTCTAGGAGGCAACTGATCAATGTTTCTTTCTCACATCTTTCTCTCTCTCTCTCAAAAAATCAATTAAAAATAATATCTGTAGGTTATGATTTTTTAAAAAAAGAAAGAAAGTGGCCTCAGTCACAGCTCAGATGCCTGGCCCAGGCAGGCTGGGTCCTGAGGCTTTTCCCAGCTGCCGAACAGTTAGCTCTCCTCCTTTGCAGTCCCATGGTCCTAGCGCCGCACACTGCTAGGAGAGCTTTAACCCAGAGGGTTCCTTTCCTGCCCCTGCCTATAGGCCAGGAGTCTCCCAAAGGCAAGAGCCTGGCCTTGTTTATCTTTATTGTTGGTACATAGATGATGCTCAATAAAGGCTGAGGAAGTGGGAGGTCTGATGATTGGATGGGTGGATGATGGGCTGTGGATGGGCGGATGAGGGAGTACATGGATGGATGGATGAGTAAATGGCATCAAGGGGACTAAAGGGAGAGGAACTTCTGCAGGAAGAGAAATCAGGGATCACAGCGGACATCTGGTAGTTAGCACACTGCTTTTTAAAGGAGGAGATTGGAGGGAATGGGAGGTGCTCCACTCAGGAAGCAATAGCAGAGGTTTGGCAGGTGGAGGAAGTGGCCCAGGCAGGCTGGGTCCTGGGCTTGCTGAGGCACAGCGGGGAGGGCATGAATGGGCAGGACGATAGCTGGGTGAGAGGCAGGTGTCATGAAAAGTGGGAGTTGAGGAGTGACCATGGGAATTACCAAAAGGGAGAAACGTCCAGCAATCCAATGGCTTCCCTAACTAAAGCAGAGGTAAAAGGGGGCCGCATTCATTTGTTCCTAATGCACCCAGGCTTCCTAGAGGGGTGGGTCTCAGTCACCAATGGTTATTAGGAAGGGAGTTCCTTGGGGTATTAAGGACACAGAGTGACCCGATTCCTGCATTCCAGCTCAGACTCTGCCACCAGCCTCCGATGATCGTGAGCAGTTCCCTTCTCTAAGTCTCAGTCTGCTCCCCTTTACTACCTTTAAGCTTATGGGGACTTGCAGGAGTCAGAAGCTCTGGATTCAGATACGTCTGTCTTGCTCAGACACTCACTAGCTGGGCCTCTAAGCCTTTCTGAGCCTGTTTCCCCACAAGTGAAATGAGCAAAATAGCATCTTGAAGAGTTATTGTGAGGTTTCAGAATGACTCACAAAATACGCCTGGCATTCGATAAATGGAAGTTACTATTACATAGAGGGACTAATCAGGGCTGCTGTGTGCGATTGGCAGCAGGCGCCTGGACACAGCCTGGGTCTCCCAGAGGAGTGGGGGGCTGCCTCCTCCATGCCTGGGATTGAAAGTGTCATTTCTTTGTCTGGCCAGTGTTGCTCAGTGGTTGAGTGTTGACCTATGAACTAGGAGGTCACGGTTTGATTCCCAGTCAGGGCACATGCCCAGGTTGTGGACTTGATAATGATTCTCTGTCGTCATTGATGTTTTTATCTCTCTCTCTCTCTCCCCCCTTCCTCTCTGAAATAAGCTATATATATATATATCAACAAGTTTTTTTAAAACGTGTCATTTCCAGCTCTAATCTCTTACCTTCCACAGTGGAGAAGTCTGAAGACCAGGCTCTGAACATGGCCCATAACCTGGGCTGGGTAGGTCCAGACATCCTCCTCCCAGAGTGTGAGACGAGCTCCCTCTCGGTGTCAGGGACATGGTCACCACCCCTTAAGGGGCCAGGCAGAGTGGGGAGGCCCCAGCAAGCTCCCGCAGCCTGAGTCTTGCCACCATCCCATGGCAGTCATTCCAGTGTCCACAGTCGTTCTTTCGGTTTAAGAAAGCATCCCACGTAGATGCAAAAGTCCGACAATCATAGTAAGGAGCTGTCATTTATTAACTGGCTCTTTGTGTGTATGTCTGTACACCTTTTCTCCTATGTTTTATTTTGAGAATGTTCAAACCTACATAAAAGCTGTAAAAATAGTACAGCGAACACCCATAGACCTAGATTCACCAGTTCGCATTTTGCCGCATTTGTTTGATCTCTCTGTATATGTATTTTTCTAAACCATTTCAGAATAGATTGTAGACTTTGTCATGCTTCACCCCCAAAATATTTCAGCATATATCTCCTAAGGAAAAAACATTCTGCTATGTAACCCAATACTATAATCAAACCTAAGACATTTTACAGCAACATAACAGTATTATGTAAATTCACATTTAAATTTTCCCAATTGTCCAGATAATGTATTTTAACTTTCTATTTTAAAATCCAATAAAAGATCATGCTTATTTAGTTTTCATGACTTCTTAGTCTTCTTTCATCTAAATCAGTCTCCCACCCCTGACCTTGGTCTTTCATGCCATTAACATGGGTTTTTTGTGGTTATTAATCCTCACCTGTCAATATTTTTTTCCATTGATTTTTAGAGAGAGAGTGGAAGGAAGGGCAAGAGACACACAGAGAGAAACATCGATGTGAGAGAGATACATCAATTGGTTGCCTCCTGCATGTGCCCTGACCAGAACCAGGGATCGAGCCTGCAACTGAGGTATGTGCCCTTGACTGGATTCGAGCCCGGGACCCTTCAGTCCATGGGCTGACGCTCTGTCCACTGAGCAAAACCAGCTAGGCTCATTAACGTTTTGAAGCTGAAATTCAAATTAGTTATTTGCAAAATGTCCCTCAATTTGGATTTTCTGATGTTTTCCTCGTGGTTAGATTCAGGTTGATTTGCATATTTGATTCTCCTTGTGACTTCCTGATGGATTTTACTACTTCATTTTGCAGGAATGGAGGCCAAGGCTCAGAAAGGATTGTCTCACAGCCACTGAGGGGCTGCCCAAAGGGTGGATGCGGAGCCTGGTCCTCAGCCTGTGCAGGCTCCACACTGCCTGGAGCAGCTGTGAGGTCTTACCAGTTGGGTTATAGGATGGATTTGTTTATCAGCCCCTTCTGGAACCTTGACCATGAATGGAGAGCAGATATTGACAGGACCTGGCGTGGGAAGAGGAGTGATGTCTCAGGACAGGGGCACCTCCAACATACTCTGCCGTGAGCCCAGTCTCCACAGTCAGGCTGGCTGGAACCTCAAATACTCCTTTAGGCTGTTTTAGAAATTTGACTTTTTCCACCCCTTTCTAGACTTCCAGGGGAAGTGGTGCGTCACAGCACACACACACACACACACACACACACACAGCACACACACACAGCACACACACACACAGCACACACACAGCACACACACACAGCACACACACACACACAGCACACACAGCACACACACACAGCACAGCACACACACACAGCACACACACACACAGCACACACACAGCACAGCACACACACACAGCACACACACACACAGCACACACACAGCACACACACACAGCACACACACACACAGCACACACACACACCACACACACACCACACACAGCACACACACACAGCACACACACACACAGCACACACGCACACACGCACACAGCACACACACAGCACACACACACACAGCACACACACAGCACACACACACAGCGCACACACACACACACACAGCACGCACACACAGCACACACACACACACGCAGCAGCACACAGCACACACACACAGCACACCCACACACACAGCACACACACACACAGCACACACAGCACACACACAGCACACACACACAGCACACACAGCACACACACACACAGCACACACACACAGCACACACACACAGCACACACAGCACACACACACACAGCACACACACAGCACACACACACACAGCACACACACACACAGCACGCACACACAGCACACACACAGCACACACGCACACGCACACACACGCAGCAGCACACAGCACACACACACACAGCACACACACAGCAAACACACACACACACAGCACACACACACACACACAGCACGCACACACAGCACACACACACAGCACTCACACACACACAGCACACACACACACACAGCACTCACACACAGCACACACACACACACGCAGCAGCACACAGCACACACACACACAGCACACACACAGCAAACACACACACACACAGCACACACACACACAGCACGCACACACAGCACACACACACAGCACTCACACACACACAGCACACACACACACACAGCACGCACACACAGCACACACACACACACGCAGCAGCACACAGCACACACACACAGCACACCCACACACACAGCACACACACACACAGCACACACACAGCACACACACAGCACACACACACACAGCACACACAGCACACACACACACAGCACACACACACAGCACACACACACAGCACACACAGCACACACACACACAGCACACACACAGCACACACACACACAGCACACACACACACAGCACGCACACACAGCACACACACACAGCACACACACAGCACACACGCACACGCACACACACGCAGCAGCACACAGCACACACACACACAGCACACACACAGCAAACACACACACACACAGCACACACACACACACAGCACGCACACACAGCACACACACACAGCACTCACACACACACAGCACACACACACACACAGCACTCACACACAGCACACACACACACACAGCACACACACACAGCACTCACACACACACACACACACACACACACACACACACACTGCTCGGGTATAACAATTTTCTGGCTACCATCATAGGTGAATTCTGTCCCGTTGCCTAGCAACCCCAGGGTATTTCTGCCCTTCCCAGCCAGACGGTGGGTAGAGAGGGCAACCATGGGACTGGCTGGGGTCGCTTGCTGTGGAGTCTGTTGGCCTGCTTCCTTCCTCCCGACCAGCGCCTGACGGCCAGGTGCTCTGGGGAGTTACCCTCCTCCTCGTGGGGAGAGAGCAGAGCCTTTGGGGCCTTTCCTCCTCCGCACAAACGCGCAGAACGAGGCCTCCTCCCCGGGAGGGGCGCCTGGCTACGGAAGGGAGGACGCACCCCGCACCTGGCAGCGCATCTTTTTTAAAAAAAATTTTTTATTTTATATTTTATTGATTTTTTACAGAGAGGAAGGGAGAGGACAGAGAGTCAGAAACATCGATAAGAGAGAAACATCGATCAGCTGCCTCCTGCACACTCCCTACTGGGGATGTGCCCGCAACCAAGGTACATGCCCTTGACCGGAATCAATTGAACCTGGGACCTTCAGTCCGCAGGCCGACGCTCTATCCACTGAGCCAAACCGGTTAGGGCAGGCAGCGCATCTTTGAAGAGAAACGGGGAAAGGAGATGTGCCAGGACAGCCTCGCTGCCTGTGGTGTGGCGCCACAGAGGTCCAGCGACCTGCTGGCCCAGAGTGTGGGTGTGGGGCCGGCCATGCTCCCTGTGAAAGGAGCTGGCGGATGGTCCATGCACGGGCAGCTCCTTAATTGTCCAAACCCGCCGCTAAACTTGAATGTGTATGTATAAGTTTAACCACTTTATTTAGGTAAGATTTAGGCCAAGGGACCTTGTCTGGGATCCTCAGGACCCCTTAGGGGTCCGTGGACAGAATTCAGGGGGTTGGTAAACTTGGGGGAAAGTTACTACTTTCACAAACCTCTTCTGAAATGTGTGAAATGTTGTAAGTTCATAGTTTCATGAAATAGTAACATTGGTGACTTGGTCATCTATAGAAATACTTTTATATCATTTTGCAATTGTTGAAGATATCATAAACTATTGATTATGCCAATAGCTCTTTAGAAATTATGACAATTATTAGACCTGCCACTAGATCCGTAATGTGTTCATAAAGAAGCACACATCAATATCACATTTTTGCTTTTTAATATATTTTATTGATTTTTTTACAGAGAGAAAGGGAGAGGGATAGAGAGTTAGAAACATTGATGAGAAACATCAATCAGCTGCCTCCTGCACACCTCCTATTGGGGATGTGCCCGCAACCAAGGTACATTCCCTTGACCGGAATCGAACCTGGGACCTTTCAGTCCGCAGGCCGACGCTCTATCCACTCTGCCAAACCGATTAGGGCTGCTTTTTAATATTTTGAAACTAAATTATAATGTAATTGGTTTCCTTTGCAGTCCTATGCATTTTTTTAATGCAAAAAATTATTCTGAGGCTTCACCAAACTGCCAAAGGGAGCTATGGTACAAAAAAGGGTTAAGAGGCTCAGGGTTAGACCATGGAAGTTTTTGTTAAACTAAGACTCACGTATATATTTGGGGGAGTCTTCTAATTTGAATGTTCAGTGTTGATACTAACTTACACAAACCACTCTATAACTTCTTGATTTTTTTATCCTCACCGAGCATATTTCCCATTACTTTTATTTGTTATCACACGTTCTGTGGATTTATTCATTTTATTACACCTCAAGCACAATTCTCAGAGCTGCACAATTGCCTCCTGAACTTCTCGGGCCCTTTGGGACGAAGTTAGCACAGGTGCGCTGTGTTTACTTTCCCCCAAGGCTTTTAGATGGAGTGGAAGGGAGGGGGAGAGAGAGAGAAACACTGATGTGAGAGATACATCGATTGGGTGCCTCCCACATGCACCCCTACTGTGCTGGGGATTGAGTTGCAACTGAGGCTCATGCCCTTGACTAGAAATCAAACTCGCAACCCTTCTGTGTGCAGGCTCAAGCTCTAACCACTGAGAAAACAGGCCAGGGCTGATGTGGGGTTTTTAAAACATGTTTTCATTAATTTGAGAGTGAGAGGGGGAAAAAAATAGAAACATCGATGAGAAACATCAGCATTGACCCGCTGCCTCCTGCACTTCCCCCACTGGGGATTGAGCTGGCAACCCTGGCATGTGCCCTGACAGGGAATCCAAATGGTGACCCTCTGGTGCATAGGTCAACACTCAACCATTGAGCCACACCGGCTGGGTTTCCTGATGGTTTGAGCGACCACTTTACAATCCAGTACTGCCCTGCTGCCTCAGATTCCGGGTTTGCATTTACAACAGAGGTGGTGCCAAGCAGCTTCACCGGAATAGTTCCATTCTGATTAGAAAAGAACAGAGACAGATTAGATATGTAAATGATGATGGCACAAAAACCAGCAACAATGGCGAGGAAGTCAGCTGGAGGACGTGTATTGAACTCAAAGAACCTGCAGTCTGGGGCCCCACCCCACCACTGTCAGGTGAGCAGAATTCAGCTGCGGCAACACAGTCTCATTTGTCACATAAAAATAATTACTTTAACATGGATTGTTTTTCGTAGTAATTTTGTTTTGGTTTCCACAGTAGTATAACAACTATTAGCATACATATATTTAGCTTCATTTTTTTGTACTTGCTTGGAAAACAAGTCGACTGAGCACTTTTCCTTTAAAGGGGGCATGTTACTCAAAGGTGAGAGACGCTGGACGCAGGGACGTACCGACGCTCCTCGTGTTTCCTTCTCTAGCCTACCCCTTTCCACGGAAGAATGATGAGTGAAGGTCTCAAGCTTTAGAGTGACTTGATTTCAAAGGTTTCCCAGATACACGATTAAATCGCAAATTACTTAGTCATCTCTGGAGATGTGAAGTGTATGATTCCTTGATTTGTCCAGTCACTATCACATCGTGAGGACTGGAATCAGGGTGGTTTTTATCCCAGTGAGCTTTCTACACCATTTAACGTCCTCACGACATGGCCTCCTTGTGACGTGAGCACTAATAATGAGGCTGAGGGAGCATCTGACAGGCCACGCTGAGCATACGGTGCATATGAAACGATCCTTTTTTCCTGCTCTACTCTAGAAAGCATTTAAGTCACATTTTCTAAGGTTCTATCACTTATTATATATTTGCTATATATGTGGTATATGTGTGTTTTTTCTTTTTTGTAGCAAGGCCTGAAATGAGAAAACCTACAGTGTCAGAGGGTTCAACTTTGATTAACTTTTACCCTCTTAGGGATCAAATATCAAGCAGTTTACCAATGCTAGTGTTTTGTTTTTTTAAGTTATTATTTTTTGAACGTGTCTTATTGTTTAAATATTATTTTATTGATTTGAGAGAGAGAGAGAGGAACATCAATGTGAGAGAGAAACATCTATCGGTTGCCTCTCCTACATCCCCCAACCAGGGATCAATTCACAACTTAGGTATGTGCCCTGACCGGGAATTGAACCCACAACCTCTTGGTGCACGGGGCGACGTTCCAACCAAAAGAGCCACTTAGCCAGGGCAAGAGTACGTTTATCAAAGCTGGGAACAGTGCAACAAAGGAAGGGCTTAGGGAAGGAAAGGCAACAGGAAAGAGCCCAGAGGCGCTCTGCTTTGGCCCGCCAGGAACGTTAGAAGAAAGCAGTGAGCCGCCATGGGGCTGCTGTCAGCTCACTGAAAAGTCAGAAAAGGGGCCTTGGAGGCAGGCTCAGGGGGTGGACCCAGAGTAGCTGCCCTGCCCGTTGCTCCCCTGGCTTTAAGTCTTGTGGGAACCCTGGGAGTTTAGGCGAGAAAAGTGAAGGTGCACACCTGCAAGGGACGAAAGCCTGGGGGTGCCCCAGAGACACCCCCCGCCCCGTGTCAGTAAAACGGTGTGTAGCCCTTGCTGGACTGAGCCCCGTTCAGTACGGCAATGTCAGCCTCAGAGCTCAGCCTTCCTCTCTGAGTCCCAGCTGCTCACATTGCCCTCCCCTGCGGCCCGGGCCTTCCCAGGTGTCCTGTGACCCCACTGTGTTTCCAGGCTCCCCAACAGCCTCGGGAGGAGTGATGGCCAGCGTGTGTCCTTCCTCCGGGCAGCTTCCTCTCGGCACGGCCTTCTCCCCGCCCAGCGGCGTGTGCTCCGTGCTGTCGTGTCCTTACAAGTACAGCTCCCCGTGCCGCCATGTCTGACTCTGAGGTCGGGATGGTTTCCTGTCCATGGTTCTGTGTGCCGCGCCAGCACGGCCAAGGGTGAGCCTGAGAGGGGGCGGTGAAGGATTAGAAAAGACAGGCAAGAGAAGAAAGCTGGGTCTGGGTGGGACGCTGCCCTCTCTGATGGAGAGAGACAGCGCCACAGACTACAAGCCGTGTCTTTATTTTATAGCAGATTCCACGAGGCAAAGTGAGGGCGTGGTCAGGATGTTTACAACATTCTCGTGGGTTTGAATCCTACTCAATTACACGCACCTGAACTCTATCAAGCCCACATCACTCAGGCACGTGGGGCCACGTGTTCAGACCATAGGTTCAAGCTTACAACTACAGCTGCTGGCTATAATTGTGCTGGGAAGGCCCTGCCCTCCAAGCTGGGACTTGCACGTGGCCGTGAGAGGACGGTGCCCTCTCATTAGTCCGAGGCTTGAACCTGTCCAAACGCTGTAGCCGCGCTCCACAGTTCTGGCTCTTGAAGTGCCCAGAAAGCTCAGTTTTAATTTCCTTTTCTAGAAGGAACTTGGAAAATAAGTCTCCCCGGACGTGACTGGGGCCTCTGCTTGGAGAATATCACTCGGAGCACATCAGATGAGGCCCCTGGACTAGGAGCGCTTTTGTGTATGTCTGTGGTAACAAAAACACAAGGCAAAACAAAACAAATAAAACCCATAAGTCTACCCTCTTGACAATTTTAAAGATCACGGTACAATATTGTTAACTGTATGCACATTGTTGTACAATAAATCTCCAGAACTTCTTCATCTTTCATGACTGAAACTATGCCCATTAAACAACTCCTACTTCCCTTCCCCCAGTGCCTGGCAACCACTGTTCTACTCTCTGACGCCGTGAGTTGAAGTTCTTTAAATAGATACTTCATATACTCTAAGTGGAATCATGCAGTACTTGTCTTTTTGTGGCTGGATTATTTACTTAGCATAATGTCCTCCAGGTTCATCCACGTTGTGGCGGGTGACAGGATTCCTGTAGTAAGGTTAAATAATATTCCGTTGCAGGCATATACCATGTTTCGTTTATCCATCCACCTGTTGATGGACATGTAGGTTGTTTCCACATTTAGGCTCTTGTGACTAATGCTACAGTGGGCGTGGGGGTACACATATCTCGTCAAGAGCCTGTTTTAAATTCTTTTTTAAAAATATGCTTTTATTGATTTTTAGAGAGAGAGGGAGAGAGAGAGAAACATTGATGTGAGAAACATCTATCAGTCGCCTCCCGCACCCATCAGGAGTCAAACTAGCAACCTTTCAGTGCACTGGACAACGCACAGTCAACTGAGCCACACCAGCCAGTTTTGATGTATAACTACAAGTGAGGTTACTGAGTCACATGGTAATTCTAGTTTTCTTTTTGAGAAAACTCCACACTGTTTCCTATTGCAGCTGCACCATTTTACAATCCCATCAGCAGTGTGTACGGCTTCCAATATCCCCACATCCTCACCAACACGTCTTTTCTTTTTGATAGAGGTCATCCTAATGGGTATATCTCACTGTGACTTTGATTTGCATTTCTCTGATGGTTAGTGATGTTGAGCATCTTTTCATGTGCTTGCTGTCCATTTGCATGTCTTCTTTGGAAAAATGTATATTCAAGTCCTTTGCCCATTTAAAAAATTTTTTTGCTGAGTTGTACAAGCTCTTTACTAGTATATAGGCTGGCTATTAACCACTTACCAGATATGTGCTTTGCAAATATTTTCTCCCATTCCGGATGTTGCCTTCCTACTATTTTGGTTGTTTCTGTAGTTGCACATAAGTTTTTAAGTTTGATGTAGTCCCATTTGTCTGTTTTTTTATTTTGCTTTATGTTTTTTTTGGTGTTGTATCTAAGAATCATCGTCTATTCCAATATTAGGAAGCTTTCCCTTATGTTTTCTTCTAGTAGTTTCAAGTCTTAGATTTAGATCTTTAATCCATTTTTTAGTTAATTTTTGTAGCTGGCATAAGATAAGGGTCTGTCTTTATTCTTTTGCATGTGAATATCCAGTTTTCCCAACACCATTTGTTGAAAGGCTGCCCTTTCTTCATTGTGTTGTCTTGGCGCCCTTATTGAAAATGACTTACCATATACACAAGGGCTTATTTTTGGGCTTTCTGTTCTGTTGCATTGACCTCTACAGCTGTCTTTATGCCTGTACCATACTGTTTTGATTATTATAACTTTATAAGTTTTAAAATCAGGAACTACGCAGCCTCCAGCTTTGTTCTTCTTTCTCAAGATTATTGTGGCTATTCAGGATCCTTTGTGATTCCATGTGAATTTTAGTATAGCTTCTTTCTGTTTCTGCAAGAAATGATGTCACTCGTAGACCAGTGGTCCCAGAATCCCTGGATGGCATTTGGGGTGCTGAGGGTCCCCTGGAACTGTGTGTGCCTGCCTCCAGTCATTTTTGCTTGGTCTCTGCTCAGACATCGGAGGGTTCCCAGGAGCCTGCAGATTGGGCTCCTGATCACACATTCCATAAAGGTCAAAATGATGGCCATGGGCAATGGGTTTGTCATGATACAGGGGAAGTCACACACAGGCATCAAATCCAAAGGAGAGCATGGAATACAAATGTAGCCTGATTGCTAATTAGTATTGTTGCTGTTGGATTTTTCAGTTACCACTATTGACACTTTGGGGAAAATGTTGCTGTCTTGATCTGCACCCTTGCAGGCTTTATTAATTAGAAAGCAATATTCCATCAAATGATTATCACTTTAGTGTGTTTTGTCCTAAAATAGATACCTGTTTTTCTCAAAACCTATCTTTCTTTTCTGTTTGGGTCCCTGGTGGTCTATCATCTCAGACTGTAAGCCCCACAGGAACAGGACAAGTGTCATTTTTAATTGTTCATGTCTCGTCATGTTAGTGTGGGAGTTTGGTGATGAAGCTGTTACTGTGCCTGTTCCCTGGTGGTGTCTAAGCAGGTTGGGGGACAGCTTTACATGTGTTGACACATATTGTTCAGCAGCTTGCATTCTTTTTTTTTTTTATCCTCACTCGAGGATATTTTTTCCAATGATTTTTTAAGAGAGAGTAGAGAGGAGGGAGAAGGGAAAGAAGGAGAGAGAGAGAGAGAGAGAGAGAGAGAGAGAGAGAGAGAAACATTGATGTGAAAGACACATTGATTGGTTGCCTCCCGCACGTGCCCCAACTGCGGCTGGGTATCAAGCCTTTGACCAGGAATCAAACCCAAGACCCTTCATCCATGGGCCAGTGCTCTAACCACTGAGAAACCCGGCCAGGGCAGCATGTACTCTTAAGCACAATGGAACAAAAATCTTTTACAATAATTGTTAATGCAATCATTGTTAAAGACCTCTATGGACTGAACGTGTCCCCTCAAAATTCAAATGTTGAAGCCCTAATCCCCAGTGTAATAGTATTAGGAAGTGGGCCTTTGGGAACTAATTAAGTTTAGATGAGGTCATGAAGGTGGAGACCCTGGGATGGGACTAGTGTCTTTATAAGGAGAGGAGGAGACCAGGGCTCTTTCTCCCCACCAGGGGAGCACACAGTGAGAAGCTGCTGTCTGAAACCCAGGAAAGGGGCTCTTAGTAGACACTGAATCTACCAGCACCTTGATCTTGGCCTTCCCAGCCTCCAGAACTGTGAGAAATGAGAGTGCTGATTGAGCTGCCAGTCTGTGGTTTTCTGTGATAGTGGCCTGAACTAAGAGACACTTCCTGATTAAAACACAGTCAGTTAACAGGATCTTACACTTTACTTTTCCTAATTCAAGGAGCCTTTTCCTCCTGGAAACCGCCACCTGAATTGCAAACTTGAAGGCAATGTCTCCTTGGACCAGCAAAACAAGGTTGCCCATCTTGTGTTGGCTCCCCCCTTCCTCTCCCTTTGATGAGAGTGGCTATAACTTTGACCCGCTTCCCCTCCCTCCGGAACCTCTACTTTACTCAGGCGTCCAGAGGTATTTTACTCTTCAGAGTGTGCTGGCACTAGCATCGCTGGGCTTCAGGCATTAGAGGGGCTCACCCCAGCCAGGCCCACACTGGCATTTCCCCGGAGGAGCACCGGTTGCTTCAGGAGGTAACAGGCCTCATGAAAAGTTTTTTGTTTTGTTTTGTTTTTGTTTTTGTTTTTTAATATATTTTATTGATTTTTTACAGAGAGGAAGGGAGAGAGACAGAGAGTTAGAAACATCGATGAGAGAGAAACATCGATCAGCTGCCTCCTGCACATCTCCCACTGGGGATATGCCCGCAACCCAGGTACATGCCCCTGACCGGAATCGAACCCGGGACCTTTCAGTCCGCAGGCCGACGCTCTATCCACTGAGCCAAACCGGTTTTGGCTCATGAAAAGTTTTGATGGTCGGATGTGTTGGGGGCATCCAGAATTACACAGAATTTTAAAAGATCATTTTTTCCCCCCTGAAATGTCACTATGTCTTGTAGATCTGAGCAGAAGGTGGAGACAGTAGAACATGTATTGTTCTTCCAAACTTATTTGACTACATAATCCCTTTTCTCACAGGTCTGGGCTTCCTCTAAATCCACATTGTGAAAGATGGCATCTAGGAGGCACAAACCAGCTCCTATATCAGCTTTGCTGTTTTGAGTTTCTCCTACAAATAAATACATATAATAAGTGTTTCCATCCACTTCTAATTTCTAGAAAAAGTACAAATTAATAGGTATGATTCAGGCAGAAAGATGGGTGGTGGGTAAATGAGTGTCTATTTTATTACTCTTTGAACTGTACATATATTTTATGTGTACTCTTTTGTATGTACATTTTGCCAAAAATTATTTTTCTCTTGCTTTAATTCTATCATGGCTCTTATAATTCACATACCATTATTTGTTGACTCTAGAAATGGAGAAATGAGCTTCCTGAAGTTTTAAATAGTAACAAGCACCAGCTGGAGTGGTTCAGTTGGTTGGGTGCCATCCTGTGCACCAAGAGGTTGCTGGTTCAATCCCCGGTCAGGGCACAGGCCTGGGTTGCAGGTTCAATCCTCAGTTGGGGCGCAGACAGATTGATATTTCTCTCTCTCTTTCTCCCTTCTTCTCTCTAAGCATGTCCTTGGGTAATGTTTGTTTTTAAAAAAAGATTAATTAATTAATAATAAGCAAGACTAAAAGTTGTTCAGAATAGGTTTATTTTTATTTAACTTATGTACTATTTTAGATCTATTTCTTTCAAAATATATAGAGATTATAAGTCTTGGGACGCCTGTAAATATCACTCATTTGAACTGTGTGCCACAGAGAAGAAAACTTCACCTTCTATGTAAGGTCGTGTTCTTTCCAGGATATCTAGAATAGTGGTTGGGAACTCACAGTTGGAAATCAAGATCTGTATTCAAATCCCCGCTTCATTTCTTACCTGTATAATCCTGGGTAAATTCCTTCACCTCTCAAAGCTTCAGTTTCTGGATCTGTGGAACAGAGTTTGTTTGAAGGTTTAGATGGGATAATGCATGTAATGCTCTATAAACTATAGCCAATCATATAAAGTACTACCAACACCATTACTGAGTCTGGCCTTGTGAACTAGCAGGCAGAATGAATGAATGTTGATTTTCTGGGCAGCAAAAAGTCTTCCCACCCTCTACTTAGAATTTTTAAAATATGGTTTTATTGATTTTAGACAGAGAAAAAGGAAAAGGGATAGAGAGATAGAAACATCAGTGAGAGAGAATCATTGATTGGCTGCCTCCTGCACGCCCCCTACTGGTGATCAAGCCTGCAACCCCAGGCATATGACCTGACTGGGAATCTAACCCATGACCTCTTGGTTCCTGGGTTGATGCCCAACCACGGAGCCACACTAGCTGCCACCCTCTACTTTTTGGTGGTTACTTTTATGTGTCAATTTGGGTCACTCAGATATTATTATGGGTCTTTAAAAATGAGATTAACTGTTGAATCAATAGATTGAGTAAAGCAGATTGTTCTTCCTAATTTGGGAGGGCCTCGTCCAACTAGTTGAAGGGCTGGCTGAATAGAAAAGAAAGGCTGACACCCTCACTCCTGAGAGTAGGGGAACTCCTCCTGCCTGGCTACCTGAGCTGGAACACTGGTCTTTTCCTGCCTTCAAACTCAAAATGAAACATCTGCTCTTCTTCTTGAGTCTCGAGTCTGCTGGATTTGAACTAGAACTACACCATCAACTCTCCTGTGTCTCCAGCTTGCCAACTGCAGATCTTGGAACTTCTCAGCATCCATAATGGTCTGAGCTAATTCCTTCTAATAAACACACACACACCCTGTTGATTCTGTTTCTCTGAGGAACCCTCAACAACTTTTGAAGGATATTTTTAAATTACAATTAAGATAGTCAAGATGACTAGAAAACCAACCGCAGGACTGGTATGAGCGTAAAATATACAGTTACTCATGACTCCCGAACACGCCCCACTGGGCGGGAAGTCAAGGATGGAGTGAGGGTTAAAACTGAGAAAATACAATGTGTAAAGGCCAGAAGCTCATATAATGTAGCTATAGGACAACAGCACAAAAGGGGGGAAGGAATGGGGAGAGCATATTCAAAAAAGCAATTTTAACTGTTCTCAGTAATTTTAGCAATGGTGGTAGAATTCATGTTATTCTGAGACTATTGTGTATGTGATGTGGGATAAAGTAGATTATTAATAATGTGATATTCTCATTTTATCCTGCCCTCTGTTCTTGAGAAGTAGGCTCCTTGGCTAGAAGAAAAGACACCCTGATACAATGCACAGAAGGTTAAGTGAGAACCCTGAAATCCTGCGTTCTTTGCACAAGCCCGGGTGGCCTTCCCTTGTGCCCGCGTCCTGTGTGTTCTCGCACCCAGCATGACAGGGCTCCAGCTTACTGAGATTCCTCTCGCCTGAGAACTGCCCTTCCATTTGCCTCCCCAGCCTCCACTCCCGATGCCATGCTTATAACACATGAAAGGCCCACCAGCTGGAGTGTTTAAACACCTTTTACTAACCACATGCATGATGAAGTGGAGGAAGTAGGTCTGGAGAAAGAAAAACAAGAAGCTGCCCCATAGAGAAGGACTGTCTTGATCCCTGACAACTTTCTTATCCCTGGTTCCACTCCCTTCCGGGGGCCTGGCTGCATGGGTTTTTGTTCCTGGGCTCTGTGTGGGTTTTTGTTTTGTTTTTGTTAATCCTCACCCAAGGATATTTTTTTCATTGACTTTTAGAGAGAGTGGAAGGGAGGTGGGGAGAGAGAGAAAAAAACATCGATGTGAGAGAGACACATCGATGGGTGCCTCCCGAGCATGCCCCACTGGGCGGGAAATCAAACCTGCAGCCCGGGGACACGCGCTTGGCTGGCAACCAATCCGTGACCCTTTGGTGCAAGGGCCAACACTCTAACCACTGATCCATACCCACCAGAGCAAGGGCTCTGTGTGTTCTCATACTAAGCTTCCCTTTTCTGCTTAAACTTTCTTGAGAATTTGTTCTCACCTGTCAATTTGGAAAAGGTCTAGCTAATTCTTACTAAAGTATATATGACTAATAAAATGCCCTAAGATTTCTAAACAGAAACAAAGTCTTGATTTTGAGTTGAAAGTATCTGTAGGAACTCATGAGATATTATATTTTCATTTATTGACTGATCTATCAATCTATCAATCAATCTCTCTATCCTAGCTGTATCATCCAAAGAGGCCTAGAAACAATAACCAACCCAGTAGCAATGAGTACCTATAGTATTCAGATTGTAGTCTTGAAATATCATTTTCTAGATATTTCTAGATAAGCTTCTTGGAGAATGGTTGATTCTAGGTCTGGGGTAGGAAATAAACAAGATCAGCCTGAACATCTGTTTTACTGGATAGCGAGGAATTGATCAAAGACTACTGTGATCATGTCAAAAGACTCAGGATCCAACTTTAAAGGCTCCCACCAGGCAAAAATGAGACAATTTTAACTTCAAGTGGATAATAATTGTAACTGATTGAGACCATTGGCTGCATTCAAATTTGTGATTTCATATTATTATTTTCATCTGCAGCCCCGCTGGTGTGGCTCAGTGATTGAGCATCAACCTATGAACCAGGAGGTCACGGTTCCATTTCTGGTCAGGGTACATGCCCGAGTTGTGGGCTTGATCCCCAGTAGGGGGCATGTAGGAGGCAGCCAATCAATGATTCTCTCTCATCATTGATGTTTCTATCTTTCTATCCCTCTCCCTTCCTCTCCAAAATCAATAAAAATATATTTTTTAAAATTATAAGATAACTAGAGGCCCAATGCATGAATTCGTGCATGGTTGGGGGGGGGCTGCTGGCACCCGCCTTGGCTGGCATGGGGCCTGTGGGCTGGGGACAGCTCCTGTGTTGAGCATCTTCCCCCTGGTGGTCAGTGCATGTCATAGCCACTCGTCGTTCCACCAGCCTTTCCGCTGTTTAGTCAATTTGCATATTAGGCATTTATTATATAGGATAATAATGGCAAGTCCGTGCATACACAGACATATACAAACTCTTAAGATTCTAAATGTTATTTAAGAAGATACATGCAAATACTAAAACCTTAATTTTAAACTAGGGGTAGAAGAGTTCAGTGGGGTCCTCCCCCTAAATCTGGTTTGGTCCCAACCAACTATCACCTTGATTCTCTCAGAAAATGAAGGTGGTGGACAAGATTGATTCTTCTGAGCATATGTTCCAAAAAGGGTGTCTTGCAACAAGGTAGTTGTCAAAACTGATTTTAAGGTAGTTGTCAAAACTGAAGAAAAGATGTTGGAGGCAGCCTTGTGGAAGCAAGTGCCTGAGGCTCGCAGAGAGAGCAGCCAAAGTGTGGCATCTTTTTTGACATGCCCACTATTCTACGTAGGCTCCCAAGAGTAGGAGGAACCCACTCCTATCTCACAGTGTCCCTCTCCCCTCCCTTCCTGTCAGACCCAGCACTGAGCTAAAACCAGCATGTGAGTTCTGTCTGCCTTGCCTAGACCCTGCCTGGCAGCACCTGCATGGATCTTGCTCCCACTCCCCTTCAGGCCCAACCAGTTTTTCCGGAAGCAGCATGTACGCTTGTGGGTGAATTTAAATCTGAGTGACCTTCTGCAGGGTCATAGGCATGTACACTTTATCTCCACTGTGGTTCCAGACTTGCAAGCATTTTCGTGTGATTGTAATTTGTCACCATTCCCACCCTTCTCCCAGAGGCTCCTTTCCATGGGAAAGTCACCCCAGGCGTTCGCCTTCTTCCCCCAGCTTATGAGTGGCTCCAACAGGAGGCCCTGGCGTCCTCTGGCCAGTCCACTTAGCATCCTGCCTCCACCCACCCACCCCTTCTCCTCCTCCAAGACATGGAAACATCGATATGTATTAAAGTGAATTGTGGCATAAAGGAGATATTTTGGCAGTTCTGGAGTTTTTCTTAAACCCAACAAGGAACTCGGGTACTAGGAAAAACAAGCACCAGATGTCTGAACATATATAACTGTCACTGTCAAATAACTATCTCCGAAAACCCTTCCTTTAATATTTGCATGGTCTATGAATAAATATGGGTTAAGGGAGAAACCAAGATGGCGGCATAGGTTAATGCCGGAGATTGCTGCCTCCAACAACCACTTCAAAAAACAACTAAAAGACAGAACAGACATCATCCAGAACCACAGGAAGGCTGGCTGAGTGGAAATTCTACAACTAGGAGGAAAGAGAATATCATACCCAGACTCAGAGGAGGCGCAGTGCTGAAGTGAAATACTGAGGTGTGGAGTGTGTGCGGAGCGGGCTGGAGGCGGAGGGCGTGGTTGTTGTTTTCAATCGGGAGGGAGTTTCAGACTCTGAGCTCCAGGTTCGGGCGAGTCTCTGGGGACCCAGACTCAAACGGGAGAAGCGGGACTGTCTGGCTTCGGTCGGAACTCGAAGGCAGCTTTCTCTCCCAGGTTTGCAGCGGTTGCTGGGACTCTGTGAGGCAGAACCCGTAGGGATGGAACTGAGAGCAGCCATAACTGCTCGCTCCGGCCCACCCTGTAGATCCCCGGGGACCCGCCCTGCCCAAGCCCTGCGCAGAGCCATTTGCCGGATAGCCTCAGGCAAACGCTAGATTAGCACCGCCCTAGAGATCCAGCACAGAAGCTCTCCCACTGCAGACACAGCGGACTCTCACAGCCAGTTAGCCTGGAGGTCAAATCACCCCCGGTATTGCCAACAACAATCAAGGCTTAACTACAACAAGACTGCGCACAAAGACCACTAGGGGGTGCACCAAGAAAGCATAAAAAATGTGGAGACAAAGAAACAGGACAAAACTGTCAATGGAGGATATTGAGTTCAGAACCACACTTTTAAGGTCTCTTAAGAACTGTCTAGAAGCCGTCGATAAATGTAGTGAGATCCTCAAGAAATCTAATGAGACCCTCAATGTTATGATAAAGAACCAACTAGAAATTAAGCATACACGGACTGAAATAACGAATACTATACAGACTCCCAACAGCAGACCAGAGGAGCACAAGAATCAAGGCAAAGATTTGAAATGCGAAGAAGCAAAAAACACCCAACCAGAAAAGCAAAATGAAAAAAGAATCCGAAAATACGAAGATAGTGTAAGGAGCCTCTGGGACAGCTTCAAGCGTACCAACATCAGAATTATAGGGGTGCCAGAAGATGAGAGAGAGCAAGATATTGAAAACCTATTTGAAGAAATAATGACAGAAAACTTCCCCCACCTGGAGAAAGAAATAGACTTACAGGTCCAGGAAGCGCAGAGAACCCCAAACAAAAGGAATCCAAAGAGGACCACACCAAGACACATCATAATTAAAATGCCAAGAGCAAAAGACAAAGAGAGAATCTTAAAAGCAGCAAGAGAAAGAAACTCAGTTACCTACAAGGGAATACCCATACGACTGTCAGCTGATTTCTCAACAGAAACTTTGCAGGCCAGAGGGAATGGCAAGAAATATTCAAAGTGATGAATACCAAGAACCTACAACCAAGATTACTTTATGCAGCAAAGCTATCATTCAGAATTGAAGGTCAGATAAAGAGCTTCACAGATAAGGAAAAGCTAAAGGAGTTCATCACCACCAAACCAGGATTATATGAAATGCTGAAAGGTATCCTTTAAGAAGAGGAAGAAGAAGAAAAAGGTAAAGATACAAATTATGAACAACAAACATGCATCTATCAACAAGTGAATCTAAGAATCAAGTGAATAAATAATGTGGTGATCATAATAGAATCAGGGACATAGAAAGGGAATGGACTGACTATTCTTGGGGGGGAAAGGGGTGTGGGAGATGCAGGAAGAGACTGGACAAAAATCTTGCACCTATGGATGAGGACAGTGGGTGGGGAGTGAGGGCGGAGGGAGGGGCGGGAACTGGGAGGAGGGGAGTTATGGGGGGGAAAAAAAAGAGGAACAAATGTAATAATCTGAACAATAAAGATTTAATTAAAAAAAATAAATAAATATGGGTTAAGTGTGCCCAAAGCCATTTCTTTCTTTTTTTTTAATATATTTTATTGATTTTTTACAGAGAGGAAGGGAGAGAGATAGAGAGTTAGAAACATCGATGAGAGAGAAACATCGATCAGCCACCTCCTGCACATCCCCCACTGGGGACGTGCCCGCAACCCAGGTACATGTCCTTGACTGGAATCGAACCTGGGACCTTTCAGTCCACAGGCCGACGCCCTACCCACTGAGCCAAACCGGTTTTGACCCAAAGCCATTTCTAAGTAAGTAGCAGCACTCTTGGTGTAGAGCAAGCATGGCAAACTCAAAGGCTAACACCCACCAAATAAAGGAGGCATGTGGCCTGCGGGCCGTGAGTTTGACATGCTTGGTGTAGAGCAGGGCTCCTCAAACTTTTTAAACAGGGGGCCAGTTCACTGTCCCTCAGACCGTTGGAGGGCCAGACTATAGTTAAAAAAAAAATAACTATGAACAAATTCCTATGCACACGGCACACATCTTATTTTGAAGTAAAAAAACAAAACGGGAACAAATACAATATTTGTATTTGCATGGGACCTGTGGGCCGTGAGTTTGACATGCTTGGTGTAGAGTGTCTGCTGTCAGTATGATTGTGCCGAGGAGACACAAACACCAATTTGAAAGTTGCAAACATTCTCTATTCTCCTGATATGTATTTCAACTTTTGGGGTTTCTCTTCTTTCAAGGTAAAAAGGATAAAATAGAAGGAGGGGTACACACCTCTAAAATGAGGCTTTTGGGTATCAGAAATAGAGTTAGGAGATTTGGGGCATATGCACACAGATTAAAAAAATGTTGACTGTACAGGGAATATAGTCAATAATATTGTAATAACTGTGTATGGTGTCAAATGGGTACTAGATTTATCTGGGTGATCCATCACTTCGTAAGTTACATAATTGTCTGATCACTATGTTGTACACTTGAAACTAAAACAACGTTATATGTCAACTGAAATTGAAAAATTAAAAAAAAAACTTTTTAAAAAAGCTGATTTCTATTCAGTTCCAAGTGAGTGTTGTTAATGTCTTCAAATGGGTCAAAATGACTGAAGTACTGAGATCCAAAATGACTGAAATAATCCTCTGTCTTTGTCTGGGTATCAAAGTTGTGGGTATTATTGTACATTTCAGCATCTAAGTCCCTTGTCCCTCCTGGTTCTCGTTTGTCTCTTGAATGAACTCCCTGTGCCCGTGTTCCCACAGCAGAGCTTCCTGTTGGCTGGTAGGTGGCCTCGGTGCTGTGTGAAGCATCGCAGGCTGAGACCCGGGTGCTGTGAGTCGGGAATTCTGATGCCCACATCCATCACGGTGATTAGTCTCTTTTCCTGCCACTTCCTGTTCCTAGTCGATCAACGGGCTAAAAATGCCCCCATATCAGTAACTGTTACCAGGCCATCTGCACACAGAGATCACGCCGCTTAGGTTTACAAGTGAATACCCAAAGCTAACATCTGTCTGTTGCTGCCGTGATATATGTAGCAATCCACCAGCATCAATGGGCCAAAGATTCATTAAGGCGGCCACCGACTCTGTTAGTGTGTGGATCCTATTGACAAACGATGGCTCTCTTTCCATTGAAATATGGTACTTGCTTCGGTGAATCCTAATGTACAGGTTTCGACATCATAATTGCATACTCTCAACAGGATAATCAAGCTTCTATAAATTGTTTATATCCATTGTCTCCATTTCATAACTTCCCATTTATTCCTCAACTCTGGCCCCCATCACTCTATAGAAACATCTTTCTCCAAGGTCAGATCTAGGGTCCTCTGACTCACTAGACCCAGTGGGTATCTTCAGGCTTCATTCCTTTTTTAAAAACATATTTTTATTTATTTCGGAGAGGAAGAGAGAGATAGAAACATCAATGATGAGAGAGAGTCATTGATCGGCTGCCTCCTGCACGCCCCACACTGGGGATTGAGCCCACAACCTGGGCATGTGTCCTGACCGGGAATCAATCCGTGACCTCCACGCTCAACTACTAAAAGCCATGCCGGCCAGGCGAGGCTTCATTCTTGACTTCCCGGCAGCATTCAACCCAGCGGGGCACCCTCTCTTTCCTGAAACACCCTCATTTTTTAACTTTTTGAAAATCCCCTCTACCAATATTCCTCCTCACTTTCTGACCTAACCGCTCTGGCTGCTTTGTGGGCTCATCTCCATTCCGTCCTTGAGTTTGAGGTACTCACGCTCTCTCCTGGGCCTCTTTCTCTCTTACTGTATGCTGTATCCACCAGCCACCTGTTCTTGCTCACTGTTCCAAGTATCACATATGTCAATAATCTCACACACAAATCTCTGGCCCAGGCCTCACCCTCTGAATTATGGGCCCTTGTATTCAACTGCTAATCAATATCACCACTCGCATGTCTCAAAGATATTTCCAATTCAAAATGTCCAAAACTCATGGTGAAAAAGAAGGAGGTGGGAGAAAGAAGAAGGGAAAGGAAAGGAAGAGGAGGAGAAGGGAAGGGAGGAGAAGGGAAAGGAAGGAACAAACAAGCAAGTATGGCTTTTTGGGCTCCATCCCTGTCACAGTGCACACGACCGCCATCCTCCCAGCTCCACAGGCCACATACCGGGATTCTTGCTTAACACCTTTTCCTCCCCAAGCCGGGATTCTAGTCAATCACCAGTCCTGCTCCCTTTACCTCCAAAATGCCTCTTCTTCTCTCTATTTCTACTCAGTCTCCTTAGTGCCCAAAATGAGGTGATAACTAACGTTATCTTGTGCCTGGACTATTGCAATAACCTCCTTTCCCCAAACCACCATTGCCCTCATTCCAACCCAACACTGCTTGCATCCTTCAATAGCTTCCCTCTGCTCTTCAGATAAAGACCCACATCCTCAACACAGCCATAGGCCCTGCATGGTCCAGCTGTTGTCCTCCTCTCTGATCTTCATTTCCCAGAACACTCTCCCTTCACATACGATTTTCAGTTCCTTATTTAGCCCTGCTTCCCTGCCTACCACAGGGCCTCTGCACGTGTTGCTCCCTCTACCGGAAATGCTCTAATGCTCCCCCTCCCCTGCCTCCACCCCACTTTGCCTATGTAACTTCTCATTCTTTGGAGCTTCTCTATTGTGACTTCCTCAGGGGAGCAGCCTCCCTGACCCCTAGAGTAGATCAGTTGGCCTGTCATAAGCTCTCACAATGAGATGTGCCTCATCTCTATGGCACTCCTGTCTCTGTGTGATCATCTATCTACTGGTGCAGTGATTTAATTAATAGCTGTCTCCCCATTAGCCAGTGGGTGGAGGCTGTGTCTAATCCTGCTTACCTCTGTACCCTCAGCTGAGTGCGGGAATCTTACCTATTACAAATATTGAAAATGTTTAACAACAAAAGTAGCATTTCCATTTTGCTTTAAGGAAGCATTTAATGGGTTTGTATTTACATTTCCTTAAATGATCGAAATGTGGAGGTTCCCTACTCTTACCTCTTTTCTTTTGGTGTGTGTTTCAGTCATGGGTGGATCTACAAAAATGAGGGCATGGTGGGTACCCAAGAAGTCAGAGTTTGCAGTAAGTGGTACTTTTGATGTCCAGGTCATATTTAAACTTTGAATGTCCCAGGTGGTTGTGGCACTGGTTCTCACTGCTTCCACGAATGTCTCTCAAGAGACTGCCACTTGTTTCAGGGGACTGTGAACCATGCTACCCACACATACCTCCCAATTCTGGACATTCAAAAAAATACACACACACACACACACACACACACACACACACACACACACTAGAGGCCCAGTGCACGAAATTTGTGCATGGCGGGGGGGGGGTCCCCTCAGCCCAGCCTGCACCCTCTTGCAATCCTGGACTGCTGGCTCCTAACCGCTCGCCTGCCTGCCTGATCGCTCCTAACCCCTCTGCCTGCCTGATTGGCCCTAATCACTCGCCTGCCTGCCTGACGCCCCTAACTGCTCACCTGCCTGCCTGATGCCCCTAACCACTCGCCTGCCTGCCTGATCGCCCCTAACCACCTCTGCCTCGGCCCCCTCACCCGGGACCCAGGCTTCCCTCCCTCTGGCTGGCCGCAGGCACTCGGAACCCCAGGCGGCTTCACCCAGGCTCTGGCTTTGTCAGGAAGGATGTCCAGAATGATGTCCAGAAGATGTCCGGTCTATCGGTCTAATTAGCATATTACCCTTTTATTAGTGTGTGTATGTATCCTATCTAATAAAAGAGAAACATGGTAATTAGCGTACATCTGCTACCCTTCCCATTGGCTAATCAGGGTGATATGCAAATTAACTGCCAGCCAAGATAGCGGCCGGCAGCCAGGCAGCTTGACACTAACATGAGGCTTGCTTGCTTCAGTGACGGAGGAAACCAACGTTCCCCACCTGCCTTGCTGGCCTCTGAGCCTGCAGTTTGAAACATTGTTACAAATATAGAAGCTAAACAAAACCCCAGAAACCTGCTTTCAGCCAGCCGGGATCTCAGAGCTGGAGTTGATACAGTGTTTCGATTATAGAACCCAAACAAACCTGCTTTCAGCAGCAGAGGCATCAGAGCTGGAGCCAGAGCTAAAGCTGGCCCAGAATAAAAAAAGAAAAAGAAAAAAAGGAGCAGTTGGGAGCTTCAGTCTCCCGCCAGCCTGAAAACAGCCCTCAGCCCCTCACCCAGACTGGCCAGGCACCCCAGTGGGGACCCCACCCTGAAGGGTGTGTGACCAGCTGCAAACAGCCATCATCCCCTCACCCAGGCTGGCCAGGCACCCCAGTGGGGACCCCCACCCTGATCCAGGACACCCTTCAGGGCAAACCAGCCGGCCCCCACCCATGCACCAGGCCTCTATCCTATATAGTAAAAGGGTAATATGCCTCCCAGCACTGGGATCAGCATGACAGGGGGCAGCGCCCAAACCCCCTGATCGCCCTGTGGCTCTGTGTGTGACAGGGGGTGGGGCCACAACCTCCCTATCCGCCCTGCTCTGTTCGTGACAGGGGAAGGCGCCCCAACCCCCTGATCAGTTCTGCTCTGTGCCTGATAGGGGGGAGCTCCCCAACCCCCTATCGCCCTGCGGCTCTGTGTGTGACAGGGTGCGATGCCCCAATACCACCCCCATGGGCCCTGCTTTGTGTGTGACGGGATAGAGCCATAACCTCCCCATCGGCCCTGCCCTGAGTGTGACAGTGGCGGCGCCCCAACCCCCTGATCAGCCCTGCTCTGTGGATGATAGAGGGCGGCGCCCCAACCCCCTGATCGGCCCTGCTCTGTGTGTGACAGGGGGTGGTGTCCCAACTCCCTTATCGGCCCTACTCTGTGAGTGACAGTGGGGAGCTCCTCAACCCCCTGATCGGCCCTGCTCTGTGCGTGACAGGGGGCAGCGCCCCAACCCCCTGATTGACCCCACCCTGTGCGTGACAGGGAGTAGCACTGCAACCCCCTGATGGGCCCTGCTCTGTGTGTGACAGGGAGTGGCACGGCAACCTCCCCATCGACCCTGCCTTGAGTGTGACAGGGGGCGGTGCCCCAACCCCCCAATCGGCCCTACCCTGAGCGTGACTGAGGGTGGCATCGCAACCTCCCAATCCGCCCTGCTCTGTGCATGACAGGGGGCGGCGCCCCAACTCCCCAATCAGCCCTGCTCTGAGCCCGACCAGGGGCTGCACCTAGGGATTGGGCCTGCCCTCTGCCACCCGGGAGCAGGCCTAAGCCAGCAGGTCGTTATCTCCCGAGGGGTCCCAGACTGCGAGAGGGCACAGGCCAGGCTGAGGGACAAATTTTTGTGCACCGGGCCTCTAGTATATATATAAAATTGATTTCATAGAATAAGGAAGAAGGAGAGAGAGAGATAGAAATATCAATGATGAGAGAACATTGATAGGCTGCTTCCTGCACGCCCCCCACTGGGAACTGAGCCCGCAACCCGGGCATGTGCCTGACCAGGAATCGAACCATGACCTCCTGGTTCATAGGTCGGTACTCAACCACTGAGCCACGCCAGCCGGGCTGAACATTTTATCATCATGTTTTCACAACCTGACAACCCAGAGGTCAATCAAGGGCATAAAAAATGCAATGATCTCTAATGACAAGCACCTGATACATTGAAGTCACCGGGTGTGGACCCAGCATACCACGCCCGCCCTCTCTCCTGGGTCAGCTCACGCGCTGATACCCAGCTGGCACTGTCCTCGCTGTTCTTGCCTCTCCCACCTTACCAGTCTGTAGCTGCCACTTTCTTACTGCTCCGGCCACTGACTGCCAAAAAGAGACCAGGGCCACTACCCTTTCAACTGACACTCAGCTGCAGCTGCCCTCCCCCTTCACTGTGGGGGAGGGCGATGGTTCCTTCGCCGTCACTAAGCCCAGCTCTCTTGAGTCTGGGCCAAACCCTGAACAGTCTGGCTTGTGAGCAGAACACTAGCTAATTTCCCTGGATACTGTCCATGTAACCCAACCCTCTCCTACTTGCCCCCACTTCTCCCCCCACCCCCCCAGCTTGCTTCTCTCTGAAGATTGGGGTAGCATTTTTCTTTTCCTTTTTTTTTTAATTAATCCTCACTCGAGGATATTTTTTCCCATTGATTTTTAGAGAGAGTGGAAGGGAGGGGGAGAGACAGAGAGAAAAACATCGATGTGAGAGAGACACATTGATTGGTTGCCTCCAGAGGTACCCCTTGACCAGAATTCAGGCCGACGCTCTAACCACTGAGCAACCAGGTGGGGCTGGGGCAGCGTTTTTCCACCTTTCTTATTCCGGAGAGTTAATTTTGGAGCGTCCAGAGCCCAGCCTTGAACCCAAGAGGCTTCTGCTATTTCCCCCGGGACACACAGCTGGGCCTTCGAGTGGGGGGAGATCTTCGATACCAGCTCTGTTACCCTAGACCCTGCGGTGGCCAGCACAACCCAAGCTGCACTCTTCCCGCTGCGGAGACTCTCCTGTCCCCTCACCCTCGCGCGGTCTGTGCCTCCTCAGCGCAGTGGTTACTTTCTCGGGGAGCCTCCTCTGACCCGCAGCCCAGATCGGATCGCTCTGTGCTTTGCTCTCCTCTCCTCGGGAGCTCTTACTACAGTTTGTAATTCTATATTTGATTTCTATCTACATCCCCCTCTAGAAGATAAGGTCATCGAAGGCAGCAATTCTGTCTCTTTTGCCCACCATTGTGTCCCCAGCCACCTGCACAGCATCTGGCCATGATAGGGGCTCCATAAGCATGTGTTGGCTGAGTGGATAAACCATGATTCTCTTCATGATGTGTCCATCTTTTGAGTGCCTGTCTTCAATAAACCCATTTCTCTATGATGGCGAACAAAACGCTCTGGGGAGCAGTCATTAACCAGCATGCACTGCATGCGTTAGCACCACAATATTGCTACGTGTGGGTTTGATACTCCAGCCCCATATTTTATTAAAGTATTTCGTTCAGAATGGTAAAAAACACTCTGGTACCGGCTTGCTGGCGGGAAGTTAAACCTGGCTCTGGGGGAAAGGGTCATGTTACGGCACTGCAGATAAGTGAGGGCACCAGTGCCAGGCGGGGAGGAGGCTGCAAGGGGCCCTCGCTCCCGCCTGGGGACATTCTACCTCCTTCCTTCCGCTGTGCGGATGGCAGAGGACTTGAAGAAGGGGTGGACAGTTCCAGAACCAACTGGCAGCTATTCCTACGATCCCGACAGTCATGAGGTGGCCCTTTGGAGGGATCTCAGCAGGGAACTGTGGTTGGCTTCAAACATTTCCCTATTTGCCTTGTGGTTTGTCGAGTCATCACACCCTGTGTTGCTGGAAGATGACAACAATATGTTTGACCCCAAATGACAACAAAGCAGCTGTGATGTAGAGGGATGAGGCTGGCCTTAGAGTGAGAACCATTATCCAGTTCACTGGTTCTCAGTACAAGTCACACCTCAAGAATGAACGCCCGGGGAATGGAAGGAAAAGCTCCTGGGAGCATGTGGTCAAGGTTATGGGCTGCCATAGGTGACTGCTGCGCTGAGCACTTTGCATGCATTATCTCATTTAATCCCACAATAGCCTATGAGGGTTCGTTCTGGTCATCACCTTTTTTCAGGTAATAAAACCAAGAGTCAGAGTGAAAAAAAGTGTGCCTGAGATAACACATTGAGCAAATGTCAGAGCCAGGATTTGAAACCAGATCTGTTTGACTCCACATGGACCCACTTAACCCTGGGACACACTCACTGCCCATCAGGAAAGCTGGGTTTGAGCCCTTGTTCTTCCATTACGGCGGTGTGCCTCGGAATAATTACTTCAGTTCTATGAAAGTTTGCCCTGGCCAGTGTTTCTCAATGGTTAGAGCATCATCCCTCACATGAATGGTTGCAGGTTTGATTCCCAGTCAAGGGCATGTGCCTGGGTAGCAGGTTCCATCCCTGGCCATGGTCGGGTGCTGTGCAGGAGACAACCAATTGATCCACTTGATCTGTCTCTTTCAAATCTCTCTCTCTCTCTCTCTCTCTCTCTCTCTCTCTCTCTCTCTCTCTTTCTCTCTCCCTCCCTTCCACTCTCTCTAAAAAAATAATGGAAAAATATCCTAGTGAGAATTAACCCCCAAACAGTTTTATTATCTGCAAAATGTAAATGCTATCTATGGTGGAGGGTTTCTGTGAGGATTAAAAGAGGCAATGTGGATGAACTGTGCTAATACAGCAGCCACCAGCCACATGTGGCTACGAAACACTTGGACTGTGACTAGTCTGAATTGAGATTTGCTGCAAGTGTAGAATATACACTGGATTTTTGAAGACTTAGTATGAGGAAAAATGCAAAGTATTTTATTAATTTTTCATATGGAATATATGTTGCAATGATAGCATACTAACATTAATTTCACCTGTTTCTTTTTCCTTTGTTAAATGTGGCTGCTAGAAAGTTAAAACAACATATGTGGCCCTAGCTGGATGCTCAACTGCCGGCCAGGCCTGACCCAGATTCTTTATTCAGGTAACTGGGCAGTAAGCTGCATGTCATGGAGTACAAGAATCATGTTTCCCTTACACATAATAGAAATGATCCCCATTTAATCAAATGTTGTCTTCTACTGTTAATCAAATGTTGGTTGTCCCAAGTCATAATATCTGAAATATCTGAATCATTGTTTCAAACCACAGCCTATCAAAGCATATCATATTAGTGATGCCTACATTTCATCTTGTTACTTCTGACCCATCATTCCAGTCTAGATCACTTTGGGTCCTGATACTCTGCTTAAGCATCGTGCTGTCCCTCTGAGATTTCTTTTAAACCTCCTGTTGTTCATTCAGGTCAGTCAATGAGACTAGGACTCAAGACAGAACAAGCAACTAAATTATAAGCCTCCGTTAGGACAGGGGGCCACACTCACAGAGCTAAAAAGAGGACTGATCTACATGCCCTATTAGAGTTCTATTACAGGACATCGCAACTTACATGGAAACTATTTTTGCTGTAGCGAGGGCAACACTACCTATGTCACACAAAAGCCCGCCACTGCAGAGGCTGGACACGCAGAAGGCTGCTTCTCCCTCACGTAGCAGGGCAGTGCTAAAGTTCCTTCCCGTGGCTCAGGCCCGGGCGCTTCTTCCCTCGCCTGGCTCTGCCATCTCCTAGGACTTTGTCCTCCTCTTCAGCCGACCAGCAAAGAGAGCGCTTGGGAAAAGCACCACAGTCCTTCAGCCGGGCCTGAAAGTGGTATACAATGGCGTTTGTTCACGTTCCATCAATGCAAATGGAGCACACGGTCCCACCCGACATAAGGGAAGCTAGAAATACAATTCCTGTGTGGGAAGCCCCTTTCTAGAATACATTATACTGTGAAAGAGGATCATGAAGTCTGATAGTCCGCTCTCCATTCCTACTGCCTAATAAATGGTAATTATTTCCATAAGAATTAACGCAAAAATGTCTAGATGTATTTTCATACTTCAGCATACAACATTACCCATTATCACTGCCCTCAAACACATTAAATAACACTTAAAATGCATTGCATAAACTAACAGAAATAATAAAAGACTGTAACCACTTATATGTTAGAGGGACACTGCGCTATTGCACCAAAGGCAATGATCATAAAAGGGTACCCCCAGACGGAATGAGTTAGTCATAGGAGGATAAAGGAGGGAGTGACAAGATGACCAGCCTCTACCTCTTTTCCCTGCATTAAAGGGGCAGATGCAGAAAGAGGAAAGGTCAATCAATTCAAGGAAGGCTGTAGTCTCTGTCTTATAAACCTTCGAGTTGGTAAAGAAGTAGTCATCTTTCTTCCTTTTTCAATTTCAGTAACAAAAATTAAATGGTTATTCATATTTGCTCTCTCTTGGCCAAAGTTTCTGGATGACTTTCCAGCTAAATAACTTAGAAAGATCGCTTAATACCTAAATTGTCATATTAAGAAGTATAAAATTATAGTAAATGTTAAAGGGTAAACATGAACAATGACCCCTCAATTTCTTTATATTACCCACAGTGCCTAACAGTGCCTCCCCACAGCAGGCACCTACTAAATATCTATTTATTTTTTATTAACTAAGATGTATCCAGTCCAGCCAGTGTGGCTCAATGGTTAAGCAACAACCTATGAACCAGGAGGTCACGGTTCAATTCCTGGTCAGGGTACATGCCCAGGTTGTGGGCTCCATCCCCAGTAGGGAGCGTGCAGGAGGCAGCTGATCAATGATTCTCTCTCATCACTGAGTTTCTATCTCTCACACTCTCCCTTCCTCTCTCTGAAATAAATAAAAACATATTATTAAAAAAAGATGGATCCAGAGTTTGTTATGATTGTATTTTACCTGAGTATTCTCTTCTAAAGTATTTATTTTAATAGTTTTATGTATATTATAGACATCAATTCCCCATTATGGGTATTTCTTTCTTTGATGTGAAAAGGGTACATTCTATAAAACTATGAGGTTTTCCTATGTCTTTAGTTCTGAATCTGCTACCCAGCTCTGAATCTGGCAATTGGTTAAGGAACTAAATTTCTGTTCTTTACATGATTGAAACATAATAAATAAAATGTCTAAAAATATGGACATTTTTCTGTATAAAAAAGCAGTCACTTTGTTCATATCATGCTTATTTACCTATGTGCTAATGTGGGGAATGGAAGGGGATCAATATTATGCAATAAATGCTTTGTATTCTTATAAAATTTTAATATGTTCTGCTGGGGATTTTGTGGGGTTTTTTTGTTTTTATTTTGTTTTCACTTCCGCAACACGTATTGCCCCCCCTCCTCATGATTTTTTAAATTAAGTTTATTGAGATAAGATTGGTTAATAACATTATATACATTTTAGGTATACAACGTTATAATACGACATCTGTATACTCAATTCTGTGCTTACCCCCCAGAGTACGTCCCACACATTGGATCCCTTGTACCTTCTTCATCCTCTCCCAACTCTCCTTCCCCTCTGATAACCACCATCCTGTTGTCTGGAACTATGAGTTTGGTTTTTGTTTGTTTTGCTTGTCGCTTTTTGATTTATATCCCACCTATAAGTAAAACCATACAGCTCTTGTCCTTTTCCATCTGACTTATTTCACTTAGCATACTCTCAAAATCCATCCATATTGTTGCAAGGACAAAATGTCATCTTTTTTCTGGCTGAGTAGTATTCCACTGTACATATGTGCCATATCTTCTTTATCCAATCATCTATCGAATGACACTTAGGTTTTTCCATGTCTTGGCTACTGTAAATAATACTATGTTCTGCTGTTTTAAGAAGCTCCTCCTTTAAAGTGGGAAGACCACCCTAACTGGTTTGGCTCAGTGGATAGAGTGTCAGCCTGCAGACTGAAAGGTCCCAGGTTCGATTCCGGTCAAGGGCATGTACCTTGGTTGCGGGCACATCCCCAGTAGGGAGTGTGCAGGAGGCAGCTGATCGATGTTTCTCTCTCATCGATGTTTCTAACTCTCTATTCCTCTCCCTTCCTCTCTGTAAAAAATCAATAAAATATATTCTTTAAATAAATAAATAAATAAATAAATAAATAAATAAATAAATAAATAAATAAATAAATAAATAAAGTGGGAAGACCTTTTTAATCTACATCTAAATCCCAGAAGCCACACACAAAAATGATTGACATATTTAACCACATTAAAAAGAAAACAGCCGAAACCGGTTTGGCTCAGTGGATAGAGCGTTGGCCTGCGGACTGAAGGGTCCCAGGTTCAATTCTGGTCAAGGGCATGTACCTGGGTTGCGGGCACATCCCCAGTAGGAGGTGTGCAGGAGGCAGCTGATCGATGTTTCTCTCTCATCGATGTTTCTAACTCTCTATCTCTCTCCCTTCCTCTCTGTAAAAAATCAATAAAATATATTTTTAAAAAATTAAAAAAAAAAAAAAGAAAACATTCCTGCATGACAAAAATACCATAAGCAAAGTCAAAAGGCAATGTAAAATTTGGGAAATATTTGCAAATTGCATAACTAAAAGCTAATTTCCCTGTTATATAAAGAACTCTTAGAAAAAAAACAAAAACTAATAGTCCAATAATAGAAAAGTGAGCAAGGGATATAAAAGACTATACATAGTAAAGAAATGCAATGAGTCTTAAATATATGAAAAGATGTTCAACCTCATTCATAAGTATAAATTAAAACTGTACTGAAAAAGAAAAAGAAAAAACAAACAAAGCTCCACTTACTGAAAATATTTTTCACTACGTGTATGCAGCAGAAATCGGAGCCTTTGATAACACACTCTGCAGGTGAGCGTGGGGATCGGCGGGTGTTGCGGAACAACCTCTGCAGAGCATAATTTGACAATATCTCTTAAGACCAAAAATGCACTTACCTTCCCGCCCAGCAATTCCGCTTTTAGGAATTTACCTCAGAGATATAACTTATGAGCAAAGTGACATGCATACTAGATGATTCATTGTATTATTGTTTATAATAGCAAAAATACTGGAAACAACCTAAATGTCCACCGATAAGAGGGCTGGATCATTAATGTATGGTCCATTCATACAGTAGCACACTATCACATTGTGGAAAAAACTTTTTTCACGTGGAAGCTTTCTGTGAGCGGTTATGGAAAGACCTTCAAGATACACAAAGGGGAAACGCGAGACACAGCGCAGTGTGAATACTATGCTACATTTTTGTATAAAAGAGGGGAGTGTTCCCATGTGCTCATTAGAACGTAAAGAAACTCTGGGATCAGACTAATAACAGTGGAGGAGAGCAGCAGAGAACTGGTGGATGAGAGATGCCAGAGGAGGAAGGCTATTTTTATTATTTAAATTCTTTATTGTTTAATGTATTACATAAGTCTCCTTTTCCTCTCATTGACCTCTCCGCGGCCGCCTGAGGAGGAAGACTTGTGTGAAAAAGTTTCATGTATCCTCTGATGTTTGAACCTCGTTAATGTATTGCCCATTCAGTAAGTTACACTTTAAAAAGTAACAGGATCTTGGTGAACTTTTAATTCAGCGTTGGTAAAATGACATGGGCTTAGGGAAATGTGACTTTTCACACCCAGCGACATAATTGTATGGTGCCGATCATCTTCATGGCTCGTCTTGTGCCCACGTCTCTTCTCCCTAATGAACCTGCCAGCCCGCGCCTCTGCTGGAGCCTGTGTCTAACCTGGGCTCCCAGTCGGGTCTAAGGACAGCTTGTTGGCTCATGAGGCCTCTCAGATTTTCATCACAAGCACTTACTTATGTGTTTTCCACTTTTTCCTTTCAAGTAATTCAAAATATTAGAACGAAAGGACAAGTTAAGTAGAAACTTGACAGGTAAATTGGGCCTCCTGAGAGTGCATCTTCAGGTTTAAAAAAAAACACACAAACTAGTTTCCATCTCATTGGGAAAATGTGTTTGCTTTCTATTCAGTCAATTCCCTATTGTATGTTAGATGGTATTTTCTGGTTCAAATGACTGTCTGCACCAAATGCCAACATTTAACATTTTTTCCCTCGCTGTGAAAAATCCATTTCCTCCACTCCTGTTGCAAGGCCGGCAACTCTCCCGTTAGAATCTGCGAGTCTTTCCAACTAAAGGATAATTCAGCTGAGATGTCTGATTTTACGATACAAATGTGATCTCACTTCTCCATGTGAGCTGCTTCCTGAAAAATCACTTAGTGGAAGAAAGACAAAAAAACCCCGCAAGTCTCCGGCGCGTGCTGCGCGGTGCTGACCACTAGGGCTGGCGGCGGCAGGGGCAGGAGTCTGACAGCCTCCTCGCCGGGGCGCCCCGCCCTCCACCCGTCCCCTCCGGAGGTGGAACCCTGCCTCCCACCAGCCTCCGGAGGTGGGAGCGGGTCCCCCCCCGCAGGATCTTCAGAGAATCGTCTCTAGGCAAAGCATTCTCGCGTCCTGGTTACTGGGAGCCGGGGTTTGAGGGCAGCTTCCTCCCTGCAGCCTGCCGCTTCCTGGTGGGGAGTCTGGGCCAGCAGCCGTGGGCCAGGGCCCGGGAAGGATCCGGAGGAAAGGTGTCATCTGCTACCCCAGGCGGAGCTCCCGGACCCCGCGTGGACAGCGCTGACCCCGGACTGCGCCCGGTCCCTCCCCCAGGACAGAGAGAGCCGCTCGGGGCTGGTTCCCGCGGGTTTAGCGCCCTCTTCCCTCCCCCTCACAGCCTTTTCCTTTTCTTTTCTTTGTTAATCCACACCCGAGGGTGTATTTTTCCATTGATCTTTTTAGAGAGAGTTTAAGAGAGAGAAAAGGACAGAGAGAAGCATCAATGTGAGGGAAACACATTGATTGGTTGCCTTCTGCAAGTGCCCCAACCAGGGCCGGGGAGGAGCCTGCAACCAAGGTACATGCCCTTGACCGGAATGGAACCCAAGACCCTTTGGTCCACAGGCCAATGTCTACCCACTGAGCCAAACCGGCTAGGGCAGGGCTCTTCTTTTTCTAGCCCTAGCTTTTCCTTTTCCTAATTCATTCCCAACTAGAGGGTCACCAGAACACTATCCTTAGGCAAGGTATTTGGGGGCAATGAATTCGTCTGGCTGGGCCTCGTTTCCTCTTGTAGATAATAATATCAAATGTTACAACCTTTAGAAGACTTTTTGGTAACTCCCTGTAAAGTTAAATGTACACTTACTTAACTCAACCCCTAAGTAATTATCCAAGAGAAACGAAAATCTATGTCCCCTGAAATATTCGCTTACAAAAGTTCATAGCAGCTTAATTCATAACAGCCAGACTAGAAAAACTCAAAGGTCCATCAGCAAGTAAACAGAAAACACACTGTGATGTATTCATACTTCCCAGCAACAAAAGGAACAAACTACGGGATGCATGCTTCAGCACGAGCGAATCTCAAAAGCATTATTCTAAACAAGGCAGACTCTGCGATTCCATTTATATGAAGTTCTAGAAAAAGCAAAGCCAATCTATGAGATAAGCAGTCAGAACAGTTGTGTCTCTGGATGGTAGGGCTGAGAAGGGCAAAGGGGACTTTCTGGAGTGATGGAAATGCTCTTTATCCTGCCTGAGATGAAGGTTACATGAATATATAGCATATTTGTCAAAACTCATAAAATCATATTTAAAATTTTATGTTTTATGTAAATGAAACTTTAATTTAAAATTATCTTTTGCCCGGGCCGGTTTTGCAGTTGGTTGGAGCATTGTCTCGTGCACCAAAAGGTGTAGGGTTTGATTCCTGGTCAGGGTGCACATGGAAGGCAAATGATCCATGTTTCTCTCTCACATCAGTGTTTCTCTCTTTTTTCCTCTCTCTCTAAAATAAATAAAAACATATCTCCGGGTGAGGATTAAAAATTTATCTTTGAGAAATAATAGTAGCCTTAGCTGGTTTGGCTCAGTGGATAGAGCATTGGCCTGTGGACTGAAGGGTCCCGGGTTCGATTCCAGTCAAGGGTGCATGCCTCGGTTGCAGGCTCGATCCCCAGTAGGAGGCATGCCGGAGACAGCTGATCAATGATTCTCTCTCATCATTGATGTTTCTATCACTCTCTTCCTCTCCTTTCCTCACTGAAATCAATAAAAATATATTTTAAAAATAAAAATAATCGTACCTACTTTATAGTGCCGTTGTAATTATTAAATGAGTGAATATGTAAAGTATTTAGAGTAGTGCCTGACACAAAGATATTACTATTTAAGTATTTATATAACACTTAATAGTTCATGTTGTTCTTATATAGCATTTGTATATAATATTTATAATTAATCCAAAATCCATGAGACTGTGGGACAGACTTAACATTTCAAAGTTCTGTGTGACAGAATTTTCCACAAAGGAATTCACACTAAGGGAGGAGGAGTCATACCACTGTCCCCACCTCATAGGAGGTTGTGAGGATTAAATGGGCCATGTGCCTCAGCGCCATTTGTATTTGATTAATAATATTTTAATAGTGGATAGTTAAGTCATCCAATTTAACTTCCTGACATAATTTCTATATCCGTGAAATGTTGCTTCAAGTCCAAATACCAAAGAAGCACAGAATGAATCAAGGAAGCCACATATTCTGTGATCTGGACATTTACATATGCAACAATTCCATGATGACTGCCCATAGATGAGCCAGAAGACATCACCTCAAATATGAATATTATTTATCTATTTAATATATTTTTATTGATTTCAGAGAGAAGAGGAGAGGAGAGGAGAGGAGAGGAGAGGAGAGGAGAGGAGAGGAGAGGAGAGGAGAGGAGAGGAGAGGAGAGGAGAGGAGAGGAGGAGAGGAGAGGAGAGGAGAGGAGAGGAGAGGGAGAGGGAGATAGAAACATCAATGATGAGAGAGAATCATTGGGGATCAAGCCCACAACCCACGCATGTGCCCTGACCAGGAATGGAACCATTACCTCCTGGTTCATAGGTCGAAGCTCAACCACTGAGCCACACTGGTGGGGCAAATGTGACTATTTATACTGCCCCTCTGTGAGGCTGCTTGGCAGGAGAAAGAGCATGACTGCCTGGTGTAGAGAGCCCCTGGGAAGGCACATGGGCATTTCTTTAATAAATTGTCAGCTGAATCCAGGGCGATAGGCAAAGCCACGTCCTGGAAACACATCTTGCCAAAAAGGGAGAAGTGTTCTCAGCTTGACCTTCATTTTTGCCCAGGTGCCTGGGGAATGGGTTTTATTATGTAAATCCATCCAAGCACCAGGAATGAATACAACTCGGGCCCACCCAAGCTCCTTTGTCTTGACCTTTGGTGAAACTTCCTGGTATTTGGGGTATAAAATAAACATGCTGTATCGGTGCTGGGTCCCTGTCTCTCCATCAGAAGAGGGCAGCGGTCCCACCTGGTCCCAGCTTTTCCTTCCATCTCTGAGTCTGTCTCTTTCTTTCATTTTCTCAATCCCCAGCCGCCCCTACTCAGGAACCGACCACTCTCTAGCTGCGCTGGATGCAGAAAAGAGAGAACTCTGCATAGCTTGGGTTTTAATACTGGTCAGCCCTTATTTCATGTGATATTAGGAAAGGTACTTAATCTTGCTAACCCTCAGTTTTCTCATCTGTAAAATGGGAATAATGCCTACCCTATGTGGATTTTGGGGATGGTTGGATGAGAGAAATTATGTGTTTCAGAAATAAAAACGGTGCTAATCTCTGCAGAGGGTGAATGCTGGCGATTAAAGGGTATTTATTTATGTCAGTTCTCACCTGAGGATATTTTTATATTGATTTTTAGAGAGACTGGAAGGGAGGAATGGAGGGAGAGAGAGAAACGCATCGATTAATTGCTTCCAAAATGTGCCCAGAAGTGGGTGGGGAGGTGGTGGGGGGGAGCGGGGGGAGTGGAGATCGAACCTACTGCTCAGATACATGCCCTTGACCAGGATCGATTTCACCACCCTTCGATGTGCGGCTGATGCTCTGACCACTGAGCACACTGGCCAGAGAGAGAGGGTCTTTTTGAAGCAGGCTGTGTGGTGTTCCCATGAGCAGTTTGGAAAAGGTGGGACCCAGCTGCTCTTTTCTGCATGAGGAAGGGGGAGAGATGGAGAAGCCCAGAGGAAGATCTCGGAGCGGGTGCCTGGGGCTGGGCGATTCAGAGGCCGCGCAGAGGGAGGACGAGGAACAGGCAGAAAGGCAAATAAGGAAAGAAATGGTTCACGGAATGAAACGCTGCACCCTGTGCTGTACGTATGAAATTCCCTTTTCTTAGTCTCCTCTATAAGCCTTCAAAGAAAAAAAAATCTACAAGATTGACTCAAGTTCTTGTGTAAATGGATGTTTTGCAGAGGAGTGAGAGGACTTGCCAAGTCCTGCTTCAAGGGTAGCGCAGGGAGAGAGGGCAGGCTGCAGACACCCACGCCCACGCCCACGCCCACACCCACACCCACACCCGGCCACGCATCTGCCGGGCACGCTGCTGGGTCTGGCACGCCGTGTTCCGGCAGCGGCTGCCTCCGTCCCCAGCGCGGGCTCGGGGCGGTGGCCCTGGCATAACAGATGCGTGTTTGCGCCTTCAGGTGGGCGCTGGCGGGGTGAGGGTGCGGCTGGAGTGGCCCGTGGGCCAGCAAAGCCTCCCTCTCTGGGGCGCACATTATTCCCTCTCCGTGTAGCTTCTGGCTGGTGTGAATCTCCCGCGGAGGTTCTCGTCTGGCCTCGCGGGTCCGGGGCCCGCCTTCCGGGGCCTGGCCACTGTGGCCCGTCGCCCGGGACGGTGGCAGGACGCCGTGCTGCCCTCGGGCGCCCCGGTGGGCGGGTGGCTTTGCTCACGGAAGCCCTTGATCGCGACCCCGGCCGCCCGCCCGCCCACCACGGAGCCCGCGGAACAGCGCGCGGTGCCCGGCCCCGCCCAGCGCTCTCTCCCCGGGGCCAGGCCGGGGTCAAGGTCTCGGCTCCGTGCGTCCGCGGCAGCGCCACCCGCTGGTGCCGAGCCGGCGGGAACGTGCCGGCTGCTCCCGCGCGGATCTCGCACAGCCGGTTCCTAGCAGCCCGCCCCCTCCGCCCGCGCTGCTCCCGCCGAGACCCGGAGGGCGAGGCCGCGAGGGGCGGGCCGCGGGCCGGGGCGCCGCCCAGGTCCCTCCGCGCCAGCTGCGTCCGCCGCCCGCCGGCGCCTCCGGGGCCCGAGCTCTGCCGCTGGGAACGGAATGTTTCCGACCCGCGTTTTAAGAGCACGCGCCCGAGCGGCGTGGGCTGGGGCGGGCACGTGTGAGACGGGGCCACAGCCTCCGTGCGCCCAGGCGGAGCTGCCGCTGTGCACGAGCCCAGCCCTCCGGCTGGTAAGTCCCGGGCAGCCCTCCAGCCCACCGCAGAGGTCAGCAGCTCCTGACCTCTCGCCCTTATGTACCTCGCCCTGCCCCTCCGCTTCCCAGACCTCTATTTTTGGGGATAGGCATGAACTCCCCTGGCTCTGACCTCCTTTCTGCTGAGTGCCCATCATTCTCCTCCTCCTCTTCCATCACCCATCCTCCCCCGCTTCCTCCTCGTCGCCCCCTTCCTCCCCATCGCCCTGTCTTCCCACTGACCCAATCTCCCCAGCCCTACTCCTGATTCACCGTCATCACAGCTCAGGCTCACTTAGCAGCTTCAGCAATAACCCTAGCACTCCAGTCCCGCCCCCACTCTCATCCCTGTGTCCCAGTCTTCACAATTCTGTGGCTATTTCAGGCTCCCTATTCCCCCACTTCACCAATCTCCATCCTTAATGTGTGTCCCAAACACTGCCCTCCCCCAGCGTCATCATGGCCCCTGACTCAGCCCTCACCCCTCACCTTCTCTAGAGTCACTGTCCCAATCCAGAACAGATCCTTCTCCCGACCCGGCCTATGGAATTTGGGTAACATGTCGCTGTCCCAGGCCCCACCGCAGCCGGGACCCTCACTTGTACTCACAGAGCTACCAGTTGAGTCTAGAGGCCTGGCAGAATCCTCTCTTGTTCAGCAGACCTGCTGAGGGTCCACAGAGCAGATTCAGGCTCCTGCTTTTTCTACCCAAAGGATTGGAGCCCTATTTGTTTGTTAATAGTTTATTAATTTTTAGAGAGAGGAAGAAACATGAAAGTGAGAGCAAAACACCAATGGGCTGCTTCCCGCAACCCCAGCAAGCGCCCTTGGCCAGGATTCAAACTGGCAGCCTTTCAGTGCATGAGAGGACACCCAACTGAGCCACACTGGCCAGGACTGGAGCCCTGTTTTTTAATCTCACCTGCCATTGAGGGTCCTGCTTCCTCCAAGGACCTCCCGGGTGATGGAGGATGAGGGGAGCTTACCTCATCCTCCCTCTGGCACACCAAGAGATGCTATTTAATCAGCTAAACATTCCCAAGAAGAATTGGTAAAGGAAGCAAGGACTGGTTTGATCCTCAAAGTTTCGGCTGCCCGGTTTCCTGAAGGTGATAATGGCAACATAGCTACTTTACCTCTGTAGCACCTACCACCCCTAGGATGGACAGCCAGTCACATGCCAAGGGAGGCCACTCAGGATGCGTGCTATGACAGGTACCCAAGAAGATATGTGTGTGCAGGCCCCTCATGCCCTCAGAGCTGTTCTTGGCCCATTACTGAGAACATACTGCATTCTGCCTCCGAATGAAGTCAGGAGTCCATCCTTTCAGGGATACACACAGAAATAGTGTTTCTTGCGTTTTTGGATTTTTTTTTTTTTTTTGTACCAGGAAAAACACTGGTGGAGGGACCAACAGGGGATGTCTAACTTTTTACTTTGCCAAGTTCATTGATAAATAACTGGGATCTGTCCTAGCTGGTTGGACTCAGTGGATAGATCATCAGTCTGTGGACTGAAGGGTCCCAGGTTTGATTCCAGTCAAGGGCATGTGCCTGGGTTGCGGGTTTGATCCCCAGGAGGGGACGTGCAGGAGGCAGCCAATCAGTGATTCTCTCTCATCATTGATTGTTTTTATCTTTCTTTCCCTCTCGCTTCCTCTCCGAAATCAATAAAGATATTAAAAATAAATAACTGGCATCTACTGTCACCATCATTTCATTTATAAACAAACTTCTTAATTCTAAAAATATGGGAATGACGTCTTTGAAAGATTACTAACAGATTTTGCTTTTGTCAACTTTTTATTTTGAAATGATTTCAAACTTACAGGAAAGTTGCAAGAATAGTACAATGAACTGCTGTATACACCTCACTCAGATTTTCCAATTACTAACATCTTTGCCATATTTGATTTATCCTTCTCTCATTCTTTCTCTCCATACATGCATAACATACACAGAGAGAGAGAGAGGTGGTGGAGAGGAAATAGTCTCTCTAGAAACACAAATTTCTTATCTGAACCATTTGAGAGTAAATTGTTGATATGGCACCTCTTAACCCTGAAATACTACATTACTATTATCATAATCAGGAAATTTAACATCGTTGATACAATGCTATTATCTAATATACACAACTTATTCAAATTTTGCCAATTGTTCCAATAATGCCTCCTTCCCTCCCCTGCTGAGGCAGCTTCCTCCTCCGCTGCCTTTGCCTCCTTCTTCCCTCTCTTCTTTCTCCTCCTCCTCCTCCCCTTCCTCCGCCATCCCCTTCTAGCGGCCAACGTTATCTCTAGCTCAGGATCACATATTGCATTTAGTTGTCATGACTCTTTCACCACCTTCAATCTGGAACAGTTCCTCCACCTTTGTCTTTTAGGATGTTGACTTAAAAATATCTATAAGCCAGTTAATATGCATAGCGTCCCTCCATTGGAGTTTGTCTGATGTTTTCTCATTATTGCAGGAAGGCAATGCATTTTTGCCAGGAATACCACAGAAATGATGTGTCTTTTCTCAGTATATCACACCAAGAGGCACATGACATTTGTGTGTCCTATTTTGAGAGATGTTAATTTTGGTCACTTGGTTGGAATGGAGGCAACTAGGTTTCTCCACTGTGAAATTATTTCTCCTTTGGAATTGTTAAGAAACTTGTCAGGTGAATTAACAAATCTCTTAAATGAAATAACAGCTTTTTGGAATATTCACTTTATAGTCCTTATTTTCCTCATTTGCTCTTGCCTGGTGAAAAGATCATCAGTGAGCCATAGATTGGCTCTTGAAAATCACTGCATAAAAATGCAAGCAGCCGAAACCGGTTTGGCTCAGTGAATAGAGCGTCGGCTTGCGGACTGAAGGGTCCCGGGTTCGATTCCGGTCAAGGGCATGTACCTGGGTTGCGGGCACATCCCCCAGTGGGAGATGTGCAGGAGGCAGCTGATCGATGTTCCTCTCTCATCGATGTTTCTAACTCTCTATCTCTCTCCCTTCCTCTCTGTGAAAAATCAATAAAATATATTTAAAAAAAAAAATGCAAGCAAATCATTCATTTATCTAACAAATAGTTGAGTACTATATATGTCAGATACGAATCCAGACCCTGCCTTCTCCATCTAAACCCTTCTCTTTTTTTTAATTTTAGTTTTCAATAACAGTTTACATTCAATATTATTTCGTATTGGCTTCAGGTGTACAGCATAATGGTTAGACAATCATAAACTTTACAAAGTGGTCCCCTCCATATTTCAAGTACCTACATAGATTTTACAATATTATCGACTATATTCTCTATGCTGTACTTTACATTTCAAGACTATTTTGTAACTACCAATTTGTATTTCTTTTCTTTTCTTTTTTTTTTAAATATGTTTTATTGATTTTTTACAGAGAGGAAGGGAGAGAGAGATAGAGAGTTAGAAACATCGATGAGAGAGAAACATCGATCAGCTGCCTCCTGCACATCTCCCACTAGGGATGTGCCCGCAACCCAGGTACATGCCCCTGACCGGAATCGAACCCGGGACCCTTGAGTCCGCAGGCCGACGCTCTATCCACTGAGCCAAACCGGTTTCCGCCAATTTGTATTTCTTAATCTCTTCACTTTTTTCACCCAATCCCCAAACCCTCCTCCCTCTGGCAACCATCAGTCTTTCTCTGCATCTATGAGTCTGTTTCATTTCATTTATTCCTTTATTTTGTTCTTGAGAATCCTGTGTAATAAAATGTAATATGTAAATAGACTGGACAGTGGAACGACTGTTCGCTATGACACGCACTGACCATCAGGGGGCAGATGCTCAGCGCAGGAGCTGCCCCCTGGTGGTCAGTGTGCTCCACAGGGGGAGCACCACTCAGTCAGAAGCCGGGCTCATGGCTGGCGAGTGCTGCGGTGTTGGCAGGAGCCTCTCCCGCCTCTGCTGCAGGTGGGCAGTAAGGAGTGAGGGGTCCGGGACTGTGAGAGGGCACGGGCTGGGCTGAGGGACCCCCCTCCCCCAGTGCACAAATTTCATGCACCGGACTTCTGGTTTACATATAAGTGAAATCATTTGGTATTTGCCTTTCTCTATGTGACTTATTTCACTTAGCATAATACCTTCCAGGTCCAGCCATGCTGACACAAATGATAAGATTTTATTCTTTTTTTATGACCAAGCCATAAAAAATGCATGAGAATATATATATATATATATATATATATATATATATATATATATATATATATATATGTAATCTCACAGTTTTTTATACTCATCTATTGATGGGCACTTAGTTTGGCTATTGCACATAACACTGCAATGAACATAGGGGTGCATATATCCTTGTGAATTAGTGTTTTGGGTATCCTCAGATATATAACCAGAAGTGGAATTGCTGGGTCATAAGGCAGTATCATTTTTTAGTTTTTGAGGAACCTCCATACTGATTTCCATAGTGGTGCACCAAGATGCATCCCACCAACAGTGCACAAGAGTTCCTTTCCTCACATCCTCACCAGCGCATGTTTGTGGATTTATTGATGATAGCCATTCTGACAGGAATGAGGTGATAGCTCGTTGTGGTTTTAATTTGCATTTATCTGATGATTAGTGATGGTGAGCATCTTTTCATATGTCTATTGGCCATCTAGATGTCCTCTGGAGAAGTATCTACAATTCAGGTCCTCTGCTGACTTTTTAATTAGATTTTGGAGGGGGGTGTTGTGTTGTTTGAGTTCTTTATAAATTTTGGGTATTGATGTATTATTAGCCAATACATAGTTGAGAAGAAGTTGAGTTCTTCTCCCAACTATTAGGATACCTATTCATTTTGTGGATGGTTGCCTTTGCTGTACAAAACCTTTTTTTTTTTTTAAGGTGTGCACTTTATTAATCTGGTCTCAAGTCAGTGTACAGGTAAGCCCTGCTTGGCTGCCTCCACACCTCAACCCACTCCCAGGGGGACCAAAAGCCTTCATACATCTCAAGTTGGGGACAAAACGGGGGCCACGATGGCTGGCCATTCAAAATAAAACAAAAAGAACAAGTATTAAGGCGAAGATTAAAAATTTTGGATTATATAATTTACACAAAAGCAATGCTATCACCCTCCCCGTATGGACTCGGGTGAGGATTGGCCCTTCTTAGGGAGAAATGGGCGGCTTTAGAGCAGGCAAGGGACTTCCTGTAACAATGCATCTCTCGTATTTGGAATGACTATTTTAAAAAAGAACAATGTACAATCAAAGTCCTCAGCCACATTGGAGAACTTCGGGGATGCTCGCTCCGACAGACTGCTGTCACCTTTACTGTTCCAGTTTTTAAATCCTGAGTCAAGTGCAAAAAACAAACAAAAAACAAAGCCATGCCAATCTCATCTCGTTTTCTGCACGAGTTAGGTTTTGTCAAGAAAGGGTGTAACCAACTATGTAACAGTCCTGTGCAAAAACTTTTGGGTTTGATGTAGTCCCATTTGTTTCTTTTTTCTTTTGTTTCTCTTACTCGTGGAGATATAACAGAAAAGAATATTTTTAAATGTCAGGGATTTTGCTGCCTATGTTTTCTTCTAGGAGTTTATAATTTCCAGTCTACATTTAAGTCTTTAATGCATTCTGAGTTTATTCTTGTGTGGAGTGGGGGGAAGGGGTACCACAAACACACAGGGAACGGCCGAGTTGTGTGGCCTAAGAGCGAGGGCCGTCTTCCCGCCTGCCACACAACCGCGCCGTTCCCTCTGTGTTTTCAGCACCCCAAAAGCCCGATCCCCGCAAACTCGAGCAGAACTTCCTAAGAATATTTTTTGAAAGATTGCAATGTGGGCCCAGGGGCGGGCAGAGCCCACAGCCGTGTGCAAGCTTGGCAGGGCGGGTCCTCAGGGAGCCTCAAGGCAGAGCGAGTGCAGCTCCCCAAGCTAATGCCTGGGAGGTGAGCCCACGGAACAGTGGCTGTGTGGGAGGTAATGGCCCTGAAGCCATACAACTCGGTCTCTCCCTGTGTGTCTCTGACACCCCCAAGCTTTCCCAGAATTCCTGGAGAGCTTTTCAAGAAAGACCACAGCCCCCATCTGGTCGTTCAGTTGGTTAGAGCATCATCCCATCTACCAAAAGGTTGTGGGTTCAATTCTTAGTCAAGGCATATACCTTGGTTGTGGGTTTGGGTTCGATCCCCAGTTTCAGCCAATTGATGTCTCTCTCGCACACTGATGTCTCTCTCTCTCTCTCTCTCTCTCTCTCTCTCTCTCTCTCTCTCTCCCCCTCTCTCTCTCTCTCTCTCTCTCTCTCTCCCCCCCTCTCTCTCTCTGTCTCTCTCTCTCTCACTTTTTGGAGCTCTCTACGAATCAATAAAAACATGTCCTCGGGTGAGGATGAAAAAAAAGAAAGACTGCAATGTGGGCCCAGGCTGTCCACTACTGGCAGGGCAGGGTCTCAGAGTGTCATCAGCTTGGAGCTAGTGTAGCCACCCAGGCTAACGCCATATGGGGGGAGTGCTCAGTCCAGGAGAGATGGCATCCTGGGCAGTTTGGGAGAGGAACTCAACACAGGGACATTGGCAGATGTTTATCCAGCCCTCTCCCTGGAGCCACACAACTCAGTCCCTCCTTGTATGACTCCAGCACCCTCCAAGCTGTCCTCGCTCTGCAGGAGCCCAGGGTGAGTGCCTGAGAGCGATATTTGGAGTGTGTTCCCTTTAAGAGAATGCCTGGGTTTCCAGCAGTCTCCCATCTCACTGGGGCAGACTGTATCCCTGCTGATTTTCACAGCCAGATGTTACATGGGTTTCCCCTCCTGACACTGCTGTTCGGGGCTGGGGACCCATAAGTGAGGTTGAGACCCATAGCTCCTCAGGAGGGACCTTTGTAGCTGACATATAACTCCAGATTCTCAACTGTCACACGTGGGTGTGGGCCAGCTCTTTCTGCATCTCCACCCCTCCTACCAGTCTTAACACGGCTTCTTCTGCATAGTTTTACTTTTAAGACTTCTGTTCAGCTAGTCTTCAAATGGTTATCCAGGTTGATTATTCTGTAGTTTAGTTGTAATTTTGATGTGGTCACAGGAGGAAGTGAGTGCAGCTTTCACCTACTCTACCATCTTGGATCCCTCTCTAAACCTTCTTATAGGCATGTAGAAATGTAACAGATTTCTGTATATTGATTCTGTATCCTGCTACTTTACTGAAGTCTTTATTAGTTCTAATAGTTTTTTTGGTAGATTCTTTAGGGTTTTCTACATAGAGTATCATACCATCTGCAAATATTCTATATATATAAAAGGCTAATATGCAAAGTGTCCCCTCGGGAGTTTGACCAGGAGACTGGGAGTTCGATCGCTCGGTATGACATGCGCTGACCACCAAGGGGTAGCACGGAATGAAGGGATGCCCTGGCCAGCAGCCGGTAGCTGGGGAAGGAAGGCTCCGGCCGGCAGCTAAAGTCCCTGATCGGCCCTGATTGCCAGCCAGGCCTAGGGACCCTACCTGGGCACAAATTTCGTGCACCAGGCCTCTAATTAAATGATAATAAGAAGGAAACTGCTTCCTTTCTTATTTGGATGCCTTTTATTTCTTTCTCTTGTCTGATTCCTGTGGCTAGGACTTCCAATAGTATGTTGAATAGAAATGGTAATAGTGGGCATTCTTGTCTTGTACCTGATCTTAGAAGAAAGGCTTTCAGCTTTTCAACATTGAGTGTGATATTAGCTGTTGGTTTGTCATGTGTGCCCTTTATTGTGTTGAGATATGTTCATTCTATACGAACTTTATTGAGAGTTTTTTTTAAATCATAAAAGGATGTTGAATTTTGTCAGATGCTTTTTCTGTATCTATTGAGATGATCATATAGTTTCTATCCTTTACTTTGTTAATATGATGTATCATATTAATTGATTATGAATGTTGAACTATCTTTGCATCCCTTAGATGAGTCCCGTTTGGTAATGGTATATATCTTTTTAATGCATTGTTGAATCTGGTGTGCTAACATTTTGTTGAGAATTTTTGCATCTATGTTCATTAAAAATACTGGCCTATAATTTTTTTTTCTTTGTAATGTCTTTATCTGGTTTTGGTATCAGTGTAATGCTGGCCTCATAAAATGAATTTAGAAGTGTTTCTTCCCTTCAATGTTTTGAAATAGTTTAAGAAGGTATTAATTCACCTGTGAAGCCATCTTGGCCTAGACTTTTATTTGTTGGATTTTTTAAAAAATTTCTGCTTCAATTACATTGCTGGTAATTGATCTGTTTAGATTTGGCACTTCTTCCTGGTTCAGTCTTAGAAGGTTATATAGAAATTAGAAATTTTATTTAGAAATGTATCCATTTCTTTAAGATTGTCAATTTGTTGGCATATAGTTGTTCATAGTATTCTTTATTGATTCTTTGTATTTCTGTGGTATCTGTTGTAACTTCTCTTTCATTTATGATTTTACTTATTTGGGCTTGCTCTCTTTTTTCTTGATGAATTTAGCTAAAGGTTTGTCTGTTTTATTTGTCTTTTCAAAAAACCAGCTCTTAGTTTTATTAACCTTCCCTGTTGTTTTTAAAATTTCTATTTTGTTTATTTCTGCTCTGATCTTAACTCTTTCCTTCCTTCTCTTTACTTTGAGCTCTGTTTGTTCTTCTTTCTCTAGTTCCTTTAGATGTAGATTTAGATAGTTTATTTGGGATTTTCTCATGTGTGTTTTTTTTTAATGTTGCTGAATTTATATATTTTTAAAATCAGTATAAGTTTTCTCTATCAGTTTCTCCTCACTATCATTTTTTTTACACTTAAAAAGGCTCCTAATTCAGTGGTTATGGAAAGTATATTGGTAATATATGAAACACCTTACAAAATTCATATCCACTTTGACTTAGGAATTTAACTGAGAAAATAACCATAAATGTCTGTAAAGATTCAGCAACAAAGATGTTCATTCCAGTATTGTTAATGTCAATGGAAAACTGGGCGGAATTTAAATGTGTAACAGTAAAGGATTAGTTAGATTAACTAGAACCAGTCACCCAAAGAAAGGAATACCATGCATCCATCAAAAGTGTTTTGGTTTCAGCCATGTGTCAATAATCATTGAAGCTGGGTAATTTGTATATAGGAGCCCATTATGCCAGACTCTCTACTTTTGTACATTTAAATTTTTTTCCCTTAATTAAAAATAAGGTGGCCTAACCGGTTTGGCTCAGTGGATAGAGCGTCGGCCTGCGGACTGAAGGGTCTGGGTTCGATTCCAGTCAAGGGCATGTACCTTGGTTGCGAGCATATCCCCAGGGGGCATGTGCAGGAGGCAGCTGATCGATGTTTCTCTCTCATCGATGTTTCTAACTCTCTATCCCTCTCCCTTCCTCTCTGTAAAAAAAAAAAAAAAAATCAATAAAATATATTTAAAAATAAGGTGTTGCAGAACACTGTTTAACAAGTGGGAAGATATTCGTACAATATTTAGTTTATGGGGTGGGGGGAAGTATGTACTGTATGATTCCCCCCATTTTTGTAAAAATAAAAAATAAAAACTTAGAGAAAAGACAGGAAAAATATACACCCAAATGCCTTACCTTGGTTATCTCTGGGGGCTAGATTTACAGGTAATTTTTATTATTTTCTGTTTCCTTCTACTTTCTAAAATTTATACAGTGAACATGAATTACTTTTATATTAAGAAAGAATAATAAAAATGATGATTAAGGACTACTACTGAATTATCCAATGGTTTCTTCTGAGATTAAGGGGCCCCACTGAAGGTCGCTGGGGCCTTATCAGAAGTGTGACCAACCCAGCCACAAGATGGCAGTGCTGGTTGCTGAGGCCACCCTCCTTGGGCTGACACCCTAGCTGCATCCCTGAGTGTCCTCTGCCCCCTGCTCTCCTCTTATCCTGAAAGCACGGGGCATCCCCTGAAAGAAAAAAGACAGCCTGGTGTACACCGGCAGCTCCTCCCCTCTCTGCACCTAGGTTAGGGTGCAAACGGTACGGGTCAGTGGAGATGGCAAATCAGGAAATGTTTCTTTCCTTGGGGAAACTGGGAAGCCTCCCCCACCAACGCTTGTCTAGTCGTCTCTAGATGTGACAGTCAAAGCCTGGCAGTGTGAGTGTGTGAGTGTGAGTGTGTGTGTTGGGGGGGGCGGGGGCAGGGGAGGGCACATGCCATGCACCGGTGTGAAATGTGTTTTTAAGAATGTATCCTGGCCCTAGCTGGTTTGGCTCAGTGGGTAGACCGTTGGCCTGCAGACCAAGAGTCCCAGGTTTGATTCCAGTCAAGGGCATCTACCTTGGTTGCAGGCTTCTCCCCCAGGGCCCATGCAGGAGGCAACCAAACGATGTTTCTCTCTGTCTTTCCCTCTCTCTTCCACTCTCTTTAAAAGATCAATGAAAGCCGAAGCCGGTTTGGCTCAGTGGATGGAGCGTCGGCCTGCGGACTGAAGGGTCCCGGGTTTGCTTCCGGTCAGGGGCATGTGCCTGGGTTGCGGGCATATCCCCGGTGGGAGATGTGCAGGGGGCAGCTGATCGATGTTTCTCTCTCATTGATGTTTCTGACTCTCTATCTCTCTCCCTTCCTCTCTGTAAAAAATCAATAAAAAAATATTTAAAAAATAAAATAAAAAATAAAAGATCAATGAAAAAATATCCTCGAGTCAGGATTAACAAAACAAAATGAAACACACACAAAAAAGAATGTATTGTGCATATTACTAATTATGTCATTTCCTTCAATTTTATACGTGTTTGTTTTAATGTTTACAACCTGTTCTTTTATTACAAAACAACAATGTGAATATAAAATATTGAAGAAAACACATTTACTTTGTACCTAATTCTATGCATATTTTCTTCTGTTTTTCAGACTATACATTGCTCATCATATTGAAAATCCTTTCTATACCTGCCTTTGAAACAGGATCAATGCACTATACTGATAAAATTTCATAAACAACAGCCAATATGAAGTGTATTGAATAATGGTATCATTTTGTTTGTTTTTTTAAATATATTTTTATTGATTTCAGAGAGAAAGAGAGAGATGGATACATCTGTGATGAAAGAGAATCATGGATTGGCTGCCTCCTACACACCTTCTACAGGGGATCAAGCCCACAACCCAGGCATTTGCCCTTGACTGGAATCGAATCTGGGACCCTTCAGTCCACAGGCTGACACTCTATCCACTAAGTCAAACCAGCCTGGGCAATGGTATCATTTTGTACTAAGCTCTGTAGGCTTATAATAAAAGTACTTTATTTATAAAACAGTAATGTAACTATATTTATAAACTCATTTCCTAATTAAGAAAATGTTTAATAATTTATAAAACTGAACATTTGCATAATGATTTTTTTACAATTCACCTACTTGTTTAAAGTGAAAAATTTAATATTTCAATTAATGTTTCAAATGTATTCATAGAGTTCTGGAACGATCTCCACAGGCAATTTTAGCAAATTTTTATCAGCCCCCCAAAAAAACTATTCATTAGTAATCATTCCCCATTTCCCCCCAAACTCCCTCCTCTAACCTAAGCAAACACTAATCTATCTGCTTTCTATACATTTAGTCATTCTGGACACAGGGGGAGCATCAGCACCACCACTGAGCTCACCAGCTGGAGCCCAGCTTCTGGCTCCTGCATTGAGCGCCTGCCCCCTGGTGGTCATTGCATGTCATAGCAGCTGGTTGTTCCACCGTCCAGTCTATTTGCATATTAGGGTTTTATTATATAGAACTAGAGGCCCAGTGCACAAAAATTTGTGCACTGGTAGGGGAGGGGGGGTGGGGGGGGATGTCCCTCAGCCCCACTTGTGCCCTCTCACAGTCTGGGATCCCTCTCACAATCCGGGACAGCTGGCTCCTAACCACTCACCTGCCTGCCTGCCTGATTGCCCCTAACCACTCTGCCTGCCAGCTTGGTAGCTCCCTAACCACTCCCCTGCCAACCAGATTGACACCTAACTGCTCCCCTGCCAGCATGATCATCCCCAACTGCCCTCCCCTGCCAGCCCAATTGCCCCCAACTGCCTTCTCCTGCGGGGCTGAGGGGACTGGGGCACTGAGGCTGGATGAGATGGGGCTGAGGGGACTGGGGGACTGAGGCTGGATGAGATGGGGCTGAGGGGACTGGGCACTGCCATCTTGTGGCTGTGGGTGCTGATATCTTGTGAGGACGTGACAGTCAATTAGCATATTCCCTCTTTATTAGATAGGGTTATAATATTTCTTTACATATGCTCAATACAAGCCCCTTATCAGACATCTGATTTGTAAATATTTTATCCTATTCTGTGGATTATCTTTTTACTTTCCTAATGGTTCTTTGAAGCCCAAAAGTTTTTAATATTGATAAAGTTTAATTTTTTGTCACTTGTATCTTGCCCACACCAAGGTCACAAAGATTTTTTAAAATATGTTTTCAATATTTTTTTAGATAGAGAGTATAGAAACATCAATGAGAGAGAAAGATCCTGCACGCCCCCTACTGGGGATTGAGCCTGCAAGCCAGGGAATATGCCCTGACTGGGAATTTAACCAGCAACCTCTTGGTTCATGGGTCCATGCTTAACCACTGAACCACACCAGCCAGGTGGACACAAAGATTTATGCCTATATTTTCTTCTTATATTTCTTCTAAGAAATATATAATGTATATTGTGTGAGGTAGAAGTTCAACTTCATTCCTTGGCAATTGGATAACCATTTGTCCTAGCACCATTTGTTGAAAAGATTATTCTTTCCCCCATTGAATTGTCTTGACACTCTTGTTGAAAACCATTTGATTGTAAATTAAAGATATGTACCTGAACTCTTCTATTCTGTTGTCCTATGTCTATCTTTATGCTGGTAGCACACTGTCTGGATTATTATGAATTTGTAGTCAGTTTTAAAATTGGGAAGTGTAAGTTCTTCTTTTTCATGATTGTTTTGGCAACTCTGGGTCCCTGGAATTTCCATGTGAATCTTAGAATCAGCTTATCAATTTCTACCAAAAACCCCCGGCTGGAGTTTTGATATGGAGTATGTTGAATCTGTACATCAATTTGAGGAGTACTGGCATCTTAACCATATTAAGTCTTTTGATCCATGAACATAGGATGTTTTCCTATTAATGAGGTGCATGTCTGATTTTTAAATTTATTTTTTTACTGGACAGGAAACTAAAATATCAGGGGGCTCTGGTTTGTGTTCAAACATCTAACTACCTTGAATAAAGCCTACTAAGCAGGGGGGGTCACTCAGCACAGCCTAAGGAGAGCAGTGCCTCCCTTTGCAATACAGAGAGTTGATCAGAATAACTTGGAGTTGCTGCCACAGACTGCTGGTTGTCTGCTGTAACAAAGCCTGGGGAAGCCTTCTCCTCTGGGCTTACTTTCCTTACCTGTAAAAGGGAAACAATAATGACCTCAATCACTTTTATAAAATTTTGTTAAATAAAATTTTTAAAAAATCTATTATAAAAAATAAACAGACAAAAGACTTGAACACTTGTTAAAGGAGATATACAAATGTCCAATAAACAAATAAAAATATGCTCAGTATCATTAACCAACAGAGAAATGCAAATTTAAAAAACCATGATGAGACACACACCCACCAGAATGGCTAAAATTAAAAAAACTGACAATACCAAGTAATGGTGAGGATATGGAATAATTGGAACGCTCATTCGCTGCTGGTGGGAGTGTTAGATGGTACAACCACTTTGGAAAATAGATTGGCAATAATAAAGTTAACAACAACAAAAAAAGAAAAGACAAAAAAACAAAAAGAATGAAGAAAAAAAGAACAAAAGGAAAAAAAGTTAACATACATAATGTAACAATAATTTCAGTCTGTGGTATTTATCCAAGAGAAATGGAAATACATGTCCACAGAAAGCTTTATATATGAATGTTCATAGCAGTTCTATTCACATTAATCAACAATCAGAAACAACTCAAACAGCATTGATAGGAAAATGAATAAATTCTGGTATATCCAATATAATTAAAGATATGTCAATAATTTTAAAGAACAAGTTACTGATCTATAACATGCATGAATCTTTAAAATATTATGCAGAGTGAAAAAGCCAAACACAAAAGAGTACATGCTGGGCGACTTTATCTATATGAAATTCTAGAACAGACAAAGCTAAGCCGTAGTAACAGCAGGTCGGTGGTTTGCTGGGGACAGTGGGGTGGGAAGGTTGACTGTAATGAAGCAGGAGGGAACTTTCTGAGGTGATGGGAATGCTCTGTCCTCCTTGGAGTGGCGGTTCTAGGGGTATATACCTTTGGAGAAATGTATCAAGTTGCCTTTAATGTACTTGATGTGCACTCAAATTAATAGACTTAAAATGGGTACATTTCACGATGTGTAAATCAGACCTCAACAAAGGTGATTAAAAAATAATAAGCCCATACTTATTATTGGCTAACGCAGGTGCTTCAGCTATCTCTATATCTTATCTGTATCAGGTGCTTCACTAGTTATCATAACGAATGCTAAAAATGGGTTTTCCTTGGTAAAAATAAAGACTTATTGATCAGTCAGTAAATGCCTCTCCCAGTATTGTTCTGAGGATCAGATGGGATAACGTATATGCAAGTACAGCTTTGGTGGCTCTAGAGGTTCGTCGTGGGTGGTAAGGCAGAGATCCCCCAGGCTTCAGCTTGTCCGGCCTCCCACAGTCCTGGCCTGACCGGCTATTCCCTGCTCCGGTCTTGGCTCATTTACATCACCTCCAGCCCTCACTTTCTTTTCTTTCCTTTTCTTTTTATATTTTATTGATCCTTTACAGAGAGGAAGGGAGAGGGATAGAGAGTTAGAAACATCGATGAGAGAGAAACATCGATCAGCTGCCTCCTGCACACCCCCTACTGGGGATATGCCCGCAACCAAGGTACATGCCCTTGACCGGAATCGAACCTGGAACCCTTCAGTCCACAGGCCGACGCTCTATCCACTGAGCCAAACCGGTCAGGGCCAAACCTCACTTTCTGAAAGGCCGTATCCATTGGAGCCTGGTGGGGGAACCACTGGGAACTGCCTTGCCCCTGGAGGCAGCTGGTCAGCCTTTGGCTCTTGGCCCTTCCGCAGGCCCCAGGCTGCTTCCTGCCTGGGAGTGCTTGTAAGCCGTCTTGATGGCACTGCAGTCACTCGGACCCTGCTATGGACTGAATGTTTTTATACCTCTCACACTTTGCATGTTGGAGCCCTAACCCGCACTGTGATGGTGGGATTGGTGTCTTTATAAGAAAAGGAAAAGAGACCAGAGCTCACGCTCTCTCCACCACCTGAGGCTATAGCAGGTGACTGTCTGCAAACTGGAAAGTCCTCACCAAGCACTGGACCATGCTGGTACTCTCATCGTAGACTTCCCAGCCTCCGGAACAGGGAGGAAGGTCTGCTGTTTAAACCACCCAGTTGACCGTAATGTGTTAGAGCAGCCTGGACAGACTAAGACAGACCTCGTCCTGGTAAATTGGAAGCCAACCGTGGGCCTTTCTCTAAAAGTCCCCCAAACTATGTTGTGTCTCCTAAATTTTGAAAAATTCTTTCTGACTATCCCAAAGTCATACTGTTTTGTAACCATTTCCAAAATCTCAGGGCGGCCGGCCTGTTCTCTTAAGTGACCTCTCACCCACATCCAGGTGTTTCTCTGAGCTTGCCCTGGTCCCCCGGGCCGACATGGTCCCTTGAGCTGACCCTGCCTGACATCTCTTTTTATCCCTTAAGCTTTGAGACGGAGACCAGAACTTTCAGGATTTAGCCGCTGGAACATGAAGCCCCTGCTCTGGGCATATTGGCTGACTCTGGCGTGGGTGCTCCAAGCCTTAGAAGCCACCCACCCACAACGTCTGGCTTGCACAAGGCCCAGGCCTCTGCGGGCGCCTCTGCTTAGATATAAATAAAACAGTGTTCTGAATAATTGCACATCTTGTCCTTGGCCTTTTTCGCTATGAACCTACAAGTTACCTTGAGGGGGGTTGGGAGTGGTTGGGCTTTACTGTTCTTTTCTATGGAGAGAGCAGGGCTAAAGGCAACCAATAACAACACCTGTGAGCTGCCAGGTGAATGTGTGGGCTGCCCCCTGCAGCCCCACCTCTCACGATGTTGCTTCTGCAGACCAGACCCAGGGAAACATAAAGCTGCTTATACCCAGGGGAAAGCACCGTTAGGAGAGGTCACTGTCCTTCAAGGGCTTTTTTTAGGCACATGAAAATATATGGGCTTGTTTACAAATGTGGGAATGGTCATTTTCTTTTGAAAACAGTCTGAGATCATATTCTTTCAATTCAATATGTATATGTTTATTACCTACTCTATGCTGGGCAGTTTTTTAAAAATATATTTTTATTTATTTCAGAGAGGAAGGAAAAAAGGGAGAGATAGAAACATCAATGACAAGAGAGAATCATTGATCAGCTGCCTCCTGCACGCCCCACACTGGGGATTGAGCCCACAACCCAGGCATGTGCCCTTGATCAGAATCAAACCTGGGACCCTTCAGTCCGCAGGCCGACGCTCTATCCACTGAGCCAAACAGGCTAGTGCTGCTAGGCAGTTTTTGATCATTGAAAATAATGTTGCAACTTGCAGCTTTTGCTTAAAAGCATAAAATCTTCCCATGCCACTATATAATAATCTGTCATTATTTTTTCCTGGTAGAACATTAGTGTATTTATCACTGTAATGTATTTTATACTCTGATAAATATGGAATCTATTGAAAGTCCTCTAGCTACTTCTATCACCACCCCTGGGTGTTTGTGATAACTGATACTGAAGGGGATTTTTTTTGTGGTTGGAGGACAGCATGTGGAGACGGTAGGGCTGGTGATGGACCCTGAGCACCTGGGACATTGGAGGCCACATAAAGAGCCATGGGAGGAAATGTAGAATTTTAAGCAGGAGCAAGATTAGAATTATATTTTCTTTTCCAACTTTGGGATATAATCCTATATAATAAAATGCTAATATGCAAATCAACCGAACAGTGGTTGACACCCATGATGCACACACTGATCACCAGGGGCAGACGCTCAACACAGGAGCCGCCCCTGGTAGTCAGTGCACTTCCACAGGGGAGTGCCCCTCAGCCAGAAGCCGGGCCCACAGCTGGTGAGCACAGTGACAGCGGCGGGAGCCTCTCCTGCCTCTGCTGCAGGTGGGCGGTAAGGAGCGAGGGGTCCCAGACTGCGAGAGGGCGCAGGCCGGGCTGAGGGACTCCCCCCCCCAGTGCACGAATGTCATGCACTGGGCCTTTAGTTGACATATAGCATTGTATTAGTTTTAGTTGTATAGCATAATAATTTGATATATGTATATATTGCAAAATGATCACCACAATAAGTTTAATCAACGTCCATCAGCTCACATAGTTATAAGTTCTTTTCTTGTGGTGAGAACTTTTAAAGTCTACTCTCAGCAACTGTTAAATAGACAAGGTTGTTTACTAGTCTACATGCTGTACATTACATTCCTAGAACTAATTCATCTTATAGCTAGAAATTTGTATCTTTTGGCTAACTCCACCTAACTCCCCATCCCCAACCCGTACCTCTGGTAACCACCAATCTGTTATCTATTTCTAATGAGTTTGATTTTTTTAGATTTGACACACATGTGAGATCATAAAGTATTTGTCTTTCTCTGACTTATTTCACTTAACATAATGCCCTCAAGGTCCATCCATGTTTTTGCAAATGGTAGGGTTTTTTCTCTTTTTATGGCTGAATACTATTCTTTTGTATATATATATAGCACATTTTCTCTTTTTTTAAATACATTTTAAATTAGAATGTAATTGAATTTTATTTTGTTTTCCAATTTTGGGATATAATCCTATATAATAAAATCCTAATATGCAAATCAACCACACAGCAGGTGAGGAGGCAGGTCCAGAAAGGAAGGGAGAGGGAGAGAGATAGAAACATCAATGATGAGAGAGAATCATTGACCAGCTGCCTCCTGCACGCCCCCTACTGGGGATTGAGCCTGCAACTGGGGCTTGTGCTCTTTTTTTAAAAAAATATATATTTTATTGATTTTTTACAGAGAAGAAGGGAGAGGGATAGAGAACCAGAAACATGATGAGAGAGATCGATCAGCTGCCTCCTGCACGCCTACTGGGGATGTGCCCGCAACCAAGGTACATGCCCTTGACCGGAATCGAACCCGGGACCCTTCAGTCCACAGGACGACGCTCTATCCATTGAGCCAATCCAGCCAGGGCTAGCACATTTTCTTTATACATTCATTCATTGATGGAGACAGGTTGTTTTATGTCTTGGTTATTGTAAATAATGGTGCAGTGAACAAGGGGGTGCAGGTATCTCATTCATTTCCTTTGGACATATACCCAGAAGTGGAATTTCTGGTCCATATGCTAGTTTTTTTAAAAAAGGATATATTTTGCCGAAACCGGTTTGGCTCAGTGGATAGAGCGTCGGCTTGCGGGCTGAAAGGTCCCAGGTTCGATTCCGGTCAAGGGCATGTACCTGGGTTGCGGGCATATCCCCAGTAGGAGATGTGCAGGAGGCAGCTGATTGATGTTTCTCTCTCATCAATGTTTCTAACTTTCTATCCCTCTCCCTTCCTCTCTTTAAAAAATCAATAAAATATATTTTTTTAAAAAAAGATGTATTTTTTGGTCTATAAGTAATTTTGTCAATCTGATAGGTGGAAATGGGCAATAACCTTTTCAATAAAAATCAGCCTGAGCCGTCGATATTGACGGAGCAGCTTGTGACCCTCAGCACAGGGCACTGGCAGAGTATAGATTAAGCCGGGTCAAACGCTGGAGGCTCCAATGGATAGGCTTTAGGTTTGACTAGCACTTGCCCCAGTTAGTCATGTGCTTTCACATGCAAGGTCTCTGTTCTCCCTCATCACCATCCTCTGAGGTAAGTGTCATTGTGTTTTTTATAGATGAGGAGGCAGGTCCAGAGAGGCTGACTCCTCCAAATCACAGGGTTAACAAGCTAAGAGCCAGGGAGGAAGGGCATGCCAGGGTGGAGGGAAGCATAGCAAGGACAAAGCCATTATTAACCCTGGGGTTGGGGTGGGGCCAGGCCTGGGTGTCAAGGCCAGAGCCAGACCAGTTGGGATGGAGGTGGGAGCCAGGAATGATGCTAAATTCCTTCCTGTGGGCTGCAGGGTGTGCGATCTGTTCTGCTTGTGCCTGTCCTGGTTGGGCCTGAGGCAGAGGCTGCAAATATGGAGAGAGGAACGCCCTGCATGTGGTAACCCAGAAGGACCAAGGGAAGAGTGGGGTGGACCTTTTCCCGGGTGCTGGTGGAGGGTGTGTGATTGATTATATGTGTGCAGGCCTTGTCCACAAACTCCTGGGAAACCTCTCCCATCCTTCCCCTGGCGGCTATGCAGTCACTGCCCAGGGCCCTCCGCACAGACTCCTTTCCTCCAACAAAAAGCAGCCCCTGAAACAATCCTTGTACAATGGTGTCTCTAAGCCTCGGAGTTCTAAGGATAAGGACTGACTCTGACTTAACCACTTCTGGCTCCAGCGCTTGCAGTTTGGCCCTTAGAACTCAGTGGTTTGAAGAAACATTTCAGCAGACTCTGGTGGGAGTGGGAAGCCAGTCGGGAGCTAAGTGACTTTCCCTTGAAATTCCATTCCCCGGGAAGCTGGGCCCAAGGGGACAAGCTTCCTGGGTCACAGAAACCTCCGTGGCCCTGACCGTGCAGAATCCCGGTCCGAAAAGGAGCCTCTCCAGAGGTGGCTCCTTCTCACCCCTCCTCCATCAACCCCTGGCGGTGGCGGGAGGGCACGGTGCCGGTGCCGTTCCCTCAGCCGGCGCTTTACGGGGCCCTGCCACCAGCAGCATGACCGACCTGCAGGTTTACTGGTGTTTTGAGATGTGAGATGCTCAGAGATTGCATTCTGAACCTAGTGAGATTGTGGTCCAGGATCTTAAGAAAAGAAGACATATTCTCTCGACCTTTTTATTTTTAAAATTATAAGAAATCTATCCTGTGCTTATATAAGAGAATGTCTTTATTTTTTTAATATATTTTTATTGATTTTAGAGAGGAAGAGAAAAAGAGAGAGAGATAGAAACATCAATGATGAGAGAGAATCACTGATCGGCTGCCTCCTGCACACCCCCTACTGGGGACCAAGCCCACAACCTGGTCATGTGCCCTTGACCAGAATCAAACCTGGGACTTTTCAGTGCGCAGGTGTATGCTTTAACCACTGAGTCAAAACAGCTAGGGCAGAGAATGCCTTTATTTTTACTAAATGTATACATATAAGGAGAGAGAGAGAGAGAGAGAGAGAGAGATGCAAATAATTGGTGATTCTGGGTAAAAGGTGTTTGGAAATTCCTTATATGTACTGTGCAACTTTTCTGTAAATTTGAAATATATCAAAATGCATTGCTGCCCTGGCCAAGTGGCTCAGTTGGTTAGAATGTCGTCTGTACACCGGGTTCGATTCCCAGACAGGACACATACCCAGATTGTGGATTTGATCCCTGGTGGGTGCATAGAGGAGCAAGCCAATAAAAGTTTCTCTCTTCTCCCATCGATGTTTCTCTGTCTCTCTCTCTGTCTCTCTCTGTCTCTCTCTCTCTCTCTCTCTCTCTCTCTCTCTCTCTCCCTCTTTTCTCCCTCTCAAATGATGTTTTTAAAAGTCCTCAGGTGAGGATTACAAAAAAATTTGCCATGGCTAGTGTGGCTCAGTTGGTTGGAGTGTTGTCCTGTACACCAAAAGGTTGCAGGCTCTATTCCCAGTCAGGTCACATACCTAGGATTTGATCCCTGGTCGAGCTGCATATGGGAGGCAACTAATTGATGTTTCTCACAATAATGCTTCTCTCCCTCCCTTGCTCTCTCTAAGATCAATAAAGAAAAAATAATAATTGCTGACCAAAAAAATCATAATTACAAAAACCAGAGGAGCACATTTAGGTAAATTAATTCTCATCCCTACCAGACTAGCCCAAGAATGTATACATTTTTTGTAGGTTTTGAATTATTTTTAGCCAATTGTCATCATGGACAATTTTGTAATCTGCCTTTTTTCACTCAATGTCAGCCATACGCTATTTTCCATGCTACTACACACCCCTGGTAACTATCATTTCAATGATGTATTATTCCACTATATGTCATAACTTATGCTTTCCTATTGATAGGCCTACCCAAGAGGAAGAAGGGGATTGATATTAGTTCATCACGAACTTGGTTCCAGGTGCTATTCACCATAGGCCAGCCGTGGGCCAACTACGGCCCATTTGAAATGAATAAAACTATTGAAAAAAAAGACCGTACCCTTTTATGTAACGATGTTTACTTTGAATTTATATTAGTTCACACAACCACTCCATCCATGCTTTTGTTCCGGCCCTCCGGTCCAGTTTAAGAACCCATTGTGGCCCTCAAGTCAAAAAGTTTGCCCACCCCTGCCATAGGCCATGCACAGGCATTATCTTATTAGACCCTCACGATTCTACTACGATAAATATTTTTACCCTCAATTTGCAGATGAGCTGCTTATAACATTCCAACCTCATTCAATTAGGGCAGATTCAGGGTTCAATTCCAGTCTCCTTGACTCATCAGCCTCCTCCCACCTCCACCCTGCCCCGCCCTCTTGCCTCTGCTCATGCTTTCCCTCGGCTTTTTCATGACGGAGAGTTTTCTTTCTCCTCCTCTATCTGCCCAGCTCTTTTTCTGTTCTGCTGCTTCGATCTTGTATTGTAGTTATTAATTCCATGTCTCAACTCTCAGGCTAAACTCTCAGTTCTTCCAGGCTAGAACTCACAGCAGATTCATTTTTGGAGGCCTGACATACTTAGCCCAGTGTCTTACACATAGCAGGAGCTCACTTCATTCTCCTTTAACAAACACTGTATTTGTGGAGGACCTCCTATGCCCCAGGCGCTGTCCTAGATTCTTGGGACACATGAGCAATTCAATAGAGAAAATGGAGCTCACATTCTGGAGGAAGGTGCTATACAATAAGGAATATGCATCTATAATAATAAAAGCCTAATATGCTAATTAGACTGGATGTCCTTCCAGAAGACCTTCCAGAGGAAGCCGGGGCTGCGAGGGAAGCCTGGGTCCCAGGTGCCAGAGGGGAGCCGGTGCCGGCAGCCCGGGGAAGGAAGGCCTACTCTTTTTTTTTTTTTTAAATATATTTTATTGATATTTTACAGAGAGGAAGGGAGAGAGATAGAGAGTCAGAAACATCGATGAGAGAGAAACATCGATCAGCCGCCTCCTGCACATCCCCCACTGGGGATGTGCCCGCAACCCAGGTATATGCCCTTGACCGGAATCGAACCTGGGACCTTTCAGTCCGCAGGCCGACGCTCTATCCACTGAGCCAAACCGGTTTTGGCTGGAAGGCCTACTCTTGCACGAATTTCATGCACTGGGCCTCTCGTAATAAATAAAAAGTATATATTGTTAGGAGTTGCTAAGTAAAATAGAAATGGAGCAGGGTAAGGAGAACAAGGGGGTACATGAGGAGGGGATGTTTCAATTTTAAGTAATCAGAGTAGGCCACATTGAGGAGGTAACATCTGAGCAGACTTGGAGAAGATAAGAACATGTGAATATCACATCAATGAACAAATGTACAAATAAAATAACTTTTATGATTCATTCTAACTACGTAATTAGAAAGCAGGCATTTAGAAGGGCCAAGAGCCCAAGTTTGAAAAGATCATTCCAAAGAGATAAGATCAAAGTTTAAAAGAGTATACTAAGCATAAACAGGGGGAACAATGACTCATTCCAGAGCGAATGCCAATCTGCTGCCTCAAAGTCATTTTGGAGCAAACAAAGAAAGCTGCTTTATACACAGCAGGCAGTACACAGGTGAGACTTCACGCCCTAACGATGGCATAGGCTGAAGCAACAGGACAGTTCTGAATAAGATGCAGGCCCTGAGATCTGTGATTGAAAGTTGGGGATGTTTTTTGTTTGTTTGTTTGTTTGTTTGTTTGTTTTTAAATATATTTTTATTGATTTCAGAGAGGAAGAGAGAGGGAGAGAGATAGAAACATCAATGATGGGAGAGAATAATTGATTGGTTGTCTCCCCTACACCCCACACAGGGGATTGAGCCTGCAACCCAGGCATGTGCCCTGACTGGGAATCAAACCGTGATCTCCAGGTTTATAGGTTGATGCTCAACCACTGAGCAACACTGGCTGGGCAAAAAATAAAATAATGTTTTGCCCCAGCCGGTTTGGCTCAGTGGATAGAGCGTCGGCCTATGGTCTGAAGAGTCCCAGGTTCAATTCCGGTCAAAGGGCACATGCCCAGGTTGAGGGTTTGATCCCCAGTGGGGGGCATGCAGGAGGCAGCTAATCAGTGGTTCTCTCTCATCATTGATGTTTCTAACTCTTTCTCCCTCTTCCTTCCTCTCTGAAATCAATAAAAATATATTTTAAAAATAAATAAAAGAATTTTTAAAACAGCATTAAAAAAATAAGGCATTGCTGTTTTAGGACAATTATATTGCCCCCAGAATGAAATTAAAGGGTGAATGTTAGTGTTATGACATATTGACAGGGTCAGGAAAAGTATACTCTGAGTTCAGGAAATGCCATCTCCTAAGTTTTCCCATTAAGTGTAGTCTAGTTTTTAAGTTAGCTGACCTCAATTTTGTTTTAGAGATTTACTCAAGATACAGCCTATTTGCATGCTTTATCAGATGGAGACCTCTGCTCTGATTTCACAAAGTCTACCATCTCTGCCCTTCAAGATCGCCTTTTCTCTTATTTTTTCTACATTGCAACTTCGGAAACATGAAGACTTTAGGAATTACATGAGCCACAGATATGAACACATAATTCACACAAGACAAGATACAAATTGTAAGTCAATGCATGGAAAACATTCCACCTCAATAGTCAAAGAAATTTAAACTGAAACAAAGAAATACCTTATTCAATTAGAAATGTATTCAAAGGTTATTCCCAGTAGAGAGGAGGGTCTGGTGAAACTTGTATGTATCATTAGCTAAACTGTGAATTGGCTCAGCCCTTTTGCAAAGCGTATAAAATTCACGCAGCCATAAAAATGTTAATGTCTTTTAACGTGGCAATCCCACTCCGGGAATTTGTCCTGGGGTAATGTTTCCAAAAAAGAAAGAACGCTGTGGCAAGATCTTCACTGCAGCTGTATCCATCGTAGTGAAAAGGTGATGGGCCGGATAGAAAGAGCATTGGTTTGGGGGTGAGGTGTCCAGGGTTTGAGACTTTGATTTCAGGATCTGCCACGTGGGATCTGTGTGGTCTTGGATAAGTGACTTGATCTTCCTGAGCCTACGTCTACCAGGATGGAAGGAGGGAAACCAGGTTGGGAAAGTCATGTGGGACCAGATTACGGAGGATCCTGACTGCGAAGCCAAGGTCTCCAGGCTCTGTGCAGTCGGCAAGAGGAACGTTCCAAGTTTTTGATCAGAGCTCTGCGTCAGGAAACTGAACCCAGCAGTGGCGTGTAAGATTAATGGAACAAGCAAGAAGGTGGAAGACGGGGCGGGGTCTCAGGGGATCACCAAGGCAGAGTGAACAGGGTGGACCATGCTGATGGAAACTCAGGGGAGGCCCCTTAGAAGGCTTCTGCAGTCGTCTATAGGAGAGGCAATGACTAATTAAATGAAACAGCCCAAATTGCGTAAGTACCTTGTGAGGGAGGAGACGTTATCATAAATCTCCAGCCTTCCTGTAGCATCTGTTTTATAGTCTGCACTGAGCAGAAATATTACATAAGTAATACCTTATATTTCTAAAGCCCTTTACAGTTCAAAAAGTACTCTCATGTATATCCCCATTTGATCTCATAGGGTGTTTTTAAGTTGATTTTTTGTGAAGGAGTTTCCCAGCTATTGGAGCCAGGACTGTGCATTTTTATGTCCAGGATCCACTCCTCCTCTCCTCCTTCACTCAGCTTCCCTTTGTTCAGTGATAAAGCACTTCATGGTTCTTTCTTTTTAAATATATTTTTATTGATTTTATTGACTAGAGAGGAAAGGAGATGGAGAAGAGATAGAAACATCAATGATGAGAGAGAATCATTGATTGGCTGCCTCCTGCACACCCCACACTGGGGAGCAAGCCCACAGCTCCGGGCATGTGCCCTGACCAGGAATCGAACCGTGACCTCCTGGTTCATAGGTTAACGCTCAGCCACTGAGCCATGCCAGGCTAGGCCTTTATGATTCTTTATTTTAAAAAGAAATAAAGAGCCAAACCGGTTTGGCTCAGTGGATAGAGCGTCGGCCTGCGGACTGAAAGGTCCCAGGTTCAATTCCGGTCAAGGGCATGTACCTTGGTTGTGGGCACATCCCCAGTAGGGGGTGTGCAGGAGGCAGCTGATCGATGTTTCTCTCTCATCGATGTTTCTTAACTCTCTATCCCTCTCCCTCCCTCTCTGTAAAAAATCAATAAAATATATTTTTTAAAAAAAAGAAATAAAGAAAGGTTGGCTGAATAATGCACCAGGCTCCTTGCTTAAATCCCTTTGAAGACAGAGCAGTCATCAGCGTGTTGGGTTTGAGCACATTTATTTTATTTAATCATTTGTTCATCTTTCTCTGCTTGCAGTGGAGTTTCACATGTCCCGCCATATGCTGTTCCTGAGACGCTCTGTGCACATAAGTGAGAGCCGGGGAGAGCCCAGAGTTCCTTCTCCTCCTGCAATTCCCGCCCTCCTCCATCCCAGGGAAATGCATCTCTCTCTGGGGGCCCAAAAAGGAATCCCAAGTCACACAGCCCCAATCCACAAGAAGTGGGACTAGCGATCACCCAGGAAATCTGAGCCCTGGCCCCTCTGCAGCTCCGGGCTTCTCGGGATTCTAGAGCGCTAATGAGCAGGGCTGAGCAGTAATTAAGACTGTGCTGTTCCACATCACGCAGCACAGCTGCAGCCGGCCAGGAGGAGGGGGAGAGGGAAGACAGGAGGATGCCCCCAGCCCTCCCTTCCCACTTGGAGCCTGCTCTCCAGGGCTCTCTTTAGTGCAGCAAGAGGAGTCAGGAAAGCCATAAGATGAGGGGACAGCTATAGGAAACAGCCGCCAAGGGCCAGAGAAAAAGCATCCAGATGCTAGCCAGGTGTTACTGCTCCATCTCTCCGTGGGGTGCCAATGGGCCAGGCCATGGTTTTATCACAGGTGTCTTGCAGCCAGCCTGGCACTACAGGACCTGCAGCAGGGTGGGGCCCTGGTCTGACCGGGAAGCAGGGGCACATACCATCCGCTACCCTTTGCACGCAGGTATGGTGTTGTCTCTGGGGAGTCTGGAACCTTCTCTGGCTCACACCCCAGATCAAGAGTCTGCCCTGCAGGGCGGGTGGGGGGCGGAGGGTGGTCAACAGCAATAACAAGTATGCAGCGAGGGACACAGCCAAATTCTGGAGTTCTGGAGATCCACAGATCAATACGACCCAGTCTATTCCAGAAGGCACGCCCTCTAGTGGCGGAGCCTATGTGAAAACAGAAACATGGCCCCTATGATAGTGATTTAAAAAAAAAAGTTCTGTGGGCAACAGAGTAGGCTAGGATAGATTGAGGAGAGCTTGACGGAACGGCGGCATCCGAGCTGAGCCTTTAAATGGAACATGGATCTACCAGAAAATATGTTTTTGGCAAAGGGAATAGACTGAGCAAAAGCATGGGGCACGAAATAGCATGCAGAAGTTGTGGGGGACCTGGCCCAGCGCATGAATGGAGACCGAAAGGATGGATTCTAAGGAGCCATCCGAGTCGCAGGCCAAGCTGCCCAGGCGGTCTGAGACTTTACCAGCGTCTCTGGGGAACTTCCCAACCCCAGGTGCTGAGCGGAGGGGGATGGGGCTGAGTTGAGGGGCTGACATAGTAAAGGCTGAACTGCAGGGAAAGGGCCTACAACAAAGAAGAAGGGACTTGGCCCTGGGCTGGGTCCCACACAGGGGACAGTCACAACTAGGGGAGAGGAGTGGTGCAGTGCGTGTGTCCTAGGGTGCGGCCTGGCCTCACGCCTGGGCTGTCAGAACACCAGTTGCCCTCCTGCCCTCTGCCCACCTGCCCTCTGCCCACTGCTCTGGGCGCACAAGTACAGTGATAGTTCTGTAGGAGTGTAACTAGGAGGTGATGTCAATCAGCTCCCAAAGAGAGGCCCACAGCACATAAGCCTGTGAGTGAAAGAAAGGTGTCTGACTGCCAAAGCAACAGTTCCCCGAGGGGTGGTGGTGGGGGTGGGGGGGTCTGCTGTATAAAAGGACACCTGGAATGCTGGCGTGTTAATTCAACTCTGGTCTGGTGAGCGCCCCTTCGTGTCTTCCCTGAGTGTGGATTTTCAGTATCTGACAAGCCCCTATTTTTCATTCTGAGTTTGTGGTCTTGTTTTCCACAGCAGCGTGTCCAAGAGGCTTGAGATCTCTTGTGTGGTCATGACTGGGAGGTCTGGAAATGCGATCCACAGGTGAGCTGTGTTCTCTGTGGAGCTGACCTGAGGCGTCACAGGGTTAGCAGGGTACCTGTGGGCCCCTCTGCCTGGGGCCTGCATGCCTGCTCCAACAGGAAAAAGAGAAGGGGTGAGTGTATGAGCGGGAAGGGGGGGGGCTGTGAGTCCAAGCCTCCTTCACACACAACCCACAACCGGTCTGGCGCCCCTTCTTGTGCTGTGTCAGGGAAATGGACAGGGCCCATCCTCCTCTCTGCCCCCTGACCTGGCAGGTATGGGAAGCAACTGCGGAGGGCCCTTTAGAGCTGCGGGAAGCGGAGGCAGGGTTAGAATGCCTTTTATTTTCAGTATCTCTCTTTGGACTTTTGCATTTATAATATTTCTATTTTTTGAAATAATCATTTGGCTCTTTTTATTTTAGCATATTTTCCTTAGAGCAACAAAGGTTTTCGCAGCATGAAAAAAGTGACATTTGATCTGAAGGAGTCTGCGGGGAGGGAGCCCTGAGTGTGGGGACTGACCTTTAATAACCGCCCACCCAGCGCTGCGGTGCCAGGGAAGTGCACGCCAGGCCTCCAGGAAGGAAGTCTAGTGCCCTCCACAGGTCAGTTCACAGGGGGAGTCTTGGTGACGACCCTGGGACCGTGTGCATGTGCGTGTGTGTGCTTGCCTGTGCTCCTGTCCCTCTCTCCTGAGGCTTCTCTACATGGCTATGGCTAACCCTCTGTCCTTTCACTCTGTCGCCAGCTGTCCCAGTTCTGAGTCGCTCCCTCTCTCCTTTCAGCGCAGCCCGCGAGCCTGAGGGCTGGGCCGGAGGGAAGCAGTTGTTGCTGTTTTCCCCCAGCTCCCGCTCAAACCTGACACCCACAGAAAGGTCAAGCCCACGTGGTTCCTCATGTCCCCTTCCTGGCCCGCCCTGACTGTTACCATGACGACTGCTGGAATGGAAGTGTCCTTAGCCACCTCTACTTCTCTGGTGGCTGTCCCCGGCTCTAGTCTCAGAAAAGCCACTCCTGCCAGGCATTCAAGAGTTATAGGGCTTCCGGGAATAGAGACAGACAGACAGAGACACAGAAAAATAGGCCAAGTCCGAGGCACACACACTGATGGAGATAAAGAGAAACAAGTATACTGAGGGCACAGAAAATATGAAGATGCCAGAGAGTGAGGTGGTAACAGAACCTCCATGATGCAGGACTGAGGGATGCAGAAAGCAAAAACAGAGTCTGAGATGGAAATGAGAAAGAAAAGGAGACAAAGATGGACACAGGGGACCCATGAGGACATAGGGAGAGAGAACCCCAAACTTAGAATAACGGAGAGGCCCGAGGGAGGAGGAGAAGCGGAAGTGGTGAGAGAAGTCAGCTTTCACACGCCCGCCTTCCCATCCAGTCAGTTACCTGTCCTGAGCAGGGCTTGTATCCGAGAGCTTTCTTTTTGTCTCGTTCTTTCTGAGGCCTCAGCCAGGTTCTTCCTCTGGCTGGAGAACATTTGCCACCTTAGGACAGACCTTGCCCTAAGGCAGGGGTGGGGAACGTCTGGTCCCTGAAATCATTTGGTCTGGCCCTGCCAAGGCAACCACAGGCGGGACTCAAAATTCAATAAACCTAGGCGCTTTTCTCATAGCAACATAAATTTACATTATGTGAATTATATTAAGCGAATGATGTTATAAATATCCAAATGGCCCTTGGCAGAAAAAAAGGTTCCTTACCGCTGCCCTAAGCTAACAAAGGTAAAATGGAATCCCAACATCCACAAACCCCTCCTTGCCCTGGGGAGGCAGGTGGTTCCATTTTACCCCAAACTTATCATAAACATCTGTTCTCAGCCTCACCTCTCCCAGGAGGTGAAATGGGCACCAGAACACTGAACAGGATGGTAAGCAATGAGGCAAAATTAGGGAGCAATGAGTGTGAATGTCAGAGACCATAAAGCCCCTGGAGGTAGTTAACATGAAAGTAGAGAGACGACCCCGAATGGAAAGTCAGTGAGTACCAGACAGGAGTGTAGGGGTGAGAGGGTGAGAGGAGCAACGGGAGGGAGAGAGACAGGCGCAGAGCTCTGACCAAGGCAGGGCAGAGGAGAAGGAAGGGGAGTGGTGGGCCAGCAGGGACTGGTCCTCCCCGTCTGGCCAGGAGCCCCACCTCCAACATTAGTGCAATGATTTCCCATCTTGGAAGTGACTCCGAGGCTCCGAGTGAGGTCCCTTAGGGTCTTTTGGAATCTTGGCCATTCTTAGCTTTTTATTTTTAAGAAATAATGATGCCCTGACTGGTTTGGCTCAGTGGATAGAGTGTCAGTCTGCGGACCCAAGGGTCCCAGGTTCAAGTCCGGTCAAAAGCATGTACCTTGGTCGCGGGCACATCTCCAGTAGGGGGTGTACAGGAGGCAGCTGATCGATGCTTCTCTCTCATCGATGTTTCTAACTCTCTATCCCTCTCCCTTCCTCTCTGTAAAAAAATCAATAAAATATATTTAAAAAATAAATAATGAGACCATCTGCAGAGAAAACTCTGGAGCCCATCTAACTTTTGACTAATCCTGACCTTGACCACAGTGTGGAGGAGATAATGAAGCCAGCGTCCCTAATATAAGCATCTTCCAAACTTATGTGTGGGTGTAGAATAGAGCAGGTGGCAGACTGGAGAGCCCACTGCCCTGGTGCCCTCCGCCCACAGGGCCCAGTGAGGGAGCTGGGCCCCGAAGGGAGACTGGAGCACAAGAGAGTTATGGGGGACAGTCAGACAAGGCTTAGCCAACCCAGTGAACACACTGGGTCACAGAGACTGGAATGTGAAAGTCAAAGGTCCCATATCCCTGGGAGATGAGTGCTGGCCTGGGCAGGAAAGGGACTATGGCAGACGTTGTTGAAGCCCACATCCCTTCAGCCCCTTCTGGGTCCAACTGTAGCTGCGGTGGACGGTTCTGGTGCACGCTCACAGCTTCCCACCTCTCCCTTCTCTGCCGGAGGCTTTTCTCAGCCCCTCCAGGGCAGCTGGGAAGTAGTTGGAGCTTAACACTCCCAAAGGGCAGACTTCAACCAATGAGAGGTGGGCACTGGTGGGATTACACTCCAGGTGTCCCCGTTACTCAATGGGAAAATTCTGAGCTGAGATCTTCATGGTCCTCAGGGTGACCCCAGGGGGACTGAGCCCTACTCCACGAACCTTCTCTGTCTCATTCCTGCTCTCCCCCCAAAGTAAACTGCCTCCATCCAGGTCCTTGTCACATTGAATGTGTTCAGAGCACATAAAACAGCACAGGAGCCATCTTTCTGTGCTCTTCCCAGCCAGTGTCTGCCCCTCAAGGCTGGGCTAAGATGGAAGTGCTAGAGGGCTGTGCCTCTGACAGCTTACTGGTAGGTGGCTGGGTGTTCATGGGAAGGGGTCATTGTCATCTCGGAGGCCAGGGCTGATGTATTAGAAGCAAGCCCCGGGGGGTCTCCAATGGACAACACAGACTTTCCTAACTGGAAAGGACCGTGGGGGTCACCTGATCTAGCTTTCTGTGCAACGCAGGGATCCCCTTCACAGCCTCTCTGACACCTGCCTAAACACCTCCAGTGACAGGGGACTCACTATCCTTCATAAGGCAGCCTGTCTACTCTTGGACAGCTATTAGAAAGATCTACCGATAGTCCGGCCGGTGTGGCTCGGTGGTTGAGCGTCTTCCTATGAACAAGGTCACAGTTTGATTCCCGGTCAGGCACATGCCCGGGTTGGGGGCTCGGTCCCCAGTGCAGAGCGTGCAGGAGACAGCCGATCAATGATTTTCTCTCATCATTGAGGTTTCTATCTCTCTCTCTCTCCCTCTCCCTTCCTCTCTGAAATCAATTTTTTAAAATAGTATATTAGGTCAGCATGAAGGGAGAAGAGAGTCTGTCTTTTGGGGAGGAGAAAACCCTTTACTTCAGAATAATCTGTGACACATAGCTCTTGGGAAAGAGAGATGGGGAGAATGGAAGATGAGTATCTCTCAACCACACATTGACTCATGGGGGGCAGCGCCTTGATGGCCTTCCTAAAGCCTGACGCTGGAGAGTGGGGACTGGAGGCGCAGAGATCCACTGTCGTTCCGGTCTGGCCTGTAGGCGGCAGTATTGCGCAGCAACAAAGAGCACGGGCTCTGGAGAGAGCTAGGCCTGGCCCTGAGTCCTGGCACTGTCACTTGCTAACCACCCTGCACTACCTTGTGCCATATGCAGCGGCCATGCTTCATTCCCCCCCCTCTCTCACACTTCATTCCACTCAGTTACCAAGTTCCAGTGGTCCTTCCCCTAAATGCTTCCATATCACTTCATTGCACAGGCATGTAGCTCTAATCTTCCAATATTTCTTCTGCCCCATTTCCAGGCTCTACCTTCTGGGACTCAAATTACACGTTTATTAGATTGTTTTATATTTTCCCACAGCTTTTGGAAGCTTGGCTTTGTTCCCACTCTCAATCCCCCCACCCCCACCCCCTACCCCCCACCCCCCAACACACACACTTATTTTCCTCTTTCTGTTTCAGTTTGGATGATTTCTATTGACCTTTCTCAAGTTCGCTGGTTCTTTCCTCAGCTGTGCCTACTTATTCAAAAGCCTATTAAAGGATTCATCTCTGATATCAGGGCTTATTTCTAGCATTTCCATTTGACTTTATTGTCGTCTCCACATCTCTACTGAAAGCCCCCATCTGTTTATGCACCTTTCTTCGCTAGACATATTGGTCATTATTATGTTAAAGTCCCTGTCTGGTAGTTCCAGTATCTGTCTATCTGTGACTCTCGTTCTACGGATTTATCCTTTGACAACGGAGTGCAGTTTTTCCTTTCTTGCCTTTTTGTGTGTTTCATAAATTTTTTTACTGAATGCCCAAAGTGTGTGGAACAGCAGAGACCGAGGTAAAAGGTATTTATGCCTGGAAGTGGGCGTGCCTCTTCTGTCAGCTTGTTGGTCTGGGGAGTGTTGAGTCAACCTACTTAGGAGTCAGGCAGGGTTTGGGTTTTGTTGTTGTCATTATTACCTCAGTGCAACACAGGCTTCGAGTTTCTCCGGTGGTGAAACTTAGAGTGGGGACTGGGGTGTCAGACGGTTTTTCTGGGTTCCTGCTCCACCCTCAGCTCTTCAGCCATCCCTGCATGCCTGCCCTCCACCGTGGTAGACCGCTATTTGGTGATAGGCTCCTGGAGGGGCAGGGCATGGAGGTGGAGGGCGGGTGTCTCTGTTACCCTGGTTCAGCTTGTCTTAGGCTGGTCCCATGCTCCTGCGCTTCGGGAGAGGGGCTTTCTCGGTATTTCCGCCCCTACTCCCTGTGACAGCCAAACGCGGCCTTTTCTCTAGGGTTGGTTTGGGTGGCCAGAGTTCCCCGCTCTCTCCCCCAACAGAGAAAACCTTTGCTTGAATCTTCAGCCCAAGAGAGTTTCCTGCTTCTCCCCTTGGGGTACAGGGCTTTTGCTTCTGTTCTTTCCCCAGAAGCAATGGACCTTTGCCTGTGTTCCAGAAGCTTTTTACCCCTCACCCAGAAGCACCTGAGATTTGCTTTTATTCCTCCCTGGAAGCAAGAATTTGCCCCTCTCCCAGTGGTTTAAGGCTTTTGCTTCCGAGAGAGGAGGACTGTGGAAGCAGCTGAGACTGTCTTCGTTCCCCAGCAGCTGCCTTCATCCATTCCTACATGCTTGCACCACCAAGAAGGAAGGCCGTTGCCAATTCTTGCCCTGCTCCCACACTTTCTCAGAACCTCGGGGGAGGCCTGTGGCAAAAAGCTTGCCTGTGAGTACGAACGATCCCCTGCACGTGCACACTAGCCCACGTGTAGCCTTTTAAATTGTGTTCAATTTGTGTTGGGTTCTTCTTATCTGCTTATATGACAGCCACCTCTTTCATGCAGGTCTGGTAAAGTTTAAACAGGCCATGTGTGTCTCTCTCTCCTTGAAGAGCTTTACTTGGTTGCCTTGTGACCTCAGCTTTCTGAGGGCTCAAGAAAAGCTATGGTTTTGTAGACTATTTGGTTATTTCTCTTTGTTAGGATGGGAGTGATATTTTCTTGCAGCATTCCTCGTCCTAAGTAGAAACAGAGGTCCTTAAGATACCATCATCTCTTTCTCAGACAACTGCAGCCACCTCACAGCTGGGCCCCTGCAATTTTGCTCCTCTCCACACGGAATATAAAAATTCTGTCTCCATCAGAAACTAAAAGGGATGCAAATACCTGGAATTAGCTACATAAAATCCGAAACCTAGGTCATGGTGTACCAGTTATCTATTGTTGAGTATCAAACCAACCCAAGACTTAGTGGCTTAAACCATGAAATGTATTTTTTTAAAAAAATATATTTTATTGATTTTTTACAGAGAGGAAGGGAGAGAGACAGAGTTAGAAACATTGATCAGCTGCCTCCTGCACACCCCCTACTGGGGATGTGCCCTCAACCAAGGTACATGCCCTAGACCGGAATCGAACCTGGGACCTTTCAGTCCGCAGGCCAACGCTCTATCCACCGAGCCAAACCAGCTAGGGCCAAACCATGAAATGTATTTTGTTCATGAATCTTCAGGGCTTTGCAGAGATAGCGGAGGCAGCTTTAAGACTAGGGCCTGAAATGATTGGATCATTTATATGTCTGATGTCTGGGTGGGAAGACTTAGACGGTTAGGGAGTAACCTGCTGGGAGCACCTCTACCTGCATGGCCTCTCTAGTGTGGGGGCTTCAAGGTAGTCAGACTCCTTACCTGTTGGTTAGAACCACCAAGGAGCATGTTGAGAGAGAGAGAAGCAGGTGGGATGTTTGTATGACCTAGCCTCAGAAGTCACATTGTGTATGCTGTACTCTATTAGCAAGGCATTGCATAAGTCTCCCCAGGTTCAAGGAGAGGGAATATTGACCCAACATCTCAATGAAGGAGTGTCCTCATCTCCCTGCAAGATCAAAGTGTGGGCTGTGATATATTGATATACCCATCTTTGGTAAATACATGATTCTATTCTGTAAGAGTGAAAAAATTAACTTCAAAGAAATCAAGCTAAAAAATTAAAAAGGAAAACCACAAACCCTCTAATTGTATTATTTCATGAAGACATAGCATTACCAAATGTGAATTTGTGTTCCTCTAATCCAGCGGTTCTCAACCTGTGGGTCGTGTCCCCTTTGGGGGTCGAACGACCCTTTCACAGGGGTCGCCTAAGACCATCCTGCATATCAGATATTTACATTACGATTCATAACAGTAGCAACATTACAGTTATGAAGTAGCAACGAAAATAATTTTATGGTTGGGTCACAACATGAGGAACTGTATTTAAAGGGCCAGAAGGTTGAGAACCACTGCTCTAATCAATTCAATCTTGTCCAGCCCATGGCAGCCATCACCATCTTTCTAGCTGTATGTGCTGCTGTCCTCTTCCGGGACTTTTCTCTGCCTCCATGCTCTATCCCTTTATTCTCTCTGCTTTTCGTTTTTCTGGACTCAGCTTCCTAACATGGCCTCTCCTACCTACCACACTGACCTCCTAGAGCTCTCATATCGCCTTCCTACGTGCTCTCAAAGCACCCTGTGCTCACATCTGGGCTCGACAACAGTAGTGATTACAGCACTAATTAGCTAGGCCATAGCTTCCCCTTCATCATTCCATGTGGGAAGATGTGGTTTTGTTTTTGTTTGTTTGTTATCTTTACACTAATTTATACATTTTAATTGGTTGCATATATTAACATGTACTATAAAATTCTTTTCTAAGAAGTTCTATATAATAAATACTGTAAAAAGGTCTGATTAGTTAAAAGTAACAAGCATTGCCCTAATCCAGTGGCTCTCAACCTGCACATTAGAATCACCTGGGAATCTTGTTAAAATCCTGATTTCTGGGCCTCATCCTCCGGAAATTCTGTTTCTTTGTTACTAATGATGAGGCCTAGAAATCAGGATTTTAACAAGATTCCCAGGTGATTCTAATGTGCAGCCAAGGTTGAGAACCACTGCCCTAACTGGTTTGGCTCAGTGGATAGAGCATCGGCCTGCGGATTGAAGGGTCCCAGGTTCGGGCATGTATCTTGGTTGCGGGCACATCCCCAGTAGGAGGTGTGCAGGAGGCAGCTGATCGATGTTTCTCTCTCATTGATGTCTCTAACTATCCCTCTCCCTTCCTTTCTGTAAAAAATCAATAAAAAAATATATTTTAAAAAAAGAATTATGCTGTTATTTAAAAAAAAAAAAAGTAACAAGCATCAACAGATGCATACAAAATCCAGTCTGATCATACTGGGTATGAGCCTGTAGTGAAGGACAGGGCACCAGCCTTTCCAAGGGATGGCCTTCACAAGAGGAGGGAGTGATGGGGTAAAAAGATCACAAGACCATTAAAAAAATCAGATAACTAATTAGGCACAGATTAACTGTAAACAGTTCTCTCTCCCTGGTGGACAAAAGGAATAAGCTTCTGATGCTGACTCTACACCAGAACAATTTCTACAGCTGGTCCATCCTGTTGCCACATGAGGGCTGATGCAGTGGGTGGGCCTGATGGAGCCATCACAGGCCTGGGCTGCTGGAGTCTGTCTGCTTGTGTCAGATCTGTGTGTGTGTGTGTTGTATGGAGGGCTGAGTGTGTCTGGCACTGTTTCTTTTGGCAGCTGGATATGAGAGATCACTTTATGTTTTGTTTGAAAGAGGAGAGGGGGTTTGTGTTGGAAGTCCCAAGTGTGTTCTTGGTTTGTGAAGGGCTCTGTGCTCTCCTCTCACTGCCCATTCAGCAGCGGTAGCTTTCCGCTGAGGCTTTGGCCTGGACATTCTTGTCCAGTTTGGTGGGTTCAGAAAATTCATAGTAAGGCTCCATCTCTGTTCCCTATTAAGTGCATTCCGTGCGATCGTCTGGAATGCCTGCTCCACGCTGATGGCCTCCTTGGCTCTGGTCTTGAGGTAGCGGCTGTTGTTTTTGCTGCAGCACCAGGCCTGTGCTTGTTTTGTGGCCATTTGTCTGCTTTCAAGGTCAATCGTATTTCCCAACACCACGAAAGGAAAGTTTTCAGGGTCCCAAGGACTGACCTGGATGAGAAACTCATCTCTCCAACTGTCAGGGGTTTTGAATGTGTTGGGGGCAGTCACATCAAATACCAGAACACAGCAGTCTGCACCTCTAGAAAAGGCCACACCATGAGACTGGAACCATTCCTGTCCTGCAGGTCCTGATCTGTATGGTAACTAGTCTGTCACCCACCATCACCTCCTTTGTCAGAAAGTCTGTTCCTTTTGTGGCTTTGAATTTCTGAATTTCTGACTACTGAATTTCTTCTTCACACACTGGTTCATGAGTGATCCCTTACCAACTCCAGAATCTTCCAGGATGATAACCTTCAGCAACGCTTTCTTCCTAGAGGTCATCCTTCAAACCTGACTGCTCCACTGGGGGCTCTGAGCCGGGCGTGTCACCAGGGCTCTCACCAAGTAGGAGACTCAAGGGAGGACAGGGACAGAGAGGTCCAAGTTCCAATTCCAGCAGATTCTTCAGCGCTTTCCAAGACGCCAGCTCTGCTCCCACTTCCACCACCACTGAGCCTGGTCTTGTTTTATTCCCCACCATGCACAGTGCCTGAAGCATGGCAGGGGCTCAACAAATACTGGTTAGATGAATGAATCTGTGCCTTCAATAATCCCTTTCTGGGTTCAAGTAAACAGCCCTCTCACAAACCTAAGATTGTTATGGCAGTGTCCTGTCTTTAATCTTTTAAAAATATATATGTTTTTATTGATTTTTAGAGAGAGAGAAAGGGAGCGTGATAGAGACATAGAAACATCAATGAGAGAAACATCATGGATTGGCTGCCTCCTGCATGCCCCCTACTGGGGGATAAGCCCGAGACTCAGGCATGTGCCCTAACCAGGAATTGATCCATTGACCTCTTGTTTCCTGGGTCAACACTCAACCATTGAGCCACACCAGCCAAGCCTGGCTTGAATCTTGTAACTGAAGTAGGGCCAGAGCTGATTGGAACAGTTTGGAATTTTCAGGAAAATTCCTACTGTCTCAGGTGACTGGAGCTATTCTCAGCCTTAAGGACTCATTCCAAGACAGGGCCAGGGAGTAGCTCCAGGCTGTCTTCCTCTTTCAGCAATAGTCCTATGGGCAGGCCTGCCTGAGAAGGACACCTCAGCAACAACTGATAGGGTATTTGTTTACTTGCTGTGCTTATATCTAGAGCCTATTTCTGGAGCAGGTACTGGATGCAAGCCTGTGCTGTTCCAGCACTAATCTTGCCAAGCCCTGGGTGATGAGTGCATGTGCCGGAAGAGAACAGTAGCAGTCACTTAGCTTATCTCCTTGGCTCCAACCCAACCTTCTCTGGATATACCAAGTTATTACTGCTTTGCCCTTGTTGGTAATTGTCCTTCCCTGGCTCTAAGGTTTAGCGATATTTATTGCTCCATTTGCTCTAACTTTCTGTTTCACTAAGGACATGAGGAAGGAAGAAAGTTTGGTGTGATAAAAAAGGCTCTCTCAAGTCATAAATTTTACTGGTTTGAGGAAGTCCTACTGGAGTTCTTTGGGAGTTTCCAGGGTCAAAGGAAACAGATCAGTATTTTTGGCCAATACCATTTTTCCTATGGTTGGTCCAATTTCTGAAAGGGAACTGGAACACAAAGAGGTCTTGACTTATTTATGACCACACAGTAAGCCACAGGCAGATAAAGATAGCACCCAAGACTCTTGGTTTCAAATTTAGTGCCACTTAAATAGACAAAGGTAAATCTATATTAATAAGTTAGCTTTGGGAACTAATATCAAATTTATTTTTGGTAAATAGTTTCACCTTCTTTTAGAGCCATCACTTAAATTGTCACCTCTAAAGCAATTAAGAAACCATAGTTACAACATATTGGACTCCCTTCTGTGGAAATCTGTCTTTATTAAAGAGTGAAGCAAGAAGGTAAGCAGAGATCTGGGAGCTTCTCCTCATACCTCATCCAGGTTTTCATGTGGGGCTAAAAGCCTTTCAGTCCTACAATCTCTTTTTGGTTCTTTTAAATCAACTCCCCACCTTCTCATACTAAAATTTCTGTTTCCTAAAGAGAAAATGGGAGGGAGGTAGAGAAAAGGCAAAGCTAGATTTTTGCCTGAATTATAGAAACACTACTTTCTGGTACAGAAATATTCCCTATCCATCTTATGATCAGCTACTCTTTGGGAGAATGTTTTGAGACTTTATTGCTTTTTTTCCTTAGTTGTTTATCATGCCAGGAGAAGAAAAATCTTAGTCTTTTGGACTCTGGCCAAGATGGTGGCATAGGTACACACTGTTCTCACCTCCTCCCACAACCACATCAAAACTACAACTAAACTACAGAATAACCATCATTCAGAACCGTCTGAAATCTGGTTGAATGGAAGTCCTACAACTAGGGAATTAAAGAAGACACAGCAAGATTAGTAGTAGGAGGGGAGAGTTGCAGAAGGGGCTAGTCCCACACCCACGTGTAGGGGATAAAAATTGGGAGGGATAGCTCTGCTGCCAAGGTCTCCCCTGAGGAGTCCCAGCTCCACACCAGGCCCCCCAGCCCCAGATTCCTGTGTCAGAAAGAGAAGCCCCCATAACTTCTGTCTGTAAAAACCAGGGATTAAGGGTGAGGGAGATGGAGGGCTGATGGAATCCGAGGCAATTCCTCTTAAAGGGCCCACACATGGACTTAATTGGACTCACTTGCTTTGAGCCCCAATGCTGGCATAGTGGCTCAAAAGGCACCAGGGACATACAGGAACTGAATTGTCCTGCATCAAGCAAGAGCCTGGGGCAGCTTTCTCCCAGACAGAAGCACTGGCAGAGGCCATTGTTCCTTTTCTGAGCCCTTACCCACAGAGCTGGCAGGTGGGCACCATATTTGAGACTCCATCAACCTGGCTCACACAACCTGGCCCCATCCTGGTGATTCCTTGAGGAATCTAAAAAACAAAATAAACAAACAAGCAGAACAGAAACAAACTCATAGATACAAAGAACATTTTGATGGTTGTCAGATGGGTTGGGAATAAGAAGTACAAATTGCCCTGACCAGTTTGGCTCAGTGGCTAGAGCAGTGATAGCGAACCTATGACACGCGTGTCAGAGGTGACACGCAAACTCATTTTTTTGGTTGATTTTTCTTTGTTAAATGGCATTGAAATATATAAAATAAATATCAAAAATATAAATGTTTTACTATGGTTGCAAACATCAAAAAATTTCTATATGTGACATGGCACCAGAGTTAAGTTAGGGTTTTTCAAAATGCTGACACGCCAAGCTCAAAAGGTTCACCATCACTGATTAGAGCTTCGGCCTGTGGACTGAAGAGCCCCAGGTTCAATTCCGGTCAAGGGCATGTACCTTGGTTGTGGGCACATCCCCAGTAGAGGGTGTGCAGGAGGCAGCTGATGGATGTTTCTCTCTCATGGATGTTTCTAACTCTCTATCCCTCTCCCTTCCTCTCTGTAAAAAAATCAATAAAATATATTTTTAAAAAAAGAAGAAGTACAAATTGATTGTTACAGAATAGTCATGGGGATGTAAAGTACAACATAGGAAATATCTATATATATAAAAGCCTAAGCAACCGTTTGACTGGTAGCTATGACACGCACTGACCACCAGGGGGCAGAAGCTCAGCGCACAGGCTTGGAAACATGGAACAGACTGATGAATCTCAGAGGGAAGGGAGTGGGGAAGGACAGGAAGAGATTAACCAAGGATCTCATATGCATACTAGAGGCCCAGTGCACAGACTCGTGCACTGGTGGGGTCCCTCGGCTGGCCTGCAGGGATTGAGCTGAAACAGACAGTCTGACATCCCCTGAGGGGGTCCTGGATTGCGAGAGGGCACAGGCCAGGCCAAGGAACCCCACCAGTGCACGAATCCATGCACCAGGCCTCTAGCAGTCAATAATATTCTAATAACTATGTATGGTATCAGATGGGTGTGAGATTTATTGGGATGATCACTTAGTAATGTATGTAATGTTTAATCATTGGAGTGTACACCTGAAACTAATTTAATAATGTATATCAACTGTAATTGATAAATAAAAAATGAGCCTGACTGGTGTGGCTCAGTGGGTGAGTGTCAACCTGTGAACCAGGAGGTCACGTTTTGATTCTGATCAGGGCACATGCCCAGGTTATGAGCTCAATCCCCAGTGAGGGGTGTGCAGGAAGCAGCTGATCAATGATTCTCTATCATCATTGATGCTTCTATCTCTCTCTCCCTTTCCCTTCCTCTCTGAAATCAATAAAAATATATTTTTTTAAAGATAAAAAGGGAAAATATATCTGGAAATTAAACAGAACTATTCATATAATTAGAGGATACGGAATTACTTGGGTGGTTACCATCCTTTCAAACAAGGCAAATACTTGATTTAGAAATAAGCAATAGGCAGTAAAATTTCAGAGATTTCTTATAGCAATATTTTTGCTGATGTATCTCCTTGAGCAAGGAAAAAAAGGAGGAAATAAACAAGTGGGATTACATCAAACTAAAAAGCTTTTGTATAGCAAAAAAAAAAAATCAACAAAATGAAAAGGTAAACTATGGAATGGGGGAACATTTTTGCTAATGACATATCTGATAAGGGGTTAATTTCTAAAACATAAAAATAACTTATACCAAAAAAAAGAACTTATAAACTCAACACAAAGAAAATGCAATTTAAAAATGGGCAAAGAACCTGAATAGACACTTCTCCAAAGAGGACATACTAGTAGAGATGGCCATTAGACATATGAAAAAATGCTCAGTGTCACTAATCATCAGAGAAATGCAAATTAAAATCACAATGAGATATTATCTCATGCCAATCAGAATGTCTGTTATCAATAAATCAACAAACAGCAAGTGCTGGAGAGGATGTGGAGAAAAGGGAACCCTAGTACACTGCTGGTGGGAATGCAGACAGGTGCAGCTTGTGTGGAAAACAGTATGGAGTTTCCTCAAAAAATTAAAAATGGAACTGACTTTTGACCCAGCAATCCCATTTCTGGGAATATATCCAAAAACAACAAAAACACTCATTTGAAAGAATATATGCACCCCTATGTTCATTGAAGCATTATTTACAACTAGAGGCCCGGTGCACAAAAATTTATGTACTTGGGGGGGGGGGTCCCTTCAGCCCGGCCTGTGCCCTCTCCCAGTCTGGGACCTCTCGGGGGATGACCACCTGCCGGTTTAGGCCCGCTCCTCTGGGGAGTGGGCCTAAGCTGGCAATCAGACATCCCTCTGGCAGCCCAGGAGCCCTGGGGGGATGTCCACTTGCCAGCAGGAAGTAGGCCTAAGCTGCAGTCTGACATCCTTAGTGCTGCTGAGGAGGCAGGAGAGGCTCCCACCACCACCACTGTACTGGCAGCCATCAGCCTGGCTTGTGGCTGAGCAGAGCTCCCCCTGTGGGAGCACACTGACCACCAGGGGGCAGCTCCTGCATTGAGCATCTGCCCCCTGGTGGTCAGTGTGTGTCATAGTGACCAGTCATTCCCAGTCTTTCTGCTGTTAGGGTCAGTTTGCATATTACCCTTTTATTATATAGGATAGAGGCCTGGTGCACGGGTGGGGGCTGGCTGGTTTGCTCTGAAGGGTGTCCCAGATCAGGGTGGGGGGTCCTGCTGGGGTGCCTGGCCAGCCTGGGTGAGGGGCTGATGGGTGTTTGCAGGCTGATCACACCCCCTTCCGGGTGGGGGTCCCCACTGGGGTGCCTGGCCAGCCTGGTTGAGGGGCTGATGGCTGTTTGCAGGCTGGTCAAGCCTCCCTCCCAGTGGTGACCCTCACCCCATGGAGGTTTGGCCAGCCTGGGTGAGGGGCTGATGGCTGTTTTCAGGCTGGCGACACCCCCTTTAGGGTTGGGGGGGTCCCCACTGGGTGCCTGGCCAGTCTGGTTGAGGGGCTGAGGGCCATTTTTAGGCTGGCCAAACCCCCCTGGTGACGGAAGCTCCCAGTCTCTCCTTTTTTTCTTTTTCTTTTTTATTCTGGGATTTATTTACCTTCTATAATTGAAACTTTGTTGCCTTCAGTGGAGCTCAGAGCCGGCCACGACAGGCGGGAAGCTTGGCTTCCTCCATCAGTGGGGCAACCAAGCCTCCTGCTTGCTCCAGCTCCGTGGCTGCCGGCCGCCATCTTGGTTGGGTTAATTTGCATATAGTCGCTCAGATTGGCTGGTGGGTATGGCTTAAGGCATAGCGAAGGTATGGTCAATTTGCATGTTTGTCTTTTATTAGATTAGATAGCTAAGATCTGGAAACAACTCAAGTGTCCATGAATAGATGAGTAAATAATGGTATATTTTGGTATATTTATACAGTGGACTACTACTCAGGCTTATAAAAGAAGGAAATTTTGCCTTTTGTGACACCAGGGATGGACCTGGAGATTTTTATGCTAAGTGAAATAAGCCAGTCAGAGAAAGACAAATAACATATGATCTCACTTATATGTGGACTCTAATGAACAAAATAAATTGGGTCCTTCACAAAATAGAAACAGAGGCATGGATACATCGAACAGGCTGACAATTGTCAGAGGGAAGGTGGATTGGGGGGCTGGATGAAAAAAGGTGAAGGGATTAAGCAAATATCCTATATAATAAAAGCCTAATATGCTAAGTGTCTGGTCATCTGGTCGTCTGTTCAACCAATCAAAGCGTAATATGCTAATGATATGCTAAGGCCTGCAGGATCGGGCCGAAACCGGCTCTCCGACATCCCCTGAGGGGCACTGGATTTGCTAGAGGGCTGAACCGCTGGCTATGATGTGCACTGACCATCAGGGGGCAGACAGTCGACCAGTTGCTATGACGTGCACTGACCACCAGGGAGCAGATGCTCCAACCGGTAGGTTAGCTTGCTGCTGGGGTCCAGCGGATCGGGACTGAGACAGGCAGGACACGCCCTGGAAACCTCCTGTGGTCCCTCCCTGGCTGGCCAACCTCCTGCGTCCCTCCCTGGCCCTGATCGTGCACCAATGGGGTCCCTCGACCTGGCCTGCACCCTCTCGCATATCCAGTGCCCCTTGGGGGATGTTGGAAAGCCAGTTTCAGCCCAATCCCACAGGCCGGGCTGTGGGACCCCACTGGTGCATGAAGTCGTGCACTGGGTCTCTAGTATGTATGTATGTGTACACACACACACAGAGACAACAGTGTGCTGATAGCCAGAGGGGAAAGGGGATAGAGGGTAAGTGGAGGTGGGCAAAGGGGGGATAAATGGGGATGGAAAGAGACTTTACTTTGGGTGATAGGTGCACGATGCAGTGTGCAGATAATGTTTTGTTGAGTTGTATACTTGAAACCTGTATGGTTTTGTGAACCAATGTCACCTCAATAACTTCAATTTAAAAAAAAACAAATGTTCTCTGAAGATGTATATGGCCACCCTGCTCATCATTAGGGACTAGGAACCTGTTACCCAGGAAGAAGCTCCATCGAGCCGTGGCCTCAGAAATGTACCCCTCAGAGCACTGAGGTTTGGCTTGTCAGAGGGCACATGTTAAGAACAGAAGGCTGACAAAAGTTACCAGCTCATCTGCATTGGCATGCTTTTGTTTTTACCTCCCCACTGCCTGGGAGCATCTCTCAGGGAGGAATCAGGTCAATTGCACCACACATACAGCTGTTCTGATGAGAAAAGTTTTATATGGACACCACCATCTGAACAACAGCACCATAAATAAGGAGGGAAGCACAGGCTCATCCAAAAAAGCTGCTACAAGTAGCAAGCAGGGAACCATTCAAGCAGTGGTATCAAATACCAAAACCATATTTGCAAGTCTAATTTGGAACTTAGCCCTTTATAAGTGCAGGAGGAAGTTAGGGGAGAAACCACTAGTGAAATTTAAACACACACACGCACACACGCACACGCACACGCACACACACACACGCACACATACACACACACACACACACACACAGAAAAACACCCACCTTTTCACATTTCTTTTGTCCATTTGCCCCACAAGGAACAAATCAAAGGAAAAGCACAGGCTCTTTTGCTAAAGTCCTCACATTTATTATGGACTTACAGAAGCCCCAAATGGGGCTTGGATTTAAGGAGGAAGACTTCACTTTCCTTGGCCCCACTCACCCCTGACAAGTTACCCAGGGAATGCTTGGGACACAGGTAGGAAAATCCAGAAGAGGCAAGGATAAATATGGCTCACTTAACTTAAACATAATACACAAGGGCATCAGCTGCTCCAAATACATTTACATCTGGGTCCTTCACTAGATTCTCAGTAGACTTCTCACTTGCACCACCACAGCTCAAGCAAGCTGTATGTCTCACAGACTGAGACATACAGGAAACTGGTATTTTGATGTAGCGTGCGCTGGGTCAGTCACTTCATCCAAGACAGACACACATTCCAGCCCCAAGCAAGTCCTCGGGTACCCACAGCTGTTTGCTTTGTGGAGTGGAAGGTTGGGCTTTGCCCCTCCAGTTTTCTCCTTGCTGATACTGCCACTGAGCTCCCCACTGTTCGCTCTGGACTCAAAACAGCTGCTCCACACAAGCGTGTGTGTGTGTGTGTGTGTGTACCTGTCTATCTGTGTCTGTCTGTCTACTTGTAATTTATTGTTCCGCTGCCGCTGGCTCGTCCCCAGCCACTGGCTTCTCCACCTGTGACTCTGGAGGAATCAGATACTGGACCTCCTCTGTACTGATGGCCACCTTATCTGGCTGGAGCCACCTCTTGAAATGTTCCAAGGTGCTAGAAAAAAGCAAGAGAAAAGGGTGACTGCATCAGACCTGGATGGTTAATTACTTAATGGTTATCTCAGTTACTCAAGCACTGCCTTCCCACCCACAACCAATTTCTTCCTACAATTGTTTTTCACTGCTAACGTGGGGAGAAGACGATACTCCTCTGACAGCTGTGCATCCTGGCAGCTCCCAGGCATAATTTACCCCCTGGTGGGCCCTTTGGCTGTAAGTAGCATCGGGAACCCCTTGGAATGCAGAGCCTCTGAGGCTTGATGAGAACAGCTGGAGAGCTAATGCCTCAGTCCTGTCTTTTTGTTTCCCCTCAAAAGAGGAGAGAAACTGTCAAGAGGAGAAAACATTCAAATAAATACCAAATTATTAGTGAGGCAAAAACCTGAGCGTCTTGGAATGTCAGACCTGAGACAGTCTGAGAATCAATGATGCTTGGTTGCACTGAGAGCAATTCTGCTTGTTTGTGTGCTTTTTGATTGTTTAGTCCACCCTACAACAAATCCCCAAGATGGAAACACTTGAACAGCAATGTCCCCATAAAGGAACGGCCACCAAGCCAGAAGGCCCTTTTTGGTCTGGATCTGTGGGGAAGGGAGGAGTGGTCTCCCCCCCACCTTCCTTAAGTACACAGGATTCTCACTCTACAGCCATCAGACATTCACAGTAAAATATAAATGACCAGAAATAATGTTAACCACATTCTATGCTCTTCAACAGCACAAAGTCTTAAGCCAAAAAATAAAGCCATAACCAGCAGATTTAAGACACCTGTCAGGGATGGGGATTCGTGTTGTGCACAGTTGGATTGCTCGGCCATGACTCCCTTGCCAAAAGCATGAAGAGGGTGGCCTTCCTGGCCATCATGTAGGTGAAGAACCACACAATCCCCTACAAAATGGCCTCTGTTTAAAACAAACTTTGAAGTTTGAAAACAAATGCATATATACTGTGCTCTGAACGATATAAGCTTTCCCACCGATGTAGGCTTGGGGGAGCAACAGCCCAGCTCAGGGGACTCAGATGCTGCACAGGCATTTAATCTTCACCTACCACACTTTTCATAGAATTATTTCAATTATTTCTTTTTTAAAATATATTTTTATTGATTTCAGAGAGGAAGGGAGAGGAAGGGAGAGGAAGAGAGCGCTAGAAACATCAATAATGCAAGAGAACCATTGATTGGTCACCTCCTGCACGCCCCCCTATTGGGGATTAAGCCCGCAAACCAGGCATGTGCCTTGACCAGGAATCGAACCGTGACCTCCTGGTCAACCCTCAACCACTGAGCCATGCCAGCCGGGCTCAATTATTTCTATAGAGAAGGGAAAACTACATTATTTCAGCTATTGATAAATACACAGAAATGTTAACAAGCCTTGGTGCTGATCTGATTTCAAAGAAAAAGAATTCTTAGTTGAGATTTGGCAGGAGAAAGTTTTATCTTTTCTTCTTAGAGCTGGAAAGGAAGGAAATATTCAAGGGGAGAGAAAACACCAAATTATTAGTGAGTCAGGAATCTGTGTATTTTCAAGTCTTTTGTATTTGGGGCAGTTTAAAGCTCAATTGGATTGAGCCTTTAAATACAGAAAAGAGCAAAATTTGTATTATTTTTCTGAACCTGAAAAGGTAGCTGGCCTGACCTTGGATGCCACACCGATTTCTGAAGGATCTCGGGGAATGCTGATTTGGTATTTAAGATAATGTAAGTGAAGCTACTTTGCAAATTAAAAAATAAAACGTATGGAGTTTTTATCACATATTGCCCACAATTTCAGCAGCAATATCTTCATCTGACACAATGGGATTCTCAAAATCAATGTTAAAGATATGTTGTAAACTTAGATTAAGTCATATTCCCCTCAGGACCTTCTGTTAAAATTGAGGTTGTTATTCCTCTCACTGATCTTATTTTGACTAAGTTGTTACTGAACTTTAAAATTCTGTTAGTGCCCTGGCCGGTGTGGCTCCATTGGTTGGACGTCGTCCCATGTACCAAAGGCTGCTGGTTCAATTCCTGGTCAAGGGCACATGCCCCAGGAGTGGGCTCAATCACAGTAAGGGGGCGTGCAGGATGCAGCTGATCCATACTGTGCTCTCACATCCATCGATGCTTCTCTCTCCCTCTCTTTCCCTCTTTCTCTAAAAATCAATAAACTAGTCTTTAAAAATAAATAAATAAATAAGATTCTGTTAGGAAGAATAACTCATTAAACCTTCACCATAACCTTATGAGGTTTCCTGTGCTTCACAGAGGAGGAAACTGAGGCACACACAGCTTACTCACCGAAGAACATACCACCACTGAGTGGCAGAGCCATTTTCCCGGTGTCACGCATTCCCTGCCTTGTGGCAGAATGCTCTCTCCCCTTTCTGCATCGGGCCCACCTGCAGGTACTGTTCACATCCTGCCTCCTCCCTTGGCACAAACACCAGAGCCCAACTCCTAAAGCATGTTCTGTCGCTTCTTCTCACCCGGCTCTTCTCTCATGCTGCCTCATATTATTAGGTACGTCTTTATACCTATGTGTCATCTCTCCCCAACTAGTTACAAGGACAAAAGAAGAGGGTGTTAAACTTCCTTACATCTCCCCTCCACCAGGACACCAGGCACAGTGCCTTCACTCAGTAGATGCTTAAGAAAATCATTCATTTAGTCTACACACATTTGAGAGGCTACAAAATGACAGAAACTCTGTAAGGCAACAGAGATTCGGAGGTAAGAAGACATATTTCCAGTTGTTGACTGATTACTACTTTCTCAAGTGCTTTATGTACATGCACTTAAAAATGCAGACAATGGCCCTGGCCAGGTGGCTCAGTTGGTTGGAGCATCATCCTCTACACCAAAAAGGTTGCGGGTTTGATGCCAGATCAGGGCACATACCTAGGGTGCGGGTTTAATTCCTAGTTGGGGTATGTATGGGAGGCAACTGATTGTTTCTCTCTCTCTTCCTTCCTCTCTCTCCGAGAATCAATAAAAAATATATCCTAGGGTGAGGGTAAAAAAATTTTTTTAAAAAAGGGGCAATGGTTCATACTCAACTACATCCAATCTGTGATCAAGATGTGGCTGGAGTATTTGCCTTTTGGCAAAAATACCCTTTCTCAAAAATCTGCTGCTGTACTAAGAGTAAATAGAGCAAATTGACAAAGGATGATTTTAACTCAGAAACGCTGATGTTGATACCAACTAATATCTCAACTCAGATGCCACTCTCCCTGAATTCTTTAGAGAAAAAGAAATGCCCACAGTAAAACAGACTGTCACCTAGAACTGGCCTGGGAATCAATTACCTCTCATCAGAATCAAGTCCATCCACGAAGAACTCTGATGCTAACTTTTCCTGGAGAAACCGATCCCAGCATTCCTTCTTGGCTTGGGCCAGGGTTCGAAGCATGTCCTTAGAAGTCACTTCCTGATTTAAACCTTTGATTCTTCTCAGTTTATTCTCTAAAGAGAGAAGAAATGGAGCTTAACAAGGAAGGTGATATGAAATGAAACTAAATTTTAACTGCAAATGCCAACTTCAAAAATTCTCTGACTGATGAGTACATCCACACTCTCTACAAAAAAAAAAAAAATACCTAATTTTTTAAGGAGGGCAGCTAAAGAGAAATGTACAATTTTCCTTTTCCTGTACAATGTTTTCACTCTACATTGCACCAAATAAATGTTTAACCCCAGAAAAGGGAAAAGCCATACGTTCTCATAATAAATTGATGGCATGTTTTCTTTGAAGTCACAGAAGCCCAGCAGGTATCTCTCTAAGGAATGCTTGTTTTCCCTGGCTTGACATGTGTATACTATCATCTTTTTTTAACTCCTTGAAAACAGTCTCTCTGAGGAGTAAATGGTTTTTCTTTTTGTTACAGTGACATAAAGTGGTTGCCAAACCTCATGAGAAAGACTTAGAGAAAATGATGAGAGATCCAATGGTTCATTAGACATTAAAATTGACTTGATAAGAACTCAATAAGAGACTCGTAAGATTTCTATGTGTGATTAAATTCTTGATTAAAGAGAAGGAATCTCCCAACATTTTTTAAAGTTGCTCAACTTCGGGCCTGGATGTTGGAGCCTAATAAAAACAAACATCTTGTAATCTCTTTGAGAGTGGTCCATATGGCTTCCTGATGATAGATGTTTAATTACTCTTATTTGCATTTTAAGTGGAACTGTTGAGAATAGATATCCCCTTTTGAAGAATACAAGAGAGGGTATCACCATGTACCTTCTGCCTTTGTTTAGTCTTGCCTTCAACTATAATAAATGGGTAAATGATAGCTTTTGGTGATGGTGAACATCAAGCCCAGAACCAATGGAAACTTTATGATTTACAATCCTGTGTTCATTTCTAAACTAGAGGCCCAATGCATGAAAATTCATGCAAGAATAGGCCTTCCTTCCCCCGGCTGCCAGCACCAGCTTCCCTCCGGCACCTGGGACCCAGGCTTCCCTCCTCCGGCCATAGGCAGGCACCCAGAACCTGGGCTGGCTTCCCTCCAGCCCCGGCTTCGTCAGGAAGGACATCCAGAATGACGTCCAGAAGGACATATGGTCTAATTAGCATATTACCCTTTTATTATTATAGATAAGCCACATCAGCTAGCATCCACTGATTAAAACAATAAGTACCTTCTGTTGATGCAAGTTACCTCCAAGCGCTCACCCATGTAGAACACCTGTAAAATATTTGAGGAAATTTTTTCTCCTTGAGGATATGAAAAGAATTATGTATATCTCATGTTGAACTGACTAAGGTTTAATTGGTGATCTTAGTGAATTATCTTTGATACAGTTTATTTGGCAATAAAAACAATCTTTATAGCCCTAACTGGTTTGGCTCAGTGGATAGAGCGTCGGCCTGAGGACTGAAAGGTCCCAGGTTCGATTCTAGTCAAGGGCATGTACCTTGGTTGCGGGCACATCCCCAGTAGGTGGTGTGCGGGAGGCAACTGATCGATGTTTCTCTTCATCGATGTTTCTAACTCTCTATCCCTCTCCCTTCCTCTCTGTAAAAAATCAATAAAATACATTAAAAAAAACAAAACAAAAAAACAATCTTTATATTGTCTGTCCTTGGCTGTCAAGGTGGAAGGTGCTCTTTTGGGCTGGAAAAGGTCTTCCCCTCTCTGAGTGTGCTGAGTCCATGATCAGGTGTGACCTAAGTTGGGCAGGCAGAGGCAGGTGCCATTACATACTCCAAACCTGCCTGCCATTGTCTCCCAAACTCTGCCATAGGAGCCAGAAATGGTTCTTATTTTCCTCAGAGAAGGAAATTTTAATCATCATCTTATCTGATTTTAGAAAATATCAAGGGAATTTTAACTTTCTGAACCAATCAAAATTATCACTGAACCCATGAAAGCTTCTTTTATTTTGTCATAAAATATGGGTATTTTATTCCAGCTCTGGGAAATAAAAAACACATCCTTCCATACACCATTCTAATTTAGCTGACATTAATTACAAAAAGCTAAAGCACATATACCTGTGTATATGTATAAGTATTTATATATACACATACATGTTTCTTCAAATTTTAGTCTCATAAATGTTCACATAGTCACTCTATTGTTTGCTGTTTTTATAAACACCCTTGAAAGTCATCAAATGCATCCTAATACTACTGCCTCTTCACTAATCACTTAATAGTATTTGAATTATATTTGCTGTGTGTGTTTTAAACATTTATGTGATTGGCCAAACTATCCATTAGAAGATGTAAAGGATAAACTTGCTTTAAGTTGTACTCTATGTGTCACAGTTACTTATTACATGATCTTTTCCGTCATTATTTGGAACTTCACACATCCGTAGTTCTCTATTAGACTAGTTCAGCTTCTGCTGCTGTACATATCTACACCTTCTAGAGGGGACTGCTTGTGACCCATGATCCATGTCAGGCATGAACTGTGTAGCACCTGAGGTGAATTCTGATTTGGTCTTTGTTTCAGAGCTGAGTTCTGTTGGCAAAGAAACGGAATGTTTCAAGTCGTGAGTTGTTTTTACAGGTATTTCTATTTCAGTAGAGCTTCCTAGCTTTGTTTTTTCTTTAGGTTCAGGAAGTGATTCTTTTTTGGTGTTTTTGTTTGTTTGTTTTCCATAATGATTTACCTGCTTCACAAATTTTCTAGCTTGTACCATATGCCTTTTTTTCTAGTTACCTTTGCAATTGTTACGGACTGAACTGATAAACAGTTGCTCCTAAAGTGGTCCGTCCCAGTGGAGAACTAATTTTCTTAAATCTAGAACCTTTTCTTGCTGAAACCAAGCCTGCCAATCCTGAAACTAATTAGTCCAGTTTTCAGAAGAAAATTCCGTGGTGGATTCAAGATAAACATATGCCTCTTTTCCAAATTGTACTGTATCCATTATCTCATTTTCCACAAGGACATAAACACCCTTGCACCAGCCAGTATAAGGACCAGCTGCAGTGTGGATGAAGCCAAAGCCCACTTGTAAATTACCAGGCTGCTCTTCAACATACTTAGACTGGAGAGGTGGTTTCACTAGCTCCTTTTTGGATCCCTCTTCTCTGGCTGCATGCGCACATATAAATGCAGACATCAGACTTGCAGGTATAATTGTCAGCTTTCCCATCCTAACAGCCACCATGTCCGTAACCCATGAAAGTTTCTTATAACCCTTGGGCACAGAGCACCAACAAGCCAAAGGATCTGGTTTTTAGTTTTCTCAGAATGTTGGTTCTTCTCCTTATCATCATTAAACAGATGTTCTGACTACCACAAAACACAACTGCCAACCTCCTCAGCCATGGTCATAGCCTCTTTGGTGGCTTCCTGAGAATCTCACATTACACCCTCATCTTTCTCATTATCCATCACCCCACCTGTTTTTCTCATATCTTTTCCTCCAGTACACAGTTATCAAAATTCCTTTTGTTTTTCCAAGATATTTCTCAGCAATTATGTAAACTCTACTCTGTTCTTTCTATCCTTTCTTAAAAGCTTCTTCTTCCTGAATTGCCTTTCCTTCCTTAAACAATTATTCCTAGGTTTGGTTTTGTGACATGTAGATGGGTCTCATGAATGTTTAATAATAAAAATATACTACAATTTTAAAGCATGGCAATTACTGCCCTCCACTGATATTTCTTTCCCCTAGCCTGGAACAATCTGAATCTCTTTCTTGTATATTTCTTGTATATTTCTAAATACTTACACTGAAGGCCATAAGACAGGACTGTGAAGATGTGTTCAGGAAATATTAAAAAAATAAAATAGCTAACAAGAGGCAGAATGAATTTTATGTCAATATGCTCCCATTCCAACAATCAATCTATCTACTGTAACAGTTTTTCAAACTGTAGCATCATAAATCCACATGTAGCTCTAGGCCATGACCTTTTCTTTTAGGATAGCATAAGATTTGATATTTTTGAGTTATTTGAATATATGAGCCACCAATAGTAGGCAAGAAATAAAGCAGAATATTTTTTAATATATTTTTTTTATTGATTTCAAAGATGAAGGAAGAGGGAGAAAGAGAAACATGGATGATGAGAGATCAATAGGCTGCCTCCTGCATGCCCCCTTACTGGGGATCAAGCCCGCAACTGGGTATGTGCCCTTGACTGGAATTGAATCTGGGACCCTTCAGTCCCCAGGCCGATGTTCTATCCACTGAGCCAAACCAGCTAGGGCATAAAGCAGAATTTAGATATAACAGAGGTAAGAGATTGCAAAGATCATTTTAATCCCTATGTACAAGGAAAATGGGGTCCTTCCCACAACCAGCCTGAAACAACCCCTATACTACTTACACCTGACAGATACATGTGGTGAGGACAAAAAAAAATTTTTTTAAGAACAGAAAACCACCCTGGCTGATGTGGCTCAATGGTTAGACTGTCTGCCTGTGCACTGAAGGGTTTCAACTGGATTCCCAGTCAAGGGCATATACCTGGGTCTCAGGTTGGAGCCCCAGGCCCAGCTGGAGCCTGTGTGGGAGGCAACCAATTGATGTGTCTCTCATCTCAATGTCTCTCTCCTGATCTCTCCCTTCCTTCCACTCTCTCTAAAAATCAATGGAAAAAAATATCCTTGGGTGAGAATTTAAAAAAAGACCAGAAAACCAGGTTTAATGTAAAGGAACTTCAACAAGAATCTTTAAAACCATCAGTTTATGATTTTTTTTAAAAAGCCATCTCACTTACCTAAAGATGCTAAATACACTTCTGAATCCTGCAAGGGAGCCCAAGGCTTTATAGCTGGCTCAGTAGCAAAGTCCGGGGTCTCTCTCTGGCCTGTGCTTGCAGGATAAGAATCCATAAAGGAGTCTGAGAAGGCATTTTTGGCACCATCGTCTTGGTCAGGATTTGGCAAACAGGAACAGATTTCAGCCCAAAGATCCGGGCCAGATTTTGTAGCTGTAGAGTCAATGCTTTCAAACATTTTCATTTGGAATTTGAGCTGAAAAAACAGAAGCTCAAGTGAGCAAGGACTGGCGTTAAGGATACAGCGTAAGTATGTGGTATTCAGATATATGTTTACCCATTGAAGGTAATAGGCTTTTAAGAACTTTAACAAAACTTAAATTGTCTTCTATTAGGTTTCTGTGTTAGAGATAAAAAGATGACAAAAAGGTAATTGGGTTCCTCTTTTGGCTCTGCACTCAAGTTGTTTTCACAATGAAGTCTGTCTTCAAAACTGGAATTTCTACGCCCTACCCGTGGTTGGCAAACTGCGGCTCGCGAGCCACATGCGGCTCTTTGGCCCCTTGAGTGTGGTTCTTCCTAAGCCTTATGAGTACCCTAATTAAGTTAATAACAATGTACCTACCTATATAGTTTTAAGTTTAAAAAATTTGGCTCTCAAAAGAAATTTCAATCGTTGTACTGTTGATATTTGGCTCTGTTGACTAGTGAGTTTGCCGACCACTGCCCTAGCTGGATAAATGTCAGCCTGCAGACTGACGGGTCCCAGGTTCAATTCCTGTCAAGGGTATGTATCTTGGTTGCAGGCACATCCCCAGTGGGGGGTGTGCAGGAGGCAGCTGATTGATGTTTCTCTCTCTTTGATGTTTCTAACTATCTCTCTCCCTTCCTCTCTGTAAAAAAATCAATAAAATATATTTAAAAAATGGAATTTCTACAAGCCAGATACAAAAGGATAAATATTGGATGATGCCACTTATGTAAGGTGCCTAGTGCAGTCAAATTCATAGAGACAGAAAACTGAACAGTGGTTGCCAGGGGTTTTTGGAATGGGGGAATGGAAGTTATTGTTTAATGGGTACAGAGTTCCAGTTTGGGAAGTTCTAGAGATCGGTGGTGGTGATAGTTGCATAACAATGTGAAAGCCACTGAACTATATATCTACAAATGGTTAAAATGGCAAATTTTACTTTGGTATGTTTTAAAACACACACACACACACACACACACACACACACACACACGCATCCCACAGGTGGCGTGCACATTTCATGACATTTCCAGTGAAGACAATCAGCTTGCACTTTTCTCCAAAAAGCTCCCAGATTCAACAATTCTGTCCTCAGCTAATTAAATTCCGTTTTCAATAAGGCACTAAGGGCTTGCACAGTTCCATATGCACAAGGATAATAAAAGTGCTGCTTGGTGAAAAGTGTCTCTCAGAGAGCTCTGTCATATGCAAAGGCCCATTTGCTCATTAGAGGTAGAAGTTGAGCTTGTGTTATTTCAGTAGAAACACTAATAGACATTTTCATCATTGTGCAGATGAAGAATCTGTAGGATCTAAGGACCAGAAGGGTAATTACTGATATATGGTGAATACTGGATTGGAAACCAGACTGGTGCCGCTCCAAAATCCATATTTTTACCAGATATCATTCTGCCTGATTGGGAATATACTGAAAGTGGCCCTAGCAGAGGTAGGTCCTGGAGGCTTTCATAACTATCTAGTCTTACAGGATGGGCCTTTGAGACTAGGAAGGCTGCCAACAGAAAGGTTTGACTAATTCCAATTCTAGGAGAGCCCAACCAGCGCAAGGGCTCAGAAGTAAACGGGACAGGTACGTCTCGGCAGCCCTGAATGAACTAATGCCAGGGGGAGCAATGAACCTCCACCCCCAGTGGTTCTCAACCTTCTGGCCCTTTAAATACAGTTCCTCATGTTGTGACTCAACCATAAAATTATTTTCGTTGCTACTTCATAACTGTAATGTTGCTACTGTTATGAATCATAATGTAAATATCTGATATGCAGGATGGTCTTAGGCGACCCCTGTGAAAGGATCGTTCGACCGCCAAAGGGGTCGCGACCCACAGGTTGAGAACCGCTGGCAAACGCACCCACACCAAACATTGCCTCGCCCCGGAGCCCGGTCCCCCTCCGCTCCTAGGAAGTCCCGGACAGCGCAGGGAACTTGGGTGTCCAGACGGGCCTCCGTCCCTCCGGCCTCCAGGACGGGCTGGGCGGGATGAGTCAGGCTCCGAGGCCTCCCCGCGGCGTTCCAGGATGGGGCCGGCACCGCGGATACAAAATGCTGGGCCCCCCGCCCCGCCCCGCCCCACCTACCGCAACTGCCTGCCGGGCAGCCCGCAAACCCTCCGCTCCGCTCCGTGGCCGGCAGCCGGAAGAAATGGGGGGCGGAGCCTCCGAGTGACGGATCCAGGAAACCCTCCAACCACCGCCGACCTGGCGATGTTCTGTGCGTGGATAGGTCGCGTGGATAAGGAAGTGAGGAGCTGAGTGCAAGGAAGCGGGGGGGGGGGGGGGGGGGGGACGAGCCTGTTGCCGGGAAACGGCGGAGCCGCGTACCCCGGCTCCCGCTTTCTCCGGACTTGACTGATTGCGCCTATTCCTGCTGTTCCAGCCGCGCGGGCGGCGTCCTCCCGCATCCCCTGCTGGGACGAGGAAGCCCGGTTTCCAAGGCCTTTGACTTGGCGTGGTTCCCTGAGCAAGTTCACCTCTTCAGCAATTGCCTGGGCAGGTGTTTTTCAAAATTGTCAGCCCTTCGCTACCCAAGTTAGAGCACTTTGGAGCTTTAAAGGGGTAGGAGGAGACTTCGTCCCTTACAGGAGACCCTTGTCCCATTCATGTGATGACACTTTTCCTCATTCATTTAGTCAATAGCCAAATTCCTGCTGTGTTCTAAGCACTGTGTTAAGCGGGAATTCAAGGCAGATAGACTCGGTATGGGTCCCGGAGGTCTTCACAGCTTAGTGCAGTGGTTCTCAACCTTCCTAATGCTGCGACCCTTTAATACAGTTCCTCATGTTGTGGTGACCCCCAACCATAAAATTATTTTCGTTGCTACTTCATAACTGTAATTTTGCTACTGTTATGAATCATCATGTAAATATCTGATATTCAGGATGTATTTTCATTGTTACAAATTGAACATAATTAAAGCATAGTGATTAATCACAAAAACAATATGTAATTATATATGTTTTCCGATGGTCTTAGGTGACCCCTGTGAAAGGGTCATTCGACCCCTAAAGGGGTCGTGACCCACAGGTTGAGAACTGCTGGCTTAGTGTAAGAGGGTACATCATAGGGCAGACAACTTTACAAATAACAGCAAATAGTTATAGAGGATAGAACAGAAGTGTAGCCAGAGTACATAAAGGCGCGAGTGGTCTTGGGAGGTGTGTGTCAGAAACACTTTTTAAAAGGAAGTGAGGCACTGGCCGGTTGGGCTCTGTGGATAGAGCTTTGGCCTGTGGACTGAAGGGTCCCAGGTTCGATTCTGGTCAAGGGCACATGCCTGGGTTGCAGGCTCAATCCCCAGTAGGGGGTGTGCAGGAGGCAGCCAATTGATAGTTCTCTCTCATCATTGATGTTTTTATCTCTCCCTTCCTCTCTGAAAAAATAAATTTAAAATAAATAAAAGGAAGTGACCTTTGAGGGATTATCAGTAGACTGAGATGCAACTCTTCCTCGCCCCTACAACCTCAATTTCCAAAGCTAGTTACTCCTGAAAGAACGTGTGGAAAGACATTAGCCAACCATCAGTAGAAGTAACTTGGCTTATGATAGAGTGTCTAGATGTGTCCAAAGTAAATTAATGTGGCTATGGTGTTAATAACTACCAGTATGTGAAAGGAAACTACAAGGTCCTCTGTTGCTCACATTTATAACCATTCTTAGAATGTGCAAACAGAAGGAAGTGGAAAGCAAGGAGGTTACAAAAAAAGGAACTTAGAGCAGGCAAGATTTTGACAGCTTATCTACAGGGAATGAATCGGGGAGTGGAATCTCCCACTGAAGGATCCTGAGGCCTCCAACTACCATCCTATGTAACAGGAGTCTGGCAGCATCTGACTCACAGAATACATCTGTCTCATAGGCTTATGGATGCTTCATCAAACCACTCCATGGCCAGTACAGTGGGGCCTTGACTTACGAGTGTCCCGACTAACGAGTTTTTCGAGATACGAGCCGTCTCTGGGCCGATTTTTTGCTTTGAGTTGCGAGCTAAAATTCGGGTTACGAGCCAGCTTCAGATACCCCACTAGTGGGCGCAGCGGACGTCACAGTGAACGCCACAACATCAGCCCAGCATCACGTGTCATTGTAATGGTGAAAACTGATTTGACATATGAGTAATTTGAGTTACGAGCTCCGTCACGGAACGAATTAAACTCGTAAGTCAAGGCCCCACTGTATGGACTTTTTAATTATGTAAATTCTACCAATAGATGAACATGGCCTATTCTTCCACTTGTTTATATCTTCCTTCTATCTCTTTTTTCAGCGTTCGGTAATTTTCCCGCGTACTGGTCTTTTACCTCCTTGGTTAAGTTTATTCCTAAGTATTTTACTTTTTTTGTTACAATGGCAAATGGGATTGTTCTTTAAAATTTTATTTCTGAGAGTTCATTATTGGTGAATAAAAATACCGTTGATATCTGAGTGTTAATTTTGTATCCTGCTACACTGTTGAATTCATTTATTAAATCTAGTTTTTTGGTGGAATCTTTAGGACTTTCTATGTACAGTATCATGTCATCTGCAAATAATGACTGTTTTACATCCTCCTTTCCAATTTGGATGTCTTTTATTTTTTCTTCTTGTTTGATTGCTATAGCTAGGACTTCCAATATTATGTTGAATAAAAGTGGTGAAACTCTGTCTTGTTTCTGTTCTTAGGGGAAATGGTTTTAGTTTTTGCCCATTGAGTATGATTAAAATGACCTACTAGAATGGCCATCAATATATCAACAACTGCTAGCAAGTATGTGGAGTAAAAGGAACCCTACTACATTTTTTTCAACGTTCTGCTGGTGGGAATGGAAAACAGGCAGAGTTTCCAAAAAAAATTAAAAACGGAACTGCTATTTTACCCAGTGATCCCACTTCTAGAAATATATCTAAGAAGCCTGAAATACCAATCAGAAAGAAAATACCTACCCCTATTTCATAGCACCATTATTTACAATAGCTAAGATCTGGAAACAGCCTGAGTGCCCATCAGTAGATGAGTGGATAAAAAAGCTGTGGTACACTTACCCAATGGAATACTATACAGCTGTAAAAAAGAGGGATTTCAGATGGACCTGGAGAGAATTATGCTGAGTGAAATAAGCTAGTCGGAATAAGACATATATTACAATGACCTCATTATATGTGGAATCGAATGAATAAAACAAACTGACAAACAAAATACACATAGATCCAGAGACATGAAAGCATGCACCACACGGACGAATCTCAGAGGGAAAGAGGTAGGGGGAGGAAGACATTAACTGAAGAACTTACATGCATATATGCATAACTCATGGACACAGACAATAGTGGGGTGAAGGCCTGGGGAGGGGGCGGGAGTGGGGAGGAAGGGGTCAATGGGGGGGGGGGAAACAGGGGACATGTATAATACTTTCAGCCATAAAGATAAAGAAAAACAAAACTACTCCATGGTCTCTCGACTCACTTATGTCCTTTTCTCTGATTTCCTGCTCACCAAACAAACTTGGCTATTTACAATAGCCAAGATATGGACGCAACCTAAGTGTTTACCCATAGGTGAGTGGATAACGAAGATGTGGTATATAAATACAGTAACACTACACTGCCACTGCAGCTGGCACGGCTGACTGGGAACTGGGCACAAGCACCTCCGCCCCTGCGATCCCCCGAATCAGATGCCTCCAATTCTATCTTGTCAAACACGATGCTTGCTTCCTCTGCTGTGTGCCTCGGGTGCCAAAGGCTCTGCCTGCCCGATAGAGCCCAGAGGATACACCAATGTGCAAGATGCAAGGGACGCTGGGAAGAGCTCCATTCTTTGAAAGCATACAATACAATGCTTAGATATGCCTAGCATATTCGGAATTCAGCGCTCCGTTTTGTTTTAAAGTCTGTTTGTTTTCACTATGTTCCTTCCAGGAGCTTTTCCATAACCAAGGAACTCTGAGTATATCTACATGAATTCAATGCTTTTGGCGAGTCTCCCTCACAGCCTCTCAACTCGCCACGCCAGTCATTCAACTCACTTCCTCCCTTCGCTGTCCCCGTTGGGCCTCGCTGATTGGCTGGTGCTGAGTGACGTCTTCAGGTCGCGACCCAGCAGTGGCGCCCGCGTGGGTATGAGTCTGGGCGGCTGCAGGTGGCTCCGGGGTCTCGTGCCGCGGAGTTTGAGCCTCCCGTGCCGCAGCCTTGCCAGGACTTGGGGTGGCCGCGGAGGCCGGATGGCGGACATGCTCTCCACCGGGGCGGAGGCGGCGAGCGAGCGGAGGGCTCCGGCTCAGCTAAACGGAGACGCGGACGGCGACGCGAGGGTCGAGCAACCCCCAGGGCGCCCGGACCCGGCAGCCGCGGGAGTGGAGTTGGCCCCGGGGGTAGGGAAGCAGGTGGCGGGGAGCGAGGAGCAGGCCCCGGCTGCAGCGCCGGGCCCGGGCAAGCGCAAGAAGCGGCGGGGCGCGGCCGGGGAGCGCGTCGTGCCGCCCCCGAAGAAGCGGCGGGCAGGGGTGAGCTTCGGCGATGAGCACTTTGCAGAGACCAGCTACTACTTCGAGGGCGGCCTGCGCAAAGTGCGGCCCTATTACTTTGACTTCCGAACCTACTGCAAAGGCCGCTGGGTGGGCCGCAGCTTGCTGCACGTCTTCAGTACCGAGTTCCGAGCCCAGCCCTTGGCCTACTACGAGGCCGCGGTCCGAGCGGGGCGCCTGCGCCTCAACGAGGAGCCGGTCCAAGACCTCAGCATCGTGCTCAAGGTGGAGTCCTGATGGGCTGGTCTGAAGGGGGCAGGGATTCTTTTCCCTGAGTTAGTGGCCATAGGTACTGGAGTAAAATCGGGGTAATTCCGAGGCTTTCTCATTTTCACTTGAAACAGTCTCAAAGCCCTCTCCTCCCACCCCATCGCCGCAAGTAGCCTCAGTGCTTCAGAAACACTGTTTTCTTGTTTCCAAAGCATAGAAGTTGGAATTCTTGTGGCTCCTTTTATGCAATCTGTGCCACTGGCACGGACATTGATCACTTTCTATTTTGCATTGTGGATCTCTGTACAAATAGTATAGTAGAGCTATTTATGTCTCCTTACTGGGTACAGAGTTAGGCATTTTGAGAACTTTAATAACATTTAATTTTATCGATCGCCTTGTGGGGTAGGTATTGCCACCTCATTTTACCTGTGAGGAAACTAAATTAAGGTAAACCTCACAGAGGTAAGGCAACAGTGTCACCTCCAGAGCCTGTGCTGTTATAACTACTTAAATTATTTATTATAGAGACTAAGATGATAGAATTGTGAACTGTCCGGGATAAAGACTAGAGCTGTCTAGCCCAGTGCTTTTGACCCTTCTTTAAAATTCCTTTACAGCTAAGAGGTACCAGACACCCCTGGCTCACCAGGTTGTGAGGGGAGACAAGGCGATCTCAACATTTGGGGAATGAGTGACTTGAGTCCTCTCTCCCATCCCAATTTTGAAAAGCAAGCGTCTGGTCTAGCTGTCACATGTTATAGATAAGGAAACAAAGGCTTAGAGAAGTTCAGTGAAATTAGATATAACGTTATTGTAGAGAAAATACAAATAAGCAAAATAAAAAACCACCCATAATCTCACCACCTGGAGATAGTACCATTAACCTTTTTGTGCCTTATCCTTCTAGTTCTTTTTCAGTGCCTGCTGTCTGTCTGCATTTTTACAAAATGAATATGCACTGTGCATACCGCTTTTTGTGTAAGGATATACTCTGACCATTCTTTCGTGTCAATAAATAAGAGAGGAAGCTGTGTGTGGGGTTGACTGATTATAGGTTGCTAGTCCCTGGGCTGAACAATTGCCTGTGTCATCGGCAGGACAATGACTTCTTGCGGAACACAGTGCACAGGCATGAGCCACCAGTCACGGCAGAGCCTATCCGCCTGCTGGCTGAGAGTGAAGACATGGTGGTTGTAGACAAGCCCTCTTCCATTCCTGTCCACCCCTGTGGCCGCTTCCGGCACAACACGGTCATCTTCATCCTGGGCAAGGAGCACCAACTTAAGGAGCTACACCCACTGCATCGGCTCGACCGCCTTACCTCGGGGGTCCTCATGTTTGCCAAGACAGCAGCTGTTTCAGAGAGGGTACATGAGCAAGTTCGGGACCGGCAGGTGAGCCTGGCTTATTTCACGCACGTCACTTTCTGGGCTCACAAATGCTGTGTCAAAAGGGCAACACTGACTTCTCTCTGAAGTGGGCCTTCGTATTTGTCTGGCCAGGCTTCCTACCTTCAGGGAGGTTAACACCTAAAGTACCCAAAACAGGTTATTATCTCTTATGTTTCAAGAGATTTTTAGAGATGGCATACACTGCCTATCTTGGTAGTTAGCTCTTTTGAAGTTTTTTGGTTTTTTTTTTTTTTAAATATATTTTATTGATTTTTTACAGAGAGGAAGGGAGAGGGATAGAGAGTTAGAAACGTCGATGAGAGAGAAACATCAATCAGCTGCCTCCTGCACACCTCCCACTGGGAATGTGCCCGCAACCAAGGTACATGCTCTTGACCGGAATCGAACCTGGGACCCTTCAGTCCGCAGGACGACACTCCTTCCACTGAGCCAAACCGGCCAGGGCAGTTCTTTTGAAGTTTTACAGTGCCAACAGGCTGAGCAAGGTTTTCAAGGTTTTGGGGAGAACCTCGTTGGTGGAAAGATTGTGAATGAAATTAGAAGAGGCTTGGGTAGAATAATTAAGTGGTACTGATTGTGGTCTTGAGACTTGTAATTCTGGATCTGATTATGATACATTTATTGAGTGCTTACTGTATATCAGACTAAGTACCAAGTACATTAGAGCCTAACTTACTGAATCTTTATAACAGCCCTTTGAGGTTAATGCTTTTCTAATCTTACTTTTTCTAGACAAGTTAATGGTATTTAAAGAGGCTAAGTAATGTACTCAAAATCTTGAAACTGGCAAATGGTGGAGGTGGGGTTTGCATCCTCCTCTGCGTGGCACTGTTGCATTCCTCACCGCTTGCAGTGGGTCTGGGCTTCATGAGTTTAGGCTTTGTGCTGATTTTCTCCCTCTTCCCTCCTGTGTAGCTGGAAAAGGAATATGTCTGCCGAGTGGAGGGGGAGTTCCCCTCCGAGGAAGTGACCTGCAAGGAACCCATCTTGGTAGTCTCTTACAAGGTAGGGGTGTGCCGTGTAGATACTCGGGGCAAACCCTGTGAGACAGTGTTCCAGAGACTGAGCTACAACGGCCACTCCAGTGTGGTGCGGTGTCGGCCGCTCACAGGTCGCACTCACCAGATCCGAGTCCACCTCCAGTTCCTGGGCCACCCCATCCTTAATGACCCCATCTACAACTCAGGGGCCTGGGGCCCCTCCCGGGGCCGAGGTGGCCACATTCCCAAGACAGATGAGGAGCTGCTACGGGACCTGGTTGCAGAACACCAAGCCAAACAGAGCCTGGACGTGCTAGATCTCTGTGAAGGTGATCTGTCCCCAGGACTCACAGACCCTACAGCTCCCTCCTCAGAGCTCGGCAAAGACCACCTAGAAGACTTGGCTGCATGTGCTCAAAAGATGGATGGAGTACTTGAGGCAGCCCCTCAGGATCTGGACACAAAGGCCCTGTCACCAGGGGATGCAGCAGAAACAGATGCTGTGAATCAAGAAATAGACCCCCTCTGTGCAGAGTGCCGACTGGTGCGACAGGACCCCTTGCCCCAGGACCTTGTGATGTTTCTGCACGCCCTGCGCTATAAAGGGCCAGGTTTTGAGTACTCTTCACCCATGCCTACCTGGGCACAGGATGACTGGCAAGAGGACTGAGAGCTGTGGCCTATGGCGGGATCACTTCTTGGGTTGAAGAAGCCATGGAGTCGGAACTGACCTCATTCAGCTGGTACTCAATGTTTCTATACGGAGTAAAGTTGGGCACTTACAGGAACTGCTTATACTTGCTATCTCCAGCTAGTTTGGGAACTTTTTGGTTTGTAAATGTGTACCTTTGGCTTATACCTTATACCTTATGAGTCTGGTTTTCTTACTGCTTTTTTTCTTTATATATATTTTTATTGACTTCAGGGAGGAAGGGAAAGGGAGAGAGAGAGAGAGAGAAACATCAGTGATGAGAGACTCATTGATTGGCTGCATCCTGCACGCCCACTACTGGAGATTAAGCCTGCAACCCAGGCATGTGCCTGTGACCAGAATCGAACCTGGGATCCTTCAGTCTGCAGACCAGTGCTCTATCCAATGAGCCAAACCACCTAGGGCTTCTTCCTTTTTTTAAGAGAGATAAGAAGGGGGAGAGAGAAAACCATCAATTTGTTGTTCTGCTTATTTATATATTCAGTGGTTGATTCTTGTATGTGCCCTGATGGGATCGAACCTGCAACCTTGGTGTATTGAGACACCAACTGAGCTACCAGGTCAGGGCCTTTTTTTTTCACATAACATACAATTAACCATAATTGTATACTATTTAGTGGCATTTAGCACATTCAGTGTTTGCAACCATTACCCTTTTCTAGCTCCAAAACATTTTCATCACCCAAAAGGAAACCCATACCCAATAAGTAGTCATTCCCCGTTTCCCCTTCCTCCCAGCCACTGGTAACCATGAATTTACTTTTTTCTCCCTGTTAATCCTCACCTGAGAATATTTTTCCCATTGATTTTTCAGAGAGATGGAAGGAGGGAGGAAGGGAGAGAGGGAGAGAGAAACATGGATATGAGAGAAACACATTGATTGCCTCCCACATGTACCCTGACCAGGGTGGGCATTGAACCTGCTACCCAGGTACATGCCCTTAACCACAATAGAACCTGTGACCCTTCGGTGCATAGGCTGACATTCCAGCCACTGAGCTATACAGGCCAGGGTCCATTAATCTACTTTTTGTCTCAATGGATTTGCCTACTCTAGACACTTCATATAAATGGAATCATACGTGCCCTAACCGGTTTGGCTCAGTGAATAGAGCGTCAGCCTGTGGATTCAAGGGTCCCAGGTTCGATTCCGGTCAAGGGCATGTACCTTGGTTGTGGGCACATCCCCAGTAGGGGGTGTGCAAGAGGCTGCTGATCAATGTTTCTCTCCCATCGATGTTTCTAACTCTCTGTCCCTCTCCCTTCCTCTCTGTAAAAAATCAATAAAATATATTTTTTAAATGGAATCATATGCCTAGCCAGTGTGGCTTAGTGGTTGAGCATCAACCCATGAACCAGGAGGTCATGGTTCAATTCCTGGTCAGGGCACATGCCCAGGTTGCAGGCTTGATCCCCAGTGTGGGGCAGCTGATCAATGATTCTCATCATTGATGTTTTCTTTTCTCCCTTTCCCCTCCTCTCTGAAATTAATTAAAAAACATTTTTTAAAATTATAAAACGATAAATGGGGTCATACAATAAAAGATCTTTTGTGTATGTCTTTTGCTTAGCATAATGTTTTCAAGGTTCATCCAATTTATAGTATGCATCTGTACCTCAATCCTTTTTATAGCTGAATAATATTCCATTGTATGAGTGTACTACATGTCATCAGTTAATGGACATTTAGGTTATTTCCACCTTTTGGCTGTTGTGAATAGTGCTGCTATGAACATTTGTGTACAAATTTTTGTTTGAATTTGTATTTTTAGTTCGTTCTTTAGCATGTACCAAGGAGTAGAATTGCTGAGTATATGGTGATTCTATGTTTAACTTTTTGAGGAGTCATGAAACTTCCACAGTGGCTGAGCCATTTTACATTCCCATCGACAGTACAGGTTTCCAATTTCTCCACATCCTCCCCAATTCTCATTTTCTGTTGTTCTAATTATAGTTAGCCTAGTGGAGTCTTACAATCTTGTTTCATTTGCATTTCCCTAGTGAAGTCTTAATCTTGTTTGATTTGCATTTCTCTATTGATTAATACTGTTTAGCATCTTTGCATGTGCTTGTTGGCCATTTATATATCTTCTTTGGAGAAATGTCTATTCAGGTTTTTTGCCCATTTGAAAAATGTTTTTATTGATTTTAGAGAGAGAGGGAGAAAGAAAGATCAATGTGAGAGAGAAACATCAATTGACTGCCTCCTGCACACTCCCTTCCAGGGATTGAGCCTAAAACCTGGACATGTGCCCTGACCAGGAATCAAACCAGTGACCTCTTGGTATATGGGATGATGCTCAATCAACTGGGCCACATTGGCCAGGGCTCTTTTTTGCCCATTTTTAAAAAATATATATTTTTATTGATTTCAGAGAAGAAGAGAGAGGGAGAGAGAGATAGAAACATCAATGATGAGAGAGACTCATTGGTTGGCTGCATCCTACATGCCAACTACTGGGGATTGAAAGCCTGCAACCTAGGCATGTGCCCTTGACCAGAATCGAGCCCGGGACCCCCAGTCCACAGGCTGACTCTCTATCCACAGCCAAACCAGCTAGGACTGCCCATTTTTAAATTAGGTTGTTTTCCCTTTTGTTGTTATGAGTTCTTTATATATTTTGGATATGAGACCATAGATATATGATTTGCAAATATTTTCTTCCATTTTATAGGTTTTCTGTACATTTTATTGATAGTGTCCTTGCATTCATGAAAGTTTTAATTTCCTTTTTTGTGTGATAACACTTCACATGAGATATACCCTTTTATGTGTACAGTACGGTATTAACTATAAATACAAATGTTGAACAGCAGATCTCTAGAATGTAATCATCTTGCATAACTGAAAGTTTATACCTATTGAATAGCAATTCCCTACTTCCCCTGCTCCCAACCCCTGATATCATATTTTACTCTCTGCTTCTATGTGTTTGACTGTGTTAGATACCTAAAAAGAACATCTCATTTTCCTTTACTCACTACTCATAGAATACTGTATACTTCAAATGTGTGGTGGTTTCCCCACGCCAAGCAATTCTCTGAGACAGCTAGGTGACCTATAGTTTTAACTCAATACTGACACTGTCTACCTGGAGAGAGGGTCATTCCTACATTGCCAGTCTCAAGTTCAGCTTATCACCTGTGCTTCTGGCCAACCATAAACTAGAGATTCTCGCAACCCTCTCCTCAGATTCAGTCATTTACTAGAATGGCTCACAGAACTCAGGAAAATAGTTGATTTGCTAGCTTACTGATTTAATACAAAGGATATTAAAGGATACAAATCGATGGCCAGGTGAAGAGATATATAGGATAAGGTCTGGAAGGGTCTTGAGCACGGGTGCTTCTGACCCCATATTGCTCAGGGTATGCCACCCCCTATATATGTGGATGCCTTCTTGTTCACCACCCTGAAAGTTCTCTGAACCTAGTCATTTGTATGTCTTATGTGGAGGAACATCTATTTAAATCCTTTGCCCACTTTTAAATCAGCTTATTTGGGTGTTTTGTTTGTTTTGCTATAGAGTTGACTTCCTTATATTTTTAAATATTAACCCCTTATCAGAAATATGATTTGGTCTTGGCCGGTGTGCTCAGTGGTTAGAGCGTTGGCCAGTGCACCAAAATGTCTTGGGTTCGCCCTGACCGGTTTGGCTCAGCGGATAGAGCTTTGGCCTGCGGACTGAGGGGTCCCAGGTTCGATTCCGGTCAAGGGCATGTACCTTGGTTGCGGACACATCCCCAGTAGGGGGCGTGCAGGAGGTAGCTGATCAATGTTTCTCTCTCATCGATGTTTCTGACTCTCCCTCTCCCTTCCTCTCTGTAAAAAATCAATAAAATTAAAAAATGTCGGGTTCAATTCCAGTCAAGGGCACATATCTCGGTTGCAGGTTCCATCCCCGGCCATGGCTTGGGGCATGTGTGGGAAGCAACCAATTGATGTGTCTCACATGGATGTTTTTCTCTCTCCCCCAACCCTCCCTCCCTCCCTCCTTACTCTCTAAAAATCAATGGAAGAAATATCCTTGGGTGAGGATTTAAAAAGACATAAATTAAATGAATATGCTTTAAAAAATGTTTGTATTGATTTTTAGAGAGAGAGAGAGAAAAGAAAAACATCGATGTGAGATTGATTGGCTGCCTCCTGCACCCTCCCTACCAGGGATCAAGCCCACAACCTGGGCATGTGCCCTGATCAGGAAATGAACCGGCAATCTTTTGGTGCACAGGATGACCACCAACCAATTGAGCCACACCAGCCAGGGTGGTGATGAGATTTTTTAAATTTAATTTTTTTAAAAAAATATATTGTATTGATTTTTTACAGAGAGGAAGGGAGAGGGATAGAGAGTTAGAAACATCGATGAGAGAGAAACATCGATCAACTGTCTCCTGCATACCCCCTCACTGGGGATGTGCCTGCAACCAAGAGACATGCCCTTGACTGGAATTGAACCCAGGACCCTTGAGTCCGCAGGCTGACACTCTATCCACTGAGCCAAACCAGTCAGGGCTAAATTTAATTTTTTATTGTGGTAAAAAATGTTATCATTCTAGCCATTTTTAAGTGTACAGTTTAGTAATGTTGAGTATATTCACATTGTTGTGAAACATCGCCAGAATTCTCTTGCATGACTGAAATTCTACAACTCCCCTTTCCTCTCCTACCCCTAGGCCCTGGCAACCACCATTCTACTTTCTGTTTCTATGAATTTGACTACTTTGGATACCTCATATAAGTGGAATCATACACTTTAATTTTTTGTGGTTGGCTTATTACCTCAAGGTACATCCATGTTGTAACATGACAGGATTCCTTATTTATTAAGGCTGAATAATACTCCATTGTGTGTGTATATCACATCTTGTTTATCCCTTGATCCATTTATGGACACAGGTTGCTTCCACCTCTTGGTTATTGTGAATAGTGCTGCTGTTAACATGAGTGTGCAAATACCTCTTTTTAAAAAAATATTTTTTAGTCCTAACCGGTTTGGCTCAGTGGATAGAGCGTCAGCTGGCAGACTGAAAGGTCCCAGGTTTGATTCCGGTCAAGGGCATGTACCTTGGTTGCTTGCGGGCACATCCCCAGTAGGAGGTGTGCAGGAGGCAGCTGATCGATGTTTCTCATTGATGTTTCTATCTCTATCCCTCTCCCTTCCTCTCTGTAAAAAAATCAATAAAATATATATTTTTAAAAATGAGTCCTAATTTAAGAAATAGGATTTCCCATACACCTTTTCCTTTAAAAGAAATATTTTTTTTCATTTTTATTCATTTTTATTTCATTTTATTCATTTTCATTTTTATTCATTTCAGAGAGGAAGGAAGAGGGAGAGAAAGAGAAAAATCAATGATGAGAGAGAATCATTGTTCAGCTGCCTCCTGCACACCTTCAACTGGGCATTGAGCCCGCAACCTGGGCATGTGGCCTGACCGGGAATCGAACCATCACCTGGTTCATAGGTCAATGCCCAACCATTGAGCCACGCTGGCCAGGCCTGTGCAAATACCTCTTAAATATCCCACTTTAAATTCTTTTGGGTATATATCTAGAAATGGATTGTTGAATCCTGTGATAGTTCTACTTGTAATTTTTCGAGGAAACTTCCATACTGTTTTCTATAGCAGCTGCATCATTTTATAATCCTAACAATGCACACGGCTTCCAATTTCTCTACATCCTCACCAACATATTGTTTTCTGGGGTTTTTTTTTGTTTGTTTGTTTTTTGTGTGTTTTTTTTTTTATAGTAGGGATCTAATGGGTGTGAGGCAATATCTCATCATAGTTTTGATTTGCATTTCTCTGGTGATTAGTGACATTGAGTATCTTTTCATTTGCTTCTAGGCCATTTGTATATCTTAGAGAAATGTCTGTTCAAGTCTTTGTGCATTTTTTAGTAGAGTTATTTGATTTTGTTGTTGTTGAATTCCATCCATGTTTTTTACATGTTCTGAATGTTAACCCTTACAGAAATATGATTTGCAAATATTTTCTCCCATCCTCATTCTTTTTGTTCTGTTGATTATGCCCTTTGATACACAAAAGTTTTTAAGTTTGATGTAGTCCCATTTTCCTCTAGCAATGTTTTGTCATTTCCAGTGTATGTGTTATACCTCCTTTGTTAAATTTATTCCTAAATATTTTATTCTTTTTGATGCTATTTTAAATGGAATTGTTTTCTTAATTTTATATTTGGATTGTTCATTGCTAATGTATCAGATTACAACTGATTTTGTGTTGATTTTATATCCTGCAACTTTGCTGATTTATTAGCTTAATAATTTTTTATTTTTTTGTGGTTTCTTAAAGTAGGCATGTGTATTTTTTTTCCCCATGACTTCTGAGAATAGAGATAATATTACTTTTCCTCTAAACACTCTGTATACTCTCTTCTTTTCCTTTCATTTGAAGCTTGTTCATGTTTTCAAAACGGCAACATTTTTATCATCAGAACAATTAAGAATTGCCTGGTAAAGTGACCGGCTGCAGCTGAAAGCTTAATAGTGCAGCTCATGGGCTCGTCAGAGGCAGTGATGGCACTGGTGAGGACTGCAACGACAAGGACCTGTTGACCATTCTGACCGTGGAAGGGGTTTACCAGGATTATGGCATCCTGGCCAATGGCACAGAGCACGTGGGCCGGGCGGCTCAGTTGGCTAGAGCATCACCCCATACACCAAAAGGTTGCAGGTTGATTCCAGGTCAGGGCACATGCCTAGGTTTCGGGTTCGATCCCCCATCTGGGCATATACTGGAGGCAACCCATTGATCTCTCTCTAAAATCAGTAAGCATGTGCTTGGGTGAGGATTGAGGGTGGGGGGTGAGGGAAGGAAACCTATCAAGTGATATTGGATGGTGTAAAAGGTGGTGCCAAGGAAAAAAGATTAGTAGCTCAGTTTATATCAAACTTCTTTAAGCATTTTTCAGAGTTGGCTGCTTCTGCTATCAATGCACAGTCCTTTGTGAGAATGAAGATGTATCAATTTGCTGGCAAGCAGTTAAGAGCTTCCTCAATTTGCCACTAGAGAAAATCTTCCCCCAGTGGCAGATATTCTAATACGACTTTTGCAGATGACTGCAGAATTTAACTTAGTGAACATGCCTTGTTAACTTTATTTAAGATGGATGCAAAAGGAACTTTAGGTGGCTTATTCAGCCTAATTCTTCAAGGAGAGGACATTCTTAGAGTATGAGCAATCATAATCTTTTCTACAAAATTTAAGACTTTACCAGATGGAGTCTTAACAAAGGAAGTAAAGGAACTTATACTAACTGAACCCAAAAAGGTTCTAGAAGATGTGACTCATGAAGAATTTGCCCTTTTCATGAAGATACTATCTGGGTTAAAAAGCTAATAAACAGTGAAAGGAATACAGCAATTTGTAGAGTTGGTAGCTGACCAGACTGACCTAGAACAGACCTTCAGCCCAGCAGATCCCGACTGTATGGATCAGCTCTTACAGTGTGTTTGGCACCCCTCTTCTCTAAAAATGTGCATTCTACAAGGTTTGTGCCTTCTGTGAGCAGGTTCACCCTGACCTCAGGTCCTTGACTACCCCAGTGGAAAGTCTCAATATACAGTTGGGAGTCATTGACACTGTTGATGGAGACGATTTCATTTTGTGGTGACATGGAAAGGTTAGAAACAAATCTAAGGAAACCGATAAGTTATTGGAATATATGCCTCCCTCCAGAAGAAGCAGAAAACGAGGAGAATCCTGGCAATGAAGAACCCAAGCCGCAATTCAGTTATGCAGAATATTTGTTGTACAGCTTCCACAAGATGGGCTGGAAAATTCCAGATTTTTTTTTTTTTTAATATGTTTTTACTGATTTTTTTAGAGAGGAAGGGAGAGGGAGATAGAAACATCAGTGATGAGAGAGAATCATGGATTGGCTGCCTCCTGCACAGCCCCTACTGGGGATTAAGTCTGCAACCTGGGTATGTGCCCTGATCAGAAATCGAATGGTGACCTCCTGGTTCATCAGTCGAAGCTCAACCATTGAGCCACGCTGGCTGGGCAGCTGATCTAGAATTGACAAAAACAAGTCAAAACATTCAGATAACAATCTTTGAGAAAGGCAGAGGGGGGAAAAGTACTCAAGAGTCAAGGATTTTATTTAGTCCAAAGAGACATGAAAAACTTACTTCATAGTATCACAATCAAAAAAGGAATTATTGCTTCTGTTTCTAACTCAATGGAATCATTAGATTATGCCCCCAGGCCTTGCCTTCATCCATTAACTTCACCCTATGGGGTTGGGTTTAAGCCAGTTTTACTTTATTCTGGAGATTTCAAATGAAAAAAATTACTATGACATTTAAATGTAGGGCATTGCTCCTCCTCAAAATGATGAGAAGGAAAGGTGTAATTGGTTGTTGCTTGTTAACTATCCATAGCTATCTCAGCAAACAAAGCATGGATATCAGAAGTGTTATTCCCCTTTTCCCCTAGCCCAGTGGTCGGCAAACTGCAGCTCGCGAGCCACATGCGGCTCTTTGGCCCCTTGAATGTGGCTCTTCCACAAAATATGACGTGCAGGCGTGCACGTACAGTGAGATTGAAACTTCGTGGCCCATGCGCAGAAGTCGGTGTTTTGTGGAAGAGCCACATTCAAGGGGCCAAAGAGCCGCATGTGGCTCGCGAGCCGCAGTTTGCCGACCACTGCCCTAGCCTATTGGCGTTTATTCACTTTGTCTTTCCTAAGCAAGTACTACAAATTAGATTTCCGTTTTTGCTCTATTGGTCTTCAATATGAAAAAAAAAATCATTTCATTTTTAGCTCAGTAGACATTCCCAGAAGCTGTTATAGCAAGGTGGATGTTTTTACATGATAGCATGCTGCTCAGGGAATGAATTGAGCAAAGAAAAATGTTTCGGGTTGGTTTTGCTGACTCGAAGAAGAAAGCCTGGATTCATTCTTGAGCCTCTCCAGGCCTTGTCATGGCTGTTTTCCCAGAGCTGGTTCTCCAGTGGGTCCACACTTAACTAATGGTAAGAAACAGACTGGACTCACTTCTGTCATTGCCTGCCTCTCAGAATCAATCTTTGCAAGTCTTGCAGCCTGGAGTCTGGGTTTTTCTTGCAAGAATTAAATAAAACTGAAGACAAACAAACAAACACATAAAAATAATTGATTTCAATTCTTTCTTCAGAGCTATGTCATATAGGGCTTCTGACACCCTAAGGCAGTGATGGCAAACCTATGACACGCGTGTCAGAGGTGACACACAAACTCATTTTTTTGTTTGATTTTTCTTTGTTAAATGGCATTTAAATATATAAAGTAAATATCAAAAATATAAATCTTTGTTTTACTATGGTTGCAAATATCAAAAAATTTCTATATGTGACACGGCACCAGAGTTAAGTTAGGGTTTTCCAAAATGCTGACACGCCGAGCTCAAAAGGTTCGCCATCACTGCTCTAAGGGCCTGCCTAGCTGAAGACCATCATCAACTAAATACTAGACAGTTCTTACCAGAGCTCCTCATTCTCCAAACATAATGGGTCTTCTTCCTGAAACTGGACTGGGATAATGAAGAACTATTCCCGGGCACTGAAGTGTTTAAGAGAGCTGCAGTATCTTGGTAATGCATTTGACTGCAATGTTTTTTTCTCCAGTGGCCTTCCAGAGGTTGAGGGGTCCTGCAATGGTTCAGGATAGGACCTGGGGAGAAGAACCCTGGTGTTGATGGAGAGTGGTTTCCTTGAGCTGCGGTTTGTTGACAAATTTGGGAGGGTAATGGAGATCTTTCCAAACCTAGCAGCCCTTTCTATAGAACTATCTTCTGCAAATCCTGCGGTAGCTGCTGTCCAGTAGATGGCGCCTCTAACTCTCATATTGCCTTAGTTTATAAATTGCTTTTTCCATTACTAATTCAAGTATTTCCCCCCACACTCCCCGGGGCTTTTTAAATAATCTGGTATGTTGTTGATTCTTTTGATTCTCTTAAAAAAAGGTAAAATGGTTCTCATAGATGAAGAGACCATAAATGCAAAAAAATAAAAAAAAAAGGACTGTTGGAGCAAGTCTTACTGCAATTCATATGAAAGACACCACAAATGAACTAAGCATAAAAACAGGTACAGAAATGAGGTATAGAAAAGTGAGTTTTCACTCAAGATTTCTCTCTCTCTCTCTCTCTCTTTGTCTCTCTCTCCCTCCCTCCCTCCTTTCTTTTTTACCTCTAGACACTTCCAGTGCTTTGTCTTGTCAGAACTTCCACAGCTGAAGATTTTCATTTGAGGAGAGAATCCACTTACTTTTTATTTGTAGAGACTCAGCACATTGATAGGCCTATCAATTTTCTATAGGAAGTTATCACTGCAAGAAGCAGGCAAAACTCAGAAAAATGATGCCGTTTAGAGGCTGCAGCACTAATGATCAATTTAAATACTGTCTGGCAAGTGCTGGGGGAAACGCAGGGACTACTGGAGCATCTAGAAGAGGACCAAAGGTCCTGAAGCAAGAGAGAACACATGGGCTAGTTGAAAGGAAATCTGAGGAAGCTTTAGGTTGCAGGACTAGGGGAGGCTTGATGATGAAGGAGCAGGAGCCAGCCAGGCAGGGGTAGATGGGAAAGAGGTATTGGTGAGTGGGTGCTTGCTCCTGAGAGAAGTAAGGACAGCATCTGCAAAGGTGAGAGAGAGAGAGAGAGAGAGAGAGAGAGAGAGAGAGAGAGAGAGAGAGAGAGAGAGAGAGAGAGAGAGACCTATTTCAGGGAAAGGTTAAGATCAGTGTCTATCACTTATTTACACATTTATTGATTCTTGTGTGCCCTGACTGGGGATTGAACCTGCAACCTTGGTGTAAGGGGAGGGCGCTCTAACCACCTCAGCAACCTGGCCAGGGAATTTGAGCAGCTTTATTGAGAGCTGCATCTCCCCATGATGTCACCGTTAGATTTCCCCTCAGCGCACATGCCTGGGGTGGGGGCTTGATCCCCAGTAGGGGGTGTGCAGGAGGCACCGGATCAATGATTGTCTCTCATCGTTGATGTTTCTACCTTTCTCTCCCTCTCCCTTCCTCTCTGACATCAATGAAAATGTATTTAAGAAAAAAAACAAACTGCATGTCCTGTGTCAAAACCAAGAATATGCTTATCTAAAGCAACGGGCAATTGCTATTTTGTTTGATTTGCTTTAGCAGCTGCAACCTGTGTCAGGCGCTCCTGCACCAAAATGCGAATTGCCGTAAACATTACCAGGCAATCATTATGATTTTGAGTCTTAAGGTTAGCTAAAACCATTACACCAGCCTTAAAATCAGGTTTATTTACATCCAGATTGATGAACGGCTCTGCATTTTTAGCTGCATTGTCGGTATTCTTTCCCTTTTCTTCACCTGTTAAGTCAGAACGCTCCAAAAGCTGTCTTTTAAACATCTCAAACCTGAGATTAGTGGTGCTAAAGTAAATGGACTAGTAAACTCACAACTGGAATCTATTCAACTATTTTATTTCCGCAAATAAATATGTCTATTTAAATCTGAGGCAAAAGTTAATTCCGACGAGGATGGGATTCGAACCCACGCGTGCAGAGCACAATGGATTAGCAGTCCATCGCCTTAACCACTCGGCCACCTCGTCCCAGAAGCCTACTTCTTCCTGGTAGCTATAGGGAGTAATACTAGGGGCTGTGACGCAATGATATGATGGCCGCCATTTTGTACGGAAGCAAAGCGCGGATCTTTTTTATACCAAGTAATCAGAAGAAGATGGCTGCTCCCACGATATGGGAGGTCTGCAATGAGGGAAACAACAACAACAAAAAATTGGTAGACAACGAGAAACCCCGAAGGAGATAAAATGGGCGTGCAGGCTGGAAAGGAAGCTGGGTTAAAGGAGCCTTCGGAAGGGGGCTGCCCCGGCGCCTAAGGGGCGGAGCCGACGCATAAAGCGGCTTTGCGCTTGCGCAGCATCTGGGCGGTTAGATTTGAAAGCGGCCCGGAGGCTGCCCGGCGCTGCGCGGAGACATCGAGGCCGTGGAGAACTACTGGCTAATGACCACGGACCCCCAAAGGTCTGAGGAGAATTTGTCAAACGGGAGGCTCGGCAGGTAAGGAGAACGGGCTTTCGTTCCGGGCTCCCGGCGGGGACGGAAGGGGCGCAGTTGGGATTGTCTGGGGGCCCTGAAAGTCCGGGGCGGGAGGCCGGGGACGCGCCCTCAGCCCGGCGGCCCCGAAAGCGCCGGGCCCGCTCCTGCTGCCGCCGCCCTCCCCCCCGAGCAGCTCCCGCCCGCCCCGGGGTCCCCGGGCCGCCGCAGCCTGCGGTCCGCGCTCCCCCGCCCGTCCTCGCGCCCGCCGCTCTTCCCTGCGGAGCTCCCGCGGTTCGTGTTTCCGACCCCGTCTGTTCTTGGCTGTAAATGACGTGACAGCAGCGAGTGATTTCACACTCTCGGCCTGTCGTGGTTTATTTACAGAGTTTGGGGTGCTACCGGCACCGAACAGACGCTCCGTTTCCGGCAGATAAAATAACATTAGCAAATAAGCCGGTATTAGTCCTCCAAAAATAAGCTTTCACAAACCTTCCTCTGTCCATTATTAGCTCAGAGTGAAAGCCCCTTTTTCTTGCTTGTTTATCTTAATACTAGAGTTTAAGAAAAAAAAAAATCTTTGAAAATTGCCCATAAGTTCACAGACATGTCAGAGAAGCCTAAGCAGAGCTTGCGCTCTAGATCAGTGGTTCTCAACCTTCCTAATGCCGTGGCCCTTTAATACAGTTCCTCATGTTGTGGTGACCCCCAACGTCATTGTTACAAATTGAACATCATTAAAGCATAGTGATTAATCACAAAAACAATATGTAATTATATATGTGTTTTCCGATGGTCTTAGGCGACCCCTGTGAAAGGGTCGTTGGACCCCCCCAAAGGGGTCGCGACCCACAGGTTGAGAACCGCTGCTCTAGATATTAAGATTGAAGCTTTCATTTCAATTGAATTAGATCAATCAAATTCCTCAGATTATGTGTCAGGTGTCATATTGCCTTAGGCTAGGGCGGGGAGCCGCTGGTTCAGAGTCCCCAATCCAAAAGAGCCCACAGTCCAGAAAGGGAACAGGGTGCACACATGGTTAGGGTACAAGCCAGGTGAAGGACCACGGGCGAGTCACAGTGGTGTGGGGCACGGAGGAGGAGGGCCTGATTGATACCTCTGACTGTGGGGACGAAAGGAGGCGTCCCGGAGAAAGCGGCATCTGAGCTGTAACTTGGAGGAATGACATGGAGGTAAATGTACCCTAAGGTTCTGCTAATTGAAGGTCAGGTTCAAAGCAGTGTGATTCTCCGTGACTGTGTGATGGCTGGGAATGTGTACAAGAGGTCAAAGAGATGAAAACTGAGTAAAAATGTTTGGCCTGGTAGCACTGATGGTGCCTTTGATGATAAGTAGGAGACTGGCTGTATTAGCCACTCTGGATACTGGTGGGACAGCTGTCCAATAGAAGGCTCCGTGATGATGGTAATGTTTTACATCTGCATTGTTCAGCTCGGCACCCTTCAGTCACATGCGACTTTGAGCACCTGGAATGTGGCCCCTGTGACTGAAGGAGGGAATTTTAAATTTTATTTTCATTAACTTAGGTTTAAATAGCTGCTGTGTTGGACAGCACTGGGCCGGAGCCTGTCAGTGGACGCCATGGAACACATTAACTCTAGTAATTGCTAGTGTAAGTACAGGCGTGGACAGGGAGCCAGAAAATAAATATTTCAGGCTTTGCAGACGACATGATTGCTGGCATGGTCTCTGTCACATATTCTTTTTTATTTGTTGTGTTTTGTTTTCTACAACCCATTCAAAATGTAAAAAAAACAACAACACACACACACACACACACACACACACACACACACACCACTTTTAAGGCCTCATTTGGCCCAGTAGCTTTGTTTGCAGACCTTTGGGTTATTTAGACTCGTAGTTCCTAAATTTTCAGCCAAAAGAAATACTTATAGGTTCCATTTGTTAAATAGTTAGGTCCAGACAACTTAAAGAGTTGCTATTAAGTTGAAACAAATGTATTTCCTAACTACATAGTAGCCTTTTAAAAATAATAATATGCATAAATTAAAGGAAAATATATTTTAATTTTATTCTTTAAAAAGATATTTTTATTGATTTTTTTTACAGAGAGGAAGGGAGAGGGATAGAGAGAAACATCAATGAGAGAGAAACATTGATCAGCTGCCTCCTGCACACCTCCTACAGGGGATGTGCCCACAACCAAGGTGCATGCCCTTGACCGGAATCGGGACCCTTCGGTCTGCAGGCCTATGCTCTATCCACTGAGCCAAACCGGTTAGGGCTTAATGTTATTAATAATCACAATTATTTACTAACTAGAGGCCTGATGCACAAAATTCGTGCGAGGGGCTTGGCCCCCACCACCACGATGGCCTCAGGCCTCTGCCACTTCTGCCTGGCCCCACCTGCTGCCCCCCACCCGCTGCCCGCTGCGGCTTGGTCCGTCTGGTCTAATTAGCATATTACATTTTTATTTTTATAGATTGGATATGTGTGCCTGTTGAGCACTGCACAGCTTTTCAAATCTTGGAGTTAGATCAGCCACTGCCTTCCTCATTTCCTGTACCACATTGATTAAAAGAACTGCTTTATATCACAGCATCTGCCAAAGACCCAGCTTTGCAATAATACGGGGTGTCCCCAAAACATGTATACACACTTTAACAGCTGATAGCTCAATTAATGTTTCTTTTCAGCCAGACTAAGTTTTGAACAAAGGAAGTTCATCCTAAAATGCTACTGGAAGTCTAAAAACGCAGTTGAAGTACAAACACTGCCTTTATAATTATTCACAGGGTGTTGCCCCCTCAAAATTTATTCACACTTTAACAGCTGATTACACTTTAACACTTAATTTTCAGTCCTTTTCAGATTTAACTGATTTGAAATAAAGGGTGAAGTTAGACTAAGCTTTGAACAACAACAAAAAATTTATCCACTAGACTTTTTATGGGGATACTGGCAACATTCGACGAATTGAGGACACACAAATACTCAACGAAATGATTTTTGATGTTTGTGATTCCATTGCTTCAAGTTCTCAGCAGTGCCTGGACCAGAATGGTCATCAGTTTGAAAACTGCCATTGACAAAATATATATATATTCATTTATGTAGATCCTTTTAAATTTTGAAAATGAACTGTATGTTAATAAATTCTGACTTTATAATCATTCAAAGTGTGTATACATTTTTGGGGGACATCCTATATGTTATCAAAACTAATGTAATACGAATAGGTACTATTTTGAGCTAGTAGTTCACGCTGTGCCTGACATGTTGGGAACTGCCATTTCTCACAAACTTTAAAATATTTCAGGACACCTCTGTGAGTATACAGTAGCACCCCAGGTGTAACCGTGACCTTCTGGTTCATAGGTTGACGCTCAACTACTGAGCCAAGCCGGCCAGGCCATAACAGAATTTTATAAATGAGGCTTAACATGGGAATCTAGGGTCTCCTAATTCTGTTGAAGTTGGAACTTATAGTTATGTGATAAATAGAATAATTTTAAAAGGAGACTTAAATAAGTTTTTAATCTCTCCACATACATGCCAGCTAGTTTATAGATTAGACAGGAATGATGCTCGCTAATTTTAAACAGTGAAGATGTTTAGGTGGTTCTGATTAGATAGTATTTAATATCATTATTTGTGAATTTGAATATGTTACTGAATTTTAAAATATTCTCAAAAAGAGAAAAAATATGCAAGTCAGTGATCATAAAGTAACTTTTAAGAATTATTTATTAATTACTCATTCAGCAAATTGGTACTATGCTGGACTCTGAACTTAAGAGACACCAGCCCTATTCTCAATAGTTTACTGTAGCCCTAACCGGTTTGTCTCAGTGGATAGAGTATCAGCCTGCGGACTCAAGGGTCCCAGGTTCGATTCCAATCAAGGGCATGTACCTTGGTTGCGGGCACATCTCCAGTGAGGAGTGTGCAGGAGGCAGCTGATTGATGTTTCTCTCTCATCGATGTTTCTAACTCTCTATCCCTCTCCCTTCCTCTCTGTAAAAAAATCGATGAAATATATTTTTAAAAAATAGTTTACTGTTGGGGCAAGGATAGTTTGGGGAGATAACAGGAATAAATTAATTTACATAACAGACTTAAATTACAGTGTGGTAATATTACAAAGGAGACATATGCAGTGCTACAAAGCGTGCTTTTCTTGGCTTTCTTGACAAGGGAGAATATAAATTTAATGACTCAGGAAAGAGCTTTGTGTGTGCAAGAATAGAAATGCTAGTGTGGCCAGCATGGTGAATAAGGAAGACAGTGATATGAGAGACAGTATGAAGTCTGAGGGACAGATAGGGATCAGGTATTGTAGAGCTTTGGTAGGTCCTGGTGAAGTTTACTCAGTATGATGGGAAGCCATTGAAGAGTTTTAAGTAGGGGAAGATAACTGCCTAATATGTGGAAAAAAGATGGGCGGGGGGTGGGGGGGATGGGGAGGATAAGAGTGAAAACAGGGATACCAGTGAGGTGGATATTGCAGTATTGTACACGAGTGATAATGGTAGCTTGAACTACAGTGGTAGTACTAACGATAGAAGTGAATGGGTTTGGAATATATATTGGAAATAGAACTATTAAGACTTGATGATGGATAAGAAGTGGAAATAAGCTTGTTTGATCTCTCTCTCTTTTCTCTTTTATTGGTCTTAGAGAGAGGATGGGAGAAAGGAGGGGGGGGAGAGAGAGAGAGAGAGAGAGAGATCCTTCAATCTAGGTATCTACTAGTAGGTATGTGCCCTGACTGGAATCAAACCCTCCACCTTTCAGCATACCAGTCAATGCTCCAATTAACTCAGCCACACCTGCTAGGGCACCCTTGTTTGGTCTCAAAGGGAAAGTTTTCAAAGTTTCACTATTAAATTGATGTTTGCTATTGTTTTTTAAATAGATATTGTTTATTAGATTAACGAATTTACTTTCTATTCCTAGTTTGCTAAGTTTTTCTTTTTTTTTTTTGATTAATTAAATCTTTATTGTTCAGATTATTACATTTGTTCCTCTTTTTACCCCCCATAACTCCCCTCCACCCAGCTCCCACCCCACCCTCCTCCATCATTCCCCACCCACTGTCCTCATCTATAGGTGCATGATTTTTGTCCAGTCTCTTCCCGCATCCCCCTCACCCCTTTCCCCCCCAAGAATAGTCAGTCCACTCCCTTTCTATGCCCCTGATTCTATTATAATCACCAGTTCATTCTGTTCATCAGATTATTCACTTGATTTTCAGATTCACTTGTTGATAGATGTGTATTTGTTGTTCATAATTTGTATCTTTACTTTTTTCTTCTTCTTCTTCTTCTTCCTCTTCTGAAAGGATACCTTTCAGCATTTCATATAATACTGGTTTGGTGGTGATGAACTCCTTTAGCTCTTTCTTATCTGTGAATCTCTTTAGCTGACCTTTAATTCTGAATGATAGCTTTGCTGGATAAAGTAATCTTGGTTGTAGGTTCTTGGCATTCATCATTATGAATATTTCTTGCCACTCCCTTCTGGCCTGCAAAGTTTCTGTTGAGAAATCAGCTGACAGTCGTATGGGTACTCCCTTGTAGGTAACTGAGTTTCTTTCTCTTGCAGCTTTTAAGATTCTCTCTTTGTCTTTTGCTCTTGGCATTTTAATTATGATGTGTCTTGGTGTGGTCCTCTTTGGATTCCTTTGTTTGGGGTTCTCTGCGCTTTCTGGACTTGTAATTCTATTTCTTTCACCAGATGGGGGAAGTTTTCTGTCATTATTTCTTCAAATAGGTTTTCAATATCTTGCTCTCTCTCTCTTCTTCTGGCACCCCTATAATTCGGATGTTGGTGCGCTTGAAGCTGTCCCAGAGGCTCCTTATTTTTGGATTCTTTTTTCATTTTGCTTTTCCGGTTGGGTGTTTTTTGCTTCTTTGTATTTCAAATCGTTGACTTGATTCTTGCGATCCTCTAGTCTGCTGTTGGGAGTCTGTATAATATTCTTTATTTCAGTCCGTGTATGCTTAATTTCTAGTTGGTCCTTTATCACAACATCGAGGGTCTCATTAGATTTCTTGAGGGTCTCATTAAGTTTATCGGCGGTTTCTAGAAAATTCTTGAAAAACCTTAAAAGTGTGGTTTTGAATTCTATATCCAGTAGTTTGCTTTCCTCCATTTCTGTCATTTGTGTCCTTTTTCTTTGTCTCCGCATTTTTATGCTTCCCTGTGTTGAGAAAGTGGTTTTCTGTGCTAAGTGTCCTCTAGGGCCCAGTGGTTCAGCCTCCCCAATTACCTGAGGAGGACACTTTTTGGTGCACCCCCTTGTGGTCTTTGTGCACAGTCTTGTTGTAGTTAAGCCTTGATTGTTGTAGTTATCACTGGGAGGAATTGACCTCCAGGCCAATTGGCTGTGAGAATCAGCTGTGTCTGCAGTGGGAGAACTTCTGTGCTGGAGACACCTCTCCGGGGTAAGACTTGCTTCAATGCGGCTTTGGTGCTCACTGAGTCTGCCCCCTGAGTGTGTCCTTTATGGTTCCACGGAGCTGCAAACTGGATGGTCCCACTCTGACCTCTGGGTACCCTGGCTCCTGGATCTCTAGGGATGTGCTAATCTAGCCTCTGCCTTAGGCTACCCAGCAAAAGCCTCCCTGCAGGGCTTGGGCGGGGCGGGTCCCATGGGTCAACAGGGCGGGGCTAGCAGTTATGGCTGCTCTCGGAAGCCCCACTTCTCAGTGTCCCAGCAATTGCTGCAAGCCCCTCTGAGAGAAAGCTGCCCTCGAGTTCTGACCGATGCCAGACAGTCCCCCTTCTCCCATATGAGTCTGGGTCCCCAGAGACTCGCCTGGAACTGGAGCTCAGAGCTTGAGACTCCCTCCCGATTAAAAACGACACCCACTCCCTCAGCCGCCAGCCCGCTCCATGTGCGCCTCTGTACCTTAGTATTTTACTTCTGCACTGCGCCTCCTCTGAGTCTCGGTATGCTTTTCTCTTTCCTTCTAGTTGTAGAATTTCCACTCAGCCAGCCTTCCTGTGGTTCTGGATGATGTCTGTTCCGTCTTTTAGTTGTATTTTTGAAGTGGTTGTTCGAGGCAGCAAACTCCGGTGTTTACCTATTCCGCCATCATGGTTTCTCCTCAAGTTTTTCTTTTGTTTTAAACATGAAAGGATGTTTAAAGTTCATCAAACTTTTTTTATTGGTTAAGATGATCATATGATTTTTTTATTTTAATCTGTTAGTATGATTAATTATAAAATTAATTTTCTAATGTTAAATCAATTTTGCATTTCTGGAATAAAACCAGCATGACCACGATATATATCCTTTTTACAAATTGCTAGCTCCTTTTTGCTATTTATTTAGGATTTTTATATTAATGTAGTGTAATCTTTTCTTTTTTAAAAAATATTTTTTAATTGATTTCAGAGAGGAAGAGAGAGATAGAAACATCAATGATGAGAGAGAATCATTTATCAGCTACCTCCTGCATGCCCCACACCAGGGATCAAGCCCGCAACCCGGGCATCAGTGTGCCCTGACCGGAATCCAACCTGAACCTCCTGGTTCATAGGTCGACACTCCATCACTAAGCCATACCGGCTGGGCAACTTTTCTTGTATTGTATTTATCTGTGTATGGTGGGGTTGGGTGGATGCTTGTGTATGTTAGATGGAGGTGGTTGCAAGGAAAGAGCTTTTTTAAAATACAAAATAGTTAGCTAAAAGTAGTGAAAGTGGTTGCTTTGGGGAAATGAGGAAATTGAAGATGCTTTATAAAAACTAATCTTGTACAATCAACTTCTTATACTATGTACAAAAAACTAAAATTTAAAAATATTACTTTAACTAGATATGGGTGTTGTCTGTGAACAAGGGGGTAAGTAATACCAGAAGAATGGATGAGCAGAAAGTAATGGAGGACAAAATGAGAGAGTCAGAGATCAAATCCTAATAAATGCCCTCATATATATGTATAGCTGATTGAATAAGTTGATATTAAAAAATAAATGTTTTTATTTCAGTTTGAATTTCAGGTGTATTACGAAGAATCATTTCCTAAATTGTTTTTTTGTTACATAGGATGCAAGCATATAAAATAAGTTATCTTTTAAATAACAGGATTTTTATTTATTGCTAAAAATAAGAACATGGATTCTAACAGTTTTGAGTATATGTATTCATTAGTATTGTAATAGAAATGTTAATATTGTTGAGTCAAATCTCTAGTATTCTTTTTTTTTTTTTTAATGGAAGTTTTTCTTACCCAGGGGTGAGGTTCAAAAGTTAATGCATAAAGTAAAAATCTCATATAGTAATGGCTAGGGAAGAGCTAAGACCAATTGAGGAAATGTCAGGTTATGCCTCTTATTTCACACTTTTTCCAAGACAATCACTCATTGAGTGGAATTGTAAGTGTAATCAGCTGCATTGTTTATTTTTATTTTTTAAATATATTTTATTGATTTTTTTTACAGAGAGGAAGGGAGAGGGATAGAGAGTTAGAAGCATCGATGAGAGAGAAACATTGATCAGCTGCCTCCTGCACACTCCCTACTGGGGATGTGCCCACAACCAAGGTACATGCCCTTGATTGGAATCGAACCTGGGACCCTTGAGTCCGCAGGCTGAAGCTCTATCCACTGAGCCAAACCAGTTAGGGCATCAGCTGCACTGTTTAAAACATTATTTTCGTGTCTTAAAATAGTTTTGCTGAATATTTATATTTTCATAAGATCAACATGCATAATATGCAAATCTAGTTTGATACCTAATTAACTTTATTTTGGGATTGAATTATTATGCAATCCATAAATTTTTATAAACTAGGGCAAACCTTTATTTTAACCACTAAAGTCCATATCATCCCATTCAGAGTTAGTCACTGATTTTATCTTAAATGCTAGAGGCCCAGTGCACAAATTCGTGCATGCATGGGGTCTGGCCAGCCCGCTCCTATTGGGGTCCCATCAGGACAGGGCTGGCCGGGGGAAGGGGCTGCGGGCCAGTCGGAGTGGGGGAGCCCATCAAGGGTAGGGCCAGCCTGGGGGAGGGGCTGCAGGAGGTTGGCCAGCTGGCCCCACACCCTATTGGGGTAGGGTGGGCAGTCAGGGGCGGGGCTGGTGGGGGGGAGAGGCTGCGGGCCAATCAGGGTGGTGAGGGCCCATCAGAGGCGGAGCTGGCCTTTGGGAGGGGTTGCAGGAAGTTGGCTGGCCAGCCCTGCACCCTATTGGGGTCGGGGGCAGCGGGGAGGCAATCAGGGGCAGGGCTGGCCAGGGAAGGGGCCGCGGGGGGGTTGGGGGGGTTGGCCAGCTGCCCCGTCCTTGATCGGGGTGGGAGAGGCTGATCGGGCCGGTTCGCTGGCCGCAGTGGGCATCATAGCAACCAGTCGTTTCTGTAGTTACAGCGTTCCGGTCACTGGCTTTTTATATATATAGATAATTTTAAATATAATTTTCCAGAAGTGTTGATTATAATAGAGTATATAGCTATAACCGGTTTGGCTCAGTGGATAGACTGTCGGCCTGCGGACTCAAGGGTCCCAGGTTCAGTTCCGGTCAAGAGCATGTACCTTAGTTGCGGGCACATAACCAGTGGGGAGTGTGCAGGAGGCAACTGATTGATGTTTCTAACTCTCTATCCCTCTCCTCTCCCTTCCTCTCTGTAAAAAATCAATAAAATATATTTAAAAAAAAATAATAGAGTGTATAATTTAAACTCCTCAAAATTTCTGGTCTTATGGCCCCATAGTGTAGCTTTTCATCCTTTTTTTTTTTTCTTCTGTCTTTCCCCAGAAAGTAATACTGAAGTTAAAATTCTGCTCTTAGCCTTAGCTGGTTGCTCAGTGGTTAGAGTGTCAGCCCGAAGAGTGGGTTCGATTCCAGTCAGGGGCACTCCAGCCAAGGGCATGTACCTCAGCTGCAGGCTCAGTCCCCAGCCCCTGTCAGGGTGTGTGCCAGAGGCAACCAATCCATGTGTCTCTCTCACATAGGTGTTTCTCTCTTTCTCCCCCTTCCACTCTCTTTGAAAATCAATGGAAAAACATAGCCTCGGGTGAGGATTAACAACAAAAATATCTGCTCTTAATCTCTTCATGAGTTGTACTTTCTCTTCTTTCTCACCTTTTCTAATATTGTGTTTGTTACAGAAAAGGTTTTCTTCAAAAATGGATGGGATGTCTTCAGAGACTAATGAAGAAAAGTAAGTTCATTTAATGCCTCTAAAAGTGTTAAACTTTATCAGAGAAAAGATACTTCTTCAACTAGTAGGACCTATTGACTTTGTAACATTTATTTTTTTCCCCTGGAAGAGAATGGAAAAAGATTTCAGAAGTTATTAATACGTCTTCCTTGCCATATCTTTATATAAACTCATCTAGAGTCAACACTGAGATAGGCTTTAGAGACCATGTCTCATCTCTTCAATTTAAGGATGAGAAAATTGAGGCATAAAGAAATGAAAGGATTTGTCTAAAGTTGGCATCACAAACTGGTGGCCTGTTTACAATCAGAGACATAATTTTTTTTCCTTAAGATGGGTTTTTTAATTTTTGAATTAGTTGCCAAATTTCAAAATTTCATATAACAATTAGATTTTCAGCTTCTCTTGAAAAATCAGCTGTGGCTACACTGGATTTATATTTATGCTTGGCAACAATTAACCTGGGTGGAATAATGGCTATGACCTTCAGACTAGTCAGGAACTCTCCATTATAGTCTCCATCCCACCTATTTTTCTTGCACTTACTAAAGTATATGCTTTGCCTTCATAGGCATTTGAATGTTTACAACCTGTTCTAAAAAAATCACACAATAATAAAATGAAAACTAGAATCTCTTGATTTAGAGCCCATTTATCTTATAAATTGTACCTTTGTAAATATTTAAAATTATGTTGTACTGTGTTTTAAGAGACAGTATTGTAGTATACAATATGTATTTTAACCAGTTAACTACCACACGTCCAAAACGGAAACCATCCCCACATGCCACAATATTTTGAATGTAATTAAAAAAATCATCTGACTCTGAAGTTGAATAAAGGATGTCATCTTCTTCTTGCGAGGTGCTTGGTTCAATTATTTCTTCATCTGATGCTGTTTATGGGAATTGAATTTTATTTGCACAATATAATATATTACAGTGATAAATTCAGTAATAAAATAATAATTTTCAATTCTATGGAAATATCAGCAAAAGTGAGCGTAAAATAAAAATAAACCGTCGACATGAAAAGCCTCAAAAACACTAAATTTTGTTGATGCTCCAAAGACCAAATCTATAAAAAAAAATGAAGAATGCACACCGTGTTTACCATTTTAGGCATGAAATTCATGATAACACAAACAAATCTCAAGTGTCACAATGAACAAAAATAAATTCTCAAGTGTCTCAGTGTTTATCTCTTGCACGTCTGAATGACAACCCTATATATCTATATTGAAATTTCTTCCATATGCGCTGGAATATTTACGAATTTAAGTTACCATAATTTTCTTTACAAACCCAGAGATGTCACTAACAAGTCTGATTTTAAAATTGGGCAACCAGAGTTGATATGCGAAGTTTGCAGCTATAGGCTCAGTGTCATGTGGGGAAGGTCCACTGCTTGTGTCTATAGATGCTTATGGTGTACAAAGGGTTAAAACACTCTGACTATAAATATTGAATTTAGTGTTATAAATTTTGCTAAGTGAAAGTAATGCCAAGTTTGTTAAGTGAAAGTGATGGCCAATTTAAAAGCATGTAAGGGATAATGTGGACTTTGGAAAATTCATTCTTCTTTCGGTGTCTATATAAAATTTTTTTTCTCTTTCAGTGACAATACAGAGAGACCTGTTAGAAGACGACATTCCTCAGTAAGAAATACTTATATTTAAGTTAATTGTTAACATTTTTTGAATGAGACTATATACAACAGTAATTTTGACTGTGGCATCACCATCCTACCCCCACTGGCTTCTGTTGCTTTCTATATAGACTCAGATATTTAACCTGATTCACAATTCTATAAATACATTAAAATTTTTTATTTCATTAATTTCATGGTAATTTTATGAATTGTATGCTATATAAATTATCTACTTATATAAAAACCCTGGGTGTAATATCACAGCCAGAAGTGCGACCAACCGGAAGGAAGTCAGTCCTGCAGGGGTCGTCTTGGAAATGGCTGCGCCCTCCCCCAGCTGTTTCCTGGAGGGCGAGGTTTCAGGCAGGAACCCACCCTCGGAGCGGAGCGTGGAAGTGGAATGATTTGTAATGGGTCTATTATTGAAGCTATCTTTGGAAATACTATATCTATAGATAATATTAAAAATATATCTAAATGTGCAGTTCTTTGTCCAAAAATGAGCATGTTCAAAAATTAAATGAAGAAATTTTGGATATACTCGATGGAGATTTTCACACATATTTGAGTGATGATTCCATTGATTCCACAGATGATGCTGAAACGGAAAATTTTCCCATTGAATTTCTTTATAGTATTACTCCTGCGGGAATGCCGTGTCATAAATTAAAATTGAAAGTGGGTGCAATCATCATGCTATTGAGAAATCTCAATAGTAAATGGGGTCTTTGTAATGGTATCAGATTTATTATTAAAATATTACGAGCTAACATCGAAGCTGAAGTATTAACAGGATCTGCAAAGGGAGAGGTTGTTCTGATTCCAAGAATTAATTTGTCCCCATCTGACACTGGCCTCCCATTTAAATTGGTTCGATGACAGTTTCCCGTGATGCCAGCATTTGTGAGGACTATTAATAAATCACAAGGACAAACTCTAGACAAAGTAGGCTTATTCCTACCTGAACCCGTTTTCACACATGGTCAGTTATATGTTGCTTTCTCTCGAGTTTGAAGAGTATGTGAGGTTACAGTTAAAGTTCTAAATACTTCATCACAAGGGAAATTAGTCAAGCACTCTGAAAATGTTTCCACTCTTAATGTGGTGTACAGGGAGATATTAGAATAAGTTTAATCACTTTATCAGTCATTGTTTGCATCACTGTTGTTTTTATATCATGTTTTTGTTTTCATATCATGTTTTTGTCGTTTTTGTATCATGCCTCTGTTGTTTTTATATTCTTTTGTTACTGTTTATTAATAAATTTATATATTATTTTCATATACATTTTACTAATTTTCTTTCATCTCTCACACTTCTATTATAGAGAAAGGGCAAATAGCAATATTAAAATATCTCTGCTAATTAATTCCCTTTTTAAAAAAAATATTTTTTATTGATTTTTTACAGAGAGGAAGGGAGAGGGATAGAGAGTTAGAAACATCGATGAGAGAGAAACATTGATTAGCTGCCTCCTGCACACTCCCCACTGGGGATGTGCCTGCAACCAAGGTACATGCCCTTGACCGGAATTGAACCCGGGACCCTTGAGTCCGAAGGCTGATGCTCTATCTACTGAGCCAAACAGGTTAGAGCAATTAATTCTTTTTTAATGTGCACGAATTTTGTGCACCAGGCTACTAGTACTTTAATAAAACTGTTTTTAAAAAGATTTAAGCTGCCCTGGCCCATGTGGCTCAGTTGGTTGGGCATCCTTCCATGCACCAAGAGTTGCTGGTTCTATTCCTGGTAAAGGGCACATGCTGGGCTTGTGGACTCAACCCCCGGCAGGAGGCATGCAGGAGGCAGCTTCCCTACAATGTGCTCTCACATTGGTGTTTCTATCTCTCTCTCCCTCACCCTTCCTTTCTCTCTAAAAATCAAGAAACTATTATTTTATATATATATATTTTAAACTGATATACAAAGCTATAGCAAGACCCAAAAATATCCAACTTAAACTGATTTGAGCTAAAAATTTATTGGGTTAATGAAATTGAAAAATCCAAAATCATGACTTTAGGCATGATTTACTGACAAGGGGTTCCAACAGTATAATCAGTACTGGGATAATCTTTCACTTTTTCTACTCTGACTGCTTTCTCTGGGTAATCTCCATTATTAGACAGGTTCTGTGTGCTTACTACTTCCGGGTTCAAGTCCTACATGGAAAAATAGTGTGTATATCCTCAAGATAAAAACAACTCAGGGTTGAATCGTTTGGCTTAATTATTTTGATATGGGTCAAGACCTCATTCCTGAACCAATCACTATTGCTGAGAGAATATCATGTGTAGATTGTTCTAGACCAGGGCTACATGTTGTACCCTAGGTTGAAATGAGCTTTACCCAGACCACGTGGGATCAGAGTTGGAAAAATAATTGGGGAAGGTAGGCAGGAGGGAGAAGATATTCCTATTTGATACCAAATATTTACATGAGCCACAAAGCATAGCACTGAACAGTATGATTTTGAGGAATATGAGAGGTTTTTTCAGGAATTTTAGCATCTCTACCTTTCTACTTATGGTATAACTTGAAATGAACTGATTATTAATAGATATGCCAGATTTTCTTCAACAATTCCCTTACTTCTAGATTTTGAAACCCCCAAGGAGTCCTCTTCGGGATCTGAGAGATGGGAATGAAATAGTTCAGGTAAGTTTCTAGTATAAATGCTTTATAGATGACTATTTTCAGTGATATTGTTAATAGTAAGGAACTTTGTTAGTCATATGAAGAGAGAACATCATAAATGATTCTCTATTGAATATGAACAAGTAAGCATGCCATGGTTTTCAGATTAAAATCCAAACACTCGAGTAAGCTGGCACTCATGATTTTTAACCCCTATTTACTTTGCAGCCTTCTTTCTTGCTACTCTCACACATATGTCTCACCAATTAGAATTGCTTACTATTCCCCAAGCAAGACATGAACTCTGGTACCTGCAAGTATTTACATATGATGTTCCCTCTGCCTAGACAGCTAGTTCTCATTCTTCTTTTTTGTTTTATTAAAAAATTTTTAAAAATATACTGAAAGTGGGAATAGTTTTACAGTGAATGCTCATATAGTCATATAGTGAATGCTCAACTAGATTCTCGAATTAATATTCTATCATACTTGCTTTATCATAAATCTGTAGCCCTCTTTATTTGGTAATTCCTATTTGTCTTTCAAGACTCAAGTTTGGAATCACTTGTCTCAGAAAAATCATCCCTCTATACCAGGCGTGGGCAAACTACGGCCCGCGGGCCGGATCCAGCCCGTTTGAAATGAATAAAACTAAAAAAAAAAAAAAAGACCATACCCTTTTATGTAATGATGTTTACTTTGAATTTATATTAGTTTACACAAACACTCCATCCATGCTTTTGTTCCGGCCCTCCAGTCCAGTCAAAAAGTTTGCCCACCCCTGCTCTATACCTTCTATTGTAATTATTTACTAATGTCCTTTCTAAATTGAGAGCTCCCTAAAGGCAAGAACTTTATCATGTGTTTTTTAAATATATTGTGCCCAGCCTGGCTGGCATGGCTCAGTGATTGAGTGTTGACCTATGAATCAGGAGGTCATGGTTCCATTCCTGGTCAGGTTCCATTACTGGGTTCCAGGCTTGATACCCAGTAGGGGGCATGCAGGAGGCAGCTGATCAGTGATTCTTTGTCATTAATGATGTTTCTTCTCTCTCTCTCTCTCTCTCTCTCTCTCTCTCTCTCTCCCGTCCTCTCTGGAAAAAACCAAAAATATTGTGCTCAGTAAATAATGGCTTCTAGTACATTTTGTTGATGGATGCAATGCAAATAGTTTTGGAGAACATATAATTCTGAGTGCTCATTCTACTTTGGCTTCTTTAATCTTTCTTCCTTTTTTTTTACTTTCACTTATAAGAAAATCTTTTCAATTAGTGTTTTGGGTTTCCTTTTTAAAATATATATACTAGAGGCCCGGTGCACGAATTTGTGCATGGGTGGGGTGGCCTGCAGGGTGGCCTGCGGGGATCAGGCCGAAACCCGCAGTCCAACACCGCCTGCAGCTCCTACCTGCTGCTCCCGCTCATCCTGGCCCCACTGCGCCTGCTGCGGGCTTGCACCCTATCAGTCCCAATGGGGAGAGGCTCACGCTGCTGCAGTAGCACTTTCCAGCTGTGACTTCTGGGTCTGGTGCCCTCCCAGGGGGAGTGGCCTGCAGGATCGGGCCTAAACCGGCTCACTGACACCCTCCGAAGAGTCCCAGATTGCGAGAGGGCACAGACCAGGCCAAGGGACCCCACCAGTGCACGATTGGGGCTGGGGAGGGACCGTGGGAGGGCTCCAGGTGTGTCTGGCCCCGTCTTGCCCAGTCCCAATTGGGGCCAATCGGGGCCGGCTGGCTGGGGAGGGACGTGGAAGGTTGGCCAGCCAAGGTAGACTGCAGGAGGGCTCCAGGGCGTGTCCGGCCCATCTTGCTCAGTCCCGATTGGCCGGACCCCAGCAGCAAGCTAACCTACCGGTCGGGTGCATCTATCCCTGGTAGTCAGCGCACATCATAGCAACTGATTGACTGGTCAACTGTCTGACCCCTGGTGGTCAGTGCACATCATAGCAAGCGATTGAGAAGCCTTAGCATATCATTAGCATATTATGTTTGATTGGTTGAACAGTCGACCAGTCACCAGACGACTGGACACTTAGCATATTAGGCTTTTATCATATAGGAGCAGAGGCCCAGTGCATGAATTCATGCATGGGCGGTTGGCCGGCTGGCCCCGCCCTCTGGTTGAACTCCTGGTTTAACTCGCAGTCGAACTCTCAGTCGGGAACAATTTGCATATTAGCCTATTATATAGGATTTTTTATTGATTTCAGAGATGAAGGGAGAGGGAGAGAGAGAGAGAGAAACATCAATGATGGGAGAGAATCACTGATTGGCTGCCTCCTGCATGCCCCCTATTGGAAATCGAGCCCGCAACCTGGGCATGTGCCCTTGACCGGAATCAAACTTGTGACCCTTCAGTCCACAGGCTGATGTTCTATCCACTGAGCTAGACTGGCTCTTGTTCTTTTTTTATTACAGTTTACATTCAGTATTATTTTGTATCAGATGTACAGCACAGTGCTTTGACAATCATAAAGTTCACAAAGTGCTCTCCCTGATATTTTTAGTACCCACCTGGCACCATCCATAGTTATTACAATATTATTGACTATACTAGAGCCCCAGTGCATGAAATTTGTGCACGGGGGCGGGAGGGGGGTGCTGTTCCTCAACCTGGCCTGCACCCTCTCCAATCTGAGACCCCTCGGTGGATGTTGGACATCCCTCTCACAATCCGGGACCGCTGGCTCCTAACCGCTCTCCTGCCTGCCTGCCTGATTGCCCCTAACCGCTTCTGCCTGTCAGCCTGATCACCCCCTAACCACTCCCCTGCCGGGTTGATTGATGCCTAACTGCTCCCCTGCTGGCCTGATGGCCCCCAACTGCCCTCCCCTGCTGTGACCCGCCTCCTCCACCAGGACCGACCTCCTCCGTGCCATGCAGAGCTGCAGGACCCCCAGGCCTCACTGTGTGGAGTGGCCACCGGGCCCTGCCTCCGCTGTGTGCACGGCCATCTTGTGGCAGCCATCTTGTGACACTGTTGCGCGAGGACGTCGTGCAAGGGCGTGACGCCACGTAGGCTTTTATTATATAGGACTAGAGGCCTGGTGCACGGATTCGTGCACAGGTGGGTTCCCTAGGCCTGGCCGGAGATCGGGGCCAGTTGGGCCATCTCTCCCAGTTCTGATCAGGGCTGATCGGGGCCGGCCAGGTTGGGGGAGGGACCATGGCAGGCTGGTCGGCTGGGGGGAGTGACCACGGGATGTTGGCCAGCCAAAGGAAGTTGGCTGTGGGAGCGTACTGACCACCAGGGGGCAGCTCCTGCATTGAGCATCTGTCCCCTGGTGGTTGGTGCACATCATAGCAACCAGTTGACCCATCATTCGGTTGCTTAGGCTTTTATATACATAGATTCCCTATGCTGTACTTTACATCTCTGTGACTGTTTTGTAACTATCAGTAATTCTTAATTCCTTCATTTTTCACCCAGTTCCTCAATGCCTATCTCCTGGCAACTATCAATCTGTTCTCTGTATTCGTGAGTCTGTTTCTGTTTTGTTTGTTTATTCATTTTGTTCTTTAGATTTTACATATAAGTGAAATCATATGGTATTTGTCTTTCTGTGTCTGACTTATTTCACTAAGCAAAATACCCTCCAGGTCCATCCATTCTGTCACAAATGGTAAGATTTCATTCTTTTTTATTGCTGAGTGCTATTCCATAGCTTGCTTGCTTGCTTGTTTGTTTATTTGTTTATTAATCCTCACCTGAGGATTTCCAGTCATTTCTTTTTAGACAGAATGGATGGGAAGGAGGAGGGGGAGCAAAACATCAGTGAGAGAGAGACATATCGATTGGTTGTCTCCCGCACACACCCCAACTGGGGCTGGGGATTGAGCCTGCAACCGAGGTTCATGCCCTTGACCAGGAATTGAACCCAACACCCTTTGGTCTGTGGGATGATGCTCTAACCACTGGCCAGGGCATACCACAGCTTTTTTATACAATCATCTCTTGATGGGCTCTTGGGTTGCTTCCATATCTTGACTATCTTCTATAACAGTGATGGCGGACCTATGACACGCGTGTCAGAGGTGACACGCGAACTCATTTTTTTGGTTGATTTTTCTTTGTTAAATGGCATTTAAATATATAAAATAAATATCAAAAATATAAATCTTTGTTTTACTATGGTTGCAAATATCAAAAAATTTCTATATGTGACACAGCACCAGAGTTAAGTTAGAGTTTTTCAAAATGCTGACACGTCGAGCTCAAAAGGTTCGCCATCACTGTTCTATAATAATAAAAGCGTAATATGCAAATTGACCAAACGACCAAACAGTGGAACAACCATCTGATGACCTTCCGGATGAAGCCAGGGCTGCGAGGGCCGAGGCAGCCACGGCTGTGAAGGCCTACTCTTGCACATATTTTGTACATCAGGCCTCTAGTTATAAATAATGTTGCGATGAACACAGTGGTGCATATAATCTTTTGAATTAGTGTTTTAAGTTTCTTTGGTCATATACTCAGAAATGGAATTGCTGGGTCATAAGGCAGTTCCATTTTTAACTTTTTAAAAAAATATATTTTTATTGATTTCAGAGAGGAAGGAAGAGGGAGAGAGAGAGAGAAACATCAATGATGAGAGAGAATCATTGATTGGCTGCCTCCTGCACGCCCCCCACTGGGGATCGAGCCTGCAACCGGGCATGTGCCCTTGACCAGAATCGAACCTGGGACCCTTTAGTCGCAGGTCGACACTGTATCCACTGAGCCAAACCAGCTAGGGTCGTTTTTAACTTTTTGAGGAACCTTCATACTGTTTTCCGTAGTGGCTGCACCAATCTGCATCCCCACCAACAGTGCATGAGAGTTCCCTTTTCTCCTTATCCTTGCCAACACTTGTTTGTGGATTTATTGATAATAGCCATTCTGACAGGTGTGAGGTGATGATTCATTGTGGTTTTAATTTGCCTTTCTCTAGATGACTTTGAGCATCTTTTCATATGTCTATTGGCCATCGTATGCCCTCTTTGGAGAAGTGTCTATTCAGGTCTTTTGCCCATTCCCATTTTTTAATTGGATTTTATATTTTTGGTGTTGAGTTGTATGAGTTCTTTACAAATTTTGGATAGTAACCTCTTATCAGATGTATCTTTGGCAAATGTGTTCTTCCATACTATAGGTTGTTTTTTCTTTTTATTGATGTCCAGTCTTTTTATTTTTCAAATACATTAAGCTTTTTTCTGCATTAGAGCTCCTGTACATATTCTGCCTGGAATGCTTTCCCTGTTCCCAACCCTTCATCGGACAAATAATACTTATATAAATAAAGTTTAGGTTTCAACTTAAATGTACTCTCTGAAAGAGATCTTCCCTAATTCTCAGGCTAAATTAGGTTGTTTTTTTTAATATATTTTATTGATTTTTTACAGAGAAGAAGGGAGAGGGACAGAGAGTTAGAAACATCGATGAGAGAGATCAATCAGCTGCCTCCTGCACACCCCCCAGTGGGGATGTGCCCGCAACCAAGGCACATGCCCCCGACTGGAATCAAACCTGGGACCCTTCAGTCCGCAGGCCGACGCTCTATCCACTGAGCCAAACCGGTTCGGCCTAAATTAGTTTTTTATGTAGTTTTCCTTCTTATCACTTGCCATATTTTGAGTTTTATGTATGTATGGATTTTTGTTTTAAAAATCTCAGTTTTGTCCTGGCTGGTTTGGCTCAGTGGATAGAGTGTTGGCCTGCAGACTGAAGGGTCCCAGGTTCGATTCCAATCAAGGGCACATGCATGGGTTGCGGGCTCGATCCCAATAGGGGGCTTGCAGGAGGCAGCTGATCAATAGTTCTCTCTCATCGTTGATGTTTCTATCTTTCTCTCCCTCAACCTTAATCTCTGAAACCAATAAAAATATATTAAAAAAATAAAATAACTTCTAAAAAATGTCAGTTTCACCATTAATTTCTAGTAGAGTAGGACTGGTTCTTTTTTCTTTTTAAATATATTTTTGATTTCAGAGAGGAAGGGAGAGGGAGAGAGAGATAGAAACATCAATGATGAGAGAGAACCATCGATTGGCTGCCTCCTGCACGCCCCCCATTGGGGACTGAGCCCACAACCCGGGCATGTGCCCTTGACTGGAATCAAACCCGGGACCCTTCAGTCTACAGGCTGATGCTCTATCCACTGAGCAAAACCGGCCAGGGCAGGACTGTATTCTTTTTTTTTTTTTTTTTTTAATATATTTTATTGATTTTTTTACAGAGAGGAAGGGAGAGGGATAGAGAGTTAGAAACATCAATGAGAGAGAAACATCGATCAGCTGCCTCCTGCACACCTCCTACTGGGGATGTGCCTACAAATAAGGTACATGCCCTTGACCGGAATCGAACCTGGGACCCTTCAGTCTGCAGGCCAACGCTCTATCCACTGAGCCAAACCGGTTAGGGCCAGGACTATATTCTTTACCACTATTTTTCTATCACTCAGCATGGGATCTAGAATGTGTGTGTATTTCTAAATATGTTTATTTATTTTTTTAAATCCTCACCTGAGGATATTTTTCCATTGATTTTTAGGGAGAGTGGAAGAGAGAGGGAAAGACAGTGAGAAACATCAAGGTGAGAGAAACACATTGATTGAGTTGCCTCCTGCACGAGCCCTGACCAGGGCCTGGGCCGGGGAGGAGCCTGCAACCAAGGTATGTACCCTTGACCAGAATCCAACCCCGGACCCTTTGTTCTGCAGGCCAATGCTCTATCCACTGAGTCAAACCAGCTAGGGCTAAATTGATTTTAGAGAGGGAGGAAGGGAGAGGGGGAGAGAGAAACATCAACATCAATTGGCTGCGTCCTGCATGCCCCTTGCTGGGGATTGAACCCAAAACCACATGTGCCTTGTTTGAAATTTAACCAGTGACCTCTTGGTGCATGGGTTAGTGCTCAACCATTGAGCCACACTGGCCTGGCTAGAATGTGTGTATTTTTTAAAAATGGGGTTTTTTTAATTTTGTTTTTTATTTAATTTATTGGGGTGACATTGGTTAATAAAATTATATAGGTTTCAGGGGTATAATTCTATAATACATAAATAATACATCATCTGTAGATTGCATTGTGTGTTCACCACCCCAAGTCAAGTTTCCTTCCCCCTTTATCCTCTCCTACCTACCCCTCACCCCCTTTTAAGAAAATATTTTGTTTTTTTGTTTTGTTTTTGATTAATCCTCACCTGCGAATTTATTTTTCAATGATTTTTTTTTTTTTTTTTAGAGAGAGAGGAAATAAGTGGGGGTGGGGGAAAGGAGAGACAGACAGACAGACAGACCGACAGACAGACAGACAGACATTGATGTGAGACACATCATTTGGTTGCCTCCCGCATGTGGGGGATTCCTTTGCAATCCAGGTACATGTCCTTGACTGGGAATTGAACCTTCAACCCTTCAGTGCGTGGGCTGACATTCCAGCCACTTAGCCATACTGGCCAGGACAAAAAATGTTTTTAATGAACTTTAAATGATTAAATGACAGATTCTTAGATTCATAGAGCTTTAAAATCAATAGGACCTCACCAGTAATCTTTTTTGTTGTTCCTCTCCATGGAAATCTTCAGTAAAAGGCAAAAAAGATGTATGCCATCTGAAGAGAAACCAGAGTAATCTTGAATCTATTTTTTTCCCATTTTATAGATGAGAAATATGAGGTCCAGAGAAGTTAAATGTTTTGTCTAAGCCCACACACCTACTTAGTAACAGACTTCAAATTAGAGCTCTAATCTTATTTCAAATATGCCACACAAATTTGTTTTTCTTTTTTAGTAAGAAATATGCTAGTATTTGGATCTGAGAATACTGTTGAAGGCAGTAGAAAGCCGCAGCCATTGAAGACTTGAAATAGTCTAGCAATTTCCCTTCCTGTCTCTTCTGATAGAACTAATCAAAGTTAGTTTACAGAGATTACAGCCGGTGAAGAAAGAAGTGAATATAAGTACCTTTGGAGGAATGTAGATCTAGTCTGTGTAAGACCACACTGCCTAGATCCACGATGCTTTCCAAAAATACTGAGGAGAGTGCAGTTTGCATTTTGAAGATCAGTTCTGAGGGAACTGCCTTAGGTGATAAGTTGCTTGTCACACATTCTTTTTTTCATGCAGAAAACTTCACTTTAGATCTTCAAAGACTTCTGTAAAGAAAGCCTTTCTAGCATAAAAAGACACATGTTAAAGTTGTAGAAAAAAGAAAAAAAAGGAAGAAAGGTATTGATCTCTTTTAGTCCCAGTATTTATTTACTGTGTCAGTCTTATTATCATATTAAGCTTGAGGTCACCTATAGCATCTGCCAGGGTGAACATTCCTGATTCTTTGTTATAATAAGACTTATGTTCAGATATTCAGGTATTCAGAATTATCGCTGTAAAATTATCTGTGGATGTTGTTTGTTTCTCTGTCTTGCTTTTTGTGTTTGGTATCCATGAGAGTAAAAATGTTTGCTCTTGTTAAGGAATATGAGGAAAAGTAAAAATTGTATATTATAATGAAAGATGCTCAACATCACTAATTATTAGAGAAATGTATATTATAACCACAATGAGATGTCACCTCATACCCATTAGAATGACTACCATCAAAAACTTAGAAAATAACAATGTTGGCTAGTATGTGGAGTAATTAGAACCTTTGTGTCCTGTCGTGGGAATGTAAAATGGTGCAGCTGCTATGGAAAAAACAGTATTGCAATTCCTAAAAAAATAATAGAATTACCATATGATCTAGCAGTTCCACTTCTGGGTATATACTCAAAAGAACTGAAAGAAAGATCTTAAGAAATGTATACCCCTGTTCATAGCATCGTTACTCACAATAGTCAGAGGGAGGAAGCACCCAGTGTCCATTGACTGATGAATGGATAAACAAAATGTGGTATCAATGGATCATTATTCAACCTTAAAAAAGAAGGGGATTCTAGCTCTGGCCGGTGTGGCTCAGTTGGTTGGGCATCTCCCTGTGCACTGAGTGCTTGTTGGTTCGAGTCCCTGTCAGTGCACATGCACTGGTTGCAGGTTTGATCCATGGTAGGGGGTGTGCAGAAGGCACATCCATTTTTTTCCCTCTCCCTCTTTCTTAAAAAAAATCAATTAAAAATAATCTTTAGCATGGGTGAACCTTGAAACCATTGTGCTAAGTGAAATAAACCAGGCACAAAAGGAAAAAAAACTTTTATGATTCCACTTGTGAAGTACCTAGGGTATAGAGTAGAGAAAGAAAATTCAGTTGGGGCAGAAGCTGGGGAAGGTGATATGCAAATTTATAGAGACAGAAAATAGAATGGTGGCTATGTAAAGGTTAGGGGAATTGTTTAATGGATATAGAATTTTAGTTTTGCAAGATGAAAAGAGTTCTGGAGATTGGTTGCATAGCAACCTAGATACACCTAACTGAACTATACACTTAAAAATGGTTAAGATGCTTGAGTACATTATGCTAAGTGAAATAAACCAGTCACAGAAGGACAAATACTATATGATTCCACTTACTTGAGGTATCTAAAATAGTTAAACTCATAAAAGCAGAGAGCAGAAGGATAAGTGGTTGCCAGGAGCAGAGAGGATGGGGAAATGGGGAGTTGCTAATCAACAAGTATAAAATTTCAATTGTGCAAGATGAATATGTTCTAGAGATTTGTACAATACTGCCTATAGTTAACAATATCATACTGTGCCTTTAGAAATCTGTTCAGAGGGTAGATTCCTTGTAGAGCGTTCTTACCACAATAAAATAAAAATACATGTTCAAACTGGTTAAGGTGGTAAATTTTATTTATGTGTATTTTACTACAATTAAATTTTTTTAAATCTTCAAAATAGTATAGTAAGGTTACCATAATAGGCAACATATCATTTGCTTTATCCTTTTTCTTTTTTCTTTTTTTTAATTAAATCTTTATTGTTCAGATTATTACATTTGCTCCTCTTTTTTCCCCCCCATAACTCCCCTCCTCCCAGTTCCCACCCCACCCTCCGCCCTCACTCCCCACCCACTGTCCTCATCCATGGGTGCACGATTTTTGTCCAGTCTCTTCCCCATCCCCCACACCCCTTTCCCCTCCAAGAATAGTCAGTCCACTCCCTTTCTATGTCCCTGATTCTGTTATAATCACCAGTTCATTCTGTTCATCAGATTATTTATTCACTTGATTCTTAGATTCACTTGTTGATCGATGTGTATTTGTTGTTCATAATTTGTATCTTTACCTTTTTCTTCTTCTTCCTCTTCTTTTTTTTTCTTTTTTTTTTTTAAATATATTTTATTGATTTTTTACAGAGAGGAAAGGAGAGGGATAGAGAGTTAGAAACATTGATGAGAGAGAAACATCAATCAGCTGCCTCCTGCACACCCCCTACTGGGGATGTGCCCGCAACCAAGGTACATGCCCTTGATCGGAATCGAACCTGGGACCCTTCAGTCCGCAGGCCGATGCTCTATCCACTGAGCCAAACCGGTTAGGGCGTTCTTCCTCTTCTTAAAGGATATCTTTCAGCATTTCATATAATACTGGTTTGGTTGTGATGAACTCCTTTAGCTTTTCCTTATCTGTGAAGCTCTTTCTCTGACCTTCAATTCTGAATGATAGCTTTGCTGGATAAAATAATCTTGGTTGTAGGTTCTTGGTATTCATCACTTTGAATATTTCTTGCCACTCCCTTCTGGCCTGCAAAGTTTCTGTTGAGAAATCAGCTGACAGTCGTATGGGTATTCCCTTGTAGGTAACTGAGTTTCTTTCTCTTGCAGCTTTTAAGATTCTCTCTTTGTCTTTTGCTCTTGGCATTTTAATTATGATGTGTCTTGGTGTGGTCCTCTTTGGATTCCTTTTGTTTGGGGTTCTCTGTGCTTCCTGGGCTTGGAAGTCTATTTCTTTCACCAGGTAGGGGAAGTTTTCTGTCATTATTTCTTCAAATATCTTGCTCTCTCTCTTCTTCTGGCACCCCTATAATTCGGATGTTGGTGCACTTGAAACTGTCCCAGGGGCTCCTTACACTATCTTCGTATTTTCGGATTCTTTTTTCATTTTGCTTTTCCAGTTGGGTGTTTTTTGCTTCTTCTCATTTCAAATCTTTGACTTGATTCTTGCGCTCCTCTGGTCTGCTGTTGGGAGTCTGTATAATATTCTTTATTTCAGTCAGTGTATGCTTAATTTCTAGTTGGTCCTTTATCACAACATCGAGGGTCTCATTAGATTTCTTGTACATCTCATTAAGTTTATCGGCAGTCTCTAGAAGACTCTTGAAAGACCTCAAAAGTGTGGTTTTGAATTCTATATCCAGCAGCCTGCTTTCCTCCAGTTCTGTCATTTCTGTCCTGTTTCTTTGTCTCGGCATTTTTTATGCTTCACTGTGTTGATAGAGTGGCTTTCTGTGCTAAGTGTCCCAGTTACCTGAGGTGGACACTCTTGGTTCACCCCCTTGTGGTCTTTGTGCATAGTCTTGTTGTAGCTAAGCCTTGATTGTTGTAGGTAACACTGGGAGGGATTTGACCTCCAGGCCAATTGGCTGTGAGAATCAGCTGTGTCTGCAGTGGGAGAACTTCTGTCCTGGATCTCTAGGGTGGCACTAATCTAGCCTCTGCCTGGGGCTAACCAGCAGATGCCTCATGTAAGGCTTGGGCAGGGCGGGTCCCAGGGGATCAACAGGGCCAGCGGAGTGGGCAGTTATGGCTGCTCTCAGTCCTGTCCCCAGAGGCTCTGCCTCTCAGAGTCCCAGCAACCACTGCAAACCTCGGAGAGAAAGCTGCCCTCGAGTTCCGACTGATGCCAGACAGTCCTGCTTCTCCCGTTTGAGCCTGGGTCCCCAGAGACTCACCTGGAACTGGAGCTCAGAGCCTGAGACTCCCTCCTGATTGAAAAAGACAACCGTGCCCTCAGCCACCAGCCCGCTCCGCACGCACCTTTGTATTTTACTTCAGCACTGCACCTCCTCTGAGTCTCGGTATGCTTTTCTCTTTCCTTCTAGTTGTAGAATTTCCCCTCAGCCAGCCTTCCTGTGGTTCTGGGTGATGTCCGTTCCGTCTTTTAGTTGTATTTTTGAAGTGGTTGTGCGAGGCAGCAATCTCCGGTATTTACCTATGCCGCCATCTTGGTTTCTCCTCTGTTTTTTCTTGATAGTAAAATAGCCATTCACTTAAAAGAGAGAGAAGATAAGGGGCAGTATCTCCTTAAATATATGTTGTTTATGTCAATATACTTAGTGTCATTCACATTGAAAATTTTATTTGTGTTTATTAAGTGTTTCTACATTGGGATATCTTGGAGACTAATAATCAAAATTAATAATAATATAAAGTTATTTCAGAATAAGACTTGGTCTATATGTAGTACTCTGGAGACCTAATTAACAGTGGTTTCATTAAGAATCATACCAGCCGAAACCGGTTTGGCTCAGTGGATAGAGCGTCGGCCTGCGGACTGAAAGGTCCCAGGTTCAATTCCGGTCAAGGGCATGTACCTGGGTTGCGGGCACATCCCCGGTGGGAGATGTGCAGGAGGCAGCTGATCGATGTTTCTCTCTCATCGATGTTTCTAACTCTCTATCTCTCTCCCTTCCTCTCTGTAAAAAAATCAATAAAATATATTAAAAAAAAAACCAGAATCATACCAAATATTCTCTGCCCTTAGGAACCCAATGCTTCGAGAAATAAGAAAAGCTCTCGCCGAGTCAGCTTTGCAGATACTATAAAGTAAGTTGAAAGGAGAAATAATTTTAAATGACAGTAGTGCTTTGCTGTGTGTCAAACTAAATATGTTACTGCTGACTTAGATAACCTGTGTTTCTATTAGATAAGCATTAGAGAATTGTTATTTAAGAGGTTGTTATTAAGCATTATGATTAAAAGAAAAACATTGAGCCCTAGAGCGTCAGCCTGCAGAGTGAAGGGTCTGGGGTTTGATTCTGGTCAAGGGCACATGCCAGGGTTGCAGGCTCGGTCCCCAGTGTGGAGTATGCAGGAGGCAGCCGATCAATGATTCTCTCTCATCATTGATGTTTCTCTCTCTCTTTCACTCTCTCTCTCTTTCCCTTCCTCTCTGAAATCAATAAAAATATACTTAAAAGGAAAACATTGAAAGTGTTTCCTCTAAAGTTAGGAATAAAACTACTAAGTTTTACTACTGAGAGAGATGATGCAAAGGTCTGGGTTACACACACAACTCTAAAGGAAGTGGAGGTATAAAAAAAGGTTATGGGAAGTTTAAAAAAAAGACTTCCAATTTACTCTTCCTTTTTTTTCCTTCTATTTTATGATTAAAAGTTACAACAGAGAAAATAGTATCATGAAAACTCAAGTATTCATTTTTAGCTACAGTGTCAACTATGGCCACTCTTGTTTCACTACACCCCCACTTAGTTCCTTTTCCTGTCCTACTGGATTATTTTCATGTGAATCCCAGATGTATTTCATTAGTTATGCCTTTAAAAGACAAAATATTTTTAAAGAACCCATTAACCCTTTGCGGTCGTATTAAATTTGGACATGGGTGTCGTACTGGTCGGAATTAATTTCCATTGAAAGAGCAGTGATACATAACATGCAAGATTATGAAGGATAAACAAGATTTATTAATCTTTTTTGAACATTAGATGTATGTTTAGACAATAATGTGTTTCAATAACATGTTTTTATATAAAAATTATATTTTATATTTCTCCATTGTGTGGTATCTTTGAAAGCAGTCTCCAATATGCAGTCCTGGTTTTCGACTACATGTATCGCAAAAATAATTAGTTTGGTGTCTTCCGCCCCTAATCTTTCTGTTTGAACATACAGAGCAATCTTTACTTTTCACACCTTCACAGTGCTGCAATATATGCAGTTTCCCATTAAGACTTTCATCTTTATCTGAGGCCGATGGTCTTCCTGCCAAAATAAAACTCTTCATTGTTACTTTCAGATTCGCAGTACACTTCTTTCGGTAACTTTCTTTTTGCCATTTTGGAGTATTATTTTGAAATAATCTTAACAAGTGAGAATGCGTAATTACAGTTAAACGTAATTTGTAAAGCTTTATTTGAAATTCTGCGAAGTATCTTCGAAGCTTGTCGATTTCTTCACTCTCAAAAGGCGACTGACTCGCCACCGTGTTTTGCATGGCGAGTGTGGAACGACTGCATTTGTTTATATTGAGTTTCGATATCTCCGATTTGTCGGGGCAATGTTTTGGTTCGTGACAAGGTCGCTTAGACACTTAAGAGCTTTCAGAGAAATTATGAACTGATACATGAATGAATAGAGTTAAGATTCGTACAGCTCCTTGCTGTGGTGGCTGAGAGCAGACATATGACCGGGAACGGTAAAAAAGCTTTGGTGGCTGAGAGTAGACAAACGACCGCAAAGGGTTAAATTTATTTTTAGATATATTTTTATGCAATTGTAAATGGGATTGTTATCTTAGTTTCCCTTTCTGATAGTTTATTATCTTATATAATAAAAGCCTAATATGCTAAGTGTCCAATGGTTTGACCAGTCGCTATGACATGCACTGACCACCAGGGGGCAGACACTCTAACCGGTAGGTTAGCTTGCTGCTGGGGTCCAGCTGATTGGGACTGGGCGAGACGGGCCGGACATATCCTGGAGCTCTCTCACAGTCCCTTCCCGACCCCGATCGTGCACCGGTGGGGTCCCTCAGCTTGACCTGTGCCCTCTTGCAATCCGGGATCCCACGGGGGATGTTGGAGAGCCAGTTTCAGCCTGTTCCCCACAGGCCAGGCTGAATCCGTGCACCAGGCCTCTAGTTGGTGTATAAACATGCAATCGATTTCTGGATATTTACTTTGTATCCTGCTACTTTACTGAATTTATTACTTCTAGTAGTTTTTTGGTGGGCTTTTTAGGGTTCTCTATATACAGTATCATATCATCTGCAAACAATGACAGTTTTACTTCTTCCTTTCCAGTTTAGATGCCTTTTATTTCTTCTTTTTGTCTGATTACTATAGCTAGGACTTCTAGTACTATGTTCAATAAGAAAATGGACATTCCTGTGTTGTTCTGACCTTAAGGGAAATGCTTTTAGTTTTTCCCTATTGAGTATGATGTTAGCTGTGGGTTTGTCATATATGGCCTTTATTATGTTTAAATAAAAACAGTATGAATTAATACCATAGTGTTCTAATTCAAAATGACAGATTTTCATTAATCTTTACTTTCTTTTCTAGGGTATATCAGACAGAATCTCATATGAAAATAGAGAGAAAGTCAGAAATTGCAGGTAACATATTAATGCAATTCCTTCGAGTCTGTTTTGTATAAAAATTTACTGTGGATATCTAACCAGATAATTGATATAACTTATTCTTTATTTTATTGGTTAAAAAGTATATCTTGTGTCGGGGGGAGGGCAGTATTTTTTTATTCTTGTTAATTTTTCTAATGCTTTATCAGAGTATCTTTGAAAAACTTTAATTTTTTTTTTAATTTTTAGAAACAGAAACAAGAGAAAATGTTCTGTTTATACAGTAAGTAAGAAAAATGTGATTCAAATTATATTTTAAAGTTATTTATTCCTACTAATAAAGTACTTTTTAAATTAGTGTCCTTTTTAAAAAAATATGTTTTTATTGATTTCAGAGAGAGGAAGGGAGAGGGAGAGAGAGGAGAGAAACATTATTGATGATAGAGAATTCTTTTTTTTTTTTTTTTTTAAGATATTTTATTGATTTTTTACAGAGAGGAAGGGAGAGAGATAGAGAGTTAGAAACATCGATGAGAGAGAAACATCGATCAGCTGCCTCCTGCACATCCCCTACTGGCAACCCACGTACATGCCCTTGACCGGAATCGAACCTGGGACCCCTCAGTCCGCAAGCCGACGCTCTATCCACCGAGCCAAACCGGTTTCGGCATGATGATAGAGAATTCTTGATCGGCTGCTTTCTGCACGCCCCCTATTGGGGACTGAGCCCAAAAACCAGGGATGTACCCTGACAAGGAATCACACCGTTCATAGGTTGATGCTTAATCACTGAGCAACACCAGCCACACTAAGTTAATATCTTTTTAGTTTTTTATTTTTGTATCCCTTTTGTGGAATATTTAGGAATAATTTAAAAAACAAATTGTTGCCCTAGCTGGTTTGGCTCAGTGGATAGCGGGTTAGCCTGTGGACTGAAGGGTCCCGGGTTCAGTTCTGGTCTAGGGCACATGTCCAGGTTGTGGGCTCGGTCCCAGTGGGGGGCGTGCATTGATGTTTCTCTCTCTCCTCCCTTCCTCTCTGAAATCAATAAAAATATATTAAAAAACAAACAAAACTTGTTCTAAAGAAAAGAGTATATATTTAGACATTACTTTAAAAACAACAACAACCACAAACAAAACAAATTGTTTTGCAAAATTTAATGTACTGTTATATTTGACTAGAGGCCTGGTGCATGAAATTCGTGCACTCGGGGGGGGGGGCGGTTCCTCAGCCCAGCCTGCACCCTCTCACAATCTGGGAGTCCTTGGGGATGTCCCACTGTCATCAGTCGGACATCCTTAACACTGCAGCAGAGACAGGAGAGGCTCCTGCCACCGCTGCTGTGCTCACCAGCTGTGAACTTGGCCTCTGGCTGAGCATCACTCCCCCTGTGAGCACTGCAAGAGCTCCTGCATTGAGTGCCTGCCCACTGGTGGTCAGTGTGTGTCATAGCAACCAGTCGTTCTGCCTTTTGGTCAATTTGCATATTACCCTTTTATTATGTAGGTCTAGAGGCCTGATGCACGAAATTCATGCAAGTGTAGGCTTTTGGGGCCCCAGCTGCCTTGGCCCTCCTGGCCCCAGCTGCCTCACAGCCCTGGCTGCCTCATGGCCCTGTGGCCCCACAGCCCCTGCCCACTGGTCGTTCCGGAAGGTCATTCTGCTGTCCGGTCTAATTAGCAGATTAGCTCTTTATTATGTAGGATAAGTATGTGCATTGTACAGCTTACTCTTTTAATAAAGTGATGAAATACTCTTTCATTTATAAATCCTTAAATACATCAGCTGGTATCCTATATAATAAAAGGTTAATATGCAGATCGACCAAACGGTGGAACGATAGGTCGCTATGACATGCACTGACCACCAGGGGGTAGATGCTTAACACAGGACCTGCCCCATGGCGGTCAGTGTGCTCCCACATGGGGAGCATCGCTCAGCCAGAAGCCAGACTCACAGCTGGCAAGCATAGCAGTGGTGGCAGGGGCCTCTCCTGTCTCCACAGTAGCGCTAAGCCGGCAGCCAGACATCCCCTGAGGGCTCCTGGACTGCAAGAGGGCGCAGGTCGGGCTGAGGACCCCCTCCCCCTTCAAGTGCATGAAATTCATGCACCAGGCTTCTAGTAAAATAATAAATACCAATCTTCAGATTTTTTAATTAAGTTTATTTTTATAATATTAATACATAGAAAAGTAAATACCAGTAGCTTTTGAATACATGAAAAGATGCTTATCTTCAGAAGAGAAATAAAGACTATTGAGATATAATTTTTCATCCAATTAGCTAAGAACATAGGTAAAACATCACTCATTGCTAGTGAGTATAAATTGTAGAAGGCAATTGGCATTATTATTCAACTGTTATAATTCTTGGTAATTGTGATACAGATTTTTAAAATATTTTTTTATATTTTAGGAATAAGACTTCACAAGATAATTACTGTGAAATTACTGGTGAGTATGATCAGAGTGCTTTTCTTTTCTTTTTTTTTTCTTTTTTTTTGCCAGACATCAAACCCATTTATTCTGAATCTTAAATTATAACTTCTTTATCTCAATATTTTGGTTACATTGTTACACAAAGGACAAATTAACATCCGGTTTGAGGTCTCTTCTTTGACTGCTTTGGGATTAGTGACATCTCCTTGGCATAGGAATTCTGTACTCATCAACGCTCAGCTGGATTTTAATAATATTGTTGTACAAGGTGCCAAAACAGGAAGGATTTGAGAATCCGCTCCTAGGGTGCCTCTGCCAATAGCTTTAACCACTGGGACTCCAGCCTGGCTTCCTGCCAGTGCACGCAGGGGAGTGTCCACACCCCTCTTTCCTGGGCAGATCAGAAGGGGATCCCTGGAGAGTGGCTGGTCCTGCTGCCTTTGAAGCACCTGGTCCCAGGTGTGCTCACGCAGAGTGAATCCCAGTAAGTGAAACATGCTGCTGCAAAGACCCAGGCCACTCCACAGAGAAGCCATATACTCGGGAGACTCGGTCACACAGCACCTGCTCTCATCTTACATGATCCAGGCCACCCAGGAACGCCAGGTTCTTAAAGTACTCCGAAGTGTTAAAAAAAATATCCTGGTTGTTCATTCTCATGGTGCATCTGAGAGAATCTCTTTAAAAGAATCCAAGGAATTGTCCATTTGTCATTTTCACTTTGATATACAGGTACCTTTTGTTTGGTTGGGTCTCATCCAGGAATTAAACATACATTTCTCTCCTTCAGCCCAACATGATGAATAAAAGCAGGGGTGAGGAGGGAGAGCCGAGCGTAGAAAGCAAAGTAAAGCTTTTCGAGGACACACACACACACACACACAGTACAGAACAAAAGAGCAGTCTGATGGTGCAAAACTCGAATCTCCAGATAAAGCACTTCCGACAGGATCACAATGCCCCTTTCCCTCCCCAGTCCTCCCATTCTCCCAGGGAAACACACAGAATGAAAGCCAAGCCATCCTTTTTCTTAAGGCTGAACAGACACAGAACACATTTCACGGACTGGCCAGTGGGCGGTGACCTGCAGGGCTCTTGCTTTGAGTGCAGCCAGCCCCCTGCAGTCCATCCTGAGGTGGAAGCTGAAGCTATAAATCCCTTTTCTCGGAGCTACAAATATACTGGAGGCAAGATCGAAATGGTTGCCAATATTTACTAACACCTGGTCAAAGTAGATGGTCATGGTGCGATTGCTCATCTCCGACGGCTCGTGGTTGGTTCTCCGAGTGGCGGAGAAGGCCACTTTGGCGCTGCCAGAGCGCACGGAGATGCCAAGGGAGGAGGTGACAGCACCGTCCGCGGATGGGCTGGAGTCGCACACCACCAGGCACTTGCCCTCCAGCACGATGGGCTCCGTGTCATTCTGCGCCCGCACTGGGCAGGCAGCCTGCGGGCAGCAGCAGCAGCAGCAGGGCCAGCGCCGCCACGAGGCAGGAGCTGCAGCCCGTCGGCTCGCGCAGCGCCCCCCCGGAGCCCGGGCATGGTCAGCGGTGGCCTGGGGGGCCTTGGCCAGGCGCCGGCATCCGGGCCGGGGGGGGGGGGGGGGGGGGGCGCGCTTGGGACAGCGGCAGAGGCGGGAGGAGCGCGGGTGGTCAAGCAACGTGTGGGGCCAGAGACAGCCTCCTCTGGCCTGGGTCCCTTGCTCTGATGGTTAAAGCCAGGATCGTCCTCACAAGAAAAGCGCCAGCGGACCTGGAACAGCCATGACGAGCGAGCACCGCCGTCAGCCAAGTTCTGCTTCCAGAGTGCTTTTCTTATCATATACCTTTCTCTTCATCCAGCTTCCTTGATAAGTAATATCTAAAAGAACAGCCCTAACCGGTTTGGCTCAGTGGATAGAGCGTTGGCCTGCGGACTCAAGGGTCCCGGGTTCGATTCCGGTCAAGGGCATGTACCTTGGTTGCGGGCACATACCCAGTAGGGAGTGTGCAGGAGGCAACTGATCGATGTTTCTCTCTCATCGATGTTTCTAACTCTCTATCCCTCTCCCTTCCTCTCTGTAAAAAAATCAATAACATATATTTTAAAAAAATCTAAAAGAACAGTGAAAAAAAGTGTGAAGAGAGCTCTGTGTGTTACACAAAATTTTTAGTTTAAAATTTCACAAATTTACTTTACTTCTTCCAAAACTGCTGTTCCTCTTGTTTCCTCTATTTTTGACTCTCACTCATTCATTTTTATTTATTTATTTAAAAAAATATTTTTATTGATTTCAGAGAGGAATGGAAAGGGAGAGAGAAATAGAAACATCAATGAACGTCCCCCACTGGGGATTGAGCCCGAAACCTGGGCCTGTGCCCTGATCAGGAATTGAATTGTGACCTGGTCAACGCTCAACCACTGAGCCACGCCAGCTGGGTCTTACTCATTTATTCACTCAAGTCAGGAATTGAGTCATTTTTTAATATTTGCTTCATTTTCTATATCTATTTGGCTATACTCTTTCTATCCTGTCTCTTAAATATCTTGCAGATCTCTTACTGTTTCTGTATTCCTTCTGCCACTGTTTGAATTCAAGTTCCTATTATTCTTTCTTGGGTTACTCTAAATAGTTTCTTATCCTTCGAATCTATTCTATGTATTTCTAAATCTGATCATATTACCTTCCAGCTAAAAATTGTTCAATGACACTTTTTTGCTTGCAGGATAAAACGCACACTCCTCAGCATAGACTTAGAAAGCCCTTTATGATTTGGCTTGTCATCTTCTCCAACCTTATTTCCTTTCCTTTATAGGCATCTTTTCCTCTAGCCAGGGATGGGGAACCTTTTTTTTTGCCAAGGGTTTGTATAAATGATACTATAAATGATGTTATAAATAACATTTGTAACATAATTCACAGGCCATACAAATTTATCAACTTAAAAATTAGCCCACAATATTTGGTCAAACATTTAACTCACCCCTAATGCTTTGGCAGGGCCAGACAAAATGATTTTGGCCTACGGGCCAGACATTCCCCGTCCCTGCTAGACCATGAAGAACTATTTGCAATTCCTCATGTGGACTTTTTTCCTGCTTATATCCATTGTAAATGCTATTTTCTCTACCTAAAGTGTTTCTCCCGACTACAATTTGCCTAGCATTCTTCTCATTTTTCACATAGCGTAACTTTAGTGCTTTTCAAAGTAACCAGTCCACAAACTATTACAATCCATGACTGAGAGGAAGTTACTCTGGAATGTAAATCAACTGTGGCTGTAAGCTATTATTTTGTTTAGCTGACATTTTTTCTTAATAATGGAAATGCTTTTGATTTAGCAATTGACAGACTGGCACCATACACTAAGTAGTACTGGCTTAAATGGAGTTGTTTTTTGGCAAAGCCAAGAAGTTAATCACTCTTTCCTGTGTTTTGACAACACTCCTTCTGTTTCTCAGTCTCTTGTAGAATTTATCACATTGTAGTTTTGGTATTTATTTTTGGCTCTTTTGTTAAACGAAATTTTTTTGAGTCCAAAAATGTTGTCTTCACTTTGTACTTTAGTAGACAGTTGTTTTGAGGATCATAATAGGTTCTGAAGCAGTATTTGTTGAATAAATGAGTGGAAACTTAATAAATAAATAAGGCTTCTAACAAAAAGCCTATAATTACTTCCCCATGTTTAATCAAGGTTGCTGTAAACTCTTTAAACTCTTCTAAAGATTTGCCGTTACTTTTATTTATTTTAATTTTTATTGATTTTAGAGAGAGAAAAAGGGAGAGGGAGAGAGAGAAACATGGATTGTTTACCTCCCATATGTACCCTGATCAGGATTGAACCCACTACCTGGGTATGTGCCCTGACCTGGAATCAAACACAAAACTCTTCAGTGCATGAGACGACAATCCAACTAACTGAATCACACTGACCAGAGCCTATTTTTACTTATTGTTATTACTAGAGGCCTGATGCACAAAATTTTTGCAAGAGTAGGCCTTCCTTCCCCTGGCTGCCGGCACCAGCTTCCCTTTGGCACCCAGGACCCAGGCTTCCCTCACATCTCTGGCTTCTTCCACAAGGTCATCTGGAAGGAGGTCCAGTCTAATTAGCATATTATGCTTTTATTATTGTAGATTTTTAAAAAATATTTGTTTATTGATTTCAGAAAGGAAGAGAGAGATAGAAACATCAATGATGAGAATTGATTGGCTGCCTCCTGCATTCCCCCTACTAGGGATTGAGCCCGCAACCTGGGCATGTGCCCTTGACTGGAATCGAACCCAGGACTTTTCAGTCCACAGGCCAATGCTCTATTCAAACCAGCTAGGGCTATTAGAGAGAGAGAGAGAGAGAGAGAGAGAGAGAGAGAAACATAAATCGGTTGCCTCTTATATGCAGGTGTACAGGATGATGCTCCAACCAACTGAACCACACCAGCCAGGGCTAAAGATTTACTTTTGAACTTAAGTATTTAAAAAATATTTCCTTTTTTATTATAGCATCTTCAATCCTATATTTCTAAAGTCCAGTTTGTTACCTAAACCTTTATATTTTAACTAGAGGCCCGATGCACGAAATTCGTGCAAGAGTAGGCCTTCCTTCCCCCAGCTGCCGGCACCGGCTTCCCTCTGGCACCTGGGGCCCGGGCTTCCCTCACAGCCCCAGCTTCGTCTGGAAGGTTGTCCGGAAGGACGTCCGGTCTAATTAGCATATTACGTTTTTATTATTATAGGTTCTAAAATGTCTTGACTCTAGTTCCTTATTTCCATTCTCATTGTATCTTGCTCTAACATAAAATCTCATCAAGTTGTGTTTGAACTATTACAGTAGTTTTCTTTCTTTCTTTTTTTAAAATATATTTTATTGATTTTTTACAGAGAGGAAGGGAGAGGGATAGAGAGTTAGAAACATCCATGAGATAGAAACATCCATTAGCTGCCTCCTGCACCCCCCCTACTGGGGATGTGCCCCCAACCAAGGTACATGCTCTTGACCAGAATCGAACCTGGGACTCTTCAGTCCACAGGCTGACGCTCTAGCCACTGAGCCAAACTGGTCAGGGCTACAGTAGTTTTCTTATTGGTTCTTCTTTTTCTTGAATCTACTTCATGCTCCTTCTCTAGTATCCTATATAATAATACTATATAATAAAGAGGTAATATGCAAATTGACCCTCTGTCACGCCATCACAAGATGGCTGCACCCACAGCGGAGACGGGGTTCCTGTAATGAACAGTAAGGAGCAATCAGCAGGAACCTGAGGCTGCGTGGTGCCAGGCCGGGGCAGGGGACCTGAGGCTGTGCCCCACACCCGACACGGCTGGACGGGGGACCTCAGGCCACGCCCCCCGCCCCAGGCCGGGGGACCTGAGCCTGCACCCCACCCACCCAGCAGGGCTTGACAGGGGTGGGGCTGGTCAGGTCTGGATCTTGCCCAATGGGGGTAGGGCTGTCCGGGTCCGGGTCTCACGTGATTTCGAGGTGCACGCAGCTGGGCGGGGACTTGACTCTGGGTCCCACGGCATGCCCCATACTCTGACAGAAGGAAGATTTTCATAATACATTTTACTAATTTTCTTTCATCTCTGACACTTCTATTATAGAGAAAAGGCAAATAGCAATATTAAAATATTTCGTCTTGCCCTGACTGGTTTGGCTCAGTGGATAGAGCATCGGCCTGCAGACTCAAGGGTCCCAGGTTCGATTCCGGTCAAGGGCATGTACCTTGGTTGCAGGCACATATCCAGTGGGGTATGTGCAGGAGGCAGCTGATCGATGTTTCTCTCTCATGGATGTTTCTAACTCTCTATCCCTCTCCCTTCCTCTCTGTAAAAAATCAATAAAAAATATATATTAAAAAAATATTTCCTCTAATTAATTCCCTTTTAATGTGCATGAATTTCGTTCACTGGGCCACTAGTTATTTTTATAAAATGCACATTTCATCATGGGAATGTCTAGATTCCTTAACATAGAATAAAAGGTGATTCAAATCTTATCATGTAACCTCTACTATCCAGGAAATAAAAATGGAGAAGTAAAGGGGGGAAAAAGTGGTCCAAACTTTCCATGTTTAAAATTTGTGCCACATTCTAAAAACATTTTAGTCACACAGAGAATACAATAACTGTTTCTGTCTAACATGGGACAATTAAAAAGTCAATGAAATTTAATACCTAAGTCCTTATAAAGGGCTTAGTAACTAGTAAAACTTTAGTAAATACAGTAGCCCCCCTTATCTATAGGGAATATGTTCCATGAATTTTCCACTTAATATTTTTAGATCATGGTTGACCACGAATAAATGAGACTGAAAAAAGCAAAGCCGCTGATAAGGTACTACTGTACTTGTAACCGATGAAGAATCTAACAAAAGGCTCTTGGTGATACATATTTTTGTCATTGACTATTTTTTTTTTTCTTAATAGGAATGAACACGTTGCTTTGTGCTCCCATTCAGACCCAGATGCAACAGAGAGAGGTATGAGTTCTTGCAAGTGCCTTCATATTTAATTTCCCTTGACAGTTGAAACTTTTTAAAAACTCAAAATTTAATGGTAATGGCATGAGTTAGGGGTTATCTACCAAAATGGACCTATAGACTGGGAAAACTTCCTACCCTTCGAGTTAACTAAGGAAAGTTAAATCACTGCCAGTTTAAATAATAGGGAAATATATTAGTTATATCAGGACTTCTTACACTTTAATGGGCATATGAATCATCACAGGATTTTGTTTAAAAATATAGATTTTTTATCCAGTAGATCTAGCGTGGGCCCTGAGATTCTATACTATCAATCTCCTGGGTCTTACTAGTGCACTGGTCTATAGACCATACTTTGAGTAGCAAGGAGTTTGACCATATCCTTACAAATAAAATCACTGCATTAAGATTCAAAGAGAATCCAACTTCCAAGGGTTCAGAAGTGTTCTATAAAGTAGTCAGCTATGCACTTATCCCGTTCTGAGTCTTTTATTTAAAGAGAGAATGACCTATCAGTAATTATAATTTTCATTTGGAATTATCAGTCCTTTTCATGTTTAGTCATTCTAATGGGTGTAGAATTAACCTTGAACTTTTAATTTGTCCAAAAATACTGAAAGTATTTCAGGGAGAGAAAGATAGAAACATCAATGATGAGAGAGAATCATTGATTGGCTGCTTCTTACATGCCCCCTACTGGGGATCGAGCCTGCAACCCAGGCATGTGCCCTGACTGGGAATCCAACCATGACCTCCTGGTTCATAGGTCAATGCTCAACCACTCAGCTACACCTGCCAGGCTAGAAAAAAATTTAATAACAAATTATGTACTACACAGCACACCATTGATTCAAACAAACCAATCATTGACAATTATTTTTACAGTACATGTTGTAAAATACGTTTTTTAAGTTTTTATTGTATTTGATTTTTTAAAATATTTTGCTTTCATTGTAGATTTCAGTTACAGAATACAACCATGAAGAGACACATTCAAATGACCAGACAGTCATCTTTTCAGATGAAAACCAGATGGACCTGACAGCAAGTCACACCGTGATGATTACAAAAGGCCTTTTAGATTGTACAAAAAGTGAAAAGTCCACCAAGACAGATACCACATCGTTTGTGGCTAACTTAAAACTTCACACTGAGGATTCAAGAATGAAAAAAGAATTGAATTTTTCCATGGATCAAAACACTAATTCAGAAAAGAAAATAAATTTCAATGACTTCATAAAAAGATTGAAAACAGGGAAATCTAATTCTTCTTCTACAGGACCTGATAAAGAAAATTCTGAGATACCTATTCATTCCATAGAATCAAATAAGGCTTCTTCCATACATCAAAAGCATGTATCCCTTAATGTAGATGAAAATAACAGTAATATGACTAGAATCTTTATAGAAGAAGATGATGGGATGAATTTCACCAAGTGTTATACATCCAATATTCAAACTTTGGTTCCCATGTCCACTGAAGCCAACTTAAGGGAATTTAAAAGTGATATTACAGTTTATGGTAATGACTTGATGGACTTGACAATAAACCGCACTATACAAATTTTACCCTCTGCAGATAATTTATCTGAAATAGAAAATCAAACTCAGACTGTCATGATGGATGTTACAACAGGTTATAGAACTAAAGCTCCAGCAAAGACGACAGTATTTGAGAATAAACCAAATGCTGCTTTTCCAGACTCTCCCTTAAATCCTAAAGGTGACATACATATTACCAGAGGTCATATTATGGGGACAGAAACTCACATAGTCACACAGACTTCTAACCAAGATGTCAGAACATTGGCCATGGTCCCGGAATCTGTATGTTTCAGTCCAGCAATTCAAGATTATAAAACATTTTTGTATTCTACTTGTAATGATGCCATGGAACTGACCAAGTGTCTCTCAAGTATGAAAGAGGAAGAAAATTTGCTAAAGGATGACCGTAATTATGCCAAAATGTGTCATAATCCAGATACCAGCGCTCTCCTCATGGATAAAACGATTTACTCGGGAGAGGATAGCATGGACATTACCAAGAGTCACACACTTGTAATAGATAATCAAATTTTTAAAGAAGATCAGACAAATGTCCAGATAACAGCCAAACCAATATCTGAAAAAGAAATGATGCTCCAAAATCACATAACTATGTCAAAGGATGAGGAAATGAATGTAAATTGTATCTCAGTTCCTCATGTATCTAAGGAAAGATTACAACAGGCCCAGGCAGATCCTTTGTCTACTTCATTGGCTGGTAAAAAGACTGTAATCTTCACAGGTGAAGATGAGGGTTTGATTAAAAGTCATACAACTAATTTAGGAAGTCAAGCTCCTTTTGCATCTTATAATCTAGCATTCAAGGATGCCAGTACATCTCACTCTGACAGCAAAAGCCTTTTAGATGAATGGGGAAAAAAGACCAAAACTCATAATGAACTCTCCCGACAACCAAAAATAATATCTACCAACATCCTAACTGATGCCTGGGGCAAAGAAATAGATCAAGTTTTTAAGATTTCGCCCTATCTTGATAAAGTTTCTCCTCGGCCAGTTGATATTAACCAGGACAAAGCAACAAGCTATAATATAGTGTACTCTCGTGGAGATCTTCATAAACAAGTAGCACTGGGAAAGAATAGAAATACAGTTTCATGTGAGCAAGCTTTGTTTCCAATCACTAAACTGTCTTCAGAAGGCCAATCTGCCATGGAAAATCCTAATACTGCTATTAACAGTCATATAGTTAAATCTGTACCAGACCAGAATTCTAAACTGCCTGAGCCACTGAGGAAAAGTTTAGGTAATCCCACCCTTGACTGTTCTCGTGACAAGATAATTACTTGTTCAGAAGTGGAGCAAAATATGGATCTAACCAAGAGTCACACTGTTGTCATTGGATTTGGTCCTTCTGAAGTACAAGAACTTAGTAAGACTAATTTAGAAAGAACTATACTTGCAGACAGACCTGACTTTGAACTATTCAAAAGGAAAAGCGTAGGAAAAATAAAAGTGACCTCTTCTGCTGAGGAGAGTGTTTCCTTTCCAGAGAGTGGTGAAAGTGACCATTCAGCAGCAAAAGTCAGCCAGCTAACACTTCTTGGGGACCGATCTAATAGTGTTCCTATAGAGAAAGCTGTAGCATTTATAGCTGATGAGAACATAGACATGTCTACATCAACTGTTTGGAAAAATGACAAAGATATACAAAAGCCTGGATTTCTGAATGAACATTTGTCAGGCAAAAGTCAAAGAAGGAAAAGCCTTAGACTCAAAGATGACAAGCCCATTGCATTTTCAGGTAATGATAAAAATGATATGAATATCATCCAGAGTTGTACAATGGAAATAAATAACAAAAATGCCCTAGAAGATAGAAAAGATTCTCTGTTGGTGCCTTTGGCAGGAACTTCTAAAACTGTTTTGTATACATGTGGGCAGGATGACATGGAGATCACTAGAATTCACACAACTGCCTTAGAATATAAAACTGTCTCACCAGTTAAAATAACCACTAGGCCAATGGACAATACTGTATTGTTTATAGATAATCACAGTGATCTGGAAGTCACCAAGTCCAATACTGCTTTCATTGATTGTCAAGCCACAGAAAAAATACTTCAAGAGTGCCCTAAATTTGGAATAGTAAAAAAAACCTTGGGTGTTTCTTTTCCTAAGGATGGAAGCTCTGTTCAAGAAATCACTAAACAACAAGCACAGGCTATAGAAAACAAAATTGTTCTTCAGACTGAGCAAGAGCACCATGTGATACCCTGTTCTAATACATTGTCTGGGGATCAAGCTCAGATAAAAATCATCAAATTCCATAGTACTGCTGTGGATGAAAAGGTCATGGCAAAAGTTGTAGATAAGGCCTATACACTGGAAAAAGCCAAACTTGAAAGCTGCCACTTAAATAGCACAGGTAGAAGAAATGTGGATTTTACAAACAATCATGCACCTGCTATTTGTGGATCCAGCGACAATTATTCCTTTCTACCAAATGTTATTTCCTATGTTGATAATTTGGAGGGGAATGTCATGTCCTTATGTGATCAAGATGAGAAAGCCAGTAATTGCCCAGTGCAAAATGATCTTGCTTATGCAAATGATTTAGCCAGTGAATATTACTTGAAATCTGAGGCACTGCCTCTCTCTGCTCCTTGTTCTGTGTTAGAGAAGGAAAAAGTTATTCAAACAAATACCCAAGGACAGCTAAATGACTGCATCATAACAGTGCTCAAAGATCAAGATCTGATTAAGGAGTCCCCAAATCTATTAGCTAATCAAACTTTAGTATATGGTCAGGATTTGGGAAACATGACTAAACTTGATTCAAAGCAAGTATCTTTTAAGTTTCCAGAGGATCAAATGGAGGACTTTGTTCATAATACAGAACATAGTTTAAAGCGGACCTTTGTTGATGATGTTTGTGTTGATTCCCCACTTCATCTCTCAGCTCAGCTATCTCCATTACCTCAACAAGGACAGAGTATTGTTAATAAAGGTGAAGCAATATTGTCTCAAGCTGCAAGTAAGAATTTAAATATTCTAAGAAATTCCTCTGTACCCACATGTGAAAATGAGTCCAAAGTGCTCAATAATGAGAAACGGTTGACTGTAGCCTGTGAAAAAGAACTGGAGAAAAATATCCAAACTGCTAAATGTAATACAGCCATAGATTTCCAGAGTAAATCAGACTTGACTAAGCATGTTATTCAACCTCATGCCAAGCCTAAACAAACATCAGATCCTGTAATTGCATCTAATGCTGCAAGTTTTAGTAGTGGCAAACAAAATCTGAATAATTTGAATGGGAAAACTGAAGAATTTTTAGATATCCAAGCTTTTCATATATCACCTTTTCCAGAACAATTACTTGAGTTAGTAAATAAGGCAGACAGTGATATGAGTATAGTGCAAGCTACAGAAAGAAATAATATTAACACAGTGTCTAACAATGTTAAAGATGATAGAGATGAAGAAAATAAAATTTTTCATAATGGAGCTGAAACCAACTCAGTACCAGTTGTAAAAGATAAAATAAGGAGATGTTCTTTAGGAATATTTTTGCCCAGATTGCCAAACAAGAGAAATTGTAGTGTCACTGGTATAGATGACCTGGAACAGATTCCCTCAAATACAACTGATTTAAGTAACTTAGAAACTCAGCCGGTCTCCAGTAAGGATTCAGGCATTGGATTTATTGCAGCTAAACTGAACTTAAGTCCATCTCAATATATAAATGAGGAAAATCTTCCTATATATCCGGGTGAGATTAATTCCTCAGATTCTATTAGCATAGAAACTGAGGGAAAGTCTTTGATGGAGACATACCAGAAAGAGATTTCACCATCTGAAAATAAAATGAAAGAAACCTGCAATAGCCAGAAAAGAACCTGGGTACAAGAAGAAGATGATGATTCTCAGAATGAGAAAAAAATCAGAAAAAGTGAGATTAAGTTTAGTGATGCCACACAAGATCAGCAGGTGAGCTCTGTCTTGAACTGAGGAATGTTCTTGATTTTTTAAAAATTATGAGTATTCTTTTTTTTTTTTAAATTATGAGTATTCTTGAATTTTAATTTTAGTCTTGGATAAGCAGGAACTTATTATTCTTAGTTATAGGGCTGAAGAAACATTTCTTTGTAGAATCTTAAGGAATTAATAAACGGACTTAAAAATGATTTTTTTAAAAATATATTTTATTGATTTTTTACAGAGAGGATGGGAGAGGGATAGAGAGTTAGAAACATTGATGGGAGAGAAACATCGATCAGCTGCCTCCTGCACACCTCCTACTAGGGATGTGCCCACAACCAAGGTACATGCTCTTGACCAGAATCGAACCTGAGACCCTTGAGTCTGCAGGCCGATGCTCTGTCCACTGAGCCAAACTGGTTAGAGCCTTAAAAATGATTTGAAGTGACAAATGGTCACAAAAAATGAAATGGAAAGTATTACAAAAGTTAATGTTGAAATTGTGTAATTCTAAATATTCTGTCACCTTTGGTGATTTGTTGTGGTTTTGCATATGAAAATTTCTAGGCAGGGTATATGTAATTTTAATTAATTATTTTTATTGATTTCAGAGAGGAAGGGAGAGGGAGCTAGAAACATCAATGATAAGAGAGAAGCATTGATTGGCTGCCTCCTGCATGCCCCCTACTGGGTATCAAGCTGGTAATCTGGGCATGTGCCCTTGACCGGAATCAAACCCAGGACCCTTTAGTCCACAGGCCAGTACTCTATCCACTGAGCCAAACCAGCGAGGGCTACATGTAATTTTAAAAGTCGTCTTCAGTGTTATAAATACTTGGGAGGGTAAAAAGTCTTTATTATGCATAAAGAAAAGCTTGACAGAATTTTCTTGGCAAATGAGGATATGTAGAAACTGAAAGTACATATCTTTAGTGGATGGGGAAATACCTAGGTCAAGTCTAGTATCTCAAAGTGAAGTAAGTGAGATTTTGTATTTATGAAAGAAAGCTGAGGGACACTGATTTGGATAACCTGTCACTCAAACTGAGTTTTATAGCTGGAGAGAGAAAGATTAAAAATATTGGAGGTTAGCCGAGACCAGTTTGGCTCAGTGGATGGAGCGTCGGCCTGCGGACTGGGGGGTCCCGGGTTCGATTCCGGTCAAGGGCATGTACCTGGGTTGCGGGCACATCCCCAGTGGGGAGTGTGCAGGAGGCAGCTGATCGATGTTTCTCTCTCATCGATGTTTCTAACTCTCTATCCCTCTCCCTTCCTCTCTGTAAAAAATCAATAAAATATATATTGAAAAAAATAGATTGGAGGTTCATAGAAAACAAAGTTTAAACTCTTAAGAAATATGTAAGCTTAGAAGGTGATTTCAGTGGTTCTATGAGAGGAGGTGTTGAGGAAATGGTTTGTCTATGAAGCTTTGAGAAAGTACTAGCAGTAATATAAAATGTACTAGAGGCCTGGTCCACGAATTTGTGCATGGGTGGGATCCGGCGGGCCTGCTCCAATTGGGCCGGCTGGGGGGAGGGGCCACGGATGGTTGGCTGGCCAGCCCCACCCCCGATCTGGGTGTTGGGGGCTGATGGGGGGTAGAGCCAGTTGGGGATGGCGGGGGGCCGATCGGGCCCTTGATCAGGCTGGTTGGCTGCCGTAGTGTGTGTCATAGCCACCAGTCGTTCTGGTCATTCCACCATTCCAGTTGCTGGGCTTTTATATATATAGATAACTGAATAGATTCTATGAAAATTAGTACTATTTTGTTCAATATTGAATATCTGCCATATCCTAGGTACTGTTTAGGTTGCTAGGAATGCCTCAGTGGGAATTGATAGACAAGAATCTCCTCTCATGGAACTTACATTCTAGCATTTAGACAAAGAATATAATGTCCTTAAAAATATATGTAAGTAGGCAGATGAAAATGACATTTAAGGCTGTAAAATCAAATGATTAAAATGATAGAAACAGGACCACATGATTTACACTGGATTTGACTTCAGCCAAATGAGTCTTGGTCATCAAGTGTAGAAAGCACTGAAACCTGGAAATGTTTCTTTTCTATACACTAGCCAGGACTACCTTGTACAGCCAATATTCTGTTCTGGTTTTCTGTAGTGTGGTAGACCTGACTCTATTGGCTAGTAGTTGAATAATTGGGTAGGTCAACATTTGATAGCTCATAGGATCTGGCTATTACTTAGATACAACTGAGAAATAATTTATTTATACAGTATATTGCAAAAAGTTAGTTCTATGTATTTTAAAATTACTTTTAACTCTAAAGGCTTTAGTTGTATATTAATTATTTGAATTCTTTGCTAAGGGATCTCATAAGAGTTATATTATACATAAATTTTATGTTAGAAGTATTTCTGTTAGTGTTCAACAAATAGTCATTATAAGTATACAGTGTTATACCTTTATCCTGATGTTGTTTCTTAATTGATAATTTCAGACTTTTTATCATGCTGAAGGAGATACAGATAAAAATGCTAACAGTGTATTGATAAAAAGCCTGGGAAGGACCCCATCTAGTTGTAGCAGTTCTCTGGATTCAATCAAGGCTGATGGGACCTCTCTGGACTTCAGCAGTAAGATGATGTTCATGAAAGTTAATTTTAATAGAAGTTATTTATTGACTTGACTAATAAAAACTTTATTTCAATTCAGAGATGTTTGAAATTTGTGTAAGCTTTTGGGGGGATATAAGTAGTTTATAAATAAAATAATTCATATTTAATTCTTAGTTATTTTAATAAATGGAGAAGTGAAATACAACATGGGGTAGAGTGATTTCCTTAAGAGGCTTATAAACTCAGTAGAGAAATATTGAATGAGCTTTAAAACTGTAATATACTTTGCCCTACAAATGATGTCTTCCCAACAAGATCCTAATGGATAGCTTCAAAAGCATGAACCTAACATACACCTAATTGATAACTAAAAAATTAAGTTTACAGTTTAATTTTGACTTGTTCATCACCTGAATGCCTTACTTTCCAGCATACCGCAATAGTCAAATGGAACCACAGTTTCTCACAGACGCTGTTTGTGAAGAGAGCTTGAAGGAGGTATGTTAAGTATTTCTCATTTCTAATGCAACTAATTTCCTAGTTTTGTTTTTTCTTTTTTAATTTTTAAAAAAGTATGAAATGTTCATTTATTTTTAATCCTCACCTGAGGATATTTTTCCCATTGATATTTAGAGACAGTGGAAGGGAGGAAGGAGGGAAAGAGAGAGAAACATCGACTGAGAGAGACATATTCAATTGGTTGCCTCTCAAACCTGCAACCAAGTTATGTGCCCTTGATGGAATTGAACCTGAGACCCTTTAGTCTGAGGGTCGACACTCTAACCACTGAATATACCAGCCAGGTTATTAAATGTTTTAAATATATAGAAGAGGAGTTTTCTTTTCTCTGTTGACCCAACATGGCAGTTAATTATATGAATATGAAGTAGAAATAATGATTAGAAGAACTCAGTTTTGTTATTTTTTTCCCAATTCTACTGTTACTGAATAACCTTAAGAAATAAATTTTAGATAAAATCTGTTCATGTACAGCTTACAAATAGCTGGATAGTATTTCCACAAATATATGCAAAATACTTTAAGCTGTTTAGAAACAAATGAGGTGGTTAAAATCAAAATGAGCTCACCTTAAATCAGCGGTTCTCAACCTGTGGGTTGCGACCCCTTTGGGGGTTGAACGACCCTTTCACAGGGGTCGCCTAAGACCATCGGAAAACACATATATAAATTACATATTGTTTTTGTGATTAATTACTATGCTTTAATTATGTTCAATTTGTAACAATAAAAATACATCCTGCATATCAGATATTTACATTATGATTCATAACAGTAGCAAAATTACAGTTATGAAGTAGCAACGAAAATAATGTTATGGTTGGGGATCACAACATGAACAACTGTATTAAAGGGTCGCTGCATTAGGAAGGTTGAGAACCACTGCCTTAAATGGTTATGCAAACTTTTTTTTTCTTCCCTCAGAAACTCAAAGATGGGAGAATAACAATAAAGGAATTCTTTATTCTTCTTCAAGTCCACATTTTGATACAGAAACCCCGACAGAGCACTCTCCCAACCAAAGTAAGTGCAATTTCTTGGCAAAATAGTTGCCTCAGTTAGAATATATTGTACTTATTTACTAAACTGCATCAAAGTAAGCATTTATTCAGCAACAAAAAGAAAATCTAAGGAAGCAAAATTTCCTATAGAAGTTTTCCTGTAATAGATACATTTGTGGTTAGCATAAAAACTGGTATTTTTTATGTCATGGATTTTCATAAGGTGAAATTTTATTTTCTCATTCCTTGCAATCTATTTTGTTTTTGATACTTTTTCCTGAACATATGCTCTTTCCCACCATTAAACAAATCTAAAAATAGCAGTTTTTAATAAACATTTTTCAAAATAAATATGTAAGATCATAGAATATTTGAACAATACAATCAACAAACTAAAAAAGATTAATAGAAAACCGTGTAACTCTTTCATAAGAATTTTTTCCTTTTAGTCTGTTGAACATTTATAAAAATTAGTTATGCCCTTGCAACAATGACAACATTAACAAACTGAAAAAAATGGAGATTTTATGGACCGTGTCATCTGATCTTAATCCAATAAAATTAGTACTAATAAAAGGACTAAACATTCTTTAGGTTCTTAAAAATTAAGAAACACTTCTAAATAATTCTTTTTTAAAAAATAGATATTTAAATTAATTTTATAGAGGAAGGTAGAGAGAGAGAGAGAGAGAGAAACATTAGTGAAGAGAGAGAATCATTGATCAGCTGCCTCCTGTACGCCCCACACTGGGGATTGAGCCTGCAATTTGGGCATGTGCCCTGACTGGGAATCGAACCATGACCTTCTGGTTCATGTGTTGCTGCTCAACCACTGAACCATGCTGGCTGGGCTAGATAATTCTTATATCAAAGAGGCAATCAAAACTATTTAGAAAGCAAAGGGAGGACATTTAATACCAAATCTATGGAACATACAGCAAAAATTAAGCTTAACAGGAAATTAAAAGTCTCATATCTCCTATATAATAAAACCCTAATAGGCAAATCGATCGAATGGTGGAACGACTGGTCGCTATGACACGCACTGACCACCATGGGGCAGATGCTCAACGCAGGAGCTTTTCCTTGTGGTTAGTGCGCTCCCACAGGGGGAGTGCCACTCAGCCAAAAGCCGGACTCATGGCTGGTGAGCGCAGCGGTGGTGGCAGGAGCCTCTCCTGCCTCCACTGCAGGTGGGCAGTAAGGAGCAAGGGGCCTCAGACTGCAAGGGGGGATGTCCGACTGCCAGCTTAGGCCCGATCCCCCCAGATATTGGGCCTAAGCTGGCAGTCGGACATCCCCTGAGGGGTCTCGGACTGCAAGAGGGTGCAGGCTGGGCTGAGGTACCCTACCCCCCACCAGTGCACGAATGTCGTGCACTGGGCCTCTAGGCTATGTATATACAAGCCTAAGCGACCTTAAAACTGAACAGCCGGTCGACCCATCACTATGACGCTCACTGACCACCAGGGAGCAGATGCTCAACGCAGGAGCTGCACCCCTGGTGGTCAGTACTCTCCCACAGACAACCTTCTGCGGCTGTCCAACCTCCTGTGGTCCCTCCCCTGCCTCTGGCCAACCGGCCTCCAATCAGCCCAGATTGGGCCGGCAGCCAACCTCCTACAGTCCCTCCCCCCACTGGCCAGCAGCTTCCTGCTGTCCCTCCCCATGGCCGTCCAGCATCCTCCCACAGTCCCTCCCCCAAGCTGGCCCTGATCGCCAGCCAGGCCTCGGGACCCCACTCGTACATGAATTTGTGCACTGGGCCTCTAGATGTTATAGAAGAGAGTCTAAAAATAAAGGAATTATCTTCATAGCAGCACAATTTACAATAACTAAGATCTGGAAACAGCCCAAATGCCCATCAGTAGATGAGTGGATAAAAAGGCTGTGGTAGCCCTAACCGGTTTGGCTCAGTGGATAGAGCATCAGCCTGCGGACTCAAGGGTCCCAGGTTCGATTCCGGTCAAGGGCATGTGCCTTGGTTGCGGGCACATCCCCAGTGGGGAGTGTGCAGAAGGCAGCCGATCGATATTTCTCTCGCATCAATGTTTCTAACTCTCTATCCCTCTCCCTTCCCCTCTGTAAAAAATCAATAAAATATATTTTTTTTTTTAAAAAAAGGGCTGTGGTACATTTATACCATGCAATACTATGCAGCAGTAAAAAAGAAGAATCTCTTACCCTTTGAGAGAGCATGGAGGGACCTGGATAGTATCATGCTAAGTGAAATAAATCAGTCAGAGAAAGACAGTTATCACATGATCTCACTCATATGGAATCTAATTAATAAACTGATGAATGGAATTCAGAGACATGGAAGCATGGAACAGAGTGTAGAATCTCAGAGGGAAGGCAGGGGAGGGTGGGTGGGTGGGAGGTAATCAACCGAAGACCTTGTATGCATAACCCATGGATGCAGACAGTGGGGTGGTGAGAGCCTGGGATGGGGGGTGAGGGTGGGCTGGAGGGGGTTGATGGGGTAAAAAGGGGCATACATAATGCTTTCAACAATAAAGATTTTAAAAAATAATAAAAATAAAGGAATTATTAATACTTTAAGAAATTAGAACAATAAAATAATATACATAAAAAGGCAGGAAGACAATGCAGATAAATGGTAAAGCTAATGTATTTTTAGGTATTGATTTACTTCAAATAATGTATAGCCATTTTATTTTTATTTTTTTCCAGCTTTATTGAGGTATAATTGACAAATAGCACATAGCCATTTTAAAATCACTTAAAATCCCATGTGAGTGGAACATATAGTTCCCTAAACATCTGTGGAAAATGGACTTTGATGTCAGAGACTTGAATTCAAATTCCAACTTACAGCTTTACTGGGTATAAGAATTTTAATAGAGTATTCACATTTTTCTTTGTAGAACTTTTAAAAATAGGCACTCTGAAACTTGAAACAGTTCTTAAACATGATTTGTTCTCAAAATACCAGTTTTAAGGGACTGATGTTTGTTTTTTTTTCAGTTTACTATAAACACACAACCTACTCCAGAAGATCTGATGTTAAGTCAATATGTTTACCGACCCAAGATACAGATTTATAGAGAAGATTGTGAGGCTCTTCGCCAAAAGATTGAAGAGTATGAAAGTTTTCATTTTTTTGTGTTTGTTGGATGGGTGAATATCTGTGTGGTAAGGTTTTGATGAGAATAACACTATAGAAAAAAGTTGATGGCATTATCGGTGGTGTAGTACAGTATGTTTATAGAAAGAGCTTTGGCTTTCAGATCGAAGCTTAATCCTGTCTATGACACTAACTATGTAACATTATGTAAGTCAGGGGTTCTCAAACTACAGCCCGCGGGCCACATGCAAATACAAATACTGTATTTGTTCCCGTTTTGTTTTTTTACTTCAAAATAAGATATGTGCAGTGTGCATCGGAATTTGTTCATAGTTTTTTTTAAACTATAGTCCGGCCCTCCAACAGCCTGAGGGACAGTGAACTGGCCCCCTGTTTAAAAAGTTTGAGGCCCCCTGATGTAAGTCATTTAACCTTTATTTCCACATCTATAAACTGGGAATAATAATACCTACTCAGCAGGTAGATATGAACAGTAGAAAATATTGTATATATAATGTTTTCATGCCATTTTTAGCAAAAAGTGTGTCCTCAGTGAACAATAATTAATAAATTATGATATCATAAATTGATTGCAAAAGAACTTCTTCAAAAGAGAGATGTCTCTTTATAGACTTATATATATATAGTGCTTAAAATCAGGAATGTCTTAGGGTTTATAATTTTATCACATTTGCCTTTGATATGCATGTATAAAAGAACATCCTTTCCTCAGACTGTAGTTTAGTGCTTTGGTATATATAGATGCTGCAGACTAGTTTACAAATTTGATACAGTGTACCTAGATTCCCAAAGATAGGGCAGGACTTGCAACCCAAAATAATGTTTATATCATACTTATGTAGAACTAGCCAACTAAATTTGAACCAGTCTAACAAACAGAAAAGTATGTAGTTTTAAAAATAGAGACTTTAGCCCTAACCGGGTTGGCTCAGTGGATAGAGCGTCTGCGGACTGAAGGAGCCCAGGTTCGATTCTGGTCAAGGGCATGTACCTTGGTTGTGGGCACATCCCCAGTAGGGGGCGTGCAGAAGGCAGCTGATCGATATTTCTCTCGCATCAATGTTTCTAACTCTCTATCCCTCTCCCTTCCTCTCTGTAAAAAATCAATAAAATATATATATTTTTAAAAATAGAGACTTTAGATGCTGTTAAATTATTATACTGCAGATTTGCCTGATTATGGCTTGTTTATTTAATAAATGTACATATTGAGCACCTACTATATGTTAAGTCTAGGTACTATTTTAGGTACTGGGGTTCTTCACTGAACAAGACAGACAAGTTTCTTCATGTTGTTTAAATGAGTTGGGCATCTGATAATTTGTTTGAGAATGTTTTATTTTGAATGAAATACAATGAATAGTCTGTTTAGATGTGGTCTACTCTTTGATTTTGCACTTCTATGCCTGTATATAATATCTTTGAACTCTGGTAGAGATTTATTTCTTGTGCTTATTAACAAAAGATTAATAATATATATCTTTGCTACTTTTATACATGCTATTCTGTAAAGGTGAGATAGGACTTTGAACTGAATTGAGAACTTTTATTTAAAATAACTAGAGGCCCGGTGCATGAAATTCATGCACAGGTAGGGTCCCTAGGCCTGGCCGGCGATCAGGACCCATCTGTGGGGCGACCAGTGGGTTAATTGGGGGCCCCCGCTGGCACCCACCTTGGCTGGCCTGGGACCTGCAAGCTGGGGGCAGCTCCTGCATTGAGCGTCTGTCCCCTGGTCATTCCACCGGTCATTCTGCTGTTTGGTCGACCTGCATATTAGACTTTTATTATATAGGCTAGTTACAGCTCTGGCGGGTGTCTCTCAGTGGTTAGAGTGCTGGCCTGTGCACCAAAGGGTCTTGGGTTCAATTCCCGGTCAAGGGCACACACCTGGGATGCGGGTTTTCTCCCCAACCCTGGTCGAGGCACATGCAGGAGGCAGCTAGTCCACGTGTCTCTCTTGCATCAATGTTTCTCTCTCCCTCCCTCTTTCCTTTTCTCTCTCCCTTCCACTGTGTCTGAAAAGAATGGAAAAAATATCCTCAAGTGAGAATTAACAAAAAAAGTAAATAACATCACAATTATGCATTGACAGGTCTTAAAGATTCTTTATTAGCATCATGTTTTCATATTGGAAAAAGCTGATGCTGATAACATTAGGCTGAGAATTCTATTTGTGAGAATTTTTGTTTTGTTTTTAAATATGATTTTTTTGATTTTAGAGAGGGAGAGAGAGAATCATTAATTGGCTGCCTCTTGCACTGCCTACACTGGGGATCGAGCCTGCAACCTGGGCATGTGCCCTTACCAGGAATGGACGCTCAACCACTGAGCCATGCCAGCCAGGCAAGAAGCTTTTTTGATTCATAATCTTGAACTGTTCTACAAGTGTTGAAAAATAATAAGGCTGGTCACTGTTCTTTAGTGAATTCCCCTCTTTTAATGTAGAAAAAGAACTAAGAAGATCTACTATGCCTGTAAATCTGAGTTGATTCATTGAAGCCGACTTCTGAACTCTATGCTAATTAACTTTTCTGTATTTTAGATTAAAGCTTTCTGTATTGAACCAAGATAAACTGTTGACTGATGTAAACAGGAACTTATGGGGGAAAATGAGACATTGCTCTGATGAGGAGGTATGTTTGTGTCATTTTCTGAATGGGAATTAGTATAGACATTTTGAACAATTCTTATTATGAAGTAGACAATTATTACTTGGTAATTAGTAATGAGTTCTTTAACTTACTTCTCAGGTATATGTTACCAAGGATTTATTTAAGTATACATGAGTAATTGTTAATACATAATTCTTTCAAACCTGAAATTATCAATTTAATATATGAAATATAATTGAAGTTTATTTAGTTTGCCTTTCACTTAGATTTATATGAGGAAAGATTTAATTTATCAAATAATAAGGTACTCATTTCATATGTGCCCTGTTATATTAAAAGAGTTTTATTAAGAGCCTGTCATTTTTAAATTTGTAATATAAATAAAGTGAATTAAAAGCAGGAATCAAAATTAAAATTTTTGGTTGTGCTTGTAAACTATTAAATGGAATTAAATTTGCAAATGAGAAATGCCCTGTCTTAGGAATCAGAGTCTAGAATGGGCAAAGCTTAGTGTGTATCATCTGAACCAGCCTTCTCAGATCATTTGCTTTTTCAACTCATTTGTTTTAGTACATTGTAGCCTTTGACTTTTCCTTACAGCTGAAGGCCTTTGGAATTTACCTGAACAAAATAAAATCACATTTTACCAAGATGACTAAAATCTTCACTCACCAAGGAAAAGTGACTCTCTATAGCAAACTGGTACAGTCAGCTCAGGTAATTTGACACAGTTAATAACATAGAAAGAAAGATCTATTAACATGTTAAGTGCCCAAACTCTTTTGTCTTCTGGATGGAAAGTATAGTGTCAGGGCGCTTAATGTGTTAAAATTACTTTATGGTAATTTTACTAATATGGGCCTATTTCTTATCTCAAATTTGTTATCCATTATACATATCGAAATAAAACAATATAGGATTCTGATCTTTCATTGCTAAGGACTATACTCTCGTATTATTTTCCATATAGTTCATACCTAGCTGTGTACGTTTGTGTATGTGTTTAAAGAAGCATGTCCCAAAATGATTGTTCCTTAAGAAAGGTTCCCTATTTATAAACTTTCTATTAACAAATCTGGGAAATGTAACATGTAATATTCCCTTTAGAGAAATTATAATAGATACCATATTAATGTCTTTCTTTAAAAGTCTAAAAAGAAAAAAAATACCATAATTCTATTGGGCCAGTGTTTCCCATATTCATTTGACCATAGAACATTATTTAATAAACTCTTTTTTTTTTTTTAAGTAAAATTTAAGTCTAGACTGGCAACTTTGACCTTCATTTTAAGATCTGCCTTGTTTATAATTTATTTATTTATTTATTTTTTTAAATATATTTTATTGATTTTTTTACAGAGAGGAAGGGAGAGAGATAGAGAGTTAGAAACATCAATGAGAGAGAAACATCGATCAGCTGCCTCCTGCACACTCCCGACTGGGGATGTGCCCGCAACCCAGGTACATGCCCTTGACCGGAATCGAACCTGGGACCCTTCAGTCCGCAGGCCGACGCTCTATCCACTGAGCCAAACCGGTTTCGGCAACCTTGTTTATAATTTAGACATAGCAGTTATATCAGCTGTTTGAAACATGATAATGTTATAATGTTTTGTTTGGAACTTTAACTTGACAGTCTATAATATTGTGTGTTTAGAATGAGAAGGAGAAACTTCAGTTAAAAATAGATGAGATGGACAACATACTTAAGAAGATTGCTAACTGTCTCACTCAGGTGAAAATAGGTAAAGTATTTGGAAATTTTTTCAAAAGAAAATTTAATTTTATCTAAATGCTTCCTTTCGTACAGATTGCTGGTATCACTATACAAGCCTTGTATCAGTAGCTTGAGATATTAAATTAGATCAAATTAAAGCTCCTTTACTATACTCCTTCATAACACTATCAACAAGAGATGCCCCAAATTGGAAAGCTCTTCATAACCTAGACCAGTGGTTCTCAACCTCCCTAAAGCCGCGACCCTTTAATACAGTTCCACATGTTGTGGTGACCCCCAACCATAACATTATTTTCGTTGCTACTTCATAACTGTAATTTTGCTACTGTTATGAATCGTAATGTAAATATCTGATATGCAGGATGTATTTTTATTGTTACAAATTGAACATAATTAAAGAATAGTAATCACAAAAACAATATGTAATTATATATGTGTTTTCTGATGGTCTTAGGCGACCCCTGTAAAAGGGTCATTTGACCCCCAAAGGGATCGCGACCCATAGGTTGAGAACCGCTGACCTAGACCATAATTTGTTTTTTTGTGTGTGGTTTCTTTTTGGGTTTTTTGGGGGTTTTTTGGATGTGGGTATCCAATTGGTCATTGGTTTTGTTTTTCTTTCTTTTTTTTAAGATGCCAATTTTTTTTAAAATATATATTTTATTGATTTCAGAGAGGAAAGAAAGGGAGAGAGAGATAGAAACATAAATGATGAGAGAGAATCATTAATTGGCTGTCTCCTGAACGCCCCTACTGGGGATCTAGCCCACAACCGGGCATGTGCCCTTGACCGGAATCAAACCTGGGACCTTTCAGTCCACAGGCTGATGCTCTATCCACTGGGCCAAACTGGCTAGGACTGTAATCTGTTTTTAATAGATGAACTTATCTCCATTTTAAAAATGAGCCTTTTGCTCTGGCTGGTGTAGCTCAATGGCTGAACAGTGACCTATGAGCAAACGGGAACATTGTCTGAGGTAAAGCTGGAGATGTCACTAAGGGCCAGGCCAAAGAGGTCCTCTTAAGGAATTTTGACTTTTTTAAAGAATAGTGAACCGGCATTTGAAGGGTGTTAAGCACTGGCTGAAGTGTAGAGTTGGGATTTGAATAAATCAAGAGTAAATGTACTAGTAAGACTGGTATAGTTAAGACAGGACAGTACCCTGGCAGGGTAGCTCAGTTGGTTAAGAGCATCGTCTCGATACACCGAGGTTTCAGGTTTGATCCCCAATCAGGGCACATACAAGAATCAACCAATGAATGCATAAACAAGTGGCATAACAAATTGATATTTTTCTCTCTCTCAAATCAAATTTTTAAAAAACAAAGTATGGTAGCTTATATTAAGGAAAGCTGGTGATGGTGGAGGAAAAAAAAGATCCAACAAAATAATTTTTTGAGGTAAGAATCTAGACTTGGTTTGGATTGGGAGGAGAGAACGGAATTTTAAGGATGACTCCAAGGTGTGTTTGTGGGTTTTTTTCCTTCATTATTGACACTATTACTGGATGACTCCAAGGTTTGAGAAACAAATTAAATAAAAAATTTTAAATGTGTGTGCATGCAGTATCTGTTCTTGCTTAGTCCACAGGGTTATTGTTAGGGTTGCCTAACAATAATTTTGATTATGCAAATTTATATAATTTCCAATTCAGAATGGTCCTTGAAAAGCTGCTGCTGGAGATCATTGCTATCTGGCTCAAAGTTCAGTTGTCTGCTACTAGAAGCAAGTTTTTGTATGAAATTATGTCTCAGTGCTTTATTGGCAAGGAAAGGTGGGGGAAAGATGAGTGTTTGTCAGATATTCTTAAATCATTTTAGAAGCATTTTTCTTTTCATGTCCAGTTTTTAAATTATTTTTGACTGGGTTATTCTAATGCACATTGTCTACTTTAGAAAGTAAGAATTTAGAGAATGAAGAGAAAGACAATCCTGTGGAAGAATGGGATTCTGAAATGAGAGCTGCAGAGAAAGGTAACTGAATTAATCAAAAAGATAAATGGGGGAACACACCCTTTTGTTCTGTGATTATTTAGGTGACATTAATTGAGCTAGAATTTTCAATAAATGGATGATTTTTGTAGCAACATTTTAGTGTGTCTACTCTGATAGATTTGTTTTTATTTTTCTTTTCAAAGAACTGGAACAGCTGAAAACAGAAGAAGAAAAGCTTCAAAGGTCAGCCTTCTTGAGTGTTAAAAATATGCAAAACTTCATTAGGGTAAATGACTTTCTACCCTGATAAGATTGGGAACATGATTATTGACTAAGGCTGACTCGGGGCTTTGACCTTCACCCCGGGGTTGTCAATATTTTCTAAGCACTATTGTTGACAGGGCATTACTTCAAAGCAGTATTTCTCAAGTTTGAATAATAACAGGTTTTTTGTTTTTTTTTTAATCCTCATCCGAGGATATTTTTTTTTTTAAATATATTTAATTGATTTTTTACAGAGAGGAAGGGAGAGAGATAGAAAGTTAGAAACATCGATGAGAGAGAAACATCGATCAGCCGCCTCATGCACATCTCCCACTGGGGATGTGCCCGCAACCCAGGTACACGCCCTTGACCGGAATCGAACCTAGGACCCTTCAGTCCGTAGGCCGACGCTCTATCCACTGAGCCAAAACGGTTTCGGCCCGAGGATATTTTTTCATTGATTTTTATCTTATTTTTTTTAATTTTTAATTAATTTATTTATTTATTTATTTATTTTTTATTGATTTCTTACAGAGAAGAAGGGAGAGAGATAGAGAGTTAGAAACATCGATGAGAGAGGAACATCGATCAGCTGCCTCCTGCACACCCCCTGGGGATGTGCCCGCAACCCAGGTACATGCCCTTGACTGGAATCGAACCTGTGACCTTTCAGTCCGCAGGCCGACGCTCTATCCACTGAGCCAAACCGGTTTCGGCTTCATTGATTTTTAGAGAGACAGGAAGGTGGGAGGTGAGGGAGAGACATTGATATGAGAGAAAAACATTGATTGCTTGCCTCCCACATGAGCCCCGACTGGGGCCAGGGATTGAACCCGAAATCCAGGTATGTGCCCTGACTGGCAATTGAACCCAAGACCTTTTGGTGTATGGGACGACACTCCTACCAACTGAGCGACACTGGCCAGGGCTCAGGATCCTTTTAAAGGAAATAAACCTAGCATTAAACTATTTTTATAGTATACTTAAGTAAGTATTAGTAAGTATAAAAAGAGGTGTATATTTCTTATACTCATGAATTTTATTTAACTAAAAGACTTAAGATCAAATATAAATAATGACAAAACAGTAAAATTACAGTTGATAACATTAATTTGACAGGTGATATTGTTTGGGTGAAATTAAATTGATGCTAACAAAATGACTAATAAAGCATCAGTTCTATTTAGATCTAATAAACTAAATTAAACCAAATGAAGGCACTGAAATTATGGTATGTCTCAGTTTTAAGGTAGGCAATCTCATAATCTGCATTATGCTTATATTTTATTATAAAAATGAAAATATAAATTTTAATAATCTCAAAGAACATGAGAAACCCTAAGGGTATCTTTATGGATTCTAATTTGAGAGCCATTGATTTAGGCCTTTCCTAAATAGACCTATGTTTCTAGATTAATGCTCTTTCTAAAAACCCATTTGAGAATGCAAAAATGGATGCCATTCACCTCTTTGGGGAGCCATCTAGCATGTAACTTCTTGTCATAAACCTTTTATTTTAATAGAGTATGAATTCTCTAACAATGGACTTACCTTTCTGTGAATACTTTTTTTGCAGAAATCTCTCAGAACTAGAGGTACAGAAAGAGCAGACCCTTGCTCAAATAGACTTCATGCAAAAACAAACAAATACAACTGAAGAGCTGCTGGATCAGTTGAGGTAAGGAAAAACTAGTGGCATTAGTTTGCATTTTATCCTGTGCCTTTGTGGTTGTCTAAACCTACTAGATAAAGCATTTGACATGTTTTTGTAGTATGTATCACTGTTTTTAACCAATGTAGCCTCAAAAACAGTTAATGTACTCAATACTAAGTTGAAAGTATACAAGGTGAGAAAAAAAAGAGCGACATCTGTAATACTTTCAATAATAAAAATAGGTGGGTACCTTTCTCAGTTCTGGTGCTCTTTGCTAGGTGGCCCTGCTTTGGGATTAGACTCCAGAATTCTCAATGGCAAACCCCCCAGCTGAGATATTTCTCCAGAACTTTAGTTGCTGTTTGTGGGAGCCCGGCCAGCCCTTTTGCGCCTCCACTCCTCCTACCAGTCTCTATGTGGTCTTCACTTTCCATCCTCAGTTATCAGGGTTCTCTCCAGCGAGTCTTCAATTATTCTTCAGGAAGTTTTTCTGTATTTTAGTTACAATTTCAATTTGGTTCTGGGAGCATGTTGGTGCAGCATCCACTTACTCTACTGCCATTTTTAATCTCCTCAGCAATAAAGATAAAATTAAAAAAACAAAACAAAGAAAGAACATATACAATATGAGAGAGCTGTGGAATTAAAATTTTAAAATATTGCTTATTTCTTTCAAAAGCGTCTTTGTACATTCACAATATTTGAATTAAAATGTTGTCTCCTGCCCTGCCAGCGTGGTTCAGTGGGGTTGAGCATCAACCTATGAACCAGGAAGTCATGGTTCAATTCCTGGTCAGGGCACATGCCTGGGTTGTGTGCTCAGTCCCCAGTAGGGGGGTGTGCAGGAGGTAGCCAATCAATGATTCTCTCTCACCATTGATGTTTCTATCTCTCTCTACCTCTCCTTCTCTGAAATCAATAAAAACATATTTTTAAAATGTTGTCTTCTGCCCTGGCTGGTATGGCTCAGTTGGTTGAGCCTCATCCCATGCACCAAATTCCCAGTCAGAGCACATACCTGGGTTGCAATCAGGGCACATTCCAGAGTTGCAGGCTTGATCCCCAGTAGGAGGAATGCAGGAAGCAGCCATTCGATGTTTGTTTCTCTTTCTCTCTCTCTCTCCCCTGTCCCTTCCTATCTCTCTAAAAACAATAAAAACATATACTTTAAATATATATATATATATATACTAGAGGCCTGGTGCACAAAATTTTGTGCACTCGAGGCAGGGGTCCCTCAGCCCGGCCTGTGCCCTCTCGCAGTCTGGGACCCCTCAGGCAGCCCGGCAGCCCTCAGGGGATGGCCACTTGCCAGCAGGGAGCAGGCCTAAGCTGCAGTCAGACATCCTTAGCGCTGCTGAGGAGGCGGGAGAGGCTCCTACCACCACCACTGTACTGGCAGCCGTCAGCCTGGCTTGTGGCTCAGCAGAGCTCCCCCTGTGGGAGCGCACTGACCACCAAGGGGAAGCTCCTGCATTGAGCATCTGCCCCCTGGTGGTCAGTGTGTGTCATAGTGACCAATCGTTCTGCTGTTAGGGTCAGTTTGCATATTACCCTTTTATTATATAGGATATTGATTTCAGAGAGGAAGAGAGAAACATCAATGATGAGAGAGAATCATTGATTGGCTGCCTCCTGCATGCCCCACACTGGGGGTAGAGCCTGCAACTTGAGCATATGCCCTGACTAAGATTTGAACTGTGACCTTCTGGTTCATATGTTGACACTCAGCTACTAAGCCATGCTGGCCAGGCAATAAAAACATATTTAATAAATAAATAAGTTGTCTCCCAATCCAGTCAAAAACTAGCAGCTGCTGCTGGTACTTTTTGGGTGGTATCTGAAGTTAACTCTCTTCTTTTATCTTAAAAACAAATTTTTTTGACTTGTTTATCTCTCCAGCTTGTCTGAATGGGATGTCATTGAGTGGAGTGATGATCAAGCTGTATTCACCTTTCTTTATGACACAGTAGAACTCACCATCACTTTTGGAGAGCCAGTAGGTGAGTAGCAAAAGTAAGGTAATTCTGCAGAAAACTTTATGGCTAAACTCAAATCTTTATTTTAATATAATAACTATTAACATTAAAGCACTACTGAAACTCTTAGAAGAGGTGGTCACCTCAATTAGTGAGAATAGAATTTTATTTTTATTTTATTAGATAAAGAGTAAAATAAAAATTCAGCCTGGCTGGTGTGGCTCAGTGGTTGAGCATCGGACCCATGAACCAGGTCAACGTTCGATTTCCAGTCAGGGCACATGCCTGGGTTGTGGGCTCGCTCCCTAGTAGGGGGTGGGCAGGAGGCAGCCAATCTCATCAATGTTTTCCTCTCTCTATCCACCTCCCTTTTTCTCTGAAATCAGTAAAAATATATATATTCTAAAAATTCAGCTAATGAAAGTGCCCTTTGTACAGTAGAAATTTTGCCTATCCAAATATTGATCAATATGCTATTCAAATCTATTTACTGTGAGTTCCTTTCTTCTGTGTCTTTTGTGATAGAGAATTTACTCTAATAGCTGGTGACTCTTGACTATATTTTTGTACTTCAGTTAATCTAAAAGTTAATTGGAAGTCCGTATATATTGGTGGGCTCATCAGAGTAGGTAGACATCACTATATGGTGACCGGAGAGAGTACTAGCTGTTTTGTTGGATTTGTCTGTTAGTATCTTTAGGTCTTTTCTCTTGAAACAGTTAATTTCATCATAGCCAACCATGGGTAAACATGGCCAAATTGGAATTAAGGATCTTTATATTCTTCTAGACTCTAAACATGTCTCTCTTGAAAAGTTCCTTTTCTCAGTGAATAGCATCAACTTCCATTCAGGTACAAAATTAAAACTTAGGAATCACTCTATATCTCTTTCTCCCTTACCAGGTATATTTAAATCATTAATAAGACTGATTTTAACTTAATATTAATCCACTTTTTTTGCCTCTTCTGTCCATCGTCATCTCTAACCTAGATGGTCTTTCTGGATCTTCCCTTTTTCCTCTCCAATTCATTCTCCTTCTGTAGCTATAATGATTGTTGGAAATCTGATCATGCACCTACTGCTCTTAGACTAATGACCAAAATATTTAATATAACCTGTAAAGCTCTTTTTTCCTCCTTTTCCTGCCTCTTCTTACATTGTTATATTTATGTCAGGCACAATGAATTTCTTTTATTTCCTTAAAACAGGGGTGGGGAAACTTTTTTTGCCAAGGGTCATTTGGATATTTATAACATCATTCACCATACACAATTATCAACTTAAAAATTAGCCTGCTCATATTTGGTCAAACATTTAATTAACTCGTCCCTAATGCCTGGCAGGGTCAGACCAAATGATTTCACAGGCCTTATATGGCCCATGGGCCAGATGTTCCCCACCCCTGCTTTGACAGATCATGGTTTTTTATTCTCAGTCATATTCTATTTTACTTCAGCACCTACATACTGATGTTTTTTATTCCTGGGAGCTCTTTCCCTGTCTTAGTCCATTTGGGCCGCTATAATAAAAATACCATAAACTGAGAAGCTTTTAGGCAACAGATGTTTATCACAGTTCTGGAAGCTGGAAATCTGAGATTAGGAAGCCAGCATGGTCAGGTGAGGGCCCTATTCCAGGTTGCATGCTTCTGATTGTATCCTCACATGACAAAAGGCCAGCCTAGCTCTCTAGGATCTCTCTCTTTTTTTTTTTTAAATATATTTTTATTGATTTTTTACAGAGAGGAAGGGAGAGAGATAGTTAGAAACATCGATGAGAGAGAAACATCGATCAGCTGCCTCCTGCACATCTCCTACTGGGGATACGCCCGCAACCCAGGTACATGCCCTTGACCGGAATCGAACCTGGGACCTTTCATTCCGCAGGCCGACGCTCTATCCACTGAGCCAAACCGGTTTCGGCAAGGATCTCTTTTATAAAAGGTCTCTACCCATATGACCTACGCACCTCCCAAAGGTCCCACTTCCTTATACCATCACATTGGACATTAGGATTTCAACATACGAATTTGGAGGAAACACAAATGTTTAGATAGCACCCCCTCTTCACTACATAAGTTTCTAATAATTCTTATAAGCACAGCTTAATTATCACTTTCTCAGGAAAGTTTTATCTATTCTACCTATTCCCTCTGCTACTTGCCCCCCTGTTACATGGTCTCATTGCTTCCTGCAGTTTTCCTTGATAATTTTTATTACAGTTTGTAGTTCTTGGTGTGTTTATTACTGCAGTTATCTGTGTGCTCCCCTGAATTGTAAGCTTCCTAAGAGTATAGATTGATTGTGTCTATTTGCCTCATGATTGTATCCAAAGTAAAAAGAATCAGAATTTGAGAGATGGGAGATAACTCTAGAATCTGGCGAAGCAAGCAACTATTCTGGTTACCTAAAACTCATTACTGTAATACTAAAAACATAAATGATTTTTACTGTATTTGGGCAAAGATAGTAGGTGTGGGAGGTCACAACCTCTTTATATGGTTCCTGAAAATAATATCTTTGCACACCAGTTAAGGAGCAAAGGAGGAGGCCTTAATATATTATAAATATATTACACCTTAAGTTTCTTTCTTTTTTAAAAAATATATTTTATTGATTTTTTTACAGAGAGGAAGGAAGAGGGACAGAGAGTTAGAAACATCAATGAGAGAGAAACATCGATCAGCTGCCTCCTGCACACCCCCTACTGGGGATGTGCTCGCAACCAAGGTACATGCCCTTGACCGGCATCGAACCTGGGACCCTTGAGTCCGCAGGCCGACGCTCTATCCACTGAGCCAAACCAGTTACGGCTTAAGTTTCTTTCACAGGCCTGCCAATCGGTATAGTTCAGCAGTCCAGGGGAGCCTTTACCATATAGAGGGAATTATATGATTCAAATATATACCTTCAACTGCCTATGAAAATGTCCTGCTACCCAGAAAGAGTAGGACTCTAAAGTACTTGAGTTGTATATAGTTTACAATCAGATAATGAAAAGAAATACTGTCCTTATTCTGATTCTCCCTAGTTGGCCTCCCTTTCCTGAACAAGGCTAATAGGAGGATCGTTGGCGTGAATTTTCAGTCTCTGTTAGATGGTAAGTTCAAAGCATTTCGCCATTAAAAACGTGTTGGAAATTTACAGGTGTGAATCGCTCCTTGAGAATTCTCACATACTAAGTTAAATATGAACACTAAGAATAATAATTTGTCTTTAGAAATGTGTAGTAGAAATAGACTGCTAGGATAATGTTCCAAATATTGGGTAGGTTTTAAAAGAAATTATTTTTTATTATTATGACTAAGCCTTGAGCAGTGATTAATAATAGCTAATTCCGTAATCTAAAAATTACCATTGTGAGTATTTGTTCTCTATTAGGCATGTGCATTACTTACATCAACACTATGAGGAAGGTATTATTCCCCATTTTACAAATTAGGGACCTACAGCTCAAAAGAAATGTGTTGTGCTTAGGATCATTCAGGTAGTAAGGAAAGACAGGATTTAAACACAGGTTTATGTTACATTTAAGCCTATGCTCTTAACCAAGTTTTATTCTGTATGTGATAAAAATTTATATTTTTCTAAGACTTTCCTATGTAAATTATATATTCTGATTCATGTCTTTGAAAATAAAGATACTTAGACACCTAGTAGTTTGAAGGTATTTTTAGTTTGTATAATATTTCTAGTTTATATATTTTCTTTTTTCTAGCTTATATATTTATATGAAATATTTGAATAATTAATACCCTGCTTTTGGTTTATTTTCTTCCTTCCTCAGAGGATAAAGCTCCTCCTTCCTCCCTTTTAGTTCATAAGCTTATTTTTCAGTATATTGAGGAACAGGAATCCTGGAAGAAGAAATGTACAACACAGCATCAGGTATCCAAGGTAAATTGTAATTGAAGTATATAAAGGCAAATTATGTTATCTGTCCCAAAAGCAAAACTAAAATTTTATTTGTGTAATAGTGTATCATGAAATGATAAATATATTAAATCATTTAACTCTGGGGGATTCTTTATTAAAGAGCCACTAAACACTGAAATGTTTTTATAATTTTTTTCTTTTGTTTTTCCTAGATGCTTCAAGAAATCTCACTGGTAGTAAGCCATTGCAGACTCCTTGGAGAGGAAATTGAGTTTTTAAAGAGATGGGGACCAAATTATAACCTAATGAATATAGATGTAAATAATACTGAGTAAGTATAGTTCTCTAGGGCTGCCATACAAGTGTACTACAAACTGGGTAGCTTAAACAACAGAAATTTATTATCTCACAGTTCTGGAGGCTGGAAGTCTGAGAGCAAGGGGTCAGCATGGTTGGTTCCTTTTGAGGGCTGTGAAAGAGAATCTGTTTTATGCCTCTCTCCTAACTTCTGGTGATTTGCTGGCAATATTTGGCATTCCTTGGCTTGTAAATATGTAACCCCACCATCTGTGTTCATCTTCACATGATGTTCTTCCTGTGTGTACGTTTGTGTTCAAATGTCCCCTGTTTATAAGGACACCAGTAATTTTGGATTAGGAACTCTCCATACTTCAGTAGACCTCATCTTAACTGCAATGACCTTATTTCTAAATAAGGCCATATGCTGAGGTGCACTGGGGTTAAGGCTTCAACATATGAATTGGGGGGAGGGCACAGTTCAATCATAAAAGTAAATAGTAGAAAACTTTTAAAAATATTTTGAGTTTCATAACTAGTAATGAAAAGCCAACCATAATAATATTTTGTTCCAGATGTTATACCTTCTGTCTATCTGATAAGGACAAAAAATAATGTACACCTGCCCTGCCAGTGTGGCTCACTTGGTTGAGCATCGTCCCATGTACCTAGAGGTCACCTGCTCGATTCCTGGTCAAGTCACATGCCCAGGTTGTGGTCTTGATCCCCAGTAGGGGGGCATGAAGGAGGTAGCTGCTCTCATATTGATGTTTCTTTCTCCCTCTCCCTTCCTCTCTCTCAAGATCTATAAAAACATATTTTTTAAAAAGGGAAAATAATGTACACCTAAGTTTCACATTCCATTGTAAAAGGAAAGTATATTTGTGTTTTATTCTGGTTTTGTTTTGTATTTTAATTGAGGATTTTGTCTTTTACAGATTGAGGCTTTTATTCTCCAGCTCTGCAGCATTTGCAAAGTTTGAGATAATGTTGTCTCTCTCAGCACATTACCCATCTGTCCTATTACCTTTCTCCATTAAAAATCACCTTGGAAACATCAGGTGAGTGAAGGGCCAGCAGGATAGCACTTCCAATTACTGTTTTACCTCTGTTATATTATTTGAAAGATCCTTCAAAGTGGTCAGCAAATGACAGACCATAATGAGAGTCAAATGTTACTTATCTCTGACTTCATTTTGAGGAATTTGTTCTTTTAAGATCAGTGACATTCACTGTTATGTCCAGAGGCTGCTGGAGACCACTGGTCTGTTTTTTCATACTGGATCCACTTTTTTAATCCTCTTACCTAAAATAGGAATTAAGGAAAAAATCCTGCATACGGGTAGCCCAGATCATATATGAACACCTTTTATGCTCTTAAAACAGAATAATCATTTAAAAAGCTGTGCAGTCATAATGCTTTTCTCAATTAGCCTATAGAACAAGACCTAAGAATATTTAATTCCTACTATATATTGTGTGACTTTTTAGGCACACTGCTGACAGATTGTAAAATGGCAGAATTTAGAATGTGCGCACCTAAAATCCATCAGTAAATACCAACAGTCCAACAGTTTAGATTTTTATAGCCTGAGAAAGCAGCTAGACCAAGATAACTCATAATTGCATGTAAAATTGGTTCTTAGGCTTTGTTTTCAGACTCTCATTTCAAACTGAATAGTTTAATTACTTCCAGAAATGCCTATTTGTGCTTCTTGGGAGACTCAGAGACTATACAAAACAAAACAAAACACGAGTTCCACTGAAATGGAGATAAGTGTAAGTTTCCAGAAAAATTAATTAACCTTTTGTTCTTTCCAGCCATGATGAAATTTCTGCCCTTCTATCTAAAGTGCCACTGGAGGACAACTACCTAAAGAATGTAGTCAAGCAAATTTACCAAGATCTGCTTCGGGACTGCAATTTCCACCAGTAGACCCTTGGGCCACAGCTGTAACAACCAAGCACAGTACACTTAATAATGATTTATGTTGGAGTCTCCATTGCTGTTTAATCTTCATCTTCAGGTCCTAGAAAGAAGCCTAGTAAATTCCTTCTGATGATTTTCTAGTTAATTGGTAGGGTTAATTTTTAAAGCTCTACAGTCAGGAATAATGAAAGGCCTCAAATAGACTGCTATCAACTTGCTTATTTTTCTACTAAAAGTTTAAGTGGTAGAAAGTATAATTTTGTAGGGAAAGATCATTGATTTTGGCCCAGTATATATATGTAAATATATTAATATTGATTTTGTGTTTGTGATGTAGTAAGGAGATATATAGAAATACCCAGTGATGTTTAGAGAGATACCATAAGGCAGTTTCTATCTTTCTGAAGGTTGCCTTATAGCGATATTCTCAACTCCTTTTATTAAATAATTACACTTTAAATAATATAACACCCAAAACAGCAGTTTTGTCAAATTCTGGCAGTAGTAATGAATTTAGTATAAGTATTGGTTTTTGAAGATATACCTTTCTTAATATGAAAAAATAAAAATATCCATTTAAATTGATTGCGCATTATCTGTGATATAAACAAATAGAAAAGACTCTTACCCAAACATTAGTCAAATCCTAATCATGACCATTTTTGTTTATATTTAATTCTAAACTAAAATATATTAGCATTTTTAAACTAATTCATCTTAAAATTTTACTTTATATTTGAAGATTAGGTTAAAGTCCTGTGTTTCTCTCTTGGTTTGCTTTGAACTTCTGAGTTATTAGTCAAAAGATTACATGGTCTTTTAAGCTTTAAAAGTCAACACAACTCATTTGCCATACAAACCAAGATGTAGATGTTCCCTATTTCCATGACCTCCTTGAAAAACTTTTAAAGTTATCAATATGCTCTGTTTCCCAGGTAACTTAAATTACTTTTCTACTGGAGTTGTTTTATTTCTTTTCTGTAAGCCTAAAAGTAGAAGTTTTATTTTATGCATTTTGGTAACCTGGAATTATCAGTTCCAAAATGATTTGGCTTGTAATGATGATTTCTGCTTTCTTGTGTCTGGAGTACATAATTGTAATATTTATTTAGTTATTGATTTTTATTTTTTTTTTCAAAATATTGCCTATTTTTAAAATTTTTGGAAGTTTTCCTTTACTGATTAGAAGCAGGTTATTTTTTGCACTATTAAAATAAGTTTATTATATGAAATATTTTTTAAGCAGCATCTCCTTATGAATTAAAGAGTGTTTTTACCATCTATCCGAAAGGCCTCTGAAGCTATGACAAAGAAAACTCCCTCTAGGTGTATCAGAACAATGCTCTCACCAATTGAGCTACCCAGCCAGGACTAGTATTATTTTTCTTTTAATATATTTTTACTAGAAGCTTGGTGCACAAAAATTTGTGCACTCAGGGGGTGGGAGGGGGGCCCTCAGCCCGGCCTGGCCCTCTCGCAGTCTGGGACCCCTCGGGGGATATCCACCTGCTGGCTTAGGCCCACACCTCGGGGAATCGGTTCTAAGCTGGCAGTCAGACATCCCTCTGACAGCCCGGGAGCCCTCAGGGGATGTCCACTTGCCAGCAGGGAGCAGGCCTAAGCTGCAGTCAGACATCCTTAGCACTGGCAGCTGTCAGCCTGGCTTGTGGCTGAGCAGAGCTACCCCTCTGGGAGCACACTGATCACCAGGGGGCAGCTCCTGCATTGAGCGTCTGCCCCTGGTGGTCAGTGTGTGTTATAGTGACCAGTCATTCTGCTGTTAGGGTCAATTTGCATATTACCCTTCTATTATATAGGATTGATTTCAGAGAGGAAGAGAGAGGGAGAGAGTTAGAAACATCAATGATAAGAATCATTGATCGCCTGCACACACCCCTACTGGGGATCAAGCCCACAACTGGGGCATGTGCCCTTGACTGGAATCGAACCTGGGACTCTTCAGTCCACAGGCTGATGCTCTAGCCACTGAGCAAAACTGGCTAGGGCTAGTATTCTTATTTTTAAAAATGTTTAACCTCAATCTAATCATGAGGAAGCAAGTAACTAAATCTAGATTGTGGGACATTTTCTAGAAACCTGGCTTGGACTCTTCAAAAATGTCAATGTCATGAAATAAAGGGAAAACAAAAAGACAGGGGAATTCTCCTAGATTACAGGAGACTAAAGAGACAAAAAAAACAGTGCTTAATCCTTGATTGAATTCTGTATTAAGAAAACAACATATAGCCCTAGTTGGTCCCACGTTCAATTCTGGTCAAGGGCATATGCCCAGTTTGCGGTCTCGATCCCCAGTAGGGGGCATGCAGGAGGCATCAGATCAATGATTCTCTCTCATCATTGATGTTTCTGTCTCTCTCTCTCCCTCTCCCTTTCTCTCTGAAATCCACAAAAATAACCTATATAATAAAGAGGCAATATGCAAATTGACCCTAACACCCTCACAAGATGGCTGCCTACAACCAGGCCAGCAAGGGGGTTAGTGAGGGACAACCAAATGACTGAACAAGCAGGCTGCGTGTATTGACCAAGCCGGCAGGGGGGTTAGTGAGGGACAACCAAACAACTGAACAGCAAGCTGCATGGGGTGACCTGGTCGGCAAGGGGGGGCAGTTGGGGACAACCAGGCCAGCAAGGGGGGAAGTTGTGAGTAACCAGGCCAGCAGGGGGGGCAGTTGGGGGCAACCAGGCCGGCAGGGGGGCAGTTAGGGGCGACCAGGCCAGCAGAGGGTGGCGGTTGGGGGTGACCAGGCCAGCGGAGGGGGGGCAGTTGGGGACAACCAGGCCGGCAGGAGGGGGGCAGTTAGGGGCAATCAGGCCAGCATGCAGAGGCCGTGAGGAGTGATCGGGGGGGGGAGGGGCAGTTAGGGGCGACCAGGCAGGCAGGCAGGTGAGCGATTAGGAGCCAGCCAGCGGTCCAGGATTGTGAGAGGAATGTACGAAACCGATCGGGCCTAAACCAGCAGTCGGACATCCCCCAAGAGGTCCTGGATTAGAGAGGTGTAGGCTGGGCTGAGGGGACCCCCCCCTCCATGCATGAGTTTCGTGTACCGGGCCTCTAGTATTTTATAAGAGAAAAAGAGAAAACAACCTGTAAAGGATATTTTAGGGATACTTGGAAATTTGAATATAAACTATATATTAGATTATATTCTATTTTTTTTCACATTAATGGAAACAAGTCTTTTTTATTTATTTATTTTTTAAATATATTTTTATTGATTAAGATATTACATATGTGTCCTTGTCCCCACGTTACCCTCTACCCCCCCCCCCGCTCATGCCCCCCCCCCCCGTTGTCCGTGTCAATTGGTTAGGCCTATATGCCTGCATGTAAGTCCTTTGGTTGATCTTTCCCCCTTACCCCCACCCTCCCCTACCCTCCCTCCAAAGCCCGACAGTCCAATCAATGCCTCTCCGTCTCTGGATCAGTCCTTGTTCATCAGTTTATGTTGTTCATTATATTCCACAAATGAGTGAGATCAGGTGGTATTTATCCGCTCTCCAGTTCCATCCATGCTGTGGCAAATGGTAAGAGTTCCTTTTTCTTCTTCCTCTTCTTAAAGAATACCTTTCAGCATTTCATATAATGCTGGTTTGGTGGTGATGAACTCCTTTAGCTTTTTCTTATCCATGAAACTCTTTCTCTGACCTTCTATTCTGAATGATAGCTTTGCTGGATAAAGTAATCTTGGTTGCAGGTTCATGCTATTCATCACTTTGAATATTTCTTGCCACTCCCTTCTGGCCTGCATGGTTTCTGTTGAGAAATCAGCTGACAGTCGTATGGGTATTCCCTTGTAGGTAACTGACTGTCTTTCTCTTGCTGCTTTTAAGATTCTCTCTTTGTCTTTTGCTCTTGGCATTTTAATTATGATGTGTCTTGGTGTGGTCCTCTTTGGATTCCTTTTGTTTGGGGTTCTCTGCGCTTCCTGGACTTGTAAGTCCATTTCTTTCACCAGGTGGGGGAAGTTTTCTGTCATTATTTCTTCAAATAGGTTTTCAATATCTTGCCCTCTCTCTTCTTCTGGTACCCCTATAATTCTGATGTTGGTACGCTTGAAGTTGTCCCAGAGGCTCCTTACACTGTCTTCATATTTTTGGAATCTCTTTTCTTTTTTCTTTTTCAGTTGGGTATTTTTTGTTTCTTTGTATTTCAAATCTTTGACTTGATTTTTGGGATCCTCTTGTCTGCTGTTGGATCTCCGTAGATTATTCTTTATTTCAGTCAGTGTATGCTTAATTTCTAGTTGGTCCTTTTTCATGTCCTGCAGGGTCTCACTATACTTATTGAGGGACTCACTAAATTTATCGGCGGTTTCCATAAAATTCTTGAAAAACCTTATAAACGTGGCCTTGAACTCTATATCCAGTCGTTTGCTTTCCTCCATTTCTGCCATTTGTGACCTGTTTCTTTGTCTCCGCATTTTGGCTGCTTCCCTGTGTTGATAGAGTGGCTTTGTGTGCTAGGTGTCCTGTAGGGCCCAGTGGCTCAGCCTCCCCAGTTACCTGAGGAGGACACTCTTGGTGCACCCCCTCGTGGGCTTTGTGCACAGTCTTGTTGTAGTTATGCCTTGGTTGTTGTAGGATCACTGTGAGGAATTGACCTCCAGGGCAATTGGCAGCGAGAATCAGCTGTGTCTGCAGTGGGAGAACTTCTGTGCTGGAGACACCCTTCTGGGGCAAGACTTGCTTCAATGGGGCTTTGGTGCTCACTGAGACTGCACCCTGAATGTGTCCCTTATGGATCTGAGGAGTTGTGATCTGGATGGTTCCCCTCTGACCACTGGGTACAGTGGCTCTTGGATCTAAGGAGGTGCTAATTTAGCCTCTGCCTGAGGTTACACAGCAGGAACTACGAAGAGAACTGCAGATTCCCCTTCCTTTTTTTTTGGAGTTTGGAAGTGCCCTGATGATGCTCATCTGTGTAGCAATGCAAGCCGCTGTGGGGCCTTGGGCCTTCTCTTGGAAGCTCTGGGTCTATCTGGCCCGGCTGCGGTTAGGTAATTACAGGTTGCAAATGGCCGGGGCATTCATATGCAAAAGCCTCTGCCGCAGCCTGGGTGGGGCGGGGTCTCAAGAAATCAAAGGGCGGAGAAAGCAGCTATGGCGGAGCCTCAGCCCTGCCCTAAGGAGTTGCGAGTCCCAGTGTCCCGGCAATGGCTGCAAGCACCTCTGAGGGAAAGCCGCTCTCAAGCTCGCCCACTGCCAGACAGTCCAGTTTCTCCCCGTATGAGTCCTGGGTCCCCAGAGACTTCCCGGAACCGGATTTCAGAGCCTTCGGGAGCTTGTGTCTCCCTCCGGATTCAAAAAGACAGCCGCGTCCTCAGGTGCCAGACCCTTTCCGCGCGAGCCCCCGTACCTCTGCGCTCCTCCCGCTCGCAGTGTGCTTTTCTTTCCTTCTAGTTGTAGAATTTACACTCAGCCAGCCCTCCTGTAGTTCTGGATGATGTCCACCTTGTGCTTTTGATGCATTTATCGATTGTTGTGGGAAGCAGCAATTTCCCGGTGTTTACCTATGCCGCCATCTTAGTTACTCCCCGTACCACTGGAAACAAGTCTTTATTAGGTAACTTTCAATATCAGAAAAATAAAACTCTTAGAATTATCTTTACAGCAAATATATACTATCAGTGCTTTGGCCATCTTAATTTAAAGGCCCTTTATCATAAAACTAGAGGCCCGGTGAACGAAATTCATGCACAGGGGTGGGGGTGGGGTCTCTCAGCCTAGCCTGCACCCTCTGCAGTCTGGGACCCCTACACCTCTTTCTTATCTAGCTAACCTCTTCACATTTAAAAAAATTAACTGAAATACCACCTACTCTAGGAAATCCTCTTTGAACAAATCTCTTTACAATCTGTATTAAGTATTTTCATAGTATACCATTCTTTTTCTTTAGCAGCAACTTAGAGTGGATGCAATGTGTTTCTCATTTTTGCGTCTGAAGTTTTTCTTCTTGCTCTTGTAATAGCGAAGCTTATCCAATTTACATTTTCCCTTCAAGGGCTTATATTTGGTTCAGTTTCTAGTTGGCTCCCTGCTTTTTTTTAAGCAATAAATTTTGGTTGTGATAGTAAACCTCACTTGTAATCAAGCCTGTAGGTCTCCCTATCTGAATATTTCTATAATACCTATCACTTTAGCATACCACAGATTGTGTTCATTTATAGAAAATAATAATAAATGTCACCTGATCATTTGATCTTCTAGTAATATTTTATAGCAAGATGTAATATTCTAGTAATTCAACTATTACAAAACTGAGGCATACAGAAATAAATCACATTGAACAATAAAGAATGTCTCAAATATCAAAGCATAGTACACTTAGGGCTTCCCTGTTCTGTACCTCAAATATCATAGCGTAGTACACAGTTCACATGGAACTCAGCTTCCTTTAAAATAGGAAGGGATGTCATACTCATGAAGCAGCTACTTCCACACATTTTTTTATATTTAATTCACAGGACATACTCTTTGTACTAATTGTTGGAAAATCACTCTAGCAATTGCCTCTGTTCTTCTCTGTATTGTTGCCTTACATTCTGATGTCATTATTGTGCTTTTATCGTCCACTTGCTCTAATAAGATTGTGAATTATTTAGGCAGAGATCATGACTTGAGGTTGTGTTTCTCTGTCATGGTGCCTAGATAAATACTCAAATGCCATCCAGTCGAAATGACTGTGATGAGAGAGGCCCACCGTTGCTGGAGAACTCTGATTTTTATTTAAGGGGCCTTACTTGTTCTGTGCCCTTACAGAGGGGTGAGTAGGGGCTGAGGGAATTTGGGGAAACCCAGACAGAATTCTCCTCCTGCAAGATTTTGCTAAGCTGGCTGCCGGGACCGCCGGGCATTTGTCCAATTAAAACCTGGACACACAGCAATAACAAAGGCACTGGTCTCCTACTGCTAATGCTTGGGGATCAAACCCCAGCCTGCAGGAACTCACCCCTGCAGTCAGGACCAGGCTGATAGGTGGACCTGGGCTGGTGCTCCTAATTCTGGGGAGAGGGAGACTTCCTGTGATCCGGGAAACCATCAACCGAAAAATCAGAAGCACAGAGGATGATCAAAAACATGAAAGATAACACTGGTGATTCCTTCAATCTCTGGGGTAAAAACAAACCAAAACAAAACCCTGAACTTGTACACACACGCGAGGAAAAAGTTGCTTAAGGGAAAAGCAATTCAGACCCAGGCTGGAGGACTGCAGGCTAGAGGCCCCGAACTCCGCACCACGCGCCCGAACAGGTCCATAGCACAGGCTGGACGGCAGAGTGGCTTCTTTGCCCAGGACCTCGGGCGGCTTGGCCTCTTCGCCCCGGGTCCACTGGGCCTCCTGCCCGCTGTGGGGCCGTGGGATCTGCAGTGGCAGGTGGGCAGAGCAGCTGGCCCTGCCATCTTGTTATGGTGAGATGGTCAATTTGCATATTCCCTCTTTATTAGATAGGATATATGGTTTTAAACTTTACTCAAATTGAATTTATAATCCCTATGACTTCCCTACATATACATAACAAAAGAGTAGTAAAATTAGCAAATACTAAACTATATTGATAATTTATCATTCTTAGTTTGTGGTTTTAGAAACAGGACACGCACCTAATATATATGTCGATTCCTTGGCTTATTAGTTGCAGTGTACAATGCAACAAAATAGAAAATACATGCTTGGCAAACATTCCTTCATATCTACAAGACGGCGCTAAGGATTAGGTTTCAATACTGACATTTAACTATCCTATAAGCCATTAGCATTACATCATAATATGCCATCAAGGCAATATTTTTTATACTAAAAAAAATCAAAATGAAAACCGTTATTTGTAAACTTTTATACAAAATGTAACTCTTCAAGTGAAAATAAAAAATAAAATTTGTGTATGTACTATTCAATACAATAGGATAGATTATATTCTTGTGTTAGTGCAGTGGTTCTCAACCTTGGCTGCACATTAGAATCACCTGGGAATCTTTTTAAAATCCTGATTTCTGGGCCTCATCCTCCGGAAATTCTGTTTCTTTGTTACTAATGTTGTGGCCCCAACCCATAACAAAGAAACAGAATTTCCGGAGGATGAGGCCCAGAAATCAGGATTTTAAAAAGATTCCCAGGTGATTCTAATGTGCAGCCAAGGTTGAGAACCACTGTGTTAGTGTTTAATTCCTGGGTGTGATAATAGTATTATGGTTCTATGGGAGAATGTCCTTGTTAGGATATAATGTCTACAACTGAATATGTGTGTATGAAAGAGAGAAAATGGGAGAAAGTAAATAAGCAAAATGTTAACAATTGATGAATCTAGGTAATTGGTACATGGGTGTTTAATTGCACCATTCTTTCAACATTTCTGTAGTCTTTATTTTTTTTTCAAAATAAAAAATTGGTTTGCTTGGTGGCTAAGTAACTAGAGATAGTATAATTCTGAGATTTCATTCAGGCTGTAGGGAAGCCTGATGAACCACTACGGCAGCTGTTTTTTAGGCCAAATTTAATTTCTTTCTGTCCTAGACTATACCAAATTCTTTCACTGATGTTCCCCAATCCTTTGAAATTTTTCCAAAAGGAAGAGTTTTTATTGTGTTCTTTTTTTTAAAAAAATCAGACATGGGGAGACTATCCTGGATTGGCTGGCTGGGCCCAATGTAATCACAGGATCCTTGTAAGGATGTTAGAGAAGATGCGATGATAGAAGCAGAGATCAGTGATTGTTGGCTTTGAAGAAAAAAGGAGTCTTGACTCAAAGAATGTAGATGCCTGTAGAAACTGGCAAGGCAGAGTCTTTCGTAGGACCTCCAGAAGAAACACAATTCTGTCAAAACCTTGATTTTAGCCTAGTGAAACCTATTTAGGAATTCTGACCTCCAGAACTATAAGATAATACATTTTTGTTGTTTTAAGCTACTAAATTTATGGTAATTTGTTATAGCAGCTGTAGGAAATTAAGACACTGGGATAAATAGTCTATTCCATTGACCTAACTTTTTTGTGCAAATACCTTTTAATTACTGTAGTTTTATAATATCTTACTATCTGGTCAATGCAGACTCTTTTATTTCAGGGTTTTCCTGGATCTTCTTGCCTTTTTAAAAAAATAAACTTTTATTAATTTCAGAGAGAAAGGGAGAGATACATAGAATCATCAATGGTGAGAATCATTGATTGGCTGCTTCCTGCATTCCCCACACTGGGGATTGAGTCCGCAACCTGAGCGTGTGCTCTGACCAGGAATCCTCCGGTGCAATCTTGACCTCCTAGTTCATAGGTTGATGCTCAACCACTGAGCCATGTCTGAGCCATGTTGGCTGGGCTCTTCTTGCTTTTTATTTTACCACATTAAAAGTGAGGACTAGCTTGTTCAGTTCCCAAAAAAATCTTTTTGGCATTTTTACTGAGATGGTTACATTAAATTTAAAGATCAACTCATGAGTAACTGATATCTTTAATATGTTGAGTCTTCCAATATAATGCATAGTATGTTTTATTTGTATTGTGTCCTTCTTTAATATCTTAAAAGTTTCCTTCATATATGATGTGCACTTTTCTTGTTAAGTTTATTTCAAGGGATTTTATATTTTTTGTTACAATTTTAAAATTACCACAAAGTCAAAACAGATTTATACCAAAAATTCAAACAAGACAAAAAAGGATACAGATGAAAGCAAAGTTATCCAAAAGCTTACTACTGACATCTTTCTACACATGAGGTTCTTAGTTATAAAGAAGGGCAATGACTGTTGGGCAGGCAATCCTATAATAATAGGATTATTATCTCAATAATCCTATTGGGATTTATATTGAGAATTTACTGGTTTTGAAGAATTTTCAAGTTTATAATATTGAGCCTTCTCCTCTGGGAACATAGTTTTAGATATTTTTCCCATGTAAGTCCTGAGCATTTCTAAAAGCTTATTCTTAGATATTTATGTTTTTTGTTGCTATTGTGGATGGGATTTTTTTTTTCTATCTCATTGTCTAATTAGTTAATTTTAACACTTAGTAAAGCTCTCATCTTTTTATATTTTATATATTTGTAATTAGTTACACTAATGTAATCTCTTTTTTGTCCCTTAAACTATCCAGGTATATAATCATATCTGTAAATCTTTTCCAATATTTACATCTTTTGTTATTTTTTATTACTTAGTGGCACTTCCTGAACAATAATAATGACAATAGACTATTTTGTTCTTGGTTTTCATGAAAGTGTTTCTAATGTTTCACCAGTAAGAAGATGATGGCAGCTTATTTGGAGTGTCTGTATTTATTCTTGATCATGTTTAGGAAACATATAGTTATCTTTTTTCCCTTAATCAGGCATTTATGTTGAATTTTATTGAATGAGTTTTAAAATGATGAAATTAACTATATGATCTTGTCTCTTTGATCTGTTAATATTAATAAAAGACTTCCTAATATGGAATCATCCTTGCACTACTCAAAAGGGTCACTTGGACACTGGGTTTCCCTTTCCGGATTTCTCTTTAAATGTTCCTGGCTGACTATGCTGATGAGATTATTTTTCTTCAGACAAAAGTTTAGGCTTCTGCTAACTGAGTTTTGGTCTTACCAGAGGTTACCTCCCTGAGATTTCAGGTAGGTCACTTAGGTTATAATTAAGGATATATCAAAATCTTTTCAATTATACATTTATATAAATATACTCATGAATTGCTAAATTAACCACTAGTGAGAAATCTAGTTTGTCTTATTCTCAAGTTCTTAGTGGATTGTCTTGGAGGAAGGGAACAGAAAACTACTCAAATTGGTTTAAGCAGGAAAAAAGGTAGATTTATTGGAGTGTAGGGCCTTATAGACCTGAAGAGCAGTTAGTGCTATTGGGTTCATAAGAAACTGGAAGAGAGATCTAGAAAGCGGTTAGAATTCAAAACTGTTTCTGTCTCAGACTCTCTCCCACTTGCTTAGTCTCTCAGTTCCTTTTTTAAATTGATTGTTTTAGAGAGAGAGAAACATCTCTTTGTTGCTCCACTCATTCATGCATTCATTGGTTGACTCATATGTCCTGACCTTGGATGGAACTCTCAACCTTGAGGTATTAGGTGATGCTACCAGGCCAAGGCAATCTCTCAATTTATTAATCTTTCTGCACATGAGGTTTCTCTCATTTAACATCCACAAAGCCACAGAAATTGAAGTAAAAGTCAAAAAAATGTGACTTCACTCAGTTAAGGGGGGGGGGCTATGGATTTGTTGATGCTCTAAGGAGGAATATATGTGAACAATGGGAGGTAAATGTGGGTGTCTTTGGTATGGAAGGCAGCTCATTATCCCCAGGTACTATCTATAATTAAATTACTAAGTTAGGTTGGTTGTACTTCAGAATGCTTCCTGAATCTGTTGTCATTTTTAGTAACTCAAGCCTTCATCTCTTGCCTGAAGTACTCCAAGAACTTCCTAACAGCTTTTGCTCTCTTGACTCTCTCCTGAAATTTATCCTGCAGTGCCACAAGATAATGGTTTGAGGATTAAATGAAAACTTTATGAACTTTAAACCACTTCATAAATGTAATGTTGGTGGGGAAATAGATCTAACCATATGACTCGTCTGCTTAAAATACTTTTCAGTGATTTCTCCATTACCTAGATAAAGACTGAAGACCATACATGGTCTTAAGCCTCTTCATAGCCTGAACTAAAACGTAACTCTCCAGTCTCAGAACCTCCTACGACACGTTCCCTTCATCAGACAATACTGTTCCTTGACCATGTTAAATTTCTACGTCCATAATGCTCTTATTTGCTTGTCTTCCAGCGCTTCTTCTTTGCCGGGGAAACCCTATTCATACTTTAAAATCGGAATAACAGATTAAACTTTCCAGTAAACCATAAGGTTGACCTTAAAAATCAATTCCTCCTTCCTTCCTCTGCAGTCCTGCAAATCTTCAGCACAGTTACCTTTTTCTTTTCTTTTCTTTTTTTTTTTTTATCCCCTCCACGCGCTTGATTTCCAGGTTTCTCTACCTACTCTGGCTTCCTCAGCTCCACCACCTCCAGATATCTGGAAAGCGCCTGGCTCCAGGAATTTGAGTCAGAGAGGCCCAGAGCTACCTAAAGCACCAGCAGCTCATATTTAGATACTTAAGAAGTTAACCATGGGTAGCTTTCAGGGGCGAGGCTATTTCCGGGAGAGGCTGAGGACACACTTCCGCCCAGTCCGCGGGCGGTGCATACTGGGAGATGTAGTCTCTAGCTGACCCCACTGCCTCTTGAGAGTTGTAGTCCTCAATCTGATAACGAGAAGGCGGCAACTCCCAAATTTCGAGTTCGTTTTAAGGGATAAAAGGAAGAGGGCAGTACATAGTATCATGCGAGGTCAAGTTCCTGGGCCTTGTCACCTGCTCGCGACCAGTGGCTGGACAGGCTAGAAGGCGGACCCGAGGAGGGCGGGGAGACGTTACGTTGACGCGGGCGTGACCCTGCCCGGGAGGGTTTGGCGGGATTTACGAAACTGCCTGGGCAGAGCGCGCACTGTGACTGGGGACTGAGGCCTGAGGGGAGCAGAGGCGTCCCCCGGGGCGCGTAGTTGGGAGCTGAGACTCGCTTGAGTTGCGTGCAGAAGGTCGGAGCAAAGGAGGAGAGAAGTGGGGCGCCAGCGAGGGCGTCTGGAGTCCGTCCAGGGGCGGGCGTGTGCCGGGCCAGCGGCGGAGGTCGGAGCGCGCATCCCGCCGCCGCGGGGAGAGCTGCAGCCCAGGTGAGAGTGTCAGTCGCGGACGGGCGCCCTTTCCCCGCCAGGTTCTTCCCCGCGACCGCCAGGCTGGAACCGGGCCGAGCTCCCCACCCGGCTTCTGGGGCTTCCGCCGAGTGTGAGGTGGGGACATGCCCGGGCCCAGCAGACTCTCGGAGCTCGTTATGGCGTAAACAGAAGCGGGCGGGGCTGTGGAGCAGGGGGGGTGGGGGAGCCTTACTGAGGCCCTCATTTCCAGCGCCCGTTTGTGGGCGTGGGCGCGGAGGCGAGAGCCACAGACTGAAAATCACAGCTGTGTCGGGTTAGAGCCAGGGCTCCCGGATTTCTCGGCAGTCCTCCTTCCACGACACCAGGCTTTGCTTACCCGAGTTGCCACAAAGATACTTTCATTTCCAATCGGAAGGCCGTCCGCGTGATGCCTAGGGAATGACCTGTAGTGACCTGCTGTTTTTTAAACTAAAGCGAAGTGTGGCCCTGGCCGGAGAGTCCCGTTAGTTAGAGCGTCCGGATACACCTAGGTTATGGGTTGATCCTGGTCTGGGCGCTTACGAGAAGCGAGTGGAACAACAAATCAATATTTCCCTCCCTCCCTCCCTCCCTCCCTCTGTGCCTGTATAATCACCATAAGCACCGCTCAGGTCAAAAAATAGAATGCTGTCCGCACCTCAGAAGGCCCCTGCGCCCCCTCGTCTGATCCGCTCCCCTCTTCTCTCCAGAGGCAACCACTGTTAATTTCTAAGACCACAGACTAATTTTGCCTGTTTCTGAATTTTATATAAGCAAATATATGCGCGTGTGTGTGTATTAATTTATGAGTTTATTTGTGCCAAACTGACGACATATGCCGGGAAGCAAGATCTCAAATGCTCCTTTAAGTAATACTATGTATTTTCATGTCTGACTTGGCTCAGTGTTCTGTCTTTTGGTTCATGCATGTCTTCGCTTATAGCAGTAGTTCTTTGTTGTTGCTCTATGATATTCCTTATTGTACTCATGGCGGCCATTTGGATTGTTTCTGTTTTTTAACTTGTATGAGAAAGGCTGCTGAGCGCATTCCTCTGTACCTCTTGTGTACACGTGTATGCTTTTCAGCCTGTTAATAATATAAAGTAGTGAAATACCTGGGCCATCGCATTTATCTATTTCAGCTTTCACATTTAATGTGTTTTCCAAAGTTGTTCCATTTTTATACTAGAACCAGTACTGCAGTATGTGAGTGTTTAGTTGTTCCACATGCTTGCCAACACGATATTGTCAATATTTTTAATTTTAGCTACTCTGGTGAGTATATAGTAATATCTCATTTTAATTTTCCTCACTATTAATGAGGTTGAACATTTGTTTATATAAATTGGCCATTTTGATATCTTGTAGTGTGAAGTGCTTATTCAAATTTCTTGCCTATTTTTCTTTTGAATTGCCTTTTGTGCTGATTTGGAGGAGTTCTTTATTATATAATTGAACTATCAACCCTTAGTTGTATATATGGTAAATATTTCTTCCCTCACTGTAGTTTTACTTTTCATTCTCTTAATGGTCTCTTTTATTTATTTTGTTATTTTTTAAAAAATTTTTTATTGATTTTAGAGAGGAAGGGAGGAGAGAGGGATAGAAGCATCAATAATGAGAGAGAATCATTGATCGGCTGCCACCTGCACATCCCCTACTGAAGATCGAGCCCGAAACCCTGGCATGTGCCCTTGACCGGAATCAAACCCGGGACCCTTCAGTCCACAGGCTGATGCTCTATCCACTGAGCCAAACCAGCCAGGGCGTAATGGTCTCTTTTGATGAAACTTAAAACTTCTAGGTTTGAATATAGTCCAGTTTTTCAACCTTTTCCTTTTAGCTTATTGCTTTATGTATACCATTCAAGAAATCTTCTCTGTCCCAAAGTCATGAAGATATTCACCTATACTTTAAAAGCTTTGTTTTACCTCTTAACATTTAGATCTATAATCTCTAAATTTGAAACAGATTATTTTCCTGTTGTTTTCTTATTCTATAAGGCCATTCAGCCAACTCAGCACTATTTATTGAAAAGACCATCCTTTCCTGGTTACTTGCAGTGGCATCTTTTTCATAAATTATTAAGGAAGAGATTTAAATTGCATTCAGGTAATTTCAATATTTGAATTACACTAAAACTGCCATCTAAGAAGCCCGTACCTGAACCAGTCAAGAACAAATGGTCGCCCTGAATGGTTTGGCTCAGCGGATAGAGCATCAGCCTGCGGACTGAAGGGTCCAGGTTCAATTCCGGTCAAGGGCATGTACCTTGGTTGCAGACACATCCCCAGTAGGGTGTGTGCAGGAGGCAGCTGATCGATGTTTCTGACTCTCTATCCTTCTCCCTTCCTCTCTGTGGAAGATCAATAAAATATTAAAAAAAAACAACAAATGGTCATCTGTCAAGTCTCTAAGAATGGAGATTTCATATCTGTTATCTTTTGAATTAGATTTATCCTGATTATTAAGTTGTCCAGATTGTTTTGGTTTGATTTAAGGCCATTTATTCTTGTGGACATTAAGACTTGTTCACTTTTACTAATAAAATCTCTTGAAGATAATTTTAAAAAAATTTTGTTCTCAGTTCTTTTCAACCTGAGCAATCTTAACTCTATCATCATAATCACACTTTAGGTATAGCCCTTATGCTTAAATGGAAGATTTCAGACTGAGCAGGGTACTTGCATGTTATTTATTCATTGCACATTCCCTGAAGTATGGAATTGATTAAAATGTTGAACTTAAATTTCATACACTCCTGTTAGGAACATAATGTGTAACTACAAGCTATGATCCTTGCCTAAGATGGGAAGTACTTTTCTCATATCAGTCCACTGTATCAGGAATGGAGGCTATGGGCAGTCACTCTGTACATTTATTTCAGTTCTATCCCACCACCTCCAACTCCTTGCTGGAAGGGAACAATGCAACTGAAGCAATTTAACCTTTCATTAAAAACAATTTTTTTTTCTTTCCATTTTAAGTAGAGCAAGCATGTCAAACTCAAAGGCTAACACAGGCCAAGTAAACAAGGTTTAAGCTTATGTGGGCTGCAAAAAAACAAAAGCTTCAATTTTCATAGAAACGTAGGTTTATTTTTATAGAGACATGCTGAATACAAAGGGCTGAAATAAATGAGTAATCATTAACATAAAATAATGGAACATTTTAATAAAAGTTAATATTTTTTCCTGAAAATTAACTTACCAGACACGGAATAACTGCACAAATTAAGAAGTGTAACGTACATAAACCTATTTTTCTTGTACTCCGAAAATGAAATATTTCCTGTTGCGCACACCAAACAAGTCAGTCCAAGACTAATGATGTGGCAATCGGCTGCTAAAATATTCGCTGCTAGTATTAATGGAGAGAAATGGTGCACATGGATGTAAAGTGCATAAGGGAAATGAATGCAACACGATTATAGTAATCAGTCATTAGCAAATGTTGTAGTTCATTATTAATAGCTAGAGGCCCGGTGCACAAAAATTTGTGCACTCGGTTGGGGGGGGGGCGTCTCTCAGCCCAGCCTGTGCCCTCTTGCAGTCAGGGACCCCTCTGGGGATGACCACTTGCTGGCTTAGGCCTGCTCCCCAGGGGAATCGGGCCTAAGATGGCAATCAGACATCCCTCTGGCAGCCCGGCAGCCCTCGGGGGATAACCACTTGCCAGCGGGGAGCAGACCTAAGCTGCAGTCGGACAGCCTTAGCGCTGCTGAGGAGGCAGGAGAGGCTCCCATCACCACCGCTGTACTGGCAGCCATCAGCCTGTCTTGTGGCTGAGCAGAGCTCCCCATGTGAGAGTGCCCTGACCACCAGAGGGCAGCTCCTGCATTGAGCGTCTGCCCCCTGGTGGTCAGTGTGTCTCATAGTGACCAGTCATTCCTAGTCTTTCTGCTGTTGGGGTCAGTTTGCATATTACCCTTTTTTACTATATAGGATAGAGGCCTGGTGCACGGGTGGGGGCCGGCTGGTTTGCTCTGAAGGGTGTCCCGGATCAGGGTGGGGATCCCACTTGGGTGCCTGGCCAGCCTGGATGAGGGGCTGATGGCTGTTTGCAGCTGGTCACACCCCCTTCAGGGTAGGGGTCCCCACTGGGGTGCCTGGCCAGTCTGGGTGGAGGGGCTGAGGGCCATTTTCAGGCTGGTGGGCGACTGAAGCTCCCAACCTCTCCTTTTTTTCTTTTTTTTTTCTTCTGGGATTTATTTACCTTCTATGGCTGTCACTGGAGCTGAGAGCTGGCTCCAGCTTGAGGCCTCGGCTGCTGAAAGCAGGTATCTGGGGTTTGTTTGGCTTCTATAATTGAAACACTACTGCAGCTCCAGTTCTGAGGCCCGGCTCCAGCTCTGAGGCCACGGCTGATGAAAGCAGGTATCTGGGGTTTGTTTGGCTTCTGTAATTGAAGCATAGTTGCTTTCGGAGCTGTTGCTTTCAGGCTCAGAGCCGGGCCGCGGCAGGCGGGGAACCTTGGCTTCCTCCATCACCAGGGCAACCAAGCCTCATGTTGGCTTCAGTTGCATGGCTTCCTGCCGCCATCTTGGTTGGCAGTTAATTTGCATATCGCCCTGATTAGCCAATGGGAAGCTTATCGGAGGTACAGTTAATTACCCTATTTGTCTTTTATTAGATAGGATTATGCATAACAGGATATTGTAAAAATTAAGTTACGAAATTTTTATTAAAATGTTTCTTACATTGGGCCACAAAAATATTCGTTGTGGGCCTTGAAGTAGAGTCTTGGAAAGTCTGCATTCATTTACCAAACACCTAACATTTATAATGTATCATGGGGTATACACAAACAAAAAAGGTTTGGCCCTACCCTCAGGGAATATGAAGGAGGGGAATGGGGACATAGTTGATCTAGTTAAGCTTTGCATTTTTAAGAAACAGAATATTCCTGGCTCTTCCTAAAGTTTTTCTGATACAACTAGCTAGGTGGAAGGGAAAGCTGGTGAGAGATTTGTTCTTTTTCTTTTTTTTTTTTCTTTTTTTTTTTAATATATTTTATTATTGATTTTTTACAGAGAGTAAGAGAGAGAGATGATAGAGAGTTAGAAACATCGATGAGAGAGAAACATCGATCAGCTGCCTCCTGCACATCCCCCACTGGGGAAGTGCCCGCAACCCAGGTACATGCCCTTGACCGGAATCGAACCAGGGACCTTTCAGTCCGCAGGCCAACGCTCTATCCACTGAGCCAAACCGGTTTCGGCTGTTCTTTTTCTTGAAATAAGTAGATCATTGATTACACCAAAAGCCTAGGACAGTGATGGCGAACCTTTTGAGCTCGGCGTGTCAGCATTTTAAAAAACCCTAACTTAACTCTGGTGCCATGACACATACAGAAATGTTTTGATATTTACCACCATAGTAAAACAAAGATTTATATTTTTGACATTTATTTTATATATTTAAATGCCATTTAACAAAGAAAAAATCAACCAAAAAAATGAGTTTGCGTGTCACCTCTGACACGCGTGTCAGGTTCACCGTCACTGGCCTAGGAAGTAATTCTTAAGAGATTTATTGCAAACATAAGTGTGCAGCTGTGTACTTTTTCTAGTATTCTCCCTGATGGCCATCTGTATTTTTCAGTACTGAACGCTGAGTAATGGCTATGCAGATGCAGCTTGAAGCAAATGCAGATACTTCAGTGGAAGAAGAGAGCTTTGGCCCACAACCTATTTCACGATTAGAGGTAATGTGGTTAGTTGCTAATTTGGGAATTTTAAAGCTGGTCTAAATTCTTCTACCTATTGGGAAAAATCACAGCCTTTATATAAACCACTAGAGCCCCAGTGCTTGAAATTTGTGCACAGGTGGGTCCCTAGGCCACTATGTGGTTCCCCTCCTCCCCTGCTCCTTCTCTTGCCGCTGTGCTGCCACCACAGTGGGTGGGTGGCAGGCTGATTGGGGCCTGCTGGCAGGGGGGAGGGATGAGGCACAGGAGGTTGGCCGCCAGCCCCAAGGAGGCAGCTGGCCCTTGGCCCCCCCCCCGGGAAAGGGGTCACATCCACTGCTACCCACCCCCAGTTCCCTGTCCCAGCTAGGGCCTGCCAGCTGAGGGGAGGGACCGCAGTAGGTTGGCTTGCTGGGGGAGGTTGGCTGTGGGAGTGCACTGACTACCAGGGGGCAGCTCCTGCGTTGAGTGTCTGCCCCCTGGTGGTCAGTGCACATCATAGCGACTGGTCATTCAGGTCATTTGGTCCTAACAGTCACTTAAGCTTTCATATATAGAGATTGCTTTATACCTGTGATCAAGACCCAAATTAGTTTTCAGAAAGGTTGTCAAGGATCCTGTGGAAAGGCTTAAGATAGTTGCAAAACATGTCAGAGCAGATCTCTTGTCAAGAATTCTCCTCCTACTTTGTCACTTTTCTTTCTCAGAGCTGGATTGTCAGAAATGAAGAAGCCCTAGTGTCCCATGGTAGAGTCTGCTGTTTGTACTAAGTATTAAACAATAGTTGTATTAAACAACTGTCCAGGGAATTACAGTGGCCTGACTGGTGATGCAGAGAGGAAAGACCCAGATATGTGCTGAAGTTACTAGCAAGACAGCTGTCATTGTCAAGGAGAAGGCCTTGTAGTTATCCTATATAGTAAAAGCCTAATATGATAAGTATCCGGTCAACCAGTCAAAGGGTAATATGCTAATGGTATGCTAAGGCTGCTCAACCGCTCACTATGATGTGCACTGACCATCAGGGGCAGGTGCTCCAACCAGTAGGTTAGCTTGCTGCTAGGGTCCGGCTGATCGGGACTGAGCTAGATGGGCCAGACACGCCCTGGTGCCTTCCTGTGGTCCCTCCCTGGCTGGCCAACTTCCTGCATCCCTCCCTGGCCCTGATTGTGCACCAGTGGGGTCCCTCGGCCTGGCCTGCGCCCTCTCGCAATCCGGTGTCCCTCAGGGGGTGTTGGAGAGTCTGTTTCCACCCAATCCCGCAGGCCAAGCCAAGGGACGCCACTGGTGCATGAATTTGTGCACTGGGCCTCTAGTTAAGGTATAAGAGCCCGGCTCTATTCAGGAATCTGCACAAGAACATCCAGCACTAGAGCCAGGGCCTTGCACTATTTCTGCTCATTGTACGGAGACCCCAGTGTGAATGCAGGTACATCGGCTGAAGTAGGAGGAAAATGAGAGAAAGCCTTCATTTTTCTGTCTCTTTATGCATGTTCTTTCCATCCCCAGCTAAGCTTCAATACTCCAGAAGTTACAAATAGGTTTGTCGCATTATATGCACACGTGTATTGCTTATTGCCTAAATACTAATAGCAGACATGGTTTCTATGGGCAAGTATTATTATCTCATCTCCCAAACCTTCCCTGATTCCCTAATACAGTCGCATACCTCCACTAACTCATATTCTCCCAGAAGTCATGCTTTCGGTGGCTAATAAAATCAAAGCTGACTTTGTACATAGGGAGAAAGAAGTGATATACAAGTCTGTGACCAAAAGCAGATTTCCCCATTCTCTGAGTCAGTGGTTAGAGCAGAGCTTTCTAGTCATTGTATTATAAAAAAATTGTTTTTTCTCCAAAAAGATTATTGATATGCTAAGATAGCGCTCCCCTCAGCTCTGGGGCAGCCTCATCTACTAACCCCAGTTTAGTGTAAAAAATATCATTTTTTATTTGTGCTTGATGTAAAAAACATTGGGAAATACTGGCTTAAAGTGGCCTTTTAGGACCCAGGGTCTCAAAGTTCATTTAAAGTCCCAGTTATAAAAGGTTGAGAGTTACAGGTTTATTTCCAGTGGTTAGAAGTTACTAGTTTAATCCACTTAATATATATGGGATAGTTCTAGTCTAAAACTCCTGGTTTTGGTAACTAAATACCTTATGTTTAGGGCACAGTTTTCAAACCTTTTGTATTCCAAACAACTCTGTGAGTAGGTAGGGAAAATTATCCAGATTAGACAGATGAGAAAACTGAAGTTTAAATTAACCCATGGTTTTCTTCACTCGCAGCAATGTGGCATAAATGCCAATGATGTGAAGAAATTGGAAGAAGCTGGATTCCATACTGTGGAGGCTGTGGCCTATGCACCGAAAAAGGAGCTAATAAATATTAAGGGGATTAGTGAAGCCAAAGCTGATAAAATTCTGGTAAGTACTGCTTCCGTGCCCTAAGGAGGCATTAAAGGGAGGAATACAAAAGGGTATATAATGAAAGGTGGTGGTCTTCCTACTTCCATCCCTTGTTGTGTCATCTTGTTCCGCTTTCCAGGGGTGACTGCAATACCAGTTATTTCTGTATGTGCCTTCTTGCATAAATTGGGATTTTCTCTTAGGAATTGCAGTATCGTGGGTTATGCCATAAATACTGCCAAGTTGACTACTAACAGTGAGTGAGTGGTATACACCTTATCTTTCTAAATACTTGATTTCATGCCTTAGAAATATTCTTTAGAATGCAGCCATTTAAAACAATTTCAAAGAATATTCATTGACATAGGATAATGTTTCCTGATACAAGAAATGTTAACAAAATGTGTGTGTGTGTGTGTGTGCGCGCGCGCGCGCGCGCGCATGCGCACGCCTGCACATTTACATGCTTGATTTTTGGTTTTAAAATGTATATTTATAAATGTATAGCACATACACTAAGGATAAATACACTAAAATATTAATGTTAACTTCTGATGGTAAGAAAGTAAGCAATTTTTATTTTTGCCTCAATTTTCTAAAACTTATAGACACAGACAACATGTTTGTTTTTTTTAATATATTTTATTGATTTTTTACAGAGAGCAAGGGAGAGGGATAGAGAGTTAGAAACATTGATGAGAGAGAAACATCGATCAGCTGCCTCCTGCACACCCCCTACTGGGGATGTGCCCGCAACCAAAGTACATGCCCTTGACCAGAATCAAACCTGGGACCCTTCAGTCCGCAGGCCAACTCTCTATCCACTGAGCCAAACCAGTTAGGGCACAACATGTTTTCTCTAATAAACATGTTGTACTTTCAAATAGAAAAGCTGTTTGAATTGCTTGAATATTAAAGTCATATTAATTAGGTTCTCAGTGTATATAATTTGTTAGCTAATCATAGGAAGGTTCTTTAATAATGACAAGAGGGTATGATTTTAAGTCATGCACTTAGTTTTTTTATATCTTAACTAGAGGCCCGGTGCACAAAAATTTGTGCACTCGGGGGGGAAGGGGGGTCCCTCAGCCTGGCCTGTGCCCTCTCGCAGTCTGGGACCCCTCGGGAGATAACGACCTGCTGGCTTAGGCCTGCTCCTGGGTGGCAGAGGGCAGGCCCAATCCCTAGGTGCAGCCCCTGGTCGGGCTCAGAGCAGGGCCGATTGGGGAGTTGGGGCGCCACCCCCTGTCATGCACAGAGCGGGGCAGATTGGGAGGTTGCGCTGCCACCCTCAGTCACGCTCAGGGTAGGGCCGATTGGGGGGTTGGGGCACCGCCCCCTGTCACACTCAAGGCAGGGTCGATTGGGAGGTTGCGGTGCCACCCCCTGTCACGCACAGAGCAGGGTTGATCAGGGGGTTGGGGAGCTCCCCCCGTCACGCACAGAGCAGGGCGGATCAGGGGCTTAGGGCGCTGCCCTCTATCACCCACAGAGCAGGGCCAATCAGGGGGTTGGGGCGCCGCCACTGTCACATTTAGGGCAGGGCCGATAGGGAGGTTATGGCTCTACCCCATCACACACAGAGCAGGGCCCGTGGGGTGGGGGTTTGGGGCGCCGCCCTCTATCACCCACAGAGCAGGGCCGATCAGGGTGTTGGGGAGCTCCCCCCTATCAGGCACAGAGCAGGGCCGATCAGGGGGTTGGGGCGCCTTCCCCTGTCAGGAACAGAGCAGGGCCGATAGGGAAGTTGTGGCCCCGCCCCCTGTCACACACAGAGCCACAGGGCGATCAGGGGGTTTGGGCGCTGCCCCCTGTCATGCTGATCCCGGTGCCAGGAGACCTCGCGGCTCCGCTGATCCCAGTGCTGTGAGGCATATTACCCTTTTACTATATAGAATAGAGGCCTGGTGCATGAGTGGGGGCTGGCTGGTTTGCCCTGAAGGGTGTCCTGGATCAGGGTGGGGGTCCCCACTGGGGTGCCTGGCCAGCCTGGATGAGGGGATGATGGCTGTTTGCAGCTGGTCACACACCCTTCAGGGTGGGGGTCCCCACTGGGGTGCCTGGCCAGTCTGGGTGAGGGGCTGAGGGCTGTTTTCAGGCTGGGACTGAAGCTCCCAACTGCTCCTTTTTTTCTTTTTTTTCTTTTTTTTTTATTCTGAGCCAGCTTTAGCTCTGAGGCTCCAGCTCTTAGGCCTCAGCTGCTAAAAGTAGGTATCTGGTTTGTTTAGGTTCTACAATCAAAACTCTGTATCAACTCCAGGTCTGAGATCCCGGCTAGCTGAAAGCAGGTTTCTGGGGTTTTGTTTAGCTTCTGTTTTTGTAACTATGTTTCAAACTGCCAGCTCAGAGGCCTGCAGCGGCAGGCGGGGAACGTTGGAGTCCTCCGTCACTGAAGCAAGGAAGCCTCATGTTAGTTTCAAGCTGCCTGGCTGCTGGCCGCCATCTTGGCTGGCAGTTAATTTGCATATCTCGCTGATTAACCAATGGGAAGGGTAGCGGTCGTATGCCAATTACAATGTTTCTCTTTTATTAGATAGGATAAATGACATAAAAGTGATTTTTCTGGCTTAATGAAATGAGGTAGTAACTTAATCCCTTATAAAGCACTTTAACTTTGAAATCTCATCTCTTTCATATATATTATTCCTTGGCCTTCATAACAGCAATGAGAAAGATAGGTAGAGCCAGCATTAGCTGTTTTGCTTCTGCTAATCTACATAAAACATAGTTTTACACAAATTTCTCTGAAAAGTAATCTTGAAAAACTAGAGAATCTTCCAAAAGAGTGTATCCTTTGTTATTGGGTAGCTTCAGTACATTAGTTCTACTATGTAACTTACTCAAACGGACAGTATCTGTGATTTATGTATACTTATTTAATATCTTACACATAAAATATGTATACAACACAGTAAATTGTTTTACTGGTTATTATACTAAAGAGCTTTGAATTTTTAAGCATTGGCAGGGCTGTTACTCCATTTATTTAGTACCACTCTGTAATAGTAATTTAGTCAGGGCTCAAAAATAGTAAGGAATTCTTAATTTGAGAGGAAAGATGTTGTCATTTATTGGATTATTCAAATAAATAAATGTTTGAAGTGGTGACTTAATTGGAAATAAGAGTTCTGAGTCCCTAATACCTTATTGAAAGATTGTGATATTGAAGAAGCCAGTAGGTGTCCCTAAAGTCTATTTATTGTTTCTTTTTGAACATCAGTGTTTGTGACTGGACAAATCCTGACAGGATCTTTATTTATGCCTTGTCAGACCTTTTAGAAATCAAATCAATGTTTTGGTGTAAATATAAAAACCCATAATAAGTGAAATGAGATGTGCAAAATGATATAGATGTATCTTTTTATATTTCTGTCCTCTTGATCTAAGACATTTTATATTGTGAATATCTGGTGATTAAAGATTATGCTATTTACTTTTAAAAGGCTAAAGATTTTTTTCAGTACTGTGGCTATTCCCTTCCATTCCCCCAAAATCTTTGGAATTGAGACTTTAAGTAAGAATATCCATTGTCACAGTGGAGAAAAGAAACAATCCAGAATTATTTTCATTTTTATTATTAAATTTATTGGTGTGGCATCTATACTGATAAAAGGATAATATGCTAATTAGACTGGACATCTTCCAGATGTCCTTCCGGACAAAGCCAGAGTGGCAGGGGCTGAGGCAGAGGCGGTTAGGGGCGATCAGGCCAGCAGGGGAGAGCAGTTAGGGGGCAATCAGGCCGGCAGGCAGAGGTGGTTAGGGGCTGATCAGACAGGCAGGCAGGTTTGTGAGAGGGATGTCCTGGATTGGAGAGAGTGCAGGCTGGGCTGAGGGACACCCCCCTCTTCCCTCGTGCATGAATTTCATGCACCAGGCCTCTAATCCTATCTAATAAAAGACAAAAAGGGTAATTGACCATACCTTCGCTACGCTTCCTATTGACTAATCAGGGTGATATGCAAATTAACTGCCAACAAAGATGGCCGTTAATTTGCATACATAGGTGCAATGCTGGGAGGTGAAAGGGGAAGGACAGAAGAAGCCGCCTGCCGCTGACGGTGATCGGAAACCCAGGTGGCAGCCAAGAGCCGGGTGGCAGGGTTGTGATCGGAGAACCGAGCCACCTTTGCCCACCCTGGGCCAGTAATCAAAGAAGCCCTAGAGGCGGGGCCAGAGGCCGGGCTGTGTCGCCGCCTGGGGACATGATCTGGTCCCCGGGGGGTGATGCAGCCAGGCCCCAGAAGGAGACCCAGGGGCCGGGGCTGCCCGCTCCGCGTTAGGAAGCAGGAGGCAGCTCTTCACCTGGAGGCTTAAGTCCAAGGTGGGAGGCGCCATTTTTTGTGCAGAAAGGCAGGGGTGTGGCTAAGCACAAGGCAGCACTATGTTTGTGTACAGAGAGGCGGGGGCGTGGCTCAGAGCGGGGCGGCACTATGTCCAGAGAGACTGGTGTTGAAGCCGGGTGTTCCCCTCAGGATGCGAGGGGCAGGAGAGGAATGCGAGGTAGAGGAGGAGCGGCTTCAGGCAAGTGAAGGTAAAGGGCAGGTTGCCCAGCCGCAAGGCTGTTCCAAGCTTCCCGGCCCAGGTTTTCAAGTGTAAATATTACTTCAGATGTTGTCCTTGCACGTAGTTTATTCCCTTCCCCTCATCTTGGCTGTTAAAGTCATGCCCACCCCCTGGGCAGCCAGACCTCACGTTCATGGCACAGATGAGGTTTGGTTCTGGGGTCACCTCTCAGATTTTAAGCGGCTGCTACACTTGGGGGATAGGAAGAGTGAGACTTTAGCCCTGAAAAGACGGAAGGCTTGGGCAGACGGTTCCCTCAAGGGCTCAGCCTGCTTTCGGGCTGTAGGCACAGGGAACGTCCAGGGCAGCCCCCGGAGCAGGCGTCCGGCTGAGCTCGGACGAGGCCGTTTTGCAGCCTCCCCTTCCTCCGTCCCAGGTGGTGGGGGCCATGACTGCCTTGAGGCTGCTCCCTGGAAGCCATTCTCCCCTCAGCCTGTAGCTGTAAAACAGCGCACACGAAGAGAATCTTTTTTTGTGCCTCATGTTAAAAAGTTTAAAAAAAAAAAAAAGGTGTGCATGACTCCTCACTGTGTTCATTTGTAAAATAAAAAAAATGCTCTTAAGACCCTGGGCGGCAAGACAGCACAGCCCCAATGAAAATATATGCACAACCCATGGACACAGACAACAGTATGGTGATGGCCAGAGAGAACTGGGGGTCAAGAGGTGGGTAGAGGGGGCAAAAGGGAGGAAATAGGGACATCTTATATAATAATAATAAAAGGCTAATATGCACATTGACTGAACAGCAGAATGGCTGGTTGCTATGATGCGCACTGGCCACCAGGGGGCGGGCAGACAATGCAGGAGCTGCCCCCTGGTGGTCAGTGCACTTCCATATGGGGAGTGCCACTCAGCCAGAAGCTGGCTCATGGCTGGCCAGCGCAGAGGTGGTGGCAGGAGCCTCTCCCACCTCTGTGGCAGCACTAAGAATGTCCAACTAAAGGTTTAGACCTGATCCTTTGGGGGCCTAAGCCTTTAGTTGGACATCCCCTGAGGGCTCCCTGGCTGCCAGAAGGATGTCTGACTGCAAGCTTAGGCCTGATCCCCCGGGGAGTGGGCTTAAGTCAACAGGTGGACATCCCCCAAGGGGTCCTGGACTGTGAATGGGCGCAGGCTGGGCTGAGGTACCCCCTCCCCCCCGAGTGCACAAATTTTTATGCACCGGGCCTCTAGTCCTATCTAGTAATAGAAAACATGGTAATTAACCGTAACTTTGCTACCCTTCCCATTGGCTAATCAGCGAGATATGCAAATTAACTGCCAACCAAGATGGCGGCTGGTGGCCAGGCAGCTGAAGCGAACAGGAGGCTTGCTTGCTCCAGTGATAGAGGAAGCCAAGGTTCCCCACCTGCCGCTGCCGGCCTCTGAGCTTGAACTCTAAGCAACTATGTTGCAATAATAGAAGTTAAACAATCCCCAGAAACCTGCTTTCAGCCGTCAGAGCTGGAGCGAGCAGGACCGCAACAGTGTTACAGTTACAGAGCCCAAACAAACCCAGAGACCTGCTTTCAGCAGCCGAGGTCTCAGAGCTAGAGCCGAGCCTCAGAGCTAAAGCTGGCTCTCAGCTCCAGTGACAGCCATAGAAGGTAAATAAATCCCAGAAGAAAAAAGAAAAAAAGGAGAGGTTGGGAGCTTCAGTCACCCGCCAGCCTGAAAACGGCCCTCAGCCCCTCACCCAGACTGGCCAGGCACCCCAGTGCGGACCCCCACCCTGAAGGGGGTGTGACCAGTTGCAAACAGCCATCATCCCCTCATCCAGGCTGGCCAGGCACCCAAGCAGGACCCCTACCCTGATCTGGGACACCCTTCAGGGCAAACCAGCCGGCCCCCACCCGTGCACCAGGCCTCTATCCTATATAGTAAAAGGGTAATATGAAAATTGACCCCAACAGCAGAAAGACTAGGAATGACTGGTCCCTATGAGACACACTGACCACCAGGGGGCAGACGCTCAATGCAGGAGCTGCCCTCTGGTGGACAGGTCACTCTTACATGGGGAGCTCTGCTCAGCCACAAGCCAGGCTGATGGCTGCCAGTACAGCAGTGGTGGTGGGAGCCTCTCCTGCCTCCTCAGCAGCGCTAAGGATGTCCGACTGCAGTTTAGGCCTGCTCCCCGCTGGCAAGTGGACATCCCCCGAGGGCTGCCGGGCTGCCAGAGGGATGTCTGATTGCCATGTTAGGCCCAATCCCCCGGGGAGCGGGCCTAAGCCAGCAGGTGGTCATCCCCTGAGGGTCCCAGACTGCGAGAGGGCACAGGCTGGGCTGAAGAACCCCTCCCTCCCCCCCCCCCCCCAGTGCACAAATTTTTGTGCACCGGGCCTCTAGTCTATATATAAAAAGCCTAAGCGACTGTTCGACCATCCTACTGGTAGTTACGATGCGCAATGACCACCAGGGCGCAGACACTATGACCAGTAGCTATGACATGCACTGACCACCAGGGAGCAGACGCTCAATGCAGGAGCTGCTGTGCTGCAGTGACTTGGCAGCTGTGGTTCTCCACCCCGGTGGAGGAGCCCAATTCCGGGGTGTGTCACCCAAGAACCGCCCTCTCGCAAACCGGGACCCCTTGGGGGGTGTTGGAGAGCCAGTTTTGGCCAATCCCCCACAAATCCATGCACCGGGCCTCTAGTTGGTTAATAAGATTATATGGGTTTCAAGTGTACATTTCTATGATACATGATCTGTGACCTTGAGAATATTATGCTTAGCAGAAATAAGCCAGAAAAAACTTAAGAACCATATGATTTCACTCATGTGGGGTAAAAAACTGAAACTCATAGACACAGACAACAGAATGGTGATTACCAGAGGGAAGGGGGTTGAGGGTAGGGTAGTAAAAAGAAATTGTCATTGGCTTTTGTTGAACTATTCTTTCTTGCTTGGTACACCACCATAGCACTGACAAATTCAGCATGGATAGTTTTTAAAATATTTTTTTTTACTTGATATTTTATGTTTTGTGTCCGAGGGTTCGATAGTTCTTGGCTGTCGAAAACTTCTAAAGACTTCTGCTTAGCACAAATTAAAGCTAGCTTATTTTGTTAAGTATGAGAATAGAAGTAAAGTTCTGCCAGATTAGGCAATTGGACTGTTTTTACTTCAAATTTCCCTTTGGTTTAATATTCTGTTCCTTTAAGAGCTCATAGACAAGAAAATGTAGGGGTTAAAATGAAAAGAAGGTAAAGCATCTCCTGAGTTTTCTCAACATTTTGTTATTAAAATTTTTTAACTTATTGCAAAGCTGAAAGAATTATATAGTGAACAGTCATATACCCATCACCTGGGCTATACCATTAACATCTTATATATAAAAAAGGCTAATATGCTAAGTGTCCTTCCCAATATCCAACTGCTTGCTATGACGTGCACTGACCACCATGGGGCAGACCCTCAACGAAGGAGCTGCCGTGATGCACACTTGGCATTTACCGAGAAACAGGCAGCGCGGACTTGGCCAACAAAGCAACACTCGGCTTCCCCCAAGTGGGACACAGGGCCCACCACCACCGTGGAGCAACAGCCCACCAAATCACAGTCGTTGTCGTCACTGCTGAGACCCCATGGCCAGCCCAGAAACAGTCACTGTGGGCGCCAGGTGATGACATCACATAGCGACGCTCAGCTTCCTCTTCCTAGCTACTAGCCTCCTTGGAGTTTCTGCAGCCCAGGGTCATGACTTGCTTTATACTTAGGTGGAAACATTTACACTTTAATTAAATGTGTGTGAAGCATTTTCCCGTGCCTCATCTCATTTGATCCTCACAGAAGTCCTGGAGTAGGTAGATAGGAGACTCAGTGGAATCCTATTTTCTTTTCATTGGCCAGAAAACAGAGATTTAGAAAGCTTAGAAACTTGACCCAACTGAAAAGAAGTAAGAAATGGTGGACCTTGAAAATGACTTTGGGTTTTCTCACTGCGCAGAATATAGTCAAACACTGCTGCAGTTAAATATTTTACCCTTTGTTCTCCCTGCATGATCCTCAATAATAATCTGCTTTGTGTTGATATTTACTGCTGTGTTGCTGAAAATTACCTGAAAGAGAAGTTGGGGTGCTTCACTTGGCTGGAAAAAGTTTAGCTAAATCAGAAAGCAGGTATAATTAAACAAGTTTATTCTATTATCTATAGAAGGCTAAGTTGACTCGCACATGCGCAATACATATAAAGCTCTCGTGCCAATCACACCCGTGTGTTTCCATTTGTCATTGTCAATTGTGAATTTGGTTGACACTTTTATTATAGAGAAAGGGTGAATAGCGATATTAAAATATTTCTTCTAATTAACACATTGTATGTGGGAAACGTATTTATACGTTTTACATTGACTGGTAGCATTGACTGGTAGTAGAGCACGGGACATGTATTAATATGTTTTTTATAGACTAGCGGTAGAATGCGGGTAACATATAAATACGTAAACTAAAGTTACCGTAATTTTACTGAACGTTGCCATTTGCGCAAAATATTAGCAAAAATGGTCCGCGCCACCTGTTAGCGCGCGATAAAAACTACCCGCAAACAATGTGTTAATTTCCTTTCGATGTACACGAATTCGTGCACCAGGCCGCTGGTTTAAAGTACTTGATTTATCACCTGTATATCTCTCTATCCAGCAGTCAGTCCATCTTGGATTTTTTTTTAATGCTTTTCAAAGAAAATTGCAGAAATTAATACATTTTCCCCTAAATATTTTAGCATACGTTAACTAGATTTCAATATTGGTGTATAAGCTTCTTCCCCCCTTTCTTTGATATTTTTATTTTCTAAATCTACTAAATCTTCATTCATCCTGAAGATTAGTAGAAGTTACAGGAAAAAGGAAATTCTCAAAGAAATAATACAAAAGAAATTGACAGAGTTAAAGAGAAGCAGAAGTCTTATATATAGTAATACCCCATAGAGTATCAAAGATGAACACCTAGCCAAATCAGTGTGTGTGAAATTTCAGTATACCAGTCATAAAGAGAAGGTTCTGAAAGATTTCAGAAAAAAGTAAGTGACCTCTAAAGGAACAATCATCAGAAAGTACGTTTTCTGTCAGAAATCTGGGTGATAGAAGCAGGTAGAGCAATGCCTTTAAAGCTCTGAGGGAAAATAATCTTAAGTCTAGCTTTCCGTATATAGTAACATTATCAATCAAATATTAGGGCAGAATAAAACAGTTTCAGAAACAAGAATTCAGAACATTATTCTCTCATCCATTTTTTCTTACGAAGTTACTTGAGGATATACTTTACCAGATTGAAGATGGGAAAACATGGGATCTAGGTTAGAGTGGCTCCAACTCAAGTACTGAGTGAAGGAAGGCCCAGGATAGGAGCTAGCCTAGAGAGCAGAAAGTGCAGTTGGAGAAGGAAAGATCTCGGAGGGGGGAAAGGGTGCAGTAGAATACATAGTGAGATTGAGCCGTTGGAAAATTTGAGAAATGAATAAAGTTAGAGAATACTAGAGAGACGTGGCTCAGATATAAAAACAAGGTAAAATAGAGCATGATTTTGAAACTGTTGTATAAAAAAGAGTTCATTTGAATTTGACAAACTTTTGAGAGACATAATGTAACAAAACAATTGTATTTCTGTCACACAATTGGTTCTGCGATGAATTATATGTATAAAACTAACAAACATTGTAATGAATTGTTAAGTGAAGTTTTAAGAGCTCTGTCTGGGTAGCTCAGTTGGTGAGAGCCTCATCTCCATACAGCAAGGTTGGGGGTTTAATCCCTGATCATGGCACTTGCAAAAATCAACCACTGGGAAAAAATCGACCAACAAGTGCATAAATAAGTGGAACAACAAATTGATGTTGGGCGTGTGCTTGCACACTGGCTCTCGCACTCTCTCTCTTTCTCCCTTCCTCTCCCGCCTTCCCTCCCTCACTCTCTCCCCCCTCCCCCTTTTCTTCCCGCCCTCCTTCTGTCTGTAAAAATCAATTTTTTACAAAAAGAGACCTGTGTGACTCGGTTGGGCATCATCCTGTGCACCAAAGAGTTCAATTTCCCGGTCAGGGCACATGCCCAGGTGTGGGCTCGGTCCCCCATAGAGTATGAAAAGAGGCAGCCAATATTTCACTCTCATATCAGTGTTTCTCTCTCTCCCTCTCCCTTCCTCTAAAAATCAATTTAAAAAAATTAAAAAGAATGTATAAAGTTTTGAGAAAGTTTTTAAATTTTAAGTTTAATCTCTTGCTGTTGATCTGTTCAGACTTTCTTTTTTCTTTGTAGTGCAGACTCTATTTACTGAATTTAGACTCAAAATCAACTGATCTTTTAGTGCTTTGATTTGTTTTTTTTTTCTACTTGAATAAGTTTGAATCTTTCTAGAAATTGACCTATTTCATCTAAGTTCTTGTTTTTTTTTTTTTTTTTTTTTATTTATTTATTTTTTTATTTTTTATTTTTTTTTTTTTTAAAATAAATTTTATTGAGTTTTTACAGAGAGGAAAGGAGAGAGATAGAGAGTTAGAAACATCGATGAGAGAGAAACATCAACCAGCTGCCTCCTGCACACCCTTTACTGGGGATGTGCCCGCAACCCAGGTACATGCCCTTGACCGGAATCGAACCTGGGACCTTTCAGTCCACAGGCCGACGCTCTATCCGCTGAGCCAAACCGGTTTCGGCTAAGTTCTTATTTGTTGGTATAGTTTTATTTTTGTAAGGTTGGTAGTGATGTCCCCTCTTTCATTCCTGATTTTAGTCTTTTTGGTTGGGAGGGGTCTGGCTAAAGGTTTATTAATTTTTTAAAACATGTTTTATTAATTCAGAGAGGAAGAGAGAGATAGAAACATCAATGATGAGAGAATCATCGATCAGCTGCCTCCTGCATGGACCCTACGTAATACTGAGCCCCAACCCGCAACCCAGTCATGTGCCCTGGCCAGGAATGAGCCATGACCTCGCTGTTTATAGGTCAATGCTCAACCACTGAGCTGTGCCTGCTGGGTAAGGTTTATTAATTTTAATGATCTTTTCGAAGAATCGAGGTTTGGTTTAGTTGATTGTTTTCCTATTATATTTCTGTCCTCTATCTTACTAATTTGTGCTCTAATATTATTTCCTTCTTTCTGCTTGTTTAGTTTCCTTTTTTTCCAGTATCTTAAAATGGACATTTAGGTTATTTAAGATTCTCATAGCCCTGACCAGTGTGTGCTCAGTGGTTAGAGCTTTTGCCCATGCACCAAAGGGTCTCGGGCTCAGTTCTGGGTCAAGGGCGAGCACCTGGATTTGCAGGTTAGATCCCTGGTGCTGGTCCTGGCACATGCGGGAGACAATCAAGGAAATATTTCTATGTGTCTCTTTCACATCAATGTTTCTCTCTCCCCCCTTCCTCCCTCCCTTCTACTCTCTCTAAAAAGAAATGGAAAAAATATCCTCAGGTGAGGATTTTTTTTAAAAAGGTTTTTCTAACATAGGCGTTTATAGCCACAGATTTCCCTTTACACACTGCTTTTGCTGCATCCCATAAGATTTGGTGTTTGTGTCTTTGTTTTTATTCATCTCAGTGTTTTCCCCTGAGATTTCTTGGCTTCATTGGTTATTTAGGAGTGTGGTATTTTATTCCCACATGTTGGGGAATGCATTTATTTTTAAATTTTGGAATCAACTGATAGACTGATTATTGAAGATGTATAAGTAACTACAAAACAGGTTACAAATGGGTCACAAAAAAGCAAAAGGTAAAAGAAAAGGAATAGCTGACAGATGTGGGGAAGTAGACATGGAAGGAGAAGAGATCAAAGGACAAATGTCCTCATTTAACAAAGTAGATAGAAAGTTGTGTAACCTATGGCTGATGGTACAGGAAATAAACGTTTAAATCTGTTTTGGACTATGTACGGTATTGTCACATTTGTCATAAATTAGATGAAGCACATATGTGTGCATCTATAGTTTTTTTTTTAATATTTACTGATTTTTTACAGAGAGGAAGGGAGAGAGATAGTCAGAAACGTCGATGAGAGAGAAACATCGACCAGCTGCCTCCTGCACACCCCCCACTGGGGATGTGCCCGCAACCAAGGTACATGCCCTTGACCGGAATCGAACCTGGGACCCTTCAGTCTGCAGGCCAGCGCTCCATCCACTGAGCCAAACTGGTCTTGGCTATAATAGTTTTTTTAAGTACATGAATGTATTGCTTGAATTGGCAATTTAAGCATTAATCTTCATGGAGTCTCTAAATTAGCTTATCCTTTAGTTGCCAGAGAGATAAAATAATCCTAGAACTACTAGTATTTTGATGACTTCTTAAAGAGAAATCATAATGGAAATTTGTTAGATGTTGTTTCTTCCTATTATATGCCTGGTTCTTGTTTTGGTAAGCTTTTTTGTTGATTTGACATTTCTTGTTTTTCCCAGACTGAGGCAGCTAAATTAGTTCCGATGGGTTTTACCACTGCAACTGAGTTCCACCAAAGGCGATCAGAGATCATACAGATTACTACTGGCTCCAAAGAACTGGACAAACTACTTCAAGGTGTAGTAATTCCTTATCCTGTTTTGTGAACTGCAGTTAGCAAAGCATCCAGGTCATAGAACAAAACTAAAGTACATGTGTTAGATATGATTAAGAGATAAGAGAAGTATTCACATTTATGAAGTAAGACTGCTCCAGGGTGGGACCTGACTTGTAAAATGCTAAAGTGATCTGCCAATTAAATAATTTAATCTCCATTTAATGTTGCATTCAGAGAGTAAGCTCCCTCTGCCTAAAGAAATAATTTTAATCTTCTACTTTAACACACAAGTTTGAAAATCTGATGGCTGATTAAAACACTCCATGTTTGGTCCTAGCTGGTTTTTTTGCTCAGTGGATAGAGCATTGGCTTGTGGACTGAAGGGTCCTGGGTTCGATTCCCGTCAAGGGCCCAGGTTGCGGGCTCAATTCCCAGGAAGGGACGTGCAGAAGGCAGCCAATCAATAATTCTGTCATCATTGATGTTTCTATCAATCTCTCTCTGCTTTCCTCTCTGAAATCAATAAAAATATATTTTAAAAAAAACTCCATGTTTGAATACCGCACTGTAGTTTACACTAATCTTCAGGACTTTATGGAAAGCTATAGTTTTGTTTATGCTTTTATTTATTTTTAAATTTTAGAGAGTGAGGAAGAGAGAAAGAACAACATTGATATGTTGTTCCACTTATTTTTTTTCTCTTTTTTCTTTTTGTTGTTCCACTTATTTATGCATTAATTGGTTGATTCTTGTATGTGCCCTGACCAGGGATCTAACCCGCAACCTTGGTGTATTGGGATGATGCTCTAACCAACTGAGCTACCCAGCCAGGGCAGAAAACTGTAGTTTTTGAACTTTTGGAAGCATTGCTGTCCTAAGTTAGAATTGATTCTTGTTGCTTCCCCAGATATTTAAGCATTCAAGTTATCTTTTTATAAAGTGCAAAATATCCTGAGTTCAGGAATCACACTTAAATTTGTTAGCCCTCCCCTCTGTGCCGCTGTATCATCCTGTAAATGTCTTTCTGATGAGCTCCAAGAACATTTCTATGATTATTGTTTCTAAACATTTGTATTGTGCTAAGAGGTGTTTCTTATTGCTCTGTTAGGAGGAATTGAAACTGGATCCATCACAGAGATGTTTGGAGAATTCCGAACTGGGAAGACCCAGATCTGTCATACATTGGCTGTAACATGCCAGGTGAGCTGTTAGGCCTCTAACTAATCAAACCAGCAAGAAGTTATTTCCACTGTTTTCAAGCATCTTTTGGGATGGATATTAAGGCACTTTCTCTGTTCTCAAGAATCCCATGTGCTAGTTAAAAAATAAATTCCTACTGCAAAATTCTTCCACATCATAGAAACTTGCAGATCATTGACTTCAAATACTTTCTTACCACCCACCAGGCTTCCCATGGCTTTATCTCCCCTTTTTACTATCTAGATTTTATGATTCATCATTAAAGTCATTCCTTTACCACCCCGGCCAGTGCGGGTCAGTGGTTGAGCGTCAGCCCGGGAACCAGGAGGTTATGGTTTGATTCCCAGTTAGGGCATATGCCCAGGTTTCAGGCTCAATTCCAGTGTGGGGTGTGCAGGAGGCAGCCGATCAATGATTCTCTCCCATCATTGATGTTTCTATTTCTCCCTCCCTCCATCTCTGAAATCAATAAAAATATATTTTAAAAAAGTCATTCCTTTACCAATACCCTCAAATTTATATCCTATACCTGAAGAGATGCCAATCTCAATGACCCGTCTTTTTTAATTTTTTTTTAAGTATGTTTTTGTTTATTTTTGTTTTGTTTTATTTCAGAGAGAGGAAGGGAGAGGGAGTGATAGAAACATCAATGATTAGAGAGAATCATTGATTGTTTGCCTCCTGCACGCATCCTACCTAGGCACGTGCTCTGACCAGGAATTTCACTGTGAGCCCCTGGTTCATAGGCTGACGCTCAACCGCTGAGCCACACCGTCCGGGCTGAATCCTGTCTTTTTAATGCCTATTCTCAAATAACTGATCATACTGGTGAAAAATACCATAGAGCTGACTGGCTTTGCTTTAAATTTATGACAAACTTTAGGTTGGCATTCAGTACTGCTAGGCAGATTACTGTTTCTGCATTTTTGCTTACTTTTTCTCACTCAGTAAGACAGCTTTATCAGTTCTTCAACCTTCATGCTCTTTTTGTTTTGTTAATCCTCACCCAAGGATATTTTTCCCATTGATTTTTAGAGAAAGTGGAAGGGAGGGGGAGACAGAGAAAGATTGATGTGAGAGAGACACTTTGATTGGTTGCCTCCTGCACATCTCCCAACCAGGCCAGTGATCAAGCCTGCAATCGAGCCTGCAACTGAGGCACGTGCCCTTGACTACTTTGAGGTGATTTTTTCCCTTTGCCTTATTGGAAAGAGGAGGAATTTATAGAATCATGGGTAATTTGGTCAGTTATATAAGAAGTACAGTGTTCATTTCTGTTATTTTTGTCTCTCTAGCTTCCCATTGACCGGGGTGGAGGTGAAGGAAAGGCCATGTACATTGACACCGAGGGTACTTTTAGGCCAGAGCGGCTGCTAGCAGTGGCTGAGAGGTAGGTTACTGGATTAGATGAGAGAAGTATGGCTGTACCTGTCACTGTCGTGATTTATAGGGTTAGTCTGGTTGAACAGTGTCTTTTCTTTTTTAAAAAAAAAAGTATGTATTTTCATTGATTTCAGAGAGGGAAAGATAGAAACATCAATGATGACAGAGAATCATTGATTGGATGCTTCTTGCACGCCCCCTACTGGGGATAGAGCCCGCAACTTGGGCATGTACCCTGACCTGGAATTGAACTGTGACCTCCCATTTCATGGGTCAATGCTCAACTACTGAGCCACACCAGCTGAGCATCGTCTTCTCTTATTACTCCATACTAGAGGCCCGGTGCACGAAATTCATGCAGTCGGGGCCCCTCAGCCGGACCTGTGCCCTCTCGTAGTCCAGGAGCCTTTGGGGGATGTCTGACTGGCTGTCAGTCGGACATCCTTAGCACTGCTGCGGAGGCGGGAGGCTCCCACCACTGCTGCTGTGCTCACCAGTCATGAGCCCAGCTTCTGGCTGAGCAGTGCTCCCCTGTGGGAGCGCACTGACCACCAGGTGGCAGCTCCTGCATTGAGCGAATGCCCCCGGTGATCAGTGCGCATCATAGCAACTGGTTGTTCTGCCCTTCGGTCGATTACATATTAGCCTTTTATTATATAGGGGGATTCCAATGATGTATGTATGTAGTAGAGAAAAGCATTCTTCTTTTGTCAGAAATCTATGAGTTGCTGCCAGAGTGCATTTAAAAAACCCAATAAGATCCAACTATATGCTGTCTTACAGAGAAACCCCTATGTTCAAAGACTCAAATAGGTTGAAAGTAAAAGGATGGAAAAAGATTTGCATGCAAACAGTAACCATTAGAGAATTCTAGTAGTCACTCTAATATCAGACAAAATAGACTTTAAGATACACAAAAAATATTACTAGGGACAAAGAAGAACATTTTATAACTAAAAGGTCAGTTTATCGGGAAAGTATAACTATATACATATAAACATCTAATAACTGAGCCCATAAATATGTGAAACAAAAACTGACATAATTGAAGGGTAAATAGACAATTCAACCATAATAGTTGGGGGCCAATATCTTACTCTCAATAATGGATAGAACATTTATCAGATGCCCTGATAAAGGGCAACTGCAAAAAAACATACAGCTTGCATCATACTTAATGGTGAAAGTCTGAATGCTTTTTCCTTAAGATCAAAAACAAGGCAAGGGTGTCCACTCTCACCACTTATATTCCACATTGTACTAAAAGTCCTAGCCAGTGCAGTCAGAAAAGAAAAGAAAAGAAAAGAAAAGGCATCCAAATTGGACTGGAAGACATAAAACTATTTACCGATGATATGATCCTGTATGTAGAAAATCCTAAGAAATCTACACACATACAAAAAAAAAAATACTATTAAAACTAAATTAGTTCAGCAAGCTGGTAGGTTATAATTTCTCTATACTGGCAATGAACAATTCAGAAATTAGGAAAACAGTCCCATTCACAGTAACATCAAAAATAATATTTAGGCTGATACTGGTTTGGCTCAGTGGATAGAGCGTCGGCCTGCGGACTGAAAGGTCCCAGGTTCGATTCTGGTCAAAGGCATATACCTTGGTTGCGGGCACATCCCCAGTAGGAGGTGTGCAGGAGGCGGCTGATCAATGTCTCTCTCATCAATGTTTCTAACTCTCTGTCCCTCTCCCTTAATCTCTGTAAAAAAATCAATAAAATATATTTTAAATAATAATATTTAGTAATTTAATATAAGTGTAAGACTGGTCCACTGAAAACTACAAAACATTACTGAGAAATTGAAATCTGAATAGAGAAACATTCCACATTCATGGATTGGAAGATGCAATACTATTAAAATTCTCCCTCAAATTGATCTATGGATTCAGTACAATCCCTATTGAAATTCCAGCAAGCTTTTTTGTAGAAATTAACAAGCTGACTATAAAATTTATATGGAAATGTTAAGGACCCAGGTTATTTCGGGGGGGGAGGGGAGTTTGTAGATTGCAAGTCTTAGTCTTTGCAAACTTCCTATTAAGCAACAGTAATTAAAACACTGTGGTGCTGACATAAGGATAGACATATGGATTGATGGAACAGAATTGAGAGAACAGAAATTGACCAAAGTTACCAAGGCAGTTTAATGGGGAAAATAATACTCCTTTTAATAAATGGCTAATGTAGTTGGATATCCACATGCAAAAAGATATATTTAGACCATTATACCATACATAAAAATTAACTAAAAATAAATAGTCTGGTGAGTCCTCAAAAAGTTAAACATAGAATTACAATATGATCCAACAATTTCAATTCTGGTTATATACTCAAAAGAATTGAAAGCAGGTACTCAAGCAGATACTTTTGTATACTAATGCTCATAGCAGCACTATTCATAACAGCCAAAGGGTGGAAACAAGTGTCTATCAACAAATGAATGGATAAACAAAATGTCGTATATACATACAATGGAATGTTATTCAATCTCAAAAAGAAAGGACATTCTTACACATGCTACAGCATGGACGAACCTTGAAAATATGCTAAGTGAAATAAACTAGTTGCAACAAGGACAAATATTGTATGGTTCCTCTTATATGAGGTACATACTTAGATTAGTCAAATTCATAAAGACAGATTAGAATGGTGGTTTCCAGGGGGTGAGGAGAATGGAGACTTATTGTTAGAGTTTCAGTTTGAAATGATGAAAATGTTCTGATGGTGATGGTTGCAAAACAATGGAACTGTATTTATTGCCACTGTATATTAGTAAAAGGTTAACATGTAATTGTATGTATATTTACAGTAATTTTTTTAAGATGATAATCTTAAATGTAAGAGCTAAAACTATAACACTTAGGGGTTCCTTTTCCAGTTAGTTAGAAGGGAGTCCATCGGTAGCTGGACATAGGTAGGCAGACTAGCAGCAGAGGCATAGACATTTGTATGTCTTCTTTGGAAAATGTATTTACAAGTCTTTGCCCATTTTTATTATTTATTTATTTGTTAACCCTCACCTGAGGATATCTGATTTTTAGAGAGAGCAGAAGGGAGGGGGAGAGACACACAGAGAGAAACATCGATGTGAGAAAGACACATCAATTGGTTGCCTCCCACATGGCCCCAAACAGGGCCAGGGATTGAGCCTGCAACTGAGGTAAGAGCCCTTGACTGGAATTGAACCCATGACCCTTCAGTCCATAGGCCGATGCTTTATCCACTGAGCCAGACTAGCTAGGGCTAGACTGATTCTTTAAAGACTGATAGGATCATAAACATAGAAACTTTTGGTTATCAAAGAATTAATAGCACATTGATTTGTTTAAACAGATTCTCTTTTGAACTATTACATTAAGGGAGTCAGTGTTATATTTTTGGACTGTAATGATTTTTATGGCATTAATATGAAAATATGATGAGTTAAATTGATGTGTATAATTTTCTTTTTGTATGGATTGTGAATAAAAGCTTTACTTAGCAACATTTAGAATTTACTAGGTATAAAAAATATTTAAGGTAGACAAGCTTATCTTTTAACCTCAAGGAATTTGTAGTCTAGTCAAAGAATGGCAGGGTTTGTGGGAAAAAGGGTTGCCCCGCACAAATGCCATAAAAAGATCTAAATCAGTTTTTTGGAAGTGCAGAAGAGGGAAAATCACATCTATTTGAGAGATAAAGGGAAAGTTTATCTTTAAAGAAATGGAGCTCCATTATGGTACATTTAATGAGAATGAAAACTGTGTTGTTACTCGAACCATTCATGTCTTAGGTATCAGTTATAAAGATGAGAAAATACAAATTGTTCTAAGAAAATAAGAGATATTTTCCTTTTTTAAATGCAAAGGGAAAAATCATTATTGAGGTATAACTAATTACTAGCAAGAATGAAAAAAAATATTTGCTTCTCTCGAACTTCTTAGAGTTTTGAGTACTTGCTTAGGTTTTATTCCTATGTAATAAATTTATATGAATTTGGTTAATAGATCTTAGAGTGGTTCTTTTTGTTTCATTCTCAATTCTGTCAGGTTGCCCGTGGTTTTCCCAGGAGAACATGTTTCCTTATACTTGGAAATTTCTAATTCTAGTTCAGGAGTCCTCAGAGAATAGATTTGATTTATCCTAAAGTCCTGCCAGGTAGATTACTCCAAAGTAGTAATTGCTGTAATCTCTCTGTGCAGTTTGTTTGAACTTCCTAATAGAAAGGGAATTAATATTATTTAGTCCCAATACTTCTTACCTATCCATCCATGTAATTTTTTTATTAGAAATGAATTTCTCATCTGCCTGAGTTCTCTATGTGCAGCCTAAAAATGTTCTCTTCTTTTCCAGATATGGCCTCTCTGGCAGTGATGTCCTAGATAATGTAGCATATGCTCGTGGGTTCAACACAGACCACCAGACCCAGCTGCTTTATCAAGCATCAGCTATGATGGTAGAGTCTAGGTATGTGCTCAGAATATACTGAATATGCTCCAGGGGGCCTTATCCTGAATCTTATATAGGCTATTTGGCCAAATTGATAGTAGCTTGAATGAGAAATGGGAAGATTTAAGTTTCAGTTCCTATTTTGACACTCTTACTTTGTGGTTAAGTCAAGTCACTGTTAAAAAATGAAGCCATAGCCCTGGCTGGGTGGCTCAGTTGGTTAGAGCATCATCCCAATACACCAAGGTTGCGGGTTCAATCTCCAGTCGGCACAAACAAGAAGCAACCAATGAATGTATAAATCAGTGGAACAACAAATCGATGTTTCTCTTTCTCTCTCTCTTCCTTCCTCTCTCTAAAATAAAAACATAAAATGAAAAGAAACCATAATCCACCTGAACTTGTTGGAATTTTATCTTGTTATATGGGACCTCAGATATGGAGGCTATACTAGTATGTCAATGAAACATCTAGATACACGAGTAACTGAATGTGAAATTTTAGCATAGTGAGAGGAAGGAGCAGAATCTGACCTAAGCTAGAAATCGGCTTCCGAGAGCCCTTGTCCGTAGGTATGCACTGCTGATTGTGGACAGTGCCACCGCCCTCTACAGGACAGACTATTCCGGTCGCGGTGAACTCTCAGCCAGGCAGATGCACTTGGCCAGGTTTCTGCGGATGCTTCTGCGACTTGCTGATGAGGTGAGTTGTCAGGTGGGGACGGAGTCTACTTTCAGGGGGCATGGGTTTCAGGAGCTTTGCTGGAAGGCCAGGACATTGGGGCCTGGTATCAAGATACCAGTTAGATATGAAGAGAGACTTGAGTTATCCATTGGTTTGTGGGGGAAAGGGTTGCTAGCAATAAAGTTAGTCCTTGCAATGTCTGTGGCCACAAAAAAAAAAAAAAAAAAATGACATTTATCCTTTCTCCATCAGTTTGGTGTAGCCGTGGTAATCACCAACCAGGTGGTAGCCCAAGTGGATGGAGCAGCCATGTTTGCTGCAGATCCTAAAAAACCTATTGGAGGAAATATCATTGCTCATGCCTCAACAACCAGGTAAAGTGATGGGACAGATGACTTCATCCTGGAATGTCATGCTAACTATGAACTGGACATGCAGATATAACATTTCCCTGTTAAAGCTACTATTGTGTAATTAGACAAAAGTTCTTGCTAAATCTCATTGTCATGCTTTGGTTAGTAGAGTTGTTTGCTTTTAGTTCATAAAAGAATGAAAAGCCCTCTAATGTGGAGAACTGAATATGAAGAATTCATATGTCTCTTCATTAGTAAAAGAAAATAATTGTTTTTAATATGGAAAACCCACTAAGGGTGGGGGGTAGGGTGACAGGGACCCAAGGAATACAGAAAGATTCGGAAAGTCCTTCTAAGAAGTATATACATCAAAAATAGTTTTAGTTCTATCATAAATAGGAAGAGCATTTTTTAAATTATCATAACTTTGGTGTTTTGATCTGTGTCTTTGGGTCAGACTGTACCTGAGAAAAGGAAGAGGGGAAACCAGAATCTGCAAAATCTATGACTCTCCCTGTCTGCCTGAAGCTGAAGCTATGTTTGCCATCAATGCGGATGGAGTGGGAGACGCCAAAGACTGAATCATCGGGTTTTTCCCGTGATAAACCTGAGTGCTGCAGCCTCACGGAGAAGACTGCTCCCTGGGGTTCTTCGCGGGCCTCTTCCTGTTGTGACTGCCAGAAAAGGGCATCCGGGAACACAGCTATTGTATCAGCCTTTCTGATGGAGTAAACAGGAGACAGTCAGTAGTCACAAACTGATCTGAAATGTTTGTTCCTTCTCTAGAGAATGTGCTAATCTCTATGTGGTTTCTTTGGTTGGGGGTGGGAGTGTGGAATACCTCTGACATAGTGCCTTGAGGTTGACGTGGGACTAACAGCTGGACAATCTTGTGTCTCTAAGAGAACTTAAGCTGGGAAGACCTAATTCTTCTCTCACTGTCTGAATAATGAAGAAATGTCTGAGTAACAGGGCAAAAGGGATGGGTCTCCTCACAGGTTCTTTTTCTCTGTTGTAAATCTGTCAATAAATCTGTCAATCAGACAGGTTTTTAAGTTTGTGTGCCCGAATTATCTTAAGAATTTGTTTTTATTTAAGGAGTACTGAGCAGATCTGTTGGGTCACTAGCCCTTCACCATCTACTTGCTTGGGTTTTGGGCTTGTGTTTTTTTTACTGCTAAGACCAACTCAAGATAATTCTGGAATCTTAAGCATTTCAGAGGCTTACGTAAGTAGATTCAGTGTGGGGTTGCTAGTAAGGTAGTTATTTGTAGTGACTGCTGTTCATAGGAGTTATTCTGATACAAACTAAGTATTTCAAGATAGGGCCTTTACATCTTTTTTGCACTGGTAGGGGTGATCAGTTGCTATTGCTTTAAAATTTAAAAGGGAAGTTCTATATTCAGATAATTGAGCTTATTGTCTTCACCATAATAGACTATTACAAGATGGATATGCCATGGCTGCCCTATGGCCTTTGTTTTTGTTCTGTTAGTCTCGTGTTGTGGAGGTCTGATGCTTCCCTGGTTATTCTACTTCAGGGATTCGAGATACTCTTCTTCCCCTTCAAACTTCCACTCAGGACTGGGTTTAACCAGACCTTTTCTTTTCAAAGGACCTCGCAGCTGGTATTGGGAGGAAAGGCAGTGAAAATCTCTGCTGGTGCCTGTGTTGATCCTGCTATATATAGGGAGATACAATCTAATGCAGCTTTGCTTTAAAAGCAGTTCTGTTCCCTGGCTTTTAAGAATGGAGGTCTTGTTTTACCAAAAAACCAAACCTGGGGTGGTATAATAAAGCCACCGTGACAGATTGTGGAATGAGAGCTTGATCCTTGTATAAAAGCATCTCAGTCTTTTAAGACCTGTACAGTAAGTAAATGCCTCTGACCTAGAAATTTGTCTCCATTTTTCTTGTAGGTGGCATTAGGCTTTGTGCTGCTGGCTCTGAGGAAACATGAATGTGTCAGGGAACACCTGCTCAGTAGGAATAGGCCTTGTTAAGCTAAAAATCAGCTCTCTCTCTGCGTTTCAGAGGTAACTAGGATTCTCACGGAAACAGCACTAACCAGAGCATATTCTAAACTCTTCGGTGCTATTTTTCTACTTGTCTGCAACAGAACTAATAGCAAACATAGGGGAACATAATCACTTCTAATCAAATTTAGTTTATTTTTAAGTTGGTACCAAAATATATTCCAGGCAACTCCTCAGATCATCGTTGCAGTCTCATAAGCCTTACGCACGGCTGTTCCAAAAGCAGCAAAGACTAGAAGTCAAGTGTCCAGCCCCTCGGCCCAAGAATACAGTTAGAATCCACATGATGGGTGAGAAGAGGGCAGTCCCATGGACGGCCCTGACCCTTCCCTGTGGGATGTGATTTATAATTTGGGATTGAATAATCAGTGGACAGATTAGAGAGTACAAGTTCTCTGTTTGGTTTCTATGACTCTTTGAAGTTCCTTCATCTTACCAGCAGTTAGAAGGCTGCCTTCAGTTCTCTGCCCACACTCAGCCCTAGGATAGGTCTTGATTATTTCAAGAATTAACTTAAGGGAGAATACAACAGAAACCCAGGCCTCAGGTGCATCCCCAATTTCAGATTAATTAAGGAATTAACCAGTGGAATGGTAGGTAGCAGGGACTGGTTAGACCAGGATTCAGGATACTCCCTTAACCAGGCTTGCTCAGTTTCCTGATCTAAGCAAGGTCTAAGGGGGACAAAAAAGACTTGATTCTCATCCCCCTTAAGTAGTGGAATTCCTCAAGTCATGAAGGCCACTGAAATGTGGATAGTGTCCTAAGATGACTTCCAATTCTTCCAGGTCCTTCTGGAAAGCTGAATCCTAGGGAGACAAGAGAACAATACTAGGACCCAAAATCTAAGCCAACATTTCCCAAACCACTGGTACCCAAAAAGAAGGGCCCTTGACTTCTTTTCTGAGCTCTGTTATCATAGCACCTCCATGCAGAAGTGGAGGCTCTTTTCTAGGAAAATAAGATTTCAAGGGAAGATTTTTTTCTTGAAAAGGTCCAGGGATGACTCAATGATGAAACCCAAGGTTAGAAAAGCTCTTAAAAGCATTACCTCACTAGTGACATCTGGCAGCTCCATGGCCAGCTTCACCCACTGTCTAGCTTCAGAGTTTTTTCCTAGTTCTCTGTAGCACTGAGAAGAGACAACAGTGAAAACCTGAGAGAAATACCACCAGGAGACTGGAAGGGGATAAGTAGGTGTGTTTTCAGGAGTTTCCAGAATATTATCAACACATACTTTTCATCTGTGTTAAAATAAGATAGGTGAGTTTACCTTGGAAATATATACCCGTCCTGCTTTGGAAAATCCTGGCTGTAGTTCCTCAGCCTGGAGGAGGAAGGAAGGCATTGCAAGTGAGTGTTCCCAAAATCAGGTCAAGCTCTGAGTATATTAGAGATTTCAGCCCCTCCCTGGAGTCTGTTCAGTGGGTCTGGGAGTGTATATTTTTTATAAGCTCTCCAGGTGGTTCTGATTTTCCCACAGAACAGGCAAACAGAACTGGCCCCTACCAGAAACCCAGTATAATGTCCTTAGGAAGAACAAGGTCACCCAGGCAGTTTTGGTTGCTGTCCACCCCTCCCTCCCTCCCTCCCCTGATACCTTCAGGAAGCTCTGCAGGGCATCTTCCACAGTAGCACTGGGAGGGCTTTCAAATAAGGCTGAAGCCGTTTTTTTTTCTAGCCAGCTCAGGTGAGCAACCTGCCACCAAGAGATCAAGGTGTGAATGAAGTTTTAACAAGAATTTTCAGAATATTGCATATTCTGTACTGAAAACAAACAGGGTCCAATTACAGTCACATGACCATTCAGAGGACATGGCACCTGAGCCAGGCTGAGGCCCAGCTCCCAATTTTTCACTGTAAGGAGATGAGTGTCACAGGACAGGGAGATCCTTACATAAAGGCCTGGAACTTAGCTCACCTGGTAGCACCACCTGCCGAGGAGAAAGTGAGCCATGGGGTTTTCTGGCTGGAGAGCAAGAGCTTTGTCCACGTGCTCCTGAGGGGAATGTGAATAGAAACATCAGACGCCAGCACTGAGAAGGGAGGAGGGGCAAGTCACACAGGCAGCAGGGACACTGCAAGGAGCTAGGATGAGCAGGGAACATGGACAGCACAAGGGAAAGAAGAGAAGCCTCTCCTCACCTTGAAGCTAAAGCCACTCTGGATGCGCTTCTGGATGCCCTCATGCTCAGCCAGCTGACCACAAAGCACTGCATACCTAAGGGGGAAGCAGCAGCAAGCTCAGAGGCAGGGAGGGGCTTCCCCGAGACTCTGCACCCTCCACTAGAGCGGAAACTCATTTCTGTCTGTATGTAGTTCCGCTTCATAGACCTGTGGCCCCAATTCATATTCTTTCATAAACAGAATGGTAGGCTCTCCAAAGTATACATACGAGGCACAAAAAGGCTGGGTCTCTTATACTTAATATTTAGGCAAGGTCTTGGTCCAAATCTCCAACAAATTTCTCCTCACCATGAGTACAGCCATAGGTATTATAAATACTTAAAAAGCAGTTCTCTACTCATCAGCATCAAAGATACTAGACCGGAGTACATTCCTTTTGTCTCATGCCTTGGAAGTACACAGGTTACCATCAGTAAACTGCTCTAGGACCATCAGACTGGGGTGAGGCGCTCTAGGAATTCCTGATGTTAACTTGGAAACCAACAGAAGCAGAGGAAGAAATGCCTCTGATTTCAGCCTTCACATTCTCCCAGGGAGCAAAGCCAGCCAGCTTTCCATCTTCTGTCTTCAGAAACAAAGGTCTCATTAAGCCATTTCTCCAGCATTGTTTCCATAGCACAGTTGACATTAAATGAGTGTCTAAAGGCCCAAGTTGCTTTTTCATACATTCACTAAATATCAGACATTTCCAGAGGCTTATTTCCATGTTTAGTCAAAACAGCTGTTCCCCAAGATAGTTAGGAAAACATGAAGCCAATTTCCATTCTTGGGAGCCACAGGGAATCAGCACCCATGACCCCCTAGAAACAGTGATGACCTGGCCTCTGAGATAAAGCTGAAACTTTACCTCAGCTACAGGTAGAGAAACAGCTTCTCTCAGCTCACAGTCTGAGGACAGAGCTACAGAAAGCAAGAGGGGAGGTAGGAAAGGAACATTTTCATTAATGCTCAGAGGTGCTGGAACCAGGCCCCAGGACACAAGTTGGTGGAACTTTGCCTCACGTGAGACCACAAACGGCTATATTTGAGAGCTAAATACTGACTACTGAACTTCTGGAGGTAAACTCACATCCACTTTTCCTCACGCGAGCCAAGCAAAGAAGCGAAAGCCCACCACCAGCGAGGGATAGCAGCTAGGGGAAAGAGGAGGTTGTGCAGGAGATGGAGCTGAAAATTGTCCCAGCCTCCATGGGGAGCCCAGAACCCACAAGTCTTGTAACTAGGGTTACTTACAAAGCTGCTCAATTCTCCAAGCCCTAAGGGGGTTGGGTGGGCGGGTGAGGGGGATGGGGTACTCTCCCCTGCCTCATCCTGAAGGCACCTGCCAAAGAGAAATTCCCTGGGCCCCCAGCTGGGGGTGGGGTGGGGCATACGGAAGTACAGGCCAGAGCTCCCTCTTCTGGTTCTGGTAGCAAATGCCTCTGTGGCCAGGACAAGGACAACAGAGCTCTGCCCCCTCCGATCCTCTCTAACCCTCATGGGACCCTGCAGGGTGTTATTACCATTGGTGGCAGTCAGCACTCTGATCCCCCTTCTCCAGAGCGGCCTCCGCTTCTTCTTTGCCTGTAGGACAGAGGATCCAGAGTAGATGAGGGTTCCCATGCACGCTGCCCAAGGCGGGGCTGCAGGACGGAAGGCTGCCCCAGCTCTCAGCAGTGCCTATCCGGCCTGGACTTGCTCAGAAATAGTTGTGAACTTGAACAGAATGAAAAGCTGCAAGTAGCTGTTCAGGGATGACTGCCACTTCACCTCACCGTCCCGATTTCTGTCGTCAGCTGTCCCAGCAAACTTGTTTTTACAATTCCCACTGATGTGCTTGCAGCACTTCAAATATAAAAGGACCCAAAGTCAATCTGAACCTGCCGGACAAACCTGACCCTGGAGGGTTTTTATTTGGGGTCTGTAATAGGCTTCGGGGCATCCATGAATCCCTCTGAAGTTGTATAAAATTTTAGGTATCTGAGGAGAAGGTCCATAGCTTTGATAAAATTCTCAAAAGGATCCATGATCCAAAAACATGAATCACAGCTCTAGGCCAAAATTCACCAAACCAAAATGGACTGACGTATGCTCAGAGGCGACTTTCACTTATTTAGTCTTAAGTTTCCTAGGCACAAGACTAACAAAGAAATTGAGGCCTAATTGTCACAAGGGTCCCCTCAAGTGACAAGAAGCCTAGAGCCTCAGATGAGGAACATCACGCCTACACAGTGGCGAAAGTAGCACCCTGCAAAAGGGGACTCTGGTTAAAATGGAGAGGGCTGGGAAGGGAACATGGAGAAAGTAAACTAATGGTTGAGGTGGTAGGCTGGCTATCTGAAATGTTTCTTCCTCCTTAAGTGACAGTAATGATGGTATGTTGGATATGCAACAAATACAACTTTAAGGTAGCTTATCCCTTTCCAAACAGAAGAACAGTGCCCCCACCAATGAGGGGCATTGTCTCTTGAGGGATTTCCTCTGCCCCCTTCAAAGCACTGTCTTACTAGGAAATAATAGTGAAAAATGAGAACTAGTTCCTGCCAGGTTAGACATAGGGGTGAACAGATATTGCCTGAGATCCCAGCGAATGGCTGCCTCCTGGTGGTCCAGCTTCTAGGGCCAGAACAAACTGAAGAACTTTAGACCCAGCAAGGATGGTCCTAGAAAGCTGGAGTCCCAGGGAGGGCCTTCTAAGATGCCACATAGCCATCTGACCTCCAGCAGGAACAGACTCGTCCAGGACGCTAACCTCAGGAAACCAGGCCGGTGCTGGTGTGGGTGCTCCTATGAAGAGCTAAACAATGACCAAAGGGAAAGGAAAGGTTCTTGTTGATATCAAACGCTGATCAGAATCCTCACCTAAAATTTAGATGGGAAAGCAGGACATTTTTAAAAATATATATCTTATTGATTTTTTACAGAGAGGAAGGGAGAGGGAGAAACATCGATCAGCTGCCTCCTGCAAACCTCCTGCTGGGGATGTGCCCGCAACCGGAATCGAACCTGGGACCCTTCAGTCCGCAGGCCGACACTCTATCCACTGAGCAAAACCATTTAGGGCAGCAGGACATTTTTTAAATAAAGAAGCAAACAATAATTAAGCACCTTTTATTAAAATTCCCAGGGATTTTTCTGAAGGTGTATAACAATGAACAATTGATTCCGTTGGGCTGTTTTTGTTTATTTGTTAACCTTACCCGAGGATATTTTTTTCCATTGATTTCTAGAGTGGAAGGGAGAGAGGGAGGGGGGCAGAGAGTGAGAAAGAAACATTGATGTGAGAGAGACACATCAACAGGCTGCCTTCCGCATGCACCCCAACTGGGGCCTGGGATGAACCGTGACTCCTCGGGGTGAGGGCTGATGTTCCAGCCATTGAGCAACACTGGCCAGGGCTGGCCTGTTCTTTTTTTTTTTTTTTTTAAATATATTTTATTGATTTTTTACAGAGAGGAAGGGAGAGAGACAGAGAGTTAGAAACATCGATGAGGGAGAAACATCGATCAGCCGCCTCCAGCACATCTCCCACTGGGATGTGCCCGCAACCCAGGTACATGCCCCTGACCGGAATCGAACCTGGGACCCTTCAGTCCGCAGGCCGATGCTCTATCCACTGAGCCAAACCGGTTTTGGCTGGCCTGTTCTTTTTATATCAACTTCCTAAACAAATGTTTAGAACACTTTGGGTATTATCAAATTCTACATTATCAAAGATTCTATAACATTTGCAAGGCTGTATTTATAAAAGTGGGAAAATAGACAAATCCATCCTACATAATAAAGAGCTAATATGCTAATTAGACCAGTGGGCAAGGGGCAGGGCCAGCAAGCCATGGCAGTCCCGGCATGCGCCCCCCCCCTTCCCCTTCTGCAGAGGCAGCTGCAGGGGAGCAGGCCTAAGCCACAGTTGGACATCCCCCAAGGGCTCCCAGGCTGCTAGAGGGATATCTGACTGCCAGCTTAGGCCCAATCCCCCCAGGGAGCGGGCCTAAGCTGGCAGGTGGACATCCCCTGAGGGATCCCAGACTGCAAGAGGACGCAGGCTGGCTCAGGGCCCCCCTGGGTGCATGAATTTTTGATAACTAAACCACAAGACCTGGAAGCCCACTGATGGTGCATGACTCAGGTGTGTACAGAGGCAGGACACATCACCATCCCTATGAAACCAGTTGCTTTTTGAGAGAGAGAGAGAAAGAGAGAGAGAGAGACAGACACACCAATCGGCTGCCTTCCGTACATGCCCCGACCGACCAGGAATCGAAGCCACAACCCAGGCATGTGCCCTCAATGGGAATCGAACCAACAACCTCTTAGTGCATGGGACAACGCTCCAACCAACTGAGCCACTCTGGTTGGGCCAGCTGCTTTTTTTTTATTATTGTTAATCCTCAACCGAGGTTATTTTTTCCCCATTATTTTTAGAGAGTGAAAGGGAAGAGGAAAGATAGAGAAAGAAGACATCAATTGGTTGCCTCCAGGGGTCAAACCTGCAACCAAGGCACATGCCCTTGACCAGAATCAAAACCAGGACCTTTCGGTCCACAGGTCGACTCTAACCACTGACCCAAACCGGCTAGTGCTGGGCCAGTCGCTTTTTTAAAGTCCCAGGATTCTCAGTGATAGAAAGGGACGAACCCTGAGCCACATACACCCCAGAGCACAGATTTGGCAAAAGATTTGCTAAATAGATCCCAGGGACTTCTAACCTGGCAGTATTCTCCCAAACTACTACTCACAGGTGCTCACCAAATATCCTCCACTCATATTCTTAGAACTGCCTCACACTCCGTAACTGAAACCAGATTCCTAAATCGCAGCAAAAAACCTCTTCAGATTAAGAAAGAAGATTCTGCCCTCCTTTGTGTTTGGGGAGAAAAAGAATCGGGCTGAACGGATACTAGTACTCCTCAAGCATGCACTGGTGATATGCTCAGATCACAGCCATGTGCAGAAGAGCACTGTTCTCTGTGTCAGGAAGCAGGGGATCCTGGGAGCCCAAGTTTGTTCCTAGTGAGTGACTGAGCCACAACTGCCCTGACAGCTGCATCTTGGTGGTTCCTCTGGACCCCAGGCAGGGTGGCTGGCTCCACCCCCACCATCAGTCACCTTCCCACCAGGAACCTGTCAGCACTTACCATTTTGAGCATATGACTTCTTCTCGCTCACCTCCTCCGCGAGCTCACACATGTCGCTGTAGGCCCGGGCCAGGCGCCAGAGAAAGTCTTGCCGACTTCCATACTACAGACCAAACAGAAAGGGATGGAGGCCCTTCTTCCCACCGAGAACTGGGGCTCTGGCCTTCCCACACCCTACGCTGGAGCGTGCACGCTAGTGTGTTAGATGCCAAACTGACATTACATCGGTTTTATGCATGGCCCTCCACCCCCATGTGACCTCCCTTTTCTTGGGCTAACTTTGGGGCGTTTTCACTCGAATGAGCATCAGTTCTGCAGTGAACCTGAGGGAAAGGGAATTGCCGTTGAAATCCCTGGTGTTGGAACCTTCAAGTGCGATAGGCAGCTTGGGCTCTGCCTCAAGGGAAATAAAAGGACATTCCAGTTCTCTCCACATCTCCCTCTACTGAGGGGTGGAGCTCTTGCCCTAAAAATAGGAGGCAGAGACCTGCCCTCAGGAGGAAGCTCTGGAGCAGGCATAAACCTGGGCGCCTAGGGCCGCATGTAGCCCCTTGGAAGAGGAGGTACAGCCCTGGCGGGGGGTGAAGGGTTGAGGGGGGGAAGGTGCGGCACCAGCCGTCTCACCCCCATTTTCCTCCCCGTTGTCACCTTGCAGGGTCAGTAACCACAGGGCCTGCTCCCATTCCCTAGGAGTCCGCAGGGAGGGAGGGAGGGAGGGGAGGACAGGCAGCAGCTGGAGCCTCACCGCTAGTTTGTTGTTGAGCAGCAGCTGGAAGCCCTCCCGCTTGCGCTGCTCTCCGCCCTGGTGCAGCTCGTCAGCCTGCAGCAGGAGGGGCAGCACGTCCTCCAGGCCAGGGGAGCCGTCAGCCTCCAGGGCTCTGGGAACTGGGCCTGAAGCCACCTCTGCCGCCAGGTCCAGAGAATCCTTTCTCCCCATCTTCACGGTCTCGCAGCTCGCTTCATCTTCCCCGTCTTCAGTCTCCCTGTCGGAATCCCGCTCATAGTCAGACTCAGCATTCGCTGTTGTGTACCTGTGGCAGAGAATGTAAGTTACAGTCAAAGGAGGGGACCACCAGCCTTGGAGCCCGAGGTCTGTCCCTTACCCACAAAGAGAGGCTCTCCATGACACTGTCCAGAAAACCAAATAAGAACCGTCCCCCCACTTCCTTAGAGGTCTAGGCAAAAACTAGTCCTCTCAAGAAAGCTTCCTGTGGGGACTATGGGCGGGAAAATGGTTTGGGAGAAGAGCTCTGGGGGCACTGTGACAGTCGGGGGCCATTAGAACGCCCTGTTCAGCTACTATCCAGTCTGCCAGGAAATAGAGAAAAGCAAAAAGCCCACAAAGGTCTGTACCAAATGTTGCCAGTTGAATTAAAAGGACATTTTTGCCCTGTCTGGTGGCTTAGTCGTTTGGAGCTTCATCCCACTGGAGGCAATCAATGTATGTTTTTCTCTCTCCTTCCTCTCTCTCTCTCTCCAAAAAAAACCAATAAAAACATCCTTGGGGCCCTGGCCCGTGTGGCTAAGCGGTAGAGTGTGGGCCCAAGCCCTGAAGGGTCAAGGGTTTGATTCCCTGTCATGGGCATATACCTGGGTTGCGGGTCAATCCCAGGGCCTAGTCAGGGAACGTGCAGGAGGCAACCAATCGATGTGTCTGTCTCTTTCACATCAATGTTTCTCACTCTCTCCCGCCCGCCCACCCGTCCTCCCTTTCTCCCTTCCCTCCCTCCCCCTTCCACTCTCTAAAAAAAAAGGAAAAAATATCTTCAGTTGAGGATTCTCTCTCTCTCACACACACACACACACACACACACACACACACCACATATCCTCAGGTGAGGAGGTGAGGATTTTAACAAATTTTTAAGGAAATTATTTTTCTATCGTTTGTTTATTTTTATTTTTAATATATTTTTATTGATTTCAGAGAGGAAGGGAGAGGGAGGGAGAGAGAGAGAGAGAAACATCAATGAGGAGACAGAATCATTCATTGATCGGCTGTCTCCTGCACACCCCTTACTGGGGATCAAGCCCACAACCTGGGCTTGTGCCCTTGACCAAAATTGAACCTGGGACCCTTCAGTCTGCAGGTAGTATGATTGCTTTAATGAGCATATGCAAGGTATCCCAAAATATGTATACACAATTTAACAGCTGATAACTCACTTAATTTTCACTCCTTTTTAGGTTTAACTGATTTGAAATAATGGGTGAAGCCAATTTAAGCTTTGAACAAAGAAAATTTATCCACTAGACTTTTTTATGGGGATACATAAAGTTTACAGTACAAATCCGGCAACAGTTGATGAATTGAGGGCACACAAATACCAAACAAAATGATTCCCTCTTTTTTTATTTGTTTTGTTTTGTTTTGTTAATATTCACCCAAGCATGTTCTTCCATGGACTTTTAGAGAGAGTGGGAGGGGAGGGAGAGACAGAGAAACATCAGTGTGAGAGAGATACATCGATTGGTTGTCTCCCACACAGGCCCCAAGCTGGGGCTGGGGATCAAGCCTGCAACCCAGATACATGCCCTTGACCTGGAATCGAACCCTCAACCCTCTGGTGTGTGGGCCAGTGCTCTAACCACAGAGCAACACTATATTCTTATAAATAAAAAATAAATGAATGTTTAAGATTAAAACTTTAGCCCTGGCTGGGTAGCTCATTTGGTTAGAGTGTTGTACACCAAAGTTATGGGTTCAATCCCCAGTCAGGGCACATACAGGAATCAACCAAATGAATGCATAAATAAGTGGAACAACAAATTGATCTTTCTCTCTCTCAAATCAAATAAATAATTTTTTAAATAAAGATAAAAACTTTCATGTAGGTGGAGCTGATCTCCTGAGCTAAATGGCACACCAGGCTCAGGGTTGGTCGACCTTTTTTGCTTTATCAGCCAAAGGCATCTGTCAGAACCAGCATGGGCGGGTGCCAGCCTCTGAGGCATGGGCAGCCACAGATATCCACATTTTCTTTCTCCATTCAATGTGTGCCTCTATCCAAGCCAGCCAGCAAACCTAAACTACAACAGGAATAGCCCTTGGAAACCTTTGCAATTGCTAGAGGTGGGGTGAGGGCCATTTGCAGGTAGAAGCAGGAGAGAAGGAAGGTGCAAGCAGAACCCCCTGGGAAGGTATCTCGGGGCCACCATAAGCCCGGGAGCCCCAACCTCGATTCCCCACTGAGGAGGAAGCCAGGTTTCTCTCAGTTGTTGGCCTATACCCGCAGCTGATTAGGGTTTTTCCTAACCGCCGACTGAATCAGACAGAAACAGCAGGGGAGAAGGTAAGGCTTCCAGGGGCCAGAATCAGACACCAGAGAGGCCTCTGGACGGAGTTGAAGGAAAAGCAGGTTTGACAAGCCACAAGGTTCTGAAGCATAGGGAGGACCTTCAGGTGGTAACCTGCCTCCATCCTGGAATGAAAGGTCCCTATTGCTGGAGCAAAACAGAACTGAAGGAGAGATGTGGGCTGAACGCTGGAGGCCAGAAAGCCAGACGTGGTAAGGAGGCAGGTTCCATCCAGAAAGCACCAGGTGAGCAATCCACGCCGACTGCTTACAGAGGAGCTTCCAGAATCCGCTAACAAAGGGGCCCTAGTAACATCTACCATAGGAACTGACAACTTCACCCTGCTTTTTAAGAACTTACCAAACATCTTTCTCCTCTAGCAATTTGCAGTAAAAACTTGAGAAATTAAAGGGACAAGGCAAAGTGGCATCAGATTTCACAATCAACCTGAGTGGTGATGAGTGAGGCTGCACAGGGGCATCCTAGAGAAACCCAGCAATTCATGGGGCCTGGACAATAACCTCCCTACTCAGCCCGGCCAGGCCCAACGGCAAATGGGTGAGCGGTTCTCTGGGGGAGAACTTGAGTCTCATCAACTCTAGTTGCTAGAAAGAAGGGGAGACCCCATTCCCTGCTGGATTGAAGGCTGTCTTGGCCAATCAGGAGTCTCCCAGGAGGGACCCCTGCTCTTATGCTAGAGCACAGGCATCAACAGTCTCCAGGGAGCTGAGCCAGGAGGAAAAGTCCTACAATTTGTGATCCCTCTGGGTCCTAAAGGCTAAGGAGAAAGAGAGGTCAGGAGGGGGAGGGGCCTTTGCCACCCACAGAGAGGTGGTAGGGCAGGGAGGCTCCAGCAAGGCTGGCACAGTGAGGAGGCCTTTTACTGCACCTCAGCCCCACTTTGAGCAGCTCTGCCTCACTAATTTACAGGCCTGCTGCCTGGCACACAGTGGGCAGGCAGACACTTGCTGAGTGAGCACTGACCTCAGCCCCATGGGCTTCCAGGATTTGAGAGGGATCACGTGCCAGAGCTATATGGGCTGCCGTCCCTACAGTCACATGCTCTCACACCCCTTGGACCACCATCCCAACCCTTGCAGAAATCCACGAGAGAGAGGGGGTGGCCCTCTTGTTGAATATGCCAGGGAGCTTTGAGGTCAGCAAGGGACTGGCAGAGACCTCTGGAAAGGCCATTGGGATCTCTACACTCAGGCAGAACACTGTTCCCACAGTGGGCCGAGAATCCAAGGCTCCCTGGGAGCAGGAAGCCCAGAGCTATCCCACTCCCTGAGTGATCAAGGACTGTTACACATGTCTTCCTCCTGGCGATTAAGTTCTTTCCTTGAACTCCTAAGCCCCATGAGAGGGCTGAGCTGGAGCATTCAAAGACAAGCAGGTGTGGACTCTGACCCTGGGACCTCCCCGTGGAGTGAGATAGCACCAGCCTAGATGAGGTGGTAAATGCCAAAGGAGATGAGATGGGAGGCAGTCCCTCTGGGCTGGGATGCCGAAGGCTTGCTGGAGGGCTGGTGTTTCAGGGTGAGTCTGGTTTTTACAGGGAGGGAACTAAAGCTGTGTTTGCTCCAATGCTCAGGGAACAAGCCCACGGACCCACACTGACTCTGCCTCTGCCACATTCAGTCAGTCCTCTGGGGACTCGAAGTTACTAACTTATTTTGGGAATGAAAGGTCCTGCAGCTTCCAGGGGACTCGAGTAGCCCATCAGATATTCTTATCCTTTCATCCCTCAAACAGGCACTCCTTGCCCCGGACCCACATGTTCAAAGTCATTCCAGAGTTTGAGGTCTCCCATAACTTCCCCTTGACCTATATGGCAGTGACCATGGCAAAATAATTACCCACTATGGCCACTGCCCCAGATGGCAGCCAGCTAAACCAGAGTCTTGCTTCACACACCCCATTCCCTTCCACACGTCACACAATCAGTCGTGGGGCTGAGCCACTGGAGCTATAATTAAGAAAGCCACCCTTCCTCCCATCCCATCACAGGCGGCTGGAAGGCCTGTCCTGTCCTGCCCCTTACGGGGGGCCCCGGTGAGCACCCACAAGCTTCCCTGGTTAGCAGAAGTTTGTTGAACTCCTCAGAAATCATCAAAAGCCTGAGTTCTCCATCCTGATCTTGGGTAGATCTGTGACCTCTCCTGTTCTACCTCTGAGAAAGCTCAACATCAGTTCCCCACCCACGTGACCTGCTTCCTTGGGTGCATAAAGATGCTCCTAAGTCTCAGGGTCCATTAGCAACCACTCTCTCCTTTCAATCCAGATGTTCCTTTATGTCAGATAGTCCCTTTCTGCCCCTCCTCTAAAACAGCCCACCGGAAGCGCTCAGCCCAGAGTTATTAGGTAAACTGAACACAGACAACAGAGATCAGACAACCCAGGCATCAGTAGCCATGAATGGAGGACTAAAGTTCTATTAAGACTTGCTTCTTTCTTTTATTTTATTAATTTTTAGAGAGAGGAATGGGGGGGGGGGGGAGAAACTCCCATGTGAAAGAAAAACATAGATCAGTTGCCTTCCCCAGGTGCCCTGACCTGGAATCGAACTTACAACCTGGGTATGTGCCCTGACCCGGAAGCAAAGCCGCCTTTTGGTGTATGGGACAATGTTCCAACCAACTAAGCCACACCGGCCAGGGAAAGACTTCACTTGTTTCAAAAGGCATCTGAGCAATAACCAAATCCAGCACCAGTGCCCAATGGCAGTGACGTGGAAAGAGAGAGTAATACTATTCTTAATTTTCTTAGAAAGCCAAAGAATAGAGGCAGAAGAATGGCCCACACAACGCTGAAATCTCTTGAATGCGATGTACTGAACACACTGTACTGTGGGCAGTGAGCTGTGGCAGCTCTTAGTCCATGGGAGGAACTCCGAGGCTGCATGGGGCCCGTCTTCCTGTGAAGGCCCTTCTGTGCCCTGATGACCAAGCCGTACCTCAGATCACAGACCCTCACACCGCTGCAGATGAGCCAGCTGACCCTGGACCGGGCAGTTGTACAACCCTGGGCAAGGCATCACACCTTGCTAAACCTCAAGTCTGCTCTGAGAAACAGAAACACAGCATCTACCCCATAGAATTCTTGTGAGGATTAAGTCAGAAAATACCTCCAAAGTGCTTAGTACCATGCCTGTCACAGAACGAATAACCAGTAGTTAATACTATAATGTGTTTCAGCTAAAGAGAGTGCTGCAAAGTCCCCCGAACGGCCTGTTTATAGCTGAATCCGACATCCTGACCCAAGAGAAGGCTTGGGTATTCTCTGCGCCAATCTTTTTCTCGAGGAGGAAGAGAGGTCAGCCTCTAGATGCGCGCGCACACTACCTGGATCGCTGGAGCTGAGCAGCAAACAAGGGCCGAAGCTGCCAGGACAGCATCAAGTATTACAACAAAGGTGCTCATCCAGGCTTCTTGCTTGGGACCAAAGTTTCAAAATGGCACTAGTGGTTTCAAGTCGAAAGCTTCAGCCTGACCGACTTTGGCGGCTGCCCACGAGGTTCCTGCCTGCTGCCCCATCTCACAGCCAGGCCTGTGGTCAGACTCGCTGGGCCACCAATTACTCGGACAGTCACCTCCCACCTTAAAGCTGACAAGGAAGCCAGCCTCTCCTGTGGGAAGAGGAGCGTATCCAGGGGAAGGGGCGCACACTCAGGGAAGGAAGCAAAGTTCTTGTGATAACACAGGAAAATGCTCAATTCGTGTTGCTAAATGGCTAGAGCAGTGGTTCTCAACCTTCTGGCCCTTTAAATACAGTTCCTCATGTTGTGACCCAACCATAAGATTATTTTCGTTGCTATGTCATAACTGTAACGTTGCTACTGTTATGAATCGTAATGTAAATATCTGATATGCAGGATGGTCTTAGACAACCCCTGTGAAAGAGTGGTCATTCGACTGCCAAAGGGGTCGCGACCCACAGGTTGAGAACCGCTGGGCTAGAGCATTGGCCTGTGCACTAAAGGGTCATGAGAAGGGTTTCGGGTTTGATTCCAGTCAAGTGCACATATTGGGTTGCAGGTTTGGCCCCGGTCAGGGTGTGTGCGAGGCAGCCGGTCCATGTGCCTCTCTCACACTGATGTTTCTCTTTCTCCCTCTCTCCCTTCCATTCTCTCTGAAAAGCAATGGAAAAATATCCTTGGGTGAGGATTAATAAAACAAAAGTTGGTAACATTATAGAGAAAAATATAAATAAAAAACATACAATAACAATGTAAAAAACAAACCTACTCAGAGGAAAATAATAGATGCAAGCAATAACCATTGTTAACATTTCTATTTGTCTGGATGACATAAGGTGGATGATTTTTCTCATTTCAACTGTTCTGTATTTGTTTATACCAGGGGTGGGAACCTTTTTCTGCCAAGGACTATTTGGATATTTATAACATCATTCACAGGCCATACAAAATTATCAATTTAAAAGTTAGCCGGGAGAACCAAGATGGCGGCATAGGTTAACGCCGGAGTTTGCTGCTTTGAACAACTACTTCAAAAGTGAAACTAAAAGACGGAACAGACGTCACCCAGAACCACAGGAACGTTAGCTGAGTGGAAGTCCTACAACTAGGAGGAAAGAGAAACGCATACGGACACTCAGAGGAGGCGCAGTGCTGAAGTCAAATTCTGAGGTGTGGAGTGCATGGAGCGGGCTGGCGGCGGAGGGCGCAGTTGGCATTTTCAATCGGGAGGGAGTCGCAGACTCTGAGCTCCAGATCCGGGCGAGTCTTTGGGGACCCAGACTCAAACGGGAGAAGCGGGACTGTCTGGCTTCGGTCAGAGCGAGTGCAGCTTTCTCTCCGAGGTTTGCAGCGGGTGCTGGGACTCAGAGAGGCAGAGCCCCTGGAGACAGGACTGAGAGCCGCCATAACTGCTCTCTCCGGCCCACCCTGTTGATCCTGTGCGACCCGCCCCGCCCAAGCCCTGCACACAGGCATTTGCCGGATAGCCTCAGGCAAAGGCTAGATTAGCACCTCCCTAGAGGACAGAAGTTCTCTCACTGCAGACACAGCTGATTCTCACAGCCACTTGGCCTGGAGGTCTCTGGTATTAGCTACAACAAACAAAATGCGGAGACAAAGAAACAGGACAAAATTGTCAATGGAAGATATAGAGTTCAGAACCACACTTTTAAGGTCTCTCAAGAACTGTTTAGAAGCCGCCGATAAACTTAATGAGATCTACAAGAAAACTAATGAGACCCTCGATGTTATATTGGGGAACCAACTAGAAATTAAGCATACACGGACTGAAATAACGAACATTATACAGACTCCCGACAGCAGACCAGAGGAGCGCAAGAATCAAGTTAATGATTTGAAATGCGAAGAAGCAAAAAACACCCAACCGGAAAAGCAAAATGAAAAAAGAATCCAAAAATGCGAGGATAGTGTAAGGAGCCTCTGGGATAGCTTCAAGCGTACCAACATCAGAATTATAGGGGTGCCAGAAGATGAGAGAGAGCAAGATATTGAAAACCTATTTGAAGAAATAATGACAGAAAACTTCCCCCACCTGGTGAAAGAAATGGACTTACAGGTCCAAGAAGCGCGGAGAACCCCAAACAAAAGGAATCCAAAGAGGACCACACCAAGACACATCATAATTAAAATGCCAAGAGCAAAAGATAAAGAGAGAATCTTAAAAACAGCAAGAGAAAGAAACTCAGTTACCTACAAGGGAATACCCATACGACTGTCAGCTGATTTCTCAACAGAAACTTTGCAGGCCAGAAGGGAGTGGCAAGAAATATTCAAAGTGATGAATACCAAGAACCTACAACCAAGATTACTTTATCCAGCAAAGCTATCATTCAGAATTGAAGGTCAGATAAAGAGCTTCACAGATAAGGAAAAGCTAAAGGAGTTCATCACCACCAAACCAGGATTATATGAAATGCTGAAAGGTATCCTTTAAGAAGAGGAAGAAGAAGAAGAAAAAGGGAAAGATACAAATTATGAACATCAAATATGCATCTATCAACAAGTGAATCTAAGAATCAAGTGAATAAATAATCTGATGAACAGAATGAACTGGTGATTATAATAGAATCAGGGACATAGAAAGGGAATGGACTGACTATTCTTGGGGGGGAAAGGGGTGTGGGAGATGCGGGAAGAGACTGGACAAAAATCGTGCACCTATGGATGAGGACAGTGGGTGGGGAGTGAGGGCAGAGGGTGGGGCGGGAACTGGGAGAAGGGGAGTTATGGGGGGGGGGGGGAAGAGGAACAAATGTAATAATCTGAACAATAAAGATTTAATTAAAAAAAAAAAAAAAAGTTAGCCGGCTCTGCGGCCAAACATTACTTAACTCACCCCTAATGCCTTGGCAGGGCCAGACCACATGATTTCATGGGCCTTATACAGCCCTTGGGCCAGATGTCCCCTGTGGGAAACTGATACAGGGTTAAGCCTCGGACTGACCTGTTGGCAAAGTCACAAACAAGTCCTAGCTTAGAGGGCACAGTCCTCTTAGCATAATTAGGCTTGACCTTGTAACACTCCCTAGATCTTATCTGGGAATCTAATGGGCTGAGGAAGTGCAGGAAGTATAACCATGGTGTAAACAAGTGAAACTCACAAGAAAAGTGTAACTTTGGTAACCACTACCTTGTTTACCGCTCACTATAAAAAGCTTGGTGAGGCCTGAGCACAGTGGAAGTCCTTCCTCTTGAGTTGGACTTGCCGCCTGGTCCCCCAATATTCCCAAATTACCTAGTGTCTTTTCTTTTTCATTTGTTGTGCGGCTCCTCTTCCAGACCCGAACCCTGAACCACGCAGGACATGGAGGGAAACACTTACGACAGTCCCCCACCCCTGATTCATACCCTTACTTTGTTCCAAAAATTATTTCTGGCAGCTTGGTGTGAACTTTCCATTGGTAAGCACTGCTTTCACAACATGTAACCTGGCTGGAGCCACAGCTGCCTCCAGGAGAGGCCTTACCCGCCTTCGCTCTCCGCGTCTGTGAACGTGCCTCCCGAGGTGGCTGTGAAGTAGACAGAGCTGGAGCCGGTGGAGTCGCTCCTCTCTCGGGCAAACGGGAACCGTCGCCGCCGAGCCACCCTCTGGTTCTCTTCCATGTGGGATCTGAAAAGCACGGTGGCTTAGGCCCATCCAGCCTCTTCCCCTCACCATGAGGGAGCCTCTTCTACCGCACCTCATTAAGGGGCCAGGAGCAGAGAAAATCCTGGGTCTCGGCCCTGGCCAGGTCGCTCAGTTGGTTAGATGTCATCCGGCACACCACGGTTACGTGTGGTCACTCATGAATGCACGAATAAGTGGAACAAATCGATGTTTTTCTCTCGTCCTCTCCCCATCCTCCCCTCTAAAATCAATAAATTAAGAACATATATTTTAAGAAAATCCTGGGTCTCTGCACTCAAGAGAACAAGGGCAGCTCTCTGGATAGACCAGGGCAGACCAGGTTAGTCAGAACAACGCGTTTCAGCTGCTACGACAGATTACAAAGGCCCAAAAGCAGCAAGGAACTTGCTGGCAGCAAGGCCAGCTTCCCTGCCAACTAGGTGAGGAGCTGTAGAGCTGGCTTCCTCCTTGGAGACAGACAGTGAAGGCCAGAACACAGCTCAGCTGAAAAAGCTGTAGAGGCCGGGGCCAAGGCAGGAGAGGAGGCTGATTACTCACCGGAACTCCCCAACAATCTGCCCAGCAAGCCCCTGCAGGCCGCCCCTCAGCTCCTCCACCTCCCGCCGCAGCGCCACCAGATTGGCCAGCACGAAGTCCAGGCGGTCCAGCACCATCTCCTGCCCTTCTGGTGGGAGGCTGGGCAGCACCGCAGCATCTCCAGCTTCCCCTGGGGCCGCTCGCAATGGCCTCACTGAAGGAAGGAGGACAGGAGACGTGATGTCCATGGGACATAGTGAAGGCACATGTTCACAGCTGTCTTGTTAACAAGTCCCAAGTAATTATCCAGAAAAAGATCAAGGTCCCGATCCATAAACAAGAGCCCTCTGTTCCAGGACCCTCCCACATCAACCTGTGGCAGGATAACACACCAGGCCAGATGAAAAAAAATGCTTGCAAGAAAAAATAAACATAAAATAAAATACTTGCAAGAGCCCTAACTCAGTGGATAGAGCATCAGCCTGCGGACTCAAGGGTCCCAGGTTCGATTCCAGTCAAGGGCATGTACCTTGGTTGCGGGCACATTCCCAGTGGGGAGTGTGCAGGAAGCAGCTGATTGATGTTTCTCTCTCATCGATGTTTCTAACTTTCTATCCCTCTCCCTTCCTCTCTGTAAAAAAATCAATAAAATATATTTTAAAAAATGCTTGCAAGAGTGAGAGTCCTCAAAGTCAGGACAGTCGCCTTGCTAAAATGAAAGAAAAACCTGTATCTGACTACAGGCAAACCTCGGAGACATTGCGGGTTTGGTTCCAGACCACTGCAATAAATCAATTTTCACAATAAAGTTATTCGTAATATTTTGCTAGTGAAGATTTTTTTTTGGGGGGGTGGGGGATGCAATGTCTGTGAAGCACTATAAAGTGAAGCACAATAAAATGAGGTATGCCTGTATATAATGCCCAAATATCTGTCAATACCAACCAAACAGCAAAACTAAAATTGAGTTCACTCAAATCCTTATCTTTCACTTCACAGAGAATAGCAAAGAACACAGCTCCTTTCAAGAACTTCTTTTACTGTCATCAGAGAGCGGCAAAGAGGAAAGGTACAGTGGGAAAAGCCCATCAAAAAACGTTGGAGGGCGGGAAGCAGGTGGAGGGGGGCAATGAGGGGGAAGGAGGGACATCTATAACACTCTCAACAGTAAAGACTTAATTTCAAAAAAGACATTGGAAAAACAGTATTACCAAGATCTGAATTGAGCTCTACATAAACTCCAACAGTAAATGCTAGTAAACAGAGAGCTACTACCTAAGGCAATTTTACTGGAAAATGTAAAAACAGGAAAGAAACGAGGGTGGCAGAACCCACAGTCCAGGAAGCACAAATCCGTTAAATCTAGTAACAGTCTAGGCCAGATTACAATACACATCCAACAGTACTCAAGACTGGAGACAAGACGGTCCCTGGGAACAGAGCCACTTTCTCCCAACCTCAGCAAACCACAACTGCTGAGAAATTACAAAACACAAGGAAAATGAAAGAAAGACAAGCATACAATAGGTGACTATCAGGTTATAAAATGCTGACAAACGTTACAATTTAAAATGATAACTCTTGCCCAGCAGGTGTGGCTCAGAGATTGAGCGTCAACCTATGAACCAGGAGGTGACAGTTCAATTCCTGGTCAGGGCACATGCCTGGGTTTCAGGGATCCCTGGTATAGGAGGCAGCTGATCAATGATTTCTTTCTCTTCATTGTTTCTATCTCTCTCCCTTCCTCTCTGAAATCAATAAAAATATATATTTTTAAAAGATAATTCTTTGAAGACTCTTCTAAAGCTAAATTTTCAAAACCACTTGGCATTTGGTTATCAGAGAAAAACTCATTTCCAATTAACATGGGGTGAGATTCTCTGAAAACTCCACTATTACAGGAACATGAAGTTTGAACCAGCCCTTTGCTCAAATGAGTTAATTTAACATGAAAGTTTTGCAAAACTGAAAGCACTACCCATTACAGCTGTGGCTGGCTTCCACCCATATTCAGCTTCATTGCAAGTAAGCTCACCCGCAGCCCCATGGCATGTGAAGTTCATGGGACGGGGTGACCAGGCCAATCCTGCCTCTTACTCTGTGACAACCTCGGGAAGGTTACACAATCTTTCTTAATCTTGATTTCATCATAAGAAGGATTAAAACACTTGGACTAGGTAGTCTCCAAGATCCCTACATTCTAATATGTAATTTAACACGTGAGCCTCAGGACTTTTAATTCCTACAAGACTTGTTTTTCCTTTTGCTTTTTTTTTTTAACTCTTCCTCTACTTATTAAACACCTCACCCAACACTAAGCAAGCGTCTTTAATATATATATATAGCACCACTGTGGCCAAAACCAAAAGTGAAAGCTACACAGCCTTTTCACAATATACTTTCCTGGGATTACAGGGGAAAGAGTACAGAAGAGGGAGAATGCTTTCCTTTTCAATAAGCTTTCCAAGAAGGTGAAACTCTCAGGCACCCGCACCCGCACCCGCTGTCCCGTCCCATAGGCTCTGCTAGGGCAGGCTGCATCCCAGACCCATCCACCAGCCGTGACTGCGGCCTCAGAGGACCGGCTCCTACCCTGGCGTCTGGGCTCTGAAGTCTGCGTGACGTCCAGTGAGTTGGGCAGGAGCTGGTTCTGGCCATGGCGCTGGGTCCGCTTCCACCGCTGTCTGTACAGGGCGTACAGGAATCCGAGGCCCGCGGCGGTGCCCAGCAGCAGTCCCAGCCCGGAGCGGGCGCTGCCCGGGCTCGGCATGATGCACCTGCAGCCCGCGGGAGCCGCCGCGAGCAGGCGGGCGGGGGGAGAGGTTCGTGAGCGTGGTCCACAACCCCACGAACCCCTGGAGATAGCTCCGTGCCCAGACCCTGAGCGCCCAATTACCTTCACCCCAGCCTGGACCCCAAGACTTCCGCCAGCCCCGAGCCGGACTGCCGCGCCTCTCACACAGCGTGGAAGCAGCCTCCCCTCCAACACGCCCCCTAGCCCTGGTCCCGAGTCAGGTTCCTGGGCTTCCACACCCTCCGCTCCAGCCTCAGGGCCCGCAGATCACACACCCGCCGCGCTGGCCGCAAACGCCTGGCCGCCCCCGCGCCCTCTGAAGGGACCTGGCCTTGCAGGAAAGAAACTTAGACCCTCACCCGGCCGCTCAACACCCGGGGAGCAGTCGCCGCCGCCTCACGCTGTCAATGATCATGACGTCATTAAGCGGCGCCATCTGCCCCCGCTTGCTGTCGGGAAGGCGCCGTGAGATGACCGCACTGGGCTGCGCCTCCCGCCCAAGTTTTTCCCAGGGGCGGGGCCACAGTGCGCCCGAGGGGCGGGGCCACAGTGCGCCCGAGGGGCGGGGCCACAGTGCGCCCGAGGGGCGGGGCCCGCAGAGCGGCGGGAAAGGGGCGCGGAGTCGCAGCGAGAGGCAGACGCTGACTTACTGGGGCGATGCTCAAGCAGAAACCCCGGTATGGCCGCTGAGTTACCATTTCTCTCCGGTCACACCTGCTGTTCGCGTCTGCTGTTGCTTCTGCCTGAATGACCCATTCTCTACCTGGAAAACGCCATCCCCTCCTCACCTATTCTTGACAGTCTGTCCTAACTCCGACTCCATTTATTTCGGCTTATTATTTATGCATTTTTATTCAAACCATTTGCTAAACACTAGACAATAGCGCTTTTTTACATGTTCAACTTGGAACATGTAAACTATTGGTTGGCCACAAGAGGTGCCTGAGTCCCCAGGGCCAACTTCTTCAAAACTCTTACCTTGCTCTTTGATTACAAAATCTGCATTATTAACCGGTTAATACGTCAATAACACGGATTAACGATTAACCGGTTAATAATGCGGATCAACCATTAAACCGTTAATAATAGGGATTAACTGATGGGGCAGAGGCCATGTGCTCAGAAAAGTGCCTTCTTCCTGAGCCCAGGCCCCTGCTGGCCACCCCCAGGATTTAACAAGACCCGACTTGTGCCTGGCCAATCGGCAGGGCCCACAGCCAGCTCCCTCCCCTCACTATTAAAGCCCTGATTTTCTCATGGGTCTCACTCGGTTTCCGGTCGCTGCCTCGACTGGAGGCCCGGGTCGGGTTAGCTAACTCAATAAAGGACCTTCTGCTTTTGCATCGGACTGACTCCCTGGCATGGTTTCTTGGGGATCTTGAATTCTGGGCATAACATTAACCATTAACTGGTTAACAATGCGAATCAACCATTAACCGGTTAATAGTGCAGATTTTGTAATCAAAGAAAACATGGTAATTTCAAGAAAAACATCAAAAGTGCTTTATTCAAAGTAATGTCCATCACTAGCTACACATTTCCCCTGAAATTATATTTCAGGTAATGTGTGGATACCGTCCCAATAGAACTTTTCTTGTTTTGAGGCAGACCATTCAGAGACCCAATTTTCCACTTCTTCATACGTTTTGAAGTGCTGCTCAGAAAGTGTGTGTGCCATCGATGGGAACAAGTGGTAATCTGAAGGAGCAAGGTCTGGTGAATATGGCGAGTGGGTTAATACTTCCTTAACTGGTTTTGAAGTGTGTGATGGTGCGTCATCATGAAGCAAAATTACTTTGCCGTGTCTTCTGGCCCATTTGATCATTTCATGATCAAAGCGTGGTTCAAACTGATTATTTGTTGTCAGTAGTGATCAGTATTAACGGTTTCACCTGGTTTTAGAAGCTCATAATACACCATGCCTTCCTGATCCCACCAAATGCAGAGCATTGTCTTCTTTCTGAAGCGATTTGGCCTTGCAGTCGATGTTGATGGTTGACCTGGATCAACCCATGATTTTGTGCATTTGGGATTCTCAAAATAAATTTACTTTTCATCGCCAGTCACAATTCGGTGCAAAAAAGACTTTCTTTTGTGCCATTGAAGCAACATTTTACTGATGACTTTTCAGTTTTCCATTTGTCTTTTGTTCAGTTGATGTGGCACCCATTTTCCTTCCTTTAAAATCTTTCTCATTGCTTGTAAATGATCAAAAATTGTTTGCTGAGCAACGTTTAATCTTTCTGCAAGTTGTTTTTGAGTTTGACACGCATGTTCATCCAATAATGCTTGTAATTGTTGGTCTTCAAACTTTTTCGGTTGACCTGGACGTTCTTTGTCTTTCACACTGAAATCATCACTTTTAAAGCGTTTAAACCAGTGTTCACAAGTATCTTGAGATGGAGCATGTTCACCATAAGCTTCCCGAAGTATACGATAACTTTCAGCAGCACTTTTCTTCAAAATAAAGTAATGAATTAAAACTTCCCACAAATGCTCTCTTTTTGGAATGAAATTCAACATTTTTAAGCGTAAAAATATCTATGATGTTAACAACTTCAGAAAATTTGACATATGAAGTTTTGAAGCTTGCTGTCAATACAACAAAATAGCATACATATCAAATCGCATATATATATCAACATATGTGTAACTCCATTTATTGAAAAATATCCACATTATTAATCGGTACACCTAATATTGTAAATAACGCTGCAACATGCAAAAAAATAATATACATGGAGCCTGAGCTGCTATTCCAGAGACACATCTTATGCCTCAGAACCTTTGGAATGTTAAACAGGGCAAATTAACCTTTGGGCTGGACCTAAAGCAACATTGTAGTACTAAAGAACTTTTTGCAAAGATAACAAGAAAGTGGACTGTTGACTATAGACTGTTGACTACTGGACTGTTGACTATAGACTGAAAATCAACAACATTGTTTAGAATTAGCAGTACTATATTAGCTTATCCTTCTATTGATATACTTTCCCCCTTTCACAAATACCCCTTGCCTTGGTTTCCTAATCAGAATATTATTATTATTATTATTATTATTATTATTATTATTATTATTACTAGAAGCCCGGTACACAAAAATTTGTGCACTGGGGGGGTCCCTCAGCCCAGCCTATGCCCTCTCGCAGTCTAAGACCCCTTGGGGGATGTCCACCTGCTGGCTTAGGCCCACTCCCTGGGGGATCGGGTCTAAGTTGGCAGTCAGACATCCCTCTGGCAGCCTGGGAGCCCTCAGGGGATGTCTGCTTGCCAGCAGGGAGCAGGCCTAAGCTGCAGCCGGACATCCTTAGCACTGCTGAGGAGGTGGGAGAGGCTCCTACCACCACCACTGTGCTGGCAGCCATCAGTCTGGCTTGTGGCTGAGCAGAGCTCCCCCTGTGGGAGCGCACTGACCACCAGGGGACAGCTCCTGCATTGAGCGTCTGCCCCTGGTGGTCAGTGTGTGTCATAGTGACCAGTCATTCCCAGTCGTTCTGCTGTTAGGGTCAGTTTGCATTACCCTTTTATTATATAGGATTTCACTAGAAGCCCAGTGAACGAATTCATGCACAGGTGGGGTCCATCAGCCCAGCCCCAATCAAGTTGGATTGGGGCTGGGCCTGTTGGGAGGAGGAAATGGTGGGAGGTTGGCCAGCCTGCCCTGATCTGGGCCAATCAGGGCTGGGCCAGCTGAGGGGAGGGGCTGAGGGAGGTTGGCCGGCCCCACCCCCTGATCAGCCGGGTTCGCTGGCCATAGTGGGAGTCATAGCTACCAGTTGTACCAGTAGTTACAGTGTTACGGTCACTGGCTTTTTATATATACAGAGGATGATGATGATGATGATGATTACTAGAGGCCCGGTGAACAAAAATTTGTGCACTTGGGGGTAGAGGGTCCCTCTTCCAGGCCTGTGCCCTTTCATAGTCTGGGACCCCTCAGGGGTGACCACTTGCTGGCTTAGGCCTGCTCCCCGGGGGATTGAGCCTAAGCTGGCAATCAGACATCCCTCTGGCAGCCCGACAGCCCTCGGGGGATGCCCACTTGCCAGCAGGGAGCAAACCTAAGTTGCAGTCGGACATCCTTAGCGCTGCTGAGGAGGCAGGAGAGGCTCCCACCACCACCGCTGTACTGGCAGCCATCAGCCTGGCTTGTGACTGAGCAGAGCTCCCCACTGTGAGAGCACACTGACCACCAGAGGGCAGCTCCTGCATTCAGCGTCTGCCCCCTGGTGGTCAGTGTGTGTCATAGTGACCAGTCATTCCCAGTCTTTCTGCTGTTAGGGTCAGTTTGCATATTACCCTTTTACTATATAGGATAGAGGCCTGGTGCACGGGTGGGGCCGGCTGGTTTGCCCTGAAGGGTGTCCCGGATCAGGGTGGGGGTCCCGCTTGGGTGCCTGGCCAGCCTGGGTGAGGGGCTGATGGCTGTTTTCAGCTGGTCACACCCCTTCAGGGTGGGGGTCCCCACTGGGGTGCCTGGCCAGCCTGTATGAGGGGCTGATGGCTGTTTGCAGCTAGTCACACCCCCTTCAGGGTGGGGGTCCCCATTGGGGTGCCTGGCCAGTCTGGGTGAGGGGCTGAGGGCCATTTTCAGGCTGGCGGGCAACTGAAGCTCCCAGGCTCTTTTTTTATTCTGAGATTTATTTACTTTCTATAGCTGTCAATGGAGCTGAGAGCCAGCTCCAGCTCTGAGGCCTTTGCCAGCTCTGAGGCTGTGGCTGGCTGAAAGCAGGTATCTGGGTTTGTTTAGATTCTATAATTAAAACTCTGTTGCCATCACTGGTGCTCTAAGCTCTGAGCCCACTGGCGGCTGAAAGCAGGTACCTGGAGTTTGTTTAGCTTCTATAATTGCAACATTGTTGCATCTGGAGCTCAGAGCTGGGCTGCGGCAGGCTGGGAACCTTGGCTTCCTCCATCACCAGGGCAACCAAGCCTCATGTTCACTTCAGCTGCGTGGCTGCCGGCCACCATCTTGGTTGGCAGTTAATTGGCATATCTTGCTGATTAGCCAATGGGAAGGGTAGCGAAGTTATGGTTAATTACCATGTTTGTCTATTATTAGATAGGATTATTTTGAAGAAGAAAAGAATGAGGAGGAGGAAGAGGAGGAGAAGGAGAGAAGGAAGACCCCTAGCTGGTTTGATTCAGTGAATAGAGTGTCAGCCCTTGGACTGAAGGGTTCCAGGTTTGATTCTGATCAAGGCATGTACTTGGGTTGCAGGCTCCATCCCAACCCTGATTGGGGAGCATATAGGAGGCAACCATTGGATGTGTCTCTCTCACATTGATTTTTCTCTCCTTCTGTCTCTCCTCCTTCCTTCCACTCTCTTTAAAAATCAATGGGGCCGAAACCAGTTTGGCTCAGTGGATAGAGCGTTGGCCTGCAGACTGAAGGGTCCCAGGTTCGATTCCGGTCAAGAGCATGTACCTGGGTTGTGGGCACATCCCCAGTGGGAGATGTGCAGGAGGCAGCTGATCGATATTTCTCTCTCATCGATGTTTCTAACTCTCTATCTCTCTCCCTTCCTCTCTGTAAAAAATCAATAAAATAAAAAAATAAATAAAAATAAATAAATAAAAATCTATGGAAAGATATCATTGGGTGAGGATTAACAAAACAAAACAAAAGAACAGGATCTGGTCTGCCTGAATCAATGCTTCCCCAATAGGTATTCTTTGTTATCTCAATAAAGGATTGTTGCCTTTTCACTTTGGCCTTTTATTTTTAGGTTGTGCTTTCATATTGAAAGTGTGTTTTTAATATCCTGTCCCCTATTTTTTCTCACTTTTTTTCTGAACTGAGCTTGTGTTTCTTTTGTAATAAGAAAAAAAATTAACTTAATTTTGGAGGGAATAAAAATTCATTTCCTCTGGTGGAACTAATCTTTGTATCTTTCTTTGCTTCTGAGGCTCGGTTACCTCCATTACACTTGCTTCCATGATTACTTGCTTTCTACTCTGTCTTGTGGACAAAAAGGGGCCACTTACTAAACTGGCAAGCTCAGGGGCAGCCTGCATGGTGGCCGTACAAAGTCAGAGACCTAAAATAACTACAAAGGATGTTCTGAAATGAAAATTTGTTAACTAAAAGCAGTTTATGGTGGCTAGTCATGTCCAAGGCCGGCACCTTCCCTGACAGGGCCCATCTTTGCCCTAACTGAGCCTGCCTATTGTCTTTCTGCATCTCCGATAACATACCGTTAGAATGTCCAAGTAATTTTCCTTTTCCTGAACCTCTCAAAGCACAGGCAGTGCTCTGCGGAGACCACAAACCCCCTCATTGTTCCTGAGCTAATTGCCGACTGTTAACTATCCTGCACCATCTCAGGGAAAGAAGCATGTGTCTATCGTTCTACTTTTTGTCCAACCCCAGAGGTTTCCCCACTTTGCCTTCTCCCGCCTCCCTAATCTATCACCAACGGATTTCATGTAACCCACACACATCTCCTCTTTTGATTGTAATGTATAAAATAAGGTGCAAAACTGCCATTCTCCGGAGCATTATCTCAATCCATTGAGATTTTGCTTCCTGGCAATTGTCAACGGTTTGCCTCAGATGAACTCACAAAAATTCTCTATGGGTTTGAATGTTTCTTACGTTGACAACCTCACTGGACGGCTCACTGTTCTAGGACGGGGTGCATGCCTGATTCATCTCCATGTCACCGTGCCTCGCACAACTCTAATGCAGAAGCCATCCATAAAAGCTGAAGAGAGGAAGGAAGGAAAGAAGGAATGACAATGCCCAGGCCCTGCCACTTTAATGAAAAGCTGTGTTGTGAAAGCACAATTTCTCCTCTATTTACAGGGGAGGAAGATCTGCTAGATAAACTGACTATGGCAAGAGGCAAGGCCAGATGGGCAGACCAAGCGAGGGAATTCATTTCCCTCTGGATATTAAAGATGTCATCTGGGTGAGGCTGCCAGGGTAATCAGCAGTGGGGTGGGTGGTTCCTGATAAAGCTCTATCTTATGCTGCATCTGCAGACCAGTTTTTCAAGTGTAATAAAGCCCTGGCAGCCTGAGATGTGCACTGGCCTCTGTCTCCTCCCCAGGTCCCACAGCCCAGCCTGAGAGAGGGGAGCGGAGGGGAGGAGAGGGGAGGGGGGGGCAGGGAGGGGAGGGGAGGGGGGGAGAGGAGAGCAGACAGACCCCACACTCCTATTCTGCTCTCAGAACAGAACACCTTCACTTATCCGGCTCATCCAAGAGAGGCAACATGCCTGATGCCTCGGGACAGCAATCTTCAACCCATGTGCCACAAGAATTTTTAAAACCTGCCTTAGCTGGTTTGGCTCAGTGGATAGAGCATCCGCCTGTGGACTGAAGGATCCCGGGTTCAGTTCCGGTCAGGGTACATGCCTGGGTTGCCAGCTGGATCCCCAGTAGGGGCCGTGCAGGAGGCAGCCGATCAATGATTCCCTCATCATTGATGTTTCTCTTTCTCTCTTCCTTCCTCTCTGAAATCAATAAAAAATATACATATCTAGCCAAAACCGGTTTGGCTCAGTGGATAGAGCGTCAGCCTGCAGACTGAAAGGTCCCAGGTTCGATTCCGGTCAAGGGCATGTACCTGGGTTGCGGGCACATCCCCAGTGGGAGATGTGCAGGAGGCAGCTGATCGATGTTTCTCTCTCATCGATGTTTCTAACTCTCTATCTCTCTCCCTTCCTCTCTGTAAAAAATCAATAAAATATATTTAAAAAAAAAAAATATACATATCTATTTTTTTTAAAACCTGCAATACCTATTTAGTTAGGAACACTGACCTCTTTTCCCTTAGATTGTCAAATAAAAAATTACACCAGCCAATACAACAATAGCTGTCCAGTCTGAATGAATCAAAATCATACCTATTTTTTTTTTTTGCCAGATCAACCAAAAATATAATATGTCACTTGGTGTGCGGCAGAATTTTAGTGCTTAGTCTATGTGTGCCATGAGATGAACAAGGTTGACAGCGGCTACCTTCAAGGTTAGTCACAAGGATAAGGCCACCATCCAAAGGCAGTAGCAGAGGGGTAGCCAGATTGGCCAGATGTTTAGCTATGCCCTTTTAAAGGTGCTTTAGGTTTGAGAACTTAAGGCCTTCTGAGCACCCTCCTAATGTCACTGAGAAACCAAAGGCAGTTTCCCATTTTTCTCAACTCAGAACAGTAAATATTGCACAAGTCTACAGACAAACTCGGATTGCACTGAGAGGGACAGCAGCCTCTCCCAGGGGAGCTCTGAGCACCAGGGGAAACTACGCCCCATGTTTGGTTTGTAGTGTCAGCCCTGCAAGAGCACAACGAACCCTGCAGAACTTGGGGCTTCCTCCCGCTCAGCCAGGAGCCAGGGATACCTGCAAGGCCGAGCAGCCAGCCCCAGGCCCGCGGACAGATGGCTCCCTCAGCCCACCAGAGCTCAGGAGGTTCTGAGGGCCAGTTCTACACACACACACCTACACACACACACACCACACACACACCTACACACACACACACACACACCACACACACACCTACACACACACACACCTACACACACACACACACACCTACACACACACACACCACACACACACACACACACACACACACCTACACACACACACACACACACACACACACACACCTACACACACACACACCACACACACACCACACACACACCTACACACACACACACACACACACACCTACACACACACACACACACACCACACACACACCTACACACACACACACCTACACACACACACACCTACACACACACACACCTACACACACACACACACACACACACACACACACACACACCACACACCTACACACACACACACCTACACACACACACACCACACACCTACACACACACACACACCACACACACACACCTACACACACACACACACACACACACCTACACACACACACACCTACACACACACACACCTACACACACACACCTACACACACACACCACACACACACCTACACACACACACACCTACACACACACACACACCTACACACACACACCACACACACCTACACACACACAACCTACACACACACACACACCTACACACACACACACCACACACACACCTACACACACACACACCTACACACACACACACACCACACACCTACACACACACACACACCACACACACACCTACACACACACACACACACACACACCTACACACACACACACACACACCACACACACACCTACACACACACACACCTACACACACACACACACCTACACACACACACACCACACACACACCTACACACACACACACCTACACACACACACACACACACACACACACACACACACACACACCTACACACACACACACACCTACACACACACACACACACACACACCTACACACACACACACACACACCACACACCTACACACACACACCTACACACACACACCTACACACACACACACACCACACACACACCTACACACACACACACACACTACACACACACACACCTACACACACACACCTACACACACACACACACCACACACACCTACACACACACACACACACACACACACCACACACACACTACACACACACACACCTACACACACACACCCTACACACACACACCTACACACACAAACACACACACCACACACACACCTACACACACACACACACACACACACACACCTACACACACACACCACCTACACACACCACACACCACACACACACACACACACACACACCTACACACACACAACACACACCTACACACACACACACTACACACACACACACCTACACACACACACACCTACACACACACACACCACACACACACCGACACACACACACCTACACACGCACACAACACACACTACACACACACCCTACACACACACACACACACACACCACACACACACACACAACACCACACACACCACACACACACCACACACACACACCTACACCTACACACACACACACCACCACACACCTACACACACACACACCTACACCACACACACCTACACACACACACACCACCCACACACACACCACACACACCTACACACACACACACACACTACACACACACACACCGACACACACACACACACACAACACACACACACCTACACACACACCACACACACCTACACACACACACACCACACACACACCTACACACACACACACCTACACACACACACCACAACCTACACACCACAACACACCCTACACACACACACACACACACCACACACACACCAACACACACACACACTACACACACACACACATACACACACACACACCACACTACACACCTACACACACACACACCTACACACAAACACACACACACACCACACACACCTACACACACACACACACACCACACACACACCTACACCACACACACACCTACACACACACACACACCACACACACACCTAACACACACACACACTACACACACACACACACACACCACACACCTACACACACACACACCACACACACACCTACACACACACACACACACAACCGACACACACACACAACCTACACACACACACACACACACCACACACACCTACACACACACACACCACCACACACACACACCTACACACACACACACACAACACACACACACACACACACACCACACACACACCTACACACACACACCTACACACACACACACACAAACACACACACACCAACACACACACACACACACACACACACCTACACACACACACACCACACACACACCTACACACACACACACACACACACACACACACCTACACACACACACACACACACACACACACACACACACACCTACACACACACACACACACACACACACACACACACACCTACACACACACACACACCACACACCTACACACACACACACCTACACACACACACACCTACACACACACACACCTACACACACACACACACACACACCTACACACACACACACACCTACACACACACACACACCACACACCTACACACACACACACACACCACACACACACACCTACACACACACACACACACACACCTACACACACACACCACACACACACCTACACACACACACACACACACACACACACACACACACGACCAGACCAGGAGGCCATATTGCACAGTGACCGAGAACTCTCCTTCTAGAGAATAGGGTCGCTCCTTGACCCAACCGAGCAGAGAGGAGTGGGAGGAGTTAGAGAGAAGTGTTGTGCTTTAAAAAGAAGCAGTAACACAGGACCTGGAGCTCCCTGAGCTTCTGTGCCAGCTCTCAGAGGGATAATGGCAGCAGCATTAGGACTTTGATGTGGTTTCAAAAAGGAGGGTTTGGGCCTAAAAACAAAAGTACCCAGTGGATACTCTGTGGGCCCTAAAATTCTATTGTAAATTACCCCCAGTTATTCGCCACACTGGCACACAGAGTGCACCTCGCAAAGCAAAGTACCCTTCCATCGCAGCTCGAGTACCTCCAACCCCTGCCCTACTGCCCTGACCCCCAAAACCAAAAGCTTCAGATTCCTGGCTGGGAAGCTATATCAACAGGCCCCTTAGGATAGAATTAGAAACACGTGATGATTTGAAGAAAAACTGCTTAGGACAGAACTCACTCTATGGCCAGGATCTCATTGGAAAAATCAAAGTGAAGATTAGGCAACAGGAGCTAAGTCCAGGCTTGAGTGCCCCTGTTTCTATTGATTTCAGAGAGGAAGGGAAAGAGAGTGGGAGAGAGAAACATCAATGATGAAAGAGAATCATTGATTAGCTGCCTCCTGCACACCCCCCACTGGAGATCAAACCAGCAACCCAGGCATGTGCCCTGACCGGAGTTGAACCTTGGACCCTTCAGTCTGCAGGCCTATGCTCTATCCACTGAGCCAAACCGGCCGGGGCCCTCTCACATCTTCTCGAGGTGCTGGCCAAGCTTCTCCCACCTCACTCGGTCGGGCCCGGCCTTAACCGCTCCCTCCCATAGGCAGACACTGGCTCCCAGACTGAAGGTACAGCTCTCTCCAAAGGCACCTGGGAGGTCGCTTCCAAGCAGCACCTTAAAGAACCTTTTTCTTTTAAAAATCTTTAGGTTTCTTTTGTCCCCTTTTCTTAAAAAAAACACACCTCTATCTCTCTATCTCTCTATCTCTACCTCTGTCTCTATCCCTATGTTTATCGTCCTAGACAGTTTGGCTCAGTGGACGGAGCTTTGGCCCACAGACTGAAGGTTCTGGGTTTGATTCCGGACGTACCTCGTTGCAAGCTCGATCCCTAGCCCTGGTTGGGGCACATGCAGGAGACAACCAATCGATGTATCCTTCTCACATTGATGCTTCTCTCTCTCTGTCTCTCCCTCCCTTCCACTCTCTCTCTAAAAATCAATGGAAAAATATCCTCAGGTGAGGATTAACAACAACAAAAACTGATAGATAGATAGATAGATAGATAGATAGATAGATAGATATAGAGATATCGATATTGATATATGAATAGCTCTTCATTTAAAGTACAGGCCCCAGCCGAAACCGGTTTGGCTCAGTGGATAGAGCGTCGGCCTGTGGACTGAAAGGTCCCAGGTTCGATTCCGGTCAAGGGCATGTACCTGGGTTGCGGGCATATCCCCAGTAGGAGATGTGCAGGAGGCAGCTGATCGATGTTTCTCTCTCATCGATGTTTCTAACTCTCTATCACTCTCCCTTCCTCTCTGTAAAATATCAATAAAATATATTAAAAAAAAAAAAAAAAAGTACAGGCCCCAGGTTGAGGTATGCTGTGGCCTGGCCTGCTGTCACGGCTGTAGGGTACAGCGGGTCGGGTGGGGCTGGCAGGGCAGCTCCCTGGAGAGGCCATCCCGTAGTTCTTGCAGGGGCTGCTCCCAGCATCATTTGGTTCTTGCAGGCGAGGAACCCATAGGAGGCAATCAGCAGGGCCTCCTCCTACGGGATGCAGATGAGCCATCCTCCCACCTTCGGTAGGACACCTCACAGGTGCTCGCCCACAGGGCAAGCTCTCAGGGCAGCAGCCGGGCAGCCGGGGCTGGCTGCGGGGCTGGCTGAGTCCGATCTGGCTGCCACCTTGCTGATGATGGGGGTCCATCTTGTGGGTGATGCAGGTGCAGCGGTAGCCAGAGCCCTTGAACAGCTTCTTGGAAAACCAGTGGTATCTGTAGTGCTTAGAGCCTCCTGGAGAGCCCCACCGAACACCTTCAGCCTCTGCCTGCTCAGGCAGCCCGGGTCCTCAGGAGGCTGGAGAGGAAGCCTGTGGGGTGGTCCCTGGGAGCATGTTTGTCCTCTTCCCGGTCCAGCTGGCCTGACTCCGGCCGTGCGCGGCTCTGGCACCGGTGCCGCAGCCAGGAGCAGTGAGAGGCCTCTGGGGGGTCCTACGCTCTGCAGGGAGCACTTGCTCAGGGCTCTTCACTTTTGCCGTTTAAAACGCCTGCATCTTCCCCCATCCCATCCCTTTCCCTGCTCTCCAAGATAACCCCTACCCCGAACTAACCATTATCATTCTCTTACTTTTCTTTATAATTTGACCATCTCTGTTTTTATCTCCAAACAGTATATTGCCGAGTTTTGCAAGTTCATGAACTTCATGTAAATAGAATTGTTTTATATTTTCCCAAGGTTTGCTTTCTATATTTTTTTCAAGGTTTGCTTTTTCACTGAGCATTTTCTTTCTTTTTTTTTTTTAAAAATATATTTTATTGATTTTTTACAGAGAGAAGGGAGAGAGATAGAGAGTTAGAAACATCGATGAGAGAAACATCGATCAGCTGCCTCCTGCACATCCCCCACTGGGGAAGTGCCCGCAACCCAGGTACATGCCCTTGACCGGAATCGAACCTGGGCCCCTTCAGTCCGCAGGCCAACACTCTATCCACTGAGCCAAACAGGTTCCGGCTACTGAGCATTTTCATTGCTATAGTTTCCATCTTATGGATTGAGGGCTTATATCATAACTGGTGGCCCAACATTTGGAGTTTTGCAGTTTGAAGTCTGAGGCCGCTTCTAGAGCATGGCTCTCGTCCTTGGATTTGAAAACTGCCTGCAGAACTTATCTGTTGATAAGTAACCCAAAAGCTTTTGTTCTACAAGTAGAACACTGACAAATGCCTAAACTTCGGTTACCCATTGTTCTTGTATCACAGCCCCACTTGCTGAGCCCTGAGTCGGCCACTGTTGAAAGTCCAATTGCCTCCAATTGAGAAATGATGTAAGTTTATGGTCTTGTTTCTCCTAAAACCCATCTCTTTGATGATCAGCTGCTAGCAGCTTATATCTTTTAAAAACTCTGTTCTCCTCCTCCCACCTCAGAGCGTGTCTTTGGTTTATACCTAGAGCTATGTTGTCTGATTTGCAAATCACATAGGAATAAAACTCTCTTAATTTCTTTTGGAACTTTTGTTAACAGAATCAACCAAAAACATATTCCACTTTTGATGGACATAGAGCTGTTCCCAGTGTTTTGCTAGTTTCAGGCAGTGCTGTTATGAACATTCTGTGCATGGATTCCCATGGTGGTGTCAGTGAGCTCTCCTGAGGTTTCGTGAGAGGCTAGGCTGGTCACAGGGAATGCATACTTCAGCTTCACCAGAAGATGCCCAGTTGTTTTCCAACGTGCAAGTAATTGCAGTTTGCAGTCCCAACAGGCAGGAGTGTTTCCGTTTGTTAGATACCTTCACCAATACTTGATGTTCACTTATTTTTTTTGCAAATCATTAAAATAGTATGTCATTGTGGTTTAAAGTGTAGCTTAATTTGCATTCCTTGGGTTTCTAATGATATTGAACATCATGCTATATGTTTATTGGCCATTCCCATTCCCTCTTGAAAAGTGCCTAGTCATTTGCCCAGTGTTTCTTCTATTGATTTATCTTATTCTCATTGATTTGTAGTTCTTTATATGTCCTGGGCAGTCATCCTTTGACAATTTAACAAATCCTTTGTTAAGCATGAATATGTCTGTCTTATCTCTCTAGCTAGATTATTAACCCTGGGGGACAGTGGAGGGTACAGAAAATACATTAAACCAATAAGAATCCTGGAGAATTATAACTCCCCATTTCCTGTACAGCTCTTTTCACATTTGCGAGTCCTTCAGTAAAGTCAGGGGTTTTCAATCGCTGGCCTGGAAGGTTACAGGCTGTTTTGTTTGCTTTTTGTTGTTAATCCTCGCGGGAGGATATCTTTTCCATTAAGGGAGTGAGGGAGGGGGAGAGACATCCACGTGAGAGACACAGGGACAGCCTGTCCCCCAATTGAACCGGCAACCCAGGTACCTGCCCTTGACGGGGAATCGAACCCACAACCCTTTGGTCAGCGGGGCCGACGCTCTAACCACTGAACAGCACCAGCCAGGTACGTTTTACTTTATTTATTTTCAAAGAACCAATCACAAGAAGACAAAGAATGTTGAGTTGTCTGATTTTGCTACACCCAGATGAGGGCGTGCACGCACGGAGTGAACTCGCGGCCCTCTCCTTGATGACTGGTGCGGGGAAGTGGTTTCCTTTGCCCCAGGTGTTGCCTTGTGATCTCTGCTTGTACCAGTCTCTCTAGCTTCGCAGAAATCTCTCCGAACTGAAGGCCAAATTCTGTTGGGTCAAGTCCCTCCAGGCTTGGCACGTAGCCAAGCGCTCAGTTCCTTTACAGATTTACCTACAGCGCCCAGAAATGCAAGGTCCAGCCACAGTGCTAGGAATTAGGGCGGCGGAAACGCGCGCACCCCAGGTGGTGCTTCAGCTGTAGCCACAAGCCTCCTCCCCCTGAATTTCCTCCGCTGAAGACTCCGGGGGACGTGTCCTGCGGATGGGAAGTGGGAGGCGTCCCTGGGTGCAGCGGCCGGAGCTTGGGAGGCTTCAGCGGGTGGCCGTGTGCTCCCTGCTCGGCTTCGCGGGACGGAGAGGAGGCCAGCAGGACTTTGGAACCTTCCTGGCGGTGTTGCAGTCAGAGGGTGCAAGGTCAACGCTTGGCGCCTTCAGGCAGCGGGTGCCCGAGCGGCCCCCACAGCCCCGGGGTAGGGGTGGGCCCTGAATCGCCGGGTGCGGGGGGGGGGGGGGGGGGGCGTCACGGGCGCCCGCTCCTGATTGGCCGCCGCCACCGTCACGGGCCGGGCGCTGCGAGATTGGCAGAGCCAGAGGCCGGAGCCGGAGTACGGACCCGGGGCGACCGATCGCAGTCCCGGAGCCGAGGGGCTGGCGTGGACACCAAATCCCAAGCCCACGCTGGGAGTCCGGCCGGGAAGCGCGCACCATGCCCTACGTGCTCATCAGCACCCAGATCCGCATGGTGAGTACCCGCCTGGCCAGTGGCGTGGGGGCCGCCGGGCCTCGGGGACTGCGGCCGCACTTGGGCGCCTCCCTCTTGGGCAGCGCCCGCGGTGCAGGGCCGGAAAGTGTCCGGACACACCCCCTCGGGCCTCGGGGAGGGAGGGGTGCAGGGCCGGGAAGTGTCCGGACACACCCCCTCGGGCCTCGGGGAGGGAGGGGTGCAGGGCCGGAAAGTGTCCGGACACACCCCCTCGGGCCTCGGGGCGGGAGGCTGGGGATCCGACTCTGCCCAGATCGCGGAACTCGTAGCTCTGGCCGTCCTGGCGCCCCCGGGGCGCGAAGGAGGCCAGGTGCGTGCGTCCCCGCGACCCAGCGAGCATGGGCTTTGCGGCTGCTCCCACCTGTCCACGGGAAACCCTGGCCTCACACGTGCAGCACCCACTGCCCTACACGGAGCCGCTCCGCAGGGGGTTGGGGTGCGGGGGCGTAGTAACCTGCGGAAGAGCGGTTTGGAAAAGGACGTGCTAAGATGCTGAAACACCTATGCCCAGTGCCTGACCCACCCACGGCCTGTAGCTGCACCCTTAAGCACTTCCAGGGAGAGTTGCCCCTAAGGCCTTAGGAAAGGAAAAGAAAAAAACAAAACTCTTCCTGCTCAAGAAGGAAGAGGGGCCCTAGCCAGTCGGCCTGCGGACTGAAGGGTCCTGGGTTCATTCAGGGCAAGGGCACATACCTCTTTGCAGGCTCCTCCCCAGCCCCAGCCCTGGTCTGGGCGTGTGCAGGAGGCAACCAATCCATGTGTTTCCCTCATATCGGTATTTCTGTCTTTCCCTCTCTCTTCCACTCGCTCTAAAAATCAATGGAAAAATATCCTCGGGTGAGGATATTAAGAAAACAAACAAAGCCGAAACTGGTTTGGCTCAGTGGACAGAGCGTCGGCCTGCGGACTGAAAGGTCCCAGGTTCGATTCCAGTCAAGGGCATGTGCCTGGGTTGCGGGCATATCCCCAGTGGGAGATGTGCAGGAGGCAGCTGATCGATGTTTCTCTCTCATCGATGTTTCTGACTCTCTATCTCTCGCCCTTCCTCTCTGTGAAGAATCAATAAAATATATTTTAAGAAAAGAAAAAAAAAAAAAAGAAAACAAACAAAAAGAAAAAGAAGAAAGGGGAGAACACCATTCAGGCGTCAAAAGTCACCCTCCTTCGGGTGCAGTTTCCTGCCTAAGAAGGTGCTGGCTGGGGGGGGGGGGGGGGGCCTTTTTAGCTTCGGAATATGACTGGGTCCTCGGCTGGGCAGGATGCTCCTCTGCCTCTTCACTCCCCAGGGATGTGCCCCGTCGGGTAAGCAGCTCCCTGGGTGTGAGGGAAACTGGCGGCCACCACAGGACGGGTCCTGGCCGTGCCCAGGGCAGTGGTCCGAGAACCAGTCACTGGCGCAGTTGTTAAATGTGGGCTCCTGGGCCCCGTCCCAGACCTCTCAGCACGCTAAGCCCGGGCGTGGGGGTTCAGTGCTCTTCAGGTGACTTTTAAAAATAGGCCAGCTTTATTGCTATGTAAAACACAAACCACAGCATTCACCGATTTAATGTGTACAATTCAACACTGGGTTTTTTAAGCATATTCAAAACCATCATCTTAATCAATTTTAGAACATTCCCATCACCTTAGCAGTCACTTCTCATCACCGCCCGCCCCCAGGCCCCCAGCCCCAGGTAAGCACTAATCTACTCTCTGCCCTAATATGTGGTCACGTATCTGGCGTCTTTCACTTACGTAAGGCTTTCCAGGTTCACCTACATTGCAGTATGCATGTGCTCATTCCTTTTTATTGCAATTAAGATCCCATCATATGGATATGCCACATTTCATCTACCCATCAGCAGCCGAAAAACATTTAGGCTGTTTCCACTTTTGACGATTATGAATAATACTGCTACCGACATTGCCGTTCAAGATTTTATGTGGCCAGGCTTTCATTTCTCTGCTCTCCAGCTGACTGTGACACACACCAAACACGGTGGTGGGTGGTGCCAGGCACGTAGGTGCCAGCTCAGACACTGCCCAGCTCCTCTTGGAGGTGAGAGAAGCCTCACACTGTCTGGCTTCACCTTTTCCAGAGTGTTCTCAGCCCTCAGGGCGCTCACCAACCCTCCAACCTTTATCTAAGCTGGCTCAGGACCAGCAGGCAGGGAGGAAGGAGCGGCAAGACCGGCTACCTCCCCCTGGCAGCCAGCCAAGCATCACTGTGGCTTACCTTGCAGGAGGTGGGTCCCACCATGGTGGGCGACGAGTACTCCGATCCAGAGCTGATGGAGCATTTGGGGGCCTCAAAAAGAGGCGTCCTGGGGAACAACTTGTAAGTAGTTGCATTCGTAAGTATCCTTTCCCCTGGACCCGTCCGTCCCCGTCACACACCACCAAGACGAGGGACAATGCCACTGCCCAACCTCAGACCTCCTGCCTGCCTCCTGGGTGCTGTCCTTACAGGGCCAGTCCGCCTGCAGCCTCACAGCCCCCCAGGCTTGCTCTGAGGCTCTCCCACCGCCCTCCCTTCATAAGGGAGCTCACAAAGTCAAGTCCCAGGACAAAGTCCCAGGACAGAGTCCAGTCCTAGAGATAGGACTATGGACGTAAACTATTCCCTGCGCTGCCCCTATCTCCAAGCTGGACCTTACGTGGCAAAGACAGGCACAGAGAAAAGGTTTCTGTCTTGAAGAGCTGGCTGGTTAACAAAGCTAAGCCCTAAAGCCGGGAGCGGGCAGCTCAGCCAGCAGCCTGCGTACTTGGCCACCTCTTTTCTTCACACTAGTCCTGAGCTTGAACACTGAGTGCTGCTTCCTTTTCTGCCCTCCCATTCATGCCCCATAGGCAGGGAGAACCTGCGTCACAGGCGGGACTCCTTAGAAGGGTCCCCAGAATGAGCCCCATTCAAAGGGGGCAGCAAAGAGGAGGTGAGCTGGTGTCAGCCCCTTGGGTCAGGGTGGGAGGGTGGAAGCCAACCCCATCCATTTGCCTTTGGTATGGAGATGCCCAGCTTGGAGCTCATGCCCTTTACCTATGTGATGGCCTTTTAGAATCAATTCACCCTGAAAGAAGGAAAAGCGCATTCTCTGTGCTGGGGAGAGGCGCCCAGAGCCAGGAACCATTGGGGGTCAAGCCATGGCCCCAGGACTGGAGGGCAGGCTAGGCAGGAGGAGGGGCGGAGGCTAGGTGAGGACCTTGGGGAGCAGCCATTCTTCCTGAACAGTGCAGCAGCCTAGGGCACGTGGGGCTGTCAGCCCCGTCTTATGACATTGGGAAAGCCACTTAAGCCCTCTGTTTTCTCATTTACAAAATGGAAACAATAATGGTGCCTTCCTCAGGTTGTTGGGAGGAATAAAGGAGCTAATGGTCAGCAGGGGAGGGTCAGGGAACGTGCACCCAGCCCGGCACCTGGAAGACACCAGCCAGTGTCAGTCACTGTCACGAGCATTCCCGACCAGGTGTGGCCTTCAGCAGGTACTAGCTTTGTAGGGGACGCCTGCACGGTGGCCCCCTCACGCTGCCCCTCTCCATCTGTTCGCAGCTACGAGTACTACGTCAGTGACCCTCCTCGAATAGTCCTGGACAAGCTGGAACGCAGGGGCTTCCGTGTGCTGAGCATGACAGGGGTGGGCCAGACGCTGGTGTGGTGCCTGCACAAGGAGTGACCCTCACTGTGAGGCGTGGACAGGGCACCCCGTCTCTGAGTGGTTGCCTGTGGGTCCTGATCCCAAGCCCCGCCTCACTCACTGCCCTGCCCCTCTTCCCAAACTGTCACTTCCCTTGGACCAGCACCACTGGGCAGTGAATGGCCTCTGAAACCTGCTCCCAGCTGCCCCTCCACCTTCCAGCTGGTGAGGGTTCTGGAGGAGTCCATGCTCATGGGCAGGCTGAGGGGCTGGCAAGAGCCAGGCTAAGCCAATAAAGGGCCGTGATGACTGGTTGATTCTAAGCTCCGTGCGTGCAGGGACTCTCAGCAAGTGGAGCACCTCCCTGGGGTCTGTCCACTGCCGGGGAGGGGCGGGGGGGAGCCGGCCTGGGCGGAGCCTCTGAGGCAGAGCCCAGGACCCAGGCCACACTGGACAGGCCAGCTTCCTACGCCTATATATGCAACAGAGGTAGACTTAAAAAAAAAAAAGTTTATTAGTGCAAGGGGCTGGGGGTGGTGGGCTGGATGCTACGTCAGCTGCCCCACCTTGTCCTCCTGCTGCATCTGGGCGATCAGCTGCTGCCGCTCAGCTGCTTGGCGCATGCGCATCATGACGAGGCTTTCGTAGTCCCTCTCGGACACCACTGAGTCCTGGGGGACAGAGGAGGGAGAAGGAGGGCAGGGCCTGGGCAGAGCTAGTCAAGAGTCGAGAAGAACGGTGCCCAGGAGGAGAAGGACCGGGGAGGACCTACAAGCCCAGTTCATCAAGTTCCTTCAGAGCAAGCAGACCGTGGGCCTCCGGACCAGCTTCCAACCAGTACCTCCCCTCCCTCTCCAGCCAGCGCCGGTTCAGCTTTCCCTTCGTGTCCTCAGCCTCTGCCCCAGCTTCTGCTCCTCACAGGTTTCCAGGGAAGGGGAGTTGTCAGAGGTTTAGAAACCAGCTCTGCTCTGCCAGGTGGAGGCGGGAGCACTGCGCCCTCCCAGCTGTCCATCTGCCTGTGGACCGGCTCCTGCTGAGGTCACAGGAGAAGGAAGCCCTGCCCCACACACAGCCTCAGTCAACCTCAGCCTAAAAGAGAGAAACAAGCATGAAGCTGGCCTGCCTCCTAAAAACACACACCAGGGCTCCTGGAGGGTAGGGCCTGCAGCTCTTTCCTGTATGATCTTGCCAGCAGAGTGCGGGGATGAAAGACTGCTATATTTTAACAATCAAAAGGATAATAAACAACCACCTCAATGGGCCAAGGCTGTGGGGTGGAGGCGGCTCCAGTGCCACGAGCAGAGCTGCCAGCCCCACGCCTTGATAAGGTCGGCAGTGGGAATTAAATCACTTCCTCCTTCGGGGCAGCTGAACTGCATGAAGTGTGAGGCCCACCTGAGTTGGCACAGAAGCAAGGCCAGGGGGCTACGCAGCAGGCAACGGCGCCCCGTTCTGTGGTATGCCAACCTGCTGCACGCTCACGGAGTAAGTCAGGAGGCAAGTTTGGTGGTCAGTGACCCAGGGAATAAGAAGGAAGTGGCTGGGGTTAAGATGCCAGACCCTGGCCAACGGGTTTGTAGTGGGTGTGGGGGGAGGGGGGGTATGGAACAAGGAAGTGTTATTCAGCCCAGATCCCCCTGCTCCTCCCCAGCCCCACGCCTCTCTGCCTCTCCCCTGGGCTGCAGAAGCTTTGAGCAGAGTTGCCCTCCCAGCCAGGCCCACTTATCTCAGCTTGGCCAGAGCTCTGCTGACAATCCAGGGCAGTCTCATGTGACCCAGCCCCCGCCACAGAGGAGGGGCCTCAGGTGAGGCCCAGGCAGCCCACGGAAGGACTGGAGCACAGGGTGGAAGGCAGAGGACCTGCCCCTCAGCTGCTCTCTCCTGCCCTGAGGCCGTTTGGTAAACCGATGAAGGATGAGGAAATAGAGCAGCTAGACTGGGTGTCAGGCCAAAGGGAGGGCAATTCTCCCCTCCCCAAGGAAGTAGTGCTCTGCTGAGAAAACTCGTCACCCTGGCATGCCCAGCCCTGGAAGCAGCCAGCCCTTTATTGGCATGGGGCTGCTCCCTGCTAACACACCCTCTGCCGCCTTCCCCCATACCTGTGGGCTCTAATGAGGGCCTGTCGGCAGGCCCTGGGCTGAGTCACCCACACTAGCAACAGGTCTCTTCTTCCTCCACAATCGCTCCCCACGCCTGCATTCAGTTAACCAGCACCTCCCTGGGCGCCTCTCCCCCAGACACACTGGGGGCCGGGGAGCTACGCCTGCTGCTCGGCCCAGGGTGGTGGGGAAAGGAGACGGTGTGCTGACACACAAGGCAGGGCTGCCCGCAGACAAGTCCCCAGAGGAATCTTTGGCTCCCCAGTGGCCCTGGGGTGTTGGCCACGGCTGCCTCAGCTCCTGCATGCGGATGCTGCAATTACCTGAGCATGAAACCCAGCTTCCCACCTGACTGAGTCAGCTGAGAACAACACACCTCCACGCCACCCCGCCACCCCGCCACAGCCAGCAGGGCACGCATCAGAGCCGGGGAGCCACGGGGGACAGAGGCAGGGCCACGGCCAGAGGGGGAGCTGGGGCCGAGGCCGCTCCTACCACCTGAGAAGATTGATCCCTCACCCCCGGCGCTCCTCTCACTCCCTCCAGTAAGTGCTGCTGCTTCCTCTTGGGGTTTTTCCACTGCCCTATCAGGTAGCCGGGCCACTCCTGTGCTCTGGGAAACTCCGTGCCAGCAACGCTCGGCCTCTGCTGGCCTCTTCCTGGGCCGTCGTCTCACCCGCAGGTGCTGGCCTGAGGTCCGTGCTGAGCAGAAAGCTGGAGGCCTCTGCGGGGAGCCCAGGTGGGCTGTCTCCCGTTTCTTGTCGTTCGCCGCCCCGGCAGACCAAGCGGCCCCTCGCCGCTGCGGAACTGGGCTTCTAGGTGTGCTGGCTCCCTGTCCCATGGAGACCTGGCGGAAAGGCTCCTTCCGCAACGCCTCCTTCCTCAAGCGGCTGAGCCTGAGGCGGCCTCGAGGACTCCGGAGACAGGGCAGTGTGCTGAGCCAGGCCAGCACGGCTGGGGGGGACCATGAGGAGTACAGCAACAGAGAGGTCGTCCGGGAGCTTCGAGGGAGGCCGGATGGCCGGCGCCTGCCACTGTGGGGGGACGAGCAGCCCCGGACCACCCTTCTGGCCCCACCCAAGCCCCCTCGCCTCTACCGAGAGAGCTCCAGCTGCCCCAACATCCTGGAGCCGTCACCTGCCTACACTGCTGCCTACTCGGCTACCCTGCCCTCGGCGCTCTCCCTGGCAGACGCCCTCCACGAATACTCCGAGGAGGACCTCGTGGACACGCCCCCCTTCCAGCAGACACCTGCTCCGGACCTTAATGATCCCTTCTTCTCCTTCAAAGTGGACCTGGGGATTTCACTTCTTGAGGAAGTTCTACAGATGCTGAGGGAGCAATTTCCCAGTGAGCCCGGCTTCTGAATGGGGTGAGGGTGGGCAGAGGTGTGGTAACTGGAAGAGACGAAAGCCTGGGACCCAGGACAGGAAGGTAGAGTTGTGGATTAAGAAAAAGGTGCGGGTGGGAATCCAGGGCCCTGCCTGCCCTCTGGGTCCTCAACAGTCCTCCAGGTCCCCCGAGGGGAGGGGCAGAGGTGTGGAGACAAGCCGGAAATGTGAGGGGCACTCGCTGCCAAGAGCTCTGAAGGCAGCAGCGAGGCTGGGAAAGGGGCCACACGGGCAACTCCAGGGGCCAGGCAGAGACCAGCAGAGGGGGTGGGTGGCACAAGGGGCGAGTCAGGGAGTGGAGGACACACAGACTGGACAGATCAGCCCCCGCTGAAGCTACTCTCCACAGCGAGAGGTTACAGGACAGGTTTAGGCAAAAGTGGTCCAAATCAGACCTAAGGGGAGAGTGGGAAGACTGAGGGAGGAGGGATGGGACAGGCTTGACTCTGTCCAGTGTAGCAGCCACTAGCTACACGTGGCTGTTTACATTTAAATAACTGAAACGAAGTAAAATTAAAAATTTAGTTCCTCAGCTGCACTAGCTGCATTTCAAATGCTCAATCGCCACACATGACCAATGGCTACCACACTGGACAGTGGAGGGTGAACTTTATTAACATCACTGGGGAAAGGCCGACTGGGTAGTTAATAGGACCACAGTGCCCCTAGACCGTGGCCTTGAGCAGCAGTGGCGTGGGGGAGGGGAGCACAGGGGCCTGCACAGAAGGGAGGGGCTGGCAGAGGAGAAGGGGGAGGCTCAGAGACACACACATCGTTAGGAGAGGGGGCATGAGAGACTCCAGCTGCCAACACAGCTGCCTGGAGCAGCCCCTGGGGCCTGAGGAAGGTGGATCCAGGGACTGCCAGCTGAAGGCACAGACACAGCTTGAGGGCGATGTGGGCAGTTCCCAGAACTATTGCTGATGGGAGCCCTTGGGAAATGCAGCAGCAACAGTGGCAGATTTCCCTTCATCCTTCCCCCAACGAGGACACAGGAGGACCAAACCAGGGGACAGACATGGAACCCATGGCTGTTACCATGAAGAGGCACAGCTGGTCTCCAGAATCCTCCACCAGGACGGGAGCTCTGCCTAAACCCTCACCCACGGGGCCTGCCACCCGGGCCAAGCCCACTGCTGACGGCCACATGCTGTGCTATTGCTCCACACTGTGGCTTGGCCAGAAGACTTGAAACTAGAGCTCAGGTTGGCTGGGCCACGTGGTTCTGAGATTCCAGGCGTGAAGAGAGAGGGAAGCTCGACACACACTGCTTCCACCACCCAAACTGTGGCCTCCATCTCCCCTCCTCCTGTGGCTGTGCCCAGAGGAGGCTCCTCCCTGATGCAGGAGACAGTAAATAAAGTTCTCTATCACAGCCTGTGCAATGTCATCTGGGGCTGTGGAATGCTGGGACTTCACGGTGAGGGAACGCTCTCTAAAGGAGGGTCTTACGTTGGACAGTTCCTTTTCCTCCTCAGCCCATGGTCTGGGACACCTCCCAGAGCTCCGGTTCTCACGGCCAGGTCGGGGGCAAGCAGGAAAGCAGGGGTGGAGTGACAGCCCAGAGGCCTTGCTGACCCACCGAGGGGCATGCTCCCCTCAGAGGGACTATGACATCAGTCTGAGGCTCCCACACAGACCACAGGCCATTCCAGAGAAGGGAGAGTTCTTGGGTAAAAGCTCTCTGTCCCCACAAAGTGAGGGCGTATGTGTGTGTGTGTGTGTGTGTGTGTGTGCGTGTGTGCGCGCGCGTGTGTGCGTGTGTGTGTGTGTGTGTGTGCGTGTGCTCCTAAACAGAGGCCTTCATGGAGCAGTGAGGACCAGCAGCTAGTGTGGAGAACACACCAGCTGAAGCCTGCTTCCTCATGAGCCGACCAGGCAGCGGGCGCCCAGTGTCAGCGGGGCCGCTAGTGCTATTTCTGAGGAGGAGATAGCACCTCTTAACAGCAGGTCCTGCCTGGGGCAGCTGCAGACACACCTGGAGAAGGAGGTGGGGACGGAAGTGGAAGCAGCTGCCCTCGTCCTCTACCCCTTCCTCGCAGCACCGGGTTGTCCAAGAGCCAAACGCTTCACATCGAAACCAGGCAGCCTGCGGGCCCGGGAAACCCTCTGGGTGACGAAGGTCTCCAGGAGGAGCCCGGGGTGTGGAGGGAAAATAAGGTCTAAGAATCTCTGTAGGGTGGCCACTGGCACCCAGAGAGGAAAAGGGGTCAGCATGAAATCGGTCCCCCTGCTCCGGTTGGCGGACCTGCCAATCTCACTCCATCAGGATGAGCTGCATTTGCGAGCAAAGAGCCCTGAGAAGAGCCCAAACAGGAAAGATTCCCTAAACCCTGGGCAGGCCCCTGTGTGAGGCCTGGCTCCTTACCTGTGACAGTCCTGGGTGGCTGGGGCCGTCCTTGCCCTGGGGCCGTCCCTCCAACCAGGAAATCTTCAGAGGATTATCAACCAGGCCCACTTCATTCTGGACAGCCAGCTCCTGCAAAACACAGCCTCCAGTTAGTCCTATCACTCCGAAAATCAGCTATGCTGTGGCTCTCTCTATCCCCACAGAAAGTACCAGAACCAGCAAATTCACCCTCCAAGCAAGACTGAGCAATCTTCCCATGATGGTGTACCAAGTGGGGTAGCTGGAGAACGGGGGAAAGGCAGGGTGTGGCCCCAAAATGGAGACGCGCCAGTTCCCGTGGCAGAGTGGAGGGGTGGAGCCAGCAGCAGGAAATGCCGCTGGTCCACGCTGTCCCTTATCCCAGAGCATTCTCCCGCCCATCCCTTCCTTCACTGTGCCTGTACTGCTCCCAGATTCCAGAGTCAGGAGTCAAGCACCTGGGGGTTGGGGGGGGGGGGGGGATAGGGCCTTGGCTCTGAGCTAACCCAGAGATTTCCTGGGAGTGTGGATACCTAACCACAGGGTTCCCCCAGGATTGAGTCCCTCCCTGGAATGGCAGGGCCTCACGCAGCACTCACCGCAGCCTTGATGGTCGCAAACTCCACCACGGCGGTGCCTGCCTTCTTGCTGGACAGTACCAGGTTGAGCACCTCTCCGTACTGTGGGGACAGGAAGGCCCGGCTCAGGCAGAGGCAAGCCTGGCTGCCTGGGGGCCCCGGGCGTGTTCTGCTGGAGACAGCGTCTTGTTCCAAGGTTCCCAGAGGGGAGAGCAGAGACAGAAGGAAAGGATTTTCCCAGGAATACAGGAGAGAAAGGAGAGTTGGACAAAGGCTGGGACGTGGACTGGCGGAGTGGCAAAGCTGCCTCGATGACTGAAGATGAAGGGGGTGAGGCTTTTGTGCCAGATCCCACCTCCTCTCTCCCCACACACTCAGCCAAGCCCTCTGCTTCTCAGGATAACGGGCAGGGAAGCGAGACAGGCTGGAGGGGAGAGGTGGGCCGTGGCCTGGAGGAAGCTAAGCTGCCCTACGGTCCATGACAGAGAAAGAGCAGGGAGGGCGGGTTAGGCATGGAGAGCCTGGCGTTTGGATGGAGATGATGGGAAAGAGGGAAGTCAGCAGGGCAGACCTTTTGAAGAAGCTGCAGGAGGACATCTCTGGAGTAGCCGCCTTTTGACCCGTCCTCTCTGCACTTCCATTTTAGCTGGAAAGACAGCAGCGGGCATCACCAGTGAATACCAACCTTCGCCTGAACAACCCCAGGCCCCACACCTGAGCTTTACAGTCTGAACAGACGCCCTCCACTAACAATCTAGGGAGAACCCTCCCAAGTGTGTCCCCCTTGAGAACGGACAAGCAGGGCGGCCTGCTCCCTGCAGCCATGTCCCCAGCCTGTGGGAGGCTCTTTTCGAGGGCCTCTGGGGAATGCTGCCTGCAACAGTCAGGGTGAAGAGCAGCCTCCATGGCGAGCTCTACGGGCTGTCCTCCCCGGGCAGTGGGAAGGTGGAAGGCTGTGCAGAGTGGTGCTGGCTCCCCGAGATCCAGTGTCCCCACCAGAACCCTTGAGCCACAGAAAGTACCTGTTCTTGCTGAGAGGAGGTAGCGTGAGGTGACCCATGGGTCCCCTCAGGGCTCACCTTCAGCTTGGGAGTTCCTTTGCCTTCAGGATTTTCTGCCTTTCCTAGAAAATTTGGGGAAAGTAGAAAGTAGAGTCTGAGGGAGAGAGTTCTCCCAAAGGAGATGCAGTCCAGGCCCAGAAGGACCTAGAAAAGGTCACTCTGACCAAGGGCAACAGCTGCCCCTGCTCAGGAGCCCCTGAAGCTACTACCCCAGGGGGGTCTCCCGCTGCCTGCTGAAGGGCACGGTGAGCACTCTGCCAGTGCAGGCTGTGAACACCTGGGGGCAGGACGCAGGGGTACAGGCCACACAGTTCTACTAAAACTAGAGCTTCTCTCCCAGTTACCTGCTCCAAAATAGAGCCAGCCCTACTGGGACTAAGGTATATCAGGCCAGGAGACCTAGGGCAGAGTGAAAAGCAAACAGGCCAGAGAACGGGTAGGAAGAAGGGACAGGGGGCATGTGTCCATGTGGGGTGCCCCTGGGATTGCAGCAGGTGAAAGTCTCCACAGAGAGCTGCCTCAGAGCGGGAGGCGGGTGAGGACGATGGACTCTCACCTCTCAACCGCTGCTCCCGTTCCTGGCGTATCTGCTCCTGCATCAGCCTCTGCTGTTTTTCCAGCTGGCGGGAACCTTCTTCTCGCAGGCGTTCGATCTGCAGAGCAGGGGGTTGGGAGGTGACAATGCTGTGCAGATCCCATCCCAGGTTGGCTCCCTCTGTAAAGACCCTGGGAGTCCCACCTGTAAGCTGGGGCTCAGCAACCTGCAGGGGGGACAGGCTGCCCAGATCCCACAGAAGAAGGGGGGAAGGGCATGACCTCCAGCCACCACACCCAGCTAGGTTCGCCTCCCCCAACTCCTGCAGACGGCCTCAGGCCCTCAGGCCCAGTCGCTCACCTCCTGCTCTAGTGTCCTGGTGCTCCGGCTCTCCTCCTCTTCCTCGTCCTGGGCCTGGGCCTGAGCCTGCCGCTCCCGGGCCTCCAGGTCTAGACACAGGGTTGAATGGCCCAATGGCTGGTCTAAGCAGTTTTTTCACGGCCTCAGCTCCCCCAGCTCTGGCTGCTTCCCCTGCCTCACACACTGTACGGAGGAAACCGTACAGTGACTCTGCCCCCACCCTCCAGGCCCACGTGCTCCCAAGTTTATTTCCATTGAGAAAAAGTCACAGCACAGAAGTACAGGCTGCAGATGAGTGGCCAGGGTCTGGAAGAGTGAAACCAGCTCATACTGACCGAGCTGGCCGTCTGACCAGTGACCAGGGCGTGGGCAGGTGCTCATGTTGGCCACCCAGGCCGTGTGCAGGGACGCCAGTGGGAGGAGCCGTTGGCCCTGGCCCTGTGGTTGGCACCACAGCCTGACTGTGCTCTTGCCTTGGCTTTGATGCATTTCCCGCCGAGGAGCTCAGGCTGTCACTGTCTCCTTCACCTCCCCCTCGACTCACATTTACCAAGCCTCACGCGGCCCGGCCCCACAGCTCCCACAGGGGTGGCAGATTCTGTGAGGACGACACCCAGCCACAGAGCCTTCCCTTCCCGCCCGCCGTGGGAGAACTGCCCGTGGCCCGTTCCAGGCGATCGGCCGTGACAGACTCTCCTCTCAGGCTCGGGCCTCAGTGCTTTCTTTCCCGTGCACTTTACTTACCGTCCATCTCCAGAATTTTTGTTTTTGCTAGAGAGATGAATGTACTGGGATGGCATATGTACACATTACATATATGGGTATCAAACAGGCAAGAAGATGGAGGGAAGATCGAGTGAAGAATGTATGGACCAATCTAATTGGGGTGATGAAATTGATTTACAGTCATAATCACACCATTTGGTAAATTTACTAAAAATCATTGAATTGTACACTGGAAATGGGTGGATATTATAATATGAAAAATATACCTCAATAAAGCCGTTTAAAAAAAAATGCCTGGACCTCTTTGGATCCTTCTGAGGGGACTTCGCAGAGTGAAAGCTCTGTGCAGAAATGAGGCTGGGACGAGTAAAAAGCCCCGGACGGCAAGGTGAACAAGAACGGATCTACGCGGACTGCGGGCTTAAAGCAGAGCAACGGCCAGTTCTCATCTTTGTGGTGCCTTAGCTTCTTTGTCTACAAAAAATGGGTTCAGTAATACCCACCTCCTTTGAGCAGTGTGACAGTTAAAAGAGACAATAAGACGTCTGCCACAGTGCCTGGCTAAGAGTGAATCTAGTCATTGCTGTTATTCTGGGTGTCCTTTAGATCCACCCGAGGACAGGGTCCTTCCCAGAGCTGGGCCAAGGGGCTCCGAGTTGCCGGAACTGAATGAGCTCCAGGAAGAAAGGTGAGGTTGCTGCCTGAAAACGGCCCAGGGAAACTGCAGGCCACGCCGCACCGCCATCTCACCTACCAAGCTTCACTTTCTTCCTTCTCTCATCTAGTTTCTGGGTCCTCTCTGCTGCCTGCTTCTTGGCTTTCCTGACCTTGTCATACGCGGCCTGGCAGGAGAAAGGAACGCCGAGGAGCAGTCAGTCAGGGAACAGGCAGAGGGCCCAGCCACCTTCCCGGCCCCGCCGCCTCACCCCAGAGCCCTGGGGAGGGTCGCTAGGCTGGGGCAGCTGGGACTGTGCTCATGGCAGAGTACAGAGGACCGAGGCTGAAGTGCCACGGTGGCCTCTAACCAGGAAGACAATTCAGACAGAGGAGATGTCTTACCCTGGCTGCAGCGTCAGTCAGTACCTCCAAGGCCTGAGAAAGCTGGTGGAAGAGTTCAGCTAAACACAAAGATCAAACAACAGAGAGGAGAAAAATTAAATTAGACTTGGCGATGTTGTGCTCCCTCAGAAAAGCACCTTAAAGAAGCCACAGGCTGGCAGGAAAGCTGACAGCAGATGACAGACCAGCAAGGAAGGGTGCGTACATCAGCAATGGACCTGACACCCCTAACACGAGAAGCCGGGCTGTGTGCACCAGCATTCCACCGCACTCCCGCGGAGCACAGGTGGGAGATACCCCATGCCCAGGTGGCCTTGCCTTCTTCCCACACCCAGGAGAGTCTCACCTGCTCTGGGATTATCCGGATTTTTGTCTGGATGGCAGGAGAGGGCCTTCTGCCTATATGCCTTCTTCACCTGGAAGAGTCAGAACACACGACCATTCACTCTTTCTCACCCACGGCACAGGAAAACCCTGCTAAAGCGATAAGGGAAAGCCCTGTGAGAGAGGCTGCTGGCTCCCACACGGAGACAGTAACTCACAGCCACCGAGGAGATCTGCAGTGGAGGAGGCCAAGGCCGCGAGGGAGCCCAGGCCCTCCTGAAGCAGAGGGGCGGGGCTTCCTTCCCACCCAGCCCCCAATCCCATCCCTCCGGATGCCAAGGGCTCCCGGCAGGGGCAGGTTCTCTGCAGCCCCCTGGAAACAGGCACTCTCCCACACCCGATGGGCATGAGAACTGGAACCTTTCTGGAGGGAGATTTTGCCATCAAAATTTAAAATATACTTTCCCTTTGACCCACTCCTAGGAATTTGGACTTGTAGAAGTATGCTAACATAAACATACAAGGATGCCCACTGCACCACTATTTATATTAGCCCCCAACTGGAACCAACCAAAACCTCCATCAACAAAGAGAGCCATTTAAAAAACTATGATAGGCCCAACCAGTTTGGCTCAGTGGACAGAGCGTTGGCCTGTGGGCTGAAGGGTCCCGGGTTCGATTCTGGTCAAGGGCATGTACCTGGGTTGCGGGCACATCCCCAGTAGGGGGTGTGCAGGAGGCAGCTGATCGATGTTTCTCTCTCATCAATGTTTCTAACTCTCTATCCCTCTCCCTTCCTCTCTGTAAAAAAATCAATAAAATATATTAAATAAATAAATAAATAAATAAAAAACTATGATAGATGGGAGCCTCTATGTGCTGACTAGAAAGATCTTCAAGCCCTTATCTCAAGGGGCGGGGGGGTGTGGGGGGAGGGCGGAAGCTCCGTCAGCTGGAGCGTCGTCCTGTACACCAGAAGGTTGTGGGTTTGATTCCAGTCAGGGCACATACCTGGGTTGTGAATCTGATCCCTAGAGCAGGTGCACATGGGAGATAACCGATTGATGCTTCTCCCTCATATCGATGTTTCTCCCTCTCTCTCTCCCTTCCTCTCTTTCTGAAAATCAATGAGAATATGTCCTGCGATAAGGATTAACAAGAAAAAAAAGATTCTGTAACTATATGTGGTAACAAATGCTAACTAGACTTACTGTGGTGACCATTTCATGATACTATATACAAATATCGAATCATTGTGCTGTATACCTGAAATACAATGTTATATGTCAATTATACTTCAATTTAAAAAAAGAAAGATCTTCAAGATAAGGTGTGTGAAAAAAAGGCTTAGAACAGTTATACAATATGATCACTTTGGGGTTTAAAATAAACAATCAAAAAAAATGAAATAAAAATAGTTCCAGATACTCTGGCATGTGCATAGCTTTTGTTTTCTTTTTTCCTCAAAGCAATCATAAGAACCATAAGAGTTGTTTCCTTTGGAGAGAAGCTAAAGATGGAGAGGAAGGAAACATTTACATCTCATTTTATGCCATTCTGTAGTTCAAATTTTCAAACCTTAAACAAGTCTTATTTTACTATCATTTTTCATTGTCAACAGAGGTTATCGTGGTGGGGCGGTTAAGGCCCATTTTTAGTTTTTATCTCCGCATATCTCTGATTTGAAAAGAAGAAAAGTAGTATTTTTTCTACTTTTAGTAAAAGTAAACAGCTGCCAAGGTTCTCTGTCATCTATTACTCACTCGGTTGTTTTCTGCCCTCTGCTTCCTGAGGGCTTGCCCACTTCTGCCTACATACCTTACCTGCTGCTCAAACCTCCTGGGAGGAGGAGCCTCTGGACCTAGAACTTCCACATCTCAGAGGGAACCAATAAATACTTCTACCCTAAGTGTGCTAAATGAGGACCTTCAGGCAAGCTGCCAGAGGCCCTAGGGGTGGGCCTGTAGACAGGCGCCTCATTCCACTCCCACATCTACTGCTAAGAAAGGCCTGCAGCTGCCTAGACCTCTGGGCTGTGCTGCCCCCTGGTGGGCCATTGCCAGCACCACACCTTCACCTGCCAGGGTAACCTGCCCATCTGATCTGGCTCTCCTGGCTGAGCAGGAGGCAGGAGGAACCACTCAGGACAGGTTGTGAGCAGCAAAGGTACAGACATGCCTCCCTGCCCTCCCACCTTCCCAATTGCACTCTATGCTCACCTGGCCCACCTGTTCACCTCCCCACCCCAACAGAGGTCTTCACCGTTAACCCCTAGAGTGCCGGGGAGCACGATCGCACTCCTCCTGTCTTTCGCCAAAAGTGCTGGGAGCGCTATCGCTCCTCCTGCAGTGTCACTATTAGATGCTAGTAGTTCACTCTTTAGTGGGGAAAAAAAATTAAAAACCTTAACTCAAAATGCCTTGGCAATTTTAGCATAGTTCCTAGGATACTGGTTGGCACTCAAAGGGTTAAACAACAACAACAACAACAACAACAACAACAACAACAACCACCACCACAAAATCTAGCTGTTTTCACTACCAAAAAAAAAAAAAAAAGTAATTCTAAGGGAATGGGCCCTAGCCGGGTAGCTCAGTTGGTTAAAGTGTCATTCCTATATGCAAAGATTTTGGGTTCAATCCCCAGTTAGGGCACATACGAGAATCAAGCAATGAATGCATAAGTGGAACAACAAACAATCTTTCTCTCTCTCTCTCTCTCTCTCCCTTCCTGCCCGCCCACCCCCACCATCAACTAAAAAAAAGGCTGAGCACTGTCCCATGCGTGTGTACGCGCGCACACACACACACACGTGTGCACGCACACACACAAATATAAGGGAATGGGAGGCGCTAGTTTTATATGTAGTCTTACATTTGAAATGTCATCTTTATTCTTTAGCCCCTTATCTACCCCCCCCCTTTTAAAGATTTTTTAAAGTGATTCTGAGAGAGAGAGAGAGAGAGAGAGAGAGAGAGAGAGAGAGAGAGAAACATCAATGAGAGAGTGAAACATCGATCGGCTGCCTCCTGCACACCCCTACTAGGTATGGAGCCCACAACCCGAGCATGTGCCCTGACCAGGAATCAAACCAGCAACCTTTCGGTGCCTGGTACGACACCCAACTCACCCCACCCTCTGAGACAGGTGAGAGGAAGAGGCAGGGAGAAGGCGGTGTCTATCACCTTACACTAGAACCAGGATTAGCAGGCGTGCCCTACTGATGTTGGGGATTTTCGTGGAAGATGGTTTATTTTGTGTCATGGGGCTCTTTTAAAGTGTTTTATGTTCTTTTATTTTGTAAATCTGAGAGAAACAGTAGAAAGGAGAGGGACAATAAGACCCAGTAAGAAAGCAAGATAAAAGAGCCATGAAGTGGGCTGGGTGGCAATACACTCTTTTTTTTTTTTTAAAGAGAGCATTATTATTATTTTTTTAAAATATATTTTACTGATTTCAGAGAGGAAGGGAGAGGGAGGGAGAGAGAGAAACATCGGTGATGAGAGAGAGTCATTGATCAGCTGCCTCCTCCATGCCCTCCACCGGGGATGGAGCCTGCAACCCGAGCATGTGCCCTGACGGGAAACCGAACCATGACCTCCTGGTTCACAGGTCAACGCTCAACCACAGAGCCACACCCGCTGGGCTACTAAGAACTCTTTTTAAGTGTGGTTTGTTTGCCCTCGTCAGTTTGGCGTAGTAGAGGGTCGGCTCTTGGACCAAAGGGCCGAGGGTTTGATTCCCGGTCAAGGGCACGTACCTCGGTTGCAGGTTTCCCAACAGGAGGCAATCAATGTATCTGTGCCTCTTGAGTCAATGTTTCTCTCTCTCTCTCTCTCTCCCCATCCTCCCTCCCTTCCACCTCTCTCTTCTTCCTCCCTTTCACTCTCTAGAAATCAATGGAAAAAATATCCTCAGTAACAGAGCACCCAAACCTTCGCCAGGGTGGAGCCAGAGAAAGGTGGAGCTCATCCTCAACGGACGGAAATATAAAAATATCCCTGAAACAGAGGGTTACAGTTGATATTTACTTTCTACAATGAGCTCGTATTATATTTCACATCAAGAAAAATTATTTAAAAGAGCAAACAGAATTAAATTCTTCAATCAAAAGACAGAATGGCTGGCTGGATTTAAAAGAATAAGACCCATCTATATGTTGCCTACAAGAGACTCACTTCAGGTGTAATGACATGCAGACTGAAAGTGAGGGATGGAAAAAGATATTCCATGCAAATGGAAACCGAAAAAAAGCTGGGGTAGCTACACTAATATCAGACAAAACAGACTTTAAGACGAAGACTATAATAAGAGACAAAAAAATATAAAAATAAAAAAAGATACAATAAAAGAGTTCAATCCATCAAGAGGATATAACATTTATAAATATTTATGCACCCAACATAGCAGCACCTAAATATATAAAGCCACTATTACAGACCTAAAGGAAGAAATAGACAGCAATGCAATAACAGTAGGAGACGTCAATACCCCACTTTCATCAAATGGTTAGATCATCCATCCAGACAGAAAAATCAGCAAGGAAACATTGGCCTTAAACAACACATTAGATAAGATGGACTTGCCCTAACCGGTTTGGCTCAGTGGATAGAGCGTCGGCCTGCGGACTGAGGGGTCCCAGGTTCGATTCTGGTCAAGGGCATGTACCTTGGTTGCGAGCACATCCCCAGTGCGGGGCGTGCAGGAGGCAGCTGATTGATCTCTCTCATCAATGTTTCTAACTATCCCTCTCCCTTCTTCTCTGTAAAAAATCAATAAAATATATTAAAAAAAAAAAAAAAAAGATGGACTTAACGGACATATATGGAACATTTTACCCAAAGCAACAGAGTACATGTTCTTCTCAAGCACAGGACAGATCATATGTTAGGCCACAAAAGAATCCTTAATAAATTTAAGAAAACTGAAATCCTATCAACCATCTTTTCCAACCACAATGGTATGAAACTAGATATCAATTACAATAAGAAAACGAAAATTCACAAATATGTGAAGATTAAACAAAATGATACTGAACATGGGTCAAAGCAGAAATCGAGAGAGAAGAAAAAAAATACCTTGAGAAAAATAAAAATAGACACACAACATACCAAAACTTATGGGATGCAGCAAAAGCAGTTATAAGAGGGAAGTTCAGAGCAATAAATTCCTACATTAAGAAACAAGAAAGCTCTCAAACAACTTAACTTTAATCTCACGAAACTAGAAATAGAAAAATAAATGAAGGCCAAAGTTAGTAAAAGTAAGGAAATAATACAGATTAGAGTGGAAATAAATGATGGAAAGACTAAAGGACAATAGAAAAGATCACTGAAACTAAAAGCTGGTTTTCTGAAAAGATAAACAAAATAGACAAATCTTTAGTTAGGTTCACCAAGGGAAAAAAGAGAGAGGAGTCAAATAAATAAAATCAGAAATAAAAGAAGAGATGCTACAACAATGTATTGACTTCAACAATACATTAAAAAGATGAAACACCATGTTCAAATGGGATTTATTGCAGGGATGAAAGGGCGGTTCAACATTTGCAAATCAATTAATGTGACACATCACATTAAGAAAATAAAGGATAAAAATCATATTATCATCTCAACAGATGCAGAAAAGCATTTGACAAAATTCAATATCCATTTATGATTTTTTTAAAAAAACTTTCAACTTTCAACAGAGTGGGTATAAACAGAATGTACCTCAACATAATAAAGGCCATATATGACAAGTCCACAGTTACCATATGTTATGGTGAAAACTGAAAGCTTTTCCTCGAAGGTCATGAACAAGAAAAGGATGCTCACTCTTACCATTTTTTTAGGCTGTTATTTTTTGTATTGAATTTATGGGGGTTACATTGGTTAATAAAATTATATAAGTTTAAGGTGTAAAATTCTATAATACATCATCTATATATTGTATCGTGTGTTCACCACCTCGTTATGTCTCTTTTCATCACCATTTATCCCCTTTATCTTCTCCTGACTCCCTTATTCTCACCACTTTTATTCGATACTAGTGTCCCAGTGCATAGATTTGTGCACATTGAAAGGAAATTAGAAGAAATATTTTAATATTGCTATTCGCCCTTTCTCTATAATAGAAGTGTCAACCAAATTCATGATCAACAATGACAGATGGAAACACACGGGTGCGACTGGTGCCAGCAAGAGCTTTATATGTATTGCGCATTGTGCAAGTCAACTTAGCCTTTTATATCTACAACTAGAGGCCCGGTGCACAAAAATTTGTGCACTCGGGGGGAGGAGGGGGTCCCTCAGCCCGGCCTGTGCCCTCTCGCAGTCTGGGACCCCTCGGGAGATAACGACCTGCTGGCTTAGGCCTGCTCCCGGGTGGCAGAGGGCAGGCCCAATCCCTAGGTGCAGCCCCTGGTTGGGCTCAGAGCAGGGCTGATTGGGGAGTTGGGGCGCCGCCCCTATCATGCACAGAGCAGGGCAGATCCAGATCGGGAGGTTGCGATGCCACCCACAGTCATGCTCAGGGTAGGGCTGATTGGGGGGTTGGGGCACCGCCCCCTGTCACACTCAAGGCAGGGTCGATAGGGAGGTTGCGGCGCCACCCCCTGTCACGCACAGAGCAGGGCCGATCAGGGGGTTGGGGAGCTCCCCCCTGTCACTCACAGAGTAGGGCTGATAGGGGAGTTGGGGCACCGCCCCCTGTCACACACAGAGCAGGGCAGATCAGGGGGTTGGGGCGCCGCACCCTGTCACACTCAGGGCAGGGCCGAAGGGGAGGTTATGGCTCTACCCCGTCACACACAGAGCAGGGCCCATGGGGGGGGTGGGGGTTGGGGCGCCGCACCCTGTCACACACAGAGCCGCAGGGCAATCAGGGGGTTGGGGAGCTCCCCCCTAACAGGCACAGAGCAGGGCTGATCAGGGGGTTGGGGCGCCTTCCCCTGTCACGAACAGAGCAGGGCGGATAGGGAGGTTGTGGCCCCGCCCCGTCAAACACAGAGCTGCAGGGCGATCAGGGGGTTTGGGCGCTGCCCCGTCACACTGATCCCGGTGCTGGGAGGCATATTACCCTTTTACTATATAGGATAGAAGCCTGGTGCATGGGTGGGGGCCGGCTGGTTTGCCCTGAAGGGTGTCCTGGATCAGGATGGGGGTCCCCACTGGTGTGCCTGGCCAGCCTGGGTGAGGGGATGATGGCTGTTTGCAGCTGGTCACATACCCTTCAGGGTGGGGGTCCCCACTGGGGTGCCTGGCCAGTCTGGGTGAGGGGCTGAGGGCTGTTTTCAGGCTGGCGGGTGACTGAAGCTCCCAACCGCTCCTTTCTTTCTTTTTTATTCTGGGCCAGCTTTAGCTCTGAGGCTCCAGCTCTTAGGCCTCCGCTGCTGAAAGCAGGCTTTTGGCCTTTGTTTACCTTCTGTATTTGAAACAATGTTCGATCCTGCTGGCTGAAGCCCGGCGGACTAAAGCAGGTTTCTGGGGTTTTGTTTAGCTTCTATATTTGTAACATAGTTGCTTAGAGTTGCAGCTCAGAGGCCGGCAGCGGCAGGCGAGGAACGTTGGAGTCCTCCGTCACTGAAGCAAGAAAGCCTCATGTTTGCTTTAAGCTGCCTGGCTGCCGGCCGCCATCTTGGCTGGCAGTTAATTTGCATATCGCCCTGATTAGCCAATGGGAAGGCTAGCGGTCGTATGCTAATTACCATGTTTCTCTTTTATTAGATAGGATAATAAAAGGGTAATATGCTAATTAGGCCAGACAGCTGAATGACCTTCCGGACATCATTCTGGACGCCCTTCCAGAAGCCACTATGGCGGGGGCTGAGGCAGAGGTGGTTAGGGGCGATCAGGCAGGCAGGCAGGCGAGCAGTTAGGGGTGATCAGGCAGGCAGGCGAGTGGTTAGGGGTGATCATGCAGGCAGGGAGTGGTTAGGGGCAATGAGGCAGGCAGGCAGAATGGTTAGGGGCACTCAGGCAGGCCGGCAGAGGCGGTTAGGGGCAATGAGGCAGGCAGGCAGAGTGGTTAGGGGCACTCAGGCAGGCAGGCAGAGGTAGTTAGGGGCAATGAGGCAGGCAGGCAAGTGAGTGGTTAGGGGCAATCAGGCAGGCAGGCGAGCAGTTAGGGGCGATCAGGCAGGCAGGTGAGCGGTTAGGGGTGATCATGCAGGCAGGGAGTGGTTAGGGGCAATGAGGCAGGCAGGCAGAGTGGTTAGGGGCACTCAGGCAAGCAGGCAGAGGTGGTTAGGGGCAATGAGGCAGGCAGGTAGAGTGGTTAGGGGCACTTAGGCAGGCAGGCAGAGGTGGTTAGGGGCAATGAGGCAGGCAGGCAAGTGAGTGGTTAGGGGCGATCAGGCAGGCAGGCGAGCAGTTAGGTGCAATCAGCACACAGGTGAGCAGGATCGGGCCTAAACTGGCAGCTGGACATCCCCCGAGGGGTCCTGGATTGCAAGAGGGTGCAGGCTGGGCTGTGGGACCCCACCCCCCCATACACGAATTTCATTCACCAGCCCTCTGGTATATAAATAAACTTGCTAAATCAGACCTGCTTCTGACTTAAACTTTTTCCAGCCCAGTGAAGCATCCCAACTTCTCTTTCAGGTAATTGTCAGCAACACAGCAGTAAATATCAACACAAAGCAGATTATTATTGTAGATCATGCAGGGAGAACAAAGGGTAAAATATTTAACTGTAGCAGTGTTTAACTATATTCTGTGCAGTGAGAAAACCTGAAGTAATTTTCAAGTTCCACCATTTCTTACTTCTTTTCAGTGGGGTCAAGTTTCTAAACTTTCTAAATCTCTGTTGTCTTACTAATGAAAAGAAAATAGGATTCTACCAAGTCTCCTATGTACCTACTCCAGGACTTCTGTGAGGATCAAATGAGATGAGGCACGTGAAAACGTTTCACAAACATTTGGTTGAACTGTAAAACGTTTGCACCTGGCTATAAAGCAAGTCATGTTCCTGGGCTGCAGAAACTCCAAGGAGGCTAGTCGCTAGGGAGAGGAAGCTGGGCATTGCTACGTGATGTCATTACCCAGTGCCCACAGTGACCATTTCCAGGTGGGGCTGGGCTGTGGACCACATTTTGCGCTATGAGGTCTTGGCAATTTTGGCTGCAATTTGGTTGAGTGTCACTCTGGGGTGGTGGCTGGGCCTGTGTCCCACTTGGGGGAAGCTGAGTGTTGGTTTGTCAGTGCCAGGTCCGTGTTGCCGTTTCTTTTTATTTTTTTTTATTTTTATTTTTTTTAAATATATTTTTATTGCTTTTTCACAGAGAGAAAGGGAGAGAGATAGAGAGAGTTAGAAACATCGATGAGAGGGAAAGATCGATCAGCTGCCTCCTGCACATCCCCGCAACCCAGGTACATGCCCTTGACCGGAATCGAATCCGGGACCTCTCAGTCCGCAGTGCCGTTTCTTTTTAAATGGCCAGTGTGCGTCATGGCAGATCCTGTGTTGAGCATCTGCCCCTTGGTGGTCAGTGCACGTCATAGCTACCAGCCAGAGGAAAGAACGGACACTTAGCCTTTTTTTTTTTTTTTTTTTTTTTTTTTTAATATATTTTATTGATTTTTTACAGAGAGGAAGGGAGAGAGACAGAGAGTCAGAAACATCGATCAGCCGCCTCCTGCACATCTCCCACCTGGGATGTGCCCACAACCCAGGTACATGCCCCCGACCGGAATCGAACCTGGGACCCTTCAGTCCGCAGGCCGACGCTCTATCCACTGAGCCAAACCGGCTTCGGCGACACTTAGCCTTTTATTTATATAGATAGTATTGGAAGTTCTAGCCAGAGCAATTAGGCAACAACAACAACAACAAAAAAAAAAAAAAAAAAAAAGAAAGAAAGAAAGACATCCAAATCAGCAAGAAGGAAGTAAATTTGTCACTATTTGAAGATGACATATACAGTAGGTCCTCGGGTCACTTCGGAGATCCGTTCCCACGGCGCAACGTAACGTGTAAGTCGGAACCCACCTGCATAAGCACCTACATCACTCACATGGAGCACATACACAGCAGTAATGAAGTGAAACAGTAAAAAAAATTTAAAAGAAAGATAACAATTTCTGACCTTGTGGTAAATAAATAATAAAAAACATAAAGCACATATGTACATACGTCGAAATGACGGAACTTTTTTTAATAAATAAATGGGAGATGGTGACGTAATCACGAAACGACGTACATCGAGTCCAATGTAACCCGAGGACTGTCTGTATATATCTGGGAAAAAAAAAGTTGAAAACACGAACTCAAAAAGATATATACACCCCTATGTTCACTGCAGCATTATTTATAATAGCCAAGACACAGAAGTAACCTAAGTGTCCATTGATGGATGAATGAATAAAGAAAATGTGGTATATACATACAATGGAATATTATTCAGCCACAAAAAAGATTAAAATCTTGCCGTATATGATAACATAGATGGAGCTTGAGGGCATTATGCTAAGTGAAATAAGTCAGACAGAAAAGGACAAATACATATGATTTCACATATATGTGAAATTAAAAAACAAAACAAAAAACCGAAACTCACAGATACACAGAACAGACTGGTGGTCACCAGGGGTGGTGGGTCAGGGGTGGGCAAAATAGGTGAAGGGGATCAAAAGGTAGAAAACTTCAGTTATAAAATAAATAAGTCCTAGGGATGTAATGTATAGCACAGTGACTAGATTAAAAATACTATACTGCAGCCCTACCCGTTTGGCTCAGTGGCTAGAGCATTGACCTGTGGGCTGAAGGGTCCCGGGTTCAATTCTGGTCAAGGGCACGTACTTCGGTTGCAAGCTCCCGGTCCTGGGAGTGGGGGGAGGCATGCAGGAGGCAACCAATCGATGTGTCTCTCTAACATCGGTGCTTGTCTCTCCCTCCCGCTCTCTCAAAATCAATGGGAAAAAAATATCCTAAAGTGAGGATTTAAAAAAAAAAAATACTATACTGTATATTTTAAAGTTGCTGAGAAAATAGATCTTAAAAGTTCTCATCCCAAGGAAAAAAAAATTTAACTGTTGGTGATGAATGTTAACTAGACTTATTACGATGATCGTTTTGCAGTATATACATATGTCAAATCATGCTGTGCACCTAAAACCAATATAATAGTATATGTCAATTATATTTCAATAAAAAAACATAGGCATGTTTAGCTTCTTTCTACTGTTCCAAGCTAGAAGGGAAGGAGAGGGAAGGAAGGAAGGAAGGAAGGAAGGAAGGAAGGAAGGAAGGCAGGCAAAAGAAAAAGGAAGGAAGAAAAAGGGAAGGAGGAAGGGAGTGAGGGAAGGAAGGAAGGAGGGAAAGAAAGGAAGTTCTGGAGCCTAACGGATGTATTTTCAAATTTTGAGTTTTCCACATACAACTAGCATGATCTAGGGCAGTGATGGCAAACCTGTGACACGTGTGTCAGAGGTGACACGCGAACTCATTTTTTTGGTTGATTTTTCTTTGTTAAATGGCATTTAAATATATAAAATAAATATCAAAAATATAAATCTTTGTTTTACTATGGTGCAAATATCAAAAAATTTCTATATGTGACACGGCACCAGAGTTAAGTTAGGGTCTTTCAAAATGCTGACACGCCGAGCTCAAAAGGTTCGCCATCACTGATAGGGCAAATTACTGAATCTCACTCATCCTTAGGTTCTTCAACTACAGAGTGAGGAAAGTATCCCCTCCCATAGGACTGTTGTGAGGATTATATAATTCATGTAAAGTACCTGACAAAAACTAGGCACTCAATATAAGTTCCAAAACTCTCGCTTATCCATTCCTGGGAGGGAGGTAATTATAACACCAGCCCTGTATGATGCCAACCTGACAGTAACTCCAAGGATGGATGTCGGTCCACAGTGGGCCTGGTCAGCCCAATTTGAATTCTTGAGGTGGACAGGACTGTTTTCAAGTCTGCTGGAGGGCAGTTCTAAAATTCAGTCCTTGGTTAGCCCCCAGGGGCTCTGAGATACTCTCATTCAAAGGGTGGAGGTGTCCTGAGATCTCCCAGAGACTGTGAACCAAAACCCAGCTGGCCTAAGTGTGCTGGTCAAGTGTGTCTGTCCTGATTAACTAGTTATTACTATCTTTAGCTGCTAAGCCTGCTCTGGGTGGGGCTCATTCCTAGGTTTTAGCCTGGAAGGTCAGTTTTGACTTTGAACCAGTTTGACCTAGAGTTTGGTGTTTTGTATTACAAACTGGATTCCCAGCTTTGCCCAGCCCTCCTGAAGTGACTGCTGCCTGAAGAATTTCTTATCATGTAAACACAACTCTCCTAAAACAGGCCTTTGAAAAAGCTCCCAGAGTCAATATTGTTTATTATGAAACTAGAGGTGTTATGGAATAAACATAGGGGCCCAGTGCACGAATTTGTGCACCTTGAACTGTGGGCCGCAGGCTGTGGTGGGCACAGGGGTAGGTCTCGGCCTATCCTCTGCGACCCCGCCCGGCCCCTCCCGCTGTGGACCTGGGTCCCCTGTCTGCTGGCAGCCCTGCTCCTGCCGCCGCTCCCACGCGCTAACGGCGCCAGCCCCCTCACACCTGCTGATGGCGCAGAGCGATTGGGGCTGGCGCTGTCAGTGGGTGCAAGAGGCGGTTGCTGCCCCCATTGCCCCTCAGGAGCAGAGGGAGGTGGAGAAGCCCTCAAGGGGCAAGCGCGGCTGGCAGCCGCTCCAACCTGCTAATGGCGCCAAGCGATCGGGACCAGCACCGGCGCTGGCAGCAGGTGCGAGCAGCAGCTCCGGCGGCAGCAGTGGGTGTGAGTGCTGAGCGGGACCGTGGCACGTGGGAGCAAAGAATGTTCAGTAATCACCAGAGCCTCCCTCGATGACAGCGACTGGAGCCCCGCCTTGGTCTGGCGCCCCCGCTCACCTGCTCCACCATCCCGCCCCGGCCAACGCCCGCCATATTCCGCACTCCGCCGCCTGCTGCTGACACCTGCCATGTTCCATGCGTGCCCCCTGGTGGTCAGTGCATGTCAGAGCGACCGTTGTTCGGTTGTTCCGCCGTTCAGTCTATTTGCATATTAGGGTTTTATATTATAGAGATGGAATTTATGGAATTGGCGTGGAAGAAACAGTTGGACACTCTGAGGTTACAGGAAAAGCCTTTATTCAAAGCAGCACTGCTGGTTCAGGGGACTCTAAGATCCAGATCCTGAACCCCTTAGACAATGAGATTTTCTCTTTATATATTTTTGAGTTTCTTTGTTTCCTAACGACCAAGCTTCTGTAGTGGACTTTCACAGACCGCCCCCCCTCTCCCCCACCTAGAGAGTCAGTTAGAATGGTTAACTCAGATTGTATCTAATGTCCATCCTGGATGGTGCCAGTGACGTCCCTCTAGTTAAGCTGTTACATCCTTGGTTTATGGCCCCTTGTAAACTGGAAGTATTTAGGTAAATAGCTCTTGCAAGACCAGATAATTAAGAAAGGGGCAGTGACTTCAGGAATGTGCATTAGGGACATTGATTAACTTAGGTACAGAGTCCAGCTGCTAGTCTCCTACATTCTTCCACAAATGGAGTTATTGGCCAGCAAAAGGGTGCAGTAGAAATCAGGTTACTGGAACAAATTCAGATTGCTAGCCCCAAAAATGTCTTATGCTGCCCATCAGAGGCCTGGTGCATGAAATTCATGCACTCGGGGGAGTCCCTCAGCCCAGTCTGCACCTTCTTGCAGTCTGGGAGCCCTAGGGGGATGTCCGACTGATGGCTTAGGCCCGCTCCCCCAAGCGAGCCTAAGCCGTCAGTCGGACATGCTTAGCGCTGCCACGGAGGCAGGAGAGGCTTCAGGCACTGCCACTGTGCTCACCAGCCATGAGTCCAGCTCAGGGCTTCTGGCTGAGTGGCGCTCCCCCTGTGGGAGCGCACTGATCACCAGGAGACAGCTCCGGCATTGAGCATCTGCCCCCTGGTGATCAGTGTGCATCATAGAGACTGGCTGTTTGGTCGACTTGCATATTACCCTTTTATTATAATAGACTAGTGGTCTGTGCACAAATTTCGGGGTGGTGGTGTCCCTCAGGCAGGCCTGCACCCTCTCCAATTTGGGACCCCTCGGGGGAAGTCCAATTGCGGGGCAGACAACCCTCTCACAATCTGGCCCGCTGGCTCCTAACCGCTCACCTTCCTGCCTGCCTGATCGCCCCTAACCACTCTGCCTGCCAGCTGGCTCACCCCCAACTGCCCCCTACCTGCCAGCTTGCTCACCTCCAACTTGCCACTCCTTCCGGCCTGCTTGCCCCCAACTGCCCCACCCTGCCGGCCTGCTTGCCCCCAACTGCCCCCCCTTGCTGGCCTGATTGTCCCCAACTGCCCCCCTGCTGGCCCACTTGACCCCAACTTCCCCCCCACCAGCCTGCTTGCCCCCAACTTCCCTCCCTGCCAGCCTGCTCGTCCCCAACTCCCCGCCCCCCGCTGGCCTGCTTGCCCCCAACTGTCCTTCCCTGCTGGCCTGATCACCCCCAACTGCCCCGCCCTCCCAGCCTGATCGCCCCCAACTGCCCCGCCCTCCCAGCCTGATCGCCCCCAACTGTCCCCCCTGCCAGCCTGATTGCCCCAACCACCTCTGCCTCAGCCCCGCCACCATGGCTTTGTCCGGAAGGACATCCAAAAAGTCTCACGGTCTAATTAGCATATTACCCTTTTATTAGTATAGATAAGCCTACCTTATGAGCAAATGAAGAAACTAGATTCAGGGCAAAAGAATGCAACAATATTTTTCTGAACTCTGAACTCTGATAAAGCTGGGAAGGAAAAGGAACGTTCAGAAGAACAAAGAAATAGAGGGACCTGGTGTGGAATGATGTGGGATAAGGATAGAACTGCCTATTCCAGGCATCGGGGTTTAGTGGCTCCTCTATGAAACTGGGTTTTGCAGGTGCTGGGATCTCTTAGGCAGGGTTGAAGTAGCCACAGGAAGTTGCCAAAGGCTACTGCATTGTCTTAACACTTGCAGTTTCCTTCTTTACCTCTAGGTTTCCCCTAAGTCCTCTGGTCTCCTTAACACTAGGAAACATTCATTTGCATTTCCTGAGGCCTCAAAGGGAGGAGCTGGGTGACAGGTGAGAGACTTCCCACCCAACGCCTCCTGACCAGACCAAGGTTTTCAGAGAACGAGGCTGTTGTCTCCAAGGCCCAGTCCCAGGGCGACAAAGATCTCAGATGAGCATAAGCCCTATGAGGACTTTAAAGTCCACTTTGCAGAAGTGTGTGTGGCCTTTCTCCTGATGTCTTTCTAAAATGTTACTGCCTAACCCTCCCCGTCTCCATCCTAGGGCATACTTGAGCTTAATCTGTCTTTCATGTCTCAGGATCATCATCCAAAACATAAACTACTGAACAGTAACAGCACATTCAGATGCTACTGAGGTTAGAGTCAGGCTTTTCCTATGCATAGGTGGTAATGATCTTAAATTCGACTCTTTTTTAAAAAAAATATATTTTATTGATTTTTTACAGAGAGGAAGGGAGAGGGACAGAGAGCCAGAAACATCGATGAGAGAGAAACATCGATCAGCTGCCTCCTGCACACCCCCCACTGAGGATACGCCCACAACCAAGGTACATGCCCCTGACCGGAATCAAACCCGGGACCTCTCAGTCCACAGGCCGACGCTCCATCCACTGAGCCAAACTGGTTACGGCGATTCGACTCTTTTTATAGTTTTTCTTTCTCTTCCCTAATCAGCCTCTACTAGACTATGCCAGATGCCAGCACTTCCCTGGAATCTGCAGTTTTTTTCTGGTATGGTCTAGAAAAACATACAACTTGGTCATAATTGTACCTCATATGAGAGCATACAGGTATAAGAAATTATGGGGGTTCCCCTTATAAAGGGAATGCACTTTAGGGGGCAGGGCCCAGAACAGTGCACTGAACACCACCTGGCACTTAGTGGGCACACAATAAATACCTATTGAACGAAAGGAGGAAACATTCATTTGTTCTCAAGCAAAACACAATTAGAAAGCCTCAACTACGTCAATTAGTTCAGGCCCACTGAGGAGTAGAAGGAAGTGGGTGCTGCCCCGACCCTAGGAGACCTTACCACTTTTTCACAACTTCCCCTTCTACCTAACACCTCCTCTTGAGAAATCACGTCTGGAAAAGGGAAGAAATCACTACAGCAGACTGCCAGAACCACTGTGATAACTAAAATGTCATCTCCCCAGAGCCCACATTACAGAGGAGAAGAATGAGTCACGAATTAACAGCCACCCAGCCCTTCCTGGAGTCTTCATAACTGGTTCCACCACTTGCAGCAACCTGAGCCCAGAGCAGGAGAGGGGACGGGGAGCAGGGGCTCCTGTCATCTCCAATGGGCTTTGAGCTGGGGCCTCTGACAATCCACCCGCCTACAGTTTCACCTCTTTAGGGAAATGAACTCATGATTTACCCAAAAAAGCAAGGCACTAAGGGGTCCAATAAACATAAAATAGCCATAATTAACTTAAAAGAAAGGTGCCCTACAAAGAGGGGATCATTGTTTTTTAAAAGGCTACAGCCCTTTCTTATAATAAAACTTGGAGCCAGGTAAGGAAGTGGTACAAGTAATTGGGCCCAGTTCTCAAAAGCCAGACTCAAACGGGAGTCAGATATGGAGATTTAGAGACAGGACTCAGATGGGGAGAACACACAGGAGGCCACTCAGTGTGACCACAGGCACTGAATGAACAAACCACCTCAGTGAATCAGCTGGAAAGACTGGGTTCCAGGAATGGGACCCAGTAATCAATGCCCAGCAGTGATTTCTCCCCAAGCCTGGGAGAGGCAGACAGCCCCAGGAATACCAGAGGTGGAGTGACTGCCTGATGCCAGAGGCAGGAAGTAAACCACAGAGTTCTGGGCATTTATCTAGAAGTCTGCTCTGCCTAAAAGATTGATCCCTTTCATTCCTTATAGCTATGGCCCACGCTCTACCGAGAAATTCCTAAATGCCTGGTCACTACAGAAGCTATGGACTGCTCATAAGCCTCAGTGCAAGCAAGGTACCAGCCAACCCCCAGGCCAGCACCCTCAGCTCAACACTCCCAAAATGTGGGCCTGCTGGTGGTACCAGGATGATTCTGGGGGGACCTGGACCTCACACCATCTCCCTCAGGTTGCTACCATACCCATCGTCAGACAGTGACCTATGCAGCCTGCACCGACTGGGACCATGTACAGGATCTGGCTGGCTTCTCTCCAATTGTTGCCCCACACACCCTTTGGGATCTGGATCCTCAGCCCATCTCTGAGGTCCCTCTTCAGCTCCTCCCATGTCTCAGGTCCTCACCTCTGGGTTCCTCCTTCCCTTAGCCCTCCCAGCACTCTCTCCTGGGCCTCAATATCTGCCCTGCCCTCCTTCTCAGCCCCACTTCCCCAAATGAGCAATTCACCTGGAGCCCAGTCTACTGCCATTCTCTTCCTCCTCCTCCTTCTCCTCCTCCAGTTTCTCTCCCCCTTCCCTTCTTCAGATACCCCCTTCTCTCAGGCCCCGCCTATACTCTCCCACCCTTACCCTAAGTACCCCTATATCAGGCTCAGACTCCAAAATCCTTGCCCACCTTCTTATCTCAGGTTAGAGATTCTCACCCCTCAGGTCTATCAGATATCCTGGGTCTGGCTGCCCCTCACCTCTCCCGGCTGCCTGCTCTCACCCTCAACTCCTGGAGACCTGGGTCTCCAGTCTCCACCCTCTCCGGAGCGTACAACTCCTTCTCTCTGGGCCCTGATACTTCCTACATCTCATTCATTTCTTTTTTCCTTTAATGTACCAGTTTCCTTAATAAACAAATCTATATTAGTAAAAAGCAGTGTGCCAACTTAAAGAAAAACAATGTTAATTAAAGAACAGTACTCAGAAACAGCAAAAATAGAGAAGCAGCTATGCGAATGGAGAATACTTTGAGTACTGCCTCAGTTGAAATAGAAACTCTGCTGTGATAGTTTTAATGCAAATTTTGACATATATTCATCCAACTTTCCAGACCAGTTCAATACCTGTTGGGGTCAGCCAGGCTGGGCAGCTTTATTTAGTCAAATCTCCATCCGTGTCACTGTTGGGAGTCCCAAGGCTCTCTGAGGCCCACAAACCGGTCTTTTATTGCCCTAACTGCTCCTGAAGTGTGGGTCATGGAAAAAGTTCTGAGAGAGGAGAAAATTCGGGTTTGGGCAGGTGCTCTGCATTTACTAGCCACCCTACGCTGGGCAAATCCATTAAACTCTTCATCTTCTCACCTATAAATGGGAGCTAATGGTCATTGCCTACCTCACAGGCTTGTTTTGGAGATCACATCAAATGAGATTAATTTATGTGAAAGCAATTTGGTGTCATATAAATGAGAGGTATTATCTTGAATGCTAATGAAGAGCTTACAAACACAAATGAATCATTCCATTTGATTTAGCAGGCAGCCAAGTAACTTCAAAAACCCAGAGCTTCAGCCAGACAACTAACCCAGGAGTGAGTTACCATCCAGGCCCTTGGTGAACAAACGACCGTCATCAAGTGAAACCAGGCTCGGCGCCCAACCTCAAGGACTCAGTGGCTCTTCTGGTCAGAGGCCCCTCTCAGAGACAGTGACCAAGTCAGTGACCTCAAATGCAGCAATGGCCCCAGATGCCCACAGAATCAGGTCCAACCACACTAGAACCTAGAGGTCCAAAGACACCACATTTTCCAGATTCATCTCCTGCCATATCCTTAAAGAACCTAAGCAATGCCCCATCCCTTGTCATGCCAAGTACTTTTACTTCTACATCTTCATGCTCATGCTGTTCCTTCAAGCCCCTGTCTGTCCTCAAAAACTCAACTCTTCTTAAATCTGTAAGAAACAATGTCAGTGGGTCATATTCTCGGGTATAACAGGAATACGTCGTTTAAGGAAAGGTATTAGCTAGCATACAGGTAAAACAGCCTTTTTCTTAAAGCAGTAATAAAATATAACCCCCCCACCAAATGTCAATATTAAGTTTCCATGGTAGTTTTCCTGGTAAATACACTTAAAATTTGAGTCTTCGAAAAGTTGATCAAAACTCATTTCAAGCTGGCTTCACCAAGTAATACCTGCCAAGATACAGTGAGTTTGAAGCCTTCGAAGGGCTTCAAATGAAAGGCGAGGCTGCTATGGACAGGAGAGAAATTCACGTGTCAGCTGCAGAGAAGTGGAGAGAATATTAAACTGGGGCTCCAGTCTGGCCTGACGCTCACTCACTGGGTGACCTCTGGCAAGTTCCATAACCTCTCTGGACCTCCATCCTCGTGTCTATAAAATAAAGAGAGTAAAGGATCCCTTTTAACCCTGCTGTGATATAGTCTTTTCTCTCCTCAAGGCCTTGCACAAACACACCTCCTGAAGGATATCTTCCCTGATCCTGCAAATCATATGAGCAGTGTCTTCCTTTTTATTCCTACATTTTCCTTATATACTTTCATTGACCCTCCTGCACTCTACCTCATAGTTCATTGCTTACTATACTGTGTGAGCTGTCAGAAAGCAGAAGTATGTCTTATTCAACCCTACAAGACCCACAAGGTACTTGTTCATGGTGACATGCTCCATTCATTTGTAGATTTGAACTGAACAGTTGACCCTGCTGATTCTCAACTTAGTTCTGATTCCCCACCTCCTTTCTACCCTGACCACTGCCTCAGACATTAATCACTGGTGTAGTGCTGGGTGAATCAACACTGATCTGTCAGGACTGGAATGAGTGAGAGGGGCAAGGGGTAGAGTACAACCTCAGACATGAGCTGTGGGCAGCATGTATTTGACTTTAGCACTCACAGTGTAAGGAAGGTGGAAAACAATGATAACAGCAAGAGCTAACCTGTAGTAGGCATGTACCCTGCACCAGGCCCTGTGCTAAGTGCTTTACCTGGACCAAGGTTCACAGCAATGCTGGCAAGGAGGAACTGCCATCATTCCCATTTTGCAGATGGGAAAGCCAAGGCACAAAGAGGTTAAATATTTGCTTAACAGTCTGGTTATGATCAGCAGCATGATTCCTATAATCAAAACCAGTAGTCTTACCATTCACAAAGGAAAAATTACAGCCACCACACACAAGATGACTGTTGTGATGTGAGTAGGTATAGAGAAGATAATAGGGGATACGGTGGGTCACAGGGAATAGGCAGAGGGCGTGGGAGATATGATAAGGATGAAAGAAGTCCTATGACGGGATCAAGTGTTAGTTACTGCAGTGGCTTCAAAAATTTTGATGGTCACAGGGATTATGGACCCAGACCAAGTGCTTATTAAGAATCTGATTCAGATAACAAACACAATCTCTGGGCAAGGACTTGGGGAGGGTGTATCTACAGATCAAGTAGGGAAGTTCTTTAAATGAATAGGAATTATGAAGACAAAAAAGAAGAACTGAATGGATGATAAATCTGTACACAGACAAGGAAACAGGGAAGCCAAAAGGGGAGACAACAGAGTATTTGATAACTCTCAGCTAAGGCAGCCATTAACTGGTTTGATGGAAGAGAATTCCATGGTCACATCATTAAAGTGTCCTTTGCCACCAGAAGACCTGAATTTATTTATTTATTTATAAGTATACTTTATTGATTTTTTAGAGAGAAAGGGAGAGAGATAGAGAGTTAGAAACATTGATGAGAGAGAAACATCAATCAGCTGCCTCCTGCACCCCTCCTACTGGGGATGTGCTCGCAACCAAGGTACATGCCCTTGACCGGAATCGAACCCGGGACCTTTCAGTCCGCAGGCCGACGCTCTATCCACTGAGCCAAACTGGTTAGGGCATAAGACCTGAATTTATGAGAGAAGGTAGAAGTGGAAGTGAGTGGCAAGGCCATGGGGGATATAGAGGTCATGGAGGCTTTCAGGGAGAGGTGGAGACTCCAAAAGTGGGGACTGGGTTTGCCCTAATCAGTCATGTGGAAATATGAACTTTGTTTGAAGAAATTCCTGCAATCAGTGCAATGAGCCCAGACCAGAAGATGCTTGTCCCTCAGGAGGAGATTTCTGGGGAAGAGGCTATGGTGGAGAGAGAGGCTACAGAGGTTGTGGGGGCTGAGGTAGAGATCGAGGCAGCTATGGTGGAGAGAGAAGTGATTATGATGGCGACAGGAGTAATGAAAGCTATGGAAGAGACCAAGGTGGCTATGGAGGCAAAATGAGAGGAAGAAATGACTACAGAAATGATCAGCGCAACTGACCATATTGACTGTTTTGAATGTTCCTTTGTCTCTGACATGATCCATAGTGAAATTGCCCGAGTTTTGCTTGCTTCTTTCATCTTGCCTCTTCTTGGGAAATGAAATGAAGTGGCATGTGAAATTTTATTTGGGGGGGAGGGCTGGGACAGTTTTTCTTTTAGTAATGTCCATTGAAATTTCCTTCTTTAATTTCCAGCTTTCTCCTTCCCAACCCTTGAAGCTAAGTGTGTTGTAAAATAGTGCCAATGGAGCCCTAGATGGTTTGGCTCAGAGGATAGAGCGTTGGCCTGTGGACTGAAGGGTCCCGGGTTCAATTTCGGTCAAGGGCACATGCCCAGGTTGTGGGCTGATCCTCAAATAGGGGGCTTGCAAGCGGCAGCCAATCAATGATTCTCTCTCATCATTGATGTTTCTCTCTCTCTCTCTCCCACTCTCTTCCTCTCTGAAATCAATAAAAATATATTAAAAAAATATATTGCCAAAATGGAAAGTGTTTTGTAATACTACAATAAATGCTGCTTGTTTTGTGGGGGATATATATATATAAAATATTTTCCTTTTTCTTTTTCTTTTTTGCTTAAGGTAACAAACTAGATAAGTCATGGGATCCATATCCAGGCAGTCTGACTCCAAAGTCCACTTTCTTAACTATCACTGGTAGTCAGTACAATGGCTATTATAAAGGCACTAGAGGCCCAATGCACAAAATTTGTGCAAGGGTAGGCCCTCACAGCCCCAGCTGACTCGGCCCTTGTAGCCCCGGCTTCGCCCAGAAGGTCATCCAGAAGGTCATCCAGACGGTCGTTCTGCTGTTTGGCCGTATGGTAAATTTGCACATTATGCTTTTATTATTATAGATATTTACAACTGCCAACATTGCTTAGTGCTCTGTATTATGAGTCCCATCCAACCTCAAAACAGTTGATGTACAAAGCAACAATTCCTGGCCTTACTTGTTAAGATTAGTTATAAACACTGTTATTTTCTACACCACTTCTCTAGGAAATTATCATCTGATTAGAAAACTCCATTTTGTAGAATTATCAACTATGACCCTTGCATTTCAAAATGATGAGCCACAGGAGCAAGAGACAGGGAAAGTGGAAACAGACAAGCTGGGGTGAGCCTACAGGGATATTCTCTTCACATTTGTACCCCTAGCACCATGTGGGATGGACACACGGTAGTCACTTAGAAGTTTGTGGAATCTAACGGTGTTTGTGAGAAAAGTTGCTAACCTCATCTAAAGTACTCATGGGGAAAGGAAAAGGAAACCAAAAGGTAGCAGGGGAACTAAAGTGAGTGAGTGAGTGAGTGTGTGTGTGTGTGTGTGTGTGTGTGTGAGAGAGAGAGAGAGAGAGAGAGAGAGAGAGAGAGAGAGAGAGAGAGAGAGAGAGCGCGCGCCTGTTCTGGGCAAGGTACTGGGCACACAGCATGCTGATTTTAAGAATCAGGGTGGGGACGCCCAGCAGAGAGATGGACGATCTAATACTTAATGGTGGGAGTGTACCTTTCTGAAAGATAATTTTGAAAGACCTTTTAGAGGGGCTAAGGGAGGGGAGGAGGACAGTGATGGCAACTGCAGCGGAGCAGGGATTGTCAGTAAGGAGGATTTTAATTATTTGATTTTAGAAGAAAATCTAACTGCAAGATTCTTGATTATGTTTATACAACAAGGGACCAAGATTTATTATACCTGAAATTCGATGTTGAATACCTAGCAATATAGCCTTCAAAATAGCTTCCTCTTGTGTAGCCTTCTCTGTTACAGCTCCTCTGCAAAGACATCAAAATCATATTCACCTCCTCCATGAGTGTTCCTTGTCAAAGATACCTGCCTACCTACCAGAGTCCTTCCCAAGAGGCCCCAGAACACACCCAGAGGCCAGCTTCAATCAACATCAGAGCAGGATCTAATTAGCTTCACAAGCGGCATATACAAAGGGAGACCTTGGCAGGCATCAGACCCAGCTAAGAATTCTGCTTCATATGTACAGCAGCTCATACACTGTGGTTGGGGTTGATCCTCACAGTCAGCCAGCCTGAGGGTTGAGCTGACACACAAACAGACCAATAACAACCAAGTTTCAATTACAACAAAAGGGCCCACACAAGGGACATTCACAGAGCACCCAGCTCAGGTGACCAAAGAGACAATGCCCCTGGGTTCCAAGGGACACCTACTACAAAGAGCCACCCTACAAAGACGGGGAATCATAGCAGATTTTATTAATACATAGAAAAAACCAGGCAGCCCAATGAGGAAGACAAAGAAACATGCTCCAAATGAAAGAACAGGAGAAATCTCCAGCAAAAGAGCTAAATGAAAGGGGGCAAGTGCTCAGATATAGAGTTCCAAAAATGGTTATAAAGATGCTCAAGCCAGAACCGGTTTGGCTCAGTGGATAGAGCGTCAGCCTGCGGACTGAAGGGTCCCGGGTTCGATTCCGGTCAAGGGCATGTACCTGGGTTGCAGACACATCCCCAGTGGGAGATGTGCAGGAGGCAGCTGATCGATGTTTCTCTCTCATCGATGTTTCTAACTATCTCTCTCCCTTCCTCTCTGTAAAAAATCATTATAAAGATGCTCAAGAAACTTAGTGAATACTACAAGGAACTCAGAACTACAACAGCATAAAAAAGGACCAGTCAGAAATGCGACTTCATGGACGGACCTGGAGAGTGTTATGCTAACTGAAATAAGCCAGTCAGAGAAAGACAAATACCATTATGATTTCACCAGGTAGAATCTAATAAACAAAATAAACTAATAAAATAGAAACAGAAACAGACTCATAGAGTCCATAGACTGACAGCTGTTGGCGGGGCGGTGGATTGGGAGGCTGGGTGAAAAAGGTGAAAGGATTAAGAAAAAAAACCCAAAAAACTACAAAACTCAACCGGCCAGTGTGCTCAGTGGTTCAGCATCAACCTATGAACCAGGAGGTCACAGTTCGATTCCCAATCAGGGCACATGCCTGGATTGTGGGCTCCATCCCCATGGGGGGCGTGCAGGAGGCAGCCAATCAATGATTGTCTCTCATCATTGATGCTTCTATCTCTCCCTCTCCTTTCCTCTCTGAAATCAATAAAAATATATATTTAAAAAAACACACAAAGAAGCCCTAGCTGGTTCTGCTCGGTGGATAGAGCATCGGCCAACAGACTGAAGGGTCCCGAATTCAATTCCGGTCAAGGGCAAGTATTTCAGTTGCAGGGTCAATCCCCAGTTCTGGTTGGGGCACATGCAGGAGGCAGCCAATCGATGTGTCTCTCTGTCTCTCCCACTATCTTCTAATCTCTCTAAAAATCAATGACAAAATTTCCTTGGGTGAAAATTAACAAAAAGTAAAAAATTAGAAAAAGATGTAAAAAGAATATTTTAAACACACACAATATAATATTTAGATGATGTATTATAGAATTGTACAGCTGAAATCTATATAATTTTATGAACCAATGTCACCCCAATAAATTCAATAAAGAAAGAAAGAAAGAAAGAGAGAAAGAAAGAAAGAAAGAAAGAAAGAAAAAAGAAATAGCTTTTAAGTATATTTACTTATAGCAGTGGTTCTCAACCTTCCTAATGCCGCGACCTTTAATACAGTTCCTCATGTTGTGGTGACCCCCAACCATAAAATTATTTTTGTTGCTACTTCATAACTGTAATTTTGCTACTGTTATGAATCGTCATGTAAATATCTGATATGTAGGATGTATTTTCAGTTACAAATTGAACATAATTAAAGCATAGTGATTAATCACAAAAACAATATGTAATTATATATGAGTTTTCCAATGGTCTTAGGCGACCCCTGTGAAAGGGTTGTTCGACCCCCAAAGGAGTCACGACCAACAGGTTGGCAACTGCTGACTTATAGGCTAGTAATTTCACTTTTTCACAAACTACTATTGCTTAAGAAAATAATAATGCGTACATAGTTGGGCAAAAGTAGGTTTACAGTTCATATGACAATAATACAAATACTTAATACAATAATTAATAAACAAATAGTCCTAGCTGGTTTGGCTCAGTGGATAGAGCGTTAGCCTGCGGACTGAAGGGTCCCGGGTTCTATTCTGGTCAAGGGCACATGCCTGGGTTGCAGGCTAGATCCCCAGTGGGGGGCATGCTGGAGGCAGCTGATCGATGTTTCTCTCTCATCGATGTTTCTAACTCTCTATCCCTCTCCCTTCCTCTCTGTAAAAAATCAATAAAATATATTTTAAAAAAAGAAGAAAATATTACCTTAAGTGAAATAAGCCAGTGACAAAAGTGGTCAAATATTATATGATATTTGTATGTTTATTTATATGAAGTACATAGAATAGTGAAGTTCATATAGAGAAACAATAAGAAAAACAGTAGAAGAGGAGTTACCAGGGAGGGGTTAAGGGGAGAGGGAATGGGAGTTAATGTTTAATGGATTGGAATTTCAATTTAGGATGATAGAAAAGTTCTGGACATGGATAGTGGTGATGGTTGCACAAAAATGTCAATGTACTAATGCCACTGAACTGTACACTCAAAAAAGGTTAAAATGAGAAAGACAGTGACTGTCTCCTGATTCTCAAGTCAAGTTGCTGCAGTGGTTTCTGTAGACACTACTTTATTCGTTAACAAATACAGGGTGAGGCAAAAGTAGGTTTAGAGTTGTTTGTATGGAAAATAAATATTTAATAAATAATAATACAAGAATAAACTCTGTAAACCTTTCACACACTCACAACTGTAAACCTACTTTTGCCCCACCCTGTATTTGTTGAGAGCCTACCCTGTGCTAGTCACGAGCAAGGGACTGCTACCGAAGTGGATGGACCAGACATGCTCCTTGCAGCTGAATACAGTGGGGCCTTGACCTACGAGTTTAATTCGTTCCAAGACCGAGCTCGTTAAGGAGCTCGTTAACTCAAATTACTCTGTCAACTCAATGCAAAAAATCAGCCCAGAGACAGCTGGTATCTCAAAAAACTCGTTAGTCGGGACACTCGTAAGTCAAGGCCCCACTGTATGCAGGGGAGTAAGACACGAGACAAATAATCACACAAATGCATAAATAATTGCAAAATGAAATAAGTGCTGGAAAAGAGGAGACCCAGTTGGTATGGAAGAATCAGCAGGCCGCTCTGGGGAAGTGCCTCCGAAGCTGAGTTCTGAACGAAAAGGAAAAGCAGCCCAGGCTAACAGAGGACAAAGAACATTTCTGGCAGAAGGGACCGCATGTATGAAGGGTAAGAAATTCCACTGAGTATTTCAGAAGTGCAATATGGTTTCAAGGGAGTGCCCAGATCATTCCATTTTCTGTGAGGAGAATAGATGGAGGAGTGCCACAGAGCAGACTAGAATAGACTGGAAGCAGGCAGACAAGCTGACAGGCTGCTCTAATGGTTCGACGGAAGCTGACGGGGCTTTGGGCAGAGTGCTGGTGGTGGAGATGGAGATAAGTGAACAGGTTTGAGAATTATTTGGGAGGTTGACTCATTAAGACGCAGTGATGGCAGGAGTAAGGATAGGGAGGTATGAAGAATGACTCCAGGTTCCTAGCTTGAGTGGGTGGATAGTGGTGCCATTTACCCGGACAGAGAAGTACAAGGAAGGAGCAGGTTTGGAAAGAGAAGTTCAAGAGTTCGATTTTGGATGTAATACAATTTAGATCCCTGTAAACATCAAATAGAGAGACAGAATAGGAAGATGGATAGACTAGTATAGATTTGGGATTCAGAGAAGTGGTGTGAATGAAAATTAAATCAGACGTTGATGCTCATCACTACCACTGAACTGTGTTGTTCTGGACAGGGTTCGAGTGACACGGTGTGGAAGGAGCAGTGACCTGGGCTGGATACCTAGGGGATCCAGGTTCTAGTCCCAATTCTGTCACTAACCACTCCTGCTGAACTTCAGTAACACAGGGGGTTGGCCTAGATTAGGCTTCTTTCGTCTTTTCTGGATAAGAATTACCTCTTCTCAAAAATGTATACACACACAAAAATTACACATGGTTTCCAAGGTTTATTTAGTTCTTGGCACCTTTTTGTGGACCCCAAATAAGGAACTCCTATCTGACCAGACAACCAACGTTTAGGAGGCCTTCCTTGTACAGACCTTAAGGTACCCCTAGAAAACGATAGGCCTTGAACCCAGGAGAGGGGACACAGGGCCTGTCTCCTTTGCCAAAAAATATCCATTACCATGAAGCTAGCCAGAACATAAAAAAGGCCCCAATCTACTTTTCAAGGCTGATCTTCTTTCACACGTCCTTTCTTCATGGCCTGCGCCACACAAATTGGACTATACACATTCTCCCTTTTCTTGAATATCCCTCCCCCCTTATCCCCACACATCCGAATGCCGCCGGTTCTTCAAGGCTTACAATGCTTCTCTATCTCCCCTACCCCTTTTCCCAAACTCGAAGCAACCTCAGCCTACTCCAAACATCCACAGCACTTTGTCTGTGTCCCTCTTAAGGAACTTACTGTGTTCTCCCTTGTATTACAGTTGTGTCTCTCCTACTAAAAGGCAGGAGAAGCACCTGCTATACTTTAAAAGAATGTTCTCACATATCCCTTAGCTCATTTGAGTGAAAACTGGATCCCAACCACACTGGTCTGATCAGACCTTGGTTTCTGGTTAGACAACAGACTCACCCACCTCCCACTTGTGTCCATTCTACACACTGATGTTTAATTTTTTTAAAATCTGGTTGCATCACTTCTCTGAGTAATATTTACATCAACAACTCCCAACTGCCTTCCTCAAAAGTTCTTAACGTCAGGGTTCCAACACACTGGCTAGATCTAGTGTGAAATGTCCGAAGCAGTTTCTCACTATTAATGAAGTACAAGTTAAACAACGGACAAACGGAGCAGTGTGAGGAGACGAGATCGACCCCCGGACCGAGCAAGACCCGGGCGCTGCTGCATCCCCGCGTCCCGCTCAGACGTCCCGCCACCATCGCCATCGTGCCCAAGAGAAAGGCCGAAGGGGATGCTAAAGGAGATAAAGCCAAGGTGAAGGACGAACCACAGAGAAGATCCGCCAGGTTATCAGCTAAACCTGCTCCTGCAAAGCCAGAGCCCAAGCCTAAAAAGGCCCCTGCAAAGAAGGGAGAGAAGGTACCGAAGGGAAAAAGGGGAAAGCTGATGCTGGCAAAGATGGGAATAGCCCTGCAGAAAATGGAGATGCCAAAACAGACAGGCACAGAAAGCTGAAGGTGCTGGAGATGCCAAGTGAAGTGTGTGCATTTTTGATAACTGTGTATTTCTGGTGACTGTACAGTTTGAAATACTATTTTTTATCAAGCTTTATAAAAATGCAGAATTTTGTTTTACTTTTTTTTAAGCTATGTTGTTAGCACACAGAACACTTCATTGTTATTTTGTGGGGAAGGACATACAGTACTAACAGAATGTCTCCAAAGCTGGACTGACATGGGGGGGAAATACCTTTGCCTTCTGGTTTTGAGAAACTTCCTCTTGGTTCCTGAGAGGAGCGATCTCTTGCTGTTGACACACATTAGCCATCTTGGCACAAACACCTTGTCATGTGGGAAAACTAAAATTCGTTTTTATGTCCTTTTCTCCTTCTCCACTTTAAGCATAGACTTTGGCTCTCGTAAGCCCAGAGACCTATGGGGACCTGACCCAAAAAAATTGATTTCCAGTCGGTTGGGCCATCTGGACTTCCCAGAGTCACCACTGAGAGGGCCTCCCTCAAAAGAGCAGCAGTTCCTCTTTAGATTGTGGATCTACAGATGGATATGCTCTGCCATTTTCATTTCATTTCCTGAAAGCCAGGGTCGGCTTGTGAAAAGTTGTTAAACAACAGGCTCAATGTGAAATGTCAACCCTCACTCTAAACTTTCCCTGTTCAGAGCATCAGATGAAGACTTCATTGGGTTTTACGGTGGCTTTCTGATTTTGGTAGTTCACTGAAGAAGGGAGTTGGAAAGTTGTTGTATACTGTTAACGATTGTCTGCCCCTGTCCTGCCTGAAATACCATGACTGTTTATGAAAAGTATCTTTAATAAAGCTGGATACAGTGTGGCTTGGGGGGAAAAACAAACAAACAATGTACAAATGTAGAACTTAGAATAGTGCTCAGCACACGGTAAGTGTTATATGGGTGTTAGGCGTTACTAATACTGAAATTTTAAGACTTAACAAACAGATATAGCAGATGTTACACATCCCCCTGGCCCATTTCTTTTCTTTTTTCTTTAAAAAATTGTTTTTAATCCTCACCAAAGGATTTTCTTTTCCATTGATTTCTTTTAGAGAGAGTAGAAGGGAGGGAGGTGGGAGGAAGAGAGAGAGAGAGATTGGTTGCTTTCCCCACATGCCTCAACAGGGGCCTGGGATTGAACCCTCAACCGAGTACATGCCCTTGACTGGGAATCAAACCCGAGACCCTTTGATCCCCAGCCCAGCGCTTTAACCATTGACCCAAACCGGCCAGGGCCCCATGGTCCACTTGTGATTTCAGCCCAGCTGCAGGGGACAGTTCTGTGCAGGTTGACAGCAGCTCTTCCCAAGGGCCCTATGGGTCTCCCTGCTTTTCTGCCTAGAGTTTCCTCTTACAAGCTCACTCAGTTAATGAGCAGGGCCGCCTGGAAGTACAGGGGCATTCATAGGCATTAATGTTCTTTTTTATTTTTTATTTACTGAGTTTCTGAGAGAGAGGGAGGGAGGGAGGGAAGTAGGAAGAGAGGCAGGGAGAAGGAGAGAAACACTGAATTGCTCCACTCATCTCCGCATTCATGGTTTGGTTCTTGTGTGCCCTGACCAGGGATCCACCGGCAGCCTCGGCGTACCTGGAGGACGCTCTAACCCTACCCAGCCAGAGCAGGCATTGATTTTCAGCTGATGAGTTACCTGCCTCCCCTTCCTACGTTGCTACAACTACCAACCATGATCCAGGGTTAGATAACAGAAATCTTAACTACAGTACAGGGTCCGAATCCCTGGCGCCTTTGTAAACACCTTCCTGGGGAACTTCAGGCCATCTGCCTTTCCCTAGGATCCTCCTGCTTTGGGCCCACTAGCGCATGTTGGAAGGACAACACCTGAGCACCTGCTACCTGGAAAGAGTCAATGAGCTGGGATGGAAAAGAAAACAGAGACGGCAGGGTCATAGGTCCCGAGGAGGGGGTGCAGAGGGAGTGGAGGCGCCTTGAGCCTTTATTCGTCCTAGGCTGTAAGCCAGAGGTTCTCAACCTGTGGGTCGCGACCCCTTTGGCGGTCGAAGGACCCTTTCACAGGGGTCGCCTAAGACCATCCTGCATATCAGATATTTACATTACGATTCATAACAGTAGCAACATTACAGTTATGAAGTAGCAGCGAAAAAAATTTTATGGTTGGGTCACATGAGGCACTGTATTTAAAGGGCCAGAAGGTTGAGAACCACTGCTCGAAGCGGAGTTAATCAGCCTTCAGGAGAGACTCAAGTGCCTCCAGCCGCAGTCACAGCACAAGCGGAATGAGAGGCTGAGCCCGCGCAGGCGCACGGAGGAGGCGAGCATTCCCTCCCAGGCTCACCCACAGCCTCTCCTAGACGAGGGCCAGAGGGAGAGCACAGTATCCCGCACGAGGAGCCTCTCCTCGGTGACCCCTTCTTCCTCGTGAGGCTCTCTGATCGCCCTAGAATGGTTTGGGAGCCCAGCTTCTGAGGCCGTCAGGCCGCCCCTCGCTACCGGCCCAGGGCCCGGCCGAACCTGGACAGCGGGTGCCAGTCTAGGCGCCAAGACAGGAAGGGCCGCCCGACCTCTCGGGACCGGCCCTCCTCACCACCATTCTCACCTCTTTGTCCGCTGCCTTCTCCTCAATGCCTAGCAGCGCGTACAGGTCCATCTGTAAGAGCTCCTTGGCCACCGACATGGTTCCAACCCTGACCGGATTCGTACTACAACTCCCAAGAGTCTAAACGTGCGCGGGACTCTTCCGGAACACTGTCGGCCCCGAGCCGCTAAATGGCGCTTAGCCCCCTGGGAAATGTAGTGTTCTGTGTTAAGCTTGATTGCCACTGAAGGAAGTGGGCTGTCGTAAATGAACTACAATTCCCAGCAGCCCTCGCGCCCGCCGCTGTTGCTCTCCAACCAGGATGGCCGGTCGCGCTTTCCCTGCCGGAGGCCGTGGCAAGCTCGCGCGAGTGGGTGTGAGGGACAGGGGCGGACCTGGGTGAAGGTCCACGGGCCCCTACCTCGCGGGCGTGATCGCAACTCTGCCGGCCGTGCCGCGCCACGCCGGGAGCCAGGATGGAAAGCAGGTGCTACGGCTGCGCTGTCAAGTTCACCCTCTTCAAGAAGGAGGTGAGCCTTCTCTCCCCGTGGGCTGGAGGGCCAGGGAGAACGCGGAGTGGAGGGAAATACACGGGACTTGCAGCCCATAGAGTGCCTTCCAGCCTTTTCCAAGGTATGATTCTCAGCCATTGCTCCTTAGTTCCCATTTCTGTAAAATGGGGCTAGCACTCCCTCGCTTGCCGGTTTGTGTGGGTCCAGTGAGGTGCTGGAGGGAAAAGCTCTCTGTAAACTGTAAGGCGCGCTCCTGTGGGCGTTGGAAAGCTAGACTTTTCTGTCTGCCGAGTGTAGAGTCCGGCTGTTTCCTCCCCTCGGTCCTGCTGCTTCTCCGCCGCCCTGTGCCCACTCTCCATCACGCCTCGTCCCGTTACTCCCTCTGCTCTGGAGCCCTCGCCGTCTGGCGGCCTGCCCTCCCGGGTTCCCTCCGTTAGGTTACCGACCTTTCCCCTGCCCGCAGGGCTCCGTGGCAGAGCCTCTCCGCCCTCCAGCACAGACCCCCGAGCTCCCCTGGTAACTGCAGGCCGGCTGTGCCCCAGCAGTGACTAGCAGATAGGAACCACACAGGGTGAGTGAGTGAAGCACGTAGGGAGGCAGGTCCGCGCAGTTCTTGGAAACCTGGGTTTGGGAGGCAGGGTGGTCAGCGTTCACATTTGAGCTCTGATGCCTTATTCAGAGGGTGACTTTTGTTTGGGCAAGTCATGTAACCTCTCTGACCCCCACCTAAAATAGGAACAATAATGCTGGGCATCAGGATTAAGTAAAATAGTGTGCACTCTGAGGATTAAATCAGCTGAAGAATGTTAAATACTGAGCTTAGCGCCTGACACGCAGTCAGTGCTTAATAAATGGAGGCTATTGTTATCGTCCCATCCTGAGCCACGCCTCCCTCCATCTTGCTGGAGCAGAGAAGGCCTGAGCTCTGCACTTTCTCTGATTCTCCTTTGTTGAGGAGTCAGTGACCAAGGGGCTTTGCCTGTTTGTCTTCTATACCCCGGTGTCAGGAAGTTGAAGACCGGTTACAGAAAGCATGGGAATTTTGTATGAAGCTTTCCCTGATTTGAATAAAAGACTGGAGACGGAGGAATCACTTTACTCCACCCTTGGGTCTCCCCAGGCCTTAGGGTCCCCGCCCCTCATCCTCTTCTCAGCAGCTGTTCATAGCTCCAGTGTCGTCTTCTCTCGTCTAGGTGCTCAGAGAGTGCCAGGGAGGAGCCTGCCTGGGTGGTTGGGACGTGGATAACCCTGCTTCGTGTTTCTTGTAGATTGGCTGTAAGAACTGTGGCCGGGCCTTCTGTTCCAGCTGCCTTAGCTTCAGTGCAGCAGTGCCCCGGGCCGGAAACACCCAACAGAAAGTCTGCAAACAGTGCCACGAGGCCCTGACCAGGTGAGAAGCTGACAAGGGCGAGGATTCAGCCAGCCACGGCAGCAGGCAGCTGGCCAACCCTGGTAGCCTGCGCCCTGTGGCCCGAGGTCCGCCCAGGAAGTGTTTGGGGTGGGGGCACTGACTGGCAGATGTCAGGGCTTCTGAAACCCGATTTCTTCTCTATAGAGGATCTTCTCCTGCCAGTGCCTCCAAGTGGTCACCACCTCAGAACTATAAGAAGTAAGTGCTGAAGGGACAGAGACAAATGTGGATGGGGGAAAGGGCAAGGAAGCCCCAGGGATGGACTCTCTTCCCAGCCTCTCGATCAGATGAACACAGGGCCAGGAGACTATCCATCTTGAAGGCTCCTACCTGCCCTCTTGGGATCAGACAGCAGCTCATGAGCCCTCTCCCCAGAAACAGTTCTTGATACACATCCTTTCTGTTGGACCCTCTGGCTGGGCAGCTGGGTTGAGCTGCAGGCCAACATGCATGAGGACCACAGAAGATTGTCCATTGGAGGCCTTCCTAGATGCCTAGAAATGATTTGAATGGGGAAAAGTGAGGGGGTGCCTTCGCCCCTCCCTTTTGCCTTCTTCAAGAGTCTTTATCTCATATCCTGCCAGGCGTGTGGCAGCCTTAGAAGCCAAGCAGAAGTCCAGCACTCCCCAGAGCCATGGACTGACCCCACAAGACCAAGTCATCGCTGAGCGCCTAGCGCGGCTCCGCCAGGAGAACAAGCCCAGTGAGCAGGGGCAGGCGGGGCGGCCTAAAGCAGCGGTCGCCAGCTGGTGGTCTGCGGACCACTGGTGGTCCATGAGGTCCGAAAGGTTGGCGACCGCTGGCCTGAAGGACACTATCTGGGGCTCCTGGGACTGGGATTCCTCTGGACCTTACAGGTTTCCCCCATGCCAATTGCAGAGTCAGTGCCCTCACAGGCAGAGATAGAAGCCAGGCTAGCCGCACTGAGGGGCGAAACCCAGAGTTCCATCCCTTCCACCCAGGAGATGGAGGCACGGCTTGCCGCACTGCAGGGCAGAGTTCCACCTTCTCGGACCCCCCAGCCGGTGAGTGCTGTGGCTTGAGAGGGAAGGGGGTCCTAGTACATGTGTGCTTATGTACTCCATAGGAGCTGGCAAGCCTCTGACTCCCACCCCCGGATCCTCAGGTCTGCCGCCAGGCCAGGGAACCAGGGACAAGCAGGATTGGATGGGGCAGGAAAGAGTGGCCCCGTCTGGTTGGGGATGGTCAGACCTACTCAATTATGTGGGCCCTGGATTAGCCCCTTTCGCTGAGCTTTGGGGACTCCTCAGCATTCACTGACAGACTGCTCTGGACCTTATGGTGTGGCTTCCCCGTCCTGATCCCCACTGAGTTCCCTCCTCTGAGCAGGCGCATCAGCCCCCAGACACCAGGACCCAGGCCCAGCAGGCGCAGGATCTGCTGACACAGCTCACGGCAGAAGTGGCTATTGATGAGAGCTGGGAAGGAGGAAGCCCAGGTAACTTCTCCCCTTGGGCCCCAGGGACCTGCCCTCCTTTCTCCCCAGGTGGGAGAGGCTCTGCTGCCCACTGGGAGGTGAATACATGTAAATCAGAGAACAATCAACATTGTAAGAGCTACCATTTATTGAGTGTTTACTTCTATGGGAGCCAGTGTAAGCCTAGTGGATAGTGTGTGGACTTTAGAATCAGTCAGTGATTCTCTCTCCTCCCACTTACCAGCTGTGTGATCCTGGGAAAGTCTCACGTTCCTCATCTGTAAAATGGAGGGGTGTGTGCGTGTGTGTGTTAAAACCTACCCTGTGGGGAAGTTTCAAGGAATAAATGCGATTGTCCAATAAGTTCTTAGGACCCTGCCTGGCTGTAGTAAGTGCTCAGTGAGTGTTCTTTGCAATGATGATGATAAGGAGGAGGAAGAAGCTCCTTAAATTTAATTAAAATTAAATAAAATGTAACATTCTGTCCCCTCAGTGGTACTAGCCACATTTCAAGTGCTCGATTCCACATGTGGCTCATGGCTACCATCTTGGACTGCACAAATATAAACCATGATGTGGAATGTCTCCATCATTATAAAACTCATATTGGACTGTGCTATTCAAAGGCTTCCAAGCAGCGGTTCTCAACTAAGGATGATTTCCCCTCCGTGGCCCATTTGACAGTGTCTGGAGACTTTTTAGTTGTCACAACTCGGAATGTACCACAGGCATGTAGTGAGCAGAAGCTAAGGATGCCGCTAAAACATCATGTAATGCACAGGACAGCCCCACAGCAAAGGATTTTCCTGCCCCAAATGTCAGTAGAACCACCATCGAGAAGCCCTGCTTTAGAGACACAATCACATCGAACATCCTCAGTAATCCTGTGAGGTACATACTCTCATTATCCGTGTTCTATAAATGAGGCAGCTGAGGCCTGGTGAGCTTAGGGAACTTGATCAAGATCACACAGCCATTAAATAACAAAGCTAGGACTTGAACCCAAAGCTGTCTGCTTTCAAACCTTTTGGTCTGATAGTGAGCTAAAGGGAACATGTCAAAGCCACACCCACTCTGTCAAAATTCTTCCAGCCTCGTCACTTATACATAAGACCTCAGGTTCTGCCATGTCCTCTCTGTGCTGCTCCCTGGAAATGCTGATTCAGCCTGTAAGGCAGAGACACTGGCTGGACTTCGGCCTCCCCATAACCTGATTATTTGGGGCACTGATTCTCAGACCATTTTCCCCCCAATATAAAACACTGGTAATCGTAGCGGTTTTTTCCAACTACATCCATCCCAGCCCACCTGATATTTCGTCTGTAATATAAACCATGGGAGCTAGTGCTGAACAAAAAGCTGATGCTCTGCAGGTTTTTATAAAAGGTTGAGAAATGGGCTCAGTGGCTTCTGATGAGAGGTCTTGGAATATCTCTGCCTCCCTGACTGCATTGCTCCTTCCAGCTGCCGCTATTCAGAATGACCTCAACCAGGGTTGGCCAGGAGGCCTGAGTGCTAATTCCAAGGGGCAGGCCACCCGGTCCCTGGATGGGGAGAAGAGCAGGCTGCTGGCTGAAGCGGCAGTCGAGCTGCGGGAGGAGAACACGAGGCAAGAGCGGATCCTGGACCTTGCCAAGCGCCTGGCTGTGCTTCAGGGACGGGACCCTGACAGAGGTAGAATCTGGGGAGCAGCCCCCACACCCAGGCCAAGTTCTGTGAAAGGGCTGCCAGGGGAGGTCTCTGTGTCCGGGGGTCTATCGAGCTCTGCCCAGAGCCACAAGGAAAGTACTGGAGCAAAGCAGTGGCTGAGAAAAAAGTGGCAGCCATCAGGGGCAGGGGACCCCCAGTCCCTTCAGGTGCAGAGCCTTCTGTTCCTGACCCCGAGCCCTGCCGGGTGGAGCAGGGACGGGGAGGTCCGATCAGAATGGCTACAGAGACTGCTCAGCTCTGGACCAACTGCCGCTGGAAACCAAACCAGCTCCTGGGAGCAAGAGTATAGCCGCTCCGGCGAACTCTCTCAGCCTCACTCCTCCCCTCTCCTACCTCTCTCCCTCTTCAAGTGACCCTCCAAGACTATCGCCTCCCAGACAGTGATGATGATGAGGATGAGGAGACGGCCATCCAGAGAGTCCTGCAGCAGGTGGGCCTGCCTTACCCACTGGCCACCCTTTGTCCAGCCCCTACCTCACTGTCCCACCGCCCACCTGGCCCCATTTGTCCTGCCTCCATCTGGGACTCAGTAGCCAGTCGCTCTGCTGCTGCTGTTCCAGCTGGGGTCCCTCTGTCCCTGACCCAGACCTGCCCCCTGGCCCTTTGAGATGGGGTGTCAGCAGCCATAGGCAACAGATAAAGGAAGATGGGTTGAGAAGCTAAGGCCACAGCACCTTCGGGGTGTGGGGGAGGACCTGGGCCACGAGCAGGGAGCTGTACCCTCTGCCCTGTCCACAGCTCACTGAAGAAGCCGCCCTGGATGAGGCAAGTGGCTTTAACATCCCGGCAGAACCAGCACTGCAACCCCCGGCCACATCCTGCAGGGCAGAGCCTCAGGTGAGAAAAGCCCCAGACACATATGAGGGGCCTCCGCAGCCTCCCTGCTGACCGGCTGACTACTCTGGCAGCAGCAGCCCCCCCACACTCCCTCAGGGACCTCACTTCCCCCATTCCTCTCTGCTCCCCGAAGGCCCAGGCTCTGGCCCCCAGGCCTGAAGCTGAGGAAGAGCAGCTCCCCTGGTGCTGCATCTGCAATGAGGATGCCACCTTGCGCTGTGCTGGCTGCGACGGAGACCTCTACTGTGTCCGCTGCTTCCGGTGGGTGCAGCTGCTAGAATGTTCTGTGGGACTGGGATGCCCAAGGGCTGCCTGTGATCCCTGACCTGTTTCTCTTTTCCACAGGGAAGGCCATGATGCCTTTGAACTTAAAGAGCACCAGACATCTGCTTACCACCCCCCACATGCAGGCCAAGGACACTGAGCACACCCTGGCCTCGCAGGAAGGTCGTCCTACAGGCAGTCACACAGGCCGGGGCACCCGCTCTAGGCCCAGACTCGGGGCATCTGATGGGAGAGCATTTCAAGCTAGATTGCTCATGGGTGCCCCCTTTCCTGAGCCTCGATGCCCATGAAGGGGGAAGGATTCTGCATCGGGAATGGCGACTGGAGGAGCCGAGGGAAGGCAGAAGTCAGGAGCCTCCACCAGCAAAGCCTGGACTGGAAAGACCAGACTGAATCTAAGATTGAGCCTTGAAACCTGCTCAAGCGCCCCAGCACTGAATGTATCAAATAAAGTATGCTGAGTCCTTGGGCCCAGCGTCGTTGATCTCTAGAACCTGTGGCCCTGAGCCTGGGTCCTTGGAGAGGCGGCAAAAGCAAAGTAGGCTGTAAATCCAGTCCTAGGGTGAGGGAGAGGGTTGAGCCCTCAGGTAAGATTCTCCCGTCAGGAACAGTACCACCCATCTCGGAGGCCTCGGAGACCAGAGGCATGAATTTGTAAAACTGAACGGAAGTGTGGGTCCTGCTCTGGGCAGCCCACCTTAGCCCCAGCCCCCACTATCGTGATTCTCGGCCTCTCTAGGACTCAGACGCTGCGTGCACAAACAATGGATGCACGCCCTGCTTCCTGCCTTATTCCCAACGGGCACCAACTTCCAGGGCTCCTGTGCCAACCTGCCTGCTGTTCTGACTCGTGTCTGTTGCTAGCAACTCCCTCCTGGCCTCTTAGCCTGAACCCTATCCCCCTCTGCTTAGCCCCTGCTTTTTCTCTTCCCCCGGCTGCAGCCAGCTCTAGAAAGAGTCCTCAGTCTGAGGCCTCCGGCATCTCTTAGCGGGGGAGGAGGTTTCAGCCTTCCCTGATGTCCCAGACCCAGGCAGCTTTTTCCTGTTGCCTCCTCGGGGATTCAAAACTGGTCTTTGCCACTTGGGCCCCTGTTGATGATGACAGGATGCTTTGTGTCTTAGCCTCAGGGCCTTGCTAGATTATGATCTCTGAAGCAGAACTGTGACCTTCATTTTTAAATTCTCAAAGATTGGATGGATGGGTGGATGGATGGTTGGATGGTGAGGTGAGAGGATAGAGTGTGCCAGGATGCTCGCCTCCTGGTATATCACTTCACCCTCTCCCTCTCCCACCCCTCAGCACAGACATGCTCCACACTCCATTCAGCTGGGACTCCGAAAGGTTTTATCCACTTGGCTGTCAAGGAAAACACTGGGCAGCAGCCATGACTGGCTCCCAGAAAGCCCAACTGACAAGAACTAGCTGCGACTGTACATACAACAGGGGTGGCACGTGTGACCTCATCTTCCAATGTTCCTTGTCCATGTTCCAAGGAGCCACTTCCCTCTCAGCCCGGAATCAGAGGCTCGGGGCAGGCCTGACGGTGCTGAGGCTGCTAAATGTAGTGTCACAAGTCTTATTTCTGAGGCCGACTGAGTCTCCGGAGTTTCTTGAGTTGACTGAGCAGTTCGGAGATAAAAGGCTGAGGAGAAATGGGTGAGATTAAGGCATGGAGTCACACCCACCACCATATGTCCTCCCTAGTATCTCCCTTACCCCAGCTCCTAGAGCAGTGGTTCTCAACCTTCCTAATGCCGCGACCCTTTAATACAGTTCCTCATGTTGTGGTGACCCCCAACCATAACATTATTTTCGTTGCTACTTCATAACTATAATTTTGCTACTGTTACGAATCATAATGTAAATATCTGATATTCAGGATGTATTTTCATTGTTACAAATTGAACATAATTAAAGCATAGTGATTAGTCACAAAAACAATATGTAATTATATATGTGTTTTCTGATGGTCTTGGGCGACCCCTGTGAAAGGGTCATTCGACCCCCAAAGGGGTCGCGACCCACAGGTTGAGAACCGCTGTCCTAGAGCCAGGGAAGGGGGGAACGACGCAGGCCCAAGCTTTCCTTTCGTTAGTTTCCTCCCCACTGGGCCTCCTCTTACCCCCACAACAGCAAAGCGTCCTTACCTCTGTGGGGCTGGGACAGTCTCGGAGAAGAGCCTGGGTAGAAGAGAGCAGACAGTGGGTCCCTGAGCCACCGCACTTTCCCACAAGCCCCCACTCAGTCTTCCAGGAATTCCCTCTGATGTGGTTCTCCCAGGCCACCCAAGGAGGCAGAGCCTGGGTTCCTAGCTTCCCCTTAGTCCAAGCCCAGCTTCCAACCCCAACCCCTGGCCCCAGGGCCCAGCCCCCATTCTACCTCCAAATGAGTTTTCTGCTCCTCTGTGGATAGTTCCATGAGGGCTTCCAGGTCAATCTCCAGCTCAGAAGGGGTTGGTTGATCCTGTTTGGGAATCACATGGGGCTCAGAGAGGCCTGGCCAGCTAGTGCTGGAGTGAAAGTTACTGTCAGGGGCTCACCCATCCCCCACTCTATTTTCTTTTTTTTTTTTTTAAATATATTTTATTGATTTTTTACAGAGAGGAAGGGAGAGAGATAGAGAGTCAGAAACATCGATGAGAGAGAAACATCGATCAGCTGCCTCCTGCACATCCCCCACTGGAGAAGTGCCCGCAACCCAGATACATGCCCTTGACCGGAATCGAACCCGGGACCCTTCAGTCCGCAGGCCGACGCTCTATCCACTAAGCCAAACCGGTTTCGGCCCCCCACTCTATTTTCCATGTTCAGTTCCTCTCGTCTTATTCAAACCATGCATTCATCCTTCCATAACAGTTACTGGGCACCTACTGTGATCTATCGGAACAGCCCTAAAAGTCTTTAAAAAGAGTGTCTGTTTTAATTTCAAAAGTTTTACATATATTGTTGGTAGAGATGTAAATGGTACAGCTGCTTTGGAGAAGTTTGGTCGTTCCTTAAAATGTTAAATATATATTTATCATCTGGCCCAGTAATTCCACTCCTAGGTCTATTCCCAAAAGAAAGGAAAACATATGTCCACACAAAAACTTTGCACATGAACGTTCATAGCAGCACCATTTATACTAGCCAAAAAGTCTAAAACAACCCAAATGCCCATCAACTGATGAATGGATAAATGAAATATGATGTAGCCCTGCAATGTTACTCATCAATAAAAGGAACAAAGCACTGATTCATGCTACAACATGGATGAACCTTGAAAACATTGTTAGTGAAAGAAACCAGTTATAAAGGGCTACATATTATATGATTCAATTTGTATGAAATGTCCAGAATAGATAAATCTATGGAGACATAAAGTAGATTAGTGGTTTCTTAGGGGTGGGAATGGTGGCGGTAGGGAATGAGGTATGATTGCTAATGGGTTCAGGGTTTCTTTGGGGGGTGATGAAATGGCCTAAAATTAGATTGTGGTGGTTGCACAACCATTTGAAGATATTTAAAATATGAAATTTCCCATTTTGAGTGGTGAATTATATGGTATGTGAAATAAAGCTATCTTTAAAAGTTATTACAGTCGCCCTAGCCGGTTTGGCTCAATGGATAGAGAGTCAGCCTGCAGACTGAAAGGTCCTAGATTCGATTCTGGCCAAGGGCACATGCCAGGGTTGCAGGCTTGATTTCCAGTAGGGGGCGTGCAATCAATAATTCTCTCTCTCATCATGCTTCTATCTCTCTCTCTCCCTCTCCCTTCCTCTCTAAAATCAATAAAGATATTTTTTAAGTTATGGTCATTGAAAAAAATTTAACTACAGAAGTTATAAAATTAAAGATGAAAGAAGCTCAAGAGAATAAGAAGACAAGCCACAGATTGGGAGAAAATATTTGCAAGAGATATATCTGATAAAAAACTGTTACCCAAAATATACAAAGAACTCTTGAAACTCATAAATAAGAAAAGGACAATTTAAAATGGGCAAAAGATCTGACCAGATGCCCCACCAAAGAAGATACGCAAATAACAGCTGAGAAGATACTCAGTAACACATGTCATTAGGGAATTGCAAATTAAACTGACAATTAGATACCACTGGGCACCCATTAAAATGGCAAGAAATCTGAAACACTGACAACACCAAATGCTGGTGAGGATGCAGAGCAATGGGAACTCTCACTCATTGCTGGTGGGAATACAAAGGGGTACAGTCACTTTGGAAGACAGCCTGTTTCTTACAGAACTGAACACAGTCTTACCATACAATCCAGCAATTGTGATCCTTGGTATTTACCCAAATGACTTGAAAACATTTCCACACAAAAACCTGCACACAAATATTTATAGGAACTTCATTCAGAATTGCCAAAACTTGGATGTGACAAAGATGTCCTTCCTTAGGTAAAAGGATAATAAACCGTGGTACATCCAGCCAATGGAATATTTCTCAGCATTAAAACAAAAGGAGCTGTCAAGCCATGAAAAGACACGGAGGAACCTTAAGTGCATATAACTAAGTGAACGAAGCCAATCTAAAAAGTCTACATATTGTATAATTCTAACTATATGATATTTTAGAAAAGGCAGAACTATAGAAACAGTGAAAAGATCAATGGTTGCCAGGAGTTGCGGGGAGGCTGGGATGAATAGGTGATACACAGAGAGTGTTCAGGGCAGTGAAACTATTCTGTATGATATTATAATAGTGGATACATGTCAATATACATGTGTCAAAACCATAGAATGTATAACACCAAGCGTGAATCCTAATATAAAATATGGACTTTGGGTGATTACGATGTGCTGGTATAAATTCATCAGCTATAACAAGTGCACTGCTCTGGTGGGAGACCTTGATAGTAAGGGAGACTGTGTACTATGTGTGGGAACGGGAATAATGGAACTCTGTACATTCTGCTCACTTCTGCTGTGAACCTAAAACTGCTCTAAAAACCAAAGTCTATTTTTAAAAAAGATGTGAGCTCAAGGGCCAAGATTTAATAAACTTAGTAATTTTTGCTGCATCACCAAGGACTTCCGTAAGTGGCAGTGGTGTGGTGGTGAAGAACATGATTACTGGTACAGGCTGGTGTCACTTTTCTTTTTAATGGATTGAGGTGACGCGGGTTAATAAAGTTAAATAGATTTCAGGTGTACAATTCTACAATCTGTATATTGTATTGTGTGTTCACCACCCCAAGTCAGGTCTCCTTCCATCACCATTTATCCCCCCGTCACCCTCTTCTACACCCTCCCATCCCTTTTCCCTCTGGTAATCTCCATACTGTTGTCTGTGTCTATGAGGCTTCTTTTCTTTTTTTCTTAATCTCTTCACCTTTTTCACCCAGCCTGCCAGCCCCCCTCCCCTCTGACATCTGTCAGTCTGTTCTCTATATCTATGAGTCTATTTCTATTTTGTTTTTTAATTTTGTTCATTAGACTCCACATATAAGTGAACTCATATGGTACTTGACTTTCTCTGACAGGCTCATTTCACTTAGCATAATACTCTCCAGAGCTATCCATGCTATTGCAAAAGGTAAGATTTCCTTCTTTTTATGGCCGAGTAGTATTCCATTGTGTAAATACACCACAGCTTCCTTATCCACTCATCTACTAATGGACACTTGGGCTGCTTCCAGATCTTGGCTATTGTAAATAACACTGCAACGAGCATAGGGGTGCGTGGTGTCACTTAATTGATTCATTCTAAGAGTCATCATTGCTTTTGCACCATCAGTACAAGTGTCCACATAGTGAAAAAGGCAAACAACATCTTAGTATTATTGTGAAAATAATCACAGGCCCCCTGAAATGGTCTTGGGAACCCCTGGAGTCACCAGAACACATTTCAAGAACTGCTGCCTTACCCATTTTTCTATTAGCTTGTTCAGTTTTTTCTTACTGATTAAAAAAAAAAAAACAAGATTAGCCCTAGCATTCCACATATGATAGAAATACCATTTGTCCAGAAGGGTTTGGGGAAATAGGTGTATGTGTTTAAATAGTTAAATCTAATGATCTTTTCCAGTTTAGGTTTTGCTTCCTTTTTATGTTATGCTTAACAAGTTCTTTCCATACTGATTTGGATAGTTTATATTCGCCTTTCCAAACCTCACCTTTTTCATTTGGTTATTAATCCTTTGGGATAATAATAAATATGTGTCAATTGGCTACTATTAACCTGGCGCTGTGAACTTGGGAAACTCAGTGAACAAAACAAAGAACCTGCCCGCAAAGAGCTTACAAGTAGGGTGAAAGGGCTATCTTAGAATCTGGCATTGTTTTCATAGACATGATAGGAACAGATGTACTAAGTAATCAAGTTGTGTAATTTAACTAAAGGTAGAGGACATTGGAGCAACTTTTTGGACTATGGAAATGTCCCATATCTTGACTGGGGTACTGGATACCTTATAGCAAAGTACATTCACATGGAGACTTCAAACGGGCCAATTTTATTCTATAATTGATTTTAAAAAAATACCTTTTATTGATTTCAGAGACAAATTAACAGTTTTGGTCCTTCCATTCCTTTTTCAAAACAAACAGTGCTAGGCATCTAAGATAGCTCTTTCATCCTAAGCTCCAGACTTCCCCTTTGCTTCCTTGGTTTCTAGCTCATCTGATTCAGCATTCACTCATTTAATGCATATTTATTGAGAGAATGCTGTACACCAAGCATTGTGATGAATATTGGGGTTATAATAGCAAGACAGACAGACATGATGATCCTGCCCTTGAAAAGCTTATAGTCTCCTGAGGGATACAGACATATGAAAAAGCAGTTGCACTAGGGTGGTAAGCACGCTGATGAGATACTTGGGGAGAATATGGAAGGGGAACCGAACCAAGCCTGGGGTTTAGGAAGGCTTTCTGGAAGGAAGTGACCTCTAATCCGAGACCAGAAGGCTGGTAGGAGTTAGCCAGATATTTAACTTCTGGTCATGATGGAGTAGCAGGGACCAGATTTATTCTCCCAACATAAGTGCTAGAACACTAGACAAAAATATATGAACAGTGTTTTCAGATATTAGACAAGAATGCCTGCGAGAGAAGGGAAATGAAAAAGGTAAACTCCATACTTGCCCTGAATTGCTTTCTAGAGGCCATTTCCAGACAAGAGAGCAGAGAGAGAGAATCCAAGCAGAGCACAGTGGTCTTGCTACGTTGACATGACAGAGATCAGAATTCAGGGTTGAGGTGACTGGAATCTGCTGGACAAAGTTCTGAAGAGGAGGGAGTTAGAAAGAAAATAACCTTCAGAAATCTGCATAAGGGGTCTCTTAAGTCTGCTGAACACAAGTGCACATGCCTAGGGTAAAACTTCATGAAGCCAGGCACCATGAGATTCCGAAAGCACAGAGTGAACAGTTCCCAGACCTCACAGAGGTGTGGAGACAAGTCAAAGTCCACCCAGCCAGAGCGACAGTCAGCACTGATCATGCAGGGATTCAGCAGAGACCTCTGAGGGGCCATGCTTCACTACGGGGGTAAATTATTCTCTAGATTAAAGGCGACTCTAGACTAATGCTAACAGAGCTTAAAAACAAGCCTCGGCAGAACCTCAAGTAACCAAACTACCTACTAAGATAAAGCCCAACATTCTTAAAGGAAGAAAAAAAAAATCCAGTTACTCAACAACATAAAATTTACAATACAATTCAGTATCCAGATAGATAGTCATGCCAAGAAGCAGAAAATGTTCCCTATAAACTAGAAGGAAGATCAATTAATAGAATCAGACCCACAAATGACAGAGATGATGGAATTAGACAAGGAAAACATGAACACAGTAATGATGAAAATAAAAGATATGAGAAAGAACCAAACATCTAGAGATGAAAAATACAATATTTTAAATGAAAAATTTACTGGATGGAAATAACAGCATACTTGCAGAAAAAAGGATCAGATGAACTGGAAGATATAGCAAAAGAAACTGGTCAAAATGAAGTACAGAAAGAAAAAAACCTGGGCAGTGGGAGAAAAGAAACAGAACAGCTTTGGTGACCTGTGGGATAATATCAAGTGGTCTAGCATACATGTAATTTGAAATCCCAGAAGTTGGGGGGGGTGAGATTATCCTATCTAATAAAGAGATAATAAGCAAATTAACCCTCACACACTCACAAGATGGCTGCCTATGACCAAGCTGCAGGGGGTTAGTGAGGGACGACCAAACGACTGAACAAGCAGGCTGCGTGGGGCGACTAGGCTGGCGGGAGGGCTGTGAGGGGTGACCAGGCTGGCCAGGGGGGCAGTTGAGGGCAACCAGGCCAGCAGGGGGGGCAGTTTGGGGTGACCAGACTGGCAGAGGGGGCAGTAAGAGGCGACCAGGCCGGCAGGGGGGTGGGGGGACAGTTAGGGGCAACCAGACCAGCAGAGGGGTGCAGTTGGGGGCGACCAGGCTGGCAGAGGGGGCAGTTGGGGGTGACCAGACTGGCAGAGGGGGCAGTAAGAAGCGACCAGACCGGCAGGGGGGTGGGGGGACAGTTAGGGGCAACCAGACCAGCAGGGGGGTGCAGTTGGGGGTGACCAGGCCAGCAGAGGGGGGCAGTTGGGGGCAACCAGGCCAGCAGGGGGGGCAGTAAGGGGTGACCAGGCCAATGGGGGGGAAGTAAGGAGTGACCAGGTCAGTAGGGAGGGGGCAGTTGGGGGCAACCTGGCCAGTAGCAGGGGGCAGTTAGGGGCGATCAGGCTGGCATGCAGAGGCAGTGAGGGGCGATCAGGCCAGCAGGGGGGCGCAGATAGGGATGACCAGGCAGGCAGGCAGGTGGGTGATTAGGAGATAGCGGTCCAGGATTATGAGAGGGATGTCCCCCAAGGGGTCCCAGATTGGAGAGGTTGCAGGCTGGGCTGAGGGCACACCCTCCCATGCACGAATTTCATGCACCGGGCCTCTAGTTATATAGAATATAATAAAGATATATTCTAGTGATTAGAATTCTGCCTCTAAAAAAGTATTAGTGCAGCAAAAAAAACCAAACAAACACATATTTTTATTCTCTCCTGAGGATATGTTTATTGATTTGAGAAAGGAAGAGAGATAGAGACAGAAAGAGAGAGAGAGAGAGAAAGAGATTGATTGCCTCCTTTATACACCTGGACCAGGAATGGAATACACAACTTCTTGTGTATTCAACCAACTGAGCCACCAAAAAATGTTGTATGACTTATGATGTTATATTAAATATAAGGAACATATATTACCCAGAGTCAGATTGCTCCTGCCGTCTGGAGTTGAGAAATGGGCTCCTATCATAATCCATATTTTTTCCCTCCAGTTTTTTTTTAATTCTCAGAAAATGAGCAGATATATCAAACAACTCCTGCTGAGATGAACAAGTGCGGTAAGCTTGTGACTCTTTATTACATGTGGCAGTGTCCTGCCAGATGCTGCCAGACACGGCCCCTTTCTCAGCTCCACTCCCTACTCAGGCCCCTTACTCCTGATCCCTCTGCCCTGGGACCAGCCACGGAGTAAGGTTCAGAGATGAACTAACAATGTCTGTTTTCACAAATTCATTGGCAATACTTTTTTAAATTTGGAAGGTTAACAGACTGTTTCTTAAAATCTCACCACACTAAAAGAGCTGCATCAAAATGCTAGCTGCCAGCAGGAAAAGATCGTGTCATGAAATCCATAGGAAAGGAATGTTTCAAAATCTGGAGTGATCAACAGTGTCTCCCCTGCTGCTGTGTGCATTGGATTTAGCTCAAGGCAATGATTGGTGACCTTGCCAAGAGCTCTCCATAGAATTGGGGGAACAGAAGCCAGATTTTGATGGTTTGAATGGTGATAGGAAGGGGAAAGGTAAGTAAAGGATGTGAGTATGGACAAATCCTTTAAGTAATCTTATTGTAAAGGAGACATGAACTATGGGATGGTAATTAGAGTGGGGCCCGTTGATGAACGAGAGTGTTTTTAAAACAGGAGAAACTTATGGGTGTTTAAGCCCCTGCTTAGTGGCCAAATCCACACTCTCCCTCGGGACCACAGGAGTGCTAGCACCCCAAATCTGTCTGGGTTGAATCCAGACTTGCTTCCTCTGAAGACCCCAAAGCAGGCTGTACACCCCGTGAGAAGAGGTGGGGCCCTTCATCAAAGGAAGGTTGGGTCCCATTAAAAAAACTAAACAAGTAGTGATGCATCCCTGGAAGCATTTCCAGTTGTGCCATTTAAGGGGGACATGTAAGGGAGAGCCCTGGTGGGTGGCGAGGGGCCCTGTGAAGTTAGAACTGGGGTCGGGTAAGTCTGGAGGCTCTATTGCTTCCATCTCTGCCCAAGGTGATCAGCCACTTGGGGCTTCCCCAGTCACCTGGCTGCTTCCGGATGAAAAGAGCAGGGATTAGGAGAGGAACTGCCACCTGCACCTTTGGACAATAACCATGGCAACTGCAGGCCAGGTATTTTATTTCAGTCATTGCCTGGGAGCGGTCCTCCTACATGTCCTATTGGAAATGTTATAAGCTCGTTATTGTACAGCTCCCTCCCCCCCCCCCCCCCCCGCCCGTCCCCTTAATCTTGCAAAACAAGTTTTGTCTAGTGTCTCTCTTTGATGCCCCGAAGGACTTGCCCTGCGGTGTCTGAAATATGAGACTTTTCATGCAAGTTCACAACAATCTGAAATTGAAACTGATCCAGAGAGAGAGGGTGCTGGCAGTAGTGACGGGCAGGGGAGGTGTTCTGCAAGGTCAGAGCAGACTCAGGCCAAGAAAGTTTGCCTCTCCCGCTCCCGGCGTCAGGACATCTGCCACCTACCCCAGGATGCAGCAGGGAACAAGGTCAACACCTGGACCAAGCAGACACAGGACCCAGGGAGCCTCACAAGGCAGCTTGGGCCAGATGGACGACTCCTCCCCACCCAACCACGGAGCTGCTGGCACAGCCCTTTCCTGGAAGAATCACAGGCCCTTGTTTCCCACAAGAGACAGAGAGAAAGAGAGAGAGAGAGAGAGAGAAAGGACCTGAGTCAAGAAAGAGGAGAAATAAGGACCATGGTATGAGGACAAGTGAGACTTCTAGTTTCTGGCTTGGTGCAGTGGCTCTCCGCCAGCTACATGCTAGAGTCAACTGTGGAGCTTATAAAAAAGACCAGTGCCCGGGCCTCACCCTAGTAGATTCTAATTAAATTCAGTTGAGGTGCAGCCAGGGCACTGGTTTTTTTCCTGAAGTACTTCAGGTGTATGGAGAACCACTAGATGCGCAAGTAAGTGCTCAGGCTCTGCAGCCCTGAGTACCGTAGCTTCCTAGCTACTCAACATCGCTAAGCTTCCATGTCCTCCAGGGGGAAACAGTAGCTACCTAATGGAGTCGGGCAGGTGCCGAATGAAATAACGCACATCAAATGCTGGCCCTGTGCCCAGCAGGTGCTTAAGTGCTCAAAATGTTTTCTTGTTAAAGCAGCAGTCGCTACTCATTAGGATCCCAACGTGGAGATAGCTAAGTGCTTCCCACAACAAGGGGCCAAGACCCATCCTTTGGCCCGGGGGGGACTGAGGGTAGTCAGTGACCAGCTGCTGGCGTTCGTGCTGGCTGCTCGGATGTTCTGGTCCCGTTCTATTCATGCTGAAATGATGAAAATGTTCTATATCTGTGCTGACAGTATGAAGCCACTAGCCACATGGGGCTAATGGGTAGTGAGACCGAGAAACTGAACTTTTAATATTATTTAATTTTCATTAATTTGAAGTTAAGTAGCGACACATGGCTGATATCTACAGTACTGGACAATGTAGCTCTAGACGTGTATGTATGTTGAGGATAAGAATAAAAAAAAGACATAAAAGAAAAAAATAGCCCTTCTATTATCTCGCTTGAGCACCAAAACGTCCTAAAAGGAGATATTGACAGGCATTTACAGTCCTGTTTTATAGATGAGGAAACCAAGTCCCAGAGATGGTAAAAGACATGCCCTGGACTATGAAGAGAGTTAGAGGCAGAGCCCAGACCAGAGGGGCCAGATTTCTGGGCTGCAAACTCACGCTTCGCCTGTTGGGAAAAGCGTTCTCTCCATGGGAGCATCTCACATCCACCCTCCAGCTCCTCCTGAGGTTTCAGAGCAGACCTTTTCTCAGCTCCCTGGCCAGGCTGCAAGCTCCCCACCTTCCCCACCCTCCCCCACGCTACCCACCTGGAAGAGCTCCTGAACCTTCGCATCCACCCACTGCTCCATGTCCAGCCAGCGCTGGAGGTGCCCCCGGTCATACTTCACCGTCAGCCGGCTCGGTCTCCGGGACCTGGGCGCCTTGGACGGGTCGGGGTGGGACTTTGACTCTGAGTCTGTGGATGACGTCCTCCTCTTCCCAGAAGCCCACTGGACCTTCTTACTTGAGTTCTCCCTGTCAGGGTTGGGAGAGGTGCAGGAATCAGGGTTTGAAGACAGCATGGAAGGAATGGCCTGGGCAAGGAGCTGGGATAAACCAGTCAGAGCTAGGTTGCCAGGGAAGTGAGAAAACCGAAAACAGGAGAGACCAGCAGGGAAGAAAGGTGGGAGGGGCAGGGGTCAAAGATCAACAACAGGTACTGGAAATGCCAGACTCCTGGCTCCTGGCTGCCAGTGAATGGCACTCCTGAGCTGAGCTGTGCCCTAGCTTTCCTTTTTAGCAGGTGCAGAGGCTCAGTGTGACATAAACTGCAAATGAGCAAAGGTCAAGAGGGCGCCATGCCCCGGGAGGAGGAAGGGCCCTTGCTTGGGTCCTGAGGGGGTGGGCTGTGATCTGTGCTCTGTGGCCAGCTCTGGAACGGGACCAGAGTCACACTCATCTGAGAACCTGCTGCACTCCGCCGCCTGGGACTAGATCTACCTGCCGCCGGAGGGAGCCTGCAGGAGCTCCTGCTCAGAGGATGGCGCTGCAGGGATAGTCAGGGGGTGGTTATCTGTGGCCCTCATGGAGCCAGTGCCCTCTTGTGTGTGGGTGTGTCTGCCTGGGAGCTAGCTGCCTTTAGGAATATGTGAGGGAAGGGGCGCTCCTGTGTGAGCCGGCGGGCCCTGTGTGCTCGCAAAGGCAAATTGATCAAGCTTGTCTCCAATTCCCTTTTTCCAGAGGCAACTGCTTAGGAAGCCATGTTTACCATCACATGCCCCCCCCCGCCGACTCATGTCCTTCCCGACAGAGGAAACCTGCAGGCTAACTTTTACCCAGCTTCTACACATGCTTGCATTCAAAAGGAATGGTATTCTCGTTTGTTTAGTCCCTTGTAACAAAAACACCTAAACTTTTTAGACAAGTTACAGAACACTAATTTTTTAAAATTGGTTTTTAGAGAGAAAGGAAGGGAGAGAGAGAAAAACATTGATTTGTTGTTCCACTTACGAATTTATTGGTTGATTCTTGTACGTGCCCTGACCAGGGATCACACCCACAACCTTGGGGTATCAGGACGATGCTCCAACCAGCTGAGCTACACAGCCAGAGTTAAGTTCTTTTTTTTTTTTTTTTTAATGAAAAGCTCAGAAGGACAAACAAATGAAAGTGAAACTTTCTCTTCTTTCTCCAACTCCTCTCCCCAGAGGCAACTGCCATCAACAGCTTGTCTTTAGTTCTCCTGTGATCACCATTATCCTTTTATGCAACACCATAAATGTGTCCGTTTTAGACAGTATCTCTTATCTCCTTAATCTGAAGGATGAGAAATTAACTCCCTCACACTAACTCCATCTCCTTTACTTTCCACATTCCAATTTTTATTTATATATCACTTTTGAGGTCTGGTAGCAGTTGCCTTTCTGTTTCCCATGTATGGACTTCAACCATTATACTGTAGACGGACTCCTAAAAGACAGCTGTAGACAGAGGCCAACCGATGAGTCTAGGTCCAACTTTAGGCCCTGGAAAAGCCAGGCGTTGAAGGAAGACTGACAGATCTCAGTTCCAACTCAACTTTGCCTCACAAGCTTGTTAAGTCTGTTCACTCATCTGCAAAATGGGGTTCAGGGGAGGATTACATGAGATGATAGATATAAACATTTAGCATGGTGTCCAAAAGAGTCCCTTCTTAATAAACATCCATTCCCTTCCTTTCTCCCCCTTCCCATTCTCCCTGCCTTCCTGGTGAGGCTCTGTATCAGAAAGGCTGGCCCTGGGACTTCTCAGTGACTTCCCTCCGGGGCCTCTTTGGAAGAGGGTGGAAATTAGCAAGGATAGGGAGGCCTCTAAAATGCATCCTGTAGACTCTCCTGTTACTTTGACACTCTGTGATGGGCAGTCATTATTGTGATAGTCCCCTCTCTCTGCTGCTTCCTGTCTTCTGAAGGATCTGAGGGCCCTTTCAGGAAAAGGAAGCAGATCAGAGGAGTCAGTGGGTTTTGTTCATTCATCGCCTCATTCACTTAACAAAGACTTTATGAGCTCCGCTAGCAGGCCAGTATTAGGCTCAGCACCAGGATGGGTGATCCAAAAGAGACACAGTTCCTGCCTTTATAGAACTCTCCATCTAATATAAAAATAAGCAAACATTAATCAGCTAATAAATATAAAATGGCAACTGTATTTAGTGATCTAAAGAAAAAAGTGCCATAAGGTGTCATGTAGTGAGTAATAACATTTGAACTGAATGCTGAAGGATGAGTTGGTGTGAACTAGGCACAAGGGCCAGGAGGAGTGGCCCTGGCAGAAGGCAGACCATATGCAAAGCCTCTGTGACACAAAGGAGATGATGAATACAAAGAACAGAGAGTCCAAGGGATTGGAACCGAAAGGAGGGGGCCATGAGCAGAAGGTGTGAAAGTGTCTACACAGGGCCCGGTGAATCGTGTTAAGGAGTTTTATCTCTATTCTAAGAGCCTTGGGAATCACTGCAAAATCTTAAGCAATGGTGGTTGGGCAGACTGACATAATCAGATTTAAATTTCTAAAAGATCACTCTGGCCATTGAATAGAGAGAGGGTCAGAGGGTGCAGAAGGGCTGGAGGAGGCAGTTAAGAGGCCATCGCTTAGGGCTTGACTAGGGGAGGTAGTGTTGCTGATAGTAAGAAGTGGAGAGATAGGAGAGGTATTTAGACCTTTAACAGAACTTTAATTGAGAATATAAATATGCAAACTTCATGGCTGCCTACATAGAGACATAGACAGGTTCATGCATGGAGCCTCTCTGAGCCTGTTTCCTAATTTGTAAACTGGAGGTTGGTGGGATTCTGCATCAGCAAACAGTGTGGACCTGGTAAAACTCGAGGGCACACGAATGAGTTATTCCCATCCTATATAATAAAAGCCTAATATGCAAATTGTCCCCTTAGGCAGTCATTTGACTGAGAGTTCCACTGGGAGACCGGGAGTTCGACCGCTTGCTATGACATGTGCTGACCACCTGGGGGCGGCACGGAACATGGCAGGCATTGGCGATGCAGTGCCAGCATGGGCAACAGTGGAGGTGCTGCCAGCCCCGATGGGGCCCCGATGAGAGCGGGACCTCGGCGGGATGGTGGAGTAGGTGAGTGGGCGGCACCAGGCCAAGGCAGGTGCAAGCGGGGGCACAATCACCCCGCAGATTGCCCCGCAGATGGCGACCAGCATTGGCAGGAGGTGGCAGGAGGCAGGGCCGCAGCTGGCTTCCAGGCGCTGAGGGAGCTGGGTGGGGTGGGAGGGCCCCCCAACTGGGGAGGCCTCCAGCCCCAACCAATCACCCCGCAAGTGGGATGGTGGAGCAGGTGAGGGGGCGGTGCCAGGCCAAGGCGGGGGTGCCAGGCAGGGCTGTGAGGCTGGGGGTGCGAGCTGGGGCCCAATCTCCGCAGGCCACCCCGAGGGACCCCACCTGTGCACAAATTCGTGCACCTGGCCTCTAGTTATTAATAATGTGAGGCTCCTTAAGGTATTCTCCAATGATACATCTGATAAGGGGTTAATATCCAAAATTTATAAAGAACCTAAACAACTCAAAACTAAAAACAAACAATCCAATGAAAAAGTGGACAGAGGATCTGAATAGACACTTCTCCAAAGAGGGCATACAGATGGCCAATAGACATATGAAAAGATGCTCAAAATCACTAATCGTCAGAGAAAGGCAAATTAAAACCACAATGAGATATCACCTCACACCTGTCAGAATGGCTATCATTAATAAACCCACAAAGAAAGTGGTGAAAGTAGTGGCATTTGAATGGTGGAAATATGGGGTATTTTTTAATTCTATTCCATTCTATTCCATGTTATTTTTTTTTTCAAATGCTGAAAGCAAGTCACTTTGTTTTTCAAGACTCACTAATGGAGTCCAACCTGTTCTGTTAGAGGCAATTCCATGATCTAGTTACTCAATGCCCTGTTATTAGATGTATGGGATTGCTACCAATTTTTGCCATTCTAGTGCTGCTCTGAACATCCCTGTAACTATTCCTTTGTTTGCATTTCATGATTTTTTCCCCACCTTAAGAGAAGTTCTAGAGGTAGAACTACAAGGACAGAGGATGTGTAAAATTATAGGAGAATTTAATATTTATGGTCATATTAGCTCCCTGAAAAATTGTACCAAATAAACTGTTTATAGTTTGATGTCCTAATATGTTCCGTTAATGAATATGTTAGTTATATACACATTGCTGCATAATAATTATCCCCAAATTTAGTAGCTTAAAACAATGCGCATTTATTATATCACTGTTTCCGGAGGTGGCTTGGCTGGCGCCTCTGGCTTAGGGATGCTCAGAAGGCTGCAAGCCAGGTGCCGGCCAAGGCTGTTGGTCAGAGACATTGTTTCTTGCCTTGTGGACTTCTCTAGAGCAGCGGTCGCCAACCTTCCGCCAGGGGTCCGCGGACCACCGGTTGGCAACCGCTGCTCTAGAGGATACTCACCACATATAGTGGCTTCCACTAGATCCAAGGCACCAGAAGAGGGAGAGGGTGTCAAGCAAGACTGGAAATCACAGTCTTTTCGTAGCCTAATCTAGGAAGTGACACCCCATGACGTTTTGCTTAGCAGAAGCCAGCCACTAGGTCCAGCCACACTCCAGGGGGAGAGATGACACAACAGCAGGTGGGGATTACTGGTGGCCACTTATGGGCTACCCACCACACTGGAATTTGTGCCTGCCCTCAGAGCACAGTGTGGTGGCCTTGTCTTCTGGGGCCTGTGTGAACGCCCCGCAGTGCCTGGTGGAGCAGCTCAGGCTGGAGGCTGGGGTGGAGAGGATCAACAGTACTGCATGCAGAATGCCTGCAAGGATGCTCTGCTGGTCAGTGTTCCAGCTGGCAGCAACCCTTCTGGGAACTCAGATCCTGCACTTTCCTCTGGAGACTAGGAAAGAAGTTCACTGAGGAATGCCTTCAACGCCAAGTGAGTGATGAATGGCTGCCTCCAAGTCTCAAGAAGACATTTTTCTCTAATCAAATGACTTTTAGATATTTCAGACCTTTCCTGTGGCCTGGTACCATAGCCAGAATTCTACAGAAATTGATGAGTTTGTACTCAAATAAAGAATCTGGGGGAGCCCAGCCTGTGTGGCTCAGTGGTTGAGTGTCGACCTATAAACCAGGAGGTTACAATTCAATTCCCAGCCTGGGCATATGCCCGGTTGCAGGTTCAATCCCCAGTGTGGGGCATGCGGGAGGCAGCCAATCGATGATTCTCTCTCATCATTGATGTTTCTATCTCTCTCTCCTTCTCCCTTCCTCTCTGAAATCAATAAAGAAATATATTTTTTTAAAAAAAATGCCAGGAACGGACTGCCAAAAGCCATACGCTGTTCTCTCTGAGAGCTTCCATCTATAGGTCTAAGTCCAGTCAAAGTGAGATTTATTAAGAATAACAAACAAATAAAACTAAAAAAAGAAAAAAACCTTACCACCAAGTATACCAAAATGCACCTCTTTCATAAGTGAATTACTAGTTTCTATACCCAGAATAATTATGTATGTTTTATTTATTGGATGTTCACATGTGAGGAAGGAAAACATTTTTATTAAAAAATTGAATATTTGTAATTTGTTGTTCCTAAGATTTTTTTTCACCATAAGAAAATTTGTTCTTTTCTCATGAACTTACAATATCTTTTTCTGTCGTTGTTAGTCCTTACCCGAGGATATTTTTTCCATTGATTTTTAGAGAGAGTGGAGGGGTAGAGACTGTGAGAGAGAAACATCGATGTGAGAGAAACATTGATTGGTTGCCTCCCGCACACTCCCAGACAAGGGCCGGGGGTCGAGCCTGTAACTGAGGCACATGCCCTTGACCGGAATCAAATCCGTGACCCTTCAGTCCGAAGGTGGATGCTCTAACCACTGAGCGCCCAGCTAGGGCACAATATCTAAATGAAGATAAGCCACTGTAAAATTGGGAGGGGGTAGAAAATAGGCTTTATTAATCAAATTGTTAGATAGGACAAGGGTCTCAGGGTCTGAGCAGTTCTATATGTTATTTCTTCCTAATGTAAAAATGTAGCACAGGATATTTCAGATGCAGCTATCAACAGGATGAGCTGCCAGGAACTCAACCAGATAAATGTTGCCAAGAAATCAATAAAATTATGTATTTTTAAAATCTTACAAATTAAATGACTTCTTAATGTCGTATTTTACTTTGATAATGTGACTTTGATTTGATTTGGGGCACTTTTAAAAGGATACTTTGTGTTTGTAATTATCTTTATAGAGTTTGCAAATAGCCTGGCTGAGTATGGCTCAGCGGTTGAGCAGACCCAGGAACCAAGAGGTCACTGGTTTGATTCCCAGTCAGAGCATATGCCTAAGTTGCAGGCTTGATCCCCAGTAGGGGGCATGCAGGAGGCAGCCAATCAATGATCCTCTCTCCTCATTGATGTTTCTATCTCTCTCCCTCTCCCTCTCCCTTCCTCTCTGAAATCAATAAAGATATATATATTTTAAAAAGAGTGAAAATAAAATTTCTGCTAAATTAATCATTTTCTATGATTAAAAAATAATAATAACTCTTGCCCTGACCAGAGTGGCTCAGTTGGATGGGCATTGTCCTGTGCACCAAAAGGTTGCTGGGCTGGGTTTGGCAGGTGCAGCTAATCTCTGCTGGGGTGACTAGATTGGGACTAAGAATGTTAATGCAGCTCTTCGGCTGGACCCCTCTCTCTCCCTGATAAATCTCTCCTGCTCTCTTTGGGTGGCCTCTCTCCTACAGGGTGGTCAAACTTCTTTACATCACAAATGGTTCGAAGAGGGGAAAATGGAAGCCACAGGCTGAAGCCTAAAAGTCATGTGATAGCACTTCTACTGTGTCCTATTGGTCAAAGCACGTTATAGATTCAAAGGGAAGGAAAAGATAGATGCCCCCTCTTAGTGGGAGGGGCAGCCTGCACATATAGGAAGATGAGAGGTCCGGTCTACCATCTTTTTTTAAATCCTCACCAGAGCATATGTTTCTAGTTTTTATTTGTAAAATATATTTTTATTGATTTCAGAGAAGAAGGGAGAGGGAGAGAGAGATAGAAACATCAATGATGAGAGAGAATCATTGATCAGCTGCCTTCTGCACACCCCACACTGGGGATCGAACCCACAGCCCGGGCATGTGCCCTGACCGGGAATGGAACTGTAATCTCCTGGTTCATAGGTCGACACTCAACCACTGAGCCATGCAGGCTGGGCTGTTTTTATTGATTTTAGAGAGAAAGGAAGCGGGAGAGAGAAACATGGAGTATGCACCCTACTGGGGGATCGAACTGCCAACCTAGGTATGTGCCTTGACCGGGAATCGAATCCACAACTGGACGATGCTCTGACCAACTGAGCCACACCTGCCAGGGCATACTTGTTTGATCTCAAAGGGAATGAAGGCTATAGCATAAACCCAGGTCTTCTATTCTCCAAGTTCACAGAGGGGGAGTGAACCACATGGTCTAACAAAAGAGCTAATTCATCCAGACACTTGGCCCTGGGCCTGCAATACAGAATTAGGAAACAATATCATCTGGAAATGCTTTGTAGAAGGGCAAGTCATAATCATCATGAAAAGGGCCCAAGATTGGCAGTCAAGAGCCCTTAAGTCTGGGCTGGCCTCTGCCACATACTAGCTGTATGTCTCTGAACAAATCAAGGTCAAATCTCTGGGCCTCCGTTTCCTATCTATACTAATAAAAGCCTACGTGGCCCTCGCGCCCTCACGTCATCACAAGATGGCCGCCACATGATGGCCACCACCAGATGGCCGGCAGGGGAGGGCAGTTGGGGGCGAACAGGCTGGCAGGGGAGGGTGGTTGGGGGCGATTGGGCTTGCAGGGGAGCAGTTAGGCATCAATCAGGCAGGCAGGGGAGCAGTTAGGGGCAATCAGGCAGGCAGACAGGTGAGTGGTTAGGAGCCAGTGGTCCTGGATTGTGAAAGGGATGTCCCAGATTGGAGAGGGTGTAGGCTGGGCTGAGGGACACCCCTCCAGGGCACGAATTTCGTGCACCCGGCCTCTAGTATACTATATAAGGCTATACATAAGGCGAAGGCCTTTAACTAAGGCCCCCAACAGCTCTGACACTCTGTCTCTTCACAGACAGAACTTCATGAATCCGTCCAGATAACAGCTGGCTCTATACACACTGCCAGAGAGGCTCTTGGGGTCAATGAGGGTCTGACAAGTGAAGGGCAGATGAAGGCAGGGCTGGAGGAGAGAACCTTATGCAGTGTGCAGGGTGGCTGGGAGTCCATCTGGAAGCTGGCACAGAGCCCAGAGCAAGGGCAGCAGTGGCAACAGGCAAGAAGGGATGGATGTGAGCGAATACCAGGGAAGACTGTCAGGACCCAGGGGCTGTCTGGATGTTTGCAGGGAAAGCCCAAGGAAAGGCAGGGGGTACAGATAACTCCAAAGTGGCTGGGACAATGAGGCCAGGAGAGAAGAGCAATTTTGGGGTTAAATATGAGGAATGTGGAGGTTATCATGATATATTTCTCTCTTCATTACGGAAGCAGTCCATGTTCACTAAAGGGAACTTGGAAAATAATTTAAAAACTAAAAAGAAAATAATTTAAAGACTAAAAAGAAATACCCCGTATTTCCACCATTCAAATGCCATTACTTTCACCACTTTGTTAGACCATCTTTTTTCCTCTCATGTGTAGTTTTTCTTTTTATCAGAAGCAGCTTAAGATAGTAGGAAAAGTGTAGTGTTTTTGTTTCTTTGTTTTTTGTGGGAAGCTGCCTATTGTCTTCACGAGCAAAGACGTGTGGACACGGAAGCCGGAAGGCTGGTGACCCTTGAAGGCCTGGCAAAGGTCAGAGCTGTGCACCCACTGTTAGTCCAGACAATGGTGGCTGAAGCAACTTCCCCATTCCTTATTATGTAAATCCTTGCTGATGGCTAGTCTGCCTGTTACTGGAAATTGCCTGCCTAAGGGCCATGGTGGATCCCAAACCAATAAAAGGTTGGTGAGGCCTGAGCACCGGTGGAAGTCCTTCCCCTTGAGTTGGACTTGCCCGCCTGGCCCCCCAATATTTCCAAATTATTATTCTTGTCTTGTCTCTTTCATTTGCGTGCGGCCCTCTCCCAGATCCTGAACCCTGAACCACGCGGGACGTGGGGGGAAACAAACAAACATAAACATTACACAGTTTTTTACTGATTTTTAGAGAGAGAGGAAGGAGAAGGAAAGCCTGCAACCCAGGCATGTGCCGTGGCCTGGAGTTGAACCAGGAATCCTTTGATGCACCAGAGAGAGGGACGACACCCAACCACCTGGGCCACACCAGCCAGGGTGGAAAAGTGTAGTTTTTGATGTCAGAGAGACGGGATAAAATTCTGGCTCTGTCCCTTTTTTCCAATAACACTTATTGAGTTCTCAGTGTCACATATTTTTTCTGTGTTAATCCACATGATCCTCCTAATAACCCCATGAAGCCCGATTTTGTAAACAAGGAGACTAAGGCACACTGATAGTAAGTGGCAGAGAAGAGAATTAAACCCAGTCGTCTGGAGTGTGACGCTCACAAGCTCAACCCCTGGACAGGCTTGCCTCCCACTCTTCATGTGACCTTGATAGAGTCAGTAAACCTCTGCAAAGTGGAAATCATTCTGAGTTGTCTGAGCATTAGCAATTATAGATGTCCAGTGCCTGACACACAGTAAGTCTCTCAGCTAATGGTGGCCGCTCACCACTTGAAAATGAGTTTTTGTTTCAGTCAAGTTGAATCTGGGGTGAAGGTGGAACTTCCATCTGAACTCAGAATTCTAAGTGTGGAAAAGCTCACTGAAGCAATAGAGTTGCTTGCTGGGACTCCAATCCCCGCTCTGCTAACTGCCACGTGATTAACAAGTTAGTTAACCTGTCTGAGCCTGTTTGTTCATCTGTAAAATGGGAATAAAAATAGTACCTACTTTCTTGGTTTGAGTAGATGGGGCCAAATGTGGGAAGTACTGAGGTACAGGGTTTGGGCACTGTTGGTGCTTGATAAAATTAGGTTTTGCAATGGTGTGTATAATGGATGTAATGATAAATATGTGGTAATGTAGTATTACCATAAGGTAGTAGTCTCCTTGTTAGGATTCTTATATGTATAAGATATTGGGGGGGGGGGGAAGAGAGACAGGAATTAAATAATAGAACCCTTTATTCCCACCCAGCCGGTGTGCCTCAGTGGTTGAGTGTCAACCTATGACCTAGGAGGTCATGGTTCAATTCCCGGTCAGGGCACATGCCCAGGTGGTGGGCTTGGTCCCCAGTGTGGGGCATGCAGGAGGCAGCCAATCAATGATTCTCTCTCATCATTGTTCCTTTTTTTTTTTTTTTTAAGTAGGGCTTTCTTTATTTTTATTTTTAAATATGATTTCAGAGAAGAAGGGAGAGGGAGAGGGAGACAGAAACATCAATGGTGAAAATCATTGGTTGGCTGCCTCTTGAGGCCCCACTGGTGATCAAGACCAAAACCCAAGCATATGCCTTGGCTGGGAATTGAACCATGATCTCCTGGTTCATAGGTCGATGCTCAACCACTGAACCACACCAGCCAGTTTCATCATTGATGTTTCTCTCTCTCCCTCTCCATTTTTCTCTGAAATCAATAAAAATATATTTTTTAAAAGCCTTCATTCCCAGTAACTACACAATCATTTACTTCCGTCCCAGCATACCATCATTGATTGCCCTATGTGTAGCACTGTGCCAGAGGCTGTGGTAAAACTCAGAAAATCCAGAGAAAGGGAGACAGACCCCAGATTCCCACCCATAATGTGGACAGCGGGGAGATGTTGCAGTTCAGTCAGGAAAATGACCAAAGGTTTTGCTACAAGACCTAGTAGGTAAAGCTGTTCTAGATAACATATTAGGAAGAATTTCCCCATGAAGGGGTCAGGGGTTAAGTCATCATGAAAAGATATGGAGTCTCTTTTTGGAAGAGAATTAATGGGACCACTCTTGCTTTGTAAAGAATGGTCTTTAAGAGGAATTCTTCACTCAGGAAAAGCAACGAGCATGGCTACAAGGAATCCACGGTTCTGTGAAGGTCACTCACTCAGCTACTTTGGTGAGCTGGAACCTCTAGCTCCCCAGGATGACATTTCACTGGAAGACCTGCGCACCAGGCAGGGAGCAGCTGGCCCGAGAGCACTAACAGGGACTCAGCTCTGACGGAGACTCCAAAGTAAACAAACTCCAACAAAAGGGCACCACTGCGGTCAAGGAGAAGCCCGGCAGCGGGAAACCATCTGTTCCTCACTCTGGCAGAAAGAAGTGAAGTATGGTAGCAATCATCTCAGGTAGAAACTATAGTTTAACTCTAACCCTGCTGTTTGGCTTAACAAAAGAAAAGCTATTTTGATGTTCTGAATTGTATAAATCACCCCATTCGATTGAATGCCTTATTGATTGTAATGTGAATATCCCATTGATTGTGATCTTCCTGGTTTTAGAAAGCAAATTCCTCTGTACCTGGGAACCAGGACAGCACAATTATCCCAAGACACGAGGGTTCCCGATAATGTTTCCCTGTCAACCCAGCGGTCCCAGATAATGTTTCTGTCAACTCAGTGATCCGGAGACCCAAAACTATAATTAACATGCTTAATTCTGCTTCTGTAAACTGCTATTTTTCGAACCAGGTTCCTCATTCCAAACCCTGGGATGTAATCAATACCTTTGTGATCTTTGCCTATAAATCTGGTGGTGGGCACCGGGAGGGCACTTCGAGATTTGGAGTGCATGGCTCCCTCGTAGTCCCGGATTGCAATAAATGTGACTCTTTAATTCGGCTTCTTGAGGGGTCCTTCTGTGATTAACAGGGTACATTACAACAGAAGGGCTTCCCCGGCCTGGCAAGGGTGGTCGCAGGTGCAGGCACCCGGGTTCCACTTATCCGAGGCGCAGCCGCACAGCTTCCCGGACCTTTCACCGCCAGGAGATGGAAATGATTTCCCGAGGGCCGACGAGGACAGCGAAGTCATTTGCATCGGGCTTTCCCCCATTTCTCCGCCTGGATCCCCATCCCAGTGCCTGCGGGTGGGAACGCTGGCCCTTTCCCGAAAGGGAAGCGGGAGGCAGCCGTCCCACCCAGAGCGCCCGACCCTCAGGCACCGACTTCCCTGGCGCGTCTGGATCTCCGCGCGTCGGGGTGCTGTTCTGGGGCGCAGGCCCCCCCTGCCCTCCCCCCCCACCGTCCCCCCCGCGAGCTGGACTCGGTGGAGCCAGCGCAGAGCAGCCTCGGGGGCGCTGTCGAGGGCCGGGCGCCTCCGGGCTCAGCTCCTCCCGGACCAGGCTGCGGGGGAGGGTCGGGGTCCCGGGGCCGCGGGACAGGCGCCCCGGAAGCGGGGCTGGGAACCGCCGGCCGAGGCGCGTGGGGCGTGGGCGTGGGCGGGGCGGCGGCGCTGGGGTTAATGTCCGCCCCGCCCGGGCGCGCTGACTCAGTTTCACCAGAAACTTGGGGGAGGAGAAGGCAGCTCTCCGGCGAACCCCGCACCTGGGCGGAAGCGGCGACCCGAGCCGCGCAGGAAGTCGGGACCGGAACCTCTCCCGCCCCGGCCACACCCCACTCACCTGCGCAGGTAACCGGGGCCCCGAGACGGAGCGGGTTCGGAGCATGTTTGGCCCTTTGTTCCACGCTCGTGCGTGTGTCCGGGTACGTGACCTCCTTCGCCGTCCTTCGGGCCGCGGGTTGGCGGCCGGGTGTGCGGGGCGCTCCGAGCTCCCCAGCACGTCCTCGGGCCGCACCGCCTCCCGGGAAGGCTCCCCGGGCGGGTCCGGCTCCCGGCTGAGCCAGTGCCGCCGCCTGTCTCCTCCCCTCTCTCAGGTCGCCAGCGCCCTCGGAGCCCAGAGGCCGGCACAGTGAAGGTGACCCCCGTGGGCAGGAGGGCGACGGCCCCTGGGAAGACGATGGCTGGCGGCCCCCGCTCCCAGGCCCGCACCCCAGCGGCCGCCCTGTGGCTCCTGTGTGCGCTCGGCCTCGCGGGCACCGACGCCGGGCCGCCGCCCACGCCCCCCGCGCTGCCCGCCGGAGCCGCCTGCCTGGACCGCTTCACCCCCGGGGTGCCCTCCTTCGTGCTCGACACCGACGCCTCGGTCAGCAACGGGGCCACCTTCCTGGGCTCGCCCGCCGTGCGCCGCGGCCGGGACTGCGTGCGCGCCTGCTGCACCACCCCCGGCTGCAACCTGGCCCTGGTGGAGCTGCAGCCCGCCGGCGGGGAGGACGCCGCCGCCGCCTGCTTCCTCGTCAACTGCCTCTACGAGCAGAACTTTGTGTGCAAGTTCGCGCCCAAGGAGGGCTTCGTCAACTACCTCACCAGGGAGGTTTACCGCTCCTACCGCGAGCTGCGGACCCAGGGCTTTGGAGGTGAGACGGGGGTTCGGCGAGGGGTGGATTTAGGGAGACCTCGAAAAGGAGATGGCTGTGGAGTCCTGGAAGAGGCGAGCTGCAGGAAGGGGTTACTGAGAAGGGCCCCACTCTACCCCCGTTCCTCCTTAGACGTAGGCAGAATACACAGTAAACAGAGGACAGGCTTGGTGAGGGAGGAGGGGTGACATCGCGAAGCCCGGACTCGCTCCCGAGTGGTGTTGAATGGGCTGGCGCTCTGGGCTGTGTGTATGCGGTGGAGGAGGCAGCTCCTCGGGATTCTTGGGTTCTGGCCCTGATGTGCTGCTGAGTCAGGGAGTGAGCTGTCTGGAGGCCGCCTGATGACTAGCGGGCACCCCCCGGGCCAGGCATCCCCAGGCCTGAGGCACCAAGGGCGCCTGATGGAGGAGAGAATCCTCCTCCACGGATGGGCTGGGGACTGGTTAGCATCTATCTCTGCACCCCGCCCCCCCACCTATTGGCCTTTGGTGGTCTGGGGGAAACTGCTGATCACAGACACTTAAGAACAAGTCTAGCCTGGGGTTGACCCAAAAAGGGAGGGGGAGGGGGCATAGCAGCCAGAGGCTCTGGGGTGGGAGTGAGAAGGGTGTGGGTGAGTCAGTTCATCAGTATGTATACCTGGTAGGGCAAGGATGTCAGCTGTCCCAGCAGGTGTGTGTGCGTGTGAGCCAGGCAGGACTCCCTCTCCCTGCCTCAGGATCTGGTACCAAGCCTTCTGCTCACCTTGTTTACTTCCGGGGATCAGGTAAAAGTGGGGGCCAGGGCTCCTCCTTTTTTCTCCCGGGACTGAACAATTAGCTGAGATGAGGGCCCCTCCAGAGACCTTTGTTCCCCATTCTCTCTCTCCACCTGCTGTTCTGGCCAGGCAGGGCTCCAGGGCAGGGATGGGTCACAGCAGATAACCTCTGTGAGCACTTTACAGCTTTCTGATTGCTGTACTATTCACCCTCTTACAGAGCCTCCTGACAGCCACCTCTGAAAGGGGGCTATTCCTGTCATCCCACTTTTCAGATTAGGAAACTTGACTCCCATGATAAATAATTGGCCCATAAATGGTAGACCTGGGGCTCAACCCCAGGCAGGACCTCCAAACGCCTGTGTTGTTTTTCACACAAGACCACCTTCTGAAAGAGACCTGCCTCTGATTCAGGACAGCCCAGGGGGTAACCGGGCCCGAGCCCAAGGAAGGGCTGAGTCTGGGGGTGATCTCAGTTCTGCAAAGTGGAGAAGAGACTGTCTTCTCCAGCCCTTTTCTGGACTAGTCTCTCTTCAGGTTAAGGGCCCACTCTTCTTCCTGTCCTTCAAGGAGCTCTCCTGGGTCTCTGGGATGGGGATTCCAGGAGGGGGCACCGTCTCTGGGCCAGGACCTGAGCCTGTTCCACAAGGAAGTGGCAGAGTGTAGGTGGTGATGACGCTAATTGACCTGAGCTGCTGGTGCCCTTCCTGCAGCTGACAGTGGCAACCCTGGGAGTCCCACTCCAAGGCCTGGCCCTGAAACTCTGGAGTCTGGTCAGAGAGCTGAGCTGGACCGGACCACATGGTCTTGGAACCAGCCGTCCTCATCTGGAGACTTTCCCACCCCAAACAAGGCAGGATGGAATGGGATTTCCGTGGCACTGAGGGAGCTGGGTAGGGCTTGGACTGGGTGTGCGCTCCAGGCCATTTTCAGGGTGTCGCAGTGCTTTGGGGAGTGGGGAAAGCTGTGTGGTGTCAAGGAACCCATTCTCAGCTGAGTCCAGTTAGAGAGACTGGAAGTGGGTAAGGGCAGGATAAAGCCATTTTGTCAGGCAGGATGGGCAGGTGCTTAGGACTTCTAAACCTTTTATTCTTGTGTGAAGTAGAGAAATCCTCCCGGGGATGGGTTTGTTTGTTCCCCTTTCCATGCCTGTGGCCGGGCCAGTCCAGTCCAGTCCAGATTCCTGTGGCCTCCAGAGCACCTCGCTCCTTCCTCTTCTGCCTTCTCCCCCCTTTCCCTTATAGGAGTGGCTTAGGAGGTGGAGTCTGTGTTTGCCTGGAGACATCCTGGGGCAGGCGGCTGAGGGAAGGGCTGGCTTTATTACCACTCTGGCCCTTTGCTCTCTTGGGGTGGGAAGGAGGGAGTGGTAGGACCGGTCACCTGCCCCTTGCTCCTGGGCACTGGGGCTTGGAGACAAGCAGCTGTGTGGGGGTGGACATTGCTGATTTGGCCCAAAGTCTGACACATCACTCTGCCTGCCACTTCCACCTTGGGTGCCGATGGGGCTAGCCCAGCCGTGGGCAAACTACGGCCCGCCAGATCCGGCCTGTTTGAAATGAATAAAACTAAAAAAAAAAAAGACCGTACCCTTTTATGTAATGATGCTTACTTTGAATTTATATTAGTTCACACAAACTCTCCATCCATGCTTTTGTTCCGGCCCTCTGGTCCAGTTTAAGAACCCATTGTGGCCCTCGAGTCAAAAAGTTTGCCCACCCCTGGGCTAGCCTGTCTGTCAGCTACGAAGACTGCCAAGTACTCCGTCTTCTTTCCCTTTTAGATAGCTGATTTCTTACTGAGAAATCAGTCACTGCCCCCTTTGCTTTGTCTCTCAGAGGTCACCTCTGAAGTATCTCTGGGACTCAGAATCCAACCAGCTGTTACTATTTCTTTACCTTCTCTTCTTCCTTCCAACTCCCTCTTACATTGGACATGCCCTCTGCAGATCCTCTGTGGGAGGGCAGTTTGGCAATATCCACAAAACCTGTAAATGCATATTACCCACAACACAGTTCCACTTGTAGGAATTCATGCTGTGGCTATATTATGCATTTGTAGCACAACTTACCAGCCAGGTGTTCACTGTAGCATTGTTTATAATAGCAAGAATGGGAAAGGTCACAATGTCTCCCAACACATCCTATAATTGGAAACAGTGGTGATATATTAATAATAGTAATAATAGCCCTAACCGGTTTGGCTCAGTGCCTAGAGCGTCGGCCTACGGACTGAAGGGTCCCAGGTTCGATTCCGGTCAAGGGCATGTACCTTGGTTGCGGGCACATCTCCAGTAGGGGGTGTGCAGGAGGCAGCTGATTGATGTTTCTAACTCTCTATCCCTCTCCCTTCCTCTCTGTAAAACATCAATAAAATATATTTTTTAAAAATAATAGTAATAAATCCTGAGACAGCATGGCTTAGTTGTTAGTAGAGAAGGAAGGGAAGAAGGGAACACTAAATCAAGAGGAGACTGGTGGACTGGTTAAATAAGTTGTAAATTATGGTGTATTTATACAGCGAGTATGTGCAACTAAAAAAAACAAACTGTTGCATGCTTATGAGTTCAATACTATCTCTGTTGATAGTCACACACACACAAACTAGCAAGAGTAGATGTCTCTGGAAAGAATTTGGGGGTTTAGGAGAAGAGGGAACTTAATTCTCACTATCCTTTTGTACTTTTGAATTTTACGTCATGTACCTATATTACCTAAACTAAAAACAAAAATCCCAAGATTATAAAAGCAATCAAAAGTACACCTGTAAGCAAATGAGTGGCCTGCAACATGGCATTTTGGAGAAAGAATAAGCTATGGAATCAGATAGAACAGTGTTCGAATCCCAGCTCTGCCATATAGAAACTGAACAACCCTGGGCAAGTCATTTAACCTCTCTGGTGCCAATTTTCTCCTCTGGAAGGAGGGATAAGAATGCAGTTGTAGCCCAGCTGGCATGGCTCAGAGGTTGAGCGTCGACCTATGAGCCAGATCATGGTTCGATTCCCGGTCAGGACACATGCCCAAGTTGCGGGCTCAATCCCGAGTAAGGGGTGTGCAGGAGGCAGCTAATCAATGATTCTCTCTCATCATTGATGTTTCTATCTCTCCCTTTCCCTTATTCTCTGAAATCAATAAAAATATATTTTAAAAAAAGAATGCAGTTGTAGCAGGTTGTTTAGGGAGGTAGGTGATATAGATCAGGGGTGAGCAAACTTTCTATAAACTTTCAAATAGTAAATATTTTATGCTTTGTGGACCATACAGTCTCTGTTGCAATATTCAGCTCTGCTGTGGTAAGGTGAAAGCAGCCATCCACAATATGTAACCAAATAGGCGAGGCTGGTTCGGACACAAATTTGAATTTGATGTACTTTTCACGTCACAGAATATAATTCTTTTGATTTTTTTCAACCATTTGAAAATATACTAGGTGGTGGGCTGGATTTGGTCTGCAAGCCTCGTTTGCTTACTCGTGTTGTAGGTAAGGCGGGTGAAGTACCCAGCGTGGTGCTGAGGACACATCCCACAAGTGGCAGCTTTGTTAATACTTACGACTCCACATCTGTTTCCAACCCTGGCCTCTCTGGAGCTCCCACTGCGTACCTCCCCTCTGGAGGGTCCTACCTCCCTCAAATTTAAATTCTCTGTGGCTGAAGGCACACATTTCCTCTATATCTGATTTCCCTTCTGCCTTACCCCTTCCTCCCCATCTCCCAGCACCTGTCAGACACAGAAGCCTGAAGCATATGCCCAGCATTGTTGCTAACATCGTTCTTGCCATTCCCTTAGCTCTTCCTTAATTCAGGCCACTCTCGTTGCATCTGCCCTGCCCCACTGTACTGGTCCTCTTGCCAGCCTCCTTGTTCCATAGAAATAATCTCAGGCAGATGGTAAACAGGAGAGTCCCAGCTCCCCAGCCCTTGGCCCTTGGCCCTGCCTTAGCTCTCCTGGGCCTCCATCACGCATCTAGAAGGTCAGTGTCTGCTGCGGCCAGGGCTTCTAGGACTCTGCACCCTCTCTCACAGCCAGTGTCCCCTTCCTGTACCACCAGGTGTTAAACATTCAAATGTCACTCCTTCTGTGTCCACATGCCCTGGCCCAGTATTCAGGGCCCTTTGAGGTCTGTCCAGGCCAGCTGGTCTCCTTAATGTCACTCTACCAGCCTTGAGAATCCCCAACTCCTTGCTTTGACCCCTCATGTTTTCTTTTTTTAAACAGTTTTTTGTGTTTTGTTTTTAATTGATTTCAGAGAGAGGAAGGGAGAGGGAGATAAAACATCAATGATGAGAGAATCATCGATTGGTACCTTCTGCAGGCCCTCTACTGGGGATCAAGCCTGCAACCCGTGACCTCCTGGTTCATAGGTCGACGCTCAACCACTGAGCCACCCTATCCAAGCCCCTCATATTTTCTGTTGTCATCAACAACCTAGCACATTCTTCCCCACAATCAAACAAATAAAAACAAAAATAAAAGAATCAATACATTCTTTCTCCCTCCTCCAAAAAGACTTTTCTTATTATTCTAGTCTTTCAGAGCCTCTCCCTTCTCTGAATGTCCATCCACTTCCTTGTCCTGTATACATACTTCATGTGGCTTCATCTTGTTGGGTCTTTTCTCCCATGTAGCTTCGTGTGGTTGGGTCTTACCTGCCTAACTGGGCTGCAAGCCCTTCAAGGACAGTACTAATTTCCTGCTGCTGCTGTAGCAGCATATTACAAACTGGGTGTCATAAAATAACAGAAATTTGTTGTCTCACAGTTCTGGAGGCCAGAAGTTCAAAATCAAGGTGCTGGCAAGGCCATGCTCCCTCTGACAACCCTATAAGAGGGTCCCTCTTCATCTCTTCCAGTTTCTGGAGGCTCCAGGGCTTCCTTGGCTTGTGGCTGCATAACTCCCGTCTCCGCCTCTGTTCTCAGCCTTTTCTGCCTTCATTATGTATTTTTCTGTCCTGTCTTTTTCTTTTCTTTTTTTAAGGTATACTGGAACAGGAGCTGGTTTTTTTTTTTTTGTTTGTTTGTTTTTTAATACAGTTTTATTGATTTTAGAGGGGAAGGGAGAGGGAGAGAGAGAGAGAGAACCATCAATGATGAGAGAAAATCGTTGAGCGGCTGCCTCCTGCATGCCCCTTATTGGGGATCAAGCCCGCAACCCAGCATGTGCCCCACCTGGGAATCAAACTGTGACCTCTTGGTTCATAGGTCGATGCTCAACCCCTGAGCCACACCGGCCGGGCTACCCTCTCTTTTATAAAGACACTTGTCATTGGCTAATCCAGGATGATCTCATGTGGAAATGCTTAACTTGATTACTTCTGCAAAGACCCTTTTTCCAAATAAGTTCACATTCGTGAGTTCAGGAGGTTAGACATGGACTCTTTGAGGGGCCACCATTCAACCCACTCCAGGCAGGAATCCTGCTTTGTGCTTTGTTTCTCTCTCCAGCTCCTAACCAGAGACTGGGGGAGCCTCAGACACAGGCACTGTCAGGCTGAGGGAGGACATGGTTCCCTTGGACTCTCTCATAACTGGAGGCAGGGTCTGTCTGAGGTGGCACAGGCACCGTCTTCCTGTGGCCACTCTCCCTGGGACACCAGGACTTGTCACATTGCTGCCTGGGGACTCTGTGTGTAGGGTCTCTATCAGCAGAGGGGGTGATGGATGTTAATTCCACATTTACTTATTTGGCTTTTCAAAAATATTGTTGCTTTAACTTTTTTTAAAATATATTTTTATTGATTTCAGAGAGTAAGAGAGAAGGAGGGAAAGATAGAAACATCAATGATGAAAGAGAATCATTGATCGGCTGCCTCCTGTGTGTCTCACACTGGGGATCGAACCTGCAACCCGGGCATGTGCCCTTGACCAGAATCGAACCCAGGACCTTTCAGTCCACAGGCCAATGCTCTATCCACTGAGGCAAGCTGGCTAGGGCACTTTAACTTTTTTTTTTTTTTTAATATATTTTTATTGATTTTAGAGAGGAAGGGAGAGGGATAGAGAGATAGAAACATCAATGATGAGAATCATTGATTGGCTGCCTCCTGCACGCCCCCCACTGGGGATGTGCCCGCAACCCAGGCATGTGCCCTTGGCCAGAATCAAACCTGGGACCCTTCAGTCTGCAGGCCGACGCTCTATCCACTGAGCCAAACCAGCTAGGGCGGCACTTTAACTTTTTAAAGCAGTTAGTACAAGACCTACTTAATGTAGAAGAGAGGACTAAACCTCCCCTGAAATTTTTTTTTTCCTAAATGGGATCAAATGGCACATGCTGTACAGTAATTTGCTTCAGAACGTAAATCTTACAACATAACGATGTCTTTATTTATTTATTTTTTTAAAATATATTTTATTGATATTTTACAGAGAGGAAGGGAGAGAGATAGAGAGAGTCAGAAACATCGATGAGAGAGAAACATCGATCAGCTGCCTCCTGCACATCTCCCACTTGGAGATGTGCCCGCAACCCAGGCACATGCCCTTGATCGGAATCGAACCCGGGACCCTTCAGTCCGCAAGCCGACGCTCTATCCACTGAGCCAAACCGGTTTCGGCAACGATGTCTTTAATATACCAAAGACATAATACATATAAATGGAGAGCAAGATGGTGGTTTAGATGTGGGTCCCCACCTGTGCCCCATGCTGGTTGCTGAGTCCTAGGTTGGTCTAGGTGTGGCCCATATAGCTCCCCACCCCTAGGAGAGATCTGGTCCGTTCAGTGTGAGTTGACCTTACCTCACCTTCCCCCCAGGGTCCCGGATCCCCAAGATCTGGGCAGGCATAGACTTGAAGGTACAGCCCCAGGAACCCCTGCTGCTGAAGGGTGTGGAGAACACAGATTGGCGCCTACTGCAGGGTGACCCGGACGTCAGGGTAGAGGTGAGACGTTGGTCTGGCTCCCTGATTCCACTCAGCTCTCCAGGGCCCCCTTTCTTTCTGGGGCCATAGGCCAAGGTGGATAGATGCTGAGGATACATGTAATAGCAAGTCCCTCTGTTCTCCCTGGGTGGTTGTGTGGCTGGGAGGGCCTGGAGGAGCCCAAGGGCATCAGGGGTCCCAGCCTAATGGCCACTCCTATGTATAGAGGAAAGATCCGGACCAGGTGGAACTATGGGGACTCAAGGAAGGCACCTACCTGTTCCAGCTGACATTGGACAGCTCAGACCAGCCAGAGAGCACGGCCAACATCACAGTCACCGTTCTCTCCGCCAAGCAGACAGAAGGTGAGGGGGGTGGGTAGGCAGCGTCTAGAGCCACCCCCATCTGTTGATTGGCCCCTTGGCCCCCCTCACAAGCTTTCCTCCTCACAGAATATTGCCTCGTAACCAAAAAGGTGGGCCGCTGCCGTGGTTCCTTCCCCCGCTGGTACTATGACCCCAAAGAACAGATCTGCAAGAGTTTTGTGTATGGAGGTTGCTTGGGCAACAAGAACAATTACCTTCGGGAGGAAGAGTGCAAGCTAGCCTGCCGTGATGTACAAGGTGGGCCTTTGCGTGGCAGCTTTGGGGCTCAGGTGACTTTCCCTCAAGGTAGGTGGTCTCTCTTCACTAGTCAGAAAGGTGGGCATGAGAGTCCCCCGTTCCCAGGCCCCCCATCAGCTCATCCCTCTAGGGCCTGGCCCTGTCTCCTCTCACTTCTTGGTTTTTTCGTTCCCAGGTTCCTCCAAGGAAAGGCACCATCCAGGTAGGCTTTGCTCCTCTCTCTATTCCCCTCACTCCTGCCAGATCTCCAGCCCATATCATGTCCATGCCCTTGACCAAGCTGCTTTTGCCCAGCCCACTCCTCCCCTCATAGTAAGTGGACAGAACACAAGCACCCCACCCCTTGCAGCCTAGCATCCTCCTGTCAGGATCTGCCCAGTTCGTGTGAGGAAGACGAACTGGGCAGGTGGGGAAATAGTGGATGTGTCATGATGCTATGTTGGGGCAGAGCGGGCCAGGTAGATGATGGACCCTTGGTACTTGCTGGCCTCTGCTGGAGCATGACCTCACCCCCCTCCCAATTCCTCCCCCACTCAGTGTGCTCTGACACCTGTCCCTCCTCCGAGTTCCACTGCAGCAATGGCTGCTGCATCGACAGCTATTTGGAGTGTGATGGCACGCCCGACTGCTCTGACGCTTCCGACGAGGCCACCTGTGATGAATGTAAGGCCTGGGAGGTGGAGGGGTGGTGGGCAGCAGCGGGGAGGTCCTGACAATTTACCCTGCATCCCTGGGAGACCATTATTGGGGCTGTGCCTCTGATCTTTCATTTTTGCAGACACCAGCGGGTTTGAGGAGCTTCAGAACTTCCGTTTCCCCAGTGACAAAGGTGAGCCCCCCCCCCCCCCCCCCAGATCCTCCGGGTGAGGGCAGATGCTGACACTACCAATCTCACTCCTCCTATCACCGTGCAAAAGGGCCTGCTGTGTGTGCCAGGCTGTGGGCAGAAGAGCCAGGGTGGGCTTCCAGCTCTCTTCTTTGGCTGTTTCCCAAGCATAATCAGCCTCTTTTTTTAAATATTTTATTTTATGTTTTTATTGATTTCAGAGAGGAAGGGAGAGGAAGAAAAAGAAACATCAATGATGAGAGAGGAGCATTGATCGGCTGCCTCCTGTATGACCCCTACTGGGGATCAAGCCCGCAACCTGGGCATGTGCCCTGACCAGGAATTGAACTGTGACCTCCCGGTTCATAGGTTGACACTCAACCACTGACCCACACCAGCCGGGCCATAGCCAGCCTCTTAACACTTTCAGAATGTAGCCACGCCCACAGACCACAGAGATAGTATTTACTTAATATTTTTATTATTCAATTCTTTTAATTTAATGTATTAAAAAGGAAATTTCACATCACTACCATAAATGGAAATTCACTATTACATACCAAAGCTTGAGACTGACTATTAAAATAAGCATAATAAAACAACATTAATACATTTTAGCTGGGCATGGGTGTCTACCAAGGCTTAGGCCCTCAGCTGCTTTTGTTAAAAGGTAGACCATCAGGACTAGAGAGAAAACCAAGACCTTGACACAATCAGAAAAGCTGCAAGAAGATTGAAAAAGGAATAATTATGTGAGTCAGGGTAGTTACTTCTGTGCCTGTGATTATTGTCCATGATAAGTCTTTCTTGCTTCTGGCAATACTGCAAATGGGCCCGATGTTTCTGGAACCACAGCCTTCCTCAGTATGATGTGGATTGGGAGGTGGCGGGCAGCAGCGAGGTGGAGCCTGGTAGAGGGTAACAGGGAGGCCCCGTGGGCTTGCTCACTCCTTTGCCTGCTCCTCGCCTCCCAGGGCACTGCGTGGACCTGCCAGACACGGGCCTCTGCAAGGAGAACATCCCACGCTGGTACTACAACCCCTTCAGCGAACGCTGCGCCCGCTTTACCTATGGCGGTTGTTACGGCAACAAGAACAACTTCGAGGATGAGCAGCAGTGTCTTGAGTCCTGTCGTGGCATCTCCAGTGAGCAGGGCAGTGGGTGGATAGAAATGAGGGAGGGGAAAGGCTTAGCCAGAGCCCTATGCTCTGTCCCGAAGCCTGGGCTGGTCACACCGAGTCCTCGGAGCACCTGACATGGAGGTGGGAGAGGATGGCAGTGGGGAGTCTGGGGCGCTGGGGAGCAACTGAGGATCAGCCCTTAATACTAACTTGTCTCTCCCCCATCATGTTGTAGAGAAGGATGTGTTTGGTCTGCGGCGAGAAGCCCCCATTCCCAACGTAGGTAAGTCCAGGTCTGCCCCGTTACCAGCGAGTAGTATCGACTCCAGAGTCAGCTCCACACGATGGGTTGTGACTGCCTGCACCGGTGTTGAGAGGGATCCTGAGGTTGGCTAGAGGGACAGAGTGTCACAAGCTATCGTCGTACCCAGCACAGAAGGGGAGGCAAGCACAGTAAAGTGTGTAGATGTTTGCTGTCAGTCCCAGGCCTTTCTCCGAGCTCCCTGCAAATAGAGCAACTTGGAGCTGAGACCCAGGGCCCCATCAGACAGAATCTGTCCCACTGAGCTCCCAATACAGCCATTCAGCTGCTCACGTGCTGCAGGTCCTTCCACATCTGGCATCCATGTGACTTGGTCCTCTCGATACAGAGTGGGGGGTGGGCATCAGAACTGAGCCGGTCCCAGGAGCTCTTCATTCTGTCCCGTCTCCCCCCAGGCTCCGCGGAAGTGGCCGTTGCGGTGTTCCTGGCCGCCTGCATCGTGGTGGTGGTAGCCATCCTGGGGTACTGCTTCTTAAAGAACCAGAAGAAGGGCTTCCACGGATACCGCCACAGCCATCACCACCCCCCGCCCCCCACCCCCGCCAGCTCCACGGTTTCCACCACAGAGGACACAGAGCACCTGGTCTATAACCACACTACCCAACCCCTCTGAGCCTGCGGCTACCTTGGCCCTTCGGCCTGGGCCTCTCACGGGCTCTCACCAGCTCTCACCTGACCCTGCTTCTTCCTTGCCAAGGAGGAGGCCTGGGCTGGGAAAGACTCTGGGACCAGACCCTTCCTGCCTGTTTCTCAGGCGTCTGCCTCAGAGGCCAGGGCTCTAGCCCCTGTCAGAGATGTCTCAGCTAAGCTCAGCCCCTTGTTCCTGAGAAGGCTCCAGGGTCTGAAAGGAAAGAAGGTCTTGGAGCCAGGAGCCCCATAGATGGACCTGCTTACCTTGGATTTCAGAGGAAGCTGGAGGCCTGTTTCCTGTTCAAAGCTGCCTGCCCCACACCGTGGTGTTGGGAAGGGGACTGGGCAGCGTCAGAAGCTGGAGGCCCAACCCTGTCCTCCAGCGCTACCCCTCCCACTCTGCACAGTCCAGAGCGGAGATAAGGACCTCCTATGAATTTTGTGCTGTACAGAGTTGCTTTTTGTTTATTTAATGCCATGGAGGTGGATGAGAGGAGTGGAAAGTGGCTATCTGGCCTCTGTTGCCTCTTCCCTTCCCCCAAGAGGGAGTCCCAACTTGGCCTGACCTAGCACAGGGAGCCAGAGCTGCTCCCAGCTCCCTGCACTCCCCAGGCCTCTCTGGCACCACACCCCCTCCGCGCCCCTACTTCACACAGGCCCCAGTGCACCCACAGTGTAATAAAGTGGTTTGTTCTGTGGGGCTTCTGCCTCTGCTCTGTGGGCCAGGAGAGGGACAGGGCTGCTGGGGGGAGATGTGACCGCCCAGTCCAACCGGTTCAGGCTTTGGCCACCCTGTTTAGCAGGTTTCCACCCTTCCCGAAACTGCACCAGCACCCGAGGGTGGAGAGAAGTGCCAGTTTGACCACCTGAGGGGAGGAGTGAGAGGGCCATGGGAGGAGGGGCCCAGGGAAGCGGCAATGCTGCTGTGTATTCCTTCCTGGTTTGATTCTGGCTGCAAGCCTGCTTCGTAGCGGGGGCAGGTCTTCACTGCAGCGTGTAGTTGAAGACGGGGAGGGTGGGCACAGACTCGAGCCTTGGTTCTTCACTCCCCTCTTCGTGGGGCCTGGGGATTAGGGGTCCCGTCTGGCTCAGATCACCACTGTCCTGTCCCCCCCACACACACACACAGTGGCCTTGGCTTCACAGGAGCGGAGCTGCTCCCCAGACTCTGGGCTCCTACCCAGGAGCCTTCAGGTGAGGTACTCCATTCCCACCACACCCTTCCCTTTGAGCCACATCTTGGTACGAAAAACAAGGCATGCTTTTAATTCGTTTATTCTCTTGTTCAACAAATTATTGAGCCCCTATGTGCTAGGTACTGCCAATCATTAGGAATTCTGTCTTGTCAAGATAAGCACACCCAAGGCACTATGTAAATGCTTTACGCATCTCAATTCATTGTCCCAGCACACAGCCCTGTAATACTATACAGGTACTATAATGTCCATTTTACAGATGAGAAAACTGACTGCAAAGTTCTCGAAGTCTTAGAGCTGGTACAGGGAGACTGGATTTAAATCCTACCTGGCGCCAGAGTCTAGTCTTACAAAAGGGAGGCTCAGATTGTGATAAGTGCTGTACAGAAGAATAAAATGGCAATGTGAGAGGTTGGGAGCTAAATTTAAACAACTGGAGTGTGGCCCAGGTGAATATGCATGTCATAGTGCACAGCTCTGAATTTCCATAGCTGCACACACCCAGGAGGTAAACACCCAGATCAAGAAGCAAAGGGTCCTAGCACCCCAGGATGGGTAACTTAGCTATCTCTGTTTTTGAGCCTATTGTACTCAGCCTGGACCACCTCCCCCTCCCTCATCTTTCAGCCTAAACTCAAGTTATTCCTGAAATCCTCCTGCGCACATTCAGTGGGTGACACTCCCTGCTTCACACCCCTGCGTCTGCTAACAGGACCCTGAGCACAGAGACCCCCTTTTCCTTTCCATAGCTCACTTGTCTTGCCTCTGGGCTTAGCTCCTAGAGACACGGCTGGCGTCTTAGTCATCTCTGAGTCTCCCCGTACTCCGTGACCTTAGTAAATGTAGTGGTTGGCTACATGTTGAGTAGATGGCAGAGGGTTGGGCTCCTCACCTTGCTTTGGCTCTTCCCATCTCATGGGGCACTGCATTTTTGCTTCCCATTTGCCAGCCACTCATCCATCCTTCAAGGCTCAAAACGGACTTGCTCCTCTTTTGGTCCACCCGGCGTTAATCAACTCCCATTATCCCTTGGTTTTCTAAAAGCAGTTCAAGGGCTGAGGTGATTAATGGCTCATTAAACTCTGTATCCCAATTCTTAGAGCAGTGATCAACACAGAGTAAGTGCTTAATAAATGTGTGTGGGGCCGAAGGGAACATCCTCCTCTCAGGGAAGGGTAGAGATGAAGTGAGACCATGCCAGGGAAAGCACCATCCCAGAAAGGGCACGCCTGGGTCAGCCACGGTGAGGAGATGGGATCGCGCAAGGGCCACTAGGGGGCGCTCTCACCGCTATTGGGCGCTGTGATCTTTGCTGCAAGGGTTTGAGCAGAGTACACAGTCCCAGGCAGGGGTCAGGTGTGAAGCAATGAAAATTGAGATGCCACCCCTGTCCTCCTGGAGTACAGGCAGAAGAGATACAAATGCTATAACAAAATTTGGTTCCCAAATTGCTCCTTATCTCTGTGACTTCCCCAGCTGTCCTCTGTCCATCCCTACCCAAAGGACTCCTTTCTCGGGATCTCATGCCTCCATTCCTTTGCACAGGCAGTTGCCTCTACCTCAAATGCCTCTTTCTCCTGGAAACTCCTACTTACCCTGTCCTCCAGCTCAAAAAGCCTTCCCTTCTTTCCCCAGGCAGAATGCATTGCTGCCTCCATTCTGTCAGGCTTACACAGCTCTGCTGAGGAGTACACACAGCCGTTTAGTAGATGTCTGCCCTCATGTGGGGAGGACTGCTCAGGGCAGGGATGGGGCCTTAATTTATCTCAGCATCCCCTATGCTTGTGGATACGAGGTATCCAGCAAATGGCTGCTGAAGAAAGCAGAGGTGGTCAAACCATCGAGATTAAGAAGGTTGACTTGGGGGTGGTAAACACAATACAATATACAGATAATGTATTGTAGAATTGTATACCTGAAGCCTATATAACTTTAATACCAATGTCACTTCCAATAAATTCAATAAATAAATAAAAAGAAGGAGGTTGAGCCTTCATGGAGGAGGTATGAAGTAAGATGCACAGGCCCTCGCTGGTGTGGCTCTGTTGCTTGGAACATTGTCCCATGAACCAAAAGGTGGTGGGTAGATTCCAAGTCAGGGCACATACCCAGGTTGCAGTTTTGATCCCAGGTCAAGGCACATGCAGGAGGCAAGCAATTGATGTTTCTTTCTCTTTAAAAAAAATCAATAAAAATTTTAAAAATGCAGGCTAGAAGGGGTCAGTGGGTGGGGGGGAGAGAGGGAGAGGGTACATATGTAATACTTTCAACAATAAAGATTTTTTAAAAATGAGATGAGCAGGTGGGTGTGGGTGTTCCAGGCATAACAAAGTCATAGCGAGCAAAAGCTAGGTGGTGGAGATTATGGATCTCAATTTGTTTGGAGACCAGCAAGCAGCTCAGTTAGGCTCAAGCATTGACAGGAGGTCGGTGGGTAGAGGCCACATTGATGGGCACTTGGGGATTTGAGCAGGTGAATGGGGTGATCTAAACTCAGCTTTAAGAAATAGACAAGTCCTGGCTGGGTAGCTCAGTTGGTTAGAGCATCCTCCAATATGCCAAGGTTGCAGGTTTGATCCCCAGTCAGAAGCAACCAATGAATGCATAAATAAGTGGAACAACAATTGATGGGGTTTCTCCTCTCTCTCTCTCTCTCTCTCTCTCTCTCTCTCAAATGAATAAATTAATATTTTTTTAAGTTGAAAAAAAATTTTTTTTAAAGAAAAAAATGGGCAGGTAAGCAGGCCATATCACTAGAGGTCGAGCCCCAGGGAGAGGAGGTAGCCATGCCCAGTAAATAAGACAGAGCCACCTATGTGAAGTACATAGAGGATGCACAGTAAAGACTAGCTGAAAGGTCGTACCTGGCAGCCTGCAATCACACTTTGGCCCAAACAGTGCTTTCTTCAGTTAAGTTACCAACATTTAAAGAGTCAGGAAACTTCATTAAAAAAAATTCTTTTCTAGCTTCTTGTGAAAACTTGGGGGACTGGCAATCAGGAAGCCATATTTCTGCAATAAGGCAGGTGCCAAATTCAGGTCCTCTTGATCTAGGCAGGTGCTAACCTGTCCACAGCCCCCTCACAGCCTACTGCTCCCGGACATTCAACTTTGGGACTCCCATCATCTTATCCCTTCCCCTGCCTTCCCCATATTGGAGAGTTTTCACCAAAACTTATTGTCCTGACAGTTCAAATAAACACTAACAAAAACAGGATTGTTTCTCCCAAACCTATCCCTGCTCACTTAAACAAACAGCCCTGAATGAGGAGTGGTTTGTCCTATTGCACAAGACCACTCCCTTCTCCACCCAACCACAACTAGACTAAAGCCTGGGAAGGTACTTTTCAGCTCCCCCGGGGAGGGGTTTCATCAATAGTGCTGCCTGGAATCCCCAAACCCGGAAGCTCAGCTTCGGCCCTGGGGGTGTCCAAACTCTCCTAGGGCTCGCTGAGAGCCTGCCCGTCCTCCCACCCACAGTGGTTCCTGGGCGGCCAGCCAAGCACCAAAACCAGGAAGACCAAGAAAATAAACTTAGAAGCCCCTTGTTGTGGAGTTAAAAAAAGACAGAACAAAACTGAGAAATATTTTACCCAAATGTCCACCGTGTTATCTCTCATGATAAAGTGACAGGTGGTTTTTGTTTTCTCCTTTTTGTCAACCTGCATTTTCTACATTTTCTACAATGACTATCTATTGCTTTTGTAATAATAATTATGTTTTGAGCAGGTATTCAGGTATAGTTTAGAAAGAAACACATCACCAGTCCAGGAGACTCTGAGCTGGGATAGAAACAATGGGGATGGCAAAGAAGCGAGAGCTCTGAAGGTCTGGGGAAGGGACAAATTCAAAACTTGGCACCTGGATTGTGAAGAGGGAGAACCTGAGTCAGTGGAGCCTCCGGGTTTTCTGTCCTGGGAGTCTGGACAGGTGGCAATGGCACCAGCAGTAACAGGGCTGACTGCCGGAGGGCCAGCTTCCGGAGAACCAGGCAGAAGGCGAGGGGCCATCCGGTACCAGAGGAAGACTGGTTATATTGATGTTATTGTTGGTATCTTATTTTTTGTTTGCCTATGACTTGCCTTACTGAGGAAGGATTTTAAATAAATAAATAAATATATATTTAAATAATATTTTATTTCTTTATATATATAAATAAATATTTATTTATAATAATAAATATATAAAAATATATAGTTAAATAATATTTTATTTATTTCAGAGAGGAAGGGAAAAGGAGAGATAGAAACACCAATAATGAGAGAGAATCATTGATCAGCTGCCTCCTGCACACTGCGGATTGAGCCCCCAACCTGGGCATGTGCCCTGACCGGGAATTGAACTGTGACCTTCTGGTTCATAGGTCAACGCTCAACCACTGCAACCACTGAGCTACACTGCGCTGAGGAAGGATTTAAAGGCAGCTTAAAGGGGACTATAAATTATGACATGAAAATAATGTAGGACTAAGAATCAAAAGAGCAAGAAGGAGCATAAAATAGGGCTAGGAACAAAGCAAAACGATGAATCTTGTAGTCTTTGGGCCATACAGTCAGCTCGGGGGGTTCCAGTTGTGGTGCGTTCTCATGAGGCTCAAACACATTGGAGGTGAGGGGTCTGGGCTTGGTGGAGAGGATCGGGCTCCTGGAAGCCATGGAAAGGTGAGCCTGAGGAGAGGGGAGGCTACGGTGAGAGGGAAGCAGAGCAGACAGCGAGGACAGAGCCTCTTCCTGTTGACTCACTAGCTCGCTTGGAGTTATCTTCCCGGTGGATTTTCTTCTGACCCACTTACTCTCTCCTGCACGGTCCCCTTTGCAATCAGTTATGACCTTGGGGTAAGCAGGCTGACCAGGGTTGGTCTGTGGCCCTCAGACAGGATCCATAGTGGCCTATGGGAAGCAAAGGACTTGGACTGGATGGCAAGATCTTTTCAATCTTAAAATTATGATGTTCTCTCTCACTGCAGGTCCCAGGGCCCCTGAGTGCATAGTTGGGGGAGGCTGTGAGAGCCAAGTCACGGAGGCCAGAGAGGGGCGGTAACTGGATCAAGGTCGCACAGCCAGCGGTTGGGGGCAGAGCCTGGCCAGGATGCCAGCATTCCTGAACCCCAAATTTTTTGCTCTGCTGTCTCATCTCCAGACGACCAGTCTGCTGGGTTTGGTTTCTGTCCTTTCTCTGGAAATGGGACAAAGGAGCCAGAAGCCAGGCCAAGAAGCTGTCAGGGCTGGTCCCAAGCCCCAGGAGGCTGGGAACCCAAGGTCCACACCCATGTAAACACAGGCCAGCACTGATACTTCTCACTTGGCTCTCAATAGCTGCCTCTAAATCAGTTCCTCGCTATTATCTTGCTGATTCCTTCAGGTGCCCTGGGAGTCAGGGAGGGGCAGAGAGCATTAGCCCCACTTCATGACTGGGAGAAACTCGGACCAGGAGGAAGGCAGTAATTTACCCAAAGTTGCCCAGCAAGTCAAGGATGAGGCTGAAACAGGAGGCCTGTGGAAGATGGAGTGGTCAGCAGAGCACACGGCATATGGGTAGGGGTGGGGAGGTGCCATAGGTAGAAAATGCACACAGTTCCAGGTCCCTTGTCTTCACCAGGAGAGTGATCTTGCTGTCCCTGGAGGGATACCTCTGGGGACAAGCTGTGCTTGCTCCCCAACTGTGCAGGTTACTGGGCAGGGAGAGAAGGTGGGCAGTGGCAGCAGCACATGGCCACAGAGAATACAGGTCTGAAGGAGGAGGCTGTCAGAGGTCAGGCATCCTTGAGTGAGGTCTGTGCTGCCTGCTTTTCTTCCAGCTTCAAGTGGTCCCAGGGACCCCTAAGCCCAAACTGGGTCCAAAGGCTCCCCTGGTGCCCCTCACTACCAAGGGGCCGAGGAGTCATCTGGACACCTGGGAACAGAGGCAGATTGGCACAGGTGAGGGTCAGGAGGCCATGGATCTGGGGACAATGACTGGCTCTGCCTTCCAAAGGGCTTGTAAGTAGGATGAACGTAAGCCCAGGTTATTAATAGAGCTCCCATTCAATTTCAAAAATATCCTGAGTCATCCCAGCTACGGGACAAACCCTATGTCCAGTGGAGAAAGGCTGGAGAACATCCCACTAGAAAGGCAGGCCTGATTCAGTGCTGACATCTCTCCTCACATCCCACCTCCAGCCCTGTCTCCCTCCGCCTCACTACCCAGCCTACAACAACCTAGTCCAGGGGTCCTCAAACTACGGCCCGCGGGCCACATGCGGCCAGCCGAAAACATTTATCCGGCCTGCCAGGTGTTTTTGCCACCTCTGTGTGCACAGGAATTTGTTCATAGTTTTTTTTTAAACTACAGTCCGGCCCTCCAACGGTCTGAGGGACAGTGAACTGGCCCTCTGTTTAAAAAGTTTGAGGACCCGTCTGTCCCATAAACCATGCTTCCCAGCCTTGCCCTTTAAGAGAACCATTTCTAGGGGGCCGGAACCCCCCCGCCCCCAGGTGGCACACTAGAAAGAGGCCTGGACCCAAGGTCAGGAAACCCAGGTCCAAAGCCCAGCTCTGCTTCTACCTTGGTGATATGGCTCTGTGCTGCGGTCTCCTCATCTGATAAGGGGAGCTAATAAGAGCCATCTGGGCCCTGGCCGGGCAGCTCAGTTGGTTAGAGTGTTGTCCTGATATGCCAAGGTTGGGGTTTGACCCCTGGTCAGGACACATATAAAAATCAACCAATGAAGGCATAAATCAGTGGAACAACAAATTGATGTTTCTCTCTAATAAATAAATAAAAATTTTTTAAAGAGCCATCTGACCTATCTTGAAGTTCAGTTGTAAGAAGAGAAGATGATAATAGAGGAGATCAGGCTGCCTAAGCATTGCTGCGTACAGGGCCAGAAAGCAATGGTGCCCTGGGACAGCCAGCACTGCCCAGGCCCAGGAAGTCACTCCCTGCTGTTGCCACAGGGTGACTAATGTGGCCCCTCAGCTGGCTGAGCTCTGCTCACAGAGGATCTGGCCCAGGCCCAAGGAGGGAGCTGACAGCATAGCCCTGCTGGGAGCCGGGCTTCCTGGCAGCCAGGCACAGTGGGCAGGTCTGACCTGTGAGAGCCACAGTTACCGCCTGGGGCCTGGGCTGGTTGCAAAAGGGGCCCGAGCTCCTGACGCAGTCTGCTCTTGGTCTCACTCACTCTCCCAGGCTGGTTCCCAGGAGAACGGGGAGCTCAGGGAGGGTGTGTCACCTCTGCCCTGGGCTCTATTCTGCTCCCAGGGGGAAAGCAAGCAAGGTACACACCAACCCAGGCCCAGCACACACACCCAGCAGGAGATGCACATGAAGAAAGACAGCCACACAGAACTGACCTTAGGCAGACAGACACGTAGACACTCAGCCCCCAAGAAACTAGGCCCAGACACACATATAGGATTATGTATAATATACACTCCCAAGGGCAGACATCTAGCTATACAGACACACATACAGAGCTATACACATCTTCTATAAACATAGACTTCCACGTTTACAGACATAAAGACACAGACTTGCATGAATATGGGATTACTCGGAGTTTTGCACAAAGACAATACATACCTTAGATACACAAGAGCAAAAACAGAAAATGTATATGGACACAGACATATAAACGTCGTCATTTAGTATTTGTGTTTATTGGACACCTGCACTCTGCTAGTAATGCTTCCATAGAAAGAGCCTCTCCCCACCGAGTCACATGTACACAGACACCCAAGCTCCCTCAAGAGAAACTTGGGCCCGGCTGGTGTGGCTCAGTGGTTGTCCATCCACCCACCAACCAAGAGGTTGCCGGTTCAATTCCCAATCAGGGCACATGCCCAGGTTGCAGTAGATCAATGTTTCTATCTATTCCTCTCCCTTCCTCTCTCTCTCTAAAAGCAATGAAAATGTTTTTTTCTTTTTTAAAGAGTAACTTGGGATTATATTGGGGCCCAGCCTCTAAGTCAAAGACAATAATGACTTTTTTGTAGGTGGTCACCAACCAATGGTAGAAAAAATAATCACTATTGATGTAGTCATATTTATAATAGAAAAAAAAAGTTAGAGCCTAAATGCCCCCAAATGGGGATCTAGTTGAAGAAGTTATTTATGGTCAGGGTGAAATAGTAAGCAAACAGGCACTATGGTTACAGCCTCAGATTTTATAATCACATGAAAAACACTGCTAAATTTTTAAACGAAAAAAAGCAAAAACACCAAAGTGTACATGTAACATGTCACAAAAATACTTCCAAAATATGCATACAGCCCTGGCTTGTGTTTCTCAGTGGTTAAAACATCGGCCTGGGCACTGAAGGGTCCTGGGTTCGATTCCCAGTCAAGGGCACGTACCTGGGCTGCAGGTTCAATGGCCAACCCTGATCGGGGCGAGTGTGGGAGACAACCAATTGATGTGTCTTGGGTGAGGATTAATAAAACAAACAAATTTTTTTTTCAATATGCATACAAGGAAAGACTGGAAGAAAGTTTATCAAAATGTAATTATCTTGCCAAGCTGATGTAGCTCAGTGGTTGAGTGTCCACCCTTGAACCAAGAGGTCACTAGTTCGAGTCCAGGTCAGGGCACATGCCCGGGTTGCAGGCTTGATCCCAGTAGGGAGCCTGCAGGAGGCAGCCGATTGATGATGTCTCTCTCTCATTGATGTTTCTAATTATTTATCCCTCTCCTTCTTCTCTCTATAAAAATCAAATAAAAACATATTAAAACCCTAGCTGGTTTGGTTCAGTGGATAGAGTGTCGGCCTGTGGACTGAAGGGTCCCAGGTTCAATTCTGGTCAAGGGCACATGTGCAGGTTGCTGGCTCCGGCCCTAGTAGGGGGCGTGCAGCAGGCAGCCAATCAATGATTCTCTCTCATCGTTGATGTTTCTATCTCTCCTTCTCCCTTCCTCTCTGAAATCAATAAAAACATATTTTAAAAACACATATTAAAAATGTTATTATCTTTGAGAGTTCGCACTATGTAAATTTTTAATCTAATTTTTTGAATTTTCCAATTTTTTCTGAGTATTTATATGGAAAAACTAAATACATATTTAAAATCTACTAAGGGTTGGTTACACAGACATTAAAAATTTTACATCGATAAGGGCATATTTACAAATGTATATGTAAAAAACAGAATTTTATCCAGTTAATCTAAGCAAAGGAAGGAGAGATAGAGAAAGAGATAAAGACAGTACCAGAAAAGTAGAGAGAGCCCTGGCTGAGTAGCTCAGTTGGTTAGATCATTGTCCTGATACACCAAGGTTGCAGGTTCGATTCGCAGTCAGGGCACATACAAGAATCAACCAATGAATGCATAAATAAGTGGAACAACAAATTGATCTCTCTCTCTCTCTCTCCCTCTCTCTCTCTAAAATAAAAAAAAAAATGGTAGAGATTGTGTTATATAGAGAGACAGAAGCAGGATTTGGAACCCGTGGTAAATTCCTTTGGTCCTACACAGGCCTTCCTAGCAAGCCACGCTCTTGGGCTTCAGTGACACAAACCTGGAGCTGAACTGGTTGGCTTCGTAAACTCTTAAAGCCCAGCAGCAAATATTGCTTGAGCCCAAGATCCTGTGAAAGCACAGAGGCATGAGTGGGACTTTCTCTCAGTGCAGCTGGGGAGATACAGCTTGAGCGCATGACCAAATTAGTGTCTTCAATGTGCTGAGAGAGCAGTGTGGCCACTGCTACAGGTAAGAGACATTTCCTGGAGAAGGGCAGTATTGGAAGGTGATTAGAGGAAAAACAGGGAATGAGTAGGGGACACTTTCCAAACTAGAGGATTTGGCAAAAGCAAAGACTTGGAGTCAGAATTCAAGCAATAATTGGGAATCAGGGCGTGGGGATCACTGGGACAGGCTGGCCTAGTCCAGGTTGGGTCAGATTTGAGAAGGCCTTGAACGCTGAAATGAGAAGCTGGGAGTTCATTGCTGGCGAGGAGAGCTGGTAACAGTCTTGAGTCAGAGGTGCCAGAGGGAAGGCAGTAGTGCTGGAGGGACTGGAGTGGGGAGCGTCAGGGGCAGGGGCATAGGGGTGAGGCTGATGGAGGTTCTGACCAGGCTCCGCGACCCAGCAGGAGAGGAGACACAGTGATGTGGATGGCTGGTACCCTCAGAGTCTAAGGAAAGGATTGGGGGGAGGGGGCCAGGGCAGAGGTCATCTGATTAAGCTTCCTCTCCCAATCCTTGGTACATCTAAGGACCCTTGAGCAGTTTGAAAAACCTCTAATTCAGAGTCATGAGTCTTTCATTTTGCAAATAAGGATGTTGAGGCACAGAGAAGGGAAAAGATTTGCCTAAGGTCATGGTTGATGTCAGACCCTATCTTGAACCCAGGTCTCTGCCCCAGCTGGGGGTGTGTCAGGCTGGGCTGAGGAAATAGTAGGCTGTGGAGCTGGAGTGTGAGACTCCCTCAGCACCTGGCTCAGCTGTGCAGCTCAGCACCTCCACCTGAAGGGGCAAGGGCACAAAGGGAGAAGAGGGGGCTGGAGCTCTGGGGGATGGGCCCTGGTGGGGCAGCAGCCGGGCAGTCTTGGCTAAAACTAAACTTGGGGATTATCTGAGGTTTCACTTGGCTGGGATTTCTGTCCCTCAGCCATTCTCTTTTTCACACACATACTAGTACACACACAAGCTGTAACTTCCTACAGAGGGAGCTGGACTGAGACAGGGTGAGTGCTCACCTGGCCCAGCAGTTGCTTAACAGGTGTCGGAGGTGTGCCTTAGAAATACCTCTCCACAGGAATAACACTTACCCATGTACCCAACTCTAGAGTTTGCAAAGTGCTCTTACAGCCACTTGGTAATATCAAGTGAGATATTACCTTTTTCTCTGGGCCTCACTTTCCTTATGGGTGAAATAAAGTGGTCCCTCCCACCCCCCAACCCCAAGGTGCCCTTTAAAGTTCCTTCCAAGCCCTGACCGGTTTGGCTCAGTGGATAGAGCATTGGCCTGGGGACTGAAGGGTCCCAGGTTCGATTCCGGTCAAGGGCATGTACCTTGGTTGGGGGCACATCCCCGGGGGGGCGGGGGGGGGTGTGCAGGAGGCAGCTGATCGATGCTTCAAGCTCTGTAAAGTTCCTTCCGGTTCCAATTTTAGGGAATGTTCTCTGGATTCTTGCTTCTCCCAAGGTCCTCACAAAATGAACCCTCACTCCCACAGGATTTCTGAGCCCAAATTTCTATTTAAATTATTGACAATCGGTGCTGTGACTGGGTCCTATGTGAGCTTTGAGTGCCAAGGCTGAAGACTGTAGTCCTACCAACCCAAGTCCAAGAAGTTTGGCCACTTGCTGAGGTTTAGGCTGTATGGGATCCTTTCTCGTGCTCAGGCTCTGAAACAGAGCCCCCAACCCGAGCCCCTGTGCCCTGAAGACTGTTAGAAGGATCAGAGAAGGAGGGTTAGAGGGCTCAGGATTGCCCCAGAACTTAGCACTGAGCAAGGTGTTCTAGAAAGGAGGGGGAGAGGGGAGGGGCACACCCGCCTGGTGAGGTCATGGGAAAGCAGCTCTGGCGCTGACACCTGGGGAAACCCGTTTCCAGGCTGCTTCCCACGCTAGCTCTCCTGGGAACCAGCTAAGCCCCAAGCGGGGAGCCCCAAACCTGCCCCCCCCACCCAGTCCGGTTCCCATCACACTGTCCCCTCTAGTCCAGTCCCCCCCTTTCCATCTAGCCTCAGTCCTTTGGTACCCAACCAGTCTCCATCCACACTGCTGGGCCCTGAGGAGGGCTACGAGAGAGCAATGGGCCCATCATTCCAAGAAATGACACGGAGCCAGCAGCTTCAGAAACTTAAATCTTTATTTGCAGCCTGCACGGCCCTACCTTCTAGGCTGCGTGCGGCCTTGGAGAAAAAGGTGATCCCCAGCCCCTTCTTCCTTCAGATTCTGGTTTGCAGCTTCTCCCCCTCCTCTGCTGGGCCTTGCCTCTCACTTCCTGCCCCACTCCTAGCCCAGCCAGTTTGGGCAGTGCCTAGGGAGCCCTGAAACCCAGTTCTTCCCAGGGATCAGCCCCGCCCTCCCTGGCCTTGGGGGTTGAGGGCAGCCCAGGTATCAGCCTTACTCCTCAGCTGCTCCACTTCTCTGCTCTCCGTGTCTTACTCCTTCCAGGCCTCGTTCTCTGACCTTCCTCCTCCTTCCCAGCCTCCAGTCCCAAGGCTCCACGGCCTCATTTTCTGCTCCCTCTTGATCTCGCACTGACTTCTACCTTACACAGTCCATCCCAAACTTTCCAGATAGGGCTGGACACCTTCGAGCTCTCCAAGATGCCCAGCTATTCCCTGGGCTCTTCCTCACCCCTGTGCCAAGGAGGGGGTGGGGACCTCCACAGGGGGTCCTAATTCAGCCAGCGGGACCTGAGGGCCCATGATAAGCTGGGAATTGGATCCCAAACTGCTTGGAGGTGGCTGACACTGTGAGGACCATCCCATGAAAATCAAAGTGCTGGGATTTCCCTGTAAGCCTTGAACCACAGAAATCCAAGTTACAGCCTCCCTTCTTCCAGGCCCGAGGCTCAACCTGGCAGGAGTGGGCAGTTAGAGGCCCAGGTCCCCATAGTGTTCAGAAGGGAACTGAGTCTCACGGGGTAGCCTGGCCCTGCCAGAAGCCCCGACCCCAGGCTCCAGATGTCCAGCGGCTTTATGCCTGTTGCTCCCGACTCCGCCATAGCTGTTCAAACAAAGCAGAAGAACTTCTTCCAGCGGCAGCGGGAGAGGGTGCGCACGCCTTTGGCGTTCAGTTTCTTCTCCAGCCGCGCTTTGTGCTCGATGGCACTGAGAATGGCAGAGTCGAACACCTCCTTCAAGTTCTTCTGGGTCAGGGCAGAGCATTCGAGGTAGCAGCAGGCGCGGATCTTCTCAGCCAGGCCCTGAGCCTGGGGCTGGGGCACGGGGCCCTCCCGGCCCCCCTGATCCAGCTGGATCAGGACGTTGACATCGTCCCGGAGGTCGGCCTGGGTGCCCACCAGCAGCACCGGCGCCTGGGGGTTGTGGGTGCGGATCTCGGGCAGCCATTTCTCGGTGATGTTTTGGAAGGAACTGGGCTGCACGACGCTGAAGCAGGCCAGGAAGACATCGGTGTCCGGGTAGCAGAGGGAGCGCAGGCGGTCGAAGTCTTCCTGGGATGGGAAGGCCGGGTCGCCCATTAGCAGGCTTGTTCCCCGTCGCAGGGCGCGGGGATTCGCTTTCCCCCCGGGGTTGGACACCTGGGACTCGAGGCCGAGGGCCCCGGGCCTCCTCCATGCCTGCCCCACCTGGGGTCCGCCCAGCCCCCGGGCCACCTCCCCCCAGGCCCGGAGCGGCCACCCCCGGCTCCTCACCTGTCCCGCCGTGTCCCAGAGCTCGATGCGCACCGGCGCCCCGTCCACCAGGACTTGCACTGCGGGGCGGAGGGGAGCCCGAGTGAGGGAGGCGTCGGGGCCCACCAGGCCTCACAGCGCCACCTGCGGCCGGCCCGCCTCCCTCGCGGGGGGCTTCCCGCCGGGCCCCGCCCCCGCCCCCGGGGGCACGGCCCTACCCCACGCGGCCGGAGAACCTACCGGAGAAGGTGTCCAGCGCCGTGGGTCGGTAGCACGCGGGGTACCCATTGCAGGTGTAGCTGACGATGAGGCTGCTCTTGCCCACGGCGCCGTCGCCCACCAGCACGCACTTGATGCCCAGCTCCGTGGTCGCGCTGCCCCGCCGCGGGGGAGGGGTCGGGGCCCGGAGCGGGGACGACTCGGCCTCGCTCAGCTCCCGCGGGGGCATGGCCCGCTGCGGGGACCGCCCAGGACCAGGCTCCGCTGCGCCGGGAGAAGCCGGGTCCGCCGCTGCCTCCGACTCCGTCCGCCGAGGCTCGGCGCGCCGCCGGCCGCTAACAGCCCTTATACACGGGCCCCGCCCACCTCATCTGCATATCCCAGGGGCCGGCCCCGCCCACCGCCGGGCCTCCTCCCGCACCGCCCCCTGCGGGCGCCCCACGGCGGTCTCAAACCCGAGGAAGACGGGCGGGCGGAGAAATGACGCTCGGAGAATCGCACAGGTGCAAGGACAAAGCATCGCCAAAATGAGGCAGAGCTAGGTGTTTTTGTCAGCGAAAGATATGGAGGATAAACGTATTCAAATTAAAACAAACCTGACATATGGCTGTACGGGTATAAAAAGCCTGGATAATAATTTTATTAATTAAAGAATGATTTTTAAAAATATATGGATCACAAAGAGGCAGAAAATACACTCGAGCGTGAACAGGTCAGGAATGTATTGTACTCCCTTTCGGGGCACAGCTTCCTCAGAAGGCAGGCCTTAAACACCTTCCCTCTGCGCTGCTGAAGGAACTCCGGGTGTGGGAGAACCAGCTGCGGGGGGGGGGGGGGGGGGGGGTGTCTTCAAGTGCAATTCTTCATATGAATATTTTCTATGTCCGAAATGCCCCTAACAACTTCTTCTTCTTCTTCTTCTTCTTCTTCTTCTTCTTCTTCTTCTTCTTCTTCTTCTTCTTCTTCTTCTCTTCTTCTTCTTCTTCCTTCTCCTCCTCCTCCTCCTCCTCCTCCTCCATCAAAAGCACATGCCACTCTGGGCTACCCACTGTCCTTACCCTAGAAGGAGTTTGTAGACAGACAAGATATCGCGGGTGGCCTAGGGAGGTCACCAAGAGAGCAAGTGAAGAGTAACCTGATGCTAATTTCATCTCTATTGCAGCCACACCACCAAGTGACATCAGGCCCTGAATCCTTTCTCTAAACTCCAGGCAGTCTTTCATTTCAACCTATACAAAAATAATGCAAAATGTGTCCTTCGTGAGTTGTTGCAGGGAGAGGGTTGGGAGGGGAAGAAGGCAATGAATTAAAAAAAAATTTTTTTTTAATTTCTTTATTGGTTAAGGTATTACAAATGTGTCCTCATCCCCCCATTAACTCCCAACCTCAACCCCCCACTCATGCTCTCATTCCCCTGTTGTCCGTGTAAGCAATGAATATTAAAGAGAATAACAGTTAGCAGTATAAACACCCACAAATCCAAATCTCTGAATCTCTTGGGGAAAGTCTCAAAATCCCTGATTTTTATGTTTTCCTTTCTTTCTTCTTCTTTTATTTTTATTCAAAAGTTGAGGACAACAGCTAGAAAATTGCCAATTTTAACCATTAAAATCTTGACTGTGGGGAAATGGTAGGATCCCCATTATCCACTTCTATATCCCCATGTCTACATCCTATTTCTCCTATGTCCAAACATCTGGGGATGCTAATAATCCTTAATTATAGTCCCAAAGACTTCTCAGCCACATCCACACATGTTTATTCACCTAGCAAGTGAAAAAGGCCCCAAGGTGTTGTCTTGCCATTGTATCCCACAGAAGGCCTAAAAAACTGTTCTTTTCACACTGTCCTGGAAAGGGAGGAAAGAATGGGGATTTGAACATCAGGAGACCTGTCACAGTATTCTTAGTTCTTCAGCTTATTTGCTGTGTGACTTCCTGAGAAATCACTTAACCCATAAGTGCATTTATTTCTGAAAGCCCTTCTGGTGCTTGCAATCTGTGATTTGGGGAACGTAGGCAAGTTGCCCCAGCCCAGGTGTCTGGACAAAATTACTACACACACACACACACACACACACACACACGCACACACACACACACACACACCCGCACACACACGCACACACATGTGCGCACGCACACGCACACACACACACACACACACACATGCTCTCATGCTCTTCTTCACAGTGCTCTTGTCCTTTTACCCAAGTCTTTTTTAAAATATATTTTTACTGATTTCAGAGAGGAAGGGAGAGGGAGAGAGAGAGAGAAACATCAATGATGAGAGAGAATCATTGATTGGCTGCCTTCTGCATGCCCCACACTGGGGGTCGAAACCTGCAACCTGGGTGGCCATGTGCCCCAACTGGAAACCGAATTGTGACCTCCTGGTTCATAGGTCAACTCTCAACCACTGAGCCACACGGGCCAGGCTTACCCAAGTTTTAATAATAGTTTAATTGTAGCTGTAAATTTAAGAGTAATCCTATTTAATCCTTTCTGCAGGTAGGAGGAGTATATATAATACACAAATGGGGGGAGGTGTATGCTGGGCATGGGTAAAAGCTTTGACTTGGCCTGAGACAGGCTATTCTTCTCTAGCCCAATGGGCGGGGATACTTTCTGACCTAGGTCCCTCTGTCTGAGCTGGTTTAGGGACAGTGTTGTCAGCAAGAGGAGGAGGGAGGGAGGAGACAACCTGAGGAGCTGGTGAGTCACCTATTTCTCAGCTAGGACTTGCAATTCTGGCTGCGACTGCTGGGAAAATACCCTCCTAAAGGTGGCTGAGTCTTACTGCCCACCTGTTAGATCACTTTCCAGCCACACAGCATGTTTGCTAAGATTTAAACTTGCCCCTGACATTCTCCTTGGAGAAATGATTGATTTTAGGACCAGGGCAGGAAATACACAAGATGAGCCTGTAGCATTTTGTAGTACAGAAGGAAGTGTAAACAAATAAAAGAAGAGAAAGATGGAGATATGACAAATAAAAGAAGAGAAAGATGGAGATATGACAAATAAAAGAAGAGAAAGATGGAGATATGACAAATGGACACAGGAACCAGCTGAAAGAGCTTCCCAAGGCCAAATCTGGAACAATGCGAGCAACAAAATAAAGAATTATTGGACGATAGCCTAAAGTATAAGACAAATATCCACAGGTCTATTCTGAGATAAATGATTGAACCCACAAATAAAAGGGGGAAAATAGGCAAATTTCCCATGGAGAATTCCAAATAATGTATCTACTCCGCCCTCAAGGGGGAGCATAAACCCCTACTGCGCACACTGACTTCCTTCCCAAGAGGACAGTTTGAAGCGATGGGGGAGGGGCACACGAGTCACATTACAGTGGAGGATCCTTAACACCCTTTCAACCAGGTGATCAAAATTAAGATCCGGTTAATAGTAGGCCCCCTTGATGCGATGTGATGCAATGGCTTTTTACCTCTGGTCTTCCCCACAGGAACACCAATCTAACCAGGAAACATCAGAAGAAAAATGAAGAAAGAAAAGCATCAGAAGAGTTCCACTTGAGAGATATTCTACAAAATCTCTGCCCGGTACTCTTCAAAACTGTCAAGGTCACCTGGCTGGTGTGGCTCAGCAGCTGAGTGTCAACCGAGGAACCAAAAGGTCACTGCTCAATTCCCAGTCTCTCTCTCCCTTCCTTTCTGAAATAAATAAAAATATATTAATAAAAATAAACATCAATAAAGGATAAAAATAAGAATAAACTGTCAAGTTCATCAAAAACAAGGAAACTCTGAAAAACTGTCATAGTCAAGAGGAGCCTAAGGAGACATGATAAAATGTAATGTGTGCCGCACGGGTTCCTGGGACAGAAAAAGGACATGAGGAATTCTGAATAAAATCTGAGCTTGAGTGAATAATAATGTATCGGTACTGGTTCATTAATTGTGACCAATGTCCCATAGTAATGGAAGATGTTCATAGCGGGGGAACCTGGTGTGACAGACCTGGTATATGGGGACTCTCTTATTATCATCTCAATTTTTCTATAAATCTTAACTGTTCTAAAACAAAGTTTATTAAATAACAACAACAAAAGCAAACAAACAAAAACTAAAACGTGTCCCTGACATTGATGTGTCTGACACCCCACCCTCGTCTCACTTCCTTTCTCTATAAAAATCAATACAAACATATCTTTGAGTGAGAATTTTCAAAAAACCTACAGGGGATCCCTATCGGCCACAGATAGAGGAGACGGTAGAGTCTCTGCCTGGCCTGGTACCAGTTGGAGTATCTCCCAGGATAGGATAAACAGCCACTGAAAATGATTCTTTTTTTTTTTTTTTTTTTTTTTTTTAAATGTAACTTTTTTTTTTTTTTTTTTTTAAATATATTTTATTGATTTTTTACAGAGAGGAAGGGAGAGAGATAGACAGTCAGAAACATCGATGAGAGAGAAACATCGATCAGCTGCCTCCTGCACATCTCCTACTGGGGATGTGCCCGCAACCCAGGTACATGCCCTTGACCGGAATCGAACCTGGGACCCTTCAGTCTGCAGGCCGACGCTCTATCCACTGAGCCAAACCGGTTTCGGCTGAAAATGATTCTTAAAAGAATTTTCAATGACATGGGAAAATGTTAAAAGATAATGTTAAATAATACAGAATTATATAAACATTTTGAGCCTGAGTATTTTTAAAAAGTGAACGCTTGGCATAAAAGAGAGTCCTATATGATGGACATATACAAAATGTGAGTCATTACCACTAGGTGAGAAGCTTGTTTTGCCTGAACAAAGAATGAGCATTAAGCATGTTAGCTATTAGTACTATGTTGCTTATCAACATTTTCTCCTTTTTCTGAGATGAACATGCTATTTTTGGAAAAAAAAAGTTACTGAAGTTTAAAAAATGTATTTATTGTATATTTAGAGAAAAAGAAAAAATGCACTAACATGTCAACAATGATTCCCTCTGGCGGAATTATGAATAGTTTGTTCTCATTTGTTCGTTCATTCTGTGAGGTTTTTCACGAACACACTGAGCAAAGCATGGTGGAAAGTGCTGAGCACACAGTGAACTAAACAGGGTTCGTCTGTTCCCCAACTTTGCACTGCCTGACATTAACCCCCTTTCTCTGAACTCACTGTCTGTTTCACAAATCCTGAGAACATCCCTTGTTTCTTATGTGCACATCTCTCACTTTAATCTATATATATAAAAGCCAAGTGTCCAGAATGACGGAATGACGGAATGACTGGAATGACTGGTTGCTATGATGCACACCGTGGTGGCCAACCGACCCCATCCCCGATTGGCCCCCCCACAACCGCCCATGGCCCCTCCCCCTGTCCAGCCAGGCCCCGATTGGCTGGACCCCATCCATGCATGAATTCGTGCACTGGGCCTCTAGTTAGACTATAAGCAGCTAGAGGACAGGGAAGGTCTTATACCACTCTGAGCTCTTACTGCCTCAGCCCAGTAGCATCTCACTGTAGGAGCTTATTAACTACTTGTGGAATGAATGAATACATGAATGGTGCAGCATGGTTTGCCAAGTGATAAGAAGACTGATTGGTAGGTTGCCCTACCTTCCCTGATGCCACAAGTACTTGTCCAAATGGCCAAGCGCTAGGCCCAACCAAATCCCTACTTGCTACTCCCCAAAGACTGGCTCCAGTGGTCCAAAGCCTCCTCTTGAACAGAAGCTGGGGCCTGATACTGCTGAGGTCCATTCAAGTCTCTGGAGTTAACCCTAGAGCACTGATGATAATCATGGTCATGATGGTCATCAGCAACTTTACAAAAAGAGGACCGAATAAACAAGTATTCAATTAATACTCATATCACTCCAAATTCTCTTCTTGGCATTGCTTACATAAATTCACATTTTACATAGGTATTATCAGGCATAAATTATTTAGTACCTGACATGGCCTCTGAAATATGCTAGTCCTGTCCTGGCTGGTATGGCTCAGTTGGTTGGGCGCCCTCCTATGCACCAGGGAACAGAACTTTCAGAGCTAAAACCAGGACGGGTGGTCACCCTAAGCAGATCTGTTTTTGCTCCTGTGAATAGTGACAGCCTGCTCTTCAGAAAGACCACAGCCCTTGAAACTAGAAATAGCAGGATATTCCAAACCATCATGAAATCAGCTTTCACTAATTTTATATGAAAGAACTTATAGAAAAGGTATAGCTTTGGTTCATATTTAAGTTTATATAAAACTAGTATCTAAACCCAATTCATTTCCCCTCCTTTATCTCCAATGACAACTTTGCCAACAAGAGACACGTTAGCTTGATGCTTCAGAGCATGGGCCCTGGGACAAAGCATCTGGATGGGTATCCGGTTTGTGTCACTTACTAGCTGTTCTCTTCTCTGGGTCTCAGTTACCTTGTCTGTGAAATAGGATTAAAGTAGTGCTTACCTTGTGGAATGTTGTGGGAATCAGAATAGCCACACAGGGAGTGCTCTGCCAGGGTGAACTATTATTATAATTGTCTTCCTCCTGGGTCAGGGCACATTTATTCAGGTGCAGTCAAGGCCCTGCCCGAGAATGAACACGAGTTTGCCAGGTCAGGTAAGGTTCAGAATTTTGTCTTCTGTGATCCAGATAGGGAGCACAAAAGAAACTAGTGTTTATTCCAGTCAAAATCCCAACATACCAGTAATGTTATTGTTACTTTTGTTTCATAGATGAGGAAACAGAGTCTTCATAGAGGTTAAGTGACTTGTCTGAGGTTTCACCAGCAAGAGAGAGCCAGATCTTGGAGCCCAGGTCCAATAACACCCTCTTTTCAGTCCTCCCCTTAAGAATTATGAGTTACAAAGTGGATTATCTATTGTTTTATTATCTTTTGCCTTATATACACTAATTACCATTCTATTACCATTCTGATATTTGGTCAGAGATCTTCTTTTTAATATTATTTTAATATATTTTTATTGATTTCAGAGAGGAATGGAGAGAGAGGGAGAGAGAGAGAGAGAGAGAGAGAGAGAGAGAGAGAGAGAGAGAGAGAGAGAGAGAAACATCAATCATGAGAGAATCACTGATGGGCTGCCTCCTCATGCCCCCTACTGGGGATCAAGCCCACAATCTGGGCATATGCCCTTGACCAGAATTGAACCTGGGACCCTTCAGTACACAGCTCTATCCACTGAGCAAAACCGGTTAGAGTGGTCAGAGATCTTTTTTAAATTTTGTGTTGTAATCAGCTTTATTGAGAGATCATTTATGTACAGGATGCACCCATTTTAAGTGTATAGTTCAATGAATTTCAACCAGTGTGTCCACCTATGTTATCACCACCACCACAATCAAGATACAAAACATTTCCATCTCCCTTAAAATGTTCCTTCTTGTTCCTTTCCAGTCAACCCTCCACCCCCATGCAGGTCCTGGGCAAACACTGATCAGCCTTCTGTCACTATAGCTTAATTTCTGCCTGTTTTAGAACTTCAAATAGATGAAATCATGCTCTGAGTACTCTCATGTATGGTTTCTTGTACTCAGCATGTTTTTTTTTTTAATATATTTTATTGATTTTCACAGAGAGGAAGGGAAAGGGATAGAGAGTTAGAAACATCGATCAGCTGCTTCCTGCACACTCCCCACTGGGAACGTGCCCGCAACCAAGGCACATGCCCTTGACCGGAATCGAACCTGGGACCCTTGAGTCCGCAGGCTGACGCTCTATCCACTGAGCCAAACCGGTTAGGGCTACTCAGCATGTTTTTAAGATTCATTCATGTTGTGTGTAAGGTTAATTTGTTCTTTTTTATTGCCGAATAGTATTCCATTGTATGGATATACCACTATTTATTTGTTTATTCTCTCTTTTTTGGGAAAAATTTTTTATTGATTTTTAGAGAGAGAGAGAGAGAGATTTTTTTGTTCCACTTATGGATACATTCATTGGTTGATTCTTGCATGTGCTCTGACTGGAGATCAAACCCACAACCTTGGCATATAGGATGGTGCTCTAACCAACTAAGCTACTGGGCCGGGGATATTTGTTTATTCTCTTAGTGATGGACATTTGAGTTGTTTCCAGTTTGGGGCTATTAAGAATTAAGTTGCTATGAACATTCGTGTACAAATCTCAATGTGGACACGTGTTTTCTTTCTCTTAGGTAAATACCCAGGTGTGGAGTTGCTGCATCGCAAAGTAAGTGCATGGTAATGGCTGTTAGTGGTTGTACCATCTTACATTCCCACCAGCAATAAGTCCCAGATGCTCCACAACTCACACACTTGGTATTGGTGGTCTTTTTAAACAGTTCGGATTTTATTGTTGTTGTTGCTATTGCTTTTTTTTTTTTTTTTTTTTTTTTTTTGCTTTTAAATACAAAAAAATCTCATTAATTTTAAAAGTTTAAAACAGTCTCTGCCGAAACCGGTTTGGCTCAGTGGATAGAGCATTGGCCTGTGGACTGAAGGGTCCCAGGTTCGATTCTGGTCAAGGGCATGTACCTGGGTTGCGGGCACATCCCCAGTAGGAGATGTGCAGGAGGCGGCTGATCGATGTTTCTCTCTCATTGATATTTCTAACTCTCTATCTCTCTCCTTTCCTCTCTGTAAAAAATCAATAAAATATATTTTAAAAATCCAAAAAAACAAAAAACAGTTTCTGCAAGAGGCCATTGTGTAGGCAAGTTTAATTCAGACATATGCAGTGTGACATATGCAACCATGTAAATGCACATTAACATGTGAGGTCATGCATGCATTCAACAGGCACTTCCCAAATCCTTACGGTGTGTCAGGTCTTATGATCTAAAAGGTTGGATGCAGGACAAGGGCTGGTTGTTAGATTTTATGGGTTTGATATTAATTAGAGAAGGTTCCCTGACTTAGGCATCTTTTGAAAAGTATCCTAGACTAAAGGACGGCTGAGAAGCACAGTGCCTGGCTCTGAGGCAGTGCCCTGAAAACCCTTATTTCCTGGGCACTGTCCCCAAATGTCTCTAAATGGACTGTGACAAGGATTTGGCTTTCAGAGAATCACAAGGTTAGAGATGGTCACAGTTGAGAAAAGTTAAGGTTAACAGTTGAGGAAAGAAGAGGAGCTCAGAGGGGCGAGGTGATTCGTCCAACAGAAGCATCTGGCTGAGTGTGATTTGTATCCTGAAAAGGAGGGGGGGCTGGAGAAACTGCATGGAGGGTGGTGAGAGGAGAGCCAGGGACCAGCCTGGGAGTGGCTCCTGGCAGAGGGGGTGCTGGCCAAAGCATGGGCACCACTAAGATCCATACTCCCTAAAAGAGGTTTATAAAACTATGCCGAATACTAAAACTTTTCATTTTAAGACCCGTAGTTGCAAAGGATGTCACTTCTAGCATACTGTGAATATGGATGTTTAAATAAAACTATTACCTCACTCTTTTAAATGCACGCATTGGAATTTTTAAAATATGTTTTTATTGATTTTAGAGAGAGAGGAAGGGAGAAAGAGAGAGAGAAAAATCAATCGGCCACCTCCTGCATGCCCCCCCCCAACCGGGGATTGAGTGGAAACCTGGGCATATGCCCTGACTGGGAATCAAACCTGCAACCTTTTGGCACATGGGATGATGCCCAACCAACTGAGCCACACCGGCCAGGGTAATATATTACACATTTTGATACAAATAATTATACATAAAAAGTAAAATTATATTAAAAACACATTTCTTGATTAGATGCATGACTTTTTTGTTTATATTTTCAAGTAGTTCGTGTATTCCTAGATAGAAATGCTTGACTGAGACAAAGTTCAGCATCAATTCTCTTCCTATATATTTTTTGTTTTGTGCTGATATAAATGTGGAGAAACTTTGTTCACATAAATCATTAGATGGGCATGAAAAGTTTGGTATAGCAATAATACTGGAATATGTGACCCCTTCAAAATTATATGCTACACCCTAGTTGGTTTGGCTCAGTGGATAAAGCATTGGCCTGCGGACTGAAGGGTCCCCGGTTCAATTCTGGTAAAGGGCACATGCCCAGGTTGCTGGCTCGATCCCCAATAGGGGTCATGCAGGAGGCAGCCAATCAATGACCTGTCTCATCATAGATCTTTCTATCTCTCTCTCTCCCTTCCTCTCTGAAATCAATGAAACTATGTACATGTAAAAATTATATGCCACAAAGTGGGGGAAATGGGGACAGCTATAATACTGTCAACAATAAATTAATTAAAAATTATATGCCAAAAATGTTTGCGATTTTTTCCCAGTCAGTTAAAACCAGCTTAAGTGGCCTGGCTGGTGTGGCTCAGTGGTTGAGCATTGACCTATGAACCAGGAGGTCACCGTTTGGTTCCTGGTCAGGGCACATGCCTGGGTTGCAGGCTTGACTCCCAGTAGGAGGTGTGCAAAAGGCAGCCAATCAACGATTCTCTCTCATCATTTATGTTTCTCTCTCTCTCTCCCTCTCCCTTCCTCTCTGAAATTAATTTTTTTAAAAAAACCTGCTTAGGTTCTCAAATTGTATTTGAGTTAAAGAACTACAAACCATTTGATGTACAAAGAACCTGTTATCTCGTCTTTGTTCTCTTTGTGGGAATAGCAACAGTAATTCCAGTGGTCTCCACAGATTTTTATGCCCTAAAGCGATGCGCTGAGGGGTGGGGGCTGTCTAACTATCCAGGTTAATGAGTGGGCCACTTTTCTTTTAAAGAGAAGCAAGGGATGCCAAAACCGGTTTGGCTCAGTCGATGGAGCGTCGGCCTGCGGACTGAGGGGTCCCGGGTTCGATTCCGGTCAAGGGCATGTGCCTGGGTTGCGGGCACATCCCCAGTGGGAGATGTGCAGGAGGCAGCTGATCGATGTTTCTCTCTCATCAATGTTTCTAACTCTCTATCTCTCTCCCTTCCTCTCTGTAAAAAATCAATAAAATATATTAAAAAAAAAAAAAAGAGAAGCAAGGGAGGTGGAAGGGAACCTGCCCCTTGTTCCCAGGCACCTGCTCTGGCTGGTTACTTTTAGAAAAGAGCCAAGAGAAGCTGAGGCTTTGGACACTGATTCCCTTAAAACTATTTGGTTCCTTGTGCCCCTTGGGAGGCCTTCCATACCCCTAAGGATGGGTGAAGCCTAGTTTTGAGGACTGTTCACCTAGACAAGTGGCCTACACCCCTAGCAGGTGGTGGCGATGAAAGAGGGCAGGCTGGGTCCGCACATGCTGTGGATGGGGCTTTGACATTTACTCAGTGGGAGATGAGATAATAGTAACAGGGAAGAAAGAAGGGTTTTTGATAATTGAGGAGATTCGGGTAGGTTTGGAAACATCTGGAAGGGAACCAAACAGGTAAGAGAAAAGATGTACAAACTCTTGTAAAGAGTCCTGAAGAGGCTGAGTGAGCTAAGGTCCTTTTTCCTTCAGCGTATTTTAATAGGGGCCAACAATGTGCCAGGTCTGTCCCAAGGGGGGTGCACAGCACACCTGCGCCTGCCCTCGGTGAGTTTATACAGAGTCAGCCCAGGCAGGAGGCAGAAGCAGAGGTGAGTGGAAAGAGGAGGGTGAAGGGGGAGAAGAGGACGAGGGGAAGTGGAGAGAGAGAGGGAGATAGAGATAGAAAGTTATAAGGCGATTGTAATGTAGGGTGGTCATTGTGTGGGGCGATGAGCACGGGGGCTCGGGGAGTGCCTATGATGGGCTCCCATCCTGGCAGGGGAGAGCCTCAGGGAAGCCAGTCCAGAGGGCACAGGCCCCGAGAATAAATTCTCAAGTGTTTCGAGGAGTAGGGTGCATTCTGGGAATATCCTTAGATCAGCCCTGAGAGATAAGAACAGATCCAACAGAGTTTAAGTGGGGATGAGGCAAAGGACTTCTTAGTTTCCTTAATAAGTTTTGTAGTTCTATTTTTTAAATGTACTTATATATGATGATGATTAAAATAAAAATTAAATTTCAAAACAAATTCCTAAATCTCCCATGAAGAATTCCAGATGATTTCTACTTTACCTCCAAGGAAACAAACCTCCACTCCTCTAGTGTGGGCTGTGTGTAATGACGTCCTTCCAAAGAGTACAGTATGGAAAGGGAGAAAGAGCAACCTTACAGTGGAGAAAGCTGACAAGCACTACCTCAGGCAGGTGATCAAGGCCAAATCAACAGTGATAAGTTATGTTGATGGTATGTACCTTTGATATGATGTATGATAATGGTACTTTACCTTCCCCAAACCCATAACCGCCCTAACCAGTTTGGCCTAGTGGCTAAAGCATCAGCCCCATGGACTGAAGGGTCATGGGTTCAATTCTGGTCAAGGTCAAGGGCACATACCTTGGTTGCAGGCTCAATATCCAACCTGGTAGGGATGTGTGCGGGAGGCAACCAATCAATGTGTTTCTCTCACATCAATGTTTTTCTCTCTGTCTCTCCCTCTCCCTTTCACTCTCTCTAAAAATCAATGGGAAAAAAATATATATCCTCAGGTGAGGAATAACAAAAACCTATAACCCCAGCTATGGGTTTATAAAAATATATATATCAGACAAATTCCATTAGAGAGAATCCTACAGAATACCTGCCCAGCACTCTTCAAAACTGTCAAGGTCATCAAAAACAAGGAAAGTCTGAGAAAAATTGCCACAGTTAAGAGGGGCAGGCCTAAGGAAACATGACAACTAAAGAGAAGGTAATATCCTGCACGGTATTTCTACATTTTACAGATGTAGAAACAAAAGCATGAGAAAGCTCATTTATGCAATTGTTTAATAAATATTTATTAGTGAGCTGGTGACTGGCCCACAAGTTCGGAGTCTCCTCCAGTTAATGCCCTGCAGGGGTTTCGGGAGCCACTGTTTGGATTGAGCTCAATCATGTGACCTCTGCCTCTTTCCCCCAAGCAGCTCTTCCTCCTCCTGGACTGTGGTGTCACTGCACTATCTGCCAGGTCTCCCAAGAGAAGTCCTACACTCTTCCACCCGCCTCCCTCCACATCTAACTTGACACTAAGTCCAGTAGGTCCTTCTCAGAAATGTCTCCCCAGGGTCTTCCTAGTTTACTCGCTCTTTCTTCAGATTGGGACATCCCTCACCACCTCTCCTCTGCATCTGCCTCAGGTCTCGTCCTTTCTGATGTGGACTCCACCCAAACCACCACCCATCTTTCTAGAACCCACATCAGATGATCTCATCCCAAACCAACGCCTTCTGAGGGCCCATTCAACGGCTTCCTCAAGCTGGCCACGGCCAATCCCGTATCCTACTCCATAGTGCTCCAGCTTTCCCCCCCAAACTTCAAACATCACACTGCTTGCAGGCCTTTGCTCTTGGTTTTCTTTCTTTATTTCCTTTTTTAAATAGTTTATTGATTTTGCTTTTTATTTATTTATTTAAATTCTTTATTGTTTAAAGTATTACATATGTCTCCTTTTATCCCCATTGGCTTCTCCCCGGCCACTCCCATCCCCCTGATTTTGCTTTTTAGAGAGAGGGGCAGGGAAAGGGAGAAACAATGACGTGAGCGATTAACATTGATTGGCAGCTGCCTCCAGCATGTCCCCTACCAAGAATCGAACCTGCACAGGAGGACGCCCAACAAACTGAGCCACACCCCTCAAGGTGCCCTTGGTTTTCCTGAGCGGCACCTTGAAAGAAATCGTTTCTGTCTGATGCCTTTCCTTTTTTGCACTTTGAAATCAAGCATGCACTTCAAGTCCTAGCTCAAACTCACCTGCTTTTGTATACCAACCCTCTCTCTCCCTCACCCAGCAGGCAGCCTTGCTCTGTCTCATGGCAACTCCCACCTGGGTTCTGAGGGATAGGAGCTGTGGTGGATCTCTGTCTGTAACTGTGAGTTCCCTAAGGCACCTCTGCAATCCTGTGCTCAGCAAAGTTTGAGTAATTTCCCACAATCAGCTTCTGTTATATCAAAGCGGAATGTCCACACTTCATAATTAAGTGCCGGTAAGTGGCCAGGACAAGAAAAGCCATCGTAGCTCTTAGGGGGAGGTTGTGGTCCAGGGAGGAGGTGGATTTGAGAGTGACTGTCAGATTGAAGCCATATTTAGAGTTTATTGAGCATATGTTCTATGTTAGACATTTTGCTATAGCAGTGAACTTTCTCCTAGATCACTTCATTTACTCTTCAAAACAGACCTAGGTAATTATTGCATCTATTCCTGTAGATGAAGAAACAGAAGCTAAGAGCAATCAGATGTGCAGTGTCGCAGCTAATGAGTGACTGGGGCCGGATAACAGGGCTGGTCTCTGGGCTCTTCCAAAGTCCAGCCCAAGGACTGAGTAATGAGTATGTGGAAGATGCTGTTGTAATCACCTCAACAGGGATCCAGTACGTACTGTGTCTGCAGTAAGCAAGGCCCACTTAGGCCCCACCCCGCACATCCCAGAGAGCAGTGGAAAAGAGGGAGGCTTTTAGAACAGCGAGGAGGTGGCTGGAAGGACTCTGTGTCCCTGAGAACACCCCCATGCCGACCAGCTCTGTGCATGGGCGGAGACACACACACACTCTTTCCGCCAGTCCAGACCTGAGGAATCAGTTGGGCCTGCCTTTCTCAGCTTGCATTAGGGGCCTGGACGGCGTGCTTGGATTTGAATATTGCCTCCTGGCTTCCCACTTCCTGGTCACAGGACTTGGAACAAACTGTTCCACCATCTGAACTTCAGTTTCTGCTCTGGCTAGGTGGGGAAAGGAGCAGGCCTGCTTTGTAGTATTAGTTTGCACATAAAATGAAAGAGAGATTAGGAACTGAGTGTGGTGCGCGGCCCATTGTCGGTAGTCAGTAAATGTATCTTGTATGGTTATTTGACCTCTGGCTGGACCTGTTTCCCTAATGCAGATGCAGGTGATTTGGGGTGGGGCCTCACACAAGGAGCAGGACAGCTCTCTGGCTGGGATCGCTTTTCCCAGGCGGAGGCCTCCTCCCTGCTCCACCTCGCCTATGGAGCAGCGCCCCTGGCGGGGAGAGTGGCTCGCAGCCGCTGGTTTCGGGCAAGAGAAGGGAGACACAGGCGCGAAGGTAAATTATCTCAGACGCAGAACCTGTCACCCCATCCTGGGCGGGGGCCACTCCAGGCCCAGAGAGCCTCAGTGTGGGCTGGTGAGGGTCCAGTTCTCAGCGCCTGGCAGGGAAGTTCGGCAAAAGAAGCGTGACCACACAGAGTACTGTGCAAACCTGGAGCTTTTGAGAGTAAAGGGGGAGCTTTTAGTCATTACGCGGAGCTACCGGTTAAAGCTGGATGGGGGTGACTGTCCAAGAGCCTTCCTCACTTTAGCAAAGTAGAGTCCATGGGCCTCATCAAGAAACAGACTTCCACCCGGCCGGTGGTGGCTCAGTGGTTGAACACCCCACCCCCGTCTGGGCACTTGCACGAATTGCAGGCTGGATTCCCAGTGGGGGGGGTGTACAGGAGGCAGCCGATCAATGATTCTCTCTCATCACTGATCTCTCTCTCTCTCTCTCTCCCTCTCCTTCTTTCTTCTCTGAAATCAATAAAAATATATATATATATTTTTTAAAGAAACCGACTCTGAGTCACCTAGTCGGTGGAAGCAGGAAACCCAACTGCAGGCGCACCCGAACCCTTGCAGTTCTGTTATTTAGGACTCCACACCCACCTCCAACACTTGTCCCTGGTCCCTGCCAGGTTTTGGAGGTATTTGTTCCCGGCTCCTAGTGCAGCACTGCGGCCACATCTCTGGGTATGCCCCTGCGGTGGGTGCCCCAGAGCGGGAACGGAGCCTGGCACAGAGGGTGTGTTCATTTGTGAAACGGGTGACCTGAACAAATCCATCAACAGCGTTTCTAGCATTAATCATCTCCTTATTGGCCCATCGACCGTCAAGGGTGGTACTGTGCTTATCCCTGTGAGCCCAGCACCTCGCCAGAGGCCAGGCACAGTAAGTTTTTGGTGAATGAGTGGATGGAAGCAGGCTGGCACCCCTTAGCTGTGCTTGGCCTTCTCTGCCTTCCTTTCTGGCCTCCCCCCACACCAAGGAGCCACCACAGAGCAGGTCAGAGGCAGGTTAGGTAGCACATGCCTTCCCGCTGGCTGGGGCACCCAGCTCCGCCACTGTCTGTAAGCGGGCCCTGGATGTGGGAGAAGAGATCAGGACCGCTTCCCTGCGCTTTGTGGAGGTAGGATCCAGACAGCGATTGGATTGAGGGACGGGACGTTCTCCTGGGGACCGAGGGCAGCGAGCTGTTTACAAAGGTGGGAGCGGAGCTGGGCGGGGAGGCTGAGCGGTCCAGCTGAGGGAGGAAAGCCGAGGCACGGAAGGTGGCAGGGACCCGCGAGGCTGCAGCCGGATGGCGCTGGGCAGGTCGGAGAAAGGGGCTGAGAAAGCCGGGATTCCCTCCTAGCGCCAAAGCCCGGAACTGCAGCGGGGTCTTGGAAGGAGAGGCTTCTGTTCAGCGAGGCCAATCCACACCCCGCCGGTCTCCAGCACCGACGCGTCCAGGCCTCCGCCCCTCGCCGGGAACCGCAGCTGCACTCCCGCTCCCGCCCTCAGGGGAGGGCTGGCTCCCGGCCCCGCCCCCGCCTGGCCCCGCCCCTCTCGCGGCGCCTCCCAGTGGCCGCCCCGCGAAGTTCCTGCGCCGGCGCACGTGAGGGTCTGAGAACCCGGAAGTTACGTTGTAGGCGCGCGTCCTGGGGGCGGGAGTCAGCTGAGCTACCGGGGCGAGGTTGCGATCACCTGGGCTCCGCTAACGGGAGCCCGGGGTCTCTAGGCGGCGGGCGTGGGGTGCGGGACTGCGCCAGATAAAGGGGGAGCGCTCCTGAGCCACCTCGTTCTGTAAGGCGACAGCGAGAAGATCTCAGGCTTTTAAAGAGGAGGAGGGCGGCGGGTCGCCAGGGTCTGTCCGATCCCGGTGTAGGCTGGGGAGTCGCAGGCTCCAGGCGGGGCGACAGGGATCCCTGGGGGAAGCCCCGTTGTGATCCCTGGGGCGGCGAGTCCCCAGGCCAGGCACCATGGCGTCCATCCTGGACGAATACGAGGACTCGCTGTCCCGCTCGGCCGTCTTGCAGCCCGGCTGCCCCAGCGTGGGCATCCCGCACTCGGGTAAGGGAAGGGAGGGCGCCCTCTCAGCTCTCCTGGCACCTGCGGGGGCGGAGTGGGGAGGGTGGCTCCCAAGCTCGGGTTGGCCTCCTGGGCGTGCAGTTTGGGTCTAGGCCCCTGGTTCTCCGCAGGCTCTCTTGGTGGTGGTCGAAGTTTGAAAGAGCAGTAAGAGCAGCCGCGTGATCTAGGCCCTGCCTCTAGGGTCCTTCTAAGAGGGAACTGGGACCCAGATAAGGAAGTAACTTGCCTGCAGGCTGCAGTTGGGAGGACTGAGAATAGGCTTCAAGATTCATCTGAGCCTGTGCTTTTCTCGAGGGTCTTTCCGGAGGTGGGAGGAAGAGAATGGGGAAAGAAACTGGTGAAAGGAGGGTGTTGTAGGAGGAGGAGAGATGGTCCTAGAGCTAACTTTGTCTCTGAACAGGGGAAAATGAAGCATTTTAGGCCTTTGCTAGAGCTGGGTGAAGCCTGGCATTGAGGAGACATTTTTGTGGAAAGTAGTACAGAATTGGCAGCGGGGTCTGAAGTGCTGGGGGTTTTGAGCAGTGGTAAAGGAATGAAGTAAAGCCAGGCAGAAAGCAACTTCAGTTTGTTAACCAGCTGATTGGAACGGTTCTCCCAGGTTCCCTGTACCCTCATTTTTTTCTGGAGACTCGCCGAGAGCATTACTGCATGGGCAGGGAGGAGGGTAGAGAGTGAAGCTAGATGACTTTCATTGAGCTGGGGTTGCTGGGCCAAAGATTGATAAGGGAAAATGCCCAACCCTTCTCCCCGTCCCCTCCTCCCCCCATAACCATTGGGAGCAGGTACATCATAGCGTAACAGCATCCCAGGGAGGCAAAGAATCAATTCCTCACTTCTGTCGGAAGTGTGGGAAGAGCCCAGGGTCCCTAATGCAGAGGTGATTAGCAAACTACTTGACATACTGGTTTTTAACCAAGGCCCTGGGCAGGAATATCTTGGGAAAGTGGAGAGGAACACTGTTTTGTTGTTGTTGTTAATCCTCACCCGAGGATACTTTTCCATTGATTTTTAGAGAGAGTGGAAGGGAGGGGTAGAGACTGAGAGAGAAACGTCGATGTGAGAGAGACACATTGATTGGTTGTTTCCCGCACTCTCCTTGACCAGGGCCGCTCCCTGACCAGGGCCAGGGATCAAGCCTGCAACCGGGGTATGTGCCCTTTACTGGAAATGAACCTGCAGCCCTTTAGTCCGCAGGCCAACACTCTGTCCACTGAGCCAGACGGGCTAAGGCAGGAGCACTGTTTTTTGTTGTTGTCTCTTGCCTTTCTTCCATCTCTTCCATAGCTAACCTTTTCTTTGCTCCTCACCTGTAGGGTATGTGAATGCCCAGCTAGAGAAAGAAGTGCCCATCTTCACGAAGCAGCGCATTGACTTTACGCCTTCCGAGCGTATCACCAGTCTTGTCGTCGCCTGCAATCAGCTCTGCATGAGCCTGGGCAAGGACACACTGCTCCGGTAAGCGAGGGCCAAAATATATAGGAATAGGGAGTGGAATGGTGATATTTTGGGACTGTTTACCAACTCATGCCTTTCTACTTCTCTAGGCAGGTGAAACAGGGGATTTGGAATTTCCAGGAAATATTCTCCCCAAAGAGAACCAATGTAGTGTGGTAGTTAAGAATACGGTAGACCTGGATTCAGATCCTAGCTCTACCACTTACCAGCTCTGGAATCTTGAGCAAGTCAGCTAGTCTTTCTAAATGTGTCCCTTCATCTGTTACAGATAACACCAACCCACCAATTAGTCACATGGGTCAGTGAAACTGTCTAGAATCCTGAATAAATCCACTCTAAAGGGAAATAATGGTCTGGCTGGCGTGGCTCAGTGGTTGAACGTCAACCTATGAACCAGGAGGTCATGGTTCGATTCCCGGTCAGAGCATATGCCTGGGTTGCGGGCTCGATCCCCAGTGTGGGGGATGCAGGAGGCAGCTGATCAGTGATTCTCTGTCATCATTGATGTTTCTATCTCTATCTCCATTCCTCTCTGAAATCAATAAAAGTATATATATATATATTTTTTTAATATATTTTATTGATTTTTTACAGAGAGGAAGGGAGAGAGGTAGAGAGTTAGAAACATCGATGAGAGAGAAACATCGATCAGCTGCCTCCTGCATCCCCCACACTGGGGATATGCCCGCAACCCAGGTACATGCCCTTGACCGGAATCAAACCTGGGACCTTTCAGTCCGCAGGCCAATGCTCTATCCACTGAGCCAAACCGGTTTCGGCAATAAAAGTATATTTTAAAAAATGGAAATAATGTATCTTAAAGCTGGAAATATTTACATATATAAATTGACAAAAGTATTAGCAAATTTGTTTATCTATCTGGAATAACCACCTGGGATAAAACAGCTAAACCTCTGTGTCACAGAAATGAATTCTAGGTGAAATAGTTATTTAAATATAAAATATAAACAATGCACCCTGGCCCTAGCCGGTTTGGCTTAGTGGATAGACTGTCAGCCTGCCAACTGAAGGGTCCCGGTTCAATTCTGGTCAAGGACACATGCTGGCATTGCAGGCTCAATCCCCAGTAGGAGACGTGCAGGAGGCAGCCGATCAGTGATTCTCTCATCATTGATGTTTCTATCTCTCTCTCTTCTCTGAAATCAATAAAAATATACATTAAAAATAAATAAATAAATAAATAATAAATAAATAAATAAATAAAAATAAACAATGCACCCTGGCTGGTGTGGCTTTGTTGGTTGGAGTGTTGTCCTGTCGTCCCGTGCGCCAAAAAGATGGCAAGTTTGATTCCTGGTCTGGGCACATACCCAGGTCGTGGGGGTTTGATCTCCAATCGGGGCGCATACCGGAGGCAACTGATAGATGTTTCTCTCACATCAGTGTTTCTCTCACATCAGTGTTTCTCTCTCTCTCTCCTGTTCTCCCTTCCTCTCTCTAAACATATGCTCAGATGAGGATTTATTTTTTGACATTTTTATTGATTTCAGAGAGGAAGGGAGAGGGAGAAAGAGATAGATACATCAATGATGAGAGAGGATCACTGGAGTCACATCAACCAGGCAGGTGAGGATTATTTTTAAAAAGAATATTTAACAAATTTCTATGTTCTTGGGCTGAAGGAAGGTCTTTTTACTTAAGCTAAAAAATCCAGATGCCAAAAGCAAAAGATATAATTGATTGCGTAGTGATTGCTGTTGTGACAAAACAAAAACAAAAAAGCATATGAGTCAGTTCAAGACAAAAGATGGTGAGAAAATAATGTTTTTCCACATGACTAACAATTTACATCTTTGTTTCTTAAAAAGCCCTTACAAATTAATAAGACAATTTAGTAGAAAAGGGAGAGCAAAGAATATAAACAAGCAGTTCACAGAAGAGGAACTCCAAATTTCCACTAAACACCTGAAAAAATTTTAACTTCTGGGAATTCACATTAAAATAACACTAAGATGCCATTTTAAAAAAAGCTATCAGATTGGCAAAAATTAAAAACAGTAATACGTGGTGCTGGTGAAGATGCACAGAAATTGCCTCTCATACATTGCTGGTGAGAGTATAAATTGCCACTATCTTTTGGAAAAATAATTGGCAATGTCTGTTAAAATCTGAAATTATAACTGACCCAGAAGTCCCATTTTGGGGAATACATAACTATAGGAAAAAAAGTACCAGTCTGCAAGGATATAGATTCAAGGATATTGATTGCACCATTATTTATTTATTTATTTTGTTAATCCTCATCTGAAGATATTTTTTCCATTGCTTTTCAGAGAGAGTAAAAGGAAGGGAAGGAGGGAAAGAGAGAGACTGAAACATTGATGTGAGAGAGCACATCAGCTAGTTGCCTCCTGCACGCACCCTGACCATGGGCGGGGAACAAACCCACAGATGAGGTAGAAGGTACATGCCCTTGACTGGGAATCGAACCTGAGACCCTCCAGTGCCAGACTGGTGCTCTAACCACTGAGAAACACCTGGCCAGGATGCTGGCAGCATTATCTCTGGTAGGAAAAACTGGACATGAACTGAATGGTTACCAACAGGAAAATGATGATTAAATTATGGTTGAGCCATAAAAGGAATATTATGCAGTTATTAAAATGAGTTAGAGCTGTATCCATTGATTCAGTGAATGCTCATGAAATATCTAAGTGAGAAAAGCAAATTATAAAGTAATGTGCACACACACACTATAAAGTTATTTTTGTAAAAATTGACAAAACAAGACTATATTATAAATATGGAGAAAGATGTTAACATCAGTTTTCTCTGTTGGGAATGATAGGTCTGAGAAGAAAATCATTAGCTTTCTCTTTATACATCTTTACATTGATTTCTTTAGTTAGAATGGGCATATAATTTGAAAAGAATCTAATAAGGGAAATATAATTCAAACAGGAGCACTCCTCAAGGTTATTGTGAAGATTGAGAGCATACCAGGTTAAGCTCTTGGCATGGTGCTTGATATATAGAAAGTACTCGGTAACCATTAGCTACAATTTGTTGTTCATTTTTTACCCCAGGAGTCTGGGACACCCCTGCTCATTTTCCTGGAAGCACTGGAGATCTGTTGAGTAGAGGGAAAAGATTCCTGCTTAGTGGGCTTCTCAAAATGAGGTTCGGGAATTCTCAGCTGAGGGTTAAGGACCCTGCCTGTGCGTCAGAGTTCCCTTGGGATTGTATTCAGAGTTTTATGTGAATATGTAGATTTCAGGGAAGAAAGGCTGTGGCTTTCATCAAATTATAAAGAGGTCTGTGATTCGAGAATAGGATCTGCCCTCCTCTTGTCCTGACAGCATTGACTTGGGCAAGGCAAATGAACCCAACCACGTGGAGCTGGGGCGCAAGGATGATGCCAAAGTTCACAAGATGTTCCTGGACCATACTGGTAAGTGGTGATGGAGGTCGGAGATGGAGGGGGCGGGGCTGAGGTAAGTCACTGCCTGGGCAGATGGGATCTGAGGGTGGTGGGGGCAAGGAGGAGGCGGAGGGTGGGAATAGCAGCAACTCCAGGATGCCATGCTCTCCCCTGTTCCAGGCTTTCACCTGCTAATTGCTCTGAGCAGCACTGAGGTCCTTTATGTGAACCGTAATGGACAGAAGGTACGGCCACTGGCACGCTGGAAGGGGCAGCTGGTGGAGAGTGTGGGCTGGAACAAGGCACTGGGCACCGAGAGCAGCACAGGCCCCATCCTGGTTGGCACTGCCCAAGGCCAGATCTTCGAAGCAGAGCTCTCAGCCAGCGAGGGTGGGCTTTTCGGCCCTGCCCCAGATCTCTACTTCCGTCCATTATACGTTCTAAATGAGGAGGGGGGCCCAGCACCCGTGTGCTCCCTGGAGGCCGAGCGGGGCCCTGATGGGCGCGCCTTTGTTATCGCCACCACGCGGCAGCGCCTCTTCCAGTTCATAGGTCGAACAGCAGAGGGAACTGAGGCACAGGGTTTCTTGGGGCTCTTTGCTGCCTACACTGACCACCCACCCCCATTCCGTGAGTTCCCCAGCAGTCTGGGCTACAGCGAGTTGGCCTTCTATACCCCAAAATTGCGCTCTGCACCACGGGCCTTCGCCTGGATGATGGGGGATGGCGTGTTGTATGGAGCACTGGACCACGGGCGTCCTGACTCCCTGCTGAGTGAGGAGCGAGTCTGGGAATACCCGGAAGGGGTAGGTCCTGGAGCCAGCCCACCCCTGGCCATTGTCCTGACCCAGTTCCACTTCCTGCTCCTGCTTGCGGACCGGGTGGAGGCCGTATGCACGCTGACGGGACAGGTGGTGCTGCGGGACCACTTCCTGGAGAAGTTCGGGCCACTGAGGCACATGGTGAAGGACTCCTCTACAGGCCACCTGTGGGCCTACACCGAGCGGGCCGTCTTCCGCTACCACGTGCAGCGGGAGGCCCGGGATGTCTGGCGCACCTACCTGGACATGAACCGCTTTGACCTGGCCAAAGAGTATTGTCGAGAGCGGCCTGACTGCCTGGACACCGTCCTGGCTCGGGAGGCTGATTTCTGCTTTAATCAGCGACGCTACCTCGAGAGCGCCCGCTGCTATGCCCTGACCCAGAGCTACTTTGAGGAGATTGCCCTCAAGTTCTTGGAGGCCCGACAGGAGGAGGCTTTGGTTGAGTTCTTGCAGCGAAAACTGGCCGGTTTGAAGCCAGCCGAGCGTACCCAGGCCACGCTGCTGACGACCTGGCTGACCGAGCTCTACCTGAGCCGGCTCGGGGCTCTGCAGGGCGACCCGGAGGCCCTGAACCTCTACCGGGAAACACGGGAGCGCTTCCGTGCCTTCCTCAGCAGCCCCCGCCACAAGGAGTGGCTCTTCGCCAGCAGAGCCTCCATCCACGAGCTGCTGGCCAGCCACGGGGACACAGAACACATGGTGTACTTTGCTGTGATCATGCAGGACTACGAGCGGGTGGTGGCATACCACTGCCAGCATGAGGCCTATGAGGAGGCCCTGGCAGTGCTTGCCCGCCACCGGGACCCCCAGCTCTTCTACAAGTTCTCGCCCATCCTCATCCGTCACATCCCCCGTCAGCTGGTGGATGCCTGGATTGAGATGGGCAGCCGGCTGGATGCCCGGCAACTCATCCCTGCCTTGGTGAACTACAGCCAGGGTGGTGAGGCCCAGCAGGTGAGCCAGGCCATCCGCTACATGGAGTTCTGTGTGAACGTGCTGGGCGAGACCGAGCAGGCCATTCACAATTACCTGCTGTCGCTGTATGCCCGAGGCCAGCCAGCCTCACTGCTGGCCTACCTTGAGCAGGCTGGGGCCAGCCCACACCGTGTGCACTACGACCTCAAGTATGCGCTGCGGCTCTGCGCTGAGCATGGCCACCACCGTGCTTGTGTCCATGTCTACAAGGTACTGGAGCTGTATGAGGAGGCGGTGGACCTGGCCTTGCAGGTGAGCCCATGAGTCTTGACGCCATCTAAGAGAGGGGCCTGGAAAGCAAGAACATCAATGGTGAAGGGTTGGAGAGGTGGCTGTGGCTAGGGTGTGCTGGCTTCCTTTGTGGAGAGGTGCTATAGTAGGCTAAGAACAGGGACTCCGAAGTTAGGATTTGAATTTTGATTCTGCCACTTTCTAAGCTGTGTGACCTCAGGCTAGTTCTGAACCTCTCTGTGCCTCAGATTATTCATCCAGAGAAGAGAAGTATAGTACTTCCCTCATAGGGTTTATGAAAGAACTGTATAGGAAAAGCACTCAGAACAGTGCCTGTTGCTTAGGTAAGTTCTGTATACATGCTAGCTATTGTATTATGGTCACAATTACAGAAGGACATTTCTCAAATCAGGAATTAATACCTAAAGGACTTACCGAACGTCTGAAAGTAGGGCCCTAAAAATCTGAATTTTGATTATGTTCCCCAGGTGATTTTTAAAAAATATATATTTTATTGATTTTTTACAGAGAAGAAGGGAGAGAGATAGTTAGAAACATCGATGAGAGAGAAACATTGATCAGCTGCCTCCTGTACACCTCCCACTGGGGATGTGCCCGCAACCAAGGTACATGCCCTTGACCGGAATCGAACCCGGGACCTTTCAGTTTGCAGGCTGATGCTCTGTCCACGGAGCCAAACCGGTTACGGCCCCAGGTGATTTTTAAATTCGCTAAAATTGAAGCCCACCATCATAAGCAGCTTTTACAGAGCTGTGAGGGGACAGGCCCACCACTGAGATAGGTTTCTAGGTTGGCTCCCAGAAGCTCCTCCTCAGGCCCAGGGTCTCCCTAGTCTCTCCCACAGTCACTCTCCTGGGTGGGGAGGAGGCTTGACCCTAACACTCGTGGTTACCCCACAGGTGGATGTGGACCTGGCCAAGCAGTGTGCTGATTTGCCCGAGGAAGACGAGGAACTTCGCAAGAAGCTGTGGCTGAAGATTGCACGGCACGTGGTGCAGGAGGAGGAAGACGTGCAGACCGCTATGGCCTGCCTGGCCAGCTGCCCCCTGCTCAAGATTGAGGATGTGCTTCCCTTCTTTCCTGACTTCGTCACCATTGACCACTTTAAGGAGGCGATCTGCAGCTCACTGAAGGCCTACAACCACCACATCCAGGAGCTACAGCGGGAGATGGAAGAGGCCACAGCCAGCGCCCAGCGCATCCGGCGAGATCTGCAGGAGCTGCGGGGCCGCTACGGCACTGTGGAACCCCAGGACAAATGTGCCACCTGCGACTTCCCCCTGCTCAACCGCCCTTTTTACCTCTTCCTCTGTGGCCACATGTTCCATGCGGACTGCCTGCTGCAGGCTGTACGGCCTGGCTTGCCGGCCTACAAGCAGGCCCGGCTGGAGGAGTTGCAGCGAAAGCTGGGGGCTGCTCCACCCCCCACCAAGGGCTCTGCCCGGGCAAAGGAGGCTGAGGGTGGGGCTGCTGCTGTGGGGCCAAGCCGGGAACAACTCAAGGCTGACCTAGATGAACTGGTGGCGGCTGAGTGTGTGTACTGTGGGGAGCTGATGATTCGCTCTATCGACCGGCCCTTCATCGACCCCCAGCGCTATGAGGAGGAGCACCTCAGTTGGCTGTAGGAGGTTGTTGCCCCTCATAGGTGGGCGGGCAGTCAAGCACAGCTACTTGCCGGCTCTTAGGAAGGCCACGTGAGAGGGTTGCTGCTAGGCTATGGCTGTAGGAGGGGGTGGAGTTATAGCCGTTGCCCATGGGGTATCAGCTCTGAGTGCGCCTGCCCACTGCTCATGCTGTTCTTCAGGGCTGCCTTAGAGCTGCTGTTACACCAGGCCATCAGCCTGCCTCCCAGAAGAGGGCATTAGCTGGAGAGGCCACAGTTCTGATCACCTTCCTATCCCCTCAGCATCTAACCGCTCGGCTTTCCTTTTCACTCTCCGCACACTTCCTGTTCAGCTTCTAGAGCAAGAGTACCATTCTTCCTTTTCACTCGTGCCTCTTCTCTCTCAGAGGAAGCCCTCTCTTCTGTCTGCCCCCAGGTCCCAGAAGTGAAAAGACAACCCCTCCAGGTCCTGGGCATGGGGGCTGGGAAAGGTAGTGCTGATGGTGGGTGTGGTCTTGTGCACACTGTTTGGTGTTCCGCTGTCAGGGTGCCCTGGGCAGAGGCCTCATGGAGGACAGTGGGAGCTGGTGATGGGGTGGAGAACATTAAACGGCATTGCACTAGTGGCTTGAGCTAGAGGCTTGTGGTGATGCTGGGCTGAGTGGTGCAGGCCCAGGAGTGGTGGGGGTGGGGGGACACGGGGAGGCAACCTGGGTCCTGTATGCTTTCAAGCCTTGGCCCTGTGTCTTCACCTGGGAGTGTGACGGTGATTTTGCCTGTCCCTTCACTCTGTCCTCTGATTATTGCCTTCTGTTGGAAATTACCACCCATCATCCTGTTTGGAACAGGGGCTGTTCTTCCCTTTTGCCAGCAGGTGGTGCTGCTCCCCACAGAATCCTTTGCATGCAGGCTGTTGGAGGTGCCGATTTCTTACTCCACCACTGCTTCCTCATTCTGCTCCTTCCCTAGTTGTCCAAGCATTTTCTGGGTGTCTCCGTTACCTAACCATGAATCTAAGCTCCTCATCCCTCCTCCCTCCATTAGTCCTTACAAATGCTGGATTCTACTTGCCCCTCTCTACCAGCTGGGATCCCTGAGTGCCCAGGTGCTGCCCATCTTTGATAGTGCCCTGTCACTGTCTGGCATTTAACCCTAGTGTTGAGGTCCAACATGGAGGTGAGAGTGCCATGGCCACCATTCATGGTATTTGGCAGATAGGTTTTTTTCTGTCTAGCTCCTGTAACCTGCCCCTCCCCCCAGGTTACACTTCTTTAGTTGTGGCTGGTAGCTAAGCCACAACTAAGGATTCTTAGAGCGGGGCCTTCCTGTGACATCAGCTGAACACCCTTTGCTCCTAACGCTGGTGTCCACAGTCCACTGCCCGGTCTATGGGTGTGGTCTGTTAGCTGCCAGATTGAAATAAAATAACAAGTGAGTGTTCCTGGAATCAGGCTGGGGTCAAGGCACCTGGCTGGTGTCTGCAGTCTTTTCTTTCTCCCCTGCGGCCAAATCCTCTTCCAAGACTTATCTCCTGCAGTCCCGGTGGAATCTTGCCCAGCTGAGTTCCCCAACCACTAGAACAACAGCGGGGCCTCTGCCAACTTACAGGGCTGGAAGCTGCCTCTTTGATGAGCCTCAGATTCCCTATGTTCCCCCAGAAGCAAGAGTGGGAGTAAATATGTGTGTGTGTGTTGGGGGGGGAGGGTGTCTCACTGGGTAAGTAGAGGACATCAGAATCCTGTTCTTTCCACCATTCTGGGAAGATTTGGAAGGCTCCTACTCTCTCTCCGCATGTGGCCTAAGGCTCTCCTCACACCTAGACTCAGTAGAGGACTCAGGGATATTGTACCCCCTGTCAATGCATATTAAGTAGAAACCTTGGCCTGCCACTGGCTGGTCCCTTACTTGGAACAGCTTGGGGCTTCTGTCTTTGCACATAATGGGTGCCTAATATGTTAGTTAAACAAACACTGCCTCATTGCTCCCTCCTCCCAGAGAACTTGGCTAAGACAGCCTGGGACGCCCCTGCCCCTTCTGTCCTCTCTAAGCCTGCCCATCTGGTCCTAGGCCGCTTCCTCATTCCTGGAAAAAGGCCCCAGGTTTCCCTGGCACTGATAGATAGGGGTTCCGTTGAGTCAGGGCAACGGGAAGCCACAGCTCTTAGATCCCTGGAAACCAAGCAAGGCCTGGAATGAAGGGGAGAGAGAAGGCCCTTAGGGCCTTGGCCCTAAGCCTGGGGGAGGGCCAGAGAAAGGGAAGTGGGGGAGCTGTGTGGGCAGCGGCCAAGATGAATGAGCTGCTCCTGGAGCGGTCACTGGAAATAGAAGGAGTGGCCAGAGGCAGTGACGCTAGGATCAGGGCAGGAGGCCTGTAAACAAGGAAGCCACCTGGGGGAGATGCAGGGCGGCCACTGGTCCTGGGGAGCAGGTGCTTCCTGAGGCCCGCCCTTGAGAGGGCCCTGGGGAGCCGCCCGGTTGAGTTGGCAGAGGACGCTAGGGGACGCTGTCTACTGGCTTCCCCAGCCCACCGCTCCCTTCCACAGCTCCTGGGGGAGTGGCCATCGGAGGGTGTGCCAGCCCAGAGTCTGGCCTGGCTTCCCGCCTGGCCAGGGACCCTCCCTTCTCTTGTCCCCAAGGCAGACTGGCCAGGGCACCAGCACTGGCAGGGAGGGCTCAGGGCTCAGAGTCTGGGCAGCCTGGTGTGAGCTCATTCCCCAGGGACCACCAATTCTCAGAGTTCTGCCCCCCAGGGCTTGGATCACAGGCCAGCGGGCACCAATCCCATTGGGGGCTACAAGGCCACCAGTCTCCAGGCTGCCCCCCTGGCGCCAGGGAAACAAAAGGTTAGGGGGCCCAGAGGGAGTTATCTGGCCCCACTGGGTGGGTGGGGGGGCATGAGGGGTATACCTCCTCCCCACTCCCCCAGCTCTGCAGATTCTTCGAGACACTTTCACAGGCGGAAATTCCCAGAGGTCAGAGGAGGGAAACGGTTAATTCCTTTTATTCAATGGGTCCCCCTACACGCCTCCCCCCAACTTCCTCCCTCCACTTCCCGCCCCCCCCTGTGTGAACAGGAAGTGGAGAGGAAAAGGCTCTGAGCAGAGCAGCTGGGAGCAGGAGGCAGGGAGTGGGCGGCAGGCTTGGTGCCAGCCCTGCCCCTCATGGTTACTTGCTGGAGGGCCAGACCCACTGTGGCCTGGGAAAGAACCTGCAGCCCCGCTGGCGAGTGGCAGGGCAGCCGGGAAATAGCCTAGTGCCTGAGCCCCCTACCCTCAGCCTGCTCCCTCCCGGGTCCCCTGCAAGGCATCCTCTGCCCAAGACCCAGCTGCCCTTGCCACTGCAGCCCCACCCCCACTGCAGGCTGGGCATCCCAAGCTGGCAGGCATCTCTTTAGGCAGCCGCCAGTCCTGGCACTGGCTCCAGCCCCTCAGCCCTGCCAGTTCTTTGAAGCTCATGCAGCGCTTCCTGTTTGGGGAGGGCGATGCCAGGGCCCCTCCCCCACCATTGTTCTGTAGAGACCATAGGTCCATCTGTTGCCCCATGGTGGGGCCCCTAGGCAGTGCCACAAGGGAGCAGCACCACAAAGGACCCTGCTGGCAGCTTTGCTTATGTGGAGTGAGGCTGCAGCAGGTTGAGGGTGAATGGTGGTCAGGGGCAGGCCCGGGGTGGGCAGTGGGATAGATGCAGGATGCTAGATCTAGTTCTTGGGCAGCTGGAGCCATCCGCTCTCTCCACCTGGAACATGGAGATGATTATATTCAGGGGGCGCTGAAGCCGCCAGGAGAGGGAAACCATTCTTATGCCCAGATTTCAAAAAAGGGAAAACTGAGGCAGAAGGGCATTCTTTGGTCTAGGATGGCCAATTAAAGGGGCATCAAGAACGGTTGTTCTTTCAATGGGATTATTAGCCCCTGCTCGCTGAACGTCCTCTGATTTGGTGCTTTCTCTTCCAGAGCAGCTTTGACTCTTCTCAGCTTTCGCCTTGAAGTAGCCCTTGAACCGGGCAGTCAGGAACCATGAGGCCATGGGAGGCTAGGCCGGCCCTAGGTTGGTGATCAGCAACCGATATCCAGAGAATAAGCCCAGGCAGGCCTTACAGAAAAAGAGAAAGGGGCAATGGTCTGGCCCCAGGAAGGGGGTGCTGCTCATGGTTCCCAGGCTGCCCGCCATGGCCAAAGGTCTGTTTGTTTTTCCCAGGTGTAAAGGCAGGTGCCCGGTATCACTGCAGCTTGCCTCCTCTGCCGTAGCCTCATCTCACAACTCTGACCTCGACCTGCTTCCTCTTACAGGGCTAGAAGCCCAGCCATGGTCTAGCCCAGTGGTCGGCAAACTCATTAGTCAACAGAGCCAAATATCAATAGTACAACGATTGAAATTTCTTTTGAGAGCCAAATTTTTTAAACTTAAACTATATAGGTAGGTACATTGTTATTAACTTAATTAGGGTACTCCTAAGGCTTAGGAAGAGCCACACTCAAGGGGCCAAAGAGCCGCATGTGGCTTGCGAGCCGCAGTTTGCCGACCACGGGGCTTGCCCATTTCCCTCATCAGATCCTCTGGCTCCTCTTGCCAACCCAGGATCTGAACTACATAGATCACGGCTCCCAGAATGTCAGAGCTGCAGAGGCCTCAGATAAAGGCTATGGGCTGATGTGGGATCTTTGTAAAAGTTTTTCGGTAAAAACTTGCATGTATGTCCAATACCTGAAATTCCTAAGCTTCCTTGGTGGAAGCCAGGCTCGGGGGAGGGGCACGCCCCTATTCACTGTCCTTTCCTCCCCCATCTCAATCTCTAGGGGATGCCAGGATGCCCAAGAATCCAGTTTGAAAATCACTGAGCTGCCAATCCCACGTTCTGATTTGACAGGTGCTGACTCTCGGGAGAAACTGGTGGCGGCACTAGGCTCCACCCAGGATCCTGTCCCTTCTCCAGGAGACGGAGCGTCAGTCAGCAGTGGTCTTCTACCCACTGGAGCCAAACACTGTCCCAGGCCCTTCATTGTGATCATTCCTCATCAAAGTGGGTTGTGCTGAGGGACAGGGAGGTGATCTGGAAGAGCAAGTGCAGGTCTCTGCTCTGCCGTCTACCAGCAGTCAGTTTAGTCACGCCCTGGGAACCCCAATGTCTTCACCTGTTAGATGTGAGTAACTATCACAGACCCTGGGAGGCTCAGGGGAAGCTCAGACACGAGCAGCGAAGCACATGGTCTGCCCAGTCAGCCCAGGGCCTGGCGCCTAAGTGATTCCTTGGCTCGCTTTCTCTTCTGTTTCACTCTGTGCCTCATTCCTCTAGGGCTGGCATCCCGTGAGCCTCTCATGGCTCTTCCCTGGGAAACTCCTCTGGTCCCTTTGGGAATCAGGCTGGAATTGAAAGAGGCTTCGGTGAAAAGGTTTTTCTGGTTCTCAAAAGGTGGTGATTGTGGGGAAGAGAGGCTGAGGCTGAGGATGAGAGGAAGCCCTCAGGCAGACAGGATATGGCCACTTGGGTGGGACAGGAGTGCTACTACCTTGGGGGACGGGTTCAGGTCCTGGAGGAGAGAGGGCACTGCTCCAGCCCCAGGGGGCGGACAGGATGAGCTGAGGAGGCTGAGCCAGGCATGGTCCCTCTGCCAGCCTGCCCTCATGGTCCAGCCAGAGCTTGCACAATAGCCTGGCTGACTGGATAGCTGGCACTCCCCTGGGAGCCTCAGGAAGTCCCCCTTTGACCTTTGACCCCTCAGGCCTGCTACAGGCCAGAATTCCAAGCAGCTGTCCTCTCTTTTACCTTCTGTTCCTGGTCATTTCCCTTTAGGGCTGAGACTCAGAGACACCCCAAACCCCCACCTTACAGCTCATCCTTTCACAGGTTCTTGGGGATAGACCAGCTGGAGCCTCCCCTGGGGCAGCTCCCTATGTGGGCTAATGGGGACCCTTGGAGTCTAGCTGTCTGAAGGATGCAAGCCTTACAGGAAAGCCCCCCAACAAGTGCTCCTGAGTTTCCAGACATCCTCCCAGGTGCGCTGCCTGACTTCATCCTTGTCCCAAAGCCCAGCAGGTAAACCAGGAACAGCAGGCAGAGCCGGCTCCCTCCGGCCATCCTCTAAGCCGGGAGCCGGAGTCCGAAGAGCCCTCGATGCTGTTCCACACTAAACCACGCTGCGCCTCACGGCACTCAGTTTCACAATCAAACAATTCCCTTTGGTTTTCTAGCGGAATTTTTGCTTTTATTTTTTAAGGTTTCTCGGCTTTTTTTTTTTTTTTTTAAGTAATCAGTCTAAATTTGTCATCACACATCCCCCATTTCCGCCCCTCAGGGCCTCCTTTTCATCCCCTGGAATCTGGAAACCATATGTGTGGGCAGAAACCCCCCAGCATCCCCCACAGTACCCTGGCCCAGCCTGGCCTCCGCAGGGGCAGCTGCTAGCTGGGGAAGAGTCTGCACTCCAGGCTGGGGCAGGAAAGGGAGTTTCTCTTTGGACCTTCCCAGCTTAAGCCATGGAGAAGCCGTGTGGTCTGGTGGTCAGGACTGGGACACATGGGTTCTGCCCCCAGCAATCTCTTTGACTAAGGCCAGAAGCCTGGGAAACTCCCCTTGGTACCCGAGGGACTCAGTTTCCCCACTAGCCAAGGGACTCAGAACTTCACCACCTAGCTTATCTCCTACCTGCCTTGGTAAGAAGTGTTTGATCCAAAATTTTTACTGTCACTTACAAGCTGTGTGACCTTCACAAATGGTTTAACCTTGCTGAATCTCAATTTCCTCATCTATAAATTAGAAGCTATTTTTGTACCTACCTCCCGGTTGTTGTTAAAGTTAAATAAGAAAACATATCCTCAAGGGCCCAGGGCCATGTATGCTGTAAAAGTCAGTACGCAGTAGATGTTACTGTTAATTAGTAGGAATACATAATGAGGTGGGCAGTGGTGTTCTCAGTGGTTCGGGTCTGAGGCCCAGCCTACTTGCCCTGCCTCTCCTGCTCAGGCTGCCAGTCCAGACCTTCCTTGGGCCTCCTCTGGCTCCAGGAGGGGCAGTGATGACTTACCAGTTGTGAATCAGAGCAGAGGCCTGGCTGCTAGTCCCTGTCTCCATGACGACCCCAGCCCCTCCCCTCCTTCCTTCCTCAGGAGCTTTCTGTTTACTGTAAACAGCTGCCCAGCTCAGCCCTAGCTGATCCTGCCCAAGGCCAGCCAGACCCTCTCTGAACTGGGGATTGACTTGATGTGGGAAGGTCTAGGCGCAGCATCCTGGGCTGTGTGCGGCCTTGAACAAGCTCTGCTTTGCCACCTTGACTGGAGAGGAGGGGAAACGGGGAGGGGAAGGGCCTGTCACCTCAGACCAGGCCAGCCAGGGCCTCAGACAAGGAGCAGATGGAACATAATTGAGGAGGAGCATGCTGAGAGAGCGCGCTGGAGAGATCTGTGGCTTGGCCTTAGGCTGACCTGGGTTCTAATCCTGACCTAGATTTACTCACTGCGTGACCTCTGGCTGGGCATTGAACTTCTCTAAGCTTCACTCAATTTATCGGTTTGTAAAACAGAGATAATAACACCTTTCTCAGAGGATTGGCTGCTGTGTAGATTGGTGATAACGCATGTACGTTATCATGGCATGTTGCTAGCCTGCACCAATGGTAGCTGGATTTATTAATTCACCTCTCAGATTCTCTCCTGCTCAGGGGTCTTGCGTGAGTCCCTGTCTATTCCTCCATCTGGCATACCTCAATTACACAAACCTACAAGCATGCGTACATGGGCACCAAGCACATATACACATGCACAAAGCAAACACATACAACCAGGTAATGAACTGAAACTCGCCAATGGCTGATGCACAGGAGAATCTCTGTGAAGGTCAACTAGGAGTCTAGCTGTTTCCTAGGCCTGTGCCTGGGCCTGAGTGGGCCGACATTGGAGCTGGGTCACAACTGTCTACCTCTCCCTTCACTCAGCCCCCAGGATTGCACCCACCCTCCCTGCCCAGCGGCCCACAGCGGAGGAATACAGGGTCTGGCTCTCCTTTCCTGGGCCAAGTTTCCAGGACACAATGTCTGGGTTGTGGGCTCTTAGCCCCCAGCTCCCAAGGGGCCCGCATTTGACTTTCCAGTATCTTTGGAAGTGCCAGCCGGTTAGGAGAGCCTTAAAGGGTGAGATGTAGGCCTGCCATTCCCCTGACCACCAGAATCAGGGCAGATTAGGGTTTGGCAGGGGCATTCATCAATTTGAGTCATTGCCCACAGACCCATGAGTAAGTGTGGCTCTGGATTTCCAGCCCTGGCCGCACCAGCAGGCCCATCGGGGTCTTCCCCAGCTGCGTCCTTGCTGGTTCCAGGTGCAGCCATGGGGTCCTGCCCTGGGCTCCGCTCCCTCCAGAGCACAGAGCAATTAGTGGAGGCTCGTGGGCTTAGCCGACTCTGGTGCCCCCACGTCCCTCTGCCAACTATTGGGTCTAACGAGTTTCTGTCCCCACCCAGGCCTGGGCTGCATGAGAAAGGAGAGGAGCCCCCAGGACTGAAGTTAGCACAGTGGACCGGGCTGGAAATCCCCCACTTCTTACCTTGGCCGGTTGAGGAAACAGCCTCCCGGCAGAGGGCCGCCTCCCGCCAGGGACTTTTCTCCTGGGGGTGACACAGCACACAGGGCAGCTACTGGGACCCCAGCCACACTTCAGCCTGAGGGAGAGGGTGGTATCACACAGGACCACTCTCTCCCTTGCAGGAAGCATGGCGGCCAAAGATTCTAGAACCCACGTGGGGTTTAAGCAGCCTGAGGATAGGCAGGCAGAGTGAGGGCTCGGGGTGTGGGCGCCAGGAAGTTCCACACTGTTGGTGGCATTTGGTAATCTAACCGGGTCCAAACCATTCTACACCCAGACCTCACCGGCCCCTCCGCCACCCTCCCGTCCCTCACCCAGCATCTACTCTGAACAGGCTCCTGGCAGGGTATAAAGCCCTCACTGATCTCCCAGGTGGTGGTCTCCAAACTTTTTTTATTATGAATATTTATGTATAAGAATATGCACTACAGTCAAAACATACTATATATTAAAGTTTATCTTTTATCTAAAAAATAAGTCTAAATAGAAACCCTCTTAGTCCCCCCTTCACAGATGACCTTGCTCACTTCCACACACAGCCCCCGGGGGCCTACCCCGCAGGCAAAGTAGGCCGGGGGGCCTCTCAGAGCAGAGCACCCACCTTGCAGGAGGGTCAGGGCTGGGGGTTTGCAAACCACAAACAACTGAGTCACCCACATCTGAAGCCCCGCTATTTGTTGTTGTCAGCATGAAAGAAACTTGGTCATTTTAGATCAGGCTCTACTGCCTTAGTGGTGGCTGTGCTCAGCTCCCATCCGGGGGCCCAGGCAGCCTGTCCCTAGAACCACCGCACCCCAATGTAGTAATGGAATGTTCATAAAGGAAGAACGCGTAGGCCTGTGTGTGTGTGTGTGTGTGTGTGTGTGTGTGTGTTTCATGTGTCTCACCCATGTACATGTGGGCCTGGAGTGTGCCATTCAAAGAGAATTTGCTCAGTGAGTGGCAGCCTCTGTTTTCCGGTCTGCTGGCTGGGCGGGCCTTAGGCAGGTTACGCAGGTACTGAGACACCTGTCATTAACCCTATGGCCCGAGTCTTAAGAAGCCTTGGCATCGACTCCGATACTTTATCTCATCTGCATCCTCACAACATGACTGTTTAGGTGTGTGGTGGGGCGGGGGGAGGGGGGGGGCAGGTCAGTAAGTCCGTGTTGGAGGTGAGGAGTCCAAGGCGCAGGGCAGTGAGGGGTTTGCCTAAAATCACAGTTTGGCACAGCTGGGTCTCTTGTTTGCTCGCACTCTTCCCAGCATGCCCCTCCTCACGTCCTGCCACCCTGCAGCTATAGGGTAGCCTGCCTGCCTGCCCCAGGACCCTCTCCCTGTGCTTGGACACCTGGCCCAGCCCATGGGTTAACCCTGTTAAACAGGGAGCAGGGGCCCCACAGGCAGAGGACGGGTCTTTCCTGTCAAGGCCAGACTGCCCTCTGCTCCAACCAGGCGGGCTGAGGGGCCACGGCTTCCTCCTGCATTTGAAAGCTCAGCCCTGTGAGAGTAGCAGAGGGGGAGGGGAAAGGGAGGGCTCAACCTCCAGTGCCCTCCCCCCTCACTGACAGCTGTAATCTGCTTGGGAAAATCTCTTTTTTTTCCGCACAGGAAAAAATATTAGTTGTCCCGATAACAAGGAAAACAAAATCCAGCGCAGGGCATCAGAGACTTCCTGAAGCGGGAAACAATGTCCAGGGAGCTCAGTGGAGAAGCCCGAGCCGGGAGGCTGAGGGGGAGCAGAGAGAGGACACTGGTCCAGGCCTATCTGGCCCGTGGGGGAGGGGAATGACAGATCGAGGAACTTGGAAAAAAAGATTCCGCCGCCCCCCCCCCCCCCCCAAAGCCTTCAAGTCCGGGCTGTTAAGCTATATCCGGGAAATGATTCAAGACCATCACACATCCCTGAACAGAGCAAGCTGCTTCAGCTCAGGTGCTCTGAGTCCACCCCTCTTCTTCCCTCCTGGTCTCCCAGCTTGTTCTCCTGGGTGCTGTTCCCCATAGGCACCCCTCCCCCAGGCTTCTGGCCTTGTCTGCCCACAGCTGCTTCCCTGGGTAACTTTCCACTGAGGGTTAGGGGGTGAGATAGGGGAGGGCTTCTCCAAAGTCCCCACCTCCAGGCCTAGGAGACCCTGGTGCCCATTTCCCTCTCTGCCCAGGACACTTGTGCTATTTGCTCCAATGGGTGTGGCCTCGAGGGGCAGGTGAGGGCCTGGGATTTAAAGCAGAGTCCTGAGCTCCCAGCGAGCAGTAGTTCTCAACCGTGGCTGCACACTGGGTCACGTAGGGAGCTTTCAGAAAATACCAGTGCCTCCCAGGCCTCATCCCAGACCAGTTATATCAGAATCTCTAGGGAGTCGTCAAGTGATTCTTGTGTGTAGTCAAGGCTGGCAATCCCTGCTCTATGACCCTGTGACCCTTTGTCACTTGCTGGCTGGTCCCTCAGTTCCAGGTTGGAGCCCCTCAGAAATGACCACCTAGCTGGTGGCCTCAGAGGTGCCCGCAGAGTTCTCTGCCCAGCTGGAGGCCAGCTGCTTAACCAATAGCGGGTTCTGGGTTACCCGGCCCCTTCCCACGGCTCCTTCTCCTTCTCCCAGGGCAACGATGCCTGAGGCCTTTGTTCTCAGCCAACAGGAGTGTGACCAGAAACCTACCCATAGTCAGTCCCATTCACTGGCCATAGGCTGGCCACCGAATACACTTCACCTGTCCAGCTCTCCTGCTCAGCATCCCCCACATCCCAGTGTCATCTCCAGCTTTGTTCTCAGGAGGACCCAGGTTTCTTCCCTTAAAATGTCCTCAGCTTTTGGTCTGGGCTCGGAGCACAGGGGCTGTCATTTTCCCCAAGGGTTGGGGATCCCTACCAGGGTATTGCTGCTGTGCTGTGCCAAGTACTAGACTTCATGGTAACCTCTTTGAAGTCAGAGACCATTCCTGGTTCATTTTTTGTTTATAAGCACATACCAGCCACTTAAGGGGCAGGTCTTTAGGGGGATATCACATGCAAAGAGCCAGAGTCCCTCCTCTCAAAGGCCTGAGCACAGAGGGCAGGGCTGTCATGAGTTACCGCAAGGTAGTGCCGTTCAAATTCCCCAAAACCTTCCCAGAACAGTTGAAGGAATATTTATTTCCTTAGTAGAGCATAGCATGTCCCTCCCCTAACAGAAACATAAAGGAAGATATTTCAGGGGTCAGGGACAAAGTGGGGTTCCAATCGCATCAAATGGGAGGGGCAGGACAGAATGAGCTGGGGCCTGCAGCCTGGCTGAAGAGAACTCACCAGGGTTCTTTTTGCTCCTAGTCAGGCTTTAACTAAGTGAGGGGCTTGCAAGTCCCCGGGATCTGGTCAGAGGGCCTGTGGGTTCCCATCCCCTCTGTTCAAGTGGCCACGTCTACCTAAAGAATCACCGAGATCCTGAGAGGCAGGACCCCAGAGCAGGCTTCTTCCCTTCTCCTAAGGGGGCCTTCCTGGCCTGGGTTCCCAGGGGTCTCCCCTTTCCCTCTGGAGGAGCCCAGCCCAGCTCCCAGCCCCCATCATAGCATTTTCCGAGCAGGTGGAAGATGCTATGGACAAGGAGCCACCTGGCTGCAGGAGAGGGGAAGCCCCAGTGCATGTCCCTGGGGCTTCCATCTCTCCAGAGGGAAACAGTTGGCCGAGACGCCTGCGCCCCAGAAGCTTGGGCTCTGACTCTTGGCCGGGGCAGTGGGCAGCAGGCTTCAGGAGCTTGGGGTGAGGGGGCTTGAAGGGAGGGGCTCTAATCCCAGCTGCCTCGCTCTGGGTACTAACAGGCCACACCAGGGGCAGCCAAGATTGAGGGGGGGCACCACCACCTGCTTTTCCTTGTTTTGTTTTCAGGGCACTAATTACTGTGCTGAGCTCCGAGCTGCCTAATGAGGCCGTTTGGATTTCCTGTTGTTCTGGCTTCCCAAGACCCTTAAAGGGCCAGCATCGCCGCACTCGGCGTGGGCCTGGGTGGGATACCGACCACGCTGGTGAGAGTGAGCACAGAAGGGCTCTTCCGAGGCTCAACCTGAATGCCAAGGGCGGTGGTGAGGGTCTGGTCTGGTACTTCCGGCTGCTCCCGAGGCCCTCCAAGAGGGCCCGCTCAGAGGTGCTCAAGCCGGAAGCAGGAGCTTCAGAACTGTGTGGCTGGTCGGAGCACAGGGTGACGGGGAGGAGGAGGTAAGGAGGCCAGGGCTGAGGAGGAAAGGCTGGTGATGTCACCAGTGCCCAGACTGTGAGAACCACTGCAGCACCGGGCAGGAGGGAAACGCCATGACGTCCTGTTCAGCCCCCTACCCCCACCCTGGAAAATAAACACTTGTTGTCCAAGAGGCCAGCGCCACTTCCTAAGGGGCAGGCGAACCGGGCTAGAGGCCCAGAAACAGGGTTGAGCCCAGCTTTGAACAAAGGCCTTTGCCCAAGTTGGATGCAGAAAGGCCTGCAGGTCAGACACCCCCTAACTCAGCCCCTCTATGGCACACCCTCCAACAGCGCTGGCAGGATGCACCCATCCTTCTGCATCTTAGGGCTCATCTTTGCACTTGGAGGAGCTGAGCATAGCTGGGTATGCCAGGGAGCCCCCTTCCGAAGCTTGACGCAGGCTGCAGATGGGCTGGCAGGCAAGTGGGGGGGCACCCATCTGCTTCCCGAGTCTCCCTCAGATTTGAGGCACAGCCTCAGCCCTAGACCTGTCCCAAGTGCCCCTCAGGCTGCCCCAGACTGTGGGTCCCCTGGGACCCAGGAGGCCTGGCCTGTAGCGCCCTCCCCCACAGACGGGGTGACGACATTGTTGTTCTTCTACAGGGCCTTCCGCCTAGAGTTCCGGCTCCGCTAAATGGTGGGAATGAGGGTCCCAGGGACAAAGCCAGCCTGGTTCCCGCAGCCACCTCAGAATGGACGGAATCCCCATTGTGTGCGGGGCGTCTTGTGCCCGCCCTCCCCTTGCCCTAGCCGGACATGCCAACAAACAGCTCATTGAGCTCGGGGGAGGGGCCGGGAGACAACAATGTCCCCCAGAGGACCGGAGCAGTGAGCTCAGCTGGGGGTGGGGGTGCCATGGAGGCCGGAGGGCGATGATCTCAGCGTGGGGAGGGTTGGCCCTTTTGACAGGCTGACCAGAGCCTGGCTTCCCCATGAGGCTGAGAAGGGCTGGCCTCACCCTGGCTGCCCCACCCCCCAGGGCTGAGCTGGGAACAGACTGGCACTTCTCATGCTTAAATTGCCCCAGCCCAGGGCGCCAAGCAGGCGCAGCAGGGGGGGCGGGGGGCAGGACCCAGCAGAGCCACCTAGACCTAAGAGGCTGGTAGACCCTCCCTTTGGCAGTGCCATTCCAGAAGCCCCTCAGTGAGGCCCAGCCCAAACAGAGCCCTCCCATACCACCAGCCCACATGGACCAAGCAGGACTTTCAGATCAACAAGAGGATGCACTTTCTATAACCAGAACCATCTCAAGAATAGGGATTAACCTGGGGCGTAGAGGGTCCTGTCCCTGGAGGTATTCAAGCCCTGGACTATAGAATATGAGGTTTTCTAAGTGCCCGTGAGAGCTCACCTCACCCTGAGCCTCTAGATATAGGGCCCCCAGCTCATTCCTTACAGATACCTCTGAATTCCCTCCATGGGTTATGGGTCTGCAGTTGGATGAACCCAAGCCTGAGCCAACCCTTTATCCTCTTCTGCCAAGTCTGGGCTGCCAGGCAGGGCCTTGGGCCTCTAAGAAAAAAGGGAGGAAGGGGGAGGGCTGGCTAGGAGAGTGGCATGGCCAAAGCGGGCCCCATCTCAGTATAGGAGCCGGGGAGGCCCTGAAGCGGGTCATTTTTGCAGGACTCTATCTGGAAAGCAGGGGTAAGCGGGGAGAACAGCTGCTGGCAAGGACAAATGAGCCTGTCCCAGCAGGTCATCATTCTCAGGTGCCCAGCCATCCCAGGGACAGGACCCAGGCACCGGTGCACACCTGGCCACCAGCCACAGATGCCCCTGGCTGCCCCTGGCTTTCCTTCTGCACCTCCAGGCTCCAGACCACCCTGTACACCACAACCAGCGGGTGATTAATACCCTCCTCTGCTCAAAACCCAACTGGTTCCCTCAAGCCTATCAGTCAAATCTGAATTCATCTGTCTAGTGCATCTCCATACCCTATCTAACCTCATGTCCAACTCCCTGCACATATGAAGTCTACTCCAGCGGTACCTTCTTCATTTCCACCCTGATCCTTTTTCTCTCTCCATTCCCCCCCTGCCAGGAATCCTCTCTTTTCTCTTTATCTAAGTTCTGCTCTATTTTCCAGGCCCAGGACAACCCCCTCCCCCACAGAGCCTCCTTTGACCCTTGGGCCCCAGTCCCTGTCTGAACGCTCGTTCTGTAAGTTGTTACACTCCTTTTATGAACCTTGATTTCATCTGCACATCCCATGAGCATCAGGAGTTGAATTCAATGTTCCCTTTGGCCTCACTGACCTTAGCCCAGTACTGGACACATAATAGGCCTCATCCACAACTGGCTGACCAATGAACCCAAAGTCTGCATATGCACGTGGGCACACACACAGGCCTCAGGAAAACTGACCAGGTTGCACAGTGCCGTGCCCCAGGTGAAACATCTTTTGCCTGCACTCTCTTCTTGATTTCAGAGAGGAAGGGAGAGGGAGAGAGAAAGAGAGAGAGAGAGAGAAACATCAAGGATGAGAGAGAATCACTGGTTGGCCACCTCCTGCATGCCGCCCACCATGGATCAAACCCACAACCGGGGCATGTGTCCTTGACCGGAATCGAACCCAGGACCCTTCAGTCCACAGGCCTACACTCTATCCACTGAGCCAAACCAATTAGCCAGGTCTGCATTCTCCTCTTTTGATGGCAACTTAATGGGCTTGTCCCAGCTCTCCCCAGCTTCCTCCTTAGTTGGAGCAAGGCTGTGGTAATGGGGTAGGGAATTAAGCCACAAAGGAGAGAAGGGTAAGCAAGAGAAAAGGGAGTTGGCCACAGGGCAACACAGGGATCTTAATGGGAGAATAGCTCCAACAAAAGGAGTGTTCATGATGCCCAAGCCAGAGTCATGAGTCTAGGGTGAGTGGGTACAAAAGAGTGTTGAAACCTGTCTGTTTCTAAACGTATAGAGCTAGCTGAGGCTGCCTCCCTGGTGTTGGAGACCCTGAGTACCCATAGTTGCTCTGGAAATTCATTCTGGGCTGGACAGCTCCATAGGGCTTGTTTTTCTGAGAGTGGCAGCCAGAGGGCTCGGGCAGGAGAGGCAAAGTGGCATTAGCTCACAGTGGCCTAAGGTTGCCTAAAAATCTCCCTGGGGCTGAGAGGAGGCCTAAGTCCTGGTGCCTCCCAGGTCTCTTTGGATTTCTTCTCTGGGGACTAGAGTCTTCTAGACTCTAGACACAAGGAGAAATTTCTAGGCTGGAGGTGCTTTGCTAATCATAGCAAAGCAAGTTACTCATTAGTAATCATCAACATGAAATCCTCAACTCCAGGGGAGAGTTCAACCTGGATTACCAACTGGGATATAAAGTTTAGACGCTGTCACAGGAAGTTCTCCCATATGTCTAACCTAAATCCTTCCTGCCACAATTGAAACCTGTTTCCTCTCATTCTGACTTCGGTGGGAGAAGGAGACAGCCAGTCACCGTCCTCTGCTTAAGACCCATTACCTACTTGACCAAGGCAGTCAGATTCCTCCTCAGCCTTCTCCAGGGAACAGTGACCTGCCTGTTCAGGCAGCTGTTCACAGATTTGGCACCTGTCCCTGGTTTCTTTCTCTGCGTCTGAGAGTATTTGAAACACAGCACTTCCTGGTTCAGGCCTGACCCTTCCTTCCATGGCCCGAGTAACCCCCACTTCCAGATTCCTACAGCTGCAAAGACAGAGCAGTGTGACCACATCCCCTATCACTTCTTGCTTCAAGTCCTGGGTGGCACCTGGGATCAGAGATCAGAGATTGTGTGAAGAAAGGAGGAGAGGTCAGAGTTTCTTCCAGATGGGTTGTTGCTCAGCGGAGGAAGATGAAGGGCACACAGGACCCAGGGACATCAAGGAGTCAGGGAAATGCTGGGCCTGGATGCTAATGGAAACCCAGAAAAGGGGAATGAGGGCTGAGGGGGAGAGGGTGCTGGGAGAGTTTCCCATCTGTCAGAATTGACAGAAAAGAGAGGTATCGGGGACAGGTGAGCTGTACACTGGGGAGAGGGCATGAAGAGAGGACAGTGAGGCCCTAACCAGTTTGGCTCAGTGGATAGAGCATCGGCCTGCGGACTGAAAGGTCCCAGGTTTGATTCCAGTCAAGGGCATGTACCTTGGTTGTGGGCACATCCCCAGTGGGGAGTGTGCAGGAGGCAGGGGATTGATGTTTCTTTCTCATCAATGTTTCTAACTATCCCTCTCCCTTCCTCTCTGTAAAAAATCAATAAAATATATTTAAAAAAAAGAAAGAATGTGAGTATGCTTAAAAAAAAAAAAAAAAAGAGAGGACAGTGAGGTTAGCACAGCCAGGGCAGAGGATGAATGGGTGAGGAAACTTCTACAGGGGAAGAAAAATCTCTGGGTAGGGAAGCTGATCCAAGATCTAGGACCAAGGCTGCTAGAACCTTTGCTTTCAACTCAGGCTCTGCCATACCCACCCTGTCCTTCAGCTCAGGTTGGCAGAAGGTTCTCCTTTGGCCCCATCCCTCTCAGAAATGCCTCTACCCTGTGCCCTCAGTTCTCTGGGCCTGTAAGCCCTCCTCAGAGCCCTCTTCTGTGTGCCCTGAGGGATCTGGGCAGGAAGGAAGGGCAGGCTAGAGCAAGGCCTGAGCTGAGGGTCTCCATGCAGAGGCCTCCCTGAACCTTCCCTCCCTTCCCCTAAGCCAGTGGTTCTCAACCTTCTGGCCCTTTAAATACAGTTCCTCATGTTGTGATCCAACCATAAAATTATTTTCGTTGCTACTTCATAACTGTAATGTTGCTACTGTTATGAATCGTAATGTAAATATCTGATATGCAGGATGGTCTTAGGCGACCCCTCTGAAAGGGTCGTTCGACCGCCAAAGGGGTCGCGACCCACAGGTTGAGAACCGCTGCCCTAAGCCTCCCGCTCCTTGGCTAGGGTGGGGACAGGAAGGAGCTAGGGAAGGGGAAACCAGGGGCTCTGGGAAAGTTGCTGTGGAGTCTGCCCTAAACCCCGGACTCCTCTGTGGCTGGAAATACCCGCTATATAGCTCTTGGCCCTGGCCTTCCAGGCATCCCCTGGGTTTGGCAAATGAATCGGGGGCAGCTGCCAGGTCACCACCAATGAGGCCCCTTGCCCCCAGCCAGCAGGTCTCCGCCCTGCCCCTCCTCTCTCTCCTTTCCTCCTGGGAGGGCTTCCTTCCTACACGTTAACAGGGGGCTCTCAGTTCAGGGGTCCTCAGCCTCTCCTCTCTTGAGCCCATTGTCTCTGCAGGCCAAAGCTGCTCTCATTGAGAAGAGAGGGCCCTGTCCACATCAGTCACCACTTGCCCTGGAGTTTGGAGAAGACAGAGGAATTAGAGTGTGGAGTTAGCTGAGGTCCTCAGGCTCCTGGAAACCTGGGAGAGAGAAGGTGGGAGGCCTTCCTGGTCTCAGAAGGACCCAGAGGAGGCACTCTGACTCATGCGTAATGGTCTCACCCACTCAGACATCCTTTCTTTCTTTCTTTTTTTTTTTTAATATATATTTCTATTGATTTCAGAGAGGAAGAGAAAAGGAGAGAGATAGAAACATCAATTGGCCGCCTCCTGTATGCCCCCTACTGGGGATTGAGCCTGCAACCCGGGCATGTGCCCCAACTGGGAATCCAACTGTCATAGGTCAATGCTCAACCACTGATCCACACAGGCTGGGCCTCAGACATCCTTTCCGTAGTACATTTGGGTCATGAGCCATGGACCAATGGACAGGCCAGCCCAGTCTGTGTGCCCTCTTGGTGACTTGGGGAGGGCAGAGCCTCCTGAGTGGCCAGCAGCCTCAATGACCAGAGTAGTTCAGAAGTTGGCTTCTTCCTCCTACACACCTCTGCTCTGAAACACCACTGTGAAGGACAAGGAGTATCAGCTTGAGACCTACATTTGGCCCTGGCCAGAGTGCCATTTTTGGAAGGCCAAGGCCATGGGCAATTAGTTCTCCCAAACCTTATCTCTTCTCCAAACCCACTCTTTTTAAAAAAAAAAAAAAAAAAAGAAAGAAAGAAAAAAATATATATATTGATTTCAGAGAGGAAGGGAGAGAGGGAGAGAGAGAGAGAGAAACATCAGTGATGAGAGAGAATCACTAACTGGCTGCCGCCTGCACGCCCCCTACTGGAGATCAAGCCAGCAACCTGGGCATGTGCCCTCGACCGGAATCGAACCTGGGACCCTTAGTCCACAGGCCGACGCTCTATCCACTGAGCCAAACCAATTAGGGCTCCAAGCCCGTTCTTAAAGCTCCAGTCTTTCCTCTCTAGCCAAGAACCTTGTCACACCCTCTTCCCACAAGTCTCTCATACTTGAGGTTTTCCACATGGCTCATCTCCTTTCTATGCCCCTGGCTTTTCTCCCTCCCTCTCTCACCTTTTGCTCCTCTTGCCTCATCCCTTATGACTATCTTCAGCTCTTCTTTTTCTTTCCTTTGCTGTCAGGGACCTCCCCTCTACTCCAAGTCTGCCCCTGGCTGTCAGGATGTCACCTGTGAAAAAGGAAATTAATGTGTGTGTTTTTTTGGGGGGCGGGGGTCCTGCAAATGCATAATCACCCTTCCAGGTCACTATCACTATGGTCCTATTGTACGGATGAGAAAACGGAATTGTAGAAGTAGAGTTAAAATACAAACCCAAAATAAATGACTTTGGGGGGGAAAAACAAGCCCAAGACCACATAGTTGGGAAGGGCCAAGGGCCAGGGCCATGCCATGCTTATGAACAGACTCATAGTAGGTTGGGGAGAGGCCTACACTGGGCTCTGGCCAGAGTGTCATTGCACCTCAACCCTCCCCATCTCCATCATGAAGATTCTTCTTCAGGACTCAGTGTTTCTCTGGTGTCCATGCCCCAGGTCCTAACCCTTCCTCTTCCTCACAGGGCTCGCGCATATCAGCTACTGCATTCTCCCCCCCGCCCCCCCAACACTGTGAAGCCCTTAACAAGTCCTCAAGGCCACCACCAAGTCATCATCTTCCTCTCTCCTCCAGCAGCTCAGGCCTGTCCTATGGGGAACCCACTCTGTACCGCGGGAAAGACCCAGAGCAGGCAGTTCCTTGTAGCGACTCCAGAGAGAAGCAAACCAGGCCCCGCGGGGGGCCGCTGGCCGAGCGGGAATCCCAGCCCTAACCACTGGGGGCCCTCGAGGGGAGGGGCGAGGGCGGGAGGTGGTTCTGCGGCGGCATCTGTCCCCGGCTGGCGGGAAGCTGCTGCATTAAATTGTAAAATCGATTTATTGACCGGCAGGTGCGAGCAGCGGCAGATGGAGAGTAGCGCTGCCGGGGCGCATCTGCGGGGAGCGGCGGCATCGATCCCGGCCCCCTCCGAAACCCGTTGGTCTTGGTCTTTTCTCCTTGGCTTGCTCCCATTGGCAGGGCCAAGGTCCGCGGTACCGCGGCGCCTACGTGTCTAGGGTGGCTCGGCTCCGTACCCTAACCTCCTCCTGGCCCCAAGGCCCAGGCTGCACCCCCACGGCTGGCAGGCCCTGCCAGCCCCACTGCCCCAGTTGGCACGCGGCGGCCGGGCTGACGCGTGGCAGCGCCCTGCAGCAGATGAGGCACGCGCCGGCCTCATTTCAATGTGAATGGATCGAATGGAGCAGCCATGTGGCAGCAACAGTTTGCAAATCTCCCCGCCTTCTGTGCTGCTCCCCCGGCCGCCTCTCCCTGCACGTGGCCCCTACTCTGGGCGACCGCAGAGGCACTCCTCAGGGCTTAAGTGCCCCGCCCAACCAAGCCTGCTCTCCGCCCCCCGCCCCCTGCTCTCCTACCTGGTGCCTTTGGCCGGGGAGAACGCTGTCCCAGAGCTGGGGGAGAGGGTAGGGGAAATGGGGGGGGGGGCGAATAGGCTACCCAGTGGGGAGGGATCCCCGTCGTACCCCAGTAACCCGGGGTCAGCTTGAGGGCACGGCTGGAGGATAACCTTGGAGCTTCACGCCGGGGTGCGGGTTCTGCCTGCTGGGGGGCTTTGTGCAGCTGGCAAGCAGAGAGGGCTGCAGAAGCAGAAGGCCCCCCCCCCCCCAAGAGGAGGCTGTGGAGTCTTGCATGAAGCTGGGCCTCCACCGGGCTCCTGCTCGGTGCCGGTTAGGGTGAGGAACTGCAGCCCCGGCTGGCGTCTGTCTACACAAGGGCAGGGTCAGAAGACACCCACCTGGAGTCTTCTGTGATTTTCGGCCTCCCATCACCTCACAGCCTCCTGTTCCTGGGACCCCCAGGACTCACGTGTCGGGAGTGGGAGAAAAGGGGGGGGGGAGCCCCAGCTGTGGAGTCTTCGAATTTCGGTTTCCTGCCGCAGTCCGACCCTCTCCTGCTCAGCAAAAATGGGCAAAGCTTGCCCGGCCAGTGTTGCTCAGTGGTTGAGCTTCGACCTACAAACCAGATCACAATTCCATTTTGGTTGGGGCATATGCCCGGGTTGCCCGCTCAATCCTCTGTAGGGGGCGTGCAGAAGGCAGCTGATCACTGATTCTCATCCGTGTTTCTATCTCTCTCCCCCTCTCCCTTCCTCTCTGAAATCAATAAAAATATATTTAATAAAAAAGTGGGCAAAGCTGGAGCTCAAGTGGGTACCAGAGCATGCGGCGGAGTCCCGGTGGGATAATTCATCTCAAATAGGTGCTTCACCAATGGCTTTCCTCCTCAGGTGAGAGGATTCCTAGGTTTCTGGGGTCCCTTGCATTTCCTGCCTCCGAGGAAAATGGTGACACTTTTGTTGGGTCTCTGACTGTGTCCAACGTGCTTTCGGACATCTTAGTCCGATGTGCATGATAGAGAGTGTTCCAGGTCTACACTACTAAGCAAATACCTCCTGTGGGACCTGATGTCTCCCCTGACGTTCAGGCACATGCCAGCGCCAGAAAAGAATGAGCCTTTATGAATGCCCAGGCCAGGCTTCGGGGGTAAGTGGACAAGAAGTAGGCAGGGCTGGAGGTCAGCTCCGAGGAGTGAAGGACACTCTTTGGCACCCTAGGCAGCTCTAGGGACCCACAGAGTATGGCCGAGAGAGGGTGGAAAGCCCACTTACCAGGCTGGCAGGGAGGCATGCCCCGGGCTCCCCCGCCCTGGGGCCTGGGGACGCCGCCTGCCCATAACCTACATTAACTCTGGAGCGCAGCCTGGGCCCATCTGCCGGCCCCCGCCCCACCTCGGTTCCCCACGCCAAACCCCTCGCGCCAGATGGTGGCTGGGAGGGGTGACCGTGCGTGGGGGACCCCGGAGCCCGTCTCTTCACCTCGCCCCTCCCCCAACCCACGCTCTCAATTTCTTGTTTCTCTCCCCCCCCCATCCTTCACCACCACCCCAAGTCAAAAAATCAGACCATGCTCGGCAAAGGCAGCTGTTGGGCTCCATTCCGAGCCCCCCTCAGCCTCTCCGGGGCCCGCGCCGCGTCCCTGCTCCCCCCGCCGCGATCTTATCGCCCGACGACAGCCATCGCTGTTCCGGCGGGCTGACAGCTGAAGCCACTGTCCCCCCCCCCCCTCCGCTGCCCTCAGCGTCGGGGGTGGGGTGGGGGGAAGATCGAGAGAGAGAGAGAGAGAGAGAGAGAGAGAGAGAGAGAGAGAGAGAGCGCGCTCTTCGGCACCCCCCCCCCCCCCCCCAGACTGGGAGAAGCCGGCCTTCTCCGATCTAAGGCCTCCGGGGATCACGCAAGGTTCCGGGAAAGCAGCTGCACTGCCGCCGCTCGGAGAAGTGGGGCCGCCGGGGAAGCCGCAAAGGAGTGACGGGTGGCCTCCTGAAACTAAAGCGAGCCCGAGCGTCTCCAGTTCACTCTCCATCTCACCCTAGGAGCAAAGGACCGGGTCTGCCCGGCCTCGGCCCTTCACCTGGACTGGAATCAACTCTGGAGCCAGGAGAGTTCCTCTCTGCACCAACGGAGCGTCAGGACGCGGGAGGGGCTTGCTGGGTTGGGGGGGAGAGGGTGGGCGCTGGCGCAGAAGCTGACCCCAGGTGAGGGGAGGCACTGGAGGTGTGGCCAGACCCTCATTACCATACAGCTGATGCCCGCCCCGCTTCTACCTCGGGGACCACGCCCCCTCCCCCAGCTCGGAGACCACGCGTCTTCGGGCTGGCACGCGCCGAGCCCGACGGGGGAGGAGGGGAACAGAAGGGAACAGGCACGCGCTGGACACGCCCCCCCCCCCCCCCCCGCCACAAGGGAGGGAGACACCCACCAGGTGGAGGGAGAGAGCTCAGAGCCTTTTGACGTTTGGCCCGAATCCAGGCGGTGAGCGGCCACAGAGAGGGTCAATGCTCCCGCTGGCTTCCTCGCTGCGCCCGGGAGGCGTGGTGGGTGGGCGCTCCCGGGTTGAGGCCCGATCAGGCTAGGACTCCAGAAGCTCCATGAAGAAGCAGGAAATAGGAGTCCCTTAGCTCTGGTTTCGCTTTCCGGACATAAGTTCTTTTTACCTGCAGCAGGTGACCAGCGCTGGCCGCGGGCGCAGTGCACCCGGGGACTCCCCCGCGTCTCCGCCCCAACTCCCGTTCCGGAATCACTCGCTCACCTCCCGTCCCATTCACCCCGGCCCTCCTCCTACTCTCCCACCGCCCGGGTCTCCGCGCTTAACTCCGTGATTGCGGAGAACTGGTCTCTCGGCACGCGCGGAGCTGGGGGACCCAGGGGCTAAGAACAGCGCGGATGGGCGGGGACCTGTGCCTGACTGGCTGGCGAGGAGGGGGAACGGCGGGGGCGGAGGCCCCCTCCCGGCGGCTCTGAGGCTGTAGCAGTTAGAGGCCGGGAGGGGAGGGGAGGGGAGAGTGACAGGCAAAGAGGAGAGGAGCCAATGTATATAAGGAAGGCTCCCGAGCGCGCAGGTTTCAGTAGCGGCGCTGAGCGCAGGCTGGGATCTCCAGGCCGAGAGCTGCAGCTCCAGCCGCCTCAGTGCAGAGTACGCGGGCACTAGCCGGCTTGCAGCCCCAGGATTAGCCAGAGGACACATCCTCAACGCGGCCGCCGCCCAGCCGTCCTCACCTGGATAACCTACCGCGGCAATTTGAGCGGACCTAGCGGGGAGCCGAGGCAGGAGGAAGACTCCGAGCGGAGCCTGGCTTTTCAGAGACTCCTCCGCGGGTGGACGCACGGGGAGGCGGCGTCCCGAACCAAGCCAGCTTCAGGGCGGGCGGGTGGAGAGAGCGACGCCCCAGGGAATGGCAGCCGCCTCCAGTAGCGCGTCTGGTTGGGCGCTACTGTTGCTGGTGGCACTTTGTCAGCAGGTAACGTCCCGCGCCCCCTTCGCCCCCACCCACCGCGCTCTGGGCCAGAGCCCGGGCGTCCACCGAGCTGACGGCTCCCCTCCCTCCTTCCCTGGTCCCTGTGCAATAGCGCGCGGCCGGCTCCGGAGTCTTCCAGCTGCAGCTGCAGGAGTTTGCCAACGATAAAGGCGTACTGGCCAGCGGGCTGCCCTGCGACCCCGGCTGCCGGACCTTCTTCCGCGTCTGCCTGAAGCATTTCCAAGCGGTCGTCTCGCCGGGGCCGTGCACCTTCGGCAGCGTCTCCACACCTGTGTTGGGCACCAACTCCTTCGTGGTCCGGGACGACAGTAGCGGCGGAGGACGCAACCCTCTCCAGTTGCCTTTCAATTTCACCTGGCCGGTGAGCATAGCCTGGGCGCACTGGGAGGTCACGAACACCAAGAGGTGGGGGGGGGGGTCCCTGAGACCAAAGCCTTCTCCCCAGATTTCCTTGCTCCCCTACGAAACAAAACAAGGGGCGGTCTCTTCTGATCCTTTCTTTCGACTCTCTCCTGGGACCTCATCCGTTGAAAGGCTCTCCCCAGGCTCCCTTTCCCAGTTCTACACCCTCTCTTCTCCCAGTACTTGGGGTATGATTTTTATCATCTTCGTGCGTCCCCCGCCTCCGAAAGGCTCTCGGGTACATTCCCCCATCCTTCAACCCTCCTCCTCCCCGGGGTTCTCCTCTCGCCTTTCGTGCTCGCGCGCGGTGCTGTGCGCAGACCCGTTAGGTTGACCCGGGCGCAGTAACTGTATCCTGCAATTAAATTAATTAAACCGGCTGCCACAAGGCACCCCGCCACCCCGTGCTCATCTCGCTATCTCTCTGTCTCCCCCTCCCCCTCCGTCCGCTTCCCAGGGCACCTTCTCACTCATCATCGAAGCCTGGCACGCGCCTGGAGAAGACCTGGGGCCAGGTGAGTAGCTTGCTCCGCTGCCACAGGGGGGCGACACGGCGCAGCGCCGAAAGAGTTAACCTGTAATAATAGGCGGGGGAAGTGCGGGGTGAGGGGGTGGGGGGCCGGACGCTGAGCTCGGCCGGGAGCTGCGCCCCGCGCTGGACGCTCGGATTCCGCCCGCTGCCTGGACTCGGAGCACAATTGCGTTTCCTGCGGGTTATTTTTGGCGTGGGAACGCGGGGAGCGCGGCGGTGAGAAAGGCCGAAGCTGCCAGCGCCGCTGACGGGCCCCTTCCTGTATTTTACACCTTTCGCGAATTCCGCTCCTTTGGAAAGGGAATAATGGCTTTGGGATGTTGTTCTGACACAGAGGAAAAGGATATTTCAGCAGCACAACAATTCTCACTTTGAAAAGGAAAAAGAAAAGCATTACCCATCTCTGAGGGCAGAACCCCAGAATGGGCACCCGAGGACCCCTTGCTCCCACGGTCCTCTCTACACAGAGAGCTTTTCTTTTTCTTTCTGTATTTTTTTAAAAATATATTTTATTGATTTTTCACAGAGAGGAAGGGAAAGAGATAGAAAGTTAGAAACATCGATGAGAGAGAAACATCGATCAGCTGCCTCCTGCACATCTCCCACTGGGGATGTGCCCGCAACCCAGGTACATGCCCTTGACGGGAATCGAACCCGGGACCTTTCAGTCCGCAGGCTGACGCTCTATCCACTGAGCCAAACCGGTTTCGGCATTTTCTTTCTGTATTTTTTTTTCTTTTCCATTTTGACCTCTTTTCCTCTTTCCCCTGCCTATCTGCTTCCAGAACACTAGGATATCTTAACATCCTTCTATTGTCCCCCTTTTGTTTTTTTAAAATATTTTTATTGATTTCAGGGAGGAAGGGAGAGGGAGAGAGAGAGAGAAACATCAATGATGAGAGAGAATCATTGATGGGCTGCCTCCTGCACGCCCCTTACTGGGGATCAAGCCCACAACCCGGGCATGTGCCCTTGACTGGAATTGAACCCGGGACCCTTCAGTCTGCAGGCTGATGCTGTATCCACTGAGCAAAACTGGCCAGGGCCATTGTCCCCCTTTTGAATAGTGTCAGACCCCCTACACATGCACACACACGGGGACGCAAAGAAGTGGGACCTTTGGGTGCCTTTGGACTGTGCTTGCTGGCAGAGGGGGGTCATCTGGACAACTGGTTTGATCCAGCAGTTGCTGGCACCCTTGGGGACAGGCTGCCCTTCCTTGACCTGGCCCTCTGCCCCTTCAGAGGCCATGCCACCAAACGCGCTCATCAGCAAGATCACCATCCAGGGCTCCCTAGCTGTGGGCCAGAACTGGTTATTGGATGAGCAGACCGACCCTCTCCCAACAAGGCTGCGCTACTCTTACCGGGTCATCTGCAGTGACAACTACTATGGGGACAGCTGCTCACGCCTGTGCAAGAAGCGCAATGACCACTTCGGCCACTACGTGTGCCAGCCAGATGGCAGCCTGGCCTGTCTGCCGGGCTGGACTGGGGAGTACTGCGAACAGCGTAAGCAGCCAAGCTCTCTGCGTTTGCCTGGAGGGGGGTCCCCTGAGCAACAACCCCCCCCCAAAAAAAATGGTGTCTTCTCCTCACAGCCTGCCTGTCTCACAGAGCAGGTCTGGGCTGCCCACTGGCTGGGCCTCAGGAACAGCTGGGGATGCTTAGGGCAGGTTTGGGCTCAGAACTTTCTCTTCTGAGCGCTCTTCCCCATTGTGCCAAGTCTAGAAGGATCCCATGATTGCATCCCATCCAACCTGGATTCTCCTTCCCTGTGCCACCGGTTGGTTCCTTTTAAGACACCCATGGCTCCTCGGAGAGGCCAGGAGTGGGAAGTGAGCCCAGGAGAGCTGGGGGCACCCCCAAGGCCAGGAGAGGGAGAGTGGGCTTCAGGGGCGTTGGCACCCCACCCTCACCCAGCGCTGTTTTCTTTTCTCAGCTGTCTGCCTTTCTGGCTGTCATGAACAGAACGGCTACTGCAGCAAGCCGGCAGAGTGCATGTGAGTAGGGGACAGGAAGTGGGAAGGGGACATCCCCGGGCCAGGCCCTCAGCTCACCTCAGCCTCCCTTTTGTTTCGCAGCTGCCGCCCAGGCTGGCAGGGCCGGCTGTGCAACGAATGCATCCCCCACAATGGCTGTCGCCATGGCACTTGCACTACCCCCTGGCAATGTACCTGTGATGAGGGTTGGGGTGGCCTGTTCTGTGACCAAGGTGAGTGAGGGCAAAGAGAGGATGCAGAGGGGGTGGGAGATATGGGCAAGGGGTGGGAACCGGAGTTATCACCTGAACCCTTCTTACGTGGTGACCGCTGAGCTGGCTTTCCCCTTATTCTTCAAGGAGTGTGGGGCTTTCAAGGATCTTTACAACTGGCCTAGAATAAGATGGGGGTGCTTCTTCCGCTGCTGCTGAGGAGGCAGAGTGGCTGGAGAAGCCAGGAGGGTGACAAATTGGTAGCGTGGAGGTTGCACTCATAAATTCTAGGAAGACCTTGCCCTGATGGGTGTGGCTCAGTTGGTTGAGCATGGTCCCAAGCACTGAGAGGTCGCAGTCAGGGCACATGTGCGGGTTGTGGACTCGATCCCCAGTAGGGGGCGCTCAGGAGGCAGGCCATCCATGTTCCTCTTTCATAGATGTTTCTCTCTCTCTCTCTCTCCCCCTCTCCTTTCCTCTCTCTCTAAAATCAATAAAAACATTTTTTAAAAAATTCTAGTAAGGCCAGATAGAGAGAGGGATGCTGGGCTTAGTTCCTCTTTCTACCGCAGTTACCTATTAACCCCCTAAGTGTTTGCTTACCTGCCGGGGCTGTTTGAGCAGTTCTCCCCTAAGCAGCTGTCTGGTGAGGTGTGCCCACCAGCTGCCCGGAGGCTGTGTGAGCTGGGCCTCTGGGTGGAGAGACATCTAACTGACTTTTCAGTGTGGGCAGAAACAGTCGCCCTTGTTCATCCTCAGTTGCACTTGCCAGGCAGCTGCCTGAGCCCACACTGTCTCTTCCTGGTGTTTGGCGGGTCTGGTCACTCTTCTGGCTGTACTGGGGTCTGCCAGCTCCAACTATGGAGGAGGGATCCTTTATCTCTTTCATCCTGGGAGCCAGCTGCAGCATGTGCCTCCCATTTTCAGGGGCAAATGGGGTGGCTGCTGCCATGGAAACACCAGCACAAGTCTGGGTAGGGTGGGCAGAGGGCTTGCCAGGATAGAAAGAACTTGCCTAGGCCCTGACTAGCTGGCATCAAGGGCTTGGAATTCAGCCCCTGTATTCTTTGTGGGTGTGTTGCTCTCTACCCCTCCCCCCCAAACACACACACACACACACACACACACACACACACACACACACACGCCTGCTCATTCTCTTTCCTCTGCCCACATTTGCTCACAGGTGACACAGTCATGTATTCATCACATGCAAATACAGCCCTCACAGTCCCAATATTTGTTTTGTCTGGTTCTCCCTCCCTGTCCTTCCCAAATAAGAAAACAAACACTTACATTTCAAAATACCCTCATAATGAATTCCCCTTAGAAAATGCCCGGTCACTACCTATGGCAGCTCTCGCCACCCCTCTCTACCATTTCCACCTGTTAGATGTTACCCCTCCTTCCAGGCTCATCTCCGTTTCCCCTCCTCCATGAAGCCTTCTCTGACTTCCTCCTAAACACGTGGCCATGCCATCCACTCCTCTTCCTTCCCTACATTCTACCCTGCTTGCCGGTGTTTGTGAGCTTGCCTAGCAGGCAGTTGTCACCTGTGTTTTTTCAACTTTGGTTGGTTGCACTGGCCAAGTCTGCATCAAGGTGCTTCAATACAGGATTCATGGCGGGAGGAGGAAGGGTGTTTGGGCCTGAAGACTGAGTTGAAACCTCTGGGCCAGACGTAGGCAGTGAACTTACACTACAAGAAGCCCGGAGGTGGGGATGCTTCCCTGGCTCTGCTCAGCTGTTGGTTCCGGTCTCTACAGATCTCAACTATTGCACCCATCACTCCCCGTGCAAGAACGGGGCCACGTGCTCTAACAGTGGGCAGCGGAGCTACACCTGCACCTGTCGTCCAGGCTACACTGGTGTGGACTGTGAGCTGAAGCTCAGCGAGTGTGACGGCAACCCCTGTCGCAATGGAGGCAGCTGTAAGGTGAGGCCCAGGCAGAGGTCTGGCCGGGTGGTTCCCAGGCGTTCTCACTCCAGGTGGCCATAGGCAGGCATTGTGGGCGTGCGGGAGCTAACCCCCAGTCACACATTCCTGCCCTGGAGCCTGACTTTGGCCCTTTTCTGGTGTCTCTCCAGGACCAGGAGGATGGCTACCACTGCGTATGTCCCCCGGGCTACTATGGCTTGCACTGTGAGCACAGCACCTTGAGCTGTGCTAACTCCCCTTGCTTCAATGGGGGCTCCTGCCGGGAGCGCAACCAGGGGACCAGCTATGCCTGTGAATGCCCTCCCAACTTCACTGGCTCCAACTGCGAGAAGAAAGTGGACAGGTGTACCAGCAACCCGTGTGCCAATGGTGCGTCTTGTTGTCTTGCTAACTCGGTATACCAGCCTTGGGGACAACAGAGCCTTCTGGTGAGGGAGAGTCAGGAGAGGAGAGAGGCCTTGTCTGTCACTCCAGGCAGGCTGACACTCCAGGCAGGGTCCCCTTTTGCTCTGAGCTTGCTTGATCACCTGGGTAGCTTTGGAAGAGGAGCAGGTTAGCAGTGGGTGACCTTAGGAGAAGGAGTAGTGTATATCCTGAGTGGCTCCTATTCCTGTTCCCATCAGAGCCCTGTCCCTGCTGGGGTGGCCTCTAACCCTTCTCAGGAAGTCCTGGGCTAGAGAAAGGGACGTTGGAGGCTTCCTGTCCCTCCTCACCAGGGAGGCTGGTGAGGTTGGGCACCTGCTCCTAAAGACCTCACCTTGCGGCATGGCCACATGAGCCTGGTGTGGCACAAAGCACCTAGAATGTTCAGCATCTTTTGGGATGCAAAGCATGCTGGGTATCTTTGCCTCCTTGGCTCCCTGGTGACTTTCCTGAGGCAGGCGGACTCACTGTGCCTGGGAGAAGCCCCAGGAGCTGGAAAGGAGTTGGAAGGCTGAGATGGCGTCTGCTATCTGGCTGGTCACTCAGTTAATTCCCTGGAGCCACAGTTTCTTCGTCACCGAATGGGAAATATAATACCTGTCCTCTGTCTTTCACGTGGTTGTGAAGATTAGATGAAACCATGATAATTACATTTCTTTGAACATTTACTATACACCAGGCATGTATGTGCTCCTGCCCTCATGCATCATTCCACCTAACCCTCCGAGATCTCCTGTGGTGGGGATAGCATTAGACTCCAATTTAACAAATAAGGAAACAGAGGCTTAAAATAAGGTAAAGCAACAGGTGCCAGATCCACAGCTAGAGACAGCTAAGATTCAAACCCAAGCTCATCTGTCTGATTCTACCATAAAGCTCTGTGAGATGCTAGTAATTTTTAGACATGAGCCCATGAAGACGTAGCAGCCAGGGTCACCTCAACTCCAGGTCTCCAGACTCTTCGTGCAATGCTCCTCAGCGTGGGCGCTGCGACACGGGGCAGAAGGACCCGAGCTCGCTCCTGGGATGGAGCACTCACCCTCTGCACCAGAGGGGCTCCCAGGCGATGGCTGACTTGTGCCCTGTGTGTACCTACAGGGGGCCAGTGTCTGAACCGAGATCCAAACCGCATATGCCGCTGCCGTCCCGGATTCACAGGCACCCACTGTGAGCTCCACATCAGCGACTGTGCCCGCAGCCCTTGTGCCCACGGCGGCACCTGCCATGACCTGAAGAGCGGGCTCGTGTGCACCTGCCCTGCCGGCTTCTCTGGCCGGCTCTGTGAGGTGCGGTCCGCCGGCGACGCCTGTGCCTCCGGACCCTGCTTCAACGGGGCCACCTGCTACCCCGGCCGCTCCCCCGACAGCTTCGTCTGCAACTGCCCCTACGGCTTTGTGGGCAGCCGCTGCGAGTTCCCTGTGAGCATGCCACCCAGCTTCCCCTGGGTGGCTGTCTCCCTGGGCGTGGGGCTGGTGGTGGTGCTGGTGTTGCTGGGCATGGTGGCAGTGGCTGTGCGGCAGCTGCGGCTTCGGCGGCCGGACGATGGCAGCAGGGAGGCCATGAACAACCTGTCAGACTTCCAAAAGGACAACCTGATCCCCGCCGCCCAGCTCAAGAACACAAACCAGAAGAAGGAGCTGGAAGTAGACTGTGGCCTGGACAAGTCCAACTGTGGCAAGCAGCAGAACCGCACATTGGACTATAATCTGGCCCCCGGACCCCTGGGGCGGGGGACCCTGCTGGGGAAGTATTCCCACAGTGACAAGAGCTTAGGGGAGAAGGCGCCCCTGCGGTTACACAGGTGAGCAGCACCTGGAGGCCCAGGGCCTGACCACAGGCCCCTAGTGGTCCTGCCTGGGCTCCCTCAGGACAGGTCGGAGGCTGGCACCCGGCCTTTGACTGCTTCTTAGCAAACGGGGTTTTGCTACTGATTTTCCAACAAAAGTCCTGCCAGGGGTCCTTGTCCCTCCCGCACATTCATTCATTCGTTCATTCACAATGTCAAGTGCCCACATTGTGTCTCTTGTGACTTCCAGCTTTCTCTGCCATGGCAGGCCTCTAGTGGCAGTGCCGGCTTTGCCAGGCCTGAGACGCTCCGATAAGATTGGGGGTCCTGTGGCTCTCTCAGGGCCTGTTCCCACCTGTCCCCCAGGCTAATGTTGGGCATCCCCAGTCCTGTGTCTTCTCCCGGAGCCACTCATGCCAGTGCCCTTTGGCGCTCCAGGGTCCAGGTTGATGCCCCCACCCTTCCCCCAGCCCTCTCCCCATACCTCCCTCAGCGACCTGTCTTGTGTTCCCTTAGTGAAAAGCCAGAGTGTCGGATATCAGCGATATGCTCCCCCAGGGACTCCATGTATCAGTCCGTGTGTTTGATATCAGAGGAGAGGAACGAATGTGTCATTGCCACAGAGGTGAGTGCTGGGCTCGCCGGCCCTCCCAGCGTGGCCCTGCCTGCCTTTTGGGGGGTAGGAAAGTGGCCTGGTTACTCCTGACCTCAGGGGCCACTCCGGGGTGGGTCAGGACCCTTCCTTGGCAGGCCAGGTTCAGTGGCTCTTGGGTCCCTGCTAGTCCCGTTGAAACAGAGGGTGTGAAACAGGAGCCGCGCTGGTGAGCCCAGCCTGGTCTCTTCCTGCTGTGTTAGTGCTGGGCTGGGCAGCCGTGGCACCCGGCCAGCTCCCAGGCACTGCTTCCCAGCTGCTGGTGGGTGAGGGTGGTTGCCTTGTGCCCCTCCTGCCCCTTCTCCCTGGCCTCCTCCATTGGCCCACTTAAGAGCACAGGCTCCCAGGCAGGTGCTTGTGCTGGGACAGAAGGTCGGGGGGGCCTGCCCTCCCTTCCCTTCACCCCATCTGCCCTATTGGCTTCTCCCAGGGAGGCCCAGGGCAGCCATGGAGGGAGGGCGTTGTACGCGAGGGTAACCCACTCTCCCATTCTCCACATGCTCCCCAGGTATAAGGAGAAGCCTCCCAGGACATTCCAGCTTGGCCCAGCAGCTGGACCTTCCTTCTGCATTGTTTACATTGCATCCTGGATGGGACATTTTTAATATGCAACGTGCTGCTCTCAGGAGGAAGACGGAATGGCATGAACTGGACAGACTGTGAACTTGCCAAGAGATGCAGTACCTTCCACACCTTTGGGTGTCTGTCTGGCATCAGATTGGCAGCCGCACAGCCAGGGGAACCGAGAAGAGGAGAGGTGCCACTGGGACCTGCCCTGCCAGCAGTGGCCTTCAGAGGGCTCCTTAGGAGTCTGGCCTGTTTTCTAGAGGGAGTGGCAGTGGTCCCGTAGGGCCCGGAGCTGCTGCGGCCTCCACTGGCATCTGTGTTTCCAAAAGTGCCTTTGGCCCAGGCTCCATGGTGACAGCTGGGTCCAAATCAGAGAGGAGAGAGGAGGCCAGTAAGGGCAGGGCCATCCGTGGGCCAGGAAACCACCAGGTGTGGCTGTTGGCAGGGGTTGCCCTGCGGGTGAGGTGAGCACCCAAAGTGGGAGGAGCACTTTTTGCCCACGTGCCTCCAATGGGTGCGTTTGGGCTGTCTTCATAACACCACCCAGCCGCTCCCTGGGCAGGCCCACTGGGCAAGAATGTTGGTAAGCCTTACCTGGCTTCTACAGCCTCTGGTTTTGGGTGCCTCTGGGCTCCTGTGAGCAGACAGGTGAAGGGCCAGCCAGGGGTGCCGGGCCTAACTAGGGAGCTCAGGGCAGCGATGTTGGAAATCCCAGGAGGGAGAAATTGGGTTGTCATCACCCAGGCCCTTTCCTCCCTCAGGCCCATTCCTATGGCCTTGAGTCTGAGCTCTCCCCATGCCCACTACTGCCCCTAGTGGATCTTCAGAAATCAATAATATGAGTTTTTATTTTGTTTGTTTTTTGTAGTTTATTTTGGAGTCTAGTATTTCGATAATTTAAGAATCAGAAGCACTGACATTTCTACATTTTATAACATTATTTTGTATATAATGTGTATTTATAATATGGAACAGATGTGTATAGGAGTTTATTACTTCTTGGGTCCTGTCTTTGTGATGGCCGAGTGGGAATGCTGTCCCCGTCCTCTCTGACTCCCCTTCCCATACTGCTGCCAGCTGCTCCACCAGAACCCCTGGGCCCTGTGCATACACTGGGGCCCGGCCTGCTGTGCCCCAGGCTCTTGTCCCCTTCCAGTCCTTGGGAAGCCTGGCCTCGCCCATCTAGTCCGAGCCTCGGCCAGCCTTCCCTGCCTGATGGTTGGAGGCTGTCTGCGGCTCTCCATCCTCCTTATGCTCCCAGCATTCCTTAGAAGATATGCCCTCTGACCTAATCTGTTCCCCTTTTCTCTCAAGTCTGAAAAAGCTCATGGGCTCCAAAGTCAGCCTGGGGGATATAGGAATTTGGGGAAAGAGGACAATCCTGCCTGTTTTCCTTTCTTTGAAAGGATTCGGTTGTTGGAGAATGGAGTCTCTGAACCATGCTGACATCTGGTCCTTCTTCCTGCCAATGCAGGGTTTTAGATGGACTGGCACCCTGCTCTTTTTCAGCCCCCGTAGGGCACTGGTCTTGGGGGAGGGGCGCTTTGCCTTGGCCTGTCCTCCTTGCAGCTGGACAAGAGAGCTGAGTCTGGGCACCTGGTCAGCAGGGAGGGGAGGAAGAGGAGAGGGCGGCCTTCCTGAGTCCAGGTTTCTGTGGCTGAGACACTACTGAGGGAGTTGCCAGTTTCAACTTCATGCCTAGTTTCCTCTAAGGTGCAGAATGGTCCTAGGCTGCCACAGTCCTCTTTTTACAGCCACAGATATACCCCATGGAGAGCAAATGATGGGGGGGAAAAAAGCCATTGACAAAAAGCTGAGCAGATGCTCCCAGCCCTCAGCCTGTCCACAGGAAGGCGAAAGAGGCCCGCCAGATGCTTCCAATGGAGTCCCAGTATATGCAGTGCTACTTGCCTCCCTTTTCCTCTTTCTCCTGCCACACACACAGCATGCCTGCCCCTAATCTGGGTGCCTACGCCAGAGACCTAGGCTCATCTCACTCCCCGCACGCACAGGCTCCACGCCTCACTCCTTGGTCCCTGTTCCCTTGTTGCACACACAGGGTATCAAACAGGAAAGCATTCAGGGAACCGTTCCCACAGCCTGAGCCGGCAGCAGGGGGAAGAACAACACGACCTCACTCTTCCTGCCCAAAATGAAACAGGAAAGCGGCTCCCGGACCCTGGGGGGGGCGGGGGGAAACCGGGCTGGGACACGCAGGCCAGATGACGAGGCTCCCATGTGGGGGACAGGTAGGACACCCGCAAGCCTGCACGTCCACACCACCAGGCTATGCTGGACTGCACTGGCTGCCAGCACCTCAAAGAAAAACCCTGGAGAGGAGCTGGCTGGCTAGACCCACTCTCTGGCTCTGACACCTAGGCAGAGAGCTGGGAGAGCCCACCACACCAGCTTTCTGGGGAAAGAGGTCTGGGCAGCTCCAACTTGTAGCTCAGGCCAGTCTCCACCTCTGATTGAGATGGCAGAAGGTGGGCCAGGCGCTTGGGGTGTGAACAGACCACGGTGGAAGCCCTCCTCTCCCCAGGATTTCCAGGTCCCTTCCTGAGGGTCCAGCCCCTTCTCATAGTTAAGGTTCCAAAGACCCTTCTGATGGAGTGTCCAGGTGCACGGGGGCGGTCCCAGGCTTGGCAGAAACAAGGCCAGATGATAGCTCTAGACTCGCTGTGGAGTACACGCCACGGCTTAGCAAATGCCCGTGTTTAATCAGCACGGGTATTTCACAAGAGAATTCAGAGCGCAGCAGTTCCTGAACAGCCTGGAGGCAGCCCTGCCTGCAGGGTAAGTCTGACCCCACAGTGACCTCCAGCTCTGAGGACAGCTGCTTTTTCAGGGCCCAGTGGCTGGGAAACACCTGGATATCACTGCAGGGAGGTGAGTCAGGGAGAAGCTGTGAAGAAGAAAAGAATGAATGTCTTTATCCTGCTTGCTCAACTACGGTCCCCTCCGCTGCCACAGGGCCACGGTCAGACTGGTCAGGGGGGTACAAAAAGGTAGTGGCTCCTACCTCCCCCCTTCCCAGCTAAATTAAGCCCGCAGAGTAAACGCAGGTAGTTTGGATACTGCACCCCTAACGGGGACCCACAGGGCTCTCCCCTCCTTGCAGCACTCCCAGGCTTTGCGTGGGTCCCCAGGATCCGCTGGCCCAGCCCCTCCTCGCCCCCCACGTGGTCGGCTGCATTCCGGGAAGGGGATGGAAGTGATTCACTCCGGGGACGATGACTGTCCCTTCCCGGGGAGAGGATGCGCCTGGGAGGTCCCATCGGCCTTCCCAGGGCGGCCGCGCCCTCCTTCGCGTCCAGGGCGCACGGTTCGACCCCGTGGCCTGGCCGCATCCCCTTTGGCCCCGGAGGCTCGATGGGCGGCGGAAGAAGGAGGTGCGGCGTGCCGGCCGGCCAGCCCTCCACCTGCTGTGGCCGCCGGCGCCCCGGAGGTCCGGGCCCCCCGCCTCCCTACGCTCTTTGTTACAGCTCCGCTTCCTGTTTGCGGCCGCCCGACCGGGGCTCACTTCCCGGGCCGGGAAGCCGCCGAAGGCCGCGAGTTTCTCGCAGACGCCCCTGCCCTCTGGGCTCCGCCTCTCGCACCCCGAATCCCGCCCTCCCTCCGGCCGGGGAGCCCGCTCACCCCGCTGCTCCGCACTAGAGGGCGCTGCGTGGCTGCCGGGCGGGGTCAGCCCTTCTCGGTCCTGGGCCCATGGAACCAGCCAGGAGAGGGGCAGCTGGACACGAATTCAGTTTTCTTTTTCTTTCTTTTTTAAAAATATATTCTTATTGTTTTCAAAGAGGAAATGAGAGAGAGAGAGAGAGAGAGAGAGAGAGAGAGAGAGAGAGAGAGAGAGAGAGAGAGAGAGAGAAACATCAGTGATGGGAGAGAATCATTGATCGGCTTCTTCTGCATGCTGCCTACTGGGGATCGAGCCCGCAACCGGGGCCTGTGCTTTTGACCGAAATTGAATTGTGACCCTTCAGTCCGCAGGCTGACGCTCTATCCATTGAGCCAAACTGGCCAGGGCACGAAATCCATTTTCCCCTTACAGTGCAGAGTTCCCTCCAGGCCCCGCACCCCCAGCAGAGGGAGTGACCTGGAGAGAGCGCAATGCGAGGCTTTCCCCTAAATGTGACTCAGAGTGTCCAGAGAGGCCAGGCTCTTTCGCATACTCTGACCGGGCACAGCAGCCAGCTCCCTCCCACCTCGCGGGCCGCAGTCCGCCTGCCTGCTCCGCCACCAGCATCCTGAGTGGAAGGGAATGAGGACGGCTGGACAGGGCACCGGGTTTGAGTCGGGAGGCTGAAGCTGCTGTCACACCACCTGTTATTGCCAGGTGACTTGGGACAAGTCCTTGTACTCCTTCATTCCGTCCACACTGCTTGAGCCCCCTTTATATGCCAGGCATTAGCGGTAAACCATGGTCACTGCCCAAGGACGCCAACCATCTAGTTAATGATCCTTACCCTCTCAGATGATAATACCTCTGGCACATCACTAGGAGGAAATGAGTTAGGGTATGAAAATATTTGTGAGCAGCGAGTTCCCCCACTGATTGGTTAAGTCTTCTCAAGCTATGCTGGCAAACCACAGGGTGGGGGTGGGCAAGGGAGGAGCTGCGAGTCTGGATGGATGGACTCAGCAGTAGCCCTAGGTCCACGGAGGCTGCTGAGATCCCAGGTTGCCTCCACCATTGCTTCCCTTTGTGCCCCTGTCTTAAAAAAAAAGAAAAATTATCGATTGCAGAGAGGAAGGGAGAGGGAGAGAGAGAGAGAAACATCAATGATGAGAGGGAATCATTGATGGGCTTGCCTCCCGCACACCCCCTACTGGGGATCGAGCCCACAACCTGGGCATGTGCCCTTGACCGGAATGGAACTTGGGACCCTTCAATCCACAGGCCCACGCTCTATCCACTGAGCCAAAATGGCGAGGGCTGTGCCCCTGTCTTTAAGGAACACCACTAGTCTAGGTAAACCTCCTCTAATGTGGGCAGTTTGGGAAGGGATATCCTGGCTGTGGGAGGGACAGCAGGGCCCTAAGTCCTCAAGAGTCTCCTTCCCCTTGGATATCTGCCACATAAGTGGCTTTTGCCACCTTTTCCCAGACCTCTGGGGTCCTGTTACCTGTAACACTCAAGCTAAGGGTGGGCTCAGCCTGCTTCCTTCATCCCTAAAGACCTTCTGAGGCCACAGCACAGGGTCCAAGAAGCCAACTGAGCCTATGGCCAGACACAAGGTAACTGGCACCTCAGGAGTCTGGATTTAGCAACAGGTAGGCTCTGGGCCCAAGCCATCCTGTGTTATGGCAGGCGAAGCCCTGCCAGGCGGGGCCAGCCTGTCCTGGCTCAGGTTGGAGGAAAAACAAGCCCTGGGGGTTGGCAAAAAGGCCTGTGCTACTTGGATTGATGTCCCTCTCCCACAGTGGCAGACATCTGGGCCAGGCCCGTTATACTAGGCTTGTGTGTTCAGTGTCACCTCCATCAGTGACTCCTGCACTCAGTGTGTCCTCTTCTCTCTCTCTGGTAAAAGAGATCGGATACATTCTAGGATCGCCTTCCCATTCTCCAGCAGCCCTTGGGGGATGGTGCCTCAGCTGCTGTCATTTAAGGGGCTTCACTTCCTTGGCTGTCTGTGGGCTTCAGAGTTTGCCCCTCAGTCATAATTCTCCAAATGAGCTGCTTTCCTGGAATTCTTTTCTAAAGCCAGGTCCTATCATACTGCAGCATTTCCGTGGGGTTTGATGTTTGATTCTGACCCTATGGCTATCCTCTCCACACCAGCCTTGTCCTTCCCCTGACATGCTCCCTACTGCAGTTCTCCTTAGCCCAGTAGCCGGCCATTTCCTGCCCCCACAAACCACACCTTCCTCTTTCCTTAAAGTTGGGAGCAAGGCCTCACTGCATCAATCCAACCTTCTGTTGGAGCCCTGGCCCCTCCCCTTCCAGACAGAGTAGGCAGGAGGTCGAGTAACTGGAACCCTGGCCACAATAGGGTACCTGGTCAGCTTCGTCTTCCTCCCTCCTTGAAGGCTGGAAGTGGGCAGGGAGCCAAGTTTTCCCACTATCCTATGAACCCTTCTGTCAGGACATGGGTGAATCCTTACAGTCCCTGCTTTTGTGGGTGGGGAAACCAAGTAGCCTTTGCCCCTTGATCCTGGATTCAGCTGGCATAACCAGCAGAGCATCTGTCTTCTCCTCTCCCTCTCCTGAGGTGGACTGTATACTCTTTCTTTCCATCTGTTTGTCAGAGTGTTGGTGGGACCTATGTCCTTCTTGCACATGGGCCAAGGCCTATGGACTCATGTATCTCTCAGAGGTCTGTGGGAAGTATAGCCCAGCATAGATTGTAGGTTATTTATTCTATTAATTAATTAATTTGTTGATTGATGGATTTTTGAGAGATAGAGGGAGAGAGAGAGAGAGAGAGAGAGAGAGAGAGAGAGAGAGAGAGAGGAAGAGAGAGAAACATCTATTTGTTGTTCCACTTATTTATGCATTCATTGGTTGGTTCATGTATGTGCCCTGACCGGGGATTGAACCTGCAACCTTGGCATATTTGGACAATGCTTTAACCAACTGAGCTACCCAGCCAGGGCCAATTAATTAATTTATTTTAGTATCCCTCCCCTCAAGTATACACAGAAAACCTTTCTTTGCTCAGGCAGCTATTCTATTTATAGCATTCTTGGGGGAGACTATCACCCATTCCGCCTTTTAAAAGCACTCCTTTAGCCTAGCTGGTGTGGCTCAGTGGTTGAGCATCGACCTATGAACCAGGAGGTCACAGTTTGATTCCTGGTCAAGGCCCATGCCTGGGTTGCGGGCTTGATCCTCAGTGTGGAGCGTAAAGGAGGCAGCCAATCAATGATTCTCTCTCATCATTGATGTTTCTATCTCTCTCTCCCTCTCCCTTCCTCTCTGAAATCAATAAAATATGTACATATATATTAAAAAAACACACACACTCCTTTAGCACCCTGTTTGCGGGAACAATCTGTGAATTGTATGGCAAGAATGAAGGGTGAGATAGCTGGAAGTTTCCTCCACTGAATTAAAACCACCCTGGCCGAAACCGGTTTGGCTCAGTGGATAGAGCGTCAGCCTGCGGACTGAAAGGTCCCAGGTTCGATTCCGGTCAAGGGCATGTACCTGGGTTGCGGGCACATCCCCAGTAGGAGATGTGCAAGAGGCAGCTGATCGATGTTTCTCTCTCATCGATGTTTCTAACTCTCTATCTCTCTCCCTTTCTCTCTGTAAAAAATCAATAAAATATATTTAAAATAAATAAATAAATAAATAAAACCACCCTGATCACTTTCCTGACCCATCCAATTCTTGCTGAGAAGTAGGGTAAAGGAAAACACACTCTTCCTATACATCTCTTCTGTTCTCGGTGCTCTACTACAGCAGGTCCTCAAGGTGTCATTTTGTTCGATGCTGTTTTAGTGCTGATGAGAATAAAAAAATCAATTCCTGGCTGGGCCGCCGTCTGTGTGGTTTCCAGTTCTCCCTATGTCTGCGTGGGTCTTCTCCAGATACTCTGGTTTTCTTCCACACCCCGAAGATGTGCATGTGAAATGAACTGGTGCATCTAAATTGTCCCCAGGCTGAGTGTGCGCTGTGTGTGTGTGTGTGTGTGTGTGTGCACGCGCGCGCGCGTGTGCTCCTGTGATGGAATGGGTGTCCTGTTCAGGGTTGGGTCCCCCTTGCACCCTGAGCTGCTGGGATAGGCTCTGAACACTCAGGACCTTGAACTGGAATAAATGGGTTGGAAAATCATCATCTTATTTGTTTTTGTAACCAGATAACCAAGGGGTCCGGGCTGCCTGTCACTACTTCAGCCAATTAAACAGAGACAGGGTTGAATCATATATGAGCATTTATTCCAATAATGCCAGGGGTATGGGAGATCAGCAGGTCATCCACAAAACTCTGCTCTGCCTCTCCCCATAAGCCAGTTGTTAATATTGGGTAGAAGGACAAAGATTATATGGGAAAGTAGGAATTACAGGCATGGGAAAGTAGGCACCATATAATCATTACAGGTTACAAGTCATGCGGGCTGGGGCAAGGGGGTCCAAGAGGGTGGATGCCTCCGGGCACCCCAGGACCAGATTACAGGCAATAGGGGCTGGAGGCTGTAAATAGTGGGTGCCTCCAGGACTAGACTGTTTCAGCCACGAGGTTGTAAATCTTCCCATAATTATAGGCAGTTCTCAGGAAAGGAGGATGGACTGCATTCCGATGTTAGCTCCCATGTCCTAGGTGTACAACTCTTAGCCAGGTTAGAATGCGCTTTCTCTAATAAAATTAGAACCATCATGGTTAACAGAGCATGATTAATATTTATTATAATTGTAGCTGGTCCCCAATATTCCATTTCTGCCCCTAACATTCCCCACTGCTTTTTCTAGCATCTCAAATCTATGAGATTAGTTTTAGATGAAAAATCTCATCCTGCTGGACTGAATTTGCTTCTGCCCAGGAGGAGAGATGAAATATGGCAGTGGAATAAGTGGATGCTGCACCGACATGCTCCCAGGACCAAACTGGATTTACAACTAAAATACAGAAAAACTTCCTGAATAATCAACGGAAGAATCACTGGGGAGAACCCTGATAAGCGAGGACTGAAAGCGGAGACGGCAGAGAGACTGGTAGGAGAGGCAGAAGCGTGAAAGGGCTGGCTGGGCTCCCACAAATAGCAACTGAAGTTCTGGAGAGATATCTCAGCTGTGGAGGGTTGCTACTGGGGTATAATTCCCAAGCTGGGCCCCCCGGCAGAGAGCACCAGAACTGAGAAGGGTACCCACATAACACCCAGCTGGGAAAAGTGACAGGGTTGCTGTCTGACAGGGAGAGATGGCTGAAAATTCATACACTCTCTTAAAGGGCCAACAAAAAAAATTCCCTGTGAATAAAAAAGTTCCCTGTGAAGCCAGCTATCTTGCGCTCCGACAGAGGGAAGACAGAGTGGATGGAGCTGTGTGAGCAGAAGCCAGGACGGGGGGCTCTGCGGTAAGAGCTCAGAAGGCAGACACCTGGTTTCTTGTGAGTCATTCCCTCACACCGTAGAGTCATCTTTCTAATGTAGACATTTTCTATACATGAGGCTTTTCCTGGGGGAAGACAGTTGACTCACACTATTGGAAAACAACTTTCCCCAAGGTGTGGAGTTTTAGAGGCCCAATAGAGACTGAGAATAACAATTAGCCTCCAGGCAGAAGCAATTGCCCCACCTCATTGAAAAGAATTTGTGCCACATCTGTGGATGATTGCCTGAAGGCAATTGAAGACAGAATCCTATCAGTCTGTAGGCCAGGGGTTCTCAACCTGTGGGTCACGACCCCTTTGGTGGTCGAACAACCCTTTCACAGGGGTCGCCTAAGACCATCCTGCATATCAGATTTTTTTTTTTATAAATAACCTTTTTTTGTTGTTTTAAATATCTTTATTGATTTCAGAGAGGAAGGGAGAAGGAAAGAGAGATAGAAACATCAATGATGAGAGAGAATCATTGATTGGCTGCCTCCTGCATGTCCCCTACTGGGGATCAAGCCCACAACCTAGACATGTGCCCTTGACCAGAATTGAACCTGGGACCCTTCAGTCCGCAGGCTGACGCTCTATCCACTGAGCAGAACCAGCTATGGCTGCATATCAGATATTTACATTACGATTCATAACAGTAGCAACATTACAGTTATGAAGTAGCAATGAAAATAATTTTATGGTTGGGTCACAACATGAGGAACTGTATTTAAAGGGCCAGAAGGTTGAGAACCACTGCTGTAGGCAGAGGTGGTCTCTGGAGGCTTTGAGTCGTTGCCTGATCTAATTAGACAGAAACAGCGTTTGACATTATCCAGCACTAGAGATTGAGAGACGTAGCAGATCTACCTAATGCATAGTCACAAACCCAAATAGGCAGCCAAAATGAGGAGACAAAGCAACAATCCCCAAATGAAAGAACAAGAGAATTACCCAGAAGAAGAGATAAATGAAATGGAAATAAGAAGTTTTCTGATATAGAGTTCAGAATAATGATGGTAAAGATGCTGAACAGCATGAGAAAAGATATAGTAACTATGAAAACAGAAATAAAAAATGACATAGCACAAATAAAGAACACATTGGAAGTAATACACAGCAGATTAGGGGAAGCTGAGGATCGAATCAGTGAATTAGAAGACAGGGTTGAAAAAAATCACTCAATCAGAGAACCAAAAAGAAAAAAAAAAACAACAATTAAAAAGCAGGAGGACAGCTTAAGAGAGCTGTGGGACAATGTGAAACATAACAATATTCGAATAGCAGGTGTGCCAGAAGATGCAGAAAGGGAGAAAGGGATAGAGAACGTGTTTAAAGAAATAATGGCAGAAAACTTCCTTAATCTGGTAAAGGAAAAAGTCACATAAGTTCAGGAGGCACAGAGAACCCCAAGTAAGATGAACCCAAACAGACCCACACCCAGACACATCATAATTAAAATGCCAAAAATTAAAGACAAAGAGAGAATTTTAAAGGCAGCAAGAGAAAAGCAACTGTTACCTACAAAGGAGCTCCCATAAAGCTGACACCTGATTACTCATCAGAAGCTCTACAGGCCAGAAGGGAATGGCATGAAGTACTCAAGGTAATGGAAAGCAAGGATCTGAAACCAAGATTAGTATATCCAGTAAAGTTATCATTCAAAATAGACGGTCAAATAAAAAGCTTCCCAGACAAAAAAAAAAAAAAAAAGGCTAAAGGAGTACATCACCACCAAGCCAGCATTACAAGAAATGCTAAAGGGACTGCTGTAATGAGAAGAAGAAACAGAGAGTGAAACCTAGGCATACAGAATTAAAATGGCAACAAATAAGTACCTATCAATAATAACCCTAAAGGTAAATGGATTAAATGCTCCAATCAAAGGTGTAGGGTAGCTAAATGGATACAAAAGCATGACCCAACTATATGCTGTCTAGAAGAGACCCACCTCAGAACAAAGACATATGAAGGATGAGAATAAAGAGATGGAAAAAAAATTTCCATGCAAATGGAAAAGAATAAAAAGCTGGAGTAGCAATACTCATATCCAACAAAATAGACTTCAAAATGAAGACCATCGCCCTAACCGGTTTGGCTCAGTGGATAGAGCGCTGGTCTGTGGACTGGGGAGTCCCAGGTTCAATTCTAGTCAGAGGTATGTGCCTTGGTTGCGGGCAAATCCCCAGTGGGCGGTGTGCGGGAGGCAGCTGATCGGTGTTTCTCTCTCATCGATGTTTCTGGCTCTCTGTCCCTCTCCCTTCCTCTCTGTAAAAAATCAAGAAAATATATATTTTTTAAAATGAAGACCATCATAAGAGACAACAAAGGTCACTACATAATACTAAAGGGATCAACCCAACGAGAGGATATAACCCTGGTAAATATATATGCACCCAACATTGGAGCACCTAAATATATTTAAAAACTTCTAAAGGACTTTAAGGAAGAAAATCTACAATACAGTCATAGTAGGGAACTTTAACACCCCACTGACTCACTGCATAGATCTTCCAGACAAAAACTTAACATAGAAACAGTGACTCTAAAAGATACACTGGATCAGATGGATTTAATTGGCATTTATAGAACATTTCACCCCAAAGCTGCAGAATATACATTCTTGTCAAGTGCACATGGATCATTCACAAAGATAGACCACATGTTATCAAACATGTGGACACAAAAGAAGTCTCTACAAGTTCAAGAAGATTGAAATCATATCAAGCATCTTCTCAGATCACAGTGGGATGAAATTAGAAATCAACTACAGTAAAAACACCCCAAAACATTCAAACACATAGAGGCTAAATAGCATGTTATTACCCAATGAGTGGGTTATCAATGAGATCAAGAAAGAAATAAAAAACTTCCTGGAAACAAATGAAAATGAACACACAACAACCCAAAATCTCTGGGACACAGCCAAAGCAGTCCTAAGAGGGAAGTTCATAGCACTACATGCCAACCTCAGAAAAAAAAAAAAAAGAAAAGAAAAATTAACAATAAACTATTTAACCCTAAAACTTAAAGAACTATAAAGAGAACAAGAAAAGCCCAGAGTAAGTAGGACAGAAATAAAGATAAGATCATAAATAAATGATATAGAGACTAAAACAAACAAACAAAAAAATGCAAATAAAATCAGTGAAACCAAGAGCTGGTTCTTTGAAAAGATATAAATAAAATTGATGAACCATTAGCCAGACTCATCAAGAAACAAAGAGAGAGAGCCCAAATAAATAAAATCAGAAACAAAAGTGGAGAAAGCAGTTCCCAGGGATGGAATATAGTGAATGCAGGCTCTTGGGAGACGGTTTCCCTAATTTGTTGAATGTTGTTTTCTATCAATTGAGAATTGTCAAAAAGATTAAAACAGCACATTCCTTTAAATTTCTCATTGTGGTTATGCCACAACCAGAAATAATCTATTGCTGCCCGATTCTCTACAACTGCCTCCCTGACCTGGCTTAGCTCTTGATTTATCCCATGTACAGCCCTGGAAGTGGCATTTAGGGCTTTTATCATGCTACAATCCAGCCAGGTCACTTCTACAGTAAGGGAGCCTACCATTACCAGCATAACAAAAATGGTTAAAGCAACATAGTCAGCAGGGCTCCACAGGTGGAGATTGTCATTGTAGTCCAGTGCCATGGCTGTGAGATGGACTCTTTTGGTTCGAACCCTGTGATGTTTCTTGGGCATAAAGATGATCAGTCATCCTAAGGAACAAGGCCCCTGGTGGCTCAGCTTCTTTGTCCTAAGGGGCTAATTAAAGCTCAATCATGAAATTCCAGCAAAGCAGATTTTTTTTAAAAAGCCGATATGACCAATTGCTATTCTTATTGTGTTCATGCAAACAATCAGGCCAAATTGAAACTAGTCTTAATAAAGTAAATAAATTGGTCTTAATTTGGCTCTTTAATAAAAATGAGGGTGATTTTAGGGGGGAATTGTGTTTCAGTAGACTCTGTAACACAAAGTGGTGAGAATTAGACTCAAAGCTTTATTTTTCACCTGTGAATTAAACTAGATCCTGAATTTATCTCTAGCTTTTACTGCAATAACACTAAAATCTATAACACAGTTTGTCTCCACTAGTTACAAGCCCTACTCGTACTCAGAGCATACCATCTCTAGACATCACTGCCACCTCCTCTGATACCCAGGCCTCATCGTCCCTCTGACACAGAACAAGGACCTCTTGGCTCTGAAAGAAAACTTCCTCCCTCCTCAGCTTGAAGCAGCCACAGAAGAGACCCAACACCCCTTTTCTCTAAAGAATTCAGAGCCAAGATACTTGAGGGGGATATGGTAGGCAATCAGATAGACATGAGCAAAATAAGGACAATGAGCCAACTGGAGGTGAAAGGGACAGGACCTGGAGATGCGCTTCTCACCACTCCAACTGCTCTGAAGCCCGCAATGGAGGAACCCATGTAGGGTAAACCTTTACATCTTGCCAGTAGGAGTTGGGACACCTATTGCTAATATATAGAACTAGAGGCCCGGTGCACGAAATTCATGCACGGGAGGGTTGTGTGTCCCTCAGCCCAGCCTGCACCCTCTCCAATCTGGGACCCCTCGAAGGATATCCCACTGCCCGTTTAGGCCCAATCCCAGTGGGATTGGGCCTAAACGGGCAGTCGGACATCCCTCTCACAATCCAGGACTGCTGGCTCCCAACCGTTCACCTGCCTGCCTGCCTGATTGCCCCTAACCGCTTCTGCTTGCCAGCCTGATCACCCCCTAACCACTCCCCTGCCAGCCTGATTGATGCCTAACTGCTCCTCTGCTGGCCCAATTGCCCCCCACTTCCCTCCTGGTCACCCCTAACTGCCCTCCCCTGCAGGCCTGGTCGCCCCTGTTCTCCCCCGAAGGCCTGGTAGGCCCCAACTGCCCTGCCCTGCTGGCCCAGTCACCCCTAACTTTCCTCCCCTGCCAGCCTGGTTGCCCCTAACTGCCCTCCCCTGCAGGCCTGCTCACTCCCAATTGCCCTCCCCTGCATGCCTGCTCACTCCCCACTGCCCTCCCCTGCCGGCCATCCTGTTGTGGCCATTTTGTGTGTTGGAGTGATGGTCAATTTGCACATCACCCCTTTATCATATAAGATTGTTCCATTCATTTTGGGAAGAAAGTCACATACTGGAACCTTTATATGTTGGGACCCACTGTTTGGGATGCAGGGATGTTTTCTCTACAGGTTGCTGCAGTAGCTTCCTGTGGTGAATGTCTGACTTGTACTGGGTGTTCTAGTTGTTGTCTTTAAGTATCTAATAACTACAATATAAACTCTTCTGATAATTTCACCCTCCCTTATAGCAATGGACATACTAAGCTGCTGGCTGGGTGGTTTCTGATATGTGGCTCTGCTCTAAATAAAATAGAAAGTGAAAAGGCTAAAATAAAAATAATAAGGAGCTGGCATGTATTGAGTGCTCCCATACAGCAGGTGATGGTTAAGGCATTATAAACCTCATCAGCACCTACAGAGTAGGTGCTATTATTCCCCATTTCACAGTTGAGGGTCATTCCGATGGTCAATGGTGGAGCAAGGCTCAAATCTGGGCAAGCTGGGCTGAGAGGTTTTTTACCTTCTGGAATCAGCAGCTTTATAAAGCAATTTTATCATTTAGCATAAATTAGCAGGATCCCCTGGCTCCTAACACACTCCCTTCCTTTGTTTCAGGTAACACCGGGAGTTGACTGCAGTGACTGGAATGAGAAGTGAGAAGAGATCATAAGGAAATGAGAAATGACTGCCTGAAGGGGAACAATAAGGAAAGATTAATTTGGGAAAGGCCCAAAAAGGAAGCCACCACGTGCACATCACGTGGGACTCTTCAAGGTGAAGGTGGTGCTCTCTCATCATCTTTCGTGAGCTGGAGCTTCTGTGGGCATGACCCCTGCAGCCCCTTCCTGAGGGGATTTTGGGAGAAAAGATGGAATGGTTGCTGCAGATGTTAAGAGGAGCCAGCTGAGCGGGTGGTTTACTGCAGAGAGTGTCCCACTGGAGGAAAGAAACTGATGTTGGAAGGAATACGCCAGGAATGGGAACAAGACATGCGCCTGGGACAGTGGCCGGGACCCCCAGGCCAAGTTTTGTGAGGATTCCTATTTTGAGAAGGTCAAGGTTGAAACTGTCTCTTACAGGATTCCTCCTCTCTAAACCCCAGGCTGCCCTGGCCTTTTCCAAGTAAGAGCTTCCCTTCTACCTACTTTTGTGGGAAAAATTCCAAGAGCCAGCACTGTGTTGATTCCCCTGGGCCTTCAAAGGTGAAGTCTGCCCTAAGGGAGCTCAGGTGCCTGGGAGGCAGAACGTCAAATGCTTATCAGCAAGGAGGCTCTGGGTTTGGACTCTGTCTTCAGTCCCAGGTTCCACCACGTGCTGTGTCACCACAGGTAGATTACCCAACTTTTCTGTGCCCCAGTTTGCCCATCTGTGAAATTATATTCATCTCACAAAGTAGTGAATTTCTTAATTAGAATAGATGTAAAAGCATTTAGCTAACTGTCTAGCTCAAGGTAAACTTGAGAAAAAGGATTATTTTTGTTATAAGCATGAAGTGGAGGGAACAAAAATATAAACAAAACACCGGTAAGAGGTAAGAGGGTGTGGAAACACAGAGGAGGGAGTGCCAACTCTGCCTGGAGTAGGAGCTCACTAAAAGAGTTCTTAAAACCTGGGGCCTTGGTCCTGGTGGGAGGGGTTCTCAGAATGGGCATCTTGAATATGTTTCCCAGGTGATTCTGCTATGCTTTCTGCCCCTTAGCTACCAGAAAACCATTAATTATACTTCTTCTTTTCTTAATCCTCACCTGAGGATATTTTTTATATTGAGTTTTTAGAGAGAGTGAAAGGAAGGGAGGGAGGGAGGGAGGCAGAGAGAGAGAGAGAGAGAGAGAGAGAGAGAGAGAGAGACATCAATGTGGGAGAGACACATTGGTTGCCTCCTACATGAGCCCCAACCAAGGTACATGCCCTTGACCGGAATTGAACCTTGGAACCTTCAGTCTTCAGGTCAGCACTCCATCCACTGAGCCAAACTGGCTAGGGCTAATTACGCTTCTTTCAAAGGAACACTTTCATTAGTAAAAAGTACACTGGGCCTTGGAAAATAGAAAAAAGAATTGCCCATAATCCCAGTATCACAACACATTCATCATTAGCAACGGTGCCCCATTTTTTCCTCATGCATCTTATTTCTGTTGTTTTAATAGTTTTAATAACAGTGCATGTGATAGTCATATTTTGCATTTTTGCCTTATTATGCAATCATAGGCATTATTAGTATGTTATTTTCATAATGGATTTTTATTTTTAACTTTTTTTTCTAAATAGAAGTGGCTTTTGTTTTCTTTTTTAAAAAAATCCCAGACAATCTGAACTAGTATAAAAAGAAAGTACAGCTGGGGGGGGGGGGCGGGACAATGGGGGAAAAAGGAGGACATATGTAATACTTTCAACAGTAAAGATTAAAAAAATAATAAAAAGAAAGTACAAATCTCACATAGTCCTACTGCTCAGACATAATCATTGACCATGTTTGTGTCCTTCCAGATTTTTTTCTAAGCAAAGAAACATATACAGACTTTTTACATTTAAGGAGTTATATTAGGTAATGGTTTCTAGTGACTGCACAGATTTATTTTTGTTTATATCAAATCTATGTAACTAATAATCTATTGTTGGATACTTGTTTTGTGTGTTTATTTCTCTACCATGTGAATTGACCATAATTTACTTAAGCATTTAGCTATTTTTAGATATTTAAGTAGTTTTCTTCTTTTGTTTTTGCTATAATTAATAACAATGCTTTGAAAAATCTTCAGGCATATGGCTTTCCCCATATTTTGAATAATTTCCTGGAGTGGAAGCATTGGGTCAAAGGGCAGGGACATTTTATGCTTCTTGATTCGTATCATCAAGCTGCTTTTTCAAAGGGTTGTTTGTGCCTATTCAGATCCTTCCAGCAAAGTGCTGGGACCAGTAACCCAAAGTGGGTAGGTGGGGGTGGGGGTGGGGGTGGGGCGAGGAGGTAGTCTCCCTAAGAAGCTAGCAGCTTCTAAAGGGGACAGCATAGACAGCAGAGGAGAGAGTGAATATGAAGAATGGAGGGAAAGAGAAAGGAAAGAAAAAAACATTTTGCCTGTAATTTTTTCCAACTGGATAAGTAATTCATGCTTCTTGTAAAAACCCAAACTTTTCCATAAATGTTTACAGTTAATATTAAAAGTCCTCTGCTGATGACAAGCTCTACTAACAGTTTAGGTATATTCTTGCAGGGTTTTTGTTTTTTACAAACATTAATGTATAACTTGTCTTGTTTTAAAAGAACTAGCTTCATGCTATACACACTAGAGTGCGACATCTCTACTGGAGGCTATATCTTACACACCTTTGGAATGATTACTTCAAGTGTGCAGACAATTTTTTGTTTAGTACCTAACTAGATTAGAATGAGAAGCAATACTGTCCGCTTCCCCTGCCAGAGGGCTCGCCCCAGGCCTTGTCAGCACTCTCCTGTGAAGGACAGGCCTTCTGCTGTCGGGCCAACAACGCCAAAGTGACCACGGCAGTTCCAAGAACTCTGGCTCTTCCCCCATCTCCGCGGGCTCAGGGGGTCCCCCTCCTTCCTCGAGGCGTATCCCTCACGTGAGGCCGCACGCTCTGGGCGCCCGGCTGATTCAGCCTCTGCAGAACCCCTGGTCAGCCCCGTGACTCAGTTTCTCCATTTGCTCACGCGGGCCTACCGCGTGAAACACCTGCGCAGAATGCGGAAAGGGCCTCCGACGGCGTCTCCCGAGTGCGCGCTCCCAGGCGGAGCCCCAGGGACAGGCATGGATGCCGCCCAGAGCGCTCCTTCGGGCCGTGCCCTGCACCGGCCCTGGTGAGTCCGCGCTGCCTGGGGTAGCAGAGCTCGGCCGCGTGCGTCGGCAGGACTCGGGGGGAGACACCCTCTTGGGACCCCCCCGCCAGGGTTCATGAAGGGCCCAGGCCGTGGAGAGGTTGCCGGGGAGACGGCCGGTGCCCCGGCTCTCGACCCGCCGCCTGACGCAATCCGAGGCGCCCTTGCTGCATGCCAGGCTGGGGAAACCTCCCTCGCCGTTGCATCACTCCTGACAGGGCTGCTGCAGAGAGGGAGCCGAACCAATCAGCGGGCGCGATGGGGCGGGGGCCGGCCGCCCAGTGACCCACTCGCAGGGCGGAGCGGTTAAGCGGCCAGCAACATCCACAGGTCATTGGCCCAAAATGAGGTTGGCCCCGCCCCAATCACCGCGGCAGCTGGCAGCGGAGGGCGGTGCCTGCCCACCGGAGGGTTTAAAAAGGGCCTTGGCCGGGGCTGCGCAGCTGGAGCGACTCAGCGGTGCCAGGCCAGGTGTGCGCGTCCGTCGGTCCTTCCGTGCCCGCGCCGGAGACCTGCCCGGAGGACGCCCGGGCCCGTCCCTGTGCCCGGCACCATGAAGCAGGCATCCGCAGCCCAGGACACCTCGCCCGCCTCGCCGCCCGCCTCCCCGCCCGCGCAGCCCCCGCGGGACGATGGCGAGCCCCGGGCGCTGTGGATTTTCGGGTACGGCTCCCTGGTGTGGAGGCCCGACTTCGCCTATAGCGACAGCCGCGTGGGCTTCGTGCGCGGCTACAGCCGCCGGTTCTGGCAGGGAGACACCTTCCATCGGGGCAGCGACAAGATGGTGAGCATTCAGCCATGCCCCGGGGAGAGGGATAGGGTCGGGCAGGAGAGGGGGCGCCGGCGTGCCCAGGGCTCTGTGGGCAGACGGACTCCTGGCCGATGGGGGAAATAGGTAAACCCTATGCCCGGGGGTTTGTGGCTTAAATTTGTGTGCCCAGTGGATCGCGGTGTGATGCCTGGAGTCTGTGATCCTGTGTTGTTGATGAGTAGTTCTGATGATCAGCCTGGGGCCCTGCCAGGTGTCTATTTCTCTTGCATCCATGCATCACTCCCTCCACTCTCCCCTGGGTGAGTGGGCTCTCTGAGGCCTGTGCTGGCAGAGTTGGTAAGTCCTCTGGCACGGATGCAGAGCTTTCTAACTTGTCTCTTTTGAAATCTGTTCTTCCTTCCTAGCCTGGCCGAGTGGTGACCCTTCTCGAAGACCATGAGGTAAGTGCCCGAGTGAAGACAGGGCCCCTGGGGCCAAGCATGGAGGGGTGCCAACAGACAGTCTGTGAGTCCTTGGCTGCAGATTAGGTTAGATGTCCTTCTGACAGAAGGAAAGGGTGGTCTGGTTCCGTGCTTCTCACCAGGATTTCCTGTTAAAGCCTGAAACGCACATTCCTGACAAGCCTACAGGTGATACCCTGTTAATCTGGTTAAGAAAAGGGAGGACAGCTTGGTGCAGATATTGCTACTGGGTGGCTCAGCAGCCCTCCTCCCACCTCCCTTAGAGAGCAGAGTCCTGGGGTGGGACCCGAGAGGAGCTGTCGTGACTGACCCCTATGTCCTGTTTCCTCCTAGGGCTGCACTTGGGGCGTGGCATACCAGGTGCGCGATGAACAGGTGAGCGAGGCTCTGAAGTATCTGCACGTGCGGGAAGCAGAGCTCGGTGGCTATGATACCAAGGAGGTCACCTTCTACCCCCAAGATACCCCTGACCAACCACTCAAGGCATTGGCCTATGTGGCCACCCCACAGAACCCTGGGTACTTGGGCCCTGCACCGGAGGAGGCCATTGCTACACAGATCCTGGCCTGCCAGGGCTTCTCCGGCCACAACCTTGAGTACTTGCTGCGCCTGGCAGACTTCATGCAGCTCTGTGGGCCCCAGGCACAGGACGAGCACCTGGCAGCCATCGTGGACGCTGTGGGCACCATGCTGCCCTGCTTCTGCCCCACCAAGCAGGCGTTGGGACTGGTGTGAGGGGCTGAGCCCTGCAGGGAGTGCCCACGTGGACATGGGGGCCAGGTCCCCACGCCTGTGCACACAGACAGACTTGGTACAGCTGGAGCCCACTCAGGGGACTCAGTGGGCAGCGAGGGCTCCTCTCCCTGAGCCCCTGCCTGTCCATCAGTCTCCAGCTCTCTCCTGCCTGACATTGACTTACTACTTGAAACTATTTATTGCACCATGTTGGTGTGATGGGCAGAGTGGGGGGCCTGCCCTGGACACATGGGCCCTGCTGAGCGGTGTCCCGTCCCTGATTCCCCTCAGTGCTGCTGCTAACCCCACACCATCCAGACCTCCCCCTCCCCCTCTAACTCCCTAATCCCCAAACCATTCCCTGGCCCCAGAAATATCACCTGCTAGTAAGGGACAGGAGGGAGTGAGGGGATGGGGCTCTGAAGGAACTGAGGTCCCTTTCAGCCTTGTTCATCCCCCAGGTCCCCAGGGCAAAGCTATATCTGGAGCCCAGGCATAGCTGCTGGAGCTGGGCCTGGATCTCTCACCCACTTGGCTTTGTTCTCCTGTCCTGTATGTCTGTCTGTGCAGTCCTATCTGTCTGTCTGTTTATTCCTGGGAAATTGATCACTAGGCCTCGGTGCCATCCCATCTGTCCCTTACTATTACCCATAAACTGATGTCTTATTACCTGTGCTGTGCTGGAATGTGGTTCTTCAGATGGGGGTTGGGGTGAGTGAGGTGGTGAAGCCCTGGATGCCTTATAAAGAAGGGAAAGGGCTCCCTCTTTGTCTCCCATCTCTTCCTCCCAGCTGCCAGGTTACACCCTCGCATGGGCACCGTTCAGGTCTTAGTGCACACCAAGAACACTGAGTCCTGCAGAATTCAGCCTGTGTGGCTGGCCTGGGCAGCCCCGTGAGCAGTGTTCTTGCCACTGGTGCCCTATGTCTCCTGCCCCAAGGAGGCTCTGGGAGACTTGAAGCTCAGACCAGGTCTTTCTCCCGGGATAGCTGCTGCCTCTTCCTAATAGTGAGGCTCGATCTCTGGCTTCCTGCTATGGGTTAGGTAGGGTCTGGGCTAATGCTGACAGTGAAGACCTGTGGCCTGGAGGACCCGGTGGCCCTTTGACTTCTGAGGTCCAGGGGCTCACTGTTGCCTCCTCTGGGGTATGGGGTGTACCTTCTCTCTTACCCTGACCTGCCAGGACTCTCCCACAATGGAATGAGTTGCTGGGGCACCCTCGGGGCTACTGCTTATTCACCCATGCCTGACCCCGGCTGCGACTCCCTATCCTGACTGCCAAACGCAAACCCTGGTCCCAACATCTCGGCCTGATCCTGGGCTCCTCAACTGGGAATGGCCCCTCAGTGGGCTCGGCCTCTGCTCCTGGACTGCAGAATGGGTGCAGGGCCCAGGTGACGGCTTTAACATCAGAAGAGCTTGGCTCCAAAAAAAGAGAAGAGCTGGCTCCGACCCAGCCCCTTCCCTCACTGGCCCAGGGGCCTCCAGGAAGGTGGTCAGCCTCCTGAGCACTAGTTCACACGGGGACGCTGAGTGTCGGTGTTGCTGCTGCTCCTGTGGCTGGTCTGGAGTGTCTGGGTGTCCCCAGCAGGGTCAGCGCCAACCACGTTGGGCAGTGTTGTGCCTGGGGAGTGGGCCAGGTGTTGGCAGCCTCACGTCTTGGCCACTGATGGGGAAAGTGTGGAGTCCAGTCAGGCGCTCCTGGGAGCTCAGTCAGGGCTTCACAACAGGAGGAGGCGGGGAGCCCTGGGCGTCGGCCTCCGGGCCCTCCTGTGCCCGGCAGGACCAGGCGCCAGTCTGGGTACTCAGAGCAGAGCCTTACTCTGTGCCAAATGGGGGTGGAGAGGACTGCGTGGCAGCTATACGTGGTTCGAATTCTTCAACATGTGCATTTAGCAAGTATTTACTAAGCTGCTACAGGACAGGCACCGATCTAGCGTGTGTGTGTGTGTGTGTGTGTGTGTGTGTGCGTGTGTGTGTGCGTGTGGTACAGTAGTGAAGAAATCCTCCTCCTCCTCAAGGAACTCAGAGCCTGGAAACTGAATGGTGACTGTTCAGCGTGAAATGGGCTGTGATGGGAGGAGACTAGGGTGCTCAGCTTAGAAAGACATCCCGGGGGAGGGAACCATAGGTCCGAGCCCTGAGCCTGAGAAGGGTCTTCCGTGACCAGAGGCAGGGAACAGCCTGTGCTAGAGAGGGAAGCAAGGTCAGATCAGCTGGGACAGGGTGGCGTGGCCAAGGGAACATGGGGCTGGACAGGGGGCAGGGCCGCACCCGCATCCTGCTAGCCAGGCTGGTGAGCTGTGCTGTTACCTTAGGAGGACCTGGCCCCAAGCAGGTCTGCCTCGGGCCGCCCAGCGGTGTGTGCGTTCTTGATTTGGTGCAGGAAGGATTTCACAACACTTGTCAGGTGATTTTTAGAGGACTTGTATTAAAACTGAGGACAGTGATACAAGGAAGGGCCTAGGGCCGTGGTCGGCAAACTGCGGCTCGCGAGCCACATGCGGCTCTTTGGCCCCTTGAGTGTGGCTCTTCCTAAGCCTTAGGAGCACCCTTATTAAGTTAATAACAATGTACCTACCTATATAGTTTAAGTTTCAAAAATTTGGCTCTCAAAAGAAATTTCAATCGTTGTACTGTTGATAGTTGGCTCTGTTGACCAATGAGTTTGCCGACCGCTGGCCTAGGGGAACAGCAGAGGGGCCAGGTGGGGAAATGAGCATAAGCTGGGCTGCCTCGTATTCCTTTAGGCTCATCTGTCCTTGAGGGTGGTTGGCAGATGGCATTAATCGGGTTTCCGCTATCTGTCTCCCTGAGTGGGGTGCTCTAAGCTATTTACTCTCGGGTTGGTGAGAAGTACAAACTATTTACTCTTAAGTCATTGGTCACAGAAGACAGGACTTACCAGACGGCTGCAAACTGCTTGTTTAACTGTCTGTCTTAGTTTCCCTCTTCCACTTGTCCTGGCTTCCTGGCATGCCTCACTGTGGAGTTGGCTTTCCGCCGTCTGTGAGTTCTGGGCAGGGAAGAGACCGCTTAAGAAGGAACACAGGCACCCTAGCCAGTGTGGCTCAGTGGGTAGAGTGTTGGCCCAAGGACTGAAGGGTCCTGGGTTCGGTTCTGGTCAAGGGTACATACTGTGATTGCAGCTGGGGAGTATGCAGGAGGCAACCAATCGATGTGTCTCAACCAATTGATGTTTCTCTCTGTCTCCCCCTCCCTTCCACCCATTCTCTCTAAAAATCAATGGGAAAATCTGAGAATTAACAACAACAAAAAACGAAGGAACAGCAGCTGCTGTGTCAGTTTGGAGGAAGAAGGCCAAAGGGAGGACAGAGAGAGGTGAAGGTGGCCTGAGCTGAGGTGTGGCATGGACAGGAGGGTGGATTTGAGAGCAGGTTAAGGGGTGAGGTCGCCAGGACTCGGGTGATGAGAGTGAGGGAGAAAAGAGAGGGCCAGAGTTCAGAGTTGGAAAGGGCGGAGTGGAGATCTGCCCCGTGTTAGAGTGGTTGAACTGGGGGTGCCGGTGTGGGGCAGTGTCACCCACATAAATATTTAGGAGGCAGCTGAACATATGGGTCTAGGACTCGGACTGGAGTTAGAGGTTTGAAGCCACGCATATTCAGATGGTGCGAGAAGCCCCGGGAGTGGAGAGAAAAGAGAACAGAGCCTGGCCCAGCCCCAGGCCCCCAGCCCTGGTGACCTGAGTGAAGCAACAACAGTTGAGAACAGCAGATGGAGATGTGGAGGAGAATCAGGGGGCCAGGGACATGTGTCAAGATGCCAGGGACAATCAGCGAGGGAGTGTCATTGGATGAAATGCTGGGGGTCCCCAGTAGCCTCAGTGAGAGCAATTTCAGGAACAGTGGTGAGAATCCCAAGACAGGGCTGAGGAGCCAATGGGAGGAGACGTGGACAGCTCAAGAAATTGGCCTGGCCTGGCCAATGTGGCTCAGTGGTTGAGCATTGACCTATGAACCATCAGGACAGTGATGGCGAACCTACGACACGTGTGTCAGAGGTGACACGTGAACTCATTTTTTTGGTTGATTTTTCTTTGTTAAATGGCATTTAAATATATAAAATAAATATCAAAAATATAAATCTTTGTTTTACTATGGTTGCAAATATCAAAAAATTTCTATATGCGGCACGGCACCAGAGTTAAGTTAGGGTTTTTCAAAATGCTGACACGCCGAGCTCAAAAGGTTCGCCATCACTGAACCAGGAGGTCATGGTTCGATTCCCGGGTTGTGGGCTCAATACCTAGTTTGGGGTGTGCAGGAGGCAGCCAATCAATGATTCTCTCTCATCATTGATGCTTCTATCTCTCTCACCCTCTCCCTTCCTCTATGAAATCAATAAAAATATATTTTAAAAAAGAAATTTGCCTACTAACAAGAGAGAGAAGCAGAAGGGTCATGGAGGGTGTAGTGGTCTCAGGACCCCTTTACAAATTAAAAATTATTGAGGACCCTAAAAACATTGTTTATGTGAGATATAGCTATTGACAAGATGTAGTGTATTAGAAATTGAGAAGTTTAAAATGTATTTATTAAATTAAAAATAAAAAAGAATAGCCTGGCCAGCATGGCTCAGTGGTTGAGTGTCAATCTATGAACCAGGAGGTCACGGTTAGATTCCTGGTCAGGGCACACGCCTAGGTTGTGGGCTTGATCCCCAGTGTGGGGCATGCAGGAGGCAGCCTATCAGTGATTCTCTCTCATCATTGATGTTTCTATCTCCCTCACCCTCTTTCTTCCTCTCTGTAATCAATAAAAATATATTTTATAAATCTATTACACATTAATATATTTTAAAAGAAAAAGGATTCTATATTCCAAAACAAACAAATTTAATGAAAAGAGTGGCAATGTTATAACTTTTTAATGTCTGACAATGGAAGCAGCTGGATTCTCATCTCTTCCACACTCAGTCATTTGCAAATCCACATAAATAGCTCTGCAAAACGCCACTGAATGCTCATGAGGAAATTATAGTAAAAAAACAAGTTACCTCCTACCATTATTACAAAAAAGGGGAAATTACAGTAAAAAGACAAGCAACCTCCTAGCATTATTACAAAAATACTTTTGCCCTCACAGACCTCCTGAGAAGGTTTTGGGGATCCTCAGGGGTTCCTGGGCCATTTTTGAGGACTTCTGGTGTAGGATTATTAAAAATTTTTTGTTTCTTTTCTTTCTTACTTGGAAGAATTCAAGGGTGGGTGCTGGACCTTAGGCTGCAGCATCAGGGAGTTTCAGCGGTAGCAGAGACCCCCGAAACCATCCTGTCCCTCCTTGAGGGCATCCTTCTGGAGAAGTGCAAGTGAGCAGGGAAAGTCAGCCAATTCAATCCCTGTTTATTGAGTCTACCAAGGCCCCAGGGCCCTGGGCCACCGCAGAATCACCTCCCGCCTGGCCTGGGATAAGAGTAGCTGAGAGGACGGGCCAGGGGAGGTCAGGTGTGGTCCGGCCTTAACGAAGCTCAGGAATCCACCAGGCAGACGGGCATTCCAGGTGTGGGGTTGGCTCCAGCAAAGAGGGAGCGACACAGAGTTTGGCAAGTAGCTGTGTAAAGGGAACGGGTTTGGGGGAGTCCGTTTGTGGAGGAAGTTGTAACTTGATCTTGTAGGGAAGGTGAGCTCTGTGGTAGTGTTTTTCCTCCCACGGAGGGGTCTTTGTTTTTGTTCTTTTTGTTTTGTCTGCTGAGCAGACCTTGTGTTCAGGCCTGGGTTTAAGGAGGCTGAGCTTGAGGCAGGGAAAGGTGGCTGATGGCTGCAAGGCCGGAGCCGCCTGCTGTAACATTCCAGGCAGGTGCTGGGAGGGCTGAACTGAGCCAGAACCCTGGAATGCGGGGACATCTGGCAGCCCCAGGCAAATGAGGGGCGAGCAGGAGGGAGAAGACAGGAGACCCCAGAGTTTTGTTGAGGGGCATGGACAGTACAGGGGGACATGGGTGAACACTCTGGCCTCCATGCACCCTGGAGGGCTGGCAGGCTCCTAAGGATTCTCCAGGTTGCCCCCATGGCCCCCAGGAAGGAGCACAGACCTCTGGGGGCTGTCCTGCCCTGAAGACAGTGGTAGCAGCCATGTCAGTCATCAGAAAGGAGAGGGGTGGGGGGATGGACCCAGAAAGAAGGAGACCTCCCCTCTCCAGGCCTGGCTCTGAGGAGGGTTGGGTGCTCCAGGCTGTCGCACTTCAGTGCCCAAGGACAGGTTAGGGAGGCAGTGGTCACAGGGAGAGTGTCCCTGAGGGCCACGGGCAGCGCACAGGGCCAGCTCCCGGGCATGGCTGGGGGGACCACATGCCCCAGCGTGCCCAGCACAGGCCTGGTTTGCTGCTGTTGTCCTGGAGTCATTATCACGTTCATTCTCAAAAGCGTCCAGGTCTGGACAGTCAGTTGCATGATGGCTGTAGAAACTGGGACGGAGCAGGTTGCTTTATCGGGCAGTTGTCAGGGGGTTGACCGAAGCCCCGACCAGTGCTGTCCTCTGTCCTCCTTACCCTGTATCTGCACCCTCACCCCCAGCCCAGCAGCCACTCTCCTCTGCTTCTCCCTTGTTGCCCTGGAAGAGTCCCCAGGCCCCTGCCTTCACCCCTGCCCCCTGCCCCCTGCCCCAGGCTTTCCTCGGGCTGAGGGAAAGGTGGACACATCCTGGGGCTCAGCCACAGAACTACTCTCTGGCCCTTCCCTCCTCACCTCTCCCCCCCTCCCCCGACCCCCCACCCCTTGTCTGCTTTTCAGTCCAGAAACTCCCCACTTCACTCTCCCCCACTTGGCCCTTCAGTCCCTTCCTTGGCTCAGTTCTGGATCCTGCCCCTCCCTGGGCCCCCGACCCAGCAGATGGTGGGCCCCAGGCCGAGAGCTCCCTTCCCCCAAGCGTTGCCAGGGGCCCAGCCTTCTTTGTCACACCTCACACCTCCACGCCCACGCCTCTCACCACCACCTTCACACTCCCTCCTTCTCGGGTGGTTGTCACGGCCTCCGAGGGATCCTCCTCCCCCAGTTCTGTGCCCTCCCTTGAGAGTCATTGCAATGGACAGTGCAGCTCCGGCCGGAACCCACACTGACCACCTCTGACAGCAGCAACTGGGGCCCAGGATGAGCAGCGGCTGGCCTGGCCCCCTGCTCTCTGTCCAGCCTCTCGCCACCCCCCCCCCAGGGCCCCCCCACCCCACCCCACGCTGCCTGCTGTCTCCTCCCACCTCAAGCTACTTTTGGCCACCAAGCCTTTGCTCCCCTTGCTTCCCCCTCTCCCCCCAACTTTGCCCAAGCGCTTCCACCCTCGGCACCCAGCGCGGCACCGCGCCTGCAGACCTGCGGATGCCCCGCCCCCCGCTGGCCGGCCCCTCCTCTCACCCCCCCACCCCCTGTTTTGTGCTGAGCACAACGTACTTGCAAATCTGTCCCCACTAAACCGACCTTCCCTCCCGCCAAGGGCAGGAGCTGTGTGTGTCCCAGCACGTAGCACAGCGCAGGGCCCCGCAGGAGCGCTGGGGACCTATGGGAAGTGGGGTTCAATGAGTCACCCTTCGGATCGCCATGTCTCGGACCGGGAAGATTTCACCCACAGCCCAGGGAGAATGCCCAGCTGTCTGCCCGGACTAATAGTCAATCTGAATGTTGATGCGCACAGCCCAGCACTGTGGGACCGGGGCCGCGGGGGCACGGGCAGACCACCAGCACGGGCAGCCCCAGTGGGCACCTCCCGGGGGCAGCACCGGCCCCCTCTCTCGCCCTCAGTCTGAGAGAGGCCAGGCCTAAACACACACAGAGGAAAGGCCTTTTGGCACATAGGGGGCGGGTCCGCACCCCTGCTAGTCCTCCCCACTCTGGCACTAAGCTGGAGGGTGTTAGTGATGGGGTGGGGGTGGGGGAGGAGGGAACAGTAACATATCCACCTTTGGCTCCTCTCATCCCCCACACACTACAGTCAAAGCCTCCAGCCAGGCACAGCCCTTCCGGGGCCTCGTCACCCCTGTGCCCAGTCAGGAGGTGGCAGGGGATGGGGAGTGTCTGATAGGCGGAGGCTCTGGCTGGGAGAGGTGGTGAGTCCGTGCGTGCATCCGGGTAAAAGCTGATGACAAGCGGCTCCTGTGGAGAGCCTGAGTCATCTGTCCACAGGAGGAGGCCCTCGCCCAGGGGGGTTTCCACAGGAAGGGAGACCCAGTTCCTGCTCACACGCCACTTGAGCCCGAGAGGCATGATTTACAGCGAACAGACGAACAGACGGGAGCTGACCTGACAGAAGCCTACGGCTGCCTGCGATGTGCAGGACACATTCTTGCCTTGTCTTGCACCCTTTATTCCCTCATCCTAAAAGTTTCTGCGCTGCCAGCCCAGCCTCTATAATTTGTCACTTAGATTTCAGGGCTCAGCTGAGATGCCACCTCCTCCAGGAAGCCTCCCAGACCACCAAGGCCCGACTTGGGGCCTGCCACACGTCTCTGACACCTGTGCTTTGCAGCTTTGATAGCCCTGTGCTGCTAGAATGAAAGTCCACTCACTCAGCAAGAAGAAGGCACTAGAGAGGGAAGGAAGAGGTATGTCTCCCCCATGAGGGCCTATGCAGCAGTGGGGAGTAGGGGAGGGCGTGCAGAGGAGCCAGACTTACCATGACACCCCCACCCCAGATCTTCCAGGGCCTCATAACCCGGTCAGGACATTGAACTGCGGTTTAGTTGCAAAGAAAGAGCACTGGGCTGAGATCCAGAGGGTCCAGTCTCTGTTTTTGTTTTTTAAATATGTTTTTATTTCTTTTTTAGAGAGGAAGGAGAGGGTGGGAGAGAGAAACATGGATGAGAGAGAAACATCATCGATCGGCTGCCTCCTGCACACCCACCACGGGGGATCGAGCTCGCAACCCAGGCATGTGCCCTGACCGGGAATCAAACCAGTGGCCTCTTGGGTCCTGGGTCGATGCTCAACCACTGGGCCACAGTCTCTGTTTTAAGCTCCGGGCACTTCTCCTCTCTCCGGGCCTCAAATGTAACATGAGCTTCACCAAGAATCAGTTCCCACCCAATCCCAGTGGTTCCTCTTTTCCAGGAGGGCTGTGGGCTTGGGGGTCAGAGGGACTGCGTTTGAAGCCGGAGCTCCATGTGCCCTGGAGTCCTTGGTCAGGACTCTGACCTATTTAATGTCTATTTAATGTCTCTGGTCTGCAATCTCTTCGTCTTTAAAGCAGGACTGATCATTTTAGCTGCCTCTCAGATTCTTGGGATTAGATGTGCTATTGGTGAAAAACCCTCTGTACACTTCAAAGCTCGATGTGAGTGCTGGTTATGATTATTCCACACTATTGTTTTTCACCAACACTGATTAGTTACTCGAATATCTCTAACCTCACCAGGGCACCTCCCTGTCCACTGCAGGCCCTTGGCACTCAGCGCAGAGCCTGGCTTAGCCCAGGCCCTAAGAAAATATTTGCTAAACAAATAAGTGGATACATGAGTTGACTTGGATGAATGACTACATGGATGAATGAACTCGCAATGAGCAGAGCACTGAGATCAAATCGGATTGACTGGGGTGGAGGGAGAAAGGGAAGGGGAGGAGGCAGAGGAGGAAGGGAGTACCCCGGGCTGCCCAGGCTCTTCCATGCTGGGGAGCGTGAACAAAGAAAGGTGGCTGGGGCGGGGGTGGGGGGTGGGGGGTGGGGGGGCGGGGGGGGCGTGGGGCGGATGACAGAAGACCACCTTGGGGCAGCGAGAGGAGGCTGCTTCAGAATCTGCCTGGGCTGGGGCCTCACAGGTGGCTCCTCTGTGGTCAGTGCCTTCTCCTGCCGCTCACGGCCTCTGTCCGGCCCGCAAGCCAGGAGAGGGAGGAGGAAGGAAGGCTGAAGCCAAGCCATTCTGGTTTGTTTACCAACAGCACAGTCCTCCAGGGTCATGACACAGTGAGGCATCTGACCCGGCTAAATATATCTCCTCCGCTGGCAGGGACCACACAGCCGGCCCCTGAAGGCCAGCAAAACACCCGCCTAGCCCTCTGGGTTGTGCCCTGGGCCTCCTCCTGACTCCAGGGCCCCAGGCCCCCAGGGAGCCAACGGCCAATGGGATCTAAAACAAACACAATTCCTGGCTGAACCCAGGCAGATAGTTTCGTTTGGACAGAGTCAGGGGACTCATCGGGGGGAAAACACTAGTGGTTAAGCAGTTAGGACAAGCCAGTGGCACATCTCCCTCCGATGGCATGTTTGCAGTCATTACAAACGTTTAGGAAGAGTATTTACTAACGTTAGGAAAACATCTTACTGTCTTTACAGGACGCTCTTAACATCCTATATGATAAAAAGCTTAACATGCAAATCGACCGAACTGCCGAACAGCGGAATGACCATCCGGATGACCATCTGGGACCACGCTATGACACCCACTGCTGCCAGGCCAGCCAAGGTGGGTGCGAGGCGATTGGTCAGGGGCTGGCCATCGCCTCACGATCGCCCGCAGAGGGAGGCCCAGGCCACTGACCAGCGGACTGCAGCGGGTGGGCAGGGCGGGGCCTCCCTCTGCGAGGGAAGCCCATCCCCGTGCTGGTGGGAAGCTGGTGCTGGCAGCTGGGGGAAGGAAGGCCTACTCTTTTTTTTTTTTAACATTTTAAAACCATTTATTTTGTGCGTGAAATGGTTATTAACAAATCTATATAAGCTTAGGATTCCAATTAAAGAAGTGTTTTCATGAAAGCTCAGGGCTCAGTTGTATGTCATGTAGCGGGGAGTAGCACTGAATTTGGCATAGGACTTAATGACCTTATTTACAGCTTCCAAGAAATCCTTCTCAGCAGCTATTTTTCGCCAGGGTCTGATGGCAAACATACCAGCTTCTGTGCAGACACTTCTAATCTCAGCACCAGTGCTATTTGGACACAGTCATGCTAACAATTCAAATCTGATATCTCTTTCAATACTCATTGAACGCGCATGGATTTTAAAAACATGAGTCCGACCCTCTAGATCAGGTAAGCTAAATTCAATCTTCCTGTCCAGTCTCCCTGGCCTCATCAGTGCTGGATCCAAAGTGTCAGGTCTGTTAGTGGCCAGCAGTACTTCAATGTTGCCTCGAGGATCAAAACCATCCAGCTGGTTGATCAATTCCAACATCGTTTTCTGTACTTCATTGTCACCTCCAGCACCATCAAAACGAGCCCCTCCAATAGCATCAATTTCATCAAAGAAGACAAAGCAGGTTTTTTTTGTTCTGGCCATTTCAAAGAGCTCTCGAATCATTCGTGCCCCCTCACCGACATATTTTTGTACAAGTTCAGATCCAATAACTCAAATGAAGTAAGCATCAGTCCTGTTAGCAACTGCCCGAGCACAGAGTGTCTTGCCTGTACCCGGTGGACCAAAGAGCAGCACGCCTTTGGGAGGCTTAATGCCAAGGTTAACAAACCTCTCTGGATGAAGTAGAGGGGTTTCAGCTACTTCTCGAAGTTTCTCCATCTGTTCCTTACAGCCACCCACATCACTGTATGTGACATCAGGTTTGCCTCTACCTGCATCATGGTAACTGTTGGGCCAATCTTAGGAGGCAGTGGAATGTGAATCTGATACTTATTTCTGTCCACACCAACTCTCAGCCCTTCTTCAATGTCAGTAGGTGCTACCTGATCACTGAGGTCCACCACAAACTTGGCAAACTGCTTCACGCTGATAATGTACTTTGGGTCCTCTGAATCAGCATTGATTATCTTTGTACATCTCGCAACCTGCAAAGGCTGTTCACTCTGGAGTGTTTGCTTATCCTCAGCCAAAGCCCAGAGTGCTGGTGGGGCCAGGCCAGTGTCAGACTCTTTAAAACCAGTGAGCTCATTAATTTTCTTGAGAAGTTGTTGAATGTCATCTTCAACCTGCTTGATCTGCCTAGAGTAAATGCTCTGTCCATAAGTTTTCAGCAAGGCAATATCACCCTCATCCAAAGCTCGGATAGGCTTGTCCTCCTTCTCCTCCTCTTTGGTTTTCCGCTGATCTGAACCGAGGTAATCGGCATTTTAGGAGATGCAGCTGCCTCAGCTCCGTAGTAATTACACAGCCTGGAAGGCCTACTCTTGCATGAATTTCATGCATTGGGCCTCTAGTTACTACATAATGTTAAGAGAAAAAAAAGAAGCATACAAAGTTAGATCATAGTATGAATAAAATCATGAATTCTAAAAAGCATAGAAATGTGTCTGGAAGAAATCACCAGAAACTGTCAACACAGTTTGCCTCCCAGCGGGGAGAAGTGGGGGCCAGGGAATGGGATGGGAGAGAGATTTTCTTCTTATGCCCTTTCGTATGTTTTTGATTTGTACTTTGCAAATGTACTACTTGTTCATAAGTAAATATGTCAAGTATATAATAAAATAAAATGCAGATCTGCAAAAGAAAAGATATATGGCCCTGGCTGGCATGACTCAGTGGTTAGAGCATCGACTTGCACACTGGAGGGTTGCAGGTTCGATTCCCAGTCAAGAGCGTGTACCTGGGTTGCAGGTTTGATCCCTGGCCCCTACGGGAAGCAACCAGTTAATGTATCTTTCTCACATCGATGTTTCTCTTTCTCTCTTTCCCTCATTCCTCTCTAAAAATCAATGGAAAAGAATATCCTCAGGTGAGGATTTAAAAAAAAAGCAAAAGAAAAGGTATATGCACGAAGAGGTGCTAGGAATAACCCTCAGAGGTAGACAGCACTTATGGGCCATGCAGGGTGCTCCCTTTCCCACCAGAGGGGAAGGTGGCCCTATGCCCAGGTGAACCAGAACACAGGCCTGCAAGCTGGAGCAGGGGTCTATCCATGCTCAGAATCTAATTTGAGACATACCTGCCTTAAAATATCTCCCTGTGGCATCTGAAATTCCAGCCCATGCCTTTGCCTGAAGTACAACTTCTCTAAAGCCCCCAGGAAAACATTAAGGTGAGGGGGTGGGGAAAGGGGGTCCTAATATATGGTGACAGGAGAAGATTTGACTTTGGGTGGTGGGCACATGGTATAACATATAGATCTTGTAACATAGAAACCCACACCTGAACCTATATGTTCATGTGGAGCAATGTCACCCCAATAATTTAATTTTTGAAAAAGAACTAAAAATAATAAAACCATTAAGGTGAGGGGGTTGTTAACATGTTATCATTTTGTCATGTGAACTGAATTGATATAGGGAGACACACTGTAAGAAAGCTTTGATAGTGGGAAAATCTTACTTTCTTCCTTGTTTTTGAGTTTTTTCTCAATTCTCCTTAAAAACATATGCTTCTTTATGACTAGTGCTTATTATAACTATATATAAAGTAACTCATGGTCAAGTAGAAGTTTTGGAAAATACAGAATGGCATAATGAATTAAAAATGCATTCACAATATCAGACATATGTCGTAGCAATATCTTTACCAATACATCTCTTAGGACAGAAAAAAAAACCCATCAACAAAACAACAAGAAAGCCCACTGCATGGGAGAACATATTTGCCAATGTTATATCTGATAAGAGTTTAATCTCAAAAATTTATAGGTAACTCATACAACCTAACAAAAGGAAGATAAACAATCCAATCAGGAGAAACCAAGACGGCGGCATAGGTAAACACCGGAGATTGCTGCCTCGCACAACCACTTCAAGAATACAACTAAAAGACGGAACGGACATCATCCAGAACCACAGGAAGGCTGGCTGAGGGGAAATTCTACAACTAGAAGGAAAGAGAAAAGCATATCGAGACTCAGAGGAGGTGCGGTGCGGAAGTAAAATACAAAGGTGCGGAGGCGCATGCAGAGAGGGCTGGCAGCTGAGGACACGATTGTCTTTTTCAATCGGGAGGGAGTCTGAAGCTCTGAGCTCCAGTTCCGGGCTAGTCTCTGGGGACCCAGACTCATACGGGAGAAACAGGACTGTCTGGCATAGGTCGGAACTCGAGGGCAGCTTTCTCTCGGAGGCACTCACAGCGATTGCCGGGGCCTCGAGGGCAGGACTGAGAGCAGCCATAACTGCTTGCTCCACCCCAGCCCTTTGTAATCTGAAAATTACTTAACAAACTGCAGTTGGCCCAAGGCCCCAGGGCAACTTGCATTGCTTTACAGCTGGCTTCTGCTGGGTAGCCTCAGGCAGAGGCTAGATTGGCACCTCCTTAGATCCAAGAGCCAGTGTACCCAGTGGTCAGAGTGGGACCATCCAATTACAACTCCTCATATCCATAAGGGACACACTCAGGGGGCAGACTCAGTGAGTGCCAAAGCCCCACTGAAGAAAGTCTTGCCCCATAAGGGTGTCTTCAGCACAGAAGTTCTCCCACCATAGACACAGCTGATTCTCACAGCCAATTGGCCTGGAGGTCAATTCCTCCCAGTGATACCTACAACAATCAAGGCTTAACTACAACAAGACTGTGCACAAAGCCCACAGGGGGTGCACCAAGAGTGTCTACCTCAGGTAATTGGGGAAGCTGAGCCACTGGGCCCTATAGGACACCTAGCACAGAAAGCCACTCTATCGACATAGCGAAGCATAAAAAATGCGGAGACAAAGAAACAGGACACAAATGGCAGAAATGGAGGAAAGCAAACTACTGGATATAGAGTTCAAAACCACACTTTTAAGGTTTTTCAAGAATTTTCTAGAAACCGCCGATAAACTTAATGAGACCCTCAAGAAATCTAGTGAGGTCCTCGAGGTTGTGATAAAGGACCAACTAGAAATTAAGCATACACTGACTGAAATAAAGAATATTATACAAGCTCCCAACAGCAGACCAGAGGATCGCAAGAATCAAGTCAATGATTTGAAATACGAAGAAGCAAAAAACACCCAACTGGAAAAGCAAAATGAAAAAAGAATCCAAAAATACGAAGATAGTGTAAGGAACCTCTGGGACAGCTTCAAGCGTACCAACATCCGAATTATAGGGGTACCAGAAGGAGAGAGAGGGCAAGATATTGAAAACCTTTTTGAAGAAATAATGACAGAAAACTTCCCCTACCTGGTGAAAGAAATAGACTTACAAGTCCAGGAAGCGCAGAGAACCCCAAACAAAAGGAATCCAAAAAGGACCACACCAAGACACATCATCATTAAAATGCCAAGAGCAAAAGACAAAGAGAGTATCTTAAAAGCAGCAAGAGAAAGACAGTCAATTACCTACAAGGGAGTACCCATAGGACTGTCAGCTGATTTCTCAACAGAAACTTTGCAGGCCAGAAGGGAGTGGCAGGAAATATTCAAAGTGATGAATACCAAGAACCTACAACCAAGATTACTTTATCCAGCAAAGCTATCATTCACAATTGAAGGTCAGCCGAAACCGGTTTGGCTCAGTGGATAGAGCATCGGCCTGCGGACTGAAAGGTCCCAGGTTTGATTCCGGTCAAGGGCATGTACCTGGGTTGCGGGCACATCCCCAGTGGGAGATGTGCAGGAGGCAGCTGATCGATGTTTCTTGCTCATCGATGTTTCTAACTCTCTATCTCTCTCCCTTCCTCTCTGTAAAAAATCAATAAAATATATTAAAAAAAAAAAAAAGAATTGAAGGTCAGATAAAGAGCTTCACAGATAAGGAAAAGCTAAAGGGGTTTGTCACCACTAAACCAGTATTATATGAAATGCTGAAAGGTATCTTTTAAGAAGAGGAAGAAGAAGAAAAAGGTAAAGATACAAATTATGAACAACTAATACACATCCATCAACAAGTGAATCTAAAATCAAGTGAATAAATAATCTGACGAACAGAATAAACTGGTGATTATAATAGAATCAGGGGCATAGAAAGGGAGTGGACTGACTATTCTTGGGGGGAAAGGGGTGTGGGGGATGCGGGAAGAGACTGGACAAAAATCGTGCACCTATGAATGAGGACAGTGGTGGGGGGGGTGAGGGCAGAGGGTGGGAGGGGAACCGGGTGGAGGGGAGCTATGGGGGAAAAAAAGAGGAACAACTGTAATAATCTGAACAATAAAGATTTAATTAAAAAAACAAAACAAACAAACAAAAATCCAATCAAAAAATGGACAAAGGACCTAAATAGACACTTTTTGAACGAGGACATACAGAAGACCAAGAGACATATGAAAACATGCTCAAATTCACTCATCACCCGAGAAATGCAAATCAAAACGACAATGAGGTACCATATCATACCTGTCAGAATGGCTATCATCAACGAATGACAAGCAAGAATGTGGAGAAAAGGGAACCTTCGTGCACTGCTGGTGGGAATGCAGACTGGTGCAGCCTCTGTCGAAAACAGTATGGAGTTTCCTCAAAAAATTAAAAATGGAACTCCCATTTGACCCAGTAATCCCACTTCTAGGAATATATCCCAAGAAATCAGAAACACCAATCAGAAAGAACATATGCACCCCTACGTTCATAGCAGCACAATTTACAATAGATAAGATTTGGAAGCAACCTAAGTGCCCATCAGCAGATGAGTGGAATAAAAAATTGTGGTACATCTACACAATGGAATACTATGCTGCTGTAAGAAAGAACTCTTACCATTTGCACCAGCATGGATGGACCTGGAGAGCATTATGCTAAGCGAAATAAGCCAGTCAGAGAAAGATAAATATCATATGATCTCACTCATCTGTGGAATATAATGAACAAAAACTGATGGACAAAAATGGATCCAGAGACACAGAAGCATCAAACAGCCCTTCAAACTTCAGAGGTGGGTGGGTGGGCTAAGAGAGCCACCAAAGAACTTGTATGCATATAAGCATAACCAATGGACACAGACAATGGGGGTGGTAGTGAAGGCCTGGGGGGTGGGGGGGTGGGGGTGGATGCGAGTGCTGGGAGAGGTCGATGGGGGAAAAAGGGGACATATATAATACTTTCAACAATAAGGAACAAAAATAATAATAAATTAAAATAAAGAAAAAAATGCATTCACAGTTTCACCACCAGGAAAGTTGACTTCCTTTTCATTCTCCCTCTTAACGACTTGACTGAAAAACCTGCATTGAAGTTGAGAAGCTCTGCTTTACTCGATTACTCCCTCGAAATAGATCTCGAACAGTAGAATGGCTGGGTCAAAGGGCGTGTATATTTCTAAAATTCTTGACACATATCATCAAGTTGTCCATATAAGATTATCACTTTACATTCCCACCCTGGCATCTGGGTGCATGAGGCCTAGAGCTTTTGCAATTTGGGAGAGCCCTCTTTAAGAATAAGAATACAGATAGCTGGTTTGGCTCAGTGGTTGAGGGTTAACCTAAGAACCTGGAGGTCATGGTTCAATTCCTGGTCAGGGCATATGCCTGGATTGCAGGTTTGATCCCTGGCCCCAGTCGGGGTGCATGTTGGAGGCAATCAATCAATGTGTCTCTCTCACATGGATGTTATGTTTCTCTCCCCCCCCCCCCCCCCCCGCTTCCCTTCCACTCTTTCTAAAAATCAGTGGAAAAAATAACCTTGGGTAAGGATTAACCAATCAAATAAACAAGAAAACCCAGCCTCACAGAAATACCCAGAATAATGTTTGACCAAATAAAATTAACCATCATAGTAACTTTTGTGTACTCTCTCATTTTTAAAAAAATATATTTTATTGATTTTTTACAGAGAGGAAGGGAGAGGGATAGAGAGCTAGAAACATCGATCAGCTGCCTCCTGCACACCCACTACTGGGCATGTGCCCGCAACCAAGGTACATGCCCTTGACTGGAATCGAACCTGGGACCCTTGAGTCCACAGGCCGATGCTCTATCCACTGAGCCAAACCGGTTAGGGCAACTCTCTCATTTTTTAAAGGACTGACAAACTGTTTTCCAAGGCACATGCAGCATTTTTATCTCCACAAGGAATGAATGAGTTCAATTCTCCACATCCTCATCAACATTTGTCTTTTTTATTTCAGGCATCCTAGTGGGTGTGAAGGGCTGCATATTCTTTTCTTTTTAAATATATTTTTATTGATTTCAGAGAGAAAGGGGGAGGGAGAGAGAGAGATAGAAACATCAATGATGAGAAAGAATCATGATCGGCTGCCTCCGGCACACCCCACACTGAAGATCAAGCCCTCAGCTCAGGCATGTGCCCTGACCTGGAACGGAACCGTGACCTCCTGGTTCATAGGTCGATGCTCAACCACTGAGCCAAGCTGGCTGGGCAGGGCTGCATATATTTAATTGCCTTTTCAAGAATAATGATATTGCACGGTCACTTTCTGTAAAAAGACTAGGAAGAAAATGTCTTTTTATAGCATGTTTCATATTTATTTTTTATTATTGAGAGTTTTGGAAAGTGTGCTCGTGCCACCTCTGTAACTTTGCCCGCGATGCCTGTTCAGGCTAGGCTTGCTCACTGACCTCATAGACATGGCTTCCCTCGCTGCTCTGGTGCCCCCAACCCGGCCAGTTCGTGGGGGGCTTCTTGGCCAGAAAGCCTGGGTCAAGGTGGAACAGTGTTCAGATCATTCTCCTTGGGGTTGACAATGGAGTCTGGACACTGGCTTATCACTGGGGGTCGAAGAATAGCCCCAGGACCCCCTCTTCCAAGGCCTGAGTGGGTCCTCGAGGCTGGAGCAGTACTCCTGCCACCTGTGCACCGAGGGCCCATGCAAAGTGAGGTGTCCAAAGCTTAAATACAATGTTTCACAGCAAATCAGCCTCTGATCCCACCAGAATTTTTTGATAAGCTTATCTGCTTATATCTCCCCCCAACTCCTTCATTTAAAAACAAATTTCAGCCAATCTGACAGGAAAAGCTTAGAATCTTCATTGTTGTTTTATTTTGCATTTCTTTCATTATTAATGAGGTTGAACATTTAAGATTATTACCCATTTGCGTGTGTGTGGGGGCACACACACACTTTCTATTCATATACAAGCCCAGCACATAGAAGGTACTTAATCAATCAATCAATCTTGAGTAAATACATTTGCCAAGTTTCCTTTGGGATGTTGTGTCTAACAGCTGTCCATTTAAATCTGTTCTTTTCTTCCATCATTATATGGTAGCCTCCTTTGCAGTTAAGCAGGTCAAAAGTTCTCTCTGATAGAATGTGAGCCAAAGTACTGTGAGCCATTTAAGGGTCTAACTTTTTATTATATTTTTATTTTTTGTGAATCCTCACCCAAGGATATTTTTTAGAGAGAGTGGAAGAAAGAGAGGAGGGAGGGAGAGAGAAACATTTATGTGAGAGAGACACATGGATTGGTTGCCTCCCGTTTGTACCCAGACGGGGGGCCAGGGATCAAACCTACAACCCTTCCATGTGCCAGTCAACGCTCTGACCACTGAACCAAACAGGCCAGGGCAAGGGTCTAACTCTTAAGACAGCAGGTGAGCCTCCTCCCCGTCTTCCTCCTTCCTATAAGGTATTTCCGGAAACCAGCATTGACCATGCAGATGCGGACAATGCATGGACATGGCAGAGAAACAAGATGGAACCTGAAACGATGGTGTAGAACAGATACAAATTCAAACTCTTATGTTGAGAAGGCTACAGGCTAATTCTTCCTATAACACTTTAAGTTGAACTTTCCCAACATCTGGAGCCTTCCCAGAGAAGCAGAACCAAACTGTGTTGTCAACCTGAAGCATAGTAACCTCTATTTTGTAAAACTGCTGTTTGAAATTCTCTGCTATTTAGATGGTCCCTTGTTCTGTGAGTCAACTCTGCTATTTTTAGACGGTCCCTTGTTCTATAAATTAACTTTGCTTTTTAGCTTCTATAAACATACGCTTCACACTTGCTTGAATAATAGGGAAGATAAGCTTAGCTGTCTGACCTTGTAGGCTAGTCATCTAACGTAAGGGACTGATACTCCCATGCTCTCATGCCAGGTGTTTTTTCAATTCACTGAATAGAACCATACTCAAGGCTACAGGCTCCCTGTGAGATATCTACTAAGCATACATAAGGCTCTTTTATAAAAAGAAAACTCCTTCCTTGTTGCTTTACTCAGAATTTGAGAGGCATATTCCTCTGAGCCTGCCAGCGTAATAAAGCTGTGTAACTCCATTTCTCTAAGCGTTGCTTGGTTTTTCTCTGGTCTTCTATAACATCGTGAGAGAGATATGGATTTATATCTTACTGAGCCACTGCATTTTAGGCTCTCTGTTACACAACGTGTGTTACTCTAATGTAAGCAGTGATATGATTTGGTCAGAGGATTTATGGCCCAACCAGTGTGAGAAAGCATAGGGACCTGGACCTGGGCATGAAATTACCAGGTGGCCAGGAGGCCAAGTTGAGACCAGGTGGACAAAGGAACTAGAGAAAAAACGTCACCACTTCTCCACTCCCTTCTCAGAAACAGAGCTACCTGGTTTTACCTCCCTTTTAGCTTCACCACCTGCTTAAACAACAGACCCGCAGCACAGCTGGTCAGGGCTTGTCGTTGAAGGACGGCCTAAGGTGTCAGTAATGAGCAGGCTGCCATCTTGCCCCCACAGCACAGGTGCAAACATACCAGGCAGCACAGCTGGAAAAGGGAGTCACCCAACACTGAAATGGAAAATTCCACAAGCCTGCCTTTTTCAAAAAAGCTCACTTTTTCGCACAGCTTGCTTCGTCCCCCGCGTGTAAAAGCAGCCAAGCAGAGCCAGCCCCTGACCTAGCTCAGAGGCCCTGCCTCTCCTCTGTGTGCCTCCCTGGTGCTGGAGCGTAAGCTTAATAACACCTGCCTGGGAATTTCTCTCGGGTTTCCTCTTTATTTCCATCTTGGAAACCCAAGTACCCCAATGTCAATAGCAAGTGTCCACCTGCAGTTAGTCCCCAGGGATGACCGCCTGTTCCCATGATGGTGAAGCACGGAGGAGGGAGGAAGGCCAGGAGGTCAGCTTCAATGACACTGGCCTTTGAGATCACCTGTTCTATTGTCCCCGCTCTCACTGAATGATGGACTATAGTTGCTTACAATGCCTTCAGATTGCCTTCCAGTAGAGAGCGTGCACCAGCCTATTGCCTAGACCCCTTGGCAGACCTGTTCCCAGGTATTAAAATTTATAAGTGGAAAGAGAGAGAGAGAGAGAGAGAGAGAGAGAGAGAGAGAGATTGATTTAGTGAACTGGTTCAAACCAGAACATGCCTATCTAGAACACTTGGCTTACCTAGAACACTAAGGTACTGGAGTACAACAGAGGACCAGAAGGCAGGGCTGACAGAGGCAGGCACTGAGCTCAATTACTTTATTCCTAGGAGATCCCACAATTCCTCCTTCAGAATACCTTTCATTGGTTCAGAAGTTCTGAATTAGGTAACACACTGCAGTTGCACAGGTCCTATTGAAAGCAGACTAAATTGCAGCAGTGTAGCTGTCAGCATCATTTAGTGTTAGACATATGACAGTCATATCATAGGGGACCTGACCACCGGACGCTCACATGACCCAGGTCCTCAGGAAAAAATATGTTCTGTATGGTTTGTTTAAGCAATGACATTAAAAAAACTCTATTCTGGTCAAGGGCACATGCCCAGGTTGCAGTCTCGGTCCCCAGTGGGGGGCGTGCAGGAGGCAGCCAATCAATGATTCTCTCTCATCATTGTTGTTTCTATCTCTCTCTCCCTCTCCCTTCCTCTCTGAAATCAATTAAAAAAATACATTATTTAGTATATATATTAAAAATATATGTATAATATATATATTAACGAGAGTTCTAACCAAGATAAATCCTGGTGCTTCAAAGAATTAAATGTCAGCTCTCTGAAAGACTTAGCTATTCAGAAAAATTCTGGATAACAGTTTATGCTGCTTTTTCCAAATCCATTGGGCTGAGTGCAAACTGAGACCACGGTGCTGCACTACCCCCAAACCCCTGCCCCCTCCCGCAGACTGCCCTCAGACATTCCCAGGCCAATGGCATCATGACTTTTCAAGGGTGTGTCAACAACAATTACCAACCCGAGGTGGGGAGAGAGATTTTATTCAGCTGAACAGTTTGCAAACCCAGGAAGCACAGCCTCAGGTGGAAACTGAAAGTGCACTCCACCAAGACAGAGGGAAGGCTGCCTTTTATGGGGGAATTTCCCTGCCCAGATCCCCAAGTGGAAATGAAGCATCTACATTTGTACAGTTCCAATTGGTCCAAGTTGTGCTGTTCTGAATGGTCCTTATGGAGCAGTTCTGTGTAGCTGGTAGAGATGCAAATAAGGCTATAGTTGCGCAGTTCTGATTGGATGGCAAGTCTCAGTAGAAAGCGGAAACTGGGAACTCCCTGATAAGGGTTGACTCAGGAGGCAGGAGGCTGAAAGCTCAGGGTATGGCTTTTCCCTGCAGTGCAGACCTCTGTCAGCAATGGCTGTCAGACTCTGGTTACAAACTTGAGCCCAGTTAACCATGGGGAGTCCTTCATGGTAGACATCTTCCTTCTCAAGTTTCACAGGTGCAAGGGGTGGAGCTGCCCGGGCTGTTCAGGACCCCTCACCTGGGAAATGGGAAGGAAGCCCCTTCCCTCTCCTCTGGTAGCAGGCATAGGCAAGGGGGGGCCTGACTCAGGTGGAGTTTGTGGGTGGGTGCTGGTGGCAGTGAGGGGTGAGACATCCTCCCAGAGAGCTGCTCTGGGGGCCGTCAGCCGTCTGGGGGCTTAGAAAACTCCCTGCTGGCTCCTTTGACCCTCTGTGTCCCTGCTTCCTTCTCCCTCACAGGCTGCCGGCCTAAGCCCAGTCCAGGTGAGACCCAGAGAGGCCACCGAGCCTTGAGGCCAGGTTATTTCTTCTTGAGCTTTGGGACCCAACACAATGAGATCCCACCAGCGGGTGGGCAGCGGCACAGGCCCTGCAGGGCTGCTCCCAGGAGCACATTCCCCTGCACTTCGGGAAGGAACTCTTACCTCCGAGGAGGGAATTAGGAGTTGGGAAGCCTCCCACTCAGGGATCTTTGTTTCTCTCACTCAGGGTGCCAAGAACTGTGGACCAGGGACCGTGGGAAACATATCATCTTGAGCTTTGTAACTTCCCATGTCCAGTCCTGCTTTTACTTCGTACCCTTATTTTGATGAGCAAGAAAACCCATAAGTAAATAGAGAAGTAAAATACTCATTTGGGGCAGTAGCTAGTGGGGAACCAGGAGTTCAACATGGAGCAGAGGGCCCAGCCAGTTTGGTTCAGTAGTTAAGCTTCGGCCCATGGACTGAAGGGCCGCGGGTTCTATTCCAGTCAAGGGCACGCACCTGGGTTGCAGGCTCAATCCCTGGCCCCAGTTGAGGTGCATGTGGGAGGCAAGCATTCCATGTGTCTCAAACCAAAAAACCAAAACAAAGTGAGATCATAGGAAAAGGCCAGAGGCCTGGTGATAAGGGAGGCACCCAGCTTCCTCAGGGCCCTCAACACCCAGGAAGTGGGCCTCATGCATGTCTTCCCTCCTCCTCCTTTTCCTTCTCATCTTTCCTTCTACCTCCTCTATCGCCCAGCCCTGGGGGCTGCCACCTGGGATTAGCATCTCCATAGCCCAGTCCTGGCACTGTTTGCCCAGACATTTCTTGGGTGCAAATGGGTAGGTCATTCCCATAAGGACTGAAATAGCCCAAGCACCTGCATCCAGAGTCCTTAGGAGCCTCCATGTGGGGGCCTCTCCCCCGGGCAGGTGCCTTGCTTAGCACCAGTTACTACCATAGAGCAAGTGCCTGGGCCCAAGGTTTCAAGATAGCCAGAGGCACTGCTTTCTCTAGAAGGGACTCTGCCCTCCACATTTAAGTGGTTTGAATGAGCATCATGAAGATGGGGAGCCGACACCGACCACGGCTGCCTCCCAAATTGCACGGCCTCACCACACTCCGGCAGCCTCAGAGAAGCATGGAGAGCAGCCAAGTTTCTCCATGTCTCGAGAAGGGCTCAGGAATTCACTCAGAAAGACTGGCCCTGAGGAGTCTGGTGGTCGTGATAAGAAGACAAGCAGCAGGAAACAGTGACTCCAGGGATCACAGACCCTCCGGGGAATGCCAGCAATTACAGAGGCTACCTCTTGGTGGAGGCCACACAGGACAGAGAGACAGCAGATAAGAGACCCTTTCTTGTACCTTATATGTCTAACAGAGGTGCTGCCCAGGGGAGAAAGGTGATGGAGAAAATCATGGATTGACAGTTTTTTTTGAAATTTTATGTTTGAGTCAAACTCATGATATGTGCCAGGGAGCAAGATCTCAAATGCTCTATGAATTAACAGTTAAAAAAAACAAAAAACCCAAACAAACAAAAAACCCCTGAGAAAACACATATGGGACTGAATTTTCCTGGAGATGCTAAGATTTCATTTTCTGTCATTAGGTGGATTAAGACGAAAAACAGGAAAAATAAAGTTGTATTTCCCACACAGGGCTGCCTGGCTGGGGTGGGGGCAGAGGTCAGTTTATTCTGACTGGCGGGGCTGGAGGGTGCTCTAAAGCCCTGTAATTCCAGGTGTGGCCCAAGCACTAGCAGCAAGGCCATCACTTGGGATGTGCTGGAAATTCAGTCTTAGATCTCATCCTAGACCTTCCAAAACTGAATCTGCATTTTCAGAAGATTCCCAAGTAATTCATATGCATATAAAAGTTTGGGAAGCATTGCTTAAGGAATGATTCAGAGGTTTCTTTTTTTCCCCCCTCTCTCTCTCTTACAGCTAAACTCCACCTAAAATCTTTACCTGCAGTAGGAGAAAGCAAAGCTGCTCTAGTCCATTTGGGAGACTCATGGCCCCTTAGCTCAGTGATGGCGAACCTATGACATATGTGTCAGAAGTGACACGCAAACTCATATTTTTGGTTGATTTTTCTTTGTTAAATGGCATTTAAATATATAAAATAAATATCAAAAATATAAGTCTTTGTTTTACTATGGTTGCAAATATCAAAAAATTTCTATATGTGACACGGCACCAGAGTTAAGTTAGGGTTTTCCAAAATGCTGACACGCCGAGCTCAAAAGGTTCGCCATCACTGCCTTAGCTCATCACTCATGACAACCCTTGGGGCACATTTGAGGATCTCTGAAATGCCAGAGGCCAGCTAAAACCCACTCATCTTGCCCAAGCTCCTCAGTTTGGTATTTATTTTATGTATGTATGTATGTATGTATGTATGTATTTATTTATTTATGTTTGTTAATCCTCACCTGAGGATATTTTTCCATTGATTTTTAGAGAGTGGAAAGGAGGGGGAGAGACAGAGAAACATCCATGTGAGAGGGACACATTAATCGGTTGCCTCCTGCACACATTCCAACCAGGGCCTGGGATCAAACCTGGACCGAGGTATGTGCCCTTGACCGGAATAAAAACCGGGACCCTTCAGTCCCCAGGCCGATGCTCTATCCACTGAGCCAAACGAACTAGGGCTTCCATTTGGTATTTTATAAAAATATGTTTTTATTGATTTTAGCGAGAAAGAAACACGGACATGAGAGAAACACCCATCGCCTGCCGTCTGCCCGTCCCCTGCTGGAGATGGAACCTGGGCATGTCCCCTGACCTGGAATTGAACTGGCAACCTCTTGGTGTATGGGATGATGCTCAACCAACTGAGCCACACCAGCCAGGGCCTCGGGAGCTAAGGAACTGTTTCTAATGGCAGGTGATATGCTGTGGGGACCAAAGCAAGGGTGTGTGGACTGCATCTGAAAGCCAGCAGTGAGGCTTCCTGGATGGAACAGGCTGGCAGATACCAGGGCAAGGCTGCACAGAAAAACCCAGCTCATTGCTCAGTGCGGACTACCAGCCTCCTTGCCCAGCCCAACCCTCAGGACCAGAGAGACCCACACAAGTCCCAGGTGGGTCTCCAGAGTCCTGGGTGCTTCAACAAAGCTCTAGGCACAGAAATTGATAGTAAGCCTAGTGCAGGCCCTGCATTTCCAGGATTGCTCTGACAGATCCAGTCTTCAAACCCCCTGACCTAGGACTCCCAGAGCTGGCCCCTGTGGCAAGGTGAGCCTGTGGCTGAAGGGTCGGCCCTCACTGTGATGGAGCCCACACCTGCACTCTAGGACTTGTCTTCTTGTAGCTGGGTGGGAGCCCTCCCAGCTTTTCTGTATGTTAAGGGACCGGCCCCCTGGTTCATAAGGTAAACTAGCTCTCACATGGGAGATGGACAAGTTTTCAGAAAGTGGGGTAGACAGGGCATGAATCGTAACTTTGGGACTGGAAATTGTTAGAGTTTGAAACCTTCACTTTTAAGATTCAAGTTCCATCCCCCTACCCTCAGGTAAGGGAGGGACAGGTAAGAAGGCACATTAAGGCTATTGGCTGTTTCTTCAGGGATTGAATTAAAAATGGCTGAAAGGGGTGTATGGTCCCATGTTTGGGGTCAGAGGAGAATGGAAGGCTCTGATCCAAAACTTAACATGCTTTTCTGGAGAACACTAGCCTATCACGTCTGGGCAAAGCTGTGCAGGGATCTCAGAGCTGCCAGATCCCCAGAGGCAGCCGTGCGGCCTTGGCAAGGCTCTGGCAGGATTGTCAGGGGCCTTGCTGAGTAGTAATTGGAGAGAACCCATCCTAGTGGGCTTGTTGACTAGAAGCCACAGTGGTGATGACAGTAGGGCAAAGTTAGTTGGGAAACTGACACTGGTTTGTTCTGTGAGGCCTTGGTCAAGTTTGCCAGCAAGAACAAGACCCAGCGTACCTGACAGTGCTACTGGAGATCAACAAAATGAGAAGGCTGGACCTTGTGACTGTGAGCAGCAGGTGCCCAAGAGCCAGCCCACCTATCCCGGGTGTGCAGGGTGAGCCAAAGCTCGGAGGCCACACTGTCAGCAAACTTGGGAACAGTGTGAGCCCTGCTCAAAGGTGATGCAAGAGCATGCCAGTGTTTTAGCTCAGAGAAACATCAACTGCCAGTCCAGGCTGGGAACTCACTCTTTTTCCAACTGATCAGAGAGCCGTTTTCAAAGCCTGGATGTCTTTGGAATTCCCAGTAACCTATTTCACTGTTTTCTTTCGTGATTCTTACAAGCACAGCTAACCTTGAGAATACTGAATTCCTGTCGCAGTATGTTTTATAGCATATAGCAGGTCCTCGAGCAAAGATGTTTCATTATAAGGTTGAAGAGGAAAAAAGGACTCCCGGCGGGGCCATTGTCTGTGTAGCTTGCATGTTCTCCCATGTCTGCGTGAGCTTCCCGGGGTACTCTGGTTTCCTCCACATCCCAAAGACGTGCGTGTCGGTGAACTGGTGGGTCTAAGTTGTCCCGGACTGAGTGAGTGGGGGCTGAGTGTGCCCTGTGACGGGCATCCTGTTCAGGGTTGGGTCTTCCTTGCGCTCTGAGCTGCCGGAACAGGCTCCAGCACCAAAGACCCTGAACTGGAATAAGCAGTTTGGAAAATAATTATCTTGTTTTTATTAATCTTTATTAAATTTAGGTATAGCTCATATTTATTCCAATGTTTAATATTAGAAATATTTTGGGACTTTATTTAGAAATTTGGTGATGTTTTGTGACCACAAATATGCTACAGAAACTTAATTCTTGTTTATATTACTTAACATGTGGTAAATTGGTTTTCTTATACTCATTTTGCTTAAAGTTTCAGTTTCCAAGAACCTATCGAGGATGTTAGAGGACTTACGATATCTCTGCTGGCTTAATGGATCCAGTGTGTACTAAGACTTCAAATGGGCTACTTTCTGGGGCTTATACACATGTATTTGTATACATCAGTGATGGCGAACCTATGACACGCGTGTCAGAGGTGACACACGAACTCATTTTTTTGGTTGATTTTTTTTTTGTTAAATGGCATTTAAATATATAAAATAAATATCAAAAATGTAAGTCTTTGTTTTACTATGGTTGCAAATATCAAAAAATTTCTATATGTGACACGGCACCGGAGTTAAGTTAGGGTTTTTCAAAATGCTGACACGCCAAGCTCAAAGGGTTCGCCATCACTGGTATACATATTACTGTTTGTTGTTTTTTTAAAAAAATATGTTCTTACTTATTTCAGAAAGGGTGAGAGGGAGAGATAGAAACACCAATGATGAATCATTGATCAGCTGCGTCCTGCTCGCCCCCTACTGGGGATTGACCCCACAACCCAGGCATGTGCCCTGACGGGGAATCAACCGTGACCTCCCGGTTTATAGGTCAATGCTCAACCACTGAGCCATACCGGCCAGGCCATATCACAGTTTTAGAAACTGGGACCAGGAAGTTGCTATTAGATGGAGATTTTATATATAGGGTAGGCAAAATCAGGATTACAGTTGTGAGTACACAAAACAGAGTTTATTCTTGTATTATTATTTGTTTTTGTACTGTTTTTCATACAAACAACTACAAGCCTACTTTTGCCCACCCTGCACTGCACACTGCAGGATGTTCTGTTGCTGTGGTTAGGAGAAAGAACCCGTCAGAGTTACCACAATGTAACTGCCTGATGGGGGACTAGCCAAGCTGCCCACCCCTACTGGTAAGCCCTGGAGTCTAGGTCCTAGTCGTAACCAGACCACATCCCAAGGGCCTTGGCCTCGGCACGCCAGGCACTCATAAATCCCATCAAGGATACCACAGAAGAAACGTCACAGAAACATCCCTGTCCCACTGATCACCTGTCCCCTCTGACTATAGGAATGATGTTGGGGCTGTGTCCCCTTTATCCTGCCATACACCACCACCAAAAACCCAAATACCCCAAAGGAGAGGTAGCTACAAAGACCACAGACACTCCAATTTACATAAAATTATCTCACTCCATTTTATTTAAGATTTTTTTTCTCCAGTTAGTAAAAGAAAGATGTGTCTCTCTTTATACATATGTACAAGTTCAGTTATAAAAATAGACAGCACATTCAAAGAGAAAAAAGGCTTGGCATTTTTCTGATTCCCTCTAAATAGCATCTGTACATAGGAGTCTGGGTTTGGGCAGGGAAATCTTAATGATTTAAATTAAATGATTTCCCTACCACCCCTACTCCAAAAAAAAGTTTTAAAAATTAATCTATCTAAATTCAATTCCGCGATTTTCATGTGTGCAAATTAGAGGCTGGCTCGCCTGGAAGCACCTGCTCCACCAGGAACATCAGGCCGGGCAGGCAGAAACACCTCCCATGCAGACACCTTCCTTAGCCTCTCTTGGAGGGAAGCAAGCTCAGGCTGTGGGGCGGGGCTGGGAGGGTGGGTGCCGAGCTTGCCCCCTCTCCATCCTCTCCTCCTCACTCCTGCTGTCCCTTCCTTTCTCAGTGCAATACAGACAGTGCATACAGCCAAGCAGGGGGCTGAAGGGCAAGGGTGGGGAGACTGTGCATTCAGGAAGGGCAAGGGGAGTCTGTAAGAGGGCGTGAGGCTGTCCTGCTGATTGAGGTGGCTCCTGGTCTCTTTACTGGCTTCTGGGAGTCCCAAGGTGGGAGCTGCTGCTACTGTTGCTGGTGGGACCTGAAGGTTCCCTGGTGTGAACCATGCAGGATGGGGAGGAAATGCTAGGAAAACAACTGCCTCCAGGCCTGCTTCCTCTAGCTTCTGTCACCCTCACAAGCCACTACTGCCTTTTGCACTCACTGCTCTCCAACGGTGACACTCTGACAAATGGGGTTTGGAGACCTGGGCAGTTACCCAAAGACTGGGCATGCCAGATACATGATTTCCTCCCTTCCTAGTCCGATAGGAAATCCCAGCTCTAAAAGAAGTTTCCATCACAGAAGGCTCTTCACCACACCTGTGAAGGCTTTGCAAGGGACAGGACCAGAGCTGAAGAGCGGAATGGGAGCGGAGACAGTGTGCCTGGGCACCTGCAGGGGCTCCGTCAGGCCCTTCCCCGTATGAGGTTTAAGACGTTCATCTGAGATGCTGCGGGGCTGATCCCCGTCCTTGGCCTTTTTCCTATAGGCAACCCCAGAGCACACTTCTTGAGCCACAGGTGATAAAAGTGCTCAACTAACCACCTGCCGTCCTTCACCTGCTGCAACTGGTCCCCTCTGCCCTCTGACCTGGGATGTAAGATGCTGCACTGGGCTAGCCATCCAAAGACCATTTGCAGGCGAGACCTCTAGCATGTGGTTTGGCTGAAGGAAGCTGGAGGCCTAGGTGGTTACCGTCCTCCAGACGGGTTGGTGCCTTTGCCTTGCTTCCGGACCAGGGAGTCTGGGGCTAGGCTGCTGGTCAAGTGGAGGCTCTTGGGTGTCCCAGGAACATTATTTCCTTTGCTCAAAGGGGAACTCAAGGGAGAAGAGGCGCTTGAAGGTCCAAAGTCAGCAAGGCCAGCAGGCCGAACCATAGATGTCTGCAGAGGACTGCTGGCAGAGATTCCTGTGGAGACGGAGGAGACAAGAACGTGAGCACCAGTCCTGTCTGAGCTGCCTCAGGCATGACCTTGGTTACTGGAGGAGAGGTCGTGGGGAACCCCTCCTGCCAATCTCTTCTTAGCACATTTGCTTGCTCTTCCTGTCAACTGTTTTGTTTTTCAGTAAGAGGGATGTACTTTTTAAATAGAAATATGACACCTACCCAGCCCTGCCTACATGACCTCGTCAGCAGGGAATAAGGTAACATCTTGGTGCTCAAGGACAGAGCACACATTACACCATGTGGGGAAGCCAAGGGTGAGGGATGAGCTGTAAATTTCTAGGCACTAATGTATTTTTTTTTAAGAGAGAGAGAGAGAGAGAGAGAGAGAGAGGAAGAAAGGGGGAATTTGTTCCACTTACTTATGCATTTATCAGTTGATTTTTAAAATTTTTTATTGATTTTTAGAGAGGAAGGGAGAGAGAAAGAGAAACATTGATCAACTGCCTCCTGCACACACTCTGACCAGGGATTGAACCCGCAACCTGGGTACATGTACGTGCCCTGACAGGGAATCAAACCTGCCACCTTTTGGTGTTCGGGACAACACCCCAACCGAGCTCCCTGGTCAGGGCCATTGGTTGATTCTTGTGTGTGCCCTGACTGGGGATCAAACCCACAACTTTGGCACATCAGGAAGATGCTCTAACCCAGCGGTCGCCAACCGATGGTCCGCAGACCACTGGTGGTCTGTGAGGTCCGAAAGGTTGGTGACCGCTGCTCTAACCAACTGAGCTACCTGGCCAAGGCAAGCACTATTGATTTTTCTGTGACACTCTAGCCTTTGCTGACTCCTTCGTCCCTCCTGCCCTCTTCAGGTCAGGGCTCCAGGAGAAAGTCTGATGAGTGAGACTCTGCCACAGCAGCCTTGACTGCTGGCAAGATTGTTGTTTTCCAAAGACATGGTGAGGGTTAAGAAACACTGGCCTAGGCTATTATCTTTACATTTGTTCAATGAACAAATAAGTGAAAGCTGGCATCCCTACAGGAAGAGGAAGGGGAGGTGAACTAGCACTTACTCAGTACTCTACTCAATAAAACCCTTACTTGCTACAAAAATCCTATGAGCCAAATACTGAGACCATATTTTAAATGGGGAGAGAGGTCTGTAAACAGGAGCTCCCCTCCTACCAACTCGGATGTCCTACATTCCATTGCTACAGCTGCCCCCTCACTTGTCATGGTCACAACAGCCACCTCCTTTCTCAAAATTTCCAGAGCCCATTGTTAAATCCTTGGTAAGCTCTTGCCCCTTCCAGTCTTGCCTGTCTTGCCAACCTTGACTCCCACTGCTGTTTTTCAAAGCAGCCTGACTGACCTGCTCGGTAACCCCCAATATGCCCGCCTTGGTCATTGCCAACTTCATCGCCAGTCCAAATCCTTCCTCACCCTTCCCCTTTCTGAATTATAGTCTGGCTACTTGGTCATCAGTTCCGTGGTTCCCCCTTTTGATCTACAACCGCAATTAAGGCCTCTCTCTTTTCATTCAGTGTACACATACTGCCTTGTACTGCTGTTAAACATATTCCATGTACAGCTTTCCCTTCCTACTTCTACTATATACCCAGGAGCAGGGTCCATGTGTTATATCCTACGCACACGGCAAGTGCTTAATAACACAGGTGATGGACCACATTGCTGGGTAAATGTTAACTATGCTAGCCTGCATATGGGGCTTGGGAAAAACATCTGTTCTCAAAGCAGAAACAATTCTGACTGTTTAGACAGTCCAGAAATTCAGCTCTCTTTTCACAGCTACTTCCACTTCGAAGGCGGCCCTGTACTAGTCACAGGACAAGGGAGAGTCAGGACTGCTCAATGCAGAAGCAGAGCCCGATATGGGCTTTGGGAAGGAGCTTCCTGGACGGGGGTGTCCTGCCTGCTCCTGGCCGAATGCTCAGCAGACTGTCCCTGCCCTGAAGGGGGCCCTCCTAGCTTCCAGGCCTCCGTACCTTTAGACACGTTGTACCCGTATGCAGCGAAGGCGGCCGCGGACGCTGCCGCAGCCCCGGCTTTGGCCCCCGCCATGGCCGCCGCACTGCCCGCGGTGGATTTCCTGCTCCGGCCTTTCGCTGCTCCTTTGGCTGTGCTTCCCGAACCTTTGGGGCGGCCTCGGCTTCGGGCTGAGTGACCACGGCCTGCGGTTGGCATTTCCTGGATGGAAATTCCTGTGGAAACAAATGGGCCAAGAGGAAAAATGTCAATCTCTTCATACATTATTAACAGAATCTTCCCTGACAGGGAGGGCTGGCTCTAAGGGTGTTCGTTTCAGGACTTCAAGGGAAGTCTATGTCCACATTTAATGGCTGGGCCACCAAGTCACACCGAGTTAGTAAGAATTCTAAGCAGCTAGCAGGCCGACTCCTCAAGAAACGTTCCATTACTCCCGACCCTCTTCTCTAATGAGATCACGACTAAGTGGACCCCAGGGACTGGCTACCTGAGACCCACTTGCACACTCCGATGCACCTGCCTCGGAGAGTCAACCTGTACTCCCAAGCTTAGCCCGAGAGCTTCTCGAGACACAGAAGCCTCGGCCCCATAGAACAAAGTGAGGAAAGGCCCAGCAAAGCTAACTGAACTAGCAGAAATAAGGGTGAAATATGAAAGACTGGGATGACTAGGAAACAAGGAAGTGTGAAATCTTTATGAAGTTCTTATTTTGCTTTCCCTAACCTTCCCTTTTCCCTTCACTTGACAGGCTAATGAAAGGACGACCCTACAAATTCCTTTTGCTCCATTCTACTGCTCTTTAAAGGAAGTAGAGAAAGCCATTATCCTAGAAGGAATCAAGACCTCATCCTACAACTAAACCAACACTTTCCTTGAGGCAGTGGCCCAGGTCCAGGTTGTATGGGACAGCAGCACCACTCACCGTTCACGGTGTCCGAGACAGAGCCTGTGATGGAAGCGGGAGAGTTGGTGGCTCGAGACTGCGGGGCTGAAGAGGCTGGGTCATCCACAATGACCAGCATGTCACTGCTGCTCTCGTCAGGCGGAATGGAGCCAGTGTGCAGCTCACTGCTGATGGAGATCTAGAGGAGGAAGGGTTGAGATCACTACTCCTCCCTGTGCCTTGGTACCTATGTGAGGGCGTGCTTCTCAAGTCTTGCCACTATTTACCTCTCCTGCTTGGCTTCTCCTGAGGGTTAGGTCCCTGCTTTAACTCCTGAGGGTTAGGTCCCCTGCTTTAATTCCAGAGAAGCCAGCCTGTCCTCATTTGCTCTTTTTCTTCTGGATTTTATGTGCAACCTCCTTCTAACAGGCAGGAATACTTCAAGAGAAGCAACCACTACAAGGTCAGGACAGTCCCCCTGCTGTGATGAAGGCACCTAAAAGGAGACTCACCTCACTGAAAGGGCTGGGCATAGCTGAGTCCACGCTAATGAAGGAATCGTCCCCATCAGCAGAGAGGTTGGAGTTATCAGCCGAGGGAACAAATGGGATCACCAAGTTCATACCCTCCTTTCTCCTTTTCCCATCCAATTCATCTTCTTTTTTTTTCTGGGAACACACAAAACAAGACATATGGACAAAGCATGAGGATATACACCAAAAGAAAAGTGGAGTCAGGGAATAAATTTGACTTTGTAAACTAGGTTTAATTTTTTGCAATTAATGTATTTTTTAAAAAATAAACTCTTGAGAAACCAAGATGGCAGCATAGGTAAACACCGGAGATTGCTGCCTCGCACAACCACTTCAAAAATTCAACTAAAAGCCGAAACTGGTTTGGCTCAGTGGATAGAGCGTGGGCCTGCGGACTGAGTGGTCCCGGGTTCGATTCCGGTCAAGGGCATGTACCTGGGTTGCGGGCACTTCCCCGGTGGGGGATGTGCAGGAAGCAGCTGATTGATGTTTCTCTCTCATCGATGTTTCTGGCTCTCTATCTCTCTCCCTTCTTCTCTGTAAAAAATCAATAAAATATATTAAAAAAAAAAAATTCAACTAAAAGACTGAACGGACACCATCCAGAACCACAGGAAGGCTGGCTGAGTGGAAATTCTACAACTAGAAGGAAAGAGAAAAGCATACCGAGACTCAGAGGAGGTGCGGTGCGGAAGTGCATGCGGAGAGGGCTGGCGGCTGAGGACACGGTTGTCTTTTTCAATCGGGAGGGAGTCTCAAGCTCTGAGCTCCAGTTCTGGGCAAGTCTCTGGGGACCAGACTCATATGGGAGAAACGGGACTGTCTGGCATCTGTCGGAACTTGAGGGCAGCTTTCTGTCAGAGGCACTCGCACTGATTGCCAGGGCCTCTGAGGGCAGGACTGAGAGCAGCCATACTGCTCGCTCCACCCGTCCTGTTGATCCCCTGGGACCCCGCCCCACCCAAGCCCTTCATGGAGGCTTTTGCATATGAAAGGCCTGGCCCTTTGCAATCTGATAATTACCTAACAAACTGCAGCTGGTCCAAGGCCCCAGGGCAACTTGCATTGTGTCACAGCTGGCTCCTGCTGGATAGCCTCAGGCAGAGGCTAGATTAGCACCTCCTTAGAGATCCAGGAGCCAGTGTGCCCAGTGGTCAGAGTGGGACCATCCAGACTGCAGCTCCTCAGATTCATAAAGGACACACTTCAGGGGGCAGACTCAGTGAGCACCAAAGCCCCATTGAAGCAAGTCTTGCCCCATAAGGGTGTCTCCAGCACAGAAGTTCTCCCACCGTAGACACAGCTGATTCTCACAGCCAATTGGCCTGGAGGTCAATTCCTCCCAGTGTTACCTACAACAATCAAGGCTTTAACTACAACAAGACTGTGCACAAAGCCCACAAGGGGGTGCACCAAGAGTGTCCACCTCAGGTAATTGGGGATGCTGAGCCACTGGGCCCTATAGGACACCTAGTACAGAAAGCCACTCTATTGACACAGCGAAGCATAAAAAAATGTGGAGACAAAAAAACAGGACACAAATGACAGAAATGGAGGAAAGCAAATGACTGGATATAGAGTTCAAAACCACACTTTTAAGGTTTTTCAAGAATTTTCTAGAAACCGCCGATAAACTTAATGAGACTCAAGAAATCTAATGAAACCCTCGATGTTGTGATAAAGGACCAACTAGAAATTAAGCATACACTGACTGAAATAAAGAATATTATACAGACTCCCAACAGCAGACTAGAGGATCGCAAGAATCAAGTCAACGATTTGAAATACAAAGAAGTAAAAAACACCCAACTGGAAAAGCAAAATGAAAAAAGAATCCAAAAATATGAAGATAGTGTAAGGAGCCTCTGGGACAGCTTCAAGCGTACGAACATCTGAATTATAGGGGTGCCAGAAGAAGAGAGAGAGCAAGATATTGAAAACCTATTTGAAGAAATAATGAGAGAAAACTTCCCCTACCTGATGAAAGAAATAGACTTACGAGTCCAGGAAGCACAGAGAACCCCAAACAAAAGGAATCCAAAGAGGGAAAAAAAATCTTATGGAAGCAGGAAAGAGATGGCTTAATAAGAGTTCATGTAGCCTGGCCAGTGTGCTCAGTGACTGAACGTCAACCTATAAACCAGATGGTCATGGTTCGATTCCCAGTCAGGGCACATGCCTGGGTTGTGGGCTTGATCCCCAGTGTGGGTAAGAAAGGCAGCCAGTAGATGATTCTTTCTCATCACTGATGTTTCTATCTCTCTCCATTCATCTCTGAAATCAATAAAAATACATTCTTTTAAAAAAAGAGTTCATATAGCCCTAACTGGTTTGGCTCAGCTGATAAGAGCGTCGGCCTGTAGACTGAAGGGTCCCAGGTTCGATTCGGGTCAAGGGCATGTACCTTGGTTGTGGGCACATCCCCAGTGGGGGGTGTGCAGGAGGCAGCTGATTGATGTTTCTCTCTCATCAATGTTTCTAACTCTCTATTCCTCTCCCTTCATCTCTCTAAAAAAATCAATATATTAAAAAAAAAAAAAGGGGGGGGGGTCATGTATACTCTACCACAATAATACAGAGTTGAAAGGTAGCTTAGTCACACTGAAAGCTGCACCCAGCTTAATCCTCACGGGGCAAAGTGCACAGCCAGCTCTGGCGTGTGTGTCCGTCCGAGCTGCAGCACTCACTGGGGGTTGCACTGATGCAGTCTTATAAGATGGAGGGCTAATGCCATTAGCATATTTTCTGCACATCTGTTTTTACTCTGCCTTCATTTTAAATATGCATAAAGAGAACGAAGGTTCTTATTATACACAAGGAATAATTTTTGTTTTGTTATTTTTTGTAAAAGCTTAAGGGGGGAGTGACTGAGCTACACTTAGCAGGTCTAGATTAGGGACCTGGAATCAATCACACAGTGTGCTTGCAAAATTCTGGGACTCACATCCACCTAACTGCTTTTGTTTCTGCACCTGTATTAGGGTTAATATGGTATATCTTTGGCTGGTTTGGCTCAGTGGATAGAGGATTTGGATCAAAGGCACATACCTCGGTTGCAGGCTAGATCCCCGGCCCTGGTTGAGACATGTGCGGGAGGCAACCAATCCATGTGTCTCTCTCACATCGACGTTTCTCTCTCTCTGTCTTACCCTCTCCCTTCCACTCTCTCTATTGATCAATAGAAAAATATCCAAGGGTGAGGATTAACAACAACAAAAAGGTATATCTTTGTGTAGGTCATATTGTCACTGTGTCTTTATCTGAAACTTCTATGCTCAGAGTAAGGATGGCATCTGATGCAAACCCATTAAACCCTACAATGTCCTGTATGAGAAAACAATCTTCCCTCCTTTGATATTGTTTCTGAATGTCAACAATATTTTAATTCTAAATAGCACTAAGTAATGGGTTAGAGATTTGAGGATGGAGTCATACAAGAGAATCTGAGGAACTGGGTAGAGATGGCAGCCCAGGCTAAGCAGGAATATGATCCTTTATTTCTGGGACTTCTCAGGTTTGTAACCATAGTGGGTACAAACTGTAATGGGGGCATCCTCAGGCTAAAAACAGTGCTGCTTAGCAGAGGTACAATCTAGGGTGTGGGCTTTCCAATAGAAAGAGCTAGTGTATCTACTGGAAGATGATGATATAATATACACAGGCTCTTACGCTGCTGACTATCAAGGCTCTATGGCCCTGAGGGACACGAGGTCCAATACAAGTGTGGGTAAAGGGAAGAAGCTGACCTCCACTTAAAACAACCAATTTTAACATGTGGCCAATCAATATGCTTCAGATAAACCAAAAAGTCCAAGGAAACGGAGCATATGCAATTGTCAGACTTGAGGGCCCAAAACTACCGAGATGCCTGAAGCTCAGGTGGCTAACTTGTTCAAGAGTGGGGCAAACCAGGGCTGGGGAAGATGAAGATGAGAAGGGCAGTACAACCCAAAGGTAAGCCAAACCCACCAAAAAAATACCTTACTAGAAGGTAGTAAAGTAGTTCCAAACCAACAGTCCTTGGACATATAATAAATGAGTCAAAACTAATGGGCTAACTCCTGAAATAAGGGAGACAAACGGTACAGACTAAGCTGGGCAGAGATTCATTTTTCCAGTGGTAAAAGACACTGAATGAATGGTACACTAGCAGCATCATGGTAGAAGGACTGGATCGAATCAATATCAGTAAGAATAGAACACACAGCTGGAGCTGTATAACCAACCAGTAACCAAGATGGCAAGGCACGTACTCCGAAGCCTTTTCTATGGGCACTGCCTCGCACCCCACCAGTCCTTGTCAGCCACCCCAAACTTGAGATACCTTCTCTGCATACTTTTCCCGCTTGCGCTTGCGCTCTTTGACTCGGTTGGTTTCTTCCTGCTGCCGTTTCTCTTCTTGCCGCAATCGCACTATTAAGAAAATAAAAATCATATGAAGTATCTGGGGCAATCATAATTCTCATTTTGAAATTAAAGTGACTGTATCCTGCCCCAGCCGGTTTGGCTCAGTGGATAGAGCACTGGCCTGCAGATTGAAGGGTCCCGGGTTCGATTCTGGTCAGGGGCATGTACCTTGGTTGCAGGCACATCCCCAGTGTGGGGTGTGCCGGAGGCAGCTGATTGATGTTTCTCACTCTCTATCCCTCTCCCTTTCTCTCTGTAAAAAAATCAATAAAACATATTTTAAATAAATAAATAAATAAATAAATAAATAAATAAAGTGACCGTATCCTTTGATATTTATATTCCAAAGTATGACTTCTATCTGTCCAAGTCAGCTAACCGGTGGTTTTCTAACTTTGAGAAGGAAAAGAGTTTTTGGATTCATTCATTCATTCATTTAATTTTTAATGATTTCAGAGAGGAAGGGAGAGGGAAAGAGAGATAGATGGAAACATCAACGAAGAGAGAGAATCATTGATTAGCTGCCTCCTGCACGCCTCCAACTAGGGATTGAGCCCTCAACCTGGGCATGTGCCTTTGACCGGAATCCAACCCGGGACCCTTCAGTCCACAGGCCAACTCTCTATCCACTGAGCCAAACCGGCAAGGGCAGTTCTTGGATTCTTAACAGTTTTTGGCTCAAACTATGATTCGGTTTAATTATGATGGGCCTTTCCTTGCTTTTGCTCTTTTCTCTCTCTTTTTTTTTTCAGTCATTCAATATCTCTGCATTGCACAGATCAAGTGTGGTTTTGAGTCCCAAAAGGTTTTCAGAAGGTGGTGGCAAATGTAAGCACATAAGGAAGAAGCTTCATCATGTAATGCTACATAAGTTCTCAGAGGCTCACAAGGTGAGTCTGAAACCTACTGTTCTCAAAAGCTAGTAATATATGGGAGAATGGTTTGTATGTTATAGCAGTACACTTCTCCTTCTTCTCCATAAAAAGATTTCTCTGGGCAGAACAGAGTAAATTTATTACTGCGGAGGAGTCTAAGCCTTCCTGGTGCAAATTTATTTAAAGTCATATTAACTTAAAAATTACGAGAATTTTACCTTCTATTCCATAACACATCTTTATTTTGGTTATAATAATAAAAGCATAATATGCTAATTAGACCAGACGTCCTTCAGGACGAAGCCAGGACTGCGAGGGAAGCCTGGGCCCAGGTGCCAGAGGGAAGCTGGTGCCAGCAGCTGGGGGAAGGAAGGCCTACTCTTGCATGAATTTCATGCATCGGGCCTCTAGCATAAACATAAAAATATTTCCCCCCAAATAAAGTCTTTGGCTTTGCCTACCCTTGGCACACAGCCAAGGGTCTCTTCCATTTTCAGACGTGTGGGGCCAGAGAAACATCTTTTGTAGGGAGGAGAGAACATTAATAAGAGGTTTAGAGTACATACGTTTCTTTTCCAATTCTTCATCGTCGAGAAGAAGACTAACCACCTCTTTTGGTTTCAAGGTATCTGGTTTGAAGTTCCCACCAGAAATCACCATCCGCTGAATCTACACAAAGCAGATCAAAATGTCACACCCAGGCATCTATTCCATAATGGCAAACCTCCAAAAGAAAGAAACATATTTCTCCTTCTACCGGGGAGGCCCCTGGAGCCCCTTTTTTCTTTTTCATTCCGCTGACTGGCTCATCTAGATTATTTATTCCTTTCTAAAGAGAAAGGACAGTTTCTTTGGAAATTAACAAATCTGGCCACTATTCAGAACCTGATCAGATTGAGAGTACCAGGGTGAGAGCTTGTGAAAGTATAACAAGCATGAGGGCCATGACTAGTGTCCTCTCCACATGAACAACAGCTAGATCTAGGCGATAAACTCCATTCTGGTAGAAAAGGAGTGAGAAATAGCCAGGGCAGTAAGAGATTAGTATTGTTATAGGACCTGAGTTTTTCTTTCTTCTTTTTTTCCCTCTCCTGATTTTATTTTCCATCCAGGAAAAATTTAGCCCCTTCAGACCAACAAAAGGCAAGAGAGTCTTAGTCTAGTCCAGCCGTGGGCAAACTACGGCCCGCGGGCCGGATTCGGCCCGTTTGAAATGAATAAAACTAAAAAAAAAAAAAAAAAAAAAAAAAAAAAAAAAAAAAAAAGACCGTACCCTTTTATGTAATGACTAGAGGCCTGGTGCACAAAAATTTGTGCACTCAGGGGGGTGAGGAGTCCCTCAGCCGGCCTGTGCCCTCTCGCAGTCTGGGACCCCTTGGGAGATAACGACCTGCTGGCTTAGGCCTGCTCCCGGGTGGCAGAGGGCAGGCCCAATCCCTAGGTGCAGCCCCTGGTCGGGCTCAGAGCAGGGCCGATTGGGGAGTTGGGGCGCTGCCCCCTGTCATGCACAGAGCAGGGCAGATCGGGAGGTTGTGATGCCACCCTCAGTCATGCTCAGGGTAGGGCCAATTGGGGGGTTGGGGCACCGTCCCGTCACACTCAAGGCAGGGTCGATGGGGAGGTTGCGGCGCCACCCTGTCATGCACAGAGCAGGGCCCATCAGGGGGTTGGGGCGCTGCCCTCTATCACCCACAGAGCAGGGCCGATCAGGGGGCTGGGGCGCCGCCACTCTCACACTCAGGGCAGGGCTGATGGGGAGGTTATGGCTCTACCCCGTCACACACAGAGCAGGGCCCGTGGGGTGGGGGGCGGGTTGGGGCGCCGCACCCTGTCACACACAGAGCAGGGCCGATCAGGGGGTTGGGGCGCCTAACCCTGCCACACACAGAGCCGCAGGGTGATCAGGGGGTTGGGGAGCTCCCCCCTATCAGGCACAGAGCAGGGCTGATCAGGAGGTTGGGGCGCCTTCCCCTGTCAGGAACAGAGCAGGGCCGATAGGGAAGTTGTGGCCCCACGCCCTGTCACACACAGAGCTGCAGGGCGATCAGAGGGTTTGGGCGCTGCCCCCTGTCACGCTGATCCCGGTGCCGGGAGGCCTCGCGGCTCCGCTGATCCCGGTGCTGGGAGGCATATTACCCTTTTACTATATAGGATAGAGGCCTGGTGCACGGGTGGGGGCCGGCTGGTTTGCCCTGAAGGGTGTCCTGGATCAGGATGGGGGTCCCCACTGGGGTGCCTGGCCAGTCTGGGTGAGGGGCTGAGGGCTGTTTTCAGGCTGGGGGTGACTGAAGCTCCCAACCGCTCCTTTTTTTCTTTTTTTTTTATTCTGGGCCAGCTTTAGCTTTGAGGCTTGGCTCCAGCTCTTAGGCCTCCGATGCTGAAAGTAGGTTTCTAGCCTTTGCTTACAATGTTGCGATCCTGCTGGCTGAAGCCCGGCAGGTTTCTGGGGTTTTGTTTAGCTTCTATATTTGTTACATAGTTGCTTAGAGTTGCAGCTCAGAGGCCTGCAGCGGCAGGCGGGGAACGTTGGAGTCCTCCGTCACTGAAGCAAGCAAGCCTCATGTTAGTTTCAAGCTGCCTGGCTGCTGGCCGCCATCTTGGCTGGCAGTTAATTTGCATATTGCCCTGATTAGCCAATGGGAAGGGTAGCGGTCGTACACCAATTACCATGTTTCTCTTTTATTAGATAGGATGTTTACTTTGAATTTATATTAGTTCACACAAACACTCCACCCATGCTTTTGTTCCGGCCCTCCGGTCCAGTTTAAGAACCCATTGTGGCCCTCGAGTAAAAAAGTTTGCCCACCCCTGGTCTAGTCAATGGGGTGGGACTTTGTATTTTCTTCGCTGTGTAGTACTTCCTCTCCCTCATGCTTACCTCACTCTTCTCCTTAGCTCTCTGTAGAATGCGTTCTTCAATGGTGCCTTTACAGATGAGCCGGTACACGGTAACCTGCTTTGTCTGCCCCAAGCGGTGGGCTCTGTCCATGGCCTGCTGGTCCACAGTGGGGTTCCAGTCACTATCATAAAAAATCACCTGCACAGGCAGACAAGAATACAGTAAAGACTAAGGGACTCAACACAGGAGCAGAAATTTTGAGAGCAACCCAGCCACTCATCTCTTTGTATATGACATTAAGATGAGCAGGTATCCATTTATAAAACCAATCTAGTCCTGGGCAAGAGAGCTACTCTGGACTTTTTTCAGGATTTTTATTTAAAAAGAGGGAGTGGTGATAATATTAGTAGTGAACACTTAGTGCTTGTTATTTACTAGTCATTGTACTAGTTGCTTTGTGTATAGTCACTCACTTAAATCCCATATTCACTATGACTGAGGTACTATTAAGACCTCATTTTATAGATAAGGAAACTGAGGCACAGAGGAATTAGAGTATTTATCCAAGATTACACAGCCTAAGTAAGCGGTGGGCCTGGGATGTGGGGAATGTGAAGAAGCCTTCTCTCTAACACCAGGCCTATCTTGGTAAGAGACAGACATGGCTTTCCTGGCATTCTCAGGCTCCCATCAATAGGGTCATTTCCTATCCCTTGAATTCCAGGGAAGAAAAGTTTAAAGGTTCCCTGGAAGCTACTTATAGTTTGCTAAACAATAAACACAAGCAGCAACAAAATGTACTGCTCCCTCCACAACCCCACAAGTGATCCTAAAACCAACAGATGCTCTAGCTGGTTTGGCTCAGTGGATAGAGTGCCAACCTGTGGACTGAAGGGTCCCGGGTTCAATTCCGGTCAGGGGCACATGTCTGGGTTGTAGGCTTGATCCCCAGTAGGGGGTGTGCAGGAGGCAGCCAATCAATGATTCTCTCTCATCATTGATGTTTCTATCTCGCTCTCCCTCTCCCTTCCTCTCTGAAATCAATAAAAATATATTAAAAACACACACACACACACACACACACACAAAACCCAGCAGACTCCTGGGTCCTCAGCCAACACAGAGGACATCCTGAAAGAAAGCCAGTTAAAAATGGCCACCTCTCGTGCATCTTTCTCTATATTTAATCAAGTCACCAAATCCAATCAGTGCTTTTTCAGAAACGAACCTACCCTTTCTACAATTTCACTGTCCCTATCCTGGTCTAGGCACTCACCACCTATGTCTGGTTCACTAATGCCATCAGACCAGCTCACTAATGCTTCCTAGGTTTCTACTCCCTCTCTGCCAGCTGAAACACATCGAGTTCAAACACCTCCCAATCATCAGGCCCTGCTATTTCTAGCCTTTCCTAAAATATAAACACGCCCCTCACTTTCATAAGACAGGTCTCTTCAGTCTTCCTGACTTGTATTACACATTTGTTTGTAGCACTTTTGCTCAAGCTGTTTTTCTGGAATCCTTCATCTCTTCTCTACTGGTCCTTTAAGATTCTGTTCAAGCTTCACATGTTCAGGAAGGCCTCCCTGATTTCTCCTGCCTCTGACAATGTTTCCTTTTCCTATTCCCCATGACTTCCAATTAGAATGGAATAAATAATGGCCAAAATCTGTTGAGCACTTACAATGTGTCTGGCACTAGTGTGCACACATATCTCATTAAATATTCACAAAAACTGTATGTATTTCCTTCATTTTTAAGTTAGAAAGAGAGTGACCTAACAGTGCTAGCACTATCAACCTGCACTATGGACAATCCCTTGCATTGCCTACCCTGGTCCAAGTTTCCACTGAATCACTATCTTCTATAGGTGCCCATGTGTATTATTTAAATGTCTTCCCATCTAGACTTGAGGACAGACAAGATTCATCAGTGCAAACTAGAATCCCAGATACTAGTTGATTGATACTAGAATTTCTAAGGAATCTGACAAAACCAGACAGAGCCTAAAAATGTAAACGGAATACCGATTTGTCTCTCTTGAAACTATTTCTCTATGATGCCTTTTCCATTGCTTAACATTATTCCTAATTTATTTGTTTTCTCATTTAAAAACAAAGGTTTCATTTTCTGGTGACATCACAAGAGGGGGACTCCTTTGGGGTGAATACCGGGGATCCCACTTGCTGCCTGGACCAGCAGTTCCTGGGGCTGAGGCCTGGACTCTTTTATTTGTAGCACTGCCAGGAATTTTCTTGTCTTGAGTCCCAGTTGCAGCCTCAACAATCCTCGTCATCTCACCTAAGATCTAAGTTGAATCCAGCATTTTTGTATGACATGAAAAGCATTTGCTGCCTCTTGTCTGAGCTTCTTTGTAAGGCACTGGAAGCATTTACTATGCATGGTATGGGAGGCATTTACTGCCTCTGGTCTGGACAAGCCTGATCAGCTCTGGGTGGCAAAAGACCTCTATTGGTCCTTGCCTAGTCCCCAAGCCCGTAGCCTGATCGGCTCTGGGATGAGAGACATTGCTTTGCTTCAATGTTTTTTGTTTTTTTAAACACAGGGCATTCTGAGGTTTCTGTGGCTGGATAGATAAAGTACGGTGTAAAGCTCTTGTCTGTGGGTTGTGCACGCCTGTAAATACTGTACCCTGTAAATACTGTACTTAAGTGTCTCTGTTGATTGTTATTTTGTGTCTCTGTTGTTTAATTTGTTTAAAGATGGGGCATATCCCACTTGGCTGGGGGCCTCAGCTGCTTGTGGCAGGCTGAACCCACAGCAAGGATTGCAGGAACTTCCCAGCATCTGCCTAGAGTTCTTAACCTCGGACACCCTCCCTGCTCTCCCTCTCGAGGCATCAGCCACCTGAACCGTTTAGCTAGTAAGAGCTCTTGTCTGTCTGTAATGTAACTTTGGTTCTGATGTTCTTTGCTTGCTTTCTTATCTTTTGGGGACTTAGTTCGCTCCTCGCTGTTTTATGAACACAGGGAGTCCTCTGTCCCTGTTGTTTGGGCTTTCCACCACTCAGATCCTTCAGACCCTCAGACCAAAGAGCAAGAAGGTCATCTGCCTTGCTGGGCAAGTGTGAGATACGATTCTCAGGCTAATGCCCCAGTCCCACCTTTTGAGAATAACCATTTGTTTTTTATTTTATTTTAAAAAAATATATTTTATTGATTTTTTACAGAGAGGAAGGGAGAGGGATAGAGAGCTAGAAACACCGATGAGAGAGAAACATTGATCAGCTGCCTCCTGCACACCCCCCACTGGGGATGTGCCCACAATCAAGTTACATGCCCTTGACTGGAATCGAACCTGGGACCTTTCAGTCCGCAGGCCGACGCTCTATCCACTGCGTCAAATCGGTCAGGGAGAGAATAACCATTTATTTACTTTAGAGGTTGTTTCTCTTTTGAAATAGGATTTGTTTGTTTTGAAATAGGATAAGATCTCTTATATGCAAGATTTCCATGTTGTTACATCACAAGGATTCTACTCAGGAAGAAAAATATGGAAATAAACCTTCTAACCCCCCAAGTCTTTCTCCTAGAAGGGCTGGAGCTGCAGAAGAGCCCTCAAGCAGGCTGCAAAAGCAGCAGTCCACTCTGTAAAGGAAAAAAAAAAAAGGTACTTTCACATTAAAGCTGGAGGCCCAGGAGTTGTTGCAGTCTTGGAAAGAGCTGCAGGGTCTGATATCTCCTTCTGCCCCCCCCATCCCTCCCCTTTTCTCCAGCCCCCTAAAAGTTGCCAAGGTCATGTTATCCCTGTTACAAAATTTGCCAAGAAAATACCCTGGGTAATAATTGGTTTTAAAATTTCATAAAGTTAAGACATAATAAAAAGATATAACTAAAATGAAGGGTTTCTAAAAAAATGTTTTTCTTTATTTCAGAGAGAGGAATGGAGAGGGAGAGATAGAAACATCAATGATGAGAAAGACTCATCAATTGGCTGACCCCTGCATGCCGTCTAATGGGAATTGAATCATGACCTCATGGTTCATAGGTGGATGGTCAACCACTGAGCACACCAGCTGGGCTAAAATGAAGGGTTTTGGGTAACTTAAAACTTCGGAGTTTTGCTGTGTTAAATAGTAAAAATTATTATATATTAAGTATTTTGAAATGACAGGACATTGAAATATTAATATATTTGCCTATGTTTGGCTTTGAATCTGTAAATGAATATGTCTTATATTTTATTTAAATAGAACTCTTAAAAACGTGAATGTATTATTAATCTGAGGAATGTTAATTACTTGTCACCAAAAAGGTCAAAGTTTCTAAGAATTAAAATTCTAATTACATTGGAAAGAAATTACATGATTTTAGTACTATGGAATTGAAAACAGATGGTTCTTAAGTTAGTTATCTCTGAATGAGTTAAGAAGAAGTAAAAAAAAAAACAAAAAACAACTGAAAGGGAGTAGGAAAATTTCAGAGGATCTGTGCAAGTTGAGAACAAATTATATGGAGGAAGAAGAAAAAAGAAATATACAGGCAGTCCTCAGGTTATGTTGGACTCGACGTATGTCATTTCGTGGTTATGTTGCCACCTCCCATTTATTTATAAAAAAAAAAAAAAAAAGTTCCGAGAAAAACCAAGATGGCGGCATAGGTAAACACTGGAAATTGCTGCCTCGCACAACCACTTCCAGAATACAACTAAAAGACAGAATGGACATCATCCAGAACCACAGGAAGGCTGGCTGAGTGGAAATTCTACAACTAGAAGGAAAGAGAAAAGCATACCGAGACTCAGAGGAGGTGCAAAGGTATGAAGGCACACGCGGAGAGGGCTGGCGGCTGAGGACACGGTTGTCTTTTTCAATCGGGAGGGAGTCTCAAGCTCTGAGCTCCAGTTCTGGGCGAGTATCTGGGGACCCAGACTCATACGGGAGAAACGGGACTGTCTGGCATCGGTTGGAACTCAAGGGCAGCTTTCTCTCAGAGGTGCTTGCAGCGATTGCTGGGACACTGAGAAGCGGGGCCTCTGAGGGCAGCCATACTGCTCACTCCACCCGCCCTGTTGATCCCCTGGGACCCCCGCCCCGCCCAAGCTGTGCACCGGCTTTTGCGTATGAAAGGCCTGGCCCTTTGCAATCTGAAAATTACCTAACAAACTGCAGCTGGCCCAAGGCCCCAGGGCAACTCGCATTGCTTCACAGCTGAGCTCCTGCTAGGTAGCCTCAGGCAGAGGCTAGATTAGGACCTCCTTAGAGATCCAGGAGCCAGTGTGCCCAGTGGTCAGAGTGGGACCATCCAGATTGCAGCTCCTCGGATCCATAAAGGACATATTCAAGAGACAAACTCAGTGAGCACCAAAGCCCCACTAAAGCAAGTCTTGCCCCAGAGGGGTGTCTCCAGTACAGAAGTTCTCCCACTGCAAATTGGCCTGGAGGTCAATTCCTCCCAGTGATACCTACAACAATCAAGGCTTAACTACAACAAGACTGTGCACAAAGACTACAGGGGGTGCACCAAGAGTGTCCACCTCAGGTAATTGGGGAGGCTGAGCCACTGGGCCCTATAGGACATTTAGCACAGAAAGCCACTCTATCAACACAGGGAAGCAAAAAAATGCGGAGACAAAGAAACAGGACACAAATGACAGAAATGGAGGAAAGCAAACTACTGGATATAGAGTTCAAAACCACACTTTTAAGGTTTTTCAAGAATTTTCTAGAAACCGCCAATAAACTTAATGAGACCCTCAAGAAATCTAATGAGACCCTCGATGTTGTGATAAAGGACCAACTCAAAATTAAGCATACACTGACTGGAAGCGCAGAGAACCCCAAACAAAAGGAATCCAAACAGGACCACACCAAGACACATCATAATTAAAATGCCAAGAGCAAAAGACAAAGAGAGAATCTTAAAAGCAGCAAGAGAAAGAAACTCAGTTACCTACAAGGGAATACCCATACGACTGTCAGCTGATTTCTCAACAGAAACTTTGCAGGCCAGAAGGGAGTAGCAAGAAATATTCAAAGTGACGAATGCCAAGAACCTACAACCAAGATTACTTTATCCAGCAAAGCTATCATTCAGAATTGAAGGTCAGATAAAGAGCTTCACAGATAAGTAAAAGCTAAAGTAGTTCACCACCACCAAACCAGTATTATATGAAATGCTGAAAGGTATCCTTTAAGAAGAGGAAGAAGAAGAAAAAGGTAAAGATACAAATTATGAACAACAAATACATATCTATCAACAAGTGAATCTAAAAATCAAGTGAATAAATAATCTGATGAACAGAATAAACTGGTGATTACAATAGAATCAGGGGCATAGAAAGGGAGTGAGTGGACTGACTATTCTTAGGGGGGAGAGGGGTATTGGGGATGCGGGAAGAGACTGGACAAAAATCGTGCACCTATGGATGAGGACAGTGGGGGGGTGTGAGGGCAGAGGGTGGGAGGGGAACCAGGTGGAGGGGAGCTATGGGGTAAAAAAGAGGAACAACTGTAATAATCTGAACAATAAAGATTTAATTAAAAAAAAAAGTTCTGTCATTTTGACGTATGTACATATGTGCTTTATGTTTTTTATTATTTATTTACCACAAGTAAAGGTCAGGAATTGTTATCTTCCTTTTAAATTTTTTTTAATGTTTCACTTCATTACTGCTGTTGTATGTGCTCCATGTGAGTGACATAGGTGCTTATGTAGGTGGGTTCCGACTTAAGGCGAAAATCGCGTTACATCGCGCTGTAACCCAAGGACCTACTGTATAGGTAAACTGAATAATACACTTAATTAGATAAATGAATCTACAGTAAACTAATACAGAATTTGTTTGGTCGTTTTCCAGTATGTTAAAAGGAAAATAGCTTTTCCTGTATTTGCCTACGAAGCAAAACTGTAAAGTATTGAAATGGTTATATATTGTTATACTAGTCACATACTTGATTACTTAAAAAAAAAGCCATCTTCTTAATCGTGGGAACTGATGTTTTATTAGCCTATGTTTGTGTTTAATACCCTTTTGTTGTACTTTAAATACATAATTTAATAGTTTCATAATAATAATTAATATACAATCTTTTGGTCAAATATGCTTGACAACCTTCCCAGGGTTTGAATTTTAAGAAACTTTTTCTTGACCCAGAATGGTTTTAAGTCATTCCAATAGGCCCTGGAATGCCTCAAGGATTTGTTTTCTCTCCTTATGAAGGCAAATTTTATGCTTAAGGTACATGAGAAACTTTGTCAAATAAAGAAATAATAACTATATTTTATTTATGTATGCATATGAAAGTGGATGTTCTGGAAATTATGTAAAAATCTCCAGGAGTCTATAAATTCGGATATACTTTCATTTATAACTGTTATTCTGGAATATTGTGTTTTGCAGAAAGGACAGGGTTCCGTGTAAATTGCATTATAATCAAATCCATAACCGTGTCATTTTAAATTTCTTCTTGTTATTTAGAGACAGTCACTGTTTTGTTATAATGCATTTGTAAAAATGTTACATCTTCTGAGAGATCCATGGAAAGGACTCTGACTTATTTTAAATTACATATCTCTTGGAATAGTTTCAGATCATCCCCTTCGAACTGGATGAAAATTATTAGAACTCTATAAAGTACCTAAATTTGCCCTAGCTGGTTTGGATAGAGTGATAGAATGTCGGCCTTCAGACTGAAGGGTCCTGGGTTCGATTCCGGTCAAGGGCACATGCCTGGGTTGCAGGAGGCAGCTGATCAATGATTCTCTCTCATCATTGATGTTTCTATCTCTCCCTCCCTCTCCCTTCTTCTCTAAAATGAAAATATATTTGAAGTATCTGGATTTATAGAAGTACTGGCAAGAAAAATCAAGAGAAACAAAAATTGATTATGGGACTGAATGAACTGAAAATAACTCATTTTTGTTGTTGAAAGTATTGTTGATTTTTAATCTTTTGTTTTTCAGACATAAGGAAACTTGTTTCTTTTCTTAAAGCAATCTGGTAAATTATACCTTCATAAGCAATATTAAGGCATTTACATTTTTCTTCCTACCTATTCCCTCCAGAATTTGGGAACTCTTAATGAATGACTATTTACTGTTCTCATGGCAGCATATTTATTTGCATAAATCCAATAAGAATCTAATTTCTTCATAACAGGACATAAAGTCAGTTTCCAAGTGTGGTTTTATTAACCAAGACTTTGAGTGGAATGTCATGTCTGAAAGTGACATGCCAGGACTCTGGATGTCACCAGCAAGCTTTGAGGATGAAGACTGAATTTGAAGCGATAAGCCTTGTAGAAATAGCCTGGTACCTTGCTTGGTCACATGGTTCATGACACTCTTTCCAGGTAAGGAATGAAGGCTGCTTTCCTGAAATATGGCAAGGTGTCCTCAAGACACCTTGGGGACCTCAAGGACTTGAGAATACGACCCAAAACATACAGGTATTCCAGGAAACCTTGGCTTTGGCTTCTCTGCCCTGAAAGGCCTACAGTTCACTAGAGCTCAATCTAAAGATTCCCTATCAGTGAATGAAATCCAGCAAAGCAAATCTGAGAACGCCTGTGTGATCAATTTGATCAATTGCTACTCTTGTGTTTATGCAAACAATTAGGACAAACAAAAAAATAGACTTGATATAATCTCTTTGAAAATAAGGGTAATTTTAGGGAGAAAAATTATGCTTTAAATAAAACTACAATGTCTAATTGTGGGTACTGGATTCCAGTACAGTGGGGCCTTGACCTACGAGTTTAATTTGTTCCGAGACCGAGCTCGTTAAGGAGCTCGTTAACTCAAATTACTCTATCAACTCAATGCAAAAAATCTGCGGAGACACAGCTGGTATCTCAAAAAACTCGTTAGTCGGGACACTCGTAAGTCAAGGCCTGACTGTATAATTAAATGTCTTCAAAGTTTTTGTTTTGTTAATTCTCACCAGAGGATATTTTTCCATTGATTTTTAGAGAGAGTGGAAGGGAGGGGGAGAGAAAGAGAGAGAGAAACATCAATGTGAGAGAGACACATGGATTGGTTGCCTCCTGCATGTGACCTGAACAGGGCTGGGGACTGAGCCTGCATTCGAGGTACATGCCGTTGACTGGAATCGAACCCAGGATACTTCAGTCCACAGACCGACGCTCTATCCACTGAGCCAAACTGGCTACGACCAAAGTTTTGTTTTTAAGGCTGTGTCTGTGTATGCCACATTGGTCCCAGACCTCACCAGAAATGTAACTACAATCTATCAGATTGTCACTGTGTGGTATCATTCCACCGGAAGCCATGATCTAAAAATCTTCTCTTCTGGTTTATGATTTACTGTATGCACTAACCTCTGTGTTTTATTTGCTTCTGTTTTCACAGAATATATGCCTATATTTACATGACTGCTTGCTGACACAGTATAGGGCTCACTGTAGAAGCCATCAGCATCATTTTGTCCAAAAAGTAAGACTAAAACAGCTTAGACTTATGATTCAGTCAATGAAGCATGGGTTATCTATTGACTTCACTTAAAACTGTTTTCCCCTTTTTGGCTCCCTCCTTCTTTTGTCAGACAGGGAGGATTTCAGAACTCTGCCACCCCATAAACCAAAAGCAGTGACAAAAGAGACCCAACGTCCCTTTTCCCTGAAAGGATTCAGAGCCAAAAATCCATTAAGGGAAATTATAATAGGTCAGGAATAATACAATTCAGCAGCAAGACACTTCCCATATAGAACTAATCTCACAGATTTAAGGTGATAATATTAACAGGGGGAAACGATAGGGAGGAAGGGCACACAATAAGAACAGGACCACACCCTAGCCGGTTTGGCTCAGGGGTGAGAGGGTCCTTGCCCATGGACTGAAGGGTCATGGGTTCGATTCCAGTCAAGGGCATGTACCTCCGCTGCAGGCGCAATCCCTGGGTTGGGCGCGTGCAAGAGGCAACCAATTGATGCGTCTCTCTCACACTGATGTTTCTTTCTCTCTTTCTATCTCTCCCCCTCCCTTCCACTCTCTCTAAAAATCAATGGAAAAAATATCCACTGGTGAAGATTAATAAAACAAAACAAAAAAGAATAGGACCACAGTTGTATAATGATTATTCACCTTACCAACTATAGATAAGAGGCTTTCTTACAGACCTTGGAAAACTAGAGGATGTGCTGCAAGAAGAAAGACAGAGTGGTAAAAAGGTAAGAGACACCCTGGGGCCTAGATGGGTCCATTCCTCAGAAAAGAAAATACATTTTGAGGACAAAGAACAAGATGTGCTGTGATCTGATTTGGTTGCTGTACCTAGACCCTGACCTCCTCATGGAGTTTGCCTCAGGAATGCTAACCATTCTCAGGGTCCCAAGAACTGGTGGAGCTGGTTTTAACACCATTGAAAATTACTTACCTTGTTACTGGACTTCAAGGTCCTGGAAGGAGACACAAGGGACCATAGACCCTGTAGCCACCCCAACCCCTCCTTCCTCCTTCCCCCTTCCCCCTTCCATTCAGCCTCTCTTCCTTATCCCTCTATAATCAACCAGCTAGCAGGAGGTGTTAGAGCAGATTCTTTGTGGATGACCTGCTACTTTCCGATACTGCTGGCATTACTAGAATAATAATCATATATGATTCAACGCCGTCTCTGCTTAATTGGCTCAAGTAGTGACAGGCAGCCCAGACCCATTTATTGTCCCATTTCACCTCTAGTAAGAGCCCCTTTGGTTTTTCCTTTGTGTTGCTTCTATATCAGGTATAACTCCTCAATTTTTAGTATAGGTTAGAATTTGGGGGGAGAGAATTATAAACTGCCTGCCAAAGAAAGAAATCACTGTGAAAGCTTATTGATAATCCAGTATCCACAGAACTAGGATTTGTAAGTGTACAACACTTGTCACTTGTAGAGGAGCACAGCAAACCTGACCACAGGGCATTTTGCAGTTTCAACAACAAGATAGGCAAAATTCTAGAAAATCTGTTTAAACTTTCGAGAAGAGAAGGCTGAGTTAATAAAAAGGAGACTGTCAGTTGGACTAGTGGGAAACATTGCTTGCTTACTATATCTAAAATGACTACATATGTGGAAAATGAGGGCTTATGTCACACCTAAACATAGTACTTTTAATGTCAAAGCCTGAGGCATTGGGTCAGCTAAATTCATTATGGGATGTTCCATTTCATAGGTGCTTCCATAACATTTACATTTTTTTTACTGGAAGTCTCAGGGTCAACCAAACCTGATTCTACTTGTCTTTTTTGAGCTCATAAACAGTAAGAAGATTAAAGCCTAAGGCAGTGATGGTGAGCCTATGACACGTGTCAGAGGTGACACGCGAACTCATTTTTTTGGTTGATTTTTCTTTGTTAAATGGCATTTAAATATATAAAATAAATATCAAAAATATAAATCTTTGTTTTACTATGGTTGCAAATATCAAAAAAATTCTATATGTGACACAGCACCAGAGTTAGGTTAGGGTTTTTCATAATGCTGACACGCCGAGCTCAAAAGGTTCACCATCACTAGCCTAAGGAGATAGGTTTGCAATTTAACTTCAATCCTTTCCTCCCCTGACAAATTTAGTGGCTATTTATCATTTAACTGGATTAAAAGAGGTGAGGAATTTGGGAGGAAGAGAGACTAAAATAAGATTCTATTTAGAAAAATACTTGCCTTGGGGAAAAGAATATGAAATATGCATAAGTTAATAAGTTAAAAGAAGAACGAGAATGAAAAACTAACCTAGTTGTATGCTTATTATCTAACTTCACAATAAAATGAACACTGAATCAGCTATGACAGGAAATCGGGGTGGGGGCGGGGAATCGAGGAGGCAATGACCAAGGCAGTGGGACAGAGAAGACACCTGCATTTGGTAATCAGGTTTATGGAACTCAGTGAGACATTCTGGAGAAAAACAAATAATAATGAAGGCATCAGAACAACGGACTTAATTAGGAAAAATGACAGCAAGTCAATTCACAAAGCGTGGCCCAGCAATGACTAAGGGGAAATATATTAATAGTATCTTCCATGAAGCTGTAAACACCAGGCTGGACAGAAATGACAAGGGGAGGTGAGAGGTGAGAAGAGGTTGAGGCACTTAGCTATAGGTCAATGAGAAGTAGTTTCAGGGGAGAGGAACTGAAATGGAAAACAAGACCAGCACTTGGAGGGTAGAACCCCCCTCCCCTAGAGAAGGAGTGGAAGTGCAGTCCCTTGGGAGGGCTGAAAGCTGTCCCATGTTGTCTCACAGGAACAAAGGACTTCTCACATTGCAACCAAGGGACAAAAGCTCCTCACTCTCTCTCTCTACACGTAAGCATTTACACGTGTGACACAGAAACAAAACAAACAGTGCAGATTGTAACAACCCCTCACTAAAGAGTCAAAGGCAAAGAGACCCCTACTTCAGGAAGAACACAGACAGTGAGGGGCAGCTGCCGTTAGTCACAGGCTAAAATCACGTTTTTACTAACAGAGTGGGCCGTAGTCCCACTGTTTATAAGCACGGTTATATATGCATTCTCGTCATCAGAGATTGAGTTTTTTCTGGCATTTTAGGCTGACTATCCTCTTCTTGTCCATAAATGTCTCTGGGGATCTTCCAAAGCTAAATAAACTCAGGACAAAGGAAAAACACCAACCAGGCAAGCAGCTAAGCCTATTGTTTCTCTAATAATACACAGAGAATATAACCTGACTTCACACAAACCATAACCTAGGAATTCATTTCAATCTGTGGTCTCATTTTTCTGAGTATTCCAGAAGGTTTTAATTTACAAGTGAATCCCCAAGCCCTCCCTTCAAAATTAATGTAAATTATTTTGGAATTGAGAACTCAGAATATTCAGAGCCCCTCTTTAGCCCCCAGGATGAAAAGGGAATTCCTATTTCTACTCCCTAGCTATGGATTAAGGGCCTATTTTGGTTCTCAGTGGCTGGCAGGAGCTCTTACCCCACAAGGCAAACTATGTGAACACTGGAAGCATGATGCAGATCTCTCCCCCTCAAACTTATTTTTTTGACCATTCAATTGGACAACTAGGGGAACTATTCCTTAAGAAACCATAGACCAAACCTAAAATAGGCAGGCTGCAAAGGAAAATACATTTTGATCAGATGAACTTATCCAGCCTCATGGCCTTAAATGATCATCTCTGACCTGATTCCAAAACACATCTTCAGCCCCAATCTTTCTCCTGAACTCCAGAGACCCCATTGCCTTGGTGACATTGCTATTTAGTGTTTGCTAAAAATCTTGAACTTAATCCCCCCAAAACCAAACATTTGAGTCCCCCCAATCAAATCTGCTCCCCAAATATTCCCCTTAATTAGTAATTCATTCCAGCTGCTGAGGTCAAACAATTGGAGCTCTTCATCACACCTCCTGCATGTCCCACATCCAATCTGGCAGCAAACTCTAATGGCTGTGCCTTCAAAATACATGCAGACTCCAATTATTTCTCACCACTTTCACTGCTTCAACCCTTGTCCATCACCATCATCTGTGTCTAACTTTGAACTTGATTCCACCTTGCTCCCTATAGTTCTCCCCACCCCTACTCTATACCCAAGCCAGAGGAACACATTTAAAACCTATAAGCCAATTCACGTCAGATGTCTGTTCTAATTCTTCCAGTGACTTCCCATCTCAAAATCCTCACCATGGCCTATTAAGACCTACATGACCTGCTTCTGCAACATTCATCTCACACCACTCTCCTCATTCATTATGTTCCACTTAAATAGGGCTGTTTGCTGTTGCCTGATTATGCCAAGCATGTTCTCACCTCAGGGCTTTGCATTTATTTCCTCTGCCTGGAATGCTCTTCTTTCTGACAGATATATGCTTGGCTTGCTTCCTTACTTTCTTCAGAACTTGGCTCAAATGTCATCTTAGTCATCTTACCAGAGAAGCATGACTAGGCCATATAACACAACCCCTGATCAAAAATGAGGTTTTAAAATTTACCAGGTGGACGAAGAGTGATCTATGTTGAGGGAACAGTTTATGCAACAGTGTGATACAGGATGGTATGTTCAGGAAAACTACAAGTAAATCATTTCTATGAGGTAAATTTTAGAAGGGGAAGTAATCTGTTTATTAGGCTGGAAAGAGAGATAAAGGCCACAAAATGAAGGGACTATATGCCTTGTAAAGGAGCTTATCTTGTAGATGATGGAGAATTCCTGAAGAGTTTTAAGCAAGGGAGTGGCATGGTTGTAAAGAAGGGTATAAACAGAGTAGGTATGAGGCTGGGGGCTGAGATTGGAGTCCAAAAGATCAGCTAGGAGAAACGGATGAATCTTTTATTCACATTGTCAGTATGACTTCAAGTTGGGACAGTATAAAATGCTTACAGAGAAGCAAGGGGCAAAGAGAAAGCCAAGTTTGGGCTATCCGATATGCTACCAAGTGAGCCACCATATCAGAAAACCCGTAAGAACAGCACCTACCACCAATGATAGCCTTCCCTTAAGATGACTGTGGCTAATGATGTGCACACAAGACAGAATATACCTAGCTAGCTCCTCAGGCCCTGGAGCCCTGTCCCAACCTGGTTAACTGGTTGAAGAGGTTTAGTTGCCAAGGAAGGTATAGCTGATCCTATGGTTGATATTTAGAATCTGGTTTTCATTCTTTTTTGTTGTTGTTAATCGTCATCTTAGGATATTTTTTTCAATTGATTTTTACAGAGAGAGGAAGGAAAGAAGGGAAGAAGGGGGCGGGGGGTGGGGCGGGGGGAGAGAAACATTGATTGCACATGCTCTGACCAGAGTCGGGGATCAAACCTGCAACCCAGGTATATGCCCTTGACCGGGAATCAAACCCACTACCCTCCGTGCATGGGCTGACGCTCTAACCGCCTAGACACACCAGCCAGGGTGAAAGTAGGCAGTTCTATGTAGTAGTAAGGAAAAAGGGGGGACACAGCCTAGAAGTGGAGACTAGGACATGTGGAATCTAGTCCCAGCAAGCCTCTCCACCCCTGTATTTCATTTATCCATGACCCTCCAGTATGCATCCTTCTATTTGAGGGAATTGTGATGCTCAGTATTTCATAGAGAGGCTCCACAACCGCCACACGAGAGGCATTTTTAGAGGCATGCCTTCTACAAAACAATTTCCCACTTATGCATTTTTATGTCTCAAGATTATGGAAATTATTAAATATATTTGAATCCTAGGAATATTTCTGAGATTCAAAAGGAATGTTCTTTTCTCTCCCTTTCAGATGCTGAAGTATCCCCACAAGGAGATTGGGTATGAAAGGATAGTTCATTTGATGAAATGTCTTTTATTTTATTTTTTTAATTCCAATTTCATTGCTCTCCAACCACCTTTTGAAGTTTGGGATACAAAAATATGATGTTTTCCTATGGTGAAATAATGCATAAGAGTGATAAAACAATGCTTCCTGATTTGTTTAGAGCTCCTAGTTGACTTGGCTGATTTTTTTCCAGTGTTTATTCACTGACACATTCCAAGTGTTTAGAATAGTATGAGACACATAGTAGGCATTCATCAAATATTTGTTGAATGAATGCATAAAAAATTTATTCCAACAGAATGGATAGAAAAGTCCAAAGGAAAGCTAATATGTTCCAGTTCCAGGCAAAGCACAACTACTGTCACCAATGGCAAAGAAAAAAGTTTGTGATACAAAGCAAAGGATGATACCAACTGAACATATTTATAGTAGAAAACCTGCATATCCAATGTATTGGCTCTCATGACTTACTGTATCTGCAGCAGTGAGATTGATACCCAGTCCTCCAGCTCGGGTGCTTAGCAGGAACACAAAGATGTCATTCCTGCAGAAGAGGGAGGGATATGTTAAGAGGAAAAAACTGAAAAATAAAAAGGGCATGTGGCATAAGAGAGGAATCCCTGAATGCAGATCTAAGGCTAGAAAGAGTTTTGGTGGTTACACAGGCCTGATCTAACATTTCTTTGACACACTGTACAAAGGTGCTCTGTTGCTAAGATCAAACCATGGTTATCACCTTCCAATTTGCAGATATACTTTTGCCGCCCACTAATACTGACTGAGAGGCAAGAAAGTTATAAACATGTAGCACATATGACAGAAAAGTATGTTATCATGGAAGTAGAGGCCTTTGTCTATATGTAACAGTCATATTTTTAACAAGTCAAACCATTCATAGTCCATATAGAGGATATAAATAAATCAGTATTTCCTGGCGTTTTCCCCAGGAATCATAACTTCCAGTAATTTAACTACTAATTGTAATTCCAAAGCACTCATTTTCAAATGAAGAAAGTCAGTCCCAGAAAAATGACTCAAGCTCCTGAGACTAAGACCTAGGTCATGACTTCTATGTACGTATTCAGTTGAATTTAGGATTAACCCATGAAGACAGACTGGAATTAAAGTACTTTTTTATGAATGCCAACACAGCTCTTACAAAGAAACAATCAGATATAGTTTTCTGTTTCCCTTTATATTATACTAGAAGCCCAGTGCACAAAAATTTGTGCACTGGGGGGGGGGGGTCCCCTGAGCCCAACCTTTGCCCTCTCTCACAGTCTGGGACCCCTCGGGAGATAACCACCTGCTGGCTTAGGCCCGCTCCCCTGGTGGCAGATGGCATGCCAGATCCCGCGATGCCTGCTCTGTCTCCCTCGGTTGCACACGGCAGGCCTGGATCCTGTACTGGGGCAGGCGGCGGCTGGGGATCCCGCTGCTTCCCATCCAGCCCACCCTGACCCGCACGCAGCAGGCCCAGATCCTGCACTGGGGTCGGGGGCAGCTTGGGATCGCGCTGCCACCTGGGCGGGGCAGCGCAGCGAGATCTGCCTGCAGTATGCAAATTTAACAGCCATCTTTGTTGGGTTAATTTGCATACTCTTCTGATTGGCTGATGAGCGTAGCAAAGGTATGGTCAATTAGCATCTTTGTCTTTTATTAGTGTAGATGTCCCTTTAAAGAAACCTAGAATTACAAATAAAACAGTAGATGCCACTGTCATTCATTCAGGCAACAAGTATTTATTGAATATCTTTTAGGAACAAGGCCATGCCAGATTACAGAAAGCAGGCCCTGACTGTAAGATTTATCTATATATACACATACAATTAGAGGCTCAGTCTGAGTCCAGTTCTTGCAAATAACATAAACATTTAAGATTATCTCGCATTTTCACATTCCTGCCACCCAATGTTATTTTCTAGAATATTTCTAAAGGTTTGCATTATACTGATGAGCAAACTTTACTGCCCTCTAAATCAGCGTCGCCAACCGGCGGTCCTCAGGAAACTGGTGGTATGTGAGGTCGGAAAGGTTGGCGACCGCTGCTCTAAATCAAGCGGCATATCTGTTTTTCATGACTATAATGAGAAATACAACTGGAAATTCATTTAGATTGGTGTTATTCAAATTGTAGGTCACACCTATCATTAGTCATGAAATAATGTTCACAGCAGCACAATTTACAATAGCTAAGATTGGAAATAGCCTAAGTGCCCATCAGCAGATGAGTGGATTAGAAAACTGTGGTACATCTACACAATGGAATACTATGCTGTCGTAAAAAAGAAAGCACTCTTATCATTTGCAACAGCACAGATGGACCTGGAGAGCATTATGCTAAGTGAAGTAAGCCAGCCGGATAAAGATAAATATCACATGATCTCACTCATTTGTAGAATATAATGAACAACATAAACTGATGAACAACAACAAAAAAAGATACAGAGACATAGAACCATTGACCAGACCGTCAAACCTCAGAGGGAAGGCAGGGAAGGTGTGGGAGTAAGAGATCAACCAAAGGACTTGTATGTATGCATATAAGCATAACCAATGAATATAGACAGTAGGGGGATGAGAGCATGTGCTGGGGGGGGTAGGGGTGGGAGCAAGCAGGGAGAGATCAATGGGGGAAAAAGGAGATATATGTAATACTTTAAACAATAAAGAATTTAAATTAATAAAATAAAATAACATAGTATAGTGCTATGTACTCATGTGAAAAGATATCTACAATGTATTATACAATTAAAATGCAAGTGGAATTATAGTATGAAGTTTTGTAAATAAAATTTTAAACTATAAAAAAAACAAAAGAAATAGAACAGATTAGAAAACAGTATAGTCATAGCCGGTGTGGTTCAGTGGTTAGAGCGCCAGCCCAAGCACCGAAGGGTCGCAGTCAAGGGTAAATACCTGGGTTGCAGGTTTGATCCTGGCCTCCAGTCGGGGGCACATATGGGAAAGCAACCAATCAATGTGTCTCTCTCACACTGATGTTTCTCTCTCTCTCTCCCCCTCACAACCTCCCTTCCACTCTCTCTGAAAATCAATGGAAAAAATATCCTCAGAGAGGATTAACAACAAAAAATTATAACACATCATTACAGGTCACAAGGAAAAGTACTGTCTTGTAAGATTTCAGAGATGGTATACAGGTACTAAATCCTAATGTAAAATGAATTTTATTCTGTAGATTCAAGTAAAAAAAAAAAAGGAAACATGTTGACATCAGGATGCTTTCATCCCTAGATGCTGTTCTTCCTTGATAGCCACTTGACTGCTGAAGGTCTACTTCCTAGATATAAAATAGAGATGCTCTGAATACAGTTGAAGCAACTAACTGATGACATAGCAAGCGCAAACATGAATATCAAAGAGGGAGCTATTTTGGAATAAGCATCCTGGTTAATTTGTAAAGACAGGTCCTAGTAGAAATCTGTTCATTATCTGCATTTAGTTAAACACAACTTTCCTAGAGGCACGCATGGATAACAAACAGAGCATGTTTGGAGGCCTCTTGTAGGGCATGATTCCAAAAGCACTATACTCTTACAAAAAAGTTCTACTAGTTTGTTCTTGAATTTTATCATGAAATTTAACATTTCATAATTTTATTTATATAATTTATTAGATGTCTCTTTTGTGGTTAAATCATACAGGGCAAACCAATAAGTTAAAAGGCATTTGCCAGTTTATAAACACATTTTCCCACAGATATGGGATGATGTAAATGGAAGTTTGATACCTCACAGCCCATAGGAGAATACTTAACCACAATAAATGTTCAAATAAAAACTGAGCTTTCTAGGCTGTACTAACCTCTATAGGACAATCCTTCCCACTCTGGCCCTGAGAAAATTTATCTTCCCCATACATCTCTCTCTCCTGCTTTGGTGGGTACAGAGGTGAGGTTAGGGATCAGAGGCTTCTCTCCGATACTGTGTGAGAGCTGATGGGAGTCACCCAATGGCTAGAACTTTTTTGGTAAATCGGAAAGAAGTCCATAGTCTGAGGTTTGGGGGGGGGGGGGGGGGGACTGGGGGACAGGGGTCAGACAGGATGGGAGGGAGAATGCAGTTGGTAACCACAGTAAAAGAAAGAGTAGAAGCAGAAAAATGAGTCTGGACAGTCAGAGAGATAAGATCCAAGATCTGGTAATCACTTATACACAGGGACTATACATAGAAAAAAAAAAACACCAGGGAAAGAAATCTAGGTAAAAATAAATTAGCAAAACTTAAGGCAACATGATGGTTTGGGTGCCCTCTAGAGGGCTGAAAATGGATATCAACTAAGGGTCCGTGATGGAATAAGGCCTTAGATTAGAGACCATCCTTCGGTTTATGAAATCATGTAGTAAAGACATGCCTAGCTATACTCTTACTCTTCTTTAGTTAATGATCCACTGAGGCCACTTTGCTTTAAAATACCCAAATAGTGCTGGGCATGTAAATAAAGACTTGCTGAGCCAGAATGAAAGACAACACTGGAGCTCTACAACACTCTCACCAAGAAAAGAAAAGTCCACACCACACTCACTTTTTCTCATGTTTTCCAAAGGCCCACCCTGAGTGATCAGAATTGGGGGGATCCATTTGGTAAATGTCATGGGGTAGGAAGAAGTGAAGCCACAGCCAAGGCACACCAGAGCAAAGACCTTGTGAATGGCTTCTAGGATCACGCACTGGTCACATGTTCTGAATGTTGCCCAGTCAGGACATCCTGGGCAAACAGTCTTTAGTCTCAGTCAGACTCTTTCCTGGAAGGATCTCTCATAAATAAATCTTGTATGAAGGGAATGTAAATGGCTTTTTATAGGAGTTCTTGTTTACTCTGGCTGACCTTTGAGCCACAGGGCTTTCCAGTTGAAACTACAATTTTTTTCTTTTGATGTCTTTTCATGAATAATAATGAAAATATTTGGCAAGGCATGCTTTTTTTGTTTTCAAAAACACCTGTCTATTTCTCTGTATTGGTCTACTGTAGCCACTCAAAATTTATAAGTTGAGAACTACCCCCCACCCCAATTTGGAGGAATCTGCCTGATAAGTTTCTGGTCAGCACAGGCACAGTTTGTTCCTATACGTGAGACACGGGATTATTTCTAGTCATATCCCAACTGTAATCTAGCTCATAATGTAGGCAGGGAAAGAGATTCTAGTCTGTTTTTTCAGTTTGTCTAATATTAGATGCAGAGTATTAAAGTGATGGTTATTCAAATGTTGACTAAAAAAGCTCACTGCTAAAAAACAAACAAACAAACAAAAGAAAAAAACATACCTCACTATTCTCTAAGTAATTCTTAGCTGCAGTGTTTGGAAGCTCAAGTAAAGTTTTCCAGAAAAGCTGTGCAAAATAAGATATTTACTAAGTAAAGAATAGTATAATTTAATAGTAAAAATACCCTTCTTTTAGAGCTAAGCTTTTCAAAACTATTGTGTGCTAGTGGGATTGCCCAAATAATTGCTTCACAGGTTAAATAAAAGATTTTAGGATCATTAATTAGATAAATCTACTTATTTTTTTTTCCACTAAAAAGGTCACTAAAATATACTGATCTCTAAATTCATAGTCCAGTTTTCTGGGAATTGGGTCAGCTAGAAGAACAACTGTAGCTCTACAACCCAGAAATCCAAATCATGACAAGCCAACATACTACAGCTCTGGTTGGAATCTAAACCAGTAGAAATTTCTATAAAGCAATCTGACAAAATGCACAGTTTTAAATGTTCACATCCCTTCATTCACTGATTTACCTTGTTTGAATCTACATTAATAACCTAAAATGGTGACAAAGCTTTATAAACAAAGATATTCACTCACCATTAAAAAAAAAGAATAGTTTATTGATTTTTAGAGAGAGAGGAAGGGAGAGGGAGAGAGAGAAACAACGGCTGCCTCCTGCACGCCTCCCAACAGGAATCAAGCCCACAACCAGGGCATGTGCCCTTGACCAGGACTCAAACCAGCAACCTCCTGGTGCATAGGACCCACACCAGTCTGGGCTCACTCACCAATTTTAACAATTATAGTATACCCAGTATAAAGGAACACTGATCATTAAAAATAATGATTACAAAGACCTTTTTAATGATATGGGAAAATGTTTATGATATAATGATAAGTGGAAGAAATCTGGACACACAATCATATCTATAACACTAGAGGCCCAGTTCACGAATTTGTGCACGGGTGGGGTCCCTCGGCCTGGCTGGCGATTGGGGCAATTGGGGTGATCAGGGCCAGCCAGCCTGGGGGGTGGGGGGTACCTCGGGAGTTGGCTGTGAGAGCGCACTGATCACCGGGTGGGAAGAGGGGGGCAGCTTCTGCATCATAGCGACTGGTAGAATGGTCATAACAGTCACTTAGGCTTTTATATATATAGATGGTATCAACCTGTAAGTATAACCACAAACATACATTAAAGACTAGAGGGAGCCCGAGCTGGTTTGGCTCAGTGGATAGAGTGTCAGTCTGAGGACTGAAGGGTCCAGGTTCAATTCTGGTCAAGAGCACATGCCCAGGTTGCAGGCTCGATCCCCAGTGTGAGGGCGTGCAGGAGGCAGCCGATCAATGATTCTCTCTCATCACTGATATTTTTATCTCTCTCTCCCTCTGCCTTCCTCTATGAAATAATAAAAATATATTTAAAAAAATAATAAATAATAGACTAGAGGGATGTTCCAAAATGTTAATAGTAATGGGATTGTGGGTGCTTTTTATTTTCTTCATTAACTATTTCTCAAATTTTCCTCAACAGGCATCCTATCTAATAAAAGAGAAACATGGTAATTAGCCATACCTCCACTACCCTTCCCATTGGCTAATCAGGGCGATATGCAAATTAACTGCCAGCCAAGATGGTGGCCGGCAGCCAGGCTGCTTGAAGCGAACATGAGGCTTGCTTGCTTCAGTGACGGAGGACTCCAACGTTCCCGCCTGCCGCTGCCGGCCTCTGAGCTTGCAGTTTGAAACATTGTTACAAATACAGAAGCTAAACAAAATTGCAGAAACCTGCTTTCAGCCAGCTGGGATCTCAGAGCTGGAGTTGAAACAGTGTTTCGATTATAGAACCCAAACAAACCAGATACCTGCTTTCAGCAGTGGAGGCCTAAGAGCTGGAGCCAAGCCTCAGAGCTAAAGCTGGCCCAGAATAAAAAAAGAAAGAAAAAAAGGAGCGGTTGGGAGCTTCAGTCACCTGCCAGCCTGAAAACAGCCCTCAGCCCCTCACCCAGACTGGCCAGGCACCCCAGTGGGGACCCCCACCCCGAAGGGTGTGTGACCAGCTGCAAACAGCCATCATCCCCTCATACAGACTGGCCAGGCACCCCAGTGGGGACCCCCACCCTGATCCAGGACACCCTTCAGGGCAAACCAGCCGGCCCCCACCCGTGCACCAGGCCTCTATCCTATATAGTAAAAGGGTAATATGCCTCCCAGCATCGGGATCAGCGGAGCCGTGAGGCCTCCCGGCACTGGGATCAGCGTGACAGGGGGCAGCGCCCAAACCCCCTGATCGCCCTGAAGCTCTGTGTGTGACAGGGGGCGGGGCCACAACTTCCCTATCCGCCCTGCTCTGTTCGTGACAGGGGAAGGCACCCCAACCCCCTGATCAGCCCTGCTCTGTGCCTGATAGGGGGGAGCTCCCCAACCCCCTGATCCCCCTTCGGCTCTGTGTGTCACAGGGGGCAGCGCCTCAACCCCCTGATCGGCCCTGCTGTGTGTGTGACAGGGTAGAGCCATAACCTCCCCATGGGCCCTGCCCTGAGTGTGACAGTGGCAGTGCCCCAACCCCCTGATCGGCCCTGCTCTGTGGGTGATAGAGGGCGGCGCCCCAACCGCCCCCCACAGGCCCTGCTCTGTGTGTGACGAGGTAGGGCCATGACCTCCCCATCGGCCCTGCCCTGAGTGTGACAGGGTGCGGCGCCCCAACCCCCTGATCCGCCCTGCTCTGAGTGTGACAGGGTGCGGCGCCCCAACCCCCTGATCCACCCTGCTCTGAGTGTGACAGGGGGCGGTGCCCCAACTCCCCTATCGGCCCTACTCTTTGAGTGACAGGGGGGAGCTCCTCAACCCCCTGATTGGCCCTGCTTTGTGCGTGACAGGGGGGAGCTCCCCAACCCCCTGATGGGCCCTGCTCTGTGTGTGACAGGGGCCAGCGCCCCAACCCCGATTGGCCCTGCTGTGTGCGTGACAGGGTACAGAGTCCCAACCCCCCTAATGGGCCCTGCTCTGTGCATGACAGGGGGCGGCGCCGCAACCTGCCCATCGACCCTGCCTTGAGTGTGACAGGGGGCGGTGCCCCAACCCCCCAATCAGCCCAGCTCTGAGCCCGAACAGGGGCTGCACCTGGGGATTGGGCTGCCCTCTGCCACCCGGGAGCAGGCCTAAGCCAGCAGGTCATTATCTCCCGAGGGGTCCCAGACTGCGAGAGGGCACAGGCCGGGCTGAGGAACCCCCCCACCCCCCAAGAGCACAAATTTTTGTGCACCAGGCCTCTAGTCTATATATATATAAAAGGCTAAGTGTCTAGCCATCTGACCAGTAGCTATGATGTGCATTGACCACCAGGGGGCAGATGCTCAACGCAGGAGCTGCCATGACGCACACTGGCCATTTAACACATTGTTTGTGGGTAGTTTTTATCGCGCGCTAACAGGTGGCGCGGGCCATTTTTGCTAATTTTTTGCGCAAATGGCAACATTCAGTAAAATTACGATAACTTTAGTTTTACATATTTTTTTCAATGAAACTTTTTGTGATTTACTATAAAATGTGTACTGAATTATTTTTCTTAGAATCGCACTGAATGCGTGGCGAGGCAGAGAATTGTGTGAAGGGATGACTCTGCAGTTGAATAGATTACCGTTATACCTGGAAGTACATACATAATTCACCATTGTATGTGTTAGAGACCCAAATTTTGTCCTTTGGAATTCGTGTATCTGCATGTTAGTATCCCTTTAGAGCAATAAAAAAGTATAAAAATAAACGTATTTATACATTACCCGCATTCTACCGCTAGTCTATAAAAAACGTATTAATACGTGTCCCACGCTCCACTACCAGTCAACGTAAAACGTATAAATACGTTTCCCGCATACAATGTGTTAAAAAGAAACGGCACCACAAACCTGGTGCTGACAAACCAACATTCAGCTTCCCCCAAGTGGGACACAGGTCCAGCCACCACCCCACAGTGACACCCCACCAAATCGCAGCCAACACTGCCAAGACCTCGTGGAGCAAAATGCGGCCCACAACCCAGCCCAGAAATGGTCGCTGTGGGCGCCAGGTAATGACTTCACGTAGCAACACCTGGCTTCCCCTTCCTGGCGATTAGCCTCCTTGGAGTTTCTTCAGCCAGGAGCCTGGCTTGCTTTATAGCCAGGTGCAAACATTTTACAGTTTAACCGAATGTTTGTGAAGCGTTTTCAAGTGCCTCCTCTCATTTGATCCTCACAGAGGTCCTGGAGTAGTACATAGGAGACTTGGTAGAATCCTATTTTCTCTTCATTAGCAAGACAATGGAGATTTAGAAAGTTTAGAAACTTGACCTGACTGAAAAGAAGCAAGAAATGATGGACCTTGAAAATGACTTCAGGTTTTCTCACTGCACAGAATATAGTCAAACACTGCTACAGTTAAATATTTTACCCTTTGTTCTCCCTGCGTGATCTACAATAATAATCTGCTTCATGTTGATATTTACTGCTGTGTTGCTGACAATTACCTGAAAGAGAAGTTGGGGTGCTTCACTGGGCTGGAAAAAGTTTAGCTTAATCAGAAAGCAGGTCTAATTAAGCAAGTTGTATATATATATACACACACACACACACACACACACACACACACACATACATATATATGGCTAAGTTGACTTGCACATGCGCGACACATATAAAGCTCTTGCTGGCACCAATTGTATGCGCGTTTCCATCTATCATTGTCGATTGTGAATTTGGTTGACATTTCTACTATAGAGAAAGGGCGAATAGCAATATTAAAATAGTTCATCTAATTAATTTCCTTTCAATGTGCACGAATCGATGCATTGGGACACTAGTTTTATTGTAAGATATAACAATGCCAATTATAACTGGAAAAGAATAGTTTTGCTGTTCATGAGATCCTCAAATGTATGACATCAAACATGTTAGTGAAAAATAAACACAAATTGTAGGTGAAATACTTATTACTTAATGGAGTTTCTTCTAACACACAACTCATGCCACCTCATAACAGTGTGCCCATACCACAGAGGTGCTGGCATGCCTGGAGAAATTAAAGGCACCCTGGGGAAAATATATAGTCTATAGATCTTGTATGTAAGATTCTTGTCTATTGGAGCTCTTAGGTTGAAGTAAGTAAGGACAAAGTAAAATATGTTTCATTTTATTTCAGAATCATGAAAAGATGAAGATCAGCTGGTAAACTTTTTTTGGGGGGGCAATTCATAACAATGTGGTGAGACTAGGAGGCACTACTATGCTTGTACATGTCTCAAATAATCAATTTAAAAATCTGCGGATAGATTCTGCTAGGTGAGAAACTAGGTTAGGCCATGTACATACTTGCACCCATCTAACAAATTGAAAAAGGTACAAAATAGATCTTCCCTTCCATCGTTGGTCAAACAGCCTCCTAAATTCAGATGTATAGTTGTAATTTAGAAGTTACTGGCCTGAATATACACTGTAAACCAAAATGTCAGGATATAGCTCCTTACCTATGCTCTATTGTAAAGGATCGTGCAATAGCAAAAACTTTCAATCAGTTCAACATTCTATGTTGAACTATGGATTTGTTTTATGCGAAATTATTTTACAATTGAAGTAAACGATGCATTAAAAAGGAAAGAAATTAAAACAATTGAAACCTAAATACAAATGGCTATGTGCTTAATTTTCTTCCCAAGAACTCAAAAGTAAAATAGTAACAGACTACACAATTAAAGGCCAGAAATTCAGAATGTTCTGATTTATAGAATAATAAGATCTACTCTTATTCTTTAGTTCTTCAGGTTTAAGGAAGAAAATTAAGGGTGGAGTTCAGCAGACCTGTCACCAGCAGAGCTTGGCTTTCTCCTTGGAGAGAGCAGTAACCAGACTCTGCTTATTACAATGAGAACCTGCACTTAGGATAATTATGGCTTTGTAAGCCATCAGCATCCAGTAGCCAGCATTTGAAATTTCATAGGCTCATTATCAGGTAGGAGAAGTACTGTAACTGAGAGCTGCCAGCTGAATAGATTACAGACTACTGCAAGCTGTCATACCGCACTGTACTACACTGCTAGAGGGAAAGCAGGAAAAAGGAAGGTTTTCTTTTTTAACTCATACAAAGTGAAACAGGTAAGCAATAATGAACTAAGACTAACTATAAGTTAACACTCAGAGATAGCCACTGTTAACATTTAGCAACTTTTTTATACACACATATTATCCACATAAGGAAGGTCTTGGTTCATACTCAGGAATCATTTATTTTATTGGCTAAAGAAATAGGCACTGATTTGGTAAGAAAGCAGATTTCAAACACAAAAATTACCAAGTATTCGTTTTTTCTCTCTCACAGACACACAGATCTGAACTGCTATAAGCAGATTTAGCTACCTCTTAAAATGGCAGGAACTATCATGATCACTTAATATTATGAAATGTATTGGTATTTTTTTAAACCTCATCATCTGAAGCTCTAGAGGAAAACCAAATGAGGATTTTACAATTCCTATTAAAATTACCTGTTCTGAAAATCAGCAACCATGTCCCGCCTTTCCGAGATCTTGGATGAGCCATCAAGCCTCATATAGGTATGCTTCCTGTAAACCATATATTCCTGCCAATCAAGAGTAAATAGATACAATCAGTCTGATGAAAATTACTGTATTCCAATTCCCACAAGCATGTACTTACTTTCTACCTCATCCATACTGTGAGCGAGTCACTATATCCAGAATGAGGAGAAACCAATCTCAAAAGTATGGGGATTTAATTTGTAAATGAGTTTACTGCCATCATGTAAAAATCTGGGGTAACCTGAAGACTACAACCACTCTCAATATCAACTTGGAAACTAATCTTATTTCTCTAGGTTTTTGTAGGTTTCAGGAAAAACAAAAAAATAAACAAAAAGGAATCTCCAAACCAAAATGGCGGGGAGCGGGCCTAAGCTGCAGTCGGGCAGCGAGGACATCCTTAGCGTTGCCGTGGGAGAGGCTCCCGCCACCAACGCTGTGCTCACCAGCCGTCAGCCCAGCTGAGCGGTGCTCCTCCTGTGGGAGCATACTGACCACCAGGGGGCAGCTCCTGCGTTGAGCATCTAAACCAGTGGTTCTCAACCTGTGGGTTGCCTAAGACCATCGGAAAACACACATATAATTACATATTGTTTACAGTAGCAAAATTACAGTTATGAAGTAGCAATGAAAATAATTTTATGGTTGGGGGTCACCACAACATGAGGAACTGTATTAAAGGGTCACGGCATTAGGAAGGTTGAGAACTACTGAAACCCTGGTGGTCAGTGTGCATCATGGTGACCAGTCACTCTGCTGTTTGGTCGATTTGCATATAACCCTTTTATTATATAGGATATATATATTTTTTACTATTTCTATCTGTCTCCAGGTAGTTCTGTAAGGATTTTTATAATCAAAGAGGGGCAGAGCACCACTGGCATGGCTCAGTGGTTGAATGTCAACATATGAACCAGCAGGTCATGGTTCAATTCCCTGTCAGGGCACATGTCCCGGTTGCAGGCTTGATCCCCAGTGGGGGATGTGAAGGAGGCAGATGATCAATGATTCTCTCTCATCACTGATGTTTCTATCTCTCTATCCCTTTCTCTTCCTCTCTGAAATCAATAAAAATATGTATTTTTAAAAAAGAGATTAATATTGAGCTAAGAAATTTAATATTTCTTTTATTCACAAATTCTGGCTGTATCAAAGTTACTCTGTCTCTCCAAATGTCTAGGCTGTTGCCCGGCCTGTGTGGCCCAGTGGTTGATCACCAATGAACCAGGTCACAATTCAATTCGTAGTCAGGTCATATGCCTGGGTTGCAGGCTCAATCCCCAGTAGGAGGCATGCAGGAGACAGCCAATCAATGATTCTCTCTCATCATTGATGTCTCTATCTCTCTCTCCCTTCCTTTCTGAAATCAATAAAAATATATTGAAAAAATAAAAGTCTAGGCCATTTAGAGAAGATGTTTAATCAAATGTTTGTCTGGAAAAAACTGCCTAATTTCTTCTGTTAATTTTAAGAACTGTGCCCACTCCCATTCTTAGTTTAGTGATCCTAAAAACATCTAATGACTTAGTACCAAATTAAATTCTATTTTGTTAAAATAAAAACACAAATTCTAATAAATGATTTTAAAGTACTCATAGCATTTTTGAAATTTTATTTTAAAAACTGATCCAGCCCTGGTCAGTGTGGTTCAATTGGTTGGAGCGTCGTCGTGTGCGCCAAAAAGGTGGCAGGTTTGAGGCCCAGTCAGGGCACATGCCCAGGTTGTGGGTTCAATCCCTGGCTGGGGCAAGTGTGGGGGGTAACCAACTGATTTTTGTCTCTCACATTGATGTTTCTCTCTCTTTCTCTCTTCTTCCTCCTCCTTTTACCAACCTCCTTTCTGCTCTCTAAAAACCAATGGGAAAATACCCTCAGGTGAGGATTAGCAATAGATAGATAGATAGATAGATAGATAGATAGATAGATAGATAGATAAATTTACTGAAGAAGCCAAAGGGGTTTTGGACAAGATGTACTCTTGGCATTTGAGTAGTGATTCTCAACCAGGATTAAAAATACCTGTGCATGGACCCATCCCAGGGATTCTGAGTCTGTAGGTCTGGGCTAGGGCCTGGACTGGTTTATTTTTAAATTTCTTTTCATTTCAAACCTTTACCTGAGGATATGTTTTTATGATTTTTAGAGAGACAGAGTGAGAGACATCAATGTGAGAGAAAAACATCTATCAGTTGCCTCCCGCACATGCCTAGACTTGGACTTGAACCGTAATCTAAGTATGTGTCCTGACCAAGAATCAAACCTGCAACTTTTTGGTGCATAGGACAATGCTCCAACCAACCAAGCCACTCAGCCAGGGCGGGGCAGGTTTATTTTTAAAAAGCTCCGAAGATGATTGCAATAAGTGCTCTGTATCAGCAGCTAAGAAAAACTCCTATAGAATCTTACTATTTCAAATATGGCCCTCTGATGAGGAGTACTGGCAACACCTGAAGTGTGTTAAAATGCAGAATAGAGGGGCATGCCCATACCTAGAGAATTAGAATTTGCATTTTAATTTTAACATGTGTGACTTGTAAGTACGTAAGTTTCTCACACATAAGTTTGAGAAACACTGTTGTGGAACATATCCTTATGCTGTTTTTAAATCATTAAAATACTTTTTTCCAAGTAAAATCTTATAAATCTCTACCTAGGTCTCTTATTCTCTCTAACCTACTCCACAAGCTTGGAAACCAGTGTTTTGGAGGACAAGCTGAGAAGACAGATCAGTTCTGGATCACATCCCTAAGTCCTACTTTTGTTGTTAATCCTCATCCAAGGGTATTTTTCCATTGTTTTTTTTAGAGATAGTGGAATGGAGGGGGAGAGACAGAGAGAGAAACATCGATGTGAGAGAGACACATCAATTGGTAGCCTCATAATTCAAAGTGTCAGCAAGTGGCTCTAACTCCTTAAAATATACCCAATGGTGTAACATCAAGTGACTAGGTTCATCTTAAAGTAGTAGTGATGATGATGGCTCGCACTTATACAGCATTTACCAAGTGACAATCAGTATTCCATGTACTTTACCTGGTTTTGCTTATCTAATCCTCACCATAGCCTTCAAAGGGAGATGTTAGTATTGTTACTCTCATTTTACAGATATTAAGAAAGGTCTTTAAAGTGGCATAGGCAGTAATGAAGCTGGGACTGGAACTCAGGCAGACTTGTTGCAAACATGGCAAACTTGCAGCGGTTTGACATGCTTGTTCTAGCCTTTGGTTTAACCCCTCTATTGCTTAAATAGAACAGAAGCACACCACCACTAGGGGGAAAAGGAGGTATAGGGGGATTGGGGGGAGAAGAAGCCCCATAAGGTTTTTAGTATATTTTGTCCATAACCCCCATCCATCATCATCATAAAGGATAATTGGGCACTTAAAAAAATAAAGGAAAATGCTTACATATCTATAACATGAACTTCCATTCTCACACTTCTTTTCCATTTCAAAATTGCCTCTGATGTTCATTTTAATGCAATTTCACGTTCATAAAATGTTTTGGGAGGAAAGCCTCAGTATGATCCACAAACCTGCAGATGTGGTATAACTATTTTCCTGAACGTGTCCCTTTACATCTTTGGAGTCTATCACCAGCAAAAAGTAAGGCTCCTCTCAATGTCTATTACAGCCTCTCTGTTGTCCAGGTAAGTTGCACCAAGTGAATGAAATATGGCAGCCATCCCTCCTATATCTAATACAGAACTCTTAGGAGCAAGACCCAATCACAAGGCACTCATGGGCCCAACATAACCTGCCTTCACACTACTTGTGTTATATCCTTTTCTCCTATACCCCATGCACCAGTCACAGTGCACTACTCCCCCAAATGTCTTCTACCTTCCCATCTCTGTGCCTTTTTACACTTGGCTTCCTTAGTCTGGAATGTACATCTCCCTGATGGCTGAAATTCTATTTAAGTTCAGTTCAGATGTCACTGCCTATGTAAAGCCTCCCTCAAGTGACGCAGTTAGAAATAAATGTGTCCCTCCTGTTATGTTCAGCATGTTTATGCTTCAGTATTTTTGGCACCAGTTCATGGTACACTTGAGTTATTTGTCTGTGACATATATATAGGTACACACACACACATACCCCTGCCTCCCACCCCAAGATACATTCCTAGCAGTCAAAGACCACAGTGAACTGATATTTCCATCTGCCCTAGCACAATGCCTCCCTCACCGTGGGCATGAAAAAGTGAACTAAACAGGATATAGGATGATTGTAAGTTGACACATGTCCTTCTACCATGCTTAAGACCAAATGAAAATGCTAGTCAACAGTGATCGCAATTTGCTTTATATTCCACGGGACAGTTTTAGAATACCCAGCTTTCCGGTATGTTCAGAATCACAGTTTCCAAAGATAACTCGAAGTTCTAAGATATCTGTAGGTTTCAGGAAAAACAAAATGATAAAATGTCTGTTCAGGATGAATCCTTCCCTAGTGAGGTACTTGCTGACGGGGCAAATTATACAAGCCAGTGTCTCAAATGTCACTATTAGTTAAAGATTATCTGGACTTAATTCTGCGTTGTACTATTTTCATATATTGGTGCAATTCAAGATCTGTCTGGGTTTAGTACTTAGCAATCACACCACATACATGCACCAGTTGGCTGAACCTTTCCAAGTACCTTTGTTGTATTTCATAGAAAATACTAAGGCTTATTTCCTTAAACTACAGACTCAGTTACTTGATGCATCAGGAATGAATCTCAAAAGAGATGACCCAGAGATAATGTAAGTCATCTGTAGAGAATTAAAAGCTCTCTGCAACATCCCAAACTAGGGTAAAAATGAAGGTAGTATGAAAAGTTTTGTCTGACATAAAGTTGGACACCACCATCCCAATTGCACAGGGCCTATGTCTGCTTCCACAATACCCCCACCAGCCAAGGCCCCACAGGTGACTCAGTAAATCTATCATATGCTCCCCTATTTATGTCCTTGACTTCTGCCCATGGCACACTAAAAATTCTTGGCCCTGGAAATTAAGCAGTCTCCTTTTATATCCCCTATCCAGAAATACTATTTGGATACCATGGGGAAGGATAAAACATTTCAGAATACAGAATTCTATTTGGAAGAAGATCTGATACATTCATAAGAAATTTAAATTAAAGTCAGACTTTTGCCCAAGAGAAGGAGGCTATCGATCACTTTAGAAAATACTGAGCAAATAATAAGTGCCTAGATCTAGTATTGCTCACAAAATGGAAACCTGGCCATATAGAAATATGTGAACATTTACTGTCTTCTGGTTCTTGTGGGTCCCCGAAATAGATAGATAGCCCAGGCTGAAGCACTGAACAAAAAGCCCCAAAAGGCTGCTGTATGAAAGAGATGCTGACATGCTCCACAACAGAGCGCCAATACCCCTCTGAGTTTCTAACTCTGGCTCTATTGAAAGCTCTTTATTCCCTCTTTGACATACAGGGTCCAGAATGTCAACAGAAAAAGAGAATTCTGGGGAAAAAAGGTTAAAAAAAATCTTAAACACCAATAAAAACCATAATACACAAGGTGAGGGTCAAGGTATTTCTTTAAAGAAAAGGTTACAGGTACTCAAGGGCAAGCATCTATATAGACGGGCCTTTCTAAAACCTGCCCCTTAGGTTCATGCACCAGTTATGTTTTAAAGCTGAAATGACTCTAACAAATGTTTACAGCGAAAGATTCCATTATGAAAGTAAACCCACACTACTCTGAAAAGATAAAGAAATGTAGACCTAATCCTGGACTATTCCAAGATCCACAATACATTTACATTTCAATAAATGATAAGACATATACTAAACATTGTGGGCATTGTAATTCTACATCCGCAAAATAAATTTCACTTATGGACTAACCTCTTGGAATACAGAATGTGGTTCATTTGGGTAAATATTAAATAAATAGACCAAAGAAAAAATAAATGAACTTTTAGGAATTTAACGTCGAAGGAAAAAGAACAGAATAGTATTAAGAAATCTAGACAACAGTTTCATTTTAGTTTTTCAGTAAAACATACAAACAGCAGCAACATTTTTGGCTTCAGCCTCCTAGATGCATGTTACACATATGGCTAAGGAATGTGAGCAGTTATGAAATTCAGGCTTTGAATTTGCTTTTCCCTAATTCAGAATTCCTCATAGAGATGTAACTACATTTAGAGAAGGTCTTCATGCTGCCTTGTTTGCAAAGTCAACCCACCAAGTTTACCTCCCCTTCAAAAATCCTGCTGGATTAGACAGAGATAGAAAGTGACTGTAGGGCTAAGGTTTAAAGCACTCATCCTGAACAAAATTTACTGTTATACTTTGATTTACTTATTTTAGTAATATTTATGAGGAACTAGAAGTGTGCAGTATACAAGATGACGAACTAAAATGTAGGACTATATCAAACTTAAACCACCCACACTCACCTTCATCTACCAGAGCTAGCTTATTTTTTTTGAGGTTTACCCATTTTCCTAGAATTTCCTCTAATATGAATCAACCTTTATGACTCTATAACATACTCATATAATCTTGAGAAAGATCATCATCTCCCTTACAAAATCCTTAACATACTGCTTTTCTGTAATTCTTAGCAGTAAGATCACTATTTCATCTTTACTTCCCTGACTCTAGGGCAGCCATGGGCAAACTACGGCCCAGGGGCCGGATCCGGCCCGTTTCAAATGAATAAAACTAAAAAGACCATACCCTTTTATGTCATGATGTTTACTTTGAATTTATATTAGTTCACACAAACACTCCATTCATGCTTTTGTTCCGGCCCTCCGGTCCAGTTTAAGAACCCATTGTGGCCCTCAGAACCCATTGTGGCCCTCGAGTCAAAAAGTTTGCCCACCCCTGCTCTGGGCAAGGCCCACATGCACTTTATTTAAAAAGAGCCCCACTGAAGGAAAGTTAACTCACTGTTTTGGCTGTTGGCATCATCTGCTTTGAACAGAACATTGAAGATGCAAGCAGTCCTTTTATTTTAAACTAGAGGCTCTGTGCACGAAATCCATTCACTGGGGCAGGGGTGGGGGGTGCCAGGAGCCGGTCCATCCTTGCTGTTTCAAAGGACCTGGCATATATGGCATACTGTTCTTAATATGTTTGCTCACCTTCTTGGCACTATGTGTTTTAACCAAGGTCTCCTCTCTGAGAAAGGTTGTTTCCCCAGGTAGGGATTTTCCCCTGAAGTTAGGGAGGGAATAAAACCTCTTAACTAAGTGCCAGGTGGGTAATTAATCACTTTAACTACGAACAATCATGCTTAAGCTACATAATCTTTACTCCCTGGAATGGAGATAAGAAACGCCCTAACCTTTGTAATAGAGATTGATAGGATTGAATCAACTGGTATAAATACAGATGTAATAAGACAGCAAGACACAGAACTTAGAATACGGAACCAAGAGAGACAGAACCTAGGCACAGAACCTACACAGAACGTTCTCTAGAGACAGAAGAACTTCGCTGGAGAGAACATGGCAAAAGATCCTGGACAGAAACTGGCCTCAGAACCTAGAGACAGAACCTAGGGAGAGAACATGGCAAAAGATCCTGGACTGAACCTGACTACAGAAATTGGCAAGAGAACCTGACTAGAACCTTGCCGGGAGCCGGTCCATCCTTGCTGTTTCAAAGGACCTGGCATATATGGCATACTGTTCTTAATATGTTTGCTCACCTTCTTGGCACTATGTATTTTAACCAAGGTCTCTGAGAAAGGTTGTTTCCCCAGGTAGGGATTTTCCCCTGAAGTAAGGGAGGGAATAAAACCTCTTAACTAAGTGCCAGGTGGGTAATTAATCACTTTAACTACGAACAATCATGCTTAAGCTACATAATCTTTACTCCCTGGAATGAAGATAAGAAACGCCCTAACCTTTGTAATAGAGATTGATAGGATTGAATCAACTGGTATAAATACAGATGTAATAAGACAGCAAGAGACAGAACTTAGAACACAGAACTTAGAACACAGAACTTAGAATACAGAGCTTAGAACACAGACAGAAGAAGACAGAACCTACACTGAGAACCTCGACACAGAACCTACACAGAATCGAGAGACGGAACCTAGGCACAGAACCTACACAGAACATTCTCTAGAGACAGAAGAACTTCGCTGGAGAGAACATGGTAAAAGATCCTGGACTGAACCTGACTACAGAAATTGGCAAGAGAACCTGACTAGAACCTGGTGACTGAACCTGGCTGGAGAACCTGGACAGAACCTGGCTGAAGAACCTAGCGAGGGAACATGGCTACAGAACCTAGCTGGAGATCCTAAGCAGAACTTCGCTGGAGATCCAGACCAGAACTTGGCTGGAGTTCCTGGCTAGAGATCCTGGCTAGGCTGCTGATCAACTGAACGCTGTCTCCGTGTCATTCCTTCTTCGCCGACTCCGTCCACACCTTTGGGGAACCCCTGGACCTGCTGGGGTTGGACCCCGGCATCACCTGGTGACTGAACCTGGCTGGAGAACCTGGACAGAACCTGGCTGGAGAACCTAGCAAGAGAACATGGACACAGAACCTGGCTGGAGATCCAGACCAGAACTTGGATGGAGATCCTGGCTAGAGATCCTGGCGAGGCTGCTGATCAACTGAACGCTGTCTCCGTGTCATTCCTTCTTCTTCGCCGACTCCGTCCACACCTTTGGGGACCCCTGGACCTGCTAGGGTTGGACCCCGGCAGGGGGGTGTGTGTTCCTCAGCCCAGCCTGCACCCTCTCCAATCTGGGACCTCTCAGGGGCAGTTGGAAATCCCTCTCACAATCCGGGATTGCTGGCTCCTAATCACTTACCTGCCTGCCTGCCTGGTCCACCCAACTGCCCTCCCCTGCCGGCACGGTAACCCCTAACTACCCTCCCCTGCTGGCCTGATCACCCACAACTGCCCTCCCCTGCTGGCCATCTTGTGGCTGTGGGCACTGCCATTTTTAGGCTGGGGCAGTCAATTAGCATATTTCCTCCTTACTGGCTGTGGGTGCCTCCATCGTTGTGATGGTATGAGGGTCAATTAGCATATTCCCTCTTTATTAGATAGGATTACTGCTATTAGGACCTTTAATACAGTCAAGATTTACATCAAACACAATGGCTTAATCACCTCTCTTACAGTCACATAAGCATTCTCCATCATTTAGAAATAGGTAACCTACTTATCATACAAACCAGAAAGTTTGGTTTGCTGATAGCATTCTGGGGCTAAACACTACATTAAATATATAAAAGTCTAAGTGACCATTCGACCGGTAGCTATGACGCATATTGACCACCAGGGGGCAGACACTCAACGCATAGGCATGGAAACATGGAACACACTGATGAATCTCAGAGGGAAGTGGGGAGGATGGGAAGAGATTAATCGAAGATCTTATATGCAAACTAGAGGCCCAGTGCACAGATTTGTGTACCGGTGGAGTTCCTCAGCCTGTCCTGTGGGGATAGGGCTCAAACTGGCTCGGTGCACGGATTTGTGCACTGGTGGTGGCGGCGGCGGGGGGTCCCTCAGCCTGGCCTGAGGGGATCAGGCCGAAACTGGCAGTCCGACATCCCCCAAGGGGTCCGGGTGCAGGCCAGGCTGAGGGACCCCACCAGTGCACAAATCCATGCATCGGGCCTCTAGTATAAAATATAAGATATAGAGGCCCGGTGCACAAAAACTTGTGCACTCGGGGCAGGGGGAGGTCCTCAGCCTGGCCTGTGCCCTCTCGCAGTCTGGGACCCCTCGGGGGATGTCCACCTGCTGGCTTAGGCCCGCTTCCCAGGGGATCAGAGAGGCTCCCACCACCACCGCTGTGCTGGCAGCCATCAGCCTGGCTTGTGGCTGAGCAGAGCTCCCCCTGTGTGAGTGCACTGACCACCAGGGGGCAGCTTCTGCATTGAGTGTCTGCCCCCTGGTGGTCAGTGTGTGTCATAGTGACCAGTCATTCCCAGTCGTTCTGCTGTTAGGGTCAATTTGCATATTACCCTTTTACTATATAGGATAGAGGCCTGGTGCACGGTTGGGGGTCGGCTGGTTTGCCCTGAGGGGTGTCCCGGATCAGGGTGGAGGTCCCGCTGGGGTGCCTGGCCAGCCTGGCCACAGCCACGGGCTGGAAGCAGGTATCTGGGATTTATTTAATTTCTATAATTGAAACTTTGTAGCCTTGATCCCACTTGAAGCCTGGGTTGCCCCTAGCAACCCATGTTCCCTGCCCCTCCTTGAGTGGAGGCCAGGCCTGTTGGAAGCAGGTATCTGGGATTTATCTATCTTCTATAACTGAAACTTTGTAGCCTTGAGCGGAGCCCAGTGCTGGCCAGGGCAGGCAGGAAGCTTGGATTCCTCCATCACTGGGGGCAACCTAAGCCTCCTGCTTGCTCCAGCTCCACTGCCACCATCATCTTTATGACGGACTGAGGGTTAATTTGCATATTACTCTTTTATTAGCTAGGATAGTGATTAAATTGTAAACTGACCTCGAATATCATTGTTATCTCTTGCTAAAAAAAATTGCTAGATTATTAAAAAAAGAGCCTGCTACCAAATTCAAATAAGCTCACTGCAAAATTCAGCAAGCCAGCCTTGCTTCCCAAAGAACCTAAAAATTACTCCCTATTGCTACCCTTCATCCTTCTGTACTGATATAAAAATATGATCCCTACTTTCTTATCCCAAGATAGGGATAATCATGGTCCAATTTCCACTTATTACCAAATATTCCCTGGAGTAGCAGGTTAGAACAGAAAGCCTTAGATGCATAAAATCTCCATGGAAAAACATGAGAATATTTATACAATACTGATATCCAGATGCTTTAGCCTCTCCACAAGCAGCTTTCCAACATTCTTCCACCAAGGATTTACTCTATTGGTTTGTGATTATTTGTCCTCTCATTCACCCTCCTGTTTCAATGTCCATGGCTTCTCTCCCTCAAGTAACAAGTGACTACTCAGACAACAAGAAAATAGAGAGAATGTCATCAGAGAAGTAACTAAAGAAACAAAAGCTGCCTTGCAAAATAAGACAACTATATCTTTCACCATAACCCAGTAGTTGTCAACTTCAGTTACATATTAGAATTACCTTAGGAGCTTTTTCTTATTTTAAAAACATATTTTATTAATTTCAGAGAGGAAGGGAGAGGGAGAGAGAGATAGAAACATTAATGATGAGAGAGAATCATTGATCAGCTGCCTCCTGCACGCCCCTCCCCCACCACTGGGGATCAAGTCTGAAACTCAGGCATGTGCCCTGACTGGGAATCTAACTGTGACCTCCTGTTTCATAGGTTGATGCTGAACTACTGAGCCATGCCAGCAGGGCCCATTTATACATTTTAAAAATTAATATTTAGAGAGTGGAAGAGAGAAACATTGATGTGAGAAAGAAACATTGATCGGTTGCCTCCCGCACATGCCCCAACAGGGGATTGAACCCAAAACCCGGGTATGTATCCTGACCAGGAATCGAACTGTGACCTCCTGGTTCATAGGACAACATCCAACCACTGAGCCACGCCAGCCGGGCACCTTAGGAGCTTTTAAATGTCCTGATGCCTAGGTCTCATTCCAAACTTATTAAATAACCAGACATCAGTATTTGTTAAAGGTCCCCCAAGAGATTGTAATATGTAGTCAAGTTGAGAACCATTACATTAACTCAAGATGAATAGCTGCTTTCTATTTTTTTACCTAAAGAAAAAAATCACAAATCTTATTTTCCATATACAATTTCAGAGGATTTTTCAAGAAATTCCTAGGCTCTGATGTACTTTAAAATTAGGGAATTTCTTCCCTAGTAAAGGAAGGGAGTAGGGGGTGTTCTATTTCACTGGAATAAGGAAGGAAGCGGAAATCCTTTGCATATTCTCACATCTGCCAGGAGTTGCTTCTCCTCCTTTACAGACAGTAAAATCATCAAGCTGTTTGAGTTCTCATTAAGCAGGAGTAGTATTAGTCATAGATATCTGATTCCTACAAGGTGTCCTAGGTTGCCAAAGTTCCTTCTCCTACCTCCAGTAGGTCTATCATCCTGGTCATCTGGGAGTAGATAAGGACCCTATGTCCTTGAGACTTGAGCCGAGTCAGCAGGACATCAAGGGCATACAGCTTTCCACTGTCAGTGATGAGGCTCTCCTTGCCTAGGGAGGAGAAAAGGGGGGAAGGGAAACTGTATTTAATTGAAGCAGCAAAATCACTCACTACAAAGCTGTATGCAGCCAAAATTACTGCAACCAGGATGCGTATCATCATGAAAGCAGAAAAGTATTCTAGAGGAGAATGCAAAGCACTGTTAAATAGTGATCCAATAGTGCTCTGGGAAGAAATATCCTGAAAGAGGGAAGTGTAGGTACCTTCCCAACCGATAGCTCACAATCAGGCACAGGCATCTGAAAACTTCCGCACTCCAACCCTCACTCAGGTACACATGGGCATTTAAAAGCGATGTCCATGTCATATCTTCTGTAAGTGACCTGAGAGACCTGCTGTTTCTTTTTCCATATTATCTCTCGATATCTGTTTCTGCTAGTCTTGTGGCTAAATGGTTTACTTTCTGGAAGTATGAGAATGTAAAGAAACAAGGCCTGCTCTTGCCAACCCCTGGAGTCACTTAAACACCACGAAATGCAAATAAACATACCCTCTTCTGCCTTTTATTTAAAAAATATTTTTATTGAACTTTAGGGAGAGAGGAAGGGAGGCAAAGAGAGAAAGAAACATCGATGTGAGAGTGAAACATTGATCGGCTGCTTCCTGCCCTCCCCCGCAACCCCTCCACTTGGCATGGAGCCTGGAACCCGGGCATGTGCCTTGACCTGGAATAGAAAGGCAACCTCTCGGTGCATGGGACAAAGCCCAACCAATTGAGCCACACCAGCCGGCTCTTCTGCCTTTAAAAAAACAACAACTCAACTTACTCTCCTGGATGATTTCAAATAGGTTGGCTGGTAAATGCCATTATCCTAAGCTATAATTTAATAAAGACACTCTAGGGCTTGTTCAGCTTTTTAAAAAGATGTTGGGTTTCTGTGAAATGGAAGCTGCTTTCACTCACTAACTTGTACTGTCTCCTTCCTCTTCCCATTAAAAAAAAATAAATAATTTCAGCCAAAGATCTTAAAGAATACTTAACTCACAAATTTTCATCTTATCCATTCAGTATCATTCAACTCCCATCACATTTCAGGAAGTAGAGTTTCCTGTTTGTAGACTGGTCCATAAACATGCCCTGAACAATTGCTGTTATTAAGAGGGGAAGAGATGAGGCTTAAGGGGCTGGGAGATTTAAGAGCATATGTGGAAGTGACTGGGGAACACAAAAAGGGAGAGAGAAAGGCTAAAGTTATTATACAGACAACTAACTGCTAAAAGTAAAAAGGGAAACTATTAAGAAAAAAAATAGTCTATCCTTAGTTTCTGGGTTTGAACCCATGGATTTTCCTCAGAACTGTGAAGCAACCTAAAGGTTCTCAATGGTCATTTCTCAGTTCTTGTTATTTGCCAAGTGCACAATTATTGTATAAACTGAACAAGAACGGATGTGCTGACAGCACCATAACAAATCATCAGCCACTCTGTTTTGCTACAAAGCCACAGGCCCTGGATGTTTACTCCTCTGCACTGTAGCCTGCCTTTTCCCACCTTCGGAACGCTGCCAGGCTACATCTCTCCCTCCACCCCTCCACCCCCTGACGCTGTGACACACACCTTTGTTCAGCCTCTTTGTTTGGTCCTGTTTAGATTATTGAAATGCTCTTCTTTTTGTTGGTCTCCTTACCAACACAATCAAATGACTGCAGCTGGGACAGAACTAATTGCTAAGCCCTCTCTCTGGCACCAGACAAGGAGGCCTGTACAAATTCCAAGTCTGATGAGGGAGCAATGCTTTCATAGCAACTTCAAGGTTTTCTTCTTGTCACAATTACCCTTCTCCTTTAATTGGATTCCCTAGGGTCCCTCAATTTTGATGGCTCCTAAACCTTCCCCACAGAACTACCAATCAATTTCAGATAATAAGTTTCTTTCTTTTCTCATTAAAAGCACAGCAAGGTGAAAAAAAAAAAGCCCATATATTTTTCAGTCATTGAGCAAGAGTGGGTAAACTAAGCTCATCTGATTTTTGCAGGCTACTAATCTCTCCCCATTTGCATATACTCCCTCAACACAAATATTTAAGGGTGTACAAATGTCTTGCATCTGAATTTTGAGAAGTTTCAATTCATCTCAAAATCATGATTCAATGGTTGTCACATATTCCTGCTTCCCACATCTATTTTATTTTGCTAAATAGAATGAACTGATGCTAGAATTCGGAAACCTCAGAGATGACGATGTGCATATACTTTGACAGACAGAACTCTGATGCACCTGAGAGAAGCAAGAAGTGGTACCTGTTGTTAGCCTGTTATTGTGTAGGTGGGGGATGTGGAAGTGGACAGACTGGATTTCTTTGGACTGCCCTGAAGGAAAAGGCCTAAGAAGAAAGAGACTTCTGTAAGTCTTAAAACACTTAAATAATGAACAGTATTTGTTTTTCTGATGAACATGATAGATAGAGGTAGTCAGCCTCTAGTAATTGTCCTTATAAAGATATGCAGGAAAATTGGTTTCTTTGTATACACTGGTGTCTTCTGGGCCTGGTGTCCTTTACACAATTTTTTCGTTTTTGTTTTGTTTTGTTAATCTTCACTTTCCATTGATTTTTTTTTTTTTTGGGGGGGGTGGTGGTGGGGGGAGATGGAGAGAGAAAGGGGGAGGGAGAGAGAAAGACAGAGAGAAACATTGATTTGAGAGACACATCAATTGGTTGCCTCCCGATCATGTCTCAACTGGGGTAGGGATTGAACCTGCAACCCACGTATGTGCCCTTGACCAGAATAGAACCCATGACCCTTCAGTGAGCAGGCTGATGCTCTAACCATTGAGCAACTCGGGCCAGGGCGGTTACCCAACTTTTTAAGAGCTACCAAAGTTGCATTGGGCTAGAGTACAACCTATTACTAAGCAGGGCGTACAGCCAAGAACACAATTTCCTAGAAATTAGGCTGATTTTGCCAAGTCAAACCTGTGCCCAGCCCCTTCTTTAAAACAGGAGCTCAAGAAAAATGTTGAAATGAGCAGACTTACTTTCTTGCAATCTTTCCTACAATTCTGTCTTATATTCCTATAGTCTTATAATATTTTCACTTTGATACAGGTTCTTACTGACCACAGTGTAAGATCCTGCTCAGAGACAAAACGAATGTGTCTCATGGCAGTAAAATCAGGGTAACATTAAATAGTATCTCCTTTTACCAAGGGGAGGAGACTAGACTTTTGAAGAGATTGTAAATCCTTCTTCCAGTGAACATGGAGACACATTCAATGTGTGAAATCCAGGAGATTTTGGTTAGTTTCTCAAGGACTGTAATGGAACCAACCCTTCCTAGGAAAACAGAAAATGTAAAAGTACAGAGAAAAGAGATAAACTATAGGTTTCCAGTGGCTCCCTCCCCTGCTGCCCTGCCCCAGCCAGTCTACAGAGCACAATAGGGTCAGTGAGGAGCTGGTTGGTTCTCACAGTAAACAGCCAGTGAGGCTGGTGCTTTTTATCGATGCGAAAAGAACTCAGACACTTCCTGCTATTTAAACAAGGTCCATTTTTCTTTCAAAGAACAGGAAAAGCCACAAGAGATTCCCACAGCGCCAGCAATAAGTCTTCTACTCCTGTACTGGGAACTAAGCAGCCAGAATGAAGACAGGAGAAAGAAGAAATATGGTGTTGTCTTGCTTCTTTCAATACCTGTGTTCATCTTCTGCCTGGGATTCTGTGGTTTTCATACCTGCTGGATTCTATCCCTCTATTCCCACCAGTATTTAAGCATTCTTTATACTTGGGGTTTCCCTCATTTTACAACAATATACCTTCACCCACTGCTTTCACATGTTCTAAGCCAGTTATGAGGCCATTTACAATACTGTTCTCATATACCCAACCTACTAGAGCAGGTTGACCCAAAGTCTTTTGACACTTGACAAAGTTAACATTAAAGTGGAAAAACCAGGTCTTAAACCCTGATCCAGTTATCTCTTAGAAATAGCAGATTCTTTCTTTTGAATGCTTAGCTCTAGTTTACTCCCGCTATATGCCAATAAGATGAATACAATAAAAATATCAGAGAGTGTGGACAACCAAAACTAACACAATAGCTCTAAGCTACTGCTTCAGTTTGCCTGCAGGTGTAAGCAAAGAACATGAACCCATGACCCCTGTGCTCAATTTCCTTAAAAGTAGTCTCACTAAAGCAAAGATGAAAACCGCGTTTCCTTCCAACCCATGACCACGACCCTGGGAAGACTGGGAATCTGCGAGCATTTTGACACAAAACACACTGTTTTACTTCTGGTTATCACTCAGATCTCCAGCGTTTCATGCAGGACACTGTTTATGCTACTTGAACTAGGCTTTCTGTGAGTGACGACATTCTCCTTCATCCCCGTGGCAATGGCACAAGACAACCATACTCACTTGACTGAAGCCTTTCTACTAAGTATATTTCTACCTCCTCCCCTTTTGTAAGAGTGGCGTTCACACCTATAAGCTTATCAAAGGAGAGTAAGCACAAATCTAAAACACATTTCTCTCTACTCAAGTCACAAATTATTTAAATATACTTACCAATAAGTTACTAAGGGCAGAAGAAGAAACAGAAACCCAAAACTTTGAATTCCAAATATCTGAAACCACCACATGGAGCATCTCCCTGGTTTTGTCCTTGCCAAAGCTGTTAACATATTTCAAGCAAACAGAGGACTCACCTGGAATCCTGATGAAAGACCAGCCATTCTGAGGCCTGATGCTCCACAGTCCTCCAGCTGGCTCTGGGAAGAACTGGGACCGTTGATTTAGCAAGTCTGCTGCCAGTTCAGGGGCCCCATTCAACAAACACTGCTTGGCTGCCAGACTCCCTCCTTCCTTCAGCACTCGCCGCTCATACTCTGCACTTCGGTCATTGCAATAAGAATCCAATGGCACTGCGGTGACCTACAGTCAGAGTCAAATGAGATGGTTCTTTCACATTTTCCACACCCACTAAGCCCTTTGGGAACCTCAACTTTGAAATCAACTAATTCTTGGGCTATGTGTTTTACCTTCCCCGTTCTAACAAACTAAACTTTCCTTAATAATGACTTGATGAGCCTTCCCAGGTAAAAGGTCAACCTCATAACATGAACCTACAACAAAACTAAAGATCCAAAGAGTGTTGCAGTTCATGGATAAACTGGGATACCAGGTCAGGAATAATTCTATCATTCATATACATATGATGGCTTTGCAACTCCCTTCACTGCTGGATGCTGCTTTGGCAAAGTTCTATCTGCCAAATAGACTTGTAAAGTATGATTTAAGTAGAAATGGACTTGTTGCCCCCTATTAGACCTCATGAGTTTGCTGCTTATGTATTCACAACATGACATTATACAATTCTGTGTATATATTGACCCAGGGCTCCTGCCAAAGAAGCTTATCAAAACATTTCACTAAGAACTGTTTTTAACAAGCACCCCAACATCTTAGGCTGAGCCTTGAAAATACTGCCACGGGGTATATAAACAGTCAGCTAGCTTACTATGGAGCTGTAGGTGTCTCTGCTGAGGACTAGAGAATACCAAAACCAGAGAATATGCTGGCAATGAAGCTGACCTGAGTTTGCTAGGGTGCAGTGCCATCTATGGTCCAGATGCAAAACTACAGAGGGTCACAGCAAGCTGAGCCCCTAGAGCTCCAAAATGCAGACAGACTCATACAGAAATTGGCTTATCCAGGTAGCACTAAGAGAAGGTTTTGATCATCTCATAGCACATTTATCCTCTCCACAGTTTATTTCCAAGTTATATTTTTCCCACTGAAAGTTGAGCATAGGCAAATAAATACTGAAATACAAAGCAGGTGGAAAAAAATTGGGCGTTTCCCTGCTATGGTTTGTCCTGACAGTGGCCCAGCAGATAATGGATTAGAGCCGACATCTACCCTCTGAGTCCCAGAACCTCACAATCAATATCTGATAATTCCATAAAAATAACTAAGAAAGCAGTGGTCTGGACTACAGAAGTATGACCAGTTCTATATATCTCAAATAGCATGCATACTCTTGGATGAGTAAAACAGCCTATGAGAGACTCATACTGGCCAATTTTATACTCAAAGATAACTGCTTTGGGTTGTTTTGTTGTTTATTTTGTAGATCAGCAGAACTTATATAAAAGACTTTGGGCCCACAGTCTCAAAATGAAAAATCAAAAGCTAGAAACTTAGCCTGAAGGAATACGATCAACAGTGACACAGGGGAAAACGTTTTCCCTGCCTGGGACTCAGTACTAGGCAGTCTTAATAGTTTAAAAACAAACCAACTTTTTTCAGTTATAAACTTTCACCTATTTCCCAACTTTCATTTTGCTAATATCCTTCCAAGTCCAGGATTGAAACTGGGAGGTTTGCAAGGCACAGTTCTTAGTGAAATATTTTTTAATGTTTTGATAAGCTTCTTTGGCAGGAGCCCTGGATCAAGATATATGCAGAATCATAGAATGTCATGTTGTGAATACGTAAGCAGCAAACTCATGAGGTTCAAGGGGGGCAAACAAGTCCATTTCTACTTAAATCCTGCTTTCTAAGTCAGCTCTGTCCTAGATAGACAGCCGTGACCCACGTGGTCTTCCTGATGGTTCAGAAACAGGGGGCAATGAAGCATGACATACCATTTTCCCCTTCCCACAAATGGAAATGCATACTCCTTTCAGTACCACATAAGCTAACCTGTTTCTTGCTTCATTAACTTCCTAAACTAAAGTATCTCAGGGGCTGCCTCCTCAAGCATTCAACGCGTCCTTCCTGAGGACACGTATATTTCTGCTCTAACTCTAGGAAGCGTGACCGCTCCAAGCGCTACAATTTTTTAATAAGATGAATTTCCAGGTCTAGTTTATGACCCCTGCAGAATTATGTTCTGGGCTAATGAGAAAACAGCTCCTATAATTCCTTCCTTAATGGCACAGTTCTTCCTGAACTGACCCTAGTTTTCATAACATGTGCCAGGAAAATTTGTCTTAATTCAAGGCCAAGGTTGAGGATTCAAAGTCAGTTTCTCTCCATCACAGATGGGTGAGAAATAAATATAATTAAGACATTGCATGAAATGTTGCCTTATACTCCAGACCTGATCTCAAAGGTAAGAATTTGTGTATGTGCATATAAAATACCCAGACATGTTTAAAACTCTTTTTCCTGTCCTCATAACCATCATGTAAGTACTCCCATTTTCAGGAGGGGTTGAGTAGGATGGTGGAAAGGAGCCCTTTCGTCCAATAATAAAAGCTTTCTCCTATTCTAACTGCTTCCACATCTTTATACACTATGGCAGTCTTCAAGCTACTTTTTATTGTTCTTTATGGAAACAGCAGCACAATGCATGACAGTTTAGACCAGCAGTTGCCAACCGGTGGTCCGTGGACCACTGGTGGTCCGTGAGGTCTGAAAGGCTGGCAACCTTGGTTTAGACTTCTACCTCCTCCGAAAACAATACTCTGAAGTACAGTTGGGGTGCATATGTGTGACTATGTTCAGAAAATAGGGCTGTTCTTCAGAGTGGTTGACTATAGACCTTGGAATGGTAAAAATGAAGAATTTTTATGTCCATAAATGCAATTATAGTTCAAGGCAGTTCACTTTTTATTGGCTCCATAAAATACTGGGAACATGGCAAGTAAAAATATCTTGACATACGGCTCTCAAAAATCTATACTTCCTCTTATCAGGCCTCACGGTATACACATCATATTAGGAGAGTGAGAAGGAAACAAACCACACAACCATGAAGCCTGAAGGCTGCTTTCTATGGAAGCACTTGGCTTTAGATGTTTCCTAAAAAAAGTGCATTTCTCTGTATCAACTGGATAATCAATGTAAATCAAATGAAGAGGACAGCAGCAAGGGAATCAAATTCATGTAACACAGGACCAGCAGAAAGAAATCTAGGCAGGCAGGAGTCCATGGGACTGAGTAATATCATCTCATTTCCAGTCATCATCTTTCTTTGGACCCTCTGCCGGATTCTGATCTTTGATAACTTAATAAAGATGCAAGCTGATATAAATGATGGTGGGAAAAATCACTAAGGAAGATTCAAAAGACTCTCCCTTCTCTGAATAGAACTGTGAAAAAGTAAACTTGCTAGGATGAGTGGAGGAAACAAGAAAAAAGCACACAGAAGGGTAAGAAATGTCAGCCTCTTAAAGAGTCTCCTGGCTATGAAAGTTGCCCCTTAAAGCAAAAGAAAACAAGACAGAAAGACAGAAACTTGATCTTTGCTCAAACCAAAGTCTAATCACATCTCTACTCTGCTTCTCTTCCCTTTATATCCTTCTTTGAGGTTGTATCTGGCATTGATCAATAAGGACAGAAAGAGAGAAGATGTAAGCAAAGTAAACCACCACAGTATGCCAAGGGGGCAGCCTTTGCAGCAATGCTGTCAACAATCACTGGAGTGCCTTGTTTTAGTAAACAGGTGATAGGAAGAATCCAACAGTGCTCAAAGTTAAAACTACAACATAAACCCCCAGTCTATAAATAAGACCATGACTGCTAAATGGCAAATACTGCACAACGGTCACTTTTCAGAAGAACATACTTGTGAACCACAGTGCAGGCAGGATTGCTGAGGAAAGTGAGAACACCAGACTAAGAAGTTTCTTGAAGCCAGAGTGTTATGTTTCCTTTTGTTATTTGGAGACTGCGCTGAGGCGATAAGGCCAGATAAAATCTCCCTGCCAATCTGGCCCCCTCCTCTGAAAAACCCTCAAAAACCTCAATGCAGGTGACAAATGGCTCCCTCTTCTTTTCAAATATTCCACTGTCCCTGACCTGTTGTCAAATATCACAATTGTTGTTGGGTGATAATCTACCTGACAGATGGCTTGCTGCCATGGTAGATTAGAGCCCCTGACTAAATGAGAGGAACTACAGAGGAGAGACAAGGTCAGGGGGAAAAAACCACAACTATCTACCATTCAACTATTCTTTTTAAATTTTTAATTTTTTAATCCTCACCCGAGAATATGCCTTTACTGATTTTAGAGAGAGACGGACAGGTGAGGGAGGGGAGGAAGGAGGGAGGGAGGAGCAACGATGGGTTGCCTCCCTCATGTGCCCCGACAGGGGGTTCGAATCCATAACCTGGTATATGCCCTGACTGGGAAGCAAACACATGACCTTCTGGCGCATAGGAGGCTGCCTCCAACCAACTAAGCCACACTGGCCAGGGTCAATACAATTCTTAAACTAACCCAGTTCAAGGTGAGAAGTGCTATCCTGGGAAAGCCAAGATGGTGGTGAGGACGCTTGTTCTAAATACTAAGAATCTGTATGTTTCTCAAGGTCCAAATAGCATAAAACAGTCGTTTAAGATATGGATGCCTTGAAAATTTGTTTATTTCTTCCAATACCATCTACTTTGTCTCTTCCCTTCTGTGGCACTTACTCGTGGACTGGCCACACACAAAAAAGATGGTAGCTCAGTGAGCAGGCAGCAACGAAGCGAGGAGGTAGCTGATCTCCGCTGATGGATGACCTGGTCTGAGTAGCCACTCACTGCTTTACAGTGGCTGCTGAAAACCAGAGACTACAAAACAAAAAGTCAAATTAGTGCCATTGATAATTATGGTTAATGTAATCAAAACTGGGGAAAATATCACAAGTTAAACATCTGATTTAAAGGCATTCTTCCTAGTATATATTATTAATTCTAATAAACAAACACTACTTAGACCCAAAAGTATAATATAGACAAAGTCCATACTAATTTCAAAATGTGGTTTTATTAAAGTACCTAAGCATCATTTCTAATTCTACCTTTTTCTGGAAAAGATGCTGTTAATTATAAATGGTGATACAAAACCTTCATTAGAGAAAACACTATGTAATGTATGCGCTGGGACGTTTGGTTCATTTGTTATACCATGGATGCAAACTCATGTCTTTTTTTTTTTTTTAATATGTTTTTATTGATTTTAGAGTGACAAAGGAAGGGGGAGGGAGAGAAACATCAATGAGAGAAACATCAATTGGCTGCCTCTTGCACAACCCCTACTGGGGATCGAGCCCACAATCTGGGCATGCGCCCTGATCAGGAATCAAACCGGCAACTGCTCAGAGCATAGGGCAACAATCAAACTGAGCAACATCGGCCAGGGTGCAACCTCATGTCTTGAGTTAAAAACAATGACAACCAACAAAATTTCCTTCTAAATTTTTCTTTAAGGCAAATCTGCTTAGCATCACATGTGTGTACTAACATAGTGCAGTGTAATTCTAGTGAGGGCTATTTTATTTATGCAGTGACATCAATACAAGTGGTCAGGAAGAAGGAACAGTATCTCTTTAGTTCCTCTACCTATTATTTAAAAAATATAAACTCTTCATTTAGATTACTGTATCAAAAATACATTTTCTTTTTAGTTTCTTTTATTGTTAATCCTCACTGGAGTATAGATATTTCCCCCCTTCCTCATTGATTCTTTTGAGAATGGAATGAAAGAGGGAAGGGGAGAAAGAAATATCCATGTGTGAGAAATACACTGATTGGTTGCTTCCTGCATGTGCCCCAACTAGGCCTGGGGATCAAACCTGCAACCCAGGTACATGTCGTTGACTGGAAATCGGATCTGAAACCCTTCAGTGCTCAGGCTGATGCTCTAACCACTGAGTGATGCCAGGCAGGGCAAAAATACATTTTCAGAGACTCCACAGCTCATGTTAAAGCTTCAGTTTACAGCTATTCATATAAAGTATGGCATTTGTCAGTAAGATTACAGTATTCTATTTTTTAAAACATTTTTTTATTGATTTAAGAGAGGAAGGGAGAGGGAGAGCGAGATAGAAACAACGATGAGAGAGTACCACTGATTGGCTGCCTCCTGCATACCCCCCACTGGGGATCGAGCCCACAACCTGGGCATGTGCCCTTGACCGGAATCAAACCTGGGACCCTTCAGTCCGCAGGCTGACGCTCTATCCACTAAGCCAAACCAGCTAGGGCTACATTGTTTTAACAGATGCAGTTCTTTCTTCAGTGTTAGACATTTATTGTTGGATCCTCATTTTTTATTACTTCTGTTTTACTGGCTTCTTAAATCAGGCAGGTTGATAACTTAAGTAACTATATAGATGAAGATAATACACAACGTAGTCAAATTTATACATTGCTGTAAAGTCAAGAAAAAACAAACTGCTAGATGAACAGTTACCAGCATCCTCTGCAGGACAATAGCTATAGTTCCAGTACCAAAAACTTCCAGTACCATATCTTCAAGGTGTCTTTATTCAATACATATCTTCTCCCAAAGTAAATGGGTTCTTTAGGATCACAGTTTGAGAGAAGTCACCTCAAGTTGTCTAGTAGGACATGCGTATCATAATCAGCTTCCATGAAACAATTAACATCTAAATAACGGTCATGAGCAAAATAAAAGGCTTTAACTGTCTCCAGAACAGGTGGGCCAGCTTCAGTGGTTTCTAATCACACCATAGGAAGTCTTTACAATGCTTTATTACAATGGTGGGTCCATGTAGTTTTACTCAGCCAGTGGTTGAGCATTGACCTATGCACCAGAAGGTTGTACAGTTCGATTCCCAGTCAGGGCACATGACCCAATTGTGGGCTCAATCCCTGGTGTGGAGCATGCAGGGGGCAGCCAATCAATGATTCTCTCTCATCATTGTTTCCTTCTCCCTCTCCCTTCCTCTTTGAAATCAATTAAAAAAAAAAAAACCTAAAAAAAGTACAAGACACAAAAAACCACACCACCACCAAAATAATGGTGGGTTCATGTAGTTTTGATGTGCTTGACCTTTTTCTCTAGATATTGAGGTCCCTGTTATTATCCACAAAAGAATTTGAAGCTTCTGATAGTTTTTTGTTGTTGTTAATCCTCACCCGAGGATATTTTTTTCCATTGTCTTTCAGAGAGAGTGAGAAGGAGGGAGGGAGGGGGAGATAGACAGCCAGGTATGTGCCCTGACTGGGATTTGAACCCACAACATTTTGGTGTAGGGCTGATGCTCCAACCAACTGAGCCACCCAGCCAGGGCTTACCTAAAGACTTTGAATTCTTTACTAACTTCTAAAGAAAAATAAACAATGTCTCTGTCAGGGATTTCTTAGTCACCCTCATTTTAAGTATTCTCAAATGGCAAAAACCAACAGAACCCTATTTTTATTTCACTCCTAGCTTATATAAGTAAAAGATGAAAGGATAGCCCTAGCTGGTTTGGCTCAGTGGATAGAGCATCGATTGTCCTGTGGACTGAAGGGTCCCAGGTTCGATTCCGGTCAAGTTCACATGCCTGGGTTGCAGGCTCGATCCCCAGTAGGGGGTGTGCAGGAGGCAACCAATCAATGATTCTCATCATTAATGTTTCTTTCTCTCCCTCTCCCTTCATCTTTGAAATCAATAAAAAATATATTTTAAAAAATCCTTAAAATAAAAATAAATGAAAGGATAAATTATTTCCTTCAATTATTTTCTCTTCAACATTATAGTTATTAATAAGAAAGGGATACAAATTTCATGGTAGAAAGTCCTTTTAACACAATATGTCATTTGTCATAAAGTTCTGGAAAAAGTCCAACAATTCTATTTCCAGAGATGGTCATTTTCAAATTAGGACATGTTCACTTATCTTATAGGAGCTAGGTTAAAATGATAGTCTCGTCCTAGCTGGTTTGGCTCAGTGGATAGAGCATCAGCCTGAGGACTGAAGGGTCCCGGGTTCGATTCTGGTAAAGGGCACATGCCAGGGTTGTGGGCTCGATCTGGGGGGGCGTGCAGGAGGCAGCTGATCAATGATTCTCTCTCATCATTGATGTTTCTATCTCTCCCCCTCCCTTCCTCTCTGAAATCAATAAAAATATATTTTTTTAAAAAAGATGGTAGTCTCATTGGAAGTCACTAAGTCAAGGTGATTTATAAACTTCTGATTCCTGATTAAAAAAAAAAAAAAATTCACAGGTCAAAATGTTCAACATATACAGCCTTAGCTTTAGAGAAATCCTGACTGCTGCTGCCCTATTTTACTCAATCTATACTTTTCTAGAGTATATTCTCTTAACATTGATTCTACTCAACCTTCCTTAGTACAGCGAGTCCATTAACGGTACCACACTATCCACATTCTCTTCACATAAATGACATGAACTGCTGGACACAGAAAAATTCAACATGTAACAAAGAAGAACACAAAGGACACCTTAAACGCCACTGTGTAGGAAGCTTAAGGGGATAGGACAGAAATGAAGGGTCATTATTTCTTTAGTCTATTTTGGCCTAAAACAAATTAGAAAAAAAGAAACAGAATGTCACACTATAAAAGATGTTACTTGGTTATAATGTGTCCTAGGTTTTGCTATTCTGTTGTCCCTTCCTCATGTTTTTGAATGTCTCATTACATTGTTGACAATGGCAGCTGTAAGCATCTTGCTGCCAGCAGTGAAATCAGGCTTTTGTAATTCTTTTGGCCCCATGTAAAAGTCAAGTGAAAGTAAGTAGGACAGAATGAAAGAAAACACAGACGTTTTCCCCTCAGATACAAACATACCCATTTATACATAAAAAATAAAAAAAAATAAAAAAATATATGTATATTGATTTCAGAGAGGAAGGGAGAGGGAGAAATAGAAACATCAATGATGAGAAACATTGATGGGCTGCTTCCTGCAACTCCCCACCCCCACCCCCAATGGGGATCAAGTCCGCAACCCAGCATGTGCCCTGACCCGGAATCAAACCATGACCTCCTGGTTCATAGGTCGACGCTCAACCACTAAGCCATGCAAGCTGGGCCCATTTATACATTTTTAAAACTGATATTTAGAGAGGAGAAGGGAGAGAGAAATATTGACGTGAGAGAGAAACATTGATCGGTCGCCTCCCGCACATGCCCCGACCAGGATTGAACTCGAAAACCGGGTATGTGCCCTGACCAGGAATCAAACCTTTCAGTGTATGGGAAGATGCTCCAACTGAGCCACATTGGCCAGAGCTAGACTTACCCATTTAAAAAGGGTTCATACTTTGCTCTCCATGTCTTATTTGAATTTAAAAGCATGCTTATGTTAACATTAGTTCTTCGTTACTTAGAAACTGATTTTTTTATTCTTAACATCAAATTTAGATATAGAGAAAAGGTCTCACTTTATTTTTTAATGAAAAATTTTTTTTTATTTCAGAGAGGTAGGGGGAGGGAGAGAGAAAGAGATAGAAACATCACTGATGAGAGAGAATCATTGATCAGCTGCCTCCTACACACCCTTTATTGGAGATTGAGCCCGCAACCGGGGCATGTGCCCTGACTGGGAATCAAACTGTGACCTAATGGTTCATAGGTCGATGCTCAACCACTGTGTCACACTGGTTGGGCAAAAGGTCTCATTTTAAGTGAAAGGGCATAATGTTTATAAATCAACTGCTAGACTACATGGATTCTATTTTCAGAGATATTCTAAGTGATCAAACAAAAAAGGGGAAAGTAAAATAGAGACAAAGCCTGAACACAATGTCTTCCCAGGGCTTTCTACAAGAGGTGTTGACAGCTCTCACAATCTAAGGAAATGATAGACAGATAGATAGATAGATAGATAGATAGATAGATAGATAGATAGATAGATATAGATAGATACTGTAGTTGCAAATTAACATTTAGCGAGAAAGTTTTTTTTAAAAATATATTTTTATTGATTTCAGAAAGGAAGAGAGAGATAGAAACCTCAATGATGAGAGGGAATCATTGATTGGCTGCCTCCTGCACGTTGGACCGAGCCAGCAACCCAGGCATGTGCCCTTGACTGGAATCAAACCCAGGACCCTTCAGTCCGCAGGCTGACGCTCCATCCTCTGAGCCAAACCAGCTGGCAGCAAGAAAGTTTTTGAAAACTTCCTGTTTGGGGGATTCTTCATCAATAGTCAAAGCTCTCCAAGCATTTAATAAAGAACAGTGTTTAAAACTTAAACACACACCACTCTTTAAAAAATATTATGTTTAGATCCTTTTGTATATTTTAAATTCCAAAATCTGAAATGCTCCCAATTTCATGAGGTAGTTGGCTTACTACAGATGGAGCGTATATAAGCTTTCAATACATATGATGCCTAATTACCATGAAAACAGTTTCACTGAGACTGAGACAGGAGATGGAATCAATGCTGGTACTCTGTTCCTGTCAATCATCATTCTTAACGTAACATTTAACTGGTTATAGTATAAAATCTGTTTTTCCTCCCCAAAAGATGGCTAAATGGTATATTTCCTACAGATTCTGGTTTTTGTCTTTATTCTTCTAAAAACAATATTAAAAATAAAAAAGATTCATATGTGTGAGACTTGCATTCTTTTTTTTTTTTAGACTTGCATTCTTTAATCCCTGCAAAACCATACAACAAAGGAGTTCTGGCTAAAGCCCACAGTGGCAAGGGAAGCATGTGATAATATTATGAAAGTTTTTAACTAAATACTATTTCTTCTTGAAATTCTCACCAGCAAAGTAGGGTGGAGCACAATGAAATTAATTGGAACATAGCATAACAAAAGAAGAAAATATCAGATAAGCATTCATGTCAAGAAAGAGATTTTTAAAAGGCCCCAAACGTTGTTCAAAACAACAGTGTCATCTGTTATTCCCTTGATGTTTATGTATTATCCCAAAGGCAATGTTATGAGGATGGTACTTGAACTCTGTAACACAGAATTCAAATTTCATATTCACTGCCAGGTGAGAACAAGGGTATACTGGAGGGAAAAAAGGAGGTTCTCACTGTCCAGATTCATTACATTCATGCAGGGTCGGGGTGGGGGTAAAGGGAGAGGAAGACGTTAGGATTGGGTTAGAATGATGAATATGATCTGAAGTAGTATGTGATCTGAGATAGCTTACCAAGAATAAGATGACAACATGTAGCTAAGTCAACACTCATTATCTGTCCTCAGAAGAATAAGAACAAAGCCTTCACCTCAGTTCTGATGATAGAAAGCTGTATTTAGAAGACAGGCTACTGGAACAATACCTACTACTGTTTATAAAAGAAATGAAGACATAAAAGGGAACAGAATGAAGGATTCTCGGCCTTAAGAGGATAAAACTGACTATGTGAAAATTGATTCAAAGCTAATTTGGTAGCTACAAAGGAATTTTATTTTATTATTTTAAAAATATATTTTATTGATTTTTTACAGAGAGGAAGGGAGAGGGATAGAGAGTTAGAAACATCGATGAGAGAAACATCGATCAGCTGCCTCCTGCACACCCCCTACTGGGAATGTGCCCACAACCCAGGTACATGTCCTTGACCGGAATCGAACATGGGACCCTTGAGTCTGCAGGCCGACACTCTATCCACTGAGCCAAACCGGTCAGGGTACAAAGGAATTTTAATTCAAAATTATTATTTGAATAGTGCAAGAGAAAGATTCCTGACACTTCTGATTTTTAGCATTTCCCCCCTCTCTCTTTTCTCAGGTCTGTCTGAGAATAACACCAACCTTTACTTTTAAGACTGATCTTGAGCATTGAATCTAGATTCAACTCAAATGTTCTTTCATCAAAACTTTGGAACGTAATTTGTGTTTACTTAAATATTAAAAAAAAAAAGGCTACTCTACTTCCTAGTACCACAAAAGAAAGCAAAACAGAGTTGGAGAAACAGCATCTCTTCAGCATTATGTTTATGAATAATAAAGTTATATAATCAGAAGTAAATTGGCAAATCAAAATGAAACGAAAGATACAGAATAGAACATAGCTTGCAAGGAAAAGTTTTGCTCACAAGGGGTTAGGTCTTAAGAGCAATGAATTCCTGTTGGAGGTGAAAGCCTGTTATTATACTGTATATAATATAAATACAATTGACATTTGCTATGGCTAATAAAACTATAGACAAATGAATGACCTGGAGAGCAGGGAGAGATACCAACATCTTCTCCAGTTTAAGAACTTTCATGGTGTCACAGTCAGAACCTATCTATAGCCTAAGACAAAATCTCAGAACAGTGAATACCAAAACAAACTTTATAATGAAGTAACCAATATAAAGGCATCAGCCCAGCAGTAAAAGTCTATGGTTCTTTTGAGATGGTCACAATTTTTTGGATACCCCTTTCATCAAAAGGTGGAACGTAATTCCCCTCCCCTTGGGTGTGATTTAGATGTAATGTCTTCCAAAACTACCTCATAAGATACTGTGGCTCCTTCTTACTCTTTTTCTCTTGAGTCATTCACTCTGTGGGAAGCCAGCTGCCATACCATGAGGACATTCAAGCAGCCTCAACGAAGAGTTGATACAGCAAGGAACTGAGGCCTCCAGCCAACAGCCAACTCCAACTTGCCAGGCATGAAAGTGAGCTACCTTGGAAGCAGATTCTATGGCTCTAGTCAATCTTTCAGGTAACTGTAACCCTAGCTCAGTGGTCGGCAAACTGCGGCTCGCAAGCCACATGCGGCTCTTTGGCCCCTTGAGTGTGGCTCTTCCACAAAATACCACGTGCGGGCGCGCACGTACAGTGCGATTGAAACTTCGGGGCCCATGCGCAGAAGTCGGTTTTTGGCCTGGGCGAAACAAGTATACAAGACGAGTGTGGATGGGAGAGTTGGAAGAGGTCGACCTCAGCAAACGTACCTCAATCAGATTTAGGACATTTTTAGCAAAGGCCAGCTTAGGAGTACCCTAATTAAGTTAATAACAATGTACCTACCTATATAGTTTAAGTTTAAAAAATTTGGCTCTCAAAAGAAATTTCAATCATTGTACCGTTGATATTTGGCTCTGTTGACTAATGAGTTTGCCGACCACTGCCCTAGCTGTTATTCTGACTTCCTAAGAGCCAGGAACCTCCTACTTGAGCTGCTCCCAAGTTCCTGACCAAAGAAACTGTGAGATATTAAATGTTCATTGCTTTAAACTGCTAGGTTTTGAGGCAATCTGTTATGTAGGTATCCTATATAACAATGATGGCGAACCTATGACACGCGTGTCAGAGGTGACACATGAACTCATTTTTTTGGTTGATTTTTCTTTGTTAAATGGCATTTAAATAATATAAAATAAATATCAAAAATATAAGTCTTTGTTTTACTATGGTTGCAAATACCAAAAAATTTCTATATGTGACACGGCACCAGAGTTAAGTTAGGGTTTTTCAAAATGCTGACACACCGAGCTCAAAAGGTTCGCCATCACTGCTATATAATAACAGAGAAACATGTAAATTGACCATCCCTCTGCTACGTTCACCAGCCAATCAGGAGTGGGTATGCAAATTAACCCAACAAAAAATGGCAGGTTAATTTGCATACACAGGCGAGGGGCAGTGAGCAGAGCGGGAGAATCGGCAGAGAGTGGAGTGGCTTGGGGAACTTGGCTCCCCAAGCCACCAGATGGAGAGCATAGAGGGAGAGCCAGCAGCTTGGAGGACTTGGCAGAGTGGGAGGCTGTGGGACAGAGACAGAGCAGGAAGGGAAAAACAAGAGCGCGGGGAGCACCAGGAATTCTGGGAATAGTAGTTCTGGTGGCAGCCCCAGGACCGGAAGCGGAAGCCCAGAGTGTGGGGAGCACCATGAATACTGGGAATCATAGTACTGGTGGCAGACGGATCTCCTAGACACTAGAGCAGTGGTTCTCAACCTGTGGGTCGCGACCCTTTTGGGGGTCGAATGACCCTTTCACAGGGGTCGCCTAAGACCATTGGAAAACACATATGTAATTACATATTGTTTTTGTGATTAATCACTATGCTTTAATTATGTTCAATTTGTAACAATGAAATTGAGGGTCACCACAACATGAAGAACTGTATTGAAGGGTCGCGGCATTAGGAAGGTTGAAAACCACTGCACTAGAGCAAAGTGAGCCTGGAGCAAGTTACTGTCGCGGTGGGGGATGGAGGGAAAGCAAAGGAGAGAGACATAAGTAAAATCAGAGTGTCTAGGAAAAATTAAAGGGAAGATATCCTAAAACTTCCAGGAAATCTCCATCAATGAAGCAAAGGGGAAAAAATGCCTCTGTGAGCAACAAACCAAACTGGCTTGGGGGGTTCTCAGACAATTCGCTCATATGATTGCAAATACAGACAGAAACTCCCAGATTGGAGAGGGCTCCCCTGAGAGCACCTAGATTGGAGAGGGTACAGGTCGGGCTGAGGGACCCACCCCCAGTGCATGAATCTTCATGCACCGGGCTCTAGTCTATACAATAAAAGCCTAAGCAACCGTTAGGGCAGAATGACCGGTCATTATGATGCACACTGACCACTAGGGGGCAGACACTCAACACAGGAGCTGCCCCCAGGGGGTCAGTGCACTCCCACAGGGGGAGCACCGCTCAGCCAGAAGCCAGGCTCACAGGTGGCGAGTACAGTGGCAGTGGCAGGAGTCTCTCCCACCTCCGCAACAAGGCTAAGGAGCAGTGAGCTGAGTGGTAAGGAGCCAGCAGGCAGGTGGTAAGGCGTGATAGGTCCCAAACTTTGAGAGGGCGCAGGCCGGTCTGAGGGACTCCTTTCCCCCAGTGCATGAATTTCATGCACCGGGCCTCTAGTAGAAATATAAGGGCTAATATCCACAATTGACCCTTTTTACAATTATTCTTGAGATTTCTATACATTAACTACTTCTACTAGTATTCCTCAGTGTAAAGAAGTACAATTAGTTCTCAGCTCAAATGCAGGACAAAAATAACTGATGTACAAAAATAAAAAGAAATCAATAAATGATTAAACAAGTTACCAATACTACCTATGTTTCCCAACCCATAAGAAAAAGTTAGAATTCTTCACAAAATTCTATTTGAAATACTGAGAAAGATTATACTTTTAAAAAAAAATCCTCTCTTGAAGATATGTTTTTATTGGTTTTAGAGGGAGAGGAAGTGGGGGAGAGAGAACATTGACGTGACAGAGAAACATCAATCTGTTACCTCCTGTAAGCTCCTTGACTGGGGATAGAACTCACAACCTACGTAAGTGCCCTGACCAGTAATTGAACCCTTTTTGGTTTATAGGAAGATGCTCCAACCGAGTCACTTGGCTAGGGCAAGACTAAACTTTTACTTTTAGGCTAAAGGACATTCCCTGAAATAACAATACACACCAAGTTCCAAAGAGAAAAGCAACAATAATACAATGCATCAACACTCACTAGGTCCTTCAACGATCATTTATTTCACCTTCTAAGTGCAAGATGCCTAAAATAACTAGACCACAAAGAGAAGAGTGACTATATAAAATGCCCAAATATCTAAATTGTATTCTTAGTGGGGTGGGGGGGGGGGGGGTGGGGGGGGTGGGAAATGAAGAAAAAAAGACAACTGTGTAACAGTGCCTTTTTTCATGTTAAATAAGTTTTTGTCTTTCTGGACATCATAAAACATTCTTTATGCTAGAGAAGTATCTTTCTATTAATTATAGAGCCCCTACCAGTATTCACTAGCAGTGGTTCTCAACCTTCTGGCCCTCTAAATAGAGTTCCTCACGTTGTGACCCAACCATATCTGATATGCAGGATGGTCTTAGGCGACCCCTGTGAAAGGGTCGTTCAACCGCCAAAGGGGTTGCAACCCACAGGTTGAGAACCGCTGCACTGGAGTTTTCTACCACATAAATTACCCCTGACTCTCAGTGGTGTACATCAACATTTACCACAATAAGAACGATAAGAAAAGCAGTGGCGGTAGCTATCAATGTCATTGCCAAGGGAAACATTTTCTGACCTAAGGAGAAACCTGCCACAGCAAATCCAAAAATTAAAATCTTTAATCCAGTAAAGAAGAAAAAGTATTGTTGCAGAATCTATATGAACACTTTCTTTGGATTATTCTCTGCAACAGAGTCCGCTGACGATAAGATGAGTCTTATCTTGGTTACTGCAGCTCTTGAATAACCAGAAAATTCAAACGCCTTACAAGACGAGATCAACTTTTATACTCTTAACTAATGAATTTTGGAAATCTCTACTAAAGGATAAGTGTCCAAAATTTCCTTCTTTACTCTTCTTTGCAAAACAAACAAAACCAATTTTCTCTAGATGAATGTTTCTTGAATAAGAAAAATTCAGTTAAGAGAAACCTCTATGAGAAACAATATAATAATCGTGAGAGGCATATTCTCAAAAGGCCATTCTTGGGGGATGGTGCCCACAATAAAACTGTTCAAGTTTGAATCAGTTGGATCTTTCAAAATCACCTATTTTTATTTAAACTATCTTTGAATATCAGGGACATAACAGATATATACCAAAATATACTAAGACACAGGTGGACTTTGATCACTAGAGCTACATGTCAGGGTAACTCTGGAATGAAATAAACACACTGCTCTCTGAGCAACTTCTGGTCTTCTCTTTCATATTCAGAAAGTGAGACTATTCCGTAAAGTCCAAAATGTCAGTTCCTTTCCTTTCCTACAGCCGTGGGCAAACTACAGCCCGCGGGCCGGATCCGGCCCGTTTGAAATGAATAAAACTAAAAAAAAAAAAAGACCGTACCCTTTTATGTAATGATGTTTACTTTGAATTTATATTAGTTCACACAAACACTCCATCCATGCTTTTGTTCCAGCCCCCCGGTCCAGTTTAAGAACCCATTGTGGCCCTCGAGTCAAAAAGTTTGCCGACAGTACAGAGAGAGGAACCAAGATGGCGGCATAGGTTAACGCCGGAGATTGCTGCCTTGAACAACCAAATCAAAATACACCTAAAAGACGGAACGGACATCATCCAGAACCACAGGAAGGCTGGCTGAGTGGAAATTCTACAAGTACGAGGAAAGAGAATATCATACCCAGACTCAGAGGAGGCGCAGTGCTGAAGTGAAATACTCAGGTACGGAGTGCGCGCGGAGCGGGCTGGCGGCGGAGGGCGCGGTTGGTGCTTTCAATTGGGAGGGAGTCTCAGATTCTGAGCTCCAGATCCGGGCGAGTCTCTAGAGACCCAGACTCAAATGGGAGAAGTGGGACTGTCTGGCTTCAGTCGGAACTCAAAGGCAGCTTTCTCTCCGAGGTTTGCAGCGGTTGCTGGGATTCTGTGAGGCAGAGCCCCTAGGGATGGAACTGAGAGCCGCCATAACTGCTCTCTCCGGCCCATCCTGTAGACCCCGAGCCGGAGCGACCCACCCGCCCCGCCCAACCCCTGCGCAGGGCCATTTGCCAGATAGCCTCAGGCAAAGGCTAGATTAGCACCTCCCTAGAGGACAGAAGTTTTCCCACTGCAGACACAGCTGATTCTCACAGCCAGCTGGCCTGGAGGTCAAATTCCCCTAGTATTAACTACAACAATCAAGGCTTAACTACAGGAGGACTGCACACAAAGACCACTAGGGGGTGCACCAAGAAAGCATAAAAAATGCGGAGACAAAGAAACAGGACAAAACTATCAATGGAGGATATTCAGTTCAGAACCACACTTTTAAGGTCTCTCAAGAACTGTCTAGAAGCCGCCGATAAAGTTATTGAGATCCTCAACAAATCTAATGAGACCCTCGATGTTATGATAAAGAACCAACTAGAAATTAAACATACACAGACTGAAATAACGAATATTATACAGACTCCCAACAGCAGACCAGAGGACCGCAAGAATCAAGGCAAAGATTTGAAATGCGAAGAAGCTAAAAACACCCAAGCAGAAAAGCAAAATGAAAAAAGAATTCGAAAATACGAAGATAGTGTAAGGAGCCTCTGGGACAGCTTCAAGCGTACCAACATCAGAATTATAGGGGTGCCAGAAGATGAGAGAGAGCAAGATACTGAAAACCTATTAGAAGAAATAATGACAGAAAACTTCCCCTACCTGGTGAAAGAAATAGACTTACAAGTCCAGGAAGCACGGAGAACCCCAAACAAAAGGAATCCAAAGAGGACCACACAGCCCTAACCGGTTTGGCTCAGTGGATAGAGTGTCGGCCTGCAGACTGGAGGACCACACAAAGACATCATAATTAAAATGCCAAGAGCAAAAGACAAAGAGAGACTCTTAAGAGCAGCAAGAGAAAGAAACTCAGTTACCTACAAGGGAGTACCCATACGACTGTCAGCTGATTTCTCAACAGAAACTTTGCAGGCCAGGAGGGAGTGGCAAGAAATATTCAAAGTGATGAATAGCAAGAACCTACAACCAAGATTACTTTATCCAGCAAAGCTATCATTCAGAACTGAAGGTCAGATAAAGAGCTTCACAGATAAGGAAAAGCTAAAGGAGTTCATCACCACCAAACCAGTATTATATGAAATGCTGAAAGGTATCCTTTAAGAAGAGGAAGAAGAAGAAAAAGCTAAAGATACAAATTATGAACAACAAACATGCATCTATCAACAAGTGAATCTAAGAATCAAGTGAATAAATAATCTGGTGATCATAATAGAATCAGGGACAGAGAAAGGGAATGGATTGACTATTCTTGGGGGGGGGGGAGGGAAAGGGGTGTGGGAGATGCGGGAACAGACTGGACAAAAATCATGCACCTATGGATGAAGACAGTGGGTGGGGAGTGAGGGCGGATGGTGGGGCGGGAACTGGGAGGAGGGGAGATATGGGGGGAAAAAAGAGGAACAAATGTAATAATCTGAACAATAAAGATTTAATTAAAAAAAAAAAAAGTTTGCCCACCCCTGTACTATTACAAGAATGATCCAGAATCTTTTACATAGTGACTTCTCTTTATCTAGTCCTCTAGCTATTCTAATATTATGCAGTCATCTAGTACTGTATTTTTCAAATCATGAGTAGGGATGGTCATGAAATTATTTTTTTAAAATACATTTTTATTGATTTCAGAGGAGAACAGAGAGGGAGAGAGAGAAACATCAATGATGAGAGAGAATCAGTGATTGGTTGCCTACTGCGTGCCCCCTACTGGGAATCAACAACTTGGGCATGTGCCTTTGACTGGAATCGAACCCGGGACCCTTCAGTCTGCTGGCTGACGCTCTATCCTCTGAGCCAAAACAGCTAGGGCATGAAATAATTTTTTAGTAGGTCCCCACCAACATTTAAAAAAATAAAAGAAAAAACAACCAGGGTATACTGTATATGTGGTTACATATAGTTTTGTGAATTTTTTGTTATAAAATTTTAGGTATGTGTAATATTTGGTATATCTACATACTTATCAGGTGGTAACATAAAATATTTTTTACTAGAGTCATGATCACAATTCAATAGCCACAGATATAATGGGTTTTATTATATGTTTAATAACTGTTACACATGGAGTTTCAACAACATAATTCTTTATTTAGAACCTGGGCTAACCTTTAAGGCTAGATACCATGTAAAGATCATCCTGCTTATTTGAAAGCGGAGAGTTCTTAGGATAGATAGATCAACAAATTGCAAAATGCACTGCCTGGTTGGTATTTTAATCTATGTATGTTGTAGACTAAAAGCAGAACAGTGTTTCTACACTTACATAATTAGCTTTCAGCTACCTGTGGCCTACTAGCTCAGTATACATTCTAAGCCACTACAAAAGCAAATATCTATCCATAACAGAAAATAAAATTTAAAAAGAGAAAAAGGAAGTGACTGTAACTTCAATTAGATAAACTTTCAGATTTCACCACCAATTTCCCATAAAGCATATTGCTCACATCTGAATTTCTCAGAAAATTCATTAGTTGTTAGAAGGACCTCTCTGAACAGGTGCTCTGAACACACTACTATATTTTCATAAAGCATAAGAATACAAATAAATGATGCTTATCTTTGAGTGTTAAATTAAGGTGCAGGTATCTACATAAAGGGGCATAACAAACCCTTGGGAGGATAGTGCTTTCTGTACCAAAAATAAAACTACTAAAGATTTATAACTGTAGTGTAATACCATATATTATTGAATGTCAGGGGATTGATCTGTAAGAGGTTAGGTAACTCTTCATTAGACAGATCAATATTTCACTTGTAGGAAGTCATTCTGCCACCACTCACATTATTGCAAACAGGCTGGGACCCAATTCTTTCTCTTTTTGTATTACTTATCTCCAATAAAGTACATGGAGCAATGTTTGAGAAACCAACTGAGAAAACAAAAGAGAAGGAAATCATATGGGTTCTCCAGTGTACAGGGGGCACACACCAGATACAGCCAAAGAACATCCGGTATTTGATAGCATTTAAGACTAATGACCCAGGCAGGAGAAACCAAGATGGCGGCATAGGTAAACACCGGAAATTGCTGCCTCGCACAACCACTTCAAAAATACAACTAAAAGACAAAACGGACATCATCCAGAACCATAGGAAGGCTGGCTGAGTGGAAATTCTACAACTAGAAGGAAAGAGAAAAGCACACTGAGACTCAGAGGAGGTGTGGAAGTAAAGTGCAGAGGTACAGAGGCCCATGTGGAAAGGGATGGAAACTGAGGACGTGGTTGTCTTTTTCAATCAGGAGGGAGTCTCAAGCTCCCGACAGCTCTGAACTCCAGTCCCAGGTGAGTCTCTGGGGACCCAGACTCATACAGAGAGAAACTGGATTGTCTGGCATCGGTCGGAACTTGAGGGCGGCTTTCTCTCAGAGGAGCTTGCAGCGATTACCTCGGGACACTGAGACACAGGGCCTCTTAGGGCAGGGCTGAGGATCAACCATAGCTGTTTGCTCCACCCTGTTGATTCCCTGAGACCCCGTCCCACTCAAGCTGTGTGCAAAGGCTTTTGTATATGAATGACCTGGCCCTTTGCAATCTGAAAATTACCTAAGAAACTGCACCTGGGTCAAAGAGTCCCAGAACATCCAAAAGAAGGCCCAAGGCCCCACTGCAGCTTGCACTGCTTCACAGATGGGCCTCATCTGGGCACCTCCAAATCTCAAACAGAGAAGAGGAATCTGCATATCTCTCCATAGCTCCTGCTAGGTAGCCTCAGGCAGAGGCTAAATTAGCTCCTCCTTAGAGATCCAAGTGCCAGTGTACCCAGTGGTCAGAGTGGGACCATCCAGATTACAACTCCTCAGATCCATAAGGGACACACACTCAGGGGGCAGACTCAGTGAGCACCAAAACCCCACTGAAGCAAGTCTTGCCCCAGAAGGGTGTCTCCAACACAGAAGTTCTTCCACTGTAGACACAGCTGATTCTCACAGCCAATTGGCCTGGAGGTCAATTCCTCCCAGTGATACCAACTACAATCAAGGCTTAGCTACAACAAGACTGTGCACACAGCCCACAAAAGGGTGCACCAAAAGTGTCCACCTCAGGTAATTGGGGAGGCTGAGCCACTGGGCCCTATAGGACACCTAGCACAGAAAGTCACTCTGTCAACACAGGGAAGCAGCCAAAATGAGGAGACAAATGTAAGAAATGGAGGAAAGCAAACTACTGAATATAGAATTCAAAACCACGGTTATAAGGTTACTCAAGAATCTTCTAGAAACCGGCAATAAATTTAGTGAGACCCTCCATAAATCTAGTGAGACCCTCGAGGATATGAACAAGGACCAACTAGAAATAAAGCATACACTGACTGAAATAAAGAATATTATACAGAGATCCAACAGCAGACTAGAGAATCCCAAGAATCAAGTCAAAGATGTGAAATACGAAGAAGCAAAAAACACCCAACCGGAAAAGCAAAAAGAAAAAAAAATCCAAAAATACGAAGATAGTGTAAGAAGCCACTGGGACAGCTTCAAGCGTACCAACATCTGAATTATAGGGGTACCAGAAGAAGAGAAGGAGCAAGATACTGAAAACCTATTTGAAGAAATAATGACAGAAAACTTCCCCTACCTGGTGAAAGAAATAGACTTCCAAGTCCAGGAAGCGCAGAGAACCCCAAACAAAAGGAATTTAAAGAGGACCACACCAAGACACATCGTAATTAAAATGCCAAAGGCAAAGACAAAGAATCTTAAAAGCAGCAAGAGAAAAACAATCAGTTACTTACAAGGGAGTATCCATACGACTGTAAGCTGATTTCTCAACAGAAACTATGCAAGCCAGAAAGGAGTGGCAAGAAATATTCAAAGTGATGAATAGCAAGAACCTACAACCAAGATTACTTTACCCAGCAAAGCTATCATTCAGAATTGAAAGTCAGATAAAGAGCTTCACAGATAAGGAAATGCTAAAGGAGTTCATCACCACCAAACCAGTATTATATGAAATGCTGAAAGGTATCCTTTAAGAAGAGGAAGAAGAAGAAAAAGGTAAAGATACAAATTATGAACAACAAATACACATCTATCAACTAGTGAATCTAAAAATCAAGTGAATAAATAATCTGATGAACAGAATAAACTGGTGAATAGAATAGAATCAGGGGCATAGAAAAGGAGTGGACTGACAATTCTTGGGGGGAAAGGGTTGTGGGGGGTGCAGGAAGAGACTGGAAAAAAATCGTATACCTATGGATGAGCAACGGGGAGGGAGAGGGGGGTGTAAGGGCAGAGGGTGGGGTGAGAACCAGGTGGAGGGGAGTTATGGGGAGGGGGGGGGGGAAGAGAAACAACTGTAATAATCTGAACAATAAAGATTTAATTAAAAAAAAAACTATTGCAAAAAAAAAAAAAAAGACTAATGACCCATTAAATGTTTAAAAAGATACAAGAAAAATGTCCTACCTTCTAATCTAGTTGAAGAACTATAATATAAACATGCAAATCTCTTTTCAACTCTCCAGTGCTACCCATTTCATTGAGAATAAAATCCAAACCCTTAGCAATAATTTATGAGGCCCCCTAGGATCTGGACCTACATCTATCACCTTATTTCCTGTCACTTTCCCCTTCACCTATTTTACAATGGCCAATAATTACATGAAAAAGTACTCAACATCATTATTTTCCAGGATAATGCAATTTAAAACCGTGAACTACCACCACAAATTAAAAAACATGGACTGAAAATACCACTTATAGGCAAGGATGATGAACATAACAGCAAATCTCTCACAATGCTGGTGGAAGTGTAAATTGTAAAACCATTTTGGAAAACGTCTGGCAGTGGCTACTAAATCTAAACATACAAATACCTGATTATACAGCAATCCCACTTCTTTGGAACATAAACCCCAAAGTAATTAGTGCTTATGCTCATCAAAAGGCATGTACAAGAATGTGCATAGCCCTTTTATTCATAAAAGCTCAAAACTGGAAGCAATCTAAATATCCACCAACAGAACAGATTAATAGCTTTAAAAAAGAATGCTTTAATGGAACATAGATGAATCTCATAGATATAATATTGAGAGAAAGAAACTAGACACAAAAGAGTACATACTGATAATTCTATTTTCATAAAGTTCAAAAGACAAAAATAATCTGTGATAACAGAAGTAGTATAGTGATTATTTTCTTTATTGATTTGTTCTGAATGAGAGGTATTAAATGGGAAGCAGCACGAGGGAGACTTCTCTGGGTGCTAGAAATGTCCTATATCTTAATGTAGGTAGTTGTTGCACAAGTATTTTACACATGTATAAATTCAGAGAGTTGTGAATTTAAGGTCTGTGTTACAGTAAAGTTATATATAAAATATATGTTTATATATACATACAAATATCAATATACAGCTTCCACTCCTCTGGGAACTTTTGGCTCTGTCAGGCCATTATTTACTTTATTGCTTCTTATACTGAAAAGGGAATGGAGTACTACTTGGATAGCTGATGCTGAAATAATTGCTTACCTTTAACAAAGGGCAGCTGCAAAGGTTGGGAAAGGAGAGTGGAAAATTAACTCCCAGAAGGAAATCCTTGTTGCTCAGATATCTCTGCTGGCTCTCCCCTTCTGGCTCTCCCCAGGAGCGCAGCTGATGGAGCCTGTAGGAGGCTTTCAGAGACAGGAAAAGAGCTAACCATCTGAAACAAATCACAGCAGACATGCTTATTCAGTGCTCCATGGAGGTTTGAGGGTAGTTCACAGCAGTGAGGAACTTTGTCTCTCATAACATATGTCTTTTCTAAATATTCAGCATTTTAGAAACAGTTCTTTCCTACTTTGAGATAAAACCATTTCATATTTCTGTTCTATAAATTCTACCTTTTGCATGACTTGGCTTGGTACTATGAAAACTAAAATCCTCCGTAAAGCTCATCTCAGTATTGAAGAATATTCAATCCTACCCCAAAAACTCTATCATAAAAACATCCTCCTATTAGGGAGAGAGCTTTGCCTAATGAGGTCACTATTTATTACATAAAGGCAAGGTAATAAAATAAGTGAAAGCCATTATTACAAAGAATAAGATCATAGAACTAAGTTTCCCAGAACATTTAAGGTAGGCTATGCTGTAATCACTACTAACTAAAGGAATCATTACCCATCATTTGCCCTATGGAAGCGAATAAAATATAGTAGACTAACTAGAAATTAAGAAGACCTGAAGACCTGGTAGCACGTGGGAGGAGAGTCTGATGTTCTTATTTATGGTATATCATGAGGTATCCAGCAATTATTAAATGATCAAAAGAAAATTATGACTTCCTAATATAAATTTTCTTTTTAAAAATATTTTTATTGATATTAGAGAGAGGAAGGGAGAGGGAGAGATAGAAACATCAAAATGATGAAAGAGAATCACTGATCGGCTGCCTCCTGCACGCCACACACTAGGGATTGAGCCTGCAACCTGGGCATGTGCCCTGACCAGGAATCGAACTCTGACCTCCCAATTCAGAGGTTGATGCTCAATCACTAAGCCATGCCGGCCAGGCCCTAATATAAATTTTCAACAACACAAAAAGAATGAGAGGCTCTGTAAGATATAACATTAAATATTTAACCTTCGTAGTATTCAACCTTTGTCCTTGTTTATTTCCAATGGCTCTCTCATCAAACAATGAGCAAACTCCGCACTCACCTGGCCAAAAGTCCCTGAAGCATAAGGTTTGCCATTTCTGCTGGCGATACATCAATAAAGCGAAGGAAAGAAAAACAGCTTTCTTCATTAACACCTAGAATATCAAAGGACAAAGTTAAACTCAATAACAAGCCAAGAGATAATACTCAACTAAAACCTGTTCGCTAAACTGCTGAATTTTGGCTTAATAATAAAAACATTTTAAAGATTCTGAACCACAGCTACTTTGATGAAAGTCAGGGTGTCATATTTTTGTACCACAATCTTAAGTAGACTAAGCAGACTTATGAGATATGGCACAGATGAGCTACAGTGAAGTTGGCTCATTAGTTATATTTGGGGTTTTGGATCCTTGGCTAACTGCCTTCTTCTTTTTATCATGCCAGACCAAAAGAAAAAGAAAAAAGCAAAGGACAGAAGTAAGAGATTCTGAACCATTGAACCTTTGCCTTAATACTACGGACAATGTCCTAAGTTGAGAAGCATCTTTTCGTTAGACTAATAAGAATCTTGCACTGTTTCTGTCATGTCTTAAGAGTGTAAGAAATTCTTAAGAGTCAGGTATGAAATAAAGCTGGAAGGTCAACGTAATATTTTTTTATGGCTTCCTGTTATAGTCACAAATCATAGCATCTATAGATGAAGATGACTAATTTACTTAAATCTTATCAAGACTTTATAAATAAAAACCAAGCATGCAGGCAAACCACTATTAGTTCCAAATCCGTCATTCAACAAAACAAAGAGAAACATCCTGATAAATCCTTGGCAAACTTTCCTTCCCAAAGATAAAAACACATACCTTTTCTGTGAAAGAGAGACTGTTGGATATAGTCTGGTGCAAATGGAGAAAGAAGAACCCTTAACCACCTGTAAAGCAAGTAAATAAAGTAAATCCAAACCCAAATTTATTTGATTTTTAAAAATATATATTTTTATTGATTTCAGAGAGGAAGGGAGAGGGAGAGATAGAAACATCATCAGAGAGAGAACAATTGATGGCTGCCTCCTGCACGCCCCTGACTGGGGATTGAGCCTGCAACCTGGGCATGTGCCTGACCAGGAATCAAACTGTGACTTCCTGGTTCATAGGTTAACATGCAACCACTGAGCAACACAGGCCTCTTTTACAGATCTCTTTTGGAGCAAGTGCATATTTGCACACAGGAACATATTTCTCATTTGGAAAAGCAACCAGAAGCGGCTAGGGCCTTTAAGGTCATCCAGTTAGGTAAGCCCTTGACAGTGCACAGATTTTCCTACCACAAGATCCCTTAACCCAGTTTAATTATGTTTTAGTGAGGAATTCAAACATTCTCCACTAAAATTATCTCCACAATCCCACATATTACAAAAACACTCTTTTAGAGTAAACAGATAGTAATATTTGCTCACCTGTCTCGTGAATGGTTGAAGACCCTGATCTGTCCGTGATGGTAGATAAATTTTGAAATCTGATATGGCTTTAGGGAAATATGAAATGGAGACCAAGTTTCTTGTCGTTCAAATAACTCTGGGTGATTACACACCTAAGAGAAAGGGAAAGAACACAACATTGTTATGTGCAAACATCACTCTATGAAATGATGGGGGATCCCAAACCCTGAATGTTTACCTTTGTGAATAAATACTCTGCCACTTTCTTCTCTTTTTAACAACATTTATTTGGTATCAAGGTTAGAGACCTTTTACTTGAAGTGGGTTAATAAAGACAACTCCAGGGCAACTGATCTAAGCTCTTACCTTTCTAAACTGCATGACCAGATTCATGAGGCTGCTGGTGGTGGTCTGTGCTTGCTGGGTAGAGCCCATAGAAGATTGCAATAAATCCTCAATAGAAATTTTGTTCTTTAGTGCCTGATAGAGTAGCTTTTGTCGACTGGTCAGTTGGCAATACATTAGAATCTCAATCTAAAAATCAGTGAAAACATTTATATTTTGAAAAACAGTTTAGAAGGAAATTCAGTATCAACATAAAGTTAAAAACACATGTAAGCCAGATGATTGAAAAAACAATATGTGTATCTCTAGAAACACATTATCTCTATAAATCTGTGATGTGGTTAATTATCCAGAAATGTTTTTCTTCCTTGACTCTCTTTCCGTCACTCAATCTACATGCTGTCCCTGGGAAATTTATTCTATTTCCAATAGCACCAATTATTGCCCATCACAGTGACTTACACAAAAATATATCCCTAAACTCCCCTAGCCCCATACTGTCAACTGCCTACTACAATAAAATAGTACCACTCAGAGAGTGCACAGCAGTTTTATGTTTTTAATAAAAAAATGTTTTTATTGATTTCAGACAGAGGAAGGGGGAGGGAGAGAGAGAAACATCAGTGATGAAAGAGAATCAACTTCCATCAGTGTCTCCTACAGGGGATCAAACCCTAAACCTGGCATGTGCCCTGACCAGGAATCGAACCGTGACCTCCTGGTTCATGGATTGATGCCCAACCACTGATCCACACCAGCTGGGCAAAGCAGTTTTATATGTCACATATCAGAAAACAATTATCTTTTCCACAATTTACTAAATTGATTAATAGCATTACTACTCAATGAGTTGCCCAAGAGAAACTTTAGTCAGCTTTGATTTCTTCTCTCTCTCATACCCCATGTTTAATAATTTCCTAAGTCCCTCAACTCAACCTAGAAATTTACTTATTTATTTTTATTTTATTTTATTATTGATTTCAGAGAGGAAGGAAGAGGGAGAAACATCCTATATAATAAAAGCCTAATATGCTAAGTGTCCAGTTGTCCATTCAGCCAATCAAAGCGTTGAATGCTAAGGCTGCTCAACCGCTCGCTATGACATGCACTGACCACTACAGGACAGACAGTCAATTGGTCAATCAATCACTATGATGTGCACTGACCACCAGGGGGCAGATGCTCCGACCGGTAGATTAGCTTGCTTGCTGGGGTCCCGCCAATCGGGACTGAGCAAGACGGGCTGGACATGCCCTGGAGCCCTCCTACGGTCCCTCCCCGGCCGGCCAACTTCTTGCGTCCCTCCCAGCCCCGAGTGCACCAATGGGTTCCCTCAGTCTGGCCTGTGCCCTCTCGAAATCCGGGACCCCTGGGGGATGTCGGAGAGCCGGTTTCAACCCGATCCTGCAGGTCAGGCCAAGGGACCCCACTGGTGCATGAATTCGTGCACCAGCCTCTAGTCAATGATAAGAGAGATTCATCGATTGGCTGCCTCTTGCAGGCCCCCTATTGGGGGCTGTAACCGAGGCACATGCCCTTGACTGGAATCGAACCTGGGACTCCCTCAGTCCATAAGTCGATGCTCTAGCCACTGAGCCAAACCAGCTAGGGGTAGAAATTTACCTCTAACCACTTTTTATGACCATTCCCATTGTGTTATTCTGGAGTCTTCCTGCTGCCAGCCAGTCTCTCCTGATCCTAAAAAAGTTTTCTTACAAATTTTGTAATTCAACTACTGAAAAAACCTTCAATGTACATTTCTGCCTATAGTAAAATATTAAAAATTCTCCAATAGGTAGAAAAGACCTTCCATAATCTAACCCACCCAATTGTCCCAGTCTTATTACTATGTCTTCCTACATACCTTAGCAAGCATGATCTGAATAATGTTTGCCAAACATACTGTATATTTGAATGTTGCTCTACCTTTGTTCACATTGCTCTTGTTGCCTAGCACCCCCTTTCTATAATTTTCCTAGTAAATGACAACTCGTTATTCCAGATCTACCTCACATATCATCCCTGCTTTGATGCCATCTATAATCCTCCCTAAGAGAACTACTCCCTTATCTATGTTCCCATTATAATTCACATAGACAATCATTGTATCTCTATGACACAGTATTAGTTATTTGTCTCCTTTGGAAATCTGAACAGAAACTGGAGACTTTACATATCTATAAGTACCAGTGGACGGCATGCAATAAATAACTATATTAAATAGTATTATTTACTAGATCAGAAACATTACTGATGCCTAAGAAATGTACACTATATACAGTGGTTAAGAACCATACTACATCTTCTGCCGAAATCGGTTTGGCTCAGTGGATAGAGCGTCGGCCTGTGGACTGAAGGGTCCCAGGTTCGATTCCGGTCAAAGGCATGTACCTGGGTTGCGGGCACATCCCCAGTGGGAGATGTGCAGGAGGCAGCTGATCGATGTTTCTAACTATCTCTCTCCCTTCCTCTCTGTAAAAAATCAATAAAAATATACATTAAAAAAACACACACACAAAAAAACAAAAAACCATACATCTTCTGATCACCTCCCTACTGACCATTAACAGTATTATAACACTGCTATTGTTTTCTAAGTCCTCTGTAATTTAAAAAAAAAAAAAAAGCCTCAAGGATCCATTTTTTTAAATAAAGTATATTCCTTCTATCAGGTACATCTGTGTGGCAGTGCTCTTTAATTAAAATCTGCCAGTTTCACAAAACAGCCACCAAGATTTTTTAAAAAGAAACAAAACAAAGGTACACTGCTCCTTTCTTTGAAGGTGTGCATCACCACCACAATCTTCCAAAGAGAGTTACAAATTTCCTTCTGACAGTGATAGAGAAGAACTACCTGATATTATCAGGATGTGGAAAGCTGCCTTTGTTAGAAACAAGTAGACTCTGTGGAATATGGAAAAAACTCCAAAGGACTGAGAACTGGTAGAAAAAAGAAGGAAGGAGAATATGGGGAGAATTCACAGGAGAATTATAGAAGTCTGGTAAAGATACCTGGCCTGTGATATTTATAATCCAAAATTACTGGCTTTATATGAGAAAAAATATTATAACCCAAAGCACATTAAATTTCAAAATCTAACTCTCAGTTGCAGAAATACAAGAGACAGAGGAACACGTTTAACAACACCAGGATGATGTAATTTGCAAAATCTAGTATGTGGGAAACTCTATAGGACAAATAACTCAGTTTCTTCAACAACGAATGCAAAGGAAAGCAGAGATAGGGATTAAAAGATACTTAAGCCCTGGTTGGTGGTTAGAGCGTCAGCCCAAGGACGGAAGGGTTGCCGGTTTGATTCCCAATCAAGGGCATGTACCTTGGTGCAGTCTCAATCCCTGTCCCTGTCCAGGAGAGTGTGGGAGGTGACCAATCAATGTGTCTCTCTCACATTGATGTCTCTTTTCCTCTCTCCCTTCATTCTTCCCTCTCTCCCTCTCCCTCTCTCTAAAAACCAATGGAAAAATATGCTCAGGTGAGGATTTAAAAAGATAAAAAGACACTTAAGAGACATGTCACCCAAATGCTATGTGTGGATCTTGCTTGGATTCTGATTTCAAAAATCTAATTCTGAGAGTGAGAGTGAAAAAGAGGCGAGAATGAACTAGGGATATCTGAGCACTGACTGCTATGTAATACTACAATAAAGTAATTGTCATTTTCAATAGGGGCAATAATATGTGGTTATGTATTTTTTAAAAGACCAAATTTTTAAAGATACATATGAAAATTTTTATAAATGAAATAATAGACATCTGGGATCTGCTTCAGAATAATCTATAAGGGTGGGGATAGTCATGAGTTGATCATTGTTGAAGCTGTCTGGTGACTACAAAAAGGTACATTATATTATGTTTTCTACTTTCATAATATTTCAAATTCTCCATAAATGACTATAAAACAAAAAGAAAAAATATTACTTGCTGTGATTATTTGACTCATGAAATCTTTGATCCACTCAGGTTTAAAGGTCTTCTCTCAATCAAACTAATTACTTTTCAAGTAAACATTTATAAAGAAACATTTTTTCTCCCTGGAACCCTAAGGTGGTGCCTATTAAGGCTTAATAAACTCATGAGGTTTTCTTTCCTTACCTTGTCAGACAATTCATTTTCTACATCTTTCTTGATTCTCCTCAGCATAAATGGCTTCAAGATCATGTGTAAGCGAGAGAGTTGATCTGAAATGCCAGGAGGAACCCCCCATAAGTAATACATTATTTCAATTTAACAAACAAAAGAAAAGTCATAAACATCTCTCACTAAACTGTTTTAACACCTTTTGGCTTAATGATTCTATGAAAGAAGGCTGAAACACATTTTTTTTCCCAAGCAGGAGACCAAGGAATCTGAATTTTCAAGAGTATTTTTGTATAGTCAACTGGGCAAATGTATTTTTCTCTCACTCAGACCAACAAAGACCACCTTATTTTTATTAGAATGCACCTTTATAATGTTTAAGGAACATTTTTATCAATAAAATAGGGTTCTCATGTAGGTCTAATGCAAGCTATCTGTGGCTCCCAATGTTCCTCAAAATCATGTTTTCAAATTATGTCAGCAAATAACAACTTGTAGTATAAGAAATTACTAAGGACTTTTCTAATAGTTAAAAGATGTCACTTTGCCGAAACCGGTTTGGCTCAGTGGATAGAGCGTCGGCCTGCGGACTGAAAGGTCCCAGGTTTGATTCCGGTCAAGGGCATGTACCTGGGTTGCAGGCATATCCTCAGTGGGAGATGTGCAGGAGGCAGCTGATCGATGTTTCTCTCTCATCGATGTTTCTGACTCTCTATCTCTCTCCCTTCCTCTCTGTAAAAAATCAATAAAATATATTTAATAAATAAATAAATAAATAAATAAAAGATGTCACTTCATGTTTATGTAACACATGATTCTCTCAAAAGATAATACTCAACAAGATCAATAGTACTGACACACAATGTTAAAAATGTTCACAGTAGAAACAAATTTTAATATAAACAGAAACTAGTATTTTCAGTTTTTATCACAGGAAAAAGCCTTACCCCATTCCACAAAGAGAATTCTGATGGGAATTTTTCAGGCTCTATGTGGAAATCTGACTCTGCCTACTCTGCCTTGATTAGCCAACAATATAGTAAAACCTTGCTATACAGACTAATTTGGGTGAGGAGGTGTCTGTTAAAGCTGAAAGTCCGTTGCATAATAAAGTAGGTTTTCTGAATGTGAATGTTAAAAAATTGACAAATTAGTTTACCTGTTTTTACTCACGTAGACATGTTTGCGTAATTAAAATTAAGTATGTATGAAAAGTTTAACTTTCACAAAAAAGTTTTCTGTGTGGATCACTGTAATTTTACATTTATACTGAGTGGGTCTAATAAATGTGTGCATTCACCAGTCACCTCAAGTCAACAAATGCATGCAGCTAGGGTGTAGCTTAGTGAACATGGAAACATCTGGCAAGGCATGCATTAAAACCGCTGCAGAAAGTCACACCACAACACAACAGAACCAATTACTGCACCCAATGAGATGTGATCACGTGCTAATCATTCACTGAAGATTGTTTACAAGCGGTGACTCTTGGATTTAAATATGTAGAATATAGTTGTAGATATGTAATATTTATTTATTTTGGCAAAATTACTACAGTCCTTTAACAAAAACAACAAAAAAACTTGATAATTTAATTATAAGCAAATCTTGGTTAAAAGCATTTTAAAATTAACAGGGTTTTAATTTTCACATATGACACACGGACCAGAAATTTTGTCCGCTAAATTGGAAGTCCTTTAAATCAAGGTCCGCAAAATTGAGGGCTTATTGTACAGCAACATCACCTGAATCAATTAGTCCGTTTTTAAAGCCTTTTAAACATAAACAAAGTACATATATATTTTTTTACTTTTAGTATTGTTTATTCAACTTGATTGCTAAAGATAATGTCCTTCAAACATGAAAAACTGACCTAAACATGACATCTGAACAAAGGACCATAATAGCTTCTAGTTACTGTATCTATTACTAAATTGTTCTTTTTATCTCAATTACTTCTTTCTCTTTAGACAAATATCCCAATCAAGGGGAACCTGTTCTTTTTTTTCTTTTTCTTTATTAAGGTATTACATATGTGTCCCTATCCCCCCACCCCCAACCAATCATAAGTATATGAGAAGAAAAATTCTACATATAGAAAAAGCATACAATTATGTCTTTGTCTAAACTGATCCATAGAAGAAAGTTCATAAAAGTACTCACTTTCATCAATGGCAGATTTGTTTTCGGCATGGCTCTCAATGTCCTTGGAAAACCACTCATTAAATTCCTCATGTGAATCAAATAATGTTGGCATAATAAAATGCAGCAGAGCCCAGAGCTATAAACAAAAGAAAAGTGAAATAGCTGCAGAGCAACAAAATGACAGTGTGAGGGTTTGGAGAGAGAGTGAAAGTTGCAGGGATGTGTGTATGTCTGTGTCTCATGCATGTGTATGTGTGAGTGAATGAGGGACAGAAACAGTGTGTGGGCACATACCTCATCACCCAATACTAATTCTATAAAGTGCTATGCAAAATGTAGTTACTTTTCAATGAATTTCGAACTAAAAGTCTGAAAATGCACGTCCACCTCAGATTTTGCGGTGGAATAGTTTTAAAGATCTTACACATATTAAAAAACCCATTCCACAATTGTGTAACATCTGAGGTAACATAACTTGTTAATAATAACTCCAGATCAGGGGTTAACAAATTATAATCTGTCATGCCAAGTCTGGTCTGCCATCTATTTTTACAAATAAAGTTTTAGTGAACATAGCCACATTTACTCATTTATGTATCATCCATGCCTGCTTACATATTATAATGGCAAGGTTAAATAGTGTGACAGTGACTGTATGGCCAGTAAAGTCTAAAATATTTACTATCTGACTCTTTACAGAAAGTTTTCTAGTCCCTGTTATAGAAGATCAATTATCTTCCTAAAGAAAAAAATGTTACCTTTTCATTCTAGCATAAAAACATCTCTGCTTTGGATGGGTAGCATCCCTAATGTGATCACTGTTTATTATATAAATACAAAGAAATAAAGTAACTTATTTGCTTTTTGCCAGAGAATTAAAAAATAGGAATGATGCCAAAAAATCCACTTAGGGTAAGCTATGTTCAAATTCTTCTTTATGTGGGAATTATAATTTGCACAGAGTACTAATACTCAAGGTTGGCATGTGTGAAGACTTCTATTCTCTGCTGGAGCCATTCTGTTTAATGCAGACCTAAAACTGAGACCTAGTGCCTACCTCTGCCATGGTGTTCTGAATGGGGGTCCCAGTTAGCAGAAGCCGATTCCGACACTGGAACTGCAAGAGGATCTTCCAACGAACACTGTCCAATAAGATGAATTACAAATTCCAAATTAGCTATAAATCTTTCTCCACCCTACCAAGTCCCCATATTTCTAAAAACGTTTTCCAAAAAAATAACGAACACTCAGAATCAACTACTCCACTATGTACACAATTGAAAAATATTATTCAACAAAGCTGAGGACAGGACATTTCAGAGGACTGATTTCTGCCTCTATACTGAAAATATGGGACTAGGCTTTAGGAAAAAAAGCCCCAAACAGGCAGAGAGGGATCCTTTCTGGCTTGATAAAACTCCTCTTTGTGCTGACACAAACCAGTTCATTATAAGGCACTTATCTGTAGTAGGAAGCTTTAAAATTGATTTTAGGGAAAGCCCGTGAGAAGAAAATGCAAAGAGAATCTATCATCTATGGCTATGAACATTTCCTACTTTGAAATAGTGCAATATGAAGTAATGCCCTTCAGATGATGGAATGTTCCATGGAAAATACCATCCTGCCAGGTAACATGGACCTTTAAAGAAGTCCTATGTGTTCACCAACAGTTAATAAAAATGCCTCAAACTCAAGGTTTAATACTTCTGAATAACACTTTATAGCCAAACATTCATTTACTAATCAGTTTGGAAACTTAAAAGTATTAGAATATTTTTCCTGGCTGGTGTGGCATACTGCACTGGAGAGTTGCTGGTTCAATTCTTGGTCAAGGGCACATACCTGGGTTGCAGGTTCCATCTTTAGCCCCAGTAGAAGTGCATGAGGGAGGCAACCAATTGATGTATCTCTCTCACATCCATGTTTCTCTCTCTCCCTCTCCTCCAGTCTCTCTCTCTCAAAAAAAATAAAATCAATAGAAAAAATACTCTCGGGTAAGGATTAACAACAACAACAAAAAGTTATTGGAATATTTTAAACATATAACTTCCAATAAAAAGATTCTTGGGGAATTCTAATAACCATCCAGGGACTAGGACAACTTGCATAAAGAAGAGAGAACCTACAATCCACATAAATGTAACATTCTACTTCTTACTAAGACCTCCTGTCTAAAATAATCTCTCGAGGAAAGGGCAGGCGCCCCTTCCTCCACAAAAATTTTCCTTGAAGAACAAAGATCTATTAAAATGTCATAATTATTGAGTAGGAAAACAGAATGAGAAAAATCCTTGTATTTTAAACATTAATATTTATGTTCCATGAAAAATGCAAAAGGGAACTTCTGACCTCTGATCAGATGAATGGCTTATGGGGAGACCATATCATTCCATCTTCTGAAACCTCTCTGATCTTTATTTTCATGTGTGTATATAGCACACAGATACAGCTGACCCTTGAACAACATGGGTTTAAACTGTGAGGGTCCACTAACATGGATTTTTTTTCAATAAATATAGTAAATGTATTTTCTCTTCCTTATAATTTTCTTAGTAACATTTTTGTTGTTGTTGTTTTTCTTGTTAATACTCACCTGAGGATACTTTTTCCATTGACTTTTTTTGGAGAGTGAAGGGACGGGGAGAGACAGAGAGAAACATTGGTTTCCTACCGCACATGCCACAGTGGGTCCAGGGATAGAGCCTGCAACCAAGGTACAAGCCCTTGAACCAGAATCGAACCCATAATCCTTCAGTCTGCAGATTGACACTTTAACCACTGAGCAAAACCAGCTAGGGCAGTATCATTTTCTTTTCTTTAGCTAACTTTATTGTAAGAATTCAATATATAATACATGTAACATACAAAATTTGTGTTATTTATGTTATTGGTAAAACTTCCAGTGTTTGGAGAGTCAAAAGTTTTATGAGGATTTTCAAGTGCGAAGAGTTGGGGGGACAGATTTTGGCACCCTGAACCACCACACTGTTCAAGGGTCAACTGTATATCATATTTCTACATATTCTCAGTCCAAGGAGTTTGGGTTCTACTACTCATGTTACCTGGAACTACTCTTGAGTGCCTGAGCCTCGTCCAGTACCATGTACTGCCACTTAACCCGCTGGAAATACTTTACATCCTGCACCACCAGCTGGTAGCTGGTGATAACCACGTGGAAGGGAGCATCCTGAGTGTAAAGGGTCTTCTGTAAATATAAGAGGACAAGGGCGAAAAGAAATAACAATTCATATAAGATAATGAGGAATACATTGTATTTTCTAAGGCCAAGTTTATGATAGCTCTAAAGATGTGCTTCTCCCATCTGAGAGATGTACAGTGAATTAAACCACAACTGTTTTTAAAGTAGGACCTTAATCACAAATCATCATAAAAACTAGTATTTAGCTTATTAAAGAAAAAAGTTCTTATTTAATCCTGGGCTTCAATCAAATCCAGCTGACTGTCTATAATAGGAAAAATATCATAACAATGTAAAAGAAAAAAAGTGCACTTGCCTAGTGTCAAAAATATATAAGATGATTTTGTATATAAGAAATTACTCAAATCAATTGAAGAAATAATGATTTCATATATATACATGTGTGCTTGTATATGTATATATTCAGTAAGCTGAGAGTTACCTGACTCCAGAATCTCCTTATTACTTTTCTATCATGAGGATTTCCCCAATATGGTAGCACCTGGAAAAGGACCAATACATTACTCAGAATGATTTTAAAAGAACCTAAAACAAAATAAATCTAGGAATTCCTCTTCTGTCATGGCTTGACTAGTACTCCTCCTGCTGAACAAATTAAAAACACACATTCAAAACATCTCTTCGAAAGTACCAAAGAGCTAAGCTACTGAGGCAGTGGAGAATTAAAGAGACAAGATCCAGAAAAGAAAGCAAGCTGAGAAAGGAAATCCTGTGACCTGTACATGGCCCCCCTGAAGGTGATCCTTTCCAAAAGTTCTGGTTGAGAGGATAAGAAACTGAGCAGAGGGTTTTTTTGTTGTTTTTCCTTAAGAGATGTGGAGCCCACAGGACAAAAACTGTAGTCCAAGGAGGAGGGATTCTGATAAGCAGCAACCTCCTTGGCCTTAAGTTAGGATCAAAGAATATATACACACTAGAGTCCCGATGCACAAAATTCGTGTAACAGTAAGCCTTCCTTCCCCTGTCTGCCGGCACTAGCTTCCTTCTGGCATCCAGGACCCGGGCTTCCCTCACAGCCCTGGCTTCATCCAGAAGGACGATCAGTCTAATCCGCATATTATGCTTTTATTATAGACTAGAGGCCCAGTGCACAAAAATTTGTGCACTCGGGGGCGGGGGGGGGGGGGGAGATCCCTCAGCCCGGCCTGTGCCCTCTCGCAGTCTGGGACCCCTCGGGGGATGACCACCTGCTGGTTTAGGCCTGCTCCCCGGGGGATTGGGCCTAAGCTGGCAATCAGACATCCCTCTGGCAGTCCGGCAGCCCTAGGGGGATGTCCACTTGCCAGCGGGGAGCAGACCTAAGCTGCAGTTGGACATCCATAGCGCTGCTGAGGAGGCAGGAGAGGCTCCCACCACCACCGCTGTATTGGCAGCCGCCAGCCTGGCTTGTGGCTGAGCAGAGCTCCCCCTGTGGGAGCACACTGACCACCAGGGGACAGCTCCTGCATTGAGAGTCTGCCCCCTGGTGGTCAGTGTGTATCATAGTGACCAGTCATTCCCAGACATTCTGCTGTTAGGGTAAGTTTGCATATTACTCTTTTATTATATAGGACAGAGGCCTGGTGCATGGGTGGGGGCTGGCTGGTTTGCCCTGAAGGGTGTCCTGGATCAGGGTGGGGGTCCCCACTGGGGTGCCTGGCCAGCCTGGGTGAGGGGCTGATGGCTGTTTGCAGCTGGTCAACACCCCCTTCAGGGTGGGGGTCCCCACTGGGTTGCCTGGCCAGTCTGAGTGAAGGGCCGAGGGCCGTTTTCGGGCTGGCCAAGCCCCATGGCGACGGAAGGTCCCAGCCTCTCCTTTTTTTTTTTTTTATTCTGAGATTTATTTACCTTCTATAATTGAAACTTTGTTGCCTTCAGTGGAGTTCAGAGCTGGCCAGGACGGGCGGGAAGCTTGGCTTCCTCCATCACTGGAGCAACCAAGCCTCCTGCTGACTCCAGCTCCGTGGCCACGGCCGGCTGATAGCAGGTATCTGGGTAGTTGCCTTCAGCGGAGCTCAGAGCCGGCTGTGGCAGGCAGGAAACTTGGCTTCCTCCATCACTGGGGCAACCAAGCCTCCTGCTCGCTCCAGCTCCGTGGCTGCTAGCCGCCATCTTGGTTGGGTTAATTTGCATACAGTCGCTCTGATTGGCTGGTGGGCGTGGCTTAAGGCATAGTGAAGGTACAATTTGCATGTTTGTCTTTTATTAGATTAGATACTAGTAATTAAGGTAAACCATACACAGACCTGCCGTAACAGACTCAGTCATCCCTCAATATTTATAGGAAATTGGTTCCAGTACCACCTGAAGATATCAAAACCCATGGAAGGCACAGTGTTTGCATATAACCTATGCATATCTTCCTGAATACATGAAATCATCTTTAGTTTATTTATAATACCTAATCCTATTTAATAAAGAGGTAATATGCAAATTGACCATCACACCCTCACACAAGATGGCTGCCGGGAGCCGGTCCATCCTTGCTGTTTCAAGGGACCTGGCATATATGGCATATTGTTCTTAATATGTTTGCTCACCTTCTTGGCACTATGTGTTTTAACCAAGGTCTCTGAGAAAGGTTGTTTCCCCAGGTAGGGATTTTCCCCTGAAGTTAGGGAGGGAATAAAACCTCTTAACTAAGTGCCAGGCGGGTAATTAATCACTTTAACTACGAACAATCATGCTTAAGCTACATAATCTTTACTCCCTGGAATGGAGATAAGAAACGCCCTAACCTTTGGAATAGAGATTGATAGGATTGGAATCAACTGGTATAAATACAGAACTTAGAACACAGAACTTAGAAGACAGAACCAAGAGAAGACAGAACCTACACACAGAACTTAGAAGACAGAACCTACACAGAACCTACAGACAGAAGAACTTCGCTGGAGAGAACATGGCAAAAGATCCTGGACTGAACCTGACTACAGAAATTGGCAAGAGAACCTGACTAGAACCTGGTAACTGAACCTGGCTGGAGAACCTGGACAGAACCTGGCTGGAGAACCTAGCGAGGGAACTTGGCTACAGAACCTGGCTGGAGAACCTGGAGAACCTGGCTGGAGAACCTAGCAAGACAACATGGACACAGAACCTGGCTGGAGATCCTAACCAGAACTTCACTGGAGATCCTGACCAGAACTTGGCTAGAGATCCTGGCTAGGCTGCTGATCAACTGAACACTGTCTCCGTGTCATTCCTTCTTCGCCGACTCCGTCCACACCTTTGGGGACCCCTGGACCCTCTGGGGTTGGACCCCGGCATTTGGCGCCCGAACAGGGACCCCTAGGTAAGCGCCCCACTCTCGGGATGGATAGGACTCCACCGTAGGAGAGGGTGGATAGTCTTCGCCGACTCCGTCCACACCTTTGGGAAGCCCTGGAACAGGATTCCCCTAGGTAAGCCACCCCCCCATTGAGAACCCCCACACTCGGGACGGATAGGACTCCACCAGGGTACTGCAGACCCCCCTATAGAGGATAAGTAGGGTAAGAAGGTGGATAGTACAGAACTTAGATTGAGAAGATGTGCCATACTGAGTCCAAAGAAAGAAGACTCTGTATTGATCTTTAGATTAAGAAGATGTGCCATACTGAGTCTAAAGAAAAAAGACTCTGTATTGATCTTTTAACACATATGCTTGCTAGCAGAGGAATTAAGGTTACTCCCAGTCAGACAGAACGTTTTATACAAGAAGTATGTCCATGCTTTTCTGAGGAAGGAAAGGTAAATGTAAAGGCATGGGAGAAGGTAGGCCCAAGAAGCCTTATCCTTAACCCCACTGCAGCCTTTCCACCCCGGGAAAGTGCAGGATTGGCAAGCTCTCCCTGGGGTGATAGATCAGGACTCAGGTAATAGCGGAAAGCGCCAATCCTACTCTTAAAATGGATACAAGAGAGCATTTCGGGTTTTTCTTTTTAATGCCTGCTTTTAAAAAATAAAAAAGGGGGAATTTGCCGGGAGCCGGTCCATCCTTGCTGTTTCAAGGGACCTGGCATATATGGCATACTGTTCTTAAAATGTTTTCTCACCTTCTTGGCACTATGTGTTTTAACCAAGGTCTCCTCTCTGAAAAAGGTTGTTTCCCCAGGTAGGGATTTTCCCCTGAAGTTAGGGAGGGAATAAAACCTCTTAACTAAGTGCCAGGTGGGTAATTAATCACTTTAACTATGAACAATCATGCTTAAGCTACATAATCTTTACTCCCTGGAATGGAGATAAGAAACGCCCTAACCTTTGTAATAGAGATTGATAGGATTGAATCAACTGGTATAAATACAGATGTAATAAGACAGCAAGACACAGAACTTAGAACACAGAACTTAGAAGACAGAACCAAGAAGACAGAACCTACACAGAACCTAGAGACAGAAGAACTTCGCTGGAGAGAACATGGCAAAAGATCCTGGACAGAAACTGGAAACAGAACCTAGAGACAGAACCTAGCGAGAGAACATGGCAAAAGATCCTGGACTGAACCTGACTACAGAAATTGGCAAGAGAACCTGACTAGAACCTGGTGACTGAACCTGGCTACAGAACCTGTCTGGAGAACCTGGAGAACCTAGCAAGAGAACATGGACACAGAACCTGGCTGGAGATCCAGACCAGAACTTGGCTGGAGATCCTGGCTAGAGATCCTGGATAGGCTGCTGATCAACTGAACACTGTCTTCGTGTCATTCCTTCTTCGCCGACTCCGTCCACACCTTTGGGGACCGCTGGACCTGCTGGGGTTGGACCCCGGAAGGGTCCCAGATTGAAGAAGGTGCAGGCTGGGCTGGGCTAGTGTCTAACCCTAACCCTAACCCTAAAACCCTAAAACCCTAAAACCCTAACCCTAACCCTAACCCCCCCCCCTCCAGTGCACGAATTTCATGCACCAGGCCTCTAGTATAATATAAATGTCAAGTAAATCATTGTTATACTGTATTGTTTAGGGAATAATGACAAGAAAAAGTCTGTACATGTTCAGACTTGTACACTGTAGGCCTAATAATACAGTACACATCAGCAACCATGTAATTTTCCCACCAAATATTGTTTCAATACACAGTTGGTTGAATCCCTCAGATATGGAGGACCCACCATGCTGAATTTCAGCTTCAAATCATCTCAATTCCTGACTAGATTAAGGGGATTTGGATTATTAGTATCCTAGAAAAAAATTTTACTAGTGACAGGAAACCAAAACAAAACCCAAAACACAGAAATCCTCTCTACAGAAGGAAAAAAACAGTTACTAAAACCCACAAATATCTCTAGAATTTTCCCCATACACTGTCTGGCATACAAGTAAAACAAAAATAAAAACCAGACGTATGGAAATACCAGACCATTTGACTGAAAAGAGAAAAAAGAAAGCCACAAGAGATCAAGATAATGAAAATATCAGAAAAAGACTTAGAAAGAATTCAATGACATGTTAGATGCAGCTGAAGAGAAAGGTAGTGAACTAGAAGAAAATATCCAGACTAAATCATGGAGAAACAAAAGAATGCAAAGTTCAGCATTTTTTTTGTGATGCCTCTAGGGCTCTCTTTCTTTTTATCCAGATGGGGGTCAAAGTATTTCTTGAATTTATAGCTTGATGTCTTTTGTAGTTTTCAAAAATCTCAGCCAGATGGAAGCACAAATATGCAGAAAGGAATGAAGATCAATTAAAACAATGAACATGTATTATGAATAAATCTAAACTTAAAATGTATAAATAATAGAATGTCTTATGTGGTTCAAAATATAAAATATGCTACTTTTTAAAAAGTGATACATGTATTCTCCTAGGTATCTACTGAAGAATAAAATGAATATATAATTAGCAGGTAAGAGGGGAAGAAAAAAAAAAGTAATAAAATCTAATCAATCCAAAGGTACCCAAGAAAGGAGAGAAAAAGGAAAGTTGAACATGTGAAAAAACTAGAAAGCAAGCAGCAAGGCAGATTTAAACTACATATACCAATAATTACATTAAAAGTAAGCATAAATATCTATAACAATAAAAGCATAATATGCTAATTAGACCAGACAGCCGACCTTCCAGATGAAGCCGGGGCTGCGAGGGCCAAGGCAAGCTGCTGTGGCTACGAGGGACGAGACCCTTGCATGAATTTCATGCATCAGACCTCTAATTAAAAAATAAAATGCAAGAAATGTGCCTTTAAGTGTAGATAGAGAATGGTTAAAAATAAAAGGAACAAAAAGATACCATGTAAAAATTAACCAAAGAAGTTAATTTATTTAATATCAGAGAAAATAGGTTTTAAGGTAAAATCTTAAAGAAGAGAATCTATAATAATAAAAACATAATATGCTAATTAGACCGAACATCCTTCCTGACAAAGCTGGGGCTACGAGGGAAGCCTGGGTCCTGGGTGCCGGAGGGGAGCCGGTGCTAGCAGCTGGGGGAAGGAAGGCCTACTCTTGCATGAATTTCATTCATCAGGCCTCTAGTTTCATAATATAAAAGGTCCAATTCACCAAGATTATCAAATAATTATAAATTTGTATATATATCTCAAAGAGCCTCAAAATGTATAAAGCAAAAATGGATAAATTCATAATTGTGGAAAATTTTAACACCTCTTTCAGTCAGTAATAGGATAGGCAGACAAAAAAAATCAATAAAGATACAGAAGAGCGAACAAAACAAGTTAACAAACCTGACCTACTCAACATATATATATATATATATATATATATATATATATATATATAACACTATACTCAACAACTATAGAATAGACACTATTTTCAGACATTTATAAAAACTGACCATATGCTGGGCCATAAAAGCAAAGTTCAACAAATTTCAAAAGATTAATATAATAAAAAGCATTTTTTCTTATCACAGTGGGTTTAACCTATAAATTAATAACAAAAAAGTACCTAGAAAACCATCCTTTGTTGGAAATTAAGAACCATACTTTTATTTTATTTTTATATATTTTTGTGGATTTCAGAGAAGAAGAGAGAGGGAGGGAGAGAGAGAGAGAAACATCAATGATGAAAGAGAATCATAGATCAACTGCCTCCTGCACACCCCCTACTGCGGATCAAGCCCACAACCTGGACATGTGCCTGGACAGGAAATGAATCATGACCTCCTGGTTCATAGGTCGACACTCAACCACTGAGCCACACCAGCCAGACAGAAACCACATTTTTAAATAACCCATGCGTCTACAAGAACTTGCAGTAAAAGCTAGAAATTATTTTGAATTGAAAGATAATAAAAAATGTGACCCAACAAACGTTTGGATGATTATACTCATGCTTAGAAAGCAATTAATGCCCTTAAATACACATATTAGAAAAAAACAAAAATCAACCATCTAAGTTCCATCTTGAAACGTTAGAAAAATTTTAAAGTTTACCAAAAAAGTAGACAAGAATAATAAAAGAGAATAAATAAATGAAATAGAAAACATACAGAATAGCCTATATCAGGGTTGAAAAGTGGTACATTAACTATAAAAACATAAATCATATTTCATGGGAAAAATGACACCAGAGGCACTGATCACACTAGACCCATAAAACAAGTGTTACTTGCCAAATAAAATGAACTTTCAGATATTATCATCACAGATCTAAGTATCTTTTGAATGTAAACTAACCATAAACCTGAACAGAGTCTACACACCTATGTTCTTTAGGGAGGTGAACACATTTCTGACAATCTAAAGGAGTAACAGCAATAAAAACAATGAATCAATAGAGCAGAGGTCATCAAACCTTTCCTCTAAATGGCCATATAGTAAATATTTCTGCTTTGCAGGCCATACAGTCTCTGTCACAACTACTGAATTCAGCCATAAATAATACATAAACAAAAGAGCATGACTGTGTTCCAATATATACGATTTAAATTTCATACATCATTTGTTATGAAATATTTTTAATCAACAATTTAAAAATGTAAAAACTATTCTTAGCATGCAAGCTGTACAAAAAACTAGGTGGCAGATTCTTCAATAAGTTAAATATAGAATGATTTAGCAATTCTTCTCCTAAATACATACCCAAAAGAACTGAAAAACAAGACAGGTGTTCAAACAAAACCCTGTACATAAATGTTCACAGCAATGCTATTAACAATAGCCAAAAGGTAGAAACAACCCAAATATCCATCAATAGATGAATGGATAAACAAAATACAGTATGCTATATAATAAAAGCCTAATATGCTAAGTGTCCAGTTGTCCAGTCGACCATTCAACCAATCAAAGCATTATATGCTAACGATATGCTAAGGACGTTCATGCTAAGGATGCTATGACGTGTACTGACCACCAGGGGGTAGATGCTCCAACCAATAGGTTAGCTTGCTGCTGGGGTCCAGCCAATCAGGACTGAGTGAGACAGGCCAGACATGCCCTGGAGCCCTCCTATGGTCCCTCCCCGACTGGCCAACCTCCTGTGTTCCTCCCAGCCCCAATTGTGCACCAGTAGGGTCCCTCAACCTGGCCTGTGCCCTCCCGCCATCCGGGACCCCTTAGGCATGTCAGAGAGCTGGTTTCGGCCTGATCCTGCAGGCCAGGCCGAGGGACCCCACTGGTGCACAAATTCCTGCACCAGGCCTCTAGTATCCAGATAATAAAATATTATTCAGTCAAAGGAATGAAGAAGTACTGATATCTCCTATAACACAGATGAACCGTGAAAACATTATGCTAAGTGAAAAGAAGCCAGACATAAAAGCCCTTACATTGCATGATTCCAGTTATATGAAACTAGAGGCCCAGTGGACAAAAATTATGCAAGAATAGGTCTTTCTTCCCCCGGCTGCCAGCAGCGGCTTCCCTCTGGCACCCGGGACCCAGACTTCCCTCGCAGCCCCAGTTTCATCCGGAAGGTTGTCCAGAAGGATGTCTGGTCTAATTAGCATATTATGCTTTTATTATTATAGATATCTAGCTAAAATAAGCAAATCCATGGACACAGAAAGATTTGTGGTAACCAGGGTCTACAGCAGTGGTTCTCAACCTTGGCTGCACATTAGAATCACCTGGGAATCTTTTTAAAGTCCTGATTTCTGGGCCTCATCCTCCGGAAATTCTGTTTCTTTGTTATGGGGTGGGGCCACAACATTAGTAACAAAGAAACAGAATTTCCTGAGGATGAGGCCCAGAAATCAGGATTTTAAAAAGATTCCCAGGTGATTCTAATGTGCAGCCAAGGTTGAGAACCACTGGTCTAGAGGGAAAGGGGAATGAAAGGGGAATTAAGGAGTCACTACTTAACGGGGAAGCGGTTTCTGTTTGGCACCGTGAAGGAGATTCTGCAACCTGATATCAACCTGATCATTGCACCTTATTGAATATGTACTTAATGCTACTTCACTGTACACTTTAAATTGGTACATATTATGTTATGCGTACTTTATAACAATTTTTAAAAACTGGGAGAGCCCTGGCTGCTATGGACAGTGGTTAGAGCATTGGCTGTGCACCACAGGGTTTTGGTTTGATTCTACCCATCCTTCCTTGGGGAGTTTGTGGGAGGCACCAATTGATGTATGTGTCTCTGTTACACTGATGTTTCCTTCTCTTTCTCTTTCTCTTTTTCTTCCTCTTCCTTTTTCTCTTTCTCTCTTCCCACCCTCCTCCACTCCCAGCCTTCCACTCTCTCTAAAAATCAATGGGGAAAAATATCCTTGAATGAGGATTAACAACAACAAAAAACAAAAATAAAAAATTGGGACAAACAAATGGAAATTGGGATTGGCCCAAAGGCCATATTTTACTGACCTGTAAGTTATAGCATCAAAGGAAAGTTCAACATGCAAATGAAAGTTCAGTTCACGTATAAGTATAAAATCAAAGAAGAGATAACAAAAACATAAATAGAACTTCATTGCCATCTATTGGTCAATGAAGGAAATACTGAAAACTTAATTTGATGGAAAATTTTAAGATTTAATTTCTAACTTCCTGATTGTTCATCTTGTACTGAGCAACACCACCACCACCAACAAAGGCGGAAAAAAAGATGGCCCTGGTCGGGTGGCTTGGATGGTTGGAGTGTCAACCCGTGCACCAAAACATTGTGGTTCGATTCTGGGTCAGGGCATATACCTGGGTTGCAGGTTTGAACCCCAGTCAGCGTGCATGAGAGAGGCAAGTGATCAATGTTTCTCTCTCACATTGATGTTTCTCTCTCACAATGTTTCTCTCTCTCAAATCAATAAACATATCCTTGAGTGAGACTTTTCTAAAAAGCAACACAAAAAAAGATGGGGAGCTCCATATCCCACATGACAAATAACTCTACAGAAAATATTCGTGCAAGGGGCTCGGCCTCCACCACCACGGCGGCTTTGTCTGGAAGGATGTCCGGTCTAATTAGCATATTACACTTTTATTATTATAGATGGGGGAGGAATGATGACCATGCCATATATTACAGGATATGTGCCCTGATGATGATAAGCCAAAAATCTACATTAAACCAGCAAGGTAGATATTTTCTATTATGGTAGTTTGACCAAGAGCATTGATTCATGTGACCAATGCAGCAAATCACTCACACTGGACTTTGGCTTTCTCACTTATGATGCACAAAGATTTATTGCTCCCATTGTAACATTTATATGAAATGTATGCAAATTATTTTGGGGGACAAAAATATAAGAAATTAAAAACTATTATGAGCACTTTAATAAGTGAGGCAGCAAGAGAGTCAGAAATTTTATTTTTAAAGAGCAATATAATTTTTTGTTGAATGATTTTTACCTTGAATTTAGGAACAAATCTAGTAAACTCCTGATGCCAATTGTTAAGCGTAGAAGCAGGTGAAATTATTAAGAAAGGTCCCCAAATGTTCTCTCTCTGAAACAGAAAAACTGGGTTAGCAAACTGCAGGAAAACTGAAAATATTTAATTCAAAATTATAATTAACTACAAGAGCAGTTTAAGAATAGAAAGTACATTGTAACAAGAGAAATGGTGTTTACTCCAACATATTGGCACACTCAATAATATTCTATATTAATAATAACCCAGGAAGGAAGTTGCTCATACACACCTTGAGGAAAAATTAGTAAGCAATTACTGCCCTCTCCATTCACCTCTTATCGGTCCTAAGTTATATCATTCACAAAGCACTTAGAACGTACTGACTTTATGTGTTGCTTTCCCCTGTACTAGATGATCATATAATTTTACTATTACCTAAAGCTTTTGCTTTTTTCAAAATGCTTTTACACATATTTTCTCATTTAATTTTTAAGAGAAGTTTGCAGAAGTGGAAATAACCTTAAAGAGTTAAAGTGAAGTCAGGTCAAAGAGGTTGCATGAACTGTCTAAGTTTATACTGCCAGTAAGTGTACAGTTGAGATATGAACTCGGGTCCTCTGATCTAACCATACATTGTCTTTGCCACCACACTGGTGGTTCTCAACTGAGGGTGGAGGTGGTGGGAGAGGTTGCCAAACCATACATGCTCAAAAACTGTCCTAGTCTTCTTGGAAATCAAATGTTTCACTACATTATGTTACGCTGTAAAGGCTCTGAAGGCAAGGAGCAAATGCTACTGTCTTGGTATGCTACAAAGCCTAACATAGAGCTTGATAATGGCTGATTCTCAATAGAAAATGACCTTAGGATCTAGAGAGAGAAAAATAGAAAGATAGCATCTACCCACCTCAGCCAGATGGGCAAGGAGGGCAATGCTCTGTACTGTTTTACCAAGGCCCATTTCATCTGCAAGAATGCCATTAATACCCTGGAAAAAAAACACACATGGTTAACACCTCTCACATTCCATCATACAGGGTTCAAAAAGAACTAACCAAAATGTTAAACTTGTTCAAACAAATGTGACTAGAGATTCCAAGCTTCAGCACTTTATCCACTGCTGTAATGATTCATTTGCCAACTCCACAGCTACAACTATGACTCATGAAGCCAGTTTTTTAGCTAATCTAATCCAGGCACAGAAGCAAGCAACCACTTACCAAGACCACCTAAGACAAACTATACATATAATACAAATATTCTCCAATAAAATTTCCAGGTTAAAAATATAGAGACATCGTTTTTACTCTTGCCAAAGGATAAAGCTTTTTAAAAGGAATGAAATCTAAAACATTATCTTGTGCTTATTTCACAATATATTGAACCAATGACTTTAGAAAAACAGGTAACAAGTGAAAGATAATGGGTATAGCATAATTCTAAAATTTACCTGTTCATAGAGATTTGCTAACCAATTCATGCCTTTCAGTTGATAACCTTTTAATTTGCCATTAAAAATTGTGGGCTGTGGAATATCCTCACCAGCCCGGATAGATGGATTTGCCAGGCTGTAACTCTCCCCAAACCCACTGCCAGACTTGTTTGCTGCCCGTAGGGCAGCTGCTCGACTTTCTTTTGCATCTTCATCAAAAGACCTTGTCTGGAAAATAAAAATTTATTAGAAGAAAAATGTAACATCTCTTTTGGGCTAATTGGAACAAAAAAATTTAACAATTATATTAAAAATATGCTCTTAATGGACAGATACTAAGCCTTATATATGATTACTTGCTTCATCAAGAAATTTATTGGCATTTTAATATATATTTTTTTAAATTATACTTACTGATTTTAGAGAGAGAGGAAGGGCGAGAGAGAAAAAACAATTCATTTGTTGTTCCACTTATTTATACATTCTTTGGCTGCTTCTCTGTGTGTGCTCTGACCAGAGATTGAACACCCAAACGTGGCATAACAGAACTACACTTTAACCACTGAGTTACCTGACCAGGGTCTAGAAATTTATTACAGTTTTTTAAAATGTATTTTTATTGATTTTAGAGAGGAAGGGAGATATAGAACATCAATGATGAGAATCATTAATCGGCTGCCTCCTGTACGCCCCTTACTGGGGATGAAGCCATGTGCCCTGGCTGGGAATTGAACCGTGACCTCCTGGTTCATAGGTAGGCACTCAACCACCGAACCACACCAGATGGTCTTATTAAAGTTTTGATATAAAATTTGGTTGGTTGGGATTGATGGAAAGAAGGTCAAGTTTGTGTCTATCCTTGACTTGTACCCACCCTACTGAAGTTATATATAGGTTCCTAGGCAGTCTATTAAACTGTTTTCTTTACTTAATTCAATCTAACTGGAGTTTCTTCCTTACGTCATTAAAAAGCACTATATCACAAATAAGCAAATTATTACTGAAGTGAATGAAGGTACTAACTTATCAGTTTTCTTTAGGCATAATATAGCTCGCTTAACAAGCAAAAAATGTGGTCTTTTCTAATGCATTTCCTACTGTGTTTCCCATGATTTATTGATAGAACAAAAAATAGGCAAACTTCCTAACTTCAATCAACATACTCCTAAAGCTTAAACATATGAAGGTTCATTTTCCACCTTTCCTCAATCACCTACAGATACTCACATTTGCCAATGTTTTTCATAGAAAATATGATTAAGACTAAAAGAAGAACACCCAAGTAGAAGGTTGCAGGTTATTTCCAGGGCCCATTATAGTTTATCTTTTCATTTTTAAGACTCACCCGAGCTTGATGAATATGGTAAGCATTTTCAGCATTCTTCAGGGCCTGGGCTTTGAAATGGTTACTATCTGAAAAGGAAAACTTATAGATTATCTACCTCATTAATTGATCTCATTCAAAGATGCAATGTACATCAACACGTTTGGATCCGTGACTCCCCCATTCTACTTATCCCTAGGTTCATAGAGGATGAGGGAGCATAAAGGATCAAATTAAGTATTTGACAGAGGTAAGGAAGTTACCATGGAGGCAGAGGGCTGATATGGTGTCCCATAACCAAAGCCAGCACAAAAAAATCACCAGGAGCCCTGGCTGGGTGACTCATTTAGTTGGAGTGTTGTCCTGTACACAAAAAGGTTGTAGGTTCAATTCCCAGTCAGGGTACATACCTAGGTTATGGCTTTGATCTCCAGTTGGGGTGTGTGCTGAAGACAACCGACTGATGATTTTCTCTCTCACATCGATGTTTCTCTCTTTTTTCTCTCTCTCTCTCCCCCCCTCTTTCTCTCTAAAATCAGTAAATATATATCCTCAGGTGAGGATTTTTTTTTTAAATTGCCAGGAGATTGAGCTCATCTCCTAATTCTAGGTTTCTTGCATGAAGCAATGTCAAAGCCAGTAAAATAAGACAACAAGGATTCAAAATTGTGATATATTTATGCCAGGTGAAATTATTCCAAAAGAAGAAATACAGACATGTGTAACCCCCAAGATACTCTGAAGCATCCCCATTTCTCTTTTGCACTTAGCTCAACATGATTTTGATCACTATTCTCTGTAAAATTCCTCTCAAACTCCATCCCTATGCCTCCCTGTGTTCACAAAAATACTAAAACTGAACAGTCTCTTTCTCATGCCTGACTTGCATCACTAACAACCTTGTTATGTGAGAGATGATGTTCTCTTCTGAGACATGTTCACTGAATTCTTCCAATTTAGTATCTTCTATTTCTACTAATGTATAAGAACATATAAAATATTCCCAAACTTATAAGATCATATAACCTGACCCTTTCCTTTTCAAATTCTTGAATAAAAGTTTTATATTTTTATTTTATATAAACTCACATTTTCCTACGCTGGTATAATAAATTCCCCTTTATTGATCAATATTATGTATCAGTTAAGATAAAACTTACAAGAATTAATCATGTGTATAGCCTTACATATGAAAAACTGGAGGGTATCGGCTTCCTATAACTTCTGATTTGGGACTCACCATAATCCTCCTGTGTGATGTTAACTACCACCCCTCCACCAATGTCAATTTGTCTCTGGGTAGAACTGTCTTCCAGTTTCCTTAGGATTTCCTCCTGGATACCATCATGACCCATGTCTCGTTTGCGACTCATAAAATGGGCATACAACTCTGTCTGGGTGATTAGGAAGTTCAGTTTTCGCTGTTGCCGCTTGGCCTAAACAGGAAAAACATTGAAGTGAAAAGAGTCACACCATTAATCATAAACCAAGACGTAGTCAACAAAATTCACCAAACCTATATATAGTTTGCAATGTAATTCCTTTATAAATTCTTTATCATTAGAAAGGTGAAAACTGCTAATGAACAATTTTATAATAATCAAGTCCTGGTACTAAACACAAATAATAATCTTCATTTATAGTCTAATAATAATCTATATTTTGCTCTCCTTTATAATATGAAATCTTTCTCCAATTGGCTTCTGTCTAAAATGTTTATTTCTGCCCTAGCCAGTTTGGCTCAGTGGACAGAGTGCCTGCCTGTGAATTGAAGGGTCCCGGGTTCGATCCCAGTCAAGGGTACATGCCTGGTTGCAGTCTCGATCCCCAGTAGGGGGCACGCATCGTTGATGTTTCTCTCTCCCTCTCCCTTCCTATCTGAAATCAATAAAAATATATTTAAAAATAAATAAACAAATAAAATGTTTATTTCTGCCCAGCCAGTGTGGCTCAGTTGGTTGAGCATCGGCCCATGAACCAGGAGGTCACATGCCCAGGTTGTGGGCTCAATCCCCCGTGGGAGGCATGCAGAAGGCAGCCACTCGGTGTTTCTATCTCTCTCTCCCTCTCTCTTCCTCTCTTTGAAATCAATAAAAACATATTTAAAAATAAATACATATATAAAACGCTTATTTCTTTACTATATTACTTTTTTATAGTGGCACTGAGCAACTAAATTCAAGCTACATATTTTATTTCATAACCTGGTTGGTAAAGACATTTGTATAGCTTCATTATATTAAAAAATGTAAACGTGTCAGAAACTCTTCTTTATCACCAAAAGGCAAAGTGCTAGGAGCTATAAATTATTCTTGAAGTCAATGCAGAAAGTATCTGAGAAAAATAAGCCAATGAAAGGAAGAAAATGCTCCTCAAACAACATATAGTTTACGTGTGATGATAGTTACAAAATATGGTTATAAACCAAATACATGCTCACAAACACATACTTTTTCTAAATGTAAAATGCTAATTCAAAGTGCCTCTGAAATAACCTGGTAAGGAAAATAATCATTGTGTCAATAAATAAAGTCATTCATCAAAATAAACAGTAAAATGAGCAAACAAATACCATAATGATCGGATAATATGAAATATAGCACACACAAAAAATACAAAATTAAAGTCATTTTTCATTAACTATTTTATAATGAAATTCCTACAAATCGTATGTGACTTATCCTTAGATCTACTTTCCCCAAAGAAAAACAGCAATAATATAAGGAATAAGGCCAAGAAAGACCCAAGTCCCAAAGTAAGCCACATAAAACTAATTCTTTTTTTAAGGGTTTTATAGCATTTGAGCCAGATTCAAATTAGAAGAAAATCTGAGAGTTTGAGAAAACACTGAGCTTATTTTTCATAACAGATACAAATGCTCATGATCCAAAGCTAAAGTATAGTCAAGAAAACCTTTCTAAAACTAAAACAAAAAAGAGTAATGTCCAGGCCCTAGCTGGTTTTGCTCAGTGGATAGAGCGTCAGCCTGTGAACTGAAGGATCCCAGGTTCGATTCTGGTCAAGGGCACATGCCAGGGTTGGAGGCTCGATCCGCAGTGTGGGGTGTGTAGGAGGCAGCCGATCAATAATTCTCTCTCATCATTGATGTTTCTATCTCTTCTCCCTTCCTCTCTCTGAAATCAATAAAAAGTATTTTTTAAAGAAAGAGTAATGTCACCTTAAAGAAGGCAACTACTGTTTAAATAAACAATGTAAATAAAAGGAACAATAAATATCCATCAAAAATAGTTTTATTTCAAAAGTAAAAAAAAAAAAAAAGACATACAAGTCAACATAACTGTAAATGAAACTGTCATCAGTTAGCTATCAACATAATTATAATTGGGACAATGTCTCACAAACCTAGATCATAATAAGCCAAGTCGCTTATAAACTTTAAGATCTGTGATTAACTCTTAAATGCCTCTAAACTCAGTAAGCATTCCCAATAGCATCAAATGTTTACTAATTCAATAATACTGTATGTTCATCTTGCAAGCAAAGATAAAAGTTACCCAGGGGACTTAAATGAACTGGGCAAAATCCATATTTGGTCTCAAAGGTATGATAAAGGAGGGAAGATCAAAAGTTTAGGACAGGTTCCACAGCTCTGCTTGGCAAGAATATTACCTATACTGAAAGAAAACATCCAATCCTTTGAATCCCTTCTTTCTCAGACCTCAACTTTCCTTCCGTTCATCCCAAATGGTTTCCCAAAGGGAATACAGTAACTTTGTCCTCTTATTCCCCCCTCTTGCTTCCCTAAACAATATACTCAACCTACATCAGACTTGGCAGGAGTACTAGCTGAAGTTTAAAACAGCAAAGTAGGTTAGGGGGTGGGTCTCAGAAAACTGGGCTAGTTGTCCATTCTCCCTATTTGGCCCTAAATTTGGCAAACAGCCCTGATCTTCTAACAAATCAAAACTGCAGCCAGCACCTGGAACCAAGCCAAGATAAGCTGTAAGCTAATTCCTTTTACTTTCGTTCATTTTTCCTCTCTCTCTCTCTCTCTCTCTCTCTCTCTCTCTCTCTCTCTCTCTCTCTCTCTCTCTCTCTGGTCCTCGAGAAATATACAAAGAAATAGGCTGCAAAGAACAGAAGAAATTGGCATAAAAGAGAGGTGATGGCCAGGGAGAGGGCCTTATTGAAAGAATAAGAATATAATTAGTTTTCTGAACTAAAATCACCATCCTCAAAACATCCTTAAAACATTTTTACACAACTTCATTGATTAGATTTATAAATTCTGAAGTGCAAACAATCTCTTAATATGGCTGCAGCAATTAGGATTTTCAAAATATTATGCTACTGTCCTACCTCCCGCATTTCCTCATCCAGCTTCCGTTGCTCCAAGGCTTCCTTTTCAGCCCGCTTGCGGTGTTCCTTCTCCACCTTCTCGTACTTCTTCCAGTACAGAAGCATCTCCTTGGTAAGGCGGCGGGCACGAGGCAAGGTCTCCTTACAGTTCTTCTGGGCCTGCAAGGCGGCTCGACGTACCTCCTTCATGCACTGGTGGGCAAGCTGCAAATAACAGCATTATGACAATGGCGGACCCAACACCAACGCCAGTGCTCCCTGGGCTCCAAACCACAGCATTCCTCATTCCATTCAGTGCACACAGTCCTCCTACTGCAGCGGTTCTCAACCTATGGGTTGCGACCCCTTTGGGGTCGAACGACCTTTCACAGGGGTCGCCTAAATACATCCTGGCATATCAGATATTTACATTACGATTCATAACAGTGGCAAAATTACAGTTATGAAGTAGCAACAAAAATAATTTTATGGTTGGGGGTCACCACAACATGAGGAACTGTATTAAAGGGTCGCGGCATTAGGAAGGTTGAGAACCACTGTCCTACAGCCACATTTCTTTCTCCCCCAAACTGATTAACATCCCTGTACTGTACTATGATCCAGTTTTTGACCCTGAAGTAGTATCAGGGATGAGAAATCTGTAGATAAAATGCCTTAGAAAATTAAAAAGAAAAAGTATAATGATCTGAGATGTGCTAGGAAGTTACAAAGTGTTATCACACATAAGAATAAAACCTATCAATGCTTATTAAATGCTAAGCACCAATCTAAGTTTAATATACATTAAGCTAACTTATTCTTCACAAAACCCCTATGAAGTTGGTATTATCATCATCCTCATTTCATAGATGAGGAAACTGAGGATGAGTAATTAACTAGCTCAGGGAAATACAACGAGGAACACTACCTCACCTAATCCTCACAACTCTCAAAGGAAGCTGGGTTAGTCTCCTCGAAGGAAAGGTATTAATATAATCATTTCTTAGATGAAGAGACTGAATGCAAGAAGATTCTGTGGTCTGCCCAAGGAATTAAGAATAGGTTAAGATCTTACCAAAAAAGGTTCAAATACCAAAAATGTGAAGAAGAACAATGTTATTTATAAAATTGATTGAGAACATTTAGAAACTCTCTTAGGTACTGTCAGATTCATTATCAATAGGTCACAAGAGACAAGAACAGCAATTATGTATCCAAAGAACAAGAGCCCATTCCAGCAAAACATAAAATGGAAAATAGAAAGCCACAATTTTACCTTTCGGCTATTGGTGAGAAACAGGTTACGAGCTGAAGCTTTCTGCTTGTTGGCCTAAAATATTTAAAAAAACAATTATTTCATTTAGGATTCCTTTTTGAGAAGATATTATGTACTGACACTGTCTTTTATTCAACTTGAGGATTAAAAATAAAGCATCATCCTGGCCAGTTTGGCTTAGTGGTTGCAGCTGTTCTCAACCTGTGGGTCGAGACCATCGGAAAACACATATAGCATATCAGATATTTACATTACGATTCATAACAGTAGCAAAATTACAGTTATGAAGTAGCAACAAAAATAATTTTATGGTTGGAGGTCACCACAACATGAGGAACTGTATTAAAGGGTCGTGGCATTAGAAAGGTTGAGAACCACTGGGTTAGTGTGTCAGACTGAATGGTCACGGGTTCAATTCTGGTGAAGGGCATGTACCTCAGTTGCAGTTCAATCTGCGGCCCCAGTAGGGGTGCGTACAGGAGGCAACCAAAAAGAAAAGCATCAAGTGAAGCATATTCAAATACATTACTGACTCAAGAACCACATATAAACCTACTAAATTAGCATTAAAAATAATAAGCTAGTGCTGTCACTGCCTTAGAGTCTTCTGTACACTTCTGGAAAGAATTTAAGTTATATTGAAGGCTGGAAGTGGGCTAGGAAAATATAACACCATAGCCTAACTCTAATATCACCCTGATTAAAAAAAACACTGCTTTCCTAGGCTGATCTGCAAAGAAGCTCACATACCATGGCACTCAGATATAGAAATTGTTAGAAGAAAGATAAACTAGCCCCCCAGTTTGTGATTCTAGCTCCATCTCCAGCCAGGGCAAACCTGCTGCCACTATTACTCAGTTTCTGCCACCACTTAAACATCATTTTCTACAACAACAAAAATTCTGAGGCAGACCTAACAGAAGATGACTCAGCAACCTCGAGCTGCTTATTATGTCTTCCACTTCAGTTTAAAGAAACCGAATTTCCCATGATGGCTCATTTGTCATGGGAGAAGATACAGAAGAGGCAGAGGTGAGTGGTTCTCTGACTATTAAAAAGCTCTCCCTGATTCTGAAGAAACAATGGATTGAAAATTATAGAGGGGCCTTAGCTGGTTTGGCTCAGTGGATAGAGAGTTGGCCTGTGGACAAAAGGGTCCCGGGTTTGATTCCGGGTCAAGGGCACGATTCCGGTCAAGGGCACATACCTCAGTTGCAGGGTCCTCCTGGACCTGAGCCCTGGTCGGGGCACATGCAGTAGACAACCAATCAATGTGTTTCTCTCACATCGATATTTCTGTCTTTCCCTCTCTCTTCCACTCTCTCTAAAAAAATCAATGGAAAAATATCCTCGGGTGAGGATTAGCAACAACAAAAACAAAGTTACAGAGGGCATGAAAGCTGTTTCTATAATATACCCAACTCAGACTGTCTGCTTAAGAAGTTTTTAAGGCATTTTACCAAAAATTCCTCTTACTGATTCTTCTTTTCTTTTCTTTTGTTAATCCTCACCCAAGGATATTTTTCCATTGATTATTTTAGAGAGAGTGGAAGGGAGGGGGAGAGAGAGAGAAACATCAATGTGTCTGAGAGAAACACATTGATCGCATGCGCCCCGACCAGAGTCAGGGATCGAGCTTCAACTAAGGTACGTGGTCCTTGACTGGAATCGAACCTGGGATCCTTCAGTCTGCAGGCGGATGCTCTATCCACTGAGCCAAACCAGCTAGGACTCTCCTACTAATTCTTCAGCAGTTTTTAAAGACAAGAATCTCAAATATTTCCACTGAATTCCTTATCATAGGAAAGACATCACCTGAAGCCTCATCACCAGATACCAAAAGCATGTTTCCTCATAACTTTTCCCATCAAGAATGCTCATACGTAAACTCTCTCTGTGGATATACTTATAAATTTCTAGACAGAAAAACCATATGGAGGGATCAAAGCTAATAACACCAATATTGATTCAGGTGTATCATGTGCCTCCTGATGTGATATACAAAGGACACATCTCTTCCCTAATAATCCTGCCAAAAATGTAAAACCCAAACCTAATCATGAGGTAACATCATACGAACCCAAATTCAGAAACATTCTACAAAATACCTGGCCTATACTCTTCAGAATAATAATGTCATGAAAGATGAAGGCTGCAAAATTGTTTCAGATTCAAGGACATGAGAGACATGAAAACTAAATGCAACATGTAGTTCTAGATTGGATCTTGGATTGAATCAGTAAAGAAAAAAAAGCACTGTAGAGGACATTATTGAGACAACTGATAAAATTTGAATTATGGTCTGTGGATCCGATCATTTTTATAATTGCATTGTGGTTATATATGACAAGATGTCCTTTTTCTTAGGAAGTTCACACTGAATTATTAGGAGTAAGTTTAGCACAAAGTCTCAAACATTTAAAATGGCTAAGAAAAAGTATACATTTAGGTAAAAAAGCATGAGACAAACAATTGCTAAATATGAGTAAAAGATACTTGGCAGTTTCTTGCATTATTCTTGCCATATATTTTTTAAAACTGTCTTGAACGAATTTTAGACTCACAGAAAATTTGCAAAAAATAACATAGTTCCCTTACATACCTCCCCCTGCTTTTCCTAATTTTAGCATTTTATATAACCATAGTATAATTAATAAGAAAATAATTTAACACTGGTAAAATATTAACTAAACCATAGGTCTTATTTGAATGTCAACAATTTCCTAATATTCTTTTACTGTTACAGAATCCTAAATAGGATGCTACATTGCAATTAGTTGCTTTTCCCCTTAGTCTCTTCCTATATGTAACATTTCTTATGTCTATCTTTCTCTTTCATGTCCTTGACACTTCTGAAAAACACCAATCAGTTATTCTTTTAAACATGCCAAAATTTGTGGTTTTCTCATGGTTGAAATGACATGCATTTTGACAGAATTCCATAGAAATGATGTGTTATTCTCAGTGCATCACAACAAGGAGTTCACGATGTCAAAATTTATGTTAGTAGTGATGTTTACTTGGATCATTTGGTTAAGTGCATTCTGCTAGTTTTCACCACTATAGTTACTATCTTTCCCTTTGTAGTAAAATATGTATGCTGAGGCAAGTGCTTTGAATCTATGCAAGTTGTTTCTCCTCTAACTTTTGCCCTCTAAATTTTTTTAAGATATATTTTTATTGATTTCAAAGAAAGAAAGGGAGAGGGAGAGATAGAAACAATAATAATGAAAGAGAATCATTGATCAGCTGCCTCCTGCATGCCCCCCACTGGGGACCTAGCCCGCAACCTGGGCATGTGCCCTGGCCAGGAATGGAGCTGTGACTTCCTGGTTCATAGGTCAACACTCACCACTAAGTGACAGTGGCCAGGCTGCCCTCTAATTTTAGCATTCATCAATGGTTCCAATCTGCAACAATTATTACTGTAGTGTTTGTGTAATGGTTCTCTATTTCCTTCCTTCTATACATATTTGTTGAAATTCTACTGTAAGGAAGAGTTGTTCCTTCTACCTTACCTTTTTGCTTATTCATTTTTTTACAAGAGTATGAATTCATAAATATGTCTTTATTCTAGGAGTTAAAATTCAGAATTATTACTATATATTTTGTTGTTCAAATTACTCTAACAATGGCCACCCGCTTCAGGTTGGTTGCTATGTTCTCCTGACAAGCTCCCCCCCACCCCTGCCCTGCTCCTCCATCTTTTTTCAATTACTTCCCTATTTTCTGATACCACAAGATGTTTAAGGCTCACCTTATATTTTCTCTGGCAAGTTCTGGAATAAACTACTCCTCTAGGAACTAGGAGCCCTAGTTCCGAGAATTAGAGGCCTCGTGCACGAGATTCGTGCACTGGGGGAGGGCGATGTCCCTCAGCCCGGCCTGCACCTTCTAGCAGTCCAGGAGCCCTCGGGGGATGTCTGACAGATGGCTTAGGCCCACTTAAGCCAGCAGTTGGACATCCTTAGCGCTGCCGCAGAGGTCTGGGAGAAGCTCCCACCACCACCGCTGCGCTCACCAGCCGTGAGCCCAGCTTCTGGGCTTCTGGGCTTTCTGGCTGAGCAGTGCTGCCCCTGTGGGAGCGCACTGACCACCAGGGGGCAGCTCCTGTGTTGAGCGTCTGCCTCCTGGCGGTCCGTGAGCGTCATAGCAACTGGTTGTTCTGCCATTCGGTTGATTTGCATATTAACCTTTTATTATGTAGGATAAAAGGTGTTTAGAAATCAAGGTCTGAGTGCTAGATATACTCACTGTTACTGAGTGTCACTGCTACTAGGCCCTTTCAACAAACAGAGGTGGAGGAAAAAATGCATACTAATCCCTGCATATCCAGCCAAATATATTTCTAAATATATCTATATCTGTATCTATATATATATGAAATAACATGAATTTATACTAATATCTCTGATTCCAATCAAACTTAACAGGCTTCATTTTAGCTTTCCCCCTCTCTTTTTCTTACTTACAACTTCTTTTTTCAACAGTGATAAACTGGCTCTCACCTACAATGTATTTATTTGTTCAATCCTAATACTCCTATATAATAAAGAGCTAATATGAAAATGGTAGTCACACCCTCACACCCTAATGGCTCAGACACTCAACACTGGGGGAGAGAGGAATGGGGACCAGCCAGGCACAAATGAGCTTGCGATTAAGGAATGGGGACCAGCCAGGCTGTGGCCCAGGAGAAGGACAAGCCACCCGCACCGCAGTCCCGGGTGCTAGAGCCTGGGGTTGCAGCCCAGGAGCGGGACAAGCCATCCGCCCCGCAGTCCTAGGCGCCAGCTGCTGTGCCTGCAGTCCAGAAAAGGGACAAGCTGCACACCCCGCGGTCCCGGGCTCCAGCGTCTGTGCCTGCACCTGCGGCCTGGGAGAGGGATAATCCGCACGCCCCACAGTCCCCACAGTCCCGGGCTCCAGCGGCTGCACCTGCGGCCTGGGAGAGGGATAAGCCGCCCGCCCCATGGTCCCAGATGCCTGCGGCTGTGGCCCAGGCAAAGCTGCCCGCACACAATCCCGTGGCTGCAGCCAGCCCGGGCAAAGCCAACCAGAAGGAGGGAAGCCCGGGTACCAGGTGCCTGCAACTGGCTGGAGGAGGGAATCCTGGGTCCCAGGTGCAGGGTGAGGCCGAGGCGGTTAGGGGCGAACAGGCCAGCAGGGGAGCAGTTTGGGGCAATCAGGCAGGCAGGCTGAGGGGTTAGGGGCGATCAGGCAGGCAGGCAGGTGAGTGGTTAGGAGCCAGCGGTCCCGGATTGTGAAAGGCAGTCAGACATCCCCCGAGGGATCCCGGATTGGAGAGGGTGCAGGCTGGGCTGAGGGACCACCCCCCCCATGCCCATGCATGAATTTCATGCACCGGGCCTCTACTATGTAAATAAATTAGTTTTAAAAGTGCTACCTCATTTTCCTGAGAAATACTTTTACTTTGTCAATTATGGCATTTAGGTATTGCTCTTTTAGTCTTTTAGCTTTACATATTCAGTCAAAATACTGTTCTCCTGTTACTTAGGTGAGTTTTTAAATTCCCCACTTGCTGCAACTTAAGCATAGTACTCATCCTATATAATAAAAGGCTAATATGCAAATAGACTGAACGGAGGAACAACTGGTCGCTAGGACATGCACTGACCACCAGGGGGCAGATGCTCAACGCAGGAGCTGCCCCCCGGTAATCACTGCGCTCCCACAGGGAGAGCACCTCTCGACTAGAAGCTGGGCTCATGGCTGGCGAGCGCAGTGGCAGTGGCAGAAGCCTCTCCTGCATCCACAGCCGCGCTAAGCCATCAGTTGGACATCCCCAAGGGCTCCCGGGCTGCGAGAGGGCACATGCCAGGCTGAGGGACACACCGCCTTCCCCGACCCCTCCAGTGCACAAATTTTGTGCACCAGGCCTCTAGTTTCTAATATAATTAATTTTTTGTTCCTGTTTTTATTCCTTTTACCTACATATACATCCTTCTCCACCTACATTCTGCACAAATGAGTAGATTTGGGGCATTTTCTGTGTTCCTTTTTTTCTTATATGAAAGGTAAATGGTCTAAATGCTTGTTTGCATTTTGCTTTTTTTCACTTAACAGTATGTCCTAGAAATTGTTCATATCAGTTCAGAGAGGACATCCTCATCCCTTTCATTTAACGGCAGCATAATAATCCACTGTGTAGCCCTAGCTGATTTGGCTCAGGGGATAGAGTGTCAGCCTATGGACTGAAGGGTCCCAGGTTCAATTCCAGTCAAGGGCACATGCAGATTTGTGGGCTCGATCCCCAGTAAGGGGCGTGCAGGAGGCAGCTAATCAATGATTCTCTCTCATCATTGATGTTTCTATCTCTCCCTTCCTCTCTGAAATCAATAAAAATATATTTTAAAAAAATAAAAAATAAAATAATCCACTGTGTAGATCTACCAGTGTTTAATTCAAGCCCCACATACGGACATCTAGGTTGTTTCTTTACTTTGCAATTACAAATAATGCTGCAACAAATAACCTTGCTTACAAGTTTTTGCACTGCTGAAGGTTTAGCTTCAGGGTAGATTCCTAAAAATGGAAGCACTGGTTCAAAAAATAAGTGCATATGTAGATTGTTAGATACTGCTAACTTTACCTCCAGAACAGTTTTCTCTAATTTGCATTCTTAGTAGCCATGTATGAGTGCCTATTTCCCCACAGCCTCCTTAACAGAATGCGTGGTCATATTTTTAAATTTTTGCCTGTGTGACAGGTCTCATTTTAATTTGTATTACTCCAATTATGAGAGACTTATTGAACATTTTTACTATGTTTGAGGGCCATTTTTTAAAAATGGTTTTACTGATTTTCAGAGAGAGGAAAGAAGAGGGAGGGAGGAAGAAAGAAAAAGAGAGAGAGAGAGAGAGAGAGAGAGAGAGAGAGAGAGAAACATTTATTAGTTGCTGCCCATATGCACTCCTCCTGGGAATTGAGCCTGCAACCTGGGCATGTACCCTGACCAGGAATCAAACCCATGACCTTGTTGTGTAGGACAACACTCAACCAACTAAGCCACAGCAGCCAGGGTGAGGGTATTTCTGTATCTTTCTTTGTTTACTCAATTTATGGCATTTTGTCCCTCAAATTTTAATAGCTATTCATTGTTAGCAATAATTATCCTTTGACCATGGTATACAATGTAAATAATCTCTACCAGTTTTCCAATTGTCTTTTGTCATGCAAAAACTTATTCTATGTAGTCAAATTTACCAATATTTTCTTTTATTGCTTCTGAATACTGAGTCACAATTAGAAACTCTTTTCCTACACAAAGGTTAAATAGGAATGCAATCATTTTCTTCTAGTATTTGGATGGTTTCATTGTATTACATTGAGATCCCTAATCCATTTGGAGTACATGTGTTGAGACACACATCTAATTTTATTTTTTTCTAAGTGGCTACCCCATTGTCCCAGCACCACTTATTTTTTTTCTTTTTTATTTAGTCTATTGGGGTGATATTTGTTAGCAAAATTATACAGGTTTCAGGAGCACAATTCTATAATACATCATTTGTACACTATAGTGTGTGTTCTCCACCCCAAGTCAAGTCTCCTTCTATCACCATCTATTCCCCCTATACTTTCCTCCACTTCCCCCATCCACCTTCTACAGCACCACTTATTAGAAGACTAAAAAGAAGGCTTATACATGTTTCTCTTGAATCATTCACATTTTCTTTTAATGCCTGTATTATTCAGTAACAGCCAAATGTTTATAAATTCTCTAAGAAACATCTCCACCATTTTAATTTCCTCTACTATCACCTATCTACTTGCTGTCAATCTCTATTGCTATATGTAATAAAACTATGTGTCTTCCTCAAGGTCAAGGAGCATCACACAATTATTTGTCTTGTGAATTCTGATCAAATTCTAGAAAAACAGTTAACTGAAGAGAGTACTACTCAGCATTCTTTCAATTTCAACAAATCAGTTTCCTTTCTGAAGTGTGAAGGTATCTAGCTCTCACAGCTCCTCTTTAAAGAGCAGGCAGAAAAAATATCCTCGCCACCGCCTGCACTGGAGGCACTCACTTACCTTTGGTAGTTCCTTTTTCACAATGCTGAGCCATACTTTCCTGCGACGAGCATTAAGCTGTTCAATGGATAAGTGCTTCTTCTTGATGCCAGGAGGAGGTGCATCATGAGAGAACTTGGCAAAGACTTTGGTCTGGTGGTGGTGGCGACGAGGGGATTCTTCAGAGGAAAGTTCTTCATCCCTTCGCCTTTTTTTCTTCACTTTTTTTAACTTGGCTACAAAAGAAACAGTCTTTCAGAGGTTGCATTTCTTCCCTTCACCAGGAGACAGCAACAAAACAACCTCATCACTTTAAGAAAATTCAAGGTTCTTTCCTCATTCTACCGGAAGCTGGCAATGTTTATCTGTATATCTATTCAGGCCATGAATATTCCAAGAGGAAGATCTCACTACCTTGGAAAAGAACACTGGATACTCCCTTTGTTTACATGAAAGAGAAACACAAAATAAAACATAAAAACTGACTTTCTTTTGAACCCAACAACAGGAAAGAAAGTTTATGAAGTATCATGGGCTCAGGTAATGGTCAAAAGGAAGAAAACATTTCTACTTGGTAGCAATGTAAGGTAGCTAAAGAGAAATAATAGAGAAAGAAAAAATGCATTAACTGATGTGATGCTAAGACTTGTGAAGATGAAATTATACAAGGAACAGAAACCTAATTAGAGGGGGAGGGTGTGAAGAATGAGAAAACAGAGATAAACAAGGAGGATGTGGGAGAAAGAAGAGAAAAAGGCTGAAAAGAATCTTTCTGAGTGGAGTTCATACCTTCAAGAGGAATAAAATCTGTCTGTACAGATAATTTAGCATCCCCTTCCTATTTCCTTCCTGATTTCCAGCTGCTGATAGCTCAGTAAGATAGGAAAGGACATTTCCTGACAAACATGCAAAAATACTACATAAGATCATCAGGAGGTAATCTGTTTTAAATAACTACATATAGCAACAATTACAACTTATTCCAAACACTTCAGGTTACTTTTCATATTAACTAACTTTTTCCACTCCCAGAGCATTTTCAACATTTGGAGACGGTAGAGAAGAAAAAAGGAATAAACTAATTGGAATAAACCAGGAATCCATAGTTCTTATGTCTTCATTATTCTAGAAAAGATCATAAATCAAATACAAAATAAAGTCAATAGTACTTACAACTAATTAGACAGGGGAAACTAGTGTATTTCAGATAAACCAAATTTCTACATGGATTATGTTCAAAGTCCAAATGCATCAGGAAGCCATACAAAATCCTAAAACAAAGAATGAGTAAATGTGGAAGGCAGGCCAATATGCTTACCTTTAAGTTTCTTTTCCTCTTTAAATTTCTTTTTTTTGGGTCCAAGTAGGTGACGTTGTTGCTCATAGAAAGGGTCATATGTGGAGAGCAGGCCTGCGCTGTAGTACTGGTATTGCTGCAACTGAAGCAAAGACAGTGATTCTTAGAAAGGCCTACCTATGTCCTACAGCACAGTCTTCAAGTCACCTCTACTACAGAAAGCTGAGCCCGAGAAAACCCTACCTCCTAAATATAGTATTCTTCCCACAAAGAGACCAATAAAGACTTAGTACATCAAAGTGAATTATTTTCTAAACTTCAAATCAAAATAGATTCATTGGCAAGGACACGCAAGTTGCTGGAAATAACTTCAGAGACGAAACTCTTCATGATTCTGAGTCTCCACCAGAATATTTACTTAGTTCTGACACATCCAAGGTAGATCAAAAGTAGGTTTACATTTGTTCATATGAATAACACAATTAGCTATGCTAATAAAAGAGAAACATGCAAATTGGTGTCGCTCCGCTACGCCCACCAGCCAATCAGGATGAATATGAAAATTAACCCAGCAAAGATAATTTGCATATGCAGGCGTGGAGTGAAGACTGAAGGCTCCACCCGAATGAAGACTCAAGATGACTGAAGACTGAAGATGACTGAAGACTGAAGAGGCTTGCCTTCTCTGCTGCGGTCGGAGCGGAGAAGCCTTCAGGCTTAGCTTCTCCGCTGCACCCGGAGCGAAGGCCTGGGTAGCGGGTACCAGAGGAAAATCGTTGCTGGCAGCTTGGGGAAGGAAGGCCTATTGCACGAATCTCTTCATGCAACAGGCCTCTAGTCTATATATAAAAGCCTAAGCGACCATTCGACCATCTGACCGATAGCTATCACATGCAATGACCACCAGAGGGCAGATACACCGACCAGTAGCTATGATGCGCATTGACCACCAGGGGGCAGACACTCAATGCAGGAGCTGTCAAGCTGCAGTGACGTGGCAGCTGCCGTTCTCAGATGACGCACCAGAACCAGAGAGGCGGGAGCCCGATTCTGGGGAGCGTCACCCCAGAACCACCCTCTTGCAATCCGAGACCCTTCAGGGGATATCAAAGAGTCGATTTCAGCCCGATCCCCACAGGTGAGGCAGAGGGACCCCACCAGTGCATGAATAATACAATAAATAATAATACAAGAATAAACTGTGCTTTGCCTATATATAACTGTAAACCTACTTTTGCTCTACCTTGTATTTGAGGCAAGGAATTCTTTGAAGAAAGATCTCCTCTTGGAATTCATCAACAAGATATAAACCGTATTTCTACTACGAATAGATCCTCAGATTTTCCAAGGTTTCTGATGCCCTCTATTCTAGCTTTCAGTCTTATATTTGGTCCAAAAAGTCACCAGCCATCCCAATTCTTCATTGTTTCAAGTCTTTTCTATCTTCATCTACCACTAAGGGAGTCTGACAATATTATGAACAGTGCCTATGTTGCCAGAATTATAACATACGAATAATTCCTTTTGCTTTCCAGGGAGTAGTTAATACTTTCAAACATTTCATTTAAATTGACCTCCAAAGCTCACATTAATTCCATCACAATTATTACTAATGGATAAATATGAATATAAATTAAAATTAGGTAGTCCAATGTCAAATCTTTTCCTGGATTATGGCCAAATGAGTTTTCCAAGAAATGAAACTAGAATAGAAGAGAACTATTACAAGGTCACCTGTCACAGGTCAAAATTAAATGAGCAATCATCAAGCTGTATACTTAAAACCAGTGAACTTTTCCATATGAATGTTTTCAATTCAAAAAACCACAAATAGCCCTAGATGGTTTGGCTCAGTGAATAGAGTGTCAGCCTGCGGATTAAAGAGTCTTGGGATCGATTCTGGTCAAGGGCACACACCATGGTTGTGGGCTCAATCCCCAGGGGGCGCATGCAGAAGGCAGCTGATCAATGGTTATCTCTCATCATTGATGTTTCCATCTCTCTCTCTCCCTCTCCCTGCCTCTCTGAAATCAATAAAAATTTATTTAAAATAATAATAACCTTATCTAGTAAAAGAGTAATATGCAAATTAACCATCACTCCCTCACTCCGTTACAAAGATGGTGGCGGCCACAGAGCTGGAGGGAAGAGGAGGCTTGCGTTGCCCCTGGCAATGGAGGAAGCCAAGCTTCCCGCCTGCCCTGCCAGCCCTGAGCTCTGTTCAAGGCTACAAAGTTTCAATTATAGAAGATAAATAAATCCCAGATACCTGATTCCAACCGGCGTGGCCTCCGCTCAAGGAGGGGCTAGGAACCTGGGTTGCCAGGGGCAACCCAGGAGACCTGGGCTCTGCTCAAGGCTACAAAGTTTCAATTATAGAAGATAAAATAAATCCCAGATACCTGCTTCTAGCCCACGGGCGTGACCAGCCTGAAAATAGCCATCAGCCCCTCACCTAGGCTGGCCAGGCACCGCAGTGGGGACCCCCATCCTGAAGGGGGTGTGGCTAGCCTGCAAACAGCCATCAGCCCCTCACCCAGGCTGGCCGCACCCCCATGGGATGAGGGTCCCCGCTGGGGGGCTTGGCAAGCCTGCAAACAGCCATCAGCCCCTCACCCAGGCTGGCCAGGCACCCCAGTGGGGAACCCCGCCCTGAAGGGGGTGTGGCCAGCTTGAAAACGGCCCTCACCGTCTCACCCAGGCTGGCCAGGCACCCCAGCGGGACCCCCACCCTGATCCAAGACACCCTTCAGGGCAAACCAGCCAGCCCCCACCCGTGCACCAGGCCTCTATCTTATATAATAAAAGGGTAATATGCAAACTGACCCTAACAGCTGAACGACTGGGAATGACTGGTCACTATGACACACACTGACCACCAAGGGGTAGACGCTCAATGCAGGAGCTGCCCTCTGGTGGTCAGTGCGCTCCCACAGGAGGAGCTCTGCTCAGCCACAAGCCAGGCTGATGGCTACCAGTACAGTGGTGGTGGCGGGAGCCTCTCCCACCTCCTCAGCAGCGCTAAGGATGTCCGACTGCAGCTTAGGGCTATTTCCCGCTGGCAAGTGGACATCCCCCGAGGGGACCCAGACTGTGAGAGGGCACAGGCCGGGTTGAGGGACGCCCCCGAGTGCACAAAGTTTTGCGTACCGGGCCTCTAGTAATACTAATAAACCACAAATATTTCAAGCACCAAGTGCATTAACACTGTACCTTAAGGAGAAACTCTTTATCTTAATCAAAACAGTCAGATATCTGTTTATCACTTCTACAGGCTATTGCCTTTAGCATATTATCCAAAGTTTTCTGAATTAACTCTGGACCTTAACTAACTGATGTAAAATCTTTAGATCTTCAAATATGCTATTAACCATTATGTACAAAGTGCTACACTTCTGTCAAAAATCAGAAGGCTTTGCCTAGTTAGCATAGCTCAGTGGTTGAGCACTGACCTATGAATCACTCAAGGCACATGCCTGGGTTACAGGCTCAAACCCCAGTGTGGGGCATGCAGGAGGCAGTCAATCAATGATTCTCTCTCATCATTGGTGTTTCTCTCTCTCTCTTTCTCTCTCTCTCTCTTCCTTCCTCTCTGAAATCAATAAAAATATATTAAAAAAATAAAACAAAACTATATCAATCTAATGTTAGTATATGAAGAAGATAAGTTTTTTTCAAGATAGAAACACTTCCAAGGAGCAAATGTATTGAAAACAAACAAACAAAAACCCAATAAATTCAAAATGGTGTAGTCACTTTGGAAAATAATCTGGCAGTTCCTTAAAAGGGTAAGCATAAAATCCCCCTATGACCCAGTGATTCCTAGATATATATACCCTAGAGCAAGGGTCCTAAACTTTTTAAACAGGGGGCCAGTTCACATCCCTCAGACCATTGGAGGGCCAGACTATAGTTTAAAAAAAAACTATGAACAAATTCCTATGCACACTGCACATATCTTATTTTGAAGTAAAAAAACAAAACGGGAACAAATACAATATTTGTATTTGCATGTGGCCTGCGGGCCGTAGTTTGAGGACCCCTGCCCTAGAGCAATGGTCGGCAAACTGTGGCTTGCAAGCCACATGCGGCTCTTTGGCCCCTGAGTGAGGCCATGAAGTTTCAATCGCACTGTACGTGTGCCCGCACGTGGTATTTTGTGGAAGAGCCATACTCAAGGGGCCACAGTTTGCCGACCACTGCCCTAGAGAAATGAAAATACATGTCCATATCAAAAACTTGAACTCAAATGTTCATGGCAGGAGCACTCATAACAGCTTAGAGTGGAAACAACTCTATTGTAGGTATGATTCATAATAGCCAAAAAGTGAAAAAAATATCCAATTAGTTCATCAACTGATGCAAATAAAATACGATATGTCCATACAATGGAATATTATTTGGCAATAAAAAGAAGCAAAGTATGGATTTATGCCTACAACATAAACTTTGAAAACATTATGTTAAGTAAGAGACACTTAATACAAAGGACACATGTTTTTCCATTTGTATGAAACATCTAGAATACACACATTTATAGAGACAAGTGGTGGACTCATCACTTCTTGGAACTGAGAGGAATAGAGACAATGGGGAGAGGGCAACAGCTAAGGAAAACAGTTGTTTCAGAGTGAGAAAATAATCTAAATTAGATAGTAATAATAGTTACACAACTCTATGAATATACTAAAAACCACTGAACTGTGTACCTTAGAAGGCTGAATTTTTTTGGTGTGTGAAATATATTTCAATAAAGGTATCACTGTAACAACCACCACCACCACCACTCTATATAATAAAAACCTAATATGCTAAGTGTCTGACCATTCGTTCGACCATTCGACCAGTCGCTATGATGAGCACTGACCACCAGGGGGCAGATGCTCCGACCGGTAGGTTAGCTTGCTGCTGGGGTCCGGCCAATGGGGACTGGGTGAGGCGGGCTGGACACGCCCTAGATCCCTCCCACGGTCCCTCCCTGGCTGGCCAACCTCCCGCGAACCCTCCCCGGAAAGGCCTGCCCGATCAGTTAGATCGGGACTGGGCAAGACGGCCCCCAACCAGGACTGGGCAAGACAGGCCAGACACACCCTGAAGCCCTCTTCAGCCCCAATCTTGGTGGGGTCCCTTGGCCTGGCCTGCACCCTCTTGCAATCCAGGACTCCTCGGGGGATGTTGGAGAGCTGGTTTAGGCCCGATTCCTGCAGGCCAGGCCAAGGGACACCACCGGTGAACAAATCCATACACCGGGCCTCCAGTCTAAATATAAAGTTAAAATGATGTATCTTGAGGCACAGTCACAAGGATCTTGGCCAGCACAGGCACAGTGAGTGTGAGCAGCAGTAGGCATGGATGATGAGAAAGAGACATACTGGCTGTGGAAGATTTGCAAGACAATTATTCAGCTGGCCATGACCTAGGCTACCTGGTGACTCAGGATGAGCTGGACCAGACACTAGGAGTTCACGGCCCAGTTTGGGGACAAGTCAAGTGAAGGATGGCCACAGCACACGAACCTCATGGTGCTGGTCGCCCACAATGATGACCCCATTGACCAGATGTTTGTCTTTTTCCCAGAGGAGCCCAAGGCGGGGGTCAAGACCATCAAGGTGTACTGACAACACATGCAGAAGGGAAAAATCACCCGAGTCCTCATTGTGGTGCAGCAGGGCATGACACCCTCCACCAAGCAGTTCCTGGTCGACATGGCTCCCAAGTACATCCTGGAATTGTTTCTGCAGCAGGAGCTGCTCATCAACATCACAGAGCACAAGCTGGTCCCAGAGCATGTCGACATGGCCAAGGAGGAGGTGACAGAGCTGCTGGCCAGATATAAACACCAAGAAAACCAGCTGCCCAGGATCCAGGCTGGAGACCCTGTGCGTACTACTCTGGGATAAAGCAGGGGCAGGTAGTGAAGATCATGCAGCCCAGCAAAACCAAGGCAGATACATGATGTACCGGCTGGTACAGTAGCCAGCCTACCACCTAGCAGCCCCTGGGAGACAGACAAATGGACTGTAGCCACCTTACTCAGGCAGTTGGCCTGCTGGCGGTCTGCCCTGCTGTGACCTGCTCAACCCTGGAAATCTACCTGCTGCTCCTCTGGAGCCCAAGGCAGACTGCGTGCTTGCCTTCCCTGGGCTGAGGGCCCTGTGGCCTCACATGGACACTGAGCCCCACCTGGGATCCTGTGTAATGGTTCCTCAAGATGCTGAGGAGAGGCCAGTGAGCCAACCAGCAACCAAGACAGTCCTAGGTTCTTGCCCGTCCCCCCAAGCACTCCAAGCTGGCTCCCCACAAATGGGACTTGGGTCCAAGTCTTCGGGTAAGCCCCCACCTCCAGCTTCCATTCTCCGTGCTCCTCTCACAGTGGCCCTATCCTTGAAAGGTTGAGCACTCTGAGGTCAGCAGGCAGGGAGATTAAAACACATCTGGATTTGAGCTGGTATTGACGCTGGGTGTTTTTACATTAAAGGTGTTTTGAGTGGGGAAAAAAATAATAATAAAGATATATATATATCTTCAATGAATATAACCCAGAGGGTAAATACCCAGTATGAAGGTCTGCAATGTCTCCTGAAACTCTTACCTCCTTGTCTTTACTATATTTATTCTGGTGAAGTTTCTTATATTTGTGCAGCCGCAGCATGTTATGAAGTTCTTCTCTGCTGAGATTCAGTTCTTCCTCCTCCTCCTCTTCTTCCTCTTCTTCCTCTTCTTCATCATTGTCTTCACTCTGAGAATCTGCCTCACTGGATTCATCACTTAGCAGAATGTTCTGAAAAAGGGAGAAATGGAACTTCTGCTTTGAAACAATTCCTTTTACAATACAAGAATTTTTTAATTGAATTTACTGGAGTGATATTGGCTAATAAAATTAATAGATTTCAAGTGTACAATTCTGTAGTACATCATCTGTATATATTGTACTGTGTGTTCACCACCCCAAGACAACACAAGCATTTTTTTCCAGATCCTAAAACAATGACAAAAACAGCTAGAGGGCAGTCATTCCAGTTTCCCTTATACTACTCTTTGCCAATCCAACTGAAAAACAAAAGGATACCCATTAAACCTAGTACACACAAGTTAAAGAGCACTAAAACATGGGAAATGCTATAAACATCAACAAAGCTAGATTTTACTAACTACTTGCACTATATATATAAGTTTAACTAAATGTCAAATACCAAAGCAAAAACAAAACAAAAAAATACCTATCTATATATATAAAAGCCTAAGTGACCGGCCCACCAGCTGACCGGTAGCTATGACGCACACTGACCAACAGGGAGCAGACACTCAATGCAGGAGCTTCCAAGCTGCAGTGACTTGGTAGCTGCGGTCCTCGGGTGACCCAGAACCAGAGAGGAAGGAGCCTGATTCTAAGGTGCGTCACCCAAGAACCGCCCTCTCACAATCCGGGACCACTCGGAGGATGTCAGAGAGCTGATTTCAGCCCAATCCCCACAGGCCAGACCAAGGGACCCACCAGTGCACGAATCCGTGCACCGGGCCTCTAGCCCATTGGCTTCCCACCAGGCCTCTAGCCCATTGCAGAGGTCGTGGGTCTGGCCCTTACAGAAACTTTTCAACTCAATTAGGTAAATGATGAGACGTGCAGGACCTATTGGCTGCAGCCCCAACATCTAAAGCCCATGCTGGCCCACCCGTTTAATATCAATTTCCAGTGGAGGCAGTGAATTTTCCTGCTACCACACTCAGCTGGGAAACCGGCCGCAGCTTCCCTCCTTCAGGTGGACAGTAGCGCCAGCAGGCAACCTCTAGGGAAAGAAGAAAGTGAAGGAGCAGCTCAGGTGGGAAGGAGGTTCCCACCGCCACAGGACTCCGCCTGGGCGGAGGGGCCTGGGCGGGAGCCTGACATTAAGCAGGGTCCGCCCTAGGCCGACTATATTCCAGGCTTAGTAAATCCTGTTTGCTAATAGCATTTTGCAGCTAAATGCCCACAAGTCATCAGTTACCTCCAAACTTAGGGTAAAGTTAGATGAAAGAAGCAAGACAGATACAGCAAATGACATAATATTGAGAGAAGAGAGGAGGGAGCCCGATTCTGGGGTGCATCACTGAAGAACCGCCCTCTCGCAATCTGGGATCCCTCAGGGGATGTCAGAGAGCCAGTTTCGGCCCCATCCCTGCAGGCCAGGCCGAGAGACCCCACCGGTGCACGAATCCATGCACCGGGCCTCTAGTAGGATATAAAAGAATATAGAAGGCAAGCTGTGATGGCTAATAAAGAAACAATCCCCAAATTCATTCATGAATGGATAAACAAAATGTAGTATTATACAGATAATCAAATATTATTCATCAATAAAAAGGAATAAAGTACTGATATGTGCTACAACATGAATGAAGTTTGAAAATGTTATGCTAAGTAAGAGAAGCCAGACACAAAAGGCAACATATTATATGATATTCTGTTTATATGAAATGCCCAGAAGAGGCAAATCCTTACAGACAGAAAACAGATTAGTGTTTGCCAGAGGCTGAGTATGTAGAGAATGGGAAGAGACTGCTAATGAGTACAGAGGTTTCTTTCTGGAGTGATGAAAATATTCTGTTATTAGACAGTGATGATTGATGCACACAATTTTATGAATATACCAGAAATGACTAAATCATACTTTAAAGGGGTAGATTTTATGGCATGTGAATTTTATCTTGATTTTTAAAAATGTGATGGCTAGCCCTAGCCAGTTTGGCTCAGTGGATAGAGCGTAAGCCTGCGGACTGAAGGATCCCAGGTTCAATTCCAGTCCAGGGCACATGCCTGGGTTGTGGGCTCGATCCCCAGTAGGGGGCGTGCAGGAGGCAGCCAATCAATGATTCTCTGTCATCATTGATGTTTGTATCTCTCTCTCCCTCTCCCTTCCTCTCAAAAATCAATAAAAATATTTTAAAAAATATGTGATGGCTAAACAAAGATTTCTGAATTCCCAACAGCTTACAGCCTCACTGAGCTGACGCAATCTGGACTTTTGCATGTGAGTTTTTAAAAGGGCCTAATGATAATAATAAAAGAATACCTTTAAGTTACTTTCCATTCTTCACAAGAAAAGTATGAAATAGAGAAAAATTAGTTTCAATAGAAGAAATGCTATCCGTAACTCAGTTTGACAGTAATCTTGTAAGCATCTTAACCATACTGAACCACTCTCTTGCTTATAAAGACTCCAATAACTTACTACTGTAACTAGAGTAAAATACAAATTCCTTGACATGGTGTACAAAGACCCTAAGTGATCAGGTTCTCTAACCTCATCTTCTACCATCCACTTATTCACTGTCCTCCAGGTATAGGAATTTTCTTTCTCCCTCAAACATACTGAGTTGCTTTATTTCTCAGAACTTTTGCAGTTATTCCTTCTGATTGAAATGCTCACATCTTAAACCTTCACACAGTTCTCTCTGATCATTCAGAAATTGTTAAAATGTTACTTCTTTAAAGCCGTATTTATTTATTTGTTTACAGGCTTACTCACTGCCTCCCTCCATTAGAATGTAAGCTCCACAAGGGCAGGAATCCTGTCTACGAACAACAGTATCTGGCACATAGGATGTACTTAATCAGCATTTGGTGAGTGAATAAACTACTCAAGAACAGATGAAAGTAGATTGAATGTCCCAATTACAATATGAGCCAGTGAGGGCAAGGATCTTATCTAATACTAGAGGCCCGGTGCACAAAATTCGTGCACTTGCGGGGGTTGGGGGGGGGTCCCTCAGCCTGGCCTATGCCCTCTGGCAGTCCAGGAGCCCTCGGGGGATGTTCGACTAATGGCAGTTGGACATACTTAGTGCTGTCATGGAGGTGGGAGATACTCCCGCCACCGTGGCTGCACTTAACAGCCGTGAGCCAGGCTTCTGGCTGAGCTGCGCGCCTGCTGTGGGAGTGCACTGACCACCAGGGGGCAGCTCCTGCGTTGAGCGTCTGCCCCCTGGTGGTCAGTGTGCATCATAGCAACCGGTCATTCTGCCATTCGGTCTATTTACATATTAACCTTTTATTATATAGGATGGTCTTTGATTAATTACCTCCCACCCACCCACCCACCCACAATCGGGGTAGGGGAAGGATACGGGAGGTTGGCCAGCCAGGGAGAGACTGCAGGAGGGCTCCAGAGCATGTCCGGCCCAACTCGCTCAGTCCCAATCAACCGGACCCCAGCAGCAAGCTAACCTACCAGTCAGAGCATCTGCCCCCTGGTGGTCAGCACACGTCATAGCAAAAGCTTGAACTCCTGGTCTCCCAGTCGAACTCCCAAGGGGACACTTAGCATATTAGCCTCTTATATAGAGAGATATTTGTACTCAATAATGTTTACTAAAACAAACTTCATTCTTCTAGATTCTTGTCTATAATCTCTTCAAAAAAACCACACCCAGAAAAAAGACTCATGTCTATAAAAATTTCTGCCAATGTGCCAGAATGCATCAATATCTTTCCCTTTTACTTACTGTTAGTAGGTTATTTGAATTCTAAACATTCTGTCTTCTCTTACCTTTAGCCACTTCCTGCTTTTCTTCAACTTAGAGAAATTATATAAATTCCCTTTGTCAGCTTTTGATTCTGTGTAAAGAAACATAAAGAATAATAAAATCAAAGGATGACTACCCCAGAAGAACTGATAGTCCCAAGACGGATCTCACACCACACTGACCTGACTGTAGAACTCCATTCAATGAGTACGTGTTTAACATTCCAGAACTGCTTGCTCCAGAAGTTTCACCAAGCAATGAATTTGGAGGTTCTTCCTTAACTTGTATTAAGGGATCCCCAGATTGGGGCAATAAAGGATTACTGTCATCCAGTCCATCTTCACTTTCATCACTAGAAATTAAGAATGGTGAATACACAATCAGGGCTGACCCAGCAAAATATTATAATTTATGGTTAGTAGGCTGAACATTTTATAGGAGAAATGGATCATTTGAAAAACTTCACTGTTTTATTTGACAGCAAATATATCAAACATGATGCTAAAAATCATGAAGTATTTTAACCCTAAAATCTGCGAATCAGAAATATGACTAAACATCACAGAGGAAAGATGGATGAACATACCTAGAAATATTCCTGTTGAAGATGGCTGATGTCTGTCGCAGGAAATGGTCCAATCGAAGGGCCCTCTCCAGGTACTGAAGATAGAGGGGCTTTGCCAGCTCAGTGCAGCCGCCATCGTCCCCGGCACCCAACTCCGAGGCCATAGAACAAATCTGTCTTCATGCACAAGGGTCTCTGACTGCACGGCTGTAGAATGGAGATAAGTAGTGAAAAATGAAATACTATTATTGTCCTGTTATCATAACTGCTTTTTATAAATGTCAAAAGAAATCAAACCTTGTCTATAGGAAGATCATTATGAAGCTCACAATAGGCACTGCCTTCTAATGCAAAGGCAGAAGTTAAAAGGATGAGAACATCAAAATACAGAAAAAAATGTCATGTCACGATAGAAATTCACACTACACTTCTTTGAAACAATACCTTACAATTTATACCCATTTCTCTGTGCCCTACAATGAACAATTACTAACACTAATCCAAATCTATGCCACAAGCTCATTGTTATACACCTCACATCACCTTCAAACAGCTGCTCCCTTTTTTCATTTTATATTTACATTTGTACATATGTGTGATGTGTTACAAGAGAATAGATATACTGGCAGAGTATTTTACATCCCTTGTAAACATGCCACGAAGTACAAGATTTAGAAATGATTTAGAAAACTGGAGCAAAAAGAATAAAAGTGAGGACAAGAAACATAGTATAGCCTGAGCATTCTCTTTGCTACTTTAAGTTGTTAAAGACAATGTTAGAGTCAGAATATCTTCATTAGAGAAACAATCATTATAACAATTTTCCAACCAAAAAAGAAAAAAGAATCCAAAAATATGAAGATAGTGTAAATAGCCTCTGGGACAACTTCAAGCGTACCAACATCAGAATTATAGGGGTACCAGAAGAAGAGAGAGGGCAAGATATTGAAAACCTATTTAAAGAAATAATGACAGAAAACTTCCCCTATCTGGTGAAACAAATAGACTTACAAGTCCAGGAAGCGCAGAGAACCCCAAACAAAAGGAATCCAAAGAGGACCACACCAAGACACATCATAATTAAAATGCCAAGAGCAAAGGCCAAAGAGAGAATCTTAAAAGCAGCAAGAGAAAGACAGTCAGATACCTACAAGGGAGTACCCATACGACTGTCAGCTGATTTCTCAACAGAAACCATGCAGGCCAGAAGAGAGTGGCAAGAAATATTCAAAATGATGAACAGCAAGAACTTACAACCAAGATTACTTTATCCAGCAAAGCTATCATTCAGAATTGAAGGTCAGATAAAGAGCTTCACAGATAAGAAAAAGCTAAAGGAGTTCATCACCACCAAACCAGCATTATATGAAATGCTGAAAGGTATTCTTTAAGAAGAGGAAGAAGAAAAAGGAACTCTTACCATTTACCACAGCATGGATGCAACTGGAGAGCATTATGCTAAGTGAAATAAGCCAGTCAGAGAAGGATAAACACATGATCTCACTCATTTGTGGAATATAATGAACAACATAAACTGATGAACAGGACTGACCCAGAGACGGAGAGGCATTGATTGGACTGTCAGGCCTTGGAGGGAAGGTAGGGGAGGGTGGGGGTAAGGGGGAAAGATCAACCAAAGGACTTATATGCAAGCATATAGGCTAACCAATGGACACGGATAACAGGGGGGTGAGGGCATGAGCGGGGCAGGGGGGGGTTTAGGGGGTAGCGTGGGGATAAGGACACATATGTAATATCTTAATCAATAAAAAATATATATAGAAAAAAAAATTAAGAGGTTGAGCCAGGATTAAATAATGAGATAATATAGAGCAATTAGATTATCCTCTGATACACAATGAGTACTCAATAATGGTAAATGTTTTAAAAGTTCATAATCTATGCATAAACCATTGTCACAGACAATGTGGTGAAGGCCTGAGGGGGCAAGGGTAGGATGGAGGAGGGTCAATGGGGGAAAAAAGGGAACATCTGTAATACTTTCAACAATAATAAATTTAAAAATAAACTTCATTATCCAACAAACTAAGGTATATGCTTTTCAAAGAAACCTTAGTATATTTTAAAAATATATATATATATTTTTATTGATTTCAGAGAGATAAGGGGAGGGAGAGATAGAAGCATCAACGATGAGAGAGAATCATCGATCAGCTGCCCCCTGCACGCCCCCTACTGGGAATTGAGCCCGCAACCCGGGCATGTGCCTGTCTTAAGGAACTGTGTTCATAAGTCCATGCTCAACCACTGAGCCACACTGGAATGGCAAAACTACAGTATCTTTATTTTGTATTATCTTCTTTTTATTATAGTTTTTTAAATTTCCTAATATAATCTTCCTACTTATGGAAATGTTAGAAATTCTCCTATAATGGATATATAGATTCAATAAATCCCTATCAAAATCTAAGCAGTCTACTGCTTTTTTTTTTTTTTTTTTTTCCAGAAATTGACAGCTGATTCTTCAAATTTATATAGAAACACAAACAAACCAGAATGGCCAAAATAATTTTTAAAAAGAATATAGTTGGGCCCTGACCCGTTTGGCTCAGTGGATACAGCGTCAGCCTGTGGACTGAAGGGTCCCAGGTTCGATTCTGGTCAAGGGCATGTACCTTAGTTGCGGGCACATTCCCACTAGGAGGTGTGCATGAGGCAGCTGATCGATGTTTCTCTCTCATCAATGTTTCTAACTCTCTATCCCTCTCCCTTCCTCTGTAAAAAAAATCAATAAAATATATTAAAAAAGAAAAAAAAAGAATATAGTTGTGACTGGCTAGTGTGGCTCAGTAGTTGAGCACTGAATCAAGAGGTCACGGGTTCAATTCCTGGTCAGGGTACATGCCCAGGTTGCAGGTTCAATACCCAGTGTGGGGCATGCAAGAAACAGCCAACAAATGCTTTTCTCTCATTGATGTTTCTCTCTCTCTTTCCCCCTCCCTTCAAAAGAAGGCCATAACAAGAGACAAAGAAGGTCACCATGTAATACTAAAAGGATAAGTTCAACAAGAGGACATAACCTTGTAAACATATATGCACCAAACATTGGAGCACCTTAATATATAAAGAAAATATTGGCAGACATTGAGGGAGAGATTGACAGCTATACAGTCATAGTAGGGGATTTTAACACTCCACTGACATCAATAGCTAGATCTTCCAGATAAAAAGTGAACAAAGCGACTCACCGCCCTGTCTCATTGCATCAACAGGGTGTCATCCCACAGCATGACAGGAAGGAGTCTGCTTAGTGGGGACCCTAACCTGCCACACCCCATCAGTATGGTTCCCGGGGCTGAGAAGAGCAGGAACCTGCCCTGGTGGTGGACCTGGTGAACATGGACTGAACAGCAGCCTCCTGATCACCACATCCTCTGTCCGAGGAACAGCAGCTGTGTGTGAAGCCTCCCCCCACCAGCCAGAGGAGCCACCACAACTGTGAACAGCACCCACCAGAAGAGCTGCTACCAACTGAGGAGCAGCTGCTACCACAACTGCCCAAGGAGCAACCGCAGCCCGAGGAGCCACTGCCACCCAAGGGGCAGCCACTGAACGACTCAACATCTAGATATGGTGGTACAATCAAACATCGGTAGACAAAGAGACTCCCAAAGGAAAGAAAAGGAGGACTCGCCAGAAAAGCAGCTAAGTGATACAGAGGCATGCAACATGACAGAAAAAGAATTCAGATTAAAGGTCCTAGAGGGCATAAACTGGATGGAGGAAAAAATCAACAACTTATGCAAGAAGCAAGAAGAAACACATGAAAAAAATCAATAAATTATGTAAGAACCAAGAAGAAATGAAGAGTAATATAGCTGTAATAAAAAAAAAAAAAAACATGGAAAGTTTCAACAGTAGACTAGGAGAAGCGGAGGACCGAATTAGCGAATTAGAAGACAGGGAAACAAAACACACCCAAACTGAACAGCAATTGGAGAAAAAAATTAAAAGACAGGAGGAGAGCCTAAGGGAGCTATGGGACATCATGAAACGAAACAACATACGAATAATAGGGGTGCCAGAACAACAGAACTAGGAACAAGGGTTAGAAAACCTATTTGAAGAAATAATATCAGAAAACTTCCCAGAGGTGGGGAGAAAAAAAAATCACACAAGCACACACAGTCCCAAACAAGGTAAACCCGAAAAGACACCCACCAAGACACATTATAATTACCACAGCAAATGTTCAGGACAAAGAGAGAATCTTAAAGGCTGCAAGAGAGAGACGGAAAGTTACATTCAAGGGATCTCCCATTAGATTATCAAATGATTTCTCAACAGTAACACATCAGGCCAGAAAAGAATGGACAGAAATTTACAAAGTGATGCAAAGCATAGGACTGAACCCAAGAATAATCTATCCAGCAAGGCTATCATTCAAAATTGAAGGGGAAATAAGAAGCTTCACAGACAAAAAGAGGCTAAGGGAGTTTATCACCACCAAGCCAGCAATGCAAGAAATGCTAAAGGGACTAGTGTAAAAAGAAGAAATAAAAAGCTCAGAAAGAACACAGCCACACAAAAAAAGAAATGGCTACAAACAAGTACCTTTCAATAATAACTTTAAACGTAAACGGACTAAATGCTCCAACCAAAACACATCAAGTGGCTGAATGGATAAAAAAACATGACCGATACATTTGCTGTCTACATGACCCACCTCAGAAGAAGGGATTCACACAGACTGAAAGTGAAGGGATGGAAAAATATCTTTCAGGCAAATGGAAATGAAAAATAAGCTGGGGTAGCAATACTTATTTTGTCTTCGGAAAAAATAGACCTCAAAGTAAAGGCCATAACAAGAGATAAGGAAGGCCACTTCATAATACTAAAGGGATCAATACAACAAGATATAACCCTGATAAACATATATGCACCCAATGCAGGAGCACCCACATACATAAAAAAACTCCTGGAAGATATCAAAGGAGAGATCAACAACAATATAATTGTAGTAGGGGACTTTAATACACCACTGACATTACTGGATAAATCCTCTAGACAAACAATCAGCAAAGAAACAGCAATCCTAAATGACCACTACAATAGATGGACTTAATTGACATCTTCAGAACACTTCACCTCAAAGCCACGGAATACAGATTCTTCTCAAGGGCTCATGGGACATATTCAAAAATAGACCACATATTGGGTCACAAACAAAGTCTCCCCAAATTCAAGAAGATTGAAATCATACCAAGCATCTTCTCAGACCACGATGGCATATTAGAAATAAACTACAATAAAAACAACCCAAAATACTCAAACACTTGGAAGCTGAATAGCATGTTATTAAATATTGATTGGGTTACCAATGAGATCTAAGAAGAAATTAAAAACATCCTGGAAATTAATGACAATGAAAAGACAACAATCCAAAACCTGTGGGACACAATGAAAGCAATCCTGAGAGGGAAGTTTATAGTTCTACAGGCCTATCTCAAAAAACAAGAAAAAATGACAGTAAATCATCTAACTCTACAACTCAAAGAATTAGAAAGAGAGCAACAAGAAAAGCCCAGAGTGAGCAGAGGAAGGAGATAATAAAGATTAGAGCAGAAATAAATGACATAGAGACCAAAAAAACAATACATAAAATCAATGAAACCAAGAGCTGGTTCTTTGAAAGGATAAACAAGATTGATGAACCTCTAGCCAGACTCACCAAGAAGCAAAGAGAGAGGACCCAAATAAAATCAGAAATGATAGAGGCGAAATAACAATAGACCCCACAGAAATACAAATGATTGTTAAACAATACTATGGACAACTCTACTCCAACAAATTAGACAACCTGGAGAAAATGGACATAGTCCTAAAAAACACAACATTCCAAAACTCAATCAGGAAGAATCTAAAAATCTCAACAGGCCAATAACTATGGAAGAAATTGAAGCAGTCATCTTCCAGCAAACAAAAGCCCAGGACCAGACGGCTTCCCAGGGGAGTTTTACCAAACATTCAAGGAAGAACTAAAACCTATCCTCCTCAGACTACTACAAAAAATCCAAGAGGAAGGAACACTTCCAAGCTCATTCTATGAAGCCAGCATCACCCTAATACAAAACCAGATAAAGACAATATAATGAAGGAGAATTACAGGCCAATATCCCTCATGAACATAGATGCCAAAATCCTCAACAAAATCTTAGCATATCGGATCCAGCAGTACATCAGAAAGATCAGACACCATGGCCAAGTAGGATTTCTCCCAGGGATGCAGGGATGGTACAATATCCAAAAATCAATGAACGTGATACATCACATAAACAAATCGAAAGAAAAAAACCAAATAGTCATATCAAATGATGCAGAAAAAGCATTTGACAAAATCCAACACCCATTTTTGATAAAAACTCTCAGCAAGGTGGGAATTGAAGGATCATACCTCAACATAATAAAAGCCATATATGACAAACCCACAGCCAACATCATACTCAATGGACAAAAACTAACACCATTTCCCCTAAGAACAGGAACAAGACAGGGATGCCTCCTCTCACCACTCCTGTTCAACATAGTACTGGAAGTGTTAGCCATTGCAATTAGGCAAGAAGAAGAAATAAAAGGCATCCAAATTGGAAAAGAAGTAGTAAAACTGTCCTTATTTGCAGATGACATGATATTATACATAAAAAACCCTAAAGACTCCATCAAAAACCTATTAGACTTAATAAATGAATTTGGCAATGTAGCAGGATACAAAATTAACGCCAAGAAATCTATGGCATTTCTATACACCAATAGTGAACTTACAGAAAAAGACATTAAAAAAACAACCCCATTTACCATCGCACCAAAAAAATTAAGCTACCTAGGAATAAACTTAACTAAGGAGGTAAAAGACCTCTACTCAGAAAACTACAGGACATTGAAAAAAGAGATAGAGGAAGACATAAACAGATGGAAGAACATACCATGTTCATGGATTGGTAGAATCAACATCATTAAAATGTCCATACTACCCAAAGCAATCTATAAATTCAATGCACTTCCCATTAAAATACCAACGGCATATTTCACAGGCCTAGAATGAACAATCCAAAAATTCATCTGGAATAAAAAAAGGCCCCAAATAGCTGCAGTGATCCTGAGAAAGAACAAAGTAGGTGGGATCTCAATACCAGATATCAAGCTGTATTACAAAGCCACTGTTCTCAAAACTGCCTGGTACTGGCACGAGAACAGACATATAGATCAATGGAATAGAATAGAGAGCCCAGAAATCGGCCCGAACCAATATGCTCAATTAATATTTGACAAAAGAGGCAAGAACATACAATGGAGTCAAGACAGTCTCTTCAATAAATGGTGTTGGGAAAATTGGATGGATACATGCAAGAAAATGAAACTAGACCACTAACTTACACCAGACACAAAAATAAACTCAAAATGGATAAAGGACTTCAATGTACGATGGGAAACCATAAAAATACTAGAAGAATCCAAAGGCAACAAAATCTCAGACATATGCCGAAGCAATTTCTTCACCGATACAGCTCCTAGGGCATTGGAAACTAAAGAGAAAATGAACAAATGGGACTACATCAAAATAAAAAGCTTTTGCACAGCAAAAGAAACCATCAACAAAACAACAAGAAAGCCCACTGGGTGGGAAAACATATTTGCCAATGTTATATCTGATAAGGGCCTAATCTCCAAAATTTATAGGGAACTCATACAACTTAACAAAAGGAAGATAAACAATCCAATCAAAAAATGGGCAAAGGATCTAAATAGACACCTTTCAAAAGAGGACATTCAGAAAGCCAAGAGACATATGAAAACATGCTCAAAGTCACTAATTATCCAAGAGATGCAAATCAAAACAACAATGAGGTACCATCTCACACCTGTCAGACTGGCTATCATCAACAAATCAACAGACGACCAGTGCTAGAGAGGATGTTGAGAAAAAGGAACACTCATGCACTGCTGGTGGGAATGCAGACTGGTGCAGCCACTATGGAAGACAGTATGGAGTTTCCTCAAAAAACTAAAAATGGAACTCCCATTTGACCCTGTGATCTCACTTCTAGGAATATATTCCAAGAAACCAGAAACACCAATCAGAAAGGATATATGCACCCCTATGTCATAGCAGCACAATTCACCATAGCTAAGATCTGGAAACAGCCTAAGTGCCCATCAGTAGATGAATGGATTAGAAAACTGTGGTACATCTACAGGATGGAATACTATGCCGCTGTAAAAAAGAAGGAACTCTTCCCATTTGCAATGGCATGGATGGAACTAGAGAGCATTATGCTAAATGAAATAAGCTAGTCAATGAAGGAAAAACACCACATGATCTCACTCACTCATGGATAATAAAGACCATTATAAACTTATGAACAAAAATAGATACAGAGGCAGAGCTGCCTCAAACTGTCAAACTATAGCGGGAAAGCCGGGGAGGGTTGAGGGGCAGGGGGGAGGGGGGGATAAGAGATCAACCGAAGGACTTATATGCATGCATATAAGCATAACCAATGGACATAAGACACTGGGGGGTAGGGGAGGTCGGGAGATTGTTAAGGGCGGGAAAAAAAGGAGGCATATGTAATACTTTGTAATATTTCAAGCAATAAAACAATTAAAAAAAAACAAAAAAACATTTTGCCCTAGCTGGTTTGGCTCAGTGGATACAGCCATCAGCCTGAGGACTAAAGGGTCCCGGGTTCTATTCCAGTCAAGGACATATGCCTTGTTTGCGGGCTCCATCCCCAGTAGAGGGCATGCAGAAGGCAGCCAATCGATGATTCTCATCATTGATGTTTCTTTTTTTTTCTTTTTTTAAAATATATTTTATTGAGTTTTTACAGAGAAGAAGGGAGAGAGACAGAGAGTCAGAAACATCGATGAGAGAGAAACATTGATCAGTTGCCTCCTGCACACCATCCACTGGGGATGTGCCCGCACCCAGGCACATGCCCTTGACCGGAATCGAACCTGGGACCTTTCAGTCCGCAGGCCGACGCTCTATCCACTGAGTCAAATCGGTATCGGCATCATCATTGATGTTTCTATCTCTCCCTTTCCCTTCCTCTCTGAAATCAATAAAAATATATTAAAATAAATAAATAAATAAATAAATACCTTTTTTATCAGCAAAAAAAATTAAAAAGTGAACAAGGCAATAGTAACCTTAAATGACACACTGGGTCAGATGGGTTTAATTTATATTTACGGAACATTACATCCCAAAGCAGCAGAATATACATTCTACTCAAATGCACATGGGACATTCTCAAAGATAAACAAACAAACAAACAAAAATAAACCACATGCTAGGACACCAAATAAGTTTATAAATTCAAGAAGACTGAAATCACATAAAACATCTTCTCTGACCACAATGTTATAAAACTTGCTGTCAATTACAATAAAAAAAAAACACCTGAAAAACATTCAAATACATGGAGACTCATTGGTTGAGCATCAAGTTTGATTCTGGGTTGGGGCACACTGCCCAGGTTGCAAGCTCCGAACCCTGGAGGAGGGTGTGCATGGAGTGGCTAATCAAGATTCTCTCTCATCATTAATGTTTCTATCTCTCCCTCCCTCTCCATTCATCTCTGAAGTCATATATATATATATACACACACACACACACACACACACACACACACACACACACACACGTGTGTGTGTATATCCTATCTAATAATAGACAAACATGGTAATTAACCATACCTTCGCTACGCCCCCCCCCATTGGCTAATCAGCACGATATGCAAATTAACCCAACCAAGATGGCGCCCGGCAGCCATGCAGCTGAAGCAAGCAGGAAGCTTGTTTGCTCCAGTGATGGAGGAAGCCAAGGTTCCCCGCCTGCTGCAGCCTGGCTCTGAGCTCTGAAAGCAACAAAGTTTCAATTATAGAAGCTAAACAAACCCCAGATACCTGCTTTCAGCCAGCCGTGGCCACGGAGCTGGAGCCGGCTCTTAGCTCCAGTGACGGCAACAAAGTTTCCATTATAGAAGCTAAACAAACCCCAGATACCTGCTTTCAGCAGGCTGTGGCCTCAGAGCTGGAGGGAGCAGGAGTGGCTCTCAGCTCCAGTGACGGCAACCAAGTTTCAATTATAGAAGGTAAATAAATCCCAGAATTAAAAAAAAAAGAAAGAAAAAAAGGAGAGGCTGGGAGCTTCAGTCGCCGGCCAGCCTGAAAACGGCCCTCAGCCCCTCACCCAGACTGGCCAGGTACCCCAGTGGGGACCCCCACCCTAAAGGGGGTGTGGCCAGCCTGAAAACAGCCATCAGCCCCTCATCCAGTCTGGCCAGGAACCTAAGCGGGACCCCCACCCTGATCCGGGACACCCTTCAGGGCAAACCAGCCAGCCCCCACCCGTGCACCAGGCCTCTATCCTATATAGTAAAAGGGTAATATGCAAACTGACCCTAACAGCAGAACGACTGGGAATGACTGGTCACTATGACACACACTGACCACCAGGGGGCAGATGCTCAATGCGGGAGCTGCCCCCTGGTGGTCAGTGCGCTCCCACATGGGGGAGCTCTGCTCAGCCACAAGCCAGGCTGATGGCTGCCAGTACAGCGGTGGTGGCGGGAGCCTCTCCCGCCTCCTCAGCAGCACTGAGGATGTCCGACTGCAGCTTAGGTCTGCTCCCCGATTGCAAGTGGACATCCCCTGAGGGCTGCCGGGCTGCCAGAGGGATGTCTGACTGCCAGCTTAGGCCCGTTCCCCCCAGGGAGCGGGCCTAAGCCAGCAGGTGGTCATCCCCCGAGGGGTCCCAGACTGCGAGAGGGCACAGGCCGGGCTGAGGGACCCCCCCCTCCCCCGAGTGCACAAATTTTTGTGCAATGGGCCTCTAATACACACACACACACACACACGCCAACAAATTGGACAAGCTGGGCGAAATGGATGAAATCCTAGAAACATACAATCTTCTAAAACTGAAACAGGAAGAGTCAGAAAACCTTAATAGACTGATTACAACTAATGAAATTGAAGCAGTAATACCAGTAAACAAAGTCTTGGACTGGATGGTTCCACAGGTGACTTTTACCAAACATTTGGAGAACTAACACCTAGCCCAGTGGGTGTGGCTCAATGGCTGAGTGTCAACCTATGAACCAGGAGGTCACAGTTCAATTTCCAGCCAGGGCACATGCCTGGGTTGTGGGCTTGATCCCCAGTAGGGGGCATGCAGGAACCAGAGGATCGAGGATTCTCTCTCATCATTGATGTTTCTCTCTCTCCCTCCCCCTCCCCCTCCCTCTATGAAATCAATAAAAAAAATTTTTTTTTTAAAAAATCACTTTCTCAAATTATTCCAAAAAATTCAAAAGGAGGGAAGACTTCCAAGCTCTTTTATGAGGCCAGCATTATCCTAATTCCAAAACCAGATAAAGATACTACAAAGAAAGAAAACGATATAGCCAATATCCCTGATGAACACAGATGCTAAAATCCTAACAAAATATTAGCAAACCAGATCTAGCAATACATTAAAAGGATTATATACCATGACCAAATAGAATTTATTCTGGGGATGCAAGATTGGTATAATATTTACAAATCAATAAATGTGATACATCACATAAACAAAATGAAGGATAAAAATCATATGATCATATCATTAGATGCAGAAAAAGCATTTGATAAAATCCAGCAACCATTTTAATAAAAACTCTTAGCAAAGTGGTAATAGAGAGATTATACCTCAACATAATAAAGACCACCACATAGAACAAACCCAAAGCCTACATCTTACTCAATGGGCAAAATCTAAAAGCATTTCCCTTAAGATCAGGAACAAGACAGGGATGTCCACTTTCACCACTCTTATTCAACATCGCACTGGAAGTACTAGCCATAGCAGTCAGATGAGAAGAAATAAAAGGCACCCAAATTTGAAAGAAGAAAATAAAACTGTCATCATTTGCAGATGACATGATATTATACATAGAAAACCCTAAAGAGTCCACTAAAAAACTATAGATCTAATAAATGAATTTGGCAAGTAGCAAGATACAAATTAATATTCAAAAATCAGTGGCTTTTTTTTAGGATTAAAAGTAATAAAAATTTTTATTTTAAAAGGTAAAAATTTATACATCCTTATATAAAAGAAATAACATTTTACCAATGTAAACATCACAGAATTCAAATAACAGTTTGGATCTTCAAGATTGAAGTGTTGTATCCCATTAAGTAAAATGTGGTCAGTTTTAAAATAAAAATTCCTTCTCTGGATATCTTGTTCTCAATCAAGTCTTTCTTTATCACCATCATCTCACACAGTAGGATAGCTGGCCGTGGTGGCGATTCCACAGTAGTTGTTCCGGTCTTTGGCCATCTTTATGCAGCCACTTTTGCCCCAAGCTTCACCCCAGCTGTTTTTGACAATCCAATATTTATTGTTACTTGATTCTTCTTCTTCAAAGCCATAGCCAACCACCAGTATGCTATGATCTAGATCTACGCTGCTATAGTGCCGCTCATAATAAATGCCATCTTCACAGAACCAGAAGTTAAGATGGCTTGCATCTACAGCAACAGAGATGGGCCCCACGGTTGCCACTGCCTTCATGAGGGCACTCTCCTGCTCAGGGATGTCCACAAAGCCAGTGTCATTGGCAACAGAATCCTCGGACCTGTATTTGCAGGGTCCAACCTTTGCATGATATGGACAGGACTCCTCTGAGTCCAGGCATCCATTGGACTTAACATACTGAAAAGCATTATCCATTAGGCCACCATTGCAGCCCTCACTGCCTTGAGCCTGAGAGCAGTCCACAAGGTTCTGCTCACTCAATGAGATAAGTCTGCCAGTTTTCTGGAACATCTGTTCTTCAAGGGCAACAGTTGCACTTACTGCCCAACAAGAACCACAGTGACTCAGGGTCTTCATGGGAGTTACATAGCCTTCTTCTCTCCAATCCACAGTTGGGGGGATTTCAACAATGTATGGTTCCCAGAACACTCTCCTTTTCTTGTGCTTCTGATTTTGATGGCCATTCATCACCTACATCAGTGGTCGGCAAACTGCGGCTCGCTAGCCACATGTGACTCTTTGGCCCCTAGAGTGTGGCCACGAAGTTTCAATCGCACTGTACGTGTGCACCCACACGTGGTAGTTTGTGGAAGAGCCACACTCAAGGGGCCGCAGTTTGCCGACCACTGACCTACGTGAATTCTGGTCATGTCACCAAAAGCATTCATTGCCAAGGTGAAGCTCTGTCTCCCTAGGTTGTATTCCTGGTTGTGCAGGTCAATCATTTTCATATTCTTCTCCCACACTGTTCTCCTCCATTCTTCTTCATTCAAGCCATATACTGTGTTGCCTTCCACTAGTGCCATCGTGCCTCTAAACTTCCATCAAGTTTTGGAGAAGCTGAAGCTATTCCTAAGTAAAGGGCAATCAAGAAGAATGAAGGATGCATGTTTCAAAACCTTCGGGGGCATAGCCGAGCAGGCGCAGTTAGCACGTGCTGGTCCAGGATCTCCCATCAGTGGCATTTTTATACACCAATAATGAACTATCAGAAAGATATTAAGAAAACAATGCAACCCTAGCTGATTTGGCTCAGTGAATAGAGCGTCAGTCTGCGGACCTAGGTCCCAGGTTCGATTCCGGTCAAGGGCACATGCCCGGGTTGCTGGCTTGATCCCCAGTGGGGGACGTGCAGGAGGGAGTCAATCAATGATTCTCGCTCATCATTGATGTCTCTATCTCTCTTTCCCTCTCCCTTCCTCTCTGAAATTAAGAGATCTTTTTTTAAAAAATAAAGAAAACAATCCAATTTACTATTGCAACAACAAAAAAAGTAGGAATTTAACCAAGGAGATAAAAGACATATACTCGGAAAATTATAAGACACTGAAGAAAGAAACTGAAAAGGATACAAATAAATGGAAACATACACTGTGCTCATATATAGGAAAAATCAACATCATTAAAATGTCCATAATACCCTAAGCAATCTATAATTCAATGCAATCCCTATCAAAATACCAATAGCATTTTTCACAGAACCAGATAAATAATCCTAAAATTTAGATGGAACCACAAAAGATGGCAAATAATAGCCACAGCAATCTTGAGAAAGAAGAACAAGGTTGGAGGTATCATGAGACCTGATTGATATGAAACTATACTATAAGGCTCTAGTAATCAAAATAGCGTGGTAATGGTTTTAAAAACAGACACATAGATGAACGGAACAGAACAGAGCCCAGAAATAAACCCATACCTATATGGTCAATTAATATTTGACAAAGGAGGCAAGAACATACAATGGAGTAAAGACAGTTTCTTTAATAAATGGTTCTAAGGAAACTGAACAGATACATGCAAAAAAATCAAACTAGACCACCAACTTACACCATACACAAGAATAAACTCAAAATGGGTTAAAGACTTAAATATAAGTCACATGACCATAAAAATCCTAGAAAACATAGGCAGTAAAATTTCAGGCATTTCTTGTAGGAATATTTTTAAGTTCAGGAAAGGATGACTATGTATGATTGTTACACCATGGTAAATGTTATATGAGAAATTTGTAACTCCTACTGATTGCATTATTTACAAATATTTATATCTTATTTCTCCATGGGCGAGAGAAACAAAGGAAAAAAGAAACAAATGGGACTAAACTATAAAGCTTTTGCACAGCAAAAGAAACCAACAGCAAAATGAGAAGGGAACCCACTGAACAGAACATATTTGCCAATTATACTTCTGACAAGGGCTTAATTTTCCAAAATATATAAAGAACTTATACAACTCAACATCAAGACAAACAACCCAATTTAAAAATGGGCAAAGGACCTAAATAGAAACTTCTCCAGAGAACACACAGATGGCCAAGAGACATATGAAAAAAATGCTCAATGTGACTAATCATCAGAGAGATGCAAATTAAAACCACAATGAGATATCACCTCCCACCTGTCAGAATGGCTATCACTAATAAATAAACAAGTGCTGGCGAGGATGTGGATAAAGGGGAACCCTCATGCACTGCTGGTGGGAATGAAGACTGTAGCAGCCACTGTGGGAAACAAGTACTGGTATGTAGTTTCCTCAAAAAATTAAAAATGGGACTGCCGTTTGACTTGTGGGAATATACCCAAAGAAACCCAAAATACTAACTGGAAAGAATATGTGCAACCCTATGTTCACTGCAGTGTTATTTACAACTAGAGGCCCAGTGCACGTGCACCAGTGGGGTCCCTCAGCCTGGCCTGTGCCCTCTCGCAATCTGGGAACCCTCAGGGGATGTCGGACTGCAGGTTTCAGCCCAATCCTTGAAGGCCAATCCAAGGACCCCACCAGTGCATAAATCCGTGCACCGGGCCTCTAGTATACATATAAAATCTTTGTTAATCTCTTCCCGCCCTCCCTTCTCCCTCTTTCCAAGATTCATCAGTCTGTTCCATGTTTCCATGCCTGTGCATTGAGTGTCTGCCCCCTGGTGGTCAGTGTGCATCACAGCCACCAGTCAAACGGTCCAACAGTCACTTAGGCTTTATATAGATAGATAGCCAAGATCTGGAAAGAGCGCCAATGCCCATCAGTAGATGCCCATCAGTAGATGAGTGGATAAAAAAGCTGTGGTACATTTACATAATGGAATACTACTCAGCCATTAAAAAAAAGGAAATCTTACCTTTTGCAACAGCACAGATGGACCTAGAAATTATAATGCTAAGTGAAATAAGCCAAAGACAAATACCATATGATATGATCTCACTTATATTTGGAATCTAATGAATAAAATAAACTGACAAACAAATAAATAGAAACAGAGGCATGGATATACAAAACAGACTGGCAGCTGTCAGAGGGGATGGGGCGGGGGACTCTACATGGCATAGACACAGACAATAGTGTGGTATTAACCAGAGGGAAAGAGTGATGTAGGTAGGTGGAGGTGGACAAAGCGGGAGGGAAATGGGGACAGAAAAAGATTTTTCTTGCCAATGCGGGCACAATGCAGTGTGCACATGATTTTTGTTGTTGTTTTTAATTCTTTATTGTTTAAAGTATTACATATGTCTCTTTTTTCCCCCACTGACCTCTCTCCGGCCACATCCACCCCCAGCACATGCCCTCACCCCCCTACTGTCTGTGACCATGGGTTATGATTATATACAAGCATACAAGTCCTTTGGTTTGTGCACATGATGCTTTATTGAGTTGTACACTTGAAACATGTATGATTATGCAAACCAATGTCTCCCCAATAAATTCAATTAAAAAAAAATAAGTACACACAAAGTCACTTAAGAGATATAGAAAGTGCCATGAGAGTTCAAGAAATGATTACGTATGAATGTTACACCATATTAAATGTTATGAGAAATTTGTAACTCCTACTGATTGCATTATTTACAAATATTTACATCTTTTTTAAAAATATATTTTATTAGCCCTGGCCGGTTTGGCTCAGTGGATAGAGCGTCAGCCTGCAGACTCAAGGGTCCCAGGTTCGATTCCGGTCAAGGGCATGTACCTTGGTTACGAGCACATCCCCAGTGGGGAGTGTGCAGGAGGCGGCTGATGGATGTTTCTCTCTCATCGATGTTTCTAACTCTCTGCCCTCTCCCTTCCTCTCTATAAAAATCAATAAAATATATTTTAAAAAATAAAATAAAATATATTTTATTGATTTTTTACAGAGAGGAAGGGAGAGGGATAGAGAGTTAGAAACATCGATCAGAGCCTCCTGCTCACCCCCTACTGGGGTTGTGCCCGCAGCCAAGGTACATGCCCTTGACTGGAATCGAACCTGGGACTCTTCAGTCCACAGGCCGACGCTCTAGCCACTGAGACAAACTGGTCAGGACAAAATATTTACATCTTTAAAATTTTTTTTTAATTTTTTTTTTATTGATTTTTAGAGAGAAAGGAAGGGAGACGGATATAAAGATAGAAACATCAATGAAGAGAAACATCATTGATCGCTGTCTCCTTTACAACTCCCTACTGGAGATCGAACCCACAACCTGAGGCCTGTGCCCTGACCAGGAATTGAACCATGACCTCCTAGTTCGTAGGTCAACGCTCAACCACTGAGCTACACCGGCCAGGCACAAATATTTTACATCTTTTGATAAGGAAACTGCAGGTTAGGCTTCTATGTATGTATGACCAAAATAACAATAAATAAAAAGTCAGATGAATATGATAATACAAAATTTAAAGCTTCCAACTTCCCACTAAGAAATACCAAGTCCAAATGGCTCCACTGGTGAATTTTATCAAACATTTAAAGTAGAATTAGTACCAATCAATCACAAATTCTTCCAAATAACTGAAGAGAAAAGAACACTTGCCACATCATTCTATGACTTTGGTATTACTCTCATTCGAAAACCAGACAAAGACATCACAATAAAACTATTGACTAATATCCCTTATAATATAGGTTTTTTAAATCCTCAACAAAATACTAACAGTTGAATCCTGCAGCATGTAAAAAGGAATATACACTGAGTATATTACCAAGTAGAATTTATACTACAAATGCAAGGCTGATATAACATCTACAAATCAATCAATATACTACACCGCATAAACAGAAGAGAAGATAAAACCCATTTAATTATCTCAAGTCTCAAAAAATGATTTGACAAAATCCAATACCATTTCAAAATAAAAACATTCAATAAACAAGGAACAGAAGGGAATTCCCTCAACCTATTAGAGCATCTATGAAAAATTCACAGCTAACATCATGGTCAAAACAGAATGCTATCCCCCTTAAGATCAAAAACAAGACAAGATCCACTCTTACAACTTCTATTGAAAATTGTACCAAAGTTCTAGTCAGGGCAAAAAAGAAAAAGAAAAAAGAAATAAGTCATCCAGATTGGAAGAAAGAAAATGATAGTTATAGATAACATGATCTTGTATACACATAGTTAATCCTAAAGAATGCACTAAAAATGATTAAAATAAACAAGTTCAGTGATCTTTTAGGGTACAAGATAAATATACAAAAATCAATTATGTTTCTATACACTAGCAATGAAAATGAAATTTAAAAACGCATTAATATTAGCATCAAAAAGAAGAAAATACGTAGGAATAAATTTGACCAAAGACTTATTTATACTGAAAACAAGACAATTAAATAAAAAAAAGGACATCCTTTTCATTCATTAGTCAGTATCAAAATCTAAGCTGGCCCTGGCCTGTGTCGCTCATTGGTTAGAGCCGCGGTCAGCAAACTGTGGCTCACGAGCCACATGCGGCTCTTTGGCCCCTTGAGTGTGGCTCTTCCACAAAATACCATGTGCGGGTGCGCACGTACAGTGCAATTGAAACTTCGTGGCCACATTCAAGGGGCCAAAGAGCCGCATGTGGCTCGCGAGCCGCAGTTTGCCGACCACTGGTCTAGCAAATTAACAAGCCCAAAGTTTATCAAAAGATCCAGAAGTAAAAATAACAGCTGCAAGATTGAGAACCAGGATGGTGGCATAGGTAAATGCCAGTACTCGCCACCTCCCACAATGACATCAAAATTACAACTAAAATACAGAACTATCATTCAGAACCCCCTGAAAGCTGGCTGAATGGAAGTCCTACTACTAGAAAAGTAAAGAAGAAAGTGTATGAAGACTGATAGTAGGGGCAGAGGCATGAAATGGTCTGATTCAACACCACATGTGGCGTGTTTTTAATCGGGAGGGAAATATCCACTGTGGAGGCCTCCTTTGAGAGAAGCAAGGGGTCCCAGCTCCACACTAGACTCCTAGCCCAGGGTTCCAGAGCTGGTTTTTATTGTGGTAAAAACCAGTGGGGATTGTGGCACAGTGACACAGAGGCTGCTGGAGTTACAGGCAGTCCCTCTTAAAGGGCTGGCACATGGACTTACTCAGACTCAATCCCTCTGAGCTCCAGCACTGGAAGCAGCACTGGGGGAACCAGAGACATATGGGGAGGAATTGGATTGTCTGGCATGGGAGCAGGAACTCAGGGGTGGCTTTCTCACAGAGGGAAGTGCTCGCAGGGGTCATTGTTCCCGTGCTGAGACCTCCCCCTCTCCCCATCACAGAACTAACTGGCAGCCATATCTGAGTTTCCATCAGGGTGGCTCACACTGTTTGCTCCATCCTGGTGATTCCCTGGGACCCCACTCCATCCAAGCTGTTTACAGCAACTTTTTCATATGAATGGCCTGTCCTGGCTCAGGCTTCAGGTTTTCCTAAAATTTCTTAAACAATCAGCAACTAGCATCAGCATGCCCCATTCCTATCAATAAGAGACCCAAGACCTGCTACTAGGACAGCTTGCCTTGCTTCACAGGTTGGCCTCCCTGGGAACTTGCAAGCACCATACAAACAGCAGCCATCTGTAAGTTGCTCAGTAGCTCCTGCTGGGTGGCCCAAGGCAGTGGTTAGCTTTGCACCTCCCAGGAGGCCCCCAAGCCAGTGTACTCAGTGGACAGCTTCAGACCATACCAGAGTACAACTCTACACATTCACAAGCGATACACTCAAGGGGCAGACTCAGTGAGCACCAAAGCCCCACTGAAGCAAGTCCTGCTCCATAAGGGTGTCTCCTGCACAGCAGCTCTTCCACTATAGTCGCAGCTGGTCCTCACAGCCAATTGGCTTGGAGGTCAACCCCTCCCAGTGATGCCAAGAGCAATCAAGGCTCAACTACAACAAGACTGTGTACACAGCCCCACACAGGGGTGCACCTAGAGGGCCCAGCTCAGGCGACTGGGGAGGCTGAGCCACTGGGCCATACAGGATATCCACTACACAAGGCCACTCTAACAATTCCAGGAGACACAGCAGCTCTACTTAATACATAGAAACAAACACAGGGAACATGCAGAGACAAAGAAACATGCCACAAATGAAAGAACAGGAGAAATCTCCAGAGAAATAAATGAAATGGAAGCAAGCAAATTACTGGATACAGAGTTCAAAACAATGGTTATAAGGTTGCTCAAGAATCTCAATTAGAGTTTCAAGGGACTTAGTGAGACTTTCAAGGATCTTAGTGAGAATGTCAAGGACATGGAAAAGAACCTGTCAGAAATTAAGCATACACTAACTGAAATAAAGTATAATTTACAGGAATTCAACCGTAGATTAGAAGATTCTGAGAATCAAATCAACAATTTGGAATATGAGGAAGCAAAAAACACCCAATCAGAAGAGCAAAAAGAAAAAACAAATCCAAAAATATGAAGAAAGTGCAAGGAGCCTCTGGGACAATTTCAAAGGTACCAACATTCACATTATGGGGTTGCCAGAAGGAGAAGAGGGAGAGCAAGATATTGAAAACCTATTTGAAGAAATAATAACAGAAAACTTCCCCTACCTGATGAAAGAAATAGACTTACAAGTCCAGGACGCACAGAGAATCCCAAAGAGGAACCCAAATACGTGCAAAGCTAACCACTGCCTTGGGCCACCCAACAGGAGCTACTGACATATCCCCAGTGTGGACTGAGACACATCATAATTAAAATGCCAAGAGCAAAAGACAGAGAATCTTACAAGCAGCAAGAGAAAAGCAGTTAGTTACCTATAAGGCAGCACCCATATGACTGTCAGCTCATTTCCCAACAGAAGCTTTGCAGGCCAGAAAGGAGTGGGAATATTCAAAGTGATGAATAGCAAAAACTTACAACCACAATTACTCTATCCAGCAAAGCTATCATTTAGAATTAAAGGTCAGATAAAGAGCTTTACAGACAAGGAAAAGCTAAAGGAGCTCATCACCACCAAACCAGTATTTCATGAAATGTTGAAGGGAGGAGAAGAAGGAGGAGAAAGAGGAGGGTGAGGAGGAGGAGAAGGAGTGTGAGGGGAGGGGGAAAGGGAGGGGAGGGGAGGGAAAGGGAAGGAAAGAGAGGGAAGGTGAGAGGAAGGGAAGGGGAAGGGAAAGGGAGGAGGAAGAGGAGGTGATATTATTCTCTTCACTATACAGTCTACACAGTGAATTTGAACAAGGCAGATATGTTTACATCAGACTAGGTGCTCAATAAACACTTAAAGTTAGATTTTTTCCCCTCTATTCAAGAAGCTTGGGGGGTTGGGGACAGAGATTCTATGATAAAGAATTCCAAGTGGGAATCCAAACTCTTTGAATGCTACTGTAGTAAGAAGGCTATATACACACATTCAACTCAGAGCTATATGCCAAACATTTTATATGCATGAGTGCTTTATATATCATTAACTCATTTAATCCTTTTATAACATAGACACTATTATAACCTCCATTTTACAGATAGAGCTTAAGTAACCCACCCAAGGTGACACAGCCAGAAATGGTAGAGCCAGGATTGGGATCCAAGAAGTTGAACTTCAAAAGTCCCACATCCTTAATTATTCCAATACTCTCTGAAGGCCTTCCAGTAAACCAGAGGCTCCTAAGACATACAACCATGCTAACAGTGTGTTCCAAGCAGTATATTAATTTATTCAATCATTTATTTAGGTCAATATAAACTCTTAAATATTGATTTTATATTACGGATAATCCAGTGCTGCTTTGTTTATTCTGCTGCTCAAACTGTTCAAGTTTTGGCATTTGGGAGCTCTTTCAGTTGGCTCCTGTGCTCCTCTGACATATCCTCATCAATGTGGGATTGTAGTTGTAGCGGTGGTGGTTGGAGTACTTCCTTACTTTCTGGCACTATAAGATGCTCCAGGCTCATCTTGTATATTTCTTGCCCCAGTCCTAGAATCAGCCATTTCTCCAACAAACTCTAGTTCCTTTTATTGGACAATGGCATTAAAAACCAAAAAGTGGGTACTGAGTGTGTTCCTGGGTTTCTTTTAACTTTCCAGCTGGCAAGAGCACAGAAATATAACTGTATCTAAACCCACTGTGCATACATATCTATGAATATTTCAACATGTAAGCACCTATATCTGTATTAAGCTAAACATGGGTTCATATGCATGTCTCCAACTCTAATCCATTACCACATGGCCCATTCTATCCTCCTCCCCTTGCTTATCTGTAAATTCCCACTCTAACAGTGAAAAGCCTGTCTCCCACGATCCATTTGCTTAATTACTCAATGACAGTATACATATATATCAGTATCAGAATTAACCTGTAGCTCTATGGGATACAACTTTATCAATTAGCGCTTATGTGCAGTGCCTTTTGTCTTAGATTCTACTCCTTTCCTAATTTACCTAGGTCAACACTACCATCCTTCCCCAGTAAGGCTGTTTCAGACATTTGTAATAGAATTAGATTCTCTGGTCACAGTTTGCATTCCTCCTTTCTGGGATCCCTGACCTCCTAAATGATATTTGCTTGATTTGTACACATTAGAGTTTACTCTTTGCACTGGAAAGCACTATTTGTTTTGATAAATGCATAATGTCATGTATCCACCATTACGATATCCAATAGAATAGTTTTATCAAGCAATATGTTAACAGAATTAAATCCTCTATGAAATTAGTGTGGTTGGGTAGAAAGAGAAACTAAAGTCAAGCACTGTGAGTTTAATGCTACTGACAAGCCATAGATAGATTTTAGAAATATCAGCTATCCTATCCTCTCAGGGTCCCAACAGCCTTATTGTAAAATGAGGGGGTTCAATTAGATGATAATAACATACAGCATTTACTAAACACTATGTGTCAGAGATGGTGCTAAGTAATTCAGATAAATTATCTCATTTCTCACAATTCTACATATAATAGATACTGTTATTATCCCCCACTTAAAAATGGAATTAAGGCTTAACATTAACTTCCACAAGATCATATAGCCTGGGAGTTGTAGAGCCAAGACTCTAGAGTAGGAGTCAGCACAGTTTGGTCTGAAGTCAAATCCAGCCCACTGCCCATTTCTGTAAACCCTTGGCAGATAATAGTTTTTACATTTTTAAATAATTGGGGGGGGGGGGGGATCTTATTTCTTGACACATGAAAATTACATAAAATTACAATTTCAGTGCCCAAAAAGTTTTATTGAAATACAGCCCCACTCATTCATTTATAAATTGACTATGGCTGCTTTCACACTACAATGGCAGAGTTGAGTAAGCTGCAACAGAGAAGACATAACCAGCAAAGCCTAAGATCTAGTATTTGACCCTTTACAGAAAAACTTTCCCAAACCCTACTCTAGAAGCCTGGTCTACAATTATATTCTAAGAATGATTCTTAAAAGGGTAAACTATCAAAACATCAGAATAACATCCTGGACAGAAATATTTTAGAGCCTGAACTAAAGAGTTCTATGTTGCAAAACACCACCTTTTTATTTGAGCTATAGTCTTATTAAATAGGAAGATACTTCTATTCATATCTACTGTATTCATTATATAAAGACTGAGGTTATTGCACAGTAACAATTTTATTGATGTATTTTTCTCTACCATACCTAAAAAAAGATGAGATATTTTCTATTCCTAATAAAAATGGTTCCGAGTTCCATACTTTATAAATTAAAACTCTTTGATTAAACTATAAATAAAAACTCTAGATTAAGCTCTTGATTAAACTGTCAAAATGAAATGGTACCTATAATTATAGCTAATACTTGCTCAGCACTATGTGTCAGATACCATTCTCAGTACTAGTTAGTATGTATTCCTTGCTGTCTCCCAATTATCCTCTATGGAGTAGGTACTACTATTATCCTAATTTCAGAGATGAAGAAATTGAATAGCTATCCAGAGGTCACACAATTAATAAGATAAAGAGCCAAAATTTGAACACAGGTCATCTCACTCTAGGATCTAGAACAAGCATGTCAAACTCGCAGGCCACAACGAGTATTTTTGCAGCCCAGCCAATATAATGGCATATAAGAAACATTTTAACAAAAATTTTGTAACTTAATTTTTTACAATGTCCTGTTATACATAATTATTAATAACGAACTACAACTTTCGCTAATGACTGATTACTATAATTGTGTTGCATTCATTTCCCTTATATGCCTTACGGGCAGGCGCACCATTTCTCTCCACTAATACTAGCAACAAACATTTTAGCAGCCGATTGCCATGTCATTAGCCTTGTACTGACATGTTTGGTGTGCGCAACAGGAAATATTTCGCTTTCGGAGAACATGAAAAATAGGTTTGTGTTACGCTTATTAACTTGTGCAGTTATTCAGTGTCTGGTACGTTACTGTTCAAGAAAAAATATTATTTTTTATTAAAATGTTCTATTATTTATGTTGGCAATTACTTATTTAGTTCAGCCCTTTGTATTCAGCACATCTCTATCAAAACAAACCTACATTTATATGAAAATTGAAGCTTTTGGGTGGTTTTTTTTTTCTGGCAGCACACATAAACTTAAACCTCATTTATCTGGCCCGTGTTAGCCTCTGAGTTTGACATGCTTGATCTAGGAGGAATTGTGTTATACTACACTGCCAGTGGATTACAATGCAGATTAGGGCCTTTAAACAAATGAAAAGAATGTCTTCATATATATAAATTTTTTTTTAATATTTTTATTTCAGGGAGGAAAGGAGAGGGAGAGATAGAAACATCAATGATGAGAATCATCGATCACCTGCCTCCTGCACTCCCCACACTGGGGATCCAGCCAGCATGTGCCCTGACCGGGAATTGAACCGTGAGCCCCTGGTTCATAAGTCGACGCTCAACCACTGAACAACGCTGGCCAAGCTCAATATATTTTTTAAAAACCCTAAGTATGCCTAAATAGTGTGGTCACTAGTTCCACAAGCCCAGGTTTGCGGCTCCGTCCCTGGTGAGAGGTATGCAGTGGGCAGCCTATCAATGTTTCTCATTGATATTTCTATCTCTCTCCCCCTTTCCCTCCCTCTCTCTCTAAAAAGAAAATCAATAAAAATAAATAGAAACCCTAAGTACTAGTAATTCATATCAACACCTTAGAGAAACATTTAGGTTTATTATTCTCTATGGCACTTAGAATTTGCATAACTGGCCCTGACCAGTTTGGCTCAGTGGATAGAGTGTCAGCCTGCGGACTGAAAGGTCCCAGTTTTGATTCCGGTCAAGGAAGGGCACATGCCCAGGTTGTCCCCAATAGTCAGCCAATCAAGGATTCTCTCTCATCATTGACATTCTATCTCTCTCTCCCTCTCCTTTCCTCTCTGAAAGCAATATATATTTTAAAAAAAGAATTTGCCTGTGTTTATCTTTGCAGAACCCCTCAGTACTCCCCATATATATAGCTACAACTGTATTAATTCAGTGTACACCCTCAGAGTCTACCACAGTCCCTTGAGTGTGGCAGATGCTCAATAAATGGTTATTGGGAAGATCAAAAAGCATTCACTTGGTTTTCAATAAACATTTATTGAATGAATGAAAAGAACAAGGAGTTTCATAAACCAGCAGTCACCAATCCCGTGGACCACCAGTTGGTGACCGCTGTCATAAACCATTAGGTACAAGTATCATTAAATGTTTGTTAACCGAAATGAACTAGGACTGGATCACGAATGTCTCTGGTTTTGTAATCCTTAAATTATGCCTGGTCTGTTCTTAAGCCTTAACCACCTTCTGTGCTAATAAATTTCATAAACCACTCATTATTCAATCCCTGTCAAACTATATTCATCTTTCAAACTACTTCTAATTGTCCAGGATTATTATTCATGTTTTTCCTAATTCAATACAATTTAATCATAGTCCATCTTAGTCTTCATCATTCCATTGTAGAGTCTAATTTCTTTATCTTCATACAACAGTCTCACCATTGCCTTCATCATTTATATTGCCATTTTCTGGAAACTCTCCTCTTAAATTTCTTCTTCCTTGAGGTATAATAATTAGAATCTACTCAATAGTTTAAGAGTAAGTGTACTGTGGTTTCATACCAAGATAATGCAGTCCATTTTTAAATTTTATTTTCCTTAACTCTATTGGGAATGACTAACATTTTGTTGGCCTTTTGGGAACCATTCAGGCAACATTCTCAGAGATAAAATGACCAGTTGGCCTAGCATTCTTTTTACCATACTGATTGTCACTAGCCATTTTTCTGTTCATGGACAAAGATATGAGATTTACCTAGTTTATCCTACTTATCAACTAACTTCTTAACCTGAAAAGCTTAGTTGTCACAAGCAAACCAAGGCATTTTATTTGTTCTTTTATAAGAAACTAGAGGCCCGGTGCACAAAGATTCGTGCACTGGGGGTGGGTCCCTCAGCCCGACCTGCACCCTCTCCAATCTGGGAGCCCTCAGGGGAGCCCTCTCCAATCCACGAGTTTCTGCCTGTATTTGCAATCATATGAGCGAATTGTCTGAGACCCCCCAACCCAGTTTGGTTTGTTGCTCACAGAATAATAGAGGCATTTTTTTTTCCTTTGCTTTATTGGTGGAGATTTCCTGGAAGTTTTAGGATATCTTCCCTTTAATTTTTCCTAGACACTCTGATTTTACTTATGTCTCTCACCTTTGCTTTCCCTCCATCCCCCACCACAACAGTAACTTGCTCCAGGCTCACTTTGCTCTAGTGTCTAGTACAGCAGTTCTCAACCTGTGGGTCATGACCCCTTTGGGGGTCGAACGACCCTTTCACAGGGGTCGCCTAAATACATCCTACATATCAGATATTTACATTACGATTCATAACAGTAACAAAATTACAGTTATGAAGTAGCAACGAAAATAATTTTATGGTTGGGGGTCACCACAACATGAGAAACTATTAAAGGGTCGCGGCATTAGGAAGGTTGAGAACCACTGGTCTAGGAGATCCGTCTGCCACCAGAACTACAATTCCCAGCATTCCTGGTGCTCCCCACGCTCTGGGCTTCCACTTCAGGTCCTGGGGCTGCCACCAGAACTACTATTCCCAGAATTCCTGGTGCTCCCCGCGCTCTTGGTTTTTCCCTTCCTGCTCTGTCTCCGTCCCACAGCCTCCCACTGTGCCAAGTCCTCCAAGCTGCTACCTCTCCCTCTCTGCTCTCCGTCTGGCGGCTTGGGGAGCCAAGTTCCCCAAGCCGCTCCACTCTCTGCTGGCTCTCTCCCTCTGCTCTCCGCCTGGCGCCTATGTATGCAAATTAACCCGCCATCTTTGTTGGGTTAATTTGCATACTCACATCTGATTGGCTGGTGAACGTAGTGGAGGATGGTCAATTTACATGTTTCTCTTGTATTATATAGGATAAGAATAGTTTTAGTACCATTACCAAAAGGTGAACTCCACTTGAATACCCTAGCGAAAGCCCTATATGCCATTCATGTTGTTCCCTCCTACTACATAATAGTTTCCCCTCATCTAAACAAAAACTAAATGGAAGCGCCAGCAGTTGCCGAAGCAGGTCCGGAAGCTGCCAAGCGAGTCCGGAAGTTACCGAAAGAGAGCAGCGGATAAGGAGGATGGCAGATGTCATCGCAAGACTCCGGGAGGACGGGATCCAAAAGCATGTGATACAGGAGGGCCGAGGAGAACTCCCTGACTTTAAGGATGGAACCAAGGTTCATGTCTTACCCCGTTCCCTTAACCCCTCTGTGCGGAGTGCATGCGAGGCGGGAGGAGGCCTTAGGCAAGAGGTTGCGCATGCCTAAGAGCAGCGGCCAGTGACCCTCCCTCCTGCTCACATGCAGAACTCAACGCTGATTGGTCTGAATTTAAGTCGGGGATGAATTTGGATGTGTCTGCCCCGCCCCCTGCCTTGGCTGGGTGGCTGTACTGGCCCGGGAAGCGGACTGGCAGGTTGGGGGAGTTTGACCTAAGTGCTTGCTTCTTGGACCCAGCGCTGGAGAAGAACCTGTGCTGGATACCTGGATCTGGGAAGGACCCTGAACTGGGGAGGAGCCCCTGGGGCCTCTGGGTTGCAAGGTTTCAGATCTTTTATAGATGAAGGGTGTTCTTAAAACACTTACCATACACCAGCACCCATTGTTCAGATGGGAAAACTGAGGTTCCAGAGAACAGGCCCAGAGGTCAGGACTGCCAGATCAGAACCCTTTAGCAGCTTTCTGATTGGTCTACCTTGCATCGTTTAGGCAGATAAAGGCAGGGATATAGAGCCTCCTACCTTCCTCCTCTGTACATCAAGGCCTCTCCTACCTTCTCCTCCTCCACCCGCACCCGCCCCCCAACAACCTTTCCCAGATGCCACTTGTCTGTAAAGTATGGAACTTCCATGGGGTAGCCCCCGTGCCCAGCAGAGCAGTCATGCAGGACAGGTATATTGAGGGAAGGGCAAATCCTAGTCTGGCCCCGTGTGAGTGCTCTGAGAACAGAGGGGAACTGCATAGCTCTAGTGATGATTTATTTTTTTTTCTTTTATTTTTTTTTAATTGTTTTATTGCTTAAAGTATTACAAAGAGTAAAAAATAAAAATTAAAAAAAACTAAATGTATATCACAGCACAGGGGTGGGGGCGGTCTGCAGGGGGTCAATGGGGGAAAACGGTACATATGTAATACTTTCAACAATAAAGAATTATTTAAAAATAAATAAAAATAGCCGAAACCGGTTTGGCTCAGTGGATAGAGCGTCGGCCTGCAGACTGAAAGGTCCCAGGTTCGATTCCGGTCAAGGGCATGTACCTGGGTTGTGGGCACATCCCCAGTGGGAGATGTGCAGGAGGCAACTGATCGATGTTTCTCTCTCATCGATGTTTCTGACTCTCTATCTCTCTCCCTTCCTCTCTGTAAAAAATCAATAAAATATATTAAAATAAATAAATAAATAAATAAAAATAATGTATATCACAGCCTTTTTAAAAAATATATTTCATTGATTTTTTACAGAGAGGAAGGGAGAGGGATAGAGAGTTAGAAACATCGATGAGAGAAAAACATCAGTCAGCTGCCTCCTGCACACCTCCTACTAGGGATGTGCCCGCAACCAAGGTACATGCCCTTGACTGGAATGGAACCTGGGACCCTTCAGTCCGTCGGCCAATGCTCTATCCACTGAGCCAAACCGGTTAGGGCAATCACAGCCTTTGGAATGTTAATTTCTTCGAAGATGAAAATAAACTATCATTCATCAATATACTGTTTTATAGTTAATACTAGAGGCCCGGCACACGAAATTCGTGTGCGGGTATGGTCCCTAGGCCTGGCCTTCGATCAGGGCCATCTTCCCCAGCTGCCTGCAGCTGCCCTGCTCCCCACCGCCACCCACCCCCGGTTCCCTGTTCGCCATCAGGTGATCAGTGCCTGAGGGCCAGGGGAAGGGACCAAGAGGTGGTCAGTGCATGTCACAGTGACTGGTCCAGTGGTTGTTCTCGTCATTCTGCCATTAGGGTCAATTTTATTACCCTTTTATTATATAGGATGTCATTTAATCTCAGAAGTGAAAATTATCCCGATTTTACAAATAAGGAGAACTGAAACTCAGAAAAAGTTCCGTTACTTACCCAGTGGCAAGCAGAACTCAAACTCAAGTCTTTTTCTCTCCCAACCCAATGTCTTTCCATTATACTACCAGGTTTTTTCTTAAACTATCACTTGATCTCACTGTAAGAAGTCTCGGTCACATTCTTGTGAACAAGTATTTAAGAATCAATAATCCTTCTTCTTATTATGGAAACCACTGGTTTCCCCATATGAAATAACTTATTTACATGTGCAGGACTCTTTAGGACAGAGACTCTAAAACTGTAAGTCTTGCCCTAGCCAATGTGGCTAAGAGGTAGAGTGTCAGCCCATGCAATGAAGGATCAAGGGTTCAATTCCCGGTCAAGAACACACACCAAGGTTGCAGGTTCAATCCCAGCCCCAGTAGCATGCTTGAGTATGGGAGGCAACTAATCAATGTGTCCTTTGGTGAGGATTAACAACAAACAAATAAACTATGAATCTTAAACTATGGGTGCATAAATTTGGATGGAAGAAATTTACATCCTTTTCATTAACCTATAGCTGAAATTAGCATTTCCTTCAATTCTGAATGTAGGCAGTACACCACAGCAGTATTAGCAGGACTATCACTAGTTGTTATTTAATTCAAAAAAAGCAAATGTCTTACATCATAAATTTAAATATTTGAACTATATACATTTAAAAGTCATATTCTGAGAAGAGGTTCACAGGCTTCTTTAGACTGCAAAGGAGTCCAGGGCACATAAAAATATGTAAGAATCCTGCTTGCTCTAGAGACCATTACAAAGGCTGTCAATCCTTGGTAGTGAAAGTTTATAAAGGCATGTCATAGTTTACTCACTGTCCTCTAGTCCCTTAAAAATGTGAATAGCTTTTAGTCCCAATTATTTTTTTATATTTAAGTTGTCAACTACATTTAGTATTACTGATTTCCAACTTCTAACCTAACATATATGGAAATCTCTTATGCACTTACTAAGCACAGGCATTAAGCTTCTTTGTGACCAACTTTTCAATCCTAAGCAAGCCTACTGTATCATTAGCAAGTGAATCCAATGCTTCTCCACGTGAATTTCTGACTTAATTAATGTACAGCCATGGTCTGAATATTTGTGTCCCATCCCAGGTTCACATATCCCCAAGTTAATGGTACCAGGAGGTAGGATCAGAGCCCTCACGATTAGGATAAGTGCCCATAAAATGTGTTTAAGATTAGCAACTATGTGCTCATCCTCTGCATGCTGCAGCCTATCATATCAAAGTTCTTATACTTAAGATGCAACTTTGAAACTTGTCATCAATTTCACTTATCTTCCTACAGAAACTCAAAGTTTCCTATTAACTCTATTTCATTTGCCCTCTCTAAAATTCACTGCATCCCAGTATTTATGTTTTGTGTGAACTTGTATGTTGACATGTTAAATCCCTAAGCCAGTTTTAACCTTCTTGTGGGCAGAAGGTGTCTAGCAGTCCTTTCCTGGATCTACATCTACTCAAGTAACCAGTCAAAAGCTGTTATGATACCTTCCCTCAGAAGTAATAGGACAAACTCTCATTAAGTGAAATTATATCACCAGTTTATGGTCTGTCACATTTCCACCTTTGATGCACTCAAAATGTTTTTATTAGTCATAAACTTTTCTAATCACATTTGTGTTGTTAACAATTATTCCCTATCAAAAGACTCATCTTTGAAACTTGGTTTGGATTCTTTTGAAATAAAAATGTAGAGGAAAAGAACACAGTAAACTAAATAATGGAATTTAATCCTTAAAAACAAATTAATTTTAGAAACTAGTAGGTATCCAACTTTTACCATATATAATAACCTCAAACTGTCATTTTATATGAAATACTTGTATATTTCAAGCACAAAACACAATCTGAATGAAATATTATTTAGCAATAAAAAGGAACAAAATTTAATACACACTACAACACAGATGAACTTTGAAAACATGTTAAGTGAAGGAAGCCAGTCACAAAGGTACACATGTGTGATTCCGTTTATACAAAATACCCAGAATAGGCAAATCTACAAAGACAGAAAATAGATTAGCTGCTAGTGGCTGTGCTAAGGAGGAATGAAGAGTGGCTGCTAAAGGGGCTTCTTCTCGGTGTGATGAATCTGACAGTGGTGATAGCTGTACAACTCCACAAGTATACTAAAAATCACGGAACTGTACACTTTGAAAGGGTGGGTTTCTAGATATGTAAAGTATATGTCAACAAAGCTGTTACTTTAAAAAATGAATTAAAAGCCACCCCGCTAGTAAACCACCATGAAAATTTCCTTGTGGGAAAGGAAATCATAGAAGTCGCTGATGAGGAAAAGTAAGCTGGTGACCAGTTCTGTTAGCGAGGTCAACCCCCTAATTCTCTCTCCCACTCTTACCAACAAGCACAGGAACATGAAACTAGGTAGTGTTTCAATCAAAAGAATTCGGTACAGTTGGCTATTAACTAAAACACTGGGTGCCTTCTGAGGCTCTATCACTCCCAAACTGTAGGGGGCTTCTACCCTCGGTGATTACGGAAGTGGCAGTTCTCATCAGCTAGCTCAAGACGGAATGTCAAATAGGATGACATTTGCCTAAACACCCTAAGAAAGCCGACAAGATTAGGAGTGTCACCTACACACTCCCTAAATCGGCACGTGTTAGGCTGCCCCCACCTAACACCCACCAGCAGCGTGCACCACAGACCCATACTCCAACTTACTCCCAGAAACTGACACACTCCCAAGCCCTGAGGTCTCGATTGCTGTGGATAGGGATAACCCTCACGGGGTTCCCACTCGAACCCAACCAGCCCTCGCCCTGCCCCACCCCACCCCCAACCCACACACGTGTTAGCCCGACACCGCCCCACCGGGTCCCACGTGCACCTGGTCTAACACACTCCCCACATGTGGGCGCCCCACGGGCTTCCTCGGCCGGCTGAGGTCACCGCGTGACCCCGGATCTCCAGAGGTCTGAGAGGGAAAGAACAAGGCCCAGGTCCCTGAGGTCGCAACCCTGCGGAGAGTGTTCACACCCATCCTGCCCATTAAGCCCAACAAATCCGAGGGCCGGGGGCGACGGCCCCTTTAAGACGCGGCCCAGTCGTCGCCCGCAGAGAGGGGCGCAACGGGGCCTACACGACCCCCAACTCCGTTCGCCCGCCCACGTCTAGTCGCCTCACCTCGGGCCGCCGGGCCCCGCCGCCGCGGCGGCGGCGGAGGGGGGGCGGGGTGCGGGCGGGGTCCGGAGGGGGGGGTCGCCCCGCCGACGGTGGAGCCGCGGTTCGCTCTCTGAGGCCGCAGGACGGTGACTGCGTTGGGCGTGGACGCTCCTAGCCCGCTCCCTCGGCGGCTCCTGGGACCCCAAGATGGCGGCGGCGCTGAGGCGGCTGCGGGCGCTGGGCCGGCGGCGGCGGCGGCCACTTTCACTCACTGAGAGGAGCGGAGCAGGGACACGGGGAGCCATGGCGGGGGGGAGGAGAGGCGCCATAGCCAGGCCAGAACAATCGAGCCGCTACTCAGCTGGCTTACCCCTACCCCGCCCACGCTCACTGCTCATCGCCGGCCCGTGCCTTCCGCAGTGCCGCTGCTCACGGCCTCGAGCAGCTCGCACCCCGCCGCTGCCGCCTGACGCCCCGCGTGGACCGGGGTTCGGGGGGAGACCCTGATCCATGCCATCTGAGTGCAGATTGGTCGGGGCTGGGACTGGCGAAGATTGCCGAAAGGCGGCGGGGAGGAGGAGAAGGATGTCGTCGCTAGAGTGAGCAAGCAGATCTCGCGGGAGTAAATGTCGCGAGACTTCTCCAGGCCTGCAACCGCTGAAGAAAGGTTACTTTTCCCGGAAGTAACGTCAATCGTAACGGCCCGGGATCCTGGGAATATTCGTTCCCGCAGGCAGGAGAGAGAGAGGGAGCTTGTGATGAGTGTGTTAAGGGTTACGGAACACTGAGAAGATCCGTTTGAAAGGATAGGTTCGGGTGATATTTTAACCTGTTTCTGGCCCCTTGGGGCAGGGTTTGACCTCGTCCGGGAAGTGCCCGCTGTGTAGAGCACTCTCATACAGTAGTTTGGGTCCCTAGGCTCAGACCAAGACCGCTATCCTGTGACATATAGGCTGTGACATAGATGTCTAAGTGAGAGTTTAGGATTCAGGGACTTGGGAACACACAGACCTGTCGCTCAATGAGCCTCTGAAAAAAGGAATAATTGATTTGTCTGTACCGTCTCCATAGTGTTAGCCCCATGCTACCAATGTTTACTAAACTCAGTTACCAGGATCTGTCATGGGAGGGCCTGCTGTATATATAGCCTAAACGCAGCTAAGGATTCGAACTTGCCCAAAGTTAACGATGCTATTTCAGTTCCTTCGGGTCTCGAGCTTTTTAATTCATTTCAACCTGGCCCTTAGTATCTCAGCAGAACAGCATTTGCTTAAGGTCATTAAGTACACTTAACTGCGCTAAATTCACTGGACTTAAAAAGTTAACTTTGCTCCAAGGCAAAATACTATCCTTTGTGTAAGAAAGAAGGGAGCATAAGAAAACATCTGCTCATTGATGCAAAAGAAACACAAGAATAAACCATAAATTAAAATGACTGATTTCCTAATGGAAGGGTAGGAGGAAGGGGGAGGAATTGGGAACAAGGTAGAGGGTTGATGAGGGATTGGTAAAGATTTTTGTATTGGACTGAATCTTAAAATCATAGTTAATGTTTCATATACCTTCCAAAATGAACTCCTGCAACCAAGTAGGATAATATATGTGTAACGGTGAGCTGTCCGTTTGGAGTATAGACCAAAGGGAAAGAGTAAAAGGAAAAATATAAGGGACCAAATTGTAGTTTTTTTAAAGTTCAAATGTAGGTTGTTTTCGTTTCCTATTATTGTGCTAACAAATTAACACAACAAGTGGCTTAAAAATAACAATTTATTATCTTAGAGTTCTGTAGGTCAGAAGCTTAATACTAGTCTCACTGGACTAAAATCCAGGTGTTGGCAGGGCTCTGGGTAAGAATTTAGCTCCTTTTCTAGCTTCCAAAGGCTGCTCTGGTTTCTGGCTTCCATCTTCCATCTTTAATGGAAGGTTTGGTCCATCTCACATATCTGACCAATCTTACCTTTTAAGGATCATTGTAAAACAAAAAAAAGGTTTGTTTTTAAGGACCCTTGCAATTACATCAGGCCCACCCAGATAATCCAGGAAAATCTCCCCATTTTAAAATCAAGTGATTAGCAATCTTAAGTCCACCTGCAACCTGACTTTCCCTTTGCCTTGAAACTTAACATACTCACAGGTCCTATTGATACCCTTGGAGGTGGGGGTAGAAAGGCACTATTCTACTCTCCACATCTGTCATAGAACTTCTGACATACAAATCATTACATCTTTGATGTATAACTTCCGTGCTAAAATCCAGTTTTTTCCAATCTCTAATACAGTCATGAATTCATTTTTTAAAAAGATTTTTAATAGATTTTTAGAGAGAGAGGAAGGGAGATGGGGAGAGAAACACCGGTATGAAAGTGAAACATGGATCTGTGGGTGCCTCCTGCATGTCCCCCACCCCACCCCCCCAGCCCCCCCTACCCCCCATCAGGAATTGAGCCCACAACCCAGGCAGATGCCCTGACCAGGACTTGAAACCAGCAACCTTTCAGTGCATGGGATGACGCCCAACCAACACCTGCCAGGGCCAGTCTTGCATTCTTGATTTAAAATCTTTGTACACAAAAGAAAACACACACACACACACAAATCTTTGTAAATTCTTTGCCTTAGAACAGTGATTTTTCAACCAGCACGCTGCAATAATTTTTAAAACATGCAATACCTGACTATTTAATCAGAGGTACTGACCTCTTTTCCCTTAGTTTGTAAAAAAAAAAAAAAAAAAAAAAAAAAAAAAAAAATGGTAACAGCCAACACAACAATAGCCATCCAGTGTGAATGAAACAAAATTATACCTTTTTTTGTCAAATCAGCAAAAAATATATATTTTGGTGTGTCACAGAATTTTAGTAACTAGTTTGTGTGTGCCATGAGCTGAAAAACATTGAAAATTGCTGCCTTAGAGATTTAGTAGATCATATAAGATTTAACCCACAATTTCTTTGTAGTTTGGATTTAAATTGGGATTTGTTTCCCAAAAATATGTTGATTTTATTTTACAGTTCATTGTAACATATTCTGTTTTCTATCCAAAAAGAGGAGTCACTTGGGCTTTATTTAACTATTGTTCACAATCATTCCATATAACATATTTAATTTTATTTATTTTTTTTATATTTTATTGATTTTTTACAGAGAGGAAGAGAGAGAGACAGAGTCAGAAACATCAATGAGAGAGAATTACCGATCAGTTTCCTCCTGCACATCTCCTACTGGGGATGTGCCTGCAACCCAGGTACATGCCCTTGACCGGAATTGAACCTGAGACCTTTCAGTCCGCAGGCCGACGCTCTATCCACTGAGCCAAACCAGTTTCGGCAACATATTTAATTTTAATGTTTAAAGTGCAGGACAAAACAAAACAATATTATTTAATGATCATTTTGAGGAAACTTTGTGTGGTTTACTTAGGTTATATACATTATTTTTTAAAACTAAGTAATAAAACTAAATACCACAAATGTGGGGGGAGACCCAAAACTGAATACAAGCACTAAGGAATGAACAATATTACAAATAAGTAAGACAGCCACTCTGCAGGAGTACAGAAGAAAATAACTCACCCAAGTAACTAAGGGAAATAGTAACTTGGCTGGATCCCTAAAAATAAAACCAACTGATCTGTACATAAATGCCCTGATCCACATACTAAGTGTTTGGGGGAGTCAGGGGGAGATGTAAGCAACTTGAAACCACTTATGTGTGTGCTGGTTAAAATACATTGTAGATCATGAGCTGGGTTTCTCATTGTTGGAGAAAAAAAAGTTTTTAAGGAAAGGGGGAAAGCTAAAATGAAGCCTAAGGTGTTGGACTGGAATCTGGTTTATTCTTGTATGTGCCCTAACCAGGGATCAAACCCACAACCTTGACATATTGGGATCACATACTACTGAGTACCTGGTCAGGGCCTTGTTTTTTTTTTATTAATAAAACATTACAAATATAGTTGACGCTGCCTATATAGCCCTTTTGTATCCCATTTCCCCTCTCTCCTCACTCCCAGAGGTAACCACTGTCCTGAATTTATTATTAGCAATATCCTTCCATGTTTTGTACATCCATAAAAACTACACTACACATATCTATCTTCACTTGCTCTTTTCAGTCAACATTATGATTTTGAGACTTATTCATGTTAATGTGTATATAATTTATTTTATATTTTTAAATTTGGAGGGTGGCTTCAGATTCACAAAATTGGATTAATCATAATCTTTAGTTCATTACATATCAGAGGTCTGTCAATGGCTCCTTTTTTATTAAGCTTACTTTTAATATTGTAATAAGCACTTGCAAACTCATTATAAAAAACAACATCTAAGTCCTGGACAATAAGTTGTGTTTAACCATAAAACATCCCAAAATTCCACCTCCTGCCTCCTGCCTCCTGCCTCGCTCTGGGAAAACAATCTTTGTGATCATGGTATCTCCCCTACCAGGTAAGTATGGAATTTGAACTTTTATTTATTACTTAAATATGTTTTTATTAATTTTTTTTAAACTGATAAGAACAGATACTACACTTGATCTTAGCCAAAAGGCCGAGAAGCGATTTTATTAATTTTTTTTAGACATAGAGGGAGAGAGAGAGAGAGAGAGAGAAAAAAAACATCAATGTGAAAAAGACAAATCAATTGGTTGCCTCCTGCATACACCCCAACTGGGGCCTAGAAAGGAGCCTGCAACTGAAGTATGTGCTCTTCACCGGAATCGAACCCCAGGACCCTTCAGTCTGCGGGCCAACTCTTCTATCCACTGAGCCAAACCAGCCTGGGCAGAGTTTGTACTTTTAAAAATAGCTTTATTGGTATATAACTCACCTACCAAAAATCCATCTATTTAAAAGTATATAATTAAGTTGTTTTTAGTTGTGCAAATCACCATTATCTAATTTTAGAACATTTTCATCATTCCAAAAAGAAACACCCATATTCATTAGCTTCACTCCCCATTCCCAACCCACCTCCACCTCGAATCTTTCTGTCTCTAGATATTATTTCATTAATTTTTAATGTAGTATAATAGTATTTTGTTTATGACACAGCTTATTTATCCACTATCCCACTGATGGACATTTGGGTTATTTTCCAGGTTTTGCAGTTATGACTAGCGTTTTGAATAGTCTTGTATCTGCATTCTCATATATGTATTATATACATAATAGTAGCCTTATAGAATAATGGGTATGCAAGTGGTCAAGTACAGAAAATAATTAACACTACTTGGGAACTATATTCTGAAGTAGTTGTACAAATTTATACTCTCGCCAGCAATAAAAAAAAGATCCTATGGATTAATTGCTTTCCAAAATTTCATAATGATCACTTACTAGTACAATGTTGAATATCTCTTCAAATGTTTATTGACCATTTATGTTGCTCTTCTGTGATATTGTTTTTCATGCCTTTTGCCTGTGTTTGTGTTGGTTTTGTGTGTGTGTGTGATTTTCTAATTGATTTGTAAGTGTTCTTAATTTATTCTTTTCAAAATTTTTATTAATCCTCACCCAAGGATGTTTTTTCTATTGATTTTTTTTTTTTTTTTAGAGAGAATAGAAGGGGGAGGGAGGAAGGATGAGAGAGAGAGAGAGAGAGAGAGAGAGAGAGAGAGAGAGAGAGAGAGATCTGTTGGTTGCTTCCCATGAGAGCCCTGACTGAACCTGCAACTCAGGTCCCTGCCCTTGACAGGAAATCGAACCTGAGACCCTTTGGTGCATGAGCCGAAGCTATAACCACCAAACGCACCGGCCAGGGCTTAATTTATTGTTGATACAAATCTTTGCTAAGTTTGTCTATTGAGAATATCTTCCCCCAGTTTTCTAGTTATCTTTTCACTTTAGTGTTCTTTTAAAAGAAAAAAAAAATTCTAATAATCAAATTTATCAATATTTTCTTCTATATTAAATGTTTTTAGTATTTTCCTTAAGATATTTTTCTCTATACCATCTCTTTAAAAAAATCTATCAATATTTTGTTACTAAGAGCTTTAATAATTTTTAACATTTAGATATTTAATCCAATTGGCATTTTAAAATATGTTGTAAAGTAAGAATCCAATTACATCTTTTTCCACATTGAGATCCATTTTTTCCAAATCCGTTTATTGAACAGCTGGTCCTTCCTTTCCCACTGCTCTGACATGCAATTTGTTTTTTACTAAAGTTCTACAGTGTGATGGTCTGTTTCTGGACTCTATTCTATTCCACTGGTCAATTTGTCTCTCCCTGTGCCAATGCTGCATTGTCTTAATTACCACAATTTCCAAATAAATTCTGATTTCTGGTAGGCAAGTCCCTTTCCCTTCTTCAGAAATGTTTGACTATTTTTGGTCCTTTACTCTTCCATTTAAATTTTAGTATCATCTTACAAATTTTAATGGAAAATATGATTGGTATTTTAATTGTTTCTCATTGAATCCATGATCAAATGAAAGGGAATTGATGCTCCATGACATTTACTAGTAATCTTCCTATCTAGATCCTTTTTACTACCACTTAATAACATTTTATGGTTTTTCCTATACAGTATAGAAACCTTAGACCATTTTTGTTAGATTTATTCCTAATTACTTCATATTCTCAGATATTATTTCTGTTATATATCAATAAACAAATTGTAAGATTTGTCTTATCTATGATGTATAGCTCTCTAATGTAGCTGCTGAAGTTTCTCCGAGGTTTATTACAATGACTCAAATTGTTAAATCATAGGAATCGAATCTGGGAACCTTCAGTCCACAGGCTGACACTGCCCACTGAGCCAAACTGGCTAGGGCAATAATAATAATAATAATAATTTTATATATATATAAATAATAATAATTTTATATATATAATCTCTTCTTTCTGGATGACAAATCAGAACCTCAAGAATATTAAGCCCAGGGTGAGGGCATGAGCGGGAGGAGGGAGGACAATGCGGGGGGATAAGGCCACATATGTAATACCTTAATAAAGAAAGAAAAAAAAAACAAAACATCAAACCATTAAAAAAATGCAAAAAAAAAAAAAAAAAAAAAAGAATATTAAGCCCAGCCCAGCCGGCATGGCTCAGTGGTTGAGCATCGAACCAGGAGGTCACGGTTTGATTCCTGGTCAGGGTACATGCCCGGGTTGTGGGCTCGATCCCCAATAGGGGGTGTTTAGGAGGCAGCTGATCAATGATTCTCTCTCATCATTGATGTTTCTCCCTCTCTCCCCCTCCCCCTTCCTCTCTGAAATCAATAAAAATATATTTTAAAAAATATATATATTAAGCCCACAATCACAAATCCAGTCATCAGTAAATCCAAGCCTTGACTCAAGTTCTCTGAATGTTTATTCCATGTTCTTTCCACTATATCACAATACTTGGAAGAAAATCAGAGCATCTTGATGAAGAGTTCTGAAGCACAACTTGAGGATTTTTAACTCCTTGGAGCATGCTGGAATTTAAAACATAGTAAGTAAAATAGGCAAAGTACAAAGAAAATAAATTAGACACATTCAGTGGTAATGACAGCAGATCCTTTTAAGTTGGAGTAAGAAGCCTGGCAAGGAGGATGTAATAAAGATAAACTTATCCATGAGTGTATAAAGCATGGCCTACAGCCCAGCCAGCCTGGCTCAGTGGCTGGGTATCAGCCTGTGAACCAGGTTCAATTCCCAGTCAGGGCACATGCCTGGGGTTGCGGGCTCGATCTTCGGGGGGGGGGGGGGGGGGCCTGCAGGAGGCAGCCGATCAGTAATTCCCTCTCATCATTGATGTTTCTATCTCTCTCCCTCTCCTTCCTCTCTGAAATCAATAAAATATATTTTTAAAAATAAAAATAAAACATGGCCTACACAAAGTTTTAAAATAGTTTTACATGTTTAGCTTCTTTTCTCCATTGTGGTTATTTTATAATAGAGAAGATGTGACAAAGAGTAACATTGTTATGAGGAGGGATTTAAATATTTTTAGAAAAATAATTTTGAATATTGCCTTAGAGGTAGGTGCAGTGAATACTTCTGATGCTGCTAATATCTTACATGTGGTTTGAGCTTTCCTATACCTAATCTGAAGTGGAAGGCCTCAGGGTCTAACTTGAAGGTGGAAGAATATGGTTGTTTAGGGCTGGGGAGGATTGAGCTAGAGGAGCTAATAGCTAAAGGGTATGGAGTCTCCTTTTGAGGTGATAAAATGTTCCAAAAATTGATGGTGGTGATAGTTGCACATATCTGTGAACATAATAAAACTATTGAACTAACACTTTTTAAAAAAAATATATTTTATTGATTTTTTACAGAGAGGAAGGGAGAGGGACAGAGAGCCAGAAACATAGATGAGAGAGAAACATCCATCAGATGCCTCCTGCACACTCCCCTCTGGGCATGTGCCCGCAACCAAGGTACATGCCCTTGACCAGAATCGAACCTGGGACCCTTGAGTCCGCAGGCCAACACTCTATCCACTGAGCCAAACTGGTTAGGACTGAACTAACACTTTCAATAGGTGACTTGCATGGTTGTGAATTATATCACAATAAATCTCTATGGAGCTCCAGTCGCGCAATCGGTTAGCACGCGGTACTTATAAATCTATAAAAAAAGAAAAAGAACTTGAAGACCAAATCTCCCTAGCACCCTCTTTTTTTTCCTAGATAATGCTAAAACAACAACAACAAAAACCCCTAAAGGTCTGGAGGTTTTCTTAAATTAATCTGATAGTGGATATGTTCACCTTTTAGCTGTTCGGGATAACCCCCAGTATGGTTATCACTGAAATCCAATAGAAAGTGATAATAGGATAGCCCAGATGTCAATTCTAGCCCAAATCTAAAGGTTCTGTCAGGCTGGGAGAGTGTCCTTCAGTTGGTCCCTAGCAACCCTGCGTGTTTGTACGTGTCCCACAGCCTATCTTAATTTAACTTCATACTCCATAAGTCTGGCCCATACCTGGGTAGATGTTGGGGACAGAATGAATAACTACTCACCCATCTCTTCTCTTTGCAAATGCTGTATGCCTGGGGAATGTTGTGTGTCAGATCCATCAAAGGGGAGGCGCCAGTTTGACTTCATGCCAGTGCTAGAAGGAGCATAACTAGAAGGCTAGAGCTGAATGATGCACAATGGACTCTGGAGGAGATGAGGGGTTCCTTGTCTAGTTTAAAAGCAAGAGACAAACCCAAGCACAGGTTCTAGGTTGTTTCTACCACCAGCCCATTTTCTTTCCCTCTGTCAGCAGAGGAGTGGGCAGGGTGTTGAAGAGTTTCTATGTGCTTGTTCCCCCTTGACATGTGCTCAAGGCAAGTCTCAAGACCGCCTACTCCAAGAGGACCAAACCCAGCTAGCCCTTAACAGGTTCACTCTGTCTATGAAAAGCGTGGAACATTCAGGCAGTTTTTCAGCATCCTCTCTACCATCAAGTCTTAAAATCCTCTCTGGTTTTCATGCTCTTCCCTCCCCTAGAAAAAGAGGGCAGTGCCAAGACCTACCTTTACCTGGGGAGACAGCTTGTTCCACTTTAGTCAACAACACACTTTTTTTTTTAACATTTCAAGAGAAATGATTTTAAATATAATAGATTTTAAGTATAATAATGTTACATGCAATAAACATTAATATTTCAAGAAAAACGATTTTAAATATAATAGATTTTAAGTATAATAATGTTACATGCAATAAAGATTAATATTTCAAGGAAAAAAGATTTTATTTTATTTAATTGGTACATTTATTAAAAATATAGACTAATGGTCCTGTGCTTAAATGTTGTTGTGGATGTGTGCTGGCTTCCATAAAACAACTAGTCATAAGGAGCTCTTCAACATATACTAGTACACTCCTGACAGAAGTAAAAAGGTCACTAGAAATGACTGACAAGGCAGGGCCACTGTAGACATAATCCCCTTATATAATTAATTGCTAGAAAATGGAGTTTAACATTATTTACAACTAGAGGCCCGGTGCACGAAATTTGTGCACTGGGGGGTGGGGTTCCCTCAGCCCAGCCTGCCCCTCTCACAGTCCAGGAGCCCTCAGTGGATGTCCTGCTGATGGCCACAGTCTGGCAGCAGAGGCTCGGAGCAGGCATCCTGTGTGTGTGTGCCTCCGAACTGAGGGCATTGTCTCAGAAGCTCAACAAGGACAACCATCAGTGCAGGAAGCAAAACGTGGGTTCAGCGAGGACTATTTTGTCTGTCCAGAGAGAGGGACCCGCTGGGGAAGAAGAGGAGCCCCTCTTGCTGCAGAGGCTGGAGAGAGCACAGACTCTGGAGGAGCTAGAGGAACTGAGCAAAGAAGGATGGTTTCAAAATGAGGAGCTTTCCATTAGAAGGGCAGCAGTTGGAGAGGAATAATCAGCCTAATGCTCCCAAGAAGAAAACGAAGGAACAAATGATTGACCTACAGAACATCCTAACCACAAATCACCTTCCATGAAGTCCTTGGCTGTCCCCACGATAGAGGAATCGGAAGATGAACAGGAGAGAGAGCAAAGGCAAATGATAAAGGAAGCTTTTGCTGGTGATGATGTCATCAGAGATTTCTTGAAAGAGGAGAAACTGTGGAGGTGAGTAAGCCGAAGGACGTGGACCTGACTCTGCCTGGCTGGGGCCAGGGGGCAGTGTGGGCCTGAAGCCCAGTGCCAAGAAGAGACGCCGGTTTCTCATTGAAGCACCTGAAGGTCCTCCAAGAAAAGACAAGACTTTACCAAATGTGATTATCAATGAGAAGTGAAATATCCACACAGCAGCTCACCAGGTGCAGGTGCCTCCATATCCATTTACCCACCACCAACAATTTGAGAGGACCATCCAGACCCTATAGGATCTGCGCGCGCGCACACACACACACACACACACACACACACACACACACACACAGTGCCTGCTCTGAGCCTCCAATGCGGCTGGGGGCAGGCCCCCAGCGGACACACACACACACACACACACACACACACACACGCACGCATGCACAGTGGGTCCCTCTCTCTGGACAGACAAAATAGTCCTCGCTGAACCCACGTCTTGCTTCCTGCACTGATGGTTGTCCTTGTTGAGTTTCTGAGACAATGCCCTCAGTTCGGAAGCACCTCCTGGGTGCTAGAATCTTTTGTTTCTTGTCTGCCCACTGGCTTGGCATCCTGGTTGAGCCCGGAATTTTTCCTAAGCGATCGCCTTTCCTCAAATTCTTTCAACAAAATTTCTTCCTCACTTTCAGAAGTCTCGTTGGCCATGGGCTCTGGAAGTTGTTCAGGGTCCTTCTGGATTTTTGAGTCACCAGAGTGATTCCTGACCATCCAGGGGTTCGGTCCATCTGCAGTCATGTGTGCCTCACTCACCGCATCAGGGACAAGGAGATCACCCTCTGCTCCCTCACCTCCCTCCTCTTCCTCACTCTCAGAGGCCACCTGGACTTTCTGCATCAGTTCTTTCTTCCTGGCCAACTGATCCTGCATAGCCTGGCAAGCCTCCAGGTCATATTTGGCCATAATTGCCTTTGACTTTGCCCATTTTCCACTGTTCCGGTGCTTAAGGCTCATTCACTCCATCATTCTGGCCTTTTCGAGTTTTTCCAGTTCCTCCAGCACAGCCGCAGGATTGGTCTTCCGCAGCTTCTCAAACTCTTTTAGGGCTCTCTTGGCCTTTCCTTTCTTCAGAACTCTGCGATACTTTTTGCTTTTGATTTTCTTCTCTCTTTGAGCCCTGGCCTCATAGTAAGACTGCAGAGCTCGGGCCCTCTGAAGCTCTGCTCGGCCCATCTTAGCCTCTTCCAGGCTCATGGCTTTGAGAGAGGCCTTTTCCACAAGAGTCAGTAAAGGGTCTGTCACTGGCTGCTTGTTCTTACAAAGGAGGTTAAAAATCTCCTGCTCCAGGGGTGTTCTTGCCTTCCAGCCGTTGAGCACATGCTCAATGGGAGCGACAGCTGACTGCTCCTTCATCAGGGGGGAAAACAGCTGTTCTGCTTGTCGGTTCTTCTGAACGATGGGATCCCATTTGGAGAGTGTCTGTGAGGTTTTATTGAATGCCACTTCTCTGTGGATCCGCTCAACGTCTTCTTTGTTGAGGGGTAGCTCCACAGTCTTCTTTGATTTGATTCTATTCAGTCGCTTTTTCACAGTGGCCAATGAGGATGAAGTTTTAAAGGGCTCAAGCAGATCTGAAAGGACCAGCCTTTCTCCTGATCCTTCAGAACTGACCATGAATTCTGACACCTTCAGACTAGCCTCAGATCTCTCAGCCAATTTCTGCCTATTCTTTCCATCAAGGGACCTGATTGCTTCCAGAAGCTTTTGATGCTTTCACTCTCCACTACCGCCCCCCTCATCTTCACTGGTGCTCCAGGGGTAATCATTTGGCAAATCTTCTAGTTCTTCCTGTTCCCTTAGAGCCAGAAGGCTCTTCGCATCCTGAACCCTGCTCATCTCAGCCATCTGTCCCTCACATGGACCAGGAGCAGAAGCTAAAAGCTTGTCATCGTTTTTTAATTGATTCTTTTAGAAAAAGAGAGGGAGGGAGGGAGGGAGGGAGGGAGAGAGAGAGGGAGAGAGAGAGAGAGAGAGAGAGAGAGAGAGAGAGAGAGAGAGAGAGACATTGATTTGTTGTTCCACTTATTTATGCATTTATTGGTTGATTCTTGTATGTGCCCTGACCTGGGATTGAACCTGCAAAGAATAGATGAAACAAGAATGATGAAATTGTCATGCTGATAATTCTGCAACTGTGTTTATGAGTGCCTGGGGTTCATTATATTATTTTCTGTATTTTTAAGTTAGAAATTTTTTATCGAAAAAAGTTTGTTTTAAGGAAAAAAATCTATGATCTTTCAGCACATTCTTAGTTGTAATCAGGCATGATCTTAGAAACTCAGTCTTCACTCAACCCAGAGTGATGAAACTAATCCACCCTTGCCTGGAGGAAAAACCATAGGACTGCCAACTTGATGAGTGGATAAGGGGATGATCCAGGTTCCAAACAGTGTTGTTTCAGTGGAAAGTGTTCATGGGTGACCTTCTATGCCAGGGGTGGGCAAACTTTTTGACTCAAGGGACACAATGGGTTCTTAAACTGGACCGGAGGGCCGGAACAAAAGCATGGATGGAGTGTTTGTGTGAACTAAAATAAATTCAAAGTAAACATCATTACATAAAAGGGTACGGTCTTTTTTTTTTTTTTAGTTTTATTCATTTCAAACGGGCCGAATCCGGCCCGCGGGCCGTAGTTTGCCCACGGCTGTTCTATGCTATGAGTCCGGAAATATTAGAGTTTAACTCTGGCAGTTTGTCCCCATTCTAACCAGAAATGCTACTGAGTCTGGGTTTTAGCCCATTTTCCTACTACACATATTGGCTTCAACCATTTATATTTTCTCTCTGGCTGTGGGGTGGCTAAGTGGAATCCCTTTTGTTAATACCATCAAGCAGTGGTTAGACGCCTGATATGTAAGGGAGAAGAGCAAGCTGAAGAATGAAGGTAAACCCAAATACACACCCACAGCCCTTTGGAAAAGTCTGGGAGGCTTACAAGTTTAAGACATTTAAAGTTTTCTCTGTCTAACCATAAGCTGACTACTAAGATAACTTAGAGCAGCGACCCCCTTGTGGGTCGCGACCCCCTTGGCAGTCGAACGACCCTTTCGCAGGGGTCGCCTAAGACCATCCTGCATATCAGATATGTACATTATGATTCATAACAGTAGCAACATTACAGTTATGAAGTAGCAACGAAAATAATTTTATGGTTGGGTCACAACATGAGGAGCTGTATTTAAAGGGCCAGAAGGTTGAGAACCACTGACTTTGAGGCAATGTCAGGCAGACACTAAGATTGTTTCTATGCCTTGGATATTGCGAATGAGCACGGTAATGCAGGGATCTCATTAAGATACTGTTTTCGCCAAAACCGGTTTGGCTCAGTGGATAGAGCGTCGGCCTGCGGACTGAGGGTCCCGGGTTCGATTCCGGTCAAGGGCATGTGCCTGGGTTGCGGGCACATCCCCAGTAGGAGATGTGCAGGAGGCAGCTGATCGATGTTTCTCTCTCATCGATGTTTCTAACTCTCTATCTCTCTCCCTTCCTCTCTGTAAAAAATCAATAAAAAATATATTTTAAAAAAAAAAAAGATACTGTTTTCATTTTCTTCAGATCATATGGTAGTTCTATTTTTAATTTTTTGAGAAACCATCATACTGTTTTCCATAGTGGCTGCACCAATTTACTTTCCCACCAAAAGTATACAAGGGTTCCCTTTTTTCTACATCTTCCGTGACACTTGCTATTTCTTATCTATATATATATAAAAAGCCAGTGACCAGAACACCATAACGACTGGAATGACCAGTCTCTATGACACCCACTGCGGCCAGTGAACCAGCCCAAATGGGGGTGGGGCCAGCGGCCAACCTCCTGCAGCCCCTCCCCCCAGCTGGCCCTGCCCCTAATCACCCCTCCACCCCAATAGGGGGCGGGGCCGGCTGGCCAACTTCCTGCAGCCCCTCCCCCTTGACACCAGCCCAGATCAGATCCCTCACTCCCATCAGAGGCAGGGCAGGCTGGCCAATGGCCTGTGGCCCCTCCTTCTGGCTGACCCCAACCCTGATGGGCCCCCACCACTCCAATCAGCCGTGGTCCCTCCCCCCAGCCAGCTCCACCCCTGATTGACCCCCCCACACCAATAGGAGGTGGGGCTTGCTGGCCAATTGCCTGTGGCCCCTCCCTCCAGCTGGCCCGGCCCTGATCAGGCCCAGATCAGGGGAGGCTGGCCAGCCAACCTCCCACCATCTCCTCCTCCCAACAGGCCCTGCCTCGATCCACCCCGATTGGGGCCAGGCCAGCCAGACCCCCACCCATGCACGAATTCATGCATTGGGCCTCTAGTCTTTTTTATAATAGCCATTCTGAGCCCTAGCCGGTTTGGCTCAGTGCAAAGAGCATAGGCCTGCAGACTCTAGGATCCGGAGTTCAATTCTGATCAAGGGCACATGCATAGGTTGTGGGCCCCATCCCTAGTAGGGGGGCATGCAGGAAGCAGCTATCACTGATTCTCTCTTATCATTGATGTTTCTATCTCTCCCTCCCTCTCTGAAATAATAATATATTTTTTTAAAATAGCCATTCTGAGGAGTGTGAGGTAATATTGCTGTGGTTTCCATTTGTATTTTCCTGATGATTAGTGACATTGAACATCTTTTCATGTACCTGTTGGCCATTTGTATGTCTTCTTTTGGAAAATGTCTATTCATTTTTTTCTGCCTACTGTTCAATCAGATTGTTTGGGGGTTTTTGTTTTATTTTGTGTTGTTGTTTTTTGTTATTGAGTTGTGGTTTTTTGTATCCTCTTTATGATAGCTCTTCCGAAATCAAGATGACAAAGATGTTTTCCTGTTTTCTTCAATAAGTTATATTTTAGGTTTTAGGACTGTGATCAATTTTGAGTTACTTTATCTGTTGCAAGGCAAAGGTCAAAGCTCATATTTTATTTATTTACTTTTTCTTTTTTATTTATTTATTTATTTATTTATTTTTAATTAAATCTTTATTATTCAGATTATTACATTAGTTACTCTTTTTTCCCACCATAACTCCCCTCCACCCAGTTCCCACCCCACCCTCCGCCCTCACTCCTGACCCACTGTCCTCATCCATAGGTGCACGATTATTGTCCAATCTCTTCCCTCACCCCACACCCCTTCCCCCCCCCCAAGAATAGTCCATTCCCTTTCTATGTCCCTGATTCTATTACAATCGCCAGTTCATACTGTTCATCAGATTATTTATTCCCTTGATTCTTAGATTCACTTGTTGATAGATGTGTATTTGTTGTTCATAATTTGTATCTTTACCTTTTTCTTCTTCTTCCTCTTCTTAAAGGATACCTTTCAGCATTTCATATAATACTGGTTTGGTGGTGATGAACTCCTTTAGTTTTTTCCTATCTGTGAAGCTCTTTATCTGGCCTTCACTTCTGAATGATAGTTTTGCTGGATAAAGTAGTTTTGGTTGTAGGTTCTTGGTATTCATCACTTTGAATATTTCTTGCCACTCCCTTCTGGCCTGAAAAGTTTCTGTTGAGAAATCAGCTGACAGTCATATGGGTACTCCCTTGTAAGTAACTGAGTTTCTTTCTCTTGCTGCTTTTAAGATACTCTCTTTGTCTTTTGCTCTTGGCATTTTAATTATGATGTGTCTTGGTGTGGTCCTCTTTGGATTCCTTTTGTTTGGGGTTCTCTGCGCTTCCTGGACTTGTAAGTCTATTTCTTTCACCAGGTAGGGGAAGTTTTCTGTCATTATTTCTTCAAATAGGTTTTCAATATCTTGCTCTCTCTCTTCTTCTGGCACTCCTATAATTCTGATGTTGGTGCGTTTGAAGCTGTCCCAGAGGCTCCTTATACTATCTTTGTATTTTTGGATTCTTTTTTCATTTTGCTTTCCCGGTTGGGTGTTTTTTGTTTCTTCGTATTTCAAATCTTTGACTTGATTCTTGCGATCCTCTGGTCTGTTGTTGGGAGTCTGTATAATGTTCTTTATTTCAGTCAGTGTATGCTTAATTTCTAGTTGGTCCTTTATCACAACGTCGAGGGTCTCACTAGATTTCTTGAGGATCTCACTACATTTATCGGCGGTCTCACCAGTCTTCTTGAAGATCTCACTACATTTATCGGCGGTCTCACCAGTCTTTTCGAGGGCCTTATTAAGTTTATCGGCGGCTTCTAGACAATTCTTTAAAGACCTTAAAAGTGTGGTTTTGAACTCTATATCCAGCAGTTTGCTTTCCTCCAATTCTGTCGTTTGTGTCCTGTTTCTTTGTCTCGGCATTTTTTATGCTTCGCTGTGTCGATAGAGTTCCTTTCTGTGCTAAGGGTCCCAATTACCTGAGGTAGACACTCTTGGTGCACCCCCTTGTGGGCTTTGTGCACAGTATTGTTGTAATTAAGCCTTAATTGTTGTAGTTATCACTGTGAGGAATTGACCTCCAGGCCAACTGGCTATGAGAATCAGCTGTGTCTGCAGTGGGAGAACTTCTGTGCTGGAGACACCCCTCTGGGGCTAGACTTGCTTCAATGGGGCTTTGGTGCTCACTCTCATATTTTATATATGGATACCCAATTGTTCCCACAACCAGTTTTTGAAAAGATTATACTTTCTCCATTGAATTGCCTTGGAATCTTGATTGACAATGAGTTGACCAAATATATATGAGTCTATATATCTGGACTCTATTTTATTAAAATATTTTTTATTTCAGAAAGGAAAGGACAGGGAGAGAGACAGAAACATCAATGATGAAAGAACTATTGGCTGCCTCTCTCACCCCCTACTGGGAATCAAGCCTGGGCATGTATCCTGACTGGGAAGCCAACCGAGACCTTCTGGTTCATAGGTCAATGCCTAACCACTGAGCCACATCAGCTGGGCTGGACGCTATTTTTTCTATTGATATATAACACAGTGTCTATTACTATAACTTTAGAATAAGTCTTGAAATTAAATTGCATGAGTCCTCCACCTATGTCCACTTTCAAAATTGTTTGGGCTATTCTAGATTTATTTTTTAAATATAAATTTTAGAATAAGCTTACCAATTTCTACCCAGAAAGGCTCCTGAGATTTTCACTGGGTTTGTATTGGATCCACAGATAAATTTTGGAAGAATCAATAGCTTAACTATATTGACTCTTTCATACATAATTAAGTTTTCTTTCATTTCTCTCATCAATTGTAATTTCAACATACAAATCTTGCACATATTTCATTAGGTTTATTCTTAAATGTTTCAGGCTTTTTACAGTTGTAAATGGTATTTTTTAACATTTTAATTTCAATTGCTTGCTGCTATTGTATAGAAATATGCTTGATTTTTGTATATTATTCTTGTGTCCTACAACATTATAATATTCACTTATAGTTCTAGTAGCATTTTTATAGATTATTTGGGATTTTTTATATATATTTCTACATGCTGTCTTCTTTTTTAAGCAGGAAGAAATAACAGTATTTCTTTCTTCCTTCCTTCCTTTCTTTTATTTTTTGTTATCCCTCACCTGAGGATATTTTTTCCATTGATTTATAGAGTGGAAGGGAGGGGGAGAGACAGAGAAAGAGAAACATCGATGTGAAAGACACACATCAATTGGTTGCTCCAGCATGTGCCCTAACTGGGGCTAGGGATCAAACGTGCAACCAAGGTACGTGATCTTGACTGGGAATCAAATCTGAGACCCTCCAGTCCCAGGCCAATCGTCTAACCATTGAGCAAACTGGATAGGACTCTACATGTTGTCTTTGAATAAAGACCTATCACAGAGGGATAGGAAGCAACTAAAGGGGAACCCCACTGGCCAAATCTGAGATAATTTGAGCATCAAAATAAGTAATTATAGTAAAGTGTTATTACTTATAAGAATTCACACACTGATAGATATATAGATAAATGAATGAATGAGTGAATGAATGCTACAGAAGAGAAAGCTTTTCTTTCAGTTAAACATAAATTAATAAACAACAAAGGAATGATAAATTGAAAAATTATCATTTGAAAGCCGTCATAATAATTGATTCGGACAAATGTTATCAGTGTATGATGCTAAAACTAGTGGGTGAAAGTTTGAAGAGCGAGAAGATATTTGCACAGTCTCAAAGTATCTCCCTACAAAATACTTATTAACCTTAAAAGGTAAAATAGTAACTTCATAGTGGAGAAGCTTGGCAAACATCACCTTAACCAAGTGATCAAAGTTGACATCACTGGTAATGATATTGACTGGCAGCATGTGCCTTCTGCATGATGCACTAAAAAAAAACAAAAAAAAAACCAAAAAACTCAGCATCACTTCAGTGGAACTACAGCCAAATTAGCATAACCCAAATCTAATCCTGAGGGAATATCAGAGAAACTCACTTTGGGAAATATTAACTCACAAAATAATTGCATTTCCAGGAAAGTAAACAAACATTTCCTTATTCCTCCTAACTGATTACAACTAAAACCCCTAAGCCCTATATATAAAACAAACCTAAGATTCTAAAAGGTGGAGAGAAGATTAACCAGCAAGGAATCTCAAGACCCAAGGAATGACTTATGGCAGGTTCAATGGATTTTCTTTTTGGCTCACGTACATACCAGACTTGGATCTGAAAAAGTTGACAACCTTAAACCAATGGGTACAGACAAGAAAAGGCCCAACAAAAGCCCATTTCTTAAGCCAAAGGACCAGGAAAAGGGCAGCCTAGCAAGACAGAAAATTATAGCACAGCAATCACTTTACTCCACGCAAATTCCACAGAAAAAAAAACTATGGTCCAGCACCCACCCAGGCCAGCAAAGGCTGAATGGGGAGCATAGACTTCCACTCTTTTGTTTAAAATATATTTTATTGATTTTTTACAGAGAGGAAGGGAGAGGGATAGAGAGTTAGAAACATCGATGAGAGAGAAACATCGATCAGCTGCCTCCTGCACACTCCCAACTGGGGATGTGCCTGCAATCAAGGTACATGCCCTTGACCGGAATCGAACCCGGGACCCTTGAGTCCGAAGGCTGATGCCCTATCCACTGAGCCAAACCGGTTAGGGCTTTGCAGCTTTTTTTAGGCATTTGAAATTAAGGAGGGAAGGAAGGAAGATTACATGAAAGTAGGAGAAAGCAAGGTAGAGATTGGATTACAGGATAGTTAACATGATTATGTGCTCTCTTGAGGGTGGCTCCTATGGGGTCTGAAAAGAGGCATTTCATTTTAATATATTTTATTGATTTTTTACAGAGAGGAAGGGAGAGGGATAGAGAGTTAGGAACATCAATGTTTCTAAGCATCAATCCGCTGCCTCCTGCACACTCCCTACTGGGTATGTGCCCGTAACCAAGATACATGCCCTTGGCCGGAATCGAACCTGGAACCCTTGAGTCTGCAGGCCAATGCTCTATCCACTGAGCCAAACCTGTTAGGGCAGACTTCCACTCTTGTAGCCCATAACAAATGCCCCAACACCCCTGCCAGGGTGGCATCAGAGAAAGCCAAGTAGGGAGCCAGAACTTTCATCCCCATCTGGGGATAACAAGAACCCCTACCACATGGCATTGGCAGAGACCATGGCCATCTGGAATTCCAACCCCCAGCCAACAATAACGAGGAGCACCCCATTCATATATCAATGGAAACCAAGCAACGAATATGGATTTCTACCTCCACCTAACAGTAACAACATGGCACACCCAACTTCCCCTGCTGGAATGGTGTAAGAGAAAGCCAACCAAAATAGATTTACATAGCCCTGGCCACTGTGGCTCAGTTGGTTGAGTGTCATCCTGTGCACCAAAAGGTTGCTGGTTCAATGCCTAGTCAGGGCACATGCTTGGGTTGTCGGCTTGATACCTAGTAGGGGGCATGAAGGAGGAAGCTGATTAAGGTTCCACTCTCACATAGATTTTTCTTTCCTTTTCCCTTCCTCTCTCTCTAAAATTTTAAAAAATAAAACAGGTTTAAATAAGATCTAGAATTATATAAGGTGTCCCCCAAAAAATGTATACACACTTTGAATACCATTATTAATTCCAATGGGTTAAATCAGAAAAGAAACATCAATTGAGCTATCAGCTGTTAAAATGTGTGTACATTAAAAAAATAAAAATAAAAGTGTGTATACATTTTTGGAACACTCTATATATTTAAAACATAATATGAAAATGTCATATTTCAGTGGAGAATCACTAAGGACCAAGATCTCAAGTTGAGTGAAAGAGGACAACCAATAGAAGCCAACTCTCAGATGACACAGATGACACATTACCTGTTTAGGAAAAACAGTTTGAATGACAGTGAATTTTTTATGAGAAACCATGGGGGGTTGTGGAGTTGGGAGAAAAAGGGAAGAGACTAAGAAGTACAAATTGGTGGTTACAAAATAGTCACAGGGCTGTAAAGTACAGCATAGAGAATATAGTCAATAATCTATACTAATAAAAGGGTAATATGCAAATTAGACCAGGAGACCTTCCGGAAAGACCGGCTGGGGAGGGCAGTTGGGGCAATCAGGCTGGCGGGGGGGGGGGGGGGGGGGGGAGTTGAGGGCGAGCAGGCTGGCAGGGGGGACAGTTGGGGGCTATCAGGCTGGCAAGGGGGGGCAGTTTGTGGCAAGAAGGCCAGCAGGTCGGGGGCAGTTGGGGGCAAGCAGGCCAGCAGGCAGAATGGTTAGGGGTGATCAGGCAGGCAGGTTGTTGGGGTCCAGCCCCAACAGTCCAGGGGTTCCCAAAGTTGTGGACAGAGTCGTCGAAGAATGATTGACATGGAGACAGTGTTCAGTTGATCAGCATTGCCAGGATCTCTATTCTCCTGTTACATCTGTATTTATACCATTTGATCCTATAAGCATGCCTCTGTAGTTACATCATGGTATGTTTTGGGTCCTCCCTTAACCTTCTACAGTTCCTTGTTTCATGTCCATAGTTTATCTGACCTTTGCCAAAAAATCCCCTCTCCATCTAGTTCTGTTGATTTTAATCCTATCTATTCTATTCCAAAGGTTTTATCTCCATTCCAAGGTCACTACTCTACTGTTCTGTTAAACTACAAGGAAGTAACTGAAGGAGATTATCCTAAGTAAAGATTATGTAGCTTAAGCATGATTGTTTGTAGTTAAGGTGATTAACTACCTGCCTGGCATTTAGTTAAGGGGTTTTACTGATTTATTCCCTTCCTTAGTCCTGTTAATCCCTAACTCCAGGGAAAAATCCCCACCTGGGGAAACAACCTTTCTCAGAGAGGTGGCCCTCATAGCACTAAGAAGGGGAGCAAACATATTAAGAAAAGGATGCCAGGTCCCTTGAAACATAAGCTATGCAGATGTTTCTTCCCTCTAGTGACTGTGTCAAGCAACAAGGATGGGCCGGCCTCTAGCAGCAGGTGAGCGGTTAGTAGCCAGCAGTCCCAGATTGCAAGAGGGATGTCCAACTGCAATTGGCAGTCAGACATCCCCCAAGGGGTCCCAGATTGAAGAGGGTGCTGGCTGGGCTGAGGGACACCACCCCTTTCATGAATTTCATGCACCGGCCACTAGTATTGTAATAACTATGTATGGTGGGTACTTGAAATATGGGCAGGGGGGTGGGGTTATCACTTTGTAAAGTTTATGATTAACCACTATGTTGTACACCTGAAACTAATCCTATCTAATAATAGACAAACATGGTAATTGACAGTACCTTCGCTATGCCTCTCATTGGCTAATCAGCAAGATATGCAAATTAACCTCCAACAAAGATGGCGGTTAATTTGCATATGTAGGCACGAAGCGGCAGAGCGAAAACTGAAGGCGGCTCCTGCCGGAGGAGCAAAAGCTTGAAGGCGGCTCTGGCCAGAGCAAAGGCCTGGGTCCCAAGTGCCGGAGGAAAACCGGTTCCGGCAGCCAGGGGGAGGGAAGGCCTATTGCACGAATCTTTTCGTGCAACAGGCCTCTAGTACAAAATAATAGTGAATGTAAACTGTAATTGAAAAATAAGTTTAAAAAAATTAAGAAACCATGGAGGCCAGAAAGAACTGGCATAATATTTTTCCAGTGATGAAAGAAAAGAATTGACAGGTTAGAAACCTGGGGAAAAATCACTAGAGTCAAATGGCATACATTCAGGATTTTATTTTTTTTAATTCTAGGATTTAATTGCATGCACACAATGAAAATATTTAACTCTGTCACTGGGCCAAGACTTTGATGAATTGCTACATAATTCCTAATAATAAGAAGGGCTCCAGGAGTGACCTTGTTAATCCAGACCAGTAAGTTTCATTTTCCTTACTTAGCACCGATTTCTCAAGTTCCTTTCAAATTCTCACTCCTCCACAAAAACTTATCCTGATTCCCACTTCTCTTTCAGTACAATTGGATCTATACCTTTCTTATGCAAAAAACAGTGTTAGATGAACTGTTTCCTGCTAGTTCCACCCCTGCCCTAGACATCTGTAGGCACAGAGAGACTGCTATCTGCAGTTTCCTCTCACCATCAACCCTCCACTCCCCACCCCCAGTTCCAAACCATGGAGGACCTCACCTGGCACAATTTCTGTCCCTCTTCCTCTAGTGAGGATGTAGTGGGCTGCCCTTGGCCTGGTGTGAACAGTCTTGGATGTCTGCAGGAACACTGAATTGAGTCTTCCTGTTTACCACTCCAATGTGCACGGTTAGTCTAGACAAAGACCTCCGACTTGGGTCCCTGGTTCTCACTCCAGTTTCCTTCCGGAACTGTAGCCTGTCCCAGGAGTTTGTTTTTCAGTCAAAGCTCTGACCCCTTACACAGTTTCTAACTATTCCTTTCTACAGTATTGCTTACACTGGCTCATATGATTCTCTCTCTCCTACTTGTTGGCCAGTATCCGCACTGATAAGAAATCCTGCAACCGTGTCTTGACCCCTCATTTTGGGACCTTCAGAGACTGACCCCCAAATTATGTTCTTTGGACACAATGATGGGGCTTCATGCCAGCTCTCACGGTTCATTCTGGCCTCCCCCATTCCAAGGTCCTTACTAGAAGGTCCCAGCATGGGAATCTGAGAGCCATGTCATTACAACGATTATTTCCACACACCTTATTTTTCCAATTATAAGAGCCTTAAACATAAAAGCTATGTCTAATTTATCTTCCCATTTCTCAAAAAGCACATTGTTTGCATGGAGTAAATAAATTACAGGCTAGTCAAAATATATAATAAATTAAAAGGTTTGTGAATATTTTCATAAATTTTTACAGAAAAAAATTCTCATTCCCATTCAAACTAGACAGCTTATGTCTAAATATACTCAGTGCTTGCGGGGCTTGCACCTAGTTTTTTTTCTACATGTATTCTCAGGATTTACCCTAAACTTACTGAATAGCAATCTCTGAGATGGAGCCACAAGTCTGTTGTGGTAGGTTGAAACCTCACACAGAGCAGGTTTTGCAGAACAAAGTATTCCAGGGTGCTCAGACTCTAGCTCTAAATGACCTACTCCGGAGGCCCTCTCACCTTAGAGTGCCATCTGGGAAGCTGTTCAAAGGCAGGTTCCTTCAGCCCAGCTCCAAAACCTTTGCTTCAGAAGGACTTGAGAAGAGGCCCGGAAATCTACATTGTAAATCAGCACACAATGGTTGTGATGTTGGCAGCCCGGAGGCAGACTTTGAAAAACAGACTTGAGAAATAATCTTTTTACCAGCAGAAATTCCTGTAATTCCCTTCTTTCCTGGTATGCCATTTAGTCCGTTTGAGAATCTAAAATCTGATATATGTTCCTGTGGACACCTGCCTAGTGTGATCAATTGCCAAACAGATTCGCTGACATCCCATGGAATCCAGTCCAACTCTCATTAGCCTGCCATCTCATATAATTTGCTCATCATTCATTTGTTCCTCAGGTATTCATCAAACATGTTGAATATTAACAATGTACCAGATGCCTGGGCTACAAAGGTGAGCAAAACCTGGACCCATCTTGAAAGAGTGCAGCTCTTAGGGGAGGCTGGGGGAATGTCAAGGAGGGGGGGAAAAAGGAGACATATGTAATACTCTTTGTAATACTTTAAGCAATAAAACAAAATTTAAAACAGCCTAAGTGCCCATCAGCAGATGATTGGATTAGAAAACTGTGGTACATCTACACAATGGAATACTATGCTGCTGTAAAAAAGAAGGAATTCTTACCATTTGCAACAGCATGGATGGAACTGGAGAGCATTATGCTAAGTGAAATAAGCCAGTCAGTGAAAGAAAAATACCATATGATCTCACTCATTTATGGATAATAAAGAGCATTATAAACTGATGAACAAAAATAGATACAGCCCTGACCAGTTTGGCTCAATGGATGGAGCATCGGCCTGTGGACTGAAGGGTCCCAGGTTCGATTCCAGTCAAGGGCATGTGCCTTGGTTGCGGGCACATACCCAGTGGGGAGTGTGCAGGAGGCAGCTGATCGATGTTTCTAACTCTCTATCCCTCTCCCTTCCTCTCTGTAAAAAAATCAATAAAAAATGTATTTTTAAAAAAATACAGAGGCAGAGCAGCATCGAACAGACTGTCAAACTACAGCGGGAAGGCCGCGGGATTGGGGGGGGCGGGCGGTGGCAGGGGGGTGGTGGTAGTAAGAGATCAACTGAAGGACTTGTATGCATGCATATAATCATAATCAATGGACACAAGACACTGGGGGGTAGGGGAGGCCGGGGGAATGTCAAGGAGGGGGAAAAAAAGGAGACATATGTAATACTCTTTGTAATATTTTAAGCAATATAACAAAATTTAAAAAAAAAAGAAAGAGTGCAGCTCGATGAGGAATACAGATACAAAAATCAATCATTATGACTCAATGCAGTGAGTGCAAAGATAGTAATAAGAATGAAGAATTCAATGATATACCTAACCCAGACTGGGGGGTTGTTGGTGTGCCCATCAGAGGTCTCCTGAAGTATAGAATACCTGAGCTGGACTTGAAGGGTGAGTAGGAGTTATCAATCAATCCTCTTTCTTCCTCAGAGAAATCACTTTGGGAAACCTGTAAGGCTATATCACTCTCTCCCTGGGAAAGTGTGCTCAGTGGTTAGAGCATTGGCCCAAGCACCAAAGGGTTCTCAGTCAAGGGCACTTACTGGAATTGCAGGTTCCATCGGGGAGCACACGTAAGGCAACCAATTGATGTGCCTCCCTCACACTGACGTTTCTCTCTCCTTCCTTCCTTACCTTCCACTCTCTCTAAAAAAAAATCAAAGGAGCCCTACTGGTTTTGCTCAGTGGATAGAGCATCAGCCCACGAACTGAAGGGTCCTGGGTTCAATTCCAGTCAAGGGCATGAACCTTGGTTGCAGGCTTAATCCCTGGCCCTGGTCTGGGACCCAGCAGGAGGCAATCAATCCCTGTGTTTCTCTTATATCATTGTTTCTCTCTGTCTCTTCTTCCTTCTACTTTCTCTAAAACTAAATGGAAAAATATCCTCAGGTAGGGATTAACAACAACAAAATAAAAAATAAAAATAAAAATCAAGGAAAACATATCCTCAGGTGAGGATTAACAACAACAACAACAAAGGACATTATATCACTCTCTCTCAAGAAACTGCCTCAGTTCTATTAGCCCAGACAATACAGGCTTATTAGCCTGAAAAACATGAGCTAATCAGTCATTACAGATAAACATTTTCCTACTTGTAGAAGATAACAACAGCTGCACCAACCCTGAGGTCTCTGAGGAACATACTTGACAGTTACTTAAGAATTCCTTCTTGGAATGTGGTGAGATGGGGAACTAAGAATACATACTTGAATGTATACCCTTTCTTCCAGGTTTTAACATTATTTACCTAACAAGAGACATAGTTTTGGTTTTTTTTAAAATATATATTTTATTGATTTTTTTACAGAGAGGAAGGTAGAGGGATAGAGAGCTTGAAACATCGATGAGAGAGAAATATTGATCAGCTGCCTCCTGCACACCCCGTATTGGGGATGTGCCTGCAACCCAGGTACATGCCCTTAACCAGAATCGAACCTGAGACCCTTCAGTCTGCAGGCTGATGCTCTATCCACTGAGCCAAACCGGTTAGGGCAGGAGACAAGTTTTTTTTCGGTAAATACTCAGAATAAAAAAGTATTACTATGGCCTTGGCTAGGTAGCTCAGTTGGTTGGAGCATGGTCCTGATACACCAAGGTTGCGGGTTTGGTCCCTAGTCAGGGTACATACAAGATGCAAACAATGAATGCATAAATTTGGAACAACAAATCAATGTTTCCCTTCTTTTTCCTCTCTCTCTCTCTCTCTCTCTCTCTCTCTCTCTCTCTCTCTCTCTCTCTCTCCTTCTCCTTCTCTCTCTCTCTTTCTCCCTCTCCCTCTCTAAAAAATAAGTAAATAAATGAATAAAAATAATCACTCTAGCCTGTTTAGCACAGTGGGTAGAGCATAGGTCCATGAACTGAGGGTCCCAGGTTTGATCCTGGTCAAGGGCACTTACCACAGTTGCAGGTTCCATCCAGGCCCTTATGGAGCATGTGTGAGAGGCAACCAATTGATGCGTCTCTCTCACATCAATGTTTCTCTTTCTCTGTCTCTCCCCCTCCCTTCCACTATCTCTAAAAATCAATGGAAAAATATCCTCAGGTGAGGATTAACAACAACAACAAAATCAGTAAATAAGCAAAAGGTATTACTATGTGCTCATTACAGAAAAATTGGATAAAGAATTTTTTAAAATCAGCCATAATTCTACAATTCAGGGATGATGACTGACAGTGTTTGGTGCATTTTCTTCCTATTTTAAAATGAGTTCAGAGAGGAAAGGAGAGGGAGAGAGAAATAAAAACAACGATGAGAGAGAATAATTGATAAGCTATCTCCTGCACACCCTCCACTGGGGATGGAGCCTGCAACCCAAGCATGTGTCCTGACCAGGAATCAAACTGTGACCTCCTGGTTCATAGGTTGATGCTCAACCACTAAGCCACACTGGCTGGGCTAAATATAGATTTTTAAAAATCTAAGTGATTATGATTTTGATTATTGCTTTTTAAAACAACATAATCTAAGCATTTTTTCACATTACCAAAAATTTTTCTTTTTTTCTTCTTTTTTTTTAAATTAAATCTTTATTGTTCAGATTATTACATTTGTTCCTCTTTTTTCCCCCCATAACTCCCCTCCTCCCAGTTCCCGCCCCACCCTCCGCCCTCACTCCCCACCCACTGTCCTCATCCATAGGTGCACGATTTTTGTCCAGTCTCTTCCCGCATCTCCCACACCCCTTTCCGCCCCAAGAATAGTCAGTCCATTCCCTTTCTATGTCCCTGATTCTATTCTAATCACCAGTTCATTCTGTTCATCAGATTATTTATTCACTTGATTCTTAGATTCACTTGTTGATAGATGCATATTTGTTGTTCATAATTTGTATCTTTAGCTTTTTCTTCCTCTTCCTCTTCTTAAAGGATACCTTTCAGCATTTCATATAATACTGGTTTGGTGGTGATGAACTCCTTTAGCTTTTCCTTATCTGTGAAGCTCTTTATCTGACCTTCAATTCTGAATGATAGCTTTGCTGGATAAAGTAATCTTGGTTGTAGGTTCTTGCTATTCATCACTTTGAATATTTCTTGCCACTCCCTCCTGGCCTGCAAAGTTTCTGTTGAGAAATCAGCTGACAGTCATATGGGTATTCCCTTGTAGGTAACTGAGTTTCTTTCTCTTGCTGCTTTTAAGATTCTCTCTTTGTCTTTTGCTCTTGGCATTTTAATGATGATGTGTCTTGGTGTGGTCCTCTTTGGATTCCTTTTGTTTGGGGTTCTCCACGCTTCTTGGACCTGTAAGTCCATTTCTTTCACCAGGTGGGGGACAAAAATTTTTCAAAAGCATTTTCATGGATGCATCATTTAGACTTACCATAATTTTTGTAGTGTTGCCATGAAAGCTAGGTTACTTCCAAATTTTTTCACAGTTAAAAAGAATGCTGTGGTGAATATTTGTGTTTGCACTTCCACTTAAATTCTTAGAACTGATTTTTTCAAAAAATGGAATTACAAATCAAAGGGTTCAAACATTTTTATAGCCCTTACATTATTATTAAGTTGACCTCTCAAATAGTCATACCAGTGTTCTCTGATGCTGTTCCTCTTACTCTCTTATGTGATCCTCTTTTTAAAATTTAAGAAGGAGGAGGGAGCAGGGATTGGCACTTAGTAATTTAAAATTTTATATAGCTACAATGGAATCTCCTCAACAAATGGTGCTAGAACAATTGGATATGCACATGCCAAATCATCATCATCATCATCATCATCATCTTCATCATCATCATCTAGATACAGACCATATTAACTCAAATTGGATCACAGATCTAAATGTAAAACTATAAAACTCCTAGAAGATAGCACAGGAGATAAACCTAGATGACCTTGGGTAAGGTGATGACTTCTTAGATACAACACCAAAGGCCTGATCCATGAAAGAAATAATTGATAAGCTGGACTTCTTTAAAATTAAAAAGTTCTGCACAGTGAAAGACAATGTCAAGAGGATGAGAAGACAAGCCACAGACTGGGAGAAAATATTTGAAAAAGACACATTTGATAAAGGACTGCAAAAAATATACATAGAACTCTTAAAGGTCAACATTAAGAAAACAAACAATCTGATTTTAAAACAGGCCAAAGGCCCAGCTGGTGTTGCCCAGTGGTTGAGCATCGACACATGTATTAAGAGATCGCTGTTTTAATTCCTGGTCAGACCACATGCCTGGGTTGTGGGCTCAATCCCAGTATGGGGTGTGCAGGAGGCAGCCAATCCATGTTGATGTTTTTCTCTTATCGATTTTCTATCTCTCTCTCCCTTCCTCTCTCTCAAAAAATCAATAAAAACACCGTTTTTAAAAATGGGCCAAAGTCCTAACAGACATCTCACCAAAGATATACAGATGGCAATTTAACATGTGAAATGCAAATTAAAACAATGAGAGAGAAATATTGATCACCACTATATACCGATTACAAAGGCCAAAATCTGGAACACTAACGCCAAATGCCAGTGAAGGTGTGGAAGAAACCAAACCCTCATTCAATTGCTAATGAGAATGCAAAATGATACAGCCACTTTGGAAGACAATTTTACAGTTCCTTCCAAAACTAAACATACTCTTAGCATATGATCCAGCAATCATGCTCCTTGATATTTGTCTCCAAAAGCTGAAAATTATGTCTGCATTAAAACCTGCACATGAATGTTTATAGCAGCTTCATTCATAATTGCCACAGCCTGGAAGCAACCAAAAGGTCCTTCAGTAGGTGAATGGATAAGTAAATTGCGGTACGTCCAGGCAATAGAATATTATTCAGGGCTAAAAAGAAATGAGCTATTAAGTCTTGAAAAGACTGAGCTATTAAGTCTTAAATGTATATTATTAAGTGAGAGCAGCAAATCTGAAAAGGCTACATACTGTATGATTCCAACTATATGACATTCTGGACAAGGCAAGACTATGGAGATAGTAGAAATTCCAGTGGTTGGCAGGGTTGGGGTTGGGGAGAGAAGAGGGATGAATAAGTGGAGCACAGACAATTTTTAGGGCAGTGAAAATATTCAGTATCATGCCATTATGATGGATACATGTCATTACACATTTGTCCTAACCTATGGGATGTACAAAACCATGAGTGAATCCTATATACATATGGACTTAAGTTGACTGTATGTGTCATTGTAGGTTCATCAACTATAACAAATGTACCATTCTGGTGCAGGATGTTTATAATGGGGGACGCTATGCATGTGTGGGGATAGAGAGTATGTGGGAAATCTCTGTACTTTTTGCTCAATTTTTTCTGAGCCTAAAACTGCTCTAAAATTAAAGCCTTAATGAAAAGAACAAAATGTACGTATCATCTCAAGCCCTTACAAGTCCTTGAGTACTGAGGAACTGAAATAACTATTTATAAGCTTGGGGTATGGGTTATATAATGAGCTGCATTCATAAAGTTCTATTCTATCTAAGAACTGTTTATCTGTACTCAGAAAAGAGTGGCATTAATAATAACTTATTTCGTTAAAGGCCAACAAATTTTTGAGATATAATTTACATATCAAATTTACCCTTTTATAATGTACAATTGAGTGGGTTTTAGTATATTCACAAGGTTGTGCAACTATCATCTCTATCTAAATCCTGAACATTTCATCACCACCCCCAAAGAAACCCTGCGACCATTAACAATCACTCATTCTTCCTCCCCACAACCCCGGCAATCACTAATCTACTTTTTGTTTCTAAGGATTTGCCTATTCACTTAGAAAACAAATATTAAACAAACATTTATGGAGCACCTTCTATGTGCCACACAATCTTCTAAATACAAAGATGTATAAGACCTCTACAGGAAATAGCCTAGAACTTCCCAGAGAGTTGTTAGAGAAAACATAAAATAAATAGAAGTATTCCAAATTCATGGTTTAGAATTCATGATTTAGTAACAATGTCAAGGCCCCCCAAAGTAATTTGTAGATTTACTATTCTCCCAAATCAACACTCTAAAAGATTTGTGGAATTTACATGCTTAACCTTTTTATGGATATACAAAAGGCCAAGAAGAGCCAAGATACTTTTGAAGAAGAAGAATGAGTTGTTTTTGGATACCAAGATCTATTATAAAGCTACAATAATTAAGACAGTGTGTTACTGACATAAGATAGACAAAAACCCAATAAACAGGAGAACCCAGCAGCAGACATTGGCACTGGTAGCACAGCTTGTACCAACACTATTTATCTGATAGTGGGAACACTGCAGTTTTTCAATAAATGGCACCAAACAATTAAGTAATTGTATACAGAAACTGGTAAAATTTGATCTATATCTCATACTGTATTTAAAAGTCAATCTCAGGTGTATTATAGACCTAAATGTGAGTACAAAACAAAAAGATTATAACAAAAGAAATATCTTCAGCACTGTTCGGTGTGGTTAGTGCGTTGACCAGGATCTTGGGTTTGAATCTCGTCAAGGGGAGGCAACCAGTCTATGTGTCTCTCTCACCTAGATGTTTCTTCCTCCCTCATCTCCCTCCCTCTCTCCCTCCTTCCTTCAACTCTAAAAACCAATGCATAAAATATCCTCAGGTGAAGATAAAAAAAAAAAGAAAAGAAAAGAAATATTTTCAGACCCTTGCAGTAAAAAAAAGAGTTCTTTCTTTCTTTTGTTTTTTGTAAATCCTCACCCAAGAATATTTTTCCCATTGGTTTTTAGAGAGGGTGGAAGGGCAGGGGAGAGAGAGAAATGTAGATGGAGAGAGACACATTGATTGGTTGCTTCCCATACACACCCGAGGCCTGGGATCAAACCTGAAACCTAAGTATGTGCCCTTGACTAGGAATCAAACCCAGGACCCTTCGATGGGCAGTCCACTGGTCTAACCATTGAGATCACTGGCCAGGGCAAAAAAGAAAGTTCTTAAGACAAAAAAATCACACTGACTATAAAAGAAAGCAATAATATACTGGACATCATCAAGGTTAAAAACTTATATTTATCAAAGGAAACCATTACAAGTGAAAAAGGAAATAAAAAGTGCAGGAGAGGATATTTGTAATACTATATCTGACAAAGAACTTGTATATAGAATAAAGAATTCCCAAAACTCATTAAGCAAAAGACACATACTCACCCTGGCCGCTTTGGCTCGGTGGATAGAGCGACGGCCTGCAAACTCAAGGGTCCAGGATTGGAGAGGGTGCAGGCTGGGCTAAGGGCCACCCTCCCATATGAATTTCATGCACTGGGCCTCTAGTATTGAATAAAAAGCCAGATACAAAATAATATATACAGTATGATTCCATATATATAAAGTTCAAAACAGCCTGGAAGGTATTGCTTAGTGGTTGAGTATAGACCTATGAACCAAGTTTAATTCCTGGCCAGGATACATGCTCCAGTTGCTAGCTCCATCCCAAGTAGGGGCATGCAGGAGGCAGCCAAACAATATTTCTCTCATCGATGTTTCTATCTCTCCATCCCTCTCCCTTCCTCTTTCTCTAAATCAATAAAAATATATTTATAAATAAATAAAGTTCAAAACAAGCAAAGCTACTTTCCTGTTAGGGAATTCATAGGTGGATGGTAACACTGTTAAAAACAAAAACAAAAAAACATGGTTGAGAAACCAAGATGGCAGCATAGGTAAACACCTGAAATTGCTACCTCGCACAACCACTTCAAAAATACAACTAAAAGACAAAACGGACATCATCCAGAACCACAGGAAGGCTGGCTGAGTGGAAATTCTACAACTAGAAGGAAAGAGAAAAGCACACTGAGACTCAGAGGAGGTGCGGAAGTAAAGTGCAGAGGTACGGAGGTGCACGCAGCAAGGGCTGGCAACTGAGGATGCGGCTGTCTTTTTCAATTGGGAGGGAGACACAAGCTCCCGACCACCATGACTCCAGTTCCAGGTGAGTCTCTGGGGACTCATACTCATACGGGGAGAAACTGGACTGTCTGGCATTGGGCGGAACTTGAGGGCGGTTTTCTCTCAGAGGAGCTTGCAGCGATTACCGCAGGACACTGAGACCATGGACCTCTTAAGGCAGGACTGAGGATCAGCCATAGCTATTTGCTCCACCTTGTTGGTTCCCTGAGACCCCCACCCCACCCAAGCTGCAAGCAGAGGCTTTTGCATATGAATGGCCTGGCCCTTTGCAATCTAAAATTACCTAACAAACTGCAGCTGGGTCAGAGAGACCCAGAACATCCAAAAGAAGGCCCAAGGCCCCACAACAGCTTGCATTGCTTCACAGCTGGGCCTCATCTGGGCACCTCCAAATCCCAAACAAAGAAGAGCAATCTGCATATCTCTCCATAGCTCCTGCTGGGTAGCCTCAGGAAGAGGCTAAATTAGCACCTCCTTAGAGATCCAAGTGCCAGTGTACCCAGTGGTCAGAGTGGGACCATCCAGATTACAACTCCTCAGATCCATAAGGGACACACTCAGGGGGCAGACTCAGTGAGCACCAAAGCCCCACTGAAGCAAGTCTTGCCCCATAAGGGTGTCTCCAGCACAGAAGTTCTCCCACCATAGACACAGCTGATTCTCACAGCCAATTGGACTGGAGGTCAATTCCTCCCAGTGATACCAACTACAATCAAGGCTTAACTACAACAAACTGTGCACACAGCCCACAAAAGGGTGCACCAAGAGTGTCCACCTCAGGTAATTGGGGAGGCTGAGCCACTGGGCCCTATAGGACACCTAGCCCAGAAAACCACTCTATCAACACAGGAAAGCAGCCAAAATGCGTAGACAAAGAAACAGGTCACAAATGACAGAAATGGAGGAAAGCAAATTACTGGATATAGAGTTCAAAACCACACTTTTAAGGTTTTTCAAGAATTTTCTAGAAATGGCCAATAAATTTAGTAAGACCCTCAAGAAATCTAGTGAGACCCTGGAGGATATGAAAAAGGACCAACTAGAAATTAAGCATACACTGACTAAAATAAAGAATATTATACAGAGATCAAACAGCAAACTAGAGGATCACAAGAATCAAGTCAAAGATTTGAAGTACGAAGAAGTGAAAAACACCCAAATGGAAAAGCAAAACGAAAAAAGAATCCAAAAATACGAAGATAGTATAAGGAGCCTCTGGGACAACTTGAAGTGACCAACATCCGAATTATGGGGGTGCCAGAATAAGAGAGAAAGCAAGATATTGAAAGCCTATTTGAAGAAATAATGACAGAAAACTTCCCCTACTTGGTGAAAGAAATACACTTACAAGTCCAGGAAGCGAAGAGAACCCCAAACAAAAGGAATCCAAACAGGACCACACCAAGACACATCATAATTAAAATGCCAAGGGCAAAAGACAAAGAGAGAATATTAAAAGCAGCAAGAGAAAAACAGTTAGTTACCTACAAGGGAGTACCCATATGACTGTCAGCTGATTTCTCAAAGGAAACTATGCAGGCCAGAAGGGAGTGGCAAGAAATATTCAAAGTGATGAATAGCAAAAACCTACAACCAAGATTACTTTACCCAGCAAAGCTATCATTCAGAATTGAAGGTCAGATAAAGAGCTTCACAGATAAGGAAAAGCTAAAGGAGTTCATCACCACCAAACCAGGATTATATGAAATGCTGAAAGGTATCCTTTAAGAAGAGGAAGAAGAAGAAAAAGGTAAAGATAAAAATTATGCCCCTGACTGGTTTGGCTCAGTGGATAGAGCATCAGCCTGCAGACTGAAGTGTCCCGGGTTCGATTCCGGTCAAGGGCATGTATCTTGGTTGTGGGCACATCCCTAGTGGAGGTGTGCAGGAGGCAGCTGATCGATGTTTCTCTCTCATCGATGTTTCTAACTATCCCTCTCCCTTCCTCTCTGTAAAAAATCAATAAAATATTTTTAAAAATTATGAACAACAAATACACATCTATCAACAAGTGAATCTAAAAATCAAGTGAATAAAAAAATCTGATGAACAGAATAAACTGGTGAATATATAATAGAATCAGGGGCATAGAAAGGGAGTGGACTGACAATTCTTGGGGGAAAAGGGGTGTTGGGGTGCGGGAAGTGACTGGATAAAAATCGTACACCTATGGATGAGGACAGTGGGTGGGGGGCGGTAAGGGCAGAGGGTGGAGTGGGAACCGGGTGGAGGGGAGCTATGGGGGGGAAAAAGAGGAACAACTGTAATAATCTGAACAATAGGGATTTAAAAAAAAATGCAAGGACATGATTGCCATAAAGGTTAGGATAATGGCTGTTTCGGAGTTGGAGAGTTAGAAGGGAATTGTTAGAATGGAAAACAAATACAACATAAGATTCTATGGTACTGGCAATGTTCTAGCTCTTGCACTCAGTGTTCACTTTAGATTTTTCTTTAAACAGTGCATTTTCATTATATAAACTTCTATATATATTTCACAATAAAAAATTTTTTTAAAAAAATTCCCTGTCATTGCTCATTGTTCCTCTAAATCTTCCTTGAAAGTTTCCAGTTACCGCTCTCACCTGGAAATCACTATAAATTAATTTCGTAATTGAGATTTCACAAGATGCTAGATCTAAATGTTTTACTGATAGTCAATCTAGAATATTCAACACGTCTCTTCTCTTGTTACTGGAATTCATAATCCAAAAACTCCCCAGAAAACCATTCACACCAATCTGGCACGGTCTGCTATTTATAATTCATCACTGCTGTTGATTAATCAGAATTCCTTCACCCTTTAGAGGCTTACACATTTTTTCTTTTTAAATATTTATTCCACTATTTAATGTTGACATCGTCATTGCATGATGGTGATTTCCAGAAACATTTTTTGAAATTCACGTATTTATTCCTCATTCTTCTCTAATTCTTAAATGTATTCAGGACCTGCAGTGTAGATGGAAATGCATGAAAATCACAATGACATCCTGTTGAAATTTTAGAAAAATGACAATAAATAGAATATTTAATATATATATATATATATATATATATATATATATATATATATATATAATGAGAAGCACTACTAATGGATGATGCTTTGATTTTTCCTGCTGTTTTTTTAAACATTAGCAATGAGTCATACAGCATTACTGGTGTTTACATTTCATTATGACTGGGTCTCTTTTTTTCTAACTGAAAGGAGCCTTTCAATGTACATTCAGCTTTTCAGTCACCTGCCTGACTTTAATCTCCCAGTTCCTCCTTGGGTATCAAGTTTCTTCTAATCTCATTTACAGGATATTATTCCAAGGACCACTCACTTCCTTTCCTATAGTTACAACTCATTAATAAGTCATTTTCCAAAATATCATTATTGTAAGTTTTCATCATCTAATTCCAACTACTTTGAAAACATGGTTTCTCTTATACCTCCAGGTGTTACCTGGGTGGCAGGGAACAGATAAGCCAACATATCCATGCAATATAATTTCCTGTCTCTGGGAGAAATCACAGATGAATTAATAAACACTACAGAAGGAAGTAAATGCCAACAGAAGGAAGACTCTACTACACTTATGCTGGAGGAACAAAGAGAGGCAGTAGTATTATTGAGGCCAGGATTCCCTAAAAAAGCTGAAACCAGGCAGGACTGCCTAGCTGACAATGGAGCCATGTAGCGGACATAGTCTCTGTTGGAGATATCAACCGGGACAGAAAGAGAGGGTGCTGTGTGAATATCCTGGCTTCTCCCTCCCTCTAATCTTCTACCAGTGCTTCCCACTAGCTGGAATCAATTGGAAAACAGCCATAGCGGGAGAACAGGGGAAGCTTGAGAAATGAAGGGACTAGAGAAAAGGGGATTCAGAGAAATCATAACACTTGTCTCTAAATAGTCAAATGACTATCACTTGGGAGAGGGAATAAATTTATGTTCCATGGCACCACTGAAAACTTATATTTATCAAAGATCAACAGATAAGGAGTTAAGTAAAACAAATCTAAACTCAAAATAAGGAAGAATATTTGAATAAACAGAACTGCCTAAAAAGGGGAACAATTTGCCTTGAAAAGTGACAATCTTGGAGTCTATAACTTGTTAAATTTTTTTGGAATGTTTGAAATGAAATGTTTTCCTACAAGTTCTATATGATGCCATTAAAAGCCACAGAAAATTTTTGATAGGATCTAGGTAGTGGGTATATGGCTGTTCACTGTAAAATCTTGTGATTTTATTGCATGTTTGAAATTTCCTATAATGAAATGTTGAAAAACCATCACTGAAGTCGGCAAAACATAGGCTTACAAAGTGGGATCATGCCAGAACCGGTTTGGCTCAGTGGATAGAGAGTTGGCCTGCGGACTGAAGGGTCCCGGGTTCGATTCCGGTCAAGGGCATGTACCTTGGTTGCGAGCACATCCCCAGTGAGGGGCGTGCAGGAGGCAGCTGATCGATGTTTCTCTCTCACTGATGTTTCTAACTCTCTATCCCTCTCCCTTCCTCTCTGTAAAAAATCAATAAAACATATATTTAAAAAACAAACAAAAACAAAGTGGGATCATTTGTTCATAAATGTTTTATTCTCTGTTACTCGGTAACAAATTATTCCCAAAGTTAGCACTTAAAGCAGCAAACATATATCTCACAGTTTCTGAGGATCAGGAATCCAGGATCCGTTTAGCTGGATAGTTCTGGTTCAAAGTCTCTTATGATGTTTCAGTCAAGCTGGGCCAGCAGTCATCTGCAGGCTTGACTGGGAAGGATGCTCTTCCACACTCACTATTGTTGTTGGCAGGACATAGTTCCTCATAGGATGTTGGCTGAAGTCCTCAGTTATTTGCCAGGTTGACCTCTCCACTGGCTGTCTGAGTATTGTCCCAACATGGCAGCTGACTTCCCTCAGAACAAGTGATCTGAAAGACAGAGTATGAAGGAAGCTCCAGTATTTTTTATTAGTAGTATTACTGGAGGCCCAGTGCCCGGATTTGTGCACTGGTGGGGTCCCTTGGTCTGACCTGTGGGGATCAGTGGACCTCTGCACCGCCATAGCCCGGCCTTACCTGCCAGTTCATCAGGCTCCAGTCTGCTGTCCCCGTCAATCCCACACGAAGTAGTGCGTGAAGCGGCAGGTGGCCAGGGAGGAGCCGAGCCCAGACCAGGCACCACACCGCTCCCTCTCATCTCAGCCTGCTGTGCCCGTCCTAGGGTGATACCGGCTCGCCCATGACCACACAGCCACTGCTTGTCATCGCAGTTTCGCTCCTCATGTGGCACCAGAGAAGCAGCCGCGGGCTTGCGCCCAGTCAGTCTGGATACCAGTGTTGATCCCAGTCCCAGTCCAGATGGTGGAGAGGGTCGCGCTGCCACAGCTGCGTTCGCCAGCCAGCCATGAGCCCAGTGTCTGGCACCCATTGGTCAACTGAGCAGTGCTCCCACTGTGGGAGTACACTGACCACCAGCAGCAGCTCCTGGGTTGAGCGTCTGCCCCCTGGTGGTCAGTGAGCATCATAGCTACCAGCTGATCATCTGGTCATCCAGTCGTTGGGTCGTCCAGTTGCTTAGTCTTTTATATATATAGACTAGAGGCCCGGTGCACAAAAATTTGTGCACTCGGAGAGGGAGGGGGGGTCCCTCAGCCTGGCCTGTGCCCTCTCGCAGTCTGGGACCCCTCGGGAGATAACGACCTGCTGGCTTAGGCCTGCTCCCAGGTGGCAGAGGGCAGGCCCAATCCCTAGGTGCAGCCCCTGGTCGGGCTCAGAGCAGGGCCAATTGGGGAGTTGGGGCGTCGCCCCCTGTCATGCACAGAGCAGGGCCGATCAGGGGGTTGGGTCACCACACCCTGTCACACACAGAGCCGCAGGGCAATCAAGGGGTTGGGGAGCTCCCCCCTATCAGGCACAGAGCAGGGCTGATCAGGAGGTTGGGGCGCCTTCCCCTGTCACGAACAGAGCAGAGCAAATAGGGAGGTTGTGGCCCTGCCCCCTGTCACACACAGAGCCACAGGGCGATCAGGGGGTTTGGGCGCTGCCCCCTGTCACACTGATCCCGGTGCTGCGAGGCCTTGTGGCTCCGCTGATCCCAGGGCTGGGAGGCATATTACCCTTTTACTATATAGAATAGGGGCCTGGTGCATGGGTGGGGCTGACTGGTTTGCCCTGAAGGGTGTCCTGGACCAGGGTGGGGGTCCCCACTGGGGTGCCTGGCCAGCCTGGGTGAGGGGATGATGGCTGTTTGCAGCTGGTCACACACCCTTCAGGGTGGGGGCCCCCACTGGGGTGCCTGGCCAGTCTGGGTGAGGGGCTGAGGGCTGTTTTCAGGCTGACGGGTGACTGAAGCTCCCAACTGCTCCTTTTTTTCTTTTTTTTTTTTATTCTGGGCCAGCTTTAGCTCTGGCTGCAGCTCTGAGGCCTCTGCTGCTGAAAGCAGGTATCTGGTTTGTTTGCATTCTATAATCGAAACAATGTATAACTCCAGCTCTGAGATCCCGGCGAGCTGAAAGCAGGTTTCTGGGGTTTTGTTTAGCTTCTATATTTGTTACAATGTTTCAAACTGCAGGCTCAGAGGCCAGCAAGGCAGGCGGGGAACGTTGGTTTCCTCCGTCACTGAAGCAAGCAAGCCTCATGTTAGTTTCAAGCTGCCTGGTTGCCGGCCGCCATCTTGGCTGGCAGTTAATTTGCATATCGCCCTGATTAGCCAATGGGAAGGGTAGCGGTCGTACGCTAATTACCATGTTTCTCTTTTATTAGATAGGATTATTATTATTATTATTGTTACTAGAGGCCTGGTGCATGAAATTTGTGCACTGGGGGGGGGGCGGGGGGCCCTCAGCCCGGCCTGCATTCTCTTACAGACTGGGAGTCTTCAGGGGATGTCCAACTGATAGCTTAGGCTCGCTCCCCAAGGGGAGCAGCCCTAAGCCGGCAGTTGGACTTTCTTAGCGCTACTGCAGAGGCAGGAGAGGCTCCCACCACCACCACTGCACTCACCAGCTGTGAGCCCAGCTTCTGGCTGAGCAGCACTCCCCCTGTGGGAGTGCACTGACCACCAGGGGGCAGCTCTTGTGTTGAGCGTCTGCCCCCTGGTGGTCAGTGTGCGTCATAGTGACCGGTTGTTCTGCTGTTCAATCAATTTGCATATTAGCCTTTTTTTTTTTTTTAAACTTATTTTCTTCCTTCTGTAAGGTTTTTTTTTTTTTTTTTTTTTTTTAATATATTTTATTGACTTTTTACAGAGAGGAAGGGAGAGAGATAGAGAGTTAGAAACATCGATGAGAGAGAAACACCGATCAGCAGCCTCCTGCACATCTCCCACTGGGGATGTGCCCGCACCCAGGTACATGCCCTTGACCGGAATCGAACCTGGGACCTTTCAGTCCGCAGGCCAACGCTCTATCCACTGAGCCAAACCGGTTCCGGCATTAGCCTTTTATTGTATAGGATTATTTTGTTGTTAATCCACACCCAAGGATATTTTTCCCATTGATTTTTAGAGTGAATGTAAGAGAGGGAGGGAGGAGAAAGAAAGAGCGAGAGAGAAAGAGAGAGATCCATCAGTTGCCTCCTTCACAAGCCTTGACCAAGGCAGGGATCAAATCTGCAACCCAGGTTTGTGCCCTTGACTGGGAATTGAACCCATGACCCTTTGTGCTCGGGCCGACACTCTATCTACAGAGCCACACCTGCCAGGGTGGAAGCCACAATATTAGACCTCTCAGTGAAAATAAAAGTATATACCAAGATTCTGGGAAGATGGCAGTAATGGTTATGGTGGCATAGCTTTTAGAGATTCTCAAATTCCCCCACAAAAATGTAATGATTAGATAGCAAAACTCAAAACTCTTGAACAATATTTACCACAAAACTAGGTGACCAAGTATCCCATAAACCTGAAATTACAAGCATGTAGGGAACAAACCACCAAGAGCTACTGTCATCCATGTAAGAAAAAAAGGTAGAGGGAAACAATGAGGTACTTGACAGCCCTAAGAAGAAAACCCTAAAATAGCTAATAGGTATTCACTAGAAAGTGTTAAGGGCAAACCCCACTAGCAAGGATCTCACAGTATGAAAGTCTATATAGACTGGAGCAGGTTAGAACCTATACTCTAGGAAATAACCAACCATGGCTCCTTTCCAGGATAGGGTCCCACACTGGGAAGAAACTGCTAGAAATGAAATAAAAAATGAGCAGGTCAGGGCGAACAAGAAAAAAGGAAGGAAGCATTCCAGATGAAAGTGGGGCAGGAAAATAGAGCCAGGAAATCTCATAAACCACCTTTGTTTTAACATTATACAAAAACAACAAAAGAGGGAGCTCTGCGATGTTTAAAAAAAGATAATCAAACCAAGCCTCCTTCCAAAATTTTAGGACTACCAATTTCACATAAATATGGGCAATAGAAATCCCATATTTGAATTTGCTACTCAAATCCCTGACAAGCTTATAATAAAAAATAGAAAGAGAGAGAGAGAAAATAATGAGCAGAATCACATCCCAATGGAATCATGCTGGAAAGAAATACTGAAAAAAAATATTAACATGCTAATGTACTGTTGCACAAATTACTAAAAGGCATCAAGAATATGCCCTGACTGGTTTGGCTCAATGGATAGAGCGTCAGCCTGTGGACTCAAGGGTCCCAAGTTCAATTCCAGTCAAGGGCATGTACCTCGGTTGCGGGCACATCCCTAGCAGGGCGTGTGCAGGAAGCAGCTGATCGATGTTTCTCTCTCATTGATGTTTCTAGCTCTCTATCCCTCTCCCTTCTTCTCTGTAAAAAATCAATAAAATATATATTTAAAAAAAGAATATGAAAGCACGAGCTGGTGCCATTTGGTGGCTCAGCCCATCTGGTTTTCCAGATGACCTAATAAATTCATAGTTCTTTACCCTTAAAAAAAGAATATCAAAAAACATATGTCAACATTAGAAATATTCAGAAATGATGTGACAGAACAACAACAACAAAAAGAATTAGAAATACAAAAAATTTAAAACCATTTAAGAAGAAAAGACTAAACTAGAATGAACCCAAGAGCAAATGAACTCAGTGTAAGAAAAAGAAGATGAAAAGGAAGAGCATTCTTTGAATAAAAAAGAAATGAATAAAACTAAGTAATTTCAGAGAAAGTTGTAAATATTGAAGACTAAATGAAGCTTAAAAAGATTATAGTATGTAGTAGATTAAATATCGTTCGCATATTTATTCCTCTCCATCTAACTACTTCTGTATTCCTATCAAATTCAAGCATTCACCATCTCCCACTTGAATCAAAGTAAGAGTTTTTATCCAAGTCATCCTCATACTATTCTTGTCATCATTTCAGTCCATCCTCCAATTTACAGATGATCTAAAATCTACATTTCTGATTATCTTAGTTTCATATTCATAATTCTTCAATGGTTTCCCACAGTCTATAGCAGTGATGGCGAACCTATGACATGCGTGTCAGAGGTGACACGCGAACTCATTTTTTTGGTTGATTTTTCTTTGTTAAATGGCATTTAAATATATAAAATAGCCCTGACCGGTTTGGCTCAGTGGATACAGCATCGGTCTATGGACTGAGGGGTCCCAGGTTCAATTCCGGTCAAGGGCATGTACCTTGGTTGCGGGCACTTCCCCAGTGGGGGGTGTGCTGGAGGCAGCTGATCGATGTTTCTCTCTCATCTATGTTTCTGACTCTCTATCCCTCTCCCTTACTCTCTGTAGAAAATCAATAAAATATATTTTAAAAAATATATATATATATATATATAAAATAAATATCAAAAATATGTCTTTGTTTTACTATGGTTGCAAATATCAAAAAAATTCTATATGTGACACCGCACCAGAGTTAAGTTAGGGTTTTTAAAATGCTGACATGCCGAGCTCAAAAGGTTCGCCATCACTGGTCTATAGCATAAAACCCAAACACACAAGGCATGTCCTTAATTCCCCTTCCTTTGGTGGTGCACTTAGATTTCTTTGGGGAATTACCTTTCCCCCACTGTGAGCAGTGTTGGTAGGACAATTAATCAGAGTGCCCTACACGGTTGGGTCCAGGATATGAGGTCAATTATAGTCTCTCCAGATTTTGAACCCTGAGTAAAACTATGCAGGGATAGAAAAATGTATTGGCGATCACTCACTCTGACAGACATTTGGGTAGTTCCTGCTGCCTAGGGTTCTACAGCTGCCCTTGATCCTATTTCCAAACCTAGCTCTCCAGCTTTCCCATCAATTCTGAGAGTTACTCATCTTTCCAATAAATTCTCTTCTTGTTTACATTAGCCAAGTCAGTACTTTTGTTTATGACCAAAAAACTGTAACAGGCACAAGGGCACTATATTCCAGCCTTACCTCTCACCATCACATACTATATGTTTTCCTCTCTGTAATAGTGAACTCCTTGTAGTTCTCTTACCCAAAACACACCTTTACCCTACCTCTTAAGAAGCCCATTGACACACACCTCAGTTATAGGCCAAGTGCTATGTCCTCTCCAAGGCTATTCTACCTTCCCTGTCTGGCCCCAATCCCCCTAACCAATACACTGTACACTCTGAACATAACTATTGTTTCTATTTTAATTTTTTGTACATGTCTCCCACTAGACTAAGTTTTTTGAGAAGAGGGACTGTCTCTTTTCTTTGCTTTTTTAAAATAGGGTGGACACAATAGTGGAATAATCGTCAACCCTTATAAAATACTTACTTTGGTTTAAATAGATTTTAGAGAGAGAGAAAAGGGAGAGGATTCGAGAGATAGAAAAATCAATGAGAGAGAGAGAGAGAGAGAGAGAGAGAGAGAGAGAGAGAGACATTGATCAGATGCCTCCTGCACATCCTGTACTGGGGATGGAGTCCACAACCTGGGCATGTGCCCTGACCAGGAATTGAACCCTGACCTCTTGGTTCATGGGTCAACACTCAACCATGGAGCCACTCTGGCCGAGCAAGACTGTGTCTTTTTACCTCTGATTCTCCATGCCAGCACCTGGCTCCAAAAAGGGGCTTCAAAATACAGTGGGGTCTTGACTTACGAGTGTCCCGACTAACGAGTTTTTCGAGATATGAGCCATCTCTTGGCCGATTTTTTGCTTTGAGTTGCGAGCTAAAATTCGGGTTACGAGCCAGCTTCAGATACCCCACCGCTAGTTGGCACAGCAAATGTCACAGTGAACACCACAACATCAGCCCAGCATCACGTGTCTCACTCGTTCACTTTTTGATTTGACATACGAGTAATTTGAGTTACGAGTTCCGTCACGGAACGAATTAAACTCGTAAGTCAAGGCCCCACTGTAGTTGCTAATGAAGGCACAAATGAAGTCTACTATGTAAGACACTGCAGTGAAGCAGCTTTACAGCCACAGTTCAGTATTCTCTATTTTAAAGGCAAGTATGAGTACGTGCTCCTCATACACATTATATTTTCATTTACTTTTTATTTCTTTTAAGATCACTTTCTAAAAGAAAAAAGAGAGAGAGAGAGCTGAAGAAGGGTTTCCTTTCCTCTATATTGATTTTTCTATTTCAATAGCTTCTCGAAAAACAAACCATGGATGGCATCCCAACAAGTTACACAATAATCAACAGAACTTCTCTCTCTTCTTTCCCTCATTCCTGGAACTTGCAGATTTGGCATTTCCTAAGGGATGTTTTCATTAGAATTTGTTTCCATTACACAGATTTTTATTTAAAACATTCAGGGTTTGGCCATCAGGTGGCTTTCAAGTTATAAACAAAAATGTACTTTGGGGAATTTGAGAACTCCAGAATGTGGAAGTATCTCATGCAAATCAGAGAAGCTACTGTTGCCATGTGGAGAGATCAGCAGCCTTAAGTTTAAGTTACTGGCCCTCCCGGTTTATATCACAGTTAAATGCCTTTCATCAACTGTTCCATATCTAGCAGTTTATACTCTAGTTCTTTGAGGAAAATGAGGGGGGAGGGGTTAAAATATTAAAAGTGGATACCTCTGGGGAAAATTCCTGAGGCTGGGAAAGAATGGGGGAGAGGGATATTTATTTTCATTAATATTTATTAATCCCTTGTGTACTATTTATTTTATAACCATGTGCATGTATTACTGTTTCTTCTTAAATTTTGATTAAATTTTATCTGGCTATATTAGCAACATATACTTGCTTCTTCTGTTCATTGATAGCATTTAACAAAATGCTATAATTCTATTATTGCCCCTATGCACATGAGATCAGTGGCTTCCAAATGCTTTTAAAATAAACTTTATTGATGTGGTTTATGCACAATAAAATATGTGTACAGTTCAATGAGTTTTGATGAACATGGGCATCAGGATTAACTACCACAACAATCAAGATACAGGACATTCATATCACCTGAAAAAATTCCCTTGTGTCCCTCGCCCCAAGCAACCACTGACCTGCCTTCTATCACCATAGATGAGGTTTGTTTTTACTGGAGTTTCATGTAATGTAATAGCACTCTGGACTCTTTTGCATCTGGCTTATTTTGCTCAGCAAAAGTTTTTGAGAATTATCCATGTTGTGTGCATCATGGTTTATCCCTTTTTATTGCTGAGTACTAGTAGATTATTTATTTATCCATTTGCCTATTGTTGGGAAATTTGTACTCCAGTTTAGGGCCACTGAGAATTAAGCCATCATGATCATGGTACGTCCCCTGCCTGGTAAGTCTGACTGTCTAACCACTATGCTGTACACTTGAAACTAATACAAAATAATATTGAATGCAAAGTGTAATTGAAAAATAAAACTTAAAAAAAAGGAGAAGAAAGCCATCATGAGCATTTGTGTCCAAGTGTTTGTGTAAATACATGTTTTCATTACTCTTGGAATAAATTCCTAGGAGTGGATTATGGGGTGATAAATTCATAAGAAATAGACAGTCTTCTAAAGTGGTTGTGTATTTTATAGTTCTGGTTGCTCCACATGCTGAAACCCTTGGTATTGCCAGTCTTTCAATTAAAAAAATAAACTTCATTAATGCATAAACACATAGGAGTTGAATTTCTGGATGGTATGGTAAGTGAATATTGAACTTTTAAGAAATAGCCAGGTTATAACCTGGGCTAGCTCTTTTTGATTTGCCATCCTCTTTAGGAAATCAATAAAAATATATTTTTAAAAAACAAAAAATTGTTGGTAGCTGTTGAGATAATCAAATGGTCTTTTTCCTTTATTCTATTAATATGATGCATTACATTTTCATGTTAAACCACACTTGCATTGCTGGAATAAACTTCATTTGGTCATTAAGTATTATCCTTTTTCCATGATTCTGGATCCCATTTGCTAATATTTTGTTAAGGACTTTTATATCTATTTTCACAAGTGATATTCGTCTATAGTTTTCTTGAAATGTCATTTTCTGGTTTTGGTATTAGGGTAATGATGGCCTTATAAAGTTAGTTGGGAAGTGACCCCTCCTTTTTTATTTCCTGGAATAATTGTTATTAGTGTTTCCTAGATAGAAATTCACCAGTAAAGCTATCTTGGTACAAAGTTTGTTTCAGGAAAGGTTTTAAATTATGAATTCAATTGTTTAATTGATTTAGGGCTATTCAGGTGTTCTATTTCTTCTTGAATCAGTTTTGGTAATTTGTGTTTCAATGATTTTTGTCTATTTCGACTGTTTTTCAATTTGTGGGTATAGAATTGTTAAAGTAGCCCCTTGTTATCATTTTAATATATACTAGAGGCCCAGTGCATGAAATCGTGTACCGGAGGGGTCCCTCTGGGTGGCCTGCAGGGATTGGGCTGAAACCCTCAGTCTAACGCTGCCTGTAGCTCCTACATGCTGCTCCTGCTCATCCTGGCCCCACTGTGCCTACTGCGGGCTCCTGCCCAATCAATCCCGATCCAGAGAGGCTCTCACTGCCACAGCAGTTCTCACCAGCCATGAGCCCTGTGTCTGGCGCCCTCACAAGGGGAATGGCCTGCGGTATTGGGCTGAAACCAGCTTTCTGTCATCCCCCGAATGGTCCTGGATTGCGAGAGGGTGCAGGCCAGGAGGAGGGACCCCACTGGTGCATGATTGGGCTGAGGAGGGACCACAGGATGGCTCCAGGGCGTGTCCAGCCCATTTCACTCAGTCCAGATTGTCCAGACCCCAGCAGCAAGCTAAACTACTGGTCAGAGCATCTTCCCCCTGGTGGTCAGTGCATGTCATAGCGACTGGTCGACAGGTTGACTGCCCCATGGTGGTCAGTGCACGTCATAGTGAGTGGTTGAGCAGCCTTAGCATATCATTAGCATATTATACTTTGAATGGTTGTTCGGTTGTTCTGCTGTCCGGTCTATTTGCATATTACCCTTCTATTATATAGGATAGTTTCTGTAAAGATAATCTCTCTTGGATTCCTGATATTGGTAATTTGTGTCTTTTTTCCCCTCTTGGTCTGTATGGTTAAACTTTAAAGGCTTAGCAATTTCATTAATCTTTTCAAAGAACCAGGTTTTGGTTTTATCATTTTTCTCCATCTACTTTTAATTTTGTTTCCATTCTTATCATTATTCATTCACCTCCTACTTACTCCAAGTTTACTCTTCTTTTTCTACCTTAAGGTGCAGGCTGAGATCACTGGTTTTAGATCTTATTTTATTGTATCAGTATATAAATTTCCTTTTACGCTTATCTTTGTTGTTATTGTTGTTAATCCTCACCTGAGGATATTCTTTCCACTGATTTTCAGAGAGAATGGAAGGGAGGGGAAGAGACAGACAGAAACAAGATGTGAGAGAAACAATTCACCAATTGGTTGCCTCCAGCATGCTCCCAGGCTGGGGTTTGTGCCCTTGACTGGAATGGAACCATTGACCCATTAGTCTGAGGGCCAAATGCTCTAACCACTGACCCAAACCGCCTAGGGCCTTCTATGCTTATCTTGAGCTGATTTTACTGCAACCAACAGTAAAAGCACACATGCCCCAGGCCTACAAATGAGAAAAGTTTCACAGAACAATACTTTTTCTTAATATGTGCAATGTACTCTGATATTTTCTATTCTGTGGTTTAAGAAATGCTGTTCATGACTGATTAAACTGAAGCACAGTTTAGACTTTTTTTTGCAATAACATGTTATTTTAAATTGGTTGCTCATTATGCTCTCATTACAATTTAACAGCACTTCCTGTTTGAAGAGGTCTTATAAGCCAAAAGCTCAAATCCTATGAGTATGTAGAATAAACTATATTAAACTTTATCTTAGGGTGAACCTAGCAATTTAGCTAAGATTCTTATTTTATATAACAATGTAATTTTCTATGCTATTCCTGATGAGAGCTCTGAAGATATTTATCATGAGTATATTAGACTTTGGTTTTATTTTAGTGTTTCTATAGTTAAATATTTTACCCATAATATTGTCCTTAACTTAGATATCAGAGATTCAAATATTCCCAATATTTATGTTTTCATTAACCACCATAGTATTCAATGCAAGTAAGCTACAGAAAATGACAAGAAACCTTTAGATTTATGGATGAAGACTTTTGAAAGCCAAAAAAGTATACCATGCCACACAAGATAAAAATCTAATGCTGTCAATGGTGCATCATTACCACAAAAATTAGTGGCAGGCATATAATTTACTAAGTTTATTGTAAAATAACTTAGCAAGAGCTATAAAACTTCTATAGAAACCAAAACAAGAAAACTTCTTTGACCTGTTATTTCTATTTCTGGAATTTCATTCTAACGAAATGATTTAAAACATGGGGAAAACTTTTAAGTAAGCTTTGAAAAAAGCATAAAGTAAGGAATTGAAAACCATCTCAAAATGCCAAAATACAGTTAAATAAACTGTACTGCCTCTTCTAAGAAATATTTTGTAGTCATTAAAAATCTTTACAGCCGAAACCGGTTTGGCTCAGTGGATAGAGCGTCAGCTTGCGGACTGAAAGGTCCCAGGTTCGATTCCGGTCAAGGGCATGTACCTGGGTTGCGGGCACATCCCCAGTAGGAGATGTGCAGGAGGCGGCTGATCGATGTTTCTCTCTCATTGATGTTTCTAACTCTCTATCTCTCTCCCTTCCTCTCTGTAAAAAATCAATAAAATATATTTTAAAAAAAATAAAAATAAAAAAATAAAAATCTTTACAAAGATTGTGTAACAGTATAAGAAAATATTCATAAGGCGGGATATATATTGTTATGCCCAGATTTCAGGATCCCCAAGAGGCCACACCAGGGAGCCAGCCGCGTCTGATGCAAAAGCAAAGAGTCTTTTATTCAAACTCGGGCTTGGCTCCCCTACCCTCCTTACTGACGCAGCAGCAAGTGGCAGAGAGACCCAGCCCTGTGGGGAGAGGGGTTTTATAGTAAGGGGAGGAGAGAGGACTGTGGGCCCTGCCGATTGGCCAGGCGCAAGTCGGTGCCTTGTTACACAGGATGTGGTCGTATCTATGGCGCGCACTTCCCTTGATTATCATTGATTAGTTTAAAGAAATCCTAGGTGTGGCTAGCAGAGGCTTGGACTTCTTCCGGAAAGGAGCTCTTTGCTGAGCACATGGCTCTGCCCCAAAATGGAGGATTCAGGGCAAGATGGAGGGCGTAGCCCTCGCCCTTTCATATATATGCATGTATGATTACAACCATGTAGGGGGAAAAACACCTATGCATAACACTGGAATCAACAAAAATGTTACCTTATTGCCAGGTTAGAGAAATAAGAGTAATTTTTCTTATTGTCCATATTTTCCAAATTCTACTTAATAGCATATGAATTTTAAATAAAACATCTAGCCCTAGCTGGTTTGGCTCAGTGAATAGAGTGTCAGCCTGCAGACTGAAGGGTCCCAGGTTGGATTCCTATCAAGGGCATGTTAACATAAAAAACCATTGAAACCTGTAAAGGATTTTGTGAGTTTATTTGAACTTCAATGAATTGAGATAATGCTCCGGAGAATGGCGGGTTACATTTGTATGTATACATTGTAATCAAAGGAAAGGGACCTAGGTGGGTTACATGAAATCCATTGGTGATAGACTAGAGAGGTGGGAGAAAGCATCAGGTTGGGAGGGGGGGAGGGCGGGAACCCCTGGGATTGGATAAAAAGTAAAATGATAGACACATATTTAGGTGTGTGCAGGAACAATTAACATGATAATGAAGGCCCTGACCGGTTTTGCTCAGTGGATAGAGCCTCGGCCTGCAGACTGAAAGGTCCCAGGTTCGATTCCAGCCAAGGGCATGTACCTGGGTTGTGGGCACATCCCCAGTAGGAGGTGTGAAAAAGGCAGCTGATCGATGTTTTTCTCTCATCGATGTTTCTAACTCTCTATCCCTCTCTCTTCCTCTCTATAAAAAAAATCAATAAAATATATTTTTAAAAAAAACAACAAAAAAAACACCAAACAAACAGGATAATGAAGGAATTTGTGGTATCTGTCCTGGCGCCCAGCACATTAGGTTGTGCCCCAAGGGGTCCAGAAAAAGGGAAGTTACAAATTACCCAGACATTTCAAAGGGTATGTTATTATAGATGCAAAAAGACAGATAGGCTCAGTTAAGGTAAAGATTGACCTTGTCAGTGAAGATACCGGCCTAGGATGTAACTACCCACCATGACTGCTTTTAGTTAAAGTTTAATTTCAGACCATCCTTTGTGGTTACTTTAGGTCTCTGAGTTTGCAAGACTGCCATGCAGGCCTCCCCTGAGCTTGTCAGGTTAGCATGTGGCCCCTTTCGTCAACAGGCACATGCCTGGGTTGCAGGCTCTATCCCCAGTAGGGGGCGTGCAGGAGGCAGCCGATCAATGATTCTCTCTTCATCATTGATGTTTCTCTCTCTCTCTCTCTCTCTCTCTCTCTCCCCCTCTCCCTTCCGCTCTGAAATCAATAAAAATATTTTTTAAAATCTATTAAATATGCTAGTTGTTAGGATTATAAAAAGGAAAAATACATGATGTAAAAAGCACTTTTAACTGTATTTACTGTATAGTAGTGATTATATTTCAGATATGTGTGTATGTGGAGAGAGAATGAGAAAATTGAAAGAAAATACCAAAATGCTAGGAAGGGTTGTATAATGTGGGATGATAGTTAAATCTTTTTTCTCTTTTTATTTTCTAAATTTTAAGTAAGGTATTTTATTTTTATAACTGTATAAATACCTTTTAAAAATGTTTTTACTTATTTCAGAGAGAAGAAGGGAGAGGAAGAGTCAGAAACATCAATGATGAGAATCATCTATCCCAGTGATGGCGAGCCTATGACACGCGTGTCAGAGGTGACACACGAACTCATTTTTTTGGTTGATTTTTCTTTGTTAAATGGCATTTAAATATATAAAATAAATATAAAAATATAAATCTTTGTTTTACTATGGTTGCAAATATCAAAAAATTTCTATATGTGACACGGCACCAGAGTTAAGTTAGGGTTTTTTAAAATGCTGACACGCCGAGCTCAAAAGGTTCGCCATCACTGATCTATCCACTGCCTCCTGCAATCCCTCTCCTGGGGATCAAACCGCAACTCAGCCAAGTGCCCTGACCAGGAATCAAATCGTGACCTTCTGGTTCATGGGTGGACGCTCAACCACTGAGCACACCAGTGGGGCTATAAATGCCTTTTTGATAAGTATTCTTAGCTATTCGCCCCCAAGCACCCTAGGTTTGCCCTAGGCCTCATCTCAGTTTGCTGTTGGCACTTACCTTGTGTCAAAACAATGAGACACACCAATAGTGAGTTAAAATTCTATTGTGTTAAGATTTATCGAGCCCACAGCCAGACTGGAGGCAAAGCTGCTGCAGTGATTTTTCTTACTATAGTTGAAAGAACATTTAATGGACCAAGTAGCAAGAAACACTGGTTCTATTCCCTGTGGTGCATTTTTGTTCAAGGAAGTCATTTATCTCTGTTTTCTAAATCCCAAACTAAAAAGGTCAGATTATTTGTAAGAATCTCTAATTGTAGTTCATGTATGGGAAGGTCAGACTTGAGTAGGATTCAGGAAATTTTTGTAGACTAAAGCAAAACCCCAAGAGTTTGAGAAAGCAGGCAGTACGGTTTATGAGCTCTCAACTAGAAAAATACAGTCAGTAAAGAACTCGAGCCCTAACCAGTTTGGCTCAGTGGATGGAGCTTTGGTCTGCAGACTGAAGGGTCCTGAGTTCGATTCCGGTCAAAGGCATGTACCTTGGTTGCAGGCACATCCCCAGTAGGGGGTGTGCAGGAGGAAGCTGACCAATGTTTCCCTCTCATCAATATTTCTAACTCTCTATCCCTCTCCCTTCCTCTCTGTAAAAAAAAACTCAATATGTTTAAAAAAAAAAAAAAAGAACTCAACTATGGGTTGGGATAAACACCCAGCATTTCCCCAAATTCTGGGCAAAATTTAGATATCTGAGTAATGGTACAGAGTACTAGCAACAGGGCTTGAACAACCTAGAGATTTTTTACACTCTATCCAGCAAAGGACAGGTAGGATCTGACAGTACATATGGAATTTAGGTAGGCACTTTACACTAGATAAGGATGTGGAGAAAAATGCAATTTCAGGACTATGAGTGTTTCTCTGACAAAATACTGTAATGAAACCCAAGGATTCATTTAGTCTGGGAGTCAAAATACTGTGTTGCCTCCCGCAGGAGCCCTTACTGACAACACAGGTACATGCCCTTGACTGGGAATTGAACCCATGATGCTTGGGTTTGAGGGCTGATGCCCTAACTACTGACCAACACTAGCCTTAATTAATCTTAACCTTAGACTAGATCTGAGCTCTGGAGTTTGGAAGGGCATAGCTCTGCTTTCAGTGAAATTCATAATTGAATCAGCTGGTGCAGACAAGGATGTTCCTAATCATAGCTTGTCCCTAAGTGAAATAAATAATAGAGACCTGTAAAAATATAATTACATATTTCTAAACTGGACTCTGAACCTATAAATCCAGACATATTCCAATTTATTTACCCTGACCCAATTAAAAAATGTAAGAGATGCCGGAACCGGTTTAGCTCAGTGGATAGAGCGTCAGCCTGCGGACTGAAAGGTCCCAGGTTCGATTCCGGTCAAGGGCATGTACCTGGGTTGCAGACACATCCCCGGTGGGGTTGTGCAGGAGGCAGCTGATCGATGTTTCTCTCTCATCGATGTTTCTAACTCTCTGTCTCTCTCCCTTCCTCTCTGTAAAAAATCAATAAAATATTTTTTTTTTTTAAAAGAAAGAAATGTAAGAGATAACCTAATGTAAAAACAGGTTTACTGGTTATTGTACACAAAAGAATGTGAGCAACTTACAAGTATCCTATCTAATAAAAGACAAAAAGGGTAATTGACCGTACCTTCGCTACGCTTCCCATTGGCTAATCAGGGCAATATGCAAATTAACCACCAACAAAGATGGCAGTTAATTTGCATACTAGTCTTCAGGTACGTTTGGCTTCGCTCCACTACTTGGAGACTAGTATGCAAATTAACTGCCATCTTTGTTGGTGGTTAATTTGCATACTAGTCTCCAAGTAGTGGAGCGAAGCCAAACGTACCTGAAGCCTGCCGAGCAGCGGAGCCTTACAGCCCCGGGATCAGCGGAGCCACGAGGCCTCACGCCCCTGGGATCAGCGGAGCCGGGAGGCCTCACCACCCCGGGATCAGCGGAGCCGCGAAGCCTGATGGCTGGGGCGGGGGGCTCTGTCCAGAGCCCAGCCAGAGCGAAGGCCTGGGTCCCGGGTGCAAGAGAAAAACTGGTGCCAGCAGCCAAGGAAAGGGAAGGCCTATTGCACGAATCTCTTCGTGCAACAGGCCTCTAGTCCATATAAAAAAAGCCTAAGCAACCATTACGGCTGAACAAGCAGAATGATTTGTCACTATGATGCACACTGACCACCAGGGGGCAGATGCTCGACACAGGAGCTGACCCTGGTGGTCAGTGTACTCCCACAGGTGGAGTGCTGCTCAGCCAGAAGCTGGGCTCACGGCTGGCTGGTGAGTGCAGCAGTGGTGACAAGAGCCTCTCCCGCCTCCATGGCAGCGCTAAGGAGCAGCGAGCCAACCAGTAAGGAGCTTGCCGCTAAGAAGCAGCAAGCTGAGCGGTAAGGAGCGAGCAGGCAGGCAGTAAGGAGCGAGGGATCCCCGACTGTGAGAGGAATGTCCGACTGCCAGCTTAGGCCCAATCCCCCAGGCCTAAGCCAGTCCTCAGTCAGGCCTAAGCCAGCAGTCGGACATCCCCCGAGGGGTCCCAGACTGTGAGAGGGCACAAGCGGGGCTAAGGGTGCCCCCCCCCCATCCCCAGTGCACGAATTTCATGCACTGGGCCTTTAGTCAATATAATAAAAGGCCTGGTACAAGCTGCCTTCCTTTCAGCCTAGAAAATATACCAATTCCAAGCTAATAGAGTAGAATCAAACTTCATGTTTACATAACAGACATACTCAAAGGAAGCCCTAGCTTTATTAGAAAATAGACAAAATCTCCTAAAAGTAAATGGACTGAAATTAAAACTGGGATAGTGCTTCTGATAATAACATTAACTATTGTTTGTTTATGACATAAGACAGACAAAACTTTCAAAATTCAAAAACAGTTAATATTTTTTCAGCTTTATTGAAGTATAATTGACAAGTTAAATATTTTGAAAAGGTAAAAGAGCCCTGGCCAGGTTGCTCAGTTGGTTAGAGTGTTGCCAAGGTTTCGGGTTCAATCCCCCATCAGGGCACATACAGGAATCAACCGATGCATGCACAAATTGGAATAACAAAATAATGTTTTTTTCTCTCTCCCTTCTTCTCTCTCTAAATTAATTAATAATTTTTAAAAAGAATTATGGGGCATAAAAAAAAAAGAAAGAAAAGGCAAAAAGAACTAATAAAGTTGTCAGGTACCAATTATTTTTAAACTTATAGGTAAGAGTTTTACCAACACTCTTCAAACCAAAAAACACAACAAAATTTTAAAAGTATAGATTTTTCAAGATATTAAACCCAAGATTTCTCCCTTCTTCAAATCCTCTAAATTCAAATTATGAGAAATAATTCACTCTGGCCACTGGGAACATTTCTTCTGCCCAGTGACATAATCAGAAAATTTATTTCTTCTATTATTTAACTTATTCACTCCCAGGAATAAGCAAGAGGATATAATTTCCGCAGAAGCCTATGACCGAGGCATAATTAAATTTATAATATGAGAAATTTAGCTCTAGCCTGTTTGGCTCAGTGGATGGAGTGTCAGTCTGCAGACCGAAAGGTACCAGGTTAAATTCCGGTCAAGGGCACATGCCTATGTTGCTGGCTCAATCCCCAGTAGGGGGTGTGCAGGAAGCAGCCAATCAATAATTCTCTCTCATCATAGATGTTTCAGTCTCTCTCTCCCTCTCCCTTCCTCTCTCTGAAATCAATAAAAATATTTTTAAAAAAGAAAAGAAATTTAAGCACTTAGGAAAGTCCTGATGGTAGGGGAAAATGAGCCACTTTTTGGCCTAAAGAACAAATTTTAGATCTCTAAGGCAGATTTGAAGAAGAATTTATCCAGGAATCAGTATCCTCCAAAGCTGGACAGGGAGGAAGTGTGGGAAACACTGCTTTTCTAAAAGGATGAAAGGTGTCACTCAGAGTCATTCTGGTTTCCTGAGGAAGGGAAGGAGACACTGAGACATCTTGTTTTGTGCGTTTTAGATCTTCCTTGTTTTCCACCATTAGTAGCTGTTCTATCTCCTCTTTCAGAGATAAACTTGCTTGAAATTCCTGTTTGGGTATCATAAGGTGTTCTTTCTGGCCTATTCTCTGGTCCTCCAACCCCTCTGATTCAGGGCAAACGACTTTGTTACTGGAATCCTCATGGACTTCCTGCTCTATGTGAGGTAAATGTGGAGGCTCTGTTGTAATTTGTTTACTCTCAGCTTCTTCTTTCAGCAAATTTACATTCTCATGAGATGTAAAACTTGGAGCTTTATCTAGCCTAGATTTTTCACAAAGTAAGACACCCCTTACTTTTTCCTCTTTCTTTGCTGTCTCTGTCACGGATTTCTTTGGATGTAGCAGTGTCCTTATGAGGAGGCCCTGTGCATTCATCCTGTATTCTTTTGCAGCTCTCTCTCTGCGCTGCTTCTGGAAGTCCCTGAGTTGAAGCAGTTCCTCTGGAAGTTCCATACACGTAGGCTAAGAAAAGAAATTGAACACAAATCTATAATTAAACTTCTGATCATGCCTTCAAATCACTTCTACTATACTTAACAGTATTTGGCAAGTGAAGTTCTATCCAAATGTATTCTTATAGTACCCTCTAGTGTCTTTAACTGTAATAGTACTACTTTTCAAGTAACAAATATTTTGAATCCAGTTTCGTGTGTGTCTTTGTGTGTGTATGTATCAGGATTATACAGTGAGCCCAGCTGGTGTGGCTCAGTGGTTGAGCGTCGACCTATGAACCAGGTGGTCACGGTTCAATTCTTGGTCAGGGCACATGCCCAGGTTGTGGGCTTGATCCCCAGTAAGGAGTGTGCAAGAGGCAACCAATCGATGATTCTCTCTCATCATTGATCTCTCTCTCTCTCTCTCTCTCTCTCTCTCTCTCTCTCTCCTCTCTGAAATCAATAAAAAAAAATTTTTTTTAAAGAAATAGAAAATGCCCTCTTTGTTGCAGGAGGTAAATAATTTTCCCAGGTTGCCTGCCTTTGCCTTTGTTCACTATCTTTTCGCCATACAAAAAAATTGTAAGTCAAATTTATTAAATTTTTAAGAGTTCTGAGTATGTATTTGTTGCATAGAAAAACACATACACCTACAACTCCATAGCAAAAGAGCAAATAATCCAAATAAAAAATGAGCAAAGAGCCTGGCCGGGAGGCTCAGTTAGTTGTCCCGTACACCAAAAGGTTGTAGGTTTCATGTAGGTTTCATTCCAGGTCAGGGCACATACCTTGGTTTCAGGTTCAATCCCAGTCTGGGAAGCAACTGATCTATGTCTCTTTCTTCTCTCTCTCTCTCTCTCTCTCTCTCTCTCTCAAATCAATAAAACATATCCTTGGATGAGGATTTTTAAAAAATGAACTAAAGACCTGAATTGACATTTTCCCAAAGAAGCATTCAAATGGCCGTAAGTATATGAAAAGATGCTCTGATAACACTAATCATCAGGAAAATGCAAATCAAAACCACAATAAGATATCACCTCATACCTGTTAGGATAGCTATTATAAAAAAGATAAGAGATAATAGTGCTTGGGGGGGAGTGGTATGTGGAGAAAAGGGAATTCTCATACAGTGTTCATGGGAATGTAAATTGGTATAGCCATGATCAAAAGCAGTATGGCAGTTCCTCAAAAAATTAAAACTAAAATTACCATATGGTTCAGCAATCCCACATCCAGTATATATCCAAAGGGAATAAAATCACTGTCTTGAAGAGATATCAGCAATCTTGTTAACACTGCATTATTCACAATAGCTAAGACATGGAAACAACCTAAGTGTCTATCAAGGGATGAATGAATTAAATAGATGTGTCTATATGTACATACAATGAAAAGAAGGAAATCCTGCCATTTGTGACAATGTGGATGAACATGGAGGGTATTGTGCTAAGTAAAATAAGCCAGACAGAGAAAGACAAATACTGTATGCTATTACTTAAATGTGTGGAATCTTTAAAAAAAAGCTAAATTTTATAGAAGCAGAGAATAGAATGGTGGTTGCCAGGAGTTGGGGGAAATGGAGAGATAGTTCAAAGGGTACAAACTTTCAGTTATAAGTAGTTTCTAATTAATGTACAGCATGGTTATTTATTATAGCTAATAATTCGATATTGTATACTTGAAATTTGCTGAGAGTAGATCTTAAGCATTCTCAGCATACATACACACTAAGTAACAATGTGAGATAAGGATGTGTTAATTATCTTGATCTCAGAAGCATTCCACCAACGTATATGTACTAGTATACTTTAAATATATACCATTAATTTTTTCAATTATTTCTCAATAAAATTGCGGGGAAAGAAAGAAAAGTATTCCTTATGTAAGATTATTTTTTAAATTGTTCCCCCCCCTAATTTTATAATTCCATTTTTTACAAAAATACTCAATCCATGGAGTTTGTTTCAGTGTAATGAAAGAGATAGCAATTCAGTTCTGAATTCTCCTCCCCCACAGTGGTTAGTCATTTGCCTAAGGTCATTTTCAGAATAATTATCTTTTTTTCTCATGGATTGAAAAGTCTACCTTTATCATAACCATCTTGGCAGATATAAATTGGATCTATTTTTGGGTTTTATATTCTTTTTTTTTTTTTAAATATGGAACGCTTCATGAATTTGTGTGTCATCCTTGCGCAGGGGCCATGCTAATCTTCTCTGTATCGTTCCAATTTTAGTGTATGTGCTGCCGAAGCGAGCACGGTTTTCTATTCTTTTCCACTGGTCTTCCTAAACCGGTACTGTCACAAACTGTTTTATTTGGTTTAGTGTGGGAAACTGTTTATTGCCTTCACTATCTGATAAGCATAGACAGAGCACTCCCCGAAACCCCCCCCCCCCCCCCCAAGGCTGGGTGCCTTTGAAGCCCTAGCAAAGCCCGGAGCTAGGCGGGGTGCCTTTGAAGCCCTAGCAAAGCCCGGAGCTAGGCACCACCTCTGTTTGTCCAGACAGTGGTAGCTGAAACTACTCCCCCATTTATTATTATGTAAATCCTTGCTGATGGGCTAGTCTGCCTGTTAATGGGGGGTCGCCTGCCTAAGGGCTACTCCAGATCAATAAAAGATTGGAGCAGCCTGAGCATGGGTGGAAGTCCCTCTCCTTGAGTTGGACTTGCCCGCCTGGACCCCGATATTGCAAAATTATCTTGTGTCTTTTCTCTCATTTGTTGTGCGGCTCCTCTTTCAGGTACCGAACCCTACTCCACGCGGGTCGTGGAAGGAAACACACTCGACAGTTTAGACTTATATGTTTTACTTATGGTTATTGATCTCTATAAACTCTATAATCACAGTTTGCCTAAATAATGCTGTTGTTAATATTTTTATTGGAATAGAGTTAAATTTAAAAGTTAATGTAGATAACTAAAATATTTAGTGTTTCCATTCAAGTTCTCTTTTATGTCATTCAGTAATATTTTAACATTTTCTTCATCTCTATATTACACATTTCTTGTTAGACTTATTTCTGGGTAATCTACCTTTTTTGTTACAATTACAAATTGATGTTTTCTTTCACTTTCTAGCTGTGTATATGGGTATGAGAAAGCTATTTTTTATGTCATACTTTTTCACCACTTTACTAAATTCTCTTTTTGTTTGGAGTGTTTTTTTCAGTTGATTCTCTTCAGGTTTCCTGTGTATCATAGGCATGTCATAATTCTAATTTCTCCTATTCAATTTTTATAGTTTATATATTTTTTAAATTCCATTGCCTAATAACTTCAAAAAATATTAAAGTAGTATGGCTGGCATGGCTCAGGGTTGAGTATGGACCTATGAACAAGGAGGTCACAGTTTGATTCCCAGTCAGGGCACATGCCCAGGTTTAGAGCTTAATCCCCAGTAGGGGGCGAGCAGGAGGCATCCGATCGAAGACACTTCTCATTATTGATGTTTCTCTCTCTCCCTTTCCCTTCTTCTCTAAAGTCAATAAAAAAAATGTATTTTAAAAAAGCTTTAAAAATATTAAAGTAATGGTAATATTCACCATTTAAATTTTTTTCTTTATATTAATGGGAATGCTTTTAGTGTTCCTAAACATTATGTAGTCTTCTTGCTTGAGAAAATTTTATCATTTTGAAGTATCTATTCCAACTTTAATTAATATTGTATGTAAAGTAATATAAATGTTTCTATCATTAAACAGTGAGAGCAAAATACAAAAAAGTTATAAAATTGTCGTTGGTTTTACATGATAAATAAAAAACATTAAAATTATCCAGTAAAACAAGGTATGCAAGGATTTTTATGTTTTGTTGCTGCTGTTGCTATTAAACAGTGAGAGCAGAATACAAAAAAGTTGTATTTTTATTTTTTTTGGCATTCATGAGATAGTCATAAGACTTTCTTGGCTCTAGTAAAATGGAGAATTTCCTAACATTAAACTATGCTTGCAAATAGAATCCAGCAACACATTAAAAGAAAAGTGAAATACATCTAGTGGGGTTCATACCCAAAATGCTAATATTGTATTTAAGATTCTGCATCAGAATTTCTAACGGAGAATCCAACAACCTGCAAACTTTTTATGTAAGGAGTCAAACAGTAAATATTTTGGCCTTTCTATGCCACAAACCAACTCCATTGCATACTTTTTTATTTTTTTAAATAATCCCTTAAAACTGTAAAAACCATTCTTAGTTTGTGAGCTATACCAAAATAGGCCAGGGGTTAAGTTAGGCATTAAGGGCAACATTTTCTCAACTCCTGGTCTATAACTTTTCTCATATTGTACTGGCATCATAAAAATAACTAATGAAATCTTAAATTTAATCATTCTTTGATAGAAATATTCATTGGAAACATAATATTGTGAAAAATGCTCAAGGACATGGATTAAGCCCAAGCTATAGCCTCTTCAAAAATATTTATTACTGCCCTAGCCGGTTTGCCTCAGTGGATAGAGCATCAGTCTGCAGACTGAAGGGTCCCAGGTTCAATTCCGGTCACGGGCACATGCCCAGGTTGTGGGCTTGATCCCCAGTAGGGGGCGTGCAGGAAGCAGCTGATCAGTGATTCTCTCTCATCATTGATGTTTCTATCTCTCTCTCCTACTCCCTTCCTCTCTGAAATCAATAAAAATATATTTGAAAAATATTTATCACCAAGTCTGCCTGGTGAGATTTGCTGTGGCTGTGGATATCACTCCATGAGGAACAAGGCAGAAGCAGAAGTCCTCAAGACACAGCCACAAAGAGCTGCACCTACCTCCATGCCTCCCAGCCAGTCTGCAGACCCATCTCGGTAGGTGTTTAGGTACCCATCTACCAGGGTGGTTAGGTCAGACATCATCTCATCCAGGAGTACCAAGCGAAGGGGTAGCAGGTAGGTGGCTTCTAGGGCCAAAATTTTTAGCAAGGAGGGTGAAAGAGGTCGTGTGAACCACACTTCCGTATTTTCCTAGAAACATCAAAACAATTTTCTCTGAATAGTAAGCACAACGTTAAAGAAAATAACTGTAAGGAAAGAAAATAACTGTTTATGTAAGTGCTGTTTAACTTAAAATACTATTACTGTCATTTCCCTCAATTATTACCTTCTACTTTCACACTATGGCTAGCCTTCTGAGTACACACACGCATACACACTTTATGATTCAGGGAGGACAGAGGGAGGGAGGAAGGAAGGGGAGAGAGAGAGAGTGAGAGAGAGAGGGAAGAGGGAAGAAGGAAGAAAAGATAAGAAGGAAGGAGGGAGAAGGAGAGAAAGATAAATCAGGACTTATTTAAAACTGGAGGCAGCAGATTTGGTTACATGGCCAAAACTATAGCCAAATGATCTAGATCCCAGTTTAGCATGAGAGACAATCAGGAGCTAAATAAAATCTACCTTACTTTGGGATAAATAATTGGAATTATTTTTGTCCTATCACTTAGTCCAAATTCCCAACCTAATCACCCTCTTGTCAGTTTAACAACGTATTTCAGAATGCTTTTAAATTGACAGACAACAAATCTGGATCCTGGCTCTTATCCACTTGAGCCCACAAATGAACTGTTCCCATTTGGAACAACTAAGGTTTGAGCAATGCTCATATGCTTACATGGCACCTGTCATTTCTCTATAGAATATGCTAATGACCTCACTCAGAAAGCACTTGAAAAAAACTAATTCATATGGGACATCCCTTAATACTCACCTGAATCAGTTTTTGTTTCTCTTCCAGAAAGGAGAGATATTTAGGGGCTACTTTAAGATGTCTGATTAAACTCTCCTGTAAGGTACTGATGCAGTTTGGAAGAAAGCCGCCTGTTTCCATGGAAAACTGAAGGACATCTGCCACCTGTGGCATTAAAAAAAGACAAACAGACCAGTCTGTAGAATATATACACAGAGCTATGTCCTGGCAGAAATAGTAGAAGTATACAGTATTTAGATAAATGTCTTTAAATACCATTTTCCCCAATGACCCACATGAAAATTTAAAGTTGTACAGTCAACTTATTCTGAAAAGTAGGAGGAAAAAAGAAAAAGAAAAATGATTACCCAATTTTAATGTGTACTTGTCTACTTTCTTTTCCACTTCTTTTATTTGACTGCCTTACGGTTATTTAATATTATTTTTTAAATATATTTTTATTGATTTCAGAGAGGAAGGAAGAGGGAGAGAGAGATAGAAACATCCATGAGGAGAATCATGGTGGATCGGCTGCCTCCTGCAAGTCCCCCACTGGGGATCGAGCCACCAACCCAGGCATGTGTCCTTGACCGGAATCGAACCTGGGACCTTTCAGTTTGCAGGCCGACACTCTATCCACTGAGCCAAACCAGCCAGGGCTATTTATTATTTTTTGGTGCCTTTGAGAAATGGGGAAAGGAAGATAAAATTCAAGAATTATTTTGCCAGGCCACAGTGGCTCAGTTGGTTGAGTGTCATCCTGTGCACCAAAAAGTTGCTGCTTCTATTCCTGATCAGGGCACATACCTGGGTTGTGGGTTTGATCCGATGTTGGGGAACATATGGAAGGCAATCTCTCGGCAAACTCTCTTTCTCTCTCTCTAAGCATCTCCTTAGGTGAGGATTTCAAAAAAACAGAATTATTTTTATTACATACTAGAGGCCTGGTGCACAGATTCATGCACTGGTGGGGTCCCTCGGCCTGGCCTGCGGGGATTGGGCTGAAACCAGTTCTCTGACATCCCCCGTGGTGTCCCGGATTGTGAGAGGGCAGTTCTCAGGTGATGCACCCTGGAATCAAGCTCCCTCCTCTCTGGTTCCGGGTGCATAACCCAAGAACTGCAGCTGCCAAGTCACTGCAGCTCAGCAGCTCCTGTGTTGAGTGTTGAGTGTCTGCCCCCTGGTGGTCGTTGTGTATCAGAGCTACCGGTTGGACAGTCAAATGGTTGGATGGTCGCTAAGGCTTTTTATATATATAGATTAGCAACTGTGGTAAAGTTTTGGTAAGGAAAGCTTAAAAATTTAAGAATTAAGCCCTGACGGTATGACTCAGTGGTTGAGCATTAACTCATGAACCAATAGGTCACAGTTCAATGCCTGGTCAGGGCACATGCCTGAGTGTGCAGCCAATAGATGATTCTCTCTCATCATTGATGCTTCTAGCTCCCTCTCCCTCTTTCCTCCTCTCTCTGAAATCAATAAAAAAACATATTTTTAAAAATGTGAAATAATTATTTACCTGTGTGTGATAGGTTATATAATGGCCACCAAAGATATCTACATCCTAATTTCTGGAACATATGAATGTTATTTTATGCAACAAATGGACTTTGAAGCTGTAATAAGTTAAGGATCTTGAGATGGGAATATTATCTTGAATTATCAGGATAGGCTCTGAATGTAATCACGTGTTCTTATGAGAGGGAAGCAGGAGGAGATTGTACTATGGCAGCAGACTTTGGAGTGATGCACTTTGAAGATGCAATAAGAATAAACCAAAGAATATAAGTGAAAACTGAAAAAGCAAGAAATCAGTCTCTCCCCCATCAGTCTCCAGAAGAAACCAGCCCTGCTGACACCTTGACTATAGCCCAATATAAATGATTTCAGACTTCTAATCTCCAGAACTGTAAGAGAGTAAATTAATGTTGTATTTTTTTAAAGATTTTTAAAAATTGATTTTTAAAGAGAGAAAGGGAGAGGGAGAGAAACAATGTGAGAGCATAACATCAATCTACTGCCTCCCGAATGCCCCCCACTGGGGACCTAACCCTAATCCTAAACTCTAACACACAACCCAGGCATGTGCCCTAACTGGGAATCAAATTGGCAACTCTTCATGCATGGGACAACACCCATCCAATTGAGCCACACTGGCCAGGGCAAATTAATGTTATTTAAGTCCCTAAATTTGAATTTGTTACAACAGCAACGGGAAACTAATACATTGTGCTAAGGAAAACAAATTAGAAAAACTCTCAATACCTGCTTCTTTCACTATGAAAATCTGAGAAGAAAAGTATGGAAAGATATGCCAGTGTCTTTATTACAAACAATCAAGAAGCCTGATGGCCTCAAGGGAACAATGAGAAATTCTCTTACGTTTTGGAATAAGCACAAAAGCAATCTCTATAGAGTGAAAGATCCTGAAAGAAGGCCCAAAAGAACATGTAAATGAGCTGATACATACAGGGCAAACTGAGTCACACACCAAAAAACAAAAAAAATTAAACTTTTAGGAATTTGTTAAAAATTGGCCAACTCAATAGTTTAACCCCTCTCCAAAGGCTCTAGGTCTTATATATTCAATATTTCAGTTTCACTGGCATAAACCTAGAAGAACCTAAGAAAGCATAATGAAAACGAATGGTTTTCCTGCTCTCACAGCCAAACCAGCCCTAAGAGATAGTATTGTCTAAGAATTTCTCATTTATCTAGGGTCCTTTAGAGCAGAGAAAAATCATATATCTTTAGGCTATGTTGTGCCAAAAGAGGCTTTTTCACATATCTAGGACAACCTGCATCCCTGAGCTAGATGCCAACTAGCCACTAGCCTTAACTGGTACATATGTGGTAAAGGCAGAGGTGTGATTGTTCACCTCATACTAAAGGTCTCATCTCAGACTTCTGAATGACCCCAAAATTGTTTGTTTCTGAATATTATTTACTAGAGTACAGAGCAAATTCTGGAGCAAAATGAGGGGAAAATACCAAATACTTTCAAGTAACTTTTCTGCAGTGATTTTATAGTTCACCAAATGATCCCACACATTGTACAAACATCTTACATGAGAAATGAACAGGAATGGGGCACCAACACATAAAGACTTTCAACAACTCATCAGGCAAGGCCTATTTTCTACAGGAGCTACGTACAGTAGATTAAATCCAATGTTTCCCTGCATGTACCTGTGTGTCAAAGACATTATTCAGCAAAATTCCATACTGATGAGAGAGGCAATCAGAAAGCCAACGACAATCATGGATAACCTAAGGCATTAGAAGACAAAGACAGAGTAATTAGAACCTGGCTACTAGTTTTATTAGCAGAGCAATCAGCTTACACACTCACCTTCAAAATTTTCTTGTCTTCTAATACCATCTGCAGTCCATTGTTGAAAGCACGATTTCCCAGAAGGAAAATGTCAAATAAATACACACGGCTGTTTGTGGCCACCTACAATAAATCATGCAGTCACACATGTTATAGAATAAGGAAGAACTAGGGAAAGGGATCTGAAGATCAAGAAAGACATGTGATAAAATATTTAACATCCTCACTTTTAAAGTAAACTATAGGCATTCGATATTCTTAGAGAAAAATGGGTTTACATTGATCCTACATAAAAATAAATAAATAAAAAAGGAGGAAACTAAGATGGCGGCATAGGTAAACACCTGAAATTGCTGCCTTGCACAACCATTTCAAGAATACAACTAAAAGACAAAATGGACATCATCCAGAACCACAGGAAGGCTGGCTGAGTGGAAATTCTACAACTAGAAGGAAAGAGAAAAGCACACTGAGACTCAGAGGAGGTGTGGAAGTAAAGTGCAGAGGTACGGAGGCGCACACGGAAAGGGCTGGCAACTGAGGACACTGTTGTCTTTTTCAATCGGGAGGAGTCTCAAGCTCCAAACTGCTCTGAACTCCAGTTCTGGGCAAGTCTCTGGGGACCCAGACTCATACGGGGAGAAACTGGACTGTCTGGCTTCGGGTGGAACTCCAGGGCGGCTTTCTCTCAGAGGTGCTTGCAGCGATTACCTCGGGACACTGAGACCTTAGCCTCTTAGGGTAGGACTGAGGATCAGCCATAGCTGTTTGCTCCGCCCTGTTGACTCCCTGAGAGCCCACCCCACCCTACCTGTGTGCAGAGGCTTTTGCATATGAATGGCCTGGCCCTTTGCAATCTAAAATTACCTAACAAACTGCAGCTGGGTCAGAGAGACCCAGAACATCCAAAAGAAGGCCCAAGACCCCACAACAGCTTGCATTGCTTCACAGCTGGGCCTCATCTGGGCACCTCCAAATCCCAAACAAAGAAGAGGAATCTGCATATCTCTCCATAGCTCCTGCTGGGTAGCCTCAGGAAGAGGCTAAATTAGCACCTCCTTAGAGATTCAAGAGCCAGTGTACCCAGTGGTCAGAGTGGGACCATCCAGATTACAATTCCTCAGATCCATAAGAGACACACTCAGGGGGCAGACTCAGTGAGCACCAAAGCCCCACTGAAGCAAGTCTTGCCCCAGAAGGGTGTCTCCAGCAAGAAGTTCTCCCACCATAGACACAGCTGATTCTCACAGCCAATTGGACTGGAGGTCAATTCCTCCCAGTGATACCAACAACAATCAAGGCTTAACTACAACAAACTGTGCACACAGCCCACAAAAGGGTGCACCAAGACTGTCCACCTCAGGTAATTGGGGAGGCTGAGCCACTGGGCCCTATAGGACACCTAGCCCAGAAAGCCACTCTATCAACACAGGAAAGCAGCCAAAATGCATAGACAAAGAAACAGGTCACAAATGACAGAAATGGAGGAAAGCAAACTACTGGATATAGAGTTCAAAACCACGGTTATAAGGTTTTTTCAAGAATTTTCTAGAAACTGCTGATAAATTTAATGAGACCCTCAAGAAATCTAGTGAGACCCTCAAGGATATAAAAAAGGACCAACTAGAAATTAAGCATACACTGACTGAAATAAAGAATATTATACAGAGATCCAACAGCTGACTAGAGGATCGCAAGAATCAAGTCAAAGAAGCAAAAAACACCCAACTGGAAAAGCAAAAAAAAAAAAAAAAAAAAAAAGAATCCAAAAATACGAAGATAGTGTAAGGAGCCTCTGGGACAACTTCAAGCATACCAACATCCGAATTATGGGGGTGCTAGATGAAGAGAAAGAGCAAGATATTGAAAACCTATTTGAAGAAATAATGACAGAAAACTTCCTCTACCTGGTGAAAGAAATAGACTTCCAAGTCCAGGAAGTGCAGAGAACCCCAAACAAAAGGAATCCAAACAGGACCACACCAAGACACATCATAATTAAAATGCCAAGACCAAAAGACAAAGAGGGAATCTTAAAAGCAGCAAGAGAAAAACAGTTACCTACCTACAAGGGAGTACCCATACGATTGTCAGCTGATTTCTCAACAGAAACTATGCAGGCCAGAAGAGAGTGGCAAGAAATATTCAAAGTGATGAATAGCAAGAACCTACAACCAAGATTACTTCACCCAGCAAAGCTATCATTCATAATTGAAGGTCATATAAAGAGCTTCACAGATAAGAAAAGGCTAAAGGAGTTCATCACCACCAAACCAGTATTATATGAAATGCTGAAAGGTATCCTTTAAGAAGAGGAAGAAGAAGAAAAAGGTAAAGATACAAATTATGAACAACAAATACGTATCTATCAACAAGTGAATCTAAAAATCAAGTGAATAAAAAATCTGATGAACAGCCGAAACCGGTTTGGCTCAGTGGATGGAGCGTCGGCCTGCGGACTGAAAGGTCCCGGGTTCGATTCCGGTCAAGGGCATGTGCCTGGGTTGCGGGCACATCCCCAGTGGGAGATGTGCAGGAGGCAGCTGATCGATGTTTCTGTCTCATCGATGTTTCTCTCTCATCGATGTTTCTAGCTCTCTCTATCTCTCTCCCTTCCTCTCTGTAAAAAATCAATAAAATATATTAAAAAAAAAAAAAAAAAAGAAACAGAATCACATATTTAAAAAAAAAAAAAATCTGATGAACAGAATAAACTGGTGAATATATAATAGAATCAGGGGCATAGAAAGGGAGTGGACTGACAAATTCTCGGGGGGAAAAGGGTTTGGGAGGGTGCGGGAAGAGACTGGACAAAAATTGTACACCTATGGATGAGGACAGTTGGGGTGGGGGTACGGGCAAAGGGTGGGGTGGGAAACAGGTGGCGGGGAGCTATGGGGGTAAAAAAGAGGAACAACTGTAATAATCTGAACAATATTTAATTTTTTTTAAAAAGACACTATAACTGTGATTTTTCAAAAGAAACGAAACAGACAATCTGGTTATTTAGCCTTTCACTTTTTACTATACCAACTTTAATTTTTACCAGTCTCACCTATAGCATTCTAATACCCTAGGGATTACAGGTTTAAGGGGAATATGAACAATATATTTTGTTGTTAACAACACAAAATGCATTTTATTTTTTTAGTTCCATAGTAATCATGAATGTGCTAGGTATCACATGAAATTACTCATAAGAGAAGATCCCTGTTCCTCATCAGTATAAAACAGGCAACAAATACACTGGCACAAATGGCAGGAACACTTTTTTTATACATCAATTTTATACAATCGAAAGAATTCTAGATTGTTTTTCTTCATAAAAGCCACAAAAGCTGTACAGCTGGATAATCAACTGAGTAAGAGAGTAAAAGGCCAAAAAGGATCTAAGAACGTCTAGAGAGGCAACCACATGACATTTTGATGCCATCTTTGTCATTTCAGGAGCTAACTATTGTTACAGCTACAATTGCCAGGCCTACCTGTACCCATTCTCAGATCCTTCATGATGTTTGCTAGAATTTGACACCTAAATAATCAATCCCTGCTCTTTCCCCCTACATCTTTAAACATAAAAACTGAATAGACACTAAAAGTTTGGGAAATAATTCTCTGCTAGACTTTAAGCTCTATGAGAGAAGAGATTATGTCAAATTTACCAGTATACATGCAACTAGAACAGAGTCAGGCACATGGATGGCTGTTATACATTTCTTCAGTGAATCAACGCATGCCATACAATTCTCCTTCCCATTTATTTCATATGCAAAAAACGTACATGGCTCCAATAATATGCATTCAAATCTATAGCCTGCTTTTTCCATTCATGAACTTTCAAATATTTTTCTATATTGCATTTGTCATCAATTTCTGGCATCCATAAAGAAGTTATAAAATATACTGTAACTTCTATTATTAACTATTTAAGTAGTTTCTGATTTTTATTGTCATAAATGATGCCAGGGTGAATAGATACTCACATATTTTTCTTCATATTTTGAAGACAGATTCCTAGAAGTGGCCCTGAGAAGTAGGCCAAAGGATATAAAAAAATCTTTGAGTCTCAACAACGATTTGCTACCTTCATCTTATTATTTTTTTTAATTAAATCTTTACTGTTCAGATTATTACATTTGTTCCTCTTTTTCCCCCCACAACTCCCCTCCACCCAGTTCCCACCCCACCCTTCGCCCTTACTCCCCACCCACTGTCCTCATTCATAGGTGCGTGATTTTTGTCCAGTCTCTTCCCGCATCCCCCAAACCCCTTTCCCCCCAAGAATAGTCAGTCCATTCCCTTTCTATGCCCCTGATTCTATTATAATCACCAGTTCATTCTGTTCATCAGATTATGTATTCCCTTGATTTTTAGATTCACTTGTTGATAGATATGTATTTGTTGTTCATAATTTGTATCTTTACCTTTTTCTTCTTCTTCCTCTTCTTAAAGGATACCTTTCAGCATTTCATATAATACTGGTTTGGTGGTGATGAACTCCTTTAGCTTTTTCTTATCTGTGAAGCTCTTTATCTGACCTTCAACTCTGAATGATAGCTTTACTGGATAAAGTAATCTTGGCTGTAGGTTCTTGGCATTCATCACTTTGAATATTTCTTGCCACTCTCTTCTGGCCTGCATAGTTTCTGTTGAGAAATCAGCTGACAGTTGTATGGGTATTCCCTTGTAGGTAACTGACTTTCTTTCTCTTGCTGCTTTTAAGATACTCTCTTTGTCTTTTGGTCTTGGCATTTTAATTATGATGTGTCTTGGTGTGGTCCTGTTCGGATTCCTTTTGTTTGGGGTTCTCTGCGCTTCCTGGACTTGGAAGTCTATTTCTTTCACCAGGTAGGGGAAGTTTTCTGTCATTATTTCTTCAAATAGGTTTTCAATATCTTGCTCTCTCTCTTCTTCTGGCACCCCTATAACTCGGATGTTGGTACGCTTGAAGCTGTCCCAGAGGCTCCTTACACTATCTTCGTATTTTTGGATTCTTTTTTCATTTTGCTTTTCCGGTTGGGTGTTTTTTGCTTCTTCGTATTTCAAATCTTTGACTTGATTCTTGCGATCCTCTAGTCTGCTGTTGGATCTCTGTATAATATTCTTTATTTCAGTCAGTGTATGCTTAATTTCTAGTTGGTCCTTTATCACAACATCGAGGGTCTCACTAGATTTCTTGAAGATTTCACTACATTTATCAGCGGTCTCACCAGTCTTTTCGAGGGCCTTACTAAATTTATCGGCAGCTTCCAGACAGTTCTTGAAACACCTTATAAGTGTGGTTTTGAACGCTATATCCAGCAGTTTGCTTTCCTCCATTTCTGTCATTTGTGTCCTGTTTCTTTGTCTCCGCATTTTTTATGCTTTCTTGGTGCACCCCCTTGTGGTCTTTGTGCACAGTCTTGTAGTTAAGCCTTGATTGTTGTAGGTAACACTGGGGGGGGGGGGGGCTGATTTGACCTCCAGGCCAATTGGCTGTGAGAATCAGCTGTGTCTGCAGTGGGAGAACTTCTGTCCTGATCTCTAGGGAGGTGCTAATCTAGCCTCTGCCTGAGGCTATCCAGCAAATGCCTGCGTGCAAGGCTTGGGCGGGGCGGGTCCCAGGGATCAACAGGGCAGGAGGAGTGAGCAGTTATGGCTGCTCTCAGTCTTGCCTTCAGAGGCTCTGCTTCTCAGTGTCTCAGCAATTGCTGCAAGTACCTTGGAGAGAAAGCTGCCCTCGAGTTCCGACCGATGCCAGACAGTCCCGCTTCTCCCATTTGAGTCTGGGTCCCCAGAGACTCGCCCAGAACTGGAGTTCAGAGCCTGAGACTCCCTCCCGATTGAAAAAGACAACCGCGCCCTCAGCCGCCAGCCCACTCCGCATGCACCTCCGCACCTTAGTATTTTCCTTCCGCACCGCACCTCCTCTGAGTCTCGGTATGCTTTTCTCTTTCCTTCTAGTTGTAGAATTTCCACTCAGCCAGCCTTCCTGTGGTTCTGGGTGATGTCCATTCCATCTTTTAGTTTTATTTTTGAAGTGGTTGTGTGAGGCAGCAATTTTAGGTGTTTACCTATGCCGCCATCTTGGTTTCTCCCATCTTATAATTTTTTAAATTTTAAAAAATTTCATATTTTCAATTACAATTGATATATATATATGTGTGTGATATATATATATATATACACACACACATATATATTAGTTTTAGGTGTACAATTCAGTGATTAGACATTTATATATCTTATTAAGTGGTTACTCTGATAAAACTAGTACCCATCTGACAACATACATAGTTATTACTTGACTATATTCCTTATACTATACTTTACATCCCCATGGCTATTCCGTAACTATTTTGTACATCCTATTTTTATTTATTGATTTTTAAAAAGAGAGAAGAAAGAGAAATATTGATTTGCTGTTCCACTTATTTATGCATTCATTATTGTATGTGCCCTGGCTAGGTACCCACCGGCAATGTTGGCATATTAGGATGATGCTCTAAGCAACTGAACTACCTAGTCAGGGCCCAATTTGTACTTCTTAATCCCTTCACCTTTCTCACCCATTCCCTCAACCTCTCTCCCATCTGACAACTGTCAAAAGGTTCTTTTAATGAGTCTATTTCTATTTTGCTTGTTCATTTAGTTTTTTAGATTCCATATACAAATAAAATCATAGGCATTTGTCTTTCTCTGACTTATTCCACTCAGCACAATACCTTCCATGTTGTTGCAATATCCATGTTGTCACAGATGGCAGATGGCAGGATTTTTTATTTTGTTTTGTTTTGCTAATCCTCGCCCAAGGGTATTTTCCCATTGATCTTTTAGAGAGAGTGGATGAGAGAGGGAAAAACAGAAAGAAACATCGATGGGAGAGAAGCACATCGATTGGTGGCCTCCTGCACACGCCCTGACCAGGGCCTGGGCCAGGGAGGAGCCTATAAACAAGGTATGGGCACTTGACCAGAATTGAACCCAAGACCCTTTGGTCCACAGGCCAACGCTCTATCCAGAGCCAAATCGGCTAGGGCTATTTTTTTTTTAATGGATGAGTTACATTCCATTATATATATGCACCACATCTTTTTTATCCATTCACTTGTTGATGGACACTTCAAATTGGTTCCATACCCTGGCTATTGTAAATAACGCTACAATGAACTAATGGATGCATATGTCATTTCGTTTTAGTGTTTTGGGTTTCTTCATTAAATACCCTGAAGTGGGATTGTTGGGCCCTTCTTTGTCTCTTGTTGTAGACTTTGTTTAAAAGTCTATTTTGCCGAAACCGGTTTGGCTCAGTGGATAGAGCATCGGCCTGTGGACTGAAAGGTTCTAGGTTCGATTCCGGTCAAGGGCATGTACCTGGGTTGTGGGCACATCCCCAGTGGGAGATGTGCAGGAGGCGGCTGATCGATGTTTCTCTCTCATCGATGTTTCTAACTCTCTATCTCTCTCCCTTCCTCTCTGTAACAAATCAATAAAATAAAAAAAATTTTTAAAAAGTCTATTTTGTCTGGTATAAGTATTGCTACCCCAGCTTTTTTTTTTTTCATGAAATATTTTTCTATCCCCTTATTTTCAGTCTCTGTATGTCTTCATTCTGAAGTAAGTCTCTTGTAGACAGTATATGTAAGGATTTTCTTTTCTATTTGGCCACCCTATGTATTTTGATTGGAGCATTTAATCCATTTACATTTAGAGTAATTGTTATACTAGCCAGTTTGGGAAGAATGGACAAATGCAATGAGAATTTTAGCAAAAAGATGGGAAATATAAGAAAGTATTAAATAACAACAACAACAAAAAAGAAAGTACCAAATAGGTCCTGGCCAGATAACTCAGTTGGTTATAGTGTCATCCCAAACACCAAGGTTGCGGGTTCAATCCCCAGTCAGGGCACATACAAGAATCAACCAATGAATGCATAAATAAGTGAAACAACAAATCTCTCTCTCTCTCTTTCTTTCCTCTCTCTGTCCAAAATCAATAAATAAAAACAAGAAAGGGTATAAATACAGATGTAACAGGAGAATAAAAAAAGAACCCAACTATGCTGATGATCTGAAAAAAAAAAAAGAAAGAAAGAAAAATAGCCCTAGCTGGTTAGGCTCAGTGGATAGAGCATCGGACTGCAGACTGAAGGGTCCTGGGTTCGATTCCGGTCAAGGGCACATGCCCAGATTGTGGGCTCGATCCCCAGTAGAGGTCGTGCAAAAGGCAGCCGATCAATAATTCTCTCTCATCATTGATGTTTCTATCTCTCTCTCCCTCTCCCTTCCTCTCTGAAATCAATAAAAATATATGTATTAAAAGAAAGAAATTTGCATTTGTGCTGCTAACTCAAACCTAGTCACCTAAAAACTAAGGTTTGCCATGAAAGTGCATGAAATAAGAGAGGCAATCTAATCCTTGTGCAAAACTGGGCTTGATATCTCCATTTCTTTCCCTTTGAGAAGATGAATACTTCAGTGAGAGAAGGTCAAGAGAGCAGACTGCCAATCCTAATAAAATATCTTTTCAGTAGCTGGAGGTAGGTCTCTACTCAAAGGATAGAAGACATTGTTGGGTATTCAGCCCCTTAAATGCTGATGCTGCTGAGTGTGATCCAAAGGTGGCTACCCAACCTCTAGCTATGCAAAGCTCATTACAAAGTTCTTTGGATATAGTAGGGACCCTCACCTAAGGTCCAGGAAAATAAAAATGATGTGGTAGAAACCCACTGTGGAAAGCTAGCAAACAAAAGGAAAGATGAGAAACTCTTCATAGAGCTAAGGCAAGAGAATAGAACTGGGAAAGACCTCAAGCATAATCTGTAAGTCAGCAAGCTATAATAATAAAAGCATAATATTAATTAGACCAGACAGCTGAACGACCTTCCAGACATCATTCCGGACATCCTTCTGGACGAAGCCACTGCCACAGGGGCCAAGGCATGGGCAGCTAGGGGCGATCAGGCAGGCAGGCGAGCAGTTAGGGGCGATCAGGCAGGTAAGCGAGTGGTTAGGGGCCATCAGGCAGGCAGGTAGGCCAGTGGTTAGAAGCCAGCAGTTCCGGATTGCAAGAGGGTGCAGGCCGGGCTGAGGGACTCCGCCCCCCCCCCACCCCCCGCACAAATTTCATGCACTGGGCCCCTAGTAATGATTATAAAAGTGAATCTATAAAGAGACAGAAGCTCTTTTCTTTTGAAAAGAATAAACTGAGTAGTAAGAGAATGAAAGACATTGCAAACAAGTTCTAGTACAGTGACATGTGGGTGATATAACGAAGACAATTAATATAAATTTCCAAGTGAATTTATAATTATTTCCAAAATAAAAAGTTTTTTATAACTATGTTTTACCTGAAGCCAACATAGTTTCCCATGACGACACACATTAGCTCCTTCTGCAGCCACACTCAAAACACTTTGCTTCTTGATGTGGAGCATCTGGTAAAAAAAGAAGAAAATAGAATGCTCCAGGGAGTTAATTTTGCAATTATAACATCATGAATGACACAAGTAAAATAGCTACCAGTGAACAAAGTGGATCATATTTTTTAAACTCATAAAATCTAACTGATCCAAAACAGGTGTCTGCTACACACACACACACACACACACACACACACACACCCCATCACTGATTATATACAATTATTTGTTTATTTCCTTACACAAAATGTAAAATTTCCAGCTTCTTGAGGGCTGGGAATTAATGACTGTTCTACCCCACACCTCAGAACAAGGCCTGGCATGTAACAGGCACTCAGATATTTTGTTGAATTATTAGAGAAAACATCAATGATCTTATAAGAGAAAAATATGTGAGACACAGACATGATACCCATATGGAGACAATACTGGGAATGATTGAAGGCAACTTACTGCAGCACCAAACTTCTGCTGGAACTGATCAATGACTGTGTATGTCACCTCTTCTTCCTCTACAGGGAAATGATGATATTATATTTATCTTTCTTGGAAATAGAATAGCTCTCCCACTAATTTTACCCATATTAATAGAATTCTACTCTATTGCAACTCAAATGTTTAATGATATTTCATTGTCACGTGCATCAGCCCATCACACAGTGAACACATTTTGTTTATCAACTGAGAATAAACAAAAGCCTCACTAGTGATAATCTTATGAATTGGACAATTTAGTCATTTCTTGTAATAACCCAGTAATGTTTCCCTCCTCACAGGTTTATGTCTTAAATACTTCAAGACACACACTTTTTAAAAGCATGTTCAAAATATCAGTGTAAATAAATTAGTCCTGGAGATGGGCCAATGTCCACACTTTTGGGATTCTCTGTGTTCTGAAAGTTAATTACTTTTTATTAATTTTTTAAAAAAATATATTTTATTGATTTTTTACAGAGAGGAAGGGAGAGGGATAGAGAGCTAGAAACACCAATGGGAGAGAAACATCGATCAGCTGCCTCCCACACACCCCCTTACTGGGGATGTGCCTGCAACCAAGGTACATGCCCCTGACTGGAATCGAACCTGGGGCCCTTCAGTCCGAAGGCCGACGCTCTATCCACCGAGCCAAACCTGTTAGGGCTAATTACTTTTTAATTATGTAATTTAAAAAATTATTGGGATAGCCCAGCCAGTGTGGCTCAGTGGTTGAGTGTCGACTTATGAACCAGGAGGTCAGGGTTGAATTCCTGGTCAATGCACATGCCCGGGTTGCGGGCTCCATCCCCAGTAGGGGGCATGCAGGAGGCAGCCAATCAATGATTCTCTCATCATTAATGTTTCTATCTCTCTCTCCCTCTCCCTTCCTCTCTGAAATCAATAAAAATATATTTTAAAAGTGTTTAAAAGATTATAGATATAGTATAACATATAATTCTTCATCTCTCAACCTCAGAATCTTTGGAGTGGCATAGGATACAGTCCATGCACCTCTTTCTTTTTTCTATCCATACTCACTCTCTTGGTGACTTATCTCACCTAATCTCAAGGCTTTAAATATCATTATAGGCTGACTCTTAAATATGTACCTCCATCTCAGACCTTTCTCCTCATCTCTAGACTTACATTCAAACTTAGGTTAACAGAAACTAAACTCTTAATTATCTTCCCCAAACCTTTTCCATCCAGTCTTTCCCATCTCAGTTTAAGCAACACCATACTTCAGGATACTCAGGCCCAAACCCCTGATATCATCCTTGATTCCTCTCTTTCTCTCACATCCATATCTGATTTACCAGTAAATCGTGTATGCTTCACCTCAACATACACCCAGAATTCCACCACTTCTTACCAATCATACTGCCACCACTACCATCCAAGTTTCACCATACTCACTTGTTGTAAAATTATTTCAATAGCCTCCTAAGGGGTATTCATGCTTTCACCCTTGTCCATATATACATACAAATATATATATATGGCTCATATGCTAAGTGCCCTTTCCACCGACCAACCTGTCGCTATGATGTGCACTGACCACCAGAGGGAAATGCTCAATGCAGGAGCTGCTGAGCTGCAGTGACTTGGCAGCAGCGGTTCTCGGGTGATGCACCTTGAAACCAGAGAGGAGGGAGCCCGATTCCTCACAGGGCCACACGATTTCGCCTTCAGCCGTGGGTTATGTTGTTGCTGGGGCACTGTCGGCCATGAATCTGGTTTACTGCACACTTGTATTTGTTCTTTATTCTGCCTGTACAACAGCAACTTTGCAGAGTGCCCTCTTGCACTTTGGGCCCCCTCAGGGGATGCCAGAGAGCTGGTTTCAGCCTGATCTCCATGGGCCAGGCTGAGGAACCCCACCTGCTGGAGAAACTCTGCTCACGCTGCAGACATTGGGGGAGGGGGCGTGTCCAGCCCATCTCGCCCAGTCCCACCCTGCTGGCCCCCTTCTAATTAATTTACTTTCAATGTGCACTAATCCATGACCAGGACACTAGTCTTTCTATAAGCAATTAGACCAGCGGTTCTCAACCTGTGGCTCGCGACCCCTTTGGGGATCAAACAACCCTTTCACAGAGGTCGCCTAAGACCATCGGAAAACACATATATAATTACATATTGTTTTTGTGATTAATCACTATGCTTTAATTATGTTCAATTTGTAACAATGAAAATACATCTTGCATATCAGATATTTACATTACGATTTATAACAGTAGCAAAATTACAGTTATGAAGTAGCAACAAAAATAATTTTATGGTTGGGGGTCACCACAACATGAGAAACTGTATTAAAGGGTCACGGCATTAGGAAGGTTGAGAACCACTGATTTAGACTGATCTTGTTAAAAGAGAAGTCAGATCATGTTACTTTTCTGCTCAAAACTCTCCAATAGGGCCCTTCTAGTGTGGCTCAGTGGTTAAGCTTCGAGCTATGAACCAGAAGGTCATGCATGGTTTGATTCCTGGTCAGGACACATGTCCAGGATGCAGGCTCAATCCTCAGTGTGAGGCATGCAGGAGGCAGCCAACCAATAATTATCTCTCATTATTGATGTTTCTATCTCTCTTGCCCTCTCCCTTCATCTCTGAAATCAATAAAAATATACATTTTTTTAAAAAACATAAACCACACAAAATAACCTCTCCAATGGAAAAATAAAAACTTTAAGACAGTAACAACAGTATAAAAATATGAAATACTTAGGGGTAATTATGGCTAAAGATATGTAAGACATGCTGAAGGCTACAAAACATTGCTAAGAAATAAAGATCTAAATAAATGGAAAAATATACTAGGTTAATAGATTGGAATATTCAATATTGTTAAGATGCCAATATTCCCCAATCTAGCAATTCAATGCAATCCCAATAAAAATTCCAGCAGGGTTGTTTTTTAAGTGTGGTGGTTCTTTCTTTGGTAGAAATTAACAAGCTGATTCTAATGTTCATAGGGAAATGCAAAAGACATAAAATAGCCAAAACAACTTTGAAAAAAGAACTAACACCACCTCATTTCAAGAATAAATCAATAGTAAACAAAACAGTCTATTATTGGTGTAAAGATAGAAAATTAAATCAATGTAACAAAATTGAGTGTCGAGAAATAAACGTACACATTTATAGGCAACTGATATTTGACAAAGGTACAAAAGTAGCCCTAACCGGTTTGGCTCAGTGGATAGAGCGTCAGCCTGTGGACTGAAAGGTCCCAGGTTCGATTCCAGTCAAGGGCATGTACCTTGGTTGCGGGCACATCCCCAGTGGGAGGTGTGCAGGAGGCAGCTGATCAATGTTTCTCTCTCATTGATGTTTCTAACTCTCTATCTCTCTCCCTTCCTCTCTGTAAAAAATCAATAAAATATATATATTTTTAAAAAGGTACAAAAGTAGTTAAGTGGAAAATATAGTCTTTTCAACAAAGTTATACACATGCAAAAAAGAACTTTGATCAATACCTCAAATCTTATATAAAAATTAACTGAAAATGAATCATAGACCTAAATGTAAACCTAAAGCTATGAAACATCAAGGAGAAAACATGTGACTTTGAGTTGTGATAAAATTTTTTAGATATAACATCAAAAGCATAACCCATAAAAGAAAACATGGAAAAACTGTAGTTCATCAAAATTTTTAGTCTGTTCTTTGAAAGATACTTTAGAGAATGAAAAGCCAAACCAAGATAAATGCTTTGCAAGTATTTATCTGAGAAAAGACTTGTATTCAGAATTTACAAAGAACTCCTAACATCTATATATATAAGGAAGTAATATGCAAATGAGGTCAAGACTCCTTCATGGTCACGACCAGCTCTGGAGGAGCGGCCGGGCTCCGCCCAAGCCTGAATGATCAACATAGAGGGCGCGGCACGGCTGGGGGCAGACCCCCAGCAGACACACACACACACACACACACACACACACACGGGGTGCCTGCTCCGAGCCTCCATGGCACGGCTTGGGACAGGCCCCCAGTGGACACACACACACACACACACACACACACACACACAGGGCACCTGCTCCAAGCCTCCATGGCCAGACTGAAGCTTAGGCCCACTCCCCCTGAGGGCTCCTGGACTGTGAGAGGGGGCAGGCTGGGCTGAGGGACCCCCACCCCCCAGTACATGAATTTTGTGCACTGGGCCTCTAGTTGAATAAAATCCTATATAATAAAAGGCTAATATGCAAATAGACTGAACGGCAGAACAACAGGAACAACCAAACAACTGAACAACTGGTTGCTATGATGTGTGCTGACCACCAGGGGATGTGTGTGGAACATGGCAGGCATTGGCCATGGTGGAATAGTGGAGCAGGTGAGTGGGGGCGCCAGACCAAGGTGGGGCATCGGTCACTGTCATTGGGGCAAGCCTCTGGTGGCTACTGAAAATTCTTTGTTCCTGCACACCGCGGGCCCGCCCAGTGCTCACACATGCCGCTGGCGCTGGCCCCACTCACACTTGCAGCTAGTGCCGGTGCTTGGCACCAGTCCATCACTCGGCGCCATCAGCGGATTCAAGCAGTGGCTGCCTGACCGCCCCTGAGGGCTTCTCCACCTCCCCCTACTCCTGAGGGGCGATCAGGGCAGCAGCTGCCGCTCGCACCTGCTAATGGCACTGGCCCAGCTCGCACCTGCTGCTGGTGCCGACCCCAATTGCTCCGCACCATCAGTGGGTGCAAGCAGGGCTGGTGACATCAGCGTGTGGGAGTGGTGGGCTGCTGGCAAACAGGGGACCAGGGGCCTTGGTGGAAGGGGCCAGGCGGGGGCACAGAGGATGGCAGAGACCCACCCCTGTGCCCACTGCAGCCTCGCAGCCCACAGTCCCTTTCAAGGTGCACGAATTCATGCACTGGGCCCCTAGTACTTCAATAAGAAGATGAGCAGCCCTAACCAGTTTGGCTCAGTGGATAGAGCGTCGGCCTGTGGACTTAAGGGTCCCAGGTTCAATTCCCGTCAAGGGCATGTACTTGGTTGCGGACACAACCCCAGTAGGGAGTGTGCAGGAGGCAGCTGATCAATGTTTCTCTCTCATCGATGTTTCTAACTCTCTATTCCTCTCCCTTCCTCTCTGTAAAAAATCAATAAAATATATATATTTTTTTAAAAAAAGAAGATGGGCAAAAGATATGAACAGATATTTTACCAAAGATATTTAATGGCAAATAAGCACATTAAAAGATCCTCTACAACCTTACTCATTAGATAAAGCCAAGAAATCCTCCAGTGGCTTCTCTTCTCACTTCTGAGTACAGGTCCCTTCAGTGACCTACAACTTCCTCTATGATCCACTGAGCCCACTTCATCTCCTACTGCTCTCCTTGCTCCAGCTAAACTGATCTCTTTGCTGTTATGTCAAGATCCTGCCATGTTTCTTTCTCAGGGCCTTTGTATTTGTTCTTTATTCTGCCTAAAAAATATTTCCCATAGATATCTATACAGCTCCATCCCTCACCTTCTCCAGGCCATTACTCAAATCTCACCATTTCGATAAGGCTTGTCCTGGACACCCTAAATTATAAAACCACCCTCTCCACAGACTTCTACTTTTTTTAAAATATATTTTTATTGATCTCAGAGATGAAGAGAGGAAGAGAGAGAGAGATAGAAACATCAGTGATGAAGAGAATCATTGATCTGCTGCCTCCTGCATGCTCCACACTGAGGACTGAGCCTGCAACGCGGGCATATGCCCTAACCAGAAATCCAATCGTGACTTCATGGTTCATAGGTCGATGCTCAACCACTGAGCCACACTGGCCGGGCCAGACTTCTATTCTTTCTTCTGTTTTTTCTCTCTATAGCATTTGGCACTGGCATCCTATATATTAAACTATTTATTTTAATTATTTAGTGTCTATTTCCTCCACCAGAGCTCAAAGAGGTAACAGTATACCCAATGTCTAAATATAGTGTGCACTCAAATATTAAATAAACAACTGAATCATGATATTTTATCTTAATTCAGGACCAAGAAGCAATGGCTTAGCTGAGCATTCCATATGGAACCCTGACTTAGGATTATGCCAACTCTGAAGAGTGCTGAACCACAATAAAGAAAGCCCAGCCCTGGCCAGTTTTGCTAAGTGTTTAGAGTAGGGTTGGGCAAACTTTTTGACTCGAGGGCCACAATGGGTTCTTAAACTGGACCGGAAGGCCGGAACAAAAGCATGGATGGAGTGTTTGTGTGAACTAATATAAATTCAAAGTAAACATCATTACATAAAAGGGTACGGTCTTTTTTTTTTTTTTTAGTTTTATTCATTTCAAACGGGCCGGGCCGTAGTTTGCCCACGGCTGGCTTAGAGCATCGGTCCTGGGACCAAAAGGTCTTAGGTTTGATTCCTGGTCAAGGGCATGTACCTGGGTTGCAGGTTTGATCCCTGGCACCGGTCTGGGCATGTTCAGGAGGCAACCAATCCATGTCTCTCTCTCACAGCAGTGTTTTTCCCTCTCTTTCTCTCTTTTCCCTTCCTCCACTCTCTCTAAAAAATCAATGGAAAAAAAATTCTTGGGGGAGGATTAACAAAAAAACAAACAAATAGAAAGCCCAGTACTCACCTGATGGGCTGTACTTGAGGTCATTCAGAAGAGAGGTGGTTGGTGCCTCAGGGGCAGGAGGAGGCTCACATATATTTAAGTCTTCATCTTTCATTTCATCCAACCTGGTTCTTTCTGTATTTAGACTATACTTACAAAAAACAATACTCAGGTGAACTATTCTTTGTTGCTAATACCATACATAGATTTTGCCACACATCAATGATAACAACTCTAGATCTCCATTTCATAGAGGACCCCATTCATCCACTGCTTACACTCATTTGAATATACCGTCTATTTGGCTCAGTGAATATACCGTCTAAAGATTGAAGAAGCCCTAGCCAGCATGCTCAGTGGTTAGAGCATCAGCCCAGGCACTGGAGGGTTGCCCGTTCTATTCTCAATCAAGGGCATATACCTGGGTCACAGGTCCCATCCCCGCCCCTGGATGGGGTGTGTGTAGGAGGCAACCAATCAATGTGACACATCGATGTTCCTCTCTCTTACTCTCTCTTCCTTTCTCCCCTCCCCCCTCCCTTCCACACACTCTCTTAAAAAAAAAAATCAATGGAAAAAATATTCTCACTCCTTGCGTGAGGATTTTAAAAAAAAGATTTGAAAGATAATAAAATACAGATGGAAGAAAATATCCATCTATTTTTTCTCATTTCTATTACCCAACTAATGAATTAGAGTCAAGGCATTCTACTCTAATGTGTACATTTGGGTAACATAATAATTAAGAAAAGTACTCTATCATACCTAACAGAGGATGCTTTTTCTCCCATTGTACCTTGTTCCACTTCATCCAGTAGTTCCACTGTAAAAGAAACAAATGGCTTCCAACAGTTTCCAATCTAAAAGCAATTAACATCCCCATCTGCCCCTGTCCACAGTTTGTCCATGTACCACAAACAATAATTGGAAATGAAATATTAGTCCCCAGAGGCCTTTATATGCTAGTAATAGAGTAGAAAGGACTATCCAAAGTACTGATGACTCCTAATATTTTTATTTTTCAATTATAGTTGACATTCAATATTATATTAGTTTCAGATGTACAGTATAATGGTTAGACATTTATATCTTATGAAGTATTTACCTTAATAAGTCTAGTACCCACCTGGCACTATACATAATCCCATATAATAAAAGGCTAATATGCAAATTGCCCCCTTGGGAGTTTGACCGACCAGGAGGAGTTTGACCAACTGGGAGGAGTTCGACCGACCGGGAGTTTGACCACCCGCTATGAAGTGCACTGACCACTAGGGGGCAGTGTGCAACGAAGGAAGGCCCCCGCTGGCAGCTGGCAGCCGGCCAGGGGAAGGAAGGTTCTGATCAGCCCTGATCGCTGGCCAGGCCTAGGGACCCCACCAGTGCACAAATTTCATGCAACAGGCCTCTAGTTATTACAATATTATTGACTATATTTTCTATGCTGTAATTTACATCACCATGACTATTTTGTAACTGCCAATCTATACTTCTTAATCTTTTCACATTTTTTTTCACCCAGTCCCCGAATTCCTACCCCATCAGGCAACCATTAGTTGGTTCTCTGAATTTGTTTCTGTTGTTGCAAATGGTAAGATTTTATTCTTTCTTATAGCCAAGTAATATTCCATTGTATATATATGTACCACATCTTCTTTATCCAAATGTCTATCAATGGACACTTAGGTTGTAAAGACTCCTAATACTATGTCCCTTTGTAGCTTCCTTGGCCATTCAGCAGGATTAGGAAACTCTCTACATGTTCTGTTTACCCTTTTTGTTCCAGGGCACCTCTGTGGTCATACAGATTGGTTCTAGAAATATCTTTTCTTTTCTGTTCATTCCAATTCCAATGCATCTTTCTTCACACTATGTACTGCTTGGGGGGTTTTCTATAAAATCACTTACAAATCTATCCCTTTCAAACTCTCACAAGCTAGTACATTAATATTTCAGTGACATGAAAAGTAATAAAAGCTAGATTCAAAATCACAAAAGATATATGAGAGAAAACATTCCATGAGATTCTGAAACCATTTATTTTTAACCTAGCAGTGTAGGAACGTAGGGAAATGTTATATATCATTGATTCTAAAATGCACATTTTAAACAGCTCTGAAATTGGATATGACTCATAATTGAAAGCCTTTATTTTTTTTCTTAGGGTGGGAAAGTAATAGTGTACCTTACAATTAATGGCATCTTAGATTCAATTGTATGCATTAGTTACTTTTCAGGGGAAAAGGCTCTCAAGGGCCACTCTCAAATGTCTCTTTCCCCTAAACTACCTGGAAATGTGGAGTCTGGGTCAGAGAAAGTGAAATTCACTAAAAACACTAAAATCAACTATTATCCTTCATCATGACAATTTCTATTCAAGGTGCTTTTCAGGGAGACCCCTCCATGTCTGAGTGAGCCACAGGACAAAGGAGGAGAAGGCCAGCTTTTGCATCTAAAAGTTATGAACAAAGACTAAGCCCTGAGAAAGAATTTAGGAGGAGATGAGATCCATGTGTACAGATTATAAAGCTGATCAGTGGTTAGTATTCTCCTGAGTTAGGAGATGGTAGTAGTGATTCCTTCACTTCCCTTTATAAACCCATCCATAGCCTAGCTTTGTGCCAGATCAGAGCTGTGCTTCTCTTCAAAGGCTAATACTTAAAACACACTTAAGAAGCCCAGCCTGTGTGGCTCAGTGGTTGAGCACTGACCTATGAACCAGGAGATCACAGTTTGATTCCCAGTCAGGGCACATGCCCAGGTTGCGGGTTCAGTCTCCAGTGTAGGGCAGTCAATCAATGATTCTCTCTCATCATCAATGTTTCTAGCTCTCCCTTACTCTCTGAAATCAAAAGAATTTTTTTCAGAAACCCAGATGGGACCAGCCCCCCTACTGCCCTAGCCAGTTTGTCTCAGTGGTTACAGCATCGGCCCGTGGACTGAAAGGTTGTGGGCTCAATTCCAGTGAAGGGCACATATAGGAGGCAACCAATTGATGTGTCTCTCTCACATTGATGTTTCTCTCTGTCCTTATCCCTCCCTTCCACTCTCTCTAAAATTCAATGCAAAAAATATCCTTGGGTGAGGATTAACCAAAAAAAAAGAAAAGAAAAGAAGAGAGAAGAAAAGAAAAGAAAGAATCCCACTACCGCCACCACCATCACTGAGATTATAAAAAGGTGGTCAAGGGACCGAGTTTTACAGTAGAATACTCAGTGACAAAGGACAGTTAGATAGCTGGCTAGAAGTGGATCTGGACTGGCAGTCATTAATTTGGTGAGATTTTCACCTCTCCCTAAATTCTACTTCTCTCACAAAACAAAGTAAACTTTCAAGCAGCAATAATTTCTTGTTTACAGAAGTCCTTTCCTTTACTCATATTTGCCCCAATGGTAAGAAATGCAGAGCTCTATGCAGTCCCAGATCTCAGACTCCACCACCTTCTCTTCCCTGCACTTATCTTTATTCCTCCTTGGAGGAATTTCTGCTTTTGAGTTCTTAAAAGCAATAACAGTTCTTTCTCCCAGCCCTTTTCTTAGTCCATATGGTTTGTTTCAAACACACTGACCAGATAAGCTTCTATACTATTTCAGGCAAACAATTGGACCTACTCTTGCTAAATGGCTTTTGTTGGCAGAAATAAAGAACAAAACTGCTTCCTGTGATTCCAAAACGCAAAAAGCTCTGATAAAAAATTTTTCCTGTGACTCTTTTGGCAGCAAAACCTAAACTGACATACTACTTATAGTCCTATTTTATTCCACTTAGTATGATTATGCACACATTTCTCTGTAGAAATGTGTTTTATTATAGAGTGCTGCCTAGATCTGCTTGAGGTGTTATGTAATACTAGTGGCCCGTGCACAAAATTCGTGCATGGAGGGGGGGGTGTCCCTCAGCCTGGCCTGCACCCTCTCCGATCTGGGATCCCTCTCCCAATCTGGAACTGCTGGCTCCTAACCACTCACCTGCCTGCCTGCCTGATCACCCCTAACCACTCTGCCTGCCAGCTGGCTCGCCCCCAACTGTCCTCCCTGCCGGCCTGATCTCCGCCAATTACCCCCCCTGCCAGCCTGCTTGCTCCCAACTGGCCCCCTTGCTGGTCTGATCAGCCCCAACTGCCCTCCCCTCCTGGCCTGATCACTCCTAACTGCCTCTGCCTCGACCCTGCCACCATAGCTTTGTCCAGAAGGTCTCCCGGTCTAATTAGCATATTATCCTTTTATTAGTATAGATCAGTGGTCTGCAAACTGCGGCTCGTGAGCCACATGCGGCTCTTTGGCCCCTCGAGTGTGGCTCTTCCTAAGCCTTAGGAGTACCCTAATTAAGTTAATAACAATGTACCTACCTATGTAGTTTAAGTTTAAAAAATTTGGCTCTCAAAAGAAATTTCAATCGTTGTACTATTGCTATTTGGCTCTGTTGACTAATGAGTTTGCCGACCACTGGTATAGATGAACAGTATATACTCTGTGTTAGGTTTTTCCAAATGTCCAGTACAATTCTGGATTCTGAAAAATTTGGCCCCAAGGTTTCAGGTAAGAGCTTGTGAATGTACTGTGAACCTGTAGTGTTAAACTCGCTTGCTGAGCAAGAAAATTCCTTTCTTTCTTTCTTTTTTTAAAAATATATTTTATTGATATTTTACAGAGAGGAAGGGAGAGGGATAGAGAGTTAGAAGCATCGATGAGAGAGAAACATCGATCAGCTGCCTCCTGCACACTCCCCACTGGGGATGTGCCCACAACCAAGATACATGCCCTTGGCCGGAATCAAACCTGGGACCCTTAAGTCCGCAGGCTGACGCTCTATCCACTGAGCCAAACTGGCTAGGGTGACAATTCCTTTCTGTTCAGACTCCTAACTCTGCCTCTGGTTGAGTCTCTTATAATGAGCACTAGCAATCCTCACATTGTAAAAACCAAGATGACTAAAATTCTCTAAGACTATTTTTGCTCATAATATCCATTGAAACAGTAAGGTAAGGATCAATTCTCAAATACTAACTTATTTAAGAGTTCATAAATGCAATATTAAAGGCAAGATAACAATCATTTTTTTTCAAATATTGGAATGAGTCAGTGCAGTGAGTTTACCCCTGCAAATCCCAATACCAGCATTCAAGGACAATGAAGTTCTCACCATTCACAATCTCATGCCCAAAAAACATCTTCACTCCTGGGACACTTCGACCAGTCTCCACATTCTTCACTGTTATAGAAAATAATTCAATTGGTTAATAAAAAAGAATGAGCCCTAAAACTATAAAAAAAGTATTATATCTCTCAAAAGTGCTCAATCTGAGTTTTATAAAAATTCCCAAGTTATTCTCCCCCAAAGATTGAAGAGTCAGTAACAAATTACAAAGCTATAGCCTTGAAACAAGCAGTATAAAGAACAAGGGGAACCCTAGAGAAAGGCAATGGTAGTGCAATGAATTTAAACTTCTCCAAAGAAGCCCTGACTAGTAGCTCAGTTGGTTAGAGCATCATTCTGACACACCAAGGTTCTGGGTTCAATCTCCTGACAGGGCACATACAAGAATCAAACTGTGGGAGGCAAGATGGCGGGCTTGCAGTGAGCAGCTATCAAGGGATGAAAATAGGTATGCCTAGAAGCAAATTTTTATTTTTATTTTTTTGTATTTCTTTATTGATTTCAGAGAGGAAGGGAGAAGGAGAGAGAGATAGAAAACATCAATGGTGAGAGAGAACCATTGACCGACTGCCTCTTGCATGCCCCCTACTGTGGATCGAGCCCGCAACCCAGGCATGTGCCCTTGGCTGGAATCAAACCCGGGACCCTTCAGTCCGCAGGCTGACGCTCTATCCACTGAGCCAATTTTAAAAGCATTTTCTCTTCTAATCTTTTTCCATAGCACCTGATAAGCATCTTCATTCACCATGGCCGTATCAGCAGTGAAACAGGCAATATCAAGCAGAACTAGCTTGAAATATTTATTTCCAATTCAAAATGGAGCTTTATATTGTATTTGTCATAAATCCACATACTCTTCCCTTCCAGATGACTGTGATTGCCAAGCAGAACTTGCTTTGACATCTGATGGCAGGATGATAGTTTGCTGCCATCCTCTGTGGGTATTCCACATGAACACACCAAACCTATCTCTCAGCCAGACACTATGCATATAACTATGAAGAAACACAGGATCATATATTAAAAACCAGAGTAGAAGAAAAAGATAAACACTTTGAGCAAGGACCCATGATAGAACAACTTAACAAAATGTTCTTTACTACTAAGCACCGTTGGTATCCTCATGGACAGTATCATACACGTCATAAGAAACTGAATCCTCCAAAGCCCTTGTTTGAAAATCAAGACAGTTGATATTGAGGTTTTCAGTACTCAAAGAGAAATGCTGTCATGTGTCTCATTTGCCATTTGAGAAAATGCAATCAGGTATATTCACTACTATGTTTTTGTTGCTTTTTAATATAGTTTATTGATTTTTTACAGAGAGGAAGGGAGAGGGATAGAGAGTTAGAAAGATCGATGAGAGAGAAACATCCACCAGCTGCCTCCTGCACACCCCCTACTGGGGATGTGCCCGCAACCAAGGTACATACCCTTGACTGGAATTGAACCTAAGACCCTCCAGTCCACAGGCTGATGCTCTATCCACTGGGCCAAACCGGTCAGGGCTATTCACTACTATGTTATACAGTAAAATAATAATATCTTTTCATTAAAAAAAAAAAAATCAAACAGTGAATGCATAAATAAGTAGAACAAATTGATGTTTCTCTCTCCCCCCTCCTCTCTCTAAAAACTTAAACTTCTATCAATAATATGCAGGGGCCTTTAGGGCCAAGAATTATATCTATTTACTATATTTCCATTGAATTTTAGTCCACCTAACTCCAGAAAAAATTTCAGGCAGCTATTTCTAGAGTCCACACTCTGTTTCATGCTACATGGTCAAAAATACTGTCAGGAATAACAATTCAATTCCTGGCGCAAATACAGGGCTCTTCTCCAAGCACATAAGGGAATTAGGAGTTAAGATCTCATGACTACAATATGGTGTTATTTTTCTAGATGAAAGTGCTCACAGCAGTTGTATATTTCCACATTTCTCAGCAATCCAAAATAATTGAGTTTCACCCCATGATTCCACTGAATATATTTTTACTGAGGTCAAAGATCACCAACTGCCTATTTCTCAAATCCAAAAAGAACGTTTACAGTATTAACATACTTGGCTCCCACACATCCTTTGATACTATTCTCTCCTTTCTTCTTGGCTTTACAGGACACACTTTGTTTAGTTCTTTCCTACTAGTTACCTAGAACTACCATACTGAGCACCTATTCCATGCCAGGCACCATGCTAATTACTGAGCACCTATTCCATGCCAGGCACCATGCTAATTATTTGCCTACATTTAATTATCCAGTAACATAATAAGACAGGCATTTCATTATCTCTATTATGGAGGAATCTAAGACTCAGAAAGGTTGAATAACGTGCTTCAAGTCACACTGCTAGTAAAAGACAGAGTCAGAATTCAAACCCAGGTCTCAATGATTTTAATATGCACCTCATAACCAGTGTTGCACTGTCACCCTGGTTTGCTTCCAGTCTCCTTAGCTGCCTCTACCATCTCTGCCTGCACATTGATAGTCTCCAGGGTTATGTTCTTCATCCTTTTTCCTTCTTCTTGAATGATCACATCAACTTCCTAGCTGTAGCTGTCCTGACATGCATTATTTCTCCAATATGGAATATTTCTCTGAATTCCACTCACGTTTTCAACTGACTAATAAGATACTTAAGATTTTCAAACTGAAATCATATCTTCTCCTAGTAACCAATAAACCTGCACCTCTTCCCATTTCTATCTACACTAATTAAAGAGAAAGATGCAAATTGACCACACTTTCATGACGCCCACCAGCCAATCAGGAGTGAGTATGCAAATTAACCCAACAAAGCTGGCCGGTAAATGTGCATACACAGGTGCCGAGTGGCCGGGGGCGGGGTGGGACACCTGCGTCAGCGCCATGCCTTCCACACCGCCCCCAGCCACTCTGGGCCTCTGGGCAGCGTGGGAAGGTAGAAAGGCAGCTCCAGAAGTATATCAGAAAAAAACAACCCTGTAGGTTGCTTAGTGTAAAAAAAAAAAAAATACCAAAATATGTCATCTGGACTGAAGGCTTATTGAACAAGCATGAGACATTTACAGATGGTTGTCTATTCAATGCCATTTATTCAGGCTAGAAACGTGCTCAATCTCCCTGCAGAGAGTGGTGACCTACTGGGCTTCCAGGGCACCTCTTTAAGGGGGCTGATTCAGCTGGATAGAACACCGGTTTCCCCATCTTCCCTCTTCCTCCTGTCTGTAACTCCATCAATTATTCTGAGATTTGAAGCCATGTGCTAAAATGATGGCAGAGTAGAAAATGAAAAACCCTGGATCCTTGCCAACTTTGGGGAGTATGCCTGGGATGTCTACCTTCTTTAATATGAGAATAAACTCCTAATGTATTTAAGCCCCTGGAAACAAATCTGTTTCTAGCACCTAGTCATGGTTCCTAATAACACAGCATTAAAAATTTCAAGCAACTAACTTGAAAACTTATATGCCTCCCACTTAAAAATTTTCAGATTGTTCCTCATTGCTTTCAGAAGTGTCCAAATGCTATGACATGTAAGGTCCTTCTCATCTGTCTATGCCTATTTCTCATATCTTCATACTGAAATTTACTTAGGTTTTCTGAATGCACCAAATTTTCATGTCTCTGTGTGTTTGTACATACGGCAACTTCTGCTTAAAACAATAGTTCCCTCCATGTTCTCCATCATCTGCATCACCAGGAAACGTCAGAAATGCAAATTCTTTTTTTTAAATTAAATCTTTATTGTTCAGATTATTACATTTGTTCCTCTTTTTTCCCCCCAAAACTCCCCTCCTCCCAGTTCCCGCCCCACCCTCCACCCTCACTCCCCACCCACTGTCCTCATCCATAGGTGCATGATTTTTGTCCAGTCTCTTCCCGCATCTCCCACACCCCTTTCCCCCCCCAAGAATAGTCAGTCCATTCCCTTTCTATGTCCCTGATTCTATTATGATCACCAGATTATTTATTCACTTGATTCTTAGATTCACTTGTTGATAGATGCATGTTTGTTGTTCATAATTTGTATCTTTACCTTTTTCTTCCTCTTCCTCTTCTTAAAGGATACCTTTCAGCATTTCATATAATACTGGTTTGGTGGTGATGAACTCCTTTAGCTTTTCCTTATCTGTGAAGCTCTTTATCTGACCTTCAGTTCTGAATGATAGCTTTGCTGCATAAAGTAATCTTGGTTGTAGGTTCTTGCTATTCATCACTTTGAATATTTCTTGCCATTCCCTTCTGGCCTGCAAAATTTCTGTTGAGAAATCAGCTGACAGTTGTATGGGTATTCCCTTGTAGGTAACTGAGTTTCTTTCTCTTGCTGCTTTTAAGATTCTCTCTTTGTCTTTTGCTCTTGGCATTTTAATTATGATGTGTCTTGGTGTGGTCCTCTTTGGATTCCTTTTGTTTGGGGTTCTCTGCGCTTCCTGGACCTGTAAGTCTATTTCTCTCACCAGGTGGGGGAAGTTTTCTGTCATTATTTCTTCAAATAGGTTTTCAATATCTTGCTCTCTCTCATCTTCTGGCACCCCTATAATTCTGATGTTGGTACGCTTGAAGCTATCCCAGAGGCTCCTTACACTATCTTCGTATTTTCGGATTCTTTTTTCATTTTGCTTTTCCGGTTGGGTGTTTTTTGCTTCTTCGCATTTCGAATCTTTGACTTGATTCTTGCGCTCCTCTGGTCTGCTGTTGGGTGTCTGTATAATATTCTTTATTTCAGTCAGTGTATGCTTAATTTCTAGTTGGTTCTTTATCACAACATCGAGGGTCTCATTAGATTTCTTGAGGATCTCACTACATTTATCGGCAGCTTCTAGACAGTTCTTGAGAGACCTTAAAAGTGTGGTTCTGAACTCTATATCCTCCATGGACAATTTTGTCCTGTTTCTTTGTCTCTGCATTTTTTATGCTTTCTTGGTGCACCCCCTAGTGGTCTTTGTGCGCAGTCTTGTTGTAGTTAAGCCTTGATTGTTGTCGGCAATAGTGGGGGTGATTTGACCTCCAGGCTAACTGGCTATGAGAGTCCGCTGTGTCTGCAGTGGGAGAGCTTCTGTGCTGGATCTCTAGGGCGGTGCTAATCTAGCCTTTGCCTGAGGCTATCTGGCAAATGGCTCTGTGCAGGGCGTGGGCGGGGCGGGTCCCCGGGGATCTACAGGGCAGGCCGGAGCGAGCAGTTATGGCTGCTCTCAGTTCCGACCCTAGGGGCTCTGCCTCACAGAGTCCCAGCAACCGCTGCAAACCTCAGAGAGAAAGCTGCCTTCAAATTCCGACCGAAGCCAGATAGTCACGCTTCTCCCGTTTGAGTCTGGGTCCCTAGAGACTTGCCCGGATCTGGAGCTCAGAGTCTGAAACTCCCTCCCGATTGAAAACAACAACCGCGCCCTCTGCCACCAGCCCGCTCCACGCGCACTCTGCACCTCAGTATTTCACTTCAGCACTGTGCCTCCTCTGAGTCTGGGTATGATATTCTCTTTCCTCCTAGTTGTAGAATTTCCACTCAGCCAGCCTTCCTGTGGTTCTCGATGATGTCTGTTCCGTCTTTAGTTGTTTTTTGAAGTGGTTGTTCAAGGCAGCAATCTCTGGCGTTAACCTATGCCGCCATCTTGGTTTTTCCTCCAAAGTTTTTCAGAAATGCAAATTCTTGATCCCCACTCCAGACCTAAGAATTAGAAACTCTTGGAGGGGGGTCAAGCAATCTGTGTTTTAACAAATCTCCCATGTGATCTTGATGCATAGATAAAGTTTGAGAACCACTGACTTAAAACAGCCTCCCTTTCTTCCCATCCAGTTAATTCCTATTCACCTGAATGAAGTTCTGCATCAATTCTGCCATTAGGGAAGCCTTCCCCACTGCACTAATCCTACCACGCTCAGATGGAAATTAGCTGAACTTTTGTGTTTCCATAGCATCTTGTCCCTCTATAAAAAAGGATATAACACTACATTACTGTATATTTTTCTACTTGCTTATGTCTCCTTACCAGACTAAGTTTTTTGAGAATAGGGACTATGTCATTCTTATCTATATCCCTGGTACATTGCACAGTACCTGGTATATTCAACTATCAATAAATGGTTACTGAATGAATTATTCCTAGCGCACAAAAGTCATAATGTGGCTTAACAATAAAACTAATCTCAAATGCCATTTATGTCTTTTTTTTAAAAAAAATCCTCACCTGAAGGTATTTTTCCATTGATTTTTAGGAAGAGTGGAAAAGAGAGGGAAAGATGGAGAGAAACATCCATGTGAGAGAAACACATTGGTTGGTTGCCTCCTGCAGGAGCCCCGACCAGGGACCGGGCTGGGGAGGAGCCTGCAACCAAGGTATGTGCCATTGACCAGAATCACACCTGGGACCCTTTGGACCACAGGCCAACACTCTATCTACTGAGCAAACTGGCTGGGGCCATTTATGTATGTTTTAATTATGAACTTGAAATTTATCATGCCAGGAAAACAACTATCCTAGCAGGTCCATAATTTGGCTTAATTAAAAACTACATGTTAGGCCCAGCTGGTGTGGCTCAATGGTTGAACATCACCACATGAACCAGGAAGTCAGGATTTGATTCCCTGTCAGGGTACATGCTCAGTAGGGGGTGTGCAGGAGGCAGCCAATCGATGTTTCTCACTATCCTTCTCCCTTCCTCTCTCTAAAATCAATTTTAAAAAATATTGTAGCTTCAAGGTGAACACATGGAGGAGCGAGTAGGATGGCACACCCAGAGAAGGCATGGAAACTCTGAGCCTCTTCCATTTGGCTGTTCCTGAGTTGTATCCTTTATAATAAACCAGAAATGCAGCTGGGAGAGATAGAAGTTACTTTATGACAAAGGATAATAGATAATCGCTGAGGTTGCAGAGCAGGAGCACAAGACCTCTGGTCCCTCCTGGTATCTTTGAGCCTTTGCACTATTACTAAGCAGCCTATCTCTGACTTCTTTTTTTGCATGAGAAAAATAACTGCCTTTGTGACTTTGTCTGTTAAAGCCAAAAGCAATTCTATCTAATAGAGTAGTTATTTTAAATTTCAAGATGCATATGGAGAAAAATTAAAAGAATTACCCAATTTAAAAAATATACTGAAATTTTCTACTATCATGTCAATAAAAGTAGAGAAGTGGGACAAGCTAGCATATGCAGCCATGTTGCTGTTAGGGAAAATAGCATTCTAATCTTCCTCCTACCCTTTCCTAAAATAGGAATGATGCCTACTAATAATCCCAGTGGAGCCCAGTCATCACCCAAACTAAGCTATGAATTTCTTAAACGGCAGAAGATTATGAGAAATAAAAAGAGACCTTTCTTCAAGACAACAATCTTGTTAGGGTCCACATGCTGGAGCACTCCCTCAAAGATGCCACAAACCAACGTGAGTTTCACCCTTCTCCACAAAATCTGATTGAGGTAATGGTAGTCACTGCTGGGATCCATGCTCTTTTATTCCAAAAGCAGTCTTCAAGAAATCTTCTTTAAGTATCTAAGCACTTGAAAACAAAAGAGATCTATGATTTAAAAAATATTTTGGGGTGGGGGAGTGGGGTTATTTTTTCTTTCTCTATACCTGTAAGAGACAAGAAAAATAAAAATATAAGAGTAATTCAGTTTGTTTATCCTTTTAGAATGATAATGAGAAAAAGATCATTGTAAGCACCAACTCTAATTTATACATAGGGAAATGAAAACCATAGGACTTAAGGTAAGGTAGGCTTGATGACTTCATCTATAAAATGGGGTAATACCACATTTCCTTCCTTAGCTAAATGAATAAGCAGAATATTTAGAAACTTTTAATGGCAGATACATATATCTTTTTAATATCAACCATAAAAACTAAAAGAACAAATGAAAAAAATTGACATTGGCAAAACATCTTCAATACAAACTATTTACCCAGAAATGTCTCTAATCTATCCTCTTCCAGATTAGTAACATTTCCAGAGTTTGACGTTTTATAAAAAATATAATTTTATTGATTTCAGAGAGGAGAGGAGAGGGAGGGAGATAGAAACACCAATGATGAGGGAGAATCATTGATTGGCTGCCTCCTACACACCCCACACTGGGGATCAAGCCCACAACCCAAGCATGTGCCCTAACTGGGAATCGACTCGTGACCTCCTGGTTCATAGGTTGATGCTCAACCATTGAGACACACCAGCTAGGCCAGAGTTTGACATTTTTAACCAACCAAAATATAAGTGATTTAAAACTATCACAATTTATTCATTACCACTCCAGCTGCCATTTCACTGCAAGGGCCATTCGATCCCACTCTGTCCACAATTCAGTCACTGGGCTGCTGTAGTATCACCAACCAGTCATTTGCAGCCTAACACAGTGGTCAGCAAACTCATTAGTCAACAGAGCCAAATATCAACAGTACAACGATTGAAATTTCTTTTGAGAGCCAAATTTTTTAAACTTAAACTATATAGGTAGGTACATTGTTATTAACTTAATTAGGGTACTCCTAAGCTGGCCTTTGCCAAAAAAGTCCTCAATCTGATTTAGGTATATTTGCTGAGGTCGACCCCTTCCAACTCTCCCATCCGCACTCGTCTTGTATATTTGTTTAGTCTATCTCCTTTCTGAAAACCGACTTCTGTGCATAGGCCATGAAGTTTCAATCGCACTGTACATGTGTGCCCGCATGTGGTATTTTGTGGAAGAGCCACACTCAAGGGGCCAAAGAGCCGCATGTGGCTCTCGAGCCGCGGTTTGCGGACCACTGGCCTAACAGATTAAACTGCCAAATGCCATACACTAGTTTTGTAAAAGTCAACTGTTTTTGTGAAGGTGATGCATGCTCATTATAAATGATAATGCAGAAATGTACAAAAAAACTTTACCTTTTAGAAATAACTATTAGCCATAGTAGATACTCATATTCTTAAGTGAAATACTGTAATTTAAAAGATGAATCTTTTTTTAATAGTATCTTTTAGAACAATCCTACTGTTTGAATGTCCTTATTTTTAGAATCCCAGATAAATTTTCCTCTATGGTGGTTTAAATTGAAAAGCTGATTGCCTTTACCAATGTGTGTGTCTCACATGGATGTTTCTCTGTCTCTGTCTCTCCCCCTTCTTTCCACTCTCTCTAAAAATCAATGGAAAAATATCCTCACGTGAGAATTAACAACAAAATAAATAAATAAATAAATAAATAAATGCTGCTTGCCTTTGCCACACTACAAACAGTGAACCAGTGAATTTGCAACCTATTTATATGATTAAAAAAAGGTAATATACTAATTTGACCAGATGTCCTACGGACATCACTACGGACATCCTTCCTGATAAAGCCAGGGTTGGAGGGAAGCCAGCCGGGGTCCCAGGTGCCTGTGGGCGGCCAGAGGAGGGAAGCCTGGGTCCCAGATGCCAGAGGGAAGCCATTGCCAGCAGCTGGGGGAAGGAAGGCCTACTCTTGCATGAATTTTCATGCATCAGGCCTCTAGTTTATATATATGAAAGCCTAAGCGACCTTTACGACCGGTCACTATGATGTGCACTGACCACCAGTGGAAAGACGCTCAACACAGGAGCTACCCCCTCGTGGTCAGTGCACTCCCACAGCCAACCTCCCCCAGCTGGCCCTGATCGGCCCCGATCGGCCTCGATCTCTGGCCAGGCCGAGGTACCCCACCCATGCACAAATGTCGTGCACCGGGCCTCTAGTTTAACAATAAAATAAAACATTGATGGAATAATTAAGGCATAATTCAACTAGGAAGAAGGTGAGAAGATACATAGCAATTTTAGCCAGATAAATTACCTATATTTTTATATTTTAAGGTGTAGCAAGTACTTTCACAAATTTTATTTGTTGCCTACAACAACCATTACCTAATTTACACATGCAGAAACTAAGGCTTAAAGATTTAAAACACCTGCCCAAAGGCACACATTTAGAAGATAATGGAGCCTGAACTAAAACCAGGCCCTTAGTGAAGAGCATATGTAGGGCAAGGCCAGGTGTAAAGCATCCAGAGAAAACATGTCACCAGAGTGTCTGAGAAAAATCATTCTTCATTGTTCAAGGCAATCCAAACAGGCAAAAGGGGAATTTTTACAGACACAAAAAAAGGGCATTAAACTGGAAAAAAAACAGCTCTTAATAGAGGCAAAAAAATTAATTCATATTCTTAAATGATACATAAGAAATAAAAGTTTGTGAAATGCTTGGAGTGTAAGGAAGCTTAAGAAACATTAAAGTAAGAAAAAAACATTAACATAAAGAAAGTTCTCACAGAGGAGAGCTGCAAACGGTAGATTCAAGATTAGGAAGGAAAAACTAAGGTCAAAATCCAGAGATGGGCTTCAGGGCAGAGTCGGAAAAGGGACATTCACTTGGCTGGCATCAAGTCTTTCCTATCACACCTACACTTACAAGATTAAGAAGCTCCCATGGCTTCCAGACCGGCAAATCCAAAAGATCACCCTCTGCATACAAAGGCAGACCTCACTGCGGACAAGAGCAAATCAGTCCTGAAAACAATTCAGGGAGAATGGGACCTCTCTCGGTCTCCTGCTAAGCTGTCAGAGCCTTTGATGAAGCTTAAAACTAGTGAGCCAAGCTGACTCATGCAGCTTGCCGAGTCCCGGGGTGCTCAGGTACTCAGTGATGGAGGGCAGAATTTGTTCTAACCATTGCTCAAACCCAGTGGTTCTCAACCTTCTGGCCCTCTATATACAGTTCCTCATGTTGTGACCTAACCATAAAATTATTTTCGTTGCTACTTCATAACTGTAATGTTGCTACTGTTATGAATCGTAATGTAAATATCTGATATGCAGGATGGTCTTAGGCGACCCCTGTGAAAGGGTCGTTCGCCCACCAAAGGGGTCACGACCCACAGGTTGAGAACCGCTGCTCTAACGGTTAGAGTCTAACCCAGTGGTTCTCAACCTTGGCTGCACATTAGAATCACCTGGGAATCTTTTTAAAATCCTGATTTCTGGGCCTCATCCTCTGGAAATGCTGTTTCTTTGTTACTAATGTTGTGGCCCCACTGTAGAACCACTGGTCTAACGGTCTCTAACCAGTTCCACACAAACCCGCACTGGAGGGGCAGGGAGGAGGGCTCAAGGCACTGACGTAACAGGCCAAGGACCAGTTCACCCGAGAGCCTGTACTCATTTACCGGGTGCATCTGTTTTCAAGAAAACACACACATGCTATGAGAATAAACTGCAGCCCTGGCCCGCGTGGCTCAGCTGCTTGGCTGGTGGTCCCTTCCGCAGAAAGGCGGGGTAACAGAGGCGGCAGGTGCCATCCCCGCAGGGAACACACCCAGGTCCGGGTCTGTCCCCAGTGGGGCGCGTAGGGAGGCGATGGGTAAATGTTTCTTTCTCTCCCTTCCTCTCTCTAAAATCAAAAAATAGGAGAGAAACCAAGATGGCGGCATAGGTAAACACCAGAGATTGCTGCCTCGCACAACCACTTCAAGAATACAACTAAAAGACAGAACGGGCATCTTCCAGAACCACAGGAAGGCTGGCTGAGTGGAAATTCTACAATTAGAAGGAAAGAGAAAAGCACACTGAGACTCAGAGGAGCTGCGGTGTGGAAGTTAAGTGCAGAGGTACGGAGGCGGATGCAGAAAGGGCTGGCAGCTGAGGACACGGTTGGCTTTTTCAATTGGGAGGGAGTCTCAAGCTCCCAACTGCTCTGAACTCCAGTTCCGGGCGAATCTCTGGGGACCCTGACTGATACGGGGAGAGGCTAGACCAGCCGTGGGCAAACTACGGCCCGCGGGCCGGATCTGGACCGTTTGAAATGAATAAAACTAAAAAAAAAAAAAGACCATACCCTTTTATGTAATGATGTTTACTTTGAATTTATATTAGTTCACACAAACACTCCATCCATGCTTTTGTTCCGGCCCTCCGGCCCAGTTTAAGAACCCATTGTGGCCCTCGAGTCAAAAAGTTTGCCCACTCCTGGGCTAGACTGTCTGGCATCGTTTGCATCTCGAGGATGGCTTTCTCCCAGAGGTGCTTGCAGCAATTACCCGGACACTGAGATTCGGGGCCTCTTAGGGAAGGACTGACGATCAGCCATAGCTGTTTGCTGTGCATGGAGGCTTTTGCAATCTGAAAATTACCTAACAAACTTGCAGCTGGCCCAAGGCCCTAGGGCAACTTGCATTCCTTCACAGCTGAGCTCCTGCTGAGTAGCCTCAGGCAAAGGCTAGGTTAGCACCTCCTGAAAGATCCAAGAGCCAGTGTGCCCAGTGGTCAGAGTGGGACCATCCAGTTTGCAGCTCCTCAGACCCATAAGGGACACACTCAGGGGGCAGACTCAGTGAGCACCAAAGCCCCACTGAAGCAAGTCTTGCCCCGGAGGGGTGTCTCCAGCACAGAAGTTCTCCCAGTCTAGACACAGCTGATTCTCACAGCCAATTGGCCTGGAGGTCAATTCCTCCCAGTGATACCTACAACAATCAAGGCTTAACTACAACAAGACTGTGCACAAAGACCACAAGGGGGTGCACCAAGAGTGTCCACCTCAGGTAATTGGGGAGGCTGAGCCACTGAGCCCTATAGGACACCTAGCACAGAAAGCCACTCCATCAACACAGGGAAGCATAAAAAATGCGGAGACAAAGAAATAGGACACAAATGACAGAAATGGAAGAAAGCAAACAACTGAATATAGAGTTCAAAACCACGGTTATAAGGTTTTTCAAGAACTTTCTAGAAGCCGCCGATAAATTTAGTAAGACCCTCAAGAAATCTAGTCAGACCCTTGAGGTTATGATAAAGGACCAACTGGAAATTAAGCATACACTGACTGAAATGGAGGATATTATACAGACTCCTAACAGCAGACTAGAGGATCGCAAGAATCAAGTCAACAATTTGAAATACGAAGAAGCAAAAAACACCCAACCGGAAAAGCAAAATGAAAAAAGAATCCAAAAATACAAAGATAGTGTAAGGAGCCTCTGGGACAGCTTCAAGCGTACCAACATCCAAATTATAGGGGTGCCAGAAGAGGAGAGAGAGCAAGATATTGAAAACCTATTTGAAGAAATAATGACAGAAAACTTCCCCTACCTGGTGAAAGAAATAGACTTCCAAGTCCAGGAAGTGCAGAGAACCCCAAACAAAAGGAATCCAAAGAGGACCACACCAAGACACATCATAATTAAAATGCCAAGAGCAAAAGACAAAGAGAGTATCTTAAAAGCAGCAAGAGAAAGAAAGTCAGTTACCTACAAGGGAGTACCCATATGACTGTCAGCTGATTTCTCAACAGAAACTTTGCAGGCCAGAAGGGAGTGGCAAGAAATATTCAAAGTGATGAATGCCAAGAACCTACAACCAAGATTACTTTACCCAGCAAAGCTATCATTCAGAACTGAAGGTCAGATAAAGAGCTTCACAGATAAGAAAAAGCTAAAGGAGTTCATCACCACCAAACCAGGATTATATGAAATGCTGAAAGGTATCCTTTAAGAAGAGGAAGAGGAAGAAAAAGGTAAAGATACAAATTATGAACAACAAATACACATCTATCAACAAGTGAATCTAAAAATTAAGTGAATAAATAATCTGATGAACAGAATGAACTGGTGATTATAATAGAATCAGGGGCATAGAAAGGGAGTGGACTGGCTATTCTTGGGGGGGGGGAAAGGGGTGTGGGAGATGCGGGAAGAGACTGGACAAAAATCGTGCACCTATGGATGAGGACAGTGGGTGGGGAGTGAGGGAAGAGGGTGGGGTGGGAACTGGGTGGAGGGGAGTTATGGGGGGAAAAAAGAGGAACAAATGTAATAATCTGAACAATAAAGATTTAATTAAAAAAATAAAAGATAAAAAAAATCATGCACCTATGGATGAGGACAGTGGGTGGGGAGTGAGGGAGGAGGGTGGGGTGGGAACTAGGTGGAGGGGAGTTATGGGGGGAAAAAAGAGGAACAAATGTAATAATTTGAACAATAAAGATCTAATTTAAAAAAATCAAAAAATAATACAGGGTGTCCCCCCCCAAAATGTACACACACTTTAAGAGCTGATAGCTCAATTTTGAAAATGTACTTTAATAAACATTGCCTTTGTAATTATTCCAAATGTGCATACATTTTTTTCGGTTATACTGTAAATATATCCTCGGGCGAGGGTGACAAACAAGAATTAAATCCAAAATTTCTCGTTTTTAAGAAAAAATAACAAATTTCAAAGAAAAGGCGAGCCATACGCTAGGAATTCACTCTTCTTTGTCGGTAGGGGTTTCTAGCCAAAGGAAGTTTGGGAAATTCGGTCCCAATTTTCGCCAAATGGTGAGTTCCTGGAGCTGTGAAAACGGGCTGCTATTACGGAAGAACTCTCGGCCGCTCCCAGCCCGCGGCGCCGGTTACCTGAGACCCGAGAAAAGGACGCTACCGTTGGCCTCCGGCCGGAGCCGACCAGAGGCCCGGCTGTTCCTCGGGAGTCAATCAGCGCGCGGCCCCGAGGCCGATTGCAGAGCGCCCCCAGCGGCCAGGAGGAGAGAGGGCCGCCTTGGAAAATGAGGAAGCGCAACTCCCAGCAAGCCGTTCCCAGGAGACACCCTAGAGGTCCCCCAAGCGAGCATTTGTCTTTCTGTCTCTATGGTTTCTCTGTGCCATCCGTAGGGTGGGGATTTCTATGTTAGAGTTCTGTGAGAAACCTGTCGCAGGTCAGCTTGTCAAACGAGTAAAATGGCGTTGCCCCTTTAATTGCGGTCGCTAGAGCCAGAGTGGCATTGCCCTTTTAAGGACTGTTGCGTCACAGTTCCGGGGGCGGGTCCGTTTCCAGCTAGACCCGGCTGGGTGCTGAGGTGATTCATTCGGGGGCTGGAGCCGGGAGCGCCGACGTCGTCTCCTGCGCCCGGCGCAGCCTCGCTCCTCATTGGCCGCCCTCGGGGACGCCCTCGCCCGCGCACCACCCTTGGGTACCCTCCCCAGTCCGCTGTGGAAACACTGCCCTCTTCCTTCTTGACCCCTGGCCCTTTCTCTCTTCCCTCTTTCCCTCCCGCTTCCGCCGTCGCTTCAGGAGCTCCTGCTCGCGGAGGAGTTTCCGGCTCGGCGATGGGGTCTCGCGCTTCCACGTTACTGCGGGACGAAGAGCTGGAAGAGATTAAGAAGGAGACTGGCTGTGAGTTGGGGCAGGGGGTGGGAACGCGGCCGGGCGCCTCCGGCTGGCTTCGGGACGACCGAGGGCAGATGTCGCCGAAGTCTGGGGCTGGGGTGCCCGGAGGTTGCGGGGATCCCGGGCAGCCTCCAGCACTGAGCTTCGGGCTCGGGAGCTGGAGAACCTGCTCGTCCAGCCACGGCTCCCCGGGTCGGGGTTCTGGCTCTTGGCGGACGGTTCTTCGCCTCAAAGGCGGGAGTCGCGATTACCCGGGGAACACAGACACCGCTCCTTTCTCCGCTCCCTGCTAAGGGGAGCCCCCGAACTCCCCGGTCTTCCCTCTCGCCAGCCTCCCATTCAGGAACTCGGGGTAGACCCTGTAGAAAATACAATCCCTTACCGTAACGTCCCTGGGCATGGGCTTAAAACCACTCACATCTTTGGGAAATCACAAATACTTGCCACAGCTGGGAAAAGAAACGCAGAAAGCCAGCTTCTATAGTAAGACGTGGAAATACGTGTACGGGTGACAGGAGGCCTTGAAATAATCAGGGGTCTGAGGGTGTAAGACCTATGCTGAACTTGCGGAGGAAAAGCATGGATACTGGGACCACCCGTTTTTACTTACACGGAGGATGCTAGCTGTCCCCGGGCTCGGATATGTTGATTTCTGCTGTGCCGGTGTACTTTATGCAGTCGCTATGGAAATTGGATGTGCCCCAAAAATCTCAGTGTGAATTTGTATTAAGAGCTGATTTTTTTTTTATAGTGCAGTCTCTTCGTCATTAACCTGAACAAAGGGCACCGGGCCTTTGGGGATTCAGAAGCTCTGTAAAACACCATCACATACGTTTGTGTAGTCCTTAATGATACGTATAATATTGTCTCTTCTCAGTAATACATTATGACTTGTGTTTTACACGAGTTATATAAGCATCTGAGTGTTGTCTCTTCATGCTCCCTTGTTTTTGATAATGAGGTGGCCAGTAAGTAATTCAGTGGCCCGTATGCAGGTAATATTGGAGCATGCTGGGGGAAACTGCAGAATTACTCAGGCAGTGGTGACCTGAGATAACTTAAATGCCGTCCACTGCTTTCTGACAAATTCAACTTTCTAGAACCTTCAAGTTGGAAGGAATGTTACATAGTCCCAGCCCTTGTCTGAGTGGTTTACTGCTTTCAGTATCCCCTAATGTATGGCCATTATGCTTCTCCATAAAGGCTAATGATGATGAGCTCACCACATCCCAGTGCTGTCCTTTTCATGATTTTGGATGAATGATGGAAAGTAGTTATTTATAATGTGCAGAATTTGGCCACTTTACCGTATAGTCTACTTATGGCACTCTAACTCCAAGAGTAGAAATATAAACAGTTTGTATTTAGCAAGCATTTTATTACATTTCGGGCCTATACCCCTATGTTAGGACTAAGGTGACACCAGGGTTAAAGCATTTGTGCTTAAAGTAAAAAGTCACATTAATGAGGAAGTATAAAGCATAGTGGGGGTGGGAAAAAGCGATTTTTGCCTCAAGATAAAGGGAGCAGTAATCCCATTCTGGTTTATTTGCATTTGACCAATGATAGGAGCCTGGATGCCATAGGATTCTGGGTTATTTTACTGTGTAACTTGTGAACACACAGAACTAAGTACTCCTGTAAGAGCTGTTTTCCTAGTTGCCAAAAAATGAAGCAAGCTTGAAGGAAAGTCTTAACCACAACTAGTACCAATGAAGCAGGTTCTTACTGAATTTTTGCAATGTCTATATTCAGTACTGTGCTAGGTACTCAAAGCAGATGGTGACAAAACATGCCCACAACTTGGTGGTGGAGATAAATCCACAAGAGTTAGGATTAGCATCAGGACATAGGGTAACTGAAATTGTGTAACACCTACCTGCAGGACTCAGGGAAGCCTTGTGGGCTGGCCTTGTAGAGGACAGGAATTGGGCCTTTATACATGCATGAATGGATTACATTTGGGTAAATTAACTTAAAGCATTTTTTATAATTCCAGGAGCATTATCCCCCAGCTTGCTACACAATTTCTCCTCCATGAGAGTTAAGCCATCAGTTTATTCAGTTAGTGCCCATCAGCAGAGTTGATTTTTATTTTATTTTTTAAAATATTTTTTTAATTTTTCAATTACAATTGACATACAATATATTAGTTTTAGGTATATAACAGACTAGGCAGTTATTAACTTACTAGTGACCTGGTGCATGAAATTCATGCACATTAAAAGGGAATTAATTAGAGGAAATATTTTAATACAGTGGGGCCTTGACTTACGAGTGTCCCAACTAAAGAGTTTTTTGAGATACCAGCTGTCTCTCAGCCAATTTTTTGCATTGAGTTGATAGAGTAATTTGAGTTAATGGGCTCCTTAACGAGCTCAGTCTCGGAACGAATTAAACTCGTAAGTCAAGGTCCCACTGTATTGCTATTTGCCCTTTCTCTATAATAGAAGTGTCAGAGATGAAAGAAAATTAGTAAAATGTATATGAAAATCTTTTTCCTGTCAGAGTCTGGGGCACGCCTCGGGACCCACAGTCAAGGCCCCGCCCACCCGCGTGCACCTCCAAATGGCGTGAGACGGAGACCCTGCCGGCCTCACCCCCGTCAAGCCCCTCCAGGTTGGGGGCGCAGCCTCAGGTCACCTGGCCCAGAGCCAGGGTGGGAGGGCGCAGCCTCAGGTCACCTGGCCCAGAGCCAGGGTGGGGGGGCATGGCCTGAGATACCCTGTCAAGCCCCACCAGGTTGGGGGCACAGCCTCAGGTCCCCTGCCCTGGCCCAGCGCCATGCAGCCTCAGGTGCCTGCTGATTGCTCGTTGAAGGCTCATTACGGGAACTCGGCCTCTGCTGTGGGTGCAGCCATCTTGTGTTACGGAATACCTGCTGTGGGTGCAGCTGTTTTGTTATGGTGTGAATATGGTCAATTTGCATATTCCCTATTTATTAGATAGGATGGTACAATTACCCCAATAAGTCTAGTGACACCATACATAGTTATTACAATATTATTGCAGAGTTGATTTTTAAAGCATTAATTTTAGCATAATATAAAAGTTTAGAAGAATAAAAACAGGTATCTGAGAGTGGAGTAAAGAGGTAGAATTTGTCTTTTTTTCACCTGCTTCCTAGTTTGGGGAACTATCAGAGACACTCAAGTGTGAGTGTTTTATTGTTCCCTTTGCCTATAAGAAAATGTATTGTAGTTGGGAAAAACTGACTTTATATATATTTTAAATATATTTTTATTGGGCTTTTTGTGGTTTTTTTTTTTGAGAAAGAGAGAGAGAAACATTGATATGAGAGAGAAACATCTATCAATTGCCTCCTGTACTCACCATGAAAGGGACCAAACCCGAAACCTGGGCGTGTGCCTTGACCAGGAATCAAACTGGCAACCCTTTGGTGCACGGGAAGACATTCAACCACTGAGTCACACCAGCCAGGGCAAAATTGACTTTATTTTTCATATGAAAGCTTTGCATTGCTTTTAAACAATTTTTTCTAAGTGTAAATTGATTAGAATTCATGTATCACTAGTTTAGCCAGTGTTTGAAATTTAATCTAAGTGATTCTAGGGAAGTAATTCTAGGAAAGAATTACCTATAAGTCTTAGTTTCATCATCTGTAAATGGGAATAATAATAGTATCTACTTTATAGGGGTATTGTGAGGATTAAACTACTTAGAATAGTGCTTTGTGTATAATAAATACCAGGTAAGTGTTAGTTTGTATTATTTTGAACCACCCTATATAATAAAGCCTAATATGCAAAGTGTCCAATTGTTCATTCGACCAGTCACTATGACACACAGTGACCACCAGGTGGCAGACGCTCTGACCGGTAGGTTAGCTTGCTGCTGGGGTCTGGCTGATTAGGATTAGGCTAGACGGGCCAGACACACCTTGGAGCCTTCCTGTGGTCCCTCCCCAGCCCCCATCGTGCACCAAGGGACCCTACCGGTGCACAAATGCGTGCACTGGGCCTCTAGTAGATAATAATCATCTTATAGGGAAGATACCATTTGCATATGCTAGTTATACAAACCATGTCTAGGACAATGTAATTGGGGAGATGACAGCATTTTATACATTTCCTAATTTCAGGGGGGCATTGGATTAGGAATCAAGTACAAATATTGTTTTCCCAATTCTAAGGAAATGTAACTTTTAAAGGAGTATTTCTACTCCTTTTAAATCCCAGTGTTTCTAACAATTTAAAAAGCAGTAATAAGCCTGGCTGATGTGGCTCATTGGTTGAGTGTCAACCTATGAACCAGGAGGTCACAGTTCGATCTCCAGTCAGGGTATATGCCTGGGTTGCGGGCTCGATCCCCAGTGTGGGCCATGCAAGAGGCAGCCGATCAATGATTCTCTTTCATTGTTGATGTTTCCATCTCTCTCTCTCTCTCCCTCCCTGTCTGAAATCAACAAAAATATATTTAAAACAAAACACTTTGTGTTGTCATAAAATTTTTCTATATTATCATTGTTCTTTTACCTTTTTTCACACATTAGCATTCCATAAATTAAAGCTCATTTGAATAAAAGTTGTCATTAGGGGAAAGGCCACAAGTGTCTTGGGAGTTTCTGTAATCTCCACCCTTAGTTCACCTAACCATAGCAATAATCTGGCTGTGAGTTATTTAAAACCTTTTTTAAATAGCCATTTAGAATATATGTACTTCTGTGTTCATTGCAGCATTATTCACAATAGCCAAAATATGCAACCTGTGTCCATCAGTTGAGCAGTGGATAAAAAAAGTTGTGGTACAGCCCTGGCTAATGTTGTTCAGGGGTTAGAGTGTTGGCCTGTGCACCGAAGGGTCTCTGGTTCAATTCCCTGTCAAGGCATGTACATGGGTTGCAAATTCCATCCCCGGCCTTGGTTGGAGCACCTGCAGAGGCACCCAGTCAACATGTCTTTGTCATATCAGTGTTTCTCCCTCTTTCCCCTGCCCTCACTCCCACTCTCTCAAAAAAAATCAATGGAAAAAATATCCTCAGGTGAGGATTAACAACAACAAAAAGTGGTGGTGGTGGTGGTGGTGGTGGTGTGTGAAATGGAATATTACTTGGCCATAAAAAAGAACGAAATCTTACCATTTGCTACAGCATGGATGGACCTAGAGGGTATTATGCTGCTAAGTGAAATAAGTCAGAGAAAGACGAATACCATATGATTTCACTTATATGTGGAGTCTAAAGAGCAAAATAAATGAAAAACCAAATAGAAACAGACTCATAGATACAGAGAACAGACTGACGGTAGGGAGCATAATCACTATGCTATACACCTGAAATTAATACTGAATGATATTGGATGTCAACTGTAAATGAAACAAAATAAAAAGGAAAACCAATTAGATTCAAGTAAGGAAAAAATTGAATTCCAAAATCACTTAAGACAAATTGTGTAAATAAGAAGTAAAACATATTAATACAAAGCATGAGTAAATATCACAATACATACATCCTCAAGAAAAAATAGCCATTTAATCTGTGAGAATTAATCTATGCCAACTGAGTGGTAATGAATAGATTGGAATCTTTATTTTTGTGTGTCAATCCTCACCCAAGGATATTTTTCCATTGATTTTTAGAGAGAGTGGAGGGGGGGAGAGAGAGAGAGAAACATCAATGTGAGAGAGATGCATTGGTTGCCTCCAAGGTCCTGCCCTTGACCAGAATCGAACCTGGGACCCTTCAGTCTGCAGGGCCGATGCTCTATCCACTGAGCCAAACCAGTTAGGGCTCATTTCTTTTTAGTCCCTAACTTCTGATGTGTCATTGGTATGGGGAAAGTGTTGAATGGGTTTAGGCAGTAAGTTGAGGTTTGTGTATGTTTGATGGGTGTAGTGATAGAACTAGTTGCAACAAAGAACACAAGCCTGGCAAAGGCAGTTGCTTGAGAATGACTTCTTAGGCTAGAATATAAGTGGAAGTTCAACTTCAGGCTGCAGACGCTACTACCTCCTAATGCAAGACCCCTTCGTTGTCCTCACCTGTCATGCCATAGTCCCTGAAGATTCTGTCACTACGGAGACTCTTCTGTCTTCTGACTTTAATAGAAATGGAAATGTAGATGGTATAACTTTAGCACCTGCAGCTGGTTTGGAATAAGTGATTTGTACACCTTAGTACTTCTCTCCACCCCCAACTTATTATAATGAAAAATTTCAAATATAAAGAAAATAGTATAACGTTCTATATACCTTCCATCTTAATTCAACAGTTGTTAACATTTTGCTATATTTGCTTTATCCTATATAATAAAAAGGTAATAAGCAAATTGACCCTCACTGTCACGCCATCACAAGATGGCTGCACCCACAGAAAAGGTGGGTTTCCCATAACGAGCTGTAACGAGCAATCAGCAGGGACCTGAGGCTGTGTGGCACTGGGTCAGGGCGGGGGACCTGAGGCTGCACCCCCTGCCTGGCAGGGCTTGACGGGGGACCTTTGGCCAGGCAGGTCTGGGTCTCACTTGATTTCAAGGTGCACATGGGTGGACGGGGCCTTGACTCTGGGTCCCGAGGCGTGCCCAAGACTCTAACAGGAGGAAGATTTTCATATACATTTTATTAATTTTCTTTAATCTCTGATACTTCTATTATGGAGAAAGGGCAAATAGCAATATTAACCCTTTGCGGTCCAATTTTATTTTTGGAATTCAAACAGTCTGGTCCAAATTAATTTATGGGATTGAATGTTGAACCGGTTTGTGGTGTCGACCTCAGCCTCGACGTTGGACCTGCTCCTAGTGCCTGGTCTGTCGAGTCAGGGTTAAAATATTTCCTCTAATTAATTCCCTTTTAATGTGCATGAATTTTGTGCACCGGGCCACTAGTCTATTTATATTTTTTGATGAACCAGTTGAAAGTTAGATACCAGAACTCTTCATCCCTAAATACTTCTGCATGAATAGGGATTTTTTTCTAAGTAATCACAATACTATTATCACACCTCAGAAAATTGACAATAATTCTATTATACTACCTACCATTTAATCCATATTCAAATTTTTCCAATTGTAAAAAGGTAATTTGGTGTTCTTTAATGTCTTTTAAGTCTCTTATTTGTTAGCTTCCCCAAGAGAATAGTTCAGCTCTTGTCTTGTCAGGAGGTGCGGAATGTTCAGGGGAAATAGGTGTGCAGACTTCAATACCTCAGTCTTTTATCTAAAGCAGCGGTTCTCAGCCCCTTTGGGGGTCGAATGACCCTTTCACAGGGGTCACCTAAATACATCCTGCATATCAGATATTTACATTACTATTCATAACAGTAGCAAAATTACAGTTATGAAGTAGCAATGAAAATAATTTTATGGTTGGGGGTTACCACAACATGAGGAACTGTATTAAAGGGTTGAGGCATTAGGAAGGTTGAGAACCACTGATCTAAAGCTACTTTTGGTTGCAGTTGTATGCTTTACCTAGGTTATCAGTCTACTCTTCTGCATTAAGATTTAGGACAGGGGTCCTCAAACTTTTTAAACAGGGGGCCAGTTCACTGTCCCTCCGACCGTTGGAGGGCCGGACTATAGTTTTAAAAATAACTATGAACAAACTCCTATGCACACTGCACATATCTTATTTTGAAGTAAAACAATAAAACAGGAACAAATACAGTATTTGTATTTGCATGTGGCCCACGGGCCGTAGTTTGAGGACCCCTGATTTAGGATAAAGGCAGGGGAAAAATAATTTTTTTCTTCCTCTGTTTTTATTTTATTTTTCCCCTCTGCCAATTCCTCCTTAGTGTTTGGCACTTCTTTGAAATGCCTTGCTCCTCTGAGCTCGAGGCAGTGATGATAGAAAGGTTTGGAAGATTAGCAGGGTCTTCTAAGTAATCTTTCAACAATATAAAATAATTATTTGCCCACTTTGCAGAAAAATGTGGGGAGCCGTCATGGCCATGGCATATTCAGCCCCACATTGGGCGCCTTATGTGCCGCACCAGCTCAGCCAGGTTTGGTGAGCCTGAGGGGGTGGTGAAGGATTGAGAAAAGACAGACAAGAGAAGAAAGCTGGGTCTGGGTGGGACGGTGTCCTCTCTGATGGAGAGCTAGCGACAGCACCACAGACTATAAGCTGTGTCTTTATTTTATAGCCAGATTCCATGAGGCAAAGTAAGGGCGTGGTCAAGATGTTTACAACATTCTCTTGGGTTTCCAATCCTACTTAATTACATGCACCTGAACTCTATCAAACCTACATCACTCAGACACATCGGACCACGTGTTGGGACCATAGGTTCAAGCTTACAACTATAGCTGTTGGCTATAATTGTGCTGGGTGGGCTTTGCACTCCAAGCTGGGACTTGCACGTGGCCATGAGAGGACTGTGCCCTCTCATTAGTCCGAGGCTTGAACCTGTCCAAACACTGTAGCCACTCTCCACAGAAAAATATAGCTTCATTAAAGACATGTCCATGTGCACAGCTTTTTCTGAGAGTAATTGGCAACTCCTGAGACTTCCTTTGAGTTACCAAGACTTGTGCAAGTTTGGGGTACCTGTCCTGCCTGCTAGTTTAGTGCCTCATGGTGAGAATAGTTTACTGGAAACTTGTCCTGCCTTCATTTGTGGGAGTTCCAAGACCTTTCTGCTTCTTGAACTTGCTCTGAGCACTATGCCTTGAAGGTTGCTTTATATTCTTGGTTATGGTAGATTTCACACCTAAATTAAAGCTTTAAAATCCTTCCTTCCCTCCCCTCTTGTTTTTTTTCTAATTTCTCCTTCTCCTTCTTTTTCTTCTCCCTCTTCCCACCCCTGTCCTCCTCTTCCTCTCATCCTGATGTTCTCTTACTCTTCCTCCTCCTCCTCCTTAGAAAAAGCCCTGTGTAACAATATATTTCACTGAGATGTATTAAATAACATTTGGTTGTATATTTGTCCACTGATTTCCATATAGCCCAGTTTGTCCTGGAAGATAGCAGTTTTGTGGGATTCTGGCTACTTATTTACATGTTTGTTTTGAACATATTGGTAAATTATGAATTCTAGAAGCCATAAACTGATCTTTTAGTCTGAAATATGGGTGTAAGTGCCATAGTGGTACTTACTTAAGGGCATTTTTAAAACCATACTATGAGGTTTCAGTGCCAGTTCTTTTTTGTTGTTGTCAGTTCTCACCCAAGAATATTTTTCATTGATTTTAGATAGAATGGGAGGGAGGGAGAGAGAGACATCGATGTGAGAGAGACATCTCTTGGTTGTCTCCCACATGCACCCAATGGGAAAGGATGGGGTGGGGGCGGCGGGCAGGATTGAACCTGCAACCCTGCTGTTGACCAGCAATCAAACCTGAGACCTTTGGTGCACAGGCCTATGCTCTAACCATTGAGCAATGCCGGCCAGGGCAAGTGCCCAGTTCTTTCAGATAGTGATCTGTATTAGAAGGATAACTGATGGTTCATTTATTAGTTGAAAGGGTTGGATTAGATGATAACATTGTTTCCCATTTAAAAATTGTACAAATCATTATAATTGCTTGTATATACACATGTGGAATTTGTAGAAGGATTCACAAGTAACTGGTGATAGTGTTTGCCTCTGGCAAGGAAGACTAGGGAACTAAGTAGTTATGGAGACTTTTCAATTTGAATGTTTTCCTTGTTAAAGAAAAGTAACCTGAAATATATAATACTCTACTAAAAAGTGATCCAGTGGACTAAATATTATGCAATTATTGAAAAGGACTCCAAAGCAGTATAGAAAAATTATGAATTAATAAATGAAAAGCTATCAGAACTATGTAAAGTATACAAGTAACTGATATTAGATGATATATGAAGAAATTAAAACAGTGTTGTTGAGATTGTGAACAAATTTGGCTTTCTCAAAAAATCTTTTGGGAAAGTTAGTCATTCATTAACTAATTTTGTTAAACTAAAAGGAACTTGAGTTTTAGAGCAGCCTTTGAGGCCTGAGGCCAATGCTAAGGTAAACTCCTCAGCCTCCTGAAGAATATGGCTGTGGCTGGCAGAGTCAGGAGAAAGGTGGAGATTAACTAGTGCAGCAGTAAAACTGTACCTTCAGGCTCATAATGTAAGGATGATGATAATGACTTGGAGAGCTTACCATGTGCCAGACACTTTGCCAAGTACTTGCATGGACTCTGTTAATTCTGTTGTAGGCGGCTGGAATAGCACTGGGTGTTAAACCCATGGGGGTACTTGGGTTCTGGCTAGGAAAGAATTCAGAGCCAAGACCTAAACTGTAAGAGAACATTTATTTGGTAAATTACAGCGGTAGAAGAAGTAATTCCTAGAAGAAATGTGCTTAGGAAACAAGTTATAGAGGTAAAGGAAGGGCCCTTGGAACTTGGTAGTGAGGAAGGTAATGGTAATGCACCTGGTGGGTAGAAAAGGGGAAGGGAAAAGGCTGCGCATGTTCCCAGGAGGGAAAGTGTGCTAGGTCCTCTGTGCCTCTGTCCTAAGGGTTTTAAGGGTGGAAATGTTAGCGGAGTTCCCAGGAGAAGATCTCAATAGAATATTCAGCAGTTTTCCAGGTGTGTCCTTTCAGGTTTGTGGTCTCCACTGATTGATTGGCTGGCACCAAGGCAGGGGTAATTATTCACTGATGTTGGTCCTGTGGTCAGCTGTGGCTGGTTTGGTTGCTCTTCTAGGCCCTATAGCTGAAATACAACTAAAGCCTAGATGTTATCTCTAGGGAGGAAAGGTTACCCTGGTGGCAAGGTCCCACCCTATATTTTGTCCTTTGCTAGTCACCGAGAGCCTTCCACTCTGATGACCTTTTGTACCTAGCCCAATGTCCTCACTCTGCTCATGTCTGTCTAACTGCCTACCATAGTTCACTCCACAGCCCTGTTCACGCACCCCTCACTGGTAAGCTTTGGTGCCATGAATGGAATCATTCTGTCAACCTGCTCCTCCCAGGAGTGTACTGTTTACACCGAGCTGTTCACAACTGCCTGGTTGGCAGAAAGGTCCACAATGCTTCCTCAGTGCCTGAAATCCCACTGGCTTTGCCCTGGCTGGGGGTAGGTAATTCCGCCTCCTCTGCTCTCCTTACCGAACAGAACAGAGCCCAGTTTGGGGATGAAACCTGATGCTGAAGCATTCACAGCTACACCTAGTGTGTCCTCCCAGCCTAGCTTTGGACCACTCACTTTCTGCTTCTCCTGCTGTGCCCCTGTTTACTTTTGTCCTATTGTTCCTAAAACTTCAAGTAAATTTTTGTTTCTAGAGCAGGGGTGAGGAGGACAACATCAGAACTCTTTCAGCCTCTCCTTTAAAACCTGGAAAAGAGCCTGGGACAAAGTCTACACTTGCCACACCCTCTTTGGCTGTTGTCTTTTCTCTTTTGATAATTTTTTTCCCTTCTACCTCCAGTCTGCCAGGAGACTATTTCCTAGAAATTCCTTTTTATCATTTTTTTAATTATCTCATTTTACTTGTCAGTTTATGCCTGGGTTATTCCCAAATGAAGAGCAAAATAGGTTCTTTGTAAATGTCAGCTGATGATAACATGCCAATTTTACAAATTGCCTAATTTGTTTTCTTGGAGCCCATTCTTTTAAAACTGGACAACCAATGGGTCTGGGCTACCTGTCACTACTTGAGCCAATTAAACAGAGACAGGGCTATCCTATCTAATAATAGACAAACATGGTAATTAACCGTACCTCTGACACGCTTCCCATTGGCTAATCAGGGTGATATGCAAATTAACTGCCAACCAAGATGGCGGCTGGCAGCCAGGCAGCTGAAGCGAACAGGAGGCTTGCTTGCTCCAGTGATGCAGGAAGCCAAGGTTCCCCGCCTGCCGCTGCCGGCCTCTGAGCTGCACTCTAAGAAACAATGTTGCAATTATAGAAGCTAAACAAACCCCAGAAACCTGCTTTCACCCAGCCGGGCGCAGAGCTGGAGTTGCAACAGTGTTTCAATTATAGAAGCCAAACAAACCCAGATACCTGCTTTCAGCAGCGAAGGTCTCAGAGCTAGAGCTGAGCCCCAGAGCTAAAGCTGGCTCTCAGTTCCAGTGACAGCCATAGAAGGTAAATAAATCCTAGAATTAAAAAAATAAATAAAAAGGAGCAGTTGGGAGCTTCAGTCGCCCACCAGCCTGAAAACGGCCCTAAGCCCCTCACCCAGACTGGCCAGGCACCCCAGTGGGGACCCCCACCCTGAAGGGGGTGTGACCAGCTGCAAACAGCCATCATCCCCTCATCCAGTCTGGCCAGGCACCCCAGCGCGAACCCCACCCTGATCCAGGACACCCTTCAGGGCAAACCAGCCGGCCCCCACCCGTGCACCAGGCCTCTATCCTATATAGTAAAAGGGTAATATGCAAACTGACCCTAACAGCAGAACGACTGGGAACGACTGGTCACTATGACACACACTGACCACCAGGGGGCAGATGCTCAATGCAGGAGCTGCCCTCTGGTGGTCAGGGCACTCTCACATAGGAGGAGCTCTGCTCAGCCACAAGCCAGGCTGATGGCTGCCAGTACAGTGGTGGTGGTGGGAGCTTTCCTGCCTTCTCAGCAGCGCTAAGGATGTCCGACTGCAGTTTAGGCCTGTTCCCCGCTGGCAAGTGGACATCCCCCAAGGGCTGCCGGGCTGCCAGAGGGATGTCTGATTGCAATCTTAGGCCCAATCCCCCGGGGAGCGGGCCTAAGCCAGCAGGTGGTCATCCCCTGAGGGTCCCAGACTGTGAGAGGGCACAGGCCAGGCTGAAGGACCCCTCCCCTCCCCCCCGAGTGCACAAATTTTTGTGCACTGGGCCTCTAGTCTATACCTAAAAGCCTATGCGTCCAGACGACTGGCTGGTAGCTATGACGTGCACTGACCACCAGGGGGTAGATGCTCAACACAGGAGCTGCCCCCTGGTGGTCAGTGTGCTCCCACAGCCAGCCTCCTGTGATCCCTCCCCTCTGGCCAGCCAACCTCCCTCGGTCCCTACCCCTGGCCAGCCAACCTCCTGCGGTCTCTACTCCTGACTGGCCGGCCCCAATCAGCCCCGATCACCGGCCAGGCTGAGGGACCCCATCCATGCATAAATTCGTGCACTGGGACTCTAGTATCATATGAGCGTTTATTCCAATAATGTCAGCAGTATGGGAGAGCAGCAGGTAGGTCATCCACGAAAATCTGCTCTGACACCCCCCGCCCCCAAACCAGCTGCTTAGATTGGGCAGGGCAAAGATTACATGGGGAAGTAGTCAAAAGGAATAAGAATGGGTATGCACCCTGGTCAGCATAGCTCAGTGGTTGAGAATCTACCTATGAACCAGGAGGTCATAGTTCGATTCCTGGTGAGGGCACATGCTTGGATTGTGCGCTCGATCCCCAGTGTGGGGCATGCAGGAGGCAGCTGATAGATAATTCTCATCATTGATGTTTCTCTCCCTCTCCCTTCTCTGAAATTAATAAAAATATATTTTAAAAAAAAGAATGGGTATGCAAAATGGGTATTATTATAGGCCTGGGGAAGTAGGCTCTTCGGGCTGGGGAGGGACTTTTTGTTTGAGCAACTAGGCCAGGTCAAGGTTAACAGAGCATGATCAATATTTCTTATAACTATAGCTAGTCCCCAATATTCTATTTCTGCCCCTAACACCTGTACTGGGAACTCAATAGAAGTCATGCAATCACAGAAAAGAGCTGATCCAAGGCACTGGTGTTCTTTTACTGAGGGAAATGGTAAAGCCACTAATGCTTGGTGCAGGGGTGAACCACATTTTAAAGATAAAATCTGTTTGCCCTGGCCAATGTTGCTTATTGGTTATGTTTTAGGTGGTAGGAATGGCACCATGTGTCTGATTGGTGGGGGTCAGACTGGACCTGGTACTGCAACCTTGGTACTGGGGCTCTGGTTAGGAAAGAATTCAGAGCCAAGACCCAAACTGTAAGAGAAACTGTAAGAGAATATTTATTTGGTAAGTTACAGAGGTAGAAGAAGTCATTCCTAAAGAAATGGGCTTAGAAAACAAGTTATAGAGGTAAAGGAAGGGTCCTTGGAACTTGGGCATGAGGAAGCTAATGGTAAAGTGCCTGGGGAGGGGGAAGGGAAAAGGAAGGGAAAAGCAGGGTTGTGCTCCCTGGAGGAAGAGTGCTCTGGACTGGGTCCTCCATCCTAACGGTTTTAAGGGCGGAGATTTTAGGGGAGGTCCCAGGAAATCTCAAAGTATTCAGCAGTTTTCCAGGTGTGTCCTTTCAGGTTTGTGGTCTCCACTGATTGATTGGCTGGCACCAGAGCAGGGGTAATTATTCAATGCGGTTGTTCCTTTGGTCAGCTGTGGCTAGTTTTGTTGCTTATCTGGGCCTGGAGCTGAAATACAACTGAAGCCTAGATGTTATCTCTAGGGAGGAAAGGTCAGGGGGTCCAAACCTCATGACCAGCAATATGCTAGGGAAGAAAAAGTCACCCTGGGTACAAGGTCCTATCCTACACTTGATTGTCCATTGCTAGGCACCTGGGGCTTTCCATCCTGGTGATCTTCTGTACCTGGCCCCTTGTCCTTGCTCTGCTCATGGCTAACTGCCTATAGCAGTTAGAGCATCGGCCTTTGCACTGAAGGGTCTTGGGTTCCATTTCTGGTCTGGGGCAAGTTAGATCCCTGCCTTCATCTGAGTGAGGGAGGCAACCAACCAGACAGTGAATCTCACATCGATGTTTCTCTCTCCCTCCCTTCCACTCTCTCTAAAAATCAATGGGAAAAATATCCTCAGGTGAGGATTAACAAAAAATAAAATCAGTTTGAGTGCCCAGTCTTAAATTCACTACAAGTTCCCTACCCAACAGTGCCAGCTTGAAACCTCAAACTGATGAATAAGTATGTGCTTTTAATCAAAGTATGCATTTTCATAGCCTCTAAGTTAGGGGACTGAAAGGAAAATTTCACAATTTCCTTTTCAACTAAAATTGGTTTTGTGTTAAGTCTTAACTACCTGACATTTAACACATAGTTTTAATTAAGCATAGACTTCATTCCCGAGTCTATTTTGATTGCTCTTGATTTAGTTTGCATACTAATTTCTTTCATTTTTTTAGCTGTTAAATTTCCTCCTTTGACACTCTAGAGATGAGTTAGAGTTGAGACATCTTCCCATTTTGCTCACTTTGAAGCATTCAGTGGTGAGCTCAGATCAAACGGTCAGCTGGCTTCCAAAGGGCCACAGGGATGCTGTTTGAGTGGAGGGCAACTTCTCCAACTGGGACTAATTTTGTGTTCCTTAGTTTCCCACAGTCAGATCACCCGCCTCTACAGCCGGTTCACCAGCCTGGACAAAGGCGAGAATGGGACTCTCAGGTAGGCAGTTCCTTTCTTTATTTTCTGGCAATGTCTGAATAAATGCTTTTATCCCAAGGGCAAACATGATAGGCATCTAGCATACAGAGCAGGGACCATTTCTTCAGTTGCCTTTGAGCATCATTGATCCAAAAGGGAGTTAAATAAGCAGAACACCAGCATTACATTTATCACTAGGTGCTTGCTGTTTACTCCAACTCCCCTTAGTTTGGGTGGCCATTGTTCTGGTCCTAAGAATGTTTGTACATTTGAGAATTTCAGCTCTCTGTTTGAATTTTCCCACAGTCCTTTCCCAAAAATATTAGCTTTATGAGATTGACCCGTAGCAATCCAAGATGGTTAGGTTGTTTTGTATTTCCCAATACAATCCATAATCCTAGGGTACATCATTTTATGTTTATTAATATTACATAAGATGTTCAATATTTAGTCTGGAGCAGTGATTCTCAACTAAGAGCTATTTTGCCCCTGGGTGGCAAAATGTCTGGAGACATTTTTAATTGTCATGACTGAGAAATGCTGCTCTTGTCTAGTGGGTAGAGGCCAGGAATGCTGTTAAACATCCTACAGTGCATAGGACATCCTCCCACAACAAATAATTATTCTGCTCTAAATATCAAAAGTGCCACTGGTCTAGAGTAAGTATATGATCTCAGAGTAATGTAATGCTGTATCATTTCATATTTGTAATTGTCTTATCAAAGTCAAATGAAAAAAATACCTCCTTACCACTACCTCCCAACCTAACTCTCAGTACAGTACAACCTTTTGTTCCTGTTGTTCCTGTTTTGATTGACTGTATAGAATGAAGCTGCTTTCCTTTCTGGTGGCTGGCAGAAAGCAGTTTAGTACTTCTTTGGGAGGCTTCTCGTATGGATGTGGGATATAGCATAAAAGGGGAAGGAATATAGTTGCTAAGCCTTTGTACATATCCTCATAGCTCTTCTGCCTGAGGATATGTCCAAAGGCTTAGCAACTATATTCCTAGAGCTATGTTTGTTCAAGGCAAAATCTGCCTTTACTAGAAGCTGGGATTGACCAAAACCATGCTGCACAGTCATTAAATCAATGACTATGGAATACCTACCATGTGCAAAGATCACACTAAGTGCTTTTTCTTAATTGAGGCAAAAATACATGTAAAATTTACCATTCTAAAGTGTACAATCTAGTGGCATTAAGTATATTCACAATGTTGTGTAACCATAACCACTATCTAGTTCTAGAACATTTTCATCACAGATGGAAACCCCTTACCTATTAAGCAGTCTACTTCCCATTCCTCTGGCAACCACTAATCTACTTTCTTCCTCTCTCTGGACATTTTATATAATACTAGAGGCCTGGTGCATGGATTCAGGGTCCCTGAGGGGTCCCAGATTGCAAGAGGGCACAGGCCAGGCCAAGGGACCCCACTGGTGCATGATTGGGGCCCGGGAGGGACCATGGGAGGGCTCCAGAGCATGTCTGGCCCATCTCGCTCAGGCTGGACCCCAGCAGCAAGCTAACCCACCGGTCTGAGTGTCTTGCTCCCTGGTGGTCAGTGCACATCGTAGTGACTGGTAAAACGAATGGTTGGACACTTAGCATATTAGGCTTTTATTACATAGGATATGGAATCATACAGTATGTGGCCTTTTGTAACTGGCTTCTTTCAATTAGCATGATGTTTTCAAAGTACTTTCGTATTATAACATGTGTCAGTACTTCATTCCTTTTTATGGCTGAATAATATTCTATTGTATGTATATATTACATTTTGTTTAATCATTCATCACTTGGTGGACATTTGGGTTGTGTATACCTTTAGGCTAGCTATTATGAGTAGTAGTAATATGAACATTTTTGTGTGGGCATATGTTTTAATTCTTTTGGGCATATCTGTAGGAGTAGAATTCGCGTCTATGGCAATTTTATGCCTAATTTACTGAGGAACCACCCAGCTGTTTCCCAAGCAGCTGTACCATTTTACATTTCTACCAGCAATGTATGTGGATTCAAACCTCACCAATGCTTATTATGTCATTCGGTTGTGTGAGTGGTATATCATTGTGATTTTGATTTGTATTTCCCTGGTGGCTAATGATGTTAAGCATCTTTTAATGTGCTGGTTAATCATTTGTATATCTTCTTTGGAGAAATTCCAATCATGTCCTTTGCCTATTGTTTAATTGAATTGTTTATCTTTCTGTTGTTGAGTTGCAGGAATTCTTTTTATAGATATTAGAACCTTTTCAGATATGTGATTTGCAAATATTTTCTCTATGTGGATTATCTTTTCACTCTTTGAAGCACAAAAGTTTTAAATTTTGATGAGTCCAGTTTATCAGATTTTTCTTTTGGTGCATGTGCTTTTGTTGTCATATCTAAGAAACCATTGCGATATCCAAGGTCATGAAGATTTATCCCTCTGTTGTCTTCTAAGAGTTTTGTAGTTTCAGCTCTTATATTTAACTCTGATTCATTTTGACTTATTTTATATATATATATATACACAAAAATATGTATTTTATATATATATATATATTGTATATATGGTGTGAGGTAAGAGTGAAACATTATTTTTTTGTGCGTGGATGTCCACCTGGCCCAGCACCATTTGTTGAAGAGACTATGTAAATTTGCACTTGAAAAATAAACCGGACAGGAAATCTCTACTTTTTTTCCATTTAGCTCCAATACTTGAATAATTCACTTGGGATGGCATCTTCCTCATAAATTTAGGTTTAACCACTAAGATATAGATTCAAATTAGTTCTGAGTCGCCCTGGACAGTGTTGCTCAATGGTTAGAGTGTTGGCCCAAGCACCTCATATTGGTATATCACGGGATATAAATATACACTGTAACCTCACAAATGTTACTTTCTTCAGCTGCCATTATATTGGGTGGAATATACCACTGCTATTGAAATTGGTCTTTCTGAAAAGGGAGTGGAGTCCAGTAAGGGATCCTGAATTGGTCTTTTGTAGGGCAGATCAAGATGAGAGCTCAGTCAATATCTGAATATAAAGATATTTTCTTGTCATAGTCGTTTTGGCTCAGTGGATAGCACATCAGCCTGTGGACTGAAGGGTCCTGGGTTCAATTCCGGTCAAGGGCACATGCCTTAGTCCCTGGTAGGGGGTGTGCAGGAGGCAGCTGATCAGTGATTCTCTCATCATTGATGTTTCTATCTCTCCCTTCCTCTCTAAAATCAATAAAAATTGTTTTGTTTTTTTTTAAAGATGGTTTCTTTGTTTAAATACCCTCTGTGCTGATCTAGTCCATGGTCTTAGAAGTCAAAATAATGATTACCCTTTGGGGAGGGGAACAGGTAGAGACAAAGGGAGCATCTGAGTACTGGTAATATCAATGTTTCTTGACTTGTGTGGCAGTTACAATCTTCACCATGAAAATTCATCATGTTGAATGCTTATGATTTGTGCTCTTTTCAATATATATGTTACACTTCAATAAAAGTTTACTTTTAAGATATCCTCTACTTTGAACAATTTATTATTGGGTCTTTGTCAGATAATACTTTTTCTAAAATAATACCTTGATGAAAAATGTTCCTGGATATTAAAGCCTACAGGTTCAGTTGACAATAGGGGCTTCAATATAGACCAGCTAAACTCTGCAATGAAGTTATTACTGGGAATTGCTAGTTGGCTATGTTGTTACATATTGCTTAACGATAACCTGTAAATCTTAAGAGATAGTGTCCTAAATGACAGCCATTTATCTGCTTACACACTAGGACTTTTTGAGGTTCATTTTCTTGTTTGACTTTATCCAGAGGACAGATTTCAACATTCTGGACAAGCACTTATTCTGTACACAGTGGTATCTCAGATGAGAACCATGATGCCTATCTAATTCTCATTCTTTTGGTTCATAATCTTTTTTTTCTTCTCTCAAGCTTCATATATCTCCTGTTGATGTTCTGAAATTTCACAGTGATGCACCTTTTTATGGGTTATTTTCTGTTATTCATTACTCAGTATTAGGAGAACCTTCACAATCTAAAAATATGTCCTTTTCTGAGAAGTTTTTGTCTTTTCTGGGAAGTTCTCTTCTATTGTGTCTTTGAGGATATCCATTTCTCTCCTTTTTTTAATTATTAAATTAATCTTTATGGCATTTCTCTTTATTGGACTACCATGACTCAGTTTTCTGGTTGTTTTTTTCCTTTGCTTCCTGAAAGATATCCTTGAATTTATTTTTCAGTCCTTTTATGAACTTTTATAGTCCACAATCATATTTTTAATTTCTAAGAATCTTTTTTGTTCTCTGCCCTCTGCTCTCTCACAGTAGCCTATTTCTGTTTTACCATTGCAAAACTTATCAAATGTCTGTGGGGTTACTTATTAGAATCTTTCATTCTAATAATTCTTTCATTCCCTGAATTATTATCTTATTCATCTTAATTCTACTCTTTTGTGCTACTAATTTTCCTAAGATGTCTGGTGAGCCTTGGTTGTCCATTCAGATTTATAAAAGGCCTGGCTGGATTACTGTAGAAAACTGTTATGGGTTTGTTTGTGGTTTGTGGTTTGTTTTTCTACAGGTCTTTCCCTTCTGTACTCTGAGAAGGACCATTAAGTTGATAGGCCTCACTCTAGGATATGTGGTCAAGGAGCAAGGGGACAGATTTGCAACCCTCTTCCCCAAATAAAAGGATTGTGTTTCTGGGTGGCCAACCTCCCACACTTGGTTGAGGTTTTGCTCAGGTAGATCTTTCAGTTTCTTTCCATAGCAGTGCTCTGTTTGTATATTTTATTTGGAGAAATACCTATTCAAGTCCTCTGCCCATTTTTTTAATTTTAATTTTTTTTTTCTTTTTTTTAAAAAAATATATTTTATTGATTTTTTTACAGAGAGGAAGGGAGAGAGATAGTCAGAAACATCGATCAGCTGCCTCCTGCACATCTCCTACTGGGGATATGCCTGCAACCAAGGTACATGCCCTTGACCGGAATCGAACCCGGGACCCTTCAGTCCACAGGCCGATGCTCTATCCACTGAGCGAAACCGGTTTCGGCAATTTTAATTTTTATTACAGTTTAAAATTTTATTTAGCTTTTTCAAAACATGTTTTTTCAACTTGAATTGAGGTGGTATCAATGTATGTTTTTTAAGATAATTGTTTTTAATTTTCAGTTATAGTTGATATACAATATTATATTAGTTTCAGATGTACAACCCAGTGATTAGACATTTATATAATTTACAAAGTGATTATCCCAATAAATCTAATATTCATCTGATGCCATATACAGTTATCACAATATTATTGACTCTATTCCCTATGATACAGTTTATAACCCATGACTATTCTGTAACTATCAATTTGTACTTCTTAATTTATATGTCAAAATGATTTCTGTATCTATGGATCTATTTCTGTTCTGCTTGTTTATTTTGTTTTTTTGATTCCACGTATAAGTAAAGTCATATGGCATTTGTCTTTCTCTGTCGGACTTATTTTATTCAGCACAATACCCTGTAGGTCTATCTTAAGCACCAGGTTATATTATGAATGACTTCTGGTTCATTCATTGCTATAAAAAGTATTATCCTAAGAGGTAAAGGAAGATTAGAATCCAGATTATTGTTCCAGAGCTTTGTGCTCAGTCTCCTATTTCTACCTTTGTCACCATCAGATGTGCTGGCGATGAGTTTGTTGAATTAAGCACTGTAAATGTTAAACCACAAGAGGAACAGTATTAAAGGCTCCCGGGTAAACAGAAACGCTAGCATTTAGTACAAAGAGGGTAAAAGAGTAACTTTTATCTCTTCTGTTAGTAAACATCTTAAAGGCAGGAATCAGATTTGTTGAGTTTATATTTCTTCATATATTTATGACCCAGATTTACCAGTTAACATTTTGCCACATAATTCAGTATGTATTTCCTATAACAAGGACCTTCCCATACCAAAATCAAGAAATTTAGCATTTTGATGCAGTACCATTTTATAATATTTTATATTCTGTATGGTCATATTTCATTTTTACCTATGGTTCCATAATGTCCTTCATAGCAATTTTTCTTCTACTCTAGGATCATGCATTGAGTTTAGTTACATGGCTCATTAGTCTCCTTGGATCTGAAACAATCATTCCTTTCTCTGTCCTTTATGACGTTGGTATTTTTGAAAAGTATAGCGCAGTTATGTTGTAGATAGCTTTATATTGGCACAGAAAATCAATCAAGTTTTCTTTTTGAAATGCTTATTGAACATTTTTTGGGAGAACACCTTTCTTTCAAAAAGTTTAATATTGGAGCCTTGGCTGGTTTGGCTTAGTGGATAGAGCATCAGTCTGCGGACTGAAGGGTCCCAGGTTTGATTCCAGTCAAGGGTACATACCTGGCTTGCGGGCTCAGTCCTCAGTAGGAGGAGTGCAGGAGGCAGCCAATCAATGATTCTCCCTCATCATTGATGTTTCTATCTCTCTTTCCCTCTCCCTTCCTCTCTGAAATCAATAAAGGTATTTTTTTTAAAGTTTAATATTGGAAATAAATGTGCTTTTAGAAAAAGACGTGCTTTAACTTACAGACTTAGATTTAAATCACGGTTCTGCTACTTAGTGGCTTTGTAGCATGGGGCAAGTTACTTTATCTCACTGACTCAACTTCCTCAGTTCTAGAAGGTATGGTAAAATGTTAGCATTAAGAAATGAGATAATGTATATAAACAGAGTGGCACAGAATGTGTATACGGTGAGAGGGAACTAATAATACACCAACATAACTTCCAAGTTGTGAGTAGATAACTACTCTTGCCATGTTTGAAGGTTAAATAGTCCTCTAACTCTAGTCTGTAGAAGATAATGGAGAAAAAAACAGACTCAGAGCAAGGAAGTCTGGAAATCAGTTAGTTTGTTACCTTTTATTCTTTCCTTGGAATTAAGGATTGCCTAAGAGTTATTTGTATGTCATAGTGCTGTAGATCTTCCTGTTCATTCTCCAAACTTAATAACTAAGTACAAAATGGTAATGTTCAAGGAATCATTTACAGGGACAACTGAGTATTTGCTCGTTGGTGGTTTATTGACGTAACCTGTGTGCTGAATTCACTGGAATGTGGCAAAGTTAAATCTGGCTTCTTCCACTCCTAACTTGGTGCACGAAACACTTGGCAGCCATTAAAGTGCTATTCTTTGCAGTTATTTAGTATAATTTGCCACAGAAGTAAATTCCAGAAGGTAATATCCTTGCTAGGAGTTCATGCTAAGGGCCAATGGTCTCTAACTCAAGGTGATTCTCTTGGCAGCCGGGAAGATTTCCAGCGGATTCCAGAACTTGCCATCAACCCATTGGGGGACCGGATCATCAATGCCTTCTTTCCAGAGGGGTAAGTTTCTGCAGTTATTTGGCTTCCTTTCTGAGGTTGATCTGGAATAATGATGTTGGTTGGGTCATCTCAGACCACAATCCTCCTGATTATATTAAACATCCCTAACGTGGTCATATCTAAAATACGCCTTTTCTTCTACCCTCCTCCCTTTTTAAACTTTAAACAGGTATATAAGCCCATCTTTAAAATTCTGTTTTTAATCCCTGTTTATCTATTTTTTAAATTATTTTTTTAAATCCTCACCTGAGGATGTTTTTTTATTGATTTTTAGAGAGAGATGAAAGGGAAGAGAGAGAAACATCGATATGAGAGAAACATTGACCAGTTGCCTCCCATACATGCCACAACCAAGGATCAAACCAGAAACCTATGTATGTGCTCTGACTTGGAATCAAACCTCCAACCTTTTTAGTATACAGGACAACACTCCAACCAACTGAGCCACCCTGCCAGGGCTAATCCCTGTTTATCTTTGATATAAAACTAAACTCTTTAAAAACTTTATTTGGAAATTATTTCAAATATACAGAAAAGTTGCAAAAATTGAAAATAGTGCAAAGCACACCTGTGTATCTTTTACCCAGACACATCTATTATTATATTGTTGTTAACATGTTGCTTCATTTGCATGTACTTTCTGTCTTTCAGTCCAAACCAATAAAAATATAATCAAGACACAGACATAATTATGCATTTTCTAGTAGCCACATTTAAAAGTAAAAATTAACAAGTTAAATGAACTTCAACAATATATATTTTATTTAATCTAATATATTCAGAGTATCATTCAATATGTAATTAGTATTTTAAAATTATTAATATATCTTAACATTCTTTTTTAACACATTGTTTGCGGGTAGTTTTTATTACACGCTAACAGGTGGCGCGGGCCATTTTTGCTAATTTTTTGCGCAAATGGCAACGTTCAGTAAAATTACGATAACTTTAGTTTACGTATTTATACGTTACCCGCATTCTACCGCTAGTCTATAAAAAACGTATCCCGCGTCTATAAAATTCGTCTCACGCATACAATGTGTTAAAATACGTTTTTGAAATTCAGTGTGTAATTTACATTTACAGCACCTACCAAATGCTATAATCATATAAAATATTAGGTAATTTATTCTTTGTTTTCCAGCTTTATTGAAGATATGATTGACATATAACATTGTGTAAGTTTAAGATATACAACAGTGATTTTATAGATTTTATTGCAAAATGATTACCACAATGACATTAGTTAACATATTCATCACCTCACATAGTTAACTTTTTTGTATGTGGTAAGAACTTTTATAATATACTCTCTTAGCAACTTTCAAATATATAGTACAGTCCGGCCGGCATGGTTCAGTGGTTGAGTGCTGACCTATGAACCAGGAGGTCATGGTTCGATTCCCGGTCAGGGAACATGCCCGGGTTGTTGGCTTGATCCCCAGTGGGGTACGTGCAGGAGGCAGCCGATCAATGATTCTCTCTCATCATTAATGATTCTATCTCTCTCTCTCCCTCTCCCTTCCTCTCTGAAATCAATAAAAATATATTTTTAAAAAACACACACAATATAAAACATGTACTATTGTTAACAATAGTCACCATACTGTACATTACAACCCAGAACTTATTCATCTTATTACCATTGCTCATTCCTCCCATTATCTATTTTATCTATAATAATAGAAGTGTAATATGCTAATTAGACCAGACAGCCAAACAACCTTCCAGACGTCATTCCGGATGAAGCCACCAGGGTAGGAGCCAAGGCAGAGGCAGTTAGGGGCAATCAGACAGGCAGTCAGGTAGAGTGGTTAGGGGTGATCAGTCAGGCAGAGTGGTTAGGGGCGATCAGGCAGGCAGGCAAGTGGTTAGGGCGATCAGGCAGGCAAGCAGGTGAGTGCTTAGGAGCCAGCCATCCTGGATTGTGAGAGGGATGTCCAACTGCCGGTTTAGGCCCAATCCCACTGTGGGTTTGGGCCTAAACCGGCAGTTGGACATCCCCCAAGGGGTCCTAGATTGCGAGACGGTGCAGGCCAGGCTGAGGGGACCCACCTCCTATGCATGAATTTCGTACACCGGGCCTCTAGTTTTAATATATTATTTATATTCCAATTTTATCAGTTCATCCAATAATCTCCTTTATAGCACTTTTGCCCCCTTTAATAACAGAATGCAGTGTGGGTCAGTTGTCATGTGTCTTTAGCCTTCTTTAATTTGGAATATTTGCACAGCCTTTGTTTCTTTTTGTGGGTTTTATTTTGTTTTGTTAGTATTTTTTTTACAACATTGACTAAGAATACAGTTGTCCCCACCTCATACGCACTTACTTTCTCAAATATAAAGTTTGTCTAATATAAAACTAGGCTGTTGATATGCTTCACTACCTAATACACTGCCTTCAAAGTACTGAGTCAATATTTATTGATTTGATTAGGTACCTTTTCATGAATAAAGTTAGTCATATAATCTTGTTTTAAGTAATCGCTAACAATCTCTTCCTGGTTCCTTGTGGCTTGTCTGTATGACCCAAAGGACTTTAAGAAGTTATGTGGTTGCGAGTTCTTAATAATGAGACTAAGTATCAGTGAGGACACTATCACATAAAATGCCTGGAGAAATTTTAGAACTCTGAATTGAGAGCAAAGGAATGTGCAGGTTGAGAATTTGGATACTCGGTAAATCTGAGTGATAGTCAGAGGAACACTAACAGCCAATTTATATGAAGGCAGGAATATGAAGACTGAGACCTGCTCTTTCAGATTCATGTTGACCATGAGTAATCTGCTACCCTTCCTCATTTTCCCCCGTTTCTCTCCCTGAACTGCCCTGTTTGTTTTAGGTGTGGTTTTTCTACTTCTTCTTTTAGCTCTTGCAGAACATTGAACTCCAGAGAGACCTTTCACAGCTGTTTCAGTCTTTTGCAGAGAAAAGTAAACTCTATAGAGTCATTTTGCCAACTTTTTTTCAAAGTTCCTCAGGTACCCTTGATTATTTGAAGCAGCAGCTTGTGGAAAGTGTTTTGTAAGGCCAAACCACCTTTGTTGTGACTGCAGTATCGTCCACCATCCTACCCAGGGATCTGCTGCTAAGGACAGTAGGCAGATGTACATGAGGAAGCTGAGGCCCACACTGGGATGCACTGCTGGGCTCTTAGCAAGCTGCACCTCTGCTTCTTGCTCTTTCTAGTAAGATATAAATATCTAGCTTGCAAGGTATGTTTTTGTCTAGTCTTATGCAAGTGGATTTTTTTTTTTTAATTCTCACTTGACATGTTTTATTGATTTTTAGTGAGAGGGGAAGGTATGGGAGAGAGAGAGAAACATTGATGCAAGAGAGACATCAATCGGTTGCCTCCTATTACGTGCCCGGGGATCGAACATGCAACCCAGGTATGTGCCCTGACTGGGAATCTAATCCACAACCTTTCAGTATACAGGATGATGCTCCAACCAACTGAGCCACACTAGCCAGGGCTGGAATCTTTTTTTTAAACAATGTGATTTGAGCTCTGGCTGGTGTGGCTCTGTTGGTTGAGCGTCATCCCGTGCACTGAAAGGTTGACAGGTCAATTGGTTAGGGCACATGTTTGGGTTGCAGGTTCAATCCCTGGTCAAGGGTATGTGTGGGAGTCATTCGATGGATGTTTCTCCTTCTTTCCTCTCTCAAGAAAAATCAATTAAAAAAACATATTAAAAGAATGAGATTTGCCCCATCGGTGTGGCTCAGTTGGTTGAATGTCATCCAATGCATGCACCAGGAGTTTGATTCCCAGTTAGGGTACATACCAGGGTTGTAACGGGTTTCATCCCCAGAGGGGGCCATACAGGAGGCAGCAGATCAGTGTTTCTATTTGAAAGTGGAACATTGGTATATAGTCAATTTTTTATTGTTGTTATTAATCCTCACCTGAGGATATTTTTCCATTGATTTTTAGAGAGAGTGAAAGGGATGGGGAGAAGACAGAGAGAGACACATCGATTGGTTGCCTCCTGCATGCCCCCCCAACCAGGGCCAGGGATCGAGCCTGCAACCAAGGTAGGTACCCTTGACCAGAATCGAACCCAATTACCTTCAGTCTATGAGCCGACACTATCCACTGAGCCAAACGGGCTAGGGTGGTATTTAGTTACTTTTAACTCAGAGACATTATGGCAATAAAATATGTACTTATTAACCTGTTTGTTTTGGCATATAACTCATATCTTATTTCATATTACTTGATTCCTCAGATCTTACTTTTTTAAAATATATTTTTTATTGATTTTAGAGAGGAAGGAAGAGGGAGGGAGAGAGAGAGAAACATCAATGAGAGAATCATTGATTGGTTGCCTCCTGCAAGCCCCCCACTGGGGATCGAGCCAGCAACCCCAGCATGTGCCCTTGACTGGAATCAAACCTGGGACCCTTCAGTTTGCATGCTGATGCTCTATCCACTGAGCCAAACCAGTTAGGGCAGATCTTACATTTTTTACAAGATACTGCTCCATTAGTAGTATAGCTACTTTTAAGAACTAAAGGTTATTCTTTAGAACAGTGGTTGCCAACCGGTGGTCTGTGGACCACTGGTGGTCCTTGAGGTCCAAAAGGTTGGCGACCGCTGGTTTAAGGAAACCTTTGGAGCAGCGGTCGCCAGTCGGTGGTTTAGAAGGTTGTACCTTTAGCAGGTCTCTGATATGTATGTCTATAAAGACCTTCCATACTTCATCTGACCAATGAGACATACAAAGACTGGCATTTATTCTTAGGAACCGGCAACTGTTCTTTCCAGTACTGCCCTAAGCAAATAACTATGTCACATGGGACATTCTTTTTTAATATTAAAGAACATTCTTCATTTATTCAAATTTTAGAATTATTTCTTAAAGGATTATTGAGTGGCCTGCAGTACAATAAAAATGTTTTTCTCTGATTACCAAAAAAAATAAAGCTTTTTATACAAAAAGGTCTTTCAAAACATTGTATGATGAAAAATGAGGAGGTAAGGGTGATCTATCCAATTATGAGGGAATAATAGAATCATGATACAGATACACAATTATGCTTTTATATTTATACTAGAGGCCCAATGCACAAAAATTTGTGCAAGAGTAGGCCTTCCTTCCCCCAGCTGCCAGCTCCGGCTTCCCTCTGGCACCCGGGATCCAGGCTTTTCTCCTTCAGCCACCAGCAGGCACCCAGGACCCGGGCTGGCTTCCCCCGGGCCACCCACAGCCCCGGCTTTGTCAGGAAGGACGAAGGACGTCTGGAAGACATCCAGTCTAATTAGCATATTACCCTTTTGTTATTATAGAAGATTCATTGGAGACATGCTTAAAAGTTTTAAAGAGCAAAATACAATAGAAACAGACTCATACATACAAAGAACAGACTGATGGTTGACGGGGGGTGGGGGTTGGAGGACTGTGTGACAAAGGTGAAGGTATTAAGAACTACAAAATGGTAGTTATAAAATAGTCATGGAGATGTAAAGTATAGCATAGGGAATAAAGTCAATAATATTGTAATAATTACAGGGTGAGGCAAAAGTAAGTTTCTATTGTAAGTGAAACGGAGTTTATTGTTTATTAATTGTTATATTTTCTATACAAGCAACTGTAAACCTACTTTTGCTCCACTGTGTGTATGGTGCCAGCTGGTTACTGGAGATATCAGGGGGAACACTTTGTAAAGTGTATGATTGTCTAACCACTATGCAGTACACCTCAAACTAATTCAAAAGAATATTGAATGTAAACTGTAATTGAAAAATAAAAGAAAGTAAATAAATAGCCTGCCCTATGTAGTTCAGTGGTTAAGAGCATCGGCCCAGGCATTGAAGGCTCACAGGTTGGATTCCGGTCCAAAGGCTGTGCCTGGGTTGTAGGTTTGATCCTTGACACTGGTTGGGGCACTATGAGAGGCAACTAATCAATGTGTCTCACATCGATGTTTCTCTCTCTCTCTCTCTCTCTCTCTCTCTCTCTCTCTCTCTCTCTCTCTCTCTCTCTCTCCCTCTCTCCCGGCCTCCTCCCTTTCCACCTGCCTCCCTCCCTTTCATGCTTTAAAAATCAGTGGAAAAAATAATCACTTGTGCAGTGTGTTCACAATTATCCTAACAGCATAGAAAAATTACTGGAAGAAAATTTATTAATGATGGTTGTAATTGATTGGTAGAGCTAGGACTGTTTTTTTTTTTTCTTCTACTCCCCCCCCCCCCCAAATTTCCAAAAATGTATTTATTGCTTTTATAACTAAGTAACATTTATTTTAAAAATAGCTTTTCCAGCCCTAACTGGTTTGGCTCAGTGGATAGAACGTGGGCCTGCAGACTGAAGGCGGTCCCAGGTTCCATTCCAGTCAAGGTCACATGCCTGGGTTGCGGGCTTGATTCCCAGTAGGGGGTGTGCCGAAGGCAGCCAATCTATGATTCTCTCTCATCATTGATGTTTCTCTCTCTCTCCCTCTTTCTTCCTCTCTGAAATCAATAAAAACACCTTTTAAAAAAATATTTTTTTAAAAAAGTTTTTTCATGGTATGCCTTAACCTTAAAATATCACTAGGTATATGTGACTACAGAGGAGACACAGGAGGTGGTTGGAAGCCATTCAGTTGAAATGACCACCTTCCTGCTTGCTGCAGATTCCAAAGCAGTGATTTTGTTTTTAAATATATATATTTTGCCCTGACTGGTTTGGCTCAGTGGATATAGCGTTGGCCTGCAGACTGAGGGGTCCCAGGATCGATTCCAGTCAAGGGCATGTACCTTGGTTTCAGACACATCCCCAGTAGGGGGTGTGCAGGAGGCAGCTGATCAATGTTTCTCTCTCATCGATGTTTCTAACTCTCTATTCCTCTCCCTTCCTCTCTGTAAAAAAATCAATAAAATATATTTTTAAAATATATATATTATTATTATTATTTCAGAGAGGAAGGATGAGGGAGTGAGAGATAGAAACATCAATGCCCACCTCACAAGGTTAAGGTGAGACTTAAATGAAGATATTATATGAACACTAAAGTACTAGTACTGTGCATGTGGAAAGAGACCTCGTTGGATGGAATTTCTTGCCACTTTAGCTTAAGCTGTTGCTAATACATTGAATTCATAAGAAATTATCACCCTGATTGACATGGTGTTCTGTTTGTTATATTTCCCAATCAGAGAGGACCAGGTAAACTTTCGTGGATTCATGAGAACTTTGGCTCATTTCCGACCCATTGAGGATAATGAAAAGAGTAAAGATGTGAATGGACCAGAACCACTCAACAGCCGAAGCAACAAACTACACTGTAAGGAGCTAAAGTCTTCTGGTTTAAAACATTTGCTTTTCATTTCTTCCAAATTATTTACTCATTCGTTTATTTAACAAACATAAGAGTATAGTGATTAAGAGCTCAGACCCTGGAACTAAACTGGCTGGGTTTGAATCCCAGCTCTGCCATTTTTTGACCATGTGACTTTGAGCAAGTTATTCAAACTCTTTGGGCCTCGGTTTCCTCTTTTGTACAGAGGAATATTAAAGGATTTCACCTAGGGATGTTTGTGAGGATTAAGTGAGTTAGCATATGTCAAGTACTTCAAATAGTGCCTGGCAATGAGTTAGCTACTAATATTACTTATAAATCATAGAATACCTATTGTGTACCAGGAACTGTAGTAAGTGCTAGGGTGACAACAGTGAAAAAGATTTAGCCACGTCTACGGCCATACCACCCTGAATGCACCTGATCTCTGATCTTGGACGCTAAGCAGTGTCAGGCCTGGTTAGTGCTGGGATGGGAAAAAGACCCAGGCCCACCTGTAAGGAATGACAATCCTCAGCTCATCTTAGAATTTGATAGGTATTAGATATGACTCAAGTGGGAGTGGACAGCTGGGTTTGTGCAAGATTAAATTTTGTCCCCATGCCTTTTGCCTCCTTTCCTTGGATGTTTGTTAGATTTCCCTCTGTCCTTGTTGGTTCATGTATAATATTGCCCAATCTCTTACAAAACTTCTCTAAGAAATTAAAATGTAATTTCTCTTTTCATTTAACACAGTCACAGTTGGGATTGAAATTGTATTGAATTGATTGAATTCAAGCTTCTCTTCAAGGATGCACAGTGGTATACAGAGAGGTCTGTGAAAAGACTTTTTAATATTGAAACAAATATAGATGAAGTATAGACTATCATGCCAAATGTACATATATTTTTTAAATGGTGTGTAAGACTTTTTATTTGTGGCCCTTGGCCCATACCCTGGTCTCCCTGTCTATAGGATAGGAGTATGAGTTCACTCCTTTATTCAGGAAAAGGGTTTAAGAAGCACTGAAATAAGTATTGTTGTATAGGGTAGGGAAATTTTTTTAACCAAAATAATGAAATACTGTTCTTCTGTACATAAGGTCATGTACCTTAATGAAGAGCACAACAATTAAATATAAACAAAACTAGATATAGAAGAAAATAGAACTGTAATGATTTGCGATCAAATTTACTGGATACTGTATTGGTGAATTTTAATTGCTTCTTTCAAGACTAAATACTGTCTGAGACTAAATGAAGCCACCATGCACTGCAACTGTCTGGCCTGCAGCATCCCTACCCCCCGCCCCTCCAAACCTCCAACCACCACCATCAGAGTAATATAATATTAGGCTTTGAGTAGAGAAATGTATCATAATGAGACTAGTGGTAATCCCACTCTGTACTAAAGAGAACACATCTTGGGAACCATATTTTAGTTTGGATTCTGGAGATATACTAGAGCAGTGGTTCTCAACCTTCTGGCCCTTTAAATACAGTTCCTCATGTTGTGACCCAACCATAAAATTATTTTCATTGCTACTTCATAACTGTAATGTTGCTACTGTTATGAATTTTAATGTAAATATCTGATATGCAGGATGGTCTTAGGCAACCCCTGTGAAAGGGTCATTCGACCGCCAAAGGGGTCACGACCCACAGGTTGAGAACCGTTGTATTAGAGCATCTATACTAATAAAAGGGTAATATGCTAATTAGACCAGACATTCTTCTGTACAAAGCCATGGTGGCGGGGGCCAAGGCGGAGGCGGTTAGTAGCAACCAGGCCAGCAAGGGTGAGAAGTTAGGGGCGACCAAGTTGGCAGGAGAAGGCAGTTAGGTGCGACCAGGCAGGCAGCAGAGTGGTTAGGGGCAATCAGGCAGGCAGGCAGGTGAGCGGTTAGGAGCCAGCAGTCCTGGATTGTGAGAGGGATGTCCAAGATTGGAGAGGGTGCAGGCTGGGCTGAGAGTCACCCCACCCCCTGCCCAATGCACAAATTTAGTGCACCGGGGCTCTAGTATATATAGAAAGCAACTAGAAGTTTGAAGGCACAACCACATGAATCATTATCATAAGGAAGAGTCCTTTTATTGTGGTAAAAAACACATAACAAAATTTACCATCTTAAATATTTTTAAGTGTACAGTTTAGTAATGTTAAATATACTCACATTATTGTGAAACATATCTCCAGAACTTTTTATTTTGCAAAGCTGAAACTCTGTGCTCACTAAATTCCCCTTTTCCCCCCATAAAAAGATTTTGAAAGAAGTGGGCATAAAGTCAGAAGAAGGAAAGACTGGGTTAGAGATTTTTCTTCAAATATATGAAAGTTTATGGTGTGGAGAAGAATTTATGCAATGAGGACATGGATATAGTTCAGTTCAACAGAAGGAAGAATTTTTAAAAGAGAGATACTCATGTATGGATCGGACTGTCTCAGAAAAAGTAGTAATTCCCTGTTGAAGGAAAAAAGGGCATGGGCCTGTCTGGGTAGCTCAGTTGGTTAGAGCATCATCCTGATATGCCAAGGTTGTGGGTTCCCTGGTCAGGGCACATATAAGAATCAACTAATGAGCCCTAACCGGTTTGGCTCAGTGGATAGAGCATCAGCCTGCGGACTCAAAGGTCCCAGGGCGCGTACCTTGGTTGCGGGCACATCCCCAGTGGGGAGTGTGCAGGAGGTAGCTGATCGATGTTTCTCTCATCGATGTTTCTGGCTCTCTATCCCTCTCCCTTCCTCTCTGTAGAAAACAAATAAAATATATTTAAAAAAAAAAAAAAAAGAACTAATGAATGCATAAATAACTGGAACAACAAATCAGTCTCTCTCTGCCCCTTCCTCTCAAATTAAATAATTAAAAATTAAAATAAGCCAGACACTAAAGGATAAATATTGTTTGAATACTCTTATATGAGGTTCCTAGAATAGTCAACTCCATAGAGAGAAAGTTGTCAGGGGCTGGGGTTGGGGGGAGATGGAAGTTAATGTTTAATGAGTTAGAGTTTCAATTGGGAGAACTGAAAAAGTTCTAGAGCTGGATCATGGTGATGGTTATACCAAAATGTGAAAATACTTAACTAATCTTACAAAGGGTCAAAATGGTAAATTTTATGTATATTTTTTTTAAATATGTTTTATTGATTTTTTACAGAGAGGAAGGGAGAGAGATAGAGAGTTAGAAACATCGATGAGAGAAAAACATCGACCAGCTGCCTCCTGCACATCTCCTACTGGGGATATGCCCACAACCCAGGTACATGCCCTTGACCGGAATCGAACCTGGGACCTTTCAGTCCGCAGGCCAATGCTCTATCCACTGAGCCAAACCGGTTTTGGCTTTATGTATATTTTATTTAAAAGAAGAATAAACAGTGATTAAAAGGTAAAGGTTTGACTGAGATCATTAGTTTGGTCTTCATTAAGCAAATGTATGAGTAATTACTATGTGCAAAGCACTATTTTAGGCCCAGGATATAATGATGCATAAATCAGATTAGGTTTTTGCTTTCATAGAGCTTATGATCTAATATGGGAGACAGACGATGGAAAAAGACAAATGAATAAACAAGATTAAGAGCATGGCAAGTTCTATGAAGGAAATGAATAAGGTGAGATTAGAAAGTGTTAGGGGGCTGTCATAATTTTCAAATGAGTGGTCAGTGAACTCTTTGAGGAATTGAAATATGAGCTAAGACTGAGCTGACCATGTGAAGAACAGGAGAGCTCTAGGCAAAGGGAACAGCTGGTTTAATTAGTACTTGGTGTGTTCAGAGAACAAAGAAGCATTATCAAGAAAGAAGTGAGTGGTATGGGAGGAGGGTAGAGAGGTGATGGCAAGTAAATGGCATTGATTGAGCTCTTACTGTGTGTCAGACACTATTTAAAGTGCCTTTCATGGCTCTCCTCCCAGGAGCTCATGCCTTTCCCTTTCCTCTTCCCTTCCCTGCCCCAGGCATGTTATCATTAGCTAAAAAACAACAACAATAAAGTGCCTTCCCTGTGCTAACTCATTCAGTCTTCAGAACCCTATGAGGTGGATTCTGTTCTTATTGTGCACCCTTCAGGCAACTGAGTCACAATGTTAATCACAGAGCCAGGATTCAGGGGAGCCAGAGTCTTAACCCTGTGTTGTATAGCACTGAGGAGCTCAGGCAAGAGGTCTGAACTGGAGCTGCATGTTTGGGAGTATTCAGAATTAGGTGGCATTTGAAGCCGTGGAACTGGAGATTCCAGAAGGCTGCTTTGGAGACGAGAGTCTGAGTCATGGACCAAGAATCAGGAAAGGGAGAGTAGAAAAGGAAAGAGAGAACCTAACAAAATGGCTCAGTCATTTGTGCATTTGACCGTTCATTATCTTGAGGAAAGTGTTTCCTCTGTTTCAAGGCCAGAGCTGACTGACAGGAATCCAAGTCACTTGAAAAATAACTACTGTTGCTGCAGTTTTTTCTAAAACGTCCTACTGGGTGATCTCTTCAGTTACTCCTCTGCTGGTGTCTTAGTCTGCTCAGGCTGCTGTAACAAGATACCATTGCTTGGTGACGAAAGTAACAGACATTTCTCACAGTTACATTTCTCATAGTTCTGGAGTCTGGGAAGTCTGAGATCAGGGTGCCACATGGTCAGGTTCCCGATGAAGGCCCTCTACTGGTTCACAAACAGTCATCTTCTTACTATATCCTCACATAGATAGGATGGTAGAGTCAGAAAGAGAGTGAGAGAGATCTATCTCCTTCCATCATGAGGGCCCCACCCTCATGATATAATCTAACCCTAATTATCTCCAAAGGCTCTACCTCCTAATAGTATTGCATTGGGGGTTAAGACTTCAACATGAATTTGTGGGGACACAAATCTTTACTCCATGGCAGTTGGGTTTCAAAATAAGCAGTTCACTACAAAAACCAACAAATTTATAAAATCTGCTCAATCTGCCTGACTGGTGTGGCTCCGAGATTGAGCATCGACCCATAAGCCAAGAGGTCATGGTTCAATTCCCAGTCAGGGCACATGCCCTGATTATGGGCTCAATCCCCAATAGGGGGCATGCAGGAGGCAGCCAATCAATAATTCTCCCTCATCATTGATGTTTCTATCTCTCTCCCTTTCTCTTTCTGAAATCAATAAAAACATTAAAGATGCGCAACTTCACTGGCTATAAGGGAAATGCAAATCAAAACTACGAGATACCATCTCATACTTGTTAGAATTGCTGTTATCAATAAGACAAGAAATAACAAGTGTTAGAGAGGATGTGGAGAAAATGGAACCCTCATATACTCCTAGTGGGAAAGTAAACTCGTACAGCCACTGTGGAAAACAGTGTGAAGGTTCCTCAAAAAAATAAGAATAGACCACATGATTTAGCAGTCCCTCTTTGGGGCATCAACCTGAAAATTTTGGAAACATTTATTTGTAAAGGTATATATATCCCTCTGTTTGGTGCAGCATTATTCATGGTAGCCAAAAAATGGAAACAACCTAAGTATCCTTTGATGGATGATTGGATAAAGATATGGTACATATATACAATGGAGTACTACTCAGCTATAAGAAAGGATGAAATACTACCATTTGCAACAACATGAATGGATCTTGAAAGTATACTAAGCAAATTAAGTCAGATGGAAAAGAACAAGAACCACATGAGTTCACTCATATGTGGGATATAAAACAGAAAGCAGTAAGCAAACAATTCATAGACACAGGCAGAAATCTGGTGGTTACCAGAAAAGGAGGAGGGTGGGGGAAGAATGAAGAGAGTGAAATAAATGGTCACGGAAGGAGACTAGGCTTGGGTGGTAAGCACACAATGCAGTACGCAGATGATATGTTACAGAATCGCACGCCTGAAACTTATATAATGTTATTAACCAGTCACCCCAATTAATTTTAAAAAAGAATTAGCAGTTCAGGCTTCTGTAAATACTTTAGCAGAAAGGCATGTATATTCCAGTTACCCAATTAAGAAATGCAGAAATAGATATTAACGGGTTATATACCAAACAGGTTCCCATCCCAAAATCATCCTGAAGATAGCTTAGTAGATAACACATTTTATCCTATTTCTTTAAGGTGACAACATATTCAGAAGTGTGTGTGTTTAGTTTAGGGAATATATTAAACATACATTTCTGCAGGAACACTTATGATCTTTGTCTCCTTTCCCTTAAACTCTAAACCAGTGATGGCGAACCTTTTGAGTTCGGCGTGTCAGCATTTTGAAAAACCCTAACTTAACTCTGGTGCCGTGTCACATATAGAAGTTTTTTGATATTTGCAACCATAGTAAAACAAAGATTTATATTTTTGATATTTATTTTATATATTTAAATGCCATTTAACAAAGAAAAATCAACCAAAAAAATGAGTTCGCGTGTCACCTCTGACACGCGTGCCATAGGTTCGCCATCACTGCTCTAAACCATCTAAGCATATACATTTTCAAATTTGGTAAAGATAGTTACTCAACTAACCAAATTAAGAACAGACAACATCAAAGAAAATCTTGCCCCTCCAGAATTCTAATATGTACCTTACAAAGAGTAAATTAGATTTTTTTAAAAATTTTACTTTGACTTTTATTTTTTAAATTTATTTTTATTAATTTCAGAGGGAGAGAGAGATAGAAGCATCAGTGATGAGAGAAAATCATTGATCGGCTGCCTCCTGCAGTGCACCTACCAGGAATTGAGCCCACAACCCAGGCATGTGCCCTGACTGGGAATTGAACTGTGACCTACTGGCTCACAGGTCAACGCTCAACCTCTGAGCAACACTGGCCAGAGTACTTTGACTTTTAGAGAACTCACTCCTTTAAGGGTGTGTGATATATAACCTTTTAAAACATATACTTTTTTATTGATTTTAGAGAGAGGGAGAAAGAGAGAGAAACGTCAATGAGAGGGAATCATCGATCATTTGCCTCCTGCATGCCCCCTACTGGGGATCAAGCCCACAACCCTTGGAATTGAACTGTGACTTCGTGGTTCATGGGTCAATGCTCAGCCATGTGCTCATGTTTTTGTACCTAGTGCTAGCTCTGCCTGGAATGCCACGCTTTGTCAGACTTGTTCAAATGTTATTGAATCAGAAAGGCATATCTGCTACTTGCTTTGTCCCCCTAAATTTCAGATATATGATAGCACTTAGCATATATTAAAGTAAGTAATGCGGCCCAGCCTATGTGGCTCAGCGCTTGAGCAGCCACCTTTGAACCAGGATGTCACGGTTCAATTCCCAGTCAGGGCATATGCAGGCTCAATCTCCAGTAGGGGCTGTGCAGGATCAATGATTCTCTTTCATCATTAGTGTTTCTATATTTCCCTCACCTTCACCCTTCCTCTCTGAAATCAATAAAAATATATTTTTAAAAAATAAAGTAAGAAGTGCATGTTGCTCTCCACTAGATCATGAGTTTCTAAAGACAAGCTCTAAATCTGTGTGTCTTAATAACTCTGGAGACACAGCTGACTCTCATAGCCAGTTAGCCTGGAGGTCAAATCATCCCTGGTATTGCCGACAATCAAGGCTTAACTACAACAAGACTGCGCACAAAGATCACTAGGGGGTGCACCAAGAAAAGATAAAAAAATGCGGAGACAAAGAAACAGGATGCAAATGACAGAAATGGAAGATATAGAGCTCAAAACCACACTTTTAAGGTCTCTCAAGAACTGTCTAGAAGCTGCCGATAAACTTAGTAAGGCTCTCGAAAAGACTGGTGAGACCGCCGATAAATGTAGTGAGATCCTCAAGAAATCTAATGAGACCCTCGATGTTGTGATAAAGAACCAACTAGGAATTAAGCATACACTGACTGAAATAAAGAATATTATACAGACACCCAACAGCAGACCAGAGGAGCGCAAGAATCAAGTCAAAGATTCGAAACGCGAAGAAGCAAAAAACACCCAACTGGAAAAGCAAAATGAAAAAAGAATCCGAAAATACGAAGATAGTGTAAGGAGCCTCTGGGACAGCTTCAAACGTACCAACATCAGAATTATAGGGGTGCCAGAAGATGAGAGCAAGATATTGAAAATCTATTTGAAGAAATAATGACAGAAAACTTCCCCCACCTGGTGAAAGAAATAGACTTACAAGTCCAGGAAGCACAGAGAACCCCAAACAAAAGGAATCCAAAGAGGACCACACCAAGACACATCATAATTAAAATGCCAAGAGCAAAAGGCAAAGAGAGAATCCTAAAAGCAGCAAGAGAAAGAAACCCAGTTACCTACAAGGGAATACCCATACGACTGTCAGCTGATTTCTCAACAGAAACTTTGCAGGCCAGGAGGGAGTGGCAAGAAATAGTCAAAGTGATGAATACCAAGAACCTACAACCAAGATTACTTTACCCAGCAAAGCTATCATTCAGAACTGAAGGTCAGATAAAGAGCTTCACAGATAAGGAAAAGCTAAAGGAGTTCATCACCACCAAACCAGTATTATATGAAATGCTGAAAGGTATCCTTTAAGAAGAGGAAGAAGAAGAAAAAGGTAAAGATACAAATTATGAACAACAAATATGCATCTATCAACAAGTGAATCTAAGAATCAAGTGAATAAATAATCTGGTGATCATAATAGAATCAGGGACATAGAAAGGAAATGGACTGACTATTCTTGGGGGGGAAAGGGGTGTGGGAGATGCGGGAAGAGACTGGACAAAAATCGTGCGCCTATGGATGAGGACAGTGGGTGGGGAGTGAGGGCGGAGAGTGGGGCGGGAACTGGGAGGAGGGGAGTTATGGGGGGAAAAAAGAGGAACAAATGTAATAATCTGAACAATAAAGATTTAATTAAAAAAAAAAAATAACTCTGGAGCCCTAGCTGGTTTGGCTCAGTGGCTAGAGCGTTTGCCTTAGGACTGAAGGGTCCTGGGTTCAATTCCAGTTGGGGACACATGTCTGGGTTGCGGCTCAATCCCCAGTGGGGGGCGAGCAGGAGGCAGCCAATCAATGATTCTCATCAATGATGTTTCTCTCTCTCTCCCTCTCCCTTCCTCTCTGAAATCAATAAAAAATATATTAAATAAAAATAAACACTGAGCCCTAACCGGTTTGGCTCAGTGGATAGAGCATCAGCCTTCGGACTGAAGGGTCCCAGATTCGATTCCGGTCAAGGGCATGTACCTTGGCTGTGGGCACATCCCCAATAGGGAGTGTGCAGGAGGCAGCTGATTGATGTTTCTCTCATTGATGTTTCTAACTCTCTATCCCTCTCCCTTCCTCTCTGTAAAAAATCAATAAAATATATTAAAAAATAAAATAAAAAATAAACACTGAGTGTTTTAAAAAATAATAACTCTGGAGCCTTTGGCCTTTTAGTATTCATAGCACTCTACTGAAAACCAAAAATCTTAGTGGCATACTTGAAGTGATTCAAAGCCTCAAAACGGAGGCAGTCACTTCCTCAGTGTGAGGATTTCTCACAGTGCCTATAAAATCATTCATTGTTGGCGCTCTCCCTCCCAGGAGCACGCCCTTGTCTTTCCCTGCCCCTCCCCCCACTCATATTACCATTAGCTTCCTCACTCCCAATCTCCAAGTGCCATTCCTTTACCTCTATAACTTGTTCCCTAACCCATTTCTTCTAGGAACCCAATAAATGTTCTCTTACAGTAAAAAAAATATCATCCATCATTATCACACTACTAGAGGCCCGAGGCATGAAAATTTGTGCAAGAGTAGGCCGCCCTTCCCCCTTGCTGCCGGCACCGGCTTCCCTCTGGGACCCAGGCTGCTTCCCTCCGGCCCCGGCTTCGTCAGGAAGGACGTCCGGAAGATGTCCGGTCTGATGAGCATATTACCCTTTTATTGTTATAGAAGATTCATTTGGTAGCCCTTCAGCACTATGGCTGAATGATTTTTGCTCTTCTGAATTCTCTTATATAGCCTACTTTCTGGAATATTTACATCTTATTAAAAAGAAATATAAGGTCAGAAGACCATCAAATTCTTGGCATTTTTATTTGAAACTGAAGCTCTTTACCTACAGAACTCCAAGTAGTAGAAAATTATTTGAAATTTGCTCAAATTTGCCAAAGTGACCATTTTCCCAGGGCAGTATTTGGTGTAGCCAGCCATTTGGTAGCTATATGGCTCTGATTGTTGGCTCCCCCTGAGCAGTGCATAGTAGACTTGATGGATTGTGTGAGATGACCTAATTTACAGAATCACTTATGGGTGGTGGTTTGTTTTATGTGTTGTTGTTTTTTAATATATATCATTGATTTCTGAGAGGAAGGGCGAAGGAGAGAGAGATAGAAACATCAATGATAAGAGAGAATCATCAACCCTGCACTTCCCCTACTGGGGATTGAGCCTGCAACCCAGGGATGTGCCCTCACCAGGAATGGAACCTTGATCTCCTGCTTCATAGGTGGACACTCAACCACTGAGCCACACCGGCCAGGCTGGGTGGTGGTTTTTTTAAATTCTAAGATAAGAAAAAGGACATTTGTCCCGGTCTGGTTGCTCAGTGGTTAGAGCATAGGTTTAATCAGGGTGCATGTGGGAGGCAACCAATTAATGTGTGTCTCTCATATCAATGTTTCTTTCTCTCTCCCTCCCACTCTGTAAAAAGTGATAGAAAACATATTTTCCAGTGAGGATTAACAACAAAAGAAAAAGGACATTTTGACTTTTTATTAAGTTTTCTGTTTTGTTCCAGGAGGGTTCCATGTTTCATCAAAGCTAAGATGCCATCAATTATGAGATGTATCTCAATTTCTTAACTGTTACAATTTACAATGTCTTTAAAAGCTCTACAAGTAATAGCAGTGGCTCTTGGAAAAACTATTAATTCACTTTCAGTTTTCTGTCTAGTGTCCTTTACATATTTAGTTTCTTGAGAAGGGGAAAAACATTACTGAATTTCCACTAACTTCTTATTTTTCCCTACCAGTTGCTTTTCGACTATATGATTTGGATAAAGATGACAAAATCTCCCGAGATGAGCTGTTACAGGTATGTGGAGAGCTCCCATGCACATGGAGAGTTTGTATTTGGGCCCTGCCTGCTTATTCATGTGGGCAGGAATTATACTTTCCTTCAGGAAGCATTTACTTAACACCTGCTGTGTGCAGTTCTATCCTACATATAAGGAAGAGCACATAATTTGGGGAAACTTGAAATGGCTCATTGATTTCTCAAAGACAAATGTCTCTATTTAAAAGGTAACTCAGTTTGCCCTGGCCACTGTTGCTCAGTGTTTGGAGCGTAAGCCCCACACCTAAGATTCTCGGGTTCCATTCCCTGTCAAAGGCCTGCACCTGGGTGGCAGGTTCGATCCCTGGCCCCAATCAATGTGTCTCTCTCATATTGATGTTCTCTATTTCTCTCTCTCTCTCCCTCCCTGTCCTTTCCCCCTCCTTCCCTTTCTCCCTCCCTCCTTTCTCTAAAAATCAATGAAAAAAAATATTCTTGGATGAGGATTAATCAACTTCCCCCCACCCCCCACCCCCCAAAAAAGGGTAAACTAAATGTCTTTTAGGTGCTGACTGGCAGAACTAAAATATGTGAGATGAATTAGATTAAAATGTTCTGTTAGTGTCCAGTCAGTTTATTGGCAGCTGGGTAATTCTGATGACACTTGGATAATTACCGCTATTTCATCTGTCCTTGACATAAGAGTCAAGGACCTGCTGCTAGGTTGGTTACACCAAGCTGATTGCTCATTGTCCTTTGTTGCTCCCCTGTCCTCTACCAGCAGTGACTGGCATTTCATCCTATTAGTCATTGCCCTTCTATTCTTCCTCTCCCCCTTCCTCGAAATATGAGTTTAGAAGGAGAGAAAATTCTTCCCTTTTGTATTTTTATTTATAAGCCTGGAGGGCGCTAGGAGGATAACACATTCAGGACTTTCTGTGGGGAAATATCTCTGTTTGAAGAGACACCTAAAAAGGAAAGTGGTTTTCATTCAAACCAAAGTAAATCTGAATTTATTCAGTGTTTTGAGAACTCTCTAAATTAAGATTACTCAGGCTAGATTAAACCAACTCAAGATATTCCTACATTTCTATGTCTGAACAAAAACTGAAACGGTCTACCTTTCAGGAGGGTTGATTTCTTTTCTATTATTAGGATTAAAAAAGCCTGAGGCAGGGAGTGGGGAGGAGATCATGTGGCCAGGGTGCCAGTCAGTGCCCTTAGAATATTCGTTAGGCCTGAAATGCCTTTAAGATATATATGCTCATGGACTGTTGAGGTGAACTAGTTTTATCCTACCAAGAAGAGGATATAAACATTTTACCAAAATGAGGAGAAAAAATTTACCTTTCTAGACACTGCTATTTCTAAAATATTTGGTGGCATGCAGTTCGTAACTACTCAGTGGATCTTAAAAAGTCTGTGGTCAGTTTATCCTAAGGAAAGGAAGAGTGGTCATGGTTTCCTGATATGATGTTTTTAAAATATATCTTTTATTGATTTCAGAGAGGGAGGGAGAGATAGAAACTTCAATGATGAGAGAGAATCATTGATTAGCTGCCTTCTGCATGACCCCCACTAGGGAGGGAGCCTGCAACACAGGCATTTGTCCTGACCCGGAATCGAACTGTGACCTCCTATTTCATAGGTCAACATTCAACCACTGAGCCATGCCAGCTGGGCCTGGTATGATCTTTTTAAAAGTCCTGGTTTAACTTTTGGGAGATGGAAAAATTCATTATTTTTATTGTGATGATGGTTTTATAGGTATGTACATATGTCAAAAAGCTTATCATAGTGTATAGTTTATTATATATCAGTTACACTTCAATAAAGGTAGTTGCTGTAATCATTTTATGAGGTTGGCATACCTTTGATGTGGAATCTTTGTAAACTGTATAAGAAAAGAAAATTAGTCATTCTCTTTCATTCACATAGATATAAAAGTCCTAAACAAAATATTAACACACTGAATACATAAGTATAATATATATATATATATTATAACCAATGTGGGTTTATACCAGGTGTTCAAAGTTCTTTTAAAATGAGGAAATTAGTCAATGTATTTTGCCATGTTAACAGATTAAAAAATAAAAACAATGATCTTTTCCATAGAAAAAAAATGTTATAAAATTCATCATTCATTCATAATTTTTAAAAGAAGTCTTAGAAAAACAGAGATAAAGAGAGAGCTTTCCTTAACTGGTAAAGGGTATATACAAAAAAAACCTCACCAGACATTAAAAATAGTAATAATGAAAGTCCCATTTGCTAATAAACTTCTGACTGGACCTGTAAGTGATACTGTGGAGAGTGGAAAGCACACTGGCTCGGAATGGAGACCTGGTGGACAGCTCAGGGCCTGTATCAAGCCACTTTGAGACCCTCATGTCCTTATTAAGGGACTGGGTGAATGAATTTTTTTTTTAATATATTTTATTGATTTTTTTACAGAGAGAAAGAGAGGAATAGAGAGTTAGAAACACTGATGAGAAAGAAACATCAATTCAGCTGCCTCCTGCACATTCCCTACTGAGGATGTGCCCGCAACCAAGGTATATGCCCTTGACCGAAATCAAACCTGGGACCCTTCAGTCCCCAGGCCGACGCTCTATCCACTGAGCCAAACCAGTTAGGGCTTGGGTGAATGAGTTTTAAGACACCACCACTCTTATCCCCACCCTTATGCACCCACAGCACACATGCACAATTCAGTTTTATAATTCTAAAAATAAAACACATTCGAGAATAATTGGGCTGAGATCTGATCTGTTAGAGAGGTTTGAGGATAGATTGATTTGTGTATTCGGCCATACACAATCAGGAAAGATGGCAAATGGCTTGGCTACTTTTTATTTTTGCTAGCATTGCTTCTTTTTATGATTCCTTCAATTTGTGTATATTTGTTGCCAAAATGTACAACTTCCAATTTTCTACAATTGATTTGCTGGGGGAGGAAGGGGATGACTAGTGTTGATGCAAATCATTATTTTAACTCTTCAGAGAAACTGTAATTTACTTTTTTTTTTTTAAATATATTTTATTGATTTTTTACAGAGAGGAAGGGAGAGGGATAGAGAGGTAGAAACATCAATGATAGAGAAACATTGATCAGCTGCCTCTCCCCGCACACCCCCTACTGGAGATGTGCCTGCAACCAAGGTACATGCCTTTGACCGGAATCGAACCTGGGACCCTTCAGTCCCCAGGCTGATGCTCTATCCAGTGAGCCAAACCAGCTAGAGCTGTAATTTACTTTTTAAAATCATTTCATGAGATAGGAGAAGGTTGTAAAGGAGTGGGGGAAAGGAAGACCTGTGAACAGCTGGATTAGAAGGCATTTCTTTCCTGTGGAAAAGCTGTGCTCTTTTGAAGACAGAGGTGGCTGACTACAGTGATGTGAGGCATCACAAAGCATCTTTTCCCCCATTTCATACTAAGGTTCATATGATTAAAGTTGTTTATTTTGCTTAAGGTAGCAATTTTCAAAGGATATTCACATCTAAAAATGTTAGCAGAATTGGAAGGGGGTGGATTTTTTTTTGCTTGAGACATTTTGTGAAACAGTGTTAAATTCACGTTACTGCACTTCTCATAGCACTTAGAATGTTATTTTTCTAAAAGGGGGGATTTAGGCTAAGCCAGCATGGCTCAGTGGTTGAGTGTCGACCTATGAACCAGGAGATCATGGTTCAATATGCCTGGGTTGCGGCACAATTCCCTTTCCCAGTGTGGGGCATGCAGGAGGCAGCAATCAATGATTCTCTCCCATCATTGATCTTTCTCTTTCTCTCTCTCTCTCTCTCTCTCTCTCTCTCTCTCTCTCTCTCTCTCTCTCTCTCTCTCTCTCTCCTCTCTCCTCTCTCTCTCTCCTGTCTCTCTCTGCCCCCTTCCTCTCTGAAATCAATTTTTAAAAAAATAGTTTTTAGCCCTAACTGGTTTGGCTCAGTGGTAGAGCATCGGCCTGCAGACTGAAGGGTCCCAGGTTTGATTCCGGTCAAGGGCATGTACCTTGGTTGCGGGCACATCCCCAGTAGGAGGTGTGCAGGAGGCAGCTGATCAATGTTTCTCTCCCATCGATGTTTCTAACTCTCTATCCCTCTCCCTTCTTCTCTGTTAAAAATCAATAAAATAGATTTTAAAAAAAGAAAAAGGAGAAGAGGGTTGGGGTGGTTTTATCCTTAATCTTGGTAAAGTGTCCCCCTGACCCCAAGTCTCCTGTAAGCCTGGCTCTTGGTCCTGCAGGTGCTACGCATGATGGTCGGAGTGAATATCTCAGATGAACAGCTAGGCAGCATCGCAGACAGGACCATCCAGGAGGCTGATCAAGATGGGGACAGTGCTATATCTTTCACAGAATTTGTTAAGGTCAGTCAGTCATCTTATGGTTTGAAAACTTAAATCCTGCACAGGAGGGAGGGAGAAAAACATTGAGATAAGAGCATGGGACAGTATCTCCTGTTGTGACCTTCATAACTGTAACTGTTTCTCTCTCCCTCCCCCGCCCCCCCAGGTTTTGGAGAAAGTGGACGTAGAACAGAAAATGAGCATCCGATTTCTTCACTAAAGGACTGAGACTACTAAACTGTTCCTTGCTTTCTAGTATTTAAGAACTGGAACTTGGGAGTCCTCCTGTCCACCAGCCCCACCTCCACCCCATCATTCGTCTTCTCCCAAAGTACTACTGCTGTTGCATGACAACCCCCAATGTGTCTGCCAACATAAACCTGCCTTTGGTATATAAACAGGGCATTACAGAATGGTACACCTGGTCTATATTTGTTCCATATCATTTGCCGATTATCTCCATTTCTCAATATTCTCCCCACTCCCCTTCGGCTGCTGAATGCCACATGTGCATCTCGTCTGACAGAGAAGGAATCATGTCAAGAACCAGCCAGCATAGCTCTTTCATTGGGTAGACTATAGCCACGCTGTCTTCCCTCCCTCAAGGCTTTGGCATGCTCCTCGATCTTTTTTTATATGTCATTTGCTTTCTACTTCTTTTTTACCCAACACATCATTAATCTTTCAGTCTCCCCACTTTTTATTAAGTTTCAATTTCTTCTACTTAGCATCCCAAGCTATGCCTGTTCAGTGTATTTCTGACTTGGCAGGATAGTTCAGTGGTCTGGCTGTTTTGAACTACCTTTACTCTTAAATAGGTCTCTGGGATGTTGCCTCTCTAGGAGCTTTTCAATACTGAGCACTTCTCCCAGAAGAATGTGATCGCCTCTTGGTCCCCTGTACTCTGCTTTGTCATCAAAGGGCTGTGAATTAGAGATGTTCTTCTTGAAAGGTGGTGCTGTGGTGAGAGTTGTAGAGCAAAGTCTTTCAGGTGACTTGCCCAGGTCACTCTACCTCTGGCCTCTGATTCTCAACATGGATATCTATGTAGCTACTCTTGTGAGTACAGTGTTGACTTTCAGAAAACAGCCGTATGCTGGCAGGTTTGCTTAGTTTTGGGACACTGTCACCACCAGAATGGCTGCTCTGACAATATGCTTGGGGACTTTCCCATGGCTTTTTGAGCAAGGAGGCTGGCACCCTAAAAGCCTCATGTAGCCCCACTTCTGCAGCATGGTTTATGCGTCAATGTTATGTGCTCTGAAATGTTTTCACTTCACACTGCCAAATAGAAAGGTTAGTGTTACAGAAGTGCCTACTTATTCCCATCCAAGATATTTAAAATTTGTCCTCAGTGTCTTGAAGTTTTGCACAAAATTCTCTATGAATTTTACACTTGGCAAATGTTAATGCTGGAAGCCATAGTCAGCTCCTAATATAGGTCCAAAGCTTTGAGTGTATTGTATCATTTATTTACCAGCTCCTCTCTTAGACCATTGCTAATCCTTTAGAAACAAGGGGTCTGGCACTGGTGGCAAACCTGAGGTGGTATTACAGCCCTTTGCACAAGCCAGAACAACTTTTCTGCCTAAGTCAACTTAGTATAGACCTCTTTGAATCAGCCTGTTATCATCCTAACATCTCTCTTAACAGTCTGCTCATCCTTATAACTGCCCTTGGCTGATTTTGTCTGACTCATTGCATGCTTGCTTGTTTCCTTGCTTTGGAAGGCTATCCAAGATGGATACATAATACTTTAGGAAGGAAATGGCTTTAAAAATAAATGCAAAGACATTGGGCAGAGTGGGGAACAGGAGTGTCCAGGCTACACAACTCAAGGATAAATGACTGAGAAATTCTGGGTGAAGTGTCAGTCTGACTTTGTGATCAAGTGATGTAGTTATGGGAATCATATAAAAGGGAAGGACAGACACTGATCTGTTACAGAGGTACTTCAAAGGCTCCTTGACTTGCATATTTAAAGTTCTAAGATTATGGCTTTTTCCTCCTTTTGGCTGTATAGCAAACTGTTTTCATCCACAGCTGTGCCTTACTGTTCCATTGAAACTGTATTCTCCGATCCATCAATAATAAATTCTTGTAGTTAAAACAATATAACTTGGTTGATTTTGCTCATGTGTTTTACAAGAATTGTATGTAAGTAAACCACCTTCTTCAAGTTTGAAATCACAGTGTTTCCCTTAGGTTTGTCTGTGCTATTAAATGCAGGTCTATTCAGTGTCTGCCTGGTGGGGGCATTCATCTAGGGACCAGCACTGTGTGCCTCTGAGCACAGCGTTGTCAGCCTTTTACCACTTCAAGGAAGATTCACTTTCTGTTCTTGACTCCTGGCTCCTTAAATGTAGAAAAGACCTAATAATGGGGTATCTATCTATTGCTTGTTATTAAGATGTCTACCCCCCCTAATTCATGTGCAACCTCAGTGACATATTGCACCCAGCTATTATTAAATGGCTTTTCACATCTCCAAACTTTAGTGACTTAGTCTGTGCAGGGTATGAGCATCTCTTCTTATTTTAAGGTTTAGTGGCATGCCACAAGACTCAACGCAGTAATAGCTGGAATCATTGGTCATATAAATTCTAACATGATAATCCTCCTTTTGCTATCCCTCTGCCTCAAAATCCATTCAAAATTACATGCATGATGTTTCATCTTTGCTTCACTTTGAGTCTAATTTTAGGGTTTAGGAAAACAAAAAATGAATGGGGTGACCATATAGGCAATTTTGGAAGAACCTTAATGTTACTGACCATGTCTGTTGGTATAACAATCTGTGACTAAAATAAAACAATACTGCAAAAAAAAAATTATAAAATCATTCGAACATTAAGTACAGTTTGAGAAGAATCTCTTTAACCAACTTTATTTCCCTTGCTCCCTTCTGTTCTACCTATTTATGTATTTGAACATAAATGTAACATACCACAAGATTATACTGGCTTTAAAAATTGGCATTGTATAAAGATGAAGAGGCCCAGCCGGCGTGGCTCAGTGGTTGAGCGTCGACCTATGAAAAGGAGGTCACGGTTCAATTCCTGGTCAGGGCATATGCTCAGGTTGTGGGCTAGATCCCCAGTGTGGGGTGTGCGGGAGGCAGCCAATCAATGATTCTCTCTCATCATTGATGTTTTTTCACTCTCCCTTCCTCTCTGAAATCAATAAAAATATATAAAAAATAAAATATTGTTTAACGATGAAGGGATTAAGTAGGGGGACACAAACTCATAGACAACAGTATGGTTATTACCAAAGGGAAAGGCGGTGGGGCAGGTAAAAAAGGGCAAAGGGATAAAAGGTGATGGAAGGAAACCTGACTTGGGGTGGTGAACACACAATTTACAGATGGTATATTATGGAATTGTACCCCTGAAACCTATATAATTTTATTAACCAGTAAACTTAATTTTTTAAAAAAACCAAAAAATTGAAAACATTATATTTCCCCATGTTATCTGTTCTTTCTAGTTTATATTAATGGTTGCATTATATTTTACCAACTAATGTAATATTTATTTAACCATTAATTTTCAAAATAATTTTAAAAATAATTTTAATTGTATAAATGATACAATGATGCCTTTCTGCATATAACTTTTTCTTTTTTTAAATATTTTTATTGGTTTCAGAGAGAAAGGGAGAGGGAGAAAGACAGAAACATCAATGATGAGAAAGAATCATTGATTGGCTGCCCTCTGGCACAACCCCACTGGGGATCGAGCCTGCAACCCAGGCATGTGCCCTTGACCGAAATCGAACCTGGGGCCCTTCAGTCTGCAGGCCAACAGTCTATCCACTGAGCCAAACCAGCTAGGGCTCTTTTTCTTTTTAAATATGTTTTTTATTGATTTCAGAGAAGAAGACAAAGAGAAACATCAATGATGAGAATCATGAGTCAGCTGGCTCCTGCATGCCCCCTACTGGGGATCAAACCTGTCACTGGGACATGTGCCCTGACCAGGAATTGTACCATGACTTTCTGGTTCATGGGTCAATGCTCAACCACTGAGCCACATCTTACAGCTTTAATAGGTTCCAAAATAAATGAATGCCACAAGCTATCAAATTACTCTGTATTACCTTTAGAATGTCCTTTTTAGAATATCCTGTATAGTCACCTGTCTTCAAATTGACTTTACAATCATATCAAGTTTTATTTTTTTAATGTATTTTATTGATTTTTTTTACAGAGAGGAAGGGAGGGATAGAGAGTTAGAAACATCGATGAGAGAGAAACATCGATCAGCTGCCTCCTGCATACCTGCTACTGGGGATGTGTCTGCAACCAAGGTACATGCCCTTGACCGGAATCGAACCTGGGACCTTTCAATCCCCAGGCCGATGCTCTATCCACTGAGCCTAACTGGTTAGGGCAGTGATGGTGAACCTTTTGAGCTTGGCGTGTCAGCATTTTGAAAAACCCTAACTTAACTCTGGTGCCGTGTCACATATAGAAATTTTTTGATATTGCAACCATAGTAAAACAAAGATGTATATTTTTGATATTTATTTTATATATTTAAATGCCATTTAACAAAGAAAAGTCAACCAAAAAATGAGTTCGCGTGTCACCTCTGACACGCGTGTCATGGGTTTGCCATCACTGGGTTAGGGCAATATCAAGTTTTATATTTAAAACACTATTAGAATAGTTTGTGCTGATTGGGATTTAGAGAAAGTATTTACTGCAGAGATGCCTCAGAGAGAACTATCTTTACTAACTGGATTTCTTATGCTAAAAACTAGATATGTATCCTGTTCCTCAAACACTGAGAGCAGAATTGCTTGGAAAGAAATCATTACTAATGGACTGATACCCTCTAAATTCAGAGTACTTTAGCTGAGCTTTGAATCAACCAGCGATTCATACTACAGATGGCTGGTATGTGCCCCTATATGTGTTTAACATCTAGTAGAAACAATAATTTAGAGATTTTACTCTTCCCTCTACATCAAGCAGTGATGGGAGATTTACTTGTTAAGTTTGTGAGGTACTGCAGACTGTTTCTACACAGCTCTGGAGGGAACATAGAATAATGAAGAATTTCATGTCTTTTGAGATGAAGTAAGTAGCCTGACTTCTTTACATAAGGTAAGAGCTAATCAAAGACTTGGTCTTGAGATGCCAAGACAGTGTTCTAAGCACTAGATTCTGATCGTGCATCAAAACTAGCAAGACGATTTATTTGGAGACATGATCTTGACACTTTCCACCTCCCTTTGCAGTCTGTTCAAGAACCTAACCAGGTATAGTCCTGGCCAGGTACTCAGTTGGTTAGAGCATTGTCCTAATACGCCAAGGTTGTGGGTTCGATCCTTCTCAGGACACATATTAGGAGTTAATCAATAAATGCATAAATAAGTGGAATAACAAACTGAAACAGGTAGGTGAATTATTAAAGAATGTCTCTGGGCCACTACAACAGAAGGCAAACACTGTTAAGGAGTTTCAGTGTTTTATTCATAAGAAAATTTTTCTTGCCCCTAAACACATACACAATTTCTTTAGAAATAATTCTAATTAATTTGGTCAACCAGCCCATAACAAATTGAAAATATATAAATAGGTATGTTGACAAGAAGGGCAGCTGAGCCCTGGCCAGGTAGCTCAGTTTGGTTAGAGTGTCCTGATCCACCAACGTTGCAGGTTAGATCCTCAGGGCACATACAAGAATCAACCAGCAATGGATAAATAACAATATTTCATCAATAAGTTTTATTTAAAAAAAGGATAGCTCACAAAGGAGAAGACAAGACGAAAACCAAGTAACTCAGCATTCCACTAGAGACCAAATAATTAAGTGAAACATTCCTGATAATTTTAAGATTATGTTATTTTAATGTAATTCATAAAATTCATATGAATTGCATGTAATTCAAGTTGTACCTGGATCTATGTAACTTAATACTACATGTGCTGATTTGAGTCCAGTGATTTCTTGCCTGGTTTTCTGTAGATGTCACATCTTTTTCCTTATCACTTTGGAAAAAGAAATTGTTGATGACATCAAATGTAACATGGATTAGAAGCTTATATTTGCAAATACCCTTTTGAACAATGGGAACAAAAAGCGTTATATTATCCATAATGCAAAATTTCTTGAGGGTAGGAATTCGTCTTCTTTGCCAGTAGAATAACAAATTTCTCGCTGCTATTAAAATATCTCCTGCACAAAAGAAAAAGAAAAATACTTCTACAGGATGTCAGTTGGGAGAAGGCTGCCATGGAGACATTCATATTTTATGAAACATTTTCTCAGGACTCAACTTCTGAGTAAAAACACTCAATTTTAGCAGAACGCATGTGCTAAATTGAAATGTATTTTTTGCTGCCTGTTGCCTCTTCTGGCATTGTAGAGCCAGAATAAAAAGTCTGAAATAGTAACATTCTGTGTTTCTAACAGATGGCCGCATTCTATAAACTCCTCACCTTGTGCCCATGAGATCAGGGGCAATTTTGGTAGCTTCATAGTCATGGAGACATAGATTTGGGAGATGGTTAGAGAAAGAGGCATATACTAGCAAAGTTTGCAGAAGGGGAAAAGGGCAGATTTCAGAAATGATCCACTCACCTATTTGACGTTATTCCCCAGCAGAATACTAGAATGGGTCATTACATGGTTTGTGAAGCCATGGAAAAGATTGTGATGATCACCAGGATACTGATGTGTTTGGCAAATAATTATGCTGGATTTCTCTCCCTTCACTTATTTCAAGGCTTGATTAAATTTATATGTCAGATCAATGAGATAGACACAGTGTTCTGCAAAGCACATGCCTATGTTTCATATATTTATATAGTTAAGGTGGAAAAAATTGGGTTGATTATAGCTGACATATTTGAAGATGGCAGTTGAATAACCATATAACAAGAATCTAAAAATCAATGTCAATAGTCTTGAAAAAGAGGAACAAAATTGGAGGATTCACATGTCCCAATTTGAAAATAGACACTGCAATACTGGCACAAAGACAGAGTATAAAGCAATGGACTAGAATTGTGAGTCCAGAAATTAATCCTCACATTTATAATGAACTGATCTTTGACAAGGCTGCCAAAGCAATCCAATGGGGGAAACAGTAGTCTTTTGGTATAACTGGGGCCATTGGATATCCTCATGCAAAGGATTGAAGTTGAACCCCTCCCTCACACCAGCCCTAGCTGGACTGGCTCAGTGGATAGAGCATCAGCCTGAAGACTGAAGGGTCCTGGATTCAATTCGGTCAAGGGCACATGGCTGGGTTGCAGGCTCAATCCCCAGGGTGGAGCGTGCAGGAGGCAGCCGATCAATGATTCTCTCTCATCAATGATGTTTCTATCTCCTCTCTCTTCCTCTCTGAAATAAATAAAAAATTTAAAAAAAGATATCACAAGTTTAAAGACCATCACCTTTTAAGAAGGACATCGATAAAATTATTTGCTACTAAGATGCAAAATGGTGAGAGGTTCAGGGTAACATTTTCATGAGCAATTGTAGGAATTGAGGCTTTAACCTAGAGAAAAGAAAGTAGCTCTCTTGAAATATTTAGTATATATCGTCAGATTGCTAAAGATCTGTTCTTGAAAGTCTCACTGTTACCACTATTCTTCTAGAGGAAATAATTAGTTTAATGTGGAACTTAAGAGCACATACTTTGGAAACAGATCGGGTGGGTTCAGATCCTGGTTCTGCTACTTAACCAAGCACATGAACTGGGCAATTCACATAACTCTTCTGTGTCCTTTTCCTTAATTGTAAAATAAGGGTCATGATGATGATGATAACAGTAAGTCATAGGTTGGTGTGAGGACTAAATGAGTGTCTGACATGCTAAACATACAAGAATTTTTTTATTTTGCCTTTCTCCGTTTCTCAAACTTAACACCATAGAATTATATTGCCCTCTTTTTATATTTTTAATTAATTTATTATTATTGATGTTAGAGAGAAAGAGAGCAACATCGATTTGTTGTTCCACTTGTTTATGCATTCATTGGTTGCTTCTTTTTTTTTTTTTTTTTTTGAATTTTTGTGAGTTTATTTGAGCCAAACTGTAGACATATGCCAGGAAACAGAACCTCAACGAATTGAGATAATGCTCCCCATTGGTTGCTTCTTGTATGTGCCCTGACCTGGGATTGAACCCCCAACCAGGGCACATTATGCTATAAGATTAATGATGAGTGGAAGTGGTAGGTTGACTGATTCCAAATTATTTTAATTAGGAAGAATATTCTAATAATTATAATTATTCAAATGAAGAACAGGATATCCCCAAAGCTAATGCATTCTCTAGCTATTGGTTGCTAGGCAAAATCTTGAATGACCGTTTTTCACTTGGTTAGTCACATGCCACATCTTACCAGTGAGGAAGCCTAGGAAATATGATCGCTTTTCATAAGGAAGAAGGTAGAAGAACACTGGGGGTACCCAGCAGTCGCTGCACAGGCTTAAGCAAAGTCTTTGACCATTGTTTTTTGTCAGAAATCTTTCAGATTTTCTAAATTACAACAGAGGTTTACCTAGGTGATCTAGGATTCCTGCTTGTTGATTCATAATATAATTACTAGTTTCTCCAAGCAAATATAGTAGTAGCATTTTACAAAAATTTTTGTGTTTGTCGTTGGTTTGGGAATACCATTGGATCTGCAGAATTTTTATTATTATTTTTAAGCCTCATCTTGAGGATATTTTTCCATTGACTTTTAGAGAGAGTGGAAGAAAGAGGGAAAGACAGAAATATTTATGTGAGAGAAACACATGCTTGGTGATTGGTTGCCTCCTGCAGGAGCCCCAACCAGAGCCCAGGCTGGGGAGGAGCCGGCAACAAAAGTATGTGCCCTTGAATGGAATCGAACCCAGGACCCTTGGGTCCTCAGGCTAAAACTCCATCCACTGAACCAAACTGGCTAGGGCTCTGGAGAGAATTTTTAAACATGGAGAGAGATGGTTGTTAAGAAAGAGGAAATAAATGACAACAATCTCTATTATCTCCATTGACACTATTTTATGGTTTTGTTTTTGGTTCTCCTCTAGTTGCCTGGGTCCCAAGAAGAATAATATCTGTGTTGGGGGGCAGGGGGTGATAAGTCTTCAAAATATTCCATTAATGTTGCATTGACCAGCGATATGTTATCATAGATGCAAAAAGACAATAGGCAGGCTCAAAATAAAGATGGACTTTTGTCAGAGAAGAGACCAGCCTAGGACATTACTACCCACCATAGACCGCTTTTTAGTTTAAAAAGTTTTAATTTCAGACTATCCTTTGAGGTTACTTTAGGTCTCTGACTTTGCCAGGCCGCCACACAGGCCTTCCCTGAGCTCCTCAGGTCAGCATGTGTCCCCTTCTCGTCCACAGAAGGAAATTATTAGTGCTACTGTTTAGCCTAATGGTGGTTTAAAATAGTCATGCGGCCTACTCAAACTACTTTACCAGCAAGCGACACTGCTTCTATGCGGAAATGTTACATTCCTAACGAATGAATTACAAAAGCATTTTTCCTTATTACCTCAACCCTGGGAACCAATCCAACAAAAAGGGATGGAACGAGTGCACTAGGACTCTTGATTGACGTGCGTTACAACCAACCTCCAACGGAAGGAGAGCGCGCCTGCGCAAGTCGTTCTCCAATCAGTGCCGAGGGGCCGAGGCTGGCGGAAACGGACCCCGCAGGGTTGGCGGACTTCTGAAGGAGCAAAGATGGCGGCCTGAGGCGTGCCGCGGCGCGCCGGCCTTGGCGCCGGGGGGCCGGCTCCTGGCCGGTCCAGTGCTTCTGCTGGCTCCTGCGAGGTAAGCCGAGGAGGCCAGCGATCGGGGACAAGCAGGAAGTGGCGCGGCCCAACTCCGCGCGGGTACAGGAGCGCCCGGAGCCTGCCCGCAGCCGGCACGGGCGTCGGCCGGGCGTGGGTTTCCTCCCGAGCTGCCCAGGGCGACCGCACTCGCCTTCCAGGTGTGTCGCATCACCACTCGGCCCTCGACCCGCCGCCGTCCCCCTCAGCACCATGCCTTTGGCTGCCCGCATGGTTACGCCCACGCAGATGTATATCTGGCAGCCGCTGCGTTGGCCGGCGATTTGTCTTTCGAAGAATATGCTTTTTTAATTTATTTAGAGTCCCCCCTCACGGCTTCGTAGTCACTGCTGTGCTTGAGGCACCGGCGTGCACCCGGGCCTGTGGCGGCTCTGAGTGTTTTGTGTGTGTGGTCCGTTGACCTTGAGTTTGGGTCGAACGAATCGCCCCCGGATTGTAATCGGAGTCCGTGTGGCGCACGTCCCCGGCCGCCGGCACTGCGTCCGTCCGTCCCCCTCCCACGTCCGACTGGGAAGGACGGGCAGCAGCTTTGTCCTTGGGTGACCTGACGGCTCCCTGATGGCGCATTCATCGCGGCCGACTCTGCGTCTCGGTGGAATTCTCCTTGTTGTTTTCCAGAACTAGAGTCAGCGTACAGTTTTTACTTTTGTGTGTGTGTGTGTGGAGAGAATGGGTTTTGGGAATTATTAGTGTAATTTGTGTAACGTGGTGGAGTTGCAAAGTATAATACTGTCAGGCATCTGTATTCGATTGTTGTTTAACATTGTGGGGCAGCTCTTCGTTGTAATTGGGATTGTTGTAACCCTGCGGTCAGTCGTTGAGGTAAACTCCTGGGAGAGTTCCTGTTACCGGGGCTATGAGTTGGTGAAGCTCGTTGAAAAGTGGCCTGTGAGTCGGGCCCAGTTCAAATGACAGGTCATAATAAAGCGCATGTTTCTGGTGTGCTCTTTGCCGGCCCTGGCTTTAGCAGAGCTGAAAATACCGGGTAAAGGACTTTTAAATAAGATCTTTCTTTTGGTTTTGTCGGGAGTAGGTTTTGGGTGTTTTTTTTCTTTCTTTTCACTTCATCAAGAAGATAGGGGCAGAGGAAGGAGGAACATTCTTCCCTCTGCCTTTCAGAGGGGAGTGGCCATCTGCACTGAAGCAAAGGTCCTTTGTGGGGGAAGAGGGTCCGCAGCATCATCTTTAAAGGGGACATTGTTCCGTAGTAACCCGAGAACCGCTGCTCCAAGAGCTTTGCATATTTATCAAATTAATGCCCGTGCAGGTGGACAGTAGTAACTTCTTTCTGATGATTCCTTCTGAATAGTGTTTGATAGTGATGATGTTTTATGTTTTTTAGAAAAGCTTGATTCACTTGAGTAATTTTGCACAAGAATGCTTATAGCACAAGTGAGGGCTGTATCCTTACTGTAATGCTTTTTATTTTTTCTTATCACAGGAAGAACATTTTCCTTGACTTTCAGGTGCTTTTATATTCATCTCGAAAAGAAAGAATTCTGAACTCAGGATTTGGCAAGTGAGTAATAGTGGCTAATGCTTCCAAATACTGTTTAATCACCTTGAAAATAGCTAGATAGAAGTGGAACAAGAATCCATTGGCTCCAACAGAAGATGAACATCAAAAGTGACCATAAATAATTGATATTCAAGCTTAACCTTTTATTTTCAGTAATGGTTATGTATTAAGTAAAAAAAAAAGAAAAGAGGCCGAAACCGGTTTGGCTCAGTGGATAGAGCGTCGGCCTGCGGACTGAAGGGTCCCAGGTTCGATTCCGGTCAAGGGCATGTACCTGGGTTGCAGGCACATCCCCAGTAGGAGATGTGCAGGAGGCAGCTGATCGATGTTTCTCTCTCATCGATGTTTCTAGCTCTCTATCTCTCTCCCTTCCTCTCTGTAAAAAATCAGTAAAATATATTTAAAAAAAAAAAAAAGAAAAGAAAAGAGATACTTAATCATTAGCCCAAACCATTTTACTGGGTAAAAAAGAATGATTTAATTAGATTGAAAGAGTTTGACTAATAAAATATGTTATTAGGCAAATTTTAGAATATATTCACTTAAGTTTTAATTTTAGGTAAGTATTGATACTATAATATTTAATTTCTAAAGCTTTTCAGTACTTCTTTTTTCCCCTAGTGTGAGTCTATTCTGTGCCAAGTGTTGATATCTTCTGAATTTACTGCAGAAGTAGGTGTGTGTTTTTTTGTGGAAAGAATGTGTTTTGGGAATTATTAGTGTAATTTGTGTAATGTGGTGGGGTTGCAAAGTATAATACTATCAGGCATCTGTATTATATGAGAGAACATACTGCCTCAAAGAGCAAGAGGCAGTATGTACTCAGTTGACAATATCTTATCTGTAAAATAGGGTTCTTACCTACTGTATTAATTTCCTAGTGCTGCCATAACAAAGTACCACAAACAGTGACTTAGGACAACAGAAATTCATTATCTCACGGTTTTGGAAATCAGATACTAGGAAAGGATCTGTTCCAGGCCTTCTAGCTTTTGGTAGTTCCTTGGCGTATGGCATTATAACTACACATGTTTGCTTGTTTTTTAATCCTCACCCAAGGAAATTTTTTCCATTGTTTTTATTTTATTTTGTGTTTGTGTTTTTGTTTTTGTTTTTTTTTAGAGAGAGTTGAAGGGAGGGAGGAGAGAGAAACATTGATGTGAGAGACACACATACACACCCTGACTGGGGCCAGGGATGGGGCCAGGGATCGAGCCTGCAACTGAGATAGGTTCTCTTGACCAGGCATCGAACTTGCAGACCCTTTGGTCCCAGGCTCAATGCTCTAACCATTGAGCAACTGACCAGGGCTATAATTCTAGTCTTCACATAGTATTCTTGCTGTGTGTGTCTGTGTTCTAAATTTTCCTTTTTATAAGGACCTCATCTTAACTAATTACATGTGCAATGGTTATTTCCAAATAAGGTCACATTTTGAGGTACTGGGGCCTAAGATTTTAACATGAATTTGGGGAGGTCACAGTTTAGCTCATAGCATCTACTTAGTCATATGCCTTGATTGTGTTGTATGAAATCATTCAATGTACAACTGCTTTAAGGATTAAAATCTTGTAAACCCCTTTCATAAGGTACTTTAAGTAGTCAAAACCATAGAGATAGAAAGTAGAATGATGATTGCCAGGGGATGCAGGGAGGGAAATAAGGAGTTATTTAATAGGTAACAGAGTTTCAGTTTTGTGAGATGAAAAGAGTTCTGAAGATGGATGGTGGTGATGGCTTCACAACAACATGAATTTACTTAATAACACTAACTCTTAAAAAAGGTTAAGATGATAAATTTTATATTACATGTATTGTACCATAATTTTAAAATATTGTAAAAAAAAAGTAAGTAAAAAAACTCCAACTGTATGTGTCAATATTAAGAAAAGGAATAAAAATTAATGGGGCAAAATTCCCTTTAGGTGATATCTTTATCATATGCCTTTAGAGGGAAGGCTTTATTGCTTGGATTTAGAACCTTAAGTCCAGGTCGATAGAAATAGCAACTTGATATTGGTATAGCACAATATTGATTTACATACCCAGCTAAGGAAACTGATGTAGGTGCTTCTGTACTCACAGGAAGCTTGAATACTGGATACGGAATGATCTCGTATACATTAAAGGAAAAAACAAAGGTGCAGAACCAGGTGTATAGTGTGCTTTCATTTGTGGGGAAGAAATAAAGTTACTTACACAGATGTTATGTAACCATAGAATATCTCTAAAAGGATATGCAGTAAATACTCTATACCACCCCCTGGCAATGGGTAAAGAGACACCCGGTTGGTAGTATTGCTCTTACATAAGTCAAGGGAAAAGTAGATATATATAGTCTTTAGTTCATACTAACTTGATGCCTATGTTGGGGGCCAATAGAAACAACAGAAACTTATTGTCTCACAGTTTTAGAAATCAGACATCCACCTTTTTCATGCTTGGGGCACATAAAACAAACAACTGTATACTCTATTTCACCTTTTCCTATCATGTGCATTTGTCATCTTTCAAGGAAATAATTAAAAATACCCAAAGAAAGAAGCACGCAATAAATAATTGATAAATGACTGAGAAGTTAAGTTTTTGCCTTAGGCAGTAATTTTACATTAGTAGAGTCTATCCATATCTGGGAACAGAAACTGTCCAGCAAGCCTAGTACTTTTTTTTAATAAGACACTTAAAAATGGAATTTGAATGACAATGATATCCATTGTGTTTTGTGAGATGTTCTAAATTTACTATTTACAGAGAAAAGTAAGAAAGGAGTACTTGAGTCGCATGTCATTAAAGGAAGCAAAGTGTATTAGTTATTTATTGGACATAACAAATTGTCCAAAATTTAGTGGATTAAAACAACATTATAGATTTATTATCTCAGAAATTTATGTGGGTCAAACATTAGGGAGCAGCTTAGTTGGGGGTTTCTGTCTTAGGGTATCTTACACGGTTGCAGTCTAGATACTGACTGGGGTGGCAGTCATCATATCTAATTCCATGGTGGCTCATTCACATGGCTGGCAAATTCATGTTGGTGATGGAAAACCTCAGTTCTTTCCAGTGTCGGTCTCTTCCAGGGTTGCTTGAGTGCCATCGTAATACAATATATGGCTTCTCCATCTATGACCTTGCCTCAGAAGTTACTCACTATTACTTCCTCCTCATCCTCCTCCTCCTCCTCCTCCTTCTCCTCCTCCTCCTCCTCCTCCTTCTCCTTGGTCTATTGGTTACTATTTTGACACCAACTAGTATACTTTGATACAATTCTGATACCATTTGGAGTTAATGCAGACCCCACAAGTCTAAAGGGCATTGTCCCAAACAGACTGCCCTTGCTTTATTTATTTTATTTATTTGTTCCTCACCAGAGAGTATGTTTTTCATTGATTCTAGAGGGGTTGGGGAGAGGGAGAGAGAAACATTGATAGATTGCCTCCTGATCTCACCTAGACTGGAACTGCAGCCTAGGTACGTGCCTGACCAGGAATCAAACCTGAGACTGAGCCACGCTAGACAGGGCTGCCCTAAAGTTTTTATTTGTTTGTTTGTTTAATTTATTTATTTATTTATTTCAAAAACGAGGCCCAGTGCACGAAATTTGTGCATGGGTGGTGGTGGGGTCATCCCTCAGCCTGGCCTGAATCCTCTCTCAATCCGGAAACCCTCGGGGGATGTCCGACTGCCAATATAGGCCAGATCCCACAGGGATTCCTGCAGGATCGGGCCTAAACCAGCAGTCGGACATCCCTCTCAGAATCCGGGACCACTGGCTCCTAACTGTGGCCCTGCCTGCCTGATCGCCCCTAACCACTCTGCCTGCCTGCCTGATCGCCCCTAACCACCTCTGCCTTAGCCCCTGCTGCAGTGGCTTTATCCGGAAAGACGTCCGGAAGGTTGTTCAGCTGTCCGATCTAATTAGCATGTTACCCTTTTATTATAGAATAGAGGCCTGGTGCACAAAAATTTGTGCACTCGGAGGGGAGAGGGGTCCCTCAGCCCGGCCTGTGCCCTCTTGCAGTCTGGGACCCTGAGGGTATGACCACCTGCTGGCTTAGGCCCGCTCCCCGGGGGATTGGGGCTAAGATCGCAATCAGACATCCGCCTGGCAGCCCTCGGGGGATGTCCACTTGCCAGCGGGGAGCAGGCCTAAACTGCAGTCGGACATCCTTAGCGCTGCTGAGGAAGCAGGAGAGGCTCCCACCACCACCGCTGTACTGGCAGCCATCAGCCTGGCTTGTGGCTGAGCAGAGCTCCTCCCATGTGAGAGCACCCTGACCACCAGAGGGCAGCTCCTGCATTGAGCGTCTGCCCCCTGGTGGTCAGTGTGTGTCATAGTGACCAGTCATTCCCAGTCGTTCTGCTGTTAGGGTCATTTTGCATATTACCCTTTTACTATATAGGATAGAGGCCTGTTGCATGGGTTGGGGCCGGCTGGTTTGCCCTGAAGGGTGTCCCGGATCAGGGTGGGGGTCCTGCTTGCGTGCCTGGCCAACCTGGATGAGGGGATGATGGCTGTTTGCATCTGGTCACACCCCCTTCAGGATGGGGGTCCCCCCTGGGGTGCCTGGCCAGCCTGGATGAGGGGATGATGGCTGTTTGCAGCTGGTCACACCCCCTTCAGGGTGGGGGTCCCCACTGGGGTACCTGGCCAGTCTGGGTGAGGGGCTGAGGGCTGTTTTCAGGCTGGCGGGTGACTGAAGCTCCCAACCTCTCCTTTTTTTTCTTTTTTTTAATTCTGGGGTTTATTTACCTTCTATGGCTATCACTGGAGCTGAGAGCCAGCTTTAGTTCTGAGGTTCAGCTCCAGCTCTGAGACCTTGGCTGTTGAAAGCAGGTATCTGGGTTTGTTTGGGTTCTATAATTGTAACACTGTTGCGGTCCTGCTCGCTCCAGCTCTGACGGCTGAAAGCAGGTTTCTGGGGATTGTTTAGCTTCTATAATTGCAACATAGTTGCTTAGAGTGCAAGCTCAGAGACCGGCAGAGGCAGGCGGGGAACCTTGGCTTCCTCTATCACTGAAGTAAGCAAGCCTCCTGTTCACTTCAGCTGCCTGGCTGTCAGCCGCCATCTTGGTTGGCAGTTAATTTACATATCACCCTGATTAGCCAATGGGAAGGGTAGCGAAGTTACGGTTAATTACCATGTTTCTCTATTATTAGATAGGCTAGGTTTTATTGATTATTTATTTATTTATTTTTTAAAGGGAGAGAGAGGAAGGGAGAAGGATCGAAAGATAGACACATCAGTGAGAGAGAAACAGCATCGATTGGCTGCCTCCTGCATGTCCCCTACTGGAGATGGAGCCTGCAACCCCAGGCACGTGCCCTCACTAGGAATCAAACTGGTGACCTCTTGGTTCCTGGGTCAACACTCAACCACTGAGCCATACTGGCTGGGCTGCCCTCCCTTTATTTTTTATTTTTAAATACATTTTTATTAATTTCAAAGGGGGAGGAGAGATAGAAACATAAATGATAGAGAATCATTAATTGGCTGCCTCCTCAACACCAGACATTGGGGATTGAGCCCACAACCCGGGCATGTGCCTTGACCAGGAATTGAACCATTACCTCCTAGTTCACATGTTGACACTCAACCACTGAGTCATGTCGCCAGGGCACTGTTCTTTTAAGTGCCAGTTACACATTGGAGGATTCCCAGGCCACCTGAATTTCTGTTCAACTCTGCAAATTTCAGGGTTCCCATGACCCTGTCAAAAACAACTTTTGGTTTTGTTGAATCTGTATTTTTTTTCCATTTTATTTAAGTCTGCTCCAATTTTCCCCCTTCCTACTTGCTAGCTTTCCATTTAGTTTATTCTTTTTATTTTTTTAAATATATTTTATTGATTTTTTACAGCGAGGAAGGGAGAGGGATAGAGAGTTAGAAACATCGATGAGAGAGAAACATCAATCAGCTGCCTCCTGCGCACTCCCCACTGGGGATGTGCCCGCAACCAAGGTACATGCCCTTGGCCGGAATCGAACCTGAGACCCTTGAGTCCACAGGCCGATGCTCCATTCACTGAGCCAAACCGGCTAGGGCTAGTTTATTCTTTTTCTAGTTACGTAAGATATAAAGTTAGGTTGTTGTTTGGAGATCTCTTTTTGTTTTTTCTCCATTGATTTTTAGAGAGAGTAGAAGGGGGGGGGTGTGAGAGAGAAACATCAGTGTAAGAGACACATCAATTGGTTGCCTCCTTCACACGCCCCAACCAGGGCCAGAGATCAAGGTACATGCCCTTGACCCGAATTCTTTTACCATGTCAAGAAATTATTAAAAATACAGGTACTTCTCCGAACACCGGCCTGGGGGAGAGGGGGGGCAGGGAAGAGGCGGCTGCTGGCAGCCACCTCTTCCCTGCCCCGCCCGGCTTCTCTGATCACGGATCACCGGCCGGGGGGCGGACAAAGGCAGCCCCGGTTCTCTGATCACGGGCTGGGTTTCCGATCACCGTCGGTGGCAGGCGGCTTCTTCCATCCTTCCCCTTTCACCTCCCAGCATTGTGCCTATGTATGCAAATTAACCGCCATCTTTGTTGGCAGTTAATTTGCATATCACTCTGATTAGCCCATGGGAAGTATAGCAAAGGTACGGTCAGTTACCATGTTTGTCTATTATTAGATAGGATAGCCCTGTTGCCCATAAGGTTCTAAAGGCCTGCCTGTGTATCGGCTATATTTTTTCCTTCTGCTGCTTTGGCAACAAATGCAAATTCTGCAGTTCTCTTCCTTTAGATATAATTCTGAATTAATTTACAATTGCCTGTCATATGTTTTGAATCAGAACTGTCTTGTCTTCAACCAAAAGAGGTTATTCAAATTCAGTTTAGAGCTGAGGTGTTATATATACAGGGTATTCCCCCAAAAATGTATACACAATGTCTGTAGATTCTATTACATTTTGAAAATGAAATGTATTTTTAATAAACACTGCCTTTATAATTATTCAAAGTGTGCATACATTTTTGGGGGACACCCTGTATATGACATACTACAAATGGAGGGTCAACCCTATCAAGGTAGCTAATAAATTTTTTAAAATAGAGGGTTAGGAAGACTAATTGCAATTGGCCATTTTTGTAAGCCAAAGTACTTTAAGCTCTTGATATGTATTTGACTTATTTATGTATTTATTTTAATCCTCTCTTGATGATATACTTATTGGTTAGAAAGAAGGAAAGTATGGGGAGTAGAGAAATAAACATCGATGTGAAAGAGAACATTGATTGGTTGCCTTCTGTCTGTGCCCTGACTGGGAATTGAGCCTGCAACTTTTTGATATATGAACCACACTCTAGTCATCCAAGCCACACTGGCCTGGGCTGACTTTTTTATTATAAAGTATACATAAAATACAATTTGTCATTGTAATCATTTTTAAATGTACAATTCAGTGGCATTTAAGTGCATTCACATTGTTGTGCAGCCATTACCACTATTTCTAGAACTTACTCATTATCCCAAACATCAGTACCTGTTAATCAGTAATTTCCCATTCCACTTCTCCCAGCCCCTAGTAACCTCTATTCCACTCTCAGTTTATATGATTTGCATATTCTAGGTACCTCATGTAAGTGGAATTATACAATATTTGTTCTTTTTTGTCTGACATTTGCCAAGATTTGCAATTTAATAAGTGTTATGTTTAGTAGCAATGAACTGCTAATGTTTTGTTTTTAATATTTCATTGATTTTTTACAGAGAGGAAGGGAGAGATAGTTAGAAACATCGATGAGAGAGAAACATCGATCAGCTGCCTCCTGCACATCTCCCACTGGGGATGTGCCCGCAACCCAGGTACATGCCCTTGACCGGAATCAAACCTGGGACCTTTCAGTCTGCAGGCCGACGCTCTATCCACTGAGCCAAACCGGTTTTGGCAATACTGCTTTTAAACACAAATATTTACAGCCATAAAATCATTTTGACTGTAAAAACTTGGAGTATATTACTTTATTTGCATAAGAGGAAATTAATGTGTATATCTCATTTTATATAAGTTTTTGTATAAATCTTTTTTGTATCATACTTACATATTTTTTTCTGGCTACTGCTTCTGCTTTTCTGGTGATGATACTGAATTGGGTGTTATGGTTGCACATTTTCTTTTAGACAGTGTATAATTCAAAGTATTTTTTTTCTCTGTGTTAAATACTATTTTTAAAAGTAAGCTTATACAGAAGTACCTGTTTTAATCTTTCTGTTTTTATTTTGTATTTCTAGGTATTTCTGTGTTGTCTTCTGGAGTGGGGAGTCCTGCTTCTTCTGTCTACCCACTTCCGTATCTTGAAATGCGGATATCCCTCCTCTACATTTTACCTCCATGTTTTGGATTGCAAAAGATTGCTTTTCTTTTTCTTCCCACCTCTCAAATTTAACACAGAGAAGCTCCTAGGATGCAGTCATCATGCCAACTTCTCCAAGAAGAAAGAAGCAACTGACATGTTTCTTCTGCCAATTGCTTACTTGTAAAGAAATTATTTTGCAAGCTGGAGGGTGATGTTTAATTTGAAACTGGTGCTTAGATGGTGGTATTTGTGAATTCTTTACCTTTTATTCCCAGCAAGAAGACTATATAAATAGCTAGTGTGGGTGTGACATCAGGATTTGTTTGGTTTTTTTAATGTCTTCCCATTTTAGCCACTATCATAAACACAGTCAAGACTGCAGCAGTAAATTTCAGATGTGTTGTAATTTGAAATGAAAGATATGCTAATATATATATATAAATCCTGGCTCAACCTGTGACATAGATGAACTGTATAAGAACAAAGGTCCAGCTTTGCAGTGAAACCTTTGATGTGATAAAGAAGCACAAAAACAGAATATCACCAAGTTAATTTCATATATGAATAAGCCATCACAGTTTCTGTATAAATATATATATTTTAACATGTAAATCCACTTTTTTTTTTTTTTTTTTTATGAGAAGAGGGATTTTCTTCCCAGAGAAGGAACCTATTCTTTCTCAGAAGTCTTTGGACATTTGGTATTGTAAAAAATTTTTTTTTCTTCTAAGGAAGGACCATATTGTGCTAACCCAATGAATGCATGCTTGGGTTTACTGAAGGTTGATAAAGGAAACAAAAGCTTTGAGTCCAGTGTTGGAACTCTTTTCACCTCCTTGGGATGAGAGGCTGCTGTATTACAAATTACTTCATTCTCTTTTGTGGAGTTTTATATAGCACTTGGGACTTTTTCCCTATTGCTAAGGCTGGAGGAAAGGTGACATAAGTAGATTTTCTGTTCAGAAGATGTGATGGACCCTCCAGTATGACCTGCCTTCAACTTTGGACATGGGGGGATGGGGGGGGAGAGAGGAGGGAATGAGAAAATTTTCATATAACTCCCTTCTCCTAAGAAAATGAAGCAAAAAAGGCTTATACATCCACCTGGCTTTATGGCGTTTTACATTCATAGCTCTATTTTTTTGTAAAAGTATAAATAACTTTCCTTTGACCCAAGATCAATACTTGGATGTTTGATTGCTTTTTCTAGATGATAGCTGTAATGTTAGGCAGAAAAGGCTGGGACTCAGGTAACTCCCCATTTTCATCAGAGAATGGGCCTCAGAAGCAATGTTCCCAAACATTTTTTGGATCAGTATAAATTTAGAAGAAATTCAGGTCTAAAGAAAACCTCAAAAAAAAAAAATAGTTCCAATAAGAAATAAGGATCTTCCTTTCCCTTAAAACTTACACTATATGGTGAATAGACTATAGTATAAAGCTGTTCTTGCTTCAAGATCAGCAGAGGACCAGTGTATGAATTGTCAGGTCTTTACATGAGAAGAATGAAACCATTATGGGTCTTTGTTATTTGAGAAAGAATTTAAAGCCTCTTAGGAACAAATCATCTTAGGTCATGTCTGTTATTTAGGGACTGCTTGCCCAGGGCCATACATGCTGTTAACGCTGAAAACAGGCAGATTTACCAAATTTGAGAGTGATAGGACTGGCCCAGAATAGAAATGTTGAGCACCCTTGATAATTAGTTTAATTGGTCAACCAATCTGAATTGGCATAAGAAAACTTTTGAGTAGAAATTACATAGATAAAATGTGATTTTCCTTAATTGAGGGCAATTACTGAGTGGTAAAGCATAGAAGTAACTGGATAAAGGTAGTTTAAATTTTTCTCTACGTAACTTCCCAGCCACTTCCTGATTCCTAATATTTTGGAATCATTAATGGCAGAATGGAATTTACATATTCCATTTGGGTCCTGTTGGTATATTGAGAATATCAAATGGAGAATTTGTATCTTCAGTTGTCTATTACCCATCTTCCTGGTGTCCTTTTGGCAACTTTTTAGGTAGAACTACTTGGCTAGAAATAAGGAACCCTGTACAATCAGAACCAGTGAAAACATCTCTGGCTCACTTGTTTGAAATATGTATCAGACTCAACTTCCTTAGTTGCTTTATGTTTTTTTCATTTCATAGCTAAGGAAACTACTGTTTAATGTTCTTTCAAGTTGTTGCGCATCTTGTCAGCAGATGGCATTTAACAAAACGCGTATTTTCCAGTTGTATTTGCCCAGTGTTTATTTAATACATCTACATTGGTTTTTTCCTGGTTTGGTCCCCTTCTTGATGGCAAAAGTTATCATTTTCGGCAGGACTCAATCGATAGCTGTGCCTGCTTCCTTTCCTTTGTGCATCCACGTTAGCTGGCAATTGTTTTTTGTGTTTTTGTTTTGTTTTTTTAAGTTTAAAACGGGATATGTGCAATAGAAATATATATATATGTATATTTTAATACTTGTGGACAAATGTTACAAGTTGTTTCAGAACAACAAAATCACCAATGTCTTCCATTTTGAGATGTGTATAGTTTTGTAAGCACTAGTGCTTGGTAGCATATTGTAGTGCCATGTTAGGGGTTAGTGCATGAGCCTAGTAACAATTTAAACTTCAGGATGAATTATTATAATAACCAATAGTGTAAAAAGTGGAAAATTTAGAACTTTTCTTTCATAAGTTTCTGTATCCATGATATTCTCCCTGGGGAGAGGAGATTAGGCCAAAAAGACTCATTTATGAATAGTAATGTGGGGTCACAATGTGAAATACTGTGTTTGAGGATATTTAAGCTTTTCATGAGGTAGCTGGAAACCAGCTGTCTTGTGTGTCTTATGAAACCTCAAATCAAAATGTGGCCCCATTTCATGATTCTGCTTTGCTCAGTTTTAGGTGAGATTGTTCTTATGCTTTTTTCACATTTTATGTCTTTTAGGTTTATAATTTTCCCACTCCTTTTGCATCAGGAAATTATTTTGCACGTCTTACTGAGATGCTATGTTCATTGCTTGAGTGCTTTTCTAATCTGTAGTCTACTTACACTTCCTGTCTGCAGCATGCCATGTGTCAGTAGTTTAGAGTGTCCTAGATTAATTTGTCAGGGGCTTTTCCTGTTTCCAAATTTGCTGAATTGTGTATTGTTGGGATTCTAGACCTTTTCATGGAATTGGAAATATAGCCAATAGAGCCTACCTAAGTTGCCATGTAATAACTAAGTTTGCTTGGTTATAGTAAGCCTCCTCAGACAGCTTTCACTTTTCTACTTTCCTTGTAGATATAAAAGTTATTTTTATTCTGAAAGCATAAGATAGCGTCATGTAGAAAAGAAATTCCTACCTCTAAAAGCTGCCTTGAGAACTTGTAAATGGCAGTTTTCTGAGGTGATTTTTAAATCTCTTAGGGGAGTCCAGGATTTATTCACAGGTTCTATAGTTAGCATGATAGGAAATGCAAAACTAGTTTAATGTGTGTCTGATGTAGAAGCAAGCTTAGACAGATAGACTCTTCTGCAGCAGATCTCCAGGGACCCAGATTTAGATGCTCATAGTGTACTTTAAGTAGTTGTACTCTTGGCTCAAGTAGTTTAGTGCCTGCGAGAATCCATTTCTGAAAAGTATTTAAATACTTTTTTAATACCTCTGAAAAGGTAATGAATACAAAATAGCACAGTATATAGGAAAGGATATTTCCTATTGAAAAAAAAAAGCCATAAAACGAACTAATAATTTCAAGAGGTAGAATTTTAGCAATAACAATTTTAGCATGTATAGTAAGCTGGATTAGCAAGGTTGTACTGTAGAATAAGTATTACTAGAGTTTGTGAGGCTCTATGGTCAAGAGTTGTACAAAAGGAAAAAGATGCTAGGTAAAGAGCATATAAAAGATACTTTCAAAAACTATGAGTGTATGAATATGTCAGTGAGAAATAGCAACTTTTATGTAAATTAAAGGTTAAAGATCCTATTTGCTTTCTAGAACAGAGGGTTAGAGCCATTGAATGAACTATTTCTACTGCTTAACCTGGACACAAATGTTTCTTCTCTTATTGATGAAGAAACCCCACTGAAGCCATCATGTGGGGATCTTGCTTATGATGTTTTTTTAGCATCATACTAATAGCATACTTTTTGCTTTGTCACCTTATCTTTCTCCATTAGTTTCCTGGGTGCATTTTTAAAAAGGAAAAGTTTGTTGTGTATATGTATTTAGAGTTAACAAGAACTTGGATAGCTGGTAACCTCATGCCTATGGTTAATTTAGGGCTGTGATGGCGAACCTATGACACGCGTGTCAGAGGTGACATGCGAACTCATTTTTTTGGTTGATTTTTCTTTGTTAAATGGCATTTAAATATATAATAAATATCAAAAATATAAATATTTGTTTTACTATGGTTGCAAATATCAAAAAATTTCTATATGTGACACAGTACCAGAGTTAAGTTAGGGTTTTTCAAAATGCTGACACGTCAAGCTCAAAATGTTCGCCATCACTGGTTAGGGAGTTAAGATTTAAAGGTATAAAACAAAAGGATTAAAGGAAATAGCCAGAGACAGTATGTTGGGTTTGTTTGTTTTTAAACCTTGTCTAAAGTAGATGTGTTAGGCCAATAGCCTGTGACTACTTACTTTAACAAGAACCCAGCAAACTAGTTTTTTGATGAGGAATCATGCAGCTCACATCAGGATATAAGAGTAGAATGAAGGTGACTTCTTACTCCCTTTTACCTCATGTCATCTTGGCCATTTAGCACTTTGAAGATCCCTGAAAAGATGTGGTCTATGTTCCCTTGTTTTCCAAGGGGAAAAACAACTAAAATATAAGTGGAGAAGATCAACAAATACAGCGCCTCTTGAATATTTAATTCTTACATGGCAACTCCAAAGGAAAGGGAGACTATATTAAATTGATTATAGCTTCTTTTTAAATGTCCTAAACCATCAGTTGGTGTTAAAAACATTGGAATAACCAAGCAATATTCAGACATCTGCATGATCATGAGACACCAGGTGTATTACTGTGATGTCAACAATTTAGTTACTTAAACAATTAAAGATGACCCTTAACAGCCAAGTTAATAGTTCCAAATGCTAAAATATGCTACAAATTTTTGTAGTTTCAAAGTATGCAGTTAATTAGTTTTCAGTGTTGTGGTCTCATGTTTACTTTAGTGTATCTGTGATATGCAAAATATGAAGAGACCCTTGGCCTCCAGGAGTTTACATTATCATGGTGCTGCTGGTGCGGGCAAATTATTTCTAGTTTATTCAGAACATTGCGTGGCTATTTAGTCATACCGTATTTGGAAGGATCCCTTGATCAACAGTTTTTAGAAGCAGAGGGCTATGCTAAATTTCAGGGCATTGATTTTGAGTTTACATTATATTAGCTCTGCTATTTTTAAACTCCTTTTCCCCTGGGAGCTGTGTAGGTTATGCTCTTAATGTGAATTAGAAAAAAAAAGAAACTATTCTAAGAGCATCTTCACCATCCCTAAACCACATGCTCCTCTATTCTATAGCAGTCAATAAATGGCCAAGAAAACTCCAGAAGACTGTACATCTCTCAGTTCTCTTTCTTTTCCCAGAAGCTTTGCATCATTTTCTACCCAGTAGGACCAGGATTTGCAATTAAGCCTTTATAACTGAATAGTAGTCCTAATTTTAACTTCTGTGCGTGACTCTTGTACCTGGATTCTGAAGTAGCATTGTGATAGATGTGGAGCATCTGCCTGCATTTCTAAGCAATCACTTTATTAATATCCATTTTTGGTTGAAATTTTGCATGTATCTTTGTTATTCTAATTCTTATAAATCAAGGGGTTTACTCTGCATGTTTATTAAAACTGAGTCTGGATGAAAGTGCAAGCAATAGTGGCAGACCCATAACTCTGATTTTAGAGTACTAATATTTTAATGCATGATTGAAAATGTCTAGTATTAAGTGGTTAATAGTAATTATATATGCATTTATTAATGAAGCAATAGAGACTTAAACCAATAGCTTGAATTTATTGTTTGGATTACTAGTTTACATTTTCTAACTAAAGATGATCTTACTTCCATTAAAAATGGAAGCTACAAGATAAACAGGGGCAACCATAAGACATTCAAACTGTCAGGAATAGAGCATAACAGTGCTCATCACCCTCTAACCTCTTGCCTGATTCCATTAGTCCCCAAGCATGTTTAAAAACAATACAAAAGGCACAAACTAAGCATGTGGAGTAAATAAATAAGCTGCTATAGTTATCAGAAAAGGTGCAGAGTTTCATAAAGGATAGGGGATAGTGTGGAGTTAAAAACAAGTAGATAGAGGGTTTGTCTGGTAAAGTTATGTGGCTTAAATTTGCGTCTCATTACTAGTATCTTGTCAGTGAATAGAGGCAGTTGCACACATTTTATATGTTTCAGGATTTTCAGATAAGTAGGCAACTCTTCTGGGTTGTACCGATATTGACTGGCCATAAAGGATCCCAGCAAAAAAGAAACTTTCATTTTGTGGAAATAGTCCTGAAAATATTAACATATCTGTGGTTTGGTTTCTCTTTTGTTACTGAATTACATTAACATTATTTTGTTATTATTTTTTTAATAGCCAGAGTTTTATTCTTGATGTTTTGATCAGGCTGCATAATCTGCCTAAAGTTTTTGATGCCAAGTAAACAGGAGCAAGTTTTTACTTTTGTGTTTATTATAGTAGCTTAAAATTTTTAGACAATTCCTAACTTTGGAATAATCCTTTTAAGTCCAAGTGATTATGATGAATAATGTAAATGGGAGTAATTATATCTAAAAGAGGCCTAAACAGGATTAGACTAGATAGACACTTTGCTATGGGATTTCCCTCCAGATACCTTTGGAAATGTGTAAATGTAATGGTAACTTTTCAGTAGTTTACAACGGAATTAGAGTATGGTCATCACAGTATCTGGTTTCCACTCAAATATAGGAAGTGAGATGTCATATCTTATATGTAAAGTTTCTCTTTGCCACTATTAATAACATGCCTATCAACCAATGAAGATTTAAGGACAGTTTCTCTAAACTCTGTTCCCATTATTCCACTAAGGCATATTAAAGGTTATTAGAAAAACAAAAATCATAGATTTCTCCAGGAATCCATACTCCTAAGCCTCCCTTTTAAGTCAGAATAGATATTTTAGGGTTACTAACAATTTCCAAAAGATTTTGTCTCTTGTGGTGATGGTCAGCCATGCCATCAATTCAAATATATTTTTCTCCCAGGGACAAAAGATATTCTGGCAATACATTATCATCAGTCCTTAAACAATAGCAGTCATCTTGGCGTTTACCTTAAAATCACCCATCACTAAGAATCACATTAGAGTATCCTTTACATACGGTTTTATGTGCTACCTGTCCTTTTAAGTAGTTGTTGCTCATTGTTTTTACTTGCTATTCTGCATCTTCTCCACTGCACCAGTGATACAGGCGATAATGTTAAAAGAATTTCATTGAATGTTTAAAGTATTACAAAAGCAGCTTGCTTTTTAATCTATGCATCTTTGGGATTTTAGAAAAGATTTTATTGTTTTCTAAAGATTTTATGTAAAAAGGAACTGCTTTAAGAATTGGAAACTCTGCACCTGTGTATATATATATATTTTTTGGCAATAAAGCAGCATGGGCTGAGAATGCACTGAAATTTCACTGTGTTGTTCCTTGGAATGGGTAATTTCTAATAAATAATGCAGTAAATTAGGAGGATGGGAAAAGGAACCTATACACAGACCTGTCCTAAGGCAGACTCCAGGTGCCTGAGTTGTGGTTTCTGTTGTCCAAGTGAGCAGGCAGCCATTTGAAGAAGGAGACATTTATTTATCCGTTTTCAAATTGAAAGAACATTTATTTAGAAAGTTACGGAGGTAGTACAAGTGAGCCAGCTGAGCTGCATAGGCTCAGGAAACATTGCAACGGCAGAAGAAGGGCTCTTGGAGTTTAGCAAAAAGACAAAGGTAACGTGCCTGGGGGGAAGAAGAGGGGTAAGGGCATTCTCCAGAGAATGAGAGCATGCCAAGAGGTATCCCATTTAAATTTATGCCAATCCCCTTTTACTTTTGGGGACAGCCTTACGCTATGTCTGTGAGCCAGTTTCTGGTAAGGGAAATAGTGACCTATGTATAATAACTATAATAACGACACAGCTATTGCAGGGAATCCTTCCTATCTGAGATAAAGCATTTAAGATCCTTTTATATTTAATTAAATGTTGGCTAAGTTAAATAAAGAGATTTTAATACTCTAATAAAGAACAGATGCTTCCCCTTGACTAAGATGAAAGGAAAGGAGTTTTTCAACTAAAAAATTAGGCCTTACAAACTTCCTTGGGATTGAATATTGTAAATGCAGAGGAACAAAAACTGGTTTTGTGGTGTAACTAATGCAATAAATCAAGAGAGTATTTAACATACACTCCCAGGTGCTATGCCAGATCTTGGGCTTAAAATAATTAAGATGGCCCGGCTGGCATGGCTCAGTGGTTGAGGATCAACCTATGAATCATGATTTGATTTAGATCAGAGCACATGCCCAGATTGTAGGCTCGATCCCCAATGTGGTTTGAGCAGGAGGCAGCTGATCAGTGATTCTCTTTCATCATTGATGTTTCTATCTCTCTCCCTCCCTCTCTGAAATCAATTTTTTTTAAAATGGTTTTTAATTAAGGAACTCAAGAGTTTATAACTCTGCCCAACCAGTGTTGCTCAGTGTTTGAGCATATAGACAGACCCATTAACCAATAGGTTACTGGTCTGATTCCCAGTCAGGGTACATGACCAGGTTCTGAGCTCATTCCCCAGTAGGGGGCGGGTAGGAGGCAGCTGATTGATGTTTCTATCCTCTATTCTCTCTCTAAAATCAATAAAAACCGTTTTCTAAAAAGTTTACAACTCGGGACCTTCAATATGCAATTTTATCCTTCTTTTAAAAAAAAAATATATTCTATTGATTTTTTACAGAGGAAGGGAGAGGGATAGAGAGTTAGGAACGTCGATGAGAGAGAAACATTGATCAGCTGCCTCCTGCACACTCCCTACTGGGTATGTGCTCGCAACCAAGGTACATGCCCTTGACCGGAATCAAACCTGGGACCCTTGAGTCTGCAGGCCAACACTCTATCCATTGAGCCAAACTGGTTAAGGCTGCAATTTTATTCTTATAATTACCTGGAATTTTGAAACTACTTTTATTCAACATATAGACAATGCTAACTGGTATCAAACTTTAGTACAGTAGCCTTAGAATCTCTTAATATCAGCCACACTATCAACTCTTATACCACCTAAAGCATGTTTAAAAAGTCAACTACTGCCCTAGCTGGTTTGGCTCAGTGGATACAGCGTTGGCCTGTGAACTGAAAGGTCCCAGGTTCCATTCCAGTCAAGGGCACATGCCTGGGGTTGTGAGCTTGATCCCCAGTAGGGGGTGTGCAGGAGGCAGCCAATCAATGATTCTCATTATTGATCTTTCCATCTCCCTTCCTCTCTGAAATCAATAATATATATATATATATATATATATATATATATATATATATTTCCTCTCTGAAGTCCATAATATATATATATTTTTTGGGGGACTCCAGAGCATGCCCACTTACCAGCATGCTATATTATGCCTCTGAAAAATGAAAAGGGAAGTGTACACCCTTTATTTTGTCACACATCTATATCTGCATATTTTTCTAGAGTTGAGCCTATAATTTAGAAAAAAGGAAATCCTTTTAAAACCAGCCAGGTTAATTTGATGTCAAGTTCAAGCATTTTTTTTTTTATTATTAAAAGGCTACCTAAATGGTAAATCCAAAGGTTAAAGAAAATAGCTGCATAAGAACAGTCTTTTGATTTAAAGGAAATATATTGAGGCAGATCTACACACATTTAACAAAAACCCCAGGATGATTCAATATAGCATTAATTTTATGGTAGTTTGTTGCCAGAGGCTTCACCCTTGCTTACAGAATCAAATTTTGCCACTCAAAAGCATAAAGCAAATCAGTTTTCAACATTTTAAACTTATTTTTAAAGAGAAACATCCTTTATGTAGTATAAAATGGAAAGAACCTGCTAGTCTATATAATAAAAGCCTAATATAAGGCCGAAACCGGTTTGGCTCAGTGGATAGAGCGTCGGGTCTGTGGACTGAAAGGTCCTAGGTTCGATTCCGGTCAAGGGCATGTACCTGGGTTGCGGGCACATCCCCAGTGGGAGATGTGCAGGAGGTGGCTGATCGATGTTTCTCTCTCATCTATGTTTCTAACTATCTCTCTCCCTTCCTCTCTGTAAAAAATCAATAAAACATATTTAAAAAAAAAAAAAAAAAAAGCCTAATATAAGTGTCGGGTCAGCAGCTCGACCAATCAAAATGTAATATGCTAATGATATGCTAAGGTCACTCAACCGCTCACTATGACATGCACTGACCACCAGGTGGCAGACGCTCCGACCAGTAAGTTAGCTTGCTACTGGGATTAGCTGATTGGGACTGAGCAAGATGAGCTGGACACGCCCTGGAGCACTCCCGCAGTCCCTCCCTGGCTGGCCAACCTCCTGCGTCCCTCCCTGGCCACAATTGTGCACCAGTGGGGATCCTTGGCCAGGCCTGTGCCCTCTTGCAGCCCAGGACCCCTCAGGGGATGTCGGAGAGCCAGTTTCTGCCCAATCCTGCAGGCCAGGCCGAGGGACCCCACTGGTACACGAATTTGTGTACAGGTAGGGTCTGTCGCAGCCCCTCCTGGCACCCCGCCTTGGCCTGATGCTGTCCCATCACCTGCCTGCAGGGTTATCTATTAGGGTCGAGCCCCCTACCCCTCCCACCCAGCTCCCTCAGCACCTGGGAGCCAACAATCAGATCCCTGCTCACACCTGCCTTGGCCTGGTGCAGCCTGCTTACCTGCTCCACCATCCCACCATGGTCCCACTCTCATTGGGGCCCGTCACCGCCTCTACTGCCGCATGCTGCCAGCACCGTGTCACCGACGCCTGCCATGTTCCGTGCCATCCCCTGGTGTTCAGCGCACATCATAATGAGCAGTCGAGGGAACAATTTGCATATTAGGCTTTCATTATATGGGAATAGAGGCCTGGCGCACAAATTTCTCCATGGGTGGGGTCCCTCGGCCTGGCCGGTGACCGGGGCCAAGGGAGGTTGGCTAGCCATGAGAGGTTGGCTGTGGGAGTGCACTGACCACCAGGGGGCCGTTACTGTGTTGAGCGTCTGGCTCCTTTGGTCAGTGCATGACATAGCAACCGGTCAACCAGTCATTTGGTTGCTTAGACTTTTATATATGTAGATTGCCCTAAGCCAGTTTGGGTCAGTGGATAGAGCAACAGCCCTCAGACTGAAGGGTCCTGGGTTCTATTCTGGTCAAGCACACATACCTTGGTTGCAAACTTGATCCCCAGTCCCAGTCGGGGGCACATGTGGGAGGTAATTGATGTGTCTCTCTCACATGGATGTTTCTCTGTCTCCTCCAAAAATCAATGGAAAAATATCCTTGGGTGAGGATTAACAAAACAACAAAAGAAACCACACTTTTAGGCCCTGGCAGTTGTGGCTGGGTTGGAGCATCGACTTGAGTGCCACAAGGTTGCTGGTTTGATTCCAGTGGGGGCACATATCTAGGTTTTAGGTCAGGGCACTTATAGAAGTAAACCAATGTTCTCTCTCACATCGATGTGTTTCCCTCTCTCCCTCCCTCTCGCTCTAAAGTCAATAAGCATATCCTCAGGTAGGGAATAAAAAAAAATCTAGCTACACCCGAACCAAGTTAACTTCTCTATGCACCACCACTTGGCTATATCATCTCTTGACTGTGCTAGTGTTAGCTCCTCTTTAGTGGTAGATTGCCACCCCTCCCACCAATTCTCCACAGGACAACCATAATGAGGTTTTGAAAAAGAAAATTTGGCCCTATCCAGTTTGGCTCAATGGATAGAGTGTCAGCCTGTGCACTGAAGGGTCCCAGGTTCAATTTGGTTAAGGGCACATGCCCAGGTTGTGGGCTCAATCCCCAGTAGGGGGCATGCAGGAGGCAGCCAATCAATGATTCTCTTATCACTGATGTTTCTCCCTCTGCCTTTGAAATCAATAAAAATATATTTACAAAAAGAGATAATTTGATCCTGTCATAGGCCTCCTCCTTTAAAGTTCAAGGGTTTCCCACTGTTCTTGGGATAAGCAAACATCCTTCTGCAGTCCAGTATGGCCTTGCACCTTCTTGTCTCTGGCCACCAGAACTCCTGAAGGCCTTTTAAGGGCCTCACAGGACCTTTGCACTGGCTGTTCCCTCCACCACATTATTAATTCCTGTTTTTCATTCAGACCACTGCTGAAACTTCACTTCCTCAACCCCCCAGACTAGTTCAGTTACTGTGCTTATAACTCTATGTCTCTTTTCTTTAAACCCTTATTACAAGTGCAATGGGCCAAAGTGCTATGTAAAGCAATATATGAAAAAAAAACAACAAAAAAAAACCCCACTGCATTTCAGTGCATGTTTTCTTATTCCTTTCTTTTTTAAATACTAGAGGCCCGGTGCACAAAAATTTGTGCACTGGCGGGGGTGGAGTCCCTCAGCCCAACCTGTACCCTCTCACAGTCTGGGACTCCTCGGGAGATAACCACCTGCTGGCTTAGGCCCACTCCCTGGTGGCAGATGGCACACCCGATCCCATGGTGCCTGCCCCATCTCCCTTGATCGCAGATGGCAGGCCTGGATGCCACACTGGGGTAGGGGTGGCTTGGGATCTTGCTGTCGCCTGCCTGGGTGGGGTGGCGTAGCGGGATCTGCCTGCAGTATGCAAATTTAACGGCCATCTTTGTTTGGTTAATTTGCATACTCTTCTGATTGGCTGATGAGTGTAGCGAAGGTACAGTCAATTAGCATCTTTGTCTTTTCATAGTGTAGCTATTTTATTGATTTTTTACAGAGAGGAAGGGAGAGGGATAGTTAGGAACATCGATGAGAGAGAAACATCAATCAGCTGCCTCCTGCACACCCCCTACTGGGGATGTGCCTGCAACCAAGGTACATGCCCTTAACCGGAATCAAATCTGGGACCCTTCAGTCCCCAAGCCAATGCTCTATCCAGTGAGCCAAACCCGTTAGGGCTTATTCCTTTCTTTCATTACCTTAAGCTGTTTCCAACTGAAAAGAGAAAAATGTGTATCATCTAACTTATTGAATATTGCCTATAGAATATGTATTTGTACTTTACATTAAAAAAAATGATACTTAGTATACAAGAAAATGACCCTCACTCAGGTCCCACTGCCTCCTGCTTTAAAAATCAAACTCATTGAGATAGGTGGTTATGAGAAGGCAAGTGGCTTATTCAAGTTGTCAGTAACTCAGGAAGATAGGGATAGGGGGACTTCTGTCCTCAAAAACCCATCTTAAGCCCTAGCTGGTTTTGCTCAGTGGATAGAGCGTCAAACTGCGGACTCAAGGGTCCCAGGTTTGATTCCAGTCGAGGTCACATGCCCGGGTTTCGGGCTCGATCCCCAAGTGAGGGGCGTGCAGGAGGTGGTTGATCAGTGATTCTCTCTCATCATTGATGTTTCTCTCTCTCTCTCTCCCTTTCCCTTCCTCTCTGAAATCAATAAAAATATATTAAAAAACAAACACCCATGTTAAAATCTCAGTGCAGGCAGAGGTTTTTATAAGGAGAGAGGAAGCACAACTAAGAGATCAGGGGGAGGGGCTGTGGGTGCATTGTCTCTCCCAGGAGTAAAGGGGGGGAACTGGAGGGGAGTAGGAACGTGCCGCTTCTCTTGAGAAAGGAAAGAGGGAGCAGGGGAAGGGGGAAGGAGGAAGGGGGGGGGCAGGGGGGGTTGCAGAGCTCGCTCTCTCTCTCCAAACAGTATCTGTGGATTTACAGCTCACGGCTGGCACCAGCAGCCCCTCCCCTGAAACAGGCTGCTCTAAGCCGTAATGAAAGCTCGGTAAGAAGTGAAAACACGGAATTTATTTACAGATTTTAATAAAACACAGGGCTGACTATAACCTTGAGAAAATGCAGAATATAAAACCTTTATTGCTTAACTGAAATGTTAATTCTTGGTTACAACTATTCATATAACTGCTCCATGTAGGAATCACAATAGTCAACATTAAGTACAACTTTATTACCATATATTTCTTAAGATAAGGTCATTCATGGCACATTGCCCCTTAATCCCTAAATGTGCAGTTAAAGGTGTTTTCAGAAATGACTAGGAAACTGATAAGAGAGCTAAAATAATTTCTGAAATCAAATAGATATGAATCTTGGCCAGAGAGCTCCTTCATTTCCCACCTTCTATAAACAGCTTCACAAATCATATGGAAAATCAGCCTAGATGTAAACGTAATAAACCACATTTCCTGTCCATTCTTGAAGTTGATCTTTCTCAAGAAACGATCGAACAGCACCTGTCTTTGAAGATGGCAGTAAGGTCTGACCCTGATACTCAAGCTCTGGTTCTAGATCAGTTTTCTGTGTTGGACTGGTCAGGAGTCACTTCCTTCAGCATCTTCATCAATGAACTTAAGTGATTATGTGTTAATATTATCTTCTCTTTTATCTGGGAAGAGAAATACACACACACACACACACACACACACACACACACACATATCAGGGCATCTACCTCTTAATTTACTGATTCTAGAAATCACTTCAAATTCAAGCTAGTGATTGGGAGCTGGCAATTTCTCAACACATTTCATTAATACATTTGTTCTCTTTCTAAAAGAAGTTTATGCAACAAAGAGTACAATAAGATCCTCAGATATAATATTTCACATGAAAAGAGACTAGCCATTGCTACTTTTATCTTCCTCCTTCCTACATCTATCACCAGGTTTAAACCCCAAAAATTGGGAAGGAAGACAAGAATAAAGTGGGGCCCTAACCTGTTTGGCTCAATGGATAGAGCGCCAGCCTGCAGACTGAAAGGTCCCAGGTTCGATTCCGGTCAAGGGCATGTACCTTGGTTGCAGGCACATCACCAGTGGGAGGTGTGCAGGAAGCAGCTGGTCGATGTGTCTCTCTCATCGATGTTTCTAACTCTCTATCCCTCTCTCTTCCTCTGTAAAAAATCAATAAATATATTTAAAAAAAAAAAAAAAAAGAATAAAGTGGGTAAGAGAGCCTGTGGAGACAGAAGCATCAGTTAGTCCTCTCCTTTTCTAGTGGCAAGATTATATCTTTTTTTCTAACTCTTTGTTCATAGTAAAAAAAAAATGCCTTTCTTTAATATTATAATGGTCTTCAGAAGTAGCTCTAGTTGTCAGGTTTAGAAGAGATATTTGTTGCAATTCGATAATTTTCAATAGTTCTTTCACCGTAGAATAGTTGTATTTAGAACCAAATTTAGTGTTCTTCAGCATACAACATGTACTTAGACTCATAAATAAAAATAAACTTATCATGGAATACAGAAAAATGGATGTTTTCTGTTGAAGTCATGGGTAACAAAATAAACCTTATTTCCATAATTTGCACGGTACACTAAATCTATTTTTTATGATTCAAGATATAAAAAATATACAAAATTTATCAGAAAATTTTTCTTAAACAGGTAATTCTTACTGGGGTGCTCCTGGACATGATCAATCATTTTTCTTTTGCTTTTAAGAGATTTCACTTTGTCTAACTATATTCCAGCGTTTTATCTATGATGTGCTGAGGTATACTGATCTCTCTGCATTTTTAAATATATATATTTTATTGATTTTTTACAGAGAGGAAGGGAGAAGGGTAGAGAGTTAGAAACATCGATCAGCTGCCTCCTTGACCAGAATCGAACCTGGGACCCTTGAGTCTGTAGGCTGATGCTCTATCCACTGAGCCAAACCAGTCAGGGCTGATCTCTCTGCATTTATCCTTCCTGACCTTGTTGAGGTTTCAAATATGTAGATTAATGCTTTCCATCAAGCTTGAAAAATGTTTAACCATATCTCCCTGAACATTTTTTCTCCTTCTTTCTTTCTCTCCTTTTTTGTGCTCTCATCAATAAAGCTTATTTAGGTGTGCTTGATGTGTCCTATAGGTCTCTTATAGGCTCAGTTCATTTTTCTTTTTTCTCTCTTCTTCAGATTGCATAAGGTTATCAATGCATATCTCTAAGTTTGCTGATTCTTTCGTTGGCCAGTTCAAATCCGTTGCGCACATCTAGTGACTTTCATGTCAGTGTTTGTACTTTTCAACTCACAGGATTATTTCTTTAATTATAATTTCTCTCTCTTTAGGGATAACCTCTATTTGAAGAGACTGTCATCATGCCTTTCCTTTACTTCTTTAAGCATACTTTTCTTTAGTTTTGGACATATTTATATTAGCGGCTTTGTAGGCTTTTTCTTCTAAGTCTAATATTTGGGTACTTTAAAAGGCAGTGTCTGATGTCTACGTTTTTGTTGTTGTTAATTATCACCCAAGGATATTTTTCCATTGATTTTTAGAGAGTGGAAGGGAGAGACAGAGAAAGAAACATCGATGTGAGAGAGACATATTGATTGGTTGCCTCCCACACAACCCTGACCAGAGCCGGGGATCGAGCAACCAAGGCACATGCCTTTGACCAAAACCGAACCTGGGCCCCTTCAGTCCACAGGATGACACTCTATCCACTGAGCCAAACCAGCTAGGGCAGGGGTCCTCAAACTACGGCCCGCGGGCCACATGTGGCCCGCTGAAAACATTTATCCGGCCCGCCGGGTGTTTTTGCCACCGCTGTCTGTCCTGCTTAGCAGCCGACTCGTCCCGGGCCCGCAGTGCGCATGTGTGGAATATCTGAGGGACAGTGAACTGGCCCCGTTTAAAAAGTTTGAGGACCTCTGAGCTAGGGCTCGGATATCTACTTTTTATCCTGTGTATTGGGCATACTTTTCTTTGTGTGTCTAATTTTTTATTGAAAATGGACAATTTATTTATCTATTTAATGGACAGTTTAGATAATACATTGTAGCAAGTCTGGATACTAAACAGGACACACATCCCTTCCTATAGTGGTGGTTTGCTCATCTGTTTAGAAAGTTGGCTATTTTATTGATGCTTGTTTCCCTCCCAGTGTGCAGCCTGTCACTCCTCAGAGAACATAGCCTTGGGATGACTGGTTTTAGCAAGGCTCTCTCTGTCTCTTCCCATGATCTCTTTGTAGGCTGTCTGCCTCCATTAGCATCACACCCAGCTATTAACTTCCACTAACTGCTGGCTGATTGCTCTATTGTTTTCGACAATGCCCTGGGACATAAATTGCTCCATAGTCTAATCCAATTAAATCCAGACACTCAGTTAGGGATAACCTTTATTAAAGCCAGCCCTTTTCTGTTCCAGCTCCAGGAGGCCTGCTCTTGGCTTATTTCCCCGATTCTCTCATAAACTAGTCTAAGGTTTAGCTTCTTGCTCTCATAGAACTACCAGCTTCCTTTTAATTGCTTACTAGCAAAAATCTCCATTGTTTTGGGCAGTACCTTTAGAGTTGAACATTCCCACACAGTTCAAATAGCCAGCTCTTCCCAGACAAGAAAAAGCTGAAGGAATTCATCATCACCAAACCAGTATTATAAGAAATATTAAAGGGACTTCTTTGAGGGGGAAGGGGGAATCAATAATAAAATGGCAATAACTACATACACATATCAATAATTACTTTAAATGTAAATGGTTAACTGCTCCAATCAAAAAACAGGATGGCTAAATAGATAAGAAAACAAAGCCTGCCAAAACCGGTTTGGCTCAGTGGATAGAGCGTCGGCTTGAGGACTGAAAGGTCCCAGGTTCGATTCCGGTCAAGGGCATGTACCTGGGTTGCGGGCACATCCCCAGTGGAGGGTGTGCAGGAGGCAGCTGATCGATGTTTCTCTCTCATCGATGTTTCTAACTCGCTATCTCTCTCCCTTCATCTCTGTAAAAAATCAATAAAATATATTAAAAAAAAAAAAGAAAACAAAGCCTGCCCTGGCTGAATGGCTCAGTTGGTTGGAGTGTTGTCCCATGCACCGAAAGGTGGCAGGTCTGATTCCCGGTTAGGGCACATACCCAGGTTGCAGGTTCAATCCCAGGTCAGGGTGTGTACAGAGGGACTGACTGATGTGTTTCTTGCACATCAATGTTTCTCTCTCTCTCTCTTTTCCTCTCTCTCTAAAATCAATAAAAACATATCCTTGGGTGAGTATTAAAAAGAAGAAAGAGCCTAGCTGGTTTGGCTCAGCGGATAGAGCGTCGGCCTGCGGACTCAAGGGTCCCAGGTTCGATTCCAGTCAAGGGCATGTACCTTGGTTGCGGGCACATCCCCAGTGGGGAGTGTGCAGGAGGCAGCTGATCGATGTTTCTAACTCTCTATCCCTCTCCCTTCCTCTCTGTAAAAATCAATAAAATATATATTTAAAAAAAAAAAAAAAAAAAAGAAGAAGAAAGAATTTTTAATTAGCCTGGTGCCGTGTGGCTTGGTTTGTTGGCATGTCATCCTGTGCACCAAAGAGTCCCAGGTTCGATTCCCGGTCGGGGCATGTAGTACCTGGGTTGGGGGTTAGATCCCCACTCAGGGTGTGTGGGAGGAAGCCAACTGATGTATCTCTTGCACATCCATGTCTCTCTTCCCCTTCCTCCCTCTTTAGAAAAAAAAAAAATCCATTAAAAAAATTGTTGGAGTATCATATCATTTCATCATTCCCAAGTTCATTGTTACAAATTATCAGGAGTTGTCTAGATTAAAGAATACACAACAATCATGAAATGTTACCTCTGCAATCTTTTCTGGTAGAGGCATGTTGTGAATATCCATCTCAGATGCATTTACTATGGCTTTTGTTTTTAAGAGATAGCTAGAGAGAAAATAGAAAATTATTATTAGACCAGTTAAAATGATCAATGAAGCAAACTTGCCCTATAAAGCAATATCTGTCAAGCAAAGACAGCCTGTATTTTGTAGAAAAAACAAATTATCAAGTAACAAATCATCAGAGAGACACTGTCCTCATCCCACCCCTTGCCAATCAGGAATACATGAGATAAAATTAACCCAGGAAAAACTAGAAAAAAAATAAGGGTGATAGGAATAATCCTGGTGAGTATAAGCTTCACACTCCATTAGATCATGGAGCACAGCTAGAAGAAACAGAGTCACATTATGAAAAATAACTATCTGTTGGCTACCCAGAGCTATTCCTCAGTTCTTTGGTATTAACAGAATTTTGTTTAGGACAGCAGTGTGCCCAGTCCTAGAAGATGAACCATAACTGTTCTAAGCCAATTATGGCAATCTTATTCCCTACTGTCACATACTTGCTGTCCTAGCTTAGGTGATCATGTGACATAGTGCTAATAAAAGATCATTCCTTTTATTCCCATACTTCCCATGGATTCAAATCTCAGCTCCTCTATCTCTCTGAGTCTCGGTTTTCTATCTTATGAACTTAGTGAGGTAAGCATAGCTCCTGGCACAAACTAGGTCATCAATGGCAATTTTTGTTCTTTTGTTTTTAATGATCAAGAAAAGACATTTTTTTAACCTATTGATTTTGAGAGAGAGAAACATTGATTTGTTGCTCCACCTATTTATACATTCACTGATTCTTTTTTTTTATAGACTTTTATTGATTTCAAGAGAGGAAGAGGAAGAGGAAGAGAAAGAGAAAGAGAAAGAGAAAGAGAAAGAGAAAGAGAAAGAGAAAGAGAAAGAGAAAGAGAAAGAGAAAGAGAAAGAGACAGAGAGAAAGAGAGAGAGAGAGAGAGAGAGAGAGAGAGAGAAACCCGAAACCTGGTATGTGCCCTGACCAGGAATAGAAGCCTACACCTTTTGGTGTACAGGATGATGCTCCAACTGACTGAGACACATAGGCCAGGACTTTTTTTTTTTTTTTAATTGATCACAGAGAGAGGAAGGGAGGGAAAGAGAGAAAGCTAAAATCTTTTTTATGAGACAGTGCCTGACTTGAACATCTTCTGTGGTGTGAACATTTTGCCTTTTCTGGAAGATCTTATAAGACTTATTTGATAAAGAACATCTAGCCCTAGCCAGTTTGGCTCAGTGGATAGAGCGTTGGCCTGCGGACTGAAGGGTCCCAGGTTCAATTCTGGCCAAGGGCACATGCCCAGGTTTCGGGCTCAATCCCCAGTTAGGGGCGTGCAGGAGGCAGCCAATCAATGATTCTCTCTCATCATTGATGTTTCTATCTCTCTCTCCCTCTTCCTTCCTCTCTGAAATCAATAAAGAAATATATTAAAAAAAAAAAAAAAGGAACATCTATGTCGCTCTGGCTGGTGTGGCTCAGTTTGTTAGGAGTCCTCCTGTGCACAAGAAGCGTTGCCAGTTCGATTTCCGATCAAGACACATGCCTGGGTTACAGGCTCCATCCCTGGTAGGGGGCATGCAGGAAGCAGCCAATTGATGTTTTCTTCTCACATCAATATTTCTTTCTAAAAATCAATTTTAAAAAAAGAGTAAGTCTACTCACCATTCCATTTTGTCACTGGAAAGGCAGAAGTGACCTTTCAATGCAGCCAGGGCAGCATGGGTAGAATACAGATGGAAACCAATGGGAACCCCACAAGAACTACAGAATAAAAGGTTGTAAGTGCTGGAGGGGAAAAAACACAGAATACGGGTAAGAAAGAAAATCTGTAAATACAAGATAACCAGCATATGAATGCATTCCTAAGAACTATGCTATAATAGGAATGTCACATTCAAGAAAGTTTAACTTAGCCCTAGCAGGTTTGGCTCAGTGGATAGAGCGTTGCCCTGCAGACTGAAGGGTCCCAGGTTCAATTCCGGTCAGGGGCACATGCCCAGGTTATGGGCTCATGCAGGAGGCAGCCGATCAATGAGTCTCTCTCCTCATTGATGTTTCTATCTCTCCCTTCCTCTCTGAAATCAATAAAAATATATTAAAAAGCCCTAACCAGTTTGGCTCAGTGGATAGAGCGTCGTCCTGTGGACTGAAAGGTCCCAGGTTCGATTCCGGTCAGGGGCATGTACCTTGGTTGCGGGCACATCCCCAAACAATCAATAATATATATATATTTAAAAAAAGAAAAAAAAAAGAAAGGTTAACTCAGACTTTAATATGATTACACCCTAGATTACAGATAACCTTGTGTATTCTGGCCACAACAGAAATCATGGATGCAGAACTAAGAAAAGTAATTTACATCTGAAAAGCAGAAAGAGAGCTAACTAATCAGATTAACATTTAAACATATAAAACTATTTAAATTAGCTACCATGACAAAATCAAGTTGACCTGGGCTTACTAAACAATTTATTAATAGAATTCAAATCAGGATTTTTATTGTGCAGATAAAACAAAAAACTTTTTTTTAAAAAATATATTTTATTGATTTTTTACAGAGAGGAAGGGAGAGGGATAGAGAGTTAGAAACATCGATGAGAGAGAAACATCGATCAGCTGCCTCCTGCACACCCCCTACTGGGGATGTGCCTGCAACCAAGGTACATGCCCTTGACCAGAATCAAACCTGGGACCTTTCGGTCCACAGGCCGACGCTCTATCAAACCGGTTAGGGCAATAACATATATTTTAAAAAATAAAATAAATAAAATACATTTAAAAAAATAAATAAAAACCAATGGAAAAATATCCTCGGGTGAGCATTAACAAAAACAAACAAAGCAACAACAACATAATTTTCTCCCTTTTCCTCTCCTAGACATACCTTCTTAGCCTCACTCTACTTGCACAAGCCACTAGGGATATGTGGCCCTCAAAGAGATCTTAAAATCTATCCACAAATACAGCTTTTCCATCGATTATTGCTTCAAGTTCGCAGAAGTCAAACAGGTAAAAGGAACATACTTCCAATACACGGTATGGGCGGAATACACTTTTCTTCCAGCGCAAGATCGCTCCTCGGAATCATTAAGTCAGGACTGGAGACCGATCAGGAGACTCAGCACGTACCTGCCTTTGAGTAAACCTTCAATGCCAACCAGGAAGGGCGCTTCCAAAACAACGTTATTTGTAACCCCTGTGAAGAATTTAAAAAAAAAAAAAAAAAAAAGCGGTCAGAACCAGTACCTGTGCGGCCTTGAAGGGAAAACCTACTCCTCCAGACAGGCTCATCATGGCCACAATAATCAAGAACAGTTTCCCCCAATTTCCAGATATTCATTCCGTTTTCTTCCCCAACCGGCTCTCGGCCACCCCACCCGGGGCCTCCCCACCCGGGGCCCCCTCCGCCTTCCCCAGACGCCGCCCGCACTCACTGGAGAAGACCACGGCCCCGAGGGCCCGCGAGAGGTCCCAGGCGAGGTGCACCGAGTCGGCGAGCACGGCGTGGCATCGCGCGCACTGGAACACCGCGCACCTCTCGGGCCGCAGCCAGGCCGGCAGCCGCGGGCCGGAAGGCGGCTCCTCCGTCCCCAGCCCTGCGGAACCGAGCGGCGAGGACCCCTTCACCACCTGCGTGTCCCACTCCATGGAAGTCGTAAAAGAGGATCCGTCAGCTGTCTTAGTGCCATCACAACAGTCAGCCTCCCGCAGCTCTGCATACCGAGAGCGATGCCGCCGCAGCCGAGCAGCCATCTTCCCGCGACCGCCGCCGCCGGGATTTCGAACGAGCACCAGGACCCGCCCCAAACACGGGTCCTGCGTCTTCATTGGACGCCGCGAGCCCGGGGCCCTGCAGCGCAGGCGCGGCCTGGACACGCCCTTCGGCTCCGAAGCATCGGTGAGGGGTGGGATAGAATGTGCGTTTGCTGAGGGGATCAGCCTTTCTATTGGTCAGATCCAGGAAACCCCGCCTTCGGTACATTTTTAACCAATGGAAGTGCAGCATTCTTAATTTAAACTGTGTATAAATCTTGGCTGGGTCAACGACTGTAGTGCGCCTGAGTTTTGAACCGCGCGCCGAGTTTGGAGGGTACTTCGCCTGGTTACCTGGATTGCAGGTCGGGATGACCGTCCCCTCCCTCGAGGAGCTGGACTCCTTCAAGTACAGTGACTTGCAGAACTTGGCCAAGAGTCTGGGCCTCCGGGCTAACCTGAGGGTAAGGAGCGGGCGGTACCGAACGGTAGCGGGTGGGGCAGGCTGAGCGGCCTTGCGGAGAAGCGGTGGGGAGGGACCGAGCGGGCCCCTGGGGTGAGGGAGTAGGTATGGTCTCGAGTATCCTTTCAACTGCAAAAGTGGGGCGGAAGGGGAACCATATTCTTCACCTGATTTTGAGGCTGACTTTTCTGGGGGCTCCCATAGGCCTCGGCTTCAAAAGGTTTTGTTTGGTTTGGTTTTATTGGAAATACGCTGTGCTACTTCCCAGGGCATCAATTACGAAATGCAGGCCCAGAAAGCTCAAGGAACGCTCTAATGCCCATTAATTGGTAGGCAGTCGCGAAAATAACTGCCTTGGCTTTTGGAAAATTCAACATAGGAGCACTTATATAATTTGTAATAGCACCCAGAATCTCTTAATACTTTATTGGGGGACCTGGAGGAAAGGATGGTTTTTAAGGGACCATCCCTATGGACACATTTTTATAACTCAGCCTTGATCTGGAATGATCGTTCATTTATTAATCACTATTGTGATAGTGTTTCCAAACCAGTAAGGTCTTTGACTCTGAGGCTGCAAAATGTTGGAGGGAAAGGTGGAGATTCAGTTTGAGATTGGGTTTCTGTATTAGATTCTAGTGGCATTTTCTCATATAATGCTAATGTATACTCTGGAGATTTGTTCTTATGGCCTTTAAATAGTTTAAACAAAATAATCAGTGCTCAGGTATCTGTCGTGGCAGAATAATAAAGGAGTGTCTTTGGAGATACTTCTGAGCTATGATGTTTAATGGTTCCCTAATACTTCGTAAACAAAGCTGAATACCTTAGGTTTTTTGCAATCTGGCTAGAATCTTTTATCTAAGACTGCATCAGAACTTGGTACCTTTGCCCATCTTATTTCCTTTGCTAATTTTGACCCTTCGGCCTCAGATCACCTCCTTCCTCTTGTCTTCTTTATCTGCATGAATCATTTCCATTTATTCTTCTTTTCCCCTTTTTATTTAATTTACTGGGGTGACATTGGTTAATAAAATTAAATAGTCTTCAGGTGTACAATTCTGTGATACATCATCTGTATATTGTGTGTTCACCACCCCAAATTGAGTCTCCTTTCATCAGCCTTTACCTCCCCAGACCCTCTTCTATCTCCCCAATTCCTCCTTTTCCCTCTGGTAATCACCATACTGTTGTCTATCTGAGTTTTGTTTTCTTTTGGATTTTGCTTAATCCCTTCATCTTTTCCACCCAGCCCTGCAACTCCCCTCCTCTCTATCACGGTCCCACTGAACTGTCGTCGCTGACTTGATGCCCCATCCCCTCCTCTTCATTTCCTTAGCCACAGGTCCACCACCCCAGTAACCCCAGGAGCCCTCTGTGCTTTGAAACAGTTTAATTTTAAGTACTGTCTCTGAGCCTTGCAGGCTTCCACCTTGTACTCTGGCTGTGTGTGTGTGTGTGTGTTATCTTCTCTACTAAAAGTTAAGTTCCTTGAACTGGGATCTTTTCATCCTTCCACCTTGGAAGCCTTCACAGTACTACTAAGTCAGTACATTTTATATAGGAGATGCTGAGTATTTATTCAGACTGTTATTGACACCTACTTTTTGGCAGTGCACCACAGGATAGCAAGAATTTACAGAAGAGGTTTCTACCTGAGTTCAGTGCTCTAACAATAAGGCCTCACAACCACTTGGATCTCTAAAGAGCTATTGCAAGTTTAGATCTTTTTCTGAAAGTCCCACCCATCATTGTCTCTTGAGGCACCTGATCTGAGGTAGTTAATTAATCATCTGTTTTCATAGAGGTGGAGTAGTACAGTATTTTTTACTATAGACCCCATTGCCTGCCTTGCACACAATATCTGGCACATAGTAGGTGTCAAATATTTGTTGAGAGGTACAATTCTCAGGCAAATTTGATCGTACAAGGCTTTATCATAGCCAATTATGAAAAAACACCTTTGACATGGAGAAAATTAAATTTAGACTAGGTATTAAATTCTAGATATTGTTCATTGTATTCAGTATGATAATGGTATTGTGGCTATGTTTGTTATTTTTTTACTAGTAAGTCCTTATCTCTTGGTAATACCAAGTATTTAAAGGTGAAATGTTAGATGCCTTGGATTTGCTATGAAGTCCTTGGGGGTTGTAACATGGGGGTCCATTACACTAGTCTCTACTTTTGTATGTATTTGAAATTTTCCATAATTAAAATATTTTAAATTATTTATAGTTGGTGCAGCCCAGGAGCTCCTTAAATCAATTGCCTTTTTAAATTCCAAGTACATAGCAAAAATGAATAAATTGCTCCAAGAAATTAACAAGATTTAGTTATTTTAAAAAAATGTAACAGTTACACCAGTCTGATAACATGCTGAAGTCTCTACCCTAATGGCAAGCCCAGCTGTGTTCTCTCACAACATCCTGAGCTTCCTCATGCTGGCACTGACCCCACTGCGCTGTCCTTGCCTTTCCTTGTCTGACCTCACTGCTGTGAAGTCTGTGAGGGCCGGGACCAGTTCTGTTTCCGCCTTTATTTTATTCCCAGAGCCCACTGCTCAAAGGACATTTGATGAATACAAGAACAGAAAGAAATGTTCAATGTATCTGTCTTGCTTATTTGATTTTTGGCTCTACTGTTAAGAACTTTAACTTTCCTGCAGGCAGACAAGCTGCTAAAAGCCTTGAAAGCCCACCTGAAACGGGAAGCAAGAAGAGAAAATGGAAATCAGGTAAGTAAGGTTTTTTCATCACCTGTTTAGCAAAACAATCATGTTTAGAAATGAATGATACGCATAATTAGTGATGTCTTTTAAGACATAGTGTTTATTACCAAAAAGATCATGATTGGTTATGGTGAGTCCTTTCATAAAAACTATTGGTTGTAAATGGTGAAAGTGCCTTGCAGCAAGTAATCTGTTGAATAAGATGTTCTTGTACAATTGCAAAAGTTAACTATGCAGTTGCCAAAAGTTGTAAGAGATAACTTGATATGAGTAGGGAAGGAACTAGATTCAAAGTCAGAAAAACCCAGGTTAAGTAGCAACTTTGTCATTTTCTTGTGTATCACCTGAGAAAACTCAGACTCCTTGATTCTTAGTTTCCCTGTTCTGAGTGAAAGAGGCTTGTAGCAAATTGTAAAGCACTGCTGATGGCAGAGGTTGTCTTGGCTGCTTTAAATCTACACCACAGATTTCTGAGAGGGCATGCCGCCTGAAAGGATCAGTGAAGGCTTCATTGGGGCCTTGAAATAGGGAAAGTGTTGAAAGGCCTTATGGAACTGAGCCTTGGAGAGCATCTGTTATGTATCTGGAAATGAATATAAACATGAACTGAAAATCTAACTTCCTCTTCTCTGACTGTATACTCTCTGTAGCTGTATTCCAAGTTATAAACATTTAAAATTCCTTTGATTCCGGGTTTTAATTAACTAAAAATAGACAACAAAAAAGAATTAATAGTTTTTACATCAACTAAATAATTTCATTTGTGTGTGTGTGTGTTTAAATGATTAAGGATACATGATTATAGTGCTATCTGAAATCCTTATTTACTTTGGATAGTAATTGATAAACTAAATTTAAAATGATCTATCATATTTTAAATTCAGCATCTCAGGAGCCATTCTTTTTTAAAAAGTTACACAAGAGCAGGATGCTAGTCATCATTCAGTCAGATAGAGAATTCCTAAGTGGTGAATCTATCAATCTTGAGCTTAGATTGGTAGAAAAACCTGACGGACAAAACGTTTATTTATCTAAGACTACAGGAGTCAGCACAATCCAAATACATGGCAAAGAGATCATTAATGTCCCCAAGGATAGACAAACGAGTAAGCTTCCAGACCCCCAAATCATTACCTGGGGAATGCCCAGGTGTGGATCATATCTGAGTGAGTGTGACATCAGACCTAATGGAAGCCTTATTCTCCCACTAGAGGTCAGCCTTAACTATGAATTGGAGCAGCTCTAGATGTAGATGAGTCTGGCTGTGTGCCTCTTTGGTCTTTTTTTTTTTTTTTTAAATTTCAGAGAGGAATGGAGAGGAAGAGAAAGATAGAAACATCAATGATGAGAGAGAATCATTGATCAGCTGCCTCCAGCATGTCCCCTATTGGGAATCAAGCCCACAATCCAGGCATGTGCCCTGACCGGGAATTGAACCATGACCTCCTGGTTCATAGGACACTCAGCCACTGAGCCACGCCTGCCGGGCCTTGGATTTAGACAAGTCTGTTATAGTTAGGCATGGCGCATTCAGGAATGAACACATCGCTATCACTGTTGGCCTCCCGTCTAACATACCATGGTTAAGGTGTGGGGTTAAAGCAAGACATCTCTGAGAGTTGTGCTAACAGGCTTCTAAACCAGCTATAGCACCTATACTGTGAAGTGCTACTATGGGGGCTGGATTAGAGGGTGGCGTGAATAACCACTTTAAAAGTATCTGTATATCCAGTAATACATGGTGTAACCCGAAGGTACCACTTTTATAGTGGAAAATTTCTTCTTTTTCTTTTCACTGTCTTCCCCACAACTATTCGTGGAGTTGGGAAGTCAGATCCAGATAGTATCTTTCTACTCTCATATAAGTATCCCTGCTCCTTTGAAGTTATGCTCACCTATTCTCATTTCTTATCTGTTGGCCTTCCTGTTGCTTTCTGATGTTCACTGTCACTTGTCTTCCTCATCACCTCATGTCCTGACCTTATTTGGGGTGAATTCAGAGGTTCATCTGGATGTCTCTTACACCCTTATCTCCTGGTTCCTTAACTCCTATGACTTTCGTTTCTGCTATTCATCAGCCATCCATTTCATTGAGCATATTCTGGACTTTATATCCCTTGGAACTATACTAGTTGGTAATATTTCACCTCTGACTAAAACCTTCCACTCTCTAAGTGGAAGCCTCCTTATTCTTTCACTCCCAACACATTTACTTTATTTATTTATATTTTTTTATCGATTTCAGAGAGGAAAGGAGAGGGAAAGAGAGATAGAACATCAATGATGAGCAGGAAACATTGATCAGCTGCCTCCTGCGCACCCCTCACTGGGGATTGAGCCTGCAACCTGGGCATGTGCCTTTGACCAGAATCGAACCTGGGATGCTTCAGTCGGCAGCCCGACGCTCTATCTACAGAGCCAAACCAGCTAGAGCCCAACACATTTACTTTATACTATGGTTCTCAATCCAGGTTGTGTGGGAAAATCATTTGGGGAGAATTATTTTTAAAAATATTGGTATATAGGCCTCACTAAAACCCAGGCCCACTAAATCACTCTCAGAGGGTGGGGTCCAGGTATTATAGTGAAATGGACTGAAAAGTCAGGATACAAAGCAGTCTATCCCCCACTTCCATGTGCGGCTAAAATATTAGAAGGTTTCTCTGCAAGGAAAGTAAATGGTTATCAAGCAAAGGGCTTCTGGCAATCAAGGATCCCCAGCACCATAGCCTCCTCCTAAGGAACCTACTAGATCAAGATTCCACCAGATAACGAGCACTCACATTCAAACTCCTAATGAGGTTTTTGCTCTGAAATATGAAAAAACGACCAATAGTCATAGGCATTTGAGGAAAGCCTGTAGTCAGAGTTTAAGGAAAAGAAAAAAATGACCCTAGGCCAGGGGTGGGCAAACTTTTTGACTCGAGGGCCACAATGGGTTCTTAAACTGGACCGGAGGGCCGGAACAAAAGCATGGATGGAGTGTTTGTGTGAACTAATATAAATTCAAAGTAAACATCATTACATAAAAGGGTACCATCTTTTTTTTTTTTTTTTTTTTTTAGTTTTATTCATTTCAAACGGGCAGATCCGGCCCACTGGCCGTAGTTTGCCCACGGCTGCCCTAGGCTCTGGCTGGGTAGCTCCGTTGGTTAGCTCATCATCCCCAAACACCAAGGTTGTAGGTTTCATCCCTCAGGGCACATACAAGAATCAACCAATAGCCTGGCTGGGGTGCTCAGTAGTTGCATATCCACCGATGAACCTGAACCGGAAGATCACAGGTTGATTCCCAGTCAGCTCGATCCCAACTCAGTGGGGGGCATGTAGGAGGCAGCTAATCAGTGATTCTCTCTCATTAATGTTTCTATCACTCTCCCCCTCTCCCTTCCTCTCTGAAATCAATTAAAAAAAATGTTTTAAAAAAATGAACCAATTAATCATAAGTGGAACAACAAACTGATGTTTCTTTCTCTCTAAAATCAATTAAAAAAAAATTACCCTAAATAAAACAAAGATGATACAGAAAACAAAATTTTTTTGTTTTATAAAGTCTTACAATAACTTATTTATCAATAACTTAGAATCAAGCTACACAGAAAAGGCACAGATGATTCAGTTAAGATTACATAATCTGTAAATGTTATCAACTTGGATGCTTAAAGAGAATAGAGGACAGAAATTGAGAGGGGAAGGGAAGTGTAGGGATCTGCAGTTTACAAGTAGATGTATATAGTTGTGGAACAAGATTTAAGGTCTTTAGCATATTTAAAGCTGCAAAGGTATCTGAGTGATTAAAGTGGTATGACTCTGTTAGGAAGAACATGGGGAGGTGAGGGATACAAATGAGACAAATTGTAGCACATGATAGGCACTAAATACAGCTATTGGAAATGTAAGTGGGAAAAAAAGAAAATATAAGTGAATATCTCATCAGCAAATCACCGGTGATATATAAGTAGCCACCTGAAATTAAGCTTGGGAAATAGGAAAGGTAGGCAGAGAACCAACTGCTTTTCATTATAATCTCTTTAGTATTTTTTTTTTTTGGCCATATGTACATGTTTTTAATTAGTTTATTTTTAAAAATTAGAACTTATGAATAAAAAAATTAGAAAAGCACCAAAAACAAACCAAACCTTTCCTTTAATAGTCTACAAGTAAAAAAGCCTCCCCTCATGTGAGTATTTTCTAGTGCTTTTATCTTTTCATCTTTTACATTTAAATTTCTAATACATTCAGATTTCATTTTGGTGTGAGAAAATGATCAAGGTTCATTGTCCCCCCCCCCCCAAAAAAAAAAGTATTAAAAACAATTTTCTCAGCATCACCTGTTGAATAATGAATCCAACCTTCCCCAACAAATATGAGGTGTAACCATTATCACACAATGATTTAGTATATAAGCAGGTCTGTTTGAGATGTTCTGGTCACCTGTTCTGCACTGTTTTGACAATGTAGCTCTTTACTTTTAGTTTATGGTAGAGAAGTACTGTCCTTACTTTACTCCTTATTTTCACCTTTGACAAGTTGCTTTGGACTCTCTAAGCCCCCGTTTCCCCATCTGTGCACTGTGGATAATATTACCTATCTCATAGCTTTGAGAAATAAATGAGATAATCAAGGTAAACAGTTCAATAAAGTTGTGATATTAGCTGTAATTATTATTAGTTATAGGGTACTGCCTAGTATATAGCATATATTCAATAAATTCATGCACTTTTTTTTAACAGAATGCCAGGCATCCATTATATATATATATTTTTTAATATATTTTATTGATTTTTTACAGAGAGGAAGGGAGAGGGATAGAGAGTTAAAAACATCGATGAGAGAGAAACATCGATCAGCTGCCTCCTGCACACCCCCCACTGGAGATGTGCCCACAACCAAGGCACATGCCCCCAACCGGAATCGAACCTGGAACTCCTCAGTCTACAGGCCGACGCTCTAGCCACTGAGCCAAACTGGTCAGGGTATATATATATATATATATATATATATATATATGTATTTTAATATATTTTATTGATTTTTTACAGAAAGGAAGGGAGAGAGATAGAGAGTTAGAAACATCGATGAGAGAGAAACATCGGTCAGCTGCCTCCTGCACATCTCCTACTGGGGATGTGCCCGCAACCCAGGTACATGCCCTTGACCGGAATCGAACCTGGGACCTTTCAGTCTGCAAGCCGACGCTCTATCCACTGAGCCAAACTGGTTTCGGCATATATTTTTTTATATAATATATTTTTATTGATTTTCAAGAAGAAGGGAGAGGGAGAAAGAAATAGAAACATCAATGGTGAGAGAGAATCATTGATCTGCTGCCTCCTGCATGCCCCCTACCGCAACCCAGGGATGTGCACTGTGACCTCCTGGTTGCCAGGTCAACGCCCAACCACTGAGCCACACTGGTTGGACGTAATATATGTTTTTTATTCAGTTTAAATGCTCATTCTTTCTGAGTATTATGCCTCTATACAGAGGACATGGTAGATTAATATATCTCTTTTCAGGATGAAAGCCAAACTTCTGCATCCTCTTGTGATGAGACTGAGCTGCAGATCAGCAGTCAGAAACAAGCTGAGTGGGAACCAGCTGGTCATGTCACTAAGAAAAGGAGAAGGCGTAGGACTGTCCACAGCAATCCTGACTCCCAGGTAAATGGAGGTGTGCAAATTGAAAATAAGCCACCACCTGTGCCAAAATTGGCATATTCTTAGGGAATTTTTTGTCAATTCTCTTATGCTATCGGTAGTGGTAAACACTGTGTGTTGTAAGCTCCATGAATGCACAACCCCAAATCTAGGCTGCTCATCACCTTGCCCCGGACGCTTGCACTCAGGAAGCACTTGTTAAGTCTATAAGAGAGTAAATATTTATTGAAGAAATACAAACCTTCATTAAGAGTTTCTTAAGTGAGGTGTAGTAAATACGAAGGAAAGAAACTGACATTAAATATGATTTTCCCCCCTCTTTCCTAGCCTGTCTTAGACCTGGTGGTCACACTATTCTTAGTCTTATAGCAGCAAGGTCAGATGATTGCAGGGGCTTCCCTCACTTGCTTTGAGAGGACTCTGATTATATTATCCTTTCATTCAAACAATTTTTACAATGCTTAGCCCTAGTATTTATTTGCTAGCTTTGTACAGTCCCTTAGTTGGTAGCCTATCGGGGTCTCTTAGTGTTAGTTTCTCGTCCCTAAAAGAGTTAATCTTACCATTTATGCCTTTCAATGGTCCCTAGTATCTCCTAGTTCCTGATTCACACTCTTGTGACACTTGATGGGGCAGAGAACCAAACCTGCCAATCGAAATCTTATTCTACTTTAACAACTTTCCCCCTCAGCTAGGTACTCATCTTTTTTTTTTTTAAGCATTCATTTATTTTTTTATTGATATTTAGACATAGTGGAAGAGAGGGGTAAAGACAGAAAAACATCGATTGGTTGCCTCCAGCACCTGCCCTGACCAGGGCCCAAGCCAACGAGAAGCCTGCAACCGTGGTACATGCCCTTAACCATAATTGAACCTGGGACTCTTCAGTCCACAGGCCAAAACTCTATCTACTAAGCCAAACCAGCTAGGGCTTGGTATTCATCTTTTGAAGGTAGTGATTACTTCTTTTTTTAAATATCTGACTATAAACAATGTTTTCAATTTTTAATGGCATATTTTTAAATTGAGATATCATTGGCATATAAGATTAATTTAGTTTCAGGTGTACAATTGAATGATTCAATCGATTTTTGTATGCATTGGGAAATGAGCATCATAATTCTAGTTCATATCCATCACCATATATAGTTACAAAAATATTTTTCTTTTAAGATGTATGTACCCTCTTAGCAACTTTCAAATGTGATGACTTCTTATTTATTATTTATTTTTTTTATAGTGCTACTTTATTTATTTTTTTTTTAATTAAATCTTTATTGTTCAGATTATTACAGTTGTTCCTCTTTTTTTCCCATAGCTCCCCTCCACCCGGTTCCCTCCCCACCCTCTGCCCTCACCCCCTCCCACCTCCCGCAGTGTTCTTATCCATACATGCACGATTTTTGTCCAGTCTCTTCCTGCATCCCCCACACCCCTGTCCCCCCCAAGAATAGTCAGTCCACTCCCTTTCTATGCCCCTGATTCTATTATAATCACCAGTATATTCTGTTCATCAGATTATTTATTCACTTGACTTTTAGATTCACTTGTTGATAGATGTGTATTTATTGTTCATAATTTGTATCTTTACCTTTTTCTTCTTCTTCCTCTTCTTAAAGGATACCTTTCAGCATTTCATATAATGCTGGTTTGGTGGTGATGAACTCCTTTAGCTTTTCCTTATCTGTGAAGCTCTTTATCTGGCCTTCAATTCTGAATGATAGCTTTGCTGGATAAATTAATCTTGGTTGTAGGTTCTTGGCATTCATCACTTTGAATATTTCTTGCTACTCCCTTCTGGCCTGCAAAGTTTCTGTTGAGAAATCAGTTGACAGTCGTATGGGTACTCCCTTGTAGGTAACTGACTGTCTTTCTATTGCTGCTTTTAGGATTCTCTCTTTGTCTTTTGCTCTTGGCATTTTAATTATGATGTGTCTTGGTGTGGTCCTCTTTGGATTCCTTTTGTTTGGGGTTCTCTGCGCTTCCTGGACCTGTAAGTCTATTTCTTTCACCAGGTAGGGGAAGTTTTCTGTCATTATTTCTCCAAATAGGTTTTCAATATCTTGCTCTCTCTCTTCTTCTGGCACCCCTATAATTTGGATGTTGGTACACTTGAAGTTGTCCCAGAGGCTCCTTACACTATCTTCGTATTTTTGGATTCTTTTTTCATTTTGCTTTTCCAATTCGGTGTTTTTTGCTTCTTCGTATTTCAAATCTTTGACTTAATTCTTGCGATCCTCTAGTCTGCTGTTGGAACTCTGCATAATATCCTTTATTTCAGTCAGTGTATGCTTAATTTCTAGTTGGTCCTTTTTCATAACCTCAAGGGTCTTACTAGATTTTTTTGAAGGTCTCACTACATTTATCGGTGGTCTCACCAGTCTTTTTGAGGGTCTTACTAAATTTATCAGCGGTATTTAGAAAGTTCTTGAAACACCTTAAAAGTGTGGTTTTGAACTCTATATCCAGTCATTTGCTTTCTTCCATTTCTGTCATTTGTCACCTGTTTCTTTGTCTCCGCATTTTTTATACTTCCCTGTGTTGGTAGAGTGGCTTTGTGTGCTAGGTGTCCTATAGGGCCCAGTGGCTCAGCCTCCCCAATTACCTGAGGTGGACACTCTTGGTGCACCCCCTTGTGGGCTTTGTGCACAGTCTTGTTGTAGTTAAGCCTTGATTGTTGTAGGTATCATTGGGAGGAATTGACCTCCAGGCCAATTGGCTGTGAGAATCAGCTGTGTCTACGGTGGGAGAACTTCTGTGCTGAAGACACCCTTATGAGGCAAGACTTGCTTCAGTGGAGCTTTGGTGCTCATTGAGTCTGCCCCTTGAGTGTGTCCCTTATGGATCTGAGGAGTTGTAATTGGATGGTCCCACTCTGACCACTGGGTACACTGGCTCTTGGATCTAAGGAGGTGCTAATTTAGCCTCTGCCTGAGGCTACCCAGCAGGAGCTCCAAGGAGATCTGCAGATTCCCCTTCCTTGTTTGGGGTTTGGAGGAGCCCAAATGAGGCCCAGCTGTGAAGCAATGCAAGCTGCTGTGGGGTCTTGGGCCTTCTCTTGGAAGTTCTGGGTCTGTCAGGCCCAGCTGCAGTTTGTTAGGTAATTTTCAGATTCAAAGGGCCAGGGCATTCATATGCAAAAGCCTCTGCTCTCAGCTTGGGTGGGGTGGGGTTTCAGGGAATCAACAGGGCGGGGCAAGCAACTATGGCTGATTCCCAGCCCTTCCCTAATGGGGCCTCGTGTCTCAGTGTCCCGGTAATCTCTGCAAGCACCTTTGAGAGAAAGCTGCCCTCGAGTTCCCAGTTCTGCCCACTGCCAGACAGTCCAGTTTCTCCCTGTATTAGTCTGGGTCCCCAGAGACTCACCCGGAACTGGAGTTCCGAGCAGTCGGGGGCTTGTGACTCCCTCCCGATTCAAAAAGACAGCCGTGTCCTCAGTTGCCAGCCCTTGCAGCGTGCACCTCAGTATCTCTGCACTTCCGCACCTCCTCTGAGTCTCAGTGTGCTTTTCTCTTTCCTTCTAGTTGTAGAATTTCCACTCAGCCAGCCTTCCTGTGGTTCTGGATGATGTCCATTTTGTCTTTTAGTTGTATTTTTGAAGTGGTTGTGCAAGGCATTAATTTCAGGTGTTTACCTATGCCGCCATCTTGGTTTTCTCCCTTATTTATTATTTAAATCATTTATTTCCTTTTTCCATTTGTAGCAGGATCATTCAGAGATAAAAACAAGTGATCCCACTGAGTTCCAGAATCAAGAAAAGCAGGAAAACCAGGCTCTCACACCTGTTGCAGAAGTTCCATCTCCACCAGATGAGAGACAAGGAAACGAGAATGCAGTGTCCTCAGGAAATAGCGGAATAAATGGTATGCCAAGTAACTAAAAAAACCCAGAACTACTAGGGCAGCATGTGCCTTAGATTCCTATGATTGCTGTAATGAAGTGCTACAAATTGGGTGGCTTAAAATAACACATTTATTCTCTTACAGCTCTGGAGGCTGGAAGTCTGAAATCAAGGTGTCAGTATGCCCATTCTCCTTCTAGACCCTGGATAGAATCTGGCCTGGCCTAGTCTAACATTTAGTGGTGGCAATTGATCCTGTGTTTCTTGGCTTGCATCTAAATTAGTCTGTTTTATGGCATTCTCTCTGTCTTAAAGGACACTAGTCTTGCCCTAGCTGGTTTAGCTCAGTGAATAGAGCATCAGCCCGCAGAGTAGGAGGGTCCTGTGTTCAATTCTGGTCAAGGGCATGTACCTGTGTTGTAGGCTCAATCCTCATCCCTGGTTGGAGCATGAGTGGGAGGCAACCAATCAATGTGTCTCCCTGATATCAATGTTTCTCTATCTCTCTCCATCTGTCCCTTCCCTTCCACTTTCAAAAATCAATGGGGGAAATATCCTCAGTTGAGGATTTAAAAAAGGACACCAGCCAAAACCGGTTTGGCTCAGTGGATAGAGTGTCGGCCTGCGGACTGAAAGGTCCCAGGTTCGATTCCGGTCAAGGGCATGTACCTGGGTTGCAGGCATATCCCCAGCGGGGGATGTGCAGGAGGCAGCTGATCGATGTTTCTCTCTCATCGATGTTTCTAACTCTCTATCTCTCTCCCTTCCTCTCTATAAAAAATCAATAAAATATATTTTTAAAAAAATAAATAAATAAATAAAAAAGGACACCAGTCCTGTTGGATTAGGGCTTTCACCCTAATGACTTCATCTTAATTTGATGACATCTACCAAGAATCTATCTATAATAAAGTGTAATATACTAATTAGACTGGACGTCCTTCTGGATGACCTTCCAGATGAAGCCAGGGCTGCGAGAGAAGCCCAGGTCCTGGGTGCCAGAGGGAAACCAGTGCTGGTAGCTACGGGAAGGAAAGCCCACTCTTGCAGAAATTTCATGCATCGGGCCTCTAGTTTACAAATAAAGTTATATCACGGTTACTGGAGGTTAATATCCTAGCATATCTTTTGGGGGGAATATAGTTCAACCCATAACACCATTTTATAGCACTTATAAAGGTTTGACAATTAAAGTAAAAGTTTGAACCAAATATAGTAGGCCATCAGATCATCTTTATTAATTTTAAAAACCAGAATAAGAGTGGTAGCTGGGATTAAATATGAACACCCTAGCCAGACTGGAAGCCCCTGAGGGCCAGTGCCACATACTCTTCTGTATGTTCATAACATGTAGCCGACTTGTGGGCACATAGTAAATGCTCAGCAGCTTCAGAAGCCAGAACCGAGTGTGTAGAGAGAGTGTGGAAACCACGCAGTAAGCGGGCACCTTCTAGTCGAGCAGCCTGGGGCCTGAGGCCTGCCCTGAGCTTCCATTTGTCACCCAATGTGCTAACGTGAACTCGCATTTACACTCTTAAATATATTGTCTCTGTTCAAAAAAAAAGAGTGGTAGCTGGGAAGTTTAGAGAATTGGTCTCTACTCAGTGATGAGGAGAGCCAGCATTTTGTTCATTAGTTCCTTCTGGCTTACTTCCAAGACAGGTGCAAAGACCTGTTTGCCTGATCAGGATAATTAAAAGGGAGTTGCAAAGTCTACCTTCCCAGTGGTGTGGCCTTTTTAAAATTATGATATATATATATATATGTATGTATGTATATATATATATATATATATCTCCCTTATATCCAAATAGACCAAGTAGCAGAACAACTGGTTGCTATGATGTGTGCTGACAACCAGGGGGCGCGCATGGAACATGGTGGGCGTCGGCCGTGGTGGGATGGCGGAGCAGTTGAGTGGGGGCGCCAGACCAAGGCGGGTGTCAGCTGCTGTCATTGGGGCGAGCCTCTATTAGTTACTGAAAATTCTTTGCTCCCATGTGCCGTGGTCCTGCCTGGTGCTTGCACCTGCTGCTGGTGCCAGCCCCGCTGACACCTGAAGCCAGCATCGGAGCTGCTGCTAGCACCTGCTGTTGGACCCCAGCACCAGCCCTGATCGCTCGGTTCCGTCAGCAGGTGCGAGTGGTGGCTGCCGGCCCGATTGCCCCTGAGGGCTTCTCTACCTCCCCCTGCTCCTGAGGGGCCATTGGGGCAGCACCTGCCGCTTGCACCCACTGACAGTGCCGGTCCTGCTCGCATCCCCTGCTGGCGCCAGCCGCAATGGCTCTGCGCCTTCAGCGGGTATGAGTGTGGCCAGGGCCATTAGTGCATGGGAGTGGCATCTGGCAGGAGCGGGGCTGCCTGCAGACAGGGACCGGGAGCTATGGCTGGAGAGTTCAGGTGCGGGCACGGAGGATGGGCTGAGAACCGCCCCTGTGCCCACCATAGCCTCGCAGCCCACAGTTCCTTTCAAGGTGCACAAATTCGTGCACTGGGCCCCTAGTGTTTGTATATCTTCTTAGATTCTAACCTCCTAAAAACCTCTTCCCTAAACTTCTCAACTAAAAGTTTGTTTCAATAAGATCAGAAAACTTCAATTCCTGTATACCTAACAGGACTTCTGCTTTCTGATTTCCTTCCTGAGGAAGCCTGCCAATTGCAACAGTCAATTACCTGGTCCAGGATCCAACAAGCATTTAAATGCAGAATTTCTAATGCTGAGCCTTCCCATTTCCCCCTCCCTGTTTTTTTTTTTTTTGTTTGTTTTGTTTTTTAATAATACTGACCCGAGGATATTTTTTCATTTTCTTCTCCTCCTCCTCCTCCTCCTCCTCCTCCTCCCCCTCCCCCTCCTCCCCTCCCCCTCCCCCCCCCCCCCTCCCCCTCCCCCCCTTCCCCTCCTCCCCCCTCCCCCTCCCCCTCCTCCTCCTCCTCCTCCCCCTCCTCCCCTTCCCCCTCTCCCTCCCCCTCCCCCTCCTCCTCCTCCTTCTCCATCTCCATCATGAAAGGGAGGGGGATTGAGAGAGAGAAACATCAATGTGAGGGAGACACATCAATTGGTTGCCTCCCACATGCACCCCAACCAGGGGCCAGGGATCAAACCTGTAATCAAGGTATGTGCCCTTGACCGGAATCTAACCCTTGACCCTTCAAACTGTGAGCCGAGGCTCTGACCACTGAGCAAAATCAACTAGAGCATCTTTATCTTTTCATGCATATGCCTCACATACCTATTTTAAAACCATGATTTAAAGAAAGTTGTTAGGAAGTATGACAAAGCGCCAAAAGTGGGGGTAGAATTACAGATGTCTGCTATTCCACCAATTATTTTATCCAGAAGATGTAGCTTTAGGACTAAGTTTCGATGCCATAGAAAAACTGAGTGTGGAACCATTAAGTCAGGTTTGACTAAGGAAACATAGCTGTTTGAAGGAGAAAAATTTGATCATATAGTTAGTTTCTGTTGAGAGAATTTTTTTTTAACTTTTTATTTTGATATAATTTCAGACTTAAAGTTGCAAGAATAATACCAAGAATTTCTATGTCTTTTTCACCTAGATTTCCCAAATGTTAACACTTACTACATTATTTCCTCTCTGTTTATATTTATGTATATATATGTATATATATACATAAATGTATATATGTATATACATGTATTTATGTATATACATATATGTGTGGTATACATTTTTTTCCTGAACTGTTTGAGAGTAAGCTGCAGATATGTGCTCTTTTACCCTAAATTAGTGGTTCCCAACCTGAGTCACATGCCCCACAGGGGGGCAATTTGATTTTTAAGATTTTTAAGCGGGGACAATTTGAGAATGAGTTATTAATGAATTTTTTGCATTTCTTATGGTTCTAGGGGCCTCATATACAGTATCCTATATAATAAAGAGCTAATATGCAAATAGTAGTCACACTGTGACACCATAACAAACGATCAGCAGGGACCTGAGGCTGCGTGGCTCTGGGGCTGGGGTACCTGAAGCCACGCCCCCTGCCCCGGCACCAGGATGTGAGGCTGCTTCCCCCATCCGGCGGGGCTTGACAGTGGTGGGGCCGACCGGGTCTTGATGTTGTCCAATGGGGGTGGGGCCAGCTGGACACTTCTATTCTAGAGAAAGGGTAAATAGCAATTTTAAAATATTTCCTCTAATTAATTCTCTTTTAATGGTACAAATTCTGTGTACTGGGCCACTAGTATAAATCTATATTGTGACATATTTATGCATTTCAGTTCTCTATTATATGTTTTGAAACTTTGCTATTTTTTTATATGACTTCATATTTTTTTTAAACAATTTCTTAGTGATTTCCTCAGTACTTCAACTGTCCTTTTGTTCTTTCATTTTTTTCTTTCATGGATACCATGTTCTTTGGAAGCTTGTTTAGACCAAGTTAATGGCCTTTTAGGCTTCCTCCATGTGAATAGGAGTTCACTTTTTGAATAATAAGAATTATATGTCATGGAGGGGGGGGCGGTGCATCAGGATTTTAGAGATGCTTAGGTGGGACATGGCCAAAAAAAGCTTGGGAACCACTGCCCTATATACTTCAGTGTGTGTTTCTCAAAACATAGGGACTTCCTCTCACAAATGTACAGAGTACAAAAGGTTCATTGATTTGGCTTCATATTCCATGTTGCAACTAAAATTTAGGACACCACTACTTGTCAAGTTATGGTATAGTATCAAAAAAGAATATCACAATTATCTGAAAAGGTTATTAAAATACTCTTCCCTTTCAATCACACATCTGTGTGTAGCAAGATTTCTTTTCGTTATATATATCAACCAAAATATGTAACATATTATCTACAGAAGTAGGTAAGAGAATCCAGCTGCCTTGTATAAGTCAAATATTAAATAAATTTTCTTAAAAATACACTCATTTTTTTGTTAGAAACTTATTATCCCAATAATTCTATCCACATATTCCAATAATTCCATCAATTATCTCTCTTAAAACAGGAAATCTCAGCTCACCCTTTGCATTTCATTGTCATGTTTCTTTAGCCTACTTTAATCTGGAATAGTTTCTCAGTCTTCCATTGTCTTTCCGGATGTTGACATTTTTTTGTATAGGCAGGTTTTTTGTGGGGGATCCTCTGACTTGGTTTGTCTAATGCGCTGATGATTAGATTCAGATCATGCACTTTTGGCCGAGGGATGTGTCCTTTACCCCATAAGACACAGGTGTTGGTTTGTCCTGTGACTAGTCATGTTAAGTTCCATCACCTGGTGTGCAGAGGAATGTGTTTTGAAAGACCAGTAAAACCACAATCAATGGGGTATTCAATCAAATGAGATGATTTATATAAGTTCAGAAAATCAAAATAACTTCTCTATTATTTTAGCAAGCAAATAATTACAGAAGAACAGCAGGGTTAAAATATGAAACAGCAATTATTACCTGAGATGATTACCATGCTTCATAAACTTTCATGTACTCACTACTGTGAACTTATTTTTGCCTACCCTTGAATTTGGACTATGCAGGAAAATGCTGTACTTTAAACATACTTATTGATATAGTTACAATTTAAAAATAATATATTTATAATTTACTTTTTAAAAATTAAGCAAAACAGAGAAAGCAAATACGTTAAAAGATTAAGAATCATTAAATCTGTGCAGTATGTGTACATAAAAAAAATAAATAAATAAAAATAAAATAAAAAGTTCCATCACCTGGTGATGGTGGTGTCTGCTACGCTGCTTCCCTGTAAAGTTACTATTTTTCCATTTGTAATTAATAAATACCTTGTGAGGAGTGACCCTGACTCTAAATATCCTGTTTTTCACAGAATTTTTCTCTCTGTTTTTTGTTTTGTTTTGTTTTTAATCCTCACCCAAGGACATGCTTAAAGAAAGGCAGGGAGAGAGAGAAAAACATCAATTGGTTGCCTTCCATACGTTCCCCAACCAGGGATTGAACCTGCAACCCAGGTATGTTTCCTGACCACAACTTTTTGGGGTACGAGACGACGATCTCACCAACTGAGCCACGCCAGCCGGCTCTCTCTGGCTTTAGAGCCAGGGTCCAAGCAGAAGTCCCAGGAGCCCCAACTGCTCTATGGAATATTCTTTGCCTTGTTTAATGGATACATTAGGGAACCTTAAAGATGATGACTTTATAAGTAGTATTACTTGAAATTCCATTTACATGTTTTTAGTAGATTACCTCAAGCTGAAAAATGATTATTAGTGGGGAAAATAGTAGACCTTGTGTACTTCATGATTTCAACTGAATTTAAAGAACAAAAACGAAACAAGTATAGGCATACCTATCTTTATTGTGCTTTGCTTTATTGCGTCTACAGATGTTGCAATTTTTTTACAAATTCAAGGCAAAAAATTACTGCTTGCTTTATTGCAGTGGTCTGGAACAGAACCCTCAGTACCTCAGAGATGTTCCTGTACAGAGAAGCAAAGGACCCGAGGAAACATGCCAGAATGCTAATGATGTGTCTTAGGCTGGTGGGGTCGTGTGTTTTTGTTTTTTTGTTTTTTAAATATTTTTTATTGATTTTTTACAGAGAGGAAGGGAGAGGGATAGAGAGTTAGAAACATCGATGAGAGAGAAACATCGATCAGCTGCCTCCTGCACACCCCCGAGTGGGGCTGTGCCCGCAACCAAGGTACATGCCCTTGACCGGAATCGAACCTGGGACCCTTCAGTCCGCAGGCCGACGCTCTATCCACTGAGCCAAACCGGTTAGGCCGGTTGTGTGCTTTTTATCATTCTAGTTATAATAACATGTTTATAGCAAAGTTATGGAAAAGTGTTTTTAAATTTTTGATATAACTTCTATATAGGAAGCAAAATTTCTGCCTAGTTCAGGCATATGAGCTAAATGTTAGTGATGCTGTAAGTCAGTCGTCGTGCTCCTTGTGTGCCCTTTCTCCCACCACCTTGGCAGAGCCTATCACATGAATATTCTCGTGACATTTGTTGAAGTCTTTTCATTGGTTCTGTATCTTTGTATTCAGGTAATGAAGATTCAAAGGTACCTTCAGAAAGAAAGAAGTCTGTCTACACAGATGGGTTTTCTAAATCTGGAAAAAATAAAAGAATTGCAACCACTACTCCAAGTAAGTTTTGCAGGCTGGTGTTGGAGAGTCAGTTTACTGTCACAGCTAAACGCTGGGATGCTGGAACTGGGGCTGACATCTGTGTTCTCCCATTTTCTAGCTGGGAGACTTTGGGCAGCTTATTTATCCTCAGTAAATCACTTCTTCAGTTGAACATTGAAATAGATGTATTGCCTATTTCATCAGGTTGATATATAGATTAATTGAGCCTATTTTCCACTTCGGATTACCTAGCATAGTAACTAACATGTAGCAGGTATTCACTAAATATCAGAGAATGGATGTCCGTAAAGTACTTGGCATAGTGTCCACTTCATAATAAATTACTTTTAAAAAAAAGTCCAAGATGGTGGTCGCCAACCTTTTGGACCTCACGGACTACCAGGGGTCCGCGGACCACCGGTTGGCGATCGCTGCTCCAAAGGTTTCCTTAAACCAGTGGTCACCAACCTTTCAGACCTCACGGACCACCGGTTGGCAACCACTAGTCTAAGAGACTCCATTTTGGGACATGTAATTCTTCTTCCCTATTTCTTATTCAGAATATATATTTAGAATATATACTTAGAATAGTACAGAAGAGGGGTCAGCAGACTACTGCTCACCTTGGCCTGTCTTCTAGCCCTTGAGCTAAGAATGATTTTTTACACTTAAAAGGGTTCTATGAAAAAAAGAAGAAAATCAGATAGACCATATCATTTGTGGTCACAAAGCCTATTTCCTGTCTGCACTTTACAGAAAAAGTGTGCCAATGCTTGGCATAGAGTTTTCTAAGCATTGTAAAACATCAAATTTATGATTAAAATAAGGCCATTTGATTAATTGGTGAGAGGAGAGGACAAATATGTTATTCTTTTCTTATTCCCTAGACAAAATCAAGATGTCAGTTAGCAGTGGCACAATGGAGAGATGGTGAATATTGAATTGTTTTTAAGATAGATATGCTTTGCCACTGAGTTTCCAAAAACTAAATGTTCTAAATGTTTCAAATTAAAGTTTTGACAAAGATGATACTGAAACTGAATGTTAGGAATGCAGAGGAGAGAATAAGTGTTTATAGGAAAACTAAGGGAAGGTAAATAAATGGATTTTGTTATTAATTTTCATATTTTGTGGAATGTTCTAGACTTTAAGAAGCTTCATGAGGCCCATTTTAAGGAAATGGAGTCCATTGATCAATATATTAAGAGAAAAAAGAAAAATTTTGAACAACACAATTCACTTAATGAACTGAAGGTAATTATGTTCTTAATGGGACTAAAATACTTGGTTTTAATCTTGGTACCGTATATACAGCATGGTTAATATAGCCAGCTTTCGAAGGATTCATGGAATGGATTTGAGTTTAATGCATCTTTATTATCTTAAATTGCTTTCCCCTACCATGAGAATTTTCAAAACCCTTCAGATAAACAGTGAGTCCTCACTATACAGAATGAATTCCAAAGTGGAAATAAGTTATTCTGTTTTCCACATTCAGACATTGTGCCTAACACCTTTGTTGAGGATGGACTGCTATAATTATAGCCGAAGCCATCTTCGTTCCCTGTCTCTTACCTAAAGGAGAAAGGGTGACTAGCAGTGGCCAACTTAAAGGCTCTCAGTGATTACTGACCTCCCCACTGGGCCTTCAGTCCAGGTCCTACTGGACTCAGGGCCCCTTCAAGTAAGAAAAGGTGATCAAGTCAAGCTCCACAGTTGAGTTACTGGAGTGGGGAACTGATAACGTCCTTGGAAGTTGATGCTGTTATCTTACGTGGTATCTGGTGTCCAAAGGAGGCTAGGGAAACATTTATTTTAGAATTTTTTTTTTTTAATATATTTTATTGATTTTTTACAGCAAGGAAGGGAGAGGGATAGAAAGTTAGAAACATCGATGAGAGAGGAACATCGATCAGCTGCCTCCTGCAAACCCTCTACTGGGGATATGCCCACAACCAAGGTACATGCCCTTGACTGGAATCGAACCCGGGACCCTTCAGTCCGCAGGCCGACGCTCTATCCACTGAGCCAAAACGGTCAGGGCTATTTTAGAATTTTTAATAATACTTAACCACCTGCGTTATTTCTCCAAAAGATTTGAGGCAGTTTGTGGTATTACAACACAAAACAGTGTAAAGTCGATTTAAAAAGGGCAGAAGCCCTAGCCAGTTTGGCTCAGTGGATAGAGCATCGGCCTATGGACTGAAGAGTCCTGGGTTCCATTCTGGTCAAGGGCACATGCCCGGGGTTTGGGCTCGGGTTGCAGGCTCGATCCCCAGTAGGGGGTGTGTAGGAGGCACCAATCAATGATTCTCCTCATTAATGTTTCTATCTCTCCCACTCCCTTTCTGAAATCAATAAAAAATATTAAATAAATAAATAAATAAGGCAGAAAATGAACACTGTTAGCAGGTACATTGTCTATTATATCAGTCACTTGGTTGAGTTTTTAGTTTTCTGCCAACAGGGAAATGCACTGGATGATAAATTCTAAATAGTAAAACACACACACACGCACACACACACACATACAGACACACAAACACACAAATCCCATAAGCTTTTTTTTTTTTTAAATATATTTTATTGATTTTTTACAGAGATGAAGGGAGAGGGATAGAGAGTTAGACACATCAATGAGAGAGAAACATCGATCAGCTGCCTCCTGCACACCCCCTACTGGGGATGTGCCCGCAACCAAGGTACATGGAATCGAACCTGGGACCCTTGAGTCCGCAGGCCGACACTCTATCCCAGCCGTGGGCAAACTACGGCCCGCGGGCCGGATCCGGCCCGTTTGAAATGAATAAAACTAAAAAAAAAAAGACCATACCCTTTTATGTAATGATGTTTACTTTGAATTTATATTAGTTCACACAAACACTCCATGCTTTTGTTCCGGCCCTCCGGCCCAGTTTAAGAACCCATGTGGCCCTCGAGTCAAAAAGTTTGCCCACCCCTGCTCTATCCACTGAGCCAAACCAGTCAGGGCTCCCATAAGCTTCTTCATGAGAAGTTTAATCTTGGGTAATAAACATTCATTTGAAAAAGATTCATAAAACCACTATTATACAGTCGAAGACACTGTTTATCAGTCTTCAAGGAAACAGTGACAAAGTCAAGTCATGGCATTAAACATCTCCATTCCTTTATACCGATCAACAATGTGGGTGGAGAATCCAGAGAGGAGATATTTAGAGTGTCCGCAATACTTTCATAAATATTAGTAAGGGCTATCACTACATTCACAGTTGAATATAAATGAGTATCTTATTTTTTAGTGATAGCCCCATCTGAGTGAGTTTACTTCTAAAATCCTTCCTTACCCGATGATTTAAGGAATTGGCCTATCAGATAGGTTATTTAGTATGACCTATTTGGAGACCAGAGAATAAAAATAATTACATGACTTTGACATAGCTGATATGAAGTTTGGGGATTGGTCATCTAGGTAGTGACAGTAATAAATGAGCAAAGATCCTAGAAAAGAATCATCCTAGCTGTGACCAATCTTTCCTTGACTTTCATGATTAGACAAGGGACACCTATTTGATTTGGTTGCCAAATGGCCCTCTGCAAAGATCAGAAACCTTGTGCCCTGAGATACCTGTTTACTTTGTTAACCGTAGTAATGAAAAATTTTTAAAACCTTTGATAATATGAAAAATATCCCAATTGAATTTCTCTGATCATTCTGGTACATGTTTGTTATATACCTTCTATACTAATAAAAGGGTAATATGCTAATTAGACTGGATATCTTCTGAATATCCATCTGGACGTCCTTCCAGACAAGCCATGGTGGTGGGGGCCAAGGCAGAGGCTGTTAGGGGTGATCAGCCGGCAGAGGAGGGCAGTTAGGGGTGACCAGGCTAGCAGGGGAGGGCAGTTGGGGGTGACCAGGCCGGCAGGGGAGGGCAGTTGGGGGCAATCAGGATGTCAGGGGAGGGCAGTTAGGAGCAATCAGGCAGGCAGGGGAGGGCAGTTAGGGGCAAGTAGGCAGAGAGGTTAGGGGCGATCAGGCAGGCAGGCGAGCAGTTAGGGGCATCAGGCAGACAAGCAGAGTAGTTAGGAGCGATCAGACAGACAGGCAGGTGAGCGGTTAGGAGCCAGCGGTCCCAGATTGCAAGAGGTTATGTCCAATTGTCACCAAGGTTTCCCTGATTGGAGAGGGTGCAGGCCAGGCAGAGGGACTACCCCACACCCCCCACCCCCTGCATGAATTTCGTGCACCAGGCCTCTAGTTATAATAATAAAAACGTAATATGCAAATCGACTGAACAGCAGAACGACCGTTCAGATGGCCTTCTGGATGACCATGCTATGACACACACTGGCACCAGGCCAGCCAAGGCGGGTGTGATGTGATTGATCGGTTGACCCCACCATTGCACTACAGAGGGAGGCCCAGGCCACCTTCTGCGCGGTGATTGATTGTGGAGCCCCAGCCTCAGAGCCTAGGCTGGGTGGGCGGGGCCTCCCTCTGTGGGCGATCTGGGGTCCCTGTGATCTATCGCCCCACTGAGAGAGGCCCAGGCCACCAGCCCGCAACGCTGTGGCAGGTGTGCAGGGCCAGCCAGCGATTGCCCTGCAGAGGCCCAGGCCAGCCAAGCAATCACACCCACACCTGTGGCCTGCACGGGGAGGCAACCTGTGGCGGAAGGTGTGAGGGGGGTGCAGCACCACCCTGATGGCAAACAGGGACAGTGGCAGCAGCAGGGGCAGGGCCAGCTACTGGCAGCTAGGAGAAGGAAAGCCCTAATAGGCCATGCCTAGGGACCGTACCCTTGGGGTCCTGGATTGCAAAAGGGCACAGGTCGGGTTGAGGGACACCCTCCCTCTCCCTCCCCCTCCCATGCAGGAATTTCGTGCACCAGGCCTCTAGTATGTTATAATTGGTTGTTTTTCTTTGAATTTGCTTATTTAAATTTTTTGCATGTTTATGAGCCATTAATCTATTTAATGATATATATATTATATGTTATAAATATTTACCCACAGTTTATCTTTTCACTATATTAATAGTGCCTTTTACCTTGTGGAAGGTGTTTTTGTTTTATTTTTAGTTAAATCTATCCAACTTTTCATTTTAAGGCTCTGAGTTGTTTTCATGCACTACCTGTCCCATGATCATAAAAATGTGCTCTTATATTTATATTTACTGTTTTGTTACTTCTTCCCTATGTTTAATCCCATGTTTTTATTTTTGTGTATGATATGATTGAGTTATTTGCTTTGTTAAAACAAGATTTTTATTGCTGCTTGGCTGGTGTGACTCAGTGGTTGAGCATCAACCCATGAACCAGGAGGTCATGGTTTGATTCCTGGTCAGGGCACATGCCCAGGTTATAGGCTCAATCTCCAGTAGGAGGTATGCAGCTATGTCAAAGTCATGTAATTATTTTTATTCTCTGGTCTCCAAATAGGTCATACTAAACATCATCATTGATGTTTTTATCTCTCTCCCTTCTTTCTGAAATCAATAAAAACATATAAAAAACATTATGGAGGGTGGGAGAAGTAGGGGTGGAATTATTTATAGATTATACATACTAATTATGTAATAAATTCTTTGAGTTTGTATTTAATAAACTCTGTATCATGCTCTCAAAGTTACCATATGCCCAAGAGAACCTATTTATTCTTTCTTTCTGGCCACAGAGTCTGTTTAAGCCACATTCTTTAGTTAGAAATACCTGGGGACTTGGGAGGGGCTTTCTATAACACATTACTCAGCACAACCAGAAATTACTATTAAATCCGTCACCATAGCAACACAGGTATAGGAAACTGCCCAGCCTGCCGGGCAGGTAGGATAGGATGAAGTAGTGCAGAAGGAAGGGATGATAGGTGGGTTTAAAAGTGGGGATGATGGGGGCGGGAGATGAAAGGGGTGTAGGGGGAAATAAATGGGAGCGCTCTTCTGCACTTTGCCAAGGTCACAATACTGTCTAAGAGGTCAAGCTTTTTTTTTTTTTTTTAAATATATTTTATTGATTTTTTACAGAGAGGAAGGGAGAGGGATAGAGAGTTAGAAACATCGATGAGACAGAAACATCGATCAGCTGCTTCCTGCACACTCCCACTGGGGATGTGCCCGCAACCAAGGTACATGCCCTTGACTGGAATCGAACCCGAGAACTTTCAGTCAGTAGGCCGATGCTCTGTCCACTGAGCCAAACCAGTCAGGGCGAGGTCAAGCTTTAATAATGTATTTTCCTTTCTCAGAAGCGTTCCATAACTAAGGAAGTGGTGGCAACTCCAGTGGGTCTCCAAAGAAGATTTTCTACGGCTTGTACTCCCTCAAGCCAGCAGCGCTCACAAGGCCAGGCCCCGGGTGCTGCAGATCTGAGCACCTTGTATATGAAGGGGTCGGTCAAGCGTTCCACTCTCTCAGCAACTAAAATGAATGTCAGGTAAAGAACTCCAAAATGTGACAGAGGACAAGGTCTCAAAACTTTATAGCTTCTAATACATTTCAGGTGGACTACATCAAATGTTTTCACGTTGATAAAAAAGAACGAACCCTGGCCAGTTGGTTTAGTTCGTTGGAGTGTTGTCCCCTACACTAAAAAAGGTTGCGTGTTCAATTCCCAGTCAGGGCACATACCGGAGGCAACAGATCGATGTTTCTTTCTCCCTCTCCCTCTCCCTCCCCCTCCCCCTCCCCTTCCCCTCCCTCTCCCCCTCTCCCTCTCCCTCTCTGAAGATATGTGGACCATGACCCACATATCTTCAGGTGAAGAATAAAAAAATAAAAATAAATGAGAAAGAGGATCAGAACAGAGAGAAAGATCAGCAAATGGCTTTTTTATAAGTCCTAATATTTTTCTTTAAATTTGTATTTTGTTTTCTTGTTTAGGCAATTTACCTAAGTTTACATTTAATTTACTAGTATAAAGATAGAAAATAAGATATATATGAATATTTTTCATTTTAATCTACACTTGCAAATATGTGTAAAGAGAAATTTTTTTATTGACTTGAACACACAGTTGCAGCTAAATTCCTATAGAAAAATCTCTTAATGCAGTGAATTAAAAAATGGACTTGTCCTAAAGTAGAAATAATCTAACCCATTGGGCATTGCAGTAGGATAGCTATCTCATGCCCACTGACCCCTGTTTTGTTTGCTTGTACGTTTCCTAACATCAGGGTGCCCCTCAACTACTACTGTCCCTACAGATGAAGATTTTCATGCTTTTTTTTTTTTTTTCATTCCAGAGAGGAAGGGAGAGGGGGAGAGAGAGAGAGAAAGAGAAACATCAATGATGAGAGAGAATCATTGATCGGCTGCCTCCAAGGGATTAAGCCCACAACCCCAGCATGTGCCCTTGACTGGAATCAAACCCAGGACCCTTCATTCTGCAGGCTGACATTCTATCCACTGAACCAAACCGGCTAGGGCATTATCCTTTCTTTTTTTTTTTTTTTTTTTAAATATATTTTATTGATTTTTTACAGAGAGGAAGGGAGAGAGACAGAGAGCTAGAAACATCGATGAGAGAGAAACATCGATCAGCTGCCTCCTGCACATCTCCCACTGGGGATATGCCCGCAACCCAGGCACATGCCCTCGACCGGAATCGAACCCGGGACCCTTCAGTCCGCAGGCCGACGCTCTATCCACTGAGCCAAACCGGTTTCGGCTATCCTTTCTTTTAATACCAAAATTTTATTCTCTCCTTTTTTAAGAGCATCTGCAGCATCTAATAGAGTTGGTGCATGGTAACATGTCCCCAACATGTGCAATTATCTGACATTGTTTTTATCCTCACCTATAGATATGTTTATGGATTTTTTTTTTTTGATTTTTTTTTTGGAGAGAGAAAGGAAGGGGGAAAGAGAACATACATGTGAGAGAGAAACATTGATCTGTTGCCTCCTGTACTCGCCCCGACCAAGGATGGAACCCACAATCCGGGCATGTGCCTTGACTGCGAAGTGAACCTCTCTATGAAAAACCAATCCCCACTGATGTAACAATCCTGCCTATGAAGTCACAATCCTGTCTATGAGGTAACAAACCTGTCTATATAGTAACAATCCAGTCTATGATGTAACAATCCTGTCTATGAAGTAACAATCCTCTCTATGAAGTCACAATCCAGTCTATAAAGTAACAATCCTGTCTATGAAGTCACAATCCTGTCTATGAAGTAACAATCCTCTCTATGAAGTCACAATCCTATGATGTAACAATTCAGTCTATGAAGTATCACTCCTGTCTATGAAGTAACAATCCTGTCTATGAAGTAACAATCCTGTCTATGAAGTAACAATCCAGTCTATGAAGTAACATTCCTGTTTATGAAGTAACAATCCTGTCTATGAAGTCACAATCCAGTCTATGAAGTAACAATCCTCTCTATGAAGTCACAATCCTGTCTACAATGTAACAATACAGGCTATGATATAACAGTCCTGTCTATGAAGTAACAAACCTGTCTATGAAGTAACAATCCTGTGTATGATGTAACAATCCTGTCTATGAAGTCACAAACCTGTCTATGAAGTATCAATCCTGTCTATGAAGTAACAATCCTCTCTATGAAGTACCAAACCTGTCTATGAAAAAACAATACCCACTGATGTAACAATCCTGCCTATGAAGTCACAATCCTGTTTATGAGGTAACAAACCTGTCTATGAAGTAACAATACAGTCTATGAAGTAACAATCCTCTCTATGAAGTCACAATCCAGTCTATGATGTAATAATCCTCTCTATAAAGTCACAATGTTGTGTATGATGTAACAATACAGTCTATGAAGTAACAATCCTGTCTATGATGTAACAACCCTGTCTATGAAGTAAAAATCCAGTCTATGAAGTAACAATCCTGTCTATGAAGTAACAATCCTGTCTATGAAGTCACAATTAAATCTATGAAGGAACAATCCTCTCTATGAAGTCACAATGCTGTCTATGATGTAAAAATACAGTCTATGAAGTAACAATCCTGTCTATGAAGTAACAATCCTGTCTATGATGTCACAATACAGTCTATGAAGTAACAATCCTGTCTATGAGGCAACAATCCTCTCTATGAAGTAACAATCCAATATATGAAGTAACAATCCTCTCTATGAAGTCACAATGCTGTCTATGATGTAACAATACAGTCTATGAAGTAACAATCCTGTTTATGAGGTAACAACCCTCTCTATGAAGTAAAAATCCAGTCTATGATGTAACAATCCTGTCTATGAAGTAACAATTCTGTCTATGAAGTCACAATCCAGTCTATGAAGTCACAATCCTGTCTATGATGTAACAATACAGTCTATGAAGTAGCAATCCTGTCTATGAAGTAACAAAACTGTCTATGAAATAACAATCCAGTCTATGATGTAAGAATTCTGTCTATAAAGTAAGAATCCTGTCTATGAAGTAACAAAACTGTCTATGAAGTAACAATCCTGTCTATGATGTAACAATCCTGTTGAGCCACTGGCCAGAACTGATTTTTTTTTTTTTTAATTGCTTACAGTATTACAAAGGGTATTACATATGTGTCCCTTTTTTTCCCCCGCCCTTGACAATCCCCTGGCCTCCCCAACCCCCCAGTGTCTTATGTCCATTAGTTATGCTTATATGCATGCATACAAGTCCTTTGGTTGATCTCTTACCCCCCTCCCTCCTGCCCTCCAAACCTCCCCGGCCTTCCCGCTGCAGTTTGACAATCTGTTTGAGGCTGCTCTGCCACTGTATCTATTATTGTTCAAAAGCTTATAATGGTCTATATTATCCATGAATGAGTGAGATCATGTGGTATTTTTCCTTCACTGACTGGCTTATTTCACTTAGCATAATGCTCTCCAGTTCCATCCATGCCGTTGCAAATGGTAAGAGTTCCTTCTTTTTTACAGCAGCATAGTATTCCATCCTGTAGATGTACCACAGTTTTCTAATCCATTCATCTACTGATGGGCACTTAGGCTGTTTCCAGATTCTAGCTATGGTGAATTGTGCTGCTATGAACATATGGGTGCATATATCCTTTCTGATTGGTGTTTCTGGTTTCTTGGAATATATTCCTAGAAGTGAGATCACAGGGTCAAATGGGAGTTCCATTTTTAGTTTTTTGAGGAAACTCCATACTGTCTTCCATAGTGGCTGCACCAGTCTGCATTCCCACCAGCAGTGCACAAGTGTTCCTTTTTCTCCACATCCTCTCCAGCACTTGTCGTTTGTTGATTTGTTAATGATAGCCAATCTGACAGGTGTGAGATGGTACCTCATTGTTGTTTTCATTTGCATCTCTTGGATGATTAGTGACTTTGAGCATGTTTTCATATGTCTGTTGGCTTTCTGAATGTCCTCTTTTGAAAGGTGTCTACTTAGGTCCTTTGCCCAATTTTTGATTGGATTGTTTATCTTCCTTTTGTTAAGTTGTATGAGTTCCCTATAAATTTTGGAGATTAGGCCCTTATCAGATATGATATTGGCAAATATGTTTTCCCACGCAGTGGGTTTTCTCGTTGTTTTGTTGATGGTTTCTTTTGCTGTGCAGAAGCTTTTTATTTTGATGTAGTCCCATTTGTTCATTTTCTCTTTCGTTTCAAGTGCCCTAGGAGCTGTATCAGTGAAGAAATTGCTTCGGCATATGTCTGAGATTTTGTTGCCTTTGGATTCTTCTAGAATTTTTATGGTTTCCTGTCGTACATTTAAGTCCTTTATCCATTTTGAGTTTATTTTTGTGTATGGTGTAAGTTGGTGATCTAGTTTCATTTTCTTGCATATACCTGTCCAGTTTTCCCAACACCATTTATTGAAGAGACTATCTTGGCTCCATTGTATGTTCTTGCCTCCTTTGTCAAATATTAATTGAGCATATTGGTTCGGGCCGATTTCTGGGCTCTCTATTCTATTCCATTGATCTATATGCCTGTTCTTGTGCCAGTACCAGGCAGTTTTGAGAACAGTGGCTTTGTAATACATCTTGATATCTGGTATTGAGATCCCACCTACTTTGTTCTTTCTCAGGATTGCTGCAGCTATTCAGGGTCTTTTTTCATTCCAGATGAATTTTTGGAGAGTTCGTTCTAGATCTCTGAAGTATGCCGTTGGTATTTTAATGGGAAGTGCGTTGAATTTATAGATTGCTTTGGGTAGTATGGACATTTTAATGATGTTGATTCTACCAATCCATGAACACGGTATGTTCTTCCATCTGTTTATGTCTTCCTCTATCTCTTTTTTCAACGTCCTGTAGTTTTCTGAGTAGAGGTCTTTTACCTCTTTAGTTAAGTTTATTCCTAGGTAGCTTAATTTTTTTTGGTGCGATGGTGAATGGGATTGTTTTTATAATCTCTCTTTCTGAAAGTTCACTATTGGTGTATAGAAATGCCTCAGATTTCTTGGGGTTAATTTTGTATCCTGCTACATTGCCAAATTCATGTATTAAGTCTAGTAGCTTTTTGATGGAGTCTCTAGGGTTTTGTATGTATAATATCATGTCGTCTGCAAATAAGGACAGTTTTACTTCCTCTTTTCCAATGTGGATGCCTTTTATTTCTTCTTCTTGCCTAATTGCGATGGCTAATACTTCCAGTACTATGTTGAACAGGAGTGGTGAGAGGGGCATCCCTGTCTTGTTCCTGTTCTTAGGGGAAATGGTGTTAGTTTTTGTCCATTGAGTATGATGTTGGCTGTGGGCCTGTCATATATGGCTTTTATTATGTTGAGGTATGATCCTTCTACTCCCGCCTTGCTGAGAGTTTTTATCAAAAATGGGTGTTAGATTTTGTCAAATGCTTTTTCTGCATCAATTGATATGGCCATGTGGTTTTTTTCTTTCAATTTGTTTATGTGATGTATCACGTTTATTGATTTGCGGATATTGTACCATCCTTGCATCCCTGGGATAAATCCTACTTAGTCATGGTGTATGATCTTTCTGATGTACTGCTGGATCCAATTTGCTAAGATTTTGTTGAGGATTTTGGCATCTATGTTCATGAGGGATATTGGCCTATAATTCTCTTTCATTGTGTTGTCTTTACCTGGTTTTGGTATTAGGGTGATGCTGGCTTCATAGAATGAGCTTGGAAGTGTTCCTTCCTCTTGAATTTTTTGTAGTAGTCTGAGGAGGATAGGTTTTAGTTCTTCCTTAAATGTTTGGTAAAACTCCCCTGTGAAGCCGTCTGGTCCTGGGCTTTTGTTTGCTGGAAGCTTTTTGATGACTGCTTCAATTTCTTCCATAGTTATTGGCCTATTGAGATTTTTGGATTCTTCATGATTGAGTTTTGGAATGTTGTATTTTTTTAGGAATTTGTCCATTTCCTCCAGGTTGTCTAGTTTGTTGGAGTAGAGCTGTCCATAGTATTTTTTAACAATCATTTGTATTTCTGTGGGGTCTGTTGTTATTTTGCCTCTATCGTTTCTGATTTTGTTTATTTGGGTCCTCTCTCTTTGCTTCTTGGTGAGTCTGGCTAGAGGTTTGTCAATTTTGTTTATCCTTTCAAAGAACCAGCTCTTGGTTTCATTGATTTTCTGTATTGTTTTTTTGGTCTCTATGTCATTTATTTCTGCTCTAATCTTTATTATCTCCTTCCTTCTGCTCACTCTGGGGTTTTCTTGTTGCTGTCTTTCTAATTCTTTGAGTTGTAGAGTTAGATGATTTACTACCATTTTTTCTTGTTTTTTGAGATAGGCCTGTAGAGCTATAAACTTCCTCTCAGGACTGTTTTCATTGTGTCCCATAGGTTTTGGATTGTTGTGTTTTCGTTGTCATTAGTTTCCAGGATGTTTTTGATTTCTTCTTTGATCTCATTGTTAACGCAATCAATATTTAATAACATGCTATTCAGCTTCCCAAGTGTTTGAGTATTTGGGGTTGTTTTTATTGTAGTTTATTTCTAATATTATGCCATCGTGGTCTGAGAAGATGCTTGGTATGATTTCAATCTTCTTGAATTTGGGGAGACTTTGCTTGTGACCCAATATGTGGTCTATTTTTGAATATGTCCCATGAGCATCAGAGTGGAATGTATATTCCGTGGCTTTGGGGTGAAGTGTTCTGAAGATGTCTATTAAGTCCATCTGATCTAGTGAGTCATTTAGGATTGCTGTATCTTTGCTGATTGTTGTCTAGAGGACTTATCCAGTGATGTCAGTGGTGTATTAAAGTCCCCTACTATGATTGTATTGTTGTCGATCTCTCCTTTGATATCTTCCAGGAGTTTTTTTTATGAATTTGGGTGCTCCTGCATTGGGTGCATATATGTTTACCAGAGTTATATCTTCTTGTTGTATTGATCCCTTTAGTATTATGAAGTGGCCTTCCTTATCTCTTGTTATGGCCTTCACTTTGAGGTCTATTTTGTCCGATATAAGTATTGCTACCCCAGCTTTCTTTTCCTTTCCATTTGCCTGAAAGATATTTTTCCATCCCTTCACTTTCAGTCTGTGTGAGTCCCTTCTAATGAGGTGGGTCTCTTGTAGACAGCAGATGTATGGGTCATGTTTTTTTTGTTTGTTTGTTTGTTGTTGTTTTTTTTTATATTTTATTGAATTTTTTACAGAGAGAAAGGGAGAGAGATAGAGAGTCAGAAACATCGATGAGAGAGAAACATCGATCAGCTGCCTCCTGCACATCTCCCACTGGGGAGGTGCCCGCAACCCAGGTACATGCCCTTGACCGGAATCGAACCTGGGACCCTTCAGTCCGCAGGCCGACGCTCTATCCACTGAGCCAAACCGGTTTCGGCGGGTCATGTTTTTTTATCCATTCAGCCACTCGATGTCTTTTGGTTGGAACATTTAGTCCGTTTACGTTTAAAGTTATTATTGAAAGGTACTTGTTTATAGCCATTTCTTTTTTTGTGTGGCTTTTTTCTTTCTGAGCTTTTTATTTATTCTTTTTACACCAGTCCCCTTAGCATTTCTTGCATTGCTGGCTTGGTGGTGATAAACTCCCTTAGCCTTTTTTTGTCTGTGAAGCTTCTTATTTCCCCTTCAATTTTGAATGATAGCCTTGCTGGATAGAGTATTCTTGGATTCAGTCCTTTGCTTTGCATCACTTTGTAAATTTCCGTCCATTCTTTTCTGGCCTGATGTGTTTCTGTTGAGAAATCATTTGATAATCTAATGGGAGATCCCTTGTATGTAACTTTCCGTCTCTCTCTTGCAGCCTGTAAGATTCCCTCTTTGTCCTGAACATTTGCCATGGTAATGATGATGTGTCTTGGTGTGGGTCTTTTCAGGTTCACCTTGTTGGGGACTCTCTGTGCTTGTGTGACTTTTTTCTTCCCCACCTCAGGGAAGTTTTCTGATATTATTTCTTTGAATAGGTTTTCTAATCCTTGTTCCTCTTTCTGTTGTTCTGGCACCCCTATTATTTGTATGTTGTTTCGTTTCATGTTGTCCCAAAGCTCCCTTAGGCTCTCCTCCTGTCTTTTAATTTTTTTCTCCAAGTGCAGTACAGTTTGGGTGTGTTTTGCTTCCTTGTCTTCTAATTCACTAATTCGGTCCTCTGCTTCTCCTAGTCTACTGTTGATACTTTCAATGGTGTTTTTTATTGCAGCTATATCGCTCTTCATTTCTTCTTGGGTCTTACTTAAGTTGTTGATTTTTTTCATCTGTTTCTTCTAGCTTCTTGCATATGTTATTGATTTTTTTCCTCCGTCCGGTTTATGCACTCTAGGACCCTTATTCTGAATTCTTTTTCTGTCATGTTGCATGCCTCTGTATCACTTAGCGGCTTTTCTGACGAGTCCTCTTTTTCTCTCCTTTGGGGGTTTCTTTGTCTACCCATGTTTGATCTCACTGACATATCTAGACATTGAGTCGTTCAGTGGCTGCTCCCTGGGTGGCAGTGACTCCTTGGGCTGTGGTTGCTCTTCAGGCAGTTGCGGTAGCAGCTGCTCCTCAGTTGGCAGCAGCTCCTCTGGTGGGTGCTGTTCACAGCTGTGGTGGCTCTTCTGGCTGGTGGGGGGAGGTTTCACATACAGCTGCTGTTCCTCAGACAGAGGGTGTGGTGCTCAGGAGGCTGCTGTTGCTTGGATCTGCTGCGTTGATTTAAAGGCACAAAATACAACACAACAAGGCACCACGTACCAGGCACTAAACACAAATATATTCACGATATTAATAACCCCTAATAAAGGTGACCACCCGAATTAAGAGAATTAGGGGATAAGGAAGAAAGAAGAGGAAAAGATAAAAGAGAAAAAAGAAAAGAAAAGTAGGGACCAAAAAAAGGAGTGCAAAAATGAAATTGGGAAAAAGGAGGGGGGGAAATAAAAGAGAGAAAAGAAAAGAAAAAAAAAGAGCAAAAAGAATGAAGTGGAAGAGGGGAAGAGACTATTTATATGAGGAGATAACTCCTATAGAACTGCCACTAATCCCAACAAATTCCAGCAACAGCTCCCTGGAGATGAATGCAAACTAGAAACAACCAATGATATCAAGAGAGGCAAGGGAAAACAGAAGCACAAAAATAACCGGGGGGGATGGGTGGAGGGAGGGGAAAAACCAGCAGAAAAAAATAAAAATAAAAAGCAAAACAGCCTCACAACCAGTCCTAAAACACACACACACACAAACAAGCAACAACAACAAAAAAACAATATACTCAACAATCAAGCAAACAGCAACAAAACAATAGAAACATAAAAGAAGAAGAAAAAATTTTGGATAGTGAAGAAAGATAAGGGGTATGTGTATAAAGATTTAGAGCAGTGGATTGGAAATAGGATATATAAGTAGGGTGAAATTTTGACAGGAGGTAAACAGAAGGAATAGGGAAAATCTAAAGCAGGAATAGGGTAAGAGAAACAGGACAACAAAAGGGGAAAAGTGAGGGAGAGGGTTTTAGCATAGAGGTAAAATTGAGGTAGGGAAAATTGTTGCTAAAGGAACGATGAAAATAGAATGGAGAACACTAATCCTAAAATAAAATAAAGAGGAAATAAAATGGCACTTTAAAAAATGGTAAAATGGTAGCAGTAATAATACTGGTTAAAAATAAGAATGTAGTAATTAAAATGGTAAAATCAGGTGATGGAAAAAGAAGAAAAAAAAAATTGGTTTCTTAGTTAAAAGGTGAAAAAAGAAAAACAAAATTTGCAGTAGTGAAGGTCCTTCGGTTCTTCTACTCGTCAGTCTAGCTCGCCTTAGTCCTGCCAGGTATTCAGGAAAGTGTTGAATTTCCCTGCGATACACTGTTCCTCTGTGTTGCAAACCACAGTCCTTATTTTAAAGCAGGCCGTATTTGTTTCCCAGACTGCCTTATTTTGTGTTTAGCAAAGAGTCAGTTTGTGGCTCAGCCTCTGGGTGGCAGTGTTCTGGGGTTGGCCTCTGAGGCTATGCGGCTTCTCTATCGCACTTAAAACTGTTTTGGGGAGGTCAACTATCCAGAGCTGTTTCTTTAATCGTTACCCTGCTCTGTGTTGTTGCTGGGATTGAAAATCCCTCTATAGGCCAGACCCTGTTCTGATAGAGTTTTTAAATCTTAAAAATGCCCTTCGGTTTAGATGAGTTAGCTTGGAATATGAGGTACCTATACTTGGCAGTTCTGATTGTATTTAATGCTATTTAAGAACACCATGGTCAGGTGCTAGCCTTTGTTTCATTACAATCTACAGAATAGTCTGGACTTCACAGCATCTATCCTAGCACAACCAGTTTTCCTGTTAGAGTCTTTGGGTGTTGATTCAGGATCACCATCAAATTATAAGTCCAGAAGTCCCCTGTTAACACCCCATCACCAACCCTATATGTATTTATATCTGTCATTAGTAGATATTCATTGAATGTAAGACACTGAGGATTCACCATTATTTTATGAACCAGTAAGAAAAGTCATTGCCAACTATGACATATTATCATTGTAAAACACATCCCAGTTTCAGTTATGTTAAAATGTAGGAAACCTATGCATCAGAGAATCAATGAAATACATTGTGGCAGTTTGCTATGAGTAGAAAATGGGTTTATGTACCACTCAAATGAATATTATTTTAGGTAGATGTAAGGTCTGTTCCCATTTGGCAGAGCAATCTCCTAGTAAGGGAAGCTTCTTCAAGTACCTGCTAATCTGTAACTTGAGGCCTGCAAGCATCTCCTTGGAGCTCTGGCTTACGCTGTCACTGGCCAGTGCTGGATGAAAGGAGAATACAAGCCATCCTATATCATAAAAGCATAGTATGCAAATTGTCCCCTCCACCGGAAGTCCTTCTGGGATTTCAACCAGGGAACAGGGCCAGCTGGGGGGAGGGAGAGAGGCCTTGGCCGGTGGCAGGTGACTGGGGGAAGGGAGGGAGGCCTTGGCCGGCCGCTGCCAGCCACTAGGGACCCTACCAGTGCACAAATTTCATGCACTGGGCCTCTAGTGTTTTATAAATAACAAAAGTTGGTAAGTGATTTGCTTTAGCATAAGTGTTTTAAGAGCATCTCTATTGTGCAAAGGAGGTTCATTTGTGTAACAGTATTTACACAAATGAACGGCTGCCTCCTGGGGATCGAGTTGGTGCATGGGGGCCCTTTCACTGCTTAGTGGTGGACAAGTGGCTTTGTTTATAAGCTTGACACAGTTACTCTTAACATTACTCATGTCTTGTATCCACTGTCCTATTTAGGTTTTCAGCTGCTACTAAAGATAATGAATACAAGCGGTCCCTGACCAAGACTCCAGCCAGAAAGTCTCCACATGTGTCCATATCTGGGAATACCCCAAAAGGCCAGGCTGTGCTTGGGACAAACAAGTTAAAGGCCACAAAGAGGGATTCTGCTACAGGTAAAAAAATGAATTGGTTCATCTTTAAGCCATGTAACTTTCTGAAATTAAGTTTATCTGTTTCCTTAAGCCTCTCCATATCTGTAAAATCAAAAGCAAACATTTCCCCATAGCGTATTTTTCATTGTATATGAGTGAGGGACATGCTAGAATCACTAACAAAAAAACAGTGTCTGCCTGAGGACTCCATCCCGTCCAAGAGGAGTCCTAAGATGGTGACCCTCCCTGAAGGGCATTCAGCCCCTTCTCAGACCCAGGGATGAGGAGGACCATGACAGCCTCCAGTGGCCTGCAGGACTCTGAAATGAACAGGATCCCAGAGTTCATGGAATCAGTGCCACACTATTGACTAGTGGACTGGGTGAGCCAGAATAAGCCATTTAGATACCCTTCTTATTAATAACAAACAAAGCCATGAATCTTTTCCATTTATGTGATTTAGGTTCCTTGCAGGCTTTATGTCTGTATTAATGAAAATATTACTATTAGTAATATGTCATTTTTAAGAAGGGTAAATAATATCAGTGAAATTCTTTAAACAGGATTCTAAACTCCCAGCTGATCCTAGGAAATCTCGTAATGTTTAGACTATTTGGGGAGAAGCTAACAGGGGAAACAAATCTCAGTGGTTAACTTTCTTCAGTTATTCTTTTCTCCTCCCTTTTAACCTTACATTTGTCTTGGACTTTTCATATAGATTATATTTTTAAGATTGAGAAGTGATACTTTAATAAAAAACTATAACGTGTCTTTTTTTTCCCTCTAATCAAGCCCTTGGGTTTTGTGTTGGCTTTTTTAGTTATTACCCCATTCAAGTTTTCAGCTGAAGCAGCACAGACTCCAGTCTCCAACAAGAAACCAGTGTTTGATCTCAAAGCAAGTTTGTCTCGTCCCCTCAACTATGAGCCACACAAAGGTATGTGGGATGTTTTGCGGTACAAGACACGCAAAGACCTAAGATCAACTCATTTCCCACTGAGGCTGTGACTCAGATGGAAACCTTACTTGTCCGCGTAGAATTCCTGCCCCCGCTCCTCATGATTAAAAAGAATGTCCATTAAGCAAATATTAAATAACTGATTCACTTACATTTTTGTTAATCAAAGACATAATTTCTAATCAATGTTACTACAAAGAATTGAAATTTCAGCCAAAATCAAGAAACTTAGAAGTGAGCCTGTGGGTTAATGAATGTTTTCTTTATAGCTATCAAAGGATCCCAGGCTGCTGGGAACCACTGGTCCAACAACTGGGATGTTCATTGGCCAGATGTCATTGAGCATATATTAAAGTATTCTTACATCTATAAAAAATATCAATACTTATTGTGATCTATCTTTTGTGCTTTGGGAATTACTTTTTTTTTTTTTTTTTTAAATATATTTTATTGATTTTCCACAGAGAGGAAGGGAAAGAGATAGAGAGTCAGGAACATCGATGAGAGAGAAACATCGATCAGCTGCCTCCTGCACATCCCCCACTGGAGACGTGCCCGCAACCCAGGTACACGCCCCTGACCGGAATCGAACCCGGGACCCTTCAGTCCGCAGGCCGACGCTCTATCCACTGAGCCAAACCGGTTTCGGCAGGGAATTACTTTTTTAAAAAGCTTCCTACAATAATCATGTTTATGTAATAATGTTTATCTTTAAATTACGAATGTCAATGAAACATAATGAAAACATAAATCTTATTTAGTTGTGGTAAAAATACATCTACTTCTGTCACTCACCCATTTTTTCCCTCAAGTTTTCCCATCTGTGGCAATGGCACCTCTTTCTGCTGAATTATCTACTGAGTCGTCAGGGCAGAAACTTAGGAGTCCTCTTTGGCTCCTCACTTTCTCTTAGACTTCATCTCCAGCCCATCAGCTAGTCCTTTCACCTCTACCTTTGAAAAAGATCTTTAATCAGACCACTTTCACCCCTCCATTGTGGCTTCCTTTGGTCCAGGTCATCATCATCATTTACCTGGGCTTCTAGAATAGCCTCCTTGCCCCACTACAACCTAAAAAACAAACAGAGCACAGCCTGCCCTGCTCAGAATCTCCTGAGTTTCCCATCTCTTTCCCAACTTCAGTCACCGCCTCCATCCTTCCCTGACTTTGGGACAAACACATTGGTGTTTCAGTTCCTCAGACACACCCAGCTCCTTCCCACCTCCCGGTCTTTGCATTGTGTCCCTCTGCTCCACCTGGAATATTGTTGCCACAGACCTTTGCACACCTTGCTCCCTCGTTTTACTGGGACATCCACTCAGCTATCACCAATTCCAGCCTTTCCTCTACTCCCTGCCTCCCAGTCTTTACTCCTTAGCCTGGTCCACATTTCTTCATAGAATGGGTCACCACCTGATGTTATGTTCCTTTACTGTCATCTACTTCTACCACTGGCATGTAAGCCCAAGAAAGCAAGGATTTTGACTACTTGGTTCACTGCTTATGTCCCCAGCTCCTACAACAGTCCCTGGCACATACAACTTTCACTCTAAAGTGTTTGCTGTGGGAATGACTATGACACCAACTTTGGCTGATGGTAGAAAACCTGGATTAAAGCTTCATTTGTGCTTATTATTTTTTATCCTAGACAAGTCAGTTAGTACTACTTCAGTAGTTATTGATTAAATGATAATGATGGGTGTGAACATCATTTTTATGAAATGGGAAACATGCAAATGATAATCACTGGTACTCAGATATAGGTCATAAACTATAAAAATAAAGCAATACCTAAACATCTGGAATTTGTTCTAAAGCCAACAAAATATTCCCACTTGTTCTATTCCAAATACAATTTACGAGGAAACGGCAATAAACTGCACAGGGGAAGTACCACTTTTTTTAAATACCACTTTAATATCTATAATAATAAAAGCATTATATGCTAATTAGACCGGATTTCCTTCTGGACCATGAAGCCAGGGCTGCAAGGTAAGCCCAGGTCCCGGGTGCCAGACGGAAGCTGGTTCTGGCAGCTGGGGGAAGGAAGGCCTACTCTTGCATGAATTTCGTGCATTGGGCCTCTAGTTTATATATATAAAAGGCTAGTATGCTCAGTGTCTGACCATCCAGGTAATGACATCACGTAGCAACACCCGGCTTCCTTTCCCTAGCGACAACTAGCCTCCTTGGATTTTCTTCAGCCCTGACTTGCTTTATAGCCAGGTGCAAACATTTCACACTTTAACCAAATGTCCATGAAGCGTTTTCCCGTGCCTCATATCATTTGATCCTCACAGAATCCTGGAGTAGGTAGATAGGCAACTCAGTGGAATCCTATTTTCCACTGAAAAAGGAAATTTAGAAAGCTTAGAAACTTGACTGAAAAGAAGTAAGAAATGGTGGACCTTGGAAATGACTTCAGGTTTTCTCACTGTGCGGAATATAGTGAAACACTGCTGCAGTTAAATATTTTACCCGTTGTTCTCCCTGCGTGATCTACAATAATAATCTGTTTCATGTTGATATTTACTGCTGTGTTGCTGACAATTACCTGAAAGAGAAGTTGGGGTGCTTCACTGGGCTGGAAAAAGTTTAGCTAAATCAGAAAGCTGGTCTAATTAAGCAAGTTTATTCTATATATATAAAAGGCTAAGTTGACTCCTGCATGGGAGATACATATAAAGCTCTTGCTGGCGCCAGTTGCACACGTGTGTTTCGATCTGTCATTGTTGATCGTGAATTTGGTTGACACTTCTATTAAAGAGAAAGGGCAAATAGCGATATTAAAATATTTCATCTAATTAATTTCCTTTCAATGTGCATGATCATGCACTGGGCCACTAGTTAAACATAATACCTATGCAACCTTGAAATAAACTGCTTGGTTGTAATGGTTCCTTTTAATGTGCTATGTAATGGGAGTTGTTTTTTGTTTTTAGTGTTAAGGTTTTCTTTCTTTTTTTTATTAATATATTTTTATTGAATTCAGAGAAGAAGGGAGAAAGAGAAAAAAATACCACTGATGAGAGAGAAACATTAAGGTTTCTCTTTGGCTTTCCAAGGATTAAAAAATAGAACACATGCCCAGCCAGTGTGGCACAGTAACTGAGTGTCTACCTATGAACTAGGAGATCACAGTTTGAGTCCAGGTCAGGGCACATGCCAGGGTTGCGAGCTCTATCCCCAGTAGGGGGCATGCAGGAAGCAGCTGATCAATGATTCTTATCATTTATGTTTCTCTCTCTCCCTTCTTCTCTGAAATAAAAACATTTTTTTAAAATAGAACATGTTATTTAGAGAAAAATTGCAATTTATATCTGTGGAATATGAAATTGAAATTAATAAAAGACTTACACTGGCAAATGTCTATTAAAACAAAGTATAAATGTTGATAGCAAGCAAATAGCCACAGATGAATAAACTTAAGACTATAAATACAAAAGTCTTCATTAATCTGTCTTTGTCTCTGTCCTAAACTAGGAAAACTGAAACCATGGGGACAATCTAAAGAAAATAAGTCTCTGAATGAGCATGTAAGCAGAGTTAGCTTCCACAAGAAAACTTACAAACAACCTCGTCTTCAGACCAGGTGAGCACATAATTATCCAGTTCTATAAGTCTTTTTATTTTGAAAGACTGTATATAAAAGCAGAACCTCTGAGGAATAGAGTCTCAGTAAGTGGTGTCTAAGAGGCTAGAAGTGGAATCACATTAGAACTTTCTAAAAGTTCTAATTGTGGATTCTAATTCAGTAGGTTCGAGGTGGGGCCCAAGCATCTGCATTATTTCCAAAGCTCTACAGGACATTCACAGGAGGACTCCGATTCAGGGCACTGCTTTTACATGATCTGTCTGCCCAAACTGTGGACCTGATATCCCTCCAGATGCCAGTGCCCAGGGCACCTAGTTATGCAGACAGATGTAAATTTTTTACTTTCAGGGAAACCAGGTTTATTAGGCTTCAAGGCCCTACATGGGGAAAACCCAGGATGGTCCTTAGAGGCTTTCATCTTCATGAAAACCAAGTTAAAGGCAGAGCTTGCCCTGGGCTGCAGCTGGTCCTGGTTGAGTCGACTCCCTGCATGAAACCCTCCTGATACAGAGTTACCTGTCATTTGACTTGCCTACATCCACCTGCCACCAAAACCTTTAATGACAGTATTTGCTATTAAGATCATTAACATGATCCTGAGACTTCTCTCCCCTTCCCCCACCCCCCAAATCCCTTTCATAAAAACATAGTGGTTTAAGGCAGTGGTTCGTAGTTCCATGTTTTCACTAGACTATGTAATTTTGAGCTTGACCTTTGACTTCCAGAAGTAGACATTTATCAAAACTACAGGGGTTGGGTTTAGGTACCAGGGTACCTTCTGGTTGCAGTTCTGTGCTTGACTTTAGGATTTATAGCCCTTTAACACAGCAGTGATTTTCATCAGCGACCACCAGATCAGTCTGCAGCATGCCCAGAACTGTTTTACACAGTGTGCTGGGCATCTTTACGTTCGGACAGTGTCCGACAAGTGCTCCCAGGGGGTCTGTAGCGGAGCTTCACTAGAGCCTAATGTGCACCTGTCCCTCTTAGGGAGGAGCAACGGAAGAAACATGAGCAACAACGAAAGGAGAAGAAAGCCGAGCTGTTGGGAACTCGAAGGGGCCTTATTATGGCTGCAGATTAATAGTTGAACATTCTGTAAATATTCCTTTATTCTGAACCGTTTTTGTAAATATTTTTATACTGTCCTTCCTACTTTAGTCAAAAGATCTTTTTCTGCTCTTAACTTTGTTCCTAAGTCCCTGTACAACTCAGTATTTTAATGAGATCTATCCTATACTTTTTTTCCCCATCCTATAGATTCTTGACCTAGATTTTTAATGTCAATTTCCCCCTCCTGGCTCTAATATTAACAGAATTGCAATCCTCTTCTAGGCAAGAGCATTTACCTAAAGGTAGCTTATTATAGCACACGCTTTAGTAGAAATTGAACAGTACTAACTTATGGATAGGGTAAGCTGGGAGAAGTCCCCTTTTTATCCTCCAGAGAATCTAGTCATCTTAATAAAACAAGGGCCCATATGGATTGGTTATGGCATCAAAATGTTACCCATGTAGTTTTTTTCAAGCTTACATACCTTTTGTTCAACTCACTTCTTGTAATTGTCATCTCACTCAATATATTCTTAAAAACAAAAACTCTATAGCTCATTCTAGCCTTGCTTATTTAACAATATACAAGGCTATGTTGAAATTTCAGGATTGTTGCTTTAAGGATTACTGTGCTGTCAAACTTAAATTTTATTCAACGTATGGAAAAACTAGAGTTTCTTAGCATCATATCCATGTTTGTTGCACCTAAATGGAACTTCTGAGTTTTGTACTGCTTCAGATTTTCATAAATAAAGTGTTTTCTCTCAGGGATAGATTCATTCTTTGTAAATGTAATTGGCTTCCAAGATTTAGTTGACCAACAAAGATGTACTCCTCATGCATCCTCTCCTGACCACCCACTCCCACCCCAAGAAGAAATGCTGATGTCCTTCTTTTGTATTTTCACATACACAAACCCACCGAACAGGACATATTCCTGGGAACTTAATAAACTTAGATTTTGCTATCACGAGGCAGATACCAGATCAATCAAGAAACCTTGTGGTAACTGTCAAATACACTGCTGCTGAGAAAGTAAAATTATACCACCACCTTGAAAAACAGTTTAGTAATTTCTTTAAAATGTAAATGTATGTCTACCATATAACCCAGCAATTCTACACCCAGGTATTTCACCAAGAGAAATGAAAACACATGTCCACACAAATATATAACAATATTATTCAAAGTAACCAAAAAGTGCAGCTATCCATCAATGGATGAGTGGGTTTGAAAAGATTCTCATGCACTAAAAAGGAATGAAGTACTTTTTTTTTTAAATGTATTTTTATTGACTTCAGAGAGGAAAGGAGAGGGAGAGAAACATCAATGAGAAAGAATCATTGATCGGCTGCCTCCTGCACGCCCCCTACTGGGGATCGAGCCTGCAACCCGGGTATGTGCCCTTGACTGGAATCGAACCTGGGACCCTTCAGTCTGCAGACCGATGTTCTATCCACTGAGCAAAACCAGCTAGGGTGGAATGAAGTACTTTTAACATGCTACAACATGGATGAACCTCAAAGACATGCTAAGTGAAAAGAAGCCAGACACAAAAGACCATACGTGATGTGATTCTATTTAAGTGAAATATCCAAAGAAGATAAACCTATTGAGAAAATAGATTAGTAGTGACCAGGGGCTGGAGAGTGACTACAGAGGTGCACTAAGGTTTCTTTTTCGGCTGATGGAAATTTTCTAAAGTTAGCTTGTTGTAAAGACTGCACAATTCTCTAAAATACTAACAATCATTGATTTGTAAATTTAAAACAGGCAAACTTTGTGGCCCCGGCCAGATAGTTCAGTTGGTTACAGCGTCTTCCTCATATGCCAAGGTTGTAGGGTCTATCTCCGGTCAGGGCACATACAAGAGTTAACCAATGAATGCATAAATAAGTAGAACAACAGATTGATGTTTTTTTCCTCTCTCTCAAAATCAATAAGAAAAAAATTTTAGTATTTAAGTATAAATAAAAGAATTAAAAAGTGTATAACATATAAAAATATATATAAACAGACTGCTCTAGCTGGTTTGGCTCAGTGATTAGAACCCAGGCCTGCAGACTGAAGGGTCCCAGGTTCAATTCCGGTGAAGGGCACATGTCCAGGTTGCAGGTCGGTGCTCAGTAGGGGGCGTGCAGGAGGCAGCCAATCAATGATTCTCTCTCATCATTGATGTTTCTATCTCTCCCATCATTGATGTTTCTATCTCTCCCTCTCTCCTCCTCTCTGAAATCAATAAAAATGTTTTAAAAAAAAAATAACATAAACTTTGTTATATAAACTATACCTCAATACAAGCTATTAAAAACAAAGGATAATTACATGAAAATACACAAAATAGATTGTAGGCCAAGATGATGGAACAGCTATTTGTGGCGAGTCAGCATGGCCATGGCATACTCAGCCCCAGGGTGCCTTATGTGCCGGCCAGCTCAGCCAGGTTTGGTGAGCCTGAGTGGAGGCGGTGAAGGATTGAGAAAAGACAAGAGAAGGAAGCTGGGTCTCGGTGGGACACTGTCCTCTCTGATGGAGACCCAGCTTTCTTCTCTTGTCTGTCTTTTCTCAATCCTTCTCCACCCCCTCAGGCTCACCAAACCTGGCTGAGCTGGCGGGGCACATAAGGCACCCTGGGGCTGAGTATGCCATGGCCGTGCCCGCTAGCCACAGCTATTAGCCTTTTCATATGTTGAAACCCCAATTTCCAACATGATGGCACTTGGAGGTAGGACCTTTTGGAGGCAATTAGGTCTTGAGGATTGAGGCCTTGTGTTGGGATTAGTGTCTGTAAAGAAGGGAAAGAGACCATGTGAGGATACAGCCAAGAAGGCAGCTGTCTATAAGCCAAGAAGTGGACACTCACCTGATACCAGATATGTAAGTACTTTGATCTTGGACTTCTCAGCCCTCAGAACTGTGAGAAGTAAATGTATGTTGTTTAAGACACCTGGTCTATAATAATTTGTTATAGCAGCCCGAACAGACTAAGCAGGTCTAAGTATGTCTTTTCTCAGGGACTTCAATAGCACCTTTATCTTAATATTCTTCAGCAGTCTTCCTCAAAGATGGATTAGAAAACAGAAGAAACCTATAAGGAACAGAGTGGTAGTAGGCCATCATCAGTCATCTCAAAGACTCCTTGCTTTGGAAACCATGCAGGAATCGTTATAACCGAAAACAGTTACTTATATAGTATCTATGCATCAGTATAGTAACTGTATTCTCTGAGTTAAGGTACAGTTTAGAACTTGGTTTCCCTCTATATGGTACCTCTTAGGAGGAGCATTTAGCTTTCTCTTAGGGAATACATACCGGCCACTGATGTGATGCCATTAAAGAAATATTTTATTTTGTCTCTGTATCAGCATGGATACTACACTACTACGTAATCTCTATTTAAAAAGTCTTGGGTTAAGCACTGGAGAATTTTCATAGGCAAATTCTTCTGTGTGGGCTGGGTCAGCAAACACTCCAATAAAATCTATTTCCAGGAAGAATGGACCATCCACTTTATCAGCCAGGGTGAATCCAATAGAGGAGATCTAAATTTAAAATAGAGAAATTGATCAAAATCGCATACTAAAATTCCATGAGATGATTACTATAGCTGAGTCTTTATACTACACTATCAGCCCTTAGCAAGTATACCATAGTTTTCATATGCTGTAGCAAATTACGAGGAAATACAGGGCTACTTTTCTTTCCACACTCTACTTCCTTTCCTTTTCCTTTAATGTAGTGCCACTTAAGCTAGTGAGGACAACATGGGTGTCTAATGGAGGTTCTTGAAGCTTTCCTGAACTCAATACTGTTCTCTTATTTTAAAGCTAAAATAAAATGTAGGCATGCTCAAGAGAAGACCATGATGAAATTCTCCAGGATAGGGATTTGGCTCAAAGGATAGGTAGATCTGTGTAAACATCTGTCTGGGTATTACAGGGGGAGGCCTTGAGTAGGAATTTCCATCTTTCATTTGCCAGCCTTCCAAAATGGACTGAATTCATCCTCACCAGAGTTCTGATTCACTAAAGAGAATATAGTTCTGAATGAAAGGAAAACGTTACCTTGTCAAGTAGAAGCTGGAACTGGGCATCCCGGATTCTTCCTTGATTAGAGAAGAAAAATTTGGAGAAAGGAATCTGAAAAAAGAAAACCATTTATTTCATAGCTGAAATGTAAGTAACTGAAGCATTTGTATGTAATTGTAATGATAAAAGAATGATAGTTTAAATTTAATTATAAAATTATTTCATAGATGCAGTTATGACAAGTGGCTAGTCATCTGGATCACAGATATGAAACTAAGAAAATGATAAAATAACCCAATAGAAATATGGGGGTGAAGAGAAACAGGCACACTTGTAAACTGTTAGGAGTGAAAAATTATTAAAACTCTTAGAGGGCAGCTGGCGATTGTGGTAGGATTCTAAGATGGCTCCCAAGACTTCCAACTTCCAGTGTACACGCACCTTCTTTGAGGTATTCGAACACTAATCTCAATGTTGCTATGAAGGAACTTCACAGAAATAAGGTCCTAAATCAGTTGACTTTTTTTATAGGTTATTCTCTGTAGGCCTGACTAAATCATTTGAACCCGTAAAAGGGACTGACTGATAAAAGATTAGAAGCATGAAGGGATTCAATGGGGTGGGGGGATTCTCCACTGCTGGCTTTGAAGATGGAGGCAGCTACATGGAAAGGAGTGCGGGCAGCTTCTAGGAACAGAGAGTGGCCCCTCACTGACAGCCAGTAAAGGAAGGACAGCAGCCCTGCAGTCACAGGAACTGAATTAGCTAACAACCAGGAGGAGCTTGGAAGATTCTTGCCCAGAGCCTCTAGAAAGGAATACAGACCAGCTAACACCTTGAGCACAGCATTATAGGGCCCTGAGCATTGAACCCAGATCTACTGTCTCAACTTATGACCTACAGAACTCTGAGCTAATAAATGTGTTTTTGAAGTTGCTAAGTTTATGGAAGTTTTTTTTATGTAGCAATAGAAAACCAACAGCACTAAAAAAATTTAAAATGTCATAACTGACCTACCAATTTCACATTTAGGAATTTATATTTCAGACAAACTCTGATAAATACATAAAGATATAGTTTTTTCTAACAGCAAAAAAAATAGAGAGAGAGAAGACCTTCACAATATATTAGTCAAAAAGTAAGATATAGATAGCCCTGACTGGTTTGGCTCAGTGGATAGAGCGTCAGCCTGCAGACTGAAGGGTCCCGGGTTCGATTCCGGTCAAGGGCATGTACCTTGGTTGCGGGCACATCCCCACTAGGGGAGTGTGTAGGAGGCAGCTGATCGATGTTTCTCTCTCATCAATGTTTCTAACTCTCTATCCCTTTCCCTTACTCTCTGTAAAAAATCAATAAAATATATTTAAAAAAATGATACAGACAAATCTACAAGTTTTTTTAAATTAATTTTTAAAACGTCTCAAAAACTGTGATAAAATATTCATTATAGCAATTGGTAACACCCCAAATGACTATCAATACAGGACTTATTCAGTCAACTATGAGATATCCACATAACAAAATACAAAAACACACACAAAAAGAATGAAAAATATTCCATGTAGTGATATGGAAGGTCTTCAGGATCTAAATATTAAAAATAGAAACAGAAGATGCACAAACTATGCAATTTTTATTTTTTCAGTTTAAAAAAGGAGAAAATTATATTCCTATTTGCTTATATTTGCATAAACTACAAAGCGCCTGGCTGGTGTGGCTCAGTGATTGAGCATGGACTTATGAACCAGGAGGTCACGGTTCAATTCCAGTCAGGACACATGCTGGAGTTGTGGGCTCGATCTCTCCCTTCCTCTCTAAAATCAATAAAAATATATATTTTTTTTAAAGTTACTGTCCTTACCGGTTTGGCTCAGTGGATAGAGTGTTGGCCTATGGACACAAGGGTCCCAGGTTCGATTCCGGTCAAGGGTATGTATCTTGGTTGTGGGCACATCCCCAGTAGGGAGTGTGCAGGAGGCAGCTGATCGATGTTTCTCTCTCATCGATGTTTCTAACTCTCTATCCCTCTCCCTTCCTCTCTGTAAAAAATCAATAAAATATATATTTTTTAAAAAGTTACTGGATTAGCCCTGGCTGGTTGCTCAGTGGTTAGAGCATTGAGCCTCAGATGAAAGGATCTCGGATTCAATTCCCAGTCAAGGGCACCTATCTCAGTTGCAGGTTCAATCCCCAGCCCATCAGGGCATGTGTGTGAGGCAACCAATCAATGTATCTCATGTCGATGTTTCTCTCTCTCCCTCCCTCTCCCCCATGGCCTCCCTCCCTTCCACTCTCTCTAAATATCAATGGAAAAAATATCATCAGGTAAGGACTAAAAAAAAAAGAAAGTGACGGGGTTAGAGGGTGAGAGGGTGCAACACTAGCTAGAGGGACAGGAAGGCCTCTGTGAGGCAATTTTCGAGCTGAGAGGTGAACGATAGGAAAGAAGCCAGGGAAGATATGAAGGGAAGAGCATACCAGGAGATACACCACAAAGTACAAAGGGTCCCAGATAGAAATGAGCTTGTTGAGTTTGACACACAGAAAAGGGACCAGTGTGGAGGAGTGGAGGTATGAGGGAAGACTGAAAATGAAGACAGGGGTCTGATATCAGAGGCCCAGGGGGCTGTGTTAAGGAGTCTGGGCTTTATTCTCATTGTAAGGGAAAAACTTTTGAAGGGTTTTAAGCATGTGAAAGGTGTAATCTGAGCTATGCTTTAGAAAGCTCATTACTCTGGCTGCTGTGTGGAGAGAGGATTTTAAGGGGGCAAGAGGACAAAGGGAGACCAATAAAGAAGCTGCTGCAAAGCAATCCCAAAGCCTGGACAACGATGACAGTGGAAGAGATGGCTAGAAATGGCGGGCTCTGGGTGTATTCTGGAAGTAGATATGACAGGATTTACTAATAGACTGGATGGGGGTGAGGGAAAAAGGAATCCAGGATAAGCATTAGTTTTAAGTATGAACAAAATGGATACTTTCTTTTGAGTTTATGGATTTAAAACCTTCATGATTTAGAAGACAGGAATGGACACTTGATTTAGTCCTCCCTGAATTTCCACTTATTTTCCTCTGGTTAACATTGTTTATCTTCTCAAAGCTTCTCATTTACAAAATAAGACTGCCTTATACTACCAAGAAATAAAAATTTTGATGATTGTAAAGGATGAAAGTATTTATTACTCTTAAGGGAGCCTTTCTACTAAGCTAGGGACACGATATTAGTAGAGCTGCCCTGAAGAGGTGATAGAGCAGAAACTTAAAAAGAAACATCTGCCCCGCCTGTGTGGCTCAGTGGCCGAGTGTTCACCCATGAACCAGGAGGTCACTGTTCCATTCCCAGTCAGGGCCCATCGATCCCCAGTAGAGGGCATTCAGGAGGCAGCTGGTCGAATCTCTCTCATCATTGATGTTTCTATCTCTCCCTCTCTTCAATCAATAAAAACATATAAAAATATTTTTTTAAAAGAAACGTCTACTTAGGCATAAACCAGAAATGTACCCATGACTTAGCATGTACCTGGCCATATCCTTATCAAAAATATTTCCTGGCCCTAGCTGGTTTTGCTCAGTGGATAGAGCGTCAGCCTGTGGACTCAAGGGTCCCAGGTTCGATTCCGGTCAAGGGCATGTACCTTGGTTGTGGGCACATCCCCAGTAGGAGGTGTGCAGGAGGCAGCTGATTGATGTTTCTTTCTCATCGATGTTTCTAACTCTCTATCCCTCTCCCTTCCTCTCTGTAAAAAATCAATAAAATATATTAAAAAAAATATTTCCTGGTTAGTAAGCTAACATATATACTAATCAAAGAAAAAGTCAATTGTGTAAATCTTGCTCCTTGGTCCTCTCCCTTCTTTCCTTTCCCACACCTTGCAAGAAGGACTAATAAGAAAAAGAAAAACTACAATGTAACCATGATCTCAGAAGATGTACAGTAAAGACCTGGGCTGTTACCTTGACCTCCTGCCAGTAGGGACCACCACGGGTGAACATGAAGTAACTGTACATCTGATTCGTCTTCTGAATTATATCTGTGTCCTCCCTGATATTCACCATCCAAGGCCGACCATCTCCACGGACACGGAGATACAAGGTATTGAACTGAGACCAATCATAAGACTTCTTTCTCTCAAAAGCACCCTAAGGTACAGAAAGGAAAGTTAATTTCACCTCATTTTCCATTATTAGCAAAATGTGAGTTAGCACTTTTTGTAACAACAAAGGGATCCATAATCATTTTTCTTTTTCGGATTCAATTCCCTCACAAGGGAGTAGATAAATCTAGTGATTCCTACTTTAGTACAAAATACCGACACAGTATGTTTCTAAGGTAATGTTCAAGATAGGAATGGCCCAGGACAGTTTATATGGGGCGGGCACTCACCTGTATCACTGAATGGAAAAGAATTACTATTATGTACTTTCTTTCCCTGGTCCTATGGAGCAATGACTCCTGAGTGGGCCATTTAATGACAACTGCCTTCCAATAAATTAGAAAACTATGAAAGAGCTCAAGTTTTAAAATTGATATTTTATAACAATAGTTACCATCTATTGAAAAACTTAAACACTGCTTGCATAAGTTAATCCTAACACCCCTATGAGATAGGTACTATCTTTACACTCCACTTTACGAATGAATAAACTGAGCACTCTAATAAATGATAAATCCAGTACTGTTAATAAATAACTCCAAAATCTGTGTGTTTTTTTTAAATGTGTTTTTATTGATTTCAGAGAGAAGGGAGAAATAGAAACATCAATGAGAGGAAATTATTGATCAGCTGCTTCCTGCATGCCCCCTACTGGGGATCAAGCCCACAACCTGGGCATGTGCCCTGACAGGGAATCAAACCAGTGACCTCTTGGTTCATGGGTTGATGCTTACCCACTAAGCCACACCGGCTGGGCCAAAATCTGTGTTCTTAACCATCTATATCAGCAGTCACCAACCTTTTGGACCTCACAGACCACCAGTGGTGCATGGACCAACGGTTGGCAACCGCTGATCTATATTGTCTCTCTCTTTCAAAGTGGAACTTAGTGTTAATTTCCAAAGGTGCTTATTTATAACAATCTCAGAGGCAATCTGATTTTAAGAATACCAGTGAGCAGAAATGAGCTATTAATTAGTAGCTATATAACTCTAGACAAGTTACTAGATCTCCCCAAGCCTCAGCTTCCTCATGTGTAAAACTGGAATGATCAGCCCTAGCCAGTTTGGCTTAGTGGAACGAGCATCGGCCTACGGACCAGAGGCTACAGAGTTCAATTCTGGTCAAGGGCACATACTTGGTTGCAGGCTCCTCCCCGGCCTGGGCCCTGGTCAGGGCTCGTACAGGAGACAACCAATCAATGTTTCTCTCACATTGATGTTTCTGTCTTTTCTCTCTTTCTTCCACTTTCCCTAAAAATCAATGGAAAAATATCCATTAAAAAAACAACAGCCCTGACCGGTTTGGCTCAGTGGATAGTGTCGGCCTGCAGACTGAAGGGTCCCAGGTTCGAGTCCAGTCAAGGGCATGTACCTTGGTTGCGGGCACATCCCCAGTACAGGGTGTGCACAAGGCAGCTGATCGATGTTTCTAACTCTCTATCCTTCCCCCTTCCTCTCTGTAAAAAATCAATAAAATATATTTTTAAAAAAACAAACTGGAATGATCATACGTTACAATATTATTGTGAGAAATAAAAGGGACAATGTATGTAAACTAATCAGCACAAGGAATGCCAGGTACACTTAATAAATGTTATCATGCCCAGGAACCAAGAGGTTGCCAGTTTGATTCCCGGTCAGGGCACATGCCCAGGTTGTGAGCTCGATCCTCGGGGGTGGGGGTGGGGGGGGGCATGCAGGAGGCAGCCAATCAATGATGTTCTTCTCTCATGGATGTTTCTTTCTCTCTATCCCTCTTCCTTTCTCTCTCACTAAAAAAATCAATAAAAACATATTTTTTAAATGTTATGAACATTTTTCTATTACTCCACAATACATATTTAGCCACAGAATTATTTTCTATTGTAGACTGATCAATTCCATTTTGTGGATTTTCAGGGCCTGAAAAAAAATCTTGGTGTGCACAAGTTGGTGTGCATAATTTGTTGCCTCTGGAAGAATACCTACCTTTCTTTTTCAGCATTATCTGGAGATACGGAACCTAATACTCCTAACATTTGTCTTTTTCCTTAAAGCACAATATCCAAGCAAACATGCAAGGGCTGTGGCCAAGGTCAGACATGGGAATCTGTCCAGAGCAGCCCTGAAACAATACTTGGTCAACAAATTTGTAAAAGCCATAGGCCAGTGGAGAGATAGAAGAACTAACCTACGTCACTTTGGAAAAGTGTTCTGACTAGATACTATAAGGCTAAAGACAAACTATACATAAACACTATATTCTACTTGGTCAAGTTGTCTCACAGAGTTTTGAGTTAAAAATCCTAAAACTGCCCAGCTGGTGTGGCTCAACCATTGAGCATCAAACAATGAACCAAGAGGTCATAGGTTTGATTCCAGTCAGGGCACATGCCAGTTGCGGGCTCCATCCCCAGTAGGGGGTGTGCAAGAGGCAGCCGATCAATGATTCTATCTCATCATTGATGTTTCTATCTCTCTCTCCCTCTCCCTTCCTCTCTGAAATCAACAAAAATATAATTTTAAAAAATCCTGAAACTGCTTTACATGTATATTGGGGTTAAACTAATAAGTAAATGGCCAAAACCGGTTTGGCTCAGTAGATAGAGCGTCGGCCTGCGGACTGAAAGGTCCCAGGTTCGATTCTGGTCAAGGGCATGTACCTGGGTTGCGGGCACATCCCCAGTGGGAGATGTGCAGGAGGCAGCTGATCGATGTTTCTCTCTCATCGATGTTTCTAACTCTCTATCTCTCTCCTTTCCTCTCTGTAAAAAATCAATAAAATATATTAAAAAAAAAAAAACTAATAAGTAAATGGATGGTAAATGGTGGGAGATAGGTTTCTCACTGTTTCAAAGTGAAGTTACAGAAGCAAGAGGGGGAAGGCCAGACTGAACCACTTGGTACTGAATTAGAGAGCATTAGTATGAAATCATATTTAGATTAATATGGCCCTAGCTGGTTTGGCTCAATGGATAGAGCATCAGCTTGCACACTGAAGGGCCCGGGGTTCAATTCCAGTCAAGGGCATGTACTTCGGTTGCAGGCTCCTAGCCCTGGTCTGGGGCATACCGGAGGCAACCAATCAATGTGTCTCTCTCATAGTGGTGTTTCTCTCCATCTCTCCCTCTCCCTTCCACTCTCTAAAAATCAATGGAAAAAATATCCTTGTGTGAGGATTAAAAAAAATTAACATGAATATAGAAATTATAAAATTATAGACATGTATTTGTACAAGTTGGTATGTATATACTTCCTAGCTATGTCCACTTGGATGTCCTAGAAATACTGTCATCCCAGTAACAACAAGCATACTCATTGCCCAGATCTTAGTTTCTAATAACATCCTTCATAAAAAAAAGAAACCAGAGCTCTTTTGAGAAATGGCTTATTCTTGGGTTGGGACAAGGGAAATACAAGATGAGGTAGAACATCTTGTAGAGCCAAAATGTGCTAAAAAACAAAAAACAAAAACAAAAAACCCCAAAGGATGGGGCCCTGGCCAGTGTGGCTCAGTTGGCTGGGCGTCATCCTGTGCACCAGAGTTGCCAGTTCGATTCCCAGTCAGGGCACATGCCCAGGTTTCAGCCTCCATCCCCAATAGAGGGCATGCAGGAGGAAGCCAGTCGATGTTTTGTTCTCACATGGATCTTTCTCTCCCTCTCCCTTCCTCTCTGAAAATCAATAAAAATATTTTTTCAAAAGGATGGGAGCAGATCAAGGGACAGGAGCCAACCTGAAAGAAGTCCCAGTGGCCAAAGCTAGAACAATTTCAGCAACAAAATAAATAACATATTATTGGACTATAACCCAAAGTGTGAGTCCATACTAATAAATAAATATATGTGGTAGAAGAAACAAATCTTTCTTTCTGAAGAATCCCAAAAATACATATAATTTATGTGTACAGTACACTTTTCAGGAGATACAATTTAATCCTACAACCTTCCCATCTTGAAAGTAGGGTACATTTAGTGACTTGCTTCCAAAGAACATGGTATAGAAAGAAGAAAAAAGCTCAAGAGGCATAGCTCAGTGGTAGAGCATCGACCTATGAACCAGGAGGTCACAGTTCGATTCCTGGTCAGGGCATATGCCTGGGTTAGGTGGAGGAGGCAGCAGATCAATGTCGCGCTCTCACATCGATGTTTTTCTCCTTCCTCTCACTCTAAAAATCAATAAACTATTCTTCAAAAAAAAAAAAGAAAGAAAAAGAAGTAACTGAACAATGGAGTAACCCCACAAACACTCCTTTGACCAAGTGATCAAAGTTGACACATCAGTGATGTCATGTTGCTAGCACATACCTTTCTTTTCTTTTAAAAGAAATTATTATTTTTTTTTATTGACTTGAGAAAAAGCAAAACATTGATTTTTATTGCTCCACTTATCTATGCATTCATTGGTTGACTCCTGTTATATGACCAGGGACCAAACCCAAAACTCTGGAGTATTGGGACAATGCTCTAACCAACTGAGCTCTCTGACCAGGCACTGCATGTATCTTTCAGACAATGTAATGAGAAGGGTACTTTAACTTTGTGGCATTCTTCCTAAAAACCCAGAACCCCAGTCTAACCAGGAGAAAAAACCCCAGACCCCAGCTGAATCAGAAAATCCCAAACTGAGGGTCATTATATAAAACTAGAGGCCTGGTGCACAAAATTCATGCAAGGGGCTCAGCGCTCACAGCCCCGGCTGCGTCAGCTGGCCCTCACAGCCCCTCGCAGCCCTGGCTTCATCTGGAAGGTCGTCCAGACAGTCATTCTGCTGTTCAGTCCAATTAGCATATTAGCTCTTTATTATATAGGATATCTAACCAGTATTTCTCAAATCCTCATGAAAAATAAGGAAAGACTAAGAAACTGTCACAGACCAAAGGAGACTAGAGACATGACAACTAGATGTAATGTAAAATCCTGAATGGGATCCTGGAACAGAAGTAGAATATTAGTGGAAAAGCTATTGTAATTCAAATAGTCTGGAATTAGTTAATAGTAATGTACCAATATTGGTTTCTTAGTTATGACAATGTATTATAGTAATGTAAGATGGTAACAATTAGAGAAGCTAGATGAGGGCATTACAGGAACTCTCTACTACTTTGCAATTTTTCTGTAAAACTAAAACTACTCTAAAATTAAGTTTACTTTAATTAAAATAAATAAAAAGCCACATACTGATCCTACATCCACTCTAAGGAATCCCTGGCTATTTCAGGGTCTGTGGTCTATGTTAGAGGAGATGCAAACCTCTCCAGATCATTGTTCAGTTGTCTAACCTCTCAGGCTCCTTAACACATTAAGTGCCAGGTCAGTCCCCGGCGACTGAAGCAGAAAGGAAGACAAAACAGGCTTGGCGCTTAATGTGTTAAACGTAAGAACGCACCACTCTGGACCAAAGTGATGCCCAGAAAGAAGCAGCCCCGCCTCAGGAGCCGCTTCCCCTTGTGCTTCAGCTTGTGGCCAGGAGTTACACAACCCCAGACAAGAGGAGGTGCCAGGTGTTTTCATTTACAGAAACTCTCAGCTACAGTTCGTGCTACAGTGTCACCCCAGTTCACCAGAAAACTCAAGCTCCTGGGCCTGACCTACCCTTGGAATCCTGGATATCATTGCACAGTATCCGCTCTGACTATTCTCCCCATCCTGAGGCGCCGCGGAGCTCAGAGTTCCATACAGCAGTGCACTCTGGTTATTCTTGCCCATTTTCAGGAACACTTCACTTTTGCCTCCAATTGTCTTATCCGAAGTCACTATCCACTTGTCCAAATCTTCTTTTCCACGGAACTGCCAGACAACTCTGGCTTGTTCCAGAATGATCTCCTGCAGAGGGCGGCCTTCAGGCCCTATCCAATGATTCACAATCTCATCCTTCAAACGCCTAAAATGTTCCTTGATTTCATCTTTAATTGCTTTATCAAAACTAACTTCAGGCTTCTCCTCAGGAGAAGGTATATCCAAAGCAACTTCTCTCTGATCTTCTTGCAAACCCCCTGCAGCGGTCCTCTGAGTGGAAGCTTTGCCAGGAGTAGCCACTGGTTTCTGAAGACTACTGGAACAATAGTCTGCAGAGCGGGTACTCAAAAATGGACATGCGGCAACACTTGGCTTTAGGCCTTTTCTGAGAATGTAAGAGCCATTCAGCAATTTGTGAACCAGAGCCATGGTAAGAACAAGTCGAAACTTAAATTTCTCCCTGGGCTACCAGAGAAAGAAGCTTCAGCTAATAGCCCAATTCCACCTATAAAAGAAGAGACATCGAAGAGTTACAAGTGTAGCAAAAAATATATCACGATTTCAAATTCAACAGAGATCATGTATTGTGAAATTCATGAATTTATTTTCTAACTCTACAAACATTTATCCAGGACGTATGACAAGAATACTGTTTGCACTATACATAATGCATCCAGCTAACTTGTGAAAAAAATACCAAAATAAATATAAACACAGAGCCCTTCGTGGAGTTTATGATTAATCGACCCCAAAATAATTCAAGTATGTGTTTCAAAAGATTGTGTTCATTTTAAAACAAATTTTTATGCTGATTTTGTGCTTTTATTGTTTTTCTGGTTTTGTTTTGTTTGTTTTTTGGCAACTCCACCAGGACTAGATTTTTAAAGAAATAATTGGTTTCTAGAATAAAACATTCAACTCATTCGCTCCAGGACCTAAGCTAATTGACATGTTAGTCTCTTTAACCCTTTCAGTTAGCACTTCATAAAAAGAAGGACTTACAGCCCCGGCCACAGAGCTCAGTTGGTTGGAGCATCATCCTGTATACCAAAAGGTTGCAGGTTCAATTCCCGGGTGGGGCACCTACGGGAGGTAACCAATCAATGTTTCCTTCTCACATCAATGTCTTTTCTCTCTCTCAAATATCAGTGATGCCCTAGCCAGTTTGGCTCAGTGGATTGAGCACTGGCCTGTGGACTGAAGGGTCCTGGGTTCAATTCTGGATTGCGGGCTCATCCGCAGTGGGGGGCGTGCAGGAGGCAGCTGATCCATGATTCTCTCATCATTGATGTTTCTCTCCCTCTCCCTCTCCCTTTCCCTTCCTCTCTGAAGTCAATAAAAAAAAAATATTTTAAAAAATCAGCCGAAACCGGTTTGGCTCAGTGGATAGAGCGTCGGCTTGTGGACTGAGGGGTCCCAGGTTCGATTCCGGTCAGGGGCATGTGCCTGGGTTGCGGGCACATCCCCCGGTGGGAGATGTGCAGGAGGCAGCTGATCGATGTTCCTCTCTCATCAATGTTTCTGACTCTCTGTCTCTCTCCCTTCCTCTCTGTGAAAAATCAATAAAATATATTTAAAAAAAAAAAGATAAAAAATCAGTAACAAAAAATATATCCTCATATGAAGATTTAAAAAGAAAATAAAAGAGGGATTTAGAGTGTGCATTGAATATGGAATCAGAAAACTTGGGACTTGCCCAGCTGGTGTGGCTCAGTGGTTGAGCATCAACCCATGAACCAAGAGATCAGAGGTTTGATTCCAGGTCAGGGCACATGCCTGGGTTGTGCGCTTGATCCCCAGTAAGAGGCGTGCAGGAGGCAGCTAATCGATGATTCTCTCTCATCATTGATGTTTCTATTTCCTCTCTCCCTCTCCCTTCCTTTCTTTCAAATCAATAAAAACATCTTTAAAAAAGCGAACTCCAGGTAAGATTTTTTTAAAAATATATTTTATTGATTTTACAGAGAGAGGAATAGAGAGTTAGAAACATCAATCAGCTGCCTCCTGCACGCCCCCTACTGGGGATGTGTCTGCAACCAAGGTACATGCCCTTGACCAGAATCGAACCTGGGACCCTTGAGTCCACAGGCCGACACTCTATCCACTGAGCCAAACCGGTTAGGGCTTCAGGTAAGATATTTAAAAAAAAAAAAAGAAAAGAAAACTTTGACTTGACACCTGGCCTTGCCCTCTTATTAGGTTGTAAGTATTGTAAATATTGGCAATTTCGTATGGCGAAACCTACTAACGCTGTTTACCCTCAGGTAAACCAGTTGACCTTCGGAGGTCTCCATTTCCTTGGGGATAACAGTTCCCTTACCTACCTTAAGGGATTTTTCTGAAGACCAGGTGGAATGATGGCTATAAGAAGGGTCTCTGATCCAGTAAGTCTATCAGGATCTCCAAGATTCTTCATATCTAACAAGATCCTAGTCCAAGGCTCACACTGAGTAACAAGGCTTTGACTATCAGTCACTATGTGAGGTCCTCAAAGACAGAAATAAACAGTAACACTAATACTATCACATTTAAACACCATTCTCAATATGTTCAAGCAACCTTGACGTATGCACATGTGACTTCTGTAAGACAAGGCAGGTAGATATTTCCTTTCTCAGGGAAACAAGACACCAACCGATGAAGCAGCTTGCCGAAGCTCACAATGTCAATCGGTATGGAATCTCCAACTCGTGTGCTGGCCTGAGATCTTTCCATTTGCTGCTGCTGCCTCTCTGTATGTATAGCATTACCAATATAAATCACTCCAGAAAAACAACAACCTTGCTCTTTGCAACAACATTTCTTACGTGCTGGCAGGAAGTGCTGCCAGAACCAGGAAGACCGCACGGTCCCCTCTCCTACCTGCTCCAGCTACAGGACCATATGTGCGAACATTACAAGTATAAAAACGTACAGAGGTCCTCTCCCTCCCAGGAGGACACCAGTGTGGTTCCCTTCCCCTCAGGCACGCATCTCCTAACTCTAAGGGATACCCCCCCCCACCCCGCGGGGAGACTTGCAACCAGGGGAGCAATGGGCAGCAGCACCTCACGGCGGGCTGACCCCCTAAACCTGTCCCCAAGGCCCTCTTTTAGCCGACTCTGCAGGGAGCGCAGCAGCCCTGCCCGGGCTCACTTCTTGCCCATAGGTCTCTAGAGAGCAAAAGCAGGCCCCTCCAGTCCCTCTATTGTTTCTTCTGTCCTAAGCCTTCCTGTCTCACTGTCCCCAGCTTTAATAAACCTCTCACAATAAAAAGTACTGGGCTTTGCCAGAACCGGTTTGGCTCAGTGGATAGAGCGTCGGCCTGCGGACTCAAGGGTCCCCGGTTCGATTCCGGTCAAGGGCGTGTACCTTGGTTGCGGGCACATCCCCAGTGGGGGGCGTGCAGGAAAGTACTGGGCTTTGGAGACAACCCCCACAGTCGGTTGTCTCCAAAATATTTTTAAAAAGTATAATATATTTGGGTGGGGGAGAGGAGGGAATAAAAGTCTTAAAGTCTAGCATAGGATGATGGGATGATGAGTAATAGTCACCCTGTTTCCCAAACCCTCGGTAGTGTTGCTAAGTCTCTAATACAACTGTAATTATAAACGTTCGTTTCATATTTTTACCAATAAAGTCAAACCCGTTAACGGATGATCCCAGACTGAAGGCCGTGGCTTTTGCCGCAGCTGAATGGAGCAGTCTTTAGAAAGACTGTGTATCTAGGAGGGTTTACCATGTGCCAGAAACTGTTCTAAGTGTATTTCCATCGGCTCCTCACAGCAACTCCGGGAGAGCGACTATTGTTATTATCGAGGTGAGACCCCGGAGGTTCCAAGATTCAACTCCCCGAGGTCATTACAGCTACTAGGTAGCAACACTAACTCTAGAGCCCTGGCAATAAGCTCCCAATCCGGTCGGGGTGTGGTCCCCTCAGCCCTCACCTGCTAGGCTGTGTCGCCCTCGCACGTCCGGGACACGCGATCGCCCAGCAGAGGCCCACTCGCCCTCCCCACCGGGGTTCACGAGTGGCCTCTGCCCGGGTCCCCGGCTTTTCCCGACCGGGCACTCCACTTTCCGGTGTAGGTCCAGCTGCTTTTACGACCCGACGCCAAACTAGGCGTTTTGACACTAGAGTTCCGGTCCGATGCGGAGGCCTAGGACTAGTAACCAAGATCCCTAAGCCAGTCGACCCGAGGCTTTTGGTCTCTACTCGCTTTCCAAAAAGCCCGGTTTCTACCACTCCTGTTCTTTTCTGTCCCATGTGAGAGAAAGGAGAGAACTTAGACAAACTATTCGTCTTTTCCTGCATCCCATCTTCAGGCTGCAAACTCCATCCCGCATCTTTCAAATCGGACCCTTGTGTTGCTAACGTTCCTTCGCCCGGAGGCGCCAGGGTCCCCTCGCGCCCCACGGTGTCCCCGCGCCCCAGCCGCCGGAGAGCTGTGACCTCAGAGACCTGGTTCTACTGGAATTGCCCCGCGGATTGGGAGACCCAGCACGCACCTGGGCAGCAAACCGTTGTGCCCGCCATTTCCCTGCCCCGCCCCGTGGGGTCGCCCACTCCACAAGGCTTCTAGACCTTGTGCACACTTTTATTTAAGCGCTTTGAACATTGTATCTTAATTGTTCTTTTACTTCTCAGGCCCTCCAACACGCGGTGAACTTGTTGGTCCAGACCTGTCTCCAGCACCTAGTATAGTGCTAGAAGGAATTAAGGGCTCAGCTTGAATCGGAAAGAAGTGTAACCCCTGGAAGTCAACACCATTCCCCTCCAGGCTTCAGAAAATAAAATTGCTTTTTCCAAGTTTCTTCCATTACTCATTTCCACGCCACCAGCTCTTCCTTCTTGAAATTCTGCTTTGACTTCTCTAGTCTCTACACTTGCCTAGTTCTCCTACCTCCTCCATCCTTCCCCAGCTGCCTCCTTCACTGACTCTTCTCTTCCCACAACCTTGAATGGGGTTGTCTCCAAAGCCCAGACTGCACCTTCCCCTTTTCTAGCTTCAGATATGAATTATCTAAAGAGATGTGAGCATCTCTTTCCCTACACCCTAGTAAACATTTTCAACCTCTCCATAGCAGTTCCGGATACTAGTACACCACTAGCATCTCAAATTCAGTATGTCTAAAATTGAATTAGCCCAGCTGGCATGGCTCAGTGCTTGTGCATCCACCTATGAACCAGGAGGTCATGGTTCAATTCCCAGCCGGGACACATGCCTGGGTTGTGGGCTCCATCCCCAGTAGGGGGTATGCAGGAGGCAGCCGATCAATGATTCTCTCTCTCATCATTGATGTTTCTATCTCTCCCTCTCCCTTCCTCTCTGAAATCAATAAAAATATTTTTTAATATATTTTATTGATTTTTTACAGAGAGGAAGGGAGAGAGATAGAGAGTAAGAAACATCGATGGGAGAGAAACATCAATCAGCTGCCTCCTGCACATCTCCCACTGGGGATGTGCTCGCAACCCAGGTACATGCCCTTGACCGGAATCGAACCTGGGACCTTTCAGTCCGCAGGCCGACGCTCTATCCACTGAGCCAAACCGGTTTCGGCAATAAAAATATTTTTAAAAAATAAAATAAAATTGAATTACCCATATTAACATCCTTCTAAACTGGAAATCTTTGGCTATTCTTGGCTTCTCTCCTTAAGACCTCCTCTTGGGGAGCTGAGGCCTGGGCCCAGTATCCTCCTAGAAGGTTGGGTCCCTTCCCCAGACTTGGGGTGGGGGCTCTGCCAGCACCAACACCACCCTTGCCCCAAGTCTTTTAACCTGGGTGTTAACATTTTAGAGACCCCTCAGGAGTTCTGGCCACCAACTAACTGCTCCCTCCCCAGCCAGGACCTCTTGGCAAGACCATAACTACAGTAGTGATGTTTGTACAACCAAAGACTCTATTTTTTGTTTTAAGGAAAATAAAATTGACCACGTTAAAAAAAAGGGGGCCTCCTCTCACTAACCCTAAATGCTATTGAACTCTCTTTGCTGTCTTTTATCTTTGGCTCCTTCTTTCCAAACCCAGTGAGAAACCTGGATTAGTTACTGCTCTTATACAACTTACATTCAGCCTATTGACTGCCCTACTCTGGACGCAACAGTTTGTCTATTTCCATTTTTAAATGTGGCACCCAGAGCTGGACACCATATTCCTTTGGCCTCCAGATGTGCCACTGCATACATTCTAAACCCTCCATAATATCCTACTCCATCTATAAGACTCATATTTATCCTCAATTTCTTATCCAAGCTAGAATCTGCCTAAACCATACTCATTCCTTCTCATAATAGAATTAATATTTTCTCTGCTCAGCATTTTTAAAAAATATATTTTATTGATTTTTTACAGAGAGGAAGGGAGAGGGATAGAGAGTTAGAAACATCCATCAGCTGCCTCCTGCACACCCCCTACTGGGAATGTGCCCGCAGTGCACAGTCCGACACTCTATCCACTGAGCCAAACTGGTTAGGGCTCTGCTCAGCATTCTTCCCTCTTCTGCATCCCATAAGTTTGGTCTCAGGTGTTTACATGACTCCTCTCACTTCAGCTGACTGGTCCAGTGATGAGCACCTGGTCTGCACTGGGCCAATCAGTTTATTCCCAGGAATTTTCTGAACGAAAACTGGTGGCTCTTTTATATCTGGTGGCTCTTGTGGAGCTCCTGCTAATATTGGGAAGAAAACTGGTTTGCAACAAGATAAAATGAAGGTGCTGAGAGAGATGGGAATAGGAGGATAAAAGAAGGCTCAGTCAGCATTTATTTTCCCAGTTCTAATTGTTCCCAAGGTCCAGTTGCAGCATCTTGCCAAGGCTTGGTTATTGGGCCTTTCCTTGACTTTCAAGCACCAATGAATTCCTTTTGCCTAAATTAATCTGAATTTGGTTTCTATCACTTGCAACCAATAGGTCCTCATTGATACATTGACTGCAACTATTCAGAACACAACTTAAATCCCATGTTCTCCTTAAAAACTTTCCCTAATGTGTCCATGTCCTAATGATTGCTCTCCTGGCATCCTATAATATTTATTTTTTATGTTATATACACTGACACTTAATTACGTTCAAATGAAAACTAGATTATAAGCTTGACTGCACTGCTCATTCATTGTTTTATATACAAGACTTTTCAACAGAAGGGTAAAAACCTTGAAGGTAGTGATTTTTGTCATAGACATTAAAATATGTCTTCTACAGTAACCTGCACAAATTTACACACAGAGTAGTTACTGCCTCAAGAGGTCAAAGGACAAATTTCGCCGAAACCGGTTTGGCTCAGTGGATAGAGCGTCGGCCTGCGGACTGAAAGGTCCCAGGTTCGATTCCGGTCAAGGGCATGTACCTGGGTTGCGGGCATATCCCCAGTGAGAGATGTGCAGGAGGCAGCTGATCGATGTTTCTCTCTCATCGATGTTTCTAACTCTCTATCCCTCTCCCTTCCTCTCTGTAAAAAATCAATAAAATATATTTTTTTTTAAAAAAAAAAGGACAAATTTCATGAAAACCTTTAAGAAGGGCTGCAGTAACACAGGCCAGTAAAAAAATATTGCAATAGTTAAAGCAAGAGGCAAATTATTCAGTAATTTCATATCTTGATGGAGTCGCTTCAGAGTTTAAAGACAATCAGGGCATGATCCAGGCAAAGGAAATACATTATTTTAGAAAAGGAAATGACCTTGTGGGAATTTGGGGTCATGGTGGTATCACTATAGATCCAGGGTTAGTTCTCTGCCCTGCTGATCCAGGAACTTGTTTACTCAAGAGGATTACTTCTTGCCAAGCAACTTCACAGGAAGACAAATGACAAACCAGAATGACCATTTATTCATCTACAACAAAAAAAATGGGCCTGATGTGAGAATTGAGGCCATCTACCTGGGACAGTCCCTCCTGATGGGGAAGCCCACCTTGCAGTCCAGACGGACTAGCAGGTGAGGAGGGTCCTCTAATTAGAAAGAGCTGGCAGTGTTCAAAGGGACTTTCCATTAAACAAAATGAATTGTCTACCCTTCCTTTGGGGATATTTCTATCTGCAGCTCTGATGCCAAGCTTTTTGTGATGTCATTTTAATAAATATCTAGACACACACACATAAAGCCAGCCTTGGCCTATGTGGCTCAGATGATTGGGTGTCCTCCATCCCATGCACCGAAAGACTACCGGTTTGATTCCCAGTCATTTGATAGGTATGCATTTCTTCCACTTTCATTCCCTTCCACAGTTGTGAATCTCAGGGACACTCCCTGATAAGCATCCTACACACTAAACTCTATCTCAGAGTCTACTTTTTGGAGAACCCAACTTGCAACAGTTGGTGCTAGAAGTGGTCCAAGAAGCAGGCAATAAAATAATGTTTAGAAGTTGGGTTACCTACCACACAGCTGGCAACAAAGATCTGGTGGTCCAATTGTTAAATATTTATTTATCGGTGAATAGGGATAGTATGCTGGTGGGATGTATCAGGCATTTAAAAAATATGAGAGGACATCTACACTAATAAAAGAGAAACATGGTAATTGGCGTATGACCGCTACCCTTTTCATTGGCTAATCAGCGAGATATGCAAATTAACTGTCAGCCAAGATGGCGGCCGGCAGCCAGGCAGCTTGAAACTAACATGAGGCTTGCTTGCCTCAGTGACGGAGGATCGTTGGAGGAAACCAATGTTCCCCGCCTGGGGCTGCAGGCCTCTGAGCCGGCAGTTTAAGAAACATTGTAACAAATACCTCCGGACTTCAGCCAGCAGATTCGCAACACTGTAAGCAAAGGCCAGAAACCTACTTTCAGCCGAGGCCTAAGAGCTGGAGCCAAGCCTCAAGCTAAAGCTGGCCCAGAATAAAAAAAAAAAGGAAAAAAGGAGCGGTTGGGAACTTCAGTCACCCCCAGCCTGAAAACAGCCCTCAGCCCCTCACCCAGACTGGCCAGGCACCCCAGTGGGGACCCCCACCCTGATCCAGGACACCCTTCAGGGCAAACCAGCCGGCCACACCCATGCACCAGGCTTCTACCCTATATAGTAAAAGGGTAATATGCCTCCCAGCACCGGGATCAGCGGAGCCGCGAGGCCTCCCGGCACCGGGATCAGCGTGACAGGGGGCAGCACCCAAACACCCTGATCGGCCCTGCTCTGTGTGTGACAGGGTGCGGCACCCCAACCCCCCCCCTCCCAGGCCCTGCTCTGTGTGTGACGGGGTAGAGCCATAACCTCCCCATCGGCCCTGCCCTGAGTGTGAGAGTGGCGGCGCCCCAACCCCCTGATCGGCCCTGCTCTGTGGGTGATAGAGGGCGGTGCCCCAACCCACTGATCCACCCTGCTCTGTGTGTGACAAGGGACGGCGCCCCAACTCCCCTATCGGGGCTACTCTGTGAGTGACAGGGGGGAGATCCGCAATCCGCTGATGGGCCCTGCTCTGTGTGTGACAGGGGGTCATGCCACAACCTCCCCATCGACCCTGCCTTGAGTGTGACAGGGGGCGGTGCCCAAACCCCCCAATCGGCCCTGCTCTGAGCCAGACCAGGGGCTGCACCTAGGGATTGGGCCTGCCCTCTGCCACCTGGGAGCAGGCCTAAGCCAGCAGGTCGTTATCTCCCGAGGGGTCCCAGACTGCGAGAGGGCACAGGCTGGGCTGAGGGACGCCCCCCTTCCCCCCGAGTGCACAAATTTTTGTGCACCGGGACTCTAGTCCTAGCTAATAAAAGAGAAACATGGTAATTGACGTATGACCGCTACCCTTCCCATTGGCTAATCAGGGAGATATGCAAATTAACTGCCAGCCAAGATGGCGACCGGCAGCCAGGCAGCTTAAAACTAACATGAGGCTTGCTTGCTTCAGTGACGGAGGACTCCAACGTTCCCCGCCTGCCTTGCCGGCCTCTGAGCCTGCAGTTTAAAAAACATTGTAACAAATATAGAAGCTAAACAAAACCCCAGAAACCTGCTTTCAGCGACCCGGGATCTCAGAGCTGGAATTGATACAGAGTTTCGATTATAGAACGTAAACAAACCAGATACCTGCTTTCAGCAGCAGTTGCCTAAGAGCTGGAGCCTCAGAGCTAAAGCTGGCCCAGAATAAAAAAAAAGAAAAGAAAAATCGGAGCAGTTGGGAGCTTCAGTCCCAGCCTGAAAAAAGCCCTCAGCCCCTCACCCAGACTGGCCAGGCACCCCAGTGGGGACCCCCACTCTGATCCAGGACACCCTTCAGGGCAAACCAGCCGGCCCCCACACGTGCACCAGGCCTTTATCCTATATAGTAAAAGGGTAATATGCCTCCCAGCACCGGGATCAGCGGAGCCACAAGGCCTCCCGGCACTGGGATCAGTGTGACAGGGGGTAACGCCCAAACCCCCTGACCGCCCTGCAGCTCTGTGTGTGACAGGGGGCGGGGCCACAACCTCCCTATCTGCCCTGCTCTGTTCCTGACAGGGGAAGGCGCCCCAACCCCCTGATCAGCCCTGCTCTGTGCCTGATGGGGGGAGCTCCCCAACCCCCTGATCGCCCTGCGGCTCTCTGTGTGACAGGGTGCGGCGCCCCAACCCCCCCCCCCTCCCAGGCCCTGCTCTGTGTGTGACGGGGTAGAGCCATAACCTCCCCATCGGCCCTGCCCTGAGTGTGAGAGTGGCGGCGCCCCAACCCCCTGATCAGCCCTGCTCTGTGGATGATAGAGGGTGGCGCCCCAACCCCCTGATCCACCCTGCTCTGTGTGTGACAGGGGGCGGTGCCCCAACCCCCCAATCGGCCCTGCTCTGAGCCAGACCAGGGGCTGCACCTAGGGATTAGGCCTGCCCTCTGCCACCTGGGAGCAGGCCTAAGCCAGCAGGTCGTTATCTCCCGAGGGGTCCCAGACTGCGAGAGGGCACAGGCTGGGCTGAGGGACACCCCCCTTCCCCCCGAGTGCACAAATTTTTGTGCACCGGGCCTCTAGTTCTATATAATAAAAGCCTAATATGCAAATTTTCCCCTCCCAGGAGTTCAACCACTTGCTAGGCGCTGACCACCAGGAGGCAGCGCAGAACATGGCAGGTGTTGGAGGTGCTGACAGCCATGGGCAGTGGAGGCACTGCTGGCCCTGATGGACCCTACAAGAGCGGGACCACTGTGGGAAGGTGGAGGAGGTGAGCAGGCAGCACCAGGCCAAGGCAGGTGTGAGAGGGGGCCCGATTGCCATGCTGATAGCCCTGCAGACAGTGACCAGTGGTGGCGGAGGGGGTGAGGGGGCAGTGCTGCCACCCGGCTCCCAGGCACTGAGGGGGTGGGGCCCTGGCCCTGATCTATCACCCCTCAGGCCAGATGATGGAGCAGGTGAGGGAGTAATGCCAGGCTAAGGTGGGGTACCAGGCGGGGCTGTGGGGCTGTGAAGCTGGGGCACGAGCTGGGGCCCAATCTCCACAGGCCACTCCAAGGGACCCCATTTGTGCATGAATTCATGCATCAGGCCTCTAGTAGTAACTATAATATGGAATTCGTCCACTGTTACTGAAAGTCAAGTATGAAAGCCAGAGGGTCCCCTTAATAGCATATGAAGAGGGGTTCAACACCCACAGTGGGAGGCAGGAAAAGCTGAGGCCCAGGATAATCATCAGAGTAGTCTGAACTCTAGTAAGATTATACTCCCAAGCCAGGCAGGTCAGCTAAGCCAAGACCAAGGCCCTAGTAATGCGACCATGACATTTGGGATGGGGCTATCTGATTGATGCCACTGAAGATCTTGAATTCTTACTTTCCTGAATCCTCAAAACCTGAAGAAAAGCCTCAACATCTAGAAATTTCCTCTTGCTACCAGACAGTGAAGAGGCCTGTACCCTGTAAGGCTGCCTGTGCCCTCCTCAACATATGCCCTTACCGTCCTCCTGGACACAGGCCAATTACTAGGATTAAAACACTACTTAACCCAGTGGGGGACATACTGGACCAGATGAGGGAGAAAAGGGACTATACCACTAAGGAGTTGCAAGAACTAGCTAAGCATGTAATGGCAACAGTTGGGAGAAGAGCAAGACACTGGATTCTGAGGGTGCTTGATCAAGGGGACCAGAAGGTAAAATTGGATTAGGGAGAGTTTACTGATTTGGAAGCATTCTCCTGAGATACAGGACTTATCACTTTGGCAAGGACCTCGGGAAATGGTGTAAATTTACTACTAGAGTGGCTCTGAGAAGCATGGAAAACTGTATAGTCCACATGAGCTTCAAAACAAAGGATCATGTCCTGCTGGTGTGCTCAGTGGTTGAGCATCGACCTATGAACCAGGAGTTCCTGGTTTGATTCCTAGTCAGGGCATATGCCCGGGTTGCAGGCTCCATCCCCAGTAGGGGGCATGCAGGAGGCAGCCGCTCACTGGTTCTCTCTCATCATTGATGTGTCTCTTTCTACCTCTCCCTTACTCTCTGAAATCAATAAAAATATATCTTAAAAAAAAAACCCAAAAAGCTGAAAAGTAAGCACAACAAACTGGATGTACTATCTAAGGTCAGAAATCCCACCAAATGATTATGTTCCATGGGAAGACAAAAAGGATACTCCGTTTACCAAGGCCATAAGGAATGTGATAATAACAGGTGCACCAGTATCACTATAAGTCAGTGGTTCTCAACCTTGGCCGCACATTAGAATCACCTGGGAATCTTTTTAAAATCCTGACTTCTGGGCCTCATCCTCCGGAAATTCTATTTCATTGTTATGGGGTGGGGCTACAACATTAGTAACAAAGAAACAGAATTTCCAGAGGATGAGGCCCAGAAATCAGGGTTTTAAAAAGATTCCCAGGTGATTCTAATGTGCAGCCAAGGTTGAAAACCACTGCTATAAGTTTAATGGTACTTCACCTATACAGCAGTAGGTGAGGCTGTTATAAAACTCAGGCAGTAACAATGGGGTGATAGGATTTTGAAACAAGAGGCCAGGTGGCAGCACTTAACTGCCAGAAGCCAGGTAGATGCAATTATGAGCAGAAAGGTCAGAGTTATAGCCAAGAAGGCCTGACCCTCAGAGAATTATGGAAATGGCTAACAGAACACAATAAACATCCCCATTGTCAAAATAGATGGGAAGCCAACAAGGGTACTCCTAAGCTTTCAATCAGAAGGGTGATAAGAGGGCTGAGGGCAGTTGTCCCAATAAAAAGTGACCATCCTTGGCCAAATTTCGGATCTGAGCAAGTTTTTAGACCCTGAACACATTAAGAGATGGTTGGGCCCTAGCCGGTTTGTCTCAGTGGATAGACTGAAGGGTCCCAGGTTCAATTGCCTCAAGGCCACATACCTGGGTTGCAGGCTCCTCCCTGGTCCCAGCTGGGCCCTGGTCAGGGCACATGCTGGAGGCAACCAATTGATGTGCTTCTCTCACATAGATATTTCTGTCTTTCCCTCTTTCCTCCACTCTCTCTAAAAATCAATGGAAAAATATCCTCGGGTGATTAAAAAAAACAAAAGATATGGTTGGGCCACTAAAAGGAGAATTCCACCTCACAGAAGGGCACCAGGCTTCAGGCTGGCTAGAAATGGAGAAGCTGGCCTGGTCATTTTGGGTCATCTTGTCCATGGTCGCAGTTCCAAGGATATGCTGGGGGTAGGAAGTCTAGGGGTTACATCTTAGTACAACTCCTTTGGAAAAAAGCGGTAGCTGAGCCTTATTGTTTTTTTCTACCTGAATCCTGAACACCTTTTTAAGCTAACTGGTAGCAAATTGGACATCTAGTTCCAGGGATGTCTCTATGTATGACATATTTTTTTATTACTATTTTTAAGGTAGGTACATTTGTGATATGTACTGCAAACCTGCTGGAGAAAATAAAATTTAGACAGAAAAGGGGGCCAAAGACCAAGAATTCATCAGCCTGCCTCTGCCCAGTAATGCCTAGGTGTTCGAGACGCCAAATGTTGGGGTCCAAATGTTGGGGTCCAGCCCCAGCAGGTCCAGGGGTTCCCAAAGGTGTGGACGGAGTCGGCGAAGAAGGAATGCAGGACACAGAGACAGCATTCAGTTGATCAGCATAGCCAGGTTCTCTCTTTATTGTCCTGTTACATCTGTATTTATACCATTTGATCCTATAAGCATGCCTCTATAATCACATCATGGTATGTTTTGGGTAACCTTCTACAGTTTCTTGTTTCATTTCCATAGTTTCTCATCTGACCTTTGCCAAAAATCCTGTCTCTATCTAGTTCTGTTGATTTTGTCTAGGTTAATCTCTGTGTTCCATTATAAGGACTATTCCAAGGTCACTATTCTACTGCTCTACTGATAAGCTACAAGGAAGTGACTGAAGGAGAATCTCCTACCCAGTAAAGGTTATGTCCTCCCAGCCACGCTGCTTGCCTTTCCTGGGACTGCCCTGTGTCAGTGGGTCTCCAGGGGTATAGGCTTTGGTGCTTTCCCTGGTAGGCAGACCTCTGGGGATGTGGCCCAACAAGTCCCAAATTTATTGCCAACAGTCTTAGTCCAAGTTCTTCATAAGCAGTACATGGTATTTCTGTAACACGGGGGGGTTTTACTGATTTATTCTCTTCCTTAGTCCTGTTAATCCCTAACTCCAGGGAAAAATCCCCACCTGGGGAAACAACCTTTCTCAGGGAGGTGGTCCTGGTTGTAACACATACTGCTAAAAAAAGGGGGAGCAAACGTATTAAGAACAGTATGCCGTATATGCCAGGTACCTTGAAACATAAGCTGTGCAGATGTTTCTTCCCTGCAGCGACTGTGTCAAGCAACAAGGATGGACCAGCCTCCGGCAGCTAGGGAAATCTGTGGTCTGATTCCCAAGTTCACTACCAGAATAATGAATTAATGGACTCCAAAAAGTTTTCAGAAGATGTCAAGTTGTTTGTTATTGTTTATGCTCCCTACTCTATATGCCAAATCCCACAAAGAAAGGACTTCTGGAGCTGCCCTTTTAATCAGCTGACCTCAAACTCAACAGGCATGAAACTGAACTTATTTCCCATTAACACCAGTTTCTGAAACCTCCTCCCACATGTGTTGCTTATCTTGATGATGGGCACACGGACCACCAGCTTCCTATGCCAGAGCCTGCATGTCATTTATGTCTGCGACCTCACTTTACTCCTTTCCCAGCTAATCTCCAAGACCTGGTAATTCCGACTTCCAAATTATCCGTCCATTTCTACTGCTCTTTCCTTCGTTTAGGACACCATCATCCCTTGCTAAAATGATACCAACAGCCTATATGTTCTCCCTGCCTTCTAGCGCACTCACCACACTGGGGAAGCAGAGTAATCTTTTTAAAACACAAATCGAATAACGTCATTCTTCTGTTTAAATCTTCCAATACTTACTAATACAGCTTATCAGACTCTGCACGTGGCCGCTGTGTCCTTCCTCCGCCTTATTCCCACACTCCCTGCCACCTGCTCGGCCATAATACACTTTCAGTTCCCTGAACCCAGCTTTTTCTATTATCACGGCTTTTGCCCACGCGGTTCTCTGCTAAGCACACCCTTCCCTCTACGGTTGTTGTGGGTAACTCAGATGCATCCTCCAGGTCCCAGCTCAGCTGTCACTTGCACAGCCTAGGCAGGAAAGCTTCATTCCCCAACGGGTGCCCTCGGCAGAGTCCGGGAGACGCGTGCCTCCCCGAAGGGCAGCCCTTGACGTCGCCCTCGCCACTTCATCAGTGTCGGACAGTTGAAAGGCTCCTCAGAGAGGGCCCAGATGCTTGGCGGCTCCAGTCCACGACAGGTAGGCAGCCCATCAAGCTTGAGCCCGCAGCGGAAACACACCCAGGACTTCCAAGACCCCGCGCAGGGTGGAGGAAAGTGATCCACTGCCGGGAACCACGCCGGGTGCTGGGCCCCGCCTCTCACGCTACGTCGGGGGCGGGGCAGGGAGGGGCGCCGAGAGCCGGCGAACGGCGTGCGCCGAGCGGGGGGCGGGGCCAGGGGCGGAGCGGAGCGCGCATGCGCGGTCGCCTTTGTGTGGGTCGAGCAGCGGCAGCGGCGGCGGTGGCAGTGGCAGTGGCTGTCCCACTGGCAGACGGGCTAGAGGGGAGTCCGGGCGGCGTCCGGCGTGGGAGCCGGGGAACCACCATGGTAAAGAAGCGGAAAGGCCGCGTGGTGATCGACTCGGACACGGAGGACAGCGGCAGCGACGAGAACCTGGATCAGGTGAGGGCAGGCCGCGAAGGCGCGGGCCGGCGGAGCGGGCGGGCTGAGTCCGTGCCACGGGAGCTGGGAGCCGGCCGGGCCCGGGGTCACCCGTCCCTAGCGCCCGGCCAGCCCCGTGCCCTGACCGCTGCTGCCGCCTCCTTCCTATTCTCCCCGCAGCTCCTGGGGCCCTCGGAGTCCGGCCGGGGCCTGGAGAAGGAGCCCCGAGTACTTGGCGCCTTGGGCGGGGAGGCGGGGCAGGGATCGGGCTGGTGGGCCTCGGGTTCGGGGGACCGGAGGGGTCCGTGATCTGCTGGGTCCAGATCGGGGCGGCAGGCTGCAGGCCAGGCGATCTGGGCCAGGAGAGATAGGAAGTATCGCCCGCCAACCCAGGAGGCTGGAGGTTTTGGAGGAGGTGCAAGGGGTGAGCGTGGGGCTTTGGGGGTGGGGTGGCGAAGAAGGTGCGGGTGAAGTTTTTCAGACAGGGGTGTGGACGGAGAAAAGGGGCGACACCCTAAATGTTCCAGAGAACCTCCGCGGTGCTTGGCGAGGAAGACTTAGCTGCGCGCACGAATCTAGTATTTGGCAACTATGGTCGTTCGGGTTGAGAGGGCCCCTGATGAGATGTCAGATTGAAAAAAACTCAGGAGGAGGAAAGAGGGCAGAGGTGGAGAAATATAGGGCGGTGTGGAGGGACTGCGGCCGGGGCCTCTTGGCCGTTTTCATGAAGCATCCTAGAGTTCTTTCTTACTTGAAGATTGTGCAGGAACTATTGAAAGCAACTTTTGGTTTTAATGGTTGGGATTGTTTGAAAATACTGCAGGGAGGAAGCTGTCCTTTGTAGCAGTACTGTAGTGATACCAGGAGATACAAAGAGGGTTCCCCCCCCCCCCCCGCCAATGTTTTGTGAATAAATGATATGAAGAAAACATGCAAGGAGTAGTAGCTTTATAAGTTGAGTCCGCAAAAGTGCTGAACTTGGAATCTGAAAATTTGAGTTATAGGCTTGGCTATGCTGTTTTCTAGCGATGTATCTTTGGTCGTAACTGTAAAATCTAGATGTAACTTAGACCTTGTATATCTACTTGGGCTATTGTAAGGATCAAGTATTTGTAAGAATGTTGGTATAAGCATTGCAAATAAAGCTTTTGTATAAATGATTTGGTGCAGGTCCTTTGTATTAGGCCAGAGATCTCAGGACTAAAATATTAGAGCATGAAATAGGAAGACTTTAAGAGGAGGGGCAGGAGATATGTTGAAGAAAAGAGGGCTGTTTTGAAAAGGCCTCTGGAGAACTATCAGAATTGTTTTGGGATAAGAATTGAAAAGTAAGTTGAAAATATTCTCACTGAAAGGCTCCTGAAATTTGTAAAGATATAAAAAATATATATTCTTTTTTTTAAAAAAATATGTTTTATTGACTATCTCCTGTACACCCCACACTGGAGATCGAGCCAGCAACCCAGGCATGTGCCCTGACCGGGAATAGAACCGTTACCTCCTGGTTCATAGACGGATGTTCAACCATTGAGCCATGCCAGCCAGGGGAAAAAATATTCATGACCGTAAAATTTGGTTATAATTTTGTTTTTTAAGAAATATGTAGTTTATTGATTTCAGAAAGGGAGAGGAAGAGAGAGATAGAAACTTCAATGATGAGAGAGAATCATGGATTGGTTGCCTCCTACACACCCCACACTGGGGATGGAGCCTGCAACCCAGGCATGTACCCTGACCAGGAATCTAACCGTGACCTCCTGGTTCATAAATCGAAGGTCAACCACTGAGTCATGCTGGCCGGGCCAGTTGATAATTTTAGACTAACGCTTAGAAGAATTAGAACCCTTTTTTCTTTTTTTGCTATTTTCCAATGTAGAAATGTAGATACTGTAAATAATAGCATCAGCTACCATTTGCATAGTGCTTAGGGTAAACTGACCATCTTAATTAGGTGTTTTATTTACATTGTCAAATTTTCAAATTATGTTGAAGTTGGTATCATTTTCCCCATTTTACATATGAAGAAAGGGAAGATTGAAGAAGTAACTTAGCGAGATTTATGCAACTTGTATGTGGTAGAGTTGGAACTTGGACCCAGACCTGCATGACAACAAGGCATATACTCTTTCCATTTTACCAACTTAATCTATTAGTCTTTAAAGTTTTCATATTGCAAAATGAGAATGTTTTATGGCCATTTTTCATGTTGCTACAATTTATGTTTGACTGGTTTAGAGAAAATTGATAAACCAATTAGAAAGATTATTCAGGGCTTCCTTGGGAAAGCACTCCTAAGGTATCTGTTCTGATGATGAATAAACTAAGCAAATTATCCCAATTATTCTGTCCTTAGTGATTTCCCACAGAATCTGACAAATGAAATGTGTGGAGATCTTCCTTTTGTGGTAGGCAGATCCACACAGAACTTTTCTGAAGTAGGAATTGGAGTTGGAGGGGATTGCAATTTTAAACCCAACTATCTATTTGTAAAAAGAAATTAGCATGAAATGTGCAAGTAATACCTAATACATTTAAAAAATATATTTTATTGATTTCGGAGAGGACAGGAGAGGGAGAGAGAGATAGAAACATCAATGATGAGAGAGAATCATCGATGGATAGGCGACCTCCTGCACGCCCCACACTGGAGATCAAGCTGGCAACCTGGGCCCCTGCCTGACAGGAATTGATCTGTGACCTCCTGGTTCATAGGTCAATGCTTAAACAGGGAGCCAAACCATCTGGGCCATTATTTTTATTTTTTATCATCACCTGAGGACATGCAGAAGGGCGGCGGAGAGAGATGAGAGAGAAGCATCAATCAGTTGCTTTCAGTCGGTGTCCCTCCTGGGGATTGAATCTGAAACCCAGGCATATGCCCTGACCGGGAATCTAACAGTCACGTCCTGGTTCATAGGTCTATGCTCAACCACTGAGCCATGCCAGACAGGCAATACCTAAAGCTTCCTCCTCTTCAGGCACTCACTGACATTCTCTTATCAGATGGGAACCAGATCAGAATTCTCTTTCCCTGCACATCCTAAGAGAGGCACCAATGCCTTCAGTCTATCTGTTCAGCACTGTCCCAGGCTGTCAGAGAATCAGAGAAAGATCTCTGCCCGCCAGAAGTTTTCACCAGAAACTATTAGTAGAAGTTCAAAGTCAGCCTGGTTTGGAGTTCTTTAAGAATCCTCAGAGCGCCATTTCTTGATTGTTCAGTTGGTTAGCACCTTGTTCCCATATGCTAAGGTTTCGGGTTCAATCCCCAGACACATTCAGGCATCAACCAGTGAACACATGGCTATAAATGGAGCAACAAATAGATGTTTTTCTCTCTCTCAATCTCTCTCCCTTCACCTCCCTCTCTCCCTTCCTCTCTAAAATCAATTAAAAAAAAAAAAAAAGAATTCTCAGAACAAAACTAATATACTCTGGGCTCTTCTAACAGATGCCTTGGGCTGCTCCATCTAGTTTTGGGTCTTGATTGGGGATATAGCATCGTTTTTGCTGTCTTGTGTATTGTCCTTGTGAAAAAGAATAAACTGTGACAAGTCTTTGAGTGTCTGGTGAGATAGTGGAGCACAGTTAGTAAAGAGGTCCTTTGTCTCTGGGTTTTCCAGATGGGAATCTAAGCTGTTATGTCAGAAATATTATCTCCAGCTTGGTCCTTATGGAAGGTGAGGCAGGTGAGCCTTCTGCACTGTTTTTTTCTGGTGGTGAGAAGAGGATCACCGATATCAGAAGCTGCCTGGTATGCTTATTCAAAATGTACTTTGCAGGGACTGGCATCCCAGACCTACTGAATCAGACCTTCAAGGGGATAGAACCCTTGGCATTGCATTTTTACCACATACAGCTCAGGTGCTTATTTATGTTAATGACTGAGACCACTGTCTGGATGCAAGTTAATCTTTTTAGTGAGACACTCTAAGTAGTTTGGGAGAGAAATAACTTCCTGTCTCAGTCAGAATGTGTTCAGGTATAATTGAAGAAATTTAACAGAGATGTTTAAGGTGGCAGAGATGCTAGTTCTTGTGGATCTGTGAAGCTATTTGAATTGTTGGGATGCTTTTTATTGAGGCCTATTTCTTTTTTGCCTTTTTTCTTGAGGGCAAGAGGTATGTAGTAACTGAATAGGAGTTGTTTATATTTTTTTTAACTTTCATTGCTTTTTAAGACTCAAAATTTAGAGAATTTGAAGGATTTCTTTTTTAACATGTGACCTGATAGCAACCTTACTTTTCATGTTGGTCACATCCTTTCTTCAACATTAAAAATTACAAATCATGAAGATATTTGTCCTTGGTGCCTCTTGGAAAAAAACAACATAACAGCCGTAACCGGTTTGGCTCAGTGGATAGAGCGTTGGCCTGCGGACTGAAAGGTCCCAGGTTCGATTCCTGTCAAGGGCATGTACCTTGGTTGCGGGCACATCCCCAGTGGGGAGTGTGCAGGAGGCAGCTGATCCATGTTTCTCTCTCATCGATGTTTCTAGCTCTCTATCTCTCTTCCTTCCTCTCTGTAAAAAATCAATAAAATATATTTTAAAAAAAACACACAACAAAACAGAATTCATGACAAACCTAGGCTTTTTACTCCATCATGTGCCTCCGTGGAGATAATGTGTCACTTTTTATGGCATTATTTTATGCAGTGGATCCTAGAAAATGAAAAGTGTCCAAGGTAATAAAGAAATCAGTTCTCTATTCAGATCAATACAACATTTATAAAAACTTTACTCTGCCTTCCTCAAGAAAAAAAAAATTGAGCTGCATGCACATATTGGATCCCATATTGGCATCCTTTATTTAATAATTTCCTTTCTTATTTAAAATAGTGATCAAGTTTTCATGTCCTGTTTCTCTCTGCTCATCCTACTTTAAGTAGCAATAGTTAAAATTGTCTTTGAGAAAAATAGAGCCCCTAAGTATTTTCTAGGAATTATTTTTAGACATTATATGTAAAAAATGTCAATGTTATAAAGTACCTTCCATAAACCTTCTCCATTAAAGTTGGGAAATTTAAAAGCTGTGCTTCTCATTAATATAGTCTTTTTCTTCTTCTTCTTTTGGAGCAGAATTTAAAGTCTAGGCTGAACTTGTGAGAAGTGTCAGTGTTTACTTGTGAAGTTTTTCATTTGTGTCATAATGTTGCATCTAATGTTGCATGTAACTCATTTCATAATTTAACAGGGAGGTTCTTAGGAAAAATTCAAAACCCATCTTTTGACACCAGTCTGTTAGTGTTCTTATTGCTCCCTTCCTAGACTATAAGTGCCCCAATGGCAGAGATTATTTATTTATTTTTAAATATATTTTTTATTCGTTTTAGAGAGGAAGGGAGAGGGAGAGAGAGAGAAACATCAATGAGAGAGAATCATCAATGGGCTGCCTCCTGCATGCCCCCTACTGGGGATGGAGCCCTCAACCTAGGCATGTGCCCTGACTGGGAATCAAACTGTGACCTCCTGGTTCATAGGTTGATGCTCAGCCACTGAGCCACACTGGCTGGGCAAGATTATTTATTTTTCAACAAATGTGTTGGACAGTGCAAGGCACTAGGATTACTGGGTGAACAAAATAGAAGTTTCTGTTTCCAAGGAGCTTAGACAGAAAGATAAAATGAGGGGAGTGAGAGCGAGTGGGAGGGAGGGGCAGGGGCAGGCATTGCTCAGAGTCATTTCACTGTAGACTGTATGAAGGAAGAGCAAGGGTACTGTGAGAGCATGACCAGGGATCCCATATTAGCCTGGTGGGAGTGACATTTAAACTGAGACCTGAAATATATGGTAGAAGGAGATTAGGAGACTGACAAGTACGAGGAAGTGTTGAGTGTTCATGGTTGAGGGACCAACATGTACAAAAGCATTGAAGCAGGAAGGACCTAGTACCCTCATGAAACTGAAAGAAGCACAGTTACTGAAATTGTAGAGAGAGTGGTGCAAATGAAGCTGTAGAAGTAGCTTGCTGTATGACTCTCTGAGGATGGAAAACCCAGTTTAGTGGGTCACAGCCAGCATTAAAAATAGAAAGGAAGTCCTAACCGGTTTTGCTCAGTGGGTAGAGCCTCGGCCTGCGGACTGAAGGGTCCCAGGTTCGATTCTGGTCAAAGGCATGTATCTTGGTTGCTGGTTTGGTCCCCAGTAGGAGGCGTGTAGGAGGCAGCTGATCGATGTTTCTCTCATCCATGTTTCTAATTCTTTACCCCTTTCCCTCTTTGTAAATCAATCAAATATTTATACATTAAAAAAAAAATAGAAATGAAGTTGAACCTAATAGAAAACATCAAGTGTGTCAGACCTAGTAGTAATAAGTATTGTTTTGTGAAACATGTTTCATGTACATGCATGTACATGTATACTGGATAATGAGGTATAATTTATGTACAGTGTGCCAGGGTTAAAAAGTTTAAAGGGGAAAAAAGCAAAAAAGAAAGTTTAAAGCTTCTGGCAGTGTAGGCAATGTTAAGGACTTTGGACTTTATTCTGAAGGTAATGAGAAACCATTGAAAGATTTTAAGATGGAAGAGGTGTTAAGATTTGCCTTTTATGAAGTTTGCCCAGGCTGCTATGCAGATAGTAACCTGGAGAAGGGGCACCAGTTAGGTGGCAAGAGTCCAGATGAGAGAAGCTTCGCTAGAATGGAAGCTTCAGGAGGGCAAGACTATTTATTTGTTTGTGTTGTGTGTGTGTGTGTGTGTGTGTGTGTGTGTTTTTTGAAAAATTTTTATTAATTAATTTTAGAGAGGAAGGCAGAGAGAGAGAAAGAGAGAGAGAGAGAGAAGAAGAAGAAGAAGACCACATAGATATGTTGTTCTACTTATTTATGCAATCATTGGTTGATGCTTGTATATGCCCTGAACAGGGATGAAATCTGCAGCCTTGGTGGATGGGAACAAGGCTCTAACCAACTGAGTTACCCGGCCAGGGCAACTATTTGTTCATTGTAGTATCCCTGTACCTAGAATAATGTCTGGCACGAAGCAGACAACCTGTCAATATTTGTTGAATGGATGCCTGATTTGGATTAGTATGTTAGTTATAGAGACAACAGAAAGTAGATTTGATTGGACATAATATTCAGGATATAAACTGAGAGGACTTGACTGATTGGATGAATGTTGGGGTGAGAACGAGGAGGCTATGATATGAGATAGGAAACCCTGGAGGAAGATCAGGTTTAAAAGTGAAGAAAAAATAAATAAATAAAGGTGAGGATCATGCTCTGACAGGTGTGGTTCAGTGGTTAGAGGGTCGATCCACACACCAAAGGGTAATGGGTTCGATTCCTGGGTTGTGGGTTTGCTTCCCACTCCTGGTTGGGGTGCGTGGGAGAGGCAACCAGTCGATGTGTCTCTCTCACATCGATGTTTCTTTCTCCCTCCCTTCTTTTCACTTTCTCTGCAAAGCAATGGAAACAATCTTCAGGTGAGGATCAAATAAAAAGAGTAAAGGTGAAGATCATGACTTCACTCCTACTTTTGTAGAGTTTAAAGTTGTCTATGAGATGTCCATAATGCCTGCCTGGCACAAAGTAGGCACATAATAAATCTTTTGCTACTTACCAAGCTTTCTAACCTGGTTACAACAGGATCACTTATAGAGATAAGGGATATTGTCAGTTTGGGGATTCTTGCTCTAGCTCCTCTGCTGTAATAAAATCCCTTCTTTAAGGAGTAAAAATGTGTATTAGTTAGAAAGTGTACTAGAAGAGGAAGCTAATTAAAAACCAGTAATAGTAGTAGAATTTAAAAAACTTTTATATACCTTTTATTTTGAATGGGTTGAAAACTGATTTTATTTTATCAATTCTTTGCATTTTTACTTTATTTTTTTAAAATATATTTTTAATGATTTTAGAGAGGAAGGGAGAGAGAGAGAGCGAGAGAGAAATATCAGTGATGAGAGAGAATCATTGATCAAGCCCGCAACCGGGTCATATGCCCTGACTGGGAATCGAACCATGACTTCCTGGATCATAGGTAGATGCTCAACCACTGAGCCATGGTGGCTGGGCAATTCTGTATTATATAAATATGTAACTCAGTATTTTATCTACAATTATAAATACTTTGCTGGAAATCTGAAGGGCAAGTTCCCACTTTTAGTGCCAATCGTGTGAAATATAAAGGATTATTATATTGCCGCTTTGGAATAATTACTTTAGAAGGGGTTTTTTATTATATATTCATTGTTTTAATTTTTTTATTATAAAAATAGTACATTCTTGTTGAAAAAGTTCCAACAAAACAGAAATACCCCTATGTCCCAAAAACATACTTATAGAATGGTTCCATTCCTTATTCCTGAAAAGTAACCAATGTCTTCCTCTGTTGGAAACATGTTCCTCTACCAACAATTTTTTAAATTTTATTTTTGTTAATCCTCACCTGAGATATTTTTTCCATTGATTTTTAGAGAGAGTGGAAGGGAGGGGGAGAGACACACACAGAGAAATATCGATGTGAGAGAGACACATCGATTGGTTGCCTCCCATACACACCCTGACTGGAGCCTGCAGCTGAGGTTCCTGCCCTTGACTGAAATCAAACTCTGTGGCCCTGCAGTCCGAGAGTTGACACTCTAACCACTGGGCAAAGTGGGCTAAGGCTCAGTAATTTTGATATGAAAGAATAGATATGAAATCTCAAATTTAAACCTCTGAATTACTACTCTTTCCTCTAAGTCTTCCCACTTCTCTCTGTTCCTGTGGTTACTTACCTTGGCCAGATCACCATCCACGCTGATGATACCGCTGTGGATTCCTCTGACTCTCCTCTCTGCATTTGCACCCGGCCCCTCCAGTCCGATCCTCTGTCAGCCAGACTGCTCTTTTAAAACCTTCCGGGGATGGTTAAGTGAGAAATGCTCACCGGTCTGAATTCAGATAACAGACTCAGAGACAGAAGTGTGGCGAAAACAAGACTTTTAATGTGTCCGTCTGGTTGTATAGGCACTTCTGAGGCAGCAAACAGCCTGTTTATTCAGTCCCTCCTCTGGTACCTCATTGGCTGAGTACTATGGGATCACCTGTTTCCTCATACGTCACCTAGGTCTTATTATATCCCATTGGGCCATTTAAAAAAACTGGGCTGAGGCCTTTTTTAGTTGCCTCCACCTCCCCCAGTCACCTCCCTGCAGCTCAGGGAGGGCCCTGTTAGGGCTGCTCTTGGCCCTAGTCTCAGACCTTCCCAGAGGACATGGGGTAAAGTGACAAGGTGCACTCAGCTCGTAGCCCCACCAGTGAGCTTCCCTCTGCCCTACATTCTGTTGGGCCTGGGGAAATTCAGTAACTATTTCCATTAAAAGTTGGCTATGTTGGAGATGGATCACTGAGGCCTATTTTCTACAGTTACTCCCCTGCTTAAAACTATTTGATGGCTCCCATTGCCTTCAAATAATAGCCAGGTTCCTAGTCCTGTTTTATAAACTTCAGAATGACCTGGTTTCTTCTTATCTCTAACCTACCTCATTCCTTCTCCTTGCCTGCTAAGCCCCATTCACATTGGTTTTCTTTCAGGTATTTGGCTAAACCAAGCTATTGTCAGCTTCAGGGCCGTAGCTATTCCACTTGAGACTTCTGTCCAAAACACTGCATCCCTCCTTCCTCTCCCAAAGCCTCAGCCTAAATGCCATTGTCTCAGAGAAACCTCCCCAGTCATCCTATCACAGATAAGTTTCCCATTCACTCAATTCACTTCCTTCTTAATACTATCACTAGATATAATTGTTTCTTTACTTGTTTATTGTATGTCCCCACTACTTAAATTCCATGAGATAAAGAAGAAGGGAGAGAGAAACATCAATGATGAGAGAGAATCATTGATCAGCTGCCTTCTGCACCCTCCACCCCCCCACTGGGGATCGAGCCCATAACCCAGGCATGTGCCCTGACCAGGAATCAAACCATGACCTCCTGATTCATAGGTCGAGGCTCAATCACGGAGCCACTCCATCTGGGCCTTTGTATCTTTTCTTCATGACTGTCTATCCAGTGCTTCGTAGATAGGAGATACTGGTAGATACTGGTTTGCCTGGAACTGAGGAGTTTCCCAGAATGCACGGCTTCTAGTGTTAAAACCAGGACAGTCCTGCTCACACAAGGATGTTTGGTCACTCTAGTAATTACTTACGTTAGTTAGATTTGTGGAATGAATAAGTAAAAAAAGAGCCCGAATGTTAATTGGCTATGAAAACCTCAGCTTTGTCCATATGAATTTCTATTCTCTTTTTCTAGGGTATAAAATATGTGTCCCACTTATATGTGGCCATGGGAGGTTTGGTTAAAGAGATGAGATTTAATTTTCTTTAAGTAAGTAAGAGGGAGCTAGGTTGCTCTACTATAGTTTGATCCTGATATGACATCACAGAAAGCACACTATTTGTGAATAATAGGTGGGGGAATTAAATCTTAAGGTTTAAGTCTTCACATATTGATGGATTAGAATTCTAATCTTAACCAAAATAGCATTGTTTTAATAAACATTACCTTAGTTCAATCAGACTAGCTTAATTATAGGGTCTCAGTTTTGGCAGTCTAGTTTAATGTAAAATATGGCTTTTAAGCAATGAAACTGCCCTAGAAGCCAGGTATGGCATCCTACACAGCCATACCGATAGTATGTTGAGCATTGTCATTACTTTAAGCAGAACTTTAAGTTCAGCTTAAATTTAATATACCATGCTGGCATTCTATACTGCCATTCCCCTAGAACAGCGGTTCTCAACCTGTGGGTTGTGACCCCTTTGGCTGTCGAACGACCCTTTCACAGGGGTTGCCTAAGACCATCCTGCATATCAGATATTTACATTATGATTCATAACAGTAGCAACATTACAGTTATGAAGTAGCAACGAAAATAATTTTATGGTTGGGTCACACCATGAGGAACTGTATTTAAAGGGCCAGAAGGTTGAGAACCACTGCCCTAGAGGAATGCCGAGATAAATAAATAAGGACACTTTACTGGGTGAAGATGAAATACAGGGATGATGGTGAGAGAGAACCACTGGACACACAGAAACATTGTCTCAATCAGTGTGGCACAGTGAAGCAGGCAGGCAAGAGAGAACTTCAGATGGACCTACCCCTGTGCAAGAATCAGTTTTACATTGGTTTGGGCTTTTTTTGAGCACAGACATTGGATAAGTCAACCCTACGGTAGCAAATCTGATGGTCTCTTCATGTATGCATTATTGGAAAGACCTTTCCATTGCACACTTGTCTGTTCAACTGTACTATGAGCCCTCAGTATAACATAAAGGACTTAACTAAAAAGAGTAGCCTCGCCCAACCGGTGTGGCTCAGTGGTTGGGTATTGACCTATGAACCAAAATGTCATGGTTCTATTCCTGCTCAGGGCACAACCCTGGGTTGCGGGCTCAATCACCAGTGTGGGGTGTGCGGGAAGCAGCCGGTCAATGATTATCTCTCATCACTGATGTTTATATCTCTCTCTCTCCCTCTCCCTTCCTCTCTGCAATCAATAAAAATATATTAAATAAATAAATAAGTAGCCTTGCCATGAGTTCCCCCAGTAGCTTTCTGTACAATTCTCAACTTGTGGAAAGGGTATCTTCCACACTGTTAAGAAGGACTTTGCTGTCTCCATATTATTGTTAATATAGTATTTAATGTTGTATACGAGGAGAGACTATACCTATCAGATGCAGTTGTTTGTTGATGAAGGAGAGCCATTTGTTAGGTTTTTAGTATGGAGTGGAACGTCTTTAACAGAAAGACAGCACTAACATCTTAACACTTTAAGTTATGGTAACTTTTAATTACATGCAGTAGACAGTAATAGTTAATGTTTCAGAGAAGAATTTGATTGATAGTGTATCCAAATCCCTGTTATAATGAGTTGGTATCAACCTGTTATAAAGAATTCTGGTATAGCCGAAACCGGTTTGGCTCAGTGTATAGAGCGTTGGCCTGCGGACTGAAAGGTCCCAGGTTCGATTCCGGTCAAGGTCATGTACATGGGTTGCGGGCACATCCCCAGTAGGAGGTGTGCAGGAGGCAACTGGTCGATGTTTCTCATCGATGTTTCTGACTCTCTATCCCTCTCCCTTCCTCTCTGTAAAAAATCAATAAAATATATTAAAAAAAAAAGAATTCTGGTATATTCGTGAACCTCAAAGGTCAGGAAAGAGATTACTTATCAGAAATCTCTGTAAAAGTTTATAAATTTGCATTACGGTAATATGGGAAGAAAGATAATAGTTAAGACCAGACACAAAATACTGTACAACTCAACAATTCCATTCATAGGTATTTACCCAAGTGAAATTAAAACTTAATGTTTACACAAAAACCTGTACATGAACATATAATTGCTCTACAATGGAAACAACCCAAATGTTTTTCAACTGGTAAATGGATAAACAAAGTGTGCTACATCCATTTAATAGAATACTACTTAACAATAAAAAGGAATAAACTACTGATATATGCTGCAACATGAATGAATCTCAAGTGCATTATGCTAAGAAGCCCAATGGCTTCTTTTCAATGGTTAATCCAGGGTCTGACAACAAGCCACCAATGTGCTGGCCACTACATCAGAACCCTAATTGATAACCCCAATTCAAAGGCTACATATTGTATGATTTCATTTATATGATATTCTGTGATAGGCAGACTTAGGGACAGACAATAGTTTTGTGGTTGCTGGGGTTTGGGGGGAAGTATATGAAGAATACCAATATTTGGGATGATGATGGTACTATCATATGCCTTAATTGTGGGAGTGTTTAAACTATTTGTCAAACTCAGAACTGTACTTAAGAAAGGATAAAATGTACTGTAAGTCAGTTACACCTCAATTTTTTAAAATACCATGAACACAAATATTGCTGTGATTTGCATTTGGTCAATAGGAGTTAATCGTTTTGGTATGAAAAAGTAGAGTGTTCTTATGAGCTTCAGCGTTTTCAGGAAGTTGGTGTGCTAGCTCCCTCTAATGAAATGAGAAGAGTAACATTTCATGACTCCGTATGAAAGAGAGCATGTCAGCTGTTAATCTGAGAAGGTCATTTTCTCATTCTGGCCAAGGAGGGTATACTCCTAAAATAGAAAGAAACTGGAAGAAGAAAACATACTTTGTAGCAGTCTATTATTTTTAAATCTATCTTGGCACTTGACCTGTAATTGTATCACACCATTATCATCAAAAAATGATGCTACTAGTATTTATTAGTTGTAGTTTTCTCTTTTTAGCAAAAGGGAGAAAAGGGTTTTAGACTAGTAAACCATGCCTGAATTAGGAGCTAGGATTCTATCTACCCTGGTTTGAATTCTGACTCTATCATGTACTAGCTGTGTTACCTTGGGTAAATTACTTAACCTCTCCTGCTCTTTAGTCTTTTTATCTTTAAATGGGGATGATGCCGAAACCGGTTTGGCTCAGTGGATAGAGCGTCGGCCTGCGGACTGAGGGGTCCCAGGTTCGATTCCGGTCAGGGGCATGTACCTGGGTTGCGGGCACATCCCCAGTGGGAGATGTGCAGGAGGTAGCTGGTCGATGTTTCTCTCTCATCGATGTTTCTAGCTCTCTATCTCTCTCCCTTCCTCTCTGTGAAAAATCAATAAAATATATTTAAAAAAATGGGGATGATTACATTATAAGTAAATAAACAAATAGATAAATAAATAGTTGTTAAGAAAAAATGGGAATGATAATGATAGTTACCTTAAGGTTGTTGTGAAGATTAAATGTTAGATGGTTAGAAAAGTACCAGGCATCTAGTAAGTACAGTGTAATTGTGGGCTGGTATTGATATTAGCAGAGAACAAAAACTAAAGCAAGTATTCTTTTGTTGCATTTTTAAGTGACTGGGCTGAGTTGGGGAGAAGTAGCAGCAGAGGGGAACCCTGTGAGAGAGCAAAACCTGGTTGTAGCCTTACTAAGTGACACATCCTTCCCCTACTAGTCTCTCTTAAATCATGAGGAGAAGGCAGAGGTAATGAATAAGAATATTGGGGTTATCAAATTAGAGTTCTGATGTAGTGGCCAGGCAATTGGTGGCTTGTTGTCAGACCCTGGATTTATCACTGGAAAAAATCTTTTTTTTTTTTTGCTTATGCATTCAAAATTTTAAAAAACGACCTCAGAAACTTGTAGTTTGTCAGCTTATTCAAATCAGCCCACAAATGCCAATTTTACTATGAATTACAGTAAGAAGATGTTCAGAGTATCGGTTAGCTATACCATTAAGAACAGTGAGCGGATTATCTTTGTAATCATGGTTCTTAAATAAGTACCTGAGAATCTGTACTTTTGTAGCTTATAAAGAAAATGGTAACAATTTGGAAGTAGACTTCAGGTCAGTTTTATATTCACTTTTGCATTTCAGACATATATTTTGCCATTAAAAGGTAGAGGACAATTTTGAAAACATTTATTTTAGCACTTAGGAGTACTAGCAGTGTGTTCATATGATAAAAGTTCCCATGATGATGTCCTTCAATTAAAAGCACAAAGAGGTAGAAGAGGTGTAGGGAGGGTGGGCATTTTGTTATTCTTGGATATTTCTTTTCTGTTGAATAAGACTCATGTGATTACTTCTGCCCTATTAGGAGCTCTTGTCCCTGGCAAAGCGGAAGCGCAGTGACTCTGAGGAGAAGGAGCCGCCTGTGAGTCAGCCTGCAGCCTCCTCAGACTCTGAGACGTCGGACAGTGATGATGAGGTGGGTGTGGAGGGAATAGGCCACTGTAACTGACAGGTATATAAGGGTCCATGTGTTGGTGACTGATGGCCTCTTTTTCTTTTAAACTATAGATTTAATTTCATGTTTATTTATTTTATTTTTGTTAATCTTCACCCAAGGATATTTTTTCCATTGATTTTTAGAGAGAGTGGAAGGGATGGGGAGAGACGAGAGAGAGAAACATGGATGTGAGAGACAAATCAATTGGCCTCCCACACGTGCCCCACCCGGGGCTGGGATCAAGCCTGCAACCGAGATACGTGCCCTTGACCGGAATCGAACCCAGGGCCCTTCAGTTCACTGAGCCAAACTGGCCAGGGCATGGCCTCTTTTTCTTAAACTGAGACCTCCAACTTAAGATCTACAAGAACTTCTTAGGAAAGAAAACTGTAAGGAAAACTCTAGAATTGTCATGTTCCCTATAGTGCAAGTCTCTGCAGGGCATTTGTGGATATTTTTCAGTCTTCTTTTCAGTCCTTCCACAGAAGAAAGGGCACGTTAGTCATCATCTCTTTTATTTTGTGTGGGTATTTTCCTCATCTTTTAATTCCACTTTCGTGTTAGAAAAGAAATTTCTATAGAGAATGCTATATTTTAGTGGAAAATACTTTGGCAAGACAAGAAGCTTTCTTTTTTTTTAATTTCTTTTTTTAAATATATATTTTATTGGTTTCAGAGAGGAAGGGAGAGTGAGAGATAGAAACATCAATGATGAGAGATAATCATTGATCGGCTGCCTCCTGCACTCTCCTACTGGGGATCGAGCCCACAACCTGGACACGTTCCCTGACCAGGAATCGAACCATGACCTGGTTCATGGGTCAATGCTCAACCACTGAGCCACTCTGGCCAGGCTCTTGTCTTTTTTGTGTGTTAATCCTCACCTGAGGATATTTTTCCCATTACTTTTCAGAGAGTGATGGGAAGGAGGGAGGGAGAGAGAAAAAGAGAGAGAAACATCAATGTGGGAGAGACACATCAATTGGTTGCCTCCTGTACGCACCCCTGCCTACTTTGGGTATGCCACCTTCCTTGTTCCTCCATGTGTTCACCTTGAAGCTACAATTTGTAGTTTAAAAACAACAATAAATACACACGCGCGCACACACACACACACACACACACACACACACACACACAGTGGCCAGATTATTATGACCACCTGACGTTTGTAGGCAAATTAGCTATAATTTCATGCTGAAGTTGCTAGAGGGCCAGACCATTATAAATAGGGAAGCAGGTTGTTTACCATGAAGTGATTTTTTTTTTTCTGAAGATATGGGTAAACAATGTGATTTAACAGCCTTTGAACCTGGGATATATTTGAATTTGAGTGGCCAGATTATAATAACAACCACATCAGTACTTCGTCGGGCCACCTTTTGCCTTCAGTACTGCGGTGATTCTTCTTGGCATTGACTCCACGAGATGTTGAAAGGTGATGTGAGGAATCTGACACCATGCCTGATGAATAGCACTGTCCAGTTCTGTGAGATTTGATGGTTGTGGAACCAGCTGCCTGATGGCTCTTTTAACTTCATTCCATAAATGCCCAATTGGATAGAGATCTGGTGATTGTGGAGGCCACCTAAGCAAGGTAAAGTCTCCCTCATGTTCTTGAAACCGCCCCTGCACAATACAAGCACCGTGGCATGGCTCATTGTCTTGTTGAAAGAAGCCATCTCCATTGGGATACGCCATCAACATGATAGAATGAACCTGATCAGCAACGATACTTGGGTATGTTGTGCTATTCAGACGATGTTCCACACAAATTAAAGGGCCCAAATCATGCCAGGAAAACATGCTCCAAACCATAACACTGCCCCCACCAGCTTGAAGCGTTGTACTCATGCATGTGGGGTGCATGCTTTCATGCTGTTTCCTCCAAATTCTCACTCTGCCATCTGTATGATGCAACTGGAAACGTGATTCATCAGACCATATGACTTTTTTCCAATGCTCGACTGTCCAATCCTTGTGTTCCTGTGCTAATTGGAGACATTTTATCTTGGTAACTGCAGACAGCAAAGGTGTTGAACAGGCCTTTGGCTTCCATATTCTGTACAATGCAGGGTATAGCTAATTTGCCTACAAACGTCAGGTGGTCATAATAATCTGGCCACTCAGGGTATATGTATGTATCCCACGTTCAAAGGCTGTTAAATCGAGTTGTTTACCCATATCTTCAGGAAAAAAAATCACTTCTACAGTTGTGGTAAACAACCTGCTTCCCTATTTATTTATTTATTTTTTAAATCTTTATTGTTCAGATTATTACAGTTGTTCCTCCCCCCCCCCCCCCGTAGCTCCCTTCCACCCACTCCACCCTCTGCCCTTACCCCACGGCCCCCTCCACTGTCCTCATCCATAGATGTACAATTTTTGTCCATTCTCTTCCCGCATCCCCCACACCCCTTACCCCCTCAGAATAGTCAGTCCACTCCCTCTCTATGCCCCTGATTCTATTATATTCACCAGTTTATTCTGTTCATCAGATTATTTATTCACTTGATTTTTAGATTTACTTGTTGATAGATGTGTATTTGTTGTTCATAGTTTGTATCTTTACCTTTTTCTTCTTCCTCTTCTTTTTTTTTAAAATATATTTTATTGATTTTTTACAGAGAGGAAGGGAGAGAGATAGAGAGTTAGAAACATCGATGAGAGAGAAACATCGATCAGCTGCCTCCTGCACATCTCCTACTGGGGTTGTGCCCGCAACCCAGGTACATGCCCTTGACCGGAATCGAACCTGGGACCTTTCAGTCCGCAGGCCGACACTCTATCCACTGAGCCAAACCGGTTTCGGCTTCTTCCTCTTCTTAAAGACTATCTTTCAGCATTTCATATAATACTGGTTTGGTGGTGGTGAACTCCTTTAGCTTTTTCTTATCTGTGAAGCTCTTTATCAGACCTTCAATTCTGAATGATAGCTTTGCTGGATAAAGTAATCTTGGTTGCAGGTTCTTGCTATTCATCACTTTGAATATTTCTTGCCACTCCCTCTGGCCTGCATAGTTTATGCTGAGAAATCAGCTGACAATTTTATGGGTATTCCCTTGTAGGTAACTGTTTTTCTCTTGCTGCTTTTAAGATTCTCTCTTTGTCTTTTGCTCTTGGCATTTTAATTATGATGTGTCTTGGTGTGGTCCTCTTTGGATTCCTTTTGTTTGGGGTTCTCTTCGCTTCCTGGACTTGTAAGTCTATTTCTTTCATCAGGTAGGGAAAGTTGTCTGTCATTATTTCTTCAAATAGGTTTTCAATATCTTGCTCTCTCTCTCTTCTTTTGGCACCCCCATAATTCGGATTTTGGTACACTTGAAGTTGTCCCAGAGGCTCCTTACACTATCTCCATATTTTTGGAATCTTTTTTTATTTTGCTTTTCCGGTTGGGTGTTTTGTACTTCTTCGTACTTCAGATCTTTGACTTGATTCTTGTGATCCTCTAGCCTGCTGTTGAATCTCTGTATAATATTCTTTTTTTTTTTTTTTTAAATATATTTTATTGATTTTTTACAGAGAGGAAGGGAGAGAGATAGAGAGTCAGAAACATCGATGAGAGAGAAACATCGATCAGCCGCCTCCTGCACATCCCCCACTGGGGATGTGCCCGCAACCCAGGTACATGCCCTTGACCGGAATCGAACCCGGGACCCCTCAGTCCGCAGGCTGACGCTCCATCCACTGAGCCAAACCGGTTTCGGCTGTATAATATTCTTTATTTCAGTCAGTGTATGCTTAATTTCTAGATGGTCCTTTTTCATATCCTCAAGGGTCTCACTAGACTTATTGAGGATCTTACTAAATTTATCAGCGGTTTCTAGAAAATTCTTGGAAAACCTTATAACCGTGGTTTTGAACTCTATATCCAGGAGTTTGCTTTCCTCCATTTCTGTCATTTGTGATCTGTTTCTTTGTCTCTGCATTTTGGCTGCTTCCCTGTGTTGATAAAGTGGCTTTCTGTGCTAGGTGTCCTATAGGGCCCAGTGGCTCAGCCTCCCCAATTACCTGAGGCGGACACTCTTGGTGCACCCCTTTGTGGGCTGTGTGCGCAGTCTTGTTATAGTTAAGCCTTGATTGTTGTTGGTATCACTGGGAGGAATTGACCTCCAGGCCAGTTGTCTGTGAGAATCAGCTGTGTCTACGGTGGGAGAACTGTGCTGGAAACACCCCTTGGGGGCAAGACTTGCTTCAGTGGGGCTTTGGTGCTCACGGAGTCTGCCCTTTGAGTGTCCTTTATGGATCCGAGGAGCAGCAATCTGGATGGTCCCACTCTGACCACTGGGTACACTGGCTCTTGGATCTCTAAGGAAGTGCTAATTTAGCCTCTGCCTGAGGCTACCCAGCAGGAGCTATGGAGAGAGCTGCAGATTCCTCTTCCTTGTTTGTGGTTTGGAGGTGCCCAGATGAGGCCCAGCTGTGAAGCAATGCAAGCTGCTGTGGGGCCTTGGGCCTTCTTTTGGATGTTCTGGGTCTCTCTGACCCAGCTGCAGTTTGTTAGGTAATTTTAGATCTCAAAGGGCCAGCCCATTCATATGCAAAAGCTTCTGCCGCTGCTTGGGTGGGGCGGGGTCTCAGGGAATCAACAGGGTGGAGCAAACAGCTATGGCTGATCCTCAGTCTTGTCCTAAGAGGCCCCGGGTCTCAGTGTCCCGAGGTAATTGCTGCAAGCTCCTCTGAGAGAAAGCCGCCCTCAAGTTTCACCCGATGCCAGACAGTCCAGTTCCTTCCCGTATGAGTCTGGGTCCCCAGAGACTCGCCTGGAACTGGAGTCGGGGCTTGTGTCTCCCTTCCGATTGAAAAAGACAACCTCTTCCTCAGTTGCCAGCCCTTACCGCACACGCCTCCGTACCTCTGCACTTTACTTCTGCACCTCCTCTGAGTCTCAGTGTGCTTTTCTCTTTCCTTCTAGTTGTAGGATTTCCACTCAGCCAGCCTTCCTGTGGTTCTGTATGATGTCCGTTTTGTCTTTTAGTTGTATTTTTGAAGTGGTTGTGCGAGGCAGTAATTTCATGTGTTTACCTATGCCGCCATCTTTGTTTCTCCTGCTTCCCTATTTATAATGGTCTGGCCCTCTAGCAACTTCAGCGTGAAATTATAGCTAATTTGCCTACAAACGTCAGGTGGTCATAATAATCTGGCTGTGTGTGTGTGTGTGTGTGTGTGTGTGTGTGTGTGTGTGTTTTAGAGAGAGGAAGGGAAAGGGATAGATAGAAACATAGATCATCTGCTTCCTGCACGGCCCTCCTGGAGATTGAGCCTATAACCCGGGCATGTGCCCAGACTGGAATCCTCCTGTTTCATGGGGCTACACTCAACCACTGAGCAACACCGGCTGGCCCATTTTATTTTTTTAAATGCATAGAAAATACAGGAAAATCTTGAATAATTTCCTTTTCCCACTGTTCTTATATCAACTACTTTTATTTTCCATGTTTCAGAAGTCAGCTATTGTGGGTTTCCTTCCCTCACCTGTCAATATTCTATGAAGTTTGAATCTGTGGTATATCTAGAATATCCTATTACATGTTTATGGTCTTTGCATCATAAGATACAAGCATAAATATTCTGTGAAGTATTTCATTCTTCATATTTGAGTCCTAAATATGCAGTTACTTGTAGGGGTTCCCTTGATACTTTTTAGCTGCTGTGTCAGGACAGCAGAGTGTGTGCTACCTCCACAGCTTAGAGAAACCCAAAACTTGTGCTAGAGTACATCCAGAGTCCATAAAGACCTTCACAGCTTAAGGTTCCTTGCAGCTACTTAACCATATGTAAAAGTCCTCACCTTAGAATCCTACCCAACTGTTTATACACTTATTGGCAAAAAGCTGACAGGCAAGTTGCACTCTGCCCAGTGGGCAATGAGACTTTGAGTAACTTCCCCCTACAAGGTTCTTACCTCCTGCTGCTGCCTTCAGGTCCCAGTTCCCCAGGGCCACAAGCTTCTTGCAGCTCTACTCCAATCTCCTTTCCCCCAGCCCCACTGGGAATAGCGGCCTCAGTATCATGGCCATTCTGAAAGGCGCCTTCAGTATGTATTATCACTCTTTCACCCAGACTGCTAGCTGAGCACCTCAAAGTTAGGGTGCATATTTTATTACTTTGGACAATTCAGCAAACTGTCCAGAAAGATTGAGAAAGCAATTTTTTTGAGTCCTGCCAACCACTAGAGAACTCAGTGGTATTACTGTGAGGATATTTTATAGAGTGGAAGGGAGGATGGAGGAAGGAGATGGCTACCCAATTTTGGGTTGGGTAGGGAACTTCTGAGAGATCCTTAGAATATAAAGTTTGAGACAGCAGCTCTTGCCATTTTTTCTCTCTCATAATGATATTCATGTCTTTTTGTAGGTAAAAACTATATAATGAGATAATTTGCTATGTTGTCTCATTTCTGCTATGGCTTTTATATTCTTACTAGAGGCCCAGTACACGAAATTCATGCACTTGGAGGTATCCCTCAGCCCAGCCTGCGCCCTCTCGCAGTCCAGGAGCCCTCGAGGGATATCCGACTGATGGCTATTTCTAACATATATCAGTAGATGAGAGATAGATTGATAGCCATCAGTCGGACATCCTTAGTGCTGACACGGAAGTGGGAGAGGCTCCCGCCACCACAGCTGCACTTGCCAGCCTTGAGCCGGGCTTCTGGCTGAGTGGCGCTCCCCCTGTGGGAACTCACTGACCACCAGGGGGCAGCTCCTGCATTGAGCACCTGCCCCCTGGTGGTCAGTGTGCATCATAGTGACCAGTCGGTCCACTGTTTGGTCGATTTGCATATTAGCCTTTTATTATATAGGATTATTTACAGAAATTTGGTTGTTAAAGCAAGTACCAGTCAGATGGAGCCTACTTGTACCATACGTTACTCTAATTTTTTCAGATACACCTCCCAATCCTTATTGTTTATTATCGTTAGTGAACAGTGAATACAGGTAGAAAAAGTATATTGGTCCCTTCAGATTTGATAGTGCAGAAAACTGGTCAAGAGCAACTGAGATGGTTAGTGGGTGATTTGTTATAGGGAGAGACATGCACTGATTATAGGGAAAGAAGATATCTAGCTGAAAGTTATGAAAGTTTTCTATCCAGAAAAAAAATGGGTGCATTGGACATTAAGTATAAGATTCAATTAGGGAGGGAATAGTGGGTATTATGTTATCTTCATCCAGGGGCAAGGGGACCTAAGTTTAATGAAAGTGAATATACTTACGTATTATTTTTGGTGAATGCATTATTCTCAGTGAGAATTTGGGGCACATGGGAATCTTTCTGTAAGGTTTACTTTGACTAAGCCTGGAAAATTGGAACGCACACCTCATAGTAAGCCATAATGCTGAGTACTGTGGTACTTTGGTGCTGTCACTTCTTTTTTTTTAAATATTGCATAGAATTTTTTTTTTAAGATATCTTTATTGATTTCAGAGAGGAAGGGAGAGGGAGAGAGAGAGAGAGATAGAAACATCGATGCTGAGAGAGAATCATTGATTGGCTGCCTCCTGCACGCCCTCCACTGGGGACCGAGCCCGCAACCCAGGTACGTGCCCTTGACTAGAATCGAACCCGGGACCCTTTAGTCCACAGGCCAATGCTGTAGCCACTGAGCCAAACCTGCCAGGGCGGTGCTGTCACTGAAAGCATTAGATGGGAGAAGCACCACCAAGGATGCAAACAGAAGTGTCAGGGAAGAAAAATAATGAGGCTAGGAGGAAGAGAGCAACAGCTCACTCATGAGGTGGGATTTAAAAACAACAAAAAAGTACATTTGTTTGGAGGAATTGAGTCCTAAATTAAGTTGTTCAGAGTCCTTTTTAGAAATGGTGGATGATATATAAACAGACAGCTGCAGCTAGATAAGAAGAAAGCCTCGATTTTCACTAGTTACTGGTAAAAATCACGTGGGATACCAAGAAAACCTTTTTTGTTGTTCAAAATTGAGTATAACTACATTAGACGCAGTGAGGAAACAGCTGCATTATGTTCTAATATCCTCTACCTAACTGAGAATTTTTTATTTAAAGCTTCATGTATAGTCTTGTTTTCAACATTTTTGAGCAATAAAAGCATCTGGCCCAGCCCTGTAGTTCGGCACATGTCATGCCTCTTTTTTCTTCCCCAAGACTTCTGTCAGCCTTCCTGGTTGCAAAACTCACCCACTTGCCTCTCCAAAGACTCTGGTCTCTTCTTGCTTTCCCCCCATTCCATTATTTTCTATTTCTTTCTGAAGCTTCTCTTTTTCTCCTATTTCATCTGATCTTTTGGGTTCTCCCACTTTAATCTAGTTATAGTCCTAATTCCCACTCTGTTATCACTTGCTGGCTCTAATATTTGTATTAATACAATATTTTGAAAAAGATAACTTTTACTTATATATTCATTTAGTAACAATTTTTCCTGGAAGTTGGCCTAGATATGTACGAGTATTTTGTTACGCTTTACCGAAGAGATACATAATACATAATTAGCACATGCTTCTGATAAAGGCCTTCACTGCTAAGCTAGTATTTATTTTCATGTCTATGTATTGATTTAGTAAAGTTTGCATACACATAGTTCTCCAGAACAAGATGTTCCACACAGATGAATTATCCTAATACTGAAACTAAACTCTTGAAAGTTTAGAATATAAAGCCCACTACATTTGAAAAGTTTATTTTTATATTATTATATATAGTTGTTTTTCTTGTTGATTTAGTCATGATTATGAATGGCAGTTCTTGTACCATGAAATAATGACTTCCAAAATGTTGAGCTGTGTGGTACTGCTTTTTATACCTTTTCTTTCTCTCCATTACTGTAGGTAAGAAGTGGCCACTTGTTCTCATCTTTTGGTAATCTGCTCTACTTCCAACTTCCTGCATCTGATCTGCTCTGTGGTCAGGAAACCAGGGGACCCCATAGAGTTTAGGTTGGAATACTCTTCTTTAGTACTTGAATTTAGCAACAATTATTTGGATTGCTTACAAGCCTTATTTTTACATACTTCTTAGTTCTTGGCTATTTAGATTATCATACAGTAGCACCTTATTTATCTTGATACCATTAAAAGCTCATCATAGTCCTGGCCAGTGTAGTTCAGTGGTTAAAGCATCGGCCCATGCACCAAAAGGTAGTGGGTTTGATTCCCGATCAAGGACATGTACCTCGGTTGCATGTTCTATACCTGGCGCTGCTCAGGGTATATGTGTGAAATAACCAATCAACGTGTTTCTCTCACATTGACCTCTCTCCCCTCCCTCCCTCTCTCTCCCTCTCTCCTTCCTCCATCCTCCCTTCCACTCTATAAAATATCCTCAGGTGAGGATTAAAAAATCTCATCACAAGAATTTGGAAAAATAAAGTGATTTTCATAGACCACTTGCTCAGACTTGTGTACAACAAATTCTGACATTTCCTACCAAACAGTAGAATGGAGTACTGATTATATTTTACTTTTTTGTTGTTGTTAATCCTCACTAGAGGATATTTTTCCCATTGATTTTTAGAGAGAGTGGAAGGGAGGAGGTGGTGGAGAGAGACAGAGATTGATGTGAGGGAGACACTTTGATTGATTGTCTTCCACACGTACCCCAGTTGGGGCCCGGGATCTAACCTGCAACCCAGGTATGTGCCCTTGACTGGGAATTGAGCCCACGACTCTGGTGCGTGGGCCAACAATCTAACTACTGTTTTGTTTTTTTAAAACATATTCTTATTGATTTCAGAGAGGAAGGGAGAGAGAGAGAGATAGAAACATCAGTGATGAGATATAACCAGTGATGGGCTGCCTTCTGCCCGCCCACACTGGGGATCAAGCCTGCAACCTGGGCATGTGCCCTGACTGAGGAATCGAACCGTGATCTCCTGGTTCATAGCTTGATGCTCAACCACTGAGCCACACCAATTGGACTAACCACTGTTACACACCAGCCAGTGCTACATAAATGTTTTTTGGTGTGGGGGGAGCTACATATTTTTGTATTACATCTGTTTCACTTTTGTTTTTGTCTCCATACCAGACTTTAAGTTTTTGTGATTGAGTGTAGTGATTCTCTATGTTTTCCAGTTAAATATATGTGATTGCCTGGTTATAAAATACAGTAGTGTCTTTTGTATTTTGTCTGATTAATTACATAGAAAAGAAAGCTAAGCTATTCTTCATGTTCTGTGGGCTGACATTAAATTGTATTTATTCTTCAACTCCATTGGCCCTATTCTATTTTCTGGGGGGCAAAAAACACCTACGTCAGAAACCATGCCCTTCTCACATACTTCATTGCTGGCCACTGTCAATATCTAGATAATGACTACAGAACCCTTTTAAAGATTGCTTTGACTTAGTATAACACTCAGTTAATATAGAATCTTACAACTCTAAAACTCTAATAGTTCATAAAGATCATCTGGATTCTTGTATTCCAGATCATAAAATAGTACCCTGCATATATATAAACTTAATGGTGTGTTCTAAACTTCTTTTATTCTATCTTCTTTGAGTCTCACACTACCCCGATAGATGGTCAAGGTGGTATTGTCATTCCTACTTTATCCACAAGGAAACAATTTCAGTTAAGGGCTTGGGCTGTATTCCAGTTCTTCTTTTTTATTTTTACTTCTTTATTGTTGAAAGTATCACATGTTTCCTTTATTCCTATTCTTTTAAACGCTAATCCCAGTATAGTTTATCACTAACCCAGCTGTTCTTCTTGAATCCTACTTACCTCAAAGTATTTTTGTTTCACTTGTAAATTCATTTCAGAGTAACTGAGTTGCAATGGTTTATAGTCTGACCCTTGAGACCTTCCTTGCCCACTAGAGATATCCTCCCTGAAGACTTGAAGTTTCTTTCTGTGTGTGTGTGTATGTGTGTTTTGCCTCCAGGATGCTCAAACTACTCAGTGTCTCAATGTTATCTAAATCCAAAGCGACTACTTCCAACCCCATGTTCCTTCCTGTCTTTTGGCTGAGTGCCAGGAAGGTCAGTTTGTCACAGGTTGTGTGGTACTAACCCTCCTTATATCATTATATTATTGCTGCCCAGTGAAAGTCAAACTACAAATCTCATTTTTTTTTAATCTCTTTTTATTTATTAAGAAAACATCTTGCCCTGGCTGGTATTGCTCAGCGGTTACAGTCAGTTTGTGCACCCCAAAGGGTTGTGGGTTCAATTCCAGGTCAAGGGCATGTACCTGTGTTGCAGGTTCTTTCTCTGGTCCCGGTTGGGGCATGTGCTGGAGGTCTCACATGTGTCTCACACCCATATCTATCTATCTATCTATCTCTCTCTCTCTCTCTCTCTCTCTCTCTCTCTCTCTCTCCCCCTCCCCCCCCCACTCCCTCCCTCCCTTCCACTCTCTCTAAAAATCAATGGAAAAAATATCCTCTGGTGAGGATTAACCCACAAAAGAAAAAGAAAACATCTTCCTAACAGTCTGTTTTAGGTTTTCTTCACTACATACAGGGTGAGGCAAAAGTAGGTTTACAGTTGTGAGTATGTGAAAGTTTATTCTTGTAATATTTATTAACTAGAGGCCCGGTGCATGAAATTCATGCACTGGGGGTTGGGGAGGGTGGGGGTTCCTCAGCCTGGCCTGTGCCCTCTTGCAGTCCGGGACCCCTTGCTCCTTACTACCTGCCTGCTTGCTGCTCCCTACCACTCGGCTTGCTGCTCCTTAGTGCTGCTACGGAGGCTCCCGCCACCGGCAATGCACTCATCAGCCATGAGTCCAGCTTCTGGCTGAGTGATGCTCCCCCTGGTGTTCAGTTCATAGCGACCAGTAGTTCCACCGTTTGGTTGATTTGCATATTAGGGCTTTATTATATAGGATTATTAAATTACTTTTCATATGAACAAATGTAAACCTCCTTTGCCCCACCCTGTATGTGCATGCTTCCTTTGTTATGTGTAGTTCTGAATACATGTAGACTGCTTAGGAAAGCAGGACATCCATGCATATGAGAGTTCTGAGTGACAGTGGATCCTTTTGCTTTCCCAGATTATTATTGAGCAGCTCTCACTGGGGGTGGCTCAGGCCTTTGCACTCAGATGCAGATCAGCAGGCACTCATTTTCTCATTCTTGCTTTCTGTATGGTGCACTTTTAAGGTCACAACAATTTGCCTTTTAGTAGAGCCATAGCTCCCAAAACAAATTAAGAAATGCCAGGTCACTTCCTCCCCTTTGTACTGGATGGCAAAGGCCTAAGAGCATCCCTTGAATCCTATCCTTTACTTTTGAGCCTCCATTTACTACCACACCCTGGCAATGAAAGAAGAATTCATTTTCCCCTCAATTTCGGAGTCAACAGAATAAGACTTTTGCAGGAATAGGTGAGCATTGCTAGGCTAATGGCTGAATTAAGATATTTCTATGTCGATTTTTCCTGCCACAAGCCTTTCTCATCTCCTTTATGGTTTATTAATTCCTGTGATCTGGAGAAGAGGTACTGGGAAAATCTTTAACATATGTACTTAGAACATTGGGAACCTCTGGTTTACAAGAGTAAGTGTAAACTATAATAAATGTGATGTATTCTCCAGTAAAAGAAATCTTTGGGAGATTATTGGTAGCTTTTTGAGTATCTTTCTCTATATTTAAATAGGAATAAATAGGAATGAGATGGGCCCCCCCAAAAAATTTTAAAGATATTTTTATTGATTTCCGAGAGGAAGAGAAAGGGAGAGAGTTATAGAAACATCAATGATGAGAAACATCATTGATCGGCTGCCTCCTGCATGCCCCATACTGGGGATCAAGCCTACAATCCGGGTATGTGCCCTTGACCGGAATCAAACCTGGACCCTTCAGTCCACAGGTCAAGTCTATCCACTGAGCAAAACCAGCTAGGACTGACCCCGAAATTTTAAGTGATTATTTATCTTTGGGTGATGGAAATTTGGGTGATTTTCTTTTAGCTTTATTTTATTTTAAATATATTTTTATTGATTTCAGAGAGGAATGGAGAAGGAGAGAGAGAGATAGAAACATCAATGATGAGAAATAATCATTGATTGGCTGCCTCCTGCATGCCCCACACTGGGGATAGAGCCCACAACGTGGGCATGTGCCCTGACTAGGAATTGAACTGTGACCTCCTGGTTCATAGGTCAGCGCTTAACCACTGAGCCAAGCCAGGCGGGCTCTTTTAGCTTTAAAAAATATACTTTGTCCTAGCCAGGTAGCTCAGTTGATTAGAGCATCATCCTAATACACCAAAGTTTCGGGTTCAATCCCCGATCGGGGTACATATAAGAATCAACCAATGAATGCATAAATAAGTGGAACAGCAAATTGATGTTTCTCTTTCTCTTTCTCTTCCTCTTTCTCTCTAAAATCAATCAATCAAAAAATACTTTCTCTTTTTTAAAGTATATAATAAACATTTTTCTTAAAATTATATTTTTAAGGTTTATAAAAAAATAAGATATGTTTTTAGAAAGTATATGCAAATAGATGTATAAATACAAAGATGTATTTATAAGAAATTTTCTGTCCAATATAGTGAGCTTGGTTGTTTGCCGTTGGCATGACATACCCTATTGAGCTAGCCTCATGGGAGGTAAGGCATCTTTGTCTTCTCATCTCTTGAAAATTGTTGGAAGGAAAAACGAGCTTTTCTTCCCACACTCAGGTTTAGCCAGGAAAGCCCTTTTTAATGGGCAACATTTTATTTTCTATTTATCTTTTCTCCCTCTTCCCTAAGGCCATGGTCGGCAAACTGCGGCTCGTGAGCCACATGCAGCTCTTTGGCCCCTTGAATGTGGGTTTTCCATAAAATACCACGTGCGGGCGCGCATGTACAGTGCGATTGAAACTTCATGGCCCATGCGCAGAAGTCGGTATTTTGTGGAAGAGCCACGCTCAAGGGGCCAAAGAGCCGCATGTGGCTCGCGAGCCGTGGTTTGCCAACCACTGCCCTAAGGGATAAATATCACAGACTATGAATGAGTGACAGTTGCTAAGCTCAGCCAGTGTCAAATTGCAGCAGATTGAGAGTGGAAGGATAAGGAAGCCAACTAGCTTCCTAGTACCGCCTGAATTGGATTCACCTGTGCAACTTCACATTTAGATCTTTATTGCTCTCATAAACACCTTTTTCCCCTTGGGAGGCCAGAATTTGGCTCTATTGTACATGAGAAACCCAGATCTGTAGGCAAAAATAGACCTAGTGACTCTAACACACATGTGACCCTGGCAGTTCAGCCTTTACCCTCTTGGCCTCATCTTTCTATTGGGTAGAAATACAGAGGGCCAAGGAACCTTGTTTGGAGGAAGAGGGTGATGCCCATTTTCATAACCAACCATTAAAAATGGACTAATATGTTCATAGTTGTACTATTTGTTGTAACCAAAGCCAATGCAAGAGATGTTTTATATACTTTGTTACCTCTGGTACTGTATCTGTGATGTCATCATAGGAAGTTGATATATTTTAGCTCCATTAACTGAGAAATTAAACACTTTAGCTTCTTTGGGATTCTTTCAAACAAACCTAAAATTATCTTCCTCGAATGATTAAAATTTGAAATGATTAAGCACTATTATTGAGTCTCCATCAACCTGGTTAAAATGGTTTGCTCTGCTCTGGTGATTCCTTGAGACCCTGTCCTACCCAATTTGTGGGTCCACTCAAACTGCTTCCAGTAACCTCTTCATACAGATTGCCTGTCTTCTGTCATGCTGGAAGACATGCGATCAAATGTTAAAACATCAAATGTCCACAAACCCCAAACAAGCAGCACTTGGCTTCAGTGTGCCCCTTACCACTTGCTAAGTGGCCTCAGGCCCAGCACTAGCGGCAGCCAGCCTCAGTTCGCAGCTTGGCCTCTCACAGGCACCCCTAAGTCCAGCACAAGTAGCAGCCATCTGTGGATTGCTCTGTAGCTCATGCTGGGCACAGGCGGCAGCTGATCTTTTTTTTTTTTTTTTAATATATTTTATTGATTTTTTACAGGGAGGAAGGGAGAGGGATAGAGAGTTAGAAACATCGATGAGAAAGAAATATCAATCATCTGCCTCCTGCACACCCCCTACTGGGGATATGCCCACAACCAAGGTACATGCCCTTGACCGGAATCGAACCCAGGACCCTTCAGTCCGCAGGCCGACGCTCTATCCACTGAGCCAAACTGGTTAGGTCAGTACACTTTTTTTTTTTTTTGGTGCCCTTGACTGAACCTGGGACCCTTCAGTCCGCAGGCCGACGCTCTTTCCATTGAGCCAAACCAGCTAGGGCTGGCGGCAGCTGATCCTGACCAGCACTTACTGGGAGGCCCCAGAACCAGCACAACCAGTGAACAGATTCAGACTACACCAGAGCATACCCAACCACCTCCATGAACGACATTCAAGGGGCAAACTAGTTGGGCGCTAGAGCCCTGCTGAAGTGAGTGCTACTCTGTCTTGCTCTGTGGGGTTGGCCCTTGCACAGCAGCTCCAGGGCTGTGGTCACAGCCAGTTCTCATAGCTGATTGGCCTAGGGCCGTGGTCGGCAAACTGCGGCTCACGAGCCACATGCGGCTCTTTGGCCCCTTGAGTGTGGCCACAAAGTTTCAATCGCACTGTATGTGCATGCCCGCACGTGGTATTTTGTGGAAGAGCCACACTCAAGGGGCCGCAGTTTGCCGACCACTGGCCTAGGGGTATAGCACTTGCATTGATGTGGCAACAGCATTTAAGGCTTAACTACAACAGGAGGGTGCACCTGGAGGGCCCAGCTTGGGTGACTGGGTAGACTGTGCCACTGGGCCCTACAGGACATGTACTACATAAGGCCACTCTACCAACAATGGGAGATGTAGCATCTCTACCTAATACATAGAAACAAACACAGGGAGGCTGCCAAAATGAGAAGACAAAGAAACATGTCCCAAATGAAAGAACAGAACAAATAACCCAGAAAAAGAACTAATATAAAATGAAGACAAGCAATCTACCAGACGTAGAGTAACAATACTGGTTACAAGTTTGCTTAATGAACTTAGAGGAAGAGTGGATGAAGTTAATGAGTACTTCAACAAAGGGATGTAAAAGAACATAAAAGTGGAGACAGAAAACATAAAATTGGACCAGTCAGAAATGAAGAATACAATAACAAATGAAGAATACATTACAAAGAATCAACGGTAAATAAAGCAAAGGATCAAATCAGCGATTTAAAAGATAAAGTAGCAGAAAACACCCATTTAGAACAGTAAAAAGAAAAAAGAATCTTAAAAAATGAGGATAGTTTAAGGAGTCTTTGGGACAATTTCAAACATACCAACATTTGCATCATGGGGCTGCTGGAAGGAGAAAAGAGAACAAGGAATTTAAAATCTATTTGGAAAAAAAAATAATGGAAAACTTATCTAACTTGATGAAGGAAATAGACATACAGCCCAGGAAGTGCTGAGAATCCCAAACAAGATGAACCCACAGAGACCCACATCAAGACATAATTAAAATGTCAAGGGTTAAAGGCAAAGAGAATCTTAAAAACAGCAAGAGAAAATCAATTAGTTACCTACAAGGGAGCTCCCAGAAAGCTGTCAGCTGATGTATCAATAGAAACTTTGCAGGCCAGAAGGGATTGGCACAAAATATTCAAAGTGATGAAAAGCAAGGACTTACAACCAATATTACTCTACCCAGCAAAATTGTCATTTAGAATCAAAGGAGAGATAAAGAGCTTCCCAGACAAGAAAAAGCTAAAGAAGTTCACCACCACCACACCAGTATTACAAGAAGTGTTAACACATTGCGTACCTCATAGAAATCTCTAAGACATACGCCAGGGACCGCACGTTTTTGGGCAAACTGCACGTTATTTAAATCATCATAATGCACTTTAGGTGTTGTTTTTCAATAATTATAACATTTTTATTTACAAAAACAAACAAAGTTCCTAGTACTTTTTTAACATATGGTACTGCGTAAAACATTTTCCTCTATAAAGAGGGACCAAACAAAATTTACATAAGTATCTAGATTCGCTCCTTTTTCCATGGGCGTGAAAAACGAGAACACTCATGAGCGGTCCTTAACAGATGGCATGTGAAACACGAGAGAACTCCTGAGCGGTACGAAATGTGTTAAAGGCTCTTCTTGCCCTAGTCGGGTGGTTCAGTTGGTTCAATCATCACCACATACACTGAAGGGTCACAGGTTTGATTCTCAGTCAAGGGCATGTACCTGCGTTTCAGGTTCAATGCCCAACCCAGTTGGGGCGCATGCAGAAAGCAGCCAATCAATGTGTCTCTCTTACATCGATATTTCTCTTTCTCTCTGTATCTCTCTCTCTCTCTTTCTCACTCTCCTCCCTCCCCGTCCTTTCCACTCTCTCAACAAATCAATGAAAAAAATGTCCTCAGGTGAGGATTAACAACAACAAAAATCGTCCTAGACACCAAAATCTTGCATGGGTTCGGTCCCCGGTTAGGACACATGCGAGAGGCAAGCAATCGATGTTTCTCACATTGATGTTTCTCGCTCTCTTAGAAAAAAATCAATGAGAAACATTCCCGGGCTCTGACCAGGGTAGCTGAATTGTTTAGAGCAAGCATGTCAAACTCAAAGGCTAACCTGGGCCAAATAAATAAGGTTTAAGTTTATGTGGACTGCAAAATAACAAAAGTTACAATTTTCATAGAAATATAGGTTTATTTCGATAGAGACATGCTGAATACAAAGGGCTGAAATAAATGAGTAATCGTTAACATAAAATAATAAAAATTAATATTTTTTTCTTGAACATTAACTTACCAGACATTGAATAACTGCACAAATATTTGTTGTGAGCTTTGAGTTTGACATGCTTGGTTTAGAGCATCATCTCAGTACACCAAGATTGAGGATTAGATCCCCAGTCAGGGCACATACAAGAATCAGCCAATGAATGCATAAATAACTGGAATAACAAATTGATCTTTCCCTCTCTCGATCTATCCCTTTCCTCTCTCTAAAATGAATAAATAAAAATTAAGATAAAAAGACATATCTGCAGGTGAGGATTTAATAAAGAGGTCGTGTTCTTTTTAAAAATATATATTTTTATTGGTTTCAGAGGGGAAGGGAGAGGGAGAGGGAGAGGGAGAGGGAGAGGGAGAGGGAGAGGGAGAGGGAGAGGGAGAGGGAGGGAGAAACAATGAGGAGAGAGAGTCACTGGTCAGATGCCTTCTGCATGTCCCTCACTGGGGATCAAGCCTGCAAACCGGGGATGTGCCCTTGACCAGAAACAGACCTGGGACTTCAGTCTACAGGCTGACGCTCTATCCACTGAGCCAAACCAGCTAGGGCAAGAGGTCGTGTTCTTCTTGAAGAGTAAAAAATAAATAAAAATAAGGAATATTAAAATGACAATAAGTACATATCTATCAATAATTACTTTAAATGCAAAAGGATTAAATGCACCAATCAATAGACATAGGGTTGCTAAATGAATAACAAGTCCCTTACATATGTCTAAAATAGACTCACTTCAGATGGAAAAACACACAGACTGAAAAAAAAAAAAAAGATGGAAAAAATATTTCATGGAAACAAACAAAAAAAATCTGGGGTAGGTAGCAATATTTATACCTGTCAAAATAGAGTTTACAACAAAACCTATAACAAGATAACAAAGGACCCAACAATTCCACTTCTTGGTATTTATCTGAAGAAGCCCAAAACGCCAAATTGAAAAGACATGCACCTATATGTTCATTGCAACATTATTTAGAATAGCCAAAATATGGAAGCAACCTAATTGTCCATCAGTAGATGAATGGATAAAAAGTGGTACATATATACAATGAAATATAACTCAACCATAAAAAAAAAATGAAATCTTGCCATCTGCAACAACATGAATAGACTTAGAATGTATTGGTGCTGAGTGAGATAAGTCAGGCAGAGAAAGACAAATGCCATATGATTTCACTTATATGTGGAACCTAAAAAAACAAAATAAATGAACAAACAGACTGGAAACAGACTCAATGATACAGAAAACATTTGAGGGTTGCCAGATTGCTGGGGAGATAGGTGAAAAAGGTGAAGGGATTAAGAACAAATAGGAAATTGCAGAATAGTCACGGGGAAGATAAGTACAGCATAGGGAAATATAATCAATAATACTGTAATATGTATGACGTCAGGTGGGTACTATATTTATCAGGGTGATCATTTGGGAGGTTATATAAATGTCTTATCACTGGGTTATATACCTAAAACTAATATAATGCTGTATGTTAACTGTAATTGAAAAATAAAAATTATTTAAAAAAAGAAAAGCTATGAAAAAAAGGTAAAAAAAAATTGAAATGGTTGAGAACTAGGCTTTAGAAGAGAGAAGCATTAGGATTTTTATCTAGATAATGATCTAAGTTAAAACGTTTAAGTTTGAGAAGTAGATAAACTTATAAAGAGAAATCATTCACTTTATAGCGCTCTATAACATGTGCTTGTTTTGTTTTTACTTGCCCCTTTTGCCTAGCTCTTGAGTACAAAAATAATGTGGCAATGAAAATAACTAAGATTAAATTTAAATCAGAAGATTAAAATAACATTCTTTCACAGTATTTAATCAAAGTAAACTAGAAGAGCTCATATGGAATATTTCTAAAATGGAAACCTCATCAGAACTACCCCTTTCACCCCCCACAAAAAAAACAAAACAAAACCCACACAAAAAAATTTACTTCTGATATTAGCCATTTTGAGGTAGGAGGTTAACTTATCATCACATTATAGAAGGAGCAAAGACTGTTCTTTTAAATATATATATTAGAGGCCCAGTGCATGAATTCATGCACCAGTGGGGTCCCTTGGCCTGGCCTGTAGGATTGGGCCGAAACTGGCTCTCCGACCTCCCCCAAGGGGTCCCGGATTGTGAGAGGGCACAGGCCAAGCCAAGGGACCCCACTGGTTCATGATTGGTCCAGGGAGGCATGTGGGAGGTTGGCAAGTGGGAGGGACCACAGGAGGGCTCCAGGGCGTGTCCAGCCCATCTCGCTCAGTCCTGATCTGCTGGACTCCAGCAGCAAGCTAGCCTACTGGTCGACTGGTCAACAGCCCCCTCGTGGTCAGTGCACGTCATAGTGACTGGTCACCTAGTCGATTGTCTGCCCCCTGGTGGTCAGTGCACGTCATAGCAAGCAGTTGAGTGGCCTTAGCATATCATTAGCATATCACGCTTTGATTGGTTGAATGGACGACCAGACACTTGGCACATTAGTTTTTATTATGTAGGATTTTTATTGATTTCGGAGAAGAAAGGAGAAATAGAAACATCAGTGATGAGAGAGAATCATCGATTGGCTGCCTCCTGCATGCCCCCCCCACCCCCCTGCCTTTGCCACTGGGAATCAAGCCCGAAACCCCAGCATGTGCCTTGATCAGGAATCAAACCATGACCTTCTGGTTCATAGATTGATGCTCAACCACTGAGCCACATCAGCAATTGAAGTTTCCGTATGTTTATATGTATGAGATCTCCTATTTATGATTCAATTTAAACATATGTCCCAAAAAATGTATACATACACTTTGAATAATTATAAAGGAATTGTTTATTAAAATACATTTCATTTAAAAATTGTGCTATCTGCCCTAGCCAGTTTGGCTCAGTGGATAGGCCTGCGGACTGAAGGGTCCTGGGTTTGATTCCAGCCAAGGGCACATACCTGGGTTGTGGGCTTGATCCCCAGTGGGGGGCATGCAGGAGGCAGCCTGTCAATGATTCTCTCTCATCATTGATGTTTCTATCTATCTCTCTCTCTCTCTCCCTCTTCCTTCCTCTCTGAAATCAATAAAGAAATATTTTTAATAAAATAAATAAATAAAAATTGTGTTATCAGCTGTTAAAGTGTGCATAAGTTTTTTTGGATACCTTGTATATGCAGATTTTTTTTTTTACCCCCACCCAAGGATATATTTATTGATTTGAGAGAGAGAGAGAGAGAAGAGAGAGAGAGAAAGGTCCATGTGAGAGAGAAACATCAGTCAGTTGCCTCCCATACATGCCTCGACCGGGGATTAAACTCTCAACCTAGGTGCCCTGACTAGGAATCAATTATGCAACCTTTTGGTGCATGGGACAATGTTCCAACCAACTGAGCCACTTAGCCATGGCTATGTACATTTTTGTAATAGATGCACACAAATACACACACACACTTATCTACTTTACTTTCTGCCTCCTTGGAGTTGGTCCCCGTGATACCCTGTTAAAGCATGGTCCTCATCCTCTCTTGCTGTGCTTTCTATAATTCTCTTTTGCTGACAAGCTTTATTTCTTGCCTTCTTGGAACCCACTCCAGAACTAAACCATTCTCTGTGTGCTGAACAGAGAATATAGACGTACAACCCCCCAGCAATTACTGCCTTTTCTACTACAGGAAACAGAGAGGGTGGTAATTCTAGGGGTTGATTTCTGTACAACTGAGTTTTTGTTAACTCAGTTGATTTGCCATAAAGTTCTGTTGTGATAAAAAGTGCATTAATTAAATTTTATTGTATCAATTCTGTACTGTCACTAAGAAATTACAAACCATAAGTTATTAAGTTTTAACCAAGATTTCAAAAATTCATATCTTCACATAAAGTAGATTTATTTTGTGTCCAAAACAATTTTGGTGAATGTCACTTTTAACTTTTAAATCTTCCAGGTTTTCCCAAGAAAGTCTCTTTTTCAGTTTCCCTATTTCTTTTCTCTTTGTAGTGGACGTTCGGGAGCAATAAAAATAAGAAGAAAGGAAAGGCCAGAAAAATAGAGAAGAAAGGAACCATGAAGAAACAGGCCAATAAAACTGCTTCATCAGGCAGTTCGGACAAAGACAGTTCAGCTGAGAGCTCAGCCCCTGAGGAAGGTGAGCCAAGTAGCCCAAACCCTGGGAATGAACTCCCACTCTTATCAGGTCAGAAATGGAGGTAAATGTGCATGTATTACAGCAGCTCATAACATTCCAGTGGTCATGGAGCCTTTGAGAATCTAAATGAAGAAAGAAAAACACATGCAGTTCCGAAGATTAATGAGGTCTGTGAACCCCATCCAGGAACCCATGAGGAGTACCTGCATTAGAGTTTCACCTTACTTCCCTGACCTTCCCTTCCCTCTTTCTTATGCATGGTCTGGCTGAGGAGGAAAATCCTTGAACCAATACAAAACTGAGTAAAAAAATGTATTAGGAATTCACTGATCAATTTAATAACTCACTAAAACATTGATTTTTTTATGTCAACTAATAAATGTAGAAGCGATAGAAGAATTACCATTTTTCAGCCATCAGTAATAATTGATTTACTCAAGAGTTACTAATGACTGTTAAACCACTGGGTGAGAGTTTGTTGGGAGTAAGATGTTTACAGTCTCAAAGCGTCTCCCATTATACTTAATAACTACAAAGAAGAAAAAAGTGCCTTTACAATGGAGAAATCTATGGGATACTACCTTAACCAAAAATCCAAATTAATATCACTAGTAATTGGACAAAATGGTATCAGGTGCTTCCTGATGTGATACTTTGAAAAGGACACAATCACTTAGGATAGTGGTTTTCAACCTTCCTAGTGCCGTGACCCTTTAATACAGTTCCTAATGTTGTGGTGACCCCCAACCATAAAATTATTTTCGTTGCTACTTCATAACTGTAATTTTGCTACTGTTATGAATCGTCATGTAAATATCTGATATGCAGGATGTATTTTCATTGTTACAAATTGAACATAATTAAAGCATAGTGATTAATCACAAAAACAATATGTAGCCAAAACCGGTTTGGCTCAGTGGATAGAGCGTCGGCCTGCGGACTGGAAGGTCCCAGGTTCGATTCCAGTCAAGGGCATGTACCTGGGTTTCAGGCGCATCCCCAGTGGGAGATGTGCAGGAGGCAGCTGATCGATGTTTCTTTCTCATTGATGTTTCTAACTCTCTATCTCTCTCCCTTCCTCTCTGTGAAAAATCAATAAAATATATTTTAAAAAAATGTAATTATATATGTGTTTTCCGATGGTCTTAGGCGACCCCTGTGAAAGGGTCATTTGACCCCCAAAGGGGTCGTAACCCACAGGTTGGCGACCCACAGGTTGAGAACCACTGACTTAGGGAGTATTGTTGCCAAAAATTCATAACCTGGATAGTGCTTGATGAAACCAACTGACTGAAATTGGGGATATTTGATAACTGGCTATTTAAGTTTGAATTAATTAAAACTTAAAAATTGAGTGTCTCAGTTGCAGTAGCCACATTTCAGTTGCTCAGCAGCCACATGTGGCTACAGCTCAGATAAAGAATATTTATTACCTCATAAAATTCTGTTAGATAATATTTGGACTTATACTTCTCAAAAATTCAATGGCATGATAGACAAAAAAAAAAAAGGTTGTTGTAGATTAAAGGCTACTAGAGAGACATGGCAATGGCAACCAAATGCAATGTGTGATCCTAGATTGGGTCCCTCTTTGGCTGAAAAGTGGCTATAAAGGACTATGTTAGAACAACTGGTGAAATTTGAATAGGGAGTGTGTTAGATAAAGGTATTCCATCAATGTTAAATTTCTTGAATTTGATAATTGTATAATTGGTTATCTAAAAGACTGTCTTCTAGGAGAAGTGTTTAGGTATAAAGGGTTACAAACTCTGCAACTTTCAGTTCAGCAAAATGAATAATAAAAATGTATATTCATTATTTTATATAAGTAGAGAGTAAATTGGCAATGTTGACAATGTGTAAACCTAAGTTAAAAGATATATGGCCAGCTGGCATGGCTCAGTGGTTGAACATCAATCTATGATGTTCCTCAGATGAGGATTAAAGAAAAAAAAAGTATGGGAATCACTTATTCTTGCAACTTTTTTCTTTAGGTCTGCAATTTTTTCAAAAGTAAAAAGTTTGAATTAAAAAGAACATGCTGGTTTATATTCCAGCCTAAATTTCCCTAACCTGTGCTTGCATTTGCCAAAGGCAGGCCAAAAACTGTTCCCAAGGGAGCAGAGATGGCCATATGCCATTTTACCTAGGAGAGCCAAGGAGTAATGATGATTAACGCTGGTCACCTGTGGCCTGTCTTCTCTAGTAGAGCCTAATCTTCTGTTCGCCCTTTGTGGCAGGTGAAGTGTCGGATTCTGACAGCAACAGCTCCTCCTCCAGTTCAGACTCTGACTCCTCTTCTGAAGATGAAGAGTTCCATGATGGCTACGGGGAAGACCTCATGGGGGATGAGGAGGACAGGGCTCGTCTGGAGCAGATGACAGAGAAGGAAAGAGAGCAAGAACTCTTCAACCGCATTGAGAAGAGGGAGGTGTTGAAAAGAAGGTAAGGTTATAGTTCCTTAATGAGTAAATAAAATAATAAAATAATTTTCCAAAATTCACATTTGAAGCCCTATCTCTATAGGATTTAATTAATTAAGACTTGATTTATCATTATTATTATTATTGTTGTTAATCCTCTCCGAGGATATTTTTACACTGATTTTTAGAAAGAGGAAAGGAGGGGAAGAGATAGAAAGAGTGAAACATTGATGTAAGAAATAACACATCGATTGGTTGCCTCCTGCATTGGGCCCGACCAGGGCCACCAGGGCTGGGGATTAAGCCTGCAACCGAGGTACGTGTCCTTGACCAGAAATCAAATCCGGGACTCTTCAGTCTGCAGGCTGACGCTCCATCCACTGAGCCAAACCAGCCAGACTATATTCAATATTTTTAAATATATATTTTATTCATAGAAGAAGAAAGAGGGAGAAAGAAATGGAAACATCAATGATGAGAGAGAATCATTGATCTGCCGCCTCCTGCATGCACCCTACTGGGGATCGAGCCCACAACCTGGGCTTGTACCCTGACCAGAAATCGAACCATGACCTCCTGGTTCATAGGTCAATGCTCAACCTCTGAGCCACACCAGCCGGGCTATATTCAATGTTTTTTATGGTACTTGTACATTGGAGTTTCTTAAAGGAAGCAGAAAACGTTTATTAACTCCTCCCCCCTACTTACTTCCTTTCTCCTGTCTAATAGAAATCAGTCATTACAAATATTTAATTGCAACTTAAAACAACAAATAAATATCTTTTAATCAGATTTGAAATTAAGAAAAAACTAAAAACAGCCAAAAAGAAAGAAAAGAAAGAAAAAAAGAAAAAGCAAGAAGAGGAGCAAGAAAAGAAAAAGCTGACACAGATTCAAGAATCTCAGGTAGGAGATTCAATGGACCTCATTATCGGAAGAATAAAATCTGTTTTGAGTTCGTGTGTTTATATTAATCAGCCTAAGTCAGTTAGTGCATGACTATTACATACTGTCTTCATTCTCTAGATATATCATTTCACCCTTAGCTGCACTGTTTAATTCCTTAGGAATCCTTCACTCAAGTCTGCATTTAAAAAGCAGCTTAACTGATGTGTGAACAGCCTCTAAGGAAAAGTTGGTAAATATCCTCCTGTCCAAGGTAGCCAGTTGGTTAGTTATGTTTACTCAGTCAGGTGTACGTCATCCTGTACTTGGTTGTAAAAGTAGCTGGGAAAATTAGTCATCTCTGCATTCGTCACAAAAAGCTTTGTTGATAATATCAGCAAATATTGGCTATGATCTAGGATGTCCTTGAAAGTGCTTATTCCTGATCTAATGAACAAAATAACCTGAGGAACAAAATAGGTCCAGAGGCATGGGTGTGTGGAACAGACTGACAGATCTCAGAGGGGAGGGGGTTGGGGAGGCCGGGAAGAGATTAATCAAAGAATTTATATACATGCATGGCATAGCCCATGGACACAGACAATAGTGTGGTGAAGGCCTGGGGTAGGGCAGGGGCTGGGAAGAGATGGGAAAAGGGAGGGCAGGATGGGGGACATCTGTAATACTGTCAACAATAAAAATATATATGTACAGTAGGTCCTCAGGTTATGTCGGAGATCCGTTCCTATGGCGCGATGTAATGTGATTTTTGCTGTAAGTCGGAACCCACCTGCATAAGCACCTACGTCACTCACATGGAGTACATACACAGTAGTAATGAAGTGAAACAGTAGAAAAAAAAAAAGATAACAATTCCTGATCTTTACTTGTGGTAAATAAATAATAAAAAACATAAAGCACATATGTAGAAATGACGGAACTTTTTATATATATATATAAATAAATGGGAGATGGTGACGTAACCATGAGACGACGTACATCGAGTCCGACCTAACCCGAGGACTCCCTGTATATATATTTTACATATATTTTAAAAAGTGCTCATTCCTATAATTCTTAGGCTTTCTGTTTATTAGGCAGGGAAAATGGGGGCTGACTCTACTGCTCTATCCTCTTTGTCCACAAGAGGATGCTCTTCCCCTTTAAACAAGTTTCCGTTTCTATAGCCAATATAGATTCACAGTGAAGAACTAAATAGTTAATTGTTGGGTATAGACCTGGGGTGGGCAAACTTTTTGACTCGAGGGCCACAATGGGTTCTTAAACTGGACCGGAGGGCCGGAACCAAAGCATGGATGGAGTGCTTGTGTGAACTAATATAAATTCAAAGTAAACATCATTACATAAAAGGGTACGGTCTTTTTTTTTTTTTTTTTTTTAGTTTTATTCATTTCAGACGGGCCGGATCCAGCCCACGGGCCGTAGTTTGCCCACGGCCGGTATAGACAGTCATAGCCAGTTGGTAAAAAGAGCCATCCTACATATCTTTCCCTTCCCAGGTAACATCCCACAACAAGGAACGGCGTTCCAAACGGGATGAGAAACTAGATAAAAAATCTCAAGCCATGGAGGAGCTAAAAGCAGAGAGAGAGAAACGGAAGAACAGAACAGGTAAGTGGGGAAAATATAATGCTACTTGGTGTCTCTGATCATATGATTTGACTTCCTAGTGCTCTTTTTTTTTTAGAGGGTTTTTGTTTGTTTGTTTTAATTTTTTAAGAACTGCCAGACTTTTTCCAAAGTGGCTGCATCATTTTATTTTATTTATTTATTTTTTAAATATTTTATTGATTTTCTACAGAGAAGAAGGGAGAAGGATAGAGAGCCAGAAACATCGATGAGAGAGATCGATCAGCTGCCTCCTGCATGCCCCCCACTGGGGATGTGCCCACAACCAAGGTACATGCCCTTGACCGGTATCGAACCTGGGACCCTTCAGCCTGCAGGCCGACGCTCTATTCACTGAGTCAAACCGGTTCGGCCCTAGTGCTCATTTTTATTTTTCCCCCTTTTTAGCTCTTTATTATGGGAAGTTCCAAAAACATACAGAGTATAGTGTAATGAACCTACATGAACCCATCATCATCCAGCCTCAACAGTCAACTCATGGCCAATCGTTTTGTTTGTTTTGTTTTGTTTTGGAGGAGTTATAATAAAAATGTTTACTTAGGTTTGATCAGTACAGGTAAGATATACTAGAGTCACAGAGCAATATGCATTGACAGGGCACAAGAGTTCATAAAAAGAATAACTTTGCACACAAATGTCTTAAACATTCATTCAGTCACCCAAAGAGAAAATGCACAGGTGTATAGTGGAAAAAACTGTGTCTAACACTAAAACTACCATGGGACTCCATCAGCAAGTCCAACGTTAGTGATAAAACTACTGTGCTGGGCAAACTTGGCAATCATAACCCACATCTATTCAAACAAGTCTGAATGGTGCATAAGAATAGTAACAGCAACTCATGGCCAATCTTGTTAAAACTATACTTCCTCTTCCATCAGGTTATTTTATTTTTTTATTATGTTTTTTATCATCAGGTTATTTTAAAGTAAATCCCAGCATCATTATATTTCAATCATAATTATTTCAATACATTGAAATATATTGAAAAGATAAAGGCTCTTATTTTAAATATAACTATAATGCTGATACATTACCCAAAAAATAATAACAATGAATCCCTTACCATTTTATTCCTTTATACAAATATCTAGTCAGTCTTTAAATTTCTCTAGTTCTATAAAATATACTAATCTGATCATTTGAATCAGTATATAAGTAAAATCCACACATTGTTATTTGTTAATAATCCTTGAAGTCACTTAATCTATAGGTTTTCCTGTCAATCTCTTTTTTAGCTAGCCCTTTTCAGTTTATTTGAAGAAACTGGGTCATTTATCTTGTAGTTTTTCATAGATGCTGACTATATCACATTAGTGGTGGTGAATGTGTTTTTCTAGTCCCTTGAATTTCCTGTAATTTGTAGTTAGAGAATTGGACAGATTTGGATTTGTTTTGTTTCTATTTTGGTTTTTTTTGGAAGACTAAGTTTTAGGTAGTGATATATTATACCAGGGGACCCAGAGTATCTGCTTGTCTTTCATTTTGTGATACTACCGGCTGTCACTTAACTATTACCACAATAATGTGAAATAACAAACTGCCCCAAACTCAGATAAACAATCATTTGTTCTTACTCATGCATCTGCCATTCAGGTAGGGGTTGCTTGATATACAGGTTTAGATGGGATTGCTCCCAAGTTTCAGGATAGAAGCAGATCTGTTTCACCTCTCTCTCTCCCGCCTCAGACCAGTATAACTAGGGCACATTCTTCTCGTGGTGATGGCAGAAGTATAATAGGGGCAAGCAGAAACATGAGATGCCTCTTATGGCCTAGACTTGGAATGGACCGTGTCAGATGTGTGCACGTTCCATTGGCCAGAGCAAGTCACATTACCAAGTCCAACATTAATGGCTGCGAGGAACTTCACACTGAGTCACATGGCAAAGAGCATGGGTATAAGAACGGTGAAGTATTGGTAATAGTAAAATGTTCTATCCCAACAGCCATTGTAATCATTACCTAGATCATTTAATTTATTATGAATTGCAAAAGGGTGATGTTATAAGCTATTATTCTTTCTTCATTTATTATCTTGGGTTTACTTCTATAAAGAGAAGCTACTCATCAGCTATTTAGTTACCACTAGGTACTATTTTTTATAGGAAAGGCAGAATAAATGCTGGATATTTTTTTTTTGCTTTACTAGGTTTTAAAAGAAAGATAGTTCCTTGACAACTTCCAAAGGTGACCAGTGAGGTTCGTTTCTTTATTTTGAATATCGTTATGAACTCATGGATTTTAAGATACTTCATACATTTCAATCCATTGCAGTAATTAATATGGAGATTCATATCGTTCCATCTTCAACCAGTGGTAGCCTAAGTCCTTTTGATATGAGACTCCAGTAGTTTTTAACAGTTTTCTTGCTTTCTGAATTTGGAATCAGCCATTTCTCTAAGGAACTCTGGTTCCTTTTTCATGAGAAATTGTATGTGGACACCACAGTCTAGATCCAACAAGTGTTCATACTAATGGGTTGACTATTATGTCTAAGTCTTTTCAGTGTACAGAGCTTGGTTTGTTTTTTTAATTATTTTTAATTACAGTTGGTGTACAGTATTATATTAGTTTTAGGTGTACAACCCAGTGATAAGACATTTATATAATATAACTTATAAAGTGATTACCTCAATAAATCTAGTACACATCTACACATCTGACATCATACATAGTTATTGCTATATCATTAACTATATTTCCTGTGCTATACTTTTTGTCCCCATGTCTATTCTGTAACTACTAATTTGAACTCCCAATTTGTGCTCCTTCTCCCTTCGCCTTTTTCACTCATTCCCCCAACCATCTGGCAATCGTCAAAATGTTCTCTGTATTATTGAGTCTGTTTCTGGTCTGCCTGTTCATTTATTTTATTTTTTATATTCCACATATAAGTGAAACATATGACATTTGTCTTTCTTTGTCTGGCTTATTACATTCAATACAATACCTTCTAGGTCCATCCATGTTGTTGCAGATAGCAAGATTTCATTCTTTTTTTAATGGTTGAATCATTTCATTTTATATATATACCACTTTTTTATTCATTCATCTATTTTTTAATTTATTTCAGAGAGAGGAAGGGAGAGGTATAGAAAGATAGAAACATTGATGAGAGTGAATCATCAATTGGCCATGTCCTGCCCCACCAGGGACTAAGTCTGTAACCTGGGCATATGCCCCAACTGGGAATCGAACTCTGACTTCTTGGTTCATGGGTCAAAGCTCAACCACTGAGCCATACCAGCCGAGCTATCCATTCATCTGTTGATAGATGCGTAGGTTGCTTCCATATCTTGGCTATTGTAAATAATGCTGCAATGATTATATATAGATGCATGTCTTTTCATTTTAGTGTTTTGAGTTTCTTCAGATAAATACCCAAAAGTGAAATTGCTGGGTCCTTCATTACAGCCTCTTATAGCCTATGTCTGTTTGTTTTTTGTTTTTGTTTTTTTAAATTTCTCCACCATTTTCATATATATATATATATATATATATATATATATTTTTTTTTTTTTTTTTTAAGAAATTATTTTTACTTTTTTTTATTTTTATTGATTTCAGAGAGGGAACTGAACCAGCAACCTTTCAGTGAACCGGCAACCTTTTAGACAACATCCAACCAACTGAACCACACTGGCTAGGGCAGCCTTTTTGTCGTTGTTGTTTTTATTGATTTTACAAAGAGAGGAAAGGAGAAGGAGAGAGAGAAGCATTGATGGGTTGCTTCCCATTCGAAACCCGACCAGGGATTGAACCCACAACCTAGTATGTTCCCTGACTGGGATTTGAACTGGTGACCTTTCAGTGCAAGGGATGTTGTTCAACCAGCTGAGCCATAGTATCCAGGCATTATAGGTTTTATTTTAAAGTCTATTTTCTGTGGTATAAGCATTGCTACACCAGCTTGTTTATTTGTTTCCATTTTTAAGAAATAACTTTTCCATCCCTTTCTTTCAGTCTGTGGCTTCTTCTTTATATACTTAGCTATAGGACTTCACTTTAGCTAAATTTCAGGTGGTTGTGATAGGATGCAAGTACCACATTTACTTAGTCACCATCTTGTCTCTGAATTTCTTTTTTGTTTTTTAAGAATAAAACTTATCAGGAGCCTCATACTGAATAAGTTCATTTCAAAATTTGGATGCCAAGATTTTTTGTTTTGTTTTTCATAACAACTTTATGAGCTATAATTAATGTACTATACTATTTATTTAAAGTATACAAGGCAGCCGAAACCGGTTTGGCTCAGTGGATAGAGCGTCAGCCTGCGGACTGAAAGGTCCCAGGTTTGATTCCAGTCAAGGGCATGTACCTGGGTTGCGGGCACATCCCCAGTGGGAGATGTGCAGGAGGCGGCTGATCGATGTTTCTCTCCCATCGATGTTTCTAACTCTATCTCTCTCCCTTCCTCTCTGTAAAAAATCAATAAAATATATGTTTTTATTTTTTTTATTATATTTTATTGATTTTTTACAGAGAGGAAGGGAGAGAGATAGAGAGTTAGAAACATCGATGAGAGAGAAACATCGATCAGCCGCCTCCTGCACATCCCCTACTGGGGATTTGCCCGCAACCCAGGCACATGCCCTTGACCGGAATCGAACCTGGGACCTTTCAGTCTGCAAGCTGACGCTCCATCCACCGAGCCAAACTGGTTTCGGCTTAAAAAATTAAAAAAAAAAAAAGTATACAAGGCAGTTGCTTTTAGTATATTCACAAAGCTGTGCAGTAAAACTCAATGGCTTTTAGAATATTTTATTATCCTAAAAAGAAACCCCCTTGCTAGTAGCCATCACCTTCCCAGGTCTATCATCCCCCAGCATTAATTTACTTTCTAGCTCTATGGATTTGCCTGTTCTAGACATGTCATAGAAATGGAATCACACAATATATGGTCTTTTGTGTCTGACTTTTTTCACTTAACATAATATTTTCTAGGCTCATGCATGAGATAGCATATGTCAATACTTCTTCCTCTTTATGTCTGAATAATATTCCATTTTATGGATAAGTGCATTTTATTTATCCATTGACCTTTTGATGGACATTTGGATTATTTCTGCTTTTTTTTACTACTATAAATAATTCTTCTATGAACATTTGTGTATAGATTGTTGATTAGACCCATGTTTTTAATTACTCTTAGGTATGTAGTACTTAGGAATGGAATTGTGTGGTGTGTTTTTTTTCCTTTTATTGATTTGAGAGAAACATCAATTTGTTGTTTCACTTATTTATTTTTTAAAAATATTTTTATTGACTTCAGAAAGGAAGTGAGAGGGAAAGAGAGATAGAAATGTCAATAATGAGAAAGAATCATTGATCGGCTACCTCCTATACACCCCCACACTGGAGCCTGCAACCCGGGCCTGTGCCCTGACCAGAATGGAACTGTGACCTCCTGGTTCATAGGCTGATGCTCAACCACTGGGCTGCACTGGCCAGGTTCCACTTATTTATACATTCATTGGTTGATTGTTGTATGTGCCTTGATCCGGGGATCAAACCCACAATATTTTGCGTATTGAGACAACGCTCTAACCAACTGAGCTACCCAGCTAGAGCAAGACTGGAATTGTTGAAACATATGGTAAATTTGTGTTTGACCTTTTGAGAAACTGCCAGAATGTTTCCCAAAGTGGCTTTACCATTTTGTATTCCCACCAGCAATGTATGAGGGTTTCACTTTTTCCATATCCTCACCAACACTTGTTGTTGTCTTTTTGATAGTAGCCATTCTAGTGGATATGAAATGTGATTGTTATTTGCATTTCTCTAATGATTAGTGATGTTGAGCATCTTTTCATGTGCTTATTGACCATTTGGATAACTTCTTTGATGAAGTTATATCTATTATAGCTTTTGCTCATTTTTTTTGTTGTTTTTTTTTAATATATTTTTTATTGATTAAGATATTACATATGTGTCCTTGTCCCCACATTACCCTCTACCCCCCCACCCACCCCCCGCTCATGCCCTCACCCCCCCCGTTGTCCATGTCCATTGATTAGGCCTATATGCTTGCATATAAGTCCTTTGGTTGATCTTTCCCCCTTACCCCCACCCTCCCCTACCTTCCCTCCAAGTCCTGACAGTCCAATCAATGCCTCTCCGTCTCTGGATCAGTCCTTGTTCATCAGCTTATGTTGTTCATTATATTCCCCAAATGAGTGAGATCATGTGGTATTTATTCGCTCTCCAGTTCCATCCATGCTGTGGCAAATGGTAAGAGTTCCTTTTTCTTCTTCCTCTTCTTAAAGAATACCTTTCAGCATTTCATATAATGCTGGTTTGGTGGTGATGAACTCCTTTAGCTTTTTCTTATCCGTGAAGCTTTTTATCTGACCTTCTATTCTGAATGATAGCTTTGCTGGATAAAGTAATCTTGGTTGCAGGTTCTTGCTATTCATCACTTTGAATATTTCTTGCCAGTCTCTTCTGGCCTGCATGGTTTCTGTTGAGAAATCAGCTGACAGTCGTATGGGTACTCCCTTGTAGGTAACTGACTGTCTTTCTCTTGCTGCTTTTAAGATTCTCTCTTTATCTTTTGCTCTTGGCATTTTAATTATGATGTGTCTTGGTGTGGTCCTCTTTGGATTCCTTTTGTTTGGGGTTCTCTGCGCTTCCTGGACTTGTAAGTCCATTTCTTTCACCAGGTAGGGGAAGTTTTCTGTCATTATTTCTTCAAAAAGGTTTTCAATATCTTGCCCTCTCTCTCCTTCTGGAACCCCTATAATTCTGATGTTGGTACGCTTGAAGTTGTCCCAGAGATTCCTTACACTATCTTCATATTTTTGGAATCTCTTTTCTTTTTTCTTTTTCGGTTGGGTATTTTTTGTTTCTTTGTATTTCAAATCTTTGACTTGATTCTTGGGATCCTCTTGTCTGCTGCTGGATCTCTGTAAATTATTCTTTATTTCAGTCAGTGTATGCTTAATTTCTAGTTGGTCCTTTTTCATGTCCTCCATGGTCTCACTATACTTATTGAGGGATTCATTAAATTTATCGGCGGTTTCCATAAAATTCTTGAAAAACCTTATAAACGTGGCCTTGAACTCTATATCCAATCGTTTGCTTTCCTCCATTTCTGCCATTTGTGACCTGTTTCTTTGTCTCCGCATTTTGGCAGCTTCCCTGTGTTGATAGAGTGGCCCTGCGCGCCAGGTGTCCTGTAGGGCCCAGTAGTTCAGCCTCCCCAGTTACCTGGGGTGGACACTCTTGGTGCACTCTTGGTGCCTTGGTTGTTGTAGAATCACTGGGAGGAATTGACCTCCAGGCCAATTGGCTGTGAGAATCAGCTGTGTCTAAAGTGGGAGAACTTCTGTGCTGAAGACACCCTTCTGGGGCAAGACTTGCTTCAGTGGGGCTTTGGTGCTCACTGAGTCTGCTCCCTGAGTGTGTCCCTTATGGATCTGAGGAGTTGCAGTCTGGATGGTCCCCCTCTGACCACTGGGTACAGTGGCTCCTGGATCTAAGGAGGTGCTAATTCAGCCTCTGCCTGAGGCCACACAGCAGGAGCCACGAAGAGGCTCAGCTGTGAAGCAATGCAAGCCGCTGCGGGGCCTTGGGCCTTCTCTTGGAAGTTCCGAGTCTGCCTGGCTCGGCTGCAGTTAGGTACATTCACATGCAAAAGCCTCTGCCGCAGCCTGGGTGGGGCGGGGTCTCAGGGAATCCAAGGGCGGATCAAGGAGCTATGGCTGATTCTCCGCCCGGAGTCGCGGGTCTCAGTGACCCGCTAATTGCTGCAAGCACCTCTGAGGGAAAGCCGCCTTCAAGTTCGCCCGCTGCCGGACAGACCAGCTTCTCCCCGTATGAGTCCTGGGTCCCCAGAGACTTCCCGGAACCGGAGTTCAGAGCAGTCGGGAGCTTGTGATTCAAAAAGACAGCCGCGTCCCCAGGTGCCACCCCCTTCCCTCGCGAGCGCGAGCCGCCGTACCTCTGCACTTCACCTCCGCAGCGCCTCTGGCTCTCAGCGTGCTTTTCTTTCCTTCTAGTTGTAGAATTTACACTCAGCCAGCCTTTCTGTTGTTCTGGATGATGTTTGCTCGGTCCTTTGCGGTAATTTTCAATTGTTGTGTGAGGCGACAATTTCCCGGTGTTTACCTATGCCGCCATCTTAGTTTCTCCCCTTTTGCTCATTTTTTAATCAACTTCTTTGTTGTTGTTGAGTTATAGGTGTTTTTTATATTTTTTGACTATTAATCCCTTATTAAATACAGCCAAACCTTGTTTCTCGAACAATTCGGTTGTCAACCAATTTGTTTCCAAACTGACAACCCTTTGAAGCTGATACCTGAGAATGACAAAAAGTGTTTCTCAGGCATCAGAGATAATGCTTTTGTTGCTGGTGAAATCAATATCAAGGATTATCACAATTTTAAAACATAAAAAGGCCATCAAGAGTGCTAATGTTGCCCAGCTGGTGTGGCTCAGTGGTTGAGCATTGACCTATGAAACAGGGGTCAAGGTTATATCCCCAGTCAGGGTATATGCCCAAGTTGTGACTCAGTCCCCATGCAGGAGGTAGCTGATCAATGATTCGTTCTCATCATTGATGTTTCTATCTCTCCCTCTCTCTTCCTCTCTGAAATCAATAAAAATATATTTTTTTAAAAATCAACAGAATCATTCTGTTAAAAAAAATTTTAAAGAAAAAAGAGTGCTAATGTTGCTAAGTGTGTGAAAGAAACAATGATCACAGACAATGAAAGAGGTAGAAAAACTTGCTGATTTGGAGAAACGAAAAGCAATTAGGCAGTGACAGCTATTTCAGAGGCAGCAATATATGAACAAGCAATGATGCTGCTTGCTGACCTGAAAGACATCCCTGGATTGAACACTAAAAGTGATTCATTTAAGACTAGTAGGGAGTGGTTCAGTAAAATTAATTTTAAAAGTGTTTATAGATTAAACAATACATTAGACATGTACTGTATATAAGAAAGGTTAAAATAGGGAATCATTTGGGGGTCTGGAATGGATTAATTTAATTTATATTATTTATAATTGGAAAAAATGATTCTGTTTTCCACAAATGGCTTCTTGAACAGCCTTCCAGAATTAAGTTCAAGAACCGAGGTTCCACTGTGTATGATTTTCACATATGTCTTCCCCATTTGGTCTTTTTTTTGTTGCTGTTAATCCTCACACACACAAAAAAGATATGTTTTCCATTAATTTTTAGAGAGGAGGGGGAGAGAAAGAGAGAGAAACATGAGAGGGACACATCAATTGGCTGCCTCCTGCACTTGCCCCTACAGGGGCCAGGGAATCTGTAACTGAGATATGTGCCCTTCACCAGGAATCGAACCCACAACCCTTCCCTCCACAGGCCAACACACTAACCACTGAGCAACTGGCCAGGATGGTCTTTTTGCTTTTGATAGTGTTGTTTGATTCATGGAAGCTTTTAATTTTGATGGAAGTATAATTTTTAACTTAATATTTTTCTTTTGTTGCCTCTGCTTTTGTTGTCATATCCAAGAAATTGTTATCCAGTGTCATGAAACTTTTTCCCTAAAGGTTTCTTTTAAGAATTTTATAGTTTTAGTTCTTATATTTAGGTCTATGATCCATTTTAAGTTAATTTTTGTATACAGTTGTAAGGGTCCAACTTCTTTGTTTGTGGGGTGTTTTTACATGTGGGATATCTAATTTTTCCAGCACCATTTTTTTTAAGACTGTTGTTTTCCCATTGAATGGTCTTGACACCCTTCTTGAAAATTATTTGACCATATATATAAGGATTTACTTCTGGGCTTTCTTTTGTATTGGTCTATGTCTATCTTTTTATTGGCTATATTTTAAAGTCGCTTGTTATAGTTCCTTTTTGTGTGGTTGTGTCATCAAATGAATACTTTACTTCATTCATTTTGCTTGTGATGTATAGAAATTACTTTTTATTATTTTGTTTTATAAAATACAAGGTTCCAAAGTAAAATCTACTAAATAAGGTATATTCAGAAAAGTTTAGCACTATACCTTTCTATTTCACCCCTTTCCTTCTTCCCATAAAAGGTAACCACTTAGAAAAATTTTTTTATCTTTCCTTTTCCCCCCCTAAACAAAAGGACACAGATTCACCTACTGTCTTAGATTAATGGTAGCACTCCATACACACTTTTCTCTACCTTGCTTTTTCACTTTACTATATATCCTAGAAATCACTCCTTATATTTTATGTCGAGCAGCAGTTGATAAACTACCTTTTTGTAAATAATATTTATTGGAATACAGTGATGCCCATTTGTGTCATAATTATCTGTAGCTGCTTTCTATTTAAAGTTTTACTCAAAGATTCTCTGAAGTCATCATAAAATTTCCCCCCATCTTTCCTGACCATCGTCAAGTATCTTAAGTGCAATGAAAAACAATTGTCGGTACAATTGGTGACCCTTTCTGCCCACTTAGAAACAGTATTCCAGCCCTTTTTGTGTCTACTGAGGTTTGACATTTAGTGCTTAAATGATTTAACTCGGGTTTAACTCACTTCATTTTTTGTTGTTGTTTGTTTTCCTGTTTGTTTTGTTAATCTTTTTTTTTTTTAATATATTTTATTGATTTTTTACAGAGAGGAAGGGAGAGAGACAGAGAGCTAGAAACATCGACGAGAGAGAAACATCGATCAGCTGCCTCCCGCACACTCCCCACTGGGGATGTGCCCGCAACCAAGGCACATGCCCTTGACCGGAATCGAACCCGGGACCCTTCAGTCCGCAGGCCGACGCTCTATCCACTGAGCCAAACCGGTTTTGGCTGTTTTGTTAATCTTAACCCAAGGATATTTTCCCATTGATTTTTTTTAAAGAAAATGGAAGGGCCCTAGCCGGTTTGGCTCAGTGGATAGAGCATTGGCCTGCGGACTGAAGGGTCCCAGGTTCAATTCCGACCAAGGGCACATGTCTGGATTGTGGGCTCAATTCCCAGTGGGGGACGTGCATGAGGCAGCCAATCAATGATTCGCTCTCATCATTGATGTTTCTATCTCTCTATCCTTCTCCCTTCCTCTCTGAAATCAATAAAAATATATTAAAAAAAAAAAAGAAAATGGAAGGGATGGGGAGAGACACAGAGAGAAAAACACTGATGTGAGAGAGACACATCAACTGGTTGCCTCCTGCACCCCCTCTGACTAGGGCTGGGGATCGAGCCTGCAACCAAGGTACATGCCCTTGACTGTATTTGAACCTGCGACCTTCAGTCTGCAGGCCGATGTTCCACCCATTGAGCCAGACTGGCCAGGGTCTCACTTCTTCATGTATCCAAATCATCACAGTCCAGTTCCGAGCAGATGGAGCTATCAAGTCATTTTCAATGTGTTAGTTCTTTTTCAAAGATGAAGAATGTTCCAGTTTCTCACTGAGAGAAGCTAAGTAAACATTTTCCCTTTCTTTTTAGCTGAGCTCCTCGCCAAAAAACAGCCATTAAAAACCAGTGAGGTATACTCTGACGATGAGGAGGAGGAGGAAGATGACAAATCCAGTGAAAAGACAGACCGCTCATCCCGAACATCATCCTCTGATGAAGAAGAAGAGTAAGCTTGTGTACATTTTGGTCTGGTAGTTGGGACAGGTGGGTTCTTTGAGGAGAAGCTTAGTGTAGTTTCCACAATCTCCCTGTTTGGTCTCTGAATGTTGTTTGGTCCAGGACCCTGAATTGTGGAGCTGAGTTCCCTGTACATTAGCCCAGACATATGTTCCTGCCTATAGCTCTTGGCCTGAAGCCCTGGACTTTTCATTTGGGCCCAGGAGGTAGAACTGACATCACGTCACCCCCATGGCCAGATGCTTCCATTTGTCTTCTTACTCTAATAGGTGATCTGGGAAGGTGGCAGCCTTATCAGCACAGCTCACAATACTGGTTAATAACAGGATTCTGTGACCACTCTTTCCTGTCAGTTCATTTATTTCTCCTACTGCCTTCATCACATGTACTTTGACTTTGTTAAGTTTTATCTGGATCAGTTTTTATGATGAACACTTTTCCCAGTGCCCTTCGTTCCTCACAGGAAAGAAGAGATCCCTCCGAAATCACAACCAGTGTCCTTACCCGAAGAACTGAATCGGGTTCGATTATCACGGCATAAGCTGGAACGTTGGTGTCATATGCCCTTCTTTGCTAAAACTGTCACAGGATGTTTTGTACGGATTGGCATTGGAAACCACAACAGCAAACCAGTTTACCGGGTTGGTGTTTCTTTCCTTGGACAGTTATCCATGTTTTAAATATAATTACTCTCTAAGAGATACTGCATAAATCTGTCACTCTTCTAGTCCCGTTTGTTCTGGGTTGTATGGTCTTACCATATCTTACCCTGGAAAGCTTGGCAGTGGGAACTGACCTCCATGATCTTTATATTTGATAAAACTGACCTCTGGAATTCCAAGTACCTCCCCCAATAGGTAGGATTAAGTTGGAGGGGAAGCTTCTCAGGAGCCCCACAGGCTAACTGCCTCCTCCCCTGGTGCTCGCTTACTCTGCACATGGGCTCCTGGTGTTTGGCCATCAGTTCTAAACCTGAGAAAGGTGCCCAGGACACCTTTCAGCTGTGGACTCCTCTCAGTGCAGGGTCACTCGTCTGCAGTCGGTAGGTAGATAGAGCCAAAGAGAGAGTTGTGTGGAGAGCTGACTCTGTTTTGAATATTGTCTCTGTCCTTTCTCTTAGGTTGCTGAGATCACGGGTGTTGTGGAAACCGCCAAGGTTTACCAGCTTGGTGGCACCAGAACAAACAAAGGGCTACAGCTACGGTAGGAGGGGTGTTCCTGTGTGGCCACTTCTGCTCCCATTGCAAACAGGCACTGCTTGTGTGGGCTGTTACTCTCTCCCAATGTGATGGTTTTCTGGGACTTTTATTATGCTGTTGCCTGGAGAGAAAGTAGGATATATGTCTCTCCTAGGGGAAATCAGAGATACGAAGTGGTAGGACATATAGAAGTAAAAAGTCAGGTTGTAAGACCACCTCCTCGCAGAGCCCAACAAGCATTTCCTGAGCATGATCAGGAGGCTTGCTTTCTAGACGTGGCACTGGCACTAACTACCCTGATCTTTGACAAGTCAGGTCACCTTTCTGGACTTAGTTTCCTCTTCGGTAACATGATACTTACTGAATGTCTGCTATGTGCCATTGTTCTGAGTATCAGGATAGCAGTGACAACAAAATACACACACACAAATCCCGGCCCTCTTGGCTCCTGAAGATTCTAAAGCCCCACATTGGTATAGAAGCAGTTTGCCAGGACCACTGCCAATGGCAGGTAGCAGACATTGCTCTGCCGTGGCCTAACTCGCTCTCTACGAGTCCTCCCCATTCCTTCTCCCATCCCCATTATCTCCATTGCTCTGTTTGAAAAGAACCAATTGGGGAGGGCAGTGGCCATGATGTGCAGCAAGTGACTGTCTCTAGGACAGCAGTTCATCAGATATTTACATTGTGATTCATAACAGTAGCAACATTACAGTTATGAAGTAACAACAAAAATAATTTTATGGTTGGGTCACAACATGAGGAACTGTATTTAAAGGGCCAGAAGGTTGAGAACCACTGCTCTAGGAGAATGGCACTGATTCACTTAACTTTGTCAGCACAGGGGTCAGTAGAAAGACAGTGTTCTTCCTCTCCAGGGAATATATCCATGGTATCTCATATTCTGGAGGCCAATTGACTGTGACAAATTTTATTATAAATGGACTTTTGAAGTACCAGGCCAAGTCCATAGCTTTCTTTTTTTAAATTTATTTTTAATTTTTATTGATTTCAGAGAGGGAGAGAGAGAGAGAGAGAGAGATGGAAACATCAGTGATGAGAGAGAATCCTTGATCATTTGCCTCCTGCATGCCCCCTACTGGTGATCAAGCCTGCAACCCAGGCATGGGCCCTGACTTGGAATCAAACCAAAAACCTCCTGGTTCATAGGTCAGCACTCAGCCAGAGGCAGCCAGCTGGGCTGATTCTTACTCTTGGCTGCACATTAGAACAACCTGGGAGGCTTTGTTTGTTTGTCAATTTCAGTGCCTGGTTCCTACTCCCAGAGATTCTTATTCAGTTTATCTACAAAGGTGCTTTGACACTAGAATTTTTATAAATCTTGATGATGCTAAAGTGTAGCCAGGATTGAGAACCACAGATATAGATGATACACAGTCCGGTAGGGTTGCTTTGCTGGTACTTGTCAACATATTCTTGGAGATGCTGTCTCTTTCTTATGTAGGCATGGCAATGACCAACGGGTATTCCGCCTAGAGTTTGTCTCAAACCAAGAATTCACTGAAAGCGAATTCATGAAGTGGAAAGAAGCGGTAAGTGGGCAGACAACACCTAGCTGTTCCTGAAAACGGTTACAGCGTTCCTTTCCAAAATTACTTATTATATAACCTTTTATCATGTTTTGGTCCAGATGTTTTCTGCTGGCATGCAGTTGCCCACTCTAGATGAAATCAATAAGAAGGAATTATCTATTAAAGAAGCTCTTAATTATAAATTTAATGATCAAGACATTGAAGAGGTAAGAAAACTGATACTTCAGAGCCTAGCGGTTCATCAAGAACCAGTGTTAGAGAAGAGCATGACTTTTCCCTCCTTACATCATTTTTTTTAATCCTCACCCAAGGATATCTTCCATTGATTTTTAGAGAGCGTGGAAGAGAGAGGGAGAGACAGAGATATTGATGTAAGAGAAACACATCAATTGGGTGCCTCCTGCAGGGGCCCCAGTGAGGGCCCGGGCTGGGGAGGAGTCTGCAACCGAGGTACATGCCTTTGACCGGAATCCAACCTGGGACCCTTCAGTCTGCAGGCCGACGCTCTAGCCACTGAGCCAAACTGGCTAGGGCTCCCTTCCTTACATCATGGTGTTTTTAGCTGTGCTGTTATTGCATGAGGATGAGGGAATGCTGATACTGCTCTCTTATTATTTATAGTTTATCAGAGTATTTTCTATACATTCTCATTTGAAGTTCTAGACTATAGAAGTGTATTCAGGATTCAGGGATCTGTATTCTGCTAGGGTTGGTCCTTCAAGAGTTTTTTTTCCTCCAAAATATTTTGGTAAAATTCTTTGATCTCTGTTCTCTTGGACAGTGGCTAGCCTTACAGTACCAGGCCTCTGGGCTGCTGCTGTTTATTGGTGCATGTTCCTTCAGACTGTCCCAGAAGAATCTCCGTGACCCCGGAAGCAGCATAGTACCCCTTGGAATGAACTCGCTCTCTCTGGGGCATGACACTGCTGTAGGAAGAGCAGCCCCCCTTTAACTAGCTGCTTGCCTCCAAAATGGGCTCACTTAGCCTCTCCAAAAATAGTTTAGGAATACCTCACTGCTGGTATCTCCTCTCTGGTACAGATTGTAAAAGAGAAAGAAAGGTTCAGGAAAGCTCCGCCTAACTATGCCATGAAGAAGACTCAGCTGCTAAAGGAAAAGGTAAGGACTTGCTCTCAGACCTCTTTCCTTGTCCTCTGAGGCTGTGTGAGAATCAGACTTGTTCACCCTGGCGAGTCAGCAGAGGCAGGATTTTCCTTTCTATAAACTGAAACTGATCTTGCTTGTTCTTTTCGTCTTACTTTCTAATCACTTCAGTTTCGTGTGTGATCAGATAGACCCTAGGGTAGTATCAGTCTAGGTCTGAACAGATGGATTGTCTTGCCACGCCCAGCTGCAGTAGGTGGTTTCCATTCTTCATATCAGGATAGGGGAGCCTTGTTGTAGTGAGTGAGACATATAGGGCCTGCGTTCTGGCGTTAACACTAGCAGAGGCCCAGAGCCAGGTAGCTGTATGGGAACGTGTTACTACTATAAGTTCTAAGTGTTATTTCACACCTCCTGTCATTTGTTCATATCGTGAGGTAGCTTGCCTGTGCGGGAAGTCAGGTGACACGTGATACAAATTGTAGCCAAAATCACACACTTTTCTCCCTGTGCAGGCCATGGCAGAGGACCTGGGGGATCAGGACAAGGCCAAACAAATCCAAGACCAGCTGAATGAGCTGGAGGAGCGGGCAGAGGCCCTGGACCGCCAGCGGACCAAGAACATATCTGCTATTAGGTGTGTTACAGAGCCTGTTTTGATTGGGTTCCTATCCTTGGTCCACAAACCTTGCCACAGTGATCAGGTGAGCCTGTGGCCTTGTACACGCTGTGCTGCACTGGCTCCTCACCTCTCTGAGGTCAACTCAGTGGTTCCCTTCCTCGCTTCACAGCCCACTGACTCATTCCTCTTCTTCACCCTTAGTTACATCAACCAGCGGAACCGGGAATGGAATATTGTGGAGTCTGAGAAGGCCCTTGTGGTGAGTAAGACAACTTTATCTGGATCATTGAACATAATTTCAGATAGTAAAATGATATGAAATCCTCTCTACATCTTACTTGGGTTTATTTTTTAAATTATTGCAATAATGTGTTCACTTAACACATATGTGCTCTGTACGTATGTATACATACACCCATTCAGTTTATATATTAATTTATAATGAAAAGCAGCAGTCTTCTGCTATGTCTTACCCCTCCCCATCCTTAGATTCTTCCACAGGTATTTATCTGTTTCCAGTTTTGTTCCTTAGGTGGTTGTCCCCATGTCTGCTTTGGTATTCTTGAGGGGAAAAGAGGGATAGACAGCTTTGACTTTTTCAGGCCCTTGCAAAGACTGTTACTTATATGTGAGCTCATGATGAGAGGGGGGGAAAGGAGACACCGTTCTGTAATGCATGCTTTCTGTTTCAGGCTGAAAGTCACAACATGAAAAACCAACAGATGGATCCCTTTACCAGACGGCAATGCAAACCTACCATCGTTTCTAATGTGAGTGCCTAAAGAGGACGTTTTCACGCAGGACCTGCATTCTGGGACATAAAATGAGTTCCATTAGGACAGTGGTCGGCAAACTGGCCCCTTGAGTGTGGCTCTTCCACAAACTACCACGTGCGGGCGTGCATGTGCAGTGCGATAGAAACTTCGTGGCTCATGCCACGGGGCCAAAGAGCCGCATGTGGCTCACGAGCCACGGTTTGCCGACCACTGCATTAGGAGATTAATAAAGAAGTTAAAAATAATGTCTTATTGGGATTTGCTTGCCTCAAACTCTTGGGTCTGGATACTTCTTTTTTTAATCTTGCTATAGGATGTCCAAGTGGTAAAAGCCTGGCATAGATTTATAGAAACCTATGGACTAAACTGCCCTGTGCCACAGACATTAGAAATGTGTAGGCTGGGTCACCCATCTAGAGCTGGCTAGACTGGGCGTGGCTTCAAAGCTTTTTGCTGCCTTGAGGAAAACCCCACTAAGCTGCTGATGGGACCACTGTGGTGATTGTGATGTTAATCGTGTTAGATGGGAAAGAATCTCAGTAGGACTGTCCTAGTGTTGAACAATCTTATTTTCCTCTCTCAGTCCAGAGACCCAGCTGTTCAAGCTGCCATCTTGGCCCAGCTGAATGCAAAGTATGGTTCTGGAGTGTTACCAGATGCTCCAAAGGAAATGAGCAAGGTGAGTGCAGCACTGCCTCCCCTGTGCCTGTGGAGTGAGGCTGCAGGCCTGGACACCAGGCAGAACCTGGCCTAGTTTGGACTTGATTTTCCCATCTGGAGGAACCTGAAGTCCCGCTGACCATCCTTTCTCCATCCCAGTTATGTACAGATGTGGAAAACAGCTGCTGAACTTTGGTCAGATAACTTAAATTCTAACCCAGCACCACTTCTTAACTAAGGCTTTCACTGTGGCTTTAGGCACCTGACATCTAGTCCTCTGATCCACTTTTCTCTTATGTACAATGGGTATAATACTTATACCCTGCCTACCTCACAGGAAAATTAGGAGGAGCATATGACATATAAGGATCAGACAATGATGAAAGTGAAAGCTCTTTGAAAACTGAAAATCTAAACTGAGGACTGCCCGAAAGAGAACTACTTTTCTGCCTAAGTTAGATCTTGTCCTGTAGAGCCCAAACTACCAGGAATTCCTGAAATCTTGGGTCAGAAGGTTGGTTTGTCTTATGCCTATCTTTCTACCCTCACACCATAGGCATGAGCCTGCCCTCTCCTCTTTGCTTTTAAGCTTCAGAAAAAAAACCTCTTTGTCTGTGGCCTCCTGTCCTGAGAAAAGGAATCAGAAAAGAGCCTTAGTAGGAAGATCTAATAAACTTGAGCAAGAGCTTTTACCATTAGTGCTGCTTGAAGTCCACTTACATTTATGCTTTTCTAATTAGTTTTTCTCTTCACATTGCAGGGTCAAGGAAAGGATAAAGATTTGAATTCTAAGTCAGCCAGTGACCTCTCAGAAGACTTGTTCAAAGTACATGATTTTGATGTGAAGATTGATTTACAAGTTCCCAGCTCAGGTAGGTGAGGGTGGGGAGTGGTAATGGCCAAGGACCAGATAGCTCCATGGCCCTCTTGGCCCGCAAGGCAGCCTGATTTAGGGAAGAAATGGGGGTTCTGCTCCTCAGTATTTATAGAGGCTGCAGGTATAGAGGTTTTGAGAGGGAATAGGGACATGCAGGAAGGCTACCCGAAGGAGTAAAGCACTACTTTGTAGGTTCTTCAGCTGCCAATTTGCTCTTCTTTCTCATAGAATCAAAGGCTTTGGCCATCACCTCCAAGGCTCCACCAGCCAAGGATGGGGCTCCCAGGAGATCTCTGAACTTGGAAGACTACAAAAAGCGACGGGGGCTTATTTGAGCTCACCCAGCCTGCTGCTTCTGACCCTGCATGCCCATCAGTGTCCCACCTTTCCTCTCCTTTTTGTGCCCTCTTTGGGCTGGAGCAGCAGTAGAAACTGGGAAGAGACTCTAAACTGCCAGTCATCTGTAATATAAACCATTTGCTGTATAGACTTCCCTTGTCTGCACCATCTTCCATCAACTCTCCCACCTCCAGGCCTCACCCAGTGTGGACCTGGGCTCTCTTGGGCTTTATCCATGTCTTTAGATTTGTGTTTGCCTTATTTTTTTTTAAACCAGCACAGTTCATTGGCCACTCTGCACGCATTCAGTATTACCGTGAAGCTGGGATTCTTGCTGGAGCCCCTGGTGGTGATAGCAGCAGCACTGGGCAGTCTCCTCTCTGGATTGCCTTGAATCCAAACATTGAACATTTGGAACCTGGCCCTGGTGGAGGGAGTGGGTTCTGGGCACCTACAGTCCTCCATCCTCTCTCCTCATCTTACTCTTCTTCCCATCTCTGTGGAAGAGGGGTTTTCAAAATCAATTTAGTTTCCAAAAAGTGTACATTTGTGGGGAGGGAGGGGTGTCTATTTGAGAGAGAGAGTGTGTGTGTGTGTGTGTGTGTGTGTGTGTGTGTGTGTGTGTGTGTGCAAGTGTGTGGATTTTTTTATCATTTTTTAAAAATGCAGTACTCTTTGTATCAGTCTGTCATGGGTCTATAGCTGTTTCAGATTTTTTTCAGCTGTACTGGAGCATCTGAAACTGCAAGAAAGAAACTCATTAAATGTGATTCTTCTTAATAAACAGGCCTGACTGCTGTAGCTGTGTAACTCCCCTTCCCCACCTCCTCTTCCTCATCACCTCCCCACCTCGAAGAAAACTCCCCAGTTTGGCCCCTTCCCTATAGTCTGTGTCCTGGCAGGTGGGAGGGAAGCCCACGGCCAAGTCCCAGGGAGGGCAGTGCAGGTGTCTTGCTCATCCCATGGGTACAGAACACAGCTTCTTGCCTGAGCGTAGGGGGAATCTTTTCCCACCCCATGTACTTGTATCTTTCTAGTGATTCTGTTTTGCTCTTTCAGTAAGAATAATATTTTGTTTTTAAGAGAAAGTATTTAACATGATGTGGAGAGAAAGAACACAAAAAGATTTAGATTGCAAATGTTACAAGCATGTGCAGTTTTGTGTGTGTGTATACATATATATATGTGTGTGTGTATACATATATATATTGTGCAGCTAGGGTGAAGCCAGCAAAGAAGTGTGTATGTCTTTATGAAATGTTTGAAAAGAGATAAGCTGACTGCTTGATAATCATTCTCAGGTGTAAAGCTCCAAGTGTAAATAAAAGTGGCATTTAACAAATCTTTTCAGAACAAAGTACAGCTGACTATATATACCAAGAACTAAGCTAAAGAAACAGCTGAGAGCTGCTGATTCCCATGAGAGCGAGAGGAAATCTAGCTAGAAGCTCTGCTTTGTATTTCTTCTCTACTGTTCTTTAAGGACGTGGGGTGATGGGAAATCATGGAGTTAAGTTGTATTTAAACATAAAAATGAACTTGCTAATAACTCTTCTGGGTTTAGTAGAGCCTCAGCATTGCTTTAACTTAGTTTACACTTTTTTATTTTAAAAAATGCAGTAATGAATGGTTTTTAAAAAGTATTGTGACTGTAAAATTGATAAATATAACTGTAACACAGCTATGTGGTAGCTGTGACACAGTTCAGTTGGGCAAAGGAGTGGTGATGGACTCATTAAAATCATATATACTTGAATAGTCCATTGACCGGAACCCTTTATAGACTATTGTATAAATGTGGAATCACAGACTGTTAAATGTTGCCTGAACTCCAGCAGAGTCCCGGAGGCTGCTGGGACCTCTCCTATCATGACTGACTTGGACTTTTTTCTCTTTCCTGGTTTTAAAAGACATGAAATTATAGAATCCATAGAATTTGCTGGAGTCATTCTGATTCACCATGTAGACCTGTATTTAATATCATTTGGATTTTGGAGAAGTGTCAATTACATTATGGCTGTGTAATAAAATTTTTATTAAAACTGCATCACACTGTAGCCACTTCACCACTACCTCCCCACATGCAGCTGCTGAAACTTTCGTTCTGAGACGCCAAAATAGCAGGGAGAAAAGCCAACCAAAGAAGACCGAAAGTTAACTCATCACTGAGTAGCCTACTTGGTGATTGCAATCAAGACTGAGGACTTGGCTCCAGTCTCAACTGAGGCAGGGCCTCGGAACTGAAATCCTACCCAGGCATAAGACATGAAATTATAGAATCAGCTGGGCTTCTTGGTGGTTCACAGTATTTCTTGTTTTCTTGTGCTGGGAAATTGCTGCAGGGCCTCCCTGCTCCACACCCCACCCCTACCCCCCACAATGTGGTTTCAGTGTTGATGGGTGCAGTACCTAAGGCTGTTTTATACATTTTTCACTTCCTTCCAAGAAGCAAAAAGGCCAGTGTCCATATGCCTAACTCATGATGTATAGGTCTGTTTGTCTGTCTTGCTTCTGACAGGTGCAGGGAAAGTCTACGCCTGCAACTTCCCTTGAAAAATAATGCTTTTGTTTTCTTTGTTTCTGTTGTGAAATCCTGACCTGTCACACAAACTGTACAGATATTTGTAAATAAATTTTATGCCGTTTTAACAAGAGGATCAGATTTAGTCCACAGATTGCATCCTGAGTGGCAACTCTCAAAGTCGTGTTTTGAAAATCCATGAGAGCCTCTCTTTTGCTTTCTCTCCTTTCTCTTAGTCCTACTTGCCCCCAAAATGAAAGTGGCTGTTTTCAGCTCTTTAGCAGCCTGGTTGCCCAGAAGCCTCTTTGGTATGGCAGTTGTCTAGAGCCAGAGTGACCTTCAGTTGGCCTGATTTACTTCCTACCTTGGAAGATACACGGCGCTTGGACAGAACTGGGTAGGCTCCTGATGCACTAACCTCAGTGAGCATGTGGTCTGTCCAGCTTTCAGTTGGCCTGGGAGCAGTTTCTTTGCTATCCTGTTTTCTTGTGAAGGGGGAGCCCAGGGCACCCGTGTGACCCTGGAGGAAATGCCTCAAGCCAGGAAGATGTGCAAGGGCTTCTGACACCCACTGCCTGAGGCTAGGCTGTGTCTCAGATCTTCCTGACCTTGTTCTCCCTCGGTAGCACATTTCTCCCCTTTAGCGATGGGAAAGTGGGAGGTGCCCAGTCCTAGCCTGCCTCTAGTGTTGGAAGAGGCAGGTCACTGCGTTCACCCAGCAGCTTAGTCCAAAGAGGTGTACTCCAACTCCCTATCACTGCCCTACCTGACTATTGGCAGCAGTGGGCTCCCTGGGCCCTAGAGAGCAGGGATTTGAGCAGAGGACAGCCTAGGCCAGTGGTTCTCAACCTTCCTAATGCCGCGACCCTTTAATACAGTTCCTCGTGTTGTGGTGACCCCCAACCATAAAATTATTTTCGTTGCTACTTCATAACTGTAATTTTGCTACTGTTATGAATCGTAATGTAAATATCTGATATTCAGGATGTATTTTCATTGTTACAAATTGAACATAATTAAAGCATAGTGATTCATCACAAAAACAATATGTAATTATATGTGTTTTCCGATGGTCTTAGGTGACCCCTGTGAAAGGGTCGTTCAACCCCCAAAGGGGTCTCGACCCACAGGTTGAGAACCGCAGGCCTAGGCCCTTCATCTCCCATCTGGTGCTGTGGAACAGCCAGGTACTGACCACCGTGGAGGGTGGGATGCAGAGGGGAGAGGGGTGCAAGATTGGCTGGGGATTGGCTTTCCTTGGGTGATCCTGAGTGGCAGTGTCCAGCAGTTCTCCAGGTCTGGGAAGCCACTGACTGACCCCCAGCTCAGATTCTTTGCATAAATGACTTCCCGAGCTGCAACCTGCCTTCTCTATAAAGCTCCCTAGGCCAGGCCAGCCCCAGTGTGGGCTGAGCAGAACCTGGAGATGGAGCTTCTTTGCCATGCAGAGGGGCTTAGCCACTGCAAAGGCACTTTCAGGGCTTTTCAGCCAGTGCTCTGGACCTAAGGGAGAGCCAAGAGCTGCTAGGCACGTGGGTGCAGGGTTCACATCCAGGTCTGCCACTTACTACCTGGGGCTGAGCTAGTTAACTCCTCTAGGACACAGAGTTCCTATATTTAATAATATTATGCCAGAATCGTGTTAAAGATGAAATGTTCCTTTCCCCACTGGGGGTTCAATAAATACTGTTGTTAGTGATAGCAAAGGCTGCTGGGCTATGGAAGACAGCCTGTGGGCCTCCGGATGGAGGGAGGGAGCTGAAGCCGGAGAACAGCCCCTGCTTGGGGGGGCGGGGGGGGGGGGATGCAGAGGAATGATCAGAAGCTGGAGCGCTAGGCCCAGAGACTCCTGACAGCCTCCACCTGGGGCGGGGGTAAGGCGGGCAAGAAACTCCTCCTCCAGGTTAAGGTACCGACACGTGGGCGCTCAGACTGGCCTGGGAAACAGTCCGGAGAAGCAGAGCTGCTGTCCAGCCCTCAACACGCACCCGCTTTACGGATGGCAGGTCTTAACAATGTCCCTCCCTCAGCCTTCAGCGGTTTGGAAGGCTGCCACTGTGCCACAGCCCCAGCAGGCTCAGAAAACAGGCCCCACCTCCCCCCACCACCACGCACACGTAATTAAAACACAAAAACAGGCCCTAGCTGGTTTGGCTCAGTGGGTAGAGCGTTGGCCTGCGGACTGAAGGTCCCTGGTTCGATTCCAGTCAAAGGGCACATTCCCGGATTGCGGGCTTGATCCTCAGTGAGGGGCGTGCGGGAGGCGACCCATGGGTGGTTCTCTCTCATCATTGATGTTTCTGTCTCTCCCCCTCCCGTCCTCTCTGAAATCAATAAAAATATATATTTTACAAAAACAGTACAAAACCGGAAAATAAGTGTAAAGAAGTCCAACAAAGTTCCGATTCTTCCCATAATGACTACGTCAATACCTTCTTCCAAAATACCAGAATTATTTTTTTAAAAAATTTATAAGAGCTTATTTGAGCCAAAACTGATGACAATTGCTGGGAAGCAAGATCTCAAATACTCCAATACCAGATTCTTAAAAAAATAAAACTATGATTCTTTTAGCTGTCGATGGCCCAGCTTTGCTAATCGCATACGGAGGGAGACCGCGTCTTTCGGCCACACACACATTCACCTCGCCTGGAATGCACTGGTCTGTCTCCATCGATTTTCCCTGGAGGACCCCTCCTCCAGGAAGCCCTCCCTCCCGCTCGGGTTTGGAAGCCCCTCCCGCGGCTTTCCTCAGCGCGGCAGACCCTACTGAGTCTCCGCCCCTCGTCCCCACCCCCAGCCGGGAAGCTACTCGTATCGCCCAATTCATAGCTCCAGCACCCAGCGCTGCCTGGCACCCGGTTAACGCCCAATAAGCGCGGTGGAAGGAACGGCAGTGGGGGAAGCGCCAGCGGACACCCAGCCGCAGCCGCGCCATTGGAGGCAGAGGACCCCACCGCTCCCCTCCTAGCCAGCCCCCCGACCGCAGCGCACCGGGGAATGCGACCCAGCGGCACCGACACCGTCCGCAGTAGAAGCCCAGGCTGTCCGTCCTTTGGGTTCGACCCAAAGCCGCGGTACACGGAACCGCCGGCTACCCGGCTGCTGAACCGCGGCCCCGACGGACCCCGGACCAGCCAACCTCCGCCGCCCCGTTGGCCTCGAGGGCCCAACTCCCAGCTGCTGCCGGCCCGTGCGCGCGCTCGCGTCTCTGGGCGGGGAGCCGGCTGGGCGCGTGCCCGCGGCGTCCCAGTGCTGGGAAGGGGCCTCGGCGCTCAGGGGCGCTATGGAGCGTGGCACGCCCCCCCACCCCCCCGCCCCGTGGCCCACCCGGCGCTCCGGGGACCGCTCGCTGCGCACGGGGGGTAGAGGTCACGCTGGCAGGCAGAGACATCGCACACTGAATGAACCCACCCCGCAGTTACAAGACGGGGAGCATGGGGGACCGAGGCCTAATACACCCCGGGCCCTAGAGCAGCTGCCTCCGTCCAGACCAGCAGCCACGTCCCTGACCTCAGATACTCCCTTCACTTGGCCACCGGGAGAGTTTCTGCGAGTTCTGAGGAGCGAGGAGAGAGAACCACAGGAACACGGGCTCCTGGGAGAGATGGGAAACCTTGTTTCTGAAATATGTCAGGAGAGAAAATGTTCTTGTTGCGCATACACAGGCGTGGTGACACATTTTGTTCGTTTTAGAGGAGAGTGATTCAGCCGGTGGAGGGTCAGCGACGGCTGCTAGATCTCTAGCCCTACGAAACTCTACCCTATCCTAGCACCTAATTCCCGAATATTCCCACGAAGTCTCTCAGTTATGGGACCAGAGATGGATGGCAGGGGGAGGAGGAGAAATCCAGAGGCAAAGATGAGGGTCTGGGGGCTGTCGGGTGAAGAGAGCCATTAGCTCCCTCTCCCCAGGAGGAAGACCTCCAATCCTTCCCCACCCCCAAGTGTCCACTGGGCCCCTCTTTCGTATTCTCCAGCACAGAAGGGCATCCCATTGACCAACGGTGGGGGATTGTTTGCATGAAGCCTCTGAAAGTCCAGGGTCTCACCGACAGTCCCTCGGAAACAGTAAATGCAGCCATTTGGCATCTTGGGGCTTGTTTTCCTGTTGGTTGGGTCCTTTCTGGTTTCCTTCCTCCACAAGTCAATGTAAATTACACAACACACCTCCCAGGAAGGAGGGAGTCCTCACAGGAGTTACTCACCCACTCCTGTACTCCTGTCACCCAGTACAGGGCCTGGCTCATAGCAGCTGTTCAATGGAAGTTTGTTTGCTCTGTGAATGGCTGAATGAATCACAGGTCCCGTCACAGAATATGGGAATCTTGGACTTAGAAAGTCCCTTGCAGGATACCAAGCCCCACAGAGCATGTCTGGGAGTTGCTGACTAGAATGAGACCCTGTATCACTTGGTCTAGAGAAACTTTTCTTGCCACCCCTCTGTCCACTCCCAGCGCGCGCGCACACAGGCATTATAAAGGCTTCGCTCTCTCTAGAGAGGCCTCCAGATCTCCTCAAAGCAACAGACCGCCCATTCAGGAACACTGCCCAGGTCAAAGGCTGTGCTTCATCCTTTCTCCTGCCTATTGATCTTAGGAAGCAAAAACGGGCACTGTGCCTGGCAAAGGATGGTGAGCAGTGACCTTGCTTCTGCCACCGGGGCCACTGTGCTGCCCTCGGTAGGGTAGACGAGGGGCAGTGCTAAGTCAGGTCGGCTGGGGAATAACACCAAGATCCCAGGAACCCCTCACCTCCCAGACTCCACTTCCAGGCTTTCCCACCTTTTGTGCCCTGGCTGTTACCCCCTGGGAGAGTGTAGCCCTCAGACCTGATAAATTCTGAAGGCCATGGAGACACAGGAAAACTCAGGCACACCAAGTGCAGGCTTCCTGGGAGAGAAGGATCCTGAATGAGATGCCACAAGAAGGAAGGCCAGCTCTTCCCTCAGACACGCTTACCTTCTTGGTAAGGCAGAGGGACTCTCGTGACCTGTCTCAGATCAGCCACCTGATGACCATTAAAACCTTGAAACATTCTTCTATGCCTCCATTTCCCCATTTTTTAAATTTTTTTTTTTGCAGCACAGAGGCCATTCCTCCATCTACATAGTAATCTGATTTTCTCTACATCCCTCTACTCACATTCATTTACTCATGACCTCAAGGACTGGGGAAACTGAGGCACAAAGGACAAGATTCCAGGATTTGAAAGGTCATTCTTGGCTCAATTAAGAAGACATGAGAGCCCCTTGACCTTGTCTACAACTATATTGGGCCCCACAGGCCCTGCCCTGATATATGCCCTTACGCTTTCTGCCTGTGGTTAGGTAGAAGCAGACTCTTCTTTCATTGGATAAAATGAACAAGCCACCAGAAGTCAATGAAAGATACTGAACACAGCACAGGAATAGAAGTCAGGGGACCTAGTTGAAATTTCACCATCTAGCTGTGTGACCTTGTATAAGTACCTTAACCCTTTTGTGACTTCTATATTTCGAGGCTAGGATACATCTAAAGGTCCTTTCCACTCTAAAAGTCTATGAAATTAGCTCTCATTTCAAACCCATTCTCCGGTTTGCCCTTGCCTTTCCAGGGAGGGACACTTGGGCAGGTATGGGCAAAGAGCTCTTCTTTGGTTACAGACCCTTGGGCAAGTGCCTGATACCAGACGAAAAGAAATTGCCCCTGATTTTTCTCTCGGCAGCCAGGACAGAGACCCAGTTCCCACCCTGCTTGTTCCTCTACCTGCTCCTCTGGCTGGTACCCCCTGGAGAGTGTAGCCTTCAGATCTGACTGCCCAGACTCTGGCAGGCACCTGCCTGTCTTTCCGATTCTGACAGGTCCTTGCTGACTCTCCCTGTGCTGGGCTTGTCCCCAGTCCCCCTCTGCGGGCAGTACCTTTCCAGCTCCCACCACAGACCAGGGCAGCTCCAAAGGAGGGAGAGAAGTGAGTGCAGGACACGGGGGTGTTTCTGGGGCTTGAAGCTCTATAGTATACCCCTCACCCAGACACCCAGGCTCCTCCAGACTTCTGTGCCTCAGAGGAGGCAGCCATGTGATTTCCCAGGTTCTCCACAGAGGACTCGGTGTTCAAACTCCTGCATTTTCTTCTTTCTCTCACTCATTTCCTCAGTTTCCCCTCCCCCCCCTTCCCCTCCCACTCTTTCATCAATTTCCCCAAGATCTTTCTTCTTTGCTGAAGGTCCCGGTTCTTCCTCTGAGCCCTCCTGTTCTCTCCTCCGGGGCCACCCTGGGGTCCTGGCTGACTGATAAGGACAGGAACACCCCTCCTCCCTTGGGCCATCAGCATGAGGGGCAGTCCTTCTGGGACACTCTCCCCTCGGAGCCCCCAACAATCCCTCCGCACCAGGCACCTGACAAGGGATCCTCACTTGAGGCCTTTGGGGGAAGACGGCAAATGCTGTGAAATACTGAATTCTACTCAAAGCAGCCTTTCAGTTCAATTGACCACTAACATGTGAAGTGGCCAAAGACCCACCACAAAGATGCCACCGATGAGCACTTTGCAGTGCATGGGACACTTCTCCACTATCAGCGGTCTTCCCAGTTTCACAGCCCCTGCTCTGTGAGTCGGTGAGGTTTTCCTAATCACATTCAGAGCGAGGTGAACCTGTGATTGGCTCTTTCTGCCACCCACACTAAAACTATTCCAACGTCTTAGAGTTCTCACATCGTCCATTTTATTTTATTCTTACAGCAATCCTGCGAGGTGGACAACCACCTTGAGAAGGAGAAGCAGCAGTTCAAGGAGAGGAAATGACTTGCTTACAGCCACACAGCAGACTCCAAGCCGCAGACTCCAAAAGGAAAGGGGAAGGGGGCCTCGGCCCCCCTCAGCCAGCCGCCAGGTGTGCAGCCCCGGACTCCGCCGGGCACGTGGAGAGCCAGGCCCCGCCCCCGGGCCCTGTTCCCCGCCTGCCAGGAGTTTGAGGGAAGGAGTCTCGGCTGTTCCTGGGACCACGTCCCCACGTGGGCGCACGCCCTGGGGTGAGGCTTCTTTGCAAAGCCAATGGCCTTGAACTCTGTGCTGGAGGGGCACTGGGCGGAGGGAAACCCGGAGACCTGGGTGGATGGAACGCGGAAAGGAGGCCGCGGGACTGGGTGGGAGGGTGAGAGAAGGGCTAGCTCCTCCCTGCAGGCCAGGGACCTGGGAGCCGCCGGGAGGAATCCTCCCCAGCGCGAAGCCAGGGAAGGCAGGAGCCCCTGGAGGTGCAGCGGCCCCGCCCGTCTCCTCCCGGATGCGCAGAGAGACGCCGCGAGGGCCAGGCCCTGATTTTTTGTCCACGACGCCTGGGCTTCCCAGACACCAGGAGCCGCGACAGAGAGGCTTCTCCGCCGGGCAAGGGCCCTGGGAGGCCCGCGCTTTCTCTGAAAGTGAAAGAAGTGGGCGGGGGGCGCGGCCGAGGCGGGGCCCGGGCGGGCGGGCGGCGCAGGCTCCGCCTCGGGGCAGTCTCCCGCCCGGGGCGCCGAGCGTCTCCAGTCCCCGCCGCGTCGCGGGCTGGTGGGCTCCGCTGCGGATCTTGTGCAGGGAAATGACCCTGCCCGGGGGCCCGACGGGCATGGCCAGGCCGGGAGGCGGGGGGCACTGCAGCCCCGGGCTGGAGCGGGCCCCGCGCCGGAGTGTCGGGGAGCTGCGCCTGCTCTTCGAGGCGCGCTGCGCCGCGGTCGCCGCCGCCGCCGCCGCCGGGGAGCCCCGGGCCCGCGGGGCCAAGCGGCGTGGGGGACAAGTCCCCAACGGGCTTCCGCGAGCTCCCCCGGCCCCAGTGATCCCGCAGCTGACCGTGACCGCCGAGGAGCCAGACGTCCCCCCGGCCAGCCCCGGGCCGCCGGAGCCGGAGGGCGGCTGGCTCCCGGCCGTGGGCTCCTCGCACCTGCAGCAGCCGCGCCGCCTCTCCACCTCGTCGCTTTCCTCCACTGGCTCCTCGTCCATGCCGGAGGACTCGGAGGACGATCTGCTGAGCGACAGCGAGAGCCGGAGCCGCGGCAACGTGCAGCTGGAAGCGGGCGAGGACGTGGGTCAGGTACGGGCCGCGGGGGCGGGGCCGGGGGCCGTGCGCGGGGGACCCAGCTCCGCGCTCTCCGGGGTCCGACTCCCGCCCCAAGGTCCCTCCGCCCGGGGCCGGGTTCTCACTGCCCCGGGGGCTTAGGGGCCGGAGGGAGGCCTCCGCGGACCTCTCGCCTTGGCAATTTTCACCCCGTTTCCGCGGGAGGTTCACGGGCCGGGCCCTGGGGCGTCTAAGAAGGCGAGTGAGGAGGAGTCTGCGACCGGCCACGGGGACCGGGTGGGGTGGGGGCGGGGGATCGTGACCGGCCGGCTGCGAGGTGGGACCTGGGAGGTCGGAGGGGGTGGCTCGCCCCGCGAACTCTCGGGGAGAGAGGGGCGCACGAGTCACTCCATCTCGCCGCCCCCTCGCCCGCGCCGCGGCCCCACCCCCGCCGTTGCCACGGTTTCCCTCTCCTGAGTGGGAGTGGAGCGGCGCTACAGGCTCAGCTCGGGAGCCGCCGCCGTCTGCTCCCGGCGCCCGCACAAGGCGTGGACGTGGGGAAGGAGGAGCGCAGGGCCGGGAGCTCTGGCAGGCAGCGGAACGCCGCCCTCCCCGTTCGCTGCTACTAATTATGGCCGCGGAAGGGTAAACTGAGGCCGAAAGGGCGTGATCAGCCTGCTAGTCGCCGCCTCTAGTGTCAGAGGCCTGGTCTGACCCTCGAATAATCAGAATAATCCAGGCCGGGGTGCGGCGCAGTCATTCCCGGTGCCTGCCTCTTAGGGGTGTGCCGCGGCCCAGGAGAGCCGTCCTGTGCCCCTTGTTTAAACGAAGACCAAATACTTTAAATAACTCCTGGCCAGGGCTAAGGAGTTGCTCTAGATCCACGTTATGCAAGTGTTCCTGGAGCCGAGGGAGAGGCGAAGGGCGCCCCGCGGGCCCCGGTGGCTCCTGGCCTTCCCCGAAGGGCGGCGTGAGCCGCGGGCGCGGCGGGGAGAGCGCTGGGGCGCGGCCGGCCTGCGGAACCCAAGCCCCGCCGCGTGCGGACGGGAAGAGGCGGGGAGACACTTGAACGACCTGCAGCGGATCCGTGACTCAGTTACCCCCTGAGACCGGCATTACCCGGAGGGCGGCATGGTTTGTGACACAAAAGAAAAAAGAGAAAAAGTCTCATAGAACAGGACACACCCGCTGCCGGGTAGGTGCGGGGAGCCCCGCTCCTCCCCGGGAGTAAGGGTGCCCTGGCCCAGGGTAGCTCCTAGTGCAGCCCTGGCCCAAGCAGGGAGGCGGTGCCGCCTGGGGTTTCCCAGGAGGTGGATGTGGGGCAGCGAGAGATCTGCTGCCTCCCTGCCTCCTGGGAAATACGGAGCGTAGTTCGGGCCGCGGCGCCCCCGCTCCATCTCTGACAGCTGAGAGGCGGGCCCAGGGGGAGGGGCCCACGAGGGCAGCCCCCGGTTCTCTCTAACGTCCGTGGGCGGAGGAGGTCCTGCGACCCAAGCCCGGGAGCGCCGTCGGCAGGAGCCAGCACTCCGGGAGCAGTCGCAGCTGTGCCCTGGTGTCTCTGGCCGGCCTCCCCCCACGCTGAGCGGGAGCAGATGGCCTCTCGAAGGCCCGTCCAGCTCCAAGGCTGCGTCTCTCGGGCCTTCCCAACCCCCAGCCCGCCGGGGCCTCCCCGAAGGCAAACAGCCACGGCGGCGGCAGATAAGCCAGGAACTGTTGACAGAGGCCTCCTGCGTCCGCGTGGAAGGGCCCGGCGCGGACTTTGCCTCGCGGCCGGTCGGGAGCGGCACCGCGCGCCCGCCAGGCCGCCTTGAGAGCTTCCCCAGGCAGGAAAGCAGAGCCCAGGAGCTGGCTGGCCTTCGGGATGCACCTGGGAGAAGGGCGCTGTGGCAGCGCCGAGGAGCTCCCGGGCGCTAGCCCCGGGCACTCAGGCCTGGGCAGATAACCGAGTAGCCAGAGCAGGAGGCCTGCGAAGACTCCACCTTGCCTCTGCCTGGCACACGCGTCCTTCCCCTTCTCCTCCTAGGAGCCCCCAACAGCCTTCCAAGAGCCTGGAGCCTTGCTCCCCGTGGGTATTTGGGGCTGGACAGCCCCTCCTCCCTCCCTGCCCGGGCCTTTCCTCTTGCGGAGGGAAAAGTCATGGGCAGGGAAACCTACACAGGCGAGGGAAGGGGGGGGGGGGTCGTTAGGGGCCCGTCCCCAAGGACAGCTGGCATGAGTGTCTGTATTCTTAGGCCTTCCCTGCCTCTTAAGACAATCGTGGGGTGTTGCTCTAGCAGAAGAGAGGATGTTTCGCTCCTGTTCACTTGTTTCTCTTCTCTCAGTGCTCCAGGATGGGTAAGGAGACCTGGATGCCATCCTGTCCTGGGCTCAGAACTCCCACACTTCACTTTTCACTAATTATAGAGCAGAATTTAGGTTAACTGACTTCCTTTTTATAAAGTAAATGCCCTGGGGAAGGTGAAGTCGTGGGTCACTTATACCTTCGTGCAAATGATTTTATAAATTTAAACTGATTGCCTTCACCACCACCACCATTACCACCACCACAGGGAGTGCTCATTTGATAGGGCAGTGGCAACATGGGGAGGGGGTTGGGCTGGTAGAGAGCTGCCGCCAATGACTGAAGGGCTGGAGGCAGGGAGTGTGGGGATGAGTACCAAAGGCAAAGGGTCCGTTCTGGAAGCAGGTACACTGAGTACCTGATGTGATATAGAAGCAGGAGTCCTCCCGGCTTCCAAATAGAGCTTAGATAAAGGCCCGTTAGAGGCTTGTGTCTAGCAAAGCCCTGCCCAGAGAGAGATGCTCCTAGTCCAGCCCCAGGAGTGAGGAATTGTCAGAGGGGCCTCCTGTGATTTCCTTAAAGACACACGGGTCAGCTCTCATGGGCTTTTTGCCCCAAGATGAGTTGGTTTCCCAGTCTTCTGTGGGGAGTAGGCTGGGCCAGAGGATGGTGCTTTGACCCTCTTTTCAAGTAGATTTCACTTTGTAACATAATAAATCTGCTTTCTGAGATACATACAATAAAAGCCTAACCTGCTCAAAAATATCTCCCCTGCTGTTGTTCATGTGCCCAAATCATCACCCACCCACCAAAGGATGTTTCACATGCATCTTTTAAAAATATATATTTTTATTGATTTCAGAGAGGAGGGGAAAGGGATATATAGAAACATCAATGATGCGAGAGAACCATTGATTGGCTGCCTCCTGCACGCCCCCTACTGGGGCTCAAGCCCATAAACTGGCATGTGCTCTGACTGGGAGTCAAACCTGTGACCTCCTGGTTCATATGTTGACGTTCAACCACTAAGCCATGCCAGCAGGGCAGGATATGTTTTTATTGAGTTTTTGGAGAGAGAGAGAGAGAGAGAGAGAGAGAGAGAGAGAGAGAGAGAGAGAGAGAGAGAGAGAGAAAAACATGGATGTGAGAAAGAAACACTGACAGGCTGCCTCCTGTATGTACCCTGACTGGAGATCAAACTCGCAACCTTTTGGTGTATGGGATGACGCTACAACCAACTGAACCACCTGAACCACCTGGCCAGGGTGGACATGTGCATCTTTATATGCATTATGTCCTGGGGGAGGTACCAGGTAGCTCCTTAAGATGGAAAACGGCAGTGAGTTCCATGACACTTGTATCAACTCCTTCCATGTTTGAACATATCCATTAGTGGCAGGGGAGCTAAATCCTGTCATACCACCTCAGGAGGTGGCTGGGAGGGCTCAGATGACATAGTAGGTATTAAAGTCCTTTGTAACCTGCATGACTAGAACCAGCCTTTTTGTCTTTGCTGCTCTCAGCTGACATGATCCTCTCAAAATTGTGGCGGTAAGGGTAGATGATGCCCCAATTTTACATCATCTTGGGAGCAAGTTGATGCTGTGTCATCACATATCAATCAAGTGGCAGGAGTCCTGGACTGCAGGTGCTAAATCCTCTTCTACCAGGTCTACCTCTGTCTCTCTTCAGCCCCACTCACTGCTCCCACATGATCCCAGAAGAAAGAATAATGCAGTTCTCCCATCTCATTCGACCCGAGGCTGATTCCCTCTTCTACTGGGGTGGCTACAGAAATAGTTGTACCCTCTGGTTAACTCCATTCTGGTCCCACTGTCCCCCACAGTCTGCCAGTAGGCCCCTAAAGCTGCCTCAGTCCCACAATTAACCTCATTCCTTTGGATGAAGGCAAAGGTATCCTGACAACAGAGAGGGGTCTCCAGGCAGATCTCAGTGTTTCCCCAAAACACACCACTTTGTGGTTGCAAATTGCTTCACCTAGTACACAGCTCTTTCTAGTGTGGAGGTCCCATTTTCCCCAAAAGAAATCCGGGTGGTAGCATAAACTTTGGAACCAGCTGGGTCAGTTGGAACATAGGGAGGGGGTTGGGCTGGTAGATAGCTTGAACCAGGGACTGGGCAGCTGGAGGCAGGAAGTGAGGGCATGCTAACTCTTTGAGCCTCGCTTTCTTCCTATAAAATAGCAATAATGCCACCACCTCATGCACCTGCTGTCCCCATGCATCACCATCAGGATTCTCAAACTGAGGGTGGGAGAAGAAGGCATAGGGTGGTGCCGCTGAATACACACGGCACATACATCTTCCCGGAATTTTATTTGAAGAGTTGGAGGTGGGAGAGTTTATAATAAAACTTGGATTGTTATGCAGCATAATGCAAGCCTTGTAGGTATTTAAAGAGTGAATAAGGAGTTTTGAAAGAGCTGTCATGCTTCTAGTGGGTTGCTCCTGGCTACACCCCTGGTTCCCCGGGGATTGGACACGTGATCACACCCCGGTGTGCCATGTAGGGACTGCAGTAGGAAAGCAGTAGCAATGCTCTCTTGTGGAGGCTGAGAAGTGCCTGGCATACAGTAGGCGGTCAGTACATGGTGGCTTGTGTTATGGCAGCAGCTATGTCTTCCCAGAGGAAACGGGCTCACACAGATGAAGTTCTCGCTTGGACTCACTCAGCTAGAACATGACAGAGCCAGGACTGGAACCAACTCCTGACTCCCCATCCAGTGCTCTGTCACTAACCCCATCTCCTCCACATGGGAAAGGCACTAATGGTGAGCAGCCTTCCCCTACTTAGACCACTACCCCAGTTCTCCCTCTCTCTCTGAGAACTCCCTCTAGTCAGGGCGGCTGGATTATTGGGTTCTAGCCCTGTGGGGGCACACATGTGTAACTCCTCTAAAAGCAGGCACCCCTGGGAGGAGGCAGCAGACATGCAGTTTGGATGAGCAAACCTGTGCGCTACAAACCCACTGACATAGGAATGATGGGTTTTGGTGGAAAGAGGAAAGGTGCAGAGTATGAGACACTCTCAGGATTGGGTGGAGGCCAGAGCAGTGGTCATGAGGGAGGAGGTTCATCAAAACCCACATTTCCCTCTCAGTTTTATTGAAGATAACAGACCCTCAGCTCTGTATTGCATTTCCAAAGCTCAGGTTCCTAGGTCCAGATTAGGACCAAAGGTGCTCTGGGTCTTGCTAACTGGTGAGGAGCGATATGGCATCCAGGGATAGCAGATGATTTGGGGAAACCTCAAGCCATTATTTCTTCAGACCCAGCCAGGCTGGCCTCCTGCCCTGGGCCTTTGTCAAGATTTGTTTCTGTGACTGTCTCCCTAAATGGGAGGAACCTATGGTCCCAAAGTGAATGAATCAACAATCTGTATTGGGGCATGCTCTCTCCTTCCCCCTCCGCTTCCCCCACAGGCAGCGTGTGTCTCCTAAACTCTAAGGACCCATGAGGCTCGCAACCAGGGGAGCAATGGGCAGCAGCATCTCACCAGGGACTAATGCCCTGAACCTGTCCCCAAGGCACCCTTCTCTCTGACTCTCAAGTGAGCTGATAGCAGCCCCATCTTGGCTCACTTTTTCGCCATAACATTTCTAGTGAACCAAGGCAGCCTCTTTCCTGTTGCTCCTTCTAGCTATCCTAGGCCCTTCCTTGTTTCACTGTCCCCAGCTTTCATAAACATATTCTCAAAATAAGTTCAAAAAGCAATCCAGTCCAGCTCAGCGTTTGAGCATCAACCTATGAACCAGGTCACATACCTGGATTGCGGGCTTCATCCCCAGTAGGGGGCGCGCAGGAGGCAGCGGATCAATGATTTTCTTCATTAATGTTTATATCTTTCCCTTCTTCTCTGAAATCAATAAAAATATATTTTAAAAAACAATCCATATTTGTCCAGCATTCTACTTCATGCCAAGAAATGAGGTCAGGGGAGCCCTGGCTGGTTTGGCTCAGTGGATAGAGCGTCGGCCTGCGGACTCAAGGGTTCCAGGTTCGATTCCGATCAAGGGCATGTACCTTGGTTGCGGGCACATCCCCAGTGGGGAGTGTGCAGGAGGCGGCTGATCAATGTTTCTCTCTCCCTTCCTCTCTGTAAAGAAATCAATAAAATATATTTAGAAAGAAAAAAGAAAAGAAATGAGGGCAGGGGAGAAAGAGCCTGTCACTTTCAAGCCTCACTTACTACTCACAACACAGTGAGAGCAGCCATTTCCCCATTTTACAGATGAAGAAGCTGATGCCCGAAGGCTTGTTTCTCAGGCCCCCAAATATCCTGAGACATGATAGAAATGCAAGTTTTTGGTCCTACCCCAAACTTAGAATTTCCCTGTGGTAAACCCAAGAACTTGCATTTTTAAACAAGGGTGGTCATCAGTTGATTCTCACGCTCACAAAAACCTACGACAGAGAAGTTTAATAACCTGCCCAAAAGTTCAGCTTTTGAGCGGCAGAACTGTAGTTCAGACCTGAACCTTCTGACGCGAAGTCCAGGGCTCTTTTCAGCACATTTGAGAAGCTGGATACCTGTCACCACCCTGTGTGTCCCAATGTCCACCACGCAGGCGCACAATAAAGTTTCCTGAGTGAACAAATGAATGAATCAGGGGACCCTAGCTGCTTGCGGTGGGGCGGGCTGGCTCAGCCCCCGTCCTGAGGAGGGAGGGCTGATGCATGGAGGAGATGCTGGACCTGCGGGCTCCGACCGTGTTGCTTTCAGAAAAGCCACTGGCAGAAGATCCGGACCATGGTGAACATGCCCGTCATCAGCCCTTTCAAGAAGCGCTACGCCTGGGTGCAGCTGGCCGGGCACACGGGTGAGCACGGGCAGGCGCGGGTGGGGAGGGTGCGTACCGGGTGGGGAGGCAGCATTAACTGGCGCCCGTCTGCAGGGAGCTTCAAGGCGGCGGGCACCAGCGGGCTGATCCTGAAGCGCAGCTCCGAGTCGGAGCGGTACTGCCTGGCGCGGCTGATGGCCGACGCGCTGCGCGGCTGCGTGCCCGCCTTCCATGGCGTGGTGGAGCGCGACGGCGAGAGCTACCTGCAGTTGCAGGACCTGCTCGACGGCTTCGATGGGCCCTGCGTACTTGACTGCAAGATGGGCATCAGGTACGTGAGCTCTGCCGGGCCGTGCGGGAACCGTCGGGCGGGGGCGCGGGGCGGTGCTCGACGGGTCCTGGGGTGAGTCCGCTCAAGCCCCGCCGCTGCCTCCGCCTCCGTAGGACCTACCTGGAAGAGGAGCTGACCAAAGCCCGCGAACGACCCAAGCTGCGGAAGGACATGTACAAGAAGATGCTGGCCGTGGACCCCGAGGCGCCCACGGAGGAGGAGCACGCGCAGCGCGCCGTCACCAAGCCCCGCTACATGCAGTGGCGGGAAGGCATCAGCTCCAGCACCACGCTCGGCTTCCGCATCGAGGGCATCAAGGTGGGCCGGGCTCGCTTTGCTTTGCACAGCCCCGCCGCTCCTGCACCCCAGCGCACACCCACTCCGCGGCGTCAAACCTCCCAGGGCCCCCCACCCCCCTGAATACGCACCCGCCGGCGGCCGTCTCGCTGACCGCTGCTCTAATGATCCAACCCCCTCTGGCGGGTACGGCCCCTGACGCTTCCTGTCCCACCTCCTTAATTAAGAAAGCGGACGGATCCTGCAGCACAGACTTCAAGACCACGCGGAGCCGGGAGCAGGTGATCCGAGTCTTCCAGGAGTTCGTGCAAGGGGATGCGGAAGTGCTGGTGAGCGCCGCGTCCTGGCACCTGCGCTGTCGGGGCGCCTGAAACCGAGGGACGCCCCCAGGTCACCCTGTCTAGTGCCCTCGCCTATGTGACCCCTGTCGTCGCTTTTTCTCACGCTGTGTTGTAATTTTTACGTTTCTTCCCTTCTGTCCTGCGCGCCACGGGCGGGCCTGTTTTTCCTCCACGGTATTTACCAAGCAGAGCATGAGTCGTGACCCCTAATGTTAGCAGAAGCTCGGTCAGTGTTAATGTGCCCTCCTCTCCCACCCTACCCTGTCCAGCGGAGGTATTTGAACCGCCTGCTGCAGATCCGGGACACCTTGGAGGTCTCTGAGTTCTTTAGGAGGCATGAGGTAAGGGGGGAGGGCCAGGTTCCTGGTCTGTGGTCTGTGAGGGCTTCCCCAGAAGGGCCGTGGTCTGACCTTGTGGGTTTTGGCAGGTGATCGGCAGCTCCCTGCTTTTCGTACACGATCATAGCCATCGCGCGGGTGTGTGGCTCATCGACTTCGGCAAGACCACGCCCCTCCCTGACGGCCAGACCCTGGACCATCGGAGGCCCTGGGAGGAGGGCAACCGCGAGGACGGCTATTTGCTGGGGCTGGACAATCTCATTAGCATCCTGGCCAGCCTGGCCGAGAGATGAGGCTAGGGACTAGGCCCCTGTCCCCCGCACAGACCCGCTGGTCTCACAAATGGACCTGCAGCTTTGTCCCCGCTGTGCATGCTGGGAAGAGACAAACCCAGAGGTTGTGTGGTTCATAGGGTCCTGTAGGGCCAAGTGCCAACCACTGTGGGACGCACTGCACGCACCAAGGCTGTTCCCCATACAAACCCAAGCGGTCCCAGAGCCGATGACACTAAGTTAGGGGGTGGGGGGTACACTGTGACAATGGACTTCTTCCTGAGTCCAGCTATTCTGAGGGGGCTCTGCACTTCTCCAGAGAGGTGAGATAACGAATTTTATTTCACAGGCACTAGATCTATTGATCTATCCTTCCCACACTACAATGGACTCCCCTCCCCAATAAAACTCAAAGACACCAGCTTTGGTGACTCAGACTTCATCTCCTCCCTCCTCTGGTCCCCTCTTTCTCAGTTCCCAGGCATCTCTAAGGTCCATTCAGATCACTGGGGGATATGAGAAGAGTTCTTTTTTAAAAAGAAAATTTATTGATTGATTTGAGAGAGGGTGAGGAGGAAGAGGAGGAGGAGGAGGAGGAGGAGGAGGAGGAGGAGGAGGAGGAGGAGGAGAGAGAGAGAGAGAGAGAGAGAGAGAGAGAGAGAGAGAGAGATTGATTTGTTTTCCACCCATCCATTCATTGGTTGCTTCCAGTATGTGCCCGGACCAGGATCCAACCAGCAACCTTGGTGCATCAGGATGACACTCCAACCAGCTGAGCCACACTGGCAGGGTGAGAAGAGCTCTTTATTAGTTGTCTGTAGGGTTGTGTGGACTGCCCAGGTGAAGGGTACTCATAGGGGAAGGGCAGTCCAGCAAAGGCTTCCTGCAGGAGGCAATTTCAACTGGCCACCCACATCCCAGGGAAAGGGGGTTGGCCTCTGCTCTGGTCCCAAAGTTTAAAGTTTGGGAGTGACCAGGCTCCTCCCCAGGAGGCCTGGGTCTGGTTTCCAGGATGGAAAGTCCTGTGGTGCAGGCCAACCTTGAGACAGGCCCAAGCATGCAGTACAAACTGGGGTGGAGGTGTGGGGGAGAGACTACTGGAATAACAAGCCACTTAGAAACCTGGGGAGGAGTGCAGGGAGGAACCACTGCTAGCACCAATGCCTATGTCCTCCCTCAGGGCCCCTGGGGGCCCAGCAGCTATAGATGGGATTCCAAGGATCCCAAGGTGGGAGTCCTCTGGCATTGGGGGGCTTGAGGCCAGAGGGCAGCCAGCTCCCTTTCCAGCTCTTGAAGTTCTTCAGACTCAGTTCCTGGGCCTGTGGGGACCTTAGCCCCTCCAAAGACCTGCTCCCCAGCCCAGCAGCCCTTTCTCTTCCTGGGCCCTAGCTCCATTGGCAGAGATGAATTCAGCACATCAGGGTCTTGGGGGAGCACATCAGGGTAAGGGAGCAGTGGGCCAGTGTTGTTTTATGGCCTCCCTCCTGACCCCCAAGACAGGATGGTCAGGGCAGGTCACGGACACACCTGCCCTGTATTGAAGTCCAGTATGGAAGATGCTCCAAGATGCTGGCAAAACTAGGGCGGAGTTCAAGCCGGTGCTGCCAACACTGGGTCATGATGGGATACCTGGGGAGAAGTAGCAGTTTGTGCTCAACCATGACTGTGAAGAACCCCCTCCCTGTGCAACACTCTAAACTCTCAGAGGCCCTAGACAGCCCCTGGGAGGGGCTGGCCATCAGTCCCACTCTGGCTATGAAGTCCTGCACCTCCTGGTTGGTGCCCAGGGCAGAGCATATAGCCCAGTGAGGAGATCTCCAAGAGCAGTGCCTCAAAAGACCTGCATCATGAGTGGGGGGAACCTGATGAAGCCCATCAGGCACAGCCTCCCCTTCCCTCACATGAGGTGGCCCAGGGGAGGGGAGAGGAGTCTATCTTGGATGTGAAGATGCCCTCTAGGAAGGCCTCTGGGGCATCTACTTGACTGGCAGCAGAGCCTGGCAACCCTTTAGGTAATAACTGCCTCTATAGGAGGGAGGAGGGGAGTGATGAGCTATTCAAATCACAGGGGGCTGCTGGGAAACTCCCTTGAAGCTGCAGCCTTCCCCACCTCCCCAGGCCCCACACTTGTAGATAACTCTAGCCATCCAGAAGTCCCCCATCTTGGCCACTCAGCTGGGTCCACTGCAGCTCAGCAGACAGTTCCTGGCAGCAATGTCCCTGCAGAGTTGGGAGGACTGCCAGAACTCAGAATCTTGCTCTGATCTACTTTCATTAAAGTTATGTGGAAGGTCTCTTTCTTGGGGGGAGGGGGGCAGTTGGGCTAAGGGATCCCATGAACCAGAATGACTCCTGACCTGCCAGTCAAGTGGATGTCCCCAGAGGAAGATTTTCCTCAGGTAGTGGCAGCCCTGGGCTATGTCCTGGGCCAGCTGGAGCAGGTCCTGCACGGCCAGAGGTGATGGCTGGGCCTGGGTAGGAGAGAGGGTGCATTTGCCCATGAAGGTTTTGGCACACATGGACAGGGTCTTTAGAGGCACCTGGAGGGCTGGGAGAAGGATCTTAGCAGGTGTGGCGGGCTGCGCCTCAGGAAATTTCATGTCCCCTCCAGCAGAATTAGGTGAGGGCCGGCCTGGAGGCTGAGCGCCACACAATGCACAATGTTCTGATGGCTGAACTTGCTGGGCTGGTGGTACACACATCCCATCACCAGCAGCCAGAGAAACCACGCTTTAGGCTCCACAAAACTGCAGGGGACATCGGTGTCCCTAGACTTGCTACCTCTTAGCCCCTTGGTGAAGAGAGGCAGCTCCTGCAGATTCTGGGTGCCTTCCCCACAACTTCCACATGGCCTGTGGCCCCAGGTGCACCCCCATGAGGAAATCCTGCTTGTCCTGAGAGCAGAGTTCGGGCAGTCTAGGGAGGATAAGGGCACCGAGCTCCTGAGGTCCCCAGACACCAGGAGGGTGGGTTGACCCTAGCATCAGCAATTGTTTCTTTTTGGAACCCTGCTCTCCTGGCCCCAGCCAGAAGCCCCACCCCATCTCACCTTGATAGCTACCTGCAGGGGGCTGGGGTCCCCAGGAAGGGCATAACCAGTCCCTCATAGACCTCTCACAATGGCCCAGGGCTCTGTGTGAGAAGGGTTAGAAGGGAGTGGGTAGCTGAGCCTGAGGAAGTGTTCTAGAGAGTCTTGTGTCCCTTTATCTCCCTCTCCCCACTCCTTTGCCCAGCTGGCCTGGAGGGTCTGGGCTTTCTCTACAGCATGGCATGTTCCCAGGTGTAAGCCCTGCAGAGGCAATGTTGACTGGCACAGAGCCAGGGCAGAAGAGAAGGCAGGTATGGGGGTGGGAGTCTATATGAGGTCTACCCTTAGGTCCTTGCTGACACCCTAAGGTGGAGGCAACCCTTGCTCCAAATGAATCACATCCTAGGGTTCCTACCATCCCAGAAATTAGGGATGACATCTGACCCTGGACAAGCTATTTTCTATTTTGGAGTTTCTCTGGCTTCCATCTCCTCTACACAAGGTCTTTGGGCCAACAGCTGCTCTCTGGGATCTATAATTCACCAGGGACTGGGGGAGAGGGGATTCAGAGTGCATAGGGTCTCAGAAGGAGGGGGAGGACTCACCTGAGCAGAGTGACATTATTTAGAGAAATCTCCCCCTAAGCCCTGGGGCAGAGGCCAGGACTGGGTTGGGCCAAGCCCCATCTGGCAGCAGTAGGGGTTAGGGGCTGTCCTGATGGTGGAGGGTTGAAGCTTGCTCAGCTGGAGCCTAGGGCCTGGCAATCCTGTCCCCCAAAGACCGTGCCACTTCTATGGTTCACTGAGGGTGGGAGGAACAAGGACACATTCTACCTGCCCAGCAGCCCCACCCTGCTTTGCCTCCCCCTGCCCAGGGCACCTCCACAGATGCCCATTAAGGCAAATGTTTTCCCCTGGGCCTCCCCAGCTGCTTCTATCCTTAGAACCCCAGAGGAGTTCACCATTGCTCTGCTGGGAGTAGGGGGTCTTGAAATCAGCCATGTCTGCCCCTGAGACCCCACACAGCTCAGTGGAGAGGTGGGCAACCTTGAATTAGCCATGCTTTCTGAATGATCCATACCCAGAATCAGGACCCACACACATGAGGAGGCTCAGTGTAGAAGCTGCCACCACAGCCACTAATAGAACCAGAGGGCCTGATATGGGGGCAGGTCTAGGAAGAAAGAGAGACACCTCCAGTGGGAAGCTCCTCTCTGTCCCTTTACCCCAGGTTTGAGCCTTGCCTCAAGACGCAGCTCAAGTGTTAACTTTTCCAGGATGCTTTCCCACTTATCCTAGACCAGTGGTCGGCAAACCACGGTTCGCAAGCCACATGCGGCTCTTTGGCCCCTTGAGTGTGGCTCTTCCTAAGCCTTAGGAGTACCCTAATTAAGTTAATAACAATGTACCTACCTATATAGTTTAAGTTTAAAAAATTCAGCTCTCAAAAGAAATTTCAATCGTTGTACTGTTGATATTTGGCTCTGTTGACTAATGAGTTTGCTGACCACTGTCCTAGACAAACACAACCTCTCCCTCCTGAGAACCCCTAAAACACTTTACATCCCCCATGGCAATTGTTACTTAGATATAGACATAGATGTAGATGTAGATGTAGGTATAGGTATAGGTATACGTATAGGTATATAGATATAGATATAGGTATAGATATAGATATAGGTATAGATATAGATATATAGAGATAGATTCATATATCTAGATAGATGGATAGTGCCCCTCCCACACTAGACCACTAGACTACATGCTCCCTGAAGGCAGAGCATACACTGATGCATCTCTAATCTTCTGCCAACACTCAGTATCCTGCTCCTCCTCCCAGCCTGCGGCCCCAGGAAGCCAGACCTTGGACAATGGCAGAACATACCCATGCAGGTGCTGTTATTCACAGCTAGCTCCATGCCCTCTGAGCACATGCATGTGACCAACCAGAACTCTGCCTGCCATTGACAGTCTTTCAAAAGGCAATGACTGTAATTGAGATGCAGTTGGCTCTCCACTTCTCCATGGTTCCCTGTGACTATGAGAAAATAACTGTTATTGCGGGGTGGGGGAGGATGAGGTGGAGTGGGGTGAGGGGGACACACACCTGCTTTTGCCAGCCACATGTTTAATTCTAACCCTGGACCTTGGAACAAGGAGTCGTGCCAGATATTAAGGCTGGGTGGGAGGTCTTGGGGGGCTTTTGTCAGGCCTGCATACTCTCTCTGGAATCCTGACCTTGCAGGAATTTGAGGAGAATTCATAGCAAGGAGATACTTGACAAGCACCCCAGCATGCCCCATACTAGCATCAAAACTGACAGCCCAGTTCCCCAATATTTCTGTGCTGTGCGAGAAGTAGGTAGTTCACATGGAGGAAAAGGGCTAGGCCAGGCTGAGAGGTGGGTGGCAGAGGTACTACCAGCCAGAGGCTGCAGGTAGAGCTCAGCCCCTGGAAACTGAAAGTGATAGGGGGAGGAAGGGGCACACAGCTGCCTCACTGCTGGGAAGGTGGTTTTTGAACTGTGTGGAAGCTGGAGTCTCCCAGTGGAAATCCCAGTACGGCCTCCTCTACACTAGCATTACAATACAGGTGCTGCCAGTTCAGCAGTGGGAGCCAGAAGCCAGGAGCCAGGAGCCAGGAGCCAGGAGCCAGGAGCCAGGAGCCAGAGAGGTGGAGAGGGAGTAATCACCCATAGGCCCATCTCTGGCTGGTTGGGACACCTCCTTGTCTGTCTGACCCCTCTGGTCCCATGTTCTCAGCTATAAAATGGGGAGGCTGTATATAATGGGAGAAGATGTATATAAAGTATTTACAAACAGTGCAGCCGGACGGACACGAGGGCTCTGCCTTACATCACTGGTTTCCAAACTGGTCTGTACAGGATGGATTAGAACACAGATGGCTGGGACCCTCCCCTGGAGTGTCGGGTTGCAGAGGGGCTGAGAGTTGCATTTCTAACAACTTGTTGGTGCTGATGCTACTGGTTCGGGCACCTCACTTGGCGATCCACTGATTTAAACCGTCCCTGGCGTTCTGCCTCTGCTCAGATTGCCCGTTCGGCCTGCTCTAAGTTCCCGCGACAGCTGCAGAACAAGAAGGGGGTCTGTGGTGATGGAAAAGTCCTGGATTTAAATGAAAATCTGGGGAGTGCTGTCTGCAAGTGTGATTTGCAACTTATCAAACCTCTTTTTTGCTTTTTCTGGCCTCTTTTTCTAAGAGCTATTGCTCTACCTGCTCCGGCCTGGAGCGGTCTCAACCCCTTTCCCACCCATTCTTCTAAGGCGCTAACCTCCTTCATCCTGGGGGGCGGCCCAGCTGCCCGCCCCAAGGGTGTACCCACCCCGGTAGCCCGCCGCCCCCACTCCCAGCGGCCGGCTGCGGCCCCGACAAGCGTGGCCCAGGCCTCGGCGCAGCCTGGCCGCCCTCTGCCCCCGGCCGCGGTGAGCGCCGGGCCTGGGAGAGGAGGCCCGCCAGGTCCAGCCGCCCCTTCGCCTGCGGGGAGACACAGGTGGGCTGGCAGCGGGACCGGGAGCCCTCGCCCGCCGCCCTCCTCTCCCACTGCCCCGGCTCCGTGGAGCGGCTCTGCAGTTTCTCGGGGGCGGCCTGAATCCGGCCTCGGTCCTGCCGCCTCCGCGGGCCGCCGGCAGCCGCGGCTCCTACTCGCCTGCGCGCAGCTACCGGCCAGCGGCGCGTTCAGGGCCGGGCCGGGCGCTGGGCGAGGGTCTAACACCCCCCACCCCCCGCCAGGGGCTGAGTAAGGGAAGGGGCTCCCGGCCACACCCGGGGACTTCGGAACCCCAAGGCCCTACTTAGAGCTCCGGTGCGCGCCCTCGGGAAAGGGCTTGGGGGCCCCACGCTGCGCGCCGGGAGCGAGCACGGACCCGAAAGGCGTAATAGTGTCCCCGCGTCCGCCGCCACCACCCGCCCAGCGCCGAGGCCCCGGGACCCCTTCGGGCCCCTCTGTCGCCGCGAGCTCCTCCGGGGCAGACGGGCGGTTCTCCGGGCTCCCGGGCGGGCATCGGCGCCGAAGCTGAACCCGGAGCAGCGCTCCCTCCCTTCGACGACCCAGCCCTCGCGCTGCGCTCCGGCGCCGCCCGGTCCCACCGGCCCCGCCAGCTCCGGGGCAGGCGTCCTCTCCCTGCGGCCCCGCGGGGACGTGAAGCTGCTCCCCGCCCCCACGGGACGGGTGGTTCTCAGCGCCTCGGCCGCGCGCGGCTCCGGAAGCACAGGTCCTGCGGGCAGAGGGCGCGGCGTCCCCGGCCCTCGCCATGGCCCCGGGGCCGCCGCCTGGAGCAGAGGTTGGTGACACAGACGGCGCCGGAGTTTCGTATCCGAGGGACTCGAGGCCCTGGTCGGTTTCGAAGAGATGGGACTCTGGGTTTACGCACCGGAACGTTAGACTTACAAGCTCCGCCGCTGGTTGCGGGCCCTGTGCTGGGCGGGAACAGGCTCCTGGGGCTGGGGCACGGGGTGGCGACGACTGTCCCCCGCCCCCAGTTCCGCCGAAAGAGGGGCGGTCAGGTCGCGGGGCCCCCGTCGCTGCAGAACACCCTGCGCGCACGTGGCCTTCCTCCTGGAGGGTAAAACCCGGGCTCACGGTGACCACCCACCTCCACTCCTTCTCTGCAGGTCCGGGTCCTGCCTGGCCTGGCCCCGCAGGTGGAGAACTGCCAGGGCCCCTCGGTGTCCGGGAGCAGGGCGGGAGGAAAGGTCATAGCGCACCTGCCCGGTCCAGGTGTGATGGGCAGAGGAGGAAGGGGCCCACAGCTCACCTGAGGGAATGGCCGAGGGGCTGGCTCCGAGCCGCTAGGCCAGTCTGCGTCGCTGATGTTCGCGTCCTGGGGGCTTGGAGTTGGGGGCAGGGAGAGGATGGCAAAATGGAGCCTGGGACTAGGAGCTGGAGGAGGGAGTGGCTCCTGAAAGGTGGTAGGGAGACTGCGAGGTTGGGAGGAAGGGCAGGACGTTCATGGAGGACAGGAGATGGAGAGAAAAACTTCTCGCCCTGGCCGGTGGTTCAGTGGTTAGAGCGTCCGCCCGCTGACCAGAGGGTCGCGGGTTCGATTCCCTGTCAAGGCATTGCTGCTTCGGTCCCCATTGCTGCTCTCTTCTCTCTCTCTCTCTCTCTCTCTCTCTCTCTCTCTCTCTCTCTCTCTCTCTCTCTCTCTTTCTCCCTCTCCACTCCTCACCCCCTTCCACTCTGTCTAAAAATCAAAGGAAGAAATACCCTCCGGTGAGGATTAAAACAAAAGCACTTCTCAATAGCCAGCCTTGCCTCTCGAGGCCACGCCCCTAACCCCACCAGCCAGTGCTCACCAGCGCCTGGAAGCCAGCCAACCCAACTTTGGTCGCCACCGCCCTGCGCCCTGCCCTGCGGGTGCCCACTGATTGCTCTGCCAGAGAGCCCTCCCAGTGAGCCACGCGGGACCCCAGGACCTGTACCTCCTTCCCCAGCTGAGTGATCAGGACCCTAGGATTCATGCATGCACCGCGCTTCTCCGCCCACAAGGGTTGTTTTTTAAAGGAATGAATGTCCCCTTTTACCTTTTTAAATATATTTTTATTGATTGCCACCGGACAACTGATTTCAGAGAGGAAGGGACGAGAGAGAGAAACATCAATGATGAGAGAGATGCCGCTTGCACACTCCCTACTGGGGATTGAGCCCGCAACCCGGGCATGTGCCCCTGACAGGAATCGAACGCGGGACTCCTCAGTCCACAGGCCAACGCTCTACCCGCTGAGCCTAACCGGCTAGGGCCCACAAGGGTTTGAGGCCTCTGGGGGAACCACTGGGAACAAGTCTGTGGAGACCACCGTCCCCAACCTAGGAAAATGCCTCTGGGCAGTTCCCTGACTGCCAGAAAGCACTTACCCGTAGCTGTGAGCCATAGCAGTAGCAGCCATCACCTATTCCCCGGTGGATTTAGGGTTGCTGGCTCAGACCCAGCCAGAGTGTAAAGGGCTAGATGTAGATACAAGTGATTTAGTAACAGCTCCCACCCTGCTTATAGGAATGGCCAGCCTCTGGCTAGTCACCACCTGGTCCTAAAGCTGGCCTGGCCACCCCCACCTCACACCACGGGTAGTCAGAGAGGTCCCCAAGGTGGAAGAACCTTGCAAAGCCCCACACACAAAGGCTCTAAGTCTCCAGCCACGGGCTGTCCCAGGGAATGGGGTGGCTATCACATCACGTAGGGTGAAAGTGTCCCCACCCTTTTGAAGCACGATCTTGAAAACGTGGAGAGCCACACCCAGGCGCCCCATATGGGGCTTCTAGGTCTCTCAAGTCAGGAGCAGTGGGTGTATGTGCACACTTCATTGGTAGTGGCCACTGTGATAACATACGGGGAAGTGCTTTTTTTTTTTATATTTTATTGATTATTTTACAGAGAGGAAGGGAGAGAGATAGTTAGAAACATCGATGAGAAAGAAACATCAATCAGCTGCCTCCCGCACATCCCCCACAGGGATGTGCCCGCAACCCAAGTACATGCCCTTGACCGGAATCGAACCCGGGACCCGAGTCCGCAGGCCGATGCTCTATCCACTGAGCCAAACCGGTTTCGGCTGCTTTTTTTTTTTTTTTAATCTTTATTGATTTCAGAGAGGGAGAGGGTAAGAGAGATAGAAACATCAATGATGAGAATCATTGATCAGCTGCCTCCTGCACATCCCCACTGGGTATCAAGCCTACAACACAGGTATGTGCCCTTGACCGCAATCGAACCCGGGACCCTTCAGTCCACAGGCTGCCGCTCTATTCACTGAGCCAAACCAGTTAAGGGCAGAAGTGCTCTTTAAACTGCCCCAAGTAAGGCATCAATACTTGCCATTATTTGTGACTATAAGATTACCTCGCAACACCCTCAGAACCAAGGATCTCCAGGTTCACCTCATACAAGTCCATTGCCTGTGTTAACTCTGTGCAAAACTTCAGTGTGATGGTGTGAATGCCTGAATCCTGCTATCAGACATGAGTGCTAGTACTGTACTAGCATCTCTGGTCAGTGGGTGGTGGTGTAGTCACAACTGTTCTGAGGCAGTTTCCCCACCATCTATAAAGATCATAGGAAGGAAAACTGCTCAGTAAATCACAAGGCATCCTACAACTGTGAGGGCCATTCAGCCTTCAGATAGTTTTGTATCTTCCTCTCTTTTGCACAAAGTACTAATTTTATAGGCTGACGCATATATTTAATATAAAACACTGGAAAACGAAGCTATAGTAGTTAGGTACTTGGTACAATTCTGCATGTGTATACTGCTAGATGTAGATACAACAGTGATTTTGTAAAAGCTCTGGTGCCTATTCCCTATTTAACTCTGTAGATACTCCACTATGAGGTCATAGGATGGCCTTTATAAGGTCTCTGTAAGCCAAGGTTCTTAAGGAGGATGGAGCCAGGACAGCAGCTTCAGCCATCACCTGGGAACTTGTTAGAAATGCAAATTCTTGGGTTTCACCCTAGACCTACTGAATCAGAAACACTGTGAATCAGAAACACCGGTGTAGGGCCCAGCAATCTGTTTTAACACATTCTACAGGTGATTTGTCACATGGTAAGCTTAGGAATTACTGCTGTTTGCAGATAAAGTGGTTGCTTAGTAAAACATCTTGTAAAATACTGTGTTCAGCAACTCCATTTTTTTTTTTTTTCCCAGCAACTCCATTTAAGGGGAGTGGGTTCTACCTACTGACAGGCACACCATACTCATACTGATGACCTATAAATACAATCACGTTATTCCACATAACAAATGACAGCTTGTGTTAGAAACTCTCTCAAAAGAAAGAGATGAACCAATGAACCAGAGTTTGTTTTGACCCACTCCTTCTCAGCTTTGCCTACCACCAATAAAGTCCATAATGGAACACTGTAAAGACTGAATGGTGTGACCCCACCAAATTCCTATGTTGAAATCTAAACTTCAATATGAGGTGGGGCCATTGGAAAGTGACTAGGATTCCACCCTTGTTGGGTAGAATGGGATTAGTGCCCTTATAAGAGACCTCCTTTGTCCCTTTGCCAAGTGAGAGCTGTCCATGGGCAGGATGCAGGCCCTCGCCAGACACCAAATCTGCCAGCACTTTGATGTTGGACTTTCCAGCCTCCAGAACTGGGAGAAATAAATTTCTGTTTATAAGCCACCCAGTCTATGGTATCATTATAACAGGCCAAACAGAAAACTACTGCAATAGTCTGACTTTTGGCCTCTTCATATCTCAGGATATGGAAATAGGGGACCATAGACAAGATGCTGCCCTACCTCATTAAGGATACCTGTACTTCAAGGACACTGCTGAGTCCTTCCAGAAGTGCCCACAATCCCAGGAACATTGCCCAGGCCTGGCTGCACTCCAGAACTAGGACCTGCATTTTTGTTGTCTCCACATGTGGACTCAGTTGTCACCTTCCACTGTTTCCTCCCGTCTCTCACACTTCTCCCCTAGGATAACCCAACCCTTGATACCAATTCTGAACTAACATTATCTGAAATTAGTCCAAATCAGAATCCCGGGAGAAAAAATGTTGTTTATTTCAGTGCGTAATTATAATGTTCATATACTCTAGGCTGGTCAGCGGGAGGAGAGGGAGAGTTTATTTGTCTTGTCCCCAAGAAGGGGTGAGTAGCTAATCACCCTTCCCTCCCAGCACTGATCCTTAGAAGCCCCAGATATCAGGATACAATGGTAGAGCTCACCCTGCTCCAAAACACTCAAACAGCCTAATCCCAGGAAGGAAAGCCTTCTGCTCCTCTGTCTCCTGCCCTTCCTTAGGATACAAAGCCCTCTTGTCTGGCCAGGCATCTGCTGGTGAACTCCAGGAGGATGTATGCATCTCTTCATCTGTAGCAGCTATGCTAGGTCTCTGATACGCCATTTTGGGTCATCCCTAAGGTCAGTCTCTGGAGGTACTGCTGATGTAGAGTGGGCAACTGGGCATATAGCTCAAAGCCCTCTGGGAGGAGAGAATTAGGAAGCTTATAGTGGAGGAGGTGCTTCCGGAGACCCTGCCAAGAGGGAAGAAACGTTATGAAGTGGGTAGTGAGATCCTGTTGAGATCTCTGTCCCCAAAGACCCTTTATTCTCCCTCCCTCCAGGATATGCCCCACCCTACCTCATCTGCCAGCAGCCACGTTTTCTGCAGCATGCTCCTGCGGGCAGCCTTTACCTCATCCTAGAGGTAGAACAGGGAGAAGTGGCACTGGGCCAAGGACTGGTCCCCATCGCTGGCCCTGCCTGGCCCTCACTTCCTCTCTAGCTGGCCCAAAAGCAATGCAATTGCAGGCTCCCTTCCTCCCTCTGGAGATGGGGATGTAACTTACTGAGCTCTTTGGATCCTGGGAGAAGATGAAGCTGTTGACATGAGCCACAGTCACGGCATAGAGCACTGGGCACCAGTGTGGACGGAGTGCACCAGTAACCAGGGCCCGGAAATAGAGCTGAAGGAGGTCCAGGTTGTCTTCAGGAGGCCCCGTGTAGCATTCCAGGGACACAGGCAACTGTGACAGGGGAGATGAAATATGCTGAGGGTGAGGGTGGAAATATGTTATCACCGGACAACAGGGTGGATGGTTGATGGTCACATGAGTCAAATCATGAGAGCAGAGGTTAGGTCCAAGACAGACATACTTCCCTCTATATCACGAGGATAAAGTTAAAGACTAAAAGGCTGGAAAGCCAGGAAAACTGGGAAACAGAAGCAGTTGTGTATTGCCACTACCTGTTTAATTTACTACTTAAAATTAAAACTTTCAGCCCGGCCAGCGCGGCTTAGTGGTTGAGCATTGACCTATGAACCAGGAGGTCAGGGTTTGATTCCCAGTCAGGGTACATGCCGGGATTGTGGGCTCGGTCCCCAGTGTGGGGCATGTGGGAGGCAGCTGATCGGTGGTTCTCTCTCATCACTGATGTTTCTATCTCTTTCCCTCTCCCTTCCTCTCTGAGATCAACAAAAGTATATTTAAAAAAACCAAACAACTTTCAGCCTGCTGGTGTGGCTCAGTGGTTGAGTGTCAACCTAAGAATTAAGTCCCATTTCGATTCCTAGTCATGGCACATGCCCAGGTTGTGGGCTCAATTGCCAGTAGGGGGTAGGCAAGAGACAGCCAATCAATGATTCTCTCATCATTGATGTTTCTATCTCTCCCTTTCTCTCTGAAATAAGTAAAAATATATTTTAAAACAAAAACAAACCAAAAATTTTTCAAAATGTCATGTTCAGCCACTCAATTTTATTACCAAACCTTTCGGTCCTGGCTGGTGTGACTCAGTTGGAGCGACATCTTGTATACTGGTTCGATTAGTGACATCTTGTATACTGGTTCGATTAGTGACATCTTGTATACTGGTTTGATTTGGGAGGCAACCAATCGCTGTTTTTCTCTCTCCCTTTCTCACTCTTAAATCAATAAAAACATATCCATTGGTGAGGATTGGAAAAAAATCTCTCATTAAAACTTTTTAAAATTCATTATTTTTATTGATTTTTAGAGAGGAAGGGAGAGGGAGAGAAACATCAATGTGAGAGCATATCACTAATCAGCTGCCTCTTGCACACCCCCTACTGGGGATCCAGTCTGCCACCTGGGCATGTGTCCTGACCAGGAATCAAAAAGGCAACCATTCTGTGCACAGGACCATGCCCAACCAACTGAGCCACACTGGCCAGGGCTCTCAAGAATTCAGGGCTCTTTGGACTAGTAATTCTCTTTCTAAAAAATTATTCTTGCCTTGGCCAGTGTGGATGGGTTGGAGCAACGTCCCATACACTAAAAGGTGGTGGGTTTGATTTCCAGTCAAAACACATATCCAGGTTGCAGATGTGATTCCCAGCTGAGGTGCATGTGGGAGGTAACCAAGAGATGTTTCTCTCTCTCTCCCTTCCTCTCTTAAAAAAATAAAATAAAATGATTCTTAATTCTGTGCAGAAATTATGAGAGAAAGCTGTCATAGTGTTTATCATAAAGTTACTTAAAATAGCAAAAATCAGAAACAACTTTAATGGGTTCCGATAAAATTTGTTATTATATAATAACAAATGTTGATTTCTTAGAATATTTAATGATGTGGAAATGCTTATTATGTAATCATAAGAAAACATGCAGTGATCCCAATTTTATAAAAACATATATGCATATAAAGAAGACTAGAAAAAGATAAAAATCAAAAGTTACCACTGAACAGTGGGATTATGAACATTAAGAACATTTAGGTGCCCAGCTGGTGTGGCTCAGTGGTTGAGCGTTGACCTATGAACCAGATCACGGTTCGATTCCCAGTCAGGGCATCTGCCCAGGTTGTGGGCTCAATCCCCAGTGTGAGGTGTGCAGGAGGCAGCCAATCAATGATTCTCTCATCACTGACATTTCTATTGCTCTCTCCCTCTTCTTTCCTCTCTGAAATCAATAAAAATATATATTAAAGAATTATTTTTTTAAAAAGGTAATGTTCTTTTTAATTAAAAAACTAGTTTTTATGTAAAATATACATTCATATTTTATATACATATGTGAAGTAAATTTATATACTAAAATATTTCTATTTTAAGTTTATCAGAATGTTATAATGAAAATTTAAAACCCAAATTAAAAAAAAAAAGCTCTTTACAGTTTATAAATTTAACTCCTTACGCTGATATATTTGAGGCCCTCTTAAGACTTTATTAGCTTTGTTTCCAACAAGTTTCCAAACTTAAATCTGTTCTAGACTCCTTCCTCCTCCCAGGCCCTGTCATATTACTCTCTGCCTCTGAGCTTTTGCTCATGCTGTTCCACTAGGTATATTCCTGGTCAATGGTAGGTCAATTGCCAATTCTTTCACAAAGCCTTCTCCTTATGGGAAGCCAACTTTCCATTCTCTGAATCATGACTTAGCACCTAAAATCTGAATAATTTAGACCTTGGGATTTAGGACATCTCTTATCTAGATCATAGCACTTCATGAGTAAGAAGCTGTGTCTTGAACAAACATCTACCATACGCCAGATACCATATTAAACCCTTTTCATGGATTCTCTTAATCTCCTCAAAGCCCCCAAGAGGTAAGGAAAGGAACCGGAGGCTCACCAAAGCTCCCCACTGTCACAATTGCTCCCAAAGCCAGTGTAGATGCCCATGATAGGCTTTGCTGGGCTGAGAAAGTACCTGGGTCAGAGGCAGGCCCAGAGCTCGCAAGGCTCCCACGTGCTCCCCAAAGAGGGCAAGGCGAAAGGTGACGCTGAAACGACGCTGCAGGGGAAGGAGTACCAGAGCCCCGAAGAGGTGGTCCCCAAAAGACACAGCCTCAAAATGCTCCAGGACGCTGGCATAGAGGTCAGGGAACGATGTCAGGCCAGGAAGTGGGCAATCCAGGTTGAGGTTTGGCAGGACCTCAGGCTGGCAGAGCCGGGCCAGAAGGGCTGCCACCAGACGCTGTATTGGGGTCTCCCGGAACAGTTCACTGTCTATCAGGAACACACACATGAGCCGTGCCAGGCGGGCACCAGGAGGCACAGCCCAGAGGGCCTGGGGGCGCCAGCTCTCCAGGACTAGCACCCACTGCAGGGCCCGCATGGCTGTGCCCACAGTGTCAGCAGGAGGGAGCCCCGAGGGGGTGTCGGAGGCCCGGTGGTAGAGGTGGATCAAGGGCAGGAAAGGCCAGTCAGTGGGCAGCAGAGGCTCCTTAGGCAAGGGGAGCAGCAGAGATGGGACTCGCTGTAGCTCCCCTCGGTACAAGGCCTGAGAAGCTAGCAGGCTGGCTCGGGTCAGGGAGCAGTGGGTCAGGTAGCAGCTGCGAATGCTGGGGAGGTCCTGGCAGGCCTGAGCCAGCAGAGCCCCTCGCCCACAGCCAGCGTCCCTGCTGCTCCCTAAGGATAGCTGGTCTGAGAAGTCAGCTGCCTCTGGACCCCCTGATGCTCTTTCCCTGTAACAGAATCCAAAAGTTAAAAATAAGGGCTGGAACCACAGCACCCTGAAGGCCATGCCAGCTTTCCAGGGCTTCCCAGAGGTTCCTAGGTCTTCCCAGTTCCCCGGACACCCTTTCATGTGTGTGTGGCAATTTGGAGGATGGACACTAGGGCCGGCTGCCTAGGTGCAAGTTTACAGAACTTCTCTGTACCTCCGTTTCCTCATAGTAAAACGGTGATAATAGTAATGCTAATCTACTTATTGGGGGGATCACTTTGTAAAGTGTGTAAATTTCTAATCACTATGTTGCACACATGAATCAAATATAATATTGTATGTCAACTGTAATTGAAAAATAATTTTAAAACAGTAATACCTAGCTCATGGTATGGGTAAAATGCTTAAAATATAGTCAAATACTTAAAGGAATACCAGACACAAAGTAAGCACTCGTAACTGTTGGCTATTACATGTGTATACTAGTTTATACACCGTCACACTGAAGTCTCATAATTCTCTAATGTGGTTATCCCCAACCTCTTTTTACTAATGAGAAAATGGAAGCTAAGACAGGTTAAGGGTAATTCATGGAAGAGAGAGAAGCCCAGGTCTCCTGTTTCCAATTTAAGGCTGTTCTGTCAGTAACCACAGTACTCATCTCAAAGGGCTGATGCCACCAACTCTGGACTTACGGGAGGAACTCCAGTCGGAATACAAAGCTCAGCAGTAGCTCATGGGCAAGGTGCTCGCTTCCGGGCAGCAGCCGGCTCAGCAGAGCCAGGGCCATGCCATGATGGAGGGCAGCATTGGTGGCCGGCACTGGCTGGAATGTTGCCTGTGGACAGATGGTGGGGGGCTCAAGGGTTGAGAAGGGGGCAAAGCAAATAGAAGTGAGGATGAGGACATAAGCAAAGAGGATATATGCTGAAGGGCATGTCTGGAGGAAAGTGGAAACTGCATTGCCTGCCAGGAGCAGCACAAGTTCCATAGAAGAATGCAGACAATGTGGGGCAGAGGGAGTAGATAGCAGGGTAGGGGGTTGGGGGTACCTACTGCTCTCTGAGCCAGGGTGAGTGCCAGGTATTGCAGGTGGTACTCGTGTCGCAGGGCCCACACAGAGAAGGGTGTGAGGAGCGGGGCAGCCGCAGGAGCCACACATTGGAGGAAGTAGCTCTGGAGTCCGGGGGCAGCCAACACAGCAGCCAGCTGAGGAAAAGCAAGCTTGTTCAGATCTAGAAGGTGACTTTGATCTCTTCTGGGGGTCCCCAGGTGGCGCTTTCTCCCCAGCCAAACTCAGAAAAATGGGTGCTGGCAGAAGAGGCCTCCTTTTCCCAAGGGGCGCCCTCCTCACTTTCTTTCTGACTCCTGGCATCTTGGCCCCCTGCCTGGAATCTAACCAGGTGCCCAGGGCTCACCTGGCCACATAGTCCCTTGTGGATCCGGGCCAGGGTGTTGAAAAGAGTGAGGAGGGAAGTGAGGACCGGGAAGGGTGAGGCTGAGCCAGCCAGACTGAAAGGGGGGCAACCTCCCATGCAGCCCAGTGACACGAGGCTGGGCAGAGCTTCAGGGACTGGAGCACAGGACTGTGGGTTGCAGAGAGGAGAGCAGCGCCTGAGGCAGAATAGAGAAATTGAGAGGGCTGGCCAGTGCAGACCAGTGCCCACCTTCCTGCGTCCCCACTGAGGCCTGATAGGGAGCCAGGTTTCCCTCAAGCTGAGGGCTTCCACCTGAGATGGACCAGGAAGGTAGATCCCGGAATCCCACAAGGAGAACAAATGCCTCCCCCCCACACAGTACATACCCAAGGGAATCCCACAGGCTGCCCAACGTGGGCTGGCTCAGCAGGGGCAGTAGTAGCTCCTCCGACAGGCGCTCCATGTCCTGAAGCCAATCCCCTGGGCACAAGTCTGGCTGGAGGACCAAGGGGCTCACTGAGCTGACAGCCCAGGACACCCATTCTCCTAGACCCTGGGTACCCAGGCCAAGTCCATAATTCCAAGAGCCCAAGAGTCAGTGTTTGGAGGTTTCTGCTTTCTGACTCTTGTGGAGGGAGAGAAGACCCTGGGGTTGCTCTGGCATCTGCTGAGAGGGGTCCTGAGAGAGCTTAAAGGCTCCATGGAGGCTGAGCTGCTGCTAGCGGTTCTCTGGCCCCCACCAACATGGCTTTTGGAAGTCCACTGAGTATGGAGGTGGAAAGAGAATGAAAGTTAGGAAGGAAAAGGTACAGTAGGAAGATGTGGGAATGGGGAGCAGGAGTGGAGAGGTGGAGAGAGAGAGAGAGGGAGAGAGAGAGGAATGATAAGACTGAGGCAGGCACCCAGGGCATGGTGGGAGGCAGGCGGGCAGCACTTACCTGCTGGCTCCAGGTTCGGTAGTAGGCATCTAGGAAGAGCAAGCAGGCAGTGGGCACTGGGCCCAGAGCATGCCACATCTCAGGTCTGGGCAGCAACTTCAAGGTCTGTCTTAGACACGGCTCCACAAGAGGCTTGGGCCCAGACACCTGTGTCCAAGTGATCAAGGAAGGGGTGGCCGACAGACTAGCCTCAGCCGAGTCACTACAGGAATGCCAAAAGGGGCCACAGTGAGGATCTGGCTGCCTGAACACCGCTCTAAGCTCTAGCCACCCTTTCCCTGGGGAGGAACTCTCCTGCCTGTCCCAGAGTTCCTGGCAGGAGGTCTCTTCTGGCAGCTGAGGGCTGTAACCTACCTGCTGGGTTGCAGGGCAGTGCTGCTGGCTGCCAAGGTCAGCTGGGTGAGGACAGTGAGCAATGAGGCTATCCGCTGCATGGACAGGGGCTGCGGGAGGTGAGTGCTGAGCTCCTTAGGCATGACCTGCAGGGCCCGAATCAGCACTGGGTATAGCTCCCTGGGGAGAACAATGACTGCCTCTCAGTGTAGAAGAGAGAGAGATGTAAGATACAAGGCAGGCCTGCCCCAGAGCTCTGCAGTATAGTTAAGGAGGACCAGAAGGGAGAGGCCCCAGGCTGGGTAATTCTGGGAGATTTCAAGAGGGAAGGAGCCCGGCTGGTGTGGCTCAGTGGTTGAGTGTCAATCTATGAACCAGAAGGTCACGGTTCGATTCCCAGTCAGGGCACATGCCCGGGTTGCAGGCTCAATCCCCCATGTGGGGTGTGTAGGAGGCAGACAATCAATGATTCTCTCTCATCATTGATGTTTCTCGCTCTCTCTCCCTCTCCCTTCCTCTCTGAAATCAATAAAAAATTAAAAAAAAAAAGAAAAAAAAGAGTGAGCCCTAACTGGTTTGGTTTAGAGCGTCGGCCTGAGGACTAAAGGGTCCCAGGTTCGATTCCAGTCAAGGGCATGTACCTTGGTTGCGGGCACATCCCCAGTTGGCGGTGTGCAGGAGGCAGCTGATCGATGTTTCTAACTCTCTATCCTTATCCCTTCCTCTCTGTAAAAAAATCAATAAAATATATTAAAAAAAAAAAAAAAAAAAAAAGAGGGAAGGGAAGTTGGGGGCTGAAGGGAAGGAGGCAGCCTTTCAAGGCTTTCCCCCAATAGGGGGAAATCTGATCTACACAACAGCACAGAATTTGCTCCCCTCTCCCCTGGTTGGTCATTACTCCCAGAATCCCTCTTCCTCATTTTCAGCCTCCCTCCAAGCTTGAAACCTTGGCAAGGTTGAGTCAGGTTAGGCAAGAGTGCAGAACAGGAGAGGTCTCCCAGGGAGCCTACCTCTTGTCCTCCTCACCTGTAAAGGTCACAGCCCTGGCCATAGGAGGCTGCTACAGCCCACAGGCGGAAGGACTCCGTGATCAGCATCTCAGCTTCCTCTGGGGGCAAGGCCAGTTCCTGAGGAGCCTCAGCTATAAAGCGGCACAGGCAGCTCCGGAGATCAAAACTACTCAGCTGAGGGTGGACAGAAAGTCTGGGGATCAGGATCAGCTGGGAGTCTCAAGTAACCTCAGGTCCTCTCACTACGGAGATGGATTCAACGTAGCCCTGTTCCCGGCCCCTCTGGTTCCATAGCTCTGGGCCAGGGTGACACTGCCGCATCTGCCCCCTCCCGCCTTCCCCCTTCCTCTCCTTCTTTTTAGCAAGCACATGCTGGGCACCTTCTCTAGGGCTGCGTGGCTATGGGTGTTGTGTGCGTATCTGTATGTGGCTCTTCTGGCCCGGGAGCCCTCCCTTCACATGAGAACAGAGTAGGCCTACAGGATACACTGGGCTCCAGCTGATTAGGTTCCTGACTGGTGATTTTTGTTGCCTTTCTAAGCAATTGGATCAAGACAAAGAAATATGGCATGAGCAGGCCTCCCAGAGTCCAGTGGCCATGCTTAGCCTTAGCCCGGCACTGTCCTGAGGACCACCACCCCCGTCCTGCATCCTGCGTCCTGCTTACCAGCCGGGCAGCAATGTTTCTACCAGCTGAGGCTAAGACACGAAGTAGTTTCATAGCAGCTGCACAGGGTACATTGTGTAAACTGGGGGTAGGCCCCACCCCAACAGGGGACCAGCTGGTGGGCAGGAACTCTCGAACTATGGTCTCTATCAGCCGAGGACACTCCAGGACCTGTGGGGAACAGGAGGAAAGGGAGGTAGGGAGGCTGAGGGTCAAGACTAGGCCCAGCTGGACTCTTTTCCCATTCTGTCTCTGTTTCTTACCCTTGTGGCTGACTCCAGGGAGTGCCGGGCCAGGCGGATGAGTACTGCCAGGATGTCAAGGACCACGGAAGGTCCTGGGCAGGTCACCTCTAGCACATAGCGCAGCCGAGGCAGCAGATTGGTGGCCAGAAGCCCCTGGGGATGAGAGAGAGAGAAATCCACTGCCAAATGCACCTGGGCCCCAGGCCTTGGTGACCCCTCTTGCCTGACATGTGCATGCCCTCGAGGTCACGGGACAGATGCAGCTGTCCCAGCATCTTTACCTTGATGACATCATGTCGGGCCAGGTCAGATGGAGGCTGGTTTCTTTCCTCAGGGCTCTTCCTTTTTGCTTTTTCTCCTGAGGGCTCTTCATCTTCATCCTCATCGTCCTTGTCCTCCTGCGTGGGCATCAGCGGGAACACCATAGCTCCATGGTACCAGGAGAAGGTGCTGTCGAGGAGTTCCTGCCAGAGGAAAGGGAATGGGGTAGGAAAAAGAAGGGGTCAAGCAGGAAATGGGCCCAGGAATAGAGAGTGGAACCATCCACAAATAAGAGAAGGGCATCATGGCCGGTGTGACTCAGTGGATAGAGCATCGGCCCATGCACTGAAGGGTGGCGGGTTAGATTCCTGATCAAGGGCATTTACCTGGGTTGCAGGTTTGATCCTTGCCTGGTTGGGGCATGAGCAGGAGGCAATCAATTGATGTGTCTCTCTCACATTGATGTTTCTCTCTCTCTTTCTCTCTCTCTCATCACTCCCTTCCACTCTCTCTAGAACTCAATGAGAAAAATATCCTTGGGTGAGACTAACAAAACAAAACAAAGCAAAAAAAAAAAAAGAAGAGCAAGACTCCAGGCTTTGTGGCCTTTAAAAGAAGATGGTGATGCTGCTATCCCACCCTCTGCTCTGCCTGGAGCACAAGGAGGGCACGCCCACAGGAACAGTAGGGACCCTGATATCTCAAAGCCCCATTCTTATCCCTGTTGTACCTCATCTCCAGGAGCCACCAGCAGAGCTCGAAGAGCATGGGCAGCAGCTGCGATGACCCCATCCACTCTATCGTCCAGGGAGAAGCGTAGCAGGAAAAGGAAACCAGCATCCAAAAGAAGGCGCAGGACACTGCCCACTAGTTGGACCCCAAACTCACCAGCCTGGGCCTGGGAGAAGGAGGAGAAAAGCTTGTAGGGGGAAGCTATAGAGTCTATGTCCTAAACTAGGGTGGGAAACCTTTTTCTGCCATGGGCCATTTGGGTATTTATAACATCATTCGCAGGCCACACAAAATTACCAACTGAAAATTACCCTTGCCCTAGCTGGTTTGGCTCTGTGGTTAGAGCATCAGCCCACAGACTGAAGGGTTGCAGGTTCGATTCTGGTCAAGGGCATGTACCTTGTACCTCAGTTGAAGGCTTGACCTCTGCCTGTGTCAGGGCACGTGTGGGAGGCAACCAATCGATGTGTCTCTCTCACATTGATGTTTCTCTCTCTGTGACACTCTCTGAAAATCAATGGAAAAATATCCTAGGGTGAGGATTAACAACAACAACAAAATTAGCCTGCTATCTTTGGTCAAACATTTAATTAAATCACCCCTAACTCCTTGGCAGGGCCAGACATTCCCCATTCCTGTCCTAAACCCTTCACTTGCCCATCGTTCCCAGTCTGACCCAGACAGCTGGTGTATGGACTAGTGTGCCAGAGTGAAAAGGACAGGAAGTGGAAAGTCTTAAGGTTGAGAGGTGAGGTGTGGGGGTGGGAAGGACCAAGCCCGCAGTCCACTCACCCTGCTGATGATCTGGGCCAGCACATGCAGTGCTAATGCTCTCTGCTGGGACACCTGGCTGCGTGTCAGGTGAAACAGCTCCTGCAGGGAGTACCCCGCTCTCTGGGGCAGGGACAAGAAGTCATAAAGGGTCAAGATACAGGGCAGCACCCCCCAACAAATACACAGCAACCCTTCTATGCCAAGCACTGAGTTAGAAGTCATGGGGAAGACAAAGACACACGATATCTCTCTCAATGGATCCTCAAACTGGTAAAGAAGGTAAGATATGCATACAAATAACCATGACATAAAGCAGATTGGAAGGAAGATAATTAGTATTTACTTTGCAACCAGAGAACAAGAGAGAAAGAAGTGAAAACTGGAAAGTGCTGTGTTCTTGGTGGGTGCGCAGGGCTCCCACGGCCCGGCCGGGAACACAGGGTAAAGGCATTCGTTCCCGGAGCAGGCTCAGGAGCTGAGCCCTGGAGGTGCTTAAGCACAGGGTGTGTGTGGGGAGAGGGCAACAGAATGGTGCGGCGGGAGCGAGGGGGCAGGGACAGACTATGGAAGGACTGCCTTATGGGGCAAAGGAGCCAGGAAACTTTCTAAGGCCTGAGCTGGGCCAGAGGAATCAGTGTGGCAGCCTCAAGAGGGATGGAATGGAATGGCAGAGAGAGTTGGAAGACATGGTGACTGAGCAGACAAGAGGGAGCAAGGCTCTTATCTAAGAAGCATCAAGGGGAAGGGAGAGAACTGGCAGGTTCTGGCAACTGACTGGAAAGTGAGGGAACGAGGGGAAAGACTGCGCTGAGGACCTGAATGGATGCAATGGGCCATGACCTGCAATCGCAGGCCTAAGACATTGACCAGAGGTCCTTTTCCATGGTTGTCAAAAGCTGCCATCCTCCCTGGCCCCATGATCACCTCTGCCTCCTCTCCGTGGTGGTGCAGTCCCAGGTGGGTGGGTAGGTCCACATCCGGAGCCAGTAGTTCTCCTTGCAGACTGAACCGGGCCTGCATCCTCTAATGGGAAGAGAAAAGAGGTCCTTGGGCTGGGGCAGCAGCAACTTCCCCACACCCACTCCTCACCTTTAACCCCAGGCCTCTTAGGTCTTAGGTCCTGGCTCTACTTCTGATTAGAAATGGGCTCCTCTGGCCTATGGTGCCAGGAAGGTGAGCAAGAAGAGGTGTTTCTCAAGCTCAAGGGAACAAAAGGGCCTGAGCTTGGGTTCTGGGTACAAGTGCCGCAGCTCCACTCTCACCCCAATCCACCCCTTGTAGGCCAGCTTGCGCTCCTCACCTCCTGCGTCTTCTGCCGCCGGAGTGGGGGCAGGTCCTGGGTCCAATGGAGCTTGTCCAGCTCTACAGTGTCCATGTGCAGCCATTCCTTGTGGGGGGCCACGGGCAGTGCCAGAGCTGGGGAGATGGAAGCAGTTCCCTAAGGGGCTCAGCTCACTGAGGCACTGGGGTCCCAGTCTTCATCCTGGGAACTGGGCAAATGTCCTGTCCCCAATATGGCAGAACACACCTAGTCCCTGGGCTCTAGCCCCTAACTGACCCCAAGGATTCCTAGGAAGGGGAAAGGGAAGCGGAGGAGGTAAGAAAAGAAGACAGAGGGAGCAGAGAAGGAAGGGAGGACCACATAAATCAGGGAAAACATACTTCTTCACTGCCGAGTACCAACCTGCCACAGGAGCAGAGAAGTGGGAACAAGGAGTAGGGGGAGCTATCCTGCTTCAGGGAGGCAAGATACAAAAACACACACCAACAACCCCTTCCTTCCTCACCCCAACCCGCACCCAACCTGCTCATCTGGCCTGGAGCTCATCCAGGGGCAGGAGGTCCTGGCTCTCATAATTCAATTTCTTTTGTTAATCACTAATGAAATAATCAAGTTCCTGGGAAATGAGTGCTCCCACTGGCCTCTCTGCTTCAGGTCTGGCATATTCATAAGACCTGCATCACTCTTCTCCCATCACCCTGGCCCTGCCATCTTCCCCCCAACGCTGAGAGCAGAGGCAGAAAACTGGGATGGATGGAACCACAGCTGGGGCAGCTACAGCTAAGGCAGGGAGATGGTCTGCTGGGGGAGGGGGCCAGTCAGCCATCACACGCTGCTGCCTTTTACCAGAAGGGGGAAGAGGAGAAGTAATAGGACAGGAAAACAGGAAGCATGTGCAGAAAGAATATACATGTCAATAAATGAAGACAGATTTCAAGGCAATAATGAAGATTCACGTTAGATGTTCAAGGATGGAGACGATTCTCTTTTCTCATCCGCCAGAAGGAATTCTTTCCTCTACTTTTATTCCCCAAAAGATGTCCCCCCTTCTCCAAACCTGGGGTTCCTGGCTCCGGCTCATCTTCCTGCCTAGGCTCACTGGCAGAAGCTGGCATAATGGGCTCCTCTCCAGAGACCTCAACAGAGGGTGCTCCTGCCCTCTGCTCCTCGATGGCCTTTTCTTCTGCTTGCTCATGGGTACGGCTGCGAGACCTCAAGAAAGCAACCAAGCTGGGATCTAGAGGAGAGGGGGAGGGAAGAGAGGATGAAGGCAGATCTTCCCTAACCTCCTCTAGACCTGAAACCTGAAAACTGCCTATAGGTGTCAAGACCAAGCCACTTCCCAGCCCTGGACTGAGGCCCCTGGGCTCTGGTGGGGTCTCAATGACCCATAACTATCACTGGAACCTGCCTGCCCACTGCTGCCTCCTCCCTTCACAGTCCACTGGCCCATGTTTATGCCCATTCCTGTGCTTGGCTCCAGGTCATAGGCCCAAAGTGGCTGTGGAATAAATGAATGAATGTTGCCTAGGGTGAAAATGAAGGCATTTAGGGGAAAAATTATTCACACTTGTAGCTAATTTATTTATGCACAAATATTCACTAAAAACCCAATATACGCTATGCTCTATATAGGTGCTAGATATAGTTTTATTGATTGATTGATTTCAGAGAAAGAGAGAGATAAAACATCAATGATGAACCCAGCCAGTGTGGCTCAGTGGTTGAGTGTTGACCTATGAACCAGGAGGTCATGGTTCGATTCCAGTCAGGGCACATGCCCAGGTTGTGGGCTCAATCCCCAGTGGGGGTTTAGGCGGGGGGTGCAGGAAGCAGCTGATCAATGATTCTCATCATTGATGTTTCTCTCTCTCTCTCTCTCTCTCTCTCTCTTCCTTCCTCTCTGAAATCAATAAGAATATATTTTAAAAAAAGAAACATCAATGATGAGAGAGAATCATCAATCAGCTGTCTCCTACACGCCCCACATCAGGGATGGAGTCCACAACCTAGGCATATGCCCTGATTAGGAATTGAACTGTGACCTCCTGGTTCATGGGTTGATGCTCAACCAATGAGCAGCACTGGGCAGGCTAGATATATAGTTTGGAATAAGACTGACTTGGTGCACAAAAACTAGGAGGGAGGAATAGTATAGTAGAGCATCATATAGTAGAGTGTACTGCAGCCATATTAGAGAGCAGCTATAATACAGTGCTGTTACACTAGGGTAGTACAATACACACAGCAGAGTGGTTAAGATCAGGGCCTGTGAGACCACATGCACCTGGGTTTACATCTCATCCATGTTCCTTACCAGCTATGTGATCTGGGGGAGAGTTTCTTAAAAATTGTTTTGGCCCTAGCCAGTTTGACTCAGTGGATAGAGCACTGGCCTACGGACTGAAGGGTCCTGGGTTCAATTCCAGTCAAGGCCACATGCTTGGGTTGAGGGCTTGATCCCCAGTAGGGGGCGTGCAGGAGGCAGCTGATCAATGATTCTCTCTCACCATTGATGTTTCTTTTCTATTTTTAAAATATATTTTTATTGATTTCAGAGAGGGAGAGATAGAAACATCAATGATGAATCATTGATCAGCTGCCTCCAGCACGCCCCCTACTGGGGATCGAGTCCACAACCCAAGCATGTGCCCTTGACAGGAATCGAACCCGGGACCCTTTAGTCCACAGGCCAACGCTCTGTCCACTGAGCCAAACCGGCTAGGGCTCATCTTTGATGTTTCTACCTCTCTCTCCCTCTCCCTTCCTCTCTGAAATCAATAAAAAAAAATTTTTTAATATTTGTTTTTACTGGTTTATAAAATTTTTTATTGATTAATTTGAGAGAGAGAAACATCCATTTGCTGTTCCACTCATTTATGCATTCAATGATTGCTTCTTGTATGTGCTCTGACCAGGGATTAAAACCATGACCTTGTGCATAAGGACGTTACTTTAACCAACTGAACAACCCGACCAGGGCAAGTTCTTAAAATTTTGAGCCTCACGTTTTTTTCTTTTTGTTTTTTCCATAAGTAATTGAGATTGGTACCACCCACCTCACAGGAACAGTTTGAGGACAGAATGATGGAAAGTCCTCAGCATAATGCCTGGCAATCACAGTAAGCTTTCCTCAGTAAGTAGCAGTCCCTCCCTAGCCCAGTCTCGGCAAGAAAGCCAGGTACCCATACCAAGCTGAGCCAGCAACCTCTGCTGTTCCTGCAGGATCTCCTCAGGAGTCATAGCTTGCAGTCTTGCTATGTTCTCTTCATGGATGGTCTGGGCTTCCTGCTCAGCCTCCTGGTCCCTGAGCCCCTTTCCTGTGACCAGATGGGGTCCCTGGAAGTTCTGGCTGCCACATGGAAGCTGGTGATCTTGCTCCCTGGGTGTGAGTGACTCACAGGTCACAGCACCTGGAAGAAGTGTATGATCAGTTTCATTGCCTCGTACCAATTGGGCTGTCTGGCCCTCTTCTCCAATCCCATTAGGCCTGGAGAGAGATGGAGGCCCCAGAGCTTTCCTAGCCACAGAGCAGAGATCCTTACCTCCACCCCCTACTCATTCTTCCCCTTGGACTTATATAAGAGGATTTCCCTTAGAAACATCGTACTTTCTGACCATGCTCTTAGATGTTCAGGCTGCATGTCAAGGGCATGCTACCGCTCTTCCACCAGTAATTGGCATTATGAAAGGAATCTTGGCTTCTACCTTTATTTTATAGTCTTTGCCATTTCTATCCTCTTCCTTGGCCTGCTCTCTCCCTGCACCTAAGTCCCAGATGTGGACCAAAGCCACCCATATTCAATACTCTAAATGAAAATATAGGACAGCTTCCTCTTTAAATGGCTCAAATGCAATTCATATTTGAAGCAGGAAACATGTATATCCAAAGATCACTCTATTATCCTGCGTCACAAAAAAGCCAAGCTCATGCCTCTTCAACCCCAGCTCACCCTCTGGTCGGTCCTGGGTAGACACAACTCCTCTAACTGGTGGGATGCTGGCTTCAGATCCTCTCCTTGCCGCAATTTCCTGGGCAAAGATGCTTCTCTTACCAGATGTTGCTGGCTTCCTCTATGGGGCAAAAAGAAAACTCAGGTGACTGATATTCCTTACCCCATTCTCTTCTCAACCTCTTTATACTAGTCACTGGAACAAAGAGATAAAAGAAAATTGCTTAATTTCCAATGGTCACAACCCTAGTCCTCAGAAAAAGCAGGGCACTGTAAGAGTACAGGTCTTGAAGTCTGACAGACTTGGGTTGGATTTCCGACTCTTCTCTCTATTAGATATATGGTGTTAAACAATTCATTTATCTTTTGAAAAAATGGGGATAATGTTACTTACATTACATCATTTTATGAGGATTAAATAAAGTACTTAATATGGTGCCACTTTAACAACAGATTTGCTTATCATTATTAAGTTTCCCAATCTGCAGAAGATGCACTAGGAAGTTCACTTGACTGTACCATAAGTACCATCTAAGGTTACCCGTCTACCTGTCTGTCCTGTGAGCGATGGAATACAGGGGGGAATGCGACACCACTGGGCACAGGCAGATTCACAGCCATTGAACTTGTATCTCGTTCCTGCGCAACAGAGGACAAAGAAGTGATGATATGGAGACTCTGCCAGGCTGGAGCCTCTGCTAGTAGCCCTAGTTCTGTATAACTAGAATCTCACTCTATGAAGTGATAAACCCACCTTGCTTTTTAGGGCACAGTGATCCTAAACCAGACCCCCACGTCACTGCAGGGGAATAAAGTCCCATCTTTTTAAATCACCCTTTACTCATAAGCCTCACCACCCCCACCCAATATCCTTTGTGCCCCAGGATGCCTTGTCCCACTCAGTCAGGGTGAGACGCACAATAATCTTAGTCAAGACAGCAGTGATGTGCTGATCATGCCTGTTCAGCCTCTCTTCAGGGTCCACATGGTCAGCCAGGGGATGGCCAGGGCTGGGCTTGGCTCTTTTCGGAGGAGCAGGAACCAAAGCTGGGGGCAAATCTGGGAGATCTGAGAAAAAAAACAAGCCAGATATGAGGATACTCACACCTTCCCAGGTAGAGTCTGAAGGCTAGGGGAAAGCCAAAGAAAGAAAGTCCGCTACTGGGGAGCCCTGGCTCCAGCTGTGTCACCTTGGGCAAGATCTTGAACCTCTTTGAGCTTCAGTTTCTTCCTCTGTAAAACGGGGTGGCAGCCAGAGGCTATGCAGTGCATGAAATAATAACGGGTAGAGCCCAGCCACATCAGGAAGGGGAAGGAGACCCTGATGTTGTACCCTCTCCTCCTCAGCCTCACACACTCGGCCACTCACTGTCCAGCATCACCACATCCCGCGGGTCCTGCAGCCGAGGCTGGTCCAGGTTGGCACTGGCACCTCTCCTACGTTCATTCTTCACCAACTGCACTGCTGGGGCTGCACCAGCTGCAAGAAACTGACTCTGGAATCGCAGCAGGTCCACCTCCGACTCCCCTGGCTTTGGTCTCGACAGCATCTTGACACTCCAGTGGCCTCCCCAGTGCAACTCTTTCCAGCACTGCTTCCGTGTCGGGGCTCCCTCTTATTCACCCCTAAAAGCAATAAAGATGGGCCCTCTTTAACGGAACCCTGGTTCATTCATTGTGCATCCAAGAAGACTTTTTCCTTGGATTCACGTCAACTCATTCCCCCTCATTCGTGCCTATTGCCATTCCTTTCCCATTTATCCTTCGTTGATATCATCAGCCTAGCAACAATATTTACTGGTAACTTAGGTCTTTTACAACCCGTGGGTGATAAAAGTCTCAGTTACAAACCGAGGGGAACTAAGGAAAATGCACCAGGAGCCAGGCAGACAAATGTCATACCAGGGAGTGGGGACTCCATCAAACTGGAGCGAACAGGCCTGGACTAAGAGTACTGCATTAGTACGACACTTTGGGCTGTAAAAGATATATATATATAAAACTTGTATTTTTAGATGTTAGCAAATAACGATCAGAAAATGAAATTAAGAAAACAATTCTACTTACAATAGCATCAAAAATAATAAAATAGTTAAGAATAAACATCACCAAAGACACGTGTACACTGCGGGGCCCCACAGCGCCCCGTAGGGCTGTGCGGTCGCGCGTGCTCTGGGACCGCCCGCGTCGGCAAAGAGAGATCACCGAGTGTCGGCAGGGCAGTGCTGCCGGGATGCAGGGCCGCTGCCGGGATGCAGGGCCGCTGCCGGGATGCAGGGCCGCGCCCGGACCGCCACCCCCAGTGGCCGCGGCCGCTGCTGTGCAGCCCAGACACACGCGGGCGGGCGGGCTCTGACAAAGGAAATAAATACTCTGCACCAGAGCCGTCCACCGAGATGCCCTAAAGCCCGTCTCTCCGGCCCAGCCACCTACTCGTTCCTGGGCTGCCTGGGCGCCGCCATCTTGACCCGCAGGCTTCCGCCGCCGCCAGCTTGGAGCTTCCGCCCCCGGCGAGGCCCCGCCCCTCCGGCCTGGCTCCGCCTGCTCGGGGTCCGCGGCTCGGAGTTGGGAACCCGAGAGCGCCCAGGCCCTCCGCTTGCCTTGTCTGCACGGCGTGAGTTCTGTGCCGACAGAACGCATCCTGCGGGTGTCCGTCCGGCACAGGCCCTTGTCCGCACACAACACCCGCGACAGAGGCAGAGGGTGTCCCACCCGCGCGGATAACCGCGCCCAAAGGCCAGCGCGCAGCTGCGGTGGGAAGACAGCAGAAAGCAGCCCCGCTACCCGCTAGACGACTTCCGCAGGGAGCGGTCTGCCTCTGTGCATGCCAGTGCCCCTCACTGGAACTCTGTTTTCCCTTCTACCCTATCCCAAAGTCTTTCTTCTTCTTTTGTTTGAGTTGGTTTTTAGAGAAAGGAAGGGAGTAAGAGAGGGAGAGAAACATTGATGTGTGAGTGAGTCATCCATCAGCTACCTCCTGCACGACCCCCACTGGGGATCAAGCCTGCAACCTTGGCATGTGCCCTTACCCAGAATTGAATGGGCAACTTTTAGGTGCACAGGATGATGCTCAACCAACTGAGCCACAATGGCCAGAGCCTTGCTCGTCTTCTTTTTTAAAATTAAATCTTTATTATTGAAAGTATTACATATTCCCTCCCCCCCCCCCCATGACCCCTTCTAGCCTGTACTCACCCCCAGCCCCAGGCCTTCACCACCCTATTGTCTGTTTTCATGGGTTATGCATATATGCATACAAGTTTTTTGGTTGATCTCTTCCCACCCACCCACCCTCCCCTGCCTTACCTCTGAGATTCTGCAGTCTGTTCTGTGCTTCTATGTCTCTAGATCTATTTCCTTTCTCTTCTTTTAAGGCCTAGCTGGAGTCAACTCTAAAACCTTGACCAACTTGGTTAGTCACTGAACTTTTCTTGGAACATTCCATCTGTACCACTTGTGTGACATGTTGGGAAGCATTACTAAATATCAACTATAACTAGCAAGTGTCTTGTTCCCTTGAATAGACTGTAAGTTCCTTGCGGGCATCAGGCCTTCTTTTCCATACCACTCAACACCCAGCATATTGCCATGCAAGGACCTTAGTAAGTCATTGCTTGATTGAAGGCCATCTTAGGGCAGCCAATAATTAGTCCAGTGGTTTTCAAACTTCAGCAGGCACCAATCACCTGGAGGGCTTGTTAAAACAGGTTGCTGGGCCACATCCTTAAAAGTTTCTGATTTGGTAGGTCTGGAATAGGACCCAAGAATTTGCATTTCCAACAAGTTTCCAGGTATTCTATAGAACTAGGTGTACCGGATAATAATGAGGATTTTTTTTCAATAGATAGTTACACATATGTTGATATATATGTGATTTGATATGTATGCTATTTTGTTGTATTGACAACAAGCTTCAAAACTTCATATATCAAATTTTCTGAAGGTGTTAACATCATAGATATTTTTACACTTAAAAATGTCAAATTTTGTGCCAAAAAAAAAGAGCATTTGTGGGAAGTTTTAATTCATTACTTTATTTTGAAGAAAAGTGCTGCTGAATACTCTGGGAAGCTTATGGTGAACATGCTCCATCTCAAGATACTTGTGAATGCTGGTTTAAATGCTTTAAAAGTGATGATTTTGATGCGAAAGACAAAGAACATCCAGATCAACCGAAAAAATTTGAAGACCAACAATTACAAGCATTTTTGGATGAAGCTGCGTGTCAAACTCAAAAACAACTTGCAGAAAGATTAAACGTTGCTCAGTAAACAATGGGAATGATTTTAAAGGAAGGAAAATGGGTGCCACATCAACTGAACGAAAGACAAATGGAAAATCGGAAAGTCATCGGTAAAATGTTGCTTCAACGGCATGAAAGAAAGCCTTTTTTGCATTGAATTGTAACTGGCGATGAAAAGTGGATTTATTTTGAGAATCCCAAATGCACAGAATCATGGGTTGATCCAGGTCAACCATCAACATCGACTGCAAGGCCAAATCGCTTCGGAAAGAAGACAAGGCTCTGTGTTTGGTGGGATCAGGAAGGTGTGGTGTATTATGAGCTTCTAAAACCAGGTGGAAATGTTAATACTGATCAATATGGACAACAAATAATCAATTTCAACCACGCTTTGATCGTGAATGACCAGAATGTTCCAGAAGACGTGGCAAAGTAATTTTGCTTCATGATGACACAACATCACACACTTCAAAACCAGTTAAGGAAGTATTAACCCACTCGCCATATTCACCAGACCTTGCTCCTTCAGATTACCACTTGTTCTGATTGATGGCACATGCACTTTCTGAGCAGCACTTCAAAACATATGAAGAAGTGGAAAATTGGGTCTCTGAATGGTTTGCCTCAAAACAAGAAAAGTTCTATTGGGACAGTATCCATAAATTACCTGAAAGGTGGGGGAAATGTGTAGCTAGTGATGGACATTACTTTGAATAAAGCACTTTTTTTAAAAATATATTTTATTGATTTTTTACAGAGAGGAAGGGAGAGAGATGGAGAGTTAGAAACATCGATGAGAGAGAAACATCGATCAGCTGCCTCCTGCACATCTCCCACTGGGGATGTGCCCGCAACCCAGGTACATGCCCTTGACTGGAATCGAACCCGGGACCCTTCAGTCCACAGGCCGACGCTCCATCCACTGAGCCAAACCGGCTTCAGCTGAATAAAGCACTTTTGATGCTTCTCTTGAAATTATCATGTTTTCTTTGATTACAAAATCCGCATTATTAACCGGTTAATAATGCAGAGTAATTATTAACCAGTTAATGCCGATCAACTATTAACTGGTTAAAAATGCCGATTAACTATTGATCAGTTAATAGTGCAGATTAACTATTAACCGGTTAATAATGTGGATTTTGTAATCAAAGATCCACTCCAGCCCTAACTGGTTTGGCTCAGTGGATAGAGCGTCTGCCTGCAGACTGAAAGTTCCCAGGTTCGATTCCGGTCAAGGGCATGTACCTTGGTTGCAGGCACATCCCCAGTAGGAGGTGTGCAGGAGGCAGCTGACCAATGTTTCTAACTCTCTATCCCTCTCCCTTCCTCTCTGTAAAAAATCAATAAAATATATTTAAAAAACCCATTTTTAATAAAAATAGAGTCAGAAATGCCTCAGTTGCCAGGCTGCAGTTAAAGAGGGTCAAGTCAAAAAGAGAAATACAGACAGCCAGATATAATTTTTTTTAAACTCTCACCCAAGGATATTTTTATTGATTTGAGAGAGAGAGAGAGAGAGAGAGAGAGAGAGAGAGAGAGAGAAACATTGTGTTGCCTCCTATAGGTGCCCGGACCAGGATCAAACCCAAAACCTGGATATGTGCTCTGACCAGGAATCGAACTTGCCACCTTTTGGTGAACTGGCAACAGGCCAACCAACTGAGCCACACCGGCCAGGGCCAGATGTGGGGCATTTAGACACAGACACACTCACACTCACACTCACACATGAAACACTCCCTCTTTAGGTGAAACTCTGCCATCCCTAAGTGAAATTCTGAAGAGGACAGATTTTTTTCTTTCACACATTTAAACTTATTGCTCTCTTCCTACTTCCTAAATCTGCTTTTGGGGAGAAATCTCATTATTTGAAAGTCCCCTGTGATTACAAATCAAAGTCTAGTTTAATCTAGGGAGTTACCTTTCTGCTTCATCTTTGGCAAGGAGTGGCATTGTTTTTGGCTTAGGAATTTCAGGCAAGGTGTATTTAGCAGGCACAGCAACCGTCCCCACCACCCCTGGAATCACACCTGCAGGTCCTTTTCCTCCAAGCCCCAAGGCACAGATTCCCTGCTTCTCTAAGACAGCGGTTCTCAACCTGTGGGTCGCGACCCCTTCGGCGGTCGAACGACCCTTCCACAGGGGTCGCCTAAGACCATCCTGCCTATCAGATATTTACATTATGATTCATAACAGTAGCAACATTACAGTTATGAGGTAGCAACGAAAATAATTTTATGGTTGGGTCACAACATGGGGAACTGTATTTAAAGGGCCAGAAGGTTGAGAACCACTGCTCTAAGATGATGAAGAACATAATCTGTGGCCTGCCCCATTTCTTAAGGGAAACTTCCCAACTCTCACCTCTTTAACCAGTAGTTGGGAAAGAATAGGTCCTTGGGCATAGAGCTGGGGAAACTACCAGGACTCCATGGCTCACATTGGTATCCTCTTGGTCTACTGTCCCCAGTCCCGTCCCGTCCCCCGCCTCCCCCCCCCCCCAACTCTAAAAACGAAGCAACTGCTTCCTGAGAAGGCAGAGAGTGGGCAGATACTTAATTCACCTGAGTAAGGAAATGCTAGCATTCAACCTAGCTCCATCCATAAGGGACTATTGGGCCCTTCCTCTCCCTTGCAGGCCCTTCTTATACCCCAGGGATAGATCATAGCTGGCCCCTGTTCTGTTCTGAGGACAGGAATTGCTGGGACAGCTGCTCCTGCATTAGGTCAAATACATTTCCTGTTGATTTGATTAGTTTCCTTCCAAGCAATGCGTTTATGAAAGGAAGGGAGATTCTTGCAGGCACAGGCAGCCAACCTCCTCCAGTCACACACACACACACACACACACACACACACACACACACACACACTTTCTCCCCATCCACCCACATAGCGTCAGTCACATTTAGAGTTTGCATAAATGCACACCCTCCCTCATATATCACAATGCACACCCTCTCACCCACCTACACACCTCTCCCACAAAATCACACCTGCTTGCATTCCCTTAAAGTAAGTTCTATACCATGGGGGGGTGGGGTTGGGGGGAGAGAGAGGAGATAGGTAAGAAGAATGGGTGTGAGTGAGGGCTCAGGAAGGCAAGCACCCTTTGTAGGATCTGGGAACTCTGAAGATCATGACCCTACAGTCCGCACTACCCTGCAAGTAGAAATACTAAGAATTGAGAGGGATTCAGAAGGAGGGGCAGAGGAAGCAGGAACTCGGGGCTCCTGGCCCCACAGGGGAAGTGTGCTGCTGGAGGGGGACAGTGCCGTGCTTCAGGTCTGCAGCTGAGATAGGAAGTTGGACAAGGCTCTGAGTAAAGAATGCAATGGCATCCATGACATGTCCGAGAAGCCAATTTGACGGGTGGGAAATGATGGCCCTCGGGCTGGGATTCTTTGTCAGAGTTCAGGAAATAGCAGGGAGGGGATGCCGGGAGGGAAGGAAGTGGAAGGCTGGGCTTGGGCTCTGGGTTTACCATTCTCTAGGAAGGGTCTTTCCAACATCAGTCAGAGTCAATAAAAGGAGGCTTCCTGCCCTGACTGGTTTGGCTCAGTGGATAGAGCGTTGGCCTGCGGACTGAAGGGTCCTGGGTTCGATTCCGGTCAAGGGCATGTACCTAGGTTGCAGGCACATCCCCAGTAGGGGGTGTGCAGGAGGCAGCTAATCGATGTTTCTCTCTCATCGATGTTTCTAACTCTCTATCCCTCTCTCTTCCTCTCTGTAAAAAATCAATAAAATATATATTTTTTTAAAAAAGGAGGCTTCCTTCCGCTGCACATGTGTAGTCCCGAGGAGAGGAGAGGTGGGGGCGAGAGCCTTGAGGAGTGACAAGTGCTCAATTAAGTGCAGGACGGGAAGCAGCCACATCGCCCTAGTAGCGGCCCTTGCGAATCTGGTTTCAGTCCCAGACTATTGTCTGCCTGCCCTGATCCGATTCGGCCCAAGCTCAGAATCTGTGGATTCTAGAACAGAACAAAAAAAATTTTTTTTCCCTTTAAGAAAGGGTCCTGGAGCCATCCCACAGTGTCCAAGAAAATTGGTAGAGCGATCCAACAGACAGCGCTTCCGGAGTCTCTCCCCGTACTGCCGCCTGGGGGCGCCCCCACCTGGGTCTGAGGCTCCTCCAGCACTGCTGTTGTTATCCTAGTAATTAACAAACAAGCACTGATGGGGCCAAAGGAGGAAGAGGCAGGCTCCGGCTGCTCCGAGGGCCGGCGACCCCCTGGAAAGATCCAATGAGGCTGTGGAAAAACAGGGGCCTAAGTGGCTTGTCCCCCCTCCCCGCCCCGGAGTTCTGGGAAGGGCCCTCCGGAGTGAGCTCCAGGGCCCAAGTCGAGGCCAGGGCAAGGGGAGGGCAACGCCTGGTAGCCTAGATTTGGAACCAGCTCTGCATCTGCGCGACAGGATGTCCGTGGGCACAGCCACCCAGTGATTACTGGTTGCGGGACAGGCCAAGCGCCGAGGAAATTATTTCACAGGCATCTGCCTATTTATTTACAGAGCGCCTACTGTGTGCACGGTGTCCTATTAATAACTAATGTTTTATTGGCTATCGTAATAATACAGCCAACTTTCATAACATGCCCTGGGCGGGGGAGGGGGTAGATTGAAGTTGAGGAAGCAACCAGGAAGAAGGACAACCCCCAAAGATGTGGGCTACTGGGCTTTGGCATAGCAGATAAAACCCGAGGATTACCAAGAAGAGCTTGGAAAACTCAAGACTCAAGGCCCAAGGCCTTGGAGATAAAGGGGTGGGAAGTGGAGCATGAATTGGGGAAACTGGGTGAGAGGCTCATGAAAGAAGCACGAGGGGTTCCAGGAGATCCTGCGGCGGGAGCCCCGAGTCACCCGAGCCACCACACTGTGGGGGGAGAGGGCTGGGGGCTGGAAGTGTCTAAGGCATTGAGATGCTTTTTATCCCGAGAGGCAGGTGCTGGGCTTCGGAGTCCGAGTCTGGACAGAAGTTGAGGTGCGGTAGAGGCTTCCAGCAAGGCTTTCAGGGGGAAGGATCTGGAGTTTGGGGTTGGAAAAGACGCTGGAGTGTATTTTGGGGAAGGAGGGGCGTGGCTGGGGTGCCCATCCCGGGGACCCATCCCGATCCTCGGGCTCGGCCCCGGGGTAGCTGGGGCAGGGGGTGCTGGCCAGGGCCGGGGAGGCCGGGGTGGCCACCGGCAGGTTGGCGCTCCCGGCGAGCCGCCCGGGGCCCCGCGGGGGGCGGTCCCAGCTCCGGCTGCGGGCGGGAGGACTGGGAGGAGGCGGCGGCTCCAAGAACATGAATCAGCGGCGGCGGCGACAGCGGCGACGGCCGTGGAAGGAGCGCGGTGGCCCGGGAGCAGCCCCGGCGACCCCGCGCTGCTGACGGAGGCCGCCGCGGCTCTGGGCGGGCGCGGGTCTCGGAGGCTCCGGCTGCAGCCCCGCCTCCCCGGCCGGCCCCCGCCCCCGGGACCCTCCTCGCCCCATCCTCCTCCTGCATCCCTCCGCCCTCCTCCCCGGCCGCTCGCGGGCCCGGCCCGGCATGGTGCGGCGTCGCCGCCGATGGCGCTGAGGCGGAGCATGGGGCGGTCGGGGCTCCCGCCGCTGCCGCTGCTGGCGGGTCTGGCCGCTCTGCTGCTCCCCGAGCCGGTGGCCGAAGGTAGGGGCCGGCCCGGGAGGCGGCGGGGAGCCGGGGCTGCGGGGGGCGCGGCCAGGGTCGGAGCCCGGGCCTGGGCGGGCCAGGGATTTGGGTGGGGGGACCCAGCTGGAAGGCCGAGGCTGGGGGGCTGGCGGGCGGGGCGGAGCGGCGTGTTCGCTGTTGGATCTCGGGGCTCCCACCCCCAACTTTCTCTCGTCCGGGGCTCCTCTGGCGGGGTGGAAAGGAAAGGAGTGGGGCTGTGCGGTTAGCGGGGGCGTTTGCAACCGGATTCTCCCACCTCCATGTTCCCAGTTGTTTGCTCTCCCCTCCCGGTTCTGGGGACCCCATTCTGCCCACCCCGCACCCCAGGGTCTCTCTCTGGAACTACGGGGGTTGGGGCTGAGCACCCAGGAGGGACCACTTGTGTACAGTGGCTGTGAGGGTGCCGGGTGGCAGAACACGTCAGGGCATACTCTAGTGCCTGTGCCCACTGAGCTCCCGAAGCCTGGAGTGTTGGGGGTGACAGCTGGAACCAGGTTGCTAGTCTTTTGGGGGTTAGCCTTGTGTTCCCAAATAGCCACGGAGGCAGTTGACAGCCACCGGAGAGCTCCTTGCAACATTCCGGATCCTCAAGTTTACACTACACACCCCTGGGACTGCTGCGCGTGTGCGGGTGTATGAGGCTGGCCCTTCTTGTCCTGTGACCGGTCGGGACAGATTAAGGTTTAAGGAAGAAACACAAGCCAGAGTGGCAGGCACCCAGCTGGCACCTTCTCTTGAAACCGTACTCCTTGCCATAGCAGCCTCTCAGGGAAGGGAAGAGAAAGAGTGACTAGTGTTTGAAAGGTGTGCGTCTCAGAGAGTTTAGGATTTTTCTAAAGTCACACAGTAAAGGGCAGGAAGAGGCAGGACTGGATTTCAGCTATGTAGCTAGTTCACCTGCCTTTCTCTGCTTAAAAACACCAGGAGGTGTGTGTGTCTGTGTGTGTGCACACGCACGCAGAGGGTAGTGTTCAGAGGGTGGCTTCTGTTGGTTTGAGAGTATTTCAGGGGTCTTGGGCTCCCCATTCAGGCCTCCCCCCCCCCCCCCCACTCCCTTCTACCTCCTACCTTCCTAGCACTCGCCCCTGCACACATTCAGGTATTAATAGAGCAGGCGGCTGCCAGGAAGGCTGCCATGTGTTTGATCTGACGTGGTTTTGCAGCCATATGTTCTCCACTTCAGGGGAGCACCCCCTCCTTCCCGTCTTCAGCCTCCTTTCATTTGCCTGGGTGGGGTACGGGGCGGGGATGCCAGCTGCAGTGCAGGTCTGGGCTCTGGCATCTTGGGTGGAGAACTGGTTGCCTATTGTACTGTCTGGGTACAGCAGTCAATCACAAGGCGGTACCTGCTCCAGGTATGTGGGAACACCCCACTGGTTCTGCCTGGCTTGACTTCTTTTTGGTTTTGGGGAGTTATGGGGAAGAGATTATTTCCTTAGCGATGGGGGGAGCTTGGCAGTGGCAGAAATGGAGAGTCTGTCATGTCCCTTCCCACAGCCCAGGTCTAAGTCCCTTCCACGCTGTCCTGCCTCTGCTGCCTTAGCCATTGGCTGAGAATGAGCCCTCTGACACAAGCTAGGGTCTAGAAGAGGATGGGGGATATTTCCAGAGACAGGGGACCTCTCAAGTGGGCTGACACCTTCTCCTTCCCACCTCACAGGCCTGAAGCTCATGGGAGCCCCGGTGAAGCTGACAGTGTCTCAGGGGCAGCCGGTGAGTCTCAACTGCAGTGTGGAGGGGATGGAGGATCCTGACATACTGTGGATGAAGGACGGGGCTATGGTCCAGGGCTTGAATCAGATGTACGTCTCAGTCAGCGAGCAGCACTGGATCGGCTTCCTCAGGTGCAGGACTGTGGGGGAAGGTGTGGGATGCCAGGCTGGGGACACTGGGAGCTGGGGGCAATACTGATGCCCAGAGGTCTGTGGTTTCTTTATTTGGCCACCTGTGGAAACTTCCAGAAGTAAGGGCAGGCTGAGCCCATTGAGTCTGCCCAGCAGAGCTGCCCCCCTTGACCTTGGGAGGTGAGCCTGGTGTCCTGTTTCCACAGCCTGAAGTCAGTGGAGCGTTCTGATGCAGGCCGGTACTGGTGCGAGGTGGAAGATGGGGGCAAAACCGAGATCTCCCCCCCAGTGTGGCTCACGGTAGAAGGTGAGGGGGCACGTGGCTGTCTGCTGGTGACCACAACTCTGGAGAAGAAAGCTCAGTGGGAGAAAGATGCCTGATTGTACCAGGCTCCAGGCCCACCCCCTACATACATCGCAAGATCATACCCACTGGAATCTGGGTATTTGAGAACCAAAGGGGCAACTAGGACTCACATCTTATGGGATGCAAGTCAGTTTCAGTTGCCTGAACAACAGCCTCAAGCACCCATCTGGGGCTGGACCCTATTCTGCCAAGTGGCCAGGCCAGAAGGGGGAGAGCAGGGGGGAGGGGAGGAAGGATCCGCAGCTGTGGGAGCTGAGAGCTTTTCAGCCCAGGAAAACAAAGTGACTAAGAAAGTAACAAAGGGCTCTGAACTGGATCTGGGTCCTGCCAGCAGAACTCTGCTCAAGCTCCCGCCCACTTCTCCCTTTTTGCCCTTCTCCCAGCTCCCCACCCTCTGCTCCCTTTCTTGCTCAGAGAGGGACTGTCAGAGAAGGTCTGGGAAGGGAGAATCTGCCATGCCCAAGGGGACAGCATAAACAGCACCCTAAGGGGGTCAAAGAAGAGCTCTCCTGTCAAGCTAGTTCCTGCTGTGCAGTAGACCCAACCATAAGGGCCTGTGGGACCTTCTGCAGCCAGGGCTTCAAAGAGCAAACTTGTGGTTTGGGCAGTTGGAAGCTGAGAGGTGGCAGGGCTCAGTCCCATGCTCTTTTTCTCCCCAGGTGTGCCATTTTTCACCGTGGAGCCGAAAGATCTGGCAGTACCACCCAATGCCTCTTTCCAACTGTCTTGTGAGGCCGTGGGTCCCCCTGAACCTGTTACCATTATCTGGTGGAGAGGAGGCACAAAGGTCGGGGGACCTTTTCCCTCTCCTTCTGTTTTAAACGTAACAGGTGAGCAGCCTCAGGAGGCTTTTGAGCGGGGGTGGTGGGGCCAGCGGAGTTCAAATCTGCTTCGGTCACTGTTTGCTGTTGTGAGTGTCCAAAGCAAACCCCGGTGCTGGGTATGTGAGCTGACCATTGCTAAGCTCATTAATCAGGTGTGCTGGGCCAGCTGGGTGGGCAGATTAGTGGTGACCCTGCTGTGTGTGCTGAAGGAGGATGCTGGAGCCTCTCTCCCTGGCTCACGATAGTGCAGGCTGTGTACAGCTGGCCCTGGGAGACGAATTGGGAGGGAACAGGGGCACCCATTCTTCCTCCACCCCTCACTCCTCACAAGAAAAGGAGCCAGGAACCAGCCCACGCAGTAAGCTAGGAGGAGTGTCTGGCAGACGTGCCTAGAAGACTAGCCTCAGGCTGCAGAGCAGGGAATGGCAGGGGGAAGGAAAATGGGGAGGGGAGGCCCGCACAAAAATACAGGGCCTCCTCTCCTAATGGCCCTTGTATTGTTTTCCTAAACGACGGTATCTGTGCATATCTCCACACAGTTAACCTACAGCAGCCACACCTGCACGTCCACCTGGACCCCAAGATCCTTGGGCACATACCTCACATGCCTGTGAGGCCCACTTATCTGTGAAAATGTTTCTGGTGGAGGCTTGAACTGGCCAAAAGAGATTGTTGTCTGAGCTTGGTGTCATGTACTGGCAGAAATGCCCCTGCCTCACCTACGCTCTCTCCTCTGCTGGGGCAGGCTCTGAGCTGCTGAGTCCCTTAGCAATAAGAATCTTGAGACAAGGTGGACTGCAGGACCTGCTGGAAACAAGGGCAGGTCCTGTTTAGGAGATGCTGGGTTGGAGCAGATTGGAAGGGAGGTTGGGTTTCAGTTCTCTCTAGATGTGCGTGGTTGGGACCCTCAGGCAGCCAGCCTGGTAATAAGCACTCCCTGAACTCCCACTCCACATACCACACTGCTAGGCACCACAGGGGATGGAGGGAAAACAAGAGAAATAGAAACCACCTCTCCAGCCCCCGAGGAATTAGAGGCAAGACACCTGCATAAGGAGCTGAGAACTATTGCAAGGCAAAGAATCTGCAAATGCAGCAATGGCAGGCAGACAAACAGAGAGGGGCTCTGGAATGTGCAATAAAGGAGTGACCAGAAAAGGGAGGCAGTTCTGTGCTGTCTTCGGGAGCTGGGCTTGAGGTGGGAGGGGTGGTATAGCATTTCTCAAGTGCTTACTGTGTGCTATGCACTTTACGTCATTTGGTTCTCATCGTTCTCCCATTAGGGAGATGAGAAGACAGAGCCCCAGCCTTTGGATTTATACCCGGGCTCATTAAACTCCAAAGCCCCTGTTCCTCCTGCCATACCCCACTCCCCCTTCCTTTAGCTGGAGGGACTTCTAGTATGGGAGTTGCTGCTTGGCAGATGGGAGGGAGCTGACTGAGGTTTTGTGGCCCCAGGGGTGACCCAGAGCACTGTGTTCTCCTGTGAAGCTCACAACCGGAAAGGCCTGGCCTCTTCCCGCCCAGCCACGGTTCGTCTTCAAGGTAGGAGGACCCGGGGGAGGAGGGGGGTAGGTGAGGCAGGGGCATTTTCTGTGAGCAGTGGGGGAGGGCAGAATCTTAGTCCTGCTGGGACCTGAGGATGAGGGGTTAATTGGCAGAACTCCATTCCTAGTGGGAGCACCTGAGACCCTGCTGAGGCTGAGATGAGAATAGAAACCTGACGTCACAGCAGATTTCCCATCTTGAAGCAGAGCGCTTGGGAGGAGGGAGAGAGGGAGCCAGCAGGAGATGGTCAAGGCTCATGCCCAACCTTGTTTCTGCCAGCCCCATGTGGCGGGCGCGGGGGAGGGGAAAACAGCCTGGCAGGATGATAGAGGAGACCCAAAGGGCTGGTTCACACAGAGGGAGGGAATGGGCTGTGGCTGCAGTGACTTGCTCTCCCAAGGCCTCCCTCCCCCACCCCCACACCCACCCCTACCCCCCACTCCCACTCCCACTACCTTATCCTTTTCCTTGACCAGACAGAGCCCCTAATTCAGGGAGAGGTGGCCTCTCTCCACAGCCTAGGCACTCTCCCAGTATGAGCATCTGTCTCCTACTGGTTGCTTGGCTTGTCTATTACTGTGGTCCTGGGAGGGGCAGGCCCTAGGGAGGGACTCAGGCTTGATTCCCATACCTTTTGTCCCCTTCTCTCATGCCCTTCCCGGGCACCGAGCTCCAGGGCACTGACTCTGAGTTCCCATCCACAGCACTGCCCGCAGCCCCCTTCAACATCACGGTGACAAAGCTCTCCAGCAGCAATGCTAGTGTGGCCTGGACGCCAGGTGCTGATGGCAGAGCTGTGCTTCAATCCTGTACAGTCCAGGTAAACTGAGAGGGCGGGATGGGCTCTCCTGGCCGTGCCACGTTCATTCTGGCTGCCTTGGTGGCACTCTGTGGACAGTGGTATCACATTCGATTCGCTAGACTTGCCCATGGGGCCTGGCCTCTAGCTCTATTCAAGCGTTGTTCCCTCACCTGTTATAGGGTGCTCTGGCCACCAGGTGACTGCAGGTTGGCTGAAATTCACGCATTCTTCAGGCTGGAAAGCAAATCCCTAGAGTAGATTTGGGATGTCTGGAAGGATTTCTCATGTTGACGAAAACCCAAACCTTTGATTTATCTGATACCTGCACTCTCATGCCTCACCCCCTAAATCATGCCAAAGAGAACAAGGGGACGAGGAGGGGTGCTAAGCCCCAGAGAGTGAAAAACTTGGGTAAGGTGATATTGAAAACCAGAGGTGATGCAGGTTTGTTTTCAGATGTTTACTCAAAAGGTAATGAGCCCTAGCCAGTTCGGTTCCGTGGGTAGAGCATCAGCCTGCGGACCAAAGGGTCCTGGGTTCGATTGCGGTGCTTCTCCCCGGCCCAGATCCTGGTTGGGGCTCGTGCTGGAGGCAACCAATCAATGTGTTTCTCTCACATCGATGCTTCTCTCTGTCTTTCTCTCTCCTACTATCCCTAAAAATCAATGGAAAAATATCCTCAGGTGAGGATTAACAAAATAAATAAAAATATTATTTTTTCAAAGGCAATGAGCACCTTTGAAACTATTTGAGGCAGTTCCCCCAGGAGAGGCCCTTGCTCTGGGCTCCACCATTTAGAGGACCCCACTCTGGCCCTCCTTGAGCTGCACCCCTTAACCCCTTCCTCCTGGGCAAGTGGGACGTGCCTATCCAGATCATGAGGACAGCACCCCCGCCTCTCCCCATATCATACCGTACTCTAGACACTCAAGATTTCTTGTCTTATGGCAAGTCTGCTCCCGGACCTGTGTGGGCCTCTTCCTTGCTGCATCCTTGGGAGGGTATGGTATGTGCACCTCCATGTCCAACAGGCAGTCATTTGTGGGGGGATGGGTGTGCAGGCAGTATTTCCACACCCGTGCACATGACACCCCTCACCTTGTGCCACCACATTCTGGCTTGGGAGTCCAAGGATTTGGAGGATTATAAATGCAAACCTGACTTTCCAGGTTGATTTGAAGCTTTGTTTGTCAATATACTAAGAAATATTTTATTTAATAATTTGTTAGCTAATTTATAACATTTAACTATTTAGCCATATGGATCTCCATTTGTACTGCTGCCATAGGCTCCCAAAATGGGAGGTGAAGGCCTGGTTCATGGTGTCCCTAGGCTCCCAGCTCTCTGCCCTTGAGAAGCTCTGATTTTGAGCTGGCTGGCATTCAAACAGTGCCAATAAGTGGTAACTACTCTAACCAAGTTGTGCACCGAACACAAAGGGGCATGAATTTTCTGGAGTAGTTGAGAAAGGCTTTCACAGAGAAAGTAGTATCTGTGTTGTCTTAAAGCAGCGGTTCTCAACCTGTGGGTCGCGACCCCTTTGGCGGTCGAACGACCCTTTCACAGGGGTCGCCTAAGACCATCCTGCATATCAGATACTTACATTACGATTCATAACAGTAGCAACATTACAGTTATGCAGTAGCAACGAAAATAATTTTATGGTTGGGTCACAACATGAGGAACTGTATTTAAAGGGCCAGAAGGTTGAGAACCACTGTCTTAAAGGATGAGTTGGACTTTGCTAGGCAGAGCAGGTCATTCTAAAGAAAGGGAAAAGCATTTGCAAAGACATGGCGGGCAGTGTGGAACCTGGTGTGCTATTAGAGGGGGGCTGGTGGGAAGGGGTGGGTTACACAAGTGTTTGCTGATAGACTTAGAGTAGGCATTAGCTCAAGTCTCCCCACCACATACTCATACCTATCCCATCTTTTGTCTCCCTCTACATTATTAGTTTTCTGCTTTTCTATAGGTGACACAGGCCCCAGGAGGCTGGGAGGTCCTGGCTGTCGTGGTCCCTGTGCCACCTTTTACCTGCCTTCTCCGTGACCTGGCACCTGCTACCAACTACAGCCTCAGGGTGCGCTGTGCCAATGCCTTGGGGCCTTCCCCATATGCTGACTGGGTGCCCTTTCGGACAAAGGGTCTAGGTAAGGGACTTCCGAGCAGAGTGGCTGGTCAGGGCTGGAGCGGGGGAAGGACCTTGTCAGCTCCAGTTCTGGATGGAGTTGCCTGGGAGAGGAGCTACCTGAGAGCGGGCTTTATGCATCAATTGACAAACTCTGAGTGCCAGCAGCAAACTTAGGAACTAGATAAATCTTACCCCCATCCCATGCAGCTCTAGTTCTAGTGGGTGGAACAGATGAGCAAAGTAGATCAGATCAGATACAGAGAGTGCCCCAGGATGGTTTAGGAATTGATAAGGAAGGAGCCATGGGGGGGGGGGGGGGGATATCACTGCAGGAGGAGGGCACAATGAATGCAAAGACCCCATGGCGGGAACTTGTTTGGAGCTCTTTAGCAATTCCAAGGTAGTGAAGACTCTGGCTGAGGCCATCACCAAGGCAGTTAAGAGGAACACTCTGCCTACCAGGGGTGCTGCCCTTGCTAAACCCTCCCCCCCAGGACATGGGTGAAGCAGTCAGAACTGGGAGACAAGCTCTCCCTGCAGCTGTTGATCTCTTAACTGTTTAGTTCGTGGGAGTTGGCTCCATTGGCCTGCATGGGATGGTGATGGTGGGGAGGGCAGGGCTCTTAGCAACCTTCTCTTTTTGGGTACAGCCCCAGCCAGCGCTCCCCAGAACCTCCGTGCCACCCGCACAGACTCAGGTCTCATCCTGGAGTGGGAAGAAGTGATCTCTGAGGGCCCTTTGGAAAGCCCTCTGGGACCCTATACACTGTCCTGGGTTCAAGACAACGGAACCCAGGTAAGAGAAGCCGGAAGCTTCCACTCTCCAGGTGTACAGAGTCGCTGCTGGGCTCTAAGGCCTTTGGCTTCAGAATGGCTGTCCTTGGTAGGCCTGGGAGTCTTCGTGGGCTGGGCCACCCCCACCCCAGGAAGCCTGCTCCTCCCATCTTCCCCTGCAGGCTGCACTTCTTATTGGATTATGTTTCCTGTTAGGGTTGCATCCATTGGCTACTTTGTATGTAAAGCAGGAAGCACATTTCTTCACAAACTAGGGGGAGGGCACAGATAAGGCCTTTTTATCCACAGCCCAGTTCCCTCCCATCCCCCACCTCTGCATTCCAGGGACTGAGCCTTGTTTGTGTTCTGGAGAGGCCCCTGCCGCCTGAAGGAGCAGGAATGTGATAGCGCTGCCGTGGCCCTGGGCTCGCATGTTCCCACCTAGATCTTTTTCTGCCCACCGGCCCCAGTTGGAGGCCTTTTCCTCTGACTCAGGTGGGATGGGGGCTTTTCTTGGCTGCAGGGTGAACTGATAGTGGAAAGGACCTGGGCCAACTTGACAGTCTGGGATCCTCAGAAGGACCTGATTGTGCGTGTGTGCGTCTCCAATGCAGTTGGCTGTGGGCCCTGGAGTCAGCCACTGGTGGTCTCTTCTCATGACCATGCAGGTGAGGCCTACAGAGAGAGGGGACAGGATGAGGGCTTTCAAGGGCACCCTAGGAGGCGGGCAGCACCTTACCTTCCAATAGCCCCAAAGACTCAGAGTCAAGCAGTTGAAGCTAGGGTTGATATTTAAACTAGATCTCATTGTCTGGTTGTGCTGTAGGTCCCGATAGCCAGGGCCTGTCACTCACAGGGTAGGAACTCTCAGGTCTTCCTTTGGAGCCTTTTTCTACTCAGGTCCTTAATTGACTTAAGGGAATCTCTTGACCAGGCTAGATAGCCATCATCAGAAAGTTTTAAAGGGGCTCCTTGGTGTCAGCCTACCTCATGCCTCTGTCTCCCACAGGCCAGCAAGGCCCCCCGCACAGCCGTACATCCTGGGTGCCTGTGGTCCTGGGTGTGCTGACAGCCCTGGTGACGGCTGCTGCCCTGGCTCTCATTCTGCTTCGAAAGAGGCGGAAGGAGACACGTTTTGGGTAAGAGGTAGGGACACAGGGAGAGGAAGGTGATGACTGCGGACCTTGGAGCTGACCCCAAGTCCCGGGTTTCCCTTTAGGCAAGCCTTTGACAGTGTCATGGCCGGAGGGGAGCCAGCTGTTCACTTCCGGGCAGCCCGGTCCTTCAATCGGGAAAGGCCTGAACGCATTGAGGCCACATGTGAGTGGTGGAAATCATTCGAGGGAAGAATGGGCTATCTTGTGCCCCTATCTGTATTCCTCTTACTAATCCATTAATTTGACCAATACGTCTGAACCTTGATGAGTGCCACGGACACAGTATGGAAAAGACATGCAGACCTTACCCTTGTGGAGACTCATTCTAGCTGTGGGAGAGCTCCTGTCTGCTCTGTGGGTGGAGGTGGGTGGCGGAGGCACGCTGGGTTTGGGATCAGGAACCAGAGAGGCCCCTCTCCTTTCTCACCACCCCCTCCCCAACAGTGGACAGCTTGGGCATCAGTGATGAACTGAAGGACAAACTGGAGGATGTGCTCATCCCGGAGCAGCAGTTCACCCTGGGCCGGATGTTGGGCAAAGGTATTTGGGGCTGTGCAGGGGTTGGCATGAGTGGAGGTTACCGTGTGTGGGTGTGCTTGGTTGCTCCCGTCACTTTGAGGGTGTGAATTGGGGTTGGCTCCTATAAACAGGATATGCTTATGAACTCCTGAGTGTGGGATTCTTGAGGGAGTGGTAGCGGGGGACGAGGAGTGCTGATGAGATCACTCCGGGCATACTTTGCTGTGGCTGTGGAAGAGGGAGTCTCCGCCAATGGCCCCAGAGTCTCAGGGTTTGTATCCCTGTAGAGGTTCACCTGGGAGGGATGGGATGGAGGACAGGAGGGTGAGGGGACTCACCGTCACTTGGATTGGCTTGTAGGAGAGTTTGGTTCAGTGCGGGAGGCCCAGTTGAAGCAGGAGGATGGCTCCTTCGTGAAAGTGGCTGTAAAGATGCTGAAGGGTGAGTGGAGAATAGTACACGGGGAGTGAAGGCGTCACGTGGGAGGGTGAAAGGGCTGACTGATCCCCAAGCAGGCTCTGCTGGGCCCTTAGACTTTCCAAGAGGAGTTAGCACTAAGTGGGACGCCACGTGAATAATTCACAGACATGAACCCACACACGTTCATGCCTCAGCCTTTGCTCTCTGCTGTCAGCAGTGACTGTACCCTGGGCTCACGCAGAGTGATGAGAGCTGTGGTTGGCTGGGCTGCTGGGCTGTCCAAATGAAAGGCATTAGCAAGTGGAGAAACGGTTAGGTAGCACCACTCCTGTAGCAGGGTTTCTCCTGCTCATGGCCAGACTGTTTCATAGGCCCCCTGGGACGCCCAGGACATCTGACGGACAAGGCCTAGGAGTCTTGGGCCAGAACTGGGGGCATATCTTCCTCAATCCCTCCCTCCCATCCTTTTCTCCCAGCTGACATCATTGCCTCGAGCGACATTGAAGAGTTCCTCAGGGAAGCGGCTTGCATGAAGGAGTTTGACCACCCACATGTGGCCAAGCTTGTTGGTGAGCTTCTCAGGGGAGGCAGATACACAATTAGGCGGGAGGGCGGCCTGTGGGAGAGAAGTTCAGACTCATCTGGTTAGTGAGCCGATGGCAAAATAGTCAGGAGGTCCTGGCTGAAATTTGATCAGACTCCAGGTCCTACACCAAAGGTCTGCACATGAAGGAGGAAGACAGAGAAGATGCTCCAGAGATCTGGGGGCAGCCACAGTTCATCCTGGGTGGTCACCAGGCCAGTATGGAACTTGTGGGGAAAGAGGTAGCAGAGTCAGGGCTAGAGATAGAACCCAGCAGGTAGGGGCTCATGCAGACACCTGAGCCATCCTTTGACGATTATGTGCCCCGCACCCGACTCTCCCTTCTTCCCAGGGGTCAGCCTCCGGAGCAGGGCCAAAGGCCGTCTCCCCATCCCCATGGTCATCCTGCCCTTCATGAAGCACGGGGACCTGCACGCCTTCCTGCTTGCCTCCCGGATTGGGGAGAACCCCTTTGTGAGTGCCTGGGGTGGAAGTGGCCAGGAGTTAGAAAGGGACAAAGACCCTGGGAAAGAGGTGTCTGGGTGGGGAGGGCCAGTTGAACTGGTTGGGAGAAGATGGGCTGTGAGTTTGACTCTTTTTATGCTTGCTGGGAATTTTAGGCTGGGCAAGGACTTTTCTAGGAGAAGAGACCTGTGAAGCCCCAGATCGGGGGAGTCTTGACTCCTGGGCGCTCTGGAAGGTTTGCCAAAGCTTCCTTGCTTTGGGAAGCCCCTCTATCCCCTTCCTTTAAGTCAGTGGTTCTCAACCTTCTGGCCCTTTAAATACAGTTCCTCATGTTGTGACCCAACCATAAAATTATTGTCGTTGCTACTTCATAACTGTAATGTTGCTACTGTTATGAATTTTAATGTAAATATCTGATATGCAGGATGGTCTTAGGCAACCCCTGTGAAAGGGTCGTTCGACTGCCAACGGGGTTGAGACCCACAGGTTGAGAACCGCTGCTTTAAGTGATTCCAAGGATAGTATAGGCTTTCTGGCCACGGAACCCCATTTATCCTGCCCTGGCTGGCTGGCTGGATCCAACCTGAGCTTGCTCTGTCTGCCCACCAGAACCTGCCCCTGCAGACCCTGATTCGGTTCATGGTGGACATTGCCTGTGGCATGGAGTACCTGAGCTCCCGGAACTTTATTCACCGAGACCTGGCTGCTCGGAATTGCATGTATGTAAATTCCAGGGCTCGGGAGTGGGAGGGAGTGGCTAGTGCTGGCTAATGGTCAGCTCTTGCCTGGGGCAGTATCTGCTATGCAAGGAGACAGCTTGGGAACAAAGATGCCCTGGCTTTAGTAAGGCCGCTAGCAGGACTCCACCTTTCAATCCTCCTCACAGGCTGGCAGAAGACATGACCGTGTGTGTGGCCGACTTTGGACTCTCCCGGAAGATCTATAGCGGGGACTATTATCGTCAGGGCTGTGCCTCCAAATTGCCTGTCAAGTGGCTGGCCCTGGAGAGCCTGGCCGACAACCTGTATACGGTGCACAGTGACGTGGTGGGTATGGTGGCACAGTGCGGCTCAGTGGTAACGCCAGTGGTATGGACTAGTGTGTGGGTGGGCCTTCAGGATCCTCAAGGGTCCCGCCAGGTCAGCGCCCTGGGCCTTGGTTGGCTTGTCTGAGACTCCTGAGCCCTGAGGTGTGCTGGCCTCAGGGCTCTGCCTGGCTCAGGAAACCTAGTGACACCTTTCCTCCCATCTTCACTCTGTCGCAGTGGGCCTTTGGGGTGACCATGTGGGAGATCATGACTCGTGGACAGACGCCATATGCTGGCATCGAGAACGCTGAGATTTACAACTACCTCATCGGCGGGAACCGCCTGAAACAGCCTCCAGACTGTATGGAGGATGTGTGAGTGCCCCAGGGAGGGGATTCTGGAAGAAACGGGAACTTGGGGTTTCAGCTGATGGCTACCATCACAGCTGCTGGGCCAGTGCAGCTCAGAACCTCAATTAGGCCTTTTCTTTCTCCTTCTCCTTCTCCTTCTCCTTCTCCTTCTCCTTCTCCTTCTCCTTCTCCTTCTCCTTCTCCTTCTCCTTCTCCTTCACCTCCTCCCCCTCCCCCCTCCCCCTCCCTCCTCCCTCCCCCTCCCCCTCCTCCTCCTCCTTTAAACTGCTTTTTTATCTACCACCCCCTGTTTTCCTTCTCTCCTCCTTTCCCATCTCACTTTTCTGGCTCCAGCCTTTTTCTGTTACTCTGCTTTCTCCGGTTTCCAGGAAGAACCAGGAGCCCTGAAGGCAGAAGTTACAGGACTGAGCAGCAGTCAGTGCAGGTTTCCCTGTCGCCTTTTCCCCAAACCCCTCCTGCTCAGCCCCAGCCAGTCCAAGGAGAGCTCCTGGCTGAGCGAGCGCTCCCTCCCCCAAGAGAGGGCTGCACAGGGACAAGGAAAAACTCCTTAGTCTACCACATTCCCTGCTGGGAGGAAGGTTGGGTTCCTTTCGTGTCTTGGCCTCTTGAGGGAGTGAAGGGACTCCCTCCCACTGGTACTAGTGAAAGGTCCTCTGGGGACCCAGGAAGACCCTGGCTTACATGGGGTGAGGGAATAACTCTAGAACAGACAAGCCACAGCGTCATGGTTAAGAAGCACACATTCTAAAATGACAGAGGTCTAGGTTCAAACCTCAACCCATCCACTTAATAGCTGTGTGACGTTGATCATATTACTGAACCTCTTCAATCCCCCTCCCTCATCTACAAAATGGGGTTAAAAATAGTCTTTTCCTCTTAGGAGTAGAGGAGGATTACCTCTATTTCTTGCTGTGGAGTTGGACCTCTAGCGGTCCAAGAATGTGGGCAGGTAGAGGAAGGCTCAGCCTGAATGGTGAGGTCCTCTTTCTCTAGGGCAGTGGGTTCTCAGTGCCCTGAGCCTGGACTGTGTGTAAGAGAGAAATATGAGTCAGGAACCAGGCCCTACCCCCCTATTCATTCAGCAGAGCTCAGGGCATGGCGGGGCAGGAAGGTCGGGTCGCCCTTTGGCTGCAGCCAGCCTAGGCCTCTGGAGCTGCAGAGAGTCTGCTGGGCAGTGGGGACCAGTCCCTGGCTTCGTCTCCGGGACTGGAGCTCATGTTGTCAATAGAGGGTGGGCGGATGCTGGCCTCCCACCAGCAGCCTGGTGGACAGGTGCCAGTTGGCTCCTAGCGCAGCTCTGACAACGTGTCCCAGGCTGGCCACGGACCCATGGCCCTGGACCATTCCCACGGCCTACTCGGTGTCTGGCATGATTCCCCCCATCATTGGGGGCCCCATCAGGAAGGCTGGTGTTTGGAACTTTTATTGTGGAAGCAGCCAGAGAGTCAGGCATTTGTTGTCTCTGACTAATCTGGTCTCAGCCCCTTCCCATTAGTTGTTTTTTGTTTTGTTTTTTTCTCCTCAGCCTGAGGCATGCCCTAGGAACAGGGTAAGATCTCGGGGAATCTGTAAGGTTTCTGAAATTGTGTGTCAAAAGCAGCGGTTCTCAATCTGTGGGTCGCGACCCCTTTGGGGGGTCGAACGACCCTTTCACAGGGGTCGCCTAAGACCATCAGAAAACACATATATCATTACATATTGTTTTTGTGATTAATCACTATGCTTTAATTATGTTCAACTTGTAACAATGAAATTGGGGGTCACCACAACATGAGGAACTGTATTAAAGGGCCGCAGCATTAGGAAGGTTGAGAACCACTGGTCAAAAGTGTTTCTGCCAGGGAAAGAGGGCTGGAAGCTTTTCTCAGATTCTCAAAGGTATCCATGAACAAAGAGTTTTAAGACTGCCTGGATGGGTGAGGATTTAGGACAAAAGGTGGCTGCCCAGTCTACATTCCTGGCTGTGTTCTACAAGACAAAAACACTCCTAGTACTTCCTCCCAAGACTGAATAGGAGGGACTGGGGCCAACCCACCTGGCTTCCAATTGCAGCTTCATCACTTTCTACCTGTGTGACCTTAGTCAAGGTTCTTAACCTCTCTGTGCCCCAATTTCCACATTGATAAAGTAGGATCACTTATTTCATAGGGTTGTCGTGAGAAATAATAAATATAAACTTAGAAGAGTTACTGACACATAGTAAGCCCTATACCTAAAGGTGTTTTTATTTGTTTGTTTGTTTTTAATCCTCACCCAAGGATTTTTTCCATTGATTTTTAGTGAGAGTGGGAAAGACAGAAATATCATTGTGAGAGAAACACATCGATTGGTTGTCTCTTGCATGAGCCCCGACCAGGGCCCAGGTCGGGGAGGAGCCTGCAACCAAGTTACATGCCCCTGACCGGAATCGAACCTGGGACCCTTCAGTCTGTAGGCCGACACTCTATCGACTGAGCCAAACCAGCTAGGGCTATATGAAGATATTAAATAAAATGTTTTAAGATCCTGGTTTTGTATGATTAAGGGGCCTCTGCTTTTGCGGGAAGGACCAACCTTCCCCTTTCTTCTGGCTCCTCACCGCCTCCCCTCACCCTTCTGTCTGCCCCAGGTATGAGCTCATGTATCAGTGCTGGAGTGCCGACCCCAAGCAGCGCCCAAGCTTCACCTGCCTGCGAATGGAGCTGGAAAACATTCTGGGCCAGCTGTCTGTGCTATCCACCAGCCGCGACCCCTTGTACATCAACCTTGAGGGAGCCGAGCAGCCTGCTGAGGAAGGGAGCCTGGAGCTGCCTGGTGGGGACCAGGCCGGTAGCGGGGCTGAGAATGGCAGTGGCATGGGGGCAGTGGGGGGTACCCCCAGTGACTATCGGTACATCCTCAGCCCTGGAGGGCTAGCTGAGCAGCCCAGGCAGGAGGAGCAGCAGCCAGAAAGCCCCCTCAACGAGTCCCAGAGGCTACTGCTGCTGCAGCAAGGGCTACTGCCCCACAGTAGCTGTTAGCCCCCAGGCAGAGGGCATCTGGGGCCACGCGGCTGGCTCTGCTGGCTAACCTAGCCCCATCTGACCCCAGCCCAGGCAGCAAGGCGTGGAGGCTCCTGTGGTAGTCTTCCCAAGCTGTGCTGGAAGTCTGGACTGACCAAATCGCCCAATCCCAGTTCTTCCTGCAGCCACTTTGTGGCCAGTCTGGTCTCCTCAGTTCAGGCCTTGGCTGGGTGGAGGTGGGCCAGGCCTGGTTGTCTAAACCCAGGCAGCTGGCAGGAGGGGGTGGTTATGTTTCCATGGTTACCATGGGTGTGGAACAGAGTTGGAGGAGAGTATATCTCGCCCTGTGGGCCCCTACTCTCCTGACTGAGCTGCCCCTCCTGCTTAAGTGCATGCATTGAGGTGTTTCTGGCCTGGAGGCCCAGGTTTGCCCCTCCTCACAAGGAGATACCATTGTATTTTTGTTCCCCTCTAGGTGAGAGTATGGGGTTGGTACAGTCAGGACCTAAGCCCTATGGTAGGAGGCAGTGGGACACTCTCAGGTCTGAATCATTGTCACCTTCCTGCTTACCAACCCTGCTTAGGCCAGAAGTAAAGTGCAGCTGACCAGGTTGTAGCAAGGCATGCTGGATAACCACAGGCTACAATTTGCCCAGTTTCTAAAAGCAGTGCCCTGAGCCTAGCAAGAAGGGGTGCTGTAGGGCTTGCCCAGGAATGAGTGAGGCCAGAGAGGAGGCCAGGAGCCCCTCTCCACGCCCTCTTATGGTGTGTCTGAGCATGCTACCAAATCCCCAGATATCCTAAGGCTAACAAAGGCAGCTGTGTCTGAGCCCAGTCCTCACAGCATCCCTAAGTCAATGTTTCCTCTCATTGGAGACCCTCTTCTGTCCCAGGTCTCCAGCGATAGAGAGAAAACACCTAATAGCTGATGTGGGTGAGGGGGAGTTACGGAGCCTGGACCCCAGTCCCGGCTGGGGGAGTGCATGGGTGGCCCCTGCTGTTAGGGACATCTCCACACTGTTAGATGCTCTTTAAAAACAGAAATAAAATTGAAGACTAAAGACCCAAGGCTTTGTCTCTTAAATGTCTACTTTTTCCCCAGATCACAAAAATGAAGCATCTCTACATAGGAAAAAGTCTGGAAAGACATATGCCAAAATGTTAGCAGCTGTTATCTTCACATGATGTGATTAAGGAGGCTTCCCAAGTTTTTTGCATTGAGCACAAACTGCTTTTGAAATTAGAGAAGACCCCAAAAAAATTGTATATGAAAGATAATAGTCATTGTAGACAATTGGGAAAATGCAGAAAATCATTTAAAAAATGCTAAATACCTATATCCCACTACCTGGAAATAACCACCTTTTGAACATGCAAACGTTTTGCCTGGCTGGGTAGTTCAGTTGGTTAGAGCGTCATCCTGCTACGCCAAGGTTATAGGTTCGATCCCTGGTCAGGGCACACACAAGAATCAACCAATGAAGGCATAAATAAGTGGAACAACAAATCAATGTTTCTCTCTCAAAAAAAAAAGTGCTACAGTGCTGCTGGTCCTGGGGCCAGGCCTAGAAAAAAGAAAATGCAAAGGCCTTGAAAAAGTTCTTCACCTTGGAACAAGGATAAAAAGACTGCACTGGCTGTCTCCTACCCCTCTATCAGACTTCGCCTTCTATCCTTGGGGTGGAGACTTTGTTCTCACCTTTACATCACCTTTTTTTTTTTTTTTTTTTTTTTTTTTTTACAGAGAGGAAGGGAGAGGGATAGAGAGTTAGAAACATCGATGGGAGAGAAACATCGATCAGCTGCCTCCTGCACACCTCCTACTGGGGATGTGCCTACAACCAAGGAACATGCCCTTGACCAGAATCGAACCTGGGACCCTTCACTCTGCAGGCCGACGCTCTGTCCGCTGAGCCAAACCGGTCAGGGCACCTTTACATCACCTTTACACTGCTGCCTGGAGCCAAGGGAATCTGGGAAGAAGTGGACAAAGAGAATGTTGAGCCTCTTGAGGGTTAGAAATAAGAGCATGGAGTTTGCTTGCAAGTATTTCCACCTGAAAATTTTAGTTTAGAAGCTTTAGAGCACCTCCTGGGAAAGTGCAGCAGGAGGCGTGAGAAACAGGCGCAGCTCCGTACTGAGAGCTGTGGGGAAGTGGGCGGACACAGGCATTACTGCTGGCTAAAGGCAATGGAATGAGAGCTGCTTCTGAAAAACCTGTTGCCGATACTCCAGATTCTGGTTCTCACGTCGATCACGACACCTGAACTGAGTTCAGGAAAGTGGCTTTCGGAAAGTCTTCTGTGATTTTCCTGAACTGCAGGTAATGATTACCTGTGAAGTAGTGTTTGGGAGTTATTGATTGAGAAGACCTGTACTCAAATAAGTGTCCACTAATGGTCTATTACATGCCGGGCACTGTGCCTGGCACTTCACATATATGATCCCACTTAATACATAGAGCATTCCTATAAAGTGGGACTATAATTGTCATCCTCCCATAGGACGGAAATGCCAAGTAACTTGCCTACGATGATATAGGAGCTGGCAAAAGTAGGATTACAGTTGTAACACAATAAACAATACACGGATAAACTTGTATGTACTCACGACGGTAAGCCGACTTTTGCCCACCCCTGTATAGCTACTGAGTGGTAGATCCAGGCTCCAAACCCACTAAGCCAGAGAGCAGAGCCTGTGCTCTCCTCCCACCGCTTCAGGGAGCACCTGAAGCTCTGTTGTACTCATGTCATCTTTTGGGTGAAAGCAGTCAGTAGTAGGCACCTCTTAAAATGTACAGGAGTTCTGAAATGAGTGTGTGGGAGTTATCTACCAGTAATTCAATGAGTGCAGAAATTTTATCAGCTTAGTATCTTTTCATCAAGCACCTTGTCCCTGACCCCAGCCCCAACCCCAAACCAGGTAAGTCAAGGGTTTTGAGGTAGATGATAATAGTAGAATTAAAAAAACTTTTTTGTTGAAATATAAGACACAAAAAGCACACCTATCAGAGGTGTATGGTCCTTAAGAATATTATAAACATAAATAACCAAATAACATTACTAGTCCTCCAAAAGCAACCCTTGGACCCTGCTGCAATGTCTATCTCCTCCCTCTTCCCCAAAGGTAACTTCTATCCTGACTTCTAACACCATGATTAGTGTAGCTCTTTTGGAAGATCATATAAATGGAGTCGTACAGGTTGTATTATTTTGCTTGCCTTCTTTTACTCAGTAATTTGTTTTCCAGAATCATCTAACTGAAAGATTAAAGTCGGAGGTGCATGGAGAGGCTAAATAGCCATCTCAGAGGGTGAATAAAGAAAAATTGAGCCCTAACCGGTTTGGCTCAGTGGATAGAGCGTCGGCCTGTGGACTCAAGGGCATGTACCTTGGTTGTGGGCACATACCCAGTAGGGAGTGTGCAGGAGGCAGCTGATCGATGTTTCTAACTCTCTATCCCTCTCCCTTCCTCTCTGTAAAAAAAATCAATAAAATATATTTTTTAAAAAAAAGAAAAAGAAAAATTGAATTTATTTAAGGAAAAGGGATTGGGGAATAGGGATACCCAAAGGGAAGGACTACATAGCACTGAGCCAAAGGGTATTGGGTCCAAAGGGTATTGGCAGCAAAAATACACCTAGGACAGTAAAACAAAGAAGGGCGTAGAAGAAGCAACAGGAGAGCCTAGACTGGGCTGCTTTGGCTCACTGGGAAGTCAGAGGAAAGAGGGCCTTGGAGACAGGTTCAGGGAGTTAGTCCAAGATGAGCTGCCACTGCCCATTGCTCCCCTGGTTGCAAGTCTCATGGGGTCGGTCCCTTTGGGAGTCGAACGACCCTTTTACAGGGGTCGCCTAAGACCATCGGAAAACACATATATAATTACATATTGTTTTTGTGATTAATCACTATGCTTTAATTATGTTCAATTTGTAACAATGAAAATATATCCTGCATATCAGATATTTACATTACGATTCATAAGAGTAGCAAAATTATAGTTATGAAGTAGCAATGAAAATAATTTTATGGTTGAGGGTCACCACAACATGAGGAACTGTATTAAAGGGTCGTGGCATTAGGAAGGTTGAGAACCACTGCCTTAGAGGTTAGGGGATATGTGCCTGTGTGGAAAGGAGAGGGGAAAGGGAATGGTACAGATATGCTCCTTAGAGGGAGAGCATGCACTGGGTTATTTGTCCTGAGTGTATTTATCTCTCTTTTTAAAAAAAAAAAAAATATATTTTTATTGATTTCAGAGAGGAAGGGAGAGGGAGAGAGAGAGAGAAACATCAATGATGAGAAAGAATCGTTGATCGGCTGTTTCCTGCACGCCTCTTACAGGTATGTGCCCTTGACCAGAATTGAATCCGGGACCCTTCAGTCCACAGGCCGACACTCTATCCACTGAGCCAAACTGGCTAGGGCTATTTATCTCTCTCTGGCAGGTGGAAATCTTAGGGGAGATCTCAGGAGAGGGTCTTAATAGAATATTCATCAGCTTTCCAGGTGTGCTCTCTCAGGATCGTGGTCTCGGTTAGGATGAACTATCCTAAATCTCTCCTGCTTGGACATGTTTTCTGAAATATATATTGATATAAGCCTTTTCCCATAGCTTGGAGTAGATGGCTTGTACTTGCAGAAGCAAGATAAGATGAATCCCCATTTACGTGACAGCCCTCTGCACTCTCCTCCCTGAGTTCCTTGACCAACTCATGCCCTCCCCTCTGCTTATGCACCCACACCCTCACCCTATATTACATACTTCTACCCTATATTAGAGAACCTAACCACCCCCTCAGGGCTGACACTGACATACCAGTCTCAGCCCGCTGTGAAAAAATGTAATAAAATGTCTTAAACTCTCACAAGATCTCCTAGCCTGGCTCCTTTCAGGGAGGACCTCACAGTCTCCATTGATTGGCCAGTGCCAGGACAGGGGGTCATTAGTCAATGCAGCTGGTCCTGAGGTAGCCAGGGCCTCACTTGTCGTCTGGTTTTACTGCTTTTCTGGGCCTGGACCTGAAATACAACTGAGGCCTAGATGTTATCTCCAGGGAGGAAAACGTCAGAGGGTCTAAATTGCCTGATGAGCAATATGAAAGATCAGGGGTCCAAATCACATGGCCAGCGATATACTAGGGGAGGATAGGTTACCCTGGGGGCCAGGATCTTGTTTTCCCAGTTTTGCCCCTTGCATCTGGGGCTTTCTACCCTGGTGACTCTGTACCTGGCTCATCGTCCTTGCTTTGCTCATGTCGGTCTAACACTAAACAGCAATTTTGAGAGGCAGGGGGGTCAAAGATTAGAGATGAGTAAAACATTGGGTCTTTTAATTATTATTATATCTTTTAGCTCAGCATTTCTCATACCCCAAACAAGATCGTTCAGACAAACCACCTGAGATTCTTATTAAAATGTAGACTCTGGCCCTAACCGGTTTGGCTCAGTGGATAGAGCATCGGCCTGTGGACTGAAGGGTCCCAGGTTCGATTCTTGTCAAGGGCATGTACCTTGGTTGCGGGCACATCTCCAGTAGGGGATGTGCAGGAGGCAGCTGATCGATGTTTCTCTTTCATCGATGTTTCTAACTCTCTATCTCTCTCCCTTCCTCTCTGTAAAAAATCAATAAAATATATTAAAAAAAAAATGTAGACTCTGGTTCAGTAGTTCTGGGGTGGGCCTGAGAGCCTGCATTTCTAACAAGTTCCTAGGTAGCACTGAGGCTGCTGGTCTGAGGACCACACTTTGAGGTACAAGCACTGTGCTCCATCAATAATTTGAAACTGTGCAGCAAGTATTTAAAAAATCATTCAGTGACTACAATATGTAATCATTTTAACAAAATAACACTAATGGAAAAGATTGTAATATGACTTCTACATCTCATAAAATTTAATTACTTTTGCCCTGGCCAGCGTGGATCAGTGGATAGAGCGTCGGCCTGCAGACTGAAGGGTCCCAGGTTCGATTCCGGCCAAGGGCACATGCCGGGGTTTCGGGCTCAGTCCCCAGTGGGGGGCATGCTGGAGGCAGCTGATCAATGATTCTCTCTCATCATTGATGTTTCTATCTCTCTCTCCTTCTCCCTTCCTCTCTGAAACCAATAAAGAAATACATTTTTTTTAAAAAATTTGATTACTTTTTCTTAATGTGTTTCTGATGGATAATTTTCTATTTAAAGAATTAATAAAAATTAGTTTATCTTTCCACGTAGATGTCAAACACGCATGGTAAAAAATTAAAAAGGTATAGAAAGGTATACAGTGAAAATAAGTTGCCTTGCTCTGGCCCCTCTGTTACTCTCTCCAGGAGCAACCACTGTTATTGATTTACTAGAGGCGCAGTGCAGGAAATTCGTACACTTGCGGGACCTAGGGGTGGGAGTGGGAGGGGGGGTCCCTCAGCCTGGCCTGTGCCCTCTCACAGTCTGGGAGCCCTTGGGGGATGTCAGGCATCCTTAGCGCTGCCACAGAGCCCAGCTTCTGGCTGAGCAGTGCTCCCCCTGTGGGAGTGCACTGACCACCAGGGGGCATCTCCTGCATTGAGTGTCTGCCCCCTGGTGGTCAGTGCACATCATAGCAACCGGTCGTTCTGCCATTTGGTCAATTTGCATATTAGCTTTTTATTATGTAGGATGGTGAAGTTCTTAAGGAATATTTTACCCATATACTTATTTTTCTTTTATAAAAATTATTGTAGCCCAGCCGGCATGGCTCAGTGGTTGAGCGTCAACCTATGAACCAGGAGGTCAGGGTTTGATTCCCGGTCAGGGCACATGCCCAGATTGTGAGCTCCATCCTCAGTAGGGGGTGTGCAGGAGCAGCTGATCCATGATTCTCTCTCATAGTTGATGTTTCTATCTCTCTCTCCCTTCCTCTCTCTGAAATCAATAAAAATATTAAAAAATTTATTGTACATGCTCTTTTGCCCCTTGTTCTTTTTTATTAACAATACGTATAAGTAAATGGCTAATGGTCTACATTCTGGATATTGTTCTAAGTACTTTCACTCATTTAATCTTCACAACAACCCTGTGCATTAGGAACCATTACTGTTTTCATTTTATATATGCAATTCAAATCTAGTATACCCTACAGAGCCTCTACAATATGAAGATTTCCCCTAGCTGTACATATGCAGCTTTAAATATTAGGCAGTTTCTTTAACAAGTTCCCTATGAGTAGACATTAAATGAATGGTGTGAGTGAAGCGAAAGGAAGAGTCTAGTAAAGTTTGTAACTGGAGGATTTGGCGAACAAAGAAGTTATTAACCAGAGCCTAGGGCGCAGAGGGGAAAACTTCTAACCTCAGTTTTCTAAGAATGGAAAGACAGAATGGGAAAATAATATTTATTTCACTGTCCTGGCGTGTAGGCAAGTTATGTAAAGGTTAGGCCCGCCTCTTCTTCCCGGAAGATGACAGGATTATGTGCACTCTTACCCTTGAGGTGGTTTGCTTGAGGGCGCCTGATAAAGCGGCTTCTCAAAAGTGTGTGAACCTAAATAAAAACAAAAACAGAAACGACCTGGGGGGAGCGAAGGGAGCAGCTGCGTGGGCCCTCCCGAAAGCGGAGCGGTGGAGGAAGCCCCTGGATCATGAACTGGATGAAAGGAATGTCACATTCCCACCCAGACGGCGGTGCCTGAACTTGGCTCAAATCCGCTAAAAAATCCTGGGAGGGACACGCGGTTGCCGCTGGGGACGTTCTACCCACGGGATCGCCCCGGGGAGACTCCCACAGGGGTGAAGGCTGGGGTCTCGGGAGGCTGGGGAGACTGCAGCCACTAGCCAACCGGCCCCAGGCGCAGGCCGCTCACAGGGTCACATGCGGGCGCGCTCCGCCCAGCCCGGGTAGAGGCCGTTTGGCGCCGGCAGGACACAAGCCCCTTTGTCCCCGCGGTGTGGAGGGGCCCAGCTGCGAGGTCCGAGAGGGGAGCGGCTGGCGGCCGGCCGAGGGCGCCCGCTGCGGCGGCGGCGGCGGCGGCGGGAGGGGACACTTCCCAGCCAGGGTGGGGTGAGTGACCTCCAGAGGTCTGCGGGCTCCCAGCGGGCCCTCCCATGGCCCAGGAAACATTCCACTGTCACCTAACAGGGCGCTGCTTTTGTTAAAGCCAAGTTTGTGTCTGTTGGAAGTAAAATGTAATTCACCAAGGAAGGACTGATTGGGCCAAAAGCAAGAGAAAAAGAACGGTGAGCTCCAGTTTTTACGCCCCGGGAGCTCACGCTTATGGAAACAAAGCACCCCCAGTTTGTCCAGAAGAGCGAAGGAGCAGTCTAGGCAGTAGTTGCCAGGGAGGACAGGGAGGGAGAGAGCGAGGTGGGCGGCAGCCATCTATGCAGATTGGAGGCCTCAAGATGTCCCACCCGGATGGCTGGAGCTGTGGGAGTGCCACGTGGAAGAGAAGTCTGCAGATGCTTACTGGGCAAAGACGTGAATGGAGAGGAGGAGGAAATTGCTCAAGCCAAAGACCACATCCAGTTCAACAAACAATTTTTCAATGTATTTTTACAGGCTGTGTTAGCAGTAGTCTTTCATTAAAATGAAACATTATATTATGTATAATGTCATATGCAAAATGGATGGACATCATAAATGAGGCCCTCGAAACATTTAAATCATCATTGTTAGGATATACTTTTGTCTATGCAAAAAGGTCCAAACTTACAGAGAATTTTTATGAGTTTGAGCCAAACTGATGACAATGCCAAGAAGCAAGATCTCAAATGCTCGTTTCTTTTACACATTTTTATTGTTTTTAATCTTCACCCGAGGATATTTTTTCCATTGATTTTTAGAGAGAGTGGAAGTTAGGGAGAGAGAGAGAGAGAGAGAGAGAGAGAGAGAGAGAGAGAGAGAAACCATCAATGTGAGAGACACATCGAGTGGTTGCCTCCTGCACTTACCCCACCTGATGGGGGATCAACCTGCAACCCAGGTATATGCCCTTCACCAGGAATTGAACCTGAGATGCTTCCATGTGAGGGCTGGTGCTCCAACCACTGAACATTTTAATTTTAATTTATTTTTTATTTATTTAAAAATATTTTTATTGATTTCAGAGAGGAAGGGAGAGGGAGAGAGAGGTAGAAACATCAATGATGAGAGAGAATCATTGATCAGCTGCCTCCTGCATGCCTCCCACCCGGGATTGAGCCCACAACCTGGGCATGTGCTCTGACAGGGAATCAAACCCACAACCTTTTGGTGCACAGGATGACGCACAACCAACTGACCCTCCTTGGCCAGGGCTCTTTTATACATTTGGAATTAAGATTATTGCCGAAACCGGTTTGGCTCAGTGGATAGAGCGTTGGCCTGTGGACTGAGGGGTCCCGGGTTCGATTCCGGTCAAGGGCATGTACCTGGGTTGCGGGCACATCCCCAGTAGGAGATGTGCAGGAGGCAGCTGGTCGATGTTTCTCTCTCATCGATGTTTCTAACTCTCTATCTCTCTCCCTTCCTCTCTGTAAAAAATCAATAAAATATATTTTAAAAAAAAAGATTATTATATGAAGGTGGGAGAAAGCAAGGCAGGGATTGAATCATTAACAAGATTATGTGCCCTCCTGAGAGTGGTTTGATTGAGTGGGTCTGATATAGAGGCATTTCAAAAGCCTAAACAAAACAAAAAACAATGGACATGAATTGCTTAATGCAAAGATAACCTTTCATTTAGGCAAGTTACAGGACTGAGGTATGACTATCCACCATGACTGCCCTGTTAGAAATTTATGATGAAATCACCCTTTGTGGTTACTTTTATAGCCCACACTTTATTTGTGACCTGAGGTATATTTAGTTAAATTACTGAAATTTATAGCTAAAAAAAAAAGAGAGAGCTAGAATCATTTGTTACTTGCTCAGATGTCCATTGTAAATGCAGCAAGTATTTCTAGCACATCTTAAATTATCCTGAGTTGCAAACTTGGAGTGAAGAAAGGGTTTAATCTAATGGAAATTGAGCCCTGCAGCGCACAGTAGTGTCTTCTAGAAATACGCTGAATATCATTGGATCTGTGCAGCTTTCTTCCAATTCTATTATTTTGTTTAATCAGATGGTGGGTCCTTTTTTGATAACTGGAAACAATTTGACATTATAATCATTGTTCCTAACACTCTGTTCAAGTATATACTACCAGGATTCTTCTTATACCTTTGTAAACTTTATTATTTTTAATCCAGGAACTTTAAAATATTTAACTTACTTAACAAACAATCTTTTGCTGTGTGTTTTTAAGAGAGCTTTATAACCCTGGCTGGTGTAGCTCAGTTGGTTGGGTGTCGTCCTGTGCACCAAAAGGTTGCTGGTCTGATTCCTGGACAGGTCACATGCCCTAGTTGCAGGCTTGATCCCAGTAGGGGACATGCAGGAGGCAGCCAATCAATGTTTCACTCCCACATGGATCTTTCTCCCTCCCTCTCCCTTCCTCTCTCTAAAAGTAAATAAAAATATTGGGGAAAAGAGCTTTAAATAGTAACATATTTAATGTACGGGGTAGAGACTATTATCCCATTTTTTCCGAGGAGGCACAGAAAAGTTAGGTAACTTTCCCTATGTTACCCACTCATAAGTGACAAAGCCTTCTGGTCTTAATTGATGCTGTAATTAGAAAATATTTCTAATGCTCAGAAGAGTTTTGAGACAAATAGAAAGCTGGGTGTGTCCGCCACCAAGCTTACCAGTAAAAAGCTCACTTTATTTCCATACTTGATTTTTTGACTTTGATATTTTTCTTTGGTTGATTTCTCAGAAAGAACAGTAGTCTGAGTTTTTACAATATTCCTAGTTTCTCTATAGCATTTACTTATTTACTTGTTTATTATAATTTTTTCTTTTCTTAAGACTCAGGAGCAATCAGGGTATTGTAAATCCTGATTACGCAGACACTAATCATGAATAATGCAAACTCCAATCATCATGTTCTAATCTGTCCTCTAAAAGGAAGAACAGGTGCCTGGCTGGTGTAGCTCAGTTGGTTGAGCGTTGTCCCGTGCACCATGCAATGAAAGATTGCTGATTCGATTCCCCGTCAGGGCACATACTCGATTCCCAGTAGGGGGTGTGCAGGAGGCAGTCGATTGTTGTTCCACTCTCACATTGGTGTTCCTATCTCTCTAAAATCAGTAAAAAGCCCTGGCTGGTTTGGCTCAGTGGATACAGCGTTAGCCTGTGGACTGAAAGTTCCTGGGTTCGATTCCAGTCAAGGGCACATGCCAGGGTTGTGCGCTCAATCCCTAGTGGGGGGCGTAGAGGAGTCAGACTATCCATGATTCTCTCATCATTGATGTTTCTATCTCTCTCCCTCCCTCGTTCTCTGAAATCAATAAAAATATATTTAAAAATAATAATAAAATATCGCCTGAACCCCCAAGAATATCTGACCAGCACCGCTTGTCAGAGGAACTTGACCGGAGATGTGTGTGCTGTGATGAGGGTTCATGCCTTCCTAGAGCAGTGGGGCCTTGTTAATTAACAAGTGGACCTGGAAAGCCAGCCCATGGCGATGGGGCTATGCCTCACTTCAATGTGCTGGCTGATACCCGCTCTGGGCTGGTGCCTCTACACTGGGGTCCTCAAACTACGGCCCCCGGGCCACATGCAAATACAAATATTGTATTTGTTCCCGTTTTGTTTTTTTACTTCAAAATAAGATATGTGCAGTGTGCATAGGAATTTGTTCATAGTTTTTTTTTAAACTATAGTCCGGCCCTCCAACGGTCTGAGGGACAGTGAACTGGCCCCCTGTTTAAAAACTTTGAAGACCCCTGCTCTACACCTTCGATCACCTCAGGTCCCTGCTGCTCAGCAGATGTTAAATTTTCCTGAGGAGAACAAAGAAAAACCAATTGATTTGCAGAACTTTGGTCTCCATACTGATATTTACTAAAAAAAAAACCTTGTAAAGAGTAAAGGTGCCAGCGCTGGAAGGGAGCGGACGCAGCAGGAGGCCCTGCTGCTGCTGGAGGCCTGGAGATGTACATGGATTGGGACAAAGTGTCGGAGCACGTGGGCAGCTGGACTCAGGATGAGTGCACCCTCCACTTCCTGCAGCTCCCCATCGAGGAGGAGCCGCACCTGGAGAACTCTGATGCCTTCCTGGGGTCCTGGCATCCCAGCCGGTCCCCTTCAGCCAGTTAGGAAACCCGTCATGAGCAGGTAGCCTTTCTGGCATCTGAGGTGGAGCTCCAGTGGCATCTGCTGCAGCTAAAGCGGCTTTGGAGGAGTTTTCTCGGTCGGGAGGAGGTGCCCTTGGAACTGGTTGAAGCTCATGTCAAGAAAGTACAAGCAGCAGCTCGAGCCTCTGGGAAAGTGGATCCCACCTGCGGCCTGGAGAGCCTGCATCGCAGGCCCGGCCCGAGGAGCCGGGAAAGCTTGAAGGAGCTGAAGAGGAAAAAATGGAAACAGATGCTGATGGTCAGCAGCCTGAAAAGGCAGAAAACAAAGGGGAAAACGAAGCGGATGAAGGTGATACAGCCCAAGATGGAGACAATGAGAAGAACAGCGAGAAGGAACAGGATCGTGAAGTTAGTGAGGACGTCAAGTCAGAGGAAAAGGAGTCTGAAGAGAACAAGGAACTCACTGATACTTGTAAAGGAAGAGAAAGCGAAATTGGGAAGAAGAAAGTAGAACATGAGGTGTCCGAAGGACACGTAGCCACGGCCGCAGCAGCTGCTCTCCCCTCAGCAGCAACCAAAGCCGAGCACCTGGCTGCCGTGGGAGAGAAAGATCAAGTCCCTGTTCGCGCTGCTGGTTGAGACACGGGTGAAGAAACTAAAGATCAAACTCCGGCATTTCGAGGAGCTGGAGACGATCCTGGACAGAGAGAAAGAGGCTTTAGAGCAGCAGAGGCAGCAGCTGCTCACTGGACGCCAGAACTTCCGCAGGGAGCACCTGAAATGCGGGAATTGCGAGCCCGCCAGCAAATGGAGCAGCAGCAGGGGCAGAACCCTGCACAGGGCCACCAGCACACGGGAGGCCGGGCCTGGCGCCCCTGGGAGCAGCAGGGCACCCCGCATGCTGCCTCACCAGCAGCCCCCGCCCTACCCTCTGATGCAGCAGCAGATGCCGCCGCCCCACCCGCCCCAGCCAGGTCAGATTCCAGGCCCAGGTTCCAGGATCCGGGGCAGCCCCCGCCAGGCCGCGCGATTCCCACGGTCGCAGCCAGCATCACTCTCCCCCCCCCCCCCCGCCCGCCCGGAGGGCCCCGCCCCTGCTGGGATGCCGCCATATGCCAGGAAGCATCCTAGGACCCTGGGTCACCCTCACGACCCCCAATGGCACGTATCCCCGCCGCCTGCAGACCGAGTCCCTCTGCCTCCGGCTCCAGGCCCCGCCCCCCGGCCCCCCGCCGCGCCCTGGCCTGGGGGCTGCTGGGAGCGCACGACCCCCGCCCGCCGCCCGCCGCAGGGGATCATCAGACACATTCCTCAGCTTCCTGGTCTCTTTCAGGGTTTTCCTTCTCACGGGCCAAGCACGCGTCCCATCTCCCGCTCCCCATTGCGCTGGCCTCCCCGCTCCAGCCCCGGCCCCCGTGGTGTGAGGTCTCCCCGGTGACGGTGTGCCCTGGGCATGCTAGCTGTGTCTGTGCTGGTGTGGGCGTTCCTGGCTCTATCATTTCGGTTGTCCCGCGGTCTTGCTTTGTCTTACGCCTCTGTGGATAACGTTTTCTAATCATTTCTTTTTACTTCCTTCATTGCTTTAAGGGAGAGCATTCAAAGTTAATAGGAACCAATCTGGTGGTGGGCAGAGGGACAGCCAGCAGGGACAGCCCTAAGGCATTGCTAGTGGCCTTATTCCTGCTTATCTGAGCTGAGAACGCGCTGATGGTGACGCCTCCGAGGCTTTGGCCGCCCAAAGAGGCGCCCGAATCAAAGGACGGGGAAGGGACCCCCTGGGCTTTCTCTCTAGTGAGGACTCCGGCCGCGCCCTGCCCGCCCGCCCGCCCGCAGATCGCCCTTAGCGCCGGGAGGGAGCACAGGCCGCACCCTCCCCGCCGGGGCCACTGGGGTGACTGGCTGGGTTGCGGTGGGTGTTTCTGTTTGCCGAGGCAGCCTGAGCTTGGAGGGCTGGCCTGGGGGCGCCGGAGGGGCATCCCTTCGTCCCTGGGACCGGCCAGGAAGGTTCTGGGCCAGGGCAACGCCACCCTGTGAACTGGCCCACTTGTTCCCTGCTTGTGTGCATTCTTTTTCTCTTAGAAATAAAGAAAACCTAAGAAAAAGGAAGTAGATGGTGCTGACATTTAGCTCATGACGAGGCTGGCCGGGGGCAGGTCCCCACGCTGCCTCTTGCAGCACCAGGGCGAGTGGACTTGAGTGAGGTGGGGCCTGCCGGGCCTCGTGCCTTCCCCTCCCGCTCTGAGATCCCACATTCCGGCGAGGAGACGCCGGGTCAGGTCACGGAGCTCATGGCAACAGAGCGTGTGCTGGAGGGTCAGGTGCTCGGCCAGCCGGGGTGGGACGCCATCCCAGAGGAAGAGCCGCGGCAATGCCTTGACCGGAGCCCACTCCTACTGCTGAGGAGATGACTTGAGACTCTTGGTTTCTCCACTGGCCTCCCTGCCCTGCGTAGGTGTGGGATCGCTGTCCCCATTCCATGCCCAGAGCCCCTGCCCCTCCCCTCACAGTCTCTAATGGCAGTTGCAGCCAGAATGCCAGTGGAACATCTTTTGGGGATCTTTTCTACCCGTTGTATAAGCTTTACATATGAGAGGGTATAGGTAGGTGTTTGTAAACACCTTAGAACTTTCCCCTTAACATCAGAAAGCAAATAACATAAGAGAAAACCACAGTGAAGATTTGCCTTTCAAGCCCTCAGTGTTGCCTCTGACCAGGCGGCCCTGGTCCCCTGGGCACTGGAGCCAGGACCTTGCTCCTTGCGTTTGTTGGGGGCTCGGATGGGAGTGAGCTTGTTGCTTCTGGCGTTGAGTTCCCATGCGTTTGCCTCCAGAACAACCCCAGTGCCTTCTGACAATGGCCAGTTTTTCCCAACGGAAACTCATTCCAAATACATACCTTTTCCACTGGGGTCTTAGAAGGAAAATGAAATTCTGGTTCATACTGTGGTCCCTTGTAACCTCAGGTTTTTAATGTGATCACTTTCAAGTTTAAAAGATCCGGGTGGGGGCGGGGGGATGAGGACACATTTGTAATACCTTAACCAATAAAGAAATTAAAGATTAAAAAAAAAAAGATCCGGGTGGGAATATTTTTACTGCGCTGGTGACAATTCTACACAGAACCCAAATTCTTAGCACTGTTACCTTTCAGTATAAGTAGTGACCTTTTCCTTTTCATGTCTTTGATCTGGTTTTGTTTCTGTAATACAGCCACTCGATTTTGTGAGGGGGGGAAATAATACATGGTTTTGTACAAAACAAAGCAAAAAAATAATAAAATAAAGACATTTTTAAAAAAGGAGATACAGGTAAGGATTATTCTACCTGACCATCTCTCTCTAGACTTTATACTTGAAGATCAGTTTGGCTGGATGTTAAACCTGTAGTTCACATTTTCATTGCTTTTTGGATTAAGTGTTAACTTACAAAAATACAGTAGGGGGCTTGCAGGAGGCAGCAGATGGATGATTCTCTCTCATCATTGAAGTTTCTAACTCTCTTTCCCTTCCTCTCTCTGAAATCAATAAACACATTAAAAAAAAAATAGATGCCCTCAAAAAAAAAACAAAACCCACAACAAAAAAGATGACCTCATATGTTCTGAGATTTGCCTCTTCTGCTTCCCTCCCTTACTTTTTTCTACAATTGATTTTTAGAAAGAGAGGAAGGGAGGGAGACACTGATTAGTTGTTCCACTTATTTGTGCCTTCATTGGCTGATTCTTGTATGTGCTCCGGCTGGGGAGTGAACCCACAGCCTTGGTGTATTTGGATGATTCTCTAACCAACTAAGCTGCCCAGCCAGGTCCCTCCCTTTCTTTTATTTGGACCTTCTTCCTATTTGACCCTGTCTCTAGGATTTCACTCCCAACAGTGTCTCCTAATTGCAGGGCTTTGTCTTGGAAGGAGCTTTGTTTGTAGTTCTGAGAGTTTATAGGGACCAGTCTACCCCATCACATGAGACTTTATTGCATCTTTGGGTGCTGTTTGTTGCATTCGCTGGTGAGCTGGATCCTGGCTTTGTTACCGGGAAACCCCTGGGTGGGCTCAGGCTGCTTATCTTTATGTCCAATAATGAAGGCAGGGTTGAATCATATAAGGCGTTTATTGAGAAGGTCAGCCAACCAAGAAGACAGGGTGCTTACAAGCATTCAAATCCTGTCTTACAGCAAGGTGTAGGGGACAGGATTATAAAGGGGAATGGGCTAGGGCAGTGGTCGGCAAACTCATTAGTCAACAGAGCCAAATATCAACAGTACAACGATTGAAATTTCTTTTGAGAGCCAAATTTTTTAAACTTAAACTAGATAGGTAGGTACATTGTTATTAACTTAATTAGGGTACTCCTAAGCTGGCCTTTGCTAAAAATGCCCTCAATCTGAGGGGTTGACCTCAGCGAATGTACCCCGACTTCTTCTTTTTTTTTTTTTTTTAAATATATTTTATTGATTTTTCACAGAGAGGAAGGGAGAGAGATAGAGAGAGTTAGAAACATCAATGAGAGAGAAACATCGATCAGCTGCCTCCTGCACATCCCCCACCGGGGATGTGCCCGCAACCCAGGTACATGCCCTTGACCGGAATCGAACCCGGGACCTCTCAGTCCGCAGGCTGACGCTCTATCCACTGAGCCAAACCGGTTTCGGCCCCGACTTCTTCTAATGCCACTTCTTCAAAATAGACTCGCCCAGGCCAAAAACCGACTTCTGTGCATGGACCACGATGTTTTAATCGCACTGTACGTGCGTACCCGCACGTGGTATTTTGTGGAAGAGCCACACTCAAAGGACCAAAGAGCTGCATGTGACTCTCGAGCCAAGGTTTGCCGACCACTGGGCTAGGGAGAGGCTGGGAATGGAATGCAGCTACGTGCAGCCCTGGAAGTCTGCAATGTCAGCTATTGTCCTTAGTCATCAGGCGATGAGATGATGTTGATGAGATGATATTTTGACTCCTGGTGGGTTGGTCTGACCATGCTTATGAGTTCTGCTTGCTGGATTTACAGCTGAGTCACCTCCTCAAACGATTCACACAGGCCTTGAAAAGAAAACTTAAGGCGCTTAAGCCCCTATTCACATAAGTATATATGTTCTAAGATTTAAAATAAGCCCTAACTGGTTTGGCTCAGTGGACAGAGCATTGGCCTGCGGACTGAGGGGTCCCAGGCTCGATTCCAGTCAAGGGCCCATGATAGGTTGTGGGCTCGAGGAGTATGGGAGGCAGCCTATCCATGATTCTCTCTCATCATTGATGTTTCTATCTATCTCTCTCTTTCCCTTCCTCTCTAAAATCAATAAAAATTTATTTTAAAAAATATGATTATTGGCCTGACCAGTGTGGCTTAGTGGTTGAGTGTTGACCTATGAACCAGGAGGTCACGATTCAGTTCCCCATCAGGGCACCTGCCTGGGTTGTGGGCTCGATCCCAAGTAAGGGGTGTGCAGGAAGCAGCCGATAAATTATTCTCTCTCATCATTGATGTTTCTATCTCTTATAATGTACCCCGCGAATCACACAAGAACGCCTCAAGAAGTCGAATTAAAGCGTCACATTTATTGCAAATCCGGGACTAGGAGGGAGTATTTCGCTTTCCCCAAATCTCATAGTGCCCTCCCCAGCCCCAACACCAGATTTATATAGGCAAAGATCACAAAGGTATTGATTACATCCCAGGGTTTGGAATGAGGAACCTGGTTTGCACAAAGCAGTTTACAGAAGCAGACCTAAGCATGTTATCTAAATTATAGTTTTGGATCTCCGGATCACTGAGTTGACAGAAACACACTATCTAGAGCCCTCGGGTCTTGGGACCACTGAGTCAACAGGGACACGTTATCTGGAGCCCTCTGACCTTGGGATAATTGTGCTGTCCTTTCCAGGTACAGAAGAATGTGCCTTCTAAGACCAGTATGACCACAACCAATGGGATATTCACAGTACAATCAATAGGGTATTTAATCGAATTGGGATGATTTATATAATTCAGAAAATCAAAATAACTTTTCTATTATTTTAGCAAGCAAATAAGTACAGAAACCAAACAGCAGGGTTAAAGGTAAACTATAGTTTCTACCCGAGATGATTGCTACCATACTTCACTCTCTCCCTCTCCCTTCCATTCTGAAATCAATTAAAAATACATATTTAAGATAAAATAATATGATTATTTTTCAGATTAATTCAGGTGCTCTATCTTATCTATAAGATCATAAATTACCCTATCAGCTTCCAATGAGTTGGTGATTAGGGTTCTCTTGCTTGCAGTGTTGTCAAAAGCCAAGTTCTTCCCTTTGCCTCCCTCTGCACAAAATCTGATCCCATACAAGTTTTGTAGCTGACAGGGCTTATCATCTCCTGCTTCAATTGGGGGCAGAGGAATGCCTTGCCACCCAGGTACGTGGAGATGTCATCAGTGGGTCTTTGGTTTGTTATCCCAGTTGCACTTTGTTGCCATTGTAGTCTTTACCCTCTCCACTAATTTTGCCATATATTACTTTCATTATCATCCAACCCTAAATCTTTTATTATTTATGCAAAACTTTTCTTTTTAAAATATGTTCTTTAAATATATTTTATTGATTTTTTTTTTTTACAGAGAGGAAGGGAGAGGGATAGAGAGTTAGAAACATCTATCAGCTGCCTCCTGCACACTCCCTACAGGGGATGTGCCCGCAACCAAGGTACATGCCCTTGACTGGAATCAAACCTGGGACCCTTGAGTCCGCAGGCAGATGCCCTATCCACTGAGCCAAATAGGTTAGGGCAAAATATGTTTTTATTGGTTTTAGAAAGAGAGGAAGGAAAAAAAAAAAGAGAGAGAGAGAGGAAGGGAGAGAGAAACATGGATTGGTTGCCTACTACAGGCCCCCTACTGGGGATCAAGCCTGCAACCTGGGCATGTGTCCTGACCAAAAATCTAACTGGTGATCTCTTGGTGCATGGGACAATGGATGTTCAACCAACTGAGCCACGCTGGCCAGAGCTACAAAACTTTTCTTTATAATCCAAGTAAGCGACATCTCTGGCAGCTGGCGGCAGCTACATTTGTTGGTCTCCTTTCCTTAGTGGAGAAACTGCCCCAAGCTTTTGTCCCCTAAGTGCTTGGCTGCCTCCCCTGCATCTCTACTAGGATCCTTGAAGCCTTGAGACTTCAGTCCTGCTCATGACTTTGTGTTTCTATTTAGTTCAGGGTCACAGAGATGATAATATTGTTTTTCTGAGCTCAACACTATCATTTTGGTGTTTTCTTTTTAGGTTTTATCTATTCCTGCTATGTATTTAGAGCAGAGGGAGTGCCTAAAGAGTAAACTCACAGAGCCATCTTGCCTCAAAGTATCTCAGAAACCAGTTTTGAATGCATAATGCACAATGAACTGACAAGGAGAATACAAAAATGAATAAGAAAGGGCTCCCACTCTCAGAGAGATTAAAATCTAATGAAAGCAGATAACCTTTAACACACCACCATAAGACAGATGGAAAACTACTCTATTGGAAGTGATTAGTAGAATTCCGTGAGCCCACAAGAAGAAGCAAGGATTTCTGAGTGAGGGAACCAGGAAGGCTTCTCAGTAGTAGTGGCTTTGAAATGGATCCTTTGGAGATGTTACGGTGGGAGTGCGCATGGGTTGGGAACACCGTCTTTGGAATTGGTGCACAGGCTCCTTTGGTGGAGTGTGAAGGATGTACTGAGGGAAGAGGCTGGAGGTTAGCACATAGGCTGTGGAGTTCACAGCGATTTAGCTCCAATCCCACTTCTGCCGCTGACTAGAGGTGTGAGCCTGGACAATTCACTTCATCTCTCTGAAACTTAGTTTCATCTAGGCATGTCCACGCAGGCCCTTCCCTTTCAGGCATGCATCTTAACTTTACTCTCCTGAACTCTAAGGGTCCCCATGAAACCTGCAGCCAGGGGGGCAATGGGCTTACCCTTGAACCTGTCTCTCAGGCTTCCTATTCTCTGACTTTTCAGTAAGCTAACAGCAGTGCTGTGGTGGCTCACTTGTTTCATTCTGACTTAAAAAAAATATATCTTTATTATTTCAGAGAGGAAGGGAGAGGGAGAGAGAGATAGAAACATCAATGATGAGAGGGAATCATTGATTGGCTGCCTCCTGCATCCTTCCTACTCGGGATCGAGCCTGAAACCCAGGCATGTGCCCTTGACTGGAATCGAACCTGGGACCCTTCAGTCCACAGGTCGACACTCTATCCACTGAGCCAAACCAGCTAGGGCAGTGACTTTTTTTTTTTAATCCTCACCCGAAGATATTTTTTCCATTGATCTTTAAAGAGAGAGTGGAAGGGAGGGAAAAGCGGGGAGAGAGAGAGAGAGAGAGAGAGAGAGAGACAGAGAGAGAGAGAGACATCAATGTGAGAGAGACACATTGACTGGTTGCCTCCCATAGGGGCCCCGACAGGGGCCAGGATCGAACCTGCAACTTGACCGGAAATTGAACCCGTGACCCTTCAGCCCACAGTCTAACCGGCCAGGGATCACTGTGACTTCTACTTCCCAGTGAGTCCACAGCCCAGTGTGTGCCACTTCTTGTCTACAATGTTTCTAGGGAGCCAAAGCAGAGCACCATCTAGGCTCTCTCCTCTTGCTTCTTGTACCCTAAACCTTTCCTTTGTTTCACTGTCCCCAGCTTTAATAAATGTACTTTCAAAATCACCTGAACTCATATTGTGAAATTTTTCCTACATGAAATCAGGAACCCACACAATAAAATATATATATTTTTTAAATAAAATATCCTCAGGTGAGGATTAACAACAACAACAACACACACACACACACACACACACACACACACACACACACACACACATTAAAACAAATGTGAAGCCAGAATAGAATCAGCTCCCAACACCAGAAGGGGCATCTTTCTTCACAAGGAGATGTGTGCATGTGCTCACCTCTGTGATGCTGAACTGCGGGCAGCACTTTGGCACCATGCAGAAGTAGAAATGTGTGGACGATGTGCTCAACCCAGCACTGTTCCCTCCTCAAGTCCTGGGGAGTGGAAGAGCTCCCCCTGAACCATATTCCTTTGGGGTGGACGTTTCTAAGCTGCCCTCTTCCCAGCTCCAAGGAATGGCCTGTGTCTTTCCCAGTCTTCAGTCTCAGCACTGCTGTCCCTCCCATCAGCACTATCCCAGGGAGTACCTGACTATGTTCAAGGTTTAATTGCCCTTGGATGAGGCCACATGGTACTCCCTATAGGTTGAGGTCACATTCCAGCCATCAGGGTTCCTGATTCAACCCGATTCCAAAGTCCATAAACAGTAATTTAATATTTCTAGGGTCTTAAAATCAACTCTGCCTTTATATCCTTGGGCCCGGGATTTTTTCAAGGACCATCTGGACTCCCTAGAGTTGCTGCCAATAGAACAGAAGGGAAACTCCAGCCCGGCCCAGGTTGACCAGCCCTAGGATATCAGTGTGGTTTCCTGTGCTGTCTTCCACACACCAGGTCAGTCAACAACAGCCGGTTCCTGTGTTTCACAGACTCCTTACAGTGGAGCTGTTCCGTTCCTCCAGGAGCTTAGAGGAAAACAGTGAGGAGGAGGAGGACTGGGGAGAGAAAGACTCATGCAAAAAATAGAGAGGAAGTGAGTGATGCTGAGGGAGGAGAAATTGGTGAACAGCAGCAGGAGCAGAAAACATTAGGAATGTGGCCCTGGCCGTTTTTTTTCAGTGGTTAGAGCATTGGTGTACACTGAAGGGTCTCGAGTTCGATTCCTAGTCTAGGGCACATATCTGGGTTGCAGGTTTGATGCCCAGCCCCAGTTCAGGGCATGTGGGAGGGCAATCAATGTGTCTCTCTCACATTGATGTTTCTTTCTCTCTCTCCTCCTCCTGCCTCCCTTCCACTCTCTCTAAAAAATTAATGGAAAAAATATCCCAGAATGAGGGTTAAAAAACAAAATCAGGAGTGTGAGGGAAAGGCAGAAAGGCAGGGTTCTACTTATGACAGTATTAACTCCAGTTCCGTTTTTTATAGTCACCTGGCAAGTATGCATAAGAAAGGAAGGAAGCTGGAAGTTTGAACTGATGATAAAACCCAGTGTTTGCACAGTCCCCTTTGGGTAGAGCTGTGGGCCAACCCTCCAGGTTTCCTCTGCAACTGGGTCTCAGAGTTCAGAGTTGGGGAGACTAGCAGAGCTGAGTGGCTTTGTTGCACTCCCCTGTCCCTGAATTGAAAGAGGGTCCCCTACATTATAGTATTAAGATACCAACAGTTCTCTGAAGATAATGCACTTTATCTTTTTCTTTCTTGGATTTTCTCTCCTTTCATTCTGCTTTGTGTCCACTTTCGGCCTGCTTGATTCTGGATAAGTCACTAAACCTTTCTGAATGTTCTGCATCTATAAAATGGAAATAAGAACACTTTTGGGGAGCTTTTTTACTAGAATGTTGAAAAGATCAAATCAGCTTTCATTTATAAAAGTGCTCTGCATATTGTAAATTACAACACAAGTATTAATTGTGATGGCTATAACTTACAATGAAATACGTTGCTTTCCCCAACACCCAAGCTTCCCGTTTCTCAGTGTGATTGTCAGAGTATGTTTTCAGAGCTTCCCTATCTCCTAGGCAGCAGGAAACGTTTATGAGAACTTAGAAAACAACTGTTGGATCACTGGGATTAACACGGAGTCTGTATTCTCAGTGTTTTCTGTTCTATGGTGAGTGATCTACCTTGCATATTCACAACTCACAGCTTTGCTCTCCCTTCATTCAGTTTAGCAGGCATTTTAGGGTCAAACTACCCAAGAGCTAGGGATTCAGGCTCTGCATACCTATTTAGAAGGAGTCTACTTGGGCCCAGGGTATCTGGACCCATGTAAATACTGAGTGTGTATGTGTGTGTGTAGGGGATGACCTTGAAAATGCTATAGAAATAAATAATAATCGCCGAAACCGGTTTGGCTCAGTGGATAGAGCGTCGGCCTACGGACTGAAGGGTCCCAGGTTCGACTCCGATCGGGGGCATGTGCCTGGGTAGCGGGCATATCCCCAGTGGGGGATGTGCAGGAGGCAGCTGATCGATGTTTCTCTTTCATCGATGTTTCGAACTCTCTATCTCTCTCCCTTCCTCTCTGCAAAAAATCAATAAAATATATTTAAAAAAAAAAGAAAGAAATAATGGAGTAGCAAGGACAGCCTTCTGTATCATTGTGGTGAGATAACTCTAAACCAATAGGAGAGAAGAACAGGAGAAGTAACAGGAGAAAGGAAGAGCTGATCTCTGGTAGAAATACAAGGACCAAAATCTACATAGCTAAGCAGTGACAAAAAGGGAATGAAATATTATGTAAAGATTCAAGAAGAGGGTTTGAGCCTGTTCAAGAAGCAAAAGTATATAATGAACAACATAAACTGATGAACAAAAACAGATTCAGAGACAGAGAAGCATTGATCAGACCATCAAACCTCAGAGGGAAGGTAAGGGAGGGTGGGGGTAAGGGGGAGAGATCAACCTAAGGACTTATATGTAAGCATATAGGCCTAACCAATGGACACAGACAACAGGGGGGTGAGAGCATGAGTGGGGGGGGGGGATTGGGGGTAATGTGGGGATAAGGACACGTATGTAATAGCTTAATCAATAAATTTTTTTAAAAAAAGAAGCAAAAGTAATGGGGGAAACAGATTTTTAGAATCTGTAGGTATCTTTTTGTTCTGTTCAGAGAGACAGAGGCTTGGTGGGACTTTGGACTATATAGAACTTTCTTGAAAAGACATGCAGATAGCATAAGGTCAGATGGCATGAGATGACCCTCAATCTGTGATTGACTTACACATGTAGATGCATAACATTTAGCTCTGATTAGAGAAGGTAATTAGAGCCTTGGCCAGTGGCTCAGTTGGATGGATTGTCCTCCCATACACCAAAAGGCTGAGGATTTTTTTTTTTTAATATCAATTTTTTATTTATTTTTATTTTTTTTAAAATATATTTTATTGATTTTCTACAGAGAAGAAGGGAGAGGGATAGAGAGTTAGAAACATCGATGAGAGAGAAACATCGACCAGCTGCCTCCTGCACGCCCCCCAGTGGGGATGTGCCCGCAACCAAGGTACATGCCCTTGACCGGAATCGAACCTGGGACCCTTGAGTCCGCAGGCCGACGCTCTATCCACTGAGCCAAACCAGTTCGGCAGGCTGAGGATTTGATTCCTGGTCATGGCACATGTCTAGGTTACGGAGGTGCATGTGGGAAGCAGTGATTGATGTTTCTCTCTCACACCAATGTTTCTCTCTCCCTCTCGCTCTCTCAAATAAACAATAATAATAAAAAAAGAAATAGTAATTAGAAGATGGCCTGCCTCTGTTATAAGAGACTACTTGCTCATATGTGGAGCCCCCAGGACCATGGCTGGCTATCCTATATAATAAAAGGCTAATATGCAAATTGTCCTCTCTACTGGGAGTTCAACCAGGGAGCTGGGGGGGGGGGGGCTGCCAACTGCCCGTGGCCCCTCCCCCAGGCCAGCCCCATGCCCGATCGACCCCTCTACCCCAAATGGGGCAGGCCAGCCAGACCCCACCCATGCACAAATTTGTGCAACAGGCCTTTAGTCAATGATAAGCTGTTAATGTAATGGCTTTGACAGTTTAAACTCAGTCTGCTTTAGTGTCAGGCACAGCTGCTCTTTCCCTGAGCCTTCACACAGAGCAGTTAGAAAAGCTGTAGGCTTCTCTTCCCAGTAAAAGACTAGATGTTTCCATTTATCACTCCTCCTAAGTCCACAAAGAATGAAGAAATAGGTCAAAGCTTACCCATCACTACTGTGCTTCTGAGCTGACCTTCATTAGAGGTCTTTCCATTGCCCACAATTTAGCTTTCCACTTCACTATAAGGAATTAGTCTTCCCTCCACAACCACTAGGAGGAGTCAGAGAGCAGGCCAGCCTGAGGGATGCCAGGGCAGCTTCGCTCCACAGGGGTTTTATAAAACTCCCCCATCTCCCCACCCCACTTCCTCCCCTGACCGCAAACGCAGCGGCTACTGAGGTCAACGGCAAGTTTGTTTCTCAGAGTGGGGAGGAGGGGTATGAGGGAAGGGAGACAGCATATCAAAATGCAATTCCAACACGAAAATGATTTCTGTGGCACATGGTGCTGCCGAGGGAGAGGTGGCGACAGCCTCCTCCCATTTCAGGAACAGCTCCCAGAGCTGTCTGTAGGCGGATTCACATGACACATTCTTAAACCCAGTTCCATTCTGTGCTGTATTTGCTCCTTGTTCACATCTCAGTAACAACAGATCTCTACGTCTTTGTATCTGAGTTTGACTCCCAATTGGTTGTCTAGCTGAATATCCAGGCTGCCCTGCATCTAATGCATTTGTGGAGGTATTTATCCTTTGAGTCATAAAATTGAATCAACTCAGTTCTACATGCACATGTGAACTGTAATATTGAATGTTCATGCCTTCAGAAAATTATTATTAAAATGTTGGGTGACCGAACCTGGCTAGAGAACCTGCTAGAACCTGGCTAGGCTGCTGATCAACTGAATGCTGTCTCTGTGTCATTCGTTCTTCGCAGACTCCGTCCACATCTTTGGGAACCCCTGGACCTGCTGGGGCTGGACCCCAACAGGCCTGGTGACTGAAGGGTCCCAGGTTTGATTCCTGTCAAGGGCACATACTTGGGTTTCAGGCTCAATCCCCAGTGTGGGGTGTGCAGGAGGCAGCCCATCAGTGATTCTCTCTCATCATTGTTGTTTCTATCTCTCTCCCTCTCCCTTCCTCTCTGAAGTCAATAAAAATATATTTATTTTTTAAAAAAAGACTTACACTCCGTTTTAAAGTTGAAAAAAAAATGTTGGGTGTTTTTCACAATGTTTTGATGTGAAAATAATACTAATATATATTGCTGGCGGAAGTGATATCAATGATGCAAATTTGCCTGAAATCTATCCTAAATCCAGTTTGCCTTTCTGTGAAATAAAATTTGAGTTGTGACATTCTTTGATTGATGTTTCTATATAAGGAGGTTTTTGCCTTTTTAGTGTTGTTACTTTCCTGTTCTTACTCCTCTAAGAATCTTTGCCAACATACTGCTGACATTTGAAGAAGAGAATAGAGACAATTTGGCTTCTGGCAAAATGTTCTGTTTCCTTGGTGATGTAAAATTATGAAACATATAAAAAGTTTTTAGCAAATTCAAATTTGGTTTTGAAAAAGCAGGTTTGTTACCTGTGTTAAGGGCTATAGGAATAATCTCAGCAATACATTGTCTGTTCCTCTTTAAGTCACTTTAAATTAGAGAATTTCCCCTGAAACACAAGGGCTACTGAGACCCCAATTCTAATGCCAATATCAGAGACAGAGATGGAGAGAGAGAGAGAGAGAGAGAGAGAGAGAGAGAGAGAGAGAGAAACAAACATCGATATGAGAGAGACACATGGACTGGTTGCCTCCTGAACTTGCCCAGAAGAAGGGCAGGGAGCCAACTGAAACCCAGGTATATGCCTTTGACTGGGGATAGAACCCTTGACCTGGAATCGAACCCTCCGCCCTTGGTGCAGGGGCCAATTATCTAACCACTCGAAAACCAGCCAGGGCTCAAACACTCACTTTATAAGGTTTAGTAAAGCTGCCCAGGTGTGTGGACGACTTCAGGCCTCATTTCTGAGAGCAAAAATAATTCTCTGTCATCTTTACTAGGAGAATCCTGTCCCATGGGGAGCCCAGGAGCCCAGGAGCCCAGGAACTCAAAAGGAAGGGTTGAATCATCTAACACTGAGTGAGGGCCTGGCTGGCATGGCTCAGTGGTTGAGCATCAACCTATAAACCAGGAGGTCATGGTTCGATTCCCGGTCCGGCCATATGCGCGGGTTGTGGGTTCAATCCTTGCTGTGGGGCGTGCAGGAGGCTGCCAATCAATGATTCTCTACTATCATTGATATTTCTATCTCTCTCTCCCTCTCTGAAATCAATAAAAAAATATATATATTTTTTAAATTTTTTTTCTCTTTCATTTTATTATTATTTATTATTTTTTAAACCTTTTTTTGGATCAGAGAAGAAGGGAGAGGGATAGAGTTAGAAACACCGATGAGAGAGATCGATCAGCTGCCTCCTGCACAACCCCTACTGGGGATGTGCCCGCAACCAAGGTACAGGCCCTTGACCGGAATCGAACCTGGGACCCTTCAGTTCGCAGGCCGACGCTCTATCCACTGAGCCAAACCGGTTCGGCAATAAAAATATATTTTAAAAAAAGAAAGAAAAATCAATAAAAGCATGTCCTCGGGTGAGGATTAAAACAAACAGTTAATATATAAAAAGTGTTTAGGCCAGTCCCATGGTGAATGCTTAGTAAATGTATTATCTCTTAATTTTATTGAGAAGACAGAGGCCGATGACATAAACTCCATTATCCAAACTCCTTTCCACCTAAAAATAATCTATATCACTATCCTTTCCTGTCTCTCTCTACCTTAGAGTAAAAGGCTGTCTCATTTCTATGTCTGTGCTTTCCACCTGTGTCTTGATCCCATCTTCTCCTATCGCCTCAAGGGAATTTATTTAATGAATTGTTTTCTCCTTCACATTTTAAATCGATTCATTTTTCCTGGCTTCCTTTTCTCCTTCTCAGACACTCAGGTCTCACTTATTTTGAGAAAGGCCTCTATAGGACCCCACCTTCTTTAAGCTACTGTCCCATTTTTCCTCCTCCTTTCACTGCCAAATACTGTGTGCCTCCATGTCTTCATGACTCATTCTCTCATTATTCCTCTGCCATCTGGCTTTCTCCCCCAGGCCCCACTCTCACATGGCTGTGTCTATAGTCATCTCTGTCCCAATTCAAAGACTAAAAAAAATGTGTTTTTATTGATTTCAGAGAGAGGAAGGGAGAGGGAGTGATAGAAACATCAATGATAAGAGTGAATCATCAATCAGCTGCCTCTTGCATGTCCCCTACTGGGGATAGAGCCCAAAATCTAGGCATGTGCACTGACCAGGAATTGAACCCTGGACCCTTCAGTCCGCATGTTGTCTGGGTTGCCGGCTCAGTCCCCAGTAGGGGGCATACAAGAGGCAGCTGATTAATGATTCTCTCTCATCATTGATGTTTCTCTCTCTCTCTCCCTCTCCCATACTCTCTGAAATCAAGAAAAATATATTTGGAAAAAAAAAAAAAAGACTAGACCACAAACTAGTACAGCATCACTTCTGCTGTATTCTGTAGGTCAGAGCAGACACAACTCCAGCCTAAATTAAAAAGGGGTGGTGAGCCCTAACCGGTTTGGCTCAGTGGATAGAGCATTGGCCTGCGAACTGAAGGGTCCCAGGTTCAATTCTGGCCAAGGGCATGTACCTTGGTTTTGGGCATATCCCCAGTGGGGGGTGTTTGAGGGGCAGCTGATCAATGTTTCTCTCTTATTGATGTTTCTAACTCTCTGTCCCTCTCCCTTCCTCTCTGTGAAAGGTCAATAAAATATATTTTAGAAAGAAAAAAAATAAAAAGGGGTGGTGAAATAAACTCCACCTTTAGTGAAGAGAGTGACAAAAATTTGGGCCTTCTTTATTCCACCACATCATAGATTAATTTCGTTGGTTCTAGAATGTCATATAAATGGAATCATATAGGATGTATTATTATATATATGGCTTCTTTTGCTCAACATGTGTTTAGAGATTTGTCCATGTTGCTACATCTATTAGTGGTTCACTCCTTTTTATTGTTAAGTAATAGTCCATTGATAATCAATATGTTTATCTGTTTATTTATTGATGGACATTTGGGTTGTTTCTAGTTATTATGAATAAAGCTGTTTTAAAAACTCTTATGTGACACTTTTTTGCAGATGTATGTTTTCATTTTTTGGAATAAATACCTAGAAGTTGTATTTCAGGGTCATAGGATAGGTATATGTTACAATTTGTGAAAATTGTCAAACTGCTATCCATTTTGCACTCCCAGCAGCAATCAATATATGAGAGTTATAATTGCTTCAAATCTAGCCAACACTTGCTATTGCCAGTTTAAAAAAAAATTGTTGCTTTTGGAGAGAGTGGGAGAGGGAGAAAGAGAGAGAAACATTGATATGAGAGAAACATGGGTCCACCGCCTTCAACATGCACCCTACCAGGGACTGAGTCTGAAACCTGGGCCTGTGCCCTGACCAGGAATTGAGCCAGCGGCCTCTCAGGGCATGGGACGCTGCTCAACCAACTGAGCCCAGTGGCCTGGGCATCAGTCTATTTAATTTTAGACATATGGATACCACATATGAAGTGGTATCTCATTGTGGCTTTAATTTGCATTTTCCTAATAATTAATAGTATTGTACATCTTTTCATATGCTTATTAGATATTTATAAATTTTTTAAAAAATATATTTTATTGATTTTTTACAGAGAGGAAGGGGGAGAGATAGTTAGAAAAATCGATGGGAGAGAAACATCGATCAGCCACCTCCTGCACATCTCCCACTGGGGATGTGCCCACAACCCAGGTACATGCCCTTGACCGGAATCGAACCTGGGACCCCTCAGTCCTCAGGCCGATGCCCCATCCACTGAGCCAAACCGGTTTCGGCGATATTTATAAATTTTGTTGTTGTATCAGTTCAAGTCTTGCTTACTTAAAAAATATTGGGTTGCTCTTTTATTATTTTGTTATGGGGGTCTTTTTTAAAAAATATTTTATTGATTTTTTATAGAGAAGGAGGGAGAGGGACAGAGAGTTAGAAACATCGATGAGAGAGATCGATCAGCTGCCTCCTGCACGCCCCCTACTGGGGATGTGCCCGCAACCAAGGTACATGCCCTTGACCGGAATCCAACCTGGGACCCTTCAGTTCGCAGGCCGACGCTCTATCTACTGAGCCAAACCGGTCCGGCTATAGGGGTTCTTTATATATTTTGGATATTTGTCTTTTGTCAGATATATGTATTGTGACTACATGTTAATGGATTGTAAGACAATATTAATAAGATATTAGCTACTGAGAAATTGATTTGTAAATTCAATGCAATGCCAATTAAATACCAGCGGGTTTTTCATACAAATTGACAAGCTGATTTTTAAAAAATGTATTTTTATTGATTTCAGAGAGGAAGGGAGAGGGAGAGATAGATAGAAACATCAATGATGAGAGAGAATCATTGATCACCTGCCACCTACACTCCCCCTACTGGGGATTGAGCCCCCAACCCGGGCATGTGCCCTTGATGGGAATTGAACATGTGACCCTTCTGTCCACAGGCTGACCCTCTATCCAAACTGGCTAGGGCAACATGCTGATTCTAAAATGTATATGGAAATACAAAGAACTTATAATAGTCTAAATAATTTTGAAAAAACTAAAGTTGAAGGACTTATATTACTTGACCATAAGACAACTTTATATAAAGCTACAGAAATCAAGGCAGCATGGCATTAATATATGGACAAATAAACAGGTCAATGGAAAAAACAGACCCTAGAAATATACAAAGCATATATAGTCAATTGGTTTTTAAAAAAGGATGTTGTTTAAAGCAGCCTTTAAGATGGCCCCCAAAGGGGGAGAGATCAACCAAAGGACTTATATGCAAGCATATAGGCCTAACCAATGGACACAGACAACAGGGGGGTGAGGGCCTGAGTGGGGGGGATGGCGGGGTAACGTGGGGATAAGGACACATATGTAATAACTTAATCAATAAAAAAAATTTAAAAAAAAAGATGGCCCCCAATGTCTTCTACCTCCTGGTAATTACATCCTTATGTAATCCCCTCCCCTTGAGTGTGGGCTGACAGAAATGGTAGATGTTACTTCTGGAGTTAGGTTTAAAAAAAACTATGGCCCTGGCTCAGTTGGTTGAGCATCGTCTGGTGCACTGAAAGATTGCTAGCTCGATTCCCAGTCAGTGCACATGCCCAGGTTGCGGGCTCCATCCACTGTCAGGGTGCATGCGGGAGGCAGCTGATAAATGTTACTGTCTCACATCCATGTTTTTCTCTCTCTCTCTCCCCCTCACCCTTCCTCTTTCTCTAAAATCAATGAAAACAAACAAACAAAAAATAATAAAATCAATGAAAACATGTTAAAAATTTAAAGAAAATCCGGTGGCTTATATTTTGGGGGTACTCTTTCTCTCTTGGATGGCCTGCTATTGTTTAAAGAACTCGCTGCCATACTGTAAGGCAGCCCTGTGGAGAGGCCATTGTGGCAAAGGACCAAGGCCTGTCAAGAACCACATGAATGAGCTTGGAAATGAACTTCTACCCCCTTGAATCAAGCCTTCAGATGAGACTACAGCCCTGATCAACAGCTTGACTCAACCTCATGGAAAACCTTTTTCCAGACCACCCAGTTAAACTGTACCCAGATCCCTTAACCACAGGAACTACGAGGTAATAAATATTTGCTGTTTTCAGTTCTAAGTTTTGGGGTAATTTGTTTCAGAGTGATAGATAATTAATACAGGTACCAAGGTAATTCAAAGGGGGAAAAATAGTCTTCCACAAATAGTGTTGGATCAACTTGATACCCTTATGGAAAAAAATTTGACCTCAACTACTACCTTGCACTATACACTGAGGAATATATTAGATCTAAACAGAAAGCTAAAACTATAAAACTTCAAAAGCACAGAAGAGCCCCAGCTGGCTTGGCTCAATGGATAGAGTGTCGGCCTGTGGAATGGAAGGTCACGGGTTCAATTCTGGTCAGGGGCACATGACCAGATTTCAGGCTTGATCCCCAGTGTGGGGCATGCAGGCGGCAGCGATAAACGATTCCCTGTTGTCATTGATGTTTCTTTCTTTCTTTTTTTTTTAAAGAATTGTTTTTTTAAACGTATTTTTATTGATTTCAAAGAGGAAGGAAGAGGGAGAGAGAGACAGAAACATCAATGATGAGAGAGAATCTTTGATTGGCTGCCTTCTGCACGCCCCATATTGGGGATCAAGCCTTGACTGGAATTGAACCTGGGACCCTTCAGTCCACAGGCTGATGCTCTCTCCACTGAGCCAAATAGGCTAGGGCTCATCATTGATGTTTCTACCTCTCCTCCTCTCCCTCCCGCTCTGAAATCAATAAAAATATATATATTTTTTAAAAAAAGTACAGCCCTGACCGGTTTGGCTCAGTGGATAGAGCGTCGGCTTGCGAACTGAAGGGTCCCAGGTTCGATTCCGGTCAAGGGCATGTGCCGTGGTTGTGGGCACATGCCCAGTGGGGGGTGTGCAGGAGGCAGCTGATCAATGTTTCTCTCATCGATGTTTCTGACACTCTGTCCCTCTTCCTTCCTCTCTGTGAAGAATCAATAAAATAATAAAAAAAAAGTACAGAAGAAAATTTTTACAACTTTAAGATGGGCAAAGATTTCTTAGATAAGATAAAATAATCACAAATCATAAAGAAAAGGTCAATAACTTGGACTTTCTCAATGGTTTTATATAGAGGCATGAGGTAATGTGACCTGTATTTCAGAAATATGAGATAGCCTGGCCAGTGTGCATCGACCCATGAACCAGGAGGTCACAGTTCAATTCCCAGTCAGGGCACATGTCCAGGTTTCAGGCCCCATCCCCAGTAGAGGGCTTGCAGGAGGCAGGCGATCAATGATTCTCTCTCATCATTGATGTTTCTATCTCTCCCTCTCCCTTCTTCTCTGAAATCAATAAAAACATATTAAAAAAAATAAATATAAGATAAACCTGGTGGCAGTGTGGAGGATTGATTGGATGGGGAGAGAGACTGGAGACGGAAGCCAGTTAGCAGCCTACTGTAAGAATTGAGTAAAATGCTGACTCAAAGAAGAAAATAAGAGACAGAGATGGAGGGACACACACAGACCCACACAGAGACAGACAGAAACAGGGACAGAGAGAGTCTGACTTCTTAGGGCAAATACCATAGCTAAGATATAGTATAACACTTTTTAAAATTAAAAATAAAAACTTCACCTGGCCACTGTGCTCGGTGGTTGTTCGATTCCTGGTCAGGGCACAGCCTGGTTGCGGGCTCAGTCCCCAGTGTGGGGCATGCAGGAGGCAGCCGATCACTGTCATTATTGATGTTGATATCTCTCTCCCTCTCCCTCTCTGAAATCAATAAAAATACATTTAAAAAATAGTGACTTTCAGGGCCCACAGCGCGGATGAGGCCCGGCAGAGGGAGGAAGAGGAAGATGAGATGTTGGAAGCCATGATTAAGAAAAAGAGTTCCAGAAGGAGGCTGAATCTGAGGGCAGGAAGAAGGGGAAGTTCAAGACCCTGAAGGTGCTGAAGCTGCTGGGAAGTCAGCGTGACACCAAGAGCAAGGCCCCGGGGACAAGAGCTAACAGCGAGGGGACATGCACCCCCACCCCCACTCCCACCCCCCACCCCACCCCTGCCCCCACCCCCACCCCCCACCCCACCCCCGCCCCCACCCCCGCTGGCTCAGCCCTGCCCGGTCTGGTTCTGATGACTCGGATGCTGTGACAGACCCAAGGAGCAAGCAGGGTCCACCTGCCCCTTGTCCTGCCAGCCCTGCTGTGCCGGGCAGCTCCTTGGTCCTTCCCTCTGGGTCACATCCAGACGGGGTTCTTAGCCGTTAAAGCTCGGACCCGAGTGTCCTCCCCACCCCCGAGGTGTGCGAGGTGCGCACCGCCTCCTGCCTCCCGGGTCCTGCCCCTCGGCGGGCAGACAGCAGGGCTGGGCTGCGCCGGCTGCCTCCTCCCGGCCCGGGGTTGGGGGGTTGGGGGGGTGTCTTCCTCGCCGGGCAGGTGGCCGAGGCGGCTTCTCCCCGCTCGGGAGCTCTCCCTGCTGCTCAGGGACCGTGTCCTCTGTCCTCAGCCATGAGGGGCCGGTGGACGGAGCCCCCCTCTGCCTCTCAGTTCTGGGGGGTGCTTCCTCGTTGCCTGCTCTGTAGGAACCGCACAGGACAGCTCAGTGGCAGCTCCCTGACCGACCGAGGGGCCTGCTTCGTGTGGGTGCGAGTCCCGTTCTCTCGCACACGGCAGTCTGAGGCCCCACCGGGCTCACCCGCCCCCCGGAGTGGGGGGCCCCTTCCTGCGTGTGGCCATCAGGCTGTCTCCTCACACTCCTGTTGCTTGTTCTCCCCGGACTGATTCCCCCCGAGGGACTGACGGCCACGCCCCGCTGGGAGGGGCGATGGGACCAGCCCGTTCCCCAGGACTGTGCCGCAGCTCTCGGTGGAAGCACCGCGGCCATCAGCTAGTTCTGGGACGCCCAGGCCCCTTCCCTCAGCGCGCCTCCGGGGGAAGATGGCACTGTATTCACTCCAACAAGAATGGAGACCACCCCATTGCCGTGCCCTGCAGCCTCGGGCGCTGTGCCCTTGGCCAGGTCTGCCTTCCTCCCTGCCTCCGTGTGCCTGGCCTCGCTGGTGGCCCTGGAGGCGTGTCGGGCATCGGCCCTCACTGCCTGCCCTCTGGAGGGAGAGGCGGCTCCCGCCCTGTGCAGCCCTGGCAGTCCCTCCTCATGTGCCTGTTGCCCTGGGGCTGGGTCACCGACTCCAGGGCCTATCAGGGGCCAGGATGCAGGGACCCGGCTGGGGTACCTGAGGGGTGGCTCCGCTGGGCTGCCTCGGTGTCAGGAGACTCTCCGGTGGTGGGGACTACCGTGGGAATGTGCCCAGTGTTGTCAGATCTTTTCATTTTTCAAAAGAGCTAGAAATCCAAAATAAATAAATAAATAAATAAATATTGATTTTCATTGTAACATTTCATTAATCCTGGAATCCATCATATTTTTCCCTTTTCTCTCTCTCTCTCTCTCTCTCTCTCTCTCTCTCTCTCTCTCTCTCACACACACACACACACACACAGAAACACACACACAGAAACACACACACAGAAACACACACACACACAGAAACACACACACAATACTAGTAATCATCGGAGGTAGCCAAGTCCAGTTTCTCCACATCCTTGCCAACACTTATTATTTTCTGTGTTTTTTAAAATTAGTAGCCAAGGCCCTGGCCTGGTATCTCATTTGGTTAGAGCATTGTCCAGATACGCCAAGATTGTGGGTTTGATTCTGGTCAAGGCACATATATGAATCAACCAATAAATGCATAAAAAAGTGGAACAACAAATCAATGTTTCTCTTCCCTCCCTCCCTCCCTCTCTCTTTCTCAAATCAATAAACATTTTTTTAAAAATTAGTTGCCATCCTAAAAGGTGTGAGGTGGTGTCTCATTGTAGTTTTGATGTGCATTTCCCTAATGATTAGTGATGTTGAGCATCTTTTCATGTGCTTATTGGCCACTTGTATATCTTCTCTGGATAAATGTCTATTCAAATCCTTTGTTCATTTTTTAAATTGAGTTTTATTGTTGTTGAGTAGTAGGAGTTTCTTATATATTCTGGATAGTAAAACCTCATCAGACATATGGTTTGCAAATATTTTTTAAAATATATTTTTATTGATTTCAGAGAGGAAGGGAGAGAGAGAAAGAGATAGAAACATCAATGATGAGAGAGAATCATTGATTAGCTGCCTCCTGCATGCTCCCCACTGGGAATCCAGCCTGCAACCTGGTCATGTGCCCTGACTTGGAATTAAACCATGACCTCCTGGTTCATAGGTCAACACTCAATCACTAAGCCATGCCAGTCAGGCTGTAAATATTTTTTTTGTTGACTGTTTTTTATGTGCCAAATACTGTTCAAGATGTTGAGAATACATAGGAGGCCTCTACTCTTGTGAAGTTTACATTCACTTGGGTAGAGGCAGAAGGGAAACAATAAAACAAACAAATAAGGTATTTTGAGATAGTGAGAAGTGTTATAAAAAAAATTAAAACAGCCTGGCCAGTGTGGCTCAGTGGTTGAGCGTCAACTAAAAACCAAGAGGTCGCCAGTTCAATTCCGGGTCAGGGCACATGCCCAGGATGTGGGCTTGATTCCCAACAGGAGCCATGCAGGAGGCGTCTAATCAATGGTGTTCTTCTCTTATCAATGTTTCTATCTCTCTATTTCTCTTCCTTCCTCTCTCTCTAAAAATCAATAAAAACATAAAAAAAGAAAAGAAAACAGGGTGATAAAATATAGATGATTGGTAGATGGAGGGAGTCTCAGCTGAGATCTTTTTCTTAGAAACTGATTTTTGAGCTGATGAGAATCACTGAGAAGGATCCATCCCAGGCTGAGGGCACAATCAGTGTGAAAGAGGGGATGAAAATTGTGATCAAGGATACATAAACCACAAAAGGGCCAGATGAGTAGGGTTCACAGGCCAAGGTAAAGAGTGTGGATTTTATCTTAAGTGTAGGAAACATTGGCCAGTTTCAAGCAGAGGAGTTGTAAATTCTCACTAATATTTTAAAAATGTCACTTTGGCTGATCTGTGAAGAATGGATTACATAGTTGAGGAAGATGAAAAGCAAGGTTCCATTGAATATTCTTTTTTCAGAATTCCAATGAATGTTCTTTTGCACCATCCTCAGGTAGTTGCCCCTCATGCTGCTAGAGTCTCCTATGTTTCTAAATTTGTGTGACAGTAGCATGAAGGTCTTCCTTAATAGAACGGGTTTTGGTCACCTCTAGCAACTTCCTCCATTTCGGTGTCATTCAGTGCTTATTGGCCACTTGTGTGCTAGGTTATGTGTGATAACTGACCATAGCAATTTCAGGGTCTTAAAACAACCTAAGTTATTTCTTTTTTTAAAAAAATATATATTTTATTGATTTTTTACAGAGAGGAAGGGAGAGAGATAGAGAGTTAGAAACATCGATGAGAGAGAAACATCGATTAGCTGCCTCCTGCACATCTCCTACTGGGGATGTGCCCGCAACCCAGGTACATGCCCTTGACCGGAATCGAACCTGGGACCTTTCAGTCCGCAGGCCGACGCTCTATCCGCTGAGCCAAACCGGTTTCGGCAAGTTATTTCTTGCTTATGACATATATTCAGTGCTAGTTGGCTTGGAGTGTCTGCTCTGTCTCATCTATATTATAGGACAAGGGCTGATGGAGTAACCACCGAGCCATTGCTTGTAGCTGTAGCAGAAGGAAAGAGAAAATGGTTGAATTGTGCACTGGCATTAAAATTTCTTCCCAGAAGTGATACATGTCACTTTCAGTCACATTTCATTGCCAAAGCAAGTCATATGGGTCACCCCTAATTTTAAGGGAGTGAGGAAGAGCAGTTATATAATGTTCCTGAAAACTGGGAGAACCAGCAATATTTGAGACCAGCATAAATGTCTATAACCACTTCCAAGTTCATTACTAATACTCTTCAACATTCAGTAAAATATGTCTAAAACTCCCAGACTTTATAACTTCCTACAACGTGTATTTAGATATATTTACTTATATTAAACGAATTATTTCACTTATCCTTACCAAGAACATTCACAGTGTAGGACATTACAAATCTTGTATAGTATATTGTAAGAAGAATATAGATGACAAATTTTATATTCTGAAATCAACTTTAACATGCTATTGTCATTATAATGAAAAACTTATATTTGTAGGGCTTCATAGAGATAAAGGTTGACTAATGCAATGGTAGAAGAAATGGAAAGTAGGGGTGGATTGAAAAGATATTTAAGTATTAGAAGCAACAGAACTTTGTAACCAATTGAATGTGGAAAATAGATGAGAAGGAGCAATTAAGGACAATAGAGGTTTCTTAGGCTGAAAAACTTATTGGAATGATGGTATTACTGTTTAAGGGAATACAGTAGTAGCTGGTGGGGGGCGGTGAAGGAAGAGATAATTAATTTGACTTTGGAAATACTGAATTTCAGATGTGTATGGAAAACTCATTTAGCTAAACCTTCCTGCTGGGGTCCAACCCCAGCAGGTCCAGGGGTCCCCAAAGGTGTGGACGTAGCTGGCGAAGAAGGAATGACACGGAGACAGCGTTCAGTTGATCAGCAGCCTAGCCAGGATCTCTAGCCAGGATCTCCAGCGAAGTTCTGGTTATGATCTCCAGCCAGGTTCTGTGTCCATGTTCTCTTGCTAGGTTCTCCAGGTTCTCCAGCCAGGTTCAGTTACCAGGTTCTAGTCAGGTTCTCTTGCCATGTTCTATCCAGGTTCTGTAGCCAGGTTCTGTCTCTAGGTTCTTTAGCCAGGTTCTCTCGCTAGGTTCTGTCCCCAGGTTCTGTGGCCAGTTTCTGTCCAGGATCTTTTGCCATGTTCTCTCCAGCGAAGTTCTTCTGTCTCTAGGTTCTGTGTAGGTTCTGTGTCTAGGTTCTGTGTGTCCTGTGGTCTTGTTACATCTGTATTTATACCAGATGATTCCAATCCTATCAATCTCTATTCCAAAGGTTAGGGCGTTTCTTATCTCCATTCCAGGGAGTAAAGATTATGTAGCTTAAGCATGATTGTTTGTAGTTAAAGTGATTAATTACCCGCCTGGCACTTAGTTAAGGGGTTTTATTCCCTCCCTAACTTCAGGGGAAAATCCCTACCTGGGGAAACAACCTTTCTCAGAGAGGTGACCTTGGTTAAAACACATAGTGCCAAGAAGGTGAGCAAACATATTAAGAACAGTATGCCATATATGCCAGGTCCCTTGAAACAGCAAGGATGGACCGGCTCCCGGCACCTTCCCTTTGTTAGGAGTTAATGATGAAGCAAGGAGGAAAAGGAACCACTGGAAGGAGACTGGAAAGGGAGCATGTAAAACACTGTTATTTAAGTGAAAGGAAGAGTGAGTTTTGAGGGTTTCTTTATTCTTTTTAAAAAAAATATCTATTTTATTGATTTTTTTTTTTACAGAGAGGAAGGGAGAGGGATAGAGAGTTAGAAACATCGATGAGAGAGAAACATGGATTAGCTGCCTCCTGCACACCCCCTACTGGGGATGTGCCTGCAACCAAGGTACATGCCCTTGACCGGAATCGAACCTGGGACCCTTCAGTCTGCAGGCCGACGCTCTATCCACTGAACCAAACTGGTTAGGGCAAGGGTATCTTTATTCTGAGGCATATAGATATATACTGTTTTAACCTCCCTGAAGTGCCCCCGCCACCCTCTAAGCATCTCTGTATCATCGCTATTTTACTTCAATAATGTCTACAGTTCAGCATTTTAATGTTAACAGGAAAAAAAACTTGAAATGAAGGCAGGAGATAATGTAACAATTTGTACCAACAGATTGGCAACAGTCACCAAGGAGTCTAAAAGAGATCTGCAGGCTAAGAATCTGTTAGTGTACCTCTAGCACTGTCTAGGGGAGAAAGAGAATAGCAGAGAAAAAGGATTCAAGAATCTGCTATATTGGATAGAGAACAGGATGCTGGGTAGAATACAATCTTTGCCACTAAGTAGTATTCATATTTATAGAGTGCCTCCTATTCGCCAGGGACTGTTACAGGTATTCCAAATTTTTTTTAATCTCAGAATCACCATGATAATCCAAAAACTATTATTGGCCCTAATTTATAGTTCAAGGAACTGAGCCTCAAAAAGTTCAAAACCCATTCAAAATGAGAGAACTGCAAGTTCACCCAGATGGGTCTGACTTCAAGGCCTGGGCTCTTTCCACTGTAGTGAATAGAACCCAAACCTAGTTGTGCATCAGTTGCCTGGAGAATATGTTAAAACACATTTTCCAGCTTCCCATTCAAGATGGTCTCACAAGATGGTAATATTAGTACAGTACTTTTCTCTCGGGGCTGTTGTTAGGATTAAAAAATTATATATTTTTTTATTGAGAGGCAATCAATGAGAGAATCACTGATCGGCTGCCTCCTACACGCCCCCTACTGGGAATGGAGCCCGGAACCCAGGCATGTGCCTTAAAGGGGAATCTATCCCTTGGTTCATAGGAGGATGCTCAACCACCGAGCCATGCAGGCCAGGCTGTTAGGATTTCAAACAATAAAGTATATTGAAGTGTTTCATAAATTTTAAGTTGAACATAGATATAGTTTTATTACGTGATCATCTAATTCCCTTTCTTTTATTTTTGTATAATTTTTATTTACTATATTTTAATTGAGGTAACATTGGTTAGTAACATTATAGAATTTTAAAGTGTACATTATAATTCAATATCTGTATAGTATGTATACATCTAAACTAGATTTCATTTGCTACCATACATTTGACCCCCTTTTATACACTTTGCCCTTGCTATACCCCCCTTTCCCCTCCTGCTCTGTTAACTATCAATCTGTTGCCTGTATCTATGAGTTTTGTTTGTTCATTTGTTTCTTTTTTGTTTTATATTCCACATATAAATGAAGTCATATGTTTTTTGTCTTTTTTCATCTGACTTATTCACTTAGCATAATATCCTCAAGGTCCATCCATGTTGTGGTAAATGGCAATATTTCATCTTTTTTTTCTTAAATTTTTATTTACTTATTGATTATTTATTTATTTATTTATTTTTAAATATATTTTTTATTGATTTAAGAGAGGAAAGGAGAGGGAGAGATAGAAACATCAATGATGAGAAAGAATCATTGATCAGCTGCCTCCTGCATACCCCCAATTGGGGATTGAGCCCGCAACCTGGGCATGTGCTCTTGACCGGAATCGGACCCAGGACCCTTCAGTCCCCTGGAGATGTTCTAACCACTGGCCAGGACTACATATACATCTTCTTTATCCAGTCATCCCTTGATGGACACTTGGGTTTCTTCCATATCTGGGCTATTGTAAATATTTTTGCAATGAACATAATGGGTGCATATAGCTTTTCAAATTAGTGTTTTCATATTCTTTCGATAAAACCCGGAAGCCTAATTCCCTTTGTTTTGATTTTCTAGTCAGTAAGTAATTTTCTGATAATTAGGCTTATCAAGTACCTTGAAACCAGAAAAGGGGGCCCAAAATTATATGTTTCAGTTTGGTAACCATGTTATAAACTAATGTATTTAATTTTTTGTTTATAAATCATTGCTCTTATGAATCCCCAAGCTTAATCATTCCTTTATGAACTGAAAAAACAAAGTTCTGAAATCAGCAAAGCTGAGGAATGGAGTTCAAAGCAGAAGAGGTATACATTATTTTAATTGGGGCCTTCATGGGAGTAGAATATTAAGTTTTGACGGGAAGGTCGGCTTGTGAATAGGTTACAAACTTAACTCGTTTTGATGTAAGACCATCTTTTCTTAGTGACAGTAGATGGTGTTTTTCTTGGTTCCAATATACCATAGCTAATATTAGCTTGAGCCAGAAAATGTAATAGGGCTACATCTGTAGTCGTTTTAAAATGTCTCCTGCTCCTCCCCATTTCCCCCCTCATTTTCCCCAACAAGAAGAGTAAGTTTGTTGTGTTTTAGAGAATTAGGAAGAGTATTTAAGCCAGCGGTTCTCAACCTGTGGGTCGACACCCCTTTGGGGGTTGAACAACCCTTTCACAGGGGTCGCCTAAGACCATCGGAAAACACATATATAATTACATATTGTTTTTGTGATTAATCACTATGCTTTAATTATGTTCAATTTGTAACAATGAAAATACATCCTGCATATCAGATATTTACATGACGATTCATAACAGTAGCAAAATTACAGTTATGAAGTAGCAACGAAAATAATTTTATGGTTGGGGGTCACCACAACATGAGGAACTGTATTAAAGGGTTGCGGCATTAGGAAGGTTGAGAACCACTGATTTAAGCCAAACTGATGACAACTAGGAGGAACAAGATCGCAAATGCTTTTTCCAAGAAAGGTCTGGTCTTCTGCCCCAAGAGAAATTATAGGTATTATTTCCTCTCCCAGGAGGGGTTTGACGTTGTAGGTAAATTAGCATTGTTTTCCACTGACCGTGAAAGGCTGGTAGTTTACTTGTAGGCTACCCTTGCTGTGTGTTTTTTTTTCCTTTTCTTTTTTAATCCGCACCCCAGCTCTAGCCAGTTTGGCTCCATGGACAGAGCGTCAGCCTGCGGACTGAAGGGTCCCAGGTTCGACTCCGGTTAAGGGCACATGCCCGGGTGGTGGGCTTGATACCCAGTGGGGGACGTGCAGGAGGCAGCTGGTCAATGATTGTCTTTCATCGTTGATGTTTCTCTCTCTCCCTTTCCCTTCCTCTCTGAATCAATAATAAAAAAAATTTTAATCCTCACCCCAGGACACGTATTTATTGATTTGATAAAGAGAGGAAGGGAGAGGGGGAGAGAAACATCCGTAGCCGGGGTTCGAACCCGCAACTTCGGCGTACGTCCCGGCTGGGAATCCAATCCGCGACCCTTCCGCGTAAGGGGACGACTCTCCAAGTGAGCCACACCTGGCAGGACCCCTAGCTGTTTTTTTGTTTTTGTTTTTGCAATAGTCACAAAGGCACTCAGCAGGCACTAACTAAATGCATGCTCCTTGAAGAAAGCCGTTAAGCGTTTCCCAAGACCACACCGATCAAACAAGTGGGGGGAGGGGGACTGGAAGTGCCCATTATATCCAGTACCACTCCCACAACTGCTCACACCGCCTAATTCCGAGCCCAAGGACCGGCTTTCAAGGATACTTGGAAGGAATGCCCGCGAGGTGAGAGCCAGGAAATCGGGAGAGGTGCCTTTCCCGGCATGCTCTGCAGCACACCGAGGGGCGCCAGACGTATCCCGGCGTGCACCGGGGAGCGCCCAAGGGCGATGGTTCTCGGCTCCTGGAGGGGCACGCGAAGTTAACCCGGTAGGTGTGAGCTTCCTTCGTTTTGAGACCCTGCTTTCCGGTTTGCACTTAACGGATACAACCCCGTAGCGGCAGAAACGGAGGTCCTCTCACTGGCCTCCCTTTCCGCGTGCGAACGACTTTCGGCGCCTCTTCGAGCTCCGTGCCAGGTGATTAGCGGTTAGGGGCCGGCCTGAGCGGAGCACGTGATCAAAGCTGGCAGCCAATGACGAGTCGGGGGTCCGGCAGCGCGAGGATTCCCGGACCCGTGAGCGGAGCGGCGCGTGGGCCCGCGGCGGTCGGCCCCGGCAGGTATGCGCAGGCGCCCTGGTTGCCACGCGCGCTGTCTTTCCCCACGCGCCCAGTGGCGTGGACTTGGCGCGAGGTGTTAAGCGTCTGTTCGGGGTTTTTTTGTGGGGTAAAGGGAAAGGAGAGGGTTGGGGGGCAATGGCGTCACGTGGACGCGACAGCCAATCTCCGGCCGAGGCGCACCCACGGCTTTCCCCGGCGCCCCGGGGTGCGACGTGCTCAGTGAGGTTCGGCTCAGCCCTGACGGCCCGAGCTCTCTTTCGAAGCGCGTGTGCGGTCTGTGAAATCTGGCCGCGGGCTTTCGCGGCGGCCAACACCCCTGTGAGCACGGACGACAAGTTCTCGGCAAAATGGCTGCTGGAAAGAATCGCCGAGCAGGGGGAGCGCTGGGGCCGCGTGAAGGTCACATGACGAGGTTGGCAGCGCGTGCTGCTGGCGCGGGGAAGGGGGTGGCGGGGCGCGGGGAGAGGGAAGAGGCGGAACCCGTCACGTGCCGTCGACTGCGGCGCCCTGTGGTTTCTCGGCGCCTCCGCCGCGGCGGGACTGTGTGCTTTTACTCCTCCCCCTCGAAGCGTGTCAAGCCTGGCGGAGACCCTGCGCCGTGTGGTGGAATAAGCGCGGTCCGGGGATTAGAGACCGGGAGGCTAAACCTTGGCTGCCGTGGTAATTGGCTAGTCATGTTGCCACTCGTGGTCTCCGTTTTCTCATTTATATTTTAGCTCTGCATAGATTATTTTGTAAAGGTCCTTCGTATGGTATATGACCTCCGCCTAATTCCAATGTCATGCAGATGACGAAGGAATTAACAGTGAGCAGACTATTCATAATTATGAGCCAATGCCATCTCCCCACAAGAAGAAACCCACAACAGCCCCCTCCCCCAACATTACAGTGATGTAGGAAACTTGGTGGAGGTAATTGGTTATTATATTCCAGCATGTCTGTCCATACTATCACTAGCATTTATACTCTAACTGCCCACTTTCTTCTTTAAAAACGATTCTTTTAGACATCTAGTTCCTCTGTGTTTCCTGGAAAGGAATCAAGATTAATGTTGTTAATAACTGTGGAGATGGGGAAACACAAGGACTTAGAAGGGACTTGCTAATGGCCGTTCACTACCCCTAGCTCCAGTTCTTCATTTTACCAAAGGTCAAGGCCTTGAGTAAAATGAATACATTATGCATTTTTCATATCCCTCCTTAGGTTTTATGCTACCCTTTGATGTATCTTAAAGAGGTTTTGAATTTTTTGGGAGCACAAATCTGGAAAACATTTATTGAATAATCATAATAGTTTTCACTTTTTAATTTTTATTTTTTTAGTTTTCACTTAAAATATTTTTTTATTGATTTCAGAGAGGAAGGGAGAGGGAGATGGAAACATCAATGATGAGAGAGAATCATTGATCAGCTGCCTTTACAGTCAAGATTGGAAAACAACCCTTTTTTTTTACAGAGAGGAAGGGAGAGGGATATAGAGTTAGAAACATCGATCACCTCCCTCCTGCACACCTCCTACTGGGGATGTGCCCACAACCAAGGTACATGCCCTTGACCGGAATCGAACCTGGGACCCTTCAGTCTGCAGGCCAATGCTCTGTCCACTGAGCCAAACCAGTTACGGTGACCCATTTTTTAAAGTAGTAAATTTCTGACTTCACATTTCATATTTAAATATTAATTCACCTGGATTTTGTTTTATTTACATTTTAAGGTACAGTCCCTGTATTTTTTCAAATGGTTAGCTGACCTATAAAAATAAAAATAGCTCTAACCGGTTTGGCTCAGTGGATAGAGCATCAGCCTGCGGACTGAAGGGTCCCAGGCTCGATTCCGGTCAAGGGCATGTGCCTTGGTTGCGGGCACATCCCCAGTGGGGGGTGTGCAGGAGGCAGCTGATGGATGTTTCTCTCTCATCGATGTTTCTAACTCTCTATCCTTCTCCCTTCCTCTCTGTAAAAAAACCAATAAAATATATTTAAAAAAAAGAATTAAAAAAAATAAAAAATAAAAATAAATGGAGTAAATGAAAAAGAAAGAAAATGTTAAATTTCTCTTACAAGTTAGTAGAAATAAAGAAAACTTGTTACGTGAAAAAAAATTGTTCCAATATAATTTTGAAATTATTTCTCAACTACTATGAAACACCACTTTTCTAGTAGTAAATAGCCTTATATAGCCCTGGCCAGTGTGGTTCAGTTGGTTGAGCTTCGTCCTGGATACCAGAGGGTCACGAGTTTGATTGGGTGCCTCAGGGAGGCAATCAATCAGCAATGTATCTCTTTCTCCCCTCCCTCCCTTTCCTACCCCTTATCTCTCAAATAAAAATATTTTTTTAAGTAGTCTTTATATTTCTAAATTTATTATCTGTTCCACTGCTCTGTCTCCTCCAGAGTTACTACTTAATCACAGCTTTATTTGTATATTCACTAGTGTAACTCCCTCCCTCACTTCTTTTCCAAAAATTTTCCTACTTCACAGTTTTGTTCCTCCAAATGAACTTTAGATTCATTTTGTCAAGTTTTCAAAAGGAATGCTGGTTGGAATTCTGTAAAATTATCAGCCATATGACCTTATGCAAATGACTTAATCTCTCTGTTGCTATTTCCCTCATTGGTAAATAGAGAAAATAGTACTTACCTCACAAGTTTGGTATGAGAACTAAATGAATTAAGACATATATAGGGGACTCTTTCCCCCTCCCCATGTGGGAGTCTGTGCTGTGAGATTCTTTCCCCTTCCCCACGTGGGTATCTGTACTTGTTCTTCAGTAAATTTCCACCTTTGCTAAAAAAAAAAAGACATATGTAGGTAAAGTACTATGCTAGAGCCCTAGCTGGTTTGGCTCAGTGGATAAGCGTTGGCCTGCGGACTGAAGGGTCCTGGGTTCGATTCTGGTCAAGGGCACATGCCCGGGTTGCGGGTTCTATTCCCAGTAGGGACAGGCTGGGTCCCTAGTAGAGGTGGGCTTGATCCCCTTTATAAATAAGATAGATTAGGGGGTGTGCAGAAGGCAGCCGATAGATGGTGTTTCTTTCTCATTGATGTTTCTATCTATCCCCCTCCCTTCCTCTCTAAAAATCTATACAAACATATAAAAAAAACCCCAATAGTGAAGTGTAGAATGGTATACATCAAATGTGAACTACCAGTGATTTTGAGTGGAAGGATTTTTGGATGAATTAATTTTTAATTTTTGGATGAATTTAAATAAAGAAAATAAACTTTATTTTTTAGAACAGTTCAGATTTATAGAAAAATTGCAAAAATGTTATAGTTTCCATATACCCAACACCCAGTTTTCCCTATTAATAATGTTATGTTAGCATGTATATGTGTCAACTTTTAGTAATCCTGTCCCCTTGAGATCCTCTTAGCTATGATAGTTTCTTAGATTTTCCTTGATTTTGATAGTTTTGAGGAATACTGGCCAGGTATTTTGTAGAGTGTCCCTCAGTTGGGATTTGATGTTTTTCTCATGATTAGACTGGGGTTAGAGTACCTACTATCAACATGTCACTCTTGATTTTGACCTTGATCATCTGCCTCAATTTGATTTTTAAATGTTTGCTTTTCTATAGTTTCTAGTTTTTAATAATTGGTGTTAACTTAAAATATAAAAAGTATTGTAATATTCTGGGTATGTCTGTCCATCCTTTATCAATAGCTTTTATAATAAGCAGTATATTGATAAGCCTGATAACATAAAGGATAATGGAAGTTATAGTCAAAGAAAAACAACTGACCAAGTTGCTGGAAGGGCTAATTATAGAAAGGAATTAAAGGCATTAGTGTCGTATAGCTTATTTTAATAGTCTTTTAAAAAATATATTGATATTTTTATTGATATCAGAGAGGAAGAGAGAGAGAGAAAAAAAAAAAGAGAATCTTTGCCTCCTGCGTGCCCCACACCGGGGATCAAGCCAGCAACCTGGGCATGTGCCCTGACCAGGAATTGAACCGTGACTTCCTGGTTCCTAGGTCAATGCTCAACCACTGAGCCACACCAGCTGGGCTGTTTTAATAGTCTTTAAAGTGTTTTAGAACTCTGTTCTAGGAAGAACAGCCTGGTAATCATGAATTAGATCTAAATTCAAAGGTGTGGAAGGAATTATTCAATTATGCATAACAGAATGAGAATATAAATAAGATAGACTAATTAGGTTAATTAGTTCATTCAAAAATCTAGTAATTAATGAGCCCTACTGTATGCCAGGTATTACACCAGATCTAGGGATTGAGCAGTGAATAAGATAGTCTCTACTCTTTTGGAATTTATATTCTAATGAATAGACAATAAGCTAATAAATATGATTTCAGATATTGTCAAAGTGCTGTGAAGAAAATAGCACAAGTGGTGGTGGTGGGTTTGGTGGTTCTTTTAGATAGGTTGTTAGGTAAGGCTTCTCAAAGGTAACATTTGAGGATAAAGAGATCCGAGTGGTAAGGAGGGAGCCACACTAATATGTGGACCACTTCAAGCAGTGGGAATTCTAATGCAAAAATTCAGGGGTGAAAATTAGTTTGGGATTTTCAAGGAAGTGCAAGAAGGCTAGTGTGCTAGAGTGTGGAAATTGTTGGGGTATTAATTGGTGGGGGTGGTGGGGACATGATATTGGGAAGTTGGTGGGTCTCAGATGGTGTAGAGCCTTGCAGACCAGAAAGGCACTTGTTTTTTAAGTGTGATTGAACAGTTTTATGAAGAAAAATAATAAAGCACTGGCCAGTGTTTCTCAGTGGTTACTGTTGCCCTTGCATCAAAGGGTCGCAGGTTCAATCCTGGCTCCTGTCTGGGCGAGTTTGGGAGGCAACCAGTCGATGTGTTTCTCTCATATGGATGCTTCTCTCTCTTTTTCTCTCCCCTACTTCTCCCCCCTCTTCTCCAGCCTCCCTTCCTCCTCCCTTCCACTCTCTCTAACAATGCAAAAAATAACCTCCGGTGAGGATTAACAGAAAACTAAGAAAAAAAAATGATACAATCTAACTGATGTTTTAAAAGATCATTGACTGCTTTATAAGCAAGAGGGCTGCAGGAGACCATTTAGGAAGTTGTTGGAATGATATGAAATATGGTGGCTTAGACAGGGGAGCAAAGATGGAGGGGGTCAGATTCAGAGTACATTTTGAAGGTAGAATGTGCAGATAGATTAGTTGCGGGAAGGTAAGAGAAAGAGGAATCAAAGATGATTTCAACATTTTTAACTAGGGAAACTGGTGCCATGTAAACAGAGATGGAAAATTGGAAGGAGCTAGTCTGGGGTTTAAAATAAAGAGTTTAGTCCGATATGTTGAGTTTGAGATGCTCACTAGATATTCAGAAATAGCCATTGTGTAGGGAGTTGACTGTTCAAGTTTGGAGCCCAGAGTCAGAGTCATGGCTGTGCATATACATTTGGGATGTCATCAGTATATAGATGGTCTTGAGATGCAGTTGAAAGCAAGGACAGAGGAATAGGTTACATGTAGATTTCTTTTGTTTCTGCATCAGCACAGTCAATATGGTGTAATCTATACTAATAAAAGACTAGGTCGGTGGTCGGCAAACTGCGGCTCGCAAGCCACATGTGGCTTTTTGGCCCCTTGAGTGTGGATCTTCCTAAGCCTTAGGAATACCCTAATTAAGTTAATAACAATGTACCTACCTATATAGTTTAAGTTTAAAAACTTTGGCTCTCAAAAGAAATTTTAATCGTTGTACTGTTGATATTTGGCTCTGTTGACTAATGAGTTTGCCGACCACTGGCCTAGGTGGTCCTCGCACCCTTGTGTGACGCCCTCATGTCATCACAAGATGGCTGCCACAAAATGGCCGGCAAGGGTAGGCAATTGTGGGTGATCAGGCTGGCAGGGGAGGGCAGTTGGGGGCAACTGCGCCTACAGGGGAGAGCAGTTGGGGGTGACCAGGTCGGCTGGGGAGGGCAGTTGGGGGGTCTGGGCCTGCAGGGGAGTGCAGTTGGGAGTGATCAGGCTGGCAGGGGAGGGCAGTTGGTGATGATCAGGCCGGCAGGGGAGCACTTGGGTGTCAGTCAGGCCGGCAGGGGAGTGGTTAGGGGGCTATCAGGCTGGCAGGTGAGCAGTTAGGAGCCAGCAGTCCTGGATTGTGAGAGGGATCCCAGATTGGAGAGGGTGCAGGCCGGCTGAGGTACACGTGGTTAGGCCAGTGATGGCGAACCTATGACACGCGTGTCAGAGGTGACACGCAAACTCATTTTTTTGGTTGATTTTTCTTTGTTAAATGGCATTTAAATATATAAAATAACTATCAAAAATATAAATCTTTGTTTTACTATGGTTGCAAATATCAAAACATTTCTATATGTGACACGGCACCAGAGTTAAGTTAGGGTTTTTCAAAATACTGACATGCCGAGCTCAAAAGGTTCGCCATCACTGACCTAGGTTCTTCCTATTATGTGAACTGATTCTTCAGGTTTTTGTCACTGTATTGCTTGAAGATTACCACTTACTCTCCATTACCTCGGGGCATAAACTACAAATTTCATAGCTTAGCATACCAAACCCATCACGGTCTGACTCTACCCTACCTTTTTCCTTTTTTCCTCTCTCCTCTTTAACAATCCTGCCATGCCCAATGTGCTTTATCCAGTAGCCCTCTGTTTACCTATAATACTCTTTTCCCCCCTCTTTACAAAAAAAATCTATTTTTATTGATTTCAGAGAGGAAGGGGAGAGATAGAAACATCAATGATGAGAGAGAATCATTGATTGGCTGCTTCCTGCACACACCACTGAGGATTGAGCAGGCAATCTGGACATGTGCCCTGACTGGAATTGAACTGTGACCTCCTGTGACGCTCAACCACTGAGCCACTCCTGTTGGGTGCCTTTCTCCTCTTTGCCTCAAACCCCTACTGAGTCTTCAATGTCCAGCTTAAATTTGCTATGTAATTTCCCTAGATTTCCACAGATAGAAGTTGGCTCCTCACTGCATGGTACTTCTTCTAGCTCTATTGTTTTGTACTTTATAGCAGTATAGAATCAGTTGATATTTTCACTTTTTTTTTGTTATTCATTTGTTTCCCCAGTACTTGGCATGTGGTAGATACTCAATCATAACGCTTTGAAAAAGTTTAGAAGTTTTGTTTTGGTAAAAGAGAGTAAATAATTAAAACCAGATCTTAAAGTACACAATCAATATGGATCATTAGCTGAAATTTTTAGGATCTTTTTTTATGGTGAGTTTTTGGTTTTAATGATATTCATTGTGATGAAATTTAGCCAGCACAAAGTTGTTTTTAAAAAAAGTTTTTTATTAATTTCAGAGAGGAAGGGAGAGAGAGAGAAACATCAATGGTGAGAGAGAATCATTGATTGCTGCCTCCTGCAGACCCCCTCCTGGGGATCGAGCCCTCAACCCGACCATGTGCCCTGACTGGGAATTGAACCCAGGACCTTTCAGCCCACAGGCTGACCCTCTATCGACTGAGCCAAACCGGCCAGGGTGCCAGTGCAAAGTTTAATGAAGTGATATCAATTAGGAGTTTTAGTTCAGAGACATTTTAGGAATGTTCTAATCTCTAGGACTGGATAATGCTTATTCTTTGGAGGCAAGCTATTATATTCTTTCTTCACTTGCCCACTTTCCCGCCCACCTTCTCAGTAGTCAGAAATTCTATTTTAACATTATATGTGTACTTTGAGCTCTTTGCTGGAGAAGAAACCTAGTGTAATAAGTTCAGTGGAATCAGCAGTACTCTCCCCAGGAATGTCCATTAAACTGTTGCATAGAGGGAGGTTTAATTGTGTGAATTGTAGGTGTGAGAGTTTCAGTCTGTGAGTTCTAAGTAGGGTTAGTTATTTTGTCATTCCATCATAAGCATGTATTGAGCACCTACCGTATATGGGCATTATATGAGATGCTGTGGGGGACATACAAAAGAAATAAAAGACATGGTTCCCTGCACATGAATCCCTGACAGTTTAGTTGAGGAACTAAAACATAACATTAGCAAGGAATGTAATCTTAGCAAGCAAATGTATTAATAAGTGAAAAGTATTGTGGTATAAATTAAGGACTTTGCATTTCTTAAGCCCATAATTATAGTCTCTGTTATGTACCATCTTATCTCAACATTTTGACTTGACCTGCAAGTTCTGCAATTTCTCCTATCCTTTAACATACATAGTTTCAATAAGATATTGATTTGGCTTTTTGTTTGATGTGATGAAAGCCCTGCCAGTACATTGCATTCAGACATTTTATTCTTCCACATCAATAAAGCAAATACATAAGGTAGAATGTCACTTATCCCTTATAAGTGTGACAGAGACATACTTTCATAGTTTTTTATGTGTAGCTTTTCTTAGACATATTTTCTCCTACCTAAGGTTAGGGGGAGGAGAGTATAGAACCTAGAGAACAAATTATGTGTGTGTGTGAGTGTGTGTGTGTGTGTGTATGAATATGAGTTTAAAAGTACAGTTGACTTTTTATTTGTTGATTGATTTTAGAGAGAGGGAGATTGATTTGTTTTTCGACTTATTTGTGCATTCATTGGCTGATTCTTTTTTTTATATATTTAAAATCTTTATTGTTGAGAGTATACGGATGTCTCCTTTTCCCCCCACATTACCCCCGCCCCGTCCCAGGCCTTCATTACCCTATTGTCTGTGTCCATAGGTAATGCATATCTATATATATAAAACCCTAATATGCAAATAGACCGAACAGCGGAACAATCGAACAATCGGTTGCTATGACGTGCGCTGATCACCAGGGGGTGTGCGCAGAACATGGTGGGCATTGGCAGTAGGCAGCAGAGCGCGGAACATGGTGGGCATCGGCCACATCAGGATGGTGGAGCAGGTGAGCAGGGGTGCCAGACCAAGGCGGGGTGCTGGTTGCTGTTATCGGGGCGAGCCTCTGGTGGTTACAGGAAATTCTTTGCTCCTGCATGCCAGCCCCTGCTCGCACCTCTGCCAGCGCTGGAGCCACTGCTCACACCTGCTGCCAGTGCTGTCCACCTCTCCCTGCTCCTGAGGGGCGATTGAGGTTGGCAGCTGCCTCTTGCACCCACTGCTGGTGATGGCCATGCTCCCACCCGCTGCCGGTCCTAGAGCTGCCACTTCCACCCACCACTGGCTCCAGCCTGCTCACATATGCAGCTGGTGCCAGAGCTGGAGCCGATGTTTGAGCCGATGTTTGCATCCGTGGCTGGCACCCAGTGCTGGGTCCTGATCGCTTGGCGCCATCAGCGGGTGCAAGCAGTGGCTGCCAGCCCCTATCGGCCCTGAGGGCTTCTCCACCTCCCCCTGCTCCTGAGGGGCGATTGGGGCAGCAGCTGTCGCTTGCACCTGCTACTGGTGCTAGCGCCAATTCACGCCTTCAGCGGGTGTGAGCCAGACTGGTGCCGTCAGCACATGGGAGCGGCGGCAGTGGAGGCAGGGCTGCTGGCAGATCGGGGACCAGGGGCTGTGGTGGGAGGGGCCAGGCGGGGGCCCGGAGGATGGGCTGAGACCCACCCCTGTGCCCACCGCAGCCTCACAGCCCACAGATCCATTCAAGGTGAACAAATTCGTGCACTGGGCCCCTACTATGCATATAAGATCTTTGGTTAATCGCTTCTCCTATACCTCCCTCCCCCTTCCCTCTGAGATTTGTCAGTCTTTTCCATGTTTCCATGCCTCCGATTCTATTTTATTCATCAGTTTATTTTGTTCATTGTATTTCTTGTTTATTTTGATTTTTAGATTCAATTGTTGATAGATATGTACTTATTGCCATTTAATTGTTCATATTTTTTATCTTTTTTCCCCCCTTCCTTTTCTTCTTCTTCTTAAAGAATACCCTTCAACATTTCATGTAATACAGGTTTGGTGGTGGTGAACTCCTTTAGCTTTTTCTTGTTTGTGAAGTTCTGTATCTGACCTTCAATTTTAAATGATAGCTTTGCTGGGTAGAGTAATCTTGGTTGTAGGTCCTTGATTTTTATCACTTTGAATATTTCTTGCCACTCCCTTCTGACCTGCAAAATTTCTGTTGAAAAAACAGCTGACAGTCGTATGGATGCTCCCTTGTAGGTGTGGGGAAGTAGGTACTCTCATACATTAAGTGTAGAAAGATACATTGGCGTATTAGGTGTGTAGTTTGACAACATTTATCAAATTTTAAAAGCACATTTAAAATAGCAATTTCACTTTTTGGTATCTATCATTTCTAAAAATATTAACATTTACACAAGAAATATAAACAGTTCCTCCCCATTTGTCCCTAGGTTCCCCAAAGCTACCCACCCACGCCCTCCCAGGGTGCTGGAGCTCAGAGGAAGCAGGACATGTTTATTCATGTGTGGCCCCTTTAAGATGAACACCTGGGACTCCAGTAGCCTCCAGCCACAATCCCTGCTAGTTTTTACAGCCTGAGTTACGGGATCTTCTCTTCCCAGTTCTGGAACCCTGGTTTGGGGGTTTGGTGTGGGGCTGAGACCCCCTGCTTCTCACTGGAGGCCTTGGAGATTCTACTGTGGATTAAAAACACACCAACGTGGTTGTTGGACCAGCCTGTTCTATGCCTCTGCCTCTCCTACTAGTCTCTATGTGCGTTCTTCTTTACTTCTGTAGTTGTAGGATTTCCATTTAGCCAGATTCCAGGTGCTTCTGAATGATGGTTCTGTATTTCAGTTGTAATTTGATGTGGTATGGGAGATGGTGAATACAGGTGTTTACTACATTGCCATCTTGGTTCTCCCATTGGTTGATTCTTGTATGTGCCCTGACCTGGGATGGAATAATCTTGGTGTATTGGGAAGATGTACTAACCAACTGAGCTACCCATCCAGGGTAGTACAGTTGACTCTTTAAAAAAAGTAAAAAAAAAAAAAATTTATTGATTGGGTAGAGTAATTACTGATTTTTTACAGAGAGGAAGGGAGAGGGACAGAGAGTTAGAAACATCGATAAGAGAGAAACATTGATCAGCTGCCTCCTGCATGCCCCCCACCAGGGATGTGCCCGCAACCAAGGTACGTGTCCCTGACCGGAATTGAACCTGGGACCCCCCCCCAGTCTGCAGGCCGACGCTCTATCCACTGAGCCAAACCGGTTCGGGCTACAGTTGACTCTTGAACAACATGGTGGGTAGGGGCGCTGACACAGTAAAAAATTCACAAAAATCCACATATAATTTTTGACTCCTCCAAAATTTAACTAATAGCCTATTGTTGACCAGAAGACTTACCGATAACCTAAATAGTTGATTAACACATATTATGTATATTTACTATGTATTGTATTCTTAAAATAGTTAGAGCAGGGGTCCTCAAACTACGGCCCGCGGGCCACATGCAAATACAAATATTGTATTTGTTCCCATTTTGTTTTTTTACTTCAAAATAAGATATGTGCAGTGTGCATAGGAATTTGTTTATAGTTTTTTTTAAACTATAGTCCGGCCCTCCAACGGTCTGAGGGACAGTGAACTGGCCCCCTGTTTAAAAAGTTTGAGGACCCCTGAGTTAGGGAAAAGAAAATATTATTAGGAAAATGATAAGAGAAAATACATTTATAGTACTGTATGCATTTATTGAAAAAAACTATATATGCAAATAGACCGAATGGCGGAACAACTGAACAACTGGTTGCTATGATATACGCTGACCACCAGGGGATGCATGTGGAACATGGCGGGCGTTGGCAGCAGGTAGCAGAGTGCAGAACATGGCAGGTGTCGGCCATGGTGGGATGGTGGGATGGTGGAGCAGGTACTCTTTTTTTATGTTTTTTTAAAAATATATTTTTATTATTTTCAGAGAGATCCTTGGTGGGGATTGAGCCCACAACCTGGGCATGTGTCCTGACCGAGAATCCAACTGTGTCCTCCTGGTTCATAGGTCCTCGCTTAACCACTGAGCTATGCCAGTAGGGCTATTCTGATTTCTTCCTTTTTTTTTGAAAATTAAAAATATATTTTTTATTGATTTCAGAGGAAAGGAGAGGGAGAGAGAGAGAGAAATATCAGTGACGAGAGAGAATCATTGATCGGCTGCCTCCTGCACACCCCCTACTGGGGGATTGAGCCTGCAACCCGGCCATGTGCCCTTGACTGGAATCGAACTCGGGACTCTTTAGTCCGCAGGCCAATGCTCTATCCACTGAGCCACACAGGCTAGGGCAGTACAATCCTATCTAATAAAAGAGAAACATGGTAATTAGCGTACGACTGCTACCCTTCCCATTGGCTAATCAGGGTGATATGCAAATTAACTGCCAGCCAAGATGGCGGCCGGCAGCCAGGCAGCTGGAAGCGAACATGAGGCTTGCTTGCTTCAGTGACGGAGGAAACCAACGTTCCTCGCCTGCCGCTGCCGGCTTCTGAGCTGCAACTCTAAGCAACTATGTTACAAATATAGAAGCTAAACAAAACCCCAGAAACCTGCTTTATTCGGCCCGGGCTTCAGCCAGCAGGATCGCAACATTGTTTCAAATACAGAAGGTGAACAAAGGCCAGAAACCTGCTTTCAGCAGCTGAGGCCTAAGGGCTGGAGCCAAGCCTCAGAGCTAAAGCTGGCCCAGAATAAAAAGAAAAAGAAAAAAAGGAACGGTTGGGAGCTTCAGTCACCCGCCAGCCTGAAAACAGCCCTCAGCCCCTCACCCAGGCTGGCCAGGCACCCCAGTGGGGACCCCAACCCTGATCCAGGACACCCTTCAGGGCAAACCAGCCGGCACCCACCCATGCACCAGGCCTCTATCCTATATAGTAAAAGGGTAATATGCCTCCCAGCACCGGGATCAGCGTAGCCGTGAGGCCTCCCGGCACCGGGATCAGCGTGACAGGGGGCAGCGCCCCAACTCCCTGATTGCCCTGCGGCTCTGTGTGTGACAGGCTGCGGTGCCCCAACCCCCTGATCGGCCTTGCTCTGTGTGTGACAGTGTCCGGCGCCCCAACCCCCTGATCGGCCCTGCTCTGTGACAGGGTGCAGCGCCCCAACGCCCCCCCCCCCCACGGGCCCTGCTCTGTGTGTGACGGGGTAGAGCCATAACCTCCCCATCGGCCCTGCCCTGAGTGTGACAGGGTGCGGCGCCCCAACCCCCTGATCCGCCCTGCTCTGTGTGTGACAGGAGGCAGTGCCCCAACTCCCCTATCGGCCCTACTCTGTGAGTGACAGGGGGGAGCTCCCCAACCCCCTGATCGGCCCTGCTCTGTGCGTGACAGGGGGGAGCTCCCCAACCCCCTGATTGGCCCTGCTCTGTGCATGACAGAGGGTGGTGCCGCAACCTGCCCATCGACCCTGCCTTGAGTGTGACAGGGGGCGGTGCCCCAACCCCCCAATCAGCCCTACCCTGAGCGTGACTGAGGGTGGCATCGCACCCTCCCGATCCGCCCTGCTCTGTGCATGACAGGGGCGGCGCCCCAACTCCCCAATCAGCCCTGCTCTGAGCCCGACCAGGGGCTGCACCTAGGGATTGGGCGTGCCCTCTGCCACCCGGGAGCGGGCCTAAGCCAGCAAGTCGTTATCTCCCCTCCCGAGGGGTCCCAGACTGCGAGAGGGCACAGGCCGGGCTGAGGGACCCCCCTTCCCCCCGAGTGCACAAATTTTTGTGCACCGGGCCTCTAGTCTATATATATAAAAGCCTAAGCGACCTGCTGACTGGCCGGTATCTATGATGTGCACTGACCATCAGGGGGCAGATGCTCAACACAGGAGCGGAAACCATAGACATGGAAACATGGAACAGATGAATCCCCCTTGGGGGATGTCGGAGAGCCAGTTTTGGCCCGATCCCTGCAGGCCAGACCTCTAGTGTTGATAATAATATCTATCTTAGCTTTCTTGTGAGGATTGATGAGATAAGAATGTAAAGTGCTAAAAACGATGCTTGGCATACAGTAAGCACTTAGTAAATAGTTGTTATTATCATCAATATCATCAGTTACAAACTGAAATGCCTTCTTCTGTGGTTTTCAGAGTCCATAACTACCTCTTGGAACTGTGGAGTTCCTATAGTGTGGAATTTTGGTTTCATAGGCAAAATCTGGAATAGGTTGAAGTGATACTAGAGGGCTTTAGGGTTAAGGAATGGGAATGAGGTAATTCTGTAGTCCTAAGCTAATATAGAGATGGAGTCACAAAAGAATTTGTTCCCACGTTGCATGCACTGAGTTTGGAAGGAGAGGTCAGAGTACATGTGTACCTTTCTGCACCCATGTGACTTCTTACTACTATTTTGCATCTTAGTGTCAATCATAGTGTTTGTTTTCCAAGCTGTTAACTATATTTATAAACTGAAAGCTTTTAGCACTGCAGGTTATTTTTAGTTAAAGTGCTATAACTGCCTTTTTATTTCAAATAGTATTAATTTTTGTAGCCAGCATTTTATCTTGTCACTAAGAATGTAAGATAATTAGATCAATAGAGGTAACCAATACTGGTCATTTGAAATAGTAGATTTGGAAAGAGCGAGTTTTCTCCAGATTGAAATATTTTCATGCATACTTTATTTTCTCAAAAAATTTTTGTTGTTGTTAATCCTCACCTGAGATATTTTCCATTGATTTTTTTTTTTTTTACAGAGAGAGTGAAGGGGACGTGGAAAGAAAGAGTGAGAGAAACATCGATGCGAGAGAAAAACATCAATTTTTTAAAATATATTTTATTGATTTTTACAGAGAGGAAGGGAGAGAGATAGTTAGAAACATCGATGAGAGAGAAACATCGATCAGCTGCCTCCTGCACATCTCCTACTGGGGATATGCCCGCAACCCAGGTACATTCCCTTGACCGGAATCAAACCTGGGACCTTTCAGTCTGCAGGCCGACGCTCTATCCACTGAGCCAAACCGGTTTCGGCGAGAAACACATCAATTGGTTGCCTTCCACATGCACCCCGACCTTGGCCAGGTATTGAGCCTGCAACTGAGGTATATGCCATTGACCAGAATTGAACTCCGGACCCTTCAGTTTGAGGGCTCTAGCCACTGAGCAAACTGGCTAGGGCTTTATTTTTTCAAAATTCCCTTAAACAATTTTTTTCTTTTTTAAGAATACTGCCTTCTGAGTGGCATGCTAGGAAAGACATGGATAAGAACAGACCTGCATTGTCTATATGGAAAACAGGGAATCATTAAAAAAGTCATCAATTTTTTATTTAAATGTTATTTTTGCTAAACCTAAGATTATATGAAGTACACTTGCCTTGACTCAAAGCTTCAGTTGGTTATTATTATTATTTTGTTTTTTACATTAAAAAAATACTTCTTTATTGTTGAAAGTATTATATATGTTTCCTTTTTCCCCCCCATTGACCCTCTCCAGCTTGCCCCGGCCCCCTGCCTAAGACCCTCACCACCCCACTGTCTGTGGCCATGGGCCATAGATATATTCACACAAGGTTCTTGGTTGATTACTTCCCATCCACCCATCCATCCACCTTTTCTCTGATGATCAGTGACTCTTGAGCATTTTTTCATATATCTCTTGGCCATCTATATGTCCACTTTGGAGATGTGTCTACTTAGGTCCTTTGCCCAATTTTTAATTCAATTGTTTGTCTTCCTTTTGTGTTGTATAAGTTCCTTATATATTTTGTATATTAACGGACATAGCAGAGTCCAAGGGTGAAGCAAGTTTTAGGAAAGGTAGAGTGGTCAATGGTGTCATATCTTAGGACAAAGACTGTAAACTTAAGGATAAGAATTGAAGAGTGGTTATTGGATTTGGCCACTAGATATTTCATTGGTTACCTTTAAAGATAAAGAACATTTTAGCCCTGCCTGGTGTGGTTCGGTTGAGTGTAGTCTCATGCACTGAGAGGTCCCTGGCTTGATTCCCATTGTGGGGCATACAGGAAGCAGCCCGTTGATCTTTCTCTCCCTCTCTCCCTCTTCCTCTCTCTCTAAAAAAAAAAAAAAATTAATAAAACATATATAAAAAGGGAGATTTTAGTGCAGAGATGAAAGTGCAGTACAAATGCCTATAGTTGTAGTCTTGAAGAGTTTAGCAGGGAAAGGAGGAAAAAAGAGTGGGTACATAGCTTGTGGGATGTGGTAGAATTGAGGAAATTTTTTTTAGGTGAGGGAAGAGCTGAACATATTTATAGAATAATGTTGGGGTCCGACCCCAGCAGGTCCAGGGGTCCCCAAAGGTGTGGACGGAGTCAGCGAAGAAGGAATGACATGGAGGCAGCGTTCAGTTGATCAGCATAGTTGGGTTCTCCAGCCAGGCTGTTGATCAGCATAGACAGGTTCTCCTGCCAGGTTCTATCCAGGATCTCCAGCCAAGTTCTGTCCAGGATCTCCAGCGAAGTTCTGGTTAGGATCTCCAGCCAGGTTCTGTGTCCATGTTCTCTTGCTAGGTTCTCCAGCCAGGTTCCCCAGGTTCCCCAGCTAGGTTCGGTCACCAGATTCTGTAGCCAGGTTCTGGCTAGGTTCTCCAACCAAGTTCTGTAGCCAGGTCCTGTCCAGGATCTTTTGCCAGGTTCAGTCACCAGGTTCTAGTCAGGTTCTCTTGCCATGTTCTATCCAGGTTCTGTAGCCAGGTTCTGTCTCTAGGTTCTTCAGCCAGGTTCTCTCGCTAGGTTCTGTCTCTAGGTTCTGTGGCCAGTTTCTGTCCAGGATCTTTTGCCATGTTCTCTCGCTAGGTTCTGTCTCTAGGTTCTGTGGCCAGTTTCTGTCCAGGATCTTTTGCCATGTTCTCTCGCTAGGTTCTGTCTCTAGGTTCTGTGGCCAGTTTCTGTCCAGGATCTTTTGCCATGTTCTCTCCAGCGAAGTTCTTCTGTCTCTAGGTTCTGTGTAGGTTCTGTGTCTAGGTTCTGTGTCCTGTTGTCTTGTTACATCTGTATTTATACCAGATGATTCCAATCCTATCAATCTCTATTCCAAAGGTTAGGGCGTTTCTTATCTCCATTCCAGGGAGTAAAGATTATGTAGCTTAAGCATGATTGTTTGTAGTTAAAGTGATTAATTACCCGCCTGGCACTTAGTTAAGGGGTTTTATTCCCTCCCTAACTTCAGGGGAAAATCCCTACCTGGGGAAACAACCTTTCTCAGAGAGGTGACCTTGGTTAAAACACATAGTGCCAAGAAGGTGAGCAAACATATTAAGAACAGTATGCCATATATGCCAGGTCCCTTGAAACAGCAAGGATGGACCAGCTCCCGGCAGAATAAGGAGATGTAGTTAGAGGAAAGGGAGATATTGTGGGTGGGAAAAATAGTTAATTGAAGGTTTTATAGGAGGTTGGGGGTTCTAGGCTTAAGAGTCTGGGTGGGGATTAATTTTAGAAAGGTGAGATACCCCTTTCTTTAAGATGAATAGGAAGGAGGCAAGAATGGCTGAGGACATAGGAGTAGGAGAAATAGAAAATTTGGAGGTGATTGTGCCTGATGGACACTTTTAGCTATATATGACTTATGCTGTAAAAGAATATTAATGCTTACCTTGCTTGTTTCATAGACTTGATGTGAGTTAAAAATGAAATAAGTGTATGTTAAAATGCCTTAGAAATTTAAAATGCTACACATATCTGTAGCCTATTGCTCTTAGTTAGTGTTTGAGAAAGCCGTTTACTTTGTATAGAGTATATAAAACTTACTAAGTCAAAATGCTCCAAACAGCAAGAAGTTGCAGAGGCTTTTGGTGTTTTAGGACCATAATGTTTGGTAGTCTTAAGTCTCTGAGTCTTTATCTAGTTTCTAGAAAGGTTTCTTTACAGGTCAGGAATTTTTTTTTTTTTAAATATATTTTATTGAATTTTTACAGAGAGGAAGGGAGAGGCATAGAGAGTTAGAAACATCGATGAGAGAGAAACATCGATCAGCTGCCCCCTGCACATCTCCCACTGGGGATGTGCCCACAACCCAGGTACATGCCCTTGACCGGAACCGAACCTGGGACCCTTCAGTCCGCAGGCCGATGCTCTATCCACTGAGCCAAACCGGTTTCAGCAGGAATGTTTTAATAAGTACTGCTGCTGACATTAGCACCTGAAATAATTTAAAATTGTGATGGTAGGAATAATTAAGGGAAAATGTGTGGGAAGAAATCTGCCTAGAACAAAGTAAAGTGAATTTTCAGTGTTTTAAATTTGGCACAAGACAGCAGGTATTCTGTGTTCTCATATGTGTCTTTTGCTAGTTCACTTCTCATAAGTTTTGAAAAACTAGGCTTCAGTTTTGTTTATGAACTCCTTGGATTCATTAGCTCTTTTCTACTTTATTTATATACTAGTGGCTCAGTGCATGAAATTCGTGCACATTAAAAGGGAATTAATTAGAGGAAATATTTTAATATTGCTGTTTGCCCTTTCTCTATAATAGACGTGTCAGAGATGAAAGAAAATTAGTAAAATGTATATGAAAATCTCCTTTCTGTCAGAGTCTGGGATGTGCCATGGGACCTAGAGTCAAGTCCTCGCACACCACCCACGCATGCTTCAAAAACACAGGAGACCCAGACCCGGCTGGCCCCACCCCCGTCAAGCCCTGCCAGGTGAGGGGCACGGCCTGAGGTCCCCGTCAAGCCCTGCTGGGCGGGGGCGTGGCCTGAGGTTCCCTGGCCTGGCGCTGGGGCGAGGGGTGTGGCCTGAGGTCCCCTGTCAAGCCCCATCCGGCGGGGGGTGCGGCCTGAGGTCTCCTTGTCCAGTGCCAGGGCCGGGGGGTGCAGCCTGGGGTCCCCCATCAAGCCCCGCCGAGCAAGGGTGCAGCCAGTTTTCCCCATCAAGCCCTGCAGGGCGAAGGGGGTGGCCTGAGGTTCCCATCAAGCCCTGCCAGGCAGGGGGCGTGGCCTGAAGTCCCTCGCCCCAGCCAGATGCCATGCAGCCTCAGGTCCCTGCTGTTCAGTCGTGATGTTACAGCGTCCTGACTAATTTGCATATTCCTCTATTATTAGTATAGATGTGACCTCATTACACATAGGCATAGTTTTTATCGTGTAGGAAATCTGTCACATGGTATGGAGTAAAAAAATAGGTCTGCATTGTGCTTTTCTTAGAACTCTAAATTCCTTCAGCATTTCCATTAATTTGCTCTTATCATAACTCCTGGGTTTCTGTTTACAATTTCTGGGTGCTGAGGATGACTATAGAAAATCACGTGGTTGCCCACTGGTTTGGCTCTGTGGATAGAGCGTCGGCCTGCGGACTGAAGGGTCCCAGGTTCAATTCCGGTCAAGGGCATGTGCCTTGGTTGCGGGCACATCCCCAGTAGGGGGTGTGCAAGAGGCAGCTGATGGATGTTTCTCTCTCATTGATATTTCTAACTCTCTATCCCTCTCTCTTCCTCTCTGAAAAATCAATAAAATATATTAAAAAAAAGAATTTAAAAAAAATAAAAAATTAAAATAAATGGAGTAAATGAAAAAGAAAGAAAATGTTAAATTTCTCTTACAAGTTAGTAGAAATAAAGATATCTTGTTACATGAAAAAAAATTGTTCCAATATAATTTTGAAATTATTTCTCAACTACTATGAAACACCACTTTTCTAGTAGTAAATAGCCTTATATAGCCCTGGCCAGTGTGGTTCATTTTTCCACATGAACAACTGAAAACGTACTTTGTCTCACCCTGTATATTTGAGTGTCTATTATGTGCTGGCCAATATGTTAATGAGTAGAAACTTTTCAGAGGGAGACATTAACTGTCAAATACAGTTACAGTGTCAAAACAGTGTATCTTGGTATAGAAAAAGAAAGACAGGAAAAATTTTCATTTGATTTGATGATTAAGTAGTCATGGTAACCTTAAGAGCAGTTTTCAGTAGGAGGTTAAGGGTGGAATCCCCTTTATAGCTGGTGAAAGAGTAAATGGCAAGTGAAAAAGGAAGGAAAGAAGAGGAGGATAGAGGAAGGAAATGGGGAGTGAGAGGGGAAATACAAAAAGAAAATGAGAAGGGGAAAGAGGGGGAAGGAAGAGAGGGAGAGTTGGGAGAAGGAGGAAGTAAATAGGAAAGGGAGAGGGACGTAGGGACAAAGAGAATAACTTCCCTATATTCCCGACCCCCCCCCCCCCCCCCGGGAGAATAACCTCTTTTTGAGAAGGTTTGCTGAGAAGAGAAAGAAGAGACTGGTTGGGAGCCAGGAAGGACTTTCTTTTTAGGATAAAATCTGACTTAGTATATGTGCTGAGGGGGAAGGTACCAACAGGACAGGAAAGGTTGAAGATTCAAGATATGGTATGGCTGATAAAACAAGGTGTTGAAGGAGGTAGAAAGGAGTTGGGAATCACTATGTGGGTAAATGGTGCAGGTGGATGGGCTGGCTTTGAACAGGAGGAGGGACACCTAATTTTCTAGGACCGAAATAAAAATAGGTAAGGAGAGGTTGATTGAAGTAAAGGACCTGGGCAGGGGATGACTAGGGGACTTGAGAAAATGATTGAAAGAGTTGTTGAGGGGAATGGAAGAGAGGAATTTATCAAGTTTATTTGAAAGGACTAAGGTTGGAGACCTTATAGTGGTATCAGTGTATCTAGTGTTTTATTAAAAAAATATATTTTATTGATTTTTTACAGAGAGGAAGGGAGAGAGATAGTTAGAAACATCGATGAGAGAGAAACATTGATCAGCTGCCTGCTGCACACCTCCTACTGGGGATGTGCCCGCAACCAAGGTACATGCCCTTGACCGGAATCGAACCTGGGACCCTTCAGTCTGCAGGCCGATGCTCTATCCACTGAGCCAAACCCGTTACGGCTAGTGTGTTTTTTCTTTATAGTAGCTCAGTTCTCAGAACCAGTATTCACCTGGAGCTATTGTTTTGTGGTCAGGTTCAGATAAAGGGGTACAAATCTGTAGTTGCTGCTAAGAGATTTAGATGTCCAACCATAGGATCTGGAGTAGGGGGAATCAGAAGATTTGAGGGACAGGAAGTTTCTATAAAGCCATAGAGTAAGTATGGTCAGAATAAGATTTTTCTGAACTATTAATCAAGCAGAAGTAGTTTCTTTCTTTTTTAAAATTGATTTGAGAGAGAGAGAAACAAGGAGAGAGAAACATCTATTTGTTGTTCCGCTTATTTATGCATTCATTGGTTGATTCTTGTATGTACCCTGACTGGGGATCCAACCTGCAATGTTAGTGTTTCTGGACAACACTCTAACCAGCTGAGGTACCTAGCCAGGCCAAGGGGGAGCAGTTTTAAATGATGACAAGATCCAAAATAAAGAACTGAAGAAGAGGTGCCTAAAATACAGGTGAGCTAAAAAAAAATCTTTGGAACTATGAATTCTAATATACAGTAATTTGATGGGTCTTCATGGCCATTGAAATTTCTCAGGATTGTGATAGGAGAGAAGATTGAAGTAGGCTTCTAGGTCTTCAGTGAATGAGAGGGTACAGATAAGGGATCAGAAGATGCTAGTGATAAGAAGATACATCTTGAAGGTGGGGCCATAAAGGAGAATGCTTATGATCTGGAAGCTGTAATAATATTACAGAAGATGGAGAAGACCAAGCAATGCTTAGAGAGATGGAGTTACATTTATTATTATGCGCGGGCCCAGAGAAAAATGTCTCTTGAATTCTGGGCGAAGTCACACAGGAAGTTTCTTGTATTTATACCTTTTTACCCTCTTTGTCTCCCAGATATGCGGTTTTCCGGTCCCCTTTGCAAGTTCTTAAAGAGCCCCTATGTGCTGGGGCTTTGAGACCTCAAGCAAAGGCTTGGCCTGGTGCCAGCACTGATATCTTCATCTGGGGAAGGTTTAGTGGCCTCTCTGAAATGGGAGTGGTCAGTGTATGCTTAATTTCTAGTTGGTTCTTTCTCACAACCTCGAGGGTCTCAGTAGACTTATTGAGGATCTCATTAAATTTATTGGCAGTCTCACGAGATTTCTTGAGTGTCTCACTAAGTTTATCGGCGGTTTCTAGAAAATTCTTGAAAAACCTTATAACTGTGGTTTTGAACTCTATATCCAGTAGTTTGCTTTCCTCCATTTCTGTCATTTATAACCTGTTTCTTTGTCTCCGCATTTTTTATGCTTCCCTGTGTTGATAGAGTGGCTTTGTGTGCTAGGTGTCCTATAGGGCCCAGTGGCTCAGCCTCCCCAATTACCTGAGGTGGACACTCTTGGTGCACCCCCTTGTGGGCTTTGTGCACAGTCTTGTTGTAGTTAAGCTTTGATTGTTGTAGGTATCACTGGGAGGAATTGACCTCCAGGCCAATTGGCTGTGAGAATCAGCTGTGTCTGCAGTGGGAGAACTTCTGAGCTGGAGACACCCTTCTGGGGCAAGACTTGCTTCAGTGGGGCTTTGGTGCTCACTAGTCTGCCCCCTGAGTGTGTCCCTTATGAATCTGAGGAGTTGTAATCTGGATGGTCCCACTCTGACCACTGGGTACACTGGCTCTTGGATCTCTAAGGAGGTGCTAATTTAGCCTCTTTCTGAGGCTACCCAGCAGGAGCTCAGCTGTGAAGGAATGCAAGCTGCTGTGGGGCCTTGGGCCAGCTGCAGTTGGTTAGGTAATTTTCAGATTGCAAAGGCCCAGGCCTTTCATATGCAAAAGCCTCTGTGCACAGCTTGGGTGGGGCGAGGTCCCAATGGATCAATAGGGCGTAGCAAACAGCTATGGCTGATCGTCAGTCCTTCCCTAAGAGGCCCCGAGTCTCAGTGTCCAGGTAATCGCTGCAAGCACCTCTGAGAGAAAGCCGCCCTCGAGGTCCGACCGATGCCAGACAGTCTAGCCCAGCCGTGGGCAAACTACGGCCCGCCGGATCCAGCCCGTTTGAAATGAATAAAACTATTGAAAAAAAGACCCTACCCTTTTATGTAATGATGTTTACTTTGAATTTATATTAGTTCACACAAACACTCCATCCATGCTTTTGTTCTGGCCCTCCGGTCCAGTTTAAGAACCCATTGGGGCACTCGAGTCAAAAAGTTTGCCCACCCCTGGTCTAGCCTCTTTCCGTATGAGTCTGGGTCCCCCCAGAGACTCGCCCGGAACTGGAGTTCAGAGCAGTCAGGAGCTTGTGACTCCCTCCTGGTTGAAAAAGACAACCGTGTCCTCAGCCACTAGCCCTTTCCACGTGTGCCTCCGTACCTCTGCACTTTACTTCCATACCGCACCTCCTCTGAGTCTCAGTGTGCTTTTCTCTTTCCTTCTAGTTGTAGAATTTCCACTCAGCCAGCCTTCCTGTGGTTCTGGATGATGTCTGTTTTATCTTTTAGTTGTATTTTTGAAGTGGTTGTGCGAGGCAGCAATTTCCGGTGTTTACCTATGCTGCCATCTTGGTTTCTCTCCTCTTGTTCTTATTTTAAACGGGAGAGAATGAACACTCCAGAGGTCAACTTGCCCAAAACAGCCAAGTTAGGCAGTGACAGAGTCTAAGGGAGGGAGGGGTACCGGTTCTAAACATGCACTCATAAGGCCTGTGTTAATGGGTGCATTCAGGGGGGCAGGTGGACAGACACTGTCTCTGGCTCTTCAAGTGGCACTTCCTGGAGGTCCTCAGATTTCCCACATGACCCCCCACCCTCCCTACCTGCCATCGGAGCTGAGGAGGGTGGACGATGGGAATGGCCATCTGTGGTTCACCTGGGAAGGGGATGTGGGAAGGGGAGGGAGGGCAGAGTTGGGAGCACCACAGACCCCAGGTGGGAGTTAGAGGCAGTGATCTGGATGCTGATTGCCCTTTCCCAGGGTCGCAGGCGTGCTTCTTTCTCCAGAAGCTCTGCAAGCATTGCCTTAGGCCATGGAACTTGGGGCTGGTCTCCACTGTTCTGTGGTACGGGATCCTCTTTGTCCTGGAAACTGGAGTTGGGGATTGGAGTCGGATCACCTGGGCAAGCCCCCTTTGCATTGGACCTTGAGCCCTTTGGTGTCACGTGTGACCCGGTTCTGGGCACAACTGATCTGTGTGTCCACAAGGGGCTTCATTTTCCTAGTTTTCAATGTTTGCTTTCCATAATACTGTACATTCTGTTTTGTTGTTTTTTGTACCAAAAATAAAACCATTTGCTTGTTTCCAATAAGTACTTGTCATCACTGAAGAGAGCTTGGGGGAGGGGGGAGCGTGCAGGGATTAGAGCCTCCAGCCAGGAATGACGCGCCTCCTGGACCTCAGGGTGGGAGGCTGGTCATGAACATCCACGTCCCTCGTGTGGAGCTCAAACTAAGGTCTGGGTTTTACAGTCAGACCCTCAAAACGGACGGCCCCCTGCCAGCAGCTGCTGGAGACCCTGCCTTCCCAGGGGCCTAGCAGAGCATGGGGCCTCCTCCCCCCACCCCCACCCCCCACATCGTTCCTCACGCTCTGACTTTCCACCAGTACACCCCACAGCAGCCAACTCTGCTGTCACAATTTCCACTGTCTCCATATCACCCTCTGGGAGGGTGCTGTGGCCTCCTGCTGTCTCCCTGCTTCCTCTTCCCCCTCAGTCTGCTCCTGACACAGAAGCCAGCGGGTCCTCACCTACAGCCCTGGTGCCTCCGCCTGTACTCAGTGGACGCCAGGTTCTCATGGGCCCTGGATCCCTGCAGGATGTGCCCCCTGAACCAGCCTTGACCCCCTTCCACTCGGCCTCTTGCTCGCCCTGCTGCCCCTCTGTGGGCTGTTCTCTCTGCCCAATGCCCCTCTCCAGGCATCCGCCTGGCTCTCCTCCATCAGTCCAGTTTCCCTCAGCGAGCCTCCCTTTGCCCCTCCCTCTCAGAGTCCCTATGTGGCTTCATTCCCATGTTTTCATGATGCCCGTGTCCTCTTAATGGCTGCACCTCACGTCTGGTCTGTCCGAGGCTGTTTCCTCCCCTCACCCCAGTCCTCTCCTGGTGGAATGCACACTCCGCAGGACAGGGCAGCTGGCTCCCTGCTGCTCTGCGAGCACCCGGGCATCACCTGGGACACGGTGGGTACTCAGTCAGTGATACGGGTTGAGTAAGATGCTCAGGCAGTGGCATTAGGTGTAAAGGCCATTGGAAGTCAGACTCACTTGGAGCCAAGGGCCGGTCTCGGCACAGCACTCAGGGCAGGGCCTTGGGAGCCAGTTGTTCCTTTTCTTGCAAGAAGGCGGGAGGAAGAGAATGAAAAAGGAGCAGTGTTTTCCCTCAACTACAGTGGGGCCTTGACTTAAGAGTTTAATTCGTTCCGTGACAGAGCTCGTAACTCAAATTACTCATATGTCAAATCAATTGTGAACGAGTGAGACATGTGATGCTGGGCTGATGTTGTGGCGTTCACTGTGATGTTCGCTGCGCCAACTAGCAGTGGGGTATCTGAAGCTGGCTCGTAACCCGAATTTTAGCTCGCAACTCAAAGCAAAATTGGCCAACCGGTGAGGTTGAAACAGTCCTGGTGAGGTCGGGACGGCCCTGGTGAGGTTGAAACGGCCCCGGTGAGGTTGAAACAGCCCTAGTGATGCCGAGAGGGCCCCGGTGAGGACGGGATAGCCCCGGTGAGGTTGGGACAGATAATGGGGACCAGTATAGACTGATGAACAGGGGTAGATGCAGAGGCAGAGGAGCATTGAACAGACTGTCAAACTACAGTGGAAAGCCTGGGGAGGGTTTGGGGGGGGGTTTAAGAGATCAACCGAAGGACTTATATGCATGCATATAAGAATAACCAATGGACACAAGACACTAGGGGGTAGGGGCCGGGGGAATGTCAAGGGGGGGAAAAAAGGAGACATATGTAATACTCTTTGTAATACTTCAAGAAATAAAATTATTTAAAAAAAAAAATCGGCCAAGAGATGGCTCATATCTTGAAAAACTCGTTAGTCGGGACACTCGTAAATCAAGACCCCACTGTACTTAAAAGCCGATAATCTCATTCCATTCTGAAAGCTATGAATAGAAACCCTTAGATCAACCCTGTGAGGTGGGTCCTGGGATTATCTGAGATTTCTGTGGAGAGTATGCAGCCTTTGCCGGTCACAAGGATGGTGCTTAGTAACCACCATCTTTTAGTGCTGTGATTCGTGCACTGGTGGGGGGCGGCCTGCAAGGATCGGCCTGCTGTGCAAGCACTGCTCATGCCAGTCAGCCCAGGGGCTGTGGACCCGCCTGCCCTCTGAGCGGCTGCTACCAATGGGGGAGTGCCGAGCACTCACCGCCAGGGAGCAACTCCTGCCTTGAGCGTCTGGCCAATTGGTCATTCTGGTCGTTACGCCCTTCGGTCTGGGCTTTTAATATATAGGATATGTAGATAATTTGGATAAGGCACTGCATTCAAGTTGCTTTAATAATCTTTACATTCTCTATTTCAATATAGCTTTTCCTCATCCTTTAACAGGTGCTCCCTGCCCTCCAGTGGTTAGATCACAGCTAACTTTTAGTAAAGGTTATAAAATCCTTTTACAGTGTTTATTTTTCTGCCATATTTAAAATACTATTAAGTTTACTTTTCTGATAAAACAAGCCCCCCCCCTTCAGATTTTTTGTTATGTCTGATATGCCTAATGCCCAGTTTAAGTTAAGTGTAGCTTGACCTGACTCTTCCTTTGCCACCATGAGCCACTATGTACCCCACAGTTTGTGGGTTTTTTTCCTATGCTCTCATGTGTGTTTTATTTTTTATTATTTTTTAATATGTTTTTATTGATTTCAGAGAGGAAGTGAGAGGGAGAGAGAAACATCAATAATGAGAAAGAATCATCGATGGGAAGCTTCCTGAACACTGCCTCCTGGGGATCGAGCCTGCACCCAGGCATGTGCCCTTGACTGGAATCGAACCTGGGACTCTTTAGTCCACAGGCCGACGCTCTATCCACTGAGCCAAACCAGCTAGGGCAGCGGTTCTCAACCTGTGGGTCGAGACCCCTTTGGGGGTCGAACAACCCTTTCACAGGGGTCGCCTAAGACCATCGGAAAACACATATATAATTACATATTGTTTTTGTGATTAATCACTATGCTTTAATTATGTTCAATTTGTAACAATGAAAATACATCCTGCATATCAGATATTTACATTACGATTCATAACAGTAGCAAAACTACAGTTATGAAATAGCAACGAAAATAATGTTATGGTTGGGGGTCACCACAACATGAGAAACTGTATTAAAGGATCGTGGCATTAGGAAGGTTGAGAACCACTGAGCTAGGGCCTCGTGTGTTTTAAATCTCTGTGCATCTCTAGGTTTAGTTACAGAATGAGATTTTTCTCCGAGTGGCTTAGTAGTACATTGAAAACTTTGTTTCTTTTAGACCTATTATTTTAATTTTGTAATCCTTCCAAAACTAGCTTTCTGAACTTACTGATTTATGACATTTTCCCTTTAGATTTTAGTAAAACAAATTCACTGTTATTAAAATGTCCTTTCATTTTGAAGATAGTATTTACTAATTTTTTCTTGTAATAAAATGGCAGTTTCCATTACAAAATTGTTTTTATTACCAGATGGTAATATAGAATCATAATGTTTTTTTCAACACAAAGAATCTGTTTGCCTTTCTTTGTTGTTAATTCTCACATGAGATATTTTTTTCATTGCTTTTCAGAGAGAGTGGAAGGGGAGGGTGGGTGGAGCACAGAGAGAGAGGGAGAGAGGGAGAGAGGGAGAGAGAGAGAGATGGAGAGAGACGGAGAGAGACACACCAATTGGTTGTGCCCTTGACCAGGAATTGAACCTGTGACCCTTCAGTGCATGGGCTGACGCTCTAGCACAGTGATGGCGAACCTATGACACGCGTGTCAGAGGTGACACGCGAACTCATTTTTTTGGTTGATTTTTCTTTGTTAAATGGCGTTTAAATATATAAAGTAAATATCAAAAATATAAATCTCCGTTTTACTATGGTTGCAAATATCAAAAAATTTCTGTATGTGACACGGCACCAGAGTTAAGTTAGGGTTTTTTTTTTTTTTTTTTTTTTTTTAAATATATTTTATTGATTTTTTACAGAGAGGAAGGGAGAGAGATAGAGAGTTAGAAACATCAATGAGAGAGAAACATCGATCAGCTGCCTCCTGCACATCTCCTACTGGGGATGTGCCTGCAACCCAGGTACATGCCCTTGACCGGAATCGAACCTGGGACCTTTCAGTCCGCAGGCCGATGCTCTATCCACTGAGCCAAACCGGTTTCGGCAAGTTAGGGTTTTTCAAAATGCTGACACGCAGAGCTCAAAAGGTTCGCCATCACTGCTAGCACCATCCAGGGCTGCCTTTGTTGATTTTTCAGGCAAAAGTCATTGAGGCCAAAGACTGTCAATAAGTAATTAGACTTTCCTAGAAAATTATATTTGCAAGCATCTGCCCTGTCAATAATATTTACACAGTCCTCCAAGGAGAAATAATTTGGGATAAGAATCCAGTGGTACTAGTTTTTCCTAATTATGACTGCACCCCTTTGGAAAATGTTGGTCAAAGCAGGATGCTTATATGCTTATGTATAACATGAGGATAGTTAAATGTATTATGATTCTGTTTTCCAAATCCCAAATTGTTGTACATTAAATAAATATTTGATATTTGGATATGCCTGGAAAACTGGAATCTGGTTTCATATTCATTTGTTCAACAAATATTATGTGTCTGCTCTATTCTAGGTATTGTGCTAGGCCCTGGAATAGAGTGGAGCTAACAGTCTAGTGCAGGGGTGGGCAAACTTTTTGACTCGAGGGCCACAATGGGTTCTTAAACTGGACCGGAGGGCCGGAACAAAAGCATGGATGGAGTGTTTGTGTGAACTAATATAAATTTAAAGTAAACATCATTACATAAAAGGGTACGGTCTTTTTTTTTTTTTTTTTAGTTTTATTCATTTCAAACGGGCCGGATCCGGCCCGCAGCCCGTAGTTTGCCCATGGCTGGTCTAGTGGGAAAGACATTCATTAAGACATAGTTTTAAAAATAATTACAGTTGTGGGTTGGTGCTATAAAGAAATACAGGGTACTATGAGAGCATTTAACAGGGAGACCTTATTTGATGTTGGGGTTTAAGGAAACTTTCTTGAAGAAGTTACATTTAAGCTTAGGCATGAAGGGTGAATTGGAATTAGGTTTGAGGCATCTGGGAAGATCTTAGGCAAAGGGTAAGGAACATGATTGTGCAGACTTGAGTTATGGGGCAGCAAGAGGGAATGGTGCTTCTTTTCTTTCTTTTTAAAAAATATATTTATTGATTTTAGACAGAGGAAGAGAGAGAGAGAGAGAGAGAGAGAGAAACATCCATGATGAGAGAGAATCATGGATTGGCTGCCTCCTGCACGCCCCCCGCTGGGGATTGAGCCCGCGACCTGGGCATGTGCCCTTGACCAGGAATCGAAACCCGGGACCCTTCAGTCTGCAGGCCGACGCTGTATCCACTGAGCCAGGCCAGCTGGGGCGGAATGGTGTTTCTTAATGACTATTGATTACATTCCATCACATCTATCCTATTTTTAATCCTCCTCTTAACACATTTTGTAAAATATGCTTTTAATAGCATTACTATCTGATTTAGAAACTTTTTACAGCTCTTCATTGGGTAGATTATTAGCTCTTTGAGGTTAGGACTCTTGTTGCTTTAAATTCCTTAGTCCAAGGTTTTAGATATTGGAGCGAATCATACTTTGCCTCTTGACATGAGTTGGTGCAGCACTAAATGGTAGGCAACAATGGAGTGCGAGTTTTTAAAATCCTTACCTGAGGATATGTTTTTTCCCCATTGCTTTTCAGAGAGAGCGGAAGGAAGTCTTTTTTGTAACCCAGTCTATATGTAGTTCTTATTTTAAGAGTGATCTTACTGTATTGAATTAAGATATTGTAAACAGGACCATAACCCAGGGCTTTTTAGATGTGGCAATGGTCTCATTTGAAGAGTGAGGTCATGTCTTTTCTAGTTATTTAAGAGAGGTATGTTTCAGTAGAAATCTGAACTGAGAAGGGGGGATCTGAATAGATTGGATAAGGAATATAGTTTGTCTTGTTGGTGGATTTTGTTAAGCTGTGCCAACTCTTTGGGTTCTAATATAGACATCTGAATAGTGCATGAGGTGCCAGTCTTTCCTCTATAATCAGCATATACAAGGCACTCAAATATTTGTTGAATAGGAAAAATGTGCATGTGAATGGGGGCCTATGTCCTTATAGAGCACTCTTGGATCAAAATTGTGTACTTTCTAAGCCAGATTGCTTATATTCCAGGCATTCTCTGTCTCCACCCCCCCCCTCCCGCCCCCAATATTTAGTTAAATCTCTTTGTAAGTTTAACCAGGAAAACCAAGGAAAGGATTTTTGGGTTAGGCTGGATGAACAAGGTAAGCTATGATAACTTGAGAAAATTCTAACAGCAAGGTAAAATTCAGGAGCATCAATTCTAGCAGTTAGCTTGGCATTTTTAAAACTTGGGTTATATAATGATGCCTTTTAAAGGGAGAAGTTATTACAGAGCAAAAAAAAAAATACAACCAAGGACCCCATTTTGAGAAATACTGCATTAAAAGTTAAATGTAACTGCTTGCGCTAGCCAGTTTGGCTCAGTGGATAGAGCATCAGCCTGCGGACCAAAAGGTCCAGGGTTCAATTCTGGTCAAGGGCATGTACCTTGGTTGCAGGCTCCTCCCCACTGGGGCCCTGGTCAGGGCTCCTGCAGGAGGCAACCAATTGATGTGCTTCTCACATCGATGTTTCTCTCTGTCTTTCTCTCTTTCTCCCACTCTTTCTAAAAAAATCAATGGGAAAATATCCCCAGATGAGGATTAAAAAAAAAAAGTTAAATGTAACTGTTTAAGAGGTTACTTGAAAAAGCAAACAAAAGAGAAGTGGTTACTTGGTACTAGCTTGATGTCAAACCAAAACTGGGCCACTGAAATGATGTTGCAGTATTATTTTTAGATTATCTATATAAAAACAGTTAATAGGCTGTCAGATTTTCTTTTTAATCCTCACTCAAGGATATGTGCTTATTTTTACTTATTTTTTTAGAGCGAAAGGAACGGTGTGTGTGTGAGTTTGGGGGTGGGGGGTGGGGGAGAGACAGGGAATATAGTTTGTTTTGTTGATGGGAACATCAATGTGAGAGAGAAACATTGATTGGTTGCCTCCTGTATGTTCCTGACTGGGATGGAACCCACAGCCCTTCTTGGTGTATAGGATGACCACTCCAACCAACTCACCCAGCCAGAGTTCTCAGATTCTTGATAATACATCTCTAGACCTTTATATAGGTTAGGCAGGCCCCACTTTGAATCAAAGTTTACCTCTCCTGCTGGGAGATCCAGTGGTGAATCTTGAAAATTTGGTGGTGTTTTAAAAAAAATATCTGGCATTTCATTCTGTGTTTGCCTAGTATAGGGAAAGAGTAGCAAAAGAAAATCTCCACTCTCCTTCCCCACTAAGGTGTCCTCCCAGATTTCCCAATTAGAGATACTATTTGTGTTAACTTGTGTTGGGATCCAGTTACCACTAGGCAATGGTTGTTAAGCAGTTATCAGTCATTTACACCTTATGATCAGATGCTTTAATGCTAAGTCAACACAAATTTTATTTCTGCCTCAGAAAATGGAAATTTTGTCTGAGGAAATCTTAGACACTTGAAAATAAGGCATTCTTGGATGAGCTGAGGTGGAAATTCTGACAAGGCAGCTTACAGGAAAGGGATTTTTGGGGTCAGGGAAGAGGAGGGTGTCAAAAAACTCAGTTTTGCCTAAGATTTTGGGCATTAATCATTTGTTTTAGTTGCAGTGCTCTTGAGAGTGCCTGAATGGGGTTTTTCAGGGCAACTTCAGAAGTCTGTAAACTTTAGCTCATACATTTTCAAGTATACTAATTTCATCACAGTTTCTTCCCATGGCATACCTCTGAAGAGAAGAACAAAGAAAAAGAAGACTCTTAATATGCCTGGAGTCTAGCTCAGATCAGTCTTGTTGGATAAGCCTCCTCCTCTTGGCTCCTTTCTTTCAACCTCCTCATTCTCCTTCTTCATAGAACTTTGTATTTAGTCATCTAGCATGAAGGTTCTCAGTACTTGCTAATTCATCTGAGAGTAAAAGAAAAGTTTGGAAACATGGACCATATATCTGCTCTCATACTACTATTTTGCCTCTTTTCTCTTTACTTTTTTACTGTAGTGTTAGCAGTACAGAGGAAAGAGCAGCTGGTTAGGAATAGGGAAGAAAAAATATAATTTTGGGGAGAAATACTGTCCATTAACTTAGTTCAGCAATTTTCTGACACAGATATTCGGTAATTTTTTTCTTTGCACTTCATGGCTTAAATAGCTTGAACAAACAAGAATTGAAAACACAGGACCAAGGCATTAAAGTTCAGATAATGCTCTATCGTGCAAAATTCTCGTTTCCAAGTTTTACTGTTTTAACAGGTGAGGAGCTAATTTAACCAGGTAAGTTAGTGCCAACTCTTCTTCCCTTCCCATTTGGCATTGAGGTTTTCGTTCTCCTCCCTACTTTCCTAGTGTTCTTCCGTCGTTGATGTTGCAAACTCGACCACTTGTTTCTCAAGGTCTTTTCTTCAAGATTTGCCGAAGTTTTGGCGCCATCCAAGCCCACAGAACATTGGGGAGGAAGATCTCCGACTCATTTGACGGGCTCACGAAGCCCTGGGGACTGTGGATACCCTTGGGGGTGGAGCTGGGCGCGGTAGGGGCGGAGCCGGCGAGGAGCCCTAGGGAACCGGTGGAAGGCACGATTTGAGAAAGCCCGCAAGCAAAGTTTTCACGGTTTTCACGAAGGCTTCGTGTGCGAGGCTGAGGGAATTGGGGTGCCTCTCTCCTGCCTCGCCTTTCTTCATTCTGGAAGCTTCAGTAGGCTGATCTCAGTTGCTGGAACCCGGAAAGGCAGCGGCTTCAGCTCCAGGGGCGGGTCCCAAGGGTCTTGTCGCTGCTACGGGGCCATTTGGCCTCCTGGTGTTGGGGGAGGGGCGAGGGAGGTGCTGCTTGCGCCTCCTTTTGCGCTTGCGCGGCGGTCTCCGAGCGGGTAGGAGCGCCTGCGCGGTGACGTGGACGTCCCGTGCGCGCGCAGACTCTTCAGCTGGAGCGGACACACGGTGTGCAAACGGAACAAAATAACCCGCCCCCAGCGGGATGTGAAGGACTCCGGGTGAGGCCGGCCACGCCCCGCACGGTAACTCTCGGGCCTGGGCAGGGGGGGTGTCGCTGTAGTACTGGCCCGATTGGAGTTTTTTGAGAGTTTGAAGCTCTTGTGTATTTGAGCGGCGTGAGAGACCTTCCGCTGAGCGATCTTCGCACGCCGCGGCCGGGCCCGGCCTTGCACTGGGCCGTCTTTGGCGCGCGCCTTTGGTCCCCCCCCCCCCACCCCATGCCCCCAGCGAGGCTGCGCATGTCACCTCGCGCGCGTCCCCGGCCTTACTTCCGCGTCGCGCAGCAAACTGACTAGGAGCATCGACGCCAAAGAGAGCGGCCACGAGGCGGGCGGGGTGAGAAGCGCCCTTGGCGCGGTCCTGCGCTCGCGTGCGTGGGGTGTCGCACCGCATGCTACGATCCGCGTGACGACTTCCATTCGGGCGCTTGGCTTTAAGTCGAGAGCTCTGCTGCTGCGCTTTGCACTTTAGAGCCCAGGTCTCAGGGTTCCAAAACTCCGAGGTAAACGGTGCTGACGTCGCTTTTCTTGAGGAGCTGTGTGCGGCATTTTGACACCCGTACACATCTCTTACTACCATGTAATTTTCGAGTAAATTGTTTGAGGCAGGACCGCGAATTTAATAAAAGAGGAGGGCGAGGAAGTGAGCTGTATAAGAGTCGGGACTTGGTAAACAAAGGACCGGTGGTTCGAAAGTGCAGAAATGAGGGCGGGGGAAACAGGTGGGAAGAGCAGGTGTTTATTTTCTTTTTCTCTCTGTGGAGCAGCCTGGGCTAGTTCTCTTTTCATGAGGGTTCCCGCTTCTGTTAAATTGTCAAATAGGTCTCTGCTCCTAGTGGTAGGTGGGTCAGGGGTGTAAACCCCTCTGAAGCACTAGTAACCAAAGTTGAGGAATCTGTGTGCGAAGATTATGAAGTTAGGGATCTTTCAAATCGGGTTGAGAGTAGCAAGTGGTAGTGTCTTGCTGGTGAAGATTTTTGCTTTGCCTTTGGAACCCCGGGGATGCCTCCTCCTGGCAAGGGTGTTAGCAGGGAACGCTGAAGGAGGTCTAAAAGGACGGATTATTGATGGCAGTAACCCAAGTACCATCGTTTTAGAGGAAAACCACTCCCCCAGTGTTCATGTCGCCTAGCAGACACGAGGATCAAGAGAATTTGCGCGCCGCCCGTGCGTGTTGTAAAGCTCCACAGGCTTCTGCGGCGGGGTTCCTAGCAGACTTTTCCTGCTCTGCCTTTACATTTTGGACACTTCGTTGTGGCTAGATTGTAGGGAAAGTGCCTGGAGGCTACGTGATGGCTGCTGGGAAGGGCTGGCTTGGAGATACGGGTACTGGGTTCAGGGTTACAGAGTGTGACTGGGTCCCCCGGAGTGATCCGTGGTTCCGGCGGATGGCACGTGATCTGTCGGGACTGTTCTTCCCCGGAAGAGCTTTCCTTCCAGCGGATTTTCACGTGGTTCTTGGCTCGGTGGATAGGGCCTCTGCAGTTTAAAAGCGGTGATTGTGGGCAATTAATAGTCGTCGGCGACTGCATCTCCTTGGCACTGGCCTGAGCCTTTCTGTTCCCAAGGATATGGGATCAGCATTAGTGTTTCTTGCCTCCGAAGTGTTGTGTTGTTTTTCTATCTTACGGTTGAGTGGGTTGGGTTCACTTAACAGAAAACGCATGCTTAGGAATTGAGGGAATTCAGTGCCCTGGGTACCTTGCCATACTTACTACTCCAAGGAAGGGTGGCTCTTTGGTTACTGTCCATTTCTGCCATAAAAGTTCTTCAAATTCTTAATGCAATTGCTAGGGACCTGAGAACTTGCTAACCCCAAGTTGTAGTTAAAGGGACCATTCATAGGAATATTTCCAACGAATGGTATCTGGGGAGAGAAGATCGAGCGTACTATTTTAGGCAGAAGTGAGATTCTGTGCCTTAAAACCTAAAACATTAGAGATAGTATTTTGAAATTTACCTTATTAGGATGGTGATGGTGATAAAAGAAAATGCCCATGGTATTGACTGATTGGGAATAAGTGCTGACTAATAGACAAGTACCATTTATTTAATTTTAAAAATTACCTAATGACAATTAAGAACCGGTAGTTGAATATTTTACTGTCTTTGCTATATTTTCTGATTGTTTTTATACTTAAAATATATATTTTTAAGCTTTTTAAAATTTCTGGGCCTATTGTATATTGGTAAATACTGAAATTTGAGTCAACCTATTCTCTTAAAATTTGAGTTTCAGAAATGTAATTTACCTTAACCATACTCTTGTGAATGATCATATTAAGGAACAAACTAACATCTTGGTGCCTACAGTACAGTAATGCATTTGTTGTATGAAAGGTTATGGTTATTTTTTTAGCAACCTTGGAAACATTTCAGAATAAGTTCTTGAATATTTTTTGTTTTAAAAGTAATGGTATTGGTTTGGAATTTTGATTGATTTTTGTGTGTGTTCAATACATGAATTATTAAGTTAGGTAATTATCTAGTAAAATAACTAGTGTGTTTTGTAAGTTGTATGAGGGTCACCGCTTTAGTAGTTAAAACACCTTCAAAAGGGGTCATTGGTGAAAAGACATTTAGAATAAGGACTCTGAAATTTTAAGTTTATTTATGGAACTTGCCACATTACTTATCTCAAAACATTCTTTGTGAAAGCTACTGTTTGTCTCTCTCTCCTATGACATTTTCAGAATGTTACTTACATATTTCTCATCTATGATTAAACATTCCTCAGATAATTACTTTATGCAGATGAAAAGTTTGCTTTTGAAAAGCTGAACTGAGATTATTTTTTTAAAAAAACATGTTTTTATTGATTTCAGAGAGGATGGGAGAGGGAGTGAGAGAGAGAAACATAAATGATGAGAGAGAATCATTGATCAGCTGTCTCCTGCTCAGGATTGAGCCAACCCAGGGCATGTGCCCTTGACAGCAATCGAACCCCGGACCCTTCAGGCGGGTGCTCTGTTCACTGAGCCAAACCAGTCAGGGCCCGAGATTATTTTTGAATGTTAAGTTATATCAGGGGTCCTCAAACTACGGCCCGCGGGCCACATGCAAATACAAATATTGTATTTGTTCCCGTTTTGTTTTTTTACTTCAAAATAAGATATGTGCAGTGTGCATAGGAATTTGTTCATAGTTTTTTTTTTTTAAACTATAGTGCGGCCCTCCAACGGTCTCAGGGACAGTGAACTGGCCCCCTGTTTAAAAAGTTTGAGGACCCCTGAGTTATATATATATGGTCTTCCTTAAAAGCGTTTAGAGAGCCAGATATGAGAGTATTTTAGAATCATGTTGGAAGGAGTATTTCTTCATGAGTGGCCTAGCTCTTCCTAAAGTACAATTGGTTTTTGCAATTAGTTAAAGTTGTCTTAGCCTGCCCTACCTGGGTTGGCTCAGTGGATAGAGCGTTGGCCTGTGGACTGAAGGGTCTCAGGCTCCATTCCCGTCAAGGGCACATGCCCGGTTGCGGGCTCGATCCCCAGTAGGGGGCGTGCAGGAGGCAGCCAACCAATGCTTCCCTCTCATCATTGATGTTTCTATCTCTCCCTTCCTATCTGAAATTAATAAAAATATATGTTTTAAAAAAGTTGTCTTAGCCTTTAGTGTGGTATTGTGTGTCTGAAACAGCTGAATATGCCCAATTGATAATCCTTTCATTAGAAAATCCAGTGTAGTATCCCAAAAGAATAGCCATATTATTATAGTGAAGTGGAATCTGTGCTTAAAGATTGCTTGGAATAGAATTTGAGATAGAGATTGTTTTGGTCATAAAGTAGGTCTTTGGTTTTATCTATTTTGATAAACTCATGGAATAACTTCACTAGAGGATTCTTTAAAAAAAACCCTATACACATCATAAGTCTGAAAATTCTAATTTTTTTCTCTTTTGTATACTTTTTCACATTTTAACTTAGATTCTTGTGTAGAGAGTTCAACTAGGACAGGTCGACATTTTTACACTTAATTTTTTTTTTTTGTTTAGGCGAAAGGAGAATTTTGAAATGTATATATATAAAAGCATAAAATTCAGTGCACTAAATCTAGTAACACTAAACTGGATTTCTGTCAGTTGAATTTTTGACATTTCATAGATTGTGATTTTTAAAGCCTTGTTTAAAATTTCTTTGTCCTTGTTTTACCTGGAATTGTCTGAAAACCAAGCTTTTATATTATAGAAGATAATTTTTAAGACATTCTGAATCCTTTTAGATACTCATAGGTTTGGGATAGCTAAAACATATTTTCAAATAGTTCTTTGTCAATAGTCATATTTATGTGCATTTAACATTTTTGCATAATTGCTCACAAAACTTTGAAATATGTGGACTAAATATAGCATTAGGAGTTTGCATTATTTGAGTTAATATACTATTGTAGAGGTATTTGTTTTTGTGAGTTCTCTAAGCTTTACTCTTTTTTTTTTTTTAAATATATTTTATTGATTTTTCACAGAGAGGGAGAGAGATAGAGAGTCAGAAACATCAATGAGAGAGAAACATCGATCAGCTGCCTCCTGCACATCTCCCACTGGGGATGTGCCTGCAACCCAGGTACATGTCCTTGACCGGAATCGAACCTGGGACCTTTCAGTCCACAGGCCGACGCTCTATCCACTGAGCCAAACCGGTTTCGGCTAAGCTTTACTCTTTTTACAGTCACCTTTTTTGTTTAAACTTAGTCTTATGAATATCTGATAGGTGTTACCTAAACTTCTTAGTTTTAGTAAACCAATGAACCTACTTGTCTTAAGCCTGAGGCAGCTTTTGAAAAGAGTCACCCTAAATTTTATCTTTTAAAAATAAGCTTTAAATCAGAGGAATGATTCTTTTTTCACCTTTCCTAGTATTTATGCTTTAGTGTTAGGAAGTGGGTTTCTACCTCTATATTTAGCCATAATAGGAATCAATAGCTAACCTTTCTGAAGTCTTGATTTTTAAAATACTTGTGTCTATTATCCTTAGGCTAGAGAATATTTTAAGTTTTGGAGGGTTTTTTTTTTGGGGGGGGGGGTGATGTGGCCAATCCTGTAAGAAGAGATAAAAATCAGATGTTTTTATTGCTTGTCAGTAGGTCTGATGAAAGGTAAAATTAGACTTTTTAAATAAAATGAGGAGCACCCAGCCCTAGCTGGTTTGGGTGAGTGGACGCAGCGAGGGTTTCCTGTTTGATTCCAGTTAAGGTCAGATACCTTGGTTGTAGGCTCATCCCTGGCCTGGGCCCTGGTCAGGGCGTGCAGGAGGCAAACAATTGATGTGTTTCTCTCACATTGATATTTCTTTCTGTCTCTCCTCCGCTTTCCAACTCTCTCTAAAAATCAATGGAGAAATATCCTCGGGTGAGAATTAAAAACACAAAACATAAATGAGAAGCACCCATAGTGGCTGAATTTGATTAATCAAAATTACTGACCCAGTTATATAGGAGTAGTGATGTAGCATCTTCCTTTTTTGTACAAAGGCTAATTGGAGGTGACTATTTCTTGTAGAATATTTAGGTAATTTAGAACACTAGTTCAGTTAAATTTAATCTGAGATTTCTTTGCAACTTTTTATTGAGATTTGATTCACATAGCATACATTTCAGCATCTTAACAGATACACTTAAGTGGTTTCTAGTTCCTGAATGTTTTCACTCCCCACCCCAGATATGCCATACCCATTAGCAATTGTCTGAATTATTCCTCTCTCCGTGTTTCCTGGCAACTACAAATTTACTTTTTATCTCTAGATTTGCCTATTCTGGACATTTTGTATAAATGGAACCATACAATATTGTGTTTTTCGTTATAACTTTTAAGAATTAACTAATTTGCTTTTTAAGTCTGTTTTTTTGGAATGGGTTGTATGTTCAAAAGATATAAAATCTAGAACATGTCAGTATGTATTTTCCCAGCCACTCAGTTTTCCCTGGATATAGCTAATACTACCAGTTCCTTTTCTGTCTTTACAATCTATGTCAAGCAAATACATACATATTCTGTGTGCTGTTTTATTATTATTATTATTTATTATTAGTTAAGGTATTACAAATGTGTCCTCATCCCCCCCATTAACCTCAACGCCCCCCCCCCCCCCCCCCCCCGCCCCGCACACTCATGCTCCCATCCCCCTGTTGTCCATGTCCACTGGTTTGGCTTATATACATGTATACAAGTCCTTCGGTTGATCTCTTCCCCTTACCCCCGCCCTCCCCTACTTTCCTTCTGGGGATTGATAGCCTGATTGCTGTTTCTCAGTCTTTGGGTCTGTCCCTTTTCATCAGTCTATGTTGTTCTCTATAATCCACAAATGAGTGAGATCATGTGGTATTTATCTTTCTCTGACTGGCTTATTTCACTTAGCATAATGCTCTCCAGTTCCATCCGTGCTGTTGCAAAAGGCAGGAATTCCTTTTTTTTTTATTTTTACCGCAGCATAGTATTCCATTGTGTATATGTACCACAGTTTTCTAATCCATTCATCTGCTGATGGGCACTTAGGCTGTTTCCAAATCTTAGCTATGGTGAATTGTGCTGCTATGAACATAGGGGTGCATATATCCTTTCTGATTGGCGTTTCTGGTTTCTTGGGATATATTCCTAGTAGTGGGATCATTGGGTCAAATGGGAGTTCCATTTTTAGTCTTCTGAGGTAGCTCCATACTGTTCTCCACAGTGGCTGCACCAGTCTGCATTCCCACCAGCAGTGCAGAAGGGTTCCTTTTTCTCCACATCCTCTCCAACACTTGTTTGTTGATTTGTTGATGATAGCCATTCTGACAGGTGTGAGATGATAACGCATTGTTGTTTTGATTTGCATCTCTCGTATAATTAGTGACTTTGAGCATGTTTTCATATGTCTTTCGGCCTTCTGTATGTCCTCTTTTGAAAAGTGTCTATCTAGGTCCGTTGCCCATTTTTTTATTGGATTGTTTATCTTCTTTTTGTTAAGTTTCATGAGGTCCCTGTAAATGTTGGAAATTAAACCCTTATCGGTGGTATCATTGGCAAATATGTTCTCCCATGTAGTGGGTCTTCTTGTTGTTTTGTTGATGGTTTCCTTTGCTGTGCAAAAGCTTTTTATTTTGATGTAGTCCCATTTGTTTATTTTCTCTTTAGTTTCCATTGCCCTAGGAGCATTATCAGAGAAGAAATTCCTTTGGCATATATTTGCGATTTCGCTGCCTGTGGATTCCTCTAGTATTTTTATGGTTTCCCATCTTACGTTTAAGTCTTTTATCCATTTTGAGTTTATTTTTGTGTATGGTGTGAGTTGGTGGTCTAGTTTCATCTATTTGCATGTATCTGTCCAATTTTCCCAACACCATTTATTGAAGAGACTGTCTTGCTTCCTTTGTCAAATATTGATTGGGCATAGTGGTTTGGGTCGATTTCTGGGGTCTCTGTTCTATTCCATTGATCTATATGTCTGTTCTTGTGCCAGTACCAAGCTGTTTTAAGAACAGTGGCTTTGTAATACAGTTTGATATCTGGTACTGAGATCCCACCTACTTTGTTCTTTCTCAGGATTGCTGCAGCTATTCAGGGTCTTTTTTTATTCCAGATGAATTTTTGGAATGTTCGTTCTAGATTTGTGAAATATGCCGTTGGTAATTTAATGGGGATTGCATTGAATCTATAAATTGCTTTGGGTAGTATGGACATTTTGATGATGTTGACTCTACCAATCCATGAACACGGTATATTCTTCCATCTGTTTATGTCTTCCTCTATCTCTTTTTTCAGTGTCCTGTAGTTTTTGGCATATAAGTGTTTTACCTCCTTAGTTAAGTTTATTCCTAGGTATTTTAATTTTTTTGGTGCAATGGTAAATGGGATTGCTTCTGTAGTTTCACTTTCTGTAAGTTCACTATTGGTGTAAAGAAATGCCATGGATTTCTTAGCATTAATTTTGTCTTTTTTTTTAAAAAATATATATATATTTTATTGATTTTTTACAGAGAAGAAGGGAGAGGGATAGACAGTTAGAAACATCGATGAGAGAGATGGATCAGCTGCCTTCTGCACACCTCCTACTGGGGATGTGCCTGCAACCAAGGTACATGCCCTTGACTGGAATCGAACCCGGGACCTTTGAGTCCGCAGGCCGACGCTCTATCCATTGAGCCAAATCGGTTCGGCCTTAGCATTAATTTTGTATCCTGCTACATTGCCGAATTCATTTATTAAGTCTAATAATTTTTTGATGGAGTCTTTAGGGTTCTGTATGTACAGTATCATGTCATCTGCAAATAAGGACAGTTTTACTTCTTCTTTTCCAATCTGGATGCCTTTTATTTCTTCTTCTTGCCTGATCGCAACGGCTAGTACTTCCAGTACTATGTTGAACAGGAGTGGTGAGAGGGGGCATCCCTGTCTTGTTCCTATTTTTAGGGGGAATGGTTTTAGTTTTTGCCCATTGAGTATGATGTTGGCTGTGGGTTTGTCATATATGGCTTTTATTATGTTGAGGTATGATCCCTCAATTCCTATCTTGCTGAGAGTTTTTATCAAGAAAAAATATATTTTTATTGATTTCAGAGAGGAAGGAGAGAGAGAGAGAGAGAGAGAGAGAGAGCGAGAGAGAGAGAGAGAGAGAAACATTAATGATGAGAGAGAATTATTGATTGGCTCCTGCATGCCCCCTACTGGGGATCAAGCCCACAACCCGGGCACATGCCCTTGACCGGAATTGAACCCAGGACCCTTCAGTCCACAGGCTGACACTTTTATCCACTCAGTCAAACTGGCTAGGGCTATGTGTTTTTGTTTAAATCCTCACCCAAGGAATGTTGGTTGTTTTTTTTTTTAAATATATTTTATTGATTTTTTTACAGAAAGGAAGGGAGAGGGATAGAGAGTTAGAAACATCGATGAGAGAGAAGCATCTATCAGCTGCCTCCTGCACACCCCCTATTGGGGATGTGCCTGCAACCAAGGTACATGCCCTTGGCCGGAATCGAACCTGGGACCCTTCAGTCCGCAGGCTGACGCTCTGTCCAGTGAGCCAAACCAGCTAGGGCTGTTGTTGTTTTAAATTGATTTTAGAGAGGAAAGGTGGGGGGGGGGGGGGAGAGAGAGAGAGAGAGAGAGAGAGAGAAGGGGAGGGGAGGGGAGGGAGGGGAGGGGAGGGGAGGGGAGGGGAGGGGGAAACTTTGATGTGAGAGAAACACTGATTGGTTTCCTCCCTTACAGGCTCAAACCGGGCATTGAACCTGCAACCTAGGTATGTGCTGTGGCCAGAAATTGAACCCACAAACTTTTGCTGTATGGGGAGGATGCTTTAAGCAACTGAGCCACCAGGCCAGGTTTTGTGCTTTTTTTTTTTTTGGTTTACTTTATGAAGAAGAGTTACATAATCTATAACAACTCTTTTGGACCTTTTGCCCTTAATATATTTTATAGGTAATTTTGTATGAGTTCATGAAGTTTATATAGTTTTCCTTTGTAGCTGCAGAATATTTCATTTTGGATATGCCACCATTTACTTAACTGGTCTCCATTGATGGACTTTTTCTCCAGTTTTTTGCTGTTCAAAGTAGAAAAGCAGGGACTAATCTGTACATATTTATTACAGGTGTGTGTGTGTGTATGAGTGTATATTTAAGATAAAGTCCTAGAACTGTTCCATGGGATGTATGCATTTGTACTTTCGATATTTTTATGTTGCCCTTTCTGACACCCTTTCCAATACCTCTACCAAACTTTGATTTTTGCCAGTTTAATAAGGTCAAAAACAGTATCTCCGTATGATTTCCATTACCATTTCTCCTATGCTAAGACTATGTACATTTTCATAGCCATTGGCTCTTCCTCTCATTTGCCCATTTTTCTATTAGATTTTTGGTCTTGTAGGAACCCTCTTTATATTAGGTAAATGAGTTACTAGGATATAATTTGCAAACACCCTTTCCCAGTTAGTCATTTGTTTTTCCAATTTTACTTGCATGATATTTTCCAGATATAAAACATGTATATGATGTTGAATTTATCAAAGGTTTTGTGTTATACTTATTATCAAGCTTTTCTGAGGAGTTTAAAAAAATTAGGCTGAGGAATGGGTTGTGATTTAAATGTTTGATCCTTCTTGAAATTTGTGGTTTCTTTTTTTCTTTGCTTTTTTTTTTTTTTTAAATGTTTTTGTTGATTTTAGAGAGAGAGGAAGGGAGAGGGAGAGAGACACATACATTGATGTGAGAGAGAAACATCAATCAGTTGCCTCCACTTGCACCTAGACTGGGACCCAGCGATCCAGGGACCAAACATGGGTGGGACTGCACTCAACCAGCTGAGCCACACTGGCTAGGGCTGCCAGGGCTGTCATGGTTTCTTTAAATGTGTGTACTATCAAGTTAAGGTAGCATTTTACCTATTTCTTAAAAAAAATGTTTTTATTCTTTTTAGAGATAGAGGAAGGGAAAGGGATAAAGATAGAAGCAACATTTTAGTAGAATTTAGGAATATCTTTTGGAGATAACAATTATTCTTGTCATCTATGTTAACAAAATATTCACTTAATTAAAAGGTTTTTGTTTTTCTACTTATTTTTTAGGCTGAGAAGGCCATTGTGACTATGTGGTGATTACAGTTATCTTACTACGAGTTTCCCACTGGAATCATGGAGGAAAAACAGCAGATTATATTGGCTAGTCAAGATGGTGGGACAATGTCAGGAGCAGCACCTACCTTCTTTGTCATCCTAAAACAGGCAGGAAATGGCAAAACAGATCAAGGAATTTTGGTTACTAATAGGGATGCTTGTGCTTTGGCTACCAGTGTGTCATCCCCAGGAAAATCTACAGGGAAGATTTGCCTTCCAGCTGATTGCACTGTGGGAGGTATCACTGTCACCTTGGATAACAATAGTATGTGGAATGAATTCTATCATCGAAGCACAGAGATGATTCTGACCAAGCAGGGAAGACGCATGTTTCCTTACTGTCGTTACTGGATAACAGGTTTAGATTCAAATAAGAAGTATATCCTTGTCATGGATATATCTCCTGTGGATAACCATCGTTATAAGTGGAATGGTCGCTGGTGGGAACCCAGTGGGAAGGCAGAGCCCCATGTTTTGGGGAGGGTTTTTATTCATCCAGAATCTCCTTCCACAGGTCATTATTGGATGCACCAACCAGTATCTTTCTATAAACTGAAACTTACCAACAATACACTGGACCAAGAAGGGCATATTATCTTGCACTCTATGCATCGATACCTGCCAAGGCTTCATTTGGTACCTGCAGAAAAGGCTACTGAAGTGATTCAGTTAAATGGCCCTGGTGTCCACACATTTACCTTCCCACAGACTGAATTCTTTGCAGTAACAGCTTATCAGAACATACAGATTACTCAGCTGAAAATAGATTACAATCCATTTGCTAAAGGCTTCCGGGATGATGGGCTGAATAGTAAGCCCCAGAGAGATGGAAAGCAAAAAAACAGCTCTGACCAAGAAGGTAATAGTGTTCCCAGTTCTCCTGCTCAACGGGCCCGTCTCACAGAAGGTGAAGGGTCAGAGATACAGCTAACTGATTCAGATCCTTTATCTAGGGGTCATGAGACATCAGGCAAGGGTTTGGAGAAGCCTTTCCTTAATATAAATCAAGACTTTCTTGGTTTCATGGATATTGATTCATCAGTTGGTGAAGTTACTCAGTTTAAACAAGAGGTTTCTGAAAGGTAGGTAACAGTTTTTCTGTTTCTAGTGATAAAAGATTTTGGATTGAGCATGTTTGTGTGGACTGCTGATTTTCATAGACAATGGTAAATGTAAGCTAAATACACCACAACTGCTTTTACATTCTGTGAAGTGATGGTTCATTTCTCTGTAATATCAGTTGTGTTGAGGATTCAGAATTGTAGGCAAATTAGATGATTTATCAGAATGGGGATCTTTCATTCATTTAGACTTATAATTTTGTTAATCATGCATAGGACTGTTCCTTGGTTATATGTAGACACACTTAATTGAGGAAGGGAAAAGAAATGACTTCCAAGAAATGTCATAACTGAAAGAAAACTTAGATCCAGACAATTTACAGAAGGGATTCAAAGTACACTTAATACTTAAGAATTTACTATCTGTGGATATCTTAACCCATAAATTGCCTGACTGAAAAGCAAGCTGAAAGTTATTATTATACCCTTAGGTTAAAATAGCATTGAACTTGCATTATTTATGATTTTTAATGGAAAGTTGTTTTTTTTTTTTTTTTTTAATGGATTTGAGAGGAAGGGAGAGAGATGGAGAGAGAAACATCAGTGGGAGAGAGAAAAATGGATAGGTTGTCTCTGGTAGAGGATTGAACCCTAAACCGGAGTGTATGCCCCGAGTAGGAATCGAATCCACCACCTTTTGGTATACAGGACAGTGCTCCAACCAAGTGAGCCACACCAGCCAGGGATATTTATTATTTTTTCAAGCAAGGGCTATTTTTTTTAGAGCAGTTTTAGGTTCACAACAAAATCTGCAAAATTGAGGGGAAGGTATAGAGTTTTTCTATAGACCATATGCCCCAACACATGCATAGCCTCCTCCATTATCAAGAGCCCCCATGAGAGCAGTACATTTGTTTCTATTGATGAACCTGCATTTACACATCATAATCACCCAAAGTCCATAGATTACATTAGTACATTAGGGTTTACTCTTTGTGTTGTACAGTCTATGAGTTTGGACAAATGTATATAATGACATATATCCACCTTACATACATACATAGAGTATTTTCATTGCACTAAAAATTCTCTGTGCTCTGCCTGTTAATTCTCTTCTTTCCCTCGAACCTCTGACAACCTCTTATATATATATATTTTTAACCTTCACCTGAGGATATATATATTTTTTATTTTTAAAATATATTTTTATTGATTTCAGATAGGAAGAGAAAGGGGGAGAGAGAGAGAAACATCAATGATGAGAGAATCATTGATTGGCCGCCTCCTGCAGGACCCCTACTGGGGATTGAGCCTACAACCGGGCATGTACCCTTGACCAGAATTGAGCCAGGGACCCTTTGGTCTATAGGCCGATGCTCTATCCCAGGGGTCCTCAAACTACGGCCTGCGGGCCACATGCAAATACAAATATTGTATTTGTTCCCGTTTTGTTTTATTACTTCAAAATAAGACATGTGCAGTGTGAATAGGAATTTGTTCATAGTTTTTTTTTTAAACTATAGTCCGGCCCTCCAACGTTCTGAGGGACAGTGAACTGGCCCCCTGTTTAAAAAGTTTGAGGACCCCTGCTCTATCCACTGAGAGAAACAGGCTAGGGCTGTCTCCTTTTTTAAAAAAAATGTTTTTATTGATTTTAGAGAGGAAGGGAGGAGGGTAGAGAGAGAGAGACATCGGTGGGCTGTTTCCTGCACACCCCCTACCTGGGATTGAGCCTATAACCTGGGCATGTGCCCTGACAGGGAATTGAACCAGTGACTTCTTGGTTCATGGGTTGGCACTCCATCACTGAGCCACACCGGCTGGGCTGTCTGTGTCTCTTTTTGATCAAGTATATCTTTCAGTAAAATTAATAGAAAGGATATATGGGACCTAGAATTTTAGCATGTTTAAGTAAAGTAACTTCTGATGAAAATAATAATAGTCCCTTGCTCTTCTCCCTTTGAAATCCTAATTTTCTTCTTACATGTTGAAAAATAGTTTTATTTTGCCCTCGTACTTTATAAATTGTTTGGTTAGTTCTGTGCTGAAAATGCATTGCAAGTTCCAGTTTCCTGTTGAGAATTCTTTTAAAATACATTTTTTATTGATTTCAGAGAGAGAGATAAAAACATCAGTGATGAGAATCATCAATTGGCAGCCTCCTGCTTGCCCCCCACAGGGGATTGAGCCCGCAACCCTTGACCGGAATAGAACCCAGAACCCTTCAGTCCGCAGGCCGATGCTCTATTCACAGAGCCAAAGCAGTTAGGGCACCTGTTGAGGATTTGATGCCATTTTGATTCCTGGTTATTTGAAGGCTCTTAAGATCTTTTGTTCATTCCTTATATTATGAAATTTTGTAGTGACGGGCCTTGGTGTGGTTCTTCTCATCATTGTGCTATTTTTTTTCAATTAAGAAATTCATGTACTGTGGTTCTAGGAACACTTTTAGTATAATTTGTCTAAGTTTTTCACTTTCACTTTTTTCTTTTTTCTTTTTTTTTTTAAACTCCTTATAGTTGGATATTCCATCTCCTGGATTGATTATCTTATCAGTCTTCTATTGTCTGTTATCTTTTTCCTCTACTTTATGTTGAAGTTTCATTGATTTACCTTCTAACTTGGTAAAGTTTTTTTTTAACTTGCTAAAGTTTTTATTGCAGCTATCAGATTTCAAGAGCTCTTCTATTTTCTTTTTCATTCCACATTTCCTTTTCCCAGTGGATTTCTTTTTTCTATTAACTTAATTATCACCAGTGTCTTCGAAGGTATTATGTTACAGGTTTTTTTGAATGTACATCCTTAGTACATGTACATATCTTTATTGTATATCTATTAAATTACATTGTATTGTCTACTTGTTTGTTTCCTGCACTGGTCTGTAATTTACTTGAGTGTGGGGTGGGCACTGTTTTTTTGGTAATCCTCAGGCCCAACAAAATTTGCCTGGTACATTGTAGACACAGTGTAATTATCCCTTAATATCTGAGGGGGATTGTCTCCAAAACCCCCCAAACCCCCCAAGACCAAATTTGGCAGATGCTCAAATCCCTTATATAAAACTAGGGGCCTGGTGCACGAATTCATGCACCTTGAAAGGAATGTGGGCCTTGAGGCTGCAGTGGGCACAGGAGTGGGTCTTGGCCCATCCTCTGTGCCCCCACCTGGCCCCTCCTGCCACGGCACTCAGTCCCCTCTGCCGGCAGCCCAGCTCCCACGCGCTGACAGTGCCGGCACTGCTCGCACCTGCTGAGCGGGGCCGGCACTGTCAGTGGGTGCAAGCGGCGGTTGCTGCCCCGATCACCCCTCAGGAGCAGAGGGAGGTGAAGAAGCCCTCAGGGGCGATTGGGGCTGGCAGCTGCTGCTCGCATTCGCTGATGGTGCTGGCAGTGAGTGAGAGCGGTGGCTCAGGCACTGGCTGCGGGTGTCAGTGGGGCCGGCGCTGGCAGTGGGTGCGGGTGGTGGTTCTGGCACCAGCAGTGGATGCGAGCACCGGGCGGGACCATGGCACATGGGAGCAAAGAATTTTCAGTAACCACCAGAGGTTTGCCCCGATTACAGCGACCGGTGCCCCGCCTTCATCTGGCACCCCTGCTCACCTGCTCCATCATCCCACCGCGGCTGATACCCGCCATGTGCCACGCACACGCCCTGGTGGTCAGTGCTCATCATAGTGACCGGTTGTTTGGTTGTTCCACCGTTCAGTCTATATGCATATTAAGCTTTTATTATATAGGATTATATAAGATAGCAGAGTATTTGCACATAACCTAAACGAATTTTCCTGTGTACTTTTTTTTTTCTCTTTTACTCTTATTTGTTGTTGATGCTATTACAGATGGTCCCCCATTTCCCTTCTCTTGTCCACCTCCGTGCAGCCCCCACCCCTCCTCCCTCTGGCCACCACCGCACTGTTGTCTGTGTCCATTGGCTATGCATATATGATCTTTGGTTAAGCACTTCACACTTCTTCAACCAGTCCTCCTGCCACCCTCAGTGTGCTCCATGTATCCATGCCTCCGGTTCTATTTTGTTTATTCATTACATTCCACATACCAGTAAAAGTAAGAATATGTAGTATTTCTCTTTCACTGACTGGCTTATTTTGCTTAGCATAATAATCTCCAGGTTCATCCATGCTGTTGCAAAAGGTAAGGTTTCCTCCTTATAGTTGCATAGTATTCCATTGTGTAAATGTACCACAGCTTTTTTTTTTTTTTTTTTTTTTTACAAGGCCACCAAAAATTTTGGTTGTCTCCCCCCCAAAAAATTGGGAGAGAGAGAGAGAGAGAGAGGTTACCACAGCTTTTTTTATCCACTCATCTACTAATGGTCACTTGGGCTGCTTCCGTATCTTTATTTATTTTTTTATTTTTTTTATTTTTAAAATTCTTTATTGTTTAAAGTATTACAGGTCTCCTTTTCCCCCCATTGACCTCTCCTCAGCTGCTCCCACCTCCCAGCACATGCCCTCCCACCCCTACTGTCTGTGGGCATTTGTTATGCTGATATGCATGCATACAAGTCCTTTGGTTGATCTCTTATGCCCCCCCCCCACTCCTCCCCCCCTCCGCCCCACTGCCTTCCCTCATAGGTTTGATAGTCTGTTTGATGCTTCAATGACTCTGGTTCTATTTTTGTTTTTGTTTTTTAAATATATTTTATTGATTTTTTACAGAGAGGAAGGGAGAGAGAGAGTCAGAAACATCGATGAGAGAGAAACATCGATCAGCCGCCTCCCGCACATCCCCCACTGGGGATGTGCCCGCAACCCAGGTACATGCCCTTGACCGGAATCAAACCTGGGACCCTTCAGTCCGCAGGCCGATGCTCTATCCACTGAGCCAAATCGGTTTTGGCCTATTTTTGTTTTTATGTTGTTCATCATATTCCACAAATGAGTGAGATCATGTGATATTTATCATTCTCCGACTGGCTTATTTTGTATCACAGTTTTTTAATTCACTCATCTTCTGATGGGCACTTAGGCTGTTCCCAAATCTTAGCTATTACAAATTGTGCTGCTCTGAACAAAGGGGTGCATATATACTTTCTGATTGGTGTTTCTGATTTCTTGGGATATATTCCTAGAAGTGGGGTTACTGGGTTAAATGAGAGTTCCATTTTTAATTTTTTGAGGAAACGCCATACTGTTTTCCATAGTGGCTGCACCAATCTGCATTCCCACCAGCAGTGCACGAGGATTCTTTTTTCTCCACACCCTCGCCAGCACTTGTCGCTTGTTGATGGTAACCATTCTGACAGGTGTGAGATGGTACCTCATTGCCGTTTTGATTTGTATCTCTTGGATGATTAGTGACTTTGAGCATGTTTTCATATATCTCTTGGCCTTCTGTATGTCCTCTTTCAAAAAGTGTCTCCCTAGGTTCTTTGCCCATTTTTTTAAAAAATTAAATCTTTATTGTTCAGATTATTACAGTTGTTACTCTTTTTCCCCCCATAACTCCCCTCCACCCGTTTCCCACCCCCCCCTCCGTCCTCACTGCTCCCCCCCCCCCACTGTCCTAATCCATAGGTGCACGATTTTTGTTCAGTCTCTCTCCACATCCCCCACACCCCTTTCCCCCCCAAGAATAGTTAGTCCACTCCCTTTCTATGCCCCTGATTCTATTATAATAACCAGTTTATTCTGTTCATCAGATTATTTATTCCCTTGATTTTTAGATTTACTTGTTGATAGATGTGTATTTGTTGTTCATAGTTTGTTGTTTTTTTTTCAATTTTTTTTTAAAATTAAATCTTTATTGTTCAGATTATTACATTTGTTCCTCTTTTTCCCCCCCCCATAACTCCCCTCCTCCTAGTTCCCGCCCCACCCTCCGCCCTCACTCCCCACCCACTGTCCTCATCCATAGGTGCATGATTTTTGTTCATTCTCTTCCCGCATCTCCCACACCCCTTTCCCCCCCAAGAATGGTCAGTCCATTCCCTTTCTATGTCCCTGATTCTATTATAATCACCAGTTCATTCTGTTCATCAGATTACTTATTCACTTGATTCTTAGATTCACTTGTTGATAGATGCATATTTGTTGTTCATAATTTGTGTCTTTACCTTTTTCTTCCTCTTCCTCTTCTTAAAGGATACCTTTCAGCATTTCATATAATCCTGGTTTGGTGGTGATGAACTCCTTTAGCTTTTCCTTATCTGTGAAGCTCTTTATCTGACCTTCAATTCTGAATGATAGCTTTGCTGGATAAAGTAATCTTGGTTGTAGGTTCTTGCTATTCATCACTTTGAATATTTCTTGCCACTCCCTTCTGGCCTGCAAAGTTTCTGTTGAGAAATCAGCTGACAGTCGTATGGGTATTCCCTTGTAGGTAACTGAGTTTCTTTCTCTTGCTGCTTTTAAGATTCTCTCTTTGTCTTTTCCTCTTGGCATTTTAATTATGATGTGTCTTGGTGTGGTCCTCTTTGGATTCCTTTTGTTTGGGGTTCTCTGCGCTTCTTGGACCTGTAAGTCCATTTCTTTCACCAGGTGGGGGAAGTTTTCTGTCATTATTTCTTCAAATAGGTTTTCAATATCTTGCTCTCTGTCATCTTCTGGCACCCCTCTAATTCTGATGTTGGTACGCTTGAAGCTGTCCCAGAGGCTCCTTACACTATCCTCGCATTTTTGGATTCTTTTTTCATTTTGCTTTTCTGGTTGGGTGTTTTTTGCTTCTTTGTATTTCAAATCTTTTTTTTTGTCCCCTGCACCGGGAGTTCTTCCGGGAGTTCAACCAGGGGTTGGGGTCGGCTGGGGGAAGGGAAGGTGTCCCCGGCCAGCAGTGGGCAGCCACTAGGGACCCTGGGCCTCTAGTCAGTGATAAGAGAGAATCATTGATCGGCTGCCTCCTGCAAGGCCCCTACTGGGGATCAAGTTCGCAACCCAGGCATGTGCCCTTGAGTGGAATTGAACCCGGGACTCTTCAGTCCGCAGGCCGACACTCTCTCCACTGAGCCAAATTGGCTAGAACTCCTTTATTTTTTTTTAATATGGCTACATTGATTTTTTTGTTTGGGTGAGGGATTAGGGCTATATGAGCCTTGCATTCCTGAGATAAGCACAACCTGGTTATGATAACATTTTTTTTTAATAGCCAGATTCAATTTGCTAATATTTTATTGAGGGTTTTGCATCTATGTTTTTGAAGGATATTTGTTGGTATTTTTATTTCTGATACATTGGTTTCAGGATTATGATTTCTTCATAAAACAAGTTGTAAAGTGTTGCCTTCTCATGTATTTTCTGAGTTTGTGTAAGATTGGTATTTTTTCATTGTGTGTTTTGTTAAAATATATATTTTATTGTTGATAGTATTACATATACCTCCAATTTTCCCTTCTCCTACCCTTCTCTCCTCCTCCCCTTCCCCCCAAGTTCTTCACAATCCTATTGCCTGTGTCCATGGGCTATGCATACATATATTTATGTAAATCCTTTGATTTATCTTTTGTCCCCACATCCCTACATCGAGGTATGTCAATCTGTTCCATGCTTCCATGCTTTGGGTCTTTTTTGTTGGTCAATTCATTTTGTTCATTAGATTCCACAAATAAGTGAGATCATGTGATAATTTATCTTTCTCAGATTGGCTTATTTCACTTAGCATAATACCTTCCAGGTCCATCCATGCTGTCCCAAAGGGTAAGAGATCCCTCTTTTTTTACAGCTGCATAGTATTCAGTTGTTTACTAGTAAATGTCCCATAGTCTTTTTAACCCATTAATCTACTGATGGGCACTTGGGCTATTTCAAAATCTTAGCTATTGTAAATAATGCTGCTGTGAACATAGAGGTGCACATATTCTTTCTGATTGGTGTTTTGAGGTTTTTAGGATATATTCCCCGAAGTGGGATTGTTGAGGCAAATGGAAATTCCATTTTTAATTTTTTGAGGAAACTCCGTACTGTTTTTCATAGTGGCTGCACCAATCTGCATTCCCACCAGCAGTAAACTAGTGTTCCCTTTTCTCCACATCCTCACCAGCACTTGTTTGTTGACTTATTGATGATAGCCGTTGATAGATTGTGGTTTTATTTATTTTATTTTATTTTGTTTTTATTATTTTTTTAAATATATTTTATTGATCTTTTACAGAGAGGAAGGGAGAGAGATAGAGAGTTAGAAACATCGATCAGCTGCCTTCTGCACATCTCCTACTGGGGATATGCCCGTAACCCAGGTACATGCCCTTGACCGGAATCGAACCTGGGACCCTTCAGTCCGCAGGCCGACGCTCTATCCACTGAGCCAGACCGGTTTCAGCAGATTGTGGTTTTAATTTGCATCTCTCTGATGATTAGTGACTTTGAACATTCTTTCATGTGTCTGTTGCCCATTTATATGTCCTCTTTGGAGAAATGTCTATTCAGGTCTTTTGCCCATATTTTAATTGGATTGTTTGTCTTTTGTTGAGTTTTATGAGTACTTTAAATATTTTGGATATTAGTACAGTGGATTCCATTTTCATTTTGATGGTGGTTTCTTTCGTTGCAGAAGCTTTTTGTTTTGATGTAGTTCCATTTGTTTATTTTCTCCTTAGTTTCCTTTGCTCTAGGAGATGTATCTGCAAAAATTCTGCTACATGAGTTTTCTGAAATTTTACTACTTATATTTTCTTGTAAGATTTTTATGGTTTCATGCCTTACATTTAAGTCTTTTATCCATTTTTAGTTTATTATGTATTTTGTAAGTGGTGGTCTGCTTTCATCTTTTTGTATGTCCAGTTTTCCTAACACCATTGTTGAAGAGACGGTCTTTACTCCATTCTATGTTCTTGCCTCCTTTGTCAAATATTAATTGACTGTAATAGTGTACGTCAGTTCATTATGTGTTTGATAGACTTCATCAGGGAAACTGGAGTTTCTTTATTGGCAGGTTTCAGATCACAAATTTAATTTCTCTATTGTTTTCTGTTTCATTGATTTCTCCTGCCCCCCATCTGTATTTCTACTTGCTTTTGGTTTAATTTGCCTATTTTAAATCAGGGTTTGGTTGACTAAGGCCTGTGGATCGTAACTGCCCCACTGTTTTTGTATGGCCTGAACACTAAGAATGATTTTTGTATTTTTAAATAGTTGGGAAAAGCAAAAGAAGAAAAATACTTTGTCACGTGTGAAAATTATTTAACCATTTGTATGCCATACCGTCTATAGACGCAAGCGGTGGCCCTTTTTTAATTAAATTCAAAATTTCATGGCAGTTAACTGGTTGAAATTTAAGTTTCAGTGTTCATTTGTTGGAACACAACTCTACTCCTTTTTAAAAAAATAATATTTTATTGATTATTTTTACAGAGAGGAAGGGAGAGGGATAGAGAGTTAGAAACATCGATCAGCTGCCTCCTACACATTCCCCACTGGGGATGTGCCCGCAGCCAAGGTACATGCCCTTGACTGGAATCGAACCTGGGACCCCTGAGTCCGCAGGCCGACGCTCTATCCACTGAGCCAAAACCAGCCAGGGCTCTACTCACTTTTTGTGTGTGTGTGTGCTTCAGTGGCTGAGTTGAGTAGTTGTAATAGAGACTATGGATCTTAAAGCCTAAAAATTTTACTATCTAGCTATTTACAAAAAAATTTTTTCAACCCCTAAGTTACTGATTTTAGATTTATATTTAAAAAGCTATAGGATTCTCTCTCAGCACTGCTTTAGGTGCAATCTATAAATTTTAATGTGTTATTTGTCATTGATTCATAGTTTGATTCTATTTTTGTCAAAGAACATGTGACTTAAAAACCTTGGAAAAAAAATTTATTATGACTTTATTGCCTAGCATATGATCTGTTTTGATGAATACTTCATATACTCTTATAAATGATGTATATATTATACAGTTGGATATAGTGTTTTTAGTGTTCTATAATGCCCTTCTTTATCTCTAATGATATTCTTTTTTTAAAAAAATATATTTTATTAGTTTTTTACAGAGAGGAAGGGAGAGGGATAGAGAGTTAGAAACATCGATGAAAGAGAAACATCGATCAGTTGCCTCCTGCACACCTCCCACTGGGGATGTGCCTGCAATCAAGGTACATGCCCTTGACTGGAATCGAACCTGGGACCCTGGAGTCTGCAGGTCGATGCTCTATCCACTGGGCCAAACCGGTCAGGGCTCTAATGGTATTCTTATTTTAATGTCTACTTTGTCTCAGATTATTGAGCCACATTAACTTCTGATTTTCTCTTGACATGATTTTATCTTTTCCTTCCTTTTACTTTCAATCTATCTGTGTCTCAGAATTAAATTGTGTTTTTCTTAAACACCTTACAGTTAAGACTTTTTTTATTCCACTGTTCAAATCTCTTTTAATTGGACTGTTTTGTTCATTTAATATTATTACTTATATGGCTGGATTTTAAGCATTTTGTCTTAATATTTTCTGTTTCTCTCATCTGTGCTTTGATTACTCTTCTCTGTTTTCATTTGAATTGAGTTTTTAAAATTCTGTTTTCATTGCCTAGTGACTTTTTAGCTATACCTCGGTATTTTATTTTTATTTTGTGATTTTAGTATTAGTCTGCTCAGGTTGACAGTACAAAATACTCTAGACTAAGTGGCTTAAACAATGAAAATATTATTTTCTCACAGTTTTGGAGGCTGGAAAGTCCAAGATAATGGTTTTGGCAGCGTTTTCTGTTAAGAGCTATCATCATGGCTTGCAGACCGCTACCACATAGAGGGGGAGAGATTTCCCCAACTCTATGTCCTCACTTAATTTTAATTACTACATCAAGACCCTCCCTTCATGTATATTGATAAGTAGGGTTTCAGTGTATGAATTTGGGAGGGACACAGATTAATATATAACAGTTCATGAACAGCTAATGTCCTTATAGTTCATGTTCTTATATATGCTATAAACCCCCAAAACATTATTTTGCTTTCAACAGTCAGTAGCCATTTAAAGAAGTATAAGAAAAACAGTCTTTTATATTTACTCATGTATTTATTTTTTCCTGGGTCTTTTCATTTGTTCTTGGATATTGGTTCATTTCCTATCAGTCTGAAAAACTTCCTTTGAGATGTAATTCATTGTAATAATTTCATCCTGTAAAGCAGGGGTGGGAACCTTTTTTCTGCCAAGGGCCATTTGGATATTTATATAACCTCATTCTCAGACCATACAAATTTATCTACTTAAAAATTAGCCTGCTATACTTGGTCAAACATTTAATTAACTCACCTCTAGTGCCTTGGCAAGGCCAGACCAACTGATTTTGCAGGCCTTATATGCCCTGCTGGATGTTCCCCACCCCTGCTTTAAAGTGTATATTTTAGTGGTTTTTAGTATATTTACAGAATTGTGTAGCTATGAACACAGTCATTTTTACGACATTTTCATCTTCCCCCAAAACAAACTAACAGACACACACACCTGTGCTCTCTATTAGTCACTCCCCATTTTTTCTCAGCCACTCCTCAACCCCACCTCAGTCATCCGTGACCACCAGTCTCCTTTTTCTTTTAGATTTGCCTATTTTGGACATTTTGTATAAATGGAATTACATGTAGTTTTTTGTGCTTAGTTTCTTTTACTTAATGTAATGTTTTCAAAGTTCATCCATGTTGTAGCATGTATCCATATCTCATTCCTTTTATTGCTGAACAATATTGTGTAGATAAAACATTTTATCCATTCATCAGTTGATAGACATTAAAGTTTCCACTACTTGGCTATTAAGAATAATGTTGCCATGAAAATTTGTGTCAAGTTTTCATGTGGAAACAGTTTTGGGTGGCGATAAGCCCATTCTTACCCCCATTGAATTGTCTTGGTACCTTTGGCAATTGAAAAAATCAGTTTATATAAATGTGTGTGCTTATTACTAGACTCTGAATTCTGTTCAGTTGATCTGGATATTTAGCCTTAAGCCGTATAACACTGTTTTGATTACTGTACCTTTGTAATAAGTTTTGAAATTGGGAACTATGGGTCCTCAGAGAACTTTTTATTTTTCAAGATTTTGGGGGGCTCTTTTGGGTTCTCTTTCATTTTCTTATTAATTGTAGGATCAATTTGTCATTTTCCCAAAAAATCCCAGGTGGATCTTGACGTGGGAGATTGTGTTAAAACTGCAGATCATTAAAAAACAAACAAAAAACACTGCAGATAATTTTCAGGGAATATTGCTATCTTACCAATATTAAGTCTCCCAGTGTATAAACATGGGATATTTGTCCCTTTTTTTAAAGTCACCTTTTATATCTTTCAGCAATGTTTCGTAGTTTTTTTATAAAATATTTTTTATTAATGTCAGAGAAGAAGAGAGAGAAAGAGAAAGGTAGAAATATCAATGATGAGAGAGAATCATTGATCGGCTGCCTCCTGCAGGCCCCTCACTGGGGATCAGGCCCACAACCTGGGTGTGTGCCCTGACTGGGAATTGAACCGGTGACCTCTTCGTTCCTGGGTTTGATACTCAGCTGCTGAGCCCTACCTGGCTGGGCTGTTTTGTAGTTTTGTGTGTGTGTGTGTGCAAGTCTTATACAGCTTATTCCTAAGTATTTTATTCTTGTTGATGCTATTGCAAATGTAATTGTTTTCTTGATTTTACTGTTGACATTTATTCCTAGTGTGTAGAAGTAGAATTTTTGTGTGTGTGTGAATTGATCTTGGATTCTTCAATCTTGCCCAACTAATTTATACCAATAGTTTTTTTAGTGGATTTTTAAGAATTGTCTACATAAAATGGGATATTTGGTCACATGGGATATTTGTAGAATTTTACTTCTTCCTTTTTAATCTGGAGGTCTTTTATTTATTTTTCTTGCCTGATTACCTTTGTAGAACCTCTTGTACAATTGAGTAGAAGTAGTGAGAGCTAACATCCTTGTCTTGTTTCTGATCTTAGGAGATAGTATTTCTTGTACAGTCTGAGTTCTCTCAGTTGCCTAAAAATGTCTTCAGGTGTAAAGGCTTCTTTTGCTAGATCCAGAACATTAGGTTGGCCCTGTCAATACTTTATGATGGGTGTCATTCTACTGTCTTCTGGCTTCATTATTTCCAATGAGTAGTCAGTCTATTGTTCTCATTGTCGATCCTCCACTGTAATGTCATTTTTTCCTCCACTGCTTATAAGGTTTTTCTCTTGGTCTTTAATTTTCAGCAGCCTAACCTTTACATGCCTATTCTGTTTAGGTGATTTACTTTATTAAATTTTAACTCACCTCACATTTGAGATGTTGAGGGTGGGATTGGGCTTGGGATCTAAGCGCTAGGAGACTACAAGTTCTCTGTTTTCAGGCCAACCTTGCTGCATCACTTCTGCTTATTTTTCAGAAGTCCCCTGGAGGATAATTGGTGGGAATGAGGACTAGTTTTCTTTTTGGGGGTCCTCCAGATTCTAGTGTGCTCATCCTCAGGCATGAAAAGAGACTGGTTTCTCTGTGTCCCAACAAAGATTTTTTTCCTATAGTTGCTTTTTTTCTCTGTTCACTTGTGCTTCAAGCAGTGTAAATGCTACTCAGTGTTGAAAGCATTAGCAATCTGTCACCTAGAGAAGGCTGGTTCCTCTCTGAAATTCAGTTCATTTAGACTTATTTGTGTCCAGAGGTCTTCAATGGCTTTAAAAGAAAATTGGGTTTTTAATTTATCTAGTGTTTTCTCATTGTTATGGCAGAAGTGATGATCTTTGTGATCTTCAACATTTTAACTGGAAGGGAAAGTCTTCTATTGAAGGATTTTTAAGTAAGGTCAAGATCTTAAGTTGTACAAGGAACAAGTAACTACACAGTAATGTAAATGATTGCTTATGCATATTTGAGATAAATGAAAGTTTTACAAAGACAGTGACTTTAATTGAGTTAGTGAATAGTTCGAACACATCCTTAAGATACATTGGTACAGTTTATATGCTTTTAATGGTTAATTGGGAAGAGTGGGAAACTAAAAAAATGTTTGTGTTTTTTGAAGACTTATATAAAACTCAATCAGCATGGGTCATATGTACTTGCCTTCAACTACCCTACCTTTTTATTTTGGAAGAATTAATGCTAGACTTTTTATACTGAAAGTGAGTTTTTCAACTTTAAAACCACTTGGCAATAACATTGTGAATGTACTAAAAAGGTACTACTGGAATGTACATTTTTAAATGGTGAGAGTGATATATATATATGTGTGTGTATATATATATATATATATATGTGTGTGTGTGTGTATATACATATATATATATATATTTTTTTTTGAGAGTGTTATATTTTATGTTACGATTTTTGTCTTAATTTTTAAAAAGGAAAAATCAAGCAGGCAGTTTGTAAAGCCCTTCCTGATATTTAGTGCAATTCTTAATTGCAGCTGACATTTGTTTGCTTTTATTGGCAATTGTTAATCACTGAAGCTCTCTTGAGTTTGATTTTGGTTCAGTGCTAGTTGACTTTCAAAATTGAGTGTATCTGAAAAATACTATCCTATATAATAAAAGAGTAATATGCAAATTGACCGAATGGCGGACTGACCGGTCGCTATGATGCGCACTGAACACCTGGGGGCAGACGCTCAATGCAGAAGCTGCCCCCTGGTGGTTAGTGCACTCCCACAGGGGGCGTGCCACTTAGCCACAAGCCAGGTTGATGGCTGGCGAGTACCATGGCGGTGACAGTAGCCTCTCCCGCCTCCGAGGCAGAGCTAAGGATGTCCAATGGATGTCCTCCGAGGCAGAGCTAAGGATGTGCCTATGGGGAGTGGGCCTAAGCTATCAGTTGGACATCCCCTGAGGGCTCCTGGACTGCTAAAGGGCACAGGCTGGGCTGGGCTGAGGGGACCCCCCCCCATGCATGAATGTGCACCGGGACTCTAGTTAGGAAAATAAGTGTTATAACTTTTTGATTTAGTGATAAGAGGGTTGTTTGTTAAAACTTTGCTCTTTATGCCCGGCTGATGTGGCTTGTTGTTGAGTGTCTACCCATGAACCATGAGGTCACGGTTTGATTCCTGATCGGGGCATATGCCCGGATTTTGTGCCCGGTTTTTGGGGCTTGATCTCCAGTGGGGGTTATGCAGGAGGAAGCCAATTGATTTTCTTTTATCATTGATGTTTCTGTCTCTCTCTCCCTCTCCTTTCTCTCTTTGAAACCAATAAAAAATATACATATAAAACAAAACAAACAAAAACTTTACTCTTTATTATATATATACTTTTGTGAGAAATTGACAGAAAATATAAAAGTGTGATGTTGATAAAGTGCTTTTGAGATCCTTATGTTCTACAAAGTGTTTCTCTTACAAAATCTGATGTTACTTGGTTTTTAAAAACCTTTTGTTTCTCTCCTGAGTCTTATTTATGGAAGGACTGCCCTTTTTAACCCTCGCTTCCCTGTCTCTCCAGACATGTTGCCAACAATTTTGAAGACAGTACCCATGTAGCATCACCAGTAGACCCAAATGGAAATTTCAATGTTGTCATTAAAGAGGAACCTCTAGATGATTACGACTATGACCTTGGTGAGTTTCCAGAAGGGGTCACTGTGAAACAGGAAGAGACGGATGAGGAAACAGATGTATACTCAAACAGTGATGATGATCCTATATTAGAGAAACAGCTAAAGAGGCACAATAAAGTTGATAACCTAGGAGCTGACCATCCGTCTTCTAAATGGCTACCAAATAGCCCATCAGGTGTTGCTAAAGCTCAAATGTTCAAATTAGACGCTGGAAAGATGCCAGTAGTTTGTCTGGAGCCCTGTGCTGTCACCAAAAGCACAGTGAAGATTTCTGAGCTCCCTGATAACATGATTTCTACATCTCGGAAGGATAAATCTATGTTGACAGAATTAGACTATTTGCCTACGTACATTGAAAATTCCAATGAGGCTGGCTTCTGCTTAGGCAAGGAATCAGAAAATGGTTTTAGAAAATATTCACCAGATCTCAGAGTGGTACAAAAATATCCTTTACTTAAAGAGCCTCAATGGAAATATCCTGATATTTCTGACTGCATGAATACAGAAAGAATAATTGACAGTTCAAAGAGTTCACCTGGGGACTCATTTTTAGCAAAAGAGGACTTGGGCAGAAAGAAAGCAACTATGCTTAAGATTGCTGCAGCTTCCAAGACTGTGAATACTAATCAGAATGCCCCTACAAATGTCAGTGGAAAAAGAGGAAGGCCACGAAAATTGAAACTCTCTAAGGCAGGGCGACCACCTAAACACACGGGAAAATCTTTAACTTCTACCAAGAGCATTCCTATGGGCTCTGGGAGTACCTTTCCAGATGTGAAGCCTGATCTGGAAGACGTGGATGGTGTTCTCTTTGTTTCCTTTGAATCGAAGGTAAGATTGTTATTTCAGCATTCTTTCTAAGGCCAAATAATTATTATTGAATTGTATACCTGGCTGATAACCAGTTTACAATCTAGTTTTTGTGAATGCATCCATTATGTGAGGAGGATGTGTGCATGGGGAACTGAGTGTCTCCAAAATGTTTGGTTTAGTTAATAGGTGTCATGATATTTTGTGTGAATGAACTTAAAAATTTATATCTACCTTTTGCATCTTAGAGGGAAGGCACGTGTGGGTGGGTGGGAAGAGATTAACCAAATAATTTATATGCTTATATGCATAACCCATGGACACAGATAATAGTGTGGTGAAGGCCTAGGGGCAGGAGGCTAGTGCGGGCTAGAAGAGGTCATTGGGGGTGCGGGGGAATGGGATATCTGTAATGCTTTCAACAGTAAAGATAAAAAAAATTTATGTCTGCTTTGATATGAATTCATGATTTTTGTGCAGTGTAGCTGGAATTTAAAAAAATCTTCAGATCTTAACTGGAATTTTCATTATTATGGACTTTAAAAAGGCATAAGTACATGAAAAGTTTACTAACTTTTTTGGGACACCTTATCCCCTGATTTTTTTTTTTTTTTAATATATATTTTTTTATTGATTTCAGAGGAAGGGTGAGAGAGATAGAAACATCAGTGATGAGAGAGAATCATTGATCAGCTGCCTCCTGCATGCCCTACACTGGGGATCAAGCCACAACCCAGGTATATGCCCTGATTTCCTGGTCCACAAGTCAAAGTTCAACCACTGAGCCAAGCTGGCTGGGCTCCCCAGATTTTTTTTTTTTGCGTTTTTGTTGTTGTTAGTCCTCTGAGTATATTTTTTCCCTTTATTTGTTTTTAAGAGAGAGAGAATGGAAGGGAGGAAAAGAGGGGGATGGGGAAGAAGGGGGAGGGGAGAGAGAGAGAGAGAGAGAGAGAGAGAGAGAGAGAGAGAGAGAGAGAGAGAGAGAAACATCAATGTGAGAAAGACACATCCATTGTTGCCTCCCACATGTGCTTTGACCAGGGCAGGGATCAAACCTGCAACCCAAGTATGTGCCCTTGACCTGTAATCAAACCCGAGATCCTTTGGTGTCTGAGCTGGCGCTCTAACAACTGAGCTATACCGTCCAGGACAGTCCTCTGATTTTTATCAGGAACAGCAGAGTGCCACTGGAGAACCACATATTAATGGTCTTATTAATTATGCTGTTTTACACATCAATGGTTTATTTATTTTACTCCTACATTATAATTAGATTATTTTTTGTTTAGATTTTTATAGAAGCCTAATCTGTAGTTCTAAATTGGCTACACAGAGGTTGAATGCTTTCTACTGGGTCTTAAGCTACCTTTATGTAGCCTATCTTTATGTAAACTTTAAGAAGTCTTTATGCAAATTGGCATAATATAGTTTAGATCAGTTAACTGAATATATTCAGATAATTTGCTTTTTCTTCTGATTATTAAAGTGATGTAATATTTAGAAAATATCAAAATGTATCAAAACGAAAAATGTTTCTGGTTTACTTTTAAACTTTTAGAAGTGATATGAGCTACATTTTTGTTTTATATATAGGAAGCTCTAGACATTCATGCAGTTGATGGGACAACAGAAGAGCACTCTAGTCTTCAGGCATCAACCACAAATGACCCAGGTATTATATAATGATATAAAAAGAGATATATTTGGAATTTGGCTCTTGGAATGAAATATGCAATGTTCATTTTTCTGTAGTACATACGTTTTTCTGTAGTACGTACTATTCTACTTTATCATTATTTGTTTTCTGAATAGATTGCAGAGCAAGAATTTCCCAGTTGGAAAAAGAATTGATAGAAGATTTGAAAGCCTTGAGGCATAAGCAAGTGATACATCCTGGTCTTCAAGAAGGTAATCCTCCTATATAATAAAAGGCTAATATGCAAATTGTCCCCTTGGGAGTTCTACTGACTCGGAGTTTAACCACTCGCTATGACGTGCGCTGACCACCAGGGGTGGTGCAGAACGAAGGAAGGCCACGGCCAGCAGCTGGCAGCCAGGGGAAGGAAGGCCCTGATCGCCAGCCAGGCCTTAGGGACTCTACCCGTACATGAATTTCGTGCACTGGGCCTTTAGTATTTTCTAAAAAAAAAAAAAAAAAATTTGTTCTCTTTCTCCTTTCCTTCCACTCGCTTTCCCCTCTTATGCCTTGTTTCTCCTTCCTCCCTTTTTTGTTTTACCTCCTTTCCCTGCATCCTTGATTTCATTTATTTTCAGTGCCTCTCTTAACTTGAATTTTTCTCTTTTCTCCCTCCATGATTTTCCCACTTAACTTAAAAACATTTCTAGGTTTTTTATACCCTAAGAGAAACCCTATTCTGTAGACACTGTCTCATCTTTGTGAAACATATCTTATGCATTAAAAAATGTATCATAAGAAAGTGGTGTTTTCTCTTTGCTTTTTTATAATACAGTATTTTCCTCCCTATGTCTCATCTTTTAAATTTTGGCTGTTGTTTTTGTGAGGTTTTTTTTTGGGGGGGGGAAGGTCCCATATATTTTTATATGCTTAGTAATACATTTAGGTGTATAAATAGAATATTTTTTCTCATTTTGTGGCTGCAAACATTTTATATATTTTATGTATTGCTTGGGACTCACTTTAAATTTTTCATTATTATTTGTTTTGTTGTAATAGATTATCTTGGCCTTGATTATGTTGCTAAATCCTTTTTCTAAAATAGTGAAATCTATTACACTTACTGCTGTTGTAGTAACTACTGATTTTTCCATTTGTAATGTAAATAAAAGATTGTAAGCCATGTCCCAATTTTTAGTTTCTTATATCTTTAATTTAAAGTATGCTTCTTGGAGTAGTTTATTGAGTTTTTGATTGTTAGTCCATTTTCTTTTCAAAGCACTGTCTGGCTGATTTATATTATGTGGTAGATCATTTATTTGAGAGTGTAAGCATTATTTGCTAACAAACAGAATGTTGACTTATAAAATGATCATTTAATTTCTAAATCAAATGGTAATATTTGAAGAACTTTTGCTTCACTCTGTTGATGGTATGATATTAAAGTGTGCAAATCTCAATGCAAGTGGACTGGGTACTATGGATTTTAATGGACAGTCGCAGTCATATCATGTTAGGCTTGAGTGATAGAAAATAGCAAATAATATTTGCTATTGTTTATTGTCAGCTTTCACTTCTGCTATTTTCTCTAAATAATATTCTCTTTCTCCTATCAGTTAACTTACCCTTTAAGTTTATTTCCCCTCCTACTTACACTTTTCGTTAGTTATGTAGTCTGATAATGTATAAATAACATTTATGTTGTGTTTTTGTAACCTAATTTCAACATATGATTTTGTCTTAGCTCTAGAGTTGAATATGTCAGTGATCCCTGCCAGCGTTTTGCTGTGGTTTGTTTGCCTATTATTTCCTTGGCTGAGATTTGAGTTTTTTCCTTTCCTTATAGACATTTTGAGTCAAATCTAATTTTTTCCTTTGTGTAAAGGAGCTTCAAAGTCAAATGCTTATGGAAACTAAGCAGGAAACATAAAGTAAAATTAGCCCGGGTTCCAGGTGCCAGAGGGAAGCCGGTGCTGGCAGCTGGGGGAAGGAAGGCCTACTCTTGCACAAATTTTGTGCACTTTGCTTTTCTACTAGCTGAAAAGTTTTATTTAGAAAATGAACACTTAAAAATATTTTTGAGTGGAAAAAACTTGAAAAACTTGCAAAGCTTTTGGAGCTTGTTTTGAAATTTTGGAAGAAATGTAAATTAAGCCAGAGGAAATGTTTTTATTATTGTAGTTGCTAAAATAAGGTTTTGTTTTTAATTTTTTAAAAATTTATCTTTATTATTGTAAGTATTACAGATGTCCGCTTTGGATTTTGTTGTTGTTTTCCCGATTGACCCCCCCCCCCCCCCCCCCCGCACCTGCTCCTCCCAAGCCTTTGCCACACTACTGTCTGTGACCATGGGCTATGAATATCCTCCTATATAATAAAGAGCTAATATGCAAATGGTTGTCATGCCATCACGCTGGAACAGACACTCAACACTGGGGAGAGAGGAATGGGGATCAGCCAGGCACAAATGAGCTCACGAGAGAGGAATGGGGATCAGCCAGGCACAAATGAGCTCATGAGAGAGGAACGGGGACCAGCCAGGCTGCGGCCCGGGAGAGGGACAAGCCGCCTGCCCCACAGTTCTGGAAAGTGGCTGCACCTGTGCCTGTGGCCCAGCCAGGGAGAGGGACAAGTCGCATGCCCCTCGGTCCTGGGCGCCAGCGGCTTGGGCTGCAACCTGGGAGAGGGACAAGCTTACCCGCCCTGCGGTTCCGGGCACTAGTGGCTGCACCTGCGCCTGCAGCCCAAGCCGCTGGCGCCCATTAAGAGCCTTATTTTATAAACTGATAAACAAAATAGATCCAGAGACCTAGAACCATGAACAGACTGATGAGTTTCAGAGGGAAGGTAGGGGTGTGTGTGTGTGTGTGGAGGGGGGTGGATTTACCAGGGAACTTATATGCATACTAGAGGCCCAGTGCACAAATTCGTACACGTGGGGGGGGGGCCTTCAGTCTGGCCTGCGCCCTCTCTAATCCAGGACCCCTCGGGGGATGTCTGACTGCCTCTCACAATCCGGAACCACTGGCTCCTAACCACTTGCCTGCCTGCCTGATCACCCCTAACTGCTCCCCTGCTGGCCTGATCGCCCCTAACCACCTCTGCCTCACCCCACACCCGGGACCCAGGATTCCTTCCTCCAGCCAGTCGCAGGAACCTGGAACCAGGGCTTCCCTCCCTCTGGCTGGTCGTAGGCACCCAGACCCCAGGCCTGCTTCACCTGGGCCAACCGCAGCCTCAGGCGCCTGGGACCATGGGGTGGGCGGCTTGTCCCTCTCCTGGAGTGCAGCCACAGCCGCTGGCACCGGGACCACTGGGCGGGCAGCTTATCCCTCTCCTGGGCTGCAGGTGCAGGTGCAGCCACTCCTGCCCGGAACCGCGGGGTGGGTAGCTTGTCCCTCTCCTGGGTTGCAGCCCAAGCCGCTGGCGCCCAGGACCGCAGGGCATGCAACTTGTCCCTCTCCCTGGCTGGGCCACAGGCGCAGGTGCTGCCACTTTCCAGAACCGTGGGGCGGGCGGCTTGTCCCTCTCCCGGGCCGCAGCCTGGCTGGTCCCCGTTCCTCTCTCATGAGCTCATTTGTGCCTGGCTGATCCCCATTCCTCTCTCGTGAGCTCATTTGTGCCTGGCTGGTCCCCATTCCTCTCTCCCCAGTGGGTGTGCAGAAGGCAGCCGATTAGTGATACACTCTTATCATTGATGTTTCTATTTCTCTCTTTCTCCCTTTCTCTCTCAAATCAGTAAAAATATATTCTTTAAAGAAGAGAAGTTAGAAAGTAGTTTTTCTAATACCCGTCTTTTCTTTTTTATTTATTTATTTATTTTTTTAATTTTATGAAAATTTTATTGTTCAGATTATTACATTTGTTCCTCTTTTTTCCCCCCAATAGCTCCCCTCCACCCAGTTCCCACCCACCCTCTGCCCTTACCCCCCCACCCCCCCACTGTCCTCATCCCTAGGTGCACGATTTTTGTCCAGTCTCTTCCCGCACCCCCCACACCCCTTTCCCCCCCCCAAGAATAGTCAGTCCATTCCCTTTCTATGTCCCTGATTCTATTATAATCACCAGTTCATTCTGTTCATCAGATTATTTATTCACTTGATTCTTAGATTCACTTGTTGATAGATGCATATTTGTTGTTCATAATTAGTATCTTTACCTTTTTCTTCTTCTTCCTCTTCTTAAAGGATACCTTTCAGCATGTCATATAATCCTGGTTTGGTGGTGATGAACTCCTTTAGCTTTTTCTTGTCTGTGAAGCTCTTTATCTGACCTTCAATTCTGAATGATAGCTTTGCTGGATAAAGTAATCTTGGTTGTAGGTTCTTGCTATTCATCACTTTGAATATTTCTTGCCACTCCCTTCTGGCCTGCAAAGTTTCTGTTGAGAAATCAGCTGACAGTCGTATGGGTATTCCCTTGTAGGTAACTGAGTTTCTTTCTCTTGCTGCTTTTAAGATTCTCTCTTTGTCTTTTGCTCTTGGCATTTTAATTATGATGTGTCTTGGTGTGGTCCTCTTTGGGTTCCTTTTGTTTGGGGTTCTCTGCGCTTCCTGGACCTGTAAGTCTATTTCTTTCACCAGGTGGGGGAAGTTTTCTGTCATTATTTCTTCAAATAGGTTTTCAATATCTTGCTCTCTCTCATCCTCTGGCACCCCTATAATTTGGATGTTGGTACGCTTGAAGCTGTCCCAGAGGCTCCTTACACTATCTTCGTATTTTCGGATTCTTTTTTCATTTTGCTTTTCTGTTTGGGTGTTTTTTGCTTCTTCGCATTTCAAATCTTTGCCTTGATTCTTGCGCTCCTCTGGTCTGCTGTTGGGAATCTGTATAATATTCGTTATTTCAGTCCGTGTATGCTTAATTTCTAGTTGGTTCTTTATCATAACATCGAGGGTCTCATTAGATTTCTTGAGGATCCCAATAACTTTATCGGCAGCTTCTAGACAGTTCTTGAGAGACCTTAAAAGTGTGGTTCTGAACTCAATATCCTCCATTGACAGTTTTGTCCTGTTTCTTTGTCTCCGCATTTTTTATGCTTTCTTGGTGCACCCCCTAGTGGTCTTTGTGCGCAGTCTTGTTGTAGTTAAGCCTTGATTGTTGTAGTTAATACTAGGGGGATTTGACCTCCAGGCCAACTGGCTGTGAGAGTCAGCTGTGTCTGCAGTGGGAAAACTTCTGTCCTCTAGGGAGATGCTAATTTAGCCTTTGCCTGAGGCTATCTGGCAAATGGTTCTGCGCAGGGCTTGGGCGGGGTGGGTGGGTTGCAAGGGATCAACAGAGCGGGTGGAGGGAGCAGTTATGGCTGCTCTCAGTCCCGTCTCCAGAGGCTCTGCCTCTCAGAGTCCCAGCAACCGCTGCAAACCTCGGAGAGAAAGCTGTCCTCGCGTTCCAACCGATGCCAGACAGTCCCGCTTCTCCCGTTTGAGTCTGGGTCCCTAGAGACTCGCCCAGAACTGGAGCTCAGAATCTGAGACTCCCTCCCGATTGAAAATGACAACCGCGCCCTCAGCTACCAGCCCGCTCTGGGTGTACCTCCACACCTTTGTATTTTCTGCACTGCGCCTCCTCTGAGTCTCGTATGCTGTTCTCTTTACTTCTAGTTGAAGAATTTCCCCTCAGCCAGTCTTCCTGTGTTTCTGGGCGATGTCTGTTCCGTCTTTTAGTTGTATTTTGAAGTGGTTGTTTGAGGCAGCTAACTCCGGTGTTTCCCTGTGCCGCCATCTTGGTTTCCGATTTTCCGTTCCGCTGCCCACCGGTCCTCGGGATCCCCGGGGAGCCCGCGGCCACAGACTTTCCCGCCACCGCGCTCAGCGGGACCAATCTCCGCTGGCGCGCGGCCTGGGGCGGGGCGGGGCCTCTAATACCTGCCTTAAAGAGGTAGGAGTTATAGTGGGGGAAAAGGAGCAGCTGTATAGGAAGGGTGTTAAAATATATTGGGCAGACACAAATATGCCAAACACAACATTCAATACAATTGAAAGACCAACTTATGCTATTATGTATCGTCTCTTCTTCTGGTTAAATGGCATAAGGAAACGCTAAATACATTAGAGAAAAGCTTTCATACATGGTCACATGTGTGATGTACATCCTTGTAGATCAGTGGTTCTCAACCTTCCTAATGCCTTGACCCTTTAACTTACAGTTCCTCATGTTGTGGTGACCCCCAATTTCATTGTTACAAATTGAACATAATTAAAGCATAGTGATTAATCACAAAAACAATATGTAATTATATATGTGTTTTCCAATGGTCTTAGGTGACCCCTGTGAAAGGGTGGTTCGACCCCCAAAGGGGTCGCGACCCACAGGTTGAGAACCGCTGTTGTAGATGATATACAATTACACTGTAGCATTGTTTATAATAGTTAAAAATAGGAAACTATCTCATTGACAGAAGAATGGTGAATAAATTGGAGTATATTTATAGTCTGGAATAGTGTATAACAGTGAAAATAAATGATTGAGAGAGAAATCTGTCAACATGGACAAATGTTAGATGTAAATTGTTAAGCAAAAAAAGTAAAAGTATACATAAAATAACTACTTTCCCAAAAGATTGTCTCTTTAACCTACAAATAAGTCATAATATTTATAGACTCAATAAACATAAATATAATTAATAATAACTAGAGGATTAGTAGCCATAAACAGGGAATAAGCTCAGTCTATGGCAAGTTTGTATTAGAGGTCCTAGAAAGTCTCTGGAACACAAAAGGTTAAAAGCACAAAAGATCTGAATTCTGCTATATTTGTGTATTAGTTATCTATTGTTGCTTAGCAAATTACCACAAACTTAGCACTTTAAAACAATATGTTTACTATCTCATAGTTTCAGTGGGTCAGAAGTCTGGCATGGCTTAACAGGGTCCTCTGCTTAGGGTCTCACAAGATTGTAATCAAAAGTTAGGCCTGGTTTCTCATTAGAGGCTTGACTAGGGAGGGATTTTTCCAGTTTTCCTGAGGTTGTTGGCAGAATTTATATTCTTGCAGTTCTAGCAAAATGGGTGATACATTTATTCTTATATTATTACATATAAATAATCATGTATATCCCATCCGTTTGGCACATTCCATTGCCTGGAAACAAATCAGAGGCTCTGCCTATACTCAAGGAGGGAGGAGAATTATACAAATATATAATACCAGGAGGTGAGGATCATGGGGTCACCTTAAAGTCTCTTTGCCATTCAAAATTTTTATTTCATTATTTTACTCTGCACTATCTTCTTTATCCCCCCACTCTCCCTCCCTACCGAAGGTTAAAAACTCCCAATATGATTTGTGGTCCTTTTTTTCTTGTAGTGGGCTTAAAATTGAATTCAGTGGATCCTACAATGAGCATTGATCTTAAATACTTGGGAGTACAACTGCCTTTGGCTCCAGCCACTAGCTTTCCTTTCTGGAACCTTACAGGAACCAACCCTGCTTCTCCTGGTGAGTGCATCACATTTATGAAGTCAAACAAATTTGTGAATATAAATGAAAAGCTACCTTTGTTAGAGACAAAGTACGTTTTGGATAGTTTAGGCTAGATCTTTTATCTAGTGCAGCCGTGGGCAAACTACGGCCCGCGGGCCGAATCCGGCCCGCTTGAAATGAATAAAACTATTGAAAAAAAAGACCGTACCCTTTTATGTAATGATGTTTACTTTGAATTTATATTAGTTCACACAAACACTCCATCCATGCTTTTATTCCGGCCCTCCGGTCCAGTTTAAGAACCCATTGTGGCCCTCGAGTCAAAAAGTTTGCCCACCCCTGATCTAGTGGCATAGTCTTAATGATTTATAAATTTCAGATAAAGTCTTAAGAATTAATTAGATATTAAATATTGACTTACTAGGATTTTTCATCTCTTTTACTTTTTCTTTTATAGATGCTGGATTTCCCTTTGTATCTAGAACAGGAAAGACCAATGACTTCACCAAGATAAAGGGATGGAGGGGAAAGTTTCATGGAGCTTCTGCATCTAGGAATGAAGGTAATCAGCTTTTTAAAAAATATATACTTTATTGATTTTTTACAGAGAGGAAAGGAGAGGGATAGAGAGTTAGAAACATCGATCAGCTGCCTCCTGCACACCCCCTACTGGGAATGTGCCCACAACCAAGGTACATGCCCTTGACCGGAATTGAGCCTGGGACCCTTCAGTCTTCAGGTCGATGCTGTATCCACTGAGCCAAACTGGTTAGGGCGGTAATCAGCTTTTTAAAAAATTATAAATATGTTCTGAAATATGCAACCACAGCCTTTGTTAAAAGTAAGTCTTGGTTGTTTTTCTTCATCTCTTTTCATGCTTTAAAATAAACTGGAAATAATTGTCTTGATGATATTTGTTTATTCTCCTTGTTCCCATGGCTCTGGTCCTGGGGATCAGTTCCTAACCACGTCAAGCTTAAATAATTCTTGCAGACTTTTAAAACTGCTCTTTATTTCTGTTATTCCTAGAGTTATAAAAAGCATCCTTATTATTTCAGAACTGTATAATTCAGAGTGTATAGTGATTCCTAATAGCATTATACTTCAAAGTAAACTTCTCATCCAAACATTTTGACTGTATCCCTATTGATTTTCTTTTCCCAATTCACTTGTTGGCAGTTTACACTCTAACCAGATAAATTTATTTGTTCAAAATAGTTTTTCTCATCTTTGAATCTTTTTATAGTGCTATAATAGTGCTCTCTACTAAACTTGCTTTTTCATTCTTTAAAAAGTCAATTTTTGGCCCTAATCGGTTTGGCTCAGTGGATAGAGCATTGGCCTGCGGACTAAAGGGCCCCAGGTTTGATTCCGGTCAAGGGAATGTACCTTGGTTGCGGGCACATTCCCAGTAGGGGGTGTGCAGGAGGCAGCTGATCAATGTTTCCTTCTCATTAGTGTTTCTAACTCTCTATCCCTCTCCCATCCTCTCTGTAAGAAATAAATAACATAAATATTTTTTTTAAAAAGTCAATTTTTTTTGGGGGGGGGGTTCATTCTCACCCAAGGCTATTTTTTCCATTGATGTTTTAGAGAGAATGGAAAGGTGGTGGGGGGGAGATAGACAGACAGACAGACATCTACATGAGAGAGACATATTGATTAGTTGCTTCCCGCATACAGCCCGACTGGGGTTGGGGTTCAAATCCTCAACACAGGTACGAGCCCTTGACCAGGAATTAAACCAGCTACTCTTTGGTACTTGGGCTGATGCTCTAACCTTTAAGCCACACCGTCTAGGGCTATTCCTTTTTTTGAGCCTTCTTCCTTTGTAGATTTTTTTTTATAAGGAAAGATTCTGTTTTTTAAAAAAATACATTTTTATTGATTTCAGAGAGGAAGGGAGAAGGAGATAAAAGAGAGATAGAAACATCAATGATGAGAGAGAATCAGCCATCGGCTGCCTCTTGCACGCTCCACACTGGGGATTGAGCCTTCAACCTGGGCATGTGTCCTGACCCAGAATTGAACTGTGACCTCCTGATTCATAGGTCGAACACTCAACCACGGACCCATGCCGGCCGGGCTGTATTTTCTTTTTTTAATCCTCACTTGAGGATATTTTTTCCATTGATTTTTAGAGAGGAGGAGGAGTGGGGTGGAGAGAAACATCGATGTGAGGGAGACATCGATTGGTTGCCTTCTGCACACACCTCAACCAGGGCCGGGGATCAAACCTGAAACTCAGGTATATGCTCTTGACTGGAATCGAACTGGTGACCTTTCAGTGCTCAGTCTGACACTCTAACCACTGAGCTACGTTAGCCAGGGCTTCCCTTGCAATTTATATCATAGTCCAGGTACTGCAATCTCTTTAATAATCTCTTGGCATTCTGTTGAGGTGTGATTTAAGTATATATTTTTTTGCCCTTAATTTTTTATTTAAGTATGGTTTCTATACTAAGGTCATAAATTGAAAGTTTGCAAACTCTTATCTTAGTGCTAATTATTACTATTGTTAGCACGTCTCAAAAATGCTAAATAGTGCTCCCTTCCATTTGGTGGCAGCACATATACTGAAATTGGAACGATACAGAGAAGATTAGCATGGTCCCTGTGCAAAGGATGACACACAGATTCATGAAGTGTTCCATATTTTTAAAAAGTTAATGCTACATATATGAATTGAAATAATTTTAGAGATTGGATTTTAATATAATTAGTGTGTGACATTTAATCTCTTTTCTTGGTTTTATATTATATCTTTTTCTTCTGAGGAGGGACTCCTGGCCTTTCTTTGTGTATTTTTTTAGAGATCTAAAGATCTGTTCTAGCTTTCTTCAAGTTTCTCTGTCTTCTTATTTCTAGGTGGAAATTCAGAAGGTCCACTGAAAAACCGTTCTGCTTTCTGCAGTGATAAGCTGGATGAATACTTGGAAAACGAAGGCAAGCTGATGGAAACAAGCATGGGTTTCTCTTCTAATGCTCCCACATCTCCTGTCGTATACCAGCTTCCCACTAAGAGTACTAGCTATGTACGAACACTTGATAGTGTACTAAAGAAGCAATCAACCATTTCCCCTTCTACCTCTTATTCTATAAAGCCTCATTCTGTACCCCCTGCATCTCGAAAGGCAAAGTCTCAAAACAAACAGGCAACTTACAGTGGCCGAAGTAAATCATCTTATAAATCTATTTTGCCATACCCTGTTTCACTAAAGCAGAAGCACACTCATACTGTTCCAGGAGATAAAGTTACCAAGAATTCTTCAGGCACCATCTCAGAAAATCAGGTGAATAACTTTGTTGTACCAACTTTAGATGAAAATACATTCCCAAAGCAAATTAATTTGCGGCAGGCACACCATCAGCAGCAGCAGCAACAGGGAACTCGCCCTCCAGGCTTGTCTAAATCTCAAGTGAAGCTAATGGACCTGGAAGATTGTGCACTTTGGGAAGGAAAACCAAGGACCTATATCACTGAAGAGCGAGCAGATGTATCTTTAACAACTCTGCTTACGGCTCAAGTAAGTTATCTGTTGTTTTCCAGAAGCATATTCTTGGCTATAAAAAATTAGGTTAATAAGGGGATGGGGTTTTTTAGCAGGAGGATTGGACATTTAGTTAGTTTAGTGACAATTAAGGAGGTGTCTTCCACTTTTGTTCTTCATCAACTAGATACCTATGTGTAGATCCCTGTTCCAGAGGGAAACAGTACTTTTGTGTTTTTGAATAATATTCCTTTTCTGTATAAAGGCAGCTGGCCATTCTGAAAGTCTCTAATTTTATTCTCCAGTGTGTGGGCAAGTATATTTGCTGATCTTGTTAAAATAGCTTTGAAAATTCTGCTTAAAAGGTACTGAATCACCCCCCAAATCCAAAAAAATTATAAACCTATGCAGAAAAAGCTTTTGTCTTAAAAAACATAGTTTTTATTCCTTATTTGAGGATTTTTTAAAATATATTTTATTGATTTTTTTACAGAGAGGAAGGGAGAGGGTTAGAGAGTTAGAAACATCGATGAGAGAGAAACACCGATCAGCTGCCTCCTGCACACTTCCCACTGGGGATGTGTCCACAACCAAGGTACATTCCCTTGACCGAATCGAACCTGGGACCCTTGAGTCCGCAGGCCGACGCTCTATCCACTGAACCAAACCGGTTAGGGTGAGGATATGTTTTTTATTGATTTTAGAAACAGAGGAAGGGGGAGGGGGGAGAGAGAGAGAAAGAGAGAGAGAGAAACATTGATCGGTTACCTCCTGTACGTGCGCTTACTAGGGATCAAACCCGAAGCCTGGATATGTGCTCTGATCGGGAATCAAAACCATAACCCTTTGGTGCATGGGACGATGCTCCAACCAACTGAACTACACCAGCCCGGGCTAAAATTTTATATTAAGAATTTTCATTTGTTATTGCTTCACCTATCTTAGTTTCTATTAATGTAAAATGACCCAACAAAATGAAGATAATTTTCTTGTCATGAAATTTCTGTATCTTCCATTTTAAATTCTGTGACTATTCTAGAGTTGAAGATATTAGATGTTGGAACTAAATAGAGAAAGTGTGTTGCCGAAACCGGTTTGGCTCAGTGGATAGAGCGTCAGCCTGCGGACTGAAAGGTCCCATGTTTGATTCCGGTCAAGGGCATGTGCCTGGGTTGCGGGCACATCCCCAGTGGGAGATGTGCAGGAGGCAGCTGATCGATGTTTCTCTCTCATTGATGTTTCTAACTCTCTATCTCTCTCCCCTCCTCTCTGTAAAAAATTAATAAAATATATTTAAATAAATAAATAAAGTGTCCTTTATGATTAATCATTTCTAAAGACTTTTATGCATGTATGTTGTTATTCCTTTTTTATGAATTACCATAGATTAGGGATCCACAAACTTTCTATAAAAAAGACAGTAAATATTTTAGGTTTTGTGGGCCATGCACTCTGTTGCAGTTTCTCAACCCTGCTGTTGTTATGCCATGGACATTATTTAAATGAATAAGTCTGGTTGTGTTCCAGTGAAACTTTATTTATGAAACAAGCTGGATTTGGTCCTTGTGCCTTATGTAGTCAACCTCTGATCTACAACATTATGTATGATTTCTATTGAGGGTAACTTCATCTTTGTTGATATTTTGGCTCATAATTAAAATATTCTCTTGCTTGCCTGAGCTATGCATTAGAATGGGAGATTGCTCTGAGTTCTGTTAAATTCATGTTCTTTCATTTGAATCTGCCCTAATCTTGTGCTCGTAGTACCGAGTACTCAGAGACAGAGAAGAAGGCAGACCAACATATGACTGTAGGTTGGTGGTGGTCTTGGGGGATGATTTAGTAGATTTACAATTTTCTGCTTTCACTTTAGGCATCTCTCAAAACTAAACCCATCCACACAATCATAAGGAAGCGGGCACCTCCTTGCAACAATGACTTCTGTCGATTGGGTTGCATATGTTCCAGTCTAGCTTTGGAGAAGCGCCAACCTGCTCACTGCCGCCGACCAGACTGCATGTTTGGCTGCACTTGTTTGAAAAGAAAAGTTGTACTTGTAAAAGGGGGATCCAAAACTAAGCATTTCCAGAGGAAGACTGCTCATCGTGATGCAGTATGTTATGATACTTTGGGAGACGAGCAAAGGGAAGAAGTGGAGGGAGTCAAGGAAGAGGAAGAACAATTGAAAGAGAAAAAGAAGAGAAAGAAGCTGGAATACAGTGAGTAGTAAGACTTAAAACACTACAGTTCAATTTTTTAGAAAAGTATGGTTATTTGAAAACCTATTTCAAGTAGTATTAGTATTTCGTTTTATATGAGATGCCTAGATTTTATTTATTTTTATTTATTTATTTTTTAGATATATTTTACTTATTTTTTACAGAGAGGAAGGGAGAGGGCGAGGGATAGAGAGTTAGAAACATCGATGAGAGAGAAACATCAATCAGCTGCGTCCTGCACACCCCCCTCTGGGAATGTGCCCGAAACCAAGTTACATGCCCTTGACTGGAATCGAACCTGGCACCCTTAAGTCCACAGGCCAACACTCTATCCACTGAGCCAAACTGGTTAGGGCAGTATTTCTTACTTTAATACTGATCTATGATCTAATAAGAATTTTGAGAGCCCTAACTGGTTTGGCTCAGTGGATAGAGCGTCAGCCTGCGGACTGAAGGGTCCCGGGTTTGATTCCGGTCAAGGGATGTGCTTTGGTTGTGGGCACATCCCCAGTGGGGGGTGTGCAGGAGGCAGCTGATCGATGTTTCTCTCTCATCAATGTTTCTAACTCTCAATCCCTCTCCCTTCCTCTCTTTAAAAATCAATAAAATATATTTTAAAATTTTTTTGAGAAATTCTTACCATCCTTAAATGCTCTTTCTGTATGGCATTGTGTGCTACAATGACAATTTCCTTTTGAAGATGACTTTTTTGTGTGCTAAATTTGAAATTTGAATCGTTCTTTTATTTGGACTCCCAGAATGCCTTTGACACTTTATCTATTTTTCTGCGTCTTTTTCTGAGAACCCCAACCCCAGTGTTCTTTTAATATACAGATGATCAGTACAATTTACTATATTCTCTCCCTCAGCTTTATTTAGGTTTAATCTATACTAATAAGAGGGTAATATGCTAATTAGAGCGGACATCTTCCCGAGGTCCTTCCGGACAAAGCCGCAGTGGCTGCAAGGGCCGAAGGCAGGCAGCTGCAGCGGCGCTGTGAGGACTAAGGGCAGGCAGCCATGGCGGCAGCTGCAAGGCCCGGGGCTCAGGCTTTGCAGCCACAGCAGCTGGCTGTGGCGGTAGCAGTGGGATAATGGGGGCGGTGCCTTCCCCTGATCGGCCTGGTTGCCTCCTGCAGAGGGAGGCCAGAGGCAACAGTAGCGAGGGGGTGATAGGAGCGGTGCCTTCCCCTGATTGGCCAGTCGCTTCCCGCAGAGGGAGGCCAGACTGCGGCTTAGGCCCGCTTCCCATGAGAAGCGGGCCAAAGCCATCAGTAGGACATCCCCTGAGGGCTCCTGGACTGTGAGGGGGGGGCAGGCCAGAGTGAGGAGACACCCCCTTCCCCCCAGTGCATGAATTTTCGTGCACCGGGCCTCTTGTTGACAAATAAAATCGCACGTAAAGTGTACAACATGATGATTTGGCATGTGTATACATTGTGATATAACCATAATCAAGTTAACTAATACATTTTATTTTCTAAAAGAAGAAATTTGCAACAAGACTTTCCGGTCACGGTTTGAGGCATGAACCAGGAGATTGGAGATTTGGGAATAGAGTGGGCATAACTAACTTGAGCGTTGTTACACTCTTTTAAAAGCTTATTCCTTTTTGATAAACTATCATGTAGATGAAGTTACATATTTCATTCTTGATTTTTCCTTTCTACTATATCATTTTATTTTGTTTAAATATGAAAATAGAAATTTTATATAATTTAAAAGTTTCTTTTAAATTAGTTGATTAGGGGATTAATATTCCTTTATTGGCACTTTATATTTACGTTTGCTACTGCTTGCCATGTATTTATTCCAATCAGAGTGGGTGATTGATATTTCGATGTATGTTCTTTCCAGATTTTCTGTTAATCCACTTGTGTGTATACATATATATATTTTAATAGAAATGGTACTACTGTATATGTAGTATCATAATCTTTAGAAATTTAATATAATGAAATATTCTACTTTTCCTATTAGCAAGTATAGATCTATGTTATAATTTTAGTTTCATGTTGTTATAGTCTTTTTTGTTGGACATTTAGCCTTTTTGGATTTTCTTTATTATAGATAGTACAGTGATGAGCATCCATGTTCAGGATAAACTATTAAAAGCGGAATTCCTGAGACAGTGAGTGCACTTTAAACATTAATAGATGCTACTAGAGTTGTACCAATCACATATTTACCAATATTTAGATAGTGCCAATTCTATACTCTTAACATTGGATATTCAAATTGATAGACAGAAATTGATACCTTATTATGATTTTTTAAAAATTAATTTTTATTGATTTCAGAGAGGAAGGGAGAGGGAGAAAAGAGAGAGATAGAAACATCAATGATGAGAGAGAATTATTGATTAGCTGCCTCCTGCATGCCCCACACTGGAGATCCAGCCTGCAACCTGGGCATATGCCCCAACTGGGAATTGAACCCTGACCTCCTAGTTCAGAGGTTGATACTCAACCACAGGGCCACACCGGCTGAGCTCTTATTATGATTTTATATTTTTTCTGTAAATTGTCTTTTAAAAATCATTTATTTTTTATTTTTTCAATTACAGTTGACATACAATATATATATTTTTTAAATATATTCTATTGATTTTTAACAGAGAGGAAGGGAGAGGGACAGAGAGCCAGAAACATTGATGAGAGAGAAACATCGATCAGCTGCCTTCTGCACGCCCCCCACCGGGAATGTGCCCGCAACCAAGGTACATGCCCCCGACCGGAATCGAACCCGGGACCCTTGAGTCCGCAGGCCTACGCTCTATCCACTGAGCCAAACCGGTTCTGGCTGACATACAATATTATATTAATTTTAGGTGTACAATATAGTGATTAGACATTTATGTAATTTACAAAGTGATCACCCCATTAAGTCTAGTACACACTTGACATCATATATCTATATATCTCTGTGACCTTTAGGACGGGATGACAGCTATGATGGGCAGTGACCACCAGGGGGCAGACACTCAACACAGGAGCTGCCCCCTGGTGGTCAGTGTGCTCCACAGCCAACCTCCTGTGCCCCGCCCCCCCCCCCCCCCCCCCCATTGCCCCAATCTGGACTGGGTGAGATGGCCCAAATCACCAGCCAGGCCGTTGTGCATGGCTGGAGTCCGGCTGCCCGTCCTGATCGGGGTGGGGGTGGGGTGATTGGGGGCGGGGCCGGCCAGGTTATTAGTGTCAAAGATTTTTGCAGGGTATATACACTTTTGCTGTTGGCTTTCAGATGAGTTGAGAAGCTTCAACGGCACTTTAGTGTCAGGGACACTTACAGCTTCCATTTCTAAGCCTCTCCCTAGACAGGTAATGTGGTTTAGTTCCCTACTGACAAACCCTCTAAAGAGAGGCTGTGGGGTGATGTGGCTGCCCTCCTTGTTAGTAAGCAGTGGAGCAAGAACACAAGAAGATGGTGGTTGTGCTGGGCACCTCTCCTGGGCACCTGACTGCATCGGGGTGGGGGGGCTGATCGGGGACACGGGGGGAGGGGGGCGAAGATGGTGGTTGTGCTGGGCACCTTTCCTGGGCACCTGACTGACGGTCCAGACCGTGAGCAGTTTTCCTCCGGATCACTCATCATTCAGGTCACACTTCAGTGATTGGAGTGGGTGGGGGCCAATTTGGGGGGAGGGTTGGCAGTGGGGAGGGGTTGTGGGTGTTGGTTGGCTGGCTGGCCTTGCCCCTGATTGGGCTGATTGGCCACCACAGTGCGTGTCATAGCCACTGGTTGTTCTGGTCATTCTACCATTTTGTTGCTTGGCTTTTATATATATAGACTAGTGGCCCGGTGCATGAAATTTATGCATGGGGTGGGGGTATCCCTCAGCCCAGCCTGTACCCTCTCCAATCTGGGACCCCTGGAATGATGTCCTACTGCTGGTTTACAGGGATCAGGCCTAAACTGGCAGTCGGACATCCCTCTCACAATCCGGGACTGCTGGCTCCTAACCACTCACCTGCCTGCCTGCCTGCCTGATTGCCCCTAACCACTCTGCCTGCTGGCCTGCTCACCCCCAAATGTGCCCCTACTGGCCTGCTCGCCCCCACTTTCCCTCCCTACTGGCCTGCTCACCCCCAACTGTCCCCCTGCTCACTCCAAATTGCCCCCCCCCCCCCGCTGTCCTGATAACCTCCAACTGATCCCCATTGATGGCCTGCTTGCCCCCAACTGACCCCCCTGCTGGTCTGCTTACCCCCAACGGCCCTGCTCCCCATCAGCCTGATCACCCACAACTGTTGTCCCATCCTGGCCTGATCATCCACAACTGCCCTCCTCTCTTGGCCTCTAACCGCCTTTACCTCGGCCCCGCCACCATGGCTTTGTCCAGAAGAACGTCTGGAAGGTCTCCTGGAAGGTCTCCCAGTCTAATTAGCATATTACCCTTTTATTAGTATAGATAGAGGCCTGGAGCATGGGTGGGGGCCGGCTGGTTTGCCCTGAAGGGTGTCCCGGATCAGGGAGGGGGTCCTGCTGGGGTGCCTGGCCAGCCTGGGTGAGGAGCTGATGGCTGTTTGCAGTCTGGCCAAGCCCCCCAGCGGGGACCCACACCCCCTTCAGTGTGGAGGTCCCTGCCGGGGTGCCTGGCCAGCCTGGGTGAGGGGCTGATGGCTGTTTGCAGGCTGGCCAAGCCTCCCAGTGGGGACCCTCACCCCATGGGGGTGTGGGGCTGAGGGCTGTTTTCAGGCTGCCCACAGCCCCTTCAGGATGGGGGGGTGTCCCACTGGGGTGCCTGGCCAGCCTGGGTGAGGGGCTGATGGCTGTTTTCAGGCTGGCCACGCCCCCCGGCGACCCAAGCTCCCAGCCTCTCCTTTTTTTCTTTTCTTTTTTTTCAGCACCGCCTTGAGGGAGGCCAGGGCAGGCTGGAAGTAGGTATCTGGGATTTATTTATCTTCTATAATTGAAACTTTGTAGCCTTGAGCAGAGCCCAGGGCTGGCCAAGGCAGGCGGGAAGCTTGGCTTGCTCCATTGCCAGGGGGCAACCCAAGCCTCCTGCTCACTCCAAGTCCATGGCCGCCGCCATCTTAGTTGGGTTAATTTGCATACTCGCTCCTGATTGGCTGGTGGGTGTAGCAGAGTGATGGTTAATTTGCATGTTTCTCTTTTATTAGTGTAGATTACATTCCCTATGTTGTACTTTATATCTCTGTGACTGTTTTATAACTTCGAATTTGTGCTTCTTAATTCCCCTTTTTCACATTTCCCCCCCAATCCCCTCCCATCTGGCAACCATCAATTTGTTCTCTGTAGGTTTATTCCTTTTTTGTCTGTTTGCTTTTTCGATTCCACGTATAAGTGAAATTATATGGTATTTGTCTTTGTCTGACTTATTTCTGTTAGCAAAATACCCTCTAGGTCCATCCATGCTGTCGCAAATGGGAGATTATATTCTGTGTTATGGCTGAGTAATATACCATACCACCTCTTCTTTATCCAGTATTCAGTCAGTGAACACTTAGGTTGCTTCTATATATTGGTTATTGTAAGTAATACTTTAATGAACATAGGGATACATACAACTTTTTTAATTGGTGTTTTGGATTTCTTTGGATAAATACCCAGAATTGGGGTTGCTGGGTCATATGGTAGTTCTATTTTTATTTTTAATTTTTTGAGGAACCTCCACACTGTTTTCCATAGTGGTTCCACCAATTTGTAGTCCCACCAACAGTGCACAAGGTTTTCCTTTTTGCTGTATCTTGCCAACATTCAGTTGTTGATTTATTGATGATACATTCTGACAGGTGTGAGGTGCTATCTGTGGTTTTAACTTTTATATCCCTGAATAATTAGATATTGAGCATCTTTTCCTATATCTGTCGCCCATTTGTAGGTCATCTTTGGGGAAAGGTCTATTCGGGTCATAGGTCCATTTTTAAGTTGCATTATTATTGTTATTATTTTTGTGTGTGTTTAGTTGTATGAGTTCCTTAGATATTTTGGAATTGTAAATGAGTTAGTATTCTTAATTTCTCTTTCTGGTGGTTTGTTATCCTATATAATAAAAGGCTAATATGCAAGTCAACCGAATGGCAGAATGACCGGTTGCTGTGACATGCACTGATCACCAGGGGGCAGATGCTCAACACAGGAGCTGCCCCCTGGTGGACAGTGCACTCCCACAGGGGGAGCGCTGCTCAGCCAGAAGCTGGCTCACAGCTGGTGAGTGCAGCGGCAGTGGCAGGAGCCTCTCCCGCCTCTGTGGCAGTGCTAAGGATTTCCGAATGCCAGCTTAGGCCTGCTCCCTGTAGAGAGTGGGCTTAAGCTGCCAGTTGGACATCCCCTGAGGGCTCATGGACTGCGAGAGGGTGCAGGCAGGGCTGAGGGCTCCCGTTCCTCTCCCCCCTGAGTGTACAAATTTCATGCACTGGGCCTCTAGTTGGTATATAACAACTAATTGACCAAACGTAACCACACAGTGTGGTCTGATCACAAAATCCTAACTGGGCATGTCATAGTGTGCTGTCACGTCCTAGGCCTATAGCTTTCTTAGCAAAGATGGTTTTTTAAGTGAACTCTATCCATTGTTCTTATGCACCTAGGATAACATATATTTGAAAAGTCAAGATTGGTTTTCTTTTCATACCCCTCAAAGGCACAATTACCAGCACCAGAGTATACACCACCAGATCATAGAAGCCCTCATTATTACCTTGTTTGCTGCCTACCATCTCTATGTGCTATAAATGATATTAACAGTCCTGTATCCACCAATGTAAATGAAGTATGTGTTTCTCCATTTTGCATCTTATCCATTCCTGGAGAATTCCCTGTCGTGCTTTCTCCCACCTACTTAATCTACTAGCATTGGATTTCATTCATGTTCCTTAAGTCTTCTCCTTTGATTCTAATGTTTAAAGTAAGCTGCAAACTGTCATTCTCTAGAGCAGTGGTTCTCAACCTTGGCTGCACATTAGAATCACCTGGGAATCTTTTTAAAATCCTGACTTCTGGGTCTCATCCCTTGGAAATTCTGTTTCTTTGTTACTAATATTGTGGCCCCACCCCATAACAAAGGTCAATAAATTTCTGCTTCCAAATTGAGCTACTCTGAAATTCAATCAACTGCATTTCAAAGTCAGCCATGTCTATCCATGAAAACATTTGTAAGTTTAGTTCCTCCAGTTTCATGCTTTCTGGAAACCTCATGAATTTTGCTGTCTCTTCCAGTTCTCTGAATTTCGCAAATCTTGAGAAGAACTGCTCAATAGTTGACTCGATGATGTTTAAAAACAGCTTTTGAAGGCTTTGACAGTCTGTTCTGTCTTCTTTTGGGAGGTCTTTGATGTGCCTCTTGAGGTTTGGGAAATACCTAAATCTCTCACCATTCACATCCCTCTTAAAGACTTCCAGTTTCTTTTCAAAAGCCTTTATGTAACCAAACAACATTAAGTGTCTTGCCAGTTCTTTGTAATTTAACATTTAAGTCATTCAAATGTTCACAAAAATTGTAAATGAAAGATTATAAGAGAGGGTTTCATGTGCCAGCAAAAGTTACTGGCGTGCCATGTTTGGCACACGTGCCAGGGGTTGCCCACCCCTGTTTTAGGTCTTACTTTAGATCCTTGATTCATTTTGAGTTAATTTTTGTATATGTGGTGTTAGGTAAGGGTCCAACTTCATTCTTTTACATATGAATATCTAGCTTTCCCAACACCATTTGTTGCAAAGATTGTTCTTTTTCTATTGAATGGTCTTTGCATCCTTGTCGAAAATTACTTGACCATATATGCAGGAGTTTATTTTGGGGCTATCTATTAAATTCCACTGGCTTATATGTCTGCCTTTACGCCACTACTGCACTGTGTTGGTTATTGTAGCTTTGTAAGTAAGTTTTGAAATTAGCAAGTGTGGGTCTTCTAGGTTTGATATTTTTAAAGATTGTTTTGGCTATTTGGGGTCCCTTGAAATACCATATGAATTTTAGAGAGGATTTTTCTATTTCTATTTTTGCAGAAAACATTATTAGGATTTTGATAGACATTACATTGAATCTGTAGATTGCTTTGAATAGTATTTTTAAAAAAATAATTCTTTATTTTTGAAAGTATTACATATGTCCCTCTTTGTCCCTCATTGACCCCCATCTAGCCCGCCCCACCCTCCGCCCCAGGTCTTTAGCATCCTGTTGTCTGTGTACATGGGTTATGCGTATATACATACAAGGTCTTTGGTTGATTACTTCCCATCCACCCACCCTTCCCCACCTTCCCTCAGAGATTCTGAACTCTGTTCCATGCTTCCATATGTTTGGATCCATTTGTTCACCCATTAATTTTGTTACTTAGATTCCACATACGAGTGAGATCAACCTGTTTTTCTCTGAATGACTTATTTCACTTAGGTACTCCAGGTCCCTCCATGCTGTCTCAAAGGGTAAGAGATTCTTCTTTTGTATTGCTACATAGTATTCCATGGTATAAATGTACCACAGCTTTTTTATCCACTCATCTACTGATGGGCACTTGGGCTGTTTCCAGATCTGAGCAATTGTAAATTGTGCTGCTATGAACATAGGGGTGCATACATTCTTTCTGATCGGTGTTTTGGGTTTCTTAGGATATATTCCTAGAAACAGGATCACTGGGTTAAATGGCAGTTCCATATTTAATTTTTTCAGGAAACTCCATACTGTTTTACATAATGGCGGCCCCAGTCTGCATTCCCACCAGCAGTGTACTAGGGTTCCTTTTTCTCCACATCCTCACCAGTACTTGTCGTTTGTGGATTTGTTGATGGTAGTCATTCTGACAGGTGTGAGGTGATACCTCATTGTTTTAATTTGCATCTCTCTGATGACCAGTGACTTTGAGCATTTTTTCATATGTCTTCTGGCCATCTGTATGTCCACTTTGGAGAAATGTCTCTTTAGGTCCTTTGCCCATTTTTTGATTGGATTGTTTGACTTCCTTTTGTTAGGTTGTATGAATTTTGGATATTAACCCTTTGTCAGATGTATCATTGCCAAATATTTTCTCCCATGCAGTAGGCTCACTTTTTGTTTTGCTGTGCAGAAGCTTTTTATTTTGATGTAGTGCCATTTGTTTATTTTCTCCTTAGTTTCCTTTGCCTTGGAGATGTATCTGTAAACATACTGCTCCGAGAGATGTCTGAGATTTTGCTCCCTATAGATTTTTCTAAGATTTTTATAGTTTCACGACTTACATTTAAATTTAAGTCTTTTATCCATTTTGAGTTTATTCTTGTGTATGGTGTAAGTTGGTGGTCTAGTTTCATTTTTTTGCATGTATCTGTCCAATTTTCCCAACACCATTTATTGAAGAGACTCTGTTGATTTCATTGTATGCTCTTGCCTCCTTTGTCAAATATTAAGTAAGTGTAATGGCTTGGGTTGACTTCTGGGTTCTTTTGTCCTGTTCCATTAATCTATATGCCTGTTCTTGTGCCAGTACCAAACTGTTTTGATTACGATGGCTTTGTAGTATACCTTGAAAACTGGTATTGTGATTCCTCCTATTTTGCTGTATCCTTCAGGTTTTGTTTGTTTTTTTTTTGTTTGTTTTGAAAAAGTTTGAGAAGGATTGATATTAGTTCTTCATTTAGTATTTGGTAGAATTCATTAGGTAGCCATCAGGCTTTGTTGGGAATTTTTTTTTTAAATTAAATCTTTATTGTTCAGATTATTACAGTTGTTCCTCTTTTTCCCCCCCCATAGCTCCCCTCCACCCGGTTCCCCCACCCCCCTCCGCCGTCAGCGCCCCCCCCCCCCCACACTGTCCTCATCCATAGGTGCACGATTTTTGTCCAGTCTCTTCCCGCATCTCCCACACCCCTTTCCCCCCCAAGAATAGTCAGTCCACTCCCTTTCTATGCCCCTGATTCTGTTATAATCACCAGCTTATTCTGTTCATCAGATTATTTATTCACTTGATTTTTAGATTCACTTGTTGATAGATGTGTATTTGTTGTTCATAATTTGTATCTTTACCTTTTTCTTCTTCTTCCTCTTCTTAAAGGATACCTTTCAGCATTTCATATAATCCTGGTTTGGTGGTGATGAACTCCTTTAGCTTTTTCTTGTCTGTGAAGCTCTTTATCTGACCTTCAATTCTGAATGATAGCTTTGCTGGATAAAGTAATCTTGGTTGTAGGTTCTTGCTATTCATCACTTTGAATATTTCTTGCCACTCCCTTCTGGCCTGCAAAGTTTCTGTTGAGAAATCAGCTGACAGTCGTATGGGTACTCCCTTGTAGGTAACTGAGTTTCTTTCTCTTGCTGCTTTTAAGATTCTCTCTTTGTCTTTTCCTCTTGGCATTTTAATTATGATGTGTCTTGGTGTGGTCCTCTTTGGATTCCTTTTGTTTGGGGTTCTCTGCCCTTCCTGGACCTGTAAGTCTATTTCTTTCACCAGGTGGGGGAAGTTTTCTGTCATTATTTCTTCAAATAGGTTTTCAATATCTTGCTCTCTGTCATCTTCTGGCACCCCTATAATTCTGATGTTGGTACGCTTGAAGCTGTCCCAGAGGCTCCTTACACTATCTTCGTATTTTTGGATTCTTTTTTCATTTTGCTTTTCTGGTTGGGTGTTTTTTGCTTCTTTGTATTTCAAATCTTTTTTTTTTTTTTAATATATTTTATTGATTTTTTACAGAGAGGAAGGGAGAGAGATAGAGAGCTAGAAACATCGATAGGAGAGAAACATCGATCAGCCGCCTCCTGCACATCTCCCACCGGGATGTGCCCGCAACCCAGGTACATGCCCTTGACCGGAATTGAACCTGGGACTTTTCAGTCCGCAGGCCGACGCTCTATCCACTGAGCCAAACCGGTTTCAGCCATATTTCAAATCTTTGATATGATTCTTGCGATCCTCTAGTCTGGTGTTGGAACTCTGCATGATATCCTTTATTTCAGTCAGTGTATGCTTAATTTCTAGTTGGTCCTTTTTCATAACCTCGAGGGTCTCACTAGATTTCTTGAGGGCCTCACTACATTTATTGGCGGTTTCTAGAAAGTTCTGGAAAAACCTTAAAAGTGTGGTTTTGAACTCTATATTCAGTCGTTTGCTTTCCTCCATTTCTGTCATTTGTGTCCTGTTCCTTTGTCTCCACATTTTTTATGCTTCCCTGTGTTGATAGAGTGGCTTTGTGTGCTAGGTGTCCTATAGGGCCCAGTGGCTCAGCCTCCTCAATTACCTGAGGTGGACACTCTTGGTGCACCCCCTTGTGGGCTTTGTGCACAGTCTTATTGATTGTAGTTAAGTCTTGATTGTTGTAGGTATCACTGGGAGGAATTGACCTTCAGGCTAATTGGCTGGGAGAATCAGCTGTGTCTGCAGTGGGAGAACTTCTGGGCTGTAGACACCTCTCCAGGGCAAGACTTGCTTTAGTGGGGCTTTGGTGCTCACTGAGTCTGCCCCCTGAGTGTGTCCTTAATGGATCCGAGGAGCTGCAATCTGGATGGTCCCACTCTGACCACTGGGCACACTGGCTCATGGATCTCTAAGGAGGTGCTAATCTAGCCTCTCCTTGAGGCTACCTAGCAGGAGCTCAGCTGTGAAGCAATGTGAGTTGCCTTGGGGCCTTGGGCCAGCTGCAGTTTGTTAGGTAATTTTCAGATTGCAGAGGGCCAGGCCTTTCATATGCAAAAGCCAGTGCACACAGCTTGGGCGGGGCTGGGTCCTCAGGGGATCAACAGGGTGGAGCAAGCAGCTATGGCTGCCCTCAGAGGCCCCGCTTCTCTGTGTCCCGGCAGTCGCTGCAAGCACCTCCGAGAGAAAGCTGTCCTCGAGTTCTGACCGATGCCAGACAGTCCAGTTTCTCCCGTATGAGTCTGGGTCCAAGTTCTGTGTTGTTGGGAATTTTTGATTACTGATTCAATATCTTTATAAGTTTTAGGTCTATTCACATTGTTTATTTCTTTGTGATTTAGTCTTGGTAGGTATTGTGCTTGTAGCGGTTTGTCTGTTTCATTTAGGTTATCCTGTTTCTTGGCCTACAGTTATTGTACAGTTTTATAATCCTTTTTATTTCTGATTTTAATAATTTGAGTCATTTTTTCTAAGTCCATTTAGGAAAAGTTATGACAACTTTGTTCATGTTTTTGAAGCAACTTTTGGTTATATTGATTGTATTTTTCTATTTTCTATATCTCTGCTCTCAACTTTATTATTTTCTTTCTCTCTAGCTTTGGGTTTAGTTTGTTTAGTTTTTTTTCTAGTTCCTTAAGTTGTCCAGTTGGATTATTTGAGAGCGTTCATGTTTTTTAGTGTAAGCATTTGTAGTTATAAATTTTCCCTCTGTCTATAAGTTTTAGTATGTTGTGTTTCCATTTTCATTTCTAATTTCCATTTTATAGTTATGCTCTGCATGTTAGCTGTAGGAGCCCTTTAGACAAAATTATTCTTTACTAGTGGGATCTTAATATTCAGAGCAGATGTACTGCTTATAAATCAGGTAGCAGTTTGTATTTGTCTTTGTTATGAAAGACTAGAGGCCCAGTGCACAAAATTTGTGCACAGGTAGAGTCCCTAGTGGCCGGGGCCTTCCTTCATTCTGCGCCGCCCCCTGGTGGTCAGTGCACGTCATAGCGAGAGATCGAACTCCAGGTCGGTCAGACTCCCGAGGGGACACTTTGCATATTAGGCTTTTATATATAGACTAGAGGCCTGGTGCACGAAAATTTGTGCACTTGGGGGCGGGGTTCCCTCAGCCCAGTTTGCGCCCTGTCACAGTCCAGGAGCCCTCAGGGGATGTCTAAGCTGCAGTCTGGCCTCCCTCTGTTTGAGGTGACCTGCGGGCCAATCGGGCAGATCGGGGGACGCACCGGTTGGTGTGTGGCTGGCCCACTGCTGGTTGCTGCCAATCACCAGCCCCGCTACCCGCCGACTGGTAGTTCCGCTGTTTGGTCAATTTGCGTATTAGGCTTTTATTATATAGGATTATTTGAAGTAACTGGGAATGCTGGTCATTCACATATTATTTAACTTTAGGAAAAGATTTTGGATCTTTGGCTTAGAACAGTGATGGCAACCCTTTTGAGCTCGGCGTGTCAGCATTTTGAAAAACCGTAACTTAACTCTGGGGCCGTGTCACATATAGAAATTTTTTGATATTTGCAACCATAGTAAAACAAAGATGTATATTTTTGATATTTATTTTATATATTTAAATGCCATTTAACACATTGTATGCGGGAAACGTGTTTACACGTTTTACATATTTATACATTCTACCAGTGTAGTAGAGCGCGGGACACGTATTAATACGTTTTTTATAGACTTGCGGTAGAATGCGGTTGACATATAAATACGTAAACTAAAGTTATCGTAATTTTACTGAACGTTGCCACTTGCGCAAAAAATTAGCAAAAATGGCCCGCGCCACCTGTTAGCGCGCGATAAAAACTACCCACAAACAATGTGTTAACAAAGAAAAATCAACTAAGAAAATGAGTTCGTGTGTCACCTCTGACACGCGTGTCATAGGTTCGCCATCACTGGCTTAGAACAAGCTACATCCTGTCTGAGGATTGACCAGTAAAATGCAAAGTATGGTGTTTGCTCCTCTGTAGTCTTCTTTTTGGGATGCTTAGTTTGCTTAAATAATAAAGCCTCTTAACCTAGATCCTCAATTTGTTTTCCTTTGTGTAGAACTTTTTGATAATATGATTTTATCTCTATTGTGTTCCATTGCTTTTTTATCCTATGCTGAGTTCAGGCTATCTTTTTGTTAATTCTCACCTGAGGATGTTTTTTTCCATTTATTTAGAAAGAGAGTGGAAGGGAGAGGGAGAGACAGAGAGAGAGAGAAACATCGATGTAAGAGAGACATATCGCTTGGTTGCCTCCTGCACATGCCCTGACTGGCTGGGGATCAAACCTGAGACCCAGGTACATGCCCTTGATTGGAATTGAACCTGCGACCTTCAGTTCATAGGGGCCCACCCTCTAAGCACTGAGCAAACTGGCTCGGGCCTGGCTATCTTTTGAATACAGTTTGTCATCAGAAGGCAATAGAAACAGCTCAGTCTCTGGAACCAGGTTGACTGGGTTTGATCTTGATCTGTCTCTTCCTGTAGTGAATCTCAGCATCTGAAAAATGGGAATAATAATCTCAAGGTCTGCTGTGACAGTTCAGTGAGTTAAAACATAATTAAGTTCTTAGAGTACAGACATAGTAAGTTCAATAAATATTTGTTGTAAAATTTAAAAAAGTGTAGTATATAATGGTTGTCTTTCTTGGATTATAGAGAAGGCCTTTTCTGACTCTGCTAAATATAATAGCATCTCCTCGTAACGCCTCATTTCTTATGCTGCTACATTTTTCTACTTGGCAGTTATTATTTGATACTAGAGGCCCGGTGCACAAAAATTTGTGCACTCGGGGGGGACGTCCCTCAGCCTAGCCTGTGCCCTCTCGCAGTCTGGGACCCCTCAGGGGATGACCACCTGCTGGCTTAGACTCGCTCCCCGGGGGGATTGGGCCTAAGCTGGCAATCAGACATCCCTCTGGCAGCCCGGCAGCCCTCGGGGGATGTCCACTTGCCAGCGGGGAGCAGACCTAAGCTGCAGTCAGTCATCCTTAGCGCTGCTGAGGAGGCAGGAGAGGCTCCCACCACCACCGCTGTACTGACAGCCATCAGCCTGGCTTGTGGCTGAGCAGAGCTCCTCCCATGTGAGAGCGCACTGACCGCCAGAGGGCAGCTCCTGCATTGAGCGTCTGCCCCCTGGTGGTCAGTGTGTGTCATAGTGACCAGTCATTCCCAGTCCTTCTGCTGTTAGGGTCAGTTTGCATATTACCCTTTTACTATATAGGATAGAGGCCTGGTGCACGGGTGGGGGCTGGCTGGTTTGCCCTGAAGGGTGTCCCGGATCAGGGTGGGGGTCCCGCTTGGTGCCTGGCCAGCCTGGATGAGGGGATGATGGCTGTTTGCAGCTGGTCACACCCCCTTCAGGGTAGGGGTCCCCACTGGTGTGCCTGGTCAGTCTGGGTGAGGGGCTGAGGGCTGTTTTTAGGCTGGCGGGTGACTGAAGCTCCTAGCCTCTCCTTTTTTTCTTTTTTCTTTTTTTTAAATGTATTTTATTGATTTTTTACAGAGAGGAAGGGAAAGGGATAGTTAGAAACATCAATGAGAGAGAAACATTGATCATCTGCCTCCTGCACACCCCCTACTGGGGATGTGCCTGCAACGAAGGTACATGCCCTTGACCGGAATCGAACCCGGGACCCTTCAGTCTGCATGCCGACGCTCTAGCCACTGAGCCACGCTGGCCAGGCTTTTTTTTTTTTATTATGGTATTTATTTACCTTCTATAGCTGTCACTGGAGCTGAGAGCTGGCTCTTCTCCAGCTTAAGGCTGTGGCTGGCTGAAAGCAGGTATCTGGGTTTGTTTAACTTCTATAATTGAAACTCTGTTGCCATCACTGGCGTTCTAAGCTCTGAGCCCACTGGTAGCTGAAAGCAGGTTTCTGGGTTTCTTTAGCTTCTTTAATTGAAACTCTGTTGCCATCACTGGCGCTCTAAGCTCTGAGCCCACTGGTGGCTGAAAGCAGGTTTCTGGGTTTCTTTAGCTTCTATAATTGCAACATTGTTGCATCTGGAGCTCAGAGCTGGGCCGCAGCAGGCAGGGAACCTTGGCTTCCTCCATCACTGGAGCAAGCAAGCCTCATGTTCGCTTCAGCTGCGTGGCTGCCAGCAGCCATCTTGGTTGGCAGTTAATATGCATATCTCGCTGATTAGCCAATGGGAAGGGTAGCAAAGTTACGGTTAATTACCATGTTTCTCTATTATTAGATAGGATTATATGTTTGTTAGTTTGTTTTCCCCTACTGAATTATAACTGTGAGGGTAAGAACTTTGTTTTATTCAAAGCTGTATTCATTTTGGTGCATAAAACAATGTCTGGTTTATAATATTCAAGAAATATTTGGTTAAATGATGACTACATTAAGGTGCATGAGGGCCAAAAAAGGTTTTTTAGGGGGTATCTGTTTGATTTTTTTAAAAACATTTTTATTGATTTCAGAGAGGGAGAGGAAGAGAGATAGAAACATGATAGATGAGAGAATCATTGATCAGCTGCCTCCTGCACACCCCCTACTGGGGATTGAACCTGCAACCTGGGCATGTGTCCTTGACCGGAATCAAGCCTGGGACCCTTCAGTGTACAGGCTGATGCTCTGTCCATTGAGCCAAACAGGCTAGGGCTATTTGATTGTTTTAATGAGTTAACTGCTTTTTATGAGGGGGAGCATATTTTACATTGGCAATGCCTCATTGAACTTTCGTTGCCAAAGGCATCTAAAATCTTATGCTTCCTGCCCTAGCCAGTTTGGCTCAGTGGATAGGGTGTTGGCCTGCGGACTGAAAGTCTTGGGTTCGATTCCGGTCAAGGGCACACACATGTCCAGGTGTGGGCTCGATCCCCAGTAAGGTTGTGTGCAGGAGGCAGCCTATTAATGATTCTCGCTCATCATTGATGTTTCTCTCTCTCTCTCCCTCTCTATTCCTCTCTGAAATAATTAAAATATATTAATAAAATAAAATCTTATGCTTCCTTTTGTTAAGCTATATGTGAAACGGAGCCTGAGCAGCCTGTTCGACATTATCCATTATGGGTAAAGGTAGAAGGTGAAGTAGATCCAGAACCAGTTTATATCCCGACACCTTCTGTCATTGAGCCTACGAAGCCATTGTTGTTGCCTCAGCCAGAAGTTTCATCTACTACTGTGAAGGGCAAACTCCTCACTGGTATTAAACCTGCACGGACATATACTCCCAAACCTAATCCTGTGGTAAGTCTGGAGTTTCATCTTTTATTGCAAGTTGCAAAAATCATTTGTAAAGATAATGGGTTTCAACCAATTTTTAAAAATTCTTTTCCTTTTTATTTTATTTTCCCATTTCCATTTATCCCCTCCCTATACCTTCCTTGACTTCCCCCCACACCCTCCGTAATCATTACACTGTTGTCTGTGTCTGCGAGTTCTTTCTCTCTTTTCTTTTTTGCTCAATCCCTATACCAAATTTTAGGTTTATATTCTATGAATCATTTTGCTTTCAGGTAATTTGCCTGTAAGCCATCTCCTTTCTGGTTTAATTGGTTTAGTTGCTGGCACTTAAAAAATGTCATAAAAGAGGTTACTAGTAGTAATTCTTAAATATAGCCAAATCTCTTCTTTAGGAAGATTGTATAAAGATGGGCTTTTTGAAAACCTGACTTGCAAAAGTCCGTTTAACATATCTTATTCCTGTAATGTAGTATATTGAGTAATTGAGATGTAGTACATGTTATTGCTAGAAAATCATTAAGAAAAAACTTTAAAAAGTAAAATTTTCTTAAAGCAAATTTCTTTATATATAGCAATAACAGTAAAGTTCAAGAGTTCAAATAAAAGTGGTTGTAATATGATTATGTGAAGACCGACAGGTAAAAGAGCTGATAAGCATTTTTGATTACTAAATCCATTTCACTCTTCCCAGTCCATTAAATTGAAGAAAGATCTTTTAGTGCAGTGCCCTTCAGTGGGTCTCTGTATTAGTGCTGATCCAGAATTGTTACCCATCTGTGATGAAATAAGTACATATAGAAAATAAGAGTAAATATTTAGAAACTTTAATAGCAAGTTGATAGACATTTTATATCTATTAAATCTAATACTGCAAAACTTGTGCTTATATTTTGGCCTTTGTTTTTCTAGTAATCTATTTTGTATTTTTCTAGTAATTACTTTTGTATTTTACAAAAGTATTAGTCTATGTTAGACTATTAATTAAGAAATGTACTTTACCACAGATCATTTGAGAAACACTGACACGATCTGAAATTTCTTTTTTTCCCCCTTTATTAAGGTATTACAAATGTGTCCTTAAGAAAAAAAATTTTTTAATGTTTTTATTGATTTCCGAGAGGAAAGGGGAGGGAGAAAGAGATAGAAACATCAGTGATGAGAGAGAGTAACTGATCGGCTGCCTCCTGCACGCCCCCCACTTGGAGATCAAGCCTGCAAACTGGGCATGTGCCCTGACCAGGAATTGAGCTGTGACCTCCTCGTTCATAAATTGACACTCAGCCTCTGAGCCACGCCAGGCAGACTGATCTGAAATTTCTTGATAGAGAATTCATTCCTTTCTGATTGCCCCAAGAGTCGGCACATATGAACTATATTTATACTATTTAACTTTAAAGTTTTCATTTAAAAATTTCAAGTGTTGTAATAAGAAAAATTAAACATCCTTTGCCTTTTGAAGTATAGGCGACTTCCCCTTCCTCCCCCCCAATATTTGGAATATTTTATTGTATGAAACTTACAGATTCGAGAAGAGGACAAGGATCCAGTCTACTTGTACTTTGAAAGTATGATGACTTGTGCCCGAGTTCGAGTATATGAAAGAAAAAAAGAGGAACAGAGACAGCCGTCACCATCCCCATCCCCGTCGTTTCTGCAGCTCAGCTCATGTCATTCTAGTCCTGAGAACTGTAGTGCAAAGGTGAGTTACTTATTGCACACTTTCTCTTTTTAACTTTCAATTCCCTGTTGCTGGTATTAGAATTTGTATTACTACCAGAATAATTTGGAGTAATTCTTGTGAGGCAGAGAAGGCTTACTTGATGTGTATATCAATATATCTGTTCCTCTGCAAACCTATTCTAGAGAACAGTTTCTTAGGGTTGATAAAAATATTATTCTTTTTAATGCTAGAAAAAAATTTTTTTTTTTAATATATTTTATTGATTTTTTACAGAGAGGAAGGGAGAGGGACAGAGAGCTAGGAACATTGATGAGAGAGAAACATTGATCAGCTGCCTCCTGCACACCCCCTACTGGGGATGCGCCCGCAATCAAGGTACATGCCCTTGACTGGAATCGAACCCGGGACCCTTCAGTCTGCAGGCCGACGCTCTATCCACTGAGCCAAACCAGTCAGGGCTAGAAAAATTTTTAAAAGTTTAAACATTTCTAGTTTAAATTAAATTATCTGTAATTATTAGAATTTGCATCTTTCCACATTGGTGAAATTTCTAAATAACTAAAACTTGGTCCATTAAACAGCAAATATTTTTCCTTCTTTAGTAGAATACACTATAAAATACAATGTAAATTCTTTTCTTGGTGACTCAGTCATTATCAAGGATATTACAGAACAAGTCTGTGTTTTTGCCAAGGGCTACGTAATATGATAGTAATGCAGCTGTGTATATAGATATGAAGCTGTTGTTATTTTAATCTTTCTACTGTTTCAGGGCTGCTTTTGGAAGATTTAATGCTTATATCTCAGTCTGTATTGATACTAAATATAAGTATTTAAGTATCTCTGTGTTATTTCTTCTTCAGGAGCCCGATGCTGAACAGCAGCCCTCGAAACCAATTACCTGTGACCTCGAGGATGATTCTGATAAATCACAAGGTCAGCATGAAAGCTAGATCTTAATCATTTGATAGTAATTATATAGGTGTGGGTTATAATAAAAACTATGGGGCCCTAGCTGGTTTGGCTCAGTGGATAGAGTATCGGCCTTCAGACTGAAGGGTCCCAGATTTGATTCTGGTCAAGGGCACATACCTGGGTTGCGGGCTCGATTCCCAGTGTGGGGTATGCAGTAGGCAGCCCATCAATGATTCTCTCTCATCATTGATGTTTCTCTCTCTCTCTCCCTCTCCCTTTCTCTCTGAAATCAATAAAAATTTATTAAAAAAAAAAAAAGATGGGAAACTAATATTACCAATCCAGAATATGTTGACCTACTCTGTTTTTAGCTTATGCTAAAAATAGAGTTGATATATAAGTTTTTCCCTGTTATTTGGTTTCCGTATCACTCTTGTTCTAAGAAATAAAATTCATTTATTGCTGTGGTATGTTGTTGCAAGAGACATTTAGGATTGAAGTCAGTGATTTTCTTTTTAATTTTATTTTTCAATTACAGTTTACATTTAATATTTTAATATTATTTTGTATGTTTTAGGTGTACTGCATAGTGGTTAGACGATCATAAACTTTACAAAATGTTTCCCTCGATATTTCTATACCTGCCTGGCACCATACATAGTTATTACAATACTAGAGGCCCAGTGCACAAAATTTTATGCACTTGGAGGGGGGTCCCCTCAGCCTGGCCTGTGCCCTCTCTCAGTCTGGGACCCCTCGGGGGATGACCACCTGCTGGCTTAGGCCTGCTCCCCGGGGGATTGGGCCTAAGCTGGCAATCAGACATCCCTCTGGCAGCCCGGCAGCCCTCGGGGGATGTCCACTTGCCAGCGGGGAGCAGACCTAAGCTGCAGTCGGGCATCCTTAATGCTGCTGAGGAGGCAGGAGAGGCTCCCACCACCACCGCTGTACTGACAGCCATCAGCCTGGCTTGTGGCTGAGCAGAGCTCCCCCTTGTGGGAGCACACTGACCACCAGAGGGCAGCAACTGCATTGAGCGTCTGCCCCCTGGTGGTCTTTCCCAGTCTTTCTGCTGTTAGGGTCAGTTTGCATATTACCCTTTTACTATATAGGATAGAAGCCTGTTGCACGGGTGGGGGCCGGCTGGTTTGCCCTGAAAGGTGTCCCGGATCAGGGTGGGGGTCCCCACTGGGGTGCCTGGCCATTCTGGGTGAGGGGCTGAAGGCCATTTTCAGGTTGACCGACGACTGAAGCTCCCAGCCTCTCCTTTTTTTCTTTTTTTTTATTCTGGGATTTATTTACCTTCTATAATTGAAACTTTGTTGCCGTATCTGGCACTCCCAGCTCTGAGGCCGCGGCTGGCTGAAAGCAGGTATCTGGGGTTTGTTTGGCTTCTATAATTGAAACTTTGTTGCCGTCCTGTTCGCTCCAGCTCTGAGGCCGCAGCTGGCTGAAAGCAGGTATCTGGAGTTTGTTTAGCTTCTATAATTGAAACTTTGTTGCTTTTGGAGCTGTTGCTTTCGGAGCTTAGAGCAGGCCGCAGCAGACGGGGAACCTTGGCTTCCTCCATCACTGGAGCAAGCAAGCCTCCTGCTCGCTTCAGCTGCGTGGCTACCGGCCGCCATCTTTGTTGGCAGTTAATATGCATATCTCGCTGATTAGCCAAGGGGAAGCATAGCGGAGGTACGGTTAATTACCCTTTTAATCTTTTATTAGATAGGATTATTGACTATACTAGAGGCCCGATGCATGAAGATTCGTGCAAGAATTGGCCTTCCTTTCCCTGGCTGCCGGCACTGCCTTCACTCTGGCTGGAGCCGCCTTTCTGCCTTCCCACGCTGCCCAGAGGCCTGGAGTGGCTGGGGTGGTGCGGAATGCCTGCATCCCACTCCACCCCCGGCCTCGTGGCGCCTGTGTATGCAAATTAACCCGCCATCTTTGTTGGGTTAATTTGCATACTCACTCCTGATTGGCTGGTGGGTATCTCGAAGGTATGGTCAATTTGCATCTTTCTCTTTTATTAGTGTAGATTTCCTATGCTGTACTTTACATCCCTGCGACTGTTTTGTGACTACCAATTCATACTTCTTAATCCCTTCACCATTTTCAGCCAATTCCCCAAGCTCCCTCTCCCCCTCTTCTCTGCCATCAGTCTGTTTTCTGTATCTATGAGTCCATTTCAATTTTGTTTGCTCTTTCATTTTGTTCCTTTGATTCCACATACAAGTGAAATCATATGGTGTTTATCTTTCTCTGACTGACATATTTCACTTAGCATAATACCTTCTAGGTCCATCCATGCTGTTGCAAATGGTAAGATTTCATTCTTTTTTTTTTTTTTAATATATTTTATTGATTTTTTACAGCGAGGAAGGGAGAGGGATAGTTAGAAACATCGATGCGAGTGGAACATCGATCAGCTACCTCCTGCACACCCCTACTGGGGATATGCCCGCAACCAAGGTACATGTCCTTGACTGGAATTGAACCCGGTCCCTTCGGTCCGCAGGCCGACGCTCTATCCACTGAGCCAAACCGGTCAGGGCAGCTTTCATTCTTTTTAAAGGTTGAGTAATATTCCACTGTAGATATATGTGTACCATAGCTTTTTTATTTTTGTTAATCTTCACCCAAGGATATTTTTCTATTAAATTTTAGGGAGAGTAGACGAGAGAGGGAAAGACAGAGAGGAGCATTGATGTGAAAAAAACACATCAATTGGTTGCCTCCTGCAGGAGCCCTGACCAGGGCCTGGGTCGGGGAGGAGCCTGCAACCAAGGTACATGCTTTTGACTGGAATCGAACCTGGGATCCTTTGGTTCCTAAGCTGACACTCTAGCCGCTAAGCCAAACTGGTTAGGGCTACCATACTTTTTTATCCACTCATCTACTTGGGCTGATTTCAAATCTTGGCTATTGTAAATAATGCTGCAATGAACATAGTGGCGCACATTTTCTTTCTAACTAGTGTTTTGGGTTTCTTTGGATATGTGCCCAAAAGTAGAATTGCTGGTCATAAGGTAGTTCCGTTTTTAATTTTTTTGAGGAACCTCCATCCTGTTTTCCACAGTAGCTGCACCAATCTGTATTCCCACCAACAGTGCGCAAGAGTACCCTTTTTCAATATCCTTGACAACACTTGTTTGTCGATTTATTGATAATAAACATTCTGAGAGGTGTGAGGTGATATCTCATTGTGCTTTTACTTTGCATTTCTATGACAATTAGTGACATTGAGCATCTTTTCATATGTCTGTTGGCCATCTGTATGTCCTCTGGAGAAATGTCTATTTAGGTTCTCTGCGCATATTTTAATTGGGTTCTTTTGTTTGTTTTTCTTTTGGTGTTGACTTGTATGTTCTTTGTATGCAGGTTGGGACAAAAGCAGGTTTACAGTTGTATGTGAAACACAGTTTATTCTTGTATTATTATTGTTATTTTTAAATATATTTTATTGATTTTTTTACAGAGAGGAAGGGAGAGGGATAGAGAGTTAGAAACATTGATGAGAGAGAAACATCGATCAGCTGCCTCCTGCACATCCCCTGCTGGGGATGTGCCCGCAACCCAGATACATGCCCTTGATCGGAATCAAACCTGGGAACTTTCAGTCTGCAGGCCGACGCTCTATCCACTGAGCCAAACCGGTTAGGGCTCTTGTATTATTATTTATTAGTTATTATTTTTTTTATCCATGAGCATGGTGTATGTTTCCTTTTATTAGTATCTTCAATTTATTTTTTTATTGTTTTATAATTTTCTGGATACAGCTCTTTTACTTCTTTGGTTAAATTTATTCCTACACATTTTTTTTCTTTATTGAAGGTAGTTGTATATGGGATTGTTTTCTTAGTTTCCCTTTCTGATAGTCCATTAATGGTGTATAAAAATATATCTGATTTCTGAGTATTATTTGTTGTATCCTACTACTTTACTGAATTTATCAGTTCTAGTAGTTCTTTGGTGGAATCCTTAGGGTTCCTTATATGCGGTATCATGTCATCTGCACATAATGACAGTTTTACTTCTTTCCAATTTAGATGCCTTTTATTTTTTGTGTAATTGCTGTGGCTAGGACTTCTAGTACCATGTTGAATAAGAGTGGTGAAAGTAGACATCCCTGGCTTGTTAGTAATTTTTTAAATATATATATATATTTTTATTGATTTCCGAGAGGAAGGGAGAGTGAAAGGGTAAAAGAGATAGAAACATCCATGATGAGAGATAATCATTGATCGGCTGCCTCCTGCATGCCCAACACTGGGGATCGAGCCTGCAACCCAGACATATGCCCTGACTGGATTGAACTGTGACCTCCTGGTTTATAGATCAATGCTCAACTACTAAGCCATGCCGGCTAGGCTGTGATTTTCTCTTTTAAACTTATTTTTAAACCTCAATCCTATTTGTTTAGCTATTGAAATTTTTACTCAGGTTCTCAGTAGCTGTTGCTGTTGGAGAAATGGCAGAGGCAGAAAGGAAGGATTTACCTAGCAGAGGCTACTGCCTAATTTGGTGAGAGATAATGTCTAGGGAGTTAACTATTTGTTTTGGTTTTGCTTCCTAAGACTTCAGACACTAAAGCAGCAGTGGCTTCCAACTTTTTTTTTTTTTTTTTTTAGAAAGCATAATACACACAAAAAGTGCAAATGTTTTTGTAGTACCCTAAGGTAAGTAGAGGAGCCTGCTATGGTGGAGAGATCCTGCCTGAGAGCACGACTAGTATGAAGGCTGATGGAATCTTATATTCTGACATACCTGTAACTGTAGAACTTTGGTTGAGAGACTCAGCTGTAGAAATCTTGGTGTCTAGTTAAGTAGACATCTAGTTAACATATAAAACATGGTGAATTGAGTGATCTGCACATGATGTAGAAGTGGAGCAGTCACATCTAGATGTACAAATGTATTTCAGAAGTAGAAAACAAAAAGTGATTCAGAAGTATTTGCAGTAGAAACTAGAGATAGAGTGCACTTTACGTGTGTGTGTTTTTAAACCAGAACACTGTTTTGCTGTTTTTTGGTATTGATAGCCTATCACATGTTACAAAGCATCTGGCAAGTATCTTTGCTTTGCCTGTATGGATAGTAGAACATTAAACTATCTATATATATTAAAGCCAAGTGACCAGAACGACCAGTCCCTATGATGCGCACTGGGGCAGCCAACCAGCCTGATCATCATCCCCCAATCTCCCGGGACCCCGTCCCCCTGCAGGCCCAGCCCCTGATCCCCCACCTTCACCCCTACCACCGGCCCTGCCCGATTGGCCTCCAGACCCCACCTATGCACAAATTCATGCACCGGACCTTTAGTACTGAATAAGCTTTAACCTTGCTTATAGGTCATTTGTTAGCAAGGTAATACTTTTTCATGTAATAGGTATGGGTTTTTAGAACAGTCTTAAGTAGGACTATTTCCTTTTTATTAGAAAGCCTAGTTAGCAGGAGAGTGAGGACTATTATAATCTGATTCTCTGGCATCTTTTTCCTGGAAAATTCCCAAGTTATGAGTGTTATGTTACCACTGAAAATACATGGGAATGGGACATTGGGCAACTGTTGAATTTCTATACCCCTGGTACTTTTCTGAGAACTTAGAGAAAGTAAAAATCTTTCAAAGTAGAGTGTAAATTGCTTTGATGCACAAATATCTTTCAATTTCTTATCAGAAAAGAGCTGGAAGTCTTCCTGTAATGAAGGGGAATCCTCTTCTACCTCCTATGTGCATCAGAGGTCACCTGGTGGTCCCACCAAACTGATAGAAATCATCTCAGACTGCAACTGGGAGGAGGATCGGAACAAGATATTGAGCATCTTATCCCAGCACATCAATAGCAACATGCCACAATCACTTAAGGTGGGCAGCTTCATCATTGAGTTGGCTTCTCAGCGAAAGAGCCGGGGTGAGAAGAGCCCCCCTGTTTATTCTTCTCGTGTGAAAATCTCTATGCCATCATGTCAAGACCAAGATGATATGGCTGAGAAATCTGGATCAGAGACTCCTGATGGTCCATTATCCCCTGGGAAAATGGATGATATCTCTCCTGTGCAGACAGATGCCCTGGATTCAGTGAGGGAGAGATTACATGGAGGCAAAGGTCTGCCCTTTTATGCAGGGCTTTCTCCTGCAGGGAAACTTGTGGCCTATAAACGTAAACCCAGTTCAAGCACATCTGGGCTTATCCAGGTGAGAATTATCTTTAATCTGGGTGTAGCACTTTTTTATATTTAGGTAACATCTTTATTTTTCAGAGCCCTCTGGGGGCCTTTTATAACTTGTTTTCACATTGCCTGGGAACTGAGTGACAAAATCATTATCTCTTTTTATAATAGGTCTAGGTTAGAAGCATACCTACAGTGAATTTTTGTCACACTTATGAACAAATGTAGACCCTCGTCTCCTCAGAAAGTTACTCCTCTTAAACTTCATTGTCTGGTTCTAGTGATACTTTGGCAACCAAGCAAGGATAGTAAGGGATTCAGTTTAGTTCTTGAGATTATTATTAGAAGAAAGCTTTCAAAATAAAATGAGATCAAATTGATTTTAAAGTAGGCAGTATGTGTTTGGAAACTTGGAGAAAACTTAAGTAAGGTGTTATTCAAATCATAAAAGTTTTTTAAATGAGTCACAATTTGCTTGCTTAAGTACTTTTTTAAAATATAATTCATAGGGTTTTTGTCAGTATAATCATTGTTGTAGGACAAATATCTCTATCCTTACTGTTCAGTAATTCAGGCAGATTATATTAGTAAAATTACCCTAGCATGTAGAAAAGCCTTTGGAAAGAGAAGTTCTGAATTAAAACTTAGTCATAGTCAAAAAGGTTTTCTCCTCTTGCTCAGAGACATTAAATGCACTTTTATATCAGCATAGCAAATGTGTAGAAGTGTCTGACATTGTTGCTAAGGTTACTTGACTGTATTAGCTTGACCACTTCTCTGGGCTAAGGACTATTCCAATAACAATATGGATGATCTACTTAGTTAAAAACTTTTTATTGCAGTTTATTCTTGGTGGTCCTATATACTGCTTCTGTTGGTATTTCTTTCTTCTTTAATAATGAGGAGAGCAGGGTTTTCTCTTTATTGCATTTATTGATAAATACTTTGAGAGCCAAGACTTATCTGAAATCATTTCTAGAGAGACTAGAGTCCCTGAAATACAGGCATAGAAATTTTGTGTTCTCTTCTGTCTAGGACTCAGAAAGCCATCATAAAATGTGAATTTGCATAAGCAGTCAGGACACTGTAGGCTTTTGGGGAAGCTGCTGAGTATTCTTTAGAGCAAGTCTCTCAAAGGAGCAGATTACAGATATCTGATCTGGACTCCACAGAGCCTGAAGAACACAGCAAAGTTTACTTTAGGATAGAAAGATCACATTTTTTTGTACCAACGTAGGCATAGATATTTCTAGGAATAATCACAATTGTCTAGGAATAATCACAATTTTACCTAAGTTGCAAAGAGTAATTACGTTTTGTGTCCTTGGAGAGAGAATGGGTTGCTGTAGTGATTCTCCTCACCAATTCCCTATTAGTTTGGAGAGTTTGAGTTTTTCCAACTCCCTCTACCCCCTCCTCCTTTTAAATGATGTAAAGGAGGGACAAAAAAGGATATCTTCTTTAGTCATCCAGCAATATGACTTAGAAAACATGGGTAAGAAACTTGGGAGGTTTTTGTTTTTCTTTCTTTTAAGAAAAACTTCCCTGCTGCCCCAAATAGGCAGTCTATCAAGTCAGGCAATAGAAAAAAATCTTCATTCATTGATTTACTTTCTTCTGACAATTTTAAAAATTACAATGAGTTTCTACTAGCATTTATTTTGAGCCAACCCCAGATTTTATCCAAGAGATGAAGACAATATCTTCAAAGTTGAGTTTTTAGAAAACTGAGGTTACTTTGTGACTGAGGTTAAAGTAGACTCACTGTATATTTCCCAAATGTTGTGAAGGGTAGCTTATAAGGACCCTTGTGAGAGGGCTTCATTATGCCTTCTAGTCTTGTCAGAAAATTTGGAGAATACAGTTAGTCATTTTTGCTGGTGATTGTTAATAACTTAATCAGAATTGCTTATTGACAAGTAAAACAATTGGATGATTGCTTAGATTTGACATATCTTTCACATTTCTGTGATGCAGATATGATGAGTTTCTAAGATTCTCTGTTTCCCAGTTACCAAAATGAAGGATGAGATTAGTTCAGAATATCAGATAATAGTATTTTTTTTTCCACCTCCTGATTACTCAGATTATACCAAATGGGAAAAGCCCATTTCTTTTTCCCTTTAAATCAGAAAAATAGATTTTTAAAACCTTGTGAAAATGAAACCCCTGTCAAGGGAGATGAGTTAGCAAGAGAATTTTATCTTTACAGAATTTCTCTTTGCCACTTGTTTCAGGTTAATGGTAAGAGTTACCCGCAGGCTAAGTTGCTATTGGGACAGATGGGGGCATTGCATCCAGCCAATAGGCTAGCTGCTTATATCACAGGCAGGTTGCGACCCTCAGTCCTGGACCTCTCAACCCTCAGTACTGTCATCTCCAAGGTAGCATCCAATGCCAAGGTGGCTGCATCCAGGAAACCACGTACCCTGTTGCCTTCAACATCCAATTCCAAAATGGCATCCTCCTCCGGCACTGCAACAAATCACCCTGGGAAGAATCTGAAGGCATTTGTCCCGGCAAAAAGACCAATTGGTAAGTTGGGCTGTATAAATGTTTTGGAACTTGGACTTGCTTCTTGGTCTGTGGATATAGTATGGGGGTTGTGAAAATTATTCTCAATGTCTGTCTTGCTCAAATATTTTGGGAATGCCTCTGATGACGTATAATACTAGATAAATTGAACTTGTTAGTTTTACAGTTATTGCCCAGACTTTTATTAATGCAGAAAAAAAGTAGGCTTTAAATTTTGTTTTTAATTTTATATTTAAAAGGAGAATACATAGTCTTAAATACTTTTCCCTAATTTAATATTTCTTCTATGAGGACTGGTGTTATTGGTACCAATCATATGTATGTTCCTTGAACTTGTTAAACAATAGAGGTAGCAGAATCAAAGTGGGTTGAGTTTGTATAGGCTTAAAGTATAGAAGGCTCTTGGAAAACATAATTTCGGGAACATTATTCTATCATCTGTGTTCTCTGAATGAAAATCTTTTGCTTAACTTTAGTGCTAGAGTCTGTAATAAATTACTCTCTTGAAAGCCTTTGTGTTTTAGCATTGAGAGTATATACAATTGGTTTATACAATTGGTTTATTGAATTTCTTTTTGTTGTTTCAAATCTATTTAGGAATGTTAAGTAAAATTGTCTACTACTATATTTTTTTCCTCTAATAGGAAATTGAAGTCTCTGGCTGAATGCTGGAGTTATGTGAAGATGGAGGGATAGGCATTGTATGCCTTAAAAGGAACCCATTTTATCTCTTTTTTTATAACGTAGTGGTGATTTAAAAAATAAACAGTCCTGTTCTGTCCTCTCATGAAAAATGTTTTCATACATGTTAAAAATAAGACAGTAAATCTAACTGTCTTATAAGAGGATTGCAATAAAGAGGTGGAGGTGCTGGGTTAGGAAGAAGTGGTGGAAAAAATTTTTAAATTAGAGTTGTGGGGGGGGGGAATCTTTATCTGTTTGAAGTTGTGTGCTGCTGTATTATCTTTTTATTTTAATTTTAAAACTTATTTTCAATCCTCACCTGAGGATTGGAACATTTTCACTGATTTTTAGAGAGTTAGAGAGAGAGGCATCGATGTGAGAAACATCTATTGGTTGCCTGTCGTACACACCCCTACTGGAGATTGAACTCCCATCCTAGGCATGTGCCCTGACAAGGAATCAGACCCACAGCCTTTTGGTGTATAGGACAATACTCCAACTAACTGAGCCACATGGCCAGGACAGCTGTAGTGTCTTTTTCGTGTCCTGGCAATATGGCTATATTGCGCAGACAAAAGATTTATAGTAGGAACACCAAATTTTAATTCCTTTCTTGTTAGATTTTAAAGGTTGGGCTAAGGGAAGTGTTTTGATTTCTGTGTATGGAAATTGACATGTATATTGCAGGTAGGTAGTACCCGTAAGAAGTGGACCCAGTGGTGCACACAATAAATGTTTATAAACACAGTCACTAAGAGGATAAAATATGAGAACTGAAGATTTTTGACCTGCAAATTTTTATTTGCAGCGGCACGACCCTCTCCTGGTGGTGTGTTCACACAGTTTGTGATGAGTAAAGTTGGAGCCCTGCAGCAGAAGATACCTGGAGTTAGCACACCCCAACCCCTAACAGGGCCACAGAAGTTCAGTATCAGACCTTCTCCAGTAATGGTCGTCACACCTGTGGTTTCTTCTGAGGCAGTTCAGGTGTGCAGCCCTGTGACTGCTGCTGTCACTACTACCACCCCTCAAGTGTTTTTAGAGAATGTTACTGCTGTGACACCTAAGACTGCTATGTCTGACGTGGGAACTAAAGAAACTACTTATCCTTCTGGTGCCACCACTGCAGGGGTTGTTGAGGTCTCTGAAACTAATACCAGCACTCCTGTAACATCTACCCAATCTACAGGCACTGTGAACCTTATCAAAACAACTGGGATAACTACCCCCGTGACTTCAGTTGCTTTTCCTAAGTCTTTGGTGGCATCTCCAACCATAACTCTTCCTGTTGCTTCCACTGCTTCCACCTCCATAGTCGTGGTGACCACAGCTGCATCTTCCTCCATGGTGACCACACCAACTTCATCTCTTGGCTCTGTTCCCATTATACTCTCAGGAATTGATGGGAATCCACCAGTGAGCCAGAGACCAGGTAAGGCCTAGAGGTTAACTAGCTGGTTTACTATACAGCTGTTATATAACTTTGTGGTTTGTGATAGGATTATAGATATATCAGGGTAACCGTGTAGGTGTTTCTGCTGTAACATGATACATGTATTCCTGAAAACCTTTGCATTCTGCAAAACTGAATACTAAAAATAAGAGAGCCCATGGTTAATGTAGGGTTAGGACAAATCACTGAAAATCTATGCAACCTTGTTATAGAGCACTAGTAAAAACCATAAATGGTACCTTAGCGATAAATTGAACAGTTTTGACAGATGACTTAGTGGTGCTGGAAATTTCTTCAAGATATTACAAATACTCAAACATTAGAATGGAAATGGTGGATGAAGGATACTGCAATGATACATATGGGAGTGGAGCTCTGAGCCAGTAGTAGAGCAGCCATTAAGGTTGACACTGGAGAAAGTGCAATCTTTTGTGTACTGAGAGCTAGGGATGCACATCTCTGAGGAGAGCACATGAGGAAAGCCTTGGCTGTGCTCTCTTTTTAGGGGTGGGGTAGTGTATTTTTTTTAATTGAAAAAAAAAGAAGAAAGATTATAGGCTTCTGCCTATGCTGCAACCAAGCTGAAGGCTTTTTCTTTGTCCTTGCTGAAGGTTAAAATTCTGGGTCCCTTGCTTAGTAAAAACCATTTGTGAATCAGTCCAACTCCCATATAACTGACGTTATTCTCCTACTTAATTATTATACATGAACTGATTGAAATAGAAATAAGACATATTTCTTTGCTTAGGACTAATATTTTATATGCTTATCAACTTTTTAGTCAAAATTAAAATTTTTCTCTTGTTGACTTAGGTTAAGTGAATTTGAAATAGGAATATCTCACATTTTGGTAATTTTCTATCCTAATTCAACTACTAAAGTAAGTAGTTTTCTTAGTGTACTTGGAGAGGACTTTCTTTTTTTTTTTTTTAAAATGTATTTTATTGATTTTTTACAGAGAGGAAGGGAGAGAGATAGAGAGTCAGAAACATCGATGAGAGAGAAACACCAATCAGCTGCCTCCTGCACATCTCCCACTGGGGATGCGCCCGCAACCAAGGTTCATGCCCTTTGACCGGAATCGAACCTGGGACCCTTCAATCCGCAGGCCGAGGCTCTATCCACTGAGCCAAACCGGTTTCGGCAGAGAGGACTTTCTATGGAAAAGAGTGAGAGACTTTGCAGGCTTTACGGGGAAATAAATAGCCAACAGCAATTCTCTCTTGGTTAGTGATACTTTTACTACTAAATATTTTTGCCATTAGTGACATGGTCCAAATCCCTGCTGGTATTTGAGGAAAGAAGTGACTTGGATTTTGTTTATAAGTTGAAGTTCTATTGAAAGAAGTGAATCACAATATTAAATGTGTTTGTCTTCTGCTTCTCATAATAAGCATATAAAATTGGTTAGTTTAATACTCATTTTTGGAAGTGAGATCATTACTGATGAAGCTGTTTTGATTTCCTATGGAATCTCAAGGTTTATATCTTGTCATGTTTTAACTAATCATGTTTCCTAATCCAACCTTTCTTTATATTTTTAATTCTCTCATGAAACTATAAAGTCATTTAGCTTTTTGTAGTTCATTGTTTCTTGGATTTTAGTCGCTCAGATTATATATTCATGTATCTTGCTCTTATTCCCCTTTGTACTATATTGACTTGATATTTTTATTTAAATCAACTCATTATTTAAGTTTGCTTGCTTGTTTATTTTTGTTAATTTTCACCCAAGGATATTTCTTCCACTGATTTTTAGAGAGGGAAGGCAGGGGGAAGAGAGAGAGAGAAACATCAGTGTGAGAGAGACACATTGATTGGTTGCCTCCCACATGCAGGTGCCCTGACTGGGGCCAGGCATCAAACCTGAAACCTAGGTATGTGCCCTTGACCAGGAATCAAACCCATGACCCTTCAGTGCACAGGCTGACACTCGAACCACTGAGCCATACCAGCCAGGCTTTAAGTTTGTTTGTTTATTTATATCATTTTAAATCCTCACCTGAGGAGTGAGGATATTTTTTTTAGAAACAGTGGGAGAGGAGAGGAAAGGAGAGAGAGAGAGAGAGAGAGAGAGAGAGAGAGAGAGAGAGAGAGAGAGAAGGAGAGACATTGATGTGTAAGAGTAATTTAATTTTGAATCATTCTCCAGATCATAATTTAAATAGAAATGTTCAGGAAATTAATGCTTTAATATGTTTCTTATTTCACATACTATACATGAATGTTTTTAAATTGCACACTATTTTTTTTTTAAGAATTAGTTTGTTCTCTGTGTTTTATTTTGTTTTCAAGAGAAGTCCTGGATCTTCTATATGTAATTTGTCATGTAAATGTTAGGAATATGACTTTCTTTTAGAAATTTGATGTTTCATGGACAGAATGCCTATCTGATGGGTAATGTTAGGTAATTTCCCTAATTTGAATGGTAATATTAGACCAGTTTCATTTATGCTTATTATTATTATTATTATTATTCCTACCTTTTCATCCCCTTGATCAGAAATCTATCTATACATTATTCATATTATTTTTCCTATGTCTTTCGTATTTCTAAATATCTCTTCCAAACATTAAAGTGCATCTTTAGGTACTATTAATGGTTTTAAATCTCTCAATTCACATCTTCTGCATTAAACTTTTGCTTTTCTATTTGTTTTAAAACTATCTTTTGTCTCTTCCTAACCAGGCTTTATTTCCCTGTTTCTTCAATGTCTCTTACTTTCATTCTATTTTTTTGGGCGGGGGGTATGCATTTTTTTCTTTGTGAAAAACAATTTCCACAAATTCTAAAAAATATATTGTATTGATTTTTTATAGAGAGTTAGAAATATTGATGAGAGAGAAACATCGATCAGCTGCCTCCCGCACACCCCTCTCTGGGGATGTGCCCGAAACCAAGGAACATGCCCTTGACGGGAATTGAACCTGGGACCCTTCAGTCCAAAGGCTGACGCTCTATCCACTGAGCCAAACCAGTTAGAGCTCCACAAATTTTTACACTGTTGATTTGTCAGTGAATTTTAAAAGCCAAGAAGTTTGAAGTTTTTTATACTTTATGACTTTTAGTTGTTGACTTTATCTTATTTGATCATGCCCTGTGAAACTAAGTCTTAAGACTAGTAAATATTAACAGCCTGAATTTTAAAGTTGAAGAAGAGAATTTATCATGAATGATCTCTCTTTTTTTTTTCAAAGGTGGAAATTTATTGAAGAACAAGTACAGACTCCCACGTGGAGAGGGGGGAAGAATCTCACAACACAAACTCCCACATGGGGAGGGGGAAAGAGTTCCCCCTCTTTAGCTTTAATGATAATCCAGATTTAGAGGGCTGCCCATGTTTTTCATTAGGCAGCATTGTCTTTTTAAGGGCACCTCTTGACAGTTGATGCTTTTTTTATTTTCCAGTCTAAATGTAAGGCTCTGCAGTGTCTGGTTAATACTTTTAAGATAAATTGTTCTCAGCCATACGACTACTAAATAGGTACAGGATTTCAACAACTTTATAATTCAAATTAGAAGTTATTTGTAGCATGGTCAGATCTTACAATTTTTTTCCTACATGTGTTAAAGGGAAATTCTGATACTATGTTTCTATTTTCTGTTTTTCAGAAAATGCCCCTCAAATTTCAGTGGCTACTCCACAGGTTTCTCCTAACCCAGTGAAACGTGCTGGACCTCGATTGTTGTTGATTCCAGTGCAGCAGGGTTCTCCTAATGTCAGACCTGTCTCAAACACACAACTTCCAGGACACCGGATGGTCTTGCAGCCTATTAGGAGCCCAAGTGGAATGAACCTATTCAGGCACCCTAATGGGCAGATTGTTCAGCTCCTCCCTTTGCATCAGCTTCGAAGCTCTAATACCCAACCCAACTTACAGCCTGTCATGTTTCGTAACCCAGGTATAAAACGAGATCTTTTGATGAGTTTTTCTTTGGTTGAATTATTTGGCCATATGGTATGTTAATACACCAGGATTGGTCTCTCAGAATCATCTGTTCAAAAAGAAAAGTATACTTTGGAAGTCTTGATATGGGCAGTGGTGATTTAATGTTTTCTTTTTCTTACCAGGGTCTGTGGTGGGAATCCGGTTACCCACTCCTTCTAAGCCTTCAGAGACTCCACCAACTACTGCTTCATCCTCTACTTTTTCTGTTATGAGTCCTGTAATTCAAGCTGTTGGGGCTTCTCCAGCAGTGAATGTCATCACTCAGGCACCATCATTGCTTTCTTCTGGACCTAGTTTTGTGTCTCAGTCTGGTACATTGACCCTGAGGATTTCCCCTCCTGAGCCACAAAGCCTTGCAAATAAAACAGGCTCTGAAACCAAAATAACCTATAGCTCAGGAGGGCAGCCTGTTGGTACAGCCAGCCTCGTTCCTCTCCAGTCTGGTAGTTTTGCCTTGTTGCAGCTCCCAGGACAAAAGCCTGTTCCCAGCTCCATTCTTCAACATGTTGCTTCTCTTCAGATGAAGAGAGAATCCCAGAATGCAGACCAGAAAGATGGAACATGCTTTTTAAAAAGAGAGCAGGAAACTAAGAAGGCAAAGGCCCTACAGTCAGATGGAGAAGCTGTAGACTCTGAGGCTAATGCTATAAAGCAAAAGTCAGGAGCTACTACCTCAGAAGAAACTCTGAATGATTCCTTGGAAGATGGGGGTGATCATTTAGATGAAGAATCCCTGATAGAAGAAGGTCCTGCAACTGTTAAACCTTCTGGGCACTCCTGTAGCACTGGGTCACTCACAAGTGAAGACTGTAAAGATGCTAATGAAGGTGGGATTAGGAATCATAATAGTTCTAAAGAAAAACTGACTCTTCTAGAAGTTAAGACCATTTCTGAAAGAGCCAATAATATGACAGTCCAAAGTATAAGTAATGTGCAGCTTAAAAAACTGGGTAATGTGAAAGTGGAACAGCAGAAAGGATTAGACAGTTCAGAGGAGAAATCAAACAAATTTCCACTTATCTCTAAGGAAGACTGTAAACTTGAATTATCAGGGAGCATAGTTGTGGAGGAGCATCAATCTAATCCACAGTCAGAGGCCAAGGAGAAGGGATGTGGAGACTTTCTAATGGACAGTCTTAAGGAAAGATGGAGAAAACACCTGAAGGGCCCATTGACCCAGAAATGTATTGGAACTTCACAAGAATGCAAGAAAGAGGCAGATGAGCAGTTAAGTGAAGAAACAGAGACTTGTCAGGAAAATTCAGATGTGTTTCAACAAGAACAATGCATCTCTGGTTTACTTGGAAAAAGTGAAACTACTGAGAATACTAGAGTTTTAAAAACTGAATGTGATTCTTGGAGTAGGATTTCTAGTCCTGCAACCTTTGCCATTGTTCCTAGAAGAGCTACAAAAGGGAGCCGAGGTGAAGGACATTTTCAAGATCATGTACTGCTCTCAAGAGAACAGACACAACCAAAGCAAGAGAAGAAGGGTGGGAGAAGCAGTGCCGACTTCAGTGTTTGGGATTTGGAAGAAGACGACGAGGAAGATGAGAATGAGAAAACCGATGATTCTATTGATGAGATTGTGGATGTTGTTTCTGACTACCAGAGTGAGGAGGTTGATGATGTAGAAAAGGTGGTGAGCCCATTTTTGTTGTGACTGAAACCTCAAGGATTTAAATGATTTATTAGAGACAGTAGCTTTTCAGAAGATCACTAAGACCTTGATACATTCAATTGGATGCCTAGATTTAGATCATGATTAAATGACTTTGTAGTTTTAGGCTGTGTCAGTCAGGTAACATTTATTGAGCTTATATTGTTCTTTGAGATTTGTCTGATATTATGGAAAGGCTGGCTTAAGCCTTTTGGAGATAGATGCTTGTGATGCTCTGTCAAGTTAGGTTTAAAAAAGGAAATCCTAAAACCACTACTATCATTTGATCCCAATTATTTTTTGACATTTTCTATATAAAGTGATTGTTAGCTTATCTGGTAGATACATAAAAAACAGAGTAATGGGTGACCTTAGAACTGGGGGAGAACTTATCTACCTGTACTTAAGAGACATGTTCTTTTTGGAGAACAATGGAAAATACCAATATTTTAATATGATTGTGCCTTAAGTTTTTCTTTATCTCCTAAAATTAAATAGTTTTTAGAATTTATATTCTGAACTTCGGTGGTCTTCCTTTGTAATATGATCTTTATAATTTATTCTTCTGAAGCCATTTTTGTAGGTTCCCTATTTAGGGTTGTATTTACTGAACTAAGTAACTGAGTCAGTGTGATATAGGGCAGGAGTTGGGCAAACTTCTTCTGTAAAGGGCTGAATTACAGGCTAGACTCAATTGCTGTTGTAGCATAAAAACAGCCACAAACATTAGTAAGTGAATAAGTTTAGTAGCTGTGTTCCAGTAAACCTTTACTTACCAAAACAGGTGGTGGGCTGTGTTTGCTGACCCCTGACATGGGATCTGCTGTAAATCATAAGGAGGTTATACAGATGCCTGTGGGGTGCCCTGAAATCTAAAAGGAATGAGTCCCTCTTTTCAGGAGCAGATAATATGGGCCTCTGCACTGATTGCAATGCAGTGGGTTATTTTAGAATTTCACTTCCTTGTTGTTCACTCAGCCTTTGTTACCTAGTCCATCTATGTTAATAACTAACCACCTCATGCAGATAAAACATAAAAATAGTATTTTAAAACTAAAATGTTTAAATATTTTTGTGTTGGTTATTTCTTTTTTTTTTTTTTTGGGATAAAAAGGATGAGATTTATTTATTTTTTTTTTTTTTTTTTTTTTTTTTTTATTTTAATTAAATCTTTATTGTTCAGATTATTACATTTGTTCCTCTTTTTTTTCCCCCCATAACTCCCCTCCTCCCAGTTCCCGCCCCACCCTCCGCCCTCACTCCCCACCCACTGTCCTCATCCATAGGTGCACGATTTTTGTCCAGTCTCTTCCCGCATCTCCCACACCCCTTTCCCCCCCAGGAATAGTCAGTCCATTCCCTTTCTATGTCCCTGATTCTATTATAATCAACAGTTCATTCTGTTCATCAGATTATTTATTCACTTGATTCTTAGATTCACTTGTTGATAGATGCATATTTGTTGTTCATAATTTGTATCTTTACCTTTTTCTTCCTCTTCCCCTTCTTAAAGGATACCTTTCAGCATTTCATATAATCCTGGTTTGGTGGTGATGAACTCCTTTAGCTTTTCCTTATCTGTGAAGCTCTTTATCCGACCTTCAATTCTGAATGATAGCTTTGCTGGATAAAGTAATCTTGGTTGTAGGTTCTTGGTATTCATCACTTTGAATATTTCTTGCCACTCCCTTCTGGCCTGCAAAGTTTCTGTTGAGAAATCAGCTGACAGTCGTATGGGTATTCCCTTGTAGGTAACTGAGTTTCTTTCTCTTGCTGTTTTTAAGATTCTCTCTTTATCTTTTGCTCTTGGCATTTTAATTATGATGTGTCTTGGTGTGGTCCTCTTTGGATTCCTTTTGTTTGGGGTTCTCCGCGCTTCTTGGACCTGTAAGTCCATTTCTTTCACCAGGTGGGGGAAGTTTTCTGTCATTATTTCTTCAAATAGGTTTTCACTATCTTGCTCTCTCTCATCTTCTGGCACCCCTATAATTCTGATGTTGGTACGCTTGAAGCTGTCCCAGAGGCTCCTTACACTATCCTCGCATTTTTGGATTCTTTTTTCATTTTGCTTTTCCGGTTGGGTGTTTTTTGCTTCCTCGCATTTCAAATCATTGACTTGTTTCTTGCGCTCCTCTGGTCTGCTGTCGGGAGTCTGTATAATATTCGTTATTTCAGTCCGTGTATGCTTAATTTCTAGTTGGTTCCCCAATATAAGATCGAGGGTCTTATTAGTTTTCTTGTAGATCTCATTAAGTTTATCGACGGCTTCTAAACAGTTCTTTAGAGACCTTAAAAGTGTGGTTCTGAACTCTATATCTTCCATTGACAATTTTGTCCTGTTTCTTTGTCTCCGCATTTTGTTATGCTTCCTTGGTGCACCCCCTAGTGGTCTTTGTTCACAGTCTTATAGTTAAATCTTGATTGTTGTAGCTAATTCCAGGGAGGGTTTGACCTCCAGGCCAAGTGGCTATGAGAATCAGCTGTGTCAGCAGTGAGAGAACTTCTGTCCTCTAGGGAGGTGCTAATCTGGCGTTTGCCTGAGGCTATCCGGCAAATGCCTGTGTGCAGGGCTTGGGCGGGGCGGGTCGCACAGGATCAACAGGGTGGGCCGGAGAGAGCAGTTATGGCGGCTCTCAGTCCTGTCCCCAGGGGCTCTGCCTCTCTGAGTCCCAGCACCCGCTGCAAAGCTCGGAGAGAAAGCTGCACTCGCTCTGACCGAAGCCAGACAGTCCCGCTTCTCCCGTTTGAGTCTGGGTCCCTAAAGACTCGCCCGGATCTGGAGCTCAGAGTCTGCGACTCCCTCCCGATTGAAAACGCCAACCGCGCCCTCCGCCGCCAGCCCGCTCGCGCACTCCGCACCTCAGAATTTGACTTCAGCACTGCGCCTCCTCTGAGTGTCCGCATGCGTTTCTCTTTCCTCCTAGTTGTAGGACTTCCACTCAGCCAGCGTTCCTGTGGTTCTGGGTGATGTCCCTTCCGTTTTTTGGTTTCACTTTTGAAGTAGTTGTTCAAAGCAGCAAACTCCGGCGTTAACCTATGCCGCCATCTTGGTTCTCCTTGTGTTGGTTATTTCTATAACCTCAGTTGTCTTTTATAAAACGACAATCTAACCCTACAATTGGATGGTTCTATAGCATATACCTTATATTCTTCCTCTAGTCCTTTTTGAGGATAGACTTCTGTAGGTAGCTGTGAAGACTCTGAATTCACTGAGTTTGGGAGTTAGATTGCATAGATAGTCTTGCACTTTTTGCAGAGTCTCCCATTGTAAGTCAGCCTGGGTAAGCATCAGACCAAAAACAGTCCAACTTTAAAACCAGTGAAAACTATTGCTATCATAAAATTGACTTAATAGAACGGTTAGAGTGTCTTTTATACAGGGTTGCATTGCTTGAATTTCCTAATAGGGAATCTGACATACATACACTGACCTTTTTAAAATGAAGAACATTATATTAAAAAATCTCTAAAATCTAAATTCTACATTGTATTTATGTACATGTATACAATTATGATATCTTTATGCTTGTGATTAACATTATATTAAAATAGTGTAAGGAAAGTTGTGAGTAGCTTCCTTAATTTAAAACTTCCATTGTGAAGTTTATTGGATATTATTTACAAAGTCTGAAGTTTAAGCCATGCAGTAGACAGACATTCTTCAGTTTAAATATTATAAAGCATCTATCAACATATTATCCAGACTCTTTAGATTCTTTTGGGAATCTGATGATTTAGGTTCTTAAGAGTTAAATTTTTTGCAGTTAATTTTAATACACGTTGTTTACATTGTTTAAATTTAAGATACATTGTTTAAATTGTGCTTAAATTGGGGGACGTAAATGATGGCTTGCATTTAGGGTCTATCAGCCTTATGAAGCCTATAATTTGGGGGTAAGTAATTTTTACAACAAGCTTAAATACAGAATTATTAAGGTGATTGGGATGCTTTATTTTTGAGTTGTGCCTCTTTGGAACAGTGTGATTATAGATAACATTTTCCCTCTTTAGTTTCTGGCATAGTAAACACTACTTTTAAAGGTGGACTTAAAGATATCTGCATATCTCATAATCTGTATATTTGGTTATATAAAATGCACAGTGAGTTTCTGTGACAGGTGCTCAATAAATGCCTACTGATTGGCTCGTTTTTTAGAATAGTTAGCAAGTAGAGCAAGCCTGAGCTGCTTTTGATACCTGAAATTCTTCAGAAGCTCTCCTTCTGTGGGGTTGAGAGATTTAAAAGACTGGGCTATATTTTTGTTTCCATACCTGCCTTGAGGATGTTTTTGTGGGAGTCGGTGTGTGATTAGCTATGACTCACTCTTTAAACATTTTTTTCAATTACAGTTTACATTCGGTATTATTTTGTATTAGTTTTAGTTGTATAGCATAGAGGTTAGACACTCATATACTTTACAAAGTGTTCCCCCAGTATTTCCAGTACCCACCTGGCACTATACATAGGCACTAGAATATTATTGACTATATTCCCTATACTGTACTTTATATCCCTGTGACTCTTTTGTAGCTATCAATTTGTACTTCTTAATTCCTTCACCTTTTCCACCCAGTCTCACCCTCCCCGACTTTTGGCAACCATCAGTCTGTATCCATGAGTCTATCATGAAGCACCCATAAAATAGATCCTGAATTTTTCTTTTTTCTATTTTCCCCTTTGCCAAATTTTATTTTACTGCTATATAATCTTAAGGATTATGCAGTTTTAATATATTTATTACTGAATTTTATCTATTAGGCATCAATACAGACTTTTGGGCTATATTTTTATTGCCCTAACTGCCTTGAGTATGCTTTTGTGAATGTTTAATACTACATGTGATTTTTTTTAATTATGTAATTCTTAGTTTTTAGCTTCATCCATATTTTTATGAGTTAATTCCCTCTTATGATTAACAAATTTAGGATTATCAGTACTCCTGGTATAAGATCAGTGCTTGGCACTAGTTGGTTTTTCAAGGGGAGTATTCAATTGAATAGTTTAGGTGTGCTTGCTTCCCAATACTTTATTTACTGTTGGAATGTTGTGTTTCAGGAAAACTGTGTAGAATTCATTGAGGATGAGGAGGAACAGGTGGACATTGAGACTGTGGAAGAGTTCTCTGAGGAAATTAATGTTGACCAAATGAAGACCACAGCTACCCACACACAGACTTTTAAACAGACGTAAGTTTTATTTCTTTTTGGGTTATTGTTTTTTGACCATAAACAAAACTTCTATTTAGGAGCTCTGGAGTAACTAACTTGGTTTTTTTATTGCTCTAGCTTTTTTAATGATTAGTAAATGAGGAGAGAGGAGCTGGAATTCAGAGGTAATTAACTTGCCTTGGTTATTGCTAGGAGACAATGTAAATATGAATAACATGCTTTTGGAACCTATACACTCTGGTATAGGTTCATATACTAGTTTTGCTAGTTTGTAGGTACTTAAGCTTGGACAAAGTCTTTTTTTTTTAAATTGATTTTAGAGAGAGGAAGGGAGGGGAATAGAGAGACAGAAAAACTGATGAGAAAGAAATATCAATTGGCTGCCTCCTGCACACCTCTCCACTGGAGATCAAGCTGGCAACCAGGGCATGTGCCCTGACCAGGAATCGAACTGTGAACTCATGGTTCATAGGTTGACGCTCATCCACTGAGCCACGCTGGCCAGGCAGTTCCATTATCTTTAAAAGATTAAGACATTAACCACCGTATAAAGTAGTAATGAGTTGAGAAAGTAATTAAAAAAAAATTTATTGGGGTGTCACTGGTTAACAAAATTATATAGGTTTCAGGTGTACAATTCCACAACACGTTGTCTGTATACTGTATTGTACATCACCCCCAAGTCAAGTCTTCCATCACCATTTATTCCCCCTATACCCTCCTTCACTGCCCTCTACCCTCTTCCCCCGGCAGTCACCACACTGTTGTACATGCCCAGGAGTTTTTTTTCTCTTTTTCCCCCCTTATTGCTTAATCCCTCCATACTTCCCAGTCTCCCTTCCCCGCCCCTTCCCCCAACAGCTGTCAGCCTGCTCTCTATGTGTTTGTCTATATTTTGCTTGTTAGTTCATTTTGTTCACCAGATTTCACATATGAGTGAAATCATACAGTGCTTGTCTTTCTCTGGCTGGTTTATTATACTTAGCATAATGATCTCCAGGTCCATCCATGCTGTCACAAAGATAAAGTAATGTTGAGAAAGTCTAAGGGAGGGGAAAGTAGTCCTACTAGTAGTTTTCTTTATTCCAGAGCGCTAATTGGAGGCTACTTCAGTTGCCTACTGGTTAAGCTTGAAAGAGTTTAAATTTCTTAAAAACTTAATTAGACTTAATTAAGTTTAGCAGTATTGGCTGGATATTTAAGTTCAGCATAGTAAAAATTGAGTTCCTAAATAATAGCAACAAATAAAAAATGTTTTCTAAAAACTACCAATAGTAACAGAAAGAAACCTGGGACTATTAACAAAAGTTTTATAAGATGTTATTGAAAGACATTGAAGAAAAATTCACTAAATGGAGGTATACCAAGTTAATGAACTGAAGTAAAGGGCCAAGACCTGTCAGGGCACACACAGGAATCAACCAATGAGTGCATAAATAAGTGGAACAACAAATCTTTCTCTCTCTCATATCAATTAATAAATAAAGGACCAAGAATAACCAAAACACACAGAGCACAAACTGTTGTAAAACAGCAGATTATTAAGAATTTAAAATTTTTTGTCTATTAGAACACCAAGAAAACAGTGAGAAGGCAAACTTAAACTGTAAAAGAAATATTTACAGTGTTTGACAAAGAATTACTATCAAGGATATAAACTGTTACAAGTCAGTAAGAAAAAAATAATTCAGTTATTAAAGGAAGTAATGGTTATCTCAGGCCATTCACATGAGGAAACCTGGATAGCTAGTACACAACGAAAATTTGTTGAACCTCACAAGTAATTAGGGAAATGCAAATTTGAACCACAATGACTTTATCAATTCACACCCATAAGATTGGCAAAATTGAAATTTCTGTTAGTACTAATTGTGGAGCAATGGGAACATACTACAGGTGGGGAGTGTAAATTGTTAAAACCATTTGGTGAGAAGTGTGACATTACTAAAGTTGAAGATGTACGCGCCTTGTATTCATCTATTCTACTCCTAGATATATGCCCTAAAAAAGCATGTACAAGGGGTCATATATGGGACTATCCACTGCAGCATTGCCAAAATTTGTAAACAACCTAAGCAACTACTAACATTCTGAAAAAATAAATTTTGGAAAGTTCACACTTAAAATGATTGAACTAGAACTGTAATTGTATCAACATGTTTCAGATGTAAGGTGAGTGGAACAGATCAGTTAAATAAAGATACCCTACACTTAATATATAATGTTTAACGTGCTATGTAATATTTTCTATTTAGAGATAGATCCTACATACCTAATAAAACTGTAAATATATGCATGGTAAACTCAGTTTGGGAGTGTTTACCTATGAGAAGGAACAAGGACATGGTATTGAGTACAGCTGCTCTTAGTTTTTAAAGGTTTTATTTCTCAAGCTGGGTAGTAGATACCTGGATTTCCATTATGTGTTTGTTTCTACTGGTTTGTATATTTGAAGTATGTTGTGATTGAAAAAGTAATTAGTGTTAGGGACTATTTGGACACCGTTTATTAGAGAAAGAAATAAGTTATATTGCCACATATCAGACCTTGGAGGAAAGAAGCTAGTTACAATTTAGACAATTTGAGATGGTTTGGTTTAATATAGTTGTGAAAATAGATCTTAGATTACTGAATTTTAGTAAGACCTTGAAATATATTATCTTTATCTAGGTGCCGTACCCATATGTCTGCAGATGAAAAAGCTGCTGAAAGAAGTCGAAAGGTAGTTATAATATATTTAATGATAATTATCCTATCTAATAATAGACAAACATGGTAATTGACCATACCTTCGCTACGCCTCCCATTGGCTAATCAGCACAATTTGCAAATTAACCGCCAATAAATATGGCAGCTAATTTGCATACTGTAGGCAGGGTGGGACAGCGCCCTGGTGGAGGCGTCAGGCCTGGGCAAGGGGCCGATCCGGCGATCGGAGAGTGATGGAGGTTGATGCCTCTGGCCTAGGCATCAGGCCTGGGCAGGGGGCGGAGCAGTCAATTGGAGGGGGTCTGAGGGTCCCCTGCCCAGGCTTGATGCCTTGGCGAGAGGCGTCAGGCCTGGGTGGGGGGCCGAGCGGGAGATCAGAGGGAGATGGGGGTCTCCTGCCCAGGCCTGACACCTCTGGCCTAGGCGTCAGGCCTGGGCGGGGGGCGGAGCCGGCAATCGGAGGGCCTGGGGGTGAGGAGGCAACCCGGTGATTGGTGTGAACTACAGAGGAGAAACACCTTTTCTGACCACTCATTGGTTAAGCTCCCTGTATGCCACTGGTAATATTCTTAGTAATTTAGGGTTTTTCACCACACTCCTGGTGAAAAAAAACGAAGGTCCGCTGCTGGAGAGCTAAGAAATGTCATATCCTGCCCTAGCCGGTTTGGCTCAGTGGATAATGCCTTGGCTCTGTCTTTCCTTTTCTCTTCCACATTCTCAAAAAATCAATGGAAACATACCCTCAGGTAAGGATAAAAAAAATAATAAATTATTATTATATGAAAGACACATCTTGAAAATGCCTAAAGAAAGTTGTCATTTTTTATGGTGAAGGGACTGGAGTCCGTGTTGATGAAAAAACCTTGCTGGCTGTGGTGACTGGCAGTGGCTGCAGCAGCGGGGTGATGGGGCTGGTGCCTTCCCCTGATCAGCCCGGTCACCTCCCACAAAGGGAGGCCAGACTATGGCTTAGGTCCTATCCCCAAGGGGAGCAGGGAGCAGGGAGCGGGCCTAAGCCGTCACTAGGACATCCCCTGAGGGCTCCCCGTATGTGAGAGGGGGCAGGCTGGGCTGAGGGACACCCCCCCGCCCCTCCCCCCCCACCCCAGTGCACGAATTTTGTGCACCAGGCCCCTAGTATTAGTTATATTCAGGGTTAGTCTTACTAGTGAGTTAATATAGTCAGCTTTTTTTTTTTTAACCCTTAATGAAATTATATTTTTAATGCTATTTCTCTTCATAATTCTCTCTTCTACCCAGATGGTAGAATAATTTAGAAGCATTAAAATGGATGTAATTAAATTAAATTATGCATTTAATTAAAATTGATGTGCGTATCAGGTTTTATAAATTTCTTGACCATTTTAATCCTTTAATATAATGATATGCTATAAAATAAGCTGGCAGTCTTCAGTGATTTTTCAGTAACCTAAAAATTAATTATTCTCTATAATGATGGCTAGCAGTTTAAGGAGCCATGAAATTAAAACCTCCTTTGATTTTATTAATATATTTACTGTATATCATGGTATAATTAAGCCAAGTTTTCTCTTTATCCTTATTGACATTAAGAATGCAAGAGAGTTTGGTAGTTTAAATCATTTTCCACTTGCTATTCTGTCTTTTTTTTTTTAATATATTTTTATTGATTTCAGAAAGGAAGGGAGAGGGAAAGAGAGAGAAACATCAATGATGAGAGGGAATCATTGATCGGCTGCCTCCTGCACACCCCCTACTGGGGATCGAGCCCACAACCTGGGCATGTGCCCTTGTCCGGAATCGAACCCGGGACTCTTCAGTCCACAGGCCGACGCTCTATCCACTGAGCCAAACCAGCTAGGGCACTATTCTGTCTTCTTTTTAAAAAAATATATTTTATTGATATTTTACAGAGAGAGAGAGAGAGAGTTAGAAACATCGATGAGAGAGAAACATCGATCAGCTGCCTCCTGCACACCCCCTACTGGGGATGTGCCTGCAACCAAGGTATATGCCCTTGACCGGAATCGAACCTGGGACCCTTCAGTCCACAGGCCAATGCTCTATCCACTGAGCCAAACCGATTAGGGCCAAAAATTGACTTTTTAAAGAATGAAAAAGCAAGTTTAGTAGAGAGCACTATTATAGCACTATAAAAAGATTCAAAGATGAGAAAAACTATTTTGAACAAATAAATTTATCTACTGAACCAAAAGGGTTAGGGCTTGTCTTCTTAATTTAAGAGATAAAGATAGCGATAGAGGTTGGGTTGAGTTGAAGGGTGGTATTCAGATTCTTTCTTAAAAACCATTTGGTATGGTTAGTTTGAGTTTGATCTGATTTTGGGGATCACATGATACATATTTACATGCTTGTAATCAATTTTGTACATATTACTATATTTTTTCATTCATATTAAAACATTTTTCAGATAAAATATTTTTCATAACTTATTTATACAATCCATTGTTTTTATGCCCTAATTATTACATGCAAATTATTTATAATGTTTTGCTATATTTAAACTTGGTATTAGACTTTATTCTCTCTTGTTATAACTTTTATTCTCCCGTACTATACTAATGCTCAACAAGTTTAACTTTAGAAAGAAAGTAATTTTAGTTCTGGCCATGTAGCTTAGTTGGTTAGAGTGTTGTTCCAATATGCTAAGGTTTGGGGTTGGATCCCTGGTCAGGGCACATACAAGAATCAATCAATGAATGTGTAAATAAGTGGAACAACAAAATTTCCTCCCTCTCTTTCTCTCTCTAAAAATCAATGGGAAAAAAGGACAATAATTTTATATAAGAGTTTCGGTACTAGCAGGGTTATGATAAAGACAGTGTCAGATAAAAAAAAAAGACAACTAGACCCATCAGAGAGGGAAAAACAAAATCAAGAAACTATAGGAAGACAGGAAATGTATTTATTACTTTGTATAAATAGTGTTCACATTGTCATAATAGGGTAGCCACTGTTAGTGATTTTTTAAAACCTGTATTATCACAAATAAAGTGTGGAAGACTTAGTTTTAGTGTTGAAAAATGTTTAAGTACAAATGACAAATTGGGAGATGGAAGAGCAAAGAAGAAATAAGGAGAAGGATAAACAAGTGCTGGTAACCTCATTTTACAGAAATACTGTCTACTGATGAAGTAAGAGATTGAGATCAGTATTGTATTCAAGTTGCAAAGGGATCAATAGAAGAACTAAAATTAATGATATGTTTGTATTAGGAAGATGGGATGATGAAATGATGAGAGTAGTGTGGGCTAAATTCTCTTTTACACAACAGGAAGTGGATAGATAGCATTGAAAATTGACAAGCATATGCTTATGTTACTATTTATTGTTAAGGTATAGTTTTAAGAGCCAGAAAAAGCATCAAGTGGCCTGGCTGATGTGGCTCAGTGGTTGAGCATTGACCTATTAAACAGTAGGCCATGGTTCGATTCCCAGTCAGGGCACATGCCCGGGTTGCGGGCTTGATCCCAGTGTCGTGCGTGCAGGAGGCAGCCAATCAATGATTCTCTCATCATTGATGTTTCTATCTTTATCGTTCTCTTTCTCTCTGAAATCAATTAAAACAATAAAAAAAGGATCAAGTGGTTGTTTCTGTGGGTTTATGTACAGGTGAAGGGCACAGTTGCTTTTCATTATAAACCTTTTAAATATTTATATTAAAAACCCATGTGCATCTATTACTTCTTGCATCTATAATACATAATTTAAAAAAAATTTTTTTAGTATATTTTTATTGATTTCAGAGAGGAGGGGGGGGAGAGAGAGAGAGAGAGAGAGAGAGAGAGAGAGAGAGAGAGAGAGAAACAATGATGAGAGAGAATCATTGATCGGCTGCCTCCTGCTCGCCCCCTACTGGGGACTGAGTCTGCAACCAGAGCATGTGCCCTGATGGGGAATTGAACCGTGACCTCCTAGTAGTTCATAGGTGGATGCTCAGCCACTGAGCCACATTGGCTGGGCTGTATAGTACATAATTTTTTAAAAATTGAAATAAGAGAGAAAGCATGACTAAGGCATCCTGAGGGTCAAGAAAAAATTTTCTGAAAAAATGCAAAGTTTGAGTTTTAAATGTTAGATTAAGAATTTGCACAGTTAAATTAAAAAAAAAAGGAATTTACATTGTTAGATTTTGAGGAAGGATAGATTAGTAGTATGTTGAGAGGCTATGATAGTTCAGGCAGAAGATGGCGGGTGTCTGATATAGAGCAATGCCATTTGGGATGGAAGAAGCGGCAAGGTACATGTGAAAGATATTTAGGTGTTCATTTTTTGTTTGTACAGACTTCACCAGTTCCTATAAAACTGAAGCCTGAATACTGGAGTGAAAAATTACAGAAAGAAGCAGAAGCTTTTGCTTATTATCGCCGGACGCACACTGCCAATGAGCGGCGCCGGCGTGGTGAAATGAGGGATCTCTTTGAGAAATTGAAGATCACATTGGGATTACTTCACTCTTCCAAGGTTTCCAAAAGTCTCATTCTTACTAGGGTAAGTGTTCTGTATAGACATTAAGAGCTTGACTAAGAATCTTCTAAACATAAAAATAAAGTATTATCACACAAGGGAGGTTGAAATAGAGTTGTATTTAACATTTGAATATGGACGAGTAAAGGCCCAATACATCCTTCAGGGGGAAGAGTTTTTTGTTGTGTCACAGTAGCTTTTCATTAAAAGCCAGATTCTTAATCAACAGAGCCATCCTTCCTTCAAATAAAGCAAAAACCCTAGTAAGCTTTGTTTAGCACAGTCTCTGTACATTGGTGTGCTCCATAGCACTTAGAACAATTTATCACAGTGAAAAGCACAACATAAGTGATATTTTAACATACTTCTTAACAACAGTCCTTTTAAAAGAAAATCTGAAATATTCAAGCTAGTGAAAGTTTTAAGTTTACATGTCGACTGTCTAAGGCAATTTCATATAAGTTGCTTTTAAAGTAGAAGTTGGAGGGGAGTACAAGGCAAGCATTCATAGTTCTCTAAACAAAGTTATTTCAGTCAGATTTTACTTTGACTGGGAAATGACTTTAAATTTGATTTATTAAAATCTAAACAGAGTAGAACGTTTTGTAACACCTTGTAGTTGTGGAAACATCTGTTACCCACTCAGTGATGCTTTTTGGAAATAATCATGTTCCTTAGAATTACAAGCCAGAAAGCCTGCAGTTTAACAAAAAAATAATATATGGATTATTTTAAATGGCATTATAAAATTCTCTAAAATATTAGATTAAATTTTTTTTATTAAAGAAGTTGTGTAGGAAGAGCAAGTTGATTGAGATATTATTATTTCTATTTTTAGGCATTCAGCGAAATTCAGGGACTAACAGATCAAGCTGACAAGTTGATAGGACAGAAAAATCTCCTGACTCGAAAAAGAAATATTTTGATACGGAAAGTATCATCTCTTTCAGGTGAGATATGTAAATGATCTTTGGTAAAGAGTATGATAACCGCTTTAGTAAAGAGAAATTCTCAATAGCTCTTTCAGATATTCTAGTTTAAGGCTTGGTTCCCATAATTAACGTCAGTTATCTTTTGACTAAATGGGGCGGTTTCTCTTGGTTTATAATCACTCTTGCCTTCCATAGTTTTGGGGAATATAGTTAAATCAACTGGATTTCAGTTGACTCTATTTCTCATTATTATGTGGGGTCATACAGAGAGTGACAATTTATTCCTTGTCAACCTATAGGTAAGACAGAAGAAGTGGTCCTGAAGAAGCTAGAGTATATTTATGCAAAACAGCAAGCACTAGAGGCACAAAAAAGAAAAAAGAAGATGGGATCAGATGAGTTTGATGTGTCTCCCAGAACTAGCAAACAGCAGGAAGGATCTTCTGCATCATCTGTAGATCTCGGACAGATGTTTATAAATAACAGGAAGGGGCAACCTTTGATTCTTTCCAGAAAAAGAGACCAGGCCACAGGTAGGAGGGCCATTCTTTGCTTTTCTTAATGTAGATGATCATCAGTTCAGTTTAGTTTAGTGGACTGAATCTTGTGGCCATAATTTAGTTGTAAATGAATGAATTAAATGTTCTATATAATAAAAAGCTAATATACAAATTTTCCTCTCTACTGGGAGTTCGACCAGGGGTTGGGGCCAGCCAGCCAACCGCCCGCAGCACCTCCCCCCGGCCAGCCAGCTGCCCCTAATTGGCAGATGGGGGCAGGCTGGCCTGACCCCACCCATGCATGAATTCGTGCACCGGGCCTCTAGTGGTTATATAAAAAGTAGAACATTTACTACATTAGATTTCAGTTTCTAGCTTTTACATTCAACCAAATCTTAAGAAGTTACCAGTCATGATAGCATTTAAGACCTACTTCTAATACAGTGCACAGTCATATATTTTCCCTCTAGTGTTTCAGTGAGTATTTCATAGGCTGCCATCTTTTCAGACTTTATACATGAACTCTTTCCTTGCAGTTCTGCTTATCAGTCATGAGGAAGTTTGGGTCTAGCTGAGACAAATATATTAGAAGATTTTAAAAATTTAATTTTGTTGAATCAGATTGCCTATAAATGAATTGCTTTAAGGAACAAAGTAAATTGTTTTTTTTTAATCTTTATTGTTGAAAGTATTACACATATCCCGTTTTCTCCCATTGACCCCCTCTAGCCCACCCCTGCCCCAGGCCCTCTCCACCCACTGTCTGCGTCCATGGGTTATGCATATATGCATACAAGGTCTTTGGTTGATTACCTCCCACCCACCTACCCTCCCCCGCCTTCTCTCCAAGATTCCACACTATGTTCCATGCTTCCATGTCTTTGGATCCACGCTGTTCATCAGTTTTTTTTGCTAATTAGATTCCATATATGAGTGAGATCATGTGATACTTGTCTTTCTCTGACTGACTTATTTCATTTAGGATGATACTCTCCAGGTTATAAATTGGTTCTAACTTATTCCTCTATCCTGCCTTGATTTTTGGAAGTGAGATGATACTAATTTTACATTATTTTTGTATATCCTTAGAGAATAGTATATCCTTTTCTATTCTTTGAGTGGCCTAGTGTATGAACCTGGAAATTTGTTTTTTGTTTTTAAATATATTTTTATTGATTTCAGAGGGGGAGAGAGAGATTGAAACATTAATGATGAGAGAGAATCATCGATTGGCTGCCTCCTGCATGCCCCCTACTGGAGCTCGAGCCTGCAACCCCGGCAGGTGCCCTTGACCGAAATCTTCAGACCATAGGCCGACGCTCTATCTACTGAGCTAAACCGGCTAGGGCCAGGATATTTGGTTTTTAAAATCAACTAAGATAGTACTGATAAACACTGAAGTATAAGTTAGTTTTAACATTGCAGAATCAAATCATGTTATTGCTAAGAAAGGATTTTAATGATCATTTAATCCAGTCAGCTCATTTCACAAATAGAAAAACTGAGGTCTAGAAATTTGAAATAAGTTGTTAGAGGTATATAGGAAAGCAAGCAAGCCTAGGATTAGAATTGTATGTCTTCATCCAGATTCATCGTCACGACTATCAGAAGCTTTCCATCAAAAAGTGGTTCCATAACTCTATTCCTCAATAATAACAAATTCTGAGCATTAAAAGAACTAGTGGCCCTGGCCATTGTGGCTCAGTGGTTAGAGTATTGGCCCGTGCACTGAAGGGTTGCAGATCGGTCCAGGGCATGTACCTGGATTGCAGGTGCTCAATCCCTGGCTCTGTTTGGGGCACGTGCAGGAGGCAAACCAATCGATAAGTCTCTCCTGTCAATGTTTCTATCTCCCCCCACTTTTCCCTCCCTCCCTCCCTTCCACACTTTCTAAAACTTAATGAAAAAAATATCGTTGGGTGAGGATTAACAACAACAAAAAACAAAACGAAACAGGAGAACCAGTGGATAGGTAACCATTATTCAGTGAAAAGTGGTTCAGAAAGTAAATTCCAAGTTGGGGTTCCTTCACTAAATTTGAAATTTCCTTCATGCCTTTTAAGTCTGTGTAGTTTTAGGGATATCTCCAATGGTCGGCAAACTCATTAGTCAACAGAGCCAAATATTAATAGTACAATGATTGAAATTTATTTTGAGAGCCAAATTTTTTAAGCTTAAACTATAAAGGTAGGTACATTGTTATTAACTTAATTAGGGTACTCCTAAGGCTTAGGAAGAGCCACACTCAAGGGGCCAAAGACCCGCATGTGGCTCAAAAGCCGCAGTTTGCTGACCACGGTCCTAGACTCATAGGCTATACTTGGATTAGTTGAAGATTTTTAATCCTTAACTAATCTCTGATCTTCCTTACAGAAAATACCTCACCATCTAACACTCCACACACCTCTGCCAACATCGTGATGACTCCACAAGGGCAATTGCTCACCTTAAAAGGTCCCCTATTTTCAGGACCAGTGGTAACTGTTTCTCCTGCTCTATTAGAAGCAGATCTGAAGCCTCAACTTGCCAGAAGTGCTGTGGCTCAATCAGGTATGTCATAGGTGGTGGTCTTTATGGATAGTGAAAAAGAGTTATTCCCTGATATCCCACCGTGATAGAGAAAGCTTTGAATGTGTTCTGTAATCATGAAGAACTATTTTACTCAAATGTGCCTTGGTAAGAAATGACCCTCTTTTTGGAACACATTTGGCTCCATCTGTGGTATTGATTGTTTTGGGTTTTTTTTACCTGGGATTGGGAATTATTTTGTGATCTCTAGTTATTTCTAACTAGGAAAAGAATTAAAAAGATGTGAGAGTAGGAAGAAGATGAAGAGTCATTATTTTAGTTTTGGGTACTAAGAAGTATTTGTCAATTGTGTATTATATTCAACTAGAGGCCTGGTGCACAAAAATTTGTGCAGTCAGGGGGGAGGGGCGGTCCCTCAGCCCGGTCTGTGCCCTCTCGAAGTCTGGGACCCCTTGGGAGATAACGACCTGCTGGCTTAGGCCTGCTCCCCAGTGGCAGAGGGCAGGCCCAATCCCCAGGTGCAGCCCCTGGTCGGGCTCAGAGCAGGGCTGATTGGGGAGTTGGGGCACCGCCCCCTGTCATGCATAGAGCAGGGCGGATCGGGAGGTTGTGATGCCACCCTCAGTCATGCTCAGGGTAGGGCCGATTGGGGGGTTGGGGCACCGCCCCCTGTCACACTCAAGGCAGGGTTGATGGGGAGGTTGTGGCGCCACCCCCTGTCACGCACAGAGCAGGGCCAGTCAGGGTTGGGGCACTGCCCCCTGTCACTCACAGAGCAGGGCCCATCAGAGGGGTTGGGGAGCTCCCCCCTGTCACGCACAGAGCAGGGCCCATCATGGGGTTGGGGAGCTCCCCCCTGTCACTCACAGAGCAGGGCCGATCAGGGGGTTGAGGTGCTCCCCCCTGTCACTCACAGAGTAGGGCGATAGGGGAGTTGGGGCACAGCCCCGTCACACACAGAGCAGGGCAGATCAGGGGGTTGGGGCACCGCACCCTGTCACACTCAGGGCAGGGCCGATGGGGAGGTTATGGCTCTACCCCGTCACACACAGAGCAGGGCCCGTGGGAGGGGGTTGGGGCGCTGCACCCTGTCACACACACACAGCAGGGCCGATCAGGGGGTTGGGGCACTGCAGCCTGTCACACACAGAGCTGCAGGGCGATCAGGGGGTTGGGGAGCTCCCCCCATCAGGCACAGAGCAGGGCTGATCAGGGGGTTGGGGCGCCTCCCCCTGTCACGAACAGAGCAGGGCCGATAGGGAGGTTGTGGCCCCACCCTCTGTCACACACAGAACCGCAGGGCGATCAGGGGGTTTGGGCGCTGCCCCCTGTCATGCTGATCCCGATGCCGGGAGGCCTCGCGGCTCCGCTGATCCCGGTGCTGGGAGGCATATTACCCTTTTACTATATAGGATAGAGGCCTGGTGCACAGGTGGGGGCCCGCTGGTTTGCCCTGAAGGGTGTCCTGGATCAGGGTGGGGTCCTCACTGGGGTGCCTGGCCAGCCTGGATGAGGGGATGATGGCTGTTTGCAGCTGGTCACACACCCTTCAGGGTGGGGGTCCTCACTGGGGTGCCTGGCCAGTCTGGGTGAGGGGCTGAGGGCTGTTTTCAGGCTGGCAGGTGACTGAAGCTCCCAACTGCTCCTTTTTTTTTTTTTTTCTTTTTTTTTTATTCTGGGGCAGCTTTAGCTCTGAGGCTTGGCTCCAGCCTTTAGGCCTCTGCTGCTGAAAGCAGGTATCTGGTTTGTTTGGGTTCTATAATCGAAACACTTTTTTAACTCCAGCTCTGAGATCCCGGCTGGCTGAAAGCAGGTTTCTGCGGTTTTGTTTAGCTTCTATATTTGTAACAATGTTTCAACCTCAAGCTCAGAGGCGGGCAGCGGCAGGCGGGGAACGTTGGAGTCCTCCATCACTGAAGCAAGCAAGCCTCATGTTCACGTCAAGCTGCCTGGCTGCCGGCCGCCATCTTGGCTGGCAGTTAATTTGCATATCGCCCTGATTAGCCAATGGGAAGGGTAGCGGACGTACGGCTAATTACCATGTTTCTCTTTTATTAGATAGGATCAGAGAGGGTGTACTCCTACATTACCAGCCTGATACAGTTTGAACACCACTTGCTTTTGGGGATAAGAAGTAGAAATGGAAAGTCTCACTTTGATGATTTAGGTTTTAGGCACCTAGATTTCTATTAGGGTACAAGGATATCCTTACTACTAGCAATACTGCTAAACCCAGCCTGGAGGTGTCATTCAGTTCTGCCTATGGGGCTTCACTTTCCCCTCAGAATAGTTAATTGGGTGAACAGAACGAAGATGCATGTCTGCAGCAAGATAAAGAATTAACTTGGGGAGCATTTCTATAAAATAATTAAATGGAACTTTTATTAAGGATGGAATATCAAACACCAGTTTTTTGTGTTTTGTTTGTAAGGTTAGGGTTTAAATTAGGGTTAGTGTTAGGGCTAGGGCTAAGGTTAGGGTTATGGTTAGGTTTTAGGATCTCAAATACCAGTTGTTTTTATTGGATTTTACATATTGTTAGGCTAGGTCTGTAATTTGAAGGACTAATATTTCTTTTTATCTTTTTGATAAAAATAGACTGGAATTTTTTTTTTAAGCAGTATCCATATATATTTTTTTAAATTAAATCTTTATTGTTCATATTATTACAGTTGTTCCTCTCTTTTCCCCCCATAGCTCCCCTCCACCTGGTTACCCCCCACCTTCCGCTCTCACCCCCCGGCCCCCATCCATAGGTGCATGATTTTTGTCCAGTCCCTTCCCGCATCCCCCACACCCCTTTCCCCTCCAAGAATAGTCAGTCCACTCCCTTTCTATGCCCCTGATTCTGTTATAATCACCAGTTTATTCTGTTCATCAGATTATTTATTCACTTGATTTTTAGATTCACTTGTTGATAGATGTGTATTTGTTGTTCATAATTTGTATCTTTACCTTTTTCTTCTTCTTCCTCTTCTTAAAGGATACCTTTCAGCATGTCATATAATCCTGGTTTGGTGGTGATGAACTCCTTTAGCTTTTCCTTATCTGTGAAGCTCTTTATCTGACCTTCAATTCTGAATGATAGCTTTACTGGATAAAGTAATCTTGGTTGTAGGTTCTTGGCATTCATCACTTTGAATATTTCTTGCCACTCCCTTCTGGCCTGCAAAGTTTCTGTTGAGAAATCAGCTGACAGTCGTATGGGTACTCCCTTGTAGGTAACTGACTGTCTTTCTATTGCTGCTTTTAGGATTCTCTCTTTGTCTTTTCCTCTTGGCATTTTAATTATGATGTGTCCTGGTGTGGTCCTCTTTGGATTCCTTTTGTTTGGGGTTCTCTGCGCTTCCTGGACTTGTAAATCAATTTCTTTCACCAGGTGGGGGAAGTTTTCTGTCATTATTTCTTCAAATAGGTTTTCAATATCTTGCTCTCTGTCATCTTCTGGCACCCCTATAATTCTGATGTTGGTACGCTTGAAGCTGTCCCAGAGGCTCCTTACACTATCTTCGTATTTTGGGGTTCTTTTTTCATTTTGCTTTTCCAATTGGGTGTTTTTTGCTTCTTCGTATTTAAAATCTTTGACTTGATTCTTGCGAATCAAGAATCTGCTGTTGGAACTCTACATAATATCCTTTATTTCAGTCAGTGTATGCTTAATTTCTAGTTGGTCCTTTTTCATAACCTTGAGGGTCTCACTACATTTATCGGCGGTCTCAGCAGACTTTTTGAGGGTCTCATTAAGTTTATTGGCGGTTTCTAGAAAGTTCTTGAAAAACCTTAAAAGTGTGGTTTTGAACTCTATATCCAGTTGTTTGCTTTCCTCCATTTCTGTCATTTGTGAACTCTTTCTTTGTTTCCGCATTTTTTATGCTTCCCTGTGTTGGTAGAGTGGCTTTGTGTGCTAGGTGTCCTATAGGGCACAGTGGCTCATCCTCCCCAATTACCTGAGGTGGACACTCTTGGTGCACCCCCTTGTGGTCTTTGTGCACAGTCTTATTGTAGTTAAGCCTTGATTGTCGTAGGTATCACTTGGAGGAATTGACCTCCAGGCCAATTGGCTGTGAGAATCAGCTGTGTCTACGGTGGGAGAACTTCTGTGCTGAAGACACCCTTATGAGGCAAGACTTGCTTCAGTGGAGCTTTGGTGCTCACTGAGTCTGCCCCCTGAGTGTGTCCCTTATGGATCTTAGGAGTTGTAATTGGATGGTCCCACTCTGACCACTGGGTACACTGGCTCTTGGATCTGAGGAGGTGCTAATTTAGTCTCTGCCTGAGGCTACCCAGCAGGAGCTCCAAGGAGATCTGCAGATTCCCCTTCCTTGTTTGGGGTTTGGAGGTGCCCAAATGAGGCCCAGCTGTGAAGCAGTGCAAGCTGCTGTGGGGCCTTGGGCCTTTTCTTGGAAGTTCTGGGTCTGTCTGGCCCAGCTGCAGTTTGTTAGGTAATTTTCAGATTGCAAAGGGCCAGGGCATTCATATGCAAAAGCCTCTGCTGCAGCTTGGGTAGGGCGGGGTCTCAGGGAATCAACAGGGCGGAGCAAAGAGCTATGGCTGATCCTCAGCCCTACTATGAGGGGCCCCGTGTCTCAGTGTCCTGGTAATTGCTCCAAGCACCTCTGAGAGAAATCTGCCCTTGAGTTCCGAATTCTGCCCGCTGCCAGACAGTCCAGTTTCTCCCCGTATGAGTCTAGGTCCCCAGAGACTCACCCAGAACTGAAGTTCAGAGCAGTCGGGGGCTTCTGACTCCCTCCCGATTCAAAAAGACAGCTGCATCCTCAGTTGCCAGCCCTTGCCGGGTGCGCCTCCGTATCTCTGCACTTCCGCACCTCCTCTGAGTCTCAGTATGCTTTTCTCTTTCCTTCTAGTTGTAGAATTTCCACTCAGCCAGCCTTCCTGTGGTTCTGGATGATGTCCGTTTTGTCTTTTCGTTGTATTTTTGAATTTGTTGTGGGAGGCAGCAATTTCCAGTGTTTACCTATGCCACCATCTTGGTTTCTCCTCTAGACTGGAATTTTAACTACAATTTTCCAAATGGTCATTTGGTATGAATGAGAGACATGCTTACTACTGTAGATCTAAATGAAATTTTTTTCTCTCCTAGAAAATGATGACTTATTTATGATGCCAAGAATTGTTAATGTGACATCCCTGGCCACAGAGGGAGGTTTGGTAGATACGAGTGGCAGCAAATATTCTCATGAAGTTCCTGATGGCAAGTCACCTGACCACCTGAAAAACACTGTCAGGAATGAAGATAACTCCTTTGAAGATTCAGGTAGAATCTCTTCCAGAGGCAACCATAGAGGTGGCAGAATGGCATTGGGTCCAACACAGGGTTTTCTAGCAAATAAAGATTCTGGTTTTCCACAAATGGTTGATGTTTCCAGTGTGCAAGAAGCACAAGAGTTCTTACCCAAAAGGATTTCTGGTAATACGAGAGGGATTCAGTATAAATGGAAAGAGAGTGGATCAAGACGGGAGAGACCGAAGCCAAAGGAGTCTTCATTTCACAAATTAAAAATGAAAGATCTGAAAGACTCAAGCATAGAGATGGAACTAAGAAAGGCAGCATCAGCTATAGAGGAAGCAGCACTGGATCCCAGCGAACTGCTAACTAACATGGAAGATGAGGATGATACTGATGAGACACTCACTTCTCTGCTCAATGAGATTGCCTTTCTTAATCAGCAACTAAATGATGACTCTGTTAGCCTGGCGGAACTGCCCAGCTCTATGGATACAGAGTTCCCAGGGGATGCTCGACCGGCTTTCATCAGTAAGCATCCTCCTGGGAATAGAACAAGTTTCCAGATTGGCCACTTGGGTACTGGTGTGAAAGAGTTGCCTGATGTACAAGGAGAGAGTGACTCTGCCAGTCCCCTCCTCTTGCACTTGGAAGATGATGACTTTTCTGAGAATGAAAAACAAATTGTAGAACCAGCCTCTGAGCCAGATGTCCTTAAGATTGTTATTGACTCAGAGATAAAGGATTCCCCTCTTTCCCACAGGAAAGTCAGTGATGGAGGGAAGGGTACTTCTAGTATCCCTGCAGAGTCTGAAAATATTTCCTCACCCCCCATTCTACACATGAAGGCTGGCCTAGAGAACAGCATTACAGATACTGTGTGGAGGCCTATGCCAAAGTTGGCACCTCTGGGTTTAAAAGTAGCTAATCCTTCCAGTGATGCAGATTGTCAGAGTCTCAAGGTGATGCCTTGTTTGGCACCTGTAGCTGCCAAAGTTGGGTCAGTTGGACACAAAAGAAACTTAATAGGGAATGACCAGGAAAGCCGGGAGAGCAAGGTGATGCCTACATTGGCACCTGTTGCGATCAAATTGGGCAACTCTGGGGCCTCATCAAGTTCTGCAGGGAAATGAACTTAATGGTCCTTAGGCAGAAGCCAGGCTGTGAGGGGAAACCTCCTTTCTCTGCTGGCATCTGTTTATTTGTGTCATGGAACTGTGATCCTTGACTTCGATGCAGTGGATAATGGTAGAGAAAGGGATAGGTTGCTGACCTTGGTGTAAGAAATTACTATTATGAAATTCTAATCATGTTAAAATGTGTTACCTCATTTGTGGTGCTGGGTCTCCTCATCCTCTCTAAGATGTGATTGATCCATTGCTGAACATGAGGTGTTCCTTTCACCTAAGGAATTCATAAGATTCTAGATCCATAGTGGTTTTCTAGTTCCCTACGAGATAAAAAGCTGCTTGAGACTTCAGACCTGCTATGGACTGAACTGTATTTTGATAGCTATGGTTTAGGTGTGAAATCCAAGGGAGGTGATGCACTTGTGCAGAAGGATCCAGAAAAGAGAGTTTCCAGTTGGTGTTTTAAAAGCAGGTGGAGAGGAATGGGATAACATGGAATACCAAAGTGAATACTTTGTGGCATTCAGCAAAATTCTCTCTTTCATATCCCAGACAACTTCCATTCCTTCACATTTTCAATAAGAATTATCAATCCAAGTCTTTTGGCAAATTAGGAATGCTTTTAACTTTTATTACTAAGATAATTATTCTGAGATGTTAAAACAGACAGACACACACACACAAGGGAGAACCTAGTTCTCCCTTATTGTCTTGGGCACTGAAAAGACCATTTCACAGGACCAGGGATTTTCACCTGGAATATATATTTTGGAGGTAGGCATAGAGGGAGCCCTCCCCCTTTCACAAATCATGTCACTCAGGAGATAACTAAAATGAAAAGCATTCCCTCCCGAGACCAGAGACTGGCCAAAATAAAAAACTGTGGGGCTGGATATTTCCCAAAGCAAACCAGCCTCCTGGTGCTTGAAGGTTTCATTCATTACCTGCACAGGATGTTAAGTAAAGGAAAGTCACAGAAGGCACTCTTTACCAGGGAAATAAGGCAGTATTTGAATCAAGATATATTTTTTATTATCTGCTACCATGGATTCAATGATCTGTAGAGCTTTTTCACTCAGCTGTCAGGGTATGAAGGACTGACAGCCTGTAAAGATGAAGATATTTATATTTTTGTATAGTTGTTTTGATAGATTTCTCAAAGGCTGAAGTTTTCAACCTAGAAGATGAGATTTGTATTGAGTATAGAAATGATGTTTCCTATCTAGTTTGTAAATAATCATGGTGCACTTGAGGGGTCTCTTGGGAACTCCCGGGGGCAAGAATCACTATTCTGAAAATGTATAGACTGGGATTTAGCTGCTACATTTTGCCTTTCTTAAATAATTATATTTTGGAATGTAACCCATGTTCTGTCTTCATTGACAGGATTTGCTTGTGTTGTTAAACACTAACTAACACAAGAGCTTCCAGTGCCTGGGCTGTGCCTAGGTGATGCTATTTCTTCTACATCCCCTGCCGCCTTTATCCCAAATCCCACTCAGTGTATCTTCAGACCTAGGTTGTGAGACCAACTTTGGAATGGTTCTAGCCAGTAATTACTACTTTCATGGTTGGTTCCCTTTCTAGTAACTCTGGTAATCAACAGATGGAAAAGGGTGGAAAATTTTCCTCTGCAAATTGCAGTGGGAGCAAATTCTTTGTTTTGTGCTACTTGCCTTTCTACACCTTGCTCATCTAGCATTCAACTTTCCCTCCTCTAAGGTTACTGAAGAAGCTTGAAGTAGGTAATGAGTGCTTCTCATTATCCTTCCCACTCCCCTCTACCCAGCAGATTTCATTCATGCCTTAGCCAAGGAGTCCAGCACCTGTCTTCCCTGCTAATAATTGTCCTTGGAGATGCTAGTACTTTAATCTAGGTATAGCAGTTTCCCATTATTTCCTTGCTCATCTTGTCCTCACATTTCCTCCTGACTTCCCAAAGCTCTTGTTATGCCTTTTGAGAGTCAGCCAAGGAACAGGCAAGTGAGTGGATAATCCTCAGGAAAAGAAGGACCATTCTGCTTCTGAACACTGTTCCCTTTTTTATAGACAAACAGGTAGTAGTCAGTTCTTAATGGAAAGATATTTGACTATTTATGAGAGTTGTAATAACATGGAAATAAGAGGTAATTCCCGGTGTTCAAGGAAGGCTGCAGATGTCATTACAAACCCCCAAGATCATGGTGTTTTCAAGACCTCTTAGAGTTAAGAAGATATCAGGGCTATTTTGAGGAGGGCTCAGTCTTCAGAACAATCCTGAAGTTTGACAGAAACTTAAAAAAATCCAAAAACTTTACCCTTTAACCTTACCCCAGGAGAAACTGATCTATGAAAATTACATGTGTGATTATGAAAGATGTAGTTGAGCAAGAGAAATTGAGGAATCTGGAGAATAGTGAGCGCTCACCCTAACTCTATAAGAAGCATGATCTCACAGTAGACCAATAATTCGCCTTTTTATACATCTGTAAATAAATGGAATGTTTTTAAGAATATAATTATGTCAGATTTAGCCTTTTCTTTTATATATTAAATATATATCTTTCCTTTTCTGCTTTTGAAAAATGACTATTTTTTTAGAAATCCAAGAACAGAAGAAGTTTGGTGAGTGGAAGGCAGAATGTGTGAACTTGAAAGAAATAAATCGGTTATAATAAATAAAGCAGGTCTTGGTGTTGGGAAGTTTTGTGCTGGGTTCGAGTAGAGAATCCTAATGCCTCGAGTCATATTTGAGAGAGGTGCCACTGAAGTAGGTTTATCATGTCCTCATGATAAACCTTACTGTTTTCAAAATTTTTGACATGCCATTTGGGGGAATTTTGGTGTTCTAATTCTTGAAGCATGTTTTACATGGAGATTTCAAAATTTTGTACAACTTGACGGCAAGTATATATCAAGAAATTGTTCTACAGTGAAGAAAGGCTAGCCTCATAATACCAATGTGTATGTGGGTAATATGGCCGTTGCCATTGGTAATAACAGGACATAAACACCGTCTTAGCAGGTAAGGACAATAGATGATCTTTAAAAAAATTGTTTTTAAATTGATTTTAGAGAGTGGAAGGGAGAGAGAACACACAGCCTTTTTGGTGTATGGTAGGATGACGCTCTAACCAACTGTGCCACATTGGCCAGGACACAATAGATGATCTTAAGATATATGTAAACTAGTATCACGATTTATAAAAGTGTTTTTATTAAAGGAATCCTTTAGGCCGAAACCGGTTTGGCTCAGTGGATAGAGCGTCAGCTTGCGGACTGAGGGGTCCCAGGTTCGATTCCGGTCAAGGGCATGTACCTGGGTTGCGGGCACATCCCCAGTGGGAGATGTGCAGGGGGCAGCTGATCGATGTTTCTCTCTCATCGATGTTTCTAACTCTCTATCTCTCTCCCTTCCTCTCTGTAAAAATCAATAAAATATATTAAAAACAAATAAAGGAATCCTTTAGATTGAACGACTCTAGGTCACAGATCAAGTCCAGTTATATAAACAAATTATGTTGTGTAATTTTATAGTAAATGCATGTCTTTTTTCCCAGAATTATGGATGAAATACCCGACAATAGGCCTTTCAATAGTAAGTTTGAAAATGTTCTGAATACAGAAGGCAGACAATCCATGTTATTTGGGCAGTTCAGTAGTATAATTTCTCCCCACCTCCCTAGTTATACTGGTTGAGATAGTCTAATGCAGTGGTCGGCAAACTGCGGCTCGACAAACCGCGGCTCACGAGCCACATGCAGCTCTTTGGCCCCTTGAGTGTGGCTCTCCCACAAAATACTGGCTCTTCCACAAAAATATTGACTTCTGCGCATGGGCCACGAAGTTTCAATCACACTGTACGTGTGCGCCCGCACGTGGTATTTTGTAGAAGAGCCACGCTCAAGGGGCCAAAGAGTTGCATGTGGCTCACGAGCCGCGGTTTGCTGACCATGAGTCTAATGGAATGGTGTCAGGTGAATTGAGAGATAAATGCACTTTGAAGATGGGTCTAAAAATGATAACCCTTATTCCTCCCAGAAGATTGAAAAAAAAGCAATGCACAGAGTAGGCACATTTTCAGGTACTTTTTATAGAGAATGATAACCAAGAATCAGAATACACTTCTTGCACAAAATTGCTGATTTTGAAGCAAGTACTTGTAAGAGCATCAATATTTAATGTATTACCCTATATAATAAAAGCCTAATATGCTGTTCAACCAATCAAAGCGTAATATGCTAACGATATGCTAAGGCCGCTCAACCACTTTCTATGACATGCACTGACCACCAGGGGGCAGACAGTTGACTGGCCGACCAGTTGTTATGACATGCACTGACCATCAGGGGGCAGATGCTCTGACTTAGGTTAGCTTGCTGCTGGGGTCCAGCCGATCAGGACTTAGCGAGATGGGCCGGACACACCCGGGAGCCCTCCTGCGGTCCCTTCCTGGCTGGCCAACCTCTCATGGCCCTCCCCGGCCCAAATCGTGCACCTATGGGGTCACGGCCTGGCCTGTGCCCTCTTGCAATCCGGGACCCCTCAGGGAGTGTCGGAGAGCAGGTTTCGGCCTGATCCCGCAGGCCAGGCCGAGGGACCCCACTGGTGCATGAATTTGTGCACTGGGCCTCTAGTCTCTCTCTCTCTCTCTCTCTCTCTATATATATATAATGCAAAGTGCCCCCTGGGGAGTTCTGGGAGACTGGGAGTTAGATCACTCGCTATGACTGTGCTGACCACCAGGGGTGGTGCAGAATGAAGGAAGGCCCCTGCTGGCAGCTGGAAGACCCCAAATTGGCCCTCATTGCCGGCCAGGCCTAGAGACCCTATCCGTGCACGAATTTTGTGCACCAGGCCTCTAGTGTCCAATAAAATTTTACATGAACATGAATGGCTGGATGCAGAGAAAATTAAAGATGAGGTACATGGCCTCACTGCCATTTGGAAACAAAATGATTGGTCAAAAATGCATTTTTGAAATTAGAATGTTGATATATATATATATATGTAACTTGAATTGAGGTATAATTGTATATTAAATTTGAACTATAAAAGATGTAAATGTTGAGTAATAGTGATGCAAGTGTGTGTGGAATATGATGAGATGGTTAAAAACTGGGTTGACTTGGGAATTCTGAGACAAATCTAATTCTGAGACAAATCTAAGCTCTACTAAATTTGCTTTAGTAAACTGCTCTTAGAGTTTAAGTAGGAATGCAGTCTTGGAAGCACTGTTTTGAGATTCATCTTGTTTCCAACTGCAAGCATTGGTCTCAGCTGTCCTACAGTGCCTTGCATATAAAGGTGCTAAAAAATATTTGAATTGGTGAGCAAGTTACTGTAGCTTGTTAGTTTTCAATGATCTTATAAGTGCACCTATTGGCATGTTAAATCTAGGCTGAATTTTTAAAATCTGGTCTAATGAGCATAGTGTAAAACAGACAAGTGTATAAATCTTTCTTAGGCACCTTTTTAAGAGTGACAACCATATACATGTTTAGGACATACACAAGCAGAATAAAAAGTGAAATAGTGTGTGGATGGTCAACTGCATTGTGAAGGGTGGGGTGGCAAGTATTTAACTTGGAGAAAAAAGGAATAAGGCTTCTATTCCACTGGGCCTGGGACTGTTATTTTCTGAGGAATTCATGAAGCTTGAGAACAGCCCTATTCACATACTGGCACTTCAAAGGCTGCCTGGTACGTACCTAGACAACAAAGGTTTGACTAAATTGTGAAGAATGAAAGATAAATGTGGTTTTGGCTCTAGGCTAGAAGTATCTGAACTTACACTAAGTTGCTTTTCAGCTTGATAATCTTAGACATTGAAAAGCAGAGCTTGAATTTGTCTCTGTAACTTCAGCTTCAGATGAGAGTAATTTGGGAAACATTTTCTCTACGGAGATAAACCAGTGTAGCACTGGACAGGGAATGACCAATGATACACTGTAAACCCATTTTACTTGGCCATGAGTGAGAAAACCACTAGTGGGCAAAAAAGTGATCTGGAGAGAAATAGGGACCACTTCTATGGCCGTTGTTGGGAATGCAGCACACAAGTAAGGACACCAGGTGGCACCATTTATTAGTGTTATATTGGCTCCTACCCTGTAAAATGACAGGAAGGAGTCAAATGGACCAACTCCCATTTCCCGACTCTTGTCTTCTTCCTTCTGATTTGGGGAATATGTGAATATCATTTTACAATTTCATTACACCTGCAGTGCATGGTCAAAGGGAAAGGGAAGTCTCATGCCTCTGGCAGCTATTGCTAATTTGTCTTCTAGGAGGCCACTTCTTGATCTGTGAGCTTTACAGATCTTGTTTTTAATGCATGGTTAGAGTACACCCAAGTACATACCTAACAGCCTTGATGTTATAATGTAGAGTGCACACAAGGACATACCTATTTTGCCACTTGGCTGTACAAGACCCACCCTCAGCTGTCCTACAGTGCCTTGCATATAAAGGGTTTAGGGGTTCTTCATTCTTACGTGTCCAAGTGTTCCAAGGATCTGGATAGGTTGAGACAAATGCTTCGTACTATTTCTCTGGCTTGGGCTTACCTTTTCATAAGGCAATTTCTTGAAGTAGTAACGAGGCAGAAAAACTAGAAAATAAACTCAATGTAGAGACACATGTGGAATACTGTAAAGTTATTTTATTTCTGTGCACGCCCTCAACTCCCATGAGCAAAAGCCAAAACTCTACTACAACTAGTCAGCAAGCTTGACAGTGACCTCACCAAAGTAGTACAATAACGGGGAAAGTTTTACGAGTGGATTTTGATAGGAATAAGGAAAAGCACTGGAGCAACAAAGTCCTGGTTAACGCGGGGTGAGAGCGCGATGGGACATGGAAGGTTCAAGAAACCTTGAAACAAGTATCTCACAGGGACATATACTTTCCTTTTCCCTCCCCCACATGCCTAACGCTCTATCCAAGGCAATCCTCTTCCTCCCCTTTCTCCCAACATGGCCAATTAGGTTGCCCAGTTAGTAACACTTCTTAGCAATCGAAAACTTTAGCAGCGGTCGCCAAACTTTCGGACCTCACGGATCCCCGGTGTTCCGCGGACCACCGGTTGATGACCGCTGCACCAGAGTCATCTCCACGTAGGTCAACGCGCCGGGTGGCGGCGAACAACTATTGTAACCGCTCGGAGTCCCAGCGCTTGGGGTCGATGCGGAGCAGAGCCTCTGGCTGTGTCGCAGTTCTGTAATTCTGAGCGAGGAGCTCGGTTCGGTTCCGGTCCCTCGGGCCTATCAGATGCCAACCTTGGCACCGCTGGGGCGTAGTTGTCGTCTTGGGGCTCTGGGGAGTGCACTTTCCCGGGGAACCAGGCTTCCTCACACCATAAAAGGCCTGGCTCTTTCCAGTCCGAAGCCGAGCTGTGCCGACCTTTCTCCGGGAGGAATACCCGCCACGACGACGTGCGGGATCGCGATTCTCGAGTCGCAGGTCCCGGCCTCCTCGCCCGCCCACGGGCTCCGCCCCACACACCTTATTCGTTCGCTCCAGGAACGCCCTCGGCTGCAGACCGCACCCTCTCGCCTCCGCTCCGCCCGCCTCGGCGGGAGCTGGGCCTCGGCGCTACTTCGCGTTTTGAGCCGCTTGTGCCGCCATAGCTGCTGCCGCCGCTGCGGCCGCGGAGCTGAAATCGCCGAGCGCGATGCCTGAGGGCGCTGTGAGCGTGGCGGGCCCCGGGCCCCGGGGCTGGTGAGGCTGGGTCCGAGCGGGGGCGCTGGCGAGTAGCCGGGGCTGCTAAGGGAGGGGAAAGAGGAAGGTCCAGGGCCCCAGTGGGGGGCTCCCGAGGGTCGGGTGGGGGCGGGAGGCTCCAGGGGCAGAGCGGTGGCCGGGCCACAGCGAGCCCCGCGGTGCCGAGTGCCCTGCGGCCGCTGGCGCAGGTCCCCAGGCCCCCGAGGGGTCCGGTGGCCGCGGCGGCGGCGTCCTGCCGTGAACGCTGCAATTGCCATGGGGACAGTTGGGCATTAACGGGGACCAGGCCGGCTAGCAGGTACACCCTGCGGGGGCCCGTCCCGCCTCGCGTTCCAACGCCCCCGGCAGGCACGGGCCTAGGGAGCCGCCGGGTGTGCAGGCGGGAATGTGGGTGAAGAGCGCTGCCCGGAGGTGAGCGCGGCGGACGCTGCCGGGCAGCCGGTAAGGTGGCCTCCCGCCGTCTCAGGCCAGCGAGAGCGCGGACGGGGAGACCCTGCGGAGTGGACAGGCAGCGCTGCTGTTGAGGCAGGTCCCGGAGTGTGCCAGGAACTGTCCAGGGACTCCGCACCATGATGGCCGTGGAGGGGTCGACCATTACCAGCCGGCTCAAGAACCTGCTGCGATCCCCATCCATCAAACTACGCCGGAGCAAGGCAGGCAGCCGGCGAGAGGACCTCGGCTCCAAGGTGAGTCCTCGTTCCGGGAGCCGCCTTTCCCCGGCCCTCCCCTCCTTGGCTCCGTGTTCCTCTCTCACCGTAACTCTTTCTGGGGAAAGAGGAGAACTAGACGGTCCTGTGGCTCCCAAGGGTCGAGTGTGCCCGTCTCTGCCCTCCGGAAAGCAATGGTTTAGCTTTAGGTTAAAGGAGAAGTAGCAGCAGGGGTGGGCGTGCTGAGATGCGTTCATGGAAAAAGGATTGGGAGGAGGCAACCTGGATTCAATTCACTACAAACGACGTCTGTGCTCGGGGAAGCCAGGTGATGTGCTGTGACGCCGTTTCCCTTCTTGGAAGAGAGCAGTGGGATCCCATCTGGGAAGGGCTAAGCTGTGACTAAATGTAGCTGCAAGTGTTAGTGCCATAGCTGGGTTATGTAAGACAGTAGTAGCATAAAGAAATACGCTAGAACTGCCCGGCTGGTGTAGCTCAGCAGTGGAGTGTCCACCCCGGAGCCAAAAGGTCACACCAGTTTGATTCTGGTCGGGGCACATGCCGGGTTGAGGGCTTGCCCGCCAGTAGGGGGCATGCAGGAGGCAGCCAATGGACAGTGTTCCTCTCTCATCGATGTTTCTCTCTCTCGATCCCTCTCCCTTCCTCTCTAAAACCAATTAAAATAAAAAAAGGAAAGAAACATGCTAGAACACCTAGTCTGAGGAATTGGCTTGGCAGATGCTCTTCCCTGGGGTCAAAATATATTTATTTGTCTCTTCAAGAAATCTGAATTAATTTAACCGGAGCTTCTTGACTTCTTAGGAATGATAACAGCAAAACAGTTCTGGTTTGCTCTTGAGCGTTGCTATTTCATTCACTATATGCCAAGAGCCACATGCCACCCTGCTGCCGCCCAGTGCCTCAGAGGCCAGTCCCTTTGCATCCACTCAGTTGTCTGGGTGTTGGCCTTTATGTTTTCTTCAACTGTGGTGAGGCCCACAACTTTGAAAATACAAAAGTTGGCTACATTTATTGAATCCCTGAGGGATTCTAGGGCTTTGTTCCCACAGGATTAGATTAGACCTATGTATATTAGCATTGTTTAAACAGAGTAGTAGCCTTGTGTGGTACAGGATTGCTACAGGGAGAGGCATTTGAGACCACAGTGTTTTACTGCCTTGTATCTCTTCAGAGATTAGTAAAGCCAGTGAGAAATGATTGAGAGTGCTAATAGGGTTCTGGGAGGACGTAGCTCAGAAAGCTGTCCCTTAGCAGAACCTTACTTGAATTTAGTCAGAAGGTGAACAGCTTTTCTGTATATTTCTCAGAGGTCATATTAAATAAAAATTGGGCCTGGCCAGTGTGGCTCAGTGGTTGAGCATTGACTCATGAACCAGGAGTTCACGTTTGATTCCCAGTCAGGGCACATACCCAGGTTGGAGGCTCGATCCCCAGGAGAGGGCTTGCAGGAGGCAGCCGATCAATGATTCTCTCTCACCATTGATGTTCCTATCTCTCTCTCCCTCTCCCTGCCTCTCTGAAGTCAATAAAAAAAAAAAAAAGATATATATATATATATATATATATATATATATATATATATATATATATATTTTAAAAAGCTAAATCGAAATTGGCTACAAGGTTCCTTGGCAGTGAAGATAGTGACTTTTCCAAGGACTCTATTAATTGTTGTTCATATTCTCCAGATGCAGAATGGGCCAGAAACTTAGAAACTTTCTTGAGTTGATTCTGTTCACTCATTTTTTGTGTTGGGTCATTCTTAGTGCTACAAACACTTGTATTCTTGATTGGTAACTTGGCAATGACCAGCACTAGTAGAGCAATTTTCTCATGTCTTTGTCCTCTTTTTCTGACCGAGAATGGTTTAGGTAGTATAAATGTATGATGGAAATTTAGTCTTCAGTGTTAATACTTACTGTAATTTTTGTCTGTGATCCAGAAGATATGATCATCATTCTTTAAAACTTCCCATGTTGTTCATTATTAATGCATCAACAAATATTTATTGTACCTATTATGTGTGGAATCAGTGATGAGTAAAACATTCTTTGCCATCAAAGAGCTTGTGGCTTGTCAGACTTGTAGACAAATAATTACAGCATGGTGTGGTAAGTGGTGCCCTAGAAGTATGCAAAAGGTGGTAATGGCGGCATAGAGGCGGGAACCTAAGGGGAATTAGGAAAGACTTCACAGAGGAAGGGATGCTTGAACTGTGAGTCCTGAGGCAAGAGGAGGAGAAGAGAAGCTCTCCAGGAAAACAGTGAAAAAAATCCCTGTTTCAAATAGGAATTCAGTACTTCAGACTTTCTTTTTTTTTAATCTTCACCTGCAGATATGTTTTTATTGATTTTTAGAGAGAGAGGAAGGAGGGGGAGAGAGAAACATTGATTAGTTGCCTCTTGTATGTACCCCAACCTGGGGAATGAACCTGCAACCTAGGTATGTGCCCTGACCAGGAATCAAACCTGCAACATTTTAGTGTACGGGACGATGCTCCAGCCAGCTGAGCCACATGGCCATGGCAGTGCTTCAGACTCTGTTTGTTCTAGAGCTGTGGAAAAAGGAAATACTTAGCTGACGTTGAAAGACCCTTCAGTGGTCTGACAGAGCAAGAGTACTTGCGCATATCTTAAGTACTTACCCAAAAGTAGTAGCTGTCTTTGTGGGCTTAGGACTCCACGGTATCTGACTCCTCACACTCCTTATTAAAGACTCTACCTAAGATGACTCTAAAAGCCTGCCTTGTGGTAACCCACATAAGATTTGGCATATGAAGCTTTGTTAGCTGCTCTAATGTGTAGTGGCTGTGGGTAAACACAGTAACATTCAGAGAGCTTGTGATTCATGGACAACAGACTCTGAAATAAAATTTGAAGGCCAGGTCATACACCTTTTGGGGGGCGGGGAGCAAAGAAGGAAGTGACAGAGGGCCTTTATGTAGCTCTTACCTCAGATGGCCTGCAGCTTTGAATCATATTGTTCCTTCTATCTAAAGCAGGGGTCCTCAAACTTTTTAAACAGGGGGCCAGTTCACTGTCCCTCAGACCGTTGGAGGGCCGGACTATAGTTTAAAAAAAAACTATGAACAAATTCCTATGCACACTGCACATATCTTATTTTGAAGTAAAAAAACTAAACGGGAACAAATACAATATTTGTATTTGCGTGTGGCCCGCGGTCTGTAGTTTGAGGGCCCCTGATAAAGTAGCCTTTTCACTAAACTCTCCACTTATTTTTTAGGTCCAATTCTGTATTTACTGGAGCCATAAGGCCTTTTCTGACCGGTTCTCCCGCCCCCCCCCCCCTACCTTGGAACCAATTATTCTTTTATGCATGTCTTCATTTCCAAAGGTCAGGTGTAATGTTCTTTATTTCCTTTATATCACACTGTACTGTGTAAGATATGCAGTAAATACTAAATGGATGAGAAAAATTTAAAGATGTCAAATATGGTAGGGATAAATTTGGAATTCTAAAAGAATAGGAAATGATCAGGAGGAGTTGTGTGACCTCTTTAGAAGAGAAATCAAAATGTTGAAAAAGAAATAGAGATGCAGCCTAGGTAGGTGTGGAGGGCGTGAAAGAGACAGGGAACTACATATATGCAGAAAGTGGTGCTCATGAAAGGCTTTTTAATTAAGGAGAGACCTATTTTTAAAAGATGTTTAAAATACGGCTAAAAGCTGAAGTGAGATCTGTAGAGATGAGTATTTAAATTATTAGAGAGAGAGCAGATGAGAGCTGGGATTTTAAAACACTTCTCCAAGGAAGGTAATTCTCTGCAGTATAATAGGATTGGAAGTAATTTGAGGTTTTCTGCTTTTTCTGCTGGGTCTTGATGAAGTGTAAAGTTACCGGTTGTAAACATCCTTCAACTTCGAGCCCTGTACAATTAATTATCCATTCTACTTCTCCCCTCAGTTGAGGAGATATCTCAGTTGATATATATATATATATATATATATATATATATATATATATTTTTTTTTTTTTTTAATGCCCTTGACCGGGATCGAACCTGGGACCTTTCAGTCCGCAGGCTGACGCTCTATCCACAGAGCCAAACTGGTTAGGGCTTAAGGCTATATTTTCCTTAAGAAGTAAATGTGTGTGCTCTTGATAGCTAGCCCTCCCCCTCTTTTTTTAAGTTTCTGAAAGATTTTTATGTGAAGGGAGCTGGGTTGTTTTTCTCTTTTAACAAAGGAGAGAAATGGACTGAAGCCGAACAGGCAAGATTTAAGTTAGGGATACAAAAGCATTGCCTATGCTGGAGGGTTGTTAGATTTTGAAAAAGTAAGTGAAGGAGGTTTTGAAATTCTCCTCCTCCTTAATAGCCATTAACCCAGTCTGGGTTATATATCATCCCTTCTGGAAACAATGGGCAAGGCAACTTGCAGCTTGCTTTTGGTTATCAGTTTTTATGAATCTGAGTCTAATTAATTCTCATATTCCCCCCCACACACACACACACATACACACACGCACCTTTTTTCTCATTTTCTTGTCCAATTTTTCCTATCTAATTATATGGTGGTACTTTGAGCCTTTTAACATGTGACTCTGTGAGAGTTTGTGTAGGTGACTTTCATGGAGGAGGAGAAAATTGGCAGTAAATCTAATTTCAATTTTTGCTCAGTGTTTGAGCCCAGGTATTAGTATTGAGATTCTTTAATCCATCTATTTGGTAGTAGAGAAACATTTATTTTTAATTAATGTTTAAATGAAATCCTCACCCAAGGATATGTTTTTCATCCATTCTAGAGAGAAAGGAAGAAGGGGAGGGAGAGAGGGAGAAGGAGAGAGAGAGAGAGAGAGAGAGAGAGAGAGAGAGAGAGAGAGAGAGAGAGAGAGAGAGACAGAGACATCAATGTGAGAGAGAAACATCGATTTGTTGCCTGCCTTACATGCCCTGACTGGGAATTGAACCTGTGACCCTTTGGTGCACAGGGTGATGATGCTCTAACCAACTGAACCACACCGACCAGGACAAAACATTTATTTTAAAAACATTTATGGATCATTGGCTCTAGCTTGATGGTTCTCACTTGGGGAAAGGGTCAGGAAGGCAGTGAGACATCGGAATACCTATGCAACATTTAAAAAATACACATTCCTGGGTCCCATCCTAGCTATATGGAATCAGAGCTGTGAATAAACTCTCATCATTGATGTTCCTATCTCTCTCTGTGGGTAGAGTTTGATAGTTGTACATGTACTGTTACACCAGAAGCCTCCTGCTGGGGCTCTGATATCTGTTGGCTTCATACTTAAGTCCACATTGAGGCTTCTTGAGAATATGTAAAGCTAGCCCAGTTTTGTTCTTCTCCTTGAGTAGTTTAAACATTTAAAAAAAAAATTTCCAGTTATCATTGACAAAATATTATATTGGTTTCAGGTGCACAAATAGTTATTAGACTTTTATATCACTTACGAAGTGATCACTCTGATAAGTCTAGTACCCATGACACCATAAATAGTTATTACAATATTATTGACTATATTTCCTATGTTGTACTTTACTCTTTTTTTTATTGTTTAAAATATTACATGTCTCCTTTTTCTCCCCCATGGAACTCCCCCAGCCACTCCTACCCCGGAAGGCAAGCTCCCACAGCCCCAGTGTCTGTTCCATTGATTATGCTAATATGCATGCATACAAGTCCTTTGGTTGTTCTCTAACCTCCCCCCTGCCCTGCCTTCTCTCTGAGGTTGGACGATCTGTTCAGTGTTATCTTGTCTCTGGATCTATTTTTGTTCATCAGTTTTGTTGTTCATTATATATCCCACATATGAGTGAGACTATGTGATATTTATCTTTCTCTGACTGGCTTATTTCGCTTAGCATAATGGTCTCCAGTTCCATCCATGCTGCTGCAAATAGTAAGAATTCCTTCTTTTTTACACATATGTAATACCCTTTGTAATACTTTAAGCAATAAAAAATAAATTAAAAATTCCTCCTTTTTTGTAGTAGCATAGTATTCCATTGTGTAGATGTACCACAGTTTTCTAATCCACTCATCTGCTGATGTGCCCATCACATCAGCACTTAGGCTGTTTCCAAGTCTTAGCTATTGTAAATTGTGCTGCTATGACCATAGGGGTGCATATATCCTTTCTGATTGGTGTTTTGTTTCTTGGGATATATTCCTAGAAATGGGATTACTGGGTCAAATGGGAGTTCCATTTTTAACTTTTTGAGGAAACTCCATACTGTTTTCCACAGTGGCTGCACCAGTCTGCTGTACTTTACATTTTTATGCTAGGTTTTTATAACTAGCAATTTGTACATCTTAAACCCTTCCCCTTCTTCACCCATCCCCCTTACACCCCTCTGATCCAGAAGTAATCATTTGTTCTTTTTATCTATGAATTTGTTTCTGTTTTGTTCATTTATTTTGGTTTTTAGATTTCACATATAAGTGAAATCATATGTATTTGTTTTTCTCTGATTGACTTATTTCAGTTAGCAAAATACCCTCTAGATCCATCCATGTTGTTGCAAATGGGAGATTCCATATTTTTTTTTGTAGATGAGTAACATTCTGTTCCATGTATGACATCTTTTTTTTCTTTTTTAAAAAAAAATATTTGTATTGATTTCAGAGAGGAAGGGAGAGGGAGAGAGAGATAGAAACATCAATGATGAGAGAGAATCATTGATGGGCTGCCTTGCCCCACACTGGGGATCCAGCCAGCAACCTGGGTATGTGCCCTGACTGGGAATCGAACCATGACCTCCTGGTCCATAGGTTAATGCTCAACCACTGAGCCGTGCGCCGGGCTTCCTTTCTTTTCTTTTTTTCCATCACCATTTATCCTCCTTATACCCTCTTCCTCCTCTACCTACCAACCCCCTTCTGCCATTCCTGGCAATCACCACACTGTTGTCTGTGTCCATGAGTTCTTTCTCTCTTTTTTTTCTTTGCTCAATCCTCCACCCCTTCTGTACCACATCTTCTTTATCCATTCATCTATCAGTGGACACTTAGCTTACTTCCATAGCTTGCTTGTTATAAATAGTGCTGCAGTGAACATAGGGCTGCATATATCTTTTTGAATTAGTATTTTGGATTTCTTTAGATAATTATCCAAAAGTGGAATTGCTTGGTCATATGATAGTCCTATTTTTATTTTTTGAGGAACTTCCATACTGCTTTCCATCGTGGCTGCTCCAGTTTATGATCCCACCAACAGTGTTCAAGAGTTCCTTTTTCTTCACATTCTTGCAAACACTTGTTGTTTGTTGATTTATTGATGATAGTCATTCTGACAGATGTGAGGTGATATCACATTGAGGTTTTAATTTGTATTTCTCTGATGATTAGTGATGTTGAGCATCTTTTCATATGTCTTTTGGTCATCTGTATGTCCTTTTGGGAGAAATGTCTATTTGGGTCCTCTGTCCATTTTTTAAGTTGGAGATTTGTTTTTTTGGAGGGTTAAGCTGTATGAGTTCCTTATATATTTTGGATATTAACCCTTTATCGGAGGTGTCATTGGTGCATAACTTCTTCCATTCAGTAGGTTCTCTTTTTGTTTTGTTGATGGTTTCCTTCACTGTACAAAAGCTCTTCAGTATGATGTAGTCCCATTTATTTATTTTTTCTTTTGTGTCCCTTGCCAGAGGAAACATATTAAAAAAGATATTACTGCCCTAGCCGGTTTGGCTCACTGGAAAAAAGATATTACTAAGAGCAATGCCAAAGAGTTTATTGCCTATGTTTTCTTCTAGGAGTTTTATGGTTTCAGGTCTTATATTTAAGTCTTTAATCCTTTTTGAGTTTATTCTTCTGTGTGCTATAAGAAAGTGGTCTAGTTTCATATTTTGAATGTATCTGTCTGGTTTTCTTACCACCATTTATTGAAGAGACTGTCTTCACCCCATTGTATATATATATATATCTTGCCTCCTTTGTCATAGATTAATTGACCATATAGGTGTGGTTTTTTTCCTGGACTCTATTCTGGTCCATTGATTCATATGTCTGCTTTTATGCCAGTATCATGCTGTTTAAGTTACTATAACCTTGTAGTATAGTTTGATAGAAATAGAACACTGCTAAGACTTTGGTAGTTTCTGAAGATGTGATGCTAATGGTATGGTCAAAGTGGGTGAGGATGGAGATGAAGTTTTTGTCTTATGTAATTAAGGTGATTTTATTTTTAAAGATTAAAATACCCAAGGACTTGATTCTATTCTTGTACTTTTCTTTTTTTTTTATTCAAATTTTATTTTTCAATTACAGTTTATGTTCAATATTATTTTGTATTAGTTTCAGGTGTACAGCATAGTAGTTAGAGTCATATACTTTACAATGTACTGCTCTAGGTCAGTGGTCGGCAAACTCATTAGTCAACAGAGCCAAATATCAACAATACAATGATTGAAAATTCTTTTGAGAGCCAATTTTTTTTTTTAATATATTTTATTGATTTTTTACAGAGAGGAAGGGAGAGAGATAGAGAGTTAGAAATATCAATGAGAGAGCCTCCTGCACATCTCCCACTGGGGATGTGCCCACAACCAAGGTACATGCCCTCGACCTGAATCAAACCTGGGACCTTTCAGTCCACAGGCCGACGCTCTATCTACTGAGCCAAACTGGTTTCGGCAAGAGCCAAATTTTTTAAACTTAAACTATATAGATAGGTACATTGTTATTAACTTAATTAGGGTACTCCTTAAGGCTTAGGAAGAGCCACACTCAAGGGGCCAAAGAGCCGCATGTGGCTCTCAAGCCGCAGTTTGCGGACCACGGCTGTAGGTCCATCATGCTGTCTCATGTAGTAAGGTTTCATTCTTTTTTATGGCCAAATAATATTTCATTGTATATATGTGCCACAGCTTTTTATCCACTCGTCTATAGGTTGCTTTCATATCTTGGCTATTGTAAATAATGCTGCAGTGATGAATATAGGTGTGCACATATCTTTTAAATTAGTGTTTTGGATATCTTTAGATATATAACCAGAAGTGGAATCACTGAGTCATAAGGCAGTCCCATTTTTTAATTTTTTGAGGAACCTCCATCTGTTTTCCACAGTGACTGCACCAATCTGCATCCCCACCAACAGTGCACAGGGTTCTCTTTTCTTCACATCCTTGCCAACACTTGTTTATTGATTTATTGGTGATAACCATTGATTTATTGATGATAACCATTGATTTATTGATGGTAACCATTGATGATTAGTGATGTTGAACATATTTTCATATGTCTATTGACTATCTGTATGTCCTCTCTGGAGAAGTGTCTATTCAGGTCCTCTGCCCTTTTATATTTTTATTTTATTATTAAAAAAACTTTTTCTGTTAATCCTCACCAAAGTATATTTTTTCTGTTGATTTTTAGAAAGAGTGGAAGGGATGGAAGGAAAAAGAGAGGGAGAGAGGGAGATAGAGGGAGGGATGGAGGAGGGGAGAGAGAGAGAGAGAGAGAGAGAGAGAGAGAGAGAGAGAGAGGAGAGAGAGAGAGAAGAGAGAATAGAGAAGAGAGAAAGTGAAAGAGAAAGAAAAAGATTTAAGAGAGACAAATCAGTTGGTTGTCCCTGGCACACACCCTGACTGGGGCCAGGATGGAACCCACAATGTGGGCAACCGGGAATCAAACCTGAAACCCTTCGGTGTACAGGACAGTGCTCTAACCAATTGAGTCACACTGGCCAGGTCAGTTGTATGAGTTCTTTATAAATTTCAGATATTAACCCCTTATTGATATATCATTGGCAAATACCTTCTTCCATTCAGTAGGCTGTCTTTTCGTTTTGTTGATGGTTTCCTTTGCTGTGTGGTTTTGAACTTTTCATGTTTTTTCTTTCCCATCCATTATAGATTTATGTCATTCAACATTTTCAGGTAGTATGCTTACTGGAACCACCCCTTTCTAACCTTTGTTTTTAGTGTTTTCTGTCCTTATCTTACTTTCCCAATCATAATACTAGAAATAATATTTATAGTGTTAACAATGACTACATCTATTGAGCTTTTGCTATGTACTGTGCTAAACATTTTGCATATCTCACTCAAGTTTATACCACCCTACTATAAATATTACTATTCCCATTCTATAGATCAGGAAACTGATGCTAAAAGAGGTTAGGTGAGTAGCTGGTGATTTTACATAGCCAGTAGGGACTTGACTGGGAGTCAAACCTCGGCTATCTTAACTCTAAAGCCTACACTTAATTTTTATCCGGCTTTCCTTCCAGGGAGTCTTCATGTGCAAACCATCACACTGAGCATAGAAGTATGCCCAATACTATGCTGCAGTAAAAAAGAAGGAACTTTTGCCTTTTGCAACAGCATGGATGGAACTGGAGAGTATTATGCTAAGTGAAATAAGCCAGTCAGAGAAAGATAAATACCACATGATCTCACTCATTTGTGGATTATAGAGAACAACATAGACTGATGAAAAGGGACAGATCCAAAGACTGAGAAACAGCGATCAGACTATTAATCCCCAGAGGGAAAGTAGGGGAGGGAGGGGGTAAGGGGAAGAGATCAACCAAAGGACTTGTATGCACGCATATAAGCCAAACCAATGGACATGGACAACAGGGGGATGAGAGCATGAGTTGGGGGGTGGGGGAGGATGGGGGTTAATGGGGGAGATGAGGACACATTTGTAATACCTTAACTAATAAAGAATTAAAAAAAAAAAAGTATGCCCAGTATTACTATAGCCAAGAGTCACATCCTGCATTCAGCTTGGAAAATGGCAGAACCTGAAAAAATGTACTTTTCTCCCAACATTCCCCGCAAGAGGTAGTTTAATGAATTTCACTGACTTATTTTAGAGCCCTCATTCAGTAACACTTGTCCCTCTACGTCCTTGCTCCTCTTCCCACCCCCAGCTCCAGATTTTCTGAGCTGGTATCCCTACTTCTCTTCTTATGGTACTCTTAGGAACTGTACAACTTGTGGTTCTATGGGTATATGAATGTCAGGTTGATAGATTACAGCTGCATGGTTCCAGATGACCATATACCGCAAGCAGTTGGTGCTTCTCTCTGGGGGTTGGAGTGATGTGGGGGAGTGAAGTGGAGACCAACAGATGCCTTGGTTGTTTTGTGTGTGGGTATCATGAAACTAAACTGGTTTGCTCTTAGTTGACAGTTGATTGAGTAGCTCACACTCCTGCTGCTTGCTAGTGCTACCTACCCCAAATCTCTTCCTTTCTTCCTCTGTGCTTTACCTTTTTATCTCTGTAGCTGTCCCTGTCCACAACAGACCTTGTCTTTGAAGCTGTGGAGAGTCTGAGTTAAAATGCCTATTTTCTGTGGAAAAAAACGGGGGTTCAGTGAAAATGAACAAAAATGAGGTGATTTGTTCAACTCACCATTTGTCTGCGTGGGCTCCAGGGTTGCTAAGTTCCTTGCCTCCTCACCTGATTTCAGATTCATATCATGGGTTCCCTCCACCATCTGAAAGTAGAGTTTGTTCCTATGAAATCTTCTGTAAGCCGTAATGGTTTAAAGCAAAGAAAAAGTGTCTATTAATTTATATGGAAAAATTTTGGGGTGTTCTCAGACCCCCAAAATAACCTACTGAATCATACCAAATAATACATAAAACCCAAAATAACACTAATATATAGTAAAAGCAGTGCCACTCTCCCTACTCGGGGTGCACGCTGCCTTTTTAATAGCTCACTGCAAAACAAACACTGAATGCTATTTTCACTTTTTGCCTGTAAAAGCGAAAATCCTCTTAGGATTTCTTTCAGTTAGCGAAAACATGTACTAATGTAAAAGTGAAGTGGTGTAACATGAACTTTTGAAAAGTGTAGGATATCTTTATTTTGATCTATTTTCTCAAATAGGCAACAATGATAAGACGATGGGTGCAAAAGCATAGGATCTTAATGCATACTTTCCTGCTGCTGCCCAGTTAGTACTGAGGACAGGAAGCCCCAAGCCCGGTGGATTGAGTAGAGGGGCAGCCCAGGGACAGTTTGTGATCATGAGGGAGGAGCTCAGAGCATGCTCAGAAACCTTGACCCTTGCCACCTCTGGGCTACTGCCTTGGAGAAAAGCAAGCAGCTGCTTATTGGGACTAAACATGCAACAGGCAGCCTACAGGCCTGCCTCCATTTAATCACCTTGACGCTCGCTGGTTAGCTTCTGTTGGGAAAGTTCAGTATCTTTGCACACCATGATTATTTTCATATGACATTATTACCTGCTGCTGAGTTTTCTAAACATGTCCTTTCCTCTTATGATGGCCTTGCTTCCCCAGGCTGCTTTGGTCTCTCTTGTGAGGCCCCCAGAGCAGCTGTCACAGACTTTCCCTCCTAGCAAATCCAGAACTGGCTGGTGAACAGGGCTTCTGATAGTTACTAGTAGTGTACAGATAGATCGGTGGGTGGAGGTGAGAGGCAGTGGTCTTAGAGATTCAGATTCAGGTCCACCCTCAAGTGATCCTCGTGCTGCTCTTCCCTGGGCCATACTTTGAGTAGCGGGTGTGTGTGTGTGTGTGTGTGTGTGTGTGTAGTGGGGGGTGGTGAGAAAACTTGCTCGCTTCTGAGATAGCTGGCTTCTCTCCATTTGTAAAATTGAAATACTGATGGCTTTTTCCCAGAGCTGTTTGAGGATTACATGAGATTTAATGAATGTGAAAGTACATTGTAAGGTCTAAATAAGTTTACAGCTATTATGGGGCTGCTAATATTATCAGGGTCCATAGATTTCTTGAATACCCGGTTATTTCTTGACAAAATTTTAATCCTTCAAGTTTCAATTAGTGAGAAGTCCTCTTATACAGGTGCAGCCTCTTCTGTTCCAACATTTAATCATCCTCCCCGTGCAACTTTCTATTGTGACCTATCTTCAGTACCTTTTCCTTGCCAGTATTTTAGTTTGTATCAACAATACTACTAACCAAAAGGAAGGCTTAGCAAATATTCCTTTTGATACTAACTATCGGAATCACTGGAGCGATGAGCATGCTTTTCAACAGCAGTAGCTTCTCTAGAAATAGATCTAACTTTTCTTTTGGGGCTAATTTATTTCTATTGAGAAATAATGTAGAATGTGAATTAGTCCTATAGTTTCCTTTCAGACCAAGAATTTAAAGGTAGTGCGAAAACATGTTAATTTTATAACCCATTGTTTTCAGTTTCTAATGTTGTAATGAAAGTGAAATATTCTATTTAAATAATTTTTGCTTAAAATATATGTGAAGATTTGGGGAAACAAGTGCACTCATACCTTTACACTATTGGTGAAAGCATACATTGATGCAACCTTCTTAGAGGACAATTTGGTAATAACCATTAGCAGAAAAATTTATATATTTATATCTTTTGATCTACCAGTTATAATTCTGGGATCTTATTCTCTGCAAGCATTCACACTACACAAAAGTGTATATAATATATATTGTGTGTGTTATTCACAGTAGTGAAATATTTGAAGTAATTCAAGTAGCCATCAGTAGGGGATTGGTGTACATCCATAAAATGAAGTGCCCTGTGCTTGCTGAAAAGAAAGAAGTCGATCTATATGTACTGATATTAAAGCATATATAAAGCATATTAAGTGACAAAAAGCAAACTTACAAGTTTTGTATGCTAGTGATTATGTATATTTTTGTTAGAACATACATGTTAGTATATGCATAGAAAAAAAGTGAGGCTATAGATATGTACCAAACTGTTGTTAATATTAATTACCTCAGGGAGGGATAGTAGATTATGATTGTATATTCACTATCTGTAATGTTGGAATTTTTTACGTGTCTGTATATTTTTCTAAGTAGAAAATAAATAAAGGTAAAAGTCTCCAATTTGAACTTGTGTATTTCATATTTAAATCTAAAATATTTAAATTTTGCCTGGCCAGTGTGGCTCAGTTGTTGAGTGTCGACCTATGAATCAGGAGGTCACTGTTCGATTCCCAGTCAGTGTACGTGCTCCGGTTATGAGATTCTCTCTCATCACTGATGTTTGTATCCTCCTTTCCCTCTCCCTTCCTCTCTGAAATCAATAAAAACATATTTTAAAAATAATAAAATATTTAAAATTTGAAACCTGCATATTCATTTTATTAAAGCAGTTATGCACAAATGTTATTGAAAAATATATCTAGTATAATAAACTTTTTGGCTACTAATAGTAAATAAAATATTTTCTCACAAATTCATCATTAACTTATCAAATTTAAGATAATTTATTTCTACTATCTTCCAAAATATGTCCTTGGTTAGCTTTGGTAAATAAAATATTTTTTGATACTTTCTGAAGTACATGTGCTTTCTAAAAAGATTTTTTACATAACTAATATAAACATAAAGAAGAAAAGTCACTCATAATTCCAACATTCAGAATAACTACTCATAACTATATTCATTTCCGATTATAAAGAACAAATAAAGTTCTTTTTAAACAATCGTTAGTCGCTTTTATATATAAAAAAATCCTTAATCTTTTGGACTTATTCCTTTTGTTGTTGTTGTTAATCCTTATCTGAGGATATTTTTTCCATTGATTTTTAAAGAGAGAGAGAGGAAGGCAGGGAGTTGGGGGAGAGAGAGAGAGAAACATCCATGTGAGAGAGACACATCGATTGGTTGCCTCCCAGAGCTGGGGATTGAACCTGCATCCCAGGTACGTGTCCTTGACTGGGAATCGAACCCACAACTCTGGTTTGTAGGCTGATGCTCTAACCACTGAGAAACCTGGCCAGGGGTGGACTTATTCTTTAATTATAATTTGAGATGTGTGTAGAGCCATGCCATGCATGTGTTTACCAAAGTCAGGGAAAAACTGTTTCGTTTGTAATCATTCAAGGCACATGGATTATTCCATTCAGGCCTTTCCTATTCTTTCTGGAAAGGCATCAAAATCCTGCTTCTTGCTCCAAGTTCTCAGGCTGGCTGTGAAGATGGAGAATTCTCTAGGGGGTTGAATAGCTTAATAAGTAAGATGAAAGGAGTATTCACAAATATTTTTAATGTATTAAGAATGGATTCAACAAATATATATTAAACACTGTGTTCTGTGCTGTAAGCATAGAGTTGTATGAGACATAGCTTCTCTCTTCCAGGAGATTATAAACTAGTAGGAGAGATAAGACAGTACAAGGTACTAAGTAGCACATGCCATGTGAATGATACAATTTAAGTGCTGCTGTAAGAATAACACAGTGGGCAGGAATCAATTCTGTCCAGAATGACCATAGGAAGAATCATAGGGATGTGATATTTGAGCTGGTCCTTGAAGGAAGGGTAGGGTTTCAGAATGGGGTGGTAGAAGGGAAGGGCATTCTAGGTAGAGAATAATATAAACTAAAGCTATATAAAGCTCCTTTCCAGAATAATGAGTAATCCAGATTAGCAAGCACATATGATTCATATAGATGAGTAGTAGGAAATAGAATAAGAAGAAAGGTAGGGCCCATTGACAGAGAACTTTGGATGCTACGCTAAGACATTTATAATTTATTTAGTTGGCAGTAAGGAGCCGTTGAAATTTTTTGAGCTGGGAAGGCACATGATCAAAGCTAATAATCATGGAAGGATTATTCTGATGGGTTCTGGGATGGGAAGAAGCATCTACAGTAAGGAGATTGATTAGAGAGCCATTGCTATATCCAGGAATGTGGTGCTGAAGGCCTAATCTAGGGTGTTGGCATTAAGAATGGAAAGGAAGTGAGCATTTTATAGAGAATAGCATGTTGAAGAAATCTTTCTTTTCCCAGGAGAGTCTTATGGTATAAGTTGGCATGATTGCAGGGGTACCAAGAGTCCTCCCATTTCTTTTTGTTATTTAAAAAAATATTTTTACTGATTTTCAGGGAGGAAGGGAGAGGGAGAGAAAGATAAAAACATCAATGATGAGAGAGAATCATTGATCGGCTGCCTCCTGCATGCCCCCTACTGGGGATAGAGCCTGCAACCTGGGCATGTTGCCCTTGACCGGGATGGAACCTGGGATCTTCAGTCCACAGGCCGATGCTCTATCCACTGAGCCAAAGCTGCTAGGGCCTCATTCCTCATTTTGTCTAACACATTCTCTCTGCACATTTCATCCAGATAAGGAACGGTTAGTGTTTTCCCCAGTTATAAAGTTTGGAAACCAAAGATTAAGAAAATTCAGGCATGTAGAGCTGGTGAATGGGGAGGAATTAGACCCTTCTTAATGATCAGACCTTTAACTTATAAAGCTTTGTTCTGGTTCTGGTCTTGCTGTAGAGGGAAAAAAAATTTTTTTAACCTTATTCTGGTTGCTTAATTTGAGATATCTCCTATCCTTGCCTTTCTGGTAGCTGGATGAGAAAGGGAGGGTAGAAGTACCTGCTCTGTACCAGGCATTTGTGTTGTTCAGGCTGCTTTTTGGACTTCAGCGCATGCTGATGATTGTATTATAATTGAGTCCTTTAGTGATAGTCCCCTTATTCCCTCCCCTCTGGTCTGAAATCTGATGCCCTTCTAACCTCTTTCTCCATCTGCACATGAAATCAGATTCTCCTGCTTCTGACACTGTAATGCCAGTTGCCTTGGAAACAGGTGTCAGTTATCCATGTTGACTGTAGGTCAAGTACCGGCTGGACATGGGCAAGCTCTGACCACATGGGATACTCTAGCATTGGAAGACCCTCCATTCCTCTTTCTCTGTAATCATCTCAGTGAGGAGAGGTCAGAACCCAGTTTTTAGACCCATTTCAGCTATGGGTAAGGCCTGCCTGTTTTTTGTGTTTTTTTTAAACACATTAAAGCTAACAGGAGAGGACCCTATTGGCCCTCTACTTCATCCTGTGTCCTCTGCCTTCTACCTTGGTTCTCAGATCTGTCCCTGTTGGTTCCCCAAAGGTGCAGTGACTTCCTCATGTGCTCTTTCAGAAACTGAACATTCTGGGGGTTTTGGAGAACCTGAACTCCCTCCTCTGGTCACCATGGTTTCTGGAACCAGACAGATCTGGGTCTAAATTCTGTTTTTTTTCACTCACTACTTACCTGATTTCTTCATCTGTAAAATGGAGAGTATTCTTGTCCTTTATAAAGTTGTCAAGAGTATTAAATGAGATAATCTTGTAAAGTGCTTAGCACAGTTGTTGGCACAGAGTACATAACATTCAATAAGTGATCATTGTTATAGCTGTAGATCCTCTCTGCACAAGACTCTTTGTACCCATGGATCTGGATATTATTATTATTTTTCAAATTACAAGAGAAAGTTTATTTAGAAAGTTAAAGGGTTAGAAGTGAGCCAGCTGGGCTGCCATAGGCTTAGGAAACAAGTTATAGAAGCAAAAGAAGGGCCCTTGCTGTTTAGGAGAGGGAAAGGCAAGGGTAATGCCCTGGGGGTAAGAGGAGGGGCTGGGAAAGGTGTGGCCATGCTCAGAGAGGAGAGCACCTGGAGATTCTTGTAAGAATACTGGGAACATTATTTCTCCTTAGTCTCAGGAGTGGTTGAAATTTGGAAGCAAAAAAGGAAAATGCATTAATTCAATAGTTTCCCATCTAATTAAATCATTAGAACTACCTGGAGAGCTCTAAAATACAGATTTTTGAACCCCTGTCCATGTCTATTGATTGAGAATTTTTCCAGATAGGAGATGGGGATAGGATGAGACTACTATCTGAAAAAAATTTATTAAGCCCCTGAGTAATTCTATTGCTAGTCCAGGATTGCTAGTAATTCTATTGCTAGTCCAGGTTAGCTTTAATGTGTTTGTTCTCTAGTCTCCAGGGACTTAGGAGTAGAGGATCTCTAAGGTCACCTCCTGGGAAGTGGCAGATTACCTTCCTTAGAAGCTGAGGCTATTTTAATCTCAGCACCAGAGAACTGGCTCAACTCCAACCGATTCTGAACTCTAAGCAAGAGAGTTCAGGGCATGTGGTTTTTCTGTCATATTGGGGGTTATTTGTTTCTAGGAGCCTTTATGGAATAGACAGTAGAACTATAAATCAGCCAGATGGGTAGACCAGGAGCAGGGTAGAGAGGCAAGATCTGATCTACAGTCTTGAAGCGGCCATCTGACCCTTCCTGCCTCTGACCAGATGGCACTTTGGACTCTGAAGGAGCAGGAGTGAGTGAGCTTGGGCATGATGCTCCCTTTCCCCACTCCCCGCCCCAGCCAGTCACTGGGTGTCCGCCCCGCTGGCTAAATCCCTGCACAAAGCCTGTGGGCCTTGGGCTTCCTCTGTGGCTTTTGCATAAGTGGCAATTCTCAGAATCTGGTGGAGAATCTGCTTTGTGAGATTAGAGTGTAGTGTCTGGGCAAGAGACCAGCATAATTATTCTTAACCTGCAGGAAGGGAGGGGAAGATGGAGAGTGCTCTGCCTCAGACAGGTCTGTGGCATGCTTGTTTATAGAAATAGCAAGTCCATGGTTTGGCTGGAATGACTTAGAACTCAGGTATTTATAACTTGTTTTGAGTGGGATTGAGAAGTGGAGAAAGGAAGATGGAAGGGGGAAGAAAAAAACTGGTGGCAACAAAACATGGCAACAAAAACAGAGATAGGCTTCCTTTAAGTTGCTGGAGTTTCCTTTACCAATTTGAAGTCAGCTAAATCTTAGATGACCCGGGCTTTGTGGCTCTGGCCTCTTAATCCTACTATTGCAGACTCCCTGTAGTGGCCCCTGACACTAAGAAAGGGAGGGCAAATCTGAACCATTTATGCCCCGGGCTCAAGCCAGAAGCCCTTCTCTAGCAGAATCATTGTCTTGGCTTCACAAACTGGATCTTTCATTGGCTGGTGCCTCTCCTCTGGCTTGTGAACTGCTTAGTTCTGGGGTGAAGGGGTAGGGGGGAGGAGGGGAAGAGAGAGAGAGAGAGAGAGAGAGAGAGAGAGAGAGAGAGAGAGAGAGAGAAGAGAGAGAGAGAAAGGAAGGAAGGGAGGGAGAGAGGGAGGGAGGGAGGAAGGAAGGAAGGAAGGAAGGAAGGAAGGAAGGAAGGAAGGAAGGAAGGAAGGAAGGAAGGAAGGAAGGGAGAAAGGAAGAAGAAAGAAAGGAAGAGAGAGAGAAAGGACAGGAAAAGTTAGGTTCATAGGTCGACACTCAAGCACTAAGCCACACCAGCCAGGCCTTTACTTCTTTTTAGTACTTACATGAGCCACCCGTCCCTTCTGGGAATTCTCCCTTCACTGGCTTCCTGGTTTTGCTCTTTCCTTTCTAACTGCCTGGCTTCATCTTCTTCATACTCTAAAAATAGATATTCCCCATAGTTCTATCCTTAGCTTCTCTCTCCTCTCCCTCCATCTTCTCCTGTCTCATTGTACTTTCAATGGTGGTTTTCACCTCCATATGAATAACCCTCAGATATTTATTTCTAGTCATGACCTCTCCCAAGCATTAATTCTTATTTATGTTGCTAAGTTGAACATTCTGTGGTTTCTACTAAATATCTCTGGTGCACCTTAGATTCAACATGTCTAAAACAGACATCATTGGCTCCCATCCTTCCTTGCGTGTCCAGACCCAAGTCCTCTTTTTGATCAGGGTACCACCTTATTTCCTATTTCTGAGGTTCAAGATTTGAGTCTTCTTTTTTCTTGAAAATTGTACAGAGCCCAGTCTTGCCAATTCTATTTGCTTTGTCACTTTTGAACACATAATTTCTATTCTATTCCCACTATCTTCATGCGAATCCAGCTTCTCATTACTTCTCACCTAAACTATTGTAACAGCCTCCTGATTGGGCTCCCTGCCTATGTTGTATGTTTTATTTATTTATTTATTTTTAAAAATATATTTTATTGATTTTTTTACAGAGAGGAAAGGAGAGGGATAGAGAGTTAGAAATATCGATGAGAGAGAAACATCGATCAGCTGCCTCCTGCACACCCCGCACTGGGGATGTGCCTGCAACCAAGGTACATGCCCTTGACTAGAATCGAACCGGGGACCTTTCAGTCCACAGGCTGATGCTCTATCCACTGAGCCAAACCAGTCAGGGCCTATGTATGTTTTATATACATCATCACTAAAATATAACTTTGTGTCCCTGGCTTGAAACCCTTCAATGGCTTCCCAGACCTACAGATGGCCCACTTAGTTTGGCATTCAAGGCCTACCTGGTCTGGTTGCAGTCTATCTCTCCTGACTTATTCTCCTACACACTCTTTGCTTTCACCGTTGCTCACTTGCTCTTTTATTTCCTTCTGCCAAACTTTTGGTCATGCAGCTTCTTCTACTGAGAATTCCTTCTGTTCGTATGTCCACCTGTCAAAATCATATCCTCATTGCAAGGTCAAGGCCAAATACCATCTCACCTTCCAAGAAAGCTTCATTGTTTCCCATTCCTGATCCTGTTAAGAAGTCATCTCTCTTCCTCTTCTTTGAGCACTCTATATCTTTCTCATGATCCTTGTCACATACTGGATTGCTTTGTCGTATATCATTCATCTTCCTTGAGGGTAGAGTATGTGTATTCTTTACCTTAGGATCCCCCATAGCCCTCCAGTAACTTTCAAACTTTGTAGAACAACCCACATTAAGAAATACATTATAGCCTTAGCTGGTATTTCTCAGTGGTTAGAGCGTTGGCCCAGGCACCAAAGGATCACAGGTTTGATTTCCAGTCAAAGACTTGCAGAAACCTGGGTTGCAGGTTCAATCCTCAGCCCCAGTGGGAAGCATGTATGGGAGACAACCAATCCATGTGTTGACACATCGATGTTTCTCTCTCTCTCCCTCTCTCTTTCACTCTCTCTAAAAATAAAGATCAATGGAAAAAATATCCTCGAGTGAGGATTGGCAAAAAAAAGAAAGAAAAATTTATTATACATTGTGACCCAATACACACGCAGACACAAACACACACATACGTATACACACACCACTTCCCCCCAAACCGAAAGTTTCAATACTTACCCTTACAACATGCCATGAGATTTATTTTTATTCAGTACTCACTAAATCAATTTCAAGTCCCATTAATAGGTTGTAATCTGCGTGTTGGAAAATACTGTTCCCTCGTGTGAATGAGTAGTCCTATCTGTCTGTCGCCTCTAAGCCACCTGTTTTTTCCATCTCCTTTAATGAGAGCCAGAAGAGCATTTAAACAGTTGGCTTTATTTTTTTCTCTCTCTCTTGGGAATAGGCTATTATGAAGTTATCCCTTTATCTCATTATAGTGAGGAACGATTTTGTTTTCCTTTTTCCTCTCAAGAGGATAAAATACTGCCCTGCCTAGTGCATGCTGGGAGTGGTGGGTATTCAAGCCCTCCTTCACAGTACACCTGTAGTAATTCTGTACTCCTGCAGCCTTGCTTCCAGGGAAAGATGACACCTTCTTTCAGGCTGGTATAAGCTTTCCTCTATTTCAGCAGTCTCCACCTGCCAAAGCAGAGGCTGGGTCACAACTTGATTATTCTTCCTGCTTTTAGGCTGTGTTTTGGATGTAGAGGAGATCACTATAGAATACAAAGTGAATGCTCTCTTCTTAGCTCTGAGTTTTCACTTATACATGAAGCGATGTTTCTAGACCTTTAGATATATTGGAGTGCTAGCTGCCTATAGCAAGTGTGTCCCAAGTCACTGGCCATAATCAGGTACCTGGGCTCTGGTGTATCTTTGGGCTATGTTTCATTTGGCATGTGAGCAATGAGGGTTTGGAGCTGAAGTTTCTGTCAGAACTTGGGTCTCATCCAGATTTTTAATTCAGCTATTTTCTTTCCCTTTTTTTTAGTGACAATAGAATTTTATTAGATTTATTTTTAATCATTTTTTATTTTTCAATTACAATTGATGTACAATATTATATTAGTTTCAGGTGTATATCCCAGTGATTAGACATTATATAACTTACTAAATGATCATCTCAATATATCTCATACCCATTTCACAGCATATATAGTTATTACAATATTATTGACTATATTCCCTATGTTGTATTTCACATCCCCTTGACTACCAATTTCTACTTCTTAGTTCCTTTACCTTTTTCACCCATCCTTCCAATCCCCCTCCTGTTTGGTAACCATCAAAATGTTCTTTGTATCTATGAGTCTGTTTCTACTTGGCTCTTTCATTTATTTTGTTTTTTAGATTTAATTGTTGATAGATATGTATTTTATTGTTCTTATATTTGCTTTTTTCTTTACTCCTCCTCCTCCTTCTTTTTAAAAATATGTTTTTATTGATTTCAGAGAGGAAGGGAGAGGGGGAGAGAGATAGAAATATCAATGATGGGAGAGTCGTTGATTGACTGCCTCCTGCATGCCCCACACTGGGGATTGAGCTTGCAACCTGGGCATGTGGCCCAACCAGGAATCGAACCGTGACCTCCTGGTTCATAGGTCAAAGCTCAACCACTGAGCCATGCCAACCAGGCTGCTGCTGCTCTTCCTCCTTCTTTTCCTTCTCCTCCTCCTCCTTCTTCAAGAAGACCCTTTAACGTTTCATATAATACTGGTTTGGTAGTGATGCATTCCTTTAGCTTTTTCTTATCTGGGAAGCTCTTTCTCTGTCCTTTGATTCTAAACGATAGCTTTGCTGGGTAGAGTAACCCTTGTCTTTCATCACTTTGAATATTTCTTGCCAATCCCTTCTGACCTGCAAAGTTTCTGTTGAGAAATCAGCTGACAGTCTTATGGGTAACTAACTGCTTTTCTCTTGCTGCGTTTAAGATTCTGTCTTTAACCTTTTGCATTTTATTTATGATGTCTCTTGGTGTGGGCCTCTTTGGGTTCATCTTGTTTGAGACTCTCTGCACTTCTTGGACTTGTATGTCTATTTCCTTCATCAAGATAGGATAGTTTTCTGTCATTTTTTCAAATAGGTTTTCAATTTCTTGCTCTCTCTCTTCTCTTTCTGGCAGCCCTATGATGTGAATGTTGGTGTGCTTGAAGTTGTCCCAGAGGTTCCTTACACTCTCCTCATTTCTTTGGATTCTTTTTTCTTTTTGCTATTCTGATTGGGTGATCTTTGCTTCCTTATATTCCAAATTGCTGTTTTGATTCTTAGCTTCATCTACTCTACTGTTGATTTCCTAGTAATTATTCTTCATTTCAGTTTGTGTATTCTTCATTTCTGACTGGTTCTTTCTTATGCTGTTGAGGTTCTCACTAAATTCATTAAGCATACTTATAACCAGTGTTTTGAACTCTACATCTAGTAGATCACCTGTCTCCATTTTGTTCAGTTCTTTTTCTAGAGTTTTGTTCTGTTCTTTCATTTAGGGCATGTTTCCTTATCTCTTCATTTTGGCAGCCTCCTCTGTTTGTTTCTATGTATTAGGTAGAGGTGCTACATCTCCTGGGCTTGGCAGCATGGTCTTATGTAGTAGGTGCTTTGTAGGATCCAGTGGCAGAGTCTCCCCGGTCACCCAAGCTGGGTACTGGAGATGTACCTCTGTATGGGCTGTGTACACCTTCCTCTTGTAGTTGAGCCTTGACTGCTTTTGGCATGCCAATGGGAGGGATTTACTCTCAGGCTGATCAGCTGCAAGGACTGGCTACAACCATTGACCACCAACAACTGTGGAGGATCAGTTGTGTAGGGTCCCATCGCACAGAGCAGGACTGACTTCAGGACAGAAAGCTGTCCCTCCAGTTCTTGACCTGAGTTTCTGGTGCCTGCTGAGTTCGCCCGTTGAGTGTGTTGCTTGTGGTTGGGTGGTGCTTTGATGTGGTCTGAAGCTGTCCACTGGGTGGGCTGGCTCTGGGGCCTCCTGGGAGGTGGACAAAGTCAGCTGCTGCCTGTGCTCTGCCTGGGGTCACCCAGCATGAGCTACAAAGTGATCTGCAGATGGCTGCTATTTGTGCTGGGCTTGGAGTTGCCCAGGCAAGGCCAAGAAAGCTGTGAATCAAGGCTGGCTGCTGCTAGTGACAGGCCTGGGGCCACTTAGTGAGAGGCATGGAGCCAGCTGAGGCCAGATGCTGCTTGTTTGGGAGATTTTAGGAAAGTCTGAAGCACGATGAACCAAGATAGCCATTTGTATGGAAAAGCCACTGGAAACAGTTTGGTTAGGCCCATAAGTTGATGGGGCCGGTTCCCAGGGAATCATCAGGATTGGGCAAATAATGTGAGCCAGGATGATGGAGACTCACATATGGTGCCTGCCTGCTGGCTCTATGGGGTAGGGCTCAGAAAAGGGACAATAGCCTCTGCTGTCTGGGAGAAAGCTGCCCCTCCAGCTCTTGCCCTGATCCCAAACACTTCAGTTCCTCCCCGTATATCTCTGGTGCCTTTCGAGCTGCTTCCCCAGTTCTGGAACTCAGAGAAAGTGAGTCTAAGTCTGTTCATGGGCCTTTAAGAGGAGCCTTTAAGAGGGGCTGCCTGGAGCTGCCTCTGCCTCACTCAGCCTCAATCCCCTGCTGGATTTTAGAGCCAGAAGTTATGGGGACTTTTCTTCTCGACATCAAACCCTGGGTTGGGAGGCCTGGTGTGGGTCTAGCACTGCTGGGAGGCCTGGTGTAGGGCTTGGACCCCTCACACCTCAGAGGGGACCTCTGCAGCTGAGATACACTTCCCAATATTTATCCACCACACGTGGGTGTGGGGCCAGCCATTCTGCATCTCCACACCTTTACCAGTCTCAATGTGACTTTTTCATATCCTTAGTTATAGGACTTCCATTCAGATAGATTTCAGGCAGTTAGTTTTGAATGATGGTTCTTCCATAGGTTAATTTCTTTTTTGTTTTTTTTTGTTAATTCTCACGGGAGGATGTTTTTTCATTGATTTTTAGAGAGAGTGGAAGGGAGGGAGGGGGGGGAGAGAGAGAGAAACATCATTGTGTCAACACGTGGATTGGTTGCCTCCTGCACATGCCCCAAGTAGGGCGAGGAATTGAACCTACAACCCAGGTATGTGCCCTTGACTGGTAATTGAACTCTGACCCGTCAGTGTGTGGGCCAATGCTCTAACTCCTGAGCAACACAGGCCAGGGCAAGAAACAAAATCTTTCTTAAGATCCCCATGTGCTTGTCCCATCTAGACATGGTTTTTGTGTCACAACCAGTTTTAGATTCTTTTTGGAGAGCAGCTTTACTGGCCTGAAATACCACAGTTTTCCTGGACTTCTCATGTCTGGTATTTCACTGTTTCTGAAGGCTCTGCCATGCTTTCATTTACTCATCAAATATTTATCAAGTACCCATTGTGTGCCTTGCACTATATAAATTATGTGCTAGGGATATACCAGTGAGGGATAGCTCTTTGCCTTCAAGGAGCTCATATTCTGATGGAGAAGACAGACAATAAGTATGTTGACAGAGATATAATCAGTGTCAGGTCACTGCCTGACTAAGTGCTATGAAGAAAAATAAAGCAGGATAGCCCTGGCTGTTTGCTCAGTGGTTAGAGTGCTGGCCCACAGATGCAAGATTGTGGGTTTGATGTCTGGTCAAGGCATGTACCATGGTTGCAGACATGATATCCAGCTCTGGTTGGGACATGTGTGGGAGGCAACCAATCAATGTTTCTCTCTCTCTCCCCCACCCCCTCCCTCTCTTAACCTCTCTCTAAAAAAAAAAAATATATATATATATATATATATATCCTCAGCCCAGCTGGCGTGGCTCAGTGGTTGAGCGTCAACCTATGAAGAGGTCACAGTTCGATTCTGGGTCAGGGCATATGCCTGAGTTGCGGGCTGAATCCCTAGTGTGGGGCATGCAGGAGACAGCCAATCAATGACTCTCTCTCATCATTGATGTTTCTATCTGTCTATACCTCTTCCTTCCTCTCTGAAATCAATGAAAATATTTATATCAGATGAGTAAAATAAAATATAAAACATAATAAAATAATAAATAAAATAAAGCAGGATAAGTTGAGCTTAGAGTGATAGCAGAAAAGCTAGTCTGGAAAGCCTTCTCTGAGGAGACCTTTGAGCCAAGCCCCCAGTGAACTAGCTCTGTGAATAGCTGAGATTAGAGCATCCACAGAATAGCATATGCAAAGGACCTGAGGCTAGACTCCACTTGAGGTGCTTAAGGCAGCCAGGGTGATTGGGGTGGATGGAGTCAGTGAGAGGGAGAGTGTAGGAAATGAGGTCGGAGAGAGAGCCAGAGGCCAGATGATTTAGGACCTTATAAACTAGATCTAGTATTTGGATTTGAACTTAAAGATGGAAAGCCATTCGAAGGTTTTGAGCAGAGTAATGACATGTCCTCATGTATATTTTAAAAATATCATTGTGGCTTGCCATGTGGAAAAAGACTGTAGGGGGGAAGGCATGAAGCAGAGAGAACACATGGGAATTACAACCACAGACCAAGTGAGAGATAATAGTTACTTGAACTCAGTGGTGTGTCGGTAAATGTTTACAGGCTCTCTGAGGGGGAAAAAGGACCCTGATATGTAATGTTCGCTGATTTCTATGGTGTAAGTACTCCCACCGTGGTGATTTCAAGCTACAAATGTGTTGTCACTGAAAGTGGAGGTGGAAAAAGACGCATGATCAGCGCTCACGAGCCAGTGCAAGCCAGCTCCAGCATACCACTGCCGGAGCTTGTGCCTTTAGCCCAGTGGTTCTCAACCTTCCTAATGCCGCGACCCTTTAATACAGTTCCTCATGTTGTGGTGACCCCCAACCATAAAATTATTTTCGTTGCTACTTCATAACTGTAATTTTGCTACTGTTATGAATCGTAATGTAAATATCAGATATGCAGGATGTATTTTCATTGTTACAAATTGAACATAATTAAAGCATAGTGATTAATCACAAAAACAATATGTAATTATATATGTGTTTTCCGATGGTCTTAGGCGACCCCTTTGAAAGGGTCGTTCGACCCCCAAAGGAGTCGCACCCACAGGTTGAGAACCGCTGCTTTAGCCTGTGGTGGATTTGCAGGGAGGGTCTAGGTTTGTCTCCATTTTCTAGGGTAGATGGAAATGGTACTGTTTTTAGAAAAAGAGGGTATGGAGAAGGTTATGAGAGGGAGAGAGTCAGTTTATAAAGTCCATTGTGATGGAGCCTGGAGCCTTGCAAAATAAGCCTAGATGTTGGAGCTTTCAGGAGCTCTGAACTCTCAGATCCTTTGAAAGTGGAGCTCAGCCCAAAACCTCCCTGCAAACAGGAAGCTGGTTTGAGTTAGAACATAAAATAAAAAGCAGCTGATGCCCCTGAATGTTTTTCCCCTCCTCTTCCTCCTCCACTGAGCCAAAGGAAATTGCCCCCCCATCCCCCTTGGATAGCTAGTTGCTCAGAAAGCCGAAAAAGCCAAAACCAACAAATCCTTTGAAAATAGCCAAGTTTTGAGCCTAGGCAAACTCCTGGGTTTCCTGGCCCAGATGTTTGTACACTGCTGAGAATGCTAGGAGGAAAGTGACTGGGGAACACAAAGGTGCCAGGGATCAGAGTCTGAAACCCAGGCCCTGCTGAAAAAGATGGTCTGCAAGAGGGTTTCTCACACTGTAGCTTCCAGCCATTTTGTAGGTCATGAAATCAGTAAAGTGGGCCACGACTAGAATTATTACTATTTAATTTATTATTATTTTTTGTTGTTGTTAATTCCACCAAAGGATATTTTTTCATTGATTTTTAGGGAGAGTGCAAGAGAGAGGGAAAGACAGTGAGAAATAGTGATGTGAGAGAAACACACCGATTGGTTGCCCCTTGCACGAGCCCTGACCAGGGCCCAGGCCGGGGAGGAGCCTGCAACCAAGGTACATGCCCTTGACTGGAATCAAGCTGGGACCCTTTGGTCCACAGGCTGACGTTCTATCCACTGAGCCAAACTGACTAGGGCCAGAATTATTTTTTAATGAAATAGAATACATAGAAAATAGAGTGTTACATTACTTATTACATACAGTTCTGCATGCAATAAGAGTAAGTATTGTTTTGTGAAACTTTTTTTCAGTTTTAGCACATACACACACATACATGTGTCGTATATACTGGGTCATGAGGTAGGATGTGTTTCTTGTTGTGGGTCATGGTCAAAAACCTTTGATAAATACTGGTCTTTAGGCTCTGTGTAACTCACGTCTCCTTCCTGCTTTAAACTGCTAGTGAAAGATCCAAGCTAGTTTCAGAATCAATTCTCTATGGAATTGGATCATCTACCCACAAAACACCTACCCAAATTCCTGTCTGAGGGAAGGGAAGCTGAGAATCAACAGACTCGTGTGGTTCTTTGGGACCAAGCTGAAGCAAAGGGAGGGATTGATGCAAATTTGAATCCAAAAGATTTGTCTGAAATCAGATTAGCTTGAAGAAATTAAGATTGAGCAGCCTTTTATCTCAACTGCACTTGATTTTATGACCATTCCCATCTATGTGGGCAATGTGGCCTCAGGCTTCTGTCTCTCTTTTCTGCAGTAGGCAGTTGGTACAGCAGGAATGTTTCTGGGCACGCCTCCCTCTAGGATAGCCAGAGGCACAGTGTCAGGGTAGGGGGTGGTGCCCTGAACTGAGTGTCCCCCCCATTTCCCTGGGTTATTTTGTGCCCTGTGCTGCCAGTGCCCTGTGCTCAGCCCTTTCAGAAAGGTGGCTGGGTAAGTATGGAAGAAGGCATACATTAAGGTACAACACTATCAAGAATGTGTTGCCCTTAAAAAAAAAGACTGTATTGAAGGTCCATTTCTATATCAGGAAGGACGTTGGTATTAAGGAGAATATAACTACCATGCCTGCCAGTGCTTTGACAAAACCTCAGATATGTGGCCTTCTGGCCAAGTGTCAGTGATTTCATATTGTTGTCAGAGTGACCAATGTATATGTTTGCTGTGGCTGAACCAAGAAAGAAGACATTTGTAGATTTCTACAGAAATTATGATTCCATGAAAGATTTTGAGGATATGAACAAACTAGTATCTTGCAGAGTGCAAAGTGATTTTCAAATGTAAAGAATTTCTTTGGGTTGAATTCCATGGAAGTTTGTCACTGAACTGTGTTCTGAACTATGAAACATGAATATTGGGCATGGAATAGTTTTTCATATATAATTATACCTGATATAATTATATATATTTACATATATATATATATATATATATATGATTTTTTAAAAATTGATTTCAGAGAGGAAGGTAGAGGAAGATAGAAAGATCAATGGCAAGAGAAAAATTATCAATTGGCTGCCTCCTGCATGCTCCTTACTGAGGATTGAGCCTGCAATCTGGACATGTGCCCTGACTAGGAATCGAACCATGACCTCCTGGTTCATAGGTCGATGCTCAACCACTGAGCTATACCAGCCAGGCAGAAATAGTTTTTCTTGATAAACAATTAACAAATTTTAAAAATGTGTTGAGTAGGCTAAAATTAGTATACAAGGTTTGGTGCCTCAGACTGGCCCAAGGACAATTGGCAAGTGTGGTGCTGGTGCTCTAGAACTAGACTGCCTCTCCGTGAGGAGACTGAGAATCCATCCACATCTCCAAGAAGCACAGAAGACTCTTGGGGACCCTTCTGGGAAATAAGTTTTAACTATTATGTCCCAAGATGTGGTTTTTGGCAGTCACAGGGCATTTCTTTCCAACTTAATTTAAACTAAAATAGTCTTTCGAGATAAGAATTTAAACAGGCCCTCTAGGAGTAGTTTGACTTCTCCAGTTGAGACCGTAAGAGAGGAGTGACCCTAAAACTACCCTAATTGGTTCTGGGCTTCCCGTCTCTAGAAACTGGCCTGGACTAGGAGTAGATCACTCTGCCACAGATATGAACACCCATCAAGTGGTTCTGGTTCAGATTGCCCTCCGAGGGCCTCGGAGACTCTCTTAGCAGAGTTCAGTCTAGCTTGTTTACTTGACCACTCAAATCAGAAACCCATTCCTCTGAGCCAACGCCAGTGCAGGGAGTCCAGACAACACTAGAGACTGGACTAGAGTGACAAGCAAGACATTCTGTAGCAAGGGGTAAGGTTCAGTGACAAGCAAGAGGCTTACAGGGTGATCTGAATTTCACATGGCATCATCTGGCAGGAAGATAGTAAACTGTTTGAGGTTAGTTCAGTGTGCGCTCTGGGGGCTGCAGACGTGTGGGGTGACAATAGTAGTGATGAGAGTGATGGTGCATATCTTGTGTGAGCACTTGACACATGTTTCCCTTTCATCTCCGTGGGAGTTGTGGCTTAATGATAATAATTAGAGTACTCCCAGCATCTGTGCTTTGCAAACACAGCATTAAGCCATGTTTCTGCCTCCTGGGCTCATAGTCTGTATGAACTGGCAGACATTTGGGTGGGGGCGGAGTCCTCTGATGAAGGGGAGAACGTGATGGAATGCAAAGATCAGGGATATTATTAGTCCCCTAATTGATACCTAACATTTTTCTGGCCCTTGGTAGATCAGAGTGGCCTTTCTTTCATGCCTGCCAAGTCATGAAGATCAGTGATCTCTCCTGAGTATCATCTACCCAAGAGCCAGTCTGGGGACCTAAGGCTTTATCTTGTAAACGGAGCCTTTATGGATTGGGGGAATGCTTTTTCCGCTGCTGCATGAGCAGAACTTAACCCCTTCATTTTCATTCCCGTGGTATCAACAGATTGAGCCGTGTTAAAAGGCAGTGGTGCACACTGGCTTTTTCCCATGTGATCAGGCGGCCTGGGAGCCTGAAAGAGTCAGTAGCCCATTCTCTTGAAGACAGGGGCATTAGGAAAGTAGTACTACAGGATGGTCCCGAGTACCTTTAATACTTCCTTTCCAACCCCACTCTGTCCATAATACGTCACTTCTCTGTCTTGCTCTTACAGGTGACCTTGGAAAAGGTGCTTGGAATAACAGTGTCCGGAGGCAGAGGACTTGCCTGTGACCCCCGGTCTGGTTTAGTTGCCTACCCAGCTGGGTAAGTACCTTGGAAGAGGGCTTATTGCATGGAGAGTTCCTAGCCATGCTAAACTAGTTGGGATGGACAGGGGTTTTCTGGTGTCTTCTGGGAGATACATCCAGGTGAATGTTCTGGTGCCATTTTTGTAAAGGAGTTATAGCGCCAGGTAAAGGCTCTAGCTTTTTGGCTATCCATTCCCACCCACACATATAGATTGAAATTTTATATTATATACAGCTCCAAATACCATCTTTAATATCTACCTTGTAGTAATTTTTAAAAACAGCTTTATCGAGACATAATATATATATATACCACACAATTCACCTATTTTAAATGCACAACTCAGCCTGGCTGGTGTGGCTCAAATGGTTGAGCATCGTCCCATTCACCAAGAGGTCGCTGATTCTATTCCTGGTTGCAGACTCAATCTCCAGTAGGAGGCCTACAGGAAGCAGCCAATCAATGTTTCTATCTCTTTCTCTCTCACTCTCTAGACAAAAATCAATAAAAGCATATTTTTAAAAATTAAAATACACAATTCATTGGCTTTTAGTATAACCTCAGAGTTATGGAGCCATCATCACAATCAATTCTAGAACACACTCATCACCCTAAAAAGAAACCCCATACTCTTTAGCAGTCACTCTCCATTTCCCCCTAAGATCTCCAGCCTTCAGCAACAACTAATCTATGTTCTATCTATATAGATTTGCCTATTCTGGATATTTCATATAAATGGAATCATACCATACTTGGCCTTATGTGACTTTTTTCATGGTTCATACATGTTGTAACAGGCATCAGAACTTCATTCCTTTCTATGGCCAAATAACCTTCCATTAAAGATAAAGTACCACATTCTATCTCATCAGTTGATGAGCATTTAACCATTGTTTCCACCTTTTGGCTATTATGAAAAATGCTGCTCTGAACATTTGTCTACTCTAGTCACTTTGAGAGATGTCAGTGCTGTTAAAGTAAGAAACATTCAAGCCTGTAAAGAATTTTTGTGAGTTTATTTGAGCCAAACTGTTCACAATTGCCAGGAAGCAGAATCTCAACGTATTGAGATAATGCTCCAGAGAATGATAGTTTTTCACCTATTTTTAGACATTATAACCAAAGGAGGAGATGTAAGTGGGTTACATGAAATCCGTTGGTGATAGATTAGGAGGCAGAGAAAGCAAAGCTGGGAAACATCTGGGGTTGGATAAAAAGAAAAATGATAGACACATGCTTCTTTTACATAGGTGGGTACAGGATAGTTAACTTTCAACAATTAACATGAAAACAATAACATTGAGGGAATCTGTGGCCTGGGCCCTGGTACCATTTGTTGTGTCCTGAGGGGTCTGGAAAAAGGGAAGTTACAAGTTACCCTGACATTCCATAGGTATGTTATCTTAGATGCAAAAAGACAGTAGTCTCAGTAAAGATCAAAACTTGATCTTAATCAGGGAAGATACTGGCCTAGGACATGACTACCCACCATAACTTGCTTTTTAATAAAAGGTTTTAATTTCAAATAATCCTTTGTGGTTTCTTTAGGTCTATGAGTTTGCAAAGCTGCCACGCAAGCCTCCTCTGAGTTAGTCATGTCAGCCTTTGGCCCCTTTTTGTCTACAGTGCCATGGAAGAAAAGTAGGGTTCTGGGCTGTTCTTTCCCTTGCTGCCTTTTCACTCCTCTGCTGCCACAGGCAAGAAGCCCTCAGCCATCATTTCTTTAGGCTTTTGCAAAAGTGTTTCTTTTGGAGGCTTGGGGCCACTCCTGCTTCTGGTTCTGTCAGCCTCTTTTCTTTGCTCCTGGGCACAGGAACAGAAAATGGGAAGTCCACTACTCTCGAGACCTCTCTTGCCCCACCCCCAGATTGGGAATGCCAAGTTCTCCAGTGTGAGTTACATAGTGTGAGTTGCACAGTGTAGGTTTTGTACCAGATATGATTTTTATGTACCAGATATGATTTTCATAGTTTTATTATTCCGTCAAAAAAGCTACCTTATCAAGAACTTATTCTGTGCCAGGCACTTTGTTAAGCATTCTACAGGAGTTATTTTATTTATTGCTCAGAGCAGCCCTGTGAGGTTGGTACTATTATCGTCCTATATTTTAGAAACTAAGCTTCAAAGAGCTTAAGCAGTTCACCAAGGGCACACAGCTAGTGTCTGTATTGGGATTCCAACTCAAGTAGTCTTGACTGTAGAGCTCTTACTTTTTTTTAAATCCTCACTCGAGGACATGCTTATTAATGAGAAAGAGAGAGAGAGAGAGAGGAGAGAGAGAGAGAGAGAGAGAGAGAGAGGGAGAGAGAGAGAGAGAGATATCAATGGATCAATGTGAGAGAGAAACATTAATTGGTTGCCTCCCATATGTGCCCTGACTGGGGATGGAGCCTGCAACCTTTTGGTGTACAGGACTACGCCCCAAACAGCTGAGCGACACTGGCCGGTGCAGCTCTTTTAAAATGGGGGAAGACCACATTTTCTGCTCATTTTTTAAAGCTGCCTACTTACCATTTGAATGAGAAATGCCCATTTTATGGTCATCTCAGTCTATGCCAGGGAGACTTCTGCCCCTGGGTTCTGGGTCAGTGTCTCTCCTGAGTGACCCTCTGACATTTGCTATCTGGTGGGGACGCTGTGGGAGCTACACTGGCTTTATACCCTGCAGAGGCTGAACTGGCTTCCTTCTCGCCCTCTCGAAGCAAGTTGATAAATGACTTCTGTTGCTGGATACCCTGTGCAGCCTGCCTCAGGGGAATTCCGCTCGTGCCTGCCTCTGCCTGGGAAAGCTAGGTTCCTTCTTGTTGGAGGTGGGGCGGGCTGGCTAGGAAAGGCCTGGGCTTCTGCTCAGTGCATGCTGAGCCCTGTGCTCTGCCCTTGGAATTGTGGAGCCCTGCTCCCCCTCTCATCCCCATACACCCCAGGCCTGGTGCCTTTAAGGGTGTGTGCTTCTGTTTAAGGGCAGGCCCCAGCCTGGATCATGTGCCTGCCAGTCATTATCCTTCCAGGCGCTGCATGGAAGATCCCTGCTGTGACCCTGGTAGATTTCCTCAGTGTGCTTGTCTTGGGCCAGCCTTGAGCAGTGCCCCAATCTACTCCCTGACTTTTTGATTTCCTAGAACTTTAAGTACTCTCTTTGCAAGTGGCCCCTTTCTGGTTGTTTAGTTTTGCTCTACGCTGGAGCTCCCTGATGTGCCTCTGGAGCATCTGGGGGCCACCAAGCAGCTTCTTTTCCTCCCTCCCTCCTCTCTTCTCTTCCTATCTGGTGATCCTAACACCCCCACCCCACCCCCACTCTCTTCTTCTGACTGAGCTTGTTCTAGGAACAGCTCAGGTATCCTAGAAACAAGAAGAGAAACATACACACACACACACACACACAGATCACACACACAAAAAGAAGAGAAACCAAGCTCAGAAATTTCTCCCAGAGGCCTAGAGGCAATTATCAAACCAAAACAAAGTTTTCTGGAAGGAAATGAAACAGCTCAGGGAGGGTGGAGTAGAGGAGGATGTGTGTCAGGCAGAGGTGGGCTGAAGTCTCTGAGCAGAGACCCGTCAGTTTTAGCGGCTCCAGCATCTCTTCTCCAGAGTTCTCCTTTTCCTGTTGTCTTCCCCACAGGAAGGCTACCCCTCATCTGTCACACTTTAAGCCCCCTGCCCTAGGAAACCAGGCTGGTCCCCAGATAGCCCCTTTGAATACTAGTTTAGTTGAACACCCATAATTGACTTGGGCCCCTTCCTTAGGTGGCTCGGTAGAAGGTTCAGGGGCTTTAGAGCCTACTATAGCCCCTATTGCTACTGTGAAGCCAGGCAGTTTGAAACCGGACACAAACGGGTCCAGGCCGCCTGTCACTACTTGAGCCAAATTAAACTAAGACAAGGTTGAACCATATATGAGCTATTATTCCAATAATGCCGGCAGTATGGAGAGAGCAGCAGGCCATCCTGTAAATTCTGCTGTAACCTCCCCTACTAGCCGACTGATTAGATATGGATAAGGAAGAAAGGCTACATGCAAGGGAGGCAGGAGAAGGGCTGCAAGATCTGTGGCCCCTGTGTCTCCTTCCAGGATTTTGAAGTCAGATAAGAGGGTAGTTAATTCTCTTAATTCTCTAAAAAACAGCTCCTCCCCTTCCTGGAACTGGAGAATGGTCAGCATTCCTGGGGCAAACACCTTGAGGGGGTCAGCGTCCAGGCACAGCAGCCAAATCAAAAACTATCTCATCCTTGGTTTGTTCTCAAAATATATTTTCTTTTTTGAGTAATAGGTCTATCCGGGCTTCGAGGCATCTCTTATTTTTTCACAGCCCTGTTTTTCCCCTTGCAATACAACCTTCAGTTTCCCAGGGTCTGTAAGAAAACCCTATAGTTTATAAGTTTGTAAATAATCATTAAACAACTGTGGTCCTATGCTTGTGGAGTGCCCTTCCCCCTATCAAGTTCTGAGAAAGGGTTTCTCTTGTCCCCCAGTGCCAGGGCCTGGCCTGGGTGAATGCTATGAGCCGAGGAGCTACTGGAGTGTGAAGTGTCCTGGAAAGGTGACTGGCCCTATCCTAGCTAGGAGAGGAAACTCAGCTCTCCTGAGAGGCCCTTCAGTTACTTAGTCCGTGTTGGAATTTATGCTGAGATCCCCAGCTTCAAAGCACTGGACCAAATGTGAAGCCACAGAATTTGCTTCTGAACTGTGTTCTAGTGACATCTGAACTGAAGGAGCATAGAACTACCTTCTTATTCTCTGTGGCAAGCCCTGTGTAGGGGCCATGGAGAGACTGGGTAAACCTGAGAGGAAAGGATGCCTGACTTGGTGCCTTGAGGGATGGGAATTATGCGAATAAGGTATATAGGGTCTTTGTGGGGTTTAGGTTCAAGAAGGGCAAGCAAACAATAAGCATATCTATATATATAAAAACCTAAGTGACCATTATGACCAAACAACCAGTCACTATGACGTGCACTCACCACGAGGGGGCAGACGCTCAACGCAGGAGCTATACCCTGGTGATCAGTGCGCTCCCACAGCCAACCTCTCGCAGCCGGCCAACCTCCCGCTGTCCCTCCCCCCTGCCAGTTGGCCCCAATCAGCCCTGATTGGGACTAGGCGAGACAGGCCCCATCAGACTGATTGCCGGCCAGACCAAGGGACCCCACCCGTGCACAAATTCGTGCATCTGGCCTCTAGTAGACAAATAAATGAGCAAGATAATATCAGAGAGTGATGAGTGTTCCAAGAAAATAAAACTGGGTGATGGAAGAATCAACATGTGAAGATTGACACCAAAGTGTTCCCAGTGGAGGAAACCTCAAGTGCAAAGGTCCCAAGGAAAGGAGGAATACATTCACTTGTCTGAGGAGCTAAGTAGCATGGTGGCTAGACCATAATGATTGAGAGGAGGAGGCTCAGACACTGCCACTTTGACTTGGCTTGTAAATCTTGCAACTCACAGATTCACCTCTTGTTCTAGAAGAAAATATGTTTAGAGTCCACAGAAAGAAGCGTAATGGTAGCTCTGTACTGGTGGCCATGTTATTTACTGGGTTATTACTGTGGATGAAAGGGGCCACATGCTAAGTTATGATGGGTACTCATGGCCTAGCCCTAGGCTGGTATCTTCTCTGACAAGGTCAATCTTACCTTAACTGAGCCTATTGTCTTTTTGCATCTAAGATAGCATACCTGTGAAATGTCAGAGTAACTTGTAACTTCCCTTTTTCCAGACCCTGGACCCCTCTGGGCACAACCAAATACGCTCGCTAGCCTGGGTGCCAGGATGGAGACCACAAATTCCTTCATTGTTATTGTTATCATGTTAATTGTTGACTGTTAACTATCCTGTACCCACCTAAGTAAAAGAAGTATGTGTCTATCATTTTACTTTTTATCCAATTCCAGAGGTTCCCCCTCCTCTACGCTTTGCTTTCTCCTGCCTCCCTAATCTATCACCAGTGGATTTCATGTAACCCAGTTATGTCTCCTCCTTTGAATGTAATGTATAAAACAAGGGGAAAAACCACCGTTCTCCGGAGCATTATCCCAATCCGTTGAGATTTTGCTTCCTGGCAGTTGTCGACAGTTTGACTCAAATAAACTCACCAAATTTTTTTACAGGCTTGAATGTTTTTTACGTTAGAATTATTAAGCCTTTTCTCATGCCTTGGTGGCGGTGGGGTGGGGGTGGGGTTCATAAAGTGTCCCAGAAACAGATGCCTTGGGTCTCATGGCCTAAGTGGGTTACTTATTTGGAAAGCTTTGGAGTCCAGGTATCTAAAGAGGACCACAGCCAAGGATGCACTAGGAAACAGCCTAGACCAGGGGTGGGCAACCTTTTTGTGAGTGCGTGCCAAAACCAGCAAAATCTCTGACTCAAAATTCTTCTGCGTGCCAACCCTAATTTTTTGATATGCACAAGCTACTACTTTCATCCATCAGGCTACTCCTATTACGAGACTTAACAAAATTCATCACTGAGAACAAAGATTCACAAGCATATATGGATGAAACCAAAACAGTGGTTGGATCTAGGAAGGCAGGGAGAGTTAAGGCAGAGGCATTGAAATTGCTCTTCCCCTCGCTCGTCAATCCATGTCTATGGTCTTTAAGATAATTTAAAGAGCATCTGGGGGCCACCATGCAGCTCCTTTTCCTCCCTCCCTTCTCTCTTCTCTTCCTATCTGATGATCCTAACACCCCCACCCAACCCCACTCTCTTCTTCTGACTGAGCTTGTTCTAGGAACAGCTCAGGTATCCTAGAAACAAGAAGAGAAGCATACACACACACACACACACACACACACACACACACACACAAAGCAAAGAAACTAAGCTCAGAAATTTCTCCCAGAGGCCTAGAGGCAGTTCCCCTGCCTCAGATAATTAGTTATTTATCTAAGATGCACTTACACTGAATTTATCTGAAAAATAAAGAAGTCGATATTAAGGAAAAAATTGTAAATGGAAGGTTATAAGAGAGGGTTTCGCGTGCCAGCGAAAGTTACTGGCGTGCCATGTTTGGCACTCGTGCCAGGGGTTGCCCACCCCTGTCCTAGACTCATTATCTATTAGAATAATTAAAGCTATAAGATTTCCCCTTTGGGGGTGAATCTGGAGGGACAGTTTGTAATTGCACACCTTGATGAGGACCCTAATGAGTCACCGGTGTCCAGGAGGTCCTATATGGGATGCTGTAAGGGTGCCTGCTGACTCCCTGATAGCCCTGTCCTTGTGACCTTCTTCAGTCTCACAACAATTCTTTGAGGTAGATATTATTTCTGTTTACAGATGAGGAAATTGAGGTTCAGAGAAGTTAAGGAATATGCTCAAGATCACACAGTATGCTAGCAGACAGGTCTTTCTGACCACAGTTTTCTTGTTTCCATCATTATGTTGCCCTCAAACATCAGTGTGTCTTAAAAGCCTGAGATATGGAGAATCTGGACCTGCCCTAGGTCCCTAGTTCACAGGCCTGCTACTTAAGAGGTTCCTTGGCAGTCAGGGCTTTGAGAGTTGATAGCTAGAAGCATAAATATTTATTCACTCATTCAGAAATATTTATTGGGTGCCTATCTTCTAGGCCCTGTGGGTGTAACAGTAAATAAAACATAAAAATCACCTTCACAGAGCTGGTAATCTACTGATGAAGTTAACTGTGTAGAGTATTGATGTGTGTTATGGAAAAAGTCTAAGCAATGCGCATTGAAAAGGAATGGGGAATACGGGGCTGTGAAGCTGTAATGTTAAATAGGGCTAGAGAGTGACATTTGAGCGAGGTTTGAGGGACCTTTGGTGTGTGAGAGTCACCTGATTGGTCTGAAAGAAGAAATTGTAAAGCACAGGGTCTCTGCTCGAACCTTCTATGTCTTGCTCCCTGTGTGTGCTGCTGCATTCATTGCTCGTCCCAGGGTTTGTTTGTTTCTGCCTTCTGGAGGATGGAGAGTGGTAGGAGGCAGATCGTGTGGGAATGCTGGGCTCTTTGTGATGGCAGCAGGCCTGGACCTGCCCAGGGGAGGGGGTTGTTGAGGGTTGGCTTTTTCTGATTCAGAGAAGTTCCTGGGCAGAGAGCCCAGCACCTGGTACTGGTGCTCCATGTGACTCCCCGGCTGAGGCCCGAGGGACTGAGGCCTTACTGTCTTTCTGTGGGAGTGAGCAGTCTCCCCACACCTGCACCCTGGGGTTCTGAATTACGGGACTCAGCTGGTTGGGCCAGCTCAGCCCTTGTCATGTTGAGGATTTCAGCCAGCACTGCTGCCAGGGCCTGTGGAGATGACTGCCTGCTCTGTTGGGCTGGGTCAAAGGACTAGGAGGCCAAGGGCCAAATATCATGCAGACTGAGCCCCACCCTCTCTCCCTAGCAGACTGAGGAGCTTGCTCAAAGGTTAAAGAAGACTGAGAAGACACCCACACAGTGTTTTGTTGTTGTTAATCCTCACTCAAGGGTATTTTTTCCATTGATTTTTTTTGTTTGTTTGTTGAGAGAGTGGCAGGGGGAGAGAGAGGGAGAGGAGAGAAGGGAGAGGAGAGAGAGAAACACCGCTTCCCATAACCACACCCCTCAAATCCTTCCCCACTGTTTTCTTTCTCCTTCTCTCCCCATCTCCTAACCTTTCCTGTTCTCCTTTCCTCACTCCTTTCTCCCTTTTCTTTTTAAATGTATTTTTATTGATTCAGAGAGGAAGGGAGAGGGAGAGAGAGAAACATCAATGATGAGAGAGAACCATTGATCGGCTGTCTCTTACATGCCCCGCACTGGGGGTTGAGCCTGTAGCCCTTGACTGGAATCAAACCCGGGACCTTTCAGTCTGCAAGCCAACACTCTATCCACTGAGCAAAACCAGCTAGGGCTCTCCATTTTCTTTTTATGCCAACTTGCAGTCTCCTGCTTCCCTTTCAGAATGCCATGTCAGGAGGAGTTCTATTTATTTATTTATTTTTTTCCCCCTCACCCGAGAATATGGCTTTTTAAAAAATTGTTTTTGAGAGAAACATCATTGTGAGAAGCATCAATCGGTTGGCTCCTGTACACACCTCAACTGGGGATCAAACCCACAACCTAGGTATGTGCCCTGACTTGTAATCAAACCTGCAACCCTTTGGTGTACGGGATGATGCTCCAATCCACTGAGCCGTCCAGCCAGGGCTATTTTTCGTGTTTTTCTTTTTGCGGGGGTGGGGGGGGGGGGAGAATCACATCTTTATTTTCATTAACTTTTAACTAACATTTAGCATTTCCTTTTTTTATTTTTTTCAATTATAGTAGACAGACCTTGTTATATTAGTTTCAGGTGTACATCCCAGTAATTAAACATTATATAACTTACTAAGCGATCATCTCATATCTAATACCATTTCACACCATACATAGTTATTACAATATTATTTACTATATTCCCTATGCTGTACTTTACATCCCTATGACTATTCTGTAAAAACCAATCTGTACTTCTTAATCCCTTCACCTTTTTCACACACACACACACACACACACACCAGGGCTGGGAACCTGTAACCCAGGTACGTGCCCTAGACTGGGAATTGAACCGAGACCCTTTGGTGCACGGGCCGACACTAAACACTGAGCCACACCGGCCAGGGCCCACATCAGTGCTTTTGAGGTCTGTTCTCTTGAGAGGACCTCCACAAGCTGGGCACAGGGGGAACTTTGGATGTCTTCTCCACATTCTGCCCTCACTTCAACATCTGCATTGTTGTCCCCACAGGTGTGATAATGGGTTGTCCTCTTTATTCCTGTTTACAATTTTGGCCTCCCCCTCCCTTCCTCATCTGATATGTTGTGTGTAGGTCTAGGGGGCTGGGGGGGGGGGGCGGTGCAGCTCCTGCACAGTACACATGTAGGTGTACATGTGGGAGGCCTCACCTCTCTTTGGAGCACAAATGCTTGACACGTGTAGATCCAAGCCTGTGAACCAGCTATACGTCCATGACTTGTATGGCCCAAATCGTGTACTCTTTCTTCCTGTACCCCTTCCTGGGCTATGTGTGAGGATTGTGGGAAGGTCTGTGTCCCAGCTGCCCTTTCTGAGTATGGCCAGAGACGGTACTGGTGTTTAAGGACCCCTTTCACCCTCATAGGGCTGCAGAGATAGGCCCTTGTGGGCAAGGAAAGGAAGCAAGAAGAACAGATTGCAGAAGAAAACAGTCACTTGCCCTCTGTGGCAAGCGGACCCTCTCTGCTGGGTGACTGGAATTCCCAGGTGGCCTGGGAGCTCCTTGGGGAGCTGTGGTTTGGTGCTTAGTCTGTTGTCTAACTCATCTCCCCAGGTGTGTGGTCGTGCTATTCAACCCCCGGAAACACAAACAGCACCACATCCTCAACAGTTCCAGGTAAATGGTCTGGGCCCTCAGAGAGCAGCCCCTCTTCCTGTGGACTGGGATGAGGGCACCGCCTGGGGTCTCTGCGACTCTTGGGACTGGGACCTGGTTGGGCCCCAAGGCCACAGAGGGGCATGCCACATGTGCCATTGATGTCTGCCAGTCTTGCCTTTTGAGGGAACTGTGAGGGAGCAAGGCTTAGGCCAGGCTGCCAGTGGCCCTGAGCCTGCCTCATCTCTTGCAGGAAAACCATCACTGCTCTTGCCTTCTCCCCTGATGGCAAGTACTTGGTCACTGGAGAGGTGAGTGAGGAGAAGGGGCTACAGTTCTGTGAAGTGGGTGGGTGGTCTGCCCTCAGCCGAGAGCTACAATTCTAGGCCTAGTTAGGGCTGCTGCCACTTTGGCTTCCAAAACAGAAGCCAAATCCTGGTGTTTGCTACACCTTAAAACAGTGGTTCTTAAGCGTCAGTGTGCATCAGAATCACCTGGAGGGCTTGTTAAAATGCACAGTGGTAGGCCTAACCCCAGTTTTTGATTCTGTAAGTTTGGAATGGGGCTCCAAAATTTGTATTTCTAACAAGTTCCCACATGCTGATCCTGCTGGTTTGGGAAGCACTTTCAAAACCACTGCCTTCAAATATTCCTTGTCCCCAGCGGCCCCCTGCTGGGCACATGAGAAATACCTCTTCCCACGGACACAATGGGGCAGAAATAGGCATGAACAGAACAGTAGTAGTTCTCAACCCTGGCTGCCCATAGAATCACTCAAGGAGCTTTGAACGAATACAGAGCTGTAGACCCTCACCCGGAGATATTGAACGTAATCTGGGGCCATTTTCTCCCTGATACTTACTGTTGTCCCGAGACATTTGTTGTTTCCTCTCTACCTTTGCCCTGTACAGCACTCTGCTCTTGACTCTTGGCAGAGGTCATTAGAGAAGATTGTATCCAGTAGCTGAGGAGGCGAGGGCCCCCACTTTGAAAGGCTAGTGGGGTCTTTATGCTTCTGGCCCTCACTTCCAGTTCTCGCCTCCCTGCAGAGTGGGCACATGCCAGCGGTGCGGGTTTGGGACGTGGCTGAGCGAAGCCAGGTGGCAGAGCTGCAGGAGCATAAGTACGGTGTGGCTTGCGTGGCCTTTTCCCCTAGCGCCAAGTACATTGTCTCCGTGGGCTACCAACATGACATGATCGTCAACGTCTGGGCCTGGAAGGTGAGTGGGCTGGGTGGGCTGGGCTGGCAGCCTCATGAGGGTTCCAGGGCCCGTTGGAGAGCCAGGAAGATACTGACCAGAGTCCTTTCATTCTACTCTGCTAATCTCAGTCTCATTCTAGAAAATGGTCTGAAGCAGGAAAGAGCAACTATAGCCAATCGTGTTGGTAGAAAGGGGCTAGCTTCATGCCTTTGAGGACCTCCATAGGAAATGAATCTCTTCAACTCCTCTGAAAAGGGATTCTTTATCCTCCCCCTTTTTTTTCAGACCAATAAACCATGAAAAGAAAGATCTTTTCTTTTTTTCAAAGCTCCAAGAGGCAGGACCTTGATTCTCCCTTTGGCTTTCCCTCCAGAAAAACATTGTGGTAGCCTCTAATAAGGTGTCCAGCCGGGTGACAGCAGTGTCCTTCTCTGAAGATTGCAGCTACTTTGTCACTGCAGGGAACCGACACATCAAATTCTGGTACCTTGATGACAGTAAGACCTCAAAGGTGAGATGCTGAGGCTGGAAGTAGCCAGCAGGGTCAGGGCCTGCTCAGCCCACCCCAGGAGACCCTGCTCCATTGGGGCCCTTCGCTGTTTGCTCGGCAGCTGTACAGAAGTTCTGGATGAGCTAGATGCTCTCAGGACCACGGGGTAGTCTCAAAGAGCAAGGGGGCCTAGTTTCTAGGGGCAGGCTCTGGGGGTAGGTGGGTGGGCAACAGTGATATGTCTCCACAGGTGAATGCCACTGTGCCCCTATTGGGCCGCTCAGGGCTGCTGGGGGAGCTACGGAACAACCTGTTCACCGATGTGGCCTGTGGCCGAGGGAAGAAAGCAGACAGTACCTTCTGCATCACATCCTCAGGGCTACTGTGCGAGTTCAGTGACCGGAGGCTTTTGGATAAGTGGGTGGAGCTGAGAGTAAGTACCCCTGGCCCAGTTGGTTGGGGCTGTGCATGTAATGGCTCAGGTGAGAATTGATACCTGTGGCTTATACCAGTGGCTGAGCCCTCGTGCATGCAGGAGGGGACCCCAGGAGAGAGAAGCTCCTCCCAGTTTCAGCCTATGGAGATCTGTATAACTGCCTCCTCTCTGCTCTCTTTCTGTCTGTCTTTCCCCTGCTTTCCTCTTCTGCTCAGAACACAGACAGCTTCACAGTAAGTGATGCCTAGACTCTCCTGTCTTTCTCGTGCTATTTCCTTTTCTTTGCTGGGCTTTTCCTACTTTGTTTTCTTTGCCAAAATGTCCAGTATCTTAGGAGGGTCCTTGACTCCCATCCCCCAAAGGGCACATGACTGTGGGCCCTCTGGCCACCTGCTGCTGGAGGGAAGGGCACCTCTAGATAACAGCTGATGGGCTCAGGCCAGAGCAGCTGGGCTGCTTTTCCTTTGCCGGTGCCTTGGTTAGTCTCTCCTCTTGGCAGGTGATTGTTGAGGAGGGGTTGGCAGGTGGCCTCTCCTGACCTGAGCCCCTCTGCCTGCAGACCACCGTGGCCTACTGCATCTCTGTGAGCCAAGACTACATCTTTTGTGGCTGTGCTGATGGCACCGTGCGCCTCTTCAACCCCTCTAACCTGCACTTTCTCAGCACCCTGCCCCGGCCCCATGCCTTGGGGACAGACATTGCCAGTGTCACTGAGGCCAGGTGAGCTCTGTGGGCCCCCTGCGTTCATTCACAGCCTCATGCTGTGCTCAGCCTTTAGGGAACAGGTGAAGAGTATCCATGCCCCTAGGATAACCAGAAAATACCTCTGTAGACAAACCAATTTGGGTTTATTGGTACTTGTTGCAACCAAGGAGAAATGGGGAGTATCTCAGTAAGTGGGGGCTGTTTTAAGCGTAGGGGTATTGTAAGATTTGAGATATATGTGAGGTGATTTTAGAAAGGTTCAGAGGTTGAAATTTTGCTCTGGTTGGATGCTGTCAGGAAGTGGGGGCAATTCTACAATTAGGCATCCTAATAATTTTTACCTTATGAAGTGGGACTAAAGCTATAATTGGTAAAGCAGCAGCAGTCAATCCTGATAGACAGGAAAGGGTGGTGTTTGGTTATTTTGTGGTTTGCCCAGTGATCTTGTTCTTATCTCTGTCAGACACAATGGCAGTAATCTTGTTTTATTTTGCTCTGCCATGGCCATAGAGTGGCCCTGTCTGACGTTGGTGTTCTGTGACATTGTGTTCATTGGGAGAACACCACGGCCCCGTAGCTAGTGCCAGGTCAGCTCCCAGCTGCCGGCTGTCAGGGGCTGCTTTGTCTTTCTTAGGCAGCTGCTTTCAAACCTGCGGGTCTGGAGAGGGCTCCCATGCCCTGCTCCTTCCGTCATGGGTTAGCTTCTGTTTTCATTCCTTTCAGTCCTTCATTTTATCAGCTCCTCACTCACCAGTTTGCTTATCCTCTTCCCACAGTCGCCTCTTCTCTGGAGTGGCCAATGCCAGGTATCCAGACACCATTGCCTTGACCTTTGATCCCACTAATCAGTGGCTATCTTGTGTATACAACGACCACAGCATTTATGTTTGGGATGTAAGGGACCCCAAGAAAGTGGGCAAGGTGTACTCGGCTCTGTATCATTCCTCCTGCGTCTGGAGTGTAGAGGTACGTGGGCTGGGATGGCTTGAGACAGGCCAGGTTTGCTGGGATGCCATTGTGAAGACGGGAAAGTGGGATCCCCAAGTATAACGTTATGCTCCCACTGCCTCCTTGTTTCTCTAGCAGCATCCCTGTACCTCCACCTTTCTTCAGATGTGTCCTGATGATTGAGCTTGCATTTTATGCTTCTGTATCTTAGGCTTCTTCCAATGTGGCCCTGTCCATTCTTAGCTTTGTCTTGTTCAAGGCTCAGTGATTTTGGACAAATTAATGAACTTGACTGAACTTGTTTCCTCAACTGTAAAATGATGTACCTGATTCACCTAATTGTTCTGAGAAGTAAATGAAATAATGTTAAGTGGGAGACATAGAAGAGTCCCTGGCATATAGTAGGTGCTTGGTTAATGTGCTTTCCCTTAGTGAACATCTAATAATTATGGCTTGCTTACTATGTGACAGACACTAGGCTAAGTCTTGGCCAGTGAGATTATCCCTTTAATGAGATTATTCCTTTAATCTCATTCCCTTTTCCCTGGGCGAAGGACTGCTCCCTACCTGGAGACCTGACTTGGTTCCCTCTGCCCCTTCAGGTCTACCCAGAAGTGAAGGACAGTAACCAAGCCTGCCTCCCCCCCAGTTCCTTCATCACCTGTTCCTCAGACAACACCATCCGCCTGTGGAACACAGAGAGCTCCGGGGTGCATGGCTCCACCCTGCACCGAAATATCCTCAGCAATGTGAGCCCTGAGGCCTTAGGGCCCCCACTCTCTACTTAGTATTCCCATCCCCTCAGCCTTCATGCCTTCTCAGGAATGGGGTCCCCAGACCTTGATCTTCCAACTCTGATTTGACTGGGCTTTTTGAGCCAAAGGCTTATCTTGTCCAGCAGTCCTCTTCCCTTGCAATTATACTGGGTCAGACCTGCCTTACCCACTTCTCTGCATCTGCTCCACCAGGACCTCATTAAGATCATCTATGTGGATGGGAACACTCAGGCCCTGCTGGACACTGAGCTGCCTGGAGGAGACAAAGCTGATGGGTCCCTGATGGATCCCCGTGTGGGCATCCGTTCTGTGTGTATCAGCCCCAATGGACAGCATCTAGCTTCGGGGGACCGTATGGGCACGCTCAGGTAATGCCAGGCCTGGAGTGGATACTGACTGTGTCTCATGGTGCAGGCTGGAGGAGTTAGGTCCCCAAGGACAGAAAAGTTTGGTTCAAAAAGATTGGGGAAGATATTTATATACAGGGGAAAGATAACTTTACAATGAAGAAACACAGCAGAAACCATCCTCAAACAAACGATCAAACTTAATATCTTCATGTCAACATCATGAAGCCCATAATATGATATAGTAATAAGGACATAGCATTGTTTCTGTGTTATTCTTGCCAAAAATGCATACACTCATTCCAATCATGAGAAAACATCAGACAAACTCGAAGTGAGGTACATGTGGCAGAGTACCTATATTGATCTCTTCAAAAGCGTCGGGGTCATGAAAGGTGAGGGAAGACTGAAGAACTATTCAAGACTGCAAGAGACTAAAGAGAAATAACAACTAATGCAAATTGGATAGGATCCTGGATTCAGAAAAAGAACATTGTGGAAAAACTGGTGAAATCCAAATAAAGCGTTTTATTATTAGTATTGTATGAATGTAAATTTCCTGGCTCTGGTCATTGAACTGTTGTTATGTAAGATGTGTACATTTGGGAAAGCTGGGTAAAGGAAATATGGAAACTCTTCTGTACTCATTACAACCTTCCTCTAAGCCTAAAAAAAAAAATAGTAAATGTTGGAAAAGATTGGGAGAGAGGTCATAGCAGAGAAAGCAGCATGAATCTCTCTTCCTGAAGCCTGGCAATGACCTCTGCCATCCTCTCCTCATTTCTGCAGGGTGCACGAGCTGCAGTCCCTTAGTGAGATGCTGAAGGTGGAGGCCCATGACTCGGAAATTCTCTGCCTGGAGTACTCTAAGCCAGACACAGGTCAGGAGGATACCTGGTCCCTAGCCCAGAATGGCACAGAGCTCCTCCATCCTGCTAGTGCCACTTACCTCTGTCCTGGCTCTTGGATGTGAGACTGAAAGTCCTTTGAATCATTTGGTGTCTTTGCAGGTTTAGAGGAGGACAGCTCCATCCCTGCTCCATGGGGCTCAGTTACTGCAGGCCTCTTTGCCTGGCTCAGGTAGGGGCCTGCTCTGGGCACTTGTGGGCTGATGAGTTCTTCTAACCCCAGGTCTGAAGCTGCTAGCGTCAGCGAGCCGGGACAGGCTGATCCATGTGCTGGATGCTGGACGGGAGTATAGCCTACAGCAGACATTGGACGAGCACTCGTCCTCCATCACTGCTGTCAAGTTTGCAGGTGGGGGCAGGGTAATTGAGACACATTCTGCCACCTACCACCAACATCATCCTTACCCCTCTCCTCACTGCCACCTGCCTTCCGCCGCTGTGAGAAGGGTGTGCCTGTCATGGGGAATGTTGGACAGCTGCTGGGAGGCCTGGGGCTGGATGGGAAGGCAGGTGGAATGTAAACTCTTAGTCCGGGGGGTCCTGAGCCAGCCAGGTTGGCTGAGGATAGGGGTAAAGGAAAGCCCAGGTTTGGAGGTAAGCATCCTGATGTAATTGGTTGTCCCATTCATGTAGAGTAGCTCAACAGCGGGGAAGGAAGGGAGAAAGGCAGAGGAAAAGCTGGCCCCACGTGGTGAGAGCAGTGGGAATAACTAGGCCTCTCTCTTCCATAGCCAGCGATGGGCAAGTCCGCATGATCAGCTGTGGAGCAGACAAGAGCATCTACTTCCGCACTGCACAGAAGGTGAGGGGATGGGGTTTCCTTAAATGGCGCAGCGAGAGGTGCTGGGGGTCTCTGCCATTCCCGTACCTGAGGTTATGACAGGTGAAGAGAGAAAGCAGGGCTCTCTGGGCCTGGTGAGACATGGGGCTTGGGGTCTGTCCATATGCTCCACCCCTGCAGTCTGGAGATGGAGTCCAGTTCACACGGACACACCACGTGGTACGGAAGACGACCCTCTATGACATGGATGTGGAGCCCAGCTGGAAGTACACGGCTATTGGCTGCCAGGACCGAAATATTCGGTGGGCATCTTTTTTTCAGACCATCTGACCACATTCCTTGATGCCCAAGGGGGTCAGCTCTAGGCACCTCAGTCCCCATGTCTACCTTTTTGTCCAGGACTTTGTGACCTCTTGAGCCCATGTAATGAGTACTTCGCCTCACCCAAGAGGTGGTAGTCCCTTTGGTGTAGGGGAGTGGCTCCTATAGAGAATGTGGGAGTGAATTCTGGCATTTCTGCCACCCAAGTGTGCTGGATCGTGACCTCTTCCTCATGTGAATGAGAGTGTGTTTCTTTACAGGATCTTTAACATCAGCAGTGGGAAGCAGAAGAAGCTGTTTAAAGGGTCACAGGGTGAGGATGGCACTCTGATTAAGGTAAGGGCCAGTAGATGGGCTCTGGGCCAGAGAACAGGAGGATGGGATGCTAGGTGGAGGCGGTCCGGTGCTTCCCATCTCCTCCCAGCTGTGCGTCCCACTCCTCAGGTGCAGACGGACCCCTCAGGGATCTACATTGCCACCAGCTGTTCTGACAAGAACCTCTCCATTTTTGACTTCGCCTCAGGCGAGTGTGTGGCCACCATGTTTGGCCACTCAGGTGAGTGTAGCCCCAATACTCTACCGCTGGAACTTTATTCTTCCTTTAGTTTTTGGGGACCTATCAGAGCTGCCTGCCCCTCCCTTCCAAACAACCCCCGACCTCCACTGTTGGAATAGGAGCTTGGCTGGGACTTCAGGGGCTCATAGGCCATATTCTTTGTTCTCCACAGAGATTGTCACTGGCATGAAATTTAGTAATGACTGCAAACATCTCATCTCTGTGTCGGGGGACAGGTGAGCAGAAGCCACAGCACACCCTCCCCTCCCCTCTTCGTCTCATGATGTCTCTGGGAAGTAGGGCTGAAAGGGGTATTTCTTGGCTGGACCTGACCCGCACTACAGGGTGGCTCTGGTCTCCTTGTCAGCCCATGGAGAAGGGGAACCAATGGTGTTGCTGCCCCCAGAGTTTTACCCTCCCCCTCCCTCACACAAGTCTGTGGCTCTACCCAGCTGCATATTTGTGTGGCGCCTGAGCTCTGAGATGACCATCAGCATGAGGCAGCGTCTTGCTGAGCTGCGCCAGCGGCAGCGAGGGGTCAAGCAGCAAGGACCATCCTCTCCCCAAAGGACGGCTGGACCCAGTCGGTGAGAACAGAGTATGGGATATGGGCCAGCAGTGGGTGGGTGTCCATGTTGCTTGCTGTCATCTTACTGCTCCTCCTCTTTGCTCTGCACCTGCCATTCAGCAACTCTGTATCCCCCAATACCTGTTTCTCACATGAAGACCTATGACATTGTTCTCTTTCCCCATCACCTTCCTTGTCTTGGACTCAGGCACGAGGCCCCATCGATGCTCTCTTCTGGACCAGCTCTCTCATCAGATAGTGACAAGGAGGGAGAAGATGAGTGCACTGAAGAAGAAGAGCTTCCAGCTCTGCCCATCCTTGCCAAGGGCACCAAGAAAGAACCAGGTCTGTGGAAGTCTGGATGGGGCTGGACAGGCACCAGAGGGTATAGTGGTTGGATATACCCTTTCTGAGACTGGGGGGTAAGAGCGATGTGAGCCGAGGAAACCGGAGCATCACTGTGGCCACATCGGGTATGGACTGGTATGGGGCCAGGGCTCTGGGGTGGGTGGGCAGGAGACATTCTCCGACTGCCTGTCTCTGTCTAGCCTTGGTGCCCAGCCCAGCCCTGCCCCGAAGCCTGTCCCACTGGGAAATGAGTCGGGTGAGTCACCATTGTTAAAATGCCCTTCCAAGGTTACAGAGGTGAAGGAAGGTGAAAGCAGGGCTTCTGGGCTTGGCAAGGCCGTGGGGTGTGGGGTCTTCCCACATGCTCCACCCTTTGTGTCCAAGGAAGAACCTTGTGGGAGGAGTTTGGGCGGCTAGGCTGGTCCCTGGTTGGGGATGATGAAGCTCAGGCTTTGCCTTCCTGTAGGCCAGGTGAGGGGCCTGCAAGGATTAGTCTCTGCTGGGGACGCACTCCACTTGTTCAGCTGCCTGGGGGCCTGGGGTAAATGTGAACAAAGAACAGGTGGAGGTGGGGAGTAGAAACGGGGTTTCTGAGCCAAATGGTTAGAAGTAAAGTTCAAGAAAATCAAAGATCCAAAGAGCAGAAATGTGGAGAAACTATAGCTCTAAAGATCCTAGGTTAGGAGGTAAGTTCAAAACTTCCAGGTAGTTGGTGTACCCGGGGGGCGGGGGTTGGGGGAGGGGGAATACAGGCTTTCAGAGCAAGCCCCAAGGCAGCTCAGTCTTCACTTGTCCATGTCGGGATTGCAAGCACCAGCACCTTTCATTGTCCCACAGCAGTTACCTGGGATGAGGGTGTGGTGTCCCTGGTGCGTTGTGACCAGGCCAAGTGTCTCAAGGCTGGGCTGTTGGTTTGTTCTTGGTGCTATGGACTTGGGGTCCTTGTTGGGGCTGTTTTCAGAGTAGGGGACTTCTAGAGACCCCTAGCTTTGAGGTGTCCACAATACCAGGTGAAGACTGAGACTAGAAGGTCCTCTAAGACAGGACATAGAGTGAAGCTAAGAGTGTGAACTCTGGAGCCAGATACCTGAGTTATAACCTATAGGCAGGCCACTTACTGTCTGTGGGAATTGGGCAAGTTACTTAAGCCTGCTGTGCTTCAGTTTTCCCATCTGTAAATAATGGGGAGAATATTAGTACCTACTTCATTAGATGGTTGTGAGGTTTGAATGAGCTAATACAAGAAAAGTGGCTGGCACACAGTATGTGATATATGAATGTTTGCTAAAAACGCTTGTGTGATTGGCTTGTTACCGTTACATCTCTCACACTCTTGCCCCACACCAGGCACAAGAGACAGTGGAGTTCCTGGGTCCAGTTCCTGCAGCCAACCAAGGACCCAGAAGAAGGGGGCGCTGGGCTCAGTCAGGTGTGGAGCTGAGTGTTCGCTCCATGCTGGACCTGCGGCAGCTGGAGACACTAGCTCCAAGCTCTAGGGGTCCTAGCAGGGACTCTCTGGCCATGACCTCATCTGGTTCTGGGAAGCATGGTCAGCAGCCCCCTGAGACCTTACAGGTGAGCCAGTTTCTCCTAGTTCCCTGGAGATCTCCAAGCAGCCTTAGCCAACAGCTGGAGTCGAGCACTGGTCCAGTTATGCTCGCTTTGCCCCTGTGGCGCATGGGTAACCCAAACTGCAAATTCAGGGTGGGGCTGGCCAGGCTGTGTGATGGACTTGGGCAGGGTTCCTTGGGAGGCTGATGATACTAAGTGGTGGCTGGAGGTCTGCAATCAGAGTGCTAGTATAGTTCTAGAACACGAGCTGGAGCCCAGCCTGGCTTCCTAGTGTCTGTCCTGAGTTGGAGTACCCAGCTTTTCCCAGAGTTGGCGCCCACCAAAACCTTGCCCACTCCTCCTCTTTCCCAGAGCATCTGTCCTATCAGCAACCCCAGTCATACCCCTTCGTGTGTTTCCAGAATGAAAAGTCCCCTCAGCCTCACGCTTCCCAGCCCTGTTCCTGTCCCCACATTATCCGGTTGTTGTCCCAAGAGGAAGGGGTCTTTCCCCAGGATCTGGAGCCTACACCCATCGAAGATGGTATTGTCTACCCGGAGCCAAGTGACAGCCCCACCTTGGATACCAGGCAAGGGTTCTGCCACCACCAGGCCCCTGGGGACATGCAGCCCACTGTCTTCCCTTCCCTTTGAGTGTTCTTTAATGAGCAGAGGGCTGGCCCCAGGGTCCTTGGGGCTTGCCTACCATGTCACCACTTCCTCAGCCTCAGTCCTGTCACAGGTGGGGGAGAAGGAAGGCAGAAGTTTAGGGGGGCTGCTGCTTACCCCTGCTCACTGCCTCCCCCACTGCTGGCCTTCCTGGCAGTGAGTTCCAGGTGCAGGCCCCAGCTCGAGGGACCCTGGGACGAGTGTACCCAGGCAACAGGGGCTCAGAGAAGCACAGCCCTGACAGCGCCTGCTCTGTGGACTATAGCAGCAGCCGCCTTTCCAGCCCTGAGCACCCTAATGAAGGTGAGGCTGCAGCCTTGAGGGAGGCCCAGACCAGGCAGGTCAGTGGGCTGAGGTGGGCGTGGAGGCTCTGGTGGCAGACGGGTACAGCGTGGTGCTTTTCTCCCCTCCTCCCCTTCTAGACTCTGAAAGCACGGAGCCCCTGAGTGTGGATGGCATTTCCTCAGACCTTGAAGAGCCAGCTGAGGGTGATGAGGAAGAGGAGGAAGAGGAGGGAGGCACTGGTCCCTATGAGCTGCAGGAAGGCAGCCCCCGTACCCCGGACCAGGAGCAGTTTCTAAAACAGCACTTTGAGACTCTGGCCAATGGGGCGGCTCCAGGTGTGGTCACAGGGCCAGTGTAGGGCCTCTGCAGTCAGCCCTGCTCCCCTCTGCCTGGCTGAGAGGGAAGGTCCAAGGGCAGGCCATGCCCTGGGGTTGCCTTCTTCAGGGGGTAGAATCTGGGGCAAGGGTTTGCTTCAGTTCATGATTTCTGTCACCCTGGCAGGGGGCCCAGTCCGGGTACCAGAGAGGACAGAGTCTCAGAGCATCTCTTCACGATTCCTTTTGCAAGTGCTGACGCCCCCACTCAGGTACTCCCACAGCAGCTCTCACTCTGCCCCAGGAGCTCGCTCTCCGGCCCTCTCAGTGCTTCCAGTAGGGCCAGTTCTGCCCCTGGGGCAGCATGGAGCCCTCCTCTCTCTAAGGCTTCCCCTACCCACCAGTTTTAGGACAACTGCCTTGGCTGGCTTTGTGCCCGCCTGCCCTCTCCTCGCGTCCCCTAGTGCTGTGAGAGTGTCTCCCCATCTTCCTCCTCCGGTCCTTCTTCCATGTTTCCTCCCTGCAGGGAACCGTCCCCATCTTCCTCAAGCCTGCCACTGACGTTGAAGCCAGTCCAGGTGCCGCAGGCTTCTGGTGAGCAGCTGAGAGGCAATGGTGCTAATCCTCCAGGAGCACCCCCAGAGGTGGAGCCCTCCCCTAGAAACCCTGGTCCCCAGCAGGCAGCCCCTGTGCTGTTGCCACGACGCCGTGTCAATGCGGACAGCAGCTGGATCTCCAAGAGCATGGCCACAGCCAGCCCCTGTGATGGACTCCAGAAAGCCCCGTCCATGCAGAGCCTGGCGCCACAGGGTGAGGGGCCTGGTGGGCTCAGCGCCAGGGTGTGGGGAGTGGAGCATGAGCTGCTAAAGGAAAGCCTGATGCCGCCCTCCGTGCCACTCTGCTTACCACTGGGTGTCCTTGAGTGCAGCGGTCGCCAACCTTTCGGACCTCGCGGACCACTGGTTGGTGACCACTGCTTTAGTGGGTGTGTGCACGGCTCAGCAGGTATTTGAGCCTTGGCATCTGAGACACCTTCCTTACCACCTGACCTGCATATGTTTCTGTCGTCTCTGTAGGTGGGGCTCTTCTGCCAGGCCCATTACTCCTACGGGAGATGGAAGCCCAGGAGGGCCTACGTTCCCTGCCGCAGGCTGATGACCGGCTGTCTCTGTCCCGGCCCCACTCCTACCAGAACCCCACCACCAGTTCCATGGCCAAGATTTCCCGCAGCATCTCTGTCGGGGAGAACCTGGGCCTGGCGGCTGAACCTCAAGCTCCTGCCCCCATCCGGGTCCCACCACTCAGGCAGCTGGCCCTGCCCAGCCGGGCTCACCTGGTCCTGGACATTCCAAAGCCACTTCCTGATCGTCCTACCCTGGCCACCTTCTCACCTGTTACCAAGGGCCGGACCCCTAGTGAGGCAGAACAGCCTGGCTCCCCAGTGGGCCTAGGAAAGGCTCACAGCTTATCTGAGAGACAGGCCTGTTTAGGGGAGGGTACTCCTCCCCGGCCTAGGACAGAGTGCCAGGTTCAGCCTGGGTCCAACGGCCCTTGTGCCCAGCACCTGCCGGTTGGCAGCCTCCTCCAAGACCCCGAGATCTTGCAGCCCCCACCCCCTGAGAAGACTCCCAACCCCATGGAGTGCACCAGGCCAGGGGCAGCCCTAAGCCAGGCCGCAGGTGTGCACAGCTCCCCAGCTTTCATCTCCTGACCCATCCTCTCTCCCCCGTCTCTGTTGGCCGCTCTCTGGCTCCATTCCATTTCTGTGCGTCCAGCCTCTGGCGTTTTTCGTCCTGTCTGCTCCTGTCTCGGTCCATAAGTCACACCCCTGATGGTGAGACACTCCTGCCAACCTTCATGACCTCTCTGACCCACTTGACCTCAGTGCCTTCTGGCCTCTGGGACTGGCCCTTTCCTTTGGACCTTGTTTTCTGTGTGTCGGGAGGGTGTTGGGAAGGAAGAGGCAAGAGGAAGAGACTGAGGGCAAGTGGAGGGGGTATGATGCTGGGGGTAGCCTGTCTTGCTCTGAGCAGCCATGGGTGGGGAGGCCAGAAAGGGCAGGTTTGCTGGGCCTGAGCTGTATCTGTCTCTTCCAGAACCAGTGGTAAGCCTGGAGCAGTGTGAGCAGCTTGTGGCAGAGCTCCAGGGCAGTGTGCGCCAGGCCGTACAGCTCTACCACTTGGTACGTGTTGGGCACCCACCCACGTCAGGAGTGCTAGCTCAGTGTCCGGAATCTAATGCGAAGGCTTTTCCACTGGTGGGGGTGGAGCAATTAAGAACATCCTGGGCGGAGGAGGCGAGGGGGTGAGAGGCCAGGTCAGGCCACTTGAACCAAGCACCTACTGGTTATTTCTGACTAAGAGCTAGTGACTTCCTCATATCAGAAGGCAGGGTAGTGAGCCCACGTGTCTTAGTTTGCTTAGGACCATCCCAGTTTATGCCTCTTGTCGCAATGTAATTATTAATAATATCCCTTTTCATATTTAAAAACTATTTGGCTGCCCTGGACTATTGGCCTTAAAGAGGAGTTACAAAATTTAGATGGTGCCATAATGTGATGTGCTCCTCTTTTTGGGGTCACTTCAGAGTCTGCCTCCATCCCATAGCCTTTGGTCATACTTGCTGATCTTGGAGTGTGGGATTCCCAGTCACACAGCTGGGCATGTAGTCCCTTCTTTGGGGGTGGGCTACCCAGGTGGAGCCCCTCCTTTTCATACATCCATTGACAGATCCCTCCACTGTTCCTCCAACCCACTTCTGGGGTCCTGTTGCAGGTGGCTAGCTGCAAGACACCCTCGGTGGAGCAAAGTCGCATCACCCAGCTCCTCAGACGCACCTTCTCTTCAGTGCGGCAGGAACTAGAGGCCCTGGCCGGGACAGTGCTGCCCAGCCCCAGTGGAAGCCCTGGGGCTGTGGGAGCTGAGCAAACACAGGCCCTACTAGAGCAATACTCAGAGCTGCTGCTTCGAGCTGTGGAGCGTCGCATGGAACGCAGACTCTGACCTCCAGAAGCCTGTTCCAAGTGAATGCTCCCCCTGTTGCAAACTAGCCCCTCTCCACTCACTAAAACCTGTGGGGATGCTTGGAGTGGATAGCAGTGATCAATGCTCAGAGGGGAAGCAGCTTTCCCAGCTGCTCCTCATGGGGCCCCTGTATTTATTAATTTATTTCCCTGACTGTTGCCTCACTTCCTTGGAACTCCTGCCTCCACAACTCCTCCAGTAGCTCACGCAGGGGTTAGGTCTTGGGTCTTTGTCATCTTGGTGCTGTGAGGAGTAGGAGGGTGGCCTGCCCCATCTAGGAAGGGCTGGCCCTCTCTCTTCTTAGAAGCCATTTGAAATTACTGCAGGGATCAGCTCCCTGGGGTGGAGCACACACACAGGGTATTTTGTAGGTAGAGGTGAGAGGTAATGTGGTATTCAATACCCTTCAGCCAATAGCAGAGCCTCTCCTCTACCTCCACTTCCCCTCCCACACCAGCTGCACTCCCCTGGCTGCCAGAGCAGGGTTTATCCATTTTTCTCCAATTCCTGGCAGTTCAGAAAGGCAGAGCCCTCTGGCCCTTCAGGGCATTCCCAGCCATCAAGAATGTATCAAGGCCTAAGCCCCCACATTCCACTCCTATTCCCCCTCCAAGAGGGCCCTAGCATTGTCTTTTTCCCTGTGCCCCCTTTCTGTCTTGGCCAGAACTTGTGGAGCCAGCGGTGGGACATTGCTGCAGGACAGTAAAGCCCTCTGCTAGGCAGAAATGAAGCTCTGGCTCCTTTCCTCGGCCCCTTGGCCTTCCCTATCCTCCAACTCTGGTCCCCAGCAGGCTGCTGGAGCCCAGAAGCCATCTCCCTGCATCCTGAGTGATGCTCATTTAGAAGCCTGTGTTGGAGTTTCCCTCGTGGTTTACAGGGCACTGGCCCACCTTCTAAAGACCTTGGCCACAGATGAAATACACACACACACACACACACACACACACACACACACACACACACACACCTGTTGCATGTTCATTGCTAGAGTACTTGACTGACTCATGTGTGCCTGGTTTCCTCTCATGTCCTACCCGACTTCACCACCCTGGCTCATGGGGAATGCCTATCAAGAAGCACGAAAAGGGGTGGAACACACTAAACCCAAATTCTGGGTTCTTGGTGTCCACAGCCTAGATGATATGAGATGGCCCAAAGGATACTCGGTTTGGGTAGAGGGAGCCTCCTCAAAGGTAGTGCTGGGCACCCAGGGTGCTCTGGATGCTGGAGGTTGAGGGGAGGGAGGCACATGGGGCTGCAGCAGGGGCAAGAGACACATTGGAAAGGTGGTAGGAGGGGCAGGTAAGTGGTAGAGGTGAGGGGAAGGATGAGAATTGGAAGGGCAGTTCAGGGTGAGGGGAAGGAGACAGGGCACAGTGGGCAGGGAGAGTAGGACCAAGTAGTGGAGCAGTTATTGATGTGTTGGGGTGAAGAATGTGTGTCTCGGCCCTACTGCTTCCCCTGCCTCAGGTAAGGCGGGGCAGCTTTACTGTATGTAGCTCCAGGCCACACAAGCCCATTCTCCTATGGACAGGCCTTTGGGCCCTACTGACTCTATAGGCAGAGGCTGAGAATTGGATTCTGAAGGGGGCCCAGCTCTGTTTGGGTCAGCCTGAGTGCACCTGAACAGATGAAGCCTGTTTCACCCCTACTGTTCTCTACTACCACCACCTCTATGGCCAATCTACAGAGAAACCCTGGGCCCAAGAACTCTCACAGCTGAGGGTGGACCCCCTGGTAGGGCTGCAGCTATGCTAGTCGGTTAGAAACACACTTCCACCTGTACCCCAGCCCCAGCTGGCATACCGGCCACAGCCCATCCCGGATAGGGCTCAGGCTGGGCCCTGTGGGCTGGCTGGGTTCTTGGTAATCCTTAGCCAGCCTGTCCCTCACAAGGAGGAAGCAATACTCCAGCTAATGTTGGTGAGAAGGTGGCCGCCCTTTCCTACTACTAGCCCAGCTTTTTGGGGGGCGGGAAGGCGGGGAATCTGTGGCTGGGCCGGCGCCCATCCCCTTCTGCATGTCTGAGGCCACCGGCAGTTGCCGTTCTTGTTCAGATTTGCCCTGACCCAGTTTTGAAAGCCCCTTATTTATAACTTTTATACTTTGTCCAGGCCTTGGCGCTTTCCCCCTCCCCAGGTCTTATGGGCAGGGGCTGTTTTTAACATGTCAGTTTGTATTGATGTATGAACTGGTCAATAAACATTCATTTGCTAACTTTCCGACGCCAGCAAAGTGGGGCAGGCAACAGAAGGCGCTTCTTGCTCGCTGCATGGATAGTGGAATCGGGGGTGCGCTGGGGCGGGGAGAAGGGGAGCTCGATCCAGGCAGCGGCTTCATCTGTGGGGACCCGGCGAAGTCCTGGGAGTGCGGGGAGCTAGAGCCCTGGCGTGGGCCTCGGGGAGGTGGAGTCTTCAGGAGGGGAGGGCGGGGCCTTCAGGAGGGGAGGGCCGGCCTTCATGCGGGGGGCGGGGCCTTCAGGAGGAGAGGCGGGGCCTTCAGGAGGGAGGGCGGGGCTTCGGGGCGGCGGCGTCATGGCGGAGGCGGCTTTGGACGCCGTGCGGAGGGAGTTACGAGAATTCCCGGCGGCGGTAAGGGGTGAGTGGGTTCGCTGAGGCTGTGGTGCCTGGCGTTGACTGCAGGTCAGTCTCAGGGCGTGGGAGGCACGCCGGGCCTGGGTCCCCGAGTCGCGTGGCCCCGGTGCTTCCTGGGCCGCTGACCCCAGGGCGCGCCCTAGTTCTTACCCTCGAGGAGCGCAAAACCTCGTGCACGGAGCTGGTTGATGCCTCCTCTCGGATCACTCTTCTGCCGAACCTCCTCCGCCCGTGTTTGCGCACCCCCGTGGGCTCCTGAGGGACTGGCCGTGCGGGTGCCGTCCTGTGCCCCACAGCCGGCCCGCGCTGATAGCCAGGGGCCCGTTGCCCCCCTCCCCCCCCCCGTTTCCGGTCGCGAAGTCCTCCGGGTGGTGGGACTCTCCCTCCCTGAGCCGCTGCTGGAACTCGATTCAAGAGCGACTCCTCCCAGCGGGGGCGGGCAGAGCTCGGGGCGAATCGGCGGCGGCGGTGCCAGTGACCCCTGGCCTCCGCCGCTTGGTTTTTATTTTTCTCCCTTCTTTTTCCCTCCCTTCCGCTCTCCCCTTTCTATTTTTAAGCGATTTCTCGCCAATGAATGGAACATGGGCACATGACTTAAAAAATAACGGATTTATAATGTAAAGTAAGCTTTCCTCCCATCCTAAGCCCCAGCTTGCATCTTTCCAAAATACTGTTTAGCCCTGGCCGGTGTGGCTCAGTGTTGCTCACTGGTTAGAGCGTCGGCCTGTGCACTGAAGGGTCGTGGGTTCAATTCCGGTCAAGGGCTTGTGCAGGAGGCAACCAATCTATGTGTGTCCCCCCCTCCCCCTCCACTCTAAAAATCTGTGGAAAAAATATACTTGGGTGAAGAGTAACAACAACACAAAAATGCTGTTTGTATCCACACACAAAACTGTATACCTCCCTTTTTATACAAATGATAGCCTGTTAAACATACTCTTCTGGGTATGTATCTTGGAGATCCTTCCATATCCCTGTACCGCAATCTTTTTCACACCTGGGTACTAGTGCTGTAATTTACTTAATCAGCCCACTCTTATTGGACATTTAGGTCATTTCCAATCTATTGTTTCCAGTAGTGCTGCAACGAATACGTTGAGCATTCATTTTGCAGATACAGTCATGTGAGGCTAGGTGATTTTGTTGTTGGGCAAGCATCATAGAGTGCATTTACACACACCTACATATTATAGCCTGCTACTATAATTGTATGTGCTGTACGTACTTTTATGTCACTGCCAGCATCACCACAAACCTTATGGGACCACCGTGGCATTTGCAGTTCATTGTTGATCAAAACATTGTTAAGTGGCTCATGACTGTACTTAAAGCACTTCAGTGTGCCAGGGCCTGTTCAGTGTGTTTAGGATACATGACCGATCTCTGTCCTCATAGAGCTTACAATTCCAAGTGAGGAGACAGACCATGAGTCATAGGCACACTGAGTGAGTAGATTATATAGTAAAGAAACGTGTTACAGGATAAGTGCTATGGGAGAGCGGGGGACAAAGCAGAATGGGTAGACCTCAGTGTATAGGGCTTAAGGGCAGGTTGCAAATTTAAGTCAGATGGTCAGGATGGGCCTCCTTAATAAGGCTACATTTGAGCACAGGCTTGGAGGAGGAGAGAAGAGATTAGGGTAGAGGGCAGGGACAGGCAAATGCCCTGAGGTGGGAGTGTGCCTGGTGTGTTCAAGGAGCAGTGCTGAGGCATTGGGCCTGGAGCAGAGTTTGTGCACATGTGTGAGTGTTATTGGCTAAATTTCTAGCAGAAGAATTTGGCCAAAGGGATTGTTCGGATCCCGTTTGAAATCCCCTCACTTCAAAAACCCAGGAGAAAACAGTGGCCATTCACTAAAGCAGGGGCGGCGAACCTTTGTTCTGCCAAGGGCCACTTGGGTATTTATAACATCATTCTCGGGCCATACAAATTATCAACTGAAAAATTAGCCTGCTGTACCGGGTCAGACATTTAACTCACCCCAAAGCCTTGGCAGGGCCGGAGCACATGATTTTTGTGGCCTTGTACGCCCGCCTTATGCGGCAGGCCGATGTTCCTTACCCCTGCTCTACAGGAAGAACTATTAAATGCTGAGGAAGTAAAACTGAAATAACTACAGAAACTACAAAGGGTTAAAAAAAGAAAAAAGTCCGTTTTCCTGTACTTAAGAAATCCTAGCGAGGACAAGAGGGAGATTTACTGAGCCCCGTATTACCCCCACTCCAGCCCCACCCCAGGGTGACTGCTTTAATGGGCTGACATGACTGGGAAGGCCCTTCGCCAGTTTCTCCCCTCTGCTCCCTTATCTGCTTGGCAGGTTTCATCTTACCCTCTGTCCATGAAGCAAGCACACAGGCCAGCTCTTCCATTTCTGTTTTCCTGGGCCCACCAGGGTCTGTTTTTCCACTCAGTTCCAAGTTTTGATCTAATGACATTCACTTTCCAACTGATTGCAAAGCAAGGCAAAGATGACCCGTGAGATGCGGTTGTGAGAGACAGAGCATGACCCCAGAGGGAAAATGAATGCAGTGGCCGATTGGAGCAGGAGGCGGTAACCCCCCATGGCGGGTTAAGACAGGCTAGACCTCAAGGATGAAAATAACAAAGTAAAGCCCTCTACCCTTTACAAAAGCCAGGAGCAAGGCATTCTAGACTGAGTGGGCAGCAGGAACAAAGTTTGGCGCTGCCTGAGGAGTGTGCGGTAAGGGGCAGGCACCAGGCACAGACGGGAAAGGAGGCTGGGCCTGAATGTGTGACAAGGCAGGCAGTGTTCTGTGAGGAGTAAGAGGTAAGTCATCAGAGGATGTTCTTACTGGGGGTGTGACAAGATGAGATTGTATCTTAGGAAATGACTGGGGCCAGGGTGAGTGATGCTTTGCAAGGAAGTAGAATTAAGCCAAGGAAACAAGTTGGTTCACTGTAGCAACCATCCTGCCAGGAGATGGAGACTTTCATCCAACCACTAAGCAAATATTTGCTGAACACGCACTGTGTGCTCAGAACCACTCTGGTTCCCGGGGAGGCACCAGTGAACAGGACAAGCATCCCTGCCCTCATGGAGCTCACATTCTACCAAGAGAGAGACTAATAAACACTTGGATAAGGGAAATACGTAGTGTGTTAGATGGTGATAAATGATAGAAAAGTACAGGGGCCTGGCTGGTGTGGCTCATTTTGCTGGAGTGTAAGTCCTGTGCTCTGGAAGGTCTCAGGTTTGAGTCCTGGTCCAGGGCACATACGTAGGTTGCAAGTTTGATCCCTGGTTGAGTTCAATCCTTGGTTGGGGTACATATGGGAGGCAAACAATTTATGAACCTCTCTCACATCGATGTTTCTCTCCCTCTCTAAAATCAAGTTTTTTGAAAAAGGAAAATAAAGGAAGGGGTATAAGGGTTATTGGGAGAAGGTTACAGTTTTTTAAAGGGTGGCCTGGTTCACTGCAGCATTATTTACAGTAGCCAAGATCTGGAAACAGCCCAAGTGCCCATCAGTAGATGAGTGAATAAAAAAGTTGTGGGACAGCCCTAACCGGTTTGGCTCAGTGGATAGAGCGTCGGCCTGCGGACTCAAAGGTCCCAGGTTCGATTCTGGTCAAGGGCATGTACCTTGGTTGCAGGCACATCCCCAGTAGGGAGTGTGCAGGAGGCAGCTGATCGATGTTTCTCTCTCATCGATGTTTCTAACTGTCTATCCCTCTCCCTTCCTCTCTGTAAAAAAATCAATAAAAATATATTAAAAGAAAAAAGTCGTGGTACATTTACACAATGGAATACTACGTAGCCGCAAAAAAGGAAATCTTACCTTTTGCAACAGCATGGATGGACCAGGAGATTATTATGCTAAGTGAAATAATCCAGTCAGAGAAAGACAAATAACATATGATCTCGAATGTAGAATCTAATGAACAAAATAAATGGATGAATAAAATAGAAACAGAGGCATAGGTACATGGAACAGACTGATAGCTATTAGAGGGGAGGGGGGTTGGAGGACTGGATGAAAGAAGGTGAAGGGATTAAGAAAAAAACCCCACAGGCACAAGAAAACAAAACAAAACAAAAAAGTCCACATAGTCATAGACAACAGTGTGGTCATAGCCAGTGGGAAAGCGGGGTCGGAGGAGGTAGAGGTGGTCAAAGGGGGAAAGGGGATGGAAAGAGACGTTGCTGGGGGCGATGGGCACACGATGCAGTGTGCGGATGATGCTTTGTTGAGTTATACGCTTGAAACCTGTATGGTTTTGTGAACCAATGTCACCCCAATAAGTAAAAAAGAGGGGGCCATGGAGGGAAGCCTCATTGAGGTGACATTTGAGGACCCAGAGGAGGTTGGTGAATGTGAACACCAGCAGGGCAAAGGAGGAGGGGGTGGTTTGAGAGACATTAGGAGGTAGAATCAATAGGACTCAGAGACAGTCAATAGGATGACAGGAGTGAGGGAGAAGGAGATTTTTATTCAGGTGACCCAGGACCACTACAGACACCTGCCCAGGTGGCACACTGCACAACCTGCCCAGTGCACACGGCACCCTGGGTGTCTGAGGATGGTGATGCTGTTCGCTTTTCCTCCTGTGGTTTTGTGAGGCAGTCAGTCTCTCCATTTAGGTTGTAAGCTCCCTGAGATGATGATTGGCTCATCCCTTGAAACCTCCACATTGGCCAAGCCAAGTACTGAGCACATTCGAGGTGCTCAGTAAGTATCGCTGTTAGAAGGTGCTTTACACAGCCTCAGCCCAGCCCTTAACCTTGGGCCTCAGCTCTACTCATTCTGGAGCTCCCAGTACCACCTCCGTGCTGCCTTTCCTACTGGATGCCAGGAGGTTGGCCACTCCGGAGTGGAAAGCCAAGGGTCCGTGGTACAGGCCAGGCATGGTCCATGGTACAGGCCAGGCATGGTCCATGGTACAGGCCAGGCATGGTCCATGGTACAGGCCAGGCATGGTCCATGGTACAGGCCAGGCATGGTCCATGGTACAGGCCAGGCATGGTCCATGGTACAGGCCAGGCATGGTCCATGGTACAGGCCAGGCATGGTCCATGGTACAGGCCAGGCATGGTCCATGGTACAGGCCAGGCATGGTCCATGGTACAGGCCAGGCATGGTCCATGGTACAGGCCAGGCATGGTCCATGGTACAGGCCAGGCATGGTCCATGGTACAGGCCAGGCATGGTCCATGGTACAGGCCAGGCATGGTCCATGGTACAGGCCAGGCATGGTCCATGGTACAGGCCAGGCATGGTCCATGGTACAGGCCAGGCATGGTCCATGGTACAGGCCAGGCATGGTCCATGGTACAGGCCAGGCATGGTCCATGGTACAGGCCAGGCATGGTCCATGGTACAGGCCAGGCATGGTCCATGGTACAGGCCAGGCATGGTCCATGGTACAGGCCAGGCATGGTCCATGGTACAGGCCAGGCATGGTCCATGGTACAGGCCAGGCATGGTCCATGGTACAGGCCAGGCATGGTCCATGGTACAGGCCAGGCATGGTCCATGGAGGGTTGGGATTAAGGGCTGAACAGTAGTCCTGGCCCTGTCAACTCTTGTGACCCAGAGTGGTGTGTTTGTGAGTACGTCACGCTTTGTCCCTTAAATGTCCCTCCTCTATTTCTGATTGTCCAGGACCCCTTGGTCACCCGTGGGCATTGTCTAGGGACACGGGGTGGCCTACCCGGAGGGCGTCTCTGATGCAGGCGGTGGGGCAGCGGCAGGATGTTACTGGCTTCAGCCCCCGCTCCCCTCTTTCTCTCAGAGCTCAACGTGCCTCTTGCTGTGCCTTACCTGGACCAGCCCCCAACTCCACTCCACTTCTACCGGGACTGGGTCTGCCCCAACAGGCCCTGCATCATCCGCCACGCCCTGCAGCACTGGCCAGCCCTGCAGAAGTGGTCGCTCCCCTACCTCAGGTGGGGGCCGCCCCGGGGGATGTGGGTGGTGCTTTGTGGCATCTGGGCGTGGGCCGAACGTCCGTTCTTCCAGAGCCGCAGCGGGCTCCACGGAGGTGAGTGTGGCGGTGACCCCGGATGGTTACGCGGATGCCGTGCGAGGGGACCGCTTTGTGATGCCCGCCGAGCGCCGCCTGCCCCTGAGCTGCGTGCTGGACGTACTGGAGGGCCGAGCCCAACACCCGGGAGTCCTCTACGTCCAGAAGCAGTGCTCCAACCTCCCCACCGAGCTGCCCCAGCTGTTGTCTGATCTGGAGCCCCACGTGCCCTGGGCCTCCGAGGCGCTGGGTGAGTGGAGATGGGGGACCTGCTTCTTCTCGTCACTGATGACTCGGCCCACACTCTTGGCCCTGCAGGGTCAGGTGCTGTGCACTGAACGCTCAAGTCCCCAGGCCTCAGCTTCACCTCAATGAATGGAAGGTGGCTGCCCCTCGCCAGTGGCCCGCCTCTGCCCTTTCCCTCTGCTCTCTCCCTGTTTCTTCTGGGTCCCTAGAAAGCGTGGCCAAGGCCCACCCACGTCCTGGCCCAGCATTGCTGTAAGGTGGTTACTCCAAGCCTCACCTTCAGGCCCCCCTCCTAACTCTCCCTCTTCCCTCCCACCTGCAGGAAAGATGCCTGATGCTGTGAACTTCTGGCTGGGGGAGGCGGCTGCAGTGACATCGCGTAGGTATCAGGTGGGGAGGAGACCAAGGGTGGAAGGTTGGGCCTTACAGAAGTTAGACTGACTTTCCTCTAAGATTTCTTCTGGGATTCTAGGCTCACACGCAAGAGGGGGTCCCCCTGGCAGCTCAGGTGGGGAAGGTACCCATAGCATTGGGGGTGAGGGCATTGTTTCTTCGTCCCTAGAAAGGTTCGCAAAGGCCATCTAGGTCAGGGGTGAACTCGGGGGAGCCCTGTTTGCTAGAATTCTCCTCAGTGGAGATGAGCCCAGGGCCTGGCAAGTGTCAGTCCCTGGAGGGCAGAGATCAGAAATGCCTGCAACCCACCAGGCACCTTGGCACCCCCTCTCTGCTCTGGCGTGGCGTGCTCTTCTCTTACCCACAAGCTGTCTTGGGGTGCCAGGTGTCCGCATGGTTGTTTGCCCCTCCTGTGCCTGGCCCCTCACATCCCTCCCGGGGCTCCTCTGTGTTGGCAGTGCATAAGGACCACTATGAGAACCTCTACTGTGTGGTCTCGGGAGAGAAACACTTCCTGCTGCATCCGCCCAGTGACCGGCCCTTCATCCCCTGTGGTAAGGGGCTCGGCCTGCGGGGCTCTGGGGCGCACGCAGCCCAAGGTGGAAGGGCCCTGGGCTGGCTAGTGCCCGGGCCTGAGGTGTGGACAGTGTCTCTACTGCACGGGGACTCCTGACCCTGCCCCTGTGCCAGGGAACAAGCAAGTGGCTGTGACCGGCAGGTTGTAGGCCACCTGAGGGTCCCCATACCTTCCCCCCTCTGGTTTCAGAGATGTACACGCCAGCAACCTACCAGCTCACTGAAGAGGGCTCCTTTAAAATGGTGGATGAGGAGGCCATGGAGAAGGTGTGTGTCTTGTTCCTGGGCCCCAGGGAGAGGGAAAGGGTGGGAACCTGGACTCTGAGGAGCAGGCACAAAAGAGCTGGGGTGGTGGCACCTTGCTCTGAAAAACCCCTAAGTCTGGGGCCTGCCAGTGCTGAGCAGGGCAGGGCCCATGGTGTTTACCTTTGGAAAAGATGGAATTAGAGGGCCGGGGGCTTCGAGCCTGTTCCCTGGCATCCACCGTGTCCCCAGGTGCCCTGGATCCCCCTGGACCCGTTGGCTCCAGATCTGGCTCGGTACCCCAGTTACAGCCAGGCCCAGGCCCTTCGCTGCACGGTGCGGGCTGGTGAGATGCTCTACCTGCCGGCCCTGTGGTTCCACCATGTCCGGCAGTCCCATGGCTGCATTGCTGGTGAGGAGGTGGGTCAGGGAGGCTGGAGGTCAGAAGGGGGACCCTTGTGCTCAGGTCTTGTTCTCCCTGCAGTGAATTTCTGGTATGACATGGAGTATGACCTCAAGTACAGTTACTTCCAGCTGCTCGACTCCCTCACGAAGGCCTCGGGCCTTGCCTGATGGAGGCCTGGTGAATGAATATTGCCCATGACAACGTGTGGAAAAGGTGGCGCCTCTCCCGGGCCAGGTCAATTCTAGAGGCAACGTGGAGTCAGAGCGTGCTGGCCCCTGGCCCAGCTCGGCTTGCGACCAGCTGTGCAGGATCTCTGGAGGCGGACCGGAGCAGGAGGTCCCTGCAGTCCGGGCGTGGCTCACCGGTGAGGCAGCAGCCTGCACTGGAGGAGGGGTGAGGCGCCAGGTGCAGCACTGCCTCACCCCCGTGACCCTGGGTGAGTGTGTGCCTCGGAGCATTGGGGACCTGTCTGTGAGACAGATAATGATGGTTCCTACCTCCGGGTGTTGTGAGCACCAGAGATGGTGTCTGTGAGGGCAGCAAGGCTGGCGCAGCGGGAAAGCTCAATAAAAGATGGCTGTGATCTGTGTGTGCCCAGTCTTCCTGGCTCTGTCTCATTCCCCAGCTCCAGGGCAGCTGCTGGGCTGTGGTGCCGAGAGGGGACAGAAGCCCGCCCCTCCTGAGACTTCCTCTGTGGAAGGAGTGGGTCTCGGAGCTCAGACCCCCTCCCCACCAACCGGGCCCTGGAGATGGGAGCCCCCTTTCCCGACTGCCAGCCCAGAGGCCTCATCCCCCAGCACCAGCCCAGGGCTGGGGCGGCCGCTTTGAAGGGCTGTTTCAAAGAACAAACCACGCCCCTGCCAGGTCATGATGGGGCCTGGGGCATTCCTCAGATTGTCCAACCACTTCAGCCGGACTGGGTATTCCTGTCATACTGGCATTGGGAGATTGCAAAAGGCCCTGTCATGGGGGGCACGGCTCTTCCGTTTGCTGCTGCTCTGGGCCCATCCCCTGCTTTCCAGACCTAAGTGGCTCCCGCAGACCCCACCTTCCAGTCTCTTTCTGCTCAGCCTCGGACAGTGAGCTCTCCTGGGGGCCCCCTTTCCAGGTGAGAGCTGGGAGAGCAGGGCGGGTGGGGTGGGCACAGATGCTGATGGCTGGAGAGGATGGGTCTTTGGGGTGTTGAGCCCCCACCACAGGGAGGCCAGTGGTTTCATATGGGTTTAAGATGCTTCATTTCCTGTGCAGGTGGCTGGTCCAGGAAAGAGCGGGGCTTGGGTGGAGCAGAGGCAGTGGGGAGGGACAGGGGAGGAGCTTGGAGCCGGCTGGGGCATCCCTGGCTCTGGATGAAAGAGCTGGCAGTCCTCAGTCCTCCGGCCACTGCCTGGCATACCTGGTTCCCGAGGACTCTCGGCCTCATGGCTCTGGCAAGACAGGTAGGGAACTGGGCTCCCCTCTAGCCCCTGGCCCCCCGAGGCCTGGCGTTTGCTGTCTCAGCAGAGCTGTGGGCTTTTTGGACCAGGGTGGCGAGCAGACGCCAGGGAAGAGGCAGGGCATTGGGATGAGGGACTGTCCTGAGTTCCGCCTGCCCGAGGGAGAGGCTCCAGGCCGAGCTCCCTGGCACCATGGACTTGGGCCCTGGCAACGCAGTCCCGGGGCCCCAGACGGAAGTGGCTGCTCCATTGCTCCTCTGACTCAGTTGCTTGGGGTGGGGGCCCAGGGCTGACACTGCTATTAGGCGAGCTTCCCCGGCCCTTCTCTGGACTCCACCGTCCATCAGGGCCCTCTCTGAGGCAGGGCCCTCTCTGAGGCAGGACGCTCTCCGAGGCAGGACGCTCTCTGAGGCAGGGCTGGAGGCTAAAAGGAAGGGTTGGCAGGCACAGGTTTTCCCTGCGTGGCAACCTGCCAGGGTCACAGGCCAGACCCAGGGTTCTGGGTTTAGAGGGAGCTGCCTGAGGACCATTGTTAGCCGGACCTTGTGGGACCTGAAGGACTTGACCACCTGTGGGCAGTCTGATCTGGTAACTGCTGTCCCCACCTTAGTAGAGCCCATTTCCAGAACTGTGCCCTGGCCAGCGGCGGAGAGTGTGTGTGTATGGGGGCGGGGGGGGGGGGGGTGCAACTCAACCAGGGGGCACAAGGCCTGACAGTCCCTTTCCTGCCCCCTGCCCAAGACCAGCCTGGGCTGCTCATCCAGGGTGAGCTGGGGAAGCGGGTGAAAGGAGACTTAGTGTCAGGACCCGGAAGCGGGTTAGTGTGGGGTTCGAGAGCACAGATCTGGAGCGAGCCTGGTCCGATCCTGGCCCTGAACCTCGGGCAAGTGCCTACTTAGTCTTCCTGTTTCGATTTCCTTGTGGGTTGGTCATCGGGTGGTTGTGTGATTAGACGAGTTCATGTACAAAATGGGTCCAGAGCCGGCCAGAGCATGTGTAAGCATTGGCAGGGGTCGCCAGCAGGTACCAGCCTCTTTCCTCCAGGCCTGTGGCTGGGCAGGGCTGGGCCTTTGGGTCCAGGACTCGGCCCCAGCCTCTCCTGAGGCCCTTGTCTCCTTTGGGTCTCGGCCTGCAGCAGACCTGTCCCTTTCTCTCTCCTCTGCAGGCAAAGGTGCCCGAGACTTGCCTGCTCACCATTCGTGTCCTACAGGCCCATGGCCTGCCCTCCAAGGACCTAGGTGAGTGCTGCCCAGGGCGGGGAACAGGCTGCAGTGGCATTCGAAGTGGGCAGGGGCAGTGCAGAGAGGGGAGCAGGGCTGGGCGTGCAGGGGGGGCCTGGAGAGGGCGCCGAGGGGAGGACTGGAGGGAAGTCCCAGTCGGGGCTCTGCCTCCGCTCTTCTGCCTCCGACCCAGCCCCGTTCCTTGGTCTCCGGGTCGTCCGGGGCTGCCTGCGGGGGAGGGAAGGGCCTGCGGGGGAGGGAAGGGCCTGTGGGGCCGGGCGGGGCCGGGCTCCTGGCCGTCACGGGTGCTCGCGCCTTCTTCCCACAGTGACCCCCCCGGACTGCTACGTGACTCTGTGGCTGCCCACGGCCTCCAGCCAGAGGCTGCAGACACGCACAGTGAGCAACAGCAGAAACCCCATCTGGAATCAGAGCTTTCGCTTCCGCATCCACAGGCAGCTCAAGGTGGGCCTGGAGTCACCCCGGCCCTTCTCACTGTCCCCGTCCACGGCCACTGTCCCCTCCCAGCCCCTCATTTCGCCCCACTCACCTTCCTGCGCACCCTCCTTCCTGCAGCCCCTCCCTCTGTTCCCCTTCCAGAATGTCCTGCAACTGCAAGTCTTGGACCAGGACCTTCTGACCAGCGATGACCCCGTGCTGTCGGTGCTGTTTGACGTGGGGGCGCTGCGGATTGGGGAGTCCCGCCGCGAGCGCTTCCTGGGGAGCCCTCAGGCAAGGCTGCGTCAGGGCCGGGGAGGGCGATGCTGGGGAGGGTGGCTGGTGTGTGGCCTTCTCCTGTAGCTACAGTCCCCTGAGAAGCAGTCCCATCCCAACCCTCTTTCCGGACACCTAAGCGCAGGGCAGCTTTCTTGGGGCGGCCAGAGAGGGTCGGAGCAGCCTGGTGATGGACAGTCACTGTCCACCACGGGTCCCAGCCCCAGCTGGCGTCTGGGTTGGAATCTGCTCTCCCCACCCCCATAACTTCCTCCTTCCCGCCCCTCGCCCCCCAACCCCCTTCACCCTTTCTAACTTGTTTCTTTCTCTGTTCAGGGTGAGCAGCCGCAGCTGGAAGTTGAATTTCGGCTGCAGAGTGTGTGAGTCGGGGGCCATGGGACAGTCCTGGGTGGGCGTGCTTCCTTCGGGAGGGACGGGGTGCAGGCACTAGAGCTGACCCCATCCCTGGGGACATCCAGCGGGAGAGGAGGAATGCCCGGCCTCCTTGGGGGGGCACCTGGGAACCTGGACCCCGCTTAGGGTCGCTGGGGGCTCTTTTCAGGACCGACTGTGCCGAGCGGCTGGTCAGCAATGGCATCCTGGTGGTGAGTCTAGAACCCTCCCTGCAGCCACCTGCTTGTCCTCCTCCCCGAGCTTCAGGCCCACCATGGGGGTCGGGGGCGGAGCTGGATGGGGGTCCCTGGGATTTCAGTTCCTCAGGAGGGTACAACCGCAGGGAGTGCTTGGTGCCTCAGGCCAAGGAAATAAAGGGCTGAGGAGCAAGAACCAGGGTGCTGGGCGGGTGGGAGCCTCTGACAGGCGGTGTTTACGTCGGGGGCTCTCTCATGTCAGGCCCGGGAGGTCTCCCGCTTGCACGTTCGACTGGAGGAGGCTGGGGACCAGAAGGGTGAGTCCCTGACCCCCTGCAAGAGCCCTCAGCCCTTTCTAAGGGGGCCTTGCACTAGATGCCCTCTGCCCTCAGGCGGGAGCAGGGGCTTTCCCCCTTATTCCTCGGGGGGGTGCGGGGGGGGGGGCGTTCCATCTCCAGCCTCATCCTGGGCCAGACGCCCATCTCAGTGCAGGGAGGGAAGCACCCGAGGCTCCGTAGGCAAGACCAGGGCCTCTGTGGGCTCAGGACCTGTTCCCAGCCTTCCTGCTCGTTCCTGTTTCCAGGGTCAGAAGGCAGAGTTCAGCTCGTGGTTCCCGGGTCCTGCGAGGGTCCCCAGGAGGCCTCGGTGGGCACTGCCTCCCGCTTCCACTGCCTGGCCTGCTGGGAGCCGGAGCTGAGCATCCACCTGCAGGTATGTGCCGTGGCTCCGTGAGGCTGCAGAGCCTTTCCCTCCTGCCCTCAGCACCTGCTCCCACAGTCCCGCTGCTCACCTTGAGCCCCCAGCCCCACTGGGGAGGGTCAGGCCACTGGGAAGGGTCAGCCCCACTGGGAAGGGTCAGGCCACTGGGAAGGGTCAGCCCCACTGGGGAGGGTCAGGCCACTGGGAAGGGTCAGTCCCACTGGGAAGGGGCAGGCCCACTGGGAAGGGTCAGGCCCACTGGGAAGGGTCAGGCCACTGGGAAGGGTCAGCCCCACTGGAAAGGGTCAGGCCACTGGGAAGGGTCAGCCCCACTGGGAAGGGTCAGCCCCACTGGGAAGAGTCAGGCCACTGGGAAGGGTCAGGCCCACTGGGAAGGGTCAGGCCCACTGGGAAGAGTCAGGCCCACTGGGAAGAGTCAGGCCACTGGGAAGGGTCAGCCCCACTGGGAAGGGTCAGCCCCACTGGGAAGAGTCAGGCCACTGGGAAGGGTCAGGCCCACTGGGAAGGGTCAGGCCCACTGGGAAGAGTCAGGCCCACTGGGAAGAGTCAGGCCACTGGGAAGGGTCAGCCCCACTGGGAAGGGTCAGCCCCACTGGGAAGGGTCAGGCCACTGGGAAGGGTCAGCCCCACTGGGAAGGGTCAGCCCCACTGGGAAGAGTCAGGCCACTGGGAAGGGTCAGGCCCACTGGGAAGGGTCAGCCCCACTGGGAAGGGTCAGGCCACTGGGAAGGGTCAGGCCCACTGGGAAGAGTGTGAGGCTGACGTTGACCCCGTGGCCCCCTCCCGCTGTTCCTGTCCCTCCCAGCAGCACTTGGTGGAGTCCTTGCGGGGAAGGAAGGGTAGAGAGTCTTAGTCCTTCTTTCATGCTCCTGCAGGATGCCCCCCAGGAGCAACTGAAGGTGCCCCTGAGGGCCCTGCCCTCTGGCCAAGTGGTGAGACTCGTCTTCCCTACGTCCCAGGTACTGGTCACCGGAGGAAGGAAGCCAGTGGCACAGGCAGGGCCGGCTCAGGCCTTGAAGGGCTGGCCTGCATCAGTAGCAGCTCTGCCCTCGAGCCACACCCTGAATAAGTGCTGGACCAGGCCCTGGGGCGGTCCTCTGAGCATCCCTGCTTCAGGTGTCAGGCCTGGCCCCCGGGAGATGGCTGTGGGCCCAAGGGAGCATGGGGACATCGTGGGGTGTGGCTCGGGCTGGAATGAGAGGAACGGGTGGCCCACCTTTGTGACGGGAGCATTCATGTTTTCAGGAACCGCTGATGAGGGTGGAGCTGAAAAAAGAAGAAGGGTGAGAGGCCGGCTGGGCACTGGGAAAGGTCGGGGGAAAGCAGCTGGGACAGGCCGATGGTCAGGCACTCCGCCTGGAGGAACGGAGAGGAGCGAGTCGGGGGGCTCCCAGCACGACCGCCTGACTTCTCCTAGGTGCTCAGGGGTGTGCTCCACGGCGGAGCACAACGTGCGGGAGTCTGAGCAGACGGGCTCTTTTTCACATTTTGCATTAGTTGGAGGGGTGTGTGCCTAGCCCTGTGCCTGGCACTTAGGAGGCACTTGATAAACGTTTGGCTGGAAAACAGGTGGGAGGCGAGGAGAGTGATTTGAGGCACAGAGAGGGCAAGGAAAGGAGAGGAGAGAATGGCACCACTTCGGGGGGCAGTCATTGTCGGGGGGCCTTAGCTGACCTTCACGAGACCAGGAGTCACATGCCTGCTCACCACGAAGCAGTGGGAACACTGGTTTCCGTCCCCTCTGGAGTCGCTTTTGAGTGGGTGAGGGAGAGAGGCTGAGAGGAGGAAGTGGGTTGGGTCCCACCAGCGGCCTGTCTGCACCTGGGACTCCAGAGGGGCCTCTTTAGTCACAGTGAGTCCTCCACTACATTCCCCGTGTGTCCTCGCGTGAGGCTGGGTCCCCGCCCCCCCTCACATCCGCACGTGTCACACTTCTGCCAGGACACAGGAGAGGAGGGAAGAAACGCAGTACGCATTTCAGGGAGCCAGGCCCAGCTTCCTCTCGCGGCCGAGGCCAGGCGCTGCCTCATGGTCCCTTTCCACGCAGACCGAAGGAGCTGGCCGTGCGGCTGGGCTGCGGGCCCTGTGCTGAGGAGCACGCCTTCCTGAGCAGGAGGAAGCAGGTGGTGGCCAGGGCCCTGAGGCAGGCCCTGCGGCTGGACGGAGACCTGCCCGAGGATGAGGTCTGAGGGCTGGGCCGGGTGGGGCAGGCGTCCTCGGCCCAGAGCCCGGTGCTGAATGCTGGAACTGGGGGCTCCCTCACCAGACGCGCTGGTGCCGAGCCGGCTCTCCCTGCCCATGCTTCCTGCCCTCTCTCTCTCTTGTTATCAGGAGCTTGGTCACATCAGATGTGGAGCTTCATGAGACAGGTGGAGGTTTAAGCTGCCCACGGGGCTAGCTTTCCTTCTCGTCGTTTCTTGATCCTTGGCCTGTCCTAGGTGGTGAGGCTGGGCCTGGTCTGACCGATCAGTAAGACGTACATACAGCCTGCGGGCCTGGGATGGTCCCTGGGGGTTCAGGTCAGCTCCGGCATCTCCTAGAGAGACGCCTCTCCGTGGGAGAGGATGAGGGGCTACAGGGGAGATGGCCCTGGAGCTCCCAGAAAGTGGCCACCAGGTACTAAGGGGTTAGAGGTGAGGAGACGAGGCCGGGAATTGTCTGGCCCGTTTTCCCTGGAGTTCTTAAAATCAGACAGTCCTGACCCTCAGGAGACACTTCTGACTAGACCCTCCTCAGCAGGCCTGACTAGAACCGGTCCCAAGAGCCCTGATTAGATCAAGAGCCCTGATTGATTTCAGAGAGGAAGGGGGAGGGAGAGAGAGACATCAATGACAAGAGAGAATCATTGATTGGCTGCCTCCCGCATGCCCCCCACTGGGGATAGAGCCAGCAACCTGGGCATGTGCCCTTGACTGGAATCCAACCCAGGACCTTCAGAACACAGGCCAATGTTCTAACCACTGAGCAACCGGTCAGGGCCTGATTAGATTTTGAGCAGCCTTATCTGTGGGCGAGCTGAGCGGCCCCTTGGGTTACTATCTTCTCTTCCTGTGGCTTGGCCTTCCCCCTCCCTAAGGCCTCTCTCTCGCTCGCTCTCTCTTTTTTAAAATGTATTTTTATTTATTTCAGAGAGGAAGGGAGAGGGAGAGAGAAATATCAATGATGAGAATCATTGATCAGCTGCCTCCTGCACACCCCCTACTGGGGATCGAGCCTGAAATCCTGGGCACGTGCCCATACTGAGAATCGAATCTTGACCTCCTGGTTCATTGGTCAATGGCTTAACCACTGAGCACACCTGCTGGGCCCTAGGGCCTCTCTGAGCCTGGCTGCCTCTCTTTCAGATCCCAGTGGTAGCTGTTATGGCCACTGGTGGTGGGATCCGAGCAATGACTTCCCTGTATGGGCAGCTGGCCGGCCTGAGGGAGCTGGGCCTCTTGGATTGCGTCTCCTATATCACAGGCGCCTCGGGATCCACCTGGTGAGCTGGCGGCAGGTGGGGCGCAGAAGCCGGGGGGTGACTGGCTGGGTTGTGGCGGGGGTGCAGTGGTAAGGCTCTTAGACTGCACAGGCCTCTCTGACCAAATGGGAGGGACCGAGAGAATGCGTGTGCCAGAGAGGAACGCACTCGGGGGCCCTGGGAGGGCGCCTGCCAGGCTGTTGTCCCAGACCAGAGCCCAGAGGGGTCCTTGAGTGATGGTCCCGGCTTTGGCTTTCCCAGGGCTTTGGCCAACCTCTACGAGGACCCAGAGTGGTCTCAGAAGGACCTGGCAGGGCCCACCGAGCTGCTGAAGGCCCAGGTGACCAAGAGCAAGCTGGGTGTGCTGGCCCCCAGCCAGCTGCGGCGGTACCGGCAGGAGCTGGCCGAGCGTGCCCGCCTGGGCCACCCGGCCTGCTTCACCAACCTGTGGGCCCTCGTCAACGAGGCGCTGCTGCATGATGAGGTGTGGGCAGGGTGCAGCCTGGGGAGCGGAGTGGGTGGCCAAAGCCGCGGCGAGGTCCAAAGGTGGGAGCAGCCCTGGGCAGCAGGGGTTGGGGAGGCTCAGGCACCAGGAAGCCATGGCTTTAGGTTCAGATCATCTCCCCACCCCTGCTCCAGCCCCATGACCACAAACTCTCAGACCAGCGGGCAGCCCTGAGTCGCGGCCAGAATCCTCTGCCCATTTACTGTGCCCTCAACACCAAGGGGAGGAACCTGACCACCTTTGAGTTTGGAGGTGAGGAGCCTGGAGCTGAGACCCATGCTTTCGTGGTTGGTGGGTGAGGGGTAGCTGGGCCTGTGTGTGGGAGGTGGTGGGCCAGGCCCCATGCTTTCCAGAGACTCATTCAGGCTTTGGGGTGCGGGCCAGGGCCTTGGGCCTCAAGCCCAGGTGCCAGGCATAAGGCTGAGCCTTCAGGTCACCAGGCTGCCCTGGCGTGAAACTGTGGTGGATACGTTGGTACCGAGGGTCCTCAGGCTCTGGGCCCCGTGGTGAGGCTGTGTGCCTCCTCGCAGAGTGGTGCGAATTCTCCCCCTACGAGGTCGGCTTTCCCAAGTACGGCGCCTCCATCCCCCCCGAGCTCTTTGGCTCCGAGTTCTTCATGGGGCGCCTGATAAAGCAGCTCCCTGAGTCTCGCATCTGCTTCCTGGAAGGTGAGGAGGTTGGAAGGCTGAGGAGCTGGGGCAGCAGGGGGAACAGGCCTGGGGGTGGGGTTTGGGGTGGGGGTGGGCCTTGACCTTCCCAGTTCAGTCACTGAGACGTTTCCTGGCCCAGGACCGGCCTTGGGGAAGGGTCAGGTTGTGACGGGGTGGAGGACTCTCCCCGCATGTCCCCTGTTCAGGTATCTGGAGCAACCTGTATGCAGCCAACCTCCAGGACAGCTTGTACTGGGCCTCTGAGCCCAGCCAGTTCTGGGACCGCTGGGCACAGGACCAGGCCAGCCTGGGTAGGTGCCTTCTCCTTGTAAGGATGTGGCGGTGCAGCCAGTGGGCTGTATGTGGGGAAATGTGGACTCTCGGGCCTTTGCGAGTCCACAGAGGCTGGAGTAAAGGCCCAGGGGTGCCATTTCCTGAATGACACCCCACTTCCTCCCCTCTTGACTGTGCAGACAAGGAGCAGGTCCCCCTTCTGAAGATAGAGGAGCCTCCCACGGTGGCCGGCAGGATAGCCGAGTTCTTCACTGACCTTCTGACGCGGCGCCCACTGCCCCAGGCCACCCACAACTTCCTGCACGGCCTCCATTTCCACAAGGACTATTTCCAGCATCCTCACTTTTCCAGCTGGAAAGGTGCCTGCCTTCTCCTCCGTCTCAGCTCTCCAGAGTCATCCCATGGCCACCTGAGCCTTGGTCCAGATACCCACCTCGTAACACCTCGTCCCCATGCCCTTTGAGCTCAGTTCCCTGGGCTGCTTGGAGCCAGAGCCCCTTTTCTCTCCTTATGTTGGGGATCAGGGCCCCCGGAAGTGGAGGTGTTGCTTTGATGAGAGCAGGGCGGAGCGCAGGGTCTCCACCAGCAGCAAGGAGCTGTCATTGGGCCCGAGGGGTTGGTGCCCTGAGCCCCATGACAGCTGCTTCACCCCATCCCCCAACCTTTCCAGCCACCAAACTGGACGGGCTCCCCAACCAGCTGACACCTGCAGAGCCCCACCTTTGCCTGCTGGATGTCGGCTACTTTATCAACACCAGCTGCCCGCCCCTCCTGCGGCCCACACGGGAGGTGGACCTCATCTTGTCACTGGATTACAACCTCCACGGAGCCTTCCAGGTGGGCTGCGGGCAGCTTGGGGCGGTGGGCAACCCCAGGCCTGGCCTGCCTTCCTGGCTTATGCCTCTATGGCCGTCTGCTCTGGAGTCCAGCGTCTGGCCCCTTAGGGGCTGTGACAGTGACACTGTGTGAATGGGAAACCGAGTTCATAGGATCCACAACCAAGGGAACTCAGCAGCTCAGGAAGTGGGGGCGATGGGAACTGGCAAGGTGGCTAAATGTGTTTTACATGTGGGCCCCTTTTGCTGCTCCGCACCCCCGGTTGGTCCCTGCTTTGAGTTTCTGTGCTGGTCCAGGGAAGGTTTTTTCCTCCCAGTTGCAGTATCTGGCTTTGTTAGCGCCCCGTTCAGGTGAGCCCAGTGGAAGGCTGTCAGATTTAGAGCGGTTTTCCATCTCTCCTGGCTCCGCTGGGTCCACCAGAGTCTGCCTTGGCCTCTGGGCACGAGGTCCCGAGTGTCGGGGGACCTCCACGCACAGTCAGCCCGCTGTTGAGGACACTGGGCAGCCCTCGGGCCAGCCTCTCTGATGCCCCTCCGCCCGCCTTGCAGCAGCTGCAGCTCCTAGGCCAGTTCTGCCAGGAGCAGGGGATCCCGTTCCCACCCATCTCGCCCAGCCCCGAGGAACAGCAGCAGCCTCGGGAGTGCCACCTGTTCCTGGACCCGGACCGCCCCGAGGCCCCGGCCGTGCTGCACTTCCCCCTGGTCAACAACTCCTTCCGGGAGCACTCGGCCCCTGGTGAGCCACCATCGGCCCCTCCTGCGTCCCACTCCACCCTTTATGCCTTGCTTGTCGAAGGCGACCCCAACCCCGCCCCCCAGTGCGTTTCCTTCATGCCTGGCTGCACTCTCTCCCCACCAGGGGTCCGCCGGGCAGCTGAGGAGAAGGAGGCTGGGGAGGTGAACCTGTCTTCATCCAACTCCCCCTACCACTACTCGAAGGTGACCTACAGCCAGGAGGACATGGACAAGCTGCTCCACCTGACGCATTACAACATCTGCAACAACCAGGAGCAGCTGCTGGGGGCCCTGCAGGAGGCGGTGCAGCGGCGGAGGCAGCGCAAGCAGCGCGGCCCCAGTGATGGCGGCACCCTGGCCGGGGGCTCCAGCCCCTGACTCTCTTTCAGGCTCACTCCCCATCTGTCCGGCTGCTCTGGTTAAGTGGGGCAGAGACCGTCATCGCCAGGTGTTCCAGGACCTCTGGGGGTGTGGATGGCCCCGTCGGAGGCCGCAGCCCTGTGAGGGACGGCCCCACGGTACGTACCCAGCACCACCCAGATGTGGCACTGACGCCACCAGCAAGCCTGCCACAGACACTCCGGGTAGGTCGAGCCTTCTGAACGGTCTGGAGCCTGGTCCCTGAGATGCGGGCCGGAGACGGCTTCCTTTTAGTCAGGGGAAGATTCTGTGTCAGCTGGGGGTGGAGCTGGGGAGCCCAGAGCAGCACTGACCAGATTTGTGTGAGGGCTCAAAGCCCATGATCTTGTCTGTCCTCCCTTCCTTGTTACCTTGAGTAGTTGTACAGCGTAAAATAGAGCGCTTTCTCTATCACAGAGGTGCATACAAATGTGAGGCGTTATTGAGGTTCTGTCATTGCTGCCGAGAAGGGACGTGTTATTGCAGCTCTTGGTTACACAGGGCAAAGACTGGTTTAAGAAACAAGATGTTTTCCTGGTTGGTGGATGAGTGGTTAGAGCATCAGCCCTCGATTGAAGGTTTGGTTCCCAGTCAAGGGCATGAACCTGGCTGCAGGCTCGATCCCTGGCCCTGGGCAGGGTGCAGGTGGGAGGCCACCGATGTCCTGTCTCCTCTCTCTCCCTCCCTTCCACTCTCTAAAGAAAATCAGTGGAAAAACTGTCCTTGGGTGGTAGGATTAACAACAACAACAAAAGAAATAAGAGATCTCCCCAGCCACCTTCTGGAGCTAGCGAGTCAGCATGGGCTCCCCCTGAAAGGTGGGTCATCTGCTCCCGGCACCCTTCCTACGCAGGCGGGAGGTCTCTGCTGCAGCCGGGCCCTGCCCTGATGAGCACACTTGAGGGCAGTGACAGTCCTCACCTGGTCAGGGACCTCGGGGTGTGCCGGACACTCAGCCAGGGCTGCTTCCTGTCCCGCAGTAAGGATGGCCAGACCTGGGGCCAGATGAGCCAGCTGTGGCCTGGGGGACCTGTCTGCTCCTGAAGTCAGGAGGGCCCTGCTGGCAGAGTCTCATTCTGGGGCCTAGAGGGTGTCCTCACTTCTGTCCCTGAGGTTTGGTGGTACCTCAGGGTTTGCTCCAGGGCCCAGACCTGTGGAGAGAACAGGAGGCAGAGTGACTGTAGGGCCTCGTGACCCCAGAATCTTCTCCACACATTCGTGTCTCAGGCTACTGGCCTCCCTGGGAACACCTACCTCCTCCTAACATCCATGTGGGATGGGTACTGGGAGCCAACAGGCAGCTGCAGGAGTGAGCAGGGGTGTGAGGTGGATGGGAGATGACCGGTTCTCACTGCCTCTGTCTGCCCTGGCCCCGCGACCCTAGTCCCTGTCCTGGGCCGGTGGCTAGAGTCACGGAGCAGAAGAAATGGCAGCCTTAGAAGCCACACGTCACCTGAATCATAAATTGGAACAGTGGGCCCTGCAGGAGTGTGACTGGATAATTTACCAGAGACCACAGTTGTTCTGCCTCCCGTTACGCTGTCTCCCCCGGCATGAGCTGTGTAGCTGCGGGTCTCTGTGTATTTGTCTCTGTGTGTGGGTCTTGGGGTCTGTGTCTGCTGACAGCCTGACTCCTGGTCTCTCTAGGAGCAGGGTCCTAGGACTGGGGAAGGCAGAGAAGATGGGGCAGAGAGCAGGGACAAGAGCAAGGTGCAGGAGGGTCTGGCTGTCCTGTCAACAGGCTCTGTCTTGGAGAGGAGGAGGAGAACAGAGAATGAGGGGTATGTGGTCCCAGGTGACAGAGCCAGGCTGCATTCTAGCCTGTGCCAAGGTACCCAGGTGCCCCGCACCTCGGGTCTGGCCTGAGCAGGAAAGGTGGTGGGAGCCGCCTGCGGGAGCTCCCAGGGCCGGGGGTGGCCATCGGTGAATACAGGCGTCTCCCTCAGCGAGGAGGGTGGGGGGCAGCCATGGCATCTGTGGAAAGGGAGCCTCATGACCCTGATTCTACTGGCACAGTTGAGAGTGAGCCAGGGGTTTGCACCAGATGGGGTGAGTGGTCAAGGGTCTCAAACATGGTGTTACTCCCTCCACTGGCAGTCTCAGCTCTGAGAGGGTGCGTCTGTGCTGGTCCTGGAGGCTCAGGACGCCTACCCACACACCCAGGTGCCCTGCCTGCGTGGCGTGGCCATGCTGGGCGCCTCCTCCGTGCACTCAGCCAGGGAGTCCAGAGGTCTGGGTCTGAGCTCTGGGCTTAGACTGTGGGCTGCAGAGCAAGAGAATACCGGTCAGCCCCAGGCTGGATGCTCGGCCAGCTGCAGACGGAGTCCTGCACGCTCCCTCCTATGGTCTGAATATCCCCCCCAACCCCCTGGCCAAGGTGATACTAGTAGGAGGAGGGGCCTTTGAGAGGTGACTAGGTCATGAGGGTAGAGCCCTTATAAAAGACCCGGAGAGCACCCTCGCCCTTTCCACATGTAAGCACAGTCAGAATGTACCACCTGCAACCGGAAGACACCCTCACTAGACACCCAGTCTGCCGGCACCTTGATCTTGGACTTCCCAGCCTCCACGACTCTGAGAAATAAATGTTGGTTATAACCTACGCAGCATGCGGTATTTTGTTGTAGCAGCCTGAACAGACTAAGATGTCCCTGCGTCTGGAGCTCCCTGTGCACTGAGAATTGTCCATGTGGGGGTGCTGCACCGCCATGCACCTGGTTTCCCTGAGCGCATCCTGCCTCATAGAAGGCTAAAGATTGGCGGGCTAACAAAGGCTCAGTCTGAAGGAGATTCAAGTCCCTGCGGGATTCTGGAAGGACATCTCAGGGAGATCCCAGGGGAACAGACAGTGTGAGGAACGGAGCCAGGAGCCCAGCGAGACAGGGGAGCAGGAAGGGGCTCCTGGGAGAGCCCCAGCAGCTTCAGGACATGCCCTGAACACTCCCTCGTGCAGAGGGTCCCGGGGCTGCTTTCTCTGCATCCCTCCTGTTAGTGCTGGGCTTGGCCACTGTCTACACGACACCCCAAGGGAGTGGCCATTGTCCACCAGCTGCCGCCCCTCCTGCTGTACGCCCTGGGCTTGAAGGCAGTGCTCCTCGATTTCTCTCCCCAGCTCCTCATGCTGCCCCAGCAGCCGCTCGGCCTCTGCCATGTCCACAGCCAGCTCCTCCGAGGACACCAGCGCCTGCTTCTCCTGAGCCCTCCCTCTGTGGGGCAGGCAGAGGAAGCTGCTGTCAGGGTCTGGAGGGCAGTGGGCGGGGCGGAGGGAGGGAGGTGGCAGTGGGGTGGGGGAGGGCAGGGAGGAGGTGGAGTCCTGTTGGGGTCCAACCCCAGCAGGTCCAGGGGTTCCCAAAGGTGTGGACGGAGTCGGCGAAGAAGGAATAACACGGAGACAGCGTTCAGTTGATCAGCAGCCTAGCCAGGTTCTACAGCCAGGTTCTGTGCTTTATTGTCTTCTTACGTCTGTATTTATACCAGTTGATTTTTTTTTATGTTGCTTTATTCTTTCTGGTTTTTTTTTTAATAAATCTTTATTCAGATTATTACAGTTGTTCCCCTTTTTTCCACCCATTGCTCCCCTCCACCCAGTTCCCACCCCACCCCATGCCCTTACCCCCCCCCCACTGTCCTCATCCATAGGTGTACACTTTTTGTTGCCGGGTCAAAGGTCATACACATGGAAAATGTAGCTATTTCCATCCGCGATGTGTCCCTGTGTTCGGAAAGGTCTCTCACGACTTGTGCACGCTCTGCTCAGAAAGGGTACGGAGACATGTAACGGCTTTTTAAAATAATGTGTCCTCTTATGTTTAAAATGAGGATTTCGCTACCAAAACTGAGGAGAAAGCAACACTACAGCTGCTCTCGGCCCTCTCGCCCTTTGAATGATAGATGTGCTTAGGGCTGCACGCTGGTTTGCCGGCCTCGATGAAGCTGTCTGAGTGGCTTGCACGGTTCCGCCAGCTTCCCAGGGGCCGTCGCAGCCTCTCAGGGACCATCGCAGCCTCACAGGGGGCGCCGCATCCCTCATTGGGGGTGAAGGTGCGAGTCAGAACCTCCTCTCGCTGTCTCTCCTGCTAGAAGTTTCTGAGAGCCGTCTGCAGGTGCTGGACATCATACTGTAACTGGTCAACATGAAGTTTGGCATTCTGACTTTTGTTGGGAGGCTCCTTGCTGGACAAAATCTCCAGGCGTTCTAGCTGGCTGAACATCTGGTATGCTTGCTTGGGTTTCGTTTTCTACTAAGTGCACAGATTGCTTGTCTGCCGTCTCCCGGCGTCCCATGTGAGACTGGATATGGCGGACCCGCCTGTGTGTTTGCTGGTATAGAGGTTCCATGTCGCCGGCCCAGCCGGGTCCGGCTCCGGCATCCTCCAAACCTGTTTCTGCTTCTTGAGTGTGTCCCTTATAGGTGGGAGGAGTTGAAGTCTGCAGTTTGTTGGGTTAAGCTGCAAAATCGCAGGTGGTTCCTTTTGTGCCACTGGCACAGCTTGGGCGGGATGTACATTGAGTAGCGCGGGGTCTCGGAATCACCAGGGCGGAGCAAGCAGCAATGGCGTCTCCACGACTCCTCGCCTCTCCGTCCCCGAGTGCCAGCGAGCAGCTCCACAAGAGAGCCACCCTCATTTTCCGACCCGCTGCAAGGCCGTCCTGCCTCTCTACGTAGGGGTCTGGGACCTCAGAATCCCACCCCAAACATGCTCAGTGGATTCGAGAGTTAGTAACCCCTTCCGATTGAAAAAAACCGCACATCCAGTTGCAGCCTGATTAAAGTGATTAATTACCCACCTGGCACTTAGTTAAGGGGTTTTATTCCCTCCCTAACTTCAGGGGAAAATCCCTACCTGGGGAAACAACCTTTCTCAGAGAGGTGACCTTGGTTAAAACACATAGCGCCAAGAAGGGGAGCAAACATATTAAGAACAGTATGCCATATACGCCAGGTCCCTTGAAACATATGCTGTGCAGATGTTTCTTCCCTGCAGTGACTGTGTCAAGCAGCAAGGATGGACCGGCTTCCGGGAACTTCCCCCTTTTTTATTTTTTAAATGATAGCGCATGCAAATCAGCAGCCACCTCTCGGATTGGGTTGTTTAAGACTCGGAAGAAGACTGACAAGCAATGATAGCGAGCATAGCTATAAACATAGTGGATGGAGTGCACAAGGAGCCTTGTTCCTGTAGAAGGTTGCTGCCTCTTCAGTCAAGGGATTTCAGCTGTCCTCAAGTCGGTGGTTTGGTTGTCCTTGTTGATCCGGCTAGCGGGCAGCGTCATTGGTGACAGGCTTCCCGAAGCTTCAGTGAGTTGAAGGGCTGCATCAAAGGGTCCATCAGGGCCGCGCTTGATGGTGGTGTCGGTGTCGGGGGGGAGTCAGCTGTGCCCTCTGGGTCGGCCAATATGGATGATACCGGGGCGGAGGAGGGTGTCCACAAAAATAACTCAGGCTGCTTTGCCGAACCATCCTGTCCACCAGGGGCGCTGCTGAGGCTGTCTGCCTGGAAGGGTCACCAATGGACGTGGAAAGTCCTCGCTCTCATGGCTCGGGCCATCGCTGCTGCGGGGAGGGATCTTTGCTGCCATGGCAAGGGGGTACTGGAAGCCATACTGCTGCTGGGCGGAGGGGGTGGTGGAGGCTGCTGCTGCTGCTGTTGTCATGGAGGAAGAGGACCAATAGGCGGGGGAGGAGGTTGCCCAGTGGGTGGCGGCGGCGGTGGCGGCATCATGCCATTTCCTTGATGTAGGCGATAGACCCCAGCTCGTACTTCCCAGGTACTAATCCATCGGAGGAGGGCCATGGTGCCCAGGTGGGTGGGGGCCCTGGCTCATCAGTGGTGGTGGTGGCTGCATCCAAGGAGGTGGGGGTCCATTAGGGTTGTGCTGCATGGGATGCCCACCATGCCCACCTGTAATGGGTGTGGGAAGTTGTGGGGGCCGCCTCCAGGCCCACCTCCATGCATGCCATGGTAGCGCCGACTCTCTGAAGGGCCAGAATTCATCCAGGGTGGGCGGCTCTGGGTGGCAGACATGAGAGACAGTGGAGGTGGGTTGTTGGCGGGAGCCGCAGGCTGAGGTGCACTGGCCAGAGGTGTGCTGGCAGGCCCAGAGGTGGAGCCCACAGGTGCTGGCACAGGAGCTTCACCCAGTTCAGCCATGAGGGACAAATATTCTTTATCCATCCGAGCTTTATCCTGAGCTGACTGCGGGTCACCAGGCCTTTGGAATTTGCAGTCAGAAGCAATGTGGCCAGCCCCTCCACACTTGGTGCACACTGTAGTATTGGTAATGCTACGGGTCTCTGAGCTCTGCCAGGGTCTTAAGATCCGGTTATCATCTTCCCTAAGGGTCCCATTCAAGCGAGCCAGCTCCCGAAGTTGCATCTTCCGAAGGTCATTCTGGTCCTCAGGGGTCTCAATCCCTTGCTTCAAGATGTTTCTTATCTGCTCTACTGCTTTCTTCACATTCTCCATGGTGTTGCCGGTAACCAGGGCATGAAGTGGCTCGTCTTCTCCTGACAACACCTGGCCATCTTTGTGCCCAACTTTCCCTTCTTTCACAGACCCTTGCCCCCGGATCATGATCTTCGCATTACACTCCTTCTCTATGTTCTTCAATGTGTTCCCTCTGGGCCCAATTAGCAGCCCCATAAAGTTGATTTCTGGATACTCATCTTGTGGAATCATTACTTTATCGCTCACACGCGTTGCGGGTTGTAATCTGCGGGTGGCCTGAAGTCAGGGTTGAGAGCAACCGTTTCTGTGATGAGGTTATGCCGCTCCTCCTCCAGCGTCTTGCACGTGGGGAACTCGCGGGTGTTAAGCCGCTTCCCCACACCATTGTAGATGGGCTCCGGGGAAGGGGACCTGTCCTCAGGGTTAAGGGGGATGCCCAGGTCTCCTGTCCGCAGTTTACGAGTCAGGTCTTCTATCTGCAGTTGCACTATATAAGCTCTCTCTTGTTCCCGAGCAAGTCCAGGGGGGATCACTGTAGGCATTCCTGGAATCACCGTTTTCTGTTCCATTGTGTCTTGATCCCAGTGGCTCCTCTTCCACTTCTTACTTGGGAAGCCCAGCGGGGTGGCATTCGCTCCGGTAGCCATGGTGCCCCCGGGACCCGCACCAGCGCCTCCTCTTCCGTGGCTACTCCTTAGGGAGCCTTCCAGGGGGAGGGGACTCGACTGTGTTGCCTTGGAACGCGTGGAGCCCTTCCTCTCGCGTGGCCCGTGAGAAGCACAAAGAAGGAGAGAGCGTGCCACGGGGGTGGGCTGGGGGCCACCGCCGAAGCCTGGATTGGGCCGGGCTGAGGCAAAGGGTCTGACCAGTGGCCTTCGACTGGCGGAGCTTCTGTCCTGCTCGCTGTGTGCTGGGATTTGCCGGACTGTTAGGCTCAGCGAGGAAATGGCAGCCGAGGCTGGAGAGCTGGGAGGTGTTGACGGAGTCAGCGAAGAAGGAATGACACGAGGACAGTGTTCAGTTGATCAGCAGCCTAGCCAGGTTCTCTAGCCAGGTTCTAGCCAGGATCTAGCCAGGATCTCCAGCCAGGTTCTGTGTTTTATTGTCTTGTTACATCTGTATTTATACCAGTTGATTTTAATCCTGTCAATTTCTATTCCAAAGGTTAGGGCGTTTCTTATCTCCATTCCAGGGAGTAAAGATTATGTAGCTTAAGCGTGATTGTTCGTAGTTAAAGTGATTAACTACCCGTCTGGCACTTAGTTAAGGGGTTTTATTCCCTCCCTAACTTCAGGGGAAAATCCCCACCTGGGGAAACAACCTTTCTCAGAGAGGTGACCTTGGTTAAAACACATAGCTCTAAGAAGGGGAGCAAACATATTAAGAACAGTATGCCATATACACCAGGTCCCTTGAAACATATGCTGTGCAGATGTTTCTTTCCTGCAGCGACTGTGTCAAGCAACAAAGATGGACCGGCTTCCGGCAGAGTCCAGTTCCCCAAAGAGCTGGGTGACCCCCACCCTGCAGGCAGAGCTGAGCCCACAGCGGGGCCAGGATGCCACCTACAGTAGTTCCTGACAGTGTCCAAGGTGTGGCCCGGGGCAGCCTGCTCCAGCTGCCGGCCCTGCTCCTGGACCTTTGCATCCAGGGTGGCCAGGCCTCCTGCACCTTGGCCAACTGCTGGGCCAGGCTGTCCTGAGCCACAGGCTGCAGCAGGCCCAGGCAGTAAGCCTCCGTCCGCACCTGCGCCACCTTCTTCTCCACGGCTGCCGATTCCCCCTGCCGCCAGGACAGAGGATCAGATCTCACTCCCTGCTGAGTGCTCCTCACTCAAGAGTCCAGTCCTCACTGGCCAGGCCACCTACGCTCTGCTCCACAAGCTGGGAGGGGGTCCTTGCCTCTCGCTTCTGGGGTCCCCTTACCCACTGTTTTCAGGGAGTGGCTCAGACAGGAAGCCCAGAGCATGGGCCCTCACCTCCAGGCGCCTGTGCTGTTGCTGCAGGGTCTGCATCGATGACAAACTGTGGTCACAGGTGTCTCTTGCCATCAGGGTGGCCTTGTCCTGCATCCAGGCCGCGCTCAGCCACGGCCTGCTCCAAGCCACGAAGCTCCCGGGCTGCAGCCAGGCCGGAAGAGGAGGGCGGGCTGCTCTGGGCTCGGCGTATTCCTAGGGTCCTTTCTCCCCGGAGCCATGACCTCCTGGGCCATCCCCTTGTGGGGCTGGGTGACTCGCTCATGACCCCCAGGCACAGAACATGTCCCAGATGTGGCAGCTGCTCAGTGAAACACGATGTTGCTGAGATAGTGAAGGATAGTTACTGATTATCCATTACACTCAGGCCCACATGCATTCTTGCATTCTTTTATTTTCAATTTTGAAGTAATTATAGATGTCCAGGAACTTGCAAAACTAGTATAGAAAAGTCCCATTACTCTTCCCCCAGCTTCCCCTGACTGGTAACAGCTTACATATCTACAACACAGTATGAATAACTGGGCTACAGATTTCATTCAGAGTTCATCCGTTTCTACATGCGCGTATCTGTGTGTGTGTGTGTGTGTGTGTGTGTGGCGGGGGGGGGGTATAGTGCTGTGTAGTTTTGTTACTCGTACAGATTCGTGTAACCACCCCCACACGTACATGCTCTCTTGCCTACGAGGTTGCCGGAAGCCGGTCCATCCTTGCTGCTTGACACAGTCGCTGCAGGAAAGAAACATCTGCACAGCATATGTTTCAAGGGACCTGGCGCATATAGCATACTGTTCTTAATATGTTTGCTCCCCTTAACGCTGTGTGTTTTAACCAAGGTCACCTCTCCGAGAAAGGTTGTTTCCCCAGGTAGGGATTTTTCCCTGAAGTCAGGGAGGGGATAAAACTCCTTAACTAAGTGCCAGGCGGGTAATCACTTTAACTACAAACAATCATGTTTAAACTACATAATCTTTACTCCCTGGAATGGAGATAAGAAACGCCCTAACCTTTGGAATAGAAATTGACAGGATTAAAATCAACTGGTATAAATACGGATGTAACAAGACAATAAAAGGCAGAACTTGGCTGGAGATCCTGGCTAGGCTGCTGATCAACTGAACGCTGTCTCCGTGTCATTCCTTCTTCGCCGACTCCATCCACACCTTTGGGGACCCCTGGACCTGCTGGGGTTGGACCCCAGCATGAGGTGGTAGGTGTTATCCCCATTTTAAAGACAGAGAAACTGAGGCTCAGCAAGATGAGGGAGCCTGTCTCAGCACATCCAGGCAGTAAGTGCGGAGCTGTCACTTGAGCCCACACCTGACTCCAGAGCCCAATACTCTGAGCTGTTTTCCCAATCGGGGGATGTGTTGGCCGACCTCCCCCCTGCAGGACCCTTACCCCGGCCCAGACTCCTTGGAGCTCCCTGAGCTGTTTGAGGATCAGCAGGCAGTGCTCACGGTTCTGTCCCAGGTCACTGATGCTCACCATCACCCCCTGTGGAGGCGGAGGAGCAGGAGGGCAGCCCTGTGAGCACCAGCCCTGGTGCTCCCAGCCCCCCTGGCACCTTGCTGCCGTGGCTCCCACCTGTCAGGGAGCCAGGGGGCTGCAGGCCTGGGGCTCCCCAGTTCTCAGCCCCACAGTCTCACCCACAACTCGCCCCTGCCCAGCGGGACCTCACCAGGCCCTGCATCCAGGCCTCACAATGGTCCGCTCTCTGCAGGAACTCCAGGAAGTTCTGTATGTCCTGCAGGTTCTGGCCCCAGAGGGCCACCGCCTGCGTCAGCGTCCCCCAGCGCCCGCAGCCACTGGGAGAACTCTTTTACCCGCGGGTGGCTCTGTGCCAGGAGAGCCTCGCCTTCCTGGGAAGGAGGGCCACTGGGAGGCCCTGCCCGTCACCCTCCCCTCTTTCCTCCGTCACAGGCCCCTGTCTAAGGCCTTTCCCATTGGCCATCCTGGGGCAGGGCTGGGGCTGAGGGCCTGGCTCTTACCTTGGCGACTGACATTATGACCTCCTCGTGGGCCTGGACCTCAGCCGGAAAGGCCTGGTGTTCCCGCAGGTGCCTCAACTGACCTTTCGGTCCCCAGGAGGGGGCAGCTCTCCCATCGCTGAGCCCGCTGAGCCCGCTCCTGGATCCATCCTCGGCCTGGTGGGGGTGGGAACATGAACCCATGATGCTGATACCGCCTCTGCCACAGAGACGTCCCACCGCCTCCCCTCAGCTGTGTCCCAAGGGCAGGTTGGGGGAGAGCCTGGTAAATGAGAACCAGTGGGTCTAGCCCAGAAAGACGCGGCCCAGGCCCCGCTGGCCCCACCACAGGAAGGCAGGACCTTCTGTTGGAAATGAGGCTCCCCTCCCCGCTCTGCCCCGGCCCTGCGAGAGCTGAGGACGCAGCGGGGTTTGCACAAAGATGTCTTTGAGTAAAATATTCTGGGCTCTAGCATGGCCTCTGGGAGGGCACTGAACTCTCCAAAACTCAGTGTCCTCGTCGCAGGGTGGTGACGGCTGAGTGAGCCCGGGACGGCGAGTGTCACCTGTAAACTACAATGTGCCCAAACGGAAGGCCCTGACCTGGGTCGCGGCCCTGGTGAGGCCGCCATCAGCAGGGAGGCGCGCAGGGCCCGTCTCCGGTCTCGGCCAGATTCTTCACTCGAGCCAGATGCTCCAGCACGGCCTGGAGCAGGTCCTGGGGCTCCCGAGAGTGTCTGCCTCTCACTCAGGACTGCCTCCTGTGGGGCGGGGCACCGCCTGCTGTTCTCCCAGCTGGTGAGGCTGGGGCAGGGGCTGGCCCACAGGGAAGCCCTGCCCTCAGGCCTGCGTGGCCTGGGGTGACCCAGCGCTGGCTGATCCTCCCCGACAGCCAGAACCCAGTGACCCCATGATATGGGGCCAAGTGGGCTCCCTGTCCCGGCAATGTGCCCCACCCCATCCAAGGTCCCCTTCTTTTTTTAAATAATATATTTTTATTGATTCCAGAGAGGAAGGGAGAGGGAGAGAGGGAGATAGAGACATCAATGATGACAATGAATCATTGACCGGCTGCCTCCTGCACACCCCCTACTGGAGATCGTGCCACGGAATAGCACCAGGGGCTGCTGCCTCCGGATTCCCTTGGCTACAGCGAGCCCAGAACAGAGACATAGGTATGGCTCCAGGCCCCGTTTGTGGCAAAACTCCCAGGCAGAAAGCAGCTGGTGGAAGAGACTTGGAAATCAGGACACGCTGAAGCAGAGGGTTCTAAGGCCTGGGGATATGACGTCACAGGTCCTGGGAGAAGAAGGGACAATACCTCATGCTTGTGATGAAGGCTGTGGGCGTCATCCAAGCACTTGGTGGAACTAGCAGAGCTTGCACTGGGCATGTGCTCAGCTACCCACGTGAGCTCTGAGCTGGTCAGGTGGTGGAACTGGTACAGCTCCACCCAGGCCGGTAGCTGCAAGCACCAGGTGACCAGATGTTTCTGCGAGGGCTTCAACCCGGTGGAGGCAGAAGAAATGAAAGAGGTTGGGACACGTGAGGACACACCTTCAGTCCTTTCCTTGGCTCAGCCAGGGACCCGGGAGGAACAAGGTGGGGTATGAATGGGGGAAGCCTCATCTGATGGAGGGGTTGGGGGCACAGCTGGAGACGGTCCAGGGCCCAATCTCCTACCCAGGTGACCCACCTGATTTCAGAGACTGTGGGGTGCTTGGGGTGCCTAGTTGGGGTCTCTGCCCCTCCTACCCTTGGAATGACTCCTCTCATGAAGGGGATCTGGACAACCTCAGGTCCTGGAGGTGCTGCCTGCTGGGCTCACAGGGTGGGACGCCCTCGTGCTCACACGGGAGGGTGACACGTGGGGTGAAGGTGGAGCAGGCCGGTGAGTACCTCTGCAGGGACTTTGGGGTCTCCTCCATGCTGGGCTGGGAACTGACCACCTGCTGGGCCTGGGAGGCGAGGGCAGCTGCTGTTTCTGCAGCCCCGGCTGGAGCCCAGGTCCTGCCCCGCGTCTGCCCTCCGCAGGGCCCCCTCCAGCTGCTCCATCTTCTCTTGGGCGTCCTGGGGAGGGATGATGGTGCGTGTCTGGCTCCCCACAGGTAGGCTAGCAAATGGCCCTTTTGGGCTCTAAGACTGGTGCTTGCAGCACACCATGTTCACCAGGGACCTGCTGTTCTGATGCTTCCACCCCCTCCAGCCCTGGTTTCCTTATCTGGAATCAGAGTCACGATGCCCGTCTCACTGGGCGCTGTGAGGGCCGGTGACTAGCGTGTGGGGAAGTGCTCTGCCTGCTGCACAGCTGCTAGGGCAGCAGTGGGCCCTTAGGGTTCCTCCAGGGGAGCCTCAGGAAGATACGTTCGCTGCAATCCCTCTGGGAGAACCGGCGTCTGTGTCCTTAAAGGGATAGGAGGACCCTTTGAAAATTCAAGGGCAAGCATCCAAGTTGGAAAGGAAGAAGTAAAACAGTCACCAGTTGCAGATGACATGATTTATAGAGAACCCTAAAGATTCCACCAAAAAAGCGTTAGAACTAAGCAATGAATTCAGTAAAGTTGTAGGATGAAAAATCAATACACACAAATCTGTTGCATTTCTATACACTAATAACAAAAGAGAAACTAAAGAAGATAATCCCATTTACAATGGCATCAAAGAGAATAAAATACCTAGGAATAAATTGAAACAAAGAGGTGAGAGATCTGTATGCTCACAACTGTAAGACACTGATGAAAGAAACTGAAGGCACAAATAAATGAAAAGATAGTCTGTACTCATGGATTGGAGGAATTAATGTTAAAATGTCCATACTACCCAAAACAGTCGACAGATGCAATGCAATCCCTGGTAGGTCCCAGTGCTAACCTGGGGAGGAGGTAATGGGGATATAGAAAAGTTCTGGAGAAGGCGGATGAGGGCTGAGGCCGAGCCCGTCACTCCAGCTACGGGAGAAGTCGGTGATGCTGATGTGAGCGTAGCAGGCTGCCTTCCGCGGGCCCCAGACCAGCAGAGCTTCCTTGGCAGACAGCAGGGCTGCCCTGGCTCCAAGCTCCTCCTGCAGGGACAGGGCAGCGGTCACCAGGCAGGGACAGGTGGGGCGGCAGCGGGGCCTGTAGCTGCGGGGGAGGCAGGCTGTGTGGGGCTGAGATGCTGTTCCCCGTTCCTGCCCTCATGTTGTCTGAAAGCTTCACCTCTGAGCAGCCGGCTTTCAGTTGCAACAGGAGCAGTAGCTCCCGTTCCTCAGCCCTTCTAATGGGCCGGGCATGGTGCTCACCAACCCTACGCCGCATGGAAGCAGGCGGCTCCTGGTCACTGGGCTCTGCCAGCCAGGCCTCGGGCGCATACACACAGCTCTCCGTGCTTCAAGTGCTTCTTATTAAAGCTGGGAACCTGCTGCCCTAGGTCTTTTCACTTGGACAGGGAAGAGGAGTGAATCCAGGGAGAAAGGGACACATAAACATCAAAGCCATGTGTGACCTGGGTCCTTTCACCTGCCGGCCACGTCCCCCTCTCCTGGGTCACATGGCCTGGCCCAGACGGTTCTTGCACTTCCCTGAGAGTGTAAGCCCAGGCCGCAGGGCCTTTGCACTGGCTGTCCTGGTGTCTGAAAATATTATTCTCCCCAATTGCCCTATGGCTACCTCCCTCCCTTCCTTTGCTCAAATGCCACTTTCTCTGCGAGGCCCACCCTGGCCACTTTATTTACATCAAAGCCCGAGGACTGTTCCTGCTGCCCAGACACACAGGCTGACCCCTTCACTCTGCTTGGGCGGGGATCCTGGTTTTGTTCCCTGATGCTCTCTCAGCGGAAACACTGTGCCAGGAAGGACTCCTCTGGACTCAGGCTCCAGAGCGTCTGCTATGCCCCGTGGCCAGCCCAGGAGAGATGGTCTAGGAGTCCAGCCTGTCCCCGCTGCTCACCCAGCACCCACCCAGCAAACCCCTCCCCGGTGCCTACCTTGGCCCTGAGGAAGGCCAGAGCCCGGCTGCTGTTCTCCAGGAAGCACACTCACATTCGGCCCTGGGGGCGGGGGGTGGCAGAGCCTCACCCGAGATGAGCTCCAGCAGCCGCAGTAGGTGGGTGCCATGGGTCAGCTCTGTGTACAGTTTCTGGACCTTGAGGCCCACCTGGGGGGGATGGGGGAGGGCACGGGGTCAGCCCAGCCTCACCTGCCTGCCCCCCAGGACCTGGGAGAAGCATCCCAGAGCAGCTGCCTCGAGGAGGGAGCATTGGCCTCAGTTGTGCTGTGGGGTCCAGAGAAGTCTCAGCCAGATGACCTCGCCAGGCCCCAGGGTCCACTGGCGGGAGAGCAGGGGAGGGAGGGGGGAAAGGAAGGGCAGAGGCGGGCTGCGGGGCACCCGGTCGCACTGGAAGATGTTGTTGATCCAGTTGGTGAGAGTCTCCTGCATCCGCTTGTGCTGTGCCTGCAGCTGCCTAATGTGGCCCATCTCCTACGCAGAGTCCACGGTGGACCTGGGCTGGGAGAGCCGGCTCAGGGCCCTGGGCAGCCCTCCTGCTTCTGGTGTCCTGGAGCCCCAAGGAGCTGCTGGGGAGTGTGGGGCTGGTGAGTCATCAGGCCTGGAGCCCTTTGGGTCGAGGGGCCAGTGGCAGACATTTCCCTGCTGGGGATGTTGGGCGAATGGAGGCTGGGGAGGTGTGTGGATATGATGGCTCCTCCATGGGACGGGTGCCTCTGCCAGGGGTAAGGAGACCCTCCCTGCCAGGCTGGCTGCCCACATTGGAGCCTCGCCAGGAAAGGTTGGGGTGCTCCTGGCTGGGGCCCTGCACTTGAATGGCCCAGGGCCCCCTTTTGCCCACCGTACTTCCCAGATTGTTCTTTGAGCTCTGGTGCCAGAGGTCTCCCCTGGGCCACAGCGATTGGCTGCTGTTCCTTGGGATAAACCGCTCACCGTGGCGATGTCTGGGCCTGTGGAGGAGACCGGCTGGACGGACGGGGACGGGAGACAGAGGACACTGTGGGGCAGGAGTGAGCCGTCAGGAGAGGCGGAGGCTGGAGCCAGGCTGCGTCATGGCCTCCTCTTGAGCCAGCAGGACGGTGGGAACGCACAGCCTCAGCCCACATTAACCTCCCACCTGCCGCGGGGCGTGGCCCAGGATGGAGGGGGTGGCTCAAGAATGTCCAGACCATTGGTCAGATCCCTTCTTCATCATGTCCCCAATGCCAGGTGGGGGCCCTGGCTCCCAAGACACAGAGGCCCATGGGCTGTCCTCCAGTCACTGGGGTTGGGAGCCCCATGGAGGAGCTGCAGTCGGGGGAAAGGAACTAGGGCAGAACCTCTGTCAGCAGCTTTTGCACCTGCTTCCCAGTCAGGGACTGCCTTTCTGCAGCCACAGGGCCTCTCTGGGAACCCACAGGGCCTCTCTGGGGTACACACAGGGCCTCTCTGGGGCACCCACAGGGCCTCTCTGGGGACACACACAGGGCCCCTCTGGGGCACACACAGGGCCTCTCTGGGGCACCCACAGGGCCTCTCTGGGGCACACACAGGGCCCCTCTGGGGCACCCACAGGGCCTCTCTGGGGCACACACAGGGCCTCTCTGGGGCACACACAGGGCCTCTCTGGGGGCACCCACAGCCAGGGGTGGGAGGGGACATGCTGGGCCGGAGCCCCTCCCTCCCCCTCCTGGGGAATTGTCCGACTCTGGGCTCAGCTTTCCAGCCCAGACAGAAAGGCACCCAACCGGGCCCAGGGCGGACTGGCAGTGCTCCCTCCCCCCCGGGGCTGCTCTCTGAAAGGGACTCCCCCCGGGAAGGGTAACCTGGATCCGAAAAGGCCATGGAGACCACAGTGGCTCCTTCAAAGCCATGGTTCCCTGTTTGGGCTCCAAGACGGGGCCCCAGCGCCTATGGGCCCGAGTTGGCCGGCGGGGCTCCGAGGACAGCGTGCGAGGGAGCGTGAGTTCTGCTGCAGGCGGCTCACAGAATGGTCTGGCTGAACTCTGAGCTGGGGGACGTGTCTGTGGTCGCCCACCTGGCAGCCCTGGGAGACTGGGGGAGACACAACACTCCCCAGGGAGGTGTCCCTGACAGGCAAGGCCAGCGAGGGGAGGCGCGGCCACTGCCTGAGCCTGAGAGCCAGGGAGGGCGACTCACACTGAACCCGGGCTGTGGCTCTTGGGATGGGGCAACTACCCTACATCTGAGAGGAGCTTCCTCCCGGGATCCTCTCCCTGTGAGGTCCCGCTCCCAGCCCAGATCCACTGTCACCAGGGCCTGCGACTGCGGCCCCCCCAGTGCTCCATGGTCCACCCTCCCGTCCTGTCCAGTCTCCCTGCCCCTGCAGGTGCTCATCACAGCCCCCAGCCTGTCGTCCTGCCTGCACGGCACCTGCTCACGACCCCAATTTACCCCCCAGAGCACAGCTCTGCTCACACCCAGGAAGACTCCCATTGCCTGGGCAGAAACAGCTTTCCTGCCCACATCTGGGCTTCAGCTTAGAATTCCCTTCTACTCTCCATTCCCCTATCGGATGCAGTGGTCAGCAAACTGCGGCTCGCGACCCACATGCGGCTCTTTGGCCCCTTGAGTGTGGCTCTTCCACAAAATACTGACTTCTGCACATGGGCCACGAAGTTTCAATCACACTGTACGTGCGTGCCCACATGTGGTATTTTGTGGAAGAGCCACACTCAAGGGGCCAAAGAGCCGCATGTGGCTCGTGAGCCACAGTTTGCCGACCACGGCCCTATCCTATCTGCCCGTTAAAACCTGCTCCTTCTAGGAAGTACCCCCTTTCACCCCCCCCCCAGCTTGTTCCCCCTCCTAGTAAGACCTTGGCCCAGGTAAGACCTTCCCGTGTGATGCGACCACGGGGAGCTGCACGATGCTTGCACACAGATCTCAGCAGCGGTCGCTGTAGCTGAGGCTGCGCGTGAGGCTGGGGGAACGCGTTCCTCCCCGCTTAGTGCAACTGCAGAAAAGCCCTGCACCCGGGGACGGCCTCTTTGGCAGCGACTGACTGCGCCCCTGCGGAAATGAGAGTCCCTGGTGGTTTTGGATCACTTACCTCGAAAGTAAGTGGAATCTCAAGTCAAATGGGTTTAAACAATGTGAAGGGAATGTATGGGCCCACATAAGGGAAGCGTGAGGGAGGAGGACTTTAGGTGAGGTTCGATCCAGCAGCTCAAAGGATGCCCCCACAAGCCTGTGTCCTCTCTGCCCACCCTCACTCCCCTACCCCAGCAGCTCTGTGCACCATTTCAAGGCCATTTATGCTGCTGCACTAACAGGCTTGCTTTTTTACATGGCAGGATTCAGAGAAAAGAGCATTTCTCCTAAGAACTGAAACAGAAGTCTGAGGGGTCTGGCTCTCACAGGCTTCACTGAAACACATCCAGTCCTGAACCAACCTCTGTAAGCAGGGGGATGAAATACTTCGGCCCAGGACCCACCCCGGAAATATCTCACCCAACCCTGACGGCTCAGACTGAGGGTGGGGGAGTGGGACGTGCTCTGCAAAGGAGATTCTAGGTCTAGATCCCCAGAAGGTAGGTGGGTGCCGGTGGGGAGACCCAGGTGTCTGCTCTGGGGTCCACACCTGCGAGCAGTCCTAGCAGCCAGGGCTCCACCTGGTACCACTGCCCCGTCCTGTGTGCGGGGAGAGGACCTCGCGGCAGGACTGCTCCTTCGAGGTGCTCAGTGATGCCCATCCGTCCTCGGAAGGGCCCGCCTCCCAGGTCCCCTCTGGTCTTGGCTTCCAGTCTCAGTTGGAGGTCAGCGTCCCTGGGGGCTGCGCCCAGACCTGGCCTCAGCCCCGTGGCTGAGCTTTCCCTTTAAAGCCCCACTGGGGGAGCCCCCCCCTAGAGGGCACAGGAGGTCGGGAGTCACAGGGGGCACCCGCCCCCTCACCCCGCCTGGTTTCAGAACAGATGGCAGGGATCCCCGCTTTACCGCAGACCTGCAGACGGCTTCGGGCAGCCCCTGGACAACCAGAGCCAGCGGAGGAAAGGTGGTGATTTTTTCAGAAGTTTATTGATCAGTAGACGGTGTCTTTTGTTTGACTTCTAAACAAGGTTACAAAACAAACAGAAGCATTGTGTATTAACTGCATTGGCTAATTGACAGGTAACCTGACACACTCTTAAATCAGGCCCGTTTACCTGAATAAACTCAGTGCTTATCTGTCCCAAGAATGTTCTTGTTAAATGCCCTCCTTATCCTCAAGGCGACTTATCCAGGTGTTGGGTGTCCGGCAGGACGCCGGGCGGTGGACTCCAGTACAAGACATTCCCCGGGGGGTGGAGAGGGGCTCCTGAGGACCCGCAGACACTGGGAGGGACTGTGGCTGGGGCAGGGGGGCCAGGCTCTGCCAGGGCGTCTCCTGTGAGCTGGTAAGGAGGGCAGCGGCTGAGGAGAGAGCAGGAGGCATTTGCTGCCCATGCCCTCTGACACTCAGTCCTCTGGTAATAGGATCAGAATTCAGCTCTTCAAGGCCATTTGTGGGAGCAACCAAAGCCCAAGTCCGAAGACACTACTGCTGCACAATGACTGTGTTCCAAACAGCCCAGTCTAGCCCTGGGGAAGCAAACGCCAACTCACTGAATGGCCCTCCCCACTGAGGAGGGACCCGCCGTGGGCCGTCCAGGTGCTCGGGGAGGAAGGGGAGATGCTGGGCTGGAGCCGGAGGCTGAGGCAGGTGGCCGCCTGCATGTGCGACAGAGCTGGGGAGCCGGGGCAGGTCTCAGTGCGGTCCGTTACAGATGGTGCAGGAGGGCCTCATAGCAGGCTCACAACTGGGAAGAAGAGGCTAAAGTCTTCATTCCCCCCAAACGCCAGACTGCAGAGGTCTGTTATGTGGTATCACGTGCTGTGTACAACCAGATTTTCTCTTGTGGAACCATGGGGAGCGCGAAGATAGTTCCTAGAGCTAGAGTTCACCTACTGCCACCCTCCCAACCACCTGTAAACACTCTGGGGAGGGGAACTTTGAGAACTGGGGTGGCGTGGGACGGCAAGAAGGTCCGTCGAGGTGGACAGGCCCTCCTGTCCCCCTGCCCTGCTGCGTGGGGTTGGGGGTAGGGATAATGAATGTTTCGGACACAATTAAAGGAACTTTGTGCCAGTCCTGGGAAGATACGGTTTCTCACTTGGGGGCCATCCCTAATGTTTCCCAGTGTTTTTCTTTCCAGTCAATTCCAATGACTTCATGTGGGAAGAGAAGATATTAAGAAAAAAGGGTCACACGATTTCCCCCCTTTTTTTCCTGAGCAGGGAAAGGATTCAGCTGTCCGATGCTCTCCCCCTGAGGGCATGGGGTAGAGGTCACAATACCATCCGTTTCTGTCCACACAGAAACCAGAAACCTCAGTCCATTGGCTCCCTAAAACACTTTTCTTACATGTCTCTACATACACAACCTTTGGCTATATCTACATATGTACACATTGACAAGTTCAAAAATACATATTTATGTGACATATATGTGTATATATTTATCTTTATATGTGACAATTCAGTAGAGTTAAAGCAGCAAGATAATTCTGGATGGAAAATTGGCTAACCCTGGCATCTCTGAACCTGTGGACGATTGAACTCTCTCTCTCCCTCTCTCGGTGCTGCCCTTCAGTGGACGCCACTGTGCTACACAGGTGGGCAGTCCCCATGCATTCACAGAACTCTGCTCATAATACAGCAGGAATTGTAACCGTCCCTTTTCTGCGTCTAATTAATTTTAAAGTGCTCAGTAAGAATAAAAACCATGCTATGCATTTATTTCTCTTAAAACAAAATTATTGAGACAGCAAGCTAGGGAGTGTGCGGGCTGGCATCTGGACGCATGCTTCTCTAAAGTAAAACATTTCTCTTAAGCCTGCAGTTCTGACCCTGATGTCACAGGTAACATCAGAAAAAACCACAATGTGGCTTTTGGGAGGCTCGGGTGGGGCCGCTCTGATTTCACGCATGTCTGGTGCTGGCAGGGCCCCAGCCATGCGGCCACGCCGTCATTATTTTGCGTCTGTCCCCTTTTCTGCCTAAGTCATGGTGAAAGGCACTGGGCCGAGCCAGCGCCCACATGGCAGGGAGGGTGGAGGCGAGCATTAACACCTCCACCCGACACAGGGCCCAAGTGCTCGGTCCAGAGGGGCTGACATGGGGGACCTGGGAGAGACCCTCAGGGAGCCGCTAGATACGGGCCTGCCCAAATCCTGCCTCGCGATGGGCATTCATGATACAAGCCACACAGCTCTTTGAAGAAAAGTTTTTATAGGAAAGGTTCCATCCTGTTTCTGTATAAAGGCTTTTATCCTATAAGGAAAAAACCAAAAACCTAGACATAATAAAAATGCCTTTAAAAAATGAAAATGAAAATAGTATCTAAGGCTAGTAGACCGATCTCTTATCCCTGACAGCCGTGCAGGCTGGCTTCTCATCCCCGTGTCCGCAGGCCCGGACTCTGCTCACTGAGACACGATTTGCTGAATTTAAATCCTGCCGTTGACCAAGGAGCCCTGGGGGCCTGTAACAAGGCTAAGTGACAACTGGGGAGAACCACCTCTTTTCCTCACTGTAGTGTGAGTACGATAAATAGACTTCGCTACAAATTATTGGACAGACCAGTAAGAAAAGCTAATCTTCAGACTCCAACATGACTTGAAATCTTGCTGGGGCTAATAAAACGAATTATTAATCAATTCCTAAGTAATTCCAAGTTCCTAACCAAATACAACTTGGCGGGGAAGGCCCGGGGCGGGTGCTGGGAGGGCCAGTGAGTGTGATGCTGGGACAGACCCTGTTTGCGGCCAGCTGCCTGTTCTGCTCGGGGCTGCAGAAGGCATGGGGCATAGGCAGGCACTACACCCTGCTTTCAAACTGTGGGCACCAGTCGCCTTCTCTTTGGTAGACAGTTTAGAGAGAACAGAAACCCTCTCTGCCCTATTCCCCCCTCCCCCCTAAATATATAAGGAAACAAACAAGATCATCTTTGCTCCCACAGGGCAAACAGGTTTATGATGATGAGTGGTCCAGGGAAGCCCCAGCTCACACCACAATCTCCTGGGGCTCCAGCAAGCCCACCCCCACACTTACGTCTCTCCAGGATTCTGAGTACTCTTTGGTCAATTTCCATTTCTTTTCCACCATTACAATCTCCTTACCCACCTCCCCCCAGTATTTTAATAAAAACTCAGGGAATTTTAGAGGTGAAAGGACCTCATCTAGTGTCCAATGTCTGCCCTCCCATTCTACAGATGGGGAAACTGAGGCAGAGAGGGCAGTGCCTTTCTCGGGGTCACTCAGTGAGTCAGTGGCAGCAAGGACCTCAGGCCCCAGTCCCAGGAGCCCCACTCCGCACTGCCTGCCTTGTGCGTGGCCCGCCCCTCAGTCGGCCTTCTGAAAGGACTTCCTGTGAGAAGGGGGCACCAGGTGGGGAGGCAGGCTGTTGGGCAGCTCGTAGCCGTCCAGCTTGATCTTGATGAGGTGCTTGGCCAGCGCGAACTCCTCCTCGTCCAGCATGCCGTCACAGTCACAGTCGGCCAGCTTCCAGATCTTGCCCAGGACACTGTTGGGCAGCTTGGAGGTCACCATCTCCTTCTTGGCGTTGACCCCTGATATCTTGCCATTGATGGGCGACAGGGCATAGAAGAGCTCATCGTAGACGGGCTTGTCTTTGGCCACCACCCACTCCTCCTCGTCGGCACCCTCCTTGGCGCCCTCCCCGTAGCCCTGGTTGAAGGGGCCCTCGGAGGTGCCATCGAAGGCGCCGCCCTGCACGAGCTGCATGGGCGTGTTCAGCTCCTCCTGGCTGATGAGGCTCATCAGGGATGAGATCTTACTGGTCAGCATGTTGTCCACGGCCTCGATCAGCTTGGGCTTCAGCGAGTGGAATTTGGTGAAGTCGTAGCTCTCAAGCTGTTCCTGCAAAAGGAGAAACCACAGACTTGGTGACATGCCCTCTCCTCTGGAAGCAAAGAGGAGAGGGGAGCTGAGGGAGGGGAGTTCTCCCTTAAAGCACACACTCCGTACCCGGGCCTGTTCCGGGGCTCTCTGGTCGGGTCCCCACATCCAAACTCACCAGACACAGGAGTGGCTTTTAGAACAAGAGATAAGATGCATGGGATGCCACGCTTCGCTACAGGAGCTCATCCCCTGCTGGCTGCGGTGTGACTGACAGCGCTCCCTCAGGGCTGACGACCTTCCCGCACCCTGCCTTTTGAGCCCTCAGAGACTGAGCATTTCATCTCTTACCACAGACCTCGGATGACCTTCACAACAATGCTGGGAGCAAGCAAGGACAGCATTAACAGCCGTGTGTTACAGAGAGCACACGGGGCGTCCTGGCGGAGTCAAGACAAGAGCCCGTGCCTCCTGCCTTGACTAGTGCTCCTTGTGCTGTGACATGACGCTGTGGAGAGGGACTTAGTTAAGGACACTATTTTTGGATCAGCTTTTAAAAATGTAGTTTAGGGTACAAATAAGTAAAAGTGGAAACTGGTAAGAGGGAACAGAGTAGGATGGGTGAGTATAAAATCCAGCCAATATGCTCATCAAGTCAGGCAGGTCTCAGCTCCTCCCGGGAGAACTGGCCGTCAGCAGTCGGAGAGGCAGGAGCACAGGCTCCAGGGAAACCATGATAATTGCCTGACGGACAGGAACCAACCATGGTGCCCGGATGGCTGTGCAGAAGCACTCCTCCTACCTTGGCTCTCTTTGGTTACTCATCCATCCATCCATCCATCCATCCATCCATCCATGCATCCATCTGTCTGTCCATCCATCCATCCATCCATCCAACATTTATTGGCCATTTGTTATGTGTCAGGCCATTTTAGGGCCTGGGATATAAATAGGAAAAGCCAGTCCATACCTTCAGGGGCCTGTGTTGTAATAGAGGAAGGACATTTAAGTATCTCTGTTCCTGTCTAATTGCAAAAAGGGTGGACCTAGCTTATAGTGAAAATGTTATCACAAAATAGAAGTCATAAAAAAGGGAAAAGCCAAGTAATTAAGAGGGAGAGGTTGGGAATGAACACATCAGACAACTAAGGAGAGAAAAGCGACTGCCCCTCAGCTGCCCCCCACTGAGTCGGGGCGGGGGATGGGGGGAGGATCACATCCCCTCATTGTCCAAGGGAGAAGCCACCTGTTCATTACAAGCTTTCTCTTGTCCTGAATGGTGAGGTGGTTACCCAGGGCCTTGTATGAGGGGCCTCAAAGATCCAGTGAAAAATGTCTTCAACAGCAGTTTTGTCAAGTAAATGCAGGAAATTCCAGGATGGCAGTTTTTATATGGTCTCTCTGTGAAGCAGTTCTGTTGGGATGACTCTAGAGGGCCAGTGCGCCATGTCTGGGAGATGAGGCAGGGAGACTCAAGGAAAAGAGGTTTCACATACCTTCACACCTGACTGTGGCAGAAGTAAAGCAGTAGGCCATTAGAAAATATAAAACTTTGAGCTATCACAAATATCATACATTTATTGTAAGTACTAGAGGCCCAGTGCATGAAATTCGTGCATGGGGGTAGGGGGTCCCTCAGCCCGGCCTGCACCCTCTCCAATCCAGGACCCCTTGGGGGATGTCCAACTGCCTCTCGCAATCTGGGACCACTGGCTCCTAACCACTCGCCTGCCTGCCTGCCTGATTGCCCCTAACCCAGCCGTGGGCAAACTATGGCCCGCGGGCCGGATCCGGCCTGTTTAAAATGAATAAAACTAAACAAAAAAAAGACCATACCCTTTTATGTAATGATGTTTACTTTGAATTTATATTAGTTTACACAAACACTCCATCCATGCTTTTGTTCCGGCCCTCCGGTCCAGTTTAAGAACCCATTGTGGCCCTTGAGTCAAAAAGTTTGCCCACCCCTGCCCTAACCCCTCTGCCTGCCTGATCACCCCTAACAACCTCTGCCTGCCTGCCTGATTGCTGCTAATTGCTCCCCTACCTGCCTGATCACCCCTAACTGCTCCCCTGCTGGCCTGATCACCCTTAACCACCTCTGCCTCGCCTCACACCTGGGACCCAGGCTTCCCTCCCTCTGGCCAGCTGCAGGCACCCAGGACCTGGGTCAGCTTCACCTGGGCCAGCTGTAGCTGCAGGGGACCATGGGCGGGTGGCTTCGCCCAGGCTGCAGGCGCCCGGGACCATGGGGTGGGCAGCTTGTCCCTCTCCTGGGCTGCAGCCTGGCTGGTCCCCATTCCTCTCTTGCGAGCTCATTTGTGCCTGGCTGGTCCCCATTCCTCTCTTGCGAGCTCATTTGTGCCTGGCTGGTCCCCATTCCTCTCTTGCGAGCTCATTTGGGCCTGGCTGGTCCCCATTTCTCTCTCACAAGCTCATTTGGGCCTGGCTGGTCCCCATTCCTCTCTCCCCAGTGTTGAGTGTTTGAGCCCTTATGGTGGCATGAGGTCATGATGACTATTTGCATATTAGCTCTTTATTATATAGGATTATGGGGGGTGGGGGGGGGCTGGAAAACAAAAATAAAAAATTTAAATCACTTATGATCCCATCACCCAGCAATAACCTGCTAATATTTTGGGACATGCATTTCCAGCCATTTTTATAAACACACACGCACATGCACACACACACTCTTTAACTGAAATAAGACCACACTGTTAAATAACCTGTATTTTAAAGAAATAATGTATTATATTGTTCCATGATATTAATTTTATACAAACTTTTTTTGTAATTTTCCCAAACTATTTTTTGCACAGACTGCATTCACTGAAATCCGTTTCTTAGTCTGTGTTCAGCTAGTGTTTTGACAGACATTTCCTTAAATGTCAGAAGCTAAAACAAAAAATAAAAGCAAAACTCCAAGACCAACCAACCCACCAAACAACCAACAAAAGAATCCGCCTCCTGCCTCTGCAGAATTGCTTTGTCCTGGGCAGTGCTTCCATACTCAGCCAGGCTGGCTGAACCCCGGACTCAGCCTGACCTATAACCTTAACCTTAATAGCTACAGAATACTGAGTTTTTAGCTGAGCCACTGTCATTCACCTTGTCCCATGTAGTTGGATGTTTAGGCTGTTTCCAATGGAGAAGCAAAACTGTGGTCTCTAGGGCAGTGGTTGCCAACCGGTGGTCCGCGGACCACTGGTGGTCCATGAGGTCCCAAAGGTTGAGACCGCTGCTCTGGGGAATACTGGCAGGGCAGACATTCTAAGTGGTTCATTTTGAAGCAGAGTCCTTAGCTTTAGACGGTGGAGGGGACAGAATGGAAAGCTAGAGTCTGACATTATCTCTAGAGAGGCACCTCCAACACTCTTAGCAACTCTGCAGTTGTAGGTCTCATTGGGTTGGGCTGACATTATCCTCCCTGACAGTCTGTGGACAACTGTATGGCACCCCAACATCAGCACCAAATGATGCTGCCAACATCTCAGTCAGCCAAGGGCACTGAGACAAGCTCAGGAGGAGAGAAGGCAGCCTACACAAAAATCCCAGTGCTGCAGCGGCAAACAAGCCTGGATTCCCCGGGTGCACAGACACCTACCCTCTTTCCTCATGAATGAGCCTGAGCCCTGAGCACACACAGAGCCCTGTGCCTGGCCAACCAGACAAAGGAGGGTGGTGTCCGCCCAAACTTTCCACCCTCCTGCAGGGGCCGTGCATCCAGACTGCAAACCTCTGGAAAGCTGGCAAGGGGAAATGGCCATACTGTGGGGGTGGGCAGGAAGCAGCAGCAGCAGCAGCAGCAGCAGCAGCAGCAGCAGCGGGCACACAGGAAACAAACCGCACATGGCCCGCCCCCAGGCCTGACCAGGGAGTGTGGGGTAGAGATTAAACCACTGCCTTCCCTGCCCTAGGGTGGCTCCAGAACAGAGGTCTTTTTAATGGGATGAATGCACCCCGGGGAATTTAAAGATCAACTCATCAACAATCACACCTGTCAAAGCCACCAAGCCCAGGAGAGCCCCTCCCAGACACAATGGTCAGTGCCCAGCCCCGTTCCATTCGCAGTCCCTGGCCCCCTCACTCCCAACCTTCACCAGAAGCCGTTTTCGAATCCAGAGATCTGAGCAGATGGGGATGGCTCTGCTGCCCTCTGCTGTTGAAATGCTGCCAACTCCTCAGCTGTGGGGCCCAATTCTCAGAGGACCACTGAGGCAGCAGTGAAGGTGGTCTCGCCAGTGTTCTCCTTGTTTGGCAGTATGGACACATCAGTGTGGTAAATCAGGTTCCTTCCCAAAGGGAAGGGTGGACACAGGCAGCTCACCAGCAGGTCACAGTTACCTCCCAGCAGCAGGCAAAAGCCTTCAAAATGCACTTGACTCCTTATGGCTAAGAGTTAACCAGACCAGCTTGGTTTATGAGAGCACAGGGAGAACAGAGACTCAGAGCTGGCATCGGGAGCTCTGAGTGACCCTGAGATGTGCAAAGATCTTAATAAAGTCATTGCCAAGCTTAAGTCCTGTCCTGGATGAGGTTAAGGTGAGGTCGAGTGCCTGAGCTGTAGAGGATGTCAGACCTCGAGACTCAGGGATGACAGAGGCCCTGGCCCACACTGTGAACCCTGCCCCCCCCTGCCCCCCCAAGCTTCCTGGGTGACAGAAATCTAGCCTGAAGCACACCTTACAGGCTCCGGGCCTGCCTTGTTTCCTGGGGAGTCCCTGAAGGGACTGGGGTGGTGTGATCAGGGCCCAGCTAGCTTCCCAAGGAGGAAGCCTGTTCCCGCTCCCAGGGGGCTGCTCTGGGAACTGCGGGTCTGTAAGCCCTGTGAGAATCAGTCAGGGCTGGGCCAGGGTCTGAGAAAGTCACCAGCCGAGAGCCTGCTGTGATTTACATGTGAGGAAAACAGAGGCGATGTAGCAACCCTGCCAAGCACAGTGACCAGAGGGACCACACAGGATGTTTGCTCACCAATTCCCAGCTGGGCATGTCACAGTGCATAGGCACCCTCTGTGCCTATCGATTCCTTATAAAAGGTTAATTTGGGCCTTAAGTGAGCCCCGTTTATTGTTTTGTGCATCTGGGATAACATGCCCTTAAGAATGTCAATAACTGTCTTTTCAGACCCCTTGGAGGAGGCATAACCATCTGCACCAGGAAATGCCTTATTGTTCTCTTGTTGCCTTGGACCATCTCTATTTACTGTAAATGTGAAATGATAAGCATCCTGTACCTACCACTGTAAAAGAAGTATGTATCTATTTTACTTTTTATCCAATCCTAGAGATTTCCCTGCTTTGCCTTCTGCTACCTCCCTAACTTACCAGCAATGGATTGTACATTTTCTCCTTTATTTCTAAATGTATAAAAAGAACTGCAAAACTGCCATTTTTGAAGCATTTGCTCAGTCCTTTGAGATTTTGCTTCTGGCTGGCCTTCAGTTTTTTCCCCTGAAATAAATGCTTATATAATTTTCTATAGGCTTGGACATAAGCATACACTAACTTAACGATGAACTCACTCAACACATATTCATTGAGCACCTGCTACATGCCAGGTGCTGGCGATATGGCGGTGAACAGGACATGGGTCACTGGCCTCATGGAGTTGTAGCCAATGAACACAACATCACTTGTAACAAGGAGCATATGTCCCAATAATAAGCTCTGCTGCCAAAAGTTTCACTGCCAACCATAGTCACAGTGGTAGATACCATAATCCATAACGTATACCCCATAGGGACAGAGATGTTTGCCATTTGTTCATTTTTGTTTGTTGATTTATTCTGGGGCCTAGAAAAGTGCCTGGTCACAGTAGGCTTAATATTCCTTGAGTGAATGGATGAATGAACACAGGTGAATGGGGCACCTGTAAGGTGGGACTCCTTGATCCCAGTCCTAGGGCCCTCAGGTGTCCATTGAAGGTGCTAAGGCACCTGTATGGGGCCTGACCCCCAGGGTCCTCAGAGAAAGTTTGGACCCTTCCTAAACTGTCCATCTAACTGGGCTGTGTCTGCTCCAGAGACCTGAGGTGAGGGGGCATATGGCTTCCTTGTTTCTTCCCCAGGGACTGCTCTTCTGCCCCAGCTCTGACTTGGCAGGCTCAGGCTAAAGTAGTCACAGTTTGCTCCCTATGTTAAGGGAGGTCACTGGGGGATGGGTGGTAGGCCTGGGTAGGGGGGCCTGCAGCAGCCCCCCGTGGCTCAGTGGTGCCTGAGATCTGGGGAGCAGCATCTTCTTGTGAGTGGGCATTGTGGCAGCCTCACTAGGCTAATGAGCCGCAGAAGCCCCAATGGGCTATAGTGTGCACAGTTTTCAGTGCAGTCAAGAAGCCAATTTCCCTTCAAAAATTTCTGAAGGATGCCAAGAATCAGTTGTCCTTCAGCTGGTCATGGGGTGCAGCGCATAAACCAAGGGTGTGCAAGTGGAATCTGCTCAGGAAGTTGCTCCAAGAGGCCCCTAAAATTAGCCATCTTGTGACCAGAAAAAAAGCAATTCGTCTTCTGAGTACAGGAATAATTATTTCATTTATGGAAGAACACAGATATTTCTGTATTGATTCTGAAGTCACCTAAGTCCCATCTGACCAGATCTTGTATTGCAGATACTCTCCCCTGAGCCCTGCCATGGCAACAGGGAGTGTAACCTACCCCTCTCCCATGTGCACTGTATACTGCACCCCCACTCGGCGTTCTTTCTCTGTGCCTCGGGGCGCAGCCAGCAGGAAGGTATCCTCTGTCTGGCCTATGCAGTATTCTTTGAAAGTCTGAGCCGAAATTGGAAAGCCAGGGGACTTTATAGATTTCCAGCTTCCAGTGTTCCCCCAGGGCAGCGACCACTGGGCGGGACAGGGCCTTCCTGCTGGCGTGGGGTTCGAATCTCCCATCTCCCGCACTGTGGGCCCCCACAAGTCCTCATCTCACTTGTAGATTTGATTTCTTCCTTGTAGAGACACACTTCGAGGAACCTACACCTCCATCAAATGTGAAAAAATAAGAGGTAGTCAGAGAGGGTGACATGGTTTCCTTTTGCCTGGCCTGCCTCGCCTGCTCACGTTACTGGCTAGCGGCTGCAGCCATCTCAACTTGTACTGCTTGCCTTCCAAAGGACTGTGGCCTCCAGGGTGGCCAGGTCCCTCACTGGACCGGAAGATGGGCAGCCTGGCTCAATGAGGACCATCTTCCTGTCCAGTGCAAGGGCCTGTCTGCCTGGCTTGGAAGGATGTGGTCAGCATTGATATGTTCACCTAACACCACTGTGCACCGTGGGAACACTGGTTGGGCCAAGATGGCTGAATGCAGCATCCAGTTGGGCTCATCTGGGGCTGCCCACATACAACTCAGGGAGACCCTGAAATCTGGCCAAAGGCTGCCCAACACAAACATTTAACAAAATCCTCGGTGAGCATGTCTCGCTGTGTCCAGAGATGTCCAGCATGTCCACAGAGCCCCACGCCTCTGATGCCTCCTGAGCCTGCAGCAATGACACTGCCTGAACACGTAATCCCACAGCGCAGGGCAGTGCCGGACAGCGCTGGCTGGAGGGGCAGCCTGGGTGACCTCCAAGGTCATTCCCAGCTCTGATTCCCTTACAGTCCTGGGATTCCAAAAAACAGGTGTCATCTCAATGTCAAAACAACATTGAACAGAGCCTGAGACGGTGGCTCAGATAATTTTTTCATGTGAACTTAACTTCCTGGACTGTGTCCCCTTTTGTTTAAATGTTTCAGGAGGCAGGCAACTCCTGACTTATTCACAGCAGCCTGTTATCATGGATCACCACAAGGAAGGTGAATTCATTGCATTCTTCTCCATCCTAAACCATGAACCATGTGTATCCTGTGACCAGCCGGACAAGATGGCAGGGCCTCGGCCCCCCCCCCCCCCCCGGCCCCATGACGCTGTAACGGGCGCCCAGTACCTGCATTGCCTTGACCTCCGGGAAGTCCCCTGCAGAAATCTGGTATTCTCGCTGCAGCTGAATGTAGATTTCTGGCAACCTGTCGATAAGCTCTCTTTTCTTGTTTTCCTTTCCAAAAACACTCGGCATCTCCTTTTTCAGGTGGCTGATGATGTAGGCGTGTACCTGAAAGGGTACATGTCAGTGAGGACGTGCCATTCCGAAGTGCACCAGGACAAACAAGAGGGCATCTTATATGCATCACAACACACAGCAGGCACCCATGCAGAGCCATGGTCCTCGGGACCAGAGGAGGGCAAAGACAGGGAGATTACAGCCTGGTTCTGGATGTGTAGAATGTGAGGTATATGAGGTATATAGGGGAGCTGTCTCAGGGTGAGTGGAAGGGAGAGCTGACCTGGACGATGGGTTTTAGAGTGGGACTTGAGGTGGTAGCAGAGCCACGGGAGCGGATGAGACCACTCGGGGAAAATGAGCAGAGAAAACCCCACTGTTAAGGGTCAGGAGAGGAAAGAGGTGAAAAAAGATCTTGGGATGTGGCATGTGGCAGATAAGGACTGTGGGAGGACAGATTCAGGGAAGAGGTGACATCTGAGTTGGGCCTGGATAAACAGGTAGGATGTGTGGGCGAGGGGAGGCATGTGGCAGTCTGGGGGAGAAGAGCATGGATGGAGGTGTGGAGGCGACATGCTGGGCCACATCTGGGGCAGTGCCGCGTATGAAGATGCAGCGCAGGCTTAGAGGGGGGAAGGTGGGCTGCACTTAGACTCTGCCTGGGGAACTCGGAGCTGATGGAGGATTTAGAAGGACTGCTGTCCTAGTGCTGTGCTAATGATGGCTCTGGGAGAGCAGGGGGCAGGAATAATGCTGAGAGCTCCCTGCTTTCCAGGGCTGATGATGCCTGGCTGCGTATGGGTGGGGGTGAGGTGGGCTTGCACAGATTTCTCTTGGAACCCTGTCCTAAAAAGCATCCCTGAGGAAGGGCAACTGACATGGGGAAATTCTATAGCCATAGTTCAGTTGTGCCTCTGATTGGCTGTTCCATGGGGAGTGAGCAGGATGGGTGGGGCCTGGGTGAGAAAGATCTTAGTTCTGGTGATTAACCAGAAGACCTAAAGAGAGTTTGAGATACTAAGGCTTCCGGTCAAGATGGAGGCGTAGGTAAATGTAGCACTCTCATCCTCCCACAGCTATATTAAAATTATAACTAAACAAAAGAACATCCATCATTCAGAACTGCCTGAAATCTGGCTGAATGGAAGTCCTACAACTAGAGAATTAAAGAAGAGGCCACCCTGGCCAGTTTGGCTCAGAGGATAAAGCGTCAGCCTGTGGACTGAAAGGTCCCAGGTTCGATACCGGTCAAGGGCATCTACCTTGGTTGCAGGCACATCCCCAGTAGGAGGTGTGCAGGAGGCAGCTGGTCGATGTTTCTCTCTCATCGATGTTTCTAACTCTCTATCCCTCTCCCTTCCTCTCTGTAAAAAAATCAATAAAATATATTTAAATAAAAGAAGCAGCAGCCATATTGAGACTGATAGGAAGGGTGGAGATGTGGAATGGGCTGATCCAAGACCCATAATTGACCTGTTTTTAATCCGGAGAAGTATCTTGGCTATGGAGGTCTACATGAGGAACAAGGGGTCCCAGCTCCACATCAAACACCTCAGCTCAGAGTTCCAGTGCAGGGAAGAGAAGTCCCCATAACTTGAGGCTGTAAAAACTAGTGGGATTGTGACTGAGTGATATGGAGTATGTGGGAGTCCCAGGCAGTTCCTCTTAAAGGGCCCATGCACAGACTTATTTGGACTAATTCCCTTTGAGCTCCAGTGCAGCTTGAAAGGATCCAGGAGCATACAGGAGGAACTAAATTGTGTGGCATCAGAGCAAGAACTCAGAGGCAGATTTTCCCAGATGAAAGTGTTTGGACTTCCCTCAAGCCAGAAAGCCAACTGGCAGGTGCCATATCTGAGTTTCCATTAACCTGGCTCACACTGTTTGCCTGGCCCTGGTGACTCCCTGACACCCTATTCTACCCAATTTGCAGCCCCACCCAAGTTGTTGGCAGTGGTCTTTCTATATGAATAACCTGTCCTAGCTCAGGCTTCAGACTTTTCTAAAATCTTTGAAACAAGCAGCAGCTGGTCTCAGTGTGCCCCATACCTCTCAATAAGAGGCCCCAGGCCTGGAACTAGCAGAAGCCTGCCTTGTTTCACAACTTGGCCTCTCCTGGACATCTCCAAGCCCAATACAAGTAGCAACCATCTGCAGGTCTCTCTATAGCTTGTGGCCCCAGGCAAGATACAGGCAGTGGCTGACTTTGCACCTCCTGTGAGGCCCCAGAGCCAGTGCATCCTGTGGTCAGCTTCAGACAACGCCAGATTACAACCCTATCACATCCATAAATGACATATTCAAGGGGAAGACTCTGAGAGCACCAAAGCCCCACTGAAGCAAGTCCTGCTCTATGGAGGTGTCTCCTGCACAGCAGTTCTTCTGCTATAGTTTCAGCTGGTCTGCACAGCCAATTGGCCTGGGGGGGGGGGGGGTGTCAATCCTGCTCAGTATGCCAACAATAAGCAAAGCTCAACTACAATAGGACAGGGCACACAGACCACAGAGGGCTGCACTTAGAATGCCCAGCTCCAGTTACTGGGGAGACTGAGCCACTGGGACCTACAGGACACCTACTACACAAGGCCACTCTATCAATTCCAGGAGATATAGCAGCTCTAACCAATGCACAGAAACAAACACAGGGAAGCAGCCAAAACGGGGAGACAAAGAAACAGGTTGCAAATGAAAGAATAGAAGAAATATCCAGAAAAAAAAACTAAATAAAATGGAAGCAAGCAAACTACCAGATACAGAACACTGGTTATAAGGATGCTCAAGGAACTTAATGAGATCTTCAAGGTACTTAGTGACAACTTCAAGGAACTTATAGAGAACATCAACGGCATGAAAAAGGACCAGTCAGAAATGAAGGATACATTAACTGAAATGAAGAATAATTTACAGGGAAGCAACAATAGAGTAGAGGATGCCAAGAATCAAATCAGTGATTTGGAATATGAGGAAGCAAAAAACACCCAATCAGCACAGCAAAAAGAAAAAAGAATCCAAGAATATGAAGATAGTGTAAGGAGCCTCTGGGACAATTTCAAGTATACCAACATTTGTATCACAGGGGTACCAGAAGGAAAAGAGAGGGAGCAAGAAATTGAAAACCTATTTGAAAAAGTAATGACAGAAAGCTTCCCTTACCTGGTGAAAGAAATAGACTTACAAGTCTAGGAAGTGCAGAGTCCCAAACAAGAGGAACCCAAAAGGCCCACACCAAGATACATCATCATTAAAATGCCAAAGGTAAAAAACTAAGAGAGAATCTTAAAAGCATCAAGAGAAAAGCAGTTAGTTACCTACAAGTTGCCCATACAACTGTCAGCTGATTTTTCAACAGAAACTTTGCAGGCCAGAAGGAAGTGGCAAGAAATATTCAAAGTGATGAAAAGCAAGGACCTAAAACCAAGATTACTCTACCCAGCAAAACTATCATTTAGAATTGAAGGTCATATAAAGAGTTTCACAGACAAGAAAAAGCTAAAGGAGTTCATACCACCAAACCAGTATTACATGAAATGTTAAAGTGTCTTCTTTAAAAAAAGAAAAAAAAAAAAAAAGAATAATAAAATGTCAATAAATACATATCTATCAACAATTGAATCTAAAAATCAAAATAAACAAAGAATCTAATGAACAAAATCACCTGATCAATAAAATAGATCCAGAGGTATGGAAACATGGAACAGACTGGAGAATTTCAGAGGGAAGGGGAGAGGGGAGGGCAAGAAGAGATTAATAAAAGAACTTATATGCATATATGCATAACCCACGGGCACAGACAATAGGGTGGCGAAGGTCTGGGGTGGGGCATATCTGGGTAAAGGGGACATCTGTAATACCCTCAATAATAAAGGAGAAAAAAATAGTTTCACTAGGGCCAGTGCCCAAGAGCACCAGGAAACGAAACTGAAGCTGAGTAAATGGCTGATCTTCACAGAAACGTGTGCCCAGTGAGCAGTGAGATGAGGATTCCCATAACCTTCCTGAGAACAGTGTAGACCCCGAGATCTCCACAGGTCAATTCTGCACAGGACCAGCTGCCTGGGCCCAGGCTGGACAGCAGAAGCTTGGTCTGAGAGAGGGACCCCCAGTACACGGGGGGGAGCCCAGAAACTCTGACCACACGGGGGTTGCAGACATGACTAGTACCTGGGAGGTGAATCCTACTTGGCTGGGGCACCACCTTCCTTAACTTTGGCACTTTTCCACTGAGTTCCAACTTCAGGACATTAAGAAATGTTCTTTAGAAAAGTTCTCTTTGTGTATCTAGAATTCTACAGAGTAATTTAGAAGTCAAGAAAATAACTAAAATAAGAAAGGATGAAAAACAGAGCGGTGATTACAAAACAAAAAATGACTATGTAGCTATGGAAAATCCTATTAAAGAAAACAGACTTCTTCTGTAATCTTGTGGAAGAATGGAAATTAAATAAAGTAAGTAGATACGTCCCATGGTTCAACGGAGGGCCTCTGTGCATGGACACACACTGGGCACAGCCAAAACCACTCAGCTAAGACCCAAACACTAAAATAACTGCACAGTGAAAACGCTGGCATGCTCAAACCAGACAATGTCAACTTCTCCATCCCTATGAAGGCCATTTTTACATAAGCACCCATTGTGCTGTCTGGCTACTGCTACAACTATAGGTTGGGAGAGATGATGCTAAACTTTCTGCCACTAGTAAACTTGTTTATTTAGTTATTTTTCAAATTAACACTACTTATAATATTTATACAATTCTTTGAGATAGAGAAACCCAAAGTTTGGAATCTTTAATTTAGAACGATGGGCTTTAACTGCATTCCTGAGGGTATGATGCATAAGTGGTAAGACTAGTAATTTCCTTGTCTTGGGTAGTGATGCCTGACTCAGTTTGGATGGAGCAGGGGAGGGCCCTGTGTAGCCCTGAAGGACTTGGAGGGCTCCCTAAGACCCTCTCACCATCTACTATTGAGGTACCTCAGAGCTTCCAGGCCCCTGCTCAGGGAAGGCTGACTCCCCACCCAGCCCCTGGCCCTCTAGGGTTGGCACTCTGTTCCTTAGCACTTCCTGGTACCCGGGGGCCTGCTCTACCTGGGCTGAACCGTGGGTGATATGCACCTATCACCCAATGCCTGGCACCTGCTCCCTGAGCTCAGCCCTCATGCTGTTCAATGGCTGATGACTGAGGCTGCTGAATAATGGGCCACCTTCAGACACCAGGCCTCAGGGTTCTGAGATAACTGGGGCAGTTTCTGTGCCAGTCCTCAACTCCCTCCTCCTCCCACCTGCCTGGTGCTACCTGAGTCATGACCCTCAGGTGGCCAACTCATGCTGCAGGATACTCTCAGCCTCAACCTCCACTTCCAGGAAGTTCCACTGGCCTGTTTTCTGGAAATTTCCTATTGTGCTATCTCTGAATGACCACCCCCCCCCCCCCCGGCCCCCCTGCCCTTTCCTGGGTATCCTGAGACAATAACCAGGGTCAGATTCCATGAATGGGCCCCATCTCTAAGGAGCTTATCAAGTTATGAGGTAAATTATAATCCTTAGAATCATGGAGTATTAAATCTGGAAGGGACCTCCTATATGGAAGTGAACACCTGGTTCCAGGAAATTCATATGACTTTACTCAAGGTCACCCAGCTAGTTAGGGGATGGAGAGTTGACACCACCATTCAACTGCCTCATTCTTATAGAATTCTTATAGAATTGCTTTCTATGAGTATGAATTAAAAAAGTTACTGAAGCTGTTGAAGATCTGGAATTCAAAATGAATTGGGTCCTATAGAACAACAGTGTGGGAAACTTTGAGGTTTGGCTTCTGATTATTCCTAACTCATTTGGAAGGTCATTTACTCTTCCCTTCGACACACAAGAAACAGATATGACACACAACACTATGGACACAATGTGGGTAAAGACTGCAATCTACTGGCAGGATGGCACCCTGTACATTTCTAAGGCCTCTTGGTAAACAGAGGGCACAGCTGGGATGGCTGAAAGCCCTGGTCAACATCAGTAAAAGCCCTTATGTGTCAAAGGTGTGTCTCCAAATAAATGGCAGATGGAGGGCCAGACCAGGTGGTGGTCCCCATGGAAGGAGCTGGAAACAGTCTGACACCTTTTGTTCTTCATAATGAGAGAAAACTCACTAAGAAGAAGATATATGGGAATGGGAAGGGGGCCGAGGGAGGGGAGAGGGAGGCAGGGCAGACCAAGCACTGGAAGGCGGGGTCAGGCCCTGCCACCACTGCCGCTCCCTGAGCAGCTCCAGGAGAGATGGCTAATCCCCAGCCTCTGTTTGCTCATTTGCAATTTGGAAATTACAACCCTTACCTCACAAGGGAGGGTTGTTATTAAGACTTGAAGGTACTCTGTCCATTAGAAAGAGGAGTAAAAGTTACTTGTTATTGATTAATGGTCAAAGTCCAACAGCTGGAGGTAGCAATGCCAGAGAAGGCTTGTGGCTATTTAGTTCTTATTGAATAATCAATAAACTCTCCATATTTAAATAGTAATATGGTGAATTCGGGTCCCAAGTGCCTTATTCACAAGTGAAGGACATTGAACCCTGGGGGCTTTTGAACAGTCTTAGCTTGTCCAATTCACCCATTTATTTCATTGTATAAAACTGGAAAAGCCCAAATGCCACTTTTTCTCTGGGCTAATAACTCAATCAGCAGAAAGATGTCCTCCCTTAAAATGAACATGAATTGATAGTTCACAAAGAGACTCTGCCGCAACCTTGTTAATTGTGCCCAGTGGCAAGTGTTCATATACACCCAAGACTGAGAAGCATGTACTCAGACTGATACCGGATACACCCACCTGGGCTGGAAGGGCAACCCCCAGCAGCGAGACTGGAAGCGTCCAGTGCTCATGGTCAGTAGGAATGGAAGTGCTCATGGAATTTGGATACCAGAAGCAGTTTGAGGGAAGTTAGTCTGGAAAAACGTGATTCTACACTGTGCAACCTCATCTGCAAGCTTGACACGACCTGGTGGAGACCTGCGCCTTTGTAGGCCCAGCTGGAACCTTGCAAAGAGCATTTAACATCAGGGGATCAGCACATTTTTAAAGGGGCTTATGATGATATAAGAAATTCTGTTCACAAACACCCAAAGATGAACCCCTGGGGTCATCAAGTGTGAGACTGCAAGAGGCAGAGAAAAGCAGCTGACAGGTTCCCATTTGAGCAGGAGGTTGGCTGTTCTGTTGAAATCAAAGCTGGCACTGATGGTCACGTGATTCTTAACAGCTTAAAGGGGACTTGAGGGGACCACCCAGCCATTTGAGGTCAACCTTCAAAAAGACAGGCTTCCCTATACGGGTTCAAGCACTGACACATACCTCCACAGCAGCTTGAGGCTGACGACTGAGCTATTTTTAAAAGCCCCAATGGCGGACCATCATCACCTACTATGGAATGACTCATACACCTTAACCTGGGTCCCTTTGGTGAGTTCAAAATGTCTAACTTCTCCACAAAAGGAACTGACAGACGAACCAGAAAGCTGGGCTCTGCACATTACACGTGACCAAGAAGAGAACATGCTTTGAAGATGAAACTAAATTCTGCAGAACTATAGTGAACCCCGAAAATCACTGGCCTCTCCTTTTCCTTCTCATTTTTAGTTGTTCCTTCCTCAAATGTTGACTCATTGTTTTGTTGAGCAAAGATCTCCAAGTGGGCAGGAACCTTTCCTATTCTGGGGCAATGTGTTATAAAGGGTGAGGTCTGCTCGTGAACTGGCCTCGATTTTTACTTTTGTGCATTTACCCCATAAAACACTATCACCTCAGGTTTGTAAGAGCCTCATTTTTTAATGTGGCTATTTGAATCATAGCTGAATACAACTCAATTATATTTTCTAAATGCTTTCTGGGTCTTTCCCCAAGTAGCTTATTTTAAAGAATCATGAGACAAAGCTCAACTGCATCTTAGATTGTGGACACTCTCCAGAGAATGATGCCTACTGATATCATGACATGTGCGATCTCTGAGGCTAACCAAAACCCTCTCCAAAGGTTTCCTGGTATGTGAAACAGAGCTGTGAAAAAAATACATAAGTAGAAAAAGCCAGGAAATCATTAAGTTTCAAGAGTTCTTTGGTCAGAGTGCCATGTTTCATAGTATTCAAATGCCATCTTCGTGACACCTCGAGTTTGATCTCCACAGAACTGGCAGGACAGTAACACACTTGTTTATTTTTGGATGCTCATGAATTCTGCCTCATTATGGTGTTCTATAAATAGACACATTCCATACCCTAACTCAGATCTGACACCTCCGAGGTGACATCTGAATACCCTTTGCAGGCTTTCAAAATGTCAGCTCGATAAACCTCTGAACTTTTGTAGGTTTCTGTGGGTGGAGAATTTTATAGAATAAACAATGGCAGATCAACGCAGAAAGCAAGGACACTTACTGAGGAGCAATGAATGCTGTCCACACTGGATTTCAGGTGAACACTTTGCAGGCCAAGGAGTAGGACTGACTGGGGCTGGAATCTATATTTTGCAACTTACAGGCTACGAAGCCTTGGACAAGTGGCTTCACCTCTCTGAGCTTTAGCTCCCTTTAGCAGGAGAAATGAAGATAGTGCCTAACTGCAATTACTGATTGGATCAGACAAAATAACACATTCAATGCAGACCGCCATGCTTCCGAAACACGGCAGGCCCTCTGCAAGGGCTGACTTGCAAAAGGAAGACTAGATAAAGAGAAATAAAGATGAATGTACCAAAATCTAAGAGTATTTTTAAGAAACATAAATACAGCAAAAAGAAAAACTCAGGTGACTCCGTGTCCATTTAAGCAACAAGTTCACAAATGGCCATACAACTGCAGATGGTGTAAAGAGGATGGCACCGCAGGCCACCGTGCCGAGCTCTCCTTCTTACCCGCCCGGGACTGTTTCCCGGCCCCTGCACAGCTTGGCGCTGCCCCCGGAGCACACTGACACTGAGAAGCTCGGGCTGGATCAGCTGTACTTTAAACATGTTTCTTTATAAGAAGGAACAAGCCAGCACTATTCTTGGGAAGAAAAAAGGAAGACAAGCTTTTTTCCTAGAAGTAAACTCAGCAAGTTGACTGCTCCCTGCTCCCATCTACACCGGCCTTCGTTATTCCTGGTGTCTGTCCATCGCAGTATTTTGTGCCTCTCTCGACCCAGGCCACACTGATCCATGCAGAGGGCGGCAAATGCTCAAAGGTGGCAAAAAGTCCCACGTGCTTGGCACTTCCCAGCGAGCTCTCGGCTCTTTATTTCTTTTTTTAAATGTTTTTATTGATTTCAGAGAGAAAAGGGGAGAGGGAGAGAGAGATATATAAACATTGATGAGAGAGAAACATCGACCGGCTGCCTACAGGGGATTGAACCTTGACCAGGAATTGAACTGACAGCCTCCTGGTGCACAGGATGATGCCCAACCAACTGAGCCACACCGGCTGGGCTCAGCTTTTTATTTCTTTATATACCGAATACAGCTGCATCTTGAGTCACTAGGCTCTCAACAATGACAGGTAAATTAAATATCCCATGTGCATTTAAAAGTATTTCGAAAAAAAATATTGAAATCTGCAAAGACTATGACGTGATTTACCAGCCTTGATTAGAAAATAATGTTGGGTATCATGTACCCTGACGGTTAAGTCCAGCTGTTTCCACTGGAGAAGAGAAATACCACATGCCAACAGGTCACTAACACCTGTGACGTGCTCTTCTTCGCTCCGTTTTACAGATCAGAAAACAGTTTGGAGAGGTTAAGCCATTTGCCCAAGGTTAGAGAGCTAGGAGCCAGAATTCAAACAGGGCACCAATCTCAAGGGTCTCTTCTAACCTCTGACAAGTTCATTCCCTAAGTCTCCTGGGATGGGGCACCCCCCTTTCTCTCAGAGAGCAGGAAGAGTCCCCTGCCTGAGGCTGGTGCGGGGACTGTGCTGCTTACCTTGGCCAGCCTCGCTCGCTTGATGAGGTCGTTGAGCTTGCGCACCGCTGCCTTCTGGGGGAGGCTCTGGATATCTCTGAAGAGGTCCTGGGCCTCGGCCTCGAAGAGCCGGCGGTTGTCAGTGTTCTGCAGGGGCTGTGCCCAGAAGGAGCCGATGTAGACACGCAGCACCTCGGGCGTGTTGATGACTTTGCCCAGGGACCACATGAGGGCCCCGTAGACACGCATCAGCTGCTGCGTGTCCACTTGGTCGGCCTTGTTCAGCACCACGCGGATCTTGTCGTCCTGGCCCCGGAAGGCCTTGATGGCCTCGGAAAACTCGTCCGAAATGTCCAGTTTGTGAGCGTCAAAGAGCAAGATGATCCTGTCGACCCGCTCAGCGAACCACTGCAGGACCTGGCAGAAGTCGTACCCTAGGTGGAGAGAGGAGCACGTCAGTACAGCCACTGCTGCGTGAGGGAGACACATATAACGAGAGTCTGGGAATCACTGGTTCTCCAGCAGTGCCAGGGAGCGGAGGCAGTGGAGGCCTGGACCTGAAAATCACTTCAAATAGGGCCCCTGGATTGAGTGCATCTCATTAATGTTGGTGCTCCCAGGAGCCCTTCTGTGGGAAGAAAGAGGCTCACAGTCACATTGGGCATTCCTTACTTCTACATCTGAGGTTTCATTGAGTCCTCACAAGTCTCTTATTTCACCTAGCACAGTCCTTGGATCAATGGAAAACTTGATCAATGGCTCTATAAAACCACAGGCCATAGGTCAAAAGCTCCTATTTCTCTCAGCTTCTCACTTTTCTGAAAGTACCAGAGATGGAGAAGAAAGAAAACCTGTTGACCACCTGGAGACCCACTGGGTGTCCAGCAAGCACAACAAGAGAGGAATTGCCTTTTCTTGACCCAAGTTTTTAAGAGTGTTAAGGAGGTCAAAGGTTGGGCTGGCTGAAATTGTGACCAATATTTATCATTTGGACTATTTATATCTTAAGGATGTTGTAAATATTTAAAAAAAATTATGTCTCACAGCCATTCTATGAAATGGTCTCTTGCCAATTTCTTTTTTTAAAGTGGCTAGGCCCACCACAAGTTCTGTTTAGTTTGCTTTGGCCACGTACCAATACACTTCAAATCATGCAGTTAAATCAACACTCCTCTCAGCCTGTGGTCCAGACTTTCAGGATTTCCCCAGGGAACAGAGTCCCCCAAAAAAGCTAATTAGAGAAGGTTTATTTTTATTTTTATTTTTTTATTTTTTTTTATTTTTTATTTTTTTTATTTTTTTTTTAATACATCATTTTTTATTATAGAGAGACACAGGAAGGCATTAATTTCATTCTACTTGCTTAAACAAAGTCAATAATGAAATCAAAATAAATTTTAATTTTAAAAGGGCGTACCTTTAATAAAGAAATTATTTTGGATCTTATTCAACTTCACCCTGTAGTAAATACACTCTTATCTTTCAGAAAACAGAGCATAAAGTTCAAAATGAACAATTATATTTATTGCTCGTTGGCCTTTTTCTGCCAAAAACAAAAAAGTCAAATAATTCTTCTAAAGCTTACAAAGTTGAAAAAGAAACATATGAAAATATCTAATAAAAATAAAACAATGAAATACTCAAGGCAGTACAAACTGACCAGTGTTCGTTTTAAAGTTTCTTGTTTACTTATACATACATTTCTTTATTTTCAATTTTATTTTAACTAAAACATTTTGAGCCAACTTGCAAAATATATTTTATTTTTATGACATGTTATTTCAAAGGAACTTAAGGAAGCTTTTGAAAAGTCATGAAATACAGTAAAATAAAATAAACTTAAAGTTGCTAAAAATATAAAGAAAATATAATAAAGACAAGAAACTAAAGTAAAATCTAAAAGATAAAAAATGACAGACAAAAGTTAAAAAGTCACTTTTGCACATTTGATAGACAGCTGGGGCAACACAGCCTTATTTTGCAGCGTCTTTTTTTTTTATTTTATTTATTTTTTTATTAAATCTTTATTGTTCAGATTATTATATTTGTTCCTCTTTTTTTTCCCCCCCATAACTCCCCTCCTCCCAGTTCCTGCCCCACCCTCTGCCCTCACTCCCTACCCACTGTCCTCATCTATAGGTGCACGATTTTTGTCCAGTCTCTTCCCGCATCTCCCACACCCCTTTCCCCCCCAGGAATAGTCAGTCCATTCCCTTTCTATGTCCCTGATTCTATTATAATCAACAGTTCATTCTGTTCATCAGATTATTTATTCACTTGATTCTTAGATTCACTTGTTGATAGATGCATATTTGTTGTTCATAATTTGTATCTTTACCTTTTTCTTCCTCTTCCTCTTCTTAAAGGATACCTTTCAGCATTTCATATAATCCTGGTTTGGTGGTGATGAACTCCTTTAGCTTTTCCTTATCTGTGAAGCTCTTTATCTGACCTTCAATTCTGAATGATAGCTTTGCTGGATAAAGTAATCTTGGTTGTAGGTTCTTGGTATTCATCACTTTGAATATTTCTTGCCACTCCCTTCTGGCCTGCAAAGTTTCTGTTGAGAAATCAGCTGACAGTCGTATGGGTATTCCCTTGTAGGTAACTGGGTTTCTTTCTCTTGCTGCTTTTAAGATTCTCTCTTTGTCTTTTGCTCTTGGCATTTTAATGATGATGTGTCTTGGTGTGGTCCTCTTTGGATTCCTTTTGTTTGGGGTTCTCCGTGCTTCTTGGACCTGTAAGTCCATTTCTTTCACCAGGTGGGGGAAGTTTTCTGTCATTATTTCTTCAAATAGGTTTTCAATATCTTGCTCTCTCTCATCTTCTGGCACCCCTATAATTCTGATGTTGGTACGCTTGAAGCTGTCCCAGAGGCTCCTTACACTTTCCTCGCATTTTTGGATTCTTTTTTCATTTTGCTTTTCCGGTTGGGTGTTTTTTGCTTCCTCGCATTTCAAATCATTGACTTGATTCTTGCGCTCCTCTGGTCTGCTGTCGGGAGTCTGTATAATATTCGTTATTTCAGTCCGTGTATGCTTAATTTCTAGTTGATTCCCCAATATAAGATCGAGGGTCTCATTAGTTTTCTTGTAGATCTCATTAAGTTTATCGGCGGCTTCTAAACAGTTCTTGAGAGACCTTAAAAGTGTGGTTCTGCACAGGAACGCTGGCTGAGTGGAAGTCCTACAACTAGGAGGAAAGAGAAACGCATACGGACACTCAGAGGAGGCGCAGTGCTGAAGTCAAATTCTGAGGTGCGGAGTGCGCAGAGCGGGCTGGCGGCGGAGGGCGCGGTTGGCGTTTTCAATCGGGAGGGAGTCACAGACTCTGAGCTCCAGATCCGGGCGAGTCTTTAGGGACCCAGACTCAAACGGGAGAAGCGGGACTGTCTGGCTTCGGTCAGAGCGAGTGCAGCTTTCTCTCTGAGCTTTGCAGCGGGTGCTGGGACTCAGAGAGGCAGAGCCCCTGGGGACAGGACTGAGAGCCGCCATAACTGCTCTCTCCGGCCCACCCTGTTGATCCTGTTCTACCCGCCCCGCCCAAGCCCTGCACACAGGCATTTGCCGGATAGCCTCAGGCAAAGGCTAGATTAGCACCTCCCTAGAGGACAGAAGTTCTCTCACTACTGACACAGCTGATTCTCATAGCCACTTGGCCTAGAGGTCAAACCCTCCCTGGAATTAGCTACAACAATCAAGATTTAACTATAAGACTGCAAACAAAGACCACTAGGAGGTGCACCAAAGAAGCATAACAAAATGCGGAGACAAAGAAACAGGACAAAATTGTCAATGGAAGATATAGAGTTCAGAACCACACTTTTAAGGTCTCTTAAGAACTGTCTAGAAGCCGCCGATAAATGTAGTGAGATCCTCAAGAAATCTAATGAGACCCTCGATCTTATATTGGGGAACCAACTAGAAATTAAGCATACACGGACTGAAATAACAAATATTATACAGACTCCCGACAGCAGACCAGAGGAGCGCAAGAATCAAGTCAATGATTTGAAATGCGAGGAAGCAAAAAACACCCAACCGGAAAAGCAAAATGAAAAAAGAATCCAAAAATGCGAGGAAAGTGTAAGGAGCCTCTGGGACAGCTTCAAGCGTACCAACATCAGAATTATAGGGGTGCCAGAAGATGAGAGAGACCAAGATATTGAAAACCTATTTGAAGAAATAATGACAGAAAACTTCCCCCACCTGGTGAAAGAAATGGACTTACAGGTCCAAGAAGCGCGGAGAACCCCAAACAAAAGGAATCCAAAGAGGACCACACCAAGACACATCATCATTAAAATGCCAAGAGCAAAAGATAAAGAGAGAATCTTAAAAACAGCAAGAGAAAGAAACTCAGTTACCTACAAGGGAATACCCATACGACTGTCAGCTGATTTCTCAACAGAAACTTTGCAGGCCAGAAGGGAGTGGCAAGAAATATTCAAAGTGATGAATACCAAGAACCTACAACCAAGATTACTTTATCCAGCAAAGCTATCATTCAGAATTGAAGGTCAGATAAAGAGCTTCACAGATAAGGAAAAGCTAAAGGAGTTCATCACCACCAAACCAGGATTATATGAAATGCTGAAAGGTATCCTTTAAGAAGAGGAAGAGGAAGAAAAAGGTAAAGATACAAATTATGAACAACAAATATGCGTCTATCAACAAGTGAATCTAAGAATCAAGTGAATAAATAATCTGATGAACAGAATGAACTGTTGATTATAATAGAATCAGGGACATAGAAAGGGAATGGACTGACTATTCCTGGGGGGGAAAGGGGTGTGGGAGATGCGGGAAGAGACTGGACAAAAATTGTGCACCTATGGATGAGGACAGTGGGTGGGGAGTGAGGGCGGAGGGTGGGGCGGGAACTGGGAGGAGGGGAGTTATGGAGGGAAAAAAAGAGGAACAAATGTAATAATCTGAACAATAAAGATTTAATTAAAAAAAAAAAAAGAAAAAAAAAAAGATTCATCAATCTTGTTTATCCTTTCAAAGAAAAAAAAAAAAAAAAAAAAAAAAGTGTGGTTCTGAACTCTATATCTTCCATTGACAATTTTGTCCTGTTTCTTTGTCTCCGCATTTTGTTATGCTTCCTTGGTGCACCCCCTAGTGGTCTTTGTTCGCAGTCTTATAGTTAAATCTTGATTGTTGTAGCTAATTCCAGGGAGGGTTTGACCTCCAGGCCAAGTGGCTATGAGAATCAGCTGTGTCAGCAGTGAGAGAACTTCTGTCCTCTAGGGAGGTGCTAATCTAGCCTTTGCCTGGGGCTATCCGGCAAATGCCTGTGTGCAGGGCTTGGGCAGGGCGGGTCGCACAGGATCAACAGGGTGGGCCGGAGAGAGCAGTTATGGCGGCTCTCAGTCCTGTCCCCAGGGGCTCTGCCTCTCTGAGTCCCAGCACCCGCTGCAAAGCTCAGAGAGAAAGCTGCACTCGCTCTGACCGAAGCCAGACAGTCCCGCTTCTCCCGTTTGAGTCTGGGTCCCTAAAGACTCGCCCGGATCTGGAGCTCAGAGTCTGCGACTCCCTCCCGATTGAAAACGCCAACCGCGCCCTCCGCCGCCAGCCCGCTCTGCGCACTCCGCACCTCAGAATTTGACTTCAGCACTGTGCCTCCTCTGAGTGTCCGTATGCGTTTCTCTTTCCTCCTAGTTGTAGGACTTCCACTCAGCCAGCGTTCCTGTGGTTCTGGGTGATGTCCCTTCCGGGTTTTGGTTTCACTTTTGAAGTAGTTGTTCAAAGCAGCAAACTCCTCCGGCGTTAACCTATGCCGCCATCTTGGTTCTCCCTGCAGCGTCTTATACCGAGAAGGTTTATTTTTAATCTCAATCTGATTAGCTTCAGAATCAGAGTCAGTGCAGCCATTCAGAGCCCGGATGGCACCTTTCTTAACTCCTACTTTAGTGCTTGTGTCTCTTGTTTTAGATTTTGAAAACTTCCAAACGCATACCAGTCTAGAGAATCATAACATAAGTCTAGATTATTTATATAACAAAATACCATACAGCACTGAGGATGAACTAGATTTTTACTTGTCAACACAGGCCAATCTCCAAAAAACGGGTGAGTGAAAACAAAAAAATCAGTTTCAAAAGGATATGTACAGTTTAATAACATTCAGGTAAAATGCAAAAACAAAACAAAGCAATACTCAATTGTCTATGGATGCATACTGCAGCAGAAATATAAAAATGTTCACATCCATTTTGGGATACTGGGAGTGAGGGATGTAAGATGGATGAGAAAGTGTCTAGAGGGCAATGATCTATTAGGCAGAAATAAAGGGACTTCATGCACTAAAGTTCCCATGACATTTGAAGAGCAGGCGTAAGAGGAGTCGTTGAACGAGCAAACCGATCCAGACACATTTTTAATATAAACCCCAAATGTTCAGCAATGCTGAAGCGGCCTGTGCACCCGTCCCCAAGCCCTTGACTCAACCTCCTCCCGGAGGAAACTGCTGCCTGAAGGCGGCATTTATCGTCACCACCCGTCTGTGTGCTCTGGGTCAGGAGGTTCACTTCTCTATTCTGCCTCACGCCTGATTCCCTGGGGACGACGAGGACAAAGGTAGTCCTCAGAATGTGGGCCCAAGCTCACTGTCATTGCTGTCAGCAGCTAGCGTAGAACAGAGGAAAATAAAAAACCCAGTGAACGGGTCACACAGCAGCATGTAAAGACTCAGAGTCAAGTTTTCACTCTGAGTTCTTTCCCTGTGAGGCCGGAACAAACTGTCTCCCGAGATAAGAGTAAGTGGTTCTGTCACTGGGGACTGGCCTGTGGGCCAGAGAGCCCCAGGTCCTGGTGGTGGGTCAGCAGAAGAATGAGGCGCTGTTCCCAGGAGCCAAAGGGAAGACACCTTGGACCCGCCCACCGGAAGAACCTGCCTGTGACCTCGCTTTTCCAGTAGTGATGACTGGCCTCTCTCTGACCCAAACACTCTCTCCCTTGGTCTCCTCTGTGACCAAAATCAGGTAACTGGAGGTTCAGAAACAGGTCAAAGAAGATCTGTGTTGGGTGCACAATGTGCATTTTTCTGAACACCCTTTCGGTTAGGGTTGGGAGGTTCTTTATGTGCCAAAGCAGCTGCAGGTGTGGCAGACAGGCTCTTGCCTCATCATAGCAGGTAGGGCACAGGCGGTCTAGAATCAGACCATCATCGCCTCCCACCACAGCGAATTACTGAATCTTTTTTTTTTTAAAATATATTTTATTGATTTTTTACAGAGAGGAAGGGAGAGAGACAGAGAGTCAGAAACATCGATGAGAGAGAAACACCGATCAACTGCCTCCTGCACATCTCCTACTGGGGATGTGCCCGCAACCCAGGTACATGCCCTTGACCGGAATCGAACCTGGGACCCCTCAGTCCACAGGCCGACGCTCTATCCACTGAGCCAAACCGGTTTCGGCAGAATTACTGAATCTTGAGGGAATGATGCAGACACAGGGAGAAGGGAAAATGAGACTTCATTCATAGTGGTGGTGGCTTCCTAAGCTAGTTTTTGAGCCTCGTTCTCCAATTAATTCTGTGAACAACCTGATCTTTTAGAAAAATGCATTTCCTGCTTAAGTTAGCCAGAATCAGCTTCTTTGGTGTGCTACCAAGGGCCGTGACTGGTAAATAATCCCCCCGCCGCCCCCCCCTTCCCCCCCCATTTGACTTCTGCCTGCTTCTTACAATCAGTACCGAAGGAAACGTGCCACTCCCATAACTGTCACCACAGGTGCACACGCAAGATCAGCCAAGCAGACAGCGTCTCTTCCTCCGAGGGCCCCCTGGCTTGCGGGGTTGGCCCTCAGAGCACCACATGTGTTTAAGCTTTAACTTAAATTTGGGTTCCTAATAGTTACTTTTGATGTTTTTAAAAAACACTTTATTCCAATGCTTTGGTACAATAAAAAGTTACAGGGCACTGAAGTGCCAGATGTAAGTTTATTATAAGTGAACCATTACTCATCTCTGGAGGAATGGCTGCATGTACATATTCTCTTGTTTTAGAATAACAATGAGAGCTTAACAAGGTTTGAGTAGTACAGGTAAATAGATGGGTGTTTGTCACTGAGCAGGTGCTAAAGGATCATTTGTCAGACATCAGGCATCACAATCAAAGGTGAAGATATCAGTGTTTCAGAAGAAAACAGAATTATCAAAGCTGAGAAAGGCTGATTTACTCAATCCCTCACCCCAGTTTTTATTTATTATTATTTATTGGCATTCAGCACATTCACATGGTTGTGCAAACCCCCCCCCCCTTCCCCCCGAAATTCTTTTCTTCTTCCCAAACTGGAACTCTGTGCAGCACTGCTTTTCTGTGACTGGCTTACTTCACTTTAACACAATGTCCTCAAGGTGCAGCTATGTTGTAGCATGTGTCAGAATTTCCTTCCTTTTTAAGGCTGAATAGTTCTGCTCAATTCTTCTACCTTCATGATATAAGATGGGCACCGAATACCTATCTACCAAAAAGTTCTGGCTGATTCTTAAGAAATGATTTAATTTATGATGTTTAATCTGCCTGAATAAAGGCAGAAGGAAAACAGTGACCTAGAGACCACAGATTCTCAAATGTGGCCTTGCATTAGAATCAAGTAAGAGGCCTGCTAAAACGTATACTTCCCAGCCCCTCTCCAGAAACACAGAATCCAAATCCATGTGTTTGAGTTCGATGACTGGTACAGTTTGAGAACCACTGCCTTAGACTGAATACTAAGGCGTGGATTGCAGATATGTCTATGTTATAGTTGGTCAGCAAAACAAAACACATTTAAAGTAGTTTCTTTTTATTATAAAAAGTTACCAATAGATGGTTAGATGGTGCATCATGGAATTGAGGAAACACAGACTTTGAATCTGTTTATTTGAAGATGGATTTAAAAATTCATGAAAGCTCCACTATCACTGCTCAATGCTGGGCTTTGGCCCTGGCAAGCCCTTCCCCTCTGGTTTAGGACCTATAAATCTAGCCTAAATCTTCCTCATTCTTCAAAGCACGTGGGTGAGCCTTAATTAAGTTATATGCTACTTAACTTCTTTAAGCCCCCATTTTCTCATCTGTAAAATCAGGTTAGTGAGTGATTTCATGAGAAAATGCCTTTAATGTGCTCAATATAGTGTTGAGATGTGGTAATCTTTCAATCAGTATGAGCTACTACTATTGCTTCTGCTCCCTCTCTGGCTGCAGGTGGACTCAACTCCCTCTTTTGAGCTCCCAGAGCCCTTTGCTACGCTCCTATCACAGCCCCTTACAGTGTGTTATCATTGGATGGATGGATGGGGCTCTCTTATTAGACCATAAATCTTTAACTGCAGGGACATGTCTTCCTCATGGTTGCACAAGACAGTGGTTCTCAGTGTGGGCTTTGGACTCAGGCTGCCTGGGACCTAATCCTGGCTCCATTACTCACTAGTTCTGAGACGTGGGCAAGTTACTTAACCTCTCTGTGCCTCCTTTCCTCATCTGGAAAATGGAGCTAATAATAGTATCCACATAGCTCATGGGGCTGTGGAGTTAACATATGTGGAAGCATTTAGAATCATCTTGGCACCTAGAAAGCTCTCCAAAATGTTAATCTACTAATTATTTTAAAAATATTTGTGTCCAGTGCCTGGTCCACGGTGGGAGGTGCAATAAATATTTGTTGAAGGATGTCTAGCTTGGCAAAGTATAGTCTGCAACCATGGAGAGAAACAAAATTAATTAGCGTAAAGGTGACAATGCAATGAAGCATGAGCCAAGCAAGGAGCCCTGGTGCTCAGAAAATAGAGTAGAAGACACTGTCTGTGCAGAGAGCCGCTCATGCTTTATAAATAGAGCTCGTGGGCTCACAATGGCCCAGTGGCCTTTCTTTTTCTTGCTTGTGAAACAAAAGGAGTTTTACAAGTTGGTTTTAAAGACCCCAGGTCGCACCTAAAATAAATCCATGATTCTAACACAGATGCTTCCTGGCGTAAGAAAGTCCAGTGTATAAGCACATTGGCTGGGAAAATGCAGGGCGTACACTGTACTCAGTAAGGGGAGAATAGTGAATTTTCCCAAAGATTCTGTTACAGAAGGTGGCCAGGTCCCATTTAACATGAAGTAGGCCTGTGACAGGACTACCACTTAGAAGCAGGTTGAAAACCAGGGGTCCTCAGACTGAATGTGGCCCCCGCTGCTGCTCTGTTTGGCCTACACAGGGTCGGCATTTTGAGTTGACTGTCTTTGGTGCAGACATGCACTGTCCACCTGGTGCCCACTTGAGTGAATACACCACGGCTCCGACTCAGCCTCAGAGACCAAGCTGTGCCCTCTGAGAAGCCACCCCAGCTCTCTTGGGCTTTCGCAGGGTCTCACAGCACCCAGAGAACTGTACTGCGTTAGTTCTTAGGCGTCTCCCTGGCTGGGCCTGGAACATCTGAGGGCAGGGCCCCTTCTTACCTGCTCTCTCAGCATCTAACAGTGCTCACCAAGAGCGGGTCTCAGCAGACGCTTCTGAGGACTGAATGTTTCCTGTGGAAGTGCATTAAACATTGATTTGGCTTGCAACAATGTTTTGGCACACATCTCTCCAGAAATTGGAAATACATCTTGGAATTTAACAAAACATGTTAGATACAAAAGTAAAGAATGGATTAATAAATAATTACCAAGTGCCTAGGATGTGGCTGAAGCTGTTGCTGAGGGACAAACAGCTATAAAACTGAGACTGCTAGCTTTCCCCATAATAGCCCCCAATGGAAACAATCCAAATGTCCCTGAACAGGTGAACAGATAAACTGCGGTACGTCTACACAGTGGAATTAAAGCGATAAGCTGACACATACAACCACTTGGGTGGATCTCAGAAACATCATGCTGAGAGAAGCCAGACACTAAAGAGTACACACTGTGTGAGTCCATTTAATCTAAATCCCGGAACAGGCAGAGCTAAGCTACAGTGACCGAGAACAGATCAGCAGTTGCCTGTGGCTGAGGGTGGGGCTGGGACTGACTGCCAAGTGGCATGAACAAAGAGGAACTTCTCAGGGTGACAGAAAGTTCTATTTCTTGATGATGATGTTGGTAGCACCGGTACGCAAGTCTGTCAAAACTTGAATACAATTAAAATAAGTGCATTATTATATTCTGTACTTCAATAAAATTGACTTAAAAAGTGAAAAATAATGAAGAAATAAAGAGGAAAATAAAGAAGGAAAGAAAGGGGAGGGAAGAAAGAAAGACCTGAAAGCTGCTAAACTGGTTTAACGATATACATCTTCCGAACTGCTGACGGACCTGGAAGATGAAATCTGTTCATCAAGGGGCCATGCAGCTAATCGGGCTGATATGCAGGTGGATTTAGCTAAAGCAGGAGCCCTATGCTTTAGCTGAAATCAGTCTTAATCAAAGAAATTAATGTTAAAATTTGGCTAATCCATTAGAATTTTGAGAGTCGTGTAATTTCATGTGATCTGCCTTCTGGCCATGGTGTGAAAAGAGCCTCTTTTGGTGATGGATTAGGGACAAGAAAGCTCTGTGTCTGTGTGTGTGTGTATACATGTGAGCATGCATGAAGGTGTTATGTATGTATGTATGTATGTATCAGTGTGTGGGGAGTATGTGTGTGTGCAGGAATCAACATCATAATAGAACTGTCTCCATGCTCAATATATTTTAAAAATTTATTCATTCAATTACAGACATTTCAGTTCTATAAGACCTTCCAGTGTAACTTTTATTAGCCTGGGACAAAACAGAGATGCAATCAGTCCAATGTTTAAAAATATAATTTCTATCTTTGCAAAAAGACCCAAAGCTCTATAGCTCTGGGAGCTGGGAAAGAGTATTTATCCTGCGGAAGATCCCAGCTTGGCATTCCTGCCTCCATGTTCTGGGAACTAAGGGAGGGGGCAGGAAGGAAAGGGCCCCTTCCACCCAATCAGGGGCTTCCGTCACAGCCCCCATGGAAACTGGTCTCCATCCCGGCCACAGGGACCCACCAGGAAATGGCATCTGAGGTTAGAACAGTAGCCCCCTGGCTCAGGTAAATATAGGGTGGGGGCCCTAAGGAGGCAAACTTGGCAGAATAGTTTTAATAGAGCAGAAAAAAAAAAGCTTCAATTTGTTCCCAGAGCCAAGTTTCTAATTACATGAGTTTTAAACAAGACTTGTGTCAATAAAAGGATGCAAGATAATGAAGGACAGCAGGACTGAGGCCAGGTTCTCCCTTCCATGCCCCCAGTTCCATTCTTGGGGTGGCCAGGCCACTGGCCAAGCTGGACTCGGCCCAAGGCTCTGCTCAGTCTGCTCCTCTTTGATAGGCCCTGGCTGCCCCTCTGGAGCTGGCAGCTAACACTCCATGGTGGGCATTCATACCCCTCCCCCAACACTGACTGTGTAGATTTGTTTGTGTAACACCAGCCTCTCTCCCCGAGGCCCTTACGTGTCACGTCTATCTTTGTGCCCCTCTAGCACCTAGTCGATTGTCCAGCACAGCCTGTCCCTGTCCTGCAGGCACCGAGAGAGTGCTGGAGGTGCCCCTTAACACCTTTCTCATCCCTGCTTCCTCCTCTCCAATTCAGCCGTCAAATATTCCCACCCCTTCTTAGGGCTCAGAATCCCCAAAACTGTGAGGGTCCCGATTACTTCTAAATAAATTACTTCTAGAACCCGTTTACAGAACAAGTTCTCCATCACTAGCCCCAACCTCGCCCCTCTAGCCTTTTCTCATAGCCTCTTACTAAACCCAAACTACACTGGGCTCTTTGCTGTTCCCCAAAAGCATCCTGTACTTTCCTGCTTCTGCACCTTTGCCCAGACTTTTCCTCTGCCTGGAATGCCCTCCCCTCTGCTCCATCTCCAATATACATATTCTTTTGTTGTTAATCCTCACTTGAGGATATTTTTTCCATTGATTTTGAGAGAGAATGGAAGGAAGGGAGGGAAGGGGAGGAGAGAGAGAGAGAAACATCGATGTGAGAGAGACACTTCACTTGGTTGTCTCCCGCATGTGCCCAAACCGAGGCCGGGAATCGAACCCATTACCCTTTGGTTCATGGACAGATGCTCTAACCACTGAGAAACACTGGCTAGGACCAATATACTTGTTCTTTAAAAAAATATTTATTGTTGAGAGCATTACAGAGGTCCCCCCATTTTCTCCCCCACCGTTCCCCTCCATCCAGTTCCTGCCCCACCTCAGGCCTTCACTACCCTATTGTTTATGTCCATGGGAAATGCATATACACATATAAGCTCTTTGGCTAATCTCTTCCTACACCTTCCCCCACCCCCGCCCTCCTTCCCTCTGAGATTTGTCAGTCTGCTCCATGTTTCTGATTCTATTTCATTTATTAGTTTATTTTGTTCACTAGATTCCATGTATAAGTGAGATCATGTGATACTTGTCTTTCTCTGACTGGCTTATTTTGCTTAGCATAATACTCTCCAGGTCCCTCCAAGCTGTCTCAAAGGGTAAGAGATCCTTTTGTTTAAAATGTTTTTATTAATTTCAGAGAAAAGGGAGAGGGAAAGAAAGATAGAAATATCAATGATGAGAGAGAATCATTGATTGGCTGCCTCTTGCACACTCCCTACTGGGGATCAAGCCCACAGCCCAGGCATGTGCCCTTGACCAGAACTGAAACTGGGACCCTTCCATCTGTAGGCTGATGCTCTATCCACTGAGCCAAACAAGCTAGGGTGAGACCCCCCCCTTTTTTTTACAGCTGCATAGTATTCCACTGTATAAATGTACCACAGCTTTTTATTCACTCATCTGCTGATGGGCACGTGGGCTGCTTCCAGATCTTGGCTACTGTAAATAATGCTGCTATAAACATAGGGGTGCACATACTCTTTCTGGTTGGTGTTTCAGCATTCTTAGGGTATATTCCCAGAAGTGGGATCACTGGTCAAATGACAGTTCCGTTTTTAATTTTTTGAGGAAATTCCACACTGTTTCCATAGTGGCTGCACCAGTCTGCATTCCCACCAGCAATGAACTAGTATTCCCTTTTCTCCACACCCTAACCAGCACTTGTTTATACATATTCTTATAGCATTGTAATTTTTCTTTCACAGCAGTTATACTGTACTAGCGCCCCAGTGCACAGATTCCTGCACATTGAAAGGAAATTAATTAGAAGGTGGCCGGCAGGGTGGGACTGGGTGAGATGGGCCAGACTTGCCCTGGAGCCAACCTCCCATGGTCCCTCCCTGGCCGGCCGGCGCCATGGCTCAAAGGGTGTCTGCGGAGTGAGCAGGGCCCTTCCGGCTGGTGGGGTCCCTCGGCCTGGCCTGCGGGGATCGGGCGGAAACCAGCTTTCTGACATCCCCTGATGGGTCCCGGATTGTGAGAGGGCAGTTCTTGGGTGATGCACCCTGGAATTGGGCTCCCTCCTCTCTGGTTCTGGGGTGTGTCACCCGAGAACCACTGCCGCCAAGTCACTGCAGCTCGGCAGTTCCTGTGTTGAGTATCTGCCCTTGGTGGTCAGTGCACATCATAGCTACTGGTCAGAGCGTCTGCCCCCTGGTAGTCACTGCATGTCACAGCTACCAGTCGGATGTTCGCTTAGCCTTTTATATATATAGATAGTGATATATTTATTTGGTAATTACAAGACATAAATTCTACGAGGGCAGACACCACACCTCTTATTTAGTTCACCACTGTAGACCCAGTATCTACTATCAAACATAATAGGTTTTCAATAAATTTGGTTTATTCCTTGAAAAATTAAAAATAGAACTACCATATGATCTGGCAATCTAAAAGAATTTATATCAGGATCTTGAAGAGATATTAGCACTCTCATGTTTACTGCCACACTACTTACAATAAGCCAAGATGTGGAAACAACCTAACTGTCCATTAACAGATGAATGGATAGAGAAAATGGGTGTATACATACAATGGAATATTATTCAGCTTTAAAAAAAGAAACTCTGGAGAACCAAGATGGCGGCATAGGTTAACGCCGGAGTTTGCTGCCTTGAACAACTACTTCAAAAGTGAAACTAAAAGACGGAACGGACATCACCCAGAACCACAGGAACGCTGGCTGAGTGGAAGTCCTACAACTAGGAGGAAAGAGAAACGCATACGGACACTCAGAGGAGGCGCAGTGCTGAAGTCAAATACTGAGGTGCGGAGTGCGCGGAGCGGGCTGGCGGCGGAGGGCGTGGTTGGCGTTTTCAATCGGGAGGGAGTCGCAGACTCTGGGCTCCAGATACCGGCGAGTCTTTAGGGACCCAGACTCAAATGGGAGAAGCGGGACTGTCTGGCTTCGGTCAGAGCGAGTGCAGCTTTCTCTCCGAGGTTTGCAGCGGTTGCTGGGACTCAGAGAGGCAGAGCCCCTGGGGACAGGACTGAGAGCCGCCATAACTGCTCTCTCTGGCCCACCCTGTTGATCCTGTGAGACCTGCCCCGCCCAAGCCATGCACAGCGGCATTTGCCAGATAGCCTCAGGCAAAGGCTAGATTAGCACCTCCCTAGAGGACAGAGTTCTCTCACTGCAGACACAGCTGATTCTCACAGCCACTTGGCCTGGAGGTCAAACCCTCCCTGGTATTAGCTACAACAATCAAGGCTTAACTACAAGACTCCGCACAAAGACCACTAGGGGGTGCACCAAGAAAGCATAACAAAATGCGGAGACAAAGAAACAGGACAAAATTGTCAATGGAAGATATAGAGTTCAGAACCACACTTTTAAGGTCTCTCAAGAACTGTTTAGAAGCCGCCGATAAACTTAATGAGATCTACAAGAAAACTAATGAGACCCTCGATGTTATGATGGGGAACCAACTAGAAATTAAGCATACACGGACTGAAATAACGAATATTAGACAGACTCCCGACAGCAGACCAGAGGAGCGCAAGAATCAAGTCAATGATTTGAAATGTGAGGAAGCAAAAAACACCCAACTGGAGGGGCGGAATGAAAAAAGAATCCAAAAATGCGAGGATAGTGTAAGGAGCCTCTGGGACAGCTTCAAGCGTACCAACATCAGAATTATAGGGGTGCCAGAAGATGACAGAGAGCAAGATATTGAAAACCTATTTGAAGAAATAATGACAGAAAACTTCCCCCACCTGGTGAAAGAAATGGACTTACAGGTCCAAGAAGCACGGAGAACCCCAAACAAAAGGAATCCAAAGAGGACCACACCAAGACACATCATAATTAAAATGCCAAGAGCAAAAGACAAAGAGAGAATCTTAAAAGCAGCAAGAGAAAGAAACTCAGTTACCTACAAGGGAATACCCATACGACTGTCAGCTGATTTCTCAACAGAAACTTTGCAGGCCAGAAGGGAGTGGCAAGAAATATTCAAAGTGATGAATACCAAGAACCTACAACCAAGATTACTTTATCCAGCAAAGCTATCATTCAGAATTGAAGGTCAGATAAAGAGCTTCACTGATAAGGAAAAGCTAAAGGAGTTCATCACCACCAAACCGGGATTATATGAAATGCTGAAAGGTATCCTTTAAGAAGAGGAAGAAGAAGAAAAAGGTAAAGATACAAATTATGAACAACAAATATGCATCTATCAACAAGTGAATCTAAGAATCAAGTGAATAAATAATCTGATGAACAGAATGAACTGGTGATTATAATAGAATCAGGGACATAGAAAGGGAATGGACTGACTATTCTTGGGGGGGAAAGGGGTGTGGGAGATGCGGGAAGAGACTGGACAAAAATCGTGCACCTATGGATGAGGACAGTGGGTGGGGAGTGAGGGCGGAGGGTGGGGTGGGAACTGTGAGGAGGGGAATTATGGGGGGGAAAGAGAGGAACAAATATAATAATCTGAACAATAAAGATTTAATTAATAAAAAAAAATAAAAATAAAAAAGGAAACTCTGTAGTATGCACAACATGGATGAAGCTGGACAACATTACATTAAGTGAAATAAGCCAGTCATAGAAGGAAAAATACTGCATGCTTCCACTTACATAAGGGATCTAAACCAGTCAATATCAGAATCACAGAGGGGAGTGGTGGTTACCAGGGATCAGTGGCAGGGAAAACAGGGAGTTACTATTCAACAGGTAGAAAGTTTCAAGTAAGAAAGAGGAGTAAGTTCTAGAGATCTGTTGTACAACACAGTGCCTATAGTTAACAATACTCCATTGTACACTAAAACATCTAAGAGGGTAGGGGGTAGGAGGGACTGGCAGAAATTAACCAAAGAATATATATGCAGAGCCCATGGACACAGACAATAATGTGGTAAAGGACTGGGTTGGGGGGTGAGGATTGGGTGGAGGGGGGCAAAGTGGGAGAAATGGAGGAGCTCTGTAATAGTCTCAACAAAAATTTTAAGAGGGTAGATTCCCATGTTAAATGAATAAAATAAAATAGAATAAACTTGGTTTAATGAAGTGAATTGACATGAATAAGAAGTGTAACTGATTTTTTTAGCAAGTTGGAGGATTTAGTTACTTAAATAGTTGTGTGCGTTTCTTTAAATGGCTGTTACTAAATATAGCAAGTACAAATTGGCTAAAAATAAACATCAAATATCTGGGATCGCTCAGGTATTAAATATGTATTTTCAAAAATAGTCACTTCAGTTAAGAATAACAGCTGCTTCAGTTAAACACGTGCAAAGAGTCCTTGTATTGTTTCCAGACTGAGTTTACTTTGCAACTGGAAAAGGCTGTTTCTGAAAATGTTAATGGGGTTGGTGTAGAAAAATAGCTAAAAATAAATACTTGCAGCAAATATTTACTGGGCCCTATCGACATTCCTACACTGCTCTGACAGCTTGATATCAACAGGCTCTCCTGCAATCCTCACAATAACCCCATGAGGCAGGTAGTTATTATCCCCATTTTGCAGGCAGGGACATAGAGACTCAGAGAAGCCAAATAATTAACCCAGGGTCACACAGCTATTTCCCAGGGGAGCCAGTATTCAAACCCAGGGACTGAGCCCAGAGCCTGAACAGTTATTCACTGCACTGCGCTGCACCATATGTATACCAGAATGGGGAAATTAGGGATGTTTATTTTCTCCTTTTTTGATCTTTAAAAAAAAGTAGTTTTCTAAGTGTTCTACAATGACTATATTCTATTTTTATAATAAGAAAAAATAAGCATATTGTAAAAATGATTGGTCCATAGGCGAATGGGCTAACGATATTGAGGAAGGAGTTCCTTTTCTTCTATGATGGTGTTTATAGTGGTTGGGGTTGGATTTCTAGTGCTTTCCAGGCTATGGCTACCTCAAAAAACAGTGAGTGTGAAGTAGTGTCTTTGTAACTACACAACCCCTGAGGGAAGAGGCAGCCCCGATCAGCTGTGTGAGATGAGTCACAGACACTCAGCTCCTCAGCCTCCCTGCCTCCCCTCTCCTCTCCAGCTGGCTCCCTCTTCCTCCCAGGTGACCAGACACAGAGGGTGTCGGTGGGAAGGGGCTGATACTAAGGCCCATAGGAGGTCAACAGGCTGCCCGGAGACGACAAACACTGTGGCCTCCGCGTCTGCACAGGCGTCCGAGTTCATTTTGTGGAGGTTCAATGTCCACTCACTCAGGGTGTTCACTTAGCAATGGCCACCCTGGGAGAAGGTCATTGGTTATGAATAACCCCTACAGGAACAGAGTTCCTGGCCTTACTGTGCCTGGCCTGCAGGGGTTTGGCCACTGAACATATCACAATTGAAATAAAATCTGGGACCGAGCCTGTCCTGGGATGGGCTTGGTATTGTGAATACTCTATCTCCTCTCCCCACTCCTTCTCCTTTGGAATTCAGTCCAAGACCCTGCGAAATAATTTTCCTGTGCCTGTTTCCTCCTAACATAAATAAGCTAACCCCACAGCCTGTCTTTCCTTCCTCTGGAGGATGTTGTGAAGATAACGTTGGGGCAGATGAGGCCACGTGACCCTGGAGGCCCCTCACGCCACAGACTCACACCACATCTTGGACGGGGTCAGAGGAAGACTCTATTTGAATATTCAGCCTGATGAACACTGCTGCCTCTGGACATGTGACCCAGTACAAGGGAAAACTGGCGTTCATATCTTATTTTCCATCTCAGATTAAAAATTAGGTTAAGGGGACTGAGCCCTAGAAACACACAGAAACTTACAAGGCATTCTAGGCTCTTTGCCTGAGACAGAAGTTGGTGAAAATCTACCAAGAAAAACCTGCAGGTCCTGGAGCCTGGCTCAGCCATGTTACTTCGCCGGCCCTTAGTTTCTCCATCTGTCTGATGGGTCCAGGGACCAGTGAGGATGCTCTCCAGATCTCAAAGTTATATACGGTGAAAAAAGAAAGAAAAAGTTATATATGGTGGTTCTAAATAGCAAGCTTTTCTAAAATAAAGAGTCACATTCTCAGGAGAATCTATTTAGTGTCTGTACAGTAGATATCAACCAGCTACAGTACCAGCATAAGAATGCAAAACCGTTTAAGTGGCGACAGGAATACTCAATTACTAAATTTAAATGACAAAATTATGAAGTAGCAAGTTTCATTTTGTCATAGTCATTCCACTGGACTCATGACCTGTGACATTTTGGGCTGGTTTGAAGGTCCTTTGTGTTTCCATAGGGATAGTTAGTTGCCCTGAAGTTTAACCTACTTGTCACTCAGTTCTAAACAACTCTATGCTGAAAGAAATGACCTGACGAAAAGTCATAGAATTTGAGACTTTCAAGGATGCTTAAGAGGTCATTAGATTCAACCTTCTATTATTATAATTAATCAGATCCAGGAATCAAGTGTAATGCACAGGGAAATTGCCCATTCCTCATTTTCAAGTGGGCTTTGTGTACCTCGGGCAAGAAAGTCTCAGACAATAGTCTATAAATCAGTCAGTTTGTATTTGCATTGGGTTTTCTTGGGGCAAAATGCCAATAGTATACAGACTCCACCCAAGCGTGATGAGGCCAAATATTTACAAACAAGGCTTCAATCTTGTCATTTTGTAGTTCGGAAGGGCAAAAAGATAATGTTTCTTCGAGCCACAATTTTCTAAAGAGAACTGTTAAACCAAGAGGATGACAACTTTGGGATCAACAGCCTGTAAGGGCGTGTAAGCACCTTCTGACCTTGGACGCCCTGCCCTGCCCTGTTCCTCCTTTTAAACTTTCCCAGAGTTGCATGAGTGTTCTGTGAGCATTTGGAAACTAGCCAGTCATGAAAGTCCAGCTCCAACAACTGAATTATCAGCTAACTCGCTCCTAAAGCCAAACTATTACTCAGAGATAGTTATTTCTGGGTTTATGTCACAGAAAAAAAGACAGATCAAGTCAGTGGGGACCATGTGAGTCCACACTGGGTTCCTTATTAAAAAGAAACGAGTCACTTATTTTACTGAGTAAAAGTCCATATAGTTACCAATAGTACCTCCAGGAAGGAAACACTTTGAAAAGATTTGTAATGTGAAAAGATGCTCAACCACACTAATAATGAGAAATGAAAATTAGAATTATAATGAGATGGCATTCACCTATCAGATAAAGCAATCACAAAGCAAGATTAAAAAAAAATCGACAGTGCCCTCTGTGGGGAGGGTGTGCGGGATCAGGCACTTCTGCCTTGTTGGTGGGATGTAAGAAGTCACATCTTCTGGAGAGGGCATTTGGCATCAGCTACACAGTAAAAAGACCACAGTTCCTTCCGATTCAGCAATCCCTCTACTAGGAGTGCATCTTACAGTTACATTTGCACATTACTGTGCTGTTTGTAACAGCAAAAGATTAGAAATAGCCAGAGTGTCATCCATCCAAGGATGCCAGCTATTAATGTTGGCACATCTTATTAGATGAAATAAGAAGGAAGTAGCTCTAAAGACCTGACATGGACGTGCCCCAAGACTTCCTGCTAAGTGGGGAAATCTTGGTGCAGAGCAGCGTGCAGAGGATCCCACTCTGGGAGGAAGCCTGAGAGACTGCTGGCGGGTTTGCCCTGGGAAAGGAGTTGGGTGTGGGTGGGACAGAGGCTCTTCACTAACATTCTGTCACTTGACTGTTTCGTCCCAAGCATGAGGCAGTGGTCCCGAAGAGCACTTGGGAAAGGTGAAGTGCTGAATCAGTGGTATGACTCATGCTTTGCAACATGATTTGGATTCAGACCGGAGGTGGTTTTGAGAAAGAGACTAAAAGAATCCAGGCGATTTAGAGGTTCTTGAGGAAACTAGGTCACGGCACATCTGAGAAACATCTCCAGATACGAGAGAGGGTGTTGGCAAAAAGGATTGGAAACGTGATGAGAGCTGGGCCCTGGGCCCCAGGAGAACACCCCCTTGGGCTGTTCTCTTAAGCCGCCTGCATCTCTTGGCATTCTTCCCACAGCTCTGCTGTCCAGTCTAAAATTTTCCTTTACCCACCTCCCTCCTTTCCTGGGTCCCTGGAAGAGCCAAGTCCTTTTCTGTCTGAGTTTCAGGACTTGACCACCATCTGCTCTCCCTGAGGAAACTCAGATACTTGGCTGAGCCAACCCTTCAAGCCTGGTCATTCTATGCTAGGACCATCCCCATTCCAAGGCCTGAGCAAAGACCTCCCTCACCACCAGTTATTCAACAGGACTCTATGCTCAATGGTTTGCACACATTGTTTCACTTTCTCTTCAAACAACCTTGCAAGGGTTCCACAGTGAAGTGGAGGTGCCAGGATTTGAGCTCAGGTCAGCCTTCTCCAGGGACCACAGTAAAAAGAGGAATCTGGGGTAGCACTGGGCCTGCCCCCTCTGCTTCCATGGAAAACCCAGATGCCCTGAAGGCACCACTATTTTCAGTGTTTCCACATCCACCTGGTGAAGACGCCGACCTGAGGGACACCAGCGCAGGAAACCTGACCTCCATCCACACTGCGGGTCCTCTCACTCAGTGTGCTTCCCGGCTCATGTCCATGGAGCACTCAGGTATTTACACAGATTACTCAGCTTCTCACAAGATCCAAGCCTATGAAGGAAAGTATTTTCTTCCCATTTTGCAGAGGAGAAAACCGAGGCTCACAGTGGTGGAGTAATTTGCCCAGGCCTTCCAGCTGGTGGGTGGAAGAGCCAGGGGAATGGAAAATGTCTCAGGCATGATACTGCCCTTCTCCAGCCCAGAGAACTTCACTGCCCCAGTGATTAGGGGGAGAGGGCTTTGCCATGTAACAATAGGGATGGAGGCTGTGTAACAAGAATGTCCCCATTACAGCAGTGAAGTTATTAAATATTTAAAAATGTAAATGACCAATCTTTAAGAAATCAATTCTTTATCTTTCTTTAGGGGTTGCTAAACATCTTACTTTCCAAAGAGGTCTAGAAGGGTTTTGGGGTGCTCTTACATTGAGGGAAGGCACAGGCAAACAAAGCAAGATAAAGAAAAAAATAATTGGCAATGCCCTGCATGGGGAGGGTGTGGGATCAGGCACTTCTGTAGCATCAGGCCAGACTGGCGTATGCCCATGAGGCTAATGCAATAGCAGTTACTTGGTCACCTGCAGGGAGGTGACTCTTCTACCGTCGCATGGGAAGATGTTGGTTAGTCACACAGCCCAGCCCAGTGCTGGGCTACCCCTCACCCCACCCAGAAACACCCCCTCTTTCACTTATATCTTCTGTCCTGTCATCTGAGGGCAGCATTCGCACTGGTGAAATGGAGATGTGGGACACAGCTCAAGTCCATTTTGATGGGTTTTCCAAGTTTCTGATCATGTTTTCTTTCACTTGGCTTGAGGTGGCAGAGTACACAGGAGGGGGTAGGCTCAGTGCTACCCCAGATTCCTCAAAGTGGGGACCTCCTGCATCAGGACCCCTGACAGCCAGCTTTCTGGGCCCATCCCAGCACTCCCAGGAATAATCTGTGTTAACTGTTTATCCTGAGACCCAGAAGTAGCATATGATCCCTGTTGCCCGAGGATCACTGTTTCAGGCTTCAGTGCATCATGCGTAGCCTCATCGAGTCCAGGGCGGGGACATGGTGGGGGCGGGGTGTGTGTGTGTGTGTGTGTGTGTGTGTATGTGGGGGGGCCTGAGGGGAGAGGGTGACTTGAGAATGGGTAGAAGAAATGACAGTGACAGCCTGGCGTCAAGGGAAGAGAAAATTAACCAACCAAACGAACCCACAGAAACTGGTTGGTTCTGGTATTGCCCAATACAAGAACATCCGGCTGCTCATAGTGATAATTCTGGGTAATCAAGAGGTTATAAGAGATAATCCTTCAATGGCTTCCTGTTCCTCTCGGCATAACATTGACACACTTCCCTAAGGCCAACATCGGCAGGCCTGCCTGACCCCACTGCCCACCACTTCTCCAGCCTTCCCTGAACCGGCCAGGTCTTACTACCCTCTGGCCTTTGCCTGTAATGCCCTTCCCCCAATTCCCTGCCAGGCTGGTCCCTTCTTTAGGTCTGAGCCTAAATGCCACCTCCTCAGAGGCCTCTTCTCACTACCCATCTACAGTAGAAAAGCCCTGCCGTGGGACTCAGCCAGTGTTTCCTCCAAGTCGTTGCTTCTGCTTGCATTTGGGCTCCTCCATCGGCCCCAGTGTATGCTCCAGGAAGGCAGAGACCGGACCCATTCCGTTGCTGTCAAAACTAAAAGCTCCTGGTGCCTGACACATTGTATGCACTTCAAAAATGGGCAGGAGGCACGTAGCAGTGTGTGGTGCACGGCAGCTTTCAATGTAAGCAAACATCTTCCCCCTCCCACTGTCCTCTGAATGAGAATGCAGGACAGTGTGCACTGTCCTAAGAATTACCATCCAACAGGGATAAAGAAAGCCCCCAGGAGATGTTGTATTTGTAGGAGAAAAGCACCAATTACATGGGCACTTGGCCCACATGGTACCCTTCCCCAGTGCTGCCGTGTGTGTGTGTGTGTGTGTGTGTGTGTGTGTGTGTGTGTGTGTGTTTGGGGGGGGGGATGTCTGGAGGGTGTGTGTGTGTGTGTGTGTGTGTGTGTGTGTGTGTGTGTTTTGTGGGTGGGGGGATGTCTGGAGGGTGTATCTCTGGTTTGTGTCCTTGTCTCTTGTGGTTAACAGCACGTGATCTGGAACCAGGATGTCGGGTTTGAATCCCACTCAGCCACTTGCTCGTTGCTTTGGTTATCAGTCACCTTAAAACTTAGTGGCTTAAACAACTTGTTGTTTCCTCTGGTCTGAGGTTTGACTGGACTCAGTTGGGTGGTTCTTGACTGGGGCCTGTCATGAGGTGGCAGTTAGATGGCAGTTGAGGCTGGAGCCATCTCAAGGCTCAAGTGAGCTGGTCACCACCACGAATTCTTCACTCGAGTCTCAGCTGGGTTGGTTGGAACAGGCGAAGGCTGCCTAGCTTGGGCTTCCCTCACAGTATGGTGGCCTCAGGGGGGCTGGATTTTTTAGATGGCAGGTGGCTTCCCCAGAACAAACATGCCAAGAGGTCCAGGTGGCACCTTCAGGGCTGACTTGGGAAGTCAGAAAGCACCACTTCTGCTGAATCCCACTGATCAAAAAGTGAGCTGGGAAGCCATCCCAGACTCAAGGGGAGGAGACACCACCAGGGCACAAATACTGGGAGGTATGGTTCCTGGTGGTGGGGATGGTGGGAGCAGAAGGCACTTTTGAGACTAGCTACCATACTGGCTACCAGACGGTAGGTGAATTATTTAACCTCTTTGTGCCTCAGTCTTCTCTCCTATAAAATGGGATAAATCGTTCCTACCTCATAGAGGAGCAAATGAGTAAATAATATATAGAAAGCACTCAACAATGCACTAAGTATTAGCTATTATTATTATTATTACTCAAAGGAGTAAGGAACAAACTTTTCCTTTGATTAATCCCTGTATCCCAGCATCTGTGAAATGTTTTATGATGATGAGCTGCTCTATATGGAAAGAGAAGTGCCCTCCCCCCAACCCCCTCCCCCCCAATTTTGTTTTTCATTTAAAAGTTTAAAGTTTGGGTAGAGCCCTATCAGGTGTGTTCAGTGGTTAGAGCATCAACTTGTACACTGAAGGATCAGAGGTTCAATTCCTGGTCTGGCCAGGGTGCGTGAGGGAGGCAAAAACCGATGTCTCTCTCACATTAATGTTTCTCTCTCTGTCCCCCTCCTCCCCTCCCTCCCACTCCCTCTAAAATATCAATAGAAAAAATATCCTTGGGTGAGGATTGACAAAACAAACAAACAAACAAACAAACAAACAAAAGTTTCGGTAGAAGAGGTCATTCCTCATGATCAAGTATGCGTTCAAAATATTAATAATATTGAAAAATAGTTGCCAGTGTTTGGCAAACACCATTCTGAGTCACCTTAATGACAGGCGCACATTAGGGGCAGAATAGCAACACTTGTGGTGTGGAATTTCCCGGGCACCGGCGGGAAAGGAGCCATGAATGTGTTTGTCAGCAAACTTCCCCAAAACAAAAAGAAACCAGGATTTCCTGCTGGAGGCCAAGGAAGCGAGTGATGTCCAGGACCTCACAACTCAACTCCAGACTGGCCTTAGCACTGGGCAGAAAACAGGATCTGACAACAAGTCATCAGCCGGTGGCCCAGCCCAAGCGGATGGGCACTTTTCTGTGGCTGCCAAATTCAAACAAAGCTCAGAGACAAGTCATGGAACTCAAACCCTAAGTAGAAAAATGGCTTCATAATCCATCCAAGCCTGTGGACACATGTCCTATTCTACAGAAGTCTCCACCATGTCACCTGCTGCCGCATACCCCTCAGTATTCCACACAGCCTTTAGGATAAAACCTAGTCTCCTCACGTGTGCGCTCACTGGCCACACACCCAAATTCCGGCCTCGCGCACAACTCGCATTCCTCCAAAGGGCCCTGGACTCACACATCTTCCTAGGTCGTGCATACATTCTTCCTGCCAACTGGGAGGGAATAACAATAGTAAGGACAGCCAGTTATCCTTCCCTTGACCATGGACCACACAGGTGCTGTGGTGAATTTCATTCTATCATCTCACTTTATCCTGACCCATCCTATAAGGTCCTGACCTCACAGGCTGATGAAATCACTCATTTATCTAGACTTCATTAAAACTGAAACCTTTTGTGCTTCAGATGATACCCTAACAAAAGCAAAAGACAACCAGAAAATAAGACAAAATATGTGCAGAGAATATATACACGTGGCCAACGAAGTCCGTCAAAAGATGCTTAATATTGTCAGTCATCAGAGAAAAGCAAACCAAAAACACAAAAACATTACTACTTCATACTACAAAATGGCTCTAATCAAAACAACAATGTTGACGAGGATGGGGAGAAACTGAAATCTTCATACACTTTTGGTGGAAATGCAAAACAATGGAGTCACTTTAGAAAACAGTCTGGCAGTTCCTCAAAATATTACATATTGAGTTACCATATGATCCAGCAATTCTGCTCCTAGGTATATACCCAAGAGAATTAAAAACATGTTTTCCCAAAAACTTGTACATGAATGATTACTGCAGTATTATTCATAATTGCCCCCAAAGTGAACTAAAGAAAAACTAAAATGTGGTAGAGCCAAATAATGTAATGCTATCTATATATATAAAGAGCCAGGGTCTGTCATGTCCAAAACAACCAGAGAAACGAATGAACACTAGGCTGTGTGCGCAGCAGACTCTGGTGGGCGGGGACTGGTGAGAGGGCTGAACTGCTGTCCTGGGTCCCAGCCGCCCATGGTGGAAGTCAGTCCTGGGTCCTGGAGCAGTGGTGGGGAGGGGGGAATTTCTTGGAGCATGGCGGGGCGAGAGGAGCCTCACGGAGCAGTGGCGGGGTGGGAGGAATTTCGCAGAGCATGGTGGGGCGGGAGGAGCCTCGCAGAGCAGTAGTGGGGTGGGGGGAGCCTCACGGACCAGTCAAGGGGCTGTGACCATCACGGAGAGTCCCAGGGCGGGGAGCTTCACGTAGTGTTGCATGGCGGCAGAGGCCATGTGACGGAGGCCAGGCTAGGCCTAGGGACCCCAACCACACACAATTCTGTGCGTGCTGGGCCTCTAGTTCAACCATAAAAAGGAATGAAGTACTGATACATGCTAGTATATGGATGAAGTTTGAAAGCATTGTGCCAAGTGAAAGAAGCCAGACACAAAGGCCATATTGTATGATTCCATTTATATGAAATATCCAGAATAGGCAAATCCACAGAGATAGAAAGTAGAATAGTGGTTGTCAGGGTCTGAGGGGAAAGGGGGATAATAAATAGTGATATCCAATGAGTACAAAGTTTATTTTTGGGGTGATGAAAATGTTCTAAAATTGGTTGTGGCAATGGCTACATGGCTCTGTAAACGTACAAAAAAACTCACTGAACTGGGGGGGAGAGAGAGAGGGAAAGGGAGAGGGAGAGGGAGAGGGAGAGGGAGAGGGAGAGGGAGAGGGAGAGGGAGAGGGAGAGGGAGAGGGAGAGGGAGAGGGAGAGGGAGGGAGGGAGGGAGAGAGAGAGAGAGAGAGAGAGAGAGAGAAGAGGAATATGCAAATAAAAAAATCTGGGGAAAAAGAATGCTTTCTCTTAGTAGTTTTGCTGACTCTGCCTACCTCCACCCCCCGGCTGGAGGCTGGTAAGGTCCATCTGTTCACTGCACTTCTATTAGAGCTTGTTTGCAGGCCCACCCATACCAACAGCTTGTGAGCATGTGGACCAGGGCCTATGCCTCACTCATTTTGGCATCCAGGACAGTGCTTGGCACTTGGTACATAATCAATATATATGTGTGTTGAATGAACAGCCTCTAGCATGCCCCTAAAATTGCCTGCTGCTTTTTACATAATCACTTTTAAAATAAAGAAATGACAAAAAGATCACCCATGCACACAGTTATTTTAAAACTAGTAGCCCGGTGCACAAAATTTGTGCACATTAAAAGGGAATTAATTAGCAGAAATATTTTAATATTGCTATTTGCCCTTTCTCTATAATAGAAGTGTGAGAGATGAAAGGAAATTAGTAAAATGTATATGAAAATAACATATAAATTTATTAATAAACAGTCACAAAAGGATATAACAACAACAGAGGCATGATATAAAAGACAAAAACATGACATGAAAACAACAAAAACATGATCTAAAAACAACAGTGATGCAAACAATGACTGATAAAGTGATTATTCTAATATCTCCCTGTACACCACATTAAGAGTGAAAACACTTTCAGAGTGCTTAACTAATTTCCCTTGTGCTGAAGTATTTAGAACTTTAACGTCACATGCTCTTCGAACTCGAGAGAAAGCAACATAAAACTGACCATGTGCAAAAAACGGATTCAGGTAGGAATATGCCTACTCTGTCTAGAGTTTGTCCTTGTGATTTATTAATAGTCATCACAAATGCTGGCATCACGGGAAACTGTTGTTGAATCAATTTAAATGGGAGGCCGGTGTCAGATGGGGACAAATCAATTCTTGGACTCAGAACAACCTCTCCCTCTGCAGATCCTATTAATACTTCAGCTTTGATTATGTTCAGTCGTAATCTTTTGATATTAAATCTGGTACCATTACAAAGACCCCATTTACTATTAAGATTTCTCAATAGCATGATGATTGCACCCACTTTCAATTTTAATTTATGACATGGCATTCCCAAAGGAGTAATATTATTAAGAAATTCGATGGGAAAATTTTCCTTTTCAACATCATCTGTGGAATCAATGGAATCATCACTCAAATATGTGTGAAAATCTCCATTGAGTATATCCAAATTTCTTCATTTAATTTTTGAACGTGCTCATTTTTTGGACAAAGAATTGCATGCTTAGATATATTTTTAATATTATCTATAGATACAGTATTTCCAAAGGTAGCTTCAATAATAGATCCATTACAAATCATTTCACAGGGGGTTTCAATAATATCCATTCCTAAATGAAAACTGCTATCAAGTTTGCCTTCTCCAAGTTTTACTAACCATTCACTATAAGCAGAATCCTCTGATTTCATATTTGTTGTAAGAGACAACTTTCTGAAACATCCCCAAACATTGCAGTACTTTAAACTCGTTTGTACTATGGCCGATCGCATAGCATGCAGTACAATACTGAGACATTGTCAAAAATCCCCTCCAAGGAGAACTTTCCCACCAAATACAACATTCAAATTTCTCTTAGTAATCTGTCTATGGCATTTATAGCATGACTGGATGCCATGGTGTGCCGGGAGCCGGTCCATCCTTGCTGTTTCAAGGGACCTGGCATATATGGCATACTGTCCTTAATATGTTTGCTCACCTTCTTGGCACTATGTGTTTTAACCAAGGGCACCTCTCTGAGAAAGTTGTTTCCCCAGGTAGGGATTTTCCCCTGAAGTTAGGGAGGGAATAAAACCCCTCAACTAAGTGCCAGGCGGGTAATTAATCACTTTAACTACGAACAATCATGCTTAAGCTACATAATCTTTACTCCCTGGAATGGAGATAAGAAACGCCCTAACCTTTGGAATAGAGATTGATAGGATTGGAATCAACTGGTATAAATACAGATGTAACAAGACAACAGGGAACAGAACCTAGACACAGAACCTAGACACAGAACCTACACAGAACCTAGAGACAGAAGAACTTCGCTGGAGAGAACATGGCAAAAGATCCTGGACAGAAACTGGCAACAGAACCTAGAGACAGAACCCTGAGACAGAACATGGCTGAAGAACCTAGAGACAGAACCTGGCTACAGAACCTGACTAGAACCTGGTGACTGAACCTGGCAAAAGAACCTAGACAGAACCTGGCTGGAGAACCTGGCTGGAGAACCTAGCAAGAGAACATGGACACAGAACCTGGCTGGAGATCCTAACCAGAACTTCGCTGGAGATCCTGAACAGAACTTGGCTGGAGATCCTCGCTAGAGATCCTGGCTAGGCTGCTGATCAACTGAACTCTGTCTCTGTGTCATTCCTTCTTTGCCGACTCCGTCCACACCTTTGGGGACCCCTGGACCTGCTGGGGTTGGACCCCAGCAATGGTGCATTCATCAATAATGAGAAGTTGGGCCTTTTCAATAGTTTTAGCAACTTCACTGTTTATATCGAGTCTAGAAATTGAAGTTTCATTTAGTGGAATGGGTAATTTAGATTGAGAATGAAAGGTGCTTCCACTGAGAAATAAATTTGCACCAATTCCTGTAGACGCTGTGGGTAAAATAGTACTACCATGACCTCTAATATAATGTATTAAAACTTTATAAATATATGCCTCCATGCTCCGAGGGCCGGTTCCTGCCTCAAACCTCGCCCTTACTGGAAACATCTCGGGGAGGGCGCAGAGTAGCTAAGAGGACCCAGGACTCAGTGCAGCCACACTCTGAGGGCCGGTTCCTGCCTCAAACCTCACCCTTACCAGAAACAGCTCAGGAGGGTGCAGCTGTGGCTAAGAGGACCCAGGACTCAGTGCAGCCATGATCCGAGGACGGGTTCCTGCCTGAAACCTCATCACCCTCATGGGAAACAGCTTGGGGAGGGTGCAGCCATTTCCAAGACAACCCCTGCAGGACTGACTTCCTTCTGGTTGGTTGAGCCCAGGGTTTTTATATAAATAGATTCTTTTTCCATCAAATATTTTAAGCTGAATAATCAATTAGAGTGTTATCTCTTTTCTACTTCCTGCAAGACATACAATTTTAAAACTGAAAACAAGTCATCAATAAAATGACCCAGATAATGTAAGAAAAAGGTAGAAACACTTATCCAAAAATAGCATTTTCAATCCCTGAACAACAAGCTTCACATTTCAAATAACTTGACAAAAATTTCCCCTACTCTCTGAGACAGAAGACTTTATGAGACAAGGGACCAATATCTAGATATATAAAAGCTTAAGTGACCAGAACAACTGGTCACTATGATGCACACTGACCACCAGAGGGGCAGATGCTCAATGCAGGAGCTGCCCCCTGGTGGTCAGTGTGCTCCCACAGACAACCTCCCCAGGCTGGCCAACCTCCCGCAGTCCCTCCCTCCTGGCTGGCCAACCTCCCGGGGTCTCTCCCTCCCCCTTGCCCCTGGGCTGGGACAGCGAACTGGGGGTAGGGGTGGTGGATGCAGCCCTTTTCCCAGTGGGGGGAGCCAAAGGCAGGCTCCCTCCTTGGGGCCCGCTTCCAACCTCCCATGCCCTGTCCTTCCCCCGGCTGGCAGGCCCCAATCGGCCCACTGTGGTGGCAGCGAGGGAAGGAGGAGGGAGGAGGCGGGGAACCATGTGGTGGCAGAGTGCCGATGATGGCAGTGTCAGAGTCCATTTCTTCTGCGCCCAGCCCAGTGACCGCTGCCTCCTCTCCCGGCCTGGCCCTGATTGGCGTGGTCCTGATCGGCCTGGTCCTGATCGGCCCTGATCACCAGCCAGGCCTGGGAACCCCACCCGTGCATGAATTTCGTGTGCTGGGCCTCTAGTATACCAATATAAACTTTAACTAAATTCAGTCTTTGAAAACTCTTTGGCCTTCAACAACAACACAATGAAATGATGAAGCTAATATTTATTGAACACTTACTATGTGCTAGGCTGGGCATTATTTTCTGTGTCCTATGTATTAACTCAGTTACAACAACATTATGCACTAGGTACTATTACTCTCATTTTATAGAGATGCTAACAACTTTTTCAAGGCCACAAGGTCGGTAAGTGACTGAAACCGAGGAAGTTCAATTCTGTTGTCTATGCACTTCCTGCTCCATGAAGGACAGCCTTCAGGGACTTCAGTCCCTTGATTTGATCAAGGAAATCAAGTTGTAGGATTCTGGGTTTACCGATTGATTAGTGTAGGTTAGAGAAAAGATCTGTGGTGCTGCAGAAAAGCTGAAACTGCCCTGAGCTGGATCTGTAATTGCATGGTGACCAGAATGAGGGAGAAGATAGTGTTGTCTCATAACAATCTCCCCTTTATTTAATTACTAGAAGCCTGGCACATGGATTCGTGCACAGGTGGGGTTCCTCAGCCTGGTCTGCGCCCTCTCACAATTCGGGACCCCTCGGGGGATGTCAGACTGCCGGGTTTTGGCCCGAGGGATTTAGCAGTGCTGAAGTCGCAGGTGGCCAGGGAGGACTCCCAGCCAGGGCCAGGTGCAACTCTGCTGCTGCTCATCCCGCCGCCGCTACCACTGCTCAGTACTGCTGCCATGGAGATGGGAGAGGCTCCCACCACCGCTGCAGCTGCGCTCACCAGGGGGCAGCTCTTGCATTGAGCGCCTTCCCCCTAATGGTCAGTGCGCGTCATAGCAACCGGTCATCCAGTCGTTCTGGGCGTCCAGTCGTTCCGGTCATTTGGTTTTAACAGTCACTTAGGCATATATATATATATATATATATATATATATATATATATATATATATATTATTCCTTTTCTTATTTAGAATACTACCCAAGTAAGGCCTGAACTTCCTTGTTTCAGGGTAACCTGGCAGGCATTGCAGGCCCCTCTTAGGAACTCTTTTTTTTATTATTAAATATATTTTTATTGATTTCAGAGAGGGAGGGGAGAGAGAGATAGAAACATCAATGATGAGAGAGAATCAACAATTGGCTGCCTCCTACACCCTCCCCCACCCACTGGGGACTAAGCTTGCAACCCAGACATATGCCCTGACCAGGAATCAAACTGATGACTTCCTGGTTCCTGGGTCAACACTCAACCGCTGAGCCACACGCGACTGGACCCCTCTCAGGAACTCTTCATGAAATTCAGCACTTACACCTATGGCTGGCTGTGAGGCCTACCTCAAGGTAGGCCTCACTGCCCCGCTCGGGGAGCTGTTGGTCTCTGAAGTCTCTTTAATCTAGTGCAGGGGTGGGCAAACTTTTTGACTCGAGGGCCACAATGGGTTCTTTAACTGGACCGGAGGGCCGGAACAAAAGCATGGACGGAGTGTTTGTGTGAACTAATATAAATTCAAAGTAAACATCATTACATAAAAGGGTACGGTCTTTTTTTTTTTTAGTTTTATTCATTTCAAATGGGCCGGATCCGGCCCGCGGGCCGTAGTTTGCCCATGGCTGATCTAGTGCTTCCTAGATGGGTCTTTGCTGCTGTTGAGCCTGGCCAACATCTTGCTCCAAGCCCTCTTGTTCTTTGAGGGGACAAGACATATTTGTGTTTTCCTCTCTAGCCCTCGTTTCCAAAGCCTGTGAGGAAGTTGTTCTTTTCTGGACGTCTCTAAATGTTCTCCTGCCTTCCTTGGGCCGCCTTCAAAACCTGGTCTTTTGTCTTTCAAGTTCAAAAAACATGTCATTTAGGTGTGTTTGCACTTCCCTGGTTACAGTCTGTTTTGGCCTTCTCTGTTTTTTCTGCACCTTTATTGATCACAGGTTGGATTTCCATGCCCTGTTTTCTAAGTCTGTCAATTCTTTTGCAATACTATGTTTGGGCACCTCAGCTGTGTTGGCATCCTGTTCATGTTTGCCTGTCAGTATTCAGAGGCCTTTTTTATTTTTGAGGACCTCATTTAATGTTACCAAAATCAGGAGGACTGAAGGATGTCTGTATGTAAATGATAAAACATTAATCAATGATTTCTGACACTAATTATTGTCTGTTATGTTACTTGCAGTGTAGTGAGATCCTTTCTGTTTCATGCATTACCATTATTTATTGTTTTCACTAGCTGGACATTTTCTGCCCTTTTATTTTTCACTATCTTTTTAGTTCTATTCATTGACTTATAATGGAAAGGACTTGTAGTGAGAAGAGCTTAAACACCAGGGGAAGACACTTCTCCCTTTCATTTGATGAGCTGCTGGAAATTCAACTTTCAACAGAAAATTCAGATCAAGAGGTTTTTTCTTCTAGAGTTCTTAAAAGGGAAAAACTGTACTATTTTTATGACCAAAGTCCAGTGTGTTGAAGACTATACAGAACCTCATACTCTCAGGAAACCACAGTACCTTCCAAATGCTTTTGTGCTAAATATGTGGACAAGCCCATCAGGCGCCACAGTGGTTTTCACAATGTTCTCCTTGTCACACAGGGACACTGTGATTGGAGCCAGACGGGGGTTTGTACGCCATAGTTGGGAACACACTGGGTTCATGCTGGGTCCAGAAATAAATCCTAGATGATGTTTAGGTTCAGTATGAAATAATTAGTATTTTAGGATGCAAACAGTCCAGGAGCCAGAATAGTAAGAGAATGGGAATAAAAATAAGGATGTGTCATCACACAGAAAGAGTCAGGGAAAAAAAAAGAGTTAAAAATCTGGATGTTGTCATCAGGGGGCAAAGAATGTTTCTCAGGAGTGAGCCAATCAGATTCCACCTACCCATTTTGAAAAAATAATCTAAAAATTCTTAAGAATCAAGATTTTTTTTAATTGGCTATAAGAAAAGAATTAAGAAAAGTCTGTAGAATTTTTAGGAAGCTATTACTTGATTAGAATAAAATTATTACTATCAATATATCAGAACATTTTTGTCCCTACTTGATGGGAATTCTTTATGTCGGCCAAGAAAGTTACAGTTTAGAAACTATGCTCAATCTTTTGTTCCTAAAGATTTTATGCCACTATAATGAAACGAAGGAACATTTTAAGGGGATGGGTTTTCATATGGAGAATACCAAAAGTTGCTCCGAAGTCAATTACCATCGTGAGTTTTGCCTATAGAGTTCCCGAACAGGAGTTACTTCCCCCAGTGCTGACTTGCATTCTGATTTTCCTGGAGCAGAGCAGGGAGGTGACGAGGGCAGTGACCTGATGCTCAGGGTCAGTGTAAGATTCTGCTGATGAGAAGGCAGTGCTTAGACACATTCTGATCCGTAAAGGCCATTTCTCACATAAAAGTGATTTCACTTCAAACCTAACACCGTGAAATTTGAACTATTGTATAGAAATATCAAGTGTTTCTTCTTGTCACCTACAGCTTTGGCCTAGGGAAGAGCAATGTCTGCAAAACACCATGTCCTCCTTGTAGTCCCACTTGCCCCCTCTACTCAGCACAAAAAAAGGGGGGCGGGGAGGACTAGGCTTATGATGTCACGAGAGAGAAGACTGAACAAGGAAGAATGAGCCACAGGTGAGGTGAGATGCGCAACTGAACCCCAGGTTGAGAGTCTCCATCTTGTGCTCACTACTAAGGCATCAGGACTCCTTCCTGGAGACACACCCTCACTAGGCCATCTTCTCTGCAGAGCTCTGGGCACCTGGGCAATGCCTGGGAGGTACCTGAATGCTGCTGGTGATGATGTAATGCCAGCTCCTGTCAGGCCCCTTGTTCCCCATCTGACCCCCAGCAAAGCAGCACAATGCACCACCACGCCGCCTGCCGTCTGTGCTGTTCTGTGCTGATGGGGAGACCTCTGGGTGTGGTGCAGTCCATAGGTCCTCCTAGCGGACGTGCAGCAGTCACCACACACTCGCCACCTCCTCCTGCAGCTGCACTGTCTGTCCAGCACGCTCTCTGCCAGGACTGCACACCCCTGCAGGCCAGAGGAAGGGCTGGGCCCACACCGCAGCTTTGCCGTCAGCACTGCCTGAAGCGCTCATCCTCGGAGCCTGTTCTCTGAAAGTGGCACTTTCTCAACAGTTTTTACTCTGCCCATTCTCCCCATGTCAAGCTCCACCTCCCGTCTGCCCAGCAGCTGGGGAGAGAATTCTCAGGATCGTTGGGAGGCTCTGCTTTCCAGGGGAAGTGAGGGCGAGAAGGGTTTCCTGGGCCAGGGCTCAGCTTGTGTGTGTGCATGATTGTGTGTAACGTAGATAGAAATCCTAAACAATTGGCACAGTGTAGACACAGCTCAGTACACGGTGGCCATTCTCATACCACTATCATGGATACACACCTCAAGGAGAAGCCTTCAATGTGCAAGAGGGGCCTCCGTGATGAGACCCCTTGTTGAGGGTTAACACATCAACTGCACGGACAAACAGAAGACACAGCAGCGGTTACCTCTCCTCTTTCACAGACGAAACACCACAGGGGAGGCACAGCTCCACTGATTAAGTCGATGCAGATGTTTCAAATGTTCTGCACCTCCTACCTCACCCCATGTTGACATACATGACCGACGAAGGTGGTGCTGTGATTTAGGAAGCTGAGAGATGCAAGTAGATACACGAGTGTGTGTGAGAATGTAGCACCATTTGCAATAGTTTAAGCAGAAGCAGCTTTAAAATAGCATATGTTCTTTGGGATTAATGTGTTGGAACTGTCAGCTGAGTGACTCCAACCACCAACGGTGCCCAAACATGGTAAGATACTCTAGCTGGGGAGCGCTGGCCCCATGCGTAGTGCTGACACTATCTGCAGCTCTCGGTCCGTCCTCACCAGCTGCTCTGCCTGTCAGGGCGGCAGGGACCAGCCGACTGGCTGGAAGTGCTATTTCTGTGCATAGGATGTGTGTAAGCACATGTCACAGTAAGCCAGACCAGGATGTGAGTCAGATTATTATAAAGTGGCAAAAAGGACTGATCTTCAAAGCACTCTGAAAGCGTCCTGCCATGCTACAAACAGGAGCTACAGTTTGAAAGACACAATTACTAAGAGAAGGAGAAATCCTGAAGAATATGGGTGATCAGAATTGGCCAAAGGCCTACCTACCAATGAAAAGAAGAGGATAAGGTAGAAACTACAATCTGGGTCTTAAAACTTAGAGGTAAAGAGAGAGATTTATTACCAGCAACCCTTTGCTTCTCAGTAACGTTGGTCAGACATGCAGAAGCAGTGTGCCGTGGGCAGCTGGGAAAAGCTCTGGAACATGAGTTTACTTTATTTTCCTTTTAAAACAAAACATTTTATCTGCAGAGCAACTTGCATGGGGCCAGTTAATGGTCCTAAACTGGCTCTTTAAGAAGAGTCTATTGGCACTGAGGTGTAAAATACACAAAAGAGATCAGGAGGGAGGGGCAGAAGGGGCCAATGGGGGAAGAAAGGGGACATATGTAATACTTTCAACAATAAAGATTTTTTAAATAGATACACAAAAGATGCCGATCTATAACACTATTTGTAAGAGTGAAATTATTATCCACCACAATATCCACAAGTTGGTTAAATAAACTATGTTTCCTCTCTCTGATGGAGACTAAGCAGCTATTAAGTGGAATAAAATAATTTGAATACACTGGCATGGAATGATGTCTGCGACAGACTGTTATGGCAAAAAGCATGCTGTAGAAAACATGCATACTAATCACATTTCTGTTCAAAGTAATGTGTTGTATATGCATAGAAAAAAGTCTCCAAGGAGCCAGAGAAAATCATTGACCATTGTTATTTGTGACAGAGGGAGATTTTTGTACATCCTACTCATTATTTGAATCCTTTACAATAAAGATTACTTTTATAACAGAAAATAAAACCAACAAAGATGGTTACGAGAGAAGAATAGTATCAACCTGACTTTTGCTGTAAGTGTAACGTTTAATGGCCCACGAGTCCCTGACCTGGGCGGTGAAGGCACAGCCAGGCAGCCCGAGCGAGCGCTCGGTGAGCCCATGGCGGCTGCGGTCAGCACCCCAGAAATGCTGGGAAAGAAGGGCATGCAGACCAAGGAAGCCCGTTGTTTACTGCATTGGGGCTCTTGCCTGTTAGCTCTTGTGGCCTCTGTAACTACATTCTGTTCAGGAGCACTGAGGGAGTTCACTGTGTGGCCGTGACCCATGACCACGACCCCAGACAGGTCACTGCTCAACTTCAGCATGCCAGCACTCTCAACAGAATTCCACTGACTTGCTGTTCAAGGGGTGGTGAAGTGAAAAGTGATAGCAGCAATTCATCAGCTCGTCTTCTCCTTCCCAGCAAAGCCTTTTCTGGTATGTACTTGCCAGGCCAGGATGAAGGGAACTTGACCTATCTTTGTGGTCATAGGAGTCCATCAAGGTGTCCTCCCAGTCAGGAATTTCCTTTCTCTAAGTAAACTGTGTCCTCTGGTCTGCCCGGATACCCCCTTTCTCCAAGAGGGTGGGAGAGCGACCAGGCCCATCTGTTTAGCCACAATGCAAGGGTCTGGAAACAGTCACTGCCTCAGCCTTGTTTCCGGAAGGCTGAAGACGCCCAAACATCACTGTTCTTCAGTCATTTTCTATTCTTCCCCAGTCTCCTCTGAATACCAGTCAGCCAGTCTCTCCTTCCCACGCCAGCTGCCCTCAGGTAATTCCTGGGCATCCTCCAGATTCTGGCTCAAATGCACGTCCTCTGGGGAGCCTTTACCAGCATCCCACAGCCAGGCCAGGTCCCCTTATACCTGATATACAGCCCCCATCTCTGAGTGCTTATCCCAGCTCACATTTTCCATTTACTTTGTAAAAACTGAATTAACGTCTGTCTTCCTCAACAGAACATAAACTCTTCGAAGGCAGAAACTGCACCTGCTTTCCGCACTCCCAATCACAGGACAGTGTCTGGCACCAAGTACATACCAGAAAACACTTACTCAAGGCAAGGATGCCGAGGGGGCAACTGGGTGGAATATGTGCCAATGGGGGAGGGAGAGAGAGCAGCTGGGAAGCCCCCCTGCCCTGCTGCTGTCATTAGCTTGCCTGCTTATGATTGGTTAGCCAGACTCCTTGGTTATTTCTTGGGGCCCCTTCAGCTCGGGACCTTGGGCTGCTCAGGGACGTTGGGGGTCCTGGAGCATGGGGAGAATACACTAGGAATGGAAATCCTCTGCCAGCAGCAGAGAGCGCCTCGGCCAGCACTGGGTGGGGCGGGGCGGGCAAGGGCACTGACCTCGGCTGATGCGCTGCTTCTCCCCAGACAGGATGCCCGGGCTGTCGATGATGCTGATGCTCTTCAGGACCTGATTGGGCAGCTGGGAGCACATGAATCTGGAAGAAAGAGATCAAAGGTGGGATCAGAACGGCACTGCAGAGTGTGCCAACGACGGAGCTCCTTGGCCTTTCTGGGCTGCTGACATCATCTGCTGTGAAGTGGGGCTTGCAGGGGACTGATGGGACCTCCATTGGGGCTATCTGCTACCAGACTCCTTACTGTTCACTTTGATTTTTACCAACATTTATTGAACACTTAGATATTTTACATCATCTCATTTGCTCCTCATATTAACCTCAGGAGGAAAAAATTACTCTTAACCTCAGAGAGGTTAGGTTAAGTAACTTGCTCAGAGTTACTCAGAGCTGGGCCTTAACCCAAAGCCTGCTAGCCTCACCTGCACCTCTTCAGGCTGCTCCTTGGTCAGGCATCCGGATCTTCTCACCCAGGGGAATCCCAGGCCCCACTGGGCTGGAGCATGCCGAGCTCCTGCCAGGCCCTGCCCGATCCCCCTAAAGTGACCTCAGAAGTACTGGGGTCTGTTTTCACTATGTGATGCCTAGGGACTCAGCACCCAGCCTGACACTTGCTATGGCTTCAGGCTCAGGATGGGGCAGGCACCTGTGGGCAACCCCCCAAATCCTCCAGGTGTTTGAGTCCTAGGAGTACCCTATAAGCACATGGAGGGCAGGGTTGGGGAGGGACCTGGCCAAGCTTCTCCAAGCCTCCTTCCTTGTCCGTCACTTCCATTCCTTCTCCTTCTGCTCTCCCTCCTATGGTTCTAGTCTGCTGTCCTGAAGTAGGCCTCATGGAAGTAGAGTGGAGTGGCAGGAAAACTGTGGCCGGGGTCAGCAGACCTGGGTTCAGGTTCAGCTCAGCCGCTGCCAATAAATTCCTGTGGGACTCTGGACAAGGACTTCAGCCCTCTGGGACTCAGTTTCCTCATGGGTAATTGGAGACACCTGGACCAGGGCGGGTGAGTCTTTTTAGCTCTAACACTGTCTAACTCTAGAGTACTAGAGGGAAAGGCTGTGTTCCCTCCACCCCAGGTGACAGAGCCCGAGGGGAATCTCTTTAAAATAAATAAATAAATAAATAAATACATACATACATACATACATACATACATAAAAATTTCAGCGAGGAAGGGAGAGGGAGAAAGAGATTGAGACATCAACGATGACAGAATCATTGATCGGCTGCCTCCTGCATGCACCCCACTGGGTATCGAGCCTACCACCCAGGCATGTGCCCCGACCGGGAATTGAACAGTGACCTCCTGGTTCATAGGTCGACACTCAACCACTGAGCTACTTCAGCCGGGCCCAAGAGGGATCTCTTTTAGCACTGGGTATGTTTTCAGGTGGAAACGGTACAGGGACAGGAAGGCTCTCCTTTGTCTATATTGTCAGTGCTAACTTCTGTATCTGTGTGGGCAGAAAGCTTGAAACCCTTGGTGAAAGCTCAATTCTTCCATTCAGTGGAACTGGTGGGATTACTCAGAAAGTAAATATTCGGGGAATGCAGGACAGGGAGGCCTGCCCAGCCTTACCATGCACTGGTGGACGGCACAGAGGGCAGGCTGGGGTGTGGCCGGGCGGGCAGGGGTGGGCAGCCCTGAGCTTTTGCTGTAACTACTGACCTTTCAAAATAACTTTCTTTGAAGGTGCTCAGGACAAGTTTGTCATACATTCTTTCCTAGATTTTAAAGTCAGCCTGAGATGATGTAGGAAAGACATTACGAGCATTCTGTAGCTAGAAACGCTGAAGCACAAAGCAGTTATGGCATTTGGAGGTCATGCCACGAATGCATGGCTGGCTGGAGTGCAGCCTAATGTTCTGATGTCAGTTGAGTAGAACTCAACCCATAATGTTAAAAACCCTATAAGGTGAAAAATAAAAAGTCAAGTTAATTTAAGAGAAGCCCCTCATTTCTGATTTTTCCTGCCCCTCCTGCCCTTTACGTAAACCCTACTGCCACCACTTGGCGAGATCTGTGAGAATGAGTGCACAGGGATCCCCGAGCAGCCTTTGTAGGTTCACAGAATAAGAAAGCCACGTTCAGTGCCCTAGCGTTGGGGAGGACAGAGTTCTGAGCACAGCTGTGTTGGGCCACATTTCTTGTCGGCTGTGATTCAGACTCTTATCACAGTCCCGTCCTTTCTAGGAGGTGGCTGGAGGCAGCTGGCAATCTGGAAAAAGTGCCCATATGTGGAAAAGCACTCCTGGGAGAGGCTGACCTTTTCCCCAAAACCACTTAATATCAGTATTTCCGAAACACAAAATCCCTGGATTCTACTGTAAAGTTAACAGAGGGACTAAAACATTCACAAACTGTCCATTCCCTCATGTGCCAAGCGACAACGTTTCAACAACTCCCTTGGCTCCTGATGCATCTGCAGAGGCAAAATGTATGAGCCGCGAAATAAGATGCAGTCAGATATAGTGACGTTACCACACAGCAATCATGGGCCAGGAGGGGTAACTGCAGAAAAAAGGAGGAGGGGAAAGAGGGGGGAGGGAGAGAGAAAGGAAGAGGAAGGGAAGCAGGGAGTGGGAGAGGGAGAGGAGGGAAGACAAGGACCTTGAGGAGAGCGGGAAGGAGAAGAGGAAAAGATGGAAACATTCCAATTCAAGGAGGAAGGGAGAGAAGGAAGAGGGGGGAGGAAAAGAAAAAGGAGCTCTCCAGAGGCACCCAGAGAGGGGTAGTTGGGATTGTGTCCAAATCTGGTCTCTACTCCACAGAAGAAAGAGTATATGGGGGGTGGGGAGGTGGGGATTAGAGGGGTTGGGGGGAAGAGAGCACAGAACACAAGTCAGCTTTTAGATCCTTTGTCGGGGGAGACTCATACTCTAAGGCAGTGGTTCTCAACCTTGGCTGCACATTAGACTCACCTAGGAATCTTTTTAAAATCCTGATTTCTGGGCCTCATCCTCCGGAAATTCTGTTTCTTTGTTACTAATGTTGTGGCCCCACCCCATAACAAAGAAACAGAATTTCCAGAGGATGAGGCCCAGAAATCAGGATTTTATTTTTTTTTTATTTTTTATTTTTTATATTTTATTGATTTTTTACAGAGAGGAAGGGAGAGGGATAGAAAGTCAGAAACATCGATGAGAGAGACACATCGACCAGCTGCCTCCTGCACACCCCACACTGGGGATATGCCTGCAACCAAGGTACATGCCCTTGACCGGAATCGAACCTGGGACCTTTCAGTCCACAGGCCGACGCTCTATCCACTGAGCCAAACCGGTTACGGCAGAAATCAGGATTTTAAAGATTCCTGGGTGATTCTAATGTGCAGCCAAGGTTGAGAACCACTGCATTAGGGTTTTTTTCTGATTACAGTTATTTAAGAAAACGTGTGTGTGGTTCTAACCCTTAGAGCAGTACAGTGGGGCCTTGACTTACGAGTGTCCTGACTAACGGGTATTTTGAGACACCAGCTGTCTCTCAGCCGATTTTTTGCATTGAGTTGACAGAGTAATTTGAGTTAACGAGCTCCTTAACGAGCTCCTTAATAAGCTCGGTCTCGGAACGAATTAAACTCGTAAGTCAAGGCCCCACTGTAGTTCTCAACCTTGGCTGCACATTAGAATCACCTGGGAATCTTTTTAAACTCCTGATTTAAATTCCGGAGGATGAGGCCCAGAAATCAGGATTTTAAAAAGATTCCAAGGTGATTCTAATGTGCAGCCAAGGTTGAGAACCACTGCTCTAAGGAGAAGAAGATGAAAAGCAAGGCTGTGTGTTGAGTAGGGCATCATCAGCCATGGCTCAGGCCTCCCTGCTCATGTGTCTGCTGAAATGTTTCCAAGCACAGATTTGCTGTCCCAGGATGGACTTCCTGCTCCTTGGTGGAGTGACTAACATGAAGTATATCCACTCCTTGCTTTGAAGTGTATCCTTTCATATTTCATATGAAATATGCAGACATGTGCTAGTTCAGCCCAGGAGACTCACATAAGCTTTGATAAAGTGTTTCCCTCACCCAGGGCTGACCTGATACATTTTATTTATGATAAAAGGGTGGCAGGAGGGGGCCAAGCCCTACTCTGGACTCCTATTACCTGTCACCCCCACAACCAAGAAAGACTCAGGGGAAACAGAAAGCCAGTGGGTTAAAGGGATGGTCAGGGTTCTAAGTCTTAGGCCAGCTGAATAAGGGGGTAAAAGGATTAGAGTTCTTAAAATTGTTTCCAAACATTAACATTCCAATTCATTGATCAACGTTTTATTATTTTACTAGAGGCCTGGTGCACGAATTCGTGCACAGGTGGGGTCCCTTGGCCTGGTCGGTGATTGGGGCTGATTGGAGCCAATGTCTCAATCAGGGCCAATCAGGGCAGGCTGGCTGGGTGGAGGGACCACGGGAGGTTGGGTAGCCAATTGGGGCCAGCTGGCTGGTGAAAGGGACTGCAGGAAGTTGGCCAGCCGCAGGAGGTTGGCTGTGGGAGCGCACTGACCACCAGGGGGAAGCTCCTGCATCGAGCGTCTGTCCCCTGGTGGTCAGTGCACGTCATAGCAACAGGACAGTTGTCTGGTTGTCCAGTCGTTAACGATTGCTTAGGCTTTTATATATATAGATTTATTTGTTAATCCTCACCTGAGGATATTTTTTCCATTGATTTTTAGAGATAGTGGAAGGGATGGAAGGATGGAGGGACAAAGGGAGGAAGAGAGAGAGAGAAGAGAAAGAAACATCGATTGGTTGCCTCTTGCACATGCCCAGACCAGAGCCAGGATCAGGATCAGAATTGAACTTGCAACCCAGGTACATGCTCTTGTCTTGGAATTGAACCTGAGACCCTTTAGTGTGTGGGGCCCATGCTCTATCCACTGACCCACACCAGCCAGGGCTCACTGATCAACATTTTAAAAAAACCAGGCAGTACCTTAATACTGCTTTTGATTTCCAAACAGTGCAGTGACATCTATAGTTAACTCACTCAATCCCCACCACAACCTCAGAGGTGGGGCTTTGTATTATTTTACTGAGGAGACTGGGGCACAGAGGGGGCACAGACCACAACTTATCAAGTCACATGGCTGATAAGTGACGAGCTGGTATGCTAACCTGGCAGTTCTGACTCCAAAGTCCAGGTTAACTACTAGTCTGCTCCTACCATTTCATGCATTTGAGCCACAGCCGTGTGCCTTTATCACACAGACGGCAACATCCTAAGCAAAGAAGTGACATGCCCTAGTCCTGAACTCCCCATTGAAGAGGCTCCCGCATGTGACTTGTTCTCCACCCACTGGTGCAGGGTGGAGCAGTAAACAGGAGGCAGAGATCCAGGCTCTGGTCATCTTCTTGCTCACGCACCCTGTGACCGCCTGTAGGTCTCTGAGCACTTCTGAGAACTCCCAGGCTGTCATTAGGTTCAAATAAGCCGAAGCTTCCATGGAGAGCATATGGAGCTATTTAAAAGCACCTCCTTTACCAGCTCACTTTACTGATAAGAGTAGGACCAGAGAGATTACACAAATTCCTATTTACTAGTACATAGTAAATAGCATACAATATACAAAAGGATTTTGACAACTAACCTGTAATCATTTTATACGGTCCTACAGCACACATGTCTGATCTAACCTTCTATTGCCAGCAGAAATTTATTTTAAATCCACACTATAAAAAGCCAAAGGTTACCTACCCCTAGATCTTATGAATTACCATTTTTACAAGTAAAAGATGGTTGAATATTGGTAATTTCATGTGGTTCAACCTAAATATGTCCTTTTCTAAATCAAGTCTCACTGTCATGGGGGACTAGGGGAGCTGGGTGCAAGGTGACAGTTAGAGCCAGTGCCGGGAAAGTCTGCTTGAGCCCAGGCAGTAAAGCTGGTTTTCTGGAATGTCAGCACCAGGACTGTACAGGCAGCCAATAAAGAACAATGGGTTCATGACCTGGGAGCCACCATGATCCTGAGGTTAAAGATTAATGGCAAGAGCTTCAGGAAGTTTATCATGGATAAGCACGGCACATACACAAAGACCAACTAATGCCTCAGATTAAAAAACAATTTCTTTTGATGGTGAATCAAGAGTGATTCTTGGCAAGAGCCTGCTTCCCATAATCTCTGTAGCTAAATTAGCTGGTGGAACCAGCATGTGTCTGGACTGACTCTATATATTTATATTGAGTCTGTTTTTATTATTTATTATTTTTATTTTTTATTTATTTATTTTTTTAAAATATATTTTATTGATTCTTCACAGAGAGGAAGGGAGAGAGATAGAGAGCCAGAAACATTGATGAGAGAGAAACATCCATCAGCCGCCTCCTGCACATCTCCCACTGGGGATGTGCCCGCAACCCAGGCACATGCCCTTGACCGGAATCGAACCCGGGACCCCTCAGTCCACAGTTCGATGCTCCATCCACTGAGCCAAACCGGTTTTGGGCAATATTTATTATTTTTAGTTTAATTTTTTTTAAATTCATTTTTACTGTTGACATTACAGATGTCCCCTATTTCCCCCCCTTTTCCCTCCCTCTTCCCTCCCCCTTTCCCTCTGAGATCTATCAGTCTGTTCCATGCTTTGATGTCTCTGGACCTATTTTGTTGGTCAGTTTATTTTGTTCCTTAGATTCCACATATAAGTGAGATCATGTGATATTTGTCTTTCTCTGACTAGCTTATTTTGTTTAGCATAATAATATTCAGGTCCATCCATGCTGTCTCAAAGGGTAAGAGATCCTTCTTCTTTTACAGCTACATAGCATTCCATTATATAAGTGTAGCACAGCTTTTCTATCCACTCATCTACTGGTGGGCACTTGGGCTGTTTCTAAATAATGTTGCTATGAATATAGGGGTGCATATATTCTTTCTGATTGGTATTTCGGGATTCTTAGGATATATTCCTAGAAGTGGGATCACTGGATCAAACAGCAGTTCCATTTTTTATTTTTTGAGGAAATTCCATACTCTTTTCCATAGTGGCTGCACCAGTCTGCATTCCCAACAGCAGTGTACTAGGGTTCCCTTTTCCCCACATCCTCACCAGCACTTGTTTGTTGATTTATTGATGGTAGCCATTCTGGTAGATGTAAGGAATAACTCATTGTAGTTTTAACTTGCATCTCTCTGATGATTAGGGATGTTGAGCATTTTTTTCATATGCCTATTGGCCATCTGTATGTCCTTTGCCCATTTTTTAATTTGATTGTTTGTCTTCCTCTTGTTGAATTGCATGACTTCTTCATATATTTTGGAAATTAGCCTCTTATCAGAGATGTCATTGGCAAATATGTTCTCCCATTCAGTGGGTTCCCTTTTCATTTTGAGGATTTTTTTTTTCTGTGCAGAAGCTTTTTAGTTTAATGTAGCCCCATTTGTTTTTTTCCTTTGTTTCTCTTGCCCTAGGATATGTTATCAGAGAAAATTCTGCTATGTGAGATGTCTGAGATTTTACTGTCTATGTTTTCTTCTAGGATTTTTATGGTTTCATGACTTACTTTTAAGTCTTTTATCCATTTTGAGTTTATTCTTGTGTATGGTGTAAGTTGGTGGTCTAGTTTCTTTTTTTTCATTTAACTATCCAATTTTCCCAACACCATTTATTGAAGAGACTGTCTTTATTCCACTGTATGCTCTTGCCTCCTTTGTCAAATATTGACCATAATGGCATGGGTCAATTTCTGGAGTCTCTGTTTTGTTTCATTGATCTATATGTCTGTTTTTGTGCCAGTACCAGGCTGTTTTAATTACAATGGCTTTGTAGAATAATTTGATATCTGGTATTCTGACCCCTACAATTTTGTTCTTCTTTCTCAAGATTGCTGTGGCTATTCACGGTCTTTTTAGGTTCCATATAAATTTTTGGAATATATGTTCTAGATCTGTGAAATATGCCGATGGTATTTTAATAGGGATTGCATTGAATCTATAGATTGCCTTGGTTAGTACACATTTTAATGTTATGCTCCCAATCCATGAACACAGTATATGCTTCCACTTGTTTGTATAGTCCACTATTTCTTTTTTCAATGTCTTAGAGTTTTCTGAATATAGGTCTTTTACCTCCTTGATTAAGTTTATTCCCAGGTATCTTATTATTTTTGTTACAATGGTAAATGGGATTGGTTTTTTAGTTTCTCTTTTTGAGAATTCATTATTGGTGCATAAAAATGCCATTGCTTTCTGGATGTTAATTTTGTATTCTGCTACTTTGCCAATTTCATTTATTAAATCTAGTAGTTTTTTTGGTGGAATATTTAGAGTTTTCTGTGTACAATATTATGTTATTTGTGAGTAATGAGAGTTTTACTCCCTCCTTTCCAATTTGGATGCCTTTTATTTCTTCTTCTTGTCTGATCACTGTGGCTAGACTTCTAGTACTAGGTTGAATAAGAACAGTGAAAGCAGACAACCCTGTCTTGTTCCTGTTCTTAAGGGAAATGCTTTTAGTTTTTTCCCATTGAATATATTGTTGGCTACAGGTTTATCATATATGGCCTTTATTATGTTGAGGTGTGTTTCTGCTATTTCCACTTTGCTGGGAGTTTTTTTTATCAAAAGTGAATGCTGCCCTGACCGGTGTGGCTCAGTGGGTAGAGCATCGGCCTGCGGACTGAAGGGTCCAGGTTCGATTCTGGTCAAGGGCATTTACCTTGGTGGTGTACACATCCCCAGTAGGGAGTGTGCAGGAGGCAGCTGATCGGTGTTTCTCTCTCATCGATGTTTCTGACTCTCTATCCCTCTCCCTTTCCCTTCCTCTCTGTAAAAAAATCAATATATATATATATTTTAAAAAGTGAATGTTGTATTTTGTTGAATGCTTTTTCTGCATCTGTTGATATGATATGATTTTTACCCTTCATTTTGTTTATGTGATGTATCACATTTATTGATTTGCGAATATTAACCAGCCTTGTATCCCCAGAATAAATCCCACTTGGTCATGGTGTATGATCTTCTTAATGTATTGCTGGATCCTATTTGCTAATATTTTGTTGAGAATTTTAGCATCTATGTTGATCAGGGATATTGGCCTGTAATTTTATTTCTTTGTAGTGTTCTTATCTGGTTTTGGAATTAGGATAATGCTGGCCTCGTAAAAAGAGCTTGGAAGTCTTCCCTCCTCTTGAATTTTTTGGAAGAGTTTGAGGAGGACAGGTGTTAGCTCTTCTTTGAATGTTTGGTATTACTTGTCTGTAAATCTATCAGGTCCATCACTTTTGTTTGCTAGGAGATTTTTTTGATTACTGCTTCAATTTCATTAGTTGTTATCAGCCTATTCAGGTTTTCTGATTTCCCCTGATTGAGTTTTGGAAGATTGTATGTTTTCAGGAATTAGTCCATTTGTCCCAGGTTGTCCAGTTTGTTGGCATATACTAGTAGGTGTTCAAAGTATTCTCTTACAATCCTTTGTATTTCTCTGGTGCCTTTTTCATTTCTGATTTTACTTATTTGGATCCTTTCTCTTTGTTTCTTGATGATTCTGACTAAAGGTTCATCAATCTTGTTTATCTTTTCAAAGAACTAGTTCTTGGTTTCATTGATCTTTTATATTGTTTTTTAGTGTCTGTGTCATTTATTTCAGCTCCGATCTATTTTTATTTTTATTTTTTTATTGATTTAAGAGAGGAAGGGAGAGGGAGAGAGAAATAGAAATATCAATGATAAAAGAGAACCATTGATTGGCTGCCTCCTGCATGCCCCCTGCTGGGGATCAAGCCCCAAACCCGGGCATGTGCCCTTGACTGGAATCGAACCTAGGACCCTTCAGTCTGCAGGCTGACACTCTATCCACTGAGGCAAATCAGCTAGGGCTTCCGCTCTAATCTTTATTATTCCTTCCTTCTACTTCTTCGGGGCTTTTCTTGTTGTTCTCTATTTCTTTTAGTTGTAGGATTTATCACTTACTAGAGGCCTGGTGCACGAATTCGTTCACGAGTAGGGTCCGGCTGGCCCGCCACGATGGGGGCCCATTGGGGGCGGGGCCAGCTGGGGGGAGGGGCTGCAGGAGGGCTCCAGGGCATGTCCGCCTGTCTTGCTCAGTCCCAAATGGCCATACCCCAGCAGCAAGCTAACTTACAGGACAGAGCGTCTGCCCCCTGGTGGTCAGTGCACATCATAGCGAGCAGTTGAGCAGCCTCAGTATATCATTAGTATATTATGCTTCGATTGTTTGATCGGATGACTGGATGACCAGGCACTTAGCATATTAGGCTTTTATCATATAGGATTTGAGCTTTTTCTTTTTCTTGAGGTAGGCCTGTAATGCTATGAACTTCCCTCAGGACTGCTTTCTTTGTGTCCCATAGAATTTTGTGTTCTTGTGTATTCAATTTCATTTATTTTCAGGAAGTTTTTTATTTCTTCCTTGATCTAATTGGTAACCCATTCATTGTTAATAACATACTATTTAGCCTCCATGTGTTTGAATGTTTTCTGAATTTTTTTATTGTAGTTGATTTCTAGTTTTGTGCCGTCGTGATCTGAGAAGATGCTTGATATGGTTTCAATTTTTTTGAACTTATGAAGACTTGTTTTGTACCCTAACATGAAGCATAGCATACACACAAAAATCAACTAATGCCTCAAATTAAAAAAAAAATTTAAAAAAATGTATATTTTGCTGGTGAATCAGCAGTGATTTTTGGCAAGAGTCTATTTCCCTTCATCTCCGCAGCTAAATTAGCTGGTGGAACCAGCATGTGCCTGGACTGACACTGTACACTTGTATTAAGTTAGTTTTTTTAAATTCACAATGATACTAAATGACTATATACTACTCATAATCTAAAAAGAGTCTATTTAGTAAAGTCTCTTTAATTAAAAACATAGAGGTAACAAATAAGAGTGTAAGTCCAAAAATACTCATATGTATTCTACTATTGCTAAATTATTACACAAATGTAAGACAATATTTTTTTTATCATCACCATCGTAAGGCCTGGTTAAAATAACAGGTGCACTAAAAGTACTATTCAGATTCCTTCAGTTTAAAAGGAAGTTTCAAAATGTAATCCCTAAGGCTAATGATTAAAGTTATTTTTTAAAGAAATTGAGGCAATGAAGAAGTAAATGAGATTAAGAATGTGTTCTCTGAAAGACTACAATTTAAAATTATACTATATGCTAAATTTAAAACAATGTCTGTAGCTGTCTGAATCTGAGAAACAGACTAATATTTTTAGAAAGGAGTCTGAGGGGAAAACATAACATCCAATTCAAAAGCAGCTGCAGGGGAAATGTCAGAAGCCAATTCCTGACACTTGTTGAACTGACCAAAATACACTGGTGTCTGTCTCCCTGGCTCATGGCCTCAGGGTGCTTTGGTCTGTCCATCTCCTCCTCTGTGAAGTGGAACTGCCTCCTGATAACAGACTCTGTAACCTCAATAACCACATTTCCATGGAGCAACTCCAAGACAGCCTGCCTGTGGAATTCCTCTCGGAAGTGAAGTTGCAGAATGTCACAGTAAAGTTGCTTCCATATAACTCTTTTTGTTCTAGGCTCAACTCCTGCTTTTATCATTCAAGTATGGAATTTCTATCATTTGAAGCTGCCCTTTTGGGAATTTGTCTTCATTTTTCAAAAATGCACTGTAGACTCCCTGTTACTTTCTGAAGAACCGGCCTTGGAGATTGAGACTCGGGCTCCACTGGTTTGCTTAATGCTTTGAGGCTAGTGTCACCCTCCAGGCGTCATCTGGTACCACCACGGGAAGTACTAAACTCTTTTAAAGATGCTGCTGGGGGCAGATGCCCAAGCCAAGGCCCTATAAGAAGGGGGCCAGGCCAATGGAACTTGTCCCATGGGTGGCTGGTGGTTGCTCAGTGGGGGAATGGAGTTCTCCACAGCAGGCAGATGAGTCTCTTCTATGTGGTATAGTATTTTGGCCTCATTCCCAGAAAGTATCCTATGTAAACAGAAGTTTGCCTGCCTTTAGACCGAACCTGCTGATATTCCCACAGGAATGCTAAAATTACATACACACATTTGAGCACCCTACACTAGCTGACTCTCTTACATAGTGCTGGGCTGAAACAGCAGCATTTTCATCATTGCTGGTGGGCTATGTTAAGAACAGCTTTAAAAGTCAGATAGGGGGGCAGTAAGGCAATGATTCTTAGTGTAAACATTATATTATTGGGCAGCTCAGTATAACGTCACTAGCAGGACTCTGGGCCAGATGGCCTTGGTTCCAATCCCAGCACTGCCACTTAGCTGAGTGCCCTGGAGAGGTTAAATCAATCTCTCTACACATCAGTTTTCCTCTCTATGTTAGGGATGATAGTAGCACCTAATCACAGGGGTTTTTGAGGACATTTAGAGCTAATATAAAGTTAGAACAGTATCTGACACAATAAATATCATATAATTATTTGCCATTATTTTTCTATGTATTCTGAATTTAATTAATATTTGCGTATATAATGCACGGATTATTTTCAGCAAGTTTTCAATTCTGAGATAATGCACCTTGCTATTCAACATCTTTCCTAAATGCTTTGTTTTCATACTCATCTGATAAATATTTGGGATTTGAGAAAAAGAGATCTGTTGGGAAAGTAAATCACCTGCCAAAATTAAACAAGCCAAAAACCACTCTTCCTGGTTTTTCTCTTGTGAAAATGGACTTCACAAAATGGGAACTTGAAAAAAGTCACAGCTTATTTCTTTTTTAAGCCTTTGTCAGGCAAAAAGAGTAAGACTGAGTGCAGTGGTAATGGAACCACAGGACCCCAGGAAGCCTTCCACAGAGAAGGAAGGGTGCTGTGCCCTGCACTTCCTTTCAGGGCCAGTCTTGGGACAGGAAGCCTGGCTACTGCCTTGCCCATGACCGCAGCTTCCCGGGAGGCCCAGATCAGGGAGCTCTTGTCCCACTTCCCCTCAAGTGTGGTTTACTACTACCCACCCCTTCCCGAGAGACCCTCTGTTGTTGCCCACCTGGGCTTGACCCCTATTTCTCCCACTAGAAGCCGCTCTGGAGTTGAGGAATAAACTGCAGTTCACTGTTAGCAACAAGATGACATCTCTCTGTGCTCCATCTATGCATCGGCACCTTTCTATTTATCCTGCTGCCATGCTCTCCCCTGCCACTTGGATGCTTTCTTTGATCTCCATAGCAGCATAAAAAAGCCCTTAATGGGGAGTATGGGTCCCTAGAGAGTTCAGGTTTCCACAGAAGGCACCTGTGGAGGTTGCCTGGACCACTGGGGGCAGAGCCACTGCACAGCACCCAGGCACATCATTCATTCCACAGTCCCCATGAATGGCGCCCCCTGGAGTTGTGCAATGAGATATCTCAGCCTCTGGGAGGACAGCAGTCTGCTGGGAAGATACATTCCTATTTTTAAAAACCAGCTAAAAAGGAGAAGTGCAGTTCAAGTCTCTTGTCTGTCAGCTCTAGTGCCACCTCTCCCTAAATGGGTATGGATGACTCCCACCTTTTCCTTGAACCTCCCACAGCCCACTCCCTCAAACCAACTAGTCTAAAGCAGTAAACTCATAAAAGAGGGGGCGAGGGGAGAGGGGAGTTATAGGGAAAAAGAAAGAGGAATGTTAAAAAAACACAACAAAAAACCCCCGCTAGGAGTGGCCATGAGGAGTGAGGGGGCGGGGAAGGTAGGAGCAGATCATATCTGAGAGGGCAGAGCTGCCTCCGGCAGAACCTGCTGGCTATTCTCTGCCCTCTCACGCATTTCAAGGGGAACTCTGGTGAAAGGTGACGGGTAGTATAACTGCATCTCCAGTGAAGACAGTACTTCGGCTATCCTACAACTCCACATCGATAAAACAATGCCCATGTATAAAAATTAACTTTCTGTGTTGTTTTGGCTCTATTTCCTCTGCTCTGCTCCAATAAAGAAGGAAGCAGCTCACAGCATGAGAGTGAGAAGCATAAGGGGCAGCCAGGGAGAGGAGGTGACCTGTCCTGCAATAATCAACAGACCAAATCTGGGGTCAGGTGTACCTTAGGGTCCTCAGGGCTCAGCTCTGCGCAGGAGGCCCCGGCACACTCGTCCTGAATGGTGGCCCTCCAGCCAGTGACGGGGAGCTCACACCTCACAAGGCAATTCTATGCAGCTCAAACTATTAGAAATTTGTTTCTTATGCTGTGCGGTCTTATAATGTCCAATCCTGGGCCTTAGTTCTGCTCTCTGAAGTCACCCAGAATAGGTGAAATGATCATTTTCTATGAAAATCTTTCAAATATATTTTTAAATTGATTTTAGAGAGGGGGGGGAAAGGAGGGAGCGAGAAAGAGAGTAACATTGATTTGTTGTTCTACTTATTTATGCATTCACTGGTTGATTCTTGTATGTGCCCTGAACCCGCAATCTTGGAGCATCAGGACGACACCCTAACCAACTGAGCTACTGGGCCAGGGCAAGTTTCAAACATTTGAATACCAAAAGCATATTCTCTATAATGTCTCTCTTTTGGAACAGACATGTTCAGTTCTGTTTTTGAACCTTTACATGTAATTGGCAAGAATTCAAAGGAAAGTTTTAAATAACCTGGCCAAAGGTGGCAGTTTGCTGGTCCTTACCGATTCAGGAAAGCATTTCCAAAGCGACCAAGCTTTCGGAATGGCTTTTTGGGGTCCACAACTAACGCATTCCCTGGAGTGCTGCCCTCGTTCTCCCCATACATCACAGCGATGAAGGAATCAGTGGTGGGCTCTGGACCAATCCTCATGCCAGGGAAATCTTGCTCCAATAAGTATCTGGGAGAGGGGGAAAAAGAAACAGTATGTTGTCACAAAGCAAACCATCAGAAAGCTTCCTGGGTCTACCAATTTTTAACATAACCATTTAAAACCTAGAAATATACCTCTCCGCCCCAATGAAGGAGCATGATTTATTCTTTTGCTAATAATGATTTTTCAAAGCTTAAAATAGACAGACCTATCTCCCCCCACCACCCCAGTGTAAGAAGCCCAGTGAACAAGGTCAGACACCTTGCTGACTGACTGGGCCTTCTAACACACCTCTGCTCAGCGCAGCAATTCTTGGTGCAACAGGCACCACCCAGAGCAGCGTACCCAGCGAGCTCCTATGTCTCCTGGAAGACCCTGCTCAGGCCCACCTCCTTTAGGGAAGTGTCCCTGTCCTTCCAGCAGGTTGGGGACACCTCCTCTGTGGGCCCGGCACCCTGTGCCTTGGCCATCACGGTGCTCACCATGGGTACTGCACTTCTCTGCTTGTTGTCCCTTGCAGACAGGCCCTGCCTGTGGCCAGATGCATAGCCCCAGCACCCATCACTGTGCCTGCCCACAGAGGGCACTCCATGTAGTGAACGAAATAATGAACCATCTCCTGCCTTGTCACTGACAGTCTATGAGCCTGGCACATCCTCCTTTGTGCATTTTATAGCTCCCTTGGGCTCCTGAAGGTTGTAGCTATTGAAGAACATTTCCAAATAATTCAGTAGCAACAGAGGCTGCTATGGAGGATGGGGGTGAAAGAGGGGAACTCAGATTAGATATCACCAGGGCCATCGAAAGCCCTTTGTGCAAATCGGGAAAAGGCGCCCTTTCCTCTAGGCAGACACAGCCCCAGACCAGGATTCACAGCTTAGCAAGGAGGACTCTGGCTTGATTTTATGCGCCTTCCCTCCCCCGCCTCCACATGCCCCTTTGCCCAGTGGCCCTCATGTAGTTTAACCTGCACAACTGTATACAGTGGCCCTAGCAAATGCCATTGAGGATTCTCATTCAGTGGGCAGAGGAGACCAGTTGATGACATACAGGGCATTAGGACTGGCTCAACGACATGTTGGGTTGGGGCAAGTCTACTTTCTGTGGGAACTGGATGAGCCCTAACAAAGCCCTCCCCACGCCATCAGCACTTCATTCAGATGAAAACACTTAGAGTCCTTCCCTCCCTCCCCACTAAGATTCCCTTTCCATGACGCAGGAAGACACTGTGTGTTTATGAAAATATTGGGGGGGGGGACGCGGGGAGACCACTCCTTCTTTCCTCTGCAACCAAGAAGAACATGAGGAAGGGAGTACAGTTGACCCTTGAACAATGCAACTGAAAACTCATGTATAACTTTTGACTCCCCCAAAACTTAACTACTAATAGACTATTATGGCCCGAAGCCTTAACAATAACATAAACAATTAACACCCATTTTGTATATTATATGTAATATAAATTGTAATGGGAAGGGAGTGAGGAGAGGTACAAAAGGGTATGGGGGAATAAACGGTGATGGAAGGAGACTTGACTTGGGGTGGTGAACCCACAATATACAGATGATGTATTACAGAATTGTACATCTGAAACCTATATAAAGTTATTAACCAATGTCACTCCAATAAATTCATTAAAAGAGTAAAAAAAACCAACAACCTGTATTCTTAAATAGAGTAAGCTAGAGAAAAGAAAATGTTATTAAGAAAATCATAAGGAAGAGAAAATACACTTATAGCATTTGCTAAAACCAATCAGCATATATGTGGACCCACACAGTTCAAACTCATGTTGTTCAAGGATCAACTGTACTTTGGAATACATTTCACTCATTACCAAGCAACAGGTTGAAATGCAACCCCTTCAGAGAATACTTGACAGTGGCTGTGAACAGGCACTGGGGGTGGAAAGTGGTGGAAGGGTCCCTGTTCAAGGGGAGTGGGGCAGAGCCATGTCCCAACCCTGCCGGGGAGATGAACCTTCACCCTGGGGAAAAGCTCAAGGGCAGAAACCTGCAAACTTCCTCCAGCTCCCCATTCCTGCAGCTAACAATCTACTTGGTCCTAAACTATTTCCTTTATTTCTACAATGCCCTGACTAATCAAATTTAGGCACAGTACCTGTGATTTTATTTCTAGGGATAGAAGAAAAGAATTGAACTATCAAATGTCCAACAATTTTGCCATCTTTCTAAGAATAAGAAATTAAGCCATTTAGATCTATGTTTTCTACGTACATAAAATGAAAATTGTTTAGCAATTGCAGCAGGCTATTTCTAAACATTTAATTGATCTCATTGCTAGTTTTAATGTCACCCAAAGTTTCTTCATTTCTGTGAAGCTGTGGAGCACCAGAATAGACACATCATTTAAATATATCCCCTGAATTTAGAGTAAGTGTGAAAAAATTGGATCATAGCTCCCAGCATTTACCAAGTATTCACTACTAACCTGGGGTAGTACAAAGCCCTCCATGCACACATTGTTTCATTCAATCCCTACAGCACTCTGAGGAGGCCACTACACTCTCATTGTCTGGTGGGACACTGAGGCATCAGAAAGGCTAAGCAACCTGACCAAGGTCACACAGTCAATGTTTCAGTGGAAACGGAATGCAGGCAATTGGACTCCAGGTCTGTGCTGTCTCCAGATATGTTTAAACCTGAGTTCGAGCTGGTGGTTTGCTCAGGGATGAGGAGCACAAGGGAGTTCAGGGCCACAGCACACCGTGTCCCACTGGGCATGACGCACCATATTTCCTTATAAGTGAAGGAAAAAGCCCTCCGCACTGTCCTGCATGGTCTTTGGGCTGCCCCAACAACAGGGGCCAGCTGTCTCTCTTCTCCCTGGAGAAAAGCTGGGGAGAAGAGGTGCTATTTTCAAAACATGTTAAAATTTAATTAAAATTTTTTTTCCCCAAAACCTTTTCAGGCACCTAGTAGACTAATAAATACTCATAGGAGCAGAAATATTCATATTTATAAATTCTTATAAATCCACACAAATATTGGTAAAAGTAAGTGTCTCAAATTTTGCAGAACTCCATGTGTAGAGTGTGTAAGGAGGGTGTGGATTTCACATAGGAATGTGGGATTTAGGTTTTAGGGCTTCCAGTCTGAAGTCAGCAGCAGCAAAGCTAGAATTCAAGTCCAGATCACACCCATTCATGTCCAGTTTGATTCCCACCCCCTGTGGCCTGGATGAGGCTAAGCCAGGAGATCCAGGGGACAGACGGAGGAAGAGGAGAAAAGTAGGGAGAGGGGCCAGGGCTTGGAAGAACAGCAGTCAATGTCACCGGGCTTCTTGCAGCACACAGTTCCCAACTCACAAAAGGGTTAGGTCCAAGTGTTGTCTTGAAATTTGACAGGCACTTTCCATAGAATCAATTGTTACTGCAAAGGTTGGCTTGCCAAGACAGCCTACAAAAGGTCTGTGACCTTGGTAAGTCATCCAATCCCAGGTACAGAGGAAGAACCCAGACTACAAAAAAATTACTATGTTTTATAATTTGTTTACATTATTTTGTTTAGTGATACTTTCCCCCACAGATAATAAAAAGCCAAAAGTCAACTTTCAATTTCATTATCAAGGTAATACCAATTAAATAAATAGCATATTAGCACTTAAAAAAATTCATAATACTCAATGCTGGTGAGGCTGTAGTAAAATAAACACCCTTATATATGCTGGAGGAAGAATAAGTTGGTATAACTTCACTGAAAAGCAATTTGATACTTTATGTTAAAAACCTTCAAGATGGGGGTAATTCTACTTTTTGAAATCTATCCTTAGGAAAAATCCTTAGACACATGGAAAAGATTTCTGCATGAAGATGCCCATCGCAGCATTATCTATAATAGCAAAAAATTAGAGAAAAAAAAAGTGTTCTCTTTCCCATAGCTCTTATTCCCTCTATCATAATATAATAGTACTTATTTATTATTTTATGATTTATTCCCTATCTCCCCCTGACAGAGTATAAGCCACAGGAAAGCAGGCTTTTTGTCTCTCCTGCTCACTGATGCTTCCCACGTGTCGGAGCCATCTCTGGCACATGGTTGAGAACTAGTCAATAAATACCCATTGACAAAGTAGCCTCTCCAGGCTGTCGGATGCCCCCACCCCTCTCTCATTTCCCTGCTCATAGCACAAATCAGTATCTGAAATTATGCTACTGTTTGCATGTCACTGTCCCAGATGTTAGGAGCATATTGAAAGAGAGGACCCTTGTCTGTCTGGCTCACCATGGTCTCCCAGCATCGAACAGTGTCTGGCACATGGTAGGAGCAGAACCAGTATCTGTGGACTCTGACTTTCTCTGAGCCCTCATCCAGGCAGTCATCAGGCTCTGGCCTCCCTCCCTCACTTCTCTGCCTCCTCATCACACCTCATTTGGACTCTGGTCACTTCACACTTCCCATACTTCCTCTCCCCCATTTGCCCTTGAAGGTCAGATTCTTTTTCCAAAGCACCACTCTAACAGCCCGGTCCTTCGCAGATAACTTCTTTCAGGAACCCCCACAGCCACCCTTTGCAGTCTGGGCTCCTGCTCCCCCGCTACAGGGGGCCTTTTGTTCCCCTCTTGACCAGTCTCTTCGAGGCCCGAAATTCCTGCCCCCATCTTCCCTCACTTCATCTCCTCTCTGGTGGGGAATCATGTCTCACGATCTCTAGTATCTGTTCTACCCACTCTATAAGCCACTTCACTGCCTCCTTCGTGGCAGTTCTCCCTGATCATTCCAGGACCTTGTTTTGGTCACTCCCTGAAAGGAAGAGTCAGAGCGAATTCTGAGGTGCGATGCACTAAAACAGGTTCCCCACACAGCCCCACGCAGGAGGCTGATCAACTGTGGTAAACTTTTTCTTTTTGACACCTCAGAGGCTTTCCCAAAGCCACGAGTTCCAGGGACTTGGTGGTGTTATCTGCGATAACAAGAATTCAAAAGAACAAGAGGCCACAGGAAGCTACAGAAAAGAGTCCACCACGGCTCAGAGCAGCTGCCCCCTCACAGGCATCCTGTGCGTTAGGCTGAGTTTCTGTCCCTGGCTCCACCTCACTCTCCTTTTCCTGAGTTCTCAGAGAAGCTGCCAATTCCAGCGGTGATTGCTCCCCGAGTCTTGAGCCAAGCCACCAGTGTAAAAAGGGATTTGGATTCCAAGAAGCTGGGCAGAGGGGTGGTGGGAGGACGGGAGTGCCGACATCTCCTGTCCCTGTCTGCTGAGGGCCACGGCTCAGCCTCGCCCAGATGGCTCCTGGGCGCACGGGCTGCCACCGTCAGCCTAGGGGCTCACAGCGCTGCTTTCATGCCAGGGGGCGTGTGGACAGTGTCTTTCTTCTTCCACTGCTTAGGCTAGATTTTCTCTTAACTTTATAGAAAAAAAAGTCATGTGACAAGAAGAAAAAACCTTCAGGAAATGGAAAAGTCCCCCAACATACCCAAGCACCCATCATCCTCTCAAAGATGGGCATAAGAATGACTAAATTACAAATGAACAAACAAACTATAAGAGGCACATTATTCCAAAATTCCAGCTGCAAATTTTGTCTCTCCTGAGTATTCATCCATGCATTCTTAAACTTATTCCATTCTAAGTACCTCTGGGTAAATACTATTTTTACCCCCATTGTACAGATGAGAAAAATAGCGCTCGAATAGGTTAAGTGGTTTATTAGAGCCTAGGATTTCTGCTAGTCCTGTGGGAACATTACCTGCCCTAAGTCGGAGCCTGAGAGGCTGAGGCAGGCTCCCATGGGAGCGTTTATAGGAACACATTCTATGAATCCTAACACACATACAAACGTAAGACTTGTTAGCAGTATTCAATAATTAAGCAAGCACTCTAAAAAGTATTATGACACCTATATTTGGGGTATATTATGAGCATTAATTTAAAATTCTCAAAAAGTCTAGAGAAATAGCTTGTGTAATGATAAATGAGATTTTAAAAAATGTTTGTGCCTACACTGGCCTCTGCGTGTACACTAGAGAGTGCAATTCATTGATATGGCCTGGGACGTTTTTAAAAGCATTAAACTAACCCCAACATATTATTTTATTCCTTTGGGTATTACTAAGGTTTTAAACCACATAGATGTGAAAGAAATATATAAAGTACAACTTTTGAGTTCTGTGAAACATTTTATTTCCTTATTTTTAAATACATGGCTATAAGTTTAAATAATTTCAAATTATAATAAGTGTTGGAGAGTTTAACATGAGGTATTTATTGATAATACTTGACCCGCTATTTCACTAGGAGAGAGAATGAAAAGAAAGGGTCAGTCCTTCAACTCTGATTTGTCTGGAATCTGGAAATGATGTTTTTAAAACAGTTTCCTTTGTTTATCCTCATGTTTAATCCCATGAAATGGAAGTGGGAGGAGAATCAAACCTTTACTATCACAACTGTCTTATAAAATGGTCCCGAATATGTAAGTTAGTACTACCACCAATTCTACTGCCAGACACCACCAAATAACAGATAATTATGAAATGATGTCGAACAGTTTATAAGGCTTTTCACGTGTTTTACCACTTCACCCTCGCTGTCGTTGGGGCAGGTATTCTTATTCCTACCTTATAGAAAACTGCTTATGACAAGTTAAGTAGATTGCACAAGATCATATTAGTAGTACAAGATAATGACCACTTTTAACATTTTGAAATATTTTATCCATTTTTTGCACATATATTTTTAAAAATAAAATTGGGATCAAAGTGTTTAAATAAGTTTGTACTTAGATTTTCATCCTTAGTTTTTTCTTATACCATTAAAAATCCTTTGTAAACAATTTTTAATGGCTGCATACTGTTCTAAGGTGAATATGTATCAACTTAGTTTACCATTTCCTAACTGGTGGGTATTTAAATATCTTCCCATTTCTTACTAGTATAAATAATGCTGAGATAAATATCCCTGGACAAATATTTCACCTACTTTAAAATTTTAATCTTCTCTGAAATATTAAAAAACTAAGTCAGAATGAGCTTCACTTGCATTTTAAAACAATATGTCTTCTTTAAGTATGAAACCTTTTATTTTCATTTTTGTTTTTCCCTTAGTTAAATCATTGACATATTATCACCAGGAATGCTTATTCAGAATATATCATATTTGAAACTGCCGACCTACTAAGGGAATGTTATCCTGTTGTACCAAGAAACTGGAATCTGCTGGGTAAAGCCTTTTCACATCTCTGTTTATCCTGCTATGAATGGAAGTTAAACTACTGCGCTGTTCTTAAAGCACACTGCTGTCTAACACGAGCTGTTCCTTGTAGCTGCTCCACTCCACCTTCCATACTGTTCTGGAAAGACGGTGGAAGAATGGGAAAGGAAGAAGAAGAAAGGGAGAGGGAGTTTACTGGAATCAAAGGCAACATGCTTTCCAATTTCTTACAACCTTGTTTATTTTCCCATTCATTCAACTGCGCATGCAATGAAGATCTACTGTGTTTTCTGCTATGACTTGTAAGTTATGAATCTTACAATAGATTTTAAATTGACCCGGACGTACTGTAAGCTTCATGAGGAGGCTACAGAACACAGCATTTCCCAAAGTCACTTACTAGAGAACCTTTTTTTCCTCTGAACATCTATTTACAACCTCCCAGAATTGCATTCCACAGAACATAGGTTGAAGTAAAAAGCAAAATGGCATTTTTGTTTTGTTCTGTTAATCTCCACCCGAGGATCTTTTTTTCCCATTGATTTCTTTTTTTTTTATTTTTTATTTTTTTAGAGAGAGTGGAGGAGAGGGAGAGACAGGGACAGCAGACGCCTCTCCTTAGGCATCTGAAACACCAGCTGCTGCCCCTCCATACCCCCTTCCATCAACATTAAACTCATGCTCATCTTGAACCAAACCTCCGGAATGCCTGTGACCAGGGCACGGTTCCTCCCCTTCAGTGCCCAACTGCTGAGAATTTTCTATATTTGACGTTTCACCTCCCACTCATTCCTCGACCCATCACCACCTGGGTTCTATCACCACCACTTACTGACATGGCTCTTGCAAAGGTCAGCCTGATTCATGATGGCTAATCCACTGCTTCTATTTTCATCCTTTCCCAGACGAAGCTGACTTCGCTGACCACCCCTCTCCTCTGTTCCCCTGGCTTTTGTGGGGAGTGTCTGCTGTTTCACCTGTCCAGTATCCATTTCCCCCTTTTGATAACAACACCCTGAGGAGGCACCTCACCCCACTCTGAGGCCACATAGTTTGGGGTTGACTACCCCGCTCCAGGCAGGGGTTATTTCATTCCCCTGGGCTCTAGGGAGTGGCTCAGGGATGGGCATTTGGCCAAAGTTGAACTACTGAGACTCAAACCTGAGATTTCTGCTAAACTGTTGGGGAAGAGATTCTCTTTTTTCCCACTGTGGTTGCTGAGCCGACAGAATATGAGTCTGGAATTGGAGACAGCCACCTGCCCACTCCATGAGGGGCAACTGACTAAGAAGGAAGTCAACATGAGGGAGGCAGCAAAGCTGAGAGTCCTCAGCTGACTGTGCCACTTGGGGTCCTAGGCCAGGTCTGAAGCCAGTACACCTGGTCTTATCAGTTTCATGAGAAAATCTGTATTATTATTATTTTTTTTTACTTAAGCCTTTTATAATTGAATTTCTGTCACTTGCAACCCTAAGAGCCCTGAGATGGCTCGGAGCCACATCTTCCCCTGGCATGACTCTACCTCTTCACTGACTTTTTCCAAGTGTCTCCACAAGCTCCTCTTCCTCTCACCCCAGACCCGTATGTCTGATCCTTTGTGGACTCTATACCCACTTAAACATGGGTTTAAATCTAAGCTCATAATTATGCCCCACTCTTCCTCTTATTAGGTCCCCCTCTCAGTGGATAGCTCCTGTTATCCAAGAAACCTGGGCCTCATCCTTGACACCTTCTTGTCCTCACCTCCTGGTCTCCTTTGGGCAGCTAATTCTCAGTGCTGGGCTGTTAGGTTGTATCCTCGGGGAGGATTTTCTAACCTCCATGCCTGAATGAAGGGTCTCCATCTCACCCTGTGCTTTTAGGGGCACATCCATAGCCCTAACGGCTTGTGGATTCTTTTCCATATTCCCCATGAAACTCCAAGCTCTGTGATTAGCCAGGCCCATTCCTGAAATCACATTATTTGAATAAATGAACACTAGGGTGTATAGGCGTGATGTTGTAAGTGTAGTCTATTTTTCTGTAAAATTTAAATATTTCTATATTTCCGAGAGATCTGGAGAGGGCATGGTAGCATGGTATCTGGCATAGCAGACTATGATTTTCAGGGGCTCCAGTGCCTGGATGAGGGTGAGAACCACCAAAATAGCCCATGGTGTTTCTCAAATGGGATTTTAAAAAATGTTTGAAATATTATTTATTTTAGAGAGAGGAAGGGAGAAAGGGAAAGAAGAACAGTGCATTCACTGGTGCATACCTATGCATTCACTGGTTGATTCTTGTATGTACCCTGACAGGGGAATGAACAAGCAACCTTGTTATATGGGACCATGCTCCAATCAACTGAGTACCCAGCCAGGGCTCTAATGGGATCTTTGTAAATGGATGAATCAAGCTACCTCCTGTGAGTGCCTTCACCTCTCTTCTCTTTCATAATGGAGTCTAGAGCTTATCAAAGGAATGAAGTAGAGCTTTGTTCTTGAACACAATCTATTTCTCTCCCTTTTTGAAAACTGGGACATCTGGCTGCTTCCAATTTTCTGATACTTTTCATATTCTTCACAATTTCTTTAAAAAATACCAACCATAGATCTTTGAGCACAAGTACACGTTTTTCCTACACCATCCTCCCATCCATCTATCCACTCAGGTACTTGCTGGGCCATGCCTGCGCAGGCCCTTGAGAGCACCTCATCCCCAGGGTTTGAACGCCCTCTCAATTAAGGCTGGGCCCCCTATACCATCTCTGGATCATTTTCTTTGAGGAAAAGGAGGAAGTAAAACAATAGCTGAGTAGTTCTATTTTCTGTTCATGTTTCAGCAAGAGTCCCAAGCTCACCATGTTTTAGTGGGGCTCCTAGTTCTTCCCAGTTATGGGGGGGGAAAGCAGTGGGCCTGTGGCTTCCTGATTCTTTTCTTGTTCTCAATATGCCTATGAAGGCTTTTTAATTGTTGGAGGCATTTCTGCCCTCTCAGCCCACTCACTTCAGCTTCTTAGTGCTTGTTCATACTACCCATAAACCTTATTCCCCCTCTTGCACATGGACCCCCTTTTCCCTATTAACATTATATTTAAATAATATTTAAAGTTTTAATGTACAATTACTTTATCAAGCATTTTATAGGAAAATATATCTTGATTTTAGTAATTTGAGTGTTATGAAGAATGAACATATTTATACATTCATAAGAATATGTAGGGGAAAAACCATATAGGGATTTTGTGCTGGTGAAGCCCTTTTTTCTCATGTCTGCTTCTTAGTTCCTTTTATCCTTGTGTTTAGCTATTTCCTCTTCTTCTTCTTCTTCTTCTTTTTTTTTTTTGCAGTGTTTTATTTCCGGCATCCATTTTTATTTTAAATTATTGCACACAGATGCAGGAATTTCTTGACTGGCATAAATTGCAGAATTGTGGAAGTTAAATAAATCATAGGATGCTCAGTTTTGGAAGACTCAATTGTTTTATATTTTTATTGAGATACTAGAGGCCCGGTACACAAATTTGTGCATGGGTGTGGTCTTGGCTGGCCCACCCTGGAGCCAATCGGGCAGGCTGGCCGGGGGGGGGGCTGCGGGTGGTTGGCTGGCCGGCCCCACCCCCTGGTCAAACTCCTGGTCGAGGGGACAATTTGCATATTAGCCTGTTATTATATAGGATAATTCACATACCATAAGATTCACCCTTTTAAAGGATATAATTCTGTGGATTTTAGCATATTCACAGTTATGCAACTAATACCACTATCTCATTTCAGAACGTTTTCATCACCCCCAAAATAAACCCTGAGTCCATCAGCAGTCACTCTCTATTCCTTTTGCAATATAGATATACAATTGCCCCACCATCATTTGTTGAAAAGAATATTTCTTCCCCCATTGGATTGTCTTGGAAACCTTATAAAAAAAGTTACCATAGATGTATGAGTTTATTTCTGGACTCTCAATTCTACTCAATTGATATATATGTCTAAACTTAAGCCAGTACCACACCCTTGTTTACTATAGCTTCATAATAAGTTTTAAAATCAGGATGTATGAGAACTCCAGCTTTGTTTTTTCTTAAGATTGTTTTGGCTATTTTGGATCCTTCATATTTCCAAATGAATTTTAGAATAGGTCTATCAATTTCTGTAAAGAAAGCAGTTGGAATTTTGGTTGGAATTGCACTGAATCTATCGGTCACTTTGAGTAGTATTGCTATTCTAAAAATGTTTAGTCTTCCAATCCACAAACCTAGGCTGTCTTTCCATTTTTTAAGGTTTTCTTGAACTCCTTTCAACAAAGTTGTATAGGTTTTTTATTTTATTTTATTTTATTTTATTGTTGTTAGACAATCATATATTTTACAGTGATCCCCCTGATATTTCAAGTAAAGTTGTATAGTTTTAAATGTGTAAGTTTTACACTACTTTTGTTAAATTTAACCCTCTATTCTTGTATATGGTATTATAAATGGAAATGTTTCTTAATTTCATTTCCAGATTTTTCATTGCTAGCGTATAGAAATACAATTAATTTTGTATATTGATCTTGTGTCCTGACACTTTGCTGAACTCATTTGTGAGTTTTAAGAGATTTTTAAAGGATTTTCCTAAATCTTCAGGACTTTCTAAGATCATGTCCTCTATGAATAGAGATAATTTTACTTCTCTCCAATCTACATACCTTCTATTTCTTTTTCTTACTTAATTGTCTTCGTCTCTGACCTTTTAAAACCTATACAGTTTCTTGAATGACTTCCCTCTTTTCTCCTCATTAGAAAATTTTTTCTGGGAGAAGGGGACAGGGTATAGGAGGAAGAAAGCAAACCAGGCTTTTAAAAATCAAAGGTTGCAACTTTGTGGTTTGAATTGATTTTTGGTGAGCCTCTATCCTCTCAGGGAAATGTCTTCCCTCACAACACCTGGCCCAGGGATTTTCTGGGGGAAATCTCTGAAATCTGTTTTCCTTGGGCTTTGGACACAAGCCTGACTGAGCCCAACACCTAACCTCCCTTGGCCGTTAGGGAGCCTAAGATGACGGGCCATTTTCTTTGTGCCCATCTCTTTTTCTTCTCTGGCCAAATCTTCTTTGCTGGTCAGAGGTTGCCGGGAGCCGGTCCATCCTTGCTGTTTCAAAGGACCTGGCATATATGGCATACTGTTCTTAATATGTTTGCTCCCCTTCTTGGCACTATGTGTTTTAACCACGGTCTCCTCTCTGAGAAAGTTGTTTCCCCAGGTAGGGATTTTCCCCTGAAGTTAGGGAGGGAATAAAACCCCTCAACTAAGTGCCAGGCGGGTAATTAATCACTTTAACTACGAACAATCATGCTTAAGCTACATAATCTTTACTTCCTGGAATGGAGATAAGAAACGCCCTAACCTTTGTAATAGAGATTGATAGGATTGAATCAACTGGTATAAATGCAGATGTAACAAGACAGCAAAACACAAAACTTAGAACACAGAACTTAGAAGACAGAACCTACACAGAACCTAGAGACAGAAGAACTTTGTTGGAGAGAACATGGCAAAAGATCCTGGACAGAAACTGGCAACAGAACCTAGAGACAGAACCTAGCGAGAGAACATGGCAAAAGATCCTAAACTGAACCTGACTACAGAAATTGGCTGGAGAACCTGGACAGAACCTGGATGGAGAACCTGGACAGAACCTGGCTAGAGAACCTGGAGAACCTAGCAAGAGAACATGGACACAGAACCTGGCTGGAGATCCTAAGCAGAACCTCTCTGGAGATCCAGACCAGAACTTGGCTGGAGATCTTGGCTAGAGATCCTGGCTAGGCTGCTGATCAACTGAACGCTGTCTCCGTGTCATTCCTTCTTCGCCGACTCCGTCTACACCTTTGGGGAACCCCTGGACCCGCTGGGACTAGACCCCAGCAAGAGGTGGAGTTCCTCTCATTGCATCTTCTGTCTTATGGGAGATAAGGACTGTCAGTGAGACAATAGGTTTTTCAACTGCTCAGCTTCTACCCCAAAGAGACGTTGGCAAGTATCTTAATCACATCTGAAGTCTCCTTTCAGGACAGTTTTGTGATCCATGTGAGGACGGTCCACCAAGCCTCTCCTTCAGTTCCTCCTCTTCCTTGCACGTGGGCCCCTCATGGTGATCTCTATGCAGAAGTGAGGGTATTTTTCTTGACACTCAAGCTCTTTATCTACCCCACCCAGGAGACCTTTTCCTTAGAACAAGCCACACACTTAATTTCCTTATTCCTGATGAAGGTCATGGCTCACTACGTTTTAGTGGGGCTCCTAGTTCTTGCCAGTTATGGGGGAAAAGGAGGGAAGAGTAAGGTTCCATTGCAAGGGCGTGGAATGGCCCCAGCCAGTTTGGTCAGTGGATAGAGCAGGGGTGGGCAAACTTTTTGACTCAAGGGCCACAATGGGTTCTTAAACTGGACCGGAGGGCCGGAACAAAAGCACGGATGGAGTGTTTGTGTGAACTAATATAAATTCAAAGTAAACATCATTACATAAAAGGGTCCGGTCTTTTTTTTTTTTTTAGTTTTATTCATTTCAAACGGGCTGGATCCGGCCCGCGGGCCGTAGTTTGCCCATGGCTGGGAGAGAGCATCGGCCTGCAGACTGAAGGGTCCCCCGGGTTCAATTCAGGTCAAGGGCACATTCGAGGGTTGTGGGCTCTATTCCAAGTAGGGGGCATGCAGGAGGCAGCCAATCAATGATTCTCTCTCATCATTGATGTTTCTATCTTTCTCTCTCCCCCTTCCTCTCTAAAATCAATAATATGTGTGTGTGTGTGTGTGTGTGTGTGTGTGTGTGTGTGTGTCGAATGCACACCAAAGGCCTTGCTAAATGGCTTTGCAATAAGTTAAGTATCTCTCCATATTAGTGCAGGCTCCATTATCAGTGACTTCTTGGGATGTGCAGAAAGCCAAGTGGATAGAATATACTGTATAACTATGTAGATAGGTGGAAATGTTTCTTAATTTCATTTCCACAGCCAAGTATGAGCTTCTAGTGCTCAATGGCTAGAAGCAAACAACACAGGCACTGCCCAGCCTCAGAGAAAAGATAGCTATGGATGTAGGCAGAACCAGGAAGTCAGCACCATAGGCCAACCCCTCTGCTTCGTTACAGTGCAGGTCTCTAGAGCAGTGGTTCTCAACCTTCCTAATGCCGCGACCCTTTAATACAGTTCCTCATGTTGTGGTGACCCCCAATTTCATTGTTACAAATTGAACATAATTAAAGCATAATCACAAAAACAATATGTAATTATATATGTGCTTTCCAATGGTCTTAAGCGACCCCTGTGAAAGGGTCGTTCGACCCCCAAAGGGGTCGCGACCCACAGGTTGAGAACCGCTGCTCTAGAGGGTAGCTGCCCTTTTGTTTGGGGCTTCCCTCCCAGGAACTAAATCTCTTCCTCTTAGCTTCACTCTGAAACCAAACTCAGGTCTCTGGTGCCTCAGCAAGCTTCTGACCACCCTGATTTCCTTCTAACTTCACAGGTCCACTTTATGCCTGCTACCCAATGCCAAAGCCACTTAGGCCAGGAGAGGTCTCAAGAGCAAGTGACTTTCTGATATGGTAACTCGGCCCTCACCCTGAGGTTGCGCATGGCTCAGCGCCTACTGAGAAGTGCTCCACTTGGATAGAATCTCTAAGCGTCAGATCTCAAAATTCTTCTTAAAACTATGCTTAGCAATACCACAAAGCTCCTGCCAAATGATGAAGCAGAGAAAAGAGTGAGAAACACTATAATGAATTTGTAAACTAAAAAAAAAAGAAATCAATTCACGTTCCTCTGAATTGTGCTCCCCTACTTCAGGCTTGCTTCTTATGCTGTCTGTGGGAGCACAGAGTGAGCCACATCGCATCCAGGTTGGTAGAGCATCAGGGCTCCCTCATCACAAAGGGTATAATAAAGTCCTCGGCAGACGGGCAACTGCCCGGCGTGCTGTGAACATGCCACCACTAATGTCTGAGATTACTGTAATTACAGCAATGCCACCTGCTCATCCTTTATCTCCCACTCTTGTACCACTTGAGTAATACTGCATTATCCCATATACTTAAAAGTTTGTTAGTATTACTAAGACCTTAAATGCATTGTCTTGTCATCTTTCAAGGTACCAGTTACTGTAATATTTCTATGGTTCATTTTGAGTGTCTGGGTTGACATATTATTATTTTCAACATATTATAAGCACCAAAAAAGCAATTTTAAAATTATTTTCTTCAGTCTTGCTTCACATTCAAGTTACGTCTAGAACAGCAATTTTCAACCTTTTTCATTTCAAGGCACAAAACTAATTACTAAAATTCTGCACACACCGAACAATATATTGTATTTTTTCCAATCTGACAAAAAAATAAAAATAGGTATAATTTTCATTCATTCACACCAGACAGCTATTGTGTCAGCTGTTGTCAATTTTTATTTCACAATCTAAGGGAACAGAGGTCTGTGCCCCTGACTAAATAGTCAGCTATTGCATGTTTTAAAAATTCTTGCGCCATACCAGTTGAAAAATCACTGGTCTAGAACTATATTTCAATATAGTATATTTGCTTGGCTGAATTCATTCACAGAATATCTGTAGGCCTGGACTGAACATATTTCCCGTAGTGACAGCTACTCTATTTGTAGAAACTATTTAGGGTTCTGGAGTGGAGAAAAAGAGGCCACTACTTAATAGCAATGGCATGTATCCAAATATAGATATAGTTTTCTGAACACCTGTTGAACATCAATGATGAAGAAACTGTTATAATTTCCAAAACCCTGGGCCAAAACCTTAAATTCTCAGGCACTCTGTTTCAATTGACACAGGATTTAACCCAGGAAAACAAGTTTCCTAACCAAAGAATGTAAAGTCTTAATATGCCAGCTGCTTTAGAAGTAAAATAAGCCTCTTCAAAAATCTGTTTCAAGGTCAATTACTTCCCATCAAAAGTCACTACCGAGGAAGCTACATTATTTGAACCTTAGGGCATGTACTGCAATTGTTTGCTTTTGGAGACACAGAGGGCATGACAAATATTTTGAGTTGTCAAGGGTGACCAGGAAGAAATGACCCACCTAAGAAATGGAAACTCAGAATAGTAATATGACACTCCCCCTTAGTTGCACTGGGTGCGGTTTGCTACACGCAGCTAACTTCCTGCGGTAGGAGAAAGGCAAGACGGTGCAAGAACTGAATGAGGTGGCCTCTCGACCCCTACCCCCAACACGGTGGTGGGGGTGGCATGCGACCTCAAGGGAAGAGGTCATAGGCAATACGCTCTACTGTTGCCGTTCATTCATTCATTCATTCAATTACTAGTTATGCGTTGGGTACTGTGTTAGAGACTGAACTCTCCAACTCTGACTCAATAGCCCTTCCGATACCCCACACCACTGCCCTCATTTCAGCGCTAGGCCTCACTGGCTCACCAGGACGCTGATGATAGCCAGATGGCAGGATAAAGCTAGCCAGAGCGGTGCCTTTCCAAGAACACGGAAGGGGGGTTTGGAGTCCGCGAGAACAGGTTCCCAGACCCTCCTGCCCGCGTGAGGACAGCGGGCCCGGACCCTGGCGGCCGCGCTCCGGGCGGGCCTGCGGTCATCACGCTCTGACGCGGAACCCGAGGTCGCGTCGATGCTGGCTGGAGGGGGAAGCAGCGGCGAGGGGGCTCCGCGAAAGGGGAAGTGGGCGCTGCAGGAAGCCCGAGGGCGGCGGGAGGCTGGCGGCCACACACGTACGCTAGGGGAAGACCGCCTTCCGCCAGGTGGTGCGGGGCCAGGGTCCCGGGAGGGCGGCGGAGGGGAGGGGCGGGGCGGGTTACCTGATGAAGGTGGTCTTGCCCGTGCTGTACTGGCCCACCAGGAGGATCATGGGCTTGTTGTCGAAGTCGGCGTCCTCCAGCGCGGGCGAGTGGAACTCGTGGAAGCGGTACGCCTCCTCCAGAGGTAGCACCTTGCGCAGGTAGAGCGAACGCAGGCCGCCCGTCACCGTCTGCACGGCATCCGCGCCGCCCGAGCGCTCGCGCCCGCCCGCCTGCCGCCCCATCCAGCTGAACATCCTGCCGCCCGTCCGCGAGCCCACCGTCCGCGCCCCGCGCCCCCGCTCTCAGCCCGGCGCCGCGCTGCCACGCCACTCGGGTCTGACCCTTCGGGCTCGCACTGAACTGCCCGAGCGGCGCTCTCCGCAGCTCGAGCTGGCCCCGCCTCGCGCGCTGGCAGCCAATCTCCGGTCGCTACGTCACGAGCGCTCGTTCACTATTCAGAAGGGCTCCCTCAAGTCCTTCCTCATTGGGCCGCTGTCAGAGCCGGTGGAGGTGTCAGCCAATGGAGAGGAGGCCCTTAATGAATTACGGATGACGGATCCGGGTGGAGGACGGGGGCGGCTGGAGGATGCCCCTCCAGCTGAGTGACGCAGACCCGACATCCAAGGCGCCTTCTGAGTCGCTGGGTCTCCGCGTCTGGACCGGTGGCGTTGGCTTGGCTTCCGGGCACATCTGAGCTGGCAAAGTCCCCCAGAAAAAACACACAAACCGCCCCGTGAGCCTCCGAAGGCTACTTAGTCTCCTGCAACGTTCACTCATCCCCGCCCTATAGACGTCGGTACTGGAGACAAAAGTTCAGAAAGTTGACAGGCAGGTTCTTTCTACCCGCTGAAAGGTTATTATTACCTTTATTTTATTGCTGGAGACCTTGACTCACGGACATAATTGACAAAATTTTAAGTAGGGGAAGTAGACTTCAGTCTACTTGGACATGTTCCTCTTACTTTGGCAAGCTGCCTCCGCTAACTTCTGGATCAATTGAAGGCCATGTGTCCTTAGTTTTCTTTATTTGATTTTCTGTAAAATTGAAGATTTAGTCATCATCCTCATTAATTACCAATTTCCACGTATTGACATGTTACCTCCCAGCTGACTCCTTTTCAAGTTAAAAAACAACATTTACCTAAATTGAAACTGGAAGAAATAATTAGCCATCACTTTTGGGGTCCTAGGTTACGGTTTTTGAATATTTCTCAATTGTTTTAGAAAGCAGTTATGTGTCCTTTGATGTATGAATGGATAAACAAAATGTGGCATCATACAATGAAATATTATTCAGCCTTAAAAAGTAAGGAAATCCCGTCACATGCTACAATCTAGAGACCTTGAGAACATTATGCTAAGTAGAATAAGCCAGTCACAAAAAGACATATAGTGTGTGATTCCACTTACATGTGGTACCTAAATAAAATGGTAGTTACCAGGGGCTGGGAGGAGTGTGAAATGGGAACTTGTGTTTAATGGGTATAGAGTTTCAGTTTTGCAAAATGAAAAATTCTGGATATCTGTTGCACAACAATGTGAATATAGTTAACACTACTGCGCTATACTCTTTTAAAAAAAATATATTTTATTGATTTTTTACAGAGAGGAAGGTAGAGAGACAGAGAGTTAGAAACATCAATGAGAGAGAAACATCGATCAGCCACCTCCTGCACACTCCCCACTGGGGATGTGCCCGCAACCAAGATACATGCCCTTGACCAGAATCGAACCTGGGACCCTTCAGTCCGCAGGCCGACGCTCTATCCACTGAGCCAAACCGGCTATGGCTGCACTATACTCTTAAAAATGGTTAAGATGGTAAATTTTGTTAGGTATTTTTTATCGCAATTTTTTAAAAAAGTGAGTGTATAGGATTTTTGTATTTTTGTAAAAAAATTTGAAGTATCCAATGAGAAGATGAGGATAAACCCCCAAGTAGTAATTCTCTGAGTTTTGGAATGATTTTAGTTTCCTTCTTTTATGTGCTTTTGCATTTTTCGAATTTTACACAATAATCATATTCTTGTTCTACAATCAGGAAATATTTTTATTGTCCATATTCCTAAAAGAATTGAAGGAAGAAAGAGGAAGAAAGACTTGAAGGAGTCTGGCCCACAGGATACACCATCGTATCTTGTCTTCCTTCTCTGTCTTCTTACAGCCACAGTGGCGGCTTTCTTGTTCTGCCCTCGTGGAGTGGGAGAGTGGCTGGTTCTCTCCAGGGTAGTTATCTTGCACCATTTGCAAGTTGTTTTCTTCTGGTTTTCTTTCTTCAGACGAAACAATCCCAATCTGTCACTTTTTAAATTTGAATTCAATTGTTTTTCAGGTAAATCCTATTACAGACCATTCTATAGGGAGTGCTATTGTTGCCTGGAAATTTGTTGTATTGAATAATTCCTTTTTTTAAAATATATTTTTATTGATTTCAGAGAGGAAGGGAGAGGGAGAGAGAGAGAGAGATAAAATATTGATGATGGGAGAAGTCATTGATTGGCTGCCTTCCACACACCCTTCACGGAGCCCAAAACCCGGGCATGTGCTCTGACTGGGAATGGAACAGTGACATCCTGGTTCATAGGTCAATGCTCAACCACTGAGCCATGCTGGCCAGGCTGTATTGAATAATTCTTAAAATAAGTAACTTGGTAATAAGATACAACTTCCTTTGCTATATGAAAATTATAATTGTAATCCTTGTGGAAGTTCCCCGCCCCCCTCCCCCCGCCTTCATCTTGGTAATTTGTTGGTCACAAGGTTTGCTCTAGATTATGTCTAGCATCATACTCTGATAACTTTAAGTTTCAGAATGGTCAAAGGCCTGGGCGACATGTGATGAGGAAATTAGAGAACGTATTTTAGCCTGGGAAGAGCCCCCTTCACTTTCAGACACATCTTTTCTTTTTCTGTGGCAACTTACCCAGGTTACTGCTGCTGCTGGGAGAAGTAGCCTTTAGGAAATGCAGGTGGAAATGTCTAGGTACTTGCAGCAAGATTGCCAATTGTCTATGAATTGTCCTTCGTCAGCAATAGAACTGACTTTTAGCTGGGCATGTTGCAAAACGGGTAAAAAATTTTCTAGTCTCCATCCTGTTGTGTCATGAGACCAAGTTCTGGTTGCTATGTTACCTGAAGTATATGTGGGAGTTGCAGGAAGTCTCCTTTAAAGAGAAAAAGTTCTACCTGACCGGTGGTGCTCAGTGGTTGAGCATTGACCTATGAACCTGGAGGTCACAGTTAGATTCCTGGTCAGGGCACATGCCTGCATTGGGGGCTAGATCCCCAGAAGGGGTCATGCAGGAGGCAGCTAATCAATGATTCTGATCATTGATGTTCCTCTCTCTCTCTCCCCTCCTCTCTGAAATCAATAAAAAAACAAAAACACCCCACATATATATTTTTTTAAAGTTCAATCTTTCTTCTGCCTTCTTCCATCTTGTAGCCTGGGATGTAACGATACAAGGGATGGTAAGTCAGAGAGCTGGAAGGAGCAGGATCCCCGAAGAATCAATGAATTGCCACACCAGCCCTGGGCTGCCTCCCTGTGGGTTTCTTTTACATAAACACATTTAAGCCACTCTCTGTCAGGTCCCTGTTCGAGATTAAAGTAATTCCTAACTAACACTGGAAATGCAGTCTGTGGTAACAAAACCTAAAATGTGACATTCACTTAGTGGAAGAAGAGCAAGGTCAACTTGAAGGATCCATTTATTGCAGTGTGAGATTTAAACGTTGGCCACATGCCTCCTTTCAAGAGATGGAATCTTTGTCCCCTACCCTTACATCTCGGCTGGCTTGTGAACGCTTCTGCCAATAGAGGAAGTGGTGCTATGTGATGTCTGAGGCGAGGTCATAATACTCCATGCACCCGCCACTGTGTAACTCACCCTTGGAGTCCTCAGCTGCTGTTTCAGATGACCTGCTATGCCAAGACCACCACTCTGGGGAGGCTACAGGAAGGTGCTGTGACAGGCAGTCAGTCAAGCCCAGCCTGCTCTTCATCCTGCCAGCCTGTCCAGCTCAGGCACCAGATATGTGCATGAAGTAGTCATCTCGGCAATGGATCCTTCAGCCTTATCTGTTCTAGATCCCGGCCCCCTGAGGCCCCCTGAGCAGTTTAAATCATTTGAGCTGAAGCCCACACATGGAGCAGATAAGAGTTGTCCTTGCTGTGCCCTTTCCAAATTCCTGACCCACGGAGCCTGTGGGCATAATCAAATGGTGGGGTTCTTTATGCCTTTATACTTTGGGGGGGTTTGTTGCTCAGCAATCGATAACTGGAACAGCTGGTAATTCTTATGATCTTGTTAAGATAAAAGTTTAGTTTTCTTTCACAGAAAAAAAGTCCAGGGCTAGGCAGACCAGGGCTGGTTTGGTGTTTCAAAGTCAGCAAAGGCTCAGGCCCCTTTATTCTCCCTGCTGCCCGGCATGTGGGTATAGTGGGTGGAGGTGCAGCAGCCACAATGAACCAGAAGGCAAACTTGAGGATGGCAGCTGAAGGGAGCCTAGGTCTTTGATAAGAAATGCACTTCTGCCTGGTTTAAGCCACTGTAATTTTAGGTCTTTTGTGTTATATAGCAGAAGTAATGCTAATTGGTATAGAATTTGAACACATGAATCAAGAACTTAGGAAAATTGGTTAGGCTAGAGTTAAAGATTTCAGAGTTTTCAAAATAGAAACAGCAGTTGAAATCCTGGGTGTATATGAGATTGCTTTAGGAGAGCATAAAGTGAGAAGAGAGCTAAGGAGGGAACCTCAAGGAATACTAGCATTTAAAGGAGAACAGGGAGGTGAGGCCAGGGGAAGGACTTGAAAGTGGGAAGAAATCTCAGACAGAAGGTATTCAGCAAACCTGGCTCCTTCCACCTTGGCCAGTTTGGCTCAGTGGATAGAGCGTCTGCCCTCAGACTAAAGCAGTGGTTCTCAACCTATGGGTCGCGACCCCTTTGGGGGTCGAGAACCACTGGACTAAAGGGTCCCGGTCAAAGGCTTGTACCTTCATTGCAGGTTCAATCCCTGGACCCAGTCAGGGCATGTGCAGGAAGCAACCAATTGGTGTGTGTCTCTCTCATCGATGTTTCTCTCTCACTGTTTCTCCCCCACCTACCACCCTGTCTAAATATCAATGGAAAAAATATCCTCAGGTGAGGATTAACAACAAAAACCAACAAAAAAAACAACAACAACATCTGGCCCCTTCCTTCTAGGGCTGGGTTGGCAGCCCCTTATGTATGCCCTTGGGTACACAGCTAACATGGAACTTTCTCTTTGCATTGCAAGGCTCTGTTTCCATGTGAGCTTCCTGCTTGGGACCAGAAGGAAGCTCCTTGAAGTGTGAGGTCAATTGATAATCCTTTTCATTGTCCCAGTGCCTACAACAGTGACTGTCACAGAATGGGAAGGCAATAAATATTTGCAAGCAGAACTGAATTGAACTGCTGTTGGCAAGGAAGTCATGGGAAGGGAGGGTTTCAGGAAGAAGGGAGTGGTCAGCAGTGCCAAATGCTGAGATCAAGTAAGATAAGGCCTGTGAACGACATATAACTCAGTGTATCTGGAAACTGGGAGGACACTGGTGACCTTGGGGAGAAGTATTTTCATGGGGACATAGAAGGAGAACACATCTGCTGTGGGACAGGGTGACTGGGTTGCATGGCAGTGTGGTATGCTGGCCGCTCTCCTGGGAAGGAAAAAGGAGACAGCCACGAGGGACCCTGGGCGAGAGAGGAGTTTTATTTAACTTTTCTATTTAATCATGTTGCAGGCAGAGAGCAGGGAACCTGGGGAGGGAGCCTGACTCATTTCCCTGCTCTGTAACACCGCCAGCATTGTTTTAGAAGCGAAGTCACTATTCATTCAAAGTCTCAAATCCATATAAAAGTCTTTTTCTGATTTCCCCCTCAACCCAAAGCTAAGTCCCTGGAAAGTAGAGGCTGTTCACTGGCTGCGACCACCATGCACGGAGGAACCGTGCAGCTGGCGCTGCTGCCTTCCTTCCTCTCCATCAGCACTTCCTGAAAGCCATCGGGGCTCAGACAGCACGTGTCAGCAAGAGCTGGTGCTCCACTGGTGGCTGACATGGCTGCATAAAGAGAGGGGCACCCCAGCACAAGGAGGCAGGGGCCCCTGCAGGAGAAAAGGACGATGCCCAGGTGAGGGGGATGGGACGGAAATGTCCTTCTTACACCTCTGGCTGTGGCCAGGCAGGAATGAGGGCAGGAATTACGTCTGTTTTATAGCATCAGATAATGAAAGCGGTTGAGTCAACAGGATTTGCCCACATGGCCATTTTATTCCGTGTTCAAATAATACAATGGTTTTAGAAACCTCGCTCTTCCTACTTTGATGAATCCAAGGCAGGCCTACCTTGACCTTACAACAAGCAGGTCTTGCCGGATGGCTCACTCCGGTAATTTAAGGAGAGCCTGCTTGTTGCAGATGAAGAGAAGATGTCAAAGTGGAGGCAACGGGCCGCTGTGGTGGAGGGAAGGGGCTGCGTCACAGGTTAGCATTATGGGAGGGCGGGGCAGGGGAACCAGGTTTGCAGGTCCAGGAGCCCCGTTTATCAGTGGCACAGGGGGGTCCATTGTTTATGCTTTCCAGGCTGTTGGGAAAGTTTGGCATAAATCCACACCTCCCACACTTTCATATGCATAGGCACCACCTGGGGGTGGGCATCTGGGCATGGAGAGGAGGTGGGAATCTCCTTAAAATGTAGATTGATTCAGTGTGGCTGGGGTAGGGCCCGAGATTCCGGATTTCCAACCAGTTCCCCATCACACCTTGAGTAGCAAGAATGTAAACTGGAAGCCAGATTTTCTAAACTTTTGGTACCTGTCGCCACTTGTCTCCTAACAACTACAGGATTGCTTAGGGAGCACGGTGACTCAGAACGAGGACACGTCTCCCAGGCTTGCAGGGCTTTGTGCAGACCGCATGCCTTTCTGGTCACACCTTCTACCCACCTGGGCATCTCAGAGGCTCAGGTTCCACATTGTTTAAGTTCCCAGCCTGGTGGGAGGCCTGGATTCTTTGATTTGATTTCTGTGTCCCAGGGCTTTCCCAGCGATTCATCTGGAAACCGTCACCAAGGAGGCTTTTTCTTTGGGGCTAACCTAGTCCTTTCTTAGTTTTGTTCTCTCAGGGTGACTCAAAGAGCTAGGATGTGCTGGCCATGGTGCTTTCATGATAAATAAGAGGAATCCCATTTAGAAATAAATAACCCCGTCTGGGAAACAGCGGGGAGGGTGCAAGGAGAGCTGAGACGCGCTCCTGGAGCAGGTTGGTCAGCGAGCGTTGGCTTCTTGGAGTGGAAGGCACTGGGCAGCACCGCCCACCCGATGCCTGACTCCATTCACCTGCCTCAACGCCCCTGAGCTGCACTCAGTTTCTTGTGCCATGAATCTGTGTTGCAGACTTGGGCTTTGCCTGGCATCTCATTGGAGCTGAATCCTCAGAGACGGCTGTCCGGTCGGGATCACGGGAGTCGCCAGTCCTGGGGCTCTGAGTGGCTACAGAGGGGCTGCTGAAACCTGTCACCGGTTTGGCTTTGTTGTTGAACAGACCAGGATGTCTCTAGTGCTCCATCTAGATCTCCTAGCATCACCCTCCCTATTAATATCCTGATTAATAAAAATAAAATATAATTACCTATAAAATTCACAAGAATATAGTTGCCTTAAATTTTAAAAAGTGCTTTCCAGAGAACCCAGAGTGCTTCTCAGGTCCTCTGTGCATCCCCATGGTCCTCCATTCCAGGAGGCGGGGAGGAGCAAGAGAGGGGGGAGGGGGACTCTGAGCTCCAGCCCAGAGCCTGAGGTTTCTGGTGAACCAGCCTCCTCCTCAGACATTGCTGTTATTCTCTACACTCTAAGCATGTGTGGGAGCCTGTGGCTACTGGACCCTGAAAAAATCCCAGTGGGTATAAAACCCCAAAACATGCCTTGTTATTTTCCTATGGTCTGTCTCTCTCTCTCTGTCTCTCTTAACTTTTTCAACTTTTTATTTTTTTGATGGAGGGTCCAGACCAGCCTGCCAAAAGCCCTTGCCAGAGAGCTCAGCTGGCTGTGCGGGCAGGTCAGCCCTGATGGGATCCGTGCCTGGGATGGTGGAAGCAGACATAGGGTCCACGCAGCTCCCTGGGACCGAGGGACGCTGGCTCTTCAGGAGTTTCTTCTTCTCCACTGCCATCCTCAAGGCCTGGAGGAGCTGGTCTTTGTTATTCAGGATGTTGTACTCGCAGAGATTCACCAGCTTGTCGAAGGCGGCCTCTGTATATGTCAGTTCCTTGGTGGCGTAGGGAGTTTTGGGGCCATAAATGTCAACCTGGCCCTTCTCCAGCTCCTCCGGGCTTCGCTCCACACCTGGAGGCAGCAGAAACACTTGCTATAGACTCTTACTGTGTTAGGTTGCAATGACTTGCATCCTACCTCTCCCCCAGCTCACCTCTGCATGCATGGGCGCACACACACACACACACACACACACACACACACACGCACACATGCACACATGCACACACACCTCCAAGCTCCTAGGCAGGGGACACAGCTTGCCCACCTTAGGATTGCCCTAGCATGAACACAGTGCCACAAGCATAGCTGGATCTCAATAAATGCTGAGTGCCTGAGTTGGAGAGTAAAGTTTGACACGGCCAGCTCATGGAGCTGTGGGGAGGAGGTGTCTTTCCTTTCTTGCCAAACCAAGATTGGCGCTGACTGGAGCTCAGCCAGGCTTCTGTTAGTGCTATTGGAAGATGGCATACGTTTCAAGACGGGAGCTCTAGTCCCAGGCCCGTGGGCGGTGGGAACAGAGCCCCCAGGCAGCTTACCTGGGGCCTTGTACTTTTGGAAGGTGTCGCTGATGAGTGGGAAGAAAAGCACGATGGGAGCATCCGGCTCCTGGGGGTTCTCCATCAGGTAGCATTCCTTGAGGTTACTGTTCCCCTCCTCTTTGATGTCGTATTTGGGGAAGGGGATGTTCTGCACCGCGCAGTACTCACAGGTTTGTTTCATTGGCTGGGATATCACAGGAGGGCATGTGTGAGTATTAGAGGGGGTGGAGGTAGATAAAAAACACAGAGCTCTTAGATCCAGCCTCCTGATTCCCCCGCTAACAACTCCGGTCTCCAACTGCTTGGCCTATTTGTGCTATTTTTAGAACAAAGCCAGGTCAGAACAAAGGGCCCGAGGCAATAGGTTGGTGTGTGTCTAACTGCAGGCTCCTTCCCCACGTAAAATGGACAGAAGCCCTTTCCATGATGCTTCCCCCAGACACAGACCTGGGTAGACGTGGGTGGTAGCCTGAGGGTGACGAGCTGAGCCATGGATAGACCTGGCTGCCAGGCTTCTGGGGGACAAGTATGGGCTTTCAAACTGACAGAGCATCTCAGGGCTGCCAAGGACTCTGAAAGTCCTTGCATGCGTGGACTGTTGGGGACGGACTTTGTAGATGTAATGTAACGGGAAGAGCAGTGGACATAGAGCATCAGAATCCCCTCCGTGTGTCCCCCTCTTCCGTGCTCACGAGCTATGTGATCCTAAGCAAGCCGCGTACCCTCTCTGTGCCTCGTTTCTCAGCTACAACATGGGAATAGCAGCAGCTGTGCCATCTACCTCAGAGCTGGTATAAGGATCAAGTGAGAGGTGTGTAGGAAAGGACGTTGCCCCCCATTTACAAACTTAGGTCATTATCACTGTCATAAATCTATTTAACACCCCCCCCCTTTCCTGGCTTTAGGATAGGTCTATATTAAAGTAGACCCCAAATCAGCTTCTTTCCCTTAAAAGGCCAGAACATTTCAAAAGCAAATAAAGAAAAACCTCCTCTGGCCCTAGTTCTTTAGTATAATTACATGAGGGTCTTATTCCCTGGGAGAAGGGATATTACAAGCTCTTTGGAAATAGGACATTACAAGCTCTTGAAGTGGTATAAAACTTTAGAACTGACTGGGCTCTATTAAGGTGAGGAGTGAGGAAATTTTTTCCATTGATTAAAAAATTTTTTTTATTCTTTTTAAAATTGATTTCAGAGAGAGAGAGAGGAAGAGTGAGGGAGAGAAAGATAGGGTGGCTGCCCCCTGAGGTTTGGATGGCTCCCTTCACAGCATGCACTGCAGCGTGAGTTTCTGTGAAGCTAAATCTTGGCTCACGCTCTGGCCCGTCTCAGAAGAGGAGAGCCTTTTATTGCCGCACTTGCCTTTGTCTGGGACCCGGCACAATAATTGAGATGGATGATGAGGTCGGCTTTTCTCTCCGGCCTGAGGAGGGGTGGGTAGCTGGAGTTGACGAAGAACGCAGTGTCCAGCAGACACAAGTGGTTCACGGTCTCCGTCAACTGGTTTGGGAAGCTGTCAAGCACAGTGTCTGAAATCCAAGGCTTCCAGTTATCATCACACCCGCCACCCGGATCTCAGCAGGTGGTCAGAGGGGCCTGGTAGGGATGGAGGGCCCTGCCCAGAGCTCATTCGCCTCAGCCTGGACTTTCAGCCCTCCCATGCCTGTCCAGGATGTCCAGGTGAGTGGGTGGCCCTCTGGGTGGGCTGATGAAGAACAGCATTATCTTGGGGCTTTAGCAAGTCTTTTAAGGCATAAGCACAGAAAACACACTACGATTCAGCCACAGGGCTTGTGGGGTAGCAGGGGCATCAGACTATCCTATAATTTGGTACAGACTCGGGACCCAGTGGCCCTTTCTGCCAAGACAGTTAGGACAAGGATTACTGGGCCAGGCCCAAGCAGCCATGGCCCGATAAAATACTAAAGGTGGTGGGAAATCTATCTCAGAGCCTTGCTGTGGTGGGGAGGAGGCACTAAGCTGAAGCTGCAAGACCAAAGTCTAAGGCCTGGCTCTGCTACTTCCCACTTGGGGGTTCCTGAGCTGGGCCAGCCCTGTCCAACTCAAGGTGGCACCATTCACAGGAAAAGGTGCCCTCAGAGCACAACTACAGAAAGTCAGGGCCCACATTTTCCCGTCTGTAAAATGGGCCAACTTCTGCTTGCTGGGGTCATTGTACAATTCAATGAACTAACTACGTATACCACTCTGCCCACTGTTCAAGACCTCACCCAGGAATATACTGGGGTGGGGGGTGTCGGGGGGCATCTGCCACACGGGCTCATGAACATGCTCTGAGGAGTTTTTGCATCCTAGCTCTATGGCAGCCTCAACATCCTCTTTTCCTTCCTCCAAACATAGGCAGGCCTCACTGGCAGGTCGGGGTACCTTTCCACTTGGAGAACTGGCCGTTCTGGAGGTAGCCGGTGTGCAGTTGCAGCCCCAACAGGAAGTTGTGGAACTCGGACACGAAGGACCGATAGGTGAGGATGTTGCGGAAAGTATTGGAGAGCCATGACCCGGGGATCACTACCGAGGTGTCCAGGGCATTGGCATCACATTTGGGGATTTCCGGAAGGAGCGGGTCATCTTCTGCAGGGGACAGGGGGATGGGGAGCAGGTCACAAGAGTTGGGGTCCCCGACTGCACAGGTGGAGCCCTGCATGGTGGCCCAGCACCCAGAGGTGAGCCACTGTAAGTGCCGTTCACACCTTCTTGCCTAGCTCTCAAGACCCTGGCATCAGAGCTGGAGCACCCAGGTGAGACAGAACAGGGGTGTGGGGGCGGGGGAAGGAGGGTGACAAGTAAGGAGGGGTTCCAGAGAGGATGGTCCAGATGAGTAACCCTTAACTGTGCTCATAGATCCCTTTCCCTTCAGCTCTCCTGAGTGCCACATACTACTCAGTGGGTCCATTTCCTAGACCCCCTAGAGCTGACCCCCGGGGGGTTGTGGCTGGGCCTCAGTACGTATGTCTTCACCTACAATTACCCTCCCTTCCAGGCAGGGAAGACCCCCAACCCCAGCTGCCTTCCGATGTTTGTGAACCACAGAGATGGTGTTAAAACACGTGGCAGGCCGACGAGTCCTCAGTTTGTGACCCACTGCTCCCCACCACCCCCTCCTCGTACCCAACCAAGAGGGAAAGCCAGTGGGTCACCCACCGATGTCTTGCACTCTCTCCCTTGTCCACCTGTGGAAAAACTCTTCTGAAGATTTGACAAAATTCCAGGCATCGAGCAGGTTCACGGAGAAGATGCTGCTCCACAGACCTAGGGAGCAGGGCCAGCTGTGAGCAGCTCTGTCCGAGAGCTCCCAGCCTCACCCAGACACTGACTACTCCTGCCTTGGCTTTGATTCCCACTCCACGCCAGGCTGCTCAGAGGCCGGGGCAGACTTCGATGTCCCTCTGCCCGCCGTGTAGCTCAGCCCAGATGACTGATGCCCCCCAGCGCTCAGTTCTCCCCCGCCCTCCTCTCAGAGCTGGGAGAGGGTACGAAGGTATAAAAGGCACTGCCCCAGCAGTGACTTAATGCTGACCGGTACAGGCTTCAAGTTCAAGTCCAAATGCCCACTCTTGCATCAGTTAATACACGAGTGTAGGATAGTGCCTGGCACATGATGAGCACTTGATAAGTGTAGTGCTATCTTTTATTATCATAATTTTAAGATGCAACCCATTAATAATAACACGCATATGAAATCTTTCACATACGCTGACCCATTTGGATCTATAAGATAGGTTTTTACGCTTAAGCCCAATTTACAAATGAGAAAACAGGCTCAACCGGCTTAACTACAGATCTCTGAACCACACCACATGCCAACAGCATCGGCGCTGAGAGGAAGGAGAGGCCGCCACAGGCTGGGGGCTTCTGGGTGGGCTTCACAAATGCTATGGGGCTGTATTTGGACCTTCTGGGATGGGCTGGACGGGGATAGGTGGAAGAGAGGGGGTGCAGACCAGTTTAAATAAGGACCTAACTCTGGTGAGCACGTAAAGATGGGTCTGTTTTTTAAGGTTGCCCTCTGATAGGTGAAGTTCAGACCCTGGAGGGGAGAACTAAGCGAGCGGACAGTATAGTCAGGGCCCTGCCCTCAGCGTACCTGCCGCTGGAGGAGCAGGGAGCACAAGGCTGGGGGCTGGGCCAGGCTTCCCTGATGACTCAGACTTCACCCTCTGATCCCCGCTGCCCCCTTGGGTCCCGGGAGCTAGGTCAGTCCGTGGCAGCAGGCGTGTTGCTGCCTGGAGCCAGAGGGGAAAGGGCTGGGAGTTCCAAAAGCTTCCATCTCAGCCTGCCACTCCCAGTCTCACCTGGGATGATTCCCGGGGGAATAGAGCCTGCCTCCCTGTCATTCTCTAACTCAAAGGCAGGGCCCAGCTCAGCATGGGGCAGGGTTCCCGGGGGCCTCCCTGGCAGGAGTCACCTAGCAAGTAGCACATCCGAGACTCTGGGATCCTCCGCATCAGCCGTCCCATGAAGAACTCAGAGCCGAAGAGCTCGGTGGGGACGAAGGCCCCGTACTTCTGCATGCCCACCTCGTACGGGGAGAACTCGCACCACTCTGCACAAACAGCAGGACACCGTGTCAGTCTTAGGTGGTACAGACACGCCTTCCATCCTGGCTGTCTGAAACTGAGCCCCTCCCTCTCTCCCCCCCACCCTGGGGAAGACCTGGACAGTGAGGCCACAGCTCCCTCACAGGACACACGGGGGTGCCATGGCCAGGCAAGACAGTTTTGCAACCTGCACTGAACATTTGCTCCTCAAAACCAGATAACAGGGACCCAAACTGACCCCAAAGCAGGGCTGACCCTAAAGCAGGGAGGTATCTAAAAGAGCTTCCCCATGCCCTAACCGGTTTGGCTCAGTGGATGGAGCGTCGGCCTGTGGACTGAAGGGTCCTGGGTTTGATTCTGGTCAAGGGCATGTGCCTTGGTTGCGGGCACATCCCCAGTGGGGGGTGTGCAGGAGGCAGCTGATCAATGTTTCTCTCTCATCGATGTTTCTAACTCTCTATCCCTCTTCCTTTCTCTCTGTAAAAAATCAATAAAATATACTTTAAAAAAAAATAAAAAAATAAAATAAAAGAGCTTCTCCTGGGCAGCTTGAGAAATATCTAGGATCCTTTTCCTCCTGACCTTTATTTCCTCCTGTCCCATCAAATTGCCACCCAGGCAGGGGACTGTGTACCCGTCTCGGCGCCCCCACCATCCATACCCCAGGGCAGAAAGGGGTAGCAAAGTCGATTCTTCAGTTGTCAGGAGCACCTTTTGATGTGGAGGTTGGCAAAGATGTGGGGCCTGTGTGTGCTGGGTGCAGGGTGCCTTTCCTGCTGAAAACGGTCCCCCTGGTAAATTGCTAGTCAGCAGCGTTACCTCTGAAATCCTGGTTGCTTACATCATCCTTGACATTGATGGTGAGGTAGATGGGCAGGGGGTTCTGGCCATGGCTCAGAGCAGCACGCTGCTCTGACAGTTTGCAGTCATTTCTCTGTGGGGAAACAACATGGTTCAGGAAAAGAAGCTGCCAGCTCAGGGCATCACGGAACAAGGGCACAGTCTGGACCTCCTGATCCCACCAGGCTGCTTTGTGGGCCCTGGCGGACACTAGTTAAACCTGCTTTTAAAATGCACCGGGAGAAGGTACACTCATCCTTGGACTGTTCACAACCCCAGACATGTGGGTGGTGTGGGACTGGGTCTGCAGTTTAGGGCTGTCCCTCAGAGCCCCAGGGTTCTCCTGGTGTCTCGGGAACCAGAGAATGAAGAGGTAGGGGTGGAAGAGGCAACCACTGCCCCTCTCCTCCCCATCATCTTCCACCCACTCAAACTGGAGCAGCTCCATTTTTTTTAAATCTGAGGAATTGCTGTTTATTTCTGTTTGTCTTGTTACTACTAATATTCTCTCATTTTTTTAAAGTTCTTTATTGTTGAAAGTATTATATATGTCTCTCCCCCTCCCCACCCCCCCGCCCCATTGACCTCTCCTGCCTCCCAGCACAGCCCTCACCCCCCTACCGTCTGTGTGCATTGGTTATGCTCATATGCATGCATACAAGTCTTTTGGTTGATCGCTCCCCTCCCCCCCATCCCTGCCTTCCCTCTGAGGTTTGACTGTCTGTTCGATGCTTCTCTGTCTCTGAATCTTTTTGTTCATCAGTTTATGTTGTTCATTATATTCCACAAATGAGTGAGATCATGTGATACTTATCTTTCTCCTCCATTTTTCTTATCTGCTTTGCATGTTGTATAAAATGTGCTTGGGAAGGGAAAGAAAGCTTTCTTTCTTTCTTTCTTTCTTTCTTTCTTTCTTTCTTCCTTTCTTTTCTTTTCCTTCTCCTTCTCCTCTTTTGTTTTTTAACCTAAAGCTTGGAAACTTGGGCACCAGATGGCAGCCAGGGTCCCCAAGTTCCCAAAGCACTCTGCTGTAGAATCAGAGTGGGGGTCCTGCAGATCAGCTGGGGCCACAGGCCACCCTCCCAAGAGAATCAGCCAGTACAGACAAGGCCAACTGAGCCCTTAGAGGCCCAGGTGCTGATCCCAGGCCTAGCAGCTCCTACCAAGTGACCGCCCATGGTCACCCAAGCTTGTGAAGGCCGCGGAACCCGTGTGGGATGGTAAACACATAGGTAGGCCAAATGACTCTTGGGCCTCCCTTGAAAGGCAAACAGGATACCTATGGTAACTGGGCCCAGAGATCTGGGCACCACAGGACTGACTACCCTGGAAGTAGAGGAAGTTGCAGACTCACAGAAGAGCCAGTCTAAACTCATTGTCGCAGGGGCCCGAGGGGAACGGGCTCCTACTTTTGGCCAGAGAGGAAGAGCAGAGGCCTGACATTAATCCTAGACTTGCTTCCTGGGAACCCGGCTCCTCCACACCAAACCCGGGGGGCAGTGCTCAGACTTCCGACGTTGAAGCTTTGCTCTCCTTCTCAGTCATGGGGACACTAACTCTTTAGAAATGTCAGCTACCACTTATTGATGCAACTCCCATTTAAGGAATAGCACAGAAGAGGGCCAGAGGTTAAACCCCATCCTGCCTGAGCCCAAAGCCGACGCCCTCAGTCTCTACCTGCCTTGCTTCATCCTGAGGACGGGTTACACGGTGGGCTGCCAAAGTGGGCAGGAGGGGGTGGGACTCATCAAGAGCTGTGAGTGCCTCACGTCCAAATCCCCACGGCCTCGCATATTCCTGGCATGCAGGAGGGACTTGATTTGTAGAAAGACTGAGGGAGGGAATGAATGAATGTCGTAGATGTGATTTGGACCATCCTAGGTTGGTCTAACTGTCTGGGTTTTCTGGAAGAGGGGACCTACTAGAAAATAATTTACTGTTTCCCCTCCTCCTGGAAAATTTTGATTTGAAATCAGAACTATTAAGACACATTTGGGAGTGGGGCAGGTAGCTGCAGGCCTGAATAGACGTGAGGTGGGAAGCTCTGCTTTGGGGCCAAGCCAAAGTTGGTCCTCCCTGGGGCCTGCGCAGCCCGAAGGATCCAAGTGTTAGCTGAGCTCACCCCGATACCCAGGACCACAGCACCCCACGGTCCCACTCCTCCAGCATGTCCCACATGGCTTCCACAACAGCTGGGTCTCAGCACAGGTGGGTTCTCTTCTTGGGCACATATTGCTCAGGTGGTTGGCTCTCAGCGCAGGAGGGAACCTCACTGGGCCCATCCTCTGGGTGGTGACCTTGAGAAGGAGCCCGCAGACCTCCAGCAGCTGGAGTATCACTGAGTGAGGGTCCCAGCTGCTCTGAAATCCATGCTGAGTGTGTGCTGAGGCGACGCTTCCCATGGGTGGCTCCCAGCCCATTACTGACATGGGGGACAGGGCTATTGAGGCAGGCCCACTCTGGGGGTGTCGGGCTCCTCTGACAGCCTACTGGGCTGTAGGACTCTCAAAGTCTTGCTGAACCTTCTAAATCACACAAAGCTATTTCGGATGCGTCCACCCAGCCTTTCTTCTCTCTCCTCCACTAGGGGTCAGACTTGCGTCGCAGTGTGATGGCTCGCCAGCCTTTCCCAGCTGCTCCCTATTGTCTCTCACAGGCGTCTTGGTTTGGCTCTCAGAGGATAAAGCTACCTCTCTGCAGGTTGCATCGAAGCCACCCCCGATCAGGGGGTCTAAGTCATACTCTAAAGGGAGGTGGGAAGACAGTCCCACCATCTTCCTCCATCACACATTCGGGCACCTCACACCTATGACATGCAAGGATGCACCTGCAGGTCCAACCTAACTCCCTCCTGCTGCGATATAAGTCCAGACGCCCCGGTGAAGGAATAGAGCCGGGCGTCAGCCAAGGTGGGGTGCGGCCCAGGAGAAGCTGGTACCTACCTCATCCCCCAGACAGGCCTCGATCAGCAGTCCCCAGAAGTCTGTGAAGTTGACCTTGTAGCCTTCCTGGCTGCGCTGCCGGAGCTCCTCCCGGAATTTGCGGAGCTGGTCCGGGAACAGGGCGGGCATCTTGTCCTTGACCACGTGCCTCCGGGCCTCAAGGATGGCAGTCTCCAGGTTTTTGGAGGACCAGTCAGGGTCACGGTACAAGGTGGCCATGGTCCTGGAGAAAGACAGGCATGGCTGATAGAGCTGAGCCAGCCCTGGCCCTGTCAACCCCAGGCCCTGGCAGGAGAGAAGGCGGCAGCTCAGGGAAAACCCCAACCTGCCTGGAGAGGAGCCTGGAGGAAAGGGAGTGAACATGGTTGCGTACAGTCGCAGTGCTACCATTTCTGGGTTGCCTACTGTGTGCCAGGTAGCATGTTGCTTCAGAGGGAGGACTCAGGACCCAGATCTTCCTGTTCTAATCCAGACCCTACCACTCACTAGCTATGTCATCTGGGGCAACTAACTCCACCTCTCTTCACCTCAGTTTCCCCATCTGTGGAAAGGGGAGAGTTATGATAATTGTACTCATCTCACAAGGTTATTGTGAAGATTACATCAGTTAATGCCATGTAGTGTGGTTAGAATGGCACCCGGCACAGAGTAAGTCCTGGGCCCTGGTGTGGTGGAGCCATCGTCGGAACCAGGCTCGGCTGATTCCACATCCCGGGCTGTTTCCACTCTGCCACACTAGTACTTCCCATAATTATGAGGCTGGCTAAAGGTTTGTTCCCCCTTCTTCGTAACTTACACGTGGGCCGTGGAGGGGGAGAAAAATAAAGATGGGGGTCCCCCTAGTCCTGGGTCTTTGTCCCTGTCTGCCTCGTCTTGGCTGGGACCCAGCTTTCTGCCTATGTCAGCACAGCACCGGGACCCCTCACAGTGGCCCTTGTCTGCAGCTGCGGGGTTGTCTGAAAGTGGCCTCATCCTTCACAGCACTTGTTTCTAATCAGGGAAGGCGGAGGTCAGTCAGGAGATTTCTTCAACTAAAAGCACCCTGCTCTCTACAAGGTTCACTCAATTACTTTAAAAAAACTTTCAAAGCCGTTTCAAATAACTGGTTTTTAAAAGAATCCTTTCCAGTGCTTTCCTGGGCCAGGTACCCCCTCCCCCCCGCCCCCCATAGAAGCAGGTTCCGTCCTTAACCTACTACCTAGGGGCAGCCATTTGACAGGGAGCCTAAGCACCTGGGCCCTGGACTCTGACAGCCTGGGTTCCGATCCCAGCTGTACCACTCATTAGCTGAGAGGCTCAGGGCAGTTCCTTTGTTTCTCCAGCTAAACAGTGAGCAGAGTGACATCTCCCTCATGGTTTTCTGATGAAGAAGAAATGAGAGGATCCATTGGAAACAGTCACCCCAGTGCTTGGCGCAGAGGCCACGCCGATAACTGTCAGCGGTTCCCTCTATGGCCCATCTGGGCTGCAGCCTCAGGGCCCCTCACGCCCAGGAACCCTTGGTTTTCCCAGGAAAGTTCACATCCACTCGCCCAAATGAAAGTCACCCACCCAGAGTGCCTCCAGGATGAGGGCCACAGACCTCGAAGGCGCAGAGGCCCACCAGCCCCAGACAGAATAAGACACAGGCCTGGCCGAGAGAGAGGCCTCAGGTGGTCACTGGGCTAGGGCTGCATTAGGCCTTTGGTGGCCCCCTTCACCATCAATTATTAAAAATGTTGTTTTAGGACTGTTGTATAAAGACAAATATAGGAATGTCTTTATACAAATATTTGATTCTATCTAGAAGTTCAATTTTTTCCTTCTGATCTGAAAAGAAAACATTTTTGTGGGCCCTACAAGGACCGTGGGACCCAGGCCTGGTGTCTCCTGTGGAAAGCCACCTCACGCTGGTCTCACCTGGGGGAGCCAAGTTCTCACTCTCCTTGCTGGGCAGCAGAGTGAGGAGGTGCGAGCCTGGGACACCTGCAGTGCAGAGGGAGTGGGCAGGGCGGGGTGGTGGGCTGGAGTGTGGGCAGCCAGGGCCAGCTGGGCCAGCTCCACGGCCCTGGGAGACTTGATACCCACTCCCTCAGGAGAGAGGGCAGCTGTCTCTCCCCAGCAGGACGGGATCAGTGGTACCAGGAGTTCACTCCTGGTTGGCCACCATGCCCCCGGGTCTCCACACGGCCCCAGGGTAACAGTACCGTCAGTAACGACCAACGTGTATGATGTGTATAGTGTCTCTTGTGTACCCAGGACAGGGAGAGCCTCTCCAACAACCCCATAAGGTCGGTACTACTATTATCCCCACTTTCTAGATGTGGAAACTGAGACTCAGAGAGGCTGAGCTCACGCAGCTGTAAGTGGGAGAGCGGCCCAGGCTTCATGAGTCCCTCCTACATGGGACCCGGGGGCTTCACCAGAGACCCCAGGCTGGCCCTTCAGCTGTTCGTTCTGGGCTCCACCCGACAGCAGCCCCCAGTTTCTTACCAGGTGGCCCCTGACAGGCCAGTGATGTAGCTGGCACAGTTCAGGAGGTTCAGCTTCTGCAGCCCCAGCAGGTGGCCATACATGGCGGTCATGGATCTTGTTCCACCCCCTGTGGCCATGATGGCTATGAGCGGCACCTAGGGGCATAGGGAGGCAGACTGTTCAGGCAACGCTGGCTGGAGAAGCCTGGCAGTGACAGGCAGGAGCTGAGAAGAACAGTGGAGGAGGGAGAGCCGGCACACAGAGCAGAGAGTGCGGCACTGAGTGACTTGAAAATTGTCTTTCACAGAGTGGCTGGCCAGCCAGGTGGTCTAGAATTAGACCTTAGCTCAAACCCAATAGTTGGTGTCAGTAAAGGGCTCCAAAGCCTCACACGGGCTTAGTGAATCAGGTCTTGTCTGGAAGAGTCCTAAGCACTGTTAGTCTAACCCTGAGTTAACAGATACTGAAACAGAGGTACAGGGGGCTAGGCGGCTTGCTCAATAACCCAGCTTGTACACGATTCCGTAATGGTTGCAAATTGATGATCTCCTATAGAAGGATTTGATGTGAGGGCATCAGCCTGGTGCATGGTATACACCTAATATATGTACCGTATGTGTAAGAGCAGAAGGAAGTGAATTTCTGACGTGCGATGGGTCAGGGTTGTCACCTCTGGGTTGACGCAGGTTTACTACATATGCCCTGGTGTGCTTCCCTAACGATGGGAGGAGGGGGCTGTCTGCCAAGACTTCCCTGTTTTCATTTGAGGGGAGACTGAAATCCTTCTGTTGGCTAAGCCCTGGCACAGCCCTCCTCAGGCCCGAGGTCTCCATTCACGTCTATGGTCAGCTTCAGAAGGAGACTCACGGAAGGCTGCCCTGCTGCAGAGGGGACTGTGACCTCAGTCCTACCCGCGAGGTGACAGAGGGCTCCAACAAAGGCACCATTGTCTGCGCCATGGGAAGAAGCTAGCTATGGGAGTGGAAGCTGCTTTTCTCCAGCTTCCACGGCTGTTCTTTCTGGGTGTGTGTATATAGGTGCAAGCTTTGGGGAAGGGAGAATTGAAGAATGAAGGTCCCAGGGCCTTCTGAGTGGTGGTATGGGCTGTGGGAGGAGGAGTGTCACATGTTTTCCTGGCTGGGAGAGGAGGCCATTTGTCACCTCAGGATCTTTTAGTGTTCCTTCCTTTCTCTCTCCACTCTGATCTCCCCTCCCCTTGTGAACACAACTGAATCATACCAAACACAGCCCTTACCTGGAACTTAGCACCAAAAGTAACCAGGACGGGCAGCGCCGAGGTGGCCTGGGCAGGGAGGGCCCGGGGGGCAGACATCAAGGTGCAGTGTCGTTGGAAGGACAAGTTCAGAGCAGGCACTGAGCCCAGCCGGCTGACCTCTGCTTACCCACCTCATCCATCTGTAAGTCCTCCTCCAGCTGCAGCACCTGCTTCAGCGTCTCAGCCACCACCACATTCCGCTTCTGCAGGAACTCCAGTTCTTCCGGGCACAGGCTGTAGCCCAACCGCACGTCCAATGTCTGGGGGCTGTGGGGACAGAGGACCTTGGCTGAGCAGGCCTATAGGCTCCACCTCCATGGAGAAGACACGACTTTAGGGTCTCTGTTTTTTCATCTGTCACATGGGGCTAATTGTGCTTAACTTCTAGCACTGTCTTCAGGACTTAATGAGATAACAAATATAAAGCCCCCAAAGCCTTAGCTGGTGCATTGAAAGCAGGTATTCGACAAAATTAGGGACTCGGCCCTCTACCTCCTCAGCAAGATCTACAAAGTCCAGAAAGGCTTCCCCTGGCACCTTCTATAGACCGAGGCCAGACTTTGGGACAAGGGTCCCTGAGGTCCTTCTGGCACTCTCTCTGGACAAGGTTCTACAGTAAGAGCTCTTCTGAGCCAGAAAAACATGGCCCTGTTCTCATGGAGCTCACACTGTTCCTTAAGCTCCTCCTGTTCCTGGAATAATAACTGTCCTGTGTGTGTGTGTGCAGTTGACAAAAACCCTTCACTTCCCTGATCTCACTATGTCACCCCCCAGGTCTGCAAGACAGGTGGGGCAGGAGCTGCTGCAGCGTTACAATGCCTGCCCTCTTTGCATCTCATACCTGCCCTGAACAAGTCCAGCTCCTGGCCTGGCTTCCAAGACCCCACGTGATCTGTCCAACCTCACCTCCAGTTACTTCCTGGAAGGGTCCATCGGCTCTCCAAGCTCAGGAGCACTTTTGGTTCTGAGCCTTTGCACAGGTCCTTGCCTTCCCTGGATGCTTCCTTCCTCTTCCTACCTACACCCCTGCATCCTCCAAGGCCCAGCCCCTCAGTGACTCCAGGCAGATGGACCTTGACACTCTGAGATTTGAGTCACTAACAAGGTCACACCTCCTTGATGGCAGGGTCTGGGAGCTCTTCCATCACATTCTCCCATGGCTACCATGGGTCTGCAGACACAACTGTGAGGAAATAACTCTTTCCTCGACCTCAACAAGGAATGGATAATAGACCAATGATAATCATAACATCAGTTGATATTTGCTGAGTGTCCCACTTGCCAACAGATCAGTGGGTTCTCGACATGTGTTATCTATCTCACTGGATCCTCAAAGCAACCAACAATGGTCAGTACTCTTGGTATTGCTCCAATTTACAGAGGAGAAAAACTGAGACTTAAAATAACCTGTCTAGAGCACAGAGCTAATCAAATTGGAAATGGAAATTATGATCACTTGATTTTTGACAAGGGTTGGAAAATTCAATAAAAAGAGAACAATCTTGTCAACAAATAATGCTGAGACAACTGGATAGCCACATGCAAAAGAATAAAGCTGAGTCTCTATGTCACATTGTGTATAAAAACTAACTCAAAATAAATCATAGATCTAAATATGAGAGAGGCCATAAAGCTTTTGGAAGAAAACATGGGAGTAAATTTTCATGACTTTGGATTAAATACAACAACAAAAGAACACGCAATAAAAGAAAAAAAAATATAGATAAATTGAAAGTCACCAAAATTTAAAATGTCTGTGCTTCAGGTACAAGCCACAGTGATCAGACAAGAAGAAAACATAAAAGGCATCCAAATTGGAAAGGAGGAGTAAAACTTTCATTATTCACAGATGACATGATATTATACATAGAATACCCTAAAGACTCCACCAAAAAGTACTAGATTTAATAAATGAATTCAGCAATGTAGCAGTATAAAAATTAACACCCAGAAATCATTGGCTTTTCTTATACACCAATAATGAATTTTCAGAAAGAGAAACTAAACAAACAATCCCATTTACCATTGCAACAAAAAAATTAAGATATTAGGTAAAAGACTTGTACTTGGAAAACTACAAGACATTTTAAAAAAAGGAGATAGAGGAAGCTATAAACAAGTGGGAGACTATACCGTGTTCATGGATTGGTAGAATTAACATCATTAAAATGTCCATACCACCCAAAGCAATCTATAGATTCAATGCAATCCCTATTAAAATACCAATGGCATATTTCACAGGTCTAGAACAAAGATTCCAAAAATTTGTTTGGAACCAAAAAAGATCTCAGATAGCCACAGCAACCTTGAGAAAGAAGAACAAAGTTGGAGGGATCACAATACCAGATATCAAGTTATATACAAAGCCACTGTAATCAAAACAGTCTGGAACGGGCACAAGAACAGACATATAGACCAATGGAACAGAAGAGAGACCCTAGAAATCGACCCAAGCCATTATGCTCAATTAATATTTGACAAAGGAGTCAAGAGCATACAATGGAGTCAAGACAGTCTCTTCAATAAATGGTGTTGGAAAAATTGGACAGATACATGTAAAAAAAATGAAACTAGACCACCAACTTACACTATACACAAGTTAAATTCAAAATGGGTAAAAGACTTCAATGTAAGTCATGAAACCATAAAAATCCTAGAAGAAACCATAGGCAGCAAAATCTCAGACATCTCTCATAGCAATATGTGGATACATCTCCTAGGGCAAGGGAAACTAAGGAGAAAATAAACAAATGGGACTACATCAAAATAAAAAGCTTCTGGCCCAGCACACAGGGCTCAGTGACCTATGAACCAGGAGGTGATGATTTGATACCTAGTCAGGGCACATGCCTAGGTTGTGAGCTTGATCCCCAGTAGGGGGCATGTTGGAGGCAGCTGATAAATGATTGTCTCTCATCATTGATGTTTCTCTCTCTTTCTCTCCCTTCTTCTCTGAAAATCAATTAAAAATATATCTTTTTAAAAAACTTCTGCATAGCAAAAGAAACCATCAACAAAGTAGAAAGGGAGCCCACTGTATGGGAGAACATAGTTGTCAATGATATATCTGATAAATATCTAAAATATATAAGGAACTCATACAACTTAACAAAAAGAAGACAAACAATCCAATTAAAAAATGGACAAAGGACCTAAATAGATACTTCTCCAAAGTGGACATACAGATGGGGAGACATATGAAAAATGCTCAAAGTAACTCCACTCATAATCAGAGATGCAAATTAAAATGACAATGAGGTGTCACCTCACACCTGCCAGAATGGCTATCATCAGCAAATCAACAAATGACAAGTGCTGGTGAGGATGTGGAGAAAAGGGAACCCTAGTACACTGCTGGTGGGAATGCAGACTGGTGCAACCACTGTGGAAAACAGTATGGAGTTTCCTCAAAAAATAAATGTGGAACTGCCATTTGACCTAGTGATCCCACTTCTAGGAATATATCCTAAGAAACTTGAAACACTATTCAGAAAGAATGGATGCACCCCTATGTTCATAGCAGTACAATTTACAATAGCTAAGATCTGGAAACAGCCCAAGTGTCCATCAGAAGATGAGTTGATAAAAAAAAGCTGTGGCACATTTACACCATGGAATACTATGCAGAAGTAAAAAGAAGGATTTTTAATCCTTTGAGACAGCATGGAGGGACCTGGAGAGTGTTATGCTAAGCAAAATAAGCCAGTCAGAGAAAGCCAAGTATCACATGATCTCACTTATACATGAAATCTAGTGAACAAAATAAACTAATGAACAAAATAGATCCAGAGACACAGAAGCATGGAACAGACTGTCGAATCTCAGAGGGAAGATAGGGGTGGGTTGGTGGGAAGAGATCAACCAAAGAACTTACATGCATATATGCATTGCCCATGGACACAGACAATAGGGTAGTGAAGGCTTGGGTGGAGGGTGGGTTCAGGTTAGAAGGGGTGAATGCGGGAAAAGGGGGGACATATGTAATACTTTCAACAATAAAGATTTTTTTTAAAAGAATATAAAAAGATAACCACCAGAAAAAGAGAAAACATTTGCAAATCATATATCTGACAAGGGACTTGTATTCAGAATATACACAAAGGACTCTTACAACTTTAGATAGAAGGCAGATAAACCACTTTAAAAATGGGCAAAGGATTTGAATAGACATTTCTCCAAAGAACATGTACAAATAGCCAATAAGCTCATGAGAAGGTGTTTACCATCATTAGCCATCAGGGAAATGCAAATCAAAACCACGCCGAGATACCACTTCACACCCCTAGACTGAACAGATCAGAGGGACAGACAGAAAGAGGGTACTTTACCAGGGTGTAGACTTCATGTGTAATTCACAGTTCTCTCCCTGGGACATGAAACATGAAAAGCTTGTCAGTGATGACAATTCAGAGCCAAGTGATCCCAATCAAAGAAGTGTAGACTCACCACACTGTCCACTTCCTGACTTGCCTCAGCTCACATGTGTGCACACACACATACGCTCACATGCACACATGCATGCACACACATGCTCCATCCTCACACCCTCTTCCAGACTTGACCCTCCCTATCTTCCTTAATTTGGCCTCTGTACCCGCTCTTTGGCTCCACACTGCAGTCCAGCATTTCCTACCCCACCGGACTCCTCTATCCTGCCTGAGGGACCCCATGAGTCACCTTCCCCCAGGTGTCCCCAGGCTCTTCCCATCTTCCTGCCACAGAAGCTCCAGGCTAAGCTGCCCAGGCCCCTCCCCAGGCTCAAGCCCTCACCACAGGCAGAGTCACCGCCTGGCCATCGGCGAGGCAATCCAGGGGCTGGCTGACAGGGCTGTTCTTCCTGTGCGCACCGCAGCAGCAAACCTGGAAGGAGGAGTGGTTCTGTGAGTGGGGTGGGGGGCTCCTTTGGTGACCCTCTGCCCCAGTCCCCCCATGCCACTCCCTGACGCCGCCTTGTACCCCACAGCTCCATTGTCTTCTGGCCACGTCCGCTTGCATCTGGGACTGGAAATACTTGGGGTAGTGGAAGCAGGCGGGGTTTGGGCAGCAGGGCTCTATGTATTGCGGGATGCGCTGGGTGTGCTCGAAGGACTCCGTCACTGTTACCAGGAGGTCCTTCCCTGGAAGAGGAGACAAGAGGGCTGAGACCCCCAAAAGCCTCTCACTCCCCCCATCCTCACTTGGCCCAGTTAAAAGCACAGCTGGAGGTGCTCAGGACAGGGGTTTAGAACTACGTGGGGACACGGATTAAAATGCCCCAGAGAGTCTCATGCTGTAGGACAGGGCCAGCCCAAGGCTTGCATGTGATGCTGACAGATGAGGTCCCCAGAAGCCCCCTGAGGTGCCGAGTCCTCCGAGGTTCCGCTTCTCCTACTGCAGTGAAAGCAGCCCTCACCACACCCCCAGTCTGGGGGAGTGGCCTCTTCCTCCCTTCCTCACCCACATCTATGGGGCCATGCTGCTCCCCTCTCTTGGGACAGGGCTGGAAGTCCTTGCATGGGCATCATGGGTGGAGCCATGAACAGGAGAGTCTCGTGTCTATGGATCTCTTAGGTCCCTGCCAGCTACCAAATGCTAGGACTCTCTATGAATTGTCATCTCGCCAGAGGAAGGGGCACAGCCAGAGGGGCCCTGGGCACTGTTAGTGTCCGCCCACCCCGGTGCTGACCACCGCACCAGGTCCAGCAAAGCCCTGGCGTGGCAGGGGTATCGTGCAGGCCAGTGTGAGCAGTGCTGTGCCACTGACCCCTGACCCACGGTGCTCAGCAGGCCCGGGAGGCTCTGAGGGTTACGTTGGGGCCTGGAAGAGCATGCCCCTTAAAGAGGGGTGGGGGATGGGGAGACAGGGGCTCACAACCCCTGAGGGTGAGGCGGTACTGAGGCATCTCCCACCAAGCTCTTGGTTCCCCGGCTGAGCCCCGGGGCAGCTGGCAGGGGTGGAAAGCAGCCGTCCCCCCAGCAGGCAGAGGCAGTCAGAGGACCTACTTCTCCTGCTCTTCCTCTGTCTTCTGGATTCTGCGTGAACCTCCAGGCGGGAGACTTGTCGAGCCTGCAACAAAGAAGCGGGGGGCATCCCTAGCACAAGCCATCCCTGCTCTGTGCGACCTGGCCTGGGAAGCCTGGTCAGCTGGTCATTGCACTTTCTGAACCCAATCAACTCCTATCACCTTACTCAGAGCCTGAATATTTGAAAAGGAAGCTCTCCTGAGAATTCTAGGGCTCATTTCTGCCAGATAGAGGGTGGAACCCGAGGGAACCTTCCTCTTTGGGGCTTTGAAAGTGAGGAACTTCCAATGAAAGAGCCTTCTCAAGAGGCAGAGGCAGGTCAAATGCCTCCACCACAAACTCCCAAAGGCTGATTTTTGGGGGAGAGATTTTGACTCCTGGGATTTTAGATGCATCTAATTAAAATGGCTGTATCAACAGCTGAACTATGGAACCCTTTTTAATAATGAGCTTGTGCCTGTGGAGAGATGGGGGTTGGGAGGAAATGGAACCGAGACTGATTCTGGGAGAAGGCTGCTTCCCAGGGGGCTCTGGGACAGGGTCCCACTGGGCTCAGTGTTCGCTCCCACAGTCTGTTCCCCTGAGAGCAGCAGCCACTGTGGCCTCTGGAGTTACAGGAACCTGGAAGGACAGTTACCACCAGCACGCCGTTGGTGATGAGGGTCTCGGGTGGAGAGGGACTGAAAAACAAAATGAGAACTCCTTGTCAGTTATTATCAGTCCAAAGGTGACAAAGGCCGCAATAGGGTCAGTATGAGATAGCAGAGCCTCCCTGGTCCTAGTAAAAAATACTGGCTTAAGAAACCTTAGATGCACAGATTGTCAAGGAGAAAACTGGCATACATTTTCAATAGAATGTCCAGACAAAAATAGATTTACAGGTTAGAAGGAGTAGAAGAAGGCAGTCTGGGGATAGACAGGCTGCAGGAAGAGTCCAGACCACCAGCTAGAGCAGATGTAAATAGTTCTGGTAGAGAAACGCCCGTTTTCCGTTCTGTGTTTTATTTCACTTATGAGTGTAACAAACAGTTCTGACCCTGGCAGAAAGGGGCCTGGCGAACAAGAAATGTCCTTGTGCTATAGAGCCCAGAGCTTACATCTCCACGGCACCACTTAGCAGCCCACTTAAGCCCAAGGTGACTGTCTCCAGATCAACTCTAAGCACCAACTTTGACATGTTTCATTTTGCAGGCCGCTTTCTAATTCAGCCGAGGATACCCACCCTAAAACTCTGTCAAATCAAGACCTGGAGAAGAGAGCCCAGATTTTCTTTAATGTGAAACAGAGTTGATTTGAAGTTGTCATTCTGCTCTTGATGGGAAATGAAGCCCCTCAAATACTGCAATTCCTCACTTAACGTCCTCGAGGGGTTCTTGGAACTGCAGTGTCACAAAACCAGTTTTAACATAGGCCGATGGACATAAATAAGAGTAAATTTCTATATCAGCTCATCATTACAACGAAATGACAAATGACGTTGAGACATTATCGGAGGACTTGCTGTAGATCCAAGAGCCCCTAGCAGAGGACCCTCTGAGTGGAATGGGACAAGCCCTCTTGTTCTAGCTCATTCCTCTCATCCTCCCCATCCCTGGCTGGTCATAAATCCAGGGGGCGCAGCTCTGCCATGGTTACGAAGAGGGGAGCAGCCAGCTGCCCCATCACAAGGCACACTGCCGTCCTGGGCAGGCTTGTCCCCCTGGGCAGGGGACCTGCTGCCCTCCCTTACTGCCCCTCCCCTTCCTTCTCTCTCTATCCTCTTGTCCTTCCTACCTTTCAGCTCTGTGTCCCCAATTCCACTGAGGCCACAGCATAGTCAGAGCTCCAGGACCCTGGATCATTCTTCTCATTGAACATGATGAGAAATAGTCCACATGTTGGGTCAGAGCCTCCCCCTCACTTGGTTCCAGAGTAGACCATAGAGGGGGACAGGAGGCAGCCTATGCTCTAGGGCAGTGATGGCGAACCTATGACACGCATGTCAGAGGTGACACGCGAACTCATATTTTTGGTGGATTTTTCTTTGTTAAATGGCATTTAAATATATAAAATAAATATTAAAAATATAAATCTTTGTTTCACTATGGTTGCAAATATCAAAACATTTCTATATGTGACACGGCACCAGAGTTAAGTTAGGGTTTTTCAAAATGCTGACATGCCGAGCTCAAAAGGTTCGCCATCACTGCTCTAGGGCCTAGACCAAAGTTTGGGGGAGTTTGTTCGAACAGTTCTGGGTCAAGGAGGAGACCCCTTAGTCCTGACCTCTTTCTCTGCCTGGCCTCAGTAAGCCCTGATCACTATGGTGGCAGGAATTCTTCCAGAGGCCACTCTCAGGAAGGCAGGGGAGCTAAGGCAGGGGGCTGGCCAGAGTATTAGATCTTTAAAGCAATACTGGTGTCAGTACAACAGGATGAGTAGGAATGGGACCCAGGCACCTACAGTATTTAAAGGCTCTCAGTGATTCTAATACACAGTGAAGAGTCTGAGGTGAGTGCCAGGGGAGAGAGTGGAAGAGGGGAAGACAGCAAATGAAATACAACTGAAATGCAGCTAGGGGGTCAGGACTGTGGGCTACTCACCTCTCCTCCAACAGGAACTCCACCTCCAGCTCCTCCATGCCCTGTGGGGGAGGGAGGGAGGGCAGCTGTGAGGTGCGAGCTGCCCAAGGAGCCTCTGTGAACCTGCCCCATCCTTCCCACGAAGCTGTCCTGCTAACATGGAGTGGGGGCAGCTGCTCCTGGCTCTTGTCCTCTCTACCTTCTGCTGTCCCCAAGTCTTTAACACCAAGCACATTGCTGACCACGCAGGGGAGGGTCAGGGTACGGAGATGACCCCCAACCCCAGCATGAAACTCTTATACCCAGAACATTTCCCTTTCATCTTCTATCCCATTATTCTACTTCATAATGGTCTCCTGCCTTCCCCAACGGCTGTGCCAGGGGAAAGGGAAAGCTGTGATATGGCCCCCAGAAAGTTCAGCTCTGAAGGGTAGGGGCCCCATCCCTGCCGGTCAACAGTGGGCATTCAAGTATTTGTTGAATGAGTGAATCTATAACATTCGGGTCCTTTCCAGCTCAGACTTTCTCTGACTTGCAGATTTGCCCTCCTTACTCTCCTCTGTCCTGGTCCCCTGGGGCTCTCTCAGCAGCAGGACCCGAGGGAAAGAAAAGAGGAAAGGGAATCAACACTATTGCATCTCTGTTCTGTACTGTGACCAATGCTAGGTGCCTTAGCCACGTTTTCCCGGCTAAGTCTCACAGTCACCCTGTGCGGTAGGTACTAATATCAACCTAGTATGGACAAGGGAAAAGAACTCAGAGGAATTCAATAACTTCCACAAGGTCATAAAGCTAGTAAGCAATAGTGCTGGGATTTGGATCAGCAGTTATCTTTCTCTGACTTGGCCGTTACACAGAGAGGAATCCATGGAAAAGCATCATGGGAATGACCAGCTGCACCTCTGGAAGCAGGAGACTGAGGGGCTTGGCAGCTGTACCGACCTCTGGGTTGAGTGGGAACTTCACATGGGTTTTCTTCCTGAAGCAGAGCTTGGTGAGGTCATAGAGAACTGTCAGGAGATGGTCATCTGGTGTCACTGCATCTTCATCGCAGACACTCAGCTCTAGCACATTCTAGGGGAGAACGCAGGGTCCAAGTCTGGTTACAGTGATTGCACTGACCCATTGACCCATTCTCAGGACAAGGGGCCTGACCTCAGTCCTAGCCAGGAGGTGGGTCTGAGGGACAGGGGCCAGCACGAAGGTCCCTGCTTGGAAGTGAGACACATTTGTAGGGAAATGAATTTAAAGAGGAAAGCGTCTACTCCAACCTTTCAAACTCTCTCTAAAACCTTCCTGCCCCTCTGCTCTGACTCCCCTGTTGGAGGATTTTGCAAGCTTGGCAGGGGCCTGTGAAGTGGGAGGGATTTCATTTTACCTGGAAGAAGAACAGAAGGGCAGAGCAAGCAAGACTCCTGCCAGGATATGGAATGTATTCAGCACCAGGGCCTCAGGAGCTGAAGACAGCCCCTGTGGTGTTAGAAAACCCAGATGAGGGAAGCTAGCATGTTAACATCCAGGGAGTGTTGTGCCAAAGATCATAGGCATTCCTATGCTTGATGGGGTTGGGGTGAGGTGTTGGAACTCCATTCTTTGGCTCACCAGCTCCTAATGAGATCTCATGGAGGGCCCCAAGGCAGCATGTCAAGAGTTGAGCACCTACCCCATCATCTGACTGAACTCTGAGGTCAATGGTCTCAGGTAACATGGATTAGCTCCCGAGGCCTCTTTTTCTAAGGATCCTGGGAGATGTGGGCAGGAACTGGGTTTGCCTCTTTGGTCCCTGTTTGGTGGACATGAGGTGGTTCTGGGGGTTTGCAACTGAATGAGATCTGTGACCTTGTAATTACTAGAAACCCAAGTATGTCCAGAACCAACCCAGTAGCCCCCTAGATCTTTAGACAAAGGAAGCCCAAATTCTAATTTCAAGATGGCCAATTGAGCCCACACAGAAATCTCCTCCTTTTGCCAAAACCACATATATGATAGATATGTTTAAAACAATAAATATAAAAAGTACTTGTCATGAACCAGAAATGCCTAAACTGTGAAAGCAGGAAGCTGGCTAGAGCTCCCAGGTTTCAAGTGTTCAGATGGGTGATGCCTCCATGAAGAGGCGGAGTTTCTCATAAGGAGCCCTCCGCCAAGGCTGCCATGACTCAGGGCGCTCAAGGGAGAATTCTTCCGCAAGGAGACGGGAACTCTACGTGGGGTCACCATATATCTGAATAGGACCAACACCATGAAATAAATCAACAAATGTAAGCACACACCCACCCAAGGAACTAGAAAGAATAAAGCAATCTAAAAAAAAATTATGATAAAGAAGGCCTTCTGGATGGAATTAGACTGACCTTGGGCCTAATGACTAGAATGGCTTTTCTCTTTGTGTATTCTCCTGCTTGCAGTATGTTCTGGAAAGTACTAGAAACACACTCTAGTTGGGGACAGGAGACACCCAGTTCCAGACACAATTAGGTAGAAGGACAAGAGAGACAAGAAAGAGGTGGAAAGATAAGCAGACTCAGAGAAGGACAAATATGAGACAGGATGAAAGGAATGGGTGAGCAGGAAGACAAGTCAATAGGAGGACAGAAGTAGGCAGAAAGAAAGATAAATGGGCATAAGAAGGACACATAAGCAACGAGAAGGATAAGCAGGCAAAGAGGGGAGTAGAAATGCAGGCAGGGCAGACAGGTGCAGTCCTTCACATCTCACCTTCACTTGGCTCTGGATCTGGAAGTTGAAGCTTTCATTCCACTCCGGGTTTGGGCAGTTGGAGATGGTCCTAGTCCTCAGCTTCTTGTGAGAGGCGGTAGGCAGCCAGAGGCTCACATAGCAGTCTGTCTGGCTCACTGTCCAATGAAGACAAGGGTGAGAGGGAGGGGTGAGGTGCCAACCCAGGTCCAGAGAAGAGAGTGCAGAGTCAGAAGGGAACTTCAGGCAAGTCACTTCCAGAGCAAGAAGGCCTTGTCTCAGCTTCAGGTCCTCTCCTAACTCATCAGTCTGACTCTGCAGAAGTTTTTGTTCCAGAACCCTAAGACAGTTACAAACTGCAGGCTAGACGTTTCACATAGGTGGACACAGGTCTCACTGACTGTTCTCATGGACACACACGGCCTCTGACTTTTGTCAGAAGCACCCTGGCTCTCTGGTTTGGGACAAGGCATGGCTGCACGGTTTTCTCTCTGCTAGGGAAAGATCTGGAGGACCAGCCCCAAAAGGTCCAGTTTACCTCTTGCATTAACCCAGGGCCCCAGGGGAACCAAAGTAGGGCTCAGCTCTTCCTCTGGGCTGAGGAGAAGCAGGGATTAGAAGGGGCATAGTCTATTGTGAGTCAGCCCAGAGGACCACAGTGGGAAAGGGCTTGGGGGGAACAACTATTCAGCAGGATCCAGGAGCAGGGACCACCATCTACATACAACTACATGTCTCAACTGCCCCTGCTGGGCTCTTCATACCTACACTTGTCTTCCAGCATGAGGTGTGTGACCCAAGAAACCATCACATGGAGCCACATACTTTTTCCCCCATTTGAAATGAACAACCCAAGTGTGTTGATGCTGGATGTGCTCTGAAGAAGGGACAAGAGCTGTGATCCCAATAAGCCCTCCCAAAGTGGAAGAAGGCCTCCCAGGTCTTTTGGCTGGAGCACCAGAAGGCATAGGGTGAAAAACAGCAACCCAGCCTGGTTCTCTCTTTCCATTCTACCTGGGAGGAGGGAGAAAGAGGTGCCATGGGTGCCCTTGTTACTCTCCCGGCAGCCTGCTGGGCTAATTCACAGGGTTCACACCAGATGCACAGAAAACGAGTAAAGGCAATAGCTTCCAGTGTCAGAGAGTCCTCTAGAGGTAAAGATGGTGTGGGCATGAGAGTTCTGTACTGATAAGACTGATCCAATTGTTATCAGTGATGTTCTGTGAGAATGGAACCAGAGGTGTGTATCCCCGGACTGACTTATTCCTACATTGCCACCACACTGAGGACTTTACCATAATTCTTCACCAGGGATTGCATCACAAGCACCCCTAGCTTCTGATTTTAGCCCCAATGTCTGGTTAACCTCTGAGGGCTTACTACTCAGTGAATTGGAATTTGCAGCCCTCCTGCCATTGAATTAGGGTGAGTTGACACTGTCCTTTATATGTCATACTCATCATTTAATTCAGACACAAAGAATGACCAAAACCCAAACAGAATAAAAAAAAAAAATGACCCCCAACTCCCCTCTGTGGCCAATCTGCTGCTTACTCCTCATCGCCAACTCTGGTGTCCAGGCCAGACACCAAGGACTGTCCTTGACTCTTGCATTGAATCGATTTAACTCCTTTGATTTCTCCAGCCCATCTACATCTCCTTCCTGGCACTGCCACTGCCTTGGTGCAGGCCACCTTCATCTCTGCTGCCTCTTCCCCACTAGGTACCTGTCTTCTGTCTTCTGATCTTCCGATCTGTCTCCGATCTTCTCTCTCAAGAGAAACCAGAGGGGTCTTTGTAGATCAGACCATGTCACTCCCCACCTGCCCTCAGGATGGAGTCCCAACCACTCAACAGGGCTGCCCTGCCAACTTGCCCAGCTTCAGCCTCATTTATCCACCCTCCCTACAACTCAGCCTGTGCCCTGCCCCCAAACACACACACATACACATGCACACACACACATATGTATGTACACACAGAGGTGCTCATACTTGCATTTGAGACTCTAACAAAACCCAATCACTTGTAGGTCTCACAAGGTGCCATACCGTTTTGTCATTCCTTCTGCCTAGAATTCCCTTCCCTTGGCTAGTCCCTTTGGGTTTCAGAAGGAAACTCCTCTGGAAACCTTCCCTGAGCCCCCACGCCTGGGCCAGGTGCCCTCTTCACCTGGAGCCCCCTGCTCTTCCCCTGGCAGAGCACTGGCTAACACTGCACCCAGAACACTGGCAGGCCCGGAAGACCATGTGTCAGCGCTTACGAGATATTCGCTGAGTAAATGAATGCATGCAAAAGCCCAACTTCCTGCTATTGGGCTATCCCAGTACCCCAGATTTCCAGGCTGAGTCACCGCAGACAAGCATGAAAGCTGCCGTGCCTAATCCCTCTGCCCACAGGGAGCCTCCCTGGGATCTACTCAGCCCTCCAGGGCCCCTCCCAAAGCTTTTTCTGGATACTGGCCCTCCTCTTGGGCCTGTAGCCTTCTCCTTGGTCTGCCTTCTGTACGCTAGAAGCCTACAGGCAGCAACCCCACCAACTGCACACTCATTTGCTTAGCATGACATAATGGACCCTGTAAAGCCCCCTTTCCCCCTAAAATCCCTTTGCTATCTCAGTCCATGCCTAAAATTCTCCCGTTAACCCATTAAATAAAATCTCAGCACTTTTGGCTTGGAAGAGACAGGGCTGATCAGACACCCACACTTCAAGCGTTAATTTGTTTTTCAGTCCTTGTGCAGGGAGCAGTTCCCACCCCAACAAGGTGGGAAGGAGGAGAATGCAACCCAAAGAAGAGGTAATCGGGGAGGGAGGGGCGATGGAGGAAATCCGGTCCTGCCCAGATGGCAGGTATCATTAGCTGACTGTAAGGACAGGGACCATCATGTCTGCAATGGAGAATAATGGTTAAGCAACGGTGACCCAGTTCTGAGAATTCCAGGGACTACAGGGAATTTCCTAGGCATAGATTGGTTCTAATCCTCTGGGAGTGACAGAAGGCTTGCTCATCTGATGACATGTATCCTTTCCTGGAAGGTGGGTGGCAAAAGTGATGCAATGATCTCCAGAGATGCTGAGAACACTGTCTCGCTAATACCTCTGCAGATACCTGCCTCACATCCCTTGGGGTGCTGGTTTGCATTTTAATTTATTTTCCCAAGAGGAATAAAAACATTTTATAGCTAGGAAGCTTCTGGGCAGACTCCCTCCCAGTTCTGGCCAAGGTGTGAGCGGCACGCTCCCTGACAAGGTGGGGGTCATCGCTGAATCTCATCCCTCAATCTCATCCTTTTCAGGCTCCTTGAACTCTTGCAAATTTAGACACACATTAGAGGTGGAACCAGAGAGTAACGTGCTTTTGATACAGGCCAGAAGGGAACAATTTGGGGCCAGGGTAACCCAGGACCTGGAAGGCATCAGGATAGTCTCAAATCTCACCCGGCAAGGCAGCAACAGAGCCCAGCCATGGAGGCTAGACACAATGTCTCTGGGCTGGCACCCAGGCACCATGCATGCCCAGCCCTGCTCCTCAGGGGAAAGGAAGAAAAAATCAACAACTAAGGGTGCTCCAAGGGGCCAGGTACCCTCAAAAGGCAGCCTGTGTGCCCAGGCACCTGTGGGGGAGGGGGAGACGGGGTGGCGGAGCCAGACCTAGCTCCTTTCTCTGGCTGTCTCCTCCTCCATCCCCCTACCTCTGGCAGGGGTGTGACAGGGAGAAGACAGAAAGGCTCTGGGCACAGGTATAGGCAGGGCTGGGACAGACACACCCAGAGAGGAGTGGAGGCCGGTGTGCAGCTGCGGGCGTGGGAAAGCCGAGGCTGTCCTTGCGGGGAGGGGAATGAAGTGTGGCATGGGCAATAGAGGTGAAAGAGGCAGCCAGGCCCCAAGCCCGGGGACACTTCCAGACTCCTCGGATCACTCCTGGTGGGCTGGGAGGCCTTGAGAAGACCGAGGAGAAATCCCTGGCCCTTGGCTGGCCCTGTCCACAGAGCTAGGCCCAAGCTGGACTCTGGCTCCAACTGCTCCTGCTGGAATGGGCTCTGGACACTCACCATCCAGGGGACTTGGTCTGAATCCTGTCTGATCCCTTTGCTTTCTCTAGGGCTCCAGGGCCCTCCCTCCTCTACACTCAACCCTGCACAGCAGCAGCAGCGACAGGACAGCTTCCCAGCAAGTGTCTCAGCTCTGGCCCCCTGGGCTCCAGCACAATCTGCATAGGAGCCCTGGGAAGTCATGCAATTCCTCCTTCAAGAACTCGGGCGCCACATCGCTTAGATCCTGATCTCTCCTCTGCCTGGCTTCCTCCCACTCCACCAATGGCCCGGCCTCCTTCTCCTGGCTTGTCCCCTCTACTCCCCAGCTCTTCAGACCTGGGATCCAACACTTTCATTAACCCTCATGTGCAAAATGGGCTTCACAGCACTACCCTCAGGTTGTTAAGAGGAGCAAATGGTGTTTGGATGTCTCGCCTAGGCTGGCCCCCAGCAGGTGCCTGGGAAGACATTCTCCTCTCCTCGTCAGGATGGTCCCTCTCCAGACTGGTCTCCCTGGGCCTCTGGATGCTCACAGCCTGCCCCTCTCAGACCCAGGTCCCCAGTGCAGACTTCCTTAGCTACTGGCAGTTTTCATTGTCCTCCTCTGGGTTTTAATTATGTAGTGACAAAGTTAGAATGCCATATTCTATGACTATTCTATATTCACTTTGGGCAGAGATGTCCCTGGCTTAGCAGCTCAGTTGGTTAGAGTGTCACCCCAATACACCAGGGTTACGGGTTCAATCCCCAGTCAGAGTGCATACAAGTATCAACCAATGAATGCATAAATAAGTGGAACAACAAATCTCTCTCTCTCTCTCTCTCTCTCTCTCTCTCTCTCTCTTCCCCTCTCCCCCTGCCCCCCCTCTCAAATCAATAAACAAAAACTTTAAAAAAGTATCATGGCTCTGTGCATTCTCTGCCACTCTGAGTTGAATCCTGGGGCAGTGAGAGTATAACAAAGCTTTGGGAAATCCTGCTGGCTGTTGGGCCATCCATGTAGGGTCACCAGTGAGTGGGATAGCCCCTCAGCAGTGGGGCCTTGACACCAAGCCTTCTCCTCTTTGAGGGAAGATGGGGGAAGCATTGGAAGGGCTTTTGGCTCCCCTTATCTCTTGAAATACCACCCAAAGCCAGGCATGGGGGAGCAGCCTGCTCACCCAAATGCTAAAGCTAGAGACTTCCCTGGGCTCCCATGGCCTAGGCATGCTGCAGGGGCTGGGAGGAAGGGGAAGTGAAGGCTGCAAGAAAACACTGTATAAGCAGCCCTGGTGAGTCAACCACACCATGGGGCTGACCTGCAGAACTGGGGGTGTGGGGCTTCTGGCTCGGACCCTAGAACCCAATATGGTAGTGAGTCCTGAGGAGGAGCACTAGGACTAGGCTGGCAGCTGGTCCAAAGACGCCTAAGGGCCTCTCCTTCCCTTTACCCCAAACAGTCCCTCAACTCATGTAGAGCAAGGAGTGCCCAGTGTGGGAGACGCTGGCGCTCCTGGAAATGGATACCAGGGAGAGGGCAGTGGAGGAGAGTGAAGTGACAGGGGAACCATGGTAGTGCCAAGGTCACAGCTAATGGCTTTGAAACCCCAAAAGCCTGAAATACACACACACACACACACACACACACACACACACACACACACACACGTATGCACACACCATTTCTCCATCCAGACCCCACAGGCAGAGAAGGAGGAGGGAAGTGGAAGGAAGATACTCACCCATGTCAGCCTGCCGGACATTTCTCATCCGGATGACCCTCACTGTTAGCAGGTAGCATGGAGATAGCCCCTCCTGTGGATTGAGAAGACAGTGGACTCACTATCAAGGCAATGATGGCAGGTGGCCTTGATGGAGAGCAGCTCCAGCTGCCCATAGGCTCCCACTGCCTGGCCTTCAGAGGCCTCCCCAGTCAACCCACACTTCTGGGCCCTGGAGGACTCTCTGGTCCCCAGGGGATCCCAGGCATCGAGATAAGGGGTTTCCTCTTAACCCCACTCTGAGCAAGCATATCTGGAAGAGGGACAGCTTCGTGCCTGTTCTGTTCATGTCTTTCCTGCTTGAATCTAGGGATTTGAAGCCCTTTCCATAAAAGTTTGGCTTAGATGAGTCTTTTTTCCAATCCACTCCCAGCCTGTGCCCACGGTAGATGCCACTGAACTCCTCCAACTCACTGAGTGACTATATTTATAGAGGCCTCTGAACTGGAACCTTTACACTACACATAGTCCTCTCTGTGTTGCTAAAATCACTCTATACTTTTTAAGAGGATACAATTCCTCTCTATTTAAAATAATATTAGGGTTTTGGAAAAACAAAAGTATGAAGAAAAAGAGTCCCCATATCTTACCACTCAAAAATTATCATTAAAAATTTTTATCATTATAATAATTATTTATATGTTCAACCCAGACCTTCCACTGATAGTTCATCTGCCTTGACTATTATCAGAGACTAGAGGCCTAGTGCACAAAATTTGTGCATGGGTAGGGTCCCTAGGCTTGGCTGGAGATCAGGGCTAATCGGGGCCTTCCTTTTCCCCACCCCAACCCCCCACCCCCGGCTGCTGACTGCCGGCTGGGGCCTTCCTTCTGGTGGTCAGTGTATGTCACAGCGAGCGGTAGAAACTCCTGGGGGTGTTGAACTCCTGAGGGGACAATTTGCATATTAGCCTTTTATTATATAAGATAATAATATTTGTAATAGCTAGCATCTATTAAACACTATTTGTCAGACACTTTTCTTTGTTTCTAATTATCATAAAACCTTTGTAATAGAGGTGTTGATACATGTATACTTTAAAATTTGAAATATAACTGACATATAACACTGTACTAGGTTTAGGTGTACAGCATAATGATTTGATATGATCACCACAATAAGTTTAGTTAACATCCATCATTGCACATAGTTACAATATTTTTTACTTGTCTTGAGAACTGCTATCCTTTTGATGTCTGTCCTTCCAGCCTCTCCTGGGGCTTAACTTTAACCAGCAACAATAGAATGATGACTGGGAAGGCTGTTGCTTAGCCACTAAGAGAGATGTAAGCCAATTTGAGGGTCTCTTTCTCCTCTCTCCCCAATAGCTGACTCAAAATCAGAGAATCAAAGCCAATCTGACAGTTAGTTTAAAGATTCCTTTTGTGAACACAGACAATAGGGTGGTGAAGGCCTGGGGCAGGGTGGGGATGGGGTGGGCTGGAGGGAGTCAATGAGGGATAAAAGGGGGATATATGTAATACTTTCAACAATGACGCTTTGTATTAAAAAAAGATTCCTGTGGTAAGATTAACTCTAAAATATTGACTATCTTCATAGTCAATAACATGCTCTAACAGGGTTTTGTTTGAGCTTTGTAACTTGGGCCAAAGGACACACAGACCACTTCTCTTCTGGTCCTAGAAATATGGCTGTGGCCTTTGTCCAGCCCCCTTCTGGGCACAGTGGGTTTCTTACTTCTCACTCCACACCTGGGCAGAGTGGTATCATGGCCTGATCTGGTAAGGAAGGAGGAGTCAGCCTGCACCCAGGAGAGCAGTTCTGGCTTAGCCTGTTCCCACTGGCCCACTTTCTCAGAGGGCAACTAGAGGGCTCCAATGGGGAGCCGCCCAAGGCTTTAGCCAGTCAGGGGTCAGTCCTCAGGGTCATTTCATTGTGTTGAAGGGCTCTGAATTCAGGGTCATGGTCTTCTCGGCCATCACTACCCTTCTCCTGCCTCCAGGAGGGGCGGTCCTTGGCCCTGCCCTGCCCTCTTGTGTCTTCTCCGGAAGGGAATGAGCCTATGTAGCTTCCCACAGGACCTCACTTGAGGTCTCCCTGCCTTCCAAGTAAAGGTCTCAGCTGTCTTCTACCCTGATGACTTCCACTGGCGTTGACCACTCAGCAACAGTAACCACATCAGCGACCACTGGCTGAGGGTCTGCCATCGGCCAGGTGTTGTGTATATACTTCTACATCTGTCTTGCTCAAACAACACCCCATGAAGCCGTTGTTATTAGCCTCGCTTCACAGGTGGAGAGCCTGAGCCTGAGTCCTTTGACTCCAGGCACTCAGCTAGAATCAGAGGAGCCTAGCTTGAATTCAGTTCTAATTCTTAAGGCCATGTTCCTACCCATGACTATCCTGTCATCTCACCTGAAAGTGGCGTTCGGCAAACATGAAGACAGGTGCTGCCCTTGGTCTTAAAATCTACTTTCCTCACAGATTCTTCTGTTTACCTTGAATTTCCCCCAATGCCCCCCAAATAACCCCAAACTCTGACTATTTTCCCACTTGTGCTCAACAGACAGAGCCCATGGCCTCTCCTTTTTAAACTGCCAGGGAACATCGGAGCCGGAAAGGTTCTTGGAGAAGTTTCCATTTTCTAGCATCCACAGAGGGCTCCTTGTGGTCTGCCTTGAGCCTCAAGTCACACCTTCTAGCCCAGGCATTTGCAGGAGAGACCCAATTTCAAAGGCCTCTACAAAGCCCTTTTCCATCTCCCAGCAGGGAGAGAGAGCCTGGCGGGTTGGAGAGAGAGCCCAGAGGAAGAAAGGAGGAAGGCAGAGGGAACAGGTCTTAGGCCCAAAGGATTCCAGGAACCAGGACTGTGAAAAATGACCTTCTCGGCTTAAAATGCGTATTTTGCTCCTGCTGTAATGTGCTCAGTTGGCATGGTGCTAGAGATAAGCAAAATTCATGGCCCCAGAGGCAATTGATACACAATAGAAAAATACAAAAGAACAAAGCACAGTGTCTGTGACTCTGCAGATGGGAATCAGAGATTAAGGAAAGCAAGTGTATGGGTAACCATGGTGCTAAGGGTAAGAACTTCAGGGACTTGGATAAGCCGGTCCCTAGAACAGGATGCCCTCGCTAGCTATCAGGGTGAAAGTTGAAATACCTAACAACAGGCATGGCCAGGCACCGTGCCAGCTGGGCTGCAGGCCTGGAGCAGGGACAGGCCTGAATCCTGCGGGTCACGGGGTGTTGGGGGTCCTGGGGTGAGGACTAGGGAGCACTCGGTGGGCTGGAGTGCCAGGCAGGGACTCCAGCAAATGGCACAGAGGTGCATTTAACTGCTGTGTCTGGAGGTTGGCTGGGAGCAGTTTCCTGGGTGCCACTCCTCAGGCTGCAGACACACATCGCTCTGCCCCCTCCCCGGCCCTGGTCCCTGGGGCTGATCTCACCAGCACTTCATTTCCCTCCAGGCCTCCTCGGGACAGAGGGCATCACCGGCTCATGGGGAGAAGATGTAACCCCCTGACTCTCAGGAGAGGCGATCGTGCAATCCAGTGGTATCCTCCCCACCCCTCACTTTATAGCTGGACCTTCTGATGGGGAGGCTGGAGAATACACTCCGTTACTCTCAGGGTGCGAGGCCTGGCGGCACTGGGTGCACTGCATCTGTAGCCTCCCCCTGTGCTGAGAAGGTGCTGTGATGCCTGCTTTGCAGAGAAGCCTGAGTTGAGAGAAGCTGCATCTCATGCTGGGCCACACAGCCCAGAGTGACAGGACTCAGGCGCAGGTCTCCCGGAGTGCAGCCCCCTGGATGCCGGCCCTCAGTGTGAATCCAATCCTGTCCCAGCTCATGCCCTACACTAGTTCATAGCAAAGGCAGGAGTAAAACCCCCAACTCCCAATTCAGGACTCTCCTTACATGCCAAGAATGTAGCCACCACTGCAAGTCAGACGATGTTTAGTCACAGATAGTCACTCAGGGTCATGCTCCCAGGTGAGGGTGGGAGTAGGGAAGGGGTAGGTCCGATGCCCATCCTGGGGGCAGGCCTACCCTAACCAAGCCAGCCCACAAGGTCTGGTGCTAAAGAGGGGAAGACAGCTCCCGTGGAGCCTGTGGGAACTTGCCTCCTGTGGACAGATGGAGGGCCTGTCCTGTGTTCTCAGAGCAGGCCCGGCTGGTGATGCCATCTCCTCTGTCCCAGAGAGCTGGGTGGATCCACAGTCCCTTTCGACACTGTGTCGGAGCTCTGACCAGCCGGGAGAGAGCTTCCAGGATGCGCAGGCCCTTCTTACAAGGACGCCATTGGGGTAGGGACTCTGTGGGGCCCATGGACATATCCCAGCTAGTTTGAGACCAGGGGTCACCTGTAAGGAGCCTGTTTTCTTTTTTACCATCCAGGCTAAGTGAGGGGTCAGGGCAAAAAGTCCCAGCTCTGAGTCATGGACCCTCCAGGAGCTGAGAGGGACAGACGCAGTTCTCTGTTGCTTCACTCCCCCTTCGGGGTAAGCTCTGTCCCTTCTGGGGAGGGACCCCACAGCCCAGCCCAGGCTCTTGGAGGCTCAGTAAGACTGGAGAGGGAAGAGCAAGTGCTGTCCTCCTCCTCCATGAAGCCTTCTCAGATCCACTCTGTCCCTTCCCAGGTAACATCCGCTTTTCATTTTCTGAGTTCTCTAGCCAGTTATTAGCTCTGCAAACCACAGATGCCGTAATGTGAAGGATTTATAAAGGTCTTCCTAGGATGCCAGTGAGGGCTATTTAGCTTCTAAGTAAAGTTTCCCCGAGGGCTGGGGAGAAATTTGGGTACATTCCTGAAAGGCAGCGGGGCACTGACCACGCAGCACTGAGCTCCCCTCCTGGGCTCCTTGGAGACTGATCAGGGTCTCCCTCTCCCCCCACCCCAAAGGACAAGGCACTTTCAGGGCAGCACTCATCTCATTTGGTGATTTAGTGTGGGCTGGGGAAGGTAATGAGAAATAAGTTGCTGCTGACAGTCCTTGGCATGGCGTGTCTAAAGCAAATTACAAGAGTGAGATAAGAGAGGAAAGCCAGGGCAGAGCTGCTCCAGAGCCCTGGCAATCTGACCATGAACCTGGGGTCTTCCTGCCAGGCTGAGAGGAGCTGGAGAGACCCAGGAGTCTTGACTACAGACCCAGGTGGGAGCCCTCTTGGCCCACGTCACTGATCCTCACAAGACGCCACTCCGCACACTCACACAGCAGGCAGTTAGGATGTCCACAGGGCAAGTGCCTGCTCGCTGCTGGGATAGGCCAAACGTGGACCCACTCCTGGCAGTGCTGAGCACTGTCTACCTGGCTGCTGGCCTGGGCCCAGAATGGCCCTGAGCCACTCAATGGCATTTTGTTAAGCTGGTGGGTACCCACAGCTGGGCCAACCGCCCCAGAGCCCCAGCCCCAACTGGGCCAGACCATGTCCTTGGGCGCTAGGTGGGCGCTGCCCCAGCAGAGGAGCCCCATGTCTCTGGAGTCCACAATGCCCCCAGCCTCCCTGAGCCTGTCTCCTGCCCTCAGCTCCTGGCTCCACCTGCCCACCACTGCCTCCTCACCTCCAAGGCGCAGGTGGCTGAGGGTCTGTCATCTTCTGCTTGGCGTGGGTCTGGCAGGTAGTGGGAGACCCAGGCGAGTATCTGCTTCTGGAGCATCGTGGCGGCTCTCCAGCTGGGTGGTGAGACTGGGAATTTATACTCTGACTCAGAGCTCCACCTCTGGATGCCTCTTAGCATTGGCTGGGATTGCCCAGGGAGGGGTTAAGGTGGATGAGCAGATAGGGAACCCTGGCCCACGCCTCTTAGTATCCTTGGTCTTCAGATCTTGGAAATGCAGGGACCAGCAAGGGGTCTGGCCCTTGGGTCAGCAATCTTCTGCCCCTAGAAGCTCAGAATAACCAGTTGTGGGAACAGAGGGTGGCAGGGAGAGGATGCTGACCCTCACAACTTTAGGATAAGCCCCCTCTCTTCAGCTAATCGAAGTCCTGCCCCCGGGGGTCGGGGGCATGATGCCTGCCTTCTTAACTCTATTTAGTCCCATGGCTCAGAACCATAGGAGCTGTGGGCAGGGGCCTCATGGGAGGCAGGGACCATGGCCAGGGCTCCTAAAGTCAGAAGGTAAAGAAAGAAAATCGTTGTCCAAATCCTTGGCGAGGAGAGTTGGTCAAGGGCAGGTGCCCCCAGCTGTTCCTCCTGCGAGGCCTGGGAGAGAGAGGGTGTGCCCAGCCCTGCCTGGTCTCTGGGCAGCTTAGAGGATGCTCCTGCCCCACCCAGCTGATCTTATCTCTGGCTTGGTGGCTGGTTCACTAGGGGGCCCAGTGAGTTGGCTTCACCTGCTCGGCTGCCCAGCTAGGTATAGTGGGAGTTTCCTGCCTGAGCTATCGCCTGGGGCCCACAACCGGCTTTTCTGGCTCCCAGATTAAAGTGCATTTATGAAACCAAGGGTGAGATCTGAACACAAAGCTGACTGGGCCCAAGCATGGGATGGAACCTGATGGATGGTATCTGTGGGACCTCTTCCTGTGCCAGGTAGAGGATGTCCCCGCCCCGTTCCCCGCTGCCTGCCAGGCCCTCCAGCGGGGAAATGGGCCGTGGCTTGGACCCCACCCAGCCCATGCCCTTCCCTGCCCCTGACATCTGTCCAACTGCCAAGGACACAAACTTTGCACCCACACCCCTCAGTGGGTCCTACTAAATTAAATTTAGTTTACACACTTAGTGAGCATCTACTGCATACACTGTAAGAGAGGAAATGCCAGGCTTGAAATGGTTGACAGTCCATCTAGGGAGCCAAATGCTCTCAACCCCTCAGAGGCTCAGAGTGCGAGTCTCCTGTGCTAAGAGGGATATCCTAGGAGGGTCAATAGAACTCCTCACATTGGTGGGCACCCGTGGCTTACAGAGCCAGTAATTGACCAGAGAGCACAGACAATGAAAAGTGGATGTCGGCTGGGAAGGGAAGAGCGGGTCTGAAAAGGCTTCATGGAGGAGGCGACATCTGAATCGGGTCTTGGAGGATGGGTAAGATTGCAGAAGCTGATGAGAGGCGGGAAAGGCATGACGAGAGGAAGGGAAAGCATGAGCAAGCATAGGGAGGCCGGGAAACAGGGTATGCCAGGTACACAAGTGGTCTGGTGTCAGAGTAGTGAGTGTTAAGGGAGGATATAGAGGTGGGGAGCGGGGATTGAGAGTGGGACACAGTGGGCGGTGGAAATTGGACAGAGAGCAAGGAGGCTTTGTGAAGGAAAAACCTGGACAGTTATACATTAGGGCCCAACAGTTGTGACCCTTCAAGGCCATGCTTTAAATTTACACTTATTCTCTAGGCAATGGGGAGCCATCGATAGTTTTTGAGCAAGAGAGTTGAACTAGAAGGCAACGCTGATGTGGTGGGCAACCCAACCCACAGCACAGCAGCGTCTAAAAGTGACAGGGTGAGGGCTATGGTGAGGCCCAGAGGACCTTCTCCCTGAGGATCCCACCTGTCTCCACATTCTCCCCACTCCCAACCCTTCCCCCGTGAAACAGGCCCAGGACAAGCCCAAACTCCAGGGCATTCTTCACAGCTTGGAACCTGATGCTCTTCTCACTGGAGGAGCCCACCCTGCTCCACCCGCCAGAGGCAGCACGGAAGATCTCGCTCTCCCTCCCTGTGTTTGCTCATTGTGCACCAGCTCCTCAGGAGCAGAGCCTCGCTCCAGTGAAATGAAAGCAAATTGAGCAGGAGGTGGGTGGAAGTTTCCCACCCTGATCCAGCCTCTGACCCAGGCACCATAGTCAACCGAGTCCACGTTCTACCAGCAAGCACTTATCGAGTGCCTGCTGTGTGCCCAGCTGGGTGCTGAAGGCTCAGGGCAGATTTCGGAAGAAAACACAGAGAATTTATGATCTAGTGAGAGGGGAAAAGGGCTAAATTGAGTGCTAAATTGTCCAGGGTGAACTCCAGTGCGGGGCAGGAGGGGAGAGAGAACTCCAGTGCGGGGTCAGTGGGAATCAGGCTGGGAAGGTAAGGAGCGGCAGGTAAAGAGACAACATTTGCAGACAAAATGAGGGGAGCCTAATCCCCTCCTCTAATCCAGTGTGTCTCCAAATGAACATAAAACTTAAGCTAAAGGCCTGTTCTTGCTACATCTGGTGCTCTAATCGAGGCCCCTCTCTCCCTGCCCCTAAGTTCCTTCATGTGGACGCTGCGGCTGTCTCTGCACAGAGTGGAAGGGACCAAGTTCCTTTCACCCAGCACCCCTCCTCCCTGAGGAGCGGGAGTCGAGGCCTCTACCTTGGGTGGGGTTGTTTGGGGACTTGCTCGCTGGCTCCCACTGATGGGGTGATCAGGACCTGCCTTTGGCCCACAGCCTCCTGGCCTCCGGTGACCCAGCATTGACAAGTGCATTCCTCTCAGCGCCTCAGCTGACAGCACTCCCCGGTGAACAGAGCAAAGATGAATTCTTTCCTTTCCTTTTTCTACATGCTTCCGGGACCTGCCCCGTCCTTCCCACCCTGTCTTTTAGCAGCATCTTTCTCCCAGCACCTCTGCCTCTCCCGGATTCACCCCACACCGCTGGCTGGCGGCCAGTGAACTGTGTGACCACTCCCTTCCACCTGCTATTCCCCTGCTCCAAGGCATCCGATGCTTTTGCATTCTTGCCAACACATTCTGGATCCCAAAACTTCCTTAAACCAAGGACAGCCCAGAAACAGCCCTACGTATACATCGAATTTTAGTCTATGATAAAGGAAGTAACTTAAAATCAGGGAAGAAAGAACAGACTTTATTATCAGAAAAACTAGCTTACCATTGGAATAAAATAAAGTTAGATCCTAACTTCATAACTATACAAATATAAATGCTACAGGTTAAATATCTATCTATTAAAATAATGCTATAGAAGATTTAAAATAAGTTATTAGAGGATATTCATGTACTATTGGGATGAGGCAGAGCTCCCTAAACAAAGTACAAAATCTAGAAGCCAAGAGGGAAAAGTATTGCCAGGTGTGAATAGACAGGCATGTAAAACTGCAGTGAAGCCGGAGATGCCGTAAGCACAGTTCCAGCTCCAAAATATATCCCAAATTTCCTCCTCTTAATAAATATCGCTAGGCAACAATATCAACCTTAAAAGATAACAGTAAAGAGGAGAGTCTTGCCCTACCAGATCCTAAGATCAACTACAAAGCTACATAACACAAACAGTAGGTTGTTGACGCAAGAATAGGACCAATGAAACAAAATAGAGGGGTCAGAGACAGACCCTGATATTTAAGGGAACTTAATGTATGATAAAATCGGCACTGCATTCAATAGGAAAAGAGAACACTGTTTAATGGCTGACATGATCTCCAGTGGCTCACTATATAGAGGAAAATAACACATCTCCCCTTAACCTCAGATAAAAAGATGGGCTATAAACAAATCAATGCATTAAATGAAAAACTATAAAGTTAATAGAAGACAATGTAGGATAATCTATTTGTGATCTGGGTAGAAGAAGGATTTCTTAAACAACATTTTGAAACCATGAACCATAAGGGGAAAAAAACTTGTAAATTTGATTACATAAGAATTAATGATTTGTAGCAACTGAGAACACACAGAAAAAGTTAATATGTTGATAGTTGACAGAACGACAGAAGATACTCGCAATGCATTTGCAAATCACCAAAGGAGTAATATCTAGTCATTCAAAGAATTCTTACAGACGCCACAAGAAAACAATGGTCATGCTGACATACAAATGGGCCAAAGATTTGAACCTGGTATGTATAGAAGGGGAAACCCAGAAAGCTAATAAGCTCTTGAGGAAATGATCAAAATTACTGATACCCAGGGAAATGAAAATGACAATGAGATTTTATTACAGCTATTAAATTTGGGAAACACTTGAGAAAGCTGGATTGTGGTTGCCTTTCTATGGGGAGAGAATAGGAAAGGACATGTGGGTACAGGGAAATGGCCATTGAGAAGGCAAGCGTGGGAGGAGAAACCAAGATGGTGGCATAGGTAAACACCTGAAATTGCTGCCTCCCACAACCACTTCAAAAATACAACTAAAAGACAAAACGGACATCATCCAGAACCACAGAAAGGCTGGCTGAGTGGAAATTCTACAACTAGAAGGAAAGAGAAAAGCACACTGAGACTCAGAGGAGGTGCGGAAGTAAAGTGCAGAGGTATGGAGGCGCAGGTGGAAAGGGCTGGCAACTGAGGACGTGGTTGTCTTTTTCAATTGGGAGGGAGTCACAAGCTCCCGACAGCTCTGAGCTCCAGTTCTGGGCAAGTCTCTGGGGACCCAGACTCATACGGGGAGAGACTGGATGGTCTGGCATGGGGTGGAACTCGAAGGCGGCTTTCTCTCAGAGGTGCTGGCAGCGATTACCGGGACACTGAGACCCGGAGCCTCTTAGGGCAGGACTGAGGATCAGCCATAGCTGCTTGCTCCACCCTGTTGATTCCCTGAAACCCCGCCCCACCCAAGCTGTGCCCAGAGCCCAGAGGCTTTTGCATATAAATGCCTTGGCCCTTTGCAATCTAAAATTACCTAACAAACTGCAGCTGGGTCAGAGAGACCCAGAACATCCAAAAGAAGGCCCAAGGCCTAACAGCAGCTTGCATTGCTTCACAGCTGGGCCTCATCTGGGCACCTCCAAACCCCAAACAAGGAAGAGGAATCTGCAGATCTCTCTGTAGTTCCTGCTTGGTAGCCTCAGGCAGAGGCTAAATTAGCACCTCTTTAGAGATCCAAGAGCCAGTGTACCAAGTGGTCAGAGTGGGACCTTCCAGATTACAACTCCTCAGATCCATAAGGGACACACTCAGGGGGCAGACTCAGTGAGCACCAAAGCTCCACTGAAGCAAGTCTTGCCCCATAAGGGTGTCTCCAGCACAGAAGTTCTACCACCATAGACACAGCTGATTCTCACAGTCAATTGGCCTGGAGGTCAATTCCTCCCAGTGATACCAACAACAATCAAGGCTTAACTACAACAAGACTGTGCACACAGCCCACAAAGGGGTGCACCAAGAGTGTCCACCTCAGGTAATTGGGGATGCTGAGCCACTGGGCCCTATAGGACACCTAGTACAGAAAGCCACTCTATCAACACAGGGAAGCAGCCAAAATGAGGAGACAAAGAAACAGGTTACAAATTACAGAAATGGAGGAAAGCAAACTACTGGATATAGAGTTCAAAACCAAACTTATAAGGTTTTTTAAGAATTTTCTAGAAACCGCTGATAAATTCAGTGAGACCCTTGAGGATATGAAAAAGGACCAACTAGAAATTAAGCATACAGTAACTGAAATAAAGAATAATATACAGAGATCCAACAGCAGACTAGAAGATCGCAATAATCAAGTCAAAAATTTGAAATACGAAGAAGCAAAAAACACCCAATGGAAAAGCAAAACGAAAAAAGAATCCAAAAATATGGAGATAGTGTAAGGAGCCTCTGGGACAACTTCAAACGTACCAAAATCCGAATTATGGGGGTGCCAGAAGAAGAGAGAGAGCAAGATATTGAAAACCTATTTGAAGAAATAATGACAGAAAACTTCCCCTACCTGGTGAAAGAAATTGATTTACAAGTCCGGGAAGCACAGAGAACCCCAAACAAAAGGAATCCAAAGAGGACCACACCAAGACACATCATAATTAAAATGCCAAGAGCAAAAGACAAAGAGAGAATCTTAAAAGCAGCAAGAGAAAAACAGTCAGTTACCTACAAGGGAGTACCCATACGACTGTCAGCTGATTTCTCAACAGAAACCATGCAGGCCAGAAGGGAGTGGCAAGAAATATTCAAAGTGATGAATAGCAAGAACCTATAACCAAGATTACTTTACCCAGCAAAGCTATCATTCAGAATTGAAGGTCAGATAAAGAGCTTCACAGACAAGAAAAAGCTAAAGGAGTTCATCACCACCAAACCAGTATTATATGAAATGCTGAAAGGTATTCTTTAAGAAGAGGAAGAAGAAGAAAAAGGTAAAGATAAAAACTATGAACAACAAATACACATTTATCAACAAGTGAATTTAAAACTCAAATGAATAAAAAACCTGATGAACAGAATAAACTGGTTAATATAATAGAATCAGGGGCATAGAAAGGGAGTGGACTGACAATTTTCAGGGGGAAAGGGGGGAGGGGGGTGCAGGAAGAGACTGGACAAAAATCGTACACCTATGGATGAGGACAGTGGGGGGGGGGGGTAAGGACAGAGGGTGGGGTGGGAACCGGGTGGAGAGGAGCTATGGGGTGAAAAAAGGGGAACAACTGTAATAATCTGAACAATAAAGATTTAATTTTTTTTTTTTTAAAAAAAGAAGGCAAGCGTGGAACCTCACTGTGACAAAGGGTGATACAGGCCATGTCCTCAGCTGTTGCCCTCAGGTGAAATCCTTCCCTCCAGCTTTCCCCCTGCTTCGTGGCCACTGCTCCGGTCCAGACCATTACATTCACTCATCTCAGCTACTGCATTAGCCTAACTGGTCAATGGAAACCCTGCTTCCACTTTTACCTTCCTGTAAGCCCTTCTCTACAGAAGAGCACAAGCAGTCTAGAAACGTCAGCTAGACTGTGTAGCTGCCCTAATTAACATTCTCTCAGAGCTTCTGCTGCCCTTATATTTGCCATGGCTCTGAAAGGTCCCGTATGGTCTGGCCCCTCACATCTGTTCTACTCCTTCCCTCATGCACAAGTTCCAGCTACACTGGCCCTCCATGACCTGAACATGCCAAATTCTTTCCCACATCAGGGCTTCTGAAGTCCTTGACCTCCCATGATGCATAGCTGGCTCGTTCTGCTTCATCATGGCTCTGCTCAGATGCTGTCTTCTCCGGCAGCCCTTCCCTGACCTCCTTTCCCAATGGGTGTGCCTTCCCCTCACCTGTGTGCTTCCGTATCGCTCTTGCTATGAATGTGATTGAATGTCTCATATCTGGAATTATCTTGCTCATTGATTCGTTTTTGCCTCTTTCCACCTGACCGTAACCCTTTTCAGGGCAGGGACATTGCTTGTCTTGTTCTTTAACTGGACACACCGAATGCCCATCAGTCAGGGGATGGTTAGATTTGTTGACACATTCACACCCTGGATTACTTCATAGATTAAAAGTTACAAAGGGACAGAGACTATTCTACATATTTTATATTACCTGTGAAGCAGATACCAATATTCTCCTTTTAAAGAAGAATTGAGACATGGAGAGGATAGGTAACTTGCTCAGAGTCACCCTGGTAAGTGACAGGGCTGGGATGAAAGCCAGTCTGGCCCCAGAACTTCTGGCTTAACTGCCATACACTCAGCCTCTCAGTATTCATTATTGTCCTGGAAAGCAGGGTTCCCCAGTGTTTTTTAAAGCTTCTTTATGCTCCTATGTTCCTTGACAAATAAAGTTAAATTTCCTAAAACAAACATACAGTAAGTAAAGAAAACTTCACAACATAAAGTAAAACAAACATCACTGTCCAGATAATGGGAAATAAAAATCAACTATTGGACTTACTATATCAAGATATGTCTCAGAACCCCTGACCAATAAGCTAGACATGACTATTTCATGATGAAAAGATACAGAAAAGAGAGAGATGACAAGAAAAGACTTTTATCCCAATATAGGCCATATTAATATTCTTAGTGTTGCCCAGCTGGCATGGCTCAGTGGTTGAGCATTGACCTATGAATCAGGAGTCACCGTTCGATACCTGGTCAGGGTATATGCGTGGGTTGCAGGCTCAATTCCTAGTGTGGGGCATGCAGGGGGCAGCCAGTCAATGGTTCTCTCTCACCATTGATGTTTCTATCTCTCTCTCCCTCACACTTCCTCTCTGAAATCAATAAAAATATAAAAAAATATATATATTCTTAGTGTTATCAATGGATTGGCTCACAAATATTTTCTGTCTTTCTTCTTTATCTTTACAACAGGAAGTTAAGGTCTGGCTCAGTGCTTAGCTCAAACTTGTGGCCTCTGGTTTCAATCTGATAGTAGGTTTTACTGACCACTCTCTGTCTCTCTCACATAGCAAGACTGCCTGGGGTCTTTTGTACACTGAGTTTACTCCCTCACTTGTCACCTCTGTGAGGATGAAGGTGTCATTGTCTCAAACCTGACTGAGTATGGTATAGTTGATGAAGGGTCTGGACTTTGAAGAACACTGGTTCTGCTACATATTAGCTGCATAAACTTGGGTAAATTTACCTCTCTAAGCCTGAGTTTCCCCCCACCTGTGTGCAGCATAATTGTTCCTACCTCCTAGGCTGGTTGTAGAGACTAAATGAGAGAGAAGATCTTAGCACATGGCCGACCCTTCATTAGCGATGGGTTCACATAAGCGGTGTGATAGACACTACAGTAACATCAGAGACACAAAAATGTCACCCCTGCCCCAAGGAGCTCACCACCTACGTTGGGTGAGACAGGAAGGCATTCAAACGGTCTTTAGATGATTGTGTCACCCATGAGGAGAGGTGTGAAAACATGCTGCGCAGAGAGCATGGCCATCCAGGCTGGGGAGGGCAGGGGAGGCTGCCTGGAGAGCAAGAACTTGGCCTTGAAAGGGGGCTGGGGACCTGATGAATGGAAAGCAGGAAAGGGCACTTTTGTCAGGTGAGACCGCGTGAGAAAAGGTGTGAAGACTCAGAAATACCCAGGTGTCAAGTGAAAGAATTAATGTTCTTTTGTTGATAGCGATGACTTATGGAAGTTTTTGGAGCAGAGCGTTTAAGAAAGCAAGCAAATGCCACTCCTGCAGGTGATCAGCACCGTGTGGTTTCGGTTAGCTGGAATGGGGGTGCGCTTCCTTTAGTCAGTCCCCTGTGGCTCCTTGGGGCAAACGGTGGCCTGCAAGCGGCCCCTGACAAATGTCTCTCCCTCTTCACCTGTGAAGAAGGGCCCGGGGTCTTGTCCTATCCAAACGCCCGCAAGCTCTCCGGGCCCCCAGTGTCCTGCAGACTCTGCCTCAGATTCACTAGCTGTCTCTCTCGGCCCAAGGGGATAGGGCTCAGAAAGATAAATGTGCATATTTGTGGAGGAGGAGGAAGAGGGGTAAAAGGAGAAGAAGGAAGAGAAGGGATTCAGAGCAAAGCCTGTGTCAGAGGGAAATGTGGTATCAGAGGGAGATTGTGAGAGGCAGGGTTGCAGGCTCCATTCATTTCTTCACTTTGCCTCCGGTTGGCGGGGCCAGGCCGGAGCAGAACCCTGTCCACCTGTGTTTGGGTCAGGCTAAGTCTACACAGGCAGACACTGCCTTTCCCTCCGGCTACTTCACAGGGCAGAAGGGCCCCTTGCTGGACTCGAGACTGGATGTTGGCAGAGGCCGAGCTGGACAGGAGTCACTTGGCCATGGAGTCCAGAGGGTGCCAAGTGCCAGCCCCGGATAACATTGCTAAGTGGCAGCAGCTGACTTTACATCGGAGAACATTCACTGCACGCTCATGAGGTCCCAGCACTGGGCTCTGATTCTGGAGAAACTGATTCTGAACAGAGACTTCTTCCACGTAAGGGGCTCTTTGCTTAGAAAATATCTTCCCCTGAGAATCAAAGATTTACCAAGGAGTTAAAAAAGAAAACAACGGAATGTAAACATTTTAATTTATGCAGTTTCATCTTATGTTTTGGTTCCTGAAATCCCTACAGTCTTTTCTTCCCTCAAGCTGGCCCCTGGCCTCTGCCCCAAGGAAGGAGGCCATCTTTAAAATACAAAGAGAAACAGAACTTAAATCTTAGCTTCTGAATTTCTCTGGGCCTCAGTTTTCCTATAAATGATAGATATGACAAAATACTTAGTCATTTATCCTATTATGTGCCCCCACCTCCACTATCCAACAGTAAAGGTTTAATAGAGACTCTTGGGCCCCGTATTGGAGAGTGCGTGTGTCCTGCTGCCCACTGGCCTTAGGGAGCTGTGGCCTCGGAGGTGCCCTTTGCCCACCAGAGAGCAGAGGGAGAGGCCTGGGCAGACTCAGGACTAGGAAACTCTCCAAGGCTGCGTGAGGGGTCCTGGCAGGTGACAGTAGTGGGCATGCAAAAGGGAGCAGGGCTGTGTGAGCCATCCGTGAGAATTGTTCAGCTGGGGTTCCAGGAGGCTCAGTGAACACCACATGAAGGGATGTTGGCGGACAGCCCTGTAGGATGATTGCATTTTTGGTAAACTGATCATTTGGTGAATTGACTTCTACTTCTTTTACTTTAAAAATCAACTTTATTGGGGTATAACTTAATATAATAAAATGCACTTAGCTGATGGGTTGTGACAAATATATAAAACTGTGTAATCACCACAATAAAGACATAGGCCACTTGCCTCAGCCCTTGGTGGTCAACCCTGCCCCTTTCTCCTGGGCCCCAGGGGACCACTGATCTGTTTTCTGTTGCTGGAGATTAAGTGTCTTTTCTAGGGCTTCATTTACATGACATCATAGCGTTCAGTCTTCTGTGGATGACTTGTTTTGTTTAACGTAAGGTTTTTGAGATTTATCCATGTTGGTTTAAGTTGGTTCTTTCTCATTGCTGTGTAATATTCCGTTGTAAAAATATTACAGTTTATCCATTAATCAGTTGAAGGATAAAGCTGTTTCTAATTTTTAGCATTTACAAATGAAGCTGCTATAAGCATTCAAACATAGGTTTTTGTGTAAATATAAGTTTTCATTTCTCTTGGGTAAATACTGTGAGTAGAATGGCTCGATAGGTCTAATTGATTTTTACAAAGTCACTCAAAGCTGAGAGTGATGTCATACCAGGAGTCATCCGGCAAGCCCAGTCCCCTGGTCAGAGGCTCTGTTCTTGACCCGTCTCCACTCTTCTTCCTTCCTTTCTTTCACTTTTTTTTCTTCCTCTCCCTTCATCCTATTCTTTCTCCTGCTGGCTTCCCTTTTGACTTCCCATCCAATAGGCCTCTCAGGATGAACTTGAAGGATTCCACAGGACAGATGGGAGTGGGGGAACTGAGCTCCTGGCTTCTCCCACAGTGGGCTAGTGGTAATGAAGCCCTCACTTTTTTTGGTCCAAGATTGGCTGACCAAGCACCCCCACCAAACTCTGCCAGGTCTCCTGACAGCTCCTCAGCTGGGGCGCCTGGGGGGACACTCAGACTCCACAGAGAGAGGGCTAGGGAGGTCTTCTGGCAAGTTCAGCTCCCAGTGCCATTGTTTCAAGAACTGTATCTGATGGTTCTAGTTCCCCCCATGTACTGGTGTTCCGTCTTTTAAATTTGGTTCTAGCCAAGTTCTAACAGAGGAACTTAATTCTCCACTGGTTCCATCTAGTTCAAGCCACTGAGCCAAGGTTCTGCCGTCCCTTCCTGAGAGCCCCTCCCCGCTATCCTGCAGGGCAGGGGAGATGGGGGCAGGGCAACGTTGGCCTGGGATGCCTTCATACCAAGTCCTGGGTTTGACATGGCCCAGCAGATGTGAGGAATGCCCTGACTCCGTGTTGGTTTCAAGGTCGGCAACCATTCGTGTTCAGGAAAGCACTGTGGTGTGGTGGGCAGAGCACTGGACTGGGAGCCGGAGCCGTGGGCTCCAGTTCTAACTCTGCCATATGATATAAAACAAATGGCTCCCCCTGTCTGGGCCTCCCTTTCCTCTTCTGTAAAATGGGAGGTTGGACCAGGTCAGTACAACACACCTGGCATCTGCATCTTTCTATCATGTTAAGTGAGTCTGACACGACCACAGAGAGACCACTGGCCCAGGTGACCTCAGAGTCCCTTCTTGCTGCTGACTTCTGGGGTCTGGCCTGCCCTGTTGCCCCCAGGGGCTGCCCCATGCTTGGGCATCAGCTCAGAATGAGAATAAATAGAGGATTCTCAGGGTCCTTCTGTATAAGATATGACTGACACCAAACTGTGAAAACAGGATGCTTGATGCCAGAAAGGAGAAATGACTAAGAATATGGTCAGGAAAGAGCTAAAGGTGACGAAGGTAGGCCGATACTTGGTGAGGGGGATGGGAGACTTTATAAGGGGCACATTGGGAAGGTGATGTCAACAGAGCTAATGACCTGTTCTCAGCAGGATCCAGGGCAGGGGACTCCCCTTAAGTCCCTACCCCCACAGTGTGTGTGTGTGTGTGTGTGTGTGTGTGTGTGTGTGTGTGTGAGTGTGTGTGCGTGTGAGTGTGTGTATATGTGTGTGTGTGTGTGTGTGTGTGTGTGTGTGTGTGTGAGTTTGTGTGTGTGTGGAGGGGAGGCACAAGTGTTCTACCTTATGGTATAGACCTTTGGGAGGAAGAAAGACCCTGGGTCCCAAAGGTAGATTAAACTCCTGTTGCACCAAAGTTAGTGTCGTCAGCCCCTGGGGGCCTGGACCATGACCCTTAATGCATTTCCAACTGTCCCCACAAGCCTCAGCCCTGCTGAACCTGCCGGACTCTGGATTCATGTAAGCCTTGAAGCGGGTTCAGGCAAGTGCCCTGAGGGTTTTTAGTCATATTTGGTTGATCTTAGCAGGTGACCCAGGTTTGAGTTGAGGAATTTCCCACCGAGGAAGTGGAGGGTGGATGAGCTGGCTCTGACACAGCAGTGACTTCTGGGAGGCCCACTCCCACCTGGCTGCCTGCCCAGCCTCCTTACAGGTTCTGTGCGTTTGGTGGCAGGTGAGAACCAGGCCAGGGCCTGGAAAGCAGAGATGCCAGGAGGGCACAGGGGACAAAGGGCACCTGGGGTGTTGGTGGGTGGGGCTGACCGCAGTCATGTTGCTGTAATCTAGGTGAGGCCGAAGACTCAGGTTATCCAAGCACAGCAGGCTGAAGGGACAGGGGCCACTGCCTGCAGCCCCTCCCTGCCTGCCTGCAGCAGGCTGGGCAAGCTGCCTCCTGCTGGGTCCTCCAGCTCAGTCCAGAGTAGGCCCTAGAGGGGGCTGGCTTCAGGCCTATGTCCCCATTGTGGAAGCTGGCTGCATTGCAGCCATCTCCTACCAAGTTCAAGTGATACCTTCTCCTTCTGTAAACATGCATTTGTAGGGTGTGATGAGTGGGGATAGGTCAGAGGTTTGGTCCTCCTCTAGTGATGCAGATCTTCTGGGCTCCAAGAGTGCAGACCTGACACCCCACCCCATCCCCTCCGCCTGCCTTGCATCTGGCCTGGAGCCCTCAGCTCCCATTTGCTGCAAACAATGAAGACTCATCTGACCAACCAACTGGGTTTGCATAGAACAAGGGACTTTCAAAGCTAAAACCAGAGTCTTGGGCAAACTAGAATGATTGGCTACCCTATTTCTAACCTTCCTTGAAAATAAATATTTTTTGAAGCAGAGATGTAAATAATTGGTATGCCAGGCTGAGATTTATAATTATTTATATGCATTTGTAATTACTTCTCGGCCTTATAATTATTTGAGGCAAAATAATTTGATTGTTTTCTGATCTTATTTTTGGAGTATTTGAACAAACTCTACATGGGACAACTCCAAGTATTCTGGCCAATTCTGAGGTTAAGGGGTGAATGAGTCTGTGTGTGGGATCCTGATGCAGTGGACATACGACCCCCCAGGATCCCTTTCCTTTTCCTCTGATAAGATAACACCCTTCCCACTAGGGATCTTATAGAGCTGTCAGTCATGGGGAATCCTCCTTCCCCCCTGCTCCTGACAAAGGAGAGCCCCTGACAATCTGGCCAATCAGCATCCCCATCCTTTTAGACTCTGATTTATTCAGGAACAATTCAATCGCTTCCTTCCTCTTTTTAGAATTATACGGGTGAAATGAGAGGGGGGAGATTATTCTTTTCTCTGGATTATAAACTCTAAGGTGGTCATCTTTGTCGCCATGTGGAAGGACGGCCTAAAAAACAAAGTTGACATAGAGAAAAGCAAAGTTGATGGGAAGAAAAAGAGAATGTTCTGAAGATACGGTCTGGACCCCTAGATCCAGCTGTGTCTGAAGCCCACATACCACTTGGACTTTCAAGTTACGAGACAATAAAGGCACTTTTTCCTTCCTTTCATTTATTTGAATCCAGCTCTAGCTACTCCCTCACTTGTGACGAAAGGAGTTCTGACTCATGCGCCTGGCCACATCTGTGGCAGGTCTCCACTTGTGGCCCTCCAGCAGGAAGAGGGGAGGGGAGGGTCATCCGGGGTGTGTCCTCTCCGCGTTTAGATGAGGGAAACAGTGTCTCTTCCAGGATACAGCTAGAGTGGGAGGCAAGTGTCAGGGCTTGTGCCCTCGGGAGCCCCTTTTGGGAATAAGGGGGCAAAGGCTCTTCCAAGTCCTCTCTCTCATCTGCCCCAACACCTCTCCTGGATTTGCTGGGGTCCCTAACTCTGGAAGTCAACCTTGTAATGCATCCACCTCCCACTCACATACCTTCCTGCTTTTGCGACATCCCAGCAGAGGTAAAGCCTGTTAAAGACATGGGAGGACCAGCCATGGCCTCAATCATTCCATTTCAACACCTGGTAACCTGGGATGGAGAAAGAGCACTGGATACTGTCCCTGTCTAGAGCCAGGAGAGGGGAGGCGGCTCCCAGGCTGGGGGTGGAGAGAGGCAGCCATCCTCCCCCACCGAGGAAACGCTGAGTCGAGGAAAGGAAAAGGCAGCTAGGATGGGGCCGGCCCAGCAGAAAAAGCAGGTAGTAGAAAGACCACAAGGAAATGTAAATCATATCCTATGCAATCGGGGTAAGAATTCACAAATGAACTCAACACCTAACCTTCAGGATGGTCTCTTAACCAGAAGATATCCAGCAGGGAGAGGACAGGAGGAGGGAAGAGGGGTGGGGGCAACTTGGGGGCAAGAGATCGCTTTCCTGCCCAAATACAACATCCTCCCAGAAAAGCACACCTTCCCTGCTTAGCTCCTAATTTGAATTTCTCCTTTTTAAAAAGTATTAAGCAATATTTATGATATACCAAATACATGGAGATAATGAAATGAACATCTATGAGCCCACTACCCAGCTTAAAAAGTAAAACGTTGGTAACAGAGTTGAAGTCCCCTTGTGTGCCCCTCACCCAGTCACTTCCCCCCTCCCTTCCTAGGAATAATCCTGAACCCGAATCCATAGCTATCACTCCCAGACATTTCTTCTTTCCTTCCTGTATGTTTTTACATAAGTATGTATTTCCAAGCTTGCTTTATTTTATTTTGCATGTTTTGAACTTTGGATAAGTGATATCATATTCTGCAGTAAGCTTTTTCTCCCCACTAGGTATTATGTTTATAGAATTCATCTGTGTTGATAAGTATAGATCTGGCTCATTTATTTTCATAGCTGTGAACTATACCACAATTTATTTATCCACTTTCACGTGATGGACATTTAAGCTTCCAAATTTTGGCTATTACTATATTTCATCAATTCTAAGGCACATTCTCTCCCCCCTTCTCATTTTAAAATCTCTGAATTAAGGGATACTTATTAAAAGTGATGATGTGCGCCCTACCCGGTTTGGCTCAGGGATAGAGCCTGTGGACTGAAGGGTCCTGGGTTCTATTCCAGTCAAGGGCACATGTCTGGGTGGCGGGCTCGGTCCCCAGTGGGGGGTGTGCAGGAGGCAACCAATCAATGATTCTCTCTCATCTTTGATGTTTCTATCTCTCTCTCCCTCTCCCTTCCTCTCTGAAATCAATAAAAAAATATTTTTAAAAAAGTGATGATGTGCAATACTTTAATTGGCAGTGTTTTCCTTTAGTAGATTCAGTGAAGAATAATACAAACGATGTTGCTGTGAGCTTTCTTGTACGTGTCATGTTTCTTTAGTGTATATGCCCTGGGTGTATAAATTGCTGGGTCATAGGATATATTATCATCAATTTTACTAGATATTGCCAAATTGTTCCTCAAAGTAATTTTTATTGCTTTATACTCCCACCACTATGTAAAAAAGTTTCTATTGGGGTATACCAAGGGGTACCATCTGACTTTTGAGTTTTGCTAATCTGGTAAGTATAAAATGGTATACTTTTCTCATTGTGGTTTTCATGTATATTTCCCTGATTATTAATAATCTGGGGCATCTTTTCAAGATCTTTTACTTTCTCTAACCCATATTCTTAGGACTCCTTATTGACTCCCCTTAGGCCTCTCTAGACTCTTTTACTATAGTCAAATCCAATATCCATCAATACTTATCAATATACTATAGCAGTAGTTATCAAAAGTTACAAAATTACTGATGCCCAAGTAATTTCACTCTAGGAATCTTGCACTGAGAGAAAAAAAATGCTACATGCTGGAAAGTGTTAAATGAATGTAAATTTTGATAGTTAGGAATTGAAAATCACCCTAATGCTCATATTATTATAATAAATAAATTAATAAATTATGGCATATTCCTATGATTAAATTCTATGCAGTCATTTAAAAAAGAACTATAAAGAGAATGTATCTATCAATCTACCTAAATTTAGGATATAATAAAGATGGCTGATTATAAAATTAAGTAAGAAAAATTATTCATTTTCCCTAGCCAGTTTGGCTCAGTGGATAGAGCATTGGCTTGCAGACTGCAGGATACTGGGTTTGATTCCAGTCAAGGGCCCTATTAGAATCATAACCACCATAAAAAACAGGATCCCATACATAATGGCAATAAAAAATAAAAGAAATAAACCTTGGGAGGGGGTAATAAATAAGAAATTTACATATGAAAATGATGGCATTACAAATTAATAGGGGAAAGATGGATTATTTGACATTAAGTTGAAAAATTAAACATTTTCTGGAAGAAAAGCAAGAACCATTTTAAAATTTGGAGAAAGAATAATCCATAACTCACTCCTTATATTAAAATAAATTCCAGATGTAAATATAACCTACCAGGTTATTTTTATCATCATTAATGAAGAAGTAAGATACAAAACTGAGATGCGCAAAGGAAAACAAATGGATAATTCTGACTATATACATATTAAATTTCTCTACATCAAAATAACTATAAATAATAATAAAAGACTAATTTGTAAAAATATTTGCCAAATTTATAATGAATGGTTAATTTTCCCAAAAAAACTAAAGCTCTTTCAAGTAAATACTAAAAAATCAACAACTCGATAGAAAAATTGACCGAAGCTACAAATAGGCAACTCATGATAGTAATGCATATTTCTACCATTCCAGCTATATTATGTTTATAGCATTTAACTGTATTGATAAATATAGATCATCATAATCATCTGTTGATCCTAAAACAAATACTGATGCCTGGCTTCCAGATATTCTGATATAATTGATGTGATGTGTGACTTGGACACGGAGATTTTTAAAAACTCCCCTGGTGATTCTAATGTTCAACGGTTTGGAATCACTGGCATATGCAATAGGCCTAGAAAAGATTATCACTATCAATAAGAATGTAAATTAAAACAACAAAGAGATGTCATCTTTCATTGACCAGATTGGCAAGGATGGAAAGTTGATAAGACTCAGTGCTGGTCAGGGTGTGGGGAAGAGTCAGCAAGACTTTGTTGATCAAATATAAATTGGCACAAACTTTCTGAAGGACAATTTAATAATCTCTATTAATACATAAAAATATTTATAGAAATTTATTGTACATAAACTCTTGTACAAATCCTCAAAGATGTTCAATTTAGCATTATTCCTCTAACTGGTTTTTTTGTTGTTGTTGTTGGTGGTGTGGTTTGTTTGTTTGGTGGAACAAGGGCTCTGGCTTTGAGGTTGTTGATGGATGGAGGCAGTAGTCATCCCTCTCCCTAATACCTCTCAGTACAATGGCATCTGGGCCTTGGGGCCTTGCTGAGGGGAGCTCTCTCTTAGGAAAACAATCTAGTTGCATCCATAAATTTATACAGGAGCAGAGCAGCCTCTTGAGGGAAAAAAGAGGTTGGGACCTTGACATCTTCCCATTGGGAATTCAACTTCCTAAAATGTAGATGATGAACAGAGAGATCCCCAAGAGAGCCACTGAGGTCAGATGGCCAGGAAGGACAGTGGGAGTCCCAGAGGGGAAATGCCCCATAAGGATGAGAGAAGGTTGGACCAGTGCCTTGGGCTCAGTACCAGGGCTTAGCTTACTGGAAGCTAAGGCACAAGGATCCTGCTGAAACTCCTTTGCACTTATTTACCTTGCTACCATGGGTCTATTTGGGGCGAACTGGCTCCCTGTGTGTGAGAATTGAGGGGGCGGTCATTACTGGTAACTAGGTAACTTTGCTGGGGGACTCTCTTCATTGATCCTTATAGAGCAGGCACATTCCTTAGCTGAGTACATCAGAAGAGATGTTTTGGAGAGAAGTTAGAGTCAGCAGACAAGTGATGGGGAGACTGCCTCAGGGACAAGCGCACCAACCTTGGGAGTTCTCTGGCCTACTTGAAGGAAAATCATTGGGAAATACTGAATCCTCTGCCAACTTGGCAAGCAGGAGAGAGGAAATCACTGTAAGTTGGATATTAATAACCATGACATATTTTCTAGGCTTTGGAGTAGTATTCATAGCTTTAGAAACAACCTAGGTGATATAATGTTATATTGTAGCATTTTTCAGGTGTTTTTTTTTTTAATGGCAGAAGAAAATGATCACTAATTGCTGTTAGGTGGAAAGGATGAGTTTTGCAATATGAGCTCAATTTTGCATGTTTAAATATCCTATATAATAAAAGGCTAATATGCAAATCGACTGAACTGAAGAACGACCGGTCGCTATGATGCGCACTGACCACCAGGGGGCAGACGCTCAATGCTGGCGAGCCCAGTGGTGGTGGGAGAGCTCCTGGACTACAAGAAGGCACAGGCCAGGCTGAGGGAACACCCCCCCCCCCACCTGAGTCCACAAATCTCGTGTACCAGACCTCTAGTATGTATATGGAAACAAAACTTATTTCTATGTATATATGTGCCTCAAAAAAGAATGAAAGGAAAATATTAAGAGTTCAAGAAGTTATGTCTAGATGATGGGATTATTGAGAATGTGTTTTTTAAATATGTTTTTTATTAATTTTTTAGAGAGAGAGGAAGAGCGAGGGATAGAGAGATAGAAACATTGATGAGAAGAAACATCATTGATCAGCTGCCTTCTGCACATTCCCTACTGGGGTTCGAGCCTGCAACCCGGGCATGTGCCCTGACCAGGAATTGAATGGATGACCTCTGGTTCATGGGTCAATGTTCAACCACTGAGCACAGAATGTTTATTTTCTTTATTTAACTTTTAATATTTCTACTGTCTATACTGAACAAATACTACATGTTATTTATAGTCAGGAAACCAATTTTTTAAAAAATCAAAATTATTATATGTTAAATATATGGATAAAATTTTTATAGGTTAACTAAGTAAAGAGACAGGGAAAGAAAACAAACCTGTATTTCGTGCCTCCTCTGTGCCAGGCCACCATGCCAGCTATCTACACATGTCAACTCTGTCAGGAGTAGCAGATATAGTCTCTCATACTTATCCTTTGAGAGTAGTAAGAAGTGCTGAGTGTGGACAGGGCCAGGCCTGCCCACCCAGGGGAGGCATTGTTTCTCAACTGCTGGGAAGCCTCTCCTCCTCGCATCAAGCAGCTAGTCCACTGCCCACCATCCGGAATGTTCTCTTCCTCTTTCCCCAGCTGCAACATTCAGATGGGTCAAGGAAGGGGGCAAAGCCATGGCTCACTGAAAACTTGACTGAAGCAGCCCTAGCAGGATGGTGCATACACCAAAAGGTTATGGGTTTGATTCCTGATCAGGGTACATACCTAGGTTGCAGGTTCAATCCCTGGTCAGGGTACATATAAGAAGCAACTGATCAATGTTTCTATGTATCTATGTATCTATGTATCTATGTATCTATGTATCTATCTATCTATCTATCTATCTATCTATCTATCTATCTATCATCTATCTATCTATCACCTATCTATCATTTATCTATCTTTTCTTCCCCCTTTCTTTCATCAATAAAAATATATTCTCAGGTAAGGATTAAAAAAACAACAACACTTGACTGAAGCCCAGGCCAGCAAGGCCTTGAAATTGCTGATTATGGAAGCTAACTTTGGGTGTGAAAAGGGCTCAAGAATAGAAAAAGATTTGTCACAGTTTGATTCCTGGTCAGGGCACATGCCTGGGTATGGGCTTGATCCCCAGTAGGGTGCATGCAGGAGGCAGCTGATCAATGATTCTCTCTCATCATTGATGTTTCTATCTCTCTCTCCCTCTCCCTTCCTCTCTGAAATCAATATATATATTTAAAACGATTAGACCAATGTTGTGTCACATCTGATTGTGGAAATGGAGCCTTTGTGGGTAAACAGATTTGACCTTAGTGTAAGAAAGAACTTGGGCACTTGGGAGGTAATAAGCGTCCAGTGCTGGAATTATGCCAGGGGTACCTGCCTGTGAGGCATAGAGGAGAGTCTGCTGGGCAGGAGAATGCTCTAGAATCCAGGTGACCTGTTTCAGCTTTGAGGTTCTGTTATTCTATGTAGCCATGCCCCTCCCAGGAACAGGTTGCTGATCCCGAGCTTGGAGCACCTGTGCGGGAGGCCTTCTGAAGGTCAGGCTGACCTTTGTTGCCTCGTATATCAGGACTCCAAGGGTGGGATTTTCACTAGGCAATGAGGAGAGGGAGGGCAGGGCCTGCCTGGCCTGGCCAGGTAGATATTTGGGGAAAGGTTTTGTGGATAGCCATCGCCTCCAGCTTTCTTAGGCCCAGCCCTGGAGCTCACCTCTCAGGGCAACTCTGACAGCAACATGGAACCTTTGGTCCTGGTTCTTATCTGCCCAGTGACACATGGCAGGAAACGCCTTCAGCGAAGAGGTGGAGGACACCGAAACAAACCAACACACAAACAAAAAAACAACCAAAACAAAGACCAACCAAACTATAAACCAAAGAGGCCGCCAACAAAACGCTTACTACAACACATTTTCACAGGCTAGTTGGAGACAACACCCACACAGAAAATATAGAGGGCAGAGAAGTGTTTTGGAGTCAGAGACCTGAATTCACACCTTTGCTGTGATACTGACTAGCTTGGTAGGATTAGGCAATTACTTTATCTCTCTGAGACTCAGTTACCTAAGCTGTTAAATAGGATTAACTGTACTTATTTTGCATGATTGTTGTAAAGATTAGAGATTATATACATATGTGATTGGCAGATAGAGTCTGGCTCATAATAAACCTTAATGAATTGTAGCTATAGCCGTTTTTTTAAAAGGGAAAATTTTTTATTGATTTCAGAGAGGAAGGGAGAGGGAGAGAGAGATAGAAACATCAGTGATGAGAGAGAATCGTTGATTGGCTGCCTCCTGCATGCCCCACACTGGGGATCGAGCCTACAACCTGGACATGTGCCCTGAACTGGAATTGAACCTGTGACCTCCTGGTTCATAGGTCGACACTCAACCACTGAGCCATTCCAGTCAGGCCACTATTGCTATTTTCATTATTTTTGCTACAGGACCAATAAACTGGGAAGAACTAACTATAAGTGAACCTGGGAGACAGAGAACCTAAAAGCAGTGTGAGCTGGTCAGGGAAGGCTTTGTTCACTGACGACAACCACTAAGTGCGCGGCACTCTGCTGTGGGCTCAGGGTATCGCAAAGGATACCTGTGCTTGTGGCCCTCCCAGTGACAAAGCAGTGATATGCAATGAGCAAATAAATAAAAAGCAATTTATAATCATTCATTATGTCTTATCAAGGTGCTATACAAGACACTAACAGAGGTCCCTGATTTAGATTGGGGAGGAGTGAGAGATGACTTCTTGGAGGAAGCAGCCTTTAAGCTAAACATTAAAGAAGATTAGAGTTAGCTCTACATGGCTAAAGGGACAAGCTGATGTGCAAGGTGCTGAGAAGTGGCAAACGTTGGTGTGTTTAGCAACTGAACATGTGTGTCTGGGGCCTCGTGAGTCAGGAGGGATGAAGTGAGAAATGTCTGGGAAGGCGGGCAGTTGGCTGGATCACCTAGGCCTTGAAAACCAGGGTAAGGATTTGATATTTCATCTCAAGGGATCGGATGCCACTGGCGAGGGTTAAGCAGAGAAGTGACATGAATACGATCACTATTGGTGCTGTGAAGGGCACGGATGGGACAAGACTGCAGTTGTAGTGGTTCAGACAGGGTGAGAGGCAGAGATGGAAGAAGTAATGGATTCAAGAAGCATTTCGGATAGAACCTACACAGAGGGATGGATTAGATGTGAGGGCAGGGCAGGGGATGCCCAGGGGCTTCAGTAACCTGGTGGGAAAAGATGTCATCCATGAGATGGTCCTGAAGAGAAATCTATCAAGTGCCAAAGTACTTGTGGGGCCTGACATGTGGGCCAGGTTAGGAGAGGGAGAGCATTCCAGGAGGGAAGCAGCAGAATCCAGGTGACAAGGTGGGAATGTGCTTGCCTCACGCCATGTGGGTGGCACTGAGTGGGGTGAGTCCTGCCATGAGGAAAGGGTGGACACTGGGCCGCAGGGTGTGTGACAGGAGTGGGGAAGGAGCTGGGGTGGGGCCTGATTACTCCAGACTTCTGAAGCCACGCAGAGGTATCAGCTTTGATGTCAGAGATAATGGGAAGCTGCATGGGCTCTTAGGCCAGCAGCCAGGCAGCCATCCATCACTCAACGTGGCAGGTCTATGCCAGGGGCTGCAAAGACACGAATAAACAGCCACAAAGCTTGTGCTTCCTGGAAACATTTGCTGACAACCTACTCTGATACTAGCGTGGGCCGTTTCTAGAGAAAGCCCCTGGGCCCTCAAGACACCACCTTCTCCCCTGGTTTCTTCCGACCTCACCGGCTACCCGTCTCAGTCCCCTTTCATGGCTCTTCTGCCTCCACCAGGCATCCAGCAGGTGGAGAGCAGGAGGGCGAAGACTGTGCCTCTCTCTTCTGCCTCTGCACCCCGACCTTCAGAGAGCACATCCAGCTCTGTGGCTTTAAAAACCATCTACACGCTGCTTCCTACATTCAAACTGATTGTCCTCCCAACCTATCTTCTGAGCTCCAGCCTGCATTTTCAACTGCCCACCTGACATTTCCACTTGGATATATAAGAGGCACCTCAAATTTAAAATGTCCAAGTGCCACTAAGTGCAGGGCACTCTTCCAATCCTCTCCACCCCAAACCCCTCCACCCCAACCCATGTTTCGTGGGTGTTACCCAGCTGAGTAAGGGGTACCTCCCAGTTATCAAGGCAAAAACCTAGGAGGATCTTTGATTTCTCATTCCATATCCAATCTCTCAGCAAGTCCTGTAAATGCTACCTCCAGAAAACTCCAGAATCTGTCCATTACTACCACCCTCACCAAGCCTCTGCCATTTACTCCCAGAGTACAGCAGAAGCCTCGCCCCTCTCCCGGTTATGCTCTCGCCCCCCAGGCAATCCATTCAGAGCAACACCGGAGCTGCCTCCTGCAGGACCTGCCAGGGTAAGGTCTGACCTCATGTTCTACCACTGACTTCTTCCTCTCTTCCCCGCTCTTGCTACCCAGTCACACTGTTTTTTTCTCTTTTTCTAGAACAGACCAACCTTGTGCCATCCTGCCTGACGTCTCCTCCCTGTTGCCAGTCACTCTTTATCACAAATTTTGTTTTTATATCTTTGACACAGAAATAACTATATATTTATTTGTTGAATGTCTCATATATTTATTTGTTGAAGGTCTCCTCCAGTAAAATGTAAATTTCCAGAGAGATGGATCTTGTCTGACCTGCTCTGTGCTCTATCTCCCACTCCTGCAACAACACTAGGTGTACAGCGGGAGCTCAATAAATATTTGTTCAATGAATAAATACATGCTTTGGATGTGATTCCTGGTCTTCTTGAAATGGAAGCTATGTGACAAGCCACAGGAAGAGTTACCTAAGAATATGGTGCAGGAAATGGTAACTCTGAGCCGTGATTCACAGCTAATCTGAGAAACTCATTTTTGCTGAAGTGTTGTTGGGTGACAAAATGCTATCTAGTAATGCCAGCCTCTAATAGGGCCCTTGAAAGATAAAGGTGTGATCTATTGGGTAACCTCTGAAGGACCAAAGTAGGGGACAGATGAGGAGCTATTTGAAGATTGGCAGGTCCTTGTGGTTCCCTCCAAATTTTCCATGTAAGTAATCAAGGCCTCTTCTGTCACGATTTACACACACATCCTTCCCAATCAAAACCCTGCTCCATACATACACTCCCTATCACTATATAGTGATTCTTCTTAGCTTGCTCAGATATTTCATAAAGGTCTTAGGGAATGACCATTTAACCAGTGTTTGAGAAATTCCACAGACATTTGTAAAAATAAAGCAACTATAACTACCCTAACTGGGTAGCTCATTTGGCTAGAGTGTTGTCCAGATACGCCAAGGTTGTGGGTTTGATTCCCAGTCAGGGCACAAACAAGAAGCAACCAATGAGTGCATAAATAAGTGGAACAACATATCAATATTTCTCTCTCTCTCTCTCTCTCTCTCTCTCTCTCTCTCTCTCTCTCTCTCTCTCTCCTTCCCCCTCCTTCTCTCCCTCCCTCTCTCTCTGAAGTCAATAATAATAATTTAAAAAACTCTGACATTTCACCATAAATCTTAATAAATTATAGTACAGGCGCACAATAGAATATTATTCAGCCATTAAGGTGACAATTATGAAGTTGAAGTGTCAATCTAGAAATCATTCGTGACTATAATTTTAAGTTAAGAAAAAACCTGGGCATAGATCTGGTATAAATATGATAAACACAACTACATCGACATTATATAAGGAGAAAAAAGCTAAAAGAGAATCGTAACTGTGTTGCATTAATGGGATTATGGTGGATTTTTCCTTTATGCTTCCCCCAATTTTTTAAAGTTAGGTTTACATATATACAAATGAAAATGTAAAGATTAAATACAATGTCTCAGTGTGGCCCTGTGGCCTTTCTGCTCTTCCCTCAAGCAACTGGAACAAGACAGGAGCCATGGGCACAGCTGCACTCCTCACCATGCCAGGCGTGGGGATGACAGGGGCAGATGGGAAGAAACGATCATAAAGTCATAATAGCAACAGCAACAAGGGCCAACATTGTTCCAACTTCGTGTGCTCCAGGCTCTCTGCTAAGCATGTTATTGACTCCTCATTTCACAATCTTTTTTCCCGTGAGTGGAGAAATTGAAGTCTGAAGAGACGAAGGAACTGGTCTGAGGTCACAGGGCTGGCAAAAGGGAAAGATATGGAACCCTGGTCTGATTCTGCAACCCGTGCTTTTAACCACTCGTACAAATATTGAACCACTGTGTCTTAGGGGCTCTGCTAACTTTCAGTCTCCACTTCTATGTGCGAGTCAGGAGGCTTCTGACCTCTCTAGCATGACCAGCACGGGACACACAGCCCCCCTGCAGTGTATCGGGAACAGGCCTGGCCTACTGGACCACAGAGGTCTGCACAGGAGGTGGAATCAGGAAGGGGAAGGAGAGGAAAGCCTGCTCATTGGGGGCAGGAGGGTTGCAGGAAGGGTGGGAAGGTGTGAGCACTGGGGCAGGACTCTTGATCACTCTTCACTTGTGGCTCTGAGAGGAGTCACGGGCAGAGAAGTCACTGGCGCTTCCATGGGGCAATCTGTCTGGTCCAGGGGTGGGTGGTGTCCTCGGACGATTGGTCAACCTCCAGCAGCCCTCAGCCACCTTGTGTGGTAAACACCAGGTTGACAGCCACAACTATGAAGTGGGACCTACTGGAGCCAGGCAAGTTGAGCCTATGGTCAAGGCCCAGTAAGGTTCCACCAAGCCAAAGTCCAGATAGAGGACGAGGCAGAGGCAGAGGCTCAATAGCAGGCGAAGGGACCATGTGCTCCTTGTGAGAAGGGAGACTAGGGCCCTGCCGAGCTCAGCCTGGCACGGTCACCGAGACCATGGCAACTGGAGGAGCACAGCACACTGCCCCCTCCTCCATGGCTGGGAGCCTGCAGGAAGCTCACATGCTCACAGAGAAGAGCTTGGGGAGGCAGATGTGGATCCATGACAATTACCTAAAGACACTGTTCACTACATTTACCAGATCAGATTGAACTTCTCTGAGGTTTTCTCTTCACTGACCGATAGGTGGAGGCCACAAGGAAGGCCAAATCAGTCACTTCCTCCAACTCCCTCTGCATTGCACATGATGACATTCCTGTCCCTGCCCTGCCTCTATGCTAGATTGCACAATTTGAGCATCTATTATGTCTCTGGCACTCTGCTAGGTCTTCCGCATGCAGGATCTCGTCCACTCTCCTGAGTATCCTATTACCAGAAATATCTTCAATCTCAGATCTCCTGTCAACGAGCTGTGTGACCTTAATCCCTCGAGTCTCAGTTTCTTCATCAAATGGCGTTACTAATCCCTTCCTAGCTGAGTGTCAGACGCACAGAATGCACTCATTGATTTAGTTAACAGTTTTTTGGGGCACAGAGGCGGTAAAGACAGGTAGGTGATGAGTGTGGGGGTGCAGGTAGAGTTATTCAGAGTCGGGAAAATGGGGGTAAAACATCAGGTGCCAGGAACCCTCTGCCCAGGAACGCAGACATACCTGAGAGCCCCAGGGGGCCCTGGGAAGGAGAGGTGGGAGACCAGGAGTTTCCAGGTCCTGTGCATGCTCAGACTCACTGATGTTTCTTGCCAAACTGCTGTCTTCTTCGTCCCCTTGTAGGCTCTGTGAGGCACACACACCAGCCCTCAGGCCAGGATGGCTTTTCAGGGCCTGGAGAGTCAACCCAGCCATGTCCACCTCTCTGGGGCTCTGGAAAAGGCTGTGTGGAGCTGGGGTGGTTCTTACCAGCGAGGTGTCCAAACATTCCCAGGAAATTTCAAGGGAGTTTTGCAAAAGAGCGAAGAAAGCAATGCAATCGGATTCCTGCTGAGGTAAATGTCCTGATGAATTATTCAGTAGGTGAAGGGAGTCAGGATCAGCTAAAGGAGTCACAGCTCTGTGACTGCTTCAAACAACCTGAGCTTATGCTGGTGGAGAGGACTTTCTTGTGCTGCATGAAAAGTAAGCAGAGAGTGAGAATTACGCTCACATAGGGCAGCGCTTGGTCAGGGGAGGCCTGTATTTCCTGGCTGAGATCCAGGCCCAGAGATAACTTCTTACTGCTCAGAAGCTATTTTTAAAGTTGCGAAACTCAATATGTCAGTGGGGAGGAGTGAGGGAGGGAGGGCTGGGGGGAGCGGGTGCGCAGGGGGAGGGAGGAGAGTGGCCCAGGCGCCAGGGCTCTGAGGGAGACGCACTTTCCTGGGAAGGTGAAGCCACGTGCCCACTCTTGGCTGACACTCCCAGATCTCCCCTTTGAGCTCCAAAAAGAAATGCCTGGCCCGGTGCTCGGGGCTGATGGTGGGCCCATGGCCAGGAGAGACCTGAATAACTTACACTGCCTCTCATTTCAACCCTTTCTTTGGTTTAATTGGTGCCGTGTCTGGCTGCTGAAGGGATGTGTGTGTCTGACAAAGTTAATTTGTCTATCAAGAACCCCAGGAACTGTTTTTCCTTGAATAAAAGACATCAAACTTGATTTTTTTCAATCCCAGCAACAACACAGAGCGGGTAACTATTAAGGAACCAGCTCTGGATAGTTGACCTCTCCAAATCAGTTTTAAATGCGATAGAGAAGCCGTATAGCCTCAGAGGCCAACCCCAGAACACTGCCACCCAGAGCCTGAGCCACAAACTGACTCTTTGCTAAACACAAAATAAGGCAGTCTGGGAAACAAATACGACCTGCTTTAAAATAAGGACTGTGTTGCCGAAACCAGTTTGGCTCAGTGGATAGAGCGTCGGCCTGTGGACTGAGAGGTCCCAGGTTCGATTCCGGTCAAGGGCATGTACCTGGGTTGCGGGCATATCCCCAGTAGGATATGGGCAGGAGGCAGCTGATCGATGATTCTCTCTCATCGATGTTTCTAACTCTCTATCTCTCTCCCTTCCTCTCTGTAAAAAATCAATAAAATATAAATAAATAAATAAATAAAAAATAAAATAAGGACTGTGGTTTACAACACAGAGGAACAATGTATCGCAGGGAAACTCAACACTCTCCTGAATACCTGGCAGGACTAAAGGCGAGCCAGACTGAAGAATAGAAGAACCGAAGGACCTTCACTACTGCAAATTTTTTTTTCTTTTTTCACCTTTTAACTAAGAAACCAATTTTTTTCTTTTTTTCTTTCTTTTTTTTCTTTTTTTTCCCTTCTTTTTCCATCACCTGATTTTACCCTTTTAATTACTACCTTCTTATTTTTAACCAGTATTATTACTGCTACCATTTTACCACTTTTTAAAGTGCCATTTTATTTTTTCTTTATTTTATTTTGGGATTAGTGTCCTCCATTCTATTTTCATCGTTATATTATTAGTTGTTTCTAGTCTGCATCCATCTCCAGGGAGCTGTTGCTGGAATTTGTTGGGATTAGTGGCAGTTCTATAGGAGTATTCTCCTCATATAAAAAGTCTCTTCCCCTCTTCCACTTCATTCTCTCTTTTCGCTCTTTTTTTTCTTTTCTTTTCTTTTCTTTTCTTTTCTTTTCTCGCTTTTATTTTCCCCAATTTCATTTTTGCACTCCTTTTTTTGGTCCCTACTTTTCTTTTCTTTTTTCTCTTTTATCTTTTTCTCTTCCTTCTTCCTTATCCCCTAATTCTCTTAATTCGGGTGGTCACCTTTATTTGGGGTTATTAATATCGTGAATATATTTGTGTTTAGTGCCTGGTACGTGGTGCCTTGTTGTGTTGTATTTTGTGCCTTTAAATCAACGCAGCAGATCCAAGCAACAGCAGCCTCCTGAGCACCACACCCTCTGCTGAGGAACAGCAGCTGTACGTGAAGCCTCCCCCCACCAGCCAGAAGAGCCACCACAGCTGTGAACAGCACCCACCAGAGGAGCTGCTGCCAACTGAGGAGCAGCTGCTACTGCAACCGCCCGAAGAACAACCACAGACCAAGGAGTCATTGCCACCCAGGGAGCAGCCACTGAACGACTCAACGTCTAGATATGTCAGTGAGATCAAACATGGGTAGACAAAGAAACCCCCAAAAGAAAGAGAAGGAGGACTCTCCAGAAAAGCACCTAAGTAATACAGAGGCATGCAACATGACAGAAAAAGAACTCAGAATAAGGGTCCTAGAGTGCATAAACCGGATGGAGGAAAAAATCAACAACTTCTACAACAAGCAAGAAGAAACAGATGAAAAAGTCAACTACCTATGCAAGAAGCAAGAAGAAACAGATGAAAAAATCAATAACATATGGAAGAAGCTAGAAGAAACAGATGAAAAAATCAACAACTTAAGTAAGACCCAAGAAGAAATGAAGAGTGATACAGCTGCAATAAAAAACACCATTGAAAGTATCAACAGTAGACTAGGAGAAGCGGAGGACCGAATTAGTGAATTAGAAGACAAGGAAGCAAAACACACCAAAATGTACTGCAATTGGAGAAAAAAATTAAAAGACAGGAGGAGAGCCTAAGGGAGCTTTGGGACAACATGAAACGAAACAACATACGAATAATATGGGTACCAGAACAACAGAAAGATGAACAAGGATTAGAAAACCTATTCGAAAAAATAATATCAGAAAACTTCCCTGAGGTGGGGAAGAAAAAAGTCACACAAGCCCAGAGAGTCCCAAACAAGGTGAACCCAAAAAGACCCACACCAAGACACATCATAATTACCATGGCAAATGTTCAGGACAAAGAGAGAATCTTACAGGTTGCAAGAGAGAGATGGAAAGTTACATACAAGGGATCTCCCATTAGATTATCAAATGATTTCTCAACAGAAACATATCAGGCCAGAAAAGAATGGACGGAAATTTACAAAGTGATGCAAAGCAAAGGACTGAATCCAAGAATACTCTATCCAGCAAGGTTATCATTCAAACTTGAAGGGGAAATAAGAAGCTTCACAGACAAAAAAAGGCTAAGGGAGTTTATCACCACCAAGCCAGCATTGCAAGGAATGCTAAAGGGACTGGTATAAAAAGAAGAAATAAAAAGCTCAGAAAGAAAATAGCCACACACAAAAAGAAATGGCTACAAACAAGTACCTTTCAATAATAACTTTAAACGTAAACGGACTAAATGCTCCAAACAAAAGCCATCGAGTGGCTGAATGGATAAAAAAACATGGCCCATACATCTGCTGTCTACAAGAAACCCACCTCATTAGAAGGGACTCACACAGACTGAAAGTGAAAGGATGGAAAAATATCTTTCAGGCAAATGGAAAGGAAAAGAAAGCTGGGGTAGCAATACTTATATCGGACAAAATAGACCTCAAAGTGAAGGCCATAACAAGAGATAAGGAAGGCCACTTCATAATACTAAAGGGATCAATACAACAAGAAGATATAACCCTGGTAAACATATATGCACCCAATGCAGGAGCACCCAAATTCATAAAAAAAACTCCTGGAAGATATCAAAGGAGAGATCGACAACAATACAATCATAGTAGGGGACTTTAATACACCACTGACAGCACTGGATAAGTCCTCTAGACAAACAATCAGCAAAGATACAGCAATCCTAAATGACTCACTAGATCAGATGGACTTAATAGACATCCTCAGAACACTTCACCCCAAAGCCAGGGAATATACATTCTACTCATGTGCTCATAAGACATATTCAAAAATAGACCATATATTGGGTCACAAGCAAAGTATCCCCAAATTCAAGAAGATTGAAATCATAAAAAGCATCTTCGCAGACCACGATGGCATAATATTAGAAATAAACTACAATAAAAACAACCCAAAATACTCAAACACCTGGAAGCTGAATAGCATGCTATTAAATATTGATTGGGTTACCAATGAGATCAAAGAAGAAATTAAAAACATCCTGGAAACTAATGACAATGAAAACCCAACAATCCAAAACCTATGGGACACAATGAAAGCAGTCCTGAGAGGGAAGTTTATAGCTCTACAGGCCTATCTCAAAAAACAAGAAAAAATGGTAGTAAATCATCTAACTCTACAACTCAAAGAATTAGAAAGAGAGCAACAAGAAAACCCCAGAGTGAGCAGAAGGAAGGAGATAATAAAGATTAGAGCAGAAATAAATGACATAGAGACCAAAAAAAACAATACAGAAAATCAATGAAACCAAGAGCTGGTTCTTTGAAAGGATAAACAAGATTGACAAACCTCTAGCCAGACTCACCAAGAAGCAAAGAGAGAGGACCCAAATAAACAAAATCAGAAACGATAGAGGCGAAATAACAACAGACCCCACAGAAATACAAATGATTGTTAATAAATACTATGGACAGCTCTACTCCAACAAACTAGACAACCTGGAGGAAATGGACAAATTCCTAGAAAAATACAACATTCCAAAACTCAATCAGGAAGAATCAAAAATCTCAATAGGCCAATAACTATGGAAGAAATTGAAGCAGTCATCAAAAAGCTTCCATCAAACAAAAGCTCAGGACCAGACGGCTTCACAGGGGAGTTTTACCAAACATTCAAGGAAGAACTAAAACCTATCCTCCTCAGAATACTACAAAAAATTCAAGAGGAAGGAACACTTCTAAGCTCATTCTATGAAGCCAGCATCACCCTAATACCAAAACCAGGTAAAGACAACACAATGAAAGAGAATTACAGGCCAATATCCCTCATGAACATAGATGCCAAAATCCTCAACAAAATCTTAGCAAATTGGATCCAGCAGTACATCAGAAAGATCATACACCATGACCAAGTAGGATTTATCCCAGGAATGCAAGGATGGTACAATATCCGCAAATCAATAAACGTGATACATCACATAAACAAATTGAAAGAAAAAAACCACATGGTCATATCAATTGATGCAGAAAAAGCATTTTACAAAATTCAACACCCATTTTTGATAAAAACTCTCAGTAAGGTGGGAGTAGAAGGATCATACCTCAACATAATAAAAGCCATATATGACAGGCCCACAGCCAACATCATACTCAATGGACAAAAACTAACACCATTTCCCCTAAGAACAGGAACAAGACAGGGATGCCCCTCTCACCACTCCTGTTCAACATAGTACTGGAAGTGTTAGCCATTGCAATTCGGCAAGAAGAAGAAATAAAAGGCATCCAAATTGGAAAAGAGGAAGTAAAACTGTCCTTATTTGCAGACGACATGATATTATACATACAAAACCCTAGAGACTCCATCAAAAAGCTACTAGACTTAATACATGAATTTGGCAATGTAGCAGGATACAAAATTAACCCCAAGAAATCTGAGGCATTTCCATACACCAATAGTGAACTTTCAGAAAGAGAGATTATAAAAACAATCCCGTTTACCATCGCACCAAAAAAATTAAGCTACCTAGGAATAAACTTAACTAAAGAGGTAAAAGACCTCTACTCAGAAAACTACAGGACGTTGAAAAAAGATATAGAGGAAGACATAAACAGATGGAAGAACATACCGTGTTCATGGATTGGTAGAATCAACATCATTAAAATGTCCATACTACCCAAAGCAATCTATAAATTCAACGCACTTCCCATTAAAATACCAACGGCATACTTCAGAGATCTAGAACGAACTCTCCAAAAATTCATCTGGAATAAAAAAAGACCCCGAATAGCTGCAGCAATCCTGAAAAAGAACAAAGTAGGTGGGATCTCAATACCAGATATCAAGATGTATTACAAAGCCACTGTTCTCAAAACTGCCTGGTACTGGCACAAGAATAGGCATATAGATCAATGGAATAGAATAGAGAGCCCAGAAATCAGCCCGAACCAATATGCTCAATTAATATTTGACAAAGGAGGCAAGAACATACAATGGAGCCAAGATAGTCTCTTCAATAAATGGTGTTGGGAAAATTGGACAGATATATGCAAGAAAATGAAACTAGACCACCAACTTACACCATACACAAAAATAAACTCAAAATGGATAAAGGACTTAAATGTACGACAGGAAACCATAAAAATTCTAGAAGAATCCAAAGGCAACAAAATCTCAGACATATGCCGAAGCAATTTCTTCACTGATACCGCTCCTAGGGCACTTGAAACTAAAGAGAAAATGAACAAATGGGACTACATCAAAATAAAAAGCTTCTGCACAGCAAAAGAAACCATCAACAAAACAACGAGAAAACCCACTGTGTGGGAAAACATATTTGCCAATGTCATATCTGATAAGGGCCTAATCTCCAAAATTTATAGGGAACTCATACAACTTAACAAAAGGAAGATAAACAATCCAATCAAAAAATGGGCAAAGGACCTAAATAGACACCTTTCAAAAGAGGACATTCAGAAAGCCAAGAGACATATGAAAACATGCTCAAAGTCACTAATCATCCGAGAGATGCAAATCAAAACAACAATGAGGTACCATCTCACACCTGTCAGACTGGCTATCATCAACAAATCAACAAACGACAAGTGCTGGAGAGGATGTGGAGAAAAAGGAACACTTGTGCACTGCTGGTGGGAATGCAGACTGGTGCAGCCACTATGGAAGACAGTATGGAGTTTCCTCAAAAAACTGAAAATGGAACTCCCATTTGACCCTGTGATCCCTCTTCTAGGAATATATCCCAAGAAACCAGAAACACCAATCAGAAAGGATATATGCACCCCTATGTTCATAGCAGCACAATTCACCATAGCTAAGATCTGGAAACAGCCTAAGTGCCCATCAGTAGATGAATGGATTAGAAAACTGTGGTACATCTACACGATGGAATACTATGCTGCTCTAAAAAGGAAGGAACTCTTACCATTTGCAACGGCATGGATGGAACTGGAGGGCATTATGCTAAGTGAAATAAGCCAGTCAATGAAGGAAAAATACCACATGATCTCACTCATTCATGGATAATAGAGACCATTATAAGCTTTTGAACAATAATAGATACAGAGGCAGAGCTGCCTCAAACAGATTGTCAAACTGCAGCGGGAAGGCCGGGGAGGGTTGGGGGACAGGAGGTAGGGGGGTAAGAGATCAACCAAAGGACTTGTATGCATGCATATAAGCATAACCAATGGACATAAGACACTGGGGGATAGGGGAGTCTAGGGGACTGTCTAGGGCGGGGGGGGTGGGGGGGGGAAATGGACACATATGTAATACCCTTTGTATTACTTTAAGCAATAAAAAAAAAAAGACATCAAACTTGTTACTAAATTGTTTTAGTTTTGTCATTTGCGGCATCACAGTTTGATGTTAAAGACAAAAATACAAAACTAAAAACAAACTCTCTCTGTGTAAGGGTTTGCACACTTTCGGTCTTCCCACGTGTCAGCTGAGTGACCCAGCATCCTCCCTTGGGGACACCCTATCTCCCCCACTTCAGGACGGTCTTTCCTGAGGCTGTGATGTTCCAGTGGTGCCGATCTCTGGCCGACACAGCCAGGCCCCGCAGTCTGCCTGACGGGAGGCGTGTGTTTGGGTGGAAGATGTGTGTAAAGTGTCTTTTTCCTGTTTGTGCTGAGGGGCAGCAGGAACCCCCTCCCGCTTATTCCACGTTGGCCTAAGGCAGTGGTTCTCAACCTTGGCTGCACATTAGAATCCCCTGGGAATCTTTTTAAAATCCTGATTTCTGGGCCTCATCCTCCGGAAATTCTGTTTCTTTATTACTAATGTTGTGGCCCCACCCCATAACAAAGAAACAGAATTTCCGGAGGATGAGGCCCAGAAATCAGGATTTTAAAAAGATTCCCAGGGGATTCTAATGTGCAGCCAAGGTTGAGAACCACTGGCCTAAAAATTCTTTCAAGCTGAAGGCAATCGGGAAGAAGCAGCTACGAGAAGATGACCTCCCCCTGCTTGCTTAAAAGCATGGCATATATTTACAAAGGTGTCCCTCCTCCCCTCGACACCAGGAAGGACAGAAGGTAATCCCTGGAGACAGCCCAGACCCTCATCAGCCCAGCGAGGCACCAGAGGACCCCCACACCGCGCTCGGTAACTAGCCCGCATCTCCCGCCAGCCCCCAGGTGTGCCCCTTCCTACATTTGCTGCCCCAGAGACTCCGGGGGCTTTTCCTTGGTCTCGTCACTTGTCTAGAAATGCACTGCCTTTGCTAAGATGCTATGTAAACCCAGGTCCAAACCCAGGTACTCATCTCCAAGTGCTCCCCTGCTGACATGCTGGGTGCACAGGTTAATGACGGTCTGTTTGTTTCTTCTTAATCTGTCTTTTCTGTCCTTCTAATTTACATGACCCCAGGCAGAGAACCTAGTAAATCCCTCGAGGAGATGAGGGACAGGACATCCTTGGTGACCATGGTGACCGTTCCCTCTTCTCCAAGCCCCGCATTTGGAAGGACTCAGCCCTGGTCCATGCCTGCTTCTTACGTCAGGCTTGTGCCTCACTCTCGGGAAAAAGTGCCTAAACATCTCTTCTTAGAGAAGGAAGATGAAGCAATTTTCAAGCAACAAAAGCCCACTCCATTTTGCTCAAAAAAAGGAGGGGGGGGGCTTTATCCAAAGGAGCTGGTTTATCTTCAGCCGTGGATACAGGGAGGTAATAATCAATTAGAATATCTCCTTACAGGTCCATGGAAAAAGGCTTGGGTGACACCAGGAAAGCCAGGAAAGGTTGGTGCTCCTCCAGCCGTCCCTGGCCCCAGCCTGGTTGGAGCAAAGCCGCTCGGGAGTCGGGGTGGGCTCCCGGGGCGGGCGTGTTCCCAGGCTGCAGAGCACACTGCTGGCAAGTTACTCAACCTTTCTGAGCATCCTGAGTGCTGGCTTCTTCATTTGTAAATCAGGGGTAATAAAGATGATGCCAGCCTCCCACGGGTGTGAGAATTCACGCCTGGCAGATAGTTGTTTGTAACCAGCGTTAACCCTTTTCTGTGCAATACCCCACTACAGAAAGTGTGGCTTCAATAACCCACCCTGCTACCAGAATGGATGTATATGAATATTATAGATCTATTGCAACTTCCAAAATTATCTCAATATTCCAATAACTTAAAAAAATTATATGTAAAGCCCCAATAAATTTAATTTAAAAAATGATAGTATAGCCTTTTTTCCCCCTTATCCCATGAAGGGAAGGGTGACCATTTTCCTAACTTTCTTTTAAGAACCAGCTTTAAAGGTGGCGCACTTGGCATCACTTCCCCACACCTGCCCTCTCCCATGCACCTGGGAGTTCATCACAGAGCAGGAAATGACAGGATTTGACTTGAGTTAAAAAGGTCCTCATTCCAGGGCCAGGATGCAGAAATAGGGAGAGAAGAGTAGCTCAGGGTCAGCCTGTGGCCAAAGCTGCAAAGTAAAAACCCATTTGGACCCTGGCACCGGGACCCAGGAAAGTGGCTGTGGGCTGGTGCAAACATCAGGAGCTGAGGGGCCCAGGGTGGGCGAAGCTGGGAAAACGACTCCAGGAAGTGGCTACTCCGGTGAATGCTCCGCAAAGCCCTCTCAGCTTCCTCCCTGAGATGGGGCCACAGGCAAACCAGGCAGCAGATGCTGGCAGGGCCCTGATCAGCAATGAGGACCATCCCAGAGTGGCAGGAGCTTCCGTATATCTTTTTTTAATTCTTTATTGTTGAAAGTATCACATATGTCCCCCTTTTCCTTGATTGTCCTCTTCCAGCCTGCCCCCACCCCCCAGCCAGGCCTTCACCCCCCTATTGTTTGTGTCCATTGGTTATGATTATATGCATATAAATTCTTTGGTTGATCTCTTACTCCCCCTCCCCTGCCTTCCCTCTGAGGTTTGACAGTCTGTTCGATGCATCTCTGTCTCTGGATCTATTTTTGTTCATCAGTTTATGTTGTTCATTATATTCCACAAATGAGTGAGATCATGTGATACTTATCCTTCTCTGACTGGCTTATTTCACTTAGCATAATGCTCTCCAGTTCCATCCATGCTGTTGCAAATGGTAAGAATTCCTTCGTTTTTACAGCAGTGTAGTATTCCATTGTGTAGATGTACCACAGTTTTTTAATCCATTCATCTGCTGATGGGCATTTAGGCTGTTTCCAAATCTTAGCTATGGTAAACTGTGCTGCTATGAACATCGGGATGCATATGTCCTTTCTGATGGGTGTTTCTGATTTCTTGGGTTTTCATCATCAGTGCTGCTGGGGCTGGGAGCTAACATTGCATGTGCCTCAACAGTGACACCCTGTGGCAACTAGGACAAAAACAGCCAAAAAGTCTGCTGAGACTCTTGGCTGAAAGGAGGTTGTTCAGTTTCCTCCCCTCAGGAGTTTCATGGCCTGGACCCACCCTCTTTGGACGCCGGGGTGGGGTGGGATGGGGGTGTGGTGTGTGGTTTCCATTGACAGGAGAAATACAAGGTGGAATGACATTTCTAAGTCGACTGGTTGGAGGTTTGAAGTCAATTAGATTGATAACTAAAAGAATGTCATCTCAATGTGAACCCCCAGCTGGGAGAATAATTATAAGCTGTTACCTTGAGGGCAAACCATCACCCCTGACGAAGAGGAAGATCATGTAAAACAGGGGGGCAGCTTCCCGTCCAGGATGAGAGGGACTCAGGATGCGCACACTTTCTCAGAGGAGAATGCCCCTCCTCTTCCTGCTGCCTCCTTCAGGGAGTGGCCCTGCCACCCGCCCACCTGCTCAGTGGATTGGGTAGTCAGGGCTCTTTCAGAAACAGCCATTTGTTGCCTCATCGAGCTTAGAAGGACGCTGGGTTACGTCACCAAATTGAGAAGGTCCTGGGAAGCTGAGGAAGGACAGAGCCCGGGATTTGAAGCAGGAACACTCTTTCCTCTTGCTCTCATCTCCTGTTCCTCAGCATCTCGTAGCTCTGATCTCATTCTCTCCTAAGGCAGACTTTCCCCTTCCGCCTTCAGGGACATAGCCATTGGCAGCCCAGGCTTAGCAAGCCCCACATCGAGGGGCAAGTTTTACTTTTTACCAGGCACCTTTACCCCAGGGAAGGGCTCTGCTCAGTTAGCTTGAGTTCACTGTCCCCTGGGTCAAAGAGATGACAGTTGTAATAGACTAGCCCTGGTCACACCCTCTCACCTGAGGCCACTGGGCAGGGATTGTTGACAAAAGAGCATGGGAAGGCGGGCACGAATGGAGGGCTACTGCAGTCTACTATGCAGATGCTGGCATCCCAGCATTTTTTTTAAAATCCTCACCAGAGGATATTTTTTTCCACTGATTTCTAGAGAGAGTGGAAGGGAGTGGGGGTGGGGGTGGGGGCAGAGAAACATCAGCATGAGAGAGACTCATCGATTGGTTGCCTCCTGCACATGCCCCACAATGGGAAACCTGCAACTGAGGCATGTGCCCTGGACCAGGAATTGAACCCAAAACCCTTAGGTCTGCAGGCCAACACTGACCACTGAGCAACCGGCCAGGTCCCCCTTTTTTAAAATAAACTCTTCATTGAAGCTTAATGTACTTACAGAAAAGTGCAGGAATCACTGTGTGCAGGTCAAGGAATTTTCACTACTGAACACACCTACAGACCAGCACCCTGATCAAGAGACAGAACGTTATGACCAGAATCCTGGGAACCCTCCTTATGCGTCCTTCCAACCACTACTCTTCTGACCCCAAAGGCAAACACATCCTGATCTTTGTAGCATAATTCATCTGATCAACCTTGGCACTTTGCATGAATGCAGTCACTCAGCATTGTTTTTTTATGTCAGGCTTCATACACTCAACATTACTTTATGAAATCCATCCATATTGTTTTGTGTAGACACTGTGTTCCTTTTCATAGCTGCATAGTATTCCATTGCATGAATACACCAAGGCTTATTTATGCATTTTGTTGCTGATGGACATCCTAGCCAGAAAGAGGGAAGTTCCAAGTACTATTGGATTGTGATACTAATTCAGTGAGAGGCTTTACCCCGGCATTTGTCTTTGAATTTTGCTTTCAGTTATGTTCTTCTTTGAATATACATAACTAGAGGCCCAGTGCACGAATTTGTGCACAGGTGGGGTCCGGCCGGCCTGCCCCTATGGGGGCCCATTGGGCCAGACCAGCTGGGGGGGAGGGTATGCAGGCTGTTGGGGGGAGGTGGCGATTGGGGCCCAATCAGGCCGGTTGGCTGCCACAATGCATGTCATAGCCACTGGTCATTCTGGTCACTGGGCTTTTATATATATAGAGGCCTGGTGCACAAAAATTTGTGCAGTGGGGGGGGGGGGGCGGGTCCCTCAGCCCGGCCTGTGCCCTCTCGCAGTCTGGGACCCCTCGGGGGATGACCACCTGCTGGCTTAGGCCTGCTCCCCGGGGGATTGGGCCTAAGCTGGCAATCAGACATCCCTCTGGCAACCCAGCAGCCCTCGGGGAATGTCCACTTGCCAGCGGGGAGCAGACCTAAGCTGCAGTCGGACATCCTTAGTGCTGCTGAGGAGGCAGGAGAGGCTCCCACCACCACCGCTGTACTGGCAGCCATCAGCCTGGCTTGTGGCTGAGCAGAGTTCCCCCATGTGGGAGTGCACTGACCACCAGAGGGCAGCTCCTGCATTGAGCATCTGCCCCCTGGTGGTCAGTGTGTGTCATAGTGACCAGTCTTTCCCAGTCTTTCTGCTGTTAGGGTCAGTTTGCATATTACCCTTTTACTATATAGGATAGAGGCCTGGTGCACGGGTGGGGGCCGGCTGATTTGCCCTGAAGGGTGTCCCGGATCAGGGTGGGGGTCCCGCTTGGGTGCCTGGTCAGCCTGGTTGAGGGGGTGAGGGCTGTTTTCAGGCCGACTGAAGCTCCCAACTGCTCCTTTTTTTCTTTTTTTTTTATTCTGGGCCAGCTTTAGCTCTGGCTCCAGCTCTGAGGCTCCAGCTCTGAGGCTCCAGCTCTGAGGCCTCTGGTTTGTTTTGGTTCTATAATCGAAACAATGTATAACTCCAGCTCTGAGATCCTGGGCTCGCTGAAAGCAGGTTTCTGGGGTTTTGTTTAGCTTCTATATTTGTTACAATGTTTCTTAAACTGCAAGCTCAGAGGCCGGCAAGGCAGGCGGGGAATGTTGGAGTCCTCCGCCACTGAAGCAAGCAAGCCTCATGTTAGTTTCAAGCTGCCTGGCTGCCGGCCGCCATCTTGGCTGACAGTTAATTTGCATATCTCGCTGATTAGCCAACGGGAAGGGTAGCGGTCGTATGCCAATTACCATGTTTCTCTTTTATTAGATAGGATTATATGTAAACTAAGGCCTGGTGTACAAAAATTTGTGCACTCGGGGGGGAGGAGGGGTCCCTCAGCCCGGCCTGTGCCCTCTCGCAGTCTGGGACCCCTCGGGAGATAACGACCTGCTGGCTTAGCCCTGCTCCCGGGTGGCAGAGAGCAGGCCCAATCCCTAGGTGTAGCCCCTGGTCGGGCTCAGAGCAGGGCCGATTGGGGAGTTGGGGCGCCGCCTCCTGTCATACAGAGCAGGACGGATGGGAGGTTGCGATGCCACCCTCAGTCACGCTCAGGGTAGGGCTGATTGGGGGGTTGGGGCACCGCCCCCTGTCATACTCAAGGCAGGGTCGATGGGGAGGTTGCGGCGCCACCCCCTGTCACCCACAGGGCAGGGCCAATCAGGGGGTTGGGGCACCGCCACTCTCACACTCAGGGCAGGGCCGATGGGGAGGTTATGGCTCTACCCCGTCACACACAGAGCCGCAGGGCGATCATGGGGTTGGGGAGTTCCCCCTATCAGGCACAGAGCAGGGCTGATCAGGGGGTTGGGGCGCCTTCCCCTGTCACGAACAGAGCAGGGCGGATAGGGAGGTTGTGGCCCCGCCCCCTGTCACACACAGAGCCGCAGGGCGATCAGGGGGTTTGGGCGCTGCCCCCTGTCATGCTGATCCCGGTGCCAGGAGGCCTCTCGGCTTCGCTGATCCTGGTGCTGGGGGGCATATTACCCTTTTACTGTATAGGATAGAGGCCTGGTGCACGGTTGGGGGCCAGCTGGTTTGCCCTGAAGGGTGTCCTGGATCAGGGTGGGGGTCCCCACTGGGGTGCCTGGCCAGCCTGGGTGAGGGGATGATGGCTGTTTGCAGCTGGTCACACACCCTTCAGGGTGGGAGTCCCCACTGGGGTGCCTGGCCAGTCTGGGTGAGGGGCTGAGGGCTGTTTTCAGGCTGGTGAGTGACTGAAGCTCCCAACCACTCCTTTTTTTCTTTTTTTTTTATTCTGGGCCAGCTTTAGCTTTGAGGCTTGACTCCAGCTCTTAGGCCTCCACTGCTGGAAGCAGGTTTCTGGCCTTTGTTTACCTTCTGTATTTGAAACAATGTTGCGATCCTTCTGGCTGAAGCCCGGGGGACTAAAGCAGGTTTCTGGGGTTTTGTTTAGCTTCTATATTTGTAACATAGTTGCTTAGAGTTGCAGCTCAGAGGCCTGCAGCGGCAGGTGGGGAACGTTGGAGTCCTCCGTCACTGAAGCAAGCAAGCCTCATGTTCACTTTAAGCTGCCTGGCTGCCGGCCGCCATCTTGGCTGGCAGTTAATTTGCATATTGCCCTGATTAGCCAATGGGAAGGGTAGTGGCCGTATGCTAATTACCATGTTTCTCTTTTATTAGATAGGATGGTGGTTAATAGTTAACATTTAATTATTAACCAGCATTGACCTGGTGGGGGGGGTGGGTAGGAGGTGGGAGGAGCGGGGAAGGAGGAAGGAAATGGCAGATATTTGTAATACTAACAATAAAAAATATTTTTTTAAAAAATTAAAACTTAAGGTTGCTACATGAGTTTTAAAGTATATATTGTGGAAAGGTATACCAAGTGATGAGTATGCTCTGTGCATTCTGGGACCCACACAGCACACCATTCTTCGTCCTGGCAATGGCCATGGGACAACACATCCCCCTGATGGCAATCACCTGCACTGCGACCAAGACTCCTAGAAGTTAATTGCCAGTTTTTCAAACTATTGGCAAGTGCTACAACCCAGAACACAATCTATACTCGAACCAGTTATCAAAGTCCACCAATTTAAATATTAATCTCATAACAAAAAAAACCTTCACAGAAACAACCACAATACTGTTTAACCAAATATCTGGGCATTGTGGCCCACCTAAGTTGACACATAAAATTAACCATCATAGATACTATACATCAGGTTAAGTAAATGTCCTTTTATTGCTAATTCTTAAAAAGCTTTTTATATCCTGAGTTTATGTCGAATTTTATCAAGGAATTACTTTTATATTCCTATTTGGTCTATATTCTGTTCAATAAGATGCAGAAGTTTCACAGTATAAAACTATCCTTGCATTGTTGAGATAAATACAACTTGATCAGAAAAAAGAAATGTCTGAGGTCACCCTTTGCTCACCATTCCTGATCTGCCACCACCTGCGTCGGGCAGAGAGCAGAGTGCCAGCCCTGGTGATGAAACAGCCTGTAGGGCCTTCCTGCCTCCACCACCAGCTCAGGGCCTGGCCCAGGTGGGGCCCGCAGGCTGCAGGAAGAGCCTTATGCAACCCACAGAGGCCATGGGTGGGGCCTGACAGCTGCCAGATTAGGGTGGGGCTGACAGGACCACCTAGCCCTCAGGTAGTCAGGGGACCTGGGGTAACAGAAGCTAGTCAGGGCGTGGGGGCGAGGCAGACAAACACACTCACACGCACGTTCATACACCAGGTATGGCCTTAGGCCTCAGCCTAGCCCACTTGGGGGCTGTACAGAACTCCTTGGTGTTCTCTCTGGCTTTATTGACAGTTTCCCAAGTTGAATGAGTCTTTTTTTCTGCTTGTGCCCCCTCTCATTCTTCAGAGCATAGGTACCCTGAGTCCATTAAACTGCAAGGTTGAGGGCACGGACAGCCAGGTCTGCCCAGGACTTCTGCCCTCACTTGCCAGGAAACTTACCAAACTGTGCAGTCTTCCCCCAACTCCAGACATCAGCTGCAAGTCACTTCAGACCAGCTGGTTGCAAATTCAGGGGATCCCCAGAACCACCCTTCAGTTAGGTAATTTTCTAGAACAACTCACAGAACTCATAAAGCTCTATACTTACGATTACAACTTTTTTTAAAAAAGGTGAATGGACACAAATTAAAAGCAGCCAAAGGAAGAGATGTACAGGGAGGGGTCCAGGCGGATGGAAGGGCTTCTTGTCAGATGTGGGCTTGTGTGAAGTGATTTACGGAATGTTCCAGGCAGCCAAGTGTTGGTCTGCATTGGGTGCTGTCAGGAAGCGAGGGCGATTCTGTGACTGGGCATCTCAATGATTTTCATCTCTAATTGGTAAAGAAGCAGCAATCTCTCGTGCTAAGAGGAGACGGCGAAATGCGGTCATTTTGGTGGTCTCACAGTGACCTTGTTTTTGTCTGTGCTCAGAGGGGCTTATTCTGTCTCGCTGTCACATTGCATCGGGACGCTGCCACCTGACGCCGGTGTGCTGTGGCATCGTGTTCAGCAGGAGCCAGTGCCAGGCCAGCTCCCAGCAGACTGAGTTGGGGGCTTACACTTTTATTTCTCAGGCCTGAGTTTCACTGGCAATAAAATGGGGATAATAATTCTGCTGAACCCTATGTGGGCAGCGATGAGAATTGAGGGAAATAATGTGCAATGCCTGCCATAAAATAAAACACAATAGTCATGTAAAATAATAAGAAATATATGTTTGCCTCTGTTCCTGGTTGTTGATACGGAGTTCCTAAAACTCCTGTAAAAAGGGGTTCTAGGAGCCCTAGCTGATTTGGCTCAGTGGATAGAGCGTCAGCCTGCGCCTGCCCGGGTTGTGGGCTCGATCACCAGCAGGGGGCGTGCAGGAGGCAGTCGATCAATGATTCTTATCATTGATGTTTCTATCTCTCTCTCCCTCTCCGCCTTCCTCTCTGAAATCAATAAAAATATATTAAAAAATAAATAAGTGTTTTAAAAGGGGGTTCTAGGAGATCATTTGTTCTGCTATTTCTCGTTGACCCCCCGTCCTGACAGGGAGCTCCTAAGACCTTTGTAATTTCCTGAGCGATAGGAGCATCTGATACCAAGTTCTGTGGAACTTCTTGGGTGACAGGAATATCTTTGGTTCTAATGAGACGACTCTTGGTGGGCTTCTGGCTGGGGCTGATCCCTGGAAAGAACCAAGCCATCATTAGAAGCTTGAACTTTCACCCCCATTGCCTATTCTCTGTACAGGGGAGAGGAGCTGGAGCTGGAGTTAATCATCGGTCATGTGTATGTGATGATGACGCCTCCATAACATCCCAATAGTATGCGGTTCAGCGAGCTTCCAAGTTGGTTAACACATCCACACCAGGAGGAGGATGTACCCCGACTCCACGGGGATAGAAGCTGCACTTGGGACCCTCGAGACCTCTCTGTATGTACCTCTCCACCTGGCTGCTCATCTGTATCCTATATCACACCCTTTAATAACCCGGGAAACATCAGTAAGTGTTTCTGAGTTTGAGGAGCCATTCCAGAAAATTATTGAATCCAAGGAGGGGGTGTAGAACCCCAATTTATAGCCAGTTAGTAAGAAGTACAAATAACAACTGGCAGCTTGCAATTGGCATCTGAAGTGGAGGCTGTCTTACGAGGCTGATCCCTTAACTTGTGGGATCTGATGTTAACTCGGAATTTAATTGAATTAAAGGACACCAACTGGTATCACAGAGAATTGCTCGGTGGGAGAAAAGCCCGCTCATTTGGTGACCAGGAGTGTCAGCGGTGTCCTGTGTGAGTAAAGGAGAAAGGCAGGAGTGCTTTTTCCTACTCCAGCCAGTATGAACCATCGTCACCGAAAAATCAGTGTTCCTGAATAAATGGAGAAATTACAGAATCAAAATAAAGCCAAGTACATAACAGGCAGAGGGAAGAGGACCCTGAGGGGAGGTCATCAGACGAGAACAATCCCAGAGCCAGGGTCTGTCACTATGACACCCACCTATGGGGTCAGGGAAGCCATAGTTGTGAGTTTGTGTGTGTGTGTGTGTGTGTGTGTGTGTGTATGTGTCCTTTTGAGTGTGGAAGATCATAAGGGAGCGTGGCAGTAATACCTAAAAAGGATTATACACGGTTGGGCAAAAAGAGGTTTACAGTTGTTCGTATGGAAAATAATACAATAATTAATAAATAATACAAGCCCTGGCTAATGTTGCTCAGTGGTTATAGCACCAGCCTGTGCACCAAAGGATCATGGGTTTGATTCCCGATCAAGGGCAGGTACTTGGGTTGGAGGTTCAATCCCTAGCCCCGGAGGCAGGAGGCAACAAATTGATGTGTCTCTCTCACATCGATGTTTCTCTCTCTCTCTCCCCCCCTTCCCTCCCTTTCACTCTCTCTAAAAATCAATGAAAAAAATAACCTCAGGTGAGGATTAGCAGAATACTATACTACAAGATAAACTCTGTGTTTCGGGTACTCACAGCTGTCAACCTACTTTTATCCCACCCTGTAAATCATGACCAAGTGGGATTTTCCCCAGGAGTGCACCTAAAAAGTCAATTATCCCAATCTATCACATTAATAGAATAAAATGGGGAAACTACATAATTATGTCAATAGACCCACAAAAAAGCATTTGACAAAAGTCAACTCCTTTCATGATAAAAGCACTCAACGAAGTAGGAATAGAAGGGAACTTCCTCAAGCTGCCGAAGGGCATCGAAGGAGAACCACAGCTACTGTCACACTAGTGGTTGCAGATTGAATGCTCTCCTTCCAAATTAGGCACAAACAGGGATGTCTGCCACTTCCATGCAACATTATACTGAAGGTTGTAGTAATATACTGAAGAGACAAGGAAAAGAAATAAAAGGCATTTAGATAAAAAGAAAGAAGGAAAACCATCTCTACTTGCAGGTGACATGAACTTCTTATATGTAGAAAATTCTAAGGAGTAAAAAAAACACACAACACCTATTAGCGCTAATAAACAAGTTCAGCAAGATTACAGGCTATAATATCAATATAAAAACAATAACTGTATTTCTTTATAATAGCAATGAACAACACAAACATGAAATTAAGAAAATAACTCAGTTTACACTAGCATCAAAGAAAATAAAATACTTAGGAATTTAATCAAAGAAGTTTAAGACTCTTGCACGAAAAACTACAAATATTGTTGAAGGAAATGAAAGAAGACCTACATAAATGGAAAGACATCACATGTTCGTGAATCAGAAGACTTTCAATTGTTAAAATGAGAGTACCCCCCAAATTAATCTACAGATTCAATTCAATTCCCATCAAAGTAGTAGCTGTCTTCTTTGCACAATTTGACAAGCTAATCTTAATATTCATATGGAAATTCAATAGCCAATACAATCTGGAAAACAAAGAACAAAGTTGGAGGACGTATACTGCCTGATTTCATTTTTTTTATACTTCCTGCTTTTAAAACTTACTACAAAGCTACAGTAATCAAGACACTGTGGTATCAGCATAAGGATAGGCAAATAGATCAATGACATAGAATCAGAGTCCAGAAACAACCCTCACATGTACAGCTAATTGATTTCCAACAAGGGTATCAAGACAAGTCAATGGGAGCAAGAACAGCCTTTTCAACTTAATATCCACGTGCAAGAGAGTGACGGCGAATCTGTACTTCACACCATTTACAAAAGTTAACTTAAAATGAGTCAAAGACCCAAATCTAAGACTAAAGCTAAAAAACAGGTGTAAATCTTCATGACCTCGGATTAGGTAATGGTTTCTTAAATATGACAGTAAAATCACAAGTAACCAAAGAAAATATAGCCTAGCCAGCGTGGCTCAGTGGTTGCACATCAACCTAAGAACCAGGAGGCCATGGTTTGATTCCCAGTTATGGCACATGCCCAGGTTGTAGGCTCGATCCCTAGTGTGGGGTATGCAAGAGGCAGCTGATCAATGATTCTCTCTCATTATTGATGTTTCAATCTCTCCCTCTCCCTTCCTCTTTGAAATCAATAAAAATATATTCTAAAAAACATATATATAGAAAGATTAAATTGGGCATCATCAAAATAAAAAACTGTGCTTCAAAGGACATCATCAACAAAGTAAAAAGCCTGGCCAGCGTGGCTCAGTGGTTGAGCATCGACCTATGAATCAAGAGGTCATGGTTCGATTCCCAGTCAGGGCACATGCCCAGGTTGCGGGCTCGATCCCCAGTGGGGGGCATGCAGGAGGCAGCCTATTGATGATTCTCTCTCATCATTGATGTTCCTATCTCTATCTCCCGCTCCCTTCCTCTCTGAAATCAATTTTAAAAAAAAAGTAAAAAGACAACCCACAGTCAGGGAGAATAACTGAAAATCATACATTGGATCAGGGATTTCTATGTAGAATAGAAAAAGAACTCATACAACTCAACAATAAAAAGACAAATACTCCAATTAAAGTAGGCAAAAGATTCGAATAGTCATTTCTCTAATGAAGATTGAACTGCGCTCAGCACGGCCAGTGGTGAACCTGAGGGGGGCAGTGAAGGATTAAAGAAAACAGACAAGAGAATATAGCTGGGACCAGGTGGGACACTGTTCTCAGATGGAGAGACAGTGACACAGCCTGCAAGCCAAGTCTTTATTTTATAGTCAGATCCCAGGAGGCAATGCAAGAGCATGGTCAACATGTTTACAATGTTCTCGTGAGTTTCGAATCTACTTAATTACATGCACCTGAACTCTATCAAGCTTTGTCTTGGCAGCACTTGCTGCATCTCCCGAAGCCTATATCACTCAGCCACCTGGGATCACAGGTTCGGACCATAAGGTCAAGCTTACAACCATAGCCTTTGGCTATAATTGTGCTGGGAGGGCTTTGCCCTCCAAGCTGGGACCTGCACGTGGCTTTGCCACTAAAGGATCGTGCCCTCTCATTAGCCTGAGGCTTGAACATGTCCAAATGCTGTAGCCGCTCTCCACAAAGATATATAAAAGACCAATAATATGTGAAAAGATCTGCTGCCTGCTGCATCGAGCCCATAACCCTGGCAAATGCCCTGATCGGTAATTGAACCAACAACTCTTGGGTGCATGGGACAATGCCCAACCAACTAAGGCACACCAGTCAGGGCTGAAAAGATTCCTAACATCATTAGTCATTGGAGAAATGCATAGCAGACACCACTTCATACCCATTAGGAGTATTATAGTGAAAAACACAGACAATAATAAGTATGGCAAAGATGTGGAAAAACTGGAACCCTCACTCAATGCTGACAGGAGTGTAAAATGTGGCAGCTGCTTTGGAAGACAAAGGTGTCTTGAGCAGCCTCAAGACTGTGCCCCTGGCAGCCTGGCCCCCAGGGTCTGGTGCTTCAGAACCATCTTCAGTGCCTGCAGGATGGTACCCTGGCTGTTCTGCACGTTGTAATCGCTGAGTTGCAGCAGGCGGTCAAAGTCTTCCTCCTTGTAGGTCATGCTGAACAGGGAGTAGGGTGAGGAGGCCCCAGTGAGGTCCACCCGGCCGGCCGGTAGCTCCGCAGGGCTGCGCTGGATACCTGCTCGGGGCAGGAGGGAATTAGGAGCAGCACTCAGAGGCCTCCACCGCTGGGCACAGGGGTGGGCTGCTCCCCACTGAAGGGGCTCCTTGCTCCTCTATATCTTTTGCCCAGAAATATAAATGTGGGTAGAAGGATACTATTTTGAGATATAAAGAGTTTGCTGCTCCTCACATTTCCTTGTAGCATTCACATCTTCCACTATTCAGGCAACCTCATATATCTATATCACCTTCAAGGGTAAGCTGGAAACAGCCAGAACAACAAAGTCAAGTAGGTTAGTGAATGGATTCTTAATAATGATAGAAACAAGAGGCTGAAAACCAAAGGACGTTTGCTTTGCAAGGACCAGTATTTGCTGAGAGAAGAAGAGAACTCCAAGATGTGTGCTAAGCATGTTAAGAGTGAAGCTGGAAGGTCTGGAATTATGGTGGGAGGTAGAAAACCAGGAATAATGCACAAAGGCAGGAATTTGGTTTTCCCAGCAAAAGGAGAGAAAAGTCTGACCAGCTGGTGGAAGGCAAGGATGGAAAGGAATGTGATAGGGTTTAGATTTCAGGGGTCGTGGACAGAGGCCCCGCTCACTGAGAAAGAGGCCCAGCTCACTAGAGGCCGAGTGAAACCCCAGGGGGGCTCAGGGGCCTCTGAGAGAGGGGGGCTGGGACCTCGCTTTCCTGGCGGTCTAGCCTGGGAAGCTTTTAGGAACTCCTCCAACAACTTGGTGCCTGAGCAGCAGTGGAGCAGGCTGCCGACAGTGACAATGCAGGCGGCCTCCGGATGTGGGGATTCTTGGAACTCCGCCCCACAAAGCAGGAGAGCTGGGGCCCAGGTGTAGGTAGGGGAACTTGCTAGGAAAGGGGGGGGGGCACAAGAGCATGGATGGGGTCATGACAAAGAGGACAGCAGCACAGTGACTTTGCAAACAGAGGGCACCTGCAGGGATGTGGGCATCTGCAACAGACACCAGGCCTGCCATGTCCTCCCCCTCTGCTGGCCACAGGGGCACTGCGGAGGGCCCAAGGCTGCCAGGCTGTTATGGAGGGAGGGGCTGCCTCACCTGGGGCTGAGTGGTCCTTGAAAGAGGCATTGACCAATGGGAAGTGCAGCAGGACAGGGGCCTCAGGGCAGGTGGGGTCCGAGAAGAGATGGCACTCCTTGGGCTGGCGCTGGTCCTGTGGGCTGGGCTCCACGCGGGGGAATGGTAGCCCCAGGCCTCGGCAGTACGCCTCAGTCTGCTGCAGCGTCTGGTTGGGGAGAGGGCCCAGAGAGAACCAGCTACTTCCTGGTCAGCCAGGTCTGTGCTCTAGAAACGCTAGGATGGCTCCCGCCCAGACTGCCTGCCCAGTGTCCTGACAACTGGTTCCTGTTCATGGCCCCGTGACGCTCAGAGGGAGGCAAAGGATGCCATTGATCTGCATGCTGTTTGGTTAAAATCTTTAGTTGGGGGACCCTGCACCTCCGGCCGATTTCGATTGCTCTTGCTGGGCTATTCAAGTCCCAGAGCCTAGAGGGCCTCAGGAGGGGACCTACTTCTGTGTCACGGCCCCAGCCCCCACTTGCCCAGAGTCCCAGGGAGGCTCTGGTGGGATGGATATGGACGGGCCAGGGTCTCCTCCCAGCTGTGACCAGCTGTTCTTTTGGGGCAGGCCTGGCATGCTTCCTCCCTGTCCACCTGTCCTGGGAGCCCAGCGCTCCAGCACCTCCACAGCCCTTTCCAACCAAGGACCTGGCAGGAGCATGTGGTCAGAGCCTCTCACCCCTCCCTCCTTGTGGGACACAGGTGGTGTGGGCCAGTGGCCTAGGGGCCCTGCTGCTCGCCCCAGGAGCTCAGTCCGGCTGAGCAACCAGAAGCACCTCAAAAGGCGAGGACGGGGAGTAGTCGAAGGAGAGTATGAGGTCCAGCTGGCGGCCTGGCCGGAACATAGAGGGAGAGCTGGTGTTGACGAAGTAGCCAGCATCCACCAGGCAGAGCTGGGGCTCCTGCGGGGTCAGCTGGCCAGGGGTGGAGTCTAGCTGGCTGTCTGATGGGAGAGGAGAGATCGTCAGGGACAGCCACTCTGCCACGGATCACCCACTCACAACCCCCTCCTTCATATTGCATTTGCTCCCATGTCCCCTTCTTACCTCTGGTGTCACTCCCTGAATGCACGTGACACCTGCCCTTCCCATTACCTTCTCCAGGCCACACCCCAGAATTGGATGCTATGACCCCCAAGGCCTCTGCCAGTCCCAGCCACAGTCCAGCTTCACCTTGGAGTCTAACCTTGTTGCACAAGGACACAGGGCAGTGGCCCTTACCTGCCCAGGTAGAGAACTCTTTCTGGTTGCGGTAGTCCTGGTGCAGCTGCAGGCCCTGGAGGAAGTTGGAGCTGTGCTGGCAGAGCGGCCTGCCTGTCAGGAAGCCCTTAAATGCCTGGGCCAGTGCTGTTCCGGGCTGCAGCCACAAGGCCTCCAGCCATGAGGAGGTCCTCAAGGAGGCAGGGGGCTCCTCTGGGCCCAGGGAAGCAGACATTGGTCCTGGCGATGCCTGGCCCTGCCTCCCTCTGACATCCTCCACCCCTGGCATCTGAAGGGGAGGCGACCTCATTCCAGGCTCCCCTGGCTGAATCCTTTTCCTACCCAGGCTCCTGATCCTGTCCTCGATGTGTTGCTTCCAGGCATCACCAGAGCTGGTGAGGTCATACCAGACATCCAGCAAATTCAGGGAGAAAACGTTGCTCCAGATACCTGAAGACCAAACCCCACGAAAGGTCAGCCCCCGGCCTCAGCGCCCTGCCCGCCATGGCTTGGAGGCCAGTGGTCCCCACCCCTGGGTGCAGGTGGAAAATGAGAGGAGGGGCAGGCTGCCTCCGCAGTGCTTCCCCACAGCCCCATGCGGCCCCTCGCAGGGGCGCTGCCAGACCTGAGCACAGGAGTCACACCCAGTCAAGGAGGCCTGCCACGGGCCTGGCCAGGGCCTTCAGGGTGACCTCACCTTCCAGGAAGCAGATCCGGGACTCGGGGAGCCTCCTCATCAGCTGCCCCATAAAGAACTCGGAGCCGAAGAGCTCAGACGGGACAAAGGCTCCATACTTCAGGAATCCGACCTCATAGGGGGAGAACTCAACCCACTCTGAGGGGCAGGAGGGAGAGTGCGAATGAGGGAAGAATGGGCAGGGGGAGCCCCAGCTCTGATAGGAGTCTCAGATTCTGCCCCCAGCAGGCCCCAGCCTCCTCCCGCCTGGCTGATTCCTGAGCTGACCACTACCCCACCCAGCCCCTTGACCACAGCCTCACCACCATCACCACCACCACCCCGCCCACCTCCAGGCCGGCAAACGCCACTGTCTGGCTCCTCAGCCCACCAGAACCACCACCCTTCCTGAAGGCTGGGCCATCTATGCAGGAGTTTCCTGTTTGAATTCTCTGGGGACCCACAGGGTCCAGAGCAGCTGTGGGTGTGCGCACGTGTGTGTATGTGGGAGGGTGGAGTGGGCAGGACTGAGGACTGTACCCTTGAAGTCGAAAGTCTCCAGGTCGTTCTCTTTGACATTGAGGCTCAAGTAGAGGGGCAGAGGGTTCTGGCCCTGCGTCAGTGCAGCTCTCTGTCCTGACAGCTTCTGATCCATCACCTGCATGGGGGCACAGGGCCGGAGCGAGGTTAGGAGCACCCTAGAGGGGGCAACTCCGTCAGGACAGGGTGGGTGGGGACAGGCTGCGGGGGAGGAGGCAGCTCCCCATTAGGATTTGGGTGGTATGGGCCGCTGTACGCATTCAGTTACCACTCCCGCCCCGATGTTCTGACCAGTCCCATGCGCAGGGTCACCATGTGGGCTATGCGGGTTGTGCTCTGTGCTCTCCAGAGAGTGCCACTCACAGGGACCGCAGTGTCCACAGTAACCCCGCCCGCATCCTGTGGTTCCAGGGTGGAGTGGGTGTCGACCCTGACGCACAGACACAGAGGGGCACATACACCTATGCACAGGTAATGTCTAGAAAGGACACTGGAATCCCCTCGTAGGTTGGAAGTCGAGCTGGCAGGGATATGAGGAGGGAAACTGAGGGGAGGATGGAGATGGCCTGAGTCAGGGCAGTGGCGGTGAGGTTGGAATGTTTTAGAGGTAGAGTCACTACACCTTGGCCTGGTTGGATGTGGGGCACGAGGGGCAGGTAGGGGCCTGCTGGTCGCAGCTTCAGGAGCAGGGTGAAGTCCCTGCAAGGTCTTTTCAAATGTAGAAGGTCACCCAGACTTTACAGTCCACCTTACTTAATCTGCGATTGAAGTGTGGTAGTGGTAGTGGTTAGAGCGGTGGTCCCCAACATGGGGCACTTTGATTTTTAAGGGGGGCAATTCGAGAATGAGTTATTAACAGTGAATTTTTGGCATTTCTTATGGTTCTAGGGCCTCATATACAGTATGTAAACGTATATTGTGACATATTTATGCATTTCAGTTCTCTGTTACATGTTTTGAAACTTTATTTGCTATTTTTCATATCACTTCATATTATTATTGTTTTTTTTTAACAATTTCTTAGTGATTTCTTCCTCAGTACTTCAACTGTCCTTTCGTTATTCTATTTTTCTCTTTCATGGATGCCATGTTCTTTGGAAGCTTGTTTAGACCAAGTTAATGGCCTTTTAGGCCTCCTCCGTGTGAATAGGAGTTCGCTCTTTGAATAATAAGAATTATATGTCACAGGGGGGTCATCAGGATTTTAGAGATGCTTAGGCTGGGTTAGAGGAATGATGAGAGGGAACTCCGGGTGCAGACCAGAGTAGATGGACAGCAAATAAATATTTTTCTTGAGGTCGTCAAGAAAAATGTCTTATCTGCTGTCATTGATTTTTGCCCAAAGAGACAGTGAGGGCTCATCTGCAAGGAAATTCAGACCCTAATACCTATTTTATAGGTAATTGTAAGAGTGAGGAAAAGAAGTAAGCTGGGAAATTGGTCCCATAAGGATGTTTCTTACTATAAGTAGGAATTGTATATTGAATATGTAAGCTATCTGTATTAGCAGCTGTGCACATTTAAAAGTCAGTTAAAACACACTGTAGCAATTTTACCTCAATACTAAATAAATGAATAAATAAATAGTGAAAAATGAAAAGAAGGGTGCCCCTTCAGTGTGTACATTGTAAGCTCTGCCAGCGGACAGCTGCCCTTTTAGGTTCCCCTTAATGCTGTTCCGGGTTTAGCCCCTCCCAAATGTTTTCCCAGTGTCTGCCTGCCCCTCATCGTCCCCTCGTTTATTCTTGCCTTCTGTTTCTAATTTCCTCTTCAGTAACTCTCCAGGCTCTGTGTTTGATGGCAAGGGCTATGTCTGGCCTACTGGGGAGTTCCACGGGTACAGAAAGTTCTCGTTCTATCCCTGACCAGAGATGCAAACAGGGCTCATCTCAAGCATCAGCAAGGTTAATGCCGGTGGCTGCCTGGAGCCCCACCTTTGGGGGAATCCTGCTGCCACAGGCCCTGGGCTGTCTCTGATGGAGCAGTGCAGGTACCATGACGCGTGCCCCTCTCTGAGGCTCTGAGCTGGAGGGCACCTCCTGCAGCAGCCAGGCCTAGGTGGTTCCCAAACTGCCATGCCCCTCTCTGAGGCTCTGAGCTGGAGGGCACCTCCTGCAGCAGCCAGGCCTAGGTGGTTCCCAAACTGCCATATCAGCCCTCATCCTCAGGTTTACTTAGAGTTTGGCAAATATACAGATTCCTGGGTCTATTCTGAGAATCAGCAGAAACCACTTAGGAATTTGCCTTTTAAAAATCTCCCCCAGGTGATTCTGAGGATCAGCCAGGTAAATGTGTGTCCCAGGACGCTTGCCCAGCCCATCCAGCAAGGAGACCCCTCCCACCTGTGTGAACTTCCTCTTCCCGTCAGCCCTCAGTCATTGGATGAGAGCACCCATGTGTCAGCCACAGCCTCTCCCCCACTTCCTGGGTGACACCCAATATGACTTGAGTTTTAGGGAATCCACAGGAAAAAACCCCCATATGGCTTAAGCCGCAAGCACTGATGATCTGTCTTATCTGCAAGTCAGTCCTGCAGGTGTGAGTGTGTGTGTGCTGAGAAAGGAGGGGGCTTGATTAATACCTGCGTTTTCCATTCTCAAAGTCTTTTTAGTTAGGAGTCCTGTTGGCCTGGTTATGCCACCTATGATGAGGGGAGATGTGTCCTTTTACTAAGACGCACAATTTCTGCTCCGAGGAAAGGCTTGGAAAAGGATCAGCACACCCCCCATCGACTGAAACAGGATTCCTTTTCCTGGAATAGCTCGCCAGTAAGTCACGGCGGGCCTCTGGGCCTCTAGCCCCCTACTTCCGAACTGAGGATCCCTAACCCAGCAGAATGCCACTCTGAGGCTGGGGGGCCCACCCGCAGTGAGGGCGCTGGGTGCAGGGTTGGTGACATGGTGACGTGCTCGGGATATACAGGGCGGGGCTAATGAGTATGTGAAACCTTTTGTCCAAAGTGAAAGAAAATCACATAAGACCTTAACTCAGGAAAAGATAAGAGAAAAAATGAGTTTCTCCTTGAATGGCGAGCAGCTTCTAAGCCAGTGGTTCTCAACCTGTGGGTCGTGACCCCTTTGGCGGTCGAACGACCCTTTCACAGGGGTCGCCTAAGACCATCCTGCATATCAGATATTTACATTATGATTCATAACAGTAGCAACATTACAGTTATGAAGTAGCAAGGAAAATAATCTCATGGTTGGGTCACATGAGGAACTGTATTTAAAGGGCCAGAAGGTTGAGAACCACTGTTCTAAGCAGTTCAGTGCTTGCCAGTAAAAGGCTAAAGACAAACGTTTCAAAGGAGAGTTTGAGAAACACTGATTATAACAGTGTATTTTACAAGGGATTTTTTACAAAAACTGAAGCAATATTATAGAAGTACATGAACTAATAAAGTTGTTCTGAGTAAAATTCATGGTATAATATTTCTCTGACAATATTTAATATTAATGAAATTGTAATTGGATGTGAAGGGAATTACATTTTCTAGTTTTTAAAATTACTTTTGGTACTGTAGATTAGTATAGTACAGATACTTATTTTTATCTAAAGACAAGTTTAAAATCAACATTAAATTTGTCTAAATAAAGAATTTATTTTTAATCCTCATCCAAGGATATTTTTTCCAGTGATTTTTTTTAGAGAGAGTGGAAGAGAGAGGGAAAGACAGAAACATCAATGTGAGAGAAACACATCGATTAGTTGCCTCCTGCGGGCCAGGGAGGAGCCTGCAACCAAGGTACGTGCCCTTGACAGGAATCAAACCCGGGACCCTTGGGTCCGCCAAGCCGACACTCAGCCAAACCGGCTAGGGCTAAATAAAGATTTCTTTTTAAAAGCACACAATGAATGTCAGCTTTAAGAAATAAAGCATGATATGGCTGGTGTGGCTCACTGGTTGAGTTTTGACCTATAAACTAGAAGGTCACAGTTTGATTCCTGGTCAGGGCACATGCCGAGGTTGTGGGCTCGATCCCTAGTGTGGGGCATGCAGGAGGCAACCAATCAATGACTCTCTCTCATCCTTGATGTTTCTATCTCTCTCTCCCTTTTCCGTCCTCTCTGAAATCAAATATATATGTATATGTATATATATATATTTTAAAAGGGGTAAAGCATGATAACTAAGAAAAAAGAAATAATATTTGAAAAGCTTTCCCTATTGGAACATTTTTAAAGCCAAATGGGTGCTCATTTTAAGGAATACATTATTGATCAATAATACCACAAGAACTTTTATTCTTGTGAACAGAAAAAATTAATTAAGTTTTGTCTTTTTAAAAAATTACTGTAATGAACCTTGTACATAAAACTGTGCACTGAGCATGGCCAGTGTGGCTCAATGGTTGAGCATCAACCTATGAACTAGGAGGTCACCGTTCAATTCCTAGTCAGGGCACTTCCTCTCTGAAATCAATAAAACAATTGTTGTTTTATTAATATATATATATTAATTGTGCATTGAACAATTAATAATAAACAACAATTGTGAATTGAGTCATTACTGAAGGATCAAATGGTAATTAAATTAGTCTTCTTTATGGCCTAGAGTCAAACTGCATTTTCTAGCGCCTTGTAAAGTGAAGGTTAACAAGCTTCTCCCACTCTATAGTAACTAATTGGTGCCACTAGGCAGAAAAGTCCATTAATAAAACAAACAACCTCAAAAATGAACATGAATTTAAACAGTAGATGAAAGAATACAAGGATATATTAATAAAATAAAAATATTTCAAGTAATTATGTTGGTTTTATAAATTCAATGCCATTTCAATGAAAATCCCATTTATCATGAAATTTGAGTAGCTGATTCTGCTATGTATACAGCAGAGCAGAGGGCCAAAAGTAGCCAACATCATTCTGAGAAGAACCACGGTGGCAGATAGAGAGATACATTTGCCCTGTCAGATACCAAGTTGTATTACAAAGGCAGAGTAACTAAGCCAGTGTGATATTGGCTCAGGATCGAGAATCAGTCTCATCAGAACGGAACAGAGAGCTCAGGAAGAGCCCTGTGAATATATGAAAGCTGACACATGACAGAAGCAGCAAGGCTGGTCAGTGGAGGGAAAAATCCAATAAATGATACTGGAAAAGTTTGCTATCTGTATGAGGAAGAAAAAACTGGATTCCTATTCATGTATACCTGAAGATAAACTCTGGGCAGATTCAAGTCCTAATTGTAAAAGAAAAATCTTTAAAACTTTTATAAGAATATATAGGACAATATTTTATAACTTCAGGATAGGGAAAGATTTCTTAAGAAGACCCAAAGAGCATAAACCATTAAGAAAAAGAATAATACATTGGATTACATTAAGATTATGCATCAAAATCTATTAGACTTAGTAAAGGATTAATATCCAGAGTATATAAAGAATTCCTACAAAATAATATAAAAAGATGAACTAAGTAGAAAAATGTAAAAGAATTTGAGTAGGTAATCCACAGAAGAGGAAGTCCCAATGAAAATATACTTGAAAACATGATCAATCTCACTAAAAACCAAGAAAATGAAAAACTACAATAAAAATTCATTTCATACCCATAAAACAAAAATTTAGAAACCTGAAGAGCATGTAGTGAAAAGAAGTTATGATACACTGGTGGTGGGGGGGGGGGTGTGTGAATTAATACAACCTTTGGGAGAACAATAGCTAGGAAGGTTGAAGGTACATGTACCCAGTGGCCTAACAATTGCTCTACTGGCTATATAACTTCAAGGCACAGAGAATCTCTAACACACGTGCACAGGGAGACCTATACAAAGACCTACACAAAGCCATTTGTGTAAATAATATATTTATCTTAAGGATATACATTTTTAATAAAAGTATACCTAGTAAAGGTATATGTAATGAAGTACATAATAACGGTATGTACAATACATGTTATATATTATGTAATACTAGAGGCCTAATGCATGAAATTCGTGTAAGGGGCTCGGCCCTCGCAGACCTGGCTTTGTCCGGAAAGTCATGAGGAAGAGTCGTTCTGCTGTTTGGTCTAATTAGCATATTAGCTCTTTATTATATAGGATAGTAAAATATGTATATAGATTGCAGATACGTGCTCATAAACCTAAATTCAGAATAGTGATTACCTCTGAGTGTGGGAGGGAAATGGGATTGGGGAGGGGACCACCAGGATCTTTAACTCTTTCTGTTACATTTCATTTTTTAGGCTGGTTGATGAGATCATGAATATTCATTACATTAGTCTTTATGCTTTATGCATTTTATTAGGTCTGAAGATTATCATAATAAATATTTAACAACATTAAGATTTTTTAAAAAATAAGTGTATATATTTTGGGGTTTTTTTTGTTTTGTTTTTTTAATAGAGAGAAGAATGGAGAGGGAGAAAGAGAGAGAGAAAGAGAAACATTGATATGAGAGAGAAACATCGATGGCTGCCTCCCGCAGGTACCCGAGGGGGTGGGGGGAGGGGGATGAAGCCCGAAACCTGGGCATGTGCCCTGACAGGGAATTGAACCCATGACCTCTCAGTGCATGGGACAATGCTCAACCAACTGAGTCATACCGGCCAGGGCTAAAATAAATACTTTTAATAAATAAAAAGTAAGAATGGCTGGTAATTTCCAAGTAGCACTGTGCTTGCCAGCAAGAATAAAATATTTTTTTTAATCAAAGCAAATTCATTTTCAGTTAGTTTACATGATCATTATTCTTGGTCAAACTCCTGACACTCAAAGATAAGACAGATAAGAATCTTTCCTTTGTTAGTATTTGATAGTTTACTTTTGTTATGCACGTTGAATATACTTTTTGTGTTTTAGTTGTTTCAAATGCTTTAAAAAACTTTGTTCAGATAATTATATGTGGTAAAACAATAGTGCAAAAAATCACTGATTTTAATAATTGTATCGTTTAATGTAAGATTCAGTAGTTAACTTACTAAGCTTTCCTTAAAGAAGCAATGTATAAAAAATGTATATGCTCAGGTTTGTCTTAATGGTGTTAGGAAAAGAGTAAAGAAATATATTAGCTAACACTGAATGCTTACTCTATGCCAAGTACCATTGATTGCTCACAACAACCCTGTTAGATAAGTACCATTCTCATTCCTATTGTACGGGTGAGAAAATGGAGGCACAGAGTGGGTAAGTAAGTTGCCTAAGGACATATAGCTAGTGAGACGCATAGGGGGTAGAACCCAGGAATCTGGCACCAGAATCTTGCTTTTAACACTTCCAGGACGATGAAGAGAAAGAATATATTTCATATTGTAGTATAAATAAAATAAAAGCTGTTTGAACAATCTCACTGACTCTTAAACACTTTGTCTGCTGAACCAACTTTAGCATTGTCTGGTCCCTAGTCCTTGGGAGACCCAGAAATTTAATTGAAGAATAGCCTGACTCATAAAGGCAGCATCCCAAAGTTGGGCAGACACTGAAACACAGTGGTTTCCACATTCTTTAACTGAGGGTCCAGGACGCTTACCCTGCAGACAAGCGCTTGCGCGTCAGCTAGCTGCGGGGTTGCCCTAGCCTTGCCCATTGCACTCACGCTCCACCCCGCATGCACAGGTACCCTACCTGGTTGTGCAGCATGGACTCCAGCACGAGAGCCCACAGGTCCACAAAGGTGGTGGGGCGCCCCTCCTCCATTCGCAGCTCCAGCTCCTGGAAGTAGCTTGCCAGTCGCTCTGAGGAGAAGGCTTCCAGCTTGCTCTGGGCCAGGTGTTCCCGGGCATATCGGATGGGCCCCTCGAGGTCCTTCTGTGACCACTCAGGGTCCCCATATAGTTGGGCCATTGTCCTGGGAGAACAAAGGGACAGTACAATAGGATGATGAGGCCCGGCTCCGGTTGCTGCAACTCCCTCTTCCAACCCTGGAGATTTCTCCCAACATTTTGTTCCTGCCACCAAAGCTCTGCCTTTCTGGAAAATGCTTCAGGGCTTTCCCTCCTCCTAGGTCAGGGCTGTTCAATATAAATATAATGTGAGCCACGTATGTAATTAAAAATTCCTAGTAACTACACTTTTAAAAAGATCGGTAAAAATTAATTTTAATAATATACTTAATTTGAGTTATCATTTTCAATATGTAATTAATATAAAAAATTTAAGATAGATTTATATTTTTCCAAACTTAGTCTTCAAAATTCACTGTGTATGTTATAGTTATAACAACTCAATTTGGACTAAGCGCATTTCAAGTGGTCAATAACCGCACGTGGCTACAGCTACTGTAACATACAGCACAGCTCCAGACCCTATCTCCATCTTCAGAGGTCTGTCCCAAAGCCCTCTGAGACTGCCTGTCGATGGCTGTCACCTAAACTCTTCTGAGGCGAATATCCTCTTTCACTTCTTTAAAGTCACATTTCAATAAGATTCAAAGGAATGCATCTCTAAAGTGAAAAGTTCCATTTCATTATAGGCAGGCTGGTGTGTAGGGAGACAATTTTGTCTTTAGGTAAAATAGCACCTCTTGACCTCAATTTCCTCATCTATACCATAGGGACAATCAGAGAACCGCCCTAGAGAGTGTTTTGAATATTAAATGAGGTAATAACAATTAAAGAAAAAAGAGCTATCAATTTGGAGTTCCCGGAACGCGTCAGACGTGTTAAGTGCTTTACTTGGGCTGTCCCACTCTAATCCTATGGAGGATGTGCTATTATTACCCCTGTTTTGGAGATGAGTCAATGAGAATCAGAGGATATAAGTTGGTTAAGATTACCCAGCCAGTAAGTGGTGTTGTGGAGACTCAAACCCAGCTCCTTCTGAATCAGCTGTCTTAGACCTCTTCAGAAGAATGGAGTGGAAATCCTGTAATGCCTCCCTCTTGGCAGGACTGCTGTAATTTCTGTTTCCTCCCTTTTGAGACAGCCACTTGGCACCCATCAGACCATACTGCTCACAACTACTTGGTTTCCCCATATACAGGGTCCCTCTGGTGTCCACTCCACTCCCCTTTGGGGCCTGGTCATCTCTGATTCTCCAGTCCCCAGGGCCCTCACCATGTAGCTCCTGAGATGCCGCTGAAGTACGTCACACAGTCCAGGAGTCCCAGCTTTTTCAGAGCCAACAAGTGGCCATAGAGAGAGGTCATGGCCCGGATACCTCCTCCTGTGGCCATGATCCCCACGATGGGGACCTGGACCACACAAAGACAGAGGCTGGCTTAACAAAGACAGGGATAGAGCTGCCTCCTGCCTCCAGAGAAGGGACCTGATCAGGACGGGGTGAGGGCCTGGTGCAGTCAGAATTAGAGCTATCACCCAGCCCCTTCCCAAGAAGTGACTGCTCTCAGCCCTGGACACAGCTCCAAAGGGAGTGAGAACCCCAGAGCTCACTCATGCTCCATATCTCCTCCCACATGCTCACTCCCCAGTCTCTGCTGACTGGAGTGTCTGGAGAGTGCATAGGAATCAGGTACTCCCTTAAGGCTGGTCTAAGGTATCTGCACCCCCACCCTTATGTATCCCCCAAACCTCATCTTCCTGTAGGTCTCTGTCCAACTGCAAGGCCTTCTTCAGGGCTTTGGCCACCACCTGCTTCCTTCTGCTCAGGAAAGCTTTCTCCTCCACACATAGGTCGAAGCCCAAGCGCACGGCCAGCTCCTTAGGGCTGGGGCAGCAGAGGGTCCAAGGGTCAGGGGGCACCTGCAGAGCTCAGCCACTGGTAGGCCAAGTCCACAATAGCTGCCAAATAATATCCCTGCTCCAAACCCCCAAGGACCAGTCTTTCCACAGCACTCCCCTTCCCCATGACCACCCCTTACTGTCCCCGACAGATATCAATGTCCCTTACCAGCCCTCAGCCTTGAGCTGTAGCCTCACTCCTGGGGCCTGAAATCAAAGCAAGAGACTTTGCTCAGAATGTCCAAGGCCCTGCAGGGAATGTGAGTATCCACTGGGGGCCGTGGGCTCCCCCACCTTTATTCCCACTGGCACTTCCCATCCAGTTGAGGCCACTTACATTTGTAGCAGAAACATCAATGATCATCTCCTTCCCCATAGTCAAGGACTTCAGAGGCATAGTGAGGTGCCCTGCTGAGATGTCTGAGTTCCAGTCTTTGCTTTTGGAGCTCTAGAGGGAAATATTCATTCATTCATTCATTCATTCACTCAACAAACCCTTACTGAGTGGCTAAACAATGATCCAGACAGACACAGTCCTTCCCTGGTAATATTAAAATAATTACAATATTTATAATTATTAAAATTATCTATATACATAAAAGCCCAAGTGACCATTACAACCAAAGGACCAGAATGACCAGAACGACCGGTTGACCAGTTGCTATGATGCACACTGATCACCACGGGGCAGATGCTCAATGCAGGAGCTGCCCCCTGGTGGTCAGTGCACTCCCACAGCCAACCTCCCATGGCCTCTTCCCCCGCTACCCCCAACCGGCCAACCTCCTGCGGCCCCTCCCCTTCTTGGCTGGCCAATTTCCCATGGCCCCTCCCTCTGACCTGCTGCCTCCCCCCCCAATCGGCCTCAATCACCAGCCAGGCCAAGGGACCCCATCAGTGCACAAATTCATGCACCAGGCCTCTAGTAATAATTATAATTATAAAAATAATAGCTGAGGAGAACCATGATGGTGGCATAAGGTATATACTGCCCCCCACAACCACATTAAAACTGCAACTAAAAGACAAAATGGCTATCATCCAGAACCATGGGAAAGCTGGCCGAGTGAAAGTTTTACAACTAGAAGGAAAGAAAAAAGCACATTGAGACTGGGCAGGAGGTGCGGAGGCACCAAGAGCAGAAGTACGGAGGCACATGAAATGGGCTGGCAACTGGGTGCGCTGTTTTTTTCAATTGGAAGGGAGATTCAAGCTCCTGACTGCTCTGAACTCCAGTTTCCAGCGAGACTCTGGGGACCCAGACTCCTACGGGGAGAGACTGGACTGTCTGGCATCAGGTTGGAAAGCGAGGGTGGCTTTCTCCCAGAGCTGCTCGCAGGGATCATTGTTACTGTGGTGGGGTGGGAGACGTGGAGATCCGGAGACACAGAGATGGCTGACTGACAGCCATCGCTGTTTGCTCCACCTGGGTGATTCCCTGAGACCCTCCCCCACCCAATTTACAACCCCACGCAAGCTGTGCGCAGCAGCACAAATGAATTGCCTGCCGTTTCGCAGGCTAACCTAACAAACTGCAGCTGGGTCAGAGAGCTCCAAAACTTCCAAACCCCAAACAAAGAGGAGAAATCTGCAGATCTTACTGTAGCTCCTGCTGGGTGGACTCACACAGTGGTTTACTTTGCACCACCTTGGAGGTCCAGGAGCCAGTGTACCCAGTGGTCAGATACCAGATTTCAACTCCTCACATCCATAAGTGACACACTCAAGAGGCAGACTCAGTGAGCACCAAAGCCCCACTGAAGCAAGTCCTGCCCCATAAAGGTGTCTCCAGCACAGCAGTTCTTCCACTATAGACACAGCAGGTCCTTGCAGTCAATTGGCCTGGAGGTCATTTCCTCCTAGGGATACCAACAGCAATCAAGGCTTAACTACAACAAGACTGTGCACACAGCCCACAAAGGGATGCACCAAGAATGTCCACCTCAGGTGATTGGGGAAGCTGAGCCACTGGGCCCAATAGGACACCTACCTCACAAAGCCACTCTATCAACACAGGGAAGCAGCCAGAATGCGGAGACAAAGAAACATGTCACAAATGAAATAAATGGAGGAAAGCAAACTACTGGATATAGAGTTCAAAACCACAGTTATAAGATTACTCAAGAATCTTCTACAAACCTTCAAGAAACTTAGTGAGACCTCCAAGGAACTTAATGAGACCTTCAAGGATCTTAATGAGAATGCCAAAAAAAAAAAAAAAATGGAAAAGGACCAGTCAGAAATTAAGCATACACTGACTGAAATTAATAATACACAGAGATCCAACAGCAGACTAGAGGATCGCAATAATCAAGTCAAAGATCTGAAATATGAGGAAGCAAAAAACACCCATCCTGAAAAGCAAAAAGAAAAAAGAATCCAGAAATACGAAGATAGTGTAAGGAGCCTCTGGGACAACTTCAAACGTACCAACATCAGAATTATGGGGGTGCCAGAAGAAGAGAGAGAGCAAGATATTGAAAACCTATTTGAAGAAATAATAACAGAAAACTTCCCCTACCTGATGAAAGAAATTGATTTACAAGTCCAGGAAGCACAGAGAACCTCAAACAAAAGGAATCCAAAGAGGACCACACCAAGACACATCATAATTAAAATGCCAAGGGCAAAAGACAAAGAGAGAATATTAAAAGCAGCAAGAGAAAAACAGTTAGTTACCTATAAGGGAATACCCATACGACTGTCAGCTGATTTCTCAACAGAAACCGTGCAGGCCAGAAGGAAGTGGCAAGAAATATTCAAAGTGATGAATAGCAAGAACCTACAACCAAGATTACTCTACCCAGCAAAGCTATCATGTAGAATTGAAGGTCAGATAAAGAGCTTCACAGATAAGAAAAAGCTAAAGGAGTTCATCACCACCAAACCAGGATTATATGAAATGCTGAATGGTATTCTTTAAGAAGAGGAAGAAGAAGAAAAAGGTAAAGATAAAAATTATGAACAACAAAGTGACAACAAATACATATCTATCAACAAGTGAATCTAAAAATTAAGTCAATAAAAAAATCTGATGAACAGAATAAACTGGTGAATATAATCAAAACAGGGGCATAGAAAGGGAGTGGACTGACTATTCTTGCGGGGGAAAGGGGTGTGGGGGATGCGGGAAGAGACTGGACAATAACCGTGCACCTATGGATGAAGACGGGGGGGGGGGGATGAGGGCGGGGGGGGGGACTGGGTAGAGGGGAGCTATGGGGGGGAAAAAGAGGAACAACTGTAATAATCTGAACAGTAAAGATTTAATTTTAAAAAATTTAAAAAAGGAAAAAAAAGTAATAGCTAATATCTCCCTGGCCGGTGTGGCTCAGTTGGTTGGAGCATCGTCCCATGCACCAAAGAATTGTGGGTTCGATTCCTGGTCAGAGCACATACCCAGGTTGCAGGAAGCAACTGACCAATGTTTATCTGACATTGATGTTTCTCTCTCTCCCTCTCCCTTCCTTTCTCTCTAAAATTAATAAAAAACACCTAAAAATAATAAGAGCTAATATATTTAATGTAATCATAGCTAATATTTAGTTATTGTTTGTGAGAACCACGCCAGAGTCCCCAGATAGTCAAGGCTAATTAGAGTGTGGAGGCCTTGTTGATAGTATGCTGGAATGTCCAGGGCCACTCTGAACACGCTGCAAGCCCACAGCGATCTCACGGTACGCTGTGCCCTTCTATAACCCAAATGATTGATGACATTGTTGGCTAGAGGCCTCCTTTGTCTAAATGGTATAATGCATGATCCTGACCAGCTAGGGAGGCAGTTGCTGAGATGGAGCTGAGAGATGGTACTGCTACGATGTAAGGCTAAGAGCTCACAGAGAGCTCAGATATAGCTACCATGTTAACCAGCCAGCGTGCTGGGCAGGGGAGATAGGAGAAGCTGCTGAGGCAGAGAGCTCAGGTGCAGCTACTATGGGAGGCAGTGAGTCTAGGGGGCAGCATGCAGAGAGAAACGTACTAGTTCAGATACTAGCTGTGGGGACAGAGATTAATGCTACTATGTGGGAAAGATGTGTTCACCAGCCGGTATCTGGCTGCCTGCCTGTATGGACTTTGCTGTGAGGACTGTGTAGTCTGATGGCCATGTGGCCACTGGCTTCTGCAATAAAGACTCATTCTTATACACCCACAACCTATCATGGCTTCTCTGTCTAAGACCCAGCATCCTAGGGGGTCCCGCCCCAGGGAGAGGGGCTCAGACTCAACCCCTGTAACTAGTGAGCAGAGGATAAAGTAGGAACTTGGACTAAGTTCCCAACAGTCAGTGTAGCGAGTAGGGTTCAAGAAGGAACCTACTCTAGCGTAGTCGGGAAGAATTTAGAGCAATATATAGATTCAGAGCAACTCAGAGCAGCAGTGCTCATGCAGAGCTCTTGCTGCCTCTGACATTGTTCTAACTGGATCATGTATGGACTTATAAAGAATTTATAAAGAAACAGGTAATGAACTAATAGTCCTGTATTGTACAGGAAATAAGCAGAGTGATAAGATAACCAGAAGTGGGATGCGTGAGGTCTGTTTAAGATGGGAGAGCCCCTCTGAAGGGGTACCATTTGAGCTGAGATCTAAATGAGGAGGAGGAGGAGGAGGAGGAGAAAAAGGAGGAAGAGGAAGCAGCCTTGGAAGGAGACAAAGGGGGGCAGGGAACGCACTGGCATGTCTGAAAAGCAAGAAGAGACAAGCTATGGCTGGAGCATCATGAATGAGGGGAACGTGGGTCAAATGAGGCAACAGAGGGGGGCAGGGGCCAGGCTGTGCAGGGCCCGTGGGCACAGACATCAGATTGTTTTCTGAGAGCATCACTGGAGGAGCCATTAAAGGGCTCAGACAGACATAGCGTAACAGCCCCTCCCCACACCCACTCCAGGCCCTGGTGACCCTCCTGCCTGCCAAGGGCATGTGCCTAAGTGGGGGAGGCTGACACAGCCACAGGGGACTGGCCGTGGCAGGAGGCAGGCCAGGGAGGGGCCTGCAGCAGCTGGAGCTAGCCCAGGGCCCAGGTTGGTGAAAAATCTCCTGAGTCCAGACCCAAAGACCCACCCTCAGGCGCCCTCTCAGCTCTGCCTCTTGAGCTGCCATGTAGTGAAAGCGGAAGGCTGAGGCTGTGCCCAGGGCCGATGTCTGCGTGTCTTCATATGACCCCTTCAGCACCAGCTCCAGCTCCAGTTTGTCCTGGTCTAGGTAGAGAGCGAGAAGGGTAACATGAGGGGAAGGACCCAAAATACAGGCAGTGCTGCCTGGACGTGGTGAAGGCCCTGTGGCTAGGCCGTGGCAAACAGGATGCTGGAAAGGGCCTCCCCAGCCTGCTGGGCCCCATCCCCCATGGAACTCCCACCTCTTGTGACATGCCCTCCTCCAGGTCAGGGGGACCCTCCTGCCCAGACGAGACCTGTTGCCCTTCTGCTCTGTGGGCAAGAAGAGGCCAGCTCTGCCCTGCCGCTCACACCCTGCCCTGTATGGGTTTCCCAGCCACCGCATCTACTCCCCACATTCCAAGCAGAGGTCAGACCTGGTTCTGAGCGGTCTCACCTGAGTCCTCGGCTGCGCTCCCCGTGCTCTCCAAGCGGATATCCAGGCATGACAGCTCTCGAGCCTGGGGCAGATCACATCATGGGCAGGGGGCTCTGCTGGGGAAGCTGTGGTCCCCTCAACCTCACCCTCTGAGCCCCACTATCCCAAATCCACCACACAGAACAGGAAGTGGGGTCCAGAGTGGAACTGGACCGGAAAACCCTCACCCCACCTCTGATGCGCTGAAACTGCTAAGCCAGATGTCCTGGGACAGCCAGGGGAGCCCCATCTCTACTCACCCCCAAGCTCTCCTAGATTTGCCGAACTTCTGGAATCTCTGCAGGCCCCCCAGCTGCCAGGCACAGTTTTGCGGTGTGTTTCTTTTTTTCAATCTCTACGTTTCTCTACAGCCTCAACCTGGAGGATGTGTTCATTCTACTACAACTGCTCCCTAAGAGTATTATACAAACCACCCGTCTACAGGGTAATGAAATGGGTCAGATAAATCCTTGACATTTCAGCAACTAGAGTACCTCCCGACTGCCCTCCACTTAACTGACTTGCCAAACGAGACTGCTGCGTTCTCTCTGTAATGCATGCCAGCTGACAGCTGCCCACTCCTGCAGAACTGAGTTCATCAGCATCCTCCAGCCTCCATCACCTCAGATCAGAGGCAGCTGCCATGGGATGACTACTTTGATGTGTGCAGGCATACCTCGAAGGTATTGTGGGTTTCCTTCCAGACCACCGCCATAAAATGAGAGTCACAATAAAGTGAGTCAGAGTCCTTTTGCCGGTGGAAGGTCTTGTCTTCAATTTGTAAACAATGCAACATCTCTGAAGAGCAATAAAGCGAAGCCCCATACAACGAGGTATGCCTGCATTCGCAAAAGTAATAGTAGTCCGTCAAACAGGCAGTCGCAGGACCCTGAGGTGGTGCCTCCTTCAATTTGGGGCTCTAGGTGCCTATTCACCTCCTGCTGGGCCTGGCCCTGCTCCTGGTCAGCTTGCTTGTGGGGGACTGCACCTTGAGTAGAAAGTTTCTAATGCGTCTCTCGCCACCATGTGTCCTTTCCTCTCCATGGCAGCTTTGTGAGCTTGCTGTGTTTAGGATTGCCGACCAGGACTCTCCACTGTCTCAAGGAAGAGCTGACTGACCCCCCTGGACACCCCCCCCCCCCGAGCCTCAGTTATTTCCATATTAACTAATAACCTGAGCGGGGCCAGGCCCACATGGCTTTCGGGCCAGGGCTTCCGCTTTGGGAGCTGAGAACTATGAGTTCATTACAGGTGACCTAACACATCAGGACGGACTAACAATTCTCCCATCACCCCCTCAGCCATACGGCCTTGAGTCAGAACCTTCTCACAGCACAGCCTCAGCCTCCCTCTCTCCATGTTCCCTTTAGCCCCTCTCGGCCTCCGACCCCCACAACCACATTCCCAGGTGACCACCTAACTGGGAGGCCAGGGGTGGTCTGCCGCAAAGCCCGGTCCTTGCTTTGTCCCATCTGGCCCACCCCCACCTCAGCTCCCCTCATAAGCCCGGGAAGGCAATGGTTACCACAAGGACGTTGTTGGTGATGAGGTTCTCTGGGCGGTCTGACCTGGAAAATCAAACCGTCCACAGTCTGGCCTTGGAAAAGCAAAAGCTCCCTACGCTAACCTGCCCCCTCCCAGCCCAGGCTCCACCCACGTGGGGACTCCTGGATGATGCTGAGGGTTCTCTCAGTCCTGGATACTATTCAGGGTGCAGGGAGGTGCTTCTGAAGAGTGAAAGGTGAAGAGAGAGAGTAGGGCAGAGAAAACACTGACCTTCCTCTCCTCATTTCTCTAAAAGGAAACCCTAGCCTGGCCGGTGTGGCTCAGTGATTGAGCATCAACCTATGAACCAGGAGGTCACAGTTTGATTCCTGGTCAGGGCACATGCCCGGGTTGCGGGCTCGATCCCCAGTGTGGAGCGTGCAAGAGACAGCTGATCAATGATTCGCTCTCATCATTGATGTTTCTATCTCTTTCTCCCTCTCCCTTCCTCTCTGAAATAAATAAAAATAAAATATATATATATATATATATATATATATATATATATATATATATATTTAAAAAAGACCCCACCCCCAGTCTAGCAGGTTTGGGGAGATAAGGGACAGGGAATCTGGGCTGGGCAGACTGATAGGAAGATCTGGGTTAATGACATTTCCCTACATGAAGCCTGGATTCTTAGATACTCCCTGGACTGGGTGAGACTACTCACATTTTTTTCTTTCTTTAAAAAAATTTTTTTTTAATTTAAATTATTTAAAGTATTACATATGTCTCCTTTTCACCCCACTGACCTCTCCCCAGCCATCGCCCACCCCCCTTCCCCCGCCCCCCCCCCCAGCACATGCCCTTATCCCTCTACTATCTGTTCCATGGATTATGCTCATATGCCTGCTTACAAGTCCTTTGGTTGATCTCTTACCCCTACCCTCAACCCCCTCCACCTTCCCTCTGAGACTACTCACATTTTTTCCATCAGGAACTCCACATCCAGTTCCTCCTGTCCCTAGAATCAAAGAATCAAAGATGAGCAAGTCATCCACATTTATATAAGTCTTTAGAGTTGACAGAGTTCTTCTACATTCATTATTTCATCACCTCAAGTCTCTAAGGGAGGCACAGTATTATAAGCCTTCCCATTTTACAGATGAGGAACTTGAGGCTTAGGGAAAGATGGATGGGCTATCTGCCCAAGTTACAGTTGGTAAGTCTGCAGAGAACAGGTCTCTGGCAAGGCTGAGGGGGAAGATAAGGAGCACAAGCAAAGAAAGGTTTGATGCCCAGGGCCCATTTCATCTTCCCCTTGAGTGGGATCCAACCCCAGAACTCTGGCCTCCTCCACCCCCGCCTTCACCTGCTGGAGGAGGAACACAGAGACCTTCATCAAACAGGCCTTGGGCACACGGGAGATTAGAGGCAGTAAGTAGGAGTGATGAAGCCACAAATGCCGGAAGGGTTAGTTATACGGAGTTGTGTTTTGTGGACATTAGGAAGTTCATCACCGACCAAAACCTCCTCCCACAGACAGTAAAATTTCTCCATTGAATGACTTAGTCTATAACAGTCAAGTTGAGTCTTGCCTTTCCTGTTAAAATGTAAATATCTCTGGGAGGGGTTTGCCTCTTTCTGTGAATCAGTTCAACCCAGCAGCATCCCAACAGATGGGAGAAACTGTGCAACTTCCTTAGCCTGGATCCCACGGGGACTCCCCACGCACCTGCGGGCGCAGGGAGAAGGTCTTCCGGAGCAGCTCGCCAGGGACGACTTCTGAGATGTCATAGAGAAACTTGAAGCAGACATCATCCTCCGTGACTGAGTCCTCATCATAGACACTCAGCTCCAGAACATTCTAGGACAAGAGAACAACTTAGTACATATTTACTCATGGCTATAGCCTACATCAGAGCCAGAAAAGATTATTATGCCTCCATGCTTTGTACTTCAAAATAAAAATAACAGTAAAACCTACAAGTAGTAAAAGAAAACCCAGAAAAGTTCCCAATTTACCCTGCTAATTTTTATTTTTATAAAAAATACAATTCTTTCAAAGAATCTTTCCTCCCCCTACTGTACCCCTGCTTTGCTGGTTCCCTAGGGCACTGAATGTACCAGGTGGTATACTAGGGGTGCATTGTCTTTACCCTCACAGCAGCCCAAGTCAGGAGGGGATTCTTACTGTCTCCATTCCGTGGATGGCCAGAGAGAGGACCAGCCACTTGCTGGAGGTCAGGCCCACAGGCACTGGGCTCGCACACTGTCTCCTATACAGCACATCCAGGCTGGGGCCCAGAGACACCCCCTCCCCAGTTACTCCAAGCCCTGGAGGAAAGTGTGCTCTAATGCAAGAGCCCTCCCTGCGCGAGGTACAGCCTGTCCTCAGGTGGGTGGCATGACTTTTACCTTAACCTGACTCTGGATTAGGAAACTGAAGGTCTCGTTCCATACAGGATGGCTGGAGTTGGTGACTGTTTTGGTCTTCATCTTTATTCCAGGTACGGTTGGCAGCTGTAGAACCACATAGGGGTCTGCCTTGCTCACTGCCAATGTCAAGAGAATCAACGTGAGAGAGAATCCCTCACACCCCTCTCCAGGGGCCTTGCCAGATTCCTACCAAGACCCCAGAGGCCACAGTGGACAGCCCACCCCAGGCCAGACCCAAGGCACATGTTGGGCTCTTCCCTTGGGACCCAGTCACCCCTGAAGCCCAGGAGACAGTTACTCACACATGTCAGCCCAGCCCAGGCCCCGAGCCTCCAGGACCCTCACGGTGAGTCGCCAACAGGCGGAGGCCTCCCCCTGCAGAGAAACGTCAGACAAACGAGTCCTTTCTGCTCATTCCTGAGCCCACCGGTCCGGGCCAGGCTTCTCTTGAGAGGCTTGGTGGCACTGCCCGGTGCTCTGGGGCCAGACGGCCTTTGCCCACCTCTGTCCCGGGGCAGTGGTTCTGGGCTGCAGCAGCCATGGAACGAAGGAGGGGGGTTGGAATCTGTGGGACTGTCTCCCCGTCAGAGACAGGATTGCATAGTGTCGTGGAGAAAGCAGGGAACTGAGGACTAAGGAATGGCCACCACGCTGGACATGTCAGTTTGGGGTCGCCCCATCCCAGAGTTCCCAGAGTTCCCTTTGGTAAAGCGTGTGACCCCACTGCCCAGCCTGCCCTCTGGATAGGAAGTGGACACATGACTCCAGGGAGGCTGAGCCTTGGGAGCCACAGGTATTCACCTTCTCTTGGGTGGGAATTAGGAAACTCCAAGAGCATCAGGCGTTACTGTGAGCAGTGGGTGAAGGGTCATTGTGTGTGACGATGCTGGCAACATCAGTCGGCCCAGAGACCGTCCAGTGAGGAGGAGGAAGAAATGAAGTGGGCAGAAGCTGGGAGGATTAGGGGTGGGGGGGGGGGGAGATAGAGAGAAGAGAAGCAGAAGAAGGTGGCAGGGAAAGCAGAGGACAGGTAGGGTGTGGCTAAGTCCTTCTGGACACAGGGCACTAGGGAGAAAATCAAACCATCCTTGGCACTGCTGGGACCCAGGGTTTCTGCTCTTTGCGAGGCCTGGCTGTGTAGCTTTTGCTGGGCACCCTGCACACGTTTTTTTATCAGAAGCCCCTATGGTCTGAGGCAGAGGCAGCACCATGCTTGCAAGGTGGACATCTGTCATGGCCGGGATGGGACATGTGGGGAGGAAAACAAAGCTGCTTAGCCTTGCACCTCCCGGGACCTGTCCCACTGCGGTGCTTGTGAGCGGAAGTCCCTTCTCCCACCCCTGGAGCCGGTCTCTGCTCCGCGAAGGTGCTCCTAGCTGTTGCTCCTCGCTAGGGGCTGGCTCAGTGTCCACGGGGCGTGACTCTCCATTCCCCAGAGGGAACCTTACAGGACAATGGACCACAGCAAAGCCACTTGGGACTCATGCCCCACCCCCCACCCTTCTCCCCTGGGTCCCGGCATCGTCCCTCTGCCGTGGCTCCGGCTGAGTGCCCCTGTCATGCAGTCATCTTTCTGGCAGAGCACATGTAATCCTCCCAGCAGAGTAGGCTAGTTTCTCCCTCCCTGATCATTATGACGGGTCATTACTAAGGGATTAGCTCCAGTGACATCAGCAAGATGTCAGCTCTACAACTCTTAAGCCAGAGGTTGACATTGGCAGGGATTCCATGCGCTTTTAGATGCCTGGCTCCCTCTCCTCCCTGCACCCAGATCCCGCCACTGCATGCCCCAGAGAAGGTGCTGGCTGGGGTCCCAGGCCCTGCAGGGTGCTGTGCTGCAATGCCCGCTTCAAAACAGAGGGGAGGGCAGGGGCGTCCCACCCTCTGAAGTCTCCCAGATGCTCACTTTTCGTCCAGTCACGTTGCCCAATTTGAGCATTATTGCTCATGCGCAAACCTCAGGTCACTGAGAGCCTCTCAACCTCAGAAAGCCCCCCAGCCCCTGGCAGGACTTTTTTCCTAAAGCGAAACCCCATTTCTCTTCACCTCTCAGACATCGCTAGCATGGAACCCCCAGAGGATGGGCTCTGGCAAGAATTCTGACTGGTCATACTAGGGGCAGTAGAGTGGAGTGGACGAGGGCAGCCTCCCAGCCAGGCTGGGTCTACGAGTAAACCCTGGTCCTCCACTTGTTTGCTGTGTGACTCTGGGCAAGACACTAAACATCTCAGTGCCTTCTTTTCCTCATACGTAGTGGGACTAACCATAGTTTCAACCTCACACAGTGTTCTGAGGCTAAAGGTATTAATGTTTATAAAATTTTTAGCAAAAAGCAAGCAGTTTCTATATAACTGCTCTTATGTGCTTGTTATGTTTCTAGGTGCTGTACTAACATATTACATATGAACTTGATTTATCCTCCCAACAACCTTATAAGATAGTGGTCTCATTTCCTCTCATTTCACAGACGAGAGAACTGAGGCTCAGGAAGGATAACTTGCCCTCAGCCTCGGAGCTAGTCGGTGACATCGTTAGGGTTCAAACCCAGGTCTGCAAGGCCAGAGCTCACGACCCTGTGCTATTCTACCTTCGCAGGTCTGTGCTTCTCAGTCAAACCGTGCAAACTGCCCCCACTACCCGGAGGGTATCTAGAATTTCATAGGTTTATTTCAGCCAAATATGATATTGAACAAACATGTTAACTAATAGGATTCTTTTCCCTCTGGGGCCTTGGGGCTCCATCTTCCCCACTGAAAGATGGTCTCACCAGGAATACTGTTCATTGATGACTGACCCTGGACACTTCGGAGGAGGTCTCCAGCAGGGACCCCTACCCAGCTTCCTGTAGGGTCCTGGGAGTGCCTCCCTGCAAAGACTTCCAGCCACTGTCTCCCCCAGTGCAGGGACCCTGGGACCTACTCCATCCTCCTCTCTGTGCAGAGGATCATGGGGGATGTGGCCCAAGGGAGTCCCCAACCAAGGTCCAGAGCACCAGCGACCACAGGGTCTTCAGCAGGAAGAGAGAGATGAGCAGGCCACCTTTTCCCTGCTGGCACCGAGCGATTCATGCTGGGGCAGCGAGGAGGTTGGAGAGGAATGGAAGCTACAGCACAGCCTCGGGCCCTGCGCCTCCTGAGTCAGGCTGAGCACAGCAGGCACGTCCCAGAGCAAGTCCCAGGTGCCCGGCCGGCCCTGGCAGCCAAGCTCCTGCCGCCAGAGCAGGCTCCACTCTCCATCCAGCAGGAGAGCCTGGGTGAAGATGCTGCTGGGGCTCACCCTGAAGGCTGGGTGTCAAGAGCCTGATGTTAGGGACTCAGCCAGTTCCAGGGACATCAGCAGGAGGCAAGGTGTTTCCCACGTGTGAGGGCAAACTCAAGATCCCAGGGTTACTACACCTTGGGCTTTAATTCTGCCCCTGGGCTGAGCTTAGAGCAGGCCAAGGGTGGGAGGAGAAGGATGCCCAGCTTTCTCTGGGGAGATAAGGATGAAAGGGACATTTCAGAAACCTCTGCAGCTGGGTTCTGGAGCTCGGGCTCCAGATAGAGGAGCAGATGGAGCCAGCGCTTTCTAGCACCTTCACCACCCTGCTCCCGCAGCTTTGAGTTTCTGCCAGACCCCATCCGGGCATTTGCACTGATATCCGCCCGCAGAGGGTCCTCCGGGCCTCAGGCTGACACAGCTGGGGCAGCAGGTGGGCGGGTGCCTTTCTCCCTTCCCCAGATTCCTTGGTGTCTGAAGCCAACTCAGGCCTGGATCTCAGGGCTGAGGCTCCAAAAGCCCAGGGAAGTTTGCAAATAAGGTATACGCCTCCACTTGGTACATTTGCCACTTCATGGCCGCCCACTGGGGTTTCAGGGGAGACCTGAGGAGCCAGTCTCTCTGGCCTTGTCCCTGCAGAGAATGAGACATCTGGGCTGAGGGGAAGCACATGGCAGGGCTAGGGTGAGCAGTTTGTAAGCTTCCCTGGCCTGGTTTCAGCCTCATCACTCTTGGGCAGAGTAAATAATTGATAGTGGTCGGGGATTTGGGCTGGCAGAGTATTGGAGACACACAGGGTGGTTCCTGGGTCCCAGGAAGTCCATTGTCTACGGTGGCGGGCTGTGGGCCTGGCAGGATCTGTGTTGCTTGGAGGGGAGGAGGGGAAGGGTTACCTGATGAGGATGGCCAGGTGGCTCCCAAGGTGTCAGTCTCTCCATGCCAATCCTTTCAGCTCTGCTCCAGGCCCAGCTCCTGCCAAGATGCCAGCTCCCTGGCTGGCTGGCAGCACGTCTTCCAATGAGATGGGACTGACTGTGAATCTGCCGGCCTCTGAGGAGCCCTGGTCCTATAAACAGGTTGGGGCTCCACCCCCAGGTCACTCCCTCAGCCCAGAGCCTTCTCTTCTTCCCCAAGAGGCTGGGTCAACCAGCATCTCCGGAAACCTCTGGCAGGGCTCCAGGGCCGGCAGGTGGAGCAGCACTTCCAGATGTGGGGTGTCAGGGCTGCAGATGCAGCAAGGCAGGGAGATGAGTCCCAGGAACAGTGGCAGGAACCTGCTCCACTGAGGCAGCGGGCCTAGGGTGGGAGGGGCGCGAGCTGAGGAAACCCTACAGTCCAGCCCAGCCTGAGCCAGGCCAGCCTCTGAGGGAGGAGGGCTATGCCTCTGGGGGCAGACAAGAGGCCAGGAGCCGGGCTGTGTAATAAGGGCAGTCATGATGGATGGAAGCCCTGAGCAGCCTTTGAGACCTGCCAGGGGCTCTGGACTCTGGTTCCAGACCACTCACCTCAGCTTTACCCTCACTCCTCCCATTTGGCTGGTCCCAGGAGTTTAGAGGATTTTCATTAGACTCAAATGGCCAACTTTGTAGTAAAAGTGAAAGAGACCAGTCAAGGAAACTCTTAAATGGTATTATAGGAAAAAAAAGAACTTGGTGAAATCATGTGTTTAAACTATCTAATGTGCACAAGAACACTAACTATTCTCCTGAAATGACATAACTTCAGTCATTTTACTGTCATTCACTATGCAAATGAACAATAATGATTTGTTTTTCCAAGGCAACTGAAACTGAATTAATGTTAAATTATTGCAAATGGAGGTAAAATGTTTTATTATGGAATCAGCCAAAAAAAGAAAATAGTGGTCTATGAACAAGTGAAAAAATAATTGAATGGAAAATATGTCTAATTTGCACAAACCAGATATAAAAAGCTAATGAAAAAGTGGAAAATGTAGAAAAATACAAAGAACAACTTATTCCCAAGTGGGTTATAGATGAAGCAATGCACAAAGTCCCCGGCTGATGAGAGGCAGGGCCAGGGATGATGCTCCCTGGACTGAAAAGCCATGTCTCCTCCCCAGGGGGCTCAGCCTGGCCTAGAGCCGACCCACCATGGAGTCGTTGGTGGCCTCCATGACGTGGACCCGTCCCAAGCCATCCTAGAGCCGCAGAAGTCCGAGCAAATGCATCCCCCTGGGGAGTGATTTCACATCTCCCTGAACTGAAGCCTCATCTGGCACCACATGGATGGGCCCAGAGAGGCTGAGCGGCAGCATCACCCTCCATGAGGTGATGCCCAGTGCCAGCCCTCTGCACCAGTCGGGAGGGTCAGCAACCCCACGCCCCACGCGTCGGACCAGGAGAGCAGCATCGTGGTTCTCGGTTCCCCCATCTGTGCTCGGTGGTGTGGTAGAAGCCGGGCCAGGTGAAAACCATAAATGCCTGACTCAGGGAGTCTTCATTTGGGATTAGGACCTATGGATGGGATTTGGGGCGCTTCCACCAATTCCTGAAATTATACTCAAAATGAGGTGGGTACGTATGCATGCCAGTGCTTCTGGAAAAGGGTCTAGAGAGCACCGCTGTCCAACAGGAATGTCATGTGAGCCACACAGGTCACACTAAATTTTCTAGTAGCTACATTTTAAAAAGCAAAGAGATACAGGTGAAATTACTTTAATCATATATTTTATATGACCCAACAATCCAAGATATTATCAAGTCAACATGTAATCAACATTATTATTATTATTAATAATATAACATTATTTAGAAGATATTTCACATTTTTTTCATACTAAGTCTTCTTTAAAAACAACAGTGTGGCCTTGGCCGGATTGCTCAGTAGTTAGAGCACCGGCCGGCGGACCCAAGGGTTGAGGGTTTGATTCCTAGTCAAGGGCACGTGCCTCAGTTGCAGGTTCAATCCCCGGCCCCGGCTGGGGCTCCTGTGCGAAACAACCAGTCGATGAGTCTCTCTCATGTCGATGTTTCTCCCCCACGCCCAAAACAAAAGACAAAACAAAACAAAATCAATGGAAAAAATAGCCTCAGGTGAGAATTAAAAACACACACACACAAACTACTGTGTTTTTACACTTACAACATATCTTAATTCAGACTGGCTACATTTCAGTATAATGTAGTAGCCACATGTGGCAGGGGGCTACCTTGTCAGAGAGTGCAGGTCCGTAGGGGGACCAGCCACAGGATTCTGCATGGATGAGGGGAAATAGGACCCTTCAATAGCCGTTTTAAGACTTACATGCCAAGACAGGATTTTCCTTGTTTGAAACCCAAGATGGAGAGGGGGTGGGGCTAGGCACAGGGAAGCAAAGCTGTTGGCTTAAGTCTTAATGATCTACAGTGGGGCCTTGACTTACGAGTTTAATTCGTTCCGAGATCGAGCTCGTTAAGGAGCTCGTTAAGGAGCTTGTTAACTCAGATTACTCTATCAACTCAATGCAAAAAATCGGCTGAGAGACAGCTGGTATCTCAAAAAACTCGTTAGTCGGGACACTCGTAAGTCAAGGCCCCACTGTACTTATCCCTGACCATGCAAGGCTGTGATGAGAGATTAGACACAGGCGAGGTGGGTCAAGAGGGACAAAGTTCAGGGCAAGAAGAGAGAAGAGAGGCAGAGGAGGTGGTCAGTCTGCAGCAGGGTCAGCAGGCACAGTGGGGCATGGCTGAGGCCACATGTTGCTCACCCAGCCAATGGGGTCCTTGGGGGAAGGCATGCCTGTAGGAGGGGGTCTTCAGCAGCTCCGTTTTCCATTCTGTCATCTCTCAGGCAGGTGTGGGGGAGGAACAAACTTCCCCCTACCCTCAGGGCTCTTTTGGCTGTTCTAATCATCCAATAGACATGAGACGGACCAGCAAGCGAAAATAACCAAATTTAATACATGTTTATGTATGGGAACCTCCTATACATGAGAGAGTCAGAGACCCCAGTGAGGCAGGATAGTGAGAAGCTAGGAAAATTCCTTGACAAGTGGAGTGGGGAAACTGAGACAGGTGGCTGGACAAACTGGGTGGGCAGTTAACAGCCAGATACAGAGTGGAAAGCCTGGGCGCCTAGCAATGAGCAAAACTGGCCCAGGACCTCACAGCCCATGGTAGCTTTTCCGCATTTCACTGGTCATGCAGTTTAGACCCCCTGACCTTTCCAAAACCAGGCGAGTGATGCCAGGACCAGCTGCATTGACTAATAACCCCCAGCCCTGGCACTGGCCATCAGTAGAGACCATGCCCCTGAAAGGACACCCCTGGAAAAGCTGATGTATATTCTATTGAGATCCTCCCCTAAAGTCCCAGTCTTTAAAAGCCCTCAAAACAAAGGACCCAGTGTGCGCTCTGCCTCCTGGGAGCGTGTCATATGCTGTGCCTTTCCCTTTCCCTTCCCCTTCCCCCTCTTCTTCTCTCACAGGCCTGCATCTCCTCAACTCTAAGGGTCTGCAGATTTGCAACCAATGGGAGCAATGGGTTGTGGCAGCTCGTCCCTGGCTAACCCCCTGAAACTATCCCCAAAGCCCCCTTTTCTCTGACTTCTCAGTGAGCCCAAGCACCCCGGTCTAGGCTCTCCTCTGCTTCTATCCTGAGCCCTCCCTTGTTTCCCTGCCCCCAGCTTTAATAAACGTAGTCTCAAAATCACCTGGACTTGTGTTGTGAAATCTTTCCTGAACAGTCAAGAACCCACACACTGCGAGCTGGCCCACCTGCTCCAGGTGGCACACCTGCTCCAGGCCAGGTCCCCCTTCTGGTAAAACCACAAGCCCAAGATTTCCGAGACAGAGAGGGAACATGGGTATGTAAGACATCCTGAGCTAGGGGCGAGGTGAAGGGCCTCGGGGGCTTCCACGGTCGTTGCGGAATAAGAAGAGCAGATGTTTAGTAAGTAGAAGTTTGTCCTGTCCTACAGAAGAGGCCATTCTGGGCATCTTCCCATTATGAGCGTGGCCCCTACCTCAGGGGAGTCAAGGGAGAGGCAGAAGCTTCTCCTGAGCCCACAGCTAAAATGCCCTTAGCTCAAAACAATCCGCACACCACAGAAGCACCTCTTGGGGTGACTAGCTCTGAACCCCCACACTTGGCTTCCCCCTTCCTACCACTCTCTACACTCACTCAGCATTTATAGACCCTTTAAGTCCCCACCCCCCAAATTTCTTCTGCAGAACCAGCCCTTCCCCTGCCCTCAGACCCACGGTTTCCTTTCGGTGGTGTTGCTCCACCGCCTCTAGCCAGCCCCACAGTAACACAGCACAGGGAGCAGGCTGGTGACCGCGAATGTGGAACGTCCCTGGCCGGGTGATTGGCTCATTGGACTCATGACCCAGGCTGGTGCAAAGTAGATCCTGGCGCATGAAGTACTGAGGGATGCACCTTCCCTTTCCTGCTGGACAAGCACCTGAGAGGATGTGAAGCTGGAGCTGCTACTATAGCCATCTTGCCGCCACATGAGAAGACCTGTCAGACAATGGAGCTGATGATCATTCCGCTTAAACCACAGCGTCCAGGCAGACGTGGGTTAACTGTGGAGCTAATGGTGCTTAAACTGGGTCCTCCTCTTGCGCTCCCCCTTCCAAGGCTCCGAAGAGCCCGCAATAGGGTCTGGTGGTCGTTCACGAGTTCATAAAATTGCAGACGTAAGCTACTTAATCCACAACTGGTTTAGACCACTTTCTTCCATTCTTGCAGCTCCTCTGTTAGTGATGATGTGACTGATCCTATTTTTAGGGTCTGGCTAAGGAGAAGTTGAGTTAGAGATGCATTTAATTTCAGTTTAGTGGGACGTAATTATGCCATTTGCAGTCAGTTTCATGTATAGTGAGGTTACTGCTAGCCATTCTGGTTTAGGAATCATTTCCAAAAAGACTCCTACCACCCACTGTGCCAGCTCATCTGGCATTGTGACACAGAGGTACACAGAGGTGGTACTGCGGTGTGAGGAGAACAGAGGAAGAGAAACAAGGTCTGAAATAAACAGAGCCAGAAAGCAGCCTGTGGGAAATTCTTACAATCAGACACATACAAATTTAAGTGAAAGACTTAGTTTCCATGGCCACCTGATCTTCTGCTGCGTTCAATCATGTCTTAAGTGCCCCTTTCCCTTTATTGAATGGGAATCGAGAAACAGAAGTTATATACCTCTATGACAATAGTTGACACATCTACAATAGCTCAGATCTGAGAAAAACTTGAAGTCTGTGGCAGGTTTTATTTTTCTAATAATGTTTGCAACAATATATCCTGTCCTTCATGTTGTCGATGTAGGAAATGTCCAAATCCGGAAAGAATTTTTATGAGTCAAATTGACGACATATACTGGGGAGCAAGATCTCCAATGCTCTGGAGAATAACAGTTTTGCAGCTTATTTTATGCATTTGAAATTAAGAAGGGAACGAAGGAAGATTCCATGTAGATGGGAGAAGCAGGGCAGGCATTGAATTACAGCAGCGGTTCTCAACCTGTGGGTTGCGACCCTTTTGGGGGTCGAACGACCCTTTCACAGGGGTGGCCTAAGACCATCGGAAAACACATATATAATTACATATTGTTTTGTGATTAATCACTATGCTTTAATTATGTTCAATTTGTAACAATGAAATTGGGGGTCACCACAACATGAGGAACTGTATTAAAGGGTCTCGGCATTAGGCAAGTTGAGAACCACTGGATTACAGGATAGTTAACAACACTATGTGCTCTCTTGGGGTGGTTACAGCTTATTTCAAAGGTGGGTTAACCTAGAATCTAAGATGCATAGGAACAATGGACAGGTCTTGCTTAAGGCAAAGATTAACCTTTTACTAAAAAGCTATGTGATTTGGCTCAGTGGATAGGGTAACTGCCTGAGGACTGGAAGGTCCTGGGTTCAATTCCAGTAAAGGTCACATGCCCAGGATGTGAGCTCGATCCCCAGTAAGGGGGTGTGCAGGAGGCAGTCGATCAATGATTCTCTCATCATGGATGTTTCCAGCTCCCTCTCCCTCTCCCTTCCTCCATGAAATCAAGAAAAATATACTTTTTAAAAAAGTTATGTGATTGGTGTGTCACTGTTCATCATGACCTTCCCAGCTAGGACTTCGTGATCAGATCCCCCTGTGAGTTACTTTCCATAGAACCCCTTTTCTGTCCACAGTGCTCTTCTAGAACCACGCCACTCCCTCCATTTGAATCTGGTGGGCTGGAGAGTCTGATAGGATGTGAGGGACCTGATACTGCTTGGCTCTGAGTGTAGGTCATAGAAGGTGATGCAGCTTCTCCTGCTGTGAGCCACCACATGAGACGTCCAAGTCCCCGGAGGTGCCTGTGCCGTGAGGGAGCCCATCCACATGGAGAGGCCATGAGTCGGTGCCCAAGTCGGGGATCCTCATCTTCAGGTCCTCCCAGTCCAGGTCTAGACATGAGGATGAGCCCTCAGGTGACTCTAGCCCAGCTGTGGAGTCACCCCAGCCTGTGCCCTTTCTGAACTCCTGCCTCACGGAGTCTATGAGCCTAAGAAAGTGGTTGCTGTTTTATGCCATTAGTTTAGGTCAGTGGTCGGAAAACTGCGGCTCGCGAGCCACATGCGGCTCTTTGGCCCCTTGAGTGTGGCCACGAAGTTTCAATCACACTGTATGTGCGCGCCTGCACGTGGTATTTTGTGGAAGAGCCACACTCAAAGGGCCGCAGTTTGCTGACCACTGATTCAGGTGGTCTGTGGCCATAGTAATAAAATCTGAGGTTTTCCCAGATCTGCTAACAATCCTAAAGTTTTACAGGGCATTGCCAATGAAGAATTGTGAAATGGAAGGAAACTATCAATAATTAACTATTAGTAACTACGAATAATTTTTTTTAAAATCTCAATCAAGCAGGCTAGAGGGAAAATTGCTTTCTCTTTGCTCTAAAGAAAATGGTATTACAAAATTGTTGAATAAAAAGGCAATCAAAACAATGAAGGAAAAGGTATAGAGGTTAATAAATGTTATGTTGTTTAAAAAGTATTTTTGTGTGATGTTTCGGCGTTTGTCAGCCATTCAAAATTTGTATCTTTTATAATTCTAGATAAACATTCACATTCTTACCTAATTATGCATCAGTTTGTATAAAATTCAGGCTTCATAGCCTATGTGTCACACTGCTCAGGCACTTTGTAGATCAAACATATTTATTGATTCCGCAAACCCTATGAGGTAGGTACTATTATCCTCACTTTACAAATGAGACAGCTTAGGCAGGCATTGCTAGTAGTTAAGAAACTACCCCCAGATCACCTCAAAATCTATCCCAGAAGCAGTACTCTTAACCATCACCTGTGATGCGGTCTCTCTCCAGCAGAAGTGCAGGCAAGAGGGAGCACACGAGAGTCCCTGGATCCAGCCTTGCCTGAAGGAGTAAATCTAGTTCTGGGCTTCTCCTTTTGGTCTCAGCCCTTCCTCATCTACTTTAGCTCCAGGAAGGAAGGGTTCGGTCACTCCCCTCCCTCACCTTCCCCTAGAATAACACCCAATGACTGTCCTAGAGAAGAGGAGGCACCTGACAGGGGTGGAGAAGGAGACAGGGCTGAGGCCCAGCTGATTCCAGGCAAAAGCAGGTGGTGGGACAGGGGGCAAGACGTGTTGTGTGAGGCAGGGATGGATGACACACGCTTCAGTGTTCGGCACTAATCACCATGTCAGGATCAAGGCACAGGCAGGCCTGTGCTCTTGTGTCACGAGGAAGTGGTTACTCATCAGATGACAAGAGACAAGGGACACTTCCTGTTCGCCACGGCTCAGGACCCCGCAGGAAAGCAGCACCAGCCCCTGGCCTCATTCTAAGGCTATTGAAAAGGACGTGCCTCTCCCTCAGCGAGGGGCAGGATACCACGCAGCCAAGCGACGCATTTCCCAACAAGTATTTATTGAGTGTCTACTGTGTCCCAGACAGGGCCAGGTGAGTGAACACAGGCCTGCTCTCACCTCAGGAAGCTTCTGACCGGTGTGCAATCTGCCTTCCACTCCATGTCCCTCAGCCAGTGGAGCACACCAGCATCTTAGAACATGAGACTTACACTGCCGGCCCCTGAGTGCGGGGACAGGTATCTGAGAGTAGGACCTCTGGAATGTCAAGGTAAAGAGCCATGGAAGAGCTGTAAACGCATATTATTTAGCTCATTACCTTTGTCTGGAGGCAGTGGCAGCAGGTGCATGAGCTGCAGGATGTTAGGACATAGGAGCATGTCTCATGTACCTGGACCAATCTTCCTTCAGGACTCATCTGCCTTCCCCCACCTGGCCTCTCCTTCTCTGCAGGGCTCTCTCTGCCCCCCACTCTGCCCTGTTGGTCTTTTCTTCTTCGACTCCTCTTCCCATAAACCTCCCACACATTGGAAATGGGTGTGAGCATCTAAAATGTATAGTGTTTATAACTTTTATATCCTAGCTCATAATTTTAAAAATAGAGTCATTAAGGCTTTTATATGTTTTCAAAACACAAACCAAAACCAAGCTGTTTTGAGCATGAATGGGCCTTTTAATGATCTTTATTTCTGTGGTTAGTTTATCTCAATAGGAAAACTCTTTCCCTGAACTCCAGTGGTGACCCCTCCCTGCAGCACCAGATGGCACAGGAGAACCCCACCCAAACCCATGCCCAGAATCTCAGGCATCCTGCTCTGTTGCTAGGAGTTCATATAAAATGCACCCTTCTCCCTTCACCCAGCTTTGACTCATCTGCAATGTGGTAGCTTTCCTGTAAACACCCCACAAACCTGCAACCCCCAAGGGCAAGGACCATGAGGCAATCAGCTTTTCTGGGTTCGGGAGGGGCGTGTCCTAGACCGGTGCCACCTGCAAGGCCTGGATCCCCAACTCACCTGCAGCTGGGAAAGCCGTACCAGCTGCCTCCCTCCCTCCTGCTCCACAAGGGGCAGAAGCAGTGCCTGGAGATGGAGCTGAACCCTGAGGGTCATTACACTCCCCAGCCACAGCCACAGCCACAGTAGACAATATTTCTCATGTCACAGGATTCTAAATGTATATGTTAATGTGCTTTTCATGTTTTGGCCTTTTGTCCTATACAAGCTGTTATTGCAACACCATTAAGTATTCTGTGCTACCTAAAAGCAGAGTAGCCTCTGGCTAATGGCACCCGTCGTAAAAGCTGGAGAGAAAAAGGGGCCCCCCTTCCGCTTCAGTTCCAAAATCAGCTCTCCAGAGACAAGGCTTGAAGGCTGAATGTTGTGAGAAAATAAAGGAATTTCTAAATTCCAAGGGTTTCCTTTTACATTTCATAAGCAAAATCCCGTTTAGAGAGAGAGAGAGAGAGAGAGAGGGTACTGAGGAGACGTGCCATCCAACAACACCAGATGAAGGGAGAAAGCCCTGTGCCCCCAGGAGGGGAGCAGGGAGGACGAGAGTGGGGACGTTGTGTGTCTTAGCTCCTGCCCCAGCCCCACACCCTGAGGGACAATTATGTACAAACAAATCATTTGGGTAAAATCCCATAACTGTGGGCTTGGTCTTCTTTCTACGGGTGCACAATGGGAAAATCATGTCCCCCTGAGAGAAGCACTGGTCCAACACAGGGAGGCCCACAGTGGTTGTTAGAAATGATTGAGGAAGGGTCCACGTAAGGCAGCTGCCATATTGGCTCTGAAATATGCATTTCCTAAAAAAGGTTGAGTTTACCCAAATGTAAAACTGAACTTAGTTTATGTTAAGTGGCGGATTTTAATTCCTCCCAGTCCTTGGCAACCTCTCCCTTACACAACCATCCAGAGGCTTGGGGACTTAGAAATAAGATAACATCCTATCTAATAATAGACAAACAGGGTAATTGACCATACCTTCACTATACCTCCCATTGGCTAATCAGCAAGATATGCAAATTAACTGCCAGCAAAGATGGCGGTTAATTTGCACACATAGGCACGAAGCTGCGGAGTGAAGTCTGAAGGCGGCTCCGGCCGGAGTGAAGGCCTGGGTCCCAGGTGCCGGAGGAAAACCGGTGCCGGCAGCCAGGGGAAGGGAAGGTGTATTGCACGAATCTTTTCATACAACAGGCCTCTAGTGAGTTATAAAAATGAAAAGAAATCTTAATGGGACATCTGGGAAAAGATTCACAGAGGAGACATTCCTTAAGCAGAGACTTGGGAGATGGGTTGGTACTTATTGTTATTGCAACACCATTAAGTATTTTGTGCTACTTAAAAGCAGAGTCCCGACATACTTCCTGGTGTAAGATGTTATTTCAGAGGTCATCCTTTTGGGCTGTCTGTAATCCCTCCCCATTCCCCGGCATACTCTTCCCAGACCTCTCACCATAGGCCCTCTGAAGCCCTCTTCATCACTCAGCTCCTACAACCTCTGTATCCCGGCCCATATCATATTGCCAGCCCTTCCCCTCCCCCCTTCCCCAGAAAGGCTGAGTGCAGGAGCCCTTTAAGCAGAAGCTTCCCACTAGGCCTGGGTTAGGCACCCAGCAGAGTCCCTCCCCCGCCCCACCCTCACCCCCAGGGCAGAGGAGTGTCTCGAAGCTGAAGTCCCAGGAGCCCCGTTCCCAGAAGGCTCAGACAGCAGGCAGGGGACCAGCTGCAACAGGGGATGGGAGGGTAGAGGTTAGGGGGTGGGGGGACGGGAGGGGATGCCCCGCTGAGGACCCCCAGGCAGGAGGGCCCTGAGATCAGAGGCGGCAGAGTCAGCCTTGCTAGAGGATCAGAGTCTTTACACCTGGGGCTAATGTCAATGACTCTACATAACGTTCCATTATGCTCAGCACAACTCATTCCCTTCCGAGTTGGGCATTACAGCAACATTTTGCATCAAATTAAGGTACCTTCTAAGAAAGCATTTATTTATACTTCCTTCATCTTTAAGAAAAGGAAGAAAATTACAATCAACAAGGCAAAACTTCTGTCACAAGAATCATGTGCACTCCAGTGAAAGACTTCTCGGAACACGGGGAATATCAATGTGAAAGTACTAAAGTCCATGAAGGTAACTCTGAACGGGATATTCTGTCTATACTCGATGAAACAAAACCAAAACCATCAGTAAATGCTTTCTTTGAAACAAAAAAACATAGCTATGAAAAGATTGAAATCTCTACGAAAAGGTATAAACAAGTTTCAATACTATGCCTTCAAAGTTATCAAATGAGGGGGTGGCCTTATTTGAAGAAGGACCCAGAGGAAGGTTAGAAGTTTGAGAGTTTCAAGTTAGCTTCCAATGAGCTCTTGACCATTCCTTGACTTGTATAGATTCAGAGAGAGCTTTTCCAGCACCTGGGGTTATTGGTTCTTAACTACAAGATAACACCTTTGACATACTTAGTTTCTTAATATCATACTTTTTAAAAGTATCAAATAATATTATTTCTCAGTTTTTCATTATTAGTCACCTTTTTATATACTGTTTCATTTGCTAATTCAAATATTTTTTATCTACTTTCTATGCTGACCATAAATTATGTATATTTAGTGGTAATAGGGGCCCCAGCCATGCAGCAGCCTGACTATGGGCAGCTCAGCACTCAGGGCGGGGAGCCTGTGTGGAGAGGGACCAGACTGCTGGGCCCGAATGAGTCTTTTTCATCAACCTAAAACCCGCTGACCCTGGAGAAGTTCTCAGTATTTGGTGGACCAAAGTGGCTTGGGAGAGACAGACTTGTTCAGATCCAAAGAAGCATCTGTGAAAGAGCCAGAAAGTCAGGCCAGGCTCTCTCGCATGCACACACACCCATACTGTTTCACACACGTTAGCTTCCAGGACAATGAGCCCATGTCTGCATGAGGTGGCGGCTGCACACCTGGCCCAAGTTCAAAGAGCCGACTGCGGCTAATTAGGGAGGAAACTGTGCAAACCCACTAAGGCGAGCCATGCCAGCATGGATCCATCACCCCACAGCCTTCAGGAAGCTGAGCAGAGACGGCGCTGAGTTGTGAGGAGGGATGGGAGTGGCTGCCAAGCCAAGAGAAAGAGATGAAAGGATGGTGAACCAGAAACCAAGACCAGCAAGTAAAAACAAAGTACCTGTATAGACATAAGGTTTTGTTGCTTTTGTTGTTGCTGTTAATCCTCACTCGAGGATATTTTTCCATTGATTTTTAGGGAGAGTGGAAGAGAGAAGAAAAGACAGAGAGAAACATCGATATGAGAGAAACACATCAATTGGTTGCATGAGCCCCAATCAGGGCCCGGGCCGGGGAGGACCTATGTCCTCCCTATGTCCAAGGTATATGTCTTTGACCGGAATCAAACCCAGGAACCTTTGGTCCACAGGCTGATGCTCTATCCACTGAGCCAAACTGGCTAGGGATGTTTTTATTGATTTTTAGAGAGAGAGGAAGGGAGAGGAATAGAGAAATAGAACCATTGCTGAGAGAGGAACAATATCCATCAGCTGCCTCCTGCAGGCCTCCTACTGGAGATTGAGCCTGCAACCTGGGTATGTGCCCTGACTGGGAATCTAACTGTGACCTCTTGGTTCCTGGGTCAATGCTCAACCACTGAGCATTGACCTTCACATTGATTTTTTTTTTTTTTAGAGAGAGTTGAAAGGTGGGAAGGGAGAGAGAGTAAGAACGAGAGAAACATCCATGTGAGAGAGACATATTGATGGTCGCCTCCATCATGCACCCTGACCTGGGGTGGGGGGTTGAACTTGCAATCCAGGCACGTATCTTGGACTGGGATTCAAATCCATGACCCTTCAGTGTGCAGGCTGACACTCTAACCACTGAGAAACACTGGCCAGGGCCAAACAATGTTGAGTGAAAGATGCCAGGCACAGAAGAATATACACTACATGATTCCATGTATGCCAGGCTCTGGAACAGACAAAGTTAATCGATTGACAGAAGTTAAAATGAGGCTACCTTTGGTTGGAATTACTTTCTGGGAGGAGACACAAGAGAACCTTCTGATGTGTCTTGTATCTTGATTGTATCTTGAAAGTATTCTGTATCTTGATTGAGTGGTGGTTACTCCTGGTGTAAATATCCATACAGCTGCACATACATCTGTATACACAATTAAGAATTTAAAAATATAACAATGAGTCTGCAGGTGGGTGAAAGCAGAGAGCCAAAAATTAAACTGATTAATGAATCAAAACCCTAGAGAAGCTCAGATTCCTCTAAAGGTAAAGGTGCAGATGAACCTGAAAACAGGAGGATTGTATGGAAGCTGGAAGAATGTCCTTGTTCCACAGATCACTTGCCCAAGCCCAGCAAAAGATTAAAGATTTACTCTCTGAAGAGGAGGGAGAGTCAAGGAACGCAGACTCCAGGACTACAGGCACCGCAGTGAGCAGGCAGATTGAGGGGAAGCCCTCATACTGAAATGTGAGTTACCACCCACAGACTTCTTTCCCACTCAGCCCTGAGAATGCTGGCAGCCAGTCTTACACTCACCGCCATCACCATTGCCACCATCACCACCAGGCAGGAGAACAAAGAGTCCCTTCCAGTGAAACTGACCCACAAAAGGGACAAAAACCTTCCAATCTGACAGGTAAGGGTTGTACTACACAGTTCTAGGTCCCAGCCTGATCAACTTACAGTGAAGTCCATACTCAACCAATTCGGACCATATGCACAGGGCTTCCAGAGGTCACTTTAGTTCCTCACTCTTAAATGTGAACAAACAGTGGCAGATCACCAAACATTGGAAGAAATCCTAAAAGTCATTACTGATAACTGAAGATAAAAACTACAAAACAAAGAGACTTGGAGGAAACAGACACAATGCAAGAAGCAGGAGAACATTTAAAAAAAAACCTGTAGCCCCTCCAGTATGGCTCAGTGGTTGAGCATTGACCTATGAACCAGGAAGTCACAGTTCGATTCCCAGTCAGGGCACATGCCCAGGTTGCAGGCTCAATCCCCAGTAGGGGTCATGCAGAAGGCAGCTGATCAATGATTCTCTCATCATTGATATTTCTATCTATCTCCCTCTCCCTTCCTTTCTGAAATCAATAAAAATATTTTTAAAAATTAAATAAAATTAGCCCTAGCTGGTTTGGCTCACTGGATAGAGCGTTGGCCTGTGGACTGAAGGGTCCCAGGTTCAATTCTGGTCAAGGGCATATACCTTGGTTGCAGGCACATCTCCAGTAGCAGGTGTGCAGGAGGCAGCTGATGGATGCTTCTCTCTCATCAGTGTTTCTAACTCTCTATCCCTCTCCCTTCCTCTCTGTAAAAAAATCAATAAAATATATTTTTAAGAAAATTAAATTAAATTTAAAAACTGTAATTAATATCTTTGGTCAGATAAAAAAGATGATGCATCTCTGCAAGAAAAATGAGATGCCACAATATGGAACATGCAGAGAATATAAAGAACTCCTACACGTTAAAAATATGACAGAAATAAATGAAGTTAATAGAAGAATTAGGCAATAAAGTTGAGAAAATCTCCTGCAAGCAAAACAGAAATATTAAGAAATGAAAATAAAAGATTTAAGATAAGAAAATTCAGAAAGGCACCAGGAAATCCAATACCTTCTATTAGGAGGTCCAGGAACAGATAATGAAGGAAATGATTAGAGAAATTATCCTATCCAATAAAAGAGTAACATGTAAATTAACTGTCACTCTGCAACAAAGATGGCGGCGCCCATAGTGGCCAGGGCGGGATGCTGGTGGTGTTGCCCTGGCAATGCAGAGGGAGGGGTGGGGCAGGCCCCTGGCCGCATGGAGGGAGGGGAGGAGAGGGGCCTCGGGCCGGAGGCCAGGGCAAGGGATGCTGGTGTCATTGCAGACCAGCTGAGGGACTCCCCTGCCCCCCATGCACGAATTTTGTGCACCAGGCCTCTAGTTAAAGAATAACAGGAAAATATTGCTGAACCAGAAGAGTCTCTAGATTAAAAGGGTTCACTCAGGGCACAGGACACTCCATAATAACAACAAAAAGATCCTTACCAAAGGACACTGTCATGAAACCTCAGAAACCTGGACTAAAAGTACCTGGAAGAAACAAGGTCACACACAAAAGACTGGAAATCATAAAGGAATTGAACTTAACAGCAACACCAGAGGTTAGGAGGCAATGGGACACTGTCACAAAAATCCAGACAGAAAATGACTTCCAACTTTCAATTTTATTCCTAATTAGTCTAAAGTGAGAGTAGAATATAGGGAAATACAAAAGCAAGGCCTCAAGTCACTTTTACCTTTCTCCTGAGCTATCAGAGATGTGCTTTCCAAACCTTGATAAACAGATGGGTCCCCTGCTCTTGTTAAAGAGCAGATTCTGATTCAGTAGGTCTGGGTGGGGCCTGAGATTCATAATTTCTTCCAGCTTATTCCAATGTTGCTGGTCCATAGACCACACTTTGGGAAGTAAGGTACTAGAGGATGTGTCCCACCAAAATGAGAGAATAAACCAAGAAAGAGGAAGAAGATCCAAGAAACTGAGGCTCCAGCATAAAAGGCAGTCAAAGGAAATACCCAGAAGGAAATCCCAGGACATTACCTACAGGGTAACCAGTCCAAACTGGAACATCAGGAAGCATCAAAAGCAGAAGGAGGTCAAAGAGGAAAAATTATGAAACTGATAATCACTTGACATACTAACAGTCAGCTTACACTCTGGTGGAGAGTTTGAGGAACAATTAGTGACAGTAACATAGAAAACTAAGCAAAGAGACTCAGCATCCTGCAGCTGTAGCCTCCAGGGACAATTGTGGCCCACCTGCTGCTCTGTGCCTGGCCCAAGGTACCTGACATTGGCCAGGGAGTCCCCCCTCCCCCCCACCCCCTGCCAGCAGTCCCTGAGCACCTGCTCTGGCCTGGACAGTACCTGCAAGGCAGCATTGTGCCCACCATGCACTACCAGGACAGCCTGCCCAGGCTGCCTGTTCCCAAACTTGAAGGCACCATTAGAAGGTACCTCAGTGCACAGAAAGCTCTCTTGGATGATGGGCAGTTCAGGAAAACAGAAGGATTTTACAAGAATTTTGAAAATGGGATTGAAAAAGAATTGCACAATCAGCTGGTTGCTCAGGACAAGCAGAATAAGCATACAAGCTACATTTCAGAGTCAAGGAAGGAAAGAGAATGAGGAAGGAAAGGCCATTAATAAATATTAGGGCAATGCAAATCAAACCACAATGATGGTTACCCACCAGACTGGCTCCAATCAAAAAGACAAACAATAACAAACACTGCAAGGATGTGGAAAAACTGGAACCCTCATACGCTGCTGGCGGTAATGGTACAGGCACTTTGGAAAACACTGTAGCAGTTCCTCAAAAGGTCAAACATTTACTTAACATCTGATCTAGCCTTCCACTCCTAGTTATATCCCCAAGAGAATTCATAATAACCAAAAAAGGGAAACAACCCAGATGTCCATCAACTGATGACAAATGTTCTAGCTACACTAATAAAAGAGAAACATGCAAATTGGTGTCACTCTGCTATGCCCACCAGCCAATCAGGATGGGTATGCAAATTAACCCAACAAAGATGGCTTTAATTTGAAGACTGAAGACTGAAGACGACTGAAGACTGAAGAGGCTTGGCTTCTCTGCTGCAGCCAGAGCAAAGGCCTGGGTCCCAGCAGCCATGAGAAGGAAGGCCTATTGTATGAATCTCTTTGTGCAACGGGCCTCTAGTATCTATATAATGGAACATTATCCCAGATTTGATTCCAGCCAAGGGCACATGCCTGGGTTGCGGGCTCGATCCCCAGTAGGGGATGTACAGGAGGCAGCTGATCAATGATTCTCTTTCATCATTGATATTTCTATCTCTCTATCCCTCTCCCTTCCTCTCTAAAATCAATAAAAATATATTTTTAAAAACCACATTATTGCCCCTGGTTTGATATGTACTTAACTGCTCAAGACCTCATTGTCCTGAACTTTAATCCATTTATGGCATTGAACCCTGACCCAAAGACTGAGTATAATGAACAGCTCACCCAGGCAACCAACATGACGGTGTCTGCCATCCAGTTTCTGAAGAAGTCCCGGCTGGCCTTTTGGAACCAGAAGTGTTCCACTTGAACCCTGCCAAGAGTGGCACTGATACCTTCAAGAACCTCATACACGTTGTGCCTTCCTCTCTGTCTTGGTATAGTGCCTACTTGGTCAATGCATATCCACTGGATATGTCACAGTATTTTCAGCCTTTCAATTCAACTCGTTTACCCAGACCCAGGCGGGATGAACTCTTCACTGATGACAAGGCCAGACACCTCCTGGTCCTATGAAAAGGACATTTCTATGTCTTTGATGTCCTGGATCAAAATGGGAACATTGTGAGAGCCTCTGAAATCCAGGCTCATCTGAAGTACATTGTCTCAGACAATAGCCCTGCCCCCCAAGTTTCCACCGGCATATCTGCCCAGTGAGAACCGAGATATCTGGGCAGAAGCTGGTGAGTGGTGGCAGCGAGGAGACCCTGAGGAACGTGGACTCTGCTGTGTTCTGTCTCTGCCTAGATGACTCCCCCCTGAGCACCTTGTCCACTTATCCCACACCATGCTGCACGGCGACGGCACGAACCCTGGTACGATAAATCCTTTAACCTCATTATAGCCAAGCATGGCACAGCGCTGTCCACTTTGAGCATGCTTGGGGCGGTGGGGTTGCAGGTTTTTCAATGAAGTGTTTAAAGACAGCACTAAGGCCCCTGCCATTATGCCACAGAGCCAGGGGGCCAGCACCGACTCTTCTGCTGCTGTGCAGAAACAACTTCAAGCTGAACGATGCCTTAAAGACTGGCATCATTGCTGCTAAGGAAAAGTTTGATGACACCATGAAAACTGACTGCATCCAGGTTCAGAGAGGAGGCAAAGAATTCTTGAAGAAGCAGAAGCTGAGCCCTGACTTGGTGGCCCACCTGGCCTTCCAGGTGGCCTTTCTGCAGCAATATGGGCAGACGGTGGCCACCTATGAGTCCTGCAGCACTGCAGGTTCAAGCGCAGCCACACCGAGACCATCCGTCCTGCCTCCATCTTCACAAAGAAGGGCTCCGAGCCCTAGCTGGTTTGGCTCACTGGATAGAGCGTCGGCCTGGGGACTGAAGGGTCCCAGGTTCGATTCCAGTCAAGGGCATGTACCTTGGTTGCAGGCACATCCCCAGTAGGGAGTGTGAAGGAGGCAGCTGATTGATGTTTCTCTCTCATCGATGTTTCTAACTCTCTATCCTTCTCCCTTCCTCTCTGCAAAAAAATCAATAAAATAATAAAAAATTTAAAAAAAAGAAGTGCTCCGAGGCCTTTGTCAGGAAGCCCTCCAAGCACAGCGAGAGAGAGCTTAAGCAGATGATGGCCGAGTGCTCCAGCTACCACAGCCAGCTGACCAAAGAAGCGGCAATGGGCCAGGGTTTTGACCAACACTTATTTGCTCTGCGGTACCTGGCAGCAGCCAAAGGGATTGTCCTGCCTGAGCTGTATCTGGACCCTGCATCTGGGCAGATAAACCACAACATCCAGTCCACTAGCACACTGACCAGCCCAGCAGTGAACAGTGGTGCCTTTGCCCCGTGGTCCCTGATGGCTTTGGTGTTGGGTATGCCGTTCATGACAGCTGGATAGGCTGCAACGTCTCTCCCTACACAGGCCGCAATGCCCGGGAGCTTCTCCAATGAGTACAGAAGGCCTTAGAAGACATGTTTGATGCCATGGAAGGCAAATCCAGCAAAACTTAGCTTCTGGGCAGGTTAAAAGCCTCTGTTTCATAGTAGATGCTTCATCTACATGAAAATTGAGGCCTATGTAGCCAACAGGTGCTATTCTGTGACTATTGGAACAAATCATGCAGTGCCTCAGCGGCCAGTGCTGTGAAGCCTGAGCTTTAAAATCATGGTTTTAAAACTAAACTTGTAATTTCCAAGTGGAATTAGATCACAATGAAAGATAATGTGAGATTTCAACTTTAAGGGCATTAGAGTAGGAGGGTAGGATTTGGAAAAATAACTCAGGTTTATTTATTGTTGAAGCAGAAATAAAATTTAATTGTTGCAAAAGAGAAAGAAAGAAAGAAAGAAAGAAAGAAAGAAAGAAAGAAAGAAAGAAAGAAAGAAAGAGAAGCAAATGAAAAGTGAGGTAAGTATTAACTCCAAGAAAACTAAAAGTTAAGGATAAAAGGATATAATCATATACTGCATAATCACAATAATGTAAATAATAGGTGTTGACCAAAAAATGATAACAATATTGAGAGTTGAGGGAGAGTAGGATAAAAGAACTAAGTACTCGTCTTCCATAGTAGGAAGTAAATAAAAATCAAGAAAAAAAATTATAAGCATGTTGCCTAGAAATATGGAGACAAATACCAACTAAAAGAGTTCAAGGCAGTTGCTGCCAGTGAGTGGGAGTGGGGCAGGGGGTTAATGCTTTTCATTATAAGCTTTGTAAAACTATTTTATTTTTTTTAAAAAATCCTCATCTGAGGACATTTTTCCATTGATTTTTAGAGAGAGTGGAAGAGAGAGGGAAAGAGAGAGAAACATCGATGTGAGAAAAACACATCGATTGGGTGCCTCCTGCATGCGCCCCAACCAGGGCCCAGGCTGGGGAGGAGTCTGCAACCGAGGTACATGCCCTTGACCAGAATCGAACCCGGGACCCTTCAGTCAGCAGGCCACTGCTCTATCCACTGAGCCAAACTGGCTAGGGCCTATTTGATTTTTTAAAAACTAAGTGCATGGATTACTTTAATAAAAATAAAGATAACATCTGAAATGTAGATGCTTTGTCATTAACAGACCACTTATAATACACATCACAATTTATTGCCACTCCCCAGTGCTTCAGGACCCAGGGCGGCAAACCACAGCTCAGAGTCGGTTCATTTTCTTCAGATGCTCAGTTCCAGCCGAGGCCACAGAGACAGGGGAAGTTCCGGGGTACAGCAATAGCAAATTACAGCGATGGTTCTGAAAGTTCCTGACATCCAGGAAGACATTCAACAGGTTTCTGGACAAGGTAATTGTATGCTGTGCCTATCTTTTCTAATAGGAAACTTTCCCTCCTGAGTTTTCTTTTTCAATAAGTAGCAGCAACATCCACTCAATTGCCCAAGGATTAGTCAGAATTTTTCCAGGTGCAAGTACCAGAAACCAAACTCCAACTGGCTTAAGCAGAAAAGCAATTCATGGAGTCCATGAAGTCCAGGGGAAACCCTGGGAGAAGCCCAGGTTCCAATCCTACCTTCAACATTCACCATTGTGTAACTTGGATGAGATACTTCAGTTACCTATAACATGAGGGTTATAATAGTACTAGAGGCCCAGGGCACAAAATTCGAGCACTGGAAGGGGGTGGTCCCCTCAGCCTGGCCTGCATCCTCTTGCAGTCCAGGACCTAAGCCAGCAGTCGGACATCCCCCTCGCAGTCCAGGACCCCTCACTCCTTACTGCCCACCCGCTCACTGCTCCTTACCACTCAGCTCGCTGCTCCTTGGCATTGCCACGGAGGTGGGAGAGGCTTCCGCTACCACCACTGCGCTCGCCAGCCATGAGACCTGCTTCTGGCTGAGCAGCGCTCTCCCTGTGGGAGCGCACTGACCACCAGGGGGCAGCTCCTGCGTTTAGTGTCTGCCCCCTGGTGGTTAGTGCGCATCATAGTGACCGGTTGTTCCGCTGGTTGGTCTGCTGTTCAGTCAATTTGCATATTAGGGTTTTATTATTAGGATTGTTGTGACTATGAAATGAGTTCACATTTTAAAGTATTTTAAATAGTGCCTGGTGCACAGCCAACACTTAATAGATAATACCTATTATTCTAAGCTATTATCCAGGAATCACAACAAATCTGGAGGACTAATAAAAATATTCATCCTGCCCAGTCGGTGTCACTCAGGGTTTGAGCGTAGACCCATGAACCGAGAGGTCACTGGTTCAATTCCAGGTCAGGACACATGCCCAGGTTTTGGGCTCGATCCCCAGTGGGTATCCAGGAGGCAGCCAATCAATGTTTGTTTCTCATAGATGTTTCTATCTCTCTATCTCTCTCCATTACTCTCTCTGTAAAAATCCATTAAAAACATATTTAAAAAAATATATGCATACATAAAACTGTATATTTGTTCGATCTGATTTATCAAGTGACACATAAATATAAACAAAATTTAAAACTGCAGAAAATTGAAAGAGTGGAAAAAATTTTTCATAATCTCATCATCCAAAAACAGTACTATTAACATTTTAAAAAATATATTCATCCTGGACAAATTTTAGTGTAACTGCAGAATTACAAACATAAAGAACAAAATATTAAAAGCCCTCAGGAAGGAGAGGCCAGTTGCCTACAAAGGACTGACAATCAGTAAAAGAGCCAGAATTAAATAAAATATCTTTGCCCGGCCAGTGTGCTCAGTGGTTGAGTGTTAGTTACCCTGTGAATCAGGAGGTCACAGTTTGATTTCTGGTCAGGGCACATGGTAGGGTTGTGGGCTCGATCCCCAGTGTGGGACATGCAGGATGCAGCTGATAAAGAGTCTCTCTCATCATTGATGTTTCTCTGTCTCTCTCCCTCTCCCTTTCTCTCTGAAATCAATAAAAATATATATATTTTTAAAAGACAGTAAAATATCTTCAAAATGCTGAGAGAGAGAAATGGGCAAATAAGAATTATGACTCAGCCAAACTTAAAACTGATTGGTAAATGAAGAGCCTATCAGACCCACAACTGAAAATTTATCACCAACACCCCTCATCAACCACTTCTAAAGATCACTCCTGGAAGAAGGAAACAGAACTTGGAACAAAGGGTGAAAAGATGGTATTGATGGGAAAACAAGTTAGTAAACATATGGTAAATCAAAATATTGACTATACTAATAATAATGATGCTGACTAATGTTGGCAATAATAAAGAAGGAAGTAAAACACAGAACAATGACAAGTCAAATGGAAAATGGGACAGAGCTAATGCATTCTGAAGTTTGTATTGGAAGGGAGTAAAGAAATTGATTAACTTTAACCTTTGCTAATTTAAGTAAGCAAATTAAGTAAACAAAGTAAAATTTAGCGTATTTACAAAAAGAATAGAAACAGAGCAGATAAATCTCAATATAATAGGAAGGGGGTTAAAAAAATAAAAAAGAATTCAGGAAAAAAAACTTAGAAAAAGCAGAGTAAATAGAAGACAGTGGTAATGAATCTAAATATTTCAATGATCACAATAAATATTAATGGACAAATGCATCAATTTACTTTTCCGTATGATTAAAGTTTATAATAATAAAACATTTTTTAAAGAGCGATTGTCAGTCTAGAATTTCTAAAAACCACCAATTGCAATTTTTAAGGGTGCACTGAAAACATATGGAGCCAAAAAGTTGAAAATAAGAGACTAGAAAAAGCGATACCAGGAAAACACTGATCATCAGGAAGCTGGTATACATATAGATAAAAGAGACTTTAATGGAAAAGTCATTAGGGATAAAAAAAAAATTGAATGATTAACAAAGATCTTAAAAATGGGAAAATATGCACCGTTTCTAGATAGAAAGGCTCCGTACTTAACGATGTCAATTGTTTCCAAAGTTAGTCAGCACATTTAATGTCATTCCAAGTGAAATTCACACAGTCCTCAATGAAGCTTGGCAAGTTTTACCGAAGACTTTATACCGAGGGGAGTGCTTTATGCAATTCCTCACAAGGGCACTGTGTGCCCAGGGGCTGGGGCACAAAGTGAGAAGGCCCCATGGTATCTTGCAAACTCTTCCTTGTTTTAATAAAATAAAAAAGCAAATTTCTGATTAATCAGAAAGAGAAACTGTAGCAGTCTGGGTCCAATCAAGAGTAGGGTAAATGGGATGTTTAATCCTATCTAATAAAAGAGAAACATGGTAATTGGCATATGACCGCTACCCTTCCCATTGGCTAATCAGGGTGATATGCAAATTAACTGCCAGCCAAGATGGCGGCCGGCAGCCAGGCAGCTTGAAACTAACATGAGGATTACTTGCTTCAGTGACAGAGGACTCCAACGTTCCCCGCCTGCCACTGCAGGCCTCTGAGCTTGCAGTTTGAAACATAGTTACAAAAATAGAAGGTAAACAAAACCCCAGAAACCAGCTTTCAGCTAGCCGGGATCTCAGACCTGGAGTTGATACAGAGTTTCGATTGTAGAACCTAAACAAATCAGATTCCTGCTTTTAGGAGCGGAGGCCTAAGAGCTGGAGCCTCAGAGCTAAAGCTGGCTCAGAATAAAAAAAAGAAAAAAAGAAAAAAAGGAGCAGTTGGGAGCTTCAGTCCCAGCCTTAAAACAGCCCTCAGCCCCTCACCTAGACTGGCCAGGCACCCCAGTGGGGACCCCCACCTTGAAGGGTGTGTGACCAGCTGCAAACAGCCATCATCCCCTCATCCAGGCTGGCCAGGCACCCCAGTGGGGACCCCCACCCTGATCCGGGACACCCTTCAGGGGAAACCAGCAAGCCCCCACCCATGAACCAGGGGGCATTGGAGCCGAGAGGCGATAGATTCATAACTGACAAACCTCTCATGACCATCTGGGCAGCACGGTTCTCTCCCTGACACCGTCACTCTTACTAGTAGTTTCAGGCCAACCCTGAGGAGAATCTTTCCTTTCCTCCGGCAGACGCTGCCTGATGTGTCGGTAATTCATGCATTCTCCCTCTGAAAAGACTCAGAACCATGCTCTCTCACTCTACTCTCTCTTCCGGTTCTTGAGCTCTCGTTCCTCAGCCCCCAACCCCCGTTTCGGGACTCTTAAAGGGGTCTCTTTGGCTCCGTTCTCTTCAGCTCCTTAACTCCTCCTTTATGTTCCATCTTTGTCACACACATGCACACCCTCAGTCAAGAACATATAAGAGTTCTGACTTGCCAACCTCACTGAATCCAAACCCTCCTACCAACTTGCGGGGTCCCCACTGTCTGGCTCTCCCTGGTGCAGCCAGTGACCTTCCTGCTCCCGACAGCCACAGTGGAACTCTTCTCAGTCCCCTCCAGGACAACCCCTCCCCCACCTTCTGCTCCCCTCTCCCTCGCTCTGATGGCCCCTCTCCCCTCCTCTGACTGTCCTCTGTGACCTGATTAAGCTCCTTCTTTCAACAAGTCTCCTCATGAGGCTGTGCCTTCCTCCTCCGTCTCCTCACACGGGCAGCCAGCACCAGGCACTCACCCCTCGGCCACTAGCTCTGTTCTGAGCACCCAGTGTCTTCCCACAGAAACTGCTGAATGACTGCTCATCTTTTCCACAAGCTGAGTCCTAAAGCCCCATCCCAGACTTTGGCCATGGGGGTGGCCCGGAGCTGTGCCCGTTGGATGGGAGGATTGTTAGATGGTGCGGCAGATTGGGCAGAAAGGGTCTGTGTCGGTGACTGACAGCCTGCTGGCCCCTTCTGCGCTGAGGCCATTGAGCCCTGGGAGGAGCTGGCTCTGGGCCCAGCCCCGAGGGGCCCACAGGCTGCAGGCAGTACCTTGTGCAATGCTCAAGGGAGCCTGCGGGTGGGGCCTGACAGCTGCCCAAGTCACAGTCCTCACCAGGGGAGGGTGGGGCTGCCAGGCCCTGGAGGGGCTGGTGGCCTGGTTGTAACAGCAGCCAGTTGGGTCAGTATGTGACAGACAGACGCACCGCATGTTGTTCTTGAGGCTTAGCCCGCTCACGCTGGCGTGTCCTTCCGCCCTGTTTCTGGCTTTATTGAAAGTTCCCCAGGTACAGAGTCCTTTTTTCTTTTTAGACTTCAGCCTCTCATGATGTTCTCCACACCCGTGCCCCAAAGAGAGCATACTTTAAGGAAGCGCTCAGAGCTATAGGGTGGTTTGGGGGTTAATTGCCTGCATGTTAGAATTTTTTAAAAACCCAGAGTTGAGACGTTTGATGAGCGTGAGTAAACTAAGTGTCCCTCCCGCTGCAGTGGGAGTCTCCCTTTCGCTCCGTGTTTCCGTGAGGCTCTGGGAGCAGCCTGGCTACATTTTGGTCTCTCTCGTTTACAGAAGACATCGAGAATGCTCCTGGAGGCCTGTCCACTCCTGTCCTGCTCTCTGTTGGCAACTTTGCTCCAGAACTCCCCATGGGCCAAGCTGGAATTTGCTCTTTTCCATTCACAGGAGTTTCTCCCAATACACTTCTTGCACAAGTAAAGCCCCTTCTCAGGGAACCTTCTCAGGGAGCCCTAATGCGAGGCTTCCTCAGAAGAAGAACCCTAAGAGGAGGGTCTGTCCCAAACCCCTGCAGTGTGCCAGCTGGGGTGATGCAAATCTTGAGTGGGAAGTGGGAGGTGAGTCTCCTCATGCCTCATGTCCCACATTCTATTCTGTGCTGGAGTCGCCTCTCAGGCCAGGCCATCCCTGACTCATGTGGCCCCCACGCCCTGATCTGAGCCCTCTGGCCCGCACTGCAAATCCATTCTTCTGGGGCACGAGAATAATTACTGTGAATATTGTTTGGTCGGGCCAGTGTTCCCATAGGACTGGGGAGAAGTTGATTGCTAGCTCCTCTCAAACCAGCCATGGGGGTAGAGAGAACTTTAGGTGGGATGCAGCCCCTCTGCACTGAGGCCAGCTGCTAAGGGGGCCAGGTCTGGAAGGCCAGGAAACTCCAGCCCAGAGAGGGTCATGGCTGTGTCCAGTGCAGATTGGCTTAAACCTCCAGACCTTGGAAGAACAGAGAGTGGCTCTTGGGGTCTCTGGAGGCCTCCTCCTGCCCCTAACCTTCAGGATATCAGTGTGGCTTCAGGATATCAGTCTGCAGCATGGCACTGTTGCCACATGGGTGCAAGAAGTGGTCAAAGTCTTTCCCTTTGGACATAAATGTAGGAAAAAGAATAGAGTGAGGAGAAATCGAAAAGTTTACTGGGCTACCAGGGACATCTGCCTCAGGCGGGAGAGAAGGCGTTTAGGAGCAGGTCACAGAGGCCTCTCACTCAGCTGGTAAGATGAGGCCTCCAGGAAGGATGGGCACAGGCTGGCTTTCATGTGTGGAACTAGAAATACGGGTAGACTGGTCCCCACCTGAAACTCCAAAGGGACCACTGCTGTTTATCATTCTTTCTCGGTAATAACAAGAACAATCATCAGGTCTATGGTCTATCATTGCAATCATTCACTGACCCCCACTCTCAACCTGCTTGCCCATCTCTTGCTTCATTATACTCGCTTGGCAGCACACAACCCTGATGGAACCCAACACTTGGACCACTTGGCACCTGCACCCACATAGCTGATAGTCTCACTTTAACTCCATGACCATGAGCTTCAAGTAGGTCCTTGTGCTGCTCAGCAGATCTGGCCTGTGTCTCTATTCGATGTGTCCTTTCACTCTAAAGCTCAGTTATACTTTCTCCTCTATCCCAAAACCTCCTCCAAATGCTCAGCTGATGGCCTTGATTCCTATTTTCAGGTATACTGAGAAATAGAAACAACTAGAAAAGAACTTCCCCAAGCCCTCACCACCAACAATCTCTGTTCTTGCTCTGTCCCCAGGCTTCCCTTTTGTAACTAGTGGTCAACCAGCCATCTCCTGTTTAAGGCCAACCCACCCACTGTCCACTAGGTCCTATCCTTGCTCCCCAACTCATGGACATTGCTCCAGAAATTTTTCATCCTCTTTCCTGCATCATCATTTTTCTTCTATTGGATCATACCTGTCAGTGACTAAACATGCAGTAATTCTTCATTCTCACAACAAAAACTCTCTTGCCCCCTGACATATCACATCCCTTTAGCCACTTCCCCATTCCTTTGTTCTTCTTTATAGCCCCTCAAAAGAGTCATCTATATTGTCACCAATTTCTCTCCTCCCGCTCTCTCTAGAACCATCAGGTTTCTCTCCTACCACTTCACCAAAGTGCTCACCAGGCCCCCAGTGAACCCACATTGCTAATCCTGTGATGAGTCCTCGGTCTTTACCTTACTTGGCCTCTCAGTGGCATGTAAGGCGGTTGGTGACGCTCTCCTCCTGGAAATGCTCTCTTCCGCTGGCTTCTGGACACCACACTTAGTTGGTATTTCTTCTCCCTCACCAGCTGCTCCTGGACAGTCACCTCTGCTGCCTCTTCCCACCTTCCTGAGCTCTCAAGGTTGGAGTGCCCATGACTCAGCTCTTAGACTTCTTTTCTCTGTCTATACTCACTCCCTTAATGATTTTCTTCCAGTCTCTTGGCCTTAAGTGCCATTTCTAAAGTGATGGTTCCCAAATTTATATCACTGGACGAGGCCCCCCAATTCCAGGCTCGTATTGCTGAGTCCTTCTTTCTGGGGACCTGGCTTCTCTTTAAGTCAATGATTTCAGGTCCAGAAACTGGAATGTGTATAAAATCATATAGTCCTATATATTAATTAGATATAATATGTCAATATATTCATATGTAATTAATAACATGTTTTAATTACATATAACATCCAAGGCAATTATACATTCTTTTCTATGTACTGCCTGTTCATCTACTTTGCCTATTTTTTTTTATCAGATCTTTGGGCTTTCCTTGTTCTGAATTTTAAGAGTTCTTAGCATATAAGTAAAATAAACCAGACAAGTACCATATGATTTCACTCATATGTGAAATTTAATAAACAAACTGAACTACCACACAAAATAGAGACAGATTCATAGGTAGGAAGCAGCTCTAGTGGAGAAGAGGTGTTGGGGGGATGGTGGAGGGGTTGAGCAAAAAGGAAAAGAAGAGAGAAAGAACTCATAGACATGGACAACAGTGTGGTGATTGTGGGAGGAGGGGGAGGTAGAAGAGGGCATAGAGGGATAAAGGGTGATGGAAAAAATAAAACAAAATAGTTCTTAGCATAAACTACAAAAAGGCCTCCAAATTTGTCATTTATCTCTTGACTTATTTGGTGTTTTTATCACGTAAAAGGTTTTAACATTTTTAAATATAATTAAACTTATCAATTTTTCAAAGACTGTACATATTTTGAATCATAGAAACTATGCCTGTGCTCATGTTTACTGTTAGTGCTTGTTTGGCTTCATTTTGTACACCTAGATCTCTGGTACACCTGGAGCTTTCATGGTACCTGATATGAGGTGTGTGGACTCAATTTTATCATTTACCAAATAACTATCGTGTTGTCACCATACCCCTATGAAAAATTCTATATTTTCTCCAGTGATTTGAGATATCACCTTTATTATGCACTAAATTTTCATATATACTTCCATCTATTTCTATACTTTACATTGATTTATGTGCCAATAGCTTATAATTTTAATTATAAAGGCTTTGTTATAATTTAATACTTAATAAGGGTAGTCCCCTTCCCCCCACTCACACTTGCAAACATTGCTTTTCTTTTTCATGTTCTAAACAACTTGTCTAGATGAAAAGAAAAAAATTATTTATAATTGAATCACATTAGGGAAAATCGACATCTTTGGGACAATGAGTCATTCTATTTAAGAAAAGAAGCCTTTTGATTTATTCAAGTGAGCTTTTTATGCCTTTCAAAAGTTCTTTATAGTTATTTAATACAGGTTTTTCATGTTTCTTATTACATTTATTTAAGTACATTTCTTTTGTTATTATAAACTAGAGGCCCGTTGGACGAAGAGATTCGTGCAATAGGCCTTCTTTTCCCCTGGCTGCTGGCACTGGATTGCCTCCGGCACCCAGAGCCCAGGCCTTCACTCTGGCCGAGTTCTGGCTGGAGCCGCCCCGGAAATGTCAAGCTTTGCTGCTCCGCCAGCCCCGGGGCCATGAGGCCTCACTGCTCCGCTCGCCCCGGGCCATCAGGCTGCACTCCATTGCTTGGAGCCTATGTATGCAAATTATCCGCCATCTTTGTTGGTGGTTAATTTGCATATCATGCTGATTGGGAGGTGTAGCGAAAGTATGGTCAATTACCATGTTTGTTTATTATTAGACTAGAGGCCTGGTGCACAAAAATTTGTGCACTCGGGGGGGTAGGTCCCCTCAGCCCGGCCTGTGCCCTCTCGCAGTCTGGGACCCCTCGGGAGATAACTCCCTGCTGGCTTAGGCCTGCTCCTGGGTGGCAGAGGGCAGGCCCAATCCCTAGGTGCAGCCCCTGGTTGGGCTCAGAGCAGGGTTGATTGGGGAGTTGGGGCGCCGCCCCCTGTCATGCACAGAGCAGGGTGGATCGGGAGGTTGCGATGCCACCCTCAATCACGCTCAGGGTAGGGCCGATTGGGGGGTTGGGGCACTGCCCCCGTCACACTCAAGGCAGGGTCGATGGGGAGGTTGCAGCACCACCCCCTGTCACGCACAGAGCAGGGCCAATCAGGGGGTTGGGGCGCTGCCCCCTGTCACGCACAGAGCAGGGTCAATCAGGGGGTTGGGGCGCTGCCCCCTGTCACGCACAGAGCAGGACCCATCAGGGGGGTTGGGGCTCCATACCCTGTCATGCACAGAGCAGGGCCAATCAAGGGGTTGGGGTGCTGCCCCCTGTCACACACAGAGCAGGGCCCATCAGGGAGGTTGGGGCTCTGTACCCTGTCACGCACAGAGCAGGGTCGATCAGGGGGTTGGGGAGCTCCCCCCTATCACACACAGAGCAGGGCCCATCAGGGGGTTGGGGCACCGCCCTCTATCACCCACAGAACAGGGCCAATCAGGGGGTTGGGGCGCATCCACTGTCACACTCAGGGCAGGGCCGATGGGGAGGTTATGGCTCTACCCCGTCACACACAGAGCAGGGCCCATGGGGGGGGGGTTGGGGGCGTCGCACCCTGTCACACACAGAGCAGGGCCGATCAGGGGGTTGGGGTGCCGCACCCTGTCACACACAGAGCCACAGGGCGATCAGGGGGTTGGGGAGCTCCCCCCATCAGGCACAGAGCAGGGCTGATCAGGGGGTTGGGGCACCTTCCCCTGTCACGAACAGAGCAGGGCGGTTAGGGAGGTTGTGGCCCCGCCCCCTGTCACACACAGAGCCACAGGGCGATCAGGGGGTTTGGGCGCTGCCCCCTGTCACACTGATCCCGGTGCCGGGAGGCATATTACCCTTTTACTATATAGTATAGAGGCCTGGTGCACGGGTGGGGGCCGGCTGGTTTGCCCTGAAGGGTGTCCTGGATCAGGGTGGGGGTCCCCACTGGGGTGCCTGGCCAGCCTGGGTGAGGGGATGATGGCTGTTTGCAGCTGGTCACACACCCTTCAGGGTGGGGGTCCCCACTGGGGTGCCTGGCCAGTCTGGGTGAGGGGCTGAGGGCTGTTTTCAGGCTGGCGGGTGACTGAATCTCCCAACTGCTCCTTTTTTTCTTTTTTTTTTTTAATTCTGGGCCAGCTTTAGCTCTGGCTCCAGCCCTGAGGCCTCTGCTGCTGAAAGCAAGTATCTGGTTTATTTGGGTTCTATAATTGAAACACTGTATCAACTCCAGCTCTGAGATCCCAGTGGGCCTGAAAGCAGGTTTCTGGGGTTTTGTTTAGCTTCTATATTTGTATCAATGTTTCAAACTGCAAGCTCAGAGGCCGGCAAGGCAGGCAGGGAACGTTGGTTTCCTCCATCACTGAAGCAAGCAAGCCTCATGTTAGCTTCCAGCTGCCTGGCTGCCAGCCGCCATCTTGGCTGGCAGTTAATTTGCATATCTCGCTGATTAGCCAATGGGAAGGGTAGCGGACGTACGCTAATTACCATGTTTCTCTTTTATTAGATTAGATAGGATAGGATCTTCATTTCTGTTATCTCTCCTAATTGACTATATATATGAAGGCTCTTAATTTATCTTGCCATCTTATTGAATTACTAGAGGTCTGATGCACGAAGATTCATGCAAGAATGGGCCTTCCTTCCCCTAGCTGCCAGCACCGCCTTTGCTCTGGCCGGAGCCGCCTTTCCACCTTCCCACACTGCCCAGAGGCCCAGAGCGGCTGGGGCAGTGCAGAACGCCTGCGTCCCGCCCCTGGCCGCTTGGCGCCTGTGTATGCAAATTACCCTCCCATCTTTGTTGGGTTAATTTGCATATGCACTCCTGATTGGCTGGTGGGTGCTGCAAAGGTACAGTCAATTTGCATCTTTCTCCTTTATTAGTGTAGCTTTTATTGTGTGTATTAGTTTTACCATTGATTCTTTTGGTGGTGGTGTTTTTTTTAATATATTTTATTGATTTTTGACAGAGAGGAAGGGAGAGAGATAGAGAGTCAGAAACATCAATGAGAGAGAAACATTGATCAGCTGCCTCCTGCACACCCCCGACTAGGGATGTGCCCACAACCAAGGTACATGCCCTTGACTGGAATCGAACCTGGGACCTTTCAGTCTGCAGGCCGACGCTCTATTCACTGAGCCAAACCAGTTAGGGCTTGGTGTTGGTTTTTTTTTAGGTATAATATTATTTGTAAACAGAGATAGTTTTGCTTCTTGTCTAAATCTTTAACTTGTAATTATTTTTTCACATCTGATTGCATTAGCCAATTCTACCAATAAGATATCAGACAATATAGCTAATGTAACTTTCTAAAATATTTTTTTATTAACACTTGACTATCAGACTTGAATACTGTTTTAATTACCAGCAATTAAATGAAATGTAAGTTCAAATGTAATTAAATAAAAAATATATATTAGACAAAATCTGTGGGATGCTGCTAATGCAGTGCTTAGAGCCAAGTTTGTAAGTTTAAATACATATGTTAGAAGAGATCCAAGTTTAAGTGGTCCAAGCTTCTGCCTTAAGCAGCTAGACAAAGAGGAAATTAAACTTAAAGTAGAAGAAAACAATAAAGAATGGAGCTCTTTCAAATAGAAAATGGGAAAATAATACATGAAATCAACAAAAGCTCTTTGAGAATAATAATAAAATTGATAAACCTCCTAGCTAGGCTGATCACACAGAGAGACAATATAAATGAACAACATCAGGCATGAAAGAGGAACATCACTCCACACCCTGAAAGGAAGGGCTTAACCCAGGTAGCCTTTGCTGTCCGTCCTGGCTCTCGCTCAGCGTCCTCCCCTGTCTCCCAGCATCTCTACTTCCCTTCACCTGCACTCACTGGGAAGAGACCCCTCAGTGGCTTCCCCACCAGCCCAGCACAGCAGACTGAGATTCAGGTCCCAGGGACAGGAGCCTCCAGTATGAGGGTGACTGGGGGCCTCTGAAGGAAGACATTTACGCAGCTGGTAAACTAGGACCAAGTGGTGGTGAGAAGGTTTGGGGTGGGGGTTCCTGAAAAAGGGTGTAGAACTACAGACAGAGCTGAGGCCCTGCACCATAGAGAAGTAGCTTTCTCCCTGCATCAGACCACCTAGCAAGCAGGATCCACAGCAGTCCTGGATGCCAGCCTGCTCTCCAGCTCTGTTTTCCCACCCACCCTGTTCCTGCAGCCTTGGCTCCTCCCAGCCCCTGGAAGACACGTTCACCTGCTAATGGACCATGTTCTGGAGCAGCTGGAAACATCAGGACCTCAGGCTGACATAAGCTATGGTGGCAAGTCCCTGTCATATTGTTCCTCCATGAAAGGGGATCTCTGGCCCTGGAGCCCCCAAATGCCTCTCATTCCTGAATTCCCTGGAGTCAACCTGACCCCACAGCAAGACTTCGCTGGGATTTCCAATTGGAAGCTGCTTATCTAGACCCAGGCCAGGCTTACTTTCCAGGATCGAAGCTCCAGAAGCCAGGCACAGTCCGGGAATGGGACAAGGAGCCTCAGGATAGTGGCCTATACTCCTCCACTCTTTTTCCGTATGGGTGGTGCTCCCACGGAATGGAGCCCTGCCTGGCACACAGGGGTAAAGAGACAAGTCTGCAGGGGCTAGAAGAAGAAAACTGAGGCTCCAAACACAGGCCTGTGCAGCCACTTCAGGGCCTGAGGAGCTCCATGCCTCCCATTCAGGAATATTGGGAACAGTAGCTAGTACCTGGTTGCCTTCAGCTACCAGCTCACCCTGCCAGCACCTGCCCTGGCTCCAACCCTGCTCTGGCTCATTCCAAGTCCAGCTCTTGACAAAGACACCTGCTCCCTGAGCAATGACAGAGTCAATCACCCAAGGATGGACTGTCGATCTTCCCGGCTCAGCAAGGCAGGGACCTGCGAGGAGATCAGGGCTCTGCCCTCAGGGTGGTCCTCATGCCAAGGGCTTTTTCCCAACCTCCCGGAGGTCAGCCAGCACCACCAGGAACCTCTGGCACAGCTTCTAAAAGAAAGAAAAAGCACATGCATGTGCACAAAGGGCCATGCGAGATGGAACATCTCCTCCCAGGCCAGGAAGAGGGAAGGAGATGAGGCAGATCCATGGGGCAAAGACTAGGAGACTTGGGAATTGTCCCAGAAGACCAGGTCCTACCCTGGCCTAGGAGAGAGTTGGTCCTGAGTACCTGTCACTCTGGTCAGCATCACAGCCACCCCTGATGGCTATCGTGTGGCCCAGTCTGAGCCAGCCTGCTCTGAATGCACTGGCAGGTGCAGGGAGCAGTGAGGACCAATCATGTAGGACCAGCCAAGAGGCCTTCTCTTCTTGGCAGCTCGGAGCCATCAGCACCGCATGCAAAAGAGAAACCACCACGTATGAGGGTTTGCAGCATGCCAGCCACTGTGTTCAGCTTGTCACACACGTTGTCTCAGTTTACCCTCACGGCACCTTGGGAGAGGCCCCTGCGAGCCTCAGGGAGGCGGGCAGCTCTCAGACCAAGAGGCTCCCCTCCTTCGAATGTGTCAGGTTCAGCTGGTCCAGAGGAAGAGTGGATGCCAGTTCAGATTGATGGTGCATTTGGGGACTAAAAAGTACAGTGGGGGTAAAAAACTCAGATATTGTTAATAAACTTTTATGCAATAATAATACCTAAAATTTCTTTATTATTTAGGATGTACAATAGTTAACTCAACTTGGAAATATTTCTTAAAAAAACAAATTTAGTAAGCTTACTGTGTAATTACTTATTTTTAAGGGTTGGGGAGTGATCTTAGCCTGTCCTCTTTTATCTTGAAATTGGAAATTCTCCTTTATTATTATTTTTTAAATTTTATTTTATTTATTTTATTGCTTAAAGTATTACAAAGGGTATTACATATGTGTGTCCCCCCCTCCCCCGCCCTTGAGGAAATTCTCCTTTAGAATACTTTACTTATGTCCCCCCCCCACCACCAGATTAATGATGGGAAAGACATCCATGTATAAATTCATAGCCCATGATTGAAAACAAGAAAGGGAGCTCTTTAAGGATCAAAAACTCTGAGGCAACACTAAATAAGGAGACAGATTGGAGCCTCAGCAGTACCCGGGCTGCCACTGCCAGGTGCCATCCATGCCACTGCTGTACTGTCACCCAGGGGCTAGACCATAGCTTTTCACAGTCACTGCAACTGAGGCACTTCCGCCTCCTCCCCAAGTCCCACACCGCCACCTAATGGCCACTATTGCCATTGCATGGCCAATGACCTGACCAGGAGCCATCACAGCCCAGCACCTTTAGAGATGAGACTACAACCACAAGTTACCAAAGGTAAAAAGAATGCAAAGTCCATGAAAGAGGGGCAACAAATAACCTACCCAAAGTAAATAGTTTACAGAACAATCAGAAAAATTCCTTAAAATGCTATATATTAACATTATTTGAGTTAAAGGAGTGAAGCACGCCATGCAGTGAAAACAAGCAATTTTGGAAGATCCTACTAGAGAACTTTAAACTGAACAATGTGATAGTCAACAGTGAGGCAAAAACTCACAAGAGCTGGGCAGAGGGGCAGACTGGACACAGACAAAAATGTATTCATGAACATGGAAATGAAAAGATAGAATGTATAAATGGAAAGTTTAGAGATATAGGGAATCAACTCAGATAAGTATTTCTAAATCCATTTAATAGGAATTCCAGAGAGCATGAAGAAGATTGTGTTCAGATAAAGTTGGTAGAGAATTCTTAAAATTTCATTGCATAAAAGTTTATTCTATTAACAATATCTGTATTTTTTAGACCCCAAATGCACCAGACATAAATCCCAAAATTGAAAGAGCTCACTGATTTTTTTTTAAGGTCACACTTCAAAAAAATCATAGTGAAACTTCTGAAAATCCAAGACAAATAGAAAGCCCTAAAAGTTAAAGACAAATTACCTAGGAATAAGAATTCAAGTGATATCAGATTACCATTGGCAATATCAAATACAAGAAGGCATTCATATCTGAGTAAATATAAGTTTGAACCAAAAATTGCATACTCTTCATAAGTCAGGGCAAGAAAAGACAGTTCCAAACATAAAGAACTCAGAAAGTTTACCATCCATGGACCCTCTATTTTTTTTAAAAAAAAACTATTTAATTTTGAAGTCCAACAAAAAGGAAAATAAACCCAAAGGGAAGAAGTTATAAGCAATGATGAGCAAATAAATCAGTAAAATATATTGTAAAGCTGAATTAAATATTTCTATTTTGAAGTTTGCAATACACTGGAAATAAAATTCAGGTAAGAGCCCCTAGATAGTGAGTGGAAAGTTTGGGTGGGTGTCGGCAGGAAACACAGGGAACATGTTAGCATGCTAAGGTTCTTGTCTTATTTGGGGAGAGAAGATGGAGACTACCTGGCTTTTAAAAGGTGCTTTTTTAAAAACACACACACACACACACACACACACGCACGCACGCACATACACACACAAAACGCAAGTTTAAGCCCTAGCCGATTTGGCTCAGTGGATAGAGTGTTGGCCTGGGGACTGAAGGGTCCCGGGCTTGATTTCGGTCAAGGGCACATGCCCGGGTTGTGGGCTCAATCCTCAGTGTGGGGCGTTCTCTCTCGTCGTTGATGTTTCTATTTCTCTCTCTCCCTCTCCCTTCCTCTCTGAAATAAATTTAAAATGTTTTTAAAAATTGGAAGTTTAATATTAAAAGCTTAATGAGAGCCCTAAACTGGAGATAACCTAAAATTCCATCAGCAGGTGAACAAATAAACAAACTGTGGTATATCCATACAATTCCTACTCAGCTGTAAAAAGGAACAGACCACTGACACATACAACAACATGGATGAATCTCGAAAGCATTATGTTGAATGAAAGAAGCCAGACAAAAAAGAGTGCCCATGATAGTGACAGAGAGCAGATCAGTGGTCACCGGGACCAGGAACGGGAGATTGGCTGGGATGGAACACCAGAGAACTTTTGAAGGTGGTGGGAATATTCTATATCTTTTCTTTTTTAATATATTTTTATTGATTTCAGAGAGGAAGGGAGAGGGAAAGAGAGAGATAGAAGCATCAGTGATGAGAGAGAATCATTGATCGGCTGCCTCCTGCACGCCCCACACTGGGGATGGAGCCTGCAACCTGGGCATGTGCCCTGACGGAAGAACCGTGAGCTCCTGGTTCCTAGGTCGATGTTCAACCACTGAGTCATGCTGGTCGGGCTTATATCTTGATTATAGTGATGGATATATGTGTATATAAATTTGTACACTTCATTCCTTCCCACCTCCCATCCCTCCCGCCCTTCTTTCCAACCACTCCTCTTTCTTTTTTCTGCAGAAGACTCTTCTGAATGCCTGGAGATGGTGTCTAAAAAAGCCACATCTAAGGAGCAGGAGCCAAACTGGCCAGGACATCTTTGACCTCCCAACTTCTCACTCTCATTGACTCCCACATCTAATCCTGGAGAGGTTTCCTCATTCTGTAGCTGAGATTACCCTTGCACCTGCTGACCAAGTTCTCGGCTCTAGCACTGGGCCAGCTGTCCCCTTCCTGCCCTCCCAGCTTGTCTCATATGTCTTTCGAAACCTAATTCTTCTGTGAGAATGAAGGTACCAACCAGCTCTGCGCAAGCCCACATGCCCGCTTTCTTCACAAAACTTGCTGGCTTGGGAGGGCAAACACCGGCTCCACCACCCTGGGGGTGGTGATCACATAGTGAAGCAGAGACCTTGTTGTACACAACTTTTCATATATATTTGCATTTTGTGGGGAGAAGGTTTTCATAGGCTTTTCAAAAAGATCCAAATAGGTTAAGAACCACTGGAGTAGAGTGTTATACACCTTTTCATGGTTGGTAGGCAGTGACCCATCTCTTTAAACTGTAGGACCCATTCATTTACATGTCCAATGTTTACTGAGCACCTTCTATGTGTCAGCTACTGCTCTAACCACTGGGGACAGAGCAGCAAACAAAACACAAATTTCTGCCCTTGGAGGATTTACTTTTCGGGGGTCAGAGACAGCCCGGGACTGTGTGAAGCATTAAATGAGACAGACTAAAGATTCAGAGTGTTGAGCCCTAGAAAGGTCTAAGAATTCTGTGAACTTTATGAGTTCAAGTCCTAAGAAATCTATGAAGTTCTAAGTTATAAACTCTATGGAGGCCCTAATAACAAGTTATTGATGATGGTGGGCGCAGCAGTGGTGATAACAGTTGCCATAACAGGAGCTCAGGGACCAGCCTGGGGCTGCCCCAAAGGAAACCTCTTACTGTTGAACTGAGAGGCAGGGGCAGTGTTGGCCTATGATGAACAGCAATGGTGAGGAGGCAGGAGAGAATCAAGCTGTCCCCACCCCATGCCAGCCAAAATCACTGGGCCTTCGAGGCCCGACTCCCTCAGTCCTCCCAGCTCATGTCCAGCTGGAGGCTGGGGGGTCCCAGGCCAGGCCAGGGCCAGAGGCTGGGACCCAGCTGCCTTCTTCCCAATGGAATTCAGAACTAGGGTCTTCTTCCCAGAGTCAGTACGCCTGTGGCTTTGTCCTGATTGAAAGAGAAATGGTGACTGGTCCTGGAGAGCATGCATCAGGAGAGGAGGAGGTGCAGCCAAAGAGTGCACTCCAGGTGGAGGGGGCAGTAGGAGCACGTGTTCACGTGGCTATACCAGCTGGGTCATGGAAGGGCCCCAGGTGGCCCAGGGGCAGGGCTGAGGAGGACAAGGCTGTGAGGCTGCAGGCAAGGGATCTGGAGAGCCCCCAGACCAAGCCTGGGCAGCGTGATCTCCTCTCCACTGACCTAAAATCTACCCATGCTGGAGAGGCTCCAGATATTTCGAGTGTCCCAGGTGGGTCAGGAGAAATGAGAACCAGGGAAAGAGAGATTGCTCAGGTCATCGGCCGAATCTGTGAAAGAGGCAGGAACCAAGGTGCCCGAGTTCCCAGCCAGTTTCCCTCTGCCACTGCACAGCCCTGGCCAACAGATTAGCAGCTCTGCAGCCTGCCTTCACTAGGAGCATGCACACACATGCAGGGGCACAGTCACTCTGTCCCTTGACACATGGATACGCCCTCTAGACACACCCTGATGGGATGGTGAGACTATTTGCATGGGTGGAAGCTGTACACATGATGAGGGAATGTGGCCCAAGTTTAAAAAGTGCAGTGTGAGTGATTAGCAGGGAGACAATGTCCACACCCACCAGCTGGAGCCTGGCCAGGACTGGCCATCACCCTACGGCCTTCAGGAGGCTGAGCATAGAAGGGCCATGAGCAGTGAAGAGGGATGGGGGTTAGCAAAAAGGATGATGGAGCCCAGCAGCATAGCTCAGTGGTTGAGTGTCGACCTATAAACCAGGTCACTGTTTGATACCTGGTCAGGGCACATGCCCAGGTTACGGGCTTGATCGCCAGTGTGGGGCATGCAGAAGGTAGCCAATCAATGATTCTCTCTCATCATTGATGTTTCCATTCTCTCTCCTTCTCCCTTCCTCTCTGAAACCAATCTACACTAATAAAAGAGAAGCATGTAAATTGGTGTCACTCCGCTACACTCACCAGCCAATCAGGATGAGTATGCAAATTAACCCAACAAAGATGGTGGTTAATTTGCATATGCAGGCGTGGAGCAAAGACTGAAGACAACTGAAGACTGAAGAGGCTTGGCTTCTCTGCTGCAGGCAGAGCAGAGAAGCCAAGCCTCGCTGCTGTAGCTGAACCAAAGGCCGGGGTCCCGGGTGCTGGAGGAAAACCAGTGCCGGCAGCCAGGGGAAGGAAGGCCTATTGCGTGAATCTTCGTGCAACGGGTCTCTAGTAAAAACATATTTGGGGGGGCGGGGCAGGGAGGATGATAAAGTTAGTGACCTAGACTGGCAACCCATGTGGTCCCCCTTTATTCTTGAGGGCACTCACACTGCACCCAGGAGCAGGGGACAGGGCAGGGGCTGGGGAGGAGAGGGTATCAGGGATTGGGCCATGTGTGTATTGGATGGATGCATCTTTGCTTTTAGTCTCAGTTTAAGGAGAGTAACCTGCACCTCAGCACTCACAGCTCCCATTCTGGTGAGGGTCGCAGGCCCTTCTGCACGTGGGGTGGGCCCTGGAACTAGACTATTGCCTCGATCCCCTCTAAAATGAGCACTGCTCACTTTTGCCTCACATCCCCAAGAGCCCCCAGAGAGACCTACTGCCCCATCTTCTCCCAGAAACACATATGAGAAGGGCTCTGCCAAGTACAAGCTGAAATCTGTAGGAGCTTCTGGAACCTGGTGGACCTTAAGGCAGGGAAGATGGGAAGATGGGAGGCAGAAGCCCCACAGAGCCCACTCCTCCCTCTACCAAGCCCTGGTCTGGAGCCCACAGTCCCTCCTGCACCACAGTCCTTGGCTCCAGCCCGGGTCAGCCTCCAGCCCGGGCCCCAGCCTGCCGCCGGTCCAGAGCCAGCTGGAGGGCCTGCTTGATGGTATCCACATTGTTCAGAACATTGTATCGACTCAGGGCTACCAGCTGATCAAACTGCTCGGGCTCATAGGTGAAGTTCATCATTCCATAGGGGGTGTCTGGCCCGTTGATGTCAAAGTCCCCAAAGGCCTTCTCTTCAGCTGTTTGTCGCTCCACACCTGAGGGTTGGAAGAGGAGGAGAGACCAGGCTGGGGCCTCTGTGACTAGGAGCTGCCAGCCCAGGAGCACCTCCCCCCTCCCCCGCCCTTGCCCAGACATCTGACTGGTTTTTGTGGGCTCTTCCTGGGCTCACATGTCTGCTCTCTTGCCCATCAGGAGGAGCGGGGCTGGTGCCAATGCTGAGGCCCAGGAAGCAGTGGCTGCCTCGGGCCCTCCAGGGTACTCTGCTACCTTGTCCAGGGGATCCACTCTCAGAACAGCACCCCATCACCACCCCAGGGCTCTGTGGGCCAGACTCAGGCCCAGGGCTTGCCCTCACCTGGGGCCAGGTGTGTGCGGAAGGTTCGGTTGACCAGGGGGAAGTGCAGCACGATGGGTGCACGGGGGTCCTCGGCCCTGGCAAACAGGTAGCACTCGCGGGGGTTCTCCAGATCCTCAGAGAGCACCTCGATTCTGGGGAAGGGGATGCCTCGGTCCAGGCAGTACTTCTCTGTCATCTGTAAGACCTGGGCAGGAGGCAGACTTCTGACTCTGCCTGCCCTCACCTGGACTCACACAGATCCCGTTTTCAAGGCCAGCTCTGCCTGCTACTAGCTGAGTGACATCAAGCAGGTGACGTAACCCTTCTGAGCCAGTTTCTTCATTTATAAAATAAAAATGAGAACAACTCTCTCGTGGGGTTGTTGTGCAGATTAACAATAATCACCAGCATTCCCGCTGCCACCCCTCCCTGGAACTGCCCACTGCTTCCTTCTCTGACCCTCCCCGCTCCCTCGTCGGGGCTGATTTCAATTTCACGGGTTGAGGCCGAATGATCACAGGAGGTTGGGTTGGATCCAAGAGGAGGAGGAGGGAGAGGAGGCCAAAGAGGGAAGAGCTGGCCCAGCAGTGTAACCAGAACCTGCGTGCAGATGGTGAACGCTGTCCACCACACAGGGTTTGAGAGACCCCTGAGGGGAACCTGATGGCTCTGTTGTTACCATAGTAACAAAGGGACAGCCGACCCAGACACAGGCCCTGATGGGAGCAAGGAATGTTATCAGGCACAGGCAAGGTTCAGAACAGGGGTCTACTCTTCATCAGGACAGAAGACACCTGGGGACCCTCTTTGGCCTCCTCTACTGACTCCCACTCCCTCCCGTAACCTCAGCAACCCTCTCCTCCAACTGGGAGGCCAGTGCACTCACCGCGGCGCCCCCTGCAGGTTAGAACCCAGGCCCTCCGCCAAGGGCCATCCCCAAACCCCAGTCAGGCGGCCCTAACAGGGGATCCCCACCCCTTACCTCAAAAGGGGCATCCAGGGAGTAGTCAAAAGACACAATGAGGTCCACCGCTCTCTGCGACAGCAGGATCAGTGGAAATGGAGAGTTGATGGCAAGGCCCCCATCCACCAGGCACAGGGAGTCCCGCATGGGAGTGAGCTGGTTGGGGAAGGCGTCCGGGTGTGTGTCTGGACAGAGACAAATGCATGCTTTTCTTAGCAACCCTCTTCTCTTCCCATTGGGAATAGCCCTCTGTGGAGACCTCTGCTTCTGCCCTTCTCTCTGACAGCCTCTCTGTAGTCTCCTACCCCAGTCCCAGCCCACTATAGTCATACCCCCATCAGCTTCTGGATAGCAGGAGCCCACACCCCAACCCTGGGTCAAAGGACAGCGCTGGCCCCAGTGAGCCAGAGGCATAGACAGCAGGAGGGCCCCACCTGGAGCAGCACCCACCTTTCCAGGCCACAAACTCCCTGCCAGCCACATAGTCCTTGTGCAGACAGAGGCCACTGGTGAAGTTGAAGTTCTCCGCGGAGGTAAAGCGGGAGGTGAATATGTCCAGCACGGCCTGGGAGAAGGGCCCCTGGGGGGTGAAGAGCCTCGTTCGCAGCCTCATGGGGTCTCGAAGCTTCTGGTGGTCATCTAGGGAGGGTGGGATGGTGACATGCAGTGAAAAGTGTGCCAGCCTCTGTCCAGTGGCTTTCATGGCACAGGGGCACCCCTCCTTCTCCTGACACCCCTCCTCCTCTCCCCTACTTCCCAGGCCTCTCACCACTGTTCCCAGAACCCCCTTTAAATGCCTTTATCCTTTCATGTTTCCCATGTTTTGAAAGTTGCCTATGACATTGCATTTATTAAATAATAATTTATTTTCCACCCTTTTGAAAATGAAGTTGTACAATTTCCAATCAGAATTTCATCCATTAAACACTTACTGAGCTGTTGCTACATGTCAGGCACTGGGTTAAGGACAGGGATGCAAAGGTGACTGGGGCCTGGCCCTCGGGGCTCACACCTACTTAGGGGAGAGTCATATAAAGAGAGAACGAATCCTAACAACGTCCTGAGGTAGGGACAATGATGGGGCGTGCATGTAGTCTTGCAGGGGCCTTGGTGGTCGCACCCTCACCAGCCTGGAGGGGTGACATGGGACAGAGAAACTCCCTGACGAAAGGATGGCTCAGCTGACTCTTAAGAGTTGAGCAAAAGTCCTCCAGGGGAGAAAGGTGGAAAAGATATTCCTTGAAGCAGGGAGCTCATAGGCCATTTAAGGAGCCCTGAGATGTGTGGGCAGAGCATCAGCCAGATGCCCCGTGGTCCGGGGCTGAGTTGACCTATTGGGAGCTCAAGCAGAGAATGCAGAGGCGTAGCCTGATTACACAGCACCCACGGCTCCCACTGGGTCCCCTAACTTGGGCCCTAGCCCCACCCACACGGCCTCTGCAGAGAAGTCGGCCCCGCAGGTCTTCTCTGCACCCAGTGGGATAGCCAGTCCCTCACCATCCTCTCCCTCATTCTCTATGCCTCTGCCAGGACCCGATTGCTGGAAAGAAGAATGGGAGGGGGGGCTAGGTGTGACCCCTCACCTGTGACGTTCACACTGCCTCGGTGCCAGTCCAGGAAGCCGAGGTTGAAGCCCGCGGTCTGGAAGATCTCATCCAGGTTGGCTGCAAAGGCGCTGCCCCACATGCCTAAGGACACAGGCAGGGCCCAGGCCCTCACAGCTCCTGCACCCACATCAGGGCTGGCCCGGTACCTGCCCTGTCCCCAGCCCTCCAGCTTAGACTCACCCTGCAGGTAGCAGATCCGGGGCTCTGGCCAGAGCTTCAGCAGTCGCCCCATGAAGAACTCTGAGCCGAAGAGCTTGGTGGGAACATAAGCCCCATACTTGGGGAAGCCGACCTCGTGGGGGGTAAACTCGCACCACTCTGGGGACCCAGAGTAAAGGAAATGTCACCAGGGCTTCCCACCAGGATCCCAGTGTTCCCCCTGGCCATTGTGACTGAGCAAGAATCTTTGCCTTGCCAAGAGCGGGAGGCAGCAACCCCACTGCGCTCCAGGCTCCATCTGTACCCTGACAGCCTGGCCTTTGACACACTCCGACCAACCACCGCCACCACACACAGGCACCTGCAAAGTCGTCCCCACTGACATCGGTGCGGACGTTGACGCTGGCGTAGATGGGATAAGGGTTCTGGCTGCGGCTGACTGCCTCCTGCTGGTCAGACAGCTTGGCGGGGTTTTCCTGGGCAGGAAAGAAGGGAAGCTGATTTGCGTGTTCCCGTCCCAATGGCCTGCAGGATGTGGCGAGCCCGCGAGACTGGTTGCCAAGGCCGGTGCTCAAAGGCGCAGGCTATAGGCTGCAGCAGAGGCAAGTCTCCTGTGGGTTTTGTGCAGTTCCAGGGGCATTGGGAACACGCTCCCCACCCCCACCCCGCCTCTTTCCCATTCCAGAAAGCATACCAAAACCAGAGAGAGTCAGAGGGACATTTTTAAAGGAATAACTGAAAATCTAGTCTACTTTCTTTAAAAAGTAAATCACTAGAAAACACGAACTCTTTGGAAATTAGAAACCACTTGTGATATACATCCATCACTAAGAGCTGCACACTAGTGGGCCAGGCCCCCTGGCTGAGGCCCTCCCTCAGCTCTGAATCTCTCCTCTCCCAGGGCATTCTGGGCTTGCAGTCCCAGGAGAAACCACCAGGTGGTGAAAGTCATGGCACCTTGGCCAATGGCTCAGAGTGGTGTTCTGCCTCAGCTGCAGGTTGGAATCACTTGGAACACTTTGAAAACACTCTTGTGCTAGCACTGGACCCCAGACCAATCAGAATCAGTGTGTCTAGAAGTGGGGCTCAGGCATGGGGTGTTTTTGAAAAGCTGCACAGGTGATTCTGATATGCAGACAGACTTGAGAAGTGCAGACCAGCCTCTCCCCGCCCAGGGCTTAGGAGCCAGGAAAGATGAAGGGGTGCAGCACGCCCCCCCCCCCCGCCCCCCAGGAGCTCACTCTTTGTGCCCAGGGAGCTCAGACCTAAGGGATAGCTTTGCCTAACGGCTAAGGTGGAATTAAGTGCTGCGGGGCAGAGGTGGAAAGGAGCCATGTTTACGTGTTACCTGCCCTTCTCTTACCTCCTGGTACAGGAAATATTCAATGAGGAGGCCCCAGAGGTCAATGAGGGAGATGCTATGGCTGCTGCTTTCCAGGTTCTTCAGTTCCTCAGCATAGTACTGTAGGCGCTCCGTGGATACCGCCCCCGTCTTACTGCTGCAGACACGAGCCCGGGCCTGCTCAGTGGGGCCCTGCAAGGCCACCTGGGACCAAGCTGGGTCCTTATAGAGTGTGGAGATGCACCTGGGCATAGAGGGAATTCGGGGCAGTTAGAGGCAGGGGAGCACAGCAGGTGTCTATGAGAGACCCCTCCTCCTCCACCCCTTGTACCCACTGCCCTCCATCACCCACTCTTGCCCCTCCTAACCTGCTTGGAGGCAGCCTTCCCCACCCCACTCCAGGGACTCTACCAGATCACCAGGCCACACCCTTGCCCCTTCAGAGCTCTCCCTCACTCTGTACCCTGCCCCCACCTCACTTACCAGGTAGACCCAGAGACCCCACTCAGGTAGGTCACAGTGTCCAGGAGATTGAGCTCCTGCCATCCTGCCAGGCTGCCGTACAGGGAAGACATGGCACGGGTTCCGCCTCCGGAGCCCAGCACAGCCACCACAGGCACCTGGGTACAGAAAGATCAAGACAACAACATCGACTACCACCGCCATTTCTATACTGCTGCCTATGATATCAGACATTGACCCTCACATTATTACCTCACCGAGTCCTCACAGAAACCCAATGAGATCCCCATTTTTCAGATGAGGGAACTGATAAGTTAGTAAGTGATGGGCTGGTTATCCGAAGCAGTGCGGCTCCAGAGATGGCTCTTAACCATGACACCATGAAAGGATGTACCTGTGAGGTATACTGGTTTCACCCAAAACAGCTCAAGTAGGGTTTCTTACTCAGTACTGTCACCACTGACGGCTGTGGACCAGATCATTCTTGGTTGTGAGGAGCTGTCCTGTGTGTTGTAGGATGTTTAGCAGCATCCCTGGTCTTTACTCAGTAGATGCCAGTATTACCCCTCTCCCCTCCCCCAGTTGTGACAATAACACATGTCCCCTGTGTGGGGTGGGAGGGGTTGAAATTGCCCCCAGTTGAGACCCGCTACACTAAAATGACCAAAACCACCAAGCAGCCTGGACCTGCCCCAACATCAGAGGTGTCTGTGGAATCAGACTGGAAGTTTTTTGGTTGCTCAGCTTTTCCATGAATGTTTTCCACCCAAGATTTTTGGTTCCTTTCCTTGTCCTCCTTTATTTTTCTCTTAAAAAAATAAAAACGCCCTAACTGGTTTGGCTCAGTGGATAGAGCAGCCGTGGGCAAACTATGGCCCGCGGGCCGGATCTGGCCCGTCTGAAATGAATAAAACTAAAAAAAAAAAAAAAGACCGTACCCTTTTATGTAATGATGTTTACTTTGAATTTATATTAGTTCACACAAACACTCCATCCATGCTTTTGTTCCTGCCCTCCGGTCCAGTTTAAGAACCCATCGTGGCCCTTGAGTCAAAAAGTTTGCCCACCCCTGGGATAGAGCATCAGCCTGCGGACTGAAGGGTCCCGGGTTCGATTCCAGTCAAGGGCATGTACCTGGGTTGCGGGCATATCCCCAGTAGGGGGTGTGCAGGAGGCAGCTGATCCATGTATCTCTCTCATTGATGTTTCTAATTGTCTATCCCTCTCCCTTCCTCTCCGTAAAAAATCAATAAAATATATAGTTTTAAAAATAAAATAAAATAAAATAAAAACCTCCCTGGCCACTGTCCAACAAGGGCAGCGCCTCTTCAGAGAGCTGGACGAGACAGAGCTGCCTGTACGCAGGGCTGTGCCCTCGAGCCCTCTTTACCTTCTACCTACAGAATGGAGATTAGCAGAGCAGGCATTACCCAAATGAACAATCCCAGCTTGCTCAGCTTGTCAGCGCTGGGCACAGGCATGTCTCCTGAGTTCACTTGCAGTCAGGAAAATGCCACCAACTTGTTCCTGATTTACCACAGGTCTCACCGCAGCACCACCTTGCCTCCTGTCTACTGTTTTGGACTGAATTGTGCTCCTGCCCCTCCTCCCGCCCCCTCCCAATTCAAACATTGAAGCCCAGTGTGGTTATTGAGGAGAAAATAACATTAGGGGGGAATTAATGGGGTCTCTTCTCAGCCTCATTGCTAAATTATCCACAGAACCTGAAGCTTGAGGAAAACTTTTAAACTTGCCTGAAACTCTTCCGTCCTGCATTTGACATTACAGATTACCATCAGTACAGTACCCACGGGGCCTGGACTCCAGTCAACTGTAAGACCTCCTCAAAGACAACTTCTACATGACCAGATTGCCGGGTGCCCGCGTGACCACCTGAAATCCATTATCATAATGATGGATACTAGCTCACCCATCGTAATGGGCCAAATAGCTAATCTCTCTTGTGATTCAGTTACATCATAAAAATAAATGACTTTTCTTTGTTTCTTAGAACATTTCTAGATTTACTCCTAATTATGCTTCCAGTTTCTAAGACCCTTGAATAAATCTCCCATCATTTATTTCTAGCCAGAGCCTTCTCTTTTTTATTACATGTGACACTGTATTTGGAGAAAGGGCCTATAAGGAGGTGATATGGGTTATGGGAGGTTATAAGGGTGGGGCCCTAATCTAATAGGAGCAGTGTCTTTGTAAGAGGGAGAGATGGAGATCTCCAGCCCTGCCCATGCACAGAGGAAAGGCCCTTGAGTCAAAAAGTTTGCCCACCCCTGGGATAGAGCATCAGCCTGCGGACTGAAGGGTCAAATGCAGGAGAGGACGTAGCAAGAAGGTGGCCATCGAAGACCAGGAAGAAAGGCACCACCAGAAACCAACCCAGATGGCACCTTGATCTTGAACTTCCAGCCTCCAGGTGAGAAAATAAATGTTTGTGTTTAAGCCCCCAGTCTGTGGGGTGCTGCTATGGCCGCCAAACTGACTGCTCACCTCCCTTGGTCAGGGCTGTTGGGCCCTCATTACATACAGGGTCCTGACTTTTCCAGTCAGCTGAGGCGAACAGGCCTCCCCCTTCTTCCTCTGCTCCCCATGCTTCCTCTGGGCTTCCTGTCAGGTCTTAGCTACACAGTCCTCTCAAGGGAAGAGATTGGATTTGGTTCTCATGATGCTGGGGCCGCCTCCATTCCATACCTGGTCACTGGCGGGAGCCTGGCTCAATCCCAGCACCTGCTGCAGGGCCTTGGATACAATCTGCTTCCTCTTGTCCAGAAACTCTCGTTCCCCATCACAGAGGTCAAAGCCAAGGCGCAGGTCAAGGTCCCCAGAGCTGCCTCGGTGGGGTGGGGTGGGGTGGGGTGGGTGCTGGATGACTGTTCAGTGGAGGAGAACCTCGGCCAAGCCGAGTCTTCATAGGCGCAGACCCACACTCCACGGGACCCCTCAGAAAGATCCCACGGGAACCGGACACGCCCCCACCACCCCTCCCTGCTCTGCTGAGCGGAGCAGGCAGGAGAGCCCCCACACTTCCTGCCCAGCCCAGGGCCTTCCTCACCTCATTTCTGCCTTCACCCTCAGAGGCACCTCCTGGCCCTGAAAGAGACAACAGCTGTCCCTGAGCACACTGGTGGGTTCCCCCACCCGCAGCCCCTGTTGCTCTGGTAACTCTGGCCCAGATGTGGCCCTCCTCTCAGGCCCCTGGCCCAGACCATTTCTGTTGATCACAAAGCAGGACACCCAGATGGAGCCTTACCTTCCCCACAGCCAACAAGCGCTGTTTCTCCTGACCTAGGGCCAGAGAGGAGAGCAGGATGCCCCCTTCGCCCAGACTGCTGGTCTGAGCCTCCAGCTCAGCACTCGGGTCGCTCTGCAGAGAAGAAAACACCATGGAGCCCCCAGAGTGAAGGACACGTGCGCTCTGCAGCCCCGAGGTGCTGCTCCAGCACCGACCAATGCCTCTTCCAGGCTCTGGGCTCACTCACCTGCAGGACCGTGAGCTTCTCCCCCACCTCCACGTGCAACCTGGAGCGAAGCACTGGATTCACATGGAAGGTAAAGGTGTCTGGAGGGTGAGCCTCCACGGGGGGCTGCAGGGGCAAGAGCTGTGGTTTCTCGTAGGCCCCGGGCACTGCCAGACGAATCTGCCTAGAGCCTGGGAGCAGAGGGCCCGGGTGAGTGGGTGAGATTAGGGGGTGGGGGGAGGGGTGTGTGTGTGTGCGTGTGTCTCATGATGGCAGCAACACTAGTAGAAACTGCCCTTTTCTTCCCTGTTGGGGGCCAGATGTAAGCTGGCAAGGTCCTTGCACCTGAAGGGGCTAGCAAGGCTGGGACCCTTACCCACACAGTTTTCCCAGACTTGTTTGGATAGCGATTATCAGTAGAATGGGAGTAACATTTGTAGAATGAGAACAGCCTTTCATAGCTTGCCCAGAAGTCTGTAACTACTTACTGAGATATGCTGTACTGAGAACTTGTCCTTCTGCTATGTCTCTCCCTTAGAGATTAAGAGGAACAAAGAATACATTCCTCTTGACAGACCTCCGATTCAGTGTGTTGTGTATAAATAGGATTGTATAGCTAATAAACTCGCTTCAGTTCATCAAGAGAACTGGGGTCCTCCCGACCCCGCTTTCCTGTCTTTCTTTCTTTTCTCAATTCCCACCTCCCTGCCTCAGCCCGGCTCAACCCTGTCAGGCTGGCCCTGACACTTCCCCTTGGAAACACTCCTGGGCACCGTGACCCATAGCAGAGGCATCATGAAGGACACTCAGGGAACCTATGAAGTGCCCTGGTCAGAACTGGGAACCTGGGGGAGGGTGGGTAAGGCAGGGAGGGGAGGGCTCCCTGCCCCGAGCTAATGGGGCTGATGATTTTGAGATTATTATACTAAGTATATAAAATATCATCTCACAAACATTGTATTGTAATTATCATATGTTAATCATTACATTAATGACCAGTTTCCAACTAGTAGTTCCCCTATCCCTTGCCCCCCATTCAACCTCTGTGCTCATCGCCTTGGGGGAGATTTGTGGCCAGGCCCTAGTTTTCTCAGTCCTTTGTTTCCAAAGTGTAAGATCTTGGGAGGACACAGAAGGCTTGCCGAGGAGGTGAAAGAAAGAAGTGGGTTCCTGGGCACAGAGATAATACGGGGCTTGGAGAAGCAGGGCACGTGAGGCCAGGAGAGAGGCCTGCAGCCAGGAGCAGCAGGGCCGCCTGTTCCTAGGAGTGTTCTGGGGGAGAGGCAAGACCCCAGAGAGAATGGCTGAGCATGACACCCAGGCAGCCTTATAAAGGAGCCCCAGGCCCCACACACCTCAGGAGCAGGGGTCCACGTGGAATGCCTCTCCCTGTGCACACTCTGGGCATTAAATGAGACTTGGAGACTTGCATGACCCAGGGGGGAGGAGTTAGAGAAATAAGGAAAGTATATTCCTTCACACCATGGTTATGGACTGGGATTGATATGCATGTGCTGTTCACAGTGAGAAGCAGCTGCCTCTGGTGGAGAAAGCAGATGCCCTGAGCATCGCTGACCTGCATTTGGTCCTGGCTCCACCACTCACTGGCTGTGTGGCCGTAAGCAAGTTCCTTCTGTGAGCCTCAGTCTCATGAATTAAAAGAGGAAAATGATTACACCGACTTTACAGGGTTGTGATGAGGATTAAACAATAAAACACATGTCAAATGCTTAACACAATGTCTGACTCATAATGAGTGCTGGATGTGACCCAGGTGCGACCCATCTTAGAGGCTGACTGGCAGCCTCTCGGCCTTGGAGAGGACCTTAGCCGTCACACAGCCTCTGTTCCTCCCCATCCGCCCCTCCAGGGAGGCTGCCTCTGTGGCAGATGCGTGGGTGTGCCCAGCTCTTCACTCTGGAATTCTCACTCTTTACCAGGTGACTTCAGTTCCTCCCACTGAGAGGCTGACTAAATTCCCTGCCCTCCACCTTTAGAGTCAGCCTTGGGACTTGTTTTGACGACTTAATGTTAGTGGCCATGACGTGACTAAAGGCTTAAAAGCACTTGCTCACCGGGGCTTGTGCCTTTGCCCTAAGAACCTCTGTGCTCATGGCTTTCGGGGAGAGGAGATTTGTGGCCCACTGGACACATGGTACAGAGCCATGTCACTTCCGCCAAACCCAGCCCAGATCAGCCCCAGCTGACCACCAGATGTGTGAGCTAAATACATGCTTCCTGCTGTCTGCCACTGAGATTTGAGGGAGTTTTTATAGAGAGTAGTTGGACTGATACAACCGCTATGCTTGAAAACTTCCAGGGACAAGCATTCACTACTTCCGGAGGCAATCCATTTCATCTTTGGTCAGCTTTAAGTGGTGAAAATTAAAAACTTTCTGCCCAGACCCATCTTCTTGAAATCAGCAGCTCCTCAACACCCCAAGAGAGAGAAGAGGAGACCCAAGGCCACTGACCAGACTTACCATACTTTTGCTGTGGAGCTGTCTCATCTTTTCCAAGGGTGCCTTGGATTTTCAGACAGGGCTGAGCCTGAGGAAAGCAGAGGCCCATGGGAGCCAGACAGACACATCACCCTGCACAGGGCCCGGACCAAGAGGGGGAAGGGAAGGGAGTATCTGGGGCAGTGTCCAGGTAGCAATCTTCCCAGCCAATGCCTTGTAGGCAGGGATCTTCTGTAGCAGCCCCACTCCTAGGACTCAGAGGAAATGGCCCCTGGCAGGAAAGGGGGAGGAGGTGAGGGCCTCCAATTGAGGCTCCTTCAGTTGCAGGAGACAGGGTTCCGAGTGAGTGATGTTCTGTGCACAGGTAGGAAGGCTGGCTTTTAGGCTGTCCACTCAGATGCCTACCCAGCACACCTCCACTCTGAGGATGGGTCGAGTGGTCTTCAGAGAGGCAAGTGGGTACGATGGGCTCGATGGTGGACTTCTCATGGCTCCCAGCCCTGGACAGCCCCAAGCTGGTGTCTCCTCTACTTACCACCAGAACTCCATTGGTGATGACTTCAGATGCAGGCGCCTGACTGCAAAGGATGGTGGGCTCATTGGCTATCTGAGCCCCTCAAGGTGGCTGTTACTATAATAATGTGACCAAAGCAGTTGGGAGAGCCTGGGGAGCATGGCAGGGTTAGGGGGTAGGAGTGGGTGTTGGCCAACACTCAAATTCACCTTGAGACCAGGACATCCCCTCTCAGGCCAGGCCAGCAGAGGACCTGGGGACTGACAGCTAGGAGCTGTCGGTGACTTCAGAGTAAATGGGAGGACATGGGCTCCACTTGGACTCACCTGTTCTCCAAAACAAACTCCACCTGCAGCTCTTGTGAATCCTAATGGAGGGAGCAAGGAAGCACCAGTTTTCAAAGAGCTCCGAAAGCCTCAGGGAGTGTCCCTACCCCAAGCCCAGGGACTAGAAGAGGAGCCGTGTGTGGCTTCCCTGGAACAGGAAGGATAGTGGCATCTCCATGAGAAGCTCCATCCATTGAACACTGTGAGGACGCTGTGCTAGAAGCTGAGGATTCAGCAATGATCAAGATAAAGTGCTCTGCCCTCAAGGAGTTCACATGTAGACTCTACTCAGGGAAGAATTATTTGAGGGACCCCCTGGTAGGATCAGTGGTGCAGGATAGAGGGTCTGTCGTAGAGGCCTGGTCTCTGCTGACCGACTGGGCGTCCTCTCCCTGAGCTCAGCGCATTGCTGGCACAGTTGGGATAGCTCACCTGTTGGTTGAGTAGGAAGGTGTGTTTGTGGGGTTGACCAGGCTTGAGGCTCTTCAGGTCAAACAGCAGCAGGGAGAGTTCAGTGCTGCCCAGGACGTCCTTGTCATAGAGGGTGAGCTCCAGGACATTCTGGATTCGGGGAGGGCAGGACGTGGGAGCCTGAGGCAGGGCAGGCACCCTGAAGAAGCCCTGTGCCCCCCTGCCACCCCGGCCACTCACTGGCTCTCACCTTCACAGCGCCATGGATCTGGTAGTGGAAGGTCTCATTCCACTCAGGGTCACTGCAGTTGTCTATCACCTTTGTCTGGGCGCGGCTGGGAGATGCCGTGGGCAGCCACAGTTGCACGTAGCAGTCAGCTTTGGACACTGCAGGGGTGGGGAAGGAGTCCTAGCTTTAAGATCTTATTGCTGAAAAGGTTGCCTGGAGGAGGCTAGGGTGGGAGGAAGGAGCAGAGCCAGGAGAGGAGGCTGCCCAGGTGGCAGGGTGGGGCGGGAGATGGAGGGAGAGTCCTCATCCTTGACTGCTCCACCAGTGACACCTCCCATTCAACTGAATGGAAGTCCTGCCATGGCCAATTGGAAAGATCACATGGCAGCACAGACCACTGCATAATTAACTCCCAGAAAGGACTTGATTCAGGTGACAAACTCCCCTCCCAGTGTGAGCGTTGACCTGGAGAGTTCTGGCAAGAGCAGGTGTCACACTCTCCCAGGCTGTCACCGCTCTACTTGCTAGGCTCAGGGAGGAGTCAGGGTCTGCACAGTGCTCCCCTCCAGCTCCTACCTGCCAGCCCTGAGGCTGTGGCCTGAGCTCCCTCTCCTCCCTCCACAGTCAGCACCGGCGCTCTGCCCACTCCAAACACACACACACACTTTCAGGCCAGCCCCTGCTGAGCTCTGCAGAGACCTCAGGGAAAGGAAGAGGAGAAAAGGTGGAATTGAAGGTCACTCACGCAGGTCTTTGCCCTGGATGTTTCTGGCCCTCAGCACTTTCACTTGGAGGTCATAGTATGGGTGGGTTTCCCGCTGAAACAACAGAACTCGGGGACTCAGTTCCAATGAGCCAGGTGTGGGGCCTGGCCTCCCTGAAGTGCTGCTGTTTCCCTCTCTCATCACAGAGCAGCAGATTGGCCCAGGATCACTGGGACCTGGGAGGCCGTGGCAGGGCAGGCACTGGAAGTTCAACATGTTGGAATCAGTCGGGCTGGCTTCAAATCTAAGCTCCACCATGGACTAGCTGGATGGCCTTGGGCAAGTTATTTGATTTCTGTACGCTTCAGGTCTCCCATCTCTAAAATGGGGATTATGATGATTATCTCATAGGGTTGTGGTGAGCTTTCAATAAGAAGTCATGTAAAGTGCTTGGCCTAATACATGTAGCCATTTTTGCTAATTATTAGTTATCATGCACCACACACCTGCACTCCCCTCAGACCGCAGTGCCACTGCTGTAGCTGGAGAGGTGCCGTGAGGTGCTTAAGGAGATTAAATATTAGAAGAAAATGTGACCAATCCCACCCACTAGCTCCCTGAGGAGGGCTGAATGGCCGAGGAGGCTGGGCAGGTGAAGGGAAACCAAAAATCACTCGGCTGGTGCAGGTCAGGCCAGTTGCTAAGGAGACTGCAGCTTGGGCTCAGGAGACATAGCAACAGACTGCAACTCCTTGGAGTGAGTCTATCTCCTCAAAACCCAACAGCCAGACTAGGCATTCTGGGCCAAACCCAGCCAAAGGGTCACATGCCCTAGCCCTCCATTCCTAATTTGAGGGGATTATTTTCAAGAGCCAAGGTCTTGGCCAACCTCTCTAATTTAAACTCCTCCAGGTTGTCTGGAGGAAATTGGTCCCACCCAGATCAAAACCCAGTCGCTGGGCTGGCCTGTCTTCACAGGGGACTGCACTCCCAGGACCCCTCCAGTCCACATTTCCCAGGGAAGAGCAGGTACTTTACCCGGCAGTGACTCCACTGAGGTCCCCTCTTCTCTCTTTTTCGCAGCAACACTACCCCCAGGAGAGGCAGCCCCTTGCTTGCCAGCCCCCTTGGCCAGAGCGCCCAGAGCATGGCCAGGCAGCCCACTTCCCAGCAAGAAGCCGTCTGCTTTCCAGAGCCACCCTCCTCGCTTCTGCGTACGATCACTGCTAGCTCAGGTCTGACAGGTAGCACTGGGGTGGGGAGGGCCCTGGGACTGGAGGCGGGGTTTGAGCGGCTCCAGGAAGTGACCAGTTTCCCTAGGCAGGAGGCAATCTGGTTCCCAATCCAGACCCTGGTTGGTTATCATTGGGCTGCTTGTGTAAAATAGATTCCTGAGCCCCACCCCACCACTCCCATGGTTTGATTTGATGAAGGAACAGCTGCCAAGAGGTACTGCGTCAGGAGGCCAGGCTCCTCTATCAGAAAAAGCCTAAAACCAATACCTTTCAAGTTCCTGGTTCAGTGTTCCATTTGGCTCAGGTATTTCTAATCTCTCCTGGACTCCCTCATTTGTTCTCCAAAGAGAAGCTGCTAAGTGCAAGACCTGCACCACGCCTTAGACCCAAAGGTAAGGCGGGCCCACCCATATCCTGAAGACATTCACAACCTCATGACTCCCTGTGGCTTCTGCCCAGGCTCTCTTCTTGCATCAGTGGAAATATCTAGCTGGTCCAGGTTAGAGGAAGGGTATCAGTAAGGGCAGGTAAAAAGCAGGCCTGCCAGTCCTTAAACTACTGGAGATAAAGGCTTTAAGGTCCTCTGTTGACCAACACAAACCTTGTTGTGCCACGCCAGCACGGCCAAGGGTGATCCTGAGTGGGGGGGTGAAAGGATTAAGACAAGACAGACAAGAGAATGAAAGCTGGGTCTCGTCTCGGTGGGACGCTGCTCCCTGATGAGGAGATAGCAGCAGTGCCAACAAGCCGTGTCTTTATTTTATAGCAGATGCCACGAGGCAAAGTAGGGGCGTGATCAAGTTGTTTGCAGCATTCTCATGAGTTTCAACCCCACTCAACTACATGCACCTGAACTCTATCACACAGCACGTGGGGCCACAGGTTCAAGCTTACAACTATTGCTGTTGGCTCTATTTGTGCTGGGAGGGCTCTGCCCTCCAGCTGGGACTTGCATGTGGCCACGAGAGGACTGTGCCCTCTCATTAGTCCGAGGCTTGAACCTGTCCAAAACACTGTAGCTGCGCCCCATACCTTAGGCTACAGATGGTATGTGATATCCCCTTTTCTGTGGACCTTGACCATCCAGGTGGCCAAGACAAGGCACAGCTCCAGGAGAAAGCATATCTGTTGGAAGATACATTACTGTTCCTCAACCAAGACCCAGTCATCTCCATCCACTCCTCTCCCCAAACCCCGAGGTGGAGGAGGTGGAGACTGAGAAAAACAAACAGGTGATTCAACTTTAAAACAAACCCTGTAAGCAAATTCAGACCAGAAACTCCCAGGACCTCAAGGGGAGGGGCTGTTTACTCAATTTGGAGCATGAAGAACAGACCTGTGCTGGGGTCTCCGGAATGCTAGAGCCCAACCCCATGGTGACCTGTACGGCAGCAGAGAAGGCTGGGATCGACAGAGGAGCCTGAGGGAGGGGTGTGGAGCACGCCGGCCTGGCGCAGACAGCCTGATGGACTTGAGTGCTTTCTGGGCTATACCACTCTCCTGGGTTCATCTGCCCATGCCTCAGTCAAGTTATGCCTCTTAGTCCAGATGTTTTTCATCCCCAGAGAAAGCTCAGAATGGCCACAGAATGCTTGTGTAGGGGAATAAAAGATCGAATGGTCTTGGAACTGGCCAAAGTGGTCCAACACATCCCCACTTCTCAAGCATCACTGGGTCTGTCAATCCTACCAATTCCACAGCTTCCCTGGCCTTCCCAGTCATTATGAGCTGCAGGAAGAGGCATGAAGCCCTGGGATTCACTAGGTGCCAGTGTGTCCAGCAGACGGTAATGCTGGGAACGTCCCCATCTGTGCTGTCGATCCATCTGCTGCTCTGCGGTGCTGAATGGCACAGATCGAGACACATAACAGACGGGTTACACTGACCTTTTTCCATGGTCACTAACGGGCTTACTCTTCTCAATTCTTAGCTAAATTATGATCCTCATTATTTTCATCAAACTCCACAGGAAGGGGGAAAAAGAGACCCAGATAGGCTTGGTTAGTTACTCTATGATGTTTATTATGCGAGACCCTCATCAGTCCTCACTACAGAGCTTTCATTGCCAGCCTTTTCCACACCACCGCAGAGCGCAGACAGTCTAGGGAAGGAAGGCTGGAATCCGGGAAAACTGGGCCGTTTAAATATCCAGCAGGAGAGAAAACACACATTCTTTGTTCTAGTGCTTCAAACAGATGTGCCCCACAGGCAGTGGGAATGGAAGACACAGAAACAGCAGACCTGGGAGGCAGGGCTCACGGAGTGGGAACAGTCTCTGCCACAGTGGAGGGCAGGCCTGCCAATGTCACCGCTGTTCCTGGAGGAGGCTGGTCTTCACTAGAACGGCCAAGGCAGCACTGCTTCCTGTGGGCAGGCATGGCCAGTTGGGACAGTGGCTCTTGTGAAGTGCTGCTCAGCCTCCAAAACCCGGCAGAATCCTCCATCTCTGTGAAGGTGCCACAGGCACTCACTGTTCCTTCAGACCCTCCGCAGAGCACGTGCTGGGAGAAGCCTAGTCTACACCACCAGCAAGTCGGTCTGCAGCACAGTGGGTCAGTGTCAGGCACTGTCACTCACCCTCAGACACTGCAAGCCCCCAGGGAGGACAGGGTGTACCCCTCTCCCGTGTGTCCTCCGCCTGCAGTGCCAGACACTCCTGGTGCCTCTGGGAGCCAGGGTCTCCCCCCACACAAATGCTCAGTGGGTCTGGCAGTGAGATAGTTCTTGACGTCTGCAGCACTCGCGCAGTCCCCGAGCACCTCACAAGTATCTGACGCCACGTCACTGTCAGTGCCTGGTCTGGTTATTCCTATGTGTGCCTACGATATCCCGGTGCAGCCCTCCAACCTCTGCAAAACCAGGCTGGAGAACGGCGGCCGGGCCATGCTGTAAGTGGATCACAGTGGCTGGAAAGAGAGGCGCCCAAGCACAGAGCGCTCACTCACAAAGACTAAACTAACCTGCCTGGATGGCTGGTGGGTGAACAGAAGCAGGAGCCTCTGCCGATGGCAGCCTAGGAGGTCGTTCACCCTGTGCAGTGCTGTCCATCCCTAGAGCTACCGCCACACTCGGCCCTCAGGGAGGTGCACAGGCCTTCCTAGGCTGAGAATGACGTTCTGCTCAGCTTCCAGGCCGAGCGTACAGTCCGAGGAGGACCTAGTCGCTATACACCTCACCGTCAAGTATCAGTGTAGCCCTAGAAAGTGGACTTCGCCTTGCTTCTCACTTTGCCTTGCTTAAATATTAGTTATTCCTGGTGTCGGGAAAGTGGGCAAAAGAGTGGAGCAGTGAGGGGAGAGACACAAAAGAAAAGGACATGGGAAAAGGGAGGCGGGAGTGGGAGCCTCCTGGGGGGACGGCACAGTGACCATGGAGAAGTGACTGTCGTGACCTAGAGGAGGAGTATCTGGCCTTGGCAGGCAGAGGAGCTCTGGCTTGCTCTCTTCTCACGGACTCCGTCGGCCTTGCTAAGGGCTCCTTGTGAAGTCCTGCATGCGACTTGATACAAAACCGAATGAACACTGGGGTTGCAGAAGCTGGAGGCAGTTTCCTGACTCAGGTGATTGGTATGCAAAGGCAAGACAGTGCCCGCCCGTCACCACCTCCTCCAGTCCAAGCAGGCGTTAAATTCCCTGGAACTGCCTGCAGCATCCTGGTTTACAACGTTTATCTAATCTTTTTCTATTAAAAAGCTGACGGCACCAGACCACAAGTCTGATTAATTCAGAGATGCTCCAGGGCGCAAGGTAGCCAACGTGTCCAAACGGGGAGACACCTGTGGTGGCAGCAGCCCTGACTCCTACAGCGGCACCTGCTTCCCTCTCTGGGGTGGCCAAGCTGTCCATCTGCTGAGTCCTGGGCACGCTGAGCTCAGGTGTCCGCCGGGTTCACCTCTTTGGAACAGAAGTAGTGCACCACCACTCCATTGGGGTACCTCGCAAATGCGCTGCAGGGAAGACAAATGACTTGGGAGTGACTGCCTATAGAGACCGCTTCTTACCTAGGACGGGCACTTACCCGGGAGCCATCCCAGCAGCCCGCCCTCACCACAAAGAGCAGCCTGTCCCAGTGTCTCTGGATTTACACAGCCATCATCTCTGTCCAATAACTGAACAGAGGATGAGGTCCATGGAGTTCGAGTACATGAAGGTTCTTGTTAAGTCATCAACGTGAAACACGAGTGAATAGGGCCGTGCGCCGGCCTGGCTTGGCACCGGCTTACTGAGAGGCAACGATGCTCTTCAGAACAAGTCTCGGGCTAATTCTAACAAAGGACAGAGTTAGGTCTTTTTAAAGAAAAGCATTCTCCCATGTAAGAAAAAGGAAAATTACTCTCCTTTGAGGGAAAGGGGATCGACTAGAGTATATGCCTTAAAACAGTATGATCCTGGCTCAGGATTTTACTCAAATCCCAAGGCAGCAGGTTGAAAGATCTTTTTCTTCCTTCAAAGGTGCATCCCTAAAAGGTAAGGACCTCCTCCCCATATACAACTCTCACACCCACTGGCTACACAATTTCTAGCTGCCAGAAGGGAGGGACTTTATGGGCAAGAAGTCAACAGCCCCAGCCATACATTCCAGGCTTTTAAATCCTCAAAGCTCACTCCTGACAGCGAGGACTGTCCCCTCGGGCCTCAGGAGCTAAAAGTGCCCAGACGGTCTGCACCTGTGCTCTCCCCTCGGGTTAGAGGGCGAAGCGTGGCCCACCCAGAGCAGACCCTGCAGAGGCGCGAGCAGGCTCACCTGTTCCCAATCTTCTTCTTACACACCATGCACACCTTCTCCTCCGTGATGATGCACTTCACCTGCTGGTGTAAAATCCGCTCTTCCTGCACCTGGGAGGGCAGAGCGATTGGGGAGGAGTACCTTGGTCTGCCCGCAAAGATCCCTCTAATGCAGTGGTTCTCAACCTTGGCTGCACATTGGAATCACCTGGGAATCTTTGTAAAATCCTGATTTCTGGGCCTCATCCTCCGGAAATTCTGTTTCTTTGCTATGGGGTGAGGCCACAACATTAATAACAAAGAAACAGAATTTCTGGAGGTTGAGGCCCAGAAATCAGGATTTTACAAAGATTCCCAGGTGACTCTAATGTGCAGCCAAGGTTGAGAACCACTGCTCTAATGGGAACACTTGGTTAAGGTCTGCTTTTGTCCTGAGGAATATGTGGTAACTGTCTCGTAATAGAGAGTACTAGCCCACCCGAGGGTTTGCCAGGCGCATACCCGCAGGAACTCTGCATGGAGAAGGTTCTTGAGCACTTGATTGAACCGTTTCTTTTGCGCATTTCCTTCCAAGACCTTTTCCAGGAAGATGCGTATCTCGTTAATCTGAGTATTCGCTGGCAGGAGGTTGAGGGCCTAAGGATGGGAACAGATGGGAAAGAGAGAGGCGGGACAGGAGTGAGACTGAGGGAGTGGCTGAAGCCCCAGAGCTGGAGAATCCCAGGCCGTTTCTCCACCCCCTTTCCATTCCGTGCTCCCTGCAAGCGCCTCCATCCCCCTGAGAAGAGCTGACCTTGGTGGTGTCCAGTTTGCTGTGGTGCAGCTCGAGGACCTGCAGGGCAGCCTGGAGGTTGGCTTGGGGCTCCAGCAGTTCCAGCTTGATGGGCCCCAGACAGTGAACGCTGGGGGGTGACAGGTACATCCGGAGCAGGGACAGATACACCTGTCTCACACAGGTACAGGCACGCAGGTCAGGCTGGCAGCACCCCCCAGAACGCCCAGTAAGAGGGATGGTCTACAGTAACAGCTGTCATGGAGCACTTAAAACTCATCATTTTCACCTTTTAAAAGGTTTTGGTAAAGTCAGAGTCAACTGAAGGTATAAAGATTTAAGGATTGTGGTTTCCCTTGCTTGTTAACCATTGTCAGGATGCCAGCACGACGAAATGACGCAACGCACTCCCTCATTTCCTTTGGCTTTGAAGGCCGAGACCCTGTCATGTTTTGGCAGGCAAAGATTAAGCCAAGGTAAGATCTGCACTTCCTACTGGCACCAGTGCCACAGGACTTTTCAACTCAGCACTTAACATTTGGGCCAGATAATTCTTCACTGGGCTGTCCCGTTTAGCAGCAACTCTGGCCTCTACCTCCTAGATCCCAGAAGCACTGCCCCCGGTCATGGCAATAAAAGATGTCTCCCGACATTGACAAGTCCGTGTGCAGTCTCAACAGAGCACATCTGAGGTTCCTTCTCAACAGGCTAACTAATACAAGGAACGGGTGAACTTGCCCGACGTGGAAGTGCTCACAAAAAGATGTGATAGAGTCCCTCCTAAAGTAGCTCCCTCCCCCTTTTAAAAATTTTAGTAATAAATCCCAAATAATAAAATTATTTCCTCTTTTGAGGACTCTTTTGAGAGTAAAGGGGTGAGGATGCCACTCATTATCACATGGATGACAACAGAGGGAAGCCAGAGCTAAGCCAGGCAAACCAGGACATGGCACCCGCCAATCCCTTAAGATGTACAGGCAAATTCAGGCGGTGCCCTGACCCATGCCATCTTGTCTTAGCAATTCACACTAGTGTCTGTCACCTGCGGCCAAACCAGAGGATGTCAGGAAGGCCAGGGGGGCCAGGGCCACTACTTACCTCTTTGTTGCCATCTCTGTTTTGGTCATAATGCTTGTGGCAGTACCTGCAAAGGAGAAAATGCTCAGACAAGGCCAGGGGGACACGTTTAGAGAAAGGGCATCGATGCCGCCGGCACGAGCAGCCCAAAGGCAGCCGAAGTGAGAGGCCAGCACAGGCGACTCTCCCTCCTGCGGCCGAGTGGCGGGGTGGTGGCTCCCTTAGTCTCTCACGCCGGTGGTCTCTCTGGGGGACCTGCTTTCAGACCCCTGGGGAGCGGGGATGGCAGGGCCAACATACTCCTCAGCCATCTTTGTGTCCTTCAGGATGTGGACATAGATGAAGAGAGCTTGTTCATGTTTCCCCATGCGCCCCAGCAGGAGAGCACGTTCTTCTAAGAGGCCTGTGGGGAAGAGGAACGTAGATAACCATTACCACCACGAGGCACGCACAGGGCCAGGGCTAACTATTAGAGAGATGGACACTGGAGCAACTTAAACGGGGAGGAAATATTTTTATTATTTGGGATTTATTACTAAAATTTTTAAAAGGGGGAGGGAGCTACTTTAGGAGGGGCTCTATCCCATCTTTTTGTGAGCACTTCCACATCAGGCAAGTTCACCCATTCCATGGCCAACTCTACCATGTGCGAGGCTCTTCCAATAAGGGGAATAAGCACCTGTCTCTGTTCTCACTGAGCTTACACATCAGACGGGTATGTCTTTTTTAGACAAATTATGCCAAATTACAACAATTGCTGAATAATGAGTGTGGGCAAGAACATGTATGAAGCAACAGACAGGTTTGAACCTGCTATCAATTAGCATGTGGCTCACACCCCAAGAGACTCCTCAGCCACAGCACAAAAGCAAGGCCTCAGAAGGAGCAGAACAGGAGCACTCGCCTACACACGTGGTGATTCCCAGGCCCAGCTGGTGAGAGGCTTGGGGAGCTGGCAAAGAGAAAGGTCAGTTTCTGCACTACCAGCAGCTGAAGCAGCTTCTGGACCCAACCCAGCCCTCACCATCAAAAGGAAAATCACAGATGAGCCGGCCTGGGTCATAGTAGCTGGAAATTTCCAAGAACATAAGGAGCTTCCGTCGATATTCTCCCAGCTCACCCTCTTCCTCTCCAGCAGGAACTGGGGTTTGGCCTGTAAGGGAAACAAAGCTCGACCTGAAAGGATGCTGCTGGGAGCAGCGTGGGGTTAAGCAAAACGAGGGGATGGGGTTCAATGACGTCACCACCATCATCAGAAAGGGCCTCCAGAGTCGTTTCCAGTTGGCCTCTCTAGATTATGGTCTCTACATGGCCCCCAAACATAAACTTGAGGTGAAAAAACAAAACAAAAAACAAAAAAACTGCCTAGAGAAACACTCTGGTAGGCAAACCTGTTCCTTATCTTGAAGAGATTGTTCCTTCCCCCTCCCCCAGGGGAGATGCCAAGACGCTTAGAGATGCCCAGACCCAGACGAGCTGCTGAGTCTCCCATTCTGGGTCACTTCCCTGCCCTGGCTCTGAGGAACTTCCTGCCCACCCAGGGCCAAGAGAGGTCTGCTGCCCACGTCACTCACAGCATCCTGGGGCCCAGCTTCCCCTGAGGCCGGGGCCCCGACTTTCTACGAGAACTGGTACCTGCAGGGAAGGCCAGGAGGTACTCCTTCATCAGACCTTGCACCTTCTCACAGTACAGCTGGATCAGGCAGTTGTGGAACCGGGAGCCTGTCTCCTCCCAAACGTGGATGACGTGCTCCTGAAGCGAGACACAGTCTGCCTGTGCCCTCAACACTCTGACCCCGCCCAGTCACCCCGTCCCCCTCACACTTTTAAGGCCCAATAGGCCCCATCCACACTGTTTCCTAATTAAGCTGCAAAGGCTACGAGGGGGCAGCTCTTCTGAAAACACTGGGAAATGTCGCAATACAACCCAGCAACACTGGGAATTCTTGATTTCCAGTCTAAGTTCCTTTCTTAATTTTGTCTCATAATCCTTCACATCAGCCCATGTAATTAAGGTTAAATATCTGCATTCTGGTACTTCAAACTGATTTCATTGTCCTGTGGCCACGGTGAGTTAGGCTGTGCAAACGTGGCTTTGAAATGTTTTTCTCGAACATCCTTCTCTTTTATTCCTCTATGCTTGACCCAGGTTTAGAAAGTATCGATGAAGTGACCCTTCCAACTTTGCCCACTGCACTCTCTCTGCAGAGCATGTTGAAATAACCCTCTTCTGTGCCTTTCTACTAGTCCCCACATGACACAAACTGCAATCGGAATCATCTACAGTGGTTCTCAACCTTCCTAATGCCGCGACCCTTTAATACAGTTCCTCATGTTGTGGTGACCCCCAATTTCATTGTTATAAATTGAACATAATTAAAGCATAGTGATTAACCACAAAAACAATATGTAATTATATATGTGTTTGCCGATGGTCTTAGGCGACCCCCGTGAAAGGGTAGTTGGACCCCCAAAAGGGTCGCGACCCACAGGTTGAGAAGCGCTGGTCTAAGAGCTGACCCATGAGGCCTGGTTCCTGGGTTTGAAGCTTTTTAGTTCAGACCAAACAATATCTTACCAGATAAGGAATAGCCAGGCCCTTAAAGTTCTCTACCAGGAAGCCGAGCACTCGGTCCCGGGGCAGTGACTCCACCTCCGGGAGGTCTTCGGTGAATATCTGTTAAAACAATCCCGAGTTCCAGCAGCAGAACCACCTGACCGCATGCTGCCAAATGTGCAGCTCCCAGGACAGACTTCTGGGGTGGGGGCAGGAATGTGCACGGCTTCTGTCGCAGTTACTGCGTGACAGCCCGGGCAGGTCTCCTGATGCCTGTGTAAAGCCCTTCCCACTACCCCACACTGTCACCTCACGTTTCCCAGTCCACTCTTCTGAACGTAAGAGAAACTGCAGGAATCCTTCCGCCGTCCACCCGTCTCCAGAGCAGAGTCAGGACCGACTGCGGTGCCAGGTGAATCCAAAGACCCCGCATACCTACCTTCAGGCCATCCTCTGGGAAGTCTCTCAGCACCCACACCGAGTAGGAAAAGATCAAATGCAGGTTTTCTGTGCCTGGAGGAAAAGTAAGACTTGTCTGCAGGTAAAGCCTACCCTGCCCACAGGACTGGGAAGGCCGGGGCCCAGGTTGCCCAGAATTTACTTTCTAGAGCGAAGAGCTCTGTCCAAGCACCAGTCACTCAGGGCTGCTTGCTGGGCTGGCTACATTCCAAGGGGCTGCCCTGGGTCCACCACAGGGGACTTTCCCCCAGCTGGCGGAGCAAGGAGGGAGGGGACTGACCAGCTGGAATCAGAGACGGAGGGGGGTCAGGTCTGTCTGAACACTTTCGACTCCCGTTTCAAAAGCTGGACTTACCCAGATGTTGCAGATATTGCACCGTCCTCTCGTGGCCTTTCAGCGGCGAGTTTGCTTTCTTGGACTGGTCCACCAGCACCTGCAGGGCTGGCCACGAAGCCAAGAACAAGGTCATGGGCCTCCTCCAAGGCTCATCCCACAGACTCATCGCACCGCTTGCCCTCCCCGCCTCGGTCACCTTTCTCATGGAGCCCCTTCTTCTCATACAGGATGATGAGCTCACTGTACTTATGCGCCTTCTTCAGCACGTGCTCGCTCTCTTCGATGTGGCAGTGATTGTTCTCCAGGCGCAGCAGCGGGGCCACCAGGGCCACGTTAGTCTGCAGAGAGGCAGGACTTCAGCCAAAGTGCTTCCTGGAGACCCCGCCCTTCCCCGCCAAGGCCTGCTTCAGGCAGGAAGGCCTGCTTCAGGCAGGAAGGCCAGGGATTTAACAAAAGCAGAGACAGCAAACAACCCTTTTTCAGGACTACAGGGAGTGGCTTTTATAGCACTATGATCTTTCACGTGTTTTCATGGTTTTGGGGGGCAGGGAGGGAGGAGATATTTCCTTTGAGGGAACACTGTTCACACCACACCACTAATCCCAATCTTACCAGAGAAGGCCAGCCCACTGTAAGACTCTGGTCAGTATCTTGACTTAAACCCTTAATTTCAAGAAGCTCACAGGCATCAAGGCAAAGACTAGGTGGTTCCCATCATCGCAGACTTCGCTCTTGCTGACAGCAGGTGCCCCAGGGTGGCCCTTTTCCAGTTTCGGCAGGCCGGGGGTTGTGGGTACCGCCTGCTCTAGGGACTCACATGGAGGTAGCACTTGAGCAGGGTGGTGTCGATGATCTGCAGCAGCTTCTTCTTGGATTTGATGGTGGGAGTGCCTTCCATGAGTGGGGAAGTGCTAGACTGGTGATCAGAGTCATTCAGCTTCTTTACCAACTGGCTCCGTTTCTGCAAAGGCCAAAAATGTGGGATCAAGGCCAGAACTAATCTTCCTTTATCACTTGATCTACTGGGTAATTTCAAATACCTCCAAATCAGCTCATACCTGTCCACACCCTGATCTCACACTGGCATGCAATATTTTGGAAGTTTAAATATTTAATGGTTCTTGGAAACTTAAGTATATTTATGATGTATTGCTCAATTGTACATTAATAGTAGTTACAAATGAACTCAAATGACATTTTAAAAAACACAGTTATTTGGTTGCAGGAAATTTTTAAAAATTAAAAGGACACTTTTGTTACAGAGATATGACAGAGGGCTCAATGAAAGATCTTCAAGCACAAAATGCATATAGTACATCAGAATCAAATTCTAGGGAGAAAGTGGAATAAAAATTAAAGTTCAAGGAGTAAAAGAAACAATGTTAAATTTCTTTTTTTCTTTTTCTTTGAGAAAAACCTTTTTAAAAATAGTTGAAATCCACAGAGCATTTTTAATGTGTCAAACACAATGCTAAGGCTTTCCTTAACACAGATTTTCCTCATTTAATCCTCAACAGACTCCCTGTGATAACACACAATTTCTATCAGGGATCAAAACAGATGACTGCAGCCCTGGCCAACTGCTCAGTGATCAGAGGGTCAGCCCTCGGACCGAAGGGTGGCAGGTGCGATACCTGGTCAAAGGCACATGCCTCAATCGTGGCCTGGGTCCCGTGCGGGAGGCAACCAATTGATGTGTCTCTCTCACATCAATGTTTCTCTCTCTCTTTCTCTTCCCCTCTTCTTCCTCCTACTCTCTCTAAAAATATCAATGGGAAAAATATGCTCAGGTGAGGACTAACAAACAAACAAAAAACCTCAGATGACTGCCAAACTGCCACAGATAATAACTATTTATTGAGTATTTACTACACACCAGCCCTGTCAAGCACTTCATGTATTATTCTACCTTAAAGCTAAAAGAAATACAGGTATTATTATCCCCAGTTTACAAATGAAGAACCCACAGTACAGAGGTTAGATACCTCAGAAGCGGCAGAGGCAGGTTTCAAATTAGGGTCTGATCCCAAAGCCCATGTTCTTTTATGATTATTCTTAAGTCAATGTTATCGAGGCACAAGTTACGTGTAGTAAAACGGACCCCTTCTAAGTGCACTACTAGGTGCATGTAACCACCACCCCAATCGAGGAACAGATTTCTATCACTCCAAAGCTCCCTTTCCAAACAGTCCCACCCACCCTCTCCCCACTGATCAATCTCTATCACTACAGACTGCTTTTACCACCTCCAGAGCTTTATATAATGGAACCACCGAGTCTGTACTGTATTGGCAATGCCCATCGTCTTACATGCTCTTCCATCTCTCTGCCATCACACTAGTGTCAGCTGACTTCACACATTCCTAACATCAGTGGGGAAGGCCAGGGAAAACTGTGTGCCGAGAGCAGTGATGGCGAACCTTTTGAGCTCGGCGTGTCAGCATTTTGAAAAACCCTAACTTAACTCTGGTGCCGTGTCACATGGAGACATTTTTTGATATTTGCAACCATAGTAAAACAAAGACTTATATTTTTGATATTTATTTTATATATTTAAATGCCATTTAACAAAGAAAAATCAACCAAAAAAATGAGTTCGCGTGTCACCTCTGACACGCATGTCACAGGTTCGCCATCACTGGCCTAGAGTGCTAAAGCTGAGACACTATAAACGGAAGGCCTCTGTAAAGCCACAGGCTCAGGAGGCACGCTGCTCCAGGAGCCTGTCTGACTCGGTCCATGGGCCACACAGTGTGCAGACAGGGGCAAGTGTCTCCCTGCAGGCTGCCAGCCACAGCTGAGTACTGCTGGGGCCCAATGTCAAGGCAGTGCCAAGGCCCCACATGCCTGATTAGTCCTGAGCGACACCTACTGACACAGAAGTAGGCAGGAAGCTGGCTTACAATTTTCCTGGCAATTTTGACTTCTCAGTGCCTACCCAGGGGGCCTTACAAAGGTCCGCAGAACACTTAAATTTCACTTATCTACCCATAACAAATTTTTTTCAATCTAAAAATAATTCACCTAAAAAAAGTTTTAGGAAATTATTTATTAACAAGAAAAAACTTTCTCAATGTATAACTAAATTTTTTAAAAGTAAGCTATATAGTTTGATATCCTTTTGTAATAAATATACCAATAAATAAATAAAACCTAATTCACAAATACATATAAAAGTCTGGAAGGATGACACTAAAATGTAGTTACTTTCCTCTGCGTTCTGGGTATAGTTACAGGTGATCTGTATTTCTGCTTTATACTTTATTGTGTTTTCCAAGTTTTCTGCTTAACGCAGGTATTTTTACAAAATTATGTATGCTAAAAAAATGTTTGTTTTTAAAAATTTACTATTTTCTGTCAACTAAAATGTACTCTTTTCAGTCCCTGAACAGCTTAGTTGGTTGTGAATTTACTAGGGATCAAGTGTGTTTCCTGGTGTCAGGATTTGGCAAAAAGCAGCTCAATGGTACCAGCAAGCAGGGAGAAGCAGAAAGACACTCGCCTGCCCAGACTTCCACTTTGTTCATTTATGGAATGTCTGTGGTATTACAAAAAGCCCTGCCATAAAGAAGCAGGTATTGGAACTCCCGAGTCTCTCTTCCATACACCTCTCTCTTTATCTACCTGTGTCAGGTAGTCAATCAGAGCTAAGTGAGCCTTCTCCAATTCAGCCCCGGAGAGCACAGGCAGGGGGTTAGGATACTGCAGCTGCTTCCTGTAGTCTGTGGGCAGCAGATCCGGGTACAGGCCCATCACATGGGTAGGATCTAGAATGGGAGGTAAACATGAGTCCCCAGAAAGAAGCACAACAATTTAAGGATAAAATAAAACAAGTTCCTGACTTTTTTTTTTAAAGAATAACTAAGTTCATAAAGACTAAGTTCAAGTGAGTTATACACTTATAATTTGAGCACTATTTATACACATGTCACTAAAACATTACAAAAATGGCATGACTATATTCCAAGACACAGACACACATATATATGCAGAAATAAAAATGAGAACTTACTAACTCTCTAAAAGCAAAGAAGAAAAAAAACTTCTAAGGAAAAACTGCTAAGACACTGAAGTTGAAAAGATAAAAAAACTGGAAAAAAAATGTCAAAAAGGAATATTATTAAAACAAAAAGACCAGGTAACAGACTACGGTATAAATTTGCAGCTTATATGGCAAAAGGCTAATAGGTTGATTTCATAAAACAAATGCACACAAATTGGTTAAAAAAAAACCGTAAGATTTCATTTGATAACAGGGCAAAAGACATAACAACTGACAAAAGAAAAATACAAATTATTTTTCTTTGTGAGAAAATGTTCTTCTACATTAACAATCAAAGTGTTGTTACCCATTAAAAATGTCAGGTGAATCCAATATTATTTTATACTAGAGGCCCGGTGCACAAAAATTTGTGCACTGGGGGGGGGGGGGGTCCCTCAGCCCGGCCTGTGCCCTCTCGCAGTCTGGGACCCCTCGGGAGATAAAGACCTGCTGGCTTAGGCCTGCTCCCAGGTGGCAGAGGGCAGGCCTAATCCTTAGGTGCAGCCCCTGGTCGGGCTCAGAGCAGGGCCGATTGGGGAATTGGGGCGCTGCCCCATCATGCACAGAGAAGGGCGGATTGGGAGGTTGCGATGCCACCCTCAGTCACGCTCAGGGTAGGGCCGATTGGGGGTTTGGGACACCGCCCCCTGTCACACTCAAGGCAGGGTCGATGGGGAGGTTGCGGCACCACCCCCTGTCACGCACAGAGCAGGGCCCATCAGGGGGGTTGGGGCTCCGTACCCTGTCACACACAGAGCAGGGTCAATCAGGGGGTTGGGGAGCTCACCCCTGTCACGCACAGAGCAGGGCCCATCAGGGGGTTGGGGAGCTCCCCGCTGTCATGCACAGAGCAGGGCCCATCAGGGAGTTGGGGAGCTCCCCCTGTCACGCACAGAGCAGGGCGGATCAGGGGGTTGGGGCGCCGCCCTCTATCACCCACAGAGCAGGGCCAATCAGGGGGTTGGGGCGCTGCCACTCTCACACTCAGGGCAGGGCTGATGGGGAGGTTATGGCTCTACCCCGTCACACACAGAGCAGGGCCCGTGGGGTGGGGGGGTTGGGGCGCCGCACCCTGTCACACACAGAGCCGCAGGGCGATCAGGGGGTTGGGCGCTGCCCCCTGTCATGCTGATCCCGGTGCCAGGAGACCTCGCGGCTCCACTGATCCCGGTGCTGGGAGGCATATTACCCTTTTACTATATAGAATAGAGGCCTGGTTCATGGGTGGGGATTGGCTGGTTTGCCCTGAAGGGTGTCCCGGATCAGGGTGGGGGTCCCCACTGGGGTGCCTGACCAGCCTGGATGAGGTGATGATGGCTGTTTGCAGCTGGTCACACACCCTTCAGGGTGGGGGTCCCCACTGGGGTGCCTGGCTAGCCTGGGTGAGGGGCTGAGGGCTGTTTTCAGGCTGGGACTGAAGCTCCCAACTGCTCCTTTTTTTCATTTTTATTCTGAGCCAGCTTTAGCTCTGAGGCTCCAGCTCTTAGGCCTCCGCTCCTGAAAGCAGGTATCTGGTTTGTTTAGGTTCTACAATCGAAACTCTGTATCAACTCCAGGTCTGAGATCCCGGCTAGCTGAAAGCTGGTTTCTGGGGTTTTGTTTAGCTTCTATTTTTGTAACTATGTTTCAAACTGCCAGCTCAGAGGCCTGCAGCCGCAGGCGGGGAACGTTGGAGTCCTCCGTCACTGAAGCAAGCAAGCCTCATGTTAGTTTCAAGCTGCCTGGCTGCCGGCCGCCATCTTGGCTGGCAGTTAATTTGCATATCTCGCTGATTAGCCAATGGGAAGGGTAGCGGTCGTACGCCAATTACCATGTTTCTCTTTTATTAGATAGGATTGTTTTCAGGTAGATATTTATGTAATTTATGAAGTGATCCCCACATGACACCATACATAATTGTTACAAATATTGTTGACGGTATCCCTATGCTCTACTTCACATGCCTGTGACTATTCTGTAACTACCAATTTGTACTTCTTAATCCCTTCACCTTATTCATTCCATTCCCCAACTCCCCTTCCCTCTGGCAGCCTGATCAGCCTGTTCTCTGTATCTATGAGTCTCTGTATTTACTGTTTGTTTTGTTCTTTAGATTCCACATGTTAGTGAAATCACATGGTATGAGACTAAAATTTAAGCAGCCTCATAAAAATTTGTAAAAAGCTAATTTTGTGAGTTGATGGATTTGTTATTAATTTGGTTATGCAAGTATTTAAATATATTATGATTTTATTTGTCAATTATACTTCCGTAAAGCTGAAACCAATAAAAATAAAATATTATAAAACAATAACAAATATCAGGTGGCATTTTCATATCCATTTAATTAGTAATAAGAGTATTTTTATTATTTTTTTAAAATATATTTTTATTGATTTCAGAGAGGAAGGGAGAGGGAGAAAGATAGAAACATCAATGATGAGAGAGAATCATTGATTGGCTGCCTCTTGCAAGCCCCCTACTGAGGATCGAGCCTGCAACCGGGCACATGTCCTTGACTGGAATCGAACCCGGGACTCTTTGGTCTGCAGGCCGATGTTCTATCCACTGAGCCAAACCACCTAGGGCAATAAGAGTATTTTTGTATGATACTACCCAGTGCTTGCAACATTGTGCAACAATCACCCTTGCACTGCCAAGGCAAAAAATATTGCTACCTCAAAAAGGGAAAAAGCATTCACACCTCCAATCCTATTTCTAGGAGTTAATCCTAAAAAAAACAATGGAAAAGATGGAGGTGGGGGGGGGGGGGGGGGGGGGAGAAGCAACATCTGTATGGACAGGTAGCATTACTTGTATCAATGCAATTTTGGAAACAATGAAGAATTCCTTCAACAGCAAAATAATGCGTTTTTCATTCAAATGTAGAGTATTATGCAGTCATTACAAATTCTAAAAGGCACCTAGCAACATGGAAAAACAATACTTTTTAAGTAACAAAAGCTATGAAGGTATATTATAACTATGTTGGAACATACACATGAAAAGCTTGGATGAGGAAGAGACAAATGATTTCTGCGAATGCTAAGATAGTCACTACTGGACAGAAGGACCAGCCCTTAGACAAGGTTCATCAATGGAGGACCTGCCCAAGAGGTCCAATCAATGGCCAGCTGACCCTACACGGCACTGCCACCAGCACATCCTCCTGCCACTGGAAAGGATCCACTGTGCCTTACCTTTCCTACTAGGTTGATCTTTGAAAGCAGAATTCTGTCTGATTAGTTCTTCTTGGGCCCGCTCAGTACATATTTGTGGAATGAATAAATTCAAGGTTGTAGCTTTATTAGGAATGAACTTAAACCTTTGGGACTGGGGTTCAAGTATCGTTGGTATACGGAAAAAGAATCAAATTACTACAAAAATTCTATCTTATTCCGGTGTCTTTTTAAAGAGCTGCTGGATAAATGTCCCAACTGAGTTCATTCAAAGGAAGGACAGTAGATATTTATGGATTTCAGGTTGCCCAGCTTCCCTATCCCTTCTTAACAGCAACTTATTTCCTTTCGGCAACTCCCTCTTCCACGCCAGGTGTAGTCTTGGTAACAGAATAGTTCTGGGCACCTACCTTTGCCTTCAGAAGCAGAGAGGGACCACAAACTCTTTCCCCACCCCTGGCAGTTAGAGGGAGTGAGACTATGATCTAATCCCGGACAATCAGAGCCCCTTGATCTTGAGAAAGTGACTCAAGAATGACAAGCAGTGTAGCACACACCAAAGTATACTGCATCCTACATGCTCCTCTTTCAGCATGTGGACACTCACCCAAGAGCTTTGTCTGTGTTCCCTTGCCTTAAACTGGGAAGGACCCTTGTATGTCAACAGATTGTTGCACAATGTATGGCATTTTCATATCCATTTAATTAGTAATAAGTATTTTTATTATTTTTTAAAAATATATTTTTATTGATTTCAGAGAGGAAGGGAGAGGGAGAAAGATAGAAACATCAATGATGAGAGAGAATCATTGATTGGCTGCCTCTTGCAAGCCCCCTACTGAGGATCGAGCCTGCAACCGGGCACGTGCCCTTGACTGGAATCGAACCCGGGACTCTTTGGTCTGCAGGCCGATGTTCTATCCACTGAGCCAAACCACCTAGGGCAATAAGAGTATTTTTGTATGATAGGGTAGAAGGAGAGTCATAAAAGGCAATGAGGCTTCCATTGGGAAACCAAGTCTCTCTGCATGAAGACACTCAAGCAGCTTTGTAGAAAGACCCACTTGGATAAGAACCGGGGCCCCAGTCCAGGGCCAGCACCAACTTGTCAGCTATGAGAATGAGTCACCTTAAAAGTAGGTCCTTCAGCCCAGTTAAGACTTCAGATGACAGTAGCTCAGCCCACATACAACTGCAAACACATGAGAGAGACCCCACGCAAGAACCCCCCAGCTGAGTCTTCCCAAATTCCTAACCAACAGATACTGAGAGGTTAACAGATGATTTGTTATTTTAAACCACTAAGTTTTGGGGTGGTTTGTAACATGGCTTTAGATAGTAACATAAGCTTGTAGGGGACAATTTTTACTGAGGAAGCAACAATACGGGAGGTGGTGGCAGCCACAGCTGAGGAAGTGGCTGTGCCGAGGAGGACTGCCTATGCCACAGGGATCACTGTTCGGCTTCCTGCTAGGAGGTCCTCTGAAGTTCCTTTGGTTCCTATCAGTCCTGAGCCTGGTGCCCATTAATTTGTGGGCTCCTCTACTACCATTCCCCTTATGTTCCACTAACCCATGCTTAATTTATCCAGATGCTACTTAAATTCCCTAGCATTGGTCTCCATTGCTCACAACCAAGAACTAACTGATACAGGGAGTTACCTCAGCTCATTATTGGCCAAAAATGAGGGAAGGTGGGAAAAAGGCAGCACAAAGAGGAGAAAAGAGGAGATAAATAATATCATACAGAGTCTAACCATATAGATTGATCCTAATTAAGCAAAAAAAAGGGAATATATAGAAATAATAAATTCAGTAATAATAGCAAACACTTAATTGGCACTTATTAAGCATCACACACTGTTCTAAGCATTTTGCATAATCTCATATGAGGTATTATTATTTGCCCTGTTTTGCAGAGAAAAGAACTGAAGGCCAGAGAGGTCCAGGAATTTTGCTGGAGGTTAGACCGTCTGACACCAAAGTGCCTGCTTGTCACCGTGATGCTCAGTATTTTTAAGACACTGAAAAGGAAGGGCTTTGCAGCCCTGCCCTGTGCTGGCTCTCAAAAATGACCTGCTGTTTGATTCTAAGCTCAAGTCAGGGACTTTTGTCTAGAACAGCATTCAACACACACTTGACTATGGGATACACATTTGTTGAAATGAATGACATTCTGTTACCTTTCTCTAATGGCTAGGGCAACTCATCCTGGAAAACTGGAAGTCTGTCCATATTTACAGGTGAGACCAGATTCCTAATTTTAGGACTATAACTATGTCACCTGTAGGATCCTGTTAGGTATGAGGATCAGTTTAGGTGAGTGTAAACTTTCCCCTTTCTCAGAAATCTGGTGTCATTTCTCCTCGCCCTGTCCAGTTTCCCTTCCTCCATTACTTCCCTATCCCAGGGCTGCACCCACTTGTTACCTGTGCCGAGCTTAGCAAAGACCTGCATGGACTCATCAAAACGCTTCTGGCAGAAGAGGTTGAAGGCATACAAGTTTTTGATGTGATGGATCTGCTGCTGCTTCTCACTGTCAGAATCATCTTTCATTTCCTAATAAGAGAGTAGAATAGATAAGAGCTCACTCACTCAACAAATATTTATTCAGTACACACTAGGTCTTAAACAACACCCAGGATGTACAAATTCAACATGTACAGACAGTCACATGGTATCTGCTCTCAAAGACTGCCCTCACAGTCTAATCATAAGACTGATAAGCAATTATGCAATTAAAATAAAACAGGGTTTCTACAAAATATACCTGACTAGTATTTCTGAAAACGACCAAGGTCATAAAATGCAAGGAACAACTAAGAAGCTGTCACAGATCAGAGGACACTAAGGACAAATGACCAAATGCAATATGGCATCTGAATTTAGACCTAGAACAGAAGAAAGGAATGTTAATGGAAAAACTGGAAAAATATGAATAAAGTCTAGAATTTAGTTTAAAAACAAAAATAATCAAAACCCAAACAAAATGGGGTGAGAGAGATGACAGAAGCACCTAAGAGTGGTAAACAACAGCCTGAGCAGTGGGTCTGGGAAGGATTCTCGGGAGAAAGTAAACTAAAGTATAAAAAACGAGCTGGAGTTAAGGCAGGTGGCAGATGGGAGGGGAGACGGAGAGTGTGTTCCTCCGAGCAGAGAACAGCATACTTGCAAGGCCCTAAAATACCAGAGAACACAGTGTGCTCAAGGGATAAAAGACACTTAACACAGCAGGCACAGCTATTTATTATCTCTGTACCTTACTTACAACCCCTTTCCCCCCGCTGCTGTCTCCCTTTTAACCAATCTTTACTAAATTTAAATTCTTCCTTCAAAATGGCTTTCCTTTTTCTCTCTTCGTTTCCTCTCCTTTTCTATTGCCATTGCCCTAGTCCAGATCACCATCCACACGAGGCAGCACCTCACCTAAGCTCTCCCACTCAAAGCTCTAAAGTTAGTTTTCAAAACCTTGTGCAACTTTCTTATCCAGCTTCTTCCCAGACATTCAAACCATACCCTCCACTCCAGTCAAGATGGGCTCCAAACATCTTAGAAATACTTGCTCCCACTTCTTTAACTTCCGTGGGCTCCTCAATGCTCCGTTTCCTGTTCCTGATCTCACCTATCCCTAATGGGTCCAATCTGAGGATGCCTTCTCTAGCCCCCAGGGAACTGTCCCTTCTCTCACATTTTGCTCCATTTTGTCAACACTGAAGTTTAGTATATTATTGCCCTCTGAAAGGGACATATATGGTTTTTAATTTATTTAAATAAAAGACAGGTTCCTCAAGAGTTAAGCTGTTATGGACCAACCTTCTTTCATCACAGGGCAGACCACCTAGTAAGTGCAAGCCTAGAAAAGAGAAGGAAAAACGGAAGCCCACTTCCATCTTCCCTATCGATGTTTAAACAGAAAACCTGCATCAGGAAGATCACTGAAAAGATCTGAAACCTTCGTGTTAAGAAAAATATAGATACTAAAAAAAGCTATGTACTTCGTGATACTGTTTTTTTATTAAGTTTAAAACTAAATACATATTCTAACATACCTAAAAAAATTTAAAGGGCATGATAAACACATAATTTTGGATAATGGTGTGTCTGGAGGGGAGGCAGAGGGATGGGTTGGGGAAGAACATACAAAGTTATCAGTACTTTTTCTTGAGTAAGGTAATGGGTATTCATTAATTTAAAATATAAATAAAATAATATAGAACAATGCATGAGTGGAAAATAACAGAATAGTAAGATGCTGACATTAAATGCCCCAAGAAAGAAAGAATATTTATGGGATATTAAACATGTTCAACTATTAAGACTAGATTTTAGTTTTAAATCCAGAACTCATACATCCAAAATAAGTGTTGTTCTTCAAGAATATCCACTATATGTGACGTAAGCATATGAATACCAAAATCTGTGACAACTGCTTTCCTTTCAGAAATAATTAACAAGATACTCTAGAAATAAGTTTTCCAACTCCTGTCTTCATAAACACTTCACTATTACCAAATTACCACCGTCTGGTTTAGTGACTAGGAAAGGTTCAGAATGACTTTTGGTTGTTTCCTAAAATCCAAGGCAAACATCCCGGTGGGATGTTTAAAAGAAGAAACAAGCCTCAGAAGCCAGTGTCCAAGGTGTCTGTTGGCCCTGGGAGCATCGCTGGAACCAGTGTGGCCACTACTTTGCCGAGAATATCATCCCATGCAAACATTCAAGGAGAGGGACAGTCATAAATATAAAGGCCCAGCCTGCTGAATGCAGCAACTTGAGATGAGAGTAGAATACCTACAGGCCTGCTTGTCCATACTTAACAATCCACTGTTGAAAGAGATGCTGAGGCCCTCTAGTGGTATAATTCAACCACACTGGAATCTTTTTTTATTTAGTTTTTATTTTAGAGAGGGAGGAAGAGAGAGAGAAACATGGATGTGAGAAAGATACAACAGTTGCCTTCCGTATGTACTCTGACCAGGGACTGAACAGCAACCCAGGTATCTGCCCTGACTGGGAATCGAACTCACGACCTTCTAGTGCACAGGACAATCAACCAGCTGAACCACCCTGGCAGGGCAACCAGACTATGATCTACATTTACAGTTGTTACTTTACTCCAACATTTGCATTGTCCTTAATTTTTCAGGACCAGATCATAATCTACTAAATTATTTTATTCTATTAATTCTATGAAGTACTATAATTATAATTGACATTAATTATACATTTGCAAACTGAAAAAGTGAAATCACTTCAAGTTACATACAGACAGTCCTCGGGTTACGTCGGACTCGACGTACGTCATTTCGTGGTTACGTCACCATCTCCCATTTATTTATAAGAGAAAAAGTTCCGTCATTTCGACATATGTACATATGTGCTTTATGTTTTTTATTATTTATTTACCTCAAGTGAAGGTCAGGAATTGTTATCTTTCTTTTAAATTTTTTTTACTGTTTCACTTCATTACTGCTGTGTATGTGGTCCATGTGAGTGACGTAGGTGCTTATGCAGGTGGGTTCCGACTTACGGCGAAAATCGCGTTAAGTCGCACCATGGGAACGGATCTCTGACGTAACCCAAGGACCTACTGTAGATACTTTGAGGCAGAGTCAGACCTTGAATCCAAGGTCTCAGATTTTCAGCTCTGTGCTTTTCTACCAGTCGAAACCAAATATGAAAAACTAAACCCAAATCACCTACTTTGGAGAACAATGAGAAAGGCAGACTCACACCCAAATCTTAGAAACAAGACTTACTGCAAGCTGCAAAGCCAATTCAAACTGTTTGTCCTGGAGCAGCTGTTGGATTTGAGTTGCCATGGGGACAGGAATAAGTCTCCAAACAAAATGATTGCTGGCCACATAGATAATGTTTGATCTGGAGGCAGGAGTAAAAGTATCAGCAAAACGGCACAGGCTTTGTGATAATATAGGTGACTTTAAAGCTTTGGAATAATGATATGGCAGTTCCAGCAAAGACAGAAATTCCTTACCCTCCTGAAGTGATGAAACGAGGCCTTTGCAATTCAATGCTCTGGACCAGGAGCCTTGGCTCAAGTGTTCGGATCTCCACATATCGAGGCAACACTGCAATGATGTAGGGAGGCTGGTGCTCTGGGCAAAAGAGAACATCTTGAGTTGTAGTTCTGATCTAAGGCTTTAGGTCTATGAACTGTTAGTTGCCCATTTCTAAGTTGCATTTAAACGGGATCACCAAAAAGCCCACAGGTCAAATACCAAATCAGGATCCTATAATCTATATATATAAAAGCCTAAGTCCGACGGTTCGACCGTTCACCTGGTAGCTATGATGCGCAATAACCAACAGGGGTCAGACGCTCTGACCAGTAGAGGAGGAAGCCAGATTCCTTGTGGAATCAGCTGTGGGTTAGGTTGCTGCTGGGGCACTGTTGGCCCGAATCTGCTTCACCTGCACCCGAACCCAGAGAGGAGGGAGGAGGGAGCCTGATTCCTCGCAGAATCAGCTGTGAGTTAGTTTGCTGCTGGGGTACTGTCAGCCCCAAATCTGCTTTACCCGCACACCGGACCCCGAGAGGCGAGAGCCCAATTCCAGGGTGCGTCACCTGAGAACCGCCCTCTTGCAATCTGGGACCTCTTGGGGAATGTCAGAGAGCTGCTTTTGGCCTGATTCCCACAGGCCAGGCCAAGGGACCCCATAGGTGCACAAATCCATGCACCGGGCCTCTAATGCAATGTATAAAGACAAAAAGGTTGTTTGCCTGAGTGATGCTAAGAGAAATCTCTTACACAAAAAGGATGCACTCAGCTTTGCCAAGAGTGACCTGATCCTACTCCTACCATTTCTCCCAAAGAGCTGGGTGGAAGCTTCAGTTGCTCCTTTCTCATCAGTCACAAAGCGAGGCAAGAGGAGTGCAACTTCTTTTCCCCCTAAAATTATACTAAAAAAAAAGGAGTCCCACATTTCTGGCCACTGTTGTTTCTGTTTGAGATTTTCACAGGGAAGAAATATAAAACTCCACTTGACATTTTTGTTTCTAAATATAATTTTACTAGATGCCCAGTGCACACAATTTGTGCGGGGGGGGGGGGGGGGGAGGTGTCCCTCTACCCAGCCTGCACCCTCTCCAATCTGGAACCCTTAGAGAGATGTCCAACTGCCCACCAGGATCGGGCCTAAACAGGCAGTCAGACATCCCTCTCACAATCCAGGACTGCTAGCTCCCAACTGCTCACCTGCCTGCCTGCCTGATTGCCCCTAACCACTCCCCTGCCAGCCTGATTGACGCCTAACTGCTCCCCTGCTGGCTTGATTGTCTCTAACTGCCCTCCCCTGCCAGCCTGGTCACCCCTAACTGTCCTCCCCTGCAGGCCTGGTCACCCCCAACTGCCCTCCCTTGCCAGTCTGGTCACCCCCAACTGCCCTCTCCTGCCAGTCTGGTCACCCCTAACTGCCCTCCCTTGCCAGCCTGGTCACCCCTAACTGCCCTCCCCTGCCAGTCTGGTCCCCCACAACTGCCCTCCCCTGCAGGCCTGGTCCCCCCCAATTGCCCTCCCCTGCAGGCCTGGTCTCCCCCAACTGCCCTCCCCTGATGGCCTGATCGCCCACAACTGCCCTCCCCTGCAGATCATCTGTGGTGGCAATCTTATGTGCTGGACTGATGGTCAATTTGCATATTACTCTTTTATTAGATAGGATTGATTTTTAGAGAGAGAGCAAGGGAAGGAGGGAGGGAGAGGGAGGGAGGGAAACATCAGTGTGAGAGACATTGATCAGCTGCCTCCAGCACATCACCTACAGGGGATCAAGCCCACAACCTGGGCCTGTGCCCTGACAGGGAATGGAACCAGCAACCTTTTGGTGGATGGGATGATGCCTAAGCAACGAAGGCATACTAGTCAGGGCTCCACTTAACATTTAATGGCTCACAGAGAAGGCAGCTGGATTGTGTTCTCATTGCAGCTATTTTCTACCACTTATATGAGGTATCTAGAATGTCAAATTCATAGCAACAGAAAGGAGAATGAATGATTGTTCCCAAGGGCTAGGGGCAGGGAGAAATGTGTTGTTTAATGGGTATAAAGTTTCAGTTTTGGGAGATGAAAAAGTTCTGAAATCTGTTGCATGGCAATGTATGTAACACTACTGAACTATACACTTAAATGGTTTAGAAGGTAGATTTTATGTTGTTTTTTTACTACAATTAAAAATAAAATTTTAAAAAATTATAAAAAATGAACCATTAGATGACATAATTGTCATACAGAAATTTAACCTCAAAGAACATATTCATAAGAATAGTTTCTTAGTGTGGCTAACTTGCTATGAATTAATTTTTCTCATCTATTTTCTGATAAAAAGCCTTTGATTTTATATTTGTAATTTATACTCGAAATGAATAGTGCAATGAAATTTTAAAGCCAGAAGGGAACTCAGAAATGAAGAAACTGGAGCATAAGTAATATTTTCATCAATTTAAATGCTATTGTTACTATGCTGCTATTTTTCATCTTACCAGAAAACACAATTAAAAAACATTGTTTTGCCCTTGATTTTTAAATTTTCTTTCAATGTTGGTCTCATTTTTTTTTTTAAAGCTAGTATAATTTTCCTCAGTGTTAATTTGTATAAATATGTAAAATTTCTCTTTTTTAATCTTAATAAGGTCTAATTATTATTATTATTATTTTAAAATATATTTTATTGATTTTTTACAGAGAGGAAGGGAGAGGGATATTGAGCCAGAAACATCGATGAGAGAGAGAGACATCGATCAGCTGCCTCCTGCACACCCCGTACTGGGGATGTGCCTGTAGTACATGCCCTTGACTGGAATCGAATCTGGGACCCTTCAGTCCGCAGGCCAACACTCCATTCACTGAGCCAAACTGGTCAGGACCTAATTATTATTTTTAATATATATTTATTGATTTCAGAGAGGAAGGGAAAGGGATAGAAACATCAATGATGAGAATCATTGATCCTGCACGCTCCCTACTGGGGATCGAGCCTGCAACCCGGGCATGTGCCCTTGACCGAAATCAAACCCAGAACCCTCCAGTCCACAGGCCGATGCTCTATGCACTGAGCAAAACCAGCTATGGCAGGTCTAATAATTTTTTAAAGGTAATCTATAGTAGAAATCCTGTTTGTTGTCATATTGCATTTGTTCTGTCTCCCCCAACTCTTCAGTAGTGTTTCTCAAACACAATAAAAATGGTCTGGATCTCTTTGTATCTTCAAAACTTAGAGTGGCTAGTGTGCAGCAGACATAATAACTGGCTGACAATGACATGATTCATCTATTCCTCAAGCATTTACTAAAAGGCCATGTTTCAGACCCTCCCCAGAGGGGATGGAGAGGAGTCCAGAGCTCACAGAGCTCCTACAGGAGCAGAGGTGACAACTCCCTCACCCAGCAGGACCATGTGGGTGCCGTGACAGAGAAACCTGAAAGGCTCTGGAAGCAACGAGGAGGAAGTGGCTCGCTCTGCCAGTGAGTCAGAGAAGCCTCCATAGAGGAAGTGCCGCTGCATGGGGCCTTGTCATATGAGCAGGGTGCTGCTGGGTGAGAAGAAAGAAAAAGGGAACAGTGCAGACAATGGCCGTGAGGGGGAATCCAAAATGACTGGAGCCTGCCCTGGCCGGTTTGGCTCAGAGAAGAGAGTGTTGTCCCACAGACTGAAGGGTCCCGGGTTCGATTCCAGTTAAGGGCACATACCTAGGTTGCAGGCTTGATCTAATCGGGGCATAAACTTGAGTCTCACATCGATGTTTCTGTCCCTCTGTCTCTCCCCCTCCCTTCCACTCTCTCTAAAAATCAATGCAAAAATATCCTCAGGTGAGGATTAAAAAACAAAACAAAAGGAAAATGACTGGAGCCTGTGTGAAGTAGTTAGGATGCGAGCAGAAATAAAAGTGCGGTTTAAAATGTAAGCCATTCTAGGCTTAGTCTTCCTCCTGTCAGATGGTGAGTCCCACCCTCCCCGGAAAGAACGCACTCTCCTTCAGAACGTTAAGGCACAGAAATGTCTCTGAGAAACACTGCTGGGGCGCTGGGCACCGACAAAGGTCTAGAACAGGATGCTCATGCCGGGGAGCCAGAGCAAACTCCAAGCATATTACACACACCTTCATCTAATCCAAACGGTCTTCCGAACAGGGCCCCTAGGACATCAGGGAGCTTCTTGGGAAGCACAGTAACCTCCTTGGGTAAAAACTGCTGATTAAAACTTTAACCCTGCTATTCTGGCTTCTGTAAACATTTGCTTGTTTAAATAATAGGGAAAATAAGACTACTCGCCACTCCAGAGAGGTCATAAACTATGCCCCAGACAGAGCTGTCAGTGCTGGCGCCAGGCCAGGCCTTGAGATATGGTCTCACGGCCCTGTCCCAGCACACAGGACTTTTTCTCAGAAGGTCCGCAAGTCTCGTACCAAATTTGGAAGACAAAGAACTGAAAAGAGTATAAATAGAAAAGACTTCCTCTATTTAGGGCCCAGAATTTGACAGAGACACTCTACTCTGAGCCCATTAGTACTAGCGTAAAAATAAAAGACTCCAAATTAATTTGGCCAATTGATTAAGGTGTCTTCTGATTTACAATATAACACTTGGGAAGCTCTTAGCCCCTCAAACTCACTAATATGCATAACCTTGGGCCTTATCAAATACCAGCCTTTTGATTTCTCTTCCTCTGGTCTATTAGTCTCTAACCACCATTAGAATAACCACCCTAGAACCTGATGCTTTTATCAAGACGCTCTACCACTGAGGAATGTACTGGCCTCTCCAACCTTGGCATGGGCCTCTAGCAACTGGCCCTAACCTTATTCTTCCATAATTCAGACCCTGGTCTGGCCAGCTCAGTCTCTGGCATGCCCTCTCACAGAGCAGCATGTCTTCTACATTTTACTTGCTTTTCAAACTATGCTTTCTACCTGGAGTGAAAGGGAATTTTTCTTTAAGCCAGGTCCTAAATTCCCTGCTGGTCTAGTGCAATCTTATCGACGTAATGAAACTACCTCCTGACTACTGAACAATGAACTTCCCCTTTCGGGAGTTCAGAGCTGAACTACTGAATCTCAGCTCATCCAATTTAACACCTTAAGCAGTGACTTCAGCAGTTTTGTTAACTTTTTAGAACATTTAAGTTTGTCCAGAGCTAAAGTCCTTAAAGTTTGTATGTCCCATTCCATAGCAGTAACTGTTATTAGAATGTTCATTCTTTCAACTGGCAATCCCTTCGCAGAGAGCTGGGAGCCTGAGGCAGGTGTGGGACAGAAACGACGGACAGAGACTGACACCTAAACACAGTCTGCACCTCTCAGCTACAAGAACAGCAGCAATAACCCTCATGTGAGAACCCTTCAATACTGAGTTATATGTATTACAGAAATAAATAAGGAATTTCCACTACTTGGCAGAGGACACAACAAAACCATTAAAAATAAACGAAGAAGATAGCAGCAGACAATTACTTATAAAATGTGCAATTCTATTTAGATTTTCCCTGCCTCTGGGGCAAACATCAGCTGTCTACAAAAACCAGAATATCCCATTTTCAATAACCCTACATCAGCTGTCTAGTTATAAGAAGGGGAACTGAGAGTGAATGACACTGTTAACCACAGTCTGCTAAAGCCATTCTTCCGTTCTTCGAAGGTGGCACACAGCCCTAGCCCAAAGCGGGCAGCAGCAGCTACTGCTGGTCTCACCCATGGCCACTGGTATGTCCGTCCAGTTCAGGGCGCATTTCTGTGTGCAGATCCCCTCCTCATTGAGCACCACGGTGAGATCATCCTGACCCACGGCCACTTTTCTATCTGCCAGAGGGGCAACTAAGGGCTCCAGCTGCTTTCCTGTTGGGAAGAGCTCTTTGATAGACCCCTTTCCATCCACCTGCGGGAAGACAGAATCAGTCACCCAGCATTCTCTGACCCGAGGCACGAACACGGCCTGGAAAAATCAAGATAAAACCCAAAACCTACAGAAGTCAAAAACAGTCCTTGTTTGGCACAAGGAAACAGATAGCAAATAGAATTTGATAGAAAAATTTTGTCATCACTATGTAGAACCAGTTCTCTTCTTCCCTAACACAGAGACAAGCATCTAGCCTGGCAAATAACAACGTCTAGTGCGGGCCCGGACGAAGAGCAACTGGTACGCTCCCACTCTGCTGGTGAGGATGCAAAATGGTACAGCCGTCCTGTTTGTTAGTTGCTTTTAAAGTTACATATACGCTTATGATGTAACCTAGCAATTCTACTACTACACACTTGCCCAAGAGAAGTGAAACTTATTTTTTATTATATAAAAACCCATATGCAAATTTTATAGCAGCTTTATCATAATGGCTAAAAATTGGAAACAACTTTGCCTTTCAACTGATGAATGAATAAACCAACTATAATACATTCATACCATAGAATACTACTCAGCTATAAAAAGAATATATTGACACAACACAGGCGGATGTCAAATGCATTACAGTACACTAGTCATATATATGATTCTGATGATTCTGTTTATATGACATCTGGCAAAAGCAAGAATAGATCACTGGAGGCTGAGTGTAGGAGGGTTGACCCCAAGAGGCAGCATGAGGGAATTTCAGGAGTGATGGAACTGTTCTAAATCTTGATTGTGGTGGTGGTTATAGAACTCTGGGCAATTTGTCAAAACTCAGAACTACACATCAAAAACAATGAATTTTACTATATGTAAATAAATGAATAACTTGTAAATATCCTGGTCCCATAGCAAGATTTTCCATGCTCAAATGACTCTAGCCTTAAGTGGGAGATGGAAGCACCCGAGGTTGTCAGTTAATAAAAACACTCCAACTCTTGGCTGTCTCCCATCCCCGAGACTTCTCTTAGCAACTATATGCCTAGATGCAAGCTTGCTATTCAGTCAACTGTACACCAGTAACTCCTTTACGAACTTGCAACTCTGATGTTGATAAAAGTAAAAGGTAGGATATTCCAGCAATGTAAATATGGAACAAATACATTAACTAGATAAATAATGACGAGCTAACTTGGTGGGGGGAGAACGGCTTCTAGAACTGTCAAGTCTGGATTATGAGAGGGATATGAAGCTAAGAAACTTAGATTATAAAACGAATGGTTATCAACCTTTTTCTATAGTTGGGTACATATAGAGTGCATAGTGGAGGAAAAAAGACCAATGTCATGGATATTTACTGCTTAGGTGAAAAGAAAAAACAGGTTATACTGTATATTACATAACATATATAATACAATACATATACATGTATGACATGGTATTTTTATAAATAGGATGGAAGCCCATATACCAAAAGATTAACAGTGATTATTTTTGAGTGGGGGGATTATGGATGATTTGCACCTCATTTATTTTCCTTTTATCTGTATTTTCTTATTTTCTATAATAAATACATATGGCTTTTGAAGTTTAGAAAAAAGCAATGAAAATAACTTTTAAGACAAATATACTAACAGAGGCAGATATCTCAAGTCTTAAAAATACTTAATACTAAAATAGCAGTCCATGATAATGCTGTTGGGTGCAAACAGCCCTAATGATCTGTTCCAATAATTCGATTCAGTAAGTGGATCTTCATTATGTAGAGAACTGAGAGCTGACTCTGCCTGGCTTAAGATACACAGACACCATATTTGTGAAAGATGCTGAGAGCATGAAAAATAATCAAACATACAAGCACAAACTCTTTTATGTCAAAAACTCTACTTTAGGCAGTCTCTTGACTTATACTTCAGAAGCATAGAATCTTCTTCCCCAAAGCAAACTGATGATATTTGCAAAATGATAATTTTTACCCTTATGAGGTAGTAGTCTCTCTTGAAACCCACACAGATAGAATTTTCACACCACGCCATGGACTTGGGCACGTCTGGTACACTAAAGTCCCCCTGAAGAAAGAGAGCAGGAGTTCAATTGGAAAGATGTTAAAAGAAAAAAAAAAAAATCACAACGTTCCTAATATTCCACCCCCATTCTGCAAAATCACCCTCATCCTCATTTGAATTCAACTCCATAAGCACAAGACCAGGAAACCACCCATAATAAAAATATAGCTGGTCCTTGAACAACATCATTTCAACAACATCATTTTGTTATAATGTTGACAAGATGCTGTAGGAATTTAACTCTTGTTTATAGCAATGAGCCTATTTTGTTATATGTCATTTTGCTTAAAGTTGCAGAACCTATCAACAACGTTCAGTGAGGACTTACTGTAAGTCACCCAAGTACTGGACAAGGTGCATTTGGAAAGGTGAAAACTCACTTTGAAAAAACCAATCTGTACAATTGTACTGCTGCTGCCTCTGAAGACCACGAGACTCTGACCAAGGGGCATGAGGAAGCTCTGTGTATACACAGCAGAGCACTCATCCAGAGAGAACTCCAAGACTGGGGTCATGACCTTCACTACAACTGAACCATTAGTCTTTCAAGCTGTGGATCAACTAAAGCAGGACCTCCCACCCAACCTATGGACCAGGTGACAGTGAACTTTACCTGCAATTCATGAAATTCCCTGTCCTTCCAGAAATAGAGCTGCAGCTTCTTTTTCACAGCGACACACATCCGCAACACCTCCTCTCCAGTCTCTCTGTGCTGCAAATACACACCCAGAGCAAATGAGGATGCACACAATTACTCCATCACTGAATGACAACTAGATTAGAGATTTTCTACCTTGAAATGGCTACTAATCTGAAAATCCCATCATGAGCTGAAGAATACCGTTCTCTAAGATGTATTCAGAAACAACAGACTGAGAGCACTTCCCCCCACGGGCTGCTGGTCAGAGGCCCTTGCACCAGCAAATCTGTGGACATTCACAATTCAGAGAGGAAAATCCCAGGGCGGGCCTTTACCTACATAACCGCTTCCTCCCTTTTTTCCTTTAAATGCTTCTCACTCATGGCTGTCAATTCATGCTGGATCTGAGATCAGCATGGTCAGTGGCCACTTTCAATCCTTTAAAGAAGTAGTGGGAGGCTGGCGGGGGGGTGGGGGGTGGGGGGAGACCCAGCCAGTGTGCTCAATGGTTAGCATCATCCCATGCACCAAGAGGTTGCCAGTTTGATTCCCAGTCAGGGCACATGTCCGGGTTGCAGGCTCAATCACCCAGTAGGGGGTGTGCAGGAGGCAGGTGATCAATGATTCTCTCATCAATGTTTCTCTCTCTCCCTCTCCCTCTCTGAAATCTTTTTTTTTTAATTTAAAAAGAAAAAGGAGTTGGCGGTAAAGAAAATGTCTATGCATAAAACAATGCAGATCATAAATGCTAAAAAGTGATCAAAGTTGTGGGTAAGGCAGATTTTAAAGAATATAAGGGTGGTGAATTAGCAAAAAATGAGAAATGTCTTTCCTGAATGACAAAAGCTCCCTAAAGACAGAAGCCACGATGATATGCTTAGAATAAGAGTCAATTTAATGTCTCACAGCTATGTTCATGGTTCACTTCCCAGTAATGTTTTCTCCATCACAGGTGCTTTTATCCTTGGTTAGCTGCCTCCTGCCATACAGCTGTCTGGTGCTTTAATTAGCACACATACCAGAAATGCAAATGCTTCAACCTCAGACTACATACTAATGGGGAAATTTCTCTAATACAATCCAAAATCAAATATTCTCTTTAGAGTCTCTGCTGGGACTGGATATCAATGTTATTCTTCCCATCTAATGGTATAAATGATGGAGGAAAGACTTTTTCTTTAAGCACAAAGTTGAATTTCATCTTGCCTACACTTACCTGGAGGTCACATGTGAACAGCGATGCTCCCTTTGCTTTTGAAACCGTAGTGATTTGTTGAAATGTCAATAGGTCATGGACATAAATATTATTTTCTGTTTAGAAGGAAGCAAAACATCACAATAAATTATCACAATTCTCTAATACAGCCACCTTCAAGACAAAGACAAAACTAGAACCACCAGCAGAACCAAATGGCAAGGGTTGGTTGTAGATGTACCTTCAGTTTCACTGACAATGATTTACTCTGGTCTGTTACAAAACAGGAAGAGGTTACTCAGTCTTCTGAACTTGGATGTTTTGTTCCTTTAAATTGTGGCTGGCTTAAATAAAAGACCTCTTTCACTTCCAAAGCACTCTCATACTCCTTCTCAAGTCTGGAAATTTGTGATGCAATGTTTGTATAAGAAATGGTTGTCAAAGCTACTTATATCGGGAGGCTCCAATAAGAGAAAGGAAACCCCCATGGATTTTGTACAAACCAATTGCAAGGATTTCTTTTCTAGCAAAGCATACAAAAGGATTTCACTCAGGCCTCGATCTAGCTTCTGTCATGAATGCTCCTCTCCATTTTAAGCCCAAGTTTAAAATGACTCTACCATTTGGGCTCTGGGCTGAACAGTACCGAGTGTGCAGCAGGCTTCTAGTCTGCTTGCCAAGGAAAGTCCTCACTGGCTGCCACCCATGAGACTGGCTTCACACAAGGCCCTGGACAGCCTGGCCCTGATCGGTCTTTCACCTGCCTCTTGCCCCTCTCCAACTAAGTCTGGCCTGTTCTCAGGGCCTTTGCTTAAGCTCTGTCTTCTGCCTATAACGCTCTTCCTACCACTTTCTTTATGCCACAATCCTAATCACCCACTAAGTAATGCTGTCCCTCCCATTACTAAGATCCCACAACACGTTTTATAACTCTCCACTGTAACTTACCACACGGTATCATGATTACTTTTTATCATTTCAGTCTTCACATTGGAACACAAGATAGAAACCAGGTCTTATTCAACATAGTATCCCCAATGCCTAGAATAGGTCTCAATGAATATTTGCTTGATTACTGAATGAATAAATGAATGAATGAGTGAATAAATGAAGTGACACTTCTTGGAGAACAGAGCTCAAGTTTATGGAGGCTGTTCTTGCCTTAGTTACCTCTGTAGCCTGTTATATATTACTAGAGGCCCGGTGCATGAAATTCGTGCACTGGGGGGGGGGGGTGTCCCCCCCTCAGCCAGGCCTATACCCTCTTGCAGTCCAGGAGCCCTCGAGGGATGTCCAAATGACAGCTAAGCCCATAGTCAGACATCCTTAGCACTGCCATGGAGGTGGGAGAGGCTCCCACCACCGCCGCTGCGTTCCCCAGCCATGAGCCCAGCTTCTGGCTGAGCGGCACCACCCCCCGCCCCCGCCCCCCCCCCCCCCCCCCCGTGGGAGCACACTGACCACCAGGGGGCAGCTCCTGCATTGAGCGTCTGCCCCCTGGTGGTCAGTGCATGTCATAGCAACCAGTTGTTCCATTCGTTCGATTTGCATATTAGCCTTTTATTATATAGGATTTGGAACATGTCAGTTTCATTGTTAGTAATAATTACCAAATGAACCATGAAAGGATTAATTAGGTCATAGCTTGTGTTTTTTTGACACATGAAATACAATCATAGCCCCCTTTCTTACCTAACAAGCTGACTAGAATCTTAAACTGGGAAACCACATGGATCTGGAAAACAGCAAATCATTAGACTTCATTAAACATTCCTGACAAGGGTTAACAAACATTCATTTAACTACAGTACCAAAAAGGGGCTAAAGAACCTACACCAATAATAGGGATCTGACTTATTATTTATGTGCAATCACAGTTTCTGCTTGTGAAAGGATCTCAGACACATGATGGATAGACAGAAACCCCTGAATAAATGGGAGGACAGAGCAGAGGATTCAAAGAGTTAAATGATGTTACCGAAGTTCTAGTTCTGACAAAGTCTCAGAGAAGTCAAATATAAATGTAGCAACCACCATCACTGCCTACCTGCTGAATCTTTTTGGAGAAATTCTTATTGGATTTCTCTAGTGTCACTTCAAACCTGTTGCAGCCTATGAAAAAGAAAGAAAGAAACACAGTTCCAAACACAGGGCCATATACAAAGAAACGACCACACAAAATGCTGCTCCATACACTCTCCCACAGGGATCTTCAACAGTTCCTAAAAGGCTAGAAGGCAGAGACGTATACGAGCCAGCTGTCTTTACTGCGTACAGTACGTTGCTTTCAACTCCAGTTTTAGAGCAGAGGATTTCATGCGCTTCCACTTGGCATTAGCAGACAGTACGACACCACAGAAGTTTACTGACGCTGCAAGGTACTTGTGAGTCTGAACGTCTTATCCTACAAAATAGTACCTTGGCAAAGTATTTCACAAAAAAAGAGTATAAAAAGTAACAGTCAAATGTTTAAGAGTCCAAGCAATGAAAACCAGCCCAAAGCAGCCTTAGATCCAGTTCCAACCAACTCCTAGCTGCTACCCGATGTTCTGGGACAGAGCAAACACACTCAACACCATCCCCAGAGCTAAAGCAATTTAACGCATCTACACTTACTGCCACTTTCAGGTGATGCCGCAGCTGCTGGCACTGTTGCAAAAAAGGGGGAAACGTTATGTACCATAAAAATATGTGAAGCCAGCCTTGCTGGGATGATAAACATACTCAGCCTCAAAAGTCACCAAAGAGTCAAAAAGGAAATAATTAATCATAACAGCAGCTATCATTAATTGGGTTTAAAAATTTGTAAGTGTTTTCTGTAACCTCATAACTACCCCCAAGAAATCAGTACTATTATTCCAATTTCCTATCTGAGGGGCCTGATGGGTCAAGCAGTTCGCTAGCAGCCAAGTGAATGACAGCCCAGAACAAACTCAGGGCTGACCGTCCAGCCTGTGCGGAGTCCACACCTTGCTCCCTGCCTCTCAGCGTGTGGACAAACTGCTCACACTGCTGACCCGTTGCTCCCACCCTAGGTGGGCTCCTGCCCACCCCAAAGTCGGTAGGGATTCATTGAGGCAGCCACAAGGGCCATGCCACCAAAGCTGGTCACACTTCCCCCATGTGTAACTCAGCAGGGAAGATGAAGAAGGGGCCGTTTAATGTTTATTGCATTTTTATATTGCATATAAAAATATTATATTTAAAATCATTTTTTCTTGAATGATTAATGTTAAAAAAGAAGGGGCCCGTATGAGTCCCAAGAAATCATTTGGTCTGGCCCTGCCAAGGCATTAGGGGTGAGTTAATTAAATGTTTGACCAAATACAGCAGGCTAATTTTTAAGCTGATAATTTTGTATGGCCCACAAATGATGTTATAAATATCCAAATGGCCCTTGGCAGAAAAAGGTTCCCCACCCCTGTCTTTAAGGTAACGATTTTAAAAACTTTTTGGTCTCAGGACCCCTTCATAATCTTAAAAATTACTGAGGACCCTAAAACTTTTATGTGGGTTATAACTAGCAATGTTTGCCACACTAGAAATTAAAACTGAAAAAATTTTAAATACGTATTTATTAACTCAAAAATAACAAGCAATAAATCCATTACATTTAGCACAACATATTTTAACCAAAAAAAGAGCTTATTTTTCCTAATTTAAAAAATGCATTGTTTTATATTTTTGCAAATCTCTTCAGTGTCTGGGTTAACAGAAGACAGCTAGACTCTCATATCTGCTTTGATACACTGTTTTGGTTGAAGTATAGGACAAAAATCTGTCCTCACATGGGCATATAGTTAGATATAGGAGGAATATTTTAATAGCTTTTCTAGATTAACTGTGACATCTTTGATACTGTTCCAAAACTTGACAAATGAAGTTTCTTACAATGTGGAATCTGAAACCTGTTAATGAACTTTTCTGTTAAAGTCCATTGGTCTATCATACACTTTAAATGGATCTGTTACTCATGATTTAGAAACTACATGCACTGGAGAATATTGAATTATGCAGATTTTCCAAATGTGGGCACATTTTGTTATAGGATACTTTTTTTAAAAATCATTCATTATCCCCTGTCCCAATCTCATCAAAAAAATCTTTAGTATTGAGAAGTTGTCAAGCTCATGGGAGTGCGTACAAGTTTTCCACAATTCCAATTCTCTCTTGAAAGCTTTTATTGTATCATTAGCAATAAAATGCCAGTTGTGCCCTAACAGGTTTGGCTCAGTGGATGGAGCGTCGGCCTGCAGACTGAAGGGTCCCAGATTTGATTCTGGTCAAGGGCATGTACCTTGGTTGCAGGCACATCCCCAATAGGGGGTGTGCAGGAGGCAGCTGGTTGATGTTTCTTTCTCATCAATGTTTCTAACTCTCTATCCCAATAAAATATATTAAAAAAATAATAATAAAATGCCAGTTGTTTTCTTTGAAGTGACAGATTCCCTTTGCTTATTTTTGAGAAAATATCTACCAAATACACAAATCATCTGAAAAACCATAATCTATCTGTCAGTCATTCTTTCAAGCAAAAGCGATGCTTCGTGAAAAAAAGTGGCCAGTTCGGCTCATAACTCAAACATACAAGTACTCTTCCAAACTGAGACAGCCACTGTGCTTCGTGCCTGGGCACCCAGCAGAAAAGCTTTATGTGAACTTCCCATGACATCACAGAGATCATTAAAAAGATGTGTTCTCATAGGTAAGATATAATGAAATGAAGAATTTTTACTGCCTCACAAAGAATATTCTTAAGTGAAACTGGATTTAACAAAACAAAACCCCAAACCACTGTGAGTGCATGATGGAGAAAACACGACTACTAGTACAGTTTGGTAGCAACAAGTTTGTTGACCACTGTCTTGAACTTGTGCTAAGGGGCCAGCAGTTTTTTGTGTTTTTTTAATATTTTTATTGATTTCAGAGAGGAAAGGGGAGGAAGAGAGAAACAGAAACATCAGCTGCCTCCAGCAAGCCCCCTACTGGGGATTGAGCCTGCAGCCCGAGCATGTGTCCTGACCAGGAAACGAACCCTGACCTCCTGGTTCATAGTTCCACGTTCAATCACTGAGTCACGCCAGTGTGGTTGGGGTCAGCAGTTTTAGCTACCGTTACTTTTATATCATTGGTGCAAATGTCAGTAACTGTTAGTGAAAAAAACAATAATCTTTTAGTGTTACTGTGAACTTAGTTTTGACCTTGTGGATCCTCTGAAAGGACCTGGGGACCACACTGTGAGAACCACTGCTCTAGGGCAGACAGCACCACTGAAGCAAACCTAACGTTGTTAAGACCTTAGATGTGAACTAATCTAACCCCTATGTTTAAGATATGAGTAGAATGAGGCCTAGAGACTTTTGAGCTAAAGGAGATGGCTCAGGTCAGATCAGAACCCAGGCCCCTTAATACTGGATGATACCTTGTTACCCACTCCCTTTCCTCAGAAGACAGTCTAGTTGCAGACCTCTCCAGCTTTATAATATCTCAAGTTGAGAAACCGAGTTAGTTCTATGGCTGATTCACGGAGGCCCAGGCCTATTTCTGGCCCTTAAGCAGACCAGAGCTAGGCCAGAACTGAACTACTCTATATGGGTATAGGAAGAAGAAGAGTTTCTAATCAGAGTTTGATTTCCTAATAGTCTAAGGTAGGCTAATATTGCTATTCAAATTGCCTATGGGAAAATTGAGGCCCAGGAAGATTAACTTGTCAAAGGGCACATGGTGAATTGATCACAGGACAAGGAACAGTCACCATCAGGGGTCCACATCAGATTAACACAAATATTATCAGTTTTAGTCCATACTATGCTGAAAGATTTATTTTGATAGTCTAGTTGTCAATTCCTCACCACTTACACAGAAATGGTATATTAAACAAGTGGCTTTATTGTAATACTTGTATTTGATGGTACAAAGAACTACTTATTTATTAGGGAAAAATAATATTAGGCTCTTATCTCCCTGTTCTGCATAGTATCTGAGCCCAAAGTAGAGTCAAAACACAGCTGTTGAATGCTGAATAAAATCCAAGGCAAGCTTAATTTTCAAATTATAGACTGGACAGATGTCACAGAATGCAAATATTCTGGCTCTGAAAACTAAAAACTTATAGCAAGGGCCAGCAAAGTACTGCCCCTGGGTCAAATCCAGCCTTTGACATGTTTTTGTAAATAAGGTTTTATTGGAACATAGCCATGCCCTTTCTTTTACATACTGGCTACGTTTTTGCTACAATGGCAGAGTTCAGTGGTCACAACAGAGATCTTATAGCCTGCAAGGCCTAAAATATTTACTACTTGGTCCTTTTTGGTACAAGTTTGCTGATTGCTGATTGAAAACAAAGTTGAAATACTTAGAAATGAAATAAACGCTCTGTTTTGAACTTCTGGTTTCTCTTCTCACTGCACCACAGCAGGTGCCTTCCTCCTCTTCCTATTGCACCAGTGAAGGGTAGACGAATATGCACCCCAAATATGCTACTTTGGCTTAAGAATTATTTTGAGCTGAAGGCAACTAAGAAGAAGCAGATATAAGACAAACTCCCTCTGCCCTGGGTGATATGGCTCAGTTGGCTGAGTGTCATCCCATGCACTGAGAGGGTGCCGGTTCGATTCCTGTCCAGGGTGTCTGCCTGGGCTGCAGGCTCGATCCCTAGTAGGAAGCATGCAGGAGGTAGTTGATAGATGTTTCTCTCATCAATATCTCACTCTCTCTCTCCTTCTCCCTTCCTCTCCCTCTAAAATCAATAAAAACAAAAACAAAAAACAAACAACAACAAAAAGCTCTCTGCTCTACTACTTGCCTAAAAGCACAACATAAATTTACAAAGCTGGCTCTCCCCTTTCTATTAGGAAGGACAGAATTTAATCACTGGAAACAACTCAAGACCCTTATCAGCCCAGAGATGGCAGCAGAGAAATCTACATAGCAAACTTATCTCCATATATTTGCTTTCCCACAATTTGCCACTCTAGAAACTCACAAGTCCTTTTCCTTTATCTGGTTACTTCTCTAAAAATTTGTTGTTTGCTTGTTAGGATGATACAAAGGCCCAAGTTCGAATCACCCCTTTGCCTTACTATCTCTGAGTGCTCTCATGTGTACGTAAAATGCACAAGTTAATAAACCTCTACTTGTTTTCCTCTTGTTAATCTGTCCTTTGTCCGTCTGATTTATAGGTCTTTAGCCAATGAACCTAAAATGAATAGAGGGGAAATAATTTTTCTCTTTCCCTATACTAGTAAGATGTTCTTTTCCCCCTATGTGACCTTTGCTCTAGGTTCTAAAGAGAAGGCTCTATTTCCATGTTTCCTTAAGTAATTTACTATAGAAAGTTATTTATCAGGTTGAAAGCTATGAAATTTTGTTTTTCTAATATGGCTGAATAATGACAATTTCATAGGGTTCAACCTACTGTGGCATTAACAGCAGATTTCTACAGACTTGAAGCTCCAGGGCATAATATCCAAACAACAATTTTCCATAAAGAGAGCAGGGAAATAAAATTAGGAAAAGGAAATGAAATACTTTTTTTTTTTCTGTTGGAGGGTCCTCTAACAGAATAAATTTCACATACTTTTTAGTTACTATTCCAAGGCACATTTAATTAGAACTTCAGTTTTTTAAGTTCTTTCAAACATTTTATTGAATCTGACCCCAACAAGTATGTGATAAAAACTGACAGTTTATAGAAGGGAAAAATGACATTGGAAAGGCCCTACTCAGTCAAGTAGCCAAACAGAAATAAAGTTGGACTCAAACCTAGATCCTTTTTCTCCTAGTTTACCCCACATAATCAATAAGGTCTTTTAAATCAAAGGTTCCTAATTTTTTTCCTACTACCAGATCATTTACAGAAACATCTTATTTCCCAACGTAACATTTCTTATTTCTTATTTCAGGAAGTATCCAAAATATAAGGAAGTGGGGAACATCTAACCCCCCTACCCTGGCCTCGCCACCCCCATGGACACAGGGGCATATGGTCTGAAAATTTAAAAAAAAAACCCTGGAGATTCTCATACAATTCTCCTCACTTTCCCACAGTGCTACTCCCAATCCCCACCCACTCTTTTAATGGTCCAGAAATCACTGATTTTACAGTTGTACATTAGCCAACTATCAAAACTTTTTTTTTTTTTTTTGCATGGATAGTAAGCCATTTCTTTCCAGTTCTGGAAAGTTGCCACTTACCAACATCCTTCCGAATCCTGTAGAGGAGAAGATGTCCTTGTTTGGTTCCAACAAGAAGCCATTCCTCTGGAAAAGAAAAGAGCTTTTCATTAAGAAATGAAATGAGAAACATCGGTCAGCTTTTGTCAGACCCTGTTTTCTTATCTGGGGGTGGTAATCCGAATCAAAGGGTCAAGAAAGTGAGTTGTGGTTTTTTTGGTAGCAGGTGTTTGCAAAGCTAAAGAATGTTTATAGTCAAGAACTATTTGAGAATCAACCAGTCAAAAAAGCATTTATTCAACAATTACCAGACTAGACATATTAGAGAAGAAAAAAATGCCCCTGGCTTCATTGTTTCTAAATTAAACTGCCCTAAAACATCATGGAAGTTTATAAAATCCTAAAATGGATAACATAAACATGAAATTAAGTATCTAATCTCAGAAATGACAGCTAAAAGGCATCCTTTGAAAGTTTAATGAGTTAACCTTTGGGAAAATAAGAAGTGCCATAGTATATTAAGGTTACAGAAGATGATAACGTCTTGATGAAGATGGGAATAAATTGGAACCCTCATACATTCTTAGCAGGAATATAAAATGGTGCAGTCACTTTAGAAAACAGTCTGGCAGTTCCTCAAAAGATTAAACATAGGATAACTATATGACCTCACAATTCCACCCCTGGGCATATAAATAAGAGAAATGAAAACATACATCTACACAAAAACTTTTACACAAATGTTCCATAGTAGCATTATTTTTAATATCCAAAAGGTGGAAACAACCTGAAAATAAAGCAGTTTTGAGGCAAGAGGCAGTAAATGGCCTCTTGTAGCCCCAAAACCTACCACAACATCCTAGTAGGCAACAGGCATATCTCCTGTTCCGTGGAAGATCAAGGCAGGTCCAAAGCTACCTACCATTTCAAGCCTGTCTTCCTGAAAAGCACAGGTACAGGGAGGGAATCTTTACTGTGACAAAGTGTTGTTGGTGAGAGAGGCTGAGATATGTTTACTACTAGTTCCACAGGGTATCTGAATCAAATTGTGACAAGTGAAGTAGAGTGTGGTAACCAACTACACCCATCCTTTTCAGAAGCGCAAGTCCTAGGCAGGGTTGGGTAGCCCTCCTCCATGTTTTCCTAATAGGCAGCATATGACTCTGTTATCAGTTATCTCGTACCATAATCTGCTTTCTGTCTTTGTCCCCCACTGTGTGTCCCAGAAGCACTGCACTGTGTCTTATTCATCCTTATTCCTGTCCCCAGCAGAGAGACGGGTGTAAGTAGGTACTTAATACATATCTGATGAAGAAATAGGGGGATGAAACCCTTTGTGCAGTGTCAGGTCTTTCATTTTTAAAGTTTTAAATTCTTACTGAGAGCACTTAATGACAGAAAATGGAGGCCTTCTTGAGATATCTGGAGGAAGCAGGATTCTCTCCTTAACCCAAAGGACGAGGACTGCTTACTATGGAGATGCGATCTTAAAGAGGCCCAGGGCTGCTAAGGCAGGAGGGGTGTACATTAACATGAAAATCTGTAGTGAACGCACCCTACTGAAGAGGTTGTGAAGAACTCTGCAAAGCTGACTGGGTGGTACTGTCCACAGATGATGCATAAGATGCCAGCCACCACCAAGACTCCACCAGGCCCATCACGGGCAAGGCTGACTGGGTGGTGCTGTCCATAAGATGATGCATAAAATGCCAGCCACCACTGAGATTCCTACCAGGCCCTCAGTATAAGATCTGATTAAGGGTTCTGAGCTACCTTTTTATAGTCCTTGATTTCTTACCTGGACATGAACAGGAAAAACTGAAATTATTTCAGTTTGGTCTTTGGGGGCTGTTAGACACAACCAGTCATAATGTTCATAGTTAAGAGTCCAAGTTTAGACCGCTGAAACCTTTTTTATTCCACAGTATATTAGAGATAAGAGCTGTCTGGCCCTATTTTCTGTACTGGCCACTCCCAAGAGGCTTATGCCAGTTTTTATGGGTTAAATTTCAGGACAGCCTGGAATGATGTTGTTCTACCTACAGAGTTAAGGTAACTTGGGCACTTGAATATAAGGCAATGAACCATTTGACTAGATTGGTGATTTTCAACCCTCTTCATCTCATGGCACACAAACTAATTACTAAAATTCTGCAGCACACCAAAAACTGTTGTTGTTTTTTTTGCTGATCTGACCAAAAATGTACAATTTTTAACACTCATTCACTCCGGACGGCTATTGTTGTGCTGGCTGTTCTCATTTTTTATTTTATTTTTTACAATCTAAGGGGAAAGAGGTCAGTGCCCTTGACTAAATAGTCAGGTAGTGAGTACTTTACAAATTCTTGTGGCACACTGGCTTAAAATCGCTGGGTTAGATTAAGAGTTTAAATAACAACGTGAGTTACCTACAATGATGAGAAGTGAACAATGAATGATCACTAAGGGGAAAATGGCATATGGCGTTAACTTGTTCCAATCCCCCTCCTCTTCATCCCCCCACACACCCCTCTTGTTCCCCCCCAAACCAGTACAACACAATCATCAGATAAGCTCAAGTTCCTGGCAGGCTGAAAGCTTCCCACTGCTTGTGCCTCCACACTAAAGACTTTTTGGGAATCGAAATAAGCCAAAGCTGAGCACAATTAAGGAAATCTCAACCTCCAACTCTGCACCAAGAGCAAGTGCCGGCGGCACGTCCCTAAAATGCTTGGATCCCAGCGGATGGTCCTAAGAGCCCTCGCTGTCTACAATGCTCTGCTCGCCTTCATCGCAGTTCCCTTTCGGACCGCGTCCGGCCGGAGCCCGCACCGCCAGACGCCCGTCCACTTCCCCCGGCTTGTGAGGGGTCCGTGCCGCTCCCGCGCTGCCGGGGCCCCCGCCTCGGCCCTCGGTCCTCCGACTCACCCCAGGCTGCCAGACAGTCGATCTGCAGAGGCAGCTTTTCTAGGATCGGCACCGGCTCGAAGGCGTCGTGCATGGCGGCGAGCAGAGTCGCCGGGACAGCCTCGCTCTGAGAGGGCCGGGCCGGGCCGTGAGCAGAACCGCGCTGAGGAAAGGGCCGAGCAGAACCTGGCCGGAGACCCCAACTACAGGCCTTTCAGCAGCAGAGACATCACCAACACCGGACTTCCTGCTGGCCTAAGCCCACCCCTTCCGCAGCCGGAGCCCGCCCCTTCCGCCCTAGCTCTTAAATCACCTTCAAGGAAAGCGCCAATGCTTGGGTTCCCCTTTCACCCTAGGCCTAGAGCTCCTCCATTATGGAGTAGCCATGGGCTTAAAAAGGGGGAAAATTATGGAATCTTAGAACTGTGTTAGGAAGTATAGTGTGGTGGTGGAAGTACAGGATTAGGAAGTATAGAATTCGGGCTTTGGCGTCAGACCTGGGACGGAGATCTGCCATTTAGGAAACTGGCTGTGACATTTAAAAAATTTAATCTCCCAAGGACTTAAATTTCCTTAATGTGCAAAACGATGACTTTATGTACCTGCCTAGCGCTGTGAGCTCTTAGCAATGCTTGACTCAATAAATGATAGTTTTAGTATTAGCATTATAATCACAGCCTTACCCTTACATTTTAAAGGTGTTCCAAGCAAGTGGTTCTCAAAGGGTGGTCCCTAGACTGGCAGCATTTGGGAACTTGTTAGAAATGCAGTCTCAGGCTTCATTCCCGCCCTACTCAATCAGAAACTCTGAAGAGTGGCAGGATGGAGGGGGGGGTGCCCAGTGGTCTAATAGATTCCCAAGGTGAGCCCATGCACTTGAAAGTTTGAGAAGCACTGCAATGACCAGTATCTAGCAATTTACAACAAAGAAAACAGCAGGTATGTCATAAAATTAAGCATTTGGTTTAAAGCAAAAATGTAAAAGAAAAAAAGGGTGAGTCTATGATGAGTTAAAGATGGCCTGGTCATTTTAATTTTACACAATCTCAGTTTCTTCACTGTAAAACTAGGAATACTGTCTGATCTTTATCAAATGCTATTTCTGATAATCAAATATTTTCTAGTAAGAAAAAAAAATGCTAAACAAACCGTATGTTGTCTGATTTTTACCATAGAAACTGAACTCCTTGAAAATTTAGCATTGCCAGCTGCTCTACTGGAAGGAAGCCTAATAATACCTGTAGTTCCAGGACCAAGGGCTAAGACTAAAATAAACAATGCAAACTATAAGGTAACAAGTCAGTGTAATACTATAAATTCCTTCTGAACGCCTTCTTAAAAAAATGACACACTATATACAATCACATAAGCAGCCATAGAAAAAGAATTATCAGGTCCCAGGCTACATCTATAAACTGCTTAACACAATAGTTTTGTGGGGTTTTTTTCCTGGTCTCAAGTCGGCATCTAACCAGCCTCAAAACACATTTGACCGACTATCCTATTATGACTATTATTCACTTGCTAAGTTTTAGTATGGAAGAACAGAAGCATGACAATTATATCAGCCCTTTGTAATGGGTTAATCTAAGAATATACTCAATTTCTCATATGGTTCCTTAGAGGTATTGCCTTAGTGATTTTAAAAAAATACACACACAAAAAAACACAGCCCTAGCCAATTTGGCTCAGCGGATAGAATGTCAGCCTGTGGACTGAAGGGTCCCAGGTTTAATTCTGGTAAAGGGCAAATGCCGAGGTTTCGGATTCGATCCCCAGTAGGGGGAGTGCAGGAGACAGCCAATCAGTGACTCTCTCATCACTGATTTTTTTTTTAAAATATATTTCTTTATTGATTTCACAGAGGAAGAGAGGAGAGAGAGATAGAAACATCAACGATGAGAGAGAATCATTGATCGGCTGCCTCCTGCACGCCCCCTACTGGGATCGAGCCCGAAACCCAGGCATGTGCCCTTGACCGGAATCGAACCCGGGACCCTTCAGTCCGCAGGCTGACGCTCTATCCACTGAGCCAAGCCGGCTAGGGCATCACTGATGTTTCTATCTCTCTCCCCTCTCCCTTCTCTGAAATCAATAAAAATATATTTTAAAAACACGCACACACACATCACAAACAGCTGTAGAGAAATGTTACATAAATGTAAACACTTTTACTATAGTATTAATTAGTGAAGATTGTGGTAATGTGGTTATAGGTTTCAACAGATAGGAAGGCGATATAGAATAAAAATCATGGAAGGAAAATTCCCATGAGAGTTTGGGAGAAAGAAGGGTTTTAGATAAAGTAAAAAAAAAAAAAGACACAGAAAACACACATTAATTTTGTTAAAATTTTTTATATTAAAAAACGGCATGAACTTTCTATGTAGAACAAAACTCTTGGAAGGCAAAAGTAGACAAAACCATTAGAACAGAAATAGAGTGCTTCAAATGAATCCCATCACCTTGTGATGTCTCTTATAAACAGTCTCTAAACCAACACCAGATACAAGAACCGTTTACCCCAAAGAATGAGCAGCAGTCCAGGGTCTCCATACTACTTCATGCAGCAAAACTTAAACCAGAAGGACCTGTTTCCTTTGTATTAGCTCCTGCTTCTGAAGAATTAGAGTTTTTAACAGGGTGCTCATTCACAAGCACTTAGATGGCGTGCCTCTCTGCATCTAGTGCAACACCCAGTGAATGAAGGCAAACAAAGCAATGTCTGGAGTCTGCAATGTCGCCTTGAGGCTTACAAAACAGTAGTTAAAAGTTCTGGAGTGTGCACCACATTGCCAGCAATGGGATGTGTCACAATAGCAGATGTCAAAAGAGTTAAGCTAATATTTTTCTCTAAAGTACATCTGAAATAGAAAAATCTTTAATATATACCATTTGTAAACAAAATTGCACTTGATTTTGCTTTTTAAAATTATCTGAATTACACTGTAACAGTTTCTTTCTCTCCCTCGCTCTTTTTTTTCTTTCTTTCTTTTAATTATTGGTAGAACCATGGCTCAAGTCATAAGGACTTTTTTTCCTCAAAACTACCTCTTCAAGATGTAACCTTGGCTTCCCAGGAAATGGAAAGATAATTAACAATTTCCCCATCACCTATGTAACTCCCTAAATAAATAAAAATCGCAGGCAGTTGCTCCTGGAGATTACATGTTATGTTGGTGATGTCACATTTTTTAAAAGATGTTGAACTTTTTAGTTTGACAGATTAAACAATTTAAACATCATAGAAGGTTCAGGAAGAACACACATAAGTTGCATCAACATCCATGTGAGGGTGTGGGAGGGAATGGGGCATCAATGTTGTAAATAAGAAACTTGCAGAATTTTTTCATCCTACGAACATCATTCAATAAGATGTTCTAGTCCTGACACCTCTCGCCAGCTCCAAAGCACAAAGATCAAGGAACAGATCAGGATGTCATTGCCTCCTTTAATCCATGGAGCAGTGCAGAGGATTGACAGAAGATGATCTCTTCCCAGATACTAGCATCTTCAACTGCTCATCTTCCCACTCTTTACTCCATTTTGGATCTTTCAAAGTGTGTGATCATTCGTTCCTAGAGAAAAAAAATAAAAAGGTTTGTTCAAAATACATTAATTTAAATGGCCTACATTCCAAATATCTTCTATATAGATGAGGCACACAGGCATTCCTGCAAGTACTTGTTTATGTTCATTAAATACTTAGGAGAGATGATTCCTATCATTTATGAAGATTTTGAAAGATAGACACGTCCAGGCCCCACACAAGATTAACCAAATCAAAATCTCTAGGCCTCTGTACATCAAACCACAAATCAAAAGGAATTGCGTGTTTTAGAGTCAAATAAGATGATAAAACAACAATTTACTTAAGATTAAGCTTTAATAAAAATGTGTACCTCCTCTAATTCAGGAATTTAACTGAATTAGAAATAGTCAGGGATGCAGGCAAAGATTTAGTCACAAGAATTTCTAATGCAACACTCAAAATTATAATAAAATACTAGAAAAAATTAAGTGTTCAAAAATACAGAATTGTACAAACAAACTATGGTATATCCTTATAAAGAAATTATACTCACTAAAATTACATTGATAAAAAGTTCTAGAGATCTGTTGCCCAAGAATGGAAATATAGTTAACACTTTGCATTTGAGACTCGTTAAGATGGTCATTTTATTTGTTCTTGACCATAATTTTTTGTTGTGCTCAAAAGGCTTTCTGAAACCAAAAGACTCTAACGGTAACCCAATATTCAGAACATGTCCAGAACTAGTTCCCATTAACTCAGGCAATTATTGTGAAGCCTTTCAGATGAATTGTATGGAAGCATATTAAGATTAAAAATCAACATAAGCCCGGCTGGTATGGCTCAGTAGTTGAGCATGGACCTATTAACCAGGAGGTCACAGTTCGATTCCCAGTCAGTGCACATGGCCAGGTTGCAGGCTCCATCCTTTGTAGGGAGCGTGCAGGAGGCAGCTGATCAATGATTCTCTCTTATCATTGATGTTTCTATCTCTCCCTCTCCCTTCCTTTCTGAAATTAATGAAAATATATTTTAAAAAATAAACATCAGAGGTACTAATTATAATCCTTAATATATGAAGGAGATAGTTGCATAGACAATAATGAATAATAGGTAACTTAAAATAACTTATATGTTGCTTTGGTCTATGATATTCCTTTCTCAATCCTTTTATTATTTTTTCCTAGATTATGTAAGGGTTAAAACTGAATTTCTTTTTTTTTTTTTTTTTTTTTTTTTAAAAACTGAATTTCTTAAAGACAAAGGAAGTAGAAAGTGGGACAGTATGGTTATTTGCTACCCAAATTAAAGACATTCTCAAGTCTGACCATAAAACTTTGGAAAAGGAGGACATATACAGAAAGTAAACCCTCCTGAATATTTGAGTTCTAATGTTAGTATTTCTGTTCTCATCCTGTTCAATGATACTCTTACTGAGTCAAATAAAATCTCCCTGAACAAAGAACTTATGACTCCCTATAAAGTCAATAGACCCATATTTTTTTGCACATGATCTGATTACTAACCTCGTCTGAATCAAGAAGGGCTGGAAGTGCTCTGCAGAGAGAAAAACACCAAATAGAATAATGTAAAATAAAGCCAAATGAGGTTCAAAAAGGACAATGGAATAATGAATGCAATATAAAGCATTTTTTTTGTTAAGTGTATAATATTTGTATCTTATTAATGGCTATTTGGGGGGGAACAAATAAAAAACAAGAATCAAAATTACTAAAATTGTATTAAAAAACAAAAACACGTTCTGTATTGTAATAGAACCAATGTTTAATAAAATTAAAGCTATACCCAGCCAGCGTGGCTCAGTGGTTGAGCACTGACCTATGAACCAGGAGGTCACAGTTCGATTCCCAGTCTGAGCACATGCCCGGGTTGCAGGCTCAATCCCCAGTGCAGAGTGTGCAAGAGGCAGCTGATCAATGATTCTCTTTCATCACTGATGTTTCTATCTCTCTCTCCCTCTCCCTTCCTCTCTGAAATCAATAAAAGTACATTAAAAAATAAACAAATAAATGTTTTAAAAAAAATGAAATTATAGCTATGGAAAAGAAGTCAAAAATTCCAAAAATAAATAAACAAACAAAATTGAAACAGATTCATAGATACAGGAACAGACTGATGGTTGCCAGATGGATGGAGGTTGAGGGAATGGGTGAAAAAGATGAAGAGATTAAGAAGTACAAATTGGTAGTTAAAAAATAGTCACAGTATAAAGTACAGCATAGGGAATATAGTCAATAATATTGTAATAAAACTATGTACAGTGCCAGGTGAGTACTAGAAATATGGAGAGAAGCACTCTGTGAAGTATATGATTGTCTAACCACTGTGCTGTACACCTGAAACTAGTACAAAATATTATTGAATGTAGACGGTAATCTTTATGAAAAAGAAAAAAATATTCCAAAAGAATTATCCCACTGATTTTGGAAACATCTATACCTTAAACTTTCTAAACAAAATGTCATCTGACTGAATAATCTCAATTACTTTTGTTTGTACGTATATCATTCCTAATCTTTATTCTTAAACATCTTTTTAATGTTTTTAATTATTCTTTTGAAAAGTTAACTACAAACATTCTCATTAGTGTACCCTGGCCCTCAGTACTACCTGTGAAATAGGATTCTTTTAGTAATGATTCAAAAACTTACACATCTGTCACAGAAGAAGGCACGTTTTCTTCTACCCACTTCAAATCATCTTCCTGCTGGGAACATACAAGTACCAGTTGTTAGCATAAAATAATACATCTTAGACAAGAATCTAAAGGTCTCAAAATCTTTAAATTTAATCTTTTGTTACTCTGAAGTAGTATATTGACATAACAAATGGGACTGCTAACAGTAAAGTCAAATAACTTAAAAACTTTATCACCAAAATGTAAAATGATGTTCTATATCCTTAAATGATTTCTGCCCAAGGGTCTAATACCTAGCTTTCATTTCATGTAAGCTTTGCTTCTTAAAAATGAGATAAAGTCCTTGATGTAGAGTAAATGCAGTTCTAAAAAATGAAAATCTGCCCTAGCCAGTTTGGCTCAGTGGACAGAGTGTCGGCCAGCAGACTGAAGGGTCCCGAGTTCAATTCTGGCCAAAGGCATGTACCTCCATTGCACGCTCAATCCCCAGCCCTGGTTGTGTGGGAGGCAACCAATCACTATGTCTCTCTCACATCAATGTTTCTGTCTGTCTCTCCCCTTCCCTTCCACTCTCCCTAAATATCAATGGGAAAACATCCTTGGGTGAGGATTAACAAATCACACACACACACACATGCTGACTAAAAACTCTAAAGTTTACTACAGAAAAAACTTTAGGTTATTAATGAGGCTATGACTTTACTGATAAAAACCATTAAACAAAACCAAGAGACTGATCTGGTACCTTTTCAGGTCATAAGCAAACCACCTAGTTCAAGATTCTATCCTAGATAGAATCACTTGCTGTCTCTGTTTTTAATAATGTAAATGTTGTCCTGAATGGTGTGGCTCAGAGGTAAGAGCATCAGCCCACACAATGAAAGGTCACCAGTTCAATTCCCTGTCAAGGGCATGTACCTGGGTTGCGGGTACACCCCCCACAGCGTGTATGGGAGGCAACCAGTCTGTGTGTCTCTCTCACATCAATGTTTATGTTTCTCTTTCTCCCCCTCTCCCTCCCTTCCCCTCTCTCTAAAAAGCAATGAAAAAAATATCCTCAGATGAGGATTTAAAAAAAAAAGTAAATGTAATAGACATTAAAAAATTTATAAAGCAAGCTTAAGTACAGCCCAGGTGAAGAAAGTCATTAAGGCCTGCACATACTACTGCGCTCCACCACAGGCTGGAGGGCAGGGCAGAGGAAAGAAAAGAAGTCACACTTACTGCTTTGTTTACTTTACTATTTCCATTTGGTTCTTGTTTGGTACTTCTCATTTTCATCCCTTCTGTAGAAGGAAAAAAAAGGAGATTGGCTAATTATGTCAATATCTAGCAATGATCACAAAAATGAATTCAGAGCTTTATTTTAAGCTTACTGACCTTGACTTATACAATAGATGCTTCTCTATCTTTACATTTATGCTGGGAAATTCAAAGCCAAATTTTCAGCTTATCTCTGGTAAGTTAACTGAACACTTAATAACCAATTATTTACAGAATTTACCATAGCTTCATCCTAAGATTCATGCCCTTATTTTTGCTTCTCCCTAACTTCACCCCCACACAGCTGTAAAATAGTAAACAATGTAATTACATCAAAGTATTTTATTTTGATACTAAAAATGTAAGCATGTTTGAACTGTGTGGATTCACTTATATGTGAAATTTTTTCAATAAACACAGTAAATGTGTTTTTTTCCTATGTTTTTAATAATACTGTCTTTTCTCTAGCTTCCTTTATTGTAAGACTAGCATTTAATACATATAATATATAAAATATGTATTAAATGACTTTATGTTATCAGTAAGGCTTCCTTCCAGTCAACAGTAGGCTATTAGTAGTAAAGTTTTGGGGGAGTCAAAAGTTACACATGAATTTTCCATGGGGAATCAGCACCTCTAACCCTTATGTTGTTCAGGGTCAACTTTACTCCATTTCTAAAAACCAGAAAAGAATATTTAAAGCACAAATAAAAGGTAAATTTTATCACTACCAAAACTTTCTTTCAGCATGGGTTCCTTTTGTTCATCCTCTTCTTCTTCCTCAGACAAAGGTGAAAAGGCAAACCTGAGAGAACAAAGGAAGAACATAAGGAAAAAAATGAGAAAACTACAACAGTTGCTCCAGTATCTGGATTTTACAGGACTGATTATTGAAGCTCCCAATTACAGTCATTCATAAAATCAGTTAACTGAATAATAAAATAATTCTTCCCCTTCAGAAAGCCTGTATTAGCAAGGGAGAAGCAGGACAGTACCATATTTACACTGAGTGGCCAGATTATTATGACCGGCCAGATTATTTTGACCACCCCATCAGTACAATGAAGTGAATTAGTTATGTAAATAATAATAATAATAAAACCTTGAGAGTTTTGCTTAGGAAGTTTTCAATATTCAGTATTTTTGGAAGTGTAAATGAAGTACTGATGGGGTGGTCATAATAACCTGGCCACTCAGTGTATAAATGCAGGCTCAGCTACATGCTACCCATGACTTTAATCAAGTTACTTATTCTTTATTCTCTCTGTGCACCTCCCGTTTTCCCATCTGTAAATGGGGATAACAGAACATTACTCAGAGGTGTTCTTTGAAAAGTAAATAAGTCACTTTAAAAAGTACTTAAAGTAATATCTGACACACAGTAAGCATTTAAAAAATGTTCATTTATCATCCAGAGGTAAGTAAATTCTCGTGTAATTTAAAATCTCAGCCTTCAATGAGGTAGCTGAGATGGAAGTTCTGATCTTGTGTGTTTCAGGTAATTTAAAATCTGTTTCCAAGTGTGGAAGTGGGAAGATGAAGGCCTAATCAGATACATCTCAGATATCTTTCCTACAGTTTCCAAGAGACTCAGCAGACAGGTCATTCCTAGAATGCTTTATCTTTGAACTTGCTCTGTACTTACTATTGCCTGTTACTTTCATTTACCTTGTCTTTAAATCTCCCTTCTGTGATTAAAAGAGAAAACTCTATAAACTAGGAATAATAGGGAACACCTGTAACATGTTAAAGGTTAACTAACAAAATTTCACAGTAGCTTTCAAAGTTAATGATGACCTGGAAGCACTTATTTTAAAGTGGTAAGATGAGGAGTCTCACTCTCACTGCCTCAATTCAATAGCCTAGCCAACACAAAAATCAGAAATTAAGCAAGATTATTTGGAAAGAAATAACATTATCATTAGTTTAGCTAATAACCAATCTACCGAGAAAACCTAAAAATTATCAGCACTAACAAAGTAATGTAGGAGGGAGGATGGATATGATAAATATACAAAAGCCCAAAGCCTTCCAACATATTCGGGAAAGTCATTGGTATTATTTTTAAAGTATGTATCCTAGAGCCATAAAAACTTTCAAAAACATTTAAATAAAATTATAAAACGTAACTGAAGCATTGAAAGAACTAAAAAAAATGGACATATACCATAATCAAAGATGGATTAAAAAGATTTCCCTAATTAATCCATTAATTCAATTAAATTCCAATAAAAATCCAACAAGGTTTTCCTAGAATTAAACAATCAAGGTGTATTTTATTGAGGAGCAAAAGATCCAATAGCAAAGGACATTTAAAAAAAGGAGATTGAGGGAGCATGGTTTGGCCCTCCAGATACTACTTAGGTGTGCTACTGATGCAGGATCAGAGCAACTGAAGAGAACAGAAAACCTATAATCAAATAATTCTTGATAAATGGAATCTCAATTATAAAATTTGTAAAAAATTATAAAATAACTATGACTTCACCTCAAGCTAGGAAAGGATGTCTTAAGACACAAAATATACAATCCCTGAGGGGGAAAACTGACAAATTTGACTCCCTAGTTTCAAGTTTTTCTATAACCAAGAACACCATTAAAAAGTTTAAAGTTAACCAATAAACTCTGGGTACAGTTAATAGTTATAAGTATGATGGAGAAAAATTTAGGCAAAGGAATACTGAAGTGTTTAAGAATTGATGTACAAGGATATTTAAAACATCACTGTACCTTATTCCTATTTTTAATGACCCCTATGCGTAAGAGGTAACAAAGCAGGCCTTTAGAGAGCCTACTTACCTGGATGCCCATGGCTGGTGTCTGGGAACCTGGCACTGGACCTGTTTCATAACTGGGTAAGGGTGGATCACTGTGCCTAGATTACCTCTATAATTCAACCTATAATAAGCTTTGCTTACCTTCTGGGAACCTGGAATTTTGGTACATATTAAGCAGAGGGTGTTTATGTGTCAAGTCCCAATAAAAACCTGAGTGCTGAGTCTCTAATGGGCTTCCCTGAACAGAAACACTGCTACTGCACTTTTTGTTGCTGAGGAAAAGAGCACGTTTGATATACTTCCTCAGAGAAAGGAAAGAAAATACGAATTTTTCTAGACTCCACCTGTGTCTTTTTCCCTTACTGATCACATCATTTTTCTGTAAAAAAACCACTCTGTTCTAAATACAAGAAAATACTGAGTCCCTTAAGTCCTTCTAAACATACGGGTGGCCACCCCAAATGGAAATAGTCCAAATGCCCATCAATACAGAAATGAGTAAATTAACTGTACTACATCTGTACCATGTAAAATTATGCCATACATGAAAATAATTAAGTTTAATTTAAAGCAGTTGTCTTGGAAAGGCATTTCCACTACTGAGTAAAAGAAGAGCCCATATTTAAACGAGTAAAATGTGGAAGGACACATCACATTAGGCTGGTAACATTGGAGTTATAGGGAGTAGGCACAATATTTTTAAAGAGATAAGACAGAAAGGAAGAAGAGAGGTAAAGCAAAAAATCTTTTAATGACTGAAGGGACTAATTTTATACAGGGGTGGGGAAAAGTAGGTTTACAGTTATAATATCTATCCTGTATAATAAAAGGCTAATAAGCAAACTGACTGATTGGGGAATGACTGGTCACTATGATGATGCGCACTTACCAGTAGGGGGCAGACGCTCAATGCAGGAGCTACTCCCTGGTGGTCAATATGCTCCCCCACTCAGCCAGAAGCCCTGAGCCAGGCTCACACCTGGCTCCATGGGGAGCGAGCCTAAGCCAGCAGGCAGACATCCCCCAAGGGATCCCAAACTGCGAGAGAGTGCAGGCCGGGCTGAGGGAATCCTCCCCCCCCCCACCCCCAGTGCACGAATGTCATGCACCAGGCCTCTAGTATATATATAAAAGCCCAGCGACCAGAACAGCAGAACAACCAGAACGGCCTGTGGCTATGACGTGCATTGTAACAGTCAACCAGCCTGATCCAGGCCCCGATCGGCCCCAATACATGGGGGTGGGGCCAGCTGGCCAATCACCCGCAGCCCCTCCATCCCGCCAGCCCGGCCCGACCCCACTCATGCATGAATTCGTGCACTGGGTCTCTAGTTAATAAATAATAATACAAGAATAAACTGTGCCTTGGCCAGTATGACTCAGTTGGAGTAATGTCCCATGCACCAAAAGGTCATGGGTTCAATTCCTAGTCAGGGCACATCTAGGTCGTGGGTTTGACCCCAGGTCAGGGTGTGTACAGGAGGCAACCAATCGATGTTTCTCACATCAATGTTTCTCTCTCTCTCTCTCTCTCTCTCTCTCTCTCTCTCCCCCAAATCAATAAAAAAATAAATAAAAAGTAAACTTTTTTTTTTTATAACTATTAACCTACTTTTGCCCATCTCATCCATAGATATAGCTAGCATGTGAACAGAGGAATAGATCAATGTAAAGGATGGTCACCAGGATGTCTAGGCTCTTTCTGAACAGCATTTTCTTTCACACCATTCTTTTTCAACTTTTTTCAAGGAACACAAATATTAAGAGTACAGTGTGAAAAGACAAGACTATTTTCCTGGGATAAAAGAATGTCATTTGTTTTCTTTCTGTATATTTTACTGGTATGTCTAATTACAAAATTAGCTGGTTAGTTATAGCATCTCAATCCTTTTCCTTCTTTGGTGGTAGTTGTGTAATCTACACTTTTAACTGTCTACACGCACAAAAGTGGGGGGGAGGGGGGGAGAAGGGAAATAAAGGCATAGAGTCACAAAATTAAGACAGCCAATTCCTAAATAATTGAGATTTGCCTATAGATGGGCAAAGCAAATTCACACGTGGATTTTTAATTACAGTCATTCACATAAGTTTTCATTTACCCTCTCTATTGTTACAAAGTGGGCTAGGCTACTGACTATAGAAACTGTTCTTTCCTTCTGAACATTAGGCAGGTACAACTCTCATTACCAGTGTCAAATCTATCTACCTTCCTTATTTTCCCATTCAAATACATCTATTATCAGCTGTCAGAAATGAAAGGGACCTCAGATCAATTGGTTCAATTCCCCCACATTATACAAAGAGGAAATTAAAGCTCTGATTGGTGAAAAGAGGCAGCATGCCAAAAAATCACAATGCAAATTAATAGAAGAGCTGAGAAAGGAACTTAATTCTCCTGATTCCAGTCTGGCCCAGTGAGTGCTCCTCCTTCCATTATATGACATGACCCTGACACTGACACCCACTGCACCACCCTTATTTGATAACACCGTCATTCAATGGCTAGCAGCGTAAATAAGAAGTGTCCAAGAACCTCTGGTTGTTTGCAGATGGTCGCCAGAGAACCATAATGACAAAGAGGATCATGGAGAACAGCAACCGCCAGATGGCATCGTCCACCCACAGCTCCCGCCAATCCTACCGAAGAGAAAAAAATATAACACATATTACATTATCTTATCCCTTTGTTCAGAAGCCCTATGGCATAGAACAAGGATCACTTATTTATTAATTCAACTTACATTTACTAAGAGCCTGCTACGTGCTAGGCACTGTGCTAAGTGAGTGGAATACAAAAGTGAAGAAACATAGTTTCTTCCCTTGTAGTATTTACTATTGTTAGAAAAAAGGCACCAACTAGCTAGCTAAGGTTGCAGGCTCAATCCCCAGTCAGGGCACATACAAGAATCAACCAATAAATGCATAAATAAATAAGTGGAACAACAAATTGATGTTCCCCTCTCTCTAAAATCAATCAGTACTTTTCTTTTCAAAAGGCACCAACCAGCCCTGCTGGTATGGCTCAGCAGTTGAGTGTTGACCCAGGAACCAGGAGGTCACCGGTTTGATTCCTGGTCAAGGCACACGCCGGGGTTGCGGACTTGAACCCCGGTGGGGGGCGTGCAGGAGGCAGCCAATCGATGATGTTTCTCATCGATGTTTCTATCTATCCACTTCCCTTACTCTCTCTAAAAATCAATAAAAACATATTTAAAAAATACAAAGAATAAAAAGGCACCAACTGTAGAGCACTTGTGAGTGCTTCATTAGAGCTCTGAGAATCTTTGGGGAAGGGTTTTTATTAGATTGCTACTTTTTATAATTTTCATATTAATTAATTTATTTTTACCAAAATGGAGGCTTTGCACCGCCAAAGAAATTGGCCACAATCTTTGTACTCAGATCTTAGGAGCATGACTTCTACTCAGATTAGCATTCTTCATATACACTTAATGTTTAGGATTCTGAATTTCTTGAGAATTTTTAGTTAAGATAAGATTGGGTTATGACAGACTGTGGTTTTTCACTTATAAAAATTTTTCCCACCATTGGGATAATTAGATCCCCCGCCCCTAAAACAAAACAAACAAAAAATCCTACCATACCAAAAGCCATAGTAATATAAAATACATAGGAGAAGAGAAGCATTCTAACACTCAGGGTAGAGTCCTAGCCCTAATTTCTTGTAGGGTGTGAACCTTACCATTGTCATCAACATGGCTATCTGCATATAAAACAGTACACTATTCATAAATGCAGGTATTTATAACTCACCGATTGACAAGTCACTATCCTGAACTTCATGGTTGTCCAGATGATAAACACAATAGATGCTAACAGGAAATGAAAAATCTAGTCAGAATATGAATACTGGTTTATATCCCCAATTACATTCTCTGGGTTAAGTGAAATCCCACACATTCCTAACACCCAAAATATCACAAGCATTTTTTATCAAGTGATTTTAACAAATTTATTCAATGCAAATTTCCTTTACAACTACTATAAGCAAGACCCACACACTTGTCAACCCTTTCTGTACTTAAAGGCTAATTTTACTATCTGGTTACTTCAGTAATCCTCATAAATTGGAAAAGAAGGTATTGAAAACATGGTATTTCCCAGCATTACCAACAATATAGTTTTTTTTTCCTTCCTTCATCCTTAGTATAATAATGCCAGCTTTTCTTTGGCTGGTCAGGAGGGGAAAAAAGGTTGATAAAATTACTGCAAGACAGAGTTGTTGGTTCCAATCATAGGCGAGACCTCCCATTCCTGGTACAAGGGGCAAAAGGCAGGCAAATTAAATTAACCTACTTTGGCTATGGCCTACCTAATGTCTGTATTTTATGGATGCTATGACATATGTAAAAGCCAAATAACAGCAATAAACCCCACAGGTATTTAATAAAGCCAAATAAGCCAGTATTAATGTTTTCTAAAAGGAATCTAGATGCTATATGGCACTCAAACTAACTTGCCTCAAGAAAAAAAAAAATGCCTCCGAAAAAGAACGGAGATAGGAGAGAGATATACAAGAACTGAAATTATATATAATTGATTTTTAGCTATTATACTTAAAATAAGTGGTTCGCAATCTTTTTTGAACCAAAGATCCCCGAGAACTTGACAAAAGCTAAAAGACAAAGATCCTTCCCCCAAGTGAAATGTACAAAACCTTCTAGATAATTTTAGAGAGCCCACCTATGGCCTCTCAGGTTCAGAATATCTGTTTTAAAAGGATGGCATTTAAACAGCAAGAAGAAGCTCCCACTTACCTGCCACTGCCATGATGAGGGTGTTGGTGAAATGTCGGTACAGCGAGAGTTTTACAATGTTCCTCCGAAGTTTTAATAGCTTCATTGTTTGAGTCAGGCTAATAAATATGTGTTTGCAGGTCAAGGAAATCAACATTCAAATAAAACAATAAGCTAGTAAATTAATCCTCAAGTTTCTTTGAGAATCTGGGGTCATATTGATAGAGCTTTGGATATCCCAGAGGCCTTACAGCTCTCTTATTCTCAATGTCACAAACACCCCAAGCCTCACCATGGTGACTAAGAAAGTCTTCATTTTTAATGAGATACTGAAGAGAATACAGAATCAGAATAAAATAAAAATGCAAAAAATAAAAAATATAAAAAAGGAGAAAGACCAGAATAAGCTTTTTAGAGAAACAAAGATGAAAAACAAAGACAAATGGAAGAAAAATGAATGAAAATGAGTATCAGACAAGTAACAGACAAATGAAATGAAAATTAGTAAAATCTCTCTTCCTTTAAGGTAGGTAGCTCTGTTTTCTACGTCTTAGCGAATCCAGTCTAGGGTCATGAATACACTCATGCCAATAACCTCTCAGAGTTCTATAGTCAGTACCCTGTGCCATCAGCTGCCTGTTCAATTCTGAATTAATAGAACCATACAATTATAATTGGCTGAAAATCCCAGGCAAAAGGCTCTAAAATCAGCAACTTTCTATTTGCAGGGTATTATTCCCAAGCAGAAGTTGCCGCAGAAAGACAGGAGGGGAAGTGATGACTACCAAAGACAATATCTGCTCTCATGTCCAACTTTGAGAATCAGCAAATATTAAAATACATGAGTTGGACCTTAGTCTGCCCTGTGACAGTGACTTAGCTGCTCCCTATCCATTGGGTTGGTTACATTATCGTATGGTCCAGTCCCTCTCTCCACGCCTCTCTCCATTCTTGCCAATATTCATAGAGGCTTACAAAGGCACACCTGAAAGATACTGACCTAGAAAACATTTGGCTATTTAAACCCAAGACACTCAATTTCAAACATTTTTGATATATGACAATCCACTCAAATTCACAAAATTACAATTTGGTTTACATTCAGTTTTTTATAACAGTCACAGTCTAGCAAGACAATAATATCGCACAATTACATATAGGACTGAATATACCACAACCAAAACAAATTTTTAAAACCCCCAAAAAGATTAAAGTCCAAAAACTTGAATCCTTCCTTTAACAGGTCAAGTCCCTAATAAACAAATGTCTAATTTTAAGCAGCAGGAGAAAAAGATTATTCAAATGTAAATATGTTTGTTATCTACTGGTTAACTTTGCCTGTAAATTAATCAACATTTATTTTACAGCAGAAGTCTTCAGACAATGCCAAGTCAACTTTTGAATAAAGGTACAAAACACTTACCCTATAAGGCAGGAGTCCTCAAACTTTTTAAACAGGGGACCAGTTCACTGTCCCTCAGACCATTGGTGGGCCGGACTATAGTTTAAAAAAAAACTATGAACAAATTCCTATGCACACTGCACATATCTTATTTTGAAGTAAAAAAACAAAACGGGAACAAATACAATATTTGTATTTGCATGTGGCCTGCGGGCCGTAGTTTGAGGACCCCTGCTATAAGGGTTATAATCTGCTAAACCTACATAGAATTTTAAGAGAGTCAAACCATCTTATGTAGTTCCTGAAATCACATTTTAAGAATTAAAATCTTTTCATCATTTCAAAGCATTTAATAATTCCTAGAGGCTGAAAGAAAGAGCAGAAGCAGAGTAGTCAGTGATTGTAACACTAATTGGAGTGCACAAATAAGTCCAAAATCGAGGTAAAAATGCTCATTTAAAAATAAAAACAAAAACCAGAGCTTTTATCTTTATGTTCCGCCCACAGTTACCAGCACTTTTCAAAATTAAAAACACACACAAAACTGCTTACCTGAGCTCTCAGGTTTATAAACAGAAATAGCCTAATCCCCAGATTAAGAAGTAATCAACAAAACCGGTAAAAACCCTTTGCAGAAAGATCGATGGAAACCCATATTCAAGGGGAGAAAATGGACCGCCATCATACAAGCCAATGAGAAGGATATCCACCAGCACAGGGCAGTGTCTAGGAAAGCCAAGGGGATAAAGGCCAAGGAAGCAAGATCAGTCTGGGCCTGCAGACAAAGAAAGAGAGGTGATAAAAAGAGAGTCTAGAGATGCACAGAGAAGAGACCAGCACACAATTCGGCATTTATATAATCACATGGAATGGTTTTGCATCTGAGCTGAAAGAAAAGAAATAGGAATAACACTTGGCACCCACATCATTGTGCCCCTCTGACAAACCATCATGCAGAATATAAAAGTGTATTTCATGAAAACTGTCAAATACAATCTCAATACAATAAAACATGCGGCTAACCTCCAACAAGCTCCTAGCATGCTAAAATCCACTTTAAATGACCACACCAAAAACGTTATGGTGATACAGTCTCCATCCATCTTATCATTTCCTATCATTTTTATTTTGGCTGCAAGTCTTAAAAGGCCCTTCTCATATTTAAAAGTATTGCATCATTAACATACTAAGAATTATTGATTTCCTGAATTGTAATATAATGTAATTTTACAAAAAAGAGCTCACCTCAAAATAAGATATTAATACAAATATTTGTCCCCCAAACTATGCTGCTTGTTTTCTCACACGTGCGCACACACACACACACACACACATATATGTGTGTGTGTAAATATATATATATATATATATATATATATATATATATATATATATAAAACATGCTATTTAAATAACCCTAATTACCCAATTACCAGGGTATTATTAAAAGGATATCCATAAAATAATACAGGCATCAATTGTTGACAAGGCCAGGTTAACTATCAAAGCCAAGATATAAGCAAAATACTACAGCAGCAGAAGAAAGAAAACGCAATTGACAGAGGGTTAAAGTTGCTAAAAGCCTAAGAAAATTACATAGAGGACAGTGTGATTTGAACATCTAATTTGCATTCAAAAGTGTTTTATTTAAAAGCAATTTATAGCAAAACTAAACTGAGCCCAGTTTGAGGGAAATGTGGGGTTTATAGAGTGATTTTTAAATAAGAAAGTAAAGCAATGACATAGGGAGGCCCACTTCTTCACATTAATCCAGCTCTAACATAAATTTCCTTATCACTTATCTCTCTCAGTGCTTTGGTTTCCTCCCCTAAAAGGGCATAATTATGTAATTCTCAAGAATTATGTGAAACGTAGTTACATGTTAAGAAAACCTTTGTAACTCAAGTGCTGGCTAAGCAAAAAGCACTGTCACTTTAAAACAAAAATTATATTACCAGCAAGTGCATGATTACAAGGTTTGCCACTTATACAAGAATGGAACCACTGTCCGGAAGAACTAAACAAGTAGTAATTTGGGGATGGGTGGGAAAGCATTCATTCTGGTCACACATTGAATTTAAAGCTCTAATATAGATTAAAAAGAAAAAGTGAATTACATATACATTTTAAAAATCAGAGCCCAAAGGTGACTTAGAGAAAATAGTAAAGAAGCCCACAGATATTCCCAATTCACCTTCTCAAAACAAAAACAGTTATGTCTGAACTGACCACAAAAACGTAGATTAAGCAGTACTGACCCCAGTAACTCTGAGGACCCCTTCCATGCCAGAGAACAAGAGATATAGGGCTCCTGCTACAACAACCTTGTGAAGAGTGACTCCAAGGCGAGGCCTACAGAGAAAGCAAAGAGATAAAGTTGAGTACAAATGTGACAAACCCTGAGACAAACTCATGTTGATTAATATAGGACAACAACTTAGTTGAGATAAGCCACATGAGAGAAAAACTCAGAGCTTATGCTCTTAAAACAAGATACTGAATAATAAATTTTAGACTAGACCCCCTTAATTCTACATTTAAAAATTTTTTTCTTACTGATTTTTAGAGAGGAAGGGAGAGGGAGAGAATAAATCATCAATTATTCTCCTCCCCCCACCCCCGCATCAAGCCCAAAACCCAGTCATGTCCCTGACCAGGAACTGAATCAGCAACCCTTTGGTGCATGGGATGATGCCCAAGAGCCACATTGGCCAGGGCACTGCAGCATTTTTAAAAATACATATTTTATTATAGAGAATTCTGAAACATATTCAACAGTATAATAAACCCCTATATATCCATTATCCAGTCCTAATAGCCTCCAACCTACAGCCAATCCTGCTCAATGCACTACCCATCCACTTCCCATCCTCTCATATTATCTTGAAACAAATTCTAGACATCCTATCTTTTATTTGTCTACTTTTCAGTATGTTTTTAAACAGATAATTTTTTAAAGAAAAGAAATCATAACAACATTTTCAAACAGAAAAATTTAAACAACTTCTTAACATAATCAAATACCCTATTGAAGCTCACTAGATAAATAGTACATTATAGAGCTCAAAATCCAACAAAATCCAAAAAATCTTTTAAGCAGCTTCTGCTTGAAGGAAGATCCTTGATATTCAAAATGCTACTGAATCAGAATCTGTATTTTAACAAGATCCCTGGGTTATTGACTAGTGCATTACACACTAGCAAAGCTCTAAATGGGCTGCGATTTTTCTCCACAATATTGTATCTTAAAAACCTAGGATAAGTCTTGGCATATGGGAGGCATTGAAATATCCTATCTAATAATAGACAAACATGGTAATTGACCGTACCTTCGCAGCGCCTCCCACTGGCTAATCAGTGCAATATGCAAATTAACCACCAATAAAGATGGCAGCTAATTTGCATATGTAGGCGCCAAGCGACGGAGCGAAGCCCACCGGCCCCGGGCAGGAGCAGCAAGCGAAGGCCGGCGTGGCAAGCGAAGAGGGAAGCCCGCTGCGCCGGCCCTGCCCCCGGGGCCCAAGCAGTGAGCGAAGAGCGAAGGCCTGGGTTCCGGGCACTGGAGGAAAATTGGTGCCAGCAGCCAGGGGAAGGGGTCCCTGAGGGCACACGCCAGGCTGAGGGACCCACCCAAGTGCACAAATTTTTGTGCACCAGGCCTCTAGTTTGTTAAATAAATTTAAAAATGTAATTCCCCCATTCCTCTAGTCTCATTTATATGAATGAGTTTTAAAAGTGAAAATCTCCCATTTCTTTAGCCCACTTAAAACAAAACTCCTTGAGATAACTGTCTATACCTGGCTAACTCCAACTCCTGTTCTATTCTTGCTTGAAGTTACTCCAACCAAGCTCACGCTAAGTCCTACCACTGGACCAAAACTATTCTTGCATGTAGTTAAATCCAATGGTCAAGTCTCAATCCTCTCTGACAAAATTATTCACTCTTTCCTTGAAAGTCTTCAGGCTTGCCTCCCACAGTTTTGGTCATCCTCCTCAATTTCCTCTAATTCTACTTTGCCTCACTGACTTCTAAATAACAGAAAATGTTCAAGGACTCAATCCTTTAACCTCTCCTCTAAACACACTTATACCTTGGTGATCACATCCCATCTCATGGCTAAATAACATCTACATCCTGATGACTTGCTCTATACAAGAGAGCATTTGGGGTTTTTTCTTTTTAATGCGTTTTTAAAAAACAAAAAAGGGGGAATTTGCCGGGAGCCGGTCCATCCTTGCTGTTTCAAAGGACCTGGCATACATGGCATACTGTTCTTAATATGTTTGCTCACCTTCTTGGCACTATGTGTTTTAACCAAGGTCTCTGAGAAAGGTTGTTTCCCCAGGTAGGGATTTTCCCCTGAAGTTAGGGAGGGAATAAAACCCCTCAACTAAGTGCCAGGCGGGTAATTAATCACTTTAACTACGAACAATCATGCTTAAGCTACATAATCTTTACTCCCTGGAATGGAGATAAGAAACGCCCTAACCTTTGTAATAGAGATTGATAGGATTGAATCAACTGGTATAAATACAGATGTAACAAGACAGCAAGACTCAGAACTTAGAATACAGAGCTTAGAAGACAGAACCAGGAGGCACAGAACCTACACAGAACGTTCTCTAGAGACAGAAGAACTTCGCTGGGGAGAACATGGCAAAAGATCCTGGACTGAACCTGACTACAGAAATTGGCAAGAGAACCTGACTAGAACCTGGTGACTGAACCTGGCTGGAGAACCTGGAGAACCTAGCAAGAGAACATGGACACAGAACCTGGCTGGAGATCCTAACCAGAACTTCGCTGGAGATCCAGACCAGAACTTGGCTGGAGATCCTGGCTAGAGATCCTGGCTAGGCTGCTAATCAACTGAACGCTGTCTCCGTGTCCTTCCTTCTTCGCCGACTCCGTCCACACCTTTGGGGACCCCTGGACCTGCTGGGGTTGGACCCCAGCAACTTGCAAATTCATCTCTCTCCCCCTTACTTCCCTCATTTGTATATCTAACTAAACTCTGAACTCCTAATCTTGCACCCACTCTAAACTTAACCCACCTAAGATCTTCCTGAACTCAGTAAATGTCAATTGCATCCTTCCATTTGTTCACACCAAAATAGTTGGCATCATTCTTGATTGCTCTCTCTTTCACATCACACATTTGATCTGTCAGCAAAGTCCACTGGCTCTACCTTCAAAATATATACAGAATCTGACCACATTTTAGCATCTCTTCCTCTGGAGATACATATAGTTCCTTCACCAACTTGAGATCTTTGCCTAAATGTCAGTAAATGAAGCCATCCTTGACCACCCTATTTAACACTTGCAAGCCCTACCTCCTGTCCTCTATACCTTCTGCCTGCTTTATCTGCTCCCTAGCACTTATCACTGACATATTACATATTTACTCACTGATTTTATCCATTTTCCCCCAATGTAAGCTCCAAGTCTTCTGTTTATTTGCTGTATCCCCAGGGCCTAGAACAACGCTACGGCACTTAATAAATACATTTTTTTTCAACAAATATTTTCCAGATTGTTACAGCAAGAATGCTCTTCCCATAAAAAATCTGATTTACAAAATATTTTGGAAGAGTAAAGTCACTATAAGTTTACTCTAAAAGTTTGGTGTTTCAATGTCATTTGCTACAATTGCAGGCTTTCCTACTCCTTGAACTCTCAGCTGTGAGATGAAACTAACATTTTTCCAACGTCTACAAATCTACAAAATTTCAGATACCTTTTCTTATTTCAGAACTATTTTTTTTATCAACTGTTACAGGACTACTATACTGGGAAGCTGCAATACTGTTTCAATTTAATCAGTGTTTCATTTCACTTTTCCATACAGGAAGTGAATACTTACTTGACTATGCCATATCCCAGACTGACTATAATGACCAGGATTCGAGCCAGTGAACGTTTAACTGCTGAAAGCAGCTCTGCAAGGATCAAGGCACCTTGGACTATGAGAAAGAAGGGGGGAAAAGTGCTGTAAATCTAGGTTTGAGAAAAGGTGCAATTCTAGAACGATATAGACCTCTAACACTCTTCAGAATAAGCACTGGTATTAGTTCTACTAAAAAAAAATACTTCTTCAATTTTTACAAATACATAAACTGACATAATCTTATTCATGTGAATAGCAATCTGGCTGTGTTCAATTTACCTTCCCTCCTTACCCCTCACTTCACTAAAACCTCAGCAGAATATTTTACCCTACTTGAACAGTTCATAGCAACTAGTAAATAGTCTCTCCATTTTTAAAAAGTGTGAAATATAGCTATCCATAGAAAAGTACAACACACACAGCTTTCAATTCGTTTTCACATCTACTATTTTTCAGGCCCTTTCAAAGACCAGGGAAATATTTAATTAGTGTAACTTGTAACAATAATTATCAATAATTAAATGATCTGAAGAGAGAGAACTGAAGCTATCATAAAAAACTTCAGTACAAAACAGTTTCTGTCATCTGTTCACCTTACTAAACTATAAGCACCCTCTTATTTTCTTGGTACTACTATATTTCACCAATTCTTAGATGTATCCCTGCCCCCATTTTAAATCTTTAAAATCAAAATGTCTCTTATAATCAATGGTATCTTAAAATTAAATTCACAGTAGTTTCTTAGATGTATATAATAATGGTGCCTTAAAAATCAATGGCAATGAAATTCAATGATGTTAACAGTCTTTCCCAAAAGTCACTACTTTTGTGAATATATTTTAGTAAAATTACTCCTAAATCACTGAACCTGCAAGTTATAATATTAAAAACAAAAGTCACAATCAAAGTTATTCTAATAATTAAATAACTGAAAAGTTAAACCTACTTAATAACTGCTAACCTTAGGAAAAACTGTCACGTCTCACCTGCTGATCATTCACAAATTGGCATTTTTTGGTTACATACCAGATTCTCCTTTGTAACGGATGTTCTGAAATTCTGCATAGAAGACAGCTTTCTCAAGCATTCCCAGGAAGATGACAGCTCCAATCCAAAACTGAATTCTCAGGAGATCTCTCCAGTAGCAGGCAGACCATGCCAGCCACAGAACACCAAACAGGACATACACAATACACATCACCATGAAAAACTGTCATAGAAGTGGATAAGAGATAAAAAAGAGGATTAAGGCCAAGGGCCACTTTAGCATCAATACACACTCTTAACAAGATACAAAAAAAATGCATATCATACCTTCTACTTGAAAGATCATTATTTTATTTCTTTGAATTTTGATACTCATACACAAAATAATTATCTCCTCTTGAACAGAGGGAGACTACCTAAGGGCTTGTTATCAAGTGACTGCTTATCTGTATTAATTGAGCTTTTTCAGCTCACAATGTAAAATTATATAAATGAAGAGAACACTGAAGAAAAAAAGGTATGGCAAGGAAATGAAACACGACCAAGTGGGAAAATATAAAAGGGAAAAGAAGAAGAAGAAAAATTGAACAAAGGAAATCTAAAAAGTACATTAAGGATATTCCCATAGACACACACACACACACACTAAAAAGGATGAAACTTCATCATTTAATTACTTTAAGTGGGATCAGAAACTACAGGGTTGTAAGAAGTGCCCTGCTTTGGATCCTTGAGAAGACGTGAGATTTGAAACAATCTTTGAGGTATTTTCCAACTCTACAATTCCACACACCACCACCCCTTCATTTACAGATAAGAAAATGAGGTACAAAGGGGTTCACTGACACTCACAAGGTCACATTCTAGTAAAAAGTGCCAAAGTACAAGCACTATTTTGTGAACTGTTCAGGAACAATTCTTTAAAAAGGAAAATTGCCACAAAACATGGATACTCTTTCAAGTTAAACTCATTTAATGTTCAAGTTAAAGAATATAAATTCACTTACAATCATCAAAGGATATTCTTCAAGTGTGAGGTATTCATAGGGGCCCTTCAATTCAACAGTCACTGCCAAAACACAGTCCTCAGAGTTAATGTGAACAATTCAGGATTTAAACAAAAACATTATCTGATATTTGTCTGATAAAAATTAATGAAAATTCCAGTGGGTCATTTACTTTTAACCATTTCAATTCTGGCGAATATTACATGTGTAGAGCACTTTGAAATTCACTAAGTGTTCTCATGGTTTGTGCTATGTCCTGCTTAGGGTCTCCATGCCTCTGCTACAGTCAATATCTTAAGGGAAAAGCCCTTTGTTCCCATACTCACATCCTTTAAAGACTAGGTTGAATGTACTTCCTCCACAAACCTTCTGTGAGCTGCCCAACTGGAACTTCCCCATCTCCTCTAAATTCCAAACATACTTCATATATACTTTTCTTACAACACAGCACTAATATGTTTTAAAAATTACAGGACTTTATTCCTTCATTCTGACTCCCTCTATCTGCTCTCTCTCCTTACCTATATTTTCATATTGCTTCTTATTTTACCTACTTCAGTTTTATATGACTTTGCTACATTAATGTATCATTTCTAGAAGGTGCTTAATAACAACAGTGTTTAATGAAGCAGAACAAATGAAGCTAACAAGTATCTGAAAGACAGATTTGATTTACAGAAACAAACCTATGACTACTTTTAAATTGTAATGGAAAAACTATTTGGATAAATTTTATATTTGATTAACAAGTAAAAAGTAGTATCTATCTCCAGAAACACACTAATAAATGCCTATTCAACAAAAATATCCCACTCATTTTTTTAAATGTTTTTATTGGTTTCAGAGAGGAAGGGAGAGGGAGAGAGAGAGAGAGAGAGAAACATCAATGATGACAGAGAATCATTGATTGGCTGCCTCCTGCACACCCACTGGGGGATCAAGCCCAAAACCTGGACATGTGCCCTGACCAGGAATCAAACTGTAAATTCCTGGTTCATGGGTCGACACTCAACCACTGAACCACGCCAGCTGGGCCCCACTATAATTTTTATCAGGCAGAAAGGACATGCCATTATTAAAAATGAATCAGGCCTGTGCACCAAAAGGTTGCTGGTTTGATTCCTGGTCAGGGCACATACGTAGGTGTTGGGTTTGATCCCCAGCTGAGGAGCATATGGAAAGCGATCAATCAGTATTTCTCTCTCACATCGGTGTTCTTCCCCCTTCCCCCACAACCCCATGAACGCTCTTTCTAAGCATGTCTTTGGGTGAGAATTAAAAATAAATCGGATCTAATACTTTTATGAACAAAAGGAGCATCCTATAATAGAAATCATAAAAATGTCATAGGAGAACTGGTTTTTAAATCTATACCTTAATTTAATAAAAAAGCAAATAAAATAATTAGTGAATATTTGTCACATTCTTTGCTTACACTATGACAGAAGGTCAGTAAAATACAGCACATGGACCAAATCTGGCCATCCACTTTTTGTAAATAAAATTTTAATACAAAACAGTCATATCCATTCACTTACATATTCTCTACGGCTGCATTCACACAATGGCAAAGTTAGGTAGTTATAGGAGAGAAAACATTTACTATCTGACCCTTTAAGAAAAAGTTGACTAACCCCTGCTCTATGCTAAAATAGAACTTAAGCACTTACTATATGATACACACTATGGAAAATAGGGGATGGTCAGATGTGTAAGATGTTTTCTGCCATCCTAGTGGATTACCATCTAGAGGGAAGAGAGAGTTAGTTGAAAAGCAACACAGAGAACTGTCCTCTGAGACAGACCCAGAAGAATGAAATTTGTATTTTCCAGGATAAAGTAAAAAGCCATCCGGGCAGAAGAAATAACAAAGACAGGTGTAAAAATGCATAATATATTTAAAGACTGAGACAATGAATAGTACCATATCATAGTGTTTTGATACAAGGCAACGAAAAGTAAAATGGGACAACTTATAGTTTTAGAAACCTTGCTTATAAATGTGGGCATTTTATAGGCAATAGGGAGACTTCAAAGGTTTTAACGAAGGGAAGAAAAATGATAAAACTGTTTTAGAAACTTTCACATAACGTAGTTTGGTCTATGCTTTAAAGTTTCTTCTTAGCTCCAAACAACAGATGGATAAAACAAAAAAAGAACGTAAGCTAGAAAACATGTGTGTGTATGTGTATGTGTGTGTGTGTGTGTGTGTAAAGACCAAATAATGGCATCTCAGAAATTCAACAACAGTTTAACATTAGAAAACCAGTTAATATAATGCATCACATGAACAGATTAAATGAGGAAATCTATATGATCACTTTAATACAATCAAAGCATCTGATAAAACTGAGCATTCATTCTTAATACTAACAAAAATATACTTATTTTTGGAATAGGAAGGGATAGCCTTAACCAAATAAAGAATACATTTTTTTAAATCTACAGCTAACATGATATTTAATGGTGATATGTGCCAATATTGTAAGATAAGGATGGCCACCATAATTGTTTCTCTTCAATATTCTCCTTGGGAAAGCAGAGGAGGAAAGGAAACCGCAGAGAAGGAAGAAACAAAACAAAACAAAAAAATTATAAGAAATTAGAACAGTTAGTAAGCTACTGCAAAATTCCAGAAAGAGATGACTTCTATGAACTGGGCAGCAAGAATGGAAAGGAGACCATCAAGAAAAATTGAGACAGTTGACATACAAAATTACATTAGTTCCAGGTGTACACCATAGTAATATTATGATTTTGTATCTCAACTGTAATTGAAAAATAAATTTTAAAAAAAGAAAAAATATTGAGACATTAAATAATTACCGAAGTCCATTAATTTTTATATTGCCAGGTTTTGACTTGGTAACCAAGTTTTGACAAGTCATCTCTTTCTGGAATTTTGCAGTAGCTTACTAACCAAGTACCAAGAACATGATACTAATTAAAAATTTAAAAAGCTGGAGAATCAAATGAAAGAAAATGAAATCTAGAATCTATCATCCTATATAATAAAAGCCTAACATGCAAATTGTCCCCTCAACCAGGAATTCGACCTGGAGTTCGACCGCTCACTATGACATGTGCTGACCACCAGGGGGCGGCACAGAACATGGAGGGCGTCAGCGATGCAGCACTGGCAGCGGGCAGCAGTGGAGGCGCTGCCAGCCTCGATGGGCCCTAACAAGAGTTGGACTGCGACAGGATGGTGGAGCAGGTGAGTGGGTGGCGCCAAGCCAAGGCGGGTGTGAGTGGGGCCCGATTGCCCTGCTGATCGCCCCGCAGACGGCGACCAGTGGCGGCAGCGGAGGGTGGGGCCACCGCCCAGCCACATGCACTGAGGGAGCAGGGTGGGGAGCCAATGACTTAGGCAGAGGGGGACGCGTGGAGACCTGGGTGCCCAGGTGCTGCTGGGACCTGCCCTTCCATGCCAGATATTAGCTCTTCGATTGCCAGGCAGGCCTAGGAACTGTACCCGTGCACAAATTTTGTGCACCAGGCCTCTAGTATATAATAAGAAAGCATATATGAAGTGCCTAAGACTGTATCTGGTACATCTTGAGTACAGAAAAATGTCAATTTCTCTCCCTCAATTTTTCTATGTAAGAATAAACTTTCTTAATTAATTATTCCCTCCCTGAAAGCAATTACACATGACTCACCATACATGGCACAACTAGATAATAATGCAAATGGTAAAAAGAAATGAAATGTACTTACTGGTAAAAAGATTACTTAGTGAATTTTCTTTTGATGATTCCTTTGAGAAGGAAATGCCAATATGTACAATAAAAATGTATGGTGCATCTTGCCAAGTTTTCAATGGATCATGCATTGCCTAGAAAGAAAAAAGGTACTAAAACTTCAAGTCTTAAGAATTAAGAGCATAAGTTAATAATCCAGTATGAAAATTATTTCAGAATGTACCCAGAAACATGGTTGAGTCCTTCATGTTCATTCATTAAAACAGTAGACACAACAAAACAAACAGGCCTATTGTACATATAACAAAATAGGTTAGATTATAAATTACGAAAAGGCAGGACATCTTCTATCTTGTTATACACAAAAATCACACGTTTTACTTACCTATTTTTCTACAAGGAAAACCTCAACTAAAACCACTAAATTGAATCTTTGTTTAAGTAAGCCATGCTAGGACACTAGGTTGTATTTTTAAACATAAACATCCTGAACAAACTAAGATTATATAAATCACCTAAAAAAATAACACCAATGATGACATCAGTGACTTAGTGAATTATAAACACCACTTCCTGAATCTAATTCCCTTTGCTCATGGTCTTTCCAAGACTACCAGAACTTCTGCTGATCGGGTCTCACATTTACATGAAATTTAATCTTGGCTGGTCTATGTGGAAAGCAAGAGTCACTGACCCACAAAGTCCAGGAAGTGGAGTTACAGCCTCCATGTTTATGGAACTTATTACTTAAGGAAGCACGCCAGTTAGTTTGTGCATAGCCCTAGGAAAAAGTCTTCAAAGGATTTGTTGCTATACATTCTAGAGTACGGACCTTCAAAACACAAGACCAAGACTCAAAGATAAAGGAGATGAACACAGAAAACAAATGTCTGCTTTTCTCATATTGCTACTTAGACTTGAAATTTATTACCGGATGGTCTTAAAAGGAATTTCTAGCCAGAGACCAATGGGTAAGCTTCATTGCTCAATGAAACCCCTTAGAGTAGATAATAGATTTTTTACATTTATGCATTTTCCTGTGGAATCACAGCTTTTCTCAAATGCTCAAGTTATCCTACAACTCAAGAAAAGGCTAAACAAGAGTTTAAAATTATAGTCCATATACAAATCCAAAGTGTCACACAAAGCAGATTAAATGATTTTTCAGCTACACATTTTCTAGATTATCTTAGTCAGTTAACATAAATGCCATGATGAATCATACATTTATTCCTGTCCGATGGTCCTCTTCTGACAACATTCAGGAGCAGTTTGTGAGAAAACTTTATAGCTACAAAGTTGTAAGTATATCACTTCCTATTTACCCATAATTAACTAATAAACCTTTATAGAATTTACTTGCTCATTAACCAATACAACTTTGGTGTAATACGCTGCTCTGCTATTAATTTCATATATCTTAAAACTACCTCTTACAGCCCTGACTGGTTTGGCTCAGCGGATAGAGCGTCTGCCTGCGGACTGAAGGGTCCCAGGTTCGATTCCGGTCAAGGGCATGTACCTTGGTTGTGGGGACATCCCCAGTGGAGGGAGGGGGATGCAGGAGGCAGCTGATTGATGTTTCTAACTCTCTATCCCACCCCCTTTCTCTCTGTAAAAAATCAATAAAATGTATTTTTTAAAAACTACCTCTTACAAATTTCAAAAGGGACTGAAAAATTTGACGAAGTTTACATTTAATTTTGAATGATAGATATTTTGACACTGTAAAAATAACATTCATATGGCAGACACTTATTTATTATATTATTTAATACCCACAATAACCCTATCAAATAGGTACCATTAATAGTTCTTACAATAGGTGTCCTTCAATAGGTGAATGGATACATAAACTGTGGTACAGCCAGAGAACTTCTATCCAGAGACCAACGGGTAAGCTTCATTGATCTATGAAACCCCTCAGAGTGGATAATAGACATTGGAATATTTAGCATTAAAAAGAAATAAACTATAAAGCCACAAGAAGGCATTGGGAACCTTAAATGCATATTATTAAGTGAAAGAAGCCAACCTGAAAAGCTGTATATTATGATTCCAATTAATTAACATTCTGGAAAATGCAAAACTATGAAGATAGTAAAAGAAATCAGTAATTACCAGGGGCTTAGGAGAAGGCGGGGGATGAATAGGTGGGGCATAGGGATTTTCAGGGCAATGAAACTATTCTGTATGATAATATAACAGTGCATATCTGTCATTACACATTGGTTAAAACCCAAACAATGTATAACACAAAGAACTAACCCTAATGTACTAAACCATGGGCTTTGGTTGACAATGGTGTATCAGTGTTGGTTCAACAATTATAAATAAACTAGAGGCCCGGTGCACAAAAATTTGTGCACTGGGGGGGCGGGAGAGGGGGTCCCTCAGCCCGGCCTGTGCCCTCTCGCAGTCTGGGACCCCTCAGGAGATAACGAACTGCTGGCTTAGGCCTGCTCCCAGGTGGTAGAGGGCAGGCCCAATCCCTAGGTGCAGCCCCTGGTCGGGCTCAGAGCAGGGCTGACTGGGGAGTTGGGGCGCCACCCCGTCTTGCACAGAGCAGGGCGGATCGGGAGGTTGCGATGCCACCTTCAGTCACGCTCAGGGTAGGGCCGATTGGGGGTTGGGGCGCCGCCCCTGTCACACTCAAGGCAGTGTCGATGGGGAGGTTGCGGCGCCATCCCGTCACGCACAGAGCAGGGCAGATCAGGGGGTTGAGGAGCTCCCCCGTCACTCACAGAGTAGGGCCGATAAGGGAGTTAGGGCACTGCCCCCTGTCACACACAGAGCAGGGCGGATCAGGGGGTTGGGGCGCTGCACCCTGTCACACACAGGGCAGGGCCGATCAGGGAGTTGGGGTGCCACACCCTGTCACACAGAGAGCCACAGGGCGATCAGGGGGTTGGGGAGCTCCCCCATATCAGGCACAGAGCAGGGTTGATCAGGGGTTTGGGGAGCCTTCCCGTGTCACAGAGCAGGGCGGATAGGGAGGTTGTGGCCCCGCCCCCAGTCACACACAGAGCCGCAGGGCGATCAGGGGGTTTGGGCGCTGCCCCCTGTCACGCTGGTCCCGGTGCCGGGAGGCATATTACCCTTTTACTATATAGGATCGAGGCCTGGTGCACGGGTGGGGGCTGGCTGGTTTCCCCTGAAGGGTGTCCTGGATCAGGGTGTGGGTCCCGCTTGGGTGCCTGGCCAGCCTGGGTGAGCGGATGATGGCTGTTTGCAGCTGGTCACACCCCCTTCAGGGTGGGGGTCCCCACTGGGGTGCCTGGCCAGTCTGGGTGAGGGGCTGAGGGCTGTTTTCAGGCTGGGGGTGACAGAAGCTCCCAACTGCTCCTTTTTTTCTTTTCTTTTTTTTATTCTGGGCCAGCTTTAGCTCTGAGGCTTGGCTCCAGCTCTTAGGCCTCGGCTGCTGAAAGCAGGTATCTGGGGTTTTGTTTAGCTTCTATATTTCTAACAATGTTTCAAAATGCAAGCTAGAGGCCGGCAAGGCGGGCGGGGAACTTTGGCTTCCTTCGTCACTGAAGCAAGCAAGCCTCATGTTCGCTTCGAGCTGCCTGGCTGCCGGCCGCCATCTTGGCTGGCAGTTAATTTGCATATCGCCCTGATTAGCCAATGGGAAGGGTAGCGGAGGTACGGCTAATTACCATGTTTCTCTTTTATTAGATAGGATGTACCAGGATGGTGGAAGGGGCGGGGGGGGGGGGATTCTGAGTGTGCATTTGTGGAGGGGGTATGTGCAAACTCTCTGCTTTTTGCTCAGTTTTGCTGTGAACTGCTCTAAAAGTAAGTCTATTAATTGAAAAAAATATTATGGTAAGTATATTACATTGCTGCTGAAATCAAACCAGAAAAGTGAGCTAATCGAATATTAAATCTTTTCTTAAGTGAAGGAACAGTGAGAGAGGCCCTTTCCTCTAAAAAACAATGTTTTATCAGAGTAGAGGTACTGAACTTGTATCCCTTAAATAGGATTATAAGATACTCCCTTAAGTTCAATTTTTAGAAAGAATAATCAAAAGGCAGATAATCCTTTCACTTCTTTTTTACTATAATCTGAATAAATATTTCTAAGTATTACTTGTGATATTCAGAGTCATCTTTCACCAATCTTTACTCACTAAGATAGAACTCAAGCCTTGAGTAGAACTTAAAAGTATATATACAGAAGGTCACTGAATAAAACACAATTTACAAATAGCTAATATGCATATAAATAAATGTTCAGTTTTAACAACCATTTTTTAAAAGTACAATTTAAATAAATTAACCCAACAAACTGCATAAAATGCTTTAAATTAAAATAGCCAGTTTGTTAGGAAATAGGGAAACTCGTCTGATTTTCTTTTAACAACAAATTTCTACAATGTTTCTCTCCAGAGCACTTCGGCAAAACATAAAAAAAGAATTTAAAAATCATACAGGAACTTGGACCCAACAATTCCACCTCCAGGAATTTAGCCCAAAGAAATATTATAAATGTGCACAAAGATATAAGTAGACAGCCTTAGCCAGTTTGGCTGAGTGGATAGAGCGTCGGACTGCAGACCAAAGAGTCCTGAGTTCAATTCCGGTCAAGGGTACGTACCTACGTTGTGGGCTCCTCCCTGGCCGGGGCCCTTGTGAGGCATATACAGGAAGCAACCAATCCATGTGTTTCTCTCACACTGACATTTTTCTCTATGTCTCTCCCTCTCTCTCCCACTCTGGAAAAAAAAAATCAATGGAAAAATATCCTCAGGTGAGGAATTAAAAAAAAAAAAAAAGGCTATAACTAGACATTATGAATGTGACCTTATCCATAACAGTGAAAATCTGGAAACAACCCAATGCACATCAGCTGGATGTTAATTATAAAAATCCCAATAAAGTGAAATAGCACACGGACATAAAAAGGTGAAATAGTGCTAAATGTACTAATTTGTCAAGTAAAAAGAAAAAATTACATAGCAATATATAAAATATAATCTCATCTTTATTAATATGCGTATGTGCTGTGTAATCACAGGAAACGGCTAGAAAATGAAATTACAAAGGATTTTGTTGTTATTGTTAAATCCTCACCCAAGGATATTTTTCCATTAATTTTTAGAGAGAGTGCAAATGGGGAGTGAGGGTGGGAAGAAAGAAAAATATGTGGGAGAGATACAGCGATTGGTTGCCTCCCGCCACACCAGGGATGGAACCTGCAACCCAGGTACAAGCCCTTAACTGAGAATCAAACCTGCCATACTTTGATGCATGGGCCAATGCTTTAACCATTTAGGAACACCGGCCAGGGCACAAGTTATAGAAGCAAAATGTTCACCAACAAGAAATTGTTAAATCTAAAGACTAATATATCTACAAAAATATTCACTGCAGTGCTGTTTAAAATTACAAGAAAATGAAACACAAGTGTCCAGGATCTGTTAACAAATTGCAATGTATTCATAACAATAAAATACCATTCAGGCATTTAAATAATGATGCCATAAATATTTACTGAACTGGAAAGATGTCCAAGTTATATTGCTAAGCTAAAAAAGTTATAGTAATACATATTGTAAGATTCCTATTTTTAAATAAATTAGATATAAACATGCACAAAGACAAAAGACAAGATAAATATATTTATAGTCTCAGTGTGTGGTAGTATTACAAATGATTATTTTCTTTTCATTTATGTATATTTTCTAAAATTTTTATAGTACTAAATATATACATATGAGCAATAAGAAAAAATCCAATGGACAGTCTCCGCTTAAAAAAAAAAAGTAATGAAGTCTGCCATGCCTACTTATTTTTAGGTTAAAATTCTGTACAATTATAATAGGGGGAGGGAGGGTGGAGATACTTCTAGAATGGCAAAATAAGGACTCTGAAAATACACTCACCCATAAAAGCGACAAGAATATGGGCAAAAACTATCAAAATTAACTTTTTTGGAACTCTGGAAATTCTACAACTGTTTCCTGAAGAAAAATAAATAACTGAAGAATAATCTCAGTAAGAAAAGTAGCTGAATCCAGGAGAAAAAGCAAGCTTGTGGTGTTTTTGTTCACCCTAATCCTATGCCCATTCCAAGGTCCTTGAAATCAAAATGCTCACAGCTATAACAACTGTGAAAAATAGAAGTTTGGCAACCACTGGGGGGAAAAACAAGTTTGGAGGCCCCATAAAACCCAGAGGTCTCTGCAAGGTGCTGAAAAGCTCCATTCCCAGGGCTTAACATTTATATGGCCTCACTCAGTGGGAAGGACCCTATACTCAGGGCACTCTCAAAAACACTTAGCAAGTGTGAAAGATCCTAGCTGCCCCGCCAGTGTTACTGGGTGAGGCCATCAAGAGACTAAAAACTTAAAAAGAAAAATTGGAAATAAGATGTCCATAGGCGTTTTGAAGAGTTCTAAGCTATCCCTGGAAATCTAGAAGGCGAGGAGTACATGCAGGGTCATGCATGTATGTGTGAGACTGCACACATGACTGAGAGAGACCTGAGAAGACCCTACTCACTCACCTCTGGCTGATCTTCAGGCTCTGCACAACAAAAAAGTAAAAGTCAAGGCAGTTTTAAATTGTGACAGAAGTCAGACATTAGGCCAAAAATTGCATGATTACATTTACATGAAATGAACAGAACAGGCAAATCCTTAAAGACAGAAGAATAGTGGTTGCCTAGGGCTGGGGCTAACGGCTATGCCGTTACTTTTTGGGGTGATGAAGAAGTTCTGGAACTAGATAATAACTGGTGGTTGTTAATATACTAAAAACCACTGAATTGTATGTTTTAAAAGAGTAAATTCTGAGATATGTATATGTCTTACTAAAGTTGTTAAAAATTAAAAGCTTTAATCAGTTTTGTAAAAAGCATGACCCAACATGGGTAACTATATTATTTCTTCTATATTTTTAACTGGCAAAGTTTTGATGAATTAGTTATTGTGAATTATTAAATTTTTAAGCATATTTATAGACTTCAACCTATCTCACTTTTTCAATATCTCTTCCAGTTATATTCTATTATAAGATAATTTTAGGTGGAGTTGAAGATTCTTTCTTAAAAGTTTCTTCCTATTTACAAGCAATATTTGTGAAAAATAATATAACCAGAACCACTTCAAAATGAAGCTAGAGCTGCCACCCCAGGGCAATTGCCTTGCACATCTTACTCCTCAAATCTTTGGAATGGGCCAAATCCACACTGTATTCTAAACGACTGTTTGCAAAGCTAACAGAAAGGCAGAGTGCCAGACTACCAGACTAAAAACTAAAGACATTCTTTAGAATTAGCACCACCATGTAGAGCAGAGGTTCTCAACCTGTGGATCGCGACACCTTTGGGGGTCGAACAACCCTTTCACAGGGGTCTCCTAAGACCATCAGAAAACACATATATAATTACATATTGTTTTTGTGATTAATCACTATGCTTTAATTATGTTCAATTTGTAACAATGAAATTGGGGGTCACCACAACATGAGGAACTGTATTAAAGGGTCACGGCATTAGGAAGGTTGAGAACCACTGACGTAGAATGAAGAATAATTTAGCTTATTTGCACTAATAGAAATTCCTTCCTTGACTTATTAACATCAACAGGAATTCCTTGCTTCAATTCATATCATTTCCCACCTCCCTTTCTCATAAATACCCCTTTTTACCTCCTAATCAGAACATTTTCTGGGTTTCTGCCACAATCAGTGATTCCCAGGATTGCAATTCTTCCTGGATCTCAAATATATTCTTTTGCCTGTCACCTTTGCCTTTATTTTTAAAAGCAAAGCTGAATATATGTATGGGATAGTAATTACAAAAACAATACAAAATGATTGCAGAAAATATGAAAAATACAGAAAACACAAAGAAAAAAATAAAAATCACTCATATCACCATCCAGGGAAAACCATTATCAACATTTCGGTGTACAGTTTCCAGTCTTATTTCTTTTTAAATGTTAGCATACAAGATAATTCAAAATACACAAAAATAAGAAAGCTGAATTCCCTACTATACTTACGACTTTTTCTCCAGTAAAGGTAAGATTTGTTCCGTTCTCCTTAGCCTTTAAACATTAAAAAAAAAGAAAATTAATTCAAAAATTTTACTTTACTCCTAGAAATATTTAACAAGGAAAACAATTACCTCCTGCTTTTCTCCTAAAAGAGGCAATCGATGCACAGAATCCCCAGAAAAGCTCTATGAGAGAAATATAAAGCTAAAATTAAAGATATATAATAAAAGTGTATTTCTAAAGCCATAAAAATGGTTAAAGCAAAACACATTAAAACAGGAAATATAATAACACTAGAGACCCGGTGCACGAATTTGTGCATGGGTTGCGTCCCTTTGAGCGGCCTGCAGGGATCGGGCCGAAACCCACAGTCGAATGCTGCCTGCAGCTCCTACCTGCCACTCCCGCTCAACCCAGCCCTACTGTGCCTGCTGTGGACTCACACCCAATCAGTCCCAATCGGGAGAAGCTCACGCTGCCACAGCAGCACTCACAAGCCATGAGCCCTGCGTCTGATGCCCTCCCAAGGGGAGTGGCCTGGAGGTTCAGGCTGAAACTGGCTCTCCGACATCCCCTGAGGGGTCCCGGATTGCGAGAGAGCACAGGCCAGGCTGAGGGACCCCACCAGTGCACAATCGGGCCTGGGAGGGCTCCAGGGCATGTCTGGCCCATGTGGCTCATTCCCAATCGGCCGGATGCCAGCAGCAAGCAAATCTACCAGTCAGAGCATCTGCCCCCTGGTGGTCAGTGCACCTCATAGCGAATGGTCAACTGTCTGCCCCCTGGTGGTCAGTGCATGTCATAGCGAGCAGGTTAGCAGCCTTAGCATATCATTAGCATATTATGCTTTGATTGGTTGTTCGGTTGTTCTGTCATTCAGTCTATTTGCATATTACCCTTTTATTATATAGAACTAGAGGCCCAGTGCGCAAAAATTTGTGCACTCACGGGGGGGGGGGGGGGGGGTATCCCTCAGCCCGGCCTGTGCCCTCTTGCAGTCTGGGACCCCTCAGGGGATGACCACCTGCTGGCTTAGGCCCACTCCCCAGGGGATTGGGCCTAAGATGGCAATCAGACATCCCTCTGGCAGCCCGGCAGCCCTCAGGGGATGTCTACTTGCCAGCGGGGAGCAGGCCTAAACTGCAGCCAGACATCCTTAGCACTGCTGAGGAGGCAGGAGAGGCTCCCACCACCACCGCTGTACTGGCAGCCATCAGCCTGGCTTGTGGCTGACAGAGCTCCTCCCATGTGAGAGCACCCTGACCACCAGGGGGCAGCTCCTGCATTGAGCGTCTGCCCCCTGGTGGTCAGTGTGTGTCATAGTGACCAGTCATTCCCAGTCCTTCTGCTGTTAGGGTCAGTTTGCATATTACCCTTTTACTATATAGGATAGAGGCCTGGTGCACGGGTGTGGGCCGGCTGGTTTGCCCTGAAGGGTGTCCCGGATCAGGGTGGGGGTCCCACCTGGGTGCCTGGCCAGCCTGGATGAGGGGCTGATGGCTGTTTGCAGCTGGTCGCACCCCCTTCAGGTTGGGGGTCCCCACTGGGGTGCCTGGCCAGTATGGGTGAGGGGCTGAGGGCCGTTTTCAGGCTGGCGGGTGACTGAAGATCCCAATCTCTCCTTTTTTTCTTTTTTTTTTTTTTATTCTGGGATTTATTTACCTTCTATGGCTGTCACTGGAGCTGAGAGCCGCTTTAGCTCTGAGGCTTGGCTCCAGCTTGAGACCTTGGCTGCTGAAAGCAGGTATCTGGGTTTGTTTGGCTTCTATAATTGAAACACTGTTGCAACTCCAGCTCTGAAGCCCGGCTGGCTGAAAGCAGGTTTCTGGAGCTTGTTTAGCTTCTATAATTGCAACATTGTTTCTTACAGTGCAGCTCAGAGGCCAGCAGCGGCAGGTGGGGAACCTTGGCTTCCTCCATCACTGGAGCAAGCAAGCCTCCTGTTCGCTTCAGCTGCTTGGCTGCCAGCCGCCATCTTGGTTGGCAGTTAATTTCCATTTTGCCCTGATTAGCCAATGGGAAGGGTAGCAAAGTTACGGTTAATTACCATGTTTGTCTATTATTAGATAGGATTATTATATAGGACTAGAGGCTCGGTGCATGAAATTCGCGGGGGGTGGGGGGGTAGTCCCTCAGCCTGGCCTACACCCTCTGCAATCCAGGACCCCTGGCTCCTAACCACTCGCCTGCCTGCCTGCCTGCCTGATCACCCCTAACCCCTCTGCCTACCTGCCTTATTGCCCCTAACCCCACTGCCTGCCTGCCTGATTGCCCCTAACTGCCTCTGCCTGCCAGCCTGATCGCCCCTACCCTGACCCCCTGCCGGCTTGATCGCCCCAACCTCCTCTGCCTTGGCCCCCAGCCTAAGCTGCAGTCTGGCCTCCCTCTGCAGGAGGCGACCTGGCGGATCAGGGGAAGGTGCCGCCCCCATTACCCCACTGCTGCTGCCACTGCTAGCCTGAGCGTTGGCCCTTTGCAGCCGCTGCAGCTTTGTCTGGAAAAACATCCAGAAGGTCATCTGAAAGACGTCCACCCTAATTAGCATATTACCCGTTTATTAGTATAGATGACATTGACAAACAAAAGATTTTCAATTAACCACAAACGAGTGAATAAAACCCTGCTGGGAATTAAAAATACTACCAAAGCAAACTGGCCACTCAATTCTGCTATAAGAATTATAGATTATTTAAGAATGCCAAACCTTAAATAAAAGATATATGCTTTGGATGGAGGGATCTTATAGTTTCCCATCATTCTGCAGATAAGGAAAATGTGGCTCAAAGCTACAAAGCTTTGGATTTGAACCTAAGGTTCCTAATTCTTTGGTCCACTGCTCCTTCCACCGCCACACACTCCCTAGCTATAAAAAACCTACTCTAATTATAACATTTACCTTTCTTACCAGTTATCAGCAGGTGAGGCATTTTCCTGCCTGAGTAAATAGCACGTATTTCAACTGTTACATTAGACCAGCGGTTCTCAACCTGTGGGTCGCGACCCCTTTGGCGGTCGAACGACCCTTTCACAGGGGTCGCCTAAGACCATCCTGCATATCAGATATTTACATTACGATTCATAACAGTAGCAACATTACAGTTATGAAGTAGCAACGAAAATAAATTTTATGGTTGGGTCACAACATGAGGAACTGTATTTAAAGGGCCAGAAGGTTGAGAACCACTGCATTAGACTGAGGAGAGGAAACCTTACCAATAGGGGTATATGCCAACACCCTGGAAAGATGATAGCAAATCTAAAATTAAGAAACTTCGGGCAACAGTATACAATAGGTAGCTTTCCCAATGAATTCCAGCAAAGGCATTCCGAATGATTCTCCTAGCCTGGGGGAGATGGGGGGATAAATTTGGAGAACAAACAGAAAACCCCCTACTCAATATCACATTGTTCCTAGTTTTCTTTTTCTACCATTCTTCCACCACTACAAGATATGTTCTTTTTCCTCCAAGTCCATAAAATCCAAGTTATAATAAGAACTCAATCTTTACAGTTCCATTATCAATTACTTCATTTGCTTATTACTAATTATTCATTAAAGCCTTATCAATAATCTACTTCTAGTAACTAGACAGAAAACCTAGCTCTCCAGGAACTTCCTTGCCTCTTCAAGGAAATTCGCTAAGTATTCTGAAGCAATATTTAAATTCAGTAAACACAAAGCAAAGGCTATAGTTATAGTAACTATTTTTAACACCTATAAGATATATAATTTTTGATTAAAAGATATATTTTTGTTTAAAAATTTGTGTCTAATCCTATTTCTAAGAGAAGATAATTTTATAATATAAATCCCACTTTTATCTGTAAAATTCAACCCTTTCACTTCAGGTCTGTAGCAGTAAAATCGAAAAATGCTGACTTTTCTGGGGATATACCAATTAGCTGAGATGACAAAATAATTAAAAATTGTGGATTTCAAATGTCCATCAATGGATAAACAAGATGTGTTATATATGTACAAGGAAACATTATTCAGCCTTAAAAAGGAAAGAAATTCTGATACATTCTATATGGATAAACCTTGAAAACACTTCGTTAAGTGCAAGGAGCCAAACAAATATTGTTATAATTCTACTTCTGTAAGGTATCTAGAGTAGTCAAATTCACGGATACAGGGAGTAGAATAGTTACCAGGAACATGTGTGTAGGTGTTATTGTTTAATGGTTATAAAGTGTCATTCAGGAAGACTAAAAAGTTCTGAATATGACTAGTGGTTATAATTGCGAAACAATGTGAATGGTGCACTTAAAATTATTACAATGGCAAATTTTATGTTATGTATCTTTACCAATATAAAAAAAAAATTGGGGTTTGCTTTTTACACACAAATAAAGTACATCCTTTTTTATGATAAGAAATTATTTAAGTGACTGGCTATGCACCAATCAAAACATGCTTCTAACTTATTTCTGTCAGAAGATCGAACTGAGGAGCAGGAAATAGATATCACCAAAAATACCGGCATTACATTTTTTCATCTTTTCTATTTCCCTCCAACTACTACCAAACATTACCTGTGCCTTAAAGAGTTCACTACAGTTCTGGAACAATTTTGATGATGTTTGATATTTCCCAGACAAGCCCTTTTTTTCCCTAAGGTCTTCCAAATATTTCTCCATTTCTCCTGTCTGGAAAAATAAAAAAATACAAAGTATTTAACTTACTTTCACAAGTAAGATATTTAAAACATATAGATCACCTATTATACAAATATAGTTTGGGGGTTATTATTTTAAAAATTAACAGCACCTAAATTAACAGCAAATAAAGACTCTATATAATAGTATCCTAGACTCTAATAGTGTTAGACTCTAAAGAAAGAGTAGTTCCTCTAAAAATTCTAGTAAAACTGGGAAACAGACTCTAGGCAGCGGTTCTCAACATGTGGGTCGCCACCATTGGAAAACACATATAGCATATCAGATATTTACATTACGATTCATAACAGTAGCAAAATTACAGTTATGAAGTAGCAACAAAAATAACTTTACGGTTGGGGGTCACCACAACATGAGGAACTGTATAAAGGATCGCGGCATTAGAAAGGTTGAGAACCACTGCAGAGGGTTTTGTTACAAGAAAATATACTTATATGATTTTTACAATCTCAATAAATGCAGAAAAATCACTTGTCAAAAGTCAACATCCATTCATGATTAAAACTCTTAGCAAACTAGGAATAAAATGGAACTTCATCAACTTGATAAAGGCCATCTACCAAAAAGCTATAGCTAACATCATACGTAACAGTAAAAGACTGACTGCTTCTTCCTTAATATCAGGAACAAGACAAGGATATCCACTCTTACTACTATTACTCAAAACCACATTGGAGATTCTAGCCAGGCCAATAAGGTGAAAAAAAGAAAAGGTAAACAGAATGGAAAGGGGGAGGAAAGGGGAGGAGGGTACCATAAAAATAATACAGCTAACAAATATGGAGATAACAGAGGGATGTGAGGTAAAATAAGTACATGGGTTTCTTCAACTTTGATAGCTGTGAATCCTTTCCCCCCGCACACGCGCGCATGTATGTGTATACTGGTGTGTGTGTGTGTGTGTGTGTGTATATACATATAAAAATATAAATATATATATAAATAAATGTCACAATAAATTTGGTTAACATTCATCACCTCAAAAATACATGTATATGTTTACAAGAGTTACTTGACTAAATTAATACCACCAATGAAAAGATATACTTGTGCTCATAAGCTAAGATAGAGCACAAAATTGTTGTAGCCATTAATAGTCCACTGCTGATACTCTGAAAAAACTCTATTTTTCTGGCTTCACTAATCAGTTCTGTGTATTTTTCTGATATCTATATGCCTAACCTTGCCCTCTTTTTCCTAAGGTCCAATATCACATCTCTATCTGCTTGTCATTTCCATAATTTTGTCCCGTGACAACCCAAAATAATTTTTACATTCTTAACTTATACTACCTATGAAGACTGGGTCTGCTAAGCTCTTGACCAATTTTATCAGAAGTTTCAAATATATGAAGTTTTTAACTGTAAATGCATTAGTGATTAGGAGAAAAAGATCATCGAACAATATTTCAAATTATATATTTTTTATTATTATCGATTTTTTACAGAGAGGAGGAGAGAAGGATAGAGAGTTAGAAACATCGATGAGAGAGAAACATCGATCAGCTGCCTCCTGCACACCCCCTATTGGGGATGTGCCCGCAACCAAGGTACATGCCCTTGGCCGGAATCGAACCTGGGGACCTTCAGTCTGCAGGCCGGCGCTCTATCCACTGAACCAAACTGGTTAGGGCTCAAATTATATTCTGATATTATCATCTCTCTAAATTCTTCAGTGCTTTAGTCCTCCTCCTATTAATCCTATCCAATGTTGTATAACAAATGCAAAAAACAATTAACACCACAAAAAGATAATTTAAACCCTAATATTAGGCAGAGATTTAAAATGTTTATGGTTTGAAAAACTGACTGAATGGTAGATATTTTTAAGACCAGTGAGATTATCTTTGAAAAGAAACCTCAAGAATAGTAGGAGAAATGTAATAAAATAAAATAAAGAAAGAATGAAAAAGGCCTAAAAAATTCAATCTGGAGCCATAAATCTTCAATGCTCAAGTTCAGTGTACAATGGTAATTCTGAAAGTATGGTCCAAGGCTCCTTTCGTTTATGAGGTCTATGAGGTCAAAACTATTCCCTCCCCTCCTTCCTCCTCCTCCTCTTCTTTCTCATCATCATATGTTACTTGCTTGCCATCATTATCATGTTATTTGCCTTCTGCTAATAGTGCAAAAGTAATGATGAATAAAACTGCTGCCCCTTATCAGGAACCAAGGCAATGGCACCTACCTGTACTAGTACTCATTGTACTCTTCATAGTCACAAACTTGCATTTTTTAATTTTTATTTTTTATATATTTTATTGATTTCAGAGAGGAAGGGCGAGGGAGAGATTGAAACATCAACGATGAGAGAGAATCATTGATTGACTGCCTCCTGCACGCCCCACACTGGGGATCGAGTCCGCAACCTGGCCACGTGCCCATGATCGGAATCTAACCCGGGACCCTTCAGTCCACAGGCCCACGCCCTATCCACTGAGCCAAAACAGCCAGGGCAAAGTTGCAGTTTTTTTTAAAAAAGCTAGTTTTATGTAAGAATGTCCTTGATGAAGCAGTAATCATTATTAAATTTATTAAATCTGAACTTTAAAAAAAATTATTTATTGACTTGAGAGAGAGAGGAATTGGGAGAGAGAGAAGGAGGAGGAGAGAGAGAAAGAGAGAGAGAGAGAGGGGAAACATCGATTTGTTATTCCACCCATCCATGCATTCATTCTTTGATTCTTATATGTGCTCTGACCAGGGATTGATCCACAACCTTGGTTTACTGAGACAATGTTCTAACCAACTGAGTTACCCAACCAGGGCTTAAATCTGAACCTCTGAGTACAATGCCTTTTTAATATTCTATGAGACAAAATAGGGAATGTGCAAAATACTATAAATGATTATGTCAAGATAAAGCACTTTGCAATTGTTTTAACTTACAAGCTAAACTGTCTACTTCTTTCATTTACTTGAAACAATGACTGACAAACTAGTTATTCAGACTTGGTTAGTTGGAAGATATTCTCTTGAAAATGGGCAAAGGGAAGCTGTCACTTCAAGGAAGAAAACTGACAGTATTCATTGCCAATGATAAAATTTAAATTTTCAAGTAAAAACTGAAATTTTGGGAAACCTGCTATTTGCCTCACCATAAGCTTAACAACTTCTAATACTTAAGGAGGTTCTGATGAAACTGAAGGGTGATACTTATAAAAATAATTTCAAGTTAATTGTAAAATGAGTAAATATTTGGAAAGTTTATATAATTTTACCAACCAGTATTTTCTAAATGACCAATGAATGATGTTACAAAATCAAAGATGGTGGAGTAAAAGTCCATTCAAAGTAAAAACACACCAAGTTAATTTACTATAACAGAGTAAAAAAAAAAAAAGTTCACTGACATGGTTTCAGATTCCACATTACCACTAACCTTTATGAAATTCCACTTGCTACATTTGAGTATTGAATCAAAGAACAATATCCACAATTAACTGAAAACATTTAAAAAATATTATTCCGCTTTTCCAACTACATATCTGTGTGAGCCTACAGTTTGTGCACAGACTTCTACCAAAATAACATTGAAACAGACTGAATAAAGGATACAAGATTCCAGCTGTCTTCTACTATCCCAGACATTAAATAAAGAGATTTGCAAATATACAAAATAATACCACTCTTCTGGTGTGTTTTTTTTTAGTTTTTTATTAAAACTTTTTTATATTAACATGCAGTGAGTTTATTATTGCTGAATAAATATTTATTATTATGAATAAATATTTCTCTATTTTCTCAGTTTTTTTTTTTTTTTTTTTTTAAATATGGAACACTTCACCAATTTGCATGTCATCCTTCCACAGGGGCCATGCTATCTTCACTACACCGTTTTAATTTTAGTATATATGCTGCCGAAGTGAGCATAGTTTTAATTTTTGATATAAATACAATATGAACAAAGGCGTTTTGGAGTCTACACAATATTTAAATTGTTACAGAATTCTGAGACTAGAAAGTTTGAGAACTGCTGGCAATTAACTACGTCTGCAACTTGGGAAGCATGGACTCTAGTTTGTTTTTCTCCTCCATGGCTTCATGACACTCCTTCCTCTCTTGGATTAGGGCCTGATCATCTCTAAAGTCCAAGAAAAGTCTGTAATTTTATGTTCCTTACCTTGAAGTTGTAGATTTCATTGTAACAATCAGCACTTTTCAGATACCAGGTTATATTCAAAGATACATCACAAGGTTCTCCATCAACTATAAAAGAAAAATCTTTGTGAATAAAAGATAAACCCCACCACCCCATTTATTTTCTGCTAAAATGAGATGTTCATAGGCCATCTCTTCTCTGAGCAGAAGGTAATGAAGTAATATATGCAAAAACAACAGGATATTCTTCATATGAAATTAAGTTACCCCAAAAAGAAAAAGCAGTTAAGCATTTTTTAAACTTTGAAACTGTATCTATTTTTATGCTTTAAAACAATGTTTCTCAACCTGTGGGTCGCGACCCCTTTGGTGGTCGAACAACCCTTTCACAGGGGTCGCCTAAAACCATCCTGCATATCAGATATTTACATTACGATTCATAACAGTAGCAACATTACAGTTATGAAATAGCAACAAAAATAATTTTATGGTTAGGTCACAACATGAGGAACTGTATTTAAAGGGCCAGAAGGTTGAGAACCACTGCTTTAAAACCTGGATTTCTGTAGGGAAAAATCTGGAAACAATAAAGCAGTTCTAAGTTAAAACCAGTCTTCTATTATCATTCAAATATTTATTGAGCAGAGCACTTAAATACAATGCTACATGGCACTGTGATAGGCCAAAGATGGAAATAGGAGGGAAAAATTAGGAAAACCCTTAAAAAGACTCCATTCTAGTTGGAGAGAGAAGGAATAACAACATTAGAGATATCACAAGGCAATATTCAAAATAGTTCCACCAAGGAGAAAATTCATGGTTTAAACCTTGAAAGATACGAAGATTGGGTAGGAAGAACTATGAATAAAAAGCAAACCTGGCGGGGGAAGGCAGAAAATAGCAAAAGCAAAAATACAAAAGTATTATTCTTTTCAAAACCCACCTTAAGAGAAACCTCAAGGAACCTTACGAAATCATAAACGCCTCATTAACTTAGTCTGGAACACAATATTCTAGTGGACCAAGGCATTGGAAGATTTGGAAGTGATTCCCTGTCTGGGGGGGGAAGGAGGAGGGTCAACATTACCTTTTACTTTGCTTCTTGCTATAGAAAGGAAAATATACTAGAGATTCCAACTTTATGCAAACATGACAAATAAACATGACTGCACCTAGGAACCTATTTTGGTTCTTACAAAAGCAGCATACCTAAAGTTATAATCTTTTACTTTTTTTGTTTTAAATTGGTTTTTCAAATTAATGTTTAAATGACACACTTTTACAAGGTTCAATTAAAATCTGATGTGCTGAACAGAATTTATGGGAACGTAAAAGGATATTGCTAGCTTGCTATGAACTACTCAGAAGAACCATACAGAGGCAGGATTAATTAAATAAAAGCCGGTAAGAAGTACCCCTAACCCAATTGGTGTGGCTCAGTGGGTGAGCATCGACCATGAACCAGGACAGGGTACCCGCCTGGTTGTGGGCTCTATACCCAGTAGGGGGCATGCAGGAGGCAGCTGATCTATGATTCTCTGTCATCACTGATGCTTCTGTCTCTCTCCCTCTCCCTTCCTCTCTCTGACATCAATAAAATAAATTAAATCAATAAAGAATAAAGTTTAAAAAAAGAGACGTGTCCCTAAAGAGGAGATTTGCAAGAAAACTTTGCTGTAAAAATACTACTATTTATGTTAGAACTTTGATGGGATGGCTTTAAGAGATCATGAAAATGGTCCTGCCAGTGTCATGGAAAGTTATATAACACACCCACAAAAGTATAAGATCAGAGACATGGTAAATATGAGAAAGCACAGAAGTGAAAGGTAATGTAAATTTTAAGGAGCTGCAAATCCTCCAAAAACAATGAAATGTATGTAGCTTCAAAATATGTAGCTTGTGTAACTTGGCAAAACACCACTAGATAAAAAAACAGGTGAGAAAAGACTGTACATAATAAAAGTAAAGAATAGCATACAGGCTGTAAAGACAGAAAAAGTCCTTTCCTTTTCTTTGCTCTGGCCTTCCACAATTTGAGAAGCACCTGGTAATTAAACCACAAGATTATTGGCTCCTCTGATTCAAACAGCCCTTCTGTTCAAACTACAGGACAAGATAAGCTACTCCCAAGGCTACATCCTTGCATCCCCCTCCTCCTCCCTGCTATTTTATCAACACAGGAATAATTCATACCAAAGTAGTCTCTAGTTAGTAGAAAAGTTCCTTTCCCTACTCCCCTTCAAACAAGCCTTTTGAACTCTTGACTTTTGTTCTAAGCATGTTTTACAGGCATGGGAAAAATACTGATAAGACACCTCCTTAGGACATCTGTGGGACTGTCTCCTGGAAAGCAAAGTAACTTTTCAAGACAGCCCGCCCTGGTATCTGCTCAACTTCAACAGAAGCCTCCCTCCCTTCTTTGCAATAGCCACTGCTTAAAAGAGCAAGCAACCTTTGGTTCCCAGCCTTGTACTGACTAGCAATACTTGGCCCTTTGCTCCTTTGAAGTAAAAAAATTTTCCTCTCTGCATCTCTTCTTCTAATTGCGAATTCTTTCACAGCCTCAGTCACTAGCCAAACTGCAACACAGCCTGTCAGACAAAACATAAAACACTGCTACCCCTAAAAGCTACTCTAATCTAGTAAACCAACCTCGTAAGAAAGAACAGTGTGTCAGAGTAGATTTGATTTAAATCAAATTTAAGTCATTTATCAGGTGATTATATAGTCCTCCTTCAACCCCAGTAAACTCAACTAGAGAAAGATCCTTTTCTATCACTTCCCTGCTGTCTCAAACAGTGCCTGGCACATAGTAAGTTTTTAATAACTACTTACTAAATTATTAAAAGGATAAAATCATCAAACCAAGTTTGCACTTCATGGAGAGAGCTATGCACAGAAATATACGTGGATGACTTAGATTTTTATCCTTGATCTTGAAATAGAGCTGCCTATGTTCTCTGAAATAAAGCCAGTTTCAGAAATAAAAGGAAGCTTTTCTTTAATGCACAATGGGATATTTTGGATTCAGTGGATTTTAAACTGGACAGACTGGTTTTGTTCTACATAACCCCTATTTCCTAATAAAGAATATCTTTGAGTTTCCTCTTGCAAAGATCCAAGTGGTAAAATACTCCTTTTGCAAACAAAAGATACACTATGCATATTCTTTCACAGCCAGTGATCTGACAAACCTACGTCATATGTTCAGTAAACATCCATCAGGCACACAAAAGCAAAATCGGTATTGTCTCTATAACTCAGAACAGATTAAAACACCATGCAGGCAATCAACAAACCCAATTTGTCTAACTATACAGCTGACCCTTGAACAACATGGTCTGAACTGCATGGGTCCACTTATACATGCCTTTTTCCCCCCCAATAAATACCCGTATTGCTTTCATCAGCAGTTAGGAGCCCAGGGATGCAGAGGGCTGATTTATGCCATTTTATATAGGAGACTTGAGAATCCTTTGATTTTAGTATCTGTGGGGGTCCTGGAACCAATCTATCCCCCACAGATACAGAAGAACAACTTAAGTTTTGGGGGAGTCAAAAGTTATACATGGATTTTTTACTGTGTGGGGAATCGGAGCCCTTGACCCCCTCATTTTTCAAGGGCCAACTGTATACAGGAAACACCAAGAAAACGAGAAAAGGAAGTTCACACAAGTAAATATTCTGAAGATTATTCAGTGAAAGGACCTTAGTTATACCACATATGTTAAAGCCTAGACAGTGGACTATGAAATTTCAGAACTTATGTTGAGAATAAGCCAACAGAGGTAGAAAATAGGTAATTTAAAAGTTTAAAGATCACTCAAAAACTCAAACAAAAACTTCATGAAATGCAAAAACTCACATTTCAGGAAGATAGTGGTATTTTTGAAGAGGATCTTTCCAAAACTAAAATAATTTTTTCCCTGCAAAGATAAAGGAGAAAGGTAATTAGCATGAGAACAATTCCCAAGGCAGAAACTAAATAGTATAAAAACCTAAATTTATCAAATGTTCAAGCTCATTTTCTTATCAAACAAAAAAAAAGGCAACTATAGCCTCCCTTATAATAAAATCCCACGATATCCAAACTGCAGGATTTTGAAATTTGGTACAGACACGACCCTCCCCGCTGCCCAGCTCCTCAGGCTATGAGGCAGGTACTCTAGAAGGAAGGCTGCAAGAAATCCCAAACTAAATCGTCACAGGAGGTACTCCGTCTTCAGCTCATCCCCTTTACCCACTCATCACTGGCCAAAATAACCAATCATTTAAAAAAAAAAACACAAACTATGCTATGAGAAGATAGCCAGATGTAACTCATTTTAGTAACAAGTAAACACCTAAAATTGAGAACCTAAAGTTCTCCACCAAATGAACAAAAGCTATCGTGCTTGCCACATAAAAGTTCAAGTAGGTTTGGGGCATTTCAACCCGTGAGCGGAGCAGAATGCAACAAAAAGGCCGCGGTGGTTTCAGCCAGTGCTCACACTATTCCGCATGTCCTGCCTGCATCTGATTGCTACCTGCTCACAGGACGATGGCTCTCATGCCAATGGAGCTTAAAAAGGGGGAAGGGGACAGACAGAAAGGGTAAACCTACCGAGCTAATGGTCCACAAGCAAGACCAGCCTTACCATATCAAATTTTAGAATGCTATGTCTTCCACTTTAGCCGTTCTAGGATTAGAATACATTTTGCTAATGCCTAGGGTTCCTAATCACACGGCAACACTTAGAATAATCATTCTAAGGTTCCAACGAAATCATCCAACTTCGTGCGTAGAGTTATCCAGCAACAAAAACGTGCAGAGGGGAGGAAAGAAAGACGCCTGTTTACCTTTCCCTCTTCCCCAACCCGGGGTCCCTGAATTCTGGAAAACTTCACCTGGAAGAGAAACCACTCCAGCCCTGTACATCGCGGGTACCTGTCTCAGGCCAGGCACCCAAAGTTCTCTGACTTGGCTACGAAACCGCTCCCCGCTCCCGGCGTGGCCCCGACACTCCCGCTCATCCACCCACAGAAACTCGCGGCTTTCCGCTCCTGGGAGGTGGGTCCCAGCGAAGCAACCGCAAGGACACTCCCGGCGATCCCACCCCTTTGGAAGCGGACTTTCGCAGAGCCTTCATGGACCCCTTGGGCCGCCGTAGCCCCACCCCTCGCTCCTCGGGGCTCCTTGGCTTCGGAACACTCACCGACGGTACTGGAATGTGCCACTTGGACCGGTCGGCAGCAGCGACGGGTACCGGCCCTGCGCCCCAAAACGCCCATGGGGACGGTGGAGCCCCCAGAAGAAGAATGACAGGCAGCACCTGAAGCCACGCAGCCGCCGCCATCTTCACAGCCTTGGAGTGTCTACCGACAGCATTTCACCTCCTTCCGGCTCGTCCCGCCCTCTTCCGGCTCTGCTTGGGGAGGGGGGAGGGGGCGGGCCGGATCATCCGGGTCCTCGCGCCCTCGCGAGGTTCGTTAATTTGGCGACGCAGCGGCCCCTCCCTCCTGAGTCGTCACCGCTCGGTGCGAGGCTTTGGGGGAACTGCGCAGGCGTCGTTCTGTCATTTCCCCCTCCCTGGTCACCTTGGTGAGTTCGGATGGTCTCCAAAAGCCGCCCCCCTCAGGCGGCTCTGCTCTCGCCCAGCCCTGCACAGGTTTGGGGACGAGGCCAACACCCCATGAGTGTTTGGCTCTCCTCCTCCTATTCGCTCCTGCCCCTTATCCCGTCTAAGTCAAAGGACTTCGGGGCCAGAAGTCCGGGAAGCCGCCGTCATCTGGCTGCCTGGTTAGGGTCTAGCAGTGCGTTATCGGTGTCTGGAGTTTTAATGACTGGAATTTGGCGGTGGTGCAGCATAAGCGATTCCTAAACTGGAGAGTATAATATATGTATAACCTCTTTTTAAAAGCCCCTTCTAGCCCTGAAAAGTGTGACGCTAAGTGCAGGGTCTGGGTGGAGAACATAAAGCCCCAGCAAAGACCTGGCCGGCACTTCCCACTCAGAATGTAAGGCGGGGAGGGAGTGGGTCGGTTTTCTGTAAATGGCGCGACCGGCGCTGAGCTAGACCTGCAGAAGCCTCGCCGCAGTCAGGCAGGGCCGGCCATCTAGGTCCTTCCTGGCTCATGCTCTGAACATTTTCATCCGCTAGAAGTCGGCGTACACGCCCCCTCTGCTGCAAAGGCAGTTTCGGTTTCTGACGACAGCAGTTTCTCATCGGCCACTCATTACCAAGAAAAAATTTGCCCAATAAAATAAGTCCCTAGAGAAACGCTTGGCGGGGCCTGGGAATTCCAGGAAGAAGAGTCGGGTTGTCACTCCTTACGTATTTGGAGGGGACTCCCCTTCCCAGACACTTGACGACGGGGAAGTGCTGGTGATGGTTTAGAACGAGGGCTGTCCTCGTTCCGAAAAGGTCGCCAGGGACTCGGACCGAGAGCCGGGAGCCTGTGAAGTGACTTGGGAACCATGGAAGTTTCCGAAAAAGAGGAAATCAGGTAAAGACTCAGCGGTCCTGCAGGGACTGACTCCATGGCCCTGGGAGGCCTGCAAGCAACGTTCTGGCTTTGACGTTTTTATTGTTTGATTGCACTTCTTATCTGCATGCTTTGTATGTGTGCATTTACTCTTTGTCGGTTTTTTCTCACTTCCCCGGGGATTAGTTGATATTAATAGCTAGACCTTCATAAAATATTTTCAGGATGGTTAACAAACCTGGAAGAGTTGTGATCAGAATTCTAACCCATGAATTTCAAGCATGTTGCTTACAAAGTTCGGCTGTACCCACTTCTTCCCATGTCATTCTTTAAAGCTGGGAACTGCCGAAACCGGTTTGGCTCAGTGGATGGAGCGTCGGCCTGCGGACTGAAAGGTCCCAGGTTCGATTCCGGTCAAGAGCATGTACCTTGGTTGCGGGCATATCCCCAGTGGGAGATGTGCAGGAGGCAGCTGATTGATGTTTCTCTCTCATCGATGTTTCTAACTCTATCTCTCTCCCTTCCTCTCTGTAAAAAATCAATAAAATATATTAAAAAAAAAAAAAGCTGGAAACAGGAGGCTGCCAATTTCTTAATCTTTGCACACTTAATTAAAAGAAACAGTAACGAAGACTGAGGGATTTGATTACTTCCATGATAAATCATTTTTTTGTATGGCCAAGTATGTCTGTCTGGACTTGTTTTCATATTTTGAAATTGGTGTTCAATCACAGCTTTGATCATCTCTGCATGATGTTTTCCCCCCTTTATACCTTGTAGTTGTTAATGGGCATATGTTAAATACATAATCTCAATTAGCAATATATATACATTTTGTTCATGTTCTAGTCCAGAACCAGCTTTTCTAGAAAGTTGGTCTTAAAAAACACTGACACCTAGATTGTCATCATCATCTTAAAAAGCTGAAGATTTTTCTTCTACACCTGTTTCCCTTCTTACTCTAGCACCTTGCACATAACTCTATTGTAGCATTTGTCAGGTTGATTTGTGATTGTTGGTTAGGCTCTCACAGAAATCATGGACAGTCTTTAGTATCTTCCTCAGAACCCAGCATTCAGTAAGAATATTTGAAAATATTTTGTTGAATAAGTAAATGGATGGATTGGTTTTTGTTTGATTTGGGTTTTTTTGTTTGTTTTTGCTCCTTCAGATTTTATTGTTGTATTCATAGCCTTCACTAATTATTTTATAACTTTAATTTATTGGGGTGATATCTGTTAAATTATATAGGTTTCAGGGGTACAGTTATATAATACATCAACTGTATATTGTCTTGTGTGTTCACAACCCCAAGCCAAGCCTCCTTCCATGACCATTTTTCACTCATTATTTTAAAAGAACCCTTCCTCATAAGTGACAGTGCTCTTTTTCTACTAATTTCAGAGTAATCCCGAACGTCATGTTTTGTTCTTTACTACGGATGATGTCTAAAAGGATCCTGTCTATAGCACAGGTTATTGTGTTATGTGATGGCCATGACACAATTTTGCATTGCAGAGGTTTACTTCTCATGATCATACTATAGTTAGAGAGGTACAAATAATGGATTCTCAAACCCTATGTAAAATAACTGTCTTAAAAATATCTATTTATTTAGTGTTGAAGATGAAGCTGTGGATAAAAACATTTTCAAAAACTGCAGCAAGATTGCTTTCTACAGGTAAGGAGAGGAAATTAATTCCTTAGATTGAAATATTTCTGACATTATTTCAAAACTGATATTTAATAAATTTTGAGAACTGATAGGCTTTATAAGGAAAGAACTAATTAGGAAATTTGGTGATTAAGGAATTTATCCCAGACATTTGCCTTTAACTTTATATACCTACTGCTGTAGTATTTTTATCTTTATTATTGAAAGTAATACAGATGACTACTGTAGTATTTAAATTTTCAGTAAATAGGTTATTTTAAAAGTCAAAGCGTTTTTAAATGATGTTAAAACGTTGTCTTTTAATAGATAATACATTTACATGGTTCAAAAATCAAATAATATAAAAATATATATATTGAAAAATTATGTTCATTCCTGTTCCCTTACACCCAATTCAACATCTTGTCCTTATAACCAGATTAATTTCTTATTTATCCTTCCAGTAATTTTTGTGACTGCATATCTTCTTATATCACCATCCTTCTTATACCAAGTAGTTTTCTATCTACTATTGTGTATCTACCTCTTTTTTCCTGCTTCATAGTTTATTCTGAAAAGCTTTGCATGAGTATATGGGGATTGTCCTCTCTTTTTACAGCTATATAGTATTCCATTTGGGTAAATGTACTATAATTTATTCAGTTTTTCTCGTATTGGTAGACTTTGGGGCTGTTTTGATATACTAGCTCTGCCACAATGAAAATCTATGCATATGTCATTTCCTATACATGCAAGCGTATTTATAAGATAAATTTCCTGGAGTGGGATTACTGGGCCAAAGAGTAAATGTATTTGAAATTTTAGTTATTACCAGATATCCCTCCATAGGACTGTATCATTTTGTACTTCCACCATCACTATATAATATTGCCTGTTTCCCCAGAGCCTTGTGTGATCCTGAAATTGAAATCACCAAAAATTGTATCATATATTACAACTTTCTAATTTATTCACACTACTCTTGAGGAAGAAAATTCTATCATTTTAATTTGAACAAGTACCTTAGAGGGAACTGTATAGTGAACTCCTGATTACTTTGTTAAGCCACTAGATTATGTTGATTTCTATGAGAAATTATTGAGTTTCTATTAAAGTATACATTTCATGGAAAGAGGGAGTGAAATTAATAAGCTAATAAAAGTCATCTATGAAAACTGCCCTACCTTCTCAGTAAAGGGGACAAAGGACCATCTTTTAGTAGTGTTATGTCATAAACACTTTTATTAGTATTTTTCTTGTTACTACTAATTTTATTAGCACTCTAATAACAAAGTACTCCTGTTAGTACTTTATTGGAATACTATTACTGTCTGTGCCTAATTCACTTACTATCATAGTAAATTTTAATGACTTGTCCCTGGTAATATAGTCTATTGAACGTTGACAGTCACAAATAATTCTCAGGCATCTGTACACTTCACATCTGTAGGCGTCAGAAACAGCAGCTCTCCAAGAAGTCCACCTATCAGGCATTACTAGACTCAGTCACAACTGGCAAAGACAGCACCAGGTTCCAAATCATCAATCAAGCAACTAAGGTGAGATACAAGTATTTTCTACAAAGAATTATTTATTTCTACTTTTATTTGGGTTGAATGAAGTAAATTTCCACAAAGGCTAATTAAAACTATGTATGTTTTAAAAATAAACTTCGTTAGGGAAGTACTATAAACTTTTTCATGTCTAAGTAATATTACTTTAAAAGTAATATGAATATCAAGAGTATAGGTTGCCTGTATATCAGATGGTTTCCTAGATGTTTTACAAATGTTATTTCCTCTTAAGTAGTCTTCATATTACATTTCAAAGGCTTATCATATTATCCCCAATTTTCAGATAAGGAAATTGAAGTCTAAAAAGTCACTTGCTCAAAGTCACAGCTAGTAACCAGAATCTTTACTAGTGACAGCTTCTAACCAGGATTTTCACCTGCATCTGTGGACTCTATCAAGTGACCAAGCTCTTTCTATGACTATTACACAACATACAGTTGACCATGCAGCCTGAGTATGGTACAGATTCAGTGAATGTCCAAACCTCAAATTGTGGGTAGGCAAGAGGAGCAAGGGACTGCAGTTGAAAAAGCTTAGCCACAAATGTCCTATCTCCTGAGCTGCTTCACTGGCAGATCACCTTAGTTATTATATACTAAAAGATTAGAGCAGTATTATATTCTAAGTTCTTTTCCTCACCTGTCAAGTCACCAAACTACTTCAGATGGGCCATACAGATGGGCTTGACATAGAAGAAGTGCTATGGGCTGGACTAGGAAGTGTGACTATGCACAAATACCTGGTGCTCCCAACTTGACCCTCGTTTCCAGATCCTCTGCTATCTTTGAAAGGCATCCTAAACTTCTAAGGCAGTGGTTCTCAACCTTCTGGCCCTTTAAATACAGTTCCTCATGTTGTGACCCAACCATAAAATTTATTTTCTTTGCTACTTCATAACTGTAATGTTGCTACTGTTATGAATCATAATGTAAATATCTGATATGCAGGATGGTCTTAGGCGACCCCTGTGAAAGGGTCATTCGACTGCCATACGTTGAGAACCGCTGTTCTAAGGCTTCCCAGACAAATCTGGCTTAAATGGTAACTCATACAACTGAAAGACATAGTTAAAATCATGTTGTCTAGGTCCCTAATTGGTTGGACAGTAACTCCACCCACTCACTAAAAAATACCAGTTCTGAGAAGCAGATGGAGACGAAATCCCCATTTCCACTGCAAAGCTGTGAGAGGTCTCCTGGCAACTACCATAGCTCTGGTTCTATAGTACCACACTGAGGAATCTTCTCTGAGAAGATAGAACAAAAACTAACCCGCAAAACCGGGTTCTCTGTAATATTTGTAAGGCCTTTAATTTAGGGCCCCAACTTATTCTCAGATAGAAGGAGTAATTACACAATGGGGAAGGCTACCTTCCTTAAGAAGTGTTAAAGATTTTAGCTTATTTCATAGGTGTGGAATTTTCTAACATAGCTTTCTTTTTTTTCTTTTTTAAATATATTTTTATTGATTTCAGAGAGGAAGGGAGAGGGAGAGAGAGAGAGAAAATCAATGATGAGAGAGAATCGTGAATCAGCTGCCTCTACACACCCCCTACTGGGGATCGAGCCTACAACCTGGGCATGTGCCGTGACTGGGAATGGAACTATGACCTCCTCCTGGTTCATAGGTAGACTCTCAACCACTGAACCATGCCAGTTGGTCTGACATAGCTTTCTTGCCTGAATTCAAAGTAGAGACTGGAATCATATCAACAGTTCTGTGTTCTCTATCCCTGTTCCCTGTCCCCAACTTCTGTTCACTTGACGATGTAGTTATGGTGGCAGTACACTTAGTTTATCTCTTTTAACTACATAGATGGGATGGTTAGCCTTTCTCCAAAATTGAGTGCTGCTTCGTATACCACCCATTTTTTTCTGGAGGAATTTGTCCCCTTTGAGTTCTCAGCTCATGATATCCCTGAAGTTATAGATCCCCTACTGCTGATTGAAGTCTTCCAAACTATACATCCTTTTGTAGCCTAATTTGATAGCTGTTCATGGGAAAACATGGGGCAGCACTTTCTTTCTTTCCTAGAGAGCCACCTGACATTTGTGTGTGGTCTAATTGCCTGCCATCCAGCCAAACACCTGTATTCAGGGTCAGCAGAGGCAGTTGGCTCCAGGAAATGCAAGGAGTCCACCAGAGACCTTCCAGGAGGCATTAGGCCTCCTACCAAAAGTCAGGTACCTTTCCTGTCTCATTTTCCCCGTCATTGTTCATTTTCCTTCCTGTCCCCAGTGTGTCTAACCCTAGAGAGTTGTAGATGCCATCCTTTTCATCCTTGGGGAGGCTTAGTATATTGAGCACCACCTGAACAATCCAGTGTCGTGATGACACACACTGAGGCAAAGTAAATGAGGCAAAAGCACCCTGTATACCAGGGTGGGCCAAAATGAAAATTCTCAATACAGCTTGGTGCCCACGCTGTTAGTGGTAGATTCCCCACATACGGCCTTTTTCAGACTATAAATCACTTTCTCTCCACATACCTCTCTTTGGATCCTGAAAATGTGAGGGATAATGCTGTTCAGATCAGGTGCTAGAACCAGAACCCACCAGATCTGGATGCCTTCAATGGAAAAGAAACCACAGTCCAGGAGGACCCACAGGATCTCAGCATAAGACAGCACATGGCTCAGAAGGGTCAAACTGAGAAGCCCAGCAAGCATAGACGAGTTATCCAGATGTCAGCAGCATGGCTCCCAAGACTGAGAACTTCGAGGACCCCTTGAAACAGACCTCATTTTCAGGTATTGGAAATATCAGGGCCACCTAGGGAATCTATATACCCTACATACCTGATCTCAGGCAAATGCATGCAAATGTATATGTTTTGGGAGGTCACCCTGAAATTCTGAGCTGAACTCCATTTTAATGAGATGACTGATAGGGATTTAACACCTTATGCCCTCTGTCAGTTTGATAGGGACAAAAAAACATCCAGACAGTAATCTCTAAAGTTTTCTGAGCCTTGTATCTCACGTACTGCATAGTCAAGGAGTCTCTATTAGAGCTTGTTTCTGGGATGCGATTGGTGTTTTATGGTGATTTCACATTAGCCTATGGTATGGGTGTAGTCTGGAGATTTAAAACAAGCTGCATACATCCACTTGTTCAGAATAACAGCTTTTTATTTGAGGTTCAGAGAAATAGAGCCCAAAGTGCAAGAGGATCCTATTCAGCTCACAGCTGCAGTTCTCAGATTTCACTGATGAGACAGATTCTGACAAAACCAGCACTCTTAGTGCCTGCCTCCCCAACACCTTTAAACTCTTAAAGCAGTAACCTTGTTAGCAAGATCTGTTGTTAATTTTTGAAATCCTTCTTCCCAATACCCAACCCCCAATCTGCCTTTTAATAAGCAACCAGGAAACAACCAGGCTTCATTCAACATTATCTTAAGTGTTGTTCAGCTCAGGCTACAATAACAAAATACCATAGAGTGGATGTTTTAAAAGAAAAGACATCTATTTCTCACAGTTCTGGAGTCTGGGGAATCCAAAATCTAGGTGTCTGTTGAGGATTCTATCCCTGGTTTATAGATTGTCACCTTCTTGCTGTATATTTACATTATGGAGGGAGAGCTAACTTTCTGGTCCCTTCTTGTAAGGGCACTAATCCCATCATGACCGCACCCTTATGCCCTCATCTAAGCCTTATCACCTCCCAAAGGCCCCATCTCCAAATACCATCACACCGAAGGTTAGAGCTTCAATACATGAATTTGGGGGGACACACAATTCAGTCATAGCAAACATGATGTTCCTGAGACACAGTAATCTATGTATATAAAAGGCTAATATGCAAAGTGTCCCCACAGGAGTTTGACCGGGAGACTAGTTCTATCACTCACTATGATGTGCGCTGACCACCAGGGGGCAGCGTGGAATGAAGGAAGGCCCCAGCTGGCAGCCAGGGAAGGGAGGCCCCTGCCGCCAGCCAGAAGGCCCCAATCAACCCTGATTGCCGGCCAGGCCTAGGGACCCTACCCATGCATGAGTTTCGTGCACCAGCTTCTAGTGTTATAATACAAGCTGAAGTATTACCCTGTGTATTATCTCCAGGTCATGCTCTGGACATCTAGGCTTTGAAGAAGAAATGGTTACAGGTTCAAATGCATATATTTTCTCAGTAGGGTCCCCGTGTAGTATCTTGCCTATTTCTGATGACAGAATAATAAGGTAGATATTTAATAAAGAAGCTTACAGAGACCGAGGCCGGTTTGGCTCAGTGGATAGAGCGTCGGCCTGCGGACTGAGGGGTCCCGGGTTCGATTCCAGTCAAGGGCATGTGCCTGGGTTGCGGGCACATCCCCGGTGGGAGATGTGCGGGAGGCAGCTGATCGATGTTTCTCTCTCATCGATGTTTCTGACTCTCTGTCTCTCTCCCTTCCTCTCTGTAAAAAATCAATAAAATATATTAAAAAAAAAAAAAAGAAGCTTACAGAAGAAAATCTAAAAAAAAAAAGGAGTTATCAATAAAATGTTGACAGCTTTTTTTAGAACTGTTTTTTGCTGTAGTGGTTTCAGTTATTTACCTTCAGTGAACATTTGACCGGGATTGAAAAAGAGAGAAGACCTAGTCTTATGACGTCAGAGCAGGGAAATTTATGCTGTCTTCTGAGTCTAACTAAAAAGCTATATCTTGTCTTTTACCTACTTCATATTGCTAATTTTGATGCTTTCTCATGACACATTTACTATCTTTTGCAGCCTGTTTGCAAGTTTTCAACAGAGACAACTCTTCTAGCAGCTTCTCCAAGGATGAAGGGATATATCTGAGCACCTCCATGAAGTAACCCCTTGCCTCTTCATCTAAGCCTGATGAAAATAGGACTTTGCCTAACCAGCTACCTCCTCAGCAGATGAGGCACAACTACCACTTAACCAACACTGTTTCTGCAGAAATGGCCAGGAACAGGCAGCTAATTTGGAAACTGGCCAAACAATCAGAAGCACACCTGGACAGGTTAATTGTACTTGGAAAATGGGCATTAGCCCAGCATGAACTTGCTAACATTCTCCATAGAGAATCGGTGCTTGCAATAAACCAACTGGCTGCAACTATGAAAGGGACAGTTGGTTCCCTACAGCAATTTAATTAAAGGTCTTGATCAAGAGGTTATTGCTGAGAGAGGTTTTTGCTCACTCTTCTAGGCCTTTTAGGTTAACTGTTCCATACAGTATAGTAGAGAGACCTGGTGCCAGAGGAAAAACAAGAACTCTGTCCATCAGGGATAACGTGATGAGGTCATAATTTCCCTTTTTAATACCCACTGCCATTTAAATGTGTGTTTTAGGGGCATTTGTTAACTCAGTCACAGTCTCTAGTAGTTGTGATTCCCAGTTCTGGGTGAACAAAAAGTTTTTTGGTTTTTTAAAAATATATTTTTATTGATTTCAGAGAGGAAGGAAGAGGGAGAGATAGAAACATCAATGATGAGAGAGAATCATTGATTAGCTGCCTCCTGCATGCCCCCTACCGAGGATCGAGCCTGCAACCCAGGCATGTGCCCTTCACCGGAATTAAACCTGGGAACCTTCAGTCCAAAGGCTGACACTCTATCCACTGAGCCAAACCAGCTAGGGCAAAAAAGTTTTGTTTTAATATAATTATGATCAAGCCACTAGAATACATAGTCAAGACTGTTTCTACTGCCATGATTTTTACAACCTGTCTGATATTTTTGCCCATATGGCCAAAAAAACTAGACTTATGGATGACAGACCAGGTTTTGCATTGAGTATGGGATAAATCAAATAGAAAAAGGGAATTAATACTCTTTACCAAACTATGAGAGGTAAACCTCTGAATAAAGGTTTATGAAAAAAACAAATAGAGACTTTTACTAAAAGGAACCTCCAAAATACATTCCTTTCTCTGAGGATTTATCTCATCTTCTCTGTGTAGGTGGACATTTACACATCTTAAATTTTTTAAAGGTGTAAACCCCTGCTGTCTGACCTCATTTAAAATGTTATATATTTCTTTACTTATTTTACATAAATCCATCTTGCTGCAATTTGAGTGTAACTGCTACTATTATCTAAGTATTAACACTAAATCTTAATTGAAGTGATCTAACTTAAATATGTTATCTTAACATATTTTTCATTGTCATTTCCAATCATCACTAATAAGAGGAAGAGAATGGATAATTTATTTGTATATTATTGTTTAATAAATGTCCAGACAGGTCCCTAGAGAACAGGAATATCTAGAAATTCTTAATGTTTTAGATAGAATAAAACATTCATGTCCAGACTTTTTAAAAACTATATATTTTTATTGATTTCAGAGAGGAAGGAAGAGGGAGGGAGGGAGGGAGAGAGAGAGAGAGAGAGCAAGAGAGAGAGAGAAGAGAGAGAAACATCAACAATGAGAGAGAATCATTGATCGGCTGCCTCCTGCATGCCCCACACTGGGGATTGAACCCACAACCCAGGCATGTGCCCTGACCGAATCAAACCCAGGACCCTTCAATCCACAGGCCAACGCTCCATCCACTGAGCCAAACTGACTAGGGCCAGACTTCTTGACAGAGCAAGGTTTTGGTGGAAGAATTGGGCAATAACTGGCAGTTAAGAAGCCCAGGGAAGTGGTTCATAAACTGTCACCCACAGAGCCGTGAGGCTTCCATGGAGGTGTCTCACACTCCATGCAGAGAGGGGCGGGGGCTTAAAGGTCGGGGTTGTGAGCTACTTCCCGCTATCTTCAACCTAAATAGCTTTTCTTATTGAACTTCTGAGCGTCCACTGCTGTTTAAAAAAAAAAAATTAAGCCACTAAAAACAGCATGAAACAGATCATAGGAGCAAATGTATACTAAGGAAATTATGTGCTTGGAACATGAAGCTATGTTGGTGGTAAAAGATAAGAATGAATCTAGATATTGGCCTTAAAAAGAGTTACCTAATTGGAAAAATTGGCTTGCTTAATTAAGTTAAAAAGACAACAAAATGGGCTTTGTAAGTTTGGTTGCATAAGGTTATTGTGTAAAAGCAGGGTTATTGCTACCTCCTCTCATATAATTCAGATTCTTCCCTAGGATGCAGCTTCAAGAACAAAACATACAGACCAGTCTTTGGTTTTAAAAAACAATTTTTTAAAAGCGATTTCACTAAAATAGTAGGATCTCTGAGTGCATAAATTAGACACAATTTGTTAATCATATATAGACAGACAACCCATATACCCTCTGCTTAACATTTTTTCCCCCCATTTTTGCCTCCCAAAGTCTCTGAAGGCCCTGCTCAAGTCCGTCTTCCTCCGGAGAGATTTCCCAGAACCCCTCTCCTTAGAATCATCATTAATATTCTCCTTATTTGTTCTCCCACAGCACATTCTTTGTCCTTCTAGCTTGGCATAAAATGCTTTATGTTTACTATGTATGTTTTGTCTCTAAATTACCATCTTCCTAAGAGTACAGCCATCTTTTTCACAACAAACAGCACATCACAATATTAGATAACAAATGTTAGTTGAATTTGGGAGGGCAATAGAAATATATGTCTAATTTGGGAAAGAATGTGTAATCTAACAGGATTTTAGCTTTATATTTGGATACATTTTCAAATTTAGAATTCTGACAGCACACTAATTCAAATATATAAAAGAACTTTAAACACCTAATCAATAATTACAGTATGATGGAGGTCAGGGGGAAGAGGGTATATTGGTCAAAGACTACAGACTTTCAGCTCTAAGGTAAATAACTTCTAGAGACCTAATGTACAGTATAGTGATTATAGTTAATAATACTCTATTATATACTTGAAAGTTTCTAAAAGTAGATCTTAAATATTCTCACGACAAAAAGATGATAATTATGAGACATGATGCAATGTTAACTAAGGCTATGGTGATAATCATTTTGCAGTATATAAGTGTATCAACACATTGTACACATTAAACTTATACAATGTGATAAGTTTTATCAGACTCTAGTTGGTATAAGACTTATACCAACTAGAGGCCCGGTGGATGAAATTTGGGCACAGGTAGGGTCCGTAGGCCTGGCCAGCGATCAGGGCAGATTGGGGCCTTCTAGCTGCCGACTGGGGCCTTCTTTCTGGCTGCTGGGCCAGGACCTCCCTTCCCTGGCTGCTGGCCGGGGCCTTCCTTCAATCCGTGCCGCCCCTTGGTGGTCAGCGCACGTCATAGTGAGGGATCGAACTCCCAGTCGAACTCCCAAGGGGACAATTTGCATATTAGGCATATATATATATAATTACATTTCAATAAATCTGGGGCAAATAATTACAATATGATTACTACTACAACATAACCCTGTCTTTAAAATGTCTGTAAAAGCAGCCACTGCACTGTTTACCTGGTCACTCTTCAGTGTCATGTCACTGTTTAAGTGCCTGACTACTTTTCTATATTCCCCAAAGTGAGGTTCCAGTAACATCGCTTTTTTTGGTGCTGCTTTGATATTGTCCTACTTCCTATCTCTTACTTGCACACTGCATCTGCTCTATACTATGTCACACAACCTACCCAGCTTAGCCTTTCATTTTACAAACAGTAACAATGTCCCCAGTAATAACCGAATTTGCCATCACACTTAATGAAGGATTTGCAATCCACCAGTGTGTCATGGCACAGCAGTTGAAAAAAACAGTCTTAAAATATTTCTCTGATCTAAATGCCTCATTTTGTAACCTTAATGAAGCCCCTTCTACTCTCTTGGGTTTTGTTATTTTGTGTCTTATTTTTCAAATCCTGTATTCGCTTTCTAATTCTATGTTGCTTCCATCTCCCATTGTAAGCAGAATTTTACCTAAGTTGCCAAGCCTCTTAATAAAGCTGAGAAAATCCAAGCCTCTTAAGAAAGCAGAGACTATCCCAGCCTCTTGAGAAAGTTTCCAAGGCCATACGCTCAGATGTACAGGAAGAACCTTGATTTTAATGTAACAAGCCTCATATATCTATACTAGAGAGCCCCAATGACCACTGTTTTACTCTCTATCCTATTCTATTCTATTCTATTCTATTCTATTCTATTCTATTCTATTCTATTCTATTCTATTCTATTCTATGGCTTGTTACTCTTCATCTTTCATTCAGCTGGAATCCAGTTACTCTAGTTTTAACATCAGACTCTTATTCTCTAGACATCTATAGTTTGTCAGAGATACAGTGGTCATATGTCCTAATTTTGCAAGAGGAGTTTCAGTTTATATGTGTAATCCAGTGTAATAATTAATAGAGACCATAGTCTAATAATTTATAGTCTAATAATTTATAGTCTAATAATTTATACTCTTAAAGGTCCTGGTCCAGACAATTATGTTTTCCTAGCCATACAATACATAGAAGGTGTTTCTTGTCTCCCACAGGTATAGCCAAGCAAGTACATACATAGATTGGGGAGCTTTATTTCTTCATGATTGCCATTCTCCAGTTTGCTTGGCCTGTAATAATTTAAACATAGTTTTCTAATTATTGTCATTTGACTGTAGAACTGATCATCACTGGGTTAACCTATGGAAATTAATCTCATATGTCTGTGCCCAGGTTCCTCTTTTGGCTGAAGTTTTTGGTATAGAGGGAAATATTTTCAGGCTTAAAATCAATGAAGAAACTCCCCTGAAGCCCAGGTATGAAGTCCCAGATGTCATCACAAGCAAACCAAGTACTGTAAGGTAAGCCAAGGATCGAAATATCTTGAGTACACCCTCACTGGGTTATTTTATCATACTTTGAGTAGTAGATTTTGTGTACACCTCATAGTTTGTCTATCCAAATCCACAATCACTTGCAGAGTTAGTTTCCATTTTGTAAATTACCCATTCTGTTTTCTCATCTACCATTTGACTCATCAACACTTATTAAAGGATAGAGCCGGAGCTTTTGATCCCTTCTTTCCTCACAAAGCAAACAGTTGATCTGCCAGGCTTTTGGGAGCAAATAGAAGAAGAGCTATTTCATTTACTCACCCTGATTATCACAGGGCTCCAGAGATCTAATACACTAGCCAAACTCCCATGCTTACAGTTAGATTGACTCACTTTCAATTAAGGGTAGTCTTAGAAGTGTAACATCTAATTGATTTAGAGCAGAGATTAATTAACAGTCTCTAGGTGAAATAAAATCTTTGGGGATTAAAGCATTTTCATATACCTGCAGAATCTTTATCACTTCTCAGCACACTTTCCAGTGATATCTCAACTTGGTTCTGCCTGTTGACTTCTGTTATTTTTTCATATTATTCCCCTAAAGGAATATAAGATTATGCCAGATGCTTTAATTTTCACTACATTATCATAGTTTATGTAGATTATTTTTCCATGAAAAATAACTTTTATTATTTCAATGAAAATAAAAGATCAGTAGGTTATAAGGAGAAATTAATTCAGTTATGATAGAACCATCATAAATTTAAAATACATCTATTCATTAAGCCACTACTATATGCCAATATTTAGGAAATGGGAATTAAAAAGAAACTGTTCTCAAGGCTTTTCAGTTGGGCAAATGATTGTATATGTAAGACACACACACACACACACACACATCTCCACATGGCCATACTACATTATGTTTTACTATCCTAAAGGAATCATTTTACTAGTAGATCATTTAACATTTTTATATCTGTGCTCATAAGTAAAATTGGTCTGTAGTTTTCTTGTGTGTATATTCTTTTTTTAATTTATTGGGGTGACATTGACATTATTGGGGTTAATAAGATTATATGGGTTTCAAGTGTACAATTCTATGATATATCATCTGTATATTTCACTGTGTGCCCACCACCCAAAGTCAAATCTTCTTCTATCACCATATGTTTGACTCCCTTAATCCTTACTACCCTTTTTCCCCTTCCCTCTGGAAACCACCATATTGTTGTCTGTGGTGATAAGTTTTTGTTTGTTTATCTTGTTTGTCTACTTGTAACTTTCAGTTTTATATTCCACATGAATGAAATCATTATTTTGCTTAGCTTGATATTCTCAAGATCCATCCATGTTGTCACAAATGGCAGTATTTCATCTTTTCTTATGGCTGAGTAGTATTCCATTGTATATATGTACTCTATCTTCTTTATCTAATCATCTACCAAAGGACACTTCAGTGTTTGCATGTCTTGGCCATCATGAATATAGTGCTTCAGTGAACATAGGTTGCATATATTTTTTTGAATAAGTATTTTCAAATTTTTGGGTAGACCCAGAAGAGGAGTTGCTGGGTCATATGGTAACTATATTCTTAATTTTTTGAAGACCCTCCATGCTGTTTTCTATAGTGGCCCTAAGTTTACATTCCCACTGCAGTGAATGAGGGTTCCTTTTTCTTCATAACCCCTCCAACACTTGTTATTATTTATCTTGTTGATAATAATCAATATAACAGTTGTGAGGTGATATTCATTGTAGTTTTGATTTGCACTTTTCTAATAGCAAGTCAAGTTAAGCATCTTTTCATATGTCTGTTGACCATTAATTTGTATGTTGTCTTCTTGGGAGAAGTGTTTGTTCAGTCCTCTGCCCATTTTTTAATTAGTTTGGGTATTAAGTTGTATGAGTTCTTTATATATTTTTGATATTAAATCCTTGTCAAAGTGGTAGTTTTCTTTTTCTGTGCTGTCTTTGCTATATTTGGGGGTCAGGGTGATATCAGCTTTATGTAGTAAATATGGTATATTGGTTCTGCTTCTATTCCAATCATTTGTAGAAAGCCTTTGGCTATTGCAGTAACTAGAGAGCTAAAAACTACATCTCTCCATTTCCCACATTCCCACATTTCCCACATTCCCACATTCCCATGTAGCTAGTTTCAGATGTCAGGCAGGTTCCATCAATCAGATGCATTTACAGTATCTTGATTTCAGAACTGAGTTTCCCATTTTGCTGGTATGGATTTGGAAGATATAGAATGGCTCTAAAGCTACACTGGCTAATGCAGTGGTTTCCTGATCTCTGGATTGCAGCTAAGTGGCATGATCCTGGAGCCCAACCAGTTGCCACAGTGACTTCTGATTACCCAACTTCCTGATTCTAGCTGAGATGGAAGTTCCATTGGCCATATAGTTATGTAGTATTAGAGGCCCAGTGCACAAAATTTGTGCACGGGTAGGGTCCCTAGGCCTGGCAGGCGATCAGGGCCGATTGGGGCCTTCCTTCCCCCGGCTGCCAGCTGGCAGCCAGGGCGTTCCTTCATTCCACACCACCCCCTGGTGGTCAGCACACATCATAGCGGGCGGTCAAACTCCCGAGGGGAGTATAAGCCAATATCTGCCTGGGGCTACCCAGCATGAGCTACAAAGCAATCTGCACATGGCTGCTACTTGTTCTGAGATGCTCAGGAGAGGCCAAGTTGTGAACCAAGGCCACTATTGCAAGCCTGAGGCCACTTGGAGAGAGGTACAGAATACGCCGAGGCTGGATGCTGCTTGTTTGAGAATTTTTAGGAAAGTCTGAAGCATGAGCCAAGACAGGTCTTTCATGTGGAAAAGCCACTGGAAACACCTTGGCTGGACTTGCAAGTTGGTGTGATGGGGTCTCTGGGAATCACCAGGTCAGGAAGAACAGTGATAGCCAGGTTGATGGAAACTTAGATATAGCCCCCGCCTGCCAACTGTCTGGGGGAAGGGCTTAGAAGAGGAACAATAAACTCTGCCAGCACTTCTGTCTGGGAGAAAGCTGCCTCTCCAACTCTCACCCTGATGCCAGACACTTCAGTTCCTCTCCATATGACCCTGTGCCTTTCAAACTACAGCCCCAGTGCTGGAACTCAGGGTGAGTCTGAGTAAGTCTGTGTTCTGGACCTTTAAGAACTAACTGGGACTCCAGAAGCTCTCTGTCTCACTGAGCCACAATCCTGGCTGATTCTTAACAATCAGAAATTATGGGGATTTCTCTTCCTGGCACTGGAACCCTGGACTCGGGAGCCTAGTGTGGGACTGGAACCACTCACTCCTCAGGGAGTAGCCAAGATATCCCTCCTGATTTTTGTCCACCACATGTAGGTGTGGGATCAGCACATTCCACATCTCCATTCCTCCCACCAGTCTCTCTGTGGCTTCTTCTCTATACCCTTAGCTGTAGGACTCCATTCAGTTTGATTTCAGGTGGCTCTGAGTGTTAGTTGTTCTGTAGTTGTATTTTTTATGTCATGGGAGTATGCAAGTACCACGTTTATCTTGACTGGATCTATTTATTCTTGCTTTTATTATTTTTACATTACAGATGAGGAAACTGTGAAGTAGAAAGATTAACTTGTCCAAAGTTATATACCTATTGCATGGAGCTATCTTCAATCCAGGCTCTCTGACACCAAAGCCCACGCTCTCAGTTATGGCTCTCCATTGCCTTATCTATGCTGTGTCACATAAATATTGATTTACTAATTAATGAATTTGAACTGAGAAATATGTTGAGCCATATAAACCTACAATAATTGGTTTTTCTATTCCTGCTTTGTTTTCTAGGCTGATTTCATGCTCAGGAGATACAGGCAATCTCATATTGGCAGATGAAAAAGGAGATCTAAAGTGTCATATCACAGCTAACCCATTCAAAGTAGACTTGGTGTCTAAAGAAGAGGTTGTGATGAGCATAAACTCCCTGGGCCAATTGTATTTTGAGCATCTGCAGATTCCTCTCGAGCAAAGGTATTTTTGCACATTACTTGACACATAAAGAATATAAGAAAACCTGATTGTGAATACCAGTTGCCTAAATCTATAATATATCAACACAGAAAATTGGTTTGCCTTATTTTATGGAATAATGTTCTGAAATTTTTCATCTTTCACCTGTGCAGGTGAATGCAGGCTTAATGATAAGAATGATTCCCATACTTTTGCAAGCATAACACTCTTAACACATCCTGTGTAATGGCATTCTCAACCCTCTGCACCCTCTTAAAAAAGCACTCTGTTGACTTGATAAATATTAATATGAACTAATCAGAATTTCACTTTATTCCTTTACAATAACATGAGTTACCCTAGACTTATCTATGAGAAATGTTAAATATAAAGACACATGATTAAAAGTAAAGAGATGGAGAAAGATGTACCATGCTAACACTAATCAAAATAAAGTGAAAGTAGTTATATTAATTTCAGAAAGATTAGACTTCAGAACAAGAAAGTTATGCCCTAGCCCAGTGGTTGGCAAACTCATTAGTCAACAGAGCCAAATGTCAACAGTACAACGATTGAAATTTCTTTTGAGAGCCAAATTTGTTAAACTTAAACTATATAGGTAGGTACATTGTTATTAACTTAATTAGGGTACTTCTAAGGCTTAGGAAGAGCCACACTCAAGGGGCCAAAGAGCCACATGTGGCTCGCGAGCCTCAGTTTGCTGACCACAGCCCTAGCCAGTTTGGCTCAGTGGATAGATCGTCAGCTTGCGGACTGAAGGTTCCCAAGTTTGATTCCTGTCAGGGACACATGCCCAGGTTGCAGGCTCAATCCCCAATAGGGGACGTGCAGGAGGCAGCCAATCAGTGATTCTCTCTCATCATTGATGTTTTTCTCTCTGTGTCTCCCTCTTCCTTCCTCTCTGAAATCAATAAAAATATATTTTTTTAAAAAAAGAACAAGGAAAGTTAGCAGGGATTAAGAAGAGCATTATGTAATGATAAAAGGGGTCAATTCTTTGAGAAAACATAACAGTCCTTAGTGTGTATGTGCCTAACAACAAAACATCAGAATACATTAGGCAAAACTGATAGAACTGCAAGAAGAAATAGACAAATCCACTGTTATAATTAGACATTTAACACCTTTATATCAGAAATGGATCGATCCAACAGAGAGAAAATCAGTATGAACATAGTTGAATTCAACAGCAAAATCAATCAACTGGATATAATTGGCATCTATAGATTTTCTTATTCAACAACAGTAGAATATACATTCTTCTCAAGCTCACATGGGACATTTTTACCAAGATAGACCATATTTTGAGTCATGAAACACACCTTAAAAATTTTAAAAGAATATCAATCATACCATGCTCTCAGATCACAATGGAATTAACCAGACATAAATAGCAGAAATATGGAAAATTCCAAAATACTTGGAGATTAAATAACACACTTTTAAATAACACATAAGCCAAAGAAGAAACCTCTAAAAAAATTAAAAATGTTTTGAACTAAATGAAAATACAACTTATTAAAAATTGTGGCATGTAGAAAAAGCAGTGCTTAGAGGGAATTTTTAGCATTGAATGAATGTATTAGAAGAGAAAAGATACATCTGATTAGGGTTTAATAACCAAAATTTATTAAAAACATACATCTCAACACCAAAAAAACACACAAAAAAACCCACAAAAGCAATCCAATTAAAAAATGGGCCAAAACTGGTTTGGCTCAGTGGATAGAGCGTCGGCCTGCGGACTGAAAGGTCCCAGGTTCGATTCCGGTCAAGGGCATGTACCTGGGTTGCGGGCACATCCCCAGTGGGAAATGTGCAGGAGGCAGCTGATCAATGTTTCTCTCTCATCGATGTTTCTAACTATCTCTCTCCCTTCCTCTCTGTGAAAAATCAATAAAATATATATTAAAAAAAAAAATGGGCAAAGGACCTGAATAGACACTTCTCCAAAGAGAACATACAGATGGCCAAGAGACATATGAAAAGATGCTCAACATCAGTAATCATCTGAGACATGCAAATGAAAACCAAAATGAGATATCACTGTATACCTGTTAGAATGGCTATCATCAATAAATCAACAAACAACAAACGTTTCTGAGGATGCAGAAAAAAAGGAACCCTCATACACTATTAGTGAGAATGCAAATTGGTGCAGCAAAACAGTATGGAGTTACCTCAAAAAAATTAAAAATGGAACTGCCTTATGACCCAGCTATTCCACTTCTGGGAATACATCCTAAGAAGCCTGAAACACTAATTTGAAAGAATATATGCACCCCTTGGTTCATTGCAGCATCCTGTCTAATAAAGAGGGAATATGCTAATTGACCCTCATGCTGTCACAAAGATGGTGGCACCCACATCCAATAAGGAGGGGATATGCTAATTGACCTCCACACCCTCAAAGATGGTGACAGCCACAAGATGGCAGCGCCCAGTCCCCTTGGCCCTGCCGGGGCGCCTACCTCCGGAGTCCCCCAGTCCACTCAGCCCCCTAGCCACCCAGGGTCGGCCTGAAGCGCAGGCAAGCTTTGGCTGTCAACTGCCCAGCTGCCCAGGGCCAGCCTGAGGTGCAAGCAAGCCTCAGATGGTGGCTGCCCAGCTGCCCAGGGCCGCCCAAGGCTCAGATAACCAGGGCCAGCTGAGGCTTGCACTGCCGGCAGTGACAGCAGCAGAGGTGTGATGGGGCATCGCCTTCTCCTGATTGCCAGGTCGCCTCCCACCCCTGAGGGCTCCCGGACTGTGAGAGGTGGTAGGCTGGGCTGAGGACCCCCCCCCCCCCCCAGTGCATGAATTTTCATGCACCGGGCCTCTTGTTATTTATAATAGCCAATATATAGAAGCAGCCCAAGTGCCCATCAGAAGGTAGACTGGATTTTTTTTTTTAAAGCTGTGGAATATTTACACAATGGAATAAAACTCAGCCATAAAAAAGGAAGTCTTACCTTTTGCAACAGCATGGATGGACCTGGAGAGTATTGTGCTAAGTGAAACAAACCAGTCAGAGAAAGACAAATGTCATATGATTTCACTTATGTGCAGGATCTAAATAATAAAATAAACTAACAAAATAGAAACATTCAGATATAGAGAACAAACTTACAGCTATCAAAGAGGAAGGAGTTGTGGGGCTGAGTGAAAAAGATGAAGGCATTAAGCAAAAAACAAACAAAAAACCCCACCTCATAGACAGAGAATAGTATGGTGACTACCAGAAGAAAAGAGGCGTTGGGGGCAGTAGAAGATAAAAGGGGAATAAATGGAGATAGAAGGATCCTTGACTTGGAGTGGTAAACACACAATACACTGTACAGATGATGTATTATAGAACTATACATCTGAAACCTATATAATTTTTTTAATATATTTTATTGATTTTTTACAGAGAGGAAGGGAGAGAGATAGAGAGTTAGAAACATCGATGAGAGGGAAACATCGATCAGCTGCCTCCTGCACATCTCCTACTGGGGATATGCCTGCAACCCAGGTACATGCCCTTGACCGGAATCGAACCTGGGACCTTTCAGTCCGCAGGCCGACGCTCTATCCACTGAGCCAAACCGGAGTGAAACCTATATAATTTTATTAACCAATGTAACCCCAATGGATTCAATATAAATAAATAAATAAATAAATAAATAAATAAATAAATAAAATATATAAATCAGTAAACTAAGCTTCCACTTTAGGAAATTAGAAAAATAAGAGCTTATTAAATACAAATAACTAGAAGCAAAAATAATATTAAAAATTAGAGCAGAAATCAATGAAATTGAAAAGGAAATCAAAAGAGAACATCAACAAAACCAAAAGTGTTTCTTTAAAAAGATAAATGATACCCTAGCCAGTTTGGCTCGGTGGATAGAGTTTCAAAAGTTGGAAATGAAAATCTTTATAATTGAACAAAATTCCATCAGTCTTGCCATGTGTTAAACAATTTTATTTGTATTACAACAGAGCTACCAGAGAAAAGGAGAATGCATCAATTGACGCCTCTCAGGTAATCTAGATTGAGCAATTTGTCTTTTTTTTTATTATTATTTTAATCATCATCATCATTGTGTAGAACAGTGGCTCTCAACTTTGGCTGCACATTAGAATCACCTGGGAATCTTTTTAAAATCCTCATTTCTGGGCCTCATCCTCCGGAAATTCTTTTTCTTTGTTACTAATGTTGTGGCCTCACCCCATAACAAAGAAACAGAATTTCCGGAGGATGAGGCCCAGAAATCAGGGTTTTAAAAAGATTCCCAGGAGATTCTAATGTGCAGCCAAGGTTGAGAACCACTGGTGTAGAATATAATGTGTCCTGTTCTTTCCTTCTTCTACAGATGGATATTTGATAAATTCTCTGTAAATGTAATCATCTGTCTCTGTTGCTCATCTTATCTTCTCATTGATTCTTTCATTCATTTGTTCATGTATTTATTAATTTATAAAACAGGTAATTCCTGAGTGCCTGCTTTGTGCCAGCCACAAAAAAATGCTAGGCAAAGGGAGTCAGCAGTGAATAAAGCAAATCCTGTGTCTTTATGAAACTTAGAATCTATTTGGAAAGACAGGCACTAAATAATTACAGGTATGAAGAGTGTTACTGGTATGGGTTCACTCAGCAAGATAGACCACCGACTCAGAATTTAAATTTAAGAGCCTTTATTAAGCTGGCCAGCTGACTACAGTTACAGCACCCTGCTGAAGCAGAGGCTGAATAGCAGTGACAACCACAGGAGTTACATTTTATTATTAAATTTTGTGGAGGCCCAGAGAAAAATGTGTCTTTCAAATTCTGGGCCCCCCAATATGGAGGAAACTCTCTTTATTTATACTTTTTCCAGTCCTTTGTCTCCCAAATTTGGAATGAGACTTCCAGGCCTTCTGAGAAAGAAGGCCTGCATCCTGGGAAGGGGCATGAGACCATATCTCAAGGCCTGGCCTGATGTCAGTACCTTCCTATCTATGTGTTTTAGGAACAGACAGCACAGCATGACCTGTCTGGCCAAAGCGCCAGATATGCAGCCCAGCACATTACAAAAGGGTGCTTTAGGAGACTACAACAAGAAACTTGACCAGGATGAGGGTCAGGAAAGACCTCCTGAAGGAAATGATGTTAAAGCTGAAATTGATGCATGCAGATACAGTAGCTAGTTAAAAAAAAAAAAAAAGTGGGAAAAGCACATTCCAAATAGAAGGAATTGCATTTTCAAAAATCTTAGGTACAAAGGAGCACATTTGAAATAAATACATACATACATACATACACAAACATAACTTTTAGCAAGAGAAAAGAGCAAAGGAAAGGGTGCTGTGTCACTAGGCTAGAGAAACGGGCAGGGGCAATTCTGCTGAGACTCTTAAAATAATTCCTTTTTTTCTCATTAAACTTTGTTTTAATGGGTCTTAAAATTCTGTGACAGATTTTTGGTCAAGTTGTTTCCATTAAAAAGTACTGATTTTAAAAACTAATAACTTAAAAACTACCCCCCCATACACACACACACACACAAATGGTCCACAAAACAGTCTCCTTTCCTTCTGAAGGTTTTGACGATGTATTGTAATCATTAACCGGTCTTTTACCATTAAACTTAAATGGCCAGTAGAGACAAACAGTTCTGAGGCGTTCTTCCACCACTGATTAAGACGGGGTGGCAGGTGTTGGGGATAATACTCATTTAGCCTTCTGAGCTTTCTGAGCAGAGTTGGTGACTTTGTCAGCTCCAGCTGCCTTCTTGCCCACTGCTTTTATGACACCCACAGCAACTGTTTGTCTCATGTCAGGAACAGCAAAACAGCCCAGAGAAGGAGAGTCAGAGGAGCTCTCAACCAACACACATGGGCTTGCCAGGAACCATATCAACGATGGCAGCATCACCAGATTTCAAAAATTTAGGGCCATCTTCCAGCTTTTTCCCAGTACGATGATCAATCTCCTTTAGCTCAGCAAATCTGCAGGCAATGTGAGCTGTGTGACAGTTCAGCACAGGTGCATATCCAGCACTGATTTGGCCTGGATGGTTCAGGATAATCACCTGAGCTGTGAAGCCAGCTGCTTCTATTGGCGGGTCATTACCATGATAAACATCTTTGAAAGACATGTTCTTGACATTGAAGCTCACATTATCCCCAGGAAAAGCTTCACTCAAAGCTTCATGGTGCATTTCAACAGAGTTGACTTCAATTGTAACATTGACTGGAGCAAAGGTGACCATCATGCCACGTGTGAGAACACCAGTTTCCACCTGGCCCACAGGAACAGTACCAATACCATCATTTTGTAGACATTCTAGAGGGGCAGAGACAGGGGCTGGACGAGTTGGTGGCAGGATGCAATCCAGAGCTCCAAGCAGCACGGTTCCACTGGCATTGCCATCTTTATGAGTGACTTTCCTTCCCTTGAACCAAAGCATATTAGCACATGGCTCCAGCATGTTGTCTCCTTCCAACCAGAAATTGGCACAAATGCTGTGTCAGGGTTGTAGCCAGTTTTCTTAATTAGGTGCTAACTTCTTTAACAATTTCCTCTTACCTTTTCTGGCTATAAGATAGCTCAGTGGAATCCATTTTGTTAACACCAGCCATCAGTTTTTCACACCCAGTGTGTAAGCCAGAAGGGCATGCTCACAGTTCTGCCATTCTTGGAGATACCTGCTTCAAATTCCACTAGCAGCAACAATCAGGACAGCACAGTCAGCCTGAGATGTGCCTGAATCGTGTTTGTTTTTTCGTTTTGTTTTTGTTTTTATTTTGAATCATGTTTTTTATGAAGTCTCTGTTTCTTGGGGGCATCAATGATGATCATCTAATACTTGCTGGTCTCAAATGTCCACAGGGATATATCAGTGGTGATACTATGCTCATGTCCAGCTTTTGGTTTATCCCATACTTGAAGGTGCCCTTCCCCATCTCAGCAGCCTCCTCAAATTTTTCAATATTTCTTCCCTTCGATTACAACTTGGAAATCCCTTGGAAGAATCAGATGAAAGCTGTGAATCATCTCTATAGCAAAATAATTTGTTATCCTGTTTGAGGGAGTTCACAACTCTAAAGCTTATCCATAGATCCCAGGATAATAATCCCTACATGGAGAGTTCAGGTGTGGCAAAATAACATGTTACTAAACAATGAATGGGTCAACAATGAGATCAGGGAAGAAATCAAAGGATACCTTGAGACAAATGAAAATGAACACACAACAACCCAAATCCTATGGGACACAGCAAAAGCCGTACTAAGAGGGAACGACATAAGAATACTGGCCTACCTTAAGAAACAAGAAAACATTCAAATAAACAATCTAACTTTACACCTAAAGCTGTGGTCGGCAAACTTCGGCTCGCAAGCCACATGCGGCTTTTTGGCCCCTTGAGTGTAACTCTTCCTAAACCTTAGGAGTACCCTAATTAAGTTAATAGCAATGTACCTACCTATATAGTTTAAGTTTAACAAATTTGGCTCTCAAAAGAAATTTCAATCATTGTACTGTTGATATTTGACTCTGTTGACTAATGAGTTTGCCGACCACTGACCTAAAGAAACTAGAAAAAGAAGAACAAACAAAGCCCAAAGTGAGTAGAAGGAAAGAAATAATAAAGATTAAAGTGGAAATAAAGGACATAGGGACTAAAAAAAAAAACTAAAAAAACAATCAATGAAACCAAGAGTTGGTTCTTTGAAAAGATAAACAAAATTGACAAACCTTTAACCAGACTCAAAGAAAAAAAGAGAGAGGATCCAAATAAATAAAATCAAATAAAAGAGAAGTAAAAATTGACACCACAGAAATACAAAGGACTGTAAGAAAATGTGAACAACTATCTACACTAATAAAAGAGAAACATGGTAATTGACGTACGACTGCTACCCTTTTCATTGGCTAATCAGCGAGATATGCAAATTAACTGTCAGCCAAGATGGTGGCTGGCAGCCAGGCAGCTTGAAACTAACATGAGGCTTGCTTGCCTCAGTGATGGAGGATCGTTGGAGGAAACCAACATTCCCGCCTGCGGCTGCAGGCCTCTGAGCGAGCAGTTTAAGAAACATTGTAACAAATACTTCAGCCAGCAGATTCGCAACATTGTAAGCAAAGGCCAGAAACCTACTTTCAGCTGCGGAGGCCTAAGAGCTGGAGCCAAGCCTCAAGGTAAAGCTGGCCCAGAATAAAAAAGAAAAAAAGGAGCGGTTGGGAACTTCAGTCACTCCCAGCCTGAAAACAGCCCTCAGCCCCTCACCCAGACTGGCCAGACACCCCAGTGGGGACCCCCACCCTGATCCAGGAACCCTTCAGGGCAAACCAGCCAGCCCCACCCATGCACCAGGCCTCTACCCTATATAGTAAAAGGGTAATATGCCTCCCGGCACCGGGATCAGCGTGACAGGGGGCAGCGCCCAAACCCCCTGATCACCCTGTGGCTCTGTGACAGGGAGCGGGGCCCCAACCCCCTGAGCATCCCTGCTCTGTGGGTGATAGAGGGCGGTGCCCCAACCCCCTGATGGGCCCTGCTCTGTGCATGACAGGGGGTGGCGCTGCAACCTCCCCATCAACCCTGCCTTGAGTGTGACAGGGGACAGTGCCCCAACCCCCCAATTGGCCCTACCCTGAGCGTGACTGAGGGTGGCATCACAACCTCCCAATCTGCCCTGCTCTGTGCATGACGGGGCGGCGCCCCAACTCCCCAATTGGCCCTGCTCTGAGCCCGACCAGGGGCTGCACCTAGGGATTGGGCCTGCCCTCTGCCACACAGGAGCAGGCCTAAGCCAGCAGGTCGTTATCTCCCGAGGGGTCCCAGACTGCGAGAGGGCACAGGCCGGGCTGAGGGACACCCCCTCTCCCCCGAGTGCACAAATTTTTGTGCACCGGGCCTCTAGTCTGCTAATAAACTTGATAACCTAATCAAAATGGATAAAATCCTAGAAACATACACCCTTCCAAAACTGAATCAAGAAGAATCAGAAAATCTGAACAGACTAATTACAACAAATGATATTGAAGCAGTAATAAAAAAATTAAAAAAAAACACCTCACAGATAAAGATACTACAAAGAAAGAAAATCATAGGCCAGTATCCCTGATGAATGAATATAGATGCAAAAATCACTACAGCATGGAGTTTTCTCAGAAAATTAAAAATTGCTTTTACCTTATGATCTAGTAATTCCACTTCTGGGAATTTATCCGAAGAAATCCAGAACACTAATTTGAAAGAATATATGCACCCTTATGTTCATTGCAGCATTATTTACAATAGTTATAAAGCTATGGAAGCAACCCAATTTCCCATTAATAGATGAGTGGATAAAAAAGCTGTGGTACCTATATACAATGGAATACTACTCAGCCATAAAAAAAGTGAAATCTTACCATTAGCAATAGCATAGATGTACCTAGAGGATATTATCTCAGTGAAATGAGTCAGCCAGAGAAAGACAAATACCATGTGATTCCACTGATATGTGGAATCTACAGAACAAAGTAAACAAGCAAAACTGAAACAGACTCATAGACGCAGAAAGGGAACTGGTGGTTGCCAGAGGTGAGGGGGTTTGGAGGACTGGGTTTTCCAAAGATGGGAGGGAGATTTGGGATCGTGCTGAAAAAGGTGAAACAATTAAGAAGTACAAATTGGTAGTTACAGAATAGTCATAGGGATGTAAAGTACATTATAGGGAATTTGGTCAATAATAATGTAATAACTATGTATGGTGTCAGATGGGTATTAGATATTTTTGTGTGATCACTAAGTTACAGAATGTCTAATCATTGGGTTATACACCTGAAACTAATATGACATTGTATGTCAACTATAATTGTATGTCAGCTATAATTGGAAAAAAATTATTAAAAAAACAAAACATTATGCTGAGTAAAAGGAGTGTTACACAAGAAAAAATAGTAATTCAGGTGTGATTTAAAACATACACAGGATCACTTTATAGAAGCTTTAAGTATGAAGAAACAGCTTAGAAATGGGCAGAGGACTCACTCTTTTTAAAAATGTTTTGTAATCCTCACCTGAGGATATTTTTCCATTGATTTTTAGAGAGAGTGGAAGAGAGGGGGAGAGACAGAGAGAGAGAAATGTTGATATGAGAGAGACACATCAATTGGTTGCCTCCCACACAGGCCCTGCAGGGATCAAGCCTGCAACCAAGGTATGTGTCCTTGACTGGTACCAAACCCGGGACCCTTCAGTTAGAGGGCCAACGCTCTATCTACTGAGCCAAACCAGCCAGGGCAGGATTCACTTTTTAAAAAGAAATAATGCATTTCACACACACATAATTTTTTTAAAAAGAGCTTTTGCTTCTGAAGAATTGAGACTTTGGTAAAGCTGAAAAAGTTTATAACTGTAGATCAAGAGTTTATGAACCTGAGTGGTTGCCATCCCAGTGACTTCCAAAGCCAGCAATAGGAACATAGCTAGCAGTTTGGATAAACGAAGCAGGGTGAAAGTGCCCATCTCAGCCAAAATCTTTTCTTAGGGTCTCACAAAACAGACCTAAGTAGTTTGATTCTAAATGTTTGCCTCACATACTTACAAGGAAAAAATATCTTATATATGTAAAGACCACATTTTTCAAAGTGCTTTCACATAATTTCAAACCATGTTAAATGGTGTGGCAGTTCCTCAAAAAATTAAATATAGAATTACAATATGATCCTTTTATGAGTACATATCCAAAAGCGAAAGTAAGCAAACAGATAGTTGTATACTTATGTTCTTCATAGCGCATTATTTACAGCAACCAAAAGGTGGAAGCAATCTGGCAATCCGGGTGTCGTTGACAGATGAATGCATCCACAAAATATGGTACATACACACAGTGGATTATTATTCCATTAAAAAGGAAGAAAATTCTGACACCTGCTACAAATGGATGAATCTTGAAGACATTATACTAAATGAAATAAGCCATACACAAAAGGACAGATACTGTATGATGCCACTTACATGAGATATCTAGATGAGTAGTCAGGCTCATAGAGACAAGAAGTAGAATAGTGGTTGCCAGGAGCTAGGGGGAGGGAGAAATGGGGAGTTATTATTTAATGGGTACAAAGGTTTAGTTTGGGAAGATGTAAAAGTGCTAGAGATGAATGGTGATGATGGTTGCACAACAATGTGAATGTATTTAATGCCACTTAAAATGGTTAATACATTTAAAATGGTTAATATAAATTTTGTTATGTGTATTTTACCACAATAAAAAATATGTTCATGTCAGCTATTGTTCATAAGGATGATTATTGACATTTATATAGGACACAGATCTAATTTGTTAAATATACTGACATCAAAACTAGTCTTGAGATGAACTAATTTTTTTGGTCTAATTTTTTAATAATCCAAATAAAATGTGCTTGCAACATATAAACTTAATTTGCTTTCTTTTTTTGTGCCAACAGAAAAATCAAGAGGACCTAGGCCTATGGGAGGAGAAATTTGGAAAATTTGTGGATGTCAAACTTAATGGTAAAATTGAAACTGGTGTAGTGCTAAAACAGATATTTCCAAAATGGCTAAATATCTCTATCCAAAAGTTCCTGGAGCTTTGGCACCTAAACAAGTAACTTCTGCAAGATGAACAAAAATCTCAGATTTGAGTCCCCTATCCTAATATATAAAAACCCAGGGTCCGTAACGACTGACCAAAGGCTCTACCGAACACTGGAAGTCAGTCCTGCAGTCAGTGCTGGCTTGCCATGGCGCCCCAGCACTGACTGCGGAGGGAGCTGCTGATCAGCCCCGCCTCTCTGATCAGGCCCAGGGATAGGCCCGGAGATGCTAACTGGCATAGAAATCAACCAATCAGAACCAAATCTGGGTGAACTGTGAGGAGCCAATGGCTGACTAGGAGGTGGAGCTTTTGACACTGACTGGCATAGAAACCAACCAATCAGAACCAAATTGGCCGGCAGGGAAGGGCAGTTGGGGGCAAGATCAGGCCTGCATGGGAGGGCAGTTGGGGGCGAGATCAGGCTGGCAGGGGAGGGCAGTTAGGGGTGATCAGGCAGGTAGAGGCATTTGGGGGTGAGATCAGGCAAGCAGGGGAGAGCAGTTGGGGGTGAGAATAGGCCAGCAGGGGAGGAAAGTTAGGGGCAATCAGGCAGGCAGGCAGAGTCACTTAGGGGCAATCAGACAGGCAGGCAGGTGAGTGGTTAGGAGCCAGCAGTCCCAGATTGTGAGAGGGATGTTCGATTGGAGAGAGTGCAGGCTGGGCTGAGGGAATTCCTCCTCAGTGCACAAATTTCGTGCACCAGGCCACTCATTCTTCCATAATGCATTGCAACAAAGAAATAATGATTATATGCCTTTTGTGGAGGGTATAAAAGAACTACAGGCCTCATAGAGCTTATGGTCTCATGGAGTGCCCTAGATCAGCACACTATTTGCACTATCCAGTATATCACATGGCTGCAAATTCCACATTCTGTTTTTATGAGAGCCAAGTGATGACAAAACAATCTCTAGAGCTCATCAGCTCCAACATTCCAAGCCAGTGGTTCTCAACCATTGCCAGGCTTCCCCATCATGCACATGAGCATCACATGCCCATCTGTGACATTTCTCCCTAGGTTTAGTGATGGGAGAGTGTGTGTGTGTGTGTGTGTGTGTAGTTTGTCTCTTTGGGAGATACCTTTAAGATATTTGGGACTTATGTAGCCAGAAAAAATACTTTCTTCCTCCTCCCTGCCCTGTTGAATGGCAGACTCTCCCTAATTCCTTGAGAATACCTGTTCTAGCATCTATATCTATAGCCTAGTACAGTGATGGTGAACCTATGACACGCGTGTCAGAAGTGACATGCAAACTCTTTTTTTGGTTGATTTTTCTTTGTTAAATGGCATTTAAATATATAAAATAAATATCAAAAATATAAATCTTGGAGAACCAAGATAGCAGCGTAAGGTACAGACCTCTGCGTGCTGCCTCCCACAACAACATCGAGACTACCACTTATAAAAGAAACAGTTGTCATTCAGAACCATGGGAAAGCTTCCCAGTGGAAGCTCTACAACTGGAAGGAAAGAAAGAAGAGCATTGAGACTGAATAGGTTGTGCAGAGGCTCCAAGAACGAAGGTACGGAATCGCACACCAGGCTGGCTGCAACTGAATGCACGGTTTTTTTCAACCAGAAGGGGATGTGGACTCTCAAATCCACTGAGCGTGTTTGGGGTGGGATTCTGAGGACCCAGACCCCTATGGGGAGAAGCGGGATGGCCTTGCAACAACCCGGAGAGTGAGAGTGGCTGTCTCGCAGAACTGCTCCCGGCACTCGGGTATGCGAGTCGCTGAGTTGTGGAGAGGCGAATAGACATGGAGATGCCATTGCCTTGGCCCTGCCCTGGTGATTCCCGGGGACCCCGCCCTACTCAAATTACATCCCCAACCAAGCTGTGCTAGTGGCACAAAGAGAACCACCGGCGCTTTTGTAGCCCAGCCCAGCAGAATGCAGATTTCAACTCCTTGCATACATAAGGGACACAATAAAGAAGCAGAATCAGGTTTGGAAGAAGCCGGAGCCTGACACAGCTGGGACGGCGACATGGAACCGCTGTACCAGCAAACGCACAGGCAGGCCCACCAGATCCACTCTCACATGGGACACTAGGAGATGGCAGACAGGCAGTCTGTGCACTTGGTAGAAAACAAAATCCAAGCAAGCATACCAGATATTCAGCCACCAGGAACACCTGGAGATTTTGTCCAGCAAGGAGCCGCCCAACAAAGGACAGAATGCCAAACTTCGTGTTGCTGAGATGGCCTCCGTGAGGCCAAGTCAGCCCCCGTGGGGCCGAGGCGGCCCCCGAGAGGCTGGGACGGCCCCAGTGAGGCTAAGGCAGCCCCGGCGAGGCTGGGATGGCCCCGGTGGGGGTGGGACGGCCCCGGTGGGCTTGAGATGCCCCGGTGAGTTTGAAACAGCCCTGGTGAGGCTGAAATGGGCCCGATGAGGCTCAAACGGGCCCGGTGAGGCAGAGATGGCCCCAGTGAGGTTGAGACAGCCCCATAAAAAAATAAAAGGAAATAATTATCCTAAAATATATATATATATATCTTGAGAAAAACCTAAGATGGCGGCATAGGTAAACACCGGAAATTGCTGCCTCCCACAACAACTTCAAAAATACAACTAAAAGACAAAACGGACATCATTCAGAACTACAGGAAGGCTGGCTGAGTGGAAATTCTACAACTAGAAGGAAAGAGAAAAGCACACTGAGACTCAGAGGAGGTGCGGAAGTAAAGTGCAGAGGTATGGAGGTGTGCGCAGCAAGGGCTGGCAACTGAGGACGCAGCTGTCTTTTTGATTGGGAGGGAGTCACAAGCCCCTGACTGCTCTGAACTCCAGTTCCAGGAAGTCTCTGGGGACCCAGGCTCATATTGGGGAGAAACTGGACTGTCTGGCAGCGCGCAGAACTCGGAACTCGAGGGCGGCTTTCTCTCAGAGGTGCTTGCAGCAATTACCCTGGGACACTGAGACGTGGGGCCTCTTAGGGCAGGGCTGAGGATCAGCCATAGCTGTTTGCTCCACCCTGTTGATTCCCTGAGATCCTGCCCCACCCAAGCTGCGGCAGAGGCTTTTGCATATGAATGCCCTGGCCCTTTGCCACCTGAAAATTACCTAACAAACTGCGGCTGGGCCAGACAGACCCAGAACTTCCAAGAGAAGGCCCAAGGCCCCACAGCAGCTTGCATTGCTTCACAGCTGGGCCTCATTTGGGCACCTCCAAATCCCAAACAAGGAAGAGGAATCTGCAGATCTCTTCATAGCTCCTGCTGGGTAGCCTCAGGCAGAGGCTAAATTAACACCTCCTTAGATCCAAGAGCCAGTGTACCCAGTGGTCAGAGTGGGACCATCCAGATTACAATTCCTCAGATCCATAAGGGACACACTCGGGGGCAGACTCATTGAGTACCAAATCCCTACTGAAGCAAGTCTTGCCCCATAAGGGTGTCTTCAGCACAGTTCTCCTCCCACAGTAGGCACAGCTGATTCTCACAGCCAATTCGCCTGGAGATCAATTCCTCCCAGTGATACCTACAACAATCAAGGCTTAACTACAACAAGACTGTGCACAAAGCCCACAAAGTGGTGCACCAAGAATGTCTACATTAGGTAATTGGGGAGGCTGAGCTACTGGGCCCTATAGGACACCTAGCACACAAAGCCACTCTATCAACACAGGGAAGCATAAAAAATGCAGAGACAAAGAAACAGGTCACACATGACAGAAATGGAGGAAAGCAAACTACTGGATATAGAGTTCAAAATCACGGTTATAAGGTTTTTCAAGAATTTTCTAGAAACCACCAATAAATTTAGTGAGACCCTGGAGGATATGAAAAAAAAATCAACTAGAAATTAAGCATACACTGACTGAAATAAAGAATAATATACAGAGATCCAACAGCAGAAAAGAGGATCCCAAGAATCAAGTCAAAGATTTGAAATACAAAGAATCAAAAAATACCCAACCAGAAAAGCAAAAAGAAAAAAGAATCCAAAAATATGAAGATAGTGTAAGGAGCCTCTGGAACAACTTCAAGCGTACCAACATCCGAATTATAGGGGTGCCAGAAGAAGAGAGAGAGAAAGATATTGAAAACCTATTTGAAGAAATAATGACAGAAAACTTCCCCTACCTGGTGAAAGAAATAGACTTACAAGCCCAGGATGCACAGAGAACCCCAAACAAAAGGAATCCAAAGAGGACCACACCAAGACACATCATAATTAAAATGCCAAGGACAAAAGACAAAGAGAGAATCTTAAAAGCAGCAAGAGAAAAACAGTCAGTTACCTACAAGGGAATACCCATATGACTGTCAGCTGATTTCTTAACAGAAACTATGCAGGCCAGAAGGGATTGGCAAGAAATATTCAAAGTGATGAATAGTAAGAACCTACAACCAAGATTACTTTATCCAGCAAAGCTATCATTCAGAATTGAAGATCAGATAAAGAACTTCACAGATAAGAAAAAGCTAAAGGAGTTCATCACCACCAAACCAGTATTATATGAAATGCTGCAAGGTATTTAAGAAGAGGAAGAAGAAAAAGGTAAAGATAAAAATTATGAACAGCAAATACATATCTATCAATAAGTGAATCTAAAAATCAAGTGAATAAAAAATCTGATGGACAAAGTAAACTGGTGAATATAATAGAACCAGGGGCATAGAAAGGGAGTGGACTGACAACTCTTGGGGGGAAAGGGGTGTGAGGGTGCAGGAAGAGACTGGACAAAAATCATACAACTATGGATGAGGACAGTGGGAGGGGTAAGGGCAGAGGGTGGGGTGGGAACTGGGTGGAGGAGAGCTGGGCGGGGGGAAAAAGAGGAACAACTGTAATAATCTGAACAATAAGGATGGCCGCATAGGTTAAAGCCGGAGATTGCTGCCTTGAACAACCAAATCAAAACACACCTAAAAGACGGAACAGACATCATCCAGAACCACAGGGAGGCTGGCTGAGTGGAAATTCTACGACTAGGAGGAAAGAGAATATCATACCCAGATTCAGAGAAGGCGCAGTGCCGAAGTGAAATACTCAGGTACGGAGTGCGCGTGGAGCTGGCTGGCGGCGGAGGGCGCAGTTGGTGCTTTCAATCGGGAGGGAGTCTCAGATTCTGAGCTCCACATCTGGGCGAGTTTCTAGGGACCCAGACTCAAACGGGAGAAGCGGGACTGTCTGGCTTCAGTCGGAACTCGAAGGCAGCTTTCTCTCCGAGGTTTGCAGCGGTTGCTGGGACTCTGTGAGGCAGAGCCCCTAGGGATGGAACTGAGAGCCGCCATAACTGCTCTCTCCGGCCTACCCTGTTGATCCCGAGCCCGAGCGACCCACCCACCCCGCCCAAGCCCTGGGCACAGCCATTTGCCAGATAGCCTCAGGCAAAGGCTAGATTAGCACCTCCCTAGAGGATAGAAGTTTTCCCACTGCAGACAAAGCTGATTCTCACAGCCAGCTGGCCTGGAGGTCAAATCCCCCTAGTATTAACTACAACAATCAAGGCTTAACTACAGGAGGACTGCACACAAAGACCACTAGGGGTGCACCAAGAAAGCATAAAAAATGCAGAGACAAAGAAACAGGACAAAACTGTCAATGGAGGATATTCAGTTCAGAACCACACTTTTAAGGTCTCTCAAGAACTGTCTAGAAGCCGCTGATAAACTTAATGAGATCCTCAACAAATCTAATGAGACCCTGGTTTTATCTAATGGTTATGATAAAGAACCAACTAGAAATTAAACATACACGGACTGAAATAACGAATATTATACAGACTCCCAACAGCAGACCAGAGGACCACAAGAATCAAGGCAAAGATTTGAAATGCGAAGAAGCTGAACAATAAATATTTAATTTATATATATATATAAATCTTTGTTTTACTATGGTTGCAAATATCAAAAAATTTCTATATGTGACACGGCACCAGAGTCAAGTTAAGGTTTTTCAAAATGCTGACACGCCGAGCTCAAAAGTTTCGCCATCACTGGCTTAGTATATGATCAGGGCTGACAACTTGTCCAAAATTTATAAGCAAGGGGCGGGGGGCATCATAATCTTTTTTGCCTTTTCTATAGAACCCTCATTCCATACACTCCTCCAAATAAGGATCATTTGAGGTCAAATATTTTAACCTACAAATGAATTTAAGGTGATGTTATCTTTCCTAATTATTTGCATTTTCCCATATCTCTAAAATAATTGTTAACAAAAAGACTTTGCCCTTGGTTAAAGGAAATTTACGTGTTTACAATCACAGGGTATTCTGAGGAGCTAGGAAAGATCCTCCTAGTGCCCTTGACATTATAGTCCCTGAACACAGTGAGAAAAGTAATCAGGCAGGAGACACCCACTCTTTCATCTAGCGAAGATTAAAATTGCTCAGTATCCTTTGGTTTCCAAAGCAAAGGAGTACCTAATATATTTTAGAAAAGTTTAGATTAAAAAGAAAGTTAAAACTTTGTAGCCATATGTTACCAATAAAAAGATTTAGTATAAATGAGGACACGGAGAGATTTAGCACACAGCTAAGTGAACATAAGTGATGAGTGACCAGAACTTTGCCTTTTGCATTTTTGTATCCTCACAACACCTGAATACAGAAGTCAGCACACGTGGTTTACTGATAGATCAGGGAAAGCTCCCATCTCTAGATCCCTAGTTTAGTCATCTTGCTACACTCACAGTTAACTGATTGCCCTAATGAGAAGCAAAACTCAGTCAATATCCTGGTCCCCACAGGTCCCGCCTCCGTTGGTTTGGATTTCTCCTTGCATGGATTTGAGCATCTCTATGGGATCCCACAACATGCAGAATCACACCAACTTAAAAATACTGGGTAAAGTGAAAACAAGAATTATTATGGGAAAAGCATTGCTTATCGATCTTGAAGAATCTCCCTTGAAGTACCCTAGCTGGTTTTGTTGAGTGAATAGAGCATCAGCCTGCAGATTGAAGGGTTCCGAGTTCAATTCCAGTCAAGGGCACATGCCCAGATTGCGGGCTCAATCCCCAGTAGGGGGCATGCAGGAGGCAGCTGGTTAATGATTCTCATCGATGTTTCTATCTCTCTCTCCTTCTCCTTCCCTCTCTGAAATTAATAAAAATAAAATTTTTTTTAAAAAGAATCTTCCACTCAGAACAGTAGTTCTCAATTTTTTTTGGGGGGGGGGGAGGTGCGCAAAAAATCACATAATTCTAAAAACTGTAATGCTGAACCTAAAAGTATAAAGAAAGTAAATATATGGAGTTGCTGTGGTTGAAATAGGGGTTGGGAGGAATTTTCATCACATCCCCTCCTGGGTTTTGCCCTTACCTCTCAAGGCCTTACTGTGGAACCCTGAGAGAATGCACTGTGAAAAACACTGACCTAGAAAAAACACTTTTACTAAGAAAGGACAGTGAGCCAGAGAATGGGAAAGTGTAGCATTTCATATCACCTTTGATTTTCTCAGGGAGGTCATTTCAAACTAGTACTACTGGCCAATAAATGCCAGAGGCAGATGACTAACTGGAAGTAAAACTAAAGAGACAGAGTCTGATCAGGTTTGCCAGGTTCAGATGCTGTTTATGTGACAGGGCCGCATAGTGACAGGTGCATCAGAAACCGTGCTGCTCTAACATCAACCTGAGCTGTGCTCCCCACCCCAATTCAGGCCATGAATTTTTCCCTACTCAGCACTGGATCCGCATGTTAAGACATTATCATTTTGTTTAAGTGGCAGAGAAATACAAAATTTGTCAAAAATATCTATTCTGTGCTTGCTATTGTAGAGGATTCACAGGAAACAGTCCTAAACTCACAAGAGATATTTAGCAAAGATGTCTTAAATAGGAGATTATGTATACCAATTGTCAATTGAGGGATGCAAAGGAATCAAAGGAGGAGGACCATATTCACCCAGGTTGGATCAGAAACCTTTAGGGAAGTGGTAAAGTTGAACCTGAAAGATGCATAGGACCCAAGTGCAGGGGAGAATGGAGCCATCTTATTAATAATACATCTGTGATGGTAATTGATAATCCTTCTTGTGTGTTTCAGTGGTGAGGATGCTTACCGTCTTTATAACCTGGATGTCTATGGATATGAAATACATAACAAAATGGGCATTTATGGTTCAGTGCCTTATCTCTTGGCCCACAAACTGGGTAGGACTTTAGGCATTTTTTGGCTGAATTCTTCTGAAACACTAGTGGAGATCAATACAGAGCCTGCAGTAAAGGTAAGCTATGGACCATGTCTGTATGTCCCACTTACAGAAGAAACAAAACTAGTAAAGTGTAGCCATAGCTCTGGGTTTTATAGTGGCAATTCTCTGCCACCAGTCATTGCAGTATAATCAGTGAAAGTTTATAGTATATATGAAAGGAACAGATTGTTACTCCCATATGGATGAACATTGTAGGTTAGAGGGAAATATTTCAAACCTTCATTCCATTTCTTTTCCAGATGGGCCCAGTTGATGCTAAACAAAAGAGCAAATCTCGAACTGATGTGCATTGGATGTCAGAGAGTGGAATCATTGATGTTTTTCTGCTGACAGGGCCTACACCTTTTGATGTCTTCAAGCAGTACTCATCTCTTACAGGTACCTGCATGTAGAAGAGCCCATTTCTTGTTCCATTATATTTTCTCCATCTCCTGTATCATTGCTATAAGTTGATATTTATTGTACACTGAATAGAATTCATAAACAACTTGCCCAAGTTTTTTAAGAAGCAAGCATTTCTCTTCCCACCCTCATTCTATTCAGCTTGGCTAAACATTGCACTGCAGCTAGAACTCTCCATTCTCTCATCCTTAATACTTGCTATCTGCCTCTTTGGAGCCTTTAACCCCTGGGCTTTCTCTACCTTCATCTCAGATTATCAGTATATCAACCTTTTCTATGTTCTCTTTTTTATTAAAATATACCACTGACTTTAGCTCTAAAGCATTTTATCTTTAAAGGACATACTCATTTCTGCACCTCAATTGGTGCAGAAAAAGCATTTGACAAAATTCAACACTATTTCATGAGAAAAGCACTCAGAAGACCCCAATAGAAGGAAACTTTCTCAACATGATAAAAGACATTTATGAAAAATCCACAGCTAACATCATACTCAGTGGTGAAAAGCTACAAGCTTGCCCCTAAAATCAGAAACAAAATAAGGATGCTCATTTTCACCACTGCTATTGAACAATGTGCTGGAAGTTCTGGCCAGAGCAATTACACTAGAAAAATAAATAAAAGGCATTCAAATTGTAAAGGAAGACGTAAAATTCTCTTTTTCCAGATAATGTGATCCTATATGTTAAAAAATCACAAAGAATCCACACAAAAACTACTAAATCTAATAAGCAGGTTGACCAAAGTTGCAGTGTACATGATCAACATACAAAATCAGTTGTATGTGTTTTTTTAAATATATTTTATTTATTTCAGTGAGGAAAGGAGAGGGAGAGAGACAGAGAAACATCAATGATGAGAGAGAATCATTGATTAGCTGCCTCCAGCACATCCCCTACTGGGAATCAAACCACGACTTCCTGGTTCATAGGTCGACACTCAACCATTGAGCCATGCTGAGTGGGCAAAATCAGTTGTGTTTTTACACACCAGCATTGAACAACTTAAAAAAGAAATTGAGAAAACAATTTCATTTACAATAACATTCAAAAGAATAAAATCACTTGGGAATAAATTTAATCAGAGAAATAAAAAAACTTGTACACTAAGAAATATAAAATATTCCTTAAAAGAAATTAAAGAAAGTCTAAATAAATGGAAATATATCCCATGTTCATGAATTAGAAGACTTAACATCATTAAGATGGCAATAGTACTGAAAGCAATCTGTAGATTCACTGCAATCCCTACCAAAATTCCAACAGCCATTTTTGAAGAAATGGAAAAGCTGATCTTCAAAGTCATATAGAATTGCAAAGAGCCCTGAATAGCCAAACAATCCTGAAAAAAAAAAAAGTTGGAGAACTCATACTTCCCGATTTCAAAAATGACTATAAGGTTAAAATAATCCAAATAGTATGTTACTGGAATATGGATAAGACATTTAGATCAGTGGAGTAGAATTAGGCTAGAAATAAACCCATACATCTCTGGCCAAGTGATTTTCAACACAGGTTCAAGACCATTCAATGTGGGAATAAATAGTCTCTTAAACACATGGTTCTGGGACAGTTAGATATTCACATGCAAAAGAATGAAGTTGGGTCCTAACCAGTTTGGCTCAGTGGATAGAGCATCGACCTGCAGACTCAAGGGTCCCAGATTCAATTTTGGTCAAGGGCATGTACCTTGGTTGCAGGCACATACCCAGTAGGGAGTGTGCAGGAGGCAGCTGATCGATGTTTCTCTCTCATCGATGTTTCTAACTCTCTATCTCTCTTCCTTCTTCTCTGTAAAAATCAATAAAATATATTTTTTTAAAAAGAATGAAGTTGGAACCCTACCTCACACTATACACAAAAAAGTAACTCAAAACAGACAGAAAAATGTCAGAGCTAACACCATAAAATTCTTAGAAGAAAATGGATAAATCGCCCGGCCAGCGTTGCTCAGTGGTTGAACATCAGCTATGAACCAGGAAGTCATGGTTGGATTCACAGTCGGGGCACATATCTGGGTTGCGGGCTTGATCCCCATTGTAGAGCAGGAGTCAGCTAATCAATGATTCTCTCTCATAATTGATGTTTCTATCTCGCTCTCCCTCTTTCTCTTTAAAATCAATAAAAAACAATATTTTTTTAAAAAGAAAATGGGTAACTCTTCATGACCTTGGATTTGGCAACAGATTCTTAGATATGACAACAAAATCATGAGCAAAAAAAGAAAAAAAGAGATAAGTTGGACTTCATTAAAATTTTGAAGTGAAAAGGCAACCTATAGAATGAGAGAAAATGTTTGCAAATCATATATTTGATATTGAAAAGAAAACTGTTACCTACAAAGGAGTTCCCATAAGGCGGACACCTGATTTCTCATCAGAAACTCTACAAGCCAGAAGGGAATGGCATGAAGTTCTCAAGGTAATGGAAAGCAAGGATCTGAGACCAAGATTACTATATTCAGCAAGGCTATCATTCAAAATAGATGGTTAAAGAGCTTCCCGGAAAGGCTAAAGGAGTTGATCACCACCAAGCCAGCATTACAAGAATTGCTAAAGGGATTGCTGTAAAGGATTGCTGAGGAGAAGAAACAAAGAGAGAAACCTAGTCGTACAGAATTAAAATGGCTATAAAGAAGTACCTCTCGCCGAAACCGGTTTGGCTCAGTGGGTAGCGCGTCAGCCTGCGGACTGAAGGGTCCCAGGTTCGATTCCGGTCAAGGGCATGTACCTGGGTTGCGGGCACATCCCCAGTGGGAGATGTGCAGGAGGCAGCTGACCGATGTTTCTCTCTCATCGATGTTTCTAACTTTCTATCTCTCTCCCTTCCTCTCTGTGAAAAATCAATAAAATATATTTAAAAAAAAAAAAAAAAAAGAAGTACCTCTCAATGATAACCCTAAATGTAAATGGTTAAATGCTCCAGTCAAAAGGTGTAGTGTAGCTGAATGGATACAAAAACATGACCCGACTATATGCTGTCTACAAGAGAAAACAAAGACACACACAGGATGAAAGTGAAGGGATGGATAAATTTTTCCATGCAAATGGAAAAGGAAAAAAAAGCTGGAGTAGCAATGCTCATATCCAACAAAATAAACTTTAAAAGCATCCTGCTAAGCGAAATAACCCAGTTGGAGAAAGATAAATATCATATAATCTCACTCATTTGTGAAATATAATGAACAACATAAACTGATGAACAAAAATAAAGCCAGAGGGGGAAAAATATACTAGAATATAATAGAAGTATTCCTGTTATTTGCAGCTTTTTAATATTTCCTACAACTTTTATGATATCATATTATGTTAGTACAGTTTGGGTGATATTATTATACTTAAAATCCTTTTATTCTTGAAATATTAATGTTTATTGCATGTAATATTATTATATGTAAGATAATTTTTCTTGAATAATTGGCGTTTATTGCATGTAACATTATATTTAAAATCATTTTTCTTGAGCTATTAATGTTTTTTTAAAATATATTTTATTGATTTTTTACAGAGAGAAAGGGAGAGAGATAGTCAGAAACATCAATGAGAGAGAAACATCGATCAGCTGCATCCTGCATACCCTCCCCCCCCTCCCCCAGGGACGTGCCCGCAACAAAGGTACATGCCCTTGACTGGAATTGAACCTGGAACCCTTGAGTCTGCAGGCTGACGCTCTATCCACTGAGCCAAACCGGTTAGGGTGAGCTATTAATGTTTATTACATGTAACATTACTATATTTAAGATAGTTTTTCTTAAAATATTAAGGTTTTGCCCTAACTGGTTTGGCTTAGTGGATAGAGCATCGGCCTACAGACTGAAGGGTCCCAGGTTCGATTCCGGTAAAGGGCATGTACCTTGGTTGCGGGCACATCCCCAATGGGGGGTGTACAGGAGGCAGCTGATCAATGTCTCTCTCTTATTGATGTTTCTAGCTCTCTATCCCTCTCCCTTCCTCTCTGTAAAAAATCAATAAAAATATATTTTAAAAAAATATTAAGGTTTATTGCATGTAACATTATTATATTTAAAATCATTTTTCTTGAAATTAAAAAAAGATGAATGGATAAACAAAATGTAATCCTATATAATAGAGGAATATGCAAATTGTCCAGGACGCCATAATGTCATGACCTCTCAGCAGGAGGCATGCATAGCAGGAGCCGGTGGTGGGGACTGCCATCACTAGTAGGGCCTCCGTGCTGCCTGGCCCAGGGGCGGCCCCTGGCAGAGGCGGCCCCCGGTGGAAGCGTGTGCAGGCCTGCCCAGCGCTGACGTGACGCTGCTTACGTGCGTCCCTGACCTGGGACATGGCGCTGCCTGCGTGTGTCCCCACCCAGTGCTGAGGTGAAGCTGCCTGCCTGTGTCCCGGCCAGGGACGTGATGCTGCCTGTGTACATCCCCGCCCAGTTTATTAATAAATTTATATATTATTTTCATATACATTTTACTAATTTTCTTTTATCTCTGACACTTCTATTATAGAGAAAGGGCAAATAGTAATATTAAAATATTTCCTCTAATTAATTCCCTTTTAATGTGCACGAATTTCATGCACCAGGCCACTAGTATATACATAAAATGGAATATTAGTCAGCCATAATAAGGAATGAAGTTCTGATACTTGCAACATGGATGAACCTTGAAAAAATTATGCAAAATGAAATAAGCCAGACACAAAAGGACAAATATTATATGATTCCACTTATAAGAAGTACCTACAATAGGCAAGTTTATAGAGAAAGAAAGTAAATTAGCAGTTACCAAGGGCTGGAGGATGAAAGAGGTCAGTGATGGCGAACCTTTTGAGCTCAGCGTGTCAGCATTTTGAAAACCCTAACTTAACTCTGGTGCCATGTCACATACAGAACTTTTTTGATATTTGCAACCATAGTAAAACAAAGACTTATATTTTTGATATTTATTTTATATATTTAAATGCCATTTAACAAAGAAAAATCAACCAAAAAAATGTGTTCGCGTGTCACCTCTGACACACGTGTCATAGGTTCGCCATCACTGAAATAGGTAATGGAAAGTTGTTGCTTAATGGCTGCAGAGTTTCTGTAACAATTTGACTGAAGAGGCAGGCATGTAAACGAACTGCTGTGCTCTGAGATATAAGTGCTATGTTAAATGCATCAGCCTAGTGCTATGGAAATAAGAAGGGAACAAATTCTGCTATGACCATAGGGGTGCATGCATTCTTTCTGGTGTTTTGGGTTTCTTAGGATGTATTCCTAGAAGTGGGAGTCTAACTACCAAGCTGAGTGCTTGGATCCTGTTGGCGTTTAGAAAATGTTTTAACAAATACAGAATTATTGTGGTGGTAGTCGGCTCAGTTGTTATTGTCTTCTTTTAGGCACACAAGCCATGCCCCCTCTCTTCTCCTTGGGGTACCACCAGTGCCGCTGGAACTATGAAGATGAGCAGGATGTAAAAGCAGTGGATGCAGGATTTGACAAACATGACATACCTTATGATGTCATGTGGTTGGACATAGAGCACACCGAGGGCAAAAGGTACTTCACCTGGGACAAGAAAAGATTCCCCAACCCCAAAAGGATGCAGGAGCTGCTCCGAAACAAAAAACGCAAGGTAAAATGAACCAACATTTCTGAACCTTTTAGTTACAAGCACATTTTAAAACCTGACTTGATACATAAGTGGAGAACTATCTGATTTTTAAAACGGCCATGAAAATAGTACCTTCAAATGCATTTTGAAACTGTGATAACAGAAAAGTAATGGTGAAAAGGTGGCAACACCATCCATATCTGCGTTAGTTGTCTAGGTCTCTATAAGGATGAAGGGGCCTAGCATTCAGGCCAGTTGTTATGGCCACCCGTGTAGTAGTGTGATGGATCCCCCTACCCATGCGAAATTTGGTTCTGATGTCGAGATTGATGACATCACACAGGTACCAAGATTAATTAGCCAAAGAACATATATTGATAACCCATAGACACAGATAACAGTATGTTGATGGCCAGAGGGAAAGGGGCAGGGGCTGGGTGGAGGTGGGCAAAGGAAGAAGGTCAGGTAATGGGGATATCTGTAATAGTGTCAACAAATAAAAATAAAGTTTAAAAAATAGTAAGTAATTTAGAAATATTAGTCACACAGTAAGGCATTCTGGGGGGAGTAAGGCTGGCTCCCAAGATCATTTGAAATGGTCCTGAGAGAGCTGGGAAGGAGACCAGCTCAGCTTTTACCATGATTAGAGGCTTAGACTGGGGTGAAGATCCCTGTGCACGTGCCAGGGCTTGTGTAGCTTGAACTTTCTGCTGGCACCAAAGCAGGGAGCATCAGGACTTTCTTTGTCGGCAGGCACAGGTGTAGGAAGAAAGGTCAGGGGGAGTGGTGGGCTTGAAAGCTCTTAACAGTCCATGAAAAACAGAGTTGATTTTTTTATTACTCCATTTTTCCTGCATGCCTCCCTGATGGATTCCTCCTGTCAATCTGGCCAAGGAAAGAACTAAAACAGAAAATGGGGAAGGAAAAGGACACTGGAAAGTATATAATGCAAGGGTAGTGGTGGCAATAGCACTGAAAAATTAAACTTCAGTATGTATAATAGATTTAAATAGATATGAGGAAGGATGATTAGAAGGTTGTTCTAGTTAAATAAAATGGTTTTGAGGTTCGAGACGAGGTGTAAAGAATGGGTGTTAGAGCCCTAGCTGGTTTGCCTCAGTGGATAGAGCATCGGCCTGTGGACCAAAGGGTCCTGGGTTTGATTCTGGTCGAGGGCACATACCTTGGTTGCAGACTCCTCCCCGGCCCGGGCCCAGGTCGGGGCGCATGAGGAGGTAACCAATCGATGTGTTTCTCTCACATCGATGTTTCTGTCTTTCTCTCTCTCTTCCACTCTAAAAATCAATGGAAAATATCCTCAGGTGAGAACTAACAAAAAAAAAAAAACCCACAAGCAAACAACCAAACAAAAGAATGGTGTTAGAAAGGCAAGGAGAGGTGGTAGGGACACAGCTGTGATCACAGCTTTTCTCAGACTTACTTCCTCAATATGCCTATACCTTTGGGTTTTTAACATGCTGTTCTCCTATTTTCTTTAATGTTTGCTTTTGTCGGTGTTATGTTAGCTTCTACATGTCTAGGAAGCAGAGACCTTGCTTATTTACTCTTTTATATAGAGCACCCAGCACCGCAGACAGATAGAAGCTCAATGCTATTTTTAAAAAATTTATTGGTTAAGCAGCAATAACTATAAAAGAGCAATGGCCTGTTTTGACATCAATCTATATTTCTGTAAGCACATAGAATACTTCACTGCTAGTAGTAGTTGTTTCTGAGTAAAATTTGAACCCAAGAACTATGATGAAAACATATAAATGAATATATGGCTCATGTGAAACAAACCTTTATGTCCTCCTGATAGCTTGTGGTCATCAGTGACCCGCATATCAAGATTGATCCTGACTACTCAGTGTACGCTATGGCCAAAGAACAGGGCTACTTTGTGAGGAATCATGAAGGAGGAGACTTTGAAGGGATATGTTGGCCAGGTGAGATACTACTTTATACACCTATTTACCTTGTTTCGTCCCAACTAATGAAGGTTTCATAGCCACTGTTCTTATTCCTTGTAGATATCTTTTGCTACATTTTAAGCTCCTTTAAGAAATGGTATTACCTTCTTTTATATCTTTCATAATACTGATACAGTGTACATTGTATGCATTTATCAGTCAATGGGTGAATAAAAAATAAGCAAACCTCTAGCATGCTATTTCTCTAAGCAAATAAAAATGAAAAACCAAGGAATGAGAAAAGGAGACAAAGAGAAAGAAAGAAAAAGGTCCACCTGGCTGGTATGGCTCATTGGTTGAGCATAGAACTATGAACCAGGAGGTCATGGTTCGATTCCCAGTCAGGACACATGCCTGGGTTTCAGGCTTGATCCCCAACAGGGGGCATGCAGGAAGCTGCCCAGCAATGATTCTCTCTCATCATTGATGTTTCTATCTCTCCCTCTCCCTCTTCCTCTCTGAAATCAATAAAAAATACATTTTTTAAAAGAAAAAGGGCCCTGCAGTCTCTCCCCCTGCCATTCGTCTTTGCCCTGTTAGCCCAACCTTTTGACTTCCAGACTTTTGTGAGTGACCTCAGCTGCCTCTGGCAACTCTGGAAAATTCCTTTCAGAAATTATTAGTTTAAAGCCTTGGTAGAGGCTCCTTGAGCAAATCACTACTCTATCACAGCATAGCACTCTATCAGAACTCCTTGCACAGTAGAGAAAACCCAGGAATTTCCCCCTTTTATCAGTGATGAACACTTCTCTGTTCTTTTTAAGGACAGGCGGGTCACTACAGACTACTTGCCATCCTTTGGGCTATTTCAGTGAAGAGCAGGCTCCACCTTGATACTTGTTCATCGGCATGCCCCTGGGTTGAAAGGTCTAGTAGATTGTCACTGGAGTCCAACATTACCTTCATTCGCTTCTCGCCAGACCATGCCTCTGTATCAGCTGACTTTTATGTTTGATGCCCATTGACTACCAAGCTTTCACATCTGATAGTCCTCCTTACAACACATCTTACCATGAGGACCACTGTTCCTAACAGGCTGTCTTCTCTTGTAACTCTACAGGTCTCTCCTCTTACCTGGATTTCACCAACCCCAAGGTCAGAGAGTGGTATTCAGGTCTTTTTGCTTTTTCTGTTTATCAGGTAAGTTTTTATTCATTTGCTCTTTCCTAGATACTTGAAATGATGAAAGAATGAAAAGAAGTGATTGAATAAAATTATACTGCTTCATTGAGTAGCCCCTAATAAATAATGCTTGTATGAAAAGGGAAGGGTGGAATCACATTACAGACTTTGGTGGTGCTGAGAGAGATGCCATGTGTATTATTAAATGTAAAAAGCTATGATTTTTACCTCTAGTACAATATATCAAAGTACTTAATTATATAGATGTATTACATTTTCAAATTACTATATACTTTTTTATATAAAATAGCATTTTATAACTATTATTTAAAGGTGATGATATATGTGGAAATATCTTGCAAAGTATGTCATTAAAAGTAAGTTATAATAATAAATTGATTCCTAAATCTTATAAAATCCACTGAGAAAAAAGGAGAGGCCACATCTAGAGAACTGTTTTCAACCAATTGTGATGATGATAATGATGTCTAATATAAATTTGAGTATTTTCTATGTGCCAAGCAGTGTGCTAAACACTTTCTGTGCATATGCCATTTTTATCTTCACAATAACCCTCTGAAGTTAGAACTATAACTCTATTCCCACAGATGAGGAAATTGAGACATAAACAAATTTAAAAACCTGCTAAGTTCACCCATCTAGTAAGTGGCAGGCCCAAGATTTGAACTCAGTTCTGTTTGTTCCAAACCCAGCTCTTAACCACTCAATGCTAGTTTCTGAGCATCATGTATTAGGACACAGAAAATAACTAAGAGCAGTATGAACAACACTTGAGCCACATGCTCATTCATTTCCCTGTTGTCTACAGCTTTCACATTACCAAAGCAGAGTTGAGTTACTGAAAAAGAGATCTCATGGCCCACAAAGTTAAAAAACTGGCTCTTTCCAGAAAAAGATTGCCAACCTTGCCCTAGAGGATGCTAAAGAAGAAGAGTCAAGGTAGTTAAATATTGAAAACCATATAGCCTTGTTCATAGACATACACATTTAGAAATAAAGGTCGAGTCAAAAGAAAACACATAAGCCTCCTTTAGGCATTTGGAAGACTGTCATATGAGTGAGGCAACAGATGTATTCTTTGGTATTCCAGAAATCAAGCTAGACCCTGTGAGAGAATGTTACCATTCATAAAATCATGGAATGAGCTGCCTGAGGGACTCCTTGTCACTGTAGCTATCAAGTCAAATGCTGAGAGACCAGGGATTCTATAAGGAGATTGTAAGACCATGACTAGATGACTCAATAGCCCCTTCTCACTCTATATTGACTAGTTGTATGTAGAATATAAACTATAGATCATACTAACAAGAAGGCATCTTAACTGTAAAATTTTTCAAAGTATTAGAGGAAAAGCAGAATTTTATCATGTATAACTACAACTGCCCTTCTCTGAGTTAAGAGTTGTAGCAGATGATGGATGATATAGAGCTTCATTGTGATCATTCACAACCTTTCCTGTGGGGGTTCTCCAGGTAGACCTAGGAGTAGACTTGCTGGGCAATATGTATTTCACAGACAATAAAGCACAGCATTCTTTCATTCATCAACAAATACTTATTGAAAACCTTCTATGGTTCAAGTGTTTGGGATATATCAATGAAATCCCTGCCCAGAAGAGCTTTTTATTCTAGCAGTGGAGCTGAGGACAGAGCACAGATAATAAACATAATGAATAATAAATGGAGTAGGAAAAAATGGAGTAGGAAATGGAGTAGGAAAGAGGAATAGGAGCAGCTGTCATATTAACATACTCACTGTAGAAGTAGTACCTTGACCAAGATTTCTTTCCTAGGGATCTACTGACATCCTCTACATATGGAATGACATGAATGAGCCCTCGGTCTTTAGAGGGCCAGAGCAAACCATGCATAAGAATGCCATTCATCATGGCAACTGGGAGCACAGAGAACTTCACAACATCTATGGCTTTTATCAGGTAAGAGAGCCAAGAAGAAGCCAACTGTACCCATGTACCCTGCCTTTTGGGCTGAAAGTTGTTTCCTTTGTAATAGCCATACTATACTGTTCATTTCTCTTTGTGTGTCTTTTCTGCAATGAGTCTTACCAGGTTGAAGCCAATATAAGACTCATTTTTCCTTTTGTACCTTTACCTTCTATAATGAACTTGATGAATTTATATTGTAAGATTAATGGTAACATAGAAACATCTTCCTTGACAGGAGCCATTAGTAAATGGTATTGGATGCTACCTCAAAACTTTTATTGAAGTAAACAAACCATGTGTAAATACATAAAGGCAATTAGGACAAATGTTTTGAAATTTCACAAATTTCTAAATACATTAAGTCTTACATTTATACCAGGGGAGTAAGATTTAGAACACACATACACAATTTCATAAGTATACTTTTTAAATGTAGAAAATCGTTCTTAAGTACTTAGCTTTCTCAATAGAATTGTCTTCCATTGGCCAATCACATCTAAAAGACCCAGGCATGTATAGAGATACTACTTGGTAGTCACTGGCCCTAATTTATACCTGTGGTTCTCTGTTATTTTCAGAATGTAACTGTTCTTATGGTCCTCCCACGAACTGGTATTTTCCAGTGGGAGCTGCTGGCTAAGTATAGCTTGGTTTTCTGTGTTTACTTCTCTAATAGCCTCTTGCTATAATTGCAGACGACTTTAGCGAATTTCCTTATGTAGGCCAGAGCCAGTCACTTAACCTCTCTGAATCTCAGTGTTTTTTTTTTCATTAATGAAGACTGTCTCAGAGGTTGTTGTGTAGATCATAAGAGAAAATCTTATAAAATGCCTGATAATAGTAAGCACCAAAAGGTTTGGTCTGGCGTGTGGGGATCAGGCCGAAATTGGGAGTCCAACATCCCAATTTTTGTAGTAGTGTGTAGTAGTGCACAAAGTGGCAGACGGCCAGGCACCCTGCCGCTCCTGCTCATCCCGGCCCTGCTGCGCCTGATGTGGCCGCTGCTAGGTAGCGTGCTGCCACAGAGGCAGGAGAGGCTCACGCTGCCACAGCTGTGCTCGCCAGCCTTGAGCCCGGTGTCTGGTGCCTGTCAGTCAGCTGAGCGGTGCACCCGCTATGGTAACGCACTGACCACCACGGGGCAGCTCCTGCACTGAGCGTCTGCCCTCTGGTGGTCAGTGCTCATCATAGCAACTGGTCAAATGGTAGTTCGGTTCTTTGGTCGTTCGGTTGCTTAGGCTTTTATAATATACTAGAGGCCCAGTGCACAAAATTCGTGCACTTGTGAGGGGGGAGGGTCCCTCAGCCCAGCCTGTGCCCTCTCGCAGTCCGGGAGCCCTTGGGGGATGTCCAGCTCCCTGTGGAGAGTGGGCTTAAGCTGTCAGTCATACATCCCTAGCTCTGCTGCGGAGGCAGGAGAGGCTCCTGCCACCACTGCTGCATTTACCAGCCGTGAGCTGTCTTCTGGCTGAGCAGTGCTCCCCTGTGGGAGCACACTGACCACCAGGGGTCAGTTGCCCCTGGTGGCCAGTGCACGTCATAGCGACCAGTTGTTCTGCTGTTCAGTCAATTTGCATATTAGCCTTTTATTATATAGGACTAGTGCCCTGGTGCACAGATTTGTGCACATTGAAAGGAAATTAATTAGAAGAAATATTTTAATATTGCCATTCACGTCTTGCTAATGAAAAGAAAATAGGAGTCTACCGAGTCTCCTATCTACCTACTCCAGGACTTCTGATGAGGCATGGGAAATGAGATGGGGTAGGGAAAATGCATGACAAACATTTGGTTAAACTGTAAAATGTTTGCACTTGGCTATAAAGCAAGTCAGGTTCCTGGGCTAAAGAAACTCCAAGGATGCTAGTCTCTAGGGAGAGGAAGCCAGGCATTGCTGTGTGATGTCATTAACTGGCAACACAGCCACTGTTTCTGGGCTGGGCTGGGGGCTGCATTTTGTGCCATGGGTCTTGGCAGCATTGGCTGTGATTTGGTGAGGTGTTGCTCTGGGGTGGTGGCGGGGCCTGTGTCCCACTTGGGGGAAGCCGAGGGTTGGTTTGTTAGCACCAGGTCCATGGTGCCATTTATTTTTAAAAGGCCAGTGCATGTTATGGCAGCTCCTGCATTTAGCATCTGCTCCCTGGTGGTCAGTGCACATCATAGCTACCAGTCAGACGGACACTTAGCCTTTTATATATATATAGATAGATTATTTCTTTGCTATTTTAATCAAATTAGTTTTTCATTATTTTAATAAGGGAATTTAGAATAGTTTCATTATATCATAAAAATTGTTTGATGGATTTATTTTAATATTTCCCATTTCACATTCCCACCTACTGTTTGTTTTTTACATGTTAAGTAGTTTCTTGGGGATGTCTACACAATGCCCTAGTCCAATCATCTGTTTGACATTTTTCTCCTTTGACTTTATAGCAAAAGGCTACTGCAGAAGGACTGACACAACGATCTAGGGGAAAGGAGAGACCCTTTGTTCTTACACGCTCTTTCTTTGCTGGATCACAAAAGTATGGTAAGGAATGGCTCATATGATCAGACTTAAAAACACAAGTCTTTATAGAGCTATTAATGCCTTCCTTTTCAGTAGCCATTAGGCAGGCCTTAGATGTGCCCTGAAGTATGTATTTTTGTCCTATGATCAGAGTAAACCAATTTTAATAAAGTTTAATTACTCATTTCCCACTGAAAAAATGGCCACTTAATTTTTGGGTGAATGACTTCAGAGTATCTGTTTGTGGGGATGGTGATCTCTGATCCTGTCTCTTTTATTTATCAAAACCAGAGAAAATACACTTCTAACACATTCCTTCAACCACCTATTTCACTCAGCAATATGCCTTAAAATAGACCTAGCTGTGGCTTATGGTCAGGGTCATCTATAACTGGATCTGGTTTACTAGCTAATGCAGATCTAGTTCAACTTTACCACCCTGTGGCAGGAAAGCTATTTTAAGTCCCCAGGCACAAATAACTGGGAGCTTAGGTTCCTGTTTGAAGAATCCAGCCTTTACTGTACATAGCCATTACTAGGCCTCCTCCTCCACCCCTGAAAACCAGCCCCTGTGGTACTCAAGAAAAGGCTAAAATATTGTCATCTTAAGCAGAGATTCATGTACAGATTTGCTCACCACAGTATTAGTTCTTGAAACAAAAAAAGAAAAAATCCCAATATGTAAGGGAATAGTTATAAAACTATAGTATATTTATATGTTAGACTGTCATAAAGTTATTTAGAATAGCCTTAATTGCATGAGAAAATGTTTGCCATCATGATAAAAAAAAAGCCTAAATAGATTTATATGTCATCTTTATTTTGTGTGTGTGTGTGTGTGTGTGTGTATCTACTAGAAGCCTGGTGCACAAAATTTGTGTGCTGGGGATGGGGGATCCCTCAGCGTGGCCTGCACCAACTCGCACTCCAGAACCCCTCAGGGGATGTCCACCTGCTGGCTTAGTCCCGATCCCCCTGGGGGTCGAGCCTAAGCTAGCAGTCAGACATTCCTCTCACAGTCCGGGGCTCTCACAGTCTGGGACCTCTTGCTCTTTACCGCCCACCTGCAGCAGAGGCAGGAAAGGCTCCTGCCACCACCGCTGCATTTGCCAGCCATGAGCCTGGCTTCTGGCTGAGCGGAGCTCCCCCTGTGGGAGCTCACTGACCACTAGGGGGCAGCTCCTGTGTTGAGCATCTGCCCCCTGGTGTTCAGTGCGCGTCATAGCAACCAGTCATTCCACCAGTTGTTTCACCATTTAGTCCATTTGTATATTAGGGTTTTATTATATAGGATATATATAAAACCTTAAGCAACTGGTTGAGTACTCGACCACTTGAACTATCGACTGTTAGCTATGATGTGCACTGACCACCAGGGGGCAGACTCTCAACACAGGAGCTGCCCTGTGGTGGTCAATGCATTCCCACAGTGGCTGGTGAGCACAGCTGCAGCAGTGCAAGCCTCTCCCGCCTCTGTGGCAGCATTACCAAGTGGCAGCTGATGCAGTGGGGCAGGAATGAGCAGGAGCAGGGCAGTGCCCAGCTGGGCTCAGGCTCCTGCACAGCTGCCAGTTTCGGCCTGATCCCTGTAGGCCTGGGGGAATCAGGCTGAAACCGGCTTTCTGACATCCCCCAAGGGGTCCCAGATGCAAGAGGGCACAGGCCAGGCCAAGGGACCCCACCAGTGTATGGTCGGGGCCGGGGAGGGACCGTGGGAGAGCTCCAGGGTGTGTCCGGCCCGTCTCAACCAGTCCCGATCGGCCGGACCCCAGCAGCAAGGAAAGATGAGGTTGGAGTGTCTGCCCCCTAGTGGTCATTGTGCGTCATAGCAACTGGTCGAACAGTCCAAAAGTTGGATACTTAGCATATTAGGCTTTTATTATATAGGATTCTAGAAAAGACTACTTTAATAGTCATAGAAATCAAGTCAGTGGTTGGGTAAGGTGGGGGTAATTGGCTGAAAAGATGGAAACTTTCACTGTTATGGAAATGTTCTATACTCTGCTTGTGGTGATGGTTACATGGTGCACACATTTTAAAAGCTCATCAAACTCTTCACTTTAAAATATGTACTAGCCGAAACCAGTTTGGCTCAGTGGATAGAGCATATCTGCCTGCGGACTGAAAGGTCCCGGGTTCGATTCCGGTCAAGGGCATGTACCTGGGTTGTGGGCACTTCCCCAGTGGGGGATGTGCAGGAGGCAGCTGATCGATGTTTCTCTCTCATCGATGTTTCTAACTCTCTATCTCTCTCTCTTCCTCTCTGTAAAAAAAATCAATAAAATATATTAAAAAAATAAAAAATAAAATATGTGCTTTTATTGTTTGTAAATTATATCTTTTTTAAAATATATTTTTTATTGATTTTTTTTACAGAGAGGAAGGGAGAGGGATAGAGAGTCGGATAGAGAGTCAGAAACATCGATGAGAGAGAGAGAGAGAGAAACATTGATCAGCTGCCTCCTGCACACCCCCCACTGGGGATGTTGCCTGCAACCAAGGTACATGCCCTTGACCGGAATCAAACCCGGGACCCTTCAGTTCTCAGGCCGACTCTCTATCCACTGAGCCAAACCGGTTAGAGCATGTAAATTATATCTTAGTAAAGTTGATTTTTTAAATGTTCCTCCTAAAATCAGACTTCAGTTAGACTTCAAAAATAAGTGATTTCAGAATATTTTTGCAATTTCTTTTGTTGATTTTAATAACTTTTTCACATTAGAAAATTAATATATTTTCATTCTGGAAGACCAGAATGTGTATATTTTAAGGTAAGGAAGAAATGCATTCCTTTATATTAATTTTGTCTATTACAAATAAGGAATCTAAACATGAAATCAAGGGCATGGGCTGATTTGTGATTTTTTTTTTAAATACCTTGTTACTGGTGTCCAAAGGTGCTGTGTGGACAGGCGACAACAGAGCAAAATGGAGTTACCTGAAAATTTCGATCCCTATGTTACTCACTCTCAGCGTTACTGGGATCTCTTTTTGTGGAGGTAAGGTGATATTCTCAGGCTTGAAGTGAGAGAAAATAAAAACTGAGGGTGTTTTTGTCAAAGCTGGTCACAAATCCCTTCTCATGGGCTGTTTTGGATAGGGATAAACGCCAGAAAGAAAAGATGAGGAAAGTGAAGGGGGGATTAGAGAGGAGAGAAAGGGTAGCTCCAGAGCTGTTCTGTGTCTTATCTGAATTGAGGACATAAAGGCAGGAGTGGGGCTAGAGTGCTGCTTTCCCTCCTTCTCTTACTGCTTCCTCAGCCACTCTTGGTAACTGAGTTTCTCGTCCTGAAACATGCCTTTCTTCTTGAACAAAAAATGGAAAGAACTACAAAGAATTTTGCAAATAATAAATCAGCCTTACAGAAATCATTTTTACTCTGCGAGTCTAAAATTCTGTGACATGTTTCTACTGTTAAAAAAAAAAAAAAAAAGATATGCTCTTGGGAAAGATAAATTTAGTTAAAATAAGATTCTCTAGTGTGCCGCCTTCCCAAATCCTAATAATTCTCTGCAGATGAGAGATCTCAGTATGGAAGGTGCTCAGCATGACCACATATCCAGCTGCTCCTTCTTTTCTCTAGGAATAGAAGTGACTTACTATCACTTTTTGATACATGTGTTTTTATGGCATTGGTCCATACAAGGATTATGTATCCTGCTTAAGGACTAACCATGAAATTCTACTTAAACCTCTCATTCTCATTATCTGTTTCTCTTTAGCTATTTCTATAATAAATGTTCCTCCTAAAATCAGACTTTAGTTAGACTTCAAAAATAAGTGTAATTTTTATCTTGCCCTAGCTGTTGCTTTCAAAGGAAGTCAATTGCCAGCCCTCCACTGCCACCCACACCTAAATACAGACATGGACTCAGACAGACATTTTGCAATTTCTGGGTTACCTGGGTTCAGGAACATACCTGAAAGTTGATCTTGCAGTAAAGCCTCTGACCTTTGACAAGAATAGAATATAAAAGAGTGTACTATCAGATCCCCAACAGGCAGAGTTTTTTACTGTGTGCTCCCTAATTTTGAGTGCATACACAACACCTTTCTTCTGTCTGTCTTCAAAGCCTTATTTTTCTTGAGCGCATCATTTATTAGAGCCTGGTTGCCTCACAAGTCTTTCTTTCTTTTTTTTCTTCTTTTAATCCTCACCAAAGGATATTTTTTCCCATTGCTTTTCAGAGAGAGAGAAAGAGTATGTGTGTAAAAGGGAGGGAGAGAGAAAAACTTTAATGTAAGAGACACACATGGATTGGTTGCCTCCCGCATGCTCCCCAACCAAAGGGTGGAGAGCGAACCCCCAACCCAGATACATGCCCTTAACCAGGAATCGAATCCACAACCCTTCAGTACTCTAAGCACTGAGCCTCATTGGTCAGGGCTCACAAACCTTTCTTTGACTAATGAATCAGCTGATGTTGGCGGCTTCGTGGGGGATCCAGAGGCGGAGCTGCTAGTGCGTTGGTACCAGGCCGGAGCCTACCAGCCCTTCTTTCGTTGCCATTCCACCATAAACAGCAAGCGACGGGAACCCTGGCTCTTTGGGAAGGAACACACCCAGCTCATCAGAGAAGCCATCAGAGAGCGTTACACCCTCCTGCCCTATTGGTATTGTCTGTTCTACTGTGCACACGTGACTGCCGAACCCATCATGAGGTAAATAGACTTCACCTGTCGGAGGCCCCAGCAAACAATCTAACCAACCACTGGGGAACGGAGTAACTACACAGTGACTTCAAGAGAACAGGTGAAGGAGAGCCATGTATTTAATCATGTCCTCAGCTTATGTGAGCAGGGTGCTGGCAGTGGAGGTAGCAGAAGATAACTCTGTGATTCAAGTGTTAATATTTGATATGGGACAGAAATAGAGCTTTTTCAAAGAAAAATGAAATGACTTTGTAACTGAATTCATTCAGTATTTAACCCACAAGCATCCTCTTATGAAGAACATTATTCTGCCAGTCTTAAGCTCTATCTCACCCTTGGAACTAAACTGTTCCAAGTTTGAGGTAACTATTTTTTCTGATGTATAAATTATATTCTGATTGTATTTTTTAAAACTAGAGGAGGAATCACACAGAGACATACTAAGACTCCTGGATCCTCCGTTCCTAAACCTGGCTCGGATCAGAATCATCTGGGAGCTTCTTAAAAAACACAGATTATAAGGCCACACCTCCAGACCTACTAGGAATCTCTTTGGGAAGGTTCCAGAGATCTATATTTGTTAGAAAATTTCCTGGTGATTCTAGACATCAGCCAGCTTTAGAGACCACTGCTTGGTTACCAGTAGGAAAGGGAATACATTATTACAAAGGCTAGTGAATAAACTAAAAGTAAGTCTCTTGTTTAAGAATATCATTTCCTCATGAAATTGAAAAATATTATTAGAACCATTAAGTTAATATTCAGATACATAGATATTGAAAGTTTTCTTTATAAGCCCAAATGTCTTCTAGGTAGTTCTGTGTGCAACAATAACAATAAAACAAAAACCACACAACAGTTTCTCAAACCTCTAAAAATGTTGCCAGTTTGAAAACAAGAAAAAACAGTTCTTCTCATTTGAATAGGTAATGATTAAGGATGCATGAAAGGCAGTGACAGCATAAAGAAATGGCACAGATTTTATATCATTATAAAATGATTTTATAAACATTTAATTTGTTTTACACCAAACGTGTTAGGCATTTGGACTTCTGATTCTGCCTGTCAAAGTAGTATTTATTTCTAGTTCAACAATAAGAAGGAAAAATAGCAGGTACGAGATTTCTCAATCTTTCATTTAAACGTTTAAGCTAATTGATAGCTCTTTTACATAAGAAAAATATGAGTAATCATAGCAATTGCTCATAAAATCTTGAAACAGATGAAAAGAGACTTGGCCCTGGCTGTTTCTAATTTCCTTTGAATGGTTACAAAACTGAAAGTATAAGTGATTGAATTGAAATAAGAATCTAATGTTGAAGAAAGAATTTTTTTTTTTCTTACCCCAGGCCTCTGTGGGTAGAGTTCCCTGATGAATTAGAGACTTTTGGTGTGGAAGATGAATACATGCTGGGTAAGCATTTCTTGATTAATTATAATTATGATAAATATTGTAATCATGTTCTTGTTATACTTTCTAGTGTAAGAGCACTAAAAAAAATCCCTAATTTCAAGAAAGCCAAAAAATAAATTTCATCACCAAGATTTTTAGTGCTAAGTGTAATCATAGCTATTCTGTTGTCATGTAGCACATCTCATATTAACTTTAAATAAATCCATCCTATTTGTGAATGCAATTGGTATTCTTGTTCTGGGTCCACTCCTTTAGCCACCAAATCTAAACATGGAAGTCTATCATCTTGACAATAAGTTTCAAAAAGCCAGGCTCAACAGAATTGCAAAAAGATGGAACAAAAGAGAATGGAAACCCCAAAATGTAAAACATCTTGCTCTTTAGGTCTCCACTCATCCTTAGTTCTCAGTTGAAATAGCAACTTTCTTGGAGTAAAATTTCCTGACCAAAATTGCTTCCTAATACCTAGTTCCACCTTCTTAAATTCAAGTCAATCCCTCCTATTACATAATTTTTATTTTATTTTTACTTTGCCTTTTTGGTATCTGAACTCTAATTAGTTTGTAATTACTTACTTAATACCTGTCTTCATTGACTGTAAACTCCGTGAGGGCAGGGACCATGTCTGCCTTATTTGTCACTATATCCCCAGAGCTCAGCACAGTGCCTAGTACTCAGTAGGCACTCTAAATATTTGTTGAATTAAAGAGTGGATTTATAGCCCTGCCTGGTTTGGCTCAGTGGATAGATAGTCAGCCTGCAGACTGAAGGGTCCCAGGTTCGATTCCGGTCAAGGGCACATGCCTGGGTTGTGGGCTTGATCCCCAGTTGGGGGTGTGCAGGAGGCAACTGATCAATGATTCTCTCTCATCATTGATGTTTCTATCTCCCTCTCTCTCACCTTTCCTCTCGAGAAAATAAATAAATAAATAAGAGAATAAATAAGTGAATTCATAAATGGATGAATTTTACACATATGTGATAGTAAGGCCAAAACAAAATTGATAATTCAGATGGTGTTTCGGAGAATTTTAGCCTTCCCAGTGCATATGGTTCAGATGTCAACCACGGTGTTGCTCCATCTGGTCTAGCTGCTTTTCTGGCCTGGAGCTGAAACACACTGAGGCCTAAATGTCATCTCTAGATTGACCAAAACTCTGTCCTGTAGTCAAGGAAGAAGATCTGAATGTCCATGCTGACCACACTTCTAGATTATAACTGTAGGCTCACCATCACCAACATCACTTACAGCAAACAATGAGGCACTTGGGCAAGTGCGATGGTGCTTTCAGATTACTGACATACTAGCAGTTTTGTCACTGGAAAGGCACCAGGTCCAGAGAGGGTCTGCCTCGGGCTGGCTTATAGTGTGTGGAAAGATTTCACCTGAGTCTAAGTGATTTTGAGAGTATGTTTATTAAAGTTGGGGACAGTGAAACAAAGGAAGGGCTTCGGATAGAAGAAGCAACCGGAGAGATACTAGATGGTGCTCTGCTTTGGCTCTCTAGAGACGTTATAGGAAAAAAGTGAGCCATGCTGGGCAACGCGGACTCACTGAGAAGCAAAAGTCACAGTGACAGTGAGCCAAGACGAGGCTGCTGTTACCTCACTGAAAAGTCCGAGAAAAGGGGGCCTTGGAGACAGGCTCAGGGGGGTTACCCCAAGATGAGTTGCTGCTGTCCATTGCTCTCCTGGTTGCAAGTCTTGCCAGGATCCTTAGAACTTAGGAGAAAGAGAGCAGAGATATATGCCTGAGAATGAAAAGGGGAAGAAAGGTGTGGGCTCCCTCTGGGCTGTCTTCCTTTACCTTAAGAAGCTTTATCTTTTTCCTAAAGGTAAATTTCTGGGGAGGTCTCAGGAGAGGATCTCAATAGACTGTTCATTGGCTTTCCAGGTGTGTCATTTCAGGGTCGTGGTTTCCACTGATTGGTCAGAGCTAAGAGAGGGGGTCATTAGTCATTGCATCTGGTTCTGATATCAACCACGGTGTTGCTCCATCTGGTTTTGCTGCTTTTCTAGCCCGGAGCTGAAACATACTGAGGCCTAAATGTCATCTCTAGATTGACCAAAACTCTGTCCTGTAGTCAACACACCCGAACTTTGTTCCTAAGATTTTATGATGTGGGTCAGATCTTCCTTGTCCTGAGGGCCCAATGCTTAAGGGTGTGGTCATGCAAGGGAATCCTATGAGGCCATTCTCCTGCCCTCTTATTCTCCTTCTAAGGATGTCTAAAACCACTTGACTAGCTAGCAATATGCCAAAGGAGGAAAGGTCAGAGGAGGGTTTGAATCAGATAACCATCGATATGAATGTTCAGGGGATGTAAACCACATGACTAGGGAGGAAAAGGGGGGAGGTCCTTGTTTTCTCAGTTTTGCCCATTGCTAGGCACCTGGAGCTTTCACCCTGGTGACCTTCTGTACCTTGCCCATCGTCCATGCTCTGCTATGTTTGTCCAACTACTTGCCACAATGATGCACAAAAAGAGACTGTTGGTCCCTCCCTAGAACTTCAATATACCGTAAGTGGATTGATGACAGGCAATAATAGTCACCTCTGTGAGCACCTATCCTTTTTCTAGCAATGCATCTCTCTGATGAATCATAGGTTCACCTCACCAAGGTCTCTACCTTTAAGAAGTTCACAGTCTAGTGGTCCTTAAAACCACAAAAGCACTCAATTAAAAGGAAAGGATGTTTTCAGACTTTGTTTTCAACTTTATTTCTTCTCCATTTTTCAGGAAGTGCTTTATTGGTTCATCCAGTCACAGAGCCAAAAGCTACTGTGGTTGATGTGTTTCTGCCAGGATCAAATGAGGTAAGAGTAAATGACAGTCACATATTTTATATGTCTCATATCTATTTTTCATTCTGATTAATTAGCCCCTGTTAGGAAATAGATTTCTTCATCATGCAATTGTAAAGACAGCCCAAATGACTAGAGCAACTAAAGATTCTTATAAGTCATGACCACTGTATTCAGAGATCAAGAAACTTAATGGAAGAGCAGGGAGAAAGTTGAATAGGTGGATTAGAATGGTTCTTTATATTCACACTTTGACTTGTATAAGTGACTCCTTATAAACACACAGATTTTAAGTAGGAATAAATCTTTAGTCTACTATGAGGTATCAAACTCTAGGGAAAACAAGTATAAAAAGGCTTTGCTCTTTGGTTCTGGCTCTCTCTGAATCCTGAGTTTTTGTCACCAAAAGCTGGTCTCCAGATGTTACGGCCAAAGGTGATCCTGAGTGGGGGGGTGAAAGGATTGAGAAAAGACAGACAAGAGAATGAAAGCTGGGTCTCAGTGGGACGCTGCTCCCTGATGAGGAGACAGCGCCAGCGCCCACAAGCCGTGTCTTTATTTTATAGCAGATGCCACGAGGCAAAGTAGGGGCGTGATCAAGTTGTTTACAGCATTCTCGTGAGTTTCAACCCCACTCAACTACATGCACCTGAACTCTATCACAAGGCACGTGGGGCCACGTGTTCGGACCACAGGTTCAAGCTCACAACCATAGCTGTTGGCTGTATTTGTGCTGGGAGGGCCCTGCCCTCCAGCTGGGACTTGCACGTGGCAATGAGAGGACCCTGTCCTTTCATTAGTCCGAGGCTTGCACCTGGCCAAAACACTGTAGCCGCGGCCCACATCCAGACATTCACCAAGGTGGATAAAAAGTAATAACAGTGACTTTCCCCTCTGCCCCTCCAGCCTTGTTCTGCTCTTGTACTGGTTATTGTCATTGATCTTTGCCACTGTATAAAATCCTAGACCTGTTGGAGCCCTGGGCACTGAACCCAGGCAGGGCAAGGGGCAGAGGTGGATATAAGCCAAAGGGCTGCAGAGCAGCCAGCCGAGGGTGATAAGAGCAACAGTCTCCAGAGACAAACCAAGGATCTAGCCCAGTGATGGCGAACCTATGACACGTGTGTCAGAGGTGACACGCGAACTCATTTTTTTGGTTGATTTTTCTTTGTTAAATGGTATTTAAATATATAAAATAAATATCAAAAATATGTCTTTGTTTTACTATGGTTGCAAATATCAAAACATTTCTATACGTGACACGGCACCAGAGTTAAGTTAGGGTTTTTCAAAATGCTGACACGCCGAGCTCAAAAGGTTCGCCATCACTGATCTATCCAAAGGGGCTTAGGAGAAGAGACAGGGCAGAAACTCGAAGCATCAGACTAGGAGAAGAGTCTATGGATGGAGAGCAGGAAGGAGGCAGACCCTGGAGCGGATCCATGAGCACTGGAGCATTGCCACAGGCTTCAGCAGATGGGGAAGAGCCATGAAGAATACTGAACTGACGTGGGCCTGGCATGGCAAGCTCTTCTTGGACTGTCGAGGTAATGGTGAGGTAGCTGAGCCAGGCAGGCTCAATGCTCATGTATTGTCAAGTGCTGTCATGACAACACCAGGAAACCAGTGCCAGTGTTCTCCCTCCATCCAACTTTACATGTGTGGTTGTTGCATTGGTTCCTTTTTTTCAGGTTGAATAAAATGGTTTAATGTGTTCTCTTTAAATATCATCTTTTGTATTGGTTTCTTTAGGCTGCTGTAACAAATTACCACAAATTTAGTGGCTTAAAATGACAAAAATTTATTCTCTAGCAGTACTGGAGGCTTCAGTTCAAAATCAAGGTGTCAGCAGGGTTGGTTCCTTCTGGAGGCTCTGAGGAACGATCTATTCCATGGCTCTTTCCAGCTTCTGGCGGCTCCCCACAATCTTTGGTGTTCCTTGGCTTGTAGCTGCATTACTTCAGTCTACCCCTCCATCACCACAGTGCTTCTCTTCTGTGTGTCTGTGTCTCCTCTTCCTTCTTTCTCTTAAATGTAATGGCATTTAGGGCCCACCTGGATAACCCCAGATCATCTCCTTATCTCAAGCTCCTGACTTGAGTCAAATCTGTTACCATGGACAGGAATATTCACTCCTTCCAGGGATCAGGAAGTAGCCAGACTTTTCTCCAGAAGGTTCATGAAGTATGGTCTTTGCCCTTGGTTTCTCCCGGAATTTACAATTCTGAAGCTGAGGGCTCTTTACAGAGGTTCCCTTGCCAAGTAGAAATTTGAGAAAAAGGTCAAATACAACAGCTAAATAAATTGTCCTGCCAACCAGCAATGAGAGAAAAGGGGGACACATGTAATACTTTCAACAATAAAGGTTTTTTTTAATTGCCCTGCCAAGCGTTTCTGCTGAGTTTCTCCAGTTGATTCTCACAAAGCCTAGGCTCCCGTTCAGAGGAACCAGCCTCCTTTCTGATTTGGCCATACATGTTTATGAATGGCCTGTCATAATTGCAAGCACATTGTTGTGACTATGTAATATACCCCCTCAACACTATCCCCCAGAGCATCTGTAATTGTTGCTCTTGCTACATCTTCCCAAAGCCTGGGTAGAAGGGTCAAGCCGTTCCTTGCCAGACATTTGCCTCACTGGTTGGCTAGTACCACATCACAGGGTGCAAGGGAAATATCTAAGGTCCCTCACTGTCATTTTCCCCATGTCTCTGTATGGCCCATTCTCTCTCCTTCAAGGCTTTTCTTGAACATCTCCTTCCCAGCGAGGTCTTCTCTGACCACCTCTTTAAGGTTATACACCACCCCGACTGCTCCTGTCCAGCCCTCCTTCATCCTTTATTTTTCTCCACAAAATGGTGCCACCTCCTGACATTCTGTATATTTACTTAGATGTTTTGTTTATACTCTCTCTCTCCCATTAGAATGTTAGCTTTTTTTAAGACTTATTTTTATCTATGTTCACTGCTGCATCCTCAGCTTCTAGATGGGTTCTTGGCACATAGTAGGCCTTTGATAAATACTTGCTGGGTGAGGAGCGTGGTGACTGAGCTTTAGGTCTGGTCTATATGATTTTTTATACCAGTTAAACTCCTTCTAGGTTGGAGATCTTCGTATATGGCACCAGCAAAAATACTCTCTACCTCTCATTCTAATTAGTTCTAAAAGTGGTAGACAGGTAATTCTAAAATCTTATTTGAGTCAGTGTTTTTTTTGTTCTTAGCTTTTACTCCCACCATCTCTTTATTTAAAGCTACTGGAATTCGCCAAAGAAAGATTACAAGACAAGAAACCTAAGACAATATCCCTTATAAACACAGACACAGAAATACTTGATAAAACATTAGCAAATTGAACCTAGCCAAGGATACTACCCTGTGATGAGATGGGATTGATCCTGTTGAATTAAGAGTTCACTGTAGCTAATCATAGTAAAGTCACAGCTCTCACATTCACAGCAGGACAGTGACAGACGCAACAGCCCAGCTATATAAAGGATGTGATAATCCCAGGACGTGAACTTGTGAAGGAGGCTCTGTGGGTGGATTCGAAGAGAGAAAAAGGGGTTTTTGTTTTCATGCTGATGGTTTCTTAAGGATTTAGCCCAGTGGTTCTCAACCTTGGCTGCACATTAGAATCACCTGGGAATCTTTTTAAAATCCTGATTTCTGGGCCTCATCCTTAGAAATTCTGTTTCTTTGTTATGGGGTGGGGCCACAACATTAGTAACAAAGAAACAGAATTTCCGGAGGATGAGGCCCAGAAATCAGGATTTTAAAAAGATTCCCAGGTGATTCTAATGTGCAGCCAAGGTTGAGAACCACTGATTTAGCCCATCAAATTGCTTTGTAGTACCTCTTTGGTACCTCAACAAGTAAACCCCCTTGACAGAAATCCCAGATAAGAGTTTGAACCTCATCCCTGAATTGTACTTTGTAAAAAAAAAAAAAAAAAAAAAAAAATTGATCCTATTGTAGTCATTCAAGTTTCCTTTTGTTTTTCTATGAGATGCTTCCTTCTCTGACACTTTCTTTTTCCCACGCCTCATCTGTCATTCATTTGCTTGCAATGTGCTTTCCTTCTTTGTTGTTTCCTTCTCTCCTTCATCATATTTTTTACTAATGGACACATTAAGTTCTTATAAGCCAACTGGACTGTAAAATCCATGAGGTCAGGAACTGCCTCTTTCTGTTCACTCATGTTTACCTCGCGTTGCTAGGCACATGGCAGGTTATTTAATTGATAACCTTAGGATGGATGGATGGATGGATGGATGGGCAAATGAGTGGCCTTTTAGTCAAATTAATCTGTCACATTAGTAGGTTAGTCTTTTGGGATCTTCTTAAAAGTATGTGTCCTTCCAAACTTCTACTCAAGATTTTTTAAATTATACTTATTTTAGCTTTCTGGTTACATGTATTTGAAATCAAGATAAATGGGTGTTTTACTGAATAATAAAATTGTGAGCAGAGAAACCAAGATGGTGGCATAGGTAAACACCGGAGTTTGCTGCCTCGCACAACCACTTCAAAAATACAACTAAAAGATGGAACGGACATTATCCAGAACCACAGGAAGGCTGGCTGAGTGGAAATTCTACAACTAGAAGGAAAGAGAAAAGCATACCGGGACTCAGAGGAGGTGCGGTGCAGACGTAAAATACTAAGGTAAAGAGGCGCACACGGAGCGGGCTGGCAGCTGAGGGCACGATTGTCGTTTTCAATCGGGAGGGAGTCTCAGGCTCTGAGCTCCAGTTCCGGGCGAGTCTCTAGAGACCCAGACTCATATGGGAGAAGCGGGACTGTCTGGCATTGGTCGGAACTCGAGGGCAGCTTTCTCTCCGAGGTGCTTGTAGCGATTACCGGGGCACTAAGAAGCAGACCCTCTGAGGGCAGGACTGAGAGCATCCATAACTGCTCGCCCCGCCCTGTTGATCTCTTGGGACCCGCCCCACCCAAGCCCTGCACGGAGGCTTTTGCTGGGTAGCCTCAGGTAAAGGCTAGATTAGCACCTCCCTAGAGATCCAGGAGCCAGGAAACCCAGAGGTCAGAGTGGGACCATCCAGTTTGCAGCTTCTCAGACTCTTAAAGGACACACTCAGGGGGCAGACCTAGTAAGCACCAAAGCCCCATTGAAGCAAGTCTTGCCCCGGAGGAGTGTCTCCAGCACAGAAGTTCTCCAATTGCAGACACAGCTGATTCTCACAGCCAATTGGCCTGGAGGTCAACTCCTCCCAGTGTTAACTACAACAATCAAGGCTTAACTACAACAAGACTGTGCACAAAGACCACAAGGGGGTGCACCAAGAGTGTCCTCCTCAGGTATTTGGGGAGGCTGAACCACTGGGCCCTAGAGAACACTTAGCACAGAAAAACCACTTTATCAACACAGGGAAGCATCAAAATAAAAAATGCGGAGACAAAGAAACAAGAGACAAATGACAGAAATGGAGGAAAGCAAACTACTGGATATAGAGTTCAAAACCACACTTTTAAGGTCTTTCAATAATTTTCTAGAAACTGCCGATAAACTTAATGAGATGTATAAGAAATCTAATGAGACCCTCAATGTTGTGATAAAGGACCAACTAGAAATTAAGCATACACTGACTGAAATAAAGAATATTATACAGTCTCCCAACAGCAGACTAGAGGATTGCAAGAATCAAGTCAACAATTTGAAATATGAAGAAGCAAAAAACACACAACCGGAAAAGCAAAATGAAAAAAGAATCCAAAAATACAAAGATAGTGTAAGGAGCCTCTGGGACAGCTTCAAGCGTACCAACATCCGAATTATAGGGGTGCCAGAAGAAGAGAGAGAGCAAGATATTGAAAACCTATTTGAAGAAATAATGACAGAAAACTTCCCCTACCTGGTGAAAGAGATAGACTTACAAGTCCAGGATGCACAGAGAACCCCAAACAAAAGGAATCCAAAGAGGACCACACCAAGACACATCATAATTAAAATGCCAAGAGCAAAAGACAGAGAGAGAATCTTAAAAGCAGCAAGAGAAAGAAACTCAGTTACCTACAAGGGAGTACCCATACGATTGTCAGCTGACTTCTCAACAGAAACTTTGCAGGCCAGAAGGGAGTGGCAATATTCAAAGTGATGAATGCCAAGAACCTACAACCAAGATTACTTTATCCAGCAAAGCTATCATTCAGAATTGAAGGTCAGATAAAGAGCTTCACAGATAAGGAAAAGCTAAAGGATTTCATCACCACCAAACCAGTATTATATGAAATGCTGAAAGGTATCCTTTAAGAAGAGGAAGAAGAAGAAAAAGGTAAAGATACAAATTATGAACAACAAATATGCATCTATTAACAAGTGAATCTAAAAATCAAGTGAATAAATAATCTGATGAACAGAATGAACAGGTGATTATAATAGAATCAGGGAAATAAAAAAAGAATGGACTGACTATTCTTGGGGGGAAAAGGGGTGTAGGGGATGCAGGAAGAGACTGAACAAAAATGGATGTCCTCAACCTATGGATGAGGACAGTGGGTGAGGAGTGAGGGCGGAGGATGGGGTGGGAACTGGGTGGAGGGGAGCTATGAGGGGAAAAAAGAGGAACAAATGTAATAATCTGAACAATAAAGATTTAATTTAAAAAAAAATTGTGAGCAGAGTTGCTCATACGCTCTTTTTCACTGGGGTATGTTCCTTTCCAGGTCTGGTATGACTCTAAGACATTTGCTTCTTGGGAAGGAGCATGTACTGTGAAGATCCCAGTAGCCTTGGACACTGTAAGTTGTTTTCAGAAATGTTATTTTTACCTGTTGTACTGTATTAGCCTGCTTGAACTGCCATAACAAAATAGCATAGACTGGTTGGCTTAAAAAATAGAAATTTATTGCCCTGGCCAGTTGCTTGGGTGTTGTTCTGTGTACCAAAAGGCTGTCGGTTTGATTCCTGGTTGGGGCACATGCCTGGGTATCAGGCTCCATCCCCAGTAAGAAGTGTGCAGGAGGCAGCCAAGTGATACTAGTTCTCATATAGATGTTTCTCTGTCTCCTTCTCCCTTCTTCTCTCTCTTAAAAACAAACAAACAAACACAAAAAAAACCCAGAAATTTAATATCTCATAGTTCTGGTGGCAAAAGTACTAGATTAGGTGCCAGCCAATTAAGTTCCTGGTGAGGACTCTCTTCCTGACATGGAGACAGCTGCCGTCTTGCTGTGTCCTCATATAGCAGAGGGAGAGTGAGGGATAGGATCAAGGCCCCACTCTTATGACCTCACTTTACCCTAATTACTTCTGTAAAGGCCCTGTCTCCAAATGTGTAAGCCACATTGGAAGTTGGGGCTTCAACATAGGAATTTGGGGGACACAGACATTCAGTCCATAACATGTGCCTACATAGAAAGAACCAAGGATATTAGAGTCCTACAAAATGGCATGGACATATGGAGACAGAAAGTAGATTAGTGGTTGCTTAGGGCTGGGGAAAGGAGAGAATTTGGGGAGTAATGGGTAGTGACTGCTAATGAGCACAGGGATTCTTTTTTGGGTGATAAAAGTGTTTTAAAATTCATTATGGTGATGGTTGCATGACTCTGGATATACTAAAAGCCATTTAACTATATATACATTAAAAGGGTGACTTGTATGGCATGTGAATTACTTCAATAAAACTGTAAAAATATGAGAAAAGTGTAAAAATAACATACTCTGATGAAACATAAAGTACAAACAACTTTTTCCCATATATTTACATGTATATGTCTAAGAAAAATAATAACACTGAACACAGAAAGCAAACATGGTAGTTACCACACATGACATACAGAATGTCCTTCTACTGGACCAAGTCAAAAAAACATGTTTGAATTATAACCCTGGACCTCTAGGCCCAAGATAATGCAATCAGTTATGATGTTAGAATCAAAGTGGCCCATCTGGATAGAATTTCTGAAGGGAAGGTGGCTCCTGCAGCTGAATCACCACCATCACCACAAGCCCTAAGTAGTGTGAAGATTAACAAATAGGTATTGATGTTATTTTCGTTTAATTATCAGTAGCAATATGAACTTCATTATAAAGAAAATGATTTCAGATGTCAACTTTCAGACCTAGAAGAGACTTTAACTTGCATTTACTCCAATCTCTCATGTTTACAGGTAAAGACACCGAGGTTCAGAGAGGTGAACTTACTTGTCCAGGATTGTGGCTAGATTATGGTAGAACTGAGACTAGATCCCATTTCACACTAACTTACTACCTCATTCTTTGAGGGGAAGAAATGAGATTGGCTGATGAGGTTGGGAAGATAGATGTGCTTTACTTCTTGCTGCCACCGGCAAGTCAAGCAGAGGGTGGGCATCTTAGCTACTCCACCCTCACTCCCACCTTCATTGAGACTCTTGTACTCTTCTCCCTGCTTGTACTTACTCAGAGCAAAGTACACTCCCTTTGGTGATCCAGGGAGCTTTCTTACAGGGAACCATCCTGGAAGACAGGACACGGGCTGGGCTTTCCCTGCTGGGAATGGCATTCCAGAAGACCCGGAGGTATGGGTCATCTCTCCAATCCTGTTGTTAGAGTCACTTAAAGTGCCCTTGGTGGCTTCTATAACAGAAGTTTCACAAATTTATCCTCAGAATTGAATCATTCATCCTGATGATCCAGGAAATCAGGGAGCAAGATGGGTATAGGTCAGTGATGGCGAACCCATGACACGAGTATCAGAGGTGACACATGAACTCATTTTTCTGGTTGATTTTTCTTTGTTAAATTGCATTTAAATATATAAAATAAATATCAAAAATATAAGTTTTTGTTTTACTATGGTTGCAAATATCAAAAAAAATTCTATATGTGACACAGCACCAGAGTTAAGTTAGGGTTTTTCAAAATGCCGACACGCCAAGCTCAAAAGGTTCGCCATCACTGGTATAGGTTGTAATGAATAAGAACAAAAGTCACCTTCCACAAACAAATGAACTACCATCTTTTATCTACACACATCTACATCTGGGCCTACTTATACAGACAGAAAAAATCACTTTTTAGCAGGGCTCTAGAAATAAACATGTCTATTATATTGACAGCAAAATTAAAGATATAAACCAGGAGAGGCTACTTATAGGATAGGCAGAACAGGTAATAAATTGATGAAGGGTGAGAAGTTTGTTTAGTGTTTGAACTCTATTCCTTTTAATGCCAGGGCCCCCATAAATTTATATTGGCTTTGAATCCATACGTGTAAGGAATGTGAGTCTTGTACAGTGAAACATTTTTAAATTCTACTTTGAAATTGCCTTCTATGAAAGCTCCTTCCCTGAGAGTGTCGCTCTGTTATAGATACCAGTGTTTCAACGAGGTGGAAGTATAGTGCCTATAAAGACAACTATAGGAAAATCCACAGGCTGGATGACTGATTCCCCATATGGACTCCGGGTGGCTCTAAGCACTAAGGTATTTGGAAAATGTTACCTTTACACATTTCATTTGTTACTAGTAGTAGCCCCTTGAGTGTGTGACACTGTGTAAAAGTGGTGAACCCCATCTATGGGATAGGTGCTTCAGATGTTTATGTAGAAATCAAAGTTTTAATCATTTCTGAATCATTGTCTAACTTGTCTGACTTGCCTGGGGCTGTTCTTTAAGGAGCTCTGAGAACTAGAAATGATAGAAATTTCTTCTGAGGCACTGTGACCTTTGGTGATTTGCAACTTGGCATTGATTCCACTGGTCTGAAAGGTCACTGGGGCCTAGGCAGCCTGTCCCTGAAACTCAGTCTCCTGTAAAAAGGTATCTGTATCAGTACAACATTTTGGGGACACCCCCGTTTCCCCCCACACACACACACACACACAATGACTTCTGTTCTCATCAGATGGCTCAAACAACTGAAATCTCCGTGGGTAAAGCCTGGAAGGATCGATCTGTACTTTTAAGCCAAAATGAGAAAGCAGATTTCTCTCCTATCCATTTGCCCAAATGCAGTACCAAACACAACTTCTTACTCATGCAAGTATTATAAAATAATTCAGCTTTCTTTTTTTTACATCCTTCTTTTCCATCTGTTTCACTTAGGCATGTTTTATTGGGCCAAACTATGGCCTTCAGACACATAAGAGGCCACAGAATAAAATACAAGAGACTCAAGATCCATAGCACACCAAGCATTGTCCAAACAGTAAGCTGCCATGTGGAGTGCTGTGACATTGAATGGCATGCAAAGGGACTCCTCCTCCTAAAAAAAGTAGGAACTAGATATCATTCCCTACATGGAGTGTCTACTAAAGAGAGTTGATCTCATCCATTATACACTAATTTTTTTAACTTCGCTTTCATTTATGACCTGTTATCACATTCTAGGATCCTATTTTCAGAGAAGCCACCTATGCCACTGACCATACTTCGGGTTTAAATTTCTTTCAAGAAGGCCTAACTCTTTGTGCTCCTCTTATGTGATTTCCTTATTTATATTATTTCACTAATAGGTATTGATTGTATGACTACTTTGTACAGCTTGAATATTAAGCATCTGTTCACCATAATTTTTCACAAATTTTTAAATCTATTATTTCCCTTTAGGGCGTGGCCTCCTTTCCCCAGAAAACTATTATATAACCACATTCTCTACCTGGATCCACTCTCTAGGGTTCTGCGGTGGGTGAATTGTATCTCGATGACGGCCATTCTTTCCAATACCTCCAAAAGCAGCAATTCTTACACAGGAAGTTTTGTTTCTGTTCAGGTGTTTTGAGCAACAGGTAATGACAGCTAAAAATCTGTGTTTTCTGAAGTAAATTATGTTATTCTTTTGATATCCTCAAATACACAGCTGATATTTTAAGATACAATTTAAGAAGTTAATGATGAAAGCCATTTATGGAGTGCTTTTCTTTACTTTTTTTCAGCTTCATTCAGGTATAATTGACAAATAAAACTGTAACATATTTAAAGTGTACAACATGATGATATGATATATGTACACATTATGAAAGGATCCACCACAGAGTTAATTAATACATCTGTCACCTCACACATTTACCTTTTTTTGATGAGAGCACAAGTTCTACTGCCTTAGCAAGTTTCAATTATATAACATGGTATCAATATAGTCACCAGGTTATACATTAGAACCTCAGACCTTATTCATCTTATAACTGAAAGATTGTACCCTTTTACCAGCCTCTCCCTATTTCACCCACCTCCCATTCCTAGGCAGCCACCATTCTACTTTCTGTTTCTATGAGTTTAACTTTTTTTAAAACATTCCACATATAAATGGTACCATGCTGTATTTGTCTTTCTCTATCTGGCCTATCTCTCTTACCAAAATGCCATCTAGATTTATCCATGTTGTCATTAATGGCAGGATACCCATCTTTTTTAAGGCTGAATAATATTCTATTATGTATATACTAGGGGCCCAGTGCACGAATTCGTGCACCCTGAAAAGAACTGTGGGCCGCAAGGCTGCGGTGGCACAAGGGCGGGTCTTGGCCCATCCTCCGCGCCCCAACCCGGCCCCTCCCACTGTGGCCCCAAGTCCCCTGTCTGCTGGCAGTCCTGCTCCTGCCACCACTGCTCCCACACGCTGACAGCACCGGCCCCACTCGCACCCACTGACAGCGCAGAGCAATTGACCAGCAGCGGGTGCAAGAGGAGCCGGCGCTGTCAGTGGGTGTGAGCAGTGGCTGCTGGCCCCGATTGCCCCTCAGGAGCAAGGGGAGTTGGAGAAGCCCTGAGGGGCGATCGGGACCGACAGCTGCCACTCACACCTGATGGCGCCAAATGATAAGGGCCAGTGCCGGGCACCAACAGCAGGTGCGAGCGGCGGCTCTGGTGCTGGCAGCAGGTGCGAGAGGGGCCAGCTCCAGCAGCAGGTGCAAGCACCAGGCAGGACCACAGTGCACAGGAGCAAAGAATTTTCAGTAACAACCAGAGGCTCACCCCGATGACAGCAACTGGCACCCCATCTTGGTCTGGTGCCCCTGCTCACTTGCTCCACCATCCCGCCATGGCTGACACCTGCCATGTTCTGCACTCTGCACCTGCTGCCAACACCCGCCATGTTCCATGCACGCCCCCTGGTGGTCAGCACACATCATGGCAACCGGTTGTTTGGTTGGTTCCACCGTTTGGTCTATTTGCATAGCAGGGCTTTATATATATACTAGAGGCCCAGTGCACGAAATTCATGGCTGCACTCTTTCCAATCTGGGAACCCTCAGGGGATGTCCGACTGCCGGTTTAGGCCCAATCCTAACTGCCCCCCCTGCCGGCCTGGTCACTGCCAACTCCCCTCCCCTGCCAGCCTAGTCACCCTTTACTGCCCCCCCTGCCAGCCTGGTCACCCCCAACTGTCCCCTCTGCCAGCCTGGTCACCCCCAACTGCCCCCGCTGCTGGCTTGGTCACCCCCACCTACCTCCCCTCCGCCAGCCTGGTCACCCCCAATGGCCCCCCGCCCACCAGCCTGGTCACCCCACACAGCCTGCTGTTCAGTCATTTGATTGTCCCTCACTAACCCCCCTGCCGGCCTTCTCACCCCATGTAGCCTGCTGTTCAGTCATTATGGTTACTGTGATGGCATCCTGAACAATTTGCATGTTCCTCTATTATTAGTATAGATATAGATAGATACCACATCTTATCGATTCATTCATTCATTGACAGACATTTAGATTGTTTCCATACCTTGGCTGTTGTGAATAATCCTACAGTGAACATGAGGATAGATATCTTTTTGAGATACTTATTTCATTTCCTTCAAATATATACTCAGAAGTGGAATTGCTGGCTCATATGGTAGTTCTATTTTTAATATTTTGAAGAACATTCATACTGTTTTCCATAGCAGTCATATGAGTTACATTCCCAGTAACAATGTACAGGGGTTCCCTTTTCATCACATTTCCACCAGCATTTGTCTTTTTGATAATTAGAATACTAACAGGTGTGAGGTGACATCTCATCGTGGTTTCAATTTGCATTTCCCTGATGATAAGTGATATTGAGCCCCTTTCTATACATCTGTTGGCCAGTCATATGTCTTCTTTGGAAAAATACCTACTCAAGTACTTTGCCAATTTTAATTGGGTTATTTTATTTTATTATTTTTTTTATTTTTATTTTTTTGCTATTGAGTTACATGAGTTCCTATTATATTTTGGATGTTAATTATATATTTGGACATATCCTTTTTGGATATGTGGTTCACAAATATTTTCTTCTATTCCATAGATTGCCTTTTCATTTTGTTGATGGTTTCCTTTGTTGTGCTTTTGATGTAGTAACATTTATTTTTGGTTTTGTTGCCTTTGCTTTTTGTGTCAAGTCCAGAAGAAATCATCACTAAGACCAATGTCAAGGAGCTTACTCACTATGTTTTCTTGTAGGAGTTTCATGGTTTCAGGTCTGACATTCAAATCTTTACCAATTTTGAGTTGATTTTTGTGTATGGTGAAAGATAGGGGTCCAATTTCTTTTCTTTTTCTTTCTTTCTTTCTTATTTATTTATTTATTATTTTTATGCAGCTATCCAGTTTTCCCAAAACCATTTATTGAAGAGACTATCCTTTCCCTATTTTATATTTCTGGGGTCTCTATTCTGTTCCATTGATTGATGTGTGTTTTTATGCCAATACCATACTGTTTTGATAACTATAGCTTTGTAATATAGTTTGCAATCAGACATTGGTATTTTTATGACCATTATTTTGAACTCTCTACCATGTAAATAACATCTCTATTTCATTAAGGTCAGTTTCTGTAGACTAATCCTGTTCTTTTGTTTGGAAGATACTCCCTTGTTTCTTCATATTCCCTGATTCTCTGTGTTGGTTTCTGCACATTAGATAAAACATCTACCTCTTTCAGTTCTAATAGATTGGTTTTGTGTAGGAGATGAATTTCATCAATCAGCCCAGCCTGAGCTTCTGGTTGCTTCTCAAGCTTTTGTGATTATCCAAGCGGCCATCTTTGCTCTTAGTGGCTGCCAGTAGTTGAGGATGTACCAAGATCCATCAGTGAACCAAATTGGGGAGTGCAGTCAGCACTTAGATGCAGGCTGATTAGAAGCTGGACCCCCAGGCAGTAGCTGTAAAAATTTGTAGCCATACCTCTTCCGGGAAGAAATTGGGAAATGGGTGTTTTTGCCTGCTCCCTCTGTGCTGAGTCCTGAGGGGATAGCCACAGCACACCCATTCTTTGTTTGATAAAACCCTGTAGAACTTGTGAACATAAACACTGTTGGCTATCAGAGTTAGGTGATTTGGGGGCCTAATCCTCAGGTGGGGGACTTAAAAGTTGGGTCTATAAGTATGGTCCAGATCCTTCATTCCTCAGGGAGAAGTTGGGGGTTGGGGTTCTCTCCCAATTATATGGCACTGTGCTGGGGTTGGGGGTTATGGAGAGAGTGTGTCTCAGCCATTCCTACCTGTTTTGATGTGGGTATTTTTTCAGTCACTGTATGTGTAGGAGTCAGTCAGCTAGTTTCTGGATATCTCTCAAAGGGACTTGCTCCATGTATAGCTTTACATTTGGTTCATCTATGGGAGGAGGGAAATTCAGGAACCTTTTATATCACCATCTTGATCCAGAGTCCCCTGGATAATTTTTTTCAATCACTCCATGCACCTCTCTTCCTTATTACCTCCATCTTTCTTTCCTTCCCTCTCTTAAGGAAAAAAAATTATATTTAAGTTCCCATTAGTCCCATTTATTCAACCATTCAACAAGTATTTGATTTCTTACTATTTGATTGCTGTATCCAAGTCACATTTATGACTTCAGTGTCCTTAGCTGATTTCTCTCCAAATGACTTCTTTAAAAAGAGACATTGGTTTAGCTACTGGTTACTTAGCCCTCAGCATGTAGAGTCACCTGTTTCCATCCTTTCTTCCTAGTAAATATGATAACTATATGGTTCAGGCTTCCATAGGAAAAGGAGGAAGGGTAACTAAAAGTCTGGGGATGTTGGGCCTAGTAACCAGTCCAAACCCCTCTTTCTCTTCTTTTCCTAATGCTATGTATATTTATTTCAGTTGTGCTGATGAGAGGGGTCATTATACCAGCAAGTGTGTGGTGGAGCAGATCTTTGTCCTAGGCCTCAAGAAGCAGCCATCTTCTGTGACCACCCCCTCATCTGGTGAGGAAACAAACCATTTATTTTTGTAAACATAGAAATATCTAAGGTGAAGAGGTGATTAGCCCTAAAACTGACATAATGTCTTAGCCAAGTGGACTCTACACTTCCTGGTAGAGGTCAAATATACTGCTATCCAGAGGGAGCAAGGCCAGCCTGCCTCTCTTCATCAGCTGGTCTTTCTGCGCACTGTAAGCTGTTGATATTTTTCTAAGGGAAATTAACTTGGGCTTGAAATAATAGTGTGGCTTCTCTGACTATTTTTGTTAAACTGTAGATATCTGAAGCCCTACTTGTGTTTATGGAATTTCTTAAAGGGCATAGGTTGAGATGCATCCTTTCTAACATACTGAATTTCTTAGACAAACCACTTTGTTCCTTACAGTTTATTTTCAACTGATCTTGCATTCAAACCATGGGAGTGTTTCATATTTAAAAGTCCATGGGTAAAAATTGTAGGTAAAATTCTCCTAAGTAGGGAATAAAGTTTTATGACAAAGTCAGAAAGATTTCAGATACAGGAAAGAAATTTTCTCTCCTAGATGTTCATCAAACTTTCCCTTTTATTGTCTTGATATTCAGATGGTAAAGATCAGCCTGTGGCTTTTACGTATTGTGCCGGAACATTCACCCTGAGCCTGGAGAACCTCTCGCTGAACATTGGCACTGACTGGGAGGTCCACGTTAAGTGACAGAGAAGTGCATCTGGTGACGAGTAGAGGGAGCAGCCTGCACCCTTCAGCCTCTCCCTTGGCCTTTTTTGAGATTTGTGCTACCCATTAATTGGCTCAAAAAAATCCTTCATTAGTCATCAGTTTACTACTGAACAATAGATTTCAGGTTTTACATTTTTAGACGTATTATTAATACTCCTTGCGTCAAAATACCATCTCTTCTCCTAGATGCAAGGAGCCCTGAGACGTTTATAGAGTTCATGTACCTTTCACTGCTTCTTAGGCTGTGGCCCTGTTGTCAGCGCTGTGCCCAGTGAGTGGCTTCTCCTTGAGCATGGCAGGATGGGTTTGTTCCATGTGAGTGTGGCCCATTCATGGCTGCTGGTCTCTAGCCATGCAGTACAGTCACTCTGGCTAGAGCAGCTGAGTTGCTTGAGGCCTATCTCCAAGTGAGCAGTAGCCTCCAGGATCCCCCACAGTATCTTTTCAACAACCCTTTTCTGCCTGCACTGCATGTACTATAGCAAGAGGGAGTAATTCTCTCTAGAGATTGACTCAGGAGTACAAAGGGTTCTTTTCTCAGTCATGATTTTCGGGCACCAAAGTTCCAAATTAATCTCAAAATTTTAATTTATCTTAATTGTTTTTATTAAATACTGTCTACTAAGCAAAAGAATATTTGCAGCATGAATAAGCTATAATTAATAATAATAATAAAGTAAATACCCATGTCCCCATCACTGTACTTTACAAATAGAACACATGGCTTTGACCAGGGTAAAGCCAGTGAGGCACTTACCTTGGGCACAAAGAAATGTGTGACACAAAAAAACCATAGTAATCAAAATAAATCATATTTAAATGCAACATTTTAAAACTCAAAATTAATGCAAAAAAATCCATAATTAACAAAATATCAACATTTTAAATATAGATAGGATAGAATCAGTATTACTGAGTTCTCCTTTTGCCTCTGGCTCTAGAACAGCTTGATGTGGGATATAACATTACAGCCTACCTGTCCATCAGGGTGCTCCCTGCTCTGGAGACCTCAGTGACTTCCAGCTGCCTGCACAGCATCTGTTGGGGCAGCCTCACGTCTTCAGCACTCCTCCTCACTCAGCGATTTGTCACCTGTCACTTCTGTGCCTTCTGTTCCCTGGGCCCCCATATCCACCCTCTTCCCTCTGCCTATGCATATCTCACCATCTGACCACCTGTCCAGGCCCAACTCAAATCCTGCTTTTTCACTAAGCCTCTCTAACTACGCTAGACACCCCCACTCCTCATGAGTAGTGACTTCCCCTTCTCTGAAATCCTGCCCCAGTTACAATATATGCTCTACCTTGGCATTCTCAGGGATTGTCCCCTACCTAATGTTTCAGATTTGTCTGCCTTTTCCCCTGCTAGATAGTATGTCCCTCAAGAGCATGGTATATTTCTCTTATATCTGCCAGAGTACCATTACACTTGGCTTTCAGTAAGTATTGACTGTAACTGGTTAACTGGTGAATTTGATTGATTAAAAAGTGAGAATTGAATATATTTGTTTCTGATTTACTTTTCTGACAAAGGACTCTTCTCTTTAGAAGTAGTAAACATTATGCATTTCCTTGTGGACATATTTCATTGTATCAGTTGCGATTTGAGTTTTGCACCATATATAAGCTTACGTAGATATATACAGATTTTTTGCTCCTATTTCTGTAAGTTTTGCAATTAAGGAGAAAGGAAGAAGCCAGCATTAGCTTAAGTTTTATTTCCCAGCTTCAAATTTCCCTTGCCTGAAAACTAGGTGCTCTTACCTAATATAAATGGTGGGTTTTAATAGCATTTAAACCTAAATAACTAAGACCTACATTCAGATCAACATCTATTGTATATCTGTCCTTCCATTTAAAATCTTTTTGGAGGAAAGAAAGAAACAAGAACTACCAGAGTAAGTTAGTGAGGAACTGCTCTGTCTTGACCCAGAACTATACTGAAACACTTAACCAGAAACATTGAGTGGAGAGAAATGTAGCCTGTGTGTTTTTCATCATTTTCTGCTTTTATTGTTTCTCACATTTTACCCACCTCCTATTTCTGAAGGTATGTACCAGAGAGCTATGTGGGCTGAGTTGGCCAACAGCTGTTCTATTACCTTCTAGATCTTCATGTGTTTTCTCAGGAAATTGGTTTTATGTAAGAAACTAGAACCATTTCAACAGAGCTTCAAACAAAGCTCTAAAGTGAATGCATAATGTGTCTTTCCCTCAAGACTTAAATGCCAAGTAATGAGTTGACAAATCACTTTAAAACAGAAACTGTTTGGGGGTAAAGGAAGGAGCAAGGTGGGGCAGGGTATAGGGGAGATAAATGGTGATGGGAAAAAATAAAATAAAGGAAAAAACAAAACAGAAACTTTCCAATAAAAATATGGGCAAAAGCAATCCACAAAAGAAATTTAAACAGCATGAAAGATGTTCAGCCTCATTAATAATCAAATAAATGATTTCTTTGGTCTGGTTAGCCAAGATTAAAAGTAAAAATGTCCAGTGCTAATGTGTGGGGCAAAGGCATCCTTGTGAATTATGGTGGAATTTTAAATAAGTATAATCTTTCAGCATGGCAATCCGGCAATTATACCAAAATTTTAAATTTGCATATTCTAACCCAGTAATTCCACCCATAAAACCCATACATTGCTCATGACTACTAATTGTAATGTGGTTTATACTGTGGAAAACTAGAAACAAGGTAAATGTCCTTTAACACAGGATTGGTTAAATATAGCCCTTTCATACAGTAGAATATTATGCAACTATTAAAATAACTATATATATATATATATATATATATATATATATATATATATATAACAATGTTTTTTATTAATGTTTACTTAATGGTTTCCTTTAAGTAAAACTTATAATAAACCAAAATTGAGGAATGTGAAGGCCACAAAAACTGGCCTGAGGAACTGTTGCAGATGGAGGAGGGTCTAAAGAGGCATCACAACAAATGTGTGATCCTAGGCTGGTTTCTGGACCTACAGAAGACATTATTGGGACAGTTCACAAAATTTGAATGGGATCTTGTGATTACATGGTAATTTTCCTAATTTTAAGGGTGTGCTATGATTATATAGAAGAATTTCCCTGTTTTTAGGAAATATGTACCAAAGTATTATGGATTAAAGGCCATTATATCTCTAACTTACTCCCAAGTGTCTCCGAAAAAATTTATGTATGTATGAGCCAGAGACAGAGACAAAGAGAGAAAATAGGCAAAATGTGTTAAAATATTACAATTGAAGAATCTGGGTGAAGGGTGTACAGGAACCCTCTAGACTCTATTTTCAACTTTCCTATAAGTTTTAAACTATTTTAAAACAAGAAGTTTAAAAGCAATGTTGCTGGGCAGTTCTCTATATCTGGTATCTTTTAAACGTTTGGTTTAAGGCTTATAAGCTACGGCATGTGAATAGGATGAAAAAATTGAGTTAATTATGAACCCCAGTACAAGAAAATACCTTTATCTCTGATGCTGCAGACTGCTTCATAATCTTCATCAGATCAACTGTTCCTTACCTGAGAATGCTGAGCCAAGCCAGATCCTCTACCTCACAGGATGCCATCCTCTGAGCACCAGGCCATAGCTCCTGACCCCACCCACCTGCGCTGTGGTAGCACTATGTGCTGCTGCACTAGAGAGACGTCTGACCACAGGAGCTGGCCGGAGAGTCTTCAGAAGGGTATTTACACTAAGAAATAGACTAGAAAAGAACACATGTTTATGGTGGGCATTCATTTAGGGCAGAAACCCTGGGTAGTGGCCAGGGAAAGTCCTTCATACATTTGGAAGGCCAGTTTGGTCACCTTCCTTCTTGCCCCAGGTCTAGGTCATCCTGCAGACCCTGGCTCTGGTGGACCTGGGGTGGTCAGTTCCTGATAGAAGTGAAACCAGCATGTAGGTTCCACTTAGACTAGGTACTGAGACATTGCCTGCCCAAAGAGGCTGCCTCTATTTAAGATAGACCCACAGGATTAATTCTGTTCTGGGCTACAGCTCACTTCAGAACTCAGTAAACTTCATGGTCATGGACCCAGGTGTCAGCATGGCCAGGGCCAATCCCAGATGCGGCATTCGCCTAAAGGTTCTCTAGAGCAGAAAGCACAGCTTGTCCCCGTGGGTTCGCCTTACAGTTGCCCTGAGCCTTGTATCCTGATTAACTAAAACTCGCCAGTCAGATCACTAAAGCTGGAGGGGAGACTGCAGTTCTGGAGTTTGGTCTCTGTGCAGAATTCCTTTTTTCCCCCATCTCTTTCAGTAACAGGGTATTATAATGATAGCAGAAACACAGTCAAAACACATAATTATCTGGAGCTGAATGGTTTTTAGCTTATAATTGACCATCCTACCTAAAAGCCTTCTTAGTAATGGAATTCCTATCACACTGTCAGGCATTTCACTCTGCTTTTAAGATTTCCATCTACCAAACCCTTGGAATGTCCTGCCTAAGTCCAACAGGGGCACTCTAGACCAGCAGTCGCCAACCTTTCGGACCTCATGGGCCACCAGTGGTCCGTGGGCCACCAGTTGGCGACCGCTGCTCTAGACTAAATTTCTCAGCCCAGGGAATAGTCAACAGCAGCTCCACTGGAAACACATTAGCCACAGTCAATGAGGCCATATAACTAGCATTCTAGGAGAAATAAAGGAGACGCTGGCCTCTGATACCAGATCTGCCTGTCCTATGACCAGCCGTGTTAAAGCCTACAGAGCCACAGCAAGGCCTGCCAGAATGAGGCAGCTGCGTCCTGACAGTCGTCTCCAGCAGGGCTGATGGTATTAGTTTTCTCTCCAATCGGAGTGAGGGGAAGGGAAGCGCTGACTGTTTACAGGCAAAGATCCTATTTCATGTTACTGGAGTCTTCATCATGCATTTACTCCTTCACTGGAAATCAAGAGACCTGGGGTCCAGTTTGGTTCTGCGATGAACCTGCTTGAGTGATCTTTGCCATGTCCTTTCATCTCTCTAGGCCTTGGTTTCCTCATTTGTTAAAGAGCTAATCTCTAAAACTCATCGAGTTTTCCGTGACTTAACTGTGAAATAACAGCAGATATCTCACGTTTCCTCAGTCGTAAAATGGAAAGGAAAAAAAATGGTAACTTCACGTTGGAGAAACTTGATAGATACCACCTTAGCCAAGTAATCCAGGTTGATGTCACCTGTAATAAAACACATCAATATCATGTACCTCCAGATATGATTTAATGAGAAGGGCACATTACCTCTGTGATACTCTTCCCCCAAATCTATAACTTAGTCTAATCATGTGAAAAATATCAGACAATTCAAGTTAAGGGACATTCTACAATATAACTGGCAAGTACTCTTCAAAAGTGCGAAGGTCATGAGAGAGAAAGACTGGATTTGTTAGAGATTGAAGGACAATAAGGAGACATGATAAATGCAATTCAGGATCCTAATTTGGATCCTGCAACCGAAGGAAATAAAAAACCTTCTTGGAAGTACAAAGAAATCAAAATAGTCTTATAGTTTAGTTAATAGAATTATACCAACACTAATTTCTTCATTTTGATGATTGTACCATAGTTATATAAGGTGTAAACATTAGGGGAAGTTGGGTGAATGGTATACAGGAACTCTATTCTATCTTTGTAACACTTTTGTAAATCTAAAATTACTCAATGCCCTGACCTGTTTGGCTCTGGCTGGAGCGTCGGCCTGTGGACTGAAGAGTCCCAGGTTCGATTCTGATCAGGGGCATGTAGCTTGGTTGCGGGCACATCCCCAGTAGGGGGTGTGCAGGAGGCAGCTGATGGATGTTTCTCTCTCATGGATGTTTCTAACTCTCTATCCCTTTCCCTTCCTCTCTGTAAAAAATCAATAAAATATATTTTTTTAAAAATTACTCTAAAATTTAAAAATATTTTTTCTTTATTGTTTAAAGTATTATATATGTCTCCTTCCCCCCCACCCCCCCACTGAACCTCTCCCCAGCCATTCCCACCCCCTAAAATTTTTTTAAACTCTGTGATTGTGGCTAGCTTATACTAGGCACTTATTGAATGGTAGGTATTATAATTATAAGCAGATACATTGCTTCCAACAGTTGTTGAATCAAAGAAATAATTATTGGTGGAAAAGACAGTAATATGGAGCCATTAATTGGCCTTGTTGTTCTAATAGAAATCATTCCAGCCATAAATATTGCATGACCCTAGCTAAAATAAGTTATAAAACTAGTTCTTTATCCTTGAAGAGGCTTCTGGGAATTGAAATGTGCAGCTGTTTATGTGCTTATCTGCCCTTTGTTCATGGGCTCAGATTGGATTTCTCCCTGACAGTGTGCATTTCTACAGCCAGGTAGCTGGATAAAACTTGATTTTGGACCTGCTAATCTGAGAGGGTGTTTTATCCACAGCAATTGGTAGAGCAAAATGAATAGTTCTTTGCACTCTGTGTGTTTGAATTGATATTCCCATCCTGCTATGATAAGAGATTCATTCTGTCACACACTTACCTCAGTTGCTAACAGATGGAGCTGGCTTAGACAGCTGAGAAAAGAAAGATCAAAGAGTGTGTGGCCCAGAGGCAGCTGCTCCCCCAGGGGCGTATCAGCCGAGAAACTTCCATTGTGTTGGCGAAGCAATCAGAAATTTGTAATACTTTAAACAATAAAGTAAAAAAAAAAAAATGTAAGAAATCTCTCCTCACATAGGGAAATTTCATTCAGCAGGTATGCAACACGTATTTATTAAGAGCCTTCTACATATACTCAACTCTGAGGGTGGAATAGGGACCCGTTCTCACCTTCACAAAACTTACAGTCTTGTGGGCAGACAGGAAGCTCAATAAACAGAAACAATAAAATGTGGGTCACTGCTGTGAATTTCAAGGTGGGACAGGCAGAGCACTGAGCTGGGACTCAAATGTACGATGATGGAGAAGAAAACTACCCACCCCACCCCTCTTTGCCTTCCATGCCATTGGTGAGTTTGAGGGTGGAAGACATTCTTTTCAGAGGCTCCTTTAGTGCCGGCAGAGAGACATGCCTCTGATTGGAGACCTGCGACCACAGGATCCTGGCAGACTGCACCCATCCCGGTGCTGTACACGTGGAAAACGTTCCTGCTCATAGAGTGAGTGCTGATTTGCACCAATGAGTGGCTGTCACTCAACCTCATCTAACCTCAAAGTGCTATTAAATGCAAGTCATCTCTAACAACATTTATTGAGTGCTTAAGACAATGCTGACACTATTTTACATGTTTTACATAAATTAACTTAATTTTTACAACTGCATAGCAGAATGACTATTATTATTCCCATTTTATAGGTGAGAAAATGAGACATAGGAAACGAGGAAGAAATAAGTCACCTAACATTACACAGGCACAGCCAGTGAACAGCAGGCCCAGGCATGCACCTCAGCAGTCAGCATCCCGAGGCCGCCCTCCTCTGTCTGCCTCTCCAAGAGAGCAGAGGTCTCCGGGCATTTCCTCAGAGGGCCAGGGGGATAGGCGGATGGTTCCTACAGGTGCCACTCCAGACACAGGGATCCTCAAAACTGCAACCCCAGCGATCAAGAGCCTGGTTGTACTCCGATTGCAGCTGTCGCTCCCCACCTTAGCCTCTGACCTCAGGGAACAGGCTGGGCTGCAGTCTGGGGCAAGCATCCACTGAGCCACACCTGGAATGTGGCCATCTCCTTACAGTCTGAGCAGCAGTCACTGTGGGTTAAAGACAAGGCGGAGGCCAGGCAGGCACTTCCCTTTCCCAGAGCCACTGCGCTCTCATCTAAGAGCCCTGAGACCAACTCTTTCCGTATGACACGCCGGAACCTGACCACCAGCCTGGTTCAGTATCCAACCCTGACTCAGATGACTGACGTGGTGTACCTGGATAATGTCTATTCAGATGCACCCTTTGTAACAGACTTGGTCCCAGTGTTTATTTTGGGGGTGGGGATAGACAAGAGGTGGCTAGGTCGAGTGGGCAAGAAGAGACAACTGAGAGGACTTTGCCGAGTCCTCCACTCAGATAGCTCCACTCAATGCTAACACCAGAACATTCCAGAAGATATACCAAATCCAATTGAAATGTTCTGATATCCTAGAGTTTTAGAAAGTAAGTAAAATGGATGCCCTTAGAAATGCCTATTCTCCTAGAATTGAGCATCTCACTCTTGTTAGCTTTTTTTCAATAAAGTTTTCCAATAACTTGGTAACCAGTAGTTTGATGGTCTGTATAATGGCCAACTCAATAATGCGTCAGAAGTTCTTTGCTAATTTTCAGTGTGCAGCTTACTCAAATGTTTCCCTTTCATCCCCTGACAGCACCAGCACTTAACACCGCATGTATACGTCCTCGCCGGATCTCTCTCTCTCTGCCACGCAGGAGAGCTGCACGCTAGCCTCACTCTTGCTTTCATACTCGGGATCTTTTTTCATGTCTATTTTTAGTTTTCCTGGTTCAAGCTTCTCCAGGCCACTGAAACACTAGCCTCACTTTCTTTCCGTCTGGCGTATATGCTGCTGGTAGGAGCCCCCCAGGTAAAAAATCGGGGCATAAATCCTTTACTGCTCCTTCCTCAGGAAAACATATGACTTTGGGATCACAGCTCAGTTTTTAAGATGAACGCAAGCTGGACGACCTTCTGATGGACTTTGAATTGGATGTGGACATTTTTCTCTCAGATGACAGAATCACTCCAACTTCCCCTTTGCAGTGGCTTCCTTTCCTTGAAGGTAGCTGTAACTTGTTTTCTTTAAAAATCTCTTCCTTCCACGATTGCCTGCCATGCCAACAGTCATTAGCCCGTCTGTGGCCCCACAGACAGGGGCTGAGCCCAAGTCCCCAGGGCCGGTTCCCCTTCCGGCCCAGGGCAAGACCACTGAGGCCGGGGGCGCTAACCCAAGTGGCATCTATTCAGCCATCATCAGCCGCAATTTTCCTATCATTGGAGTGAAAGAGAAGACATTTGAGCAGCTTCATAAGAAATGTCTAGAGAAGAAGGTTCTTTATGTGGATCCTGAGTTCCCACCGGATGAGACCTCCCTCTTCTATAGCCAGAAGTTTCCCATCCAGTTCGTCTGGAAGAGACCTCCGGTGAGTAGCTTGCTGGTTACTGGTTGGGTTCTTGCCTCAGAGAAGTCCTCCCTCTGAGCACCTCCCACAGCTCCACCGTGCACATGGGCTGGGGGAAGGGGCCTGGCTGCAGCTCTGCCAGGCTCAGTCCTCGGTGAGGCAGGGCTGCTCCTCTCTTTCTCTCTCTCTCTCTCTCTCTCTCTCTCTCTCTGAAAAACATTTTGCTTTTTATAAAAGTGATTGGAACTCAGTTTAATTTATCCTATAAAATAAATATTCCTTTCCCAGAGCATATTCCAACCACCCAGATCTGGCATGCTTGAATATCTTGCACTTTTATAAGATTCCTTCAATTTCTTGGGCGGCAGTCATGATGTTCTTTGGTTTGCCAGCAGCCATGTCTTTCTGAAGCATGGAAGCCACGGAGAGGGGAGAGTGGCAGGCAAAGGCTACTGTTTCATGCATAAAATGTTAGGGTTAGAAGGAGAAACCCTAGCAATTGTTTTGTCCATATACCTCACCTCACAAATGAGGACATAAAGGCACGTCAGAGTGGAGTATATCCAGTGAGCACATGACAGCTCAGATTTAAACCCTTTCTCTTCTAGCAGACACTTCCAGCTCCGGGTGTCATTTACAGTGAGCTGCCAGGAGGAAAATCATATTCAATCATAACCTCCAGTATGACTCTTGTTCTTAATTCAAGAAAATTTACTGAGTATCTACTAGACTAGAGCCCAAACTGGGGAGACAGCAGTGAGGAAAGAAGACAAAAATTCCTGCTTTCCTGGAGCCTGGAGTCCTGAGGGGAAGGTGGGCATTGAACAAGAGTGACTGTCCGGAGCTAATGTTCAGGGACCATAAGCCAAGGGAAGCGCCCCTGGTTCAGGGAGAAACCATTTACTCTGAGGCCCAAAGCTATTGAGTAGTTTGATCAAGTTAAGCTGAGGCCCAGTGCAATTCATTAGCCATGTTTTTATTTTTAACCTGAGATGAAATATCCAACAACCCTGTTCTCACCTTGTGTGTTCCACAGGCTCCTTTCCTCTGCTGATGACTCTGTGGTAAGGCCCAGGACTAGCCCCAGGGCCCTCAGTTTAGAAGTGAGGACTTGAAAGAACTTTATTCTTTAACCCAGTTGCTGCCCTGCTGCTAGGGTACTAGACATGTCACACACACACACACACACACACACACACACACACACACACCCGCCACCATGCCTTCAGGATAAGTCCAAACCTCTTAGGGGAGATACAGGCCATTCGAAAGCTGGCCCTGTCCACCTGTGCATCTCATCTCCACCCTCTCCCCTTGGACCCTGACATACTCAGCTGCTCTGTTGTTCCAAGTCTTCTCATACCCGGAGGCCTTTGCTCATGCTGTCTGTCCATCTGTCTGGAATGCCCTCATTTTTACCTCACTTGCTCCTCCTTACCTTCTCTCCAAAACTCTGTTCAAGTATCCCTTCCTTCAAGCTTGCTCCTGTCTGTTGCCCATCTTCTGAGAGCAGGGCCATTCCTGTTCATCTCTGAGCCCTCCTACCCAGCAACGGGCCAGGCCTTCAGGCAGTCCTCGGCTTCAGGTGAAGGAAACCCCACATCTGAAGGCGCTGACCCCGAGAGTTAAGGCAGCCCTGCCTGCCAAGGCTGGGAGGTCCTAAAAGTGTTTTCCAACCCTGCTGCAGAGAAAAGGCCAAAAAACATACTGTTTTTAGTAGCATCATTGGTGGATTTTAGCCTTAAAAGCTAGACTTACATATTAATAAAAATGTTTTAAGGTTCTGTTATACTAAGCTCTAGATCAGTCCTAAAGTTATACTGTCAGCATCAGTGTGACATGAGGAGCACTGACACACCTGTCTGTCCCAGGCTGTGCTCCCACCACCACCAAAAGTCCTGAATTTTCTACTGTTGCTAAAGGTCCAGGCAGCAAAGCCCACTCTTGGTTAAAATGCACCTTTCCCCTGAGGTTAAGATCAGGAAAACACTGCCTATCGGGTTTATTAGCATAAATTAGCATACAGAATTAGAAAAGGTCAGAGTTGGAATGAATCTTAGAGATGTGGTCTAGCGCCCTCACAGACAGACGGGTGAAGTGATTAACACATTGCGTACTGCTCACGAGTTTTCTCGTGTTTCGCGCCCCATCTGTTAAGGACCGTTCACAAGTTTTCTCATGTTCCCAGCGCCATCTGTTAAGGACCACTCATGCGTTTTCTCGTGTTTCGCGCCCCATCTGTTAAGATCCAGAAAGAGCAAATGACTTATCTATAGTCACACACGTTGATTGAAGTTGAAAAACAGGAATGACTTCAGAACTTTCTGAAGGGAGAGCACTCTTCGGGGACACACGTTTTCATGTGCTCCAGAGGTGTAGGGACGTTGGCCAGCCTTGAGCATTCTGGAAAGGAGACTGTGTCCTATGAGAGGCCCTTCCTGCTTTTACAATCTAATGCACAGAATCATTGGAAACCAGTATGATTTTTTTTTCACAATAAAGTATTACTTATTCCGATCAGATGAGGAGGAGGAGGAGGGCAAAGCTATTCACAACCAGCAATAATTCTAGTTAGGATAACATGCTGCACTTCCAATCCTTCCCTCCTAAAAGAAGATAGACTCGGGCCACCTGTAATCTCACCTGCTGACCTGAGCTACCTCACTGCCTCTCCTCCTCTGTTAGAGAACATCGTGCAGTGCGTCTGCAGGCCAAACAATCTGATTCCTCCCCCTTTTCTAACGTGATCTGTTTCTAGGAGCAGAAAGCAAACAAAATACTTCCCACATAATACTTCCCAATCGTTAAGCCACATTTTCTTAAGGACAAACCCCTGGGTGGGGAAGAATGGCTTCTAGAACAGAGCTTCTGGGAGACTGATGATTCTTGCCCAGTATCACTGGGGACAGATGTGGGGGGATCATGTGTGTCGTTCTGTGCGGTGGGCGGCTTCAGTCACACAACACTGCTGGCCTCTCTCCTCCCCTGGGTGGATTTGTAAAGAGAGCCTGGCCTGCGAAACCCAGTCTTTTTCTTCCTTTTTTCCTCCTGGGAGCAATCTACCTGCTCCTCCTCCTGCCAAGTTTTTCTGAGGCAGGTCCCATAGGGAGCCCTGCAGGGGGCCTGGGCCACCTGCCACTACTGCTGGTGAAAGGTAATGATAACAACCAGTCTCGATTGAGAACTCCTGGTATGACAGTAATTACTTTAAGGGCTTCCTTATATTACCTCATTTCATCTTCACAACAACCCTGTGGGGTGAGTATTAGTATTGTCCCCACTTTACAAATGAGGAAGCTGGGTCTCAGATGGGTTAAATAACTTGCTGCAGATCTCCCACCTAGTAAGGGTGGAGTTGACATTTGAACTCAGGCCATCTGGCCCCAGCGCTTAATAATAAAATCTATCTAGTTCTGGGACTTAGAAGCCAATATCAGATTTATCAACAATAAATGTGGCATTTTGGACTCCCTCCTGCTCTACACTGATACCTATTCCTCTTCTGGTTCAAAACTCAGGCATGGAAATGAGGTGGCATTTATTGGGCCTCCACAAGCTACAACAGGCATTGGAGGACACCTCAGGGTTTGGCCCCCGGAAGCAGCAGGCTCTGTGGGCTGGAGATAGAATAGCGCAGTGGCTAAGAGCCCAGTCTCACCCACGTTCAAGTCCTGGCCCTGCTACTTAACACTTGGGTAATCATCATCACATATTTTTCTCTTTGCCATAAGGTCCCCATCTGAAAAATGGGGTATAATCATAACAGAAGAACCTACCTCATAAAGTTGTTGTGGAGATTAAATGAGTTAATGCACACCCAAGGCGTAAAGGGTGCCTGGCACATGAATGAGTGCCCCGTAAACATGTTGTGCAGTTTTATCACCGCCTGCATTTGCTGTGCAGTCTCCAAAAGAGGCAACACATCTTTCCAGCTTAATTTGTGTCCAGGACCAATCAACAGCCCTGGCTGGTATAGCTCAGCAGTTACAGCATTGGCTCACACACTGAAAGGTCTCGGGTTCAATACCCAATCAAGGGCACCTACCTGGATTGCAAGTTACATCCTTGGCCCTGGTCAGGGGTCATGTAGGAAGCAACCAGCCAATGTGTCTCTCTCATATCAATGTTTCTCTCTCTGTCTCCCTCTTCCCCCTCCCTCCCTATCTCCCACTCTCTCTAAAAAAACAATGGAAAGAATATCTTCAGGTGAGGATTTTTTTAAAAAAACAAACAGCTAACTACAGCAATATGAGTACTTCATGCTTGATCTAAATGAATCAATCCAACCAAACGTGAGGGTATCTATGTGAACAGGCCCCTCATGGGCACGTGACTGCTTGTTCTTTAAGACAATTCCAGTCATTCACATTAAATACGGAAATGTGTGTTTTATTATGGAAATGCAAGTACCAAACACCTCCATTTCTCCCCCAGCTCTTCCCCTAGGAAACCTGCTCTCCCTCCTCTGCCCTCCAAGCTCCTGGGGCTGAAAGCTGGGACGCTGCATTTTCTCTTTGCAACTTTTAGCCCAGCTTTCTGTTTCCATTGGCTGTTGGGGGTTGGGAGAATCTACCACCTTCCCTTATCTTCAGATCCAGTGCTTTATACTTTGTTGGCAGTTACTGGGCCTCCAGGTCATAGGCTGCCTAACCCACCTCTTCCCCTCGCCTCCCTCTATCAGGCCCACCTTTTGCTAGGTCAGAGCTGGGTCTCGTCTTCACCCACATTTCTCCGGTGTGTGCCTTCCCCCTTTGCTGTTGTTATGATTACAGCCCCATATGCCGCTGTGCTTTGCGTGGTTGGTCTAACCTGGTTCTTGGCCCTGTTCTTCCCCACAACCTGGGTCAACTAGCCCCCTCTGCCAACACCTGGACCTGAGGAAACCTTCTCCCGGACAGACAGCAGCCTCTTTGTATTCCAAGCAAGTGACTTTATTCCCTATAGTTCTCATACCTGGAAATCTCTTGCATTAGACTCTTTTTAAGGATAGAGTTTATGTGAGTTTCCCAAGCTGCAATTCCACATGAACCATATTTCACCAAGTCTAGAAGGTTTGAGTACTGGTACTTTCCTGATCTTATCAGGTGTCCAAAGAAAGTCATGACCGCCACCCAGCTGAATGCAACTGAAGGGAGCTTTTAATGTAAGATGCATCACAACTTCAGAGATACTAAAATGTGAGGGGGGTGCTTTAGAATGGAAAAATAAGCCCGGCCGGCGTGGCTCAGTGGTTGAGCATCAACCTATGAACCTGGAGGTCACGGTTCGATTTCTGGTCAGGGCACAGGCCCAGGTTGGGGGCTCAATCCCCAGTGTGGGGTGTACAGGAGGCAGCTGATCCATGATTCTCTCTCATCATTGATGTTTCTATCTCTCTCTCCCTCACCCTTCCTCTCTGGAATCAATAAAAATATACTTTAAAAAAAAGAAAAAGAAAACAAATAAGACCCCTTTGTTATTTAACACAGTTCTGCCATCTCCTTCCTACTTCTCTTCCCAAACCAATTCTTTCGCCCCCACTGCCTATCATGGACTCAACCATTCCTGCTGGGTTTTGTGCTGTCTGACTTGGCCTTCTGCCCCTTTCTGCGTCGTCACCATGCAGGCAGGACCAACTCCCCCCTTGTCCAGGACTCTTACACTAGTGGGGGGAGGGGGAATCATCACATTCTTCAGATGAGGCCTTGTTACTAGTGCAAGATTATCTTTGATTTTTTTGCACCTTTTTAGCCAAATGTGCTTAACAAATGTGAACCCTTAGCATGGCAGACTCTTCCATTTCTCTCTTCAAGAGGGAAACTCATAAGGAAAAGTTAGGAAGATACTTGAGATTACAGAAAAAGTAATTTCTCTCTGGGGGTGAACATGATTGTTTTCTATGGAGAAAAAAATTGAATTGCCGTTTACTTATAAAAGGAGGAGAACCAGAAACCAAAGAGGGATGGGGGGCACAGGGCAGGAGGCCACGCGCCCCAGTGTCATCCCTCCCTTGACCTCAAAAGTCTTTACTGATGATGAAATGTGAAATGCCTGAGGCAAGTAACTTTGGGGTAAAGGGCGGAAGTTAGTACCTTGATTTTTACAGGCAGGACTGAGCCAACGCACCCGGAAGTCAGAGTGTGGAAAGCACAGGGGTGGAGAGAAAGAAGGAAGCAGAAAGAAGCAAACTGCCAGGAACCCACTGAACCCTGGTAGGGTGAGGAGGCCCTGCCTTCTCAGAGGCCATGAAGTGGGGGTGCAACCTCTCCAAGGAACTGGGAGGCCCCGGCTAACACCTGGGCAGCATTCTGCTGAAGAGAAGCTGACGCTTGCTTTACCATTTTCATCCAACCTTCAACTTTAAGTAATCACCATCGGAACTATTAGAAGTTTATTACATTCTCCCAGAACACAGGAATATGGGTTTAAAACTGCTATTAAAAACTCTTATACATCATAAGATTAAAAATGTTTGGGAACTGCTTCTTTCAGCTATTTCAGATAAGGGGATGCCCCGTCTCCTTCAATAACCATTAGTTAGTATCTTTCACAGTCTGAAAAGTCATCCTTATTTCTAGCCAGAACTCTTGCAGCCACAATTTTAGCACATTATCTCTAGCTCAGAACCAGAAGACAGCGAAATAGAGCCGGCTGATTTCCTCTATATGATAATTCTCCCTACTCGTGAATAACGTCATCCTTCCTTTACTTGCTTTTCAGCTCGAATACTCATAGAGCCCTCTAACTTTACTCCCTAGGTATGATTTTTTTCCCAACGCTGGGGAGGTCTGTGCTACGATCCATATTTAGTCGATCCTCATTATTCATGGATACTTGTGAACTCACTACTCACTAAAATGTCCTTGCAACCCCACAGTCAGTACCGCGGTCATTTGTGGGCGTGTGTAGGGCAGTGGAAAATTTGACTCACCCTAAGAGCAGGTTCCCAACTGAAGTCAAACAAAGCGACGCTCTGCCTTCTTATCTCAGTCCTTCTCAGTCTATTTAGTGTCACATTTTTCATATGCATGTGCTTCTTGTTGGTGATTTCTCTGTCTAAAATGTCCCCCGAGCCTAGTGCTGAAGTGCTGTCTGGTGTTCCTGAGTTCAAGAAGGATATGGTGTGCCCGAGGGAGAACATGTGGGTGTTAGATAAGCTTCAGGCAGGCATTAATACGGTGCTGTTGGCTGTAAGAACAATGCTAATGAATCAATAATATATAGTGGATCAGGCATCTTTAAACAAAAACACACATAACATAAGGCTGTGTAATTATCCGTTGATGAAAATGTGTGATCAGAGGGACTCCCAGGAACCTAGTCCTGTGTTTCCTCCAGGAGCAACAGCTCGGTATTCACTAAGTCAGTGTTCACAGCAGCTTTATAGAACGTAGCTACTATGAGCAAAGAGAATGGCCTGTATTTCCCACGTGCTCTGTGTTCTTAAATATCCCAACTCGAAACAATACTCCAGAGTGTGAACAGTATGAAACACGGCAACACATTTTAGTCCATTCCAGTCATTATTCTTTTTGATGTTTAAATTGACCAGTCTTTGAACAGTGGGAACAGCCCCGCCCAGCCCATAAGTGACCTGTATCATTGACATGACCCCATTCGTCTTGAATAGCGTCTTTGTTTTCGGGCCACAACGCAGTGGTCCGGGCTCATTTTGTCTAGTTCTTGCCCCAGACCTGGAATGAATCATTTCTTTAAGGAGCCAGGTTCCTTTTAGCCTGAAATGGAGTTAAAGAAAAGGGGTGAAATGTAGCGGATAGCTGACCCCCAACTTCCTAGGACCCAGTGCTTGGCCGTTACATCAGCGCTCTTAAGTTGGAAACCTCCTGCAACCCGCGCTGACGCAAAGGTCTCCTGCTCTGATGGCATCTTCCCTGTGCCCCGTGGACTCTATAATTAACACTCCGCCCCGTGCATCTTCCCAGCTAAGAGTTCGCTCGACCTGTTACTCAGTTCTGAAAGAAGAAATCTAGGTTGACACAAAATAAGTTACTCCATGCCAGTGTGAGATGAGAGGAAGGGAACAGAAGTACAGGAACACCCAGGCTGTGCCAGTGAGCCCTCTGTCCTTAGGGCACAGGGCACAGTCCCTGTGTAGCTTCTTCTCTCAGGGACATTATTTTTCTTTCCAGTGAATTCGGCGTGGCAGGAGGTCTGCTTGTAATCTGTTTTAGAGAGTCATCTTCTGTCAGACAGTTTAGAGAGAAGTGGGATCCCTAGGCTGGCCGCAAAGAGGAAGAACTGGGGGCATTGTGCAGAGTGGCTAAGACGGCTGGATTGAGAACCAAACAAACCTGGCCGGAGCCCTGGCTCTGCCACTAGCAAGTCAAATTACTTACTCTCTAAGTGTCATCATGGGATAATGCTGTTTTGTCTTGTGGCTGTTCTGAGCCAGCATCCATAAAGTCCTAGCAGGTGCTCAAGGGAAGGCAGCAATTACTATTAGCACAGGCAGCAAAGGGCGCAAGTATAACAAGGACGAAGTGCACAGGCTTTAAAGGTCAGACAAACTTGATTCAAATCCCAACTCCACCTCTTAACAATGTAACCTCAGGCAAGTTACTGACCATGCCTGGGCCTCAGTTTCCTCACCTGTGAAAAGAAAATAAAAGCTTCTTCCTCATAGAGTTGTTTAAGAATCGAATGAGATGTTTGTATATGACTTGCTTAGCACAATGAGTCAGTAAATAGTGATGATGGTAATTGAAAGGCAAAATGAGGTGCCCAATTAATTGAGAGCCAGCCCTCCCTCTTTCTACTCAGCAAAGAATCCTGACAGTGCCATCCTGGGGGTGGAGGGGAGCAGGCGTAAGTGTTGGTGAAAGGGACAATTCTATAAATAACTTTTAGGACTGCCTTTCATTACATCCAAAAGACAGCAGCTCCTCCTCAGGTCATGACGGGGACAGAGCTCTAGACATCATGGTGAACATACTGAAATAACAGCAGTACGATGGGACAGGCAGGAACAGAAAGAGGCAAGAAATGTATGAAAAGATGCATTTCCTTGATTATAAATAAGTCAGAGCATCTTTTTATACACTTATGTATTTCCTGACCATTTGTTATCATGCTGTCCATGTTCTTTAGCTCATTTTTCTATTGAGTTGTTTGTCTTTTTCAACTTAAATTGTAGGTATTCTTTAGATATCCTGATACTAATCACTTATTGAATTGCCTTTTCACTCTCTTAAAGGTATTTTTAATTTTAAAAAATTCTTAATTAAAAGTTCTAAATTAATTCTTAATTTATTATTTTTTCCTTTATGGTTAGTGCTTTATGTGTTCTGCTAAAGTTTTTCTTAAACTGAAGTCATTCTTCTTTATTATCATTTAGAAACTTTATTTTTCTGCTTTTATATTTGGGTCTATAATCCAACTGGAAATGAGTTATGCATATAATATAAAAATATGGATCACATTTTGTTGTTTTCCATATGGATTTTTAAAGGTGCCAGCACAATTTATTTAAAAGACAACCCTTCCTCCACTGTTTTGCAATACCACTTTTAAATAAATCAAGTTCTATCAATGTGTAGTTCTGTTTCCACCCTCTATTGTGTTTTATTTGCATTTATTTGTCTATTTTTGTGCCAATGCCACATCTCATGCCAATAAATCTTGACATCCAGTAGAGCAAGTCCTTCCAACTTATTTTTCTTCTTCAGTATTGTTTAGCTTTACCTGACTCTTTGCCTTTCCCTTTAGATTTTAGAAACAGAGTGTTGAGTTTCACAAAAACTAGTGTGGGGATTTTCACTGAGATGACATTGAATCAATGTAGAAGAATGCACATCTCGACAATATTGAATCTTCTTATCCATGAAGAAGGGATGTCCCTCCATTTAAATAGGTCTCCATTAGTGTATCTTTCAATCAAGTTTTTGTTTTTGTTTTGCTTTTTACTGTAAAGGTCTTGAATATCTTTGTCAGATTTTTTCCTAGGTATCTTTTGTTGTTGTTATTTTTATAAATGGCATCTTCCTTAAAATTGTACTAGATTTCTCAAGCATAAATATTCATTTGACTCTTATCTTATAAATTCTTAATAATTCTAATAATTTGATTGCCGCCGAAACCGGTTTGGCTCAGTGGATAGAGCGTCGGCCTGCGGACTAAAGGGTCCCAGGTTCGATTCCGGTCAAGGGCGTGTGCCTGGGTTGCGGGCACATCCCCAGTAAGAGATGTGCAGGAGGCAGCTGATCGATGTTTCTCTCTCATCGATGTTTCTAGCTCTCTATCTCTCTCCCTTCCTCTTTGTAAAAAATCAATAAAATATATTTTAAAAAATAATAATAATTTGATTGCAGATCCCAAGTTATTGGGCTATAGCCTCTATGTTTCTGTAGTTAGGTGAGTTGCGCAGTACATTATGCATAACTGTATTCACCAGCCTAGTGCTTGTGTTATTGTGCTAGTTAAGCCCTCCAGAATAATGTTAATAACAAAGGAGCTGACAGGAATCTTCATCTGGTTCCCACATTTAAAGGGGATATTCTTGCTCTAACTGGTTTGGTTCAGTGGATAGAGAGTCAGCCTGCAGACTGAAGGGTCCCAGGTTCGATTCCGACCAAGGGCATGTACCTTGGTTGCCAGCACATCCCCAGTGGGGTATGTGCAGGAGGCAGCTGATGGATGTTTCTGACTCTCTATCCTTCTCCCTTCCTCTCTGTAAAAAAATCAATGGAATATATTTTTTAAAAAAAAATAAATAAAGGGGATATTCTTAATGCTTCATTGTTGAGTATATTTACTGTAGATTTATTTGTAGGTACAATTTATCATTAAGAAGTTCCCCTCTATTCCTGCTTTTCTAAGAATGTTTTTTAAATCATAAATGGAAAAGAAATAAAATAAGGATTGTTGAACTTTATCAAATACTTTTTCGGCATTACTTGAGAAAATCCTGTGGTTTGCCTCCTTTAAACAATTACGTTAATAGTTTTCCAAGGTTGACCCCCTTGCATTCTAGAATAAACCAAACTTAGAATGTATTATTATTTTTTCTTTAATCCTCACCCGGGGATATTTTTTTCCATTGATTTTCAGGCAGAGTGGAAGGGAGGGAGGAGGGGAGGGGAGAGAGGGAGAGAAACATTGAAGTGAGAGAGACACATCGGTTGGTTGCTTCCCACCCATGCCCCAACTGGGCTGAGGATTGAACCTGCAACTCAGGCACGTGCTCTTGACCAGAAATCTAACCTGAGGTCCTTCAGTCCATAGGCCAATGCTCCAACCACTGAGCCAAACAGGCCAAGGCAGAATGTATATCTTTTTTGCACATCACTAAATTTTGTTTTGAAAATTTTTTATTTAAGCTTTTGCATATATAGTTAATGAGACTGGCCTTTTATTTCTCTTTCTTGTGCTGTCCTATTATGTTGTCAAGGTTACACCAGCCTCATAAAATGAGTGGGGAATGTTTCTTCTTTTATTCTGTGAAATAGATTGTAGTAAGATGAAAACTATATGTTCCTTAAATATTTAGTAGAATTTTGCCAGTATTTTCTTAAAATATTTTTATTTATTGATGCAACCTCTTCAAAAACCATGGGATCATTTGAAATTGTTTTTCTTTTTGATACAGTAGTAATATTTATTTTTCTAGGAATTTGTAATGACCCTTTTTAACTCTAAGAAAGTTTTGTGGGTTTTATGTGTGTTTGTTTTTGTGCTTTTTTTTTCCTCTCTCTCTCTCTCAAGTCAATGTTGTTAGATATTAATGTAGGTATTCAAGCTTTGGGGGCAAGTTTTTGCCATATAAATATATATATATATATATATATATATATATATATATATATATATTTTTTTTCTTCTTTTACTTCCAACATTTCTATGTCCCGATGTCTTTGGCGTATTTACAGTGGGGCCTTGACTTACGAGTGTCCCGACAAACGAGTTTTTTGAGATACCAGCTGTCTCTCCGCAGATTTTTTGCATTGAGTTGATAGAGTGATTTGAGTTAACGAGCTCCTTAACGAGCGCCTTAATGAGCTCGGTCTCGGAGGGAATTTTTTTTTTTAATTAAATCTTTATTGTTCAGATTATTACATTTGTTCCTCTTTTTCTTCCCCCATAACTCCCCTCCTCCCAGCTCCCGCCCCACCCTCCGCCCTCACTCCCCACCCACTGTCCTCTTCCATAGGTGCACGATTTTTGTCCAGTCTCTTCCCGCATCTCCCACACCCCTTTCCCCCCCAAGAATAGTCAGTCCATTCCCTTTCTATGTCCCTGATTCTATTATGATCACCAGATTATTTATTCACTTGATTCTTAGATTCACTTATTGATAGATGCATATTTGTTGTTCATAATTTGTATCTTTACCTTTTTTTTTTCTTCTTCCTCTGCTTAAAGGATACCTTTCAGCATTTCATATAATACTGGTTTGGTGGTGATGAACTCCTTTAGCTTTTCCTTATCTGTGAAGCTCTTTATCTGACCTTCAATTCTGAATGATAGCTTTGCTGGATAAAGTAATCTTGGTTGTAGGTTCTTGGTATTCATCACTTTGAATATTTCTTGCCACTCCCTTCTGGCCTGCAAAGTTTCTGTTGAGAAATCAGCTGACAGTCGTATGGGTATTCCCTTGTAGGTAACTGGGTTTCTTTCTCTTGCTGCTTTTAAGATTCTCTCTTTGTCTTTTGCTCTTGGCATTTTAATTATGATGTGTCTTGGTGTGGTCCTCTTTGGATTCCTTTTGTTTGGGGTTCTCTGTGCTTCCTGGACCTGTAGGTCTATTTCTTTCACCAGGTGGGGGAAGTTTTCTGTCATTATTTCTTTAAATAGGTTTTCAATATCTTGCTCTCTCTCATCCTCTGGCACCCCTATAATTCTGATGTTGGTGCGCTTGAAGCTGTCCCAGAGGCTCCTTACACTATCTTCATATTTTCGGATTCTTTTTTCATTTTGCTTTTCCAGTTGGGTGTTTTTTGCTTCTTCGCATTTCGAATCTTTGACTTGATTCTTGCGCTCCTCTGGTCTGCTGTTGGGTGTCTGTATAATATTCTTTATTTCAGTCAGTGTATGCTTAATTTCTAGTTGGTTCTTTATCACAACATCGAGGGTCTCATTAGATTTCTTGAGGATCTCACTACATTTATCGGCGGTCTCACCAGTCTTTTCGAGGGCCTTAATAAGTTTATCGGCAGCTTGTAGACAGTTCTTAAGAGACCTTAAAAGTGTGGTTCTGAACTCAATATCCTCCATTGACAGTTTTGTCCTGTTTCTTTGTCTCCGCATTTTTTATGCTTTCTTGGTGCACCCCCTAGTGGCCTTTGTCCGCAGTCTTGTTGCCTTTAAGCCTTGATTGATGTCGGCAATACCGGGGTGATTTGACCTCCAGGCTAACTGGCTATGAGAGTCGGCTGTGTCTGTAGTGGGAGGGCTTCTGTGCTGGATCTCTAGGGCGGTGCTAATCTAGCGTTTGCCTGAGGCTATCCGGCAAATGGTTCTGTGCAGGGCTTGGGCGGGGCGGGTCCCCGGGGATCTACAGGGCGGGCGGAACAAGCAGTTATGGCGACTCTCAGTTCCTTCCCCAGGGGCTCTGCCTCTCAGAGCCCCAGCAATGGCTGCAAACCTCGGAGAGAAAGCTGCCTTCCAGTTCCAACCGAAGCCAGACAGTCCCGTTTCTCCCGTTTGAGTCTCGGTCCCCAGAGACTCGCCCGGATCTGGAGCTCAGAGTCTGAAACTCCCTCCCGATTGAAAACAACAACCGCGCCCTCCGCCGCCAGCCCGCTCTGCGCGCACTCCGCACCTGAGTATTTCACTTCAGCACTGCACCTCCTCTGAGTCTGGGTATGATATTCTCTTTCTTCCTAGCTGTAGAATTTCCACTCAGCCAGCCTTCCCGTGGTTCTGGGTGATGTCCGTTCTGTCCTTTAGTTATATCTCTGAAGTGGTTGTTTGAGGCAGCGATCTCCGGCGTTAACCTATGCCGCCATCTTGGTTTCCCTCGGAGGGAATTAAACTCGTAAGTCAAGGCCCCACTGTATTATAAACTATTTATAACTCTTTTTAAAAATCCAGTCTGAAAACCTTTTGTCTTTTAACTGGAGATTTTAGTCTGTTTGCATTGATTCTGAGCATTGATATATTTTGAATTTATTTCCACCATTTACCATAACCCTTTCTGTTTGTATTGCTTTTTTTAATGTTCCTTTTTTCCCCCTTATGCCTGTTTTTTAAAAATTGATTAAAAGTGTTTTCTTTCGCCGAAACCGGTTTGGCTCAGTGGATAGAGCGTCAGCCTGCGGACTGAAGGGTCCCAGGTTCGATTCCGGTCAAGGGCATGTACCTGGGTTGCGGGCACATCCCCAATAGGAGATGTGCAGGAGGCAGCTGATCGATGTTTCTCTCTCATCGATGTTTCTAACTCTCTCTATCTCTCTCCCTTCCTCTCTGTAAAAAATCAATAAAATATATTTTTAAAAAAAAAGTGTTTTCTTTCATTTTTTTTCTTCCTATAATTTGGAAGTTATTGACTATGTTTTTTCTGTAGTTGCCTAAATTGTTGAAATACCTATTATTTTGATAAAACCTGAAATTGGTCAATAGTTTTATTTTTCTCATAAATAATATGAAGACCATATATCATTTTAATCCCAAGTACTCCTCCCATAGCTAATGTGCCATTGTTTATCAGAATGTTAGCTCTATCTTCATTTTTCAATCTCAAAAATTATAAAATAATATTTTTAACAGTCAATATTTGCTTAGATTTACTCGTTTACCACTTTCCTTGCTTACTGTTCCATCTCGAGTCTTTGACTTCTCCTTCCAGAATAATTTTACTTTTTCCTAAAGTACATTGTTTAGAAGTTTCTTTAGTGAGTGTCTACTTATAATAAGCATTTCAATTTTTATTTGTATGCAATTTGCTTTCACTTTTGAAATAGTTTTCCTGAGTAATCAATTCTTGGTTGATTCTCAGTACTGTCTCCTACCTTACACTATAATTTCTAGTAGCTGCATTCCTGTAATAGGCCATATGCCTTTTCTCTTAGACTGCTTTTAAGATCTTCTCTCTGTCTGTGGTATTCTGCAATATCACTTTGTTATGTCTAAACATATATTGCTTTACATCTTTCCTGCTTAGGATTCTTGGTTTTGAGGATTGAACTCATTGATCAATTGTAGAAAATCTCTTGGAATATTAATTCTCCCCATATTTTCTATTATCTTCTTCTAAAACTTCAATTAGATATATGCAGAACTTACCTGGCTTTATCTCACATATATCTTAACCTCTTTTTCTTCTTTTTCCTTTAAAAAAAAAAATTCCCATCTCCTTGATTCTCTGTATGGCATGTTAAGTGACTTCTCCTGATCTAGCTTCCAGTTCACTAATTCTCACTTCAACATCACCTAATCCAATTATTACATTTCAATGTGTGAAACTTAATTGAATTCTGCTTCAAAAATAAAAGCAGTTAGCCCTAGCTGGTTTGGCTCAGTGGATAGAGTGTTGGCCTACGGACTGAAGGGTCCTGGGTATGATTCCCGTCAAGGGCACATGCCAGATTACGGGCTCAATCCCCAGTAGAGGGTGTGCAGGAGGCAGCTGATCAATGATTCTCTCTCAACATTGATGTTTATATCCTCTCTCTCCCTTCCTCTCTGAAATCAATAAAAAATTTATTTTTAGCAGGGGGTGAGGGTGAGGGCAGGATTGGGGGGAAAAGGGGACATTGGGGGGATAAGGACACATTTGTAATATCTTAAAAGGAAAAAATGTAAATATATATATATTTTTAAAGGAATAAGTAAAAGGAAACATTTATACAGAAAGGAAATATAACACAGGATACCACCTAGCTAAAAAGTAAACAATATTTTCCTAATAATACTAAAAAAACACTGAATTTTAATTTTACCAAAATGTATGATATAACTATTTGGGGAAGATTGTGGACACAGTATAATGTGAGAAGCCTAAATCTCACTCACCAAATAGGAATTCTATTGATACTTGCTAAAAATAATAAATTAAAAAGTAATAATATAAGCATTGTATTTAGAAATATAGCAGTAAACACCAGAAGAATGAGCTAAAAAATTTGAAAGTGTCTGTCTCTAAGGAGAGAGATTTGCAGGTGGTGAGGATTTTGCAGGGCAGGAGGCTGCTATTTTTCTATGTACTTTTGTATTTTGTATTTTTTAAAACCTTGTTCATGTATAAACTGAACAAAAATAACTGTTTTTAAATAACTGATCTTGCCCAGCCAGTGTGGCTCAGTGGTTGAACATCAACCTATGAAGAAAAAGGTCACAGTTCAATTCCTGGTCAGGGCACATGCCCGGGTTGCGGGCTCGGTCCCCAGTGTGGGTCATGCAGGACAGCTGATTTAAGGATTCTCTCTCATAATTGATGTTTCTCTCTCTCTCTCTCTCTCTCTCTCTCTCTCTCTCTCTCTCTCTCTCTCTCTCTCTTTCCCTTTCTCCCTGAAGTCAATAAAAATATATTAAAAAGAAAAGAACTGACTTCAAAAATTATTTTGCCTTGGCCTGAAGCTCAGTTGGTTAGAGCATCGTCCCCATATGCCAAGGTTGTGAGTTTGATCCCTGGTCATGGCACATACAAGAATCAACCAATGAATGCAAAAATAAGTGGAACAACAAATTGATCTCTCTCTCTCTCTCTCTCTCTCTCTCTCTCCCTCCCTTCCTCTCTCTCAAACCAACAAATAAAAATTTAAAAATAAGAAATTTTAAAAAATTATTTTGAGCTTTTATAGTACCCTGTAATGCTAAAGTCATGGTTTCAGACTCTAGTGGACATAAGAATCTCCTGGTATTCTCATTTAAATTGCAAAGACCCAGACTCTTAGCAAAAGTATTTGAATCCTTGGGTCTGGAATGAGCCTTCGGAATCTGCATTTTAAACTGACATCCCAGGTGATTCCGATGTTGGTAGTCCATAGCCCACACTTTGAGAAGCACAGAATAGACGAAGGCCGACAGGAGTGGGCAGGCTGCCAGACCTGAGGTTCCACTTGCATCAGCTCCCGGCTCTCACTCAGCACTGCCCGTTGATGCATGGTGAAACTTTGAAAAGGCTGAGCTTTCTTGTGAATATAATTCTGACACACATTTATCCTCCTTCGCCACCCATCACATTCTCTGCCTCATAGGTCCTGAATTTGCAACTGTGGATGTCTGTTCACTGCCACTGGGGCCCACTCTAACGGGGACTTTCATCTGAGGTTGAGTCACCTACCTTCTTGGTCCCTCTAGCACAGTGGTTCTCAACCTTCCTAATGCCGCGACCCTTTAAAATAGTTCCTCATGTTGTGGTGACCCCCAACCATAAAATTATTTTCATTGCTACTTCATAACTGTAATTTTGCTACTGTTATGAATCATAATGTAAATATCTGATATACAGGATGTATTTTCATTGTTACAAATTGAACATAATTAAAGCACAGTGATTAATCACAAAAACAATATGTAATTATATATGTGTTTTCCGATGGTCTTAGGCGACCCCTGTGAAAGGGTCATTCGACCCCCAAAGGGTCACGACTCACAGGTTGAGAACCGCTGCGCTAGCAGATTAGAGGCCAGGCAAGGTATTTGGGGGGATGGGGCAGGGACATCAGGAGAATGAAAGCTTCATTAACCTCAGACAATGGCTTGGGGCAGATTCCTTCTATGCATTCAGCAGCCTGTATAGGATTAGTGTATACAGCATGTTTTGAAGGCCTCATGCTATATCCCATTGGCCACCAGTGTCAAAGGCGGGATTGCCTTTTGCTGAGGCAGGGTAAGCTTCTCTGTAACTATATTTTCTCTTTTTAAAAAAGAATCCCAGCCGAAACTGGTTTGGCTCAGTGGATAGAGCGTTGGCCTGCGGACTGAAAGGTCCCAGGTTCGATTCTGGTCAAGGGCATGTACCTGGGTTGCGGGCACATCCCCAGTAGGTGATGTGCAGGAGGCAGCTGATCGATATTTCCCTCTCATTGATGTTTCTAACTCTCTATCTCTCTCCCTTCCTCTCTGTAAAAAAAATCAATAAAATATATTTAAAAAAAGAACTATTTAAAAAAGAATCCCAGCCCTAGCTCGTTTGGCTCAGTGGGCAGAGCGTGGCCTGCAGACTTAAGGGTCCCAGGTTCAATACGGGTCAAGGGCACGTGCCCTGGTTGCGGGCTCGATCCTCAGTAGGGGGCGTGCAGGAGGCAGCCAATCAATGATTCCCTCTCATCATTGATGTTTCTATCTCTCTCTCCCTCTCCCTTCCTCTCTGAAATCAACAAAAATATATAATAAATAAGTAAATATATAATCCCAGCAAGGCTGAGGGAGGTACCCTAAAGATCTACAGGCTATTGTGGCCTGTCCTGGGGTTGTCCCTGGCTCTCTCTCCCTTTGCTGGCTCTCCAACTGGCCTGGTGTTGCCCCTTGACTGTGGGCTCAGGGGCCTCCAGCCCAAGCTGCTGACTCTGACCACAGCCTCGCTCTGGGCTGCGTTCATTTGCATCGCGCTACTGAGGGTGGAAGGCTAAATAGGCTCCAACCCATTCACGAGAGGATTAGGCCTGGACTGAGGGTGTGGTGAAGGCCCAGCTCCACTCCCTGAGCCATCACCATGCCCTACATGCTGCCAGGATTCTTCTGTGAGCGTGTGATCCGGGAGAGGGGCAGGAGAGGCGGAGAGGGCACTGTCACACAGCCCCTCAGGTTTGAGGGGCAGGATTTTGTCATTCTCAAACAACGCTGTCTGGCTCAGAAGTGCCTCTTTGAAGACAATGTGTTCCCAGCTGGTGTTCAGGCCCTGGGTTCCCATGAGCTGAGCCAGAAAACCAAGATGAAGGCCATCACATGGAAAAGACCAAAGGTAGGGATGGGAGCTTTTTTAAAAATATATATTTTATTGATTATTTTACAGAGAGGAAAGGAGAGGGACAGAGAGCCAGAAACATCGATGAGAGAAACATCGATCATCTGCCTCTTGCATACGCCAGACTGGGGATGTGCCCGCAACCAAAGCACATGCCCTTGGCCGGAATCGAACACTGGACCCTTCAGTCTGCAGGCCGACGCTCTATCCACTGAGCCAAACTGGTCAGGGCGGGATGGGAGCTTTGATGCTTCAACAGACAGCTCCTGGGGGCAGGAGGTCAAGTGGTCCAGAGCCTGAGGCAATGGATCCTCACTCTGAGCAGGTGGCTTTATCAAGGTTCTCCTGCCCAAGTGTCCTCAGAATGCCTTCCTGCTTCCTCCTGAAATGGATGTCATGTTCTGTTCCTGAGTTAGAGATGATTATAATATTTCATAGGTCCCTGAAACTGTCAATACCTTTAAGAGAGCTAATGCACTGACTTAAATTTATAGTAAAATAGTAAATATAATTGATTATCATGTCTCTTCTTAAGAGCGGGTATTCTGGGGATGGGAGAGTGGGGTTAAGAATACTAAGGCTTGCCCTAACTGGTTTGGCTCAGTGGATAGAGCGTCGGCCTGCGGACTCAAGGGTCCCAGATTCGAGTCCGGTCAAGGGCATGTACCTTGATTTCGGGCACATCCCCAGTAGGGGAGTGTGCAGGAGGCAGCCAATCGATGTTTCTAACTCTCTATCCCTCTCCCTTCCTCTCTGTAAAAAAAATCAATAAAATATATTTTAAAAAGTAAAAATCATTAATTCTCTCCTTAAAAAAAAATAATACTAAAGCTCACCTTTTCAAGGAGAGATCTGTGCAAGATGGTGAACAGTTAGGAAACAGGAGGCTGCAGGGGTCTGGAGCCTTGCCTTTCGAACCTCTCAGGTAAGGCTGGGTCATGAGTGACGGGCCACTTCTGTTTAAACAGAAGGTTCACGCTGACCAGTCAGACTCCTCATAGGGTGAAGCCATGAGCTCAAGGACACTTTACTGTGCAGCCGAGGAGCCCATTTGTTTCCGCCGAATAGATAAACATATTGGGGACATGCAGGACCAGAGCCTCTCCCTGCAGGGAGGCTCTGGTAACCCCAAAAGGTTCACTGCACGCAGAGCAGGCAAGGAACTGTCTAGGTTAGTGGTCTGCAAGGCAGGGGGGTGCACTCCAAGCTGGCCCATTGGAGTGAATGAGACATATTTGAACTAGTTGTTTTTCAAATACATTTTCCATTTAAGGACAGTTATTTTACTCTGGGACATTTGCTACAATCAATTAACCAAAATTGTTACATTGCTACCTGAAATAAGTCCATACTTTATTCAGATTTCCTTAGTTTTTACTTAATATCCTTTTTCCGTCCTGTGATTCCACTGAGGGTATGACATGGCATTTAGTAGTGATGCCTCCTTAGCCTCCGCTGGCTGGGACAGTTCCTCAGACCTCCCTTGTTTCTGATGGCCTTGACAGTTTTGAGTGCCAGTCGGGTATTTTGAATTAAATTCCTCAACTGGCATTTTCCTGCTGGTTTTCTCCTGATTCGGCTGGGCTGGTGGGTTTTGGAAGGAAGACCACAGGGGAAAAGTGCCATTTTCATTACATTGTATAGACCAGTGATGGCGAACCTTTTGAGCTCGGCGTGTCAGCATTTTGAAAAACCCTAACTTAACTCTGGTGCCCTGTCACATATAGAAATTTTTTGATATTTGCAACCATAGTAAAACAAAGACTTATATTTTTGATATTTATTTTATATATTTAAATGCCATTTAACAAAGAAAAATCAACCAAAAAAATGAGTTCACGTGTCACCTCTGACACACGTGTCATAGGTTCGCCATCACTGGTATAGACTGCTGACATGTCAACATTGTTGACCTTGACCTTGACAACTGGCTGAAGTAGTGTCAACGGGTTTCTCTCTTGTGAAGTTACTTTTTCCCCTCTTCCATACTGCATTCTTCGGAAGAATGTCATTAAACAGAAGTGCATCCTAAAGGAGTGGGAGCTATGTTCTGCCTCCTTTTATTCACATAAAGTATTGAGAATTCTGCATGGGAACTTTTTCTATTCTCTCCATTTATTTATGTATTTAGTCACTTATTTATTTCAGTGTGGACTCGTGGACAGTTACTTTGTATTTTGTATTGTGATCAAGTATTGCTTTATTTTCTTGCTCTCATTATTTCAGCTTTAGCCATTGGGAGTTCTTTCAGTTGACTCCTGTCCCTTTGACATATCCTTATTGCTGTGAGGGTTATTTTCTTTTTCTTTATTGACTAAGGTATTACATATGTGTCCTTATCCCCTTTTTGCCCCCCCCCCCCACTTCCCACTTATGCCCTCACCCCCCTGTTGTCCGTGTCCATTGGTTAGGCCTTTATGCTTGCATATAAGTCCTTTGGTTGATCTCCTCCCCTTACCCCCACCCTCCCCTACCTTCCCTCTGAGGTTTGACGGTCTGATCGATGCTTCTCTGTCTCTGGATCTGTTTTTGTTCATCAGTTTATGTTGTTCATTATATTCCACAGATGAGTGAGATCATGTGATATTTATCTTTCTCTGACTGGCTTAGTTCGCTTAGCATAATGCCCTCCAGTTCCATCCATGCTGTTGCAAATGATAAGAACTCCTTTTTTTTTACCAAAGCATAGTATTCCATTGTGTAGATGTACCACAGTTTTTTAATCCACTCATCTACTGATGGGCACTTAGGCTGTTTCCAGATCTTAGCTATGGTGAATTGTGCTGCTATGAACATAGGGGTGCATATATCCTTTCTGATTGGTGTTTCTGGTCTTGGTATATATTCCTAGAAGTGGGATCACTGGGTCAAATGGGAGTCCCATTTTTAGTTTTTTGAGGAAACTCCATACTGTTCTCTACAGTGGCTGCACCAGTCTGCATTCCCACCAGCAGTGCACGAGGGTTCCTTTTTCTCCGAATCCTCACCAGTGCTTGTTGTTTGTTGATTTGTTGATGGTAGCCATTCTGACAGGTGTGAGATGGTGCCGCATTGTCGTTTTGATTTGCATCTCTCAGATGATTAGTGACTTTGAGCATGTTTTCATATGTCTGTGAGGGTTATTTTTTCTTTGAGTGCTGTCTTACTTTCTGATGCTATAAGATGCTCCAGGCTCATTTTATGTATCTCCTGCCACACCCCTAGAATCAACCATTTCCCCATGGATCCCTGGTACCTTTTATTGGAAAAGTATTAGAAACCAAGAGCAGAGTGCTAGGCGTGCTCATCATTTCTGGGGTGTCATTGCCATCATCTCTCTCAGTTGATAGACAAAGGAATTCCTTGAAACTTCTTCTCTGAGCCATGTGCTATTTAGATGTGCTGTTTACTTTGTAAACATCCTGAGGTTTCCAGTTTTCTTATTGATTTCTAGTTTCATTCTGCTGTGGTCTAAAAATATCCTTAGTATGAGTTCTATTCTTTTAAATTTGTTGAAGGGTGTTTTATGGCCCAAAATGTGGTCTATTCTTCCATGGGATATTGAGAAGAAAGTGTATTCTGCTATTATTGAATGGAGTAGTCTACAAATGTCAATTAGATTAAGTTGATTGATAGTGCTGTTCAAGTCAACTATATCCTTAATGATTTTCTGCCTTCTTAATCTATAAGTACTGAAGGAGAGTGTCAAGGTCTCCAAATATAATAGTAGGTTTATCTACTTCTCCTTTCAGATGTATCACTTTTTGCCTCATGTCCTTTAACACTCTGTTGGTAGGTGTACCCACCTTTAGAATTGTATGTTTTCTTAGAGAAATGACTCCTTTATCATTATATAGTATCTCTTTATCTCTCATAATATTTCTTGTTATAAAATTTGCTTTGTCTGAAATTAATACTCCAGCTTTCTTTTGATTAGTGTCAGCATGGTATAGCCTTCTCTAGCTATCTGAATCTTTGTATTTAAAGTAAAATTTTTAGCCCAGCCAGTGTGGCTCAGTGGTTGAGCATCAATCTATGAACCAAGAGGTCACGGGTTTGATCCTGGTCAAGGGCACATGCCCAGGTTGCAGGCTTGATCCCCAGTAGGGGGTGTGCAGAAGGCAGCCGATCAATGACTCTCTCATCGCTGATATTTCTATCACTTCCTCTCACTTCCTCCCTAAAATCAATAAAAAAGTATATTTTAAAGTAAAATGTTTATATATAACATATAGCCGGGCCTTTTTAAATCCACTCTCATGAGCTTTATCTTTTAATTGGTGAATTTAAACCATTAACATTTAAGTTATTATCATATAGTTGGATTAGTATCTACCATGTTTGTAACTGTTTTCTAATTATTGTAATTGTTCTTTGTCTCTCCCCTTTCTTGCCTTCTCTGGTTTAATTGAGTATTCTACATGAATCCATTTTATCTCCTCTCTTGCATATATCAATTATGGTTCTTTCTTACAAATATGTTTATGGTTAGAGTTTCCAATATACATTTACAACTAATTTAATTCAACCTTCAAATAACACTACACCATTATATATGTAGTCTAGTATCTTATAATAGAAAATTTCCCATTCTTCTCTTCCTTCCTTTATGACATTACTATCATTCTTTTACCTTATTCATATGCTATAATTATTCAACACATTGTTACTATTATTACTTTAAACAAAGTTATCTTTAGATTAAGAATAAGAAAAGAGCCCTAGCTGGTTTGGCTCAGTGTATAGAGCATCATCCTGCGGACTGAAGGGTCCCAGGTTTGATCTCAAGGGCACATGCCTGGGTTTCAGGCTTGATCCCCAGTAGGAGACCTGCAGGAGGCAGCCAATCAATGATTCTCTCTCATAATTGTGGTTTCTATCTCTCTTTCCCTCTCCCTTCCTCTTGAAATCAATAAAGATATATATATATATATATATATATATATATATATATATATATATATTTTTTTTTTTTTTAAAGAATAAGAAAAGATGGATGTTTTACCTGACTTTATTCCTTCTCTGATGCTTTTCCTTTCTTTTGTAGCTCCACAGTTCTGACCTACGTCATTTTCTTTCTTTTTTGGTTTTAGATAATAATCACTCTGCATATAGAGTTTTAGATTTTTTGTGTGGTTTTTAAAGACCACAATGGCAATATTGATGTTCTCTTTACTACCAGACTGCTTTTACTTCTAGTTTTGTTTGTTTGTTTTTAGTGAAGAGAGATAGGAAATGTTTTTTAAAGAGACAAAAATAAATCATGATATATCTTCAATTCAACTTTAACACTTGAAGGTTGTTACTTAAGTTATTCAGTTTTATACTTGTACATATTTTCTTTTACACTAAAAGAAGTCTTGGTTCCTCCTTCATTACTGTAAGTTCTTATTTATTTTATCCTATAGTATACATACCAAAGTTGTGAAGTATAACAATATTATTATTTCCTATGGTTTATGTTATTATTATTTCTTATGGTTTATGTTGTTATGGTTTTGGCTTTGACCTTAGGATCTAACCCAAAGGGGATAAACAGCCAAAATGTTTTCTTTAAAGTCACTTGAACTCACTCCTTTTATGTGTGTAGTCATGCCATCAACTTGATATGTAGTTGGATACTTCTTTTTTTTTTTAATATATTTTATTGATTCTTTACAGAGAGGAAGGGAGAGAGACAGAGAGTCAGAAACATCGATGAGAGAGAAACATCGACCAGCCGCCTCCTGCACATCCCCCACTGGGGGATGTGCCCGCAACCCAGGTACATGCCCTTGACCGGAATCGAACCTGGGACCTTTCAGTCCGCAGGCCGACGCTCTAGCCACTGAGCCAAACCGGTTTCGGCCAGTTGGATACTTTTGCTTCACATTGCTTTCAGCTGTTACAGATTGCTTTTTTTTTTTTTTTTTTTTTTTTACAGATTGCTTTTTAAAATTATCTTTTCTTAAATTTTGGCTTTTAATTCTGTAAAAATTTACATGATTCCTAAGTCAATCTATTTTCAAGCAGTTATACATTCAGAGTTTTACTTCCATCTGTATTCCTATCACTTTATTCCCTCCCTCCTCCTGTATGTAACCGTCTTAAAGATTATTGGCTGTGGTTCATCCTTCCGTTGCATTAAGAGTTTCAGATGGGAGGTGTGTGTGATGTGGCCTAAGCAGGGCTTTCCATCTAGGAGGAGGGACAGATCCCTGAGTGCAGAGAGCGTCAGCTTACTTGGCTGTATTGCCTTTTCTGATAGGGACAGGGACAGGGAAGGTGGGGAGGAGGACAGGAGGGAGAGAGGGCTGTGCCACAGGAATGGCAAGCTTCTTGACGCTGTGAAGAATGGTGTTAAAACCAAAACACAGAATCTACAAATTATTTCAAAATTTTCAAAGTAAAAAAACAAAGCACAAGACCCAGCCAAACAAAAATTAAAGCACCTGTTGGCCTCTGTTGGGCACACATAGCAGCTGGGGCAGAGGTGCCCGGCTGGGGCAACTTAAATAAAGAAGTGCCCCCCGCCCCCCAACAGAAGTGGAGGCTTCTGAGGCACAGGCCAAATTCACTCTCTGCTTTCCTCAGTTCTCAAGTTCTGTGGGCACTGGGACGTTTGCTGACTCTAAATATCTGTTACCATCTTGGGAGAAGGATCCTTATTTTCCCTCCAGCCCTTTTTTCCTGTCATAGAACAAAACAGAACAAGAGCCACACTTTCTCTTGTCCCTTTGCCAAAGATGTGGCAGTAAAGACACTGCCCTCCGAAGGGCATCCTTAATAAGACAGTATGTCAGCGTGAGGAGGGAGCCGTGTGGGACAATGGGAAAAGGGGGCATGCTTTCGGCTTCTACCACTTACTGGCTGTGTGTCCTCGGGCAAGTTTCTTACCATCTCTGAGCCTTGGTTTTTTTACCTGAAAAATAAGAATGATGGTATCCAACTCACAGGATGTTTTTGGAGGCTTAAATTAGTGGCGTGTGTGTAATACTCCTGACACACAATGCCAGTACTACATAATGGACCTCAATAAAGAATAGCTAGCTGGTTTGGCTCAGTGGATAGAGCATCAGCCTGAAGACGAAAGGGCCCTGGGTTCGATTCCGGTCAAGGGCACATGCCTGGATTGCGGACTCAATCCCCCTGGGACATGCAGGAGGCAGCCAATCAATGATTCTCTCTCATCACTGATGTTTCTATCTCTCTCTCCCCTCTCCTTTCCTCTCGGAAATCAATAAAAAAATATATTATTTTTTAATAAAGCTACTACTGCTGTTATTCTCTCCTTTTTGTTTCACAGGAAATTTGCGAGAATCCCCGATTTATCATTGGTGGAGCCAACAGAACTGACATCTGTCAAGGAGAATTAGGTAGGAAGGTCCCTCAGGTCATATCCAGCCGAACAATCCAGGGGCAGTTAAAAGGTGTGATCCCTTTACAGGAAATAAAGGGACGGTAATCTGCTTTTATTTTTAATGAATTTGGGGGGGCAGGTTTTTATATTATTTTATGTGCTGGTGATTGCTTCATTTAATTTCTGTGCCTCCCACGTCTCTTGTTCTTTGCCATGTGTCACAGGAAGTAGACCTCATTCCACAGCCTCCCTTCTAGAGTCACAAGGACAGGCACACATCCCACTCAGCAAGACAAAGCCCTGCTTTTGACTGTTCCCATCTTCCTTAAAAGACAGCTCTGAAACGTCTGCGTACCAAGCATGGCCCTTGGGAACATAGAATCTATATATACACACAAAACGCATTAACAAAAAGAGCACTTGGAACTGGAACTCTCGTTTAAATTGCCCCAGAATAACAGCTCCTTATTAAAAGAACCTTTCAGCCCTGGTGGGTAGCTCAGTTGGTTAGAGCATTGTCCCAATACGCCAAGGTTGCAGGTTTGATCTCTGGTCAGGGCACTTACAAGAGCAACCAATGAATGCATAAATAAGTAGAACAACATATATTTCTCTCTCTCTCTCTCTCTCTCTCTCTCTCTCTCTCTCTCTCTCTCTCACACACACACACACACACACACACACACACACACACACACACACCAAAGTGTCTCCTCTGACTACATATAGTGCTCTGCCAGAAAGGAGGTTCAGGAAGTAAGAAAGTGTCCCCTTCTCATTCCATTGCCAGCAATGTCCTAGCGCCCCCTACAGACGCTGGTTCCAGAGCAGCTGCCTAATGACTACAGCACAAACCCGCTTGACTGGTGCCTCTCAGATGCCCAGCCTCCACTGAGGTCAGAGGGGAAATGGACTCACATTGCAAAGATACGGGGCAAGGCGGAGTTCCTACAGGTGTTCTGAAGAACGGCCCAACTATGACCTACTGCCCTGCTTACACTGAGGCCCAGAAAGGAAATGAGCTAACTTTGCAGTTGGAGGAATTGCCCACAGCTTTCAGGAAAACCACTGGGGAGGGTGTAAGTTGCCCTATTGGTCGCATTGTCAAGGGACTGCTGTGGAACTCCTTCTCTGGTTGACACTGTAAGGTCAGGCCTGGAGGTAGGACAGTGAGCACCACTTGAACTGCGCAGTTCAGAGAAGTGGAGCAGCATGGCCGGGAGGGACAGCCCCCCCTTTGACCTGTGCCTTGTGTTTGCCTGCAGGGGACTGCTGGTTTCTCGCAGCCATTGCTTGCCTGACCCTCCACGAGCACCTGCTTTTCCGAGTCATACCCCATGATCAGAGTTTCATCGAAAACTATGCAGGGATCTTCCACTTCCAGGTAAGGTCCTGGAAGTGGCCAGCGGCAGTTCGCTCGCAACTAGTCTCCTGGCCTTGTCTTTCCCGTGGCTCCAGAAATGTTTCACCTGCCCTCCCAGCCGTGGCTGTGGGCAGTGGTCCCCTTAAGGCCACAAGCCTGTGCGGAAGCTGTTGTTTATTTCTGCCCTTCACACTCGCCCTCACACACTTCCACTATGCCCCAGAAAAGCAGGAAGACATCCTGTTTGCTGGACTCTGGGTCTATTTTTGCCTCTCCGGCTGGCTGGCTGCTCTGTCATTACCCACGGCCCTTCTCAAGTAGGCCCCTGCGATATTAGCATGGAGAATCCTTAAAGGAAGCCCCATCCACAACGGTGGCTTCTGTTTACTTATTTCCATTTAAGGCAGATCTACACCAAGTCCATCACTCACCTCTCCTAGGCTCTGGAAGGAAAGTCTGGTTAATCTGGAGACTAGGTCTCTGGTTTGGCCCAGAAATGAGTCTGAGTTCCAGCATCAATTCAGCCATTGGACATTTTCTGGATCCAACGTGTCCTGGCATAGAGCCAGATCTGGTGCTGGCCCCCAACAGAGTGAGTTCTACATGTGGGGGTCTAGCAGATACCAGGGTTCTGAGGTATCCATCTGTCTCCCGCCCTAAAGGCTCCAAACATCTTGATTGGCCTAAATCATTGGTTGATGTATCTGCTGATCCTGTACCTCAGGGCTAAAAGCCTCAGAAAAGTCTCTTCAGGTTCAGGGTCAGCGTCCTGCTGCGTCCTGGCACCGGGGGAGGCAGCCAGGCCCTGAATTTTGTTTTTTCCCTGTACCATGAGCTGCTAGTTTCCCACTGATACTTAAAGGGTCTGATGTCTAAAGGGACATAAATACAAAAACCAAATAGATTTTTGCCCTCTTGTCAATAAGAGGGGTAGGAGAAGATGTCATTAGAAGAAAATTAAACTACATTTGAGCTTCTTCAATTAAAAAGGAATTGTTCAAAAAAGAACAACATCCAGAATTGCAAAATTATTGGACAATTTTCCTGCTTTGGTCAAAGTATGTTCTGGGCACATTTTCTTCCATGTTCATTCTCTTCTTCAGCAGCAATTTCTACCTTGTTTGCCATCAAGAAATACATAAATCAACACGTCACCTTCATCTAGACCAGTAGCTCTCCACCTGGCTGCATATTAGAATCAGCTGAGGTGCCTAAAGATGCTGGTACCTAGGCCCCACCCCAGACTTACTGGGCTGGAGAATGACAATTCCAAGTCCTCAGATATTCATGGAGCTCCTACTATCCCCAGCCCTGGGCTGGACTCTGTGGAAGAGACGAAGTGGTTGGTAACTGCTTCCTGCCCTCAAGGAGCTCACAGTCCACTTAGAAACAGATGCCAAACACAGAAGCATGAACCAGCACCAAGGTGCAGAGCTGAGGAAATGGCCCTGCTCTGGGATCAGAGGAACCCCGGTGCCCCCTCAGGAATGCTGGGTAGGGACACACTTCCCAGTGGTAATCTGAGCTCGCTGCTTCTGTGCAGTTCTGGCGCTATGGAGACTGGGTGGACGTGGTTATCGATGACTGCCTGCCAACTTACAACGACCAGCTGGTCTTCACCAAGTCCAACCACCGCAATGAGTTTTGGAGCGCTCTGCTGGAGAAGGCTTATGCGAAGTAAGGCCACGCTTTCGAAGGGGAGGCAAGTCTAGAAGTGAGGAGGTGGGCTGCAAAACCCAGCCAGGGTCTCACTCGTGAGAGGAGGCGTGCATATCTGTGCACGTGTGCACGTGTGTGTGTGTTCAACTGTGACCCAAAGTCAGAGCAGATCGAGTCCAGGCAGAAACAGCTCTAACTAAAAAGATTCTGTTTACGAACAGAAACTAAGACATAGGTAGGAAAGCTTTATCTGTAGCTTCCCAGAGTGAGCGCTTTACTTCTGTCTTTGCAGTGGCGTGACAAGTCCTACATCCAAGCCTTATATTTCTGGAGCTCAGATCCCAGGGTCTTGCTTGGCTCCACCTCATGAGCTTACAATATGTTCATAAAGCCATATTGTCGCTCAGCTTAGAAGGCCAACCGACTGGTGGCTTTAATGAAGCCCTACCTCAGGGTTCAGGGTTATAATGGAGAGAGAGCTATCGGGGAGTGGGAATAGCTAGTTTCCGGTCCCAGTGCTCTGGCTCCCTGTGGCCCTGGGTGAGTCACCTAGCCTCTGGAGCTCAGTCTCTCCTCTATAAAGAAAAGGAATCATAGTACCGACCCATTAGCCTATAGGGTTGTTGGAGAATTGATGAGAGAACATCACAGGACGCGAGAGTAAAGTTCTGGTGGCGGTGCTGCCTGGGTTACGTTCCCTAGAACCCTGTGACCCCAGATTGGTCTTCATCCTCTCTCCAAGGCTGCATGGTTCCTACGAAGCTCTGAAAGGTGGGAACACGACAGAGGCCATGGAGGACTTCACGGGAGGGGTCACAGAGTTTTTTGAGATTAAGGATGCTCCCAGAGACATGTACAAGATCATGAAGAAAGCCATCGAGAGAGGCTCCCTCATGGGCTGCTCCATTGATGTAAGTCTGGGGTGTGGGGCGCAGGGCAGGGAGCAGCCACATATCGGAAAGCCTTACCCGGTGACTGGCAGCACAGGGCTCTCCTCTGGGACCCGCAAATGTTTAGCTTTAGGAAGCAGGAACTGGCTCTCAACTTGGAAAATTGGGAATTTCTCAAGGTAGAAGAGTACTGGGGCATTTTCAATAAAGAGGTAGGACAAGGACATATCGAGCTCTGGAATATTGGGGACAGGTCCGGAGGCCTGTATCAGTGTGGGCCTCTGTGGTGGGAGCATGCCCCCATGAAGCTGGCCACATGCTTGGTGGTGGGCCTGAGCCCACTGGCTCCCTAAGAAAGCCTCTCGGCCCTTGGGCTTTGATGGCCACTCTCCCTTGGGGCCTGGGCTCGGTGTTGTGGTCTGGGAGGAGCTCAGCCTGCAGTCCCCCTCTCAGTGTAACGAAGTGGTTTGAACTGAGACCAGGGTCAAGGGTGAGGAGATGGCAGACTGGCCAGGCCTACTGAGTGTCAGGAGACACGCCTGCCTGGGGCTGCTCAGTGCATACTAGTCCTGGTGCTTTCCATTGCGGAGGAAGAGGCCCACGATGAATTACTCTTCCTTCCTCTCCCAATACTCGCCTGGATAGGAAAGGCTGAGGAGGTCAGCTGGCATAAGACACCCATAGATGAACATTTTCTTCCTGTATCGCCTTTCTCCATCTTTTCTCCATTCATGCTGTTTCTCTCTCCTCTCTTCCTTTGTCTGTCTCCTCCCTTCCTCCGTCTCCTTCCCTTGTTATCACCCTCCTTTCTTCTCCTCCTGGACTGCCTCCTGCCCTCCCTGTGGGGCCCCAGGATGGCACAAACATGACCTATGGAACCTCGCCTTCTGGGCTGAAAATGGGGGATTTGATTGCACGGATGGTGAGGAATATGGATAACTCGCTGCTCCGCCCCACAGGCTCAGATGACAGACCGACCCGGGTGTGTACGCCTCCAAATGTCGGGAATAACCACCCCTCCAACCTGCATGACCTGGCCCTGGTGGTGTCACACTCCCCTCAGTAGCCAGTGCCTCACACACAGGCCCCCACCTGGGGCCTCCCAAGGGTCTGAGTTGGAATAATTTGCCTGCTCCACTGCTCTAGAGGGTGGGAGAGACAGGATTTGGAAGGGATCTCTATGGGAGCCCCTTCTCCATGGTCCAGGCAGTTTCTCTGATAAATTAACAGGAAGAAATACAAGAGAGACTTCTTTTTTTTTTTTTTTTTAAGAAAGGGATTTGGATTATTTATTTATTTTTAAAATATTTTTATTGATTGCAGAGAGGAAGGGAGAGGGAGAGAGATAGGAACATCAGTGATGAGAGAGAATCATTGATTGGCTCCCTCCTGCATGCCCCACACTGGGCATCAAGCCCACAATCCAGGCATGTGCCCTTGACCGGAATTGAACCCAGGACCCTTCAGTCCCCAGGCCAATGCTCTATCCACTGAGTCTCTTGCTAGGGCAAGAGAAACTTCTTATATTAAAATGTCTCTCCTCTTCTTTTTTTAAAAATATATTTTTATTAATTTCAGAGAGAAAGGGAGAGGGAGAGTGAGATAGAAACATCGATGATGAGAGATGATCATTGATTGGCTGCCTCTTGCACGCCCCCTACTGGGGATCAAGCCAGCAACCCGGGCATGTGCCTGACCGGGAATGGAACCATGATCTCCTGGGTCATAGGTCGACACTGAACCACTGAGCCATGCCAGACGGGTTCTCCTCTCCTAATCATTCATTTACTCATTCCACACAATTTATTGAGCTCCTACAGGTGCCAGGTACTCTTCTACCAAGCAAGGAAAATTCTCTCCTCTTCGTTCATTATCCTAGTGAACGAACGAAGCAAAGTCCCTCCCCTCATAGAGCTGATATTCTAGCACTTTCAGAATTAATACACGCTCACTGAGGAATATCGAGCCATATGGTAAAGCAGAAGAAAAATTAACCCATCTTTCCCCACCTATAGGTAATAACGCCTAACTAACATCTGGCATATGTCCTCCCAAGATTTTCTCTATGCATACACTTAAATTTTTATTTTTTACTGTTATCATACTGTATGTACCTCTTCGCAACATGATTTTTTTAAAACTTAGTTTTATACTCTTAATGTGTCTCCTATAATATTTAAGAGTCTTCCCATGGCGAGAGGCACACTTTGAGGGCGTGGAGGAGTGCCCATCCTCACCACCCCCAGAAAATGAACCGTGTGAGCCCTGTCTCGGGCGGCAGGACTTTTGCTTCCCAACCCCTGACAGGCTGCCTGGATTTCGCTCCACAGACCATTGTTCCGGTTCAGTATGAGACGAGGATGGCTTGCGGGCTGGTCCGAGGACACGCCTACTCCGTCACTGGGCTGGAGGAGGTGAGCCTGGCAACACGTGGCGGGATGACTTGAAGAGCTACTTGGATTAAGCTTCTGACGTCAGGACTTGGCTTTCTGTGTCCCTTTGTAGCTACAGAGCTTGCCTTCTCCAGATAGGGGATCCGCTCAGGGCTCAAGCCAAATGCTTGGGGTTGGAAGGGACCATGGGCACATGCAGGATCTTGCCACTAGATGGCGCTCAGTTTATCATTGTTTTTAGAGCTAAAGCTAGCCATTCCCCCCAACATTTCCAAGGAACAAGTAGAAATCACTTCGGTTTTATGATGTTGATTTCATGGGTTCTCATGCTTCCTGCCCTTCCATGGCCAAAGAGTTACAGTGCTTTGCTCCGGGGACATCTGGCCTTTACTAGCCTTTACTGGGTCAGAGACAGGATCCTGGCCAGACTGGTTGTGCATATTTGGTCAGGCTGAGCCCTGTGCACAGGGATGGACAGAGCGAGCCATCATCTGGAGCAGCAGTCAGCGGACTGGAGGCAGGGCACCTTTTTCTGATTGGTCCATCTAGAGGGGACTTTTGTCTGTAGTTCCTCAGCCAGGAGGGGCATTCTTCCTAATTCACACAAGGACACTGAATGTGCTAGCAGGGCCCTACAGTGCATGCCCTGCCTCCCCCCCCCAAAGCTCATAGAGCCAGATGTTCACCGGGGAAGCCCCTTCTGAGATGTGAGGCGATGGCTAAGCCCTGACCGCCAAGGACTCAGTCCCAAGGTCCTGGCCCCTCACCCTGCCATTCTGGTCTCCTTGACCAGGGCCAGCAGGACAGCCCCCCTATGGGATTGTCTCCCCAACCCATCCCAGCCCTCAGGGCAAAACAGAAGACCACCTTTCCAGAAAGGCTCCAGAGCGTGAGAGCTTTTTCTTTTTTGCTCAAGATCATGTTCAAGGATGAGAAGGTGAAGCTGGTGCGGCTGCGGAACCCCTGGGGCCAGGTGGAGTGGACCGGCTCCTGGAGCGATGGGTAGGTGAGGGGACTCCAGGAGTAGGGACAACAGGCCTGGGGCAGGGCTGGGCTGGGTGCAAAGCCGGAAGAGCACTACAAATGTTTGGTCTGAAATTATCTTCAGTTCTGGCCATGTGGCTCAGTTGGTTGGAGTGTCATCCTGTGCACCAAAAGGTTGTGGGTTCAATTTCCCATCAGGGCACATACCCTAGGTTTTGGGTTTGACCCCTAGTTGGGCATGTGGTGGTGGGGGCGGGGGGGAGCAACCAATTGATGCTTTTCTCTCTCCCCCACCTTTCTTTTCTCAAAAAAAAAAAAAATCAATAAAAACACATCCTCGGTGAGGATTTTTTAAAATAAAAGTATAATTACCTTCAAAACCAGTGATCCACAGAAGAGAAGAGAGGGTGTGGGCTCCAGAGAAGGGCCTGGCATGGCGCTAGGTGAGCCTGGGAGCCAGAGAGCTTGCTGGTGGCCACTGGTTGGAAAGGAAAGATTCTAGAAAGCATGGGTTAGGTCCCGGTAGGAGGGAGTCTCAACGCGGGGGTCTAGACTAGACAAGTGACTTCCCTTCTCAGAGTCCCTGCTGCCTTATCTGTAAAATGGGAAGCATGTCGGCACTTCCCAGGGGGCTGTTCGGAGGAGGAGATGTGATCGTGTCTGGAGGGTGTCTGGCCAGGGCTAAGGTTCCCTTCCCCTCACTGTCCCCATAGAAAGGAGCACAAGCCCTTAAAAATAACTTTACTATTTTTCACTAAAGAGCAATAGACTCAGGGCAGCAAAATTTACAAACACGGATAATGTGTGATAAAGGCTCCCGAACATGTGCAAAGCCTTTATGGTCCCACCCCAGCCGCTGGGTCCTGGCTGTCTCACGGAATGGAGGGCAGTTCCCTGTGCTCCTGTTATTCTGACGGGGGTGGGGGGGTGGGGGAGTGGGGGGGGCGGGAAACAGGGCTCAGCCACGGAGGAAGACCACAGCCAGGCCCTTCCTCAGCCCCGGTGCTTACCTCGACATACCTCTCATCCCAGGCACGATTACTGGTTCATTCAGCCACTCATTGACTTAGCAAGTAAGTGAGCGCCCACTGAATGGCAGGCATGGGCGTAAGCCTGGGGATAGGCCTCCCTCAAGAGACTGTGATATGGAGCTGGTCCTTGTCTCCCACTGTTTCTTTCCCTTCCTCAGGGCTGAGTGTATGCCGGGCCCATGCTGCTGTCTAGGGACTTAGAAATGAACACAGAGACACAGCCCCTGCCCTGTAGGCTTTAAGGTCCAGTGGGAAGGACAAACACTAACAATCACTGAGATAAGTGCCATGGCAAGGGTCACAAAGAGGGACCCCGCTCCCAGCTTGGGTAGGACAGGAAGGTGCAAGAAGGCTGCCTGGACGGAGTGGCATTAGGACCAGGCTGTGAGTTCTGGGATCTTGGTGCCCCATCAGCTGTGTACTCCACTGGCCCAAGTCTCCCATAGGGACCCGCGCTGTGTTCTTCAGCCTCAGAGCTTGGTGTCCAGCCTTCGCAGAGCTGTTTCTGAGCCGGGGAAGCTCTACTAACTCTGCTCACCCAGTGCCCTCACCTCCACACGGATCACTTCTACTCGGCTCAAGTCTCAGCTGACAGGGAGCTTTCTTGAGGAACCCCTTGTCTTAACCCTCTTCCTGCCGAGGCCTCCACTGCAGGGACTGCTGACCGGGGGGCCTCAGCCCTCAGTCACTGAAAGGGAGACTCCCCTTCCCCGCTGCGTCCCTCCTTCTGGTCTCAGGACTCTCCCTTCCCCCTCCAGCATTCCCTGCTTCTAAGCACTTCCTCACCCCTTACCTTCCCAGGGTCAACCCAGCTTGGTTTCATTCTCCCCAGTGTGGCGGAAATACAGACGTGCTTCTTTTCCTCCCTCTTCAGGAGAGAGTGTACGAAACTGCCCGGCCTTTAAAAACACAAGCTGGGCTGTTTCCGGGGCTGGCAGGGGACCGGGGGTGCTTACATGCCTGGTCTTTCCCTTAGTAACTCGGTCACTTGTCCGAGGACAGGCACTGTTCTGCAGTCTTGTATGCATTATTTCAGGTACTGCTCATCGCAGCCCTGGGAGTGGATGAGATGCAATCCTTCCCCTTTTGCTGCTGAGAAAACAGAAGCTGAGGCGGTCCTGGTATTATTAAATTGGATTCTCAGTTTATTTATTTCCAGAGCCCAACTTCTAGCTTTAAAGTATGCAGAGGAGTAAAAGATTCAGCCAGAGAAGGGTCAAGCCCTTACCAGCCCATTGAAGGAGTTTGGTTTTCATCCTGAGGCTGGTGGAAAACAATTACTGGGTTTTACAGTGAGGGGATCAGGTCAGATTTGCATGTGGATGATTCACCCTGGCTGCAATTTGGAGATAAGCTACTCTTTGAACTTTTTCATATCTCTCTGGTACCTCCTATCCCAGTGGTTGGCAAACTGAGGCTCGCGAGCCACACGCGGCTCTTTGGCCCCTTGAGTGTGGCTCTTCCACAAAATAGCATGTGCGGGCGCGCACGTACAGTGCGATTGAAACTTCGTGGCCCATTGCATAGAAGTCGGGGCCAAAGAGCCGCATGTGGCTCACGAGCTGCAGTTTGCCGACCACTGTCCTATCCCAACCCACATCAAGCCTTCCTTTCTCCTGTCCATAATTCTTCCATTTTTCCCTCCAGTTGGAAGGACTGGAGCTTTGTGGACAAAGATGAGAAGGCCCGTCTGCAGCAAGAGGTCGCTGAGGAAGGCGAGTTCTGGTGAGTCCAGGACCAAGGAGGACCCCAAAGGTATGGGATGAGGCAGGAGCTGAAATCACAAACCTCAATTCCCAGACAGAGGCCGTCAGATTCCAGCCCTTGGGGATCTGGGCCCTGTTCTCCTCCAGCTGGAGGCCCAGCAAGGATGAGGTTCTGAGAGGAGCTCCCAGGCCAGGTCAATGCGGTGACTGAGCCTGGGGCCAGGCCGGCATCACGGCGCTCCTGCCTCGCCTGTGCCCCTCCACCTTGCATGCTGCTCCAGACTCCTGCTCCCCAGCCTCCCAGAGCTGTTTTCTGGGCCCGGGAAGCTCTACTTACTCTGCTCACCCAATGCCCTCACCTCCACACGGATCACTTCTACTCAGCCTTCCAGTCTCAGCTGACAGAGAACTTTCTTCAGGAACCCCTTGTCTTCCTTAGGCCTGGAATGAATTTATTTGTCATGCTTACCACCCTTGAAATTGCTTGCTTAGTTGTTCTTTCCCAACTCTCTCTTATAACTAGCACGGTGCCTGGGTCCCAGCGAGGGTCACACAGTGAGTTTTGGAGAACTGCGTTGCTGCTGAGCTCTGCCGTGAAGGACACATGAGTTCGAGTCGTTACTGAAAGAGATGATAGTTTGGGGCGGACACACCGGAATGGACAGTGTTTACCCTAAAAAGGGGTGGACAGGGTCCTTTCTGGGACTGTGACCAAGTTCTACTGGACCGTTTTATTGGGCTGTGTTAGCCCAGGAATCTTACCTTTCCACGCCTCCATATGGGTCTCTCTCTCTTCTCCCAACCTCTCAGGATGTCCTATGACGATTTCGTCTACCATTTCACAAAGCTGGAGATCTGCAACCTCACCGCTGATGCCCTGGAGTCCGACACGCTTCAGACCTGGACGGTGTCCGTGAATGAGGGCCGCTGGGTGAGGGGCTGCTCTGCTGGCGGCTGCCGCAACTTCCCAGGTGGGAGCAGCTCTGCACCGGGAGGGGGTCAGCGCGGGGGAGGGGGGGGGGGGGCGTCGAAGCAGAACAAGCTCCAGGTAGAATAACATTAGCGAGTATTTGCCCAGTTTCTAAGCCGAAGACATACATTATCTTAGGAAGCCCTTCCTGTTTTACTGGAAGGGAACTGCCATGCGGAGGAGTTTGCAATAAGGGGTTGGGAAACACTTTTAAACAGGACATTGTATCAGAATAATACCATACATTGTGCTCATACTGCTGAGGATGGGACTCGGCAGTGGTTCTCAACCTTCTGGCCCTTTAAATACAGTTCCTCAGGTTGTAACCCAACCATAAAATTATTTTCGTTGCTACTTCATAACTGTAATGTTGCTACTGCTATGAATCGTAATGTAAATATCTATATGCAGGATGGTCTTAGGCAACCCCTGTTAAAGGGTCGTTCGACCGCCAAAGGGGTCGCGACCCACAGGTTGAGAAACACTGGACTAGAGGGCCCAGTTAGCAACTACTGCAACAGTTCAAGTCAGAAATAATGAACTCCTAGGCCAAGTCAGGGGAGCAGAGGTGCAGGGAAGAGGGCTGAGGGGAGAAGAGACTGGGTAATGTGGGGAAGGAAGAATGAAGAAGGACTTCAAGATTCCCAGCTTGGGGCATGAGTGGATGGTGTCAGTGCAATACATCAGAAACACAAGAAAAAAAATACGGTGTGTCATTTGTTTTTGGTGGGGTTGATTATGGGCTTGTAGGGAGGGACGTTTAGTTTGGGACATGGTGTTATGCCCAGATTTCAAGATTCCCAAGGGCCCACCAGGGAGCCAGTGAGTCCGATGCAAAAGCAAAGAGTCTTTGATTCAAACCCGGGTCTGGCTCCCCTACCCTCCTTACTGGCATAGCAGCAGGTGGCAGAGAGAGACCTAGCCCGATGGGAAGAGGAGTTTTATAGGGGGGTGGAGTAAGGGCAGGAGAGGGGACTGTGGGCCCCGCCGATTGGCCAGGCGCAAGTCGGTGTCTCGTTACACAGGATGTGGTCATCTCCATGGCGTGCACTTCCCTTGATTATCATTGGTTAGTCCAGAGAAATCCTGGGTGTGGCTAGAAGAGGTTTGGGCTTCCAGGAAGAAGCCTTGCCGAGCACATGGCTCTGCCCAAAAATGGAGAACCCAGGGTAAGATGGAAGGCGTAGTCCTCGCCCTTTCACATGGAGAGTCTGAGGCACCAGTACAATCACCAGTGAAGACGTGTAATAGAGAGCTGAACGCAGAGACACAGGTACTCAGTGTGTATTTGTAGAAGGAAGGGAAGGAAGGAGTCAAAAGAGAGATGGAGGCTGGGACCTAGAGCTCAGGCACCATCCGTGCGTGGAGGGCAGTGAGAAAGTGAAAGTGGGTAAGACAGCCCGGGGGGCACAATGGTGAGCTGAGAGAACGGGTCTAGGGCCCCATCCCAGGAACCAGCGACATTGAAGGGACAGGTGAGCAAAGCAAAGCCCTCAGCAGAGACCGAGGATGGACGTGCAGAGACGAAGGAGGAGGCACACAGCCCCTCAGGGCAGCTCCACCTGTAGAAAGTATAGGTTTCCAGCCGCCCCCACCACCACCACCACCATAACAGACCAAAGCCTGATCATTCCTTCACATCCATTGAGCACCTAGATGTGGGAGACAAACACGTTCCCTGTGTCGCATCCCACCACCACCCCCGTTTCTCCCAGAGGCAGATCTGAGTGCACGCTTTCTTTCTGGGCACAGACACTTTCTGGACCAACCCTCAGTACCGCCTGAAACTCCTGGAGGAGGACGACGACCCCGAGGACGCAGAGGTGGTCTGCAGCTTCCTGGTGGCCCTGATGCAGAAGAACCGGCGGAAGGACCGGAAGCTGGGGGCCAACCTCTTCACCATCGGCTTCGCCATTTACGAGGTAGGACCAGCTTCGGCCCAAGAAACACACCTTCGGGGGGCAGGGGGAGGCTCTCAGGGCTCACAGAGAGGTCCTCCGCTCCCCTAACACTCAGCGACCCTCAGAACTCCAGGCATCAGGCCCACTGTGTCAGAACCGCTTAGATATTTGGAAGGAGTGAAGGAGTGGCTAAAAACCAGGGTGGGGGAGGGGGAGTGGGGCCAGGGCTGGCCATGGGGAGTCAGGCTTATGTATTCGCTCTACAGTTGCTCGTGTTCCCTTCCGACATGCTTTTCGACGCCATTCAGATCTGAGATCCACAGAATCTGAGTGTCGTCTTTTTCTGTTTCTCCTCAAGGTTCCCAAAGAGGTACAGAAGGGCAGCGCCAGCCGCTGTGGGCAGCGTTACCTGGGGCCTGTGTCTGCTGTGGCACCTCGGGAAGCTTCCTGGTGGGGTGTGTGGGCAGGACTATGATAGGAGAGGGCCTCGCCTGCGTCCCTCAACTCCAGAGCAGGGCCATGACCTCCTGACTACCACCCTCACGCTGTGGCCCTCCCCTCAGAGACGGCCACACACATGCTTTCACGCATTCATGGTCACTTGTTCACACTCATACACACGCTTGCTCACATATACATTGATACTCACACAATTACACACTCGCCCATCGTCACACAGACACATTCTAAGGGGGACCGCCCTCTTTGGGATGGAGGAGTTGCCTCCCTTGGACCACAGCTAAGGGCCCTCCTGCCTCCTGGGGTCCTTCGCTGACCTGGAGGCAACGGGAGTTGACCAGCAGAGCTTCTGGTAAGTGATCCTGAGGGCGGGAATGATAGACTTGACCTTCTGAATCACAACAGAAGAAGAGGAAATGGGTAGGGAGCCCCAGGGCACTGAGCTATTTCACAGGTCATGACTGCACTGGGTGACCAGGGAGTCGGGAAGGGAGCCCTGGGGGGACGGCTGCAGGACAGGCACCCCTCCCTTCCGAGGGGCTCAGGTGGGCTCTTCTCTCCTCAGATGCACGGGAACAAGCAGCACCTTCAGAAGGACTTCTTCCTGTACAACGCCTCCAAGGCCAGGAGCAAGACTTACATCAACATGCGGGAGGTGTCCGAGCGCTTCCGCCTGCCTCCCAGCGAGTACGTCATCGTGCCCTCCACCTACGAGCCCCACCAGGAGGGAGAATTCATCCTCCGGGTCTTCTCTGAGAAGAGGAACCTCTCTGAGTGAGTCCCAGCCCACTGTCCACCTGCCCCTGAAGCCCACGTGGCCCCCTCCAGAGCCTGGAGGCCCGAGGCTGCTGGACTGGCTCCGCCAGGAGTCCTGGGCCAGGCTGGCCAGGCTGCACCTCTCCCTCCACTTCTGAGCCACTGGCCACATCTTCCCTCTTCATTCATTCATTCATTCATTCATTCATTCGTCAGTCAGTCATCCCACAGATGTTGAGGATAGAGCAGTGAACTGAACAGAAATAAATCCCTGCCCTCATGGAGAGTAACATGCTAGCATAAGACAACAAGGTAGAGGAAAAGATATAAATAATATAGTATGTTAGAGTCTGATAAGTGATAAGGAGAGAAAATAAAGTAGGAGCTGTTGGGGATAATTGAACCTTTAGGTAGGGTAGCCAAGGAAGCCAGCAAGGCCACATGCTGCCCTCTTGGCCACCACAGATGTGTTCCCGGGCCCTGCCACGCTGGTCTGTGTCCCTGAAAGAAGCAGAGGTCTATGAGCAGGTGGCTGGGTCATGCCTTTGGGGAGCTCTCGGCAAAGCCAGCGAGAATCCGTGTGTCTGCACTTGGCCGCTAGGCATGGCGCCTGCGTGGGACTGGCTCCTGGGGTCGGGGTGTTAGTGCCGGGGCTTCTCTTGAGCTCAGTCCCGACTTAGCTCTGAGAAGTCATATGACCTGAGCAAATCCTCTCTGTGCTTCCTACCTGCTCCCGGTGACACTGAGCCCCCATGTTTGTGTTCCTCACAGGGATGTTGAAAATACAATCTCCGTGGACCGGCCAGTGGTGAGTGTTTTAGCTCTTAGATACGAGAAGGTCCAGGGGACAGCTGGGCAGTCGAGGGGAGAGGGGATATTGGCAGAGGGAGATGGGAGTCTGGGGTGTGTGGAGCGATTACTCCATCTTACTGCAACTTCTGTTTGGCATGACCAGAAAGAATGGATGGACCTTGTGGTCCCGGCCTATTTCGTCAGTCCAGGGCAGGGGTCCTCAAACTTTTTAAACAAGGGGCCAGTTCACTGTCCCTCAGACCGTTGGAGGGCCGGACTATAGTTTAAAAAAAAACTATGAACAAATTCCTATGCACACTGCACATATCTTATTTTGAAGTAAAAAAACAAAACGGGAACAAATACAATATTTGTATTTGCATGTGGCCCGCGGGCCATAGTTTGAGGACCCTGGTCCAGGGGCTAGGAAATACGGAAGAGAGTTTGAACCATTAAAAGGGGAGGGGGCCCTGGCCGGTTTGGCTCAGTGGATAGAGTGTCGGCCTGCGGACTGAATGGTCCCAGGTTCGAGTCTGGCCAAGGGCATGTACCTTGGTTGTGGGCACATCCCCGGTAGGGGATGTGCAGGAGGCAGCTGATGGATGTGTCTCTCTCATCGATGTTTCTAACTCTCTATCCCTCTCCCTTCTTCTCTGTAAAAAATCAATAAAATACATTTTAAAAAAGGGGGGGGAGGGGACCAAAGCCACAGGAAGCAATGATAAGCAGCAGCTGATACTGGATTATGAGGCACAAGCTCACATAGAGGAAAAAAAGGACACAGCTCTGCAGTCAGCATCAAAACCTGGGTCCAGTACCTGGACAATCACATAAACCCTCCAAGTCCATTTCCTGCTCTTTAAAATGGGTGCCTGACCAGGCTTTTGTCAGGTTTGAATCAACGAGATCATGTATGTGAGGTGTCTGGCGCAGCCCGCGCCCTCAAATGGTGGTTGTTATTCGTGTGTTATCTACTTCACCAGGTACTTCTCACGTGTGTCCTCTCACTTGACCCTTGCAAGGTTTCTCAGATGTAATAAGGTTATTACCCCTGGTTTGCAAGTAAGGCAGCGGAGATTCAGTAAAGTTAAATGACTCCCTGGAATTCACACAGCCCTTAAGCTAAGCAAGGCTCGTAGCCGGATTCTCTGAACGCGCCCTCCCCCCAGCGCCATGCTGAGACCTGTCCGGGGTGGGAGGCCAGAGTTAGCACTAAGCTGGTGTATATTGGGGTCCCCTTGTGTTGAGGAGTCTGTGGCTGCCTTGGGGCTTTGGGTCCTGGTTAGTAAGTAGTCCCTTGTGCTCTGTGGGTGTGTCCTGGACCAATTAGGACACAGCAAAAGCTGCACTGAACTGTCAGCTGGGGCATGACATTCGTGGTTCTAATCCTGACCCTGTCCCGGGGCCAGATCTCCAAGTGCCTGCTGGATGATCGCAGACATTGTTTTTAGTACGAAGTGCACTTGGCGCTATTCTTATCCTCTGGACGTTGGTCATCATGTACAGTGTTCATCAGCAGTTGCAAACCCGAAAGCTCATGGCAGCTGCATGTTACCTAACTGAGCAGAGCAAGCAGGCGTAGGGTTTGGGTGCCCTGCAGTGGCCTGCAGCTCAGAGCTGACACCTGGCTCCTGTGTTGGAGGGCTGACAGGCATGGCGGCGTCCGGGAGGGTGCAGAGCAGCGGCTCTCCCAGAGGGTGGCCACAGGGGGCTCAGGCTGCCTGACCTAATTTTACAAAAGAAGCCCCAAACCTGGGTTTCCACCAAGTCTCCCCATGTTAAGTATTTGCTTAAAAACAAACAAACAAAACAACAACAACACAAAACCCCAAACTCTATAAATCAAACAAAATTCATTCTGGGGCCAGTGTGGGCTAGCTACCTTTTCGGTGTTTTAGTCATCACCTTCATTAAAAAAATACATTAGGTAGAAGCTCCCTTTCCTTAGCAGCGTCCAATAACAGAGGGAGCTATGGAAATGAAGCTGCAGCGGCTGCCAGTCTCGGGCTGGAGAAGCCTCCTCTCCCTTCGCCCTCCGGGCCCCTTTGGGCTCCGTGTGACCGGGATCTCTAGACCCCAGAACCCACCCAAAGTGCAGAACAAGGTCACAGGAAGCCAAGGGCCAGTGGATTCTCTGGAAACTTGCTTTTCACCTAATCTGCATGTACTGTTTTCTTTCCTTGTGCAGAAAAAGAAAAAACCCAAGGTGGGTGTCACAGGGTGAGTGGGTCGGCAGCACGGAGTTTTTGTGCACGTGTGTGTGTGTGTGTGTGTGCATATGCACGCCCACCAGCCTCACCTCTTCCCCTGCTGCCCCACCTCCTCCCTCCCCACTGCAGCTCTGGGTGCAGAGCAGTGAGAGCTAACACCTTCTGAGTGAAGGCTGTGGGCCAGGCCCTCGCCCAGGTGCTTTCTGTGGATAAACTCAGTCTGTAACAACCCTATGGGAGTGGTGCTATCATTATCCCCCTTTTCAGAGGAAGAAGCAGTACAGACAGACTGACTGACTTACCCAAGGCCACAGAGCCAGTGAGTGGCAGTCAGCACACACAGGCAGGTGCAGAGTCTGCGCTCTGAAGCAGCAACGCTAGACTGCCTGCCCCTCACATGAGGGAGGCAGTGAAAATGGGCCTGGCATGGGGGTCTTGCAGAAACCAAAAGGAGCCCCTCGATCTCAGAAGTGGGCCCAGCAATGCTAAGCACGGCTTGATTCTTCGGGGGAATGGCAACGGGTTCCATTCCTCAGGTACACACAGTGAGATAACGGGAGGGTTCCCATGGGAGTGAGGGTCTCGGATGCCAGCTGCCTGCTCTGTAGACAGGCCAGTTCCTCCCCTCCTTTCCTTTTCCTGCCTGCTCCCCACTTCTCCTTTTTTCTCAGCCTTCCAGGAAGGGGTGGGAGAGGGTATCTAGAGGGGCTACGTCACTTCCGGGGCCCTTATTCAGGGGAAGCCGCTTCTAGACAATGGCCTCTCACTCTGAACCTAGGGCCCCTCTAAGACATGGGTCTTGAAAGACTCTATGAGCTGCCTGTGTCCAGAGGGCAAAGGGCAGATGGGGGAGAGCCTCCACCCTCACAGCCCTAGAGGAGCTGCTCAACCTCACTGGCTTACAGGGGGGAAGGAATGAGAGCTACCTACCTGGGCCCCTTTCCCTCCTGGGATCTTGGGGCGTCACCCTGACTCACTGGGGCCTGCGATGGCCCCTCCTGGGTTTCCTGGTTACAATCACTCTGCTGTAAGGACACCGTTGCTAATGGTGACCGTGGGGCTAAGAGCATCTCAAGGGCTTCAGACCAAAGCTTTCATTCCCCCTGTGACCAGGGACCGTTTCCTCTGTGTGCCTTTGGGACTGAAATTCAAACTCAAACTCCCCCAACCAATCCTTGTTCCACTTATCCCATCACTTCCCCTGGCCTCCGGGGCAGTAGTGCCTCTGATAGAACTTTGGTTTGACTGCCCAGAGTATCATCCAGAAATGATTGACCTTTGGACATCTTTGAGCAATAGCCACAGGTCATCAGACAATGTTTGGGGTTGGTGTTTATGACAGCATCTGGAAGGACCCATCCACGAGGTCCTCCAAGCAGTGGTGCTGGGGCAGACCAGAGCTGACATCCATCAAGCACCTGCCGCGCATCAGGCACCGTGCTGGGGGCAAACATAGTTTTTGATCACAACAGTATCTACAAAGTAGGTGCTGTCACTATTCCTTTCATAGGTGAGGACAAAGATTCAGAGAAGTGAAGCGACTTGCCCAAGGACATGTAACTGACGAGAGGGAAAATGGAACTGGAAATCACATCTGTCTGCCCAAAGCCCATGTGTCTTGCCCTCACCTCTCTTTAGTGCAGGCCTCTTACACACCAAAGCCTGTGTCATCCGGATACACACTTGGGCCTGAAGATATGTGCCTGGCATGGCCACAAACGCCCCCTCAGACTGACTCCCATGCTCTGGGATCCCCACACACTTCAGTTGCTTGGGCAAGACCCTTTGCTTAAAAGGCAAAGCAAGCCAGGGCCATTGGAGGCCGCTAAGAGCCAAAGCTTGGGGGGGGGGGGGGGGGGCGCTGTGTCCCTAGGTCTGTCCATTCTTGCTCTCCTAGATGAACATCAGGAAAGGCAGATGGGATGCATAGACCAGGGGTTCCTGTTCTGCTCCTGTCCGCCTCCTTGCTCTGTGCACTGCAGCCACGGGTCCTACCTCCCAGCCTTCCTCTGCTTCTGCAGGGTGCACAGCACCAGCCAGGACTGACGCAGCACGCAGCTGCTTTCCACCCTCACGTAACGTCTTCGCTTGCATGAACATGTCTTGAAAAATATCCCTTATACTTGTGTAGCATCTTAAATGTTCTGCAGCCCACTTTTTCATTCAGTATCTCAGGTGACCCCCATAAGAGCCCCATGAGAAGTGTAGGGCAGGATTCACTGCGCATATAATGGATAAGTAAACTGAAGCCCGAGAGGGTATTTCTCCTATGTGATGGCCAGCCCCATGTTCTAACCTCTCACCCGCTGGCCATGCCACTAATCAGAGTCCTTTTTCAATCTGTCCCCTGCAGACTCCTAGCGGCTCCTTGGAGGTGCGTTAACTGCCCTGGTGGTGTAGGGGCACCGAGGGAATAGACTCTGCCCTCTTCATCAAGCAGAGACGCTCTGGTTTGGTTTTGTTTTAGAAGCTCTGTTTTTAATGACTTTACATACACCGGGCTTCTAGGGAAATCACAGTATCTGAAAACCACTGCACTAGATCATGTTGCATTTGGCAGTCTTAGCATTTTCACATGTGCTCACTGCCGTGTTTAACCCCCATAACTTCATCATGAGCAGCTAAGGAGCTGAGGTCCAGGGAGGCTTGGCATCTTCCCCACGGCTTGTTAGTGGCCGAAATAGGGCTTGAAGTGACTGAGGTTCAGGAGCTCCTACCTGCTCATTCCCTCTTCGCTGGGCCAGCTGCTCCGGAGGAGGCTGCCCACCTGTCTCCTCAGCCTGTAACCCTGGCTTCCTTCCTGCCCCTCCCCCCTGCCCCCCTCTGCAGCCTATCATCTTCGTTTCGGACAGAGCAAACAGCAACAAGGAACTGAGTGTGGACCAGGAAGCAGAGGAGGGCAAAGACAAAACAGGCCCTGATAAGCCAGAGAAATCCCCACAGGTTCTGGGCATGCGGCATGAATGGGGTGGCCAGCACACACTGGGGTCTTCTATGCTTTTGGGGTGCTCAAGTTGGAGGGGACTAAGGGTGGGGTGTCTCTTTAACATCAAGCAGATGGATTTATCTCACTGACCTTTTTCCCTCACCAAGTTCTTCTAAAATTTGGGGTGCTGTCTTGGGGGTTGGCAGCCACATCCAGGCAGTCCCAGGCCTGGGAAGGACAGGCTGAGCTCCCTGCTGGGGCCTGTCCAGCAGGACGATGAGGGAAGGGGGGCAGCAGAGCCTGAGACAGAACAGCTCCTGTTTCCTGGTGTCCTCGGGCTCGTAACCAGGGGAGGGGGTTCAGTAGCAGGAAAGGGGCTGACATGAGAGATATCGAGTCCTCCAGAGCCAAGGGGAGGGCTAGCCTGGAGTGGGGAGAAGTGTCATCTAATGGTTAGTGGAGGTGGGGCTAAGGGACAAAGGCCCATAGACCAATCCAGGGCCACCTCCACTGGGGGGGGCGGGAGGGGTGGCACAGGCCCTCTGAGGGCTGGGCCTTGACAGAGGCAGCTGGGAGTTGTCAGAATGGTCTGGCCCCCTGTGTCCTGCTGGGACTCGATTGGTTGGGATGTTCAGGCTCACAACAGTGGAGAGGCTCTAGCTGATGGGGACGGGGAAAGGGACCACAGGGGCTGTCTGCATGTCTGCACGGCTGAGTCTCCTGTCTGGGTGTCTGGGCCGGGGAGGTATGGAGTGAAGGGTCGCTGGCGCCTAGATGACTCTCATGCCTGCTCACGAGGTTTGACCAGGAAGGCGCATTGCCCTGTACACAGCTCCTGCTGCCCCTTGGGGCTGTTGTACGCACTCTGGCTCCTTTAGGCCCGAAGAGACTTTCCTCAGGGTCTGTCCATCCCCCACCCGTGAGCCAGCTTTCCCTTGTGCTTCCGCAGCCACGGCCTGGCAACACTGACAAGGAAACTGAAGAGCAGCAGCACTTCCAGAACATTTTCAAGCAAATAGCGGGTGATGTGAGTACCTCCAACTCCAACTTCCACAGACACTCCTCACACGACCAGTTACTTCATCATCATTCAGTAGAGGTCATTTGGGTGGAAACAGGGGATATGTGTGGGTAGCACAGACATCCCCAAGTCAAGTCCTTGAGTTCTGGACAAACACACCCGTGGGGTGGCTCAGAGGCCTTTTGGCTGAGCTGCCCACTGCAGTCTTGACAGCCCGGGTGCAATGTCCGTCTTCCACAAAAAAGCCCCGCTTCCCTATGGCAATAGCACTGACAGGGACTGTACAGACAGGGGCAGCCGGAATTCATTTTGCAAAGCCTCTGCCCAGCAGCTCTGTTCTCTTGAACGTGACTCCCCTCCCTTCCTGCTCAGGACATGGAGGTCTGTGCAGACGAGCTCAAGAATATCCTGAACTCAGTTGTGAACAAACGTGAGTGGCTCAAGCTGTCTGTGCGGGATGATGGGCAGGTGTGTGTGTGTGATCTGAAAGTAGCTCCTCTTCTCCATACCTCCCAGATAAGGACCTGAAGACACAAGGGTTCACGCTGGAGTCCTGCCGTAGCATGATTGCTCTCATGGATGTATCCTTCCTGCCACCCTTCCCAACCCTCGGGGGGCCAGGGCAACAATGAGGGGTGCCCAGTCAGGCAGAGGGGCCCAAAATCGCACCCAAGGAAAAGGCTTAGGGAGGTCCTGAGTCAGAACCTCCAGCTGCTGGTCTGAAAGGGGCTGTTGGAGGAGGTACACGTTGGGAAGGCCATTGGTTGTGACCAGCCCCTGGGTCCTGCTCTTACCTCAGGCAGGGATTCTGGCTGGTCCCTGGCCAAGGAGGCAGGTTCCCTGGGTCATAGACACTACCTTTGATTGGGGAGTTTGGAGGGGAGGGTTAAGCACCAGGACAGGGCATTAATACAGGACAGTGGCTAGCATATCCTGGGCAGAGCCTTCCTATGGGGCTACCTTCCCTGCAGAGCCTTCTAGAAACCCCCTCCCAATCCCAGAGGATTTTGCTATGTGTACCCTGTAGCCCTGACCTTCCTCCAGACAGATGGCTCTGGGAGACTGAACTTGCAAGAGTTCCATCACCTCTGGAAGAAGATCAAAGCCTGGCAGGTGGGGAGAGAGAACCAAGTGTGGGAGTGAAGGAGGAGATTGAGCCTGGGGTTTAGTGTGAAACCACTGACCTCAAATTTCCTATTGCCAGAAAATTTTCAAGCGCTACGACACAGACCAGTCTGGCACCATCAACAGCTACGAGATGCGAAATGCAGTCAACGATGCAGGTGCTGGGGAGGGGGGTGGCGGGGCGGCGGTGGCTGGGGATGTGGACTGGAGCTGGTGGAAGCCGGAATGGGAAGCGAGGACTAGGCCACTGGGCGCTACTGGACAAAGGGAGGAGAAAGGGCTTCTCATGGTCCTTCCCCAAGAGGCAGGGACGATAGAATGCAGGCCTAAGGAATGCAGCTCTACTTCCTCCTCTCAAGTGCTCCCTCCACAGGATTCCACCTCAACAGCCAGCTCTACGACATCATCACCATGAGGTACGCAGACAAATACATGAACATCGACTTTGACAGCTTCATCTGCTGCTTCGTCAGGCTGGAGGGCATGTTCAGTAAGTGGGGGCTCCTACCCCGCTCTTCTGTGCCCTTCCCGCCCCCTCCCACAGTGAGAGCTGTGGCTGATCATCCCGTCTACTCTGTCCGGGATGAACAAAGGCGAAGGCCCTCTTTAGGCTCAGAATGGGTTGGCAAAGGGAGGGCTATAGGTGACACTCTCCCTGGCAGAACATGGTCCTCTGAAGAAGTTACAGTAGTAGAGGGAGAGCGAGCCTGTGGCCTTCTTCCACACAGAAGCTTGTATTCCTTCTTCCACACAGGAGCTTTTAATGCATTTGACAAGGACGGAGACGGCATCATCAAACTCAGCGTTCTAGAGGTAAAGCCTGCAAGGAGTACACTCCCCTTGTACCTTAAAATTCAAGGTGGAGTCCATGAGGCAGACTGGACCAGGGGGCTCTTCACTTCCCAGTGGTGTGGAAGGATGGGGTAGGAGAGGAACAGAAAGGGAAGCAGTGGGGAATGTGGCTCGTGGGGAATGTACACACCAAAGGGTCCTCATTCCTAAATTGACTTTACGCTGGGAAACATGTACCTTCCCAGGAGAGATCTGGGGGAGGATGCTGCTGCTTCCTATAAAATCTTCTACCCTGTGAGAGCCCGAGGGCTGGACTCTGTTCTTGTCTGCATTCTGATCTTGGGACTTCCTCTTTCAGTGGCTGCAGCTCACCATGTATTCCTGAACCAAGCTGGCCTCAGCCAAGGCCGTGGGGATCACTCAGGATGTTTCACCCAATACTAGAACCACTTACCTCAGAGGTTGCGGTACTGCCTCCAGGCGCCCCAGCAGGCCTCCAGGCGCCCCAGCAGGCCTCCAGGAGCCTCATCGGTCTTGTTCCTCCTCTACTTCACTACCACTCAGCCTCAGGGCATCTGTCCATCTGTCATGCCCAAACTAACCCTTTAGTTAAGGAACTTTGTCCTTTAACTGGTGGCAAGTGTCTGTCTGCCTCAGCTAGTTGTAGCTCAGCGGAGATTTGCTTGGAACCTGAGCAGCCTCAGCTCTGAAGCACATGCTCTCCTTAGCGGCAGTGCCCTGGGCTGTTCACAGAGGCCTTAGCCAATGGCAATCAGTACCTCCTGTGCTGGATCCCTCTACCACCCACTGGACAATCACCAAACAAGCCCTGGTTCTGTCTGATTATTTCACGATGGGCCTGCTCTGGAGGAAACTAGCTCAGTGACAGAGAGCTGGATACTGTGGGTTGTGACTCATAAGTTTGGCTGCATTCTGAAAAAAAGTAGATCTAAATAAAGGCAGGTTCTATTGTGTTTTGTTTTCTCACATTTAGATATCAGCCATGGGCTGAATAGCTTCCAATCCTACATTCACGTATAGAGAGCCCAAGTTTCATTATACAATGAAAAACACACACATACACAAATAAACCCCGAATCCCACTTTAATCATACCTATTTGTGTTTCTTGGGCATAGAAATCACTCAGATATATGAGGAAATGGAGGGGAATGGCTCTTGGTATACAGAACAAGAATAAATGGGTCACCCATAATTGGAGGGTCACTTATCCTATATAATAAAAGCCTATATGCTAATTGTCCATCCAACCATTTGACCAGTTGCTATGGTGCACACTGACCACCAGGAGGCAGATGCTCTGACTGGTAGGTTAGCTTGTTGCTGGGGTCCAGCCTATCCGGACTGGGTGAGATGGGCTGGACACGCCCTGGAGCCCTCCAGCGGTCCTTCCTGGCCCCGATCATGCACCGGTGGGGTCCCTCGGCCTGGCCTGCAGGGATCAGGTGGAAACCGGCTCTCCAACATCCCCCAAGGGGTCCTGGATTGCAAGAGGGTGCAGGCCAGGCCAAGGGACCCCACCAGTGCACAAATCCATGCACCAGACCTCTAGTCTAAGTATAATGGAGCAGAAATGTAGTTTTTAATCTTAGCTCCTCCATTAATTAATTGACCTCGACAAACTTATCTGGCCCATGGTCTGTGGCTTATCTATACCATCTTGTGTTTTCCACCCAATTTTCTTCTTAGTCTCTATACCAACATGGAAAAGAAGGGGTTGGCTAGGAATGTGCAGATAAGGTAGCAAAAGTAAACAATTTGTAAAAGTACTTTATTTTCCTCTTGTATTTGCTTTGTATCTTGCTTTTACAAAGTTATGAAGTTCACAGGTTTATACCAAAATGTAAGAAGGCTAAGCTATTTGCTTATAAACATTTTTGCAGTCAAATGTCATCTGATTTCAGTTTTCTAATCCATATTCAATATAAAAAATTCAAATACCAGGCATGCTAGAGCAGCTCTAGGGCATGTGTTCCTCTTAGGCAGGAAGATCTTCAATAGCCTTTCCTCTTTGACTCCCCTCTTTCCCAATCCCACTGGGCTACTACCTTGAATTCAGAGCAAACATGGGAAATTTTAGTGCATGTGGCCCAGCAGGGCCCCATACCTGGGAGTTGGAGGTGAGGTTAGGGATTAATGTCTGATAAGCAGTAGGTGTGGTTTACATCATCATTTCACATCCACTGGCATATGGGAGGGACTCAGTATAACCAAATCGCCACCACAGCTCCTATTCCTAGTCCTTAGACAGCTCCTTTGCCATCCTGAGGGTCCTGATGATGTGGAGCAGGGACGAGATCACTATCATCAATGTGGCAGGCCTGGCCTTCACAGCAATTCTGAAAGCTCTCCTTTAGGCAACAAGAACAAAATCTGTCACATCGCAATATACTTTGATCTCCCCTCCAATGAATTCTCTTCCATAAAACATACCATACCATTCCACTAAATGTTGTACACCTACTCCCACCAAACCATCCACATACCTAGTCACTAAAGTTGTCCACTGTATAATCTACCCAAGACCCCCAAAAAACAAAAACAAAGAAACCTTTGTTAAGCAAATAATCACTTAAACAGCAATGATTTTGCCTATAACTTATAGGTAGGTCAGGAGCTAAACACTCAATTGCTAACTCTTCTGAGACAGAAAAAACTTCTCCCCACAAAAGCAGGAGTGTGGCAGCAATAATGTTCTCTTCAAGTAGCATCAGATCAAAATTAATTCTTTGCTCTTAAGAGTTTTGTTCGCATTGTGTTTAACCGGGTAGAAACGTATGCCAAAATACATTTTGAACCTGATTAAAACTTTAGGATAAAACTTGAAGTGACTGATATTATATCTGAATAAACCGCCATTAAAACACTAGCACATGCACACAAAAGGATTTATACCAGGGTTTCCTCGGCTTCTAGCCGTTAGAAGTAGGCACACATAATTAAAAAACAACGTTCTAAAAAATGGCCTCCGATTCCTGATAAGAAATGTCAGGTTCTGTCAGGTCATGGAACGGTTTCCTTTCTTCATAAAGTACTAAATACCAGAGTTTATGCAAACCCCTGACAGCTCTTCTCTGAGGGCGACAGAGGGCTAGAATCAGTCAGGACATCAAAGAAGACTTAAAAATGGCCAAAATTCTGCATAACTTTCAAGACACTTGAAAGCAATAAGCATACATAAGCAGCCAAGATGTTTATGGTGCATTTATTTCTAAACAGAGCTAGAACAGTGTGTTTAGGATAACACACTACCCTGATGTTAAATTTTACACATCTTTAAAACAAAAACATTATTGCTACTGCTTCAAAGGACATTTCTACGAAATGAGGAAAAGTATTCCAAGTACAGGTGCCCATCCGTGTACACATGTACAAGGATTATTCATATACACAAAGGCAGGCAGACTGTGCACAATTCCACCAAAGTGAAACCCAAACTGGTTCTCACTAACTCTACCTGCAAAGGTTCCCCTCACTTGCCCAGCAACTGCCCTACAAAGGTGCTTCACCACTCTTGTCTTTGCAGACACGTCCTCAGGCAGGACAGAAAGACACCTGTGCACCAGTGCATGCAAGACTTTCTTGGCACACTCCCCAGCCATCTGAGAAATGCTGCTTCACTACCCAGAGAAAAATGCCAGGTTTGGCAATAAGTCCAAATTCGCTTTCCTGGGAATTTACCATTCCCAAACCCACAGAACAGCCTGGCTTCTCTGGTCACCTGTACTGGAAATGGGGGTGAGAGGTGGGAAAAGCTTCATAATCTCATAGAGAAACAGCACAAATAGTCTTGATACAATAGGATTAACTCAGGTCTCTCTCAAGTGTCATGTAAACCTCAATAGTGTGGTTAACAAAAAAGTTTTCCCATTCACAAAGACAGAAGTAAATAGCTTGTGGGGCCATTCATTATCTAGTAGTAGCTCCTTTAGTAGGTCTTAATCTTTTGGATCCAGTAAAAATCATTAGAGCCTTCCCTGGGAAAAAGGACACATACTTCGTCTTGCATACAATTTCAGGGGGTTCGCACACCCTCCTGAAACCTGTCCATGAATCCCCAGTGGAGTCCTCCTGCCCTAGAGCCAGAGTGAAGGAGGCAGGTGAGCAGATGTGCGCAGCGACAGGAGAGGGAGAAGCCTGGGTGCTCTGCACTCCTAGAACAGAGTAGGGGCCGCATCCCGAAGCGTGGCTGTGTGCACCGTGCTGCTCTCCCTTCCTCTATCTCCCCGAAGAACCTTTCAAAGTGAACCCAGAAACAAAAGAATGGAAAGCAACACGTCTACAGCTTCTCTTCGGAGTCCGGAGAAAAGCCCAAGCCACGCAGTCTCACTAAGGCTTTGCTAATGTGGCTGCTCTCCATGGACAGGTGGTCTTTAACTTCACCAGATTCCACTCTTTCTTCCCAACTAGTGGAGAGGTGAGGGCAAGACAGTGGTTTTAGAAATCAGTTTCTAAGAAGCCTGCTGAGGCCCTAAAAACTGAATTCAGGTGCTTTATCCTAACTCCCCTATCTTGGGGGCTGCAGGTGAGTGCAACGCATTCTGTAGGCTTCAATCCCACAGCAGCCTGGAGTCAGAAACTGCAAAGGGAGGTCAAGGCTGCACCTCCAGGTCAAACAGCCCGGCCACCCCTGCAGCAGTGATGCCCAGGTCTCACAGCACCACTTCACGTGGACAGTAGGCCTGTGTGCTGCCCTGAGCCAAGCACTCCAGCAAACCTTGCAGAGAGGGTCTTCGGGGAGCACTGTCCGTAAGGACTTGCCATTGTGTGATCTGCTGTATCAACTCCTAAAATAGTCAGCTGAGCAGTCACTCTAGCTGCTAAAAATCTACTGTCTTCCTTTACATTTAAAGCCAGCTCTGTCATCTACAAAGCAAAAGAATACTGACACACACTAAACATAATTTTTAAGAAGAAAACTATTTGCTTCCAATTTAAATACCCAGTTATTACAAGCAGAAAAATTAAAACTGATCCTAAAAATCTAGCATTTGAAAAAACTGGTACTTAAAGCTTGACTACAAGTTTAAACCATCACAAGAACAGAAAGTAAAAATCACAAACTGAAATCAGTAAAACAACATGATTAGGGTCAAATCAGGTAACCAATTCAGATCTGCATCTTTAATAAACATCTGGAGAACACCAGTAGCATAGATTACCATATGCCACGCTGTCCCAGGAGTATGATTCCTTAAAATCTGACAAACCTCCAGCAAGATCTTAAAGTGTAACCTATCATCCCACAGAGCTGCTCAGACTTACCCTAGTGGTAAGTCTGATTGGTAATCACTTTCTCCTTCCCCGCTTCACAGGGGAAGGGAGGACAGTGGCCAGTGTGAGGGGCCAATGTGAAATTCGTTCAGCTAATGACTTCCCAACATGGGAGGCGAAAAACTTCATGAATCAACTTTACTTTCATCCTCAGCATGTCGTTCAATGTGTCCTGTAGCGTCCTAGGAATAAAGGGAAAAGGGCCCATGAGAGAGAAGTTGGCAGGAAAAGACAAACTCCCACGCAAGGAGAGCTTCCTGGGTACATTCTATGATCTACACATGAAAGGCAGTTAGGACCCAGCATTCTTCATTTGAAACCTCATTATGCTATCTCTCAAGTCTATGAGTAATAATAAAAAGAAAAAGCCCTCGGCTCTCCCTATCTATAATAATAAAAGCGTAATATGCTAATTAGACTGGACGTCCTTCCAGACAACCTTCTGGACGAAGCTGGGGCTGTGAGGGAAGCCTGGGTCCTGAGTGCCAGAGGGAAGCTGGTGGGGGCAGGTGGAGGAAGGAAGGCCTACTCTTGCACGAATTTCATGCATCGGGCCTCCAGTTTATTATAATTCTGAACATTCTAATGAGGCAAAAGGTTTCCAAACCCTGCTCCCAGGGGTCAAATGAACTCAGGTTGACCTCAAATCCCAATGTACCTGTTTGGATCCTTTCCTAGCAGTAAAAAAAGCATCACAGTTCTTCCAGCGACATTTCAGAGTCTGAAAGTTTGGATTTGTATGGTCAGTCAGCAAATGTTGTTTTAAGTGATCTACAACGCCAAATATCAGAGAGCAACCATGCCACTGGAGAGAAATAGAATGAAAAAGTTAAAAAGGATACCAGAAACATGCAAATAGACCATTCCTATTTGTATACCATAAATTGGATGGAAACAAAAAATAAGCCCCTTATTATTTAATTTATTCTTGCCTAACAAAACAAAGCCAGAGACAACCAAATTAATGATCAATATGACAAGGAACCTTGAAAAGACTGGGAAGTCTTCTAACATTTTGGTATTTTAAGAAGGCAAAGCACTAAGTTAGCCAGTACATCGTTAAGTTAATAAATATGTAGACAAGTTACCATAAAATTCAGTTTATATCATACTTATTCTTTATCTTGCCATCATAAAATGAGTTTCTTTGCCCATTTATTTAAAAAGACAGAGTGTTCCTGTAATACTGAAAGGGCTGTTTTGAACAATTTTAAGAACTATGACTTGTAAACTTAAAGGTAAAAGTGCCTGATTAAAAAGAAAAAAAATTTGTGGAAATATGTGCTGTAGAAAACTGTTTGCCATGGAAGCTGGCTTTCCACAGATCACCTGAATCACAGTATTGTGACCATCTATTTTTTTTTTTTAACTATAATTTTACTTCTCAATGTGACTAGATTCCAATCGTTAGTCAGAAAGCATAAGGACTCTTTGTCTTGGCTTTTTCCCTACAAGCTTGCTTGTAATAAATCTTATGATTCTGATTCTAACATGTTCATTTCTAAAATGTAATACAAATTTGAGCACTTCCTGTCAGTACCTCCCATCTCTCTAGCTTTAAAACCAGACAGAATTTTCCCCATTTCTCTAGATAAGCTAACTCTGTATTTGTATACTCTGCATCCTGTCATACTAGATTTGCTTTTCTTCAATAAGAAGACTAAAAACCAGACAGTAATGTGTAAAAAGCTGCAAAGTAATTAAGCTGTGGACAAGCCCAAAATCAAATTTTAAAATAGAGTTTATTCCATCAATCTGAAAAGAAGGTTAGGGTTTGGGGGGAGGGGGGAATTCAGTGTCATAAACTTTTCTTTGATCACTAATATTAGAACTGATGAAACAAATTAAGGCTTATAAGGGATAAGTGTGAACATTTTGAGGGTTAATCACCTGCGCCCACCCCAAAATAAAAACTATGCAATTTAGCCTAGAAAGCTGAAGTTTAACACTTCAAGAAGACAAATTTTTATTTGCCTATCCCCCCAAAACCAATGAGAACACAAACCAAAATATTAATATGTGTAATCGGTAAGGAACGGGTGTAGATTGGGCAGGTCAGGAAAATAAACACTTTTACTTTTTCATATACTTATGCACTGTTGATATATTTGTAAGAATGTACTGATTTTATAATAAAAATAAAAACCACCCGGTAGATAACCTGAGTGGAGGGTATTTAAATATACTTCATTTCCAATCTTAAAACAGATTTTCCATTAAAGAAATATAGAAAAGCATTAATGTATGTTTTTAAAAAATAAGCTTCCTTGTCCTACAGTGGAATGCATAAAGTGGGTGCTCAAACAGAAAAAAGCTACGCTGATGACAACGAAGGTCTATAAATTAGCCTGGAGTTAAGCAACTCTGAACAGTTTCACTCCTTACCCAGCAGCGGTAATTCTGCATCAGATTTAGCCTCACGGCCTGAATACTGCCATCGTAACAGCCAGTATAAATCTGGAGAAAGAGGTTTATCATATCAGACGAATACACACACACCAAAAAACTATGAAACATCCTCAAAAGAGTCAAAAGCTACTTATAGCAACTTAAGAAAATACTGACACTAAACCAATACCAGCCCCATGGTACAATGGGAAAGTATCCTCTAGCTCTTTTCTTCTAGACCCTTTGACGCTGTGCTCCTTCCAGAGCCGCTCTAGGGACCCTGGCTCACAGCTGAACTGGCAGCTCAGAGGCATCACCTACACTTGAACTGGCGCAGCTCTGGCTTCCACTGGGCATTCCGTATTAGGCATCTGTATGTCATTGGAACACAGGGTTCTACCACTCAGAGTCTGAAAAACCATCCATTCTTGTTCAACTTCATAATTTAAAAATAAAATAAGTCAAGGATTAGCAGAGTTAAATGGGTTAGCTTCTACTTTTAGGCATGCTATAACTATGTCATACTGGCCAAAACTCCTGACTCCGATATTCTGTTCAGATCATAATGTCTCTGGAAAAGCACACTTTTTTTAAAAAACATCTTAAATTTATCTTCTACTTAATAGTACTATCAGATTTTTATTGCAATTATTTAGCTATAAATGGAAAATGAAATATTCTACAATATTACTATGTTTTATCTTGGCATATCTACAGTATGCCAAGAAATTGAAAGGCAACCAATAATGAGTCTTATCAGAAACAGATGTCATTTTTGGAAGTGACAAGTATTAACATTATTATCAGTTTGTAGAATTTTTAGTAAATATATTCAAAGGCAAATGTGTGGCATGGCAAACAACACTCACCATACTTTTATGGATGGTCATACACATAATCATGTCTTTGTGTCCTCCATAAACTTGCAATCGATCATGGGACTTAGGTGGAGAGAGAAAACAAAAAGAGAATTAAGGTTATTTACACTTTGTGATTAATAAGCGTAGTCCGGCCGTGGGAAAACTACGGCCCGCGGGCCAGATCCGGCCCGTTTGAAATGAATAAAACTAAAAAAAGAAAAAAGACCGTACCCTTTTATGTAATGATGTTTACTTTGAATTTATATTAGTTCACACAAACACTCCATCCATGCTTTTGTTCCGGTCCTCCAGTCCAGTTTAAGAACCCATTGTGGCCCTCGAGTCAAAAAGTTTGCCCACCCCTGGTTTAGAGACTGCAATTGCTGCCCAGAAACCATTTAAATTTTGATACCTATGAGGCTGACCACGCATCCCAGAGCAGCGTTTCTGAAAGCACAGTCCGGGAATCAGCTGCTTCATGATTACCCAGAGTGCCTGTGAAGAATGCCGATTCCTGGGCCCCAACCCGACCTTACTATATTAAAACGTCAATATCAAACCTAAGTAGACAGTCTCCCCAAATCATTCAAGCAAAATACTGGATCTAAATTCTACCTGTAACTCGTAGACACGAACGAATTTATCCAGGCAAGCAGTCACCATCACTTTTCCCAGGATGTTCACCACAGTCACTGCATGATTGTGACCTTTATAGATCCGCACGAGCTCCCCAGTCTGCATCGGGAGAGAGAGGAGTTAGTAGACTTTCCAGGCATCTTCCTACTTTGAGATGTATGATTCTCTAATTCTAAAAGTCATAATTCTGAGGCTTCTTGTCCAACCACACAGCTACACTAATTGTAACAGCTGGAGTACTCTCACAAGCATTTGTTACCCACACAAACTATAGGAAATGTATCCTGATGGAGAAAACAGTGTCACAGAAAAAGAAGGGTCACAGCTCTATCTGTATGTGTTTTATAGCTTCCAAAGTACAGTTGATCCTTGAACAATGCAGGGGTTAACGGCGCTGGCCACAAGCAGTTGAAAATCAGCATATAACTCTTGACTCCCCTAAAAGTTAAGTTGTCCCTCAGTATCAATGAAGAATGGGACTAGGACCGTACCCCAATATCCTAAAGATACCAAAATCCTAGGTTCAAGTCCTCTATATAAAATGGCATAGAAGGAGAAGAAACCAAGATGGTAGCATAGGTAAACACCAGAAATTGCTGCCTCCCACAACTTCAAAAATACAACAAAAAAACAAAACGTACATCATCCAGAACCACGGGAAGGCTGGCTGAGTGGAAATTCTACAACTAGAAGGAAAGAGAAAAGCACACTGAGACTCAGGAGCTGCGGAAGTAAAGTGCTGAGGTACGGAGGCTCAAGTGCGCGGAAAGGTGCTGGCACCTGAGGACGCGGCTTTCTTTTTGAATCAGGAGGGAGTCACAAGCTCCTGACTGCTCTGAACTCCAGTTCCAGGAAGTCTCTGGGGACCCAGACTCATATGGGGAGAAACTGGACTGTCTGGCAGCGGGCAGAACTCGGAACTTGAGGGCGGCTTTCTCTCAGAGGTGCTTGCAGCGATTACAGGGACACTGAGACACGGGGCCTCTTAGGGCAGGGCTGAGGATCAGCCATAGCTGTTTGCTCCACCCTGTTGATTCCCTGAGACACCTCCCCACCCAGGCTGCGGCATAGGCTTTTGCATATGAATGCCCTGGCCCTTTGCCACCTGAAAATTACCTAACAAACTGCAGCTGGGCCAGATAGACCCAGAACTTCCAAAAGAAGGCCCCAGGCCCCACAGCAGCTTGCATTGCTTCATAGCTGGACCTCATCTGGGGACCTCCAAACCCCAAAAAAGGAAGAGGAATCTGCAGCTCTCTTCATAGCTCCTCTACACAGCCCCTCAGGCAGAGGCTAAATTAGCACCTCCTTAGATCCAAGAGCCAGTGTACCCAGTGGTCAGAGGGGGACCATCCAATTACAACTCCTCAGATCCATAAGGGTCACACTCAGGGGGCAGACTCAGTGAGCACCAAAGCCCCACTGAAGCAAGTTTTGCCCCAGAAGGGTGTCTCCAGAACAGAAGTCTTCCCACTGCAGACACAGCTGATTCTCACAGCCAATTGGCCTGGAAGTCAATTCCTCCCAGTGATACCTGCACAAAGCCCACAAGGGGGTGCACCAAGAGTGTCCACCTCAGGTAATTGGGGAGGCTGAGCCACTGGGCCCTATAGGACATCCAGCACAGAAAGCCACTCAATCGACACAGGGAGGCAGCCAAAATGCGGAGACAAAGAAACAGGTCACAAATGACAGAAATGGAGGAAAGCAAACTACTGGATATAGAATTCAAAACCACACTTTTAAGGTTTTTCAAGAACTTTCTAGAAACCGCCGACAAATTTAGTAAGACCCTCAAAAAGACGGGTGAGACTGCCGATAAATGTAGTGAGACCCTCAAGAAATCTAGTGAGACCCTCGAGGGTATGAAAAAGGACCAACTGGAAATTAAGCATACACTGACTGTAATAAAGGATATTATACAGAGTTCCAACAGCAGACTAGAGGATCGCAAGAATCAAGCTAAAGATTTGAAATATGAAGAAGCAAAAAACACCCAACTGGAAAAGCAAAAACGAAAAAAGAATCCAAAAATACAAAGATAGTGTAAGGAGCCTCTGGGACAGCTTCAAGCGTACCAACATCCGAATTATAGGGGTGCCAGAAGAAGAGAGAGAGCAAGATATTGAAACCTATTTGAAGAAATAATGACAGAAAACTTCCCCTACCTGGTGAAAGAAATAGACTTCCAAGTCCAGGAAGTACAGAGAACCCCAAACCAAAGGAATCCAAAGAGGACCACACCAAGACACATCATAATTAATATGCCAAGAGCAAAAGACAAAGAGAGAATCTTAAAAGCAGCAAGAGAAAGAAACTCAGTTACCTACAAGGGAGTACCCATACAACTGTCAGCTGATTTCTCAACAGAAACTTTGCAGGCCAGAAGGGAGTGACAAGAAATATTCAAAGTGACGAATGCCAAGAACCTACAACCAAGATTACTTTATCCAGCAAAGCTATCATTCAGAATTGAAGGTCAGATAAAGAGCTTCACAGATAAGGAAAAGCTAAAGGAGTTCACCACCACCAAACCAGTATTATATGAAATGCTGAAAGGTATCCTTTAAGAAGAGGAAGAAGAAGAAAAAGATAAAGATACAAATTATGAACAGCAAATACACATCTATCAACAAGTGAATCTAAAAATCAAGGGAATAAATAATCTGATGAACAGAATAAACTGGTGATTATAATAGAATCAGGGGCATAGAAAAGAAGTGGACTAACTATTCTTGTGGGGGAAAGAGGGGGATGTGGGAAGAGACTGGACAAAAATCGTGCACCTATGGATGAGGACAGCTGGGGGGGGAGGGTGAGGGCGGAGGATGGTGTGGGAACCGGGTGGAGGGGAGCTATGGGGGGAAAAAAGAGAAACAACTGTAATAATCTGAACAATAAAGATTTAATTATTTAAAAAATAAATAAAATGGCATAGAATAGCGCATACAGTCAGCCCTCCACATCTACGGATTCACAATCACAGATCAAAAACAGTACAGGTATTTATTGGGGGGAAATCCACATATATAGAGGGACCCAAGTAGTTCAAACCTGCCCAAGTAGTTCAAACCTGTATTGTTCACAGATCAACTATATTTTCACTTTTATCATTTCATTGGATCTGGGTAAGTCCCTGAGCACTTGGATTATCCCCAGGTTTACAGACCAGGAACGAGGCTTCAAAGAGTTGCCTCTATGACGTGAGTAGCCTCTCAGCTGTTTTCGTTAGTTCTATTTTAAACTATATATCATATCCACTTTTTTAGCGCCTCAGATGCTCAATTTATCTCATCTAAATGCAGCATTCAAACTAAACCTTACATAAACATTGAGTTGGTTCCCTATTAAAAATTTTGATGAGGTCAGAATTTCTAGGGTACTCGGTATTATCTAAAAGCGATAATAGGGATTATTATTAAGCCTCTCACTGGAAAAGGGGCTTAATTTACATTGTAAGAGATCTGACAAATCCTTCAAGCTTTAACCACCACTCTATTATAAAGATTTCTTTACGCCAACAGGGCTTACATGAATGTTGTGGGCATGGACTGACTGATCACTGGAGCCACTGAACACAAGGTCATTCACCACCTTAAAGAAAAGAATTCAATGAGTTAGATTCAGTACAAGGTTCTGGGTTTTCTCTGTAACTTGCAATGTAAATTGGTGAATTCTAATTTTGATGAGCATAGACCAATTTCTCAAATTTTCTGAACTGAAACGCATGTCCTATCACCAGGTACTCTGATGAATTGACAGTGTATATTTGGGTCTGTTACCTCTTCAGAATGATTATAGAGAAGGGCATTAGAATGTATCTATAGTCTACAGTAAAATACACTTTTATTGTTTCTAAGTTAACATATTAAAAAAAATAGCACATCCCTTGGTGACCCAGGCCTGAGGAAAAGGACTGTAACCTCCTTCCTCTTTTCAAGATGACTGTGTCCTAATAAGGCATCAGACAACACGGAAAACGTCATTCCAACCGTCCACTTGTGCCAGGCAACTGGCTCCTGTGCTGCCCTGTACTTGCCTTCATGCAGAGAATGGTCTTGCTGTGGCCCTCCAGGGTTCTGAGGAGGAGTCCATTCCGCGCGTCTCGCACGCTAATGGTACAGTCGTAAGACCCCACGACCAGCAGCTTTCGGGCACCTTCCTGAGCTGTGGCTAGACAGCTAACTGCCCGAGGGCCATGGCATTCAAAGATTTCGAGTCGTTTGTTGTTCTGAAAAATAAGTCACCATTATATGGAGTAAAAGCAACTTAGCTGGTAAACCTCAAAATCAACTAACCCAAATCACTACCTTAACACAAACTAAATTCTACTACCTGCACTTAAGTTCCCTTACCCATTCCCCAACTTCCCATCTCTGCCGTTCCTGTGCCAACTCCTCGTGTTCATGAGTCTCTCCGCCCCATTCCAGTGGGGGCAAACTCTCACCTTATGAGTTCATTTCTAACTTCAACCACACTCTCCTGATCATAACTGGAACCTGGTTCTCTTTTTACGCCCTCCCTCATGTTAAGTTAATGATAATGAATGATCACCTTTTTTCATACTCTATTTTCTATGTCACAGTCCCAGGAACTCCTTCACTATTTTTTCCCCCCAAAGTTGAGAATGACTTTTTTAGACAATTTCAATAAGAGTCTGTCCTCCACCTCTCTGCTATTCCGATGTTCCTGACTTCTAGTTCTATGGCATCTTTCAGGACATCTTCTAGTGGAGCACAGAAGCCTTTGTATCAGTCAGAGTCCCATGGTCACACCCTGAATTCCCAAACATTCCTTTCTCTCAGATCTCAGACTTGTTTCCCTTATCCCCACACCAATCTTGTTCATAAAGTTTCCCACTTCCCCAAAACCTCAAAAAATGTACTTGAGGTGCATGCATGGGGTAAAACTCCCAGAAACTAATAAGCACAGAGCAGCACAGCTGGGGGCCTGCAGAGCTAAGCAACGATTTCAGCCACCCTGAGGTGCTAGGGAGACAGACTGAGAGTTCGGCCCATTGGTGGAAAACCCTGGTAAACTGCCTTCGCTTTCAAGCATAGCATTCTAGGAGTTTGGCAAGGCTTCAAAATTCACATCTCTGCAGAGTCTCAAATCTCTGCCTTGAGGTCCATCTTCTCTGGTTTTTCAACCATTTAAAGACTATCTGAATTTCTTGTCATCATCTTTCAACTAAGATGCTCCTGACTTCTATCTACCTTCGATACATTAAACTAATAAAAGAGAAAAGAATTAGGTAATTATCAAATTTCATTGATTAAAATAATTTGAATTTATTCTTTCTCCTTTATTTCTATTACCCCAACCAAATCTAATCTAGGCTATTAGCACTTCACATCTGAAATGCAAAAACCTTCACGAATTACCCTTCTGTAATCTATTGCTACCAAGTGAACCAAATAACTTGGTGCTCGGGTATATGTGCTAGCTTCTTAAAGACAGAAACCATGATGTATTTTACAACTCTTATATGAATGATACTATAATTGGGCATAACATAGTAAACATTCTAACATGTCTACCATGCTGCTAAAAGATGACCAGATGACCTTGAGATATAGTGCTACAACACAGTAGTAACCAAACCCATCAATTCCATCTCTTACATTACATCTCTTATCCTTGGTCTAACCCAGTGGTCGGCAAACTGCGGCTCGCGAGCACATGCGGCTCTTTGGCCCCTTGAGTGCGGCTCTTCCACAAAGTATCGACTTCTGCGCATGGGCCACAAAGTTTCAATCACACTGCACGTGTGCGCCCGCATGTGGTATTTTGGGGAAGAGCCACACTCAAGGGGCCAAAGAGCTGCATGTGGCTCGCGAGCCTCAGTTTGCCGACCAGTGTAACCTTTCATGTCAGCTTCCGTTAGAAAGCCTCCCAAATGGTCTCCCTGCCTCTACTATTACCAATATTTTCCAATCTTATCAACTCCAGAGTGACTTGTTCTAAAATACAAATTGGATCATGTATCTCATACGTTAAAACCTACAAAATGGCCCTAACCAGTTTGGCTCAGCGGATAGAGCGTCGGCCTGCAGACTCAAGGGTCCCAGGTTCGATTCCGGTCAAGGGCATGTACCTTGGTTGCGGGCACATCCCCTGTGGGGAGTGTGCAGGAGGCAGCTGATCGATGTTTCTCTCTCATCGATGTTTCTAACTCTCTATCCCTCTCTCTTCCTCTCTGTAAAAATCAATAAAATATATTTTTTAAAAAAACCTATAAAATGAAGTCCAACTTCATTAGCAAAGCACACAGGGTCATCAAGAATTGGTCCCTACTCATTTCCTAAGCCTCATCCGGGGGCCTAGCACATAACAGATGCTCAATAAAGGTTCGCTCAACAAATGAATCTATCTTTGAGTTAGGAAAGGATGAGGTCACGTGGGCATGAAGACAAACCTCTGACTTAGTTCACTTTACAGAACAAGCTACCCTCATGAAACCCAAATCAGTTCCAAACCACATCAGTGTCATACTCAAAGGAATTTAAGCTCATTTTTCAGGGTGTCATTCCTAAAAATGAGATAGACTAGTTTAACTTGTGACTCATTATTTGGCTCCAAATTGTCAGGCTTGGTTTAATTTAGCAGAGTTACATTTTGGTCCTGGCACACTTGGGTCTGAACAGACAGAATGCAGGATCTTGTATCACCTACACCCAATGATAACAATTTTGAGTAGTGGTTAATCCATTGCTTTCTCACATAAGAAAACAAGAAAATGTCTGTCTCCCACTTCTTCCCCAACAAATTTCCATTTCTTTCCACACACATCTCCAACTATTTTCAAGTGGCATGGGAACTCAGCCTTCTCTCCCCAACCACTAACCTCTATGTTGAAGGTGACCACAGTGCCATTTGCTAGTCCTGCATAGAGGATTCGCCATCTACTGTGAAGGCAGAGGACTCGGTCGTCCAGCTGTAACTGCTCCAAACACTCTCGCGTCTGATAAAAGTACACAACACCTAATCAGCAGAGGTTAAGCAAGCAAAATGTGAAACCCCCTTCTGAAAGCAGAGTATGAAATGATTTTATGAGGAAGAGGTATCATCTATTTTATAGAAGGCCATCTTAGATATTTTTTCTCCTTTGAAATATGTGGCCAAATACTCTCAAGCTGTAGGTAATAACAAAAACAAATGTAAATTCTATAATGTTACCCATATTCCTAATATGGAATGTAGAAATTCTTCAAAGGGCACTAGGAATGGAGTATTAACCTCTTAAATTAAGTAGCCAAAGATAAAGTTAAAGCTGTATTTGACATCTAAAAGGAAAATTATAGTTGTATATGTAATAGCATTAATGAAATATGTGCTTTCCTGCAACTGATTCTCTATTTTAATAGCTCCCAAGTATCTTGTTCAAACCAGTGTCAGGTTAGCCGATCCATAATTACCCATGCCTTTAAAATATATAGAACCCCAAGCTTCACATCCAATCCCTAGATTCTAATTCAGTAGGCCCTAGATTATTTATTTTTTAAAATGTCCTTAGCAATTTTGATGCATATCCAGATTAAACAAACACTGTTTAATCTGACCTTCAAGAAACAATTTTGGTAAATTTCCAGAACTGGGTTATATTAGCAACTTTAATTACCTAGAACCTAGAATAGGCCCAATAACACACTAAGTGTTCAAAATTTGTTGTTAATGACACCAAGCAACTAAATGCCCAAGTGTATCTTTTAAAACCGGTTTGGACAGAGATGTTAAAATTAAGATGGTTTTAAGAGGGTAGGATGTGACGAGCTGTGGGTAGGATGAAAAGCTGTAGGCTGTAAAAGCCCTTTTTCTTCCATTCTTCTCTCATACCTGAGAGTCAGTCTTTTAAATTTCTCCCAGAAAATTACAAATATAAATGCCACACATGAAGTTGTAAAAAAAAAAAAAAGACAGTAACTGTTGCCTCTGATTAGTGCAATCTCTTTGTAATTTTATAGAGGAAATTGAATTCTATATAATGATTTTTAAAAAAAGAACTACTGGCACATGCAATATGAACTTCAGATAGTATGGTGAGCTAAAGCTAATACAGGCAGTGTTGTTTATTTTGATGAAGTTCAAGCACAGACAAACTCTTTAATGACAGATGCAGAGAGAAAGTGGGAAGAAAGAAGCATCTGTCTCAACGTCTCCACTCTACATAGTATAAATACAGTCAAAGCCGGTCAATATTATCAGTTTTGATTTCTCTGAACCCACTTGCCTTAACATTATAGCAGCGAACGGTGTGATCACTGGAACCAGTGTAAAGGGCAGCATTCTTCCCAGAGGTTTGAGTAACCAGGAGGCAGTTCACTTTCGAAGTATGGCCCTCAAAGACACCAATGCACTTCCGAGTCTAAAGTCAAGCACAGATCAGATTATTACTTATGGGTATAGAAGGACCAGATACTGCCTTTCCTCAACAAAAAAACGCTAGAACATAATAGTTTGCTGCTGCATCCTCAGTACCTAGGAAAGTGCCTGGTTCACAAACAGTGTTCAGTAAACATGTGATCAATAATGCCCAGCAAATGGTCACATGCAGTAAGGTACTTCCAACTATATTAGCTGAGTTATACCAAAAAATACTTAGGGCAATTCACTATAAGGTTGGTAAGAATTTTAATTAATGCCTAGGGCAAGGCTGTCCAACACATAGACCAAAGATCTACCAAATCCAAACTGAGGCTAATTACCCAGGCAAATCCCTGCATTTGATTCAGTAGCTAATGAAAATGCTCCATAATCATCTAAGACATGTCAGGTGTCATCACAGGTCCCAGTGGTCCAGGTATGGTTTCATAAGGGGACGGCCTAATAGTTATCTGTGCTATCTCTGAGATCTATTTAGAATATACACATATAAAGGGTGTCCCAAAATTCATGCAAGAAGTAATTTTGATAGAAAACACAGGTTTATAATTAAAAATTGTAAATTTTTTATTGATTCATAAAGTATACTGTACAGGGTTATGTATGGAATAGCATATCGGATAAATGGCCTCCACGGCTTTGCTGGCACATACGCACTCTTTTGTTGAAATTTTCCATGACTGTTTTTGCATAAATGTGGCTGAATTTCAATGAGGCTCATTTGCATCTTGATGGCTTGGTTAATCGTCAAAATTGTTGCATTTGGGGTTCAGAAAATCCACGAGTGATTGTTGAGAAACAATTGCATCCACAACATGTCACTGTTTGGTGCGGATTTTGGGTTGGAGGCATCATCGGACCATCTTCTTCGAAAATGCGGTTGCTCAGGCAATAACAAAAGAGTGCGTATGTGCCAGCAAAGCCGTGGAGGCCATTTACCCGATATGCTATTCCATACATAACCCTATACTGTATACTTTATGAATCAATAAAAAATTTATAATTTTTAATTATAAACCTGTGCTTTCTATCAAAATTACTTCTTGCGTGAATTCTGGGACACCCTTTACATATACTTATTCTGCAATTCAGAGTTAGAGCCAATCCCCCAAACCTTACACTCATACTTCCTGGTACCATTGCTTCTTTCCTTCGATCATTCCTTTAGCCCCTCAGGTTATTAGGTTAAAGAAACCTATATACTTATTGCCTACAGCAAACACATTTTCTTGTTCCATCATCTAACCTTTTGATTTTTCAGGACTTCAACAATTTTAAATACTTTCACAGTTTGTTCAGACAACACAGTGTTCCTAAAGTTTCTTGGCTATCATTATTGATAAACAGATTTAGTTTAACATATACCAAATTCAACACTCAAAAATTCATTCTATGAAAATTCAGAGAAATGGGCATGAGATTATACTAAGTATGTGTAGTGGAAGACTGCTGCTCTCTTTAATAACTTGCACAACTAATCAACTATCAGGGAAAATGCCTCCTCTAATACTTCCCCAGTATTCTTTTTACTGCCCTATTATATAGCAGTCATGCAACTGACCTCATCACAAACTCCAGGGATCTGACTAGCCCACATCCACTGTTGTAATCCCACCTTCCTTTGCCAAGTACCAAGTGCTTATTCAGGGAATAATGCACGAGACCCTTGTTTGGTGGTGGGAGGAAAAAGAAACCCCAGCAGTTCCTGGATCTATTTGTGAGCAGGAGGAGAACACCTTAGGAAGAGGTGATACGAAGAAGGTAGAGTGGAGAGACAGAATAAAATCAAGCTCCCAGGGACCCTGTGGAGCAGCTGGACCAACTTTATCTAAAGTTAGTCTAAATCCCACCCATACCTAGACAGCAGATAAATTCCCCTATTGCTGAGTTGGAGTTTCTAAAACCTGCAACTACCAAAAGCATTCAAACTGCTGTATCAACTTACCACCAGATTATAAGCTCGCACAGTTTTATCTGCTGAACAGGTATAGAGCAAATTCCCAAATATCTGAATTGCATTCACTGCAGCTTGGTGCCCCTCAAAACTCCCTTCTGTGGGCTCATCATCATCTCCTGGCTCTGAAGATATTTCTAGAAAACAAGAATATGTTTCAGAAACATGTCCACTGTGTCTGAAAAGATACTCAAACATTAAAACCATTACATAACATGGTGGCCCCTGAGTTCTCCTTAGAGTCTAGTTCCCATTAAAAATACCACAGTTTTCATTAAGATCTTCATTATGAAGATTTCATAGTAAGAGAAAGCAGGGAAGGCCTTTCACTTAAGAAAATGATACTTGTATGAGTTTTTGAGTGATAATGGAAAGGCACCAAATATCTTCACATACAGTTGTTTCACTGAGCAAGGCATTATTCTTGATGTATCAGGACAATGCTCTGACCAACTGAGCTACCCGGCCAGGGCGGCATTATTCTTTAAGCAGTTCTGTCTCAAAGCAAAATCCCCTGGAGCCAATGAAACCTTAATACTAAATAAATGAATAGATAAGAGAGCCAGGTAAGAGAGATGGGCGTAAGAAACTGAAAAGAAGGATTTGAGGATTTAGGAATACAGTAACTGCTTGTCAAAGCAATCCTCTTGGTGCTAACTCCTACCCCCTATTCTATAAGTATATTTAAGTAGATTTAAACCCTGGCTCTAACATTTACAAAGCTTTTCTCTGTGGTAATTTAAATAAAACAGAACAACCAAATACCTGAAGAGTTCTTCGATCCTTTTATGGAGGAGATCACGGTCTGAGTTTCTGCCACACTACAAAACAATAGCAAAAGTCTTCTTAGCATCTGTGTGAATAGGACAGGTAGTAAAACCTAAATTTTCCTGACTCAAAGTATTGTTCTAATCAATGGGCAAAGTAGCAATGATGAGATCATTTTCCATCTGAAATTTCTATATGGAAGGAAATAAAAGTACAGTAAATATTTATAACACAAATGAGAAAGCAGCAAATCTCCACTGCCAAGTTTTTGAGTCTTCCACATCTGCAATGCCTACAGATTCTCTATAAATTTGATTCTTTTAAAAATTCTGAGTCATAACAAAAAGTTCTTTTTTTTTTTTTTTTTAAGAGAAGAAGAATGGCCAAAACCGGTTTGGCTCAGTGGATAGAGCGTCGCCCTGCGGACTGAAAGGTCCCAGGTTCGATTCCGGGGGTTGCGGGCACATCCCCAGTAGGAGATGTGCAGGAGGCAGCTGATTGATGTTTCTCTCTCATCGATGTTTCTAACTCTCTATCTCTCTCCTTTCCTCTCTGTAAAAAATCAATAAAATATATTTAAAAAAAAAAAAGAGAGAAGAAGAATGGCCCTAGCCGGTTTGGCTCAGTGGATAGAGTGTAGGCCAGCAGACCAAAGGGTCCCAGGATTGACTCCGGGCAAAGGCACGTACCTCAGTTGCAGCCTCCTCCCCGGCTCGGGCCCTGGTTGGGGTGCGTGCAGGAGGCAACCAATCAGTGTGTTTCTCTCACATCGATATTTTTCTGTCTTTCCCTCTCTCTTCCTCTCTCTCTAAAAATCAACGGAAAAATGTCCTCGAGTGAGAATTAAAAAAATAAAAGAAAGGTGAGACTGTTCTGATTGGACCAATACAACATCCCTACCTTACAGGGATACCATCTTTATAGCGAGTGCCAATCTCACTGGTAGAGCTAACTTCATCACAACCAGAACGAGAAGTTTCTAATGAGTGTTGCTCTGTGCAGTTCCAAATATCCTTCTTCGATGGGCTGTCTGGCTTCTCCTCTCCAGATTCCGAGGAATCAATGGCCACTACTTCTAACTGAGGGTTAGGAAGTTCCAGGACTTCCAGAGAGGAGTCACTGTCTGGCTCATCCCGGACACTGTCTTGTTCAAGTCCAGTTCTGCTATCTTCCCAGGTGGAGGTTGTTACTTTCCCTCCTTTGGCTGACTTTGCAGTTTTCACTTTCCTCACAGGCTTAGCAGTAAATACATCCTGCTCGGTGTCACTGTTCTCGGGCACATGGGCGGCTCGCAGAGTCTTCTTCTTCCTAAGTTTCTTCTTTTTCTTGTTCCCCCGCGTTCCAGCTGATGTCAGAGTAGACTCTGCTTGCTCAGGCTGGTCAGCGAGGGAGAGGGATTCCTTCTCTAAAGAGGTTTCTGAAGCAAAGAACAATCTTGGAAAAGAACTGGTACAGGCTTCAGACCCGCTGTTGCCTTTGGTTGGCTCTTCACCTTCTTTATTTATGCTAGGAAGACCAGCTGATTGGGACGAGAGAACATTTTCCCCATTTTTGGTACTTCCTTGCTCCACAGAAAGCCTCAGTTCTCGGCTGGGCTCATGGAAATTTTCTGTTGGCTCTGACAAGGACAACGGTGCAGTGAGGGATGCATCGACTGAACGGCGGTCACTGACCTCTCCTGAGGAGAGAAGAAAAAAATGATGGCACCTTTTGTGTTTGCTATTTATAGTCATAAACTGCAATTATTTGTTACTGGTTGAATTTCTAACAATTAATGAAATTTCAATGACATATTAAACCATGGCTTTTAAAGCTGTTCTCTCACCCCTCAATTTCCCATAACCAACATAAGTGTCCATTTCAGAACTTAGTACACTTTGCCTTGCTCAATCTCACAAATAACACGCATGTTTTATACCCTGCAAAAGCTCCTTATGGCAGGATTGTTTCTATCAATCTTTTTTCCTTGCTTCTTATTTGAAATATCCACATACTGAACATCATGTTCTATTCTTAGCAGACACTAAAGTATCTATTTAACTGAAGTGCATTTCTTAATTTTCACTATGCATTTTACCTGTACATCATCCAGTTTAACTACATACTAGTAGTTAAAAAGTCAGCTGAGCCCTAGCCGGCTTGGTTCAGTAGACAGAGCGTCGGCCTGCGGACTGAAGGGTCCCAGGTTCGATTCCGGTCAAGGGCATGTACCTTGGTTGTGGGCACATCCCCAGTAGGGGGTGTGCAGGAGGCAGCTGATCGATGTTTCTTTCTCATCGATGTTTCTAACTCTCTATCCCTCTCCCTTCCTCTCTGTAAAAAAATCAATAAAATATATATTTTTTTAAAAAGTCAGTTGACTTAAAAATGTCTATTTTCTTTGACTTAAGTTATTTCATGTCTATAAATTTAAACTGATAAAATAATCACATACTCAAAGACATATATAACATAATGTTACACAGAATCCTAAAAACAAGGGGAAAAAAAACTAAACATTCAAAGGAGATTATATAAATTGCACATCCAGATTATTATGCAATTTCTCAAATATTATGCAACTAGTAAAATAAAATATTTTAGATGAATTATTTTTATGACATGGGGAAATGATCATGACATACTAAATGGAAAAAAGCCAAAAGTTATAACGGACTACAATTTGTCCTTTGTATAAGTCTACATGTAAACACAAACATGTAAGATTTAAAAAAAGACTGAAAGCCCTAGCCAGTATGGCTCAGTTGTTTGAGCATTATCCCATGCACCAAAAGGTAGCCGGTTCAATTCCTGGTCAGGGCACATACCCGCATTGCAGGTTTGGTCCCTGGTTGGGGTGTGTATGTGGGAGGAAACCGATCCATGTTTCTCACACTGATGTTTCTCTCCTCTCTCCCTCTCCCTTCCTCTCTCTCTAAAATCAATAAAAAACATATTTTTTTAAAAACTCTTCCCTACTCTATCATAAAAAAGACTGAAATAATACAGGTTGTCCCAAAAAAATGTATACACACTTTGAATGATTATAAAGTCAGTGTTTATTAATATACAGTTCATTTTCAAAATTTAAAAGAATCTACAGAAATGAATAATTTTTTTGTTAATGACTGTCTTCAAACTGGTGACAGTTCTGGTCCAGGCATTGCTGAAAACGCAAAGCAATGGAATCGCAAACATCAAGAATTGTTTCATGCACAAGTATTTGTGCATCCTCAATCCATTGACTGTTGCTGGTTTTATCTTTTATGTATCTCCATTAAAAAAAAAAGTCTAGTGGCACTTTAGGATAAATTTTCTTTGTTCAAAGCTTAGTCTGGCTTCAAATCAGTAAAACCTGAAAAGGAGTGAAAATTAGGTGAGTGTATACATTTTTGGGGGATACCCTATATGTATAACATATTTCGATTTCTAGTTTCCCAATTATTTACAATGTACATAAATTAGAGGGTTTTTTATTCTTAAATTTTTAAATTGATTTTAGAGAGAGAGAGGAAAGGAGATGAAGAGAGAGAAAACATCAATAAGAGAGAGAAGCATCAATTGCCACCTTCACTGGGGATCAAGCTCATAACCTGGACATGTGCCCTGAGCAGGAATCGAATCGGCAACCTCTTGGTGCATGGGATGACGTTCAACCAAGCACACCAGCCAGGACAACATAAACTAGTTTTACAATCAGAAAAAAAAAATCTACTTAAAGTTGCTTTTTAAAAATTAGTTTAAAAGATCACTATATTTCTTATTACTAGTTTTTTGGGTTTTTTTATTTTTTATTTTTTTAAAATATATTTTATTGATTTTTTACAGAGTGGAAGGGAGAGGGATAGAGAGTTAGAAACATCGATGAGAGAGAAACATTGACCAGCTGCCTCCTGCACACCTCCTACTGGAGATGTGCCTGCAACCCAGGTATATGCCCTTGACCGGTATCGAACCTGGGACCCTTCAGTCCACAGGCCGACGCTCTATCCACCGAGCCAAACCGGTTTTGGCCTTATTACTAGTTTTTTAAAGAAAACACTAAATATCATCCATATAAAAGTAACAAAATTCAATATGAAAGACAATATACATTTGATACAGATATCTAAATTAGTGTTGCAACAGGTAGAGAAATAGAATAATTCTTCAGAATTTTTATTTTGGCTTAAGAAATCACACAATGCCAGTTTGTTTACTTTTTACTTAACTATTAACACAGCACCATTGTGGTTATACAAACTTCAAGTAATATTTTAAGTTGCTCAGAAGTTATTTTCAAATGGTAACCAAGTGAGTGTTATTTTATGTAAATACTGAAACTAAAAACCTTGGCTATTTCTCAAAACCATTCAAGTTCCTATTAGATGATTCTAAACCCCGGAGCCCCCTCTACCTTTCATCATGGCTACCAGGTTTCCCAGGTTTATATTAACCCTGGCTTGTACTTTAAGTGATAAAGACAATCAAGTGCTAAGAAATTCAGAGAAAATATCTTATCTGACTGAACAACATCAACCTTATTTATCACCCCAGAACTAAATAATTCTGCACCCATCCAATAAATGGAACCTTTTAGGTGCTAATACAAAATCAAGTAAGTAATTCTATATTAGAGAAAATTAAGGAAAAGTTATTGATATTTAAATAATTAACCTGAATGAAGAAAACCTTAAGAAAAGTTAATTGTATTAACTTCAGTTTAATGAACAAGTATAACTTTACATCACTGATATAAAATTGCCCATTACAGGGTTGCCCCTTAATTAAGAGAAAAATTTACACACTATTACCTTGCAGCAATTCCTTGGACACACTGCAAGGAGACCCTTGTGACACAGCATTCACATTACCTTCTTGTTCAGAAGACATAGGTTCTTGTTTAATCTGAATCGATGAGTCCGGAGCAGGAACACTGCCATGGGCTTGGAAAGTAGGAGATGTGGGTACTTGGCAAGGGACTCCTGTGGATGATGGAGGCTCCAGAAAAACTGGGAAGAAGGGAGTAGGCAGCAGCGTGGCATCAGCAGATGTTTGAGATCTACTGCTCCTCTGTTCTCGCGGAAGGCTACAGGGAACCTGGTATGGGCGTTCAGCAGGTTCATATGTTTCTGAAATGGAATACATATATACAAAAGCAAAAATGTTATCTGAAAAGTCACTTGTTTCTTAGCCAATATGTATTTTTAAAGATCATACAAGAATTTAAAGACTCTCCTAATTCTTCCAAATAGACTGTCATATATCTACAAAACCATCAAGGATACAGACAGAATAGGCATTAATAATCTAATTTTTCAGATTTTAAGTGACTTATCCAAGGTCATATAGATACTAATAGAAGAGCCAAGATTTGAACGCAAGTGTTTTGATTCCTAACCCAAGGCTCCTTCTATAATATACTGTCTCAATTGCTAAGCATTTTGAGGATGGATGTACAGTCTTACAGGCCTTTCCGTAGGAGAATGAAACCAAAGAGACATGAGAGAAATCGTATGATTTTTTTTAATGACTATTTCAATTCCCCTCTAAAGAGAAAAAAAAAAAAAAGTTACAGAGGGCCCAATCCGAATACCTTGCAATCCCTGTAGAATTTGTATTCTATGGGTCCTCAGTGCACTCATCTCCATAGTTATCTAAAAATAAAGTATTTTGTCATGAATTTTCAAATCCAATTTCAGAGATTATCCATTTTCATTAAATGTTCCACCTGCTGTTACCTGCTGCTTGAGCATAAGAAGCCTCTGAACTTCCACATAAGCTGTCTGAAGTGCTGCCCGGGCTTGCAGAAGGTTGTTATCCATGCACTGCAACGACTTGCTTAGTTCTTCCTCCCTTAAAGAAATACTCAGCAGCTGGTCGACCTGCGAACGTTCTGCCAGAAGAAACCATAGGCTTGTTTAGTAATGGAGACTCCTCTTCAATATTTATTTACTAATACAGCTCCTCAGAACATGGAACTACATCAGTATCTAGGATAAGCCTTTATTTCTCCCAATAGGTACCACAGACTCATTGAATCTCACAAATCATATAGTCAAGTCAGTTGCTGTCAGAGCTGGAAACCAAAAGTGAGAATTGGTAAGATGAAGGTGCCTCCAAGGTTCAGGAGTACCACCAGGTGGTACCATCTTACCTAATAACCATTTTCCACCACTACCCTTCGGTGAAATCTCTGTCCCAAGCAAATCCACTGTTGCAGTTTCCTTTATCTACCACCCTCTTCACCCCGGGCTTTGCTTAGATTGGACCCCAGATCTGTTCTGCTTGCACTCTCCTCCCAATCCACATTTTTCTAGTCTGTTAGTTAACATAGTTATGTTTATTAGAGAAATCTGCCTGAAGGAGCTGTAGCAAACGTTTCCATTACTACAGCAGAAAATCAAACTTTTTAGTTACTTTAAATAAAATGTTCTACTATATGTACAGTGGGACCTTGACTTACGAGTGTCCCGACTAACGAGTTTTTTGAGATACCAGCTGTCTCTCGGGGGATTTTTTGCATTGAGTTGATAGAGTAATTTGAGTTAACGATCGGTCCCGGAATGAATTAAACTCGTAAGTCAAGGCCCCATTGTATATATTTGTCACCTTTGTTTGTCTCTTCCCCATTCAATATGCCAGGACCTCTTTCCTAAACCAGACTCACATACCTAACTACCAACTTGATATCTCTACCTAGGTGTCTATAAGGTCCTTTTTAAAAATAAATAAATAAAATATGTTTTTATTGATTTCAGAGAGAGGAAGGGAGGAGAGACGGAAACATCAATGATGAGAGAATCATTCATGGACTGTCTCCTGCACGCCCCCTACTGGAATCGAGCCGGCAATCTGGGCAGGTGTCCTGACTGAGAATCGAACTGTGATCTCCTGGGTCATGAATTGACGCTCAACCACTGAGCTACACCAGCCGGGCTCTGAGGTCCTTTAACTCAAAGGATCCAAAAGGGAACTCATCATCTTCCTCTATTCTTAACCTGCTCCTCATGGAGTTTCCTAGCTCTACAAATGATGTCACCATCCACACAGTTGCCCCAACTAGAAACTGGGGTCATCCTTGACTCCTACCTTACACATCACTTCCAATCACCCAAGACTCTTTCAATCACTTCCCGCACTAGCTCTCATACTGGATCAGGGTTGGAGTCAGTGTAAAGCAAGCGCTGAAGAAGCATACCAGTCAGAGAGCCACCTTAAAAACTTCTCTCCTCAATTCACACGAGAAAAGCAACCAAGATTCATAAAAAATGAAGACTGAAAGAAATGGATAAATGACCAAAATGGACAAAAATTTACTGAAGGCCTGTTCCTCTTCATCCCATTGAAAAGGCCCAATGAGACTTTCTGTTTTTATATTGGACTCAATTTGTCCAAGATATATATTAACTTTAGCTTACAGGTATATGTGGCATCATGTATTTCTCCTACAGATGCAACTGTATGTTATGTATATAGTAGAAAATCAAACTTTTCCATGCACTAAGCAAGACAACAAAAATGTAAAAAAAAGCCGAAACCGGTTTGGCTCAGTGAATAGAGCGTTGGCCTGAGGACTGAAGGGTCCCAGGTTCAATTCCGGTCAAGGGCATGTACCTTGGTTGTGGGCACATCCCCAGTGGGAGATGTGCAGGAGGCAGCTGATCGATGTTTCTCTCTCGTCGATGTTTCTAACTCTCTATCTCTCTCCCTTCCTCTCTGTAAAAAATCAATAAAATATATTTTTAAAAAAAAATGTAAAAAAAAATAATAAATGGGCGATCAGTGTTTGAAAACCACAAACTATACTATGTGAAGTTGTAAAAAGGTTGAATTGCTAAAAGAACAATTTCCTTCTGCCAGAATATTCTGCACTATACCTTTCTTTCCTTTAATTTTCCTTCTTTTATTTTTTCTCTCAAGACTTGGGAGTTCAGGAGAAGATCCATCCTGAGGAAATACAGAAAATTGAATAATATTAAATATATAATGGCCATTATCCAGAAGGGGAAAAAAAGAATTAGTTCTGAGATAGTTATACAATATTCTTTATTATTTTTTCCATCACTGACAGGACAGTAATAGAAGTATCCTGTACATGATATGAACTACAATATTAGCTGAATAAACATATACATATGATCTTTTTTTAAATCTGAGGTCAAGTACCTTTATAGCATTTTAGAGGCAGTGAAGCCCACAGGGCAGGGCAAAGCATTTCTCTCCCCGGCAGAGCAAGACCGAGAAGCATGGACAAAACCAGTGACACATCTATCTGATTTCATCGTGGCAGTTTCTACTTTAAATTTCAGATTAAAATATTCACAATGAAAAGCTAAACAGTCTATTGAGACAAGCCCTAAGATATTGGCTTTGTCATAGAACAATCTCTCACCCAACTACAGTATCTAGCTCAAAGGGGGGCAGAGCTGGAATGTGAATCCAGGCCTACAGCCCAAGCCCTTATTCGCTCTGTTATATTATATTGCCTCAGTATTAAAGGAAATAGCCCATTTTCTCACAGTGCTAGATTCCAGACTGTATTACCGTCACAATTCTTTCTTTTCAAAAAGGGTTTCTGAAAGGGTTAAGCAGTATTAGCAACAGAGATGCCAGAACAGAAGTGGTGTCAGTGAAGGAACGGATTCTGAAAGGCCATGCTGGATGAATGAAGTACGAAAGATAGAGTAACGGAGACTACAAATATTTCTAAGACTATGCTCATATAGATGCACTCTATTAGCATTAAAACTTGATGTTAAGCCTAAAACTCCTAGATCCAACAAGCCTGTATGCCCTCCGAAGGCAACACTAGAGTGCCTTTCTTCAGCAGCTGTACAGAATGCATCATGGAAACAGATAAAGTTACAGCTGAAGATGTGGCTTACTCCTTGTCAGGTGATAGAAAATGATTGGCTTGATGACTAATTTTAGAGATGACTTCATATTTTCCTAGTACTGTACAATCATATTCAATTACATCAAAGTTAGTAGAATTACTCAGTGAAAGAAACCAGTAGAATAATCTGAAAGCAAGAGTAAGAACCTCACAAGTCTTCTAGGCCAGAGTAGGCAGAACCACAACCCTGGACACCCAAGAAAAATTAAACCGTTAAATCTTTCTTACAACATCCAAGTCACCACATAAAATGTTCTACAAAAGGCACAGAAAATCATACTCACTCCAGTGGCTCTTCGTTTCTTTCTAATGTTCTGACCGTCATTTTGTTCAGCACCAGAGGTACAGCTACTATCTGTGCCTGCATCTGCCAAATTAGAGCCTGCAAGAGCTGAGGATGCACATGATGTTAAAGAGTTCCCTTCTCCATTACTCTCCTTGGCATTCGGATTCTCTGAAGGTGGTCCAGAACTCTCCTGGCTGTTCAGGTCTTTTGTCAAATGAATCAAAGATTTTGCACAGTCAGAAAGTAACTGTGCACTGTGCCGCCTTCGAGGAGCAACATTTTCAGCCCTTTCACCTGTTCTGAGGGAGGCGGCCAGAGGTGTCACTTCCTGCTTAAGGCCCACGGTTGTTTTTGGACTCTGTGCAGCCCTCGATGAGTTACTAGGTGTAAAAATCTGCTGGGGCTCATTTTCTTTGCCTGCACTTTCCTCACTGAAGAAGCTATACGCAGGAGCCCTGTCCATGATCACACTGCTCTCAGAAAGGCTTCGTTTCCTTGCCAATCCAGGAGATGAAGAAATGGACACATCTTCCCACTGGAATCCTTCTAGATTGGACAGATCAGGCTCCTCATCCAAATCCAAGACCTCTTGTTCATTTTGAACTAGAGGCACCATTTCTATGCCAAACCTTAAGAAAGAAAGAAAAGATCATAAATCCAACGTGGTTGAGAGAAGGGAGCACCACTTCACGTTCCAGCCTCTGCTATGCACTGAAATGACAAACATAAATAAGATGGTTCGGCCCGCGAGGAGCTCAGTCTGAAAGCTTTACGTAAATAACCACAGTATGAGTTTTGTATTATAAGTATTGTAAAGCAAGACACAGAGAGAAGTATGTCTAAATTAGCAATTGTTACTAAATTAGAGATTAGCATACAGCGATGAGAATATGAGAAAGTAAAAATTGAGGTTTTTATTTCATATGGAGCTTGAAACCAACAAGTACATAATTTTAATAACAAACCAAAACAAACAGAAATGTCTATTAAGCATTCACAAATGTCAGACATTATACTAAGAACTTTATATTTGTTTTTTGTTGTTGAATGTCTTACTGATTTTTTAGAGAGAGGAGGAGGAAGGAGTGAGAGAAACATCAATGTGAGAAATATCAATCAGTTGCCTCCTGTATACACCCCGACTGGGTATGTGCCCTGACAGGAAATTGAACTGTGCACACGATGATGCTCAACCAACTGAGCCACACCGGCCAGGCAGAGCTTTATATTTGTAATCTCAAGTTATGGGAAAGGAAAAGGGGGTACAATAAATACATTACTTCAATAAGGATAGAAATTCAAACTGGGAGAGCTATATAACTGTAATCAGCAGGGTGATGTTCAAGTAGCAAATCTGTGTTGAATGCTGCTTTACCATTCAGAAAGTTTCGTACCTCAACACCAGATGATTAGCCAAATTATTACGCAAGTACTTAAGAGAGAATACTTTGTGATCACACTTATAATGCCCAGAGTAAATACAAGAGGGTAAAGATTCTAAGTAAAAGAGAATGAGAACCGTAAACTTAAAGTAGCATCACTCAATGAAGATCTATAGATAAGAATCAGATTTATATACTTTTTAATGCTGTTACTTTCTGGCCCCTAAAACCAAAGTGCGGGATTTCTGATTTTTTTTTTTTTTTACTATGTCCCCACATCATTTCTCAGAAGTAGTGTTCTTCTTTTTAACCTGAATTTCCTGCTGGGAAACACTTTATTCCATTTGTCATAGAGTAGCAGTCACTCTCTGATAATTAAACCCAACATTCACAACACATTTTAAAAAATTGATTATTAGAGGAAGGGAGGGGGGGAGAAAAGAAGAGGGAGGGGGAGAGAAAGAGAGAGAGAGAGAGACACTGATTTGTTGTTCCACTTATTTATGCCTTCATTGGTTGATTCTTTTATGTGCCCTGACCAGAGATTGAACCCACAACTTTGGTGTATCAGAACGACGCTCTAATCAACTGAGCTACCAGGCCAGGGCACACATATTTTTTGCAAACATTTAATTAAATGTAACAAGAATTCTTCTCCTGACCTGGGTCAAAGGGTAAACTTGGAGAGAAACGGACACTGAAAAGCAGCACATACCTGGGTAAGCCTTTGCCTAGCTCTTGCTTTTTCTTGGTTACTTGCTGAATGACCTGCTCCCAGTTGACATTTCTCCGAGATGCATTTAGAATCTGCCGGAGAGTTGGCTTGAGCCCAGACTCCTTCTCTGTGTCGCTCTTTCGATGGCCACTAATGTTGCGAATGCGGCGAGCACTATTGAGGTTTGGCTCAGGAAGGTGTGCTCCAGTTTTGCTCTTCAAACTAATGTGCCGGGTGAGATCTCTTTGGAGCGACGCAGGAAAGCCAAGCTTACTTAGTTCAGGCAGGAGAAGGCCTGAGGGCTGAGTTATATCACTCTTTTGAAGCTCTGCGTCCAAGCTAGTGCTCTCAAAGCCCTCTGTTTCATAAGATACACGAGACTTAACAGACTCATCAACCTGTCCATCTTCTAGAGAGGCTTTTAAGTCCAGTAGTAAGCCAGAGTGTGGACTGGCTACAGATGTCATTTGTAACTCAGATTCTTTCTGGTGAACTACTGACTCGCATGGGGAAGTGGATAGTTTTCTAGGTGTTTTCAGGTTGTGGTGCTCTCCCTCTTTCTCGTCAGCATTTTGGGTGCTGCAGGATAAGACTTCTGTAGTTGCAGAATCCAGGGTTCCAATTTTTGTTCCATGCTTTTCCACGTCAGATATTTCTCCATCACTCTCATCTTCTAATGAGTGTACTTGAAACTCAATCTTCAAAGATCCTTTTTCAGACTCTTCTACATTCCTACTTGCTTTGTCATAGTTCCTGGTCCTTTTAGAAGTGCTAAGAAGTGGATCTTGCAATGACTCATGAAACTGTAGCACCTCTTTGGCTTTTTGTAGTGTATCACTTAAATTTTCATCAGATTCCCTCTGAGTGCCAAATCTGCTTTTATTCCCTTTTAAAACACGAGGACATGAACTTTGCAATTTGGACCTGTAAGAAGAGCCATGATTGTCTTCCCCCTTGTGTTTGTTTAAGGAATTTGAATGTTTTCCAGGAAAAAAAGAATTCGCTTTGGTGTTTTTTGCGGGATTCTTTGAATCTTGCTTTTGAGGGACTGATTTAGTGACTGGAATTGGAAGAAGTGGGGATTTTAATGATGGCATCTTATTTAAGTTATACGCTTGCTCAGAAGTGGCTTTGTGATTAAGAGATCCAGTATGTGTTTCTTTTTGTGTTTTCAATGTTGGGGAATTATTTGTTTCATCAATTTGGGATGCTTGTGTTCCTTGGATTAAAGTAAAATCAAACAAAGGCTTATCTATCATTTCTGACTTGTTCCCAGTAACGTCTTTCATTCCCGATTGTAAATCCAGAGCCTTCTGGGACGGGTAAGGAGTCCAGCGATGGTGCTTTTCCCTTGCGACACTGCCGTTCTTCCCACCAATTTTGGAAGCTATGGTCTCTGTCTGCTTAGCGGTTTGGCTTTCTGGCTGCTCAAAATTAAAGTCAAATAAGATCTGTGAAGAAAATTTATCACTTGTATATCCTTTAGAAGGACCTCTGTATGTGGCAACTGTACTAACTTTGTCATTTTCTTGCCGCTGCCATTTATATCTCTCTTGATTGTATTTGTTTGACTTGGATTTCTTGTTCCATGGCTTAGCCATGTCTTCCATTTGACAGTTAGAATTTCTGTTTCTGCCTGGTTGAAATTTGTCTCCAGGACTACTGTAATTCCAACTATTTGTATTGCGTACATTGGATTTCCAGTTTCCGTTACTGCTGTTCACATGCCAACTGGAAAAGCCACCTGTTCCTTCAGAATGCCAGCTGGAATTCCTTCCTGTACCATTGTGATTCCAATCTACTGTTCCATTATTTGAATGCCAACCACCTCCAGAATTACTATGGTTATGAAACCAAGTTGAGGAGCCTCCTGCAACACCCTTATGCCACCCTCTTGGTCCAGCACCATTCCTCAAAGAATGTGCAAAGTTGTTTTTCCTCGTATTACTAAAGCCATCTTTCTCCCACTTCCAATCCCGCTGAGGAGGTCCCCGATGGTGCCATGCTGGCTGGCTGTAGCTCTCTCTGTCTTGGTAAGGAATTCTGTCTTCTCGTCTCCGCTGGAGCTGCCTGTCATCAGATTTTATTTCTTGGCTGCCACTGGAAGGTTCATCTTGTCTGAAAGAAAAAGTTTTTCATTACTGATTTAAAGGAATTCTTTTACTTCCTTTAAAGGCATAACCCACCAAACTTCCCCTCAACCTTCCTCCCCTGTTACTTAGACTATTTTATAATATAGAGTCCATTTTTACTTTTATTTTTAATTTTTTTAAAAATATATTTTATTGATCGCCTACAGAGAGGAAGGGAGTAGACAGAGAGCTAGAAACATCGATGAGAGAGAAACATCGATCAGCTGCCCCCTGCACATCTCCTACTGGGGATGTGCCCGCAACCCAGGCACACGCCCCTGACCGTAATCGAACCCGGGACCCTTCAGTCCGCAGGCCGACGCTCCATCCACTGAGCCAAACCGGTTTCGGCCATTTTTATTTTTAATAGTAGTTGCTGGTCAGGGCCAGCATTTTGAAAATAAAAACAATTATATTTTGCAGCTATGGTTAGTTATCATAATTAATACAATTTAAGTTCAGCTGGTCTTAATATTATTATTTCTCCAGTTGTTGGTTCTTTCTGGAAAAAAACCAGTTTCTTAACCTATTTTAAATGGCAAGATTTTACTATGCATAACCATGTTCATTAATAAATACTTTATGCCCTAACCGGTTTGGCTCAGTGGATAGAGCGTCGGCCTGAGGACTCAAGGGTCCCAGGTTCAATTCCAGTCAAGGGCATGTACCTTGGTTGCGGACACAATCCCGGTGGGGAGTGTGCAGGGGACAGCTGATCAATGTTTCTCTCTCATCGATGTTTCTAATTCTCTATCCCTCTCCCTTCCTCTCTGTAAAAAATCAATAAAATATATTTTAAAAAATAAAAAAATAAACACTTTACCAAGCACACATTCAATGACTATTAGTGGAGAATGAAAACTTTTATGCACTGTTTCTATTCCTGAAGGGCTTACAACCTAGTTGACAAAATAAGGTCACAGAGTAAAATAGCACAAAACAAATAAGCAGCACCCACAATGAGTGCTATAAGGCATTCCATGTCCTAGAGGTTTTTATAAAGAAGCTACAGCTGTATGAACTATTCATGTTAGTCAAGAAGCCCACAGAAATGGAATTAAATTTAAGGAAACATCACAGGAATATGTATAAAATTATATCCTCTACAAACTTCCTATGGTATGCCTAGCATAGTACTTAGCATATGGAAGGTGCTCAAAAAATTGAGTAATACTAGATAAAATTTACTGAGTACCTACTAATTGTCAGGCATTTAATTTTCACAACTCTGAAACAAACATTCTTATTATTCCTACTTTTTAGCTGAGGAAACTGAGGATTGGAGAAGTAACTTGTCCAGAATAGCACAGAGAGTAAGTGGTATGACAGAGATTTGGACCTTGGCAGTCTGACTCTAGAGTCTCCACTCAGCCACTAGGCCTTGATAGAATGAATATCCCAAAACAAAGTTTCTGTAGTTGGGTCACCTGTTCTGAACTTGACATGAATCTTAAACTCAGTACTGACTTTATTTTTTAAAAATATATTTTTATTGATTTCAGAAAGGAAGAGAGATGGAGAGACAGTAACATCAATGATGAGAGAGAATCATTGATCAGCTGCCTCCTGCACATACCCAAGTGGGGATAGAGCCCGCAACCCGGGCATGTGCCGGGAATCGAACTGTGACCTCCTGGTTCATAGGTCAACACACAACCGATGAGCCATGTAGGCCGGGTTCAGCACAGACTTTAATTGGCTCTAAAAGCTTCTAATGTCTTTGAGATTAGAAGTTAACTATAATAATTAGAAGTTACCTGTAACATGAATTTACTGAGAAGCTCTTTTACCCTCTGACATAATGTTTAATCATTTACACAGATAAGCTAACAATGGCACAAGAGTGTAATAACCAAAATAGAAGTTAGTCTCCTAGAGGCTCTACGAACACCATAAAACAAGAGTAAAGGACAGCTACTTCACTACACTGAAAGTAGTGAGAATGTCATTTGAAGGACTGAACAATTAAAGAACCAAGTTGCCACTGACATTTTAAAACTAAGAAAGTCTCCTTCAAGGACTTGTTCAAAAAAGCATTTAGCATGTAGAGTAAAAATTACTTTCTTTTTTATATTCAAACCTCTCACTAAAAATGAAAGGTAGACCAGATATAACTAGTACTCAAGAAGGATCTCTAAAATCTTATTTTAGAATTTGAAATGTTTCTCATCATGCCCTAGGACTTGCAAAATTACCCCATCTCATAACTGGTTCTCTCTTTTACTCATATCTGAAAATTTCTGCTTCAATAATTAAAGTATTTAGACCACAAGTCAGCAATTTTAAAATACAACAAACAGCCTAATATATTAACATAGATGTAGGTATGAAATTATGTAGTACAAGCAGGAAAACTTATACTGCTGAAATGATCTTGTCAAATTTAAAAGATAAATTTAGTCAATAAATATTTACTAAAGCACTTAAACATGAAAACATAAATCAAATATGGTAGAAGCACCATGTTAATTCAATTAGGCAAAACAGTTTTTCCTAAGGGATACAATAAGAATATTATATAAAATAGTCATATGAAGCTTATATACTAATACTTTTTCTACAAGAAAATGTGGGTATCAAATAAAAATAATTTTTAATAACCAAAAACTTTGGAACTAATAAAAATAGTCCTACACAGAGTTATCAACATGGTAAAAATTTGAGATATGTAGCAGCAATAGCTAGCTTTATTAGGAACAACACTGAGGGTTTTTTTTAAGCAGACAGTACAGTAGTTCAAGAAAGGATTCCACTGCCCTTTTATGTGTAAGACAGCAACTTCGAGCTAAACTTTACAACTAAGATAAGACTGAATGCTATAGGCTGACAAATATGGAAATGGAAAAGGTATTCTCTACTATCCTGTTTCAGATAAGCTTTTTTAAAAAATCAAAATCATTACTCACCGACTTTGTTCTTTTCTTTGCTTTATTAACTGGACGAGTTCCTTGTCAAAATAATCTTCTTCTTCTTCTTCTCCCTTTCCATCATCTTCTCTTTCCTGGGCATCAATGTTATCTTTGTGCAACTGGCCAGAAATATGCTTTGCATATGCGGAAAGACCCACTTCTGTGACCCCGCACACCCGGCACTCATGACTGCTGTCCCTAGGGAAAGAGGGAGATGAGGGGCATTCAATTCTCCCCACTGGCATGGCACACTCACCAGATCTGCTATAGTTTCCTCTGAAAGACACCGCACACTTTGGCACAGTGGAAAATTAGTGCTAATCAACTTCAATAGTCCTTTCATTCCTTTTAATGAGTTTGTTCCTAGTTTACTTTTTAATGAATTTAAGATTCTTTTCCAGCAATCAAGAGGCAGTACACTTCAGAATAACGTCGTTTGGGAGGAGGAATCTTCTTGAATTGCTGTACTTAACATCTTGCCAGAGGAAACATGGTGAAAGGGGAGGCAGGGTAGGGGGCTCAGAGCAAACACAAGTTGCTCTAGAGCACACCCATGGTGCCAGCTGCACTCAGGAAGCCTGGTGACAGCACTTCCATTTAATATCTGGCTCAAGAACTTTCTCCCAGTGAAAGGGAAGGGGTGGAGAAAAGAGTAGGCAGCAGAGCCAATCCCAGCTGGGTAACTAAATCGAACAGCTGGAGCTCTGCCTGGAATGCGAAGATTCCGGACCCAGGGCAAACGACCAGAGTAGTCTCAGCAAACTTTTTTGGTCTGAGTGAAACATGTGATCTACATTCTGCATCAGAAGGGCTTATTTTAAAGGGAATGGAAAGCATTTCAGTTGTAGGAAGTCAACAGCTGTGCTAGGCAAATGGTTTTTCTCAAGTTTCAGAATATGCTACAGTTTAGAGAGAAGCAAAACCAAGTTCTTAGTTAAGAAATTGATTGAGCAGACTTTTACTTTACACACTCAGTGGTAAAGCTCATCCTTGGCCAGTTCAAGAAGCTGTAGGAGACGAGTAATTTAACTGCTTTTTTAGCGTCCTGAAATCCCTTGATGGTTCAGCTGTCTATGTGGTCATTAAGAAACAACTCAACTCTTAGCATTTGTCTTGGGGTTACACTAGTGATACTTTTGCATTTCCTATACCGATCTATTAAAAACAAAACAACTCAACACAGAAGACATGCTGTCTTGGATAAAACAGACTCTATATATATATATACACGATTCCACCTTACCCTCACATACAACCATCAAGACATGGCAGAATTCATATCAATAAACCAGAAGAGACCTTCAAGACTGAGTACTTCATTTACTAGTTACAAATCACCTGAACATTCATTTAAAAAAAAAAAAAAAAAAAGCAGCTTATTGAGCAACTACTAAATTCTAGGCACCATGCTAAGGAGATGACTACAAGTTGTCTAGGGTGACAAAATATAAACAAAAAATGCCCACTATGCCCAGTAAATTTAAAAACAAAGAACACACTATTATTTTACTTGGCAAGAATCATAGAAAATGCCTCAGAAAAATGGGGAAAATTCAGTTTTTTGGGCTGTGTAATCTTAAATGCTCTGGATAAATATAGTTTTTGACATTAAGATTCATTTTAATAAGTTCCCTGAAAATATCATTACCTGATTACCTTAAATATTAATAATTCTTTCTAATCCTCAAGAAACTTTAATACACTGTTTTCACGAGTTTTCCACCTCATTTATATACTTAGAGAAGAATAATCCTCAACTTTCTCCAATTTATCAGGGATAGCCATACTCTTCTCTCATGCAATTAAAATTAAGGTAGCTTTCCAAGTGAATGTTAACTTGTAACAGAAAACAAGCCTTTTCTCACAGCAACACAGAAATAAGATTAAAATATATAAATATAAATCAACCCAAATGGCAGCATCAGAAGCCTCTGAAGACTGTAACTAACATAGCATACATAGTTTATATTATAATAAAAATTTAAATCAACTGAATTTTCTGGTTAAAAAATCTTTTTGGTTTTAAACTCTCTAAAATTATGGAACGTCTTCTAGTCTACTTTTCTATCTAAAAGCTTACAGAATGCTAACCTGTATATTGCAGTACCAAGAACATCATTCTAAAAGGTATTCTTAAGTAAAATCCCTGATTTTATCCTTACTTTAAAATGCAGACAATTTTCCTCAGGTCCAAACTATCAAAATCCCTCCCTCTCTCTTTAAAGACATAATTGGAAGGCCACACTGACTTTTTAAAATATTAAGGAATGTAGTGTAAAGTAGGCAGTATTTAACTCTGTTAAAAAATAAACATTCATTTTCATAAACCCACACACTTTGCAATCTCCAAAGCACAAGCATATGTTGGACATGTAATAGACACTTAAACACAGATTTTTAAAACATTTCTGCTTTCCTTGCAAAAACTAATGATTAACCATGGTTCCAAAGTTATTCGATAGAAAAACACCTTAAGAGATCCTGCCCAGAAGGGTACAGGCAACATAAAAATTAACAATGGAAACAATTGATCAAAACCCAGAAATCCCTAACATTTTTCTTATAAATGAAATCTAGTTTAAAGAAGAGAGAGATAAGCTTTACAAGAAACATCAAAAAGAGAAAAGAGGATCCATATTTATCTATGAAAAGAACGGAGTAGGTCAACCACAAGTCTTAAAAATTAGAACATATCTGTGTCTGGAGACAAGCATATTCTATACACAATATGCACTCATGCTTCCATAGATGGTGCCTGGGAAAGCACATGTTTTAAAAAGTTAACAGCATTTTAAATAAAATCTTAATAATGAGCCTTTTTAGTTCTTTATCAATAACCAGTTAAAATATTACTTTCTATAAATATGTAAAGGAATTCTTGGAAAAAAGTACTGCTTTACTTCTTGACTAGTAAAGGCAAAAATTCTCCTCAGGGTGTGCAAAGGGCCAAAATTAGCTTCATCCTGTTACCACCCAATTTCCTCCCGTGTGTGAAAGGCAAAGCCTTAAGATATTCTAGCCATAAGCTTTTCTTTATTAAGCTTGCTCTAACTATACCACAACAGCTGGTTGATAAATAAAGGTTTGTGCCTTTTTAATAGCATCTACCCATAGAAACTACTTTCAGGCCACACATCTGAACAAGTATATTAGGAAAAAAATAAGGAAATGCTTCAGATGTCCACACTTATGAACCAAATAAGATAAGTTATTTAATTCTCAATCAAGCTGGCATTCAAAACCTAAAAAATACGCTCTTTACATTTTTTAACCAGATCACAACCAAAAGTTATAGTGATCTATTCTATACTAATAAAAGGCTAATATGCTAATTAGAGTGGGCGTCTTCTGGATGTCCTTCCAGATAAAGCCGCAGCAGCTGCCTGAGACTCAGGCAAGCTGTGGATGGCGGCGGCTGCCGCCGCCAGGGCCAGCCTGAGGCTCGGGCAAGCCACGGTGGCTGCGAGGGCCAAGGCTCAGAAAGCCACAACAGCCGGCAGTGGCAGCAGCAGAGGCGTGATGGGGGCATTGCCTTCCCCGCAGAGGGAGGCCAGAGGCAGCAGGAGCGAGGGGGTGATGGGGGATGCCTTCCCCTCATCGGCCAGCCTCCTCCCGCAGAGGGAGGCCAGGCTGTCAGTAGGACATCTCCTGAGGGCTCCCAGACTGTGAGAGGGGGCAGGTGGATTGAGGGGTACCCTCAATTTTCATGCACTGGGCCTCTAGTACAAATATAAAAAGAAACAAGAAGCCATAACATCATGACATTCAGAGGGGGAAAAAATCACAAAATGATGATAAAAAGAAAACTAAATACTAATTGATAACTATTTGTGTCTATGCATAAACTAATGGTAACTGCTTGACCCTACAGTAAATGCTCCAAGTAAGTAGATGACTTGAGATTTTGTTTGTTTTTTATAGTTTTGTCAGCTGTTTTTTCTTGCTATCTGCTTGCCTTCTCCCTTATAATTTGTTACAGGCCAGAAAACCATTATAACTTATTAGCATGGTATCTAAAAAATGAGTAAATAAGTATTAAAGTTCTCTCCTCTAAATAAAGAGAGTTTGGACGTTAAAGTGGACATTTATATTGTCAGCTCAGAGGCTTCTAATGCTTTCTCTTTAATTACTTGATTATGCTCCAAATAACAAAATGGTAGACAAATTCTCCATGGCAGTTAAATTCTCCAGGGAGGAAGGAAAAACAAGTTACAGAAAAGTACATATGTAGCCGTGGTTCAGTTATGTTAGTAAGCCAAAATGTGTGTGTATAGCTAAATATAAATCTATGTATACACACAGAAAGAGGTTTGGATAGGATACACACCGAACTGTTGACTTTCTTCTAAGACAGTGATGGCAAACCTATGACACGCGAACTCATTTTTTTGGTTGATTTTTCTTTGTTAAGTGGCATTTAAATATATAAAATAAATATCAAAAATATAAGTCTTTGTTTTACTGTGGTTGCAAATATCAAAAAATTTCTATATGTGACACAGCACCAGAGTTAAGTTAGGGTTTTTCAAAATGCTAACACGCCGAGCTCAAAAGGTTCACCATCACTGTTCTAAGAGGAGAGTAGGAGTTAGGGCTTGAGAGGGGGAGGGAGGTGTTAGACGACTTCTACTTTTTTTACTTTTTATGATTCTGTATTCATTATGAACATAAATCTTAATCAAAATTTGTTTTTAAAATGTTTTAAATAGCTGATTAGTGATCTTTAATAGGCTTTAATCTACCAATAAAATCAACTTCTCTCCTAATGACTAGATTTATCGACCTCATTTGTTTTATTTTATAATATAGTCAGGTGGCAGGTGAATAGCCCAGAATAAGGTGAATTCCTGAAGGAAGTTTATTGGAAATGGGATTAAGTAATTAAGATAGTCTACACATAGTTGAAAGTTGACTATTTCATAGGTTCCCAATAACAATGAGTTAAAGATGATGTATATTCAAGGTTATAAGGGCTCTCCAAACTAAATCAGAGTGAAAGGCTCATACTGCTGCTAAGACCTAACCTTCACACAGTAAGTGGAAAATTCCACTCATATGCTAAACAGCTGCTGAAAGTTTAATAACATATTAATTAGCTCACACAATCTAAAACTGTATTACTTACAATACATATAACTCCAAATGGCTTAGGCTGGCATCTGAACAAAGCTTGTAACTATTATGCATGGAATATATATATATATATATATATATATATATATATATATATATATATGGCTAATATGCAGTGTCCCCTTGGGAGTTCAACCGGGAGTTCAAACTGCTCACTATGACATATGCTGACCACCAGGGGGCGGTACGGAACGAAGGAAGTCCGAGGAAGGAAGCCCCAATTGGCCCTGATTGCCAGCCAGGCCTAGAAACCCTACCCATGCACGAATTTCGTGCACCGGGCCTCTAGTAAGATATAATTAATATTTTTCAGTTCCCCAATGTTTCTGTTTCATATTGCCTTCAAATTTCAAATCCACAAAAGTCAAAACATCAAAAAACGAAACCACAGAAGAAAAAAATGACAATGGAATACACACATATGCTACATTTAATTTTTTAAAGGTGCTTACTTACTACATTTTCTTTCCTTAAACATCTCCAGCCTTACATCACAAAGCAGCACTATAATTTCTTACACTAATGAGATTTTGTACTATTTAGCAGACTTTGGACTTTTCAGACTATTCTAGCAACACTAAACGTTTATTGCATGCAATAAAATGTCCTAATTGCAAGGCTGGTGTGTAGGAATGACAAAGCTTGCTAGCTCATCCCAATACACCTTTGTTATAATCTACTTACTATAGCTGCTGAGAATTCTACACATTAGAGATGCACAAAAGATTTAATTTTTTTGAATGACAAAAAATCTATAGTACTTGTTATTAATCCTAAAAGATAGTTCTATGCCATAAGATAATATTCTTTATGAAGGATAACTAAAATAGGCTGACAGGTCTCATCGTACTCAGCTCCCCCCACATTCAGAAGTTTATGGAAGACAGCGGTTCCCATACCTGCCCTTCAGGTTCTCAAGTTCCCTGTGATGCAACATGCTCCTCATGTGTTCGTCCATCTCCTTCAAAATTAAAGAAAGCAGATTAAAGGGGGATTGTGTTGTGGGAAAAAAAAATTCCTCTGTTCATGTTCAATCAACAATGGGGACTCAAGCTCCTAGTGTCATAAGTGTTTGTGGTTACTCTTCTCAATTCAATATTGTAAACAGTTCCTTATTAAATATTTCTTTAGCTATGTTCTATTTTCAAATAAAGGAATTTTAAAGAAAGGCCCATATAGCCAAACCGGTTTGGCTCAGTGGATAGAGCGTCGGCCTGCGGACTGAAGGGTCCCAGGTTCGATTCCGGTCAAGGGCATGTACCTTGGTTGCGGGCACATCCCCAGTAGGGGGCGTGCAGGAGGCAGCTGATCGATCTCTCTCATTGATGTTTCTAACTCTCTATCCCTCTCCCTTCTTCTCTGTAAAAAAATCAATAAAATATATATATTTAAAAAAAAAAAAAAAAGAAAGGCCCATATAGGCGGCTTTCTAAAAAGGTTAGAAAGTATATTGTTTTTAGAAGACAAAAGCTTTATGAATACATTATGTGAGCCCAGCTGGTGTGGCTCAGTGGTTGAGCGTCAACCTATGAACCAGGAGATCACAAGTTTGATTCCTGGTCAAGGCACATACCTGGGTTGTGGGCTCGATCCCCAGTGTGGGGAGTGCAGGAGGCAGCTGATCAATGATTCTCTCATCATTGATGTTTCTATCTCTCTCTCCCTCCCCCTTCCTCTCTGAAATAAATTAAAAATATATATTTTTAAAAAGAATAAATTACGTGGGTTAAATTCTATCCCAATATAAGGAATTCACTAAAGTTTTATTTTTTTAAAAACTCTGAAATCACATAACTTCTCAACTATATGACTACTTTTCTACATACTCTCTTTCCCCACCCAACTGAAAGTTTCTCAAAAGTAAGTTACAACTCATATTTATGTCTTAGCCTGGGCCTGGCATATAATTTTCAATATCTGTTAAATGAACAGATGGATATATCAATTCTAGACAGAACTTATGGATATAACAGAACTTCTCTATGATTGAGCATGAACTTTTTGATAAATACTTTTGAGCACAGCAGCTCAATCACATCTTCATCTTCACTGCCCACTGCCCCTATTTGATTTGTTTGGTTCTAAAGAAAAGTTTCAACATTTACTAGGTTCTCCCCTTTCTGTATCCATCCTTTATGGGAAGAAAATTACATCTGTGGGAAGAGTTTCCACTTTAAAATATGCACATGTATATGCACATACCTCAAAAAAGACAAAAAGCTGTAAATATCTATCCCTTTGCCATGCCAAAGTATATACAGCCAGCATGCCATAATAAGAGAATGACTTTTAGCCCTAGCCAGTTTGCCATATCAATTTTGGAGAGTTTGTTTTAGGTCTGTGAAATATGCCATTAGTATTTTAATGGGGATTGCATTAAATCTATAGATTCCTTGGGTAAGCCCTAGCTGGTTTGACTTAGTGGATAGAGCGTCAGCCTGCGGACTGAAGGGTCCCAGGTTCGATTCCACTCAAGGGTACATGCCTGGGTTGCGGGCTTGATCTCCAGTGTGGGGCATGCAGGAAACAGCCAATTGATGATTCTCTCTCATCACTGATGTTTCTCTCTCTCTCTCCCTCTCTCTTCCTCTCTGAAAGAAGAATGGCTTTTACATATACTATTAGCTGTTTTGAGTATTGCTATTAGCTGTGCCCTGTGTTTAAGTGCCTCAAACATTTTCTCACTTGAACTGCAAAACACTGCTGAGGGAGTATTATCCTATCTAATAATAGACAAAGATTGAAATTAACCGTACCTCCGCTACGCTTCCCATTGGCTAATCAGCAAGATATGCAAATTAACCACCAACAAAGATGGCGGCTGGCAGCCACACAGCTGAAGCGAGCAGGAGGCTTGCTTGCTCCAGTGATGGAGGAAGCCAAGCTTCCTCCCTGCTGCGGCCCGGCTCTGATATCCACTCTAAGCAACAAAGTTGCAATTATAAAAGCTAAACAAATCCCAGATATCTGCTTTCAGCAGGCCGTGGCCTCAGAGCTGAAGTGGCAACAAAGTTTCAATGGTGGAAGGTAAATAAATCCCAGAATAAAAAAAAAAAGAAAAAGAAAAAAACGAGGCTGGGAGCTTCAGTCGCTGGCCAGCCTGAAAGCCCTCAGCCCCTCATCCAGACTGGCCAGGCACCCCAGTGGGGACCCCCGCCCTAAAGGGGGTGTGACCAGCCTGAAAACAGCCATCAGCCCCTCATCCAGGCTGGCCAGGCACCCCAGTGGGGACCCCCACCCTGAAGGGGGTGTGACCAGCTGCAAACAGCCATCAGCCCCTCACCCAGGCTCGCCAGGCACCCAAACGGGACCCCCACCCTGATCCGGGACACCCTTCAGGGCAAACCAGCCGGCCCACACCCTATATAGTAAAAGGGTAATATGCAAACTGACCCTAACAGCAGAAAGACTGGGAATGACTGGTCACTATGACACACACTGACCACCAGGGGGCAGACGCTCAATGCAGGAGCTGCCCTCTGGTGGCCAGTGAGCTCCCACATGGGGGAGCTCTGCTCAGCCACAAGCCAGGCTGATGGCTGCCAGTACAGCGGTGGTGGTGGGAGCCTCTCCTGCCTCCTCAGCAGCACTAAGGATGTCCGACTGCAGCTTAGGTCTGCTCCCCGCTGGCAAGTGGACATCCCCCAAGGGTTGCCGGGCTGCCAGAGGGATGTCTGATTGCCAGCTTAGGCCCAAACCCCCCCTGGGGAGCAGGCCTAAGCCAGCAGGTGGTCATCCCCCGAGGGGTCCCAGACTGCGAGAGGGCACAGGCCGGGCTAAGGGATCTCCCCCATCCCCTGAGTGCACAAATTTTGTGCACCAGGCCTCTAGTCCTATATAATAAAAGCCTAACATGCAAATCGACCAAACAGCAGAATGACCTACGGAATGACCGGTCGCCGTGACACGCACTGACCACCAGGGGGCAGACACTCAACGCAGGAGCTGCCCCGAGCCTGCAGGCACCAGGCCAGCCAAGTCAGGTGCCAGCGGGGCCCCCCAATCACCCCACCAGTCGCCCCACAGATCGGCCCTGATCACCGGCCAGGCCTAGGGATCCTACCCATGCACGAATTTCGTGCTTTGGGCCTCCAGTTCATTTCCTAAAGACACAAACATGCAGAGAAGCTAATTCATTTATTCCACAAACATTTACCAAGTGCTTATTATCAAGGACAGGGCTAGGCATTAAAGGGGTAAATGTGAAAATGTTCCCATTCTTGTCTTCTCAGAGTCATAATCAAGTGGTCAAACTGAGACGCAAACCCTGACAGATCTGACACCAAAGCCAATATTTCAAATAGCATGCTACATTGTAAGTATCTAGTGCCTTGAGATTTTTCATTAGATACAGTTTATTTGTCAAAAAGTATACAACAACCTAACATTCTAGTCTTAATACAAGTTATCTACTACAGAGTGACAAAGAAGGCTGTGTTTCAAAACACTCCCTTAGCCCTAACCGGTTTAGCTCAGTGGATAGAGCATCGGCCTGCGGACTCAAGGGTCCCAGGTTTGATTCCAGTCAAGGGCATGCACCTTGGTTGTGGGCACATCCCCAATAGGGGGTGTGCAGGAGGCAGCTGATCGATGTTTCTCTCTCATCGATGTTTCTAACTCTCTATCCCTCTCCCTTCCTCTCTATAAAAAAAAATCAATAAAATATATTTTAAAAACAAACAAACAAACAAACAAAAAAACACTCCCTTAATTAGCAATTTTACTAAAGATGACCATCATTTCCTCTTACCTCTACAAATGTTTCATTTGGAGGGGACAGCTTTACATGTGACCCCTTCTAACTACAACTGATTTGCCACTAACTAGAATGGTTAGAACTGAAAACTGAGTCAAGTTAGTGGCATAATAGAGAATGAAAAATATCCATGAGCAATACACAACTGCTCAAATCCCTGTTGATTGTTCAATTTTTTCCTTGGGTTATGTTACATATGCCAAGGCCCTGGTTAGGTAGATCAGTTGGTTAGAACACTGTCCCTATGTGCCAAGGTTTTGGATTCAATCTCTGTCAGGGCACATATAAGAATAAACCAATGAATGCATAAATAAGTGAAACATAAAATTGATGTCTATGTGTCTCTCTCTCTCTCTCTCTCTCTCTCTCCTTCTCTCTCTCTCCCTTCCTCTTTTCCTCTCCACCCCCCCCCCCAAGTCAAAAAATAATTTTTTAAAGACTTACATATGCTAAATCCTCTTTTCTTGGGCTAAATTTAACTGGGTTCTGTTTCTTGCACTGAAACCATTCCTGACCAAAACTGTATTCACTGAAATAAGTTATTCTCTGATATAAAACCTAATTCTTTATTCTATTTCAATTATAAAAATGTTATCATTCAAAATTAACTTTAACGTGAGTTGATTGACTAAAACATTTCCCAAATCTTTTCCTAAATTTACATATGAAATTTTCTCCCATCTTGCTTTGAGGAATGAATGCAAACAGAAACCCAACTGAGTTCTCAAAATAACTGGTAAAGATTTCCCGGCACAGGATTAAAGTAACACATACCTGCTCAGTTACCAAGCTTCTACTTAGATCCTTTTGTATTAATCAGTATTGTGTGTTTTTTAATCCTCACCCAAGAATATGTTTTGATTTTTTTTTTTTTTTTTTTTTTGAAAGATAGGAAGGGAGAGGTTGCCTCTCGTACATGCCCTGACTGGAGGTCAAACCCACAACCTTTTGGTGCACGGGATAATACTACAACCAACTGAGCAACCAGGCCAGAGCAGTATCATGCTTTTGTTTGTTTTATTTTACACCTTTTTATTGATTTTTTAGAGAGAGAGAGAAAGAGAGAGAGAGAAAGGGAGAGGGAGAGAGAAAGAGAAACACTGATGTGAGAAACATTGATCGGTTGCCTCCTGCACACACCCCAACAGGGGAAAGAGCCCATGACCTGAGCATGTGCCTTGGGCACATGCCCTGACTGGGAATTGAACCAGTGATCTTTTGGTGCACGGGAGGACACTCAACCAAACCACCCTGGCCAGAGCAGTATTATGTTTTTTTAAAGAAGGGGAGGAAGAAGGGGGAAATTGATGGGCACACAAATCTGGAAAACAGTATATAATATTAAAAAACTTTTTTTTGCCCGGCCAGCGTGGCTCAGTGGTTGAGCATCAACCTATGAACCAGAAGGTCACAATTCGATTCCCAGTCAGGGCACATACCTGGGTTGCGGGCTTGATCCCCAGTGTGGGGTGTGCAGGAGGCAGCCAATCAATGATTCTCTCTTATCATTGATGTTTCTAGCTCTTTCTCCCTCTCCCTCTCCCTCCCTCTCTAAAATAAATAAAAATATTTTTTTAAAAAACAAAAGAACTTTTTAAATATATATTTTTTAACTGGAGAGCTTTTCAGTCTTTGATAGATAAATGAATATCAGGATACTCAGGGATGGAATAAACAGCTCATACTTAAAAGTCAACCTAAGGGGAAACCAAGATGGCGGCATAGGTAAACACCAGAGATTGCTGCCTTGCACAACCATTTCAAAAATACAACTAAAAGACAGAACGGACATCACCTAGAAGGCTGGCTGAGTGGAAATTCCACAACTAGAAGGAAAGAGAAAAGCATATGGAGACTCAGAGGAGGCGCAGTGCGGAAAATACAAAGGTGCGGAGGTACGCGCAGAGCGGGCTGGTAGCTGAGGGCGCAGTTGTCTGTTTCAATCAGGAGGGAGTCTCAGGCTCTGAGCTCCAGTTCTGGGCGAGTCTCTGGGGATCCAGACTCAAACGGGAGAAGTGGGACTGTCTGGCATCGGTTGGAACTCGAGGGCAGCTTTCTCTCCGAGGTTTGCAGCGGTTGCTGGGACACTGAGAGGCAGAGCCTCTGGGGACAGGACTGAGAGCAGCCATAACTGCTCACTCCGCCCGCCCTGTTTGATCCCACACAACCCGCCCCGCCCAAGCCCTGCACAGAGCCATTTGCCGGATAGCCTCAGGCAAACGCTAGATTAGCACCTCCCTAGAGGACAGAAGTTCTCCCACTGCAGACACAGCTGATTCTCACAGCCAGTTGGCCTGGAGGTCAAAACCCTCCCAGTGATACCTACAACAATCAAGGCTTAGCTACAACAAGACTGCACACAAAGACCACAAGGGGGTGCACCAAGAGTGTCTACCTCAGGTAACTGGGACACTTAGCACAGAAAACCACTCTATTGACACAGCGAAGCATAAAAAATGCCGAGACAAAGAAACAGGACACAAATGACAGAAATGTAGGAAAGCAGGCTGCTGGATATAGAATTCAAAACCACACTTTTGAGGTCTTTCTAGAGACTTCCGATAAACTTAATGAGATGTACAAGAAATCTAATGAGACCCTCGATGTTGTGATAAAGGACCAACTAGAAATTAAGCATACATTGACTGAAATAAAGAATATTATACAGACTCCCAACAGCAGATCAGAGGAGCGCAAGAATCAAGTCAAAGATTTGAAATGCGAAGAAGCAAAAAACACCCAACCGGAAAAGCAAAATGAAAAAAGAATCCGAAAATACGAAGATAGTGTAAGGAGCCTCTGGGACAGCTTCAAGCGTACCAACATCAGAATTATAGGGGTGCCAGAAGATGAGAGAGAGCAAGATATTGAAAACCTATTTGAAGAAATAATGACAGAAAACTTCCCCTACCTGGTGAAAGAAATAGACTTACAAGTCCAGGAAGCGCAGAGAACCCCAAACCAAAGGAATCCAAAGAGGACCACACCAAGACACATCATAATTAATATGCCAAGAGCAAAAGACAGAGAGAGAATCTTAAAAGCAGCAAGAGAAAGAAACTCAGTTACCTACAAGGGAATACCCATACGACTGTCAGCTGATTTCTCAACAGAAACGTTGCAGGCCAGAAGGGAGTGGCAAGAAATATTCAAAGTGATGAATACCAAGAACCTACAACCAAGATTACTTTATCCAGCAAAGCTATCATTCAGAATTGAAGGTCAGATAAAGAGCTTCACAGATAAGGAAAAGCTAAAGGAGTTCATCATCACCAAACCAGTATTATATGAAATGCTGAAAGGTATCCTTTAAGAAGAGGAAGAAGAAGAAAAAGGTAAAGATACAAATTATGAACAACAAATACGCATCTATCAACAAGTGAATCTAAAAATCAAGTGAATAAATAATCTGATGAACAGAATGAACTGGTGATTATAATAGAATCAGAGGCATAGAAAGGGAGTGGACTGACTATTCTTGGTGGGGAAAGGGGTGTGGGGGATGTGGGAATAGACTGGACAATAATCGTGCACCTATGGATGAGGACAGTGGGGCTGGGGTAAGGGTGGAGAATGGGGTGGGAACCGGGTGGAGGGGTGTTATGGGGGGAAAAAAGAGGACCAACTGTAATAATCTGAACAATAAAGATTTAATTTAAAAAAAAAAAAGTCAACCTAAAATTCCTTTTTCCTCCACAGTGTATTTGGAAAAAACCAGGGTTACACTACTTTGGGAAACTAGAGAGAGCACTGCTTCAACATAAGTTGTTCATGATCTATCTAAAAATAGTATCAGAGTTATTTCTTTCAATTACCTATAATGCTAATTTCTTAGACCACATTAATCTTAACACTTAAATCATGCCATTCCCTTGCTTAAAGGCCTGTAGTTGGCTTTGCCTAAGGATAATCCCAGTCCTTGATTTAACTTCATTATGATCCATATAAAAGTGTGAAGATACTAAAATATGTTTGAAACCAGAGTAGAAGACTTAAAATAACAAAATTATGAAATATCACAAGATAGGGCTACTACTCCATCAAAGTCTGAGTTCACTCCTCTGAGTGTCTATGTACCTCACGCTTTATCAATTTCCGATCCCTCCAATCTGAAAGTAGCCATAAGGGATTTTTGTTTATGGAAAATTTGTGTAAACCCTGATCTAAATTTTTTAAAACTAGAAAAGCAGTTTGTTTTGTTTTTTACTTTTGTAAAAGGCAGCAGGTATATTATTAAACACTAGAGGCCTGCTGCATGAAAATCCATGCCCTGGATGGGGTGTCCCTCAGCCTGACCTCCCCCTCACAGTCCAGGAGCCCTCAGGGGCGGGAGGCAACCCAGCGATCAGGGGAAGGCGATGCCCCATCACACCTCTGCTGTTGCCACTGCCAGCAGCGCAAGCCTCAGGCGCCCTGGTTATCTGAGTCTCAGGCGGCCCTGGGCAGCTGGGGGGCTGAGGGGACTGGGGGACTCCAGAGGCAGGCATCGCAGCAGAGCTGAGGGGACTGGGCGCCGCCAGCTTTGAGGGCATGACAGTCAATTAGCATATCCCCTCCTCACTGGCTGTGGGCACCACCATCTTTGCGACGGCATGAGGGTCAATTAGCACATTCCCTCTTTATTAGGTAGAATGATTTTGAAATCTCAACTTACTTTTCCATCACTATCAGATATCCTGTAAGGAAAAAAAATTCTTCATCCCAGCCTACTCGATGGACCATAGTCAAGCCCCTCAGTCTTGCATTCAACACTGTTTACTGTCTCCACTTAAATTACAAATTAAATTACAGTCCCACCATTACCAAGACAAAACTGTTTTAATCAGATGAGCCTTCTTACCAACTCCTAGAACTGTTATATGCCATTATACTTCTGTATCTTTGTACACGTTCTCTCACCCAAAATATCTCTTCTCTATTTATTTCAAACCATCTTACTTCCAAATATCTTTCAGAGAGCTCACAATGATCTTCCCCGTTATCTGAATTCCCAATATTAAAGAACATCTTAAAAGAATAGAGAGTCAGTGGATAGAGCGTCAGCCTGCAGACTGAAGGGTCCCAGGTTCAATTCCGGCCAAGGGCACATGCCTGGGTTGCGGGCTCAATCCCTAGTAGGGGGTGTGCAGGAGGCAGCCGATCAATGATTCTCTCTCATCATTGGTGTTTCTATCTCTCTCTCCCTCTCGTTCCTCTCTGAAATCAATAAAGAAATATATTAATAATAAAAAAAAAGAATAGAGAAAAAAATCCTCAATATTTAAGCTAGCTGCACTACTTTGAAAGCAAAGGATAAAGGCAAGAAAAAGCAAAAAGTGAGACAACTTGCAGCCAACTTCCCTAGGCACAGGGAAATTCTTTTCGTTCTCAAAAATGTCTGTTTTTCTTGGAGCAATATCCCCACCCTGTGGACATCGAGGATATTAATACCATTTCTGCTGTCCTGCACTTTTCACAAGCATAGGCAGAAATGGAATGCAGATGAACATAATGCTGTATCCTTAGTTATTCTCAGCTAATCAGAAAGTAGTACAACCTCAAATAACTTAAATGTTAAGGTATTTTCTCCATAACTATTAACTAAATTTCTCTTTATTATCTACTTTTGAGTATCCTCAGATTCTGGGTAGAGGTTTAATAAGAGTTACTGGCTTTATGAGGCAGTAATGAGAAAGAAACCAGTGGAATGAGACTATGGTTTAAAGAAGTATAAATAAGACAGCATTAGAAGCTTTTACCCATTGGGCATCCTAGAAGGGGTCAAAGGGGGAGGGGAAAAAGAGACATATGTAATACTTTCAACAATAAAGATTTTTTTTAAATAAAAGCTTTTACCCATCTATAAATTTCATATGTCGTCTCTGAAAAAATGACCAGTCATGCCCTGGCCATGTGGTTCAGTGGTAATGCATCGGCCCGTGCCCCAAAGGGTCTTGGGTTCGATTTCTGGCCAGGGACTCATACCTGGGTTGCAGGTTAATTCCCCACCCTGGTGGGGGTATGTGCATGAGGCATCCAGTCGATGTTTCTCTCTCACGTTGATGCTTCTCTCTCCCCCCCACCCCCACTTCCCTCCCTTCTACTCTCTAAAAATCAATGAGGATTAACAACAAAAAAGACCAGTCACAAAGCCTCAGATTCTCCCTCTTCTATTATTACCTTTTTTGAGCTGTACACAATGTTGCACAATATGCATTTTCGTTCTCGTACCATAGTGACCAGATCTGAAGCACTCAACGTCACACCTGCAATGAGGAAGTAACATTTAGTAACCTTTTCCCCTCTCAGATGTCTTCTTAGATTCTTCTTAGCTTGGCCAAAAATACAAGTTTTACATCTCCCTCACCTCCACCCTGTTCCTCCCCCAGTCTTCTCATCTTGGTAAATGAAAATTCCAATTTTCCAGGTACCTAGAGCAAAAACTTTGAGAATCATCCTTGGTCCCGCTTTCCCACCCCATATCCACCCTCACCAGCAAATCCTGTCAGTCCCACCTTGAAATATATCCAAAACCCAACTATTCATCACTACTTAGCATATCATCACAAGGAACTAGCCTACTGATTTGACTTCCTATTTCTACTCTTATCCTCTTACAGTCTATTCTCAAAACAGTAGCCAGAGATTCTCAGAAAGAGATTCTTTTAAAATTTAAATCAGAATTTAAATCAGATCACATAATTCCTCTGCTCAGAATTTTTCAATAGATTCCCACCTCATTCAGACAAGATCCAAAGTCCTTTGTCACGAGCTACAAAGTCTGTTTCTCACTTTCTCTCTGACTCCATGCCCTGCCACTCTCCCTCTATCCCTCCACGCTATTCCTTGCTCACTCCAGTGATTCTCCTACCCTAAGGCTTCTTCTGTATCTCCTGTTCTCTCTGCATGAAACATTCTTCCCCAAGATGTCGTTATGGTCCTCATGGCTCACTCTCTCATGCAGCCTCATCAAGGAGGCCTTCCCTGCCCTCCTACAGAATACTTTCTAACCCTCATTTGCACTGTTCCCCTATTAACCGGCTTAATCCTTTAACAGCACTGTGGTAGACTGTTTCCATAGATGGCCACAGCCATATCTTCCACCCCATGTACTCTTTTGCAATGTGATCTTGTTATCCCCACCTATCAAAAGGTTGAGTCCAGCCCTAGCCAATTTGGCTCAGTAGACAGAGCATCAGCCTGTGGACTGAAGGGTCCCAGGTTCGATTTCGGTCAAGGGCATGTACCTTGCTTGCGGGCTCAATCCCCAGTTGGGGGCATGCAGGAGGCAGCTGGTCAATGTTTCTCTCTCATTGATGTTTCTAACTATCTCTCTCCCTTCCTCTCTGTAAAAATCAATAATTAATATATATATATATATATATATAAATCCTGGGCAAGGATTAACAATAATAAAAATGTGACTTTCTGGCACAAACAATAGCAGTCCTTGTGGAGTTTTTACATATTTACCCAATTGAAAACTAAGCATAGTGGAAAGCCCGCAGGTGCCTAGCAACCTGGATAAACAATTGTAGGGTGGGACCTCACCCCCAGGGTGACTTTTCCTCCCCTAACATATAGCTAGTGGTGAGGTTTGACCTCCAGACCTTTCCTCCCTAGAGATCAGTGGTTCTCAACCTTCCTAATGCTGTGACCCTTTAATACAGTTCCTCATGTTGTGGTGACCCCCAATTTCATTGTTACAAATTGAACATAATTAAAGCATAGTGATTAATCACAAAAACAATATGTAACTATATATGTGTTTTCCGATGGTCTTAGGTGACCCCTGTGAAAGGGTTGTTTGACCCCCAGGTTGAGAACCGCTGCTAGAGATAACATCTATGCCTCAGTTGTATTTCAGCTCCAGGCCCAGAAAAGCAAAAAAAAACAAAAACCAGCCTCAGGAGGACCAGCTGCATGGAATAATGACCTGGTGCTGGCCAATCAGCGGAGACCACAACTCAGAAAGGACACATCTAGAAAGCTCCTGAATATTCTATTGAGAGTTTCCCCTGGGATTCCCCACCACACAACTCAGATCTCCAAGTGCTTGAGGTTACATCATACAAGTCAAGTAACTGTATAAAATTCAACTGCTGTCCTCACTTTAACCACCTTACCTTTTACATATACCCACTCTAAAATCTTTCAAATTTTCTCCAAGTAATTATGAGAAATATCTATGATATTCCTGTCATAATAGCCTAAAAATCCTGTAATTAAGTGCCTTTTCTTAACATCCTAATTACTATTCTGTCAATACAAGTACCATTCCAATAGTAAAAACCATATTATTGATTTTTCCCCTTCAGAATCCCATACTTAGATGCTAAGTACTGACAGATTTCTGTTTTTCATTTCTGTTACCTATTCTTCAGTGTGATAAACCTGCATGACCTTACATCTGTTCTTCTCCCTTCAGCCATTGCTCTACTCACTGCCCTGACTCTTGCTGCTAATATATAAATAAGTTCTAAAACTAAGCAGTATATCAGAATCGCCCACATAATTTATTAATAAAAAGAAATAAATACAGTTGTGCAAACAGAGTAGAGCTATTGCATTAGAATCTCCAGAGACTCCATTTTGTACTTTGTTATGCTCTGCCCATCCTTAACAGGAGGAGTTCCTCAAAAGTGACTTAAATTGGTCAGCAAGACAGCCTTCCAAATAACCACTATCTCGTAACACTGTAATCCATCTCAAACATCAATATCAGGATATTTCTCGGCTGAGTGGCTCAGTTGGTTGGAGCATCGTCCTGTATACCAAAAGGTTGTGGGTTCGATTCCCAACTAGGATGCTTACAGGAGGCAATCAATCAATGTTTCTCACAAGGATGTCTTTCTCCTTCCCTCCCTCAAATCAATACATATCCTCAGGTGAGGATTTTAAAAAAGGAGAATATTTCTCCAACTATTTATTATGTAACTCAAGGCTGGAAAACACTGTTTAGTGTCAAAGAACTTTATTTGCAACATTGTTACATTATCCAATTTTACTGTTTAAACAACTTGTGAAATAAGCAAGAACAGGCTGTTTGATAGTAGGTATGTCTAATCTCCTTGGCCTTACTATGAGAAAGGAATCTGTCTTTTCATATACCTCTAGCATTCATTACAACAAACCCAGTAGTACTTAAGATATTTGAACTTTGACATAAAGCTAACTCAGATTTCATATGACAATAATCCTATATAATAAAAGCCTAATATGCTAAGTGTCCAACCATTCAACCAGTCACTATGACGTGCACTAACCATCAGAGGGCAGACGCTCTGACTGGTAGGTTAGCTTGCTGCTGGGATCTGGCTCCAGACTATGCAAGATGGGCCAGACACATCCTGGAGCCCTCCCGCGGTCCCTCCCCGGCCCCAATCGTGCACGGTGGGGTCCCTCGGCCTGGCCTGTGCCCTCTCGCAATTCAGGACCCCTTGGAGGATGTCGGAGAGCCGGTTTCACCCCGACCCCTGCAGCCCAGGCCAAGGGACCCCACCAGTGCATGAATCTGTGCACCAGGTCTCAAGTACTATAAAACAATGAAGGAAAACGTAAAAATTGAGTTCTTAAGGGGGGGTGGGGGGGTACTCAGATTAGATTCCGTTTTTTGAATTCCACAGATAACTCTCTATGCCTCCACCTTAACCCTGACAGAACACTACTGGGTTTCTGGTAAGCAAGACAGGTCAACAGAGACAGTGTTCAGTGACAGAACAAGTTTTGCCATTACCCATAGGCTGCCCAAAAGGTTATAAAACAAAAATCTGACTGGCATTTCTGAGTAGTCCTCAGTTTGCTAAATGGGCCTCCAAGAAAGTTTCAAAGCTCCTAGCTAAGTTGACAAAGAGGTCAGGAAGTATTTCAGGGCACATCAACATATAACTGCAACTTTCAAAGGCTTATTCTGGATAAGAGTCCTAGTGCTAAGTCTAAATTCTGGCTGGCTCCTGTTTCCCAAAGCAAGTGATTGGTGGTTTCCTGCATTCATAAGCATTTTACTCACTAGCCTTACTTTTTATATTATCTGCCCTAAACCACATTTAGCAGGAGTATATGCAGCAACCACTCTTTATTAGTAAGCATAGGGCTAAAACAAAGATAGGAAGTTAAAGCTGTGACTCAGGAAAAGACATTAGAAGTTGAGCCCCAAGCTGAAGCTGTTCGTATTGCCCATCACCAGGCAAGGAAATGGACAGGGCAGACCATAATTCAGAATTAGAACTACTAAGGTTCCAATTCCTTACTTAATTCTGAAACTTGGAAAGTATTATATCCCAAAGGGAAAAATAACAACAACAACAAAAACTGGGATAACACCAATCAAAACAAAATAATTAAAATTGCCCTAACTGGTTTGGCTCTGTGGATAGAGCATCCGGCTGCAGAATGAAGGGTGCCAGGTTCAATTCCGGTCAAGGGCATGTGCCTTGGTTGCGGGCACATTCCCAGTAGTGGGTGTGCAGGAGACAGCTGATCGATGTTTCTCTCTCATCGATGTTTCTAACTCTCTATCCCTCTCCCTTCCTGTGAAAATCAATAAAATATATTTAAAAATATATATATTAGCAAAAGTTATCATTATAGCCCTAGCTGGTTTGGCTCAATGAATAGAGTGTCAGCCTGAAGGGTCCCAGGTTCGATTCTGGTCAAGGGCACATGCCCGGGTCGCGGCTTGATCCCCATAAGGGGTGCGCAGGAGGCAGCCAATGATTCTCTCTCATCACTGATGTTTCTATCTCTCTCTCCCCCTCCCTCCCTCTCTAAAATCAATAAAATATATATATTTTTTAAAAGTTATAATCATGTAACAGAGTAAGTCCTAAGCCCAATAGTCCTCCATAGTTCGTTTTCGACACTATTGAAATTGCTCTTCCCCTCTCTCATTAATCCATGTCGATGGTCTTTAAGATAACTTGTTATGTAAAATTATTTATTTATCTAAGATGCACCTACACTGAATTTATCTAAAAAATAAAAAAGTAGATATTACGAAAAAAAATTTAAATGGAAGATTATAAGAGAGGGTTTCGCGTGCCAGCAAAAGTTACTGGCGTGCCATGTTTGGCACACGTGCCAGGGCTTGCCCACCCTTGTCCTATAGAATCTGTAGTGATAAATCCCTTTCATTCCTGATACCAGCAAGTTGTGTTCTCTGTTTTTCACTATCAGTCTATCTACAGGTGTATCAATATTGTTGATCTTTTCAAAGAACCAACTTCTGGCTTTGTTATTTTATTTTATTTTTGTATTTTTCTATTTCATTAATTTCTTCTGTCATCTTTATTATATCTTCCCTTCCATCTACTTTGGTTTTATTTTGTTTTTCATTTACTAGCTTCTTAAGATAAAACTTTAGGTCACTGTCTTTAGACTTTTCTAAAATAGGTATTTAGGCTACAAAGTTCTCTTTAAACACTGTAACAACTGTATTGCACAAAATTTTTTTAGCACTTTTAAAGAAACTATTTATTTTAGAATAGTTTTAGATTTACAGAAAAGTTGAAAAAGTAACAGAGTACCCATATACCCATTAATATTTTGGGTATTCAGTCTCTGAAAGTTACTTTTGCCCCCCTGCCCCCGTTTCCCGTATTATTTACATCTTACATTAGTACAATTTGTCACAATTAACAAACCAATACTGACACATAATTATTAATTTAAGCCTATGCTTTATTCCCTCATTTTTTACACAGTATCCTTTTTCCCCAGCATCTGAACCAGGGGACAGCTACATTTAGTCATTATGTCCCCTTAGGCTCCTCTTGGCTATAACAGTTATCCCACAAATTATGTCGTATTTTTATCATCCAGTTCAAAATACTTAATTTCTCTTGATATTTCTTCTTTGACTCATAACTTTAAAAGTTTCACTGAATCGCCAACTATTTTAAGATACCTACATTGATCCCATTATGGTCAAAGACCATTTTCCGCATTATGTGGGCTGTGTATAATCTCCCGTTGTAGTTGAGTTTGATGAGCTGCGAAGACTGGCTACAACCAATGTGGAGGATCTGCTGTGCAGGGTCGACCCCACAGAACTAGACTTACTTCAGCAGGGCTCTGGTGCCTACTGAGTCCACCCCTTGAGTGTGTCCTTGTAGAAGTGGTGCTTCCACATGGTCTGAAGCTGTCCAGGTGCACTGACTCTGAGACCTCCTGGGAGGCGCAGGCCAAGATCAGCCACCACCTGTGCTCTGCCTGGGGCCACCCAGCATGAGCTATAAAGTGATCTGCAGATGGCCGCTACTTCTAGTGGGCTTGGAAATGCTCAAGAGAAGCCAAGCTGTGCACCAAGGCTGGCCACCACTACTGCCAGGCCTGGGGCCACTTAGTGAGAGGTACAGGGCCAGATGCTACCTGTTTGAGGGATTTTAGAAAAGTTTGAAGCATGAACCAAGTTTGTATGGAAAAGCCAGGAGAAATGATGTGGGTTAGGCCCACAAGTTGGGTGAGGTGGGTCTCAGGGAATCACCAGCGTAGGACTAACTATGTAAGCCAGGTTGATGGAGACTCAGATATGGTGCCAGCCAGCAGGCTCTGTGAAGAAGGGCTCAGAAACGGCATAGCCTCTGCCAATACTTCTGTCTGAGAGAAACCAGCTCCTCCAGCTCTTGCCCTGATCCCAGACACTTCAGTTCCTCCCTGGTGCCTTTAGAGCTACTGTCCCAGCACCGGAACTTAGAACAAGTGAGTCTAAGACTGTGTATGGGGCCTTTAAGAGAAACCCCTGAGTCTCCAGCCACCTTCCATCTCACTCAGTCACAATCCCTGCTGGTTTTTACAGCCAGAACTTACGGGGGCTTCTCTTCCTGGCACGGGAACCCTGGGCTGAGGGGCCTCGTGTGGGGCTGGGAACCCTCACTCCTCAGGGGGAACTTCTGCAGCCCAGATCCCTCCTGATTTTTATCTGCCACCATGGGTATGGGACTGGCCAGGTCTGCACCTCCACCCCTCCTACCAGTCTCCATGTGGCTTCTTCTTTATATCCTTAACTGTAGGACTTGTGTTCAGCGGGATTTCAGGTGTCTCTGAATGATAGTTGTCCTATTGTTTAGTTGTAATTTTGATGTGGTTGTTGGAGGATTCAAGTATGGCATTTAACTATGCTGCCATCTTGATGGGAACCCTGGCTCATCCTAACACATGCATAATTTACTTAAATAGTCCACTATTGATTCATTACTTAGGAACTCTCACTTTTTGATAATCTCTTTCAGATTAAAAATTAAGTCAGAAATCTAATGGACTCTAAGGTTTCAATTAGAAATTTAGCATAGCGGATGTGCAATTGGAGTATTCATATGTAACTTGTCTGCCTAGGTGCTCTCATTCACTGAGTACACAAATAAATCCCAAAGTTCCCACTTAGTTACCGTAATTACAAATGACAAAATATGTGTATTTCTCACTGAGCCACTCCTTGTCCCAGAACCACGACAGCTGACATCTGCTGCCATTATTCCTTGCTTCTCTTCTTATACAGTAGCCTTCAAACTACATGTGTTCTAACCTAAATATACAATAATTACCGTCCAGTCTTCCTCTTTAAATCTTTCTTTTGATCAGAATAATTGGTTCTGAACTAACCTAATCAGACTCCTTCATAGCGCTCCCAATTTCCAAGCCATTTTGAAGTTCTGTTTAAAAAACCATCCAGTATCCTTAATTAAAAACTCTGACCATTTTCTAGACTCCTATAGTTAACTCCAGAAACTATAACTGTAATGTAGTTGCTTCTCAGCAGTAGTACTTTATATATCTAACTTGGAGTAACAGAAAAAAATAGATAAGCTTAGGCACTGTATGTGAATATCACCACTTAACACTAGTTAAATTAGCTTGAGTGAATTACCATCAAACTCTCAGCCCTCATCTAAAATGTGCTCCAAAAAAAACAAAAAAACACAAGGTTACAATATCTCATTTTTTGTGACAGACCTGAGTGTATCTGAGTGTAGTAGGTGCTAAGTACTAGTAAATCCTAGTTGAATGTAAGTAATTGTCTTCCATTGTTTCATTCACTACCAAAACTTGAAAACAGCGTTTAAAACAAATGTTAAGATTTACCATGGAATTTAGAACAAGACTTACTAGGCTCTTAGTAAGTGCTGAAAAGTTGTTTTGGCTTGAGTTAATGCGATATAAACCATTATGGTGAATATAGCATTCATTTGCTAGGTACGAAAAAAACTTGCCCTGAACTAGAATGGCAGTCCCCAGCTAAGAGCCATGGAAATCTCAAACGCCCCAAGATGACTTAATCTCCGACTCTCACAACATGATTCTGACTCTCAAGATGATTAAATGGAGCCGATTGAAGGGAGTGGGATGCAAAGCATTTTCTCTCCATAATTATGCACCGAGATTTGGACTCAAATATTAAATTGACACATAGTAAGCGCTCCATGATTCTATTATTAAAACGCATGCCACTGGGGGAGAAAACGGAAGGAATTAAAACACAAACACACACACACACACACACACAACAGAGGCTGCCACTCCCAAGAGGTCGAAAGGTGTCCCTGGCCCAAAGTCCCGGAGGCCGATAAGCACCTGGGCGTACGGACTCCCTGCGGCACCGGAGGCCTAAGGAGGTCGGCGGCCTTCCCCAAAGGTCAGGGATCTGCAGCCACATTTCCTGCTGGGGCGGGGAGCGAGCCTGGGACGCCCCCGCGAGAATGGGTACCCCCCAAGCCAGAAACGCAGCCGGGCCGTGCGCGCTCCAGGAGCGGGGACCACCCGGCTGCCCTGCGCCCCAGCCCGCAGGGGCACAGACCCGGCCGCGACCTGCAGCCCCCACCTCCCGAGGGGCAGACCCCCGGCCTCCCGCGCCCCCGAGCACAGCCCGGCCCTGGGTACTCACCCTAGCTGCCGACCCTCTTACTCCATCAGGCCGCCGAGGCCCGGGCGAAGGCGCTCCCAAACGCCCTCCTCCGCCTTGGGTCCGGCGGCCCTCCGGACCCGCTCCTCCACGCCGGGCACCGCCGCCGCCGCCGCCGCCAGTGCGCAGGCGCAGGGCGCGGCCTTCGCGCTTCCTTTTTTTTTCCCTTTGGAGTCCGCCTTTCTCAATAATCTAGCTTTATTTGAACACGCGAGAGTGAACAACGGACATAGGGGAAAGAGGCTTCCCTCAGGAAGGAGCACGCCCAGAGGCAGGCTGGCTTGCGGAAGGCTTAGCACCAGACACTCCCGCGATCAGCCTTCCTGGCTACTCTTTCATTCTCTGCTCTTTCTGGGCCTCCCTCGTGCGCTTACTTTTTTCCCAAGTAGCAACGGTGTCAGCTAAATTTTCAACCACTACTCCTCTGCAAAACTTACTAACACTTAATGGAAGTGAAATGAAAAAGTCCCAATGAGAAAGCTTTAGAACAGACGGACCTGAGTTGAAATGTTGAACTTTGTGACTTTGGACAAAATTACAAGATTTCTTGGAACCTCACTTTCCTCAGAGTTAAATGTAAAATAATCTTATCTCTCAGGGTGTTGCTAGTTTTACATGAGCAGATAATCCATCAATACCTATGATTATATTCTTATACCCACTGTGCATATATTTTCCAGTATTATTATACTCATTCCCACAAGATACTCATTCCCACAAGATACTATTTTAGTGACTAAACTAGTCAGATAACCAAATTACATTAAGGTTGAAGTGTTACTTCTATATTATTGAATCTCTAATAATATCTATGTGTGTGTGTTTTTAAGTTGTGTCTTTTTAAAAAATATTCTTATTGATTTCAGAGAGGAAGGGAGAGAGAGAGAGAAACATCAGTGATGAGAATCTTTGATCAGCTGCCTCCTGCACAACCCCTACTGGTGATCGAGACCCCAATCCGAACATGTGCCCTTGACTGGAATCGAACCAGGACCCTCCATTCCGCAGGCTGTTGCTCTCTACTGAGCCAAACCAGCTAGGGCTTAATATCTATGTTTAACAAGAACTTCAATGCCTCAGATCAACGTAAGCAGCTCCCACCAACTATGTGTAAGTCCAGATTTCCTTCTAGAGGATTGAGTAACTATTCCAATTCTGTATTTATGACATCACAAGTCCTTGAAACACATCTGGGGTATGCTGTTCATCATACTCTCCTTTAAAAGACATACAATGAAAGAATTGCTATGCCTATAAACTCGGGGCCATAATCCAAGGAAAAGCTTACAGAAGACCAAAATATGCTGTTGGTGAACATCAAGGTAATCCTAGATCAGGGTTTCTCAACCTTGGCACATATATGTGGAGATAATTCTTGTGCTATACTGTGAATTGTAGGATATTTAGCAACATCCCTGGACACCAGATGCCTCTAGTCCCCCTCTTACATCTTCTCCCAACACCGCCCCCCCCACCCCCATCATCAAAACAATAAAAAAAAAGTATCCAAACACTGTCCCCTGGCCTAAAGGGCAAAAATGCCCCTGGTTAAGAAAATACCATTATACCAGTGACCATCTCAACCCTAAGTGAACTCTCCCTTCCTGCTTGAGAAAGCCACACAGGAAAGCAGAACTGGTGAGTTCATTTTTACAATAGTATACAGGCCCTCAACACTGCCTACTAGTCCTATTACTTTTATCAGGCCAACTTGCTCTATCACTTCCTACAATATTCCAAGTCTTTCCACTTTCCATAAAACTCCCAACCTGTTTTCTACCAGCAGTTTTATAGAGAAAACAGAGGCCATCAAATGAGAACTTCTTTAATTTCCTGTTACAAAACCTACAAACTTATAGATACTTCCTTTCTTTATAAATGAGGAGGTGTCTTATCTCCAAGACATTTTTGCAAACAATGCTTTGGGTTGCCTTTACTCTTACCATCTCAAGATCCTTTACCGTTGACTAGCACCTCTCTCTCTCTCTCTCCCTCTCTCTCTCTTTATTTTTACTTTTATTAGTATTTATAAGTTTTGTTTTTTTAAATTAAATCTTTATTGTTCAGATTATTACAGTTGTTCCTCTTTTTTCCCCCCATAGCTCCCCTCCACCTGGTTCCGACCCCATCCTCTGCCCTTACCCCCCCCAACTGTCCTCATCCATAGGCGTATGATTTTTGTCCAGTCTCTTCCTGCACCCCCCACATCCCTTTCCCCCCGAGAATAGTCAGTCCACTCCCTTTCTATGCCCCTGATTCTATTATATTCACCAGTTTATTCTGTTCATCAGATTTTTTATTCACTTGATTTTTAGATTCACTTGTTGATAGATATGTACTTGTTCATAATTTTTATCTTTACTTTCTTCTTCCTCTTAAAGAATACCTTTCAGAATTTCATATAATACTGGTTTGGTGGTGATGAATTCCTTTAGCTTTTTCTTATCTGTGAAGCTCTTTATCTGACCTTCAATTCTGAATGATAGCTTTGCTGGATAAAGTAATCTTGGTTTTAGGTTCTTGGCATTCATCACTTTGAATATTTCTTGCCACTCCCTTCTGGCCTGCAAAGTTTCTGTTGAGAAATCAGCTGACAATTTTATGGGTACTCCCTTGTAGGTAACTAACTGTTTTTCTCTTGCTGCTTTTAAGATTCTCTCTTTGTCTTTTGCTCTTGGCATTTTAATTATGATGTGTCTTGGTATGGTCCTCTTTGGATTCCTTTGGTTTGGGGTTCTCTGCGCTTCCTGGACTTGTAAGTCTATTTCTTTCATCAAGTAGGGGAAGTTTTCTGTCATTATTTCTTCAAATAGGTTTTCAATATCTTGCTCTCTCTCATCTTCTGGCACCCCTATAATTCTGATGTTGGTACGCTTGAAGCTGTCCCAGAGGCTCCTTACACTATCTTCATATTTTTGGATTCTTTTTTCTTTTTGCTTTTCCAGTTGGGTGTTTTTTGCTTCTTCGTATTTCAAATCTTTGACTTGATTCTTGCGATCCTCTAGTCTCCTGTTGGGAGTCTGTATAATATTCTTTATTTCAGTCAATGTATGCTTAATTTCTAGTTGGTCCTTTTTCATATCCTCGAGGGTCTCACTAGATTTATCGAGGGTCTCACTAAATTTATCGGCGGTTTCTAGAAAATTCTTGAAAACCTTATAATCGTGGTTTTGAACTCTATATCCAGTAGTTTGCTTTCCTCCATTTCTGTCATTTGTGACCTGTTTCTTTGTCTCCCCATTTTTTATGCTTCTCTGTGTTGATAGAGTGGCTTTCTGTGCTAGGTGTCCTATAGGGCCCAGTAGCTCAGCCTCCCCAATTACCTGAGGTGGACACTCTTGGTGCTCCCCTTTGTGGGCTTTGTGCACAGTCTTGTTGTAGTTAAGCCTTGATTGTTGTAAGTATCACTGGGAGGAATTGACCTCCAGGCCAATTGGCTATGAGAATCAGCCATGTCTACAGTGGGAGAACTTCTGTGCTGGAGACACCCTTATGGGGCAAGACTTGCTTCAGTGGCGCTTAGGTGCTCACTGAGTCTGCCCCCTGAGTGTGTCCCTTATGGATCTGAGGAGTTGTAATCTGGGTGGTCCCACTCTGACCACTGGGTACACTGGCACTTGAATCTCTAAGGAGGTGCTAATTTAGCCTCTGCCTGAGGCTACCCAGCAGGAGCTATGGAGAGATCTGCAGATTCCTCTTCTTTGTTTGGGATTTGGAGGTGCCCAAATGAGGTCCAGCTATGAAGCAATGCAAGCTGCTGTGGGGCCTTGAGCCTTCTTTTGGATGTTCTGGATCTCTCTGACCCAGATGCAGTTTGTTAGGTAATTTTAGATTGCAAAGGGCCAGGTCATTCATATCCAAAAGCCTCTTCGCACAGCTTGAGTGGGGCGGGGTCTCAGGGAATCAACAGGGCGGAGCAAACAGCTATGGCTGATCCTTAGCCCTGCCCCAAGAGGCCCCATGTCTCAGTGTCCTGGGGTAATTGCTGCAAGCACCTCTGAGAGAAAGCTGCCCTCGAGTTCTGCCCACTGCCAGACAGTCCAGTTTCTCCCCCTATGAGTCTGGGTCCCCAGAGACTTCCTGGAACTGGAGTTCAGAGCAGTCGGGGGCTTGTGACTCCCTCCTGATTTAAATAGACAGCTGCGTCCTCAGTTGCCGGCCCTTTCCACGTGCACCTCCGTACCTCTGCACTTTACTTCCACACCTCCTCTGAGTCACAGTGTGCTTTTCTCTTTCCTTCTAGTTGTAGAAGTTCCACTCGGCCAGCCTTCCTGTTGTTCTGGATGATGTCTGTTTTGTCTTTTAGTTGTATTTTTCAAGTGGTTGTGTGAGGCAGCAATTTCAGGTGTTTACCTATGCCGCCATCTTCGTATTTATAAGTTTTTGTTTTTTCAGTTTCTTCTGGGATATTTTTCCTTCTGTGCAACCGCCTCTTCTAGGTTAGGAACAATCTGCTCTTTTTCAGTAGGATCACCTCATTGTGGAAGGGAGGGCTCATGTGTGGGTTAATCTGCTCATGAGCTCTGTAAATTCTACACTGAAGCTTTGTTTGGGGGGATGTGCTCTATGACAGAGAATCTATACCTAAACCCTTAAGTTCAGTATTACTGTCTGCATTTTTAAGAATGTACAGCAAGCATTCTTTTTGGCCCACCAACCCTGTGTCTAGCCCAGCCGTGGGGCAAACTACGGCCCGCGGGCCGGATCTGCCCCTTTTGAAATGAATAAAACTAAAAAAAAAAGACCGTACCCTTTTATGTAATGATGTTTACTTTGAATTTATATTAGTTCACACAAACACTCCATCCATGCTTTTGTTCCGGCCCTCTGGTCCAGTTTAAGAACCCATTGTGGCCCTCGAGTCAAAAAGTTTGCCCACCCTTGGTCTAGCCCCACTGTTTCGCCTGGGTACACCTATCAACTCCACCATTGTAATGACGGAATGGCACACATTGCTTCTGTAGAGTGGCATCCTTCAGACATTTGGTGGCTTTTCTAATATGCATACCCTTGATGGCCTGGGAAGTTTTACGAGTGTTCTTAAAAGATAACACGAAGATTGGAACCTCTTGATATATGCATGCTTTTGTGTGGTTTTCTGGGTCAAGTGAACAGCGAACCATTTTCAGAGGTCACCTCTGGCTGCTTTTGGGAAGAGCTGATGAGCACTTCTCTTTATTTAACTGTACTTTCTCACTTGAATGTTCCCTATCATCTGTTTTAACTCTTTTTTACTTCATTTTAATGATTTTTTTTTTTTAGGGGAAGGGAGAGAGAGAGAGAGAGAGAGAGAGAGAGAGAGAGAGAGAGAGAGAGAGAGAGAGAGACATCAAAGTGAAAGAAACATTGATCAGTTGCCTCCTGTAGGTGCCCCAACCAGGGATTGAGTCCTTAACCTGGGTATGTGCCCTGACCAGGAATCAAACCCACTACCTTTTGGCGTGCGGGACGATGCTCTAACCAACTAAGCCACACCAGCCAAGGCATCTTCTGTTGTAATTCTAACAAAGTGGGAAAAAACAAACAAAAACAGAAACAAAAACTTTGACCTCTTGTCATTCTCTTTCTCTCCTCCTATCAAGGCCAAACTTTCCAAACTATTCTACAATTTGCCCCCATTTCTGCATCCAAACTACTGCAATCTATCTTTCAACCCCATCATCATTCTACCACAGAGCTTTCACTAAGATCACCACTGACTTATGTGTTACTAAATTCAAAAGATAATTCTCAGGTTTCATCATCTTCCTTGACTCTTTGGAAATAGACTACTTCTTTGAATCTCTCCTCTTTAAAAATTTCCAACACTTTTTTCTTTTTCTTTCCGACACTGTTCTTTATTCTTAGAGGTGCTTGGAAGGATTCCCATAAGTGCTTAAAATCCTTCAATAGCGCTCAGTGGTCATACTAGTAGTATAAAGTGCAGGCTCACTAGTCCAAAAGTGCAAGAACTTCCTAGATCTACCTAGCGGTGGCCAACTTTTCAAAAATGTATTCCCCCCTTCACCAGGAGATACATGATGAGCTGTGAACTTCTAACCAGGATAAACTCCAAAGAATATCCAGAAGGCGCTATGTTATTCTTGGCATAAGCTGTTTCCAATGCTGGAAAAGTCTATCTTCCTCCCGGACTTCCGGAGGAACGCCTTATCCTTAATGATTCACAAGTCACTTCCTCCAGGAACCCTTCCAGACACCCCTAAAAATAAGGCGCTTTGTTCATTGTGCGCCAAGGGGTGGGTCGGATTTTCTATACGCCACGCAGTATATCCTAACCACTATAATTTGTTTACATAACTTATCTCCCAGTCTAGACAGATCAAAAAACCCTGGGAGGGCAGGGAAGGCATCCCATTCGCCTTTTTCCCTCAGCGTCCAGCCCGCATGATGCCTGGCACACGGTTCGCGCCCACTAAACGCTCGCTGCACGCACACGTCCCACCTGCCCGCGGCACTGCAATCACCCGTTAACGGGCGAGTCCCGAGCTCTCCGCCTGCGTGGCAGGGACATTTAAACCCCCGGCGCGGGGATTGGCTGCCACGGCAGGGGTGTGTCCGCGCCCGCGCCCCGGGAAAGTGCGCAGGCGTGCGACTCCGGCGCGCGCAGGCGCAAAAGGGCGCAGCCCGCTGTCGGGTCCGTGGTGTCCGAGCAGCCTCGGCCCGGAGAGGGGTGACCGGAACTGCTGGGTGAGTCTCCCGGAGTGGGGCTAGGGGAGTTGGCCGGGGTGACGATTGAGATAGCCTCAAGAAGAGAAAGTATGTCGTGACGATGGAAAAGTTGATGGGGTCGGGCTTTGGGGGAGGAGAGAGGGGGCCGTTCCGACCCGGCTGGGGCAAGTCGGGCCCGGAGTGGGGACGCGAGGCGCTGGGACCCTGTCGGGGGGCTGGCGGAGGAAGGGTGGCGGGATGGTGGTTCCCTGGACCCTTCCTTGAACCAAGCGAAGGTTCACCCCCACTGCTCACCACCCATCCCCGCCGTGCTGCTCCGGGACGGGTCAGTAGCCCGTCCGGTGCCTACAGGGATCAATTTGGAACTAGTTGTTTGAAGGTCTCTGGGGTTCATGGCGTTGGAGAGTCCACGCTCTTTAGGAAAGCCCATTCTTTCCGCGGCTTTACCGCAGAAGCGCTGAGGGGAAAAAGGATCGATAAAACGAATTTTACAATTCGGGGCTGGAGTGGTCGGGGGCCGGGGGAAATATTGGAAAGTGCTGTTTTCACCTCGTCATTTTTACTGTCATTAGTCATCACAGTATTAGGAAAGGCCGGCGAGCGTAGAGGAAACCGAAAAACGTTGAGGTTGGGAAAAGAAGATGAGAAGGGAATATTATTTTGCCTTTTGCTACTTGTCATCTCCTTCTGGAGGGGGAAGGAGTGACTGGGAGAAGGGAGTTTGGAAACGAGCGGCTTCTGACAGTGTGCCCTCAAGCTTGTGAAAATAATGTAGCTTCTTAGTAGCAGATATTTCAAGAATGAAGAAGGATGCTTCATCTGTCCTGGTGCCCTAAAGACTGGTTTTCAGATCTCCCAGGAAAATACCGCAGATACCCCGATAGAAGTGGTTCTCCCACATTCTTGCCCAGCCCAGATAACCGCATTTGAAATCCATGAGACATCATTAGCTAGAACACTTGGAAATCTAATCTTAAAATACCTCATATTAAAACATTTTTTAAAATGAGTATTTCTGCCATCAGCAAAATTGATGCCTAGGCATTCATTCAGTGATCACTTGTCATTCATTCTTTTGGCAAGAGTTAGTGAGAAAGAACACATTTATGTAAATACTAGAGGTCCAGTGCATGAAATTCATACACTGGAGGGGGTCCCCTCAGCCGGGCCTGCACCCTCTCACAGTCCAGGAGCCCTTGAGGATGTCTGACTGCTGCTGTTGCACTCCCCTGCATGAGCCCCAGTTTCTGGGGCACCGACCTCCAGGGCCCAGCTCCTGAGCATCTGCCCCCTGGTGGTCAGTGTGTGTCATAGGGACCGGTCCTTCTGCTGTTTGGTTGATTTGCATATTAGCCTTTTATTATATAGGATAGGATTAGCACATATGGAAAAACACCTTTTCCCCCATTACCGTAAGTAAATAAAATGATCATATAAATCAACCTACAGTTTGAATATTTATCAGTGTTTCTAGGGTGGTTTGTTTTGTTTTGTTTTTGGTCAGGTGCTTGTCTTGTGGCTATGCATTAGGAAACTGCTATCTTAGTTTCAAAATAGGAATAACTTATCGTGCCATTATTTTCTTAACAATAGTGCACTCTTTCCTGTAAACAGTAGAATTTCTGTATGCGTCTTAGTATTTGTTGATTTTACTCAAAATGAACTTAAGTAGTAATAAGCTCACTCAAGATCACATATTTTCTAATCTTTCAGAACACAAGAAGAAAGCAAACAAACAAAAAACAGGCCCTGTTCCTCTTGGAACAGCTGTCAGTACCTCACTTATCATGAACTACATACCACCATCCTAAAATTTGCCTTTTAGAAGAATAACTCTTATTTTACTTCATATTTTTAATGGGCTTTTAAAAAAACATTACCCTTTTCCAAAGGGATAATCTATGAAATCATACTTTTGATGTATTTTATACCTTTTTCTGGTATACATTATAGTAAATATGTAAATACTAAATACTGTTGCTTATGTAATGGCTAAAACCATAGCTTGTTCTCACTCTGTACTTTGGAAAATACTGCTTTGGGTCCTAATCTATTCAGTTTTTAAATAAAGTGAAAATTGCACTACCTAAACTGTAAGGCTTCAAAGTTCTGTGAGTCCTATGATGGCCTTCACTATTATGACACCGTTATAGTAAATTATTTGGTTTCACCAGGTGAAAGTATATTAGAATAGCAAAAGGATAGTTACTCTGAGATTTTGTGAAATCAACTGCCTTTTTTTTTTCTTTTTCTTTCTTCTGACTAAGACGCTTTCTTTTTCTCCTTTGGTTTCTATGTCTTAAACATTCTGGAAACCTATTTTTTAACTTTATTTGTATTCTGCGTTATGTATATACTAGAGCCCTGGTGCACAAATTCATGCATGCGTTCGGTCCCTTGGTCTGGCCGGTGATCGGGGCCAACTGGGGGCTGTGTCACCTAGTCCCCAATGGGGCCGATTGGGGGCTGTGTCGCCCAGTCCCCAGTGGGGCCGATCGGGGCTGGCTGGCTGGGGGGAGAGATCGTGGGAGGTTGGCTGTGGGAGTGCACTGACCACCAGGGGGCAGCTCCTGTGTTGAGCATCTGCGCCCTGGTGGTCAGTGTGTCGTCATAGTGACTGGTCGACCAATCGAGCGGTCATCCGGTCGTAATGGTCGCTTAGGCTTTTATATATATAGATAAGTAAGCATTTATAATATATGATGTTGCTTGCATCCAAGAGTGCTGAACTTTTTACTCCAGTGCCATATTTTGTTTTTGGGTCTGTAGGTTGACAGAGGAGTAGATGACAAGGACTCGTATTTTCTTTGTTGTGGAGAGTGACTTGAAACAGGTTGACCCAAAGTGCCTCCAACAATTGGAGGAAGAGAATTGTGGAGCCAGGAAACAGCATGTACTGTGTAATATTGGAGGTGAAGGTGGTGTTTTATTTCCACTCATTTAAATTCACTGATATTTTGGATTTGACTTTAATTTAGGTTGTGTTGCTACTAAAATATTTAAATCACTGATCACCATAGTTTTATGGAATTCCCTCATCTTGTTGGTTTTGTGAGTTCTGTAACTTGGATTTAAAGTTTGTTTTAAATTTATTTTAGCAATGTTTTGACAATTGAGATTACCTTTATATGGACCCTTGATGCTTATAAAATAAAATCCAAACTTTTTGGTATAGTATGCAAAGCCCTTCACAACCTGTCCCCTGCCTGCCTTTTAAAGCCACCCTGCCCTTGTATGTATGTTAAATTCTTGCAGGACTGTTGGTGCCTTACATTGTGGCACTTCTTTGATAGTTTGAAACCACAATTTCTTTCGAGTTGATCGTGCTTGCTTGGTTTTCATTCCCAAACCATAATCATGATAGATGTTTAATAATTATTATGAAAAACTTGACTAGTTTTATTTTGTAATACATGACAACCAAATGCTTTGCATGAATTAGCTCAGTCCTTATAACAACATTTGATGTAAGCATTATATTCTCACTTAATGAGAAAACTGAATCACAGAGAAGTAAGCAATAGTCAGGATTTGAAACCACTATGCCTCCAAATATTGGGCGCTTAATCACTACACTGTATTGCCTTTTGTTTAAATGAGAATGCCACTCCTTTAACCTACTGTGAGGGGGATATTCTTTTCCAGGGACCTGAATTCTTTCATTTGTGGCATCTGAATCCTGGTATCGGAATATTTGAGAACCTAACCAGAAAGCTTCTAGGTGAACTTGGAATCAGAGCCAAAATTTTAGATAGTTTGGGTGAACATTTCATTCTGGCAAGGTGAAGCCTTGCCAGTCATCCCCACCTCACATTTGGTATCTTCCTGGCACATATCATATTTATGTTTGCCAGATTGTATTTTCCTTCCCTAGAAGATGAATGCCCTATATTTTCTCTCTCTCTCTCTCTCTCTCTCTCTCTCTCTCTCTCTCTCTCTCTCTCTCTCTCTCATGTTTTATTGATTTTAGAGAGAAAGGAAGGGAGAGGGGGAGATGAGAGAAACATTGATGTGAGAGAGAAACACCAATTATTTGCCTCTTGCACACACTGGGCTAGGACAAATGCTGCATTCCTTGAGCCTCCTTATCTTTCATATAGAGCATTCTTTTTCTGTTCTCACGGCCATTTTTTAGACAGGGTCAGTATAATAAATTACTTGATTATAATCACATCTAGATGAAAAGTGTGGAAGTTCCAAGGTTGAGCAGGATTTAAAAACTAGGTCTTGACATCAAGCGATTAAGTTATAATAGGTGTTTCTGTAAAACTGATGTCTAATTTTGGTCTTTTTGGTTCATGTTTGTTGGTGGTACTTTCTCACTCAGCAGTATACAATCATGTGTTTGAATCATGTGCTTCAGTGCTGTTTGAAACCAAGATATTTAATAGATCTGATTAGTGGTGTGCTTACATGTACATTGTTTTGGGGCCTGTACATAAGAATAGTTAAAGTTGTTCCTGTAAAAGGAAGTTAAAAGGAAAGAGGAAGTAAAAAGGGGAAGCTAGCTTTAACATAAATAAGACTCTTATTTAATGCCTTTAGGAAGAATTAAATTTCCTAACTTGAGCATGGATTCTTTTTGGCCTAACCCAGAGAATTTAGAATATTTTGGAATTCTCTGCAACTGTACTTTTTGAGTAATTGGGTGGACATTTTTCCTTTCTCCCCTCTTTCCTTCCTTTTTTTTAAAAAAATATTTTTATTGATTTCAGAGAGGAAGGGAGAGGAAGAGAGAAATAGAAACATCAATGATGATAGGGAATCATTGGTTGGCTGCCTCCTACACACCCCTTCCTGGGGATTGAGCCCATAACCCAGGCATGTGCCCTTGACTGGAATCGAACCCAGGACCCGTTAGTCCCCAGGCCAATGCTCTATCCACTGAGCAAAACCAGCTAGGGCCCTTCCTTCCTTCTTTATGTGTAAACATTTTTTTTTAATTTCACTCCAGTCTTTTTTAAAAAATATATTTTTGTTGATTTCAGAGAGGAAGGGAGAGGGAGAGAGAGATAGAAACATCAGTGATGAGAGAGAATCATTGATCAGCTGCCTCCTACACGCTCCACACAGGGTATCAAGCCCGCAACCCAGGCATGTGCACTTGACTGGAATCAAACCTAGGACCAGCCCTTCAGTTTGTAGACGGATGCTCTATCCACTGAGCCAAACTGGCTAGGGCTATGTATAAACATTTTTTAAAAATATATTTTATTAATTTTTACAGAGAGGAAGGGAGAGGGATAGAGAATCAGAAACACCGCTGAGAGAGAAACACCGATCAGCTGCCTCCTGCACACCCCCCACTGGGGATGTGCCCACAACCAAGGTACATGCCCTTGACTGGAATCAAACCCAGGACCCTTCAGTCTGCAGGCTGACGCTCTATCCACTGAGCCAAACCGGTTAGGGCTGTATAAACATTTTTAACGTTTAATGTTAAAAATGGAATCTAAGAGCAAAAATATATTCCTAAAAATAAACTAAATTATTTTACCCAGTAATGGCCCATATCTTAATTTCTACTTTGTTCTCCTTAATCCTTTCTTCCACTCCTTCCCTTTATTTTCCATTATTCATCTCTAGAGTCTTCAAGAAAGAGTGCTTAGGTGTATTGTGCATATACTTGCACTTCCTTAGATGCCTAGAATGGCACCTAATAACTGACAGCATGAGATACCAAGTGTGAGGTAGGCATGATTGACAAGGCTTTCTCTGTCTGAAAGTATTTTGGCTCTGATTCTAAGTTTACCTAGAACTTTCTGGTTAGCTTCTCAAATATTTTGATACCAGGAGTCAGTTACTGCAGATAGAGAACATAACAAATAACATCTACACTAATAAAAGAGAAAAATGGTAATTGGCGTACGGCGCTACCCTTTTCATTGGCTAATCAGGGCTATATGCAAATTAACTGCCAACTAAGATTGGCAGTTAACTGCCAACAAGATGGCGGCTAATTTGCATATGTAGGCACAATGCAGGGAGGCGAAAGGGAAAGCAGGAAGAAGCCCCCTGCCACTGACAGTGATCAGAAACCCAGGGGGGAGCTAAGAGCTGGGGGGCAGGGCAAAGGCGGCCCTGGGGCCGCCTTTGCCCTGCCCTCCAGCCATGATCGGAGAATCAGGTGCCTTTTCCGCCCTGGCCAGTGATAGCAGGAAGTAGGGGTGGAGCCAGCGATGGGAGCTGGGCACGGTCGAAGCTGGCAGTCCCAGGAGCTAGGGGTCCCTTGCCTTGGGCCTAAAGCGAAGCCCACGATCGCGGCGCCCCCCGCTGCAGCTGTGGGTCCCCGCTGCCCGGGCCAGACGCCTAGGCCAGAGGCGTTAGGCCTGGGCAGGGGCGGAGCCTGCAACCGCGGGGAGCTGGGGGTCCCCTGCCCAGGCCTGACACCTCTGCCGGAGGCCTCAGGCCTGGTCAAGGGGCCGATCCAGTGATTGGTGATCGGAGGGTGATGAGGGTCAACTCCTCTGGCCGAGGCATCAGGCCTGGGCGGGGGGCTGGTGGGATATGATGGTCCCCTTGCCCACGCCTGAAGCCTGGGTCAGAGGCGTCAGGCTTGGGCGGGGGGTGGAGCAAGCGATCAGAGGGAGATGGGGGTCCCCTGCCCAGGCATGATTCCTGGGCCAGAGGCCTCAGGCCTGGGCGGGGGTCAGAGCCAGTGATCAGGGGGAGATGGGGGTCCCCTGTCCAAGCCTGACACCTCTGGCGGAGGCCTCAGGCCTGGGCAAGGGGCCGATCAGGCGATCGGAGGGTGATGGGGGTCTACGCCTCTGGCCGAGGCATCAGGCCTGGGCAAGGGGCAGAGCCAGCAATCGGAGGGGTCTGGGGGTCCCCTGCCCAGGCCTGACGCCTGGGCCAGAGGCATCAGGCCTGGGCTGGGGGCAGAACCAGTGATGGGGGGAAATGAGGGTCCCCTGCCCAGGCCTGACACCTCTGTCAGAGGCGTCAGGCCTGGGCAAGGGGCCGATCCTGCGATTGGAGGGTGATGGGGGTCAACGCCTGAGGGCTCCCAGTATGTGAGAGGGGGCAGGCTGGGCTGAGGGACTCTCCCCCCCCCCCCCCCCCACACACACCCAGTGCACGAATTTCGTGCACCGGGCCCCTAGTTAATATATAAAAGCTCAGTTCATTAATAATTGTCATTGCTAGGCACTGTACTAAGCACTTTGTATACATTAACTAATTTTATTTCTGAAACAACCCAGGGAGGTAGAACTGTTAACAAATGAGGAAACTGATAGTTGAATAGGTTAAGTAAACTGCCTGGGTATCAGAGCTAAGATGAATTCACAGTCTATCAGAATTTGTGTTATTAGCCACTACGTGATGCTCATTCAACACGATTTATTAAATTATCTCATCTTATCCAGAAGTAGCAAGCTTAGTCACAGGAGAATTAATAACTAAAATCATATTCAACCCAACTAGCCCTTGACAGTAGTTCAGATGGTCGTAGCCTTAGGCTAAAAAGATTTTAGTCCAGTAGAGAGGCAGCATTTATGTTCATGAAACAACTAAGAAAACTGAAAAAAATGAAAAGGAAAACTATATATTTGGACACAGTGGAAAAGAGTGCTTTATTTTCTGTATCCTAACTACAATGTATCATAAAATACCTATTTTAAAAGAAACAAGGGTAGCCCTAACCGGTTTGGCTCAGTGGATGGAGTGTCGGCCTGCGGACTGAAGGGTCCCAGGTACGATTCCGGTCAAGGGCATGTACCTTGGTTGCGGGCAAATCCCCAGTGGGGGGTGTGCAGGAGGCAGCTGATCGATGCTTCTCATCGATGTTTCTGACTCTCTATCCGTCTCCCTTCCTCTCTGTAAAAAATCAATACAAATGTTTAAAAAAAAAAAAGAAACAAGGGTAGTTTTTTTTTTTTTTTTTAAATATATTTTATTGATTTTTTACAGAGAGAAAGGGGGAGGGATAGAGAGTCAGAAACATCGATGAGAGAGAAACATCGATCAGCTGCCTCCTGCACACTCCCCACTGGGTATGTGCCCGCAACCAAGGTACATGCCCTTGACCGGAATCGAACCTGGACCCTTGAGTCCGCAGGCCGACGCTCTATCCACTGAGCCAAACCGGTTAGGGCGGAACAAGGGTAGTTTTCTTGACATCAAAATATGTTCCCTTACTGATAGCAGATGTGTGAAAGATACTTGGAATTAATTAAGAGGAATATATTTTAGGACTAGAGTTCCTTTCTGCCAAACCTACAAGACTGGGCAAGCTACTGACTCCTCATTGCTTTTCATCCATGAGAGCAGCGGTTCTCAACCTGTGAGTCGCGACCCCTTTGGGGGTCGAAGGACCCTTTCACAGGGGTTGCCTAAGACCATCGGAAAACATATAATTACATATTGTTTTTGTGATTAATTACTATGCTTTAATTATGTTTAATTTGTAATAATGAAATTGGGGGTCACCACAACATGAGGAACTGTATTAAAGGGTCGCGGCATTAGGAAGGTTGAGAATAAACCTTCCTAATGCCACTGCATTAGAATAAATGAGTTTCAACTCTTTTGGGGAGCTCACCATAGCTAGACTGTAGTTTTCACCACATTGTCTCCTGACAGCCCTTGTCTATAATTTCCCTCTTCAGTTGGGCTCTGATATGACTTGCCTTCTTAAGACCACAGGCCCTTGCAAACAACTGCTTTCTCTTTCTCAGCTACTATCAAGTCTGTTCCAAGAAGTCCCTCAACCGCCATCCTTTCCCATGACCAGTAAGGATTGTGTATTATAGAAATAGCCTAAGAGCGAGAAAAGTTGCATTTTTTTCTCTTAGCATAAAGAAGTTGGACTAGATGATTTCTGAAGTTTGTTTCTCTTCGGAGATAATTCTCTGAGATGAGAATTAAACAGAAACATTGTTCTTAGATAATTGATTAGTTAATTAGACAGAAATTTCTTAGGCTAGTATTTTCCCAATGATGTTTCATGGAAGCCTGTTTCCTTGGGATTAATAAAAAAATTCTTGGAAGGAAGGGTTTTATGGCCATCTACATTTGACTGGGATAGCCACAGGTTTCTTCACTGCTTCAGGATTTCTGATTTCCAACCAAGAATTTAATCATCCAGCCAGTCAGGAAAAATATAAAAATTAGGATGTTGAGAGGGAGGTATAAGACCTAAATATATTCATTGTTGAAAGTCAGTGGATGGTATTCAAAATTGAAAATATCAAGAAACAACACTAGCCCTAGCTGGTTGCTCAGTGGTTAGAGCATCAGCCCTCGACTGAAGGATAGTAGGTTTGATTCAGGTCAAGGGCACAACCTTGGTTGCAGGGCTGTGACCCTGCAGGAGGCGACCAATCCTTGTCTCTCTCTATCTGTCTCTCCCCCTCCTTTCCACTCTTTCTCTAAAAAATAAAAAAATAAGTCCATGGAAAAAATATCCTCTGGTAAGGATTAACAACAACAACAACAACACTATAAGCTCTGATTGTGTCGTTTGGAGCTTGCAACATTTTTTATCTTTTAGAGTTTTTCACCTCCTTTCTTCTCCAGGAAGAAAAGTGGTGGTTGGCAAACCGAATAGAGCAAACATGTTAAAAATATACCTGCCCTGGCCTGGTAGCTCAGTTGGTTAGAGCATTGTCCCGATACACCAAGGCTGCAGGTTTAATCCCCTGTCAGGGAACTTACAAGAATCAACCAACAAATGCATAAATAAGTGAAACAACAAATTGATGTCTCTCTCTCTCTCGCTCTCTCCAATCAATAAATAAGTTTTAAGAAGGAAATAAACCTAATACCATTCTTCATTGAGATCCAAGTACAGTCTGTGTTTACAATAACTTCTTGGAATTCTGAAAACATACTTTTCTTTTTTTTCCCTTTTCCATCTTTTTAAAAGAGAAAAGAGTCCAAGTTTTCTTCCTTGTAAACAAGGGAACAATTGTTCTTTTTAACTGGCACTCCTGGCTATTTTCCATTATTAATCAAAGGTTTGTAGTTATTACATAACTTTTGCTGCTACTGAAGTCGTAGAGTATTCTGAAACCTGTCTAGAAAACCAGTGTATGTTTATAATTTTTCTAACATTAAAGGTAATTAAGTTTTTTTGAATATTTAGAAAATACATTATTGTATAAGGCAAATAAAAATAACTTGTAAAAATTTTTTTACATATGTTTATTGATTGAACATCAATGATGAGAGAGAATCATTGATTGGCTGCCTCCTGCACAACCCCTACTGGGGATCAAGCCAGCAATCTGGGCATGTGCCCTTGGCCGAAATCAAACCTGGGACCCTTCAGTCCACAGGCTCTATCCACTGAGCAAAACCAGCTAGGGCTGTAAAATTTTTTAAAACACTTTTAGTCTATCTTATTTAAGTTGGAGTTCAAGTTTACATTTTGAGCCTTTAGTTTTTAAAGTATACATATTTTTATATGTAACATTAAGATTTATTGATAGGCTATAATAGTGTATAACCTTGTATAATGACCATTTTAAATCTCTAAAAACAATTCAGTGTTTTCAGATATACTAACTAACATGTACATAATGATTTTGATGTTGCTTTATTTAGATTTCACTTTCTCTTGCACCCAGTTATTAATTATTGCCAGGAGTACCAGTCTAGATAAGTACCTATCAACTGGAAACTTGGTTTAATTAAACCTGTTTAATATCTGTCTTGACATGTGCAGGCTCATGACTGGCATGAAAATAGTTTAGATGTATAGCCTAAACAGTGTCATCAACTTTAATGTTCAAATTTAGCCTTACAGATTGAAGTTAATGTTAAGTATCTATTATTTTCAGTGGCATTTAGATAGATGTCATTCATATTTAACATCGTTGCTTTACTTTCGGAGAAAGAAAACGATAATAGTTGCTACTATTTCTATCTGCTTCCCTAATAATATTAAAAAAATGGCTAACACTTGATTACCAGCCATGCCTCAGGAACTGTGTTAAGCACTTTGTATGGATCATCTTTTTAAATGTTTACTTTAAAAGCCCATGAAATAGATTATCTCCATTTTACAAATGCAAAAATCCGGTCTTAGTGGAGTTAGGTTAACTGTCCAAGGTTATTCAGCAAATACATTGTGGGGCCAGAATTTGAATGCTAGAGCTCCTATTACTCACCACTATCCTATCCTGCTTTGAACAGAAGTTGCACTTTTTTCCACAGAAGGTTACCATGAAAATCTAATCAAAATATGCCAAAGAGAATTGCAAATTTTTTTAAAAATATATTTTATTGATTTTTTTACAGAGAGGAAGGGAGAGGGATAGAGAGTTAGAAACGTCGATGAGAGAGAAACATCGATCAGCTGCCTCTTGCACACTCCCGCAACCAAGGACAATGCCCTTGACCGGAATCGAACCTGAGACCCTTGAGTCCGCAGGCTGACACTCTATCCACTGAGCCAAACCAGTCAGGGCTGAGAATTGCAAATTTTAGCAAACTGTTAAGAGTACAGTAATAAACTATATGAGTATAACACATGGAGCAACTTATATTGTGATTAATTTTTCTTTTAAGATAAAACGGAACAAGGCAAGAAACTAACTTGGTAGGATATTTTAATGCAAAATCCTTGCTTTTCAGTATAAACTGGATTATTTTATTAAATCATTCTTATATTGGTCTTGGGAGGACAGAACACTGTGGTACTGATAGTGGTTTAAAGTGTTTTCTCCATTATTTCCTGAGTCTCTGTCCATTTTTTATCAGTGAAGACATATGGCTCTCCTGTTGATTAAATTCTAAGCCCTCGCCGAAACCGGTTTGGCTCAGTGGATAGAGCGTCGGCCTGCGGACTGAGGGGTCCCAGGTTCGATTCCGGTCGGGGGCGTGTGCCTGGGTTGCGGGCATGTCCCCGGTGGGAGATGTGCGGGAGGCAGCTGGTCGATGTTTCTCTCTCATCGATGTTTCTAACTCTCTATCTCTCTCCCTTCCTCTCTGTAAAAAATCAATAAAATATAAAAAAAAAAAAATTCTAAGCCCTTTTTTTTGTTGTTTGTATTCCTTCTTCCCAGGTCTAAGTTATTATAAAACAGCTGAAAACTTTGGTTACCCTGGACTTTCTAGTTCTTACATTTAACTGTCTTTGAATCTGTGGAAGAAATCAGATTTCATGGTTTTATTTTATTTTTTATTGAATTTATTGGGGTGACATTAGTTAATAAGATTATATAGGTTTCAGGTGTACATTTCTATAATGTGTCATCTGTATACTTAGTGTGTTATCTGTTCACCACCCCAAGTCAAGTCTTCCATCAGGAAGGGTGCCTAGCCTATTTTCGGATATCCAGCACTTCTTATATCATCTTATATTTGTTAAGGGTAGGTGCATCAAACAGTAAGACTTTTTACCAGACCATAAACTATCCTTGGTTTCAGAGTAGATGCAAGTTTGAATATTAAGTCTGTGCTTTACTGACTCGGTCACCCTGGGCAAATTACTTATTTAAACTGAGCCCTAGTTTCCCCATCTATAAAGTGGCATAACAGAGATAATGATATACTATATAAATACTTAGTAGAGTGCGTGACATATAGTAGGTACTCAATGAACATTTCTTCCTCCTCACTCCCCTCAAGGTTTGTAATAGAAAATAAATTAAGGATAAATTAAAAGTCTTCTAGTAAGTCCAAATAGATCATAGTAAAGGAGATAAGATGTAAAAACTTGCCCTAACTGGTTTGGCTCAGTGGATAGACCGTCAGCCTGCGGACTGAAGGGTCCCAGGTTTGATTCTGGTCAAGGGTATGTACCTTGGTTGCAGGCACATCCCTAGTTGGGGTGTGCAGTAGGCAGCTGATCGATGTTTCTCTCTCATTGATGTCTCTAACTCTCTATCCCTCTCCCTTCCTCTCTGTAAAAAAAAAAATCAATAAAATATATTTTAGAAAAAAAGGTGTAAAAACGCTGAAAAAAATTTGTTTTTCTCTCAAAGGCACATGGTTAGCATAGTGTGTTACATTTCTCAAGCATTGGTAAAATAACTCAGATATTTAATCTATTAGTTTATATCTAAGGAAAAAAAGTGAGTTTATTAGGATCTTTGTGTCAAGTGATGTTTCATTTCCCCTCTCCACTCCCTCCCCTAATTCTCTTTACTTCAGCATTCTGGATAGCCCTTTCCTGACTCCATGAGAAAAACTACTGGAGATAATAATAAATATGAGTAAAGCTATATAGCTAATTCTGGGTCATAACCTCCCCGACACTTCTGAGGAGTTTAGTAAAGGCTAATAAGAGCCTGTGGAGTATTCTTTGTTTCCTTTTGCCCTTCCCCTTACAATTCTGCTTTATCTCTTACTCCCATCTATAATAATAAAAGCATAATATGCTAATTAGACCAGACAGCCCAACGATCTTCTGGACGACCTTCCAGAGGAAGCCGGGGCTGCTAAGGCCAAGCCCCTTGCACAGATTTCGTGCATCAGGCCTCTAGTTTACTACAATCATGAGTGCAACATCCTCAAGAATCCAAAGTAAAAAAGTCTTAGGAAGCCTGTGTCCTAATGTCAGCCTGCCAGACATGTGAGAACTTTACAGTCTGTTTCTTGTCTTGTGTGTCATCTGCTCAGGGAAGGAAAAAAGTACTAGGAAGCACATTTGAGTTCACTGAAAGGGTGTGTTCTTCCAGATATCCCTGTTGTCGTGCCAGTAGTGACTGTTCACATCCACCTCTCAGCTACATATGCTTATATTTAAACTAGAGGCCCGGTGCATGAAATTTGTGCACGGGGGAGGAGGTCCCCTCAGCTCAACCTGCATCCTCTCCAATCCGGGACTTCTCAGGGGATGTCTGACTGCCGCTTTAGGCCCGATTGGGCCTAAACTGGCAGTCGGACATCCCTCTCACAATCTGGGACCACTGGCTCCTAACTGCTCACCTGCCTGCCTGCCTGATCGCCCCTACTGCCCCCCCTGCAGGCCTGGTCACCCCCAGCTGCCCCCCTGCCAGCCTGGTCGCTCCTCACTGCCCTCCTCTGCTGGCCTGGCCGCCCTTAACTGCACCCCCGTGCTGCCTGGTTGCCCCTCTGCCCCCCTCTGCCAGCCTGGTTGCCCCCAACTGCTCCCCCTCCCCCCGTCAGCCTGGTCGCCCCTCACTGTCCCCCTCTGTTGGCCTGGTCGCCCCATGCAGCCTGCTGCTCAGTCGTTTGATTGTCCCTCACTAACGCCCCTGCTGGCCTGGTCACCCCACATAGCCTGCTGCTCAGTCGTTTGGTCGTCCCTCACTAACGCCCCATGCAGCCTGGTCGCCCCATGCAGCCTGGTGTTCATTCGTTTGGCCGTCCCTCACTAACGCCCCTGGTGGCCTTGTTGCCCCACTCAGCCTATTCGGTTGACCGTTCGGTTGCAATGGCCCCTGGCTCTTTAGATATATAGATACTAGAGACCCAATGCATGAAATTCGTGCAAGGGGCTCAGCCCTTGCAGCCCCGGCTTCATCCTGAAGGTTGTTCTGCTGTTTGGTCTAATTAGCATATTAGCTCTATTTTATAGGAGGATATTTAGAAAGCAGGACTCTTGGAATCTTCAAGTTTGGCAGAGGTCAGTTTTGCATTCAAGCCTCTTTATGAACCTACATGCTGTTTTGCTCTTTTTAAATAGGAAAATAGCAAGTATTGACTTGTAATTGGCAAGTATCACCTCTAAGAATAGAATTACAAAGTCATACAATTTGAGAGATCTGGACTTTCTCACTCCCAAAAGGACTTTATACTCATAGGATACTGTATCAGAAAACCTGGCTAAAGTGTCATTTCCAGGCACTAATTGATTAGTGTGTATTACTCGTCTTATCACTTTCTGCTTTGTTGGGCTTTGAGAGGGATAGATAATTTTAGAGCAGACTGCCTGGGAAGGGCAGGCTTTGAAAGGTATCTTGTTGGGGCTCTAGGAAGTGATGGAGAAGGCAGAAGCTACCTGGACAGGAGATGGGGATATTACAGAAAGGAAAGGTTACAAAAACTGAGATAAGAGGGTACAAAAGCAACTTTTTTTCTTTTCATAATTATAACTACAAAAGTTTAACAAGGAGAAAGTATAGCATTAGCCTGTTTGTGATAAAGCCAAAAGCTCATAAACAATTATCAAAGTACTAAAGCATGTGGTTCCATTTATGATTATATCTAATGAACAATCAGTTCATAATTCAAGAAAGCCCTCTTATGTTATTTAAACGTAAGATGGGAAACCATAAAAATCTTAGAAGAATCCATAGGCAGCAAAATATCAGACATATGTCATAGCAATATCTTTACCAATACAGCTCCTAGGACAATGGAAACTAAGGAGAAAATAAACAAATTGGACTACATCAAAATAAAAAGCCTCTGCACAGCAAAAGAAACCATCAACAAAACAAGGGGACTCTTTCCCCCTCCCCACGTGGGAGTCTGTACTTGTTCTTCAATAAATCTCCACCTTTGCTATATACACAAAACAACAAGAAAGTCTACTGCATGGTAGAACGTATTTGCCAATGTTATCTCCTATAAGGGTCTAATCTCCAAAATTTATAGGGAACTCATACATACTAACAAAAGGAAGATAAACAATCCAATCAAAAAATTGGGCGAAGAACCTAAAAAGACACTTTTCGAAAGTGGACATACAGAAGGCCAAGAGACATATGAAAACATGCTCAAAGTCACTAATCATCCGAGAGATACAAATCAAAACAACACTGAGGTACCATCTCATACCTGTCAGAATGGCTATCAACAAATCAACAAACAACTAGTGCTGGTGAGGATGTGGAGAAAAAGGAACCCTTGTGCACTGCTGGTGGGAATGCAGACTAGTGCAGCCAATGTGGAAAACAGTATGGAGTTTCCTCAAAAATTTTAAAATGGAACTCCCATTTGATCTAGTAATCCCACTTCTAGGAATATATCCTAAGAAATCAGAAACACCAATCAGAAAGGATATATGCATCTCTATGTTCATAGCAGCACAATTTGCAATAGCTAAGATTTGGAAATAGCCTAAGTGCCCATCAGCAGATGAATGGATTAAAAAACTGGTACATCTACATAATGGAATACTATGCTGCTGTAAAAAAGAAAGAACTCTTACCATTCGCAACAGCATGGATGGACATAGAGAGCATTATGCTAAGCGAAATAAGCCAGTCGGAGAAAGATAGATATCACATGATATATATCATTTGTGGAATATAATGTGTAACATAAACTGATGAACAAAAATAGTTGCAGAGACGAGAAGCATCGAACAGACTGTCCAACTTCAGAGGGAATGCAGGGGAGTAGGATGGGGACCGTGGTTGGGGGGCAGGTAAGAGATCAACGAAAGGACTTGTATGCATGCATATAAGCATAACCAATGGACACAGACACTAAGGGGGTGAGGGCATGTGCTGGGGGATGGAGGTGGCAGGGAGAGGTCAATGGGGGGAAAAGGAGACATATGTAATACTATATGTAATACTTTAAACAATAAAGAGTTTTTTTAAAAAGTCCTCTATGTCTTAGAATATGAAACTTTTGCCAGAACTGCAGTCATGCTATGGCAAGCAAGGTATAAAATTAAATTTTCATCTTTTTGCAATAATAATTAATGATAACATTATTTTTCATGAGGATTAACAGCTTTAAGCAAGGCTCAAAATCTTAATTATCCTGGCTGGTGTTGCTCAGTAGTTGAGCATCCACCTGTGAACCAGGAGGTCATGGTTCAATGCCTGGTCATGGTACATGCCCGGGTTACAGGCTCAATCCCCAGTAGGGGGGAATCCAGGAGGCAGCTGATCGATGATTCTCTCTCATCATCCATGTTTCTATATCTCTCTCCCTCTCCTTTCCTCTCTGAAATCAATAAACATATTTTAAAAAGAAAATAATTTTTAAAAATCTGAATTAGACCTTAAAAACACCGAAGAGCTATGACAGAATTTTAAACATTCCTATGCTGGGAATGTAGTAATCTCACTTTTTGTTTTACCAAAGACTATTCTACTTAAAATGTTGGTTAGCTATGAATGGGACTAAAAAGATTTGTATGTGACCAGCAGGCCATTCCAGACCATATACATGTAATGGCAGTTTTTGGTTTGTTGTTGTAGTGGTTATTTGCAGGCTTTGTGATACTATTACTTGTTGTAGCTTTGTTTCTAAAATCCATTAAAATACTTTGAGAATACACCTTGTTTTTCTACTTATTTGTTCATTCAGCACACATTTACAACTGTCAGATCCTGTTAGGTATTAGAGATACAAAGATATAACACAAGAGTTCAGTCTAGGACATTACCTAGGTTCCCTGTTTATCAGTGCATGCACTCCATGGCAGGATTTCTCAACCTCAGCATTTTGATATTTTGGGCCAGATAATTCTTTGTTGTGGAGCATTATAGGATATTTACTGGTAGCAACATCCCTGGCCTCTCAACTAGATGCCAGTAACACTACCCCCAACCAAGCTTGTGACAATCAAAAAACCTGATTCTAGCCTTGGCTAGTGTGGCTCAGTTGATTGGGCATCTTCCTGTGCACTGAAAGGTTGCCAGTTCAATTCCCAGTCAGGGTGTATGCCCTGGTTATGAGCTTGATCTCCTTTAGTGGGTATGCGGGAGGCAGCTGATCAATGTTTCTCTCTCTCTCCCTCTCTCTCTAAAAATCAATTGAAAAATCTTTAAACAAAACAAAACACACCCAAAAAACTGTCTGTAGACATTGCCAGATGTCCCCGGGGGCAAATCCAGAATGTGAGCCAGATTTATCTGTGTCATTGAAAGCGTTTTCGTAAAATTAGTTTTCAAAAATACAAAGCTAGCAAATGAAAAGTAAACAGCCTAGCCCTGGCCAGTGTTTCTCAGTGGTTGGAACATCAGCCTGTGCTCCGAAGGGTCGTGAGTTCGATTCCTGTCCTGGCACTTACTCAGATTGCATCAGCACGTACAGTATGGGAGGCAACTGATGGATGTTTCTCTCTCCCTCTGCCTTCCTCTCCTTAAATAAAAAAGTAAGAAAGAAAACAGCCTAGATCTGTCACACGTTGCTTATTATCCCACTAGTGGCCTGGTGCACAGAATTCGTGCATATTAAAAGGAAATTAGAGGAAATATTTTAATATTGCTATTTGCCCTTTCTCTATAATAGAAGTGTCAGAGATGAAAGAAAATTAGTAAAATGTATATGAAAATCTTCCTCCTGTCAGAATTTGGGACGCACCATGGGACCCAGAGTCAAGTCCCCGCCCATCCACATGTGCCTCAAAATTGCACGAGACCTAGACCTGGCCGCCCCCCCACCCCCATTGGGCTAGATCCAGATCTGGCCGGTCCCACCCTTGTCAAGCCCTGCTGGGCAGGGGGGTACAGCCTCAGGTCCCCTGGCCCAGTGCCGGGGCAGGGGCGCAGCCTGAGGTCCCCCAGCCTGGGCCGGGGTGGGGGGCATGCCTTGAGGTCCCCCGTCAAGCTCTGCCAGGTGGGGGAAAAAACGGCCTGAGATCCCCTGTCAAGCCCCGTTGTTTGGGGTGTGTGGCCTGAGGTCCCCTGTCGATCCCTGCTGGGCAGGGGTTATGGCCTGAGGTCCCCTGGCCTGGGGCAAGGGGAGCAGCCTGAGGTCCCCCGGCCCAGCACTGGGGCAAGGGGTCACACCTTGAGGTCCCCCGTCAAGCCCTGCCGGGCGGGGGGCACGGCCTGAGGTCCCCCATTCTGCCTCCAGAGCTGGGGGAGCAGCCTGAGGTTCCCTGGCCCAGCACCGGGGATGGAGGCGCACCTTGAGGTCCCGCATCAAGCCCCACCGGGTGGGGGTCGCAGCCTCAGGTCCCCTGGCCATGTGCCGGGGTGGGGGTCATGGCCTGAGGTTCCCCATCAAGCCCCGCTGGACAGGGGGCATGGCCTGAGGTCCTCTGGCCTGGTGCCGGGGTGGAGGGCGCAGCCTGAGGTCCCCCATCAAGCCCCGCCAGGTGGGGGGCGTGGCTTGAGGTTCCCTGGCCTGGTGTCGGGGTAAGGGGAGCAGCCTGAGGTCCCCTGGCCCAGCACTGCGACAGCGGTCGTACCTTGAGGTCCCCTGTCAAACCCTGCCAGGCGGGGGACATGGCCTCAGGTCCCCCATCAAGCCCTGTTGGGCAGGGGGCATGGCCTGAGGTCCCCCCGGCCTGGCGCCAGGGTCGGGGAGGTGCGGTCTGAGGTGCGGCCTCAGGTCCCTGCTGATTGCTTGTTAAGGCTCGTTACAGCAACTCAGCCTCTGCTGTGGGCTATGCCATCTTTGTGGAGGAGTGATGGTCAATTTGCATATTCCCTCTTTATTATATAGGATAGGGCTCCACATACATAACAGTAGTACTCAATAACAACTAATTATGTTTTTAGTTTGAATGTCTATGAGACCTCTTTATGAGTTACTGTGTATAAGAGAATAATTGTTCTGCTACTTAATGACTTCACTAAAACAGCAAACAATATAGTAATTGGAAAGTGTGGGTCTACTGTTAATAAAAACCTTAGTTCTTTTCTGGGCTCTTATATCAAGACTGGAGGTCCAGTGCATGAAATTTGTGCACCGATCAGCTGCTGGCCTGGGCACCTTCCTTCTCCCCCTCTCCCCCACCTAGCACATGCCGCCGCCACCGCTGACCGCCCTGCCCCCTGGTCGAACTCCTGGTCAAGGGGACAGTTTGCATATTAGGCTTTTATTATATAGGATTACCCTCTTCTTTTTAAGAATGAAAATATTTTATTTTCTCTAATGAGTAGCCTGGACAAATAGCATATTTAGAATGTGTTCTTCAGGCACATGACTTTGAATTTTGTTATATTACTGATGGAACACTGCCTAACCTAGCCTTCTTCACCTTATTGCTTTTTCATATTCAAACATTGTATAATGAACATTGTATAACCACAAATTTATTTTAAGTCTTTAAAGCTTGTGTTCTAGTAATACCTTCCTTCTCAAAGTAGAGGGACCACTTTCCTATTAGAAACAGCACTTCACTAGTTTTAGGTTCACCTCTGGTACTAACTAGCATTTAAGCATCCATTAATCCTCTCTGTTTTAGTTTCTTCACCTGTGAGATAGACAGGCCCTTTTATCCTTTTTTCAAGGTAAATATCTTAAACTCCAAAGTCCACATTCTGGTCAAACAAATTTGTTTTTTGTATTCTTATTCTTACAGAGTATCTACATTTCAGTTTCTGTGCCTATCAGAAGGTTTAATTCATCATGGATAATCTGTCATCAGAAGAAATTCAGTTGAGGGCTCACCAGGTTACTGATGAGGTAAATGTTTTACTTGGAATAAGCACAATAGAACCTTGTTTCTCGGACTTCTCCCATCTCAAACAGTTCACTTCTTAACCTTATAATCCTTTTCTGCTGATACCTCTACGATAAGTCCTGTATCTCTCAGGCGACAAACAAAGGAGAGAATGCGCAAATATGAGTCAATTTACCGCTGTTAAAATCTTAAGATATTGTGCCGTGAATATTTTTGTGTTGTTTTTTTTTTTGTTTTGCTTTTGTTGCTGCTTATAATTATTGTAAAATTTTCATTTTTTACTGTACATTTACTTTCCTTTTTGTTAAATTTTCATTTACATTTCATGTCCTTTTTGTTTTTAAAGTGTTTATAGATTAAATAGTACAGTAGACATGTACTGTATATGAGAAAGGTTAAAACAGGGAATCACTGGGGGTCTGGAACAGATTAATTCAATTTACATTATTTCTAATGGGAAAAAATGATTCAGTTTTTGAACAGCTTCCGGAACAAATTAAGTTCAAAAACCGAGGTTCCCCTATAATTAATTTTCTTGTAGTGTTCACAGTGGAGGGATGAGAGGACTTCTTTAGAAGACCATTTTGGCCTCTTCCAAGTCCCTTTATATCAAAGAATGCATTTGCCCTACAGTGCCATTACTAGCTCCTTATTTTTTCATTTTACCAAAAAACTAAATACAGTAAATGAAAACAGTTTATATGATTATTTTTTAGGTAATTATTACCTAACAGTTACTTACATCAAATATACTGTAGACTTGAGGAATTCTGGACGGTTAATTTTAACAGAACTTTCTGATATCTGTGTAATATACTTAGGTTCCTGCTTACATTAAACTTTTATAAATCCTTGCCCTAACTGGTTTGGCTCAGTGGATGGAGCATCGACCTGCGGACTGAAGGGTCCCAGGTTCGATTCCGGTCAAGGGCATGTACCTTGGTTGCAGGCATATCCCCAGTAGGAGGTGTACAGGAGGCAGCTGATCGATGTTTCTCTCTCATCGATGTTTCTAACTCTCTATCCCTCTCCCTTCCTCTCTGTAAAAAATCAGTAAAATATATTTTTAAAAAATTGTATAAATTCCATTAACTTCACCCTTCATATTTTTTCTTAATGAGTACCTGGTAGGAAGTTTTCAACTTTTTGTTTGGTTGTTTTAATGCAGGGGTGGGAAACCTTTTTTCTGCCAAGGGCCATTTGGATATTTATAATACCATTTGTGGGCCATACAAAATTATCAACTTAAAAATTATCCTGCTATATTTGGTCAAACATTTAATTAACTTACCCATAATGCCTTGGCAGGGCCAGACCAAATGATTTCACAGGTCTTATATGGCCTGAGGGCTGGACATTCCCCACCCCTGTTTTAAGGGAGGAATTGATGTGCTGGCAACATTTTTTCTTTATTTATTTTTAATTTATCTTTATTGTTGAAAATATTACAGATATCCCCTCCCCCCACCCCTTGACCTGCTCCCACCCCCTCCCTAGGCCTTTGCTTCACTATTTAGTCTGTCCATGGGTTATGCATATGCATATAATTTCTTTGTTTAATCCCTCTCCCCTCCCCCCCTTCCCTCTGAAATACACCAGTCTGTTGCATGGTTCAATGTCTCTGGATCTATTTTGTTCATCAATTTATTTTATTCATTAGATTCCACATGTAAGTGAGATCATGTGATATTTGTCTTTCTGTGATTGGCTTTTTTCACTTAGCATAATACTCTCCAGGTTCCTCCATGCCATCTCAAAGGATAAGAGATCCTTTTTTACAGCTGCATAGTATTCTATTGTGTGTGGGGGTAATCTTTAAAAATAGAGTAGCATCATGAATATGGCCTGTGATCAGATTTTTCCTTTTTTGTACATGTTTGAGAATAATACAATTCTTATTTTTTTCCTAGTCTCTGGAAAGTACAAGGAGAATCCTGGGTTTAGCCATTGAGGTAAGAAAGTGTTTACTTATTAAGTTAAATACAGATACTATGTAGGAGGGATCCTAATATCACAAGCTGGAATTGGTATTAAGAGTTAAGGGCGTTGTATCAATAAGCTTCATTATTTGACACCAGCAGTTGATGAAATCATTGTCAAACCATGCACTAACGAGACTTTTCCCCCCATTGACAGTATTGGAATATGACAGGGAAGATCAGTGTACCATGAGTTTGTGATTTAATTATTTGAGGGGAGAGGGGTAGTATGTTAAAGTATGTTGGTTTGGAGATATTAATTTTCTCTGGTTATACTCCTCTAAGAACTTAAGTTTCTAAATGATTCTCTCCTGTTATTTGTCAGGCCTTACAGTTTTTGTGTGTTATTTTTGCTAAGTTTTGTTGTGCTATCAGCTATTTTTCCTTCTTTTAGTCTCAGGATGCGGGAATCAAGACCATCACTATGCTGGATGAACAAGGGGGTGAGTTGAAGTTATTGACAGAAACTTTTGATTTGACTTATGATGTCAGAAAGCCCTTTCAAATCAGCCATATATAAAATTAAGTCTTTGGGAGTGCTTTCCTTTTGTAAGATAAGAATGTTTACTTCTTTCTTCTGATTTGAATTATATTATGTTTATTACTAGCTAGAGGCCCGGTTCATGGAATTGGTGCATGGGGTGGGGGGGGTCCCTCAGCCTGGCCTGCACCTTCTCGCAATCCAGGACTCCTCAGACATCCCTCTCGCAATCTGGGACTGCTGGCTCCTCACCTGCCTGCTTGTCTGATCACCCCTAACCACTCTGCCTGCCTACCTCATTGCCCCTAACCACTAGCCTGCCTGCCTCAGCACCCCTAACCACTTGCATGCCTGCCTGATTGCCTTTAACCGCTCTGCCTGATCGACCCTAACTGCTCACCTGCCTGCCTGATCGCCCCTAACCGCTCTGCTTGCCTGATTGCTCCTAACTGCTTGCCTACTTGCCTGATCACCCCTAACCGCTCTTTCTGATCACCCCTAACCACTCTGCCTGCCTGCCTGATCACCCCTAACCACTCTGCCTGCCTGCCTGATCCGCCCCTAACCACTTGCCTGCCTGCCTGATCGTCCCTAACTGCTCACCTGCCTGCCTGATCGCCCCTAACTGCTCTGCTTGCCTGATCGCTCCTAACTGCTTGCCTACTTGCCTGATCACCCCTAACCGCTCTTTCTGATCACCCCTAACCACTCTGCCTGCCTGCCTGATCGCCCCTAACCACTTGCCTGCCTGCCTGATCGTCCCTAACTGCTCACCTGCCTGCCTGATTGCCCCTAACCGCCTCAGCCTCTGCCCCTGCCGCAGCAGCTTCGTCCGGAAGGACGTCCAGAATGATGTCCGGAAGGTCGTTTGGCTATCTGGTCTAATCAGCATAATACTCTTTTATTATTATAGATTGGAGGTAGGGACAACAATGTCGAGTTGTATACCAGTCATTTGTTTGGTAGTAGGACTTATCCTGTGCATTATATACATTAGACATTGTGATATTTTTGCATTTTCAGAAATCAAGTTCTTTTTTTTTTTTTTAAATATATTTTATTGATTTTTTTACAGAGAGGAAGAGAGAGAGATAGAGAGTTAGAAACATCGATGAGAGAGAAACATCGATCAGCTGCCTCCTGCACATCTCCCACTGGGGATGTGCCCGCAACCCAGGCATATGCCCTTGGCTGGAATCGAACCCGGGACCTTTCAGTCCGCAGGCCGACGCTCTATTCACTGAGCCAAACCAGTTTCAGCAGAAATCAAGTTCTTAAATAGGTCTAGATTCTGGTGAGCTTGGAAACATTCCATTTGAATTGGCCTTGAATCATCTGGTCTAGTTTTACTAGTCTTATGACAGCCCACAGGTGTTGAACCTATTCAATGAGAGAAATGCTGGAGATCTGGTCTGGCCACAGTACACTTAATTTGGTTGCAGGGGTGATCTCTAAATAAATCCTCACATGCTCTTATTATACAGATTTCTTTAAATATATTTTATTGATTTTTTACAGAGAGGAAAGGAGAGAGATAGAGTCAGAAACATCGATGAGAGAGAAACATCGACCAGCTGCCTCCTGCACATCCCCCACCGGGGATGTGCCCGCAACCCAGGTACATGCCCTTGACCGGAATCGAACCTGGGACCTTTCAGTCCGCAGGCCGACGCTCTATCCACTGAGCCAAACCGGTTTCGGCTATACAGATTTCTTTAGAACAGATCTATCCCTAGTAAGAGTCCAGGTGCCTCAGGATTAGTATGTGAAAGATTGCTTTAATGTTGGACAGTATGTAAAACCTTCTGGCACTAATACAGTCACTATGGTGTGTTATTGTTGGATTAAAGGTTGAAGTTTGCTGTTTTATAATAATAGTTAGCATTATGAATGTAACTTCCACAATTTATTCTTAGAACAACTAAACCGCATAGAAGAAGGCATGGATCAAATAAATAAAGACATGAAAGAGGCAGAGAAGACTTTAACAGAACTCAACAAGTGCTGTGGTCTTTGTGTCTGCCCATGTAATAGGTGAGTTGATAAACCAGGATCTTTTAAAAATAATTTAAAGTAAGAGCATCCTCACCCTCTCCCCTCCCCGCACCCGTCCCCCAATCCCCAAAGAAGGTAATGAAGTGTGACTGGGCCTAAATAAGGAAATTTGTTAGATAAACTTAAGCTATTTCTCCCTCAGGCAGATCAAGCTTTTCATGTTAAATGGGCAGATTCACTGAAAACCATGGCTTAAATTTGATCAATTCTTGGATCAAGTTCCAATTTCTTTTTTAGTAATACACAAAAAGATTGGGAGATACACATCTGGATAATACAAAGTGGATGGAATTAGTGTTTTTTCCTTTCAAACAAGGAGGATTAACAAAATATATATTCTGTGGTAGTTGCATGAGGATGGCCAGGGGAGTAAAGGACTTGGGTCCTGTCTTCAAAAGACTTAACCCTATGGTTGGATGTATGAGGAAGAATAGCAAAGCGTAAAAAATATATAAATCTAGTGCTAGATGATGTGTTATCAACTAAGGCAAAGGGTACAGAATATATAAAGGTTGATTTATAGAGCATCTTATAGGAAAGACTAGAGGCCCAGTGCACGAAATCGTGCATGGGGGCGTCCCTCAGCCCAGCCTGCACCCTCTCGCAATCTAGGACCCCTCAGGGGGTGCCCAACTGCTCATTCTGTGGGATCAGGCCTGAACGGGCAGTCGGACATTCCTCTCACAATCTGGGACCACTGGGTTCTAACCGCTCGCCTGCCTGATTGTCCCTAACTACATTGCATGCCTGCCTCATCACCCCTAACCGCCTCTGCCTGCCTGCCTCATCGCTCCTAACTGCTTGCCTGCCTGCCTAATTTCCCCTAACCACTCTGCCTGCCTGCCTGATTGCCTCTAACCACTTGCCTGCCTGCCTGATGGCCCCTAACTGCTTGCCTGCCTGCCTCATCGCCCCTAATGACTCTGCCTGCCTGCCTCAGCACCCCTAACTGCTCGCCTGCCTGCCTCATTGCCCCTAACCGCCTCTGCCTGCCTGCCTCATTGCCCCTGACCACTCGCCTGCCTGCCTCATTGCCCCTAACTGCCTCTGCCTGCCTACCTCATCGCCTCTAACCACTTGCCTGCCTGCCTGCCTGATCGGCCCTAACCACTTGCCTTCCTGCCTGATGGCTCCTAACCACTCTGCTGCCTGCCTGATCACCCCTAACTGCCTCTGCCTCAGCCTCTGCCACCACAGCTTCGTTGGGAAGGACGTCTGGAAGGTCATTTGGCTGTCTGGTCTAATTAGCATATTATGCTTTTATTATTATAGACTAGAGGCCTGTTGCACAAAAAGATTCGTGTATTAGGCTTTCCCTTCCCCTGGCTGCCGGCACCAGTTTTCCTCCAGCACCTGGGACCCAGGCCTTCGCTCCAGCCGGAGCCGCTTTCAAGCCTTCGCTGCCCTGCCTGGCCGCCCCGGGCCGGGTTGCACACGGGACGCCCGCCGCCCTGGGTCGCAGATAGCAGGCCCGGAAGGCAGCAGGGCAGGCGGGATGGTGCTGTCCCACCCTGCCTGCAGTATGCAAATTAGCCACCATATTTGTTGGTGGTTAATTTGCATATAATGCTGATTAGCCGATGAGAGGCGTAGCGGAGGTACGGTCAATTACCATGTTTGTCTATTATTAGATATGATTATTATAGATAGGACTTGAATTAGGCTCTGAGTGATTAGAAGGATCTGGATGGACATGGAAGAACTGGGAAGGCATTTTTTGTGGGAGATTTAATGTAAACAAACATTACAGACAAGCTTGATTTAACTGAGCTGCATGATTTATATAGATGAGAAGTGGAAAATAAGACATAAGTAGGCTGTAGAGTAACTTGAATGCCAGAGTAAGGAGTTGATGGTTTGGAGGGAATATATAACTACACACAAGACTAGGTCGAAACTTTTTGTAATCTAGGCCTGTGAGGTAAGACCTTATCATTGAGATTAGAGAAAAAAATGTAAGTCAGATTCTTTTAAAATCAGCTGATTGTATATCAAACACGAGGAAGGAAAACTCAAAACAGACTCCAAAGATCTGAGATTGCTAGTAAACTAGGAGATAAAAGTCTTTAAACTCTTTGTATATAGTGTATGAGATTATGCTTGACAGGAAGGAATTCTTTCTTCTTGGCGACTGCATTTGAATATTTAAATTCTTTACTTATTCTAGGGTAAATCAAACTCCATGGTGTTGACAAATATTATATTATTCAGATCACACTGAGGTTTGGACTAAGTCAATTAATCATTATCTTACCTTCTGTTGGAGCTCATCTTTGTTTTAAGAATTAATTAACAAAACAACTTTGAACTTTATCCTTAGTTAAAGGGCAGTGTCTGGAGATTGAATGGCTATCATAACTGCTGAAGAGTATTCATCTTCTAAGAGCTTCATAAGCTTTCATACTTCCATCTAGTTGTCTCAGGGTGTGGTAAACCAAGAATGTGATACAAAGGTTTACAGACTCAGCATTTTTACTCCCCAAAGGAGTTAGTAATGGAGGAACTTTTGTTATACTGTCATAATTTCTGATAAGTGCTTTCACATGATAACCTTCTCTGTGCCATTGCTACTAGAGAAAATAGAGTTAAGTTGCTTTGATTAACTTCAGTGTTGTTTTAGGCACAAGAAGTTACTATTTGACAGTGCTCTATCTATGCTTGTCCATTGGCTTCCTATTCTAAAACAAGTCTGTTGATCTCTTTAGACCTTGGATAAGTCTCCAAAATTGCATATTTTATTAACTATGACTGTCATTCAGGGTTTAATAGATTACTATAAGCAAAAAAGTTAGAAATGCGCAAATTTTTTTTTATCCAAACGCTTAGCTATGTTTTGCAGACTTATCCTTTTCTCCTGTGTTCTGTGTACCCTCTTGGAAGAGTACAGAGGAGAAAAAAATAAATTAATTTTAGTTAGATTAGATATTAAGAGAATAGCAAGGAGGAAGAATTCCTCCCTAGAACCTACAGCAAAATCACTTCTCAGTCAGCAGTTGAACAGGTAGAGCAGTGAATCCTAAGATGGTCTAATACCATAGAAAGTGGGAAATGAAAATACAGAAGTATTAATTTTATGTCTCTTTGTGTATCCCAGCCAAGCATGGGCAAGATTTTCTTGGACACTTGTGAAAGAGAGGATAGAGTATGGTCCTGAAGCAGTCTTTCACCTCTAACCTCAGCAGAACTCTTTCTCAGAGGGTCAAGAGAAGGCACTTCTTAACAGATGGAATCAAGGGATTACTATAATAGAACAGTTGTTCCCTGAAGAGGAGAGAGTTAGAGATGTCTGATTGTAATTCCTTCCACCTACTTTTCTTTATGTCTGAGTCCTTGGCCTCTAAGGTATCTCTTGTCCTCAGTTATATCTGCTCTCATTTCTGTCAGTGTTTTGACCTTTCCAGTTTCATCTCCTGGTTTCCGTTTAGGTTTTTCATATAAACGGCCATACCATGAGCTTCTCAAAGGTCAATACAGGGTCTTAATTTTCTTCATAAAAGGCTATTACTAATTCTGGTATTAGTAATAACAACTCAGGTCCAGTCTCTTACCTATCATTCAGAAATCTAAAAGACTCTGAAAGCCAAAGGTTTGTTTTTTTTATTTGTCTTTTTCATAATGTGGTACCACAATTCATTAATTAGGCCACAAAATGTAACCTGAACTGAAGCTATTTATACTCTTTTTTTAAAAAAAAATTAAATCTTTATTGTTCAGATTATTACAGTTGTTCCTCTTTTTTCCCCCCCATAGCTCCCCTCCACCCGGTTCCCACCCCACCCTCTGCCCTTACCCCCCACCCACTGTCCTCATCCATAGGTGCACCATTTTTGTACAGTCTCTTCCCGCACCCCCCACATCCCTTTCCGTCCCGAGAATAGTCAGTCCACTCCCTTTCTATGCCCCTGATTCTATTATATTCACCAGTTTATTCTGTTCATCAGATTATTTATTCACTTGATTTTTAGAATCACTTGTTGATAGATGTGTATTTGTTGTTCATAATTTGTATCTTTATCTTTTTTTTCTTCTTCTTCTTAAAGGATACCTTTCAGCATTTCATATAATACTGGTTTGGTGGTGATAAACTCCTTTAGCTTTTTTTTATCTGTGAAGCTCTTTATCTGACCTTCAATTCTGAATGATAGCTTTGCTGGGTAAAGTAATCTTGGTTGTAGGTTCTTGGTATTTATCACTTTGAATATTTCTTGCCACTCCCTTCTGGCCTGCATAGTTTCTGTTGAGGAATCAGCTGACAGTCGTATGGATACTCTCTTGTAGGTAATTGACTGTTTTTCTCTTGCTGCTTTTAAGATTCTCTCTTTGTCTTTTGCTCTTGGTATTTTAATTATGATGTATCTTGGTGTGGTCCTCTTTGGATTCCTTTTGTTTGGGGTTCTCTGCGCTTCCTGGACTTGTAAGTCTATTTCTTTCACCAGGTAGGGGAAGTTTTCTGTCATTATTTCTTCAAATAGGTTTTCAATATCTTGCTCTCTCTCTTCTTCTGGCACCCCCATAATTCGGATGTTGGTACCCTTGAAGCTGTCTCAGAGGCTCCTTACACTATCTTCATATTTTTGGATTCTTTTTTCGTTTTGTTTTTCCGGTTGGGTGTTTTCTGCTTCTTCGTATTTCAAATCTTTGACTTGATTCTTGCGATCCTCTAGTCTGCTGTTGGAATTCTGTATAATATCCTTTATTTCAGTCAGTGTATGCTTAATTTCTAGTTGGTCCTTTTTCATATCCTCGAGGGTCTCACTAGATTTATCGAGGGTCTCACTAACTTTATCAGCGGTTTCTAGAAAATTCTTGAAAAACCTTATAACCGTGGTTTTGAACTCTATATCCAATAGTGTGCTTTCTTCCATTTCTGTCATTTGTGACCTGTTTCTTTGTCTCCACATTTTTTGTGCTTCCCTATGTTGATAGGGTGGCTTTGTGTGCTAGGTGTCCTCTAGGGTCCAGAGGCTCAGCCTCCCCAATTACCTGAGGTGGACACTCTTAGTGCACCCCTTTGTGGGCTTTGTGCACAGTCTTGTTGTAGTTAAGCCTTGATTGTTGTAAGTATCACTGGGAGGAATTGACCTCCAGGCCAATCGGCTGTGAGAATCCGCTGTGTCTGCAGTGGTAGAACTTCTGTGCTGGAGACACCCTTATGGGGCAAGACTTGCTTCAGTGGGGCTTTGGTGCTCACTGAGTCTGCCCCCTGAGTGTGTCCCTTATGGATCTGAGGAGTTGTAATCTGGATGGTCCCACTCTGACCACTGGGTACACTGGCTCTTGGATCTCTAAGGAGTTGCTAATTTAGCCTCTTCCTGATGCTACCCATCAGGAGCTATGGAGAGATCTTCAGATTCCTCTTCTTTTTTGGGGTTTGGAGGTGCCCAGATGAGGCCCAATTGTGAAGCAATGCAAGCTGCTGTGGGGCTTTGGGCCTTCTTTTGGATGTTCTGGGTCTCTCTGACCCAGCTGCAGTTTGTTAGGTAATTTTCAGATTGCAAAGGGCCAGGCCTTACATATGTAAATGCTTGGGTGGGGCGGGGTCTCAGGGGATCAACAGGGCAGAGCAAGCTGCTATGGCTGCTCCTCAGTACTACCCTAAGAGGCCCCGGGTCACAGTGTCCTGGGGTAATCGCTGCAGCCACCTCTGAGAGAAAGCCGCCCTCGAGTTCCACCCAATGCCAGACAGTCCAGTTTCTCCCCCTTTGAGTCTGGGTCCCCAGAGACTCGCCCGGAACTGGAGTTCAGAGCAGTCGGGAGCTTGAGACTCCCTCCCGATTGAAAAAGACAACTATGTCCTCAGTTGCCAGCCCTTTCCACGTGGGCCTCCGTACCCCTGCACTTTACTTCCACACCTCCTCTGAGTCTCAGTGTGCTTTTCTCTTTCCTTCTAGTTGTAGAAGTTCCACTCGGCCAGCCTTCCTGTTGTTCTGGATGATGTCTGTTTTGTCTTTTAGTTGTATTTTTGAAGTGGTTGTGTGAGGCAGCAATTTCCCGTGTTTACCTATGCCGCCATCTTGGTTTCTCCTATACTCTTTATTACACTTAATATGTCAGTTTGTCTCACTGCAGAAATATTGTTGTATTTGATCATGTGGTACTGCTCAAAATGTTTCACATCCAAGGGTTTGGATAAGAGCTGTGGACCTATAATGTTAATTTAGACTCTTACTATTCTGAACACTTTCAATTTAATCCTAACAGTAACTTTAATATGAGATAGACTTTCTTATTTTCACCATTTTACCTTTGGGGAAATGTAGGCACAAAGAGGCTACACTAGCAAGCAGAAGAGCTGAGATTCAAACCAGGTAGAGCCCTAGCTTTTAACTATATCCTACATTTCTTGACCTTGGCAACAAAAGAATGAACTTTTTTGTTGTAGCTGTTGTTAGATGTATTGCTATATAGAAAATGTCTTGAGTAGATTTGTTCTTTGAGACTTTTTGTTTAGTAGTATTCATTGAAACCAGGTCAGCAAATCATCTTTTTTTTTTTTTTTTTTTTTTTTAAATAAGACATGGAAATAGCTTTAATTAACAGAACCTTGTATTAGAAGGGAATTGTAACCTCAGCTAATTTTTTTTTAAAGAATTACTATATTTTAAAAATAAGACTACCAAGATTAAATTTTAAAATTGTGAATAAATGTCATGTTAGCTTGCTACTATTTGAATCCTACTAGTAAAAGCAAAATATTGCATATCCTTATTAAAAATTTTATATCTTTGTGAATAACTTTGAAGAGTTGTAATTCTAGTTAAGAAGAGTTTAAAAGGAGGCAGACTTAAAATGGGAAGTCTCAGATTAGTAAACTGCCTGGTGTACCAGTTTAACCATTCTCAGGCAAGGTATCCTTCTGTCTTTACTTGCCTCTCTCCAGTCTGTGCTTATAATATCAAACATAATAGCACATAGTTTGACGGCAAATTGGTATTTCTGGATCATTTCCTAGAGAAGTTCAAATTTGGTACTATACATTGTATACTATTCTAATCCTGTGTCATATTGAGGTATAAATATTCAGCTCTGATTGGTTAAAATAACATTGAATTATATTTTAGTTCACATTTGAGTTCACTTCCTTCATCCTGTTCACAGGAGGGATAGAAAGATGAGTAAGGCATATCTCTGGTTTTATTTATCATTACTCTATTATTGTGCCTCACATGGTACCTAATATATAGTAGGTGCTCAATAAATATTTGTTGATTGAATGTCCTTGAGAAACTTGTTGGCTGATGGTCAGGTTGGCATGTAAAATGATTTTTTAAAAATAAAATACCAACAAAAATTATAAGAGAAATAATTAAGAAAAATCTGTAATCACCAAGAAAAAAGTGAGGAAGTTTTACAACCTCTTCATTAGTATTTGCCTTCTCTTCATATTAATTTGCATAATTTTAGGAAAGAATATTATTACCCAGACTTTCTTAGGAAAGATGAAGTATGCGCTGATTAAATAGTTTTTTTTATTTTTTCTTTTTATCTAGATTCTCAGATGTTGGTTGTTTCTATGGAATCAGGCAGGAATTTAAATGCATTATGTTTTGAAAACTCTAAAGCTGCTTCTGTTCTGTTTGACTGGCATTCACTATATTCTGCATTTCATTCTCTCACCTAATCTTTTCCTTTCTACTCTGCTTACTAAAAATGAAGATTTAACATCAGAAGCCGGGCTCAGTAACTGATCAAAGGGAACATTAAGATGCAGTCTTATGGCGCAGTTGGGGCTGTTAACCTACTATCTAAAGGTGATGCTTCAAATGGCTTTTCTGTGCATGTGCATGGATTTTGTGAATGGTGGAGACTGTCCTAAATCTGTGCTGTGGTGTGTAATGTAAAGTGAATTTGTTCTTGATGGGTACTGTCTGCCAAAATATGGACTTGACAAAAAGGACCTTAATTTATAATACCACCCTTTGACTAATGGCTCTGATAACTAAGATTTTGCTAAATAACATTTAATATTATAAAAATAAAAATACCCCTGAAGCCCTTGCTGGTTTGGCTCAGTGGATAGAGCATCGGCCTGCATACTGAAGGGTTCTGGGTTCAGTTCTGGTCAAGGGCACATGCCCGGTGGTGGGCTTGATCACCAGTAGGGGGCATGCAGGAGGTAGCTGATCAATGATTCTCTCTCATCATTGATATTTCTAGCTCTCTGTCCCTCTCCCTTCCTCTCTAAAATAAATAAGAATATAATTTTAAAAAATACCCCTGATGTTTTCCTAAGGGGTTTTATTTATTTATTTATTTATTTATTTATTATTGTTTTTTTGGTTAATCTTCCCCCTGAGGATATTTTTTCCATTGATTTTCTAGAGAGAATGGAAGGAAAGAAGGGAGGGAGCGAGGGGGAGAGAGAGAGAGAGACATCGATGTGAGAGAGACACATCAATTAGTTGCCTACCACTATGGCCCAGGATCAAATTGCAGCCCAGGTATGTGCCCTTTATTGGGAATCGAACCCAAGACCCTTTGGTTGGTGGGCCGACGTTCCAACCACTGGGCACACCAGCCAGGGCCTAAGGGGTTTTAAATAGGTTGATCTTTTTAGAGAATTGCTGTCCTATTGCTGATCAAATGTAAGTGAATTCAGGCTAAATCTATCTCTTTCTATAGACTTTGATTTCAGCGTCCTATCTTTTATTAAGTTTTCCTACTCCTTTCTGGTTCCAGAATCAAGATTTTCTCTATTAAAGTGTTGCTTGTAATACTTTGGATTCCCCACCATTTAGGTCATTACCAAATTGAGGAATTAATTGCCCAATCCAGTCATCTTAAATGTCATTTGGAACAAGGTGGGATATGAATTTAAAATGTTACCAATATTTAGTATCTGCTTTTTTAAAATAAAGGTTCCCCCCTCTTTGTATACGTTACGATCTGTTCCATAATTCCTAATATGTCATGTGTTAGTTTTCTATAGTTTCATGTTAAATTAATATGGAGCTAACTAATCTTGGTTTTTATGAAAGTTAACCCTCTAGTCAGACTACTGTTTACTATAATGTTTCACTCCTTCATTTTGGATCTTTATGGGAATTATGAAGACTGTGGTTAAGTGTTAGAAAATTAAGTATTTGATTTTCACCCTGTTTTTTTCTTGGTCTCCTTTTTCTTCTTCCATGTAGTCTGATCATCCAAAACCACACACACACACACACACACACACACACACACGAGAGAGAGAGAAATACACATACACACTATAATTGGTATTTATTTTACCCCTTTTCTCCTTGATATAAAAGAAATTTGGCTAATATTTGGCTTGCTTTTTGCTAATCAGTTAGTACTAATGCTGACAACCAAAACTAGAAAAAGAAACTGTTAAAGTTATTTGTTCTTATCTTGATACTTGTTTTCTGCTTTTATAGAAGTTAAATTAATTAAGGGATATTTTAAATTTTTATTTCAAACCTGTCATTTTTCAACGAGATTTATTTGGGGGAAAAATGGTTAAAGGTTATTAGACTTCTTAAACTGATAGAGTTCTTAATTGCATTAAACTCACAAATTTGAGTAACATTTTATCATGAAGTCTAATTTCTTCCTAGAGGGGCTATAAATTTTATTACGCAAAAGAGTTCTGTTGCAGATCAGAACCTTATTTTTAAAAATATGTTTTTATTGACTTCAAAAAGAGGAAGGGGGAGGGGGAGAGAAAGAATCATCGATCTGCTGCCTCCTGTACACACCCTACAGGGCATGTACCTTGACTGGGAATTGAACCGTGACCCCCTGGTTCATAGTCACTGCTCAACCCTGAACCATACCGGCCAGGTCAAAACCATTATTTTTTTACTGTAAACCAAAACATCCTGGGCCTAGATGTCTTGCTATGTGAACATATGCCAACTATATTCAGCTACTTATAAATCTCAAAGCTAGGGAATGTTAATGGGCCAGAAGAGTAAACATACTAATTGGTAATCTGTGCACTTTAAAGGCATGAACTGTTAACTAAGGATCAGGTTGAGGTTGAGGTTGAAGCCAAAGAATGAAATTTTTTGTCTAATGCTTTCAAAGCAATTTTGCATCCATTATCAACAGAACTTTTCATAGCTCTGTGAACTATGTATTGTTATTATCTTAGTTTTACATAAAACTCAAGAGATGGAAGTTTGCTTGAGGTTTTACAGCTACTGAATGTCAGGTTTGGGATTAGGGTTCAAGTCAATTTACTGCAAATCTCGTAGCTTTTTAGAAAATATATTTTTATTGATTTCAGAGAGAGAAGAGGAGAGGGAGAGAGAGAAATATCAATGGTGAGAGAGAATCATTGATTGGCTGCCTCCTGCACACTCTCCATTGGGGATAAAGCCCAAAACCCTGGCATGTGCCCTGACCAGGAATCAAACTGTGACCTCCTGGTTTATGGGTCGATGCTCTACCAGCTGAGCTAAATCTTGTAGCTTTAAAAAAAAGAAAAATTTCTGGTTTTTACCTTTGCTTCCTCTAGATCAGGGGTGGTGAACCCTTTTTCTGCCAAGGGCCATTTGGATATTTATAACATCATTCGCAGGCCCATACAAAATTATCAACCTAAAAATTAGCCTGCTGTACTTGGTCAAACATTTAATTAACTGACTCCTAATGCCTTGGCAGGGCCAGACCAAATGATTTCACAGGCCTTATACAGCCCTCGCGCTGGACGTTCCCACCCCTGCTCTAGAACAATTCTTCAGTGTCTCAATATATAGAAAAGCAAAGACTATTACGGTAATCTAAAATACTTCTTCTAAAACAGATTGTAAGTCCCTTGGAACAGTGTTAATCTTCCCTGCCTGGGTAGCTAATGACCTAAAACAGAAACAACAAAAAATTCCCAGGCTTCATACATATTGAAGCAGAATTTTTATAGTGTAACCTGTGCATCTGTATGTTCAAACCATCCAGGTCACTCTGGTGCTCAAATTAGGAGAATATTACCTTTAAAGCATTTAAGACCCTTTCTAAGAAGACAAATTAAATTAAATTAAAACCATTATTATTTTTATTAGTTAGGCAGCTACCTGACAATGCCCTTAAAAATTGGTAACTTTCAAAGGTGTCCTAATTTGGTGGGAGAAGCTCCAGGGTAATATTGGCAAGTGGCAGGATCATGAGCAACTAGAAGGTATTACCCAGAGTGGAGGTGCTGAAAGAGAAATGGACCTATCACAAGGGTGAAGATATGAAACCAACAGCATTTAAAAATCACTTCTTCATAAACATGCAACCTGTTTAAAAATAAACATGACAATCCAATGCAAAGCTGTAAAAAGAAAAAAATTCAAAGTCAGCTTTTTGTATAATTTCTCCTTGATATTAGAAGAACATCTTCAGAGATCCATTCCTCTTAAAGGGATAAGGGTTTAGTAACCAGTCTGATTCTTCATTTATAGACTGGCTTAATTGAACCTCATTCATATCATGTTAAAACAGTTTGTTTGCATCTTATGCCCCTTATATCTAATTGTGAAAGGAAGAATTCTAAAAAATTTAAGGAATTTCAAGTATTATCTCTTAAAGTTGAGAAGGAGGTTGGAACATGTATATATCTCCTGATAGACCAAGAGCCCACAAGTCCTGTCTTAATACATAAAGAGTAGACTTTCAGAAACATGGTGTCAATATTTAGTGACTTATGGATTCCAGCCCTCAGTCTTTGACCTTTTCTACAATCTGACATGCTGATAAAAATCCCTCTTATCTTATATTACTCCTATTATAATATATCTGGTTATTCACTTTCTGAAAAACTAATGTTTATTTTGTTTACTAGCTATTACTCTGCTTTAGAATTTTGCCTGAGATCCACCTTATTTATTTTTTTTTAAATATTTTTTTTTGATTTTTTACAGAGAGGAAGGGAGAGGGATAGAGAGTTAGAAACATCAATGAGAGCGAAACATCCATCAGCTGCCTCCTGCACACCTCCCACTGGGGATGTGCCTGCAACCAAGGTACATGCCCTTGACCGGGATCGAACCTGGGACCTTTCAGTCCGCAGGCCGACGTTCTATCCACTGAGCCAAACCAGTTAGAGCGAGATCCACCTTATTAACGAAGAATACATGTAAATCGGTTTCACCAAACTAACAGATAATTATACATTTAAAAATATATAATCCCACCTTGTTCCAGGAAAGATTTATCATAGCTTATTATTAGACAAAGTAATTAATAAAACATAATAGCATACATTGGAAATTAATTGTGAGAATTTAAAGTGGAACCAGGAAAGGCACTTTGAGAACTAGCTCTTTAGTGTTCATAGATTTGTTTACCTTTTCAGTGCCTCTTATCAAAAAAGTAGTAGTACCCTTTCTTTAGCATTAATGATTAGGGTCCAAGATCTAATTCTGTGTTTGCAAAAAATGAATCCTCACATGCCTATTAAAGAAGGAGCCACTATTTTTATAGAATATCTCCTCTGCTTCTGTAGTTTCAAAACTTCCTCATTAACGTATTATGTGGAATAAATCAGAAGACAGTATTATAGCCATATTCTGCTTTGCTTATGTATATAGAAAAAAACTAAAATTGTATGAATGAAACTGTACCTACTCAATCAGTTAAAACGTTTTATTTGTGTTATTTTTTTGTAATAGCTATTTTTTCTTTTCTTTTTAAAAATTTATTGATTTCAGAGAGGAAGGGGGAGGGAGAGAGAGATAGAAACATCAATGATGAGAGAGAATCATTGATCTGCTGCCTCCTACTTGGGATTGAGCCAGCAACCTGGGGCCCAATGACTTCTTGGTACCTGGGTTAATGCTCAACTGCTGAGCCACTAGGTCAATAGTCAACTGCTGAGCCACACCCGGTTGGGCTGTAATAGCTATTTTAAAGTCACTTAAGTATACCATTACTATTTATACCAGTTTGAGTAGTAAATCCCTTGGTAAAAATTCTGGCTTTGGCTGATTTTTGGCTATTTCGGTTATATCAAAAGCCTATGCTTTTATTTTTAAGAGGCCTGAATTTAGGATTGTGTTTTTTTTTTAAATTAGAAAAAGTAAATTCTTAAATGAAAAAGTCCTAAACCAAAGGATTTATACCTGGTACCAGTTTGGCCAAGATTGTTAGTTAGTTATTGATTTTTCAATTTGGAAGTAATTCATGCCTTTCCTTTATGATGTTTGTTAAGAAATCCTTTTTAAAGTTTTAGTGCAAATTTCTAACTTAATAAAACTGATAAATTGGAACTGCTCTGGTTCAAGTAAGGGGCACTTGGGGTCTAAGTATTGCCTACTTAGCCTTTTTACTCTTCCATCCCTCATCAACCTCTGAGATGCCACCAAGGAACCTCTTAAGGCATCCCAGAACACTTTGCCTAAGAACACTTTTTTCCTAGTGTCCATTAACCTCTTTTCTGGAGAGTGTCAGTGGCTGAGGGAGCCTAAAAAATAAAAATACATTTTGTTACTTGCTAACTGCTTAATGAAGATTTGGTGGAAGTACTTGAACTTTAAAAAAAAAAAATTTTAATGTCAGTGGGCATTAAAATTCATCTTTATTCCTATGCCATATTGTGATGGTTCAGAGTACCGATAATCTATATTTTGCTGTATGTATGTATGTGGCTTATTGGTAAGGGTACAAAGGTCATCCTGAAGGTAACAAGTACTAATAATTACAACTCTCCCTGTCCTGCTTTTTGGGGTCTCTCTGCACTCCTGACTCTTTTATAGGACAAAGAACTTTGAGTCTGGTAAGGCCTATAAGGCAACATGGGGAGATGGTGGAGACAACTCTTCTAGCAATGTAGTATCTAAGCAGCCAGGCCGAGTAACAAATGGTCAGCCTCAACAAGCAGCCACAGGAGCAGCCAAGGATGGATACATTAAACGGTATGCCAGCTCCTTTCAATATTTTTATCCCTTTCCTAAATGAATGGCTCACTGAGGAAGATGGGTATAGTTATACATGAATCCTAACTCATCAGTTAGAAATAGCATTTATTTCATTTTAAAATCAGCCTTCTGACAAAATGTTGACTGTGGTATATCGGCCTTCAATTACGGATTTTTCTTTATATTTTTCAGCACTTTCCAAATTACTGATGTAAGATGTAAATAAGAAAATGTTTTAAAATGTATCCTCTAGAGCAGGGGTTAACCAAATCCTATAAGAATAGCTATAAAGAGTCAGATAATAAATATTTCAGACTTTGCAGGCCATACAGTCTTTGTTGCAACTACTCAACTTTGTTGTAGGAAGGCTTGTTAAAACACAAGTGCTGGGATCTACTTCCATTCTGTTTCAGTAGATCTGGAATGGAATGTAAGAATTAGCATGTTTTGTGTCTCAGTTTCCAGGTTATACTGGGAGTCACACTTTGAGAACCACTGTTCCAGAGTTGTTACTTAATTGTCTCTTACATAGCTTTAAGACACTTGCTCTCTTTTATTAGTCTTTCCATTTTTACTATGGAATGCTTCTAATGTAACCTACGTTTTCTTGGGTCTAACACTGCTTAAAGTAATTTTGGTTGCTTGTTTTTATGCAAACTAAATCCAGACTTAGTCCATTTAGAATTCATCAAAAACTGAATTAACTATCTTTTTGTGATAGTATAACAAATGATGCCAGAGAAGATGAAATGGAAGAGAACCTGAGTCAAGTGGGCAATATCCTAGGAAATTTAAAAAACATGGCCCTGGACATGGGCAATGAGATTGAGGCTCAGAATCGACAAATAGACCGGATCACAGAAAAGGTAAAAGTTTCTTAGTACCATCAGAAAATGAGACATCTAGTATAGTGTTTTAGTAATGGATATTTGGACCCTGTCCTCACCGGTGTTAAGAGTTTTGATGAAGCAGCCAGTTTTTGCACATTGAAAAACAATAGCTAAGTTTTTCTTTTGCTTATGGCAATTGGTTCATTTTGAAGCCAAGAACTTGGAATGAAATGGTTTCATTTAAAATTTTACACATGAAGCTTAGAATCTCTAACCTTTCCCCCGAATGAGCAAGTTAGCTTTTGGAGTTTTTTTTATTGTTGTTGTTAAATAATAAATTAGTAAGTTCCTGAATTCTCATAAGTCTGTAAGGTAAAAATCAGTTCTGCAGAATGGATCATGTGGAATGGGCACACAAAATAAGAGTCCTGTGAGTAATGAAAAAGGGTGATTGCTTTTCTTTTTACTTCATATAATGTAAAAGACACTGCAAGTGAAATTGTGTTCAATGTTTTCATGTGTCTTATCTAAATGCCGTTCTTATTCATTGTTACTTATTGAAGTATCAGTGTACTTTAAAGCATAGGGTAAGTTTTTAAGCTTGACTCACTGTGGAGTCACTTAAAATGGATTTTATTGAGGCAAACGATGCTTTCAAAGGGGTTTAGGCTACATATTACCCATCATTTTTATTCACATATTGATGTGGCTGTGGTAATACATCTGTTCTAAAGGTCTTGGGGAAGGTTATTTCAATCTCTGTGTTAGACTTAGGATAACTCCAAATGGGATTCTATGATTCCGTTCAGGGGACTCCCACAAGGTCAGATCAGTAGCAGAAAAGAGCATTCTTATATTTTGTTGCATCTAAATGCCATTGATTATAAGATGTATCCCAGTTTCAGACATGTTAAACTGTGAATAAAATGTAGAATTCATGAAATACTGGCAAGTTACCCTAGCTGGTTTGGCTCAGTGGATAGTGTCCCCGCAGACTGAAGGGTCCCAGGTTCCATTCCAGCCAAGGGCACATGCCCAGGTTGCTGGCTTGATCCCCAGTAGCAGGTGTGCAGGAGGCAGACGGTCAATGATTCTCTCTCATCATTGATGTTTCTATCTCTCCCTCTCCCTTCCTCTCTGAAATCAATAAAAGGATATTTTTTTTTAAAAAAAGAAATACTGGCAAGTTCTGTTATACCTTCATCATATTTATACACCCAGTTTTTTCCAAATTAATTTGATATTATCAGTTCTTGCCCAAGGTGAATTTTGTAATGTGACTTCAATTGTTTCCTGAATTTCCTGAGTGTATCAATTACTCCAAGTGTATGAAATTTAACTTTTTTAATGTTTTTTTAAAAATTGATTTTTAGCAATTAAAAAATAAATAAATAAATAAATAAATTGATTTTTAGAGAGAGAGGAAAGGAGAGGGATAGAGAGATAGAAACATTGATGAGAGAGGAGAGAAGAACATCATTGATTGGCTGCCTACTGAGGATCGAGCCCGCAACCCCAGCATGTGCCCTGACCAGGAATTGAAACAGCAGTCTCTTGGTTCCTGGGTTGATGCTCAACTGCTGAACCATAGTGGCCAAGCTGGAATTTAACTTTTATTAGATTAACTTACCTTGTGAAGTAATGCTGGTGTCTTTCTTTTTTTTTCAGGCTGACACCAACAAAGATCGTATTGAAGGTGCCAATGCCAGAGCAAAGAAACTCATTGACAGCTAAAGTACTGCTGTACTTCTTTACCATTTATTCACTTATCTAGCTCTTCCTTCAGAGTCATTGCCTTTTCAGAGTTTGAAATTTTGGTTCCACACTCTTCTGATCAGGAGATAATGTGGAAGAGGGGCAAGGAGTCACACCCCCCACCTCCCCACCCCCCGTTTTTTATTTTCTCTTTTTTCCTTGAGGGTAGACTGCTGCTCAGCCTTCCTTCTAATATTTTCTTTCTCAGTTTATACTCTTAGCTTGGTTTTTATACATCATATATAGCATTGTTTTTCACCCTTCTCATTTACTGGAGTAGGTTCTTGTGCTTTCATGATTTGGAAGCATTGCCAAAGACAGCCACGAAATAGGAAGCTGGGGACAGGGGTGGGGGAGTGCAAGGAGGAGAAGCAAGAGATAAGAGGTTGTTACCTCAGTAAAACCTTCAGGCCACAAAGCAATAAGTTGCATAGCCGCAGTTAAGATCTAGTTGGGTTTAGATTTTAAGTTGCAGTTATTGCCAATTTAAGCTATTACTTGGTTTTGGAGCTCTTATATACAATATTTTTGTTATACATCACAACTTTGCAACCTCTGCTTCAAAAAAGAATGGGATGAGTTTGATGAGTTTTCTTAAAGTGAGTTTAATTCCTGAACTCTTGATGATTCATATATGTACATAGAGTCTGTGATCACATTTCATATTGCACCATACAGGAACAAATGAGTGGCTTTTTATTTTCATATTATTAGTATCATGGTTCTAATTCAAGCCTATTAACCTCATAAATTTGTCATTAGTCTTTGAAGAAAAATATTTAAATGTGTATTGTAACATGAGAATTTCTGTCTAAAGCAGGGCTTAAAATTTTGGGGGAATGTTTGACAAAATATTTCACATGATTTCAGATTTACCTCAATGCCAAGAATTATGTTTAGATAGGAAAATATAAACTTGTTTTGATCTCAGGTAGAAAAATCATTAGATTTTTGTTTTATGTAGATTTAGACTTTAGAATTCTGTTTAACTAAAATTGATTTGGAAAATTATGCCTTTGTTTTTATTATTGATGATTGCACTATCATTCTTTTAGCCTTGTGTATTGAACTATGTTCAGAATCACACTTGTTTAGATCCTGAACAGTGTTACAAGAATCTGATTGGTATTTGTCACCTTTATTGAAAAGCTGGCACCTGTACACATCAAAACTATTAATGTGGTTTGGTTTGACCGATAACCACTGCTTGTTCCTTACAATTAAATTTTGTAACTAATGGAATTGTTCTTTCAAAATAGGTGTGTTTCTATGACTTTTTTGGAGGGGGGGCAACCATTTCATCAGCTCTTATGTAACAAATTGAGTAAAGGAAAAGGTCCATAAATCAAGAAGCACTCACAAGAGAAAGCACCTTTACCATTTTTATTGGAAGTACTGGTAGGACTTTCCATTCTATGATTTGTCATGAGGTACATTTTAATCATTACTAGTCTTTTACTCATTTGAGCTTCAATACACTAATGACTGAAAGGATGTGCCGCACCAGCACGGCCAAGGGTGAACCTCAGTGGGGGCGGCTGATAAAGCTTAGAATAGACAGACAAGAGAATGAAAGCTGGGTCTCGGTGGGAGGCTGCTTCTCTGAGAGACAGCGCCAGCGCCCACAAGCCGTGTCTTTATTTTATAGCAGATTCCACCAGGCAAAGTAAGGGCGTGGTCAAGATGTTTACAACATTCTCGTGGGTTTCCAATCCTACTTAATTACATGCACCTGAACTCTATCAAACCTACATCACTCAGGCACCTGGGGCCTCGTGTTCGGACCATAGGTTCAAGCTTACAACTACAGCTGTTGGCTATAATTGTGCTGGGAAGGCCCTGCCCTCCAAGCTGGGACTTGGCGTGGCAGTGAGAGGACTGTGCCCTCTCATCAGTCCAAGGCTCAAACCTGTCCAAACACTGTAGCTGCTCCCCACAAAAGGATAGTTTTTATGAGAGAGAACTACAACCCACTTGAGAAGATACAGTTGCCCTAGTTTGGCTCAGTGGATAGAGCGCTGGCTTGTGGACTGAAGGGTCCCAGGTTCAATTCCAGTCAAGGGTATGTACCTCGGTTGCAGGCTCAATCCCTAGCCCTGGTGGGGCGTGTGCAGGAGACAACCAATTGATGTGTCTCATATGGATGTTTCTCTCTGTCTCTCCCCCTTCCGTCCTCTCTCGAGAAATCAATGGGAAAATATCCTCAGGTGAGGATTAAAAAAAGAGAGAGAGAAGATACAGTTAACATGGGAATGAAGAGGAAAATAATTTAAAGTGAGATTCATTTTTAGACCCTACGTAATAGAAATGCTCCATGATGAAGAGAGTAGTTTGGCAGGTGATGGAACATGTGTAAAATAAGAAGGTATAAAACACTGGGGATTGTGCTATACCTAAATGCCCTTCCTAAAAGCATTTACTTAATTTTTTTAACAATAAGCTCTCCATATTTTCAGTCTTATCCCATATGGTCGTGCCTTTTTTTCTTCAGTTTTAATTCATCCTTTATTACCACTTCAACCCTAGATATTTTCATGTCATGTGTGGATTGTGAATATTCCCTTAACTTAAATTTCTACTTCCCAGACATCCTATACCGAATTGTACTTAGAATTAGTTTCTATTTGTTTCTTTTGATGCTATTTTCTTTTTTTGTTAATCCTCACCTGAGGATATTTTTTCCATTGATTTTTAGAGAGAGTGGAAGGGAGGAAAGGAGGTGGGAGGGAAAAACATTAAATGTGAAGCGAGATACATCAATTGGTTGCCTCCTGCAACCCAGATACGTGTGCCCTTGACCAGGAATCAAACCAGTGACCCTTCATTGCTGGGGCCAATGCTCCAAATACTGAGCAATGCTGACCAGAGCTGCTTTTTAAAAAAGTATTATTGATTTTTAGAGAGAGGAAGAGGGAGAGAGAATGAACATCAATATAAGAGCAAAACATCTATCAGCTGGCCCATGCACAACCTCTACTGGAGATTGAGCCTGAAACCCCGCATGTGCCCCAACTGGGGATCAAATCAGCAAGCTTTTAGTTCACGGGACAATGCCTAAACGACTGAGCCACACCGGCCAGGCAAATGCTATTTTCTTCAGGTCACTTTCTTACTAGAATATTAAGTTACCGTCGTCAGATTTATATTTCTCAGATTGATATCTAAGTTCCTTATTCTCCTTTTTAACTTTGTATCTGATGAAAGCTTTCCATTTCTGTACAACTTGCTAAATTCTATTTTAATATCTTACAGATGAAATAAATGGTGCCATTTATTAATTGCTTACTGTCATGGGCACTGTGCTGCCTTCTTATGTATCTTTTCACTATATCCTCCCAACATACCTGAAAGGTAGGAGGCCCATATTACAGATGAGAATAAATTGCTCTAATTCATAAAGCTACTAAATGACAGACTTTGGATTCAAACCAGGGTCTTTCTCATTCCGAGGCCTATAATCTTTTTTTTTTTTTTTTACTTTGGGAGGGGGGATAGGTTTTATTTATTGAGCACCTAACTCTGTGCTGGACAAAGTCTCTGCAAAGAGATTCTCAAGAATTGCAAGGCCTATAATCTTATTCAGTATTCTACAATGACTTCCACCCAAGCCCTAAAAGAATGTAGATGACTTAGGGCTGGTGGCCAATAGAATGTGGGTCTCCAGACCACAAGTCAACCTGCTTTGTCGGTTCATTTTTAAGTCTTAAATGCTTGTGTACTGTAACTTTGGATATATTACTTTAAATAGTACCTGCCATCAAGTAGTTCAGTCTAGCAAGAGACAGATGGATACAAAATGTGAGAAGTGCTATTGTAACAGATGGAGGAGCAGTTAATTCGACTTAGACTTAGAAAGGGGCTTAGACAGGGAAAGAGCATGTTAATAAGAGAGGGCATTTCTGGCTGACAAACCAATGTATAAAGGCAGTTAGAAGGACAGAAACATTGCACTGTGGATTTAAAGAGCAGAATAATCTGGTATGACTAGGCAGGCGAATGAGAGTGAAGAAAGGATATCTGGAAATAAGGTTGGGCCTAAGTTGTGAAAGGTAGTAGATAGGGTTGGGGATTTTTAAAAAATATTTTTTTTCTTGATTTCAGAGAGGGAGAGGGAGAGAGAGATAGAAACATAAAGAATGAGAGAGAATCATTGATCGGCTGCTTCCTACACACCCCACACTGGGGTTGAGCCCACAACCTGGGCATGTGCCCTGCCCAGGAACTGAACCATGACCTCTGGTTCATAGGTTGACACTCAACCACTGAGCCACACCGACTGGATGAGTTGGAGATTTTTTTAAAAACTCCAACTAGTAATTAAATGGCTGGGGACATTTAAGTTTAATTTATAAGTTCTTATTTATTAGATGATAAGTACTGATAAAATAGAGAAATGTTAATTGTCCATTTAACTAATCAATAAGATTGAAGTTTTTTGTTTTGTTTTTTATAAAACTCAAGAATGATAAACTATTCCTCCCCAAATTGAGAAACAAAAAATAACATGGGAAAAAGAATACCCAGACCAGACTGAAGGCCAGAGACTTCCTCATATAGATTAAATACTAGGCTCCTATGATCTCAAAGGTCAAACTAGGTTTGTAAAACAAGAACTATAAATATATTGTAAATAATAGCCCCTTGGACAAGACAAAACTTCAAAAAATGACAGATTCATATCAGTAACAATTTGAAACCATCTACCTTTGTACCTTCAGTTTCTCTTAATAAACATGGTTCCACTACCACAAGATGTTTATCAGTCACATGAAGGCATTGCAGTACTTATGCAATCTCAACATGAAACATTTCTTCCTAATCAGTTTATTTTCAAACAAAAGGCCATTTACAGATTAGTTTTCCTGTCTTCTATTAAAGGATGAACCTTTCTTCCAGCCAAAAAGTTCATTAAAAATTCTTTATTTAATATATTCTCTCATTCAGAGAATAAACTTGATAAACATAGGTTGTTTTAAAATACTATAGTTGCTTTTTGACAGGTAATTTGATTAGTAGAGTTATAAAATACAAAAAGGAGAAAAGGATTACCAGAAATAAGACATTATTTCTAACAAAGCTTCAGGAAAATCTTGATTATTAAAACCCTTGTATCTTACAAGTTTTGCATATATGGTTCCAGCTCTTCAGAGCCCTCTACCGATAAGGCACCTGCAATAGTAAAGAAGTTGCTACTGCAGCCTTGGGAACATGTCTTAGTGTTGTAGTGAAGCTTCTCTGACAAGGTACACTTTTAATCAAGACAGTCACATGTTTACGTACATCCTAAATTCCAAGTATAAATACTGTAATTGAACTGATGGACTGGAACAAAACACGGATGCTTAGATTAACCATAGCAGCCTCTCAACAAGTTATTTCAGTGTCATAAAAATGTGAAATGTTAACACAGAAGTGGGATGGCAGCCGATTTTATGAAAGCTCACTCACTGAAACTACTCATGAAATTTCAAGCTGTGGCGTGGAGCTCTTCTATTACCAGGCAGCATCCCCTCACTGTATAAATAGCAACTAGCTATTGGTTTCTTACAACCAAACTAATGATGAAGATCAGCATTGTCCATTGCCCTATTCATGACTCAAAATGGAGAATTCTTCCTGTCTGTTGATTCCTTTTAGCTTATTTAAGATAAGCTCTGGAAAGGAAAGAGATCAAATGCAATATAATCTCCTGGAGTATCAGCTCCTTACTGCAGACATCCTTGGCAGCAACAGGAGCCTTTGCTTCAGCCAGATTGCAGCAGGTTCCAAATTAACGTCCTATAAGGATTCCCACGCTGGTGGAGAACATCATGCAAACTTCTTCTTGGTGGCCGTGAACCTCTCCATGTACTAAAAGTCATGAAAGAAAAAATATATATATGTGCTGTTTTGGCATGAGCAAATATTAACCTTTTTCATATGATTTTTTTTTCCATTTAGGTTTTTATTGGATATGGTCCCTCATTTCCTACAAAATATACCTATTTTATTTTATTTTATTCATTTTTTTACAGAGAGGAAGGGAGAGAGATAGAGAGTTAGAAACATCGATGAGAGAGAAACATCGATCAGCTGCCTCCTGCACATCTCCCACTGGGGATGTGCCCGCAACCCAGGTACATGCCCTTGACCGGAATCGAACCTGGGACCCTTCAGTCCACAGGCCGACGCTCTATCCACTGAGCCAAACCGGTTTCGGCAAAATCTACCTATTTTAAATGCAAATCTAAAGTACATAGTTTTGGGGTCTGTTAAGCTTTTCTTTGATATTTTAATAGAAAACCTATCAAAAGACAAAGATGCTTTACACCGTCTAGAGAAAAAGTCATCTTGGTACAATACGAGTGTGTATACCAGTACATCTTGGTACAAGACTTTGGCTGACTCTTAGAACTCACCTCCAGAATGGGAAACAGATCCTGTTGACAAATAGGATTATCCATGCAGCCTGTGGCTATAAACATTCATGTGGGTCACTTCACCATTCTCTTCTCTGGAGCAGTGACTAGAAATGCAGAAGTATATGAATACATACCTTCTCATAGCCTTCTAGTTCTCGAAGTTTCTTTATTTCAAAAAGGTTGCCTTCCACAGCAAGCAGACAGATCTGGGAATCACTGAGGATGCTCTGTGGAAGCATGCTGAGCTCAAGGCAGTTCTCTTCCAGGCGAAGAACTTTAAGGCGAGGACAGCAAGATATCTTTACTGAGATCTGAGATATCTATTTAACAACAAAAAAGAATAATAGGAGAAAGTATAAGCACTGTAATGGTTGTTTTTTTACTAAATTAAAACAGAAAACCTTTACCTGACAATTTGTCCTAGTTCTCTTTTTACCGCCTCCATTTTCTTACTACCTACTCATTCCAGAAGCCTCTGTCATGTAGCATCTGTTACTACTCCTCCACTTTTTTGGGGGGTGGGGAAGGAGGACTTGCTTTTGGTACCAGTGGCTTTTTGGAAATAAAATTTTCTGATAATAAAAGCACTATTTATTATAGGAGACTTGAGAGTCAAGTTTTTAAATTTAAAGAAAAGAACTGCAATCTACCAGCAATAAACATTTTGGTACATTCACTGCCAATCTTTTATGAGTATATAAATGCTTGATTGTACTATCCCTTCCTTGAAACTTCCTACTGTATCTAAGTACTGAGTTTTTCTAACTTTTGAATAATTCCTCATTTTTAACTTCCTTTTTTTTTTTCGTCCTTTCTTGTTCCTATGGACATTTTTCAAGCAGTAGCCTCTATTATTTAATATCTGATCATCTGTCTAAACTGTCTCTTAGAAAGCTCATCCATTCATTCTTAAAGCCGTCATTTCTGTTAAGAATTCAAAATCTGTATCTACATTCAAACCTCTCACCTCTATTCCACTCCTCTCCAATTTTTAGTACATTTCCATTTGCACCATCATAATCAACTTAGCATGTCTATTCTCCACAGCATCACTCTTTTTTTGGGCCCTCAAATTCAATAACAAGCAAGTATTTTTAATTCATTCACCTCTTTGCCCATTAAATGCTCCAAGTCACCAAATATTTACTCCACCCGGTATCATCTCAGACTATCACCTGGAAACTTCTTAGAAGTGCAAACTCTCAAACCCCACCCCAGACCTACTGAATCAAAACATTGAGGGGTCAAGTGATCTCTTTTAACAAGCTCTCCTGGTTATTCTAAGGCACACTAAAATCTGAGAACCACTGGTAAAGGCATCAGCATAGGTGAATGTGGAATGAGTGCTCAACTAATACTTGTTGCTTAACAATTTTTTTTAAGTTTTCCCCCCCACAAAATAGTCCAAGAAGCTCAAGAACATTCAAGAATATTCATATAAGCCCTACCGGGTTTGGCTCAGTGGATAGAGCGTTGGGTCCCAGGTTCCATTCCGGCCAAGGGCACATGCCTGGGTTGTGGGCTCGATCCCCAGTGTGGGGCGTGCAGGAGGCAGCCAATCATCAATTCTCTCTCATCATTGATGTTTCTTTCTCTCCCTCTCCCTTCCTCACTGAAATCAAAAATATATTTTAAAAAAATAATATTCATTTAAGGAAAAGAGGAGGCTAATATCTTCAAAGACAGACTGAATTTCATAAATAAGGTCATTACAATCTAGGATAATTTTGTCCCAATAAAACTTTATGCAATGATTGGAATAGTCTGTATTTGTGCTACCCAATATGGTAGCCCAGTGTCACACATGGTGTTTGAACACTTCAAATATGGCTTGTGGCAACTGAGGAACTGAATTTTGAATTCAAATGAATTTTAATAGCCACATGTGGCTAATGGTTACTGTATTGGACTGCAGATCTAGAAGTATAGACACTAGAAAAACTAAAGGCCACCCATCTCACTATGTTTAATGTTTCAACATCTGTGTCTTATGTCTAAACCAAAGATTGTTTCTCTAGTTATACATAATAATCAAAGAGCTTCCGAAGTAATGGAAACAAATTTCAAATATGACAAGCAAAGCTGTCCAACAAGGAAATGAGCTATCTCCAGAATGCCTATTGCTGATGGTTTCTTAGCAAAAGCAGAACACACATTGACAAAGATGTCCAAAAAAGGACAACAGATTACCTCAAATGTCTAACTGTGAGAACGTATGAGTATAAGCCTCTTTTCCACTCTATCTTTCTGGCAGCTCCATATATATATACATACATATATGTATACTAGAGGCCCGGTGCACAAAAATTTGTGCACTTGGGGGAGGAGAGGGGTACCTCAGCCTGGCCTGTGCCCTCTCGCAGTCTGGGGCCCCTCGGGAGATAACGACCTGCTGGCTTAGGCCTGCTCCCAGGTGGTAGAGGGCAGGCCCAATCCCTAGGTGCAGCCCCTGGTCAGGCTCAGAGCAGGGCCGATTGGGGAATTGGGGCGCCGCCCCGTCACACTCAAGGCAGGGTCGATGGGGAGGTTGCGATGCCACCCTCAGTCACGCTCAGGGTAGGGCCGATTGGGGGGTTAGGGCACCGCCCCGTCACACTCAAGGCAGGGTCGATGGGGAGGTTGCTGCGCCACCCCTTGTCACACACGGAGCAGGGCCAATCAGGGGGTTGGGGCGCTGCCCCATGTCACGCACAGAGCAGGGCCGATCAGGGGGTTGGGGAGCACCCCCCTGTCACGCACAGAGCAGGGCCGATCAGGGGGTTGGGGCGCTGCCACTGTCACACTCAGGGCAGGGCCGATGGGGACGTTATGGCTCTACCCCGTCACACACAGAGCAGGGCCCATGGGGTGGGGGGGTTGGGGCACCACACTCTGTCACACACAGAGCCGCAGGGTGATCAGGGGGTTGGGGAGCTCCCCCCTATCAGGCACAGAGCAGGGCCGATCAGGGGGTTGGGGCGCCTTCCCCTGTCACACACAGAGCAGCAGGGCGATCAGGGGGTTTGGGCGCTGCCCCTGTCACGCTGATCCCAGTGCCGGGAGGCCTCTCAGTTCCGCTAATCCCGGTGCTGGGAGGCATATTACCCTTTTAGTATATAGAATAGAGGCCTGGTGCATGGGTGGGGACCAGCTGGTTTGCCCTGAAGGGTGTCCTGGATCAGGGTGGGGGTCCCCACTGGGGTGCCTGGCCAGCCTGGATGAGGGGATGATGGCTATTTGCAGCTGGTCACACAGCCTTCAGGGTGGGGGTCCCCACTGGGGTGCCTGGCCAGTCTGGGTGAGGGGCTGAGGGCTGTTTTCAGGCTGGGACTGAAGCTCCCAACTGCTCCTTTTTTTCTTTTTATTCTGGGCTAGCTTTAGCTCTGAGGCTTGGCTCCAGCTCTGAGGCCTCAGCTGCTGAAAACAGGTATCTGGTTTGTTTCAGTTCTATAATCGAAACTCTGTATCAACTCCAGCTCTGAGATCCCAGCTCTCTGAAAGCTGGTTTCTGGGGTTTTGTTTAGCTTCTATATTTGTTACAATGTTTTTTAAACTGTAAGCTCAGAGGCCAGCAAGGCAGGCGGGGAACGTTGGAGTCCTCCGTCACTGAAGCATGCAAGCCTCATGTTAGTTTCAAGCTGCCTGGCTGCTGGCCGCCACCTTGGCTGGCAGTTAATTTGCATATCGCCCTGATTAGCCAATGGGTAGGGTAGTGGTCGTACGCCAATTACCATGTTTCTCTTTTATTAGAGGATTACTGATTTCAGAAAGGGAGAGGGAGAGAGAGAAACATCAATGATGAAAGAGAACCATTGATCGGCTGCCTCCTGCACTCAAGCCCGCAACCGGGGCATATGACTTGACCGGGAATTGAACAGTGACCTCCTGGTCCATAGGTCAACACTCAACCACTGAGCCACGCTGGCTGGGCCTGACAGCTCCTTGTTAGATGACTGGAGACATGTTTGAAAAGCATCTGAAGAACTCTTCAAGATTTGTGAGACAGTAGTTTAACTTTTGAAGTTAGCACCCCGTTACCCATCCCAACCTCTGTAAAATACCTACACAACCAACACAACCAGTGTGTCAACTCTCTCCACAGGACTTTGGGCCTTGAAATTAGCCCAGCCCATAGAATATACTTCTCATCCAGCTTCTGATGCCCAGCTCCATGATTACAGTTTAGAGAAAAACATTATTCAGGATATATATTAGAAAGGAACCCTTAAGCTCTCGACCTGGTTCTGGTTGAGGTTGAGTTCGATGACCTGCAGCTCCCCCACTATGTCAGGTATGCTCCGAATCTGGTTCTTGGAGAGATCCACCACATCCAGGTGCTGCAGGTTACAAAGTTGGGGTGGTAGTGCTCGCAGCTGGTTCCCAGAGAGGCTCAGGGTCTTGAGGGCAGACAGTTGCCCAAAGGTAGATGGCAACTCTCTCAAGTGATTGTTGTTCAGGCTTAGCGTCTCCAGTTTTTTCAGATTGCATAACTCACCAGGAAGAACAGCTGGCAAAGAAAAAAAAAACAGAAACCTGAATCTGATACAGCTGAAACCGCCTCTGATGAAGTTTATAAAAGCTACATGGCAGCCTGCTATGCCTCTTGTTAATATACACAGAATTCCCACGTGTGCCATTTTTAAGTATTGCATTTTTACCAACATAGTCCTCAGAAAGGGAGAGTGCCATCAAAATGCAAGAAAGCGTGTATGTGTATAGTTTGTGCAGGAGCCTCCGCACAACCTGACAGCAATTTCGTGGCGTTTGGAAAGTCCCTCCCCTCCCATTGCCCCGCCCAAATCTCCCCAGTCCCAATCCTTTTACCACCAGAGGCGGCTTGTAGATGTAACTACAGGAAAGAGAAAACTTCAGGGACTCTGACATTCTCCTGCGTCTGGAGCAGCCGGAACGGTTTCATAACAAAACATTAGCTTGTAAGAGAACACCACCCTCCTTCACAGCCGACCGTAGTAGCAAAAGCTACCGAGACGCCAGAGCCATACTCAGTTTGTTGTTGTTCAAGGAGAGGCTCTTGAGCAGCGTGAACTTCCCGATAATCACAGGCGGCAGGCTCTCGATCTTGTTGTTGGATAAGTCGATGGTCCTGAGATTGCTCGTCAGCTTCTGTAACTCTGAAGGGAACTGGAGAAAGGGGCTCACAGCGCGGAGAACCCCTCGCCGGTGAACTTCACCGCCCCCGCCACCCTTCCCCCGTGTAACCCCCAGTCCGGTCCCTCCCAGCCTCACTCACCTCGGTCAGCCCACGGTCCTTCAGCTGAAAGACCCCGGTTTTCTGCGCGGTTTCCACGTGAGCGCGGAGGGCACTGTTTCCCATCCTGGCACCGCGGCTCGGGCCCCTGCGGGAAGGAAGTGCAGCTGTCACCGCGCGGTCCAGGCGCGCAGCCACCCCACCGGCCTCCCGGCTGCGCGCCCCCCCGCCGCCGGCACCTCCGGCAGAACTCGGAATCCGGGCGAGGAAGACAGGGAAGGGCAGGCGGCCCGACCACCAGGCCCTGCCGCTGCAGCAGCCGCTCCGAGGCTAGACGCCGCCAGAGCCCGCGGGGGACCCGGGAGCCCCGGACCTGCTCACTGCGGACTCCGGAGACGACCCGGGAGGCGCGCGAGCCTGCGGGGCGCTTCCCGGGCTTCCGCCTGAGCGGACACGCCCCGTGACGTCATCGAAGCGCGCGGCGCGTCGGGCGGGCGTTCCACTCATTCCCGGCGCCGCTCGGGGAGGTGCGTCTCCGGCATGGCTGCGGCCGACCCTGGGGACCCGGCGTCTGAGCCAAACCCTGCCGGGCTACTGCTGGGCCACATCGTGGCCTCGGGGACAGTCGCTCAGGTAGGTGGGCGGCGATGGCGTCATTAAGGGGGTGCCCCGGTGGCGACAGAGGGAGGCTGTGAAGCGGTCCTGGCGGAGGCTGTGCCAGAGGAGACGCGGCCGAGCCGGTTCCAGGCCATGGCAGGTACCTTTCTGCAGACGCTCCCCGAGACGGGGTTTCTGGTGTCTGCAGGCGAATTATCCCAGGTCTGTTTGTGGGAGATAATAAAGACCGGTTTTCCCGCCTTTTTTCCCCCTCCTTCTTCTGAAACATAGTAATCCCTCCTTTGAACTACTCTGTTATTCTTAGTCTCTTATTCTGTAGGTCAACTCTGTTGTTTTTAGACGGTAAAATAACTGGGTTTTGTTTGAGTAGAAAAGATAAGCTTAACTGTCTGACCTTGCAAGCTAGCCATCTAAAGTGGCTGATACACTGATACTGATATTAATTCACATATTCTGCCAAGTGTTTGTTCATCCAAGGTTACAGGTGTCTGTATAGATATGATATGGTACTCAAAGTTACAAGTTGTCTGTATAGATATGACAGGTGTTTGTTAGGTACGATACCTATTCAAGGTTACAAGCTGTCTTACACAAAGAACTAGAAGGATATAAAAAGGAAATATTCCCTCCTGTGTTTGTTCAGAATCTGACAGAGGTAATCTGCTCTGAACCTGCGCGAAATAAAGATGAATCCTAACTAATTGGCTGATTAAGGCGTCTTGTCCATCTGATACAACACTTCAATCTAGGGCAGTGGTCGGCAAACTCAGTCAACAGAGCCAAATATCAACAGTACAATGATTGAAATTTCTTTTGAGAGCCAAATTTTTTAAACTTAAACTATATAGGTAGGTACGTTGTTATTAACTTAATTAGGGTACTCCTAAGCGGGCCTTTGCTAAAAACGTCCTCAGTCTGATTGAGGTACGTTCTCTGAGTCGACCCCTTCCAACTCTCCCATCCACACTCATCTTGTATACTTGTTTCGTCTATCTCAGTGGTCGGCAAACTCATTAGTCAACAGAGCCAAATATCAACAGTACTTCTTCAAAATAGACTCGCCCAGGCTGAAAACCAACTTCTGCGCATGGGCCACGAAGTTTCAATCGCACTGTACGTGCGCCTGTACGTGGTATTTTGTGGAAGAGCCACACTCAAGGGGCCAAAGAGCCGCATGTGGCTCGCGAGCCACAGTTTTCCCCGGCCACTGATCTAGTGCTACCATCTCTAGATTGTAATGAGTGATGGGTTGGGAAACCGGCTAATTGAAGCATACGTTCCCTGACAAGTGAGGTATTGAAGCATGTTTGGGGCGGGAGGCGCCGAGTACCCTAGAGCGCCAGGGGAAACGCACATCTTTAAAGGCCCCTCAAAAAAGTATTGGTGATAAAGACCTGAAAGACTTCGTAACATGGATGGAGGAAGGGACTAATTTTGAGGAGAGATCAGAGAGGTTAGCCCATGGGGTGGGTGGTCTTAGGTTTGGCAAGAAGAGCATGTTCATAGTCCAAAGGGAAGAAGCCAATAGAGGGAGAAATGGAAGATGTGAGGAAATAATGGAACACAAGTGGCAAAAGTGACACGGGAATCGGAATGGAGGGAAACAAGGAAGAAAATTTTAGAGAATGAGGAAGTTGAGGAATATCACTAAGAAAGGAAACAGAGCCCTAACCGGTTAGGCTCAGCGGATAAAGCGTCGGCCTGCGGACTCAGGGGTCCCAGGTTCAATTTCGGTCAGGGACATGTACCTGGGTTGCGGGCACATTCCCAGTAGGGGGCGTGCAGGAGGCAGCTGATCGATGTTTCTCTCTCATGGATGTTTCTAGCTCTCTATCCTCTCCCTTCCTCTCTGTAAAAAATCAATAAAATATATTTTTTAAAAAAAAAGAAGAAGAAGAAGAAAGGAAACAGAAAGGTAAAATCATCTGCAGAGATTAGCAATATAAACATGATGAAAGATTGACGGGAAATACACCACTTTTTATACTTAGAACATTCTACTGCCTTACAATAGAATAGAAGAAACTAAGGCCCAAGGAGACCAAGAAATTTGCCAGGGTCACTTAACGAGTGAGGCGGGGTTAGGCACCAGCGTCCTCCCTTTCCTGACAGCATCTCGAAGATGCATTGTGGTACATAACTACTGTGACCTGATCTTGAAGGTTTAAACTTCTGTTGAAGAACTCTTCTAAATTACTGGAAGACCTAAGTAACAGGAACTTCTGGATTGTGTGGTGGGGGTACAAGGCGTAGTAATGAGTACATTGGAAAATAGGTAAAACGTAACTACATCACTCACCAGTTCTTGCCTTCCTGACTTCTCTCCTGTGTTTTCTTCCTACCAAATTGCCTGTACTCTCACCTGTTACCAGTTCTGTAACAAAGTAATTTAATAAACCCATTTTATAAGACATTTAGGACTTATCCATGTAGAGCTACTGACAGAAGGTAATAAACACCTAAACTAAAGGAGTAAGTCTCCGGTGAGAGGATTTTAGGCATTGATGGGTGAGCTGTTTGTTGGTGTAGTGGTGGTTTTGGGGAGGATCTTCCTAGTGTCCTTCAAGGAACACGAATTAGACAGTTTTGCCTAGGTAAGTTCTGCCAATCCGTAGCTTCCCATAAGACCATCTTACAGTCTTACCGCACTGCCAATCCCAATGAAGAACGTTACAGATTTGTAGCATGATTTTACTTTAAGCAAACTTTGCATATGAAAACCTACTTTAATTAGAAGGGTTTAGCATAGGTTCTTTCAAAATGATACATTACATGATCCCTTTAAACAGTCCATTTCTTAAGTGCACACATCATTCCATGTGCATTAAAAATTAAGAGTAATGCTTAAAATTGTTGTGATACAATTCTTCTAGAAAACATAGCTTGTTGAGTTTTGATCTATTCATTGGAGAACGATTTAGTGAAAGAAAGGTAGGATTAACTGTGTAGAATAATATGGGGTATTTGCTTTCTTTTATGCTTTAGTGGCCTTACATTCTAGATCAAGCATCTCAAACTCGTGGCCCACAACGAATATTTTTGCGGCCCAGTCAGTATAACAGTATTTAAGAAAAGGTTTTAATAAAAATTTTGTAACTTAATTTTTACAATATCCTGTTATACATAATTACTAATAATGAACTACAACGTTCGCTAATGACTGATTACTATAATCGTGTTGCATTTATTTCCCTTAAGTGCCTTATGCGCAGGTGCACCATTTCTCTCCACTAATACTAACAGCGAATATTTTAGTAGCTGATGATTGCCACGTCATTAGTCTTGGACTGACTTGTTTGGTGTGCGCAACAGGAAATATTTCACTTTTTGGAGAACAAGAAAAATAGGTTTATTTGCGTTATGTTTATTAATTTGTGCAGTTATTCAGTGTCTGGTAAGTTACTGTTCAAGAAAAAATATTAAGTTTTATTAACATGTTCTATTATTTTATGTTAAGGATTACTCATTTATTTCAGACCTTTGTATTCAGCATGTCTCTATTGAAATAAACCTACGTTTCTACAAAAATTGAAGCTTTTGTTTTTTTGCGGCCCACATAAACTTAAACCTTGTTTATTAGGCCCATGTTAGCCTTTGAGTTTGACATGCTTGTTCTAGATATTTTTCAGGCAAGTTTGCGTTAGTCATGGAATCTTGATTAAAGCTCCCTCTACTGGCAATGTATAAGATAAGGATCTGGATCTACAAAACACCCAAAATCTACTATTTTCTAATATATATATTTTAGGGCTTATTCACAATCGTCAAATAGGATTTCTGTTTACTAGAGTAATTTGTTCTTTAATTCCTATCTTTTTTTTTTTTTGGCTCTTTCTTAAAGATTCTTATTTTCCCTCTGGTTTCTATCACAAGTTCTTGGCTAAGCTCCATTACCCTGTTGTTGAACCCAACAGTTTATTAGTTTGCAAGTGAACAACTAAGATTAGTGTATACATATGGAGAGATAGAAAGATACCAGAGAGTGAGTAGGTTACAATGAGAAATGGGAGATATTTTACTTTTCATTTACTTCTACCTAAGAGAGAGCAGAAAGAAAAGAGGCTATGATGGAAATGTAGTGTATATGATGGTTCTCATTTCAGCCCTGATGCACTCTGACAGTGTGAAGTTGGACTAACGTTTAACCTTCGCAATTTTCAATTTTTGCCATCAGTAAAATATCTTGTTACCTACCTCAGTGAATGGCTAGCTATCTGTTCAGTCACCTGAAGCAGGATCCTTGGAGTCAGTATTAACTTGACTTTATCCCTCATTACCCGTATCAACTAGGACTTGTCAATTCCGTTTTCCCAGGGATTCATATCTCTGCCCGCTTTCCTTTTTAACTGCTACACCTATTTCACATTGTCATCTCACCTGGAATGCTATAATAGCCTCTTATCTAAATATCCAATCTTCACTCCTCCACTAGGTTTTTTTGTTTGTTTGTTTCATATTGTTGCCTAGTTACCAGAGTGTTTTATATTCTAATAAAATGCACATAACATTGAATTTGCCATGTTAACCATCTTAAAGTGTACAACTCAGTGGCATGAAGTACAGTCACAATGCTGTGAAACTATTTTCAAAACTATTCTTTATCATTCCCCAAAGGAAATCCCCTCTTATTAAGACGTCACTCCCCATTCCTTCTTCCCCCAATCCCTTTAGTTTTATTTTTCACTAGAGGCCCGGTGCATGAATTCATGCATGGATGGGATCCGGCTTGCCTGCCTGATCGGTAGGAGGGGAGGATGGAGGGGCGGGCTGGCCAGGGGGAGGGGCTGTGGGTGGTTGGCCAGCCGGCCCTGCCTCCTGGTCAAACTCTTGGTAGAGGGGACAATTTGCATATTAGCCTTTTATTATAGGACTAGAGGCCTGGTGCACAAAAATTTGTGCACTTGCGGGGGGGGTCCCTCAGCCTGGCCTATGCCCTCTTGCAGTCCGGGACCCCTTGGAGGATGCCCACCTGCTGGCTTAGGCCCACTCCCAGCACAGCAGCCCTCAGGGAATGTCCACTTACCAGCAGGGAGCAGACCTAAGCTGCAGTCGGACATCCTTAGTGCTGCTGAGGAGGCAGGAGAAGCTTCCACTGCTGTGCTGGCAGGCATCAGCCTGGCTTGTGGCTGAGCAGAGCTCCCACTGTGGGAGCGCACTAACCACCAGTGAACAGCTCCTGCATTGAGGATCTGCCCCCTGGTGGTCATTGTATATCATAGTTGTCTGGTATTCGCTGGCACCCTGCCCCGGGGCGAAAGGACCCCCTCCCCCTCTTGGGCCGGTGAGAAGTTGACCTGTCCACACTGACGTCTGGAAACCACCCCACCCCGGTGAAAAATCTCTGCCGGACAAACGGCTCCGGAAAATGACCAAACCGCAGGACAGACCGCAGGTTTCACCTGACCCTGGAAAGCCCCGACTGACACCAGTTTCGGCCAGCAACAATTGCCTCAGAAAAGTATAAAACCTTGCCCCTGCCCAGGTTGGGCGCGGCTTCTCCTGCTCCCCTCTCTGAGCTGGTGAACCCGCCCGTGTGCTCCCAATAAAGCCTGTTTAATCTGGTCTCTGTTTGGACTCACGGTTTTTCCTTGCGGCGGCGTAAAACCTAAGATTTGGTGCCGAAACCCGGGAGTGGGTCTCGGACTCGGACGATCCTCGCCCCGGTCTCCTCTTACGACCTGGGAAGCAGTGGGCAGCGGCAGTTCGCCCGGGCTAACTCCCAGACTCTGAGGTGCCGGGGTCCGAGTCGATTGGCTGGTCCGGCTCACTTCCCCTGTTTGCCGCCCCGGACCTCGGCCTGGACTTCCCCCGGACTCCATCTCCAATAAGTCACACGGGAAACCTCCCTCCCTTTCCTTCCTGCTCTCCGAGATCCATCCGGAGCCTCTCGTCCTAAGTCGCGGCCGTGCCGAGAGAACTCCTCCGCCCTCAGAGGGCCACTGTCTGGTCTCTTTGAGGACAAAGGAGACGTCCTTGGTCCTCTTCAGACCCCAACCCAGAACCGGGACTCTGTACCAATCGGTGGGACGCCTCCCTTGGTGCTTTGTCTCTAATCTTGGGGAGCGGGAAACCCCTCAACTATGGGAGTCTCAGAGTCCAGGCCGGATCCTAAGACACCTCTAGGGTGTCTCCTTAAAAATTTTTCCAAATTGGGGTACACTCAGACACTCAAGGCCAAACGCTTAATTTCTCTCTCACAACAACAATGGCCTCAATATCCTCTAGATAACCAGTCCCGCTGGCCCCCAACTGGCACCTTTGACTTTAATGTTCTAACAGACTTAGATAATTACTGCCGGCGCACGGGCAAAGATTCTGAGGTCCCCTACGTCCAGGCTTTTTGGGACATACGTTCCCGCCCCGACCTCTGTTCTCCCTGCTCAACCCGTCAGATACTCCTAGCCATCAGCAACCCTCCTCTTCCCACTGCTCCGCCTTCTTCCAAAAATCCCGACCCACCCGCCACCCCACCTCCCCCAAAGACCTCTGATTCAACCGATAACCCTGACCTCATTGACCTCCTCTCCTCTCCTCCTCCTTACCACCCCCCTGACCGAGCCGTTCGTCCCCCGACTTCTCCTGTCGTTCCCGAAACCCGCTCTGTCCCTTCTCCTCCCCCGGAATCCCAGGCTCAGGAACCCGAACCTCAACCGTCCTCGCTCTCCTCTCCGGTTGCCTCTCATACCCGCTCACATTCTTCAACCCCGGCAGCGTAAAACCTAAGAATAGTGACCAGTCATTCCCAGTCGTTCTGCTGTTAGGGTCAATTTGCATATTACCCTTTTATTATATAGAATAGAGGCCTGGTGCACAGGTGGGGGCCAACTAGTTTGCCCTGAAGGGTGTCCCGGATCAGGGTGGGGGTCCCGCTGGGGTGCCTGGCCAGCCTGGGTGAGGGGCTGATGGGTGTTTGCAGGCTAGTCACACCCCCTTCAGGGTGGGGGTCCCCACTGGGATGCCTGGCCAGCCTGGGTGAGGGGCTGATGGCTGTTTGCAGGCTGGTCAAGCCCCCTCCAGTGGGGACCCTCACCCCATGGAGGTTTGGCCAGCCTGGGTGAGGAGCTGATGGCTGTTTTCAGGCTTCCCACACCCCCTTTAGGGTGGGGGGTTCCCACTGGGGTGCCTGGCCAGTCTGGGTGAGGGGCTGAGGGCCGTTTTCTGGCTGGCCACGCCCCCCAGCGACGGAAGCTCCCAGCCTCTCCTTTTTTTCTTTTTTTTTATTCTGGGATTTATTTACCTTCTATAATTGAAACTTTGCAACCTTGAGTGGAGCTCAGAGCCAGCCAGGGTGGGCAGGAAGCTCGGCTTCCTCCATCGCCAGGGGCAACCCAAGCCTCCTGCTCGCTCTAGCTCCGTGGCCACGGCCGGCTGGAAGCAGGTATCTGGGGTTTATTTATCTTCTATAATTGAAACTTTGGCCGAAACCAGTTTGGCTCAGTGGATGGAGCGTCGGCCTGTGGACTGAAAGGTCCCAGGTTCGATCCCGGTCAAGGGCATGTACCTGGGTTGTGGGCATATCCCCAGTAGGAGATGTGCAGGAGGCAGCTGATCGATGTTTCTCTCTCATCGATGTTTCTAACTCTCTATCTCTCTCCCTTCCTTTCTGTAAAAAATCAATAAAATATATTTAAAAAAAAAAAAAGAAACTTTGTTGCCTTGAGTGGAGCTCAGAGCCGGCCGCGGCAGGCGGGAAGCTTGGCTTCCTCCATCACTGGGGCAACCAAGCCTCCTGCTTGCTCCAGCTCCGTGGCTGCCAGCTGCCATCTTGGTTGGGTTAATTTGCGTATAGTTGCTCTGATTGGCTGGTGGGTGTGGCTTAATGTGTAGCGAAGGTACAGTCAATTTGCATGTTTGTCTTTTATTAGTGTAGATTGCCAATGCATGTCGTATGTGCCAGTCGGACTGTCAGTCATTTAGCCTTTTATATATATAGATACTACCCACACTTACATTTCCATGTGTGTTATACATGGTGTCCTAAAAAAATGTGTACACACTTTGAATGATTAGAAAGTCAGTTCATTTTCAAAATTTAAAAGAATCCACAGAAATGAGTAATTTTTTTTGTCAATGCCTGTTTTCAAACTGATGACCATTCTGGTCCAAGTACTGCTGGTAATGCAAAGCGGTGAAATCTCAATATCAAGAATCATTTTGTTTGGTATTTGTGTGCCCTCAACTCATTGACTGTTGCCAGTTTTGTACTGTAAACTTTATCTTTTATGGGTCTCCATAAAAAAAAGTCTAGTGGCACTTTAGGATAAATTTTCTTTGTTCAAAGCTTAGTCTGGCCTCACCCATTATTTCAAATTAGTTAAAACTGAAAAGGAGTGAAAATTGAGTGAGTTATCAGCTGTTAAAGTGTGTATACATTTTTGGGGGGACACCCTGTATGTCAAAAGTGAAGATTAGCCCTGGCCGGTTTGGCTCCGTGGATAGAGCGTCGGCCTGGGGACTGAAAGGTCCCAGGTTCGATTCCGGTCAAGGGCATGTACCTTAGTTGCAGGCACATACCCAGTGGGGAGTGTGCAGGAGGCAGCTGATCGATGTTTCTCTCTCATCGATGTTTCTAACTCTCTATCCCTCTCCCTTCCTCTCTGAAAAAAAAAAAAGCAATAAAATATATATTTTTTAAAAAAGTGAAGATTAATTTGGAGATGTAGTTTTCTGCATAATCACAGAACATCATACAGGGTGTCCCAAAGATATGTATACATAGTGTAATAGCTGATGGCTCAATTTTGAAAATGAAATGTATTTTAATAAACACTGCCTTTATAATTATTCAAAGTGTGTGTATATATTTTTTTGGGACACCCTATATATGTTAGTACTAACACAGTTATTGAGCATTTATAATGTTAAGTCTTTTTATCTAGAATACTTTTTCCTTTCCATCTGTCAGGAACTTATTAATGGCAGAGAGCTCATTTTATTCTTTTTTTTAATTTTTATTTTTTATTTCAGAGAGGAATGGAGAGAGAGAGATAGAAACATCAATAATGAGACAATCATTGATCAGCTGCCTTCTGCACGCCCCACACTGAGAGGATCAAGCTGGAAACCCAGGCATGTGCCCTGACCGGAATCAAACTGTGACCTCCTGGTTCATAGGTCAGTGCTTCTCCACTGAGCTACACCAGCTAGGCTTTTTATTCATTCTTGAGTCTTCCACTTCCTATCTCAATAAATATCTTGATTCATTGATTATTACCAGTCAGCAAGCTTTTGCTATGAAGGGCCAGAGAGCAAATATTTGAGGATTTTCATTCTATATGGTTGAAACTGGGCTGTTTTAGCCTGAAAGTAGCCATAGATAATAATTAAATGAGAGAAGTTGAGTTCCAATAAAACTTTATTTCTGGACTCTAAAATTTGAAGTTATAAGCCACAAAAGAATTACTTTTCTTTTGATTTCCCCCCCAACAACTGAAAAATATAAAAACCATTCTTAGCTCATGGGCTGTACAAAAACAGGCAGTGGGCTGCATTTAGCTCATGGGCTATAGTTTCCTAACCCCTATCCTATATGATCTGTAAAGTTCTTTCCTCTGCTAACTTTCTAGAAAAGCAGAAGAAGATACAGAAACTGATGGATGAAGCCAAGAGATGAACAAGATAATATTCTTATTCTGAGATAACCGGCAGTTTAAGGAGGCAGTCTAACATAGAATGAAAGGATAAAAAGGAGGGGGTAGTCTTTTTAGAAAAGTAATTATGCCTGGGCAAACATTCCTTTACCTAAGAGAACAAGAATGTGAAAAGAAATAGTATGAATAATTTGTAGCAATTGAGGTCATTTAATGAATCTGATAAATGACTCCATGGGGACAGGGGTGGAGGAAATGTTTGATTTTAGCCCCAAGAAGGTCAGAGATACTAGGTCTTAGTCATTTGTATAGGAGTATTTCTCCAACAACCTCAGCCTTAAAATCTCATAATAAACTATCAGTAATGCAAATCTATTGTGCCTTGTATTTTAGGAAATAGTACAAAGTGATTAAGTCATTTGTTTTTCTTATTTTTTAAATATTTGGGCAAATGATTTGTGATATGGAGGTTTTAAAAACAGGAAATAAACATTGTTACTGTTGTACTCTGTATTGCATTTTTTTAGGGGCAGTGATGGACGTAATATATGCTTATGTTTTAGACCCATGGGCATGCTTTCCCAATGCACATAGAAACTTTTTGTGACATGATGCTGTTTTCTCTGTTTACTTTGCATTAGGAGATATTAGATATATCTAAGAAATCAACTCCTTGCTTTGTGAACTTCTCCAGGCTACAGCAGATCACAAATATTCAAGCTGAAATCAATCAGGTAAATTGTTAAACTTTTTACTTTTTACTTCTAGTACAGGGAAACAAATCTTAATTGTTTCCAACAGCAATTCTCTTGCACTTAGAACAGTTTGTAGTACTTAACTGGGTAGGTGTTTACGTACGTAGTTTCCTGTTAATGAAATTGTAATAGTAACAGCAGTAGTTGGAAGTAGTAGCAGAAGCTGCAACAGGGCTTGCACACCAATGTGAAAAGCTTCAGTGAATCACCTGAGCTCTCATAACAAATCCTCCACCCTCCTCCCCCTAAATATTCCTGGATAAAGTCTGTTTTTATCACAGATTATCCTTTAATCAGGCTCTTTTCTGAGTGAGGTAAATATTATTTTTGTTCCTAATGCAGAAGAACCTGGAAATTGAACTTCTAAAACTAGAAAAAGATACAGCAGACATTGTTCATCCTTCTTTTTTGGGTAAGTGGTTTGGTTAAATGGGTGGGTAATTATTGGAATTTCAACTTTTTCTTGGATTACCTTAAATAAGCAGCAGGCATTATGATATACCATTATTTTTTTCAGGTATTGCCCCAAAGCTAACAAAGTTTTCTATTTCTGTGTTCAAACAAAAGTCCTGTTGGCTTGCCTAGTGCAAATTGCATATAAAGTGACCAAGGTAGGAGCTCCTCAAAATTAGGAGAACTTGAAAAACCAAAAAAAGGCTGAGAAACTTTTCAGGGACTTGACAGCTAAATCACAGTGTGTTCATAGATTGAATACTTGATTAGAAAACTTTTTTTGCTGTCAAGGACATTATTGGGCTACTTGGTGATATTTGAATAAGGGCTGTATTAAATATTGTGCAATGTTAAATTTTCTGAATTTGATACTTGTGGTTATATAAGAGATGGGAAATATATGCTGACATTTTAGAGGTAAAAGGTCATGATATCTGCAACTTACTCTCAAATGGGTCAGCAAAAATATTTGTAAGGGTGTGGAGAGAAAGGAAAAGAGGCTGTAGCCAAGTGTTATCAGTTAGTGAGTCTAGGTAAAATGTATATGGGAGTTCAATGAACTTTTTTTTTTTTTTTTAGTATATTTTATTGATTTTTTACAGAGAGGAAGGGAGAGGGATAGAGAATTAGAAACATCGATGAGAGAGAAACATCGATCACCTGCCTCCTGCACACCCCCTACTGGAAATATGCCTGCAACCAAGGTACAAGCCCTTGACCGGAATCGAACCTGGGATCCTTCAGTCTGCAGGCCAACACTCTATCCACTGAGCCAAACCGGTTAGGGCTCAATAAACTATTCTTGAAACTTTTCTCTAAGTTTGAAAGTTAAAAATTTAAGTCCTAGCTGGTTTCGCTCAGTGATTAGAGTGTCAGCCCGAGGACTGAAGGGTCATGGGTTCGATTCTGGTCAAGAGCATGTAACTCAGTTGCAGGTGGGATCCCTGGCGCCAGTTGGGGTAGGTGCAGGAGGCAACCAGTCCATGTGTCTCTCACATCAATGCTTCTCTCTCTCTGTGTGTGTCTCTCCCCCTCTCTCCCACTCTCTCTAAAAATCAATGGAAAAAATACCCTCAGGTGAGGATTAACAAAAAAATAAAATAAATAAGATAGATAAATAAAATTTAGCCCTGGCCGGTTTGGCTCAGTGGATAGAGCGTCGGCCTGGGGACTGAAGGGTCCCAGGTTCGATTCCAGTCAAAGGCATGTACCTTGGTTACGGGCACATCCCCAGTGGGAGGTGCGCAGGAGGCAGCTGATCGATGTTTCTCTCTCATCGATGTTTCTAACTCTCTATCCCTCTCCCTTCCTCTCTGTAAAAAATCAATAAAATATATTTTTAAAAAATTTAAAAGAAGAGACCATTAACTGAATTCTAGAGCGAATATTGAAATGATCAGAAATAGCTTGTAAGACAAATATTTGTTTTTTAATGTTTGTGTAGAGTATTAGAGGCAGAGATGGGAAAAGAGATGTTATTTGAAGAATGTGGCACTGGCTATAAAAACTGAACTAGAAGTAGAGTTGAAAAACACAGGATTTAGCAGTGGGTTGTCAATAGGAAAAATAAAATGAAATTGATATTGGATATTAGGAATAGCAAAGGGGAGATATTTAGGAGAGCAATGGTGAGATAATTTTGGCTGTATCAAACCAAAGCAAAGAAGAATTTATTAGTGATTTCAAAATTTACTTGTCCTGCTCTGGTCAGTTTGCTAAGTGGTTAGAGCACCAACCGTCTTACCAAGGGTTGCAGGTTCTATTCCTGGTCAAGGGCACATACCTGGGTTGCAGGCTTGATCCCTGGCGCCAGTCAGGGAATGTGCGGGAGGCAACTGTTTGATGTCTCTCATTTTCTCTCCCTCCTCCCTTCCTTTCCATTTTCTCTAAAAATCAATGGAAAAAATATCCTTGAATGAGGATTAACAACAACAAAAATGTTTCTTTGTCCTATTGCTAACTATAATTACTATTTCTGGTTTGTGTAGCTCAAAAGTGTCAAACTCTGCAAAGCATGAATAATCATTTGGAAGCAGTGCTAAAAGAGAAGAGGTCCCTCAGGCAAAGACTGTTGAAACCCATGTGCCAGGAAAACCTGCCTATTGAAGCAGTTTATCACAGGTTAGACTAAAAAGTAGACATTAGCAGTTACACATTTTCTGAAGGTAGTTTAAACTAGTTTTTTCATAGCATAATTCATTGAATAATATATTAGTGATTATATCTGTTAACATTATTAATGCTGATACATTAAACCAGAAAGAAAATCCTTGGCTTTAAAAGTATAGTTATGGTGAAAAGAAAGGTATTCCTTTGTTCATAGTGTTTTGGGAATTATAAATAATGATTTTAATGATAGAAATTAGATCCATAACATAGAGTAAATTGGGTAAAATCATGTTTATTATATATCGACTGCTTTCTATGAAGTAAAGTTATTGTTGCATTAATGTTGCCTATGTAGGGTGGGGCAAGAATAGGATTACAATTGTGAATATGGGAAACAGAGTTCATTCTTGTATTATTATTTATTACTAGGGGCCCAGTGCACGAATTTGTGCACCTTGAAAGGACCTGTGGGCCGGCCATGAGGCTGTGGTGGGCACAGGGGCAGGTCTCGGCCCATCCTCTGCACCTCTGCCCGGCCCCTCCCACTGCGGCCCCCAGTCCCCTGTTTGCTGGCAGCCCCACTCACGCTCCCAGGTGCAGACGGTGCTGGCCCCGCTCACACCGGCTGATGGCGCAGAGCGATTGGGGCTGGCACCATCAGTGGTATGCAAGTGGTGGCTGTTGTCCCAGTCGCCCCTCAGGAGCAGGAGAAGGTGGAGAAGCCCTCAGGCGATCAGGGCTGGCAGCCGCCACTCACACCTGCTGATGGTGCTGAGTGATTGGGACTGGTGCTAGACTCTGGCAGCGGGTGCAAGTGGTGGCTCAGGCACCGGCTGCAGGTGCAAGTGGGACCGGCGCTGGCAGTGGGTGTGAGCAGCGGCTCCAGTGCTAGCAGTGGATGTGAGTAGGGCCATTGCCAGCAGCAGGTGCAAGAGGTGGCTGCTGGCCCCGATTGCCCCTCACGAGCAGGGGGAGGTGGAAAAACCCTAAAGGACGATCAGGGCCGGCAGCAGGTGTGAGCAGGGCCAGCACCAGCAGTAGGTAAGAGCACCAGGTGGGGCTGTGGCACAGGAGCAAAGAATTTTCAGTAACCACCAGAGGCTCACTCCGATGACAGCGACCAGTGCCCCGCCTTGGTTTGGTGCCCCCGCTTACCTCCGCCATCCTGCCGCGGCCGATGCTCGCCATGTTCTGTGCGCACCTCCTGGTGGTCAGCACACCTCTTAGCGACTGGCTGTTTGGTTGTTCTGCCGTTTGGTCTATTTGCATATTATGGTTTTATATATATAGGTTGTATTATTTTCCATACGAACAACTGTAAACCTACTTTTGCCCCACACTATCTATACAAATTCTGTTGGGAGAGTTTAAGCAGGGACAGATGAAAACAATGTCAACTAAAGGAGGGGGGGAAAAAACTGAGTTCTGGTCTCATCTCTGTTGTTTATATGCCTCAAAGACTTGGACAAATGATTTAAATTTTTTGCATCAGTTTCCCAATCCATAGATGCTTTCTGTTCCTTACTTCCTCATGGGAGTATTGCAAGTACCAAATTGAAGGTGTAAGTTATTATTAATAATAAAGTAAAGAAGCAGAAATCTGATTGCTAGCTTTCTCCACCAGTGCTCACTAACTGACCCTGAACAAATCAGTCTCTTCTCTTGAGTATCAGATTTTTTTTATCTTACGGTAATATAATAGATATACAAATCCCATTCTTGTGGATTTATTCAGTATCTATTCAGTACAGTAAAATACCATTAATGTACATATTGTACATTATATATATTAGAAGAACTGAATAATTATTTTAAAGCATTTTGCAAATGCACAGATTCAAAGTAGTTTTATTTGTAGGCCATTTCAGTGAAACACATTTGTCCTTATTGTCTTCGCTCATGATTGAGAATTAGTATTTTGAAATGGCTTTATCACTGATAGTTCCATGAATGCAGAAAGGTTATAATTGGCTCATTGGGTTGATTGTAATTATTTTATATCATATTGAAAGTCCTAATTAAAAGGGGAAAAGGAGAATACAAAATAACTACACTAAAACAAAGTAATAATTGACTTTTTCCCCTCCCTCTTTCAGATACATGGTACATTTGCTGGAGTTGGCAGTGACTTTTATTGAGAGATTAGAAACCCACCTTGAAACAATTAGAAATATTCCTCATTTAGATGCAAATCTAAAGAGAATGGTGAGTATTAACAATAGCATTTAAGTACCGCATCAACTCCTTTCACATTACTTTTAGCTATTTTTTTAAATTGATTTCAGAGAGGAAGGGAGAGGGAGAGAGAGCTAGAAACATCAATGAGAAAGAATCACTGATCTGCCTCCTGCACACCCCCTACTGGGGATCGAACCCCCAACCCCGGGCATGTGCCCTGATCAGAATCGAACCTGGGACCCTTCAGTCCACAGGCTGATGCTCTATCCACTGAGCCACACTGGCTAGGGCACTTTTAGCTTTCTTTAGTTCTGTTTTATACTAGAATCTCAAATGTCTGACCTACTTGTTTAATTTTGTTGATGGTTAATATGAGTGATTTATTTTATAAAATCAAAATGCTGTTTCTTTTTTTATATTATTTTTATTTAAAAGTCATTTTACATTCTCTTATTCCATTACTAGAGGCCCGGTGCATGACATTTGTGCACTGGGCGGGGGTGGTGGTGGGGGGAATCCCCTCAGCCCAGCCTGCGCCCTCTTGCAGTCTGGGACCCCTCGAGGGATGTCCGCCTGTCGTGGAGGCGGGAAAGGCTTCTGCCGCCACCACTGCACTCACCAGCCGTGATCCCGGCTTCTGGCTGAGTGGCTCAATCCCCGGTTAGGTACATACAAGAAAGTCAGTCGATGAATACATAAGTGGAACAACAAATCAATATTCCTCTCTCTCTCTTCCTCCCTCGCTGTCTCCCTTCTTCTCTAAAAATCAGTAAATAAAAATTTAAAAAAGAAAGAAAATTAGAAGAGCACAGTAGCTTGAGGGAAAAATGGTACTCCCCTTTGGATGACACTTAAGGGCATTGAGAGGGACGTTAACTCAGGGTTAGTTGTGGAATGCCTTGAGACTGAGAAGTTTAGACTTGACTGGCTGAGTACTGGGGAACTATTGAATTTTTGATTTTTAGAGAAAGGCACAGAGGAGCCCTGACTGGTTTGGCTCAGTGGATAGAGTGTCGGCTTGCTGACTGAAGGGTCCCAGGTTTGATTCTGGTCAAAGGCATGTACCTTGGTTGCGGGCACATCCTCAATAGGGATTGTGCAGGAGGCAGCTGAATCGATGTTTCTCTCTCATCGGTGTTTCTAACTCTCTATCTCTCTCCTTCTCCCTTCCTCTCTGAAAAAAATCAATAAAATATATTTAAAAAAAGGCACAGAGGAGTAACTTGATCAGAACTGTACTTTAATAATGGAGCAAATATTAAATAGAGTGGACTGAGCTTGCCACTCAGTGTGGGCAGAAAACATCAGCGTAAGCATCACCTGGAAGCCTGTTAGAAATGCAGAATTGTAGATTTCATTCACCTTATACCTTCACGATCTGAATCTACAGTTTATTTAATAAATTCCTCAGGTGATTCCTATGCACATTAAAGTTTGATAAACTGTGTTAGAGGACTAGGCCAGCGGTCAGCAAACTGCGGCTCCGCAAACCGTGGCTCGCGAGCCACATGTGGCTCTTTGGCCCCTTGAGTGTGGCTCTTCCACAAAATACTGACTTCTGCACATGGGCCACGAAGTTTCAATCACACTGTATGCGCATGCCCGCATGTGGTATTTTGTGGAAGAGCCACACTCAAGGGGCCAAAGAGCCACATGTGGCTCGTGAGCCATGGTTTGCTGACCACAGGACTAGGCAAAGAAACTTGGAGAATAAATAAGTTATTCAGATAAAATATTTTTTTTAATATATTTTATTGATTTTTTTACAGAGAGGAAGGGAGAGGGACAGAGAGTTAGAAACATCAATCAGTTGCCCCCTGCACACCTCCCACTGAGAATGTGCCCGCAACCAAGGTACATGCCCTTGACTGGAATCGAACCCGGGACCCTTCAGTCCTCAGGCCGACGCTCTATCCACTGAGCCAAACCGGTTAAGGCCAGATAAAAGATTTAAAGCTGAGGAATACAAAGGATTGTGTAGATTTTTATATTTTGAAGGTCTAATTTCTAGAATATGGCTACTTTTTGGAACACATCCAAAGAAATGAAATTTCTATTCTTGCTGACTTGAGGGTGAGTAGGAGCAAAAAATTAAAGACGTTAATGAGTTTATTTTTTGTTATGTCTTGCATAGATAGTAAACGTTCAACCCTTATTGAATTGTAGTTAAATTGAGATTGAATGTATATCCAGATGGAGTTTTCCAACAGATTGAAACGTGGGACTGAATTTTAGGAAGGAGATTAGGTTTGACAATATAGATTGAAGGTCATCTGCATCGAGGTGATAATTGAAGACAGGAGAGGTGACTTGAAGAAAAAGCGTGTCTATAAGAAGTGGGAGAGCACAAATTTAAGGCACCTTTGTATTCAGGGGCTGGAATCATAACCATTTGTGATATAGTAATGACATACTAATGACAGGCATAATTACTCTCCTATTTTCCCCTTCTTTCAAATGTTACAGAGCAAGGCTTTAGCCAAGATGGATATTTTGGTGACTGAGACAGAAGAACTGGCAGAGAATATACTCAAGTGGCGAGAACAACAAAAGGAAATTTCCTCTTGTATCCCCAAAATATTAGCTGAAGAAAATTATCTTCACAAATGTATTGTAACACCATAACATCTTCTTTATCTTTACTTCTAAAGTTTATGTCCAAACTATTAATGCCAAATGATACAACTGGTTCAATTAAGCAAAAATGATTTCTTTTTGCTTAATTGTATGTAGTCGTGTGAAGTGCATTTCTAGTCAATGATAACATGGTTATTTATAGGCTTTGCTGCTAGCAATACTGAAAGAGCCCTCTCTATGGTAGAGTACTAAATTCTAAGTTCATTAAGAGCAAATTAAATTTTCCTTCGTTTTTCATATGTGTGTGTGTGCACATGCACACACACACATTTTTTTTTTTTTTTGGTTAATCCTCACCTGAGAATATTTTTCCATTGATTTTTTAGTGAGAGTAGAAGGGAGGGGGAGAGACAGAGAGAAACATGGATGTTAGAGAAACACAGCGATTGATTGCCTCCTGTACATGCCTTGACCAGGGCCGGGGATCAAGCCCGCAACTGAGGTATGTGCCCTTGACCAGAATTGAACCTGGGATCCTTTAGTCTGCGGGCCAATGGCCAATGCTCTATCCACTGTGCCAAACTGGCTAAGGCTCTTTTTCATATATTTTCATTCCACTTTTGAATAAAATTTATGAAGATCAAGTATAACTGTGGCAGTTTATTAACATATTATCTAGATCTCAGGCAGCAGACTCTATATGTCTTTTTTTTTAATGCTTGTTTCTGAATTAGAAGAGTCTTGAATCTGAATATATGTTGATTATTCCTATGAGATTGTCACTAAATGTGCAAAAAATAGTAACATACTATCTTTTGTAAGGCTTGCTTGCAAGGTGGGTCCTTTGCTGGTGTCTGGGAACTTAAATTTCAAGAGGTTTCCCTCCACTCTCAATAATAAGAGTTGTCCTCTGTGATGAAGCTGTTTGTACAGTGTGGTTTGTGCTGAACACCTGCTTTCTTTCTGGAAGTCCAAAATTTTGGTACATGCTAGGCAGAAGGTACCTGTGTGACTAGCCTGCAGAAATAAGTCTGAGCCTGGCATCTCTTTCATAGTAGCCATTGCACAACGTCACAACTCAGGTGCTGAGGGAATTAAGCACATCCGGCGTAACTTCTACTGGCAGAGGACTCTGGAAGCTATCTGTGCCTGGTTTACCCCAGGCTTTGTCCCGTATACCTTTTCCCTTTGCTCTTTTGATTTTATGTTTTTACTGTAATAAATCATAGCCATGAAAACAGTGATATGCTGAGTCCTGTGAATCCTCCAAGCATGTCATCAAACCTGGGTAGTGACGCTGACATATTGAGCAATTCTTGAGGGTGTTCACTGGCAGCCTTAGAAAGAGTCAAAGAGAAAGGCACATTATGGCAGATCTTTTAGAGGTTTACATTATGAGGTACTCAGATATTTTACCTATCTGAGATTATTATGCATATAAAAGGAAGTGGTATACTAAGATTTACTAATACTAAGTAAGCCTCAGGATGTACTCATTTGTGTCAGTACTATAACTATTCCTGGCTTATTTTTAGATGTGGGGTTCTCTTTTGCTTTAAAAATGTGTGCATCATCCTTGGCTGGTGTGGTACAGTGGGTTGGGCATCATCCCATGCACCAAAAAGTTGGAGTTGATTCCTCATCTACTCACACTGGGTCGTTATTTTTATACTGTTACATTCTCTGTATCACGGGGGTTGACCGATCCTTATATTCATCACACTCTTCACAGTGGATGAATAAAGTAGTGGTTCATAAGGAAACAGGATCATTGCCAAAATATACCCTACTGAAACAACCAGTGATCTTTTGAAGCCTACTTTTCTGACTTTTACAAATGGCATATAAAACAGGTCATAACATCGCCTAGCACGTAAGTAAAACTTTCAGTTGTATTTCATCAGAAATCTGTTCAGGTCTGCTTTTTATAAAAATAAAATAAACTTTTGCATACTCCCAATTGTAAACCTATTTTGCCCCACCCTGTACATAAACTATATCATTTATAATAAAGGTGATATATATGTCATGTCTTTTGCAAAATATAAAATAAAGCTAATTTCTAACTAAAATTGTGTGGCCCTTACCTGAATTCTATGTGATAGGAAGGAAAGATTCTCTAACTTACACAATAAAAGTATAAGCATACTGGCTGTCTGACTCACAAAAGCTTGAGGTAAGTTGAGCCTGAGGTCTACTTAAAAGAGAAAAGCTAATTTAGTACTGTGTTGTCATCAATAAATGCTAATCATTTTTTGTTTGTTTGTTTTAATTCAGCTTTTAGACCTGTGGATACTAAAAATGTAGCTCTGGACTGTCTTTCTACTTACACCGGGAAGTGTGTGAAACTTGTGAATTCACTTTCAGCATAATAATGATGCCACTTTGTGAGGACTATTCTGGAGAAATTGTGCTGCTACCTGGTCTTTCTAACACTTTTCGTATTTTACTACTTCCTCTGAAATAGGACTGCCAGACCCCTGTTATCCTCTCAAATCTTAACCCCCCACAGCTGAGATATCTTCTGGAACTTCAGCTACTGCCTGTGAGAGCCCAGCCAGCCCTCTCGTGCTTCTGCACTTCCTACAAGTCTCTATGCAGTCTCCTCTTTCCATCCTTGGTTATAAGGGTTCTCTCCAGCTAGTCTTCAGGTGATTATTCAGGATGGTTTTTCTATATAGTTATAATTCCAGTTTGGTCCTGGGAGGGAGAGTGTCAGTGTAGCTTCCACTTAATCACCGCCATTTTGGAAAAAACTTATTTGAGACCTTGAACCACTTAATTTTCTTGATGTGGAAGCCTAGAAAAAGTGAAAGCTATTTCTAAAAGTTGAAGTAAAATTACATTTCAAGGGTCTGAATACACTTATCAAAAATCAGTTTACCTCAAGATGGCAATATATGCTAATCTTTCACCAGTAGTTGCTAATAAATTTATGTAGCATCTTTTCTGCTTCTTAGCTTTTGTAGGACATCAGAATTGACCTTGGTTAATGAGGATTTACTTGAAAAACTTTGCTGGCTAGAAGGCTTTCTATAGAATACCTGGAAATAGGTGAGGATCATGGAACACGATATCAGCGATCTAAATTGGCTGTTCCCCCAGATTCATCTTAATCTTATATTTTTCTATCTCCACCCCCCCAAGTTCAGGAGACATAAGAGACAGGGCTTAGCCCTGGTCAGGTAGCTCAGCTGGTTAGAGCACCATCCAGCTATGCCAAGGTTGCAGGTTCAATACCTGGTCAGGGCACACACAAGAATCAACCAATGAATGTTTCTCTCCCTCTGCCTCCCTAAAACCAATCCATAAATAAAGAGACGGGGCTTGTCTTTAGCTACTGAAGTATGGAAAGTAATAGCAAAAGTTTTAGAATTAGATCTGATTTTGAATCCAGGTTCTACCACTTATTAACTGTATTTTTAAAAATTTATTGCTTTTAGAGCAGCAGGGAGAGAGAAACATTGATTTGTTGTTCCACTTATTTCTGCATTCATTGGTTGACCCCTGTATGTACCCTCACTGGGGATCATACCTGCAACCTTTGTGTATTGGGTCAACGCTGACTAACTGAGCCACCTGTCCAAGGCTCCATGTTTTCTTTCTTTTTTAATATATTTGTATTGATTTCAGAGAGGGAGAGAGAAACATCAGTGATGAGAGAATCATTGATCAGCTGCTTCCTGTACATCCCCTACTGGGGATCGAGCCTGCAACCAAGGCACGTGCCCTGACTGGGAATTGAACCGTGACCTCCTGGTTCATAGGTTGGCGTTCAACCACTGAGCCATGCCAGCTGGGCTCCATGTTTTCTAAAAGGCCTAGAGAACATATAGCAGGTACCCCCACCACTATTTAATTATTATTTAAATCTTCACCGAGGATATTTTTTCCATTGATATTTTTGGAGAGAGTGGAGGGCGGGGGGGGTGGGGCGCGGAGAGAGAGAGAGAGAGAGAGAGAGAAACATTGGGATCTGATTGGTTGCCGCCTGCACAGAAGCCCCACTGAACTGGTGATGGAGCCTGCAACTGAGGTATGTGTCCTTAACCGGGAATTGAATTCACAGGCCTTTGGTTTGTGGACAGGTGCTCTAACCACTGAACAACCAGCCAGGGCTCTGCTGCTATTTTAAATCCAGCACTACATGCTCTGGCTCAGTTGGTTGGGCATTGTTCTGTGAACCAGAAAGGTTGCCAGTTCCATTCTGGGTCAGGGAACATGCTGGGGTTTTGGGCTCAATCCCCTGTAGGGCACGTGCAGGAGGTAACCCCCTGGTTTCATTCTCACATCAATGTTTTTCTCTCTCCCTCTACCTTCTGCTCTCTATAAAAATCAATTTTTAAAAAATTTCAAAATATTCAGTGCCATACAACTCCTTGCAGCATTTGCTGCCAGGACCCTTCTGCCAATAATTCTCCCACCATGGGGGACATGAACTGTACAGCAACACAGATGAGTTCGCTGAGGGATTCAAGATCAAGGCCAGCAAAAATCAGGACAATAAAATGTTTATCAGAGGTTTGAGCTGGGGTACAAGCTAGAAAGATCTGACTGTCTCAATTTGGGGTAAGTTTGAGACTGCACAGTGGAAACATCTAGTTACTGGAAGACCAAGAGTATTTGGATTTGTGCTTTTCAAAGATGCTGCTCATGTTGATAAAGTTTTGGAACTGAAAGAACACAAACTAGATGGCAACTGATAGACCCCCCTGCCAAAGGACCAAAGTTTTAAAAAAGGGAAGAAACCCCCCATAAAATGGTTTGGGGGGAAGGTAGAGCCCAAATACTTTTTTAAAAATATATTTTATTGATTTTTTACAGAGAGGAAGGGAGAGGGATAGAGAGTTAGAAACATCGATCAGCTGCCTCCTTCACACCCCCTCCTGGGGATGTGCCCGCAACCAAGGTACATGCCCTTGACTGGAATCGAACCTGGGACCTTTCAGTCTGCAGGCCGACGCTCTATCCACCGAGCCAAACTGGTTAGGGCCCAAATACTTTTGAAGAACAAATTTAAGAATATTTTGGAGCCTTTGGAGAGATTGAAAAAATTGAACTTCTCATGGATACAAACACAAATGAAAGATGAGGATTTTGTTTTATCACATACACAGATGATGAGCCAGTAAAAAAATTGTTAGAAAGCAGATATTATCAAACTGGTCTGGGAAGTGTGAAATCAAAGTTGCACAACCAAACGAGATGCATAGGCAGGAACAGAAACAATCAAAAAGGAGGAAAAGTTGCTGCAGCTGGTGGGTGAAGTGGTACTAGGGCCATGGCCCAGGCCAACAGAGCCCTCATGGCAAGGCATCTCTGGGGGTGACAATAACCCCAAAAATTACCAGCCATACTAAAGGAAGACATTGGAGAAAACAAAGAGAATGCTAGTAAACGTTTCTGTTGATCTAAGATGATTATTTTGTAAGACTTTCTTGTGTAGAAGACACAAGTGTCTAACTGTATATAGCCATCAATTAGTTTTCTTTGCTTTTCCTTTATCTTTTGCTATCTGTGTTATGACTCAATGTGGGTTTGTGTTTATACAAGTTTTATTTGTATGATTTCATGTTAAACCTGAAATAAATGCTTCTTTATGTGAAAAAAAAGAATGGTAACTAAAATGGACTGAAGCAAATCAAATACAGTTGTTCCTCAGTATCTGTGTGGACATTGGTCCCATATAGTTGTTATACTGAATTGTTTAGGGAATAATGATAAGAAAAAAGTCTGTACATGTTCAATACAGACACAGCCATTGTAGGTCTAACTGCATGGTACACATCAGCAACAATGTAGTTTTTTGTGTGTGTGTATTTTTACATTTTCAATATATGGTTGCTTGACTCTGCAGATGTGGAACCAAAGGATAGGGAAGGCTGACTATATGCTTAAATCCATGATTTTATAATAATATTTAAAACTAGAGGCCGGTGCACAAAAATTTGTGTACTGGGGGGGGGGGGGTCCCCTCAGCCCGTCCTGTGCCCTCTTGCAGTCTGTGACCCCTTGGGGGATGACCACCTGCTTCCTGGGGGAGCGGGCTTAAGCTGGCAGTCAGACATCCCTCTGGCAGCCCAGCAGCCCTTGGGGGATGTCCACTTGCCATTGGGGAGCAGGCCTAAGCCGCAGTCGGACATCCTTAGTGCTGCTGAGGTGGCGGGACAGGCTCCCAGCACCACTGCTATACTGACAGCCATCAGCCTGGCTTGTGGCTGAGCAGAGCTCCCCCTGTGGGAGCTCACTGACCACCAGGGGGCAGCTCCTGCATTGAGCGTCTGCCCCCTGGTGGTCAGTATGTCTCATAGTGACCAGTCATTCCCAGTCTTTCTGCTGTTAGGGTCAGTTTGCATATTACCCTTTTATTATATAGGATAGAGGCCTGGTCCATGGGTGGGGGCTGGCTGGTTTGCCCTGAATGGTGTCCCGGATCAGGGTGGGGGTCCCCACTGGGGTGCCTGGCCAGCCTGGGTGAGGGGCTGATGGCTGTTTGCAGGCTGGTCAGACCCCTTTCAGGGTGGGGATCCCTACTGGGGTGTCTGGTCAGTCTGGGTGAGGGGCTGAGGGCCGTTTTCAGGCTGGCCAAGCCTGTGGGCAACAAATGCTCCCAGCCTCTCCTTTTTATCTTTTTTCTTCTGGGATTTATTTACCTTCTATAATTGAAACTTTGTTGCCTTCAGTGGAGCTGAGAGCCGGCTCCTGCTCGCTCCAGCTCCGTGGCTATGGCTGGCTGAAAGCAGGTATCTGGGGTTTATTTACCTTCTATAATTGCAACTTTGTTGCTTTGAGTGGAGCTGACAGCCAGGCCAAGGCAGGTGGGAAGTTTGGCTTCCTCCATCACTGGAGCAAGCAAGCGTCCTGCTGGCTTCAGCTCCATGGCTGCCGACCGCCATCTTGGTTGGGTTAATTTGCATACAGTCGCTCTGATTGGCTGGTGGGTGTGGCTTAAAGCATAGCAAAGGTACGGTCAATTTGCATGTTTGTCTTTTATTAGATTAGACTAGAGGCCCGGTGCACAAAAATTTGTGCACGCAGGGGGCAGGGGGGTTCCTCAGCCCGGCCTGTGCCCTCTTGCAGTCTGGGACCCCTCAGGGGATGACCACCTGCTTACTTAGGCCCACTCCCTGGGGGATTGGGCCTAAGATGGCAATCAGACATCCCTCTGGCAGCCCGGCAGCCCTCGGGGGATGCCCACTTGCCAGCAGGGAGCAGACCTAAGCTGCAGTCGGACAGCCTTAGCGCTGCTGAGGAGGCAGGAGAGGCTCCCACCACCACTGCTGTACTGGCAGCCATCAGCCTGGCTTGTGGCTAAACAGAGCTCCTCCCATGTGAGAGTGCCCTGACAACCAGAGGGCAGCTCCTGCATTGAGCGTCTGCCCCCTGGTGGTCAGTGTGTGTCATAGTGACCAGTCATTCCCAGTCCTTCTGCTGTTAGGGTCAGTTTGCATATTACCCTTTTACTATATAGGATAGAGGCCTGGTGCACGGGTGGGGGCCGGCTGGTTTGCCCTGAATGGTGTCCCGGATCAGGGTGGGGGTCCCACTTGGGTGCCTGGCCAGCTTGGATGAGGGGATGATGGCTGTTTGCAGCTGGTCACACCCCCTTCAGGGTGGGAGTCCCCACTGGGGTGCCTGGCCAGTCTGGGTGAGGGGCTGAGGGCCGTTTTCAGGCTAGCGGGTGACTGAAGCTCCCAACCTCTCCTTTTTTTTTCTTTTTTTATTCTGGGATTTATTTACCTTCTATGGCTGTCACTGGAGCTGAGAGCCGGCTTTAACTCTGAGGCTCGGCTCCAGCTCTGAGACCTCGGCTGCTGAAAGCAGGTATCTGGGTTTGTTTGGGTTCTATAATTGTAACACTGTTGCAGTCCTGCTAGCTCCAGCTCTGACAGCTGAAAGCAGGTTTCTGGGGTTTATTTACCTTCTATAATTGCAACATTGTTTCTTAGACTGCAAGCTCAGAGGCCGGCAGCAGCAGGCAGGGAACCTTGGCTTCCTCCATCACTGGAGAAAGCAAGCCTCCTGTTCGCTTCAGCTGCCTGGCTGCCGGCCGCCATCTTGGTTGGCAGTTAATTTGCATATCTCGCTGATTAGCCAATGGAAAGGGTAGTGAAGTTAAGGTTAATTACCATGTTTCTCTATTATTAGATAGGATAACATCAATAATTTATTAACCACCTTTGGAAAGTGCTAGGGAACCCAACTTATTTTGAAAATTGGTAATTGAAACAAGCAGTTGTGCTGCTTTGCTATGTGAACTGTACCTCAGGGTAATCAAATAGTTGATGAGAAAAAAAATTTTTTATAGAAGTATTTCAACTCATAAATGAAGAATGGTAAAAGTAGAGTATCATCACTTTGCAACCCTGTGATATTGTGATTTAAAAGAAATTTAGCATGTTCCCCAAAATGTGTACACACTTTGAATAATTATTAAATCTGAAAATAAAGAAACATAAAATGAGCAATCAGCTATTAAGTGTACACATTTTTTTCTGACACCCTATATATATGATACTGGAAGCTGGATGCACAAAATTCGTGCAAGAGTAGGCCTTCCTTCCCCCAGCTGCTGGCACTGGCTTCCCTCCAGCACCTGAGACCTGGGCTTCCCTCGCAAAGGGAGGCCCTGCCCACCCGTTGCAGCCCACTGGTTGGTAGCCTGGGCCTCCCTCTGCGGGGCGATCTTGGGGTGATGGCTGGGCCCCCGACCAATTGCATCGTGGCTGCTTTGGCTGTCCTGGCACCAGTGTGTGTCATACCACGGTCCCAGATGGTTGTCCGGATGATTGTCTGGATGGTTGTTCCACTGTTCGGCTGCTCAGTTGATTTGTATGGAGGTTTCTCATAAAAATTACAACTACCTTATGATCCAGCAATACAACTTCTGGATATTTAACTGAAGAAAATAAAAGTGGTATCTTTTTTTAAAAAAATATATTTTATTGATTTTTTACAGAGAGGAAGGGAGAGGGATAGAGAGAAACATCGATGAGAGAGAAACATCCATCAGCCGCCTCCTGGGGATGTGCCCGCAACCAAGGTACATGCCCTTGACTGGAATCGAACCTGGGACCCTTGACTCCGCAGGCCGATGCTCCATCCACTGAGCCAAACTGGTCAGGGCAAAAGTGCTATCTTGAAAATATATCCACACCTCCATATTTTCTTTTTATTAGCCAGAAAACAGAGATTTAGAAACTTGACCTGACTGAAAAGAAGAAAGAAATAGTGGACCTTGAAAATGACTTCAGGTTTTCTCACTGCGCAGAATATAGTCAAACACTGCTGCAGTTAAATATTTTACCCTTTGTTCTCCCTGCGTGATCTACAATAATAATCTGCTTCGTATTGATAGTTACTGCTGGGTTGCTGACAATTATCTGAAAGAGAAGTTGGGGTGCTTCACTGGGCTGGAAAAAGCATAGCTATCTCAGAAAGCAGGTCTAATTAAGCAAGTTTATTCTACAGTAGGTCCTCAGGTTACATCGGAGATCCGTTCCTACGGCGCGATGTAACGTGATTTTTGTTGTAAGTCAGAACCCACCTACATAAGCACCTACGTCACTCACATGGAGCACATACACAGCAGTAATGAAATGAAACAGTAAAACAATTTAAAAGAAAGATGACAATTCCTGACCTTGTGGTAAATAATAAAAAACATAAAGCACATATGTACATGTGTCGAATGACGGAACTTTTTTTAATATAAATGGGAGATGGGGACGTAACCATGAAACAACGTAACCCGAGGACTGTCTGTATATCTATAAAAGGCTAAGTTGACTCACACATGGGTGATACATATAAAGCTCTCACTGGCACCAATTTCATGTGTGCTTCAATCTGTCATTGTTGATCATGTATTTGGGTGACACTTCTATTATAGAGAAAGGGTGAATAGCAATATTAAAATATTATAATTAATTTCCTTTCAATGTGCACAAATTCGTGCACCAGGCCTCTAGTTGCTAAATAAATGAATACCTGCATACCTCCCTCCCTTTCTTGAAATCTAGTCAAGTGCCACCTTCTCTGTGAGGTCTTTCTTGAAGATCCTATATAAAATAGCATCTTTCCCCTACATACACAGAGAAACCATCTTCTTATCCCACTTTTTAAAAAATGTCACTTAGCACCATTTGACATAGTATACATTTTTTTACTTATTGTCTCTTTTCTCTTCCCTGTAGATTTCAATTTCCAGGAAGGAGACGACTGTATCGCCAACGCCTTAGAAGAGCATTTAACTCTTTTGTTGGGACTCAATGGTTATTTCCTGGATGAATTAATGAACCAATTCTGTCCGAAAGCATTCCCTCCGGGACCACAGACACTGCCAGGGTGGCCATGAGGTTTCCAGCACAATCGCGAGCTCGCCAGTGGGCACTCTAAACTCCTTCACTCCATAGGACTCCTCAAAGAAAGACACCGCTCTCTGCTGGGAACTGCAAAAACAATCGTGTTCCCCAGTTCATTTCTGCCCCTAAAATTTAACCAAAGACTTGACAGCTCGGGCCAATGCGGCGAATAAAAGTATTTAGCAAGTCACTTTATAAACTGGAAGGCGTTCACCAAAGTTTAACGGGTTTACTTGACTGCCACCAGCACTGTCAAGCAGTCGGAGAACAACAACAGCTAGTTCCCAGCAGGAGAGTCCTGGCCGCACGGGGTCCCGCACCGCGCTCCACCGCCCGGGGCTCAGGATTGGCCGAGGCTACACTGGCTCCGCCCCGACCGCGATGAGAGGGGCGTTTGGGCGAGGCTGTCTCCGGAGGCTCGTGGGCGGGGCTAAGCGGGGCGACGTCATCGCCTACGGGGCTCAGGATTGGCGGGAGCTCACAGGCACCGCCCCGGCCGGCCTGGGCGAGCGCAGGGGCGGGGCCCCCAGGGGAGCGCGGGGGGTGGAGGGGCCGGGCCGGGGCGGCTGAGTTTGGGGCTGGGGCTGGGGCTGAGGCTGGGGCTGGTGATGCTGCGGCTGGGCCGGCTTGCCAGGCTTGGGCGGAGGCCGAGGGATGGCGAATGTGCGGGTGGCCGTGAGGGTGCGGCCCCTCAGCCAGAGGTGAGTCCGGGCGGGAGGGGGCGCCGGAGGCGTCAAGTGAGTTCGGAGGGCGAGGCCCCCGTCCCTCCCGCGTCCCGGAGTGATTCCGTCGGGAGCCATCCGGCACCCAGTGGCCCAGCGGCCGGGGTCCGGAAACCTTCCAGGCCTGGCGAGTTGAGACCTCGGCTGGAGCTTTCGCGTGGTGCCCCCGCGGATAGCGGCTCCTGGATGGACAGGGCTGGGCCGCCCTGGTTCGGGGTCCCTGCAGTCCTGCCAGCAGTTGCGAGGGGCCGCAGCTCAAGTCTTGCGGCACGAGTTGGGCGCGCCTCCCGGATGCGTGGAGAAGGGCCGGGGAGAGGGCTGGTCAGTGTCCTCGCTCTTCTTGGTGGCTCTGGAGTCCCTGCGAGTACGGAGGCGCAGTGGTGGGTTTCTCCGCGAAGGTGTGGAGAAAGGCCGAGTGTGCGGCATGAGAGGGGCACAGGCCCAGCTGGACGGCAGAACTGTGAAATGGGGGCGGTGGTTCCAGCCCCTTCTCGCAGCTCAGCGTTGGCAAGTGCCCACGTCCTCATGGCTGCATCTCATTCTGCACCTCGCAGCTCTTGAGGCGTCCGGTGTCCAGCCACATGATTTCTTCCTTTTTCACTAACTTGCCATACATGGGTTTGGAAAGGCAGGGAAAGCTTCACAGAAGGGTTGGTGTTTGAACTTTTTTTTTTTTTAAAAAAATCTTTATTGTTGAAAGTATTACCTATGTCCCGCCTTTTCCCCCATCGACCCCTCCAGCTCACTCCTGCCCCAGGCCCTCACCGCCCCACGTCTGTGTCCGTGGGTTATGCATATATGCATGAGCTGGTTTATAAAGACCTATTAGAGCGGTGGTTCTCAACCTTCCTAATGCCGCGACCCTTTAATACAGTTCCTCATGTTGTGGTGACCCCCAATTTCATTGTTACAAATTGAACATAATTAAAGCATAGTGATTAATAACAAAAACAATATGTAATTATATATGTGTTTTCTGATGGTCTTAGGCGACCCCTGTGAAAGGGTCATTGGACCCCCAAAGGGGTCGCGACCCACAGGTTGAGAACCTCTGTGTTAGAGTTTGCTGATAGGTGGGGAAGGTGTAAAAAGCACTCCAGGTAGTAAAATACTGAGGGAAGGACTTGCTCTGTTAGGAAACAGGTAAGTTTGGTTGTTTGGGGAGAGGGTATGTGGAGGGAGGTGAGTAATAGGACATAAAGCGGTGGAGAGTGTGATTTGGGACCAGTGGCACATATTGGAATTATCTGGGACGTTAAAAAATTTCCAGGACATAAGATGGCTTGAAAATTGGGCAGAAGGCTCAAGAAGGTATTGTCTGCCGTAATAAAATTCGGTGCTAGCAGGGATTGTGTTTGTCCTGATATGGAGGTGATTGGCTTTGAAAAGTCATGCAGTCAGGGGGTAGGGGAGGCCAGGGGAATGTCAATGGGGGGAAGGGGGGGGGGGAGGAGACATATGTACAACTATCTGTAATACTTTAAACAATACAATTAAATTAAAAAAGAAAAGTCATGTAGTGGACAGAATAATGAGAAGAGGAGTGAGATGGGAGGAGAAACAAGAAAAACAGAAGAAAGTAGGAAAAAGGAAAAAGGGGCACAATGAAGAAAAGAAGGAAAGCGTCATGTGCCTGAGCTGCTGTGTTTAGATTGGTAAATTGATTACACCTGGCTTCTGCTTTACCAGGTGTGGTGGCTCAAGGTTGGTTTGTTAGCTTTTTTTGTTTGTTTTTTTGTTAATTGTCACCCAAGGATATTTTTTTTCTCCAAGTGGAAGGGACGGGGAGAGACAGAGAGAAACATTGGTGTGAGAGAGACACAGTGATTGGTTGCCTCCCACACATGCCCCAACCAGGGCGGGGATTGAGCTTGCAAATGAGCTACGTGCCCTTGACAGGAATTGAACCCATGACCCTTCAGTCCCTGGGCCAACACTCTCACCATTGAGCCAAACCAGCCAGGGCATGCCTAGGGGGCGTGCGGGGGGGGGGGGGTGCAGTGTTTATTGGTGCAGCTGCTCTCTGAGGGTAGCCTCTGGCAGATCCTTTTCTTTTAATCCTCACTTTTTTTTTTTTTTTTTTCCTCCCATACATTCCCTGACCAGGGATAGAAACCGAAACCTAGATATGTGCTCTGACGGGGAATCAAACTCACAACCTTTTGAACAATCCAACCAGCTGAGCTACCTGGCCAGGGCCCTCTGGCAGATCCTCTTCTTTGCAAAACTGTGCTTTTAAGGGTTCTCGGGATAACAACATTGACTACTCCTCACAGTAACTTCTCTGTTCCTTGGGAACTAAGGATTTATGATAGCATGGATTAGATTAAGAAAATGCTGTTGAAATAGAATTGTTACTTGCAGTCAGAGTAGAGAATAACATCTCAGTAAACAGAAGTGAGGTGGAAAGAAGGGCACAAAGCTTATTTACTGAGCTCATGTGAGGAGCCTTGAGCAGCAGGCAGTCGATTGTCAGGACTGCAGGTGACACCCAGGTGTGAGTGATTATAGCCAGCTGAAGATTCCGGAACACAGATTTAGGAGATCTGATGCTTTCAGCCACTTACGGAGACAGACACCGCAGTTACCGACACAGGAGTAGGGATACATTTTGTCCCAATAGCACTGGGCTCAGCTTCTCTTTTCTTGATTTAGAAAAAAAAAGGAATGTTTTTTTATGGGTTTGGGTCTCGTTTCTAGGGAGACCAAAGAAGGAGGAAGAATTATTGTGGAAATTGATGGCAAAGTGGCAAAAATCAGGAATTTAAAGGTAAGCCTGAAATTGCTTTCCTTTTTCTCTGCACCGAGGGGCTCATATCATTACAGGGCTTCTGAGGTGAAAGTGTGTATGTGCATATGTGTAAAGAGGGAGAGTGGGAGAGCTTTGACCAACCTCCAAGCAAATATAAAAAAGTAGGAAAGAGTGCAGGGGATGTTGCTGCTGCAGCCCAAGTTCTATCAAACGGGGTGCAGCTGTTTTGGAAACCGGTCAGTAGCCTCTTTGAAAGTAAACACAAGGAATGTATGTGGAGGCAGGCATGGCCAGCTTAAATCATGCTGGGGACAGTCCATGTGTATTCTTAACTCACCTGAGAACTAGTTAGACTTTGTCCCAAGCCTCTCATTTCATATCATTTGGTCTAGAGGTGTGTGCATCTGCTAATGCAGGATTCATTTTGGCCACAGTGAGGACCAAGTAAGAACCTTCCGACCTCAGAAGAGAGTCAGTCAGTCTCTAGTCTGAGTCTTGTTACAAATTCTCTTTCACAGATTTGACCAATATTTGAGTCACAATTGGACAAACTCTGGGTACTTCCTCCTTTACCCCTCACCACCTCTAAGGCTAATTTCCTCCACCCATTCCCCTCTTACCAGGCTAGTAGAAGAGATTCTTTCTGTGCCTTGGAGAGTGGAGGGTAACAGAGTGAGGGTTATCTGGACTCCAGGCCTCCCAGCCATGCGCACTCACATGCTACTCCTGTGATGTGATCTGCTTCCTTTTGTCAGTAGCCCTCTGCTAAAAGAGAACAGGAACCGTCAAACTGTCAACAGGAGCTCCCTGGGGACAAAAGGCCTTTTATTCTTTGCTGTCTCTTACTTATATCTCTGTTGCCTAATCACTTCAGCTGCCTTGTTCTGAGAGATCATATTTTTGGTTCTTAATAATTCCTGGCCAAGATCAAACTCGAATCTGCCTCTTGCACACCTTGCTGGCTGGTTGCTTCCCTGAGTTCAGTTACCTAAGAATCTCTTAGTCATTCTGACAGCCTCATTCTCCTGTGATCTGTGGATCCTACTGCTAGGGGTTGTCTCTCCCTGCCCAGAGTCTAAATTTTAAATAGAAAATACAGGCATTTCTGTGAATAATGCCATTCTCCCCAGCACAGTACCTTGAGGTTGTCGGTACAGTTCCAAGCTCTGGCTCTGTCTTCATTTACCTTGGGCAGTTGGATTGGTCCTAGCTCGTCTGCCCAATATGCTTTCTAATTCACTGTGAAAGCCTTAGGTTAATAGAGCCTGTCAGGCCCAGGAACTAAAGTATTCATGTATTTCTGTGTCTGCTATAGAAATACTTAGAGGGAAAAATGATAGTGATAAGAAGATGCCTGGAGATGTAAAGGTTTCTCTCCCAAGGTGTCCTATATCTCATTTGTTGGCATATACATGATAGTATGATAGACAGATATTTAATTAATTCTCTGCGGCTTTATTGAACCTAACAAGACGAGGACAGAGGTTACTTGTTTTCTTTTTTAGATAGATATCATAAAGATTCTCATGACCAGTTCAGGTCTCTCTCGCTACAGCAGAGAGGAAACTAGTCCTACTAGGCAGACTCTGATATTATAATAGAGAAGACACTGGATCCTATGTTTGATTTTAGGTGGACAGCCGATCAGATGGCTTTGGCGACACCCGGGAGAAGGTTGTGGCATTCGGCTTTGATTACTGCTACTGGTCAGTCAACCCAGAGGACCCCCAATATGCATCTCAGGATGTGGTAATGTCATTTTTCCTTCACTCTAATCAGTTTTTCATAACTGTATAATTATTGGGAAATTAACATGGAATCTGGACCCTTCATATTTCTTACTTATAGTAATTTGGTTAGAAACTAATGGTGTTTAATCTAAAAAGTGGTAGTCAGAGACATCAGTTGCAGAAAGAGGAAAGGACTGCTTGCTCAGGGCATGGGACTTGGCTAGTGTTTATTTAGGCTTCGGGCTCAGCATGATTCAGTGGGTACAAGTTAGTTTAGGTAGTGGTCTGCTCCTATGGTAAGTGAATGGGCTCATCTCAAACTTGGCCTTGTGACGGGAGCTGGAACTGCCAATGAGCGCCAGCCGCGGAGCAGGGCCCAGCCTGGAAAACAAAGGAGATTAATCCTGATCAAGATGACAACCTCCCAAAAGCACCGAGACTTCGTGGCAGAGCCCATGGGGGAAAAGCCAGTGGGGAGCCTGGCCGGGATCGGTGAAGTCCTGGGCAAGAAGCTGGAGGGAAGGGGCTTTGACAAGACTTATGTGGTCCTTGGCCAGTTTCTGGTGCTAAAGAAAGACGAAGACCTCTTCCGGGAATGGCTAAAGGACACATGTGGCGCCAATGCCAAGCAGTCCCGGGACTGCTTTGGGTGCCTTTGAGAGTGGTGTGACACCTTCTTGTGATGCTTTCTGGGGAGCCCCCCATCCCTAATGCCAGCCTTGAGTCTTCAGAGTTTGCAGCTCAGTGGGGACTATTCCCTTGTCCTCTACCAAGGAAACGATTGCTGTCTGCTCACCACCGATGTCCTCCGGGTCTCTGGGGGAGTTCTCTCCCCTCACCATTTCAACCTTTTTGGAATTCTCACTCTTGCATGTATCTCCCTTCTCTTTCCCCTGCCAGTTTCAGGTCGGTAATCAGCTTTTCTGAGTGGATTTCTGGTCCCTACCCTCACACCTGGTCTGTTTAATGACATTTGGCTTCCCTTTTGGCAAAACAGTCACTGTCCATATAAAGTTTTTGAAATCAATAAAGTCAGTGGCCTTCCAAAAAACCCCCCAAAAACAAAAACACACACAAAAAACTTGGCCTTGTGTTGCATGCAATGGAAGGGCCCAGGAATCCTAGAGGCTAGTCCAGCCGTGGGCAAACTACGGCCCGCGGGCTGGATCCGGCCCGTTTAAAATGAATAAAACTAAAAAAAAAAAAAGACCGTACCCTTTATGTAATGATGTTTACTTTGACTTTATATTAGTTCACACAAACACTCCATCCATGCTTTTGTTCCGGCCCTCCGGTCCAGTTTAAGAACCCATTGTGGCCCTCGAGTCAAAAAGTTTGCCCACCCCTGTAACTAGTATATAAGAGGTGAATTTTGTTGATCCGATGAGGATTGAGAGGATCAGCTAAGGCTGTTGGTCATGCTTCCTGTGTCTGGTAGTGCTGCCCAGCTCTCTCACAAGTTCCCGAGGCAGCAGGTCTTACCAGGTGGATCTACAGGACTTCCCTCTGTTTCCGTGAAACAACAGCATTGTTCTGATTTGTCCTGTCGAAGGTCATGACTTCAGTCCCCACGATGGCCAGCAAGCCTTGCCTCATTCAATTCTATGACCACAGACAATGGCCCTCACCCCAGCAACCTCCAGGGATTCTATGAAAATCCATCCCTAAAATTAGAAATATCATTTATTTGGCCTTCATGGATCAGTATCATCATACGTGTACATCTTAAAGCACTACAGGAGTATGTCATTAGAAAATACCGTTGGAAAGGGAAATATTTTGGGGAGAACCCTGGACAGCAATTGCCTATCTGTCTATATACATTTGGATAAAAAGCCAAAGTATTTTCTAAGTATTTTAGTCTTTTTTGTTTGTTAATCCTCACCCGAGGATATTTTTTCCATTGTTATTTAGAGAGCGTGGAAGGGAGTGGGGAGAGAAACAGAGAGAGAGAAACATAGATGGGTTGCTTCCCACAGGAGCCCTGACCAGGGCTGGGAATCCGGTCTACAAATGAGACACGTGCCCTTGACTGGAATCGGATCTGGGACCCTTCAGTCTGCCGGTTGATGCTGAGTCTATCCACTGAGACAAACCGGCTAGGGCAGTATTTTAGTCTTTTGTGCAACTTTCTAATTATGCCAAAGGAACAGTGCTATCAAGCTTGAGTGACTTAGAGGACAGCACTGATCTTCCGTTGATGTACATTTCTGAAGATGATTGGATAGTTCTAAACCTTTTGAGGGGAACATATGGAAACTAGACCTGAGACCATTGTGGGGTTTGTTGTCTCTGTGGGTTCTTTCTATTATAATATGAACACCCTACCTTTGCAGTCAAACTGGATTTGCTGTAACTCCTCAGCAGGAAAAGGCAGTGTGGGCATTACATGGCCCCTGCCGAGCCTTCTCTGTCCTTTGGAGATGAGGGGACTGGCAGGTGCAGGCTTGTCTAATGGCCCTTGATTTGTATCCCAGCACCCAAGTATTGCTGAGGTGTCTGGTTACTGCTATTTTTAATTGTTTTACTAAGATTCTCCAAGAAGAGCCAGGAAAGAAACCAACTCTCAGATAAGAGGATGGACTGTCTACAGCAGTTCACAGTTGTGACTGTATTTGTGGCATAGAAGGTAGTGCTCTTCCTATTAGTAGAAAGTGTGAACATACTGATAGCTATTTCAGTCCTCCCTGGCCATAGCACACTTAGAGCGGGCTGTTCTGTACCTAAGAAAAATGAACTGTTTTGTGTAACATTTGATACATCAATAATTTGGGAGGTGTGTGTATATTTGTAAATAAAAAAACTACATATATATATCTCAATAAGCTGGGGTATGATTTTGTGTGAGGCTCACATTTTACATTTATGTAGTTTAAATGTATAAAAATAACCTAGTGGAAGCCTAGACGTCCATAGATGAGGAGGATTCAGAAATACGATTTTTCCTTTGTTGCCTCATATGATTTGAAGTTTGATGGAAAGATCAAATGGGATTTTGGACAGGAAGCCTGTGTAGAGAGATAAAACCGAGTGTCCTGAGGTTGATTCTGCTTGTTTATTAATTGTCTAAGGCCTCATTGGTCCCAAGGGGAGCCAGGATAGGAGGGAGAAGGAAAGGAAACTTTGTCATGAGATGGAGTAGGGCCAAAGGTCCCAGAATGGTGGCAGGACTCACACCCATATGATTTGGTCAGAGGGACTCTGACGCGGAGATTGGAGTCTAGAGTTCACCCTAATCACTATGGCTCTGAGGTCACCAGGGAGTAGGAGAGGCAGATTATGCTAAAATCATAGGACTTGGGATGGGAAAGAATTTAGGTGTCATCCCAACGTGCAGCTATCTTCTCTGCAGGATTGGCGATCATATTTAGCGGGTTCTAGAGAAAGGGGTCAGTCTTATTGAAGTATAATTTAGATACAGTAAAATTCACCCTTTTAGTGTACAATTCTATGAGTTTTGACAAACACAGTTGTGTAGTTTACCATCATATATAAAACAGGGCATCACCCCCAAATTCCTTCATGTTGCTTTGTAGTCAGGCTGCTTCTTACCCCCACCCACTGGTAACCACTGATTTGTTTTTTGTCCCTATAGTTTTATCTATAGGATATCTATAAATCTAATAAAACAGAGTGTAGCCTTTTGTTCCAGGATGTCTACAAATGTAATAAAACTGTGTGTAATCTTTTGAGTCTGGCTTCTTCTTCTTTTTTTAATTTTTATTTTAGTTTGGTTTCTTTCATGTAGTCGAGATTCATCTCTGCTGTTGTGTGTATCATATCTTATTCTGACCTTGATTCAGAATTATTTAAATAATCTTCTTGCCCAGAAAGAAACTCATGGCTTTGGAAGCACTGATTTTAACAGCAAAGACTTGCACGTGGCAATGAGAGGACCCTGTCCTTTCATTAGTCCGAGGCTTGAACTTGGCCAAAACACTGTAGCCACGCCCCACAGCCAAGGCTTCTCCAGAATTGTCCTACATTTTTATCTGGCTTGAATCGATATTTAAGTTAATGTACTTCTCTGAAGTTAAACCTGGATTTGTATTCAGGCACAGCCACTTAGCTGACTTTCTTTGGACAAATCACTTAACCCCTCTGAGTCCTAGTTTCTTCTACTTCAATTATTGTGAGAAGGAAATGAAATACTTATGTAAAGTACCTAGCCCAGGGCTTGGCAACCAGGAGTTGAATAAGGGAGGTCATGAGTGCTGTGTCTTGGATCCCTGTTGTGTGATTACCATGATCTCAATATGAGAGAAGCAAGGCCCATGCTTCTAAGAGCTGAACTGGATTTGAAAAATCTCTTCTTTGAATCCGATTATGATCCCTTCTGGGATCAGCATGCTCTATTTGGAAAATTAACTTCCCTCCCTTCCTTCTGATCCAGAACATCTGTTGGAACCGGAGTCCTCTGCTGAGCGTATTGTGTTTGGGTGATTGTGTGTTTGTAAAACTTTCCATGAGGAGCATTAACTCAGCTTTACCCACCAAGGACTGTAATTGGCTGTCAAAGCAAGTGCAGACTGAGTCAACAGAAAGCACGTCCAGAAACAAAAAGCTACCCAGCCCTTGTTGGAAAGCAATTGCTCCTATTCTCCTGGGAATCTTTACTTTAAAATGGTCTGTTATTTAGCTAAAACACAATACCTAAAGCACTTGTAACTTTTCCAGATAAAAAGTCACGTGAGTGAGCCAGAGATTTCCTCCCCACAACCACTGAATACAAAACTGAACTTACAGCGTCAATGTGATTGTACTTGTTGTTTTAGTAGTTGTTTAGTCTCCACACACACACTGAACATCAAACAGAGTATATCCCATTGTCTACCATCAAAGAGGAGAGACAAAGACAGGGAGAAATAGAGGACGTGCGCGCGCACGTGTGTGTGCTACAGATTCTTTGGTGAATATTTTCTCCAGTTCCAGACTTCAACTTGAGTATGTCAGGAACTTGGAGAGGCTTCAGAGGACCCCCGCCCCAAATGATTAAAGGGCTCCCTGTAGGAACCAAGAGGAAAGCCACTACCAGTGTGGCACACCTCATAATCTGCATGGAATAGGATAGGGAGGTGGTAATGAGACTCTGCTAGTATGGAACATGGTGATTTTAGCAGTTTATGGTGTATTAGAATAAGCCAGTCTTCGTTGCCATTAGGATAAAATAGGGGATTTCCAATTAAACGTCACAGGATATGTATTTAGGACATGAAAAGTAACTATGCAGAATCTTTAAACTCTGTTATGTGGTAGCTAAATAGTTTGACTTTAGAATTCCAGAATGCTGATATTAGAAATGCTAGAGACTACTCAAGACACTTAAAGACAAAGGCCTAGAGAGACAAAAATAAGTTATAGATTTTTTTTCTCTTTTTGACCAATCCAGAATTGTGTGTAATGTTGTAGGGAAATGCCTAATGCTTATTCTAGTGACAGGGAACATGAACTACAACACAGAGGTTCCTGCATGGCAGGAAATGTGCTCTTAGCTGAATCCCAAGGAAAGACTTTTTCTTTAAGATTGGACCTACTCCTGGCTCTGTACTCAGTCAAGATGAGGCAGCTGCACTATTGCCATCTAGTACAGCGGTTCTCAACCTGTGGGTCGCGACCCCTTTGGGGGTCGAACGACCCTTTCACAGGGGTCGCCTAAGACCATCAGAAAACACATATATAATTACATTTTTTTGTGATTAATCACTATGCTTTAATTATGTTCAATTTGTAACAATGAAATTGGGGGTCACCACAACATGAGGAACTGTACTAAAGGGCCGCAGCATTAGGAAGGTTGAGAACCACTAATCTAGTAGGATGGGGGAGGCTTGAGTGCCTATTATTATAGTGTGACCAGGCTGCACTTAGAAGCAGCATTTCTGTCTGGGAATCTGAACCGATTATAAGATAAAGACAAATGATCTATCACTTCATGCCTCAGAAGGTGAGTACGATGAGGTGGAGAGAAGGAGTATGGCCCTCACTTTTTTTTTATGCCTCACTTCTTTGGTATCTCCTGAACTCGGAGTGTGAATGCAGGCTTTAGGGAAAGAGTCAAGAAGGCAGAATAATTACTGAAACTGAGGAGGGACTTAAGAGGCTCAAGAGAAGGGGAAACATGAGGAAGAAACAAAGGTGAGAAGGGATTTGAGAGTGCACAGCGGGAAGATGCTGTTAGTATCCTATCATTATTTACAGTAGATATTGTTGTCTTCATTTTAGGGATAGGCTCAAATAGGTTGAGTAGCTGGCTTTAAGGTCACACAACCAAGTGATGGAACAATCATTCAAGCTTTTTACTGTGAGACTCCAAAGTCCAAGCTCTCAAATGCTGCATGACACACAGCTCCATTTCTGTATTTTCAGTGCTACACATCTTAAATTAATGGTTATTGAATTAATTATTCAACTATGGTTCAGTGGATGAGAGATAAGTTGGGACTCTGCCTTTTGGATCTTGCTGCCTGTTTTGGCCTTGTAGTTTGCGTAAGTTAGAAAACTATAGACTTAGTTCCTTTGTGCATCCCTTTTCTCTAATACATGTATGTGCAAGGGAACTGAGGAGTGTGTGGGCGTCAAAGCATTTTCTCATGAATATTTGCAGAGCTGTGTACATTCCATCACTAGTGCTATTTCTTCCCAACCAAGATGGAGACAGAAGTAGAAGGGAGAGAATTTTATAAGAAAAAGCCTTTTTTTGTGCAATAATTGAATGGGCTCTGCAGGCATGAGTGGGGGAAGGGAGATTGCCATTTCAGTATGTTCCCTCGGCCAGCGGCACAGCTGCTCAGCTCTGTAAGCATGTCCATGGGCTGGATTTTAAAGGAATAAGGTCATTTTCTTGGCTTCATCTCTAACTCATTTTTTCCCCTCTCTAGAAACTTGATTATGAATCTTCAAAGACTCAGAAAAATCTGAAAAATAGAGATCCTTGACTCTTATTGTTTGCTGCTGATGCTAGATGCCTATACAAAAATGAATAGCAGAAGCTAGAAAAATATTTTAAAATGCAAAAAAGCTTGTTTGGATTTTTTTTCCCTCTGTGAGCCAAGGGTAACGAGAATTTCTGGTAGCAGCTGGAGCCCTTGAGATCTGGAGAGAGAGGTTATCTGGAGGGGAGGCATGCCGTAAGCTTGGTAGTCAGTTGTAAACCTGGGCAGCCTAAGCATAAATACAGATCGAGTCCTGAGTCAGTTGTCCTTGACATTACTACAAGTTCTCTTGCTTGCATCTGCAATGCTGAGAAGTACTCCTGTGCTCCCATTCTCTTTACACTTGAATTTGTCCTGGAGTTTAAAAGGGTTGTCAATTGCTTAAAGAGGAGAAGGATGATGATGGTGATGATTGCTTTGACAGTCTTTGGAAAAATTGACTTGCAAATAATCTAAATAAGAAGATATAAGATGAAGAATAGCCCTTTGAACCAAAGACGTGTGTGCACGACAGTAGTGCACAGGCAGAGGAAGCCACCTGGTCTCCCTTGCTAGGTGCTAAATTCTCTCCCACATACTTGCACAGTAAGCCTGTGTCCAAGTAGCCCCTCAGCACCATTTCAATGGTTCTGTGTTTGGGGGAGCCAGCCCATCTGACTAAGAAAAGGCCCCTTCTATCCCTAACTGGTTTGGCTCAGTGGATAGAGCGTCCGTCTGCGGACTCAGGGGTCCCGGGTTCGATTCTGGTCAAGGGCATGTACATTGGTTGCGGGCACGTCCCCAGTGGTGGGTATGCAGGAGGCAGCTGATCGCTGTTTCTCTCTCATCGATGTTTCTAGCTCTCTATCCCTCTCTGTAAAAAAAAACCCAATAAAATATATTAAAAAAAAGAAAGAAAGAAAAGGCCCCTTCTAAATGCAGTGTTCTGCGTTTGGCTATAATTATTTTTCTCCTTGTCCATTGGGATTTGAGAGCCCAACGACGTTCCTAAATCTTGACTTAATTTATAGCACAAATGTGAGGGAGAAATAAGAGTTGGACTGTTTTGTTTGTTTGAAATGCAGATTGTCTTGAAAATTATTGTAATATATGCAGATTCTGTCCTACCCTCACCCTCTTCCAAGATTCCTCACAGAAAAGGTCATACAGTGAGGCTTCCTGTTGGAAGCAGAGGGGCAGAGTTGGCCTACAGAGCCCTGGGGCTGTAATGTGAAGGGGAGGAGACTGAAATTCATGTCTTATCTCTGTTCTGTTAATAAAATGGGAGTGTGTGGGCTTTAAAAATTGTTTCTAAATGGAGGAGTAAATGATTTTATTTTGGTGGGGTTGGGACTTGCGGCTTTAAAAAAATTGCTTTTCAGTAGGATGTATATTTTTGTTGGATTTTTTTGTTTGTTTTTTTAGAATCCTCCACAGCAACATTCGAGACCATGAAGTTAAATCCAGAGACCTTTATCAATAATTGTACTGTTTGTATAAATAATTACAAAGATCCTCTTAAAACGTTCATAATCTTACAGTAAAAGATTAAACTGATATTTCTATAATAAAAGTAAATGTGAAGTATGTTTTTGTAAACACACACATAAAATAAATGCAGTGCTCTGAAAAGGGTTCAGATGCTGTGGGGGGGAAAATGGGACTGGTTTCTCTCTAGTTCTATGCTCAGCAGAAAATAAATGACTACATAAAAAGTGTTAGCAAATTAATTTATTAAAATATTTTGCTGTGGAGGCAATACAAGCTAACTCTATGATATTCAAATAATCCAGAAGGGTATAATGTAAAAAAGTGAAAAAAACCTTTCTCTTCTGTCTCCCTACCAGTCTTATTCTCTAGAGGTAACCACTGTCTATAGTTTTTTTGCTATTCTTCCAGACATCCTCTAAACATAAGTAAGCATAAATTATATCTTTTCTTAAAGAAAGGGACTTAAACCATGCATACTATTTTTCCAACTCACTTTATTCTACTCAACCAATCTTGGCCCTAATTTATTTGCAATACCTGTTGTTCTACCTCCCTGTTGTTGTTTTTTAAAATAAGTTTTTATTGATTTTTAGAGAGTGAGGAAGGGAGAGGGATAGAGAGATAGAAACATTGATGATAGAGAAACATCATCAATTGGCTGCCTCCTGCACACCTCCTACTTGGGATTGAGCCCACAACCTGGGCATATACCCTGACTGGGAATTGAAACAGTGATCTCTTGGTTTCTGGTTTAAGCTCAACCACTGCGCCATGCCGTCTGGGAGGCCTCACTGTTTTAATGCTACATAGAATTCCATTGTATGAGGGTGTTATAGTTTAGTTTTCTGTGATGGACAATTAGGATATTTCCAGATTTATGCTATTCTATCTAATAAAGATGGAATATGCTAATTGACCCTCACATCATAAAGATGGTGGTGCCCTCAGCCAATAGGGGGGAATATGCTAATTGACTGCCACACCCTCAAAGATGGCGGCACCCAGTCCCCTCAGCCCCACCAGGGTGGCAGATGCATGGCAAGGCCGGGCCTGCCCCCGGGTGGGCTCGGCCTTGCTGTGCACCTGCCTCCAGAGTCCCCTAGTCCCCTCAGCCTCCCAGTCCCCCAGGGCTGTCCTGAGGCGCAAGCAAGCCTCTGCTGTCGGCTGCCCAGCTACCCAGGGCCATCCAAGGCTCAGGTAATCAGGGCCGGCCAAGGCTTGCACTGCCGGCAGTCGCAGCAGCAGAGGTATGATTGGGGCGTCGCCTTCCCCTGATCGCTGGGTCGCCTCCACCCCTGAGGGCTCCCGGACTGTGAGAGGGGCAGGCCGGGCTGAGGGACGCCCCCCTCCAGTGCATGAATTTTCATGCACCTGGCCTCTAGTTATACATAATACTGGAGTGAGCATCTTTACATTTTTTGCCAAGTATAACTGTAAGATAATTTGCTACAAGTACAGTTGCATGTTCAAAGAGTATGTATAGTTTAAATTTCAACAGATTTTTGTCCAACTGACTTCCAAAAATATTGTAGCAATTTACACCCTTAACACTAATGTATCAATACTTTATGACAACCCTTGCCAACATTAAGTGTTACCATACTTTGTAACTTTTGCCTAACTGATATGTAGAAATAGTGTCTTATTGTTGCCTTTTATTTTATTGTAATTGAGGTTGAGCATCATTTTGTGTTTCTTGGCCATTTGTATCTTTTCTTCCCTGTGAAGTGTGTGTTCATATATTCCCCCCCCTTTTTTCTACTGTATTCATTTTTTTTTATTTTTAAGAGAAGTTAGCATATTAAGGAAATTGATCCAAATGTCATAGATGTCGCAAATATTTTCCCTGTTTTTACTTTTGTTTTCATTATTATTTTATTTTTAATTTAAATTCTTTATTTTTTAAAGTATTGTTGTTATTATTTTTTTTAAAATATATTTTATTGATTTTTTACAGAGAGGAAGGGAGAGAGATAGAGTCAGAAACATTGATGAGAGAGAAACATCGACCAGCCGCCTCCTGCACATCCCCCACCGGGGATGTGCCCGCAACCCAGGCACATGCCCTTGACCGGAATCGAACCTGGGACCTTTCAGTTCGCAGGCCGACGCTCTATCCACTGAGCCAAACCGGTTTCGGCATGTTGTTATTATTTTTATAGTAACCCTCCCACCCCCGCCATGTGTGTGTTTAAATGTAGTTGAATTTATCAGCCTTCCTATATGGCTTCCTGGTGTGTTAAGTTGTAAAAAAAAACCCCATTTCTGAGATTATAAAGGTATTCACCATGTGTGTCTTTTTCTGGTATGATAGTAGATTTATCTTGTTAATATTTTAATATTTGGTCCATTTGAAATGAGGTAGGGCTGCAGCTTCATTGTTCCCCGCCTCCCAATAGTTAGCCAGTTGTCCCCTTCCCATTTATTAAAACCCATCCTTTCTCCACTGATGTAAAAAGCCCTTTTATCCTGTATTAAATTCCAGCGTATACTTGGAGTCTCTTTTAAAACTCTGTTTTGTTCCATTGACCTATTTGTATTCTTGTGCCAGAACCACACTGTTTCAGAAGTTTTCAAATGTACATAAAAGTATATGCCATAGTGTTTCCCTACTTTTTAGTATTTGACAGGAGTAATCCTTTCTCATGGTTATTTTGGTTATTGTTCTTCCCCCAAATGCCATGTACTTCCTGCTTTTGCTCCTGCTGCCTCCTCTTTCTAAAATATACAAAAACTAGAGGCCTGATGCATGAAATTCGTGCAAGAGTAGGCCTTCCTTCCCCTGGCTGCTGGCACTGGCTTTCCTCTGGCACCTGTGACCCGGGCTTCCCTCTGGCCGCCGGCAGGCACAAGCTCTGTGGCTTGCCTCAGCCCTGGTAGCCACAGCAGCTTGCCTCAACCTGAGGCAAGACAAGCCAGCAGGAAAATGGGTACTTTCACTTTAGATAATTTGGGAAGCCATGAAAAATTTTAACATGACTGCAGGAGGCAGAGTATCCTGGATTACAGAAACAGCATTCACTCATTCAACAAGCATTTACCTAATGTATGCCAGGAGCATGCTGGGTTCTTGGTAAACAAACTGTGAGTACGTGTATGTGCGTATGCATATGTTTTGCTCAATTACTTTACCTCAATTGCTATATCTCTGTTTCTGTAGATCAGATTTTAAGCAAATCTAACGTCTCCTCTAGAGGTTCTAATAGGCTGTAGTGCCCATGTCACCTTTCTGTCCCCCACACTGTTGCTTGGACACCACTGCCTTCCTTTGTTTCCATATCCTAGGTGTGAGGCCATGGTATCTCATCTTTGCTGCTCTCTCAGGAGCCTGCCTATGGGGCATGATAGAGATCTTTTCTTGTTCCAGATGGTAGAAGTGTTCTTATTTTAACATTTAAGCTACTTTCTTGTAGAAAAATAGCCTCTAGGAGCACATTACTAGTTTTTCCTTATGTATGTGCATGCTCATTGAGCTTTACTAGGACCTTGCATGTCCAGATGCCCCCTTACTGTGAATGGAAGAGGATGTACCTCCTCCTCTTTGGGAACATAGAAGTAGAGAGCCTGCTGTAGTTCTGCCTTGCTTCTCAAAGTATGGAACTTAATATTGCCTAGAGCAGGGGTGGGGAACCTTTTCTCTGCTAAGGGCCATTTGGATATTTATAAATCTTTCGAGGGCCATACAAATTATCAATTTAAAAATTAGCCTGCTATATTTGGTCAAACATTTAATTAACTCACCCCTAATGCCTTGGCAGGGCCATACCAAATGATTTTGCGGGCCTTACACGGCCCTCAGGCTGGACGTTCCCCACCCCTGGCCTAGAGCTTGTCAGAAATGTGTACTTTCAGACCCCACCCAAATGTACTGAATCAAAATCTGCATTTAAAAAAGATCACCGGAACCAAGATGGTGGCATAGGTTAACGCCGGAGATTGCTGCCTCGAACAACCAATTCAAGGGTACACCTAAAAGACGGAACGGACATCATCCAGAACCACAGGAAGGCTGGCTGAGTGGAAATTCTACAACTAGGAGGAAAAAGAATATCATACCCAGACTCAGAGGAGGCGCAGTGCTGAAGTGAAATACTCAGGTTCAGAGTGCGCGCGGAGCGGGCTGGCGGCGGAGGGCGCGGTGGTTGTTTTCAATCGGGAGGGAGGTTCAGACTCTGAGCTCCAGATCCGGGCGAGTCTCTAGGGACCCAGACTCAAACGGGAGAAGCGGGACTGTCTGGCTTCGGTTGGAACTCGAAGGCAGCTTTCTCTCCGAGGTTTGCAGCGGTTGCTGGGACTCTGCGAGGCAGAGCCCCTAGGGACGGAACTGAGAGCAGCCATAACTGCTCACTCTGCCCGCCCTGTTTGATCCCACACAACCCGCCCCGCCCAAGCCCTGCACAGAGCCATTTGCCGGATAGCCTCAGGCAAACGCTAGATTAGCACCTCCCCAGGGGACAGAAGTTTTCCCACTGCAGACACAGCTGACTCTCACAGCCAGTTGGCCTGGAGGTTAAATCCCCCCAGTATTAACTACAACAATCAAGGCTTAACTACAACAAGACTGCGCACAAAGACCACTAGGGGGTGCACCAAGAAAGCATAAAAAATAATGCGGAAACAAAGAAACAGGACAAAATTGTCAATGGAAGATAGAGTTCAGAACCACACTTTTAAGGTCTCTCAAGAACTGTCTAGAAGCTGCCGATAAACTTAATGAGATCTACAAGAAATCTAATGAGATCCTCGATGTTATGATAAAGAACCAACTAGAAATTAAGCATACACTGACTGCAGTAACGAATACTATACAGACTCCCAACAGCAGACCAGAGGAGCGCAAGAATCAAGGCAAAGATTTGAAATGCGAAGAAGCAAAAAACACCCAACTGGAAAAGCAAAATGAAAAAAGAATCCGAAAATACGAAGATAGTGTAAGGAGCCTCTGGGACAGCTTCAAGCGTACCAACATCAGAATTATAGGGGTGCCAGAAGATGAGAGAGACCAAGATATTGAAAACCTATTTGAAGAAATAATGACAGAAAACTTCCCCCACCTGGTGAAAGAAATAGACTTACAGGTCCAGGAAGCGCAGAGAACCCCAAACAAAAGGAATCCAAAGAGGACCACACCAAGACACATCATAATTAAAATGCCAAGAGCAAAAGACAAAGAGAAAATCCTAAAAGCAGCAAGAGAAAGAAACTCAGTTACCTACAAGGGAATACCCATACGACTGTCAGCTGCTTTCTCAACAGAAACTTTGCAGGCCAGAAGGGAATGGCAAGAAATATTCAAAGTGATGAATACCAAGAACCTACAACCAAGATTACTTTATCCAGCAAAGCTATCATTCAGAACTGAAGGTCAGATAAAGAGTTTCACAGATAAGGAAAAGCTAAAGGAGTTCACCACCACCAAACCAGTATTATATGAAATGCTGAAAGGTATCCTTTAAGAAGAGGAAGAAGAAGAAAAAGGTAAAGATACAAATTATGAACAACAAACATGCATCTATCAACAAGTGAATCTAAGAATCAAGTGAACAAATAATCTGGTGATCATAATAGAATCAGGGACATAGAAAGGGAATGGACTGACTATTCTTGTGGGGGGGAAAGGGGTGTGGGAGATGCGGGAAGAGACTGGACAAAAATCGTGCACCTATGGATGAGGACAGTGGGTGGGGAGTGAGGGCGGAGGGTGGGGCGGGAACTGGGAGGAGGGGAGTTATGGGGGGAAAAAAGAGGAACAAATGTAATAATCTGAACAATAAAGATTTAATTAAAATAAATAAATAAATAAATAAAAAAGATCACCTAGAGATACATATGTATGTGAGGAAGATTCAGATCCAAGATTTCTGGGGTAGAGCTTAAGATGCTGCTGGGCTGAGGACCACACTTAGTAATAAGATTCTAGAGTACATGATATATTCCGCCTTGATGGATGGAATTGACTGCATTTTCCAAGGACCAGTTAACCATACTTTTCCTTTGTCTGTAAAATGTGCATTATTCCCTGATTGAAATTCCTCTTACTTGTCTGTCTGGCTGACTGAAGAAAGAAACTGTATTAGACTCTGACATATCCACTTATGTAACTGCCAATTTAGGCAAACCTCGATGGCTTTGGTCTAGTGAAACAAACTTTATGTGATTTAAATAGCCTTGGTTTTCTTTTTTATTAAAAAATGATTTATTGATTTTGAGAGAGAAAGAGAGACGCTGATTTGTTGTTTCACTTAGTTTTGCATTCATTGGTTGTTTCTTTCTTTTTTTTTTTGGTTGTTTCTTATATGTGCCTTGACTGGGGATTGAACCCCCAACCTTGGTGTATCAGACGATGCTCTAACCCACGGAGCTACCTGGCTAGGATAGCCTTGGTTTTCTTTTGTTTGTTTTTAATATATTTTTATTGATTTCAGAGAAGAAGGGAGAGGGAGAGAGAAGGAAACTTTAATGATGAGAGAGAATCATTGATTAGCTGCCTCCTGCACGCCCCCCACTGGGGATGGAGCCTGTAATCCGGGCATGTACCCTTACTGGGAATTGAACCATGACCTCCTGGTTCATAGGTCAACACTCAACCACTGAACCATGCTGGCCAGGCTGGTTTTCTTTCTTCTTCTTTTTTTTTAAATCCTCACCAATGATATTTTTTCCACATTATTTTTTAAAAAATATATTTAATTGATTTTTTACAGAGAGGAAGGGAGAGGGACAGAGAGTTAGAAACATGGATGAGAGAGAAACATCGATCAGCCGCCTCCTGCACACTCCCCACTGGGGGTGCGTCCGCAACCAAGGTACATGCCCTTGACTGGAATCGAACCCGAGACCCCTGAGTCCGCAGGCTGACGCGCCATCCACTGAGCCAAACCAGCCAGGCTCCACATTGATTATTTTTAAAGAGAGTGGAAGGGAAAGAGGAAGGGAGGGAGGAAGAGAGAGAGAGAGGTGAAAGAGATACATTGATTGGTTGCCTACCACACACCCCAACCAACTGGGGATTGAACCTGCAACCCAGGTATGTGCCCTTGACCGGGAATTCAACCCTTTGGTGCATGGGCGGATGCTCCAACCATTGAGCAACACCGGCCAGAGACAGCTTTAGTTTTTTTTTTAATCTCAAGAGAGTGATAATTTTCCACTTACCAACATCACAGGAGTATTGTTAGCATAAAATGAAGTATTAAGCTTGAGAGAATTTTGGAAAAAGAAATGTTAAATAAATACCAGTTGGTATTATTACTACTGTATTACATCCTCTGTTGTTTCTATACCAAGAAAGACAGTGTGTTTATGGAGTTTTTCATGTGGCCAATGAAAGTATCTTCTGCTTTTAATTCTTTAATAAAAATATTTTTTCTAGAAATATTAAACTTAAAAAATACCTAATTTAAAAAATAGGTAATATATGCACATGTCAGAAAGAAACAGTATAAAAGGATTATACAGTGAAAATTAAATCTTTCTATCCCCATCTCCTTCCCTATGATGAGGCAAACATTGTTATCAATTCTTTTTTATTTTTTATTATTAGTTAAGGTATTACAAATGTGTCCTCATCCCCCCCATTGACCCCCAACCTCCCCCCCCCACACACAAACTCATGCTCCCATCCCCCTGTTGTCCATGTCCATTGGTTTGGCTTATATACATGTATACAAGTCCTTCGGTAGATCTCTTCCCCTTACCCCCGCCCTCCCCTATTTTCCTTCTGGGGATTGATAGCCTGATCGCTGTTTCTCAGTCTTTGGGTCTGTCCCTTTTCATCAGTCTATGTTGTTCTCTATAATCCACAAATGAGTGAGATCATGTGGTATTTATCTTTCTCTGACTGGCTTATTTCACTTAGCATGATGCTCTCCAGTTCCATCCATGCTGTTGCAAAAGGCAAGAGTTCCTTTTTTTTTTACCGCAGCATAGTATTCCATTGTGTATATGTACCACAGTTTTCTAATCCACTCATCTGCTGATGGGCACTTAGGCTGTTTCCAAATCTTAGCTATGGTGAATTGTGCTGCTATGAACATAGGGGTGCATATATCCTTTCTAATTGGCGTTTCTGGTTTCTTGGGATATATTCCTAGTAGTGGGATCGCTGGGTCAAATGGGAGTTCCATTTTTAGTCTTCTGAGGTAGCTCCATACTGTCTTCCACAATGGCTGCACCAGTCTGCATTCCCACCAGCAGTGCAGAAGGGTTCCTTTTTCTTCACATCCTCTCCAACACTTGTTGTTTGTTGATTTGTTGATGATAGCCATTCTGACAGGTGTGAGATGATAACGCATTGTCGTTTTGATTTGCATCTCTCTTATAATTAGTGACTTTGAGCAGGTTTTCATGTCTTTCGGCCTTCTGTATGTCCTCTTTCGAAAAATGTCTATCTAGGTCCGTTGCCCATTTTTTTTATTGGATTGTTTATCTTCCTTTTGTTAAGTTTCATGAGATCCCTGTAAATGTTGGAAATTAAACCCTTATCGGTGGTATCATTGGCAAATATGTTCTCCCATGTACTGGGTCTTCTTGTTGTTTTGTTGATGGTTTCCTTTGCTGTGCAAAAGCTTTTTATTTTGATGTAGTCCCATTTGTTTATTTTCTCTTTAGTTTCCATTGCCCTAGGAGCATTATCAGAGCAGAAATTCCTTTGGCATATGTTTGCGATTTCGCTGCCTGTGGATTCCTCTAGTATTTTTATGGTTTCCCGTCTTACGTTTAAGTCTTTTATCCATTTTGAGTTTATTTTATTTTATTTTATTATTTTTTTAAATCTTTAGTGTTCAGATTATTACATTTGTTCCTCTTTTTTCCCCCATAACTCCCCTCCTCCCAGTTCCCGCCCCACCCTCCGCCCTCACTCCCCACCCACTGTCCTCATCCATATGTGCACGATTTTTGTCCAGTCTCTTCCCGCATCTCCCACACCCCTTTCCCCCCCCCCAAGAATAGTCAGTCCATTCCCTTTCTATGTCCCTGATTCTATTATGATCACCAGATTATTTGTTCACTTGATTCTTAGATTCACTTGTTGATAGATGCATGTTTGTTGTTCATAATTTGTATCTTTACCTTTTTCTTCTTCTTCTTCTTCTTCTTAAAGGATACCTTTCAGCATTTCATATAATACTGGTTTGGTGGTGGTGAACTCCTTTAGCTTTTCCTTATCTGTGAAGCTCTTTATCTGACCTTCAGTTCTGAATGATAGCTTTGCTGGATAAAGTAATCTTGGTTGTAGGTTCTTGGTATTCATCACTTTGAATATTTCTTGCCATTCCCTTCTGGCCTGCAAAGTTTCTGTTGAGAAATCAGCTGACAGTCGTATGGGTATTCCCTTGTAGGTAACTGAGTTTCTTTCTCTTGCTGCTTTTAGGATTTTCTCTTTGTCTTTTGCTCTTGGCATTTTAATTATGATGTGTCTTGGTGTGGTCCTCTTTGGATTCCTTTTGTTTGGGGTTCTCTGCACTTCCTGGACCTGTAAGTCTATGTCTTTCACCAGGTGGGGGAAGTTTTCTGTCATTATTTCTTCAAATAGGTTTTCAATATCTTGGTCTCTCTCATCTTCTGGCACCCCTATAATTCTGATATTGGTACGCTTGAAGCTGTCCCAGAGGCTCCTTACACTATCTTTGTATTTTCGGATTCTTTTTTCATTTTGCTTTTCCAGTTGGGTGTTTTTTGCTTCTTCGCATTTCGAATCTTTGCCTTGATTCTTGCGCTCCTCTGGTCTGCTGTTGGGCGTCTGTACAATATTCTTTATTTCAGTCAGTGTATGCTTAATTTCTAGTTGGTTCTTTATCACAATATTGAGGGTCTCATTAGATTTCTTGAGGATCTCACTACATTTATCGGCGGTCTCACCAGTCTTTTCGAGGGCCTTACTAAGTTTATCGGCAGCTTCTAGACAGTTCTTAAGAGACCTTAAAAGTGTGGTTTTGAGCTCTATATCTTTCATTTCTGACATTTGCGTCCTGTTTCTTTGTCTCCGCATTTTTTTATCTTTTCTTGGTGCACCCCCTAGTGGTCTTTGTGCGCAGTCTTGTTGTAGTTAAGCCTTGATTGTTGTCAGCAGTCCCGGGGGTGATTTGACCTCCAGGCTAACTGGCTATGAGAGTTAGCTGTGTCTGCAGTGGGAGAGCTTCTGTGCTGGATCTCTAGGGCGGTGCTAATCTAGTGTTTGCCTGAGGCTATCCGGCAAATGGCTCTGTGCAGGGCTTGGGGGGGGCAGGTCCCCAGGGATCTACAGGGCGGGCCGGATCTAGCAGTTATGGCTGCTCTCAGTTCCATCCCTAGGGGCTCTGCCTCGCAGAGTCCCAGCAACTGCTGCAAACCTCGGAGAGAAAGCTGCCTTCGAGTTCCTACTGAAGCCAGACAGTCCCGCTTCTCCCGTTTGAGTCTGGGTCCCTAGAGACTCGCCCGGATCTGGAGCTCAGAGTCTGAAACTCCCTCCCGATTGAACACAACAACCGCGCCCTCCGCCGCCAGCCCACTCCGTGCGCACTCCGAACCTGAATATTTCACTTCAGCATTGCGCCTCCTCTGAGTCTGGGTATGATATTCTCTTTCCTCCTAGTTGTAGAATTTCCACTCAGCCACCCTTCCTGTGGTTCTGGATGATGTCCGTTCCGTCTTTTAGGTGTACCCTTGAATTGGTTGTTTGAGGCAGCAATCTCCGGCGTTAACCTATGCCGCCATCTTGGTTTCTCCATTTTGAGTTTATTTTTGTGTATGGTGTGAGCTGGTGATCTAGTTTCATCCTTTTGCATGTATCTGTCCAATTTTCCCAACACCATTTATTGAAAAGACTGTCTTGACTCCATTGTATGCTCTTGCCTCCTTTGTCAAATATTAATTGGGCATAGTGGTTTGGGTCGATTTCTGGGGTCTCTATTCTATTCCATTGATCTATATGTCTCTTCTTGTGCCAGTACCAAGCTGTTTTAAGAACAGTGGCTTTGTAATACAGTTTGATATCTGGTATTGAGATCCCACCTACTTTGTTCTTTCTCATGATTGCTGCAGCTATTCGGGGTCTTTTTTTATTCCAGATGAATTTTTGGAACGTTTGTTCTAGATTTGTGAAATATGCCGTTGGTAATTTAATGGGGATTGCATTGAATCTATAAATTGCTTTGGGTAGTATGGACATTTTGATGATGTTGATTCTACCAATCCATGAACACGGTATATTCTTCCATCTGTTTATGTCTTCCTCTATCTCTTTTTTCAGTGTCCTGTAGTTTTCAGCACATAAGTCTTTTACCTCCTTAGTTAAGTTTATTCCTAGGTATTTTAATTTTTTTGGTGCAATGGTAAATGGGTTTGCTTCTGTAGTTTCACTTTCTGTAAGTTCACTATTGGTGTAAAGAAATGCCATGGATTTCTTAGCATTAATTTTGTATCCTGCTACATTGCCAAATTCATTTATTAAGTCTAATAATTTTTTGATGGAGTCTTTAGGGTTCTGTATGTACAGTATCATGTCATCTGCAAATAAGGACAGTTTTACTTCTTTTTTTTAAATATATTTTATTGATTTTTCACAGAGAGGAAGGGAGAGAGATAGAGAGTTAGAAACATCGATGAGAGAGAAACATCGATCAGCTGCCTCCTGCACACCTCCTACTGGGGATGTGCCCGCAACCCAGGTACATGCCCTTGACCGGAATCGAACCTGGGACCCTTCAGTCCGCAGGTCGACGCTCTATCCACTGAGCCAAACCGGTTTCGGCAACTTCTTCTTTTTTAATCTGGATGCCTTTTATTTCTTCTTCGTGTCTGATCGCAACGGCTAGTACTTCCAGCACTATGTTGAACAGGAGTGGTGAAAGGGGGCATCCCTGTCTTGTTCCTGTTTTTAGGGGGAATGGTTTTAGTTTTTGCCCATTTATTATGATGTTGGCTGTGGGTCTGTCATATATGGCTTTTATTATGTTATCAATTCTTATATATAGTCTCAGAGAATTCTATGCAAATGTAAGCATGTGGTTGTATATTTATTCTCTTTTAAAAAATGATAGCACACAGATTATTCTGTATCTTGCCTTGTTGAATTAATATATCTTGGAGACATTTCAAATCCATATACAGGGGTGGGCAAAAGTAGGTTTACAGTTGTAAGTACATGCAACACAGTTTATTCTTATTATTTATTAACTAGAGGCCTGGTGCACAACACTTGTGCACTTGGTGGGGGTCCCCTCAGCCTGGCTTGCACCCTTTAGCAGTCCGGGAGCCCTCGGGGGGATGTCTGACTGCTGTGGAAGTGGGAGAGGCTCCCGCCACTGCCACTGCGCTTGCCAGCCATCAGCATGGCTTGTGGATGAGTGGTGGTCCCCCTGTGGGAGCACACTGACTACAAGGGGAGCAGCTCCTGCATTGAGCGTCTGCCCCCTGGTGGTCAATGCGTGTCATAGTGACCAGTCGTTCTGCTGTTTGGTCGATTTGCATATTACCCTTTTATTATATAGGAGGATTGTATTCTTCATTTGTATCACAACTATAAACCTACTTTTGCCACTCCTGTATATGTATAATTACTTCCTATTATTGATGACCATATCATAACCTTCTGTATGGGTATACCATAATTTAATTGTTACTATGAACATTTAAACTATGTATGTCTTAAATTTACAGTGAATTTCTTATAGGTATCATATGTGTAATTGGGTCTTGTTTTGTTTTCCTAATCAGGCCATCTCTCCCTTTTAATTAAGATTATTTAGGCCACTCACCAATATAGTTATGACAATCATTTTGCTATTTGTTTTCTCTTTGTCTAATTTGTTCTTTTTTCCCTTTTTCATATTTTTCTGCCTTCTTTTGGGTTGAGTATTTTTTTATTTCATTTTACCTTTGTTGGTTTATTAGCTATAACTTGTTTTGTTAGTGGTTGCTTTAGCGTTTAAGGTATACATTTCTAGTTATCATAGTCTACCTTCAACTAATAATATATTACTTCCCATAAGATTCACTAGAATACTTCTATTTTTTCTCAGTCTTTATACTATCAAGTCATACATTTTAATGTCTACATATGTTATAAACTCCATAATATACTGTTAATAATTTTGTTTAAACAGTAAATTATCTTTTCAAAAAATTTCAAGAATAACCCCCCCCCCCCCCAATATATTTACCAATGTAGTTGCCAGTTCCGGTGCTCTTCATTTCTTTTTGTAGATCTGTATTCCCACCTGGTGTCATTTTTCTTGTCTGCTAGTATATTCTCTAACTTTATTTTTGCTATCATAGTTTGGACACTGCAAAGATGGAGACTGTATTTGATTTATATCTCACAAACCACATAGCATTAAGTCTGGTGTCAGCAGATGAGCCACATTGGTTTGTGATAAGCTCTAGGGACTCTAGCAGAGCTCATCTTAATTTAGTGTTGTCTCCTAAACCAAAGGAGGCCAAACCTTAGCTGGGCACAGAGTATGCTCAGGAGACGTTTCCTTATATTCTAAAGCCAAACAAAATCAGAAATTGATAATTTACAATGGAACAATTTGGAGCATTTCAAGTTGTTGGTCTTGGCTTTCCAATATCTTTGTTGCTATTTGCTGTTCTTTCTGAACTATATTTTTTGGGACAGGGGTTTGGCCCCATATTTTCTTTTCTAGGATCTGAAGTTAGTGGTGGTCTATACCATATACTGGCTCTAATTATTCTTTGATTTACCTACATTTATATAATCTCAGATTCTAGCAAAAACAGCCTTTTCAGAATTCTGAGCAGGTGTGGGGATGAAGGGAAACCATCTGTTTATATCTTTCTTCTTTCTACTTCTACTTGGTTGGCCCCCTTTCCTCACTTCTTCCTTAAATCAACATTAAATTTGATGTTTCTTTTATTTGTGAAAGCTCATTAAGGTCATATAATATGTCATTATTTTACCTTGTTTATACTTACCCATTAAAAACTCATAGTTCTTGAGGGACCATACATAAAAAGATAATTACTTCAGTGTGGCAAGTACTATAATAAATATTTTAATCAAGAATTTGAAAAAACTTGAAGAGGGAGATGGGTCTTTTTTTGTTGGGGCTGGGGAGGAAATATCGTCAAAAAAAAAATCTACCTCACAACATGATTACTCTGTTCAGGATTGAATAAGATTTAAACCTGTAGTTCTCTTCCAAAGATGGGAAAGACATTTCTTCTTAAGACTTGAAGGTGGTGCTTCACATACTAGTATGTAGATTTAGTATGTAGCATAGCTTGGGGGTTTCCAAAAAGATCGGAGACTTCTCAGAGCATCATGTTAATCATTCACTAATCTTAACTTGGAGCTCCCTCCTAGGTTTCATTCTAGATACCGCTTAGTCTTATAATAAAATAGGTGTATGAATCATTTAATTGAGGCTGGCTGCTTAGCATATTAACTTGATGTATGACTGTTATGGAGGGAACTGGGTTCAGTGAAAACTTCTCCTCTCTCTGCAGAAAAGGCAGAGTTGACAGTTTCTCATTTTTCAAGTGTGAGGCAGAGGAACATGAGTTATTTATAAACTCACTTCCCCCCAAAGACTGAACACAATAGAAGCCTGAAATCAAATGGTGACCAGATGTGCCCAGGCACCCCCCAGTTTGTATTAGAAGTTGGAAAAGGCAGAGTCCCTGGGGAGTTGGTCCCAGGGTGAAATGGATGGACTCACTCATAAGGTCGTCTTGTGTATACAAAAGGCCCCTTACATCGGGCCCAGGAGCAGAAGTAGTAAACAGAAGAGCATGCTCAAACTCGTTTTCCTTGCTTCTCTTTCTAGAAGTGGGGGATTATTCTTTTGTCAATAATTTCATTGCTCAACTCTTGTCTCTGTAGTTATGCAGTTAGACAAAATACAAGTGGTTTATGGGGATGTGTGCTGAATTGATAGAGGAGGACGAATTAATAGCTTCCATGCAGTTGGTAGAGGTAGTGGTTCTGCTAGGATGAGGAGAGATTTATAGGAATGGAAACCCTTAATTACTTTTACCCCCTTTACTATTCCTCCCATATTAAAATAACCCCCTCTTGTTAGTGGTGGTTTTGTGGTTTCAAGTTCAAATATGTAGTGGTCTCTGACTGGTATTGCTTTTCCTTTTCTCCCACATCATAGATTTAAAAAATAGAAGCAACTTCCTCCTTCATAAGATCTGGAAACATTCCCATGTAGTTTAGAGACTTAGTTCCAGGGTTTGGAAAATGTTCTCATGACCAGCTTACTTAGTGGGCTTTTGAGAACCTACACTGTGCCAGGTACAGAACTTTGTTTTTGTCTTTTCTTATTTTGTTTTCTTTTTTGGGTACTGAACTTTAGTACCTGACTTCTCTCACTCATCCTTCACAACAATCCTGTAAAGTGGGTTATTATCATCTATACTGTACAGACATGAAAATGGAGGCTCAAGAGGTCAGGCAACTTGTCCACGGCCACACGACTGAGAGGTGGAGCTCAAACTGAAACCCAGAGCCGCTGCCTCCGAAGACCTTGCTCTTTTCACTTCTCCCTGCTGCCTGCTGTGGGAGCTAACTCCTGACTGTGTGCTTGCCCCTGATATAGGAAGTATGGTATGAATTAGCTGACAGAAACATTTGGACCATTAAGTTTTGTATTTACTATAGGAAAGGACCCAAGGGTCATGAGAAGGAACATGTGCTTTCAAGCCTCCCTATTGATGATGCTTCTCTTTGAGATATGGAGAACATCACCTATTTTTAGTTTTGTATGTGAGGCAAGTGCTTGTCAACAGGTGCAGTGAGGGTGTTTTGTTTCGAGTCCCCTGAATTAGTCCTAATTGACCCAACCACTCTCTGAGACTCAAGAAATAGTTCACACTTCATAGCAAATGGATGCTTTCTTTCACCTATTCTGACGCAAGGACCAGGTTTTGAAGTGGACTTTAAAAGTGGTGAAATGTAGCCAGAGGTGCCCAGGAAGGAGTCTGGGGTCTGGGCACTGACCCTGCCAGCCAGTGTGCTTCCTTCCTGGCACAACTCAGCATTTCCCAGCACCTCTTTTTCAGAGTAGCTTCTCCTTCATCTGTGAAGTACTCTACGGAGTCCAGTTTCATATTGTGGAGAGAAAGAATTAATGCAGAACCTCCAGATTGAATCCAGAAAAATCTCAATGTATATTTTTGAATTAAACGAAACCATACATTGTTTTCTAGGTTAATCCTGAATTCGACCAGCTTTTTTTTTTGTTTTTTTTTTTAATATATATTTTATTGATTTCTTACAGAGAGGAAGGGAGAGAGATAGAGAGTTAGAAACATCGATGAGAGAGAAACATCGATCAGCTGCCTCCTGCACACTCCCCACTGGGAATGTGCCCGCAACCAAGGTACATGCCCTTGACCAGAATCGAACCTGGGACCCTTGAGTCTGCAGGCCGACACTCTATCCATTGAGCCAAACCGGCTAGGGCTCGACCAGCTTTAATTCCCAAGTATTTATTTTTCAGCAGAGATGACCCTCATCTGCTCAGTATCTTCCATATAGAAGCATTTATACGCCAGAGAGAATGAATCTCTTAGGCATTTGTCAGTTCTGTCAGGATTTTTAGAGGCTTATTAACTATGCTTCGTTGGAAATCAGTCCCAAGTTCCTGAGTGACTGTCCAGGTTTTTGTCAGTACATTTCTCAGGTGTCACCAGCAGGTAATTGTTGAGCTAAATGCTCACCACTGTCAGGTCTCTCTTCCATCATAATTTTTTGGGGGGGTCTTTTGCATGCACTTTGGTAACAATGCTGAGATGCACCTTTGTCCCAGGGCTTTTGGCTGAGGCTGGAGTCACACTTTGTTTATTTTGTTAAAGTGACTTGATAGGAGGAGGTGAGGCGCAAGGGTGCCACAAGACCAGTGTGGTGGGAGATTTTGTGATTCTAACATGCAGATTTTCTCTTCTGCAAACTAGTTTTCAGGGTTGGAAGAGGGAAGTGTAACTCAAGGGAGGAAGGCCCTTGCCAGTGGTATGCATGAGGCAGATGCTGTTCAGATCAACACAAAATTAATCTCCTCAACTAGACCTTGGACGCTGAGAATGATATGGGCCTTCCTCTAGGCCAGCGGAACCCAACTATTAAACCGGAACTTTCTTGGGGGCTCAGCTCATTTGTTTCTCCAGCATTAAGATTACTCTCTAGAGACCCATTCAGACTAAATAATAGTAAAAACAGGAAATTTGCTCCTAGCAACATGGTTGCAGGAAAAATTTTTCTACTTAGGCAGGAATGAGAGTTAAAAACAGAAACTTCATCCTCCAGGCATGTTTTCTGCTTATATACAAGTACTAGAGGCCCAGTGCATGAAATTTGTGCACAGGTAGGGTCCCTAGGCCTGTCCAGTGATCAGGGCCAATCAGGGCCTTCCTTCCAGCTGCCAGCCTGGGCCTCCCTTCGTTCTGTGCTGCCCCTTGGTCAGTGCACATCATAGTGAGCGATAGAACTCCTGGTCTCCCAGTCGAATTTCCACAGGGACACTTTGCACATTAGCCTTTTATTTATATATATATATATATATATATATATATATATATATATATATATATATATATAGACTAGAGGCCCGATGCATGAAATTCGTGCAAGGGGCTCAGTCCTCACAGCCCTGGCTTCATCCAGACGGTTGTCTGGACGGTTATTCTGCTGTTCAGCCGTTCGGTTGATATTACGCTTTCATTATTATAGACTAGAGGCCTGGTGCACAAAAATTTGTGCACTGGGGGGGGGGGGGTCCCTCAGCCCGGCCTGTGCCCTCTCGCAGTCTGGGACCCCTTGGGAGATAACGACCTGCTGGCTTAGGCCCGCTCCCGGGTGGCAGAGGGCAGGCCCAATCCCTAGGTGCAGCCCCTGGTCAGGCTCAGAGCAGGGCCGATTGGGGAGTTGGGGCACTGCCCCCTGTCATGCACAGAGCAGGGCAGATTGGGAGGTTGCGATGCCACCCTCAGTCACGCTCAGGGTAGGGCCGATTGGGGGGTTGGGGCACCGCCCCTGTCACACTCAAGGCAGGGTCAATGGGGAGGTTGCGGCGTCACCCCCTGTCACACACAGAGCAGGGCAGATCAGGGGGTTGGGGCGCTGCCCCCTGTCACGCACAGAGCAGGGCCCATCAGGGGGGTTGGGGCTGCTTACCCTGTCACGCACAGAGCAGGGCCAATCGGGGTTGGGGCACCGCCACTGTCACACCCAGGGCAGGGCCGATGGGGAGGTTATGGCTCTACCCCGTCACACACAGAGCAGGGCCCGTGGGGGAGGGGGGGGGGTTGGGGCGCCACACCCTGTCACACACAGAGCAGGGCCGATCAGGGGGTTGGGGCGCCGCACCCTGTCGCACACAGAGCCGCAGGGTGATCAGGGGGTTGGGGAGCTCCCCCCTATCAGGCACAGAGCAGGGCTGATCAGGGGGTTGGGGCGCCTTCCCCTGTCACGAACAGAGCAGGGCCGATAGGGAGGTTGTGGCCCCGCCCCCTGTCACACACAGAGCCGCAAGCCGATCAGGGGGTTTGGGTGTTGCCCCTGTCACACTGATCCCGGTGCCGGGAGGCCTCTCGGCTCCACTGATCCCGGTGCTGGGAGGCATATTACCCTTTTACTATATAGGATAGAGGCCTGGTGCACGGGTGGGTGCTGGCTGGTTTGCCCTGAAGGGTGTCCTGGATCAGGGTGGGGGTCCCCACTGGGGTGCCTGGCCAGCCTGGGTGAGGGGATGATGGCTGTTTGCAGCTGGTCACACCCCCTTCAGGGTGGGGGTCCCCACTGGGGTGCTTGGCCAGTCTGGGTGAGGGGCTGAGGGCTGTTTTCAGGCTGGCGGGTGACTGAAGCTCCCAACTGCTCCTTTTTTTCTTTTTTTATTCTGGGCCAGCTTTAGCTCTGAGGCTTGGCTCCAGCTCTTAGGCCTCTGCTGCTGAAAGCAGGTATCTGGCCTTTGTTTACCTTCTGTATTTGAAACAATGTTACGATCCTGCTGGCTGAAGCCCGACGGACTAAAGTAGGTTTCTGGGGTTTTGTTTAGATTCTATATTTGTAACATAGTTGCTTAGAGTTGCAGCTGTAAGACCTTGGCGGGACCCTGGGCCGCAGTGACGGGCGGGTGCGCCCAGGCGGGTGGTGATGTTGGCACAGGAGGAGGCCGGGCCCGCAGGCAGGGGCAGGGGCAGGGCTGGCCCCGGCTCAGAGGCCGGCGGGGTAAATCTTTATTATTAAAAGTATTACATATATTCCCTCCCCCGCATTGGGCCCTTATTTTGTTGTTTTCTTCACAATCCACTGAGCTGAGTCTGTTGAGTGTGTGAGTGGTGGGAAGAAAGAGCATTTGCAAAAGATGTGGCCTGGCTCTGGCTGCACCTCTGTTCCCACTTACTGCTGGGGTACTACAAAGGAAGGTTGAGTTTTGTGGAACATTTTCCAGCTAGTAAATGGATGACAGCCAACTGAAATGGTCTGATGAAGAGACACGACCCCTCCTTCAATCCCTGGGAATTTAACCCAGACAGATGTCAGGAGTCAAAGGGAACCCTGCCAGATTCTTAGTTTTGCTAATACATATAGGAGTGGATGACTGGCAAGGGAGAAGGACAGAGCTGGGAGGGAGATTGGGGAGGGGGGGGGAATGATACAGGCCTCAGTCTTTCACTACTTCCTGGGTTCTTTTGGCCTCTATCTCAATATTTGAAACAAAACACTCAGTTCACTGGCCAGAAGCCTAACTGCAGCTGCTAAAACATAGACTAGGGCAGTGTAGTCTTGAGTCAGCAACCTCTGTCTTTGTCCTGTTGCCTCTAGTTATGTATATTATCTCACTTAATCTTCATAAACCTGTGATAGCGATATAAAATACCCACTTCTCAGGTAAAGAAACTGAGACTTACAAAGTTAAGTAACTTGCTCAGGATCACACAGCTCTGAACCACGAGGGCCACGTTCTAATTTGGAACATACCAAGCCATTCACAGAATTAAAGGGAAAGTTGAAAAATGGGTAGGAAGCCATGGGATCCTAGGCAGTGGGGAAGCCAGGCAAAGCCATATCACAGACTGGTCTGATTTGGTCACCACACTTGGCACTTGTACCACTGTTCGTTCAAGGTGCAGTGCTCTTGGGCTCTTGATTCCACCATGGAGAATTTACTCACAATTCCTCCGTTTTGGTGTCATTCTCTCAAAATCCAAGTTGGAACACCCAGTTGGCTGGCCTTATTTCACATGTTGGTGTTCTGCCTGCCAGGAGGCAGAACGGAGTCTCTGGCCTGTTTGACTTCTGTCGTGGAGGGTTGGGTCCTGCTTCCCACCAAGACTGACACAATCAGAGAGTCCCCCAAATAGGAAGAGTATTAGGGTGCTGAGCAGCAATAACCCAAAGGGTAGATGTCCACCATAGAGTCTCCGGGTGCAGATCTCCATGTGGCACCCTGCTGAAGACCTGTCGAACTGGGGAGCTGTGTCTTCCCTGTAAACCAGGCTATTTTTCCTGAGATCAGGGTCTGCCTAACAGAGTGCAACAGAACTTTCAAGCACTATACAAAATGTTGTATGTGGGTTTTCACATGAGGACCTCTGGCTGTTTCTGATTCACTAAAACTGACCGCCACAGAGATGAGTGACCAGCAGAACCAGCCAGCTGTTAGGATCAGTCTAAGGAGGGAGCATGTGGAAGAGATCTGTAGGGGAAATGCTCCAATTTCTGGTCTTAACTGATCCTCACTGTGGTGTCCTGAGACCCTGAATTTGTATACATTCTGGGAAATATTTTATTGTAGCTTTCCTGACTATATGAAACATTTTCTACAGTGGGAAGGAAAAAGAATTAATGCACATGGTCTTTCTTAAGTGATTTGCTTGAATGTCTTTGAATTAAGATTAGGGACCATAGATATCTATTTTTTATCCTCACCCGAGGATATTTTCCTTTAGTTTTTAGAGAGAGTGGAAGAGAGAGGGAAAGACAGAGAGAAATATTGATATCAGAGAAACGTATCGATTGGTTGCCTCCTGCACATTGGGGAGGAGCCTGCAACTGAGGTACATGCCCTTGACCAGAATCGAACCCAGAACTCTTCAGTCCTCAAGTTGACGCTCTACCCATTGAGCAAACTGGGTAAGGCCCATATCTATTTTGTAACTTCATCATCTAGCATTGTGCCCAGCATACAGTAAGCACCTAAAAAGTATTTGGATGAATGAATGAATGACTTTTCTTTAGCAGTTTTTTTTTTTTTTGAAACTGAATTGATTCTTGTGAAATGGTGGAGAATGTATAGTCATGCAGGTTTGAAACATTTTGCAAAACTTTTAGATTAAAAAATAATTCTAAGTCTGCTATAGGAAAAAGGACCACAGTGACATGCTTTTTGTGTTTTTACAGGTGTTCCAGGATTTGGGGACTGAAGTACTGAATGGAGCTGCCAAAGGCTATAACATCTGCCTTTTTGCCTATGGACAGACAGGCTCTGGGAAGACATACACCATGCTGGGGACCCCGGTGAGTATTGCAATTGGAATGAGATATCTTCCTAATGGCACAGCAAGTTGAATCTCAAATGGTCCTAACCACTGAGAGAGAGAATGTGAGTTTCATAATCAGTCAACTTTAACAAGATTTAATGGGCCATCTTCTGTATTAGCCAGCAGGTTTCTCAGCCCTTTAATTGAAGGGTAAACTTTGAATAATTAGCTCTGTTTATTAAACCCCGAAGAACCTTAGAATTTTACAACTCTCTTTGATGAAGCAGACCTTGTCAGTCCTTCTGAATTTCTCATATCATTGATTAAGACCCAGCCTGAGTCTTAAGTGCTGGCCAGGACTGAGCAGAAATGAGGTTACATGTGTTTGACCTGAGTGTCAGAAAGAAGCAGGAGAAACAACTATTGGGATGGGAGCTTTCTAAAGTATGTAGGACTTATGAGAGCCTTCTTTTATCATGGAAAATTAGAAGGGTAGAGTTCCTTAAGAATACCTCTTTATTTTAGAGTTAGAAGTCCGCTGCTGAGGTGAACTGGTGGAGCAGTGACGGCACTATCATTCTTTCGAACACTATTCCTCCTGAAAGATTGTCCTTACTGCCTTGGGCTCAGCTCATGCTCACTATGTCCATGTTTATTGTGATTTTATGTATTTGAAGTTAAAAGAAGAAAATGCCCATCAAATCAGGGGTATAAAGCCTTTAACCTGAGTACAGGTTAGCACTAGATCCAAGATTAAAAGAGAAGTCACTTCTCTCTAAATGTGTGTTTTGAGCACACCTGTATCTATTTTTCCTGGGTGTAGCAACAGGAGGTAGGTTTTGGGAGGAAACACCATGAGAAAGTGGCTTGATCCAAGAAGGATGAAACTTCACTTCACAAAAGCAGGTATTTCTTCCTTCTTGGGCTGGTGATCCGCCTCTCATCTGGTGCCTTCCTCCTGAGAGCACTGCGAATAGCGTCTTCGCCACAGTACCAGTGGAACTCCTTGGAGTGAACAGGCCAGCACAAGGAGCCATGTGCCCGTCCTCCTGCTGACAGCTCCTGGGTGTTGGGCGAGGAGCATCAACGAGAGTGAACAGTAATGCTTTCCTTCCTTCTGTTCTCCAGGCCTCTGTCGGGCTGACGCCGCGGATATGTGAGGTATAGATTCTCTTTTGACTGGATCCTCTCAAAGTAGGTCTCCTTTATACACTCCAGTGAAATTCCAACCCTCTGGTTCATGCAGGGTCTCTTCGTCAGGGAGAAAGAATGTGCCCCGCCGCCATCCTCCTGTAGGATAAAAGTAAGGTAAGAACCTACCAGGCTCTGGGGCCTAATGTTCTTCCATTTCCACTCCAAATTCTGGCATGTTCAGCTGTTCTCTTTGCTTCCAGAGTCATCCAGAAGAATGGAGGAATGCCATAGCAGAAGTATCTTGCAGTATAGGAAGATGAGAAACGTATTTAGCTCTTTGGGTTGTAGAAAACTTAATTCCTTTCCTGAGGCTTAACAAGCAGGTGTCTCCTTCGTACCAGTTTGCCATGACTGTCTGGTTTCCTTTCCCTCACTCTCTGTCCAGTTTCATACTAGCTTTTAGACCAGTGGTTCTCAACCTTGGCTGCACATTAGCATCACCTGGGAATCTTTTTAAAATCCTGATTTCTGGGCCTCATCCTCCAGAAATTCTGTTTCTTTGTTACTAATGTTGTGGCCCCACCCCATAACAAAGAAACAGAATTTCCAGAGGATGAGGCCCAGAAATCAGGATTTTAAAAAGATTCCCAAGTGCCAAAACCGGTTTGGCTCAGTGGATAGAGCGTCGGCCTGCGGACTGAAAGGTCCCGGGTTCGATTCCGGTCAAGGGCATGTACCTGGGTTGCGGGCATATCCCCAGTGGGAGATGTGCAGGAGGCAGCTGATCGATGTTTCTCTCTCATCGATGTTTCTAACTATCTCTCTCCCTTCCTCTCTGTAAAAAAATCAATAAAATATATATATAAAAAAAAAAAAAAAAAAAAGATTCCCAAGTGATGCTAATGTGCAGCCAAGGTTGAGAACCACTGTTTTAAACTTTCTCCTCCAGCCCCCACTGTGTTGTTCTCCAGGTCAGTCATCCCACACTCTCGTTCCCAGACTGACTGGTGCTGGCTGCTCCAAGATGAAGTTTTAACCAGTTTATAGTGAAAATGTTGACCAATTGCCCTTAGTTCTCTGTATTCTTTTTTTGTGTTGTTCAATTTTTTTTTTAATCCTATATAATAAAAGGGTAATAGCAAATTGTCCCCTCATCCAAGAGTTTGACCAGAGTTCGACCAGGGGGCAGGGCCGGCCCACCAACCGCCCAGGGCTCCCCACATCCCCTGGCTGGCTCCACCTGGTCGACCTTGATTGGGGCAGGCTGGCCGGACCCCACCCATGGGCAAATTTGTGCACCAGGCCTCTAGTTGAGATGTAATTTGTAAACCATAAAATTCATGCTTTTAAAGTATACAGTTTAGTGACTTTTCCTGGTATTTGCAAAGTTGTCCAGCCATCATCACTATCTATTCTAGAACATTTTTATCATTCCCAAAAGAGAAAATGTTAATTTTAAATATTACATTATTGAGAACATTATTTTTACCTTTTTAAGTTTGTAAAGTAAAAATTTGCAAACCCGTGTGCTTGTGTGTATGTGTATAAACATATATATGTATATTAAAAGTCTTATTGTCCATGAAGTCTGGGAAGCACTATTCTAAGAGACATTTAAGGTCCTTGTGTCTAAATATGAGAAGGTTAAGGAGAATAATTGATCAGGAGAGTGTGCATGGAGCCTTTTTTTGACGGTTGACTTCATAGGCAAGCATCTGAGTTTTCTGTGGAAAGTGTGCTTTCTTGTGTATCAATATCTTATTTTAATAATTAGTCATAGCTGTTATTATTTTTAAAAGGAATAACATGCCAGTAGATTCCTACAAGATAGAGCATATCTTAAGCAGAATCCCCATATATAAAACAGGTAAAATGAGAATTGTCCTACTGAAGTTAGGGGTAGGGACCAAACCCTGATCACAAGCTTCCTTCATTGCTCAGGAGTGGCCCTTGAGATGCCTTCATAGAATGAGAGAGCTCAAAGATCACATTTGAAAACCACTTCACCAAACAAGCTCGTAGACTTTGTGCTGTGGCGGCCTGAGCAGGGGGCAGGCTGGTGGCAGCATACCCTAAAACCATGCTGAAATAGCCTCTTGTAGGTGAGACTTGAATCAGTACTGACATTGTGCTGAAATGTGCAAAACTGAAACTGAAGTGTTGATATCCAGTGCTGAAAACCCTGTTGTACACATGTAGAAAGAGACTCACGGGGGAACCTGGTGTGATCAAGGTCTTAGAGGGTCAAGGATGGAACTAGAACAAGAGCTAGGATCTTCTGATTGTTGGTTTGGTGTTTTTTTCCCACTTATTTGAAAATCTAATCATGTTGCTTTCCTCCAAAATTTAATTAAAATTTTTTTATTTACTGATTAGACAGAGAATCTATTTGTTGTTCCACTTATGTATGTACTCATTGGTTGATTCTTGTATGTGCCCTGACCAAGGATTGAACCTGAAATCTTGGTGTATTGATTATAACCAACTGAGCTACCCTGCCAGGGCCTCAAAGTTTAATTTTGAGAACATGTTACCATCTTTCAAAATCTAACTATGTGCCTTTTTCCTCATGTCTCTAGTTTTCTGGAAATCTATAACGAACGAGTGAGGGATCTGTTGAAGCCATCTGATCAAAAAAAATCCTATACCCTGCGGGTCAGGGAGCACCCAGAGATGGGGCCCTATGTTGAAGGTGAGCCACTGTGGTCCTAGAGGTCTGAGACCAAACCAGAGCGAGGGAAACCCTCCTAATGGTCATTCATTCAGTCAACAGTTGTATAATGATTACTTACTCTGAACAGCTACTGGACTAGATGCAGGGTATGTACTGATACATAGAAAAGAAAGTCCTCTTCTCGTAGGCAAGCTTATACTTCTGTGGGCATGAATCTGAAAACAGCACTTAATTACAAGCTGTGATGAAGGCTAATGAAAAAATAAATGGATGTAGTGATGTGGGTAAGTGGTATGGGGAAAGGTGAGGTCTGCGGTGTCAGATCTAGCATGGCCTGGCTGGTTCCTGGGCCGGTTAGTCTTCTTTTCAGGGTACTTTCTCTTCCATTGGCGGTGGTAGGGAGATGGGGAGATATCAGGCACAGGGCAGGGTCTGAGCTGCTTCCTCATCACGCATGATATTTGGTGTTTGGTACCACGTGTCTTATTCCATTAGGTTTAGTCTTACTATTAAGTAGGAACAGTTGAGTTCTTCTGTGGAAGAAGCTTTTACTCTTTCAGGCCACGCATAAGAAGTAACATGTGTATTTTATGCTCTTCTTGCCTCAGCAGTATACTCATTTAAATCCTGACAAGGTGAGGGACATGAAAGATCAAGAGTTGGTCTCTCTCTGAACAGGGCTTGGCTAGTGGATGACTCAGTAGGTGTGCCAGTCATGATTCTGCTACCTGTATCTTTCCCCAAACTTTCCATCATAAATGACAGACTGAAAACAACAAAAAATACCACTTCCTTTGTTGGGAGCCAGTTGGAGTTTCCTTTGTCCCAGATGCTGGCCTTATCTTACTGAGCTTTCATCTTTCCCATGTATATGGCCTGTACAATTTTTACTATCTGCTTATCCCTTCCTTCCTTCAAGTTGATGTTTTTTTTATATTTCATCCAGCTCTTTTGTTTGTTTCAGGACCTTCTTTTTAAAAAATTTCCCCCCAGTTTTATTGAGATATAATTGATGTACATTACTATATAAATTTAAGGTTTACAGCATAATGGTTTGACTTACTCATATTGTGAAATGATTACCATAAAAAGTTAACATCCATCATCTCATATAAATACAATAAAAAGAAAAAAACTTCTCCCTCTGATGAGCACCGTTCGGAGTTACTCACATAACAATTTCATATACAGGGTGCCCCCAAAAATCTCTGCACACTTTAACAGCTGGTAGCTCAGTTTTGAAAATGAAATATATTGTAAGAAAACCTGCCTTTATAATTATCCCAAGTGTGTGTATACATTTTTGGGGACATCCTATATATCGCAGTAATGTGAGCTGTAGTCATCATGTTGTACATTATTACTTCCCTAGTACTTAATTATAACTGGAAGTTTGTACCTTTTGTCTACCTTCCTTCAGTTCTCTCTCCCCTCTACCCCCACCTCTGGTAACCACACATCTAATCTCTTTCTATGAGCTTGGTGGTTTTTTTAGAATTTACATATAAGTGAGCTCATACAGTATTTGTCTTTCTTTGTCAGACTTACTTCAGTTAGCATAATGCCCTGAAGGTCCACCCATACTGTTTTTTAATGGCTGAGTAATATTCCATTCTGTGTGTGTGTGTGTGTGTGTGTGTGTGTGTGTATGTATACATTGTATATATATGTATACATCATATATATATGTACCTATATCTATATATATCTATATCTTGCAACTTAATTTACCCATTCATTCATTTGATGGACACTTTGGTTGTTTCCATGTCTTGGCTATTGTGAATAATGCTGCTATGAACATGGAGGTGCAGATATCTCTTTGAGTTAATGTAGGAATGTTTTCTTTCTTCCTTTTTATTTTTTCCATCACCATTTATCCCCTCTAGGAATATTTTCTTTAAGAAAGCATAACGACAAAACTAGTATCACATCTAAATAATAACAATTCTTTTTTAAAAAAATATTTTTCTTATTGATTTTTTACAGAGAGGAAGGGAGAGGGTTAGAGAGTTAGAAACATCGATGAGAGAGAAACATCAACCAGCTGCCTCCTGCATACCTCCTACTGGGGATGTGCCTGCAACCAAGGTACATGCCCTTGACCGGAATCGAACCTGGGACCTTTCAGTCCGCAGGCCGACGCTCTATCCACTGAGCCAAACCGGTTTGGTAATAATAACAATTCTTTACTAAAAAACGTTAGTCAGTGTTCAAATTAGTGTGCTAACATTTAGAGTAACTGTATTTAGCAATGAGCCTATGTAGTTACTTTGCTCCTGAGTCTCTGATATAGAGATTCACTAGCACAGTTATGATGGCCCTTTTTGATTTGCTAAGTAATCAGTCATAAAAATTTACTTTCATGTCTTCAACTTTCCACCTATCTAAATCTTCCCCATTCTACAGTGGCCAAAGTCAAGTCTTACTTCCTCCATGGAGCCCGCCCTGACCACTTCTCTGATTTCCTGAGCATTGATTATCCTACTCCTGTGACACTTGGCCAGATTGTCATGTATAGTATAACTACTCATGACTGTAAACTGCGGGAAGATAGGGACACATCTACTGTATGTCAAACTGAGTCTGTTATATTGTGGGGAGATAGTACCTGTACACTTCAGGAATTTAATGAAGACCAAATGAAGTATTATATGAAACTTTTTTTGTAACCTACATAGCAGAATTGTAAGGGATTTTATTGTTATTGATTGGTTGTTGTTGACGTAACTGCTATATGAATTAGTCTTAGATTATAATCTCTGTGAGGGCAGAGACCTATGTTTCCAGAGCCTATCACAATACTTAACAGTAGGCTTCCAATAAATATTTGATTTAATTTATTATTTGAATGATTTAGAAAGTTCTCTCATGTCTATTCAATAATATAAAGTAGAAAAAAATAAAGTAGAAATGATAAAGTTCAAGAACTAGAGGGAAAGGTTAAACTTTACCAAAAATGTTATTTAATTTTTTTCTCCTTCACAAATCTGATAGGTTTATCTCAACATGTAGTTACCAACTATAAGCAAGTAATTCAACTCTTGGAGGAGGGAATAGCAAACAGGTAACACATTTGTTTGTTCCTATCATTCTTTTGAGCCTCATCCTTCAGTCCTGTGTTCTCATCCCCCTTTGGCATGTATGATGATATCTACCTCTGCAGCTCCCAGCTCCTATTCAGGAGGCCTTTCTCACCACAGTAATGTACCCACGGTAAGGTGCAGTGACTTCAGATTTAGTGCTCTTCTCACTTGTAATGAGATGGTCTTAAACTGAAGAATGATTGACTTAGATTTAGGTAAAGGGAAGGCTTTCCTGACGTAACATTGGAATGAATTTATTTATTTATTTTTTTAAAAAATATTTTTATTGATTTCAGAGAGGAAGGGAGAGGGAAAGAGAGATAGAAACATCAATGATGAAAGAGAATCATGTATCAGCTGCCTCCTGCACTCCCCCTACTGGGGATTGAGCCCACAACCTGGGCATGTGCCCTTGACTGGAATTGAACCCAGGACCCTTCAGTCCACAGGCCAACACTCTATCCACTGAGCCAAACTGGCTAGGGCTGGAATGAATTTATGAGGGAGACTGAATTCTATCTGGCTTAAGCAGTATTTGTCTTTCTGCACTGTAATTCAAGATCTACTTTTAAAGGTCTTTCTGGCACTATAAGATTAATATTCTTTGTTTAATCACAACATTCTCTGTCTTTGAGGTTTCTTCTCCAGCAAGTTCTTTACCTCCCCTTGTCTTTATTTAATGGGTTCTTGGGGATATTCTTCCAATACTACTCTTTAGTATTCCCCTTTTCAACTGTGATTTTTGTTTCTGTTGCTTAAAAACAAAGTTCTAATGTAGTTTAGCATGAAGATACATTCCCTTTTATTCTCCGATATCAGTTCCTAGAATACTGCTTCTGCCTTCATTGGACCATCTCCTAAATATACTGGACTAAATATGGATGTTTTATGATTCTCATCTGTAAGCCTCAACACTAGCATTTCTTGTGTTCCCCATGGATCCTCAAGGATTCACCAGACATAAACAATCCTCGTCCTAATTGTCTTGCCTTGTATACGTAGAATCACAGCAGCTACCCATGTTCATGAGGCCAGCAGCAGATCCCATGCCATCTTCACTATCCACTACACACAGGTTGGTTTCCTCTTATATCTGGTTAGATTTCTTCCTCTCCTAGTCCCTTTTGACTTCTTCCATTTACAGGTCTAGTAAGCTGTGCACCTAGAAAGGGTAGAGGCATTTAATAAGACTAATTAAAATATCTTCTACTTATTTTTACTTTTAACATTTCAAAGAACTTTCATATCTGTGATCAGTATGAGCATTTAAAGCAAATAGCAAGATTGAAATAAAAATAACCGTTAAAATGAAAGAACAGAAGATTCACTTCTATTATGATGGAATGAGGAGGTCAATAAACCCTATCCCCAAAAAGCAACCATAAAGCTGGACAAAACTGTCAAAAGTAACTATTTCTCTATTCTAAAAATAGATCACAGACATATGATAAACTGAGAAGCATAAATTCAAGAAAACTATTGAATGTACACTGTACATATGAGCTGTTTAGTGTACTCAAGTATAGTGGACTTTCTTGGGCTGCTCCCATCCCTATCTCTGTTAATAAGGCAGTTCAATCAGGGGAGGGAAGGTTGTGAAAACCAGCAGTTTTGTTGCTGCTGGTACCAGAGGTGTTGATTTGGGGCATTGTCAGTTAAAGTGGTGATCTCAGTGGTAAGTGAATAAGGAGGGCCAGTGGCTCCATTAGTCTCAGATTGTGGTTCTGTTTCAGGCAAGAATGAACTGGCAGGCTAACGGGATTTAACAGGGATTCTGAGAGATGATACAGCCATAGGGGCTGTGATGAGATCCACACATATCCTGTGCACATACACAGCAGAGACTAAATAGGCTCAAGCCAGCCACACAGCCCTGACTGGCAGCATCTGCACATACATGCAGAGGAGACTCAGAGGGCCCTGTGACTAGTGAATGCTGGGGTAAACTTAAAAACTGCCTGACCTTTTAATTTATTCCCTAGCCCACATAGATCCGTCAACAGAGAGTAGAAGTCTTTTTGGCTCAAGGTATTTGATGACAACTTCTGACCAATCTTTGCCTAAATACTAAGCTATGTAGATACAAGGGTGGCTCCTAAGAAGCCAAGCTTAAACTTGAAAATAACCATGGGAAAAACCTACTAAGACTGCTTTGTCTGCATATTAGGGGAGACAGATTTTAAAGATTTATTCCAGGCAAGTTACCAAACAAAACAACCACTCTACCACCCTAAGTAGGAAAAAAATCAGAATAAAGTGGTGTTACAATATATTATCTAAAATATCTAGTATTCAACCAAAAATGATTAGACATGGAACACAAATAAGAAAGTGTGACCCATGATTAAGAAAAAAAAACAAACAGTCAATAAAAACTGGCTCTAAGTGCTCCAGATACTGGATTTAGTATACAGTGGCTCCAAAGCAGGTAATAAAAATATATTTAAAGAACTGAAGCAAACCATTTTAAGATTTAAAGAAAAGCATGATGACAATGGCTGTAAGAAATTTCACTAAAATGATATAAAAATTTTTTTAATGGGAATTCTGGAATCAAAATGTACAATAATTGAAATGAAAAATTCACTAATGGAACTCAATAGCAGATTTGAGATGGCAGAAGAATTATTTTTGAAGAAGACAAATGCAAATTGAAGAAAAATGAACAGAGTCACTCAGACCTGTGGAACAAAATCAAGTCTGCCAACATAAATGTAATGGGAATTCCAGAAAGAGAGAAAAGAGAATAGTCATAAGAAAATTGTGAAAAATAATGGCCAAGAAAATTCCCCAGATTTGTTCAAAATCATTAATCTACATATCTAAGATGCTTAAGAATGCCAAATAAAATAAACACAAAGAGAGCCATACCCAGACACCTCATAGTGAAACTGTTGAATGAGGAAGAGAAACAAAATCAGCTAGAGGAAAACGACTTGTTATGTACAGAACAATTACATGATTAATGGCTGACTTATCATCAGAAGTATTGGACACCAGAAAACAGTGGTAAAAAAATAAAACTGTTAACCAAGATTTATATATGCAAGCAAAACTAGCTTTCAGAAGTGAAGATGAAATAAGGACATTCCGACATTGAAAACACACACACACACACACACACACACACACACACACACACAACAAAAACAAAAACAAAAAACCCACCCAGAATTCTTGCTAGCAGCCTATCTTACACTAAAGGAAATCTTCCAGGCTAAAATAGAGTGATATATTCTTTCTCATTTCCTCTAATGTCATTAAAAGAATAAAATTTTATATAAAACAATAATATAATGCTTTATTGTTTTTTATCATATGTATACATTGTCATCATGAAAATAAATAGAAAAACAACAATTATACTTCTGAACACATCAATAATTACATTAAGTGTGAATGGATGAGGATACAAATTATCAAACTAGGTAAAAGCAAGACCCAACTATATGCTGTCTATAAGAAACACTCCTTAGATTAAAAGGGATAGGTTGAAAGTAATGAGATGGAAAAAGTTACACCACATAAATAGTAACTATAGGAGAGTTAGAGTACTATAATAGTGTCAGACAAAAAAAAAAGAGAAGAGTTTAAGACAAATACTAGAGACAGGCATTTCATCAAGAAGATACAACAATTTTAAATGTATGTGCTCTAAAATTGACAGAATTGAAAAGAAAAATAGGCAATTCAGTAACAGTAATTGGAGATTTCAGTGCCCCACTTTCAATAATTGGTAGCAACAACTAGACAGGAATTTGCAAGAATATAGATTTGAGCAACATTCTCAACCAATGTGACCTTACATTTAAAGAATACTGCACTTAACATCTATACGCATATATAGGCAACTGATTTTTTAACCAAGTGGCAAAGGCAATTCAATAGAGAATGTCTAGTCTTTTCAACAAATAGTGGTAGGACAATTGGATATCCATATGTTAAAAAAATAAAAACAAAGGAAGACAACTTTGATCTATACCTTGTACTTTATCTAAAAATTAATTCAAACTGGATAATAGACATAAATGTAAAACCTGAAAATATTACTCTTGTGGAAGATAACATGGGAGAACTTTTGTGATCTTTGATTAGGTGAAGTTTTTAGTTATGACACTAACAATACAAATTGAACAAAAGAACAAATGGAAATTTGGAATTGGTCAAAATTTTAAACCTACTCTTTGAAAGACACTATTAGAGAATAAAAAGAAAAGCCACAGATTGGGAGAATTTGTAAAACATACATATATGATAAAGTATTTGTATTCAGAATATATAAAGAACTCTCCAAACTTAATAAAACAACTCAAATCAGTGGTAAAAATTTGGAGCCAACATTTCATTAAAGAAAATATACAGATGGCAATTAAGCACTTGAAAAGATGCCCAACATCATTAATTATTATAGGATGCAAATTGAAACCAAATAATATATCACTACTCACCTTTTAGAATGGCTAAAATTAGTCCTAGCCGGTTTGGCTCAGTGGATAGAGCGTCGGCCTGTGGACTGAAGGGTCCCAGGTTCGATTCCTGTCAAGGGCACATGCCCAGGTTGTGGGCTCTATCCTCAGTGAGGGATCAGCCGATCAATGATTCTCTCTTGTCATTTCTATCTCTCTCCCTCTCCTTTCCTCTCTGAAATCAATTTTTAAAAATCTATTAGATAAAATGGCTAAAATTAAAAACAGTGATTATTCTAAATAGTGGCAAGATGTATAGGAACTGGAGTTCTCATACACTAACTACTGGTGGGAATGGAAAGTGGTACAGTAACTTTTAAAAACAGTTTCTTTAAAAATTTAACGTATGCCTACCATGTGATCCACTCCTAGGTATTTTTCCCAAGACCAAAAATTGTCCATACAAAGACTTGTAAACAAATATTAATATTTGTACTTGTATAAAATCTATCTTGTAATAAATTATAAAATTTATTTGTAATTGTTCAAAACTGAAAACAACCCAAATGTCCATCAAGAGGTGAATGGATAAACCATGCAATGGAATACTACTCAGCAATAAAAATGAATGAACTACTGATATACACCTCAAAATGTATGAATCTTGAGATAATTATGCAGTGAAAGAAGCCATATAGTGTATGATTCTATTTATATGAAATATCCTGAGAAGACGAATTTATAAAAACAGAAAGTTGGTGCGTGGTTGCCTAGGGCTGGGGATGGGAATGGAGACTGACTGCAAACACACTTGAGGAAAACTGGGAAATATTTTAAAGCTGGATTTTTGGTGATGGATGTACAACATTAAAACAAAACAACAAAAAACATTGAATTAAAGAGGGAAAAATAGGGAAAAGTACTTTTGCTCTTGAGGGCTGGATGCCCCTGAATATAATAAAAAGATGCAGAGTGCTTTGCCCCAGTGGTCGGCAAACTGCGGCTCTTTGGCCCCTTGAATGTGGCCACGAAGTTTCAATCGCACTGTACGTGCGCGCCCGCACGTGGTATTTTGTGGAAGAGCCACACTCAAGGGGCCACAGTTTGCTGACCACTGCCCTAGACCATCGATTTCCAACCCGTGTTCTGCAGCACACTGGTGTGCTGCAAAGTTTTAAAACATGCAATACCTGACTATTTAGTCAGGGGTGCTGACCTTTTTTCCCTTAGAATGTCAAATAAGAAAAATGAGTACAGCTGACACAATAGCCACGCAGTGTGAAGGATCAAAATTATACCTAATTTTTTGTGAGATCAGCAAATAATGCATTTTTTGGTGTGCCACATAATTTTAGTAATTAGTTTGTGTGCCATGAGATGAGAAAGGTGGAAAGTCGCTGCTGTGGCCAGTTAACCTGATGTGACTCAGGTTAACAAGAGAGACAAACCAAACCTCCAGCAGGGGCCCAGCCTGCTGTGAGAGTGGGAGCCCTGGAGGAGAGCTGAGCATTTGCCTGGTAAACTGTACTAAAATTCTTGGTGTCCCTGAACATTGTGTTCTGAGGACTTTTGGGGGATTTGCCCAGTGTTTTCAGTAGAAGTCTTGCTTATATTTTCAGTGAAGTAAGGACCCAGAGCTTACTGATTGTATCTATCAGATATTGAGATCTCATCTGGCATATTTGAATATAGATTTTTTGGAATAAGTTGGCTAAAAACCCAAAATATCACCTTGGCTAGGAGGGTGTCTAAGAGGAAAAAAAACGCATTGTTCCAAATGACAAAGTTTAAATGTGTTTTCTGCCTTAGGCGGTCCTGGAGAATAACCTCCCCTCTGAAGTCGCTAGCAAGATCAACCTTGTGGACCTAGCAGGCAGGTAATTAGATTTCAAAGCCAAGGGGGAATTACTCCCTTGGCAATGACCTTATTCTTGCTCATTTTTTAAGGGAATAATCTTGTTCTAACCTTTTTCATATTTCAATAATCCTGAGGAAATTACAAAAGAAACATATTCTTTGAATACTAGGTTAAGAAATTATAGCTTCTAGGAACTGAAAAGTTCTGTGTCGGGGGATCTCAATCCTAGTTGTCCATTAAAATCACCTGGGACCTTTTAAAATTCCCAATGCCTGGGCTGCACCTTAGACCAAATAAATCAGGATATTAGAGGGGTCAGGGGAGTTCAAGCATTGGTAGTTTTTAAAGCACTCAGTGCTAGCCAGAATTGAAAACTGCTGCTCTAAAAAGCATACTTTTTTCCCTTTGACTTAGTTTTGATTTTGTGCATCTCTCTACATTACTAAAAAAAGTTTTGTTTTATTTTTTAATATTGTGGCATTGGGGAAAAGACACTGTCTTTTAAGTATTAGAATGAAGCATGAATTATAGTCACATGTCCAGAAAGAAAGTCTTGGGGACAATGTGGTCACAGAAAAGTAAGATGAAATAAGGAAATTTTCTTATTTTAAAACTGCTAAATAATTAATATGGTACAGCATTCCCTTAAAAACTAAGTGCAAAAAAACCCAAAAACAACTAAGTGCTATCTGGAATGAACTATACCAATTAATCAGAAGTATAAATTTTGACTATTGCCCATTTATTTAAAGAAGGAATTTGAGACAGTTGACAGTAATGACACAGATACCATAAAGCCATTAATGTGTGAAATCTTACCTAATAGACAAACATGTAAATTGACTGCACCTTTGCTATGCTAACCAGCCAATAATGAGAGTATGCAAATTAACAAAGATGGTGGCTAATTTGCATACGTAGGCTCCAAGCGGTGGAGCAAAGCCTGACGTCCCAGGGGTGGAGCAGTGAAGCCTCACAGCTCCAGAGCTGGCTCCGGCTGGAGCTCGGCCAGAGCAAAGGCCTGGGTGCTGGAGGAAAACCAGTGCCAGCAGCCAGGGGAAAGGAAGGCCTATTGCACAAATCTCTTTGTGCAACAGGCCTCTAGTAAAACAATAAAGGCAGAGGGGAAGTGACTATACCAAACGCTATCTATCTATCTATATATATGAAGCCAGCGACCGTAACACTGTAACGACTGGTCACTATGACACCCACTGCGGCCAGCGAACCAGCCCGATCTGGGGTGGGGCCGGCCAGCCAATATCCCATGGCTCCTCCCCTGCCTCCCCGCCCCTCATTGGCCTCTCCCACCCCGATCAAGGGCCAGGCGGCCGGCCAACCCCCTGTGGCCCTTCCCCCTGACTGGCCTTGCCCCCAATCGGCCCGCCCCACCCTGATCGGCCCTCAGCCCCTCCCCACAGTAGGCCCTGCCCCTGATCGCCCCCCTACCCCAATAGGGGCGGGGCCATTGGTCAACATCCTGCAGTCCCTCCCCCATCCAGTTCTGCCCCTGATCAGCCCCCCAACTCTGATCAGGGGCAGGACCGGCCAGTCAACCACCCATGGCTCTTCCCCCAGGCTGCTGGCTTCTGATTGGCCACCCCCATCCCTTTTGGAGGTGGGGCCGACCAGCCCACCATCCACAGCCCCTCCCCATGGCCGGCCCCACCCCCAGTCAGCCCCCACCACCCCGATCAGCCTGCAGTCCTCCCCCCAGCCAGCTCCACCCCTGATTGCCCCCCCACACCAATCAGGGGTGGGGCTGGCTAGCAACCTCCCCTGACCCCTCCCCCCAGCCCCATTCGGGGACGGGCCTGGCCGGCCCCCTGCCCACAGTCACTCCCCACAGCTGGCCCCACCCCAAAAGGCCCCCCCACCCCAGCTGGCCCCTGCCCCCAGTCAGCCTGGCCCTGATCGGGCACTGATTGGGGCAGGCCAGCCGGCTCATCTCCCGCTGTCTTCTCCTCCTGACAGGCCCAGCCCCAATCCACCAATTGGGGCTAGCTGGACCCTACCAGTGCATGAATTTGTACACTGGGGCGCTAGGCCTATATAATAAAAGGTTAATATGCAAATTGTTTCCTCAATGGGGAGTTTGAGCAGGGGCGGGGCCAGCTGGCCAACCTCCCGTGGCCCCTCCCCCTGGCTAGCCCTGCCCCTGATTGGCCGCCCCATCCTGATCAGGGGTGGGGCTGGCCCACCAACTGCCTGTGGCCCCTCCCTCCAGCCGGCTCTGCCCCCAATCAGCCCTGATTGGGGCAGACTGGCTGGACCCCACCTGTGCACAAATTCCTGTACTGGGCCTCTAGTGCCAATATAATTATTATGAGTATTGCATGTAGCTGTAAGTACTTTGGCAACCAAAATAAAAACAGAAATATAATGAATTATTTGATTTTTAATGCCTGAGAAACAGAAGAATACTAGTTCATTACAAGATGGTAACTTTTTTTCTGGAATTGAATTCTAAAAGGAATTTATTATGTGGGTCTTTTATGTGATGTACAACATAATGAATAGTATCTTCAGCAATATTGTAAGGATATTGTTGTCTTGTATGCTTTGTTTTTGTTTTCATTGGCTGCTTTAGTGAAAGAGCAGACCCCAGTTACTGTAAGGACCGGATCACTGAAGGAGCCAATATCAACAAGTCTCTCGTGACTCTGGGAATTGTCATCTCCACCTTAGGTATTTGGCTGATAGACTGGATCATCAGAGTGGGAGGGAGACTTTGGGGAATAACTCATGTATTTTCATTTTGTCAAAATGGGGCAGATACAAGGTTCTTTTTGATATAGTTACCTTCTGGTTTGGGGCATAAAAATAGATATTTATCTGTTGTTTTAGAATACAAGTTGGCCATTATCTCTGTACTCTCATTTTAGAAAGAAGAGAGACTAAAAAATTGTGTAACTCAAATAGTGCATGTCATGAATCCAAAGTCTTGTTTAGAACTCGAACTTAAAGCATCTTCTTGTATGCAGAAAGGGATTAGGAAGTGCTCCCTAGGTGTTGTTTTCTTTTAATGCATTTGTTTCAGGATTTCTTTTTTCTTCCTATTTTATTATTTTTTGTATTTTAAGCCCAGAACTCTCAAGTATTCAGCAGCTGCCAGAGCCTTAGCAGTGTAACCAGAAATGGCGGTGACAGTGGGATTTCCAGCTCTTCTGGGACCAGCATTGGAGGAGGACCCTCTCGGAGGCAGTCCTATATCCCATACCGGGACTCCGTGTTGACCTGGCTGCTGAAGGACAGCCTTGGAGGCAACTCCAGAACCATCATGGTTGCCAGTGAGTAGGAAGCTGGGGCTGGTTCTGGGTTAGGACTGGTACTGTGCCTCAGAGAAAGGGCCATGACCACCCATTTCATCAAGGGTCTCTTACACAGATGGACAGTAACAGCAAGGCAAGTGGTTATGGGCTGGGTCAGAGGGCTCGGCATGATTTTAAACTTTCTTGTACCTTAGCTGTGTCTCCTGCACACAGTAGCTACAGTGAAACCATGAGCACACTGAGATATGCATCCAATGCCAAGAACATCATCAACAAGCCACGGGTGAATGAGGTGAGACCGTCATCTGAAGTCCTGGTCTGTTATCCTATATAATAAAAGCCTAATATGCTAAGTGTCCGACCGTTTGACCATTCAACCAGTCGCTATGAAATGCACTGACCACTAGAGGGCAGACACTCCGACCAGTAGGTTAGCGTGCTTCTGGGGTCCGGCCTATCAGGACTGGGCAAGACAGGCCGGACATGCCCTGGAGGCCTCCCGCAGTCTCTCCCTGGCTGGCCAACCTCTCATGGTCCCTCCCAGCTAGCTGGCCCCAATCGACCTCAATTGGGACTGGGCGAGACGGGCTGGACACGCCCTGGAACCCTCCTGTGGTTCCTCCCCAGCTCCGATCGTGCACCGGTGGGGTCCCTTGGACTGGCCTGTGGGGATCGGGCCGAAACCAGCTCTCATACATCCCCTGAGGGGTCCTGGATTGTGAGAGGATGCAGGCCAGGTATAGGGACGCCACTGGTGCATGAATCCGTGCACCGGGCCTCTAATACTTTACATAACAGTCTCCTTTTGTTATTCCCCTTGCTGATGTCATTTTTTTTTTAAGCCAGTCAAGTTTAGCAGTGTGATGTCATTCTTTTTAAGTATTTCTCTCTATCTCTCCTCTTGCCAAACTTGTTCTCTGAGTGATAAGGAAGTGAAATTCTTTTTTCTAGTGTTAACACCCTTCTCTCATATCTCTACTGACTTCATTTATAACCTTTTGTGAATAATTTATTTTAGATATTTCCCTAAGACCATTCTTAACATCCATGGTGTACCAGTGCCACTATAAGAAAGATTATTTTCTTATTTATTTATTTACTAATTTTATTCCGAGTTTATGTTAATACTAGTACATGCTTATATGTTGATGCATGCAAATGGTAGTTATGTCTCTGTTTCAGGCTAAAATAGGCACATAATAAATTCATTAGTTTTGAAAGCTGAATAGTAATGAGAATATTCCAAAAATTCCTTATCTGCTTTGCAATTTCAGTGAAAAGTTCCATAGCAGTGATTACAAACTGGTGTCCAGTCAGATCTAGCCCATCTGTGGACTATTTTAAAAGGCAACGTAATTGTAATTAGCTCTGGCCAGGTGGATCAGTTGGTTGGAGCATCTTGCAGTGCATCAAAAGGTTGCAGGTTCCATTCTGGTCAGGGCACATATCTAGGTTGTGGGTTCAATCCCCAGTCTTACAGGAAGCAACTAATCGATGTTCTCTCTCTCTCTCTCTCTCTCTCTCTCTCTCTCTCTCTCTCTCTCTCTCTCTCTCTCTCTCTCTCTCTCTCTCTCTCTCCCTCCCTCCCTCCCTCCTATGTCTCTGTCCTCCTTCCTCTTTCTCTAAAATCAATAAAAACTTGTTTTTAGGTGAGGATTAAAAAAAAGAATGTAATTAAACAGGTACTAAGTTTAGTTACAATACAGAAAGATTAGCACCTACTATCTGAAATGCCCTGGCATTGGTGTTACCTGCCTGACCTCCTGCTCTAGGAGAGTGATTCTCAAACTTTAGTGTGTATAAGAAGATTCTGGAGGGTTTATTAAACCACAGCTTGGGCCCCAGCCCTCAAGAATTTCTGATTTAGTAGGTGTTGGGTAGGGACAAAATTTGTATTTCTAACAAGTTCTTACTCCTGGGATCACATTGTAAGAGACTACCCCAGAAGGTACTTCCCAGGAGTAATCTACTTCATCCAAGTTAATTGCATGAAGCATCTCATAGCTTTCAGGGCCTGACATCAATCAGTGTGACTGAGTTCTCTGTGTTTCAGGATGCAAACGTAAAGTTGATCAGAGAACTCAGGGAAGAGATCAGAAGACTGAAAGCTGTGCTTCTGAGCTTCGAACTGGTATGCAGGCAATCAGAACTTGTGTGTATTCAAGAGCTCCTTTTCTTCCCCAGGAATCTGAGTCCTGCTTCATTGTGTTCTTAATTAAGTAACACCTGTGGAGCAGAGGAAGGTGCAGAAACAGGATGGGGATTGCTCTGGTTCCCTGTGTAGTTTCAGATGGAGTGGACATCCTCGTAGTCTGTCATCTCTGTTGTCCAAGGGCATTTGCCTGAATGCTCTTATTCTGTGTGTGGGTAGATATGGGGAATGGGGCCCTCCAGAAAAATTTCCTTGAATTCACCTTCTTTGTGTCAACCTGAGCCCAAATACTTAGGCTTCTGATTTATTTCTGATTTTAATTATAGTCTTTCCCTTATCTGCATCTGATGTCCCCTCACAAGAGTAAGGGTGGGACCATGAAACACAACTCTTTCTCTGTGCAGAGAAACTTCATTTCATTGAGTGAGAAGGATGGGAATCTGAAGGAGCTGGTTCTCCAGAACGAACTGAAGGTGGGTGTGTGAGGTGGACCCCGTTGTGCTTTACGTCACCCTGGGAGGAGGTCTGATCTCCATCATTCCTGTGCCCGGGCTGTTCCCTCGGCAGCACAGTGAGGTTCTGTCTGGTGTAGAGATAATTGTTGTCTTCACTGGGCCTTGGATGGGGGATTTGTTTGTCTGAAGGGCTGGTGACAAGCTTTCTGACTTTGTTTTTTTCTCTTAAAGATTCATAACTCCCTTTGGATAGTGACAATAGCTTAGAAAATACAATTTATTTTCCAGTTAGTAAATCAACCAACCAATATGTACTCATTGAGCACCAAATAGGTGCTCTGCATGATGCTGCAAGAGATACAAAGTAATCCCTGCCGTCAAGTGGCTTGCAGTGTAGTTGGAAACACATTTAGAGAGTGGTTAAATGTAGTAACTGTTAGACGAAAGACCTTAGGGAAGGAAAAAAACCATGATGGCTTGGGATTTTCAATGCAGCTATTACATTGCTGGAGCTGGAACTCAGAGAACTTGAACTAGACCTGGAAGAATTAATAAAGTTTGTTAGGTAGGTAGAAGGGGTAAGGAATTTGGGGTGAGAGAGGGATAACATAAGCAAAGCCATAGAACTGGGAGGATGAACAGATGTGGGAGGCCAGGGGGAAGCACACAGTGTGAAGAAGGCTAAGCTGTCTGGAGAGGGTGCTCCTGGTAGAGGTTAGGAGAGCTAAGGTGAGGGCCAGTTTGGGAGGTGTGAGCCAAGGTGGTGATAATGAGGAAGTATAGTAGGAAAATTACTATGACAGTTGTATGTAGGATGGATTGAAGGGAGGGAAGCCTGGAAGCAGAGAGACAACCAGAAAAGAGATTGCTGTCATGACCCTGTGTGAGGGCGGACATAACATTTTGGGTGATTAGATTAAGTGGTGATTCCCAGAGACACTTAAAAGGAAAAAAAAAAAAAGGCAGGTATTATTTGATGACAGGTTCTATTTAGATCCTGCAACCAAATGTCTCAATTTCCAGTATTCTATTACATCATCCTATGTGTTATTAAAGTATCCTGGCTATGTCAACATATTATTATCCAAACTAAACTTTAGGACTGTATCATAATCCAGAAGTTTCTCAGAAATTCTCTGTTTAAACATATGTCCTAATCTGGGACATATGTTTCCTAATTCAGAAAATATTGTATTTCTATACATAAGAGATAAAGAGTCAAAATCATTCCAGGCTTATTTGTAGTTTTGCGTTATGCAGGCCAGCAGAATTCAAGGGGGCTTGAATCTGCAACGGGCTGGCTATCCCGTGATGTTAGGCAGTGGAGGAGTTGGTGAGGGAGCTGGCCAGAGGGGGGCGTGTTCAGCCGTGCCTCCAGGTTCGGTGCCAGGTTGGCCAAACTAAGCCAGAGCGACCTGCTGTTCACCTCTGCCAAGTCCCAGTCCAGCTCAGCCTTTGGTTACCCTGTAATTTTCAAACTTCAACTCGGGGATTAAAAATATTTTTTGTAGGGACATAAAATAGTATGCAAACTTGGCATAGTTTATTTTCCTTAAGTATTGCACTTATGAGAGAAGTATTTAGGTGAATTCGGTGTCTTTTTCAGGTTCCTCGGTTCTTCCACTTCCAGGATAAGCTGCCTGCCTAGGCATGAATTTCCACCATAAGAAGGAAAAAGGACTCTGCATTCAATATTATTTGTTTGCATTCTCTAGATCAGGGGTCCTCAAACTACGGCCCGCGGGCCACATGCGGCCCGCCGAAAACATTTATCCGGCCCGCCCGGTGTTTTTGCCGCCACTGCCTGTCCTGCTTAGCAGCGGACTCGTCCCGGGCCCGCAGTGCGCATGTGTGGAATGCCTGAGGGACAGTGAACTGGCCCCCTGTTTAAAAAGTTTGAGGACCTCTGCTCTAGAAGGTGTTAAGGCCTCTGAGTCTTGGTATATTTATTTTTAAAACTGATCCTAATACATAATAAGCCCTCAGGATTTTATTGTTGTTACTTTATTACTATGTGGTGTTTCGGGCCAGTTGACTTCTCTTGTGCTTTGTGGTTTTTGAGCCACGCATACACTCACATTGGAAGTGGAGGTGCTGCTCCTTGAGAAAGAAGTGTTGGTCACAAAAAGCCTCCCAGGATGGCTCACATAGAAGGGGATGGGGAGAGGGGAATATAGATGTCTGACTATTATCTCCATCAATTTAAAACATCACCTGTATACTGTTTGTCCCCAGTTATAACAATAATACATGCTGTGGCAGAAAACTTTAAAAATAATGAGTTTCTATTTATGAAAGTAGCACTTGCTTTTGAAGAAAACTTGTAAACACAGAGATTTCCTAGAAGAGGTGCAGGGGCCTCTGTGGGGCTTTGAACAGTAGCAGTGAGGAGAGTAAGGAAGTAATACCCGGGGAGGGGTGGGGGATCAGACCAGGATGCCACCTCAACTTTAGTCCTGCTTCCTGCGCCGAGTCTCTGAGACCACCTCCTCTGTCTCTGCAGATAGACCAGCTGACTAGAGACTGGACTCAGAAGTGGAATGAGTGGAAAGCCCTCATGGAGCATTACAGAGTGGACATCAACCGAAGGAGGGCTGGGGTTGTCATCGATTCCAGCCTGCCTCACCTGATGGCCTTGGAGGAGGATGTGCTCAGCACAGGTGTCGTTCTCTATCACCTCAAGGTGAGTAGGCAGGTGCATTCCCTCTTCCCGAGCTACTGGCTCCAGAGGTCAAGGAGGGAAAAGCCAGGGGAAGCAGCCAAGCATTTGTGAATTGAGACAGATGTCCCAGTGCCGACTTCAGGTTTGCCCTCAGGAAACGGTTAGCCAGCCAATTGGGACCTGTTTGGCTTTTGTATGAATGGAGCAGAAAACTGGAAATCAGAACAATCAGTTTTCTTTTGTAGTTGCTGCTACTGTTGCTTTTATACAGTTTGCTTTTGTTCTCTGAACCTTAATTTCCTCATCCTATATAATAAAACCCTAATATGCAAATTGACCAAATGGCATCACGACCAGCAGAACGACCGGTCGCTATGATGCGCACTGACCACCAGGGGGCAGATGCTCAATACTGGAGCTGCCCCCTGGTGGTCAGTGCGTTCCCACAGGGGAGCGCCGCTCAGCCAGAAGCTGGACTCACTGCTGGCAAGTGCAGCAGTGGTGGCAAAAGCCTCCTGCCTCTGCTGTAGGTGGGCAGTAAGAAGCAACGGGTCCTGGACTGTGAGAACCCCAGACTGTGAGAGGAATCAGGCCTTAGCTGGCAGGCGGACCTCCCCCGAGGGGTCCCAGACTGCGAGAGGGTGCAGGCCGGGCTGAGGGGACCCTACCCTCCCCCCCACCCACCCCCCGTGCACGAATTTTGTGCACCGGGCCTCTGGTTTTAAAATAAGAACGATGCTGCTTTATTCCTTTTCTGGCTTCCTGAAACACACGAATGCAGGCAAGGAAGTGAAATCCTAACCTTAAAGTACCATTGGTGCTCCTGAGCTGTGCAAATGCAGGCTGCTCACAGATGGCTAACAGGGCAGTCAGATGATTTGAAACAGTTTTCTTTCAATACTTCCCCATGTCACTCAACCCCCAAATCAGTAAAACGTGCCTCCCAATTCTCCATTACTAGGTTTACTTGGGAAAGAAGAGAGGAGAGAGAAAGTAGATACCTGAACCTTAGAGAAGCATAAGGGAGAGTCTAAAGAGGTGAGGGGAGTGGTGGCAGGGCATGACTTGCAGCTGCCCAGAGAAAATACAATGAATAAGGCTTTCGACAAAGGACCCTGCTCACCTGGTTCGTTGTCACCTAGAGGCAAGGTCCTCATTTCTAAATGAAGCAGTTTGAGAGTCAGTGACCCATGGTAGATAGTCTTACATCCTGACCTCATAAAAAATGTCCTGCTGTGGGACAGTCTCTATGGAAGACAAAATATACTTTACATGGCCAAAATCCCTGTGCTCACTGAAAATCCAATACTCATTCTCATAATTGTCCCCAGCGGACATTGAAAAGGAGCAGAGTTTATGGGGCTTGTGTAATGCTGCTGTTATCCCTGGAGAAATTAGACTCCTAACGCTGCAGTGCACGTGGTAGTGAGATGTTAGCAGAGCTCATCGTGTGCAGAAAGTCTGTTCTTAGGATAAGCCCTGAGGGAGTTGTCAGAGACTGGGCCTCTCAGACAAAGTTAAAGTAGCTTATTTTATGATACACAGAGTGCAGATGATCTCAGTGAAAATGCTTCAGGCAGAATCTAAATCCTAAAGGCTATGGATCCTTCTCAGTCGGAGCCACAGGGAGAGACTGGAAGTCTGGAAGAGACCAGGTGGATTAAAATGGTCAATATTTGAGTAGAACTGATCTGATATATTGATTGCATGTGGAAGGAGCTGATGAAGTTGGAAGTCAAGTGGTAGAGCTTGGGGTACAGCTGGGGGTCAAAGGACACAACTGCACGTCTGAACGTAGAGGTGCTGGTTTTCCTGCTGAGATGTGCACACCCAGGTGGCACTCCCTCCGGGTGCGTTTCCAGTGAGCCAGGGCATGGGGTTCCAGTGAGTGCTAATCCTGGCATTTCTGCATATTATGTGCCCATTTTCCCCTTTTCATTTCTTTACACCCTGGTTTGGGGAATGTAATAGTAATCACTCAGGATTCTCTCTTGTTTGTTTTTTGCTTTGCTGGCTTGGTTCCAGAGCTGGGACTAGTCACTAGCAATGCCCTGGGAGCTGTTTTCCCTTGAGCCACCTCAGGAGGAACCTCAGGTGGAAGGGGGCCCAGGGAAGGATGCATAGAGCACAGGTTACTGGTATCCTACACTTCCCCACATATGTGCCTTTGTGCTGCTAATGGCCCCTGGGTAAGGAGGCAGAGGGGCAGCAAGCACAGGCACCGGTTCAATCCTGTTAAACACATGCCATCACATTTTCTGGTTGTTACTGCCCTGCAGGTCTAGAAGTGGTGATGTGCTGTGGCTTTCATCCATTGAGGTGGAATGTGCCTCCTCGTCAGGGTGACCCTGAGCCCACAAGAGGGGTCTTGACCTCTTTCTGTTGATTCTGTTTGGCAGTGCTGGGAAGCCAGTGTCCATTGGCTTGTGTGATCCTCAGTCGCTGAGCAGAAAAGTCTGGGCTCTGGCTGTTTGTGGGTGTGCATGTAGAGGGAGGCGCAGAGCATCATTCGTCACTTCTGGAGTCTTCCTTCTCACAGCTCTTTTGGAGGAGCTGCAGGGACCACCCCTCTGGCTGAGAACAGTGAAGCCTCAGCTACTGGAGCGGTGGTATGCTGAGGCTGGAAAAGCACGGAATTCCAGCCAGAGCTCTCCTACTTAGTTTATGGGTTCCCTGGGCAGCTTATACCCCATCAGCTTCAGATTCCTTGTCTATGAACGGGATAATACCTACATTTTGGGTTAAAGGATTGAATAAGAGATGCCTGTAAAGCACTCAGCGCAGTGCCTAGCGCATAGCGAATGGTTTACTCGGTGCACGACGAATACGTATCTAAACTCAGCATCTCTTTGCCATTTGCTGCCTTCCTCAACAAAGCTATGTGGTCTGAATTGTCAGAATCAAAGGCCAAAGGCCTTGTCTTCTACTAACCTTGTGATTCATTTATACTAACTCCTGTTTCCCCTCCTCTCTTACACTCTCTTCCAGTCCTTTTTTTTGATTCTAGATGTGCTTTTGTCCTATTCGTGCTTTATCCTTCTTACAATCTGGTGTCTGTTAAACTTCATCTGCGGACCAAGAAGGTAAAAATCTTGTGCTTCCATTCACCTGTGTGTCTGAGACTAACTGGACCACATGATCCTCAGCCCCTGGGAGAAAGCTATACCTGTGTGCCCACTTCCTCAGACTAAAGATCTCTGATGGCCATGGCTATTCCCTAACTTCAGGCTATAGGAGTTTGCCAACACTTGTTGGACTTTGCAAAGATATGGTGCTGCTTTGTTACATATTTTTTGCCCCTACCTTCTCAGGGTCATTCTGGCTGCAGAGTGAGTGGGCAGAGCAGTCAGAACAGCCTGAACCAAAGTTGAGAAGTGATGTGGGAAAAGCTGGGATGGGTGTGGGAAGACAGTGATAACACTCAAACAAGTGGACTCTCCTCTCGGGGCAGGGCTGTGTCCTTTTTTATTCTCATTTAAATGGCTTTGTTTTTCCCTTTAGGAGGGGACAACAAAAATAGGAAGGATTGACTCAGAGCAGGAACAGGATATTGGTAAGTGACAGAGCGTATGGTCTGACACTTTGTGGCAGGTACTCATACCTGACAGGTTTCTGCAGAGGAACCGATGGTGCTCTGAGGGGAAAGGATCTTTGAAGTCCTAAGGGGCTGCTCCTTTTGCTGCTAGGCTGTGGGACTGCAGCTCTGTGGCTGGGACATGATAGGAGGGGGCCCACATGTGGGAGGATCCAGGTCTAAGAGGTTTCAGGTGATGGCTCTTCCTCTCTTGTCGTGATTTGAGATCTTCCAGATGTGGATTCTGATCTCATGGGAAGAATGGAGGAGGTGTTCCCCTGGGCCATGCCTCCACCCAGGTGACCCCCACCTCTTCTGTAGTCCTGCAGGGTCAATGGATCGAGAGGGACCACTGCACTATCACCAGCGCCTGTGGGGTCGTCGTTCTGCGGCCTGCCCAGGGGGCCCGTTGCCTAGTCAATGGCCGGGAGGTCACTGCCTCCTGCCGTCTGACCCAAGGTAGGACTGTCTGCAGCCCTGTTTATGCCAGAATGAGTGACGGACCAGCTCCATTCTCATGGGCTGGACTCAGAACTCACTGAAGCAGTCCCTGCACCCAGAGATCGGAAGGTTTCCTAATACAGTCTTCTTCGCGTGCATGAAGAAGCCCTAATTCTTGGGCCCCAGAATGGAGAATAAATCTGAAATTCGTCCCTGTGTTTGTTAGCTCTGTGTCATTGGGAAAGTCTCTGAGCTTCAATTTCCTCATGTAAAATGGGGATAATAATAGGATTGAATAGCAGGAAGTGTGAGGATTAAATGAGCTAATTCATGTAATGTTGTTCTTAACAGTGTTCTTGGCATTTAGTAACCACTCATTATCATTTTTACTGTCACTATTACTATTATTATTCATCTGTTTAAGTTCTGTCTGTCCTTTGAGGCTAAGCTTACATTGCTCCTCTTCCATGAAGTATTCCCTGACTACTACACCTGGAACACATCTTGCTTCTCCTTTGAGTACCACACTCTTCCTGTTCATCTCCTTAGTTTGATGCATGTGCTGTGCAGTATCCAATGAATATATATATATTTATTGGCTCAGCTGAATTATCCACTTGTTGAGGGTAGGACCTTCATCTCCCAGAACAGTGCCCTGCATGTAGTGTATACACTGAACAGGAACTGTTGATTGAATTCTCATCTGCCTCTATGCCACAGGAGCAGTCATAACCCTGGGGAAAGCACAGACATTCCGATTCAACCACCCAGCAGAGGCCGCTGTCCTTCGGCAGAGAAGGCAGGTTAGCATGCTGTGCTTTCGGTGTGGCTGCTGGCCTCCCTCTTTCTCCTTTCTGAGGAAGGAGTTTGAGCTTTGTTTGGTCCTCTTGGGAGGGTGGAGAGGGTTGATGACTGCAGTCTTGCTGTGCTTTCTTCCTGTTCCCAGGTCGGAGAGGCTGTTGGTGGTAGTGGCTCTTTGGAGTGGCTGAACTTGGATGGGGATGTCACTGCCTCCAGGTTGGGTCTCTGCTCTCTGCTTGGGAAGAAAAGGTGAGAAACAGCTGCTCATTCTTCTGTGTAACCTACGAGTTTTTCTCCTCAGTCCATTACAACAGGGAGCTGGGAGGAGATGAGGGTACGCAGCCAAGGCCGGAGTGAAGCCTGGTCTGCACCAACGTGGAATGTGATCTGAAGATGCTGAGCTAGCTGCTTGGCTGACAGTTGGCAGGGCAGTGGTCTTGGCCCTCATTTATTTCCTCTTTGATACTCCAGCTTTCTTCATCGCTGAAAGGCATGACATGTGTTTCCTATCCCACTTTCCTCTGTCAACAAGATTTAAATGTGATGTTTGTAGGCAGCTTGGATACAGCTTCCGAACTTACCTCCCTGTAAACCTCTTTATCTTCCACGCTGCCTGTGTGGGAGCTTGCGGGTGTGTCACACAGCTTCCAGGACTATGGCTTTCTCTGAGTTTTTAAAGACATTGTGGGACTGAGACTCCGTTTTTTTCTCTTTGCCAAGAGTCCAGAACTGCATAGCAGGGCAGGGCCTCCAGAAACAATGTGAAAATATCTTGGGGGTCTGCCCTCTCCCATCCACTTCACCAGCACTGTAACTGAAGCATGGAGCCAGAGTTTTGTGTGTGATTGGTGGCAACTACTTTTCTTCTTCATAGTCATTTTCCACCCATTTCTTCATAGAATTTCCTTCCAGATCTAGATACCTGTGGATTTGGCACTGGGAACAGTGGTATCCTTCTGTTCCCATAGCCAAAGTGGCTGCTGCCTTGGGGACTTCCTTCAGAAATGTCAGCAGGAGATTCGGTGCCTTTGAGACTGCCGGTGTCAGGTGCTGTCCAGCCCCGTGAGCACAGGGCTCCTGGAAGGGTTCTGATGGCACTTGGTCCCTTGGTTCCTTCACAGGGATCCAGCTGCTCTTTCCTCAGGCCAGGTGAATGCAGTGGCAGCTGAAGATAGTCTTAAGTCAGACCTTGTAGTGAGGGATGTTGGATGCAGGAGTGGGAGTGCACTGGTGCAGGTATGTGAAGCAGGCACATCCTTACAGCGGGGCTGCTGAGGGCCAAAGGATTCACCAGAGTCTAAGGAGGAACTGAGGGTTCAATGGGGGGACTGGTAAGGTGGGAGAGGGTCAAGTGCATCAAGGTCAAGATGGACTCAGGACTGAGGCTGAGGCTCTTGCTTAGTCAGAGTGGCCCTCCCTTTTTGTAATGAGTCCATGAAAGGAGACCTTGTTTAGGTAAGATTTCTGTTGGAAAGATGCACTAAGATCTGTTTTTCCCAGAGTTCAGAGGCTTACAGAGAATGGCTCTGCCACTTAAAGAGTGAGGATGATGGGGTTGGATAAAGTTGCTTCGCTTCCTGGCGATGACAGAAAAGCTGTGTGACCTTCAGCAAGTCTCTGAGTCTATTTGCTCCTCTAAGTAAGGGTACTGCCATCTCTCTCCCAGGGACCCTTGAAGTAGGATGAAAGAGCTAGAACATGTGGAGTGCTCTGCCAAGTACCTGACATCCCACAGCTACAGCTCCCTAGTGGGAGGTTCTTGTGGGGAGCTGTCCAGGAATGCAGCTTCCCTTTCGCTTTCCTGTCCCCATCTCACCCAGCTGACCAGAGAACACTGGTCTCCTGTCCTTTTACGGCTTTCTTGGGCTCTCTAGCTCCACAGGCACTGACATGACCTTTCAGTAACACTGAGAAGGCGCCCTTTCATTCAGAGAGGACAGAGAGATTGGAGAGTCAAGGCTTCCCACTCGCTGCCTCCACGCTTCAGCACCAGCTCTAGAAGCCTGTGGGCTGAGCTGGTCCTGCCCAGCTGCCGTAGCCAGCATCCTGTGCCAGTCCTGGTAGAGGTTGGGTGTGTGGGGCTCTGGCCTGTGATTGGGCAGAGGGACTGGGGAGAGAACCCATGAGGGTGGAGAAAACTGCCTGTTGTCAGCTGGGTTCCCAGTGGTGTGTGGCTGCATCTCCATGACAGTCTTTCCTCTGCTTTTGGGTGGGGTTGGCTCCCAAGCCTCTCCTTGTCCTAGGCTTTCTTTCCCTCCCCTTTCTCTCTGGAGGAGTACCCGTGGGGAGCCTGCAAAGCCAGAGCTGACTCCAGAGAGTTGCGGAGCCTTTCTCTGTAAGCCTCTGACTCCAGGGGAAATTGCCAGTCTGCCTCCTTTCCTCTTGCAGCAGTGATCTGGACCAGAGAGGGGTTTGTCCTTGAAACTGTTCTTTGCAGTTTCCCATTTGGAATTTTGGGGACTTAACCTTAAGTGCCCAGGGCCTGGGAGACACTGTCATTGCTGCTACCGCTACTGCTGCATTAGTGAGCAGACGCTGCTGCATTCTGCTGCAGAAGCTGTCAGACTCAAGGCGGCCAGAAGGGCACCAGGCAGCAGCTGGGGGAGGCAGGAGCCACCCAAGATGAAGGGCAGTCATCTGAGAGAGACAGAGGTCCTTGGCTGGCAGGTACCTGAAAACTTGTCCTTGGTAATCAACCCAGATATGTAGCATAAGGTTGGTATTTTCTTTTTCACTTGCTTTTTGGCTGACGTACTTAGCAGGGGAGCCATTTTCAGCCTGATGGCAGGTGGCATCTTGGGTGAATACGCATTGTCTGCAGTGATCCTCTTAGCCTGCCCGCCTCATAGGCCTGATGCTGCTGTGAAGGAAACTACTGGGTTATTAGCAGCTGCCACTTTCCAGGAAGAGGGCTAGAGGGAGCGCACCTCTAGGGAGAAGGAAATTGCAGTCAGGGTTCGAGATGGCAGAGAAGGAAGCTAAATGCTCTCAGGGAATTCAGAATAAAGATCCCGTTCCTGCCCCGGGCATCTGATGGTCTGGATCTTAGCTGAGTTTGTCTGAGACCCTCAGATGGGCTTATGTTGGAATTCAGCTCTGTGGTCAGACAGATTTTGGAGCAGTAGTGCAGGCATGACACGTGTATAAAATGTTTTCCTGCTTTTTCTGTTCATGTGGCATTAACTGGTTTTTTATTCCAATTACTGTCCCTAGCCTTTTGCCTCACATGCATCGAAGAGTTTCTGTCTCTTTTATGTACATTCCACTTTGTGTATTTGGCCTTTTGCCCACAGCAGCAGTGCCAGTCTTCCCCATAGTGCACCTGCTCAAGTGTCAGGGCCTGTCCTAGTCCTTGGACCTGTAGTACATCGAGCAACCTCACGGCGTCCTTCACAGAGAAGACACTGCTGGTGTGTCAGCTTCTACTATGCACTTCTCATCCGCCTAGTCACTCTCCCTCACACCCATCCTTCACTGTCCTCCTAGACCTATATTAAGAGATATTAATTCCTCTAAGCGAGAGGCAGCAAATGATCTGTTAAGGGCCAGGTAGTATCTTGGGCTTTATAGGACTTACAGTCTCTGCTGCAGTGACTAGACTCTGCCAGGGCGGCGCAGAAGCAGCCTGGACCATACATCTGAGTGGTCCGGCTGTGATCCTGACACTTCCCTCACAAAAAACCCAACCTGCCTCACAGGCTATAACCCTCTGCTTCGAAAGCCTCCGTGGTTTCATTCTGGCCTATGAAATGTAAATCTCCTGAGCAGAGTGAGCCTTGAGAGCAGCGGTTCTCAACCCGTGGGTCGCGACCCTTTTGGGGGTCGAATGACCCTTTCACAGAGGTCACCTAAGACCATTCGAAAACACATATATAATTACATATTGTTTCTGTGATTAATCACTATGCTTTAATGATGTTCAATTTGTAACAATGAAATTGGGGGTCACCACAACATGAGGAACTGTGTTAAAGGGTCGCGGCGTTAGGAAGGTTGAGAACCACTGCTTTAGAGCACACTGCTCGACTGAGAGCTGGTTCCAGTGTCAGGTCCTGGCACCCTGGGGCTGGCACGAGCGCTGTGTGAGGCTGGAGTGAGGCGCTTTTGTGAGCCTCTAGGATCCTGACCCTTCTCACTGCCAACCTGGAGCGCCCATGCAGTTACTCAGAATGACAGGGACGGAGTGACCCTGCAGAAACAGCACACGAGGTCCTCTCTAGAAGGCAGTGTATGACCTGGGCAGAGTTAGCATGCAGGCCGAAGCTGTCCGTTTTCAGGGGAAGGCTCTCGCTCGTCCATGTTCACATAGGAACCTGGTGGTATGACTCTGATCTAGAATTCTTTTTAAACTTTGTATTCTGGAAAATGCCAAATACACTACAAACATCAACTCATAGCTAATCTTGTTTCATTTACATACCCACTCACTGGACCTAAACAAATCCCGGACAGTTTCACCAGAAAACGCTTCTGCATCTGTCCCTGAAATGCATACGACAGGCTCACACTCGGAGCTCCTCCAGCGCTGGCTCTCACAGGCGGTGCGTGTGCATCCCCTCCCCGGACTAGGGTTTCCTCCCGGGAACAGAGGGGCCGCTGTAGTCTGCGCATGTGCGACACCCTCCATTCCGACAGTGGCTCTGGGCTTCTGCTCCACTTTGTTTCCAGCAGAAAACTTTTTTTTTTAAGGACAAAATTTCTTGATTTAGCTAAAATGTTCCAGAGTGTTGTTGGTTTATTTGTTTGTGTGAAAGCTGCTTTATGTTCCTGGTTATTTTCCTTAACCAAAATATATTTGTGTTTCTGCTAAACCCACAACCTAAGAATATACTAGTCTAAGGACTGTTCTCCATCCTGCACTGTGACATCACGAGCTGCCTGTGACACCACGCCTGGGAGTCCCACGTTGCCAGAAGTCCAAAGCCTCTCTGCCCGGTTGAATTCAGGGCTCTCTGAGAGAGGCTTTGCTGGGACTGAACTGGGTTTGCATTTCCCTGGGTAACCCCGGCCCCTCTGTGACAGGAAAGTGCTGGGGGAGCAGAGTGACGAGGAACAGCTACCCAGGGCTGGAGAGACGCCTCAAAGGGCCGAGATTCAGCAGCAAGATTCGAGGCAGCGAATCCTAGCGCAGCAGATTAGAGCCAAACAGGACCTGGAATTCGAGCAGGCACCCGTCAGCTGGCAGATTAAAGAAGGTAGGTGCCCGCTGCTCACAATGTCTGCTTCATCTTCCAGCCTCTTCATTTTCACGCTTCCCCAGCCTTCTGTATTCTCGCCTTGGTTTTCTTTGTGATACGATGGAATCTTTGGCATTAGGCGTTCTCTCCTCTGTTTTACAGTCCTGAGGTTCTGACAAGGGGCTGGAAGCAAGAATAAGGAAGCAGCTTCCTACTGCCCCTGAGTAATGAACCTCTGCTCACTCTTTCTCATGCGCACATTTGTCTCTGCTCTGCTGCCTACCCTGCCACGTGCCCCCCACTGTGCTGAGGCCTGGGGCTTCATTCCCTTGCCCGGTGGTAGGGGGATGCCACCCTGGCCAGCTCTTTCACTCTGTACAGGTCCAGCCGTGGCCGGAGGTGTCTGAGCCCAGGCAGCCACCTGCAGGGAGGGAGGTGCTAACCTTCTCTCAGGATGTTTTTGGTTTCCAGACCAGCAGTGGCTGCTCAGAGAAGAGACCTGGCTGGCCAGCTTGCAGCAGCAGCAACAGCAAGACCATATAGCAGAGAAAGAACTTGAGGCCTCTGTGCCCACTCATTCTTGGCTTCAGACATATCCTGAGACTCAATCGTCCCCACTGGTCAGAAGCCAGAAGAGGGCGGTGCCACTTCAGCTCCTGCGGAGACGAGCTCTTCGGGCAGCAGAGAGGAACGTAAGGCGAAAAAAGGTCTCATTCCAGCTCGAGAGAGGCATCAAGAAGCGGAGGCTGCTGGAGACCCAGAAGAGACTGGAGCAGCTCAAGGCATTGTACTGGCTTCAGGATGAGGGTTCCCAGGAGCCCCCACACCAGGTCCCCAGCCCTGATGCCTTCCCAGGACATCAATGTAGAAGCAGATCGACAAGTAGCAGCTTTTTGAGCCTCCGAGAGCTCTGCCTCCGGTACTTGCCCCAGCTACGCAGGTACAGGCAGCACTTGTCCCCTGGAAGCTTTGGCTGAGGTTTACAACCTTGTTGCCAGCCTCAGCTTCCTCAGTTTGTAAAATGGAAAGATGTGTTTGCTCATCTCTTCCTCATCACCCTGTTCCTCTTCTGCTCCTCTTCTTCTTTCTCTGTAGTTGATATCCGCTAAGTCTGAGGCTTTTCCCTTCTCCCACTCTGAGAGGAAGCTCTTGTTTCTTTGGTGCAATCTACATGAGCCTTATTTTTTATCTATAGACTCTGATTATCCACTTACACCTCCTTGTGTATTCCTGCCTCACCTCCATCTCATCTTGCCTCAAACCAGATTCTGTCCCCACATTTCCTCCTCCTCCCTCCCCACCTGACCTGCCACCTCAAGTGAGCTTCTCAACCCCACCTGCCAACTGGTGAGTGAGTGGAACACTGTCTTTCTGACTCCAGGTTCAATTTGGGGTCTTCTTGTTTCTTTTCTCCTTCACTCCTTACATTCAGTCAAGGTAAGGATATGTTATCTCCCAGAATGCTTGGAACAGGGGACTGTGTCTACCTCTTTATATCCTATGGGCCTAGCACAGTCCTTGCCCATAGTAGGTACACAATTAATGTCTGTGGTGGTGGTACATTCGCTCACATCTCTGGTCTTCAGAGTAGTAGGCAGCCTTTAAAAAAAACACACCAACCTTTTATTATGAAAAATTTAAGCATACACGAAGTTGGGGAATAATACCTAACACTTATATTTGGCAATTATCAAGATTTACCAAGCTTGCTCTATCTAACCTCCTTCCTTTTTCTGGCGAAGTATTTTAAATCAACTCCTAGACATCATGCCATTTCAGTCCTATGTTAGGTATACACTTCTAAAACATAAGGACTTTTCTTATACCCACATTGTTAGTATCACACCTAACAAAATTAAGGTAAATTATTAGGTATTAGAGGCCCGGTGCATGAAATTAGTGCACTGTGGCGGGGGTGTCCCTCAGCCCAGTCTGCACCCTCTCCAATCTGGAACCCCTCGGGGGATGTCCAACTACCGGTTTAGGCTGATCCCAGGGATCAGGCAAAACCGGCAGTTGGACATCCCTCTCACAACCCGTGACTGCTGGCTCCCAACCGCTTGCCTGCCTGCCTGTCTGATTGCCCCTAACCACTCCCCTACCAGCCTGATCGACACCTAACTGCTCCCCTGATGGCCCGATAGCCCCCAACTGCCCTCCCCTGCAGGCTCAGTCCCCCCCAACTGCCCTCCCCTGCTGGCCTGGTCGCCCCTAACTGCCCTTCCCTGCAGGCCTGGTCCTGCCCAACTGCCTTCCTCTACAGGCCTGGTCACCCCAAACTGCCCTTCCCTGCCAGTCTGGTCACCCACAACTGCCCTCCCCTGCTGGCCACCTTGTGGTGGCCATCTTTGACCACATGGGGGTGGCCATCATGTGTGAGGGGTGATGGTCAATTTGCATATTACCTCTTTATTATATAGGATACTCTACACCTAGGCCATATTCAAATTTCTCTAATTGCCTAAAAATATCTTTTTACAGTTAGTTGTTCAAATTAAGATCTAAATAGGTTTTACATACTGCATGTGGTTACGTCTTTTAAGTTTCTTTTAATAAATTAGCCTGCACGTTTCATTTCTTTATATCATTGATTTGTTAAAGAGAGTGGGCCAGTTCTTTAGAATGTACTATGTTTTAGATTTGTCCGTTTGATTCCTTGTAGTGTTATTTAAATTGTTCCTCTGTTCCTTCTATTGCTGATTAAGTAGAAGTTTTCTTCAAAGGCATGATTAGATTCAGATTCAGTTCAACCTTTTTATGAGATAAAATATTGAGGAACAGAGTATACCTGAGGCCACTTTGAGAGCTAGGACTATAGTCCACAGTTTCCTTTTGTTTCTACGAAGCTTTCCTCTGACACCTAAGAATGTAGGGGACACGCCATTGGCCTGGTTTCTAACCTCTTGCAGTGCAGTAAGTGGGACTTTGTAGTCCCTCTGTCAGCAGGAAGTAGGGACTGCTTGCTTTTCTGAGATGGCTTTCCTTGTCTCCACAGTGTTTTCCTGAATCGGGATCCCTCTAGCACATTACCTCCTATACCCGACTCTACTGATCAGACATCAGAGAAAACCCAATCAGAAGAGTCTTTGTCCCAGGCTGCTTCTTATCCTCCAAGGACAGGGAATTTCAGCAACAATGTCCTCTGTTCCTTGGGTGAGGGGCAGCTCTGCACAGCCAGGGCGGCCATGGCCGGGAGGAGAGCCTGGGCCTCAGGCACCCGCTTCAGCATGAGCTCTATGTCTTCCAGCAACCAGGAGAGGGGGAGCGGGAGTCAGCAGCCCCACTGGGTGGTATCCCAGAGCTTAGCCTCTCTGGGCCAACCAGCTAACATGCTGAAGCCAAGGGATGAGCCAGAGGCCCTCACGCCTTCCACCCAGGCCAGGAGGACTAAGAGACTGTCAGACTCTGGCCACGGACCAGCAGGGTGGCAAAAAGAAGGGGACCTTGAGACCCATAAGGCTGCTGACGGAGCCAGTTGCAGTTGCCCACATCCCTGTGGACCCAGACAGGCAGCTGGGCCTGGAAAGGCAGCCAGAACTTTTTGGAAAGAATCCCAACCACCTTCTCCAAATAGGGCATCGAAAGGGCAGAAGAAGGTGCTGGCAACTAAGGTCAGAGACATTACCAAAAAGTCCTCTCATTTGCCTCATGGCAGCCCTTTGAAGAGGCAACACAGTGCAGGGAGCCCAGACACCATGGCCTCACTCACAGATGCCGGCCCAGTGGAGGATCCCACAGGAGGAAAAGATGGCGATTTATCGGATGCAGATAGCAGTTACTCAGTGGATTCTCTCTCCTGTGTCTGTGCCAAAGCCCCGACGGAGCCACGGAAGCCAGGGCACCCCCCGAGGAGGGAATGGCATCTCCCAGAGTCAGAGAACACTGAAAGTGACAACAGCCAAATATCTGAGGACTCGCTGACCGAGAAGGGGAACCAAAGTCCACAGGACAGCCCAGGGGACAGTTATCTTACCAATGGCCATGGCGACCCCAGGGCCAGAGCTAGAGCATCTATGAGGCGCTTCACCACATCCTCAGACAGGGGCCTGTTTGCCCAGGCTCACAGGAGCTTTTCGCTGGATAGCCTGATTGACGCTGAGGAAGAACTCGGGGAAGATCAGCAGGAAGAGCCTTTCTTCAGTTCAGCCGATGAGATGCCAACAGAGACGTTTTGGCGCCTGCAGACCTCCAGGCTGCCCGTAGTGAGCCAGGAGGCAATGTGCAGGCTTGGTCCCATCCCCCACAGAAAAGGAGCCAGGCTAGATGCCATCCTGCCAATGAGCAGTTCATTTTACCTTGATTCCCAGCCCCTGCCCCGCTGTGCACAGCCTGAGTCGGAGGTGGAGGCGAGGTCCTCTGAGCAAGCCACCACTCTGCAAAGCATGCCGCTTTCAAGAGGGAGCCCTCTGTTGTCCATGGATTCCTGGTTTTCCTGTGACTCCAAGATCAATCCCAACAGCCCCCTGGGAATAGTGGGTTCTTTATGTCCAAGTCCTGATGTCCAGGAATTTCAGCCCAATGGTCGGGAGAGGCCTGGATTCTGGCCAAAGATGGAAGAACTAAAGCCATCGGGTACAGAAGCAGTCCTGCCCTATACTTCCAAACTGCCCCCTGGTGGTGCGGAGCTGCCCTGCAGTGTCAGAGCTGTGTACAATATTCCTGCTTCTGATACATCCAGGTTGTCCCTCTGGGGGTCATACAGGCTTCTTCAGTCTCGAGTTGATGGCATCTTTCAGGCCAGAGGTGTCTCTGACCCAGCCCAGCAGGGTAACTCTGAAACATCCAACAACTCGAGTGTATCGAGTGTGCTGCCTGCCTCTGCCACCTCATTTACTTACGTAGGCAGCGCCTGTGAGAGGGACTGGGCTGCCCTTCAGCAAAAGTACCTCCTTGAACTATCTCATCCTGTGTCGGAGGCCATAGGAGAACCCAGGCCAGCTTTCACCTCCCTCGAGGAAGACTCTGGTTCCCTGACCCCAGTTTCTAGCAGAGGAGCAGATACTGTATTGGTAGTTGGTTCTGGGCTATCTAGCAGTTTGAAGTTCAACAACTTTCCTATCCATATACCCAAAATTAGGCATTTGAGGGCAGAGAAAGAACAGGACAGTTTGGGTGTCGAGTTAGAAGGCACGTCAGATTTCTTTACAACTAGTGAGAAAGAGGTGAGTTGCAGTGGAAATTATTCAGCAGACATAGAATCATTGACTTCTGGAGCTACAAATGCACAGGTCTTTGCAGCAGAGAACAAGGTGGCAAATTCCATGATGGGAGCATGTGAAATCAAACAGAACCACTTGGAAGAGTCCTCTCAGAGTAGCGGGAGGAAGCCTGGAACGATGACTTCCTCTGATGAATGTTTCTTCCTGAAGAACCATTGTCACAGTAATGTCACCATAGCCACCAAAGAAGATCCTCGGCCCCAAAGTTGTGCTCCTCTCAGGAAGAATAGTACAGGCCTGGCAGGGCCAGTAAATCACAACAGCCACCTCCCCCAACAGGAAGAGGAGGCAGACTGCCAGGAGAGCTCCCAGGAAGTGGTGGGAAGACACGCCAATCTTTCCTTTGCCTTTCCGTCAGGCCCAGAGCTGTACCTGCACTCTGCTCCTTGGAATTCATGCCCGTCTTCCCTGCAGCCACCTCCCTTAGAAACATTCTACGTGACCAAAAGCCGGGATGCCCTGACGGAAACGGCCTTAGAGATCCCGGCTTGCAGAGAAGCCAGAGTGCCTTCCCCACCCCCCAGGGAGGCCTGGGGCTTTGGTCAGGACTACCAAGCCCTCCAGAATGTTTATTTAAAGAATAATTTGCCGGTGCTGTTACAAAAACAGAATGCCAAGATTGCCTCATTGCAGCAGGTCACAGTGGAGAGGCCACTTGATCTGAACACCACGGAGGTTAGTGGCGAAATAGGGAAATGCGCTGGAAGCCATAATTCAGTATATTTTTTTGTTGCTCAGAACAGACATTTTCTTACATCTGCCAGCACGAAAGTATGTGAATATGAAAATCAATTTGGAAATTTAAATAAACACTGTCTTCCGGCACTCGAGGGAGAAAAGACCACAGTACAGTCCAGTTGCACTGTTTCCTCGGACAGTTCTGGGTCTGGGAAGCCGCTTTTTGTTTGTGAGTCTCAAGCAAGTGGGGACGAAGGGCAGGAGCAGAACGCAGCCCTAAGACAGAGCCAGGCCTCTGAGAGGGACAGACAGTCCCCTTTGGGGGCCAGGTCTGATCTCACCTGTAAAACCATCAGTTTAGGTTTTGACAAGGACGTGCTGGGGGGCACTGCTCGCTCTTTGAAGTCTAGATCAGCGTATCATAGAGTAAGGAGCCCAGAGACAATGGCCCAGGATGGGAGTCCGACCCACAGAGGGGAATGGAAGAATGAACCTGGGCTTCCTGGAAAATCTCTCCAACCCAAAGACAGCTCAGAAGAGTTTAAGCAGCCATGGACAGAATCTACACAAGAAAGGTTCCAGTCAGTTATACACTCTCAGGAAAGAAACCTCACTGAACACAGGGGCCCAGGAAAGTTGCAAGAAGTGTCAAATCCCAAAGAACCACCTTCTAGAAAGAAACAGAACAAAAGAGTTAATAATGCTGACGAAATGGCTAGGCTAATTAAGAGTGTCATGCAGCTAGAAAATGGTATCTTGGAAATCGAATCCAAGCAGAATAAGCAGCTATATGCTTCCCATACACTGGGAGTCAGTCATGAGTTTGTGTTCCAGGACAAGGAGATGGCTGATCGTGTCGTTAAGCCAGGCAGCTCTAGAAACCACCTGTCTTCTCCAGAATACACAGATGATACTGATTTTAGGGATGGTGATGCTGGAGAAATGGAAACTAGCAGTAGCACTGGGGAAGATCCCCAGGACCAGAAAATCATGCTGAGTCCCTTCAAGTCAAGAGACTGGGTACAAGACATTAAATTTGTGAGAGAGCACAATCCCCCAGCTGTATTAGATAGACCTGCCAGGGACCCTTGTGATTATTTAGGGATATGTACAACTCACAGTGAGTACACCAGAACTTTTGTTAATCCAAGGAGAAGGAAAGCATTGGCTAGAGCTGTGCCATTCCAGCCCAGGCCCGAGTGGCCCTCTGAGGAGGAAAGTGAGGTGGTGCATGCATCAGCAAGGCCCAGAAGGCAGCCCCATGGCTTGGAAAGTCTTGAGGAATCGGAGACTATGAAAGGTTGTCAGGAGAGCCACGTTCCCAAACACATAAGTAGTTTTTACCCAGAGAAGCCAAAAGTTCAAGGCAGAGTTAAAGAAATGACTATGCAAAGAGGAGGAAACCTACATGAGCAATACAGAATGGTCTCATCGACTCAGAAATTTCTTAGTCCAAGCCAACGCTGTATGGGCACGTTTTTCAGCCAGGAGACAGGCTCATTGCTGAGTCAGCCAGACTCATCTATGGCTCCCCATGGAGACCTGAGTAACACCTTGCCCTTGAATTCCCCAAGACTGCCAAGAAGCTATCTTCATGCGCCTGATACTATAGGCATCTCTTCAGTTGACTATGTGCTGGATCCTACAGTGTTGAAAATGCCTAACAGTCTCTGGGTAACTGAAGCAGGATGTCAGGGCCAGAGTGGAGTGCCCAGAAGCCACAGCCCTCAGGGAAATGTGCAAGAGGCGTCCTCCAGGGCGCACACTGCTTGCTGTGGGTCTGCAGTCTTCATGGCCATGGGATCTTGGGATCAATCTGGTGCACCAGAGACCATTCCCCTGGGGACTGAGAGCAGGAGATCAGCAAGCAGCAGTCCCCAAGACCTAGGAGGGGGCCCCAGAAGCACCTCAATGGGCTTGAGTACCAGCGTGGATTCTGCTTCTGAAGCCAAGGTGGCTGTACAAAAAGGAGCAGAAAGAGCTAGTTCCCTTAACTGGGTCTCTAGCCCACTTAAAAAGAGGGTCAACTGTCCCTTAGAAGAGGGTAACAACCAGTGCAGGGAGGTGAGGCAGAAGGCAGAGGCGGCGGCCGAGGACCTGAGTCCTACCGGTGCTACTTTCTCAGCAGCCGTGTCCCTGGAGACACACCCTGAGCCCTCTGCACATACATCCACGGGCTTAGCGGTGCTGGAGGAAATCAGAGAGACAGAGGCCCATGGAGCACAGCTTCATGACTTGGTGACTGAGGGCACAGTCCGTCCTTACTATGAGACTTTATTAGAGCCTGCATGTTCTTCAAGGGCCCCGGATGGGCCTCAGTGTCAACAAACGGACCAGCCAGTGTCAGACAGGACTGGAAATGAGGGTGAAGCACAGGGGTTTCATGTGGCATCTCCCTCTGCTGAACCAGGCCATCTGTGGACTGATAAGAGGAAAGCCCTTAAGACCACACCCCTCTCTGCAGACAGCTTTCAGCCTCTGCCCAACACTGAAGTTAACAAAGGGCCATGCCAGCCCTCACAGACTTCGTCCCACACTGACCCTGCTCTAGGCAAAAGCCATTATCCTGGAAAACTAAGGCCTTTTCTGAGAGCAGATGAGCAGTGTATATGTTATTCTGGCCCATTTGAAATCATGGAGAAAAAGCAAGAAGCAATTAGAATTTCTGCTGATCCTGTAGGCCCGGACAGTCTTCTTTCTTCAGCTATAGAGGAAGCCAGGAGGGTAACAGCAGGGAAAGTAGGGGCTGCCTTATCTTCTCAGGAACCTTCTGACAATCCCGGAGTGAGCCAGCATGGGAAGAGCCAGTCAGTTCCCTGGGAGATGGCAGAGGGTATGCCCCCTGGCAGTCAGGAGAGCAACCAGGCACACCAAGAACCTAGAACTCTACACACCACATATGGAGGAGAGTCAGGTAACTTCACCGTGGCTGCACAGGGAGGAAAAACAACCTGTTTTGAAAGTCAGCTTGTGATCTGTAATGTTCAGAATTCTGCCAGTCTCTCAGGGGCTAACCAAGACCATGTCCAAGTCCTCGAGGCTTCCAATGGCTTAGAAGAAGGAAGGGCACGTCCCAAACGAAGTAGCGTCCTGCCTGGAACCCTGAGAAGAGCTGAGCTGGCAGCTCCCTCACAGCAGTGTGTGAAGACGGGGAGTGTTGGTTCTGGGCTGGCAGAAGCCTGCAGGGCTGGCAGCAAACACCTGGAGCTGGCTCCATGGCCAGATCAAAGACCTAGCCCAGATCCTGGGGGAGTGAGGGAGGAGGCCCTGTGCAGATTTTCACAGGAAACTTCAGACTGTGTTGTCTTCTCAGGGAGCACTGAAGGCAGAAAGACTCTCAGCCCACCTGGGGGGCAGGAAGGCAGCAGAACTCTTCCTTGTCAACAGCCGTGCAACCCTCAAGCCATTGCTTCTTATGCCTGCCCCTCCCCTTCCTCCACTTCACTGTGTTACAGAGATGGTGGCCTGGGGAAGGCTGCCCCACAAACTCTCCACCCAGCCTGCAGAGTATCTTTCAGGGCCTGTGGAATGGATGAGAGAGGAGAGAGCTATTCCAGTGACCCTGATGTGTTCTTGACACATGGCCTTGAGCCCAAAGGCATTCATGTGAAATTTGGGCCACCAGACAGCAGCACTCTGGAACCCTCTGCCACCACTTCTGCCCTCTCTCTGGCTCAAGGCTGCAGCTCCCCTTCTGCCCCTGACATGAAGGCAGGTTCCCTCAGCCCCTCAGTTGCTGCAGGGGATCCTGAGGAAAAGGTTGCCAAGAAGACAGCTCGTGCAGAGCTTGAGGCTGCCCCTTTTCCTAAAGGCGCGTGCTCTGAGCCACTGAAGAAGTTTCAGGACAGCTCAGTAGGTGGCCAGAATGCACAGGAGTCTCAAACCAAGCCAGAGCTACCTGCAACAACCAGGAGACAACACACCCTGAATTTAAGTGAAGGGTCTGTTGAGAGTGAGCTGCTGGTGGAACCACAGCATGGATGTTTAGAAAATGCTGTCAGATGCCTTCCAGAAAAGCCACAATTTTCCACCAAGTCCAGGGATCACAGTAGCTTGGATCCCCAAGCCAAATTTGCAGCCAAGATAAAGCACATCTCCCGTCCCCAGGCTGGCAGTCCCTGGGAGGAGAAAAAGCAGCAGAGAGAGCAGGCTTCGGGCGTTGGTGAAGGCCCTGCCCAGCGCATGCATCCCCCGTGTTCCAACGAAGGTGACTTGGATGGCTTTGAGATGAGAGATGCAGGCGGAGAGGAGGGGGCTGCAGCCAGGGCCTCTGTGCCCCAGATGTTCTCACTGGGCTTTAAAGACTCAGCCAGTGACCCCGTGGTGCCTGCTGCCCAGAGCCCTGGCCAGCCCTCTTCTGGAAGGGAGCAGCCGGCTCTCCCCCACAGGCGCTCACTTCCTGTCATTGCCATTTTCTCTGGCCCCAGACACTCCAGGTCCTCCCCACAGCCACAGTTCTCTGTGATCAGCTCTTCCCGGTCTCTTCAGGAGCTGAATTTGAGTGTGGAACCTCCTTCCCCCACAGATGAAGAGACACAGGGGCCTAACAAATTGTGGAACCCACATCCTAGGGGCCACTCCTTAGAAAAGTCCGCAGTGGGGACATCTCTGGAAGCTGAGGGCTGTGATCAGAAAGCCTCATCTAACGTGAACAGTAGCTCTGCTGATCGCAGGCCCCTTCAACCTGCCAGCCCTCCTTACCCAACGCCTTCAACTCCCTTGTGCATGCCGACCCCCAGTTTCATGACCTGCTGGATGTCTGGTACAGTGGAACCGACCCAGCAGGGAAAGCCACAGAGCCTGGGTGGCCAGGCCAGGCCAGAAAAGTGGCTTTCTGAGGCAGACAGAGGAGCATTGCACTTTAGCTCCAGTGACATCAATCCCTACATTCTGCCCTGCCCTCCAGCGGGTCCTGCGCCCATTGGCTGGAAGCAGTATGTGTTTGGCAATACAGTCGATGTCTCCTGTAGCCAGTCACCCCAGGGCCTGGTACCATCAAAAATGGCCGGGTGCTCCTGCATGGACAATGGCCTAGAAGAACAGAACTCCCCATTCCACAACCACCTCAGCACATGTGCCAATTCCCGAGGTTCACATGAGGCCTGGGGAGTATGGGATTCTTCGCTCGCCTTGGGGAACCACCACATCTTGAAGGGCCCTGATGGAGCAGCCCCCGCTAAGGGTCCTGATGAGAGAGCCCAGTTCCAGGGCCCCCTTGCTGCAGCAGGCCCTCTGAGGAGTGAGTCCCCCTGGACTGAAGGAAGTGCTACAGGCCCAGTGGATGAGATGCTGCTGCTGTGTCCATCAGAGGCGGGCGGCCCTGGGGGACAGTCCAGGATGAACACCTTGGAGCAGGGCACACAGACCTTAGGCTGCAGTCTCCGCTGGAGCCACACGGACATTGCCTCTGCCCATTTGGAAGCCAGCGCAGTGCCGGGGTCTGATCTGGCCTCCTGGGCCAGCATGCACAACCTGTCTGTCCACCTCTCGCAGCTCCTACACAGCACCTCGGAGCTGCTGGGGAGCCTCTCGCAGCCAGGTGTTGCTGAAAAGCAGCAAAACACCAAGAGGGAGAGCCCAGATGAGGCACCCCAGACCCTCATGATGGACGGCTGTACTCAGACCACCATGGATGAGGGCATCCAGACTGACCTGGCCTCCCCACCTCTGCACCTCCAGGCCCCAGAGGCCAGCCCTCAGGAGGTCAGTGTGGTCCTTGAAGTTCTGGGCTCAGGTATCTCCACCACGTCTCAAGAAAAGGGACACGACCCGGGGACAGTTCAGAAGAGAGAGGCGGAGGGAAAAGCATGGAAAACAACTCGGCCCCCAGATCTTCAGGAAGAAAGCACCCCCTGCCGGCCCCAGAGCCCTGCAGTGCCCTCACCCCATCTGAGGGTTCAGAAGGCCCCACTTGGGCAGAACCTCCCTTTTGTGAGCCCCCAAGCTTCTCCCGATGCTGCCCAGCCACCCGGCACCCAGCCCAGTGAACCCTCCTGCCTGGCTGTCAGCAGCCCCAGCCTTAGCCTCCCTCATTCCCCAAGACCCTGCCCCAATGCTGCGGAGTCTGTCGGGGAGCCCAGGGTCCCGAAGAAGTTGTGCCCCACAGGTGCCTTGTTGGTGGACAGGGCCTCTTCCCCGATACTCGCACTTAGCGCCAGCACTCAAGGGTCAGAGCTCCCCCTAGGCTCTCTGTCTCTCTCCACCCCCTTAGCGCACTCTCTTGAAGGCCATCAGAAGCTTGTCTCCAGCCCAGACCTTCCCCTCGACTTCCCCAAGCCTCCAATGGATAATTACTCTCAAACCATTGACGAGGCAGGCAGCCCACAGCACAGCTCAAAAACCCAAGTTTGTTTCCTAGAGCAGCCCCATCAGCAGCTTCAGCCCCAGTCCCCCTCCGGGGTCCAGAGCAGACTGCCGCCTCTGCTGCTGAGGAGCAGGAGTCCGATACCGGCCGAGGGCTTGGTCCCCGAGGACATGGCTCCCCTGGAGTGTGGCCCACTTTGCAGTAGCGGGCCAAATAAATGGCAGAGCAGGACAGAAAATGGGGGTGAGAGTTCAGCATCTGCAGTGGAGCCACAACCCACTGCCAACAGTCCCTCTTCGGGGGAAGGCTGGCAGCACCTCAGTCCCTGCCCTGTATCTGAGTTGACTGATAAAACAAGGCTCCAGGGTTCTACCTCTGGCCCAACCGAGGCCTGCCAACCTCAGGGGCTGCTGCGCCCCAGTTCCCAGACATGCATGGCTCCTGAGCCCCAGCATCACAGCCTGAGGGACCTCCCAGTGCATAACAAATTTAGGAATTGGTGTGGGGTTCAGGATGGCTCTCGTGGGGAGCTGGGAGTGACGGGGTTGCTGGGACCCAGACATGTCAGCACTGAAGAGCAGGGACAGCATCCCTCACAGCCTCCGGGCGCCCAGAGCCCGGACCCTGCGCGCTCCCAGAAGGAGCAGATGCCCCTGCAAGTTGGGGCCCAGAACCTCCCTCTCAGCACGGAACTCGCAGAAGCGAAGCTGCACCACGGCTTTGGGAAGTCAGATGCCCTGCTCGAGGTGCTGCAGAGCGGGACAGGGGAGGCACTCACTGCCCAGGAACCTGTGCTGTCCACCTGGGAGGAGCTCCATGCCCGGTAAGGGTCCCAGCCTGGAGTGGGAGGGCGAGGGGGGCCTGAGGAAAGAACCAAGGCTACGCACCGGCTGTTCCCTCTCCTCCTGCTCAGTTCTGGTTTCTTCCAGGGGTCAGAGATAGATTATAAAATGGAGAAGGGCATTCATGGCCAGTTTCAGTGAATCAATCATGTTTTATCTCAGGCAAAAACAAACCATTGAGTGCCTCCGGAGACAGCGGGCTGAGCGACTTCAGAACTTCCGCCGGACACGAAGCCTCAGCCCCCAGAAACAACTTAGCTTCCTGCCTAACAGGGACCTCCCCGCCCGTAACCTTGACTTACCCAGCAGGCGCCGAGAATACCTGCAGCAACTGAGGAAGGATGTTGTGGAGACAACCAGGTACGGGTGGACCCAGAAGCCTGCAAGGGAGTAGGTTCTGTGTGGGGTGAGGGGGTTGTGGGGAGCAGGGCCTGAATCTTAGTGTCCTGGAGGCTGGAGGCTGCAGCTTCCTCTCACAGGAGCAATTCCAGGAGTGGGTCTTCTGTGCCTGTGGACACATGGAGGTGGCTGCGGGAGATGGGGCAAAGGGAGCAAAGGATGAGCAGAGTAGCTATGGCATAATGAGACTGCAGGTCTGAGCCTCCGAGTGGGATACAAAATCAAACTGAGGACCCTGTGGGCAAAGAGAGGATGGCTCACCAGGAGTGGTGTTACACAGAAAGTAAAGGGATGGAAAAAGGTATTTCATGAAATAAGTAGCAATACTTATACCAGGCAAAATAGACTTAAAAACAAAAGTCAAAGAAGGACCCAGTTGTTCTACTGGGCATTTATTAGAAGAAACTCAAAACACTAAATCAAAAAGACAAAATGCACGCCTCTGTTCATTGTAGCATTATCTACAATAACTTAAGTGTCCATCAGTAGATAAATGGATAAAGAAAAAGTGCATACATGCAATAGAATATGACCTAGCTATAAACAAGAATGAAACCTTGCCATCTGCAACAACATGGATGAACCTAGAGAGAATTGTGCTGAGTGAAATAAGTCAAAGACAAATGCCATATGATTTCACTTATATGTACAAGCAGAATAGAAACAAACTCATAGATATAGAGAACATTTTAACAGTTTCCAGAGGAGAAGGGGATTGGGAAATGGGTGAAAAGGGTGATGGGATTAAGAAGTACAAAATAGCCCTAGCTGGTTTGGCTCAGTGGATAGAGCATCGGCCTGTGGACTGGCGGGTCCCGGGTTCGATTTTGGTCAAGGGCACATGCTCAGGTTGCAGGCTCAACTCCCCATGGGGGCATGCAGGAGGCAACCGATCAATGGTTCTCTCTCATTATTGATGTCTCTCTCTCTCTCTCCCTTCCTCTCTGAAATAATAAAAATATATTTTTTTAAAAAAAGAAGTACAAAATAGCCTGGCCGGTGTGGCTCAGTGATTGGGCATCGATCCATGAACGAGGGAGTCATGGTTGATTCCCAGTCAGGGAGGGCACATACCTGGGTTGTGGGATCAATTCCCAGAGGGGGCATGCAGGAGGCAACCCATTGATTCTTTCTCATCATTGATATTTCTATCTCTCTCTCCCTTCTTCTCTGAAATAAATAAAACATATACTTTTTCATATATAGTACAAAATAGTCATGGGGATGTAAAGTACAGCATGAAGTATATAGTCAATAATATTGTAATAACTATGTGTGGTGTCAGATGGGTACTAGACTTATGGGTGACCACTTTGTAAGGTATATAAATGTCTAATCACTAGGTTGTATACCTGAAACTAGTATGTATGTCAAGTATAATTGAAAAATAATTTCTTTAAAGTTAAAAATATGGTGTTGAACAGGCCTGGGGTGAGCAGGCCATGGCCATCGCCCACCCACCGTGTTAGAAGGCACCTCTCTGCCCCTCTGGTCCTTCCCAGGAACCCAGGGTCAGCGTCAAGGTCTGTTCAGCCACCCTCTGACATAGAGCTGATGCTAAAAGAATACCAGCGGGCTCGTGAGGAGGCCAAGGTGGTGATCGCCCGGGCCCGGGACCGACTGCGGGAGCAAACGGAACAAGAGAAGCTGAGAATCCGCCAGCAGATCATCTCCCAGCTGCTGAGGGTGGGAAACAGGTTTCAGGGTAGGCCTGGAGCCTGGAGGCAGGCCTCAGACGGGTCGTCTTCACTGGGCTGCCTCAGGCATGGACTGTAACATTTGACCCCTGTGCCAGGTCAAAGCTGTGTTCACTGTCTTTATGTGTTATTCTCATCAGACCAGCTCCTATTGCTGGGCCAGAGTCTGGGAGGAGGCTGCCTTGGTATAGAGTTGGGGTGGGGCTGTGGGGAGGTGTGAGGGTGTGAGGCTGAGGTGGGAGGCACTGGGGGTGAGGGAGGGGTGAGATCAGGGAGGTGGGATCAGGGAGGTGAGAGGGGTGGATGTGGGGCTGTGGGGCCTGGGTAGTGAGGGTGCACCAGAAGCTGGTTGACAGTGATCTGTCCTTCCCAGGAAGAGGAAAAACTACACACCCTCGCCACCTCCAGCTCCCTGTGCACCAGCTCCAATGGAAGCCTCTCCTCTGTTGTCACTTCTGGCTACAACAGCAGCCCGGCCTTGTCAGGCCAGCTCCAGTCCCCAGGCAGTGTGGTGAGTAGGCAGATGCTAGGTATAAGCTCACGGCCAGGGCTGCTAAGGCAAGAGTTTGGGCAGGAAGTTCTGCCTCAGGTCACTGCTGACACTTGATGGATGGTGGCTTTGGCTCTTCCTCTAGTTCCGTTTTTCTCTTCGTGTTCATTCATTCAACAGCTGCTTATTTTGTAGATGTTGTTTTAGGCATTGAGGGTGCAGCAGTGAACAAAACTATTCTTGTCCTTAGACTATTTGAAGGATAAATATTAAAGAGCTTATTTTATAACTAGAGGCCCGGAGCACGGATTCATGCACCAGTGCGGTCCCTTGGCCTGGCCTTCGGGGATCAGTCCAACATCCCCCGAGGAGGGCCGGAGTGCGAGAGGGCACGCTGAAAAGTTGCTGTTGCTCAGCAGCTCCTATGTTAAGCGTCTGCCCCCTGGTGGTCAGTGTGTGTCATAGCTGCCGGCCCGTGGCTTAGGCTTTTGTATATATACATTATTTACTCTTGCATGGATGAAGGGATGCTAAGCCAATGTGAAAGGTGGAACCTGACCTAGTCTGGAAGCTCAGTAAAGATGCTCTGAGACTGATGGTGAGAGAGAGACTCTGCAGTGAGAGCTCAGTGCTGGTGGAGTCCAGAGGGCCCACCAGGGAGGCTCGGAGGGAGGAGGAGTTTGAGGAACTAAAACACTTGTTTGGTTGCAATGTAAAGAGTGAAATGGGAGAATGTCATGAAAAAAGGACCAGAAAAGGCAAGATCATGTGGACTCTGTTGAGAATTCTGGGCCTTTCTAATCCATCTGATCATGTTACTTCCCCAAAGCTGCTGGAAAGCCTTTAAGTAGGGAGAGAAGGATGAGATTGTGAGAAGGGGGCAAGAGCAGTCTGTAGACCCATTAGTGACCATGGCAAAGCCAAGTGAGAGTTCACGATTGCTTGGGTGAGGGCACTACTGGTGAAGATGAACTGCTGTGGTTGCAGAGAAGAGAAAGGGCCCGTGGACTGACTGGATGTGGAGAAGCGAGAAGGGAGGGTTGAGAACAGTGCATGCTTTGGGTTTGTCGACAGTGGCAGGAGCCCTGGAGGCAGACAGGTTTTGTGGGGAAGATCATGAATCTAGTTTCGTCTTTACTGGGTTGAAAGCACCTGTGAGAAATGCAGGGGCTTGTTGGAATACAGATCTGGAGCCCAGAGGTGAGACCTGGCTGGGGATAGAAAATTTGAAATTCATTTTATAAAGAAAAACTTCACGTAGTAAAAAATATATAGTTTTCAAACAGTAGCCAAGGACACACAGTGTCAAGTGCATATTTCCGTCTCCTGTTTGCCCTCCCCAGAAGCAGGCATTCATCCCGTTGGGTATATATTTCCAGAGATAGTCTGTGCATCTATGAGAATATATCTTTTCTAAAGCACATGAATGGAAGCATACTGTACTCTCTTTGTCCTTTTGCTTTTTTCCTTTAAAAATATTTGTTAGATCTTGAATATCAGTGAATCTAGTGCTGACTTATTCTTTTTAATAATTAAATAGTGTTTCTTTTTTCTCTTTAATTGCATGTTATTAAATGAGATGTTTTATATAGATAATATGAAGTGGAAAAGGCAAAAAATATATACATATATAAGGGTATATAGGGAAATACCCATCCTTTTCCCCAACTACCTAGTCCGTGTCCCTCATCCCACCCAAGAAAACAGTGGTGTGTGTTTTTTGGGGGGACATCTCCCTAGATAGAGTGTCTTTTGCATATAAAATAAGCATATTATGCCACTGCTCTTTACTTCATATATTTTTTCCAATCAGTACATCATTACATGACAATGTAGAGAACTTTCTCTTTCTTTGAGATCCCACTGTAGGGATGCATTGTAATTTATTTAATCCTCCATCTTGGATTGTTTTCAGTTTTTGTTGTTGCAAACAGGGCTGCAGTGAATAGCTTTGTGCGTGTATAGCTTTCTTACATGTGCAGATATATTGCAGGATGAATGTGGGCTTGTTCTACAAGCATATGCATTTGAAAATTTGATAGATACTGACAGATTTTCCCTCACAGATACACTGATTTTTACTCCCACCAGCAACAGGCAAGAGTCCACCTTCCTCCCATACTCTTGCTCACATGTTATTAAATGTTTGGACTGTTGAGCCATCTGTTCATATCCTTTGCTCATTTTTTTCTTCTTTCTTACTAGTTACTGGGAGTTCTTTACATAGTGGCAAGATAGCTCTTTGCCTGATGTTAATTGCAAATGTTTTTTTCTAGTTCTGCATTATCTCTTGACTTTATTTACTATGTTTGGAGCCATTCAAGAAGTTTTATTTATCAGTTTTCCTTTTATAGTGTCTATGTCCTAAATCATAATGAGAAACACATTCTCACCCTAGCTGGTTTGGTTCAGGGGATAGAAGGCTGGCCCATGATTCCAGTCAAGGGCACATACCTCGGTTGCAGGCTCAATCCCCAGCCCCGGTGGGGGTGTGTGCAGGAGATAACCAATGGATATGTCTCTCTCACATAGATGTTTTCCCTTCTCTGTCTCTCCCCCTTCCTTCCACTCTCTCTAAGAATCAATGGAAAGCCCTATCTAGTTTGGCTCAGTGGATAGAGCATCGGCGTGAGGACTGAAGGGTTCCAGGTTCAATTCCGGTCAAGGGTATATGCCCGGGTTGTGGGCTTGATCACCAGTGTGGGGCATGCAGGAGGCAGCCAGTCAATGATTCTCTCTCATCATTGATGTTTCTATCTCTATCTCCCCCTCTCCCTTCCTCTCTGAAATCAATAAAAAAAATGCATTTTTAAAAAATCAATGGAAAAATACCCTTGGGTGAGGATTAACAAAAAAATAAACAAAAAAAGTATCACATTCTCCATTCCAAAGTTATAAAGAATTTCTCCTATGGTTTCTTCTAGAACTTGTATGGTTTTATTTTTCATATTTAAGTCATTGATTCATTTGGAAAGTATATATACAGGGTGCCCCAAAAATGTATACACACTTTGAATGATTGTAAAGTGTTCATTAACATACAATTCATTTTCAAAGTTTAAAAGAATCTACAGAAATGAATAATTTTTTTGTCAATGCCTGTTTTCATATATATATATATATATATATATATATATATATATATATATATATATATATATTTCAGAGAGGAAGGGAGAGGGAGAGAGAGAAACATCAATGATGAGAGAGAATCATTGATTGGCTGCCTCCTGCCTGCCCCCTACTGGGGATCGAGCCTGAAACCCTGGCATGTGCCCTTGACTGGAATCGAACCTGGAACCTTTCAGTTTGCAGGCCAACACTCTATCCACTGAGCCAAACCAGCTAGGGCTCAATGCCTGTTTTCAAACTGATGACCATTCTGGTCCAGGCACTGCTGATAATGCACTAAGCAGTGGAATCCCCAACATCAAAAATCATTTCATTTGGTATTTGTGTGCCCTCAATTAGTTGATTGTTGCTAGTTTTGTACCATAATCTTTATCTTTTATGTTATCCCCATAAAAAAAAAAGCCTAGTGGAACTTTAAGATAAATTTTCTTTGTTCAAAGCTTAGTCTGGCTTTACCCATTATTTCAAATCAGTTAAACCTGAAAAGGAGTGAAAATTAAGTGAGTTACCAGCTGTTAACGTGTGTATGCATTTTTTTGGGGGGGGGGTGTACCTTATAGTATGAGATGTGGATCCAACTTTTTCCTTTTCAGATGGCTATTCATTTGTGCCTGTGCTTGTTAGACAGCTCATCTTTGCCTCACCAGGTTAAGACGTCAACTTTTCTTGTTCTAAGGCTTTTAATGTATTTTACTCCCCATTGCCTTTCTTTTTTGAAAATTTCCAGAGTATTCTTTCTTGTTTATTTTTTTAAATGAAATTTAGGATCAGTTTGTCTAGTTCAATGATAAAAACTTGTTATTTTTAATGAGATCACGTTCAGTTTATGAATCAACTTAGAGAGAAATCACATCTTACGTTGGGGAATCTCCTAACCAAGAACAGTAGGTTCAAGCCTTCTTTTTATGTTTACGTTTCCTTCATATGTCTCTCAAATTTCTTGTCAGATTTATTCTTGTTTTATCTTTTTAAAAAATATATATTTTATTGATTTCAGAGAGGGAGAGAGAGATAGAAACATCAGTGAAGAGAGAGAATCATTGATTGGCTGCTTCCTGCACGCCCCACACTGGGGATCAAGCCTGCAACCCAGGCACAGAATTGAACTGTGACTTCCTAATTCATAGGTTGACGTTCAACCACTGAGCCACGCCAGCTAGGCTATTGAACCATTCTTATAGTCTTGGAATTAATACTGTAATACAAATACATTATATACTTAAGCACATCATGTATTATCAGAGTTTATTTGCTAATATTCAGGATTTTGCTCCATTATTTATGAGTTTTATTCTGTAGTTTTGGTTTTGCAATTTATTTCAGGTTTTGGTATCAATGTTATACTCTTTTTATAGTAAAAAGGGTGGAAGCTTTCTTTTTCAATCTTTAGGAATAGTTACAAAAGTAATGGAAACTTTATACCTATTCAGTTGTCAAAATGAGAAAACTGAATGATGCCAGGTGTTGGCAAAACTTGGGGGATACAGGAACACTTACAGGGTTATGACCCAGCAATGCTTGCAGAGTTTATGAGGGAACGTGTATGAAATTGTTTATTAAAATATTATTTGAAGCCCTAGACGGTTTGCCTCACTGGATAGAGCGTCAGCCTGCGGACTGAAGAGTCCCAGGTTTGATTCTGGTCAAGGGCATGTACCTTGGTGGCAGGCGCAACCCCAGTAGGGGGTGTGCAGGAGACAGCTGAACGATGCTTCTCTCTCATCGATGTTTCTAACTCTCTATCCCTCTCCCTCCCTCTCTGTAAAAAATCAATAAAATATATTAAAAAAATATTATCTGAAGTGGCAGAGCATTGGAAGCCATTGCAATGGTTCTCAACTTTCCGGCCCTTTAAATACAGTTCCTCATGTTGTGCCCAACCATAAAATTATTTTCGTTGCTACTTCATAACTGTAATGTTGCTACTGTTATGAATCGTAATGTAAATATCTGATATGCAGGATGGTCTTAGGCGACCCCTGTAAAAGGGTCGTTCGACTGCCAAAGGGGTCACGACCCACAGGTTGAGAACCGCTGCATTAGAGAATCGGTCACTGAGAGACTGGATAGGTAAAACGTGATCAGTGCACACATGGAAGACTAAGAAAGAGTTCGAGTCAGCAGATAAAGTGGACTCCTAGGCAAAGCACTGAGTGAAAACACTATGAAACAGTGAGGCATAACACTGTTTGTATAAATTAAAACTACAAATACTCGGAGAAACCAAGATGGCGGCATAGGTAAACACCAGAAATTGCTGCCTTGCACAACCACTTCAAAAATACAACTAAAAGACAAAACGGACATCATCCAGAACCACAGGAAGGCTGGCCGAGTGGAAATTCTACAACTAGAAGGAAAGAGAAAAGCACACTGAGACTCAGAGGAGGTGCGGAAGTAAAGTGCAGAGGTACGGAGGCACACGTGGAAAGGGCTGGCAACTGAGGACGTGGTTGTCTTTTTCAATTCGGAGGGAGTCTCAAGCTCCCCACTGCTCTGAACTCCAGTTCTGGGTGAGTCTCTGGAGACCCAGATTCATACGGGGAGAAACTGGACTGTCTGGCATCGGTCGGAACTCGAGGGCGGCTTTCTCTCAGAGGTGCTTTCAGCGATTACCGGGATACTGAGATGCGGAGCCTCTTAGGGTAGGAATGAGGAGCAGCCATAGCTGCTTGCTCTGCCCTGTTGATCCCCTGAGACCCCGCCCCACCCAAGTTGTGTGAAGAGGCTTTTGCATATGAAAGGTCTGGCCCTTTGCAATCTAAAATTACCTAACAAACTGCAGCTGGGTCAGAGAGACCCAGAACATCCAAAAGAAGGCCCAAAGCCCCACAGCAGCTTGCATTGCTTCACAGCTGGGCCTCATCTGGGCACCTCCAAATCCCAAACAAAGAAGAGGAACCTGCAGATCTCTCCATAGCTCCTGCTGGGTAGCCTCAGGCAGAGGCTAAATTAGCACCTCCTTAGAGATCCAAGAGCCAGTGTACCCAGTGGTCAGAGTGGGACCATCCAGATTACAACTCCTCAGATCCATAAGGGACACACTCAGGGGGCAGACTCAGTGAGCACCAAAGCCCCACTGAAGCAAGCCTTGCCCCATAAGGGTGTCTCCAGCACAAAAGTTCTCCCACTGCAGACACAGCTGATTCTCACAGCCAATTGTCCTGGAGGTCAATTCCTCCCAGTGATACCTACAAAAATCAAGGCTTAACTACAATAAGACTGTGCACACAGCCCACAAAGGGGTGCACCAAGAGTGTCCACAACAGGTAATTGGGGAGGCTGAGCTACTGGGCCCTATAGGACACCTAGCACAGAAAGCCACTGTATCAACACAGGGAAGCATAAAAAATGCGGAAACAAAGAAACAGGTCACAAATGACAGAAATGGAGGAAACTAAACTACTGGATATAGAGTTCGAAACCACACTTATAAGGTTTATCAAGAATTTTCTAGAAACCGCTGATAAATTTAGTGAGATCTGCAAGAAATCTAGTGAGACCCTCGAGGTTATGAAAAAGGACCAACTAGAAATTAAGCATACATTGACTGAAATAAAGAATATTATACAGACTCCCAACAGGAGACTAGAGGATCGCAAGAATCAAGCCAAAGATTTGAAATACAAAGAAGCAAAAAACACCCAACCGGAAAAGCAAAAGGAAAAAAGAATACAAAAATATGAAGATAGTAAGGAGCCTCTTGGACAACTTCAAGCGTACCAATATCTGAATTATGGGGGTGCCCAGAAGAAGAGAGAGAGCAAGATATTGAAAACCTATTTGAAGAAATAATGACAGAAAACTTCCCCTACATGGTTAAAGAAATAGACTTACAAGTCCAGGAAGCGCAGAGAACCCCAAACAAAAGGAATCCAAAGAGGACCACACCAAGACACATCATAATTAAAATGCCAAGAGCAAAAGACAAAGAGAGAATCTTAAAAGCAGCAAGAGAAAAACAGTCAGTTACCTACAAGGGAGTACCCAAACGACTGTCAGCTGATTTCTCAACAGAAACTTTGCCGGCCAGAAGGGAGTGGCAAGAAATATTCAAAGTGATGAAAAGCAAGAACCTACAACCAAGATTACTTTACCCAGCAAAGCTATCATTCAGAATTGAAGGTCAGATAAAGAGCTTCACAGATAAGAAAAAGCTAAAGGAGTTCATCACCACCAAACCAGTATTATATGAAATGCTGAAATGTATCCTTTAAGAAGAGGAAGAAGAAGAAAAAGGTAAAGATACAAATTATGAATAACAAATACACATCTATCAACAAGTGAATCTAAAAATCAAGGGAATAAATAATCTGATGAACAGAATAAACTGGTGATTATAATAGAATCAGGGGCATAGAAAGGGAATGGACTGACTATTCTTGCGGGGGAAAGGGGTGTGGGGGGTGCGGGAAAAGACTGGACAAAAATCGTACACCTATGGATGAGAACAGTGGGCTGGGGGATAAGGGCAGAGGGTGGGGTGGAAACCGGGTGGAGGGGAGCTATGGGGGAAAAAAAGAAGAATAACTGTAATAATCTGAACAATAAAGATTTAATTAAAAAAAAAAAACTACATATACTCAAAGCAATCCTTTTTGCAAGAACACATACAAACAAAAAGATATACCCCCAAACACGTCAGAATGCGTTAAGGTAGGTGTGAGAGGGAAAAGGGGATGGAAGGTGAAAACATTTTTAGAATGAAAATCTTTTAATAAAACTTGGTATAATTATACTATGAAACTGGCAAGTTTTGGGGGGATTCGTTCTTTGAAAAGTTTCTTCTGTGGAAAGTGGTCTGTTGAGATCAGGGGTTGGCAAACTATGTCCCTTTGGCAGATCTGGCCCACTGCTTATTTTACTAAATAATGTTTTACTGGATACAGCCTCACCCATTTATTTATGTGTTGTTTGTGGTTGGTTGCTTTATGCTACAATGGCAGAGGCAAGCAGTTGCAACTACTGTAATGGTCCACAAAGCCTTAAATACGCCTTACCTTCCCCTTTACGGAAAACGTTTGCCAACTCCTGGTTTAGATTTTCCATCCATCTCTCTGGAGTCAATTTTGATTCAAACTTGTTAATTTCTGTTCTATTATTATTAGTTACTTTTTCTTGTGATAATTTCTCCATCTCTCCCTTTCTCGTGGTTAGTAATTTTGTTGAATTTGTTTGCTGTTTTCTCATGATTAGATTGAGGTTATGCATTTTTGGCAAGAATACCACAGAAATTATGTTGGGGTTGCCAGATAAAGCAAAGGAAAATACAGGACACTAGTTAAATTACAATTTGAGAGAAACAACAAATATATGCCCCGCACAGTGCCTTATTGTTACCACATTAGGTGGGAGGGTATGTGATGTCACTGTGTCTTATTATTGATGATGTTAATCTTGAAGTTACAGTGGTGTCTGGGGTCTCTCCACTGAAAAGTCACTATTTTCCCCTTTATAATTAATAAACATCTTGGGAGACTTTACAAATGTCCTGTTTTTTTCTCAAACTGTTTCTCACTTATTTTAGCATCCATTGTTGTATCTTGCCTAAGAAAATTTTCACTGTGGTGTTTTAATGACAATTTTGCATTTCCCTTATTTTTCTACATTTCTTAATTGATTTTTTTTCTATAAGGATGTGTTATCCTTTCTCTCCCTATGTATTTTATTGAGTTTTAATTACTTTATTTTTAAATATATTTATTTTTTATTTTAAAAATATGTTTGTATTGATTTTTAGAGACAGGGGAAGGTAGAGAGATAGATAGAAACATTGATAAGAAATATCGATTGGCTGCCTCCTGCCCGCCCCCTACTGGGGATCCAGCCCGCAACCTGGACATGTGTCCTGACCAGGAATTGAACCAGTGAACTCTTGATTCATGGGTGGATGCTCAACCACTGAGCCACACTAGTCAGGCAAGTTATTTTATTCAGTTTGGACTCATAAATATTTTGTTTTATGTGTTATAGGCCAGTAAGTATCATTATAAATTTCATTTTTCAGATTGTTCCAGATTTTATTATTTGAAGTTCTTTCAGATTATGCCCTTTTAACACGTTAAGCGCCCAGTCAGTCACCGGTGAGTAACACTATACTTTCCATCCGTAAGACAAAACAGGCTGGGCGCTTAACGTGTTAATGTGCCCATCCTTTTGTTGAGCACTTCTTTACTATAGTTCATTTATTCTTTTGTTGCTGTTATAATTTATTGGCTTTCAGTATATTCACAGAATTGTGTATCCGTCAGCACAATTTTAGAACGTTGTCATCACCTGAGAATGAAACCCATGTCCATTAATTGTCACTCCCAAACCCACTGCTCCCAGCCCCAGGTAACCACTAATCTGGACATTTCGTGTAAATGGGCTCATACAGTATTGGGCCTTTGTGACTGGCTCTTTCACTCGGCATGCTGTTTTCAGATTTGCATTAACTTCCTACGGTTGCTATAACAAATTCCCATAGGCAGGTCGGTTTAAGACATTAGACATTTATTCTCTCATAGTTCTTGAGGCTAAAAGTTTGAAGTCAGGGCCTTGACAGGACCATTCTCCCTTTGGAAACCACAGGGGAGAGCCAGTCCCATGCTTCCCTCCGAGCTTCTGGTGGTTGTAGTCAGTCCTTGGCGTCACTCCAGTCTCTGCCTCACTGGATGTTCTCCCTGCATCTCTGTCTCTGTCTTCACATATTTAAAATGAAACCAGTCATAGGACACAGGGCCCCCGGCAAAGACCCCATTTCCGAATAAAGTCACACTCATAGAAACTTCAGCATATCTTTTCTGGAGGACAGTAATTCAACCCATGAGGGTTCGTTCACATGGTCGTATATATCACAACTTCATTCCTTTTATGGCCAATAATATCACATTGTATGAATATATCACATCTTATTTATCCATTTATCAGTTGATGGATCTTTAGGTCGTTTCTACTTTCTGCCTATCCTATATAATACAAACCTAATATGCTAAGTGTCTGGTCGTCCAGTCGGCCATTCAACCAATCAAAGCGTAATATGCTAGTGATATGCTAAGGCCGCCCTACTGTTCGCTATGACATGCACTGACCACCAGTGGGGCAGACAGTTGACCGGTCTACCAGTCGCTATGACTTGCACTGACCACCAGGGGGAAGACAGTCAACCAGTTGACCAGTCGCTATGACATGCACTGACCACTAGGGGGCAGACGCTCCAATCGGTAGGTTAGCTTGCTGCTGGGGTCTGGTTGGCTGATTGGGACTGAGCGAGACAGGCCAGGCAAGCCCTGGAGCCCTCCTGGGGTCCCTCCCCTGCTGGCCAACCTCCTGCATCCCTCTCTAGCCCCGATAGTGCACCAGTGGGGTCCCTCGGCCTGACCTGCACCCTCTTGCAATCCAGGACCACTACGGGGATGTCGGAGAGCCAGTTTCAGCCCGATCCCGCAGGCCAGGCTGAGGGACCCCACTGGTGTGCGAATTTGTGCACCTGGCCTCTAGTTATGAATAATGCTGCTAGGACGATTCATTATATAAGTTTTTGTTAACACATGTTTTCATTTCTCTTTGGTATATACATAGGAGTTAGATTCTTTATATATTTTATTACAAGTCCTCTATCAGTTCTATGATTTATAAAAATTTTCTTCCATTATGTGTATTGTCTTTTCACTTTTTTTTTTAAACAAGCATTTCCATTTTTTTAAAATTTTGTTTTATTGCTTAAAGTATTACAGAGTATTACATATGTCTCCTTTTCCCCCCCCCTTGACATTCCCCCAGCTTCCCCTAATCCCCAGTGTCTTGTGTCCATTGGTTATGCTTATATGCATGCATACAAGTCCTTCGGTTGATCTCTTTTTTCACTTTCTTGATGGTATCCTTTGAAGCATAAAAGTTTTTAATTTTGATGATGTCCAGTTCTTTTTGTTGTTGTTTCTTGGGCTTTTGGTTTTATATCTAAGAAACCATTGATTAATCTAAGGTCATAAATATTATGCCTATATTTTATTCTAATAGTTATATAGTTATATATGGTCTTTGATCCATTTTGAATGACGTTTTGTATATAATGAGAGTTAGGAGTCAAATTTCATTCTTTTGCATGTGGATATCCAATTGTCCCAGAACCATTTGTTCAAACAAATATTCTTTTCTCCCATTGAATCTTAAAACCTTGTTTAAGATTGTATGGATTTTTTCTGGTCTCTTAACTCTGTTCCATTGAATTATATGTCTATCCTTATGCCAATACACTATCTTGATTACTGTTTAGGTTTATAGTATATTTCGAAATCGGAAAGTGTGTCCTTCAACTTTGTTCTTTTTCAAGATTGTTTTGACTATTCTGGGTCCCTGAATTTCCATATGAATTTTCAGATCAGCTTGTCAATTTCTTCAAAGAAATCAGCTGGGATTGCATTGAACATGTAGTTAATTTTGGGGAATGTTGCCATCTTGAGTTTTTTGATCCATGAACATTGGATATCTTTCCATTTATTCAGGTCTTCTTTATTTTCAACAGTGTTTTGTAGTTTTCAGAGTATAAGTTTTTCATTTGTTAAGTTTGTCCCTAAGGCTCAGCAGGTGTGGGTCAGTGGTTGAGTGTTGACCGATAAACCAGGAGGTTATGGTTTGATTCCTGATCAGTACACATGCCCAGGTTGCTGGCTTAGTCCCTGCATGTAGGAGGCAGCTGATCAATGTTTCTCTCTCACCAGTGGTTCTGTTTCTCCATCGCTCTCCTTTCCTCTCTCTAAAATCAATAACAATATATTTTTTTAAAAGTTTGTTCCTAAGTATTTTCTTTTTATGTTATTATAAATGGACTTATTTCCTTAATTTCATTTTTGGTTTGCTCATTGCTGCTATACAGAAATACAATTGATTTTTGTATATTGATTTTGTCTCCTGTACCCTTGCTGAACTGATTTGTTAGTCCTGATAGTTTTTTAGTAGATTCCTTAGGATATTTCATATATAAGATCATATCATCTGCCTTTGTTGTTGTTTTCTTGCCTACTTGCCTTGGCTAGAATCTCCAGTACAGTGTTAAGTAGAAGTGCTGAGAGTAGACATCCTTGTCTTGTTACTGATCTTAGGAGAAAACCACCCAGCTGTTTACTATTAAGTATGTTTTTCATAGATAATCTTTATCAGCTTGAAGAAATCTCCTTCTAGTCCTAGCTTATTGAATAAATCATGAAAAGGTGTTGAATATAGTCAAATACTTTTTCTTCATCTATTAAGATGATAATGTGGATTTTTCCCTTTATTTTATTATTATTGTGTATTGCATTGATTGATTTTTTTTTATATTGAACTAACCTTGTATTCTTGGGGTAAGTCCCACTGACTCAAGGTGTATAATATTCCTTATGTGTGGCTGGGTTCAGTTTTATTAGTATTTTGTTGAGGATTTTTGTGTCTATATGCATACAGGGTATGGGTCTGTACTTTACTTGTGATGTTTTTATCTGGTTTTTGTATCTGGGTAATTTGGCCTCATAGAATGAGTTGGGAATTGTTCCCTCTTTTATTTTTTGAAAGAACTGTGAAGGATAGGTGTTAATTCTTTAAATGTTGAATTTTCTTAAAACTTTTTTTTTTATAGAAAAGCCCTTGTGTTTTCTGATTTTGTTATTAATTTTTAGTTTATTTGCTATACATTAAGAGAATGCATGACTTCAGAGAAAGTATGATCTCTGTTTTTTATATTTATTGAGGGTTTTTTGATTATGAATATACCAAGGGTATCTAAAAATTGTTTTTGTTGTTTTAGCCTCATTATGTGGTCTGTGTTTTCTCAGCTTTGGGGGTGTATGTGTCATAATTTGGGAGTCTTATTTTTAAAATTGTTTTCATGATCACTTTTATATGTCTTTATTTTTTGATTTAGCAGTTTTCAGCTTGCCTGTAAAATATGAGATTAATGTATTTCCACGTTCTTACCTCTTTTTCTCTTTACCTTTTGTTACAGTATTTCTACATTGTTTATGATGTTTGCATTCACAGTTTTATTTGTTGTGTTGGATTAAGTGAATTCTGCTCACTTATAGTTCTTTGCCAGGCATTTCTTTCTCCACCCTAATAATTCTCCCTCTCATAATTTCTTTAAGAAAGATTCAAGGGAACTGTATTCTCTAGATTCTATATTTCAAACCCAAAATATATACATATACTAATTTACACTCTAAAATAACATTATATAACAGTGCCTACTACCCACACTCTGCTTAACAGAATGTTATAATCAAACTTTGCTAATCTGATAGGCATAAATAGTATTTCATTTCAGTTTTAATTTGCAATTCTCTTCTTGTGTCTGAGGTCAAGTGCCTTTTCAGATGGTTAAAGCCCTTTGGTCTTTTTGCTCTGACTGCCAGCGTCCTGTGCCCATCTCTCTGTTTGGTTCTCCCTTTTTTTGGAGGCCCTTCTTTATAGTAAGAAAATTATCCATTTTTGTCATTTGAGAGGCCAGTGTTTTTTCCTAGTTGTTTTTAGTTTCTGTATTACTACATGAAAAATTTTAATTTTATGTTGTCTCGTTTTTATCCATCTTTTCTTTCATGGCTTCTGGATTTTGTGCCCTTGTTTAAGGATTTAACTATGAGATTTTTTAAGTTTTATTTTCTTGTCATAATATTAAATTCTCCCCCACCCCTTATCGTTTTGAGCCACAAAGCATAAAGGACTTACTTTAGCATGTGTGTGAGATGGATCTCTCATGCAACCTTTTTTTCAGGTGATGACTCCATTGACTCAGCAATATTTATTAATTTACAGGAATATATTTTTGGAAGTCATTAATGTAGCACTGGGACAGGTAGGATCGATCACCTAGGAATATATTATATAATGAGGAAAGAAGGCCTGGGCTTGAATCTTGAAAAATTCCCCAAATACCCACTTCTGTTTGAGAGGGAAGAGCTAGCAAGGGAAACTGGGAAGGAAGGGGAGCGCCAGAGAGAGTGGAAGCCAGAAGCGTGGGGAGCGGGGAAGTGAGTATCTCACGTGAAAGGGAGAGGCTGGCTGAGTGAGTGGATGTGTGCTGAGAGGCTCAGGAAGTTGAGGACTGAGAGCTGTTCGCCAGACCCCGCCACACGGACCTCCTGGGGACCTCAGCAGTGGCTGTTTGGTGGGAAGGCGAGGCAAAGGCCAGATTCAAGTGGGTCCAGAAGGGAGTGAGAGGTGGGAGATGGCAAAGATGACAGTCCTTTCAAGAAGGGTATCTTTGAAGGGCGAGAGAGCAGAGACGCCTGTAGAGAAAGGTTTTAAAGGTGGGAGACTATAGTAGGTCCTCGGGTTACATCGGAGACGGTGCGCAGCGTAAAGTGATTTTCGCCTAAGTCAGACCCACCTACATGAGCACCCACGTCACCCACACGGAGCACATACACAGCAGTAATGAAGTGAAACAGTAAAAAAAAATTTTAAAGAAAGATAACAATTCCTGACCTTCACTTGTGGTAAATAAATAATAAAAAACATAAAGCACATATGTACATATGTCGAAATGACGGAACTCTTCTTTTATAAATAAATGGGAGATGGCAATGTAGCCATGAAACGACGTACACTGAGTCCGACGTAACCCGAGGGCTGTCTGCATTTGCCTGCTTAATGCTGATAGTAAAGAGGGATTGCTGGAGGCAGTGAGTGAAGAAAGGCATCAGTAGTGACAGGTTCCTGAGCAGCGGACCAGGATCTCAGTCTGCCTGAGGTCGGAGAGGCCACTTGTATTTTGCAGGCGGAGGAAAGGAGGCGAGGAGATAACTGTCTTTGTTCGCCTCATCGTGTCTTTAAAGTAGCTCAGTGTTGGAAACTGATGATAGGTAGTATGGTAGACCCAGCAGAGGTCAAGGTCATGTCATTGAGGAACTGGCTGAGGTTAAAGGTGAGGTGACTGTACCGCAGACCCAGAGGATTATGCTTGTCTGGTTCCAAAGGAGGATCTTTCTTTGGCTTAATTGCTGGGGCTGGGGCCAAGGTCAAGCTTTTCTCCGCCTGTTGCTTTTCCTCCCCAGCCCACCTCCCACTCAGGTTTTGCTTGCTGCCCACACTACACCCCGCTCCGGCCAGGGCCTCACTCCTGTTGCACAGGGTGCAGAGGCCCCGCCCACTGGCACCTGGCACCTGGCCCTCTCAGGCCCGTTCCCCTGTGGAACTTTTCTCCCACCAACGTGAGCCTGTGGCTTGAAGAGTGAGGGACTGGTTTCTATTGCTGTTGACCTGGTGGGGCCTCTGGCCGCCTGTAACCTCAATAGGGACCGTCTTTCCCTTAGTGTTTATGGTGGACGTGCTGGTGTATTTCAGAGGCAGAGGAGGTAATTCTGCACTGGCTTCGTGGCGGTCTGCTTTCTCTCTTCCTCTGTCCTGGCCCTGAGCACCTTCTCTTCTGCAGGGGGATACCAACTTGCCTGATTCTGGAGACGCTTGGGTAGGGGATGTGCGGGGCCGTTCTGCAGTGAGGAACAGTCAGCTGAACTTGGCTGGATCTGCCTGGAAGAACTGGGTCTACAGTGAGTGGTGGGGCAATCACCTGCCTGGTTTGGGGACTTTGGGGAATGAGGTTGCCAGATCCAGGGAGTCACTGTCCCTCAGAAGCTGCTGCTGTCCGGCCCTGATGCTCGTGCCACCTCCTCCTCTTCACTGTAGGTCGCAGAGCCTCTCTGGGCAGTTGCTGCTGCTCTTCATCCAGTGTGTCCAGCCTGGGAAGCTGCTTCTCCTCCTCCTACCAGGACTTGGCCAAGCGCATTGTGGACATCTGTCTGGCTGATGTGAGGACCTGCCCCACGTGTCCCCGTGGCTCCTTGGACAGAGCTTGGCTGGGGGAGAGCAGGGAGGGAAAGAGCAGGGCTGATGTGGCGTCTTCGGTGGCTCTCCCCTTGGCAAAAGGGGACTAGTGACCAACCCCAGGGTCTGGTTTATACCATTCCCCCTAATTCGGGTTTGGTACTGTGTCCCTAGGTGATGGCTGCTTGCTCAGGTGATCTGCACAATCTCTTCAGTCGCCAGGCAGCAGCCGGCTGGAAGTGAGTTCCTTTGTCTTGTCCTCATCCCATTGTGCTGCTTGCCTCCCTCCTTTCCCTTCTCCACCCTGAGCTGCTCTGTGACCCTGGCACCCGCCTCACCTCTCCTCTCCCTGCCTCGGTGTCCCAGCTATCAGGGTGAGGAGCAGGAGGTGCAGTTCTACAACAAGGTGTTCTCCTCCACTCGGCATGGCTTCCTGGGGGCCGGGGTGGTGTCCCAGCCGCTGCCTCATGTGTGGGCAGCGGTGAGTGACCCCACCCTGTGGCCCCTGTACCACAAGCCCATCCAGACAGCGCGGCTGCATCAGCGCCTGACCAACAACATCCACCTGGGTAAGCCCAGGGGCGTCCGCGGCTCTGCCTGGGGACCGTGGCAGGCCGGTGGCCGCTCGGGAGGCTGGGCGTTCTGACTACCTCCAGCTGGGTGTCGGGTTGTGTGTTGATGGGGTCTTGGGGGTCCCTGGCCTGGGAAGGATTTAGGACTAGGTCTGTCTGTGCATCTGCACCTGCTGACTCTCCCCATCCCTGACCTGCCAGTGTACTTGGTGTGCAATCCGGCCCTGTGTGCACTGAAGCAGCCGCGAGATTTCTGTTGTGTCTGCGTGGAAGCCAAAGAGGTGCCTGCCTTGCTGGTGGTAAAGATATTGTGGGAAGAACTTGGGCTGGAGTGTTGGGAGAAGCAGTCTTTGTGGGCCTCAGGTCCTCTGGGGGAAAGAAGGCAACTTGGGGAGGAGTAGGGGTGATAGCAGTCTGGCCTGGTGTTGCCTGCCAAGATGTTGACCTCACTGGAGCCTATTTGATCATCACATAGGCCAGTGATGGCGAACCTATGACACGCGTGTCAGAGGTGACACGCAAACTCATTTTTTTGGTTGATTTTTCATTGTTAAATGGCACTTAAATATATAAAATAAGTATCAAAAATATAAGCCTTTGTTTTACTATGGTTGCCAATATCAAAAAATTTCTATATGTGACACAGGACCAGAGTTAAGTTAGGGTTTTTCATAATGCTGACACGCCGAGCTCAAAAGGTTCGCCGTCACTGAATAGGCAGTACTCACATCGCTCTCTGTCTGTCTGTCCCCAGGGGCATCTTTCTATCATGGCAGCTCAGTCTGTATATGACACATCCATGCCGAGACCCAGCAGAGAGATGGTCCGAGGGGAGATCCTGCCCAGTGCCTGGATCCTGCAGCCCCTCACTGTGGAAGGCAAGGAGGCCACCAGAGTCATCTACTTGGCCCAGGTGATGTGCCCCCTGCAGATGCCGAGATCTGCCTTCACAGCCCCATGGGAGTGTTGTTTAGCTGCTCCACGTCCTTCAGTGCCCCGGCCCTGTGGCCTGAGACTCAAGGGCTTCTTGGGTCACCGTAAGGGGAGTCCCTGGGAAATCAGAGAGGACAGAGAGTGGATCAACCTTTCCTGACGCTGCTATTACCAGAGAGCCTAGCAGCCTTCCTCCTCTGGTTGTCCCAGGGTCCTCAGGAAATACAGGAGCCGCTGGGGGAAAGGCAGCTGCCTCGGCAGAGCAGAGAGAATGACCCATTCTATTCGACTCTCCTCCCGGTTCCCTGACTTGACCTTTGTCAGTGGGAGGTGAGGCCAATGCCTAGATCTGAACAGCAGAGCCCAGGGCCCCTAAGTTCTAGGACCGCAGACAGTCTGAGGGGTCCACCCAGCACAGCTGGTGGGGGCTACGCTCAGATCTGTCTGTACCTGACTCTTCCCTCTCTGTTTTATTTCAGATAGAACTTGGTGCTCCAGGTTTCCCCCCTCATGTCTTAAGCTCCTTCATCAAACAGCAGCCACTGGTTATAGCCAGACTGGCTTCCTTCCTTGGTAGCTAGCACCTCACTGTCGAGATGGTGCTGCTGAGATTCAGGCCCAGGACGCTCCGAGGCTGCCTGCTGTGGCCACTGGGAAGACAGCACTCAGCCCGAGTTGCCAGGGAAACCCAGTCAGTACTTGGTCACCGCTGGCAGCTCTGCAAGCAAAGGGCCTGAACTCCTGACCCTGGCTGTCCAGAGCAATGAAGCCCAAGTTGGAGTTTTCACCTTTCTTTCCTGTCTCTGAGGCCCTATGGCAGACAAGCCGCTCCGGGACCAGGATTGGACATAGGCAGCGGAGCTGGGAGATGGTGTGTGTGCTCTTGATGGTGCTTCCCTGGTTCGGCCCAGCCCTTGGGCTGGTAGGGAGGCAGCTGTCGGCTAAGATTCTGCTCAGACATCGGCCTCCAGCATTCAGTTCCACTGTGAGATGGACTGTTACCAAAACAGAAAACTGGTTTAAAAAAAAACAGCTGCACAAACCAGAACAGTGATTCAGCATCGTTTCTCCTTGAATTTTTATCAAATGCTTTATTATTAATTTTTACTCCCCACCCCCCACTCTCTTCCTTTTCTTTACAGGAGAGGACATTTGGGTCTTTGCCTCAGTCAGAAGTACTGAGCAATGCTCTCTCATGGAGCCTCATTCCAGAGCTCAGTAGAATGAGAAGACCACTCACTGTGGAAGCCATCTGGACAGATCTGGGGTCAAAGTGGGGCCTATCTCTTTAAGGGAGTTAGGAAGTGGGCAGCCAGATGCTGGCTGCTGACAAGGCAAGAGAAATTTCAGAGATGAAAAACTATCTTTTGAAGATGGGAGAGAACATAATGGAACTCCTAGAGGAGATAAGTGATTGGTTAGAAGGAAGCTCAGTTCCATTCCTTAAGGCCTCAGAGCCTGGGTCTGTCTTCAGTGGTCTTGTTAGCATTTCATGCTGCTGCTGCAGCCACACCTATTCTAGGATGAATGAGAATGGGTTTTCTTTTGCCCTAGCCTGGCAGACCATGAGGTTTTGAATAGTCTGTGTGGTTACATGGAAGTGGCAGGGGTGGGAGAGATTCCCAGCTTTAGTACTGGTGCCCAGAAGGTAACCATCTGGGGATCAAGATGTGGTAAAAAGGTAAAATTTCTGTAGAGTACAGCAGAGGTTTATTTTTCTAAAAGTGTTTGCAGGATTTTTTTTCTCTTACCTCAAATTAAGTTATTTACATATTATTGAATGTTTTTTTTAATTGTCTTTAAACTTATTTTTCTGGGTTTTTGTTTTGGTGACACTTGATATATTTAACAATTTATGTACTCCCATCTCTTTTCATATAAATCTCTTACCAAGACTGTTGATTGAATGGCCAGAACACTTGCAAATTAAAAGCCTGATCTGCACTTTTATTAGTAGAGATTGTCCTGAGATAGCCTAAGTGTGTCCCTTGAGCTCAGAATTTGGCCTTGAGATAATGGCAGTAAGTTTCAAGTTATCCTATATAATAAAAGTGTGATATGCACATCAACCTAATGGCAGAACAACTGGTCACTATGACAAGCACTGACCACCAGGGGGCAGATGTTCAATGCAGAAGCTGCCCCCTGGTGGTCAGTGCACTCCCTCAGGGAGCATGGCACTCAGCCAGAAGCAGGGCTCAGGGCTGGTGAGCGCAGCGGCAGTGGCAGGAGCTCTCCTGCCTCTGCTGCAGGCGGGCAGTAAGGAGCGAGGGGTCCTGGATTGTGAGAGGGCACGGGCTGGGCTGAGGGACTCCCCCCACCCTTCACCCCCCAGTGCATGAATTTCATGCACTGGGCCTCTAGTACAATTATAATTGCTTTCCATGAACTCAGCACTGCTTTAAGGTACGTAAATAGCAGCCAGGTTAGTAAACCAATTATGGCCAGCTGTAGCCCAAGTACCAATGAGGGAGGATTCCAGGACAGTCATTACCATACCTGACAGTGACCACAATCCCATGGAAGGTATTTCTTTAACAGATGCTTCTGAGACAGAGCCAGCAATGGGAATCTGAGCATATGGGTAGCCCAGAGGTGACCTTATCCCCACACTAGAGAAACCACAAACCAGGCCCGAGAGTCAGCAACCTAAAAGAATATTAACTGAGGCTGATACGGCAAAATGCAAGTGTTAAAGGTCATCCACAGGCCTAAACAATCATGATAAAGTCAGAATTTGGTTTAGACAGATGATTTACAGACTTCATTGTGCAGCAGAATCACCAAAAGGACTTGCTGGGCCCCATTTGAGTTTCTGATTCAGTGGCCTGGAGACTACACTTTGAAATTCATTGTTTTTAACACTGTTTGCGGGTAGTTTTTATCACGGGCTAACAGGTGGTGCGGGCCATTTTTGCAGTTGAATAGATTACCATTATACCTGGAAGTACACACATAATTCACCACTGTATGTGTTAGAGACCCAAATTTTGTCTTTTGGAATTCGTATATCTGCATGTGAGCATCCCTTTAGAGCTATAAAAAAGTATAAAAATAAACGTATTTATACGTTACCCGCATTCTACCGCTAGTCTATAAAAAACGTATTAATACGTGTCCCACGCTCTACTACCAGTCAACGTAAGACGTATAAATACGTTTCCCGCATACAATGTGTTAATAATTGAGAACAGATATAGGGTGTTCCAAAAAAATGTATACAGACACTTTGAATTATAAAATTATTTTAATGTTTATTAAAATACATTTCATCTTCAAAACAGCCATCAGCTGTTAAAGTGTGTACTTTTTTTGGGACAACCTGTACATAGAAAAAAACAAGTTCACTAGCTCATTAGCTCAGTGGTTCTCAACCTTCTGGCCCTTTAAATACAGTTCCTCATGTTGTGACCCAACCATAAAATTATTTTCGTTGCTACTTCATAACTGTAATGTTGCTACTGTTATGAATCGTAATGTAAATATCTGATATGCAGGATGGTCTTAGGCGACCCCTGTGGAAGGGTCGTTCGACCGCCAAAGGGGTCTTAACCCACAGGTTGAGAACCGCTGCATTAGCTGCTTCTGTGATTCTTATCTTACTGCTTGGAGTAGGCCTTTAAGAGTCACTCACACAGGCCAGCATTAAGTTTCCTGAATTGGGCTGTGCTAAGTTTAACTGAGCATCATCCTTGGGCCTTCAGGCTTTCCCCGATACTGGCCTGCCCATCCCACCTCACGCAGAGCGGGGTGTCTGAAGTAGCTGCTACTTAACCTTGGGGCTCAACTTCTGGAGGCAGTGCTTTTGTTCAGCCACCCCTAATGGGTGCAGAAAGTTGGTTCTCAGGCATTGAGAACGTCCTAAACTGCTATAGTATAAATTAGATTTAAAGGACAAAGGCCTATGAAAATGAGATGATGATATAAGGTTCACGTGTAGAAACTTTAAGAAGTGACTGAAATCAACTGAGGGGAAGGGAAAGGCATAGGCACCCCTGACTGGACAGAAGCATGATTGCAAAGTGGTGTTAAGAGACTTAATTCTCCTCAGCTTTACTGTCACACAGCAGACCCCTCTAGGCCTAGACTCACCCTTGGGTCAGAGGTCTCGGAACTTTCCCCAAGAAATACACAAGTACCCACAGATAGTACTTGGCCGTTTCAAACAGGGTTCCCTGAGTACCTTTTCCTTCCCCAGCAACCTGAATCTCTGTACACACTGCCCAAGTAGCTTTTATAGGATCTTAATTCACATTATCAAGGCAGTGCATGATTAGTCAAAAATCAGTGGGTCCTTTAGCGACATAGAGAATGCTTTTGTTGTGAGCCAAGTCACTCTCCCCCACCCCCGCCCCAGCCCTAACAAAACAAGCATAACAAGCGCTGCCCCACACCTAGTTTAGTCGGGAGTACTGGTGAGTAGAAGCTTATAATACACCTTTCAAGGGAGTGGCACAGAAGCCAACATCGTTGGCAATGAGTCAACAGGGCCCTCCTCATGCTGCAACACTGGGCAGTGCTAGGTATAGTACAGCTGTACCCAGCTCCAAGCCCACCCTGAGCCTTCTACAGGGAAGAATCAGGTGAAAATAACAAGACAGGAAGCCCTCGGTAAAGAAGAGTTTATTTTAAAAAAGCTCTAGTGTTCTGCCTCCACCCTTGGCTCCTGGATTGAGGGTCAAGAGTTACCTGCACAGGACTGAAGGCAGAGAGGTATAGGGTTTAGGGCTGGGTTTCTGTTGCGAGCGCCCCACCTCATCTATTGTGCATTTTTAAGGAGATGGCAGTCCAGCTCCTAGTGGTAAGAAAATGTAGACTCCCAAGATTCATGTTTTAACTTTACTCACAAGTTAAACAATGTCATTTGCCTCTGTCATGATTTCCCAAACCAGACTTAGAGATGGTGGGATAGCAGCAAGTGGGGCTCAAGCCCACACACATAATTTCATTTAGTATCCAAGTAATAAATGCCAACTCTTCTGCTCCAGGGCTGGAGTCTCTGGGCTTTTCCACCGTAATCCTGAACCCTCAGGTGAGGGTTCCCTCCTCCTTCTTCAAGGACTCAGGGTGGCGAGCAGCCAGGCAGCCACATACTTACTTCACATGTAAGCAGGAAGCCTAATTTCAGATTCAGCTACTCCTGCACCAGCAGGGGTCAGTCAGCATTGGGCACTTTGGGGTGGCACTGGGCTCTGGGGTCTCCTCCTGAGGCAGTCAGGTGGGGAGCCAGGGTGCCAGGATTCTGGTGAGACTTCAAGGCAGGGCCACTTCTCAGTCCTAGCTCTGGGCCAGCACAGTCCCCCGGTTTGGCTGTACCAGCTCACAAGCTCTTAGCTGGGGTTCTGGCACCTGGGGCTCAGCCAGAAACAGATTGAACAGTGTTGCTAATTCTTCAGCAAAGTCCTGCAATAAGCAAAACATAACAGAAAAGGCAGACACGTAATTCTGGATGGTTCATCATTTCTACTAAAAATCACAAATATCAAGCCCTAGCTATCATATTTCCTAACTGCCTTCTACACTGAAATGGCCTTGAAACCTTGCCCCATTAAGTACTCTGGGAGAGTAAACTCTGATGGGAGGCTCAGAACCATCTAGTGAGTACTTATCACCACCCGAGTACTATGCACATTATTTCATCTTGACAAACACTAGGAGGTATGAATTATTTCCATTTTATGGTTAAACTAAGATGAATTCTTTGCCCTAAATCACAACATTAAGTACTAGATGAGATTAAAATTCAGCTTACTGATTTAAAAACCCACACTCACTATGCCATGCTCCTTTCCAACTATACCTGCCTTCCATCTTCCCTTCCTCCACTGACACGGTCCTCCATACAGTAGCTGCTCAAATGTGAAGAAGGCCCACAGAACAGCCACTCCATTTTAGGGTGGTCCTGAAGACACCTGACAAAATCCACTGAGCTTTGGAAAGATGCTAAGAATGCCAGGCACCATCACTTGCCCCCTTTCAGGATAAAAGGGACATATGATACCTGTTCTCTTTCTAGGTCAGGAAAGATGAGGGCACCTTACCTCTGGCCACTGGGCCTCATGGAGGCTGTCCAGGCAGGCCTCTATCTCTTTCTGTCCCATCAGACCTTTCTCTACCAGCTCCCGGAGTAAGAACAGCAGCAGGTCCCACTGCAACACACATGCAGCAGGTCAGGGTGCCAGAAGGACTACCCAGTGACCCTGACTGATATAAAGGACAGAGCTGCTGAGGAGGCAGAAGACTTAAGGTTAACCTCTATGGGAGTCCATTTTAGCATGGAACAGAAATGAGCAAGCTGCCAGAAAAGGAGGAACAAAAGAAAACAAGCTCATAACATTCAGGGTGAGGGTGGTAGGTACGAAAACATGACCCAGAGGGCTAAGAAGCCTGTCTGCCCCCATCCACCCACCTCTCTGACTCACCTCCCTTGGCCGAGTGTCTGCCAAAAGCCCCACGTTTCTTGGCCTCAGCAGGAGCTGCAGCGGAACAGGCACCTGAAAGTCATCCTTCCACAGGGAAAGCAGCATGTGGAGGAGCCTTCGAGCCTGCCCTCTCTCCAGCCGGTGTTGTGTCGGGGGCCCTAGGACAGGAATTTGGTCTGCAACTATGGGAAGAGAGGAAAGCCAAGCTTTAAGAAATGGACCAAGGTTACCTGGCCTGCCCCCTGGAGGAAGAGCGGAAGAAAGTTTCCGAGTTCTAATCATGTTTGCACCCAACCCTGAGATGGGGGGATCTGGCAAGAGTGAGATGACAAGACATACCAAGGAGGGATGCTAACTCCACAGAGCACTTTGCCAGATGCTGCTCGGCAGGTGGGCACAGGAACTGGGGGGAAAAAGCAAGGAGACCCTGGATGTTAGCACCATCCTTAGAGTAGCAGCCCTGAGCCAATGTGGCTCTGGTTATTAGCCACATGCAAGGACACACAAGAAGAGCATGCTGCCATGTCTTAACCTGGCGGCACCGCAGTGTCTGACCCAGCTGGCCTACGAGCTGCTCCAGATGCTCTGGGGACACTCCTTCCTCAGGGTCTCGGGGCCCCACGGCCACAGAGAGCACATCCTAGAGAGAGCAGGGGCAGGAAGAGAGTGAGGCCAAGGAGAATATGGCTTGGGGTGGGGCTCAACCAGTGGAGAGAGGCAGAGGAAAAGGAAGCAGGGCCCCTGGGGTGAAGTGATTGGGCCAAGGTGCCCTTAGACTGGAGGCTGGAGCAGGACAGCACAGCTGGGAGAAGCAACCAAGTGGACAACAGAGGGAGCAAATGGAGCAGGTAAGCTGAGGAACATGCTGCCAGAGTTCAAGAGACAAAGCCATACCTAGCCAATTCCCACAGAGCATCTCATTCTGAAAGAATTTAGGGGAACCAGCCTACGGCATACACATAATATTTTCTGTCCTTTATGCTTGTCTATTCATCTCAGGAGAGTTGAGGTTTCAGTATAGAAATCCTCTGTATATTGAAAAATAGTAGCTAACGGCTGCGTAGCCTTTCCTTCTTCCTCCCGTATACTCTTCTCTGTTTTAGTCATTTCTTCTTAGTCCCTAGTCCACATCTTTACTCCTACACTACTCTCCTAGACCAGGACAAACCAGTAAATAGTTGAGGCTTCGCAGGCCATGAGGTCTCTGCCCAACTACTCAGCTGCGCGGTAGCACACAAGTAGTCCCAGTCAATTCGTAAATGAACAACGTGGCTGTGTTCCAATAACACTTTACTTACAAAACAAGCACAGGCTGGATTTGGCAAGGGCTATTTGCTGACCTTGGCTCTAAATAGTCTTTGTTTTTTAAACAATTGTTTCAGTTACTGTTGACTTTTTTTTTTTTTAATGTATTTTTATCGGTTTCAGAGACGGAGAGGAAAGGAGAGAGAGAAACATCAATGATGATAGGGAATCATTGGTTGGCTGCCTCCTGCATGCCCCCTCCTGGGGACGGAGCCTGTAACCCAGGCATGTGCCCTTGACCAAAATCGAACCAGGGACCCTTCAGTCCGCAGGCCGACACTCTATCCACTGAGCCAAACCGGCTAGGGCTAGTCTTTGATTTTTTAAAATCAAGTTAAAAGCACTGATAGATTATTCTTACTGCCTATAACAAAACAAGCATTGCCCTAACTGGTTTGGCTCAGTGGATAGACTGTCGGCCTGCGGACTGAAGAGTCCCAAGTTCGATTCTGGGCAAGGGCATGTACCTTGGTTGCGGGCACATCCCCAGTAGGGAGTGTGCAGGAGGCAGCTGATCAATGTTTCTCTCTCATTGATGTTTCTAACTCTCTATACCTCTCCCTTCCTCTCTGAAAAAAATCAATAAAAATATATTAAAAAAAACAAAACTAAACAAAAAAACAACAACAAGCATTAACCTCCCACATAGAACATTTCTGAAATCACATCCCAATACCAGGTGACTGCCCCTTAAAAATTCCTATTTCACTGGACAGTCACTTACCACCTACCCCCTTTTACCATCTGTGGAATATGTATCTAGTGAAAAATTTTCATATCTACCCTTTCCCCCTTTCAGGTGATTCAAATACCAAAAGTCAAAGAGCAATTAATAAAGACATTCAATTCAACCCTGTCCTACCTTACCCCATTCAGTATCAAACAAAACGGGAAGTAGCTGGAGAACACAGAAAGCTGCGACAAATACTAGAGCTGATGTGAGAGAGGAGGGAGGCCAGGAAAAGAGCAGGGAGTGGGGGAGAGGAGCTGAAGGGTGTAGGGAACTGTGTACTTTGATCTCGGAGATGAGGTGGGAGGGGAGGGGAGCATGGTGCTCACAGGCACGGGAGCAGCCCCTCCGATCCTCCCGGACAGCCGGTTCCGGACCCTGGGCTCGAAGCATGCGACTCACTGCCGCTTTCACCTCTCTTCTGATCAGTGCTGCAGGTCAAAGGAAGAACAGAAAAGGTGTCACCAAAGCAGCCCTGCATGCCTACCCATGCCCTTCACTGTTCCCCGCAGGCTCTGAGTCCCGTTTCCCCCAGATGGCCTCCAACTTGCTGCCAGTCCACTTCTGAAAAACTTGGGTCAGCCACTCCCCATCACAGGCCTTACCTGTGATGTTGGCTGACAACCAAGTACAGGCTTTCTCTGTTGCAAGTCCCACAGCAATGTTCTCTGCGCTGCTCAGAACCTGTGACAAGAAGGACTGCAGAGTCGGGCTAGGGGAGGGTTGGGAATGATGACGAAAGCCCAAGTCTGTGACTGACCCACCTACTGCCAGCAGCCTCGCATTCATGGTCACGAGCACACAACTATCCCATACCAACCACCCAGCCCGCTAGCTCCAGGCCTCCTTCCTACATACGGCTGCCGGAGTCTCCTCAGGGAGCAGTGCCTGCACGGCACCAGGGCTCTTCTTTTGGCAAAACCTAAAAGGAGACAGGAGGGTCAGCCTGACCCACAGAAGGACGTGTCCTGAGTGCACCAATCATGTAAGCAGGGAGGGCTCTGCCTCAGGGAGAAGCACTGTCAGGCCTCAGGTCCCTCCCAGATGCTGGGAGGAAGGGGAACCCCAACCACCTGCTCTTCAATTTGGACTTTGGGTCCCAAAAATTCTAAAGCCAAAGATAGCTTACAGAGGGGGCAAAAAAAGAATGAAAAAAGTGAGGTGGGAGAGGATGTAGAATAAAGGATATGAGTGTGAAAGGGGGAAAAAAGGTCAGAAAAATATAAGCTAGCAGGAGAGTCCAAACAGACTGGCATCTCTTACTCCCGCCCCTGGGTCAATGCCTGGGCCCCATGGGGGCACAGCTGGGAACACAAGATCTCCAACAGCTGGCCTGGATCTCCCCCTTCCTGTCTCTGCGTCACCAGCTGCTCTTGAAGAAGCGACTCGGCCTGGCGCACCAGATCTGCCACCAGCGTGGCCCTGTAGCAGGGACAGCAATGTTTGGAGGTAGTTGGAAGGGTTGAATCAGAAAGGGGCTGCAAATTCAAGGAAATGTGGTCAGAACTAACCATAAAAACAGCAATTTCAGCCTCCCCCCATCCACCTTTGGCCCTTCTTCTCGAATCCCCCGCAACTGACTTTCCTCAGTTTGGTAACAAGGTATGAGGGAGTTAAAAGGGAAAAAATGGTAAGAGAATGAGACTGGGACCCTCAACACCTCCATTCCCAAACCCCTCCACCCACACTCACTTGATATGTTTGACACAGTTAGAGCCAATTCTCTCTGCCACAAACTCCACAGTCCTGCGTAGGGAGGGCGGCTGGTTGTGGAAAAAGGCTTGGGCCAACTGTGCCTATGGGGAGAAGGGAACGGTGCCGTGAAGGATTCCCTTTTCCCCACTGGGTGGCCCCTGCCTCCACCTTGCCTCTCACCTGCAGGCCCTGGGTGGTCCGGAGGGGCAGGGCTCCCAGGCTGGTGGTGGTGGTGGGGGTGATTTTCCTTACAAAGCCCCCACTCCGCCCACTGCTGCCTGATACCCATGAAGCGAGCAGCTTGCGCAGCTCTCCTGCATCAGGGAAGACCAAGTACTTAGTTCCAAAACCCTCTCCCCAAGACATACACTCACAAAAAGCATGTTGAACCTTAAGAATTTGTCGGGTAAAGAGGCTGAGGCACCTGGGGAGTGCCCAAGAACAAACAACACATTAGGCTTTTGGGTACTCATGGAGGGACAGGCCAAGGATTAAGGACTACTGGGGGTGAGGGACAAGCATCCTCACCAATATAAGGACAGCAAGTGTAGAGCAGGTGCTGGTCCACCACAGGCACGCCATCCTGGGGAGAGAACAGGCCAGGCAGGTTTCTTTTCCTTCCCAGTGTGCCAGAAATGGGACAGTCAGGTACAAAAATTACATGAGAGTTCAGTCTCTATCCTGGATGGTCTCCTTTATTCCTGTGGACCCTATAGCTCTGGCTGGACCCCAACACTTACCAAACCATGTTCTGAAGTTTTTGTATCCACCTCAAAGACATCCACCTGACCCTCTTCCACAAAGAACAGGTCTTCAGGGACTGTGGGAATCTGATGAGATTAAAGCAGTACAAGCTCCAGTCAGTACTTCAGAGCTTCATCATACCTCCTACCGCATGGTTTCTGGGTTTAGGCAACCTCTGAAACTATAGTAATTCCCATACCTCCTCTGAACCTTCATCTTCTGGCCCCAACCTTGATCAGACTCAGACATTCTCCCCATCTCCAGCCACAGTTGTCTCTCCCCTCCTTTCCCAATCTGCACTCTCACTCCACCAACCTGGAAAAGCCAGCCCAGGACAGCAAGCAGCAACAGCTTGTTCAGGAAGCACATCTCCCCTTCACCATCCTTAGACAAAACCAAGCTCCTAAAAGGTAAACGAGGGCACCAAGGGCATTTGTGCTGAGAAAGAAATGGTATGAAGTAAAAGAAAGCTATGCTGGGAAGGGAATTCTCAAAAGCAGACCCGAAGGGACTGCTGTTGTGCAGGCGACCAGGATCTCCTCAGTGCCCCTCAGATCTGTGCTCCCTCTCAGCTGGCCCAATGTGGGAACAGAAAAGGGCAAGTAACTACCCAGTGTCTTTCCTTGAGGACCAAACCCAGCCTCCCCTCTGAGGTTCTGTGATGGCTAGGGTACCAGACAGGAAGCATAGGCTGCATATTCTCCTCATAAACAGCAACCTCAGCAACATTCTCCCCGCACCATTTTTAGCCTTGCCCCTTCTCTACTCACCGGTGCAGGTGCAGCAGGAGAGTGAAGATGCTGCGGTAATAGTCCAGCATGGGAACAATGTGGTCAGCCAGAGAGAGGAACTCCACCAGCCAGGGCACTGTGAGCACCGCCCGGTGGGCCCGCAGCCCCTGCTGTAGCAGAGCTCGTACATCCAGGACTGGGGGCACCTGGCAGGGCCAGAACTTGGTCAGCAGGCTCAGGGGACTGGGGCGTGTCCTATAACTCCAGTGCCCCGTGGCTCTTTCCAGCTCCCTCCTTACCAGAACCCCTATTCACCTGGCTTCTCAGGGCCAGAATGGAGTCCTGGAGCTCTCGGGTTGGGGGTGGTTCAGGCCCCCGGTATGGCAGGAAAGCCACAAAACCCAGGAATTTAGCCAGAAGCCTCAGGCTGAGCAGCACCACAGCAAACTGCCTCCGTTCACCCTGCAGGAGATCAGGGAAATAAAAGGTCCTAAGCATAAGGCTTCTAGAAAAAATCCAAATCTGTTACAAAGTTCTTGAAAATACCCCTTCCCTCTTAGGTCAGAACACTCCCTTGTTCTGCTTTCTAACCTGCCAGTCCACATCTGACTCTCCATCTTCATCACTAGGCTCAGGATGAGGCAGGACAAGGCTGTTGAGCTCCCGAATCTTCAGACTCAGACTATCCATGAGATGCTGATTAAACTGGAAGCTAGGAAGGGGAGCAAGAAAGAAAAAAGACACTGAACAGTTGTAGGAAGAACCAGAATAGAGAAGAGGTGCTCCAGACAGAAAGGCTCAGAGATGGAAGGCCAAGGAACAATGAGGTTTCTCACGTGGGTAAAAGAACAAGATCTTAAGATGGCAGGGTAGGTAAACACTGTGCTTGCCTCCTCCCATGACCACATAAAAATTACAACTAAAATATAGAATAATCATCACTGAGAACCACCTGAAGACTAGCTGAAGTCCTACAACTAAGGATATAAAGAAGCCACTTTGAGACTGGAAGGAGGGTGGAGACACAGAACTGACTGGTCCCACACCCACAAGTGGTGATTAAGAATCAGGAGGGTTATCTCAGTTGCGAGGTCCACCTTGATGAGCGAGGAGTCCCAGCCCCACACCAGGCTCCCCAGCCCAAGCTACCAGTGCTGACAAGAGTCTCTATAACGTCCGGCTGTGAAACTCAGCGGGACTGCATCCCAGGGAGACAGAGGCTGCTGAAGTGCTAGGCATTCCTCCTTAGGAGCCGGTGCACAGACTCACTTGCTCACAAATTCACTCCCTCTGGCTCCAGCACAAGGGCAGCAGCTTGAAAAGCTCCAGGGACACATGGGGAGGAACTGAATTGACTAGCTTCAGGGCAAGGGCTGGAAGGGGAGAGGTCAGGAAGCCCTGTCCAGGGATAGAGAGGCTGACAGGCACTACTATTCCTTTCTTGGGCTCTATCCCCACCCAGCTGGAAATCTGTGCTCTCCATTATCTGGGCTAACACAGTTCACTGGCCCTGAAGATCCTGAGACCCCAATCCACCCCTCCCTGTGTGCATGGCTCAAGCCACTTCCAGTAGATTTTCCACACAAGTGACCTGCCTTGGCTTGCACTCTAAACTTTCTTAAACTCTCAAAGGTCCACAAAACGCGAACATGCAGAGGCTGGCCGTGGTGTGCCCTATGCCTCTTGCCAAGCAGTCCCAAGCCCGGCATGACTGGAAGCCAGTCTAAGATGGGAACATAGCTCCAACAAAGTGGCCAACGCCAAGAACAAGTGGTGGGAGGCCTAAGCTCAACTGTGATGTCTACCAAAGGGCGCTAGTAGCAGCCGGCCTCAGTTCACAGCATAGCCTCTCCCAAGCACTGCTAAACCCAGCACAAGTGGCAACCAAACATAGGTTACTTCGTAGCTCCAACCAGGTAGCTCCAAGCCAAGCACAAATGGCAACTGACCATGGCTGCACTGGAGCCCCTCCTAAGAGGCTCCAGAACCCACACACCAGACGGCTGACTTCAGATCACAACAGAGCACTAGCCAACCAGCTTGACAAACAACATACCTAAAGGGGGGACTTGACTGGAACCAGAGTGCTGCTGAAGTGACACTTGCTCTGCAGGGTCAGCCCCACATAAAAGCTATTCACTGTAGTCATGGCCAGCCCTCACAGCCAGTCAGACTGAGGGCCAATCCCACCCCACTGATGGGCCAACAATTAAGACTTAATTACAACAGGAGGACACACACAACCCATACAAGGGACACCCCTGGAGCACTAGCTCAGGTGAATGACGAGACTGTGCTATTGAATCTCACAGGACACCTACTACATAAGGCCATATGCCAAAACAAGGAGACATAGCAAATCTTCCTAATATATAGAAAAAAACAGAGGGAGGCAGCCAAAATGAGGAGACAAAGAAACATGTCCCAATGAAACAACAGGAAAAACTATAGAAAAAGAACTAAATAAAATGGAGACAAGCAATCTACCAGATACAAAGTTCAAAATACTGGTTATGAGAATGCTCAACAGGGCCCTGGCTAGTGTGGCTCAGTTGGTTGGGAGTCGTCTTGCACACTGAGAGGTTGCTGGATTGATTCCTGGTCAGGGCACATGTAGGATTTGTGGGCTCAATTCCTGGTATGGGGCGTGCAGGAGGTAGCCAATCAATGTTGCACTCTCACATCAATGTTTCTCTCCCCCAGCCCTCTCAAAATCAATAAAAATGTTTTTAAAAAAAGAATGCTCAATAGGGCAAGAAGGCCATGTAAGAGGAAGCCAAGTAGAGACTGGCTGTTTTAAAGCCAAGAGAAAAAAAAAATACTCAATGAACATCGGGGAAGAATAGATGAACTCAGTGAGAACCTCAACAAAGAGACAGAAACTATAAAAAAGAGCCAGTCAGAAATGAAGACTACAATAACAGAAATAAACAATACATTATAGGGAATCAACAGCTAATTAAATGAAGCAAAGGACTAAATCAGTGATCTGGAAGACACGGTAGGGGAAACACCCACTAGAACACCGAAACGAAAAAAGAATTAAAAAGAAATTAGGAATAGTTTAAGGGGCATCTGGGACAATATCAAGAGTAACCACATTCATATCACAGGGGTACCAGAAGGATGATATAGAGCAAGGAATTAAAAAGCTATTTGAAGAAATAATGATGGAAAACTTCCCTAACTTGGTGAAGGAAATAGACATACAAGTCCAGAAAGCACAGAGAGTCCCAAACAAGTTGAACCCAAAGAGGTCCACACCAAGACACATAATTAAAATGTCAAAGGTTAAAGACAAAGAGAAGATCTTAAAAACAGCAAGAAAAAAGCATTTAGTTACCTACAAGTGAGTACCCATATGACTGTCAGCTGATTTCTCAACAGAAACTTTGCAGACCAAAGGGATTAGCACAAAATATTCAAAGTAATGAAATGCAAAGACCTACAAAAAATATTACTCCATCTAGCAAAGCTATCATTTAGAATCGAAGGAAAGATAGTTTCCCAGACAAGAAAAAGCTAAAGCAGTCCATCATCACTAAACCAGTATAAGAAATGTCAAAGTGACATTCTTTTTTGTTGTTTTTATTGATTTGAGAGAGAGAGAGAGGGAAACATCGATGTGAGAAACATCAATTGATTTCCTAATGCATGCACCCTGACTGGGAATCGAACCTGCAATCTGGATATGTGCCCTGACCAGAAAATCGAACCAGCAACCCATTGGTGCATGGGACGATGCTCAACCACCTGAACCACAACAGCCAGGGCTCAAGGGGACTTAAGGAAAAAAAAAAAGAAAAGATAAAGATATGAATAAGAAAAAAAAATGGGAAAGAAAAAATCCTTACTGACAAAAACACTTTAAAAAAGTGGTGGATAAACCAACTATAAAGCTAGTACAAAGGTTAAAAGGCAAAAGAAGGAAGATCATGTGCAATTACAATTAGGGATATACACAAACACACATATAAGGGAAGTAAAAAAGAATGACAAAAATTTACATGTTAAGGTGGTGAGTAAAAATTGTAGTGATTTAAAAATATGTTCAAATGTAAGTGACCATCAACTTAAAATAGACTGCTATAAACATAGCTTGGTATATATGAAACACATGTTAACCATAAACCAAAAATCTACAAGAGATTTACAAGATATAAAGAGAAAGGCATCCATATACAATATTATAGAAACTCATCAACATGCAAGTAGAGAGGAAGAGAATAAGAAAAGAACAGAGAAGAACTAAAAAACAATCAGAAAACAACAAAATGTTGCAGTAATTATGTATCTATCAATAATTACTTTAGGAGAACCAAGATGGCGGCATAGGTAAGCGCCTGTACTTGCTGCCTCTCACAACTACATCAATACCACAACTAAATGGCAGAACAACTACCACCCAGAACCGCGGGAAGGCTGGCTGAGTGGAAGTTCCACAACTAGAGAGGTGAAGAAGGTGCACTGAGACTGGTAGGAGGTGCAGAGGTGTGTAAAGTGCTGGCACCTGGGTGTGTTGCTCTTTTAATTGGGCGGGAGGTACAAGCTCCCACTTGTTCTGAACTCCAGTTCCGGGTGAGACTCTGGGGGACCCAGGCACATATGGGGAGAAACTGGACTGTCTGGCATCGGGACAGGAACGCAAGGGCGGCTTTCTCTTAGAGGGGCTCGCAGCGATCATTGTTTCTGCACGGGGGCACGGGACACGGAGAACTTGGGACTTTTCTGGTTCAGGGCTGACTGGCAGCCATTGCTGTTTGCTCTGCCCTGGTGATTCCCAGAGACCCTGCCCACCCAATTTACAACCCCACCCAAGTTGTGCGCATCAGCTTTTGCATATAAATGGCCTGTCCTTTCGCCCAAAACCTGTCAAACTGCAGCTAGGTCAGAGAACCCCAGAGCTTCCAAAGAAGGCCCACAGCCCTGCCCGTCTTGCTACACAGCTGGGCCTGGCCTCATCTGGGCACTTCCAAACCCTATACAAAGAGGAGGAATCTGCAGATGTCTCTGTAGCTCCTGCTGGGCAGCCCCAGACAGTGGCTGACCTTGCACCTCTTTGGAGATCTGAGAGCTAGTGTACCCAGTGGTCAGAGTGAGACCATACCGGATTACAACTCTTCACATCCATAAGAGACACACTCAAAGGGCAGGCTCAGCAACAAAGCCCCAATGAAGCAAGTCCTGCTCCATAAGGGTGTCTCCTGCGCAACGGATCTTCCAGTGTAGACACAGCTGGTCACCACAGCCAATTGGCCTGGAGGTCAATTCTTCCCAGTGATACCAACAGCAATCAAGGGTTAACTACAACAAGACTACACAAACATCCCACAAAAGGGTGCACCAAGAGCGTCCACCTCAGGTGACTGGGGTGGCTGAGCCACTGGACTTATAGGACACCAACCACACAAGGCCACTCTATCAACTCAAGGAGACGTAGCAGCTACCTAGTACATAGAAAGAAACACAGGGGAACAGCCAAAATGCGGAGACAAAGAAACAAGTCACAAATGAAAGAAATGGATGAAAGCACAATACTGGATGTACAGTTAAAAACCACGGTTATAAGGTTACTCAAGAATCTTCTAGAAACCTCTGAGAAATTCAGTGAGACCCTCAAGGCTATGAAAAAGGACCAATCAGAAATTAAGCATACACTGACTGAAATAAAGAATAATTTACAGCCCTAACCAGTTTGGCTCAGTGGATAGAGTGTCAGCCTGTGGACTGAAGGGTCCCGGGTTCGATTCCGGTCAAGGGCATGTACCTTGGTTGCAGACACATCCCCAGTGAGGGGTGTGCAGGAGGCAGCTGATCGATGTTTTTCTTTCATCGATAGTTTCTCTCTATCCCTCTCCCTTCCTCTCTGTAAAAAATCAGTAAAATATGTATTTTTAAAAAGAATAATTTACAGAGATCCAACAGCAGACTAGAGGATCCCAAGAATCAAGTCAAAGATTTGAAATATGAAGAAGCAAAAAACACCCAACCGGAAAAGCAAAAACGAAAAAAGAATACAAAAATATGCAGATAGTGTAAGGAGCCTCTGGGGCAACTTCAAGCGTACCAACATCTGAATTAGGGGGGTGCCAGAAGAAGAGAGAGAGCAAGATATTGAAAACCTATTTGAAGAAATAATGACAGAAAACTTTCCCTACCTGGTGAAAGAAATAGACTTACAAGTCCAGGAAGCACAGAGAACCCCAAACAAAAGGAATCCAAAGAGGACCACACCAAGACACATCATAATTAAAATGCCAAAGGCAAAAGACAAAGAGAGAGAAAAAAAGCAGCAAGAGAAAAACAGTCAGTTACCTACAAGGGCGTACCCATACTAATGTCCACTGACTTCTCAACAGAAACTATGCAGGCCAGAAGGGAGTGGCAAGAAATATTCAAAGTGATGAAAAGCAAGAACCTACAACCAAGATTACTTTACCCAGCAAAGCTATCATTTAGAATTGAAGGTCAGATAAAGAGCTTCACAGATAAGAAAAAGCTAAAGGAGTTCATCACCACCAAACCAGTATTATACGAAACGCTGAAGGGTATTGTTTAAGAAGAGGAAGAGGAAGAAGAAGAAAAAGATAAAGATAAAAAATATGAACAACAAAGTGACAACAAATACATATCTATCAACAAGTGAATCTAAAAATCAAGTGAATAAAAAAACTGATGAACAGAATAGACTCGAGGGAGAACAAAGATGAAGGCATAGGTTAACGCTGGAGATTGCTGCCTTGAACAACCAAATCAAAACACACCTAAAAGACGGAACAGACATCATCCAGAACCACAGGAAGGGTGGCTGAGTGGAAATTCTACAACTAGGAGGAAAGAGAATATCATACCCAGACTCAGAGGAGGCGCAGTGCTGAAGTGAAATACTCAGGTACGGAGTGCGCGCAGAGCGGGCTGGCGGCGGAGGGCGCGGTTGGTGCTTTCAATCGGGAGGGAGTCTCAGATTCTGAGCTCCAAATCCGGGCGAGTCTCTGGGACCCAGACTCAAACGGGAGAAGCGGGACTGTCTGGCTTCAGTTGGAACTCGAAGGCAGCTTTCTTTCCGAGGTTTGCAGCGGTTGCTGGGACTCTGTGAGGCAGAGCCCCTAGGGACGGAACTGAGAGCCGCCATAACTGCTCTCTCCGGCCCACCCTGTTGATCCCGAGCCCGAGCGACCCACCCGCCCTGCCCAAGCCCTGCGCAGGGCCATTTGCCAGATAGCCTCAGGCAAAGGCTAGATTAGCACCTCCCTAGAGGACAGAAGTTTTCCCACTGCAGACACAGCTGATTCTCACAGCCAGTTGGCCTGGAGGTCAAATCCCCCTAGTATTAACTACAACAATCAAGGCTTAACTACAGGAGGACTGCACACAAAGACCACTAGGGGGTGCGCCAAGAAAGCATAAAAAAATGCGGAGACAAAGAATCAGGACAAAACTGTCAATGGAGGATATTCAGTTCAGAACCACACTTTTAAGGTCTCTCAAGAACTGTCTAGAAGCTGCTGATAAACTTAATGAGATCCTCAAAAAATCTAATGAGACCCTCGATGTTATGATAAAGAACCAACTAGAAATTAAACATACACGGACTGAAATAACGAATATTATACAGACTCCCAACAGCAGACCAGAGGACCGCAAGAATCAAGGCAAAGATTTGAAATGCGAAGCAGCTAAAAACACCCAACCGGAAAAGCAAAATGAAAAAAGAATCCGAAAATACGCAGATAGTGTAAGGAGCCTCTGGGACAGCTTCAAATGTACCAACATCAGAATTATAGGGGTGCCAGAAGATGAGAGAGAGCAAGACATTGAAAACCTATTTGAAGAAATAATGACAGAAAACTTCCCCCACCTGGTGAAAGAAATAGACTTACAGGTCCAGGAAGCACGGAGAACCCCAAACAAAAGGAATCCAAAGAGGGCACCAAGACACATCATAATTAAAATGCCAAGAGCAAAAGACAAAGAGAGACTCTTAAGAGCAGCAAGAGAAAGAAACTCAGTTACCTACAAGGGAGTACCCATACGACTGTCAGCTGATTTCTCAACAGAAACTTTGCCGGCCAGAAGGGGGTGGCAAGAAATATTCAAAGTGATGAATAGCAAGAACCTACAACCAAGATTACTTTATCCAACAAAGCTATCATTCAGAACTGAAGGTCAGATAAAGAGCTTCACAGATAAGGAAAAGCTAAAGGAGTTCATCACCACCGAACCAGTATTATATGAAATGCTGAAAGGTATCCTTTAAGAAGAGGAAGAAGAAGAAAAAGGTAAAGATACAAATTATGAATAACAAATACGTATCTATCAACAAGTGAATCTAAGAATCAAGTGAATAAATAATCTGGTGATCATAATAGAATCAGGGACATAGAAAGGGAATGGACTGACTATTCTTGGGGGGGAAAGGGGTGTGGGAGATGCGGGAAGAGACTGGACAAAAATCGTGCACCTATGGATGAGGACAGTGGGTGGGGAGTGAGGGCGGATGGTGGGGCGGGAACTGGGAGGAGGGGAGTTATGGGGGGAAAAAGAGGAACAAATGTAATAATCTGAACAATAAAGATTTAATTAAGAAAAAAAATTAATAAATAAAAATAAAAGCACTAGACTCTATAAAGACAAAAAAAACAACACTGATGAACAGAATAAATTGGTGAATATAACAGAATCAGGGGCATAGAAAGGGAGTGGACTGACAATTCTCAGGGGTAAGAGGGTGAGGGGGGTGAGGGAAGATATTGGACAAAAATCTTACACCTATGGATGAGGACAGTGGGGGGTGGTAAGGGCATGGGGTGGGGTGGGAACCGCATGGAGGGGCGCTATGGGGGGAAAAAAGAGGAACAACTGTAATAATCTGAATAATAAAGATTTATTAAAAAAAATAATTACTTTAAATGTAAATGTACTAAATGTTCCCATCAAAAGCCATAGGGCAGCTGTATGGACACACACACACAAGAAAAGACCAGTACATATGCTGCCTACAAGAGACCTACTTCAGATCAAAAGACACAAAGTGAGCCCAGCTGGTGTGGCTTGGTGGTTGAGTGAGGACTCATGAACCAAGATGTTGCTTGTTTGATTCTGTCAGGGCACATGCCCTAGTTGTGGGCCGGATCCCCAGTAGAGGCCTGCAGGAAACAACTGATTATTTCTCTATCAGTGTTTCTATCTCTCCCTCTCCCTTCTTCAGTCTCTCAAAATCAATAAAAACATACTTTTTTAAAAAAGGCACAAATGGAAAGTAAAGGGATGGAAAAGTTTTTAATGCAAATGGAAACAAAAAAAAGCTGGAGTAACAATACTTTTATCAGACAACCTAGACTTTAAACAAGGGCTGTAACTAGAGACAAAAAGAGCATTTCATAATGATAAAGAAGTCAATCCATTAAGAGGGTATAACTCTCATAAACATCTGTGCACTCAACACAGGCTCATCTAAATACATAAAGCAAATATTGACGGATATAAAGGGAAAGACAGATAGTAATACAGAAATGGTATGGGAGTTTAACACCTCATCAACATTAATGGGTATACCTTCCTGACAGAAAATCAACAAAGAAACAGTGATCTTAAATGAAACAAAGAAGCAGCAACCTTAAATGAAACAGATCGATTTAACTGATATTTTCAGAGCATTTTAACCCAAAGCAGAATTTACATTCTTTTCAAGTGCACAGGGAGCATAGTCCAGGATAGATTACATGTTAGGCCACAAAACAAGTCTCAATAAATTTAAGAAGATTGAAATCATATCAAGATCTTCTCTGATCACAATGGTATGAAACTATAAATTAATTACAGGGAAAAAAGTAAAAAACCACATAAAAACATGGAGGCTAAATCACATGTTATTAAACAATGAATGGGTTAACAATTAGATCAAGGGAGAAATCAAAAGACACCTTGAAACAAATGAAAATGAAGACACAGATGACCCAAAAAGTCTATGTGGCACAACCAAAGGAGTTCTATGAGGAAAATTCAGGTCTATGTCATGAAACAAGAAAAATTTAATATAAACATGGATGCAAGGTTGGTTCAAAATCTGCAAATGAATTAATGTGATACATCACATAAATAAAATGAAGGATAGATGTCATATAATCATTTCAATAGATGCAGAAAAAGCATTCGACAAAATCCAACTTCCAAAGTGAGATAGAGCGAACATACCTCAACATAATAAAGACCATCTATAATAATAAAAGCATAATATGCTAATTAGACCGGATATCCTTCCGGAAGAAGCCGGGGCTGCGAGTGAAGCCTGGGTCCTGGGTGCCAGAGGGAAGCTAGGCCTACTCTTGCACAAATTTTGTGCATTGGACCTCTAGTATATAATAAACCCCTAGCTAACATCATACTCAACAGTGAAAATCTGAAAGCTTTTTTTTTCTTTTTTCTGAAAGCTTTTTAACATCAGGAAAAAGACAGGGATGTCCACTTAGTTTTATTCAACACTAGTGGCCCAGTGCACGAAATTCGTGCAGGAGGGGGTGTCCCTCAGCCTGGCCTGCACCCTTTCCAATCTGGGACCCCTCGGGGGATGTCCGACTGCCGGTTTAGGTCCAATCCCAGACGGACATCCCTCTCACAATCCGGGACTGCTGGCTCCTAACTGCTCAACTGCCTGCCTTCCTGATTGCCCCTAACCATTCTGCCTGCCGGCCTACTTGCCTCCAACTGCCCCCCCCCCCCCCCCCGCCACCCGCCAGCCTGATCACCCCCAACTGCCCTCCCCTACTGAAAGGGAGAAGGTATTCACCAATAACACATCTGATAAGGGGTTAATATCCAAGATACATATAGAACTCATACAACTAAACATCAAAAACACCAAACCAATTAAAAAATGAGCAGAGGATAGACCTAAATAGACCTTTCCCCAAAGAGGACATACAGATGGCCAACAGACATATGAAAAGATGCTCACATTTTTAAAATCTAAATGAAATATCACCTCACACCTTGATGGCTATCATCAAGACACAAGCAAGTGCTGGCTAGGATGTGGAGAAATAGGAACCCTGGTGTACTGTTGGCAGGACTGTAAATTGGTACAGCCACTATGTAAAACAGTAGGGAGGTTCCTCAAAACATTAAAAATATAACTATCATATGACCCAGCAATTAATTCCACTACTGGGTATTTATCCAAAGAAATCCAAAACACTAATTCAAAAAGATTTATGCACCAGTATGTTCATTGCAGCATTATTTACAAATGCCAAGTATGGAAGCAACCTAAGTGTCCACTGGCGGGCAAATGGATAAAGACGTGGTACATAGTGTAAATATAATGGAAATTACTCAGCATAAAAAAATAATAAAATCTTTCTATTTGTGACAACATAGATGAACCTAGAGGATATTATGCTAAGTGAAATAAGTCAGAGACAAATACCGTATCATTTCACTAGCAAACAATATAAACAAACTTACACAAGAGAGTAACTGATGGTTACCAGAGGGGAGGGGAGTTGAGGATATGGGTGAAAAAGGTAAAGGGATTAAATTGACAGTTATAAAAACAGTCACAGCATAGGAAATATCTATGGCTTCAGGTGGGTACTAGACTTATCCGGGTGATCACTTTGTAAGCTAATCAATATGTTATACACCTGAAACTAATATAATATTTAATTTCAACTGTAATTGGAAAGTGGAGGCAGGAAGTGTGAGCTAGAAGGAGTCCAGATATCACCCAGTCCCACCCTGTTATATTCAGGCAAAGGAGAGAGAACTGTCTGCCCTTCTGGGAAGACAAACCTCTCCTGGACCTCTGTCCCACTCACTGCAAGACACAGGAACCTTTCTTTACCTGCTGGCACTCAGGATGAAGTCCCTGAAGAATCCCTGACAGCCTGGGAAGGAGGGGGGTGGGCAGGGCCCACAACTGCTCTGAGGGGCTGCAAGCCGTTCCTGTAGGCGCCGCAACCGTCCCAACTTGTCAGCTCCAAGCATATTTAACACATCTGGAGCCTCACCCAAGATAGTGCCCCCAGCACCACCAGGACTCTGACACATCTGGGGCAGTGGGGAGGAGAGAAATAATAATAATTAAAAAAACACAATAATTTTTTAAAAAGGATTGAACAAAATAAAGAAGTAATAAACATTTATGGAATGCCAACCTTCTACCAGGTGCCACAGATACATTTTTTGAGACAGGGAGTATGTTCTTGTTTTACAGGTGAAGAAACTGCAAGATGAAACATCTGCCTAGGGCCAATAGAGCTGGGATCTGAAACCAGGCCCATCTGAGGCTAAAGCCTATACTCTTTCTACCAAAACAGAATTCAAGGGCTAGGAAGTAGTGAGAGGTTGGAGGCAGACAGGAAGGTACGGATGTGAGAGGAGGCCCAGGAGTGGGAGTGCAGGGCATATGAGAGACTGCCTTGGCTCCTCTCTGACTGCCTGAGTTTCAACCACCACCCAAGAAGCAGAACTCCTGCTCAAACCCCAGTCCAGGACTTGACTGGCTGCCCCCACAATCGCAGCCATTACTTGTGACTGTCTTATCAGGCCTACTGTTCACTGTAGATTAATCTCCTGCTGGAGGTATTACCTGGAGAAGTTGTTTTTGGAAAAGCCGAACAAAATGACTGTGGCTGCAAGCTGCAGAGAGTTGACCCATCATGGCTCTGAGGAATAAGAGATGGGAATGGAGTGTGAGGGAAGGAGAAAAGAGGTAGACAAGCCAATTCTTGGGCCTTTCAGCCCTTTACCAGGCCCTATGAGCAGACCTCTGCCACAGCGGGCCAGCACAAGAAGGTAGGAAAAGGTAAGGGACACTCAGTGAGGTCCCCTCGAGGCTAGATACACTTAGCCAAGCAAGAAATAGTATCACCCCCCTAATCTTCAATTTTCACTGAGAGCCAGTTAGCTCAAGACCCATGTGGAAGGTAGATCACTTGACAGAGAATATTCTTTCTGCATCCTAGTTACCTAGGTATGCCAAGTGATTAGAATTGCCAAACTAGACAATAGAGAAAATGGAGGTTGGAAAGGGTCTAACCCAGTGGTTCTCAACCTTCTGGCCCTTTAAATACAGTTCCTCATGTTGTGACCCAACCATAAAATTATTTTCGTTGCTACTTCATAACTGTAATGTTGCTACTGTTATGAATCGTAATATAAATATCTGATATGCAGGATGGTCTTAGGCGACCTGTGAAAGGGTCGTTCAACTGCCAAAAGGGTCGCGACCCACAGGTTGAGAACCGCTGGAACCAGTAACTTTGGTGAAAACTCAAGCAACTTGGAGTAAGAGCTTTGCCCTTTCCAAGCATTCACCACCACAGAACAAGTATGAGTCATTTCTGAGTGGAAGGAGCTGGAGAGACAAATCTCTCCGAGAAGAGGCAGAATTGGCAGTGCCTAGAGAGATTAAGGAGGACGAAGGATAACAGCTTCCGGCTGGAAGCAGTGGAGAAAAGCCTTCCTGCAACCAGCTACCCAAGCACCACTGAGCTGCTCGCTGCTGGAAGCAGCAAGACAAGGTGACCAGTGTTTGAGCACCTACCTGATCCTGCTGCCCAAGCCCTTCTCAAAATCCCAGCCAGGCTCCTCATGGCGATCTTCCCACTCTCGAAGCACCTCATAAAACACATCCCTGACACACAAGAATGCCTGATGAACTGGGGCACCGCTGATCTCATTCCCCGCTGATCTAACTCAATCCCAGAAGCACCTTCCCTAACTCAGAAGAACTGATGACAGGATTACCCACAGCCCCATTCCTCGTGTTCTCTGAAGTTCTCCACAGGATGACAATGTAGTAACCCAGTAGCAGCCCACCACATGCCTGACATATCTCAGGGTACTGAAAGTTGATCAGCTTTCTATGAAAATGACTTAAGTTGCCTATCCCAAAGTAAAAATGGCCTCTTTCCCTCCCCCCAAATTCCTTTTTCTTATCACCTCTGTTTTTTAAAAGTATGAAAGGCTCGGTCACTGGAGAAGTTGGCACGATTGTCAGTTTCTGGCTGAAAGGAGACCGCTTGAACAGAGGGTGGCATCGCCAGCGAGACCTAAAATATGGCAATGACATTAGGAACAGAAGCCCGAAGAGTGTACACTCAGAAAACTTCATCCCCTTATTCCTGCCGTTAGATCACAGGACAGCAGAGTGGTATGAACTGGGCCACCTGAATTATGAGGCTGGGAAGGGTCGGCTCTGGGCCAGTCGACGTCTAGGGTGGGGTCAGTACCTTGGCAACACTGCCCTCATAGGCAGCTCGAAGGCGGCCTTGCAGAGCTGGTGAGAAGCATAGCAGCCGCTCATTCTCAGCCAACAGCTTCAAGGTCCCTTTGTCCAGGTAGGAAAGAACTCTACAGGGTCAAGAGCATATATGAATGTAATGGGACACACACTGCAAATAGGAAGCTGGCACCAGCATACTACAGAGTATAGAGCATGGAGCAGGTATGTAAGGCAAAGGCACGGGCCAAGGATTAAGGATGATGAGAGTAAAAGGGGAGGAAATGAGACCTTATGGAACAGGGAGCAAGAGAGCAGGACAGGAACATGAGACAGTAACCGGGACAAAGGTCAGTCACTAAGATCACAGCAGGCAGTTTGACTCTTTCACAGGCCAAATTCATAGCCTTGACACAAAATTAAAGGGTTACACGTAGGAAAAGGTCCAGGGTCACTGCACACTTGTGTTAAGCACAAGCCCATACCCCAATTGGCCAGAGAACCAAGTGGACAATGGGGACAAGGCTCGGATGCCTCAGCTGGGGAAACTCACTGAAACTGATGTTCCAAAACCTGCACTGCAAAGAAGACACAATCGTGCACACTCTGGAATAGTGGGCTTTCCAGGGAATCTAGAATGATAGCATCAAGCTCAGTTAAAAATTATTCCATTTCTAGACCCATTTCTCAAAAAAAGGCTTGCTCACTGACCTAGGACTCCTGGACTGGGTTCAAGGTCACTGTCCTTAGCAGCCACCATCCTCCGGGCAGTAAGGAGCTGAAGGACGAAGAAAAGCTCCAAGAAGAGATTTGGCACCAGGTTTTCTGGATATAAAAAGAAACCCCAATGCATTGAGCACCATTAAGAATCAAGGCTGGGGGGAGGGAGAGGGGACAAAAAATGTCTCGTAACTGCTGTTTTCAAAAGAAATTTTACTCAGAACTTGGAAAATTTTGCATTATAATGCTTCTATTATATACAGACAATCTCAGACTGTAAAATAATCTGTAATGATCATATTTTAAATATATTTTTAAACATTAAGATAAAAGAATCAAGGCTCAATTCTACATGCCTTATCAATTCTCTTACCCTATAGTTCTGTAAGTATCTCCGCCCCAGCACCCTGTGCTCTCACTCACCTGCAATGCATGCGGAGTAGACAAGGGCCACCAGCTCCAGGCGCTGGCGGGAAGACACTTTGGCAGGGTCAGCAGGTTCAGCTGTGAGGCTTCCTGTCCGGGTGGGCAGGGTAGACCCCGGTTCTGGGGTGGGACAGGCGGGAGCAGGCGACTGCTGCAGCTGCTTAGAGCTGTGGACACAGAGGTCCCATGCGCACTCAGCCTGGCTGCCCCTTCACAGCCCGGCTCAGGTTCCCCGAGAGAGGACATCGCAGGCCAGGAAACAGACCCAAGGCCCCCGGGGGCCACCAGCACCAGGGAAAAGCCTGGCAGACCCCCCACAGGAAGGACACGAACATCCCGGGGCCGCGAGGCCGTACCGCTCCTTCCTGAGCATCTCCCGCTCCTCCTGCAGACTTCGGCACCCCGCGGCCGGGCCCTGGCCCCAAGGGCTCGAGTCCAGGACGGAGGGCTGGGCACCGGGGACACAGCTGATGGGGGGCGAAGTGAAGCAGGTCTTGGGCTTGGAGAGTGACCGCTCCTCGCTCACCGGGGTGGGGTTGATCCTGCGTGAAGGCCTCGTCCTGCCGAGAGCAGCCACAGGGTGTCCTCCAGGTCCCACCCCCAGCATCCCGACCACAGCGGGGGCCGGCACGCCCCTCCTCACTGTGGGTACCCCGCACCCCACCTTCCAGCCCTGCCTCGCCCTGCAACCCCGCGGCCCGTCTCCCCCGGCACCGCCCTCCGCGGGGCGGCGCTCACCCTGCACCGCCGGGGGGCACCGAGCCCACCGGAGGGAACTCCTCCAGGTTGCTGAGATTGGGCGGGTCGCAGCGCGCGCGGCTGGGGCTGCCCGGGCTGCCGGCAGCCCGAGGCCTGCGGCTCCCCGCCCAGAGCAGGCTCTCCGCGCCGACCCCCTCCTCCAGGCTCCCGGGGCCTCGGCCCCCGCGCTCGCGGGCCGGCCCCGCGCCCCGCCTCCTGCCCCCGCGGCGGGCTGAGGGGGCTTCGGCGGCGGCGCTCAAAGGCTCGGTCGGAGGGAAGAGCTGGCTGCGCGCCCCGCGCCCGCCCCGCGGCGGGCCCCCTGGCCTCCCGGGCAGGGCGGCCGAGGAGCCCGGGGCCTTGGCGGGGGTTGGGGGCCCCTGCGGGACCACACGGCTGCTCTGCTCCCTCAGGAAGTTCAGCAGGAACGGCACGAATTCCTTCCGCAGAGGCTGCAGGGAGCGCAGCGCGGCCGCCTCCCCGGCGTCCTCCTGAGGGAAAAGCGGCGGGAGGGTCAGCGGGGAGCCCAGGGCCGGAGCGGGGCGGCCCCCGTGGGAGCGCACTCGGCCCGGCTGACAGCAGTCACCCCAGGGGAAGGGGACCTCCGGGGCGGGACCTCCCGAGGAAGGCAGGCTCGGGTCAGGCTCGGGGGCGTGTCGGCGCTGTTACCTCCGAACTCTGGGCGCTGCGCGCGATCCACCGCACGGCGGCTGCGACCGACACCTCCTCTCGCAGCAGCGACTCCAAAACGGCCGCCATCCCGGTCCGGGCGCTCCGAGGCGATTGCGCAGGCGCAGGCACAGGCGCGCCGCAGGCGGCCGGGGAGGGGCGGGGCCGGCGCTGAAGGGCTACCGTTGGACCTCGGGGAAGAGGGGCGGGGCTAAGAGGTGGGCGGGGCCGAGCCCCGCAGCGGACTGGCGGGCGGGGCGGGGCGGGGCGGGGCGGCGCAGGGGGCGGGGCCGGGCTGGCTGGACTTCCCAGGCGGGGGCCGGCTCTGGCCTCCTGTCCGCGGGCCGACTGCAGGCCCGTGGTGTGGGGGTGCAGCCACCCCCGGTGCGTGACCCCCCGCCAGAGGGGGCGACCTGCTGGACTCGGGGGCGCGGCGGGAGAGACAGAGGGGCCGGAGAGTGGCCGGACGGTGAAGGCGAACAGTTCTCTGGAGAGAGACCCTGCCTGTATCTTTCTCGACAAGCATTCTTTTCTTTCAAGAGTTAAGTTTTCCAGACTCGCCCAACATCACCTTAAAAAAGCTACTACAGCCCTGACCGGTTTGGCCCAGTGGATAGAGCGTCGGCCTGCGGACAGAAAGGCCCCAGGTTCGATTCCGGTCCTGGGCATATGCCTTGGTTGCGGGCACATCCCCAGTGGGAGGTGTGCAGGAGGCAGCTGATCGATGTTTCTAACTCTCTATCCCTCTCTCTTCCTCTCTGTAAAAAAATCAATAATGTATGTACATTTTTAAAAAGTTACTATAAAGTTATCCTCGCCTCGTTTGACCTTTTTACAAAGGCTGTCTCCAATGCCCCCTGCCCGCGCGGTACCCGCGTGTTTGCGTCACTCACCACCGCTGACGGCCATTGAAACGTGAAGTCAGAACTCTTGCCGGAGCCTTTCTATAGTCCTCAGCCCACAGCCTCGGGTGCCCATCTTTACATCCCTTACACGTTGGAATGATGGTTTACGCCAGGTTAATAGCTCAACTACTTTGCAATTGAGATGTTAATAGGCCCATTCATGATTAGCTTTGGGAACTTGAGTTATTAATTTCTCTTATTTTGAAAAACATGAGCCAGCCCTTGGATGTTGCTGCTCCGAGAAATCAAGAAGGGGAAACCAGGAGGGTGGAGCAAGGCGTGTGACTGCCCCCCAAGATTCCTCTAGTTCAAAACATATTCCAGTGGAGGGGAGGGTGGTGCGGAGTAGGAATCACTCCGGTGCTCTAAGGGATGCTTCCTTTGCAGGAGGAAAAAGTACCTTCAGCCAGAGATAGAAGGTGGACTGAAAGGTGCTTTTATCTTCAAAATATATCTTTATTGATTTCAGAGAGGAAGAGAGAGATAGAAACATCAATGATGAGAGCGAATCATTGATTAGCTGCCTCGAACGCCCCCCACTGGGGATGGAGCCCACAACCCAGGCTTGTGCCCTAGACCCGAATGGAACCCGGGACCCTTCAGTCTGCAGGCTGATGCTCTATCCACTGAGCCAAACCAGCTAGAGAAAGGGTCCTTTTAACACTTTAAATTTTATTATGCAGGAATCCCTCTCCTCATGTCCTTGAGCCCTGGTTTTCAGCTGCAGGGATCCTGATAGTTTGTATTCAGTCCAGCACTTCTTTTCTAGGCCTCTGGATGTGGTACTGCATTTACAGCAACCCTTTCTGCTCCCTGATAATCTTGGAACCTCTGGTGCATTCAATAACATTATTAAATTAGAAAAATAATATTTCCCACTTTTGAAATCCAAGCCATCATACAAACAGAACTAGAGTTGCATGCGGAATGAATATTTTATTACTAGATTATAAAAATAAAATACAAAATAATTTTAAAACAGAACTTAAAACACTGTACAAAGCTTTAATATGATACAAATGGGAAAATTAAATAAATAATTACACTTTTATGTACAGATGACCCATACAAAAGCACTCCACGTTTCTGTCAATACTCTATTGTCCTTGTTGCCTGAGCTAAAATGCATACAGAGGGCTGCTTGGAGGGGAAAGAGACACAATACCATTGGAAGCATTTCCAAAAGAATTTCTCATCACTGATTTCATGAAGAGGAGAAGGGAGAAAACTGGAATTATTAAAGTCCTCCATGCTAACGTATTGGTGTTGCTTGACAAGAGAGAATTCTTTTGGTTTGTGATTCAATCTGATTTAACAGCTGCCAATAGTTTATACTTTCAAGATTTGTATCTAATGAAAAACTAGATATTTCCCCCTCCCCCCTTTTTCCCCTAAAAGCTGTCAATGTCTAAGTAAACGGCCTAATTAAATGGGCATTGGCTACTTTAGGAAAGGAGTCAGGAAGGGGATCAGGGGCTGTGTATGAGGGAGAGGGGAGGAGGCTCAAGCCTGGGTCATCAGATCTGTTCTCTTTATTTGCTTAACTCAATCCAACTTCAGAGCCCCGAGTGGCACACTGTTGTACTTCCTTTATCTTCCTATCTGTATTTCTGAATGCTTTTTATCTTAGTGAACTGATTTATCTATCTTAATGGTTTAAAAATAAAATATTTTGAAAAAGTCCCAAGGGCATTTCCCTGCCTGGGTTGCTCTCCTAAAATAAATCACATTCGAGCTCTGGTAGCCTTGTTTACCCTTGTGGGTGAGTGAAGAACAACCCAGACAGACTCCAAGTATGTTGAAGTGCTGCACATGGAATTTTAAGGACTTAAACCAGTGGTCGCCAACCCGTGGTCCGTGAGGTCCGAATGGCTGGCGACTGCTGATTTATACCGTATATTATAAGGGGGAAAGCATCTATGACAAGGGTAGTTTATACAAAAACTTGGTTTATTCAATGTTTTTAACTGGATGAGTGAACACTTCAGTACACAATATAAAATATTAAACTAATGAAAAGAAATAAAATTCCTATCCATTGTTAGCATGTAAAGTTATGTCATCAGCAAATTCTACAGTCACATGGGCCAAAGATCTGCCTCAGTGAATCCTATTCTCTAGGTCAAGGAACCCAGAAGCCCTGGGTATCTGAGAGACATGTCAGTATCACCAGTGATATACACTATGCCCAAAACTGTCACTTCCAATTAAAGAGGCAGACCTGGTTAAAGTTTCACATGGCAACGAAGGAAAAAGGCTTCACTTTTTTTACGTGTCTCTTTAAGACCAAGAATCAAGCAAAGTCTAAGGAAATATTCAAATCATTACCAAATATATGGTACTTGGCTATTCAGTTCTTGAGACTGTGTATAACCTCAAGGTGATCTTGATCTTGTCACATACTTTTAATTTTCTGATCCAAATTCGCTTAAGGGGAATAATAAAAAAAAAAGTCAGAGCCAATAATCACAACTGAATTAAAAAATGTATTAATGGGCCAAGACTTTAATGACACTTCACATCCAGCCAGGGATTTTTAGGGATTGAGGTGTGCAGCATCCAAATTCCCCTTTACAGGAACAGGGAGCCTTACCCCATGTCCTGGAGTTATAAGAACTAAAGGAATTCCCCATGTACCTCCTGCAGTTCTCTCCAACAAGGTTGGCAACAGATTCCTCAGGCTCTCAAGACTATCTGGGTTAAATTTCTCATAATTCTAGAGGGACAGCTAAGCTACTAATATCTAATGATCTGATGTTTCCACACTACTCCCACATCATTAAAAAAAATTTTTTTATAAGAGTTTATTTAAGCCAAAACTGAGGACAACTGCTGGGGAGCAAGATCTCAAATGCTCTACTCCCACATCCTTGAGGTCCACACCAGAGTTCTGTTGGATGAGACAAGGAAGTAGGATGTCCTACCACCACCTGGGGCTTCCCCATGGGCTAGAACCATCTTATTACCTTCTCTAAGTTACAGTCCAAGTACGCACCTATGGTTTCTGAACTTGGGTGAATATTGATTTATGAGGACTACCATAGTGGTTCCATTTCCTTACTCCTGTAATACATTTGTATTAAAACATAGATAAGTAACTGCAAATAAACTGTCTACAGAACCAAATTCAAGAAAGTTAAACAATGGCATTGTCAACCATTTATCGCCACAGTAATACAGGTGCTGAAAATCTCTCTCTTTTTAGGCAAAGCCCCCAACACATCTGTGGTAAATACACATAAGCAGAAATGGGCAGATGTTAAGAGAATGAATGTAAACAACTTAATTTCAAAATACAGGAGCATGACAGGAGAACTGTTTCCCTAATGTATGCCATGTTTGACTGATATAAAGGAATGAAAAACATTTTTATATGTCAAAACTCTGATCTTCAAGACTAAATCTAGACTTATCTACAAGTAAATCTATTTTCAAATAGCCAGAGTACGATGTATTTCCCCCCTAAATTCTGAATTCTGGATCTTGTTTCTCCTATCACCAGTTCCTTATGTTAGATTAAGAATGTAGTTCCTAGAACAAAGAATCCTCTGCCTTTGGGGAAAAGGCATCTGTTTTTTATTCAAAGGTACAGAAAAACTAATTGTTATTTTTAACTATCTGTGTCTGGGAAACATGCCCTAATGTACACCTTTTCCTTGTTGATTAAAAACAACCAAAGAAACCTTTGCATAAAAATCTGTGGCTTAGAAGGAATCTCATGATTACTAAAGAACCTCAAGTTCCCACAGTGTTAGGAGGAGCTAAACAGAAAGATACTGCATAACTAGTTCACTGTATTAGTAAGCAGCTGAAATTTGTTTAGTATTTTAAAGCAAATAATATAAAGTGGATAATAATGGGTCTCAATTATCATTTTGTTACTTATTTAGGACTTGATTAACTTGGCAACTTTTACAAAAAACATTTACTTCACAACATGCAACCTAAAAAAAAAACAGTAAATGTAGCTATGCCACTGTCAGCAAGGCCAGCTTGCTTACCAAGTTGAGAATGATGGTGCCTGCCTAAGACTTAAACATTCAAAGATATTTATAACCTGTGCTTTAAAGTTAAATTTGGTATGACCCAATTTTCCTTTTTTGTTCACTATATGTTAAAGTTAAATGCCTTTAAGCTGTGCAAAAGATTACTATGTGAATGTTCTGGTTATTTTGTGACAGTCAAAAGGACGTGCAAAGTTCGGCCCTGCCCCAGTTTTCCTTACAGTTGGAGCCCTCACTTTGTAATGTGACTGCCTTTCCTTTTTGTACAGAAGATGAATTGTATTCTGCATTTTGTCTACTTGTAAGTGAATGTAACATACTGTCAAATTTCCTTGTTTTGAATATAGAATTGTAACACTACAAGGTGTACATTTTCAGAGCCTTGTGTATATTTCCAATGAACTTTTTTGCAAGCACACTTGTAACCATATGTGTATAATTAACAAACCGGTGTATGCTTATGCCTGGGCAACTATTTTTTGTAACTCTTGTGTAGACTGTCTTTAAACAATGTGTGATCTTTTTTTGGAATCTGAGTTTGTGCTTTAACTTTTTTCTCCCTTATAGTGCCCCAGGGCAACAACAACAACAAAAAAGATTACTATGTGGAATTTTAAAATCGTTACCCATGTACACCCTGGAGATCTGGCAGCATAACTCAGAAAGAATGCTACCTGAAAGGACCAAAATGTTGCTAATTCCATCTTCCATTTCACCCAAGTAGTTCCAGAGACTAGACAGGGAAGGTAAGAGCAAGGTAACCAGCCACTTTGCTGTGATAGGAGAAATGACGAGACACTTGATTTTCAAAAGATAATTTACTTCTGCTCCGTAATACTTTTAGTGTAGTTTGGCTTGACTTTAACTGACGGCCATCTCCCTCATCTTAGGTAGAATAACCAAACTGGTTTAAAATTACTTGGATGATCTATGTTTGTCACTGAATTTTGAAATATGCCATCACTAAAAAAAAGAAAGAAAAAAGAAAGAACTGAAAACAACAATACAACTCATTCTCTGTATCAGACTTTAAAATAAAACAAAAACAAAAATCCTTGTGCCAAAAGGGCTTTACTCAGGGCTGTGAACTTCTCTTTTTAGCCCGAGACATGTATTATCTAAAAGCACAAATTGCACTTAAAAACCGTAAAATCTCTATGCAGGCTGGGACAAAAGTAGGTTTACACTTGTGACTATGCAAAACAGTTAATTCTTGTATTATTATTTATTAGTTACTGTATTGTTTTCCACACAAAGAACTAAAACCCTACTTTTGCCCCACCCTGTATAAGATAGTAGTACTTTCAAGTGGACCTACTTATACATAATATTAGTTTGTTTTCTTTTGAAAGTATCAAGCAGAAAAATCTCTGGTTAACACTTTTCTCTACATGCAAAATAAAATAGTCTTACACAGCAAGACTATTTCTGGACCTTGAGTTTATGGGTACCATTTAGAAAAAGGAGCCAAACACAGTGGAAAAGTTGTGAGAAAAATGGAAAGAACTAAAAAAGAGGAAAAACATTAAGTTGCCATCTTTGCCAGTTTTGACTGCTAGCAGAGAGATGTCAATCAGATATAAAATCACACACACACACACACACACCGCAGCCTCTCAGCTTTTCTGATGGTTACTACAAGCACATTTCTGATTAAAGGGGTCAAGATGTAAAGCTGGCTACTTTTCGCACAATTTTGCAAGTAGAGCAGAAAAAAGAGAATTTCTTAATTGTAGATTACTCCTCCACCACCCCTCAAAAAGTGAAGTTAAAAGAGGAAAGCAGAATGATAATTTTAAGGGATTTTTTAAAAAAATCAATTCGTCAGACCCATGATTATCATCCCAGTTGATCCACTCTAACCGTAAGAACAGCATTATGTAATTAACAAGACAAATCTTTGAACCAGTATTATAAGCATGTCCCAGTAATTTTCCCCCTATTAAAATATTTTTAAAAATGAAAATCAAATAACCTATCTTGGCCTGTTCAAGACTGCCAACCCTTGCATTATACGCAAGGAAGGCAAGAAGAATCTTAAGTGTCACGTGCCAAGAATGTATTTTCAGAAAATGAAGACAGGCAAGGCCCAAGTGTACGCGAGGCACACAGTAAAACGGTATTTCTCCATCCGTGATCTTGAAATTACAAATGGAGAATGAGAAAGAATGAGTTTATATAAGCATATGTTTCTCTATATTTTTATAAATATTTATATAATTTACCATGAAGACATGCAAGTAGTGTTATAGCAACTATTATACAATATAATACAGAAAGATGGGTCTTCCAATGTTACAGTTGCTTTAGGTAAACAGCAAATATGTCTTATCTAGTGCATTCCTCTATAGTGCTCGAAACCAGAGAGAAATTAAGATTCCACACTATGCTACAATTCTTATGGGAGACAAAATATGCCTCAATAGTGTTTTGAGGTTTTTTTTTTTTTGGTATGTTTTTGTTTGTTTGTCTTTTTTTAGAAAGCTCAACACAGATAAAGAGAACAAGATAAGTTCAGTGCAGCTTCAGGGCAACTTTGATGCAGCATTAGAATATGTTCACTTGGTGAGAAAATATATTTCTTTTCCCCCCCAAATTCAACCACATTAGGTTTGGCAGCAAACACAAGGTTGAAAAGAAAGCACAGATGTTTGCTAGAAGGCAAATTTCAACAGCAAGCAGACCAATTTACCTGACCTTAATAAGGTCTTTACAACACAAAAAACATCAAAATATAAAAAAGCCCATTTTCAAAGTCTACTATGATTTAATTTTGCCTGATTCCTGTTGGCAGAAGAGTGAGATTAGAACAAATATGATCCTCTTTATAGCTTTGTAAATTGAGATTACATGGAAATCAGGTCAAGAAACTCAAATGTTCAAACTAAAGCACAGGAGAAGCTGGTAAAAAAAACCCTTTAAAATAAAAGATAAATACAGAACCTAAATTTATTTCCCCAGATACTCATTCCTAACTGGCTACATGTATAAAATACAAAGTTTGAGGATGATAAGTCTCAACAACATACCTAATTTCTTTCTACTTTTCTTTTTAAACCTCTAAAAGCATAAAGTCACATTTCACAGCACTGTACTTCCTTGGTATCTTGGAGGTTGGCATTAGAAATAGTTGGTACAGAGAAGAATTAAGGAATCAAGGTCTACTCTGGTCAGTTTTCCTTCCACAAGGAAGAAACTAACAGGGAAAGAGAGTTCTTCTCCCTTACAGGGCATTCACCCCCACTCTGCCCCTCTCTGCCTAAAGCACTAAAGCCTGCAAACTAGTTCTATTTAGATTTTCCCTTCTATTACCTAAGTGTCATCAATTATTTCTCACAATAAAAATATATTGAGACTATAGTGCTCCAAAGAAAAATATTAGCATATGCTGCTAAAAGCATATTAGAATGTATTGTTAAAATAAAAGACTGGATCAGGTGAGAAACACTAACTTTAAAAAATATGAAATCCAAGGAGGGCACGAGGAATGAGGCAAAGTAAAGGTGTGAACTCTCCATATAGATAAATACACAAGCTACATATATGTGTATCAGCAATGGCTCCCCAGCAACAGACTTCTTACATACTTTAATACTGGAGCAATTCTGAACTCCAAAGTTGAGAAAGTTCTGAATGAAAATATTAAAACAGGAGGTTTCAATTTTGCTATATAATGTTTGAGTAGAGCCTTAAAGAATAAGCAGGCCAAAGCCTTTAAAATTCCATTCCATCTCCTACTTTTGACTCTTTTGTTTTAGAAGCAGCTAAAAAAAAAAAAAAAAAAGTTCATTTAATCAGTTTCTCCCTCTTGGATTTGCTACACTGCCCCTTCCTGTGCAAAGGCATTAATTCCTGATCTGCTTGCTGCCTGCCGTAGGTAATTCCTTATCAAATATTTATGTCTCCTTATAAATAATTTATCATATTACTTTCTTTTGCAAGAGAAAATCAACACAGACTTTTAAAATAGACAGTACAGGGATACACATGCATCAGGTTTAGGAGGAGGATCTCACACCTTTCAGAGATGAGGCCTGGCTCCTATCTGCTGAGTTTACTCGCTGACTTACTCTTCCCTGGGGGCGCTTTAGTGCTGGCCGAGTGGTGGTGGAGGCTGCCAGATCCTTTCAGGCCATTCTTGCTGGGTTTGCAATGCTCCTGTTGGCAGGACCTCCTGGAGGAGGAAGATCCTGAGTGGCTGGGAGGTGACTTGCTTCTCCCCAGATGCGGGGATGAACTCCTCTGGTCATGGTGGGGCCGTCCAGCCCTAGATGGCGAGGAACTAGATGTACGAGGCAACGAAGAGCTTCGAGGAGAGGCACTGGGACTCCTGCGAGGGACAACTGGACTCTTGGGTGGTGTTTTTGGATTGTGAGGGGATCCTGGACTCTTGCACTGAGTAGTGCTCCGGGGTTTCTGAGATCCATTTTGAAGAATTTGGGCCAGGCGAGAGAAAAGGTCTGAGTCGGAATTGCTACTCCCTAGGACTTTGTATCTGCGGAGCCTTAAAAGTACAGAGAAAAATTATTTTAATTCATTTCAAGTGTGCCTATAAAGTCCCAATCATAATTTGTATGATGTGAGTCAAAATTCAGGAAACACAGGTTATAGCTACTCTTTTATATACCAGTTACATGACCCTGGACAAATTATTTAATCTCTCCTAGCTTTTAATGGGAATATTATCAATCTCACCACGTTACTGAACAGCCAAGGGCAATAACCCAAGTAAAGTATTTAGTTGGAAGTCTGCCATTCAGAAACACTTGGATGTTGTTAGTCCTCTTCCTCCTATGGCATGTTTGCTCTTCTGATTTTAGAATTAAATAAAACGTCTCTAGCATAAAATGCCTTGACATTTTGTTTAAGGCTCCTAGGACAGGAATTCTGCATACATATATGCAAATATTAACCCCACAATGCAAGTCTTCAACATGATCTGTGCTCACCAATAGCAGGAACTATAGAAAAAGGTTATTTCAGCTTCATTTAATAGTTTCCAAAATAAAAGAGTACTCACTGGTTTCTCTGGGACTCAGTCTCTGCCCTGATAGAAGCCTGAGATTCAGGAGAGCTGAGTTTGGAAACTGACTGCCCCTCTTTACTGACAAGTCAGAACTCCAATCTAGAAAGTATTCATATGAATAGCAATGTCCTCTTTGCCCTAAATGTTTTTCTGTTTTAGCTTAAAATCCACTCAGTTTAAGAATTTAAACCTCAATCTGCTGACATGCCACTCCTTACAGAAGGAAGTGGGAGAAGAGCTTCAAGGTTGTATTAGTATGTACAGAATGCAGACACATAAATAGCTATCATCATCATCATCATGGGTCAGCAACAAATTACTGATTTTTTTCTATGAATTTTCTTTCCTTCTCTTTCCCACCATCTACTTATTCTGAAAAATGACATGAAACTCATTCAGGTTACGCCTATTCTCAAGGATCTTATAGTAAAAATTTTGAAATGGAATAAAATAATTCCTCTGTGCCAGGACCTAAGTGGGAAAGTTGAGTTCCCAGATGAGTCAACTCTAATATCCGGCACAATGCCACAGGCTTGACTTAGTTACTAAGTGCTACTTTTAGGGGACACTGTAAAATGCTAAATAATGAATGATAATTAAGATCTGTTTGTTGCAATCCAAAGTAGTTCAAGCGACAGATATGGCATCTCTATTAAGCATAGATGCCAAGCAGAAGAAAAAGGGGATATGTAAATATTGTTCATAGAATCACCTTTTTAAAATCTCATAAAATGACTGCTGTTTAGTCATCACCATTCTTCCTATGGAAGTCTTGTCCCACTGGCACTTCAAATCTAATGTTTAGTTACCCTGAACCTGAAACCTTAGGGCAAATCAAAACTAAACCTTCTTTAGGTAAGGGTAACAAGTTCTGCTGTGTAACGATACATGTAGAATCTTACTTCAATATGCTTTAGATATCCTTATAACAGGAAGAGGCCTATTATTATATTATCTCAGACAGGCTAGTTTTCATGCAAATGTACTACCATTTTGATTTTCACTTTATTTTGGTTAAAAGACTATCCTTTTCTTCTTTCTTCTCCAAAAGTTTAGACCATTATTCTACTCTGTGAAAGTGAGTAATGGCTCATTACCTCATTTCCTCCTCTTCTTCAAAATATAATCTATTGACTCTATGGTCAACTATACATGAGAAATTCAATAAACAAGTATACCATACAGTAAATATTAAAGCAATAACTTTATTATGTATTGCCGTATCTAGCATCAGACCTAGGGAAACCGCCTGTAGGATTTTTGTTTGTTTAATTCATTATAATCAGATAAACAGTAGTGCTACCAGGAGTTAGTCATCAAATGATGAACACACTATTCTTCACTAGAATTTGACATTATAATGACATCTGTTATAACAGGATGCTGACTAACCAAAGCTACAAAAATACTGAGTATCTAGTTAAAACAGACTGCAAGAGAAGTAACCTTTGTTACATGCTAATCAGCACTGCAAGAAGCTTTAGACATACACTCCCTTATTTCATCCTCCCCAAACCTTGAGGCAAATGTTCAATCCATTTTATAGATAGGAAAATTGAGGTTTACACTGCAAGAAAGTGGGAGAGCCAAGAATTAACCTGGATCAATCTGACCCCTTCAACTACACTGTGCTATGGCTTGGGAAAGGCAAGGAAGAAAGTAGACAATCAGAAGCAGGCAACAAAGAAATGAAACCTCTGACATGTTATATGTTAGAGTCAAGTAGACACAGAAACAGTGCTATACACTTAACATGGGGAGAGCATACAGCATTACCTGGCTTCTACTCCAGGCCTTGTGGGTGGCTTTCCTGGTGGTGGCCGAGGCAAGAACTGTGATGAAACTGAGCTATTGACTTGATCTGTGTTGATCCATGACACTGGCCTTGGAATTTTGCTCTTTCTGGACTGGGAGATGATAGGTGACAAAAAGCTATCTTCAGCTGACCTGCTCAGGGGGGCGTCTGTCGCCAGTCTTGAAAAGGGAGTGAAGACTTCCTCCTCAGAAAAGGGAGCAGGAACAGTAGCTAGTCTCTCCTCCAGCAATTTATCAGAGGCACTTGAGAGGTCCCCAAGAAAAGACTTGAGTTGCCTTTTTTCCACCAGAAGTTTGAGTAGGTCTGGCTGATAAGCTTTCTTTTGGAGGAGCTTTTCTTTTGCAGAGAGTGGAGAGGATGATTCAAAAGCTGAGTCTATCTCTTGTGCTAAAACAGGGATTCGGCTGTGTCTAGTTACGAAGGATGACCTAACCATATCCTTCCGGGATGAGGGACAATGTTCACTCTCTGAAACACTATTAAATAGCTCTCTATTTCTAGCGGCAATTTTCTCTTTCTTACCCTCTTGGTGCAAAAAAGTAGAGTGGTCTCCTTGAAGACCGGGCAAGTCTTCACTCTTGATGTCATCATCCTTAGATATCTTACTCTTTTGCATTGTTGCCACCTGGCCTATCTGTCCTTCCGCACGTGGGTCAATGCCTCCTGGGGAAATTTCTGAAGTTCCAACTGCCAGAAGCTTCATTCTCTCATGATTTCTGTCTTGGTTTGGCATCACACTAAAAGTCTGTGTCTTTGTCATGTCGAGAGGTTCAGTAGTCGCTGAATGATCCCTTTCTAAGTCTCCGGGGAGAGAGGAGATCTCAATATAATGCTGCCCTTTACTTAACTTTTCATCTTCATTATCTGACCCTAGCAGGCTTTTCTCTTCAGTTTCCCTAGGGAGACTCTCAAATTCTCTCCCAGCCAGTCTGTTATGGTCAGGAAGGTCTTCTGGCCCCAGGTCTTGAGATTTTTCACACTCTCTAGTATCGAGTAACATGTCAGGACCAATATGCTCTATCTGCAGCCCCAAGTCTGTTCTGCTTCCTCCACTAGGAGGCTCTCCCTCTGTCACAACTAAACCAGAGAAGTTCTCCCTTGGAGAATAAAGTTCCACAGTGGGCTCCACAGGCTGAAGGTCCTTCTTCTCTGGCAGCTGACCATAGTGAAAGCTTCCTGAAGTCGACTGTGTAGATGCCACAGACGGTCGAGGAATTGTAACCTGGAGAGAAAGAAGAAAAAAAAAGTTAAAATGCAATAATGTAGAATATAAGGGAAGATGCAGGATTTGAGATTTAACACCTCAAATTCTAATTTATAAGAAGAACACATATGTTGGCTGGGTCTGCCTAATTCAGTGATGGCGAACATATGACACACGTGTTAGAGGTGACACGCGAACTCATTTTTTTGGTTGATTTTTCTTTGTTAAATGGCACTTAAATATATAAAATAAATATCAAAAATATAAATCTTTGTTTTACTATGGCTGCAAATATCAAAAAATTTCTATATGTGACATAGCACTAGAGTTAAGTTAGGGTTTTTCAAAATGCTGACACGCCGAGCTCAAAAGGTTCGCCATCAATGGCCTAATTCATATTTAAAATGAACAATTCTGAATAAAAATGCACGACACCCAAGCTCAGGAACTGTACAGCACAGTCTTCTTCGAGGTTCACCCCTGCATTTCTTTAGCCTGCTTTGTGTTCTGGAAGACTGGCTTCTGCAGACTGTGCTATCCCAGGCTCCTTGCCTTCTGATTTCTGGGTTTGCCCAATGGCCAGCACCAACATAGAATCTGAATTTGTGGAGATAAGGGTCTGGGTATTAATTCTCTCTGCTCCCTCCCCAAGGGACTGCAAGGGACTACATTCAACCACTCTTGGCCATAGCTCCTGTCATATGGCCCCACTCCCATAGATAGGATCTTACCAGGTTCTATTAACAGCCTTTCTTTCTCCTCTTTCAGGACTCAAGACAGGAATGACTCTCTCTATTTAATGTGCCTATGGTCAGTTGATAGCATCAACTTTGCAAAAGTAAACGGAATTTAAGCCTCAAGAAGACAATCAAGATAAATATATTATCCCATTCCCCCCCTCCCCTCCCTCCCCAATGAAGGAAATGGTAAGTTTAATACCTTAGACCAATGGTTCTCAACCTTGGCTGCACATTAGAATAAGCTGGGAATCTTTTTAAAATCCTGATTTCTGGGCCTCATCCTCCGGAAATTCTGTTTCGTTGTTATGGGGTGGGGCCACTACATTAGTAACAAAGAAATAGAATTTCTGGAGGATGAGGCTCAGAAATCAGGATTTTAAAAAGATTCCCAGGTGATTCTAATGTGCAGCCAAGGTTGAGAACCACTGCCTTAGACATATGTACTAGTAAGTAAAAAAGTAATGCAGCTGACATTTCTTTAGAGACCTTGAGTTAAAAAGATTTTTTAAAGCCGAAATCGGTTTGGCTCAGTGGATGGAGCGTCGGCTTGCGGACTGAAGGGTCCCAGGTTCGATTCCGGTCAGGGGCGTGTGCCTGGGTTGCGGGCACATCCCCAGTGGGAGATGTGCAGGAGGCGGCTGATCGATGTTTCTCTCTCATCGATGTTTCTAACTCTCTCTCTCTCTCTCCCTTCCTCTCTGTAGAAAGTCAATAAAATATATTTAAAAAAAAAAAAAAAAAGATTTTTTAAAAATTGTTTTAATTATATTTTTATTGATTTCAGAGAGAAAGGGAGAGAGAGAGAGAGAGAGAATCATCAATGATGAGAGAATCATTGAAGGCTGCCTCCTGCATGCCCCACATTGGGGATCAAGCTAATAACCTGGGCATGTTCCCTGACCAGGAATTGAAACGTGACCTCCTGGTTCATAGGTCGACGTTCAATAACTGACCCATGCCAGCCAGGCAAGAAAAATATTTTTATTTAAAAATATTTGAAAAAGGTCAAACATATTAAATATATAAATACAAGTCTTTCAACAACTTGATAGAGAAAATGTTGCACATAGTGTAACAGCTATAAGAATTATCTTGGTGGGCAGGACAGTATTGATGGGAATGGGCAAGAAATACTATAAGAAATTAAGCCAAGGCATTAGAAAACCTTTTGAAAAGAAGCACACCAGAATGCTATTGGAAAAATACTTGAACAACAGTGAGAACATAGCCTCTAGAGCAGGGGTCCTCAAACTTTTTAAACAGGGGGCCAGTTCACTGTCCCTCAGACCGTTGGAGGGCCCGACTATAGTTTAAAAAAAAACTATGAACAAATTCCTATGCACACTGCACATATCTTATTTTGAAGTAAAAAAACAAAACGGGAACAAATACAATACTTGTATTTGCATGTGGCCCGTGGGCCGTAGTTTGAGGACCCCTGGTCTCGAGAGTGAAAGAAAAGAAGAAACTGAATCTGGGAGGTGGAAAGAGGGAATGAATGCAAAGAGAAAAGGTGAGGTGAAAAACGGGATACAGGGAAGGGACGGGAATGGTAGGACCTGACTCTTGCCCATAGGGCACCTTTGTACAATTTGGAAAAGGATGCTCTTCAAAGAGGAAACAAAGATGCACAGTTTGGCTAGCAAAGTTTGAGCTAAATTTCAGACCCAACTGTTCCCTTGGCTAAGCATGCAGTAAACAACCTATATAACTTTACAAAGCAGTCTTGGGGAAGAAGGAAAGACCAACTAACTGATTAAAAAAAGGAGGTAGCCCGGCCAGGGTGGCTCAGTTAATTATCATCCTGTGCACCAAAGGGTTGCTGGTTAGAGTCCCAGTCAGGGCACGTACCTGGGTAGCAGGTTCGGTCCTAGTCAGGGTGCATTCTGAGGACAACCAATCGAGGTCTCGGTCTCTCTCTCTCTCTCTCTCTCTCTCTCTCTCTCTTTCTCCATTCCTCCCCCCCTCCATTTCCTCAGGTGAAGATTATAAGATAAACAAATAAACAAATAAGAAGTAGGTATTTATTTTCCCATTTTGTAGTGTAGGTAAATCCCTACAGAGCTATTCACAAAATCAAATTCTATTATCTTTTCTCATTGTTTTACACTTGCATGAGGAATTGTGTCCTAATAAAAAACATTTCAGTCGCCCTAACTGGTTTGGCTCAGTGGATAGAGCGTCAGCCTGTGGACTGAAAGGTCCCTGGTTTGATTCCGGTCAAGGGCATGTACCTTGGTTGCGGGCACATCCCCAGTAGGAGGTGTGCAGGAGGCAGCTGATCGATGTTTCTCTCTCATCGATGTTTCTAACTCTCTATCCCTCTCCCTTCCTCTCTGTAAAAAAAAAATCAATAAAATATACTTAAAAAAACAAAAAACAAACAAAAAAAACCATTTCAGTCTGGGGAACAATGCTATTTCTGGTAGTTGGAGGAGAGGGCCACTAGATGATGATGGAATTTAAGAAAACCTGGTATTCTCACCCATGTAAGGACAGATGAACCTGCCTGTGTCTGAGGTTTGTGTACATTTTTTTACTGCCTCCATCTCTGGCTTTCCTGGAACTCCTGCCACTCACACAGCTGTGGGGGCAGCACTACTTACTGAAAACCACAGTGTAACAGGAGTCTCCATATGAATGCCCAAAATGGGAGTAAACAGTAATTTCCTCAAAACATTTCTTTGCAGAAGACTTATCACAATTACCTTCAGCTGCTTGTTAAAATGCAGATTCCCCTCTATCTCAGACCTACTGAAGCAGAAGTTCTGAAAATGAGCCTGGGACTCTGCATTTTAAACAATGGACATCAAAGCTATAAAACTATTGCTTAAGAGAAATATAAAATACTAGAGGCCCGGTGCACAAAAATTTGTGCACTCGGGGGGGAGGGGGGTCCCTCAGCCCGGCCTGTGCCCTCTCACAGTCTGGGACCCGTCGGGAGATAACGCCCTACTGGCTTAGGCCTGCTCCCGGGTGGCAGAGGGCAGGCCCAATCCCTAGGTGCAGCCCCTGGTCGGGCTCAGAGCAGGGCCGATTGGGGAGTAGGGGCACCGCCCCCTGTCACGCACAGAGCAGGGTCGATCAGGGGGTTGGGGAGCTCCCCCCGTCACGCACAGAGCAGGGCTGATCAGGGGGTTGGGGCGCCGCCACTGTCACACTCAGGGCAGGGCCGATGGGGAGGTTATGGCCCTACCCCGTCACACACAGAGCAGGGCCCGTGGGGGGCGGGGGGGTGGGGGATTGGGGCGCCGCACCTTGTCACACACAGAGCAGGGCCGATCAGGGGGGTTTGGTCGCTGCCCCCTGTCACGCTGATCCGGTGCTGGGAGGCATATTACCCTTTTACTATATAGGATAGAAGCCTGGTGCACGGGTGGGGGCCAGCTGGTTTGCCCTGAAGGGTGTCCTGGATCAGGGTGGGGGTCCCCACTGGGGTGCCTGGCCAGTCTGGGTGAGGGGCTGAGGGCCGTTTTCAGGCTGACGGGTGACTGAAGCTCCCAACCTGTCCTTTTTTCCTTTTTTTTTTCATTCTGGGCCAGCTTTAGCTCTGAGGCTCGGCTCCAGCTATGAGACTTCCACTGCTGAAAGCAGGTTTCTGGCCTTTGTTTACCCTTCTGTATTTGAAACAATGGTGCGGTCCTGCTGGCTGAAGCCCGGGGTTTTGTTTAGCTTCTATTTTTGTAACATAGTTGCTTAGAGTGCAGCTGAGAGGCCGGCAAGGCAGGCAGGGAAGCTTTGGCTTCCTCCGTCACTAAAGCAAGCAAGCCTCATGTTAGTTTCCAGCTGCCTGGCTGGCGGCTGCCATCTTGGCTGTCAGTTAATTTGCATATCTTGCTGATTAGCCAATGAGAAGGGTAGTGGTCATACGCCAATTACCATGTTTCTGTTTTATTAGATAGGATGAGAAATGTCTAGGTGGAGGTTACAAAAGAGAAAGGAGAAAAAAATAATTAGATTTAGCAACAGTATAAAGTACAAACCATGGGCCGGTGCCATTTTGGGGCTCAGTCCATCTGGGTTTCCAGATGACCTAATAAATTTATAATTCTTTAACAAAAATAAATAAATAAATAAATAATATAAAGTACTGGTACAAACCATGAATGGTTAAATATATACCTTCCTCAACATATTTTTCTTTTCTTTTATATTTTTATTGATTTCAGAGAGGAAGCAAGAGGGAGAGAGAAGTAAAAAAATCCATGATGAGAAAGAATCATTGATCAGCTGCCTCCTGCATTCCCCCTACCTGGGCCTGTGCCCTGACTAGGAATCGAACAGTGACCTCCTGGTTCATAGGTCGATGCTCAACCACTGAGCCACACCAGCCGGTGCTTCCTCACCATGTTTCTAATGTAGATATTAAAAATATCTAGAATTATAATTTAAAAAAATCATTATGTATACACATATAGATAGTTCTTATAGTCTAAGTATAAATGTTCTTCTGAAATTAGGTTATAATGACATATTGTGTATTGAGCTGGTATCCTGACAGGAAACCTCACTTTTTGAGAAATTTCATACTAGAAGACTAACTAGTCCAAGCATCACTCCTTATACCATTTGCATACTTAGGCCTCTGCTGAAGAACCTTAGTTGATCAACTGTTAGTCCTTTCATTTATATATGTATATATCTTTTTACTGATTTTTAGAGATAGAGGAAGGGAGAGGAAGAAAAAGACAGAGAAATCGATGTGAGAGAGAAAAATCAATCAGCCGCACCTTGACAGGGGATCAATCCCGCAATCCAGGCATGTGCCCTGACCGGGAATTGAACCAGTGACCTTGCAGTGCACAGGATGATGCTCAACCAACTGAATTACATTGACCAGGGCAGTTCTTTCTTAATAACACCTTGAGTGGATAACAGATAAATGACAGGAACAAATCTCTTACCGCTGTAAGAGGTCCTTCCGCTTGTGCCTCCATTGGACTTGTGGGTGTTGCTGCAATAAACTGACCACCAGCTCCAGCCTGGAGTTCTAGCCTATCTGTATATTGCTCTGAAGCAGCAGTGGCAGGGCATTCCCTGGAAAGTGCTAAGATCACACCTGAGGTTTCCTTCTTTAAATGAATATTTTCTTCCCAAGGACCCAATCGGAGGTTTCCATCTTGAGGTGATTCTTCTAGAACTTGAAGTACTTCAGGCTCCTCGTCAGAAGGGCTCCCTGTTGTTTTATGGCCTAAAGCCTCATTTGTCCTAAAATCCCGAAGGTCCTGCTCCTTGTCCACAATCACCCATTCTTTGGAATCAACCTCTTGCTTGCAAGAGCTCAAGTTAACAGCTATAAATCCATTGCTGCCACCACCATCCGCCTGCTCAGGGGTATTGGCAGAGGCAGGCTTAGAAGCATCTGGAAGATATTCTTCATCATAGTTCCAGATGTGGTCAGTACGGGCCCCAGTAGGAACACAAGGCTTACGAAGCAGGGCAGGAAGAAGAGGCTCCTTTCCTGCACTGGAATCTTTCTGCATTTTCTCCAGGCTTAAGAAAACAGAGAGAAGTTACTCAATTGTCCAAGGGTAATACTTATTGCATAACCTATAAGCTCTATACAGAACTAATATTCTCACAGAGATTAAAAAAATACGGATAAAGCATAAGGAAAGTTTCACAGATTGATCATGCTCTTCTCCACCTGTCATAATCTTGTTTGGGGAGATGGGCGATGTCACTCCTGCTGCAGAGAAGCCTAACTGGTTGACTTATATGATCCACATCATCTTTGCCTTGTCAGTTCAATCACACTGCCCTCTGCTCTCTCTTCTCTCCTCTCTGAGGTGCTGAGAACAATTTACCCAAGGGAAGCCTACTGGTTCATGGGCCCAATACTCAACCACTGAGCCACACCAGCTGGGATTGAGTTCATTTTCTTGGATTACTTCTGTTCTCAACTCTGTTTTCCCTCAGCATGGACTCTTTTTAAAAAGTTCTATTCTGGCTGAAACCGGTTTGGCTCAGTGGATAGAGCGTCGGCCTGCGGACTGAAGGGTCCCGGGTTCGATTCCGGTCAAGGGCATGTACCTGGGTTGCGGCACATCCCCAGTGGGAGATGTGCAGGAGGCAGCTGATCGATGTTTCTCTCTCATCGATGTTTCCAACTCTCTATCTCTCTCCCTTCCTCTCTGTAAAAAATCAATAAAATATATTAAAAAAAAAAAAAAAGTTCTATTCTGCCTAGCCAGATTGGGTCTACTGGATAGAGTGCCAGCCTGTGCACTGAAGGGTCCGGTCAAGGGCACATGCCTGGGTTGTGGGCTCATTCCCCAGTAGGGGGCATGCAGGAGGCAGCCAATCAATGAGTCTCTCTCATCCCTGATGTTTCTATCATTCTTTTCCTCTTCCTATCTGAAATCAATAAAAATATTAAGGAGAACCAAGATGGCAGCATAGGTAAACACCTGTACTCACTGCCTCCCACATCATCAAAATTACAACTAAAATACGAAACAACTACCATCCAGAACTGCCAGAAAGCTGGCTGAATGGAACTCCTACAACTAGAGAAGTAAAGAAGAAAGCACCCTGAGACTGGCAGGAGGTGCGGAGGCCGGGAAAGGGCTGATCAGGACCCAAGTGTGCCACTTTTTTAATCAAAAGGGAGACTGCCACTGAGAGGCTGCCTGGAGAAGTGAGGGGTCCCAGATCCCCAGCTCAGGGTTCCAGAGCTGGGGAAAGATGTCCCTACAGGCAGTAAGAACTAAGGGCTGTAAAAACCAGTGCAGATTAGGACTGAGTGACATGCAGGCTTCTGGAGACCCAGCTGTTCCTCTTAAAAGGCTGCATCGTGAACTGAATTTACAAGCTCTCACTTCCTCTGAGCTCCAGTGCTGGGTGAGGCTCTGGGGGCCCAGACACACACAGGGAGAAACTGGACTGTCTGGCATTGGGGGAGGAACTCGGGGGCGGCGCATTGGTCATTGTTCTCATGCAGGGACCTCCCCAGTTGCAGGGCTGACTGGCAGCCACTGCTGCTTGCTTCACCCTGGTGATTCCCTGAGACCCCACCCCACCCAATTTACAGCCCCACCTAAGCTGTGCCCAGTGGCTTTTGCATACAAATGGTCTGTCCTTTCTCAGGCTAAAAACCTGTCAAACAAGCTGCAGCTGGGTCCCAGAGCTCCAAACCTATCAATAAAAAGCCTATGACCCAGCACCAGCACCAGCCTGCCTTGCTTCGAAGCTGGGCCTCATTTGAGCACTTCCAAACCCCAAACAAAGGAGAGGAATCTGCAGATCTCTCTGTAGCTTTTGCTGGATGGCCCCAGTCAGTGGCTGACTTTGCACCTCCCTGGAGACCTAAGAGCCAGTATACCCAGTGGTCAGAATGAGACCATACCAGATTATAACTCTTCACATCCATAAGCGACATATTCAAGGTGCAGACTTAGTGAGCACCAAAGCCCCACTGAAGCAAGTCCTGCTCCATAAGGGTGTCTCCTGCACAGCAGCTCTCCCACTGTAAATCACAGCTGGTCCCCACAGCCAATTGGCTTGGAGGTCAATACCTCCCAGTGATACCAACAGCAATCAAGGCTCACTTACAACAAAACTATGCACACAGCCCAGTAAAGGGTGCACTAAGAGTGTCCACCTCAGGTGATTGGGGAGGCTGAGCCACTGGGCCCTATAGGACACCTACTACCAGTACAAAAGGCCACTCTATCAACTCAAGGAGACTTAAAAGCTACCCAATACATAGAAACAAACACAGGGAAGCAGCCAAAACGCGGAGACAAAGAAACATGTCACAAATGAAAGAAATGGAAGAAAGTAAACTACTGGATATAGAGTTCAAAACCACAGTTATAAGGTTACTCAAGAGTCTTCTAGAAACCTCCAAGAAACTTAGTGAGACTTTCAAGGATCTTAGTGAGAATGCCAAAAAAAAAAAGAAAAAAAAAAAAGAAAAAAAAAAAAAAAAGGAAAAGGACCAGTCAGAAATTAAGCATACACTGACTGAAATAAAGAATAATATACAGAGATTAAACAGTAGACTAGAGGATCCTGAGAATCAAATCAATGATTTGAAATATGAGAAAGCAAAAAATACCCAAGCAGAAGAGCAAAAAGAAAAAAGAATCCCAAAATATGAAGATAATGTAAGGAACCTCTGGGACAACTTCAAGTGTACCAACATCGAACTATGGGGGTGCCAGAAGAAGAGAGAGAGCAAGATATTGAAAACCTATTTGAAGAAATAATGACAGAAAGCTTCCCCTACCTGGTGAAAGAAATAGACTTACAAGTCCAGGAAGCACAGAGAACCCCAAACAAAAGGAATCCAAAGAGGACCACACCAAGACACATCATAATTAAAATGCCAAGAGCAAAAGACAAAGAGAGAATCTTTTAAAAGCAGCAAGAGAAAGAAACTCAGTTACCTACAAGGGAGTACCCAAACGACTGTCAGCTGATTTCTCAACAGAAACTTTGCAGGCCAGAAGGGAGTGGCAAGAAATATTCAAAGTGATGAATAGCAAGAACCTACAACCAAGATTACTTTATCCAGCAAAGTTATCATTCAGAATTGAAGGTCAGATAAAGAGCTTCACAGATAAGAAAAAGCTAAAGGAGTTCACCACCACCAAACCAGTATTATATGAAATGCTGAAAGGTATCCTTTAAGAAGAGGAAGAAGAAGAAAATGGTAAAGATACAAACTATGAACAACAAATACACATCTACCAACAAGTAAATCTAAAAGTCAAGTGAATAAATAATCTGATGAACAGAATAAACTGGTGAATATAATAGAATCAGGAGCATAGAAAGGGAGTGGACTAACTTCTTGGGGGGAAAGGGGGTGTGGGGGATGCAGGAAGAGACTGAACAAAATTCGTGCACCTATGGATGAGGACAGTGGGGGGGGGGGGTGAGGGCGGAGGGTGCGGTGGGAAACGGGTGGAGAAGAGCTATAGGGGGAAAAAGAGGCACAACTATAATAATCTGAACAATAAAGATTTAATTTAAAAAAAAAAGAAAATGGAACAGACAGGATTCTCAGAGGGAAGGGTGTGGGGGGTGCGGGAAGAGGTTAGACCAGGGGTGGGCAAACTTTTTGACTTGAGGGCCACAATGGGTTCTTAAACTGGACCGGAGGGCCGGAACAAAAGCATGGATGGAGTGTTTGTATGAACTAATATAAATTCAAAGTAAACATCATTACATAAAAGGGTACGGTCTTTTTTTTTTTTTTTAGTTTTATTCATTTCAAATGGGCCGGATCTGGCCCGTGGGCCGTAGTTTGCCCACGGCTGGGTTAGACAAAGATCTTATATGCATGTATGCATTACCTATGGACACAGACAATAGGGTGGTGAAGGCCTGGGGTGGATGGGAACTGGGTGGAGGGGAGCCATTGGGGGGGGTGGGGGGAGACGGACATCTCTAATAATCTCAACAATAAAGATGAATTAAAAAGTAAATAAAATAAAAATATTTTTAAAAGTTTTATTCTTTTGTTAGACTAATTCTTTATCAAACTAAGCTTTTATCCCTTTATATTTATTCCCATTCTTAGCCACAACTCAAAATGTTTAAATGCTGCCCCAACCCTAGTCCATCCTTTTGATCATATCAACATGTAGACATAAGCTTACATCACATAGCTATGAGTTGAATGATTACAGGAAGAATATACATCCATGAAGGACTGTTTAGAATGAAAGCCACACTGGACTAGGCCAGAAAGGCTGAATTGTCTCTGGACAATTACTACAATGTCAAACACATGGTCTTTCTAACTATACTCCACTGCCAATAATAGCCACCAGGGATGTACAGTGAAGAGTGTCACTATTATTGAAGTCACTTGGGTCTTAATATTATTGAAGCCTTCTTTAATTCATAAATATATCCCAAATTCTTTTAAAAGTTTCATTCTGTCTTTTATTATCAATACTTGAGGACAATGGGCCTCATAACGGCAGTCATTATCAATGTATGGCTCTCTAAGTTTCACCTGTCCTTCTCTCAAAGTTGATTGTGAGCTCTTTAAAGTTCTGTCTTCCCTTCTTTCTAAGTAGAATGATAAACTTATTCATGTCTATTTTCCCTATACCACTACTCATAGAAGGCCTTCATTAAAATGAACTGACTTGTCTGTCCCTTGTGTATAAATGACTTTTTCCCCCTCCTTCATGTACTCCCCTCTTTCCTGCTTAATGCCCTCTCCAACTCTACACTGCATCTTCTACATGCCAAACAAAGTCACTTCAAAATGTTCATTTATTGACTAATTATTAACTATACCTAGTATTATGAAGTCACCAGCTCTCACTGCCCAGCTCCTAAAGCCAAAGGCTATGTTATAGGACTTGTAACAACATTAGGAGGCAATTCACAACAACAATCAGGATGATAATTAAAAACATAGATGAGAGCTTAATCAAATCAGTGCTACAGAAATGCAAGAATTTATTTGAAAGACTTTACATAATAAAAATAAATAAAAATTTAAGATGATAATATCTTAGTAGTTTTAAAAAAAGAGGAAAAACTATTTTATACCAGGTCTCAAGAAACTTGTCAGTATCCGGCTTTGGCTCTAGTGTCAGACGTTTCTCCAGCTCAAAGCTGTGGATAGAACGTAACTTTCGCACCAACGGAACATCTCTGTCTGGCTGAGTAATCTCCGAGCGGACACGAATCGGAGAACCAAGGCTGGGAGCATTCAGAATACCATTTGCTTGGCCATGGCTATTCTCCTCTTCAGTAGCAGCCTAGACAAAATATAAAAGAAAATTATGAAAAATATTCCAGTTACTATATATGATAGTTATTGTTGAAGTCTTTCAACATAATATAACCAAATGCTTGGGATGTGTTCTCACAAGATTAAGATATTTTGCCTAGTTTAGGTCATGACATACTTTTCTCTTAGCCTTTTATTAAGTGAGCTTTCTTAATTTATTCTCAGTTTCAGTATTATTTTAGTTTTTATACTTAAAACAATCTAAAAATGTTTAATAGCCTTAGCCTTTGTATTACATCTAACTAGAAACTTCCAGGACCCCATTCACTAAACTAAAACTTAGACATTCTCTTTGAGTCAAGTGGTTTCACAAGAAGTAGGAGAGGCTGCCAAGCCTCAATACCTCCTGCTGCGTCCCCTCTCTAAAAAACAAACAAGAATAAGGAAATTTGGTGTTTGAACAATAAGGAGCTGGGTGGAGCAGGAGGCTGCTGAGCATTGGGCAGCACAGAAGGGTGGGGCTACCTAGGGACAGATGCCTACAGCGGTGCAATTATGAGGGAAATTAAGATTTACACTAGTGGTGGCAGGAAAGAGGGAAATCTGGGGCGTCTTTCTGATTAAAGACCCTCAAGAAGATGTGCAAATGGTCTCCAACAAGGGGTTGGGAAGCTTACACTTAAAAAAATTCTGCTGACTCAATCCTGGTGGCATTGCCTTCTTATGTGTTTGACTATCTTTTTTTTTTTTTTTTTTTAATCCTCACCTAGGGATATGTATTTGTTTGTTTGTTATTGATTTGAAAGAGATAAAGAAAGAAACATGGGGGATGGAACACACAACCTTTTGGTGTGTGGGGTGACACTCCAACCAACTGAGCCACATGGCCAGGGCTTGTTTGACTATCTTTAATGTTTTACTCTATAATTAACAATTGGTGGGGGTTCTATAGACCTAAATTGGGAAGTGGAGAAACCTTCCTTCAGAGAAGATTATCTTCTGCTTCTGCTGGTAGCCAAAGTGAACCCCTTTTTTCTTTCTTATTGGATTTAAAGTTCTTTCTTTTTTTATTTATTTTTGATTGAACAGTCTTTTCATAAAACTCATCTTCAAAAATTACTGGAATGACAAAGGTTAACTGAGCTAGTAAAATATTATTAGATGTATTTTTAAAAATATCCAACATCTCCTAAACCAGGTAACCTGTGTTAATAGCTTGGGTACATCCTTCTATGCCAGTGATGGCGAACCTATGACATGCGTGTCAGAGGTCACGCGAACTCATTTTTTTGGTTGATTTTTCTTTGTTAAATGGCATTTAAATATATAAAATAAATATCAAAAATATACATCTTTGTTTTACTATGGTTGCAAATATCAAAAAATTTCTATATGTGACACGGCACCAGAGTTAAGTTAGGGTTTTTCAAAATGACACGCCGAGCTCAAAAGGTTCGCCATCACTGTTCTATGCTGTTATTCATGCTGATACAACCATATACAAACAAATACACATGCACATATGCCAAGTACCATTTCACTCTCTCATATACACAGATACCCATATGGGCTGGCAACTAGATGTGGGGGTTTATGTGTGTGTGTGTTTTGTTGTTGTTTTTACCATGAGAACAGTTTGCTCCTGGTGCCATAAAGACAGCCACAGCTGTCTGACAGTGATCGCCTGACAATTTTTTCACTACTTACTCCTGATTACTATTAGTCCAAATAATGCATATTTAATAGCCAGACCACGGTGCACCATATCACACCTACACAGAGAAAGTTTTTGCACATGACTCCCATGACTGAAAGTATATACTGTTTTAAAGTATATAGTTAATTCCTCAGAAGTGATTATAGAGGATTCTTTTCAAGATGTATTCCTCATTCATAAAGCATGACTAGCCAACTTTCTATCAGTCATGTTAACAGGTATGAGCCCTAAGTCTTATTTTACACACCTATGAACTTAATCTCTTTTGCAATTAAACCTTAAAACTTAGGAAGCACCAAAAACTAACTGATTTCTAATTCCTTGCCCCTACATACCATTTATCTTCATATAATCTTCTATGAAAATGGAAATGATGAGGAACAGTAAGATCAGAGAGAAATTTGTGGAAGATTACTAAAAATTAATCATTCAATTTAGAAATCTATATCTTTCCCCATACTTACAGGTGGACCTACTTGCAATTCTAATGAAGAAAAAAGTCATGTCATTTGTTCAACATCCACGTTGCCAACTCATAAACAGTTGTGTGATGCTTCCCACTTCCATCTTTCCCTTTCCTACCTCCATCTGAGACAGTTTTCAGAATGGGTACTCATAGCTCTATCAGTCCACACCAAAGGAGTCCAGGGTCTTGTCACATTATTTAGAAAGACTATTACCTTCTGTTCTATAGATGTCTCTTCCTTTTTCTCAGGGTCTAGTCAGTTTTTTTTTTAAATATCTTTATCTTTTTCACAAAATATAAGATGAAGATTAATATTTGGTATCTATACTTCAGTATTTTGGGCAAAATTAGCCAAAATACTGCAATTACAAATATAGAAAGAACTAGCAATACTGTCTACTTCTCATTCAAAATTGAGAATCATTATATTTTGCTACAACAATAGGAGAAAATAAGTACACAGAAAGATATTACTTCCTATGCAAGAAATACACACCTTACAAATTCCAAACTTTATCTTGTTCCTGTTGGCATCCATCTCTTCCCAGACATCCTTCTCCTGGGGATGAGTGTGTCCCAGAGATCCAGGCAATTTATCTGGTGACATACCAACAGGGATGCCATTCTCCCCATCACTAAGCTGTTCATCTGGAAACACCTCATCTGTATTTTCTCGAAGCAAGTCCCCTGGGATGGGAGTGGCATTAGCAATTCTAAAAATGAGGGGTGAAGAAAAGGCAGAACTTAAAAACACCAGCATCAAAAGTTACAATGAGACTATTTTCCATTTTGTTTCTGGAGTTAAATGATGAAGTCTATATATCATTAAAGAGTAAAAAAAACAAAATCCCAAACCTTGGAAACAGGCTGTGACAATTCTACAAAATAAAACGTCTACATTTTGATCAACAGAATTTTCAACCTGATTTAAAAATAAAAATTCCAATATAATAACTCACTAATTTAATAATTACTTTAAAAGTTAGAAACATTTGGTCTATTTTCCAAGAAGTATTTTTCAATTTTTATTTTCTGTTTTTTACCCATTTTTCTCAGAGAATAACAAAAACTATAAACAGGAAAATGTTAAGAATAATAACGATATAAACAGGTATCAAATCAATTAAGTTATGCTTTGAATAGTGTAAAATGTGCATTTGTTTTTTCATTTACAGACTTTTTACTAAGTACCTACTCCATGCAAGGCCCTAGGAGACATAAAGAAGAGAAAGGAAATTCTTGCCCTTTAGGGGGAACTAGAAAATGTGCAATTACACAGTTTATCCATCTGCATGAACTGACCAGGAATGATACAGAAAATATAAATTGGCACTTTGTATATATATTGCTTTCAAAGGAACTTCATGCCTGTTTACATGGTTGGTCATCTCTCTCTCAGACTTCTGGCCCATGAGAGGCTTTTCTAGTTCTGTTATCACTAGTGATTAGGACCCTGCCAGCTCTAACATTCCATAACTCTACACTATACTCAATTTTTAAAAATACTGCTGACTGAACACAGTATTTAGAACACAATGAAACCTTTTCCTAGAGGTGATCTGGAAGGTTTAAAAGTAGAAAATCAGTCTTCATTAGATTATGCTGACATAATTATTATGAGTGATAAAATAAGGCCGCTTACTGCACCACTCTAAGGATAGCATTACACCCTGACCCAGATGTCATAAATGCCATGCTGTGAGAACAAAGATCAGTCATTTTCAGGGACTTGTCAATAGGTTAAAGGTAAATAATATAGAAAAGCACTGGCCATGGCTCTCAGGAAAGAAACTTAGAGCCTTGTAAAGTAGTACCTGGAGTTCTAACACTAAGAACATCTTGAAAAGGTAAGTTTGGCCTAAAGTAGTGCAAATGAAAGGATTATAAAAGTAAAGTTCAGGAGGGGGATGGGTAGAGGTAGAACAGGGGATAGAGGGGATAAATGGTGATGGGGAAAATTTTAATTAAAAAAAGTAAAGATAAGAAATAAATTGGCTATTAAAGGATTTTTCAGGTGTAAGTAGACACTAACATATGTGTTACATGGTATGCTAAGTATTTATTGAAAGAATTCCCTCTATCCTGAGGAAAGGGACTGGCAAAAGGAAACATGTTTGAGTTCAGGAAGCTCAATCTACTAGCCCCACATCCTCCCCCCCCCCCAACCCCCGCCCATTTTAATCACTGAGTGGTCTTCCAAATCCTTTTTTCCACATGCCTACTACTTTGCCTCTTTCCAACTACCAATTCCTTGGCATTTTCTTCTTCCACTTCTCCACGTGTGAAACTGCTGCTATTTTTACTCTATCTTAATTTCCCTCATATCTCTTAGATTTCAATATAATACCACACACTTCCAAGATCTCTCATCCTCTCCACACAGGCTGTCTTCCACATAACTCAGGTTCCTCTCTGCACTTACTCTCCCACTTTTACTCCTTACATTATTTTATTTCTTCTCCTAAAATTCTGATCAAAACCTGGATTTTGAGATACAAAGGTAAGAATTCTTTTCCAGAGAAATTATGTTAAGGAATAAGAATGAGAAAGTATATATGAGAGTATTATGTTAAAGAATAAGAATGAGTGAGAAAATATGTGAGAGTATTATGTTAAGGAATAAGAATGAGTAAGAAAGTATGGTGAAAATATTTTTAGCATATGGTCTGTGTTTGCAGGCTAGATATAAACTATCGAGGCAGATTAGGAAAAAAAAAGTGAGGTGTATGGGAGAACTGGGAAAGTAGTAAGAATGGACATCCTTTTCGTATTACCTTCCCCATCATCTAAGTCAGGGGCTGGCAAACTAGGTCTTCTGAGCCAAAACTGGCCTGCTCCCCTGTTTTCTGTTAATACCATATTTTGGCACACAGTCACACTCATTCGTTTCCATGTTGTCCATGGCTGCTTTAGCACTACAACAGCAGCGATATGGAGGCAGAGACAGCAGAGTCCACACATTTTATCTGGCCCTTTACAGACAAGGTTTGCTGACTTCTGATTTGAAACATCCTCCTACCTTCTCCTGAACTTACTTTCTTCTAGTAAGAAATTCAGAGTTGTGGGACATACATAATCATATTTCTCTCTTTAACAATGATTCTCTAGGGCTTTCTAGTTATCCTCCATAACATTTGCGAACAGAGACTTCAGCAAACTTTTTTTTTTTAGAGAGTGGAAGGGAGGGAGTGGGCGGAGAGAAACATCAAGGTGAGAGAGATATATTGATTGGTTGCCTCCCACACATGCCTCGGGATCAAACCTGCACCCCAGGTAGAGACATGCCCTTGACTGGGTATCGAACCCAAGACCCTTCAGTGTGCAGGCTGAATCTCTAACCCAGTGGTTCTCATTTGAGTATATTCTCCATTGTGTATTTTATAATTTATTAAATTCTGAGATATCATTTTTCTTACTTTTCTTTCAAGTCTCATTTCTTTTTCTCTCCCTGACCCCACCCCTTTTGGGGTCTATTTCTTTTCTTTTTTTAAAAAAACTTATTTTATTGATTTTTTACAGAGAGGACGGGAGAGGGATAGAGAGTTAGAAACATCGATGAGAGAGAGAAACATCGATCAGCTGCCTCCTACACACCTCCTACTGGGGATGTGCCCGCAACCAAGGTACACGCCCTTCACCGGAATGGAACCTGGGACCCTTCAGTCCGCAGGCCAATGCTCTGTCCACTGAGCCAAACCGATCAGGGCTCTATTTCTTTTTTTTTAAATAATTTTTTAAAAATTAATTTTTCCATTACAGTTGACATAAACATTAGTTTCAAGTATTCAACATAGTGAATATTTATATTCCTTACAAAGTGATCCCCCCAATAATTCTAGTACCCATCTGACACCATATAGTTATGACAATATTATAGACTTACTAGAGGCCCGGTGCACGGATTCGTGCACCAGTGGGGTCCCTCGGCCTGACCTGCGGGATCAGGCTGAAACCAGCTTTCCAACATCCCCAGAGGGGTCCTGGATTGCGAGAGAGTGCAGGCAGGCTGAGGGATCCCACTAGTGCATGATCGGGGCCGGGGAGGGACCGCGGGAGGGCTCCAGGACATGTCCGGCCCGTCTTGCCCAGTCCCGATAGGCCAGACCCCAGCAGCAAGCTAACTCACCAGTTGGAGCATCTGCCCCCTGGTGGTCAGTGAGTGTCATAGCAACTGGTTGAACAGTTGAACGGTCAGACTTTTAACATATTAGGCTTTTATTATATAGGATTCCCTATGCTATGCTTTATATCCCTGTGACTATTTTTTATAACTGGTAATTTATACTCTTAATCCCTTTTACCTTTTCCACCCATCACTGGGTAGAGGTGGAGGTATCTATTTCTATTCTTAGTTTTAGGTGGTTATCCATATCTTCAAATGAATGAGCATAATTTATTCCATTTTGGCTTTTGTCTTAGTTTTCTTTCTTTCTTTTTTTAAATAACTTTCTTTATGGTTGTTTCCCCACTCCCATAATTACTTTCTTTTTTAAAAAAATATTTTTATTGATTTCAGAGAGGAAGAAAGAGATAGAAGCATCAATGAGAGAGAATCATTGATCAGCTGCCTCCTGCGCACCCCCTCCTGGGGATTGAGCCTGCAACCCAGGCATGTGCCCTTGACTGGAATTGAACCCGGGATCCTTCAGTCTGTAGGCTGATGCTCTATCCACTGAGCCAAACCAGCCAGGGTACTATTTTTTTTCCATCAACACATGGTTGTTTTTCTGAGAGGAAATGTTCTTAGTATGTATTACATTTTCTGACTTTTTACTATAATACTTTATGGAACTTTAAAATCTTTTTATTGTTGCTCTTTTTTGTGTTATTGGAGTATTTTACAAGATTCATAGTTTAATTAGTGCCATCTTCTGTCAGTATAGCAAAGTCCAAACATTTGAGTGGATTTATGTTTTTTGTGATCAGGGGAGATACATGTGTCATCTGATTTCATAGTTCTCCATTCTAGTATGTAATTAAATTTTTTTCTCCTTTTGTTCCTCTGCAACTATTGATTTACTAGTGGCCTTGTGCACGAAACTCGTGCACGGGTGGGGGGGGGAGGGGTGTCCCTCAGCCCAGCCTGCACCCTTTCCAATCCGGGACCCCTCAGGGGATGTCCGAATGCCAGCTTAGGCCCAATCCCACAATCCGGGATCTTGCAATCTGGGACCGCTGACTGCTGACTCCTAACCACTCACCTGCCTGCGTGCCTGATCACCCCTAACAACTCTGCCTGCCGACCTGATCACCCCCAACTGCCCCCCACCAGCCTAATCACCTCCAACTACCCCCCCCCACCAGCCTGCTTACCCCCAACTGTCCCCCCTCCCAGCCTGACTGTCCCCAACTGCCCCCCTGGCAGCCTCCTCGCTCCAACTGCCCCCCCCACCCCGCTGACCTGATCACCCCCACTGCCCTCCCCTCCTGGCCTGATCGCCCCTAACTGCCTCTGCCTTGGCCCCACCACCATGGCTTTGTCCAGAAGGTCTCCTGGTCTAATTAGCATATTACCCTTTTAATAGTATAGATTGCCTTTCAGCTCCATGTCCATCCATTTTTCCTGTTTTATGAAAGTGGATCTGAGCCCTTTAGATATTTTGCTTCCCCAACGGGCACTGGAAAGAGGTTGCAGGAGGAGAGTGCTCTGCTTTGGGTCCCAGTGTGTAGCTCGGCAGCTTCTCCAGCATGTGTGGCTTTCCCCAGGGCGGGGATCCTGCAGCATCGGGGCCCCTTCAGGGCCTGTCTCACATGGCCAGCAGCAAACAACAGCTTTCCTGAGCAATCCCCACTACACAGAGGTTTTGTAGCAGAGTGTGTCTGGTAAGACACCCCCAGTAAATAGCTTTCTTTGGTACCCCAGAGGGCATATTTTCAGCAAATTTTACGAGTGTGGCATCAGAGTGACTTCTCTCCCATCCAACGAGGGATGGGCATACCTTCTTCAACAAGGTCAGTATGTACCTCCCCTGGGATCCGGACTGGGGGAGCTTTGTTTGGATGCTTAATCTCGGCCCTAGGAGTTGGAGTTGCACTTCAGAATATTCGCTATTTCTGTATTCTTTACAGTTCTCTCTACTTCTTACTAGTTAACCCCACGTTACTCCAATTTCATGTTATAGGTAATGATTCTTTCCTTGTTCAAATTACTATGTAGTTTCTCTGTCCTGATTGAACCCAAATGAATACACGTTTTGTCCCTTAAAAATCAACGGATAAAGGGCAACTCTCCCTTCCTTGTTGTTGTTTTTCTTCCCAGAAGCTATGTGTTTTGAATCATGCATATTTGCTCCTCACTGTAGTTCATAATCTGATCTATTTGGACATTTTTTAGTATGTTTGCTCTTGGGATGGTGTAGTCTTTCTGGTGTTGGTTTTAGATCAACCTTAACTCCCATGGCTAATTCTCTTCCTCACAGTTTTTACTGATCTGACTTTATAAAGCCTTGTGGCAGGGTTGGGTAAGGCAGGTCCAGAAGAGAGAGCCACACAAGGACTTGGTGTTTTGTTTTTCCTCTTTTTACTCAGTTATTTTGAAGTTTGGGCATCCTTGGTCTTCAAATTATGCTAGGACATGGTTTTTGTGTAGTTTTATTTTTTTTTTCTTTCGTGTTATTCTTTTATTTTAGGAGGAAACATTGGCAGATGGGAACTTACATTGTCTTCATTAACTTCAGTTATCTTAAAGTCCTATCACCTGGTTTTTGCAAGTTGGAGGCTTATCTACTTATAACAAAAATTAAAGGCAAGCCCTAACTGGCTTGGCTCGGCGGGTAGAGCGTCGGCCTGCGGACTGAAAGATCCCAGGTTCGATTCCGGCCAAGGGCATGTACCTTGGTTGCGGGCACATCCCCAGTAGGAGGTGTGCAAGAGGCAGCTGATTTATGTTCCTCTCTCATTGATGTTTCTCTCTATCCCTCTCCCTTCCGCTCTGTGAAAAATCAATAAGATATATTTTAAAAAAATTAAAGGCAAAGGAGAACAAAGGTCCTAAAACAAAAGCCAGAATTTCTATACAGCTCAAGCTCTGTGACTAATACTTACCTAAAGTCAGATGATTCACTCAGTATTACAATTATTTCCCATTTATAAAATGGGGTGGCTGGCTGGGGGTTCCAAACTCAGATAAGCATGAAAAACAGCTGATAAATATGATTAAGTAGTTCTTGGGTAAGTCCTTCAAATAGATATCTTAAGCAAACATGTGGTGATTCTGATGTAACTAGTCAGGGTCTCACATTTAAGAATTCTTAGGCTAGCTAATTAAGGATAATACGTTTAGTTATATGAGTCCATGTAAGCTTTTCTGATCAATAAGCTCTAGGGATCCAATCTTTCACTATAAAATCAGAGCAATAGATTAGTGATAAAATGTCCCAAGTAACTCACATTGTATGAGGATTTTTTACAATTTACTTTTTTATTTAAAACCAAACAGTTTAAAGCAACCAGAGCAGATAAAAAATGGGTCAGAAAAAGAAGACAACCTGCCTCCCCAAAAGCAGCTGTTTATGCACAGAGAGAAAACAACACAAAAGACCAAGAAGATGGAAATACCATTACCTGTTTCTAATACACTTTGAAAATTAACCACTCTCATAAGAGGAACAAGCTACATATTTTGTTCCCACTAAACTTAAGCACAGTATAATTAGATATACTTTGGCTCATTCTGTCCAGGGTCCCATGTATTCTTTAGAAGTAAATGTGACAAATGCTCCTCATTTTAAAGATACGAAAATCCACTGTAAACCTGACATCAACTCACACAAGCTCTAAGCTCCCATTTCACAGTATGATCTATAAACACTTTCTAAGAACAGCAAACCTGAACAAAGGCATATACAAGAGCAATGTCAATTCAAGAAAATCCATAGGCTTTCACCTATGTCCAGCATTTGGTCATCTGTAGGCGTCTGGGTAAAAACATTTCTGCCAGTGTAATGCATCCAGGAAACACTGCTAAATGGGGAGCTGGGGACATACCCGATTGCTGCAGGGGTCAAGCGGGTGTGCAACTGAGGGGTGGTAGAAGTAGTGGTGGTTGTTAGGGAGCCATCAGTTCCAGTCTTCTCCCAGTCAAAAGGGTCACTCTCAAATACTCCAAAGGTTTTGATGCTGTTGTCAAACACGGATGTAAGAAGCTAAACCACAAAGAAGGAAAAAAACTAGAGTAAGCCAATAGTAAACAACGTCATTTTATTCTTTAAGAGAAAGCACCCAGACTCATGAATTAATTTTGTAGATTTTTTTAAAAAAACCTGATGGCCTGGCCAATGTGGCTCGGTGGTTGAGGGTCAGCTCATGAACCAGGAAGTCACAGTTCAATTCCCGGTCAGAGCACATGCCTGGATTGTAAGCTTGGTCCCCAGTGGGAGGCATGCAAGAGGCAGCCAATCAATGTTTCTCTCTCATCTATGTTTCAAACTCTCTATCCCTCTCCCTTCCTCTCTCTAAAAATATTAAAAAAACAACAAACCATGACGATACAAAGAGGGGAATTTGAATAAGGATTGTATGTGGATGATAAAACTGAATTAATATTTATTTTTCTCAGTTGAGGCACTAGTTTGTAGTGAGTAGAATGTTTTTGTCCTTGGAAGATGCATACCTACTTTCAGGTGGTTTAGCAACAGGAAATATGTGTTGTATGTATATGTATGTTTTCAGTTGCAACCATCTACATGATCTATTTTGTGTGTTATTTTTAGTCAAAAGGAGCATTTCTATATGGTTCAAATTAAATAAGTGGCCAGTGTTAACAGCTGGTGTGTATAGGTGAAGGGGCATACAGAAATTCATTATGCTTTTTACGTTTCTTTTTTGTGGGTTTGAAAAATTCTTAAACTGTGTGTGTGTGTGTACACAATTATCAAAAAGAAATCTGCCGCCCTCGCCAGCGTGGTTCAGTGGAAAGAGCGTCAGCTGTCAAACTGAAGGGTCCTGCGTTTGATTCCTGGTCTAGGGCACATGCCTTACTTACAGGCTTGATCCCCTCGGTCAGGGCACATGCAGGAGGCAACCAATCGATGTATCTCTCTCTCACAATGATGTTTCTCTCTCTCTGTTTCTCCTCCTCTCTTCCACTCTCTCTAAAAATCAATGGAAAGAATAACCTCAGGTGAGGATTAAAAAAAAAAAAAGAAATCTGCCTTATTATTTGATTTATAGTATATATAATTTCAGTTATTTTTGCCATTAAATTCCAAAAGCCTAATGTAATCTCGAGAAACATCTCTCAGAGACCTTTCCTTACTGTTTTTGACAGTCCATACCATTTTCAATTTTATGATTAGGGCCTCATTTTCTCCTCACCATTTCTCTTATTCTGTATCTATTAGTATCTCATCCTCAAAGATTCATCTTGTACATTTCCTACCCCAGACCTGGAATCAACACTTCCTCATTGAAGGATTTTGTGAAGGGTCTGTTAAGGCTTTAAAAAGATTGTTCTGCCTATTAAGTGAAGAATAGAAGCCATAAAGGGGGTTGGGGATGAGGGTGCTAGGAATAGATGTCAGTTAGGAGGCTACTGAAGTTGAACCAGCAGTAACAGTGGAGGTGGTAAAAAGTGGTAGGATCTGGATAAAATTTGTACAGCCAACAGAACTTACTGATGGATTAGATGAAAGCTAGGAAAGTAAAGCATAAGGAATAATGTACATTTCTATCCTGAGCCACTGGGTAAATGTTGGTACCATTTACTAAGATGAAAGGCAGTGAGTTTGAGATATTGGGATATTGAAAATTTTAGAGATTAGGGAGGAATAAGGAATACAGATACAACATTGATAGTCACCAGCATATAGATATTAATAGGTAGTATTTAAAGCCATAAATACTGAATGATGTAATCTAAGAAAAGCAGGTAGCAAAGAGGCCCAAGGGTAAGGCGAGGGCAGTGGTCGGCAAACTCATTAGTCAACAGAGCCAAATATCAACAGTACAATGATTGAAATTTCTTTTGAGGGCCAAATTTTTTAAACTATATAGGTAGGTACATTCAACTTTAAATTCAACTTTAAATTCACGGTTTTCGTCTTCCGTTTTTCTTTGCTTCTTCTGTGTAGCCATCTCAAACAGGGCACCTAAAAATGTTTCATTTTATAATAATAAAGCCACCAACACAAAAGAATTACAATTCTTAAATTGATGACAAAAATACCTGTCGGATTTGCAGCTGGTTGGAAAAATACAGGTAACTTTATGCTTCAAGTAGGTATTTTTGTCACCCACGTGCGATTTGCGTACACAACTAGCACTAACCACTGCACAATGAGACTGCTGACTGACTGGCTCACTCAACACTTGCATGAATTGCGCACGCCTCCCTGTGATGCATATCCCGCGGCCCGCCTGTGCCGCGTCTCCTGTCGCCCGACGGACCGACACCCTCCACTTCTTCTAACGCCACTTCTTCAAAACAGACTCGCCCAGGCCAAAAACCAACTTCTGTGCATAGGGCACGAAGTTTCAATCGCACTGTACGTGCACGTCCACACGTGGTATTTTGTGGAAGAGCCACACTAAAGGGGCCAAAGAGCCGCAGTTTGCCAACCACTGGGCTAGGGCACTCCAACATTTAGATGGAAAGAAGAAAAGGACTCGGCAATGGAAACCAAGAAGTGAAGAGTGTGGTAGGAAAACCAAGTGTGTGGTGTTCTGGATACCAAATGAGCAGTTTCAACAAGAAAAGGGTCAAATGCTATCAATTGCAAGTTTATTATTATTTCTGATTATTTAATTAAATCTTTATTGTTCAGATTATTACAGTTGTTCCTCTTTTTCCCCCCATAACTCCCCTCTACCCGGTTCCCACCCCACCCTCTGTCCTTACCCACCCATCCACTGTCCTCATCCATAGGTGCACGATTTTTGTCCAGTCTCTTCCCGCATCCCCCACACCCCTTTCTCCCCCAAGAATAGTCAGTCCACTACCTTTCTATGCCTCTGATTCTATTATATTCACCAGTTTATTCTGTTCATCAGATTATTTATTCACTTGATTTTTATTTTATTTTATTTTTTTTTAATTAAATCTTTATTGTTCAGATTATTACATTTGTTCCTCTTTTTTTTCCCCCCCAAAACTCCCCACCTCCCAGTTCCCGCCCCACCCTCCGCCCTCACTCCCCACCCACTGTCCTCATCCATAGGTGCACGATTTTTGTCCAGTCTCTTCCCGCATCTCCCACACCCCTTTCCTCCCCAGGAATAGTCAGTCCATTCCCTTTCTATGTCCCTGATTCTATTATAATCACCAGTTCATTCTGTTCATCAGATTATTTATTCACTTGATTCTTAGATTCACTTGTTGATAGATGCATATTTGTTGTTCATAATTTGTATCTTTACCTTTTTCTTCCTCTTCCTCTTCTTAAAGGATACCTTTCAGCATTTCATATAATCCTGGTTTGGTGGTGATGAACTCCTTTAGCTTTTCCTTATCTGTGAAGCTCTTTATCTGACCTTCAATTCTGAATGATAGCTTTGCTGGATAAAGTACTCTTGGTTGTAGGTTCTTGGTATTCATCACTTTGAATATTTCTTGCCACTCTCTTCTGGCCTGCAAAGTTTCTGTTGAGAAATCAGCTGACAGTCGTATGGGTATTCCCTTGTAGGTAACTGAGTTTCTTTCTCTTGCTGTTTTTAAGATTCTCTCTTTATCTTTTGCTCTTGGCATTTTAATTATGATGTGTCTTTGTGTGGTCCTCTTTGGATTCCTTTTGTTTGGGGTTCTCCGCGCTTCTTGGACCTGTAAGTCCATTTCTTTCACCAGGTGGGGGAAGTTTTCTGTCATTATTTCTTCAAATAGGTTTTCAATATCTTGCTCTCTCTCATCTTCTGGCACCCCTATAATTCTGATGTTGGTACGCTTGAAGCTGTCCCAGAGGCTCCTTACACTATGCTCGCATTTTTGGATTCTTTGTTCATTTTGCTTTTCCGGTTGGGTGTTTTTTGCTTCTTCGCATTTCAAATCATTGACTTGATTCTTGAGCTCCTCTGGTCTGCTGTCGGGAGTCTGTATAATATTCGTTATTTCAGTCCGTGTATGCTTAGTTTCTAGTTGGTTCCCCAATATAAGATCGAGGGTCTTATTAGTTTTCTTGTAGATCTCATTAAGTTTATCGGCGGCTTCTAAACAGTTCTTGAGAGACCTTAAAAGTGTGGTTCTGAACTCTATATCTTCCATTGACAATTTTGTGCTGTTTCTTTGTCTCCGCATTTTGTTATGCTTCCTTGGTGCACCCCCTAGTGGTCTTTGTTCGCAGTCTTATAGTTAAATCTTGATTGTTGTAGCTAATTCCAGGGAGGGTTTGACCTCCAGGCCAAGTGGCTATGAGAATCAGCTGTGTCAGCAGTGAGAGAACTTCTGTCCTCTAGGGAGGTGCTAATCTAGCCTTTGCCTGAGGCTATCCGGCAAAAGCCTCTGTGCAGGGCTTGGGCGGGGCAGGTCACACAGGATCAACAGGGTGGGCCGGAGAGAGCAGTTATGGCGGCTCTCAGTCCTGTCCCCAGGGGCTCTGCCTCTCTGAGTCCCAGCACCCGCTGCAAAGCTCAGAGAGAAAGCTGCACTCGCTCTGACCGAAGCCAGACAGTCCCGCTTCTCCCGTTTGAGTCTGGGTTCCTAAAGACTCGCCCAGATCTGGAGCTCAGAGTCTGCGACTCCCTCCCGATTGAAAACGCCAACCGCGCCCTCCGCCGCCAGCCCGCTCAGCGCACTCCGCACCTCAGAATTTGACTTCAGCACTGCGCCTCCTCTGAGTGTCCGTATGCCTTTCTCTTTCCTCCTAGTTTAGGACTTCCACTCATCCAGCGTTCCTGTGGTTCTGGGTGATGTCCCTTCCGTTTTTTGGTTTCACTTTTGAAGTAGTTGTTCAAAGCAGCAAACTCCGGCGTTAACCTATGCCGCCATCTTGGTTCTCCTATTCACTTGATTTTTAGATTCACTTGTTGATAGATGTGTATTTGTTGTTCATAATTTGTATCTTTACCTTTTTCTTCTTCTTCCTCTTCTTAAAGGATACCTTTCAGCATTTCATATAATGCTGGTTTGGTGGTGATGAACTCCTTTAGCTTTTTCTTATCTGTGAAGCTCTTTATCTGACCTTCAATTCTGAATGATAGCTTTGCTGGATAAAGTAATCTTGGTTGTAGGTTCTTGCTATTCATCACTTTGAATATTTCTTGCCACTCCCTTCTGGCCTGCATAGTTTCTGTTGAGAAATCAGCTGACAATCATATGGGTACTCCCTTGTAGGTAACTGACTGTCTTTCTCTTGCTGCTTTTAAGATTCTCTCTTTGTCTTTTGCTCTTGGCATTTTAATTATGATGTGTCTTGGTGTGGTCCTCTTTGGATTCCTTTTGTTTGGGGTTCTCTGTGCTTCCTGGACTTGTAAGTCTATTTCTTTCACCAGGTAGGGGAAGTTTTCTGTCATTATTTCTTCAAATAGGTTTTCAATATCTTGCTCTCTCTCTTCTTCTGGCACCCCCATAATATGGATGTTGGTACGCTTGAAGTTGTCCCAGAGGCTCCTTACACTATCTGCGTATTTTTGGACTCTTTTTTCTTTTTGTTTTAACAGTTGGGTGTTTTTTGCTTCTTTGTATTTCAAATCTTTGACATGATTCTTGTGATCCTCTAGTCTGCTGTTGGAACTCTGTATAATATTCTTTATTTCAGTTAGTGTATGCTTAATTTCTAGTTGGTCCTTTTTCATATCCTTTGAGGGTCTCACGAGATTTCTTGAGGGTCTCACTAAATTTATTGGCGGTTTCTAGAAAATTCTTGAAAAACCTTATAAGTGTGGTTTTGAACTCTATATCCAGTAGTTTGCTTTCCGCCATTTCTGTCATTTGTGACCTGTTTCTTTGTCTCTGCATTTTTTAAGCTTCCCTGTGTTGATAGAGTGGCTTTCTGTACTAGGTGTCCTATAGGGCCCAGTGGCTCATCCTCCCCAATTACCTGAGGTGGACACTCATGGTGCACCCCTTTGTAGGCTTTGTGCACAGTCTTGTAGTTAAGCCCTGATTTTTGTAGGTATCACTGGGAGGAATTGACCTCCAGGACAATTGGCTGTGAGAATCAGCTGTGTCTGCAGTGGGAGAACTTCTGTGCTGGAGACACCCTTCAGGGGTAGACTTGCTTCAGTGGGGCTTTGGTGCTCACTGAGTCTGCCCTCTGTGTCCCTTATGGATCTGAGGAGTTGTAATCTGGATGGTCCCACTCTGACCACTGGGTACACTGGCTCTTGGATCTCTAAGGAGGTGCTAATTTAGCCTCTGCCTGAGGCTACCCAGCAGGAGCTACAGAGAGATCTGCAGATTCCTCTTCTTTGTTTGTGGTTTGGAGTTGCCCAGATGAGGCCCAGCTGTGAAGCAATGCAAGCTGCTGTGAGGCCTTGGGCTTTCTTTTGGAAGTTCTGGGTCTCTCTGACCCAGCTGCAGTTTGTTAGGTAATTTTCAGATTACAAAGGGCCAGGCCTTTCATATGTAAAAGCCTCTTCGCACACCTTGGGTGGGGCGGGGTTTCAGGGAATCAGCAGGGCGGAGCAAACAGCTATGGCTGCTCCTCAGTCCTACCCTAAGAGGCCCTGCATCTCAGTGTCCTGGCAATCGCCGCAAGCACCTCTGAGAGAAAGCCGCTTTCGAGTTCCAACTCGCCCGATGCCAGACAGTCCAGTTTCTACCCTTATGAGTCTGGGTCCCCAGAGACTCGCCCGGAACTGGAGTTCAGAGCAGTGGGGAGCTTGAGACTCCCTCCAGATTGAAAAATATAACTGCGTCCTCAGTTGCCAGCCCTTTCCTCGTGCGCCTCCATACCTCTGCACTTTACTTCCGCACCTCCTCTGAGTCTCAGTGTGCTTTTCTCTTTCCTTCTAGTTGTAGAATTTCCACTCAGCCAGCCTTCCTGTGGTTCTGGATGATGTCCGTTTTGTCTTTTAGTTGTATTTTTGAAGTAGTTGTGCGAGGCAGCAATTTCTGATGTTTACCTATGCTGCCATCTTGGTTTCTCTTTCCTTGGGTCTATTTCTGATTATTTAATTGATTTGTCTCTCTCTTTCACCCAGAGAGTAAGCTCCGATAGGCCAGTACATGTCTGATTCTGCTCATCATGTATCTAACGCAATGCCTTATATGCGACTGCAGTATTGTGATCTGTAAAAATATATATTTGGTCATTCAGATAACCAAATTATATTCCTCATATATATTTGGTCTTTGTCCAGAGTTCCTAGCTTTCAGCTCCCAAAACCCTTGGAATTTTCTGAGTAATAAGAGCAATGGGAGTATCTTTTCTTCTAATATTTGATCTAGTCCTCAGTTCCTGAAATCACTTCAAAGCTATAAAGTTGAAATTTCTGTCTTGTTATTCATAACAAGCCCCTTTCCACCACAACTGGGTTCATGGTCATCAGGTGGCTTTTGGGAAGCACCTAAGAATGAGAGCTGGTCACCAGAAGAACCCACCCTGTTATTAGAGGATTGGAACCTTCAGTCTCACCTCTCTGGCCTCTGGAGGAGGGAAGAGAAGGCTAGAAGTTGAATCAATTGCCCATGGCCAATGCTTTATAATCACTCTGCCTTTCTAATGAAGCTTCCACAAAAACTCAAAATGACAGGATTCTGAGAGTTTCTGGATTGGTGAACACATGGTGGTTACCTCAGAGAGGGCATGGATGCTCTGCACCCTTTCCCCATACCTTGCCCTATGGACCTCTTCCATTTGGTGTTCCTGAGTTATATCCTTTGAAATAAACCAGTAATCTAGTGATAAAATTGGTTTCTTGAGACCTAGAACTGTTCTAGCAAATTAACAGAACCCAAGAGGGAGCTGTGGCAACCTCTGATTTATAGCCAGTCAATCAGAAGGACATGTGACAACCAGGACTTGTGATTGGCTTCTGAAGTGGAGGGCAGTCTTGTGGGGCTGAGTCCTTAACCTGTGGAATCTGATGCTTTCTATCTCGGTAGATAGTGTCAGAATTTATTTCAATTGTTGGACACCCAGCTGATATCAGAGAATTGCTTGGTGGTGTGGGGAAAACAACAACAAAACAACCCATGTTGGAATTGTGATGACAGACCCTTAAATAGATACTCTAAAAACATTTTATGAATAAATGTCTATTTGTAATAAGCCCCAAAGAAAAATAATACAATTTAAAAGGAAACTAAAAAGATAAAAGGAACTGGAAAAGGTAGTTATAAAACCTGAGAGAGAATCATTGATTGGCTGCCTCCTGCATGCCCCACACTGGGGATCGAGCCCACAACTCAGGCATATGCCCTGACTAGAATTGAACCGTGACCTCCTGGTTCATAGGTTGATGCTCAATCACTGAGCCACACTGGGCGGGCAAAAGCTGATAATTTTTATTTTGGTCATATTTTTGTTGTTTACTATGTTATAGTCTCCCCAAAATTATCAGAGGCAGAGGGCTGTAGAGAAAACAAAGGAGAAGCAAGACAGGTTGAGAATCAGCATACAGGAATTGAAGTGGCAGACCATTGACCTCTCTCCTGACTCCGGAAATCGAGGCTCTCTCATAGGTTCTCACTGAGTAAGATGTATGCTTCCTGAAAGGTGGAGTTCCTACCATGAGGCAACAACGGCCTTGCTGTGTGAGTACTTATGAACTGGGTGCAATAGGAATAATCCTCAACAGCTTTTATATAAGATATCCTTTTATCATGGGATTATTTTCCTATAATTATCATAGTATCATTTGTCTTAGAAAATATAACACATGCCATTGGGCCTCAAATAAGAATGTAGCACATGCCATTGGGCCTCAGTTTGTCACTATGATGGTGATTCTAGAGAACAGCAACAGGAGGTAGAAGGATGGAAGGCACAGAATGAAGGAAAGCTAAAAGCACTGAGGCACTAAATGGTCTGACTAGATACAACTCTCCAGATACTTTAAAGAACAAAGCATTTCTAATGTAGCAAAATAATTTTCAAATCAGGACCAAGGTGGCTCTAAATACTAATCTTTGACATGTAGAAACAGGACAAGTCAAGGAATCTTTTGCAGATGGAGTGGGGACTGAATTCACTAAAATGAATAATAAAACAAAAATCCCTCCAATTCAGTTACTCATTCAAATAGATTTGAGAACAATATACATTAGTCACCTTATAAATCACATATATCTATGTCTACATATCTATATCTATATCTATATCTATATCTATATCTATATCTATATAAATAAAAGGCTAAGCAACTGGCCGATTGGCCGATCAGCCGGTAGCTATGACGCGCACTGACCACCAGGGAGCAGATGCTCAACACAGGAACTGCCGAGCAACAGCAACTTTGCAGAGTGCCCTCTCACAGTCCAGGACCCCTCAGGGGATGTTGGACTGCCAGTTTCAGCCTGATTCCCGCAGGCCAGGCCAGGCCAGGCCAAGGGAACCCACCTGCTGGAGGGACCCCGCTCACTCTGCAGATGCTCTTCGAGCCCGGGCGCCACCCCAGGTGCATCTGGGCAAGGAGGGACTGTGGGAGGTTGGCTCGAGGGCGTGTCCAGCCCCTCTCGCCCAGTCCTGCCCTGCCATCACCTTCTAATTAATTTCCTTTCAATGTGAATGAATCTGTGCACCAGGCCTCTAGTATAGGTATAACACACACACACACACACACACACACACACACACACACACACACACACGAAACTTGTAGTCCTCATCTTTTTTTAACCCCAATATAACTGAGGAACAAAGCACTTTCCAAATAGGAGCTCACTGTAGCAGTAATTTTCAAACTGAAAAGGGGGCAGAACAAAATCTGAAAACACTTTACAGTTGATTCTGACACTTCCCCTATAAGAAGGCATGTCCCATGTCCCATATCTCTCCACTAAGAATCACTGAAAATTTGCCTTGCTGGTGTGACTCAGGGGTTCACGGTTCACGGTTCAGTCAGGCACAAGCCCGGGTTGCAGGCTCAGTCCCCAGGAGGGGGTGTCCAAGAGGCACCTGATCAATGGTTCTCTCTCATCATTGGTGTTTCTATCTCTCTCCCTCTCCGTTCCTCTCTGAAATCAATAAAAAAAAGTATCACTGAAAATCTAGTATACGCCTGACTTCTTTACTTCTTTTATTTGATAATACAGTCTTAGAAATACAAACTCATCTAAAGAATCCAAGTACCCCCAGGGGATGCCGCCACATGCCAGAGAGGGTTTAAAGTCACCTGATGAATGTCGCACAGCTTCCTGAAGAATTTTGCTCAGAGTTAAGACATTTAATATATTTTATAATACAATAAAAATAAAGTTAGAAAGCAAAATTCATATGACCCTTTAAGATAAATCAGAAGAATGCAAATAAATTCTGAATTTATGGCTGACACTTTAAGACTGTTCCTAGAACTCTTGACAAAATGCTTATACATTGCTGCAATAGGAGAGAATGGTGAACTAGTGTGGGAAACTCCAGAGCAGTGGTTCTCAACCTTCCTAATGCTGCGACCCTTTAATACAGTTCCTCATGTTGTGGCGACCCCCAACCATAAAATTATTTTTGTTGCTACTTCATAACTGTAATTTTGCAACTGTTACGAATCGTAATGTAAATAACTGATATGTAGGATATATTTTCATTGTTACAAATTGAACATAATTAAAGCATAGTGATTAATCACAAAAATAATATGTAATTATATATGTGTCTTCCGATGGTCTTAGGCAACCCCTGTGAAAGGGTCGTTCGACCCCCAAAGGGGTCGCAACCTACAGGTTGAGAACTGCTGCTCTAGAGGCATACATCGTGAGGAAGGTAAATCTTCCTTGAATGAAATCCCAGCTTGCCCTTTCAAAGACAATGGAGACTAATTCCAGTCTATGCAATAACAAGAATTATTTGTAATGTGATACTGAGGACTCACTGAGAATCCTGATACCTGAATTCTCAGTTAATAAATAGTAAATTAATGGATCAATAAAGCACTTAGTCAGCAGAGTGCAATGGCAATGCTGGCTTGGCTGATTCAAAGATAGATTATTTACTGCAAAATAAACTGACTCAGTGATAAGTAGATGCAATACAGGTAAGGAAATGCTAATGTTCTAGATTTCCCTTCTCTGTCAGGGATTTTTGGCAGCATCGATAGAAGGGAAAAAAACTGTACTGCATCTACCCTTTGAAGAACAGAACAAAAAATGAGATCAAATAGAGAATGAGTTGAAAAAGCCCAGAGTTTTAGCAGTTTTCACCATTTTATATCAATATCTGGAAGAGAACTCAGGAGTCCTAGTCGGCAGCCCCAGGGGACCTGAGGCAGTGAGAGGCAGCATGGCTGCTCATCCACCTCTCTCCATCTCTTCTGCTTATATCCAAATCAAGACCATCATTTTTCCTGTCCACAAGGAAAGACTATCTCCAGCCTCCCTTGCAGTTAGAATTGGGACAATGTGAATGGGTTATGGCCACAGGGGTATATGCCAAACTGTTTGGACCACTTCCAGGTCTCATTATAAAACCCCTAAAGCATCATCCACACTCGCTCTTCCCCTTCCTGATGACTGTACAGGCTATGTATTATAGACAGCAGTGTCAAAATATGGATGGATCCTGGATGTTCAAGTTACCACTTGAGAGTTGCCTAGGAGAGCTGCCCAGTAACTACACTGCTTTATGACACAAAAAACAAACCTCTGTAATATTAAGACGTTGATTTTTTTAAAAATATTTTTTTCTTTCCAAAGCATAGTTCAGTCTTTCTCTATACCTCCCTAAATAGTCTCTAATTCTCTTCTGCTTCATTTGAATGCACACAACTGCAAAAACAATCCTCTTAAAACACGAATTGGAGGACCAGTTAAGGTGGCAGTGTAGGTAAATGCGGAACTTGCTGCTTCAAACAACCACATTGAAATTACAACTAAAATACAGAAGAACTATCATTTAGAACCACCTGAACTCTAGCTCAACGGAAGTCCTACAACCAGAGAATTAAAGAAGTAGCTCATCAAGACTGTTAAGAAGGGCAGAATCACGGAACTTGCTGGTACCACACCCACATGTGTAGGTTTAAAATCAGGAGGGATATCTTGGCTGTGAGGTTTCCCTGAGGAGGGGTGTCAGCCCCACAACTTTGGCTGTAAAAACCAGCAGGGATGATGCGTGAGGGACACAGAGGCTGCTGGCCCCAGGCAGTTCCTCTTAAAGGGGCTGGGCACCAATCTATGAGTTCCTCAGATTCACTCCCTCTGAGCTCCAGTTCTGGGACAGCAGCTTGCAAGGAACCTGGGACATTCGGGGAGGAACTAGCTTGCCTGGAATCAGGGCGAGAGCTGGAGGGGCAGCTTTCTTTCAGACAGAAGTGCTGGCAGAGGCCACTTGCTGAGTTAGCAGGCAGGGCACCACATATGAATTTTCATCAGCCTGGCTCACACTTTTCTTGCCCTGCCCCTCCCTACTAGCAGGCTAATGCAAGCCATTTCCAGTGGCTTTTCCATAAAATTGACCTCTCTTGCCTCATGCTTCAAACCTTCCTAAAATCTCTCAAAAAAGCAATAGCTGGTCTTAGTGTACCCCGTAAGTCTCAGTAAGTGGCCTCAGACCTGGCACTAGCAGCAGCCTACCTTGGTTCATAGCTTGGCCTCTCCTGGGCACCTCCAAGCCCAACACAAGTAGCAGCCATCTGCAGATTGCTTTATAGCTCATGCTGAGTGTCCCTGGGCAGGGGACAGGCAGTGGTTGACTTTGCACCTACTGGGAGGCTCCAGAGACAGTGCACCCAGTGGTGAGCTTTGAGGACTCCGGATTACAACCCTACCACCTTCACGAGTGACACACTCAAGGGAGGACTCTGAGAGCAACAAAGCCCCACTGAAGCAAGTCCTATTCCATAGGGCAGGCTCCTGCACAGCAGCTCTTCTGCTGTAGTCACAGACCATCTTCGCAACCAACTGGCCTGGGGGTCAATCCTTCCCAGTGACACCAACATAAATCAAGGCTCAACTGCAATAGGACAGTGCACCCAGCACAGGTGACTGGAGAGGCTGAGCCCCTGGGCCCTACAAGACACATACTACATAAAGCCACTCTACCAAGTTTGGGAGACATAGCAGATCTATCTAATACATAGAAACAAACAGGGAAGCAGCCAAAATTTAGAGACAAAGAAACATGTTACAAATGAAAACAGGAGAAATCTCCAGAAAAAGAATTAAATGAAATGGAAGTAAGAAAAGTACCAGATAGCCCTAGCCAGTTGTTCAGTGGTTAGGGCATCGGCCCATGGACTAAAGGGTTGTGGGTTTGATTCAGGTCAAGGGCATGTACCTGGGTTGCAGGCTCCATCCCTGGCCCTGGTCAGGGTGTGTGCAGGGGGCAACCAATCGAAGTGTCTCATAAGGATGTTTCTCTCTCTCTCTGTCTCTCCCCCACTTCCTTCCACTCTCTCTAAAAGTCAATGAAAAAAATGTCCTCAGGTAAGGATTAACAAACAAAACAAAACAACTACAAGATACAGAATTTAAGACAATAGTTATAATGATGCTCAAGGAACTTAATGAGAACTTCAAGGAACTTAAGAGAATTTCAAGGAACTTAGTGAAAACATCAATAACATAAAAAAGGACCAGTCAGGCCCAGCCAGTGTGGCTCAGTGGCTGAACATCAACCCATGAACCAGGAGGTCAGGGTTCAATTCCCAGTCAGGATACATGCCTGGATTGTGAGTTTGATCCTTAGTAGGGAGGCAGCTGATAATTTTCTCTCATTATTGATGTTTCTCTTTCTCCCTCTCCCTTCCTCTCTCTGAAGAGTGTGTGTGTGTGTGTGTATACATAGATATGTATATATACATATCTATGTATATACACATAATTTTTAATTTTTTTTAAAAAAAGGACCAATCAGAAATGAAGCACACATTAACTGAAATAAGGAATGATTTACAGGGGGTCAACAGTAGACTAGAGGATTCTGAGAATCAAATCAAGAATTTGGAATATATTGCCCTGGCTGGCTTGGCTCAGTGGATAGAGCATCAGCCTGCAGATTGCAGGGTCCCAGGTTCGAGTCTGGCCAAGGACACATGCCTGGGTTGCGGGCTTGGTCCCCAGTGTGGGGTGTGCAGGAGGCAGCCAATCAATGATTCTCTCTCATCATTGATGTTTCTCTCTCTCTCTCTCTCTCTCTTTCTCTCTCTCTCCTTCTCCCTTCCTCTCTGAAATCAATAAATATATTTTTTTAAAAAAAAATTTGGAATATAAGGAAGCAAAAAATACCCAATAGGAACAGCAAAAGAAAAAAGAATCCAAAAATATGAAGTCAGTGTAAAGAGCCTCTGGGACAACTTCAAATGTACCAACATTCACATCATAGGGGTGCTGGGAGGCGACAAGATATTGAAAGTCTATTTGAAAAAATAATGACAGAAAACTTTCCCTACCTGGTGAAAGAAATAGACTTACAGTCCAGGAAGCACAGAGAGTCCTAAACAAAATGAACCCAAAGAGGCCTATACCAAGACACACAATAATTAAATGTCAAAGGAAAATGGCAAAGAGAGAATATTAAAAGCAGCAAGAGCCCTAGCTGGTTTGGCTCAGTGTATAGAATGTCAGCCTGTGGACCAAAGGGTCCCTGGTTTGATTCCAGTCAAGGGCACATACCTACGTTGCAGGCTCCTTCCAGGCCCGGGCCCTGGTCAGGCAGCATGCAGGAGGCAACCAATTGATGTGTTTCTCTCACATCGATGTTTTTCTCTGTCTTTCCCTCTCTCTTCCACTCTCTCTAAAAATCAATGGAAAAATATCTTCGAGTGAGGATTAAAAAAAAAAGCAGCAAGAGAAAAGCTGTTAGTTACCTACAAGGCAGTACCCATACGGCTGTCAACTGATTTCTCAACAGGAAATTTGCAAGCCAGAAGGGAGTGGAATGTAATATTCAAAGTGATGAAAAGCAAGGACTTACAACCAAGATTACTCTACCCAGCAAAGCTATAATTTATAATTAAAGTTCAGATAAAGAGCTTCCTAGACAAAAAAAAAGTTAAAGGAGTTCATCACCACCAAATCAGTATTACATGAAATGTTAAAGGGAGGAGGAAGAAGAGGAGGAGGAGGAGGGAGAGGAAGAAAAAAATGATAATACCTATCTATCAACAAATGAATGTAAAAATCAAAATAAATAAACAAGCAGAACAGAAACAGACTCATAAGTACAGAGAACATTTTGACAGCTGCCAGACAGGAGAAGGATTGGGGGGATGGGTGAAAAAGGTGAAGGGATTTAGAAATACAAATTAGTCCTAGCCCATGGACACAGACAATAGACAGGTAAAGGCCTGGGATGGGGTGGGAGATGGGTCAAGGGGGGAAAAATGGGGGATATCTATAATACTCTCAACAATAAAATAAAGAAAAAACCCACCACAAATTGGATCACAATGCTTCTGTATGTTCTTTCAAGGCTTCCTGCTGCAGAGAATAAAATCCAAATTCTTTAACAAGGACTATAAGGCCCTGCATCATCTAGTCCAGGGGTGGGCAAACTTTTTGACTCGAGGGCCACAATGGGTTCTTAAACTGGACTGGAGGGCCGGAACAAAAGCATGGATGGAGTGTTTATGTGAACTAATATAAATTCAAAGTAAACATCATTACATAAAAGGGTACGGTCTTTATTTTCAATAGTTTTATTCATTTCAAATGGGCCGGATCCGGCCCGCGGGCCATAGTTTGCCCACGGCTGATCTAGTCTCTGCCTTTCAGATTTCATCTCAAACCACTCTCTCCCCTAATTAACTATCTTCTGGCCACTTGTCTTCTTTTAGTTCCTTTCTTGATTCAGTCTATGCCCATTGTTCTTCCTTTTGCTTATAATATTCTTTCTCTCCAAATGGTCAATATAGTCTCACTTTTTAGGGCATGGCTTAAATGGCAGCTTTAGAAAAAGACTTTTTCTGACCTAATTTATGGGCAGTTCCTCCTTCTTTGTCTCTAGCTCAAATTCTTATTTGTTTGCTTCATAAGCCGCTCATCTATGCCCTCTAAAAAATTTAACTCTTATCACTAAACTGCTAAACACTAAAACTGCTTTAAGTCCCCCAAAGCAAGAGGGGCCGGTTTTGGATTTCCGCTCTATCATAACCTCTGATTTTAGCAATGCTGTGGCAGTGTATGAACTGGCTTATATACACATTTTAGTTTCAGGCTCACCAATGGGGTATATATAGGTTTCATTAGACTTCTCAACTTGCTAAACAATACTTAACATAACCTGAACACTCCAATAAAGATACTTTTTGTGTTCTTATGTCAGAATCATGTAATTCTATTAATTAACAACAATTTCAGATAATTCTTCATATAATTTTTGTGTAATTTCACTGAATTTTTCTTAACCAGTCATGTTATTTACTTTACAGTGCCTATTGTACTTGTGGCCGCCTCTCCAAGGAAGGCAGATGGCAAATTGGAAAGAGCATGGGCCTTTTTGAATGCATCAGAAATGGGTTCAGATAACCACTTCTAGCACCACTAGTTTTCCCAGGCTACTAAGTCTCCATAAGACGGGGTAACAGTACTGCCTAGATGTAACTGTGACACTGTTGTGCATGTGACAATAATGTGTAAAGGCACCATGGGCTCTCCTTTGTCCAGTCTGATGCTACTATATTAGTTTTCCATTAACAGTGACACTTACAGGTGGAGTCCTGTGGTCGAAGTCAAGGTTGATAAAGATTTTCCTAGGTACCACTCAGATGATTTCCTTTCTTAAAACACCTTAAAATGATTTATTTAAATTATAAGGTAGCCATACTTTTTAAAACACATTTAAAAAACGTTGGCCAAGCACTTTTTAGAAAAGTTTTAATGTGAAATACAGTTGACCCTTCAACATCTCAGGGGTTAGAGGTACTGACCACTCACAGAGCCGAAAATCCAGGTATAACTTAAGTTGGCCGTCCATGTATGAAAATTCCTAACCACTTATAAGTGGACCCACACAGTTCAAACCCATGCTGTTCAAGGGCACATATTTTGATCAACTGTAATTAAAGATTCATGGTACAAAAATATTATACAGAGAAGTACCCTTCACCCAGTTTTCCCCAGTGGTAACATCCTAAAGAACTAAAGTACAATATCAAAACCAGGAAAATGACACTGGTACAATTCATAGAACTTATCAAATTTTACAAGTTTTATATGCACTCCTCTGTGTGTGTGCATAAATCTATGCAATTCTGTCACCCAAGGAGATTCACGGCCCAGCACTCTTTTGTTTCTTATGGTTGCTATGCTTTTTCAAAATCAAATAATAAAAACAATATTTATAAGATATTTGCTTTAATTTTGGCTATAATTCTGATATCTGCACCTCCAGTTTAAGAGACAGAAAATAGTAGTTAGAGTACATAGCATATAATCGTACAGCGTGGGGCAAACATAAGTTTACAGTTGTATGTGAAACAGTCTTTTTCTTGTATTATTATCTATTAGTTATTGTTCCTAATACAGGAACAACTATAAACCTACTTATGCCACACCCTGTATTTTGACTGATAAACTTGTATATAATATCCCAAAACACCATAACATTTTCCAAAACCTGTGTTGGCCTTTTTTCTGATTGAGACATACATAAAAGATTCCTGGTAGACGAGAGCAAACAGCTCTTCTTTCTAGCCTGCACCTGCTGTCAGAGTGAGCAGCAGCAGGCTACTGGATGATATATTGGCCATGTACAATTTCTTAAGATAATTTTCTCTAAGAAGAAACTCTGATTTTTAAAATGTATAAAACATACACATTCAAAGTGTAAGAGGCTTTATTAAACAGCCTCATTTAACACTCTGATTATAAAATATATTCATTTTGGTCTCGGCTCAGAACACAGAAAGTTAGAGAAATATTATTTGTCCTTTGATGTAGCCAGGGCAGCAGTCATGCTAAATACTGGTAGGTATTTTGCTTGTTGCTAGAGGATATTTATTGTTGTTTTTAACTATAGTGGTTGCCCAATGAGAAATTTAAAATTCTGAACAGTAATTAAACTAAAATTCAAGAATGAATTCCGTTCACAAGAATAATCAGATACAAAGTAGGGTAATTTTCCTCAAAATGAAGACTGCAGTAGGCCTCTGCGAGGAAAGCAAGAAACGAAAACCTACAAAGCTCAGCTCTTTTTGGAACCTGATGCCACACTGATACTAGGCATCAGAACACAGTCACACCAATATCTTTTATCCAATTACCCTTTTCCTGTCCACTGGCCCCCTCCCTGCTCCCACTCGCTGCTTATGAAAGATTGGAGAACAAGAAAGAACCAGATTATTTATGGAATCTGTGAATCAAAGAAAATATTATGCTTGCTCTTTCTCTTCCAAAAACACGAAAATCACTGTGCTTTGTTTTGTAACAGAAACACAGAGAAGCCTCCGAGAGAATATACAAATGAAAAACTCAAGAACATAATGTGCTAATTTAAACTAAATTAATTACAGGTTGAAGTTTCAAATCCAGCTGGTGAATACAAAAGTTTTCTTAAAATTGTAGATATAACTAAGTGGAGAACATAATCTAAAAGTTTTTGCTATGCTAAACTTTTACATTCCTAGGCAAATGTCAATAACAAAATTATTAACACCCAAGATGGGAAAGTTGGAAAATTTTCTAGCTCTTCCTGAATCTAGTCTTACAAGAATAATTTCATTATTTTATTGCAAGTAATGTGAACTGTCAGCATTTCAGAAAATACATCTATGAAATACTATATAATACATATATGAAATACTATATAATAAAACCTTAATATGCAAATCTACCAAACAGCAGAACAACCGGTTGCTATGATGTGCACTGACCACAGGGGGCAGACGCTCAATGCAGGTACTGCCCCCTGGTGGTCACTGCGCTCCCATAGGGGGAGCACAGCTCTGCCAGAAGCCAGGCTCACACCTGGCAAGCGCAGTGGCGGTGGCGGGAGCCTCTCCCACCTCCACAGCAGCACTAAGGAGCAGCGAGCAGGCAGGTTGTAAGGAACGAGGGGTCCCAGACTATAAGAAGGATTCCCGCCTGTGAGAGGGATGTCTGCCTGCCAGCTTAGGCCCAATGCCCCCAGGGATCGGGCCTAAGCCGGCAGGTGGACATCCCCAGAGGAATCCTAGACTGCGAGAGGGTGCAGGCCAGCTGAAGGACTCCCCACACCAAGTGCACAAATATTGTGCATTGTGTCTCTAGTATAAATATAAGAACATACTCCAAAGCGACTGGTATACAAGGTATTTTCTCCATTTGTTAGACAGTATATAGTTTATAACACAAATAGTCATATAGGAAAGAAGACAAGCTCACGCCCTTAAGGTCTCTAAGGACCCAATGTTGTATGTTGCCTCTCTGCTTTATATCTTATTTATATCTTATACAAAAAGTGCAATTTCACACAGAAATAGTTATTACATGCAAATAAGTTTGCTGTGAGGTGGGTAATCTTAGTCTTTTGACTAGGCAACACTTACAACACGTTAGAATATAAAACTTCCATCAACAGGCAATAAAGTCTATGTGTAGTCCTTTGTAGATAAAAATAATACACTAATATATTATTATTATTATTAATCTATGTGTGGCTTCATTTATGTTTTCAGTGGTAGTGATTATTCTGCATTAAGCTCTGACCAAGTTTTCCCTGAAACCAATAGAATCTTCTGAAATATAGCTGGTTTGGTTAGGGATGCAATTTGTGACAAACCAAGACAACCCTTAGGCCTCATTAATGGATGCTCTAAGGAAATGATTAACAGAGCACAGACAAAATGGAGCCAACAATCTTCACTGTTGTCCCAAAGCATATTAATATATAATATGCAGCCCTCAAGCCCTCGACAGATACATTACCTAGCTGAACATTTCCTTCTGGTCAACATTAACTATAGGATTTATATAATTTGAACTGTCAGCACTTCTACATCAGATGAATAATAGCAGGAACAGTAAAATCTGTTTCATGATGAACAAACCTAAAACTCTAATGAAGTATGTTCATCCAGAAGGAAGGGAACACACACACAGAGACACTGTCATCATCAGTTAATTTCACCACATTCTCAGAATGTATTAAAATAGTATTATTCTAGGGACCTCCCAGAGTCATTTATAACTACAATAAGTGAAGACAGAATAATTAGCCCACAGAACTCACAAGAGGATTGATTACCTGATAGTCTGGTTTTGTAAAATAATCCAAAGAGGAGATGTGGTCCAGAAAGATGCTGAATTCTGGAGGGAGATGTTTCAACATAAGCTTGTGGTCATACCTCTCCTTAATAGAGCCTACTTGCTCCTGGGAAGAAAAGAGAAATGGAACCAAAGTCAATTTCTCTTGGCAGCTACACATTAAGGGCCTCTCAGTAGCAGTCTCAAGGGTATGTGCTGAAGATAATTAAGTATAAAGCAAGAACTGAGCTCATACTAATAGCTTAATGCATACTGCTTTAAGGGGTGGGGAGGGGAACTGTAATGCAGAACCAAAGGATAATACCGAGTTCTGCATCAGTGAATCGTTAGCTCTCCCCCAAAACAGTTGATCTTAAATCTGGTTATCAACAAAGATGTTTACAGTTTTCAAATCAAACAATATAATGTGACGATTAAAATAAGAGTTTCATTGATTTATAAAAAAAAAGAGAACTAGTGAAAATAAAAACTAAGAGGGAAGACTAGAAATCAAATCAGAAATAATAATTGTACATATATTAGTATCTATTCCTGTATACACAGAAAAAGTCATAAAATTAACTAGATCTCTAATATCAGGTCATAGACACAAAAATATACATATTGGGCATTATACAGTGAAGGTACTTGTACATTTTAATTCTTATACCTAAATATATTCTCAACAAAGATGTCTACAAAGGAGGAAGTTTTATTATTTTCCCTACCCAAAACTGACATTTCCATTTCCAAAATTACCTTGTCTTTTATTTTTCTCCATGGCAGCTGCCCAACTACAAACTCCACCAACATGTAGAATAAGGACCAAAGGTCATCGTGTCTTCCCATTTCCTTCATAAACAAAACAAAATTCAGTCACATTATATTAATATACTCCCTGTGAGTATATTACATTATCTAAGACCTAACTATTGTGTTTCATCCTATAATAAGGCCTAAACATTTAAATATAGTGCCCACAAATGAGAGAAAGCACACAATATATAACAATGTACATGGCAGAAGGAATATACTGAAGAACTTGATATAAAGAATGCCCCCTGCCCTGACCGGTTTGGCTCAGTGAATAGAGCATTGGCCTGCAGACTGAAGGGACCCAGGTTCAATTCCAGTCAAGGGCATGTACCTCGGTTGCAGGCACATCCCCAGTAGGGGGTGTGCAAGAGGCAGCTGATCGCTGATAGATATTTCTAACTCTCTATCCCTCTCCCTTCCTCTACGTAAAAATCAATAAAATATATTTTTTAAAAAAAGAATGCCCCCAAACCCAGAATGCTTGCAATAATATAATTAACAGCCCATTAATTGATAAATGTAAGGGAAATTAGTATTTAGTGGGTACAGAGTTTCAGTGTTGCAAAATGAAAAAGTTCCAGAAATCTGTTGCGCAATAATGTGAATATACTTAACACTAACATATTGCACACTTAAAAACCAGCCAGTAGCAATGACATGCACTGACCATCAGGGGGCAGACGCTCAACACAGGAGCTGCCGAGCGACACAACTTTGCAGCGTGCCTTCTTGCACTCTGGGACCCCTCGGGGGATGTTGGACTGCCAGTTTCGGCCCAATCCCCACAGGCCAGGCCGAGGGACCCCACCTGCTGGAGGGACCTCTGCTCACTCCGCAGACACCCTTTGAGCCCCAGTGCTGCCCCAGGTGCGGCTGGCCAAGGAGGGACCGCGGGAGGTTGGCTCCAGGGTGTGTCTGGCCCATCTTGCCCATTCCTACCCCGCTAGCCACCTTCTAATTAATTTCCTTTCAATGTGCACGAATCTGTGCACTGGGCCTCTAGTTAACTATAAAGCTTACTACTTATAACATTTTGTAAGAATCTATCTGGAAAATAAGAGTACCTTCTTTTCAAGGCAGAATAACTGACTAAATGCCATAATATAAAACAATACTGAATCAAAATGAATGAGTTAAAATGCTTGGCAGCGTGCTACCCACTGATAAAAAATAATTTTCCTATTTTAAATTTATAATCCTATATAATAAAAGGCTAATATGAAAATCAACCAAACAGCAGAACGATCAGTCACTATGATGGGCACTGACCACCAGGGGGCATATGCTCAATGCAGGAGCTGCCCCCTGGTGGTCAGTGCACTCCCACAGGGGAAGCACCTCTCAGCCAGAAGCCGGGCTCATGGCTGGCAAGCACAGTGGTGGTGGTGGGAGCCTCTCCCGCCTCCGCTGCAGCGCTAAGGATGTCTGACTGACAGCTGAGGGACCCCCGCCCCAGTGCATGTATTTTGTGCACCAGGCCTCTAGTCACATCATAAGAAACCAAATTAACTGGGGCATAGCATACACAACCTCAGCATACTCTTCCTTTGTATTTAGCATTGGTCAAATTTTCATTAGAGCAATTTTGGCTTTACAGAACAAAAATAAGGTAACAAAGACCAAGAAAAGATTACCTTTATTTTATCAAGCAATTACTTGTTAAATTTCTCAATTTTATCTAAACAAGTTTAAGGATTGAGAATCCTTACAATACCCAACTTTTCTACTCATACTTAAGGTTTAGGATAAGGAAAAAAATCAGAGCAAAACTAAAGGACCAAAGTAAAAAAAAAAAAAAAAAAAAAAGTGGGGGAGAGTACTAAAAATTTAACCCAAGAGGAAAGATATATTTACTAAAATAAAAATTTTAAAGTCTCCATTTGAGATCTTCATGAAAACAAAACATTACAGAAGGGCTACCATAGATTAATGCATATTACAGATAAAACCAGAGGCCCGATGCATGAATTTGTGCACCAGTGGGGTCCTTCGGCCTGGCCTGTGAGATTGGGATGAAACCAGCTCTCCAACATCCCCCGAGGGGTCCCGGATTGCAAAAGGGTGCAGGCCATGCCGAGGAACCCCACCGGTGCACAATCAGAGCCAGGGAGGAACACGGGAGGTTGGCCAGCTGGGGAGGGACTGCAGGAGGGATCCAGGGCATGTCCAACCTGTCTTACTCAGTCCTGATCGGCCAGACCCCAGCAGCAAGCTAACCTACCAGTAGGAGCATCTACCCCCTGGTGGTCAGGGCATGTCATAAAGAGCAGTTGGGCAGCCTTAGCAAATCATTAGCATATTAGGCTTTGTTTGATTGAACAGACGACCCGACACTTAGCATATTAGGCTTTTATTATATAGGACTAGAGGTCCCTCAGCCCGGACTGTGCCCTCTTGCAGTCTGGGACCCCTCAGGGGATGACCACCTGCTGGCTTAGGCCCGCTCCCCGGGGGATTGGGCCTAAGCTGGCAATCAGACATCCCTCTGGCAGCCTGGCAGCCCTCGGGGGATGTCCACTTGCCAGCGGGGAGCAGACCTAAGCTGCAGTCAGACATCCTTAGCGCTGCTGAGGAGGCAGGAGAGCCTCCCACCACCACAGCTGTACTGGCAGCCATCAGCCTGACTTGTGGCTGAGCAGAGCTCCTCCCATGTGAGAGCACCCTGACCACCAGAGGGCAGCTCCTGCATTGAGTGTCTGCCCCCTGGTGGTCAGTGTGTGTCATAGTGACCAGTCATTCCCAGTCCTTCTGCTGTTAGAGTCAGTTTGCATATTACCTTTTTACTATATAGGATAGAGGCCTGGTGCACAGGTGGGGGCCAGCTGGTTTGCCCTGAAGGGTGTCCTGGATCAGGGTGGGGTCCTGCTTGGGTGCCTGGCCAGCCTGGATGAGGGGATGATGGCTGTTTGCAGCTGGTCACACCCTCTTCAGGGTGGGGATCCCCACTGGGGTGCCTGGCCAGTCTGGGTGAGGGGCTGAGGGCCGTTTTCAGGCTGGAGGGTGACTGAAGCTCCCAACCTCTCCTTTTTTTCCTTTTTTTTAACTCTGGGATTTATTTACCTTCTATGGTTGTCACTGGAGCTGACAGCCGGCTTTAGCTCTGAGGCTCGGCTCCAGCTCTGAGACCTCGGCTGCTGAAAGCAGGTTTCTGGTTTGTTTGGGTTCTATAATTGAAACACTGTTGCAACTCCAGCTCGGGCCGGCTGGCTGAAAGCACGGGGTTTGTTTAGCTTCTATATTTGCAACATTGTTTCTTAGAGTGCAAGCTCAGAGGCCGGCAGCAGCAGGCGGGGAACCTTGGCTTCTTCCATCACTGGAGCAAGCAAGCCTCCTGTTCGCTTCAGCTGCCTGGCTGCCGGCCGCCACCTTGGTTGGCAGTTAATTAGCATATCTCGCTGATTAGCTAATGGGAAGGGTAGCGAAGTTACAGTTAATTACCATGTTTCTCTATTATTAGATAGGATGATGACCCCTACATTTCATTAGGTATTGTGACACAAATGTTTTATTTCTTCAAAACTTTATATTACATTCATTAATATTTATATTTACCTATTAAAGACACAAGATTCCCCATACATATATATACTTTACTATTATCTTTCCTGGCAAATCCAATTTTATTTTCTATGCAGATGCACACATCTGTTATCCACTATACACCTTACCATGCATTACTAATGCCTTTCCCTCTTCTCCAAAGCAATTTCCACACTTTGTACTCTAAAAAAAGAAATCAATCTAACTCAAGTCATCACCATGGTTATACAGACATGACTCTAGTTCAGATACCTACTCTGTTCCGATGAGCATTGATCGATGCATAACGAACTGTCCCTCGAAAGCCTGCCACAGCTCGAGGCTACAATAAAACCAAAAAAGAATAATAAATAAGCATCAAATAGCAAAAGACTCAGTACACTTGAGCCATAAAGTGGATGTGAGAAACTTGTGCATTACTGTCACAATAAAACACTATTTAAATTTCTAATTTTTATCTGGCTGGTGTGGCTCAGTGGTTGAGTGTCAACCTATGAATTAGGAGGTCACAGTTTGATTTAGGTCAGGGCATATGCCTGGGTTGTGGGCTCAATCCCCAGTAGGGGGTATATAGGAGGCAGCCAATCAATGATGCTCTCTCATCATTGGTGTTCTCTTTCTTTTTTTCTCTCTCTCTCTCTCTCTCTCTCTCTCTCTCTCTCTCTCTCTCTCTCCTTTCCTCTCTGAAATCAATAAACATGTATTTTTTTAAAATAAAGTAAAATAAAGTGGCATTTTATAATAAATAAACTATATATATTAGAAAACATAAGCCCTGACTGGTTTGGCTCAGTGGATAGAGCATCGGCCTGCAGACTGAAGGGTCCAAGGTTAGATTCCGGCCAAGGGTTGTGGGCACATCCCCAGTAGGGAGTGTGCAGGAGGCAGCTGATCAATGTTTCTCTCTCATCGATGTTTCTAACTCTCTATCCCTCTCCCTTCCTCCCCGTAAAAAAAATCAATTATATATATAAAAGAAAACATTAAATGTTTTCATATGCTCAGAATCCTGCCCAGCATCATAGTACATGCACTAATATTCAGGCTCTGGTAAAAAAAAAAAAGTATAGTAAGACCATGAGGAATCTCTGAGGAATCTAAGATGCCTATCTCTTCGTGACTTGGTTATTTCATTCAAACTCCATTCAAAGATGGTGGCAATTTGTATCCCTACCTATATATGCAATTCAAATATTCATAAATTTAAGTTAATGAGTACTTACTATGTGCCAGGTACTGGGAATAAATCCAAACATGAATAATACATGATCCCAGTTCTCAGAGAGCTCAATGTAGGATAAAGTTCAAACTTTTATTACTTGGCCTACAAAACATTCTCTGTCTTGGCACTGGCCTCATTCCACTTGATAGTTGCACTTGCTGGTATCTTCAGTTGGTATGCTCTCTCTATGAATGCCTCCAATGGCTAGCTCTTCTCCATATTAGGCCCTCTACTCAAGTGCCAGTTCTTCAGAGAAACAATCCTTAATTACCCTAGTAAAAAATACTACCCACCCCTGAAATGCCACTTTATTCTTTAAAAAAAAAAATAGTTTATTGATTTTTAGATAAGGGAAAGGGGGGGGGGGAGAGAGAGAGAGAGAGAACCATCTATGTGAGAGCTTAATACTGATTGGCTGCCTCCAGCATGTCCCCTACCAGGGAATGAGCTCTCAACACAAGCATGTGCCCTTAACCTGGAATCAAACCAGCAACCTCTGAGTAATCTAAGATTACACAGGAGGACACTCAACCAACTGAGCCACACCCACCAGGGCCCATTTTATTCTTCTACTCTGCTTTATTTTTTTCTCATAATACATTTCACTACCTAGAATTGATTTTATTTATACTTTCACTTTTTTATTGCCTAGCTTCTTCCATTGGAATATAAACTCTGTGATGGCAGGGTCCCTGTATTGCTCATTTTACAGACATAGAAACAGATTCTGAGAGATACAGAATTAGTCGGTGATAAAACCAGGCATCAACTAAGGTCTTTTGACTTGAAATCATAAACTGTTCAATTTTGTTGCTTCACAAGGATGGAGTCAATAACCTAAAGATTTATGGAAAGCACCATAGCTCAATATGAAAACTGACAAACTTTAAAATAATCATAGCCAATAATTTTCACTAGAATTTTTATTTGCTATCAGTAATTTTAAATTATCCTCAATTAACATGCATTACCTTTTTTAAAAAATAATGTTTTTATTGGTTTAGAGAGAGGAAGGGAGAGGGAGAGAGAAATAGAAACATCAATGATGAGAGAGAATCATTGATTGGCTGCTCCCTGCACACTTCCTACTGGGGAGTGTGCCCTGACTGGGAATTGAACTATGATCTCTGGGTTCATGGGTCAATTCTCAACCACTGAGTCACACTGGCTAGGCAAAATGCATTACTTTTGTAGTCAGAAAAAGTGTATAATAAATGATATTTTCAAAATCTTTAGTTACCAGAATCTTTTGGTCATATGCTCTAAGATAAATATCCTATATATTCTTCCTCTGTTTGCTCATTTTTATAATCTATGTTCAATCTATTCAAATTAATAGTCTATTTCTTCTTCCATGAACTTCTCTTCCCCCTTTAATTACTCCTTTCTGTTTTTGTTGCTGTAATTGTTAATTCTCAACCAAGGACATTTTTCCATTGATTTTTAGAGAGAGTGGGAGGGAGGGGTAGAGACAGAGAGAAACATCGATATGAGAGAGACACATCGATTGGCTGCCTCCCTCAAGCTCCCAGGGATCTTCTCTAACACACAAATGTTTTTGCAGCACGTAATTTTGCCTAGTTATTTTCATTCCGATAACTGTTAGGATGACTACACCCAGACCTATTATGACCTCTGCAGTCAAGTCTATTGAGCACTAGACTCTCCCCCCAGTCCCCCATGGACTCTAGCCAACATAAGCGCAGGAGACTTTCCAGTTAAAAGTAGCCCTGGCCTGGCTCTGACCTTACTTCTGTCATTGCCATTGAAAAGGCTGAAATATAGATAAAGAGGGATCAGCTGTTTCAGAGAGAGCTTGATATGACTGACTCATCAAAGAAATACTACCATGTCAAGAAAATTTAGCCACCTTATACAATGCAGAAGAAACAATACACCCAGTTGGGGAAAACAGCTATATATATAAAGAATTCTAATTCAAAGCAGATTATAATGGACATCATTAGCAAAGTACAATGAGCTACGAAAGCCTAGGAGTGGTAGGATTAGTTCTATTTGGTGGAAAGGAAGGAAAAGTTTTAAGAATAAGGCAACTTTTAACTGGAATTTGACATAAGTTATCTCTTGAAACTTCCCTAATTGATGGCATTTTGACTGATAGCTTTCAAAATTACAAATGCATACATTCTTTCTGATTTGGCAATTTCATTTCCAGAAATTTATCTTACACATATACTTTGCATAGATGCAAAAATAGTGAATGTACAAATTTATCAATTACATTAGTGTTTGTGATAGCAAAAGAGCAGAAGTAACCCAAATGTTCATCCACAGGGGACTGATTAAATAAATTACAGTACATCCATATAATAGAATATACTCTGTAGCTGCAAAAAAAATAGGAAGAAACTCCATATCCTACATGGAAAGATCTAGATACAATGATAGGAGGGGAAAAGTGCAGAATGTACATCATGTTACTTTGAATAAAAAAGGGAAAAAGAATACGCATCCATATTTATTGTATACGCATAAAGAAATTCTGAAAGAATACATTAAGAATACATTAATAACAATACAGTTACCTAAAGATGGAGGGAGGGACAAGGGCAGACAGGAAATGAGTGGGAGAGGAGTGAAATGGAGACTTGTTTCACTTCTTATCTTTTAAATTTTTTTAAAGTCAGACTTTATTGAAGCATAATTTACATATAGTAAAATTCATACTTTAGGTATACGCAGTTCTATGAGTTTTGACAAAGATATATAGTCATGTAGCTATCACTGCAATCTAGATATAGAATATTTCTATCACCCCAAGTGTCCCTTAAAGGCCCTTTGTAGTACCTTCCCTCCACTCCATCTCTGGCAACCTGTGACTTCTGTCCTTCACTACTCTGGGCATACTAACTACTGTATAATAGTATCTCACTGTAGTTTTTATTTTGCATTTCCCTGATAACTAAAGATGCTCAGCATTTGCTAATATACTTATTTACCATCTGTAGTATCTCTTCTTTGATCAAATATCTATTCAAAACTTTTGCTCATTTCCTTTTTTAAAAAATTATTGAGTTGTGAGAATTGTTTATAGATTCTGGATATAATTTATCAGATGTGTGTTTGCAAATATTTTTCCCCTTTTGTGACTTGATTTTTTCATTTGCTTAACAGTGTCCTTCAAAGAGCACAGTGTTAATTTTTTTTTTTTAATTTATTGATTTTACAGAGAGAGAGGAAGGGGGAGAAAAAGTAAGAAAAATCGATTTTTTTTTTGTCCTACTTATTTATGCATTCATTGATTGATTCTTGTACATGCCCTGAGTGGGGATCGAACCTGCAACCTTGGTATATCGGACAACACTCTAACCAACTGAGCTACTCAGCCAGAACAAGTACAAATTTTGATGAATTGTTAAGACTTTTATTTTTGCAACACATGAATATAGTATTATCTTCTCAAAAAATTAAATTTAAAAACATCTTTAGAGAAAAAAGTTAAAAGTTAAAATGGTTAAAAACCTAAGAGTGTGCTTTATTAAAACAAATACCTAGATATTTGAGTGAAAATTAAAAAAAGAAAAGAAAAAGTATACTGTGCTTAGAGGAACTGGCAGAAGAATTACAACAGGAAGAAGAAAATGCATTTTAAATAAAAAGAATACAACAATGCCAAAAGGGAGGAAAGTACTATAGGTGTTAGGGAAAAGAGTTTGGTGTGCTGAAGCAAATGGTAAGAGAAAATAATGGAAACATAGGTTGGGATCAGATTAAGGATGGCCTTGAATATCATAGTAAATTGTTTAATTTATAATGTGCAGTCAAATGGAATTCATAAAAAATTGTAAGTAGTGAAGTGATATGATTGAGAAAGTGCTTGGCATGTTTACTCTGCTGGAAGTATAAAGGATAGATTAGAAGGAGAGGGAAGGGTGATCAGTGAGGAAACTATTTTAATAATCCAAACAAGAAACCAGGAGACCTGTACAAGGACAGAAGTAGTATGAATGTGAAGAAGGGGATAAATGTTAGAGATAGAATGAGCTCCTAGAAGAATAAATAAAGGAGAAAGGAAGGACTCTAGGCATGAGCCCACATTTACTGCTAATCAAAGGGAGGAGATTTGGGGAGGGGGGAGAGAAATGGCATGGGGCACGTTGTAATAAAATCCCCAGTGGAAATAAGAAAATACAGGGTGTCCCAAAAAATGTATATGCACTTTAACAACTGATAGCTCAATTTTGAAAATAAACTGTATGTTAATAAACACTGGCTTTATAATCATTCACAGTGTGCATACATTTTTTGGGGGGACACTCCATAGTTGAAATTCTGGAAAGGTAACAGAAAAAAAGACTTTAAAAACTGTTCTTAATTAGGTCATTACAGCCCAAGGCACTAGAAGTTTTAGCTGAATGGTTAGGAAGGAGAAAACATGGCATTCCAAGAGCTTAGACACAAAGGGCCAATGTGAGATGCCAGCTGCAGGGCTAAGGAAACTGGGGCATACTTTAAACCAGAATGGAAAAAATGAGCATGCAGACTGAAATCATTAAGCAAACAGGAATTCAAAATTGAAACTGTATGGATCAAAGCATCTTTATCTTTCACATATCTATTTAATGTAACTAATTTATCTTAAAGACTAGAGGCCGGTTGCACAAAATTTGTGCACTGGGGGGGAGGGGAGGTCCCTCAGCCCAGCTTGCCCCCTCATAGTCCGGGAACCCTCAGGGGATGTCCTACTGATGGCTTACTAAACTGCAGTCTGACCTCCTTCTGCAGGAGGCGACCAAGCTGATTAGGCAAAGGTGCCTGGCCTCTCCTCCTGAGCTAGTCGTGGCCGTTATGGTGTCCTGGCCTAATTTGCATATTACCTTTATACACACACACACACACACACTAGAGGACCGGTGCACAAAAATTTTTGCACTTGGGATAGGGGGAGTCCCTCAGCCCGGCCTGTGCCCTCTCGCAGTCTGGGACCCCTCGGAGGATGACCACCTGCTGGCTTAGGCCTGCTCCCCAGGGGATTGGGCCTAAGCTGGCAATCAGACATCCCTCTGGCAGCCCGGCAGCCCTCGGGGGATGTCCACTTGCCAGCGGGGAGCAGACCTAGGTTGCAGTCAGACATCTTTAGCGCTGCTGAGAAGGCAGGAGGGCTCCCACCACCACCGCTGTACTGGCAGCCATCAGCCTGGCTTGTGGCTGGGCAGAGCTCCCCCATGTGGGAGCGCCCTGACCACCAGAGGGCAGCTCCTGCATTGAGCATCTGGCCCCTGGTGGTCAGTATGTGTCATAGTGACCAGTCATTCCCAGTCGTTCTGCTGTTAGGGTCAGTTTGCATATTACCCTTTTACTATATATCACAGAGGCTTGGTGCATGGGTGGGGGCCGGCTGGTTTGCCCTGAAGGGTGTCCCGGATCAGGGTGGGGGTTCCCACTGGGGTGCCTGGCCAGTCTGGTTGAGGGGATGATGGCTGTTTTCAGGCTGGCCACACACCCTTTAGGGTGGGGATCCCCACTGGGGTGCCTGGCCAGCCTGGGAGAGGGGCTGAGGGCCGTTTTCAGGCTGGCCGGCGATGGAAGCTCCCAGCCTCTCCTTTTTTTCTTTTTCTTTTATTCTGGGATTTATTTACCTTTTATAACTCCAGCTCTGAGGCCACGGCCTGCTGAAAGCAGGTATTTGGGGTTTGTTTAGCTTCTATAATTGAAACTATGTTGCTGCCACTGGAGCTAAGAGCCCCCTCTAGCTTCATGGCCACCGCCGGCTGAAAGCAGGTATCTGGAGTTTGTTTAGCTTCTATAATTGAAACTTTGTTGCTTTCGGAGCTCAGAGCCGGCAGGCAAGGAACCTTGGCTTCCTCCATCACTGGAGCAAGCAAGCCTCCTGCTCGCTTCAGCCACCATCTTGGTTGGCGGTTAATTTGCATATCGCCCTGATTAGCCAATGGGAAGCGTAGCGAAGGTACAGTCAATTACCCTTTTTGTCTTTTATTAGGTAGGATATATATAATATATATGTGTGTGTGTGTGTGTGTGTGTGTGTGTGTGTGTATGTGTATAATAAAAAAAAAAGAGGATCTCAAAACCAACCACATAAACAACTCACTAGTGTCACAGATACTACCCATCATTCTGTTTGTGATGCAAGGTGACTGATAATCCTGTACCATAACTTTGGTAGATAAACAGACATTATGTTTTGAAGGAGTTTTGTATCCTGATTGTGGTGTTGGCTATAATGAATCTATACATGTGATAACATTTCATATAGCATTTCTCCACTCCTAAAAAAAAAAATGTTTTTAAAAATATAGTGAAATCTGACTCAGGCTGTCCTTGAGTTAATAATAGTATACCCATATCAAATTTCCTAGTTTTGACAATGTACTGCTACGGCTATCTAAGATATCATTGGGGGAAGCTAGGTGAAGGGCATATGGTAACTATAGTATTTTACAAAGCTCCTTGAATCTGTTCTATACTCCAAATAACTACTCTTGGGTCTACAGAAGAGAGAAGAAAGCAAAGCAAGGGACTGGTTAATGCAAAATTAAGAATGGAATTTGTCTAGGGCTACAATGGCCAATATAATAGCAACTTCAAATTAAATAATTTTTGAAATTGAGTTCCTTGTTTTCTCTGGTCAAAATTCAAGTGCTCACTAGGCACATGTGGCTAATGGCTACCATAATGGACAGTGCAGATACAGAACATTTCCAACTTCATAGTAAGTTCTATTGGACATGCTGCTTGAGGGAGGAAAAGGGATGCCATCAGGAAAGGACCTAGCATGCTTCTAAGGTGGAAATGAGCTATTTCTTAACCTAGATGGAGGCCATGAATGTCTTAATATTCTTATTTAAAATTTACATATGTGTTTTTTACACTCTTTTGGAACATATATGGAAAGAAAAAAAAATCAAAATATTAGTTACTGCCCTATCCGGTTTGGCTCAGTGGATAGAACATCGGCCTGCAAACTGAAAGGTCCCAGGTTCAATGCTGGTCAAGGGCACATGCCCAGGTTGTGGGCTCGACCCCCATTGGGGGACTTGCAGGAAGCAGCTGATTCATGATTCTCTCTCATCATGGATGTTTCTATCTCTCTCCCCCTCTTCCTTACTCTCTGAAATCAATAAAAATATATTTTAAAAAAATATTAGTTACCTAAATCTGTACCCACTTATTCTGCCTTTTCCCAGTTACATGGAAAAGTGTTCTTGCTCTTACATAATAGGCTAACCTCACCATTTGTGCCAGGATTTCTTCCCCTGCCAGCTATGCAAGAACTTGGCTCTCATAACTGTTCCTGCTCTGTCCTACATCAGTTTTTATTTTTTCACATGTCCTGGACTATTACCATCAGTTCACAAGTATGCTATAATAACTACCATTTTTTAAAAATTAGGGAAGGAAGGAAGGATGGCTTTCACTGCCCTTTCAACTACTTCTTGTTTTACCACTCCTCTTTAGAACAAAAAATCTCTGGCCCTGGCCTGTGTGGCTCAGTTGGTTAAAGCACTGTCCTGTACACCAAAAGGTGGCAGGTTTGATTCCTGGTCAGGGCACATACCCAGCCAGGTTGTGGGGTGCATACAGGAGGCAACCCATCAATGTTTCTCTCTCTCTCTCTCTCTTCTCTCTCTGCCTCCCACCTTCCCTCCCTTCCTCAAAATAAAATAAAAAACATATCCTCTGGTGAAGATTAGAGCACAGAAACTCCACCAGAGAGTTACCTATACTCTCTTTCTTCACTTTGTCTCTCCAACTCTCTTTAACTTATTCCAATTGAGTAATCCAGATGGTCAGTTCTCATTTCCCACCTTACTTGACCTATCAGCAGCATCTGGTGCAGGTGATAACCACCCCTACATACTTGAAGCACTTTCTTCACTCGGCTCCCATTATATCACACTCTCCTGATTTTTCTCCTACCTCACTGGCTGATCCTCCTCTCACTCCTCTTGGCTGGCTCACAGTTCTTCTTTTTCCATCATCAAGTTGCTAAGTGCCCCAATTGCTCAAACTCAGAACCTCTTTTCTTACCTAGCAATATCCTCTCCTTAGCTGATCTAATCTAGTTTCATTTTTTAAAATTACCATTTAGTTTTAAACATTGGGAACAAGTGATTCTTAAATTTATATTATCCCCAGCCCTGATTTCTCCTTTGAGCTACAAATTAATATATCATTATCAGCTTCTTGTTATTTCCATCTTGAATCTAAGAGGCATCTCACTTACTTCTAGAAAATAGAACTTGTGTTTTTTCCCCCTTATCGGATCTTCTTCATCCTTCCCCATCATGGTTAATAGCATGATCATTCATTCAGGACAAAAATCTAGTAATCATTCTTGACTCTTCTTTTTCTTTCACATCCCAATATCAAATCCAGAAGGAAGTCTTATTAAATCTATCTTTAAAATATATGCAAAACACAATCATTTCTCACTACCATATTGTACCACCCTAATGATGTTCTAGGTCCCAGCCACTATCATTGATCACTGGACCTTCATGTTAGTCTTCTAACTTGTCTTTCTGATTCTACTCTTGCTCTCAATAGTCTCTTTACAGCCAGAGTGACTTTTTTAAAAACATGTTCTAAAAATTGAAAAACTGCTATGGGGAAAAAGGAAACATACTTTCACAGAGGATAGAGAAATGTCCACAGATGCTGGAAAGAGGGAAACATGTTCACAGGAGATAGAGGAATGTTGCAAGATAAGGGGGAGAGAAAAAGGAAGGGCACCAAGTGGGTTTTAAACTTTGAAGCTGATATTCTGCAAAAGAGTGACCAATTAGAAAAGCACAGGGTCATAAAATGGGGAAGGCGTCCAATTAGAAGGGAGCATGAAGAGACAAAGAACCACAGCATTTAAAAACCTTAGAAAAAAGGAGCTTAGTGGTTTACCCCCTTGGGAGCCCCTCCCTACATGGGAGTCTGTATTTGCTTCCAATAAATTTCCACCCTTTTACTAACAAGTCCTTTTAGCCCATGAATTTTATTCTTCAAACTTCCTGAGGCAAGAACCTGCAAGGGGGAGATCCGCTCCCTGTACCCCATATTTCCTATTAACATGCAAGACCTTCACCAGAATAAGAAAGATTCTCTCATAATTTCTAGGCACTTAAATTCTCATGTGCCCTTATTTTAAATATAATTTACATTTCTGTATACAACTATTACTATATAGTTAGTTCATTCAAAACCAGTGTTTTAATTCTGTGCTGGCCTATAGAGGGATTTTCAATCCCAGCAACAACACAGCACTGGTAACTATTACGCAGCCAGCTCTGGGCAGTGAACTTCCACTGGACAGAGAGGCCCTATAGCCTCAGAGGCCAACCCCAGAACACTGCCACCCAGAGGCTGACCCACAAACTGACTCTTTGCTAAACACAAAATAAGGCAATCTGGGAAACAAATGCGGCTTGCTTTAAAATAAGGACTGTGGTTTACAACACAGAGGAACAGTGTATCGCAGGGAAACTCAACACTCTCCTGAATACCTGGCAGGTCTAAGGCGAGCCACACTGAAGAATAGAAGAACCGAAGGACCTTCACTACTGCAATATTTTTTTTTTTTCACCTTTTAACTAAGAAACCAATTTTTTTTCTTTTTTTTTCTTTTTTTTTCTTTTCCTCTTCTTCTTCTTTTTTTTTTTTTCTTCTTTTTTCCATCACCTGATTTTACCCTTTTAATTACTACCTTCTTATTTTTAACCAGTATTATTACTGCTACCATTTTACCATTTTTTTTTAAAGTGCCATTTTATTTTCTCTTTATTTTATTTTGGGATTAGTGTTCTCCATTCTATTTTCATCGTTATATTATTGGTTGTTTCTAGTTTGCATTTATCTCCAGGGAGCTGTTGCTGGAATTTGTTGGGATTAATGGCTGTTCTATAGGAGTATTCTCCTCATATAAAAAGTCTCTTCCCCTCTTCCACTTCATTCTCTCTTTTCGCTCTTTTTTTTTCTTTTCCTTTCTTTTCTCGCTTTTACTTTCCCCCCTCCTTTTTCCCACTTTCATTTTTGCACTCCTTTTTTTGGTCCCTAATTTTCTTTTCTTTTTTCTCTTTTCTCTTTTTCTCTTCCTTTTCCTTATCCCCTAATTCTCTTAATTCAGGTGCTCACCTTTATTTGGGGTTATTAATATCGTGAATATATTTGTGTATAGTGCCTGGTACGTGGTGCCTTGTTGTGTTGTATTTTGTGCCTTTAAATCAACACAGCAGATCCAAGCAACAGCAACCTCCTGAGCACCACACCCTCTGCTGAGGAACAGCAGCTGTACGTGAAACCTCGCCCCACCAGCCAGAAGAGCCACCACAGCTGTGAACAGCACCCACCAGAGGAGTTGCTGCCAACTGAAGAGCAGCTGCTACCGCAACCGCCCGAAGAGGAACCGCAGACCAAGGAGTCACTGCCACCAAGGGAGCAGCCACTGAACGACTCAACGTCTAGATATGTCAGTGAGATCAAACATGGGTAGACAAAGAAACCCCCAAAGGAAAGAGAAGGAGGACTCTCCAGAAAAGCAGCTAAGTAATACAGAGGCATGCAACATGACAGAAAAAGAATTCAGAATAAGGGTCCTAGAGTGCATAAACCGGATGGAGGAAAAAATCGACAACCTCAGCAAGAAGCAAGAAGAAACAGATGAAAAAATCGATAACATATGGAAGAAGCTAGAAGAAACAGATGAAAAAATCGATAACATATGGAAGAAGCTAGAAGAAACAGATGAAAAAATCAACAACTTAAGTAAGACCCAAGAAGATATGAAGAGTGATATAGCTGCAATGAAAAACTCCATTGAAAGTATCAACAGTAGACTAGGAGAAGCGGAGGACCGAATTAGTGATTTAGAAGACAAGGAAGCAAAACACACCCAAAATGTACTGCAATTGGAGAAAAAAATGAAAAGACAGGAGGAGAGCCTAAGGGAGCTTTGGGACAACATGAAACGAAACAACATACGAATAATAGGGGTACCAGAACAACAGAAGGATGAACAAGGATTAGAAAACCTATTAGAAGAAATAATATCAGAAAACTTCCCTGAGGTGGGGAAGAAAAAAGTCACACAAGCCCAGAGAGTCCCAAACAAGGTGAACCCAAAAAGACCCACACCGAGACACATCATAATTACCATGGCAAATGTTCAGGACAAAGAGAGAATCTTACAGGCTGCAAGAGAGAGACGGAAAGTTACATACAAGGGATCTCCCATTAGATTGTCAAATGATTTCTCAACAGAAACACATCAGGCCAGAAAAGAATGGACAGAAATTTACAAAGTGATGCAAAGCAAAGGACTGAATCCAAGAATACTCTATCCAGCAAGGCTATCATTCAAACTTGAAGGGGAAATAAGAAGCTTCACAGACAAAAAAAGGCTAAGGGAGTTTATCACCACCAAGCCAGCAATGCAAGGAATGCTAAAGGGACTGGTATAAAAATAAGAAATAAAAAGCTCAGAAAGAAAACAGCCACACAAAAACAGAAATGCCTACAAACAAGTACCTTTCAATAATAACTTTAAACGTAAACGGACTAAATGCTCCAAACAAAAGACATCGAGTGGCTGAATGGATAAAAAAACATGACCCATACATCTGCTGTCTACAAGAAACCCACCTCATTAGAAGGGACTCACACAGACTGAAAGTGAAAGGATGGAAAAATATCTTTCAGGCAAATGGAAAGGAAAAGAAAGCTGGGGTAGCAATACTTATATCGGACAAAATAGACCTCAAAGTGAAGGCCATAACAAGAGATAAGGAAGGCCACTTCATAATACTAAAGGGATCAATACAACAAGAAGATATAATCCTGGTAAACATATATGCACCCAATGCAGGAGCACCCAAATTCATAAAAAAACTCCTGGAAGATATCAAAGGAGACATCAACAACAATACAATCATAGTAGGGGACTTTAATACACCACTGACAGCACTGGATAAGTCCTCTAGACAAATAATCAGCAAAGATATAGCAATCCTAAATGACTCACTAGATCAGATGGTCTTAATAGACATCTTCAGAACACTTCACCCGAAAGCCAGGGAATATACATTCTACTCAAATGCTCATAGGACATATTCAAAAATAGACCATATATTGGGTCACAAGCAAAGTATCCCCAAATTCAAGAAAATTGAAATCATAAAAAGCGTCTTCGCAGACCACGATGGCATAATATTAGAAATAAACTACAATAAAAACAACCCAAAATACTCAAACACCTGGAAGCTGAATAGCATGCTATTAAATATTGATTGGGTTACCAATGAAATCAAAGAAGAAATTCGAAACATCCTGGAAACTAATGACAATGAAAACACAACAATCCAAAACCTATGGGACACAATGAAAGCAGTCCTGAGAGGGAAGTTTATAGCTCTACAGGCCTATCTCAACAAACAAGAAAAAATGGTAGTAAATCATCTAATTCTACAACTCAAAGAATTAGAAAGAGAGCAACAAGAAAACCCCAGAGTGAGCAGAAGGAAGGAGATAATAAAGATTAGAGCAGAAATAAATGACATAGAGACCAAAAAAACAATACAGAAAATCAATGAAACCAAGAGCTGGTTCTTTGAAAGGATAAACAAGATTGACAAACCTCTAGCCAGACTCACCAAGAAGCAAAGAGAGAGGACCCAAATAAACAAAATCAGAAACGATAGAGGCGAAATAACAACAGACCCCACAGAAATACAAATGATTGTTAAAAAATACTATGGACAGCTCTACTCCAACAAACTAGACAACCTGGAGGAAATGGACAAATTCCTAGAAAAATACAACATTCCAAAACTCAATCAGGAAGAATCTAAAAATCTCAACAGGCCAATAACTATGGAAGAAATTGAAGCAGTCATCAAAAAGCTTCCAGCAAACAAAAGCCCAGGACCAGACGGCTTCACAGGGGAGTTTTACCAAACATTCAAGGAAGAACTAAAACCTATCCTCCTCAGACTACTACAAAAAATTCAAGAGGAAGGAACACTTCCAAGCTCATTCTATGAAGCCAGCATCACCCTAATACCAAAACCAGGTAAAGACAACACAATGAAAGAGAATTACAGGCCAATATCCCTCATGAACATAGATGCCAAAATCCTCAACAAAATCTTAGCAAATCGGATCCAGCAGTACATCAGAAAGATCATACACCATGACCAAGTAGGATTTATCCCAGGGATGCAAGGATGGTACAATATCCGCAAATCAATAAACGTGATACATCACATAAACAAATTGAAAGAAAAAAACCACATGGTCATATCAATTGATGCAGAAAAAGCATTTGACAAAATTCAACACCCATTTTTGATAAAAGCTCTCAGCAAGGTGGGAGTAGAAGGATCATACCTCAACATAATAAAAGCCATATATGACAGGCCCACAGCCAACATCATACTCAATGGACAAAAACTAACACCATTTCCCCTAAGAACAGGAACAAGACAGGGATGCCCCCTCTCACCACTCCTGTTCAACATAGTACTGGAAGTGTTAGCCATTGCAATTCGGCAAGAAGAAGAAATAAAAGGCATCCAAATTGGAAAAGAGGAAGTAAAACTGTCCTTATTTGCAGACGACATGATATTATACATACAAAACCCTAGAGACTCCATCAAAAAGCTACTGGACTTAATACATGAATTTGGCAATGTAGCAGGATACAAAATTAACCCCAAGAAATCCGAGGCATTTCTATACACCAATAGTGAACTTTCAGAAAGAGAGATTATAAAAACAATCCCGTTTACCATCGCACCAAAAAAATTAAGCTACCTAGGAATAAACTTAACTAAAGAGGTAAAAGACCTCTACTCAGAAAACTACAGGACGTTGAAAAAAGATATAGAGGAAGACATAAACAGATGGAAGAACATACCGTGTTCATGGATTGGTAGAATCAACATCATTAAAATGTCCATACTACCCAAAGCAATCTATAAATTCAACGCACTCCCCATTAAAATACCAACGGCATACTTCAGAGATCTAGAACGAACTCTCCAAAAATTCATCTGGAATAAAAAAAGACCTCGAATAGCTGCAGCAATCCTGAAAAAGACCAAAGTAGGTGGGATCTCAATACCAGATATCAAGATGTATTACAAAGCCACTGTTCTCAAAACTACCTGGTACTGGCACAAGAATAGGCATATAGATCAATGGAATAGAATAGAGAGCCCAGAAATCGGCCCGAACCAATATGCTCAATTAATATTTGACAAAGGAGGCAAGAACATACAATGGAGCCAAGATAGTCTCTTCAATAAATGGTGCTGGGAAAATTGGACAGATATATGCAAGAAAATGAAACTAGACCACCAACTTACACCATACACAAAAATAAACTCAAAATGGATAAAGGACTTAAATGTACGACAGGAAACTATAAAAATTCTAGAAGAATCCAAAGGCAACAAAATCTCAGACATATGCCGAAGCAATTTCTTCACTGATACAGCTCCTAGGGCACTTGAAACTAAAGAGAAAATGAACAAATGGGACTACATCAAAATAAAAAGCTTCTGCACAGCAAAAGAAACCATCAACAAAACAACGAGAAAACCCACTGTGTGGGAAAACATATTTGCCAATGTCATATCCGATAAGGGCCTAATCTCCAAAATTTATAGGGAACTCATACAACTTAACAAAAGGAAGATAAACAATCCAATCAAAAAATGGGCAAAGGACCTAAATAGACACCTTTCAAAAGAGGACATTCAGAAAGCCAAGAGACATATGAAAACATGCTCAAAGTCACTAATCATCCGAGAGATGCAAATCAAAACAACAATGAGGTACCATCTCACACCTGTCAGACTGGCTATCATCAACAAATCAACAAACGACAAGTGCTGGAGAGGATGTGGAGAAAAAGGAACACTTGTGCACTGCTGGTGGGAATGCAGACTGGTGCAGCCACTATGGAAGACAGTATGGAGTTTCCTTAAAAAACTGAAAATGGAACTCCCATTTGACCCTGTGATCCCACTTCTAGGAATATATCCCAAGAAAACAGAAACACCAATCAGAAAGGATATATGCACCCCTATGTTCATAGCAGCACAATTCACCATAGCTAAGATCTGGAAACAGCCTAAGTGCCCATCAGTAGATGAATGGATTAGAAAACTGTGGTACATCTACACGATGGAATACTATGCTGCTCTAAAAAGGAAGGAACTCTTACCATTTGCAACGTCATGGATGGAACTGGAGAGCATTATGCTAAGTGAAATAAGCCAGTCAATGAAGGAAAAATACCACATGATCTCACTCATTCATGGATAATAGAGACCATTATAAACTTTTGAACAATAATAGATACAGAGGCAGAGCTGCCTCAAACAGATTGTCAAACTGCAGCAGGAAGGCCGGGGAGGGTTGCGGGGCAGGAGGTAGGGGGGTAAGAGATCAACTAAAGGACTTGTATGCATGCATAGAAGCATAACCAGTGGACATAAGACATTGGGGGATAGGGGAGGCTAGGGGATTGTCTAGGGCGGGGGGATAAAATGGACACATATGTAATACCCTTTGTAATACTTTAAGCAATAAAAAAAACAAAAAAAAAAAAAAAAAAAAAAAAACAAAACCAGTGTTTTAATTCTGTGCAACCAATTTGCTAGGAATGAGAGTCACAATCAGTAGCAAGTTAAAACAAAACTAAAGGTAAAAGGAAGACACAAGTATAAGAGCGATAGTGGGAGAACAAATGCCAGTATGACAACATGAGGAGCTCCACTCCCCAGTAAAACTGGTGAAAATTATTTTAAAAAAACAACTAAAGCCCTGGATGGTTTTGCTCATAGAGCGTTGGCCTTCGGACTGAAGGGTCCCAGGTTCAATTCTGGTCAAGGGCACATGCCAGGGTTTCGGGCTCAATCCTCAGTGGGGGGCGTGCAGAAGGCAGCCAATCGATGATTCTCTCTCATCATTTCTTAAAATTAAATATTTATTGTTGAAAATATTACATATGTCCCCTTTCCCCCAGCATTGACCCCTTTTAGCCTGCCCTCACCACCTGACCCCAGCCTTCACCAACCTATTGTCTGTGTCCATGGGTTATGCATATATGCATACAAGTTCTTTGATCTCTTCCTACCCTCCCCCACCTTCCCTCTGAAGTTCCACAGTCTGGAATACTACTAGACCTTAAAATAGAAGAAAATCTTACCTTCTGTGACAGCATGGATAGACCTGGAGAGTATTATGCTATGTGAAATAAGCCAGTCAGAGGAAGACAAGTACCATATGGTCTCACTTATATATGGAATCTAATGTACAAAATCAACTAATAAAATAGAAACAGAGGCATGGATACATTGGAACAGACTGACAGCTGTCAGAGGGGAGTGGGCTAGGGGGCTGGATGAAAGTAGGTGAAGGGATTAGTCAAAGAACATATATGCATAACCCATAGCTACAGACAACAGTGTGGTGACGGCCAGAGGGAAAGGGGGCTGGGGAGAGGAAGAAGAGAGTAAAGGGGAAATAAATGGTGGTGGAAGGAGACTTGATTTGCGGTGGTGACCACACAATACAATATACAGATGATGTATTATAGAATTGTACATCTGAAACCTGTATAATTTTATTAATCAATGTCACTTCAATAAATTCCTTTAAAAAAGGGGGGGGGAACTATTCCATTTTAGGAGGCACACTTTGATTACTTTGTCAAGGAATTTGTGCCCTAGGGCACTGTTGTAAACAATAGAGCAATCAATTAGTGGAGATTAACACTGTATTTTGAGGGTGGGGTGTGGAAAAAAACAGACTTCACTAAAATAATACATTCACTAAACAAATAAACAAGCACATAATAACAAGCCCTGGAAGGGGGACCAGTACCCAGAATTGCTACAACATATTATCTAAAATGTCCAGTTTGCAAAAAAAATAAATTATAAGGTATGCAAAGAAACAAGGAATTATCTCTCATACATTAAAAAAAAAAAAAAAAAAAAAAAAAAGCAGGCAACAGAAATTGTCTGTGAGAGTGACTAGATGTTGGATTTAACAATAAAAGATTTCAAACTAGCCATTATAAATATCTTCACAAAACTAAAGGAATGCTTGATAACAGAAGTAAGGAAAGTATGACAACATCGTATCAAATAGAGAATATCAATAAAGAGAAATTTTTTAAAAGAACCAAATGGATATGAAAAGTACAATAACTGAAACAGAAAAACCATTATATGTAGAAAGAGCTTTGGACTGCAAAAAAGATCACTGATCCTAAAGGGCTAATTTGTGTTCTTAGTACAAGACAACTCTAAATCTGTGTCTAATGTATTTTTTTTTAAGTCTACAACTTTCAATAGTGGAATAATTAACTCATTTTATGATTTAATTATAAATATGTATGCTACTTCTTGAATTACATCCATTCTGATACATAATTAGCATTTCTTTAAATAGAGTGATATAATAAATAATAGTTTAAGTCTCAAATATCCAATAACATGAAAAATCTTACTGGTCTGACGTCACCACAGGAATTAGTAAATTGTCGAGCCAAGCCAAAATCGAGCATGTAACACTTCCTACATGTACTAGGAAAGCGGCCCATGGCGAAGTTCGACTAGAAAAATAAAGAAGGAAAATATACATATTCTTATAATTAGTCCTTATATATTACTCTTTCTAGATTTTAATTCTTCTACTTAAATTCCATATAGCACACATGTCTCAAATATACTATTCTAGTCAATTATGTTTACTGTAAATTTCATTGTGGGTTCTATTAATGCCTATGATCAGGTGAACTTTGAGCAACAAGGATTTAAGTGACTGTATAAAGTTGTATACAACACAACACTGACTTAACTGAAATCAGAACTCTAACTTCCTCTAAGCCACTGCCTAAATGAAAACCCAATTCTTAATTTTTTAAAATGGAAAGAACTAGGAGTGGGCAAAATAGAGCACATAGCTCAAAAATGTAAATGAATATCCTAAAGCTGAATTTAGCCAAGTGTAAAAATTAAGATGCAATTTAAGGAAACATTTCAAAACAGACTAAAGGAAAATATACTTTGTATTCTTCCCTTAGTAAAAATAAATTTAACGTTAAATGGCCACAAACTTGCAAAGATGGGTATGTAAACAAGAGAATTTATAAAAGCAAAAGTCAAATTGTCACAGAATTGTTAGCTTTTATTTTAAAACACTGTTCTACTTAGGGAACTTTCTGATAAAAATGGAAGCTCTTCATCACCACAGTTCTCAAATAATGACATTTAGTTTGGCATAGAAATAAGAGCCAAAGAAATCTACATTACATTCAGTCTCATTCAATCATGTTACTTTTAGTTGCCATTTTCATGTAAACTAAGTTTAGAAATCAAGTAGCAACAGATGGGTGTCATTTTCAACTGCACCAAAAATGAAAAATTTCTAGTAAATACAATATTTCCAAAATGGGTCATTCCCCTTGTGAGCAACAAAGAAAAAAAAAAAATAAGAAGGCCCTAACTGGTTTGGCTCAGTGGATAGAGCATCGGCCTTTTGAACTGAAGGGTCCCGGGTTTGATTCTGGTCAAGGGCACATGCCCGGGTTGCAGCTAGATCCCTGGTGGGGGGCATATAGGAGGCAGCCAATCAATGATTCTCTCTCATCATTGATGTTTCTATTTCTCTCTCCCTCTCCTCTCTGAAATCAATAAAAATATATCTTAAAAAATAAAAATAAATAAATAAGAAGAAAAAATAAAAAAAGTTTATTTCACAGTTATGGAAATGACAATATCTAAGAAAAACAATAAGAAAAAATACTATATATTGCCACTGTAATAGGAGAAAAAAGTAGTATTTCAAAATTGATGGTTTCTTTTTTTATATATAATATATTTTTATTGATCAGTGAGAAAGGAAGAGGGAGAGAGACAGAAACATCAATAATGAGAGAGAATCATTGATCGGCTGCCTCCTGAACGACCCCTACTGGAGATCAAGCCCTCAACCTGGGCATGTGCCCTTAACTGGAATCAAACCCGGGACCTTTCAGTCTTCAGGCCGACGGTCTAGCCACCGAGTCAAACTGGCTAGGGCTAAATAGTTTCTTATAAGTATAATTTGTTACTTAAAAGTAGTTCAGGTGTTCTCCCTCTCGGGAGCATGCCTGTGCCTTCTCCCTCCCCGTCTTCTTCCCCCAGCATGTTACCTTCACCCTCCTCTCTCCTAAACTCCAAGGACCCTCCTTTTGCCTCTGTAACTTGGTTCCTGAGCCCATTTCTTCTACCACTCACTTATTTTACCTCTGTGTCTTTTTAAATAAACTCTCTTATAGTTTAATTCTTGGCCCTGAATTCTTTCCTAGCCATAGCTCAAATAAAAAAAAAATAGTTCAAAAGAACATCATGCCAATATCTAAAAACAACTTTGGTAAATATTTGTAACCAATATTAGGAAAAAGAAATCCAAAGAATAACTATCAATTCAGGTGTAAAGCTAAGTAATATGGCAATGTTAACATACATAATAATAATAGCCAAGCATTAGTCATTTTTAATTTGGCTGTTGAACAACATTTTCACTGTAGGAGAAAAGCTCTTGAATATAAGTTGTAGTGTGTAATTATCGTGGTTTTTTTTTTAATGAAAAGGCAAGTTATATTTTGCTTCCAGTTCCATTTCTGCTACAGAAATTAAAATATTACCTTGCATTTAATATAGAAAGCTACATTTTTAAGTTACTGTGTCCCATTTTAAGATTAAGAGTACTAAGCAAATTCATTCTGTGCTCTGGCTGGAAACGGCCCCCTACCGGTTTGATGTCTCGATGCAAGAATCCCACAGAATGGATGCTCTCAATAGACTCCAGAATCTGTCTACCCAGCCGAAGAGTAGTGCTAATAGTGAATGTGCCCCGGGACTGGCTACGGCGTAGATCTGCCAGATTCCGACCCTATGGAAACAAAAACACACTTTCAAATATGGTACTAAAATTATAAGAAAAGATGGGGAATTATCCATTTATCATTAAAAAATGTTTTGACTGAAATAGCAAGGATTTTACCAAAATCATGATTCTTTCACTCAAGAGAAGACATTCTGTTAGGATAATACCCGTTAAGGTAAAGTTGTCTTTCAAATCTAAGTCTGCCAGATTCCAAAGTGTTCTTTTTCCGCTTCACTGTGCTATTTCACCAGAAGGTTCCTTATAGCCTAGATAACAACCAGTAATCTGATGAGATGAATGGTTAATAATGCTGTAGTTCTACCTCCCAAAGAATGGAAACTGGCCCCTATAGCTCAAAGAAATTTAAATATCCCAATCTCCCTATTCCCAAAATTTTGTAGTATATGTTTAGGATTAATACCACTAATACTATCACCTCAACTAAAGACAGTTGGTTCACTTTTGAAAAAGTAATAAAATCTTAAGTTATTCATGTACCATTTGAAATAAAATATTAAATAGTACTCAAGCAAACTAAGAATTGAAAATTTACCAGAATGTCAGGAACCTTTCATACTACATATCTTCTTTAATAATGCAGTTTTCTGCCGAAACCGGTTTGGCTCAGTGGATAGAGCGTCAGCCTGCAGACTGAAAGGTCCCAGGTTCGATTCCAGTCAAGGGCATGTACCTTGGTTGCGGGCACATCCCCAGTAGGAGATGTGCAGGAGGCAGCTGATTGATGTTTCTCTCTCATCGATGTTTCTAACTCTCTATCTCTCTCCCTTCCTCTCTGTAAAAAATCAATAAAATATATTTTTAAAAAAATGCAGTTTTCCCACAGCACAAATTGGTAGTTATTTTTTCTTTGTTTAATGTTAGGAGAATTTGTTGTTCTCTATATCTTTAGCAAATGTAAAATAAGTGATAATCTAGAACAACTTTTATAATCCCATGGGAGTATCTAATAACCTGTATTAGCATTCCAATAAATTTTTCTTCAAAAATCAGTATTTTCATTGCCAAAAATATACCTAATAGTAGAATTTCATTTATAAACAACTTCCACCATCATAAAAGCTTTAGAAAGAAAATCAATTAGCCTGGCGGGCATGGCTCAGTGGTTGAGCGTCAACCTATGAACCAGGAGGTCACGGTTCGATTCCCATCTCTCTATCCCTCTCCCTTCCTCTCTCTCTAAAAAAATCAATAAAAACATGTTTTTTAAAAAAGGAGATCAATTAAATTAACTTATGATATCAGTAATGATTTTAAATCCTTTTATTTTTTAAAATATTTTGAAAGATACTTTATTTTTTAAATATGTTTTTATTGATTTCAGAGAGGGAAGGGAGAGGGAGAGACAGAAACATCAATGATGACAATCATTGATCAGCGCCTCCTGCACTCCCCCTACTGGGAATTGAGCCCACAGCCAGGGCATGTGCCCTGACTGTAATCAAACTGTGACCTCAGACATTCAGCCACTGAGCCACATAAGCTGGGCTTAAATCCTTTTAAATGTACACCTAAGGCATCAAATAAGAGAATCTGAAAATATAAGTACAAGGGTGGCATATGAGGAAAGAGTTACTAATGTGGTAAACACATGCAGGTTTGAGCCAGTAAATTATGAAGGGTGGGGAAAAAGAAGGTTTACAGTTATGAGTACATGAAAGAGTTTTTCTTATATTATTATTTATTAATTATTGTATCATTTTCCATATGAACAAATGTAAACCTACTTTTGCCTCACCCTGTACTTCAGAGTGTATACTACAAGTGGTTATTATTTGTTATGAAGACAAATTGAAAACAACCTATATATCCATCAATAAATGAAAGATTAAATAAATCATGGTACAGTCATCTCATTGACTAATATGCAGCCACTATAAAAAAAAGAACCTTTATACACAGTAATATGGAATAAATATTATTGAATAAAAAAGTAAATTCATTTATTCCCAACTAATACTATAAATTTAACATAGTCCTAATAAAAATACAAATATAATTAATTATTAAGGATTTGAAACATACTTAAAGGGAGAGAAAATAATATAACTAACCCTCATCTGTTATCTACTCTCCCCAGCAGCACTTACCCTCCTCTCCCTTCCCCACACACATACAATGCACTATTTTCATGTAAATCCCAATCATATCATTTCATCTGCATATTTTTAAAAGTTACATAAGAGTAAAGAGATGCATTTTGATGTCCCTGAACCTCACAATATAAAATCAAAGAGGGCAGTAGCAATTCTATTACCAAAAACTTGAATTGGAAATAAGAACATAAACCATGATATATTTTCTCTTAAAAAATACTATATATATATATATATCCTGAATCCATCCACTTAAAGCATGAATTATACAGAAAGAGCTAGGTACACAATTTTGTACCAGAAAGTAAGGATGCTATCAAAGACTGCTGCAGTCTAGTACTGTCAAATGAATCAGGATCCAACTTGAAGGAAGTTCTGTTAGCCAAAGATGGGCCAATTTGAAAATTAAAAAGAAAAACAATGATTGAAAGACATAGGTCATGTTAAATCTATGAATTCATAATTATATATATTTTAAGGATTTAAAAAATATGTTTTTATTCATTGTGAGAGAGAGAGGAAGGGAGAGGGATAGAGAGAGAGAAACATCGGTGAGAAACATTATCCATCAGCTGCCTCACGCCCCCTTCTGGGGATTGAGCCTACAACCCGGGCATGTGCCCTGACCGGGAATTGAACTCTGACCTCTTGGTTCCTGAGCCACACTGACTGGGCCATAATTATATTTTTTAAAAAGAGAGGGCTAGTTAGTCCCCTTCGGAAAATATTAGGGAACCAACTAACTATTCTGAATACTGGTAAATAAAAGAATCAAGTATTAGTCCTGTCCTTCCTGTAGGAAATGTTGTCCTTCCTCAAGATACCTTAATAGCTGGTAGAGTGCTTTTTAAAGAATTTTTGACCCAGTGACCCCCCCTTCTAGGAATCTATCCTAAGAAACCCAAAACACCAATCAGAAAGAATGTATGCACCCCTATGTTCATAGCAGTGTTATTACAATACCTAAGATCGGGAAACAGCCCAAGTGCCCATCAGTAGATGAGTGGATAAAAAAGCTGTGGTACATTTACACCATGCAATATTATGCAGCAGTAAAATAGAAGGAGCTCTTACCCTTTGTGACAGCATGGAGGGACATGGAGAGTATCATGCTGAGCAAAAGAAGCCACTAAGAGACCTAACTGGTTTGGCTCAGTGGATAGAGCGTCGGCCTGCGGACTGAAAGGTCCCAGGTTTGATTCCGGTCAAGGGCATGTACTGTGGTTGCGGGCACATCCCCAGTAGGAGGTGTGCAGGAGGCAGCTGATCGATGTTTCTCTCTCATCGATGTTTCTAACTCTCTATCCCTCTCCCTTCCTCCCTGTAAAAAATCAATAAAATATTAAAAAAGAAGTCAATAAGAGAAAGACAAGTATCACATGATCTCACTCATATGTGGACTCTAATGAACAAAATAAATTGAGGAACAAAATAGATCCAAAAACATAGAAGCAAAGAAGAGACTGTCAAATCTGAGAGGAAAGTTGGGTTGGCGGGTGGGTGGGAAGAGATTAACCAAAGAATTTATAAACCTGTGTTAGCTCAAGAGATAGTGAAACATATGACTCAAAAACTTCAAGTCGCCCTGACCAGTTTGGCTCAGTGGATAGAGCGTCGGCCTGAGGACTAAGAGGTCCCGGGTTCGATTCCGGTCAGGGGCATGTACCTTGGTTGCAGGCACATCCCTGGTGGGAGGTGTGCGGGAAGCAGCTGATCGATGTTTCTCTCCCATCAGTGTTTCTAACTCTCTATCCCTTTCCCTTCCTCTCTGTAAAAATCAATAAAATATATTTTTAAAAAAACGAACTTTAAGTCTACAGAGAGATTAATATCTTTACATCTAACTCAAATGCTGAAGGATAGCTGATTGAAACGGGAAAAGCCTTCTGAGGAGAAGAGGAAGCATTTAGTGCAGGACCCATGTCTCTGAAATCACTGCTATGTAGTTATTAAGTTGAAAGAAAAGAACCAAATGCCCCAAACAGATTTTGCCACAGATGAAAGAAAACCTTGCGATCTAAACTTAGGCAGCAAGGTGAACCAAACTTTTACACTTTGAGGGTGACTACAGTTTAGAGGTGTGTGTGTTTTCAGGACAGTTAGTGTCAGAGAGAAGGGGATGCTGCAGTCATTACTCCAGTATTCCCCTTCTGAATTTCTCTCTGCTGCTCCAATCCAACTCCACTTCTCATTTGAAGGATAGGGAACAGGGAGAGCAATGTTAAAAGATTAAAAGAGAAAGAGGACTAACATTTCTCTTCTATCTCAACTAGTGCTTAAATTTTTAAGCAGGTCAGGATGGTACTTGAGCACATAAATGGAAAACTAAATCCTTAAGGTAACAAAGGGTAGAAAGGGAGGGGACAGGGACAGGGCAAGACTCACATTATATCCAGCAATCCATGTAAGGATTGAAAACTCTGCAATGATGACAATCAGTGAAGACGTGAATCAACTAAAATAACTGAGAGAGACAACCCTTCCATCTTTGGAAATATCTGTATCAAGTGTGTTTAAACAAATTTTCATCTGAATAATATAAAACATTCTGATATGATACCAAGAGTGTTGTTGTTGTTGTTATTATTATTATTTTCCACTATAATTACGTACTTTGACCAAAACTTAGGCAAGATTTTAAGATATATTTTCAAGGCAACCTACCTGCAACTGCATGACCACATAATTGAAGCGATCGTTCCTCCCACAGCCAATAAATTTACAAACATGGTCTTTCCCTGGAGGGGAAAAAAAAAAAGAAAGAAAACAGTGGAAAAAGGTTATATTATAGTTTCTCTTCTAAAAAATAATAGGTTTTTTGTATAGAATCTTATGATTGAATATAAAGGACCTATGTTAAGAACCTTAAAGGATAGAGAATTATTTGTATTGTTCAAATTTTCTACACACCTCCCCCCAAATCCTACAGTGCTCCTTATGTATTCAAATAAATGTTTACTGAACGAATAAATAAACAATGAATGAGGGAACAAATGGATGATAATTTATTTAAGAAGGAAAGAATTAAGAGGTCATTTCAGATCAAACAGACCAGACATTAAATATATGAAAGTACAAAAGAGAAATAAATTAAGAACTTTATTATGAATATAAATTCTGAATTTTAGATATGGTCTGCCATTCACCACTGTAAGATGTCAGTGAGTCCCTTTTCTGACCTCACTGATTTGAATGAGCTCAGTGGTTTTCAACCTGAATTCCACATGTAAAATCCAAGGAGGTACTGCCTAGGTTACAGAGGGAAGCAGAGGTGGAACAGGTAGAAATCTAGGGTCCTGGCTCTGATTCAACAAAAGCAAACAAAGGTTTTAAAAGAGGATCAAGACTGATAGGTTCCAGAGCCAGAAGAGAGCATCTGGCTGGAGCACAGAGAGAACAGGAGGAAAAACAAAAAGAGATGGCACCGAAGAAGCAGGCAGGTGTCAGACCCTGAGCAGTCCTGGACTCCATGATAAGGAATCTGAACCACATGGATAGGTCAGTGTTTTCCAACCCTGCCTGCTTAATAAAATAATTTGGGAAATGTTCTAAAGAGTCCTGAACTCTGTACTGATTCAGAATCTGTGGGGGAAGATAGAGGATATGAGTTTTTCAAAAGTTTTCCAAATGATCCAAAAGCAGATGGACCATGGATGAATATTTGAAAACTACTGCTGGGTAATGAGAAGCATCTAAAAGATTTAAGATAAGGAAAAACGCACTTCAAACACTGCATTTTAGAACATTGCTATGATGGCAGTAAGAAGGATCGACTATAGAGAGAGTCTACTTCAGGAGGTAGAAAGGTCACTCTGGGGATAGTTACAATTTCCCAAGAGAGAGAAAAAGGCTCTTTCATTGCCAGGCGCACCATGGCTCATGGGCCCAAGAAGCATCTGAAGCGTGTAGCAGCTCCAAAGCATTGGATGCTGGATAAACTGACCGGTGTGTTTGCTCCTCGGCCATCTACCGGTCCCCACACGCTGAGAGAATGTCTCCCTCTCATCATTTTCTTAAGGAACAGACTTAAGTATGCTCTAACAGGAGATGAAGTAAAGAAGATTTGCATGCAGTGGTTTATTAAGATTGATGGCAAGGTCCGAACCAATATAACCTACCCTGCTGGTTTTACGATGTCATCAGCATTGACAAGACTGGAGAGAATTTCCGCCTGATCTATGACACTAAGGGCCACTTTGCTGTTTATCGTATTACACCTGAGGAGGCCAAGTACAAGTTATGCAAAGTGAGGAAGATCTTTGTGGGCACAAAAGGAATCCCTCATCTGGTAACCCATTATGCTCGCACCATCTGCTACCCTGATCCCCTCATCAAGGTGAATGACACCATTCAGATTGAGTTGGAGACTGGCAGAATTACTGATTTCATCAAGACTGACAATGGTAACTTGTGCACGGTGACCGGAGGTGCCAACCTGGGAAGAATTGGTGTGATCACCAACAGGGAGAGGCACCCTGGTTCTTTTGACATAGTTCATGTGAAAGATGCCAATGGCAACAGTTTTGCCACCCAGCTCTCCAACATTTTTGTAATTGGCAAAGGCAACAAACCATGGATTTCCCTACCCTGTGGAAAGGGTATCCGCCTCACCATTGCTGAAGAGAGAGACAAGAGAATGGCGGCCAAACAAAGCAGTGAGTGAAGTGAGCTCTAGGTGACATGATTGGAAAAGTCTTTGTACTTAATTAAAAATAATACAGCATGGAAAAAACAAAAAGAGCGAGAAGAAGGGTTTAAATCATAATTATTAGAGAGAAAAAATAAGATAAATCTGAGAGATATTAAAGATGTAGTTTTTTTTTTTTACTAGAAATTGGTACAACTAAATAAAACGTTGTACCAAAATAAGAGGATATAAAAAGTAGGTCGTATAGAAGTTAAGAGATGTTAGAATGTGGAGTTTGAAGGTAACCAGTTGAATTCAGTAGACACTGTAATTTCAAGCTTGGTACTGAGAGCAAAAACTCAGCTCCAGAAATACATTGGGAAACCATCAGCTAATGCAGGGGTGGGCAAACTTTTTGACTCGAGGGCCACAATGGGTTCTTAAACTGGACCGGAGGGCCGGAACAAAAGCATGGATGGAGTGTTTGTGTGAACTAATATAAATTCAAAGTAAACATCATTACATCAAAGGGTACGGTCTTTTTTTTTTTTTTTTAGTTTTATTCATTTCAAATGGGCCGGGTCCAGCCCGCGGGCTGTAGTTTGCCCACGGCTGAGCTAATGGAAGGTACGTGGAACTACAAACATAGACTTTAGATTGCCTAGTTGAAAGGATAAAGAATGAGAAGAAAAGAAACCTAAGAACAGAATCCTATCCTATATAATAAAAGGCTAACATGCAAATTTCCCCCTTGGGAAATGTTTTAAAGAGTCCTGAACTCTGTACTGATTCGGAATCTGTGGGGGAAGATAGAGGATATGAGTTCGACCGATTGCTATGACATGTGCTGACCACAAGGTGGCGGCGCAGAATGAAGGAAGGCTCTATCCGGCAGCTGGCAGCCAGCAGCTAGGGGAAGAAAGGCCCCGATTGGCCCTGATTGCTGGCCAGGCCTAGGGACCCTACCCGTTCACGAATTTTGTGCACCAGGCCTCTAGTTATACAATATGCAACATTTAAAGTATAAGCAAAAAGTAAAATTGTCCATGAAAGAAACAGAGTAATAGCCTGAAAGGTAGAGGAAATGATGAGAAAGGGGTATCACAGAAACCAATAGAGAACAACATTTTAAGGTGTAAGTGGCTGATGACAAGAGCTATAGAAGGGCTGAGAAGTGCTAATTAACATAAAAAATTAGGTGGTTACTAATGAGTAGAAGGGGCAGGAGCCAGTCTGCAATGGGTTCAAGAGTAAATGGGATATGAGACAATCTTTGAAGATGCTTGAGGAAGTCACAGATCAAGAGCAAGAAGGGCAAGATTTGGTAGACTAATGAGAACTATACATTAACAGTCATAAAAGTTTGTCCACTAATTGACTTAAAATATAAATACAATCCAGACTTATTTTCGTTAAGAATTCCACACTTTTCTTTGGCATCTGGGTTATCACATTGTTCTCTCATTCTTTGTGCTTTGTTGAAAAGGAAGAATAGGTGCAATGGGAAAAGTAATTCACAATGGGTACAATATATGTTCAACACTTTACATGTATTGTACATGCTTGTAAAACTGTAAATTGTAGAAGAATGAAAGGATAAAATGATGGTCAATTAGCAACTTACTCTTTTCTTCAGCTTCATAGAAATAATTTAAAAAGTATTTTCCTTTTATTATCAACTAGAGGCCCAGTGCACAAAATTCGTGCACCGGGGAGGGGGAATCCCTCAGCCTGGCCTGCACCCTCTTGCAATCCAGGACCGCTGGCTCCTAACCACTTGCCTCCCTGCCTGCCTCATCACCCCTAACGACTCTGCCTGCCTTATTGCACCCATAACCACTCTGCCTGCCTGCCTGATCGCCCCTCACCACCTCTGCCTTGGCCCCTGCCACTGCGGCTTTGTCCGGAAGGTTGTTCGGCTGTCCGGTCTAATTAGCATATTACACTTTTATTATTATAGACTAGAGGCTCGGTACATGAAAATCCGTGCACTGGTGTGTGTGGGGGGAAGGTCTGGCAACTAAGCTGATCAGGGGAAGGAGCCGCCCCCCTCATGCTGCTGCTGCTGCCACTGCTGGCCGCCGCAGCTGCCAGCCCTACGCCCTCACTCCTTAGTGCTGGCCCCGCCCCCTGCCCACTAGTGGGTGGGGGGCGATTTGGGGCCAGGCCAGCTGGGGGTGGGGCTGTGGGAGTTTGAGGCACAGCAGGTCGCACCCCGTCCAGCCTCTGTGGAGGCGTGGCGCTGGAACCAGCCCGCACAACTGCCTCTGTGGCTGCCTCTGTGGAAGGGGCAGCACTGGGACCGGGACCACGCAGCCCTTTCTCCCGCTGTCTCTGTGGAAGGGGCCATGGTCCTGGCCTTCTCCCTTCTCCCGCGGCACCGGCCTTCTCCCTTCTCCCTTCTCCCGTGGTGCCGCCTTCTCCCACCGCCTCTGCAAAAGGGGCCAGGGCACTGGACAGGCCCGTGCCGCAGCCTCTACCACACTGCCAGCCCTTGGCCCTCACAGCTGCCACGGCTGCCAGCCCTTGGCCCTTGCAGCTGCTGTGGCTTTGTCTGGAAGGATGTCTGGAAGATGTCCAGTCTAATTAGCATATTACCCTTTTATTAGTGTAGACGAGTAGCCCAGTGCACAAAATTCGTGCACATTAAAAGGGAATTAATTGCCCTAACCGGTTTGGCTCAGTGGATAGAGCATCAGCCTGCAGACTCAAGGGTCCCAGGTTCAATTCCGGTCAAGGGCATCTACCTTGGTTGTGGGCACATCCCCAGTGGGGAGTGTGCAGGAGGCAGCTGATTGATGTTTCTCTCTCATCGATGTTTCTAACTCTCTATCCCTCTCCCTTCCTCTCTGTAAAAAAATCAATAAAATATATATTTTTTAAAAAGGGAATTAATTAGCAGAGATATTTTAATATTGCTATTTGCCCTTTCTCTATAATAGAAGTGTGAGAGATGAAAGGAAATTAGTAAAATGTATATGAAAATAATAATATAAATTTATTAATAAATAAGCAGTAACAAAAGGATATAACAACAACAGAGGCATGATATGAAAACAATGAAAACAACAAAAACATGATATAAAAACAACAGTGATGCAAACAATGACTGATAAAGTGATTAAACTTATTCTAATATCTCCCTGTACACCACATTAAGAGTGAAAACATTTTCAGAGTGCTTGACTAATTTCCCTTGTGATGAAGTACTTAGAACTTTAACTGTAACATCACATGCTCTTCAAACTCGAGAGAAAGCAACATATAACTGACCATGTGCAAAAACGGGTTCAGGTAGGAATATGCCTACTTTGTCTAGAGTTTGTCCTTGTGATTAATCAATAGTCATCACAAATGCTGGCGTCACGGGAAACCGTTGTCAAATCAATTTAAATGGGAGGCCAGTGTCAGATGGGGACAAATTAATTCTTGGAATCAGAACAGCCTCTCCCTCTGCAGATCCTGTTAATAATTCAGCTTCAATAATGTTATGTCGTAATCTTTTGATAATAAATCTGGCACTATTACAAAGACCCCATTTACTATTGAGATTTCTCAATAGCATGATGATTGCACCCACTTTCAATTTTAATTTATGACACGGCATTCCCAAAGGAGTAATACTATTAAGAAATTCGATGGAAAAATTTTCCTTTTCAGTATCATCTGTGGAATCAATGGAATCATCACTCAAATAGGTGTGAAAATCTCCATCAAGTATATCCAAATTTTCTTCATTTAATTTTTGAACATGCTCATTTTTTGGACAAAGAATTGCACGTTGGGAGAAACCAAGATGGCAGCATAGGTAAACACTGGAGATTGCTGCCTCGCACAACCACTTCAAAAATGCAACTAAAAGACGGAACGGGCATCACCCAGAACCACAGGAAGGCTGGCTGAGGGGAAATTCTACAACTAGAAGGAAAGAGAAAAGCATACGGAGACTCAGAGGAGGCGCAGTGCGGAAGTAAAATACAAAGGTGCGTGCAGAGCAGGCTGGCAGCTGAGGGCGTGGTTGTCTTTTTCAATCGGGAGGGAGTCTCAAGCTCTGGGCTCCAGTTCCGGGCCGAGTCTTTGGGGACCCAGACTCAAACGGGAGAAGCGGGACTGTCTGGCATCGGTCGGAACTCGAGGGCAGCTTTCTCTCTGAGGTTTGCAGCGGTTGCTAGGACACTGAGAGGCAGAGCCTCTGGGGACGGGACTGAGAGCAGCCATAACTGCTCACTCTGTCCGCTCTGTTGAACCCCTGGGACCCGCCCCGCCCAAGCCTTGCACGGAGGCATTTGCTGGTTAGCCTCAGGCAGAGGCTAGATTAGCGCTGCCCTAGAGATCCAGGACAGAAGTTCTCCCACTGCAGACACAGCTGATTCTCACAGCCAATTGGCCTGGAGGTCAAATCCCTCCCAGTATTACCTACAACAATCAAGGCTTAGCTACAACAAGACTGCGCACAAAGACCACAAGGGGGTGCACCAAGAGTGTCTACCTCAGGTAATTGGGACACTTAGCAAAGAAAGCCACTCTATCAACACAGCGAAGCATAAAAAATGCCGAGACAAAGAAACAGGACACAAATGACTGAGGAAAGCAGGCTGGAGGATATAGAATTCAAAACCACACTTTTGAGGTCTTTCGAAGAGTCTTCTAGAGACTGCCGATAAACTTAATGAGATGTACAAGAAATCTAATGAGACCCTCGATGTTGTGATAAAGGACGAACTAGAAATTAAGCATACACTGACTGAAATAAAGAATATTATATAGACTCCCAACAGCAGATGAGAGGAGCGCAAGAATCAAGTCAAAGATTTGAAATGCGAAGAAGCAAAAAACACCCAACCGGAAAAGCAAAATGAAAAAAGAATCCGAAAATACGAAGATAGTGTAAGGAGCCTCTGGGACAGCTTCAAGCGTACCAACATCCGAATTATAGGGGTGCCAGAAGAAGAGAGAGCAAGATATTGAAAACCTATTTGAAGAAATAATGACAGAAAACTTCCCCTACCTGGTGAAAGAAATAGATTTACACGTCCAGGAAGCACAGAGAACCCGAAACAAAAAGAATCCAAAGAGGATCACACCAAGACACATCATAATTAAAATGCCAAGAGCAAAAGACAAAGAGAGAATCTTAAAAGCAGCAAGAGAAAGAAACTCAGTTACCTACAAGGGAGTAGCCATAGGACTGTCAGCTGATTTCTCAACAGAAACGTTGCAGGCCAGAAGGGAGTGGCAAGAAATATTCAAAGTGATGAATAGCAAGAACCTACAACCAAGATTACTTTATCCAGCAAAGCTATCATTCAGAATTGAAGGTCAGATAAAGAGCTTCACAGATAAGGAAAAGCTAAAGGAGTTCATCACCACCACACCAGTATTATATGAAATGCTGAAAGGTATCCTTTAAGAAGAGGAAGAAGAAGAAAAAGGTAAAGATACAAATTATGAACAACAAATATGCATCTATCAACAAGTGAATCTAAGAATCAAGTGAATAAATAATCTGATGAACAGAATGAACTAGTGATTATAATAGAATCAGGGACATAGAAAGGGAATGGACTGACTATTCTGGGGGGGGAGGTAAAGGGGTGTGGGGGATGGGGGAAGAGACTGGACAAAAATCGTGCACCTATGGATGAGGACAGTGGGTGGGGAGTGAGGGCGGGGGTGTGGTCGGAACTGGGAGGAGGGGAGTTATGGGGGGAAAAAGAGGAACAACTGTAATAATCTGAACAATAAAGATTTAATTAAAAAAATAAATAAATAAAATTTATATAATTTACAATGGTAAAAAAAAAAAAGAATTGCACCTTTAGATATATTTTTAATATTATCTATAGCAGTGGTTCTCAACCTTGGCTGCACATTAGAATCACCTGGGAATCTTTTTTAAAATTCTGATTCCTGGGCCTCATCCTCCAGAAATTGTTTCTTTGTTATGGGGTGGGGCCACAACATCAGTAACAAAGAAACAGAATTAAAACTTTATTGTGGGGAGCCGCTACAGTGTTTTGGACAGGTTCAAGCCTTGAACTGATGAGAGGGCACAGTCCTCTCATTGCCACATGCAAGTCCCAGCTTGGAGGGCAGGGCCCTCTCAGCACAATTATAGCCAACAGCTGTAGTTGTAAGCTTGAACCTATGGTCTGAATACGTGGCCCCAAATGCCTGAGTGATGTAGGCTTGATAGAGTTCAGGTGCATGTAGTTGAGTAGGATTGAAACCCAGGAGAATGTTGTAAACATCTTGGTCACGCCCTTACTTTGCTTCATAGCATCTGCTATAAAATAAAGACATGGCTGTGGGCATGGTCGCTGCCTCTCAGAGAAGCAGCGTCCCACTGAGACCCAGCTTTCATTCTCTTGTCTGTCTTTTCTAAGCCTTTCAGCCACCCTCACTCAGGTTCACCCTTGGCAGTGCTGGCGCGGCACACTTTAGAAAGATAATGCCTCCACGCTCCCAGGGCGGGTTCCTGCCTCAAACCCTGCCCTTACAGGAAAAGGCTCCGAGAAACAGCTTGGGGGAAGGCGTAGCCGTTGCCAAGACAACCCCTGCAGGTCTGACTTCCTTCCACTTGGTCACGGGCGGTTGTGGTCGTGATGAACACCACCCATGGTTTTTATATAAGTAGATTCTTCAAGATTCTACCTTCCTATCATGTAACAGTTAAATGCAATGTCTCTAGCCTGGCCAGTGTGGCTTAGTGGCTGAGCATCAACCTATAAACCAAAAGGTCACAGTTCAATTCCAGGTCAGGACACATGCCTGAGTTGCGGGCTTCATCCCCAGCGGGCAGCCAATCAATGATTCTCTCTCATCATTGATGTTTCTCTCTCCCTCTCCCTTCCACTCTGAAATCAATAAAAACATATAAAAATAAAATAAATGCAATGTCTTTATTACAAAAACATTTTGACCACCTAAAAATAAAAGGCCATACCAGATTTAACTCCTCTTGGAATGCTCTTTTTAAAATATCTTTATATTAAAGTTATACCAAAATACTATTTATCTCTTGATACTAAAACCACAGTACTTTAAAAAAGAAAAAAAAAACCACATCAGATAAACTGTATACCCTATTGAGCAACCAAAACACAAAGTCAGGGTGAGGAAGTTCCTTGCTCTTCCTAGTTTATTTAGTATATTTATCACAAAGGGGTACTGGATTTCGTTAAATAGGTCTTCTGTTTCTTTTTTTTTTTTTAATTGTTTAAAATATTACACATAGTCTTCTGTTTCTATTGACATAATCATGAGGTTTTTAAAGTCATTTGTTCTATTGATATAGTGCATTATATTGATTTTCATATTTTGAACCAACTTGGATTTCAGACATAAATCCCACTTAGTCATGGTGAATAAACCTTTACATATGTTGCTGAATTCTGTTTGCTAGTGTTTTGCTGAGGATTTTTACATCTATACTCATAAGGGACATTGTATGTTTCCTTTCTTCTAATGTCTTTACCTGGTTTTGGTATCAGAGTAACATTGGCCTCATATAATAAATTGGAAAATGTTCCCTCCTTTTCTTTTTTTTCTTTTTCTTTTTTTTTTTTTTTTTTTGAAGAGCTTGTTTTTAAAAATTGGTATTAATTTTCCTTTAAATGTTAGAATTCATCAATGCAACCATCCAGGCCTGCGTTTTCCACAGTAGGTAGGTGCTTTTCATTATTATTATTTTAAATTTAATCTCTTTACCTATTTCTTCATAAGCCAGTTCCCATAGCTTATATCTTTCTAGGAATTTGTCCATGTCATGTAAGTTATTTAATTTGTTGCCATGTAGTCCATATTTCCTTATTATAATATTTTTTATTTCTGTAAGATCAGTAGAAATATCTCCTCTTTAATTTCTTTAGTTCTAGACTTTCTGTTTGGTTCTTTTTCTAATTTCAATATTTTTGGTAAAAAGTACTCCTTTTATTCATTAATTTTATCCCTGGGCTCATTGAACTGCCTTTCTGAGTTTTCTTGTATCTTGTTGAGTTTCTTCATGACTAAAATCTTGAATTCTCTTGCCCTAGCTGGTTTGGCTCAGTGGATAGAGCATCGGCCTGGGGGCTGAAAGGTCCTGGGTTTGATTCTGGTCAAGGGCACATACCCGGGTTGTGGGCTTGATCCCCAATAGGGGGTGTATAGGAGGCAGCCGATCAATGATTCTCTCTCATTACTGATGTTTCTATCTCTCTCTCCCTCTCCTTTCCTCTCTGAAATAAAAAATATATTTTTAAAAAAAATCTTGAATTCTCTTGTCATTTAAATCAGTCTTACATGACTTTGGTTTCTTGAGACTGTCATTTTCTTTCTGTTACCATGTTATCTTGGTTGTTTCATGGTATTTGATGGACTGTTCCCTTGCCTGTGCATCTGAAATAATGAACTCTTTTTTTATTTAGATATCATTTTGATTTTAACAATTCAGCAGGTTGATAGAGGTCTTTCTTTTGTTCTCCAGTAGACGGTGCTATAGCACAAGTTTCTGCACTACTTGTGCCTCTGTAGTGTGTGTGTGGGGGGGAGGGGGGCGGGGCGGGGGGGGGGTGCTGTTTCTCTGCAGTGGTGGATTGGTGCCTGGGTGACCAGAGTGGTGGGTGTCCCCGCTTTTCCAGGTCCTCTTAATCTCTGGATAGCACCACCCTATTGGAGACGTGGGAAAGCTGGGTTTGTGCATCCTCAGCACTGCTACCTTGTTCCTTAAGGTTGCTGGCATCGCTGTGCTGTAACTACTACCGGTGTCTGACTCAATATTGGGGAATAAGGAGCAAGATTCTTGGGCACAGATTCCCCTTCTGCCCCTCTTACCTTTCACTCCTCTATATGTTAAAATACACCCACCTTCAGATGTACTGATCCATGGATCTCTCGGGCATGTTTGTGAGTTAAGCAGAGGAACAACTTTGATTATAGATCTCTGACTTGTAAATCTTGAGATACACAAAGGGGTCTTCTTAGTCTGAGAGGATGCTGACTTCCTCATTCCTCATTTTAGTAATTTGAGTCTTGTTTTTCTTGGTCTGTCTAGCTAAAGCTTTGTCCATTTTGTTCATTTTTTTTAAAGAACCAATTTTTGTCTTTCCCCATTGTTTTTCTATTCTCAATTTCATTAATTTTCTGTAATCTTTGTTATTTCCGTCCTCTGCTTTATATTTAATTTGCTCTTCTCTTTCTAGTGTCATAAGGTGAAAGTATAGATTATTTATTGGTGATCTTTCTGGCTTCTTCATACTGGTATAGCATTTACAGGTATAAATACCTTCTAACCACTGCTTAAGCTATATCTTGTAACTTTTGAATCTACAGAAAATCACTTTGGAATCTTGAAAGGTAGGGTCATTAATGCCATACACCACACAGGATAATCTATTATTTTTCTTTAAATGAGACACCAGACGGATGCAAAAGAAAAACAACACTGGCAATATTAAATCTCAACTCTACCACTTAATTATGGAACATTGAGAAAGTTTCAGTTTTGTCAGAAGAGCCATTGAGAATATTGAATAAGGTGATATATTTACAAAGCTGTACTTAATCATCTATCCAGTATTCATTCTCCCTTATTAACAGCACCCAAATCTCTCTTAAGGAATTATCTTCCTCAATTATGTATCTACTATCTCAATGGACTTGACCTCCTCCCAAGCCCAAGGTTGGGCATTAATTGCTCCAAGTTAGAGTAATCTAGAAAATTATCTTTTGCCATGAATATTAGTTTGATAATGAGATAAAAACTAAAAATTCAAGACCCAAGACAATTAATGTATGACATTACTCTGACAAAACTCAAGACTTTCATCTAATAATCATGAGCTGTCTTTTAAAAAAGAAAGAATGTAGGTCCCTTCTAGTTGCTACCAGCAATCATCTCTCAACCATGAAGAAAATCAGTAAGAGGATAAAGTCCACAATATGAAAGAGATAATTACAGAAAAAAAGGAAGTCACATGGACAGCAACATGAAAAAGAATGAAAGACAAGAATGAAAAGATAGACCCTATCTTGTACCATACACCAAAATCAACTCAAGCGGATTAAAGACTTGAACATTAAAAAAAAAAAAAAAAAGGCTTGAACATAACACCTGAAACCATTAAACACAGAAGAAACCATAGAGGGTAAGCTCATTGACATAGGTCTTGGCAATGACATTTTGCATTTGACACCAAAAAATAAAAAAGGCAACAGCCCAGTCGGAGTTGCTCAGTGGTTAAGCATCAACCTATAAACCAGGAGGTCATGGTTTGATTCCTGGTCAGGGCACATGCCTGGGTTGCGGGCGCAGTCCCCATTGGAGGGGCGAGCAGGAGGCAGCTGATCAATGATTCTCTCTCATCATTGATATTTCTATCTCTCATCTCTCCCTTTCCTTTCCTCTCTGAAATAAAATAAAAATTTTTAAAACACACATCCACACACACACACACACACACACACACACACACACACACATATACTAGAGGCCCGAAGCACGAAATTTGTACACTGGGGTGTGGGGGGGGGGAGGGGTGGTGTCCCTCAGCCTGGCCTGCACCCTCTCGCAGTCTGGGACCCCTTAGGGGATGTCCACCTGCCGGGTTAGGCCCAATTCCCTCCCCACCCCCCCTACACACACTCAGCCAAAAGCCGGGCTCGCTGTTCCTTAGCGCTGACATGGAGGCAGGAAAGGCTCCCACCACCACCACTGCACTCACTAGCCATGAGCCCGGCTTCTGGCTGAGCAGCGCTCCCACAGGGGGAGCACACTGACCACCAGAGGGAAGCTCCTGCATTGAGCGTCTGCCCCCTGGTGGTCAGTGTGTGTCATAGTGACCAGTTGTTCCGCTGATCGTTCCACCTTTTGGTCAATTTACATATTAGGGTATCCTATTTTAATAAAAGACAAAAAGGGTAATTGACCGTACCTTTGCTACACTTCCCACTGGCTAATCAGTGTGATATGCAAATTAACCGCCAACCAAGATGGTGGCCAGCAGCCATGCAGCTGAAGCAAGCAGGAGGCTTGCTTGCTTCAGTGATGGAGGAAGCCAAGGTTCTCCGCCTGCCGCGGCCTGGCTCTGAGCTCCAAAAGCAACAGCTCCGAAAGCAACAAAGTTTCAATTATAGAAGCACCCCAGATACCTGCTTTCAGTAGGAAGTGGCCTCAGAGCTGGAGCGAGCAGGACGGCAACAAAGTTTCAATTATAGAAGGTAAATAAATCCCAGAATAAAAAAGAAAAAAAAAAAGGAGAGGCTGGGAGCTTCAGTCGCCAGCCAGCCTGAAAATAGCCCTCAGTTCCTCACCCAGACTGGCCAGGCATCCCAGTGGGGACCCCCACCCTTAAGGGGATGTGACCAGCTGCAAACAGCCACCAGCCCCTCACCCAGGCTGGCCAGGCACCCAAGCGGGACCCTCACCGTGATCCAGGACACCCTTCAGGGCAAACCAGCTGGCCGCCACCGTGCACCAGGCCTCTAGTCTATAAAATAAAAGGGTAATATGCAAACTGACCCTAACAGCAGAAAGACTGGGAATGACTGGTCACTATGACACACACTCACCACCAGGGGGCAGACGCTCAACGCAGGAGCTGCCCTCTGGTGGTCAGTGCGCTCCCACATGGGGGAGCTCTGCTCAGCCACAATCAAGGCTGACGGCTGCCAGTACAGCTGTGGTGGTGGGAGCCTCTCTTGCCTCCTCAGCAGCGCTAAGGATGTCTGACTGCAGCTTAGGTCTGCTTCCCACTGGCAAGTGGACATCCCCTGAGGGCTGCTGGACTGCCAGAGGGATGTCTAATTGCCAGCTTAGGCCCAATCCCCCGGGGAGCAGGCCTAAGCCAGCAGGTGGTTATCCCCCGATGGGTCCCAGACTGCGAGAGGGCACAGGCCGCGCTGAGGGACAGTCCCCCCGCCCCCAAGTGCACAAATTTTTGTGCACTGGGCCTCTAGTATAGATAGATAGATAGATAGATAGATAAACAGACAGACAGAGAGATATAGATATATAGATATAGATATAGATATAAACATATAGATATAGATATGTTTTTAAGGCAAAGACAACAACAACTAAAAAATAAGCAGGTGGGACTGCACCAAATTAAAAGGCTTCTGCACAACTGCCCAGGGTGCTGCTAGCCAAGTATCCTCACAACTAGGCCAGGTGGACTGCTCTCAAGAGCCTGTGTTGGATGGGAAATATATATTGTTCATTTTCTAAATGGCTTCGTGTAGGCACTTTGTAAATGTTTCTTGAATGAATGAGTTTCTAATAAAACAAAACACACATACAAATAAAATAAAATAAGTGGCTTCTGTATATCAAAGGAAACCACCAATAAATTTAAAGGCAAACTACTGAATGGCAGAAAATATCTGCCAATCATGTACCTGATAAGGCATTAATATCATACAACTCAATACAAAAAAAAAAAAAATCCCCTCAAATGGACAGAGGACCTGAATAGATATTTTTCCAAAGAAGATAGCAAATAGCTAACGGGCACATGAAAAGGTGCTCAACATCACTAATCATCAGGCAAATGTAAATCAAAACCACAATGAGATATCACCTCACACTTGTGAGAACAGCTATAATAAAAAAGACAAGAAATAACAAATATTAGGAGAGTGTGCACTATTGGTGGGAATCAAAATTGGTGCAGTCACTATGGAAAACAATATGGAAGTTCCTTAAAAAATTCAAAATAGAATTAACATATGATCCAGTAATTACCCTATTGGGTATATATAGGGTGTCCCCAAAAAATGTATACACACTTTAACAGCTGATAGCTCAATTTTGAAAATGAAATCTATTTTAATAAACACTGCCTTTATACTTATTCAAAGTGTGCGTATACATTTTTTGGAATACCCTATATATACCCGAAGGAAACAAAATTATTACTCTCAGAGATAACTGCACTTCACATTCAATGCAGCATTATTTACAATAGCCAAGACATGGAAACAACCTAAGTGTCCATTGACAGGTGAATGGATAAAGAAAACATAATATGCAAGCACAAACACGTATAATATGATGCAGCTATAAAAAATAAAGACAGCCTTCCATTTGTGACAACATGAATGGATCTTGAAAGTATTATGCTAAGTGAAATAAGACAGAAAAAGACATATATTATATGATCTCACTTATATGTGGAATCTTAAAAAAAAACACGAATTCCCCAAAACAGAGAATATGATTATTGGTGGTTGCCAGAAGTAGGGGGTGAGGAAAGGGTGGGGGAAATGGGTGAAGGGGGTCAAAAGGTACAAACTTCCAGTTGTAAAATAAGTCCTGGGGATATAATGTGAAGCATGGTAGCCATAGTTAATAATATTGAATTGTATATTTGAAAGCTGCTAAGAAAGTAAATCTTAAAAATTCTCATCATAAGATGTTAACAAACTTATGCTAATAATTTTTCAGTATATACATATATCAAATCATTCTGTTGTATATCTTAAACAATTATTAAGTTAGACTAGAGGCCCGGTGCACGAAATTCGTGCGGGGGGGGGGGGTGTATCCCTCAGCCCAGCCTGCACCCTCTCCAATCTGGGACCCCTCGGGGGATGTCCGACTGCCCTCTCACAATCCAGGACTGCTGGCTCCCAACCACTCACCTGCCTGCCTAATTGCCCCTAGCCGCTTCTGTCTGCCAGCGTGATCACCCCCTAACCACTCCCCTACCAGCATGATTGACGCCTAACTGCTCCCCTGCTGGCCTGATTGCCCCTAATTGCTCTCCCCTGCTGGTCTGGTCTCCCCTAACTGTCCTCCCTTGCACGACTGGTTGCCCCAACCGCCCTCCCCTGCTGGCCCAGTCACCCCTAACTGCCCACCCCTGCAGGCCTGGTCACCCTGAACTTCCCTCCCCTGCAGGCCTGGTCACCCCTAACTGCCCTCCCGGCAGGCCTGGTCCCCCCAACTACCCTCCCCTGCAGGCCAGGTCGCCCCCAACTGCCCTCCTCTGCCAGCCTGGTCACCCCTAACTGCCCTCCCCTGCAGGCCTGATTGCCCCCAACTGCCCTCCCCTGCAGGCCATCTTGTATCCACATGGGGGCGGCCATCTTGTGTGTTGGAGTGATGGTCAATTTGCATATTACTCTTTTATTAGATAGAATGTCAATTCTATCTCAATAAAACTGGAAGGGGGGCGGAGAGAGTCAGAACTCAGATCAAAATATAGGTACCTAAAACCTATCCTACCTCTGGATCTTTCAGTTTGGTGTGGAGGAAACTGCATGTGCTCAAGTCTGCTTGAGTTAAATACCAGCTTTTTCATATGTTAGCTTGTTACTTAATCTCCACAAGTCACACAAGGAGTAACAATAGCACTTACCCTCAAAGGGTTATTGCACAGGTGAAATCAGCTAAAGTATATCTAATACATAATATACTGTGTGGTTTTACAAGAAGTGCTCAATATATGCTACCTATTATTATCATTAAAGATTAGTGACAGTGGGCCCTATTTTGGAATGAGACATCTAAGCTAAAAATTCTATTTACTATGTTTTTGTGGCTTTGGACAGATTAACCTCTTTTAGACTTAATTTCCTCAACTATAATATGAGGTAAAAGTTATGGCAAGAATTTAATTAAATAATATTTTTTAAAAACAATGCCTGGCACAGCTCTGGCCAGGTGGCTCAGTTGATTGGAGCATCATCCTGTACACCAAATGGTCAAGGATTTGACTAATAGTCAAGGCACATATCCAAGTTTTGGGTTCAATCCCAGTCAGGGTGCTTACCTGAGGCAACCGATTGACGTTTCTCTCTCACATTGTTGCTTCTCGCTCTCTCCCTTTCCTTTCCTCTTTCCCTAAAATCAATTAAAAAACACACACATATCTGCGGGCACATCCCCAGTGGGGGGTGTGCAGGAGGAAGTTGATCGATGTTTCTCTCTCATCGATGTTTCTAACTCTCTATCTCTCTCCCTTTCTCTCTGTAAAAAATCAATAAAAAAAAATTTAAAAAAATTTAAAAAATAAAAAATAAAAAAAAAATAAAAAACACACACATATCTATCTTAGCTGGTTTGGCTCAGTTGTTAAGAGTGTCAGCTGCGGACTGAAGGGTCTCAGGTGTGATTCCCCCCATTGAGGGTACATACCTTGGTTGTAGGCTCAGTCCCCCATCCAAGTCTGGGCTGGTGCAGGAGGCAACCAATCAATGTGTCTCTCTCACATCGATGTATCTCTCTCTCTCTCTCTGTCTTTCCCCCTTCCTTCCATGCTCTCTAAAAAAGTCAATGGAAAAAATATCCTCCAGTGAGGATAAACAAAACACGTAAAACAAACAAGCAAGCAAACAAACAAAAAACTATCCTCAGGTGAGGATAAAAACAACTAAACTATGCCTGGCACAGAAAGTATCTTAAATGGTTGCTAGCATCATCATTATATGATAGGTATAAATTGCTTCTCAAAGTGGTTGTACCAATTTATACTTCTACTATTGGGACACAAGGAAGTTCTCATTTCTCTATGGTCACCAACACTTAATATTTTCAGACTATATTTTTCCAGTCTGATTGGTATGAATTGGTGTCATACTATAATTTGCATTTTTTTCATTACTAGTGACATTGAGCATCTTTAAAATATATATATATATATATTTCAGAGAGGAAGAGAGAGGGAGAGATAGAAACACAATGATGACAGAGAATCATCAATTGGCTGCCTCCTGAAGGCCCCCCCACTGGGGATTGAGCCTGAAACAGGCATATGCCCTGACCCGGAATCGTACTATGACCTCCTGGTTCATAGATCAACACTTAACTACTGAGCAACATCAGCTGGGTGACATTGAGCATCTTTTTATCAGTTGACTGATGGTTTAGGTTTCCTTTTTTTGTAAATTACCAGTTCTTATCCTTTATGTATTCTTTCTATTTTTACTCCTGTGACTGACTACCTTGGCCTAGGACAGGGGTGGGCAACCCCAGGCACACGTGCCAAACATGGCACGCCAGTAACTTTTGCTGGCACACGAAACCCTCTCTTATAATCTTCCATTTACAATTTTTTTCTTAATATCAACTTTTTTATTTTTCAGATAAATTCAGTGTAGGTGCATCTTAGATAAGTAATTTTACATAACAAGTTATCTTAAAGACCATAAACATGGATTGACGAGAGAGGGGAAGAGCAACTTCTATGCCTTTGCCTTAACTCTCCCTCCCTTCCTAGATCCGACCAGTGTTTTGGTTTCATCCACACATGCTTGTGAATCTTTGTTCTCAGTGATGAATTTTGTTAAGTCTCGTAATAGGAGTAGCCTGATGGATGAAAGTAGTAGCTCGTGCATATCTCTGAAGGTCACGAAATATAAACCTGATGTAAAATCTCTGTCATCAGGGATGCAGCAGCAAAAGTCCCACTGATAATATCAAATGGAGTCATAAAGTTTTCTGTCGGACTATCAGTGTACATGTATACATTAAAAAAATAAATGTATTTTTCATCATCATATACTGTGTTTTTGTCGCTCGAATGAATTTTATTATTTCTTCAAGGTTCTTCACATATGTACACCTTTAAGAGATATCAAGTAGGCGTAACATGTTCTCAAAAAATTAGGGTTGGCACAGAGAAGAATTCTGAGTCAGAGATTTTGCTGGTTTTGGCACGCACTCACAAAAAGGTTGCCCACCGCTGGCCTAGGACATCACTATCTCATAGAGTGTTTCTCTAGAACCCTTTGGCTCTATGCTCTCCAAAATACTTGAAGGCCCTCTAGTTCCCTACCACTATATTCCCCTCCATAATACTGCTGCAACTTAACTCTCACCTACAGACTCAAGCCCACCTCACTCTCACCCTTAGATTCAGCAGGAAACATTTATTGAACTCTATCCAGCATAGTACTCTGGATGTCATCATGCATTCATGCTTGCTGCTAGTCTTGTCCTGATCTCATTCTTTGCTTCTGCTCCCCGCTGGCAAGTGGACATCCCCCAAGGGCTGCCGGGCTGCCAGAGGGATGTCTGACTGCCAGCTTGGGCCTGATCCCCCAGGGAGCGGGCCTAAGCCAACAGGTGGACATCCTCTGAGGAGTCCCAGACTGCAAGAGGGCATAGGCCGGGCTGAGGGACGCCCCCATCAAGTGCACAAATTTTTGTGCACTGGGCCTCTAGTTTAGCAATAAAGTGAAAAGCTAAGCTGAAACAATCCCAAATCCACTAACAGCAATGCTCCAGAATTCAAAGAACAAATTCCAGGTCATTTACAAATTAGCAAACACTGAGATTCTAAAAAGATGGACTACCATCCTAATAAGGACACCACAAAACCAGTGTTAGCTTCCCTGCCCATCTGTATTTACTCCAGATATTTACCTACTCCCCACCAAAAACAAAGAAGCCACACCCACCCAAATAATAACAACTCATGAAATATCTACACCATGGGAGACAGAAAAATATAAAGCTAGGCTCTGTTCTCAAAGACTTTACAACCTTATTAAAAGAAATGAACATATTATAAGACTAATATAGACAATAAGATCAAATGATAGCTTATAAGAACAAAGAATAAGCATTACAGAGAAATCAATACATTAGCTAGATTAAAATACATCAGATTCAGAGACATAGACACATGGAACAGACTGACGAATTTCAGAGGGAAGTCGGGGGTGAGGGATTTGGGTGGGAGGAGAGGAGGGGAGTGATTAATGGGGAACTTATATGCAAATATGCAAAGCCCATGGACAAAGACAATAGTGTTGTGAAGGCCTGGGAGGGGCGGGTGCAGGGTGGAGGGAAAATCAATGGAAAAAAACAACAACAATAAAGGAGACATCTGTAATACTTTCAACAATAGATAAAATAGCCCTAGCCAGTTTGGCTCAGTGGATAGAGCGTTGGCCTATGGACCAAAGGGTCCCCAGTTGGAATGTGGTCAAGGGCACTTACTTGGTTGCAGGCTCCTCCACGGCCCAGACCCTGGTTGGCAAGTGTAGGAGGCAACCAATTGATGTGTTTCTCTCACATCGATATTTCTCTCTGTCTTTCCCTCTCTCTTCCACTCTGTAAAAAGCAATGGAAAAATATCCTCAGGTGAGGATTAAAAAAAGAAAAGATAAAATAAAATGCATCATAGAGCTTGAGCTTCATTGAGTTAACTTGACAGTGATACAAAAAGAAGGGCCTGGTGTGGCTCAGTGGTTGAAAGTCCACCCATGAACCAAGAGGCCACCAGATCTATTCCCAGTCAAGGTACTTGCCCAATTTGCAGGCTTATCCCCAGTAGGTCTTTCTTTTATTTTCTCTTCTCTTCTCTTCTTTTCTTTTCTTTTTTTTTTTTTTATTTCTTCCCTTCCCTTCCCCTTCCTTCCTTCCTTCCTTCCTTCCTTCCTTCCTTCCTTCCGTCAGTCCTGCCTTTTCCTTTTCTCTCTCTCTTTCTCTCCCCATCCCTCTCTCCTGCTCCTTCCTCCCTCTCTAAAATAAATAAAAACATATACATAATTTTTAAAAGGGGTGTCCTCTACACCAAGTCCACAGGAAAAATAATTCCACCAGGAAATCAAAATACAAAGGCTCCTTCCAGCCCTCATGAGAAAGCCCATCTAACAATCCCTTCGTTTCTAAGTAGCTCACCAGAAGCTGAAGGAAGATAGCAGAAGGAAGTTTCCAAACTCATCTTTCTAGATAACCATCAAAGAAAATTCTATCATTTAAATGTTTTTCTTCTAAAACTGAATAGCTTTATATTTCACATATAGATGTGTAGTACATTTTAAGTTCATTGTTGTATAACTTATGTGGCTAAGGTCAAGGTGCATTATTATTTTTTAAATATATTTTTATTGATTTCAGAGAGGAAGGGAGAGGGAGTGGGAGAGAGAAACATCAATGATGAGAGAGAGTCACTGATTGGCTGCCTCCTGCATGACCCACACTGGGGGTCAAACCCAAAACCCTGACATGTGCCCTGAACAGGAATCAAACTGACATTCCAGTTCACAGGGCAACCAACGCTCAACCACTGAGCCATGTCGGCCAGGCAAAGTGCATTATTTTTGTATGTGGATGTCCAATGTTCCAACACCTCTTATGGAAAAGAATATTCTTTTTTCACTTAGAAACTTTGTGAAAAATTATTGGCCATATTTGTGTGGTTCTATTTCTGGAATTTCTATTCTATTTCAGTGATCTATATGTCTATCTCTTTGCTAATACCACAGTCTTGATAATGGCAGCTTTGTACTGCGTTTTAATTCATGTAGTTTGGTTTTTCTAACATATTTCATTTCCAAAACTGTTCTGGCTATTCCAGGTCCTTGGCCTTTCTATAGAAATTTTAGAATCAGTTTCTCTATAACTACAAACAGTGCTATTGGGATATTTATTGATGATGTGTTAAATCTATATATCAGTTTGGGGAGAATGAATGTCTTTATAGTGAATCTTCCAATTCATGAATATGATATGTCTCTCCATTTAAATGTTCTTTGATTATTTTTAATCAGGGTATATAGTTTTCAGCATAGAGATACATATTTTATTGACTTTAAATCTAAGTATTTCATTTTGGGGAGCTATTGTAAATTTTTTAAAATACAAATTTCAATTGTTTACCATTAACATATAGACGTATGATTGCTTTTTGTGGATGATCTTGAATCACCTACTAAACTCATTTATTCTAGAAAATTATGTGTGGATTCCTTGGGCATGACGTAGACAATCATGCCATTTGCAAATAGGGCCAGTCTTATTTCTTCCTTTGCAATCTATATGCCACTATTTCTTTGAATAGTTTTGCTGAACCACACTCATTCTCCTCTAATTCAGGGTTTCTGATGACATAAATGTTAGACCTTATGATAGTATCACAGGTCCCCAAGACTATTTATTTATTTTTAATCTTCATTTTGTTGTTGTTCCAACTGGATTTCTTTTTTCTTTTTTTTTCAATTAGGTGTACAAAGTATTTTTGGCTTAAGTGCAGCATAAGCCTATGGGTTTTTTGTTTTGTTTTTAAGTTTCCAAATGGATAATTTCTATTGATCTATTTTCAAGTTCACTGATTCTTTCATCTGTCATGTCCACTCTATTAAGCCCATCCAGCAATTTTTAAATTTCCATTATTATATTTCTCAGTTCTAAATTTTCATTTAGTTCTTATTTATCTTCTATTTCTTTGCTGAGTTTTATTTCTTCTTCTTCTTTTTTTTTTTTTATCTTTCCACTCATTCCTGGAACATTTAGTTCTTTCTATCTTCTATTTCTTTGCTAAGACTTAACTTCCTGCCCATTCCTGGAACATGGTCATTATAGCTGATTTAAAAGTCTTTGAGACAGCCTGGCTGGTGTGACTCAGTGGTTGAGTGTTGTCCTGTACACCAAGAGGACGCCAGTTCCATTCCCGGTCAGGGCACATGCCCAGGTAGTGGGCCCAATCCCCAGTAAAAGGTGTGCAGGAGGCACCGACCAATGTTCTCTCTCGTCAGTGTTTCTAGTTCTCTCTCCCTCTTCCTTCCTCTCTCTCTGAAATCAATAAAAACATATTAAATTTTTTTTTTTTAATTTTTGAGATAATTTTAACAACTGTGTGATGTTGGCATTGGGATCTGTGTTTTCCCATGTGAGTTCAGATTTTTCTGATTCTTTGTAAGCTGAGTAATTCTTTTTAAGCTGAGACATTTTTAACATTATGTTGAAACTCTGGTTGTTATTTAAGTCCCACTGCGCATGTTTGTTGAGTTTTGGGGGTTTTTTAAAGCCAGCAATTGACCCAGTTGGGTTCATACTTAAAGTTCTGACATGTCTTCTGTGGGTTGTGTTTCCAATTTCAATTCAGTTAAGTGTTGCATAACTGTCCCACATAGTGTCCAGTTTAGGGATGGGGGTGGTCTATCCCATAATTCCGTGCTCAACATTTTCTTAGGCTGTTTAGAATCAGGCTCACGCAAGCAAAACTTGGAAGTCAGCTCAGCAGTCCATAAGCAGGTTTAAGTGGTTTCCCTGCAATCTTCTGGTTCCCTAGGACTCCCCTTTTTAGGCCTTCCAACAGAAAGCTGGGCTTCATTACACACACTCTGCTGTGTACTTCCCATGACTGTGTCAGAAGTCAGGGCCCAGGGTGAGCAATAGAAGAGCTAAGGGAGAAGAAAAGCAATGGAATTTGCTCCACTCTCTTAAGACCATAGTTCCTTCAATTTGAGAGGAAGGTTCCGCTCCCTCTGAGATTTAGGCTCCTGCCTGACCCCGTTGAGGCCGCTGTAGTCACTGCCAAGAACTGTTTGAGGCCTAGGGTGCAAGAGAATGAAGAAAAGAAAACAAAGAAGAAAAAAGAAAAAGATGTGGGATTGCCACATTTTCTCTGAGCATTAGGAACCCCCTTTCCTGCTCCTTGAGTCAGAACGAGAGGACTTCTCCTGTTCTTTTTCTGTCCGAGTTAATAATGCTCACTTCCAAGTTTCAGGATATGTTAAGTTCAGGCGGGGGTATATTGGAAGAAAAAAATGGTAAACTCACCGCCAGTTCACTGGTACTTTGAATTCTGGTCTTCTTCCCCAATCTGCCTCCTACTATTTATTTTTTGAGTCCTCAAATAGCCACTCCAAGCATTCTGTCCAGGATTTATAGCTGCATTCAGTGGGAGAGACAGGGTGAAGTATGCTTACTCCATCTTATCTGGAACCAAAACCTGGACTACTGTTTTTCATAACAGGCTTTGTAGAACTGACTGATTAAACTATTTGTATAACTTTGATTATAAATTAAAATTTTTAAGTAAATCCTGTAGTAATCTTATCTAGGAAAAAGGAACAGGCAATCTAGTAGAATCACATTTTTTTAAGCATACATATTTTTGGATATTACATGCTTAGGAAAAAAAAAGTGAAGCTCTTAATTGTACTTTGCTTTATTTCTTTAAATCTTAGTTTACCTATAGATTTTTATAAATACTAGGCCTATTATAAATTTATTTTAAAGGAATAAAGAAAGTAGGAATTATCCAAAGCATAAAAACAGAGGAAGCAGAGTTGCAGATAAGTGGCCATATACTGTTTAGGAACTGAAAAAAAACATGCCAAGTTAAGGTGGGTAGACTTTACCTGAGAAAAGGAAGGCCCTGAAATATTTTAGCAAAGGTGGGGGAGTGACATGACCCAACTGATATATTTGAAGGAGCACTCCTGCTGCAGAACATAAAGGTGCACAGAAAATGAATCTTACCGTCTGAATCTAAGGAGTCACATAAAGTTGAAGAACAGTAACGTATGATTCCACATATTGTTGGGGGATATGGGTAAGGGAGGGAGATTTTTTTTAATTTTAATTTTAGAGAGGGAGGAAGAAAGAGAGGGAGAGAGAAACGTCGATGTGAGAGATACATGGATTGGTTGCCTCCCCTAGGTACCCCACCCAGGGTTCTAACCCACAACTGAAATATGTGCCCTGACCGGAAATCAAACCCATGAGCTTTTGGTGCATGGGACAATGCTCCAACCTACTTGAGCCACACCAGCCAGGGCAATGGAGGAAGATTTTATAGATACACACAATCACATCATCATATATGTCAGACATGACATATATATGACATATATAATGATATGGTTATATATCAGTGCATATAATCATGTGATTATATAAATGTGTGAATAGGTATATTTATAATATGTATTACATGTTTCTGGAAAAAACGCAAGAAACCAGTAACAATGCTAAACTTTGGAGGAGAAAGAGGGGCTAAGAAAAAGAAACTTACTTTTTACTTTATTCTTCTATTTGAGTTTTAAATTTTTTTGCTGTGAACATTTATAGACTTTAAAAGGTTGTAAACAAAATGGAGGAAGGTCTTATACATGCATAGATAAAAGAAACATATAAGACATTATAATACAAGTATGAATGAACCTAATATTCAGTAGCACTGTTCCTAGCACATAGTAAGCACTCAGACACTGCTATAGATCTCCCCACAAATAAGATATTATAAAGTAAATTCACAACCCAAAACAGCTTTTTAATTAAGTTACATTAATTTACTATGTATTTTTAAGCATTCGGAAATTTAAAGAGAAGATAAAGAATGGATCTTGAAATGTATATAATTTTTATATTATATTTTTACTATAAAAAAGTTCCCATTATTCTTTTCCATTTTTTAAGCACCAAAAAGAATTTATAAAGGAAAAAAGTAAAAGATCCTCTCCTTTCCTGGTACCTCTAATTCCAATACCTAAACATAACCATTCCCAATGACTTCTTGAGTGCTATATGATTCCAGACTTTCTTTGTGCATATAAAAAACATATAAATACATGTGTATGTACATATAAAAACACACATATATACATTACATTCTATTTTAAGGAAATGAACCTCTGCTCCTTAAAATAATCTAGGCCTATTCTGGTTCCTATGTGCCATTTTTCTAGGCTCAAATAGAGTAGTGAATAGACAAACCCCCGAGCTAGCAGATACGTTAACTCTCCCAACTAGGTAAATGTTAACGTGAACATACTGAACAAATAAAGTTCTCAGAGATCTCCTAACACTCTTTAATGAAACCTTATACAGGGCAAGCAAAATTCCTTTAAGGGGGGAAATGCACAGGATGAAACAAACAAAAGGGCAGATGACAGATTAAAGGATCAATGAAGAGTTTATTCCTAACCTTTTAGGACCCGTAGTTTGACTACTATGCTCTTCCACAAAAGGAGTTATCAAAGATCGTATAACACTTTTTGATGGAACAGATGATCCTTCACGAGGGCAAGCAACTTTGGAATAACTTTCATAGGCAGCCTTTTATACGGAAAGAAATTACACATTTCTTACATTCTTATGACTAGGGAAAGGGAGTAGTCGTACTTCACAGCAGCAGCTGGAGACTTCAAGCAGGGAAGGCAGAAGAGGTACAGTTGCTCTTCTGTAATGGTACCCCTTCTTCCCAACTCTCAGAGCTGTGCTCTGCAGTCTCCAAGGCAAAAGTAAAACCCAGAATCAATATCTCAGGGTAAAAAAGTCCCTGATATTCCAAATAAAATAACTTCTTTATGGGTCAGTTGTTTTTCTCTGCACTGATATGGGGCAAAACAAATTAATTCCCAACTACTTCTACTGAGAATAAAACTATTTGGTTATCAAACAATGGCATTTACTTTATTATTTCTTGCTATTAATAGGATCCTCCCTTGCTTTTAGAGGATTCTCAACCTGTGGGTCGCGACCATCGGGAAATCACATATAGCATATCAGATTTTTACATTACGATTCATAACAGTAACAAAATTACAGTTATGAAGTAGCAACGAAAATAATTTTATGGCTGGGGGTCACCACAACATGAGGGACTGTATTAAAGGGTCGTGGCATTAAGAAGGTTGAGAACCACTGATAGGATAATTTTTTAAATAATTAAATAAACCTTTAATTAATCACCTTCTCATCCAAAGTAATATTCAAGTTGGTGTTTGAAAGAACACAAGAGATAAGATATGCTGATCATCCACAACATGACATAGAGGGCTAAAATAGCACAGCAAGGCAGGACAACTTTCTAGTCATTCAGTGACTTAAGTAGTGATTTTTTTATGTGTGTGAGGGTAAGTGGCTAACACAGTGATGGCGAACCTTTTGAGCTCGGCGTGTCAGCATTCTGAAAAACCCTAACTTAACTCGGGTGCCATGTCACATATAGAAATTTTTTGATATTTGCAACCATCGTAAAACAAAGACTTATATTTTTGATATTTATTTTATATATTTAAATGCCATTTAACAAAGAAAAATCAACCAAAAAAATGAGTGTCATAGGTTCGCCATCACTGGGCTAACACGTGTTATGTTCCAATAGATACACTTTAATGGATTCACAAAATCAACAAAGCTCTCATAGACAAAGCACTGTCTGCAAATACTGATATATCTCCAAATACTGCCCCCCCAAAACCCACAAATTCCCTATCTGTCTGATACTTCATGACTCTATAAAATAAAGAATATTTCCTTCTTCTCCTTCTTTGGCTTTAAAGGAGCCCTGATCTATGAGAGAGACATACTGAAGTATTTATAGATAATATATGTCTAGGATTTCTTTTTAAATACTCCAGCATGGTAGGGGAAAATGTTAAAGGAGTAAGATTTAGATGCAACAAGACTGAGCAAATGCTAATACTTATTGAAACTGAGTACTATGTGAATATTCATTATATGATTCTCTATTTTTTATATATTTGAAATTTTTCATGATAAAAAGGGAAAAATCTAATTTAAGATTTGACTATCTCACCTGCAAGATTCTAGACATGTATCAAATTTTATTAAGATTATAATGAAAATCTAACTTTTTAAAAAGTACCTTCTGATGGTAGATTCATGAGGTACTGCAGAATTACTAGTGATCAGAGTTAAAATCATAGGACAGAATATTTTTTCCTCTTACACCAGAAAATATATTTTCCTCTTAATAATTTTTATGGTTCTATTTACTAGGGATACTTTAGATAATAATGAATGTAGAAGTACTAGCAAATAGGCCTACAGACAAGTGGTTTAGTTTTAGAAGTGACTAAAATATTCAAATAGATCAGTAAAAACCAAGTACAACTTAGGAGTGTAGCTTGAACATTAACTTACCAGACACTGAATAACTGCACAATAATAAGCATAACACAAATAAACCTATTTTTCTTGTTCTCCAAAAAGCGAAATATTTCCTGTTGCACACACCAAACAAGTCAATCCAAGACTAGTGACGTGGCCATCGGCTGCTAAAATATTCACTGCTAGTATTAGTGGAGAGAAATGGTGCACCTGCATGTAAGGTGCGTAAGGGAAATGAATGTAACACAATTACAGTAATCAGTCATTAGCGAACGTTGTAGTTCATTATTAATAATTATGTGTAACAGGATATTGTAAAAATTAAGTTACGAAATTTTTATTAAAACATTTCTTACATACCGTTATATTGGCCGGCAGCCTGAAGGCCCCGATCAGCCCTGATCACCGGCCAGACCTAGGGACCCTACCCGTGCACCAGGCCTCTAGTTTTACAATAACATTTATGAAAACACTTTCTAACACAAAATGTTTCAGGTAATTCACTCTCTCTCATCCCTACTCACCATGAAAACAAACTGCCAAAGTCCAATTACTCTAAACAATCAATCTTTCTACTATTACTAGCTAGTGGTAAAATTTCCAAGAGAAATGTGCTCAGTATGTTTATACCAATATGACACTAGAATATTTAATTAATAGTTAGAGAATGTAACTGAGGTTCAGAAAGAAAATAATAAATTATAAATTGTTTGATATCATACAAAACAACTTACCTTGTAGTTTTTTCAACACAGCCACCTCCATTTTCAGAACTTGTTTTGGTTGTTGGGCTGATTCTACCTTCAATGCAACGTTTTCCCTGGTAAGCATGTCCAAGGCATCGTAAATTTCTCCAAAGCCCCCACCCCCAATCTTCCTCAACTGCATAAGAAATAAGAACACACACAAAATTACTAGAAGATTCTAACTGGAAACCAATTAGTCTCTGATATTAAATATAATTTTGCTACTGCTGTTTTATTATAAAGAGATCTTAGCATTATTAAATTAACCATGACATGCCAAGAAGAAATGTCTAGAAATAACATCAGAACCTTTTCCACAAATTTATCCACAAAGAGTTAAAAAATTATTTCAGCCACAAACTATTTTAAAATTTGGTCTACAGCTAGCATTAGAACTGTCACAAAAACAATATCTGAAAGAGATCTAGTTTTACAATAACATTTATGAAAACACTTTCTAACACAAAATGTTTCAGGTAATTCACTCTCTCTCATCCCTACGCACCATGAAAACAAATTGCCAAAGTCCAATGACCAGATTTGTCTCAACAACCAGGTTTGTTGTTTTAATTCTAAGGTAATCATTTGAAGGCTTTTTAAACCATGAAATATTTTTGCCAGTTGAAATCTTATCTGGAACCTAACTGAGATGTGTATGTGGGGAGTTTGGGGTAGAAATAGGGCAGCCAGAGCCAAGCCCTCTCCGCAGCATTTACCCTCCTTTCTGAGGCACTGAACAGGCTTCAAAGAGCACACAGAAAACTCCTGTTTTAAACTGGAGTGCATGTTGTTTCTTCAAGCTAGAAACAATATGTAATTAGCCTTCTTCCATTTCCTGAAACTAGGTCTCTCTTTACCACATTATCAAACATCTAGAATGTACTATAATATAGAAAGTCATCACTGGAGGCACAGAGTCCTGAATCCTCACCACCTCAGAGGACTCACCTCAAGTCCCACTCCTTTCTCCACTGGGTCAATACTGATTACTCTATCTAGGCTGATTTCTTTATCTTCTGAATTTCTACAGGAATTATTTGCTTAATAACTTAATAATTTTACTAGGCTTAATTCCTCCTCAGATAACACTTGTATTAACCCCATCCTGCTTCTTTATCTTTTATGTTTATTACTTTTCCAACTTTCCATTGTCAGTGTCCTCGCTCTCTATAGTGAAACTAAGCTTCTTCAAAGAGAAGGCCACTCCATTATTTTTCGTTTTCCCCAAGCAAAACAAAAGTGATAACTATATATACAGGGTGAGGAAAAGTAGTTTGACAGTTGTTCATATGGAAAATAATACAATAATTAATAAATAATAATGCAAGAATAAACTGTGTTTTGTGTACTCACAATTACAAACCTCCTTTTGTCCCACCCTGCATTGCTAAGTAACCATTCATTGCTTTGTATATATAAACCATAATCCTTCTTTATTCTGGTTTGGTGATGATGGGAAGAGATACCAGGAGGAACTCAGGTATGAGTTTAGAATTTAAAAAAAGTTCCAGAACTTAATTTTGGTTAAGTAAATTGCTCTCTGTTGAGTCCTGATTGATACTCAACAGACACACACATACACATTCATTAAACAAAGCCTAGTGTAACTTAAAAAGCTCATAAAAAGTAATGAGAACATTTTTCTAATTATGGACTGTGAAGAGAGGTGGCTTCATGGTTTTTTTTTGTTTGTTTTTTTCCACAAAAAAAACCTTACCAAATGACAGAACAAAAAAATCTAGGCTGAAGTAAATAATTTTGCTCTTGGTCTATTCTTATAATGTCATCTGAACAACAGTAGAGCATTAATTTTTTATTGAACTTGACAAAGCCCTAAGACATCAGTGCTCATGAGGGAAAGAGACAGAGAGTTTAGTGTGATGGGGTAATGCAGATTAGAGAAAGAATAAAGGTAAGGCCTATGACAGATTTTGTTTTTTAAAGACGTCCACAATATTGCCCATCATTTTTACTTCGTCAGTGTGACCCTGCTGCTTCCCCATCAAGAGGTAGAGTCAAGTCCATTTCCCCACCCCCTTAAATTTGTGTGAATCTTGTGACTGCATTAACCAACAGAACATGGCAAAGTAACACTGCAAAGTTCTTAACCAGCCCTTATAACTTTTGTTAACTTGTATCTCAAGAGCTAGCTACCTCAGAAGTCATAGCCCTGTAAAGAGGTCCTAGAAAAATGAGCCACCAGCTTGGGGAGGGGGAGAGTGGGGGCAGGGGGTGAGGGAACTAAGGATCTCAAGGTACCAAACAAAACATCTGGAAGTGAATCCTCCAGACCAACCAACCTTGCTAGTACCACATGACTAAGGGACAAACCACCACCCAGGCTAACTCTTCCCAAAGTCCCTAATCCACAAAACTGTGAAATGAGTAACTGTTTAAGCCTCTAAATTTGGATGTAGTTTGTTATATAAAAGTAGATAACCAAAATACAATCCTTAACATGATTTGGCGACATTCTCTATGTATTAGCTCTAATTATCAGGAAAGAACAACTATGCCAGGCATAGTTTCATTTACCACCTTTTGATATGTCTCCTGGCGAACAGCCAATCTTTACTGCAGCCCGTACTCCAAAGCTCTTACCTAAACAACACTCACTCCTTACTTACTTAAAAGATTACCAATTGTTGGAATCTCCCTGCACCAATCCATGATGATGACATGGTCTTTTCCTTACATTTACTTAAGAAATTTTCAAAGCCTATTGAATTGCCTGATCAAATGTACTCTAAAAACAAAATTTTTATTTCTAGAGATCTTCTTTTTCCAATCTGTTGGTAGATTAAGGAAACCACTAAAATAGTTTTGCTAAACCTGCTAATGGAACAAAATTTTAGGTAAGAAAAGATTGGGTATATTTTGTTTTGGATCTACTTAAATATTCCAAAACGAAAATAGCTCCCTTAAGAGGAGGAGAGGTGGCAGATTTCAAGTCTAGGGCAAAGAAGCCATCAAAAGACTGCTAGAATCATGTTCAAAGAACTGAGACAACCTGAAGGGTGTCCCCTTAGTAAAATGAGACAATTTGAACATCAATAAGGATGAACTAAAACACATTAAATTTGTTTAAATCCATGGCTTCTTAGTTATAATTTTTAAAAATTTCTTAGTTGTAATTTTTAAAATTCTCTTCAGACTATGGTCACTTTCAGACTATGTTAGGGAACCAATTCATTATTTTGAAAATTGATAAATTAAGAAAAAGAATCAAGTGTTTATCCTGTTTTCCTAATAAAATTATATCTCAGATAAACAGTTGATGAGAAATTTCACTTTATAATGTACTTTAAATAATAAATGAAAGAATGCTAGAATATCACCAATTTGCAATCCCTAATGAATTAACAGACCTAGACAATGATGAACCACAGTACTAACACCATAAAAATGATGAGCAATAAGATATTATGCTCCTCCTATTGAAAGTTCACAATACCTTTTATGAGAAAAATGCCATTTCAGATTAGATTTGAACTCATATTTAATCAAACCTCTATGCATAATTAACAATTTACATAAAATACATGACAGAGAAACATGTTAACACCACATGGAAGCAATTGGAAAAATCCAAACCATGGAAAACTGTACAGGCAAATAGCCTAGTTTCTCCAACAAATAAATTGTAAGTAAAAAGAGATAAAGAAAAACCTAAAAATTAAAAAACTTAAATAATATCACCAACAGCAATATCCAGATTTTATTTGGATTTGATTCAAACCATTAAAATTTTTTTCTGATATATTGCCTTGGGCAAGGGAAACAAAAGAAAAAATAAATAAATGGGACTACATCAAACCAAAAAGATTTTGCACAGCAAAGAAAATCTTCAACAAAATGAAAAGAACCCACTGAATGGGAGACCATACTCAGCAATGATACATCTGATAAGGGGTTAATATCCAAAATACCTAAGAAACTCATACAACTTGACACCAAAAAAACAAACAATCCAATTAATAAATGAGCAAAGGACCTGAATAGACACTTCTCCAAAGAGGACATACAGATGACCAATAGAGAAAGCATGCTCAATGTCACTAATCATCAGAGAAATGCAAATAACATTCACAATCCACCATGAGATTATCACCTCACACCTGTCAGAATGGCTATCATCAATAAATCGACAAACAAAAAGTGTTGGCGAGGATGTGGAGAAAGGGGAACCCTCATGTATTGTTGGTGGGAATGCAAATTGGTGCAGCCACTAAGGAAAGCAGTATGCAGTTACCTCAAAAATTTTAAAATGGAACTGCCTTATGACCCAGCAATTCCAGTTCTGGGCATATATCCGAAGAAACCCAGCACACTAAGTTCAAAGAATACATGCACCCCTATGTCCACTGCAGCATTATTTACAACAGCCAAGATTTGGAAGCAGCCCAAGTATCCATCAGCAGATGAGTGAATAAAACCGCTGTAGTACATTTACACAATGGAATACTACTTGGCCATAAAAAAGGAAGGAAATCTTACCCTTTGTGACAACATGGATGAACCTGGAGAGCATTATGCTTAGTGAAATAAGGCAGCCAGAGAAAGACAAGTACCATATGATTTCACTCCTATGTGGAATCTAATGAACAAAATCAACTAACAAAATAGAAACAGAGGCATAGATACATGGAACAGACTGACAGCTGTCGGAGGGGAGGAGAGTTTGGGGCCAAGTGAAAAAGATGAAGGGATCAAGCAAAAAATAAAAAACGAAACGAAACAAAAAAGACCTCATAGAAACAGACAACAACATGGTGATTATCAGAACGAGGGGCTGGAAAAAAGTAGAAGAGGGTAAAGGAGAGATAAATGGTGATGAAAGGAGACTTGACTTGGGGTGGTGAACTCACAATGCAATATACAGATGATGTATAATAGAACTGTACATCTGAAACCTATATAATTTTATTAACCAATGTCACCTCAATAAATTTGATAAAATAATAATAGCAATAATAATCTATAAAAAAAACAGGGGAATGTGAAAGCTGAAAGGATACTTAATGATATTTAGAAATTACTACTTTTTTAGGTGTAATAATATGATTATGTTTTAAAAAGAAGTCTTTATCTCTCAGAGATATATATAAAAATGCTAAGAGAAAATATATGCTTAAAATATTTTGGGAGGGAGCTTAAAAAGATGAAACAAGATTGATTATAAATTGATGACTGTTTAAGCTGGGGCATGAGTGCATGGAGGTTCACTCTATCAGTGTTGCTATTTTTATGTATACTTACAATTTTTCTTAATAAAGGGTTTTAAAAGAAAAAAGAGAGAGTAGTTCATTGTATTATATTTTTAAAAATTTGTTCTTTCCCTAAGTATACTTTTATTTACCTTACTCAAATTGGCTATCAAAGGTTAGAAAAATTTACTGTTATATAAAACAAGAGTAAGAATTAGGGCATAAACCAAACTTAATCATAGATTATAAAAAAACAAACACTTGAAAATAACTGCTTTAGCAAGCAATATATGTATTACTAGAGGCCCAGTACATGAAATTCATGCATGGGAGGAGGGTGGGTCCCTCAGCCCGGCCTGCACCCTCTCTAATCTGGGACCCCTTGGGGGATGTCCGACTGCCGGACATCCCTCTCGCAATCCGGGACTGCTGGTTCCTAACTGCTTGCCTGCCTGCCTGCCTGATCACCCCTAACCACTCTACCTGCCTACCTGATCGCCCCTAACTGCTTCTGCTTGCCGGCCTGATCGCCCCCTAACTGGTCCCATGCCGGCCTGGCCACCCCCTTACTGCTCTCCTGCTGGCCTGGTCACCCCCTAACTGCCTCTGCTTGCCAGCCTGATTGACCCCTAACTGCCCCCTTGCTGACCTGGTCACCCCCAACTGCCCCCCTGCCGGCCTAGTTGCCCCTAACTGCTCCCCTGCCGGCTGGCCTGATCACCCCTAACCACTCTACCTGCCTGCCTGATTGCTCCCTAATTGGTTCCCTACTGGCCTGGTCGCCCCCTAACTGCCCCCCTGCCAGCCTGGTCACCCCCTAACTGCCTCCCTGCCAACCTGGCTGCCCCCTAACTACTCACCTGCTGGCCTGGTCACCCCTTAACTGCCCCCCTGCCAGCCTGGCTGCCCCTACTGCTCACCTGCCAGTCTGGTCACCCCCTAACTGCTCACCTGCCAGCCTGGCCACCCCCTAACTGCTCACCTGCCGGCCTAGTCACCCCCTAATTGCTCCCTTGCTTGCCTGGTCGCCCCTAACTGCCTCTGCCTCAGCCCCCACCACCATGGCTTTGTCCAGAAGGAAGTTGGACGTCCGGAAGATGTCCAGTCAACCTGGTCTAATTAGCATATTACCCTTTTATTAGTATAGATTCTATAACAAAATGCTATTTTTTTTATCAAGATACCCAAAATTGCCCCCAAGACAATCAATCTACCTCTCCCTCTCTCTCTCATGCATACTCACCACTTTCCATCTTTCTTTGACAAGGATTCCAACACTGAGGATATCTGGCTGCTCTCCTCCTCCACTCATTGCAATTCAATGATATGATAGAAAGGCTACACAGGCATCCAGCTCCCAAGGGTGGTTTCCATTTAACCTAAAACAAAAGAAATAGCATATCAGGGCTAATTAATTAACACAAACATTTCAGCACCAAGTAGCACTACTAATCCTATACATTAATTCTGTTGCTTTGTTGGACAGGAGGAGAACCCACAAACTCAGTTCCAAAATCTGTTCAGTGCATATTTTTAAAAACTACTTATCTTTCCATACAGATACCAGTGAAATAGCTAGACATTACAAAAACATTACACTACAACACAGAAATAAAACTTACAAATAGCTCAGATTGCAAGACTATAGAGAAAGCATGGTGTCAATAGCAGTTGACCCAGACAGACCACTATCCTAAGCACAACATATTGCTAAAGAAAAAGATACAGTAACTACTTTACAACAGCTTATAATTAAACTAGAGGCCCGGTGCACGAATTCATGCACATTGAAAGAAAATTAATTAGAAGAAATATTTTAATATTGCTATTTGCCCTTTCTCTATAATAGAAGTGTCAAACAAATTCACGATCAACAATGACAGATGGAAACACACACATGCAATTGGCACCAGCAAGAGCTTTATATATATAGATGAACTTGCTTAATTAGACCTGCTTTCTGATTTAGCTAAACTTTTTCAAGCCCAGTGAAGTGCCCCAACTTCTCTTTCAGGTAATTGTCAGCAACACAGCAGTAAAATCAACACAGATTATTATTGTAGATCACGCAGGGAGAACAAAGGGTGAAATATTTAACTGTAGCAGTGTTTGACTATATTCTGCACAGTGAGAAAACCTGAAATCATTTTCAAGTTCCACCATTTCTTACTTCTTTTCAGTTGGGTCAAGTTTCGAAACTTTCTAAATCTCCATTTTCCGGCTAATGAAAAGAAAATAGGAGAAAAAAGAAAAAAGAAAAAAAAAGAAAATAGGATTCTACTGAGTCTCCTATCTACTCCAGGACTTCTGTGAGGATCAAATGAGATGAGGCATGGGAAAACACTTCACAGACATTTGGTTAAGCTGTAAAATGTTTGCACCTGGCTATAAAGCAAGTCATGTTCTTGGGCTGAAGAAACTCCAGGGAGGCTAGAAACTAGGGAGAGGAAGCTGGGCGTTGCTATGTGACGTCGTTACCCATCACCCACAGCGACTGTTTCCGAGCTGTGCTGGGCTGGGCTGTGGGCTGCATTTTGCACCATGGGGTCTCAGCAGCATTGGCTGCGATTTGGTGGGCTGTTGCTCTGGGGTGGTGGCGGGGCCTGTGTCCCACTTGGGGGAAGCCAAGAGTTGCTTTGTCGGTGCCAGGTCCGCAGTGCCATTTCTTTGTAAATGGCCAGTGCGCGTCACAGCAGCTCCTGCGTTAAACATCTGCCCCCTGGTGGTCAGTGCATGTCATAGTGACCAGTTGGACGGTCGGAGAGACACTTAGCATATTAGCCTTTTATACACTGTGTGGCCAGATTATTTATGACCACCTGACGTTTGTAGGCAAATTAGCTACAATTTTGCACTGAAGTTGCTAGAGGGCCAGACCATTATAAATAGGGAAGCAGGTTGTTTACCACAACAGTAGAAGTGATTTTTTTCTAAAGATATAGGTAAACAACACGATTTCATAGCCTTTGAACATGGGTTATATTTGAACGTGAGTGGCCAGATTATTATGACCACCCCAATAGTATTTTGTTGGGCCACCTTTTGCCTTCAATACTGCGGCATTTCTTCTTGGCATTGACTCCATGAGATGTTGAAAGGTGATGCGAGGAATCTGACACCATGCCTGATGAATAGCACTGTCCAGTTCTGTGAGATTTGATGGTTGTGGAACCAGCTGCCTGACGGCTCTTTTAACTTCGTCCCACAAATGCTCAATTGGATTGAGATCTGGTGATTGTGGGTGCCACCTAAGCAAGGTAAAGTCTCCCTCATGTTCTTGAAACCACTCCTGCACAATACGAGCACCGTGGCATGGCGCATTGTCTTGCTGGAAGAAGCCATCTCCATTGGGATACACCCTCAGCATGATAGGATGAACTTGATCAGCAACGATACTTAGGTATGTTGTGCTATTCAGACGTTGTTCCACACGAATTAAAGGGCCCAAATCATGCCAGGAAAACATGCCCCAAACCATAACACTGCCCCCACCAGCTTGAAGGGTTGTACTCATGCATGTGGGGGGCATGCTTTCATGCTGTTTCTGCTAAATTCTCACTCTGCCATCTGCATGATGCAACTGGAAACGTGATTCATCGGACCACATGACTTTTTTTCAATGCTCGACTGCCCAATCCTTGTATTCTTGTGTGAATTGGAGACGTTTTATCTTGGTAACTACAGACAGCAAAGGTGTTCGAACAGGCCTTCGGCTTCCATATCCCATAAGATGCAGTGAACAGCTAATTTGCCTACAAACGTCAGGTGGTCATAATAATCTGGCCACTCAGTATACACACACACACACACACACACACATATATACACACACATATATATATATCCCACGTTCAAAGGCTGTTAAATTGCATTGTTTACCCATATCTTCAGAAAAAAATCACTTCTACTGTCGTGGTAAACAACCTGCTTTCCTATTTACAATGGTCTGGCCCTTTAGCAACTTCAGCGCGAAATTATAGCTAATTTGCCTACAAACGTCAGGTGGTCATAATAATCTGGCCACTCAGTATATGTATATCTCACATATTTTAAGAGGACAAATCCATTTTGGTTTTTTTTTACTTTTCAATAAGTTTAAATCCTTGAGGGGTACAGTATTACACAGATTCTGTGTCCAATGGCCTTGGCAGTAAGGTTGCTTTGGAATTTAGTATGAAACATGCCACTGTCTCCATGAGCGTGAGTTTCCACAGATTAGTCTGTTTTTTTGCTACCAGGAGTCACTGTGTTGTTCTTTGTTTTATATACATAAGCACATCTCTTACCTAGATAGAATTGTTTCATCTCGAGCTTAGACATCTTCAGAAGAGCTGTGTGCTCCCTCTGGTTCCGGAGATCCCACTCATAGCCAGCAATAATGGCCTTGGACATATTTGTCATTATAGAAGTCCTGTTCCCAGCAGGCCTCCACAGCCTCCAAGATCTATCTCACTTTAAATTACCAGTGGGAAGATCATGGAACAAAGTGGTATCTGGATAAAATCCTTCAGAACACTTAAGTAAATAAAAAAATACACCTGTTCCAATTAGGAAATAAACCCTAGTGAAAAAAGCCCAGAATCCTTTAAGCTACCAAGGTGTACTAGACTTCTTTTAAAAAATATATATATTTTTTATTCATTTCAGAGAGGAAAGAAGAGAGAAAGAGAGATAGAAACATCAATGATGAGAGAGAATCATTGACTGGCTGCCTCCTGCACGCCCCCTACTGGTGATTGAGCCTGCAACCTAGGCATGTGCCCTTTACCAGAATCGAACCTGGGACCCTTTCGTCCACAGGCCAACGCTCTATCCACTGAGCAAAACCGGCTAGGGCTGTACTAGACTTCTAAAATGGCTCCCCATGAACCCCCATCTTGTGCTGCTGATCCTCTCCCCTGAATGTGGATGGATCTAGTCACTTGCTTCTAATGATAGAATACAGCAAGTGATAGGATGTCACTTCCCAGATGTACTACAGAAGACTGTGACATCTACCTTGCTCGCATTCTCTTCCTACTTGCTTGATCTTCTGATGAAGCGAACTGCCAAGGAAAGGCCACATGGCAAAGAACTGAGGGCAGCCCCTGCTAGCAGTATTGATTCCACTTTTAATAGGTACCAACATCTAGCAGGGAACCGAGGCCCTCCGTCCACCCACCCATAAGGAATTGAATCAATCCAACAATCATCAGAGTTAGCTTAGAAATGGATCCTTCCCCAGTTGAGCCTTGTGATGACTACAGCCTACCTTTATTGCAGCCTGTGACTGTCCCTGAAACAGACTATCTAGATGAGTCAAATCATGCCCCACAGACACTGTGAAATTAAGAAATGTTGTTTTAAAACTTGGGTAATTTGTTCTGCAGTTATGCAGCAATAGATAACTAATACACCACCAGGCTTTTTGGTATCTCAAACTTGTACCTGAAGCACAGATTCTTTTTTATTCCACATCACAAATTATATCTGAAAAATTAATGTAATTTGGCTATAGCACCAATGCTGTCAAATAATTATTTAGGACTCATTTTTTCAGTAATGCTAATCACTTAAAAATAACCTATCTTGGTGTAAAAATCGAGATACTAAAAGAGAGAAATTAAATAAATTCTTCCTTGGAAATATCATCAATGATCTAAAATAAGGAGTAAAGAGCATGCTAATGAATTCAGATAATGATGCTAAATCTGGAGGTGTTGACAAAACAGAACCAAAGAAGATCAAAATATGGATAGAACATACTAAATGGATATTCAACTTGTAAAATAACATGTGGTGAAAATCATTTAAAACATTTGTTAAGTAGAAAAAGATTGAGAAGGAAGTAACTGGCAAATTAAATAAGTAAACAATGACAATCCGTGAAGATGAAGACCATATTATAATCATTATATTCTCTACCAAGATAAAAATTTATGAAATTTGCATTTTATCAATAGATAGATATTTGGTGAAGTTAATCAGCTAAAAATGAGACATCAAACTGTACATAATTTAAAAGTCATATAGATGCACATATACAAATGTAACAAAAAGATGAGAGAAAATGAGAAATAAATAGAGAATGAAACTAAGAATAAGAAGCGTAAAAGGCAAATGAATAGAAAGGCAAATTGTATAAGAATTCCAAAAACATAAACCAAAGTAAACCGCACTTAATGAAGAGAACTCCTTATAAGAGTATTATTTGAGCCCTAGCCGGTTTGGCTCAGTGGATAGAGCGTTGGCCTGTGGACTGAAGGGTCCCAGGTTCAATTCTGGCCAAAGGCACATGCCTGGGTTACGGCTTGATCCCCAGTAGGGAGCATGCAGGAGGCAGCCTACCAATGATTCTCTCATCATTGATGTTTCTATCTCTCTATCCCTCTCCCTTCCTCTCTAAAATTATTAAAAATATATTTAAAAAAAAAGAGTATTATTTGAGAAAATAATGTAACACTGCAGTGTGCTTACTGTCTCTAACTCCAAGAACTCACCCACAAAATACAGATTAAGGCCTGACTACCTAGACCCGTGGTTGGCAAACTGCGGCTCGCGAGCCACATGCGGCTCTTTGGCCCCTTGAGTGTGGTTCTTCCACAAAATACCACGTGCGGTCGCGCACGTACAGTGCGATTGAAACTTCGTAGCCCATGCACAGAAGTCGGTATTTTGTGGAAGAGCCGGTATTTTGTGGACGAGCCACACTCAAGGGGGCAAAGAGCCGCATGTGGCTCGCGAGCAGTGGTTTGCCAAGCCGCAGTTTGCCGACCACTGACCTAGACTCAAATCCTGGCTGTGTAAACTAGAGCCCATTACTTAATGTCTCTCTGCCTCAAATTCCTCATCTATTAAAAAAGGGATAAGAACAATGGCTATCTAAGGATTGAAAGTGATATAGAATAGCAGTCACCAACTTTTCAGACCTCACAGACCACCAGTAGTCCACGAACCACTGGTTGGCAACCGCTGATATAGGATATTTGAAAAGTGTTAAACATAGTGCCTAGCACATTGTCTATCCTCAATGAATGGTAGTTCCCCATTTTGCAAGCTTTTTAACCTATAGAAGGGAAAACAGTCACATTTACAGACAGTCCAAAACAGTCCCTATACTGCTTGAGTGTTGATAAAAAGGAAATTATCACGTTTGCATGAAGGCCTAGCATTTAAACCTATTATACAACTACTAGAGGCCTAGTGCACAAATTTGTGCACAGGTGGGGTCCGGCCAGCCCTGATGGGGGCTGATCGGGGGCAGGGCCAGCTGGGGGGAGGAGCCAAGAGTGGTAGGCCGGCTGGCCCCACCCCTGATGGGGGGGCGATTTGGGGCAGGGCCAGCAGGAGGAGGGGCCACCTGGCCATTGGTTGGCCGGCCCCGCCCCCTGGTCAAACTCCCAGTCAAGGGGACAATTTGCATATTAGCCTTTTATTATATAAGACTAGAGGGCCAATGCATGAAAATTCATGCAAGAGCAGGCCTTCCTTCCCCCGGCTGCCGACACCGGCTTCGCTCCAGCACCTGGGACCCAGGCTGGCTTTGTTACAAATGTAACAAAAAGATGAGAGAAAAATGAGAAATAAACAGAGAATGAAACTAAGAGTAAGTGTAAAAGGCAAATGGATAAAAAAATTATATAAGAATTCCATAAACATAAACCAAAGTAAACCGCACTTAATGAAGAGAACTCCCTATAAGAGTTCTCTCCAGCACCCGGGACCCAGGTTGGCTTCCCTCTGGCCGCCCACAGGCACCCAGGACCCGGGATGGCTTCCCTCAGGCTGCCCGCAGGCACCCGGGACCCAGGCTGGCTTCCTTCCAGCCCCAGGATGTCTGGTCTAATTAGCATATTACCCTTTTATTATTATAGACTAGAGGCCCGATGCATGAATTTGTGCACGGGTGAGGTCCAGCTGGCCCAACCCAATGGGGGCCTATTGGGGCTGGGCCGGCAGGGCTGGGAGAGAGGGACACAGGAGGTTGGCCGGCCAGCCCTATCCCCAATTGGAGAAGGGCCGATCAGGGGCGGAGCCAGCTGAGGGGAGAGGCCGCAAGTGGTTGGGGGTGCCAATTGGGGCCCCGATCCAGCCGGTTGGCTGCTGCAGTGCACGTCATAATGACCAGTCATTCTGGTCGTTCCAGTCACTTGGCTTTTATATGTATAGATTATTTATCAAATTTATATAAAAATATTTCTGTTAACAAGAGAAAAATTACAACTGTAATTAAAAATTAAGTTATAGCATTGCATTGCTATAATTTTGCTTTTAAAGTTAATAGAAAAATTAGCTAATCAAAAAGGGAATAAAAATAAATCAATGCAACCTATTATTTCTAGATTGGAAAGAGTATAAATTGGATCTCAAATGTGTTTTGATTTGAAGCAAATTCTCAGTACCCACTTACATAAAGGGAGGAAGCATTATCATAGTGAATATCAAAGAAATTCTTTAAAAAAAAAAATAGACTCTCATACACTGTTGGTAGGAATGTACTTTGGAAAATAGTTCTGTATTATAAAGTAGAGCTGAACATATGCTCACCCTGTGACCTAGTAACTCTTTTCCTAGATATATATTCAACAAACACTCTTCTCTCACGTGTACCAGAAAACATGTTCAAGAATGTTCATAGCCACACTATCCATAAATGCCCAAAACTCAAAACAACCCAAATGTCCAGTAAGAGAAGAATGGATAAATTGTAGTATATTCATACAGTAAAAAATAGTTTCCTACTGCTGACATACAAATTGCCATAAGTTTAGTGGCAAAGCAACACAAATTTATAATCTTACAGTTCTGGATATCAGAAGTCCAGGCAGATTTCCATGGGACTAAAATCAAGGTGTCAGCAAGGCTATGCTCCTTGTAGAGGCTCTAGAGGAGAATCCATTTCCTTGCCTTTTCTAGCTTCTAGATTAGAAGCTGCCTGCCATCCTTTGGCTCATGGCCCCATCCTCCATCTTCAAAGCCAGTTGAGCAGCATCTTCAAATCTCTCTCTGACTTCTGCTTCCTTCCATCATCACATCTTATTTCTCTCTGACAAAATATATATGCCTTCTTGCCGAAACCGGTTTGGCTCAGTGGATAGAGCGTCGGCCTGCGGACTGAAAGGTCCCAGGTTCGATTCCGGTCAAGGGCATGTGCCTGGGTTGCGGGGACATCCCCGGTGGGGGATGTGCAGGAGGCGGCTGGTCGATGTTTCTCTCTCATCGATGTTTCTGACTATCTCTCTCTCTTCCTCTCTGTGAAAAATCAATAAAATATATTTTAAAAAAAATATATGCCTTCTTCTAATATGTGATTATATTGAACACACATGGATAATCAAAGATAATCTTCCCATCCCAAGAGCCTTAACTTAATTATACCTGCAAAGTCCCTTCTGTCATATAATGTGACATATTCACCAGTTTTAGGGAGTAGGACATCAATATCTTTGGGGGATCACTACTCTACCTACCACAAAACTATACTGAAATGAAGAAACTACTGCTACACTGAACTACATGAATGAATCTCACAAAAGACAAACAAAATCAAGTAAAATTAAAGTATACATACAATATAAGTCCTTCTATATAAAGTTCAACAATAAGCAAAACTAAACTATGTTAAATAGGGATGCAAACATAGGTAGTAAGTCTATTTTTAAAAAGTAAAGACATGATTTTTCACAAAAATCACAAGAATGGATTCTTTGGGGATAAACAAGGGAGCTTCTGAGATGCTGGCAATGTTTTTTTCAAGGTGGTTTTATTGATTTTTTTTTAAAGAGAGGAAGGGAGAGAGAGAGATAGAAACATCGATGAGAGAGGAACATCATCGATCAGCTGCCTCCTGCACACCCTCTACTGGGAATCGAGCCCACAACCCAGGCATGTGCCCTGACTAGGATTGAATTGGCAACCTCTTAGTTCCTGGGTCGATGCTCAACCACTGAGCCACACCAGCTGAGTGGCAATGTTCTATTTCTTGACCACTTGGCTTTATAATTATTCTTTAAAATGTATGTTTCATGTACTCTATTATTCTTTAAAGAATATGTTTTATGCACTCTATTATTCTTTAAAAGATATGTTTTTTTAAAAATATATTTTATTGATTTTTTACAGAGAGGAAGGGAGAGGGATAGAGAGTTAGAAACATCGATGAGAGAGAAACATCGATCTGCTGCCTCCTGCACACTCCCTACTGGGGATGTGCCTGCAACCAAGGTACATGCCCTTGACCGGAATCGAACCCGGGACCCTTCAGTCCGCAGGCCGACGCTCTATCTACTGAGCCAAACCAGTCAGGGCTAAAAGATATGTTTTATGTACTCTATGATTAATATATCTTCTACTGCTTATATCTTATATCTTAAGAACAGTAACAGGTAGTATAATCATATAAACCAGAGGCAGGGAAAGCCAGACACAAAATAGAATAGGCAACAACCACCTAGCAGTGTGATAGACAGAAGAATGTCCTATCTATGCAAGGTGAAAAACCAGTTAACCTGTGAGTTGAGCATGAAACAGAAATCTAGGTTCAGAGTAAAGAAATAGACTTAGTCCAGCTGGTTTGTCTCAGTGGTTGAGCGTCAACCAATGAACCAGGAGGTTGCTGGTTCGATCCCCTGTTGGGGCATAAGCCCGGGTTGTGGGCTCCATCCCTGGTGCGGAGGCTGGGGGTGTTGGGGGGTGGGGGGGCATGCAGGAGGCAGCAGATTGATGATGTTTCTTTCTCATTGATGTTTCTATCTCTCTATCCCTCTCCCTTCCTCTTTCTATAAAAATCAATAAAGAAAAAAATAAATAAAATAGGCTTAGAATCACATACACAATTTACAATGTCTTCTTATTAAGCTATGAATTTTTTTAGTTGAAGAGCAGAAATCTTCTCATCTTTGTATTCTTAGTACTAGCACAATACTTTTTACAGAATAACTTTTCAATAGATTTTTTGAAATATTTTTAAAAATATGTTTTTATTGATTTTTTTCAGAGAGAGAGGAAGGGAGAGGGATACAGAGATAAAAAATTGATGAGAAACATCAATCAGCTGCCTCCTGCACGCCCCCAGTGGGCATGCAACCCAGGCATGTGCCCTGACTGGGAATCAAACCTGAAACATATTGGTTCATGAGTCGATGCTCAACCACTGAGCCACACCAGCCAGACTGAAATAATTTTTTAATATATTTTCATTGATTTCAGAGAGGAAGGGAAGAGAGGGAGAGAGAGACAGAAACATCAATAATGAGACAGAATCACTGATCAGTTGCCTCCTGCGTGCCCCCTACTGGGGATGGAGCCCGCAACCCGGGCACATGCCCTGACTGGGAATCAAAACTGTGATCTCCTGATTCCTAAGTGGATGCTCAACCACTGAACAACATCAGCTGGGCTCAACAGATTTTTAACGATTGAAAAGTCTTTCACCTCCTATACGTTTTGCTTGATTTTTGTAATCCTCAAGTAAATAATTGAGAGTCAATTTAAAAATTCAACATATAATCACTCACTAAATTATTATGAATACATTAAAGAGTAGAAAGAAGTATAATGCATGGGACAGTGTGATCATATAGTTTCTCAGAGGAGGTAGAGAGGATTTATAGTGGTTTGGTAGATTGCAAAATAGCCACAAATCCCTTCTATTCCTCAATATCCTTCCCTTTGCAATTGTCCTGGCTGCAACTTCCATCAAGAGGCAAAGTTTCTTTCTCCATCCTGGAAATCAGGTTTGGCTCTGTGACTTGCTTTGACCAATGAGACATCAGCAAACATGACCCCGATGCTTGAAAAGCATTTATGCACTGGAAACTTGCCCTGTTTTGCTGGTTTGGAACCCAGTTGTAAAGAAACCCAAGCTGCCTCACAAAGTGAGGACCCACTGGAAAGGGGCAGGTGGAAAATTCGTGATGCTCACAAAAGGCCATGAATAGTTTGTATACTCACCAGAGTGAAAAAGACCAAAAACAACGAGGGCCTTGAATCAATCAAACTATCTTCAAATAACTGTACCCCAGAACAAACCCCAAAATATTTAAAGGAAAACAAACAAACAAACAAATATATCCAACACATAACCATATAAAATCACAATGTCTGGAATTCAAACAGAAATTACCAGGGCAGCAAGCAAAGAGAAGTATCACTCAGGAAAAGCAGACCCAGAAATAGTATAGGTGATAGAATTAGCAGACAAGGGCTTTAAACAGCTTTTATAAATATACTAGAGGCCTGGTGCATGAAATCTGTGCATTGGGGGGGAGGGTCCCCCAGCCTGGCCTGTGCCCTCTCACAGTGCGGGAGCCCTGCGATTGATCGCCCCAGAGGTAGGCCCAGCCCACCCATCCAGGGCTCCTCAATGGATTGCCCCAAAGAGGTAGGCCGGAGCCGAGGGCCGCAGGAGCCCCGGCAGAAGCTGCGCGGAATGCGCAGCCATCTTGTGACAGCATGAGGGCATCACGGTGTGACAGCGTGAGGACCACCTAGGCTTTTATTAGTAAGATTCAATACAGTAAAGAAAACATAGAAAAGCATAAGCATGAGAGAAATGGAAGGTATTTAAAAATTAACTTCTAGACATGAAAAGTATATAGCTGAGCTAAAAAAAAAATACATTGGATGGTCCTAGCCAGGGTTGCTCAGTGGTTGAGCGTCGACCTATGAACCAGGAGGTCATGATTTTGGGCACATGCCCGGGTTGTGGGCTCAATCCCCAGTGTGGGGCTTACAGGAGGCAGCGGGTCAATGATTCTCTCTTATCATTGATGTTTCTATTTCCCTCTCCTCTCCCTTCCTCTCTGAAATAAATAAAAATATATTTTTTAAAAATACATTCGATGGGATTAACACCAGATTAACCATGAGGGGTGGATGGGAGAGGGAATCAGTGAACTTTAAGATACAGAAAAAGACTATCCAAAATGAAACAGAGAAAAAGACAAAATCCAAACAGAGCATCAGTGAACTACAGGAGAACATCAAAAAGCCTAATATATATTATACACAAAATAACTGGAGTTCCAGGAGACAACAAAGAGGTTATTTACTCTTTTATTGTGCTGTCAGTTACTGTAACCATACTATCTTACATAAATTTCTCTCCACTTTTAGCAGATACACATTTTAATTTCTGGAAATGTTTATTGAGCCCAGAGACATTGCATCCTGGTGGAAAAGAAAGCAAACAAAAAAAAGTCTTAAATTTTCCAAATTTGATGAAAACTATGACTATGCCAAACAACCCCCTATTATTAAAGTAAAAAAATCATATGCTTTCTAAAGTTATGATCTATTATGTAAGTAAATAATATTTAGAATGCCTGATCTACATTCCAAAAATAGATTAAAATATAGTTAGATATAATGGTATATCATATATCTCAAAAGTCAAAATAATACATATTTCACAATATAAAATATTATCTAAGTTATGCTTTAAAATAAACAAGCTCAGGTGTAGACACAAGTTTATAAAACTACACACCATCTAAGTTTTCAAGATATCTAATAATTCTAATGTAAACAACAGGAATAAGGGTCAGAATAGGATAAACCCTGTGGGATTTTGTTTTTGTTTGAACCCATAGGTTTTAGCAAGAGGCTCTCTAAAATGTTAGTAAAAAGAGATGAAGATTTGTGAATATAACTCTAAACTGCTGATAGCAAAAGAGAAACAAAATTAGTGACCAATCACACTACAACTGTTCCTTCTAAACTTTCACAGGAGGTAAATTATACTTCCACAGCAGCATGGAATATCTCTGGGCTAAATAAATATATTCAAGAAAGTAAAATGTCTATTAAAGAGAAACTTTACAAGTCAGCATGGTTACAATTACAACAGAAAAAAAGTTCTGCTTTGCCTGGCTACCATACTAACAACACATAAACAAATTCTTCCTTTATAGAAAGTACAATGTAATTTACATGGCCAGATTGTAAGGAAAACACTAAATAAATAAGACCCTTCCTTCAGTAAAATCTACTGTAGCCAGATCAACCAAACAAAGCATGTGTCTACAATCCTCCCACTAAGACAAAGAAAAAAAAAATCAATACCGAACCTTCTCTGTACTGATAGTCATTGTATCTGGATTTAAAGTATATTAATTTTCCCTTTTTAAAAGAGCAAAACTGAGGCAAAGAGAGATTAAGTAATCTAAGGTCGTATGATATGTTATAGTAGAGATGAGAATAGATTCAAATCTCATTTGGTGCACAATGAACAGTTCATATTCATTTGTTTAATAAACATTTATTAATGTAAGAGGTTAGTGGCTAGAGTAACCGCATTTTCTAAACCAAAAAGTAGATGCCAGCATATAAGGGATATATTTTTACCTGATTTACAAATGTATTTATATATTTTTAAACTTATAAAGATATTCAAATTGTATCCTAATTACTTCTACATTTAATAACTCACCGATACACTGCTGGACTCTAGCTAGAGAGATTCTAACTTCATTCCTGGAAGACCTCTTTCTTATAACCTTACATCCCCTCCTACTGGTAATGCCTCATCCTAACTTCTGAGGTTCAAACAGAGAATGTGAAACATAACAGGAATTCTGCCAGTACTCAAGCAATTGAGGCCTGGGAGAACCCAAAGTAGAAACCCATATTGGAGGGAGAGATGCACTCTTTAGGACAAACGTTTTCAAAGTGTTCTGACATTCTAAAAGGACCTAAAGCTGTATAAGGAGTTGTGTGGACATTTAATTTTTATTAAAATTTTTAATTTAAAAACATTTATTTTTATTTTTTTATTTTTTATTTTTTTAAATATATTTTATTGATTTTTCACAGAGAGAAAGGGAGAGGGATAGAGAGCCAGAAACATCGATGAGAGAGAAACATCGACCAGCCGCCTCCTGCACACCTCCCACTGGGGATGTGCCCGCAACCAATGCACATGCCCTTGACCGGAATCAAACCTGGGACCCTTCAGTCCACAGGCAGACGCTCTATCCACTGAGCCAAACCGGTTTGGCTATTTTTATTTTTTTTAACTACTTATAGCCACTAACTTCTGAATCTGATAAAACATGTAGAATAAACTTTAAAAAATATTATTTTTATGTTGATAAAACAGAAAACTACTTCCCTGAACCTACCTCCCAGGTGTTAGGTCTATCTACTAACATGCTCATGTGGTAGTCTGCATTTTGTTTTCATGATACTTGGAACACTTCTAATTCCATGTCCTACAACTGTCTGCTCCTACTGCCTTATAAGCTCCAAAACTGAGATCATTTCTGTCTTTCTCACTGGTGAATCTCTAACCCCTAGCATAGTAACATGGTAGATACTTAACAACTATCCTATATAATAAAAGCCTAATATGCTAAGTGTCAGGTCGACTGGTTGGCCAGTCGACTGGTCGGCCTTTCAACCAATCAAAGCATAATATGCTAATGACATGCTAAGGCCACTCAACTATTCGCTACGACGTGCACTGACCACCAGGGAGCAGACAGTTGACTGGTCGACCAGTCGCTATGACATGCACTGACATGAGGTTCAAACAGAGAATGTGAAACATAACAGGAATTCTGCCAGTACTCAAGCAATTGAGGCCTGGGAGAACCCAAAGTAGAAACCCATATTGGAGGGAGAGATGCACTCTTTAGGACAAACGTTTTCAAAGTGTTCTGACATTCTAAAAGGACCTAAAGCTGTATAAGGAGTTGTGTGAACATTTAATTTTTATTAAAATTTTTAATTTAAAAACATTTATTTTTATTTTTTTATTTTTTATTTTTTTAAATATATTTTATTGATTTTTCACAGAGAGAAAGGGAGAGGGATAGAGAGGCAGACGCCCCGAACAGTAGGTTAGTTTGCTGCTGGGGTCCAGCCAATCGGGACTGAGCAAGATGGGCTGGACATGCCCTGGAGCCCTCCCGCAATCCCTCCCCAGCTGGCCAACCTCCCATGCCCCTCCCTGGCCCCGATCATACACCAGTGGGGTCCCTCAGCCTGGCCTGTGGGATTGGGCCGAAACCGGCTCTCCGACATCCCCTGAGGGGTCCCGGATTGCGAGAGGGCACATGCCAGGCCGAGGGACCCCACTGGTGCACAAATTCATGCACTGGGCCTCTAGTTTAATAAATAAATGGATGAGTCTATTGCAATGGTTCTAAAATGATATAATGAGATTCAGAGAGGCTAAGTTAAGGCCGTAGCAGTGGAAATGAAAAGGAGAGGTTTTATGTTAGTTAGAATCAAGAAAGAGGAAGCCAAAAAAGAAAGAAATGAAATTTTTGAGCTTAGATGACTGATTAAACAGTTATATTTTTATTTATAGATTAAAGAAGGTAAAAGATAGCTGACTTTTGTCTTGGACATGTTGAATTTTTCAAGTGTTAGACAAGTAGTAGAAATGAAGTCCTAATCGACTTACTATCTACCATGTGATTTAGCTTCCAGATAATTTTTTTCAAATCAAATTCATGGGAGGTAAGGCTCATATTTTTCTCTTTAGGTACTCATTTTTTTCCTGTGTTACTCCTTCATCTCTTCCTTATTTGCCTTATAGCCCTGGCCAGCATGGCTCAGTTGGTTGGAGTGTCATCCCATAAACTGTCCCATAAGCCAAAAAATGGCAGGTTTGATCCCTGGTCTGGGCATATACAGGAGGCAGCTGATTGATGCTTCTTTCTCATTCTCTTTCTCTCTCCCCAAACCCTTCATCCCTCTCTAAAAAAAATATGTATACACACACACACATCTGCTTAAAAATAACCTTTTCAGTAGATGAAATTTTCTAGCAAAATTGACATTCACATTATGTAAGCATACAATTTCAATCTGCATTTTAAACCTACAATCAAGGATCAGCAGATATTAATGACAGAAACTTTTGAGTGGTAATATGTGTTGTACTTAGACTCAAAATGTAGCTCTAAAAACTCAACTTTTCACATAAAACTTAAAGGCTCTTTTATCAAATATGCAAGTATGATACTTAACCTGAAAGCACTGTGTATTTAAAGTACAAAAACTGTAAAAAGTATTTACAACACAAGGATTCTATCCATCGAAGCCTGGGAGGAGGTGGGGAGAGGGGGACCTACCACTATCATCACTACTGTTTACAATATAATGGATAATGACAGAAGATGACAAGGAAGTAAAACAGTATAAATATGTTTAATTAAAAAATCTATAAATATTGAAGATGTCCTACAATATGTCCTACAATATTACTAACCAAATAAACTGACATAACTCCATCTATATTTTGAGTCAAAACAGAGCTCAAAAACAGCCAAAAAAAAAAAAAAAGAGGAATAGAATGGAGTAATTTTGAGTAACATACACTCAAGTTGTAAAGATTGTTTGCCACAGCCCAGCCCCACAATGTGTGGCTCAGTGGTTTACCAACCCACCAGCCAAGAGGTCACAGTTAGATTCCCAGTCAGGACACATGCCCAGGTTGCAGTCTCCATCCCCAATAGGGGGCCTGCAGAAGACAGGCGATTGATGATTCTCATCATTGATGTTTCTCTCTCTCTCCCTCTCCCTTCCTCTCTCTAAAATCAATAAAAAAACATTAAAAACAAACAAAAGGATTGTTTGCTACATATCTATAAAACAAGTTTTCTTATCGAAGGTTTTTTTAAATGGGGAAGGAAGTAAACTATATTTAATAATCCCATTAATTCTCAAAGACTGTTTATTTTGCTAATCAATTCAACTCCCACTAATTTAATAATGGTCATTAAACATTTTCCCTTGTTATACGTATGTTGCTTTTTTTAGGCAACAAACATTTATCATCTCACCTCAAAGTATCTTAGTTGGGTGATTCCAACTCAAAGTCTCCCAAGAATTGTAATCAAGTTGTCATGTCTATATATTACTTTTAATGTTATAAAACTTGCAAAGAATTGCCTGCTCCCCCCACCACCACCACCACAGAGTTAAATTTAAATTTCATGATGGAGGGTGGGAGTGGGGAGGAACATTGAAAAGCCAACAATCTATCACTAATTGTCACATTTTTGGGCATTTTTATGTAAAAGTTGTCTAAATTATACAAACTCCACTTCAAACACTACATTTTAAAGATATTTGAAGCCCTATATAATTGAGTTCAATTTGCTAATGCAACTGAGCCTAATCTCGTGAAGACTTCCTGAGGCATTATAATCATCAGTATTTAAAAGAAAGTGAAAAGACGACATAAAAATCTTAAGTCACATAATACAATAGGAAATTCACTAAATTATGTATTATCCATAGTAGAAGATAATGACCAAGATATATTATTTTTAGCCCCCTACTAAAGATCAAATTTGTTTCAATTCGATATTATAAATTAATATAGCCAGGAACTTCAATTTCTCCTTTCCTAAAAGAGGAAAAGGAATATCCTAACATTCTATAATAAAATTTTAAAAAATGTTAGATAAACTTTCCTTTATAACTAAGCTTCAAACATCCTTTCAGTGTCTTGATAAAAATGCATCATACAGAAAAATATAAGGTTCTAAATTAGGGGAAAATCCTTTCAGTGTGTTTTCAATTTGAATAGCTCACATTATGCCATCCATGTCCATGCACATATTATTTTGAAAAATTTTTAGAGTTAAGATGTATTCAAGATTCGTCATATTAAGTAATATTTGTCATCATTGCTGCTTCTCTATTTAAAAAAAAAAGCATAGCCCGGCAGGGGTGGCTCAGTGGTTGAGCGACCTATGAACCAGGAGGTCAAGGTTGGATTCCTAGTCAGGGTATATGTCCAGGTTGAGGGCTTGATCCCCAGGGGCGTGCAAGAGGCAGCTGATCAATGATTCTCTTTCACCACTGATGTTTCTATCCCTCTCTCCCTCTCCCTTCCTCTCTCTGAAATCAATAAAAAAAAACATATTTTAAAAATAACAACATAGCATTCAATTCCTTCAATTTTTTAAAATCAATCTCCCATCTCCCCCTCCCTCCCCTCGAAATAAACGTTACTATCTATTCTATGTAGCCAAAAGAAAACAGCAAACACATCTCTGTGGTCTATCCTGGCAAATCAGTGTTTTAGAAACCAATGCAACTGTTATTAATGGCTCAGAACCAAACACTGTAACAAAACGCAGAGCGGAATCCGCCGCCCGCGTGTGTATACATGTGCCCATTCATAATAACGGGATCCTCGTACAGGTATATAAAAACGCAATTTCTACCGATATATCAAAACATCGTCACATAATACACAGGTTGTAAAAAAACTGCCCTCTTTGAATGTTCGGAGAAAGAACGATTCCTAAAGCTAGCGACGAGAAGAGTTTTAATACCGGAACGGCTGCCACCTATCAACTTTAATTCAAAGCAAAGTACAACTCAATGTCATTTTTACCTCTAATGGAGCCACGACGGAAACAAAATGAACTTCACTGTCGGACAGAGCATGGTGGCATCCTAACGGGTTATTTACTTCTCCGATATGTGTGGAGTACATATGCACGGCGTCTTTTGTCCCTCCCACGGCAACCCAGGGTGTCTACATCATCTCGGTCAGAGCACATGACGAGCAAACCCCGCAGCTCATTACTTCGCACCCCAAGTAACAGAAAGTGACGGCCTCCGTCGTCGTTACTACACGGCAGACCGATTCTATAGCCGATGACCCGTCACTGCGTTTGGGGAGGTGAAGTCGGGGAGACGCGCTCAGAATAGCCCGAGAAGCCTGCGTTCAGTCCTGATACAGAAGCGGCATGAATACAAGCGATATGTGGGTCACACACAGAGGGAGAGAGCAAGCCCAGTTCCGTGACCCTCTAAGTTCAATGCAGACACCAAGAGCCTCGGGGGCAACGGGGCACACGCCTTCAGGGAAACTGGGGAGCAGCAGACGATCTCCGATGTGCAGTGACCGGCGCTGGCACAAGCCCAGGGCGTGGGCAGCGACCGAGGACTCTCCGTACCCTTTCCCTCCGCACCAGGGTCGGCCAGTGCGCAAGGAGGGCGGCCAGAGCAGGGAGCTAGGCTGGGGGAGGGCAAGGGCCGGGGATCTCCCCCCTGGCCGCGCCCCGGGGGTTCTGGGGGTGTGTCCTACCTGGGCCGTGGCGGGCGCAGGGATTTCGGGCCGAGGGCTCAGGGCCGGGACCCGCAGGGGTCAACCTTCGGCAGGCGGGACCGCCGCCGCCTACCCATCCCCCGCCGCCGACTGCGGCGGGACGGAGCGCGGCTTCGAGGGTCGGCCGCCTGGGTAGTCCCCTCGGGTACGGTCCGCGTTTACTGGCGGCGGCGGCTGCTGCTGCTGTGACTGCCGCTGCGGGCCACCCCCCGCCGCTGCTCCTGTGCCAGCCCCCGCTCCTCCTCCTGCCGCCGCCGCCGCCGCCTCGTCCCCACCGCTCCCATCGCCGCTGCGGCGACTACTGCAGCGCCCGCTGACCCGACCCGACGTTATTCTCCCCCTTCGCAACCCGGCACAGCCTAGCCCACCTGCCCTGCCAGGGCGCACGCCCACCTCTCCGCCGCAGGTGCTGATTGGAGAGCGCGGCACGAACCCGCCACGTCGGTTGGCTGTTCCCATTGCCTATCAAGAAGGGGGCGGAGCGTCGGGCCGAGAGCGTCCCGCCCCCCACCGGAGAATTGCCGCTACCTTCAGGTTTGCCTGAGAGGGCGAGTTACCGGGAAGGGAGCATCACAATCGCAGCGCGCTTGCGCGGGGAATTCTGGGGCTCGTAGTTCCAGCCTCCGCCGCGGCTCCCTGCCGGCTGGAGCCGAGAAGTGGGGCGTCGGAGACGAGCGACTGGCGCACAGTGGAGTCCTACAACCTGCGCGGTGGTTCTAATAAATGCGTGGCTGTGAGCCTAGGGTTGGGCTTTTTCGGAAGAAAATCGGAAGTGTTTTGTCACGTTACGAGTTTGCATTCTCCAAGGAAGGAGGGCCCCAAGCCGGAGGCCCTGCCATGCCGCTCTCTCAGAACCAGAGCGGCCAGGATCTGGCAGGTGGACGCTGTCCCCAGAATCGCGAAACGAATCACCGGTGGGTACCGGGGAAAGGCCTAAGGTACAAGGAGGGAAGGAGCCCGAGAACCGGGCAAGGAGTGCCAGCCCGGAGCCCGGAGCATCCTTACGGTTTGCACAACCCACGAGGAACGAGATCTCATTCCCTTTTCGAGACACCACCAGCCAAAGGGTCAGTGAGCAGCGCCCTGGGGACCAATTACAGGATTCCAGGGAGTCCCTCGAAGACTTTCAAAGAAGAGTGAAGAGGGCCGAGCAGTGAGGCTGTGTGCGATGCATTGGTATTTGGTGGTGTGTCCAGGTCTTTGAAGAGGAAACCCTAAGATGAAACCCCTTCCCCAACTTCACCCACCAAGTTACCCAAAGAGATTAAACAGCTTTCCCAAGACCAGAAAAGTAATTTGTGGCAGAACCAGAACTCAGGTCTCTTAAACCTCCCGAGCCCAATGATTTTTGGTTTGTTGTTTTGTTTTGTTTTTTAATCATCACAGTGACTCCCAGGAGTCTACCATGGACTGAAAAGATGCAATGAATTTTGAGCTGCATTTTACTTTAAATCTCTTCAATCAAGTGACATTATGATGAAAGCCAACTAGGAATATAAAAGGGTTTGAGCATGCAGACAAATTTAACACTGAAGAAAAAATATAAAAGGGTTAAAGATGAATCCTATATTCAGTCTCACAATGGTTTACAGGATCTGTTTCTCCTTGTTCAGGAAATGCCACAGTCTCTTAGCATTCTTTAAAAACAGCAGGCACCTCTACTGTCTGACATGTCTAGATCCTTGGATAAAAAGCAGGACAAAATGTACATTAAAAGCTATTGATGATGCAGCTCCTCTTGTTCTATTCAAACTTTAAAAAGTTAGCAAATTGTTGTGTTTCCCCCCCCCCCACCCCCCCACTGATTGAAACCACAAATTGCTTTTCCATTCCTTTGTCTAACAATATAATTCATTTCTGAGTATTGGCTGGGCAAATAATTTGAATTGGAAAGGATTAGAGTTTCTGTAAATACTTTTCCTTAAATTAAAGAAGTTTGGAAGGAAGGGAGGAGTCCTGATTCAGTGACATTATGCCTAGCAATATTTCAAATAGCTATTCTCTATTTGAAGAGAATATTTTTCACTCACTTAGCAAATACGTTGTATCCTCTTCAAGCTACCCAGATATATCACTGCTATCATGGGTAAGAGTTTTAATGAATTTACTCATAGGACTATTATTGTTTCTTTTAAATGAGTCAGCAGGTACAGCTAGATTCTCCAAATGATGGAAAGATGATTATTCTTCTGGCCAACTCCCATATGCAAATCCATGAAGGATAAGAGTATGTGAGAGAGCAGTCCAGTAGCTATATATCACGAGAGAGTCTTAAAAAGTACAGTGCAGAGGGAAGTGTTCTGTGATTAGTATCTTGAGAATAGGGCAACAGTGTATCTCAGGATAGAGAGTGTAAGGATGAACATTCAGTGAAACTTAATGCCACTGAAGTAGGAATCCTGGGATATTGGACTGACTGGCCAAGGAGAAAAGTTTCCCAAGCCTCCCTTTTTCTCTGGTGCTTTACATTTAAAAATGATTGGTCTGCTCCAAGATATATTCTTTTAGGCTAAATGGAAAGGGACTATTTATTCAAGAGCTGGTACTGGAATTCAGGAATCCTCTTTGAAACTGACTATATATACATATACATACATACATACATACATACATATATATATATATATAAATTTTTTTTTATCGAGTCTTGTGTGGGTACTCACCAGCAGCCAGTCTTGTTCATTTCAATGGCCGGCAAAGCAAATTTACTTTTTTTCTTAAGTATATTAATGGGTCATTAATGTAAGCAAAATAAAGCATGACAATGTGAATAATAGCAACCACATTTCTTCAATCAAATATCCATATTGTGTGTCTGGTTGTGGTTTCAAAGAAATCTGGATTAAATAACATGATTCACATATGAACCTTGCCTCCTGGGACACAATAGTCCTTCCCATAATGAATTGGGCTGACCTGTGTAACCAGTATGTTTTTTCACAAATTATGATGTGTAAATTCCAAGGCTAGGTCATAAAAGACTTTGCAGCTTCCACTTCATGCTCTCTTGGATCACTTACTTAGAGTGAAGCCAGTTGCCATAACATGAGGACACTCAAGCAGCCCCTTGTAGTGGGCACCTGGCAAGGAACTCAGGCATTAAACCGATTAATCAGACCATCTTGCCAGCCATGTTAGTAGACCCTCCAACCCTGGCCAAGCCGTCAGATGACTGCAGGCCCAACTGGCATCTTGACTGCCACCGTGTGAAAGAAACCCTGAGCCAGAATCACCCACCTAAGCCACTCCCAAAATCTAGACCTACAGAAACTATGTGATAATATAAATAAATGCTTACTGTTGCTTTAAGCATTAGGCTTTGGGGTCAATTTGTCATGCAGCATTGATAATAAAGTAAGATTTGCACACCAAAAAGGGGATGATTCAAACTAGGGATGTGTGCCTTAGATAATTGAGTCTGAAAGAATGATACTCTGATCCTGGGATCAGTCTTAGAGCAAATTCAAGGGTAATGAGCAAAGTTCAGGTTTATACTGAGTTTGAACACAGCACACAAAGCACCTTTCAACACTGCTTTTCTCCCAGCACAGAATAAAGGACACACTGGAAAATTCCTTTCTCCTTTCCCTTCTCCTCCATTCGTGGCCTCTTCCACCCATTTTTAGATCTTTCTATCTCTCCCTTTGAAAGCAAATCTCATGTACATCTGAAACTAATATACTAGTATGTTGCATATCAATTATAGCTTAATTTTAAAAATCTCAGAATTGAACATCTTATTCTTATTATTTAAATATATATTTTTATTGAGTTCAGAGAGTGGAAGGGAGAGGGAAAGAGAGACAGAAACATCAACGATGAGAGAGAATTATGGATTGGCTGCCTCCTGCACGCCCTCTACTAGGAATCAAGCCCGTAACCCCGGCATATGCCTTTGACCTGAATCGAACCCGGGACCCTTCAGTCCGCAGGCCAACAGTCTCTAGCCACTGAGTCAAAGTGGCGAGGGCAGGAATTGTACCTTGTAAATGGGTGGGTTGTATGGTACGTAGCATATCTCAATAACGTTGTTTAAAATAATCACACAGTCCTTTAAAACATGAAACTCAACAAAGGACTGGTTCTCCAGTGCTTTCAGAAACCAGCGAACAGTCCTGATTTTAAATTTTTCATCAGTCTAACCAGCCGTGGGCAAACTACGGCCCGCGGGCCGAATGAATAAAACTAAAAAAAAAAAAAAGACCGTACCCTTTTATGTAATGATGTTTACTTTGAATTTATATTAGTTCACACAAACACTCCACCCATGCTTTTGTTCCGGCCCTCCGGTCCAGTTTACGAACCCATTGTGGCCCTCGAGTCAAAAAGTTTGCCCACCCCTAACCAGTTTCTACTTGAATATTACCTAATCTACTAAACAAACTTTCTATGCCAACTACTCTGCTGGACACTGGGAAAACAAATATGAATAAAGGTAGTCCCTCTTCTTAAGGGTTTCACAATGGATTAGCAAACATGCAAATCCTATTACAATACACAGCAATAACTGCTATAATAGAGGCATATTAGGTAACATATATAGATGTGCTAGAATGGCTCAGTAAACCATAGCCCGCAGTCCAAATCCGTGGGGTCCTCTGAGAACTTGACCTCTTTTGACAGAAAAGCATTCACACCAAATAAATCAACTACCTCAAGTGTTTGTGTTTTTTAAAAAACTTCATCCTTCATTTCTAATTAAAAACATTTCAGAGAAATGGGGTGGGGGACGGAATCTCAATTTGGGGTATATGAGTCTATTGTCTTTTAACCTATTGATGATCAATTTGTGTTTGATTATTATTAAAATGCAACATAATATCAGTGAAGATGAACACTGCTTAAAACTAAAGTTAGAAAATAAAAGTTTGCATTGACAAAAGTAATTCTAATTATAGTTATTTCTTGATCTACTTCCTACTTATGCCTAACTTTTGTGAAATACAGAACAAACTGTGCTCTTAAACACTAACTTTTTGCAAATTTATTCTATTAGAACAATGAATTCTATACATAGGTGCTCTTTTAAGTTTCATCTTTGTTACAAAGACATCTGTTAACATAGCATGCTTGTATTCTCACAATTTTCAAATGGGAACTAGCGAGGTGCCATTGTGATTTCTGATGTGCCTGCCACAGTCTGGCAAAAGTTCAGTAACTTTCTGGTTCGGGGATTACCTGCTCCAAACACTGGACATCTTTGTGATTTTCAGGCTTTACTGCCAGGAAGACTAATTTGATGGCAAAGCTTATAGCGCACCCTGGTGATCATAATATTCCACTGCCGGCTGTATGGAAATAAAACAGGTCTCTTCTATTTTGTCTTATTAATCAAAGAAAACTATCCAGTGACTAATTTTTAAATACTTTTTAGAGACCTGATGATGAATATGACAAAACAATATTTAACTATTTTTCTGGTGGTATTTTTGCATTGTATGTTCTACAAAATAAAATATATTTGCAAATGGCAACTACAATTTCCAGAAATTTATTAGCTGTCACATCAAGGTACTATACAACATCCTATAGAGGATTAAAGAAATATAAGATGTGGTTCTGAGATAGGCTATTTTGAATTATAGTTTTTGTGTGCATATATCATTTCTTTCTATAAGCTACAGAGGGATCATTTTTTATACTGTATATTTTCTATACTTTCTTCACTCTGTAAATATTTATTAAATACACTCAGTATTTTAAAATAACATGATGCAAAAGTACTAATAAATACAAAAATACAAGTGCCCTCATACTTTGTCTTAACTGCCAAACAAGCGCTATTAAGACCTCTGGCGTTTGTCTTTTTCTGCATATTAAGGTGATTATATATTGCTCTCCGATTTTCTTTAATTCTTACCCAGAAACATAACAAAGGGAGATTGTCAAAAAACAAACAACAAAGAAAAAAAACCCCAGGTCTGCAGGGAGGACTCAGAAGACAGAGGAGAGAGGAAAATTCTAATAAATATACCTTAGAAGTGGCAACAATAGTACAGAACTAGGACTGGACTTTGTAGTTCCCCAGGCCAGTCTGTCTATACACAGCATTCAATGCCTGTTCGTAGCACTGCATCCCATTGTGAGCCCTACGTTAAGCTTGCTCTTGTTAACTCAAGGTTGCAAGCAAGTGTTAGATGTCTAAATCCAGCTGAAAATGCGATCTAGCCTATCTGCTTGCAGAAGGATACTCTCCTAACTCCTCTTTCCTAGTAAATTGAAACTTTGTTTTTCAGGCTCACACAGATTTCCAAAAAATCAATTGCTAGAAAAATAAAAATCTTAACTTTAATTTTCATTGAGTGAAATAGGAAGTTTGGAAATAGACTCAAGTACATTTGATATATTATAAAAGTGGCATCTCAACTAGGACAAAGATGGATCTTTATAGAAATTGTGTTCAGATAACCAAAGAGCCATTTGGAAAATATAATAAAATTGGACCACAGGCAAATAAACTCCAAATGGATCAGAGATCTAGTGGGAAAAAAATGAAACAATACAATTACAAGAAGAAAACATGGATGAATTCCTTTAAACCTGGGTGTAAGAAGTGGATTTATAACTCTGACCCGAGATCCAGACATAATGGGGGGAAAAAAAGATAAAAAATTTCAACTATAGCCCTAGCCAGTTTGGCTCAGTGGATAGAGTGTTTGCCTGCAGACCAAGGTTCCCAGGTTTGATTATGGTCAAGGGCATGTAGCTTAGTTGCAGGCTCCTCCCTGTCTGGTCCCTGGTCGGGGCTCCTGCAGGAGGCAACCAATCGATGTGCTTCTCTCACATTGATGTTTCTCTCTGTCTTTCCCTCTCTCTTCCACTCTCTCTAAAAATCAATGAAAAAATATCCTCAGGTGAGGATTTACAAAAAAAAAAAATTTTTTTTTCAGCTACAAAAACTTTAAAGATAAATAAAGTCAAAGCTACTAACAAAAAAATCAGAATGTATGTCACACATGAAGAGGTAGTATCTTGAATACATTAAAAACTCTTTAAAAATCAAGGGCAATACAAACCAATAGAAAAGGGGGCAAAAAAAATAACACACCCCAAATATGGCTAAAATTAAAAAGACTGACAGCATCAAATGTTTATGAAGAGGTGGAGTAAGCAGAACTCTCCTATATTGGTGGTTGGGATATAAAATGGTACATTTGCATCAGGAAAACAGATGTGAAAATATATCTACCCTATTACCCAGTGGTTTAACTTTTAGATATTTACCTAAGAGAAATAAAATTCCATGTTCAGATCCCTTGCTTTTTTTAGTTACTAGCAGTTGCTCATAACCCTTGGCTCCTGCCCCTTTTCTCCACTGTCAACGTCAAGAAAAAGCTGTAACTTCCTATGGTTCGTGTTGTTGTTGCTGGGAACCCCCCAGATGGGCTTAGGCTGCCTGTCGCAATAAGGAAGGCAGGGTTGAATCATATAAGACGTTTATTGAGAACCAATAAGATAGGGAGTTTACAAGGATCCAAAACCTGTCTTGACTATAAGGTGCAGGGGACAGGATTATATAGGAAAGATGGGCTGGGGTGAGGTTGGGAACAGAATGCAATTGCATGCAGTCCTGGACGTCAGCGGACATCAACCATTGCTCTTGGTTGTCAGGCAATGAGACGACGGCGTGGGGTCAGCCAGGTCATGCTTAACAGTCCTGCTTGCATGCCGGTACAGTATATATTGTCCGCAGTTGAATCACCTCCTCCATCACATTGTTCACGATCAAAGGGAGAATGCAGGTGCACTGGCTCGAGAAATGAAACTTAGAAAAGAAAAAACGCTTAACCCTCTGTTCCCACACGTATCTGTATTTCAGAACTTCAAACTAATATGATTATCTTTCAGATTAATTCAGGTGCTCTGTTTATTAGATTATAAGCCCCCCCCCCCCAATCATTATCGGCTTATTTTGATGCTTCTTTCAATTGTTGCTTTGACCTCATGCCATTTTATTCGTTGGACAGTAATTGTGTTGGCCTTTTTCAAATTACAAAGCCCAACTCTGCAGGAGCAAACTTATTAACCTTTTCACAGTGCCTAGCCTAGAGTCATGCACACACAATAAAGAGATAATGACAAGAACCCAGAAGTAAACCAACGCAGTATAGTGATGCAGTATAGACAAATACTGCTGCATATCCTTTTTCTTTACATAAAGAGCAATTCCAATTCACCCAGGTGTTAAGCCCTCATAGTCCATAAAACTGAGTTCTAGTATCTCTCTTTTGTCATTTGCTCCTGGCCCTACATAGAATCAATGACTTTCATGGACGAAATCCACAAGGAAGAGCATACAGAGCAAGAAGGCAATAGGGCAAGCTTGGAACCTGGAGAAAAGTAAACATTCAAAAGGCAGATCGTAGGACAGGATTCAGAAGAGACCGACGGATTAGGGCAACTTGACCTGCGCGAAAGCATTCCTGATCAAGCTCAAGACTCGCTGTTCCATGTCCCTCACAGCCCTGGTTACCTCTGCCCTATTCCTCCTCTGGAAAGGATCTTAGAACTGGTTTGGTTTGTCCTTAGCTGCCTCTCGCCTGTTCTTTCCTGACAGGAAAAACCCCAGTCCACTTTCACTCAAAATGTCAGGAGGACCTGGCAGGCCATCTTCTCTGTATCTGATTTTATAGGTTTGTGTGTGTGCCTGTTCGTTTGTTTAATAGAAAATATATTCACATGGTTCCATTTTCAAAAGGTACCAAAACTGGGCCCTGGAACAGTGTTGTCTGGATACACTAGGGTTGTGGGTTCAATCCCTGGTCAGGGCACATACAAGAATCAACCAATGAATGCATAAATACGTGGAACAACAAATCTCTCTCTCTCTCTCTCTCTCTCTCTCTCTCTCTCTCTCTCTCTCTCTCTCTCCTCTCTAAAAAATCAATAAAGTAAAAATAAAGCTACCGCCGAAACCGGTTTAACTCAGTGGATAGAGAGTCGGCCTGCGGACTGAAAGGTCCCGGGTTTGATTCCGGTCAAGGGCATGTACCTGGGTTGCAGGCACATCCCCAGTAGGAGGTGTGCAGGAGGCAGCTGATCGATGTTTCTCTCTCATCGATGTTTCTAGCTCGCTCTCTCCCTCTCTCTCTCTCTCTCTCTCTCTCTCTCTCTCTCTCTCTTCCTCTCTGTAAAAAATCAATAAAATATATTTAAAAAATAAAATAAAATAAAGCTACCAAAATCATCCACACCAGTATGAAAGTTGGATAGTGAATAAGGCTGATAGAAAAAACAACTGATTCCTTTAAAATATGGTATTGGAGGAGAGCTCTACAGATTCCATCAGAAAGACAAATAGGTCCTAGTGCAAATTAAGCCAGAAACATCACTAGAGGCAAAAACAATAAAACTAAAACTGCCCTACTTCGGGCACGTCATAAGAAGGCAAGGTTCCTTAGAAGAGACAATAATGCTGGGAAAAATAGAAGGCCGCAGAAAACAAGAAGACCAAATGTAAGAGGGACTGACCCCTTAAAAGAAGCCATAGGCATGAGTCTACTCATAGGAGCTGAGTAGGGCTGTTGAGGACAGGACACTGTGGACAGCACTCATTCACAGGGTCTCCAGGAGTTGGAACTGACTCAATGGCACATCACACACACACACACACACACACACACACACACACACACACACACACACACAATATATTGTAAAGAGTAAGCCTCCTTGTGCATGTCTTCCAGTCGCTCAATTCCCCTACTCCTATTACTGGTTTCTTGGGTACTTGCTTATGCATGTGCAGACAAATACTGCTGCATATCCTTTTTCTTTACATAAAGAGCAAGCAGCAATGTTCTGCAACTTTCTTTTTTCATTAATAATACATGTTTAGAGTTTATTAATAAAGATCTGCCTCATTATTTTTTAATGATTGCATAATATTCATTTGGAAATAAGACTTTTAAAATAAGCTATTTTTTTGGCATGGCTGGCATGGCTCAGTGGTTGAGCATCGACCTATGAACCAGGAGGTCATGGTTTGATTCCAGTGTGGAAAGTGCAGGAAGCAGCCAATCAATGATTCTCTATCATCATTGATGCTTCTATCTCTCCCTCTCCCTTGCTCTCTGAAATCAATAAAAATATATTTAAAAAAACAAAAACAAAAACAAAAAAAGACTATTTTTTGGAATAGTTTTAGATTTACAGAAAAATTGAGAAGGTAGTGCCAAGATCCCCATATATCATCATATCCAGTTTCTTCTATTATTAACGGCATACATTTGTATGTTCCATTTGTTATAATTAAGAAAATAATATTGATACACTGGCATTAATTAAGTCCATCGTTTATTCAGATTTCCTTAGTTTTTGCCTATTATCTTTTTCTGTTCTAGAATCCCATCCAGGCTACTGCATTACATTTACATGTCCTGTTTTCTTAAGGTTCCCATGACTATGGCAACCTTGTTTTTGATGACTTTGACAGTTTTGAGGAGTATTGGTCAAGTATTTTGTAGGATGCTCCTCTACTGGAATTTGTCTTTTTTGTTTTTTATTATTAGATTGGGGTTAAGGCTTAAATGGCAAAAAGTGCCATTTTCATCACATCATAGCAAGGATACATACCACCAACATGATTTATCACTATTGATATTGACCTTGATCACCTGGCTGAAATAGGGTTTGTCAGTCTCCTTCACTGCTCAGTTACACTCCCCCTACCCCCTTTCCTACTGTATTCTTTGGAAGGAAGTCAGTATCTGCAGCCTATATTTGAGTGGAGAAGAAATTTTAAGGATTTGTTAAAATTATTTTTACAAATGGGCTAAAAGTTAGAGTATCGCTGGTTGCAAAGGAAGAGAAGAAAACTCCAGAAAAATTACTTGGAGCCATGTTTTAGAGGCTCCTCCATTTCATGAGCCACTGAAAGTTTTTGACCATGCATTGCTACTGAGGAGCCACTGTATCAATTGGAGATATTATCAGATCTGTGCTTTAGGAAGATTAAATGTATGACAACATCCAGAATTCAAGAAAGTAAGAAACTAAAGGCAAGAATACCAGCAAGGAGGCTATTGCAACTGTTCTGGTGAAGGTGTGAGAAGAGCCTGAAGTCAGATGATGATAGTAAGGTGCAGGGTATAATTTGAAGAAACAATTGATGAGACTTGGCACATTTGGCAACTGAGTTATTGTGGAAGGAAGAGTAAAAAATAATTTAGATGTCAAAACTGCATGACTTGGACAATGGTGGTAACTTTAACAGAAAGAGAAGAGAGGAAAAACTGGTTTGGATCAGAGGATGAGTTTGATTTTACAGCCTGTGAGCTTGAAGATCCAGGAACACTACCAGGTAAAAAGTAGGAAATGTAAGCCTGAGGCCAAGGCTGGACAGTAGATTTGAAAATTTTTCACCTAGAGATGGAATCCAAGTTGTGGGAAATGCTACGAAGTGCGGCATTTACTAGTACTAAGGATGAGGGGCAGACTCAGGTAAAAAAATAAGAAAGACCAAGAATAAAGCAGGTAGTTCTAGAGCTATTGTATTGAGGCTTTGGGTGACTGTCACAGCCAAGAGAGTTACATTCTCCAAGTCACCTGCTTTTGTCTTTTTGTATATCTCAATTTTCTGCTTTTGTCACCTTCTTTTCTGCTTAGAATATCACTATTTTCTAAATTGGTATGATCTTATTATTTTACTACTAGAGGCCCGGTGCATGAATTCATGCACCAGTGGGGTCCCTCAGCCTGTCCTGAGGGGTCAGGCCGAAACTTGCTCTCTGACATCCCCCAAGGGGTCCCGGATTGCGAGAGGGCACAGGCCAGGCTGAGGGACCCCACTGGTGCACGATTGGGGCTGGGGAGGGATGTGGGAGGTTGGCCAGCTGAGGAGGGACCGCGGGAGGGCTCCAGGGCATGTCCGGCCTGTCTCACTTAGTCTCGATTAGCCAGACCCCAGCACCCCAGCAGCAAGCTAACTTACCAGTCGAAGTGTCTGCCCCCTGGTGGTCAGTGCACATTATAGCAAGCAGTTGAGTGGCCTTAGGATATCATTAGCATATTATGCTTTGATTGGTTGACTGGCCAACCAGACAACCAGACACTTAGCATATTAGGCTTTTATTATATAGGATCAGCCAGGTGTAATGTACTTTTTTTAGTTCATCTCTATTCCTGATCAAGGACCACATCAACTATTTCTACAATTTAGTTAGCCAGCTCTGGAAGCTGGCTTAAGGAACTTTTTACTTGCCCTCATTGTGGCATGTTTGTAAGAAAATAAGTTCTAGTAACTGATTTTGCATTCATTGAGTTGCATTATTTTCATTTTACATTGAATCCAATAGCTTCATTTATTTCAAGTTTTTTTTGTTAATAGTTTGATAGCATTTATTAAAATGTTCTTTTTAGTGGCTTCTGGTTTCCCTAAAGGAAATGTCTATCCTAAAATTGGCTTGAAATATGTGCATATCTTTATTGATTGGTTTACTAAAATTAACCTTGATGTGAACTAAGTGGAGACAGACATATTTTAACTTTTAAATTCAATTATTCTCTATTCCAATTGCTATTCTAGTCTTTCATGGTGACTTTATTTTTTTTCTGTACTGTAGCCAGAGAGCTCTTTTTAAATGCAGACTGGACCACATTATCCATCTATGAAAAGCTCCTCATTTCCTTCTTAGCAGCACTTACAAAGCTCTTTATGATCATTTCCTACTCTTGCCATTAACTTGCCACACACTATACTCCAGCCCATGTAGTAAGAGGAGAAAAAAAGGTGTAAATACTGAAAGGGAAGAGGAAAAAAGGATATTACCTATCTACACAATATATCCCAAAAACATCTAAAGAAAAAGTATTAAATTTAATGAGACAGCCTTAGCCGGTTTTCTCAGTGGATAGAGCGTCAGCCTGTGGACTGAAAGGGTCCCAGGTTCGATTTCAATTAATGCACATGCCAGGGTTGTGGGCTTGATCCCAGTGGGGGGTGTACAGGAGGCAGATGATCAATGATTCTCATCATTGATGTTTCTCTCTCTCTCTCTCTCTCTCTCTCTCTCTCTCTCTCTCTCTCTCATTCTCACTCCCTCTTCCTCTCCCTCTCCTTCTCCCTCTCCCTCTCCCTCTCCCTCTCCCTCTCCCTCTCCCTCCCTGAGATCAATAAAATATACTTAAGAATAAAAAAGAATGCACTGGTTCTACACTAGAATGTTAAAAGGAAACATTTATAACAAAAATTTAATGAGACAATGAGCTATATACCTACCAAAATGGCTACAATTAAAAAGACAGATAATACCAAATGTTGACAACAATATGGAGCAAGTTGAAATTTGGGAAAATATTTGACAATTTCTTAAAAAGTTAAACAGCCCTTCATACATAAGTACACTGAGTGGCCAGATTATTATGACTGGCCAGATTATTATGACCACCCCATCAGTACAATGAAGTGAATTAGTTATGCAAATAATAATAAAACCTTGAGAGTATTTGCTTAGGAAGTTTTCAATATTCAGTATTTTTGGAAGTGTCAGTGAAGTACTGATGGGGTGGTCATAATAACCTGGCCACTCAGTGTATAATGTATATATGTCACAATATAAATACGCACACACACACACACACACACACACACACACACACACGCACGCACACACACACACACACACACGCACACACACACATATACAGTGTGTGGCAAAAGTAGGTTTATAGTTGTGAGTATGCAAAATAGTTTATTCTTGTATTATTATTTACTAATTCCTGTATTATTTTCCATATGAACAACTGTAAATCTCCTTTGGCCCCATCCTATATATACACATACACATAGTCTCTAAGAGGAACAAATGCATATGTCTACAATAAAACACTTGTATAAAAATGTTCTTTATTGATAAATAGCCAAAAATTAGAAAAAAAAATCCAGATGTCTATTAATAAGAGATGAGCCTTTGTGTATTTATATAGTTGAATACTACTTAGCAATACAAGGAAATAGCTTCTGGTTCACACAGATGAATTTCACAGGCAAAAGAATCTGAAAATAAAGAGTACATATTGTATGATACTGTGGATGGATATACTGGTGTGTGCACAAAGTGTGAAAATCTTTGCATTAGATGTTCATGCTCACCAGAAAGCATCCATTATAGAAGAGGTACTAAATAATCAAGTAGTTAAAATAACTCAGACATTAGCATCCTTTGGCAGCTGACAGAATAGGAACATGAATGGATGGAGGTTAATCATGAGCCCAAAAACATGGACTTCCACTTACCAAGACTCTTAGAGCTACTGTCGTCTTTGAATGTCCATCCTGCCAGCAACAGAGTCCAGTATTTCATAGGGCATTGTTCTTTAAGGAGATCAACCAGCTGCTTGGTAGCAAGTTGACTATACTAGGATGCTCCTATCCTAAAACAGTAAGTGCTTCATTTTCTTTTTCTTTTTTAAAATTAAATCTTTATTGTTCAGATTATTACAGTTGTTCTTTTTTCCCCCCATAGCTCCCCTCCACCCAGATCCCACCCCACCCTCTGCCCTTACCCAGCCCCCACACTGTCCTCAACCATAGGTGTATGATTTTTGTCTAGTCTCTTCCCACACCTCCCACACCCCTTTCCCCCGCAAGAATAGTCAGTCCACTCCCTTTCTATGCCCCTGATTCTATTATATTCACCAGTTTATTCTGTTCATCAGATTATTTATTCACTTGATTCTTAGATTCACTTGTTGATAGATGTGTATTTGTTGTTCATAATTTGTATCTTTACCTTTTTCTTCTTCCTCCTCTTCTTAAAGGATACCTTTCAGCATTTCATATAATACTGGTTTGGTGGTGATGAACTCCTTTAGCTTTTTCTTATCTGTGAAGCGCTTTATCTGACCTTCAATTCTGAATGATAGCTTTGCTGGGTAAAGTAATCTTTGTTGTAGGTTCTTGCTATTCATCACTTTGAATATTTCTTGCCACTCCCTTCTGGCCTGCATAGTTTCTGTTGAGAAATCAGCTGACAGTCGTATGGATATTCCCTTGTAGGTAACTGAGTTTCTTTCTCTTGCTGCTTTTAAGATTCTCTCTTTGTCTTTTGCTCTTGGCATTTTAATTATGATGTGACTTGGTGTGGTCCTCTTTGGATTCCTTTTGTTTGGGGTTCTCTGCGCTTCCTGGACTTGTAAGTCTATTTCTTTCACCACGTAGGGGAAGTTTTCTGTCATTATTTCTTCAAATAGGTTTTCAATATCTTGCTCTCTCTCTTCTTCTGGGACCCCCATAATTCAGATTTTGGTATGCTTGAAGTTGTCCCAGAGGCTCCTTACACTATCTTCATGTTTATGGATTCTTTTTTCTTTTTGTTTTTCCGGTTGGGTGTTTTTTGCTTCTTTGTATTTCAAATCTTTGAGTTGATATTCTTGCGATCCTCTAGTCTGCTGTTGGAACTCTGTATAATATTCTTTATTTCAGTGAGTGTATGCTTAATTTCTAGTTGGTCCTTTCTCATAACCTCGAGGGTCTCACTAGATTTCTTGCGGGTCTCACTAAATTTATCAGCGGTTTCTAGAAAATTCTTGATAAACCTTGTAAGTGTGGTTTTGAACTCTATATCCAGTAGTTTTGTTTCCTCCATTTCTGTCATTTGTGACCTGTTTCTTTGTCTCCCCATTTTTTATGCTTCCCTGTGTTGATAGAGTGGCTTTCCATGCTAGGTGTCCTATAGGGTCCAGTGGCTCAGCCTCCCCAATTACCTGAGGTGGACACTCTTGGTGCACCCTTTTGTAGGCTTTGTGCACAGTCTTGTTGTAGTTAAGCCTTGATTGTTGTAGGTATCACTGGGAGGAATTGACCTCCAGGCCAATTGGCTGTGAGAACCAGCTGTCTCTGCAGTAGGAGAACTTTTGTGCTGGAGACACCCTTATGGGGCAAGGCTTGCTTCAGTGGGGCTTTGGTGCTCACTGAGTCTGCCCCCTGAGTGTGTCCCTTATGGATCTGAGGAGTTGTAATTGGATGTTCCCCCTCTGACCACTGGGTACACTGGCTCTTGGATCTAAGGAGGTGCTAATTTAGCCTCTGCCTGAGGCTACCCAGCAGGAGCTATGGAGAAATCTGCAGGTTCCTCTTCTTTGTTTGGGGTTTGGAGGTGCCCAGATGAGGCCCAGCTGTGAAGCAATGCAAGCTGCTGTGGGGCCTTGGGCCTTCTTTTGGAAGTTCTGGGTCTCTCTGACCCAGCTGCAGTTTGTTAGGTAATTTTCAGATTGCAAAGGGGCAGACCTTTCATATGCAAAAGCCTCTTGGCACAGCTTGGGTGGGGTGGGGTTTCAGGGGATCAGCAGGGTGGAGCAAGCAGCTATGGCTGCTTCTCAGTCCTACCCTAAGAGGCCCCGCATCTCAGTGTCCCGAGGTAATCGCTGCAAGCACCTCTGAGAGAAAGCCGCCCTGGAGTTCTGCCCGATGCCAGACAGTCCAGTTTCTCCCCGTATGAGTCTGGGTTTCCAGAGACTCGCCCAGAACTGGAGTTCAGAGCAGTTGGGAGCTTTAGACTTCCTCCAGATTGAAAAAGACAACCGTGTCCTCAGTTGCCAGCCCTTTCCGTGCACGCCTCCGTACCTCTGCACTTTACTTCCGCACCTCCTCTGAGTCTCAGTGTGCTTTTCTCTTTCCTTCTAGTTGTAGAATTTCCACTCAGCCAGCCTTCCTGTGGTTCTGGATGATGTCCGTTTTGTCTTTTAGTTGTATTTTTTAAGTGGTTGTGCGAGGCAGTAATTTCCGGTTTTTACCTATGCCACCTTCTTGCTTTCATTTTCATAAGATTAGATACTTATGAATGGTATGAGTTTGCCCAGAGCTTCAGGTAGCACCACTGCCTGGGGGCTTATAGAGTACCTATTCTACTAACGTGGAATTCCACACAAGAGAGCATGCAGTCAGGGAACTCACTTCCCAGGTAAGGAGGTTCAGTCGTGGGCCCGTGACTATGAGATACACTGGTCATATTGCACACTGCAGTTTTCAGGAGAGGCTGAGCTGATAGAATGTTGGAATGGCCTGTAGCAGGTGCAGTTGAAGTGTTAGCTTAGAGGCAATGCTCTGTAAGTATGGGATGCAGTATATGCACTGAGTCAGAAAATTTTACGTGCTGCTATGTTTCCAATAGAAGAATATCTGGGGTGGAACCAAGAAGTAGCTCCAGTCAACATAATTCCCAATGACTCCCTGGAGGACTCTGCTTCCTGTTTCTGCAACTCTGGCTCTTCCAGGTTAGAAGTCATGGTTCCTAAGGGCCTCACTCTTGCCAGGGGACACAGCAAGAATCCTACTGACTATAAACTATGGCTGCAGCCAGGGTGTTTTGGACTCCATGTAAGCAGTGACTAGAAAGCATGAGGAGTCACTATTTTGGCAGAGGTAATTGATACAGATCAGCAGAGGAGGTTAGGGCTACTGTTAAAGACAGGAACATGTGTAAAATTTATATGCCCAGTTATGACTGAATGGATTAGCGCAGCAACTTAAGCCTTTTGTACTCCCCAAAGTGTCTCAGTATCGGCTTACTATAGGACCCAACTAACGCAGTGATTATGTTGTTTGGGTCTACTATATCCTTATTTTTTGTTCACTTTATCTATCTAGGTTTGGGAGATGTTTGCTAGAGTCTCCTTTATTAATGTGTCTATTTATCCTGTGGTTTTGCTTGGTGACAGTCCTCAGTTTGCACAGTTCCTATATGCAAGATTTTCAATTAGTATGTTTTATTAAATTAACATTAGTCCTTCAACAGCACAGTTCATATTTCGCTTACAGTGGTATATTAACTTTAATGGCATAAAGTGCGACCTTTACTGCTACTTCTTCAGTCTACAAATCACTAACAGGTGCGTGTCATGATCAGTGACCAATTATGCCACTTCTTTCAAAGTCCATTGGTGATGGGACATTGCACATGTTATTCAGTTCAGGGCACAGAGGTAGCATCGTGTTGTCTCCTTGTATCCCAGTGATAAACCCATGTGACATTTTACAAGAATGGATCATTAATAGAGGAAATTAGCCAACAAAGATAAAAGTGCAGCAAAGAAACTAAACTGATTATGCTGGAAGTGAAACTTGGGTCAAACATAAATGGTATAGATGTTACAGAAGAAACAGTTAACTGTGGCACTGTCAACACCACTGCTATTTGAGACTCTAGGTATGCAGTCAGAGGAACTTAGTGAAGACTAAATAAATAATTGGTTATGATGAATGGCCCAGAAGAAATGACACTGGCAAAAAAACCACTTCACTTTAAAGGAACTCTTGGAAGCATTTCACAACATTGAAAACACAGAGGATAAAATGTTGGAAGCTGATTCAAACTTAGAAGTATGATGATTTGCCAAGGCATGGAAAGATGCCACTCTGTATCATAAATTATACAAAGAGAAGCAGGCAAGCACTCTTATTTTTCTTGCTAATTAAAAACAGAGAAAAAAAACACTTTAATTTTCAATGTTTCTAATGTTATAACTTACATTTTGCTAATAAATTTTATTTTTTAATATCTTAATTTCCCTATCCTAATAAAAGACAAAAAGGGTAATTAACCATACCTCCACTACGCTTCCCATTGGCTAATCAGCGAGATATGCAAATTAACTGCCAACAAAGATGGCGGCCGGCAGCCACGCAGCTTAAGGGCTTGCTTGCTCCAGTGATGGAGGAAGCCAAGCTTCCCCGCCTGACGTGGCCTGCTCTAAGCTCCAAAAGCAGCAGCTCCAAAAGCAACAAAGTTTCAATTATAGAAGCCAAACAAACCCCAGATACCTGCTTTCAGCCAGCCGCAGCCTCAGAGCTGGGAGCGCCAGTGAAGGCAACAGAGTTTTAGTTATAGAAGGTAAATAAATCCCAGAATTAAAAAAAAAGAAAAAAAGGAGAGGCTGGGAGCTTCAGTCCCAGGCCAGCCTGAAAACGGCCCTCAGCCCCTCACCCAGACTGGCCAGGCACCCCAGTGGAGACCCCCACCCTAAAGGGGGCGTGGCCAGCCTGAAAACAGCCATCAGCCCCTCATCCAGGCTGGCCAGGCACCCCAGTGGGGACCCCCACCCTGAAGAGGGTGTGATCAGCTGCAAACAGCCATCAGCCCCTCACTCAGGCTGGCCAGGCACCCAAGTGGGACCCCCACATTGATCCAGGAGACCCTTCAGGGCAAACCAGCTGGCCCCCACCCGTGCACCAGGTCTCTATCCTATATAGTAAAAGGGTAATATGCAAACTGACCCTAACAGCAGAAAAACTGGGAATGACTGGTTACTATGACACACACTCACCACCATGGGGCAGACGCTCAATGCAGGAGCTGCCCTCTGGTGGTCAGTGAGCTCCCACATGGGGGAGCTCTGCTCAGCCACAAGCCAGGCTGATGGCTACCAGTACAGCTGTGGTGGTGGGAGCCTCTCCTGCCTCCTCAGCAGTGCTAAGGATGTCTGACTGCAGCTTAGGTCTGCTCCCTGCTGGCAAGTGGATATCCCCCGAGGGCTGCCAGGCTGCCAGAGGGATGTCTGATTGCCAGCTTAGGCCCAATCCCCTGGGGAGCAGGCCTAAGCCAGCAGGTGGTCATCCCCCGAGGGGTCCCAGACTGTGAGAGGGCACAGGCCGGGATGAGGGCCCCCCACAAGTGCACAAATTTTTGTGCACCGGGCCTCTAGTTTATTTATAACTGACAGTAAGTTTTCAACCAATTTTTTTTAAAGCAGGCTTTCTTTTATTTTTAAAAAATATTTTTTTCATTGATTACAGAAAGGAAGGGAGAGGGAGAGAGAGATAGAAACATCAATGATGAAAGAAAATCAATTGATTCTGCACGCCACACACTGGGGATCGAGCCTGCAACCTGGGTATGTGCCCGGACCAGGAATTGAACCATGACCTCCTGGTTCATAGGTCCACGCTCAGCCACTAAGCCACACTGGCCAGGCTTAACCAAAATTTTTGAAGGCTATGGAACAATAGTAATATTTTCCATTGGTTATTAAAATTGCTTGCCACATTTGTAGTAATTCACTCCTGTAGAAAGTGAAGGACTGCCTCTGTTTGGTTTCAGTTTTCCACATCTTTGCCAACATGTTATTGTTTCTCTTTTCAATAATCGCCATTCTAGTAGGTAGGTATGAAATGGTATTTCATTGTGGTTTTTTTTTTTTTTTTTTTAAACCAAGCTCTGGCCAATTTTATTAAAGAAAGACTTCCCATGATTTACTTTTCACCAGTCTGTTCTGGCATGCTTCTAATGATATCAGAATCACCTGGATCAATGATAGCCAGTGTGCATACCCTGTAGTATTTTCCGCACGCTGTGCCCAATTCAATATTATTGCCACTGTAGTGATGGACACCAGTCTTGGCCAACATGGCATAGTACTCTATTTCAGATTTCCTCAAGGCCGGGCAGTTGTTGGCCAGGATGACCAGCTTCGCTTTGCCCTGTCGGATCATCTTCAGCGTCTGCTTGTACCCCAGCACGTACTTCCCGCTTTTCATCACCAGCTGGAGCCTGGAGTTGATCGACTCCAACGACTTTTTCGTCTTCTTTGCGGCCACCATCTTCCTGCCTCAAGTGCGGGACGGCCCCCAACCAGATGCAGCCGCCAAGATGGCCGGGGAGCGAGAAAAGCTCATTGTGGTTTTGATTTGCATTTTTCTAATGACTAATAATGTTGAACATCTTCTTATGTAGTTATTATCAATTTGTATATCTTTTCTGGAGAAAAAGCTATGCAAATCTTTTGCCTATTTTAAAATTGGGTTTAATGTCTTTATTTTCCATCTGGATCTATTTGTTGCTCACCTGATATTTTCCTAAATAGGTGAGTTAACCCATTTAATTTGATAAATTGGTCTAAATTTATAGTTTTACTATGTAGTCCGTTTTCTTGGCTTTTCCCTCTTTTGGTATTGTATTGAAGTTCTAGTTGAAACTTTATATTACTAATATCTTTATGTAATGCTCTTAATATTGTCTTTAAAAACTTTTGCTTTCCTGATATATGACTGGGAATAGAACTGGTGTCCACTGGTTCATGGGTTGACGCCCAACCACTGAGCCACACTGCTGGGCTGTATAGTGCTGCTTTAGATAGTTGTCTCCCCACAGGGTGTGCTACCCAAAGGGATGTATAGATTCACTTTTAAGATATTTAAATATAAATATTCTATTTTTCAATTGATTTTTTAAAATCTCAATTTTAAGAGAATGTACTTAATGCATTAATGCAGTATTGCATGAATATAGAAATACATAATTCATGTTTAAAACTAATTTACTGATAAAGTGTATGGTTTCAAAGTTTGGAGACCATTACACTAAATACCTATTTTTTAAAAATATTTTTATTGATTTCAGAGAGGAAGGGAAAGGGAGATAGAAACATCAATGATGAGAGTCATTGATTGGCTGCTCCCTGCACACCCCCTACTGGGGATCAAGCTTGCAACCTGGCATGTGTCCTTGACTGGAATCAAACCTGGGATCCTTCAGTCTGCAGGTCAACGCTCTATCCACTGAGCCAAACTGGCTAGGGCAATATCTATGTCTTTTAAAGAATTTGTTTGGGCCCTGGCTGGGTGATTTAGCTGGTTGTAGCATCGTCCCGTGTACCAAAAGGTTGCAGGTTCAATTCTCAGTCAGGGCACATACCTAGGTTACAGGCCTGAGCCCTGGTTGGGGTGCATATGGGAGGCAACTGATAGATGTTTCTCTCTCACACTGGTGTTACTTTCTCTAACTTTCTCTCTAAAACAGCTGTGGGCAAACTACGGCCCGCGGGCCGAATCCGCCCGTTTGAAATGAATAAAAATAAAAAAAAAAAAAAAAGACCGTACCCTTTTATGTAATGATGTTTACTTTGAATTTATATTAGTTCACACAAACACTCCATCCATGCTTTTGTTCCGGCCCTCCGGTCCAGTTGAAGAACCCATTGTGGCCCTCGAGTCAAAAAGTTTGCCCACCCCTGCTCTAAAATCAATAAAAAACATATCCTCAGATGAGGATTAAAAATAAATTTTGTCTGGGCTGACAAGGATAACTTTTAACTAGAGCTCATTTCTAGGTACAGATTTTTATACTTCAAACCCTATCCCCAAACATAAGAAGTCCCTTTTTTCCTTTTAAATATACACATATAAGATATTTTATTTCAAAAAGCACGAGAACATTATACAAGTTTTAAATTTACATTTTGCAATAAAAGATATCAATATAAGCATTATTTGTATAAGTTCATGGATGGAATTTCAAACAGTGGTATAAACATGTTGCAGTCACTAAATATAGATCATCATCACAGTGAACCAAATGCATAGTTGTTATGAAATAACAAATGACCACTAAAGGATGAACTCACAGCCCATACACCAACATAATAAATTAATTATACAGATACATGTTTTCCTTTACCGTATCATAAAAATTCCTGCTGACCCCTCACACCAAACATTAAAAAAACACAGGTTTGGAGTTATCTTGTTGAACTAGTTCCTCCACATTCTACACTAATAAAAATAAAGTGACTTTTTGCTCATTTTTAAAGTAAATTTCATAAGCATGATTAAATTGTTTGCAATGATGAAGGCAAACCACTAAGGTATTTGAATATAATTAGAGATCCCTTGGGCTGGCGGCAGCACTGACATATGTTCATCTACAGTGCAGAGATGTGAATCTATTTCAATAGGTGGAACTCAATATGAAATAGGTTCTTTGGCAATACAGGTCTGACTGGCTAATGTGGGATAGTCTTTCTGGCCGCTTGAGAGCTTAACCCCAGAATTTGCGAAGTGAATATAAAAAGACTAGAAATTTAAAGTCAGTTTATCTTTGCTAAACTGGAGCCGGTCTATTAGGGCAGAAGTCAGCACCTTCTGTTGACTATCCTGGCTCAGACTTCCCAGTCAGCCAATCCATCCAACAAAGTCACATAAGAAATAAAGGGAAATGTTCTAATCACTTAATCACACTGGCAAATTTGACAAACTGAATACTGAATTTTCTGATCCTCACCTATCAATTATTACAAATTGTTCAGTGAAGTTTAATCAATTTCCTGATACCTTCTCAATAATTATTCAAGTAGATCATGATTCTGATGCCTGTTCATGTCAATTACTTACTGCAAAATCCACCTTTACTTTACATAGAAATAACAAAAAAAATCTGACCCCAAATGTGCATCATCAATCACTTCACAAATTTTTATTTGCTTGCCTTTGCTGAGCACAAAGAAAGTAGGAAAACATTTACACACATATATGACACTAATCACTAAAGGAAAAATAAGATGATCTTTGAATGCATCTTTCAAACTCCTAACATTATTCCACATACAACAGAAGCTAAAATGGAAGATTTCAACTTATCTTCTGTCTGCTGTTTACATCACAAGTTCTTGATAAAAGTTAAAAGTTTGCACAGATTTTGGAGAGCTTGATTATTTATAAACAAGATGGCTCAACCACAGCATGTTATAACAGGACACAGACTATTGATCACATGGCTTTTTTGGTTGTTTGTACTAGTCATAAAAATCAGTTTATGAAAAGGTTACACACAGATAACAAATGAAGGATTAGTCTTTTATAAAGACATAGGAGGTTGTAGAATTGGCTTCAATTTGATTGTCCTAACTTACAGCTGTCATGCTCTGTTCACTGAGGGAATTTTCCTTTCTTCATTCTATAGATAGTTTACATCAGAACTGCATCAGATTTCTAAGAGTCAAATAGGATGGTACCACATCACGAGATAAGTGAATTCATTTTAGAAACTTGCCTTTGGAAAATGGAAAGTATAATTTCAAAACTCAATGAAGTTATTTGTGGTCAGAGGTGAGGATTATAGATAGACTGTCCCATCAGGGATGAATAATAAATGCACTATCCTAATACTGGCAGAAATTTGCCTTAGAAGTGGCAACTCAGTCCATATAGAGATTTCATTTAATTTCTAACTGAAACAGTAAGTAGCACACTAGGGTATTTCCTTAAAAGAGAAATGACTAAAAATTTACTTTTTTGGGAAAACTTTCTCAATTACAGAATTCTCCAATTGAAGCATACTGAATGATTTCTGCAATTCCTCTTTAGCTGCAAGAAGAAAATCACAGATTATTAGAATCTTGTCAGTGATCCAATGCTAGCCTAACTAGCATTAAATCGGGGGTGAGGGTGGGAACCACCAATAACAAAATTGCAGAGTTAACTAACATACAATAATGTCCAAAACTGCTTGATGTGACTTCATTGATCAGGGAGATGAAATGAAATGGGATTAGAAAGGGAAGTAAGTTTTCTGGATATATTAGCAGAATCAGACACTTGGGGTGAAGGAGCATTTCTTTAGTGTTCTAGAACATAGAACAGATTAGTTTATGCTCTTCTTTTCCTTCAAGCATATGTTCACTAATTGAAAGCAATACTCCATTAAGGAATATTTTATTGATTTATATGAATCTGGGCACAACTGGACAAGGAGCAAAAGACCCTCCAACACTTCTACAGCCCTCCAAAAGGTCTCCATAATTTTGAATCAGTCTTCATTATAGTCTTCATTCGTGATTGTCCCGAGGCAGAGCTGGAGCTCATAATAACTGCCAGTTGAATCCAAATAACATCTGATTCGTTTCCTGGCTCCTAGCAATCTCTTCTATTATGCAGTGTTGTTGCCACACCAAATGGAGCTTCCGATATCTCTCATGACACAAATGAAGGGGGTTGCCTCTCCTTCAGAGAAAAACAACAACAACATGTAAGTTTGATCAAATAATTGTCACTTTGTTGCCTAAATTAGCCTGAACTCTTGAGTTTTCTTTGAGCTGGGAGGAATCACCAGGACAGGGTTTTAAAAGGGATATTTTCCCTTCACCATTGATCACTAAGAACCTAATAGGTTATTTAGCTATTGAAGCAGAAATTTACTCCTTGATTATTCAGAAAATAGGTATTCCATGAGCATTATGAGACCTCATTTAAATGGCCAACAAGGTTTATAATTTGAAGCAGCTCTTTTTTAGGTGGTTAGTCTGAGTGGAGCTCTAATGGCTTTTTAGGTTCATCAGCTTTGATTTCTGATCTTTGCATAATAAAGGTTAGATTTGAGATGTAACACTAATCCCTCAAATTATATTCTGCTCCTCAGAAATATTTGGTTATAGCTGCCCTTGTGACACAATAAATTTGCTGGTGATTAGCACATATTTAAATCAATTTACTCCACAACAATTCTAAGGCTGCACAGTTGGTAACATTATATAACAACTAATCCAAAATGACTTAAGTTTGGCTGTTGCCAATAATGGAGAATTGTGAGATTCTCATTCCTGAGGCACTCGAGTATCTCAGCTAGTTGGGTATTTCTAAACTGCCTAATTAATTTTAAAATTCTGCTTCTTTGCACCTTTTTGGAACAAATCAGATCTCTTATCCTCAGTCAATAACAACTTTCACAACTCAGATTTTTTTTTAATCTTCACTTGAGGGTTCTTTTTTTAAATTCTTTATTGATTAAGGTATTATGTATGTGTCCTCATTCCCCCATTAGCCCCCCTCCCCCATACCCTCACCCCCTGTTGTCTGTGTCCACTGGTTAGGGGTAAGGGGGAGAGATCGAGGGTATTTTTCCATTGATTTTTAGGGAGAGTGAAAGAGAAGGAAAGAGAGAGAGAGAAACATGGATGTGAGAGAAACACATCGATTGGTTGCCTCCTGCACAAGCCCCGACCAGGGCCCGGTTTGGGGAGGAGCCCGCAACCAAGCACGCGCCCTTGACCGAACTGAACCTGGGACCCTTCGGTCGGCAGGCCGATGTTCTATCTACTGAGCCAAACTGGCTCGGGCTTTTCTCAGATTTTTAAATCCCAAAGAGTGTCTCTACAGGTCAATGCTGTCACAATAAAAACAAACCTCTATATGATAAAAGAGGTTCCAAACCCCTGCTAATTCCAAGTAATATATAAATATATATATTTTTAAAATATATTTTTATTGATTTTTTTACAGAGAGGAAGGGAGAGGGATAGAGAGTTAGAAACATCAATGAGCTAGAAACATTGGTCAGCTGCCTCCTGCACGCCCCCTACTGGGGATGTGCCTGCAACCAAGGTACGTGCCCTTGACCGGAACCGAACCTGGGACCATTCGGTCCGAAGGCCGATGCTCTATCCACTGAGCCAAACCAGTTAGGGCCCAAGTAATATTTTTTAAAAAACCCACACTTTCAATTAAACAAAGAGACAATTTACTGTATGGAGATCTAATCTTTATCTGTGTGTACTTTTGTAACTATTGTGCCTTATTTCCTCTTTCTCATACATCATGAACAGTCTCCAGTACCTAACACCAGGAACAATATAGAAAAATTCAGCTTCTAAGTATTTTGCTTTGCTAAAGCAAAGAAGGCTGATGTAGCTGACTAATAAAGAGTTTCAAGTATTGCAATGGAAACAATGAATATCCATTTTAGTCTGAAGTCTCTCACTGAACATTCCAGATTTCTTTCTTTATATATTAGTGTCAATTAAATCTAATTAATGATGAAGAATGGTTGATTAAAACAAACAGAGCATGCAAACCAGGACAGTTGGTATCTTAAAAATGTTGGAGAAGTATTACTCTTAATGTGACTAAAATTAAATAAAAAAAACTCTTACTTCAGGCCAGGATCTGTTTCACCATATTCATCCAAGTAAGGAGCCGGATAGGCACAGCCTCTGGCTTTACCTTCAACTAAGACCACTCTGCATTCTCTGATTCTGAAGGACAACCAACCAAGAGGAAGTAATATTAAGTGCATGTGTGCAAATGATAGGCACTGTATCAAAGTTAATCTAAAGAAAAGACAGCCAATATCTGTTAGGAATTCAGTATAAAGAAAATTATACATAAACAGATAAACTGTGTTTTGTCTAAATAAAGAGAATAAACATTACTCTATTTGTTAAAGCTATGAGAAAGCATCACTGGATTTAGAGACATGGAATCAGTAATACTGACTATATACACTGAAGAGAGAAAGGAGACTATCCTACTCGAGGCATAGGTAACCTAGGAAATGGTGACTGGAATAGTTTCTGTTATGTTTCCTGACCTATGAACTGGGGGGGAGAAAGCTAAACAGAAGAACAGCACCACATCTCCCAGTCTGATAACCTCGGGCCAGGAAGGTCAACTAGGTAAGTGTCAAGCCTTTCCTGGTTTGAACCAACCTCCAACAAGTGCCACTTTGAAGTATTTGGGACTCTAACAGCAGAGAAATGGAGACACAAAAAATAAGGCTTGTGTACACAGGTGATACGTACTATAGAGAGAAATTATAAAATGAACTAGGTAGTGGTTTTACTCGCTGCAGGTTCCCTGGAAGAAGAAAATAGGTGTTGGGGTTTGGCTTCCACACAGTCATCCCCTCATCTAACTGATGCCTACACTGATTACATATGCCATAGACAGGGAGATATTAGTGCTTATATAAACAAACACTATATTACACGGGGGAAATGGAAAGAAAAAGGACAAGCATCCTTCTCAATTTTATCTCACAAGACCAACTTGTTCTCTCCTTTCATAAATGAGTGACTATTGTACTACTCTCAGTTTTTTGCAGAGAGAACCAGGGAAAACACGGCTGATTGATAGAGGAAATGAAAATATTCAAAGGACAACCTAAAGTAACAATTTACATATACTTTAAAAATATAAGTTTTAGGATTCTAAGCTCTTTCACTATATCTTAATATTACACAATTCCAGAGTAATCAATACAAAGTCTGTTATATTTAAGATTTTCCACAAATAATCAAAATCTGAACAACATTCTACTGAAAAAAAAATTATCTTTATTGTTGAAAGTATTACAGATGTCCCCCCCTTTTCCCCACTGACCCCTCCCCCCCGACTCCACACCCCCCATAGGACAGAATCCTACTTAAATTTTTTATTTTTTACTACTTATTTTGTAACTAGAAGCCCAGTGCACGACATTTGTACACGGTGTGTGTGTGTGTGTGTGTGTGTGTGTGTGTGTGTGTATGTGAGAGAGTTCCTCAGCCCGGCCTGCGCCCTCTCGCTGCAGACATCCTGAGAGGATGTCTCGGCGGACATCCTGAGGGGTTTTTAGCACTGCTGCAGAGGTGGGAGAGGCTCCTGCCACTGTCGCTTCACTTGCCAGCCGTGAGCCTGGCTTCTGGCTGAGTGGTGCTTCCCCTGTGGGAGTGCACCGACCATCAGGGGGGGCAGCTCCTGCGTTAAGCGCCTGCTCCCTGGTGTGCGTCACAGCGACTGGTTATTCCACCAGTCAGTTGATTTGCATATTAGGGTTTTATTATATAGGATAGCTTCTCGAATGCAATCTCAGGTGAATAACTGGTCTCTACTCTAACTTGTGATATAATTTCCTATCAACACACTGATGTCATAATGGCCTCCAGATTGAATCCAAATTCCCTAAATTCATTATGAAGCTTTCAGAACACACATACTCACTTCAGGAAAATGCAGACTCCAGCTCCACAGTGAAGTGCATGAAAAATGCAAGCTCCAACCTCTTCCCCATTTACCGTTTCTTGGCAGCAAATGTTCTGAGAACACAGTATGGTCCCACAGAAAAGACAAAGGACAGGGTTCTTTTTCTCATCATCTGCAGACCGTGGGCACCTCAAAAGGGAAGAAAACATTCAGTATGGCAGAAGAACAAAAAAAAGCATGATATATCTAGTTAGCATGAAACATGTTCCCATCACTGGCTGCTTTGCAGCAAAGATAGCTCTTAAAAGACAAGGGAACATTTAATTGCATGATTCCTCTTTAATATTTTCCCCTAAGAAGACTTAACAACAAAAATCTTCTGATTAATCCATAGTAAGAAAATTTATTATTAAATATAGTATCCTGATAATTCTTATAAAGCTTGACAATTAAATATGCTTTGAGATTGAGATTTATTATAGAGTCCAGTCTTCATCTGACATGGCCAATTTATAGTCAACTGCTTCCTCTTGATTCATGTTTAGTCAAGCTTGTGTCCTATGTTGGAGGAATATGACAATATTTTTAAATCATAATTTGCAGTAAGGGTTCAAACACATTTCTCCCCATTTCTTTGAGGTATTAAGATCTTTAGGATTGAAATGAGAGACTGCAGTCTTTGAGTTGATGGCCCCTTCCACCTGGAAACACAGAAAGTCTTAGGAATAAAATAGTGGCCCTGATCGGTTTGGCTCAGTGGACAGAGTGTCGGCCTGCAGACTGAAGGGTTCCAGGTTCGATTCCGGTCAAGGGCATGTACCTTGGTTGGGAGCACATCCCCAGTAGGGGGTGTGCAGGAGGCAGCTGATTGATGTTTCTCTCTCATCGATGTTTCTGACTCTCTATCCCTCTCCCTTCCTCTCTGTAAAAAAAATCAATAAAATATATATTTTTTAAAAAGTGATAGAGTTGACTTACTTGAACCTAATAGTACTTTGAGATCCGATCATTTTATATAGTGGCATGGTACAGCCTTGCTATAATGCCCTCAAAGGGAGCATCACTTTTTGAATTAAAGTGATAATGGTTTTCTTTTAAAAAGGAATTTCCCATGCTCCTATCTCTGCTGTATACTGAACATAATAGAAACATCAAAAATTCCTTAATTTGGGCAGTAAAAAGTAAATGAAACCACAGTAGAGACCCAGCAAGGCTCTATTGTCTAATAGGAGCAAAGGGACTCTGCGCATAGGTCTTCCATTCCTGTCTCCTGTAGATGACAGAGCTGTTTCCACTTCCAGGGGGTTGCTCCAGAATGTAATCATAGCCCTTTTTTGATAAAGCCAACATCTTCTTTCACTTTTAGCACAGGATGGCTGATTCTGAGTCACCAGCTATTTTATAGAGAAAAATAGCTAAAGTATAATAACTGAGCGGCCACATTACACTGAAGCTGGTTCAGTCTTAATGTAAACTAGTGGTGACAATAAAACTGGAAGAAATCATAAGATTTATTTTCATTTTTACTTGAAACCGGTAAGTAGGAATATCATCCAGGAGGACCTTCATTGTGATTAATGACTAACACTCTTTTCAGATCCTCCTAAGAGCCAACAGCATGATAGATACCTTTTAGTGCCTGGGAGAAAATACCTATTCACTGGGCTTTGGGATAGCAATCCAGCCCTAAGATTATGAAAGTCAATGAACTTAAACTGGATGTAATCTTTGAAATCATCTAACTAATTTTTTGAGGGCTGAGAGATAAAGTGAATCAACCACTTCTTTAGTTGGCTGACCTTAATCTTCATGAGACAAGCATCAAGGAGCCAACACCAACAGCAATTCTATCTGGGAGCAGAGCCTGGACTATAAACTGCCTGAGCCCTGGCTGGGCCCTTTAAACCTCCTGGCGTCATGGCTCAAAGCATTCCTTAGTCATTTTTGTAGGGCAGATTCTTAAAGTGGGCCAAAGAAAGGCTCTTTAAGCTCTCAAAATGTTCCTAAACAGCAATCCCTTACTTTGTTCCTTCAAATGACAGCAAGTTATTTAACACATGATTAAGGACTACTAATCGTCACCTTGTACAGTAACTGGTATCCTTAAAACAAAATTAGAGTTAGTCGTGTTTAGTGGGAGTTGTAATTAATTTAAATTTACTAAGAAGTTTGGTTGCAGGACAATGCTTGGTAACATTACAAAACTCCTAAAGGAATTTTGGAATTCGGCAATTTGGGGAAAAGGTGCTTTCTTACTAGTATATCATTCACAAAGTGTTGAATGGGCTTTGACATTCAGGCTGCCGAGATTTTTGCCTTTTAATTACAAGTCACTGTTAGTTTCATGTCATCATTATCAATCTGGTTTGCTATAGGTGGTAGTGTGATGCCAATTGAATGCCAAGGATACATAACTGCATCAACAGGAATTTTGGCTTATTATTTTCAAGACATGATGTGCTGTGATTAAAATATGAAATATTCACATACCAATGGCTAAAGCAGATATGAATATAATTTCTCCACTCAGTGACACTGGTGGTGTACTACTACTTATGAATTTATGCTATTCAAGTAGTTTACATCAGATTATGGCAAGGTAAGTGTAAAACAAAAATTACTGTTAACTTTAGAGGATGTTATTTTATCATAGAGAATCATGTGTTTAAGCTCATATTGTTCTCTTACAAAAGTAACTAACACGTAATTCACCCATGGTATTAGTAATGAGTAGAATATAATTTGTTTATTCTGCTTCTCACCAGTCCTAATCATACAGTGCTTTTTAAAATTTTATTTTAAAGTGATAAGTGAAAAGGAAGATAAAGAAAAATTTTGAGAAACACTGCTTTGAGTAGTGTTTAATCTGACTGAGTTAGAGGGGCTTGGTACCAAAACAGGCTAAGGGGGTATATTCCCTCTTTCCCTTATCCAGGCTTGAACTTGAGTTACAATGCTATTATTTGTTTTACTGTTATAATGGGATTCTATAAAGATTTTGTTTGGGGGAGAAAAGGGTTCTTCAGTGTTTTTTTCAGTGAATCAATGTGGTCACCACACTGTAATGCATGTAAAACTGTTTAAAGATAGATGAATAAACAATGATTCTTACAATGGGGGAGGGGGGATGGAGGGAGAGCAGGAAAGAGGGAGAGAGAGAGAGAGAGAGAGAGAGAGAGAGAGAGAGAGAGAGAGAGAGAGAGAGAGAGAGAGAGAGAGAGAGAGAGTTCTTGTAGCTTTAAAAAAAATTGAGGAGGGATGTCATAGCAGATGGGGGAATAGGGCGCTCCAGGTATCAGTTATTGATCTGGCAAGAATTGACTGAAGCAACTACTCCGGAACTCTGGAGTGTAGATGGACACTCGCAGCGTCCAGAGGAGTACTTGACAAAGAAAGAGACTAGCAAATTTCAGCAAATCGCAGCGTTCTGTGTCGTGACCAGCACCCCCAGGCCTGTAGCAGGTAGCTGTGGGGGTGGCTGCCCGCAATCCTGGTGGGGCTACTGGATGGGCAATAGGAAACTAATCCTCAAAAATCAGGGTCGTATGTTCTGCACGGCAATTCATTGCCGGGCTGGACACAAATTGATCGTTGTTTCAACCACCATAGGCTGAAGTAACTTCTTTGGCAATGATGGTGAAGGGAATTAGACAGAATATTCTTTTTTTCTTCTTCTTTTTTCTGTCCTTATTGGATACAGGAATTTAAGGAAATCTTTGTCAATTCACTGGCTTACCATAGAAATAATGATACAAAGCCTTCAGTAAACACACAACAAGGAATAAAGTCTTTGCAAATAGTGTAGAAAAGTCACTACTAGTGACAATGGCAGCCTTTATCAAGTGACAAGGGCAATTCCTGGGGCAGTGGGGTGGGGCAGATTATCTGATTTCCAGAATTACTAGATCATAATATTCAAAATGTCCACTTTTCAACAAAAGTTACAAAGCTTAGAAAGAAACAAAAATCGATGGCCCATTCACAGGAAAAAAAGAAACTGATAGAAATCATTCCTGAGGAAGCCCAGACATGAGGCTTAAAAAACAAAGACTTTAAATTAGCTCTCTTAAATGCGTTAAAAGAGCTGAAGAAAACCAATGACAAAGAACTAAAGGAAATTAGGAAAATATATGAAAAAGTAGAAAATATTAGTAAAAAGAAATTATCAAAAGGTATGTGCCCCTGTCTGGAATCAAACCCAGGACCCTTCAGCCCGCAGGCTGGCACTATCCACTGAGCCAAACCGGCTAGGGCAGAATCAGTAAGTTTTAAGGCAGGGCAATTGAAATTACTGAGACAGAGGAGCAGAAAGAAATAAAAATTAAAGAAGTGAAGAAAAAAAAGGAACAGAGCCCTAAGGGATTTATGAGACACCATCAATCATGCCTACATACATACACATTACGGGAGTCCTAGAGACACACACACACACAATATTAAAACTAAGCTGATATCAATTCAAACTAAATTTAGGACATTAATTGTAATCCCTATGAACACCCAGCAAAGTTGCAGGGTGTAAGATCAACACATAATAATTAGTTGTGTTTTAATATACCAGCAATGAACAATACAAACAGGAAATTAAGAAAACAATTTCATTTATAATAACATCCAAAAGAATAAAATACCTAGAAATAAATTTAACCAAAAAGGGAAAGACTTCACAGTGAAAGCTACAAACATAGCAAAAAGAAATTAAAGGAGACCTAAATACAGGAAGGCATCCATGTTTATGATATGGAGACTACAGAAATGGAAAAGCCAACCTTCAAGTTCATGTGTTACTGCAAGGGATCCCAAATAATTAAAATGAAAAGGAAAAAGCTGGAAGGCTCAAATATTACAATTTCAAAACTTACTACAAAGCTACAGTAATTAAAATGTATGGTACTAGCATAAGAATAAGACATACAGACCACTGGAACAGAACTGAGAGTTCAGAAATAAACCCAAACATTTATGATCAATTGATTTTCAATGTGGCTGCCAAAACTATTCAATGGTGAAAAATAGTATCTTGAAAAACAGTGGTGGTGCCAACTGGACCCAGTTGAAAAGAAGAATGAAGCCCTAACCAGTCTGGCTCAGTGGATAGAACGTCGGCCTGTGGACTGAAGGGTCCCGGGTTCAATTCCAGTCAAGGGCACATGCCCAGGTTGTGGGCTTGATCCCCAGTGGGGGATGTGCAGGAGGCAGCCCATCAATGATTCTCTCATCACTGATGTTTTTCTCTCTCTCTCTCCCTCTCCCTTACCCTCTGAAATAAATAAAAATATATATAAAAAAGAAAGAAAAGAATGAAGTTGGACCTCCTACCTTATTTCAAAAATTAACTCAAAATGGATACACATCCTACCCTAGCTGGGTTTCTCAGTGGTTAGAACACCAGCCTGCAGTGCAAAGGGTCTCGGGTTTGATTCACAGTCGACGGCACAATACCTTGGCTGTAGGTTCCCCAGCCCTGGTGGGGGTGCAAGCAGGAGGCAACCAATCGATGCATCTCTCTCACATCGATGTCTCTCCCCCCCGCCCTCTAAAAATCAATGGAAAAATACCCTTGGATGAGGATTAAAAAAAACAAACAAAACCCCCCCTAAATCTAAGCGCTAAAATGATAAACCTATTAGAAAAAAACAGGAATAAATCTTTATGACCTCAGATTTGGCAATGGATTCTTTAGCACTGACATGAAAAGCCCAAGCAAAAAAGGAAAAAACAGAGAGAAAATGGACTTTTATGAATCAAAGGACATTATGAAAACACAACCTATAGAATGGGATAAGTTACTTGCAAATTAAGAATATGATTAGTGTTTAATGTCCAGAATATATAAAGAACTGTTAACAACTCAACAATAAAACAGTCTGATTATAAAATTGGGAAAGGACTTAAACATATACAAATGTCCAAGAGGCACATGAAAAGATGTCTGACATCACTGTCATTAAGGAAATGTATATCAAACCACAATGAGCTACTATTTTACAACCACTAGAATGGCTTTAATTTAACAAAACAGAAAGTAGTGTTGGCGAGGATATGGAGAAATAGGAGCCATCGTATATTGCTAGTGGGAATGTAAAATGATACAGTGGAAAACAGTTTAGTGGTTCCTCAAAAAGTTAAACATAGAATTGTCATAATAACCCAGCAATTCCACACCTAAGTAAAATTACTGGAGGAAAATTAAAATACATGTACACACAGAAACTTGTAAATGAATGTTAGTAGTATAATTCATAGTAATCAAAAAGGGGACACGATTTTAAATGCCCATTAGTGGATGAACAGATAAAAAAATTTGAAATATACAATGAAATATTATTTCTCTAAAAAACAAAAAGTACTGATACATGCTACAACTTGGATGAAACTTGAATACACTATGCTAAGTGAGAGAGGTAAGATACAAAAGGTCATACAGAGTATGATTCCTTTTATATAATACTAGAGGCCTGGTGCACAAAATTTGTGCACTGCATGGTGGGGGAGGGGGTGTCCCTCAGCCCAGCCTACACCCTCTCCAATCTTGGACCCCTCAAGGGATATCTGACTGCCCTCCCCTGTGGGATCAGGCCTAAACGGGCAGTCGGACATCCCTCTCACAATCTAGGACTGCTGGCTCCCAACTGCTCGCTTGCCTGCCTGCCAGCCTGATTGCCTCCTAACCACTCCCCTGGCTGATTGATTGACACCTAACTGCCCTCCCCTGCCGGCCCGGTCTCCCCATCTGACCTCCACTGCCGGCCCAGTCGCCCCCAACTGCCCTCCCCTGCTGTCCTGAACGCCCAAAACTGACCTCCCCTGCAGGCCATCTTGTGGTGGCCATCTCTGACCACATGGGGTGGCCAGCTTGTGTGTTGGAGTGATGGTCAATTTGCATACTGGTCATGACTAATTAGCATATCTGGTTGTGAGTGTGAGGGCTTCGTGGCCAATTTGCACATTACCCTTTTATTAGTCATGACTCATTAGCATATCCAGTCATGACTGTGAGGGCTTCATGACCAATTTGCATATTACCCTTTTATTAGTATTATTAGTATAGACTAGAGGCCCAGTGCACAAAATTTGTGGACAGGTAGGGTCCTTAGTGGCTGCTAGCTGCAGGCCAGGGCCTCCCTTCATTCCGTGCTGCCCTCTGGTGGTCAGCGCACATCATTGCAAGCAATTGAACTCCCGAGGGGACACTTTGCATATTAGGCTTTTATATATATTGACTAGAGGCCCAGTGCATGAAATTCATGCACTGGTAGGATCCCTAGTGGCTGCAGGCTGAGGCCTCTCTCCCTGCCCCCGGACCTCCTTCCCTTCCCCTGGCCACCTGCCAGCCCCAGGACCTACCTCCCTTCCCCCAGCTGGCCTGTGAGGGGACAATTTGCATACTACATTTTTATTATATAGGATATCCAGAATAGGCAAATCCACAGAGATAGAAAGCAGATTATTGATTACCAGGGGATTAGAGAAGAGGGGGATGGGGAGTAATTATTTAGTGGATACAAGGTGTTTCTCTGGGGTGATGAGAAAGCTTTGAAACTAGAGAGGTGGTGGTTACACAATATTGTAAATATACTAAATGACACAGAATTATACACTTTATCACGATTAATTGCATGTTATGTGGTTTTCACTTAGAGGAACCAGTTAGTGACCCTGAAACGGCAGGAAACAAGAGCATCCCCAAGAAAAGAGAAAATTTTCTTCAAAGGAGGAGCCACTCAGCAGTGGACCTGAAGAAGTGGCTGGTAGCAAGACTAGCAACTCCATGAAAAAGAAAAAGCACCAATAGCTATGCCAGGAAGATTAGAATAGATAGTACCCTGGTGGGTTATAATCACCCACAGTGCCCCATCCCGATCTCCCAATAAAAACAAATTCCTAAGAGTTGAAAAAAAAAAGTTTGCTAGTGGTGGTGTATATATCAACTGCAAGCTTAAACAAATTTTAATTATGTATTTCTCTCTCTCTCTCTCTCTCTCTCTTTTTTATTGATTTCAGAGAGCAAGGTAGAGGGAGAGAGAGATAGAAACATCAATGATAAGAGAGAATCACTGATTGGCTGCTTTCTGTACACTGTGCCCCCCCCCCCCCCCCCAATGGAGACCGAGCCTGCAACTCGGGTATGTGCCCTTGACCAGAATTCCAGAATTGAACCTGGGACCCTTTAGTCTGCAGGCCAAAACTCTATCCACTGAGCCAAACTGGCTAGAGAAAAATATATATTTCTTCTTACCTGAAATGAGAAGCTTGATTTAGAAGGCAGCTATAATCATCAGGAAGCTCTATCAAACTATTTCTTTTTCTAGGGTACCTAAAAATACAATTTAAAAGGCAATTTTATTAGGAAATAAGCCCAGATCAAAAATTGAGCAATAAAAAAGAAAGTCTTAAAAACAACAAAAGGACCCATACTTGCAATCCACAGTTAATAGATTCCCACTGCTACTAGATTAAAGGCAAATTTCTCAGCCTAGAATTCCAAATCCTTCATCAGCTAGCTTCCTTTCCAAACTCAACCTCCTAAGACTAAATTGTTTCAGCTAGATTTCTATACTATCTAGGATGGAAACATAAAACAGTGGTTAAGAACACAACCTTTGAAATCAGACAAACCTGGTTACAAATCCTAAATTCTCTGACACCTGACAAGTCACTGAACATAAGCTTGTATTTCCTGGTCTGAAACTGATGATGAATATATTATATTTTCTTAATCAAAGGCACACCATTGATTTAATAACACTTTTTTTTTTTGGGGGGGGGGGAACCATAAAAGATTCATGTTGATTTAAGAAATGTTATACGGAGATCAAGAAACATCATGGAGCTGTTGAGGGCTCAATAAGACATTGAAATGAAATATAATATACTTAGTACTTGATGCATGTTTGTAAAAGTTATTATACATTATCACCATACTAGATACAACAAAAGCCTTGCTTGCTGCCTTGGGGAAGGTCATCTGAATAACATGGAATTCTCCTCTCAAACTTCAAGCAATCTAAATTCTCTAATTCCTTCTATGTTCAGCTAAAAATTATTTCCTCTAAGACTAAACTTGTGTCATTAAGAATCTTTTACTCTTTAAATTTCTATAGCATTAACAGTATATTCCATATACAGGAGTGGGCAAAAGTAGGTTAAATTACCAGCCATCATTACATAAAAAACAAATCATAAGTAAGGATACAATATAATAATAAGACAAAAAATATAAATAAATAATACAATAATCTATCCTATCTAATAAAGAGGGAATATGCTAATTGACCCTTACATTGTCACAAAGATGGCGGAACCCACAGCCAATAAGGAAGGAATATGCTAATTTACTGCCTCGCCCTCAAATATGGTGGCGCCCACAGCAAATAAGGAAGGAATATGCTAATTGACTGCCCGCCCTCAAAGATGGCGGCGCCCACAGCCACAAGATGGCGGTGCCCAGTTCCCTCAGCCCCACCAGGGTGGCAGGTGCGTGGCAAGGATGGGCCCACTCCAGGCGGGTCTGGCCTCTCTGCACGCCTGCCTCTGGAGTTCTCCCAGTCTTCTCAGCCCCCCAGCCACCCAGGGCTGGCCCAAGGCACAGGCAAGCCTCAGGTGGCGGCTGTCCAGGGCCACCCGAGGCTCAGGTAACCAGGGCCGGCTGAGGCTTGTGCTGCCGGCAGTGGGAGCAGCAGAGGTGTGATGGGGTGTCACCTTCTCCTGATAGTTGGGTTGCCTCCCGCCCCTGAGAGCTCCTGGACTGTGAGAGGGGGCAGGCCAGGCTGAGAGACACCCCCTCAGTGCATGAATTTTCATGCACTGAGCCTCTAGTCCTATATAAGAAAAGGGTAATATGCAAACTGACCCTAACAGCAGAAAGACTGGGAATGACTGGTCACTATGACAGACACTGACCACCAGGGGGCAGATGCTCAATGCAGGAGCTGTCCCCTGGTGGTCAGTGTGCTCCCACATGGGGGAGCTCTGCTCAGCCACAAGCCAGGCTGATGGCTGCCAGCACAGTGGTGGTGGTGGGAGCCTCTCCCGCCTTCTCAGCAGCGCTAAGGATGTCCAACTGCAGCTTATGCCTGCTCCCCGCTGGCAAGTGGACATCCCCCGAGGGCTGCCAGAGGGATGTCTGACTGCCAGCTTGGGCCTGATCTCCCAGGGAGCGGGTCTAAGCCAGCAGGTGGACATCCTCCGAGGGGTCCCAGACTGCAAGAGGGCACAGGCCAAGCTGAGGAACACCCCCTCCCCGAGTGCACAAATTTTTGTGCACCAGGCCTCTAGTAATATAAATAAAAGCGTAATATGCTAATTAGACTGGACGTCCTTCCGGATGACCTTCCAGATGAAGCTGGGGCTGCGAGGGCTGAGGTGGCCACCGTGGCGGGTGGGGGCTGAGGCACCTGCCGCCGCGGCGGGAGCCAAGCCCCTTGCATGTATTTCATGCACTGGGCCTCTAGTTTATAATAATAAAAGTATAATATGCTAATTAGACTGGACGACCTTCTGGACGAAGCCGGGGCTGTGAGGGAAGCCTGAGTCCCGAGTGCCTGCTGGCGGCCGGAGGGAAGCCCGGATCCCGGGTGCCAGAGGGAAGCAGGTACCAGCAGCTGGGGAAGGAAGGCCCACTATTGCACAAATTTCGTGCACTGGGCCTCTAGTTAATAAACAATAATACAAGAATAAACTGTGTTTTATGTACTCACAACTATAAACATACTTTTGCCCACCCCTGTATTATATGTGTGTGTGTGTGTATGTATGTATATATATATATGTATATATATATATATATATATTTTTTTTAAATATATTTTATTGATTTTTTACAGAGAGGAAGGGCGAGGGAGAGTTAGAAACATTGATGACAGAGAAACATCCATCAGCCGCCTCCTGCACACCCCCTACTGGGGATGTGCCCACAGCCAAGGTACATGCCCTTGACCGGAATCAAACCTGGGACCGTTCAGTCCGCAGGCCGATGCTCCATCCACTAAGCCAAACAAGCTAGGGCCCCTGTATTATATTTTATCCTACTTATGTCTTGAATTTATGTATATAATTCGATTATAAACTACACATTACAAAGCTCTATGTGTTATGTCTTTTAACTCTCCCAGAGTATTTAGTATCATGCTGGGGAAGTAGCAGATGTCTAAAAGGTACACAATGAATTAGAACAAAGGAAAAATGGTATGAGATTAACTAGTCCTAAAATATGTATGTACTCATCTTCTAAACTTTTTTCTACTTTAAGATCTTTCTTTTCTTTTTTTTTGTAGCTTCTTGACCCCTTCTGCCATTCATAGGGCCCGTCTGTCCCCCCCCCTTTTTTTTTTTAGTTTTATTGCTTAAAGTATTACAAAGGGTATTACATACGTCTCCTTTTTTCCCCCACCCTTGACAATCCGATCTTTCTTTTCTTGGTGATGCGAATACTACTGCATCTGAGCACAGGAGCTGGATCTGTAATCTCTAAATCACTAAAGCTGGGTTAAAACAGGTTAAATTACCAGCCATCATACATAAAAAACAAATGGATAGCATGTGCACATTTACAAGGAAGGTGAAAGAGTTCAAAGGGTGAGAAAAGATGTAAAAAGAAAGTGGCAAATGTACATTGTCTCACAGTGTTTGCTTTAGTCATAGAAAAATGGTACTGGTGTTATATTTAAGGCTGAGCAGGTGGGTTTCAACTCCTCTGCTTGCTTATTGATGCAATTCAATTTAAATAAAAATCAGACACTGTACATAATATAAGCCAGGCCCTGGAGGGGATACACAGAAGATAAGCGTGCAGTTTTGGCCCTTGTTTACTGCTAGTGATGTAGTGTACTGGCACGTACACATGCACACACATGCCAACACACATTAGACGATATATTAGGATAGGCTTTTTGGAGGAGGGGATATTTGAATTAGTCCTTGAGGAAGAAGTGAATTTTGATGGAATCATAACTTGAGGAAGAGAGGAGGGCTAAAGAAGTTTTATTGGGCTGAAGCACTGTCCAGTTCTCCATCAGGAAGAACACTGGTGTTGAGACTATAACTCCACATCTTCCAGTACTTTGACAAAACCTCAGATGCATGGCCAGAAGGACCCATACTTGCAATCCATAACAGAAGGCCACACATCTGAGATTTCATATTGTTGGAATCAGCTTTCTATAAGTTTGGTGTGGCTGAACCAAGAAAGAAGGCATATGCAGATTTCCATAGATGCCATGAAATATTTTGAGGAGATGAGGAAGGCTGGTATCTTTCAGAGTACAAAGTGATGATCTTGGAATGTAAAAAACTTCTTTGGGTTGAATTCCATGGAAGTTTGTCACTGATCTGTGTCCCTGAACTACGAAACATGAATATCTGAGCTAAGGAATAATTTCTCTTGATAATTAAACAATTAAGAAATACTAAAAAAGAAAAGTTTTGTTGGGTAATCTAAAACCATATAGGTAGGAAGGGAAAAGAGAGGAAACAGTTCTATTTATATCTTTATATATTGCTGTATTCTCAAAGGAAAAAAAGTAATTTATAGGAATACTGTCACAACCATCTGATGGCTCCAAGATGCCATTCCCTTCCTTTGCCTTTTTTTTGTTGTTAATCCTCACCGAGGATATTTTTCCATTGATTTTTTTGAGAGAGGGGAAGGGAAGGCGGGGGCGGGTGGGGGATGTTCAGGCAGACATTCACACAAATGAGAGAGACACATTGATTGGTTGCCTCCCACACGTGCTCGACCTGGCGGTAATCGAACCTGTAACCCAGGTATGTGCCCTTGACTCGGAATCAAACCCAAGACCCTTTGATGTGCAGGCAGATGCGATACTCTATCAACTGAGCAACACCAGCCAGGGCACCTCTGCCTTTTAATGGACTTGCACTAACTTAAGGAAGAGGAGCTGGTGGGCATCAAACTATTTGGGAAAATGACAGTCAGTCCAAGTGAAAAACAAATGTAGGAATAATCTGACTTCTGGCAAAGACCTAAAAGAAATGTAGGAAACCAGGTACTTAGTGAGAATGAAGACAGACTAGAAAGCTCAACAAATCAACTACTTTTGGAAACATAACTTGTAGATGGGGAAAAAAGGACTAAAAAACAAAACCAACCTGACTATGGTGCTTTTTTGCTTCAAGCAGTTCAGTAAGGCAGGATCTGCACACCACCTATATGAGGAGCAAAAAGAAAAAGCAAATAGGTCATCACAACTTTAGTACAATAGTCACCACTGAGTCATTCTTTCCAAATCTTTCTGTTCCTTCTTTCCAAATTCCTTCTTTTAGACTTTTTACTTTATATCTTGTCCCCTCTCTCCCCTACTTTTTCTATATCTCCGTATTTATTGTTCCCCTCTTTTTATTAATTTCTTTTTTAAAGGGTTTATCAATCAAGGTCCTACTAGGAAAACAAAAACCATTCTGAGTACTTTAGCAAGAGGGACTTTAATCCCAGGAATTGGTAATAAAAGATAATAGAAAGGCTGAAGAGCCAACCAGGAGACAAAACAAAAAACAAAAAAACAAGGCAACCCAAAGATTAGCCAATAACAGGAAGCTCCCACCCCTCCTAGGCTGGAAGAATAAAAGAAAATAATGTATTACTGAAGCCCCGGGGCTAGGGTCACCAGTGGATTCTGGAACCACAGCAGCCTTGTCTGGTGGGAACTGGAGCAAGAGAAGAGCTACAGCCACTGCCAGAGATGCCCCCCCAGGCAGAGAGAGGCAGTCTAAGGACTCAGGCTTCTCTCATACTCCTGGCTTCTAATATCTTCCCAGTGTCTCCCACTGGCTAAACACAGGCAGAAGCCAATTGACAAGGAAGGGAGACTGGAAAAACCTGCAGGGGTCAGTCTCCTGCACGATAGAGCATAGGATGAGAAAGGGCTTTGAGGCAAGCAGGGTCAGGAATGGTACAAAGGGCAGGACTTTTTGTTCCAAAGTTTAAGTTTTTATCATTTGACTACCCTAGAATTAGCAAATTCAAAATGTATTAATTCCAAGAATATAAAAGTAAAATTAGTATAACCTACTGTGATTATTATAATCAACACAAAGGATGATACTGATTTTTTTTTACCCATTTTGATTCATTTTTAACACACTGAATACCTCGTGAAAAATGAGTAAACACAGAAAAGAACCTAACAAGAGATGAAAGCACAGAAAAAGATGACAAAAGACAGGCAGACATTCACACAAATCCTGACAGGGACATGGAAGGTCAAAAAACATTGATTAAAGAAAAAGGCAGACAGTTAAAGGTAATCATTAATCATTACCTTTAACTCAACCCGTGGTTCGCGAACAATGAATATACATCCTGCATATCAGATATTTACAATACGATTCATAACAGTAGCAAAATTACAGTTATGAAGTAGCAACGAAAATAATTTTATGGTTGGGGGTCACCACAACATGAGGAACTGTATTAAAGGGTTGTGGCATAAGGAAGGTTGAGAATCACTGTAAGGAAGTCATGGAGGTAAGAGTAACACAGTGGAAAATGACTGAAAATGGTGGCAGCAAAGACAAAAGTAAGGAGATTGCAGTTTAGGAGGGTAAAGAGTGATCAGGAAGACCAATAAGTAATGGGGTAGAAAAAAGCTTTTCTGAAAGCAAGACATACTTCTCCCAGGGAAATGTAACTGATACATTTTTTATCTACCAACTGTTTTGGATATAGCCCCCAAATGGGGTTCTTTTGATACTTAATTGTGACTTAATGGCTACTGGCAGCATGGTTTTTACTAACAGTCCTTCCCCCCGCCGCCCCAGTTTAAAACTGCGATGATGAGACAGTAGCTCTGGAGAAAATAAGTACAGTGAATGGTACTTGGTGGAACAAGTAGAAATTCCAGCTGCCCATGGCTCTTAGTCTTACCCCAATTCCTGTAGTGGGTAAATTAGGAATCACCTATATTTTTGCCATCTTCAATCAATGCTAATCAATTTAAAAGCTAGCAAGTAATTTTATCTTTCCTAAACTGTATCATAACTCAACAATGATATTTTGTCCCCATAGTACCTCTGGAGGAAGGGTTTTACAGTATGCCAATATTCCTGGAAAAGTAGGAACAAATTTGTGGGTAAAGATAGATAGGTACAGAGTGCACTGTACTCTCCTTCTGTAGAATCTGCAAGAGAATAAAAACACATTTAATAAGCACATTATTCTTTCCAGGTCAACCTGTTAATAGAGGTTTTTCATTGTTTATGTTCATTTCTATACGCTCTCTATACAGAGTGTATTTTGTACTCTATAAAACTCCATAAAAGCGATCCTTTTAAAACACAAATCTGATGAAGTCATTCTCCTGATCAGATGTCTTTAATGTTAAACCACCACATGATATGAAATACAAAGTCCTTATTGTGGCATACAGACCCTACATGACCTGCCCCTGGATGCCTCTTAGACCTCATCTCTATCACCCTCCCCTTGCTCATTATGCTTCAGCCACACTCTTCTTTTCATTATTCTTTGACTGTCAAGAAAAGCATTTGCATTTATTACTCCTTCTGCTTAGGAAAACTCTTTCTTCAACTCTCTGTCAGTTCAACCCTGCTCTGTTTTTTCAATGTCTCTTTGCTCAATGTCTCCTCACAGAAAACCCTCCCATTATTATTTTCCTTTGCAGTACTTATCACCATTTGACAAGTTTATCTGTCTATTTATATTTGGTCTCCCCCCAATAAAAGAAAGAACTTTACCATATTACAACACTGACTAGACTAGATAAATTAATACATGATTTTTTAAAACTGCAAACAACAGATCTATAATGGTAAGTACTTGAAAAGTAGCAACCTATTTTACATAGAATCAGGACAAACCTAGATTCAATAAGTCCTACTAAACTGAGTTCAAAACAAAGAAACTGATAGCCAGTAAAGTGGACCTGGTCAGTTTAATCTCAAAGGATAAAAGGAAGAATCTACAAGCAATTTTGGTGACTCTACCAAAATCATACAAGTGCTCTGATTTTTACCTATACAAAGCCACACGGAAGCCTTCCTGACTTTGATCTAGATTTAAGGCAAGTTAAGAAGAAAATGCCTCTGTTAAATATACATGGCCTTAGTTTAATACTGGAGACCTTTCCAGGAGCATTTTAATTCTTTTATAAAATAGACATGTTCAAAATTTAAACAACTGAGTGTACAGTAAAGTTTTCCTCCTACCTAGCCAAACATTTCTCTTCCCTAAGAGCAACCAATTTTCCAATTTCTTATATATCCCATCCTATCAGTTATATTCTGCATGCAGGCATTTTATAAACTCAAGCACATTAACTATACATAGAAAGGACCCATGAGTAGATTTTGTAGATTGTGAGGCTAATCTGGTTTTCGGTCTGACCTTTAACCTAACACCAGGGCAGGGACACACATGTTCAGAGTGAAAACTGATGAGTGAGGTGGGGAATACTAGAATTAGGAAGTTTTTTTAATGCTCTCCCTTTGTATTCTTGAGGCTGAAGGTAAGAAAAAATAGCCTCTCATTTACTACTATGATTTCATTTTTCTACTTACTGGTAAACAGGTCTTCAGGTGGAGTTACTCCAAGTAAATAGTGGAAAAACAATGCAGCACAACGAAGGTAAGGCATGATGCCATTCTTCAGCGAGACCCACAAATACCAGCCAGGAATATCACAGGCAACGCAGCTAAGAGGCAATAATTTCAGAACAGAACAGAATACTGATGAGCTTAAAATTCTAGATTTTAAACAGACCCTCTTTCAAAAACATAGCTAAGCATTTAAATAATTTTTATCCATTTAATTTTTAAACATTTGAAACAAAGTATTTAACTAGCTATAGCTTCAGTCTATACATCTAATAATTTCCTAAAGAAAACCACAGGTGACGTCAGAGGAATGGTAGCGTAAGAGATCCCCTTTGGTTTCTTCCCTTGAAATGTCAACAACTTGAACAGCTATCTCAACAAATGATTCCATGCTCAATGCACAAATACACCGGAGAGATCCACAGGTGTGGATCATCTAAAGATGTGGACAAGTAGAGCAAAAGGGGAAGGCAAAAGGGAGAGGGGCTGAAACGAGCCAGGCATGCTCACAGCGGGGCTCTGTTGGAGAGGGGAGGAATCCAGTGGTGACTGACACTCCTTGCAGCCAGGAGGAGACTCAGTGGGCGGGAGTGAGCAATACAAGCTGCAGCTGAGCTGAGAGACCTAAGCAAAGACACATACAGCACATGGCAGTATGGCCACGATTATCAAGCGGTTGGCATTTCAGATGGAGAAACAAAGCCATGGAGTTTGGCCACCTTTCCTTAGTCTCCCCGAGCAGTGGTCGCCAACCTTTCGGACCTCACAGACCACCAGTGGTCCGCAGACCGCCAGTTGGCGACCGCTGTCCCATAGCATGCCTCCCTTTGCCCTTGGTATTTATTGGGTTGCATAGCACATTATCTGCAAGCCTGAGAACTAGCACTACAAAGTAATCCCATTATTTTCTGAGTGAAAGGTGCACTCAGTGACCGGTCCCGGGGAGGGGGAACAAGGGGAACCCTGTGGAGGCCCAATGCATTGCAGCTACACAGCAGCCAGAGACAGTGGTGGTGGGTTGACACTGTGGTTTCACAGAGCTAATAAAAAAAACTAGTGATTCAGCGCCACCAACTGGAAAAGAATAGAAAGACCTCTTTATATTAATCTTGAAGTGCCACTCACACATAAATGTCTAGACATTTGATGGGAAGGAACCCATCAAATACCATGAATAACCAAGGTAGTGAGGCAGATAGAAAATGAAAAATCTCCAGAAAACACACTTAAAGACACAGAAACCTGTGACATAAGTGACAGAAAATTCAAGATTGCAGTTCTGAAACTACTCAGTGAGATGTGAGAAAATACAGCAGACAATTTAGAAAACAACTTAATGAACAAAACCAGTACTTTACCAAAGAGGTTGAAACTTTAAAAAAGAACCAAACAGAAATACTGGAGATGAAGAATTATATAAAATAGATCAAGAATAAACTAGTGCCCTAGTTGTTTTGGCGCAGTGGATAGAGCGTCGGCCTGTGGACTGAAGGGTCCCAAGTTCAATTCCGGTCAAGGGCATGTGCCCGGGTTGTGGGCTTGATCCCCAGTGGGGAGTGTACTGGAGGCAGTCGATCAGTGATTCTCTCTCATCATTGCTGTTTCTATCTCTCTTTCTCTCCCTCTCCCTTCCTCTCTGAAATCAATAAAATATATGTTTTTTAAAAAAAGACTAAACTAGTGAGCACAGAAAATAGAGCAAACCAAACAGAGGAAAGAATCTGTGATACAGAAATCTAGAAATGACAGAAAGGAAGAGAGTGATGTGAGCATAAAGAAAAAGAAAAACAGACCTCTACAAGAACTATCTGACTCTATATATTTAAAAGCCTAAGCCAGGGCTGGGCAAACTTTTTGACTCGAGGGCCACAATGGGTTCTTAAACTGGACCGGAGAGCCGGAACAAAAGCATGGATGGAGTGTTTGTGTGAACTAATATAAATTCAAAGTAAACATCATTGCATAAAAGGGTACGGTCTTTTTTTTTTTTTAGTTTTATTCATTTCAAACGGGCCGGATCCAGCCCGCGGGCCGTAGTTTGCCCACAGCTGGCCTAAGCAACCGTTACAACCGAACAACCGGTTGACCAGTAGCTATGACACGCACTGACCACCAGGGGGCTGACACTAAACACAGGAGCTGCCCCCTGGTGGTCAGTACGCTCCCACAGCCAACCTCCGGTGGCCCCTCCCCCTCAGCCGGCCAACCTCCCATGGTCCCTTCCCCTGGCCGGCCAACCTCCCAAAGTCCCTACCCCCAGCCAGTCCCGCATAGGCCTTGATTGCCGGCCAGGCTGAGGAACCCCACCCGGGCATGAATTCGTGCACTGGGCCTCTAGTATAAGAATAATAGGCATACCAGAAAGAGAGGGAGAAAGGGAAGAGAGCCTATTCAAACAAATAGTTGACGAAAATTTATCAAACCTATGAAAAGAACTAGATCCTCACTTCCAAGCAGTAAACCAAATACCTAGTTACCTCAATTCAAAGAGGCCTTCTCCAAGTCACATTGTATTAAAACTTAAAAATTAATGACAAAGAAAGAATTTTCAAGGCAGTCAGGGAAAAGAAAGTAACCTATAAAGGAAAGCCCACTAGGTTATCATTGGACTCCTCAGCAAGCCAAAAAAAGAGTGGAACCAAATATTCAAACGACTGAGAGAAATAATATCCACCAATAATAATATATCCAGAAAACTTATCCTTTAAATATGAAGAAAAAATAAACACTTTTCCAGACATACAGAAGCTGAGGGAATTCATTGCCAAAAGACCTATATTGCAAGAAATACTCAAGGGAGGTTTTTCTACCTGAAACAAAGAACAAAAGGTCACAGTCCAGCTAGTGTGGCTCAGTAGTTGAGCAATGACCTATGAACCAGGAGGTCAAAGTTCAATTCCTGGTCAGGGCACATGTCCGAGTTGCAGGCTCAATCCCCAGAGGGGGGCATGCAGGAGGCAGCTGATCAATGATTCTCTCTCATCACTGTTGTTTCTATCCCTCTGTCCCTCTTCCTTCCTCTTGGAAATCAATAAAAAAATTTTTTTTAAAAAAAGAAGTATGTCTTCTTGATATAGTGTCCCCATTATCATTATAAAATGTTCAACTTTGTCTCGTTACCTTTATTATCTTGAAATCTATTTCATCAGATATAAATATGGCTAAACCTGCTTTTCTGTGTATGTTATTTGCTAAAGAATTATTTTCCACCTTTTCAATTTGAATCTAGATGCATCTTTTTAGCTTAGATGTGTCTCCTGAAGGCAGCATATGGTGGGTTTTGTTTGCAGATCCACTCTGCTACTCTGTGCCTCTTTTTTGGTAAATTCAGTCCATTTACATTTAGGGTAATTATTGATGTGTTACTGGTCCCCCAATGGGACTGGGAATTGAACTATGACCTCCTGGTTCATAGGTCAACACTTAACCACTGAGCCACCATGGCTGGGCAATAGTTTTTTTTTTTAATATTTATATGTATATTTTTATTTACTTTTTTTAATCTATTTTTTATTATTATTAAAAATTAAATCTTTATTGTTCAGATTATTACATTTGTTCCTCTCCCCCCCCATAACTCCCCTCCTCCCAGTTTCCACCCCACCCTCTGCCCTCACTCCCCACCCACTGTCCTCATCCATAGGTGCACAATTTTTGTCCAGTCTCTTCCCGTATCCCCCACACCCCTTTCCCCCACAAGAATAGTCAGTCCATTCCCTTTCTATGTCCCTGATTCTATTATAATCACCAGTTCCTTCTGTTCATCAGATTATTTATTCACTTGATTTTCAGATTCACTTGTTGATAGATGTGTATTTGTTATTCATAATTTGTATCTTTACCTTTTTCTTCTTCTTCCTCTTCTTAAAGGATACCTTTCAGCATTTCATATAATACTGGTTTGGTGGTGATGAACTCCTTTAGCTTTTTCTTATCTGTGAAGCTCTTTATCTGACCTTCAATTCTGAATGATAGCTTTGCTAGGTAAAGTAATCTTGGTTGTAGGTTCTTGCTATTCATCACTTTGAATATTTCTTGCCACCCCCTTCTGGCCTGCAAAGTTTCTGTTGAGAAATCAGCTGACAGTCGTATGGGTACTCCCTTGTAGGTAACTGAGTTTCTTTCTCTTGCTGCTTTTAAGATTCTCTCTTTGTCTTTTGCTCTTGGCATTTTAATTATGATGTGACTTGGTGTGGTCCTCTTTGGATTCCTTTTGTTTGGGGTTCTCTGCGCTTCCTGAAATTGTAAGTCTATTTCTTTCACCAGGTAGGGGAAGTTTTCTGTCATTATTTCTTCAAATAGGTTTTCAATATCTTGCTCTCTCTCTTCTTCTGGCACCCCTATAATTCGGATGTTGGTGCGCTTGAAGCTGTCCCAGAGGCTCCTTACACTATCTTCGTATTTTTGGATTCTTTTTTCATTTTGCTTTTCCGGTTGGGTGTTTTTTGCTTCGTCATATTTCAAATCTTTGACTTGATTCTTGCGATCCTCTCATCTGCTGTTGGGAGTCTGTATAATATTCTTTATTTCAGTCAGTGTATGCTTAATTTCTAGTTGGTCCTTTATCACAACATCGAGGGTCTCACTAGATTTCTTGAGGATCTCACTATATTTATCGGCAGTTTCTAGAAAATTCTTAAAAAAGCTTAAAAGTGTGGTTTTGAACTCTATATCCAGTAGTTTGCTTTCCTCCATTTATGTTATTTGTGTCCTGTTTCTTTGTCTCGGCATTTTTTATGCTTCGCTGTGTCAATAGAGTGGCTTTCTGTGCTAGGTGTCCTATAGGGCCCAGTGGTCCAGCCTCCCTAATTACCTGAGGTAGACACTCTTGGTGCCCCCCCTTGTGGGCTTTGTGCACAGTCTTGTTGTAGTTAAGCCTTGATTGTTGTAGGTAACACTGGGAGGATTTGACCTCCAGGCCAATTGGCTGTGAGAATCAGCTGTGTCTATGGTGGGAGAACTTCTGTGCTGAAGACACCCTTATGGCGCAAGACTTGCTCCAGTGGGGCTTTGGTGCTCACTGAGTCTGCCCCCTGAGTGTGTCCCTTATGGATCTGCAGAGTTATAATTGGATGGTCCCACTCTGACCACTGGGTACACTGGCTCTTGGATCTATGGAGATGCTAATCTAGCCTTTGCCTGAGGCTACCCTGCAGAAGCCAGCTGTAAAGCAATGCAAGTTGCCCTGGGGCCTTGGGCAGCTGCAGTTTGTTAAGTAATTTTCAGATTACAAAGGGCCGGGCCTTTCATATGCAAAAGCCTCTGGGCACAGCTTGGGCGGGGCAGAGCCCCAGGGGATCAACTGGGCCAGCGGAGCGAGCAGTATGGCTGCTCTCAGTCCTGTCCTCAGAGGCCCCGGCAATCGTTGTGTGTGCCTCTGAGAGAAAGCTGACCTCGAGTTTCGACCGATGCCAGACAGTCCAGTTTCCCCCGTATGAGTCTGGGTCCCCAGAGACTCGCCCGGAACTGGAGCTCAGAGCCTGAGACTTCCTCCCGATTGAAAAAGACAATCGTGACCTCAGCCACCAGCCCTCTCCGCATGCACTTCCGCACCTTTGTAGTTTACTTCCGCACTGCACCTCCTCTTAGTCTCGGTATGCTTTTCTCTTTCCTTCTAGTTGTAGAATTTCCACTCAGCCAGCCTTCCTGTGGCTCTGGATGATGTCCGGTCCGTCTTTTAGTTGTATTTTTGAAGGGGTTGTGCAAGGCAGCAATCTCCAGTGTTTACCTATGCCGCCATCTTGGTTTTTTTCCTGGGCAACAGTTCTTAATATGTATGCACCCAATGAGGGAGCACCAAAATATATAAAGCAACTACTCACAGAATTAAAGGGAGAAATAGACCAAAACACAAAGTTGGGGAACTTAATACTTCATTGACAGCTCTAGACAGATCACCCAAACAGAAAATGGACAAAGAAATGTCCTTAAATTAGATCAAATGGACATAATTGACATTTACATAGTCTTGCATCCAAGGACATATAATACATTCTTCTCTAGTGCACATGGAACATTCTCAAGGCTAGACCATATGCTGGGCCACAAAACTAGGCTCAGCAAATTCAAGATGATTGAAATTATACCAAGCATATTCTCAGACCACAATACTTTAAAATTAGAAATCAATTGCAAAAAGGAAGTAAAGAAGCCTGCAAATTTGTGGAGATTAAACAACATATTACTGAAAAATTGAGAGCCCAGAAATAAAACTGCAGGTATATGGGAAAATACTTTTTTTTTTTTTTTTTTAATCCTCACCTGAGGATTTTTTCCTTTGATTTTTAGAGAAAGTGGAAGGGAGAAAGAGAGACAGAGAGAAACACTGATGTCAGAGAGACACATCAATTGGTTGCCTCCGGCATGCCCTGGACCAGGGCCAGGAGCCTGCAACCGAGTACATGCCCTTGAATGAAATTGAACCGGGACCCTTTAGTCTGCAGGCCAACGCTCTATCCACTGACCCAAACCAGCTAGGGGATAGGCAAATACTTTTTAAGAAAGGAGCTAAAAACACACAACGGAGAAAAAAGCCTCTTCAATAAATGGTGCTGGGAGAATTGTAAAGCCACATGCAAAAAAATGAAACTAGATAACTATTTGTCCCCTTGTACAAAAATTAATTCAAAGTTAATTAATTATAAAGACCTAAATATAAGATCTGAAATATAAAGTGCATTGAAGAAAACATAGGTACGTACTAAACTTATTGACCTGGGTCACAGAGAACATTTTATGAATTTGACCCCAAAAGCAAGGGAAGTAAAGGCAAAAATAAATGAATGGGACTATATCAAACTAAAAAGCTTCTGCACAGCAAAAGAAATTGGCAACAAAACAAAAAGGCAACCAACTAAATGGGAGATGATATTTGCAAACAACAGTTCTGACAAGGGGTTAATAAAAACATATAAAAAACTCATACAACTCCACACTAAACAAAAAATTCAATTAAAAAATGAGCAGAGGACCTGAACAGATACCTCTCCCAAGAAGACTTATAACTGGCCATCAGATATATGAAAAGATGTTCAACTTCACTAGCTATTAGGGAAATGCAAATCAAAACTACAATGAGATACTACCTCACACCTGTTAGAATGGCCATTATCAATAAGACATGTAATAACAAGTGTTGGAGAGGTTGTGAGAAAAAGGAACCCCCATTCACTGCTGGTGGGAATGTAAACTAGTACTAGTACTATGGAAATCAGTATGGCAATTCCTTAAAAAATTAAAAATAGAGTTACCATATGACACAGCAATCCCTTTTCTTAGTATCTATCTAAAAAAAACTCAAAATAATTTATTTGCAAAGATTTATGCACCCCTATCTTCATTGCAGCATTATTCATGGTGGCCAAGAAATGGGGACAACCAAAGCACCCTTTTTTAGAGGATTGGATAAAGAAGATATGGTACATATATACTATGAAATGTTACTTAGCCATAGGAAAAGATGAAATACTACCATTTGTGACAACATGCATGGAACTTGGGAATATTATGCTAAGCGAAATAAGTCAATAGAAAAGACTAAGAACTATAAGATTTCACTCATATATGGGATATAAAACTGAAACTCATAGACACAGACAGACAATGCTATGGTGGTTACCAGAAGGAAGGAGGTGGGAGGGTAGTAAAGGATAAAGTGGGCCAAATATATGGTGAAAGAATATGATTGGACTTTGGAAGATGGGCACACAATGCAATATACAGATCATATATCAAAGAAATGTACACTTGAAACCTATATGACCCTATTAACCAATGAATGTCACCCCAATAAATTTAATAGAATTAAAATTTAAAAAAAAGGAATTACAAATCCTACATCTTTACCATGTATATTTCTAAGACAAAGAACTACTTTCTTCTTTTTCCTAATCCTTATAATGAAATATAGAGCAGATACATTTATCACTAACCCAAGTAGCTAGGTGAGCTAAAACAAAATTAATAATTTCCTGATTTCTGTATTAAAATTAACTCGTGATTTGTAGAATAGTAAACTATCCTATATGATACTGTAATGGTAAGACACAAAGAGTGAATAGAATGTAAACTATGGACTTTAGTTAATAACAATCCTATATAATAAAAGCCTAATATGCAAATTGTCCCCTCGACCCAGAGTTTGACTGCTTGCTATGATGTATGCTGACCACCAGGGGGCGGTGCAGAACATGGTGGGCATCGGCGATGCAGCACTGGCAGTGGGCAGCAGTAGAAGCGCTGCCAGCTCCGATGACAGTGGGACCGTGGCAGGATGGTGAAGCAGGTGAGCAGGTGGCGCCAGGCCAAGGCAGGTGTGAGCAGGGCCCGATCACCCTGCCCATTGCCTCGCTGAAGGGGACCAGAGGCGGCAGGGGGTGGGGTTGCCACCTGGCTCCCATGACTTAGGCGGAGGGAGGGCAGGGGGGCGGGAGCCCAGAGGCCCAGGTACTGCCCAGGGCCCAGAGGTCAGCTGGGACCTGCCCTTCCACACCAGACGCTCGTGCTTCAATCACTGGCCAGGCCCAGGGACTGCACCCGTGCACAAATTTTGTGCACTGGGCCTCTAGTGTATTAATATTGGTTTATCAAATTTACCACACTAAAGGAAGATGTTAATAATAGGAGAAATTGTTAGAGGGAATATATGGGGAACACTGTACTTTCTGTTAAATTTTTCTGTGGTTATTGAACACTTACCAACCTATTTTCTATTTTTCTACATTTATTTAAACTAACTGCTGCCATTTAAAAAAATTCTATCAAACTTTGCCTATATTCCCATAATATTTACAAGAGTAAAGATGTGCCAAAACTTCTTTCAGTCTGAGAAACAAATACTATTAAATGGCTAGCTATTATTCCAAAAGCCCTCTGTTCCGTTTTTTAAAATTAAAATAATTCAAAAGTTATACTGTCAAACAACTGAACAAAGACGTGGAATTATTAAAACAATACTAAGAAAGCCCTAGTCAGCTTGGCTCAGTGGATAGAGCATCAGCCTGTGGACTGAAGGGTCCCAGGTTCGATTCGGGCAAAGGGCACATGCCTGGGTTGCAGGCTCAATCACCAGTAGGGGGTGTGCAGGAGGCAGCCGATCAATGATTCTCTCTCATCACTGATGTTTCTATCTCTCTCTCCTTCTCCCTTCTTCTCTGAAGTCAATAAAGAAAAAAAAAAATACTAAGGTAGATTATACTAATGGACTGCTGCTACTCACCCACTTGTATATTGAGAAACTTCTGCCATAAAAGAAGATGCAGAATGAGCCTCTTCACTGTCTTCTTGAATCTGAGCAAGGGGAAGGCCTGAAAAAGAATTCTGAAAGATAAATCTATAAACTGGCTATTCCATTTACAAATTACACCTCAATTTCATGGTTCCAGGATAATAAATAATGTCTTTTCAAGGGAAGATTTTTCCCTTGTTCTCAATCTAAATAGTTGATTCTGATATTAAAACTATTATGTAAACTTTATCAGTATCTTACCCAGAGAAACAAAAAGAGCAAAACCACAGCCTAGCTAAACATGGATATTTAATAAATATTTATTATTATATAATAATTTGTAATGATATATAAAGAGAATCCATAAAGAACAAATGAATGATCCTTCAACATCAGACAAAATACAGAACTTAGAAATATATGATTAACCACAGTACAATTAATTTTGCCAATAAATCATGGGCAAATGTTATTTATAGTTAAATAATGGGAATTTGTCAGTCAGTAAGATAGCAATGTAGTTACCTGTGTCTATGGTAAGAAGTATCTGAAGTATGTGTGCCATGGTGATCAAATGAAAGAGATAAAGGTGGTTATAAGAAGAACTAATTGATGAAGGCTGTAGATCAACAGTGTCATCCCAATACAAGGATGGGAATGCTAACACAGCACCTACCTATAAGAGAAAATGGACATCAACATGAGTAACAACAAAGACCAACACAAATTAATCTTATAACTAACTGTAAAGGGCACCAGATGCTGCATCATGTTTGTATGTTTTTTTTATAAATAACTATCAGAATTTTCCTAATTATTCAAGAGAATATCTTAGAATATAATGTACCATAAATGGAGGACAAAAGTCGTCATCAAACAGGCTATTCCTTTGCTGAGTCTGCTTATTCTAGCTCTAGGCAGTGGTCTCAACTCTGTGAGGTTCAGAAGATTCAATAAGTGAGGATTTTTTAGCAGATAGCTCAAAGGCTCTTAAAATAACACTGATACACAGGTTCCACTCCAGCCCAACCTAATCAAAATCTCAGGGTTTAGGGTTCTGTTTACTAGCATTCTTTTCAAAGTTCTCCCAAGAGATTCCAAAAGACAGGGTTGACAACCACTAGGCAGAGGCCTGCAAAATGAGGGATGAGAACACTGGCTAACACAAATTCCATGCTCCCAATCTCACCACTGCTTTCCCTAGAGAATGTGTTTCGAAGGAATTAGATCATTACAGGAATGGAAAAGTTCTTCAAGCAACTCACAAAACAGTTGCCAGACATCCATGTGTTTGGGGGAAGCCTAGCTGTGTCCCTGGCCAGTTCCTATCACCAAATAACTAACAATTTTAACACATTGCGTATCGCATAGAAATCTCTAAGACATACGCCAGGGTCCGCACGTTTTTGGGCAAACTGCACGTTATTTAAATCATCATAATGCACTTTAGGTGTTGTTTTTCAATAATTATAACATTTTTATTTACAAAAAACAATTAAACAATTAAAGTTCCTAGTACTTTTTTAACGTATGGTACTGCGTAAAACATTTTCCTCTATAAAGAGGGACCAAACAAAATTTACATAAGTATCTAGATTCGCTCCTTTTTCCATGGGCGTGAAAAACGAGAACACTCGTGAGCGGTCCGTAACAGATGGCGCGCGAAACACGAGAAAACTCCTGAGCGGTACGAAATGTGCTAAGATAGCGAAAGCTGTCATTCACTGCTTATAATGTACATAAGTTAAGAAAAAGGGGGAGAGGGAAAGCATTATATATTAGAAAAAGTTTGCTTGTATAATTATAATCAACCATGACAAGACCTATTACAAAGTAAAGAGTAAATGTGCTTTCATTTTTACAGTGGTTTTGATGGTCTCAGTCAAATCTGTATCTATTTGTAAACACAACAGACAAAAGAGACTTCATAGTTTGAGTACCAAAAGCTTATAATCTTGAACAAGGAGCATAGATTTGAATGAGAACACATGAAATTATAAACATGAGTGACTTTTAATAAAATTTCATTGAACACTTACCAAAACATGAAATAGATCTATAGATAGAAGGCAAGGTGTATCTTCTGATTTTAGGTTAGGAAGAACAACTAAAATAAAGAAATAATTATAGGTCAGTCAGTAAGACGGCAATGTAGTTAAATATAATGCAAAATGTAAACATCTAAAACAAATATATAATTGGATTATAGAATAAAGAATCTGATAAACTGGTACATTACAACTTTAAGATATGGGAATCATAATTAAATATAAACTAAACTGAGAAAAGGCTCCTGGAAAGCCTTGGATAAATCTAAGGGTTAGAAGATAGAATATAGGAGGTACAGGTAAAGAAACTAGGATAACTGAAATAGAGATTGTTCAATAAAATTTGCTGAATAAAAAGAATTACTTTTATGCAATGTTCTCTACTTTCACCCCCTAATTAAAAATTTCTAAATGTTCTGTGATAAATAAGTGAATAAATTTGAGGTCAGAAGCAGGGAGAGCATGCAAAGCTGTATAAGTGAAATGAGGATGGAGAAGAGCCTCCTAAACAAAATAATGGTTAATATGGATTGATGACTGGAAGGAAATGCAGATAGCTCAAAAGCTATTGACTTTCTAATTTAGTCAGTCTCTAAATTTACAAGTGAGGGAAGAAGTAAGAAGGAAGTAAATCAAGAATTTAAAACAACAGTAAGGGTTGTCTATATATAAAAATGAGAAAATTAACTGTATTTCAATAAAGCTGTAACTTTTTCAAGTGAAGGCAAGAAGACTCTTTCCAGACTAGGTTAATTTCTTAACCCCAAATTCAAGAGTCTGAACAAAAAGCATTAAAGTTAATTAGGAGCATAGATTTTTGAGTAAAGATGGGTTCCAGTAGTGGTTATGATTATTTGTCATATGCAAGTGACTTAACTTCTCTAAGTCTACAGTATACACAAGATTGTTAGTAGGTTCATTAGCATATGCATTTAAAGCACTTTTCCGAAGTCTGGCATATACTAACCATTTGATAAATGTTATTAATATTGGCTTTATAAAACAAACTAAAGTGATCACAGGGTGATGCCATTAACTAGCTCTTTGTTCTTGACAAGTCACTTGTTTCTAGTTCTTATTTCCTCATATGAAAAATTTTCAGTAATATTTTTGATAGATCAGTTAACATATCCATGACACTATCTTATTTTCTTCTGTGTTATAAACTTCTTTGTTCTCAAGACATTTTAATAACTCTAATCTCTTGTCCTGAATTCTATCATCTTTTCTGTCATATTTTGAGGTATTTTAAAAATCATAAATCCCATAATGTGTGATAAGTGCAAAAGCAGGGAGATGCCCTAGCCGATTTGGGCATAGCATCCGCCTGTGGACTGAAGGGTCCCAGGTTCGATTCCAGTCAAAGGCACATACCCGGGTTGTGAGCTCGATCTCCTGTAAGGGGTGTGAGGGAGGCAGCTGATCAATGAGTCTCTCTCATCATTGATGTTTCTCTCTCTCTCTCCTCCCTTCCTTTCTGAAATCAATAAAAATATATTTAAAAAAAATAAATAAAAAAGCCGGGAGATTATTTGGAAGTGCTAGTAAAACAAGGTATTCAAATTATGACTGAAATGAAAAGAGATACCAAGAAATTAAAAACAAAAACAAAATAGAACTATGCAAACAGGACAAATTGTTCAACATAGCAAGAGGTCTTTTTTATTTTTATTGACTTCAGAGAGGAAGGGGAGGGAAAGAGTGATAGAAACATCGATGAGAGAGAATCATTGATCTGCTGCCTCCTGCATGGCCCCTGCTGGGGATCGAGCCTGAAACCCTGGCATGTGCCCTTGACTGGAATCGAACTTGGGACCCTTCAGTCCACAGGCCAATGCTCTATCCTCTGAGGCAAACCGGCTAGGGCTGTATGTTTTTATTTATTATTTTTGTTTTTGCATGTTCAAAATGAGTGCAGTATGTTGTTTCTTAACAAATACACTGCCAGCCATGTGATGAAAAAGAAATGTAAATAATGACATAGTAATAATTCAGAGACGACTCTACCTGATAGGAGACGAATCAGAAGTTTCTGTATCAGGACCTGAGGACAGGTACTCCTCTGTGCAATGGCAAACTGCATTAATGCTTTCAGACCATTATGCTAAGTTGTAAGAAAGGGGAGGATAAAAAGATAAGGGAAGATAATAGACCTAAGTCATTCACTGTAAGAATAATTAGTTGCAGACTTATTATACATTGTACATTCTTACAAATAAATTACAATATTTTTAATACTTCTATACAATTTTATGACCTGCCCAAATTTTTAATCAATTTTCCATGACAAAGAGGTATTAAAGCTATAATCATTTCAATTTTCATTTAAGTATTCATTTTCTCCAGAGTCAATTTCTTAAATGCTTGATCCAATTTATTCTATTGAGACCCATACAAATAAATATGTTAATAGAAATTACAAAATGATGGCAGGAAACCAGTGAATTCAGGGAACAGTGCTTCTATTTCCCAAACAGAAGGAAGAGAACTAAAAGGAAGCCTACTGTGGACTATAAGTGCCCTGTGCCAGCTGTCAGAAGAATAAGAGGGTAATGGCTAGGAAGGAAGTGGTCTAGGAAGTCCTTGGTTGCCCATTCTGTGTTTACGGAACTACTGAGCACATTTCCTAAGTACCATTTTCAGGGCATGCAATGAGGCTTAGGTCTGAGGCAGGAGTACAGTCCTGTAGTGTCAGGATATGCCCATCAAGGAGCCATGGCTTAGTTTTATTCCATTATTATTATTATTATTATTATTATTCTTGAATTCGGTATGATGATTTATCTAGAGCTAAGCCACCATTAATAACTAAACTTAGTAAGAAGGAAAAAATGTAGGTTTTTAATTTTGCAATAAACAGAGAAGGGGAGAAAAATTAACTAGTAACATCTGAAATCTCTCTTAATTACATTGAACTACCAAGATTGAGTAAGCTTTAAAGTATACAATGGCCATTCAGGCTCTAGGAGACTGAAGTAGCTCCTTAAAAAACAATAACATAGAATTCTGATAATTTTATAGAAAAAGAAATGAATAAAGAATTTTGAGAAGATAAATTAATTGCAGATTCCTTAAAAGATCATACCATGAGTTACATGTACTCTGTAAGAACACACATACCTGTCTATTTTGAAGTGCTCCAAATAGAGGTTTTCCTTCATCTCCCAAGAGGTTTTCTCAAAGAGTAAAAAAAAAAAAAGTAATAAATCCTGAATATTTGGTTTCTGTCTAGCAGATGTTCTTTTACTAATTACATTTTTGACCAGATAATTTCCACTTCTCTGTTTCAAAGTTTCATGTTTAAGTCTATGCCAAAATTTTTAAATCTTTGAGTGAGAGAATATTATAGAGCCAAAGACAGACTGTTTACAAATTGCTACTATAGAATAATTTCCCTGTAGCAATCTATAAACAATACTTGGGCAAAACAAAGCTTCCTGGTTCATTTTTCCCCTTTTAACATCTCTTCTGGGCAAAAAAAATTTAAATAAATAATTTTTATATATAATCGCAACCTATTTTATTATAGTTGACATGTAAGTCAATCTATTGTGTTGAAAAATGCATAAGGCAGATGCAAATAAGTTTATTGTTGTTACAAACAGTATTAAAAAGAATTATAACAGATTAAGAGGAAAAAAGATAAAGTTAAAAATACAAAAAAATGAATTCAGGAATATATTCTGCCTTGTTGGCTAGCATATTTATTGCTAAGCTACTCTTTTCCTTTTTTTTCCCCCACCAATTCTCAGCAGCAGATACATCTATGAGTGGGGAAGACTTATTTCCTTTTTTCTTCCCCCCCAATATTGTAATGTTCTTAACTATGACAACACATTCTGTATATGTCGCTTCATTCTCATGGAAAATGAGATATGTTAGTTAGCAGCTTATGCACTAGGAATAAAGTACAGTATTATGTCCACTGGATAGAAAAGCACCATAGTAAAAACAATGTAACACTATGTTAATCAAATAGAGTCCAATTACTAGATTGCAGAACCACATATGAAGATACAGCCCTTTCTCCAGTGAATTTCTCATCTCGTTTATGACAAAACTGTGACCTTTTTTGTTTAGTGTCTAAATATAAATTCTTGATTCCTAATGCTTATATTCCTACACCGAAAGTCAGATTTTATTGTACTTCAACATACTGTTACTATTTCTCATTTAAAAAAAATATTTTTATTGACTTCAGAGAGTAAGGGAGAGGGATAGATAGATAGAAACATCAATGATGAGAGAGAATCATTAATTGACTGCCTCCTGTATATTCCACACTGGATATCGAGCCTGCAATCTAGGCAATGTATCCCGACTGGGAATCGAACCATGACTTTCTGGTTCATAGTTTGATGCTCAACCACTGAGCTATGCCGGCCAGGCTCAAATATTTTTTGCTTCTATTTCCTATTACCATTATTATAGTTAAAAAAGAGATCAATACAAAAATTCCCAGACTAAATGGCATCAGGCCACATTAATGTACTGAAATAGTCTTCAAACAAGTTAAACTATTTAGGGCTATCAGGGATAAAAAGGAATAATTTTTAGTTGGTCAATATTAATTCTATTTTTACTAGAGGCCCGATGCACAAATTTATTGCACTGCGGGGGGGCGGGGTGGCGGGGAGAGGGGTCTCTCAACCTAGCCTGCACCTTCTTGCAGCCCGGGACCCCTTGGGGGATGTCCGCCTGCTGGCTTATGCCTGACCCCCCTCTCACCCCCAGGGTCAATCCTAAGCTGGCAGTCAGACATCCCTCTCACAGTCCAGGGCTCTCACAATCTGGGACCCCTCGCTCCTTACTGCCTGCCTGCAGTGGAGGCTGGAGAGGCTCCCACCACCACCGCTATGCTCACAAGCCATGAACCTGGCTTCTGGCTGAGTGCGCTCCCCCTGTGGGAGTGCACTGACCACCAGGGGGCAGCTTCTGAGTTGAGTGTCTGCCCCCTGGTGGTCAGTGCATGTCATAGTGACCGGTCCTTCTGCTGTTTGGTCGATTTGCATATTAGGGTTTTATTATATAAGATAAAACACCCAAACCAGTTCTTTTATAGGCTTTACCTATGGCCTGGAGAGTGAAAGCACATGTGCTCCAGGTCATCATGGGGACTCGAGGATCCGTTTCATCAGGAGGCACTTTCAGTCCAATTCTATACACTGTTGTGGCAAAGAGAATGACCATTTCCTTGATGCTATTAGAGTATTTTATCCTAAAAACAAAATAGAAAAAACTTACATAATGATTTAGTCACAGGAGCTAACTACTGAGAAGTCTAATTAGGTATTGAAGCAACAAACAATTTAACTCCTTTTGACAAAATAAGTTGCCCTTTGTCAAGTTAGAGATTAGAGCCTCTGTAGAAAATGTATTCAGTAAGAAAAAATGGAAAAAACAGAACTGTGTCTCCTGTAAGTAGAAAAATCTTACAAAATAGCTTTACTTCCTATGAAAGATGCAGTAAATGATCACAGCAGAAAAGGGCCCAGGCACAAATTAAGGGATTGAACAGAAAAGAAATAAAATTAAGAGGAAAGAGATCAAACATAAGTTTTAGTGTCTGGAAAATGGACCTAGAAGTACTTTTGTGTTGAAAGACTGTGTGGGGGGGTGTTGATAATACCATGTACATGGAGCGATAATTTCTGGTATCCTGAACTTCCATTTGTAACAAGTAACACGCATTTTCAGTAGCAGTGGGATCCATAATATAAATAAGAATCATAAGTAGAAAAAAGTACCTCAGATAATATTCTTTATATAATTCCTGATTTGGATACATTATATTTTTCAAAGTGTCTTCACATAAATATATTTCCAATAATCTTATGAGGTGAGTTAGGAGCTCATTGTCTCAATTTTATAAACAAGAAAAATGAATTGGGGGAGGGGGAGGTGACCTGAAGCTTTTCAGAAGTCACAGAGCAAATTAGATTTGACTTTAACTGAAGTCTCTTAAATTCTGCTCTTCTTGTAGGTTGGACTAAATATAAATGGCATTACTGTTGGACAAAAATAGTTAATTATAGACATAGTTCACCCTAATATATATTACTCTAGTATTTCAAACCACTTAATTTTATTAATACAAATAAAACTCTAGGGAGAAAGAAAAAAGATAAAAATGGGATAAAGAAACAATTTTACAAATAAAACAGGAAGGAAATAAAATACAGAAGCAAGGAAGAATTGTTCTCTACTCTAATTTTCACAACTATCTACAAATTTCTCTTAATTACTTAGATACTTACGAAGACTGAATTCCATAACTCAGGATAGAATGGAACTCAAAAGTGGAATCACCCATCCCTTGATCAAATAATACTGGAATTGTTGGGTTTTCTCCTTATAAATTAAAAGGAAAAAAAAAGAAAAATCATGAGAGTTTAGTCTGACATACACTTTTGTAGCTTTTTAAAGTTATATATGATCATTTTCAAAAACTTTGAAAAAGCTAATAAATAACAAATCTTTCAAAGTTTCTCCATTCAGATAACTTTGTGCGATAGTCTTCTGTACTCCCTATAACTGTTACACATTAGATTTTTTTAAAAATTGATTTGAGAGAGAGAAAAAGAGAGAGAGATTGAGAGATCTGTTGTTCTATTTATTATGCATTAATTGGTTGATTCTTGTATGTGCCCTGAGAGGGGACTGCGCCCACTAGGGCTCGATGCTTTTTAAAAAAGGACAATAGCTATAGTACTGTTCTGTATCTTGTTTTTTCACTAATAGATCAGAAATGTCTTTCCACATCAATAACTTTCCACCTTATCTTTTCATTTTTAATAAATGCATAGTATTCTATTAGTAAAGCAGCATATATTAGTGAATAAGAGCAAAGGATTTGTAACCAAACTGCCTGGGTTTGAATCCTAGCACTGCCACTGACTGTTACAAAGACCTTGAGTGAATATTAAATCTCTCTGTGGTCTCATTTCCTCATCAAATCAGAACTGTTGTTCCCCTATCTGGAATAAGTTGTTTTTTGGTTTTTTTCCCTGGTTGCTTTCAATATTTCCCCCCCTCATCTTTGTTTTTTAGCAGTTTGCATGTGATCTGAGTGTGTTTATCTTTAAGTTTATCTGTCCGAGGTTCACTGTACTTCTTAAATCTGTCAATTTAAAGTCTTTCACCAAATTTGGTAAGTTTCTAGCCATTATTTCTTCAAAAAAAATTTTTCTGTACCATCCTTTTTCTTTTTGGGACTTTAATGAAACAAACATTGAATAAAAAATGATTCCATTATGTCCTAAGGCTATCTCTTTTTATTTCATTGCTTTTTCTGTCTATTCTACAGATAGGATAATTTCCACTGATCTAATTTCAAATTTACTGACTCTTATCTCTCAGTCTCCATTTTACTACTGAGCCCATCTAGTTAATCATTATTTCAGTAGAGGTCCAGCGCATGAAATTGTGCAGGTAGGGTCCCTAGGCCTAGCCTCCTGCGATCAGGGATATCTTCTGCCCATTCGCCAGTCCCCAGGCTGAACACTGCCTCCACCGCCGGGTTGTCAGGCCGTTGGGGTCACCAGCTCATCCCCAGCTGCTCGGGGGGCTCAGGCCTGTGAGAAAGCAGGCGCTGGAGACTTCACCTCCATGCATGTGCGCCCAGCCCGCTGCTGATGGAACTTGCTACCCTCTTGGGGCCACTCACGTGGGTGCCGCCGCCACCGCTGGGGCTTGCTTGAGGACTGATGGAAGCTGCGGGGCTCGCCGCGACCTATCTGCCCTGGTGAAAGTGGCCCCAAAAGGGCAGCACTTTCCATCAGCAGCCGGCCTGGTGCACATGCATGGAGGTGAAGTCGCTGGCGCCTGATTTTCTGCAGGCCTGAGCTCCTGAGCAGCCAGGGATGAGCTGGTGATCCCAATGGCATGACAGCCAGCCCGGTTCTCCCACCACCCACCCCGATTCCCCCGTTCACCATCACTGATCCATCAGAGCCTGCGGGCCAGGGGCAGGGACCAAGAGGTCAGCCGTTCAGCCAGCTTGCCAGTCCCAACCCTCCACCACTCGCAGGCCGGGGGGAGGGTCGGAGAGGTGGTCAATGCCACCTCATGACGACTGGTTGAGCAGTTGTTTGGTCATGACGCTTATGGCCTGTGGCCATTTATTGTATAGGACACTAGAGGCCCGATGCACAGAATTCCTGCAAGAGTAGGTCTTCCTTCCACAGCTGCCAGCACTGCCTTCCCTCTGGCACCTGGGACCTGGGCTTCCCTCCAGCGCCTGGGACCTGGGCTTCCCTTTGGCACCCGGGACCCAGGCTTCCCTCTGGCTGCCAGGAGGCACCTGGCACCCGGGCTTCCTTTGCAGCCCTGGCTTCATCCAGAAGGTTGTCTGGTCTAATTAGCTTTTATTATTTTATTATTATTAGCTTTTTTTATATTATACTTTTATTATTATAGACTAGTGGCCTGGTGCACAAAATTCATGCATTGTTGGGGGGTGTCCCTCAGCCTGGCCTGCACCCTCTCCAATCTGGGACCCATAGGGATCGGGCCTAAACCGGCAGTCGGACATCCCTTTCGCTATCCGGGGTCGCTGGCTCCTAACTGCTCACCTGCCTGCCTGCCTGATCGCCCTTAACCACTCTGCCTGATGGCCTGCTCGCTTCCACTGGCCTTCTTGCCCCCAACTGCCCCCCTGCTTGCCCCCAACTGCACCCCTTGCCAGCCTGCTAACCCCCAACTACCCCCCAACCCTGCCGGCCTGCTCATGCCCAACTGCCCTCCCCTCCTGGCCTGACTGCCCCTAACCGCCTCTGCCTGGGCCCCGCCACCATGGCTTTGTCCAGAAGGTCTCCTGGTTAGTTAGCATATTGACCTTTTATTAGTATAGTGTGGTTTTTTTTTCAATTCTATTATTTCCATTTAGATTTTTTTAGTTTTAGTTTTTTTCTGCTGACAACTCCTATCTTTCCATTCATTTCAAGAATGTTCACCTTTACCTATGTTTCATGATTATATGGCTGCTTTAAACTTTTTGCCTGAAAATTTCAATATTAAAACATCTAAGGATTGGCATTTGATTGTTGAATGATGTCAGGTTCTTTGTATATTGAGTAATTTTGGATTGTATCTTGAGTATTACATTGTACAGTTATGGCTCCTGTTAAAATTCTCTAGAAAAATTTACTTTGTTTTGGTGGGTAATTAACCCAATTAGGTTTAACAAGTTCTGTTGCATTGTATGTGGTTGGTTCCAGTGTTAGTTTTCAGCACCTTTGTCATACTGTTTGGGTGTGCCAGGATACAAACGACTCAGGGATTAGTCTGGGGCTTGAATGGTGATTTAATGTAGCTTCGATCTCAAAGCTGTTGCTAGGCTTCTTGGGCCCTGTTCTGCACAATGTACAGCTTGGAAGGGAGCCCAGGACTTGTGTTGATCTAAAAAATAGATTGCCCTTCTATAGTGCTTCCTCTCTGGAATTTCCCCCTTAACCTCTAGCTCCAAGGGATCCTTTTCCCCAGTTCTTTGGTCAAAATGATAAGTTTCTCTCAGTTTTAGTCCCCTGTGCTATCAGCAACCTTTTGGGGTAAAACTGTGAGATAAAGAGAAAAAAATAATTGAGGATTCACTCTGCATTCTTTGGAATACAGAGGTCTCCTTTTTCTAATTCCTCTGGCTGGAGGGATTGGCTTTCTCTTATGAATTTAGGCATCTACATGGCAGTGCAGCTCTATGACAGGGGCTAGCCTCAGGAGAGGGTCAGAAGAGGTAGGGGGAACCACAAAAGGAATTTCCTTTATACTCTCCAGGGGTTTCTTTGCCTGGTGCTATAGCCAGAGAGCACCTCTCTTGAATTTGTTGCTGGTCATGTCTGTTACAAAGTTCTGTGATTTGGGGTCAAAGCTAGAAAATAAAGGAGGGGGAGGGGGGGAAACCCAGGAAACTCAATGCCTATATTAATCACTCTTCAAATTTTGATTTTTCTCCTTAATCTGTCTGAATTGTTTATTTCTCAGTCTTTAGGTAGTCTTATCTCCAACTGTAAATATATATATATATGAGAGAACAGTTTTAAAATGTTGTTTTTGTAATTACTATTAATGATAACATTAATAATACTAGTAATAGTAATGGCTAACACATATAGTATTTATAGCTCTACTTTCCATAGGATAACTCAACACTTTAATCAATGAGATAGGTAATATTATTATTCCCACTTTATAAATTAGAAAGTCGAGGGTAAGTAACTTGTCCACGATCATATGAACAGTAAATGATGGATATAAGATTCAAACCCAAGCAGTGTGACTCCAGATTAATCACTGTCTATCCTGCTTCCCAGTATAAAAAAAATTATTAAATCAAGTAAAGTGTTTAAAACTAAACTTAGGGCTTTAAAAACCTCTATTTTCTGATACTTAACAAATATAGACTTTTAAACTATATCTTAAGAGCAATAAGTACATTTTTCTTAGAAAATTTATAGATTCTGATACTTAAATCCCACATAGCTAAGTAAAAGATAATTTCAAGCAAACCTTTAGCATGTTTTATATTATAACCTGATATTCTTGCCAGAACAGTTGGTATCCATCGTGCCAGGGTCAAAAGCTGAGCAAGAGCTTCTGCATTCTCACTGAAAAGAGATATTGAAAACTTATTAAAGCCATTGGCACAAAGTCAAGCTGAAAAGCTGAATTTGTGGAGTTCTTCCCTTGATAAATGGCTATATGAAGAAGTCAAATTCTGCCCTGACTGGTGTGGCTCAGTTGGTTGGAGCATCATCCTGTCCACTGAAGGGTCACAGATTCGATTCCTAGTCAGGGCACACACCCACCCAGTTGCGGGTTCCACTCCTGTTTGGGGAACATACAGGACAACCAATTGATGTTTCTCTATCACATCAATGTTTCTCTCTTTCCCTCTCCCTTCCTCACTCTCTAAAATAAATAAAAATATTTTTTTAAAAAGAAGAAAAGTCAAATTCCTCCAGATTAACTGCCTATGTGATAAGGCACATGTGCCTAAAAAATAGTTTTGGGAGGGAGGGGAATTTTAAAAGTACAAGGAATAAGATTCCACCCATATTCCCATCGAATCACCATTCTTTTTTGTTTGTCTGTTTTGATAATCCTCACCAGAAATATATTTTTCACACTGCTTTTTCAAAGAGAAAAGGAGGGAGGGAAGGAGAGAAATATCTGAGATCTCATACCGGCTAGTTGCCCCCTGCATGCTCCCCTACCTGGGAGCAACCTGCAGCCCAGATATGTGCCCTTGACTGGGAATCAAACCTGCAACCACTCGGTGCATGGGCCAACACTCTAACCAGAGCCACAACAGCCAGGGCTGGAATCACCATCCTTGTTGCTCAAATAAAAAACTAGGTGTTCCACTGATTTCTCTGATTCCCTCACACTCCACATTCTAATTTATCAGCTAGTCTCACAGGTTTTGCCTTCTAAATATATCATAAATTGATCACCTCTTTCTACCTCCATTATTAACCTAATCCAAGTCATATCTGAACTAGTTCAATAAACTAGTTCCTGCTTCCGCAAGGGTGTTTCATTATTATATGTGTATGCATCATACAGCAGAACCAGAGGGTTCTTTTAAAAATGTAAATCAGATCAGATCACTCCCCTGTTCAAAACACTCCAATGGTTTCCCATCACACATAAAATGTAATCTTAGCTCATTCATAGCCCTTTTTTGATCTGGCTTTTCACTTGCTCCATTCCAACCATGCTGCCTTCTTGCTGTGCCTTGAACATGCTGACTGTGTTCCTACCTCAGGGCCCTAGCTCTTTTTTTTCTTCTTTACATGGATTACGTCTCATTTATTTTTCACAACATCCCCATTAGTTATGAACTTTTTTTTTAATTCTTTTTTTTTTTTAAAGTATTACATGTCTCCTTTTTCCCACATTGACCTCTCCCCAGCCTTTCCCAGCCCCCAGAACATGCTCTCACCCCCCTATTGTCTGTGTCCATTGGTTATGCTCATATGCATGCATACAAGTCCTTTGGTTGATCTCTTACCCTCCCTCATGCCCCCAACTTCCCTCTGAGGTTGGATGGTCTGCTTGATGATTCTAAGACTCTGGCTCTACTTTTGTTCATCAGTTTATGTTGTTTATTATATTCCACAAATGACTGAGATCATGTGATATTTATTTTTCTCCGCCTGGCTTATTTTGCTTAGCACAATGCTCTCCAGATCCATCCATGCTGTTGCAAATGGTAAGAGTTCCTTCTTTTTTTACAGCAGTGTAGTATTCCATTGTATAGATGTACCACAGTTTTTTAAATCCACTCATCTACTGATGGGCAGTTAGGCTGTTTCCAAATCTTAGCTATTGTAAATTGTGCTACTATGAACATAGGGGTGCATATATCCTTTCTGATTGGTAGTTATGAGCTCTTAATAATTGCATTTGGAAAATGGTGGTTTGTACTATGAAAACCTGGTTACGCTAGGCCTGGGTTCCTCAGAATCCTCTTCCCTGTATGATTCTGGGCTTGATTTTGACAGAACAGGAATTTGAATGAGATTTGGAAGGCAGAAATAAAGCAGCAGCCATTACTCTCTGACAGTCATCATGGTTAGATGCAGTTATGGGCAGACATAAAGGTGTCAGTAGGTTCCAGTTGTCTGTAGCTGCACACCTCTCCTTCACTCTACCTCTCTGCTCTTTTTGGAATGTCTCATCTCACTGATGTATCTTCATTAGATGCTTGAATGTGAACCTTCTTAGGCAAGAGCTCACCACAGATTTTTCCACCAGCAACCTACTCACAATCCTATTTCTACAATTGGACACGACTACCTCCTCAGAGGGACTAGTGGGTGGACACCTCTTATCTTCCAATTCCCCCTTTAGACCTTCACTTCCCCAATGCCTCCCACAATAGTGGTTCAGCTTCCCTCATTGAATCTTGACTGATACGAGGAGATAGGGCCCTGGCTCTTGATAATGCCTGTGTGTGGCATTCTCTTTTCCCTTCATTCAAGTCTCTGAGAGAAGCTCCCTGACAACTCTGTCTACAATTAGTCTCATGCATTGGTATGTCTCTAGTCCTTTACTCTGATGCTTTGGTTTTTTTTACAGTATTTCTTGCATAACACTTCGTATTTATGTTTACTGTTGGTCTTTCCTCTCTGTAATGTCAATTCCATACAGGCAGGGACTTGATCCAAACTATTATTAACAAGCAAGGGGGACCACAGTGTTATCAAAAAGGACTTTAAAATAGGAATTTGCTAATTAAATGACAGTGAAGTTAAAATATATAATAAACTGTGCCCAAATTCACATATCTAGGTACAAACTTGATCTAAGAATTCTTTTAGTTCTCAGTGTACTATGACTGATTATGACCATTTTTTAAAAAAATACTAGTTTATTATTAGTTTTGATAGTTTTTATGTGCTCTTAACTTTAATAATCTTAGATTATACTGATGTTGATTTTCTAAAAATAAAAGTGGCAAACAATTACATAGGTAAGTTCTATTGTCTAATAAAAATGTTTATATAATTATGTATTTCAGATCCTAAGTAACAAAACTGTTACTATAGCTTAAAAAAAGTCACAGGATTCAGAGAACCAGTTGTAAGGATCAGCTTAACTTGAGAAAGAATTGCCCTGAAGCACCGTATTCTTAAAGAAGGTGCTGAATGTTCCTGTAGAGCAGCGGTTCTCAACCTGGGGGCTGAACGGCCCTTTCACAGGGGTCGCCTAAGACCATCGGAAAACACATATATAATTACATATTGTTTTTGTGACTAATCACTATGCTTTAATTATGTTCAATTTGTAACAATGAAATTGGGGTCACCACAACATGAGGAACTGTATTAAAGGGTCACGGCATTAGTAAGGTTGAGAACTACGGCTGCAGAGAATAATTCCTATGTTTAAGAATCCTTATTTGGGAAGCCATTATGTAAAAAAGGCTAACAAGAAGTTGGAAAATCACTATATTTTATTATGATTTATTTTATCTTTGTTTTCACCTGTGTAGTTAGGTATGGCTTTGGAGTCAGGTCTGGGTTCAAATCCTGGGTCTTTCTTGGGATAAATAAAAACTATTCACAGTCTTGTTGAAAAAAAACACACATTCCGTATCTTTAAATGGAAATAATACTACCTACGTCATTAGACTATTTAACAAAATAACCTAGTAGAGTGTCTAGAACAGGGGTGGGCAAACTTTTTGACTCGAGGGCCACAATGCATTCTTAAACTGGACCGGAGGGCCGGAACAAAAGCATGGATGGAGTGTTTGTGTGAACTAATATAAATTCAAAGTAAACATCATTACATAAAAGGGTACGGTCTTTTTTTTTTTAGTTTTATTCATTTCAAACGGGCCGGATCCGGCCCGCGGGCCGTAGTTTGCCCACGGCTGATCTAGAACATATCAATTACTGGAAGAAAGACAGATAAATCGTTCTGATGCCACCATTTTCCAAAAAGATGACATTCTATATTCCCACGTGTTGAGTAGACGACAATTTCCAAATTAGATTTTCTAATGAATGGAATAGTAGAGAAATAGCTACTTATCGACCCTACTTGTAAATCTATAACCTTTTAATTCTTTTGTTGTGGAAAAATGTTAAAAGTATTTTATTAACAAAACCATTTTCTTTTATGTTATCATTACAAATTCAATAAGTTTTTAAAGAAACTAAAATAGTTACAATAAATAGTATTATTATCATCAAGTAGAACAGTGAGAAAAAGAAATACACAAGTGAGTGTTCTAGTTTTCATTAAAAACTAATTAATTTGCTGTTAAACTGCAGTTACAGACAGTCAGAATATAAACTTAGTCTAAATGTTCAAAAACTAACCAAAGATACAAGATGAATCAGGTATTTTTTATTTACTTGTATAGTTAACATTTTGCCCATGTCTCTAAACTGCTAACATTTGGATCTGCCAAAAAACAGAATTAAAATTAATACTACAAAGACATTTAGAGGAACCAAACTCCAAATAGCAAATCTAACGGTGGCAAAGAACTATATGAAAAAAACCAAACTCCAAATAGCAAATCTAACGGTGGCAAAGAACTATATGAAAAAAACAAATCTTGCCGAAACCGGTTTGGCTCAGTGGATAGAGCGTCGGCTTGCGGACTGAGGGGTCCCGGGTTCGATTCCGGTCAAGGGCATGTGCCTGGGTTGTGGGCATATCCCCAGTGGGGGATGTGCAGGAGGCAGCTGATCGATGTTTCTCTCTCATCGATGTTTCTAACTCTCTATCTCTCTCTCCCTTCCTCTCTGTAAAAAATCAATAAAATATATAAAAAAAAAAAAAAGAAAAAGAAAAAAACAAATCTTTGCATCTTTTCTCCTTCTGTGAATGCTGATAGAGATTAAAATTCTTGCCGAAACCGGTTTGGCTCAGTGGATAGAGCGTCGGCCTGCAGACTGAAAGGTCCCAGGTCCGATTCCGGTCAAGGGCATGTGCCTGGGTTGCGGGCACATCCCCAGGGGGTGTGCAGGAGGCAGCTGATCGATGTTTCTCTCTCATTGATGTTTCTAACTCTCTATCTCTCTCCCTTCCTCTCTGTAAAAAATCAATAAAATATATTTAAAAAAAAAAATAAAATAAAATTCTATTGCTACTATCTGGAAGTACCAATTCAGTTGGAAGATTTACATAAAACATAGATTTGAAAAAAAACAAAAAACAAAACAAAAAAACCCATAGATCTGAGTAAATGAATATTCCAATTATTTTAGATTCCAAGAATTGGAGCTATTTTTAATCATATTTTCAAGTAGCATGTTATGAAATTAAAAAATATTACTTTAGCCCTGGCCGGTTTGGCTCAGTGGATAGAGCGTCGGCCTGCAGACTCAAGGGTTCCAGGTTCGATTCCGGGCAAGGGCATGTACCTGGGTTGCGGGCACATCCCCAGTAGGGGGTGTGCAGGAGGCAGCTGATCGATGTTTCTCTCTCATTGATGTTTCTGACTCTCTATCCCTCTCCCTTCCTCTCTGTAAAAAATCAATAAAATATATTTTAAAAAATATTACTTTAAATACCAAAAAAGAAACTAGTAATCTAACCAAAATATGCATAATGAAAAAATTAAAGACATCTTTTTATAAAATTAACCAAAACATAAATTAAAATATACCTGCTTATTGCTCGAGGTTGCAAAGGAATAATGGGGATCACAGTATTGCACAGAGACTTGCAGAGGGGGCAAAGGTATTCTCCACTTTCCAAGTCAAAAAGGTCAACATGAATACGCTGCTGAAAGCTCAGCTGCACAGCTTCAAAATATCTGCAAAATTCCAAGACATAGATCCATTCTCATGTATCCTTGTTCTAATCCAAGTGAGAAAAATCTGAAATTTTGGTCTCAATGTACACGTATAAAATCCACATGCAAAAACACACAATTACAATTATAGAAGAAATAGGATGCCCATTCTATTGGGGTAAAACTGAAGGATTCAGCAGGGTAGAAAAAGATTTTTAAAGAATTTTGCTTAATCATAACTTATCTCCTGCCTCAACAACATGGAGATAGAATGTAGACACTATTTTCTTCAGTTTCCAATGACCAACTGAAGTAGACATCGGCTAATTAGGAAAATTATGCATTTAATACAATGCCAAAAGAGTAAAGCCTATACAAAAGATTTCCCAGTAATTACATTTCTGAATTGTTATCTCTTTCAGAGATAGAACTAGAATTTCTTGTCCTATTCTATCTCAAAAGTATGTTTCAGCCCTAGCCTGTTTGGCTCCATGGATAGAGCGGCGGCCTGCGGACTGAAGGGTCCTGGGTTGGATACTGGTCCAGGGCACATGTCCACGTTTTGGGCTTGATCCCCAGTAGGGGGCGTGCAGGAGGCAGCCAATCAATGATTCTCTCTCAACATTGATGTTTCTATCTCTCTCTCCCTCTCCCTTTCTCTTTGAAATCAATAAAAATATATATTTTTTAAAAAGTATGTTTCACTCTGTTTTGAGGGGAATGAAATTTTTATAAAGGTTACTGTTTCTTTTACACAAATATTGAGCAACTAATTAGTTTGTGAAGAGCAAGTGCAGCCCGGCTGGTGTGGGTCAGTGGTTGAGTGTCGACCTATGAATCAGGAGGTCACTGTTTGATTCCTGGTCAGGGCACATGCCTGGGTAGCAGGCTCTATCCCCAGGAGGGAGCATGCAGGAGGCAGCTGATCAATAATTCTCTCTCATCGATGTTTCTATCTCTCACTCCCTCTCCCTTCCTCTCTGAAATCAATTTTAAAGATATATTAATAAAAAAAGAACAAGTGCAAAGGAATGATGAATTAAGTGAAATTTAAGTTTGTAACTTTACACACCAATTTCTAAGGGTGGTAATGTAATGAGTATCATACAAACAAAATTAGTAATTAAAACCACTTCAATTATTCAAACAAGGAAGGAAGGAAAGAAGACATGAGAAAATATGTTTTGTGGCCTTTAGTGAACTTCAATATTCCTAGTTTCTTTCAAGAATATGTCAGAAAGACAACTTACTTCTGCCAGCACACCGCATGCATTACATGACCACAGCTTCCTGTATAAGTTCCATATGCCAAGTCTGGATCCATGAAAAGTGGGTCCAGGGATTCTGGTATAGGAAGACAAAAATGACAGGTATTATATCCATCTCTCCCACAGTCATAAAAATGGGGGTAGGGGGAAGAGGTTATCACATCTAAAATTCTAATCATAAACTTTCTAAGGTATGTGCAAGAAAAGTGTCACTCTATCATGATAGCAGAATCTGTATTCTCAATAGTAATTAAAAAGAGGAAAATATAAAAATGATTCTAAAATTAGTATGGATTAATGACTAGTTCTATTCTTGGTTTATATTTTTATTTTGAACATTAGGTTTAAGTTGCATTATCTTGGTTGTTGAAGTTATTATCTATGACTCAAGCAATTTACTTTTGTAATCTGACTGGGTAATTTTAAGGGATATTTAGGGGCATTATAATCCACTGGATAAAAGCACACACTACAGGATTCAAAATTTGGTTTCATTACGTACTTATAAGTCATGGCCTTGGGCAATTTACTTCTCTGTGCCTCAGTTCCTTCGTCTATAAAATGGAGCCCATGTTGGTACCTAATTCATAGGGCTATTATATGGATTAAGTGATTAAATACACAGGAAGCACTTATTCTGTGCCTGGCATATGGTAAGTATTCAGTAAATGTTAAAATCAATAGGGTATTTTAAAAATAAAGCTATCTCCTGTTGTGATATAAGTGCAATGCATTGGCTAATTAATTTCTTGCCAAGAAAATGCTTACCAGGAACCTGATGATGAGGCAACAATCAGACATATCCACAATGTAAGACACTGTATGAGACTACTGTCTTGCATTCTTCAAAAAAAGTTATTATCAAGGAAAGAAAAAAGGCAAGTGACTATTCTAGATTAAAATAGACTAAAAGAGACACAACTAGAGGAACACATAAAACATGTCTGGATCCTAAATGAAAATGTCTAGTTAATAAAAGATGTTTTAAGGGTAGTTGGGGAAATTCAAGTATTGATTTTGTATTAGGTAATATTCCTGAAATGTTATTAATTTTCTTAAAGTTATAATGGTATGGTAGTACATAACGAATTGTCCTTAGTTTTAGAAAATGCATGTGGAAAAATTTAGGGATGAAAAATCATGATACTTGCATCCTACTTTCAAATGATAAGAGCAATGAGAAATGGGGAGGGGAGCAGAGAGAGAGAGAGAGAGAGAGAGAGAGAGAGAGAGAGAGAGCTAACAAGAATTAAAATTAAAAAATAAAACAAAGCCAGTATGGCACGTAAAGACCCAAGAGTCCATTTTACATATAGGTAAACTGTGATTTGACCAAATAAGGCTAAATACAATCTTGCTCCCAAAGTTCTTCCAGATAGTAGTTTTTCTAATTATATAATATGAAAAGAAATGCTCAAAAGTATATTTATTAAACAATACATACCCCCTGAGAATTCTATGGGTTTCCCCCTGTGCTGGGTTAAGGCGGTGGATTTCTGGACACAGGCCGATAATACCATGGCATTATTTTCTATTTTCACCTCTTGTTCTTCTTGGCAGAGGATGCATGTCAGCACCTCCTTTTCAGTAATAGATGGACCTCGTTTAGGACCCAAAGCAATTCTAGAGTAGTCACTGACTGGTGGGGTGCTACCAAGAGAAACGACCAGAAATGAGGATACATGTTTTGGTCACTTGTATTATATCTTGGTAGATTTTAAGTAATCATAGGGCAAGAACTTTAATAAAGACAAAATAAAAATTATATTTAGTAATATTAGCTTAAAATCCCCCCACCCCCTGATATTTCTGGCTTTTATTAGTGAATTTGCTTATTATAAAGTACATTTTGTATTGCTAAGTGCAAAAAGAGCAGATCACAAAGTAGAATGTACCAAGAAGTTAGGTATCTGTTTTTACTCTGATTATAAAAGTAAAACATACTTATTAGGAAAATTTAGAAAATCTAGAAAAGTATAAAGAAGAAAGTAAGATGCATTATACTCTCACAACCTAGAAATAATTACTTGTGTATTTCTTTCCAGTCTTTCTATTTAGAACATTTTTACATAATTAAGATCATATTACATATATACATTTGCATACTGCTTTTATTCACTTATATTTCAATATTTTATGTCATTAAAATGTTTTTAGAAACTTTATTTTTAAACGGCTGCACAGTACTCTTACTATATGTGCTTTAATAGTTTTATCCATTTCCTCTTATTAGTAATTTAAGTTTCTATTCTGTTTTGGTAGCTATTAAAAATGTTACACTTTAAATGATTTACCAATTCTTAGGGTCAATGTGTGCAATAATCTATAATAATAAAAGGGTAATATGCTAATTAGACTGTCCTTCTGGACAAAGCCACAGCAGGCAGGGGCCGCAGCAGAGGCCCCCAGCTGCAGAGGTGGTAGACAGGGTCCAGGGCCAAGGCCCTTGCCCGAATTTTGTGCATTGGGCCTCTAATAATGTAATAATAATAATAGTAAATATTTATTAAGCACTAATTGTGATGTGAGGCACACTTTCAAATTCTTTACATTATGTTAACCCATTTAATCCTTCCAACAACCCTCTGAGGTAGGTACTATTGTTACCTCCATTTTTCAGATGAAGAAACTGAGGCCAAAGATATTAAGAGACTTACCTAATGACGTATCACTAGGAAATAGCAGAGCCAGGATTTAACCCAAGTGGTCTGACTTCCTAGGCCATGCTCTGAACTACTCTGCAATGCTACCTTTCTATCTGTACAAGAAACTCTCTAAAATGTCATAGATCATTCAATAAATGGGGAATAATTTAAATGTTCATTATCAATGTAAATGGAATTACATAATACAGAATACTATGCAGTTTTTAAAAGGTGGGTCTCAGCTAGGTGTGGCACCACCTCTTAGAAGGCATCCAGCAATATGTGGGTAAGGTTTAGTTTTTGGTTATCATAAGGACTAGGGCACACCACTAGTGTTTAGTGTATGAGGGACCAGAGATGCTAAATGGCCTGCAATTCATGGAGCAGGAAAAAGAATGGCTGCCCAAATGCCAAGACTGATAAACAGTCTAACAACATATATAAATTTCCAAAACATACTATCATGTGCAAAGTTGCAGAATATGTACATAATGCCATATACTATGCAAATAAAACAAAAGGCTGAATGACACTATATGATTCCTATGGCTGCATATATTCGTTGTGTAATAGCACAGTAAAAAACTATAACAAGGTCTATATAAAATTTATATCTCTGAAAAAGGGCAGAAAGGGGTCCAGGGTTTGGGTAAGTCCTCAAATAGAACTTCAGCTTTAACTCTATTATTTGATTTTTAGAGGAAAGTGAATTAACATAACTATGTAATTGTTTTTGTTTTAAAAATGTAATACTATATTTGTGACTCTGGGATAGGAAAAGACTTCTTAAACATAATATAAAATGTTAAAACTCAAAAAGACTAATAAATCTGTTTTATCAACATTGAAAAATTCTCTATGGCTAAACTTCATAATTAATGTTAAAGAAACAGGAATATGAAAAACATGCAACAAGTTTAGTATCCATAATTTTAAAGGACTTCTATAAATCAGTAAGACAAAAGCAACGCACTCAATAGATGGGCAAAGGATAATAACAGCCAATTCCTGGAAGACAAAATGTAGCAGGCTAGTGAACTATCATATGAAAAGATATCCAACCTGGTATTAACTAGTAATCAGGAAAATTTTGTCTGACACCAATTTTGATTATATCCAACATTTTCAAGTACCGATATATTAAGTATTGGTGAGAATGAGGAAAATAGACACTCTCATATACTGTTGGGAGTAGAAATTGGTAACACTACTTTGGAGGGAAACATGGCAGTATCTATTAAAATTTTAAATAATTATGACTTAGCCCTTTCACTTATTAGATTCCACCCTTGAGAAGTACTTGTACAACTGCAAAAGGGGGCACATAAAAAATGTTCTGCACACACACGTTGTTTACAATAAGAAAAAGTTTGGAAGTAAGGGGAAATCTTAAATGTCCAAAGTAAATATTGTATATATGTTCACAGTATTGAAAACTATGCAGCAGTCTTAAAGAATGATGTAGACTCTATACATCTATATATATTGACATGAAAAAAATTATAAAACAGTGAAGGGAAAAAGCAAGTTAGAAAACAAAAGGTATGCTAAAATAAAAATAAGCCACTAAAAAACACAAGACCCATTATTTCCTTATGTACACCTGTTAATAAATGGTTGAAAACAAAAGAAGAGGTCTAGAACAAAAATTATGTATAGCAATGGTTATCTGTGAAGAAAAATCAGGAATATAGAGAATGGTCAAAGGGGACTTATTAATTTGAGTTGTTTTTAATGAGAGCACATACATAATCTTTGTGCAATCAATCAGGCAATAAAAAGAAATAATGAAAGCATTAAAGCCATTAATTAACCCTGAATACATTTCCTTGTTTTGATAAATATACAGTATTCTTTTCCATTACTTTCTAAATAGTACATTGTTAATATGTAAAACTAGAGAGTTGGGACTTTCTGCTTATTGTTTTAAAGTTTTGTATTAATTTCTAGTGTAATTACCACCGTCAGCCAAGATAGCTTACCTTCATATCATTTTTTAAAAAAATCTTTAAAATATACAGTCATCATTGTTTGTAGTTTGCTAGCATGCTCAGCTTCAGGATTACAGACACATTATGTGGAGTATAATGTTTCTACTGTTACTGCAAAACAATTTCCCAAAAGTATCCACAAGACAAATTATTTTAAAGAGTTGTGAAAGCTTGTTTTTAAAAATAAGGATAGGAAGTATTTACAATATTTTAAATTGGAATGCTTTTCGAACTACCATTATTTTGCCTCCTCCCTTTTCTGATTGTATCTATATATACAGCCCACAAACCATGGCTCTCAAAAGGCTAATTGATGATAATGCTCTTTTTCCCAAGAGCATACCATAGTCAGGACTCAGAAAATCAGACTTACATATTCCCATTCCAATGTGCTATCCATGACAACTATATGCGTTGTCTCCTATCTCTTTAAAAAAATATATATATATAAACCACCTTTTGGTGAAGGACTTTTTCAATCTATAATAATTGCAATCATTATTAGAAACTAGAGGCCCGGTGCATGAATTTGTGCACGGGTGTAGTCCCTCAGCCTGGCCGGCGATCGGGGCTGATTGGGGCCGTCTCACCCAGTCCCAATCGGGGCCAGCTGGCCAGGGGACGGGACCATGAGAGGTTGGCCAGCTGGGGGGAAGCACTGCAGGAAGTTGGCCGGCCACAGGAGGCTGGCTGTGGGAGCGCACTGACCACCAGGGTGCAGCTCCTGTATTGAGTGTCTGCGCCCTGGTGGTCAGTGTGCATCATAGCGATCAGTTGACCAATCATTCAGTCACTTAGGCTTTTATATACATAGACTAGATGCCTGGTGCATGAAATTTATGCATGGCTGGGGAGAGGGGGTGCCTCAACCCAGCCTGCACCCTCTCCAATCTGGGATTCCTTGGAGGACATCCCTCTCGTAATCCAGGACCGTTGGCTCCTAATTGCTCGCCTGCCTACCTGCCTGATTGCCCCTAACCATTTCTGCCTGCCTGCCTGATCACCCCTAACTGCTCCACTGCTGGCCTGATCACCCCTAACCGCCTCTGACTTGGAGACCGCACCAAGGACCCAGGCTTCCCTCCTCTGGCTGGCCGCAGGCACCTGGGACCTGGGCTTCCCTCCCTCTGGCCAGCTGCAGGCACCTGGGACCTGGGCTGGCTTTGCCTGGGCTGGGCCACAGGTGTCCGGACTGTGGGTGGCTTTGCCTGGCCAGCTGCAGGTGCCTGGGGCTGTAGACGGCTCACCTGGGCCAGCCACAGCCACAAGCGCCCGGGCCTGGTTTTGTCAGGGAGGACGTCCAGAAGACGTCTGGTCTAATTAGCATATTGCCCTTTTATTAGTATAGATAATAAAAATGATGTGGAATATATGAACTGATATGTAAATGTGTATCTAAAAAAGCCCATGTATATAAGACAACAGGAGTCAATTTCTATTACTTCTGTTCACATCTTCCTATCTTTTTGTCTTTAAAAATAGTGTAATTTCTTACTATAAAATATATTTGAAAAAACGTTATTGGAGTGAATATGTACTTTTCTTCCAAAAACGGATTTGTTAATTTTTAGTTTTGCTTTGTTTTACCTCTCTTCCTCCATAATGGAGTCCTCTTTTCCAGACATTTCTGATGTACTATCATACATGAGTTTGTGAGTTTCAATGAAGGTTTTCTGTAAGGCAGACATTTGAGCCATGATCTTCTGGCGGTGCAGCCTAGCAGCTTCAGCTTTTCTTTTCCGTTCAGCTTTTTCTTTATCATGAGTAATCTGGGTATGATGAAATCACAAAAATTAGGTAAAAGCTAGTGTTATAATTTGCATATACTGTTCAGCCAGGCAAAATTTCCTAGACTAACAGTCTGATAAAATTGATTACCCCACCCCTTAAGCCTAGATTCAAACTTAAGTCTCAAAATTAGCATACTTTCCCATCATATCATGCAACTAACTGCTTCTTTGGTTACTTTAATAATTTAATATAGCCAAAACCGGTTTGGCTCAGTGGATAGAGCGTCGGCCTGCGGACTGGAAGGTCCCAGGTTCGATTCCGGTCAGGGGCGTGTGCCTGGGTTGCGGGCACATCCCCAGTGGGGGGTGTGCGGGAGGCGGCTGATCGATGTTTCTCGCTCATCGATGTTTCTGACTCTCTATCTCTCTCCCTTCCTCTCTGTAAAAGATCAATAAAATATATTAAAAAAAAATAATAATTTAATATAAAGGCCAAATACTTTAAATACCTAATAAACTGTCTTTTATACTCAATGCAGGTACATCAAGAAAAATATTAAATGAAACAAAATTTTGAAATCATTTGTTAATCATTGAACCACTGACATTTAACCAATTTAAGGCAATCTGATGATGTTCAACAGTTACTCTTAGACCTGATGTTAAGACTAAGATCTTGAACAATATTATTGAGATGTACTGGCATTTTTAAAAAATTAATCTTTATTGTTGAGATTATTATGGATGCCCCTCTTTATTCCCCCATAGCTCCCCTCCACCCAGTTCTCACCCCACCCCAGGCCCTTGCCACCCTACTGTCTGTGTCCATAGGTAATGCATACATACATATAAGATCTTTGTCTAATCTCTTCCCAGACCCCCCCCCCCCCCAGACCCTCCTCCCCACTCCCGCATACACCCTTCCCTCTGAGAACCGTCAGTCTGTTGCATTTCCATGCCCCTGGTTCTATTCCATTCACCTGTTTATTTTGTTCATCAGATTTTTTATTCGTTTGATTTTTAGATTCAATTGTTGATAGATAGGTATTTGTGGCCATTATGTTGGTCATATATTTTATCTTTTTCTTCTTCTTCCTTTTCTTAAAGAATAACCTTCAGCATTTCATATAATACTGGTTTGGTGGTGATGAACTCCTTTAGCTTTTTCTTGTCTGTGAAGCTCTTTATCTGACCTTCAATCCTAAATGATAGCTCTGCTGGGTAGAATAATCTTGGCTGTCGGTTCTTGGTATTCATCACTTTGAATATTTCTTGCCACTCCCTTCTGGCCTGCATAATTTCTGTTGAGAAATCGGCTGACATTCCTATGGGCACTCCCTTGTAGGAAACTAACTACATTTCTCTTGCTGCTTTTAAGATTCTCTCTTTGTCTTTTGCCAAGATCTTGGTGTGGTCCCCTTTGGGTTCCTCTTGTTTGGGGTTCTCTGCACTTCCTGGACTTGTAAGTCTATTTCTTTCACCAGGTAGGGGAAGTTTTCTGTCATTATTTCTTCAGGTAGCTTTTCAATATCTTGCTCTCTCTCTTTTTCTAGCACCCCCATAATTCAGATGTTGGTACACTTGAAGTTGTCCCAGAGGCTCCTTACACTATCTTCATATTTTTGGATTTTTTCTTTTTGCTCTTCTGGTCGGGTGTTTTTTGCATCCTCATATTTCAAATCATTGATTTGATTCTCAGGATCCTTTAGTCTACTGTTGAATCCCTGTATATTATTCTTTATTTTAGTCAGTGTATACTTAATTTCTGACTGGTCCTTTCCCATTTTTTTTGGCATTCTCACTAAGATCCTTGAAAGTCTAAGTACCTTGGAGATTTCTAGAAGATTCTTGAGTAACCTTCTAACTGTGGTTTTGAACTCTATATCCAGTAGTTTGCTTTCTTCCATTTCTTTCATTTGTGACGTTTGTCTCCACATTTTGGCTGCTTCCCTGTGTTTGTTTCTATGTATTGGATAGCTGCTAAGTCTCCTTGAGTTGATGGAGTGGCCTTGTATAGTAGGTGTCCTATAGGGCCCAGTGGCTCAGCTCCCCAATCACTTGAGGTGGACACTGTAGGTCAATGGTCAGCAAACTGCGACTTGTGAGCCACATGTGGCTCTTTGGCCCCTTGAGTGTGGCCACGAAGTTTCAATCACACTGTACGTGCACGTCCACACATGGTAGTTTGTGGAAGAGCCACACTCAAGGGGCCGCAGTTTGCCGACCACTGCTCTAGGTGCACCCCTTGCTGTAGTTGAGCCTTGATTGCTGTTGGCATCACTGGGAGGAATTGACCCCCAGGCCAATTAGCTGTGGGGACCAGCTGTGACTAGAGTGGGAGAGCTGCTGTGCAGGAGACATCCTTATGGAGCAGGATTTGCTTCAGTGGGACTTTGGTGCTCACTGAGTCTGCCCCTTGAGTGTGTCGTTTATGGATGTGAAGAGTTGTAATCTGGTATAATCTCACTCTGACCACTGAGTACACTGGCTCTTGGGTCTCCAGGGAGATGCAAAGTCAGCCACTGCCTGGGGCCATCCAGCAGGAGCTACAGAGAGATCTGCAGATTCCTCCTCCTTGTATCAGGTTTATAAGTGCCCAGACAAGGCCCAGCTGTGAAGCAAGGCAGGCTGGTGATAGGTTTGAGCTCCCTGACCCAGCTGCAGCTTGTTTGACAGGTTTTTAGCCTGAGAAAAGGCAGGCCATTCATATGCAAAAGCCGCTGCACAGCTTGGGTGGGGTTGTAAGTTGGGTGGGCGGGGCCTAAGGGAATCACCAGGTGGAGCAAACAGAAATGGCTGCCAGTCAGCCCTGTAACCACGGAGGTCCCTGCATGAGAATAATGACTGACGCAAGCACCTCCGTCTGGAAGAAAGCTGCCCCCGAGTTCCTGCCCTGATGCCAGACAGTGCAGTTTCTCCCTGTATGTGTCTGGGTCTCCAGAGCCTCACCCGGCACTGGAACTCAGAGGAAGCTCCCGCTTTGTAAATTCAGTTTCTGGTGCCGGCCTTTTAAGAGGAGCAGCTGGGTCTCCAGCAGCCTGTGTCACTCAGCCGCAAGCTGCACTGGTTTTTACAGTGCGCAGGGACTTGTTTTCCCAGCTCTGGGACCCTGGGCTGGGTGTCTGGTGTAGGGCTGGGACCCCTTGCTCCTTAGGGCGGCCTTCGCAGAAGCAATTTCTCTCCCAATTAAAAAGGCGGCACACGTGGGTGCTGGACCTACCCCTTCTGCGCCTGTGCACCTCCTACCAGTCTCAGTGTACTTTATTCTTTACTTCTCTAGTTGTAGTACTTCCATTCAGCCAGCTTTCTGGTGGTTCTGGATGATGGTTGTTCTATATTTTAGTTGTAATTTTGATGTGGTTGTGGGAGGCAGCAAGTACAGGCATTTGCTTACGCTGCCATCTTTTGTACTGGCATTTTTTATTATGTATTCTAACTTAAGCCCAGTGTTTTCCTTTTATAAAGGATATTTAATAAATACAAATAATATTCTAATTTTAAGATTAAAATAATCAAAACCTGATTCATTATATTAAGAAAATTCATAATCTAAATATTACTATTTCATTGAATCTAAAATGTACCATTGTCTATGTTCCACTAAGAATGCGGCTGATTAAATTATAAGAAGCTACTGATTGTAAGACATATCCCAATATCAGATATTAAAAGTTTTTAAATTAATGAAGTATTTCCAACAGAGCTCCACTACACATCTATTTCCTCTGACTTTGTATTATATTGGATAACTACATGTCAAGTACCACTAATGCCTGCAATACAAAAGCTTAATGAGTCCTGGCCAGCATGGCTCGATGGTTAGTATGTTGGCTTGCACACCGGATGGTCACAGGTTTGATTCCCAGTCAAGGGCACATACCTGGGTTGCAGAATCGATTCTGCCCTCGGTCGGTGTGTATGTGGAAGGCAACCAATTGATGTGTCTCTCTCATGTCGACGCTTCTCTCTCTCTCTCTCTCTCTCTCTCTCGGCATCCCCCATCCCTTCCACTTTCTTTAAAAATCAAAGGAATAAAATATCCTCACTCCTTGGATAAGGATTTAAAAAAAGAAGCAGCTTAATGAACAATAGAAAATGGACATCTCATGTACTTTACAATAGGTTCCTTCTAACAGAAAGAAGCAGCTCCTTTATACCAGCAAAGTTCAAAGACAGAGATGAATGTCACCATTATTATAATGTTATTACCTCATCGTTCCTAATAGATTCTGATCCTGATGCAGTTGCTACTATTAAACAAGATTTTTCTCTTAATCGCTTCACTGTGTCAAACATCTGAAAAACAAATAAAATGTTAAAAGATTTGGTTGCACTGATCAGGAACAGAAAAATTCACTAATCTGATTTTGTCATCAAGTGTCCAAATTTCTTTGACTTAAACCACACACACACACACACACACACACACACACACAGTGACTCCTAACTGTGACAAACACCTCCCCTATTTGATTAGCAATGGAGCTAAAGAGGAGGTTCCAGGAATCAAAATAAACTGATTCGATCTGCAGGTGTTACCATACCTCTGCTTTTGCCAGGGAAAATAAAGAATTTAATTCGTTATATTTACATAGCCTATCTAATAAAGAGGGAATATGCTAATTGACTGTCACACCCTCAAAGATGGAGGCACACGGTCCCATCAGGCCCGCCAGGGCGGCAGGTTGCAACACAGCTGGGCCCGCCCCTAGGTGGGTCCGGCCACTCCGCGCGCCTGCCTCCTGAGTCCCCCAGTCCCCAGCCGCCCAGGGCCAGCCTGAGGTGCAGGGAAGCCTCAGATGGCGGCTGCCCGTCACCTTCCCCTGATCGCCAGGTTGCCTCCCACCGAGGGCTCCCGAACTGTGAGAGGGAGCAGGCCGGCCTGAGGGACCCCCGCCCTCAGGTGCATGAATTTTCATGCACTAGGCCTCTAGTCTTCTCATAAGAGGTAATCCTGTTATATACTAGGTTGCTGTTTCCTACTTTTCATTTTCACTTAATCATTTATCTTCAGAGGTGTTTCCACAACAGCTATCTTATTCCTCATACCAAATATCAGGTTCCAACAATACGAAGGTATAAATTTACTGATATTTTGAAGGAGCCTCAATCTCATGTGGAAAAATCTCCCACAAGAAACTTACAACACAACTTTACATTACGCATTTGGATAAAATACCCAATGTTTATAAGAGCAAACACTTATGCTTTTTGTATATTTTGACAATGAACTTGGGTATTTCAACCAAAACTAAATTTTCAGGAATTAATCTTCAATTTATAACATCTTATCTGTAGAATATAAATGTTGGACTAAATCACAGTTCAGTTTACTTTCTTAATAAAGTTAGAATAGTTAACTACTTCTCTTGTTTCTGTTTTGATTTTGTATTTTAAATTATTATGTTGGTAAATTTAACTCAAATACAAAATATTCATGAAATCTACTTCAAGAAAAATCTTAATAATAACATCTTTATCTTACAGTTACATATCCAATTACATTAAGCTTGCTTAAGGAGTGTCTGATCCTATATAATAAAACCCTAATATGCAAATGGACCAAACGGTCGCTATGACAAGCAGTAACTACCAGGGGGCAGATGCTCAATGCAGGAGCTCTGGTCAGCCAGAAGCCAGGCTCACAGCTGGCGAGCGCAGCGGCGGTGGCAGTAGCCTCTCCCACCTCCACTGAAGATGGGCAGTAGGGAGCGAGAGCCCCGGAATGCGAGAGGGCACAAGCCGGGCTGAGGGGACCCCCCTCCCCCCAGTGCAATAAATTCGTGCACCAGGCCTCTAGTTACATAATAAAAAGGGCAGACTTCTTGAAGTACAAATCAGTACAAAGATCTCCATTTGATATGAATGTGGGGGAAAAAAATCATTCTATATTCTAATTATAAAACAATTATCTAGCTGATAACATCAGAATATTTTAATAAATACAGTGAGGGGAAATCCCATAATCTTGGTTTCATGTTTCCATATGGAAGGTTTTCCGTTAAAGAAATATTCCTGGCCTTTATCCATAACCCCTTATACACTCCTTCCCAAAGGCACAGCCATCTACCCAATAGTTCAAGCTCCAAATCCAGAAGTCATCTTTGACTCCTTAATTTCCCCTTCCATCAAATCTATCAGCAAGTACAATAGATTCTACCATCAAATTACACCTTAATCAGTTTAGCTTCTTGGCATTTGCATCCTAGTCTAAGTCATACTTACTTCTACCAGGTTTACTGCAATAATCTTTTAATAGTTTCCCTGATTTTATAATTGTCCCTTATAATCCATTTATCCCACAGCAGAGTGATCTTGTAAAAATATAGATAATATATTGTCACTTAAAATCCTTCAATGGTTTCCCACTGTACTCAAAAGTAAAATCCATCACTTTACCCTGACCCAGTGTTGGCGAACCTATGACACGTGTGTCAGAGGTGACACATGAACTCATTTTTTGGGTTGATTTTTCTTTGTTAAATGGCATTTAAATATATAAAATAAATATCAAAAATATAAGTCTTTGTTTTACTATGGTTGTAAATATCAAAAAATTTCTGTATGTGACACAGCACCAGAGTTAAGTTAGGGTTTTTCAAAATGCTGACACGCCAAGCTCAAAAGGTTCGCCATCACTGCCCTGACCTGTAAGTTCCTATAATGGCCTGGCTGCTGGCTGCCCCTCTGACCTTGTTGCCCATCTCTCTCTCCCTCTTCTCATTGTACTCCAGTCATCCTGGCCTTCTTTCTGGTCACCTTAGAGCTTTAGTTTTGCTGTTCCCTCTTTCTAGAGTGCTCCCTCAGATTCTTATGACTGGTTTCAAGCCATTCAGTTCTAATGTCATCTCCCAAAACAGACCTTTTCTGATTACCCATTTAAAGTTACCCCCTATTCATCTGAATTATCTTGGTATTTTCTTATTTATTGTCTGCATCTCAGTTGGTACATAAGCTCTATGATAGCAAGCACCTTATCTGTCTTGTTCAGAGTCTAGCAATGAGTACAGCACATAGTTGGATTCAATACGTTAACTGAATAACACACATGAATACATTTTATTTTTTTTAAACTCCACTAAAACATAGAGAAAATAGAGTTACTAACATGAAAACATAGGAGTAAGCATAAAAAAAACAGAAGTAGCCCTGACCGGTTTGGCTCAGTGGATAGAGTGCCGGCCTGCGGAATGAAAGGTCCCAGGTTCGATTCCAGTCAAGGGCATGTACCTTGATTGTGGGCACATCCCCAGTAGGAGGTGTGCAGGAGGCAGCTGATCGATGTTTCTCTCTCATCGATGTTTCTAACTCTCTATCCCTCTCCCTTCCTTTCTGTAAAAAAATCAATAAAATATATTAAAAAAACAAAACAAAAAACAAAACAGAAGTAAATGACTTCACAAGAATATAGTGGTTTAATTTTAGAGGCAAGCAGAGGATTCTTCTTTTCTTAAAAAATATATTTTTTATTGATTTCAGAGGGAAAGGGAGAGGGAGAGAGATAGAAACATTAATGATGAGAGAGAATCACTGATGAGCTGCCTCCTGAACACCCCCTACTGGGGACGGAGCTCAAAACCTGGGCATGTGCCCTTGACTGGACTCGAAACTGGGACCTTTCAGTCCACAGGACGACACTCTATCCACTGAGCCAAACAGGGTAGGGCGCAAGTAGAGGATTCTTAAATAATTAAACCAAGATATAACCAGTTATTTTCCAGGTTTACCTGGAGTATCCATGTTATCATGTCCTTCTGGCCTTCTAACTGGGGAATTCCTTTGAGTTTTTCCAAAAGCATTTGTATATTCTGAGCATTCGTGGCTGAACTTCCTAATCCTTTTTTAAAACACAAAAAGTACATGTCACAAGTAAATAAATTGCTTCATAATTATGTATAAATTATAACTTACAGCTAATATTATTCAATGGATAAGCAAAGTTTGCAATTAATCCCTTAAATACATTAAGTTTTTAATGGAAGAATCTGCAATTACAGGAAGTACGCAGTACTGAATTAAACAACTTCAAAACTTGAATTTACTTTGGGTCTCTCTTGCTCATTGTCCCTTGGGGCTGGTAAGTGAAAGCTAATCTTACTGATCTGTCTCTTGCCTTTCCTCCACATGTTTCATGTTTGGTAAAAGTACTTAAATAAGAACCAAAGCTCCAAAAATATGAAAGTGGGAGCTATTATATATCCATAAACTAAATAGATTTATGATGTCTTCAATGATCTAAAAAAAAACCTGTGTATAAATAGAAATAAGATGCTTTTCTCCTTTTGGTCTTATAAGCAATATGCCTGGAGTGTGCTTTGAAAAAACTCTTAATCAGGTAGCATTTAATAAAAATCTAATCTAAACTTATTCTGTTCTTCTAGGTTGAAGACAGTACAAAAAGGCCACCTTATCCTTCGCTCAGCCTAAAACATACTTGAAGCCTTGTGGTAGAAGTCAAAGGTCACTTCTTCCTCAGGAGCTTTCTGAAGCTGCTGCTTTTCTTCTAGTAACCCCAACGCCAGAATATGAAATGCCTACAGGAGAAATATAGGAGATCTTTATGATTGTGCTTCTTCAGGTAAATATATTTTAAACAGATGAATACAAATAAGCAATCTGATAGGTAAAAATGGGCAAAGGTTACAAGCTAGAAGTTTACAGAAAGAGAAATGATAAGTACACATATGAAAAATGTTCAACCCCACTTAATAATAAATAAGTGTAAGGTGAAGCAAGATCATCCTGTTTTTCCCCTACAAGAGTGGCAAAATTTTTTTTACCATTTAGTAAAATACAAAACTGGTAAAGGTGTTGAGAAGCAGGTACTTTTCACCACATTGGTGATGGGAAAGTAAACCGATGTAACATTTTTGGAAGCCAATTTGACAATATCTATAAAAAAATGTAAAGGTACAGACCCAGTATACGAGGAATTAGTATGATAGACACACTCACTTAACTATACAAAGATATTTATATAAGGATGCTCATTTTAGTGTTCTCTGTTATACAAAGACCTAAGAGCAACCTAATGTCTCTTAATAAGAGACTGGTTAAATGCATTACAGATATGCCTACAATAGAATCTGTAGCTTTAAGATTGAAGTAAGCTTATATGCACTAATGTGGAATAATTTCCAGAAGATACAAACCTTTAACAATGCTTACTTCCTAGGAATAGCACTGAGAGTTAGGAAGAGAAATGTTAACTTTGATTTCAAATATATCTGATATGGTATGAAATCTTCTTATTGGCATTTATTTACCATTGCTATAACAAAAATTAAGATACAGATACAGTAAGACAGCATTTAGAACCTGCAGGCCAACAATAGCTAAGAAAAAAAGAAAATTTAGCCTAGATCTGTCTGTCATCAAGTCTTTATTACACTGTCGCTTCATAATACAAGTGAAATAAAAAAAATATATAGAAAATTATGACACAATAATTTGGAACTTTATTATCAGCAGGAGCAGGCTATCCTATTAATAAAAGGCTAATGTGCAAATCAACCAAATGGCGGAACAACCGGTTGCTATGACGCGAACTGACCACCAGGTGGAAGATGCTCAATGCAGGAGCTGCCCCCTGGTGGTCAGTGTGCTCCCACAGGGACAGTGCTGCTCAGCCAGAACTGGGCTCAGACCTGGCATGTGCAGCAGTGGTGGCAGGAGCCTCTCCTGCCTCCATGGCAGCCCTAAGGATGTCCGACTGCCAGCTTAGGCCTGCTCCTCAGTCAGACATCCCCCAAGGGCTCCTGGACTGAGAGAGGGTGCAGGCAGGGCTGAGGAACTCCCCCATCCCTGAGTGCATGAATTTCGTGCACCAGGCCTCTAATATATATATATATAATATAAATAAATGGTTCCCAGAAGTAAGGATACTAAAAACATGATGTGTCACTAAGGAAATCTGTGCCACACCTAAGCTTTTTTTTTTTTTTAACATGTTTTTATTGATTTCAGAGAGGAAGGGAGAGGGAGAGAAACATCAATCATGAGACAGAATCACTGATCCGCTGCCTGCTGCACGCCCCACTCTGAGGATCAAGCCCGCAACCCAGGCATGTGCTCCGACCAGGAATTGAACCATGACTCCCTGGTACATAGGTCGATACTCAACCACAGAGCCACACCAGCAGGGCACACCTAAGCTATTTTTAATGACCTCTGTGTCTCAGGTGCACTAGTTGTGGTTCTGACTCAGGTAATATTTGAGGTTTACATACCATCTGGAGCATCCCTTCAGTCCACAAGTTAGAATCTGTGTCTAATGCCCGCTCAAATATGGTCCTGAGAATGTACATCATGATATCACAATTTAGAAGGTTAATCACTTTGCTGAAAGCAGGACAGAATTCAGGAGGTGGTGGTGGTGGTAATGCTATAGTAGAAGGGAGATGGATGGCAGAAGACACAAACAGGTACATTTTTATTTGGGTTATTCTACATGCTCAATTGCAAATGTCAAAGTCATATATTACATGCGAAAACAACACAATTTTTATTACCTTTAAAGCACTAAAAACATTAATGTCAAGAGAAATATAAATCACTATGTCAATCACCCAAAATAAACTCCATTTGCTATAAATTTAAAATTATATCACCACTGAGGTGGGCCATATCTTAAAATGTGAACAAGAAACAAAGGGTTCTTTGCACTTGTATTAGGTGCCCACACTAAATAAACAAGAAACAAACCACTATATACTCAGCTGATAATAAAAGCACAGGAAATAGTCAAAATGAGTCAATTCAGAATCTCACTTTTTACCTTCATCTTTGTTTTCTTGTTTTCTCTTTTTCTTCTGCATATGTTCAGCCTATATATTAAAAAAAAAAAGAAAAAGAAAAAGAAGACAGTCTATCTTTAAATATACTGCTTGGCAAGCATGACACAAATGGAATACTTTGAAGGAAGCAAGAAAGTTCCACCAACCTACCAAAATATTTTATATACTGAAGTGTGTATTCAAAATGCTACCTTGTTCCAGAAGCAAAATGGTTGTACTAGGAAAGTCTCTGCAAAATAAATGGGTAATATCCTTCCTCAAGAATTTAGTGCCCATTCTTTCAGTCAACAATATTTACTTATTGTCCTTTTCTTGTATAATATAGAAAATTTCAATATTACCTGTACACTAGATAACATTATTGATTCCCTTTTAATTTCTTGGATGAAATAATGGCCTCTATTAATAAAAACGAGTATGAAACTACAGAAAATTCCAGAAATTTTTCTGTGGAGTTAAAAAGCATTTTAGGTTTATTTTCTGAAGAGGATATCTTTTCCTACCTTGCTATGCTGTGTTTTGGAGTAATGATAAAAGTACATATTGAAGTCTTTCAATGATTCATCTTTTAGTTCATAAACTCCATGGCCTGATACACCTGGTTTCCTAAATAAATAAAAAATACAGAGATGAACTGCAGTTGTCTTGAAGAATAGAATACAGACAAAATAAGAACCTAAAAAGTAATCAAAAAGTCAAAATCTAGCAGAAAAAAACCATAATTATATCTCACTCAGCTGGCTTAAACTGAAATGACAAATTCATTCCAATATTAAAACTAAAAACATACACTGTATGCTCAAAGTCCTGATAACGGCTAACCTGTATTTCATAATTATGAAATTCAAACAAATCTAAGGAAGTTTATTTTATACGACCTATAATTGATTCCATGACCTTTTTAAGTTCCTAAGGATTCTTTTTTAGCCTCTGAAACCTAAAGGTTGTCTGTTTAACTAAAGCACATTGTGTTATCTAAGGTCAAATCTAAAAATGGTAGAGAGGGGGAGAGAGAAGAACATTGATGTGAGAAAGAAACATCAATTGGTTGCCTCCTGTATGCACCTCGAATACACAAGCTGGGTATATGCCCTGACTAGGAATCAAAACGGCAACCTTTTGGTGCATGGGATGGGATGACACTCAACTGACTGACTATATCGGCCAACACATAAAATACTGTTTTAAATCTACTAGAGATTTTCATGTTCAGGATAAACAATTTTTCAAATTTGGGTGAAAATACTTGCAACCATTTAAGATGACTGTGTTTTACCTTAGGATAGAGATTTTCAACCTTTTTCAGCTCATGGCACACATAAAATAATTGCTAAAATTTGGCAGCACACTAAAAAATATACTTTTGCCAATCTGACAAAAAAATAGCATTATTTTGATTCATTTACATCAGACAGCTATTGCTGTGTTGGCTGTTGTCATTTTTTACTAGACAAGAGGGAAAAGAGGTCAGTGCCCCTAAATAAATAGGTATTGCATGTTTTGAAAATTCTTGCAGCACATCCATTGAAAATCGCTGCCTTAGGACAACTACTGCATGCCAATTTATGTGTGTGTGAGAAAACACTTCAAAATTGAATTAAAATATGTAAATTTAAAATTGGTTGTGTATTGAATTTGCCTCAAGGTCAGTAAATATACAATTCTTTTTAAAAACAAACAAACACAAAAATAAACCTACTAGAAAAGTCTAAAATTAATATGTAAAATGAAAATTTATAGAATAAATAAGTCTTGGCATAGTTCATGGGAAAGACTATGGGTAAGGTTTCTTTGTTACATACTAAATCACTTAATATCACACATATGGGTATCTCTCATTCACCTGCCCCAAATACTCATTTCTTCAACAAACATGTATTAACGTGCCTACTGTGTGCCCCTTGTCCTCTTTCTAACACTCTATTCTAGTTCTTGGGAATTCAAGCAAGAATTTCAGAGCTTCTACAAAGTATCCAAAATACAAGACCAAAGATTGCCTACTCTCAGAATAAGCATAAGCATTAAGTACTTACTTAAATGTGGCTACTTTGTTTATAACATTCTCTAAGCCGGTTTCATTATTTTCCTGTTGAAACATAATTTTTATTATTTTTACCTTCATATAATGACTTTTTCTTCTCTTACTGAGAAGTAGAATTCATTTTCAACATTCCTGAAGTACTTTATACACAATAAATAAAAGATCAATTTCCAATATAAAAAATTAGGCCTAAACACAATTAACTTTGTTTGGAGGGAACGATTTCTTAATAGAGGTAAGACCTATGTATAAACTGTTTAAGGAAGAAATTTTATCTAAGTTTGCCCTCATATGCATGTATATATACACACACACACACACACACACACAAACAAACACACACACACACACACACCCCAAAACTGGTAGTTCAAAGAAAAAGAACTTTATGTAGTACATTCATTACCCACACCATTTAAGCACATGCCCATGATGTACTAATTGCTAAAATCAAGGTAGCAAAATAAATGGGATCTATAGCAAAACACATATGCAAGTGTCCAAATGTAGTCTGGCTTCTGCAATTATATATATTTTTTCTAATTGCCTGAAACTTTTCTTTGAACAAAGATTTTTTTTTTTAATGAAGTCATTTAAAATCAGGAAAAGGACCTAGTCAAGACAGTAAACTATCATAGATTCCTATAGTCTTGCAAAAATTAAGGAAGACTCCTTTAAAAAATTGTACTTGGGGTAAGCAGTAAAAAGTTAGGTATACCTGAAGCATTTTCTTTTATTATAAGTACTAGAGGACTGGTGCACAAAAATTTGTGCACTCGGGGGGGAGGGGGGGTCCCTCAGCCCGGCCTGTGCCCTCTCGCAGTCTGGGACCCCTGGGGAGATAACGAACTGCTGGCTTAGGCCTGCTCCTAGGTGGCAGAGGGCAGGCCCAATCCCTAGGTGCAGCCCCTGGTCAGGCTCAGAGCAGGGCCGATTGGGGAGTTGGGGCGCCGCCCCCTGTCATGCACAGAGCAGGGCGATTGGGAGGTTGTGATGCCACCCTCAGTCACGCTCAGGGTAGGGCCGATTGGGGGGTTGGGGCACCGTCCCCTGTCACACTCAAGGCAGGGTTGATGGGGAGGTTGCGGCGCCACCCCGTCATGCACAGAGCAGGGCCAATCAGGGGGTTGGGGCACTGCCCCGTCACGCACAGAGCAGGGCCGATCAGGGGGTTGAGGCGCTGCCAATCTCACACTCAGGGCACGGCCCGTGGGGGGTGGGGGGGTTGCGGCGCCACACCCTGACACACACAGAGCAGGGCCAATCAGGGAGTTGAGGCGCCGCACTCTGTCACGCACAGAGCCGCAGGGCGATCAGGGGGTTGGGGAGCTCCCCCCTATCAGGCACAGAGCAGGGCTGATCAGGGGGTTGGGGCGCCTTCCCCTGTCACGAACAGAGCAGGGCGGATAGGGAGGTTGTGGCCCCGCCCCCTGTCACACACAGAGCCGCAGGGCGATCAGGGGGTTTGGGCACTGCCCCCTGTCATGCTGATCCCGGTGCTGGGAGGCATATTACCCTTTTACTATATAGGGTAGAGGCCTGGTGCATGGGTGGGGCTGGCTGGTTTGCCTTGAAGGGTGTCCTGGATCAGGGTGGGGGTCCCCACTGGGGTGCCTGGCCAGCCTGGATGAGGGGATGATGGCTGTTTGCAGCTGGTCACACACCCTTCAGGGTGGGGTCCCCACTGGGGTGCCTGGCCAGTCTGGGTGAGGGGCTGAGGGCTGTTTTCAGGCTGGGGGTGACTGAAGCTCCCAACTGCTCCTTTTTTTCTTTTCTTTTTTTTAATCTGGGCCAGCTTTAGCTCTGAGGCTTGGCTCCAGCTCTGAGGCCTCAGCTGCTGAAAACAGGTATCTGGTTTGTTTTGGTTCTATAATCGAAACTCTCTATCAACTCCAGCTCTGAGATCCCAGCTCTCTGAAAGCTGATTTCTGGGGTTTTGTTTAGCTTCTATATTTGTTACAATGTTTTTTAAACTGCAAGCTCAGAGGCCGGCAAGGCAGGCGGGGAACGTTGCAGTCCTCCGTCACTGAAGCAAGCAAGCCTCATGTTCAGTTTAAGCTGCCTGGCTGCCGGCCGCCATCTTGGCTGGCAGTTAATCTGCATATCGCCCTGATTAGCCAATGGGAAGGGTAGTGGTTGTACGCCAATTACCATGCTTCTCTTTTATTAGATAGGATGATATATATATTACTAGCAGTATGTGAAATTACTTTAAGTGGCACACACATATTTTTTAAATTTTGAATAATTATTCACTTACTGTAATATGTATTAAAAAAATAATAATCCAGAACATCAAGCCTACTATTTCACTGATATTATTGCTTAGAAAGATGCTAAGGAAAATGTAAGTAAGTTGATTTTAAAATGCATTCATAATTATAAAATTGGTGAAAGGATATCCAAAAATTATACAAGTGACATGCCAAATGGTTACAGTTTAAGAATGAGTTAACAGGAACTAAACTTATCAGGGTGGTCACTTTGTAAGGTATATAAGTGTCTAATCTCTCTATGTTGAATAACTGAAACTAACAATATTATATGTCAACTGTAATTGGAAAATAAATTAATTTTTTAAAAAGTGAAACTGGAAAAAGATATAAATAAAAAGATACAAATTGGGGGTAAAAGGGTAACCAATAGTCAAAAGTTATCTCTATTCTACTTCTCTGGAAAGCCCTAATAGTACAGATAATTCTAATTCTCTTTTAAGAATCATTGTTCTAATTCATAATTAAATCTCAAGGGGAAATATATGAGACTCATAATCTTTAAAACTATACTTAAATATCAGTATTTACAAAAACATAAATATCACCCATGGCAGACATTAAAATGCATCCCAGACCTCCAATTAGATGGACTACAGTTATTAATACAGGCCCACTCTGGGAGGAATGAAACATTGCGTAGGGCACCAGCAATCTACCATGCATCTATCTAACCTTCCTTCCTTCCTTCCATCTGGAGTCAGACTTGTATCACAGTCTGATGGCTCCCTACCAGCCTTAACCAGCTTCCTCACCATTTTCTCTCCTAGGCATTGTTCCTAATAAAATCTTAAATGTTTTGTCTTGACATCTGCTTCTCAGAAGACTCAAACTAACACCCACCCAAATATTTTAGGTAGCCCGCCTACCGCCCCCCACCCCCCCCCACCCGCACCTTTCCTCTGAAAAAGTCTTATTTTAAAGTAAACAAAAGGTCAAGGAGTTTCTTGCTCTAAAATGTCTCCTAAATAGCCAGAATGTTTCTAAAATGTTTCCTAATGTCCCAAAGCCCAGACTTAAAATTTATACCACTAAAGAATGAATGGTACCCTGACCGGTTTGGCTCAGTGGATAGAGCGTCGGCCTGCAGACTGAAGGGTCCCAGGTTCGATTCCGGTCAAGGGCATGTACCTTGGTTGGGGGCACATCCCCAGTGGGAGGTGTGCAGGAGGCGGCTGATGGATGTTTCTAACTCTCTATCCCTCTCCCTTCCTCTCTGTAAAAAATCAATAAAAAATATTTTAAAAAAAGAATGAATGGTGATGGTTTTACATCAGAAGAATTTGCTAAACAAATTTTCCTAAAACTTTGCAGTAGTTTCCAATTAGAGAAAAAGAAATAACTATCCATCCCATCTTGAGGTGAATGAAGTAAAAAACAAAATTGGTCTTACATTCTCAGGTAAATTTCTGGCAATGGCACTGTGTGGCATGGGTTCAATACAAAGCAAGTGAATAATTTCTCTCATTGTGACCTCTTCTTTGGTCACATTTCCCACTCCAGGTACATAACGCTCGCCTAAAACAGACAATGAGAAAAAAAGTAAAACAATTAATTGCTTTCTATTTAAATCTCTTCCCACCAGGAGCACTTATAGACAGAACATTGCATTAAATTAAGTCCATGAGAGAGGGACTGAAAATTATTAGACATGTTCCTAAAACTGAACAAAAGTCTATATGCTGAAAGAAGGAGGAAGAAAAATGACGAGATCTAAAGAACACAGCCCTTCTCTTTCTTTTGCACACACACATACATATACATACACATACTCACACATTATAAACAAGGCCCTTCTATTAAATTAGCATGTGTTTCTAATCCAGAAAACAAGGCAGATGGCATTGAATGTGCAGTGGCCATCAATGAATAATAGCTTTTCTTTCAAGATCTTCCTCAATTTTGTCTTTGTTATTTATGAAAGAACAAAGTGAAAACTGAAAAACAAAATACTTAAAAATGTCTTTATAAATTAAATGACAAAACAGTAATATGTATCAGGAATGAGTGGTGTTGCTAAAATGCCCACATGATCAGGTTTCCATTTTGAATCTCAATAAACTACCAAATGGAGAGAAAATACTTAAATTAACAAGAACTTCATTGGTGTTAATAGCATCTAATTCCCATTGCCTCAAGAAGGCTTACAATATCTGGCCATATGTCACCACTGATTTTCAATACTATAACGTGTAAAAAGTCCAATGATACCTACAAGAAGGTTATTAAAAAGACAGTAACCCTTTGTCTAAGAGAATTGATGAATTCTACAAATTAGCCAGAGAAAGACTTTTTGTTAAATGAATTCATTTCCCACAGACTTAATCCTTTTTATATCTGTAAAGCACCTTGTAATTTTATTTTTTTCACCAAAAACAGTATCCCCTAGAATTTTAGTGCTAAAAGGAATTATCGAAATCATATAGATTACCTTCACTTTACAAATCACGAATTTGAGACTCAAAGAATGTAAATGGCATGCTCTTTATAGTTGACAACAAGGCCAAGACTATATCTTTTGATTCCTAATCTGAATCTTTTTCTACTTTTAATGTTTTCTCCATTATAAGATCAGAGATTTTATATGCTTTTTAAAAAATGTTAACTCCTGAAATTAATGAATTTAGGAATATAGCAAGTATTAACTAAAAATCAAATCACATAGGAGAAAAAACCCCAATAGATTTGACTAAAAATAATAAAAGCAAAATAGGAGCAATAATAAATTAGTAAAAATATAAAACAGCAAAAATATAGTATAGTATTAGAATTTTTTAAAGCATTCCAAGAATACAAAAATTCCCCTCAAGTTTTTATAACCTAATAAAGTATATCATTAACTTTAAAAATCTTTTACACATTTTAATTTGTCCATTTTTTTCATCAGTTTCCTATGGAATATTCTGGACAAGAAGGGTTATTAGTACCTGAAAGATTTACATATCACTTAGCAGTAAAGGCTTACTACACTTCCTGCTGAGATAAAGCAGCTAGTCTAGCAACTAGCTCTAACAAACCAATAAAATGAACGCATGTTTTCAGATTTAGCTACTGGCTAGAATCACCAGGAACTATTAAGACAAAACAGAGTCTGCTGCACTAAAGTAAGAAACAAGAGCCAGAATGAGAAGTTAAGGACTTTTCCTTAGCTGGTAAAATCAACAGAGTCTATAAAACAGAACATACAAAAGTAAGTGTGGCCAATATTTGCACCAAGTAATTTAATAGAATGACACAATAAAAATATATTTTACTTAGACCTATGTTACAATGAAATTTCATATCTATAGAAAATTTTCGGCATTCAACAGTTATTTTTCACCTACATTTCTAAGATAAATATCCCAGATCTCTATAAAAAAGTCCAAACAATTACAAATTAGATATTAGAAAGATGTAATAGCTGTGTTTTTCTAAAAGGTGGGTTTCTAAACATATTAATCACATTACTATACATTCTAAGCTATATTTGGGAGATGAGTAAAGTGGTAAATTATAGCTCTTATTAATGTTCTCTTTAAAAAGTAACCCAACCCATATGCTATTTCAAAACATGTTTTAATCTTACCCACAATATAGATGAGGATTTGAAGCATTTCTTCTATTAATGTATTATATTGTTTAATCAAATCCTATAGAATCAAAAAACAATAAATTAGTTGTATAAGAACCAAAACCCTCCACAAAACATATATTTCTGCATCAGACTCATGGTCCCTCTAAGTCCAGTATTTTCTTTCAACCACAGCAACAGAAAATTATGAGGTGAATAATTCTCTTTTTGACATCAAATTCAAAAAGGTTCATAATATCTGGCATGTAACAAGAAATAGATAAATAACTGCTAAATACTATTATTGTGTTACTTATTTCCTTCATAAACTTAAGTCAACAAACTAGTTCTAACCTTTAACTTTTCCTCTACTACAGGCTTCCTTCTTACCTGGGTTGGTGAGGCAGTAGCTTCAAATAGATACTTAACAATTATGGTGAGAGTACCTTTCCATAACACAGTTCTCATTAAGCACTATTGAAAATTATTTATTTATTTTCACTAAGTATAAAACATTTATTTTCACTAAGTATAAAAATTAGCTTTGTATTTTATATCTAATACATGGCCCTTTGCAAGTGACTTCTAATCTGAAAGAATAAAATAATGTGATTTATAAATTCAAAGTAGTCAAGAGCTACTTTATAAGTTGTTATCAAATATTAAAACAATGAAGATGTGAGAAAACTCCATGAGACAAATTATAAACTGAAAAATGTAGCAAATACAATAAATAAATAATTAATATCCTTATTAAATAAGGAACTTACAAAAACAGAAAAAGGGCAAAGGACAGGAACAGATAATTCACTACAAAAGGGGAGAAAAGCCAATAATTATGAAAACATAGTCACCTCACTGATAATTAAAAATTACAAATGAAAATGAAACACCACCTTTCATCTATAAGATCAACAAAATTAAAAATACCAGTGCCAGCTTCTCCAGTACAAGGATCCAGTAACAACATATGCAAAGTGGTAACCAAGGGATATGACTGGTTATCTATTACTTGCTCTTTTGTGGAGAGTGATTTGCTGGTCTTCTCCCAATCATCTAACCCAGTGATGAGCAATCTATAGCCAGTGGGCAAAATCCACCCCAAAGCCTATTTTTATATGGCCCAAACAGCTAGGAATGATTTTTTACAAAAGAACATGAGCAATCAACTGTATGGAACACGAGTGTTGAGCCTCAATTAAGTAACATAATATAACAACAAAATCCATTCTCTTCCTTAGTAGACTTATACTACAAAACTCAATTATTATTATTACTAGCGGCCCAGTGCATGAAATTCGTGTACTCAGAGGAGGGGAGTCCCTCAGCCTGGCCTGTGCCTTCTTACAGTCTGGGAGTCCTAGGGGGATGTCCAACTGACAGCGTAGGCCTGCTCCCTGCTGGCAGTCAGACATCCTTAGCACTGCCACCACTACCACTGCGCTCGCCAGCCATGAGCCTGGCTTCAGGCTGAATGGTGCTCCCACTGTGGGAGCGCACTGACCACCAGGGGGCAGCTCCTGCATTGAGTGTCTGCCCCCTGGTGGTCAGTGCACATCATAGTGACTGGTTGTTCTGCTGTTAGGTCGATTTGCATTTAGCCTTTTATTATATAGGGTATTTTTAATTTCATCAACAAAAATTGTGGAAATTTATTTTCTGTTTAAGTACCTACTTTCACTCAACTTGGCCTCTGGGCTCACAAAGAATTGCAGTTATTGTTAAAATAAAAAGGAACCAATTACTATTTCACCAAGTTTAGCTTAATTTATATGTAATTTAAGTATGCTATTTTGTGGTATCATTTTTGAAATTCATATTTATTCGCCACACACAGGTTTTCTTTTTTTTTCATTATTGTTATTGTTTTTCATTTTCAAAGGTAGCTCACATTTTGAGGTTGTTTGACAGCTTGTTTCTGGTGGGTGCCAAATAATGTGCAGTGTGGTGTTAAAAGGTAATTCAGATCATCTAAATATATGCTTCAATAAACACAATTTAGAAAGGCCAAAAAAATTTTTTAAATGCTACTACAGATGTACTGCTAGAGAAATCTTAAATCAAAGTAACTTTCCTGAAAGCAATTTGACAATATACATGAGGAATCTTAAGAAAAAGCATCCACTAGCCCTGACCAGATAGCTCAGCTAGTTACAGCATCGTCCCAATATGCCAAGGTCTGGGTTTGATCTACAGTCAGGGCACATATAAGAATCAACCAATGGCCCAGCCAGTGTGGCTCCGTGGTTGAGTGTCGACCTATGAATCAGGAGATGGTGGTTGGATTCCTGGTCAGCGCATATGCCCAGGTTGCAGACTTGATCCCCAGTAAGGGGTGTGGAGGAGGAGGGCCAATCAATGATTCTCTCTCAATATTGATGTTTCTATCTCTCTCCCTGTCCCTTCCTCTCTGAAATCAATAAAAAGATATTTAGGGGGGAAAAAATCAACTAATGAATGCATAAACAAGTGGAATAACAAACGGACATCTATCTGTCTGTCTTTCACTTACTCTTCTCTTCCTTCCTCTCTTTCTAAAATTAATAAAGAAAAATTTTTAAATATATTTGTATTGATTTCAGAGAGGAAGAGACATAGAGAGAGATAGAAAAGAAACATCCATGATGATAGAGAACCTTTGATTGGATGCCTCCTGCACGCCTCACATTGGGGATTTAGCCTGCAACCCAGGCATATGCCCTTGACTGGAATCGAACCTGGGACATTTCAGTCCACAGGCCGATGCTCTACCCACTAAGCAAAATGGCCAGCGCAATAAAAAATTTAAAAAAAATAAAAAGCACATTGTTTTGTCCAGCAAATCTACTTCAAATAATTTATCTTAAGCCCTAGCTGGTTTGACTCAGTGGATAGAACATCAGCCTGTGGACCAAAGGGTCCCAGGTTCGATTCCGGTCAAGTGCATGTACCTTGGTTGGAGGCTTCTCCCCAGCCTAGGCTCTGGTTAGGGTACATGCAGGAGGCAACCAATCGATGTGTTTCTCTCACATTGATGTTTCTCTCTGTCTTTCCCTCTCTCTTCCACTCTCTCTAAAAATCAATGGAAAAATATCCTCGGGTGAGGACTAAAAAAAATAATCTATATCTATATATATAAAAGCCTAAGCAATCAAACACCTGAACAACTGGTCAACTGGTCACTATGACACACACTGACCACTAGGGGGCAGACACTCAACGCAGGAGCTGCCCTCTGGTGGTCAGTGTGCTCCTATGGCCAACCTCCCATGGCCAGCCAACCTCGCACTGTCTCTCCCTCGGCCGCCCGTCTCCCTCACCCCCACCCCTAATCAGCCCTGATCAGTAACGATCGCTAGCCAGGCTGAGGGACCCCACCCGTGCACGAATTTGTGCACCGGGCCTCTAGTAATAATAATAGTTAGGCAAGTGTTTAAACCTAAAAAAAACCTCTTCAGCAATAAGGAACTAAAATAGCAATTTTGAACCTTTTTCATCTCATAGCACACATAAAAGAATTACTAATATTCTGTGGTACAATAAAAATATATGTTTTTTGCCTATCTGACAAAAAATTAGGTATAATTTTGTAGGATTTAAAAATAATAATAAATAATAGTAATTATCTATTTTTTTACTCCAAAATGAATTTAAAAAAAATCAGGTACCTATAGTTGTATATAAGGATTTCTGGTACCAAGAATTAACCAATCACATGCAACCTTATTATGTGACATGACCAATAATATGCAACTCTATTATATGATCTATATATTTATGGTTCAAGACAGAACATTTACACCAGATGGCTATTGTTGTGTTGGCTGTTGTCATTTTTTTATTTGACAATGTAAGGGAAAAGAAGTCAGTGTCCCTGACAAAATAGTCAGGTCAGGTATTACATGTTTTAAAAATTCTTGCAGCACACCAGTTGAAAATCACTGGACTAAAGTATAATGCATTCATACACCACCATTAAAAATGATGATGTAAAAAAATGATATAGTTGTATATTTATTTAGTAAAAAGAAAAGGCCCATTGCAATATTTTATTAAGTACAGAAAGCAAGTTATAAAATAGCACATACAAAATGATCCAATTTTTGTTTTAAACAAACAAGACACCAAAACTTTAAAAGTGATCAATTTGCCCTGACCAGTTTGGCTCAGTGTATAGAGCAGGGGTGGGCAAACTTTTTGACTCGAGGGCCACAATGGGTTCTTAAACTGGACCGGAGGGCCGGAACAAAAGCATGGATGGAGTGTTTGTGTGAACTAATATAAATTCAAAGTAAACATCATTACATAAAAGGGTACGGTCTTTTTTTTTTTTTTTAGTTTTATTCATTTCAAACGGGCCGGATCCAGCCCGCGGGCCGTAGTTTGCCCACGGCTGGTATAGAGCGTCGGCCTGCAGACTGAAGGGTCCCGGGTTTGATTCCAGTCAAGGGCATGTGTCTTGGTTGTGGGCATATCCCCAGTAGGGGGTGTGCAGGAGGCAGCTGATCGATGTTTCTCTCTCAAACTCTCTATCCCTCTCCCTTCTTCTCTGTAAAAAATCAATAAAATATATTTTTTTAAAAAAGTGATCAATTCTAGGATGTAGTGTTTCATGTGATCTTTTTCTTCATTTAAAAAAATCTATATGTTCTAATTTTTGCAGAGTAAAAGAGTATATGTGAATATATATGTAAGAGTATATGTATGTATCTGTAGATGTATATATATATATATATATATATATATATATATATATATATATATATATATGTTACCTGTATGTGTGATTTTTGCAGATACAGATAAAAAATACCAATACTAAATATGATTAAAATAGTTAACAATAACATTTTATTTGGAATTATTTCACATCTCAGTTTCTGTTGCTTACCTGGTCATTTGTAGATATGGTCTTTTTAAAAGCATCAGCAAGTTCATACCTCTGAAGTATCAGTAATAAGAACTTGTTGGGATCCATTAAAGATGCACCAATCTGTGAAAGACACAGAGCATCACAGTTTGTGTGTATTAAATCAGAAACATTTTGCTTCCAATAGTACTGTCAGAAAAATTATAAAATAAGTCTGTAGAAGAAAATGTAGTAGTCCCTTTTACTTCTATGATGTCATATTTTAACAGTGAGAAAAATTTAAGTAACTTAAAAAATAATTACAACATCTTCTCTTATTACTATGAATCTAAGAAAGAAGGTTAAGACATAAATACCAGAAATAATTCAAATAGGTACCTGAAGCATGATGATATCTTTATCATACATTTCTTCTCTGCACTTAACATCCTGGTAATAAAACACCTATAAAATAAAAGGTAGAATAGAAGCTACAAGAATTATTTTATCTCAAACAGAATTCTCAATAAAACTATTCTTTTTTTTTTTTTAAGTATATACTTTTTTTTTCTTCCTTTTTATTGCTTAAAAAAAAAACTATTCTTAAAACTTTCTCTAAACTAGGAACTCCAAGAACTCCTTAGTGGCAAAACACTAAATTGTAAATCTACAAAACATTTTAAGGGACTTGTGAGGATAAGGCAAGAAAATGTGGTATGAAAATATTTCAGAGTTTAAAAATGCTTTATATTAGTTAGTACTCTTGACATGTATAGTTAAAAATTTTATTTTTCTTAAATTTAAAATACCCACTTCAATAAAAGTAAATCAATACAATCAATCATAACACCATTTTTCTCCCAACTGTGGTATATTTACAATTTCTATTTCCCCAACTTTTAGGAAATGCACTTCTCTTTATTTGCTCTAAAAGAGAAGGAAAAATTATAAGGTGGCCTTAATTAAGACAGGTTGTAGGAAGGCTACTGGTCCCCAAGCAAGGTAATCTTTAGAAAAGACCTATGTTAATGGGCAGGTTTCTGGTGGTACTACTGGCTGTCACCTAATCTAGCCACTCAATAGGATAAAAGTAGAAATGTCTACATGGTCACTAGAACTTTCATTTCTGACTATATAAGAAAACAGAAAGCAAATACTCAGCAAAATCCAGGGACACAAGGTAAACTGATATTTTTTTTTAAATTAGAAAATGAACACATTCATAAATGTGAATAATTGGCCTTACCATACCTGGCTAATGAGAGAGAGCCCATTTCTTCGCCACATCTCAGCAACAACCTGGGCAACTAATACCAGACAACGCAAAGGAAATTCTACTAGTGCCTCTACTTGAAAGTCCTCCTGAAACAAAGTGAGGTCAATTTCATTATTTCTCAGAAGGCTTGGATGTGTCTCACAGTTATGGCAATATATATATTCTTCAGTATTCTTATCAGTAAGATAAAAGGGCTTGAATTAGATGACTGAATCCCTATGATTCAGATTTCAATGTACTACATATAGATTTAAAATTACTAAATGGGAATTATTCATGTGGGTTTCAAAATATTTCTTCCCACTCATCCACCAAAAGATATTTAAAATAGGATATAAGCCAGTCAACACTCCATATAGGCACTTACAAAAGGCACAAATTCATGCAGTCTTGGAACACCGCCCAGCCTGCTTAAACGCACATGAAGACCTAATGGTTAAAAAATAAAAGGAGAAAAATTAAAAAGTAATAAATCCAATTAAGTTTGATTCTTAATCAACTCATCAAATTTGGAAATTTGTGAAATTTAAAAATACCATTTATTGAGTTTAAAAATGACACCTCAAAATATAAACTTTTGATTTCTAATTCTGAAAGTATTACTAATATATTTAAGTTCCTACACTGTGCAAGGTATGCTTATACATTATATAAAAATAATATGTTGTTTATAAAGACATGCTTATTTTTCACTTAACCAAGCATCGAAAGAAACAACTTAGATCTGTCTTTTTTTATAAAAATAGAAGTGACATAAAATGACATGTCCATTACACAGCATACCAAAAATAACTAAAAGTGGGTCAACGACCTAAACTCAGGAGTTAAAATTATAAAACTCTTAGAATAAAACATAGATAAAAGGCTCCAAGACATTGGATTCGGCAATAATTTCTTAACTATGACACCAAAAGCACAGGTAACCAAAAGAAAAATAAATTATAGACTATATCAAAATTAAAACCTTTTGTGCATCAAAGGACACTATCAACATAGAGAAAAGGCAACCCATAGAATGGGAGAAAATATTTACAAATCATGCATCTAATAAGCAGTTAACATACGGAATATATATAAGAACTCCAACAACCCAAAAACAAAAGATCTGATTAATGCCTGGCTGGTGTGGTTCAGTGGTTGAGCATCGACCCATGAACCAGGTGGTCACGGTTGGACTCCAGGTTGGGGCACATGCCTGGTTTGTGGGCTCGATCCCTATAGGGGGTGTGCAGGAGGCAGCCGATCAATGATTCTCTCATATCATTGTTGTTTCTGTCTCTCTCTCTCCCTCTCCCTTCCTCTCTCTGAAGTCAATAAAAACATACTTTTTAAAAATGACTTGAATAGACATTTCTCCAAAGATATACACATGGCCAATAAGCATAGAAAAAGATACCCAGTATCACAAATCACTAGAGAAATGCAAATCAAAGCCACATGAGATATTTCACAATCACTAGGATGGCTATTAAAAAAAAACAAAAAGAAAGTAAGTGTTGATGAGGATGTGGAGAAGCTGGAATCCTTGTGCATTGCTCATCCTATATAATAAAAGGGTCACATGCAAATTGACTGAATGGCGGAATGACCATCACTATGACATGCACTGACCACTAGGAGGCAGACACTCAATGCAGAAGCTGTCCCCTGGTGGTCAGTGTACTCCCACAGGGGGAGCGCCGCTTAGCCAGAAGCCCTGAGCCAGGCTCCCCGAGGGCTCCTGGACTGCAAGAGAGCGCAGGCCAGGCTGAGGGACCCCCCCCCCAAGTGCATGAATTTCGTGCATCGGGCTTCTAGTAGGAATATAAAATGATGTAGCTGCCATGAAAAACAGTATGGCAATTCTTCAAAAAAATTAAAGAGGAGAATTACCTTAAAATCCAACAATTCTACTTATAGGTATATATCCCAAAAAATTGAAAACAGGACTCAAAGAGATATTTGTACACTCATGTTCATACCAACAGTATTCACAATAGCCAAAAGGTGGAAACAACATGAAGCATCCATTGATGAATAGATAAACAAAATGTGACATATACATATTATAGAATATTATTCAGCTTCAGAAAGGAAGAAAATTCTGATACATGCTACCACATAGATGAACTTTGAGGACATTATGCTAAGTGCAATAAGTCAGTTATAAAAGGAGATGTGTATGATTGCACTCATATGAGGTACCTATAATAATAAAGTTACAGAGACAGAAAGTAGAATAGTGGTTGCCAGGAAATGCAGGGAGTGGGAAATGAGGAGTTAAGTTGAATGGGTACAGAATTTGAGTTTGGGAAGATGAAAAATATTCTGGAGATGGAAATTGGTGATGCTGCACAAAACAATGTACTTAATGCCACAGAACTAAACAGTTAAAATGGTAAATTTTATATTATGTATATTTTAGCACAGTTAAAATATATACACTTCTATAAAGTTTAAAACAACAACAACAACAACCCTGACAGGGCTAGTTTACATGGAAATGCAAATCAAAGAATGAATAAAGGAAATCTATGATCTTTCTTTTGGTGGTGAAAGAAACAGTGACACCAACAACACTTGTGCAATTTGGCAGAAAAGAGATTAAAAACCAGCAACAAGATTTTACTATATTGAGATTTTGGCGGGAGATGAGTTATCAAGTTAGTCTTTAAGTGTGTACTGTAAGATCCATTTGCTGACCAAGATGACAGAAGGCCTAGGAAAACAAGCATCTTAGATGTTTAGTGACAGCTCTTTGAAGGACAGTGACAGATCTTAATTGCAGTATCTGATCTGAGTATGCCTATACATACTTAGCATAGAACAAAAATAGATATGATTCTAGTCCTCTGAATATCTAGGAAACATAGCTAATAGAAACAAAGCAAAAAACTAACACTCACCAGCAAGAGTCCTTGAGAGTGGAAGATGTATGCTTACGAGATCTTCAGATACTCTGTAGGACTTAGTTTCCAAAGTGTGACCACACAATTGTACTACTGTCTTGCTACTAGACATAAAACTTGTACTACACCTCATCACAGCTTTGTGACATTCTTTATAAGCCACTAGTAAGAGTTCTTCCTAGAAGAAAAATGGAAATAAAATGACAAATGATCTACTTTACCACATTATTCAATAAATATTTGCTAAGTACATGCGCAAAATTGTTCTATGTATTACTAGGGCTACCTCCACAGGATCTGTAAACCAGTAGGAAATATAAGAAAGAGAGAGGCACATGCCTGTATACACACACACAAAGTGAAAAATTGTACTAGTAAGTACCATGTAAATGATAGAAACTATTCCACTAAGAGGGGGGAAAAGCATCACAAACAACTGGGAAGACATAGTGTGAAAGCAATTTTTGAGTGGGGTCTAAAGAATAAGCAGAATATAAATATGGAGAAAAGATGAGAAAATGATGGCATTGTAAGCAGAGATACAGAATAAGCAAAGAGAAATAACGGAGAATACACCTCCTGTTCAGGCAATAGAAAGGAATAAAAACTAGAAAAATCCAAGGTTTTGTGGATGGAATTAATGAGCAATTAAAGTGGAAATATGCCTTGGCATTGGCATGTGAATACATTGATGGTATCTGAAGTATAATAATATAGACAACTCACTGCTTCAAGAATTAATGGGTGTCAATAGAGTAGAGAGTAATGTTAGGAACCAACGAAACCAGTAGGAAGATTACTACAAAGTCTAAGTGTAAGGTGATAAAAGGTCTCAACTAGAGTGGGAGTAGTCAGGGCAAAAAAAGAACCCAAAATAAATGTTAGGATTATCACTTCTTTGTTGTTGTTAATCCTTAACCGACTATATTTTTCCACTGATTTTTAGAGAGTGGAAAGGAAAGAGAGAGACAGAGAGAGAAACATCGATGTGAGAGACACATTGATTGGTTGCTTCCTGCACATGTCCCAAAAGGCCGCTTTTTAAGATAGTGCTTCTCAAACTGATTTTATCTTCAAAAAGGAATACTATTATCAAATAAATTTTGGGACTATCCCTCTTAGAAATTAGCACATTAATTAAAGAGTTTGAGAAGTTCAGGCCCTGGCTGGGTAGCTCAGTTGGTTAGAGCATCATCCCAATAAAACAAGATTGTGGGTCTAATCACTGGTGAGGGCACATACAAGAATCAATCAATGATCCTGGCCGGTATGACTCAGTTGGTTGGGCATTATCCTGTGCACCAGGAGGTTTGATTCTCAGTCAAGGGCACATGCCAGGGTTGCAGGCTCAATCCCCAGTAAGGGGTGTGCAGGAGGCAGCAGATTTATGTTGTACTCCCACATGAATGTTCTCTCTCTCTCCTCCTCTTTCTAAAAATCAATATTCTTTCGCCGAAACCGGTTTGGCTCAGTGGATAGAGCGTCGGCTTGCGGACTGAAGGGTCCCAGGTTCGATTCCGGTCAGGGGCATGTACCTGGGTTGCGGGCACATCCCCAGTAGGAGATGTGCAGGAGGCAGCTGATCGATGTTTCTCTCTCATTGATGTTTCTAACTCTCTATCTCTCTCCCTTCCTCTCTGTAAAAAATCAATAAAATATATAAAAAAAATAAATAAAAATCAATATTCTTTTTAAAAAAATCAACCAATGAATGCATAAATAAGTGGAACAACAAATAGATCTCTTTCTGTCTCTTTAAAATCAATAAATTTAAAAAAAAGTTTAAAAAGTTCAGTGGCTTAAAAATTCCTGTTTGAATTTGTTCAACCTAGCATTTCCCAATCTTATGTGAGCATAGAGCTTTTATTCTTTAAATATAATTTTTAAAAAAATATGTTTTTTATAGATTTCAGAGAGGAAGGGAGAGGGAGAGAAGACAGAAACATCGAGGATGAGAGAGAATCATTGATTGGCTGCCTCCTGCACACCCCTTACTGGGGATCGAGCCCACAACCCGGGCATCGAGCCCACCGGGCATGTGCCCTTGGATGGAATCAAACCCGGGAACCTTCAGTCTGAAGCCCAACACTTTATCCACTAAGCCAAACCAGCTAGGGCGCACAGAACTTTTTTTTACCATCAAAAATATCTGTTAACAATTTAACACAGAGAATGCAGTAGCTCTTGAGATTTCCCATATGGATGAATGTATGAATCATAGTGTCATTAATGGAACAAGAGCAGTCAAGAAGAGAACATGCAAGTTGTAAGTAGAAGGAAATGATGACAAATCAATTTATTATATTCTTTTTTCTTTTAAATGATTTCAGAGAGGACGGGAGAGGGAGAGAGAGATAGAAACATCAATTATGAGAGATAATTATTAATTGGCTGCCTCCTGCACACCCCCCACTGGGGATCGAGCCCTCAACCCAGGCACACGCCCTTGACCGGAATCAAACCTGTGGACCCTTCAGTCCACAGGCCGATGCTCTATCCATTGAACCAAGCTGGCCAGGGCTCAATTCATTATATTCTGAATTTGAAATAAGTGTAAGATCTAAGCAGGAATGTCTAACACACAAACAGAAATGATATTATAGCTTGAAAGAGTCATTTATATGAAGTTTTAATTGTGGTGGTAGAAATAAAAAGAGACTATTGGGAAAGGTCTCATTTAAATGGGCAGTCAATAGAAATATTGGATAATGTAGATTTGTGAAAATTAGAGGGAAAGAACGTTTCAAAAAGGTTAAGGTACTCAACAGGAAACGATGCTATAGATATTTTAACGAAGATGGGGCCTTAGAGAAGACCTCTGAATTTGGTTACTTAAAAAGATCCTTTGAAATTTTTCAAAAAGCAATTCCTGTCATTTGGTGAGGGCAGAAGCCAGACTCTAAAGAGCAACAATCTATACTAATAAAAGCCTAGGTGGTCCTCGTGCCCTCACGTGATGCCCTCACATCATCACAAGATGGCCACCACAAGATGGCTGGCAGGGAGGGAAGCTGGGGGTGAACAGGCCAGCAGAGGAGGGCAGTTGGGGGTGATTGGGGCGGCAGGGAAAGGAAGTTGGGGGCAACCAGGCCGGCAGGGGAGGGCAGTTGGGAGCCAGCAGGAGAGGGCAGTTGGGGGCGACTGGGCCAACAGGGGAGCAGTTAGGCATCAATCAGGCCAGCAGGGGAGCAGTTAGGGGGCGATCAGGCTGGCAGGTAGAAGCAGTTAGGGGTAATCAGGCAGGCAGGCAGGCAAGTGGTTAGGAGCCAGCAGTCCCAGATTGTGAGAGGAATGTCTGACTGCCAGGAGGGATTGGGCCGAAACCAGCAGTCAGACATCCCCCGAGGGGTCCCAGATTGGAGAGGGTGCAGGCCTGGCTGAGGGACACCCCCACCCTGTGCACGAATTTTGTGCACCAGGCCTCTAGTCTATACTAATAAAAGCCTATGTGGTCATCAGGCCCTCACGCCATGATGCCCTCACACCGTAATAATCCATCATCAGGAGGCTGTGTGTGCAGCAGGTGCATGCGGGTGGGCGGGGCTGCCTGCATGGTGAGGCACTCGCAGGTGGACAGGGACTTGATGCTGCGTGCACGTTGTGCAGGCGGGTCCCAGCTGCTCTGCATGGTGATGCCGGGGATCCCGGCAGCTCCACACAGAGCTGTGGAGGCAGGTCCCGGCAGTTCCACATGGCACAGAGGCGGAACCCCTGGCTCCGGCCTACCTCTTTGGGGCAATCCATTGAGGAGCCCTGGATAGGTGGGCGGGGCCTACCTCTTTGGGGAGATTGATCGCGGGGCTCCCTCACTGTGAGAGGGCACAGGCAAGGCTGAGGAACTCCCCTCCCGAGTGCACGAATTTCCTGCACCGGGCCTCTACTAGTAGACATAAATGACTTCAGAAGGCTTGACAGATGTCAAGATAAACAACAGACATTTTGACCTCATCTCCAAGAATTATGCATGCCCTTCATAAAACTGAGAGGAGCCAAAAATATGTTCTGTGACTAGTTGCTGAACAATATTTCCTGTCTTTGTTCTATAAAGCTACTGTGCTGGCCCTAGCCAGTTTGACCCAGTGGATAGAGCATCAGCCTGTGGATTGAAGGATCCTGGGTTTGATTCCAGTCAAGGGCACATTCTTGGGTTACAGACTCGATCCCCAGTGGGGGCATGCAGGAGGGAGCTGATTAATGATTCTCTCCATTATTGATGTTTCTGTCTCTCTCTCCCTCTCCCTTCCTCCCCAAAATCAATAAAAATATATATTTTTTAAAAAGCTGTTGTGCTGGATTAAGGTCTTTTGTGTCTATCACTAACTGCTGGTGGTGGAGCAGAAAAGGAAAAAAGAGAGCAAGAATATAGTTTACAGAGGTAGCAAAGACAAGTAAGGGAACTTTTATTCTTGTTGTTTTTAAGGATATGCGTTTACAGGCAAATGAATGAAAGAGTGGGAAATACCAGAGGAGACAACTAAGGAATCAAACTCCAGAAAGAACTAATATAGGTTGGGACAAAGAGCCTTGGTAGAGACATTAGTTTTAGAAAGTGATGAAAAGAAAGAGACCAATAGTGAAAATACAAACTTAGTTGGTGAACAGACTGTGGTGAGAGATAGAAACTGAAGAAAATGAAAGAATTTGACTCAGGTGTCAATTTTCTCAGAACAGAAAATAAGTAAGCTCTTACTTCCAAAACAGAATCTGTGGTAGGGTTATGATCTAAAAGAGGGTTATGGTCTAAAATTATTACTTAAGGAAATTTATTAGTCCTATATTTTGAAATTAATTTTCTTACTGGTTTAACACATGTAATAAAGCACTTAATTGAATGAATAGCCATCCCTCTCCATTGTTGGAATATTTAAAAGTCTGTGTTATGTGGTCCCAATTTCCATATTATTTATATTCATGTCCAAGGAAATAAATACATACATAAATAAATGTATGTTGTATTTTTTAAAAACACTTACTATTTCTAAGGTAAATTAAACTACCATGGAGAACACTTTCTAATTAAGTGTGAAAAACTGAATTTTCTTCATAAATTTTAATAAGACAGAATCAAATATATAAGAAACTACTTAAATAAACTTTACATCAAGGACGTTGCAATATAAAACTAAACTATAATAAGCACTAGAGCACTTAAAAAGACACTGCTCCTACTAACAATTTTACTTACATCACAAGCACACCACTCTTGGAACATGAGTAAAATATTCTTCAATTGCATCTGTATGGCAATGGCAGCCTCCCAGTCAGGATCCACTTCTATATGTTGTCCAACCTGTCTTCTAATTTCTTCCATTCCCTGCAAAAAAAAAAAGTGATTAACATATATATATATATGTGTGTGTGTATAGATAGATAGATATATGCCCTCTTTTTCACTCCTCTACTAGCAAAACATAGAATTATCAGGATTCATATTCATATACTAGTATGCGTAGCTTTTTGTTGTTGTTGTTAATCCTTACCTGAGAATATTTTTACCATTGACTTACACAGATAGTGAAAGGGAGGGTGGGTGAGGGAGGAGGAAGAGAGAGAGAGAAACACTGATGTGAGAAAGACACACGGGGCCCTTGACCAGGAACTGAACCTGCAACCTTTTGGTGGGCAGGCTGATGCTCTAAACCAGTGGTTCTCAACCTTCCTAATGCCCCGACCTTTTAATACAGTTCCTCATGTTGTGGTGAGGACACCCAACCATAAAATTATTTTCATTGCTACTTCATAACTGTAATTTTGCTACTGTTATGAATCGTAATGTAAATATCTGATATGCAGGATGTATTTTCATTGTTACAAACTGAACGTAATTAAAGCATAGTGATTAATCACAAAAACAATATGTAATTATATAGTGTTTTCCGATGGTCTTAGGCGACCCCTGTGAAAGGGTTGTTCGACCTCCAAAGGGGTCGCGACCCCCAGGTTGAGAACCGCTGCTCTAAATAGTGAGCGACACCGGCCAGCACCACATGTGCATAGCTTTTTGACATGGCTGTTATACGAGGTCAGAATGCATAGATTCAGTTCTCAGCTCGGTCACTTTCTAGCTGTGTGACCCTGATAAAATTATTTCTAAGCTTCAATTCCCTTATCTATAAAAAGGGAGGTAATAATAGTAACTACTTCATAAGATTGCTATGAGGTTCAAAGAGATAATTCGTGTAAAGTGCTTATTACAGTATCACATAAGGCAGGATCAGTGAGGCAGTGTTTGCATTTTATTTCTAGTTTGCTAGATATATTCTTCCTGATATAAAAACCAAAATTTGCTAAGAAATATTAAAGACTCAGGTTAAATTTTTTTTTAAATATATTTTTATTGATTTTTTTACAGAGAGGAAGGGAGAGGGATAGAGAGTTAGAAACATCGATGAGAGAGAAAGAGAAACATCAATCAGCTGCCTCCTGCACACCTCCCACTGGGGATGTGCCCTCAACCAAGGTACATGCACTTGACCGGAATGGAACCTGGGACCTTTCAGTCCACAGGCTGACGCTCTATTCACTGAGCCAAACCAGTTAGGGCACAGGTTAAATTTTAAAAAATAACTTTATCTTACTGGTGTACAGAACTGTACCATACCTGCATACAGGTAAGAATCTTCAGAAAAGATCGAAAACCTTTAAGGAATTGCATTTTTAATCTTTCTGTCCAGATGGTGGGCTTGCTGATTAGGATGTACCTACAATATTAAGAGACAAAGAAATATTTCACTTCCATATTTTGAGATAGTTTAAGGTACTCGGTTATAAACAATATTGATTCATCAAAATTATGTATTATAATTTCTTATAATTAAAAGCTCTGGGCAGAGCTAGAATTATCCCAGCAATATGTGAATGCTCCAGAAGAGACAGATGTCAAAGCTAAGCCTGACTTCTCCACTCAAAAGGTAGTTCTGATTAAATGAACCCAGAAGCAACTTACCTTATCACAGTTGGATAACTATAGTACAGATTTTTTAGGATTGTTTATACCCTTCACCCAAAGGCAAGTAAAAATTGCCTTCAGCCTCAAAATGCATGTCAAAACAGCGTGTGTAGAATACACGCTGTTTGTACAGACAAATGATTTCAGAATATTTTTAAAAATATATATTTTATTGATTTTTTACAGAGAGGAAGGGAGAGGGATAGAGAGTTAGAAACATTGATGAGAGAGAAACATCAATTCAGCTGCCTCCTGCACACCTCCTACTGTGGATGTGCCCGCAACCAAGGTACATGCCCTTGACTGGAATCGAACCTGGGACCCTTCAATCTGCGGGCCAACGCTCTATCCACTGAGCCAAACCGGTTAGGGCTTCAGAATATTTTGTAAACTAATAAATACTTATTGTACTAAAATTACACACTTTCCCCCTCCCCGCAAAAGACATGCAGTCATGAGAATTACAGAAAATTCACAACACATATAGTAGTTTGGTCTAAGAGGATTTAACAACTTTGTTGTTGCTGCTGAGTGTATAATGACTAGAGATTTGTGAACATCTGCACTGGTTCTCCAGAGCTATTTATTCCTACGACCTGATTTCAGACAATAAATACACTACAGTTGGGGATGGGGGGGAGTCAGGATATTTGGAACTGGTTTCATATCCAGTGAAAACAATGTTTATTGTGAAATGACTTCTCAGAAAGGAATCTAGCAATTATAAAAATTATTTTGCACTCAGTCAATCCCAATCAATTCCTGTTAAATATCACACATTGGGAACATAAACATGACCAAGACAACCTGTCCTTGAGGTCCTTAGTATACTGGGGAAATAGATATGGATAGTGGACACTGCAATACAATGTTAAGCACTAAAAACAAAATAAAATACAAAGGAAGGAAAGTAGGAACATAAAAGACAAGGCAACAAAGATTGGAAAAATATTTTTTTACTTTGTAAAGATTGTAAGAATTGTAGTTTAATTCTCCCTTTCTCTAGATATCCATTAATATGTTAAAAATATAATCATACACTAATAACCTTTCAAAATCTCCCTCCCTCCCTCCCTCCCTCCCTCCCTCCTTCCCTCCCTCCCTTCCTCCCTCCTTCCCTCCTTTCCTCCCTCCCTCCCTTCCTCCCTCCTTCCTTCCTTCCTTCTTTCCTTCCAGGCTCACCCAAGGAGTGAGGATATTTTTTCCATTGATTTTTTTTAGAGACAGTGGATGGCAGGGGGAGAGGGAGAGAGAGAAACATCCACATGAGAGACACATCAATTGGTTGCCTCCTGCTTGCATTCCAACCAGGACAGGGAATTGAACCCACAACTCTAACCATTGAGAAAAACTGGCCCGGGCTCTAAATCTTTTTTTAAAATCTTTATTGTTGTCCTAACCGGTTTGGCTCAGTGGATAGAGCGTCGGCCTGCGGACTGAAGGGTCCCAGGTTCGATTCCAGTCAAGGGCATGTACCTTGGTTGCGGGCACATCCCCAGTAGGAGGTGTGCAGGAGGCAGCTGATTGATGTTTCTCTCTCATCAATGTTTCTAACTCTCTATCCCTCTCCCTTTCTCTCTGTAAAAAGTCAATAAAATATATTTTTTCAAAAATCTTTATTGTTGAGAGTATTACAGATGCAACCCCCCCCCCCCCCGCCATTGTAAAGGTAAAAAAGACTAAAGTTTATGATCTTACAGTGAACAAATGGTATCAAAGTGTGCTTGTTTACCAGAGCACTGCTACTCAAAGTATGGCACACAAACAAAAGCATGAGCATTATCTGGGTATTCTTTAGAAATGCAGACTTGTAGGCTCTAGTCAGACCTAGTGAACAAAACTCTGCATTTTAACAAGCTCCCCAAATGATTTGTATTCATATTAAAATTTGAGAAGCACTGTTCTAGAGAATTTATATTTCTAGTTTTTAGTAAACTCACATAGTTCATGCCTAGCAGACCTAGCAAGTAGAGAAGATGTGAGGGATAAGAAGAGTGAAAAGAATAATGAAGGAAAGGAAAAGAAAAGGAGTCTGAAGATAAAAATAGGTGGCAAAAGCAGTGGAAGGAGAAGAAGAAAAGCAAGGGAAGGATGGGAGAGTAAGAGGGTGATTTGGTTTGAGAGTCTACTATCCTTTTTAGAAACAGGAACAAGTTGCAGGGGTGAGGAATGTCTGGCCCATGGGCCATTATTACAAGGCCTTCAAAATCATGTGGCCTGGCCCTGCCAAGGCATTAGGGGTGAGTTAATGAAATATCTGACCAAATATAGCAGGCTAATTTTTAAGCTGATAATTTTTTATGGCCCTTGAATTACGTTATAGATATTCAAATGGCCCTTGGCAGAACAAAGGTTCTCCATCCCAGGGTTAAAGTAACAAAAGAGTAATATTTACTTAATAGAACCAAAGTTCAACTGCATCTCTTTTCTACATTTCATTTTCACAGTGATTAGCAACTGAGACACAAAGTATCTCACGAAATACCCCCTGAGAGTGAATGAGAAATGAAACTAAATTAATAGAGGTTTATTATTTAAAATGACTGCGGTATAGACCTAGGCAGTTTGGCTCAGTGGAGAGAGCTTCAGCCCGAGGACTGGAGAGTCCCAGGTTCAATTCCAGTCAAGGTCACAAACCTCAGTTGCAGGCTCGCTCCCTGGGCCCTGTGTTTCTCTCTCTCTTGTCTCTTCCCCTCCCTTCCACTCTCTCTAAAAATCAATAGAAAAATATCCTCAGGTGAGGATTAACAAAAAAAGCAAAACACAAAAACAATAAAAAGTAAAATGAAATAAAATGATCCTAGTATAACAATCCTTTCCTTCTATTATGCAGACCTCAGAGTACTGTGTTCATTTATTCACAACTAGCTTAAATGGTATACATTCAACTAGAACCGGTTTAGTAGAGAAGGACAATAATTTAGAAGGAATTTTAAATATGAAATGAATATGGCTAAGGAAACTAATGAAACTCAACCAGTGAAGATTTGGCAGATATGCCTGCTATCTTCAAGTTAAATGAGAATTGAAGTTCTGAATGGACAAAGGGAAACATAGAACTACAGAAGGAAAGCTACAAAAAGACAGAGTTCAATATAAAATAATGAACTTGTAAACAGCTGGAAGGGGCTACTCAACGGGTGGAATACACTGGTTTGAGAGAATGAAAATTTTCTGAGGCAGACTTAACAGAGCTTCTACTAGTACTAACAAACATTAAATACTACAGTCAGATTAGTAGCACATATGGTAAGACTATGGAGAGCTACAAATTCTGAAAGAATTTAGACTTTATTCTAGAAACAATTAAAAGACATTAAATATTTGTGGTTATTTCTGATTTAAAAGCCGGGTTCAGAAAGAAGTGGCAAATAAATAAATCTATGGGGAAAGAGTAAAAATAAGATATGACTACAAAATTTGTACTAAGAATGACGGAGAAAATGGGATTCAATAGCTATTTGTTAAATGAAGGGTATATCTGATTGATGTTTTAGGCTAACTTTCAGAGAAGTTTTATTGATATTTATTTTGTGAGGCTAAATGATGAAGTGAAAAGAATTTGAGTATTATAGGTAAAACAGTGCTGGGCTCAGATCCAAGGTCTGCTACTTACTAGCTCTGTGACCTTAGGCAAATAATTATAATCTAAAAATAAAATTAAATCACGTAGCTTATGAGAATGTTGCAAGAATAAAATAAGGTGAAATAAGTTAAGCTCCTTAGCACATAACAGTTACTAAAAAAGAACAGAAGCTAGGCTGGTGTGGCTCAATAGTTGAGCAATGACCTATGAACCAGGAGGTCATGGTTCAATTCCTGGTCAGGGCACATGCCCGGTTGTGGGCTCAGTCCCCAGTGTGGGGCGTGCAGGAGATGGCTGATCAATGATTCTCTCTCCCTCTCCCTTCCTCTCTGAAATAAAAAAATATATTTTTTAAAAAAGAACAGAGGACACTCATGAGAGTGAGTTACATGAGAAGCCTAGAACAGTATCTGCTGGACAGGTGCTCAAAATATGTTCACTTTCCCTTTTCCTTGTATTCAGAGATATCACTATTTAGGTAAGGATGTAGAAGAGAACTTGTAAGCATCAAAAGAGTAGGAAAACTTTAAAGTTGCCTTCCAAACCAGGATCTCTTAAAGTTTTATCATATGGGTATGCAGGGATGTCATGACTCTAAGTTATTCATCATAAAGAATAACTATAATCAGAGATCCATAAAATAAAATATGATGAGACAATGATGTGATAATGCATCTCTTCTCTGGATATAAAAATAACTCAGTTACAAGAGTACTTCACAGTGAGAGCCACAGTAAAGAGATTTTTACTGTACAGTAGACCAAAAAATGATGAATATACTAATTTAACACTGATAACTATAAGCACTCCATTGGAGTTTTTGTATATTTTTTGTTTGTTTTGCCTAATATATAATTTATGCAGAATTTGTGAATCACAATAGCTAAATGGTGACTTACTACTGAATTCTTCCACCGTCTCGACTTGTATTGAAGATGTAATAACATAATAATTTACTGAACTTTAAAGAAAGATTTGTACGTCATAATCATATTCAGAAATTGAGGAATTTGAAAAGGTCTGGAAGCATTTTCCTCATCAAGGATCCAAGGCATAATTCCAGAAATCTTTCAAATGTATTTTTAAAATAGATTCAACTATTTCTAGGTTGGTTTGGAAGTCTATTTGTTTCCATCTCTCTATACCCTACAATGTACCCTACATGGTCACTAGAAGAAGGGGACAAAATTTGATTTTTCCCCCTCAGGACTAGAAATAATTATGTCATGGAGCCCTTCATTTTAAATAGCAAACTAAATGAAATATATTTTACCTTAATAGATTCTAAAAGAAAAGAATTTTTTGAAGTTTATGAATTATTTAATAGTTGATATTACAACCCTTATAATATTCACCATTTATTACTAAAATAAATTCCCTTTTAGGTCCAATAATCCCAAGATTTATCATGTGATTTCCATTTTAGTTTAAAAAGAAACTCTCCACTTTCTTCAAGGAGAAAAACTTAAGAAACCACTGATGAATATCAATAACTTGGCTACATGCATGAAAACGGGAGTTAAAACAAAATTCACACCAACTAAATCATCTGAAACTATGCCCGAAGAGACTATACAAGAGGGACAGAACCAAAGTACAGAAGTGGAACTAAGTGGAGATTCATTTACTGACCCTAAGTTACTGTGACAGGCCCCTTTTTTATTAATTTGGTTTTAACTCTATAAGAAGCCTTCACTTAAAACATTTATTGACGTGAGACAGTAAGGGTTCTTTTTACTTCTCATTATAATAAGTGAATCTTAGATAACCAAAAGCATCAGAGGTTTATTTACAAGACAGAACAAATAAGCAGTGTGTTTAATAAGTACCTTCACCTTTTGACTCGAACAACTTACTTTAGATCACATATAACAGCATATACTCGTCCCAATTTGTCCTGGCTATAACCCTGGAAGTTGAATTTGTTGTTCCTATCCAAGTACTCAGGCAAAACTTCTAGCAAAGTTTCAGTAATGACAGAAATAACATTCTGCTCTTCAATAAGATGTCGAGCCTGCAGAATATTTCAAGATGTTGTCTTTAGTATTAACTTATTTGGTTGGTCAGTAAGTCATTTTTAATATGTTTACTGAAGATCAAACACAGTCCTTTGTCTCACAGAACAGCAATTTCTGAGAAGCTATTTTCTAAAAGTAAAAAATTCCCTATTCCTCAATAACTAGAAAACACCTGTCTGGACACTCCAAACCCATTACTAAGATTATTTATATAATGCTTACCATAGGCAATCATACAATGAACAAAAGTAGAACAATCACAGATATACTTCATAACTTCTGTCACATTATTATTTATTATGGCACATCCCCCTAACTCCCAGCCACTATCTCTTCCCATCCCTTTCGCTGGACTTTGAAATGGGAAAGTATAGTTAGCCAAACTGTCCAAAAGAAATAGGAAAAAAAGTAGCACAAAAGGAAAGCAGAATCCTCTACTCTCCTCCCAGTTCTATGCAGCACTATATCTCCCACAATACTGTAGTCATACCCTGCACCTGCTTTATCTTTACTCACCCCAATAACTAAAGGACAACAACAACAAAAAAAGCAAAACAAAAAAAAAATTGGTATTGAAAAGGCATTGCTCCTACGTTACTCTTAAAACTGAGAAATAAGCTCTGGAATTCACGGATCAGGACTTTAAGACAAAGGTAGTGCCATCATTCCCACTTCACAAGTTACCTTGTCTTCGGATACCATTAATATATTATTCACATGCAGATACCACTTAAGTATTATTCAATTTTCCAGATGAAATTAGCCCAACAAAATGATTTTGACATTGTTTTGAATCAACACTAAGCAAAATTCTTAAAAAACAAAACAAGTTTTACTTAAAAAGATTGCAAAGAAATTATTAATACATACCAGAGTAGGAACAGTAAACATCTGAACTGACAGTGCAGTTATAGAGATACTTCTATCATGATCATCACTGATATATTCTTTCTGCAGCTGTTTATAATACTGAAAGATATAATAAGTAATAAGTGGAGAATCAATTAAAAATGACTACTGAAAACTTAAAAATCCCAATTTTAACAGCTGCTGCAAATCTGTTTCTATATATAAGATGACAAGTATTATAATTCCTATTTCTTGATGGGAAATAATATGGTCAACAAAAATATATTAGAAAGAAAATAATGAACAAGAGACCAAATATGAATTCAACTGCCCAATCTCACAGAGTTGGAAGTGAGAACTATAAAAAATGCAGCCCTTGCTGGTATGTCTGAGTGGTTAGAGCATCAGCCCACTCACCAAAGGGTCACGGGTTTGATTTTTGGTCAAGTATTCAATTCCCCAGGCATGTGCAAGAGGCAACCAATCGATGTGTCTCTCTCACATCTCTTCTTCCCCTCCCACCTTAACCCTCCCTCCCTCCCTCCTACTCTTTCTAAAAATCAATGGAAAAAATATCCTCTGGTGAGGCTTAAAATAAATAAATAGATGTTAAAAACAAACAAACAACAAAATGCACAAAACACACACAAACACAGGTAAAAAATCACAGAGGACTGCAATGGTGCAGTATATCCTTCCTCCAAGTGGGATCTGGGGTAATCGCTGCAAATTCTACCCCAATGGTATAGGCCATGGCCTATATTCCAAGTACTTATAAACCGATATGAGCCAGAAAACCAACCAATCAGATTCAATCTAGCCTTAAACAGAGTGGATGCTGGCTGTACATAATTTCTTATCCATATTGGTGCACACCAGCTGAAAATAAACCCTGACATATTGGGAGGCCAAAAATAATAATACATTCAGTCATGTAGTATTAGAACCTTGATCTACATATTTAATTTTATCCATTAGAATTCCCATAGATTTAAGAGGTACCCAGTGCATACAAAAAATATCATCTTAGTAAAGAGAACTGATTTTGTATAAGAAAATAATTTCCTTTCAGATTACACATATTGTTCAATATTGTATCTCTAAAGAATTTTAGAAAAATAGAGCTGACAACCTGAATTATCACCTTTTAAGAAACCAAATGTCTTAGTTACTTTTAACAATCTACTTCTAAAATCCAGGGAGTGAAGGATCTTACCCTATAGTATCATTTGCCTTTAACAATCATTATTTCACTTTCTGCTTCCAGTTCTATCCTGGGTCCTACCTCTGCCTTGTTTTAAGTTTTACAGAACTGCCTGCAATTCAATATCAAAGGATCCTAACAAGTAGTTATTGGATACCTAACATAAGGCAAAACAGAACTCTTGCCCATATAATTCCTGCCTCCCTTTAGCATTCTTTTTTAAAAAAAAAAAAAACATATATATATATATATATATATATATATATATATATATATTTAATTTATTTCAGAGAGGAGGAAGAGGGAGAGAGAGATAGAAACATCAAGATGAGAGAGAATTATTGATTGACTGCCTCCTGCACACCCCCTACTGGGGATCAAGCCTGCAATCTGGGCATGTGCCCTTGACCGGAATCGAACCTGGGAACCTTAAGTCCACAGGCCGATGCTTCATCCACTGAGCCAAAGTGGCCAGGGCCCTTTAGCATTCTTATATGTTCCTTTTCCCTGCTATGACTTTCAACTAGTCGCTTCTATTCTTATTATATTAACAGGCAAATGATTAGAAAGGATGAATGAACGTGATAACTTCCTATTGTTCTGTCTCAGCAAATAATAGGTCATTTCCCACCTTTCTCCTCTCCCAGACTGTTTCCATACTAGCAAATGTGAAAATAAAAAACTGTTTGACAAAGAAATGAATCATAAAATTAAATTCTGGATTCATAATTATCCCCTTTATTTCTATTACTTCATTTACAAAAATGTTTTCTATTTCTGTTTATTGATATCTATTTATAAAGAGCAATTACCTTTACAAATTCCATAGCAAAGAATTTTTTGTATTCCATCTCCATAAAAAAACTGCTGAAGATCAATTCGTGAAGGATCTTACGGGCACCTATAAATCATTTTTGAGGGGAAGTGGGGTAGTATCACCAAGGCAAAAAAAACATTCCAGCTATTAGAAGTGGCAAAATATTATAAAATTATTTCACATGCTAGTAGACCTCAAGGACTCAAATATGAGTAGTATTTATTATATTATTTAATAGATAGAATTTAAAATATATACATATATGGCCTTTTTCCTCTTTTTCTGTAGTCTTCTCACTACTTTATCTTACTTCATTCTACCTCTCCCAACATTTCTCCACTCCTTTTCATTCTATTTCACTCAAAACTACTTACTCTTTCTTCTTCCCTTTTCCATCCCCTTTAGCCTTTCTCTTACCTTTCACTTTTTGTTCTTTGTTTAGATTTATAAAAATTAATATTAGTACAACTTTAATAATGGCACTACATACATATACATACTTCTTTTACTGATGCTGACTAAATGAAAAGGCACTATAATTAAAAGGCAGTATCCCCAAGTTTCAACATAGAAGAATACATATTGATTGGTCGATCTTACCTTAATGTTTATCTTATAAACCAAGATCATTGATAATAGTCAACAAAAGAGGTCATAGCTCCACTTTACGGTCATAATCTTCCTTTGCTTCATAGCAAACAGCATAAGCAAAGATCCACCTACCTTTATAAAGCTTTGCATCCCAAAGCATTAGCCTGCTTATGAGACAGGGATTCTCAGAGCCAGGTTCTTCTCTAAGGCATGCTTGGCAAAAGATCTGTCTAAAATCACCTACAAAAAAAAGTCATCACATAATTTTTATTCTTAAACATTTCTCCCAAAAGTATGTTTCCTATAGCATGTGAAAAAAATTAACATTAATCTTTGCACATTTGATAACAAGGACAATTCTGTCAACATCATAGAATCAAGAGCCAATAAAATATTATTTACAGTACTTGAAATTCATTTCTGAAAATTAATCAAAATATATTAATAAAAGAAATTTTATTTTATACTTAATATTTTTAATTTGTAGCTATTTAAAAAAAACAACACAGTATTAGACTATATGCTTACTTGAATAGCTCATAATTTTGTTCATCCAGGAGCCAAGACGTAAAGCAAATTTCTGATGAGCCATAACCTCAGAGTGTAAAACTTCTACATGAAGTGGATGTTGAGAGACATTTTCTGAATGACTCTACAAATAAAAGGAATATAAAAGAAAACCCTAATTTTAAAAGTTTTGTTTTAACTAAGTAATCTATTCTTTAAAAAATAAATTACATGACTACTGCAGTTCCAAATCTCTGGATCCAAATACATCAACCCTATCTTTACTTAGGATGCAAAACCCATTTCAGCTTAACAATAACCCACAACCGTCGGACCAACTATGAAACCCATTTCAAAAAGATAGTAGTTTTACATGTGCATTCCTCTTATGTTCTCTTTGTCCCTAATTCAGAAAATTACCTTTATATCTTCTTTTGCTTCCTGGCAAGCAGCAAAAGCACCTGCTTTAACAGCCCGACGACCCTAATAATAGACAAACATGAGAACTAAATAGCAGAATGACAATCCAAATCAATTAGTAATATATAGCCCAAAAATCTAATCAGTTCTTAATTATTAATCATTTGTCGACTGCCTAAAAGTTAAAAGATGAACGATAAACACAAATGTTTAACACCTTCGGGTAGCTCCAGAACTTTTAATACCACTAGTAGAGAATTTCTATACTTTAGGATTTTAGATTTCCTGCCTAGCAAGATGTCAGTTCTTTACTTTCTGTAGTGTACTCGATTTCCATCTGATAATAATAACTGAAGTTTAGTAAACTGCTGCTATATGCTTTAAATACTTCTCATGCATAGCCCCAGCCAGTTTGGGTCAGTGGAGAATGTTGGCTGGCGGACTGAAGGGTCCCAGGTTTGATTACGGTCAAGGGCACATGCCTGGGTTGCGGGCTTGATCCCGAGTAGAGGGCAATCAGGAAGCGGACAATAGATTCTCTCTCATGATTGATGTTTCTTATCTCTCTCCCTCTCCCTTCCTCTCTGAAATCAATAAAAATAATAAATAAATAAGTAAATAAATAAATAAGTACTTCTCGTGAATAACTCAAAGTTCCTCAGCATGTGTTGCACAACACACTTAAGGTCCACTAGTGGGCGAGAGGTGTGGCCAGGATGTTGTTTCCTCAGCCCGGGAACCACTACACTAATTACTAACGCCATGCTGCTTCTTTCACTATATTACACTCCTCTCTAGGGCAGGATTGTGTTAAACAGTCTTTCTATACACCTGAGGAACTCATTGCTTTGGATGGAAATGAAATAAAAGCTGAGCCATAAATGAATATTATTCTAAAAATAGTTTTAATGAATGTTAAAATCTCAGAAACATACACTTTTAATAATTCACACATTTATTCATTCATTCAATAAAAATTACACAAACGGACTGAAGTTGAGCCAACATTCTTTACTCTTTGCCAAACACATTCAGCCACCTAATTACCTAGACTAAAAGAGGAAAGTTATAGTTATCTACAACTATGATACACACATAGAAAGGTCAAGTTTTAACCAGTTTGTGTAGGATATAAGAAATGGGTGAAAAAGACGGTTGTACCTAACACAATACTAGGGCACTTGGCAAAGGCTCAGTCAACACCTAACTTCCAGGAACGGATATAAGACAGTACAATAATTCAAATGAAGCTCACAAACCTCTTTGTCTATGGCAGTGGTATGCAACTGGGCCTCTGCAAGCTCACAGTCAAGAGCTCTTTGTAGACTGTATATGACATGGTCATATGAATGGTGTTCGTCATTAAAAAGGACACAATAGTATCTTTCATTCTTCTCCCTGTTTAAAAAATAAGATAAGCATTCAGATATTGCAACAAATAAACAAAAGAAAATATGAAAAATAGACTAAAGTAATATGACATTTGTACCAAAGCAGCATTGTGTAAGTTCATACATATGAGAAAGTACCACTATAATACTCATATAGGAAATTATTTTAAGTAGTACAGTACTGTGGAATTTTAAAAACCCTAATAAAAGTATTACCTTTTCCATGTCTTTTCCCCAACTTTTTTTTAATCACTTCCAGATACAGATTATTATTATCATCAGTTTATGTTTTTTTAACTTTCTTAAAATATATTTTTATTGATTTCAGAGAGGAAGGGAGAGGGAGAGATAGAAACATGAATGAAACAGAATCATTGATTGGCTGCTTCCTGTACTCCCCCTACTGGGGACCGAGCCTGCAACCCGGGCATGTGCCCTGACGGGGAATCTAACCGTGACCTCCTGGTTCACAGGTCGATGCTCAACCACTGAGCCACCATGGCTGGGTGTAGATTATTATTGTCAGTTTAGTGGCAGGAACACATTGAAAGAGGAAGGGAGAGGGAGAGAAAGAAACATCAATGATGAGAGAGAATCACTGACTGGCTGCTTCCTGCGCGCTCCCCACTGGGGATTGAGCCTGCAATCCGGGCATGTGCCCTGACTGGGAATTGAACCATATCTCCAGGTTCATGGGTTGATGCTCAACCACCGAGCCACACTGGCGGGGCCATCAAATATTTTTTAATCTTAAAGGCCTGGGCTAAAGGGAGACACTGTGCCCAAGTCCCTACCTTTGTTCACAACCTCCTGGGAACCTGAAGTTGGTCCAGGCCAGGGTCATGGTTTTAATACCACTCTTCTTAACTTCTCATCTTGACAAAGGAAGAAATGCCTCAGACTCAGAACCTTCAAGCAGGCAATAATACTAACATTTTAATAACATTTAGTTCTTATTGAATTTATTTTTGTTTTACCTTATATTTCTGATTTTACAGTACATTTAAGTTTTTTTAAGTATATAGGCTTAAAGTGCAGGCACTACCATTTGACTGAATGAGGGGCCTTATAGACATTTGGGTGGCTTAGGCTTTTAGACTTGTTGATATGACAATGCCTCTTCCATCTCTAAGAAGAGTATAATGTCTACATTTGAGAGTGGTGTGAGGATCTTATAAAACATGTGAAAATAGTTGTCATGGGCTACACAAATTTAGATGTTATCAGTTTTCAACAGTTTATATAATATGCTTTTACAATGCGCTCAATTATTAATCCTCATAACTCTAAGAGGAAGATTTTCTTGGGCCTCTTATAGCTTAGGATATGGAAGCTCAAAAGGATTTCTTCATGGTCACAATGCCAATAGGCAGTGAGAAGGACAGAGCTCAGATATGTGAATGTGAAGTATGCTGCCTCCATACACATCCACACTCAAGCAACTTTCCCTTTACAGGCAGGCAGATTGCTAACTAGTATTTTGTTGACCAACACAATTCTTACACAAGTTTAACTGATGCTATCACATATTTGAAATTAGAACCTTTGTGGACATAATCTCTGATGACCTGTATTTTCCCTAGCAGTTTTTGGCCCAGCAAGAGTAAAACAATGTTTATTGTCTTTATAAACTTAAATTCTTAATTTTCTCTCCTAAAATAAAACAAACCATAAAACCTAGTAAATTCAAAGAAGAATAATATATTTGTGATTAGATTTACCCACAAGGCCCAAATTATATCTTCATATCAGGTCTGGAATCCCCTTTTGTATTTGTAAATAGTATAGCCTTGGAAAGACTTATTTATGCCTATTAGGAATTCCTGGATTTGGGGCTTAAAGATGTTCAATATCTACAACTGAAATAATCCTAGATACCAAAGCACAGGGCAAAGGGCCAATTCCTAATTCCTGCCAACAAGCGTATTTTATTGTTGTTGTTTTTTAAATGTGCAACAACCCACCTGAGGAACACATTGAGAGAGGGAGAGGGAGAGAGAGATAGAAAAATCAATCAATGATAGGAGAGAATCACTGATCAGCTACCTCCTGCATGCCCCTGACTGGGAATTGAGCCCGCAATCTGGGCATGTGCCCTGACTGAGAATCAAACCATGACCTTCAGGTTATACTCAACCACTGAGCCACACTGGCCGGGCCATCAAACATTTTTTAATCTTAAAGACCTGGGCTAAAGGGACAGACACTGTGCCCAAGTCTCTACCTTTGTTCACAAACCTACTGGGAGCCGGGAAGTTGGTCCAGGCCAGTATCAAACTGGGCAACTTACTTCCCTACTGGTATAAGTGGCTGCGAGGGACTTATAAATCATTTAGAACATAACCCTGCAAATAGTTTTTTTGGTTTGTTTTTTTCTTAAAAATCAGAAGATTCTGACTAGGTTCTTCTTTTTGGCTTAACTTCTGTTAGCACCTAGCAGAACATCTCATATAAATGGACATTTTAAAAGTATTCCAAAAGACGATTCTCTATAAAATTTGCATAATGGTAATAAATTAAGCAGTAAATAACAAAAACATTCTTCCAGCACTTATTTTGCAATATAAATAACAATCACTAAAACTTATAGCTTTTGAAAAATTTCCCCACCTTATTTGGAGTTCAGAAGGCAGTTCTTTTTCCTCTTCCCATATAGTCATTTCTACAATGTATTTTATCACTGAAGGGAACATTTTCCTGGCTTGGGCAATTACCTCTTCATTCAATGAACAACGTAAATTCTGTAAGAAAGCAGAGAAAAACACACTACCAACATTGTATACAAATAAAATGTATAAAGAAGATAGTGTTATTAATTTATAATTATGTATATTTATTTTTTTAAGATTTTAAAATTGATTTTTTTTTTTTTTAGAGAAAGGAAGAGGGAGAGAAAAAGGGAAACATCAACGAGAGAGCAAAACGTCAATTAGCTGCCTCCTGCATGCCCCCTACCAGGGATTGAGCCCAAAACCTGAGCATGTGCCCTGACTGGGAATTGAACCTGCAACTTTTCGGTGCATGGGATGACACTAAACCAAGTGAGCCACACCAGCCACGGCTATAATAATCTATAATAATAAAAGCATAATAATAATAAAAGCATAATATGCTAATTAGACCAGACAGCCAAATGGCCTTCAGGGCCACCTTTCTGACGAAGCCGGGGCTGCAAGGGCAGAGCCCCTTGCATGAATTTCGTGCATTGGGCCTCTAATGAATTTTAATAAGTTCATTACACCATCCTCCAGGAATAAAACTGAGTTGACCTCAAGTAAGTTGCTATTTATATAAGTTTAGTTTAACTCCTTGTGGCCAAGTCAGTGCTACAGATAACAGAAAGGAAGGAGACAGGACCATGCCCCTCTTCACCCCCTTTTAGTGATGCTCTGCCATATGAATGTTCTCAGCCTTTCTGAGTAGCCTAACTATGATAATATCAGAGAACCACTGGTTATCTCTTATAATTTACAAAAATCTTTCTCACACCCTGGCCAATGTGGCTCAGTTGGGCGTCATTCCATGCACCAAAAGGTTGATGTTTTGATTACTGGTCAGGGTACATGCCTGGGTTGTGGGCTAATCAGTGGGGAGCATGCAGGAGACAGAACGATGTTACACTCTCACATCAAGATGTCTTTTCTCCCTTCCTCTCGCTCTAAAAATTGATAAATTATTCTTTAAAAAAATTTTTTTCTCATAATTTAAACTGATTCCCATAGCCACTCTGTAAGAAAGGCAGAGAATTAATGACATTTAAAGGATAAGGAACCCATCCAAGGTCAAAGAGCCTATAAATAGAAGCAAAACTAAAACCTGGGTCTTTTGATTCCCATAAGAAACTTTTTATTACAGAACATCATCTCCTTAATAAAAGGCTTGTTCAAACCAATCAGCAAAAAAAAAAAAAAAAAAAATGCATTCAAATGCTCTGTATCATAAGCCATTATGGAAATGCAAATCAAAATCACAATGATATACCTCTTCACACCTGTCAGGATGAGTATAACGAAAAAGGCAGATAATAACAAGTATTGGCCAGGATGTGGAAAAATGTGAACCCTTACACTACTGGTAGAAATATAATGGTGCAGCCAATTAGGAAAACAGTCTAAGAGGTGTCCAAAATGTTAAGCATCGTTAACATATGACCCAGCCATTCCACTCCTAGGTATCTATCAAAGAGAAATTTAAAAATGTCTGCACAAAAACGTATACACAAATGATCATAGTAGCATTATTCTTAATAGCCAAAAAGTAGAAACACCCCAAAAGTCCATCAACTGATAAATGGATAAATAATACGTGGTATATATCTATATATTGGAATATTACTTGGTCATAAAAAGGAATGAAGTACATGCTACCACATGGATAAACCCTGAAATCATGCTAGGTGAAAGAAGTCAATCACATATTATATCTTCCCATTTATAAAATACCAGAGGCCTGGTGCACGATTCATGCACTGGTGGGGTCTCTCAGCCTGGCCTGTGGGGACTAGGCAGAAACCGCCTCTCCAACATCCCCCAAGGGGTCCCAGATTGCGACAGGGTGCAGGCCAGGATGAGGGACCCCACTGGTGAACGAACAGGGCTGGGGAGGGACCGCGGGAGGGCTCCAGGGGGTGTCCAACCCTGTCTCGCCCAGACCCAGCAGCAAGCTAACCTACAAGTCTGAGCATCTGCTCCCTGGTGGTCAGTGCACATTATAGTGACTGGTCAAACGAATGGTCAGACACTTAACATATTGGGCTTTTATTATATAGCCTGTTCAAACTTGGCAAAACTACAGAGACAAATTAATTGCCGAAGGCTGGGAAGTTTGTAAAAATTGAATGACTGGTTTCTTTGGAGATGATGAAAATCCTATCCTATCTAATAAAAGAGAAACATGGTAATTGGCGTACGACCGCTACCCTTCCCATTGGCTAATCAGGGCAATATGCAAATTAAATGCCAGCCAACATGGCGGCTGGCAGCCAAGCAGCTTGAAACTGACATGAGGCTTGCTTGCTTCAGTGACAGAGGACTCCAACGTTCCCCGCCTGCCGCTGCAGGCCTCTAAGCTGCAACTCTAAGCAACTATGTAACAAATATAGAAGCTAAACAAAACCCCAGAAACCTACTTTAGTCCGCCGGGCTTCAGCCAGCAGGATCACAACATTGTAAGCAAAGGCCAGAAACCTACTTTCAGCAGCGGAGGCCTAAGAGCTGGAGCCAAGCCTCAGAGCTAAAGCTGGCCCAGAATAAAAAAGAAAAAAAAAAAGAAAAAAAGGAGCGGTTGGGAGCTTCAGTCACCCCCAGCCTGAAAACAGCCCTCAGCCCCTCACCCAGACTGGCCAGGCACCCCAGTGGGGACCCCCACCCTGAAGGGTGTGTGACCAGATGCAAACAGCCATCATCCCCTCATCCAGGCTGGCCAGGCACCCCAGTGGGGATCCCCACCCTAATCCAGGACACCCTTCATGGCAAACCAGCCGGCACCCACCCGTGCACCAGGCCTCTATTCTATATAGTAAAAGGGTAATATGCCTCCCAGCACCGGGATCAGCGTGACAGGGGGCAGCGCCCAAACCGCCTGATCGCCCTGCGGCTCTGTGTGTGACAGGGGGCGGGGCCACAACCTCCCTATCCACCCTGCTCTGTGTGTGACAGGGGAAGGCGCCCCAACCCCCTGATCAGCCCTGCTCTGTGCCTGATAGGGGAGAGCTCCCCAACCCCCTGATCGCCCTGAAGCTCTGTGTGTGACAGGGTGTGGCGCTCCAACCCCCTGATCGGCCCTGCTCTGTGGGTGATAGAGGGCGGTGCCCCAACCCCCTGATTGGCCCTGCTCTGTGCGTGACAGGGTACAGAGCCCCAACCCCCCTGATGGGCCCTGCTCTGTGAGTGACAGGGGGAAGTGCCCCAACCCCCTGATTGGCCCTGCTCTGTGCGTGACAGGGGGTGGCGCTGCAACCTCCCCATCAACCCTGCCTTGAGTGTGACAGGGGACGGTGCCCCAACCCCCCAATCGGCCCTACCCTGAGCGTGACTGAGGGTGGCATCACAACCTCCCAATCGCCCTGCTCTGTGCATGACAGGGGGCGGCGCCCCAACTCCCCAATGGGCCCTGCTCTGAGCCCGACCAGGGGCTGCACCTAGGGATTGGGCCTGCCCTCTGCCACCCAGGAGCAGGCCTAAGCCAGCAGGTCGTTATTTCCCGAGGAGTCCCAGAGTGCGAGAGGACACAGGCTGGGCTGAGGGACCCCCCTCCCCCCAAGTGCACAAATTTTTGTGGAACGGGCCTCTAGTGTTCTATAATTGATTATGCTGACAGTTACAACTCTATGAATACAGTAAGAAACCATTGAATTATACACTTTAAATGGATGAATTTTCTTATATGGTATGCAAGTTATAACACAATAGCGTTATTTAAACCAGTGGTTCTCAACCTTGGCTGCACATTAGAATCACCTGGGAATCTTTTTAAAATCCTGATTTCTGGGCCTCATCCTCCGGAAATTCTGTTTCTTTGTTACTAATGTTGTGGCCCCACCCCATAATAAAGAAACAGAATTTCCGGAGGATGAGGCCCAGAAATCAGGATTTTAAAAAGATTACCAGGTGATTCTAATGTGCAGCCAAGGTTGAGAACCACTGATTTAAACAAAGGACTCAAAAAGAAAAGAAAAGAAAAAAATCATAGTAGCTCTTTAAGATAAAAAAAAAAAGAAATCCAGTGGAAATCCAGTATAAACTTGTGAGACACCTGGACAGTGTTGGAGAATAATTGAATTAATTCCTTGGTGGTATTGGAAAAAAACACAAAGAACTGCATATTAACAAATAGTAACTCTTCTGTTTCAGAAATATGAGATGTTGTTCCATTTATTTAGATATTTTAAAATTTCTTTCAACAATATTTTATAGTTTTCAGAATATAAATTTCATACTTTTCTTCAATTTATTCCTAAATATTTTATCTCTTTGATACTATAATATATGGAATTTTTTCATTAACTTCATTTTCAGAGTATTCATTACAATGTATAGAAATACACGTAAGTTTTTGTTTTTTAATAAGAAACTTTTTTGCTTCTTTTTCTTTATGTATATTTTTTTTTATTGATTTCAGAGGAAGGAAGAGGGAGAAATAGAAACATCAGTGATGAGAGAGAATCACTGATCAGCTGCCCCCTGCACACCCCTTACTGGGGATCGAGCCCACAACCCAGGCATGTGCCCTTGACCGGAATTGAACCCAAGACCCTTCAGTCCGCAGGCTGACATTCTATCCACTGAGCCAAACTGGCTAGGATGAAATACAAGTAATCCTATACAATAAAAGCCTAATATGCTAAGTGGCCAGTTGTCTGTTCAACCAATCAAAGCGTAATCTATACTAATAAAGAGCTAATATGCTAATGGTTGGGACACCATAGTGGGTAATGACCACACCATTAGCATATTAGCTGGGACGTTGCTCCAGATTTGGGGCGGAAGCAGGTAGGTGCCTGGAGGAGGCGAGACCATCCCATGCCAGGGAGGACAGGGGTGAGAGCCCATAGTGCCCCCCTCACCAGTCCTTTGCCACCCATCGCTCACACTCTGAGTGCCCTGTGGCCCACGTGCCAGGGGAAGGAGCATAGTGCAGCAGGTGGGAAGCTTCCACGCTCTCCTCCGGTGCCATGATGGGGAGGAGCTGCCACGTTGCTCCCGAGATGGGGAGGAACTGGGGAGGCACCTAGAGAAGGTGGGACCAACCCGTGGCGATTTGAGGGACTGAAAGCGGGGCTTAAAGTGGCCAGAGAAGGCCAGAGGATTTTGGGGCTGGGCCAGGCATGCTGGAGCTCTGCGTGGACAGGTTTGGGTGTCAAGGCAAGGCTGCAGGTGGGTGAGCGGTGCCGCGTGATTTCGCGCGCTGGGCTCCTAGTATGCTAATAATATACTAAGGCCACTCAACCGCTCGCTATGACGTGCACTGACCACCAGGGGCAGATGCTCCGACCAGTTAGTTAGCTTGCTGCTGGGGTCCGGCCAATCAGGACTGAGCGAGTTGGACCGGACATGCCCTAGAGCCCTCCTGAGGGCCCTCCCCATCTGGCCAACCTCCCACATCCCGCTCTGGCCCCGATTGTGCACCGGTGGGGTCCCTTGGCCTTGCCTGTGCCCTCTCGCAATCCAGGACCCCTTAAGGGAAGTCGGAGAGCCGGTTTCTACCCGGTCCCGCAGGCCAGGCTGAGGAACCCCACTGGAGCAAGAATTCATGCACCAGGCCTCTAGTTTTTATATAATTATCTTTTTTAAAAAATTTTTATTGATTTTTTACAGAGAAGAAGGGAGAGGGATAGAGATTAGAAACATCGATGAGAGAGAAACATCAATCAGCTGCCTCATGCACACCCCCTACTGGGGATGTGCCCACAACCAAGGTACATGCCCTTGACTGGAATCAAATCTGGGACCCTCAGTCCACAGACCGACGCTTTACCCTCTGAACTAAACCAGTCAGGGCTATATAATTATCTTATATCCTATAATCTTGCTGAACGGATTTATTAGTTCTAATTATTTTTTAATGGATTCCTTAGGATTTCCTATATATTTTATATAAATCATGTCATTTGTAAATGGAGCTAGTTTTACTTCTTCCTTTCCACTATGAATGCCTTTTATTTCTTTTTTCTTGACAAACTGTCCTGGCTAGAACCTCAAGTATAATAGTGAATAGATGTAGCAAGAACAGAATCTTTGTCTTCTTCCTGATGTTAAGGAGACAGTATCCTATATAATAAAAGAGAAACATGTAAACTGACCATCCCTCCGCTACACTCACCAGCCAATCAGGAGCAAGTATGCAAATTAACCCAATAAAGATGGCGGGTTAATTTGTATACACAGGCACTGGGTGGAGAGCAGAGTGGGAGAGCTGGCAGCTTGGGGGGACGTGGTTCCCTCGGTTGCTCCCCCAAGCTGCTGGGCGGAGAGCCGAGTGGGAGAGCCGGCTGAGAGTGGAGCGGCTTGGGGAACTTGGCTCCCCAAGCCGCCAGACAGAGAGCAGAGAGGGAGAGCTGGCAGCTTGGAGGACTTGGCAGAGTGAGAGGCCGTGGGACGGAGACAGAGCAGGAAGAGAAAACCAAGAGCATGGGGAGCACCAGGAATTCTGGGAATAGTAGTTCTGTTGGCAGCCCCAGGACCTAAAGCCGAAGCCCAGAGCACAGGGAGCACCAGGAATGCTGGGAATCGGAGTTCTGGTGGCAGATGGATCTCCTAGGCACTACAGCAAAGTGAGCCTGGAGCAAGTTACTGTTGTGGTGGAGGATGGAGGGAAAGCAAAGGTGAGAGACATAAGTAAAATCAGAGTGTCCAGGAAAAATTAAAGGGAAGGTATCCTAAAACTTCCAGGAAATCTCCACCAATGAAGCAAAGAAAAAAAAAGATGCCTCAATTACTCTGTGAGCAACAAACCAAACTGGGTTGGGGGGGTCTCAGACAATTCGCTCATATGATTGCAAAGACAGACAGAAACTCCCAGATTGGAGAGGGCTCCCCTGAGAGCACCTAGATTGGAGAGGGTGCAGGTCGGGCTGAGGGACCCACCCCCAGTGCACGAATTTTCGTGCACCGGGCCCCTAGTCCAGTATAATTACAGCTTTGAGTTTTTCCTAGATGCCCTCTATCAGGTTGAGGAAGTTCTCTTCTATTAATTTTAAGTCTTTTTTTATCATGAAAGTGTGTTGGAATTAGTGAAATGCTCTTGCTGCATCTTTTGTGATGATCACATGGTTTAATTTTTTATTCTATAGTGGGGCTTTGACTTACGAGTTTAATTCGTTCCGTGACGGAGCTCGTAACTCAAATTACTCGTATATCAAATCATAAAGTGAACGCGAGTGAGACACGTGATGCTGGGCTGATGTTGTGGCATTCACTGTGACGTTCGCTGTGCCAACTAGCGGTGGGGTATCTGAAGCTGGCTCGTAACCCGAATTTTAGCTCACAACTCAAAGCAAAAAATCGGCCGAGAGACGGCTCGTATCTCGAAAAACTCGTTAGTTGGGACACTCGTAAGTCAAGGCCCCACTGTATTTATATGGTATATTGCATTGACTGAATTTCAGGTGTTAAGCTATGGCCTGCATTTTACATCAGATGATGCTCATTATGCCACATCAACCCACTATTAGCAGCGATTCATGACTGGCTTCAGGAATGACAGCATGATACCTCCATTGTAAAGTTTCATTTTTTTCTCTTATGACTATCAAGTAATCTATGAGATGACAATTTAGAACCATGTGAATATTGTTCCTTATCAAGTCAAGTCTCAACGGTTTTCACATCCAGTAATGATCCTTATTTATCATATACTAGTGGCCTGGTGCAGAACACCTCTCCAATCCGAGACTCTTTGGGGGATGTCCGACTGCTAGTTTAGGCCTGATCTTGGGCATCGGGTCTAAACCGACAATTGGACATCCCTCTCATAATCCGGGACCGCTGGCTCCTAACTGCTCACCTGCCTGCCTGCCTGATCGCCCCTAACTGCGCCCCCTGCCAGCCTGACCACCCCTAACTGCCCCCTCGTGCCAGCCTGGTTGCCCCCAACTGGCCCCCCTGCTGGCCTGGTCACCCCACTGGCCTTCCCTGCAGGCCTGGTACCCCCCAACTGCCCTCCTCTGCTGGCCTGATTGCCCCTCTCTGCTCCCCTCCGCCAGCCTGGTTGCCTACAACTGCCCCCCTGCTGGCCTAGTTGCCCCTCACTGCCCCTCATGCTGGCTTGGTAGCCCCTCACTCTCACTGCCCCCCTGCCGGCCTGGTTGCCCCACGTAGCCTGCTGTTTGGTCATTATTGTGATGGTGTCCTGACCAATTTGCATATTACCCTTTTATTAGTATAGATTTCCTTAGGGCTTGCAAAATGTTGATTTTTGTTATTCTAGTATCCTTTTTCTATTAGCTGGTATTCGTCTAAAAAAAAAGCTTTGCCCTAGCCAGTTTGGCTCAGTGAACAGAGCATTGACCTGTAGACTAAAGGGTCCTGGGTTTGATTCTGGTCAAGGGCACATGCCCCGTTGCAGGTTCAATCCCCAGAAGGGGGTGTGCAGGAGGCGTGCAGGAGCAGATGATCAATAATTCTCTCTCATCATTGATGTTTCTCTGTCTCTCTCCCTTCCTCTCTGAAATCAATAAAAATATATTTATAAAAGAAGAGCTTTGCCTCATCAACTGAAAATACTCGTTTACCATGAAACACAATTCCTACCAACTTTTAAAGAATTGATACAATAATCACTATGATGACAACAAACTTCATCTTTCTATTTTTGCTTTCTCATATATGTTTCATGGGTTTTTTTTATCTTTAATATGAGTTAATGAATTATTGCGGTTATTTGTTATTATTTTTTGATGCTACAATTGTCCAACTCCGGTCAATGGAAGTCCTTTTAAGTTGTGTTCTTCCTTTGACATAAACCCATCCTTATAAGCTTATGTATTCCCTAAGGCCTGGAATCTAGTATTTTCACAGCAATCCCTGATCACATTTAATGGAAAATGGTACTTAAAGAGATCAAAAGCTGGGCCCTAGGGGTGTTCACTGCTTTAGCATTATCTGGAACAGTTTAAAGAGTACAAAAACTCCTTATTCTTAAAGTTTTGAAAGGAATTCCTCTGTGAAACTATTTGAACACTAGGAGCCTGTTGCATGAAGATTCGCGCACCTGGCTGCCAACACTGGTTTTTCTCCGGCACCTGGGACCCAGGCCCTTGGTCTGGCCACAGTGGAGAAGCCAAGCCTCTTCAGTCTTCAGTCCAGCCGGAGCCTTCAGTCTTCACTCCACACCTGCATATGCAAATTAACTGCCATCTTTGTTGGGCTAATTTGCATAGTCACTCTGATCGCCTGGTGGACATAGCGGAGTGACACCAATTTGCACGTTTCTCTTTAATTAGTGTAGATGGCATTTTTTAAAAAGTATTGTCTCGTGACAATTTTCTGAATTTCTTCAAAGCTTACAAATATTTCAGGTGTTCTGTTTATTAATAAATTGGCACTTTATATTGTTTGATAAAGTAATCCATTTTCAAATGTATTTATAGTCATATAAAGAGTTTTTTTATAATGCTTACAATTCCTTCTGTGATTGTATCATTATTTCCTCATTCTTCTTTCTTATATACAACTGAGTTGGCTCACTTCTTTTTTTTCTTGATTAGGATGTATAGTGAATAATCAATTTGTTGACTCTTTTTAAGGAAAGTAATTATTAAATTTATGTGTCAGTTCTTCAGTTTCCTAATTTATTACATTTGGCTTCTAACAATAATTACTTACATTTGTTCTTTTAGGCTTAAATATGTATTGTTCACTCTTATCAAATTGACTGCTTAACAAAAAGTATTCTGAGTTATCTTTTCATTATGAATTCACTATTAGGATTCTCAATGGAATTCAGTTTAACCCATACACAAAACATTTATTTCTATCCAGTTTCAGCAAGCTTAAAGTAGTTAGCATTTTTTATTTAAAAAAACAAAAACAACTAATATTCTTACCTCTTTTGTAGTAGCTGCTGCTCCAGGTTCATGACTTATACAAAAAGGGCCAGTTTTCCATGCCTCGGTGTCTCCACAGTCACAAAATCCTCCTCCACTAGAAGTATGCATCTAAGAAATGAAAAATGAGTTTGTCTTGATTTCAAAACGTATTACAAAGCAAGGAAGAATGACACAGATAACTCAAATAATAAATGTTCCCTAATACTTCTACCTTAATTGTGTTTAATGTAATGGAAACTAGATATGTAAAAAACCTGAATACTAACCACAACAAAAATTTACCTTCAAATTTGAAAAATTTTTGAAATATGCTCTAATTTTTAATAATAGTTTTTGCCAAAACCGGTTTGGCTCAGTGGATAGAGCGTCGGCCTGCGGACTGAAAGGTCCCAGGTTCGATTCCGGTCAAGGGCATGTACCTGGGTTGCGGGCATGTCCCCAGTAGGAGATGTGCAGGAGGCAGCTGATCGATGTTTCTCTCACATCAATGTTTCTAACTCTCTATCTCTCTCCTTTCCTCTCTGTAAAAAATCAATAAAATATATTTAAAAAAAATAATAATAATAGTTTTTAAATTTTTCTACTAATGGAGAACAGATTGTGTAGTGTGCAAAAAAAATCTACACAATTCCCAGAATGCTTTAAGTAATGTGATTTTCTAATTAAACAGACACTTTAAAATAATTACAATGATACTTATATATTGTACTTAAGAAATGTAAAAAGTATTTTCATCTATTTGGTGTCCTATAGCAACTAAAATGATTTACATTTTTCCTTTGAAAGTTCTTGAAAAAAAATTAAATAAAATATATTAAGCCAGATAGAGAATGACAATGGCCTGATTTTGAATTCCCTGACTGGGAATCGAACCATGACCTCCTGGTTCATGGGTTGATGCTCAACAACTGAGCCACACTGGCTGGGTACCTAATGTTGTTCTTGAGTTATTTGTGCCAACTTACATTCCCATTAAAAGGATATATTTCGGAGTTGATCACACTGGGTGAGTTTTTCTGTTACTCATGGGCTCTTTTACTGTGTCAGGGCACACGCCCAGGTTAAGGGCTCAATCCCCAATAGGGGCATGCAGGAGGCAGCTGATCAATGATTCTCTCTCACCATTGATGTTTGTATCCCTCCCTCCATCTCCTTTCCTCTCTCGGAAATCAATAAAAATATATTAAAAACAAAACAATATTAGGCAAAAATTATCAAAATTTTAAATGTATATACTGTTCAATCCAGAAAATCTACTTCTAAGAATCTAGCCTTAGGCATTCTTGAATATATACACTGAACTATATGAAAATAAAGACATATGTACACTTCAATATTTGTTGATCAGTGAAAAACTGAAAACAATATAATTGTTTATACAAAGTGGATGAGTTAAATATATGATGATATATTCCCACAAAGGAATACATGCACAATTAAATAAGGCAAGAGTAGGGATGAAAGACACAAATATAAATACATCGTTGTCATTTAGTAATTATAGAGACATACACAGGAATGGAACAGAGAAAAAGAACATTATTATATGTATCAACATAGAATTACACCCATGATATACTGTTAATTTAAAAACAAGTAGCAAAATAGAACATACAGTAGGATCCCATTTATATATACACACACACAATACCTCTCTAAATATATAAACATATGTATGTCTGTGTGCATGTTTGTAAATACATGTTTATAGATAAAAAAGATCTGTAAGGATGTACAGTAAAGTGTGTTTAGTTTAACAAAGAAAGTACAAGGGGGCAGAAAGACAAATATAATTTTTATTTATAATCTTCTGTATTATTTGAAATTTTAAAAGGTAAGTTTTATTATATTGCCTAGGTAAATAAACATTTTTTAACACTGTGTGTTTCAAAGATAATCCTCCTATATAATAAAAGCCTAATATGCCAAGTGTCCGGTCGTCTGGTCATCAGTTCAACTAATCAAAGCATAATATGCTAATGATATGCTAAGGCAGCTCAACTGTTCACTATAACAGGCACTGACCACCAGAGGGCAGACAGTCGGCCAGTAGCTATGATGTGCACTGACCACCAGGGGGCAGACGCTCTGACCAGTAGGTTAGCTTGCTGCTAGGGTCCGGCCTATCAGAACTGAGCGAGACAGGCTGGACACTCCCTGGAGCCCTCCTGCGATCCCTCCCTGGTTGGCCAACCTCCTGCGTCCCTCCCTGGCCCCAATCGTGCACCGGTGGGGTCCCTTGGCCTGGCCTGTGCCCTCTCGCAATCCTGGACCCCTCGGAGGATGTTGGAGAGCCAGTTTCCGCCCAATCCCACAGGCCAGGCCCAGGGACCCTACTGGTGCATGAATTTGTGCACTGGGCCTCTAGTATCCTATATAATAAAAGTCTAATATGCAAATTGACCAAAAGGCAGAAGGACAGATCACTATGACATGCACTGACCACCAGGGGGCAGACACTCAACTCAGGAGCTGCCCCTTGGTGGTCAGTGCACTTCCACAGGGGGAGCGCCACTCACCCAGAAGCTGGGCTCATGGCTGGTGAGTGCAGCAGCAGTGGCGAGAGCCTCTCCTGCCTCTGCGGCAGTGCTAAGGATGTCAGATTGATGGCTTAGGTTCGCTCTCTGGGGCAGGCCTAAGCCGTCAGTAGGACATCTCCTGAGGACTCCCGAACTGTGAGAGGGAGCAGGCCAGACTGAGGTACCCCCTTCCCCGAGTGCACGAATTTTGTGCACCGGGCCTCTAGTCTATATAATAAAAACCTAAGCGACTGTTATGGTGGAATAACCAGAATGACCGGTTGCTATGATGTGCACTGACCATCCGGGGGCAGACACTCAATGCAGGAGCTGCCTCCTGGTGCTCAGTGCACTCCCACAAGGGGAGTGCCACTCAGCCAGAAGCCGAGCTCATGGCTGGCTAGCATAGCGGTGGAGGCAGAAGCCTCTCCCGCCTCTGTGGCAGCGCTAAGGAGCAGTGATCTGAGTGGTAAAGAGCAGTGAGCAGGCAGGCAGTAAGGAGTGAGGGATCCCAGACTGCAAGAGGGATGTCCACCTGCCAGCTTAGGTCTGATCCTCTGAGGCAATGGTTCTCAACCTGTGGGTCGCGACCCCTTTGGGGGTCAAATGACACTTTCATAGGGGTCGCCTACATACATCCTGCATACCAGATATTTACATTACAATTCATAACAGTAGCAAAATTACAGTTATGAAGTAGCAACGAAAACAATTTTATGGTTGGGGTCATCACAACCTGAGGAACTGTATTAAAGGGTAGCGGCATTAGGAAGGTGCAGGCCGGGCTGAGTGACCACCACCCCAGTGCACAAATTTCGTACACCGGGCTTCTAGTATGTATATAAATTCTCATTATGTAAGATTACAACAGGCTGATGTTAAAATAGACCGAGATAGTTATTTTTATAATTAAATCTTAGATATCACCAGCTGTGCCTATGATTTAGTGCTTTTGATCCTAACACTTTATTTCCACACATACTTGTTGAAAGCCTCTATGTCCCAAGTACCATGACAGACATAGGAGGTATAAAGTATATGAGATCTGGACCTTGTCCTGGAGAGCTTATAGTCAGGTAGGGATGAAAGACACAAATATAAATACATCACTGTCATTTAGTAAATATAGAGACATACACAGAAGCGGAACAAAGAAAAAAGAACATTGTTAGTGAGCTTTGTTTTCTTCTCCAAGTTTATTCTAATTGACTCTAGAATGTGTTCCAAAAAGGAGTGCCAAGATTACAAGCCGGCTTGGTTTTCAGTATTAACTTCCAAGATGCAAGAAGACCCTAGTTAGGTGAACTCAACTACTATTTTGGTTCTACTTGATCAAAGTCATATTATTCTGATCTTGGCTACTTAAAATTTATTCTACTCTTCAAATCAAAGACCTTGGTCCTGTCAGCAAGAACAACTGCAAAATAAACTGCCAAATGCCTTGTTCCTATTATCCAGGATGATAGCAAAGTAAAGTAGCAATGCAAAGGTATTCCATATTCACCATTCCAAAATAAGGTAAGAGAAACAACATTAAGAACAATAAAATAATTTCATTTCAATAGTGATGGTAAAAGTATTTTAAAAGTCGGGTTCAGTTATAAAGTTTCTATTAAGAGGTTTCTGCAGGTCCTGCAGGTTTCTGGATTGCTGACTGTACTACATTTGGTATAGTTCTTTCCTATAGCAATTTGGAAAAATGTATTAAGAACCTTTAAAAGTTCTTTAAAAAAATAGAACTAAAATTATTTTTTAGAGCAGTTGGTTTAAAGAAAAATTGAGCAGAAAATATCAAGTTTATATATAGCCCTTCTTCCCCTAATCCTAGAGTGTTTCCTGTATTATTAAGAACTTGCATTAGTGTGGTATATTTGTTACAATTGAGGAGAGTAACCAATGATCAAATATGTAAATTCCACCAGTGATTAGCTTTGTAATCTTGGGAAAACATTTTAACCACACTATATTATAGGCTTCTCAATCTGTTTTTCCTTGTGCACAATATTTATAACCTATATCTATAGCCCAGTACTTCCTGAGCTTAAAGCAATAATATTGAGGCCAGTCTAAAAACATAAACATCACTTTCAACTCTATGGAAGACACAATCTACATAAAACTTTAGGCATGTTACATGTCCAAAAAGAAACATCAGTCCTGGCCGATTAGGCTCAGTGGATAGAGTGTCAGCCTGCGGACCAAAGGGTCCTGGGTTTGATTCCAGTCAAAGGCACCTCAGTAGTAGGCTCCTCCCCTGCCTGGACCCTGGTCAGGACAAGTGCAGGAGGCAACCAATTGATGTGTTTCTCTCACATCAATATTTCTCTCTGTCTTTCCCTCTCTCCAAAAAGCAATGGAAAAATATCCTTGGGTGAGGGTTTTTTAAAAATACACAGAAAGCAGCATCAAGTTATTATGTTTGTCTAAGCCAGGGGTGGGCAAACTTTTTGACTTGAGGGCCACAATGGGTTCTTAAACTGGACCGGAGGGCCGGAACAAAAGCATGGATGGAGTGTTTGTGTGAACTAATATAAATTCAAAGTAAACATCATTACATAAAAGGTTACAGTCTTTTTTTTTTTTTAGTTTTATTCATTTCAAACGGGCCGGATTAGGCCCGAGGGCCGTAGTTTGCCCACGGCTGGTCTAAGCCCAGAGTAAAGAACCAATACTGCCCTAACCGGTTTGGCTTGGTGGATAGAACGTCAGCCTGCAGACTCAAGGGTCCCGGGTTCGATTCTGGTCAAAGGCATGTACCTTGGTTGAGGGCACATCCCCAGTAGGGAGTGTGCAGGAGGCAATTGATTGATGTTTCTCTCTCATAGATGTTTCTAATTCTCTACCCCTCTCCCCTCCTCTCTGTAAAAACTCAATAAAATATATTTTTAAAAAAAAGAACCAATACTATTACTTGAGAAGTATATTTCAGCTCAAAATTACAAGGTTGTCTAAAAATGTAACAGGAAAAGAAAAAGCCCTCAACCTCATTAGTAATTAGGAAAATTAAATTAAGATCACAATGTGACACTATTATATAACCATCAGATTGGCTAAAATTAAAAAGACACCAAATCTTGCAAAAATGTGGAGCAATGGCAACTCTTATATACTGCTGCCATAAGTTGGTATAACCACTTTGGAAAACAGTCTGATGTTATCTATTATGAATGAAGATTCATATACTCTAAAACTGGGGTGGGCAACCCCTGGCATGCGTGCCAAACATGGCACGCCAGTAACTTTTGCTGGCATGCAAAACCCTCTCTTATAATCTTCCATTTATAATTTTTGTGAACATTTGAATGACTTAAATGTTAAATTACAAGGAACTTGCCGGAGTCCATTCATTGTCTTTACTAGCTGAGTTTAGACAGAGACCCCCCAAAAAAGGCTAGTAACCTTTGACGTTCTAGTAAAGGTCAGAACTGTGAACTACCCAGTTAATTTGGGTGATAACAGTTGAAGCATCTCCACCTTAGTTCACTTAATTCCTTAGGTACTTATGTAGATCTTTGTTGATTATTGTTGATCAGATACTCCTGGAGATCTGTTGATGAGCTAATCAGATATTCTGCCTATTCCTGAAAATTGTCTGCTGATGTGTGTCATTAAAACCTCCTTACCCTAAGGGCTACTCCAGATGAATAAAAGCTTGGTGAGACCTGAGCACGGGGAGGAAGTCTTTCCGGACTTGCCCGCCTGGTCCCCCGGTATTGCAAAATTATCTCGTGTCTCTTTCTTTCATTTGTTGTGCGGCTCTTCTTTCAGATACCGAACCCTACTCCATGCGGGTCGTGGAAGGAATCACTCAGCAGAACTGGCAAGACACTTGATGTTATGTTTGGTTACATAAAGGCTTTTGAAAAGAAACTGGAAGTCTTTAAGAGGGATGTGAATGGTGAGAGATTTAGATATTTCCCAAACCTCAAGAGGCACATCAAAGACCTCCCAAAAGATGACAAAACAGACTGTCAAAGCCTTCAAAAGCTGTTCTTAAACATCATCGAGTCAACTATTGAGCAGTTCTTCTCAAGATTTGCGAAATTCAGAGAACTGGAAGAGACAGCAAAATTCATGAGGTTTCCAGACAGCATGAAACTGGAGGAACTAAACTTACAAATGTTTTCATGGATAGACATGGCTGACTTGGAAATGCAGTTGGTTGAATTTCAGAGTAGCTCAATTTGGAAGCAGGAATTTATTGACCTTAGAGTTGACTAGGAAAACATTGAAAAAAAGCGATTAGAGACAGAAGTACCAGAGAGAAGTGTCGAAAACGAACTATTGAGGACTTGGAATGCCATTCTGTAGAGGGCCGCCAGGGAAGCACCTAGGCATTTTCTTATAATTATTGTCAGCTGAACTCAGAGCTTAGGCAGAGCCACACCCTGGGAACATGCTTCCCCAATAAGGCTGGACATGTTAATCAGGCAGGGGCGGAACTAGATAGGTAAATCTAGGGCTTTAAAATAAACCTGCTGTGTGGCTCAGCCGCTTTTTGCCGCCTCTCCATCAGAGAGGATGGCGCCCACCTGGCCCCAGCTTAAAATCTATTTTCGCGTCTTGGTCTTTCTTTAATTTCTTAATCCCCAGCTCCTCCACTCAGCAAATGGACTGTTTCCTTTTCCATGCGGGACATGGAAAAGAGAGAAACAGCCCCCCACACCATTCCAGAAAATTTTTTGTTTAAAAAACTTTGCAACAGCGTTACTCTCCATGTTTTCATCCACATACGCTTGCGAATCTTTGTTCTCAGTGATGAATTTTGTTAAGTCTCATAATAGGAGTAGTAGCCTGACGGATGAAAGTAGTAGCTCATGCATATCTCTGAAGGTCATGAAATATAAGCCTGATGTACAATCTCTGTCATTAGTGATGCAGCAGCAAAAGTCCCACTGATAATATCAAACCGAGTCATAAAGTTTTCTGTAGGACTATCAGTGTACATGTATACATTAAAAAATAAATGTATTTTTCATCATCATATACTGTGTTTTTGTCGCTTGAATGAATTTTATTTCTTCTTCAAGGTTCTTCACATACACCTTAAGAGATATCAAGTAGGCATAACATGTTCTCAAAAAATTAGAGTTGGCACACAGAAGAATTTTGAGTCAGAGATTTTGCTGGTTTTGGCACGCACTCACAAAAAGGGTGCCCACCCCTGCTCTAGAACTCAGCAATTCTATTCCAGATAAATAGCCCAGAAAAACTACTGTACATATATACCAAAATGCACAAATAAGAATGTTCATAGCAGAATTGTTCATAATAACCACAAATTAGAAGCAATCTGCATTATCCATATATAGCACAATAAATAAAGACAAAATGGATTACTGAGCATATAAGGCCAATGGACAAATTACAGCTACACACACAATGCTGAATGAAAGAAGTAACTCAAAAGGAAAAAGATACAGTATGACTCCACCTATATAAAGTTCAAAAACCAATAAAACTTGCCCTAACTGGTTTGGCTCAGTGGATAGAGCATCAGCCTGGAGACTAAAGGGTCCTGAGTTAGAATTTGGTCAAGGACACATGCTGGTCAAGGTTCAATCCCCAGTGGGGTTGTGCAGGAGGCAGTCAATCAATGATTCTCTCTCATCACTGATGTCTCTATCTCTCTCCCTCTCCCTTCCTCTCTGAAATCAATAATATATATATATATATATATATTTTTTTTTTAAAAACACACAAAAAAACCCAGATAAAACTATTCAATATGATTTGAGTGATAAGCTAAAACGGAAATAAAGGACAAATTATTGTGAGGGGTGAGAGAAAGATTATGATCCAGGAAGAACAAATGGGAGGAGGCCTCTGAGAGCAGGCAATGTTTTATTTCTTGACCTCAGTAGTGGTTACACGAGTGTTCACTTTATAGTTGTCCTTTAAGCTGTTCATATACCTTACACAACCTTTTGTATAAATGTGACATACTTATAAAAAATTGTATGGGACTACCTCTTCCTCATATAATATATTTAATCAGAGCTAAAGTTACACACATCAGAACTGTAATAGCAGGAATTCAAGTACTGGTCAGGAATATGAACTAGGTGGCCAACAGATTCCTGCTAATCTAGATATTTTATGGCTCTATTTTCATACCTTGTAACGATGGTTTTTATGAACACTGTTCTGGAAGCAGTCCATACAGAGTACACATGTTGGATCAATTGCACAATCCCTGAAAAAGATTAAAAATCAGAATCCAAAATTTAGATTACTCCCACTGATGCTTGCGGACTATAATGTAATGTGAATGAGTTTCCTATATGATCCAAACTAATTATAAAAATGCTTCAAAAACTAAATTTCAAATAATTTTAGCTTCATTTTAGCCATAGTTGAATGTTTAAGTTTGTATATTTCATTTTGTTTCCTAAATCATTCTCATTACTTTGAGTTTGCACATGGTTTCAAACTGTTAAGATACACTTCAAAATTAGTTTTATGAAGAAGTGATTAACTGCCAGAAAACAATTCCAGCATGTCGTAATTTCAAGAGTTTCATCAAAAGGTTGATGAGACTTGGGGACTCAACAGGGCTGAGTCACACATGTAGTCACCTGTTCGGAATGGCTAAAGGCATTTCCCCAAACCTGAATAGGAAACTGATTGTGGCTGCCAGACAGTTAGAAGGCATCTTAATCTACATGTTATTGCCTCCTACTGGCCAAACACCTGAAAAGCCTTAGGCTATTCCCCTGACAATGCTTCTGTACCCTTTGAAACCTTACCCTTTGAAGTGTATTATCTCCACCTTGCCTTAGGACAAATTGTGTTAATAAAAGCAAGGGTCCTAGACAAGGCGGCAGTCTTCAGTTCCTTTAGCTGAAGGTCCTCTGACCCCCAATGTCTTTCAAAATTATATCTCGTCTCCGGACTCTTTATTAGTCTCTGGATTTCTATGTCATCTATGCATAGCCTTTTCCAGATTCCTGAACCCTTCTTGATGCTGGGACAAGAACCCCAGCAATTAACTTTTAAAAAAGTATTTGCAATCATCTTACCCATTACATTTACAAACACTTTACAAACAATGATTGTTCAATGGTAAATAAAGCTTGGATAAAGACAAAAGCCATTAGAATGTAAGCATCATAAGGGCAGGAATTTCTATTTATTTAAAAAATTTTTAATTTATTGATTGATTTTAGAGATAGAGGAAGGGGGAGAGAGAAAAACATTGATTTGTTCCACTTATTTTTGTATGCATTGGTTGATTTTTGTATGTGCCCTGACATGGGACGGAACCCGCAACCTTCGTTATCAGGACAATGCTCTAATCAACTTAACTACCTGGCCAGCATTCTATTTATTTTAAACGAGAGGCCCAGTGCATGAATTCATGCACACATGGGGTCTCTCGGCCTGGCCAGCGACTGGGGGCCGGCGATCGGGGTCCATTGGGGCAGTCTCGCAGATCAGGCTGATCAGGGACTGCCGGGCCGGCCGGGGAGGGACAATGGAGAGCTCCAGGGCATGTCTAGCCCTCTCACCCAGTCCAGATCAGATGGACCCCAGCAGCAAGCTAACCTACCAGTCTTCCCCCTGGTGGTCAGTGAGCGTCACAGCGACGGATTGAGAGGTCAACCGAATGGTGGACCGAGAGGCTGGACACTTAGCATATTACGCTTTTATTATACAGGAGGATACTGATATGTCCCAAACACCATAAAACAGTGCCTACTACATGTTAGATATTGAACTAATATTTATTGAATGAGTGAAATTCAATCTCTCTTCATCTCTTCCCTAACAACAGCTTTTAAAATGTACTATTTTATTTAATATTTTCAGGAAAACACTAAGGACAATATACAGTAAGTCCTCACTTAAGGTCACCTATAGGTTCTTTGACTTTAAGTGAAACAACATATAACAAAACTAATTTCAGCCCTGGCTGAGTGGTTCAGTTGGTTGCAACATCATCTGGTATGCTAAAAGGTTGCAGGGGTTCGATTTTCCCAGTCAGGACACATACCTAGGTTGAGGGTTCAATCCCTAGTCAAAGCACGTATGGGAGGCAACCAATTGATATTTTTCTCTAACATCGATGTCTCTCTCTCTCTCTCTCTCTCTCAAAATCAATTTTAAAATACATATCCTCGGGTGAGGATTAAAAAAAAAACACACACACCAAAAATATAATTTTTACAATAGGTTAATTGATATAAACAAGAGTTAAGTTCCTATGGCATCTTATCACTATAATGAACAACACTGAACAAAATGTTGGGGACCTGCTATAAATTGGTGCAAAATGCAAAATTAATTTTCTAAAAATAATTTTTTTTTATTGATTTCAGAGAAGAAGAGAGAGGGAGAGATAGACTGAAACATCAGTGATGAAAGAGAATCATTGGTCGGCTGCCTCCTGCATGCCTCCCACTGGGGATCGAGCCCTCAACACAGGCATGTGTCCTTGACCAGAATTAAACCTGGGACCTTCAGTCCGCAGGCTGATGTTCTATCCACTGAGCCAAACTGGCTAGGGCTACAAAAGTAATTTTTAAAATATTTAGAAGAGTTGAAGATATGGAATTGGAAATTTTAAAAATGAATCTTAAAAGAATAACAGGAAATAAAAATTGCCTAACAATGTTCTCTAAAATGTATTTGATCTACTGACCTATTTAGAGCAGGATTTCTAAACCTCAACAGTACTAAAGTTTTGAACCAGATAGTTGTCAGACATAAAGATGTCCTGTGCATTGCAGGATGTTTAAGCAGCAACCCTGTCTCTACCCACTAGTACCATTTCCCCAGTTGTGACAATTTGAAATGCCTCCATGTGCCCTAGCCAGTATGGTTCATCCCGGTTAGGGCACATGCCCAAGTTGCAAGCTAGATCCCCAACAGGGCCTGCAGGAGGCAGCCAATCGATTTTTCTCTTTCACTGATGTTTCCCTCACCCTTCCTCTCTCTCTCTCTAAAAACATCAATAAAAGCATATATATTTTTTAAATGTCTCCATGACACTTTTGGAGAAATAGGGTCTACAAATGTCTACTATGCTTTAGTTGAAACTGATTGGGGCTTCAGCTAAAAATATGTAAGATAAATGAAGTATATCAGGCTATACAGCAAAACAGTGTACAAAACACATAAGCTGACTTTTTCCTGATGAAAGAATTGGATAAAAGATAGTAAGTTCTAAACAACTATTAACTAAATATAAACCAGTCAAACCTAGAATTACAGTAAAGCAAAAAACAATTTCTGTATTTATAAAGTCTAAAAAGTCCCACTTCTAACCCAACCTACACTACCTCTATTAAAGGAGAAAAAAGAAAAACAACTAAAAGTGCTGCTAAGATCTAAAAGTTGGAAGTTTCAGGCAGGATTAGGGAGTGAAAAAGTTTTCCATGTTTAAGGCAACTGCTCTCACAAACGGTAAAAGCCTAAATCTGTTTCTAGTTTCCATACCACTGGCCTCCTTTACCCAGTGAAATTCTTTCTACCCTTACAGGTCTGCAATCCTTTGGCACCAAATCTCACTTGGTAACAAAAACTGACTTGAAATAACATGAAACTACAGACTCTATGTATACCACTTGCTGTGAATATTTACAGATTTCTTACAAAAATGCTGTGTTTGATGATAAGATCCTGCCTTGACTCTGCTAGGGAAGTATAAAAATTCTGAAATACACCTGGCCTCAAGAGTTTCAAATTAAGAGTATGTGGACTACATAATGAGGCAAAAATCTATCACTTCTGCACACTTTTGGAGAACATGAAGAAAAAATGAGAAAACTGCTTAATTATGTCATATTAAAAAAACAAGCTGCCGGCTGACGTGGCTCAGTGGTTGAGTGTTGACATATGAACTAGGACAGTGATGGCGAACCTGTGACACACGTGTCAGAGGTGACACGCGAACTCATTTTTTTGGTTGATTTTTCTTTGTTAAATGGCATTCAAATATATAAAATAAATATCAAAAATATAAGTCTTTGTTTTACTATTGTTGCAAATATCAAAAAATTTCTATATGTGACACGGCACCAGAGTTAAGTTAGGGTTTTTCAAAATGCTGACACGCCGAGCTCAAAAGGTTCGCCATCACTGAACTAGGAGGTTCAGGGTTCGATTCCTGTGAAGGGCACTTGCCCGGGTTGTGGGCTTGATCCCCAGTCGGGGGAGTGCAGGAGGCAGCCAATCAATGATTCCCTCTCATCATTGATGTTTCTATCTCTCCCCCTCTCCCTTCTTCTCTGAAATTAAAACAAATTTTAAAAACAAACAAAAAAAAAGCTACTAGTATACTAGCAAAAACAGATGTATAAGTGCATAATAAAAGGAAGTTAGTTAAGTAGGATTATACAAGTAATAAACCAAGAAAGGTACATCATGAAATAGGTGTACCTGAATTACAAAATATCAATATTGTAATTACAACCAATCCTGTAAATTTCTAATTCTTACCTACAAGAATATGTTGTTTCTCCACTTTTGAAAACCTTCCCACAGAGTTGAAATACTCCACTATGTTTTAATTTCTCTAAAGAAATATCTGGATCTTCTCCAAATAAATACCATTCCAGTGGAGTGAATATTGACGTCTGTATACTCTCCTCCTGCTTTTCCAAGTCTGGGTCCATTTCAGCAAAATAAATTTCGGGCACCAATTGTGCCAAATGGTGCAAGAAAGTAGTATGAAAATCAGCTTGCTGATCCCACCACTGAAAGAAAAGAAAATGAGTAGATTTTGTTGTAAGTTCCTTCTTAAAATTCTAGGGGCACCAGTAATAGCACAGTTCTGTAATTTCAGAGAAAGTGACCTACAATATATTCTTATTTTATCCTTTGCCAATACAAAAGGAAAGTGGGTGATTAAAAAAAAGTCTTGGAAACAAGTGATTGCCCACATATACCATAGATACCTGGAAAAAAGAAAAGCAGCTGGAGTGGGTGAGAATTATCCTTCCCTTCTGAAATGGCTAATTTTGGGTGTGTAAAGGTAACTCTATTATCAGTTAGAGGCTGTACAGACAAAGCATTCCCCTACAGTATTAGTTTTTTTTTTTCAAGAACCATGCAATTAATGAGAGATCAAAATGAATGAGTGCCAAAGAGTTTTTAGAACACAATAAAAGCACTAACCATCAAAGAAAAAAAAAAAATGGGCCTCATCAAAAGTAAAACCTGCTCTTCAAAAGAAGCTGTTACAGATGGCTTCTATGCCATGCTTATTTTTAAAAAATATATATTTGTATTGATTTCAGAGAGGAAAGGAGAGGAAGAGAGAAACATCAATGGTGAGAGAGAATCACTGATTGGCTGCCTCCTGCACGCCCCACTGGGGATGGAGCCTGTAACCTGGGCAAGTGCCCTGACCCGAGAATTGAACCGTGACCTCCTGGTTTACTGGTGTAGGTCAACACTCAACCACTGAGCAACACCTGCTGGGCTATGCCATGCTTATTTACATCTGAAAGCATGCTCAACATCATTAGTCATTACAAAAATGCAAATTAAAATGACAATGAGATTACCCTACAAAACCCATTAAAATGTAGGTAAAAAAATAAAATAAAGCCCTGGCCAGGGTGGCTCAGTTGGTTGGAGCAGGTTTGATCCCTGGTCAAGGCACATAACTAGGTTGTGGGTTCGATCCCCAGTTGGGGCACATGCAGAAGACAACCAATTGATGTTTCATGTTTCTCTCTCTCTCACTCCCTCCCCTCTTTCTAAAATCAATAAGCATGTCCTGGGGTGAGGATTAAAAGAGTAAACAATGCTACCCTAGCTGGTGTGGCTCAGTGGATGGCCTGTGGACTAAAGGGTCGCAGGTTCGACTCCAGACAAGGGCATTGCCCAGGTCACAGGCTCCATCCCCAGTGGGGAGTGTGCAGGTGGCAGCTGATAATGATTCTCTCTCATTGTTGATGTTTCTATCTTTCCCTCTTCCTTCCTCTCTGAAAGCAATAAAAATATATAAAAAAAGAGTAAACAATGTCATGTTGCTTGACTTAGACAAACAAGTGTCAATACTTCTGCAATTAAGAAAAAAACTCTTAAAAATCTGTAAAATATATTTAAAATGACACCAAATAGTTTCAAATTATCTCCCTAATGATATTTATTAACTAGAAAGGGAAAAGATAGTAAGTATAAAGTAGAGACCCTTCAGATACCAAGTTAACCAAGTGATTAAGATAAATATCACTAATAAAAAATATTAATATCAAGAATCCCTTAATATGATGCCCTGAGAAAAATATGGTACCATTTTTGTGTTATTCTTGCCCAAAATGTATAACCTCATTCCAATCATGAAAAAACATCAAATTGAGGATCATTGTACAAAACTGATCAATAATCTTCAAAAGTATCAAGGTCGCCGAAGCCAGTTTGGCTCAGTGGATAGAGCGTCGGCCTGCGGACTGAGAGGTCCCGGGTTCGATTCCGGTCAGGGGCATGTGCCTGAGTTGCGGGCACATCCCTTTGGGGGATGTGCAGGAGGCAGCTGATCGATGTTTCTCTCTCATCGATATTTCTAACTCTCTCTGTCTCTCTCCCTTCCTCTCTGTGAAAAATCAATAAAATATATATTTCAAAAAAAAAACACAAAAAAAAACAAAAAAAAGTATCAAGGTCATCCAGCCAGTGTGGCTCAGTGGTTGAGCATTGACCTATGAACCAGGAGGTCACGGTTTGATTCCCAGTCAGGGCACATGACTGGGGTTTCCCGGGTTTCAGGCTTGGTTTCCGTAGGGGGCATGCAGGAGGCAGCCAATCAAATGATTCTCTCCCATCATAGATGTTTCTTTCTCTCTCTCCCTTCCTCTCTGAAATCAATAAAATATATATATATGTATATATAGATAGATAGATAGATAGATATTAAAAGTATCACAGTCATGAAAAACAAGGGAAGACCAAGATACTGTTACAAATTGAAAGAGACTATGAAGAAACTGAGACACAGACTGGAAGAGATAAAGGAGAAATACTAAATGTAATGTGGGATCCTAAAAAAAACCCTGGAACAGAATAAGAACATTAGTGGGAAAACTGGTAAAATTCAAATAAGGTTTGTAGTTTAGTTATTATCAATATTAATTTCTTTACCCTAATAATTATACTAAGGTTATGTAGGATGTCAACATTAGTGGATATAGGCCTGAGAGATATAAAATAACTGTCTGTGCTATTTTTTCAAGTTTTCTGTAAGTCTAAAATGAGTCCAAAATAAAAAGTTACAAAAGAAACTGATAGTGCAGATGTTTATTTACTAATATAGAGAGGCATTAATAATATACTAGAGGCCCAGTGCACAGGTAGGGTCCTTAGGCCTGGCTGGCGATCAGGGCCAATCAGGGCTTTCCTTCCCCAGCTGCCGGCCAGGGAGTGCCTTCATTCCATACCGCCCCCTGGTGGTGAGTGCACGTCATAGAGGGTGGTTGAATTCCTGGTCGGTGGAACTCTTGAGGGGACAATTTGCATATTAGCCTTTTATTATATAGTTCAGTAAAGTAGGTTACAAAGCAATATGTATGAAATCTCATTTGGATTAAATATTAATTGTATTTACATGGGGGGAAATCAGAGGGAATATATACCAAAATGTTAACAGTTGTGGGTAGTGAGATTTTAGCATATTTTCATGGACTCTGTTTGTATGTTTGCTTACCTATGAATAATATCTTTACAGTGCTTCCATATTAGGGGGATAATTTTTTATTATAAAAATTAAGACATTTTACTAAAACCTTTTTTAAAAAACTGTGCCTTCCAGCCTTGGCTGGCATGCCTAAGTGGTTGAAGCGTCAGCCCACGCACAGAAGAGTCGCGGGTTCAATTTCCGGTCCCAGGCATCGTGAGTTCAGCATTGGGAGGCAACCAAACGATGTGTCTCTCTCATGTCAATGTTTCTCTCTCTCTCCTCCCCAACCACTTCCACCCTCTCTAAAAAATTGATGGAGAAATATCTTCAGGTGAGGATTAACAACAACAAAAAAACACCAAACAACAATAACAAAAAAACCTGTGCCTTCCAGCCCTGGCTGGGTGGCTCAGTTGGTTGGAGCATCATCCCATACACCAAAAAGTTTGCTTTTGTTCTGTTTGATTGCTCTTAGTAATTTTCCCAATTTAAGAATAAAATTAATAATTCTTTATTGAATTCCCAGATTTTTTTTTTCCAGCATCTGGAATTAAGGGAAGGTTTTCCTAATTGTTCTCTGAAAACAAGTTCTCACATATTTAAATTCCCAAACATTCCAAATATTTCCCTCATCCCCAGGGACTTACTTGGATGCTTGTTTAGGAACATCATTCTGAAAAAGAAACTTTAAATATAGCATATAACTCTTTTTCTAATTCTTCTGTTTTGAAGTGGTAACAACATCTGGAGGCTCTAGAAGTGGTCATGTGGCAAGTACTGGGTTAGTAATTGAAGCATCTCTAGCACCAAGAAATCTTTTGGTTATACAACGTTTTCTTGTGATACCATTTGACAGGTTCATAAACATAAGAAAACAACAACCCCTAGTTCAACTGCTTACACCATAGGGAAACCCTACCCTATCTGATAATTGGGTCTCTAAGCCTGTCAAAACATTTCCTTTAAGCCAACTTCCATTCTTACAGCTCACAATTAACCCAAAATCTACCTTCCTGTAACTTTTAGCCTACACTGCCTGAAATGATCCAATACAATTTACTCTGCTATTTTACCCAATACAAAACATTTCCTCTCAGTCAACTTCCATTCTTACAGCTCACAATTAACCCAAAATCTACTTTCCTGTAACTTTTAGCCTACACTGCCTGAAATGATCCAATACAATTTACTCTATTTTATCCAACAGCCTTTCAAATAAATTAAGGTAACTATTATATTTCTCCTTAGTCTCTTCATTTTGAAACTGAACTAGAACATAGAAACTAAAGAAATGTGTCCATTCCTAATGACATAGTATCCAGACCGTTCTCCATTTATGGAACATGTACAATATGCCTCCACACAGGGGAGCAGAACTATTTATTACCTTTCTTATCCAGAGCACTAAATTGCTTTAAAAGATCGTGTTCTTTTTTTGCCAGTCATATCACATTATGACTTAGTGAGCTTGCAGACAATTAAAACCCTAGATCAGAGGTCCTCAAACTTTTTAAACAGGGGGCCAGTTCACTGTCCCTCAGACATTCCACACATGCGCACTGCGGGCCCGGGATGAGTCGGCTGCTAAGCAGGACAGGCAGCGGCGGCAAAAACACCCGGCGGGCCGGATAAATGTTTTCGGCGGGCCGCATGTGGCCCGCGGGCCGCAGTTTGAGGACCCCTGCCCTAGATCAATCACATATAATTGTGATGAAAGATAGAGTTTACTGTTATTTACTTGAGTGTAGTTCATCTTCTAATAGTTTACTTAATGCCATTCTTCAGAACAAAGTCTATTTGACTTGTTTGGAAGAGTGGAGCTATAACTACTTAAGGTGTCTTTATGGACTACCTTTTAAAATGCCTTTGAACTTTTGGTATTTATGAGTAATGACATTAGCCACAGAAGGACAAATCTATTAATTTATCCACTGGTGGTGGTGATTGTTTTTTTAATACAGTACACACATATTCTGCCTTAGGAAGAGAATATGAGATATGTACCCCAGAGTTTAGGAAAGCAGATTTCATTCATCAAAAGACTTCAAGGAAAGCCTAGAAAATTGGAGCATGAACTTATGGTTGGAGGAGAAAAAGGAAGAGAATGGTTTAAGAGGGACAGTATGTTCTCAAAGCCATATCCTGACTGCATGTTTATGTATTTCAACAGGGAAGAAAAAAGAGGGGCCTTGTTATCACATGACTCTATATTTGTCCCAGCCTATTTTATCAATGCCATGAAGACATAGTAAACTTCCTTATCATATTTGCCAACACAAGGCTTGCAGGGATAAAAAATTCTCCTTAGGCTGACATTGCATTGAAACTAATAAGGTGAAGCTTAATTGTGATTAAAGTAAACTCCATCTGGACAAGGCCTATGTCATTCCCATATAGCAAGTAAGCACTTTGGTAAGTACTAGTATAACTCTTCCGGAGTTTTTCAGTAACTTTATTTAGTAGAGCATGTTTCGATAACCACTTAGCTTATTAGAAGGGTATAACTTAACATTAAAAAAAAAAGGTTGTACCAAATGCTTTAAAAAAAAAAAAAACCAAACTCATTATATAACTACTAGAGGCCGGGTGCACAAAAATCTGTGCACTTGGGGAGGAGAGGGGGTCCCTCAGCCCAGCCTGTGCCCTCTCGCAGTCTGGGACCCCTCGGTAGATAACGACCTGCTGGCTTAGGCCTGCTCCCGGGTGGCAGAGGGCAGGCCCAATCCCTAGGTGCAGCCCCTGGTCGGGCTCAGAGCAGGGCCCATTGGGGAATTGGGGCGCCGCCCCCTGTCATGCACAGAGCAGGGCGGATTGGGAGGTTGCGATGCCACCCTCAGTCACGCTCAGGGTAGGGCCGATTGGGGGGTTGGGGCACCGCCCCGTCACACTCAAGGCAGGGTCAATGGGGAGGTTGCGGCGCCACCCCGTCACGCACAGAGCAGGGCCAATCAGGGGGTTGGGGCACTGCCCCTGTCACACACAGAGCAGGGTCGATCAGGGGGTTGGGGAGCTCCCCCCTGTCACGCACAGAGCAGGACCCGTCAGGGGGTTGAGGAGCTCCCCCCTGTCACTCAGAGAGTAGGGCCAATAGGGGAGTTGGGGCACCGCCCCCTGTCACACAGAGCAGGGCGGATCAGGGGGTTGGGGCGCCGCACCCTGTCACCCACAGAGCAGGGCTGAGCAAGGGGTTGGGGAGCCGCACTCTGTCACACACAGAGCCGCAGGGCGATCAGGGGGTTGGGGAGCTCCCCCCTATCAGGCACAGAGCAGGGCTGATCAGGGGGTTGGGGTGCCTTCCCCTGTCACAAACAGAGCAGGGTGGATAGGGAGGTTGTGGCCCCACCCCCTGTCACACACAGAGCCACAGGGCGATCAGGGGGTTTGGGCGCTGCCCCCTGTCATGCTGATCCCAGTGCCGGGAGGCCTTGCAGCTCCGCTGGTCCCGGTGCTGGGAGGCATATTACCCTGTTACTATATAGGATAGAGGCCTGGTGCACTGGTGGGGGCCGGTTGGTTTGCCCTGAAGGTTGTCCTGGATCAGGGTGGGGGTCCCACTTGGGTGCCTGGCCAGCCTGGATGAGGGGATGATGGCTGTTTGCATCTGGTCGCACCCCCTTCAGGGTGGGGGTCCCCACTGGGGTGCCTGGCCAGTCTGGGTGAGGGCTGAGGGCCGTTTTCAGGCTGGCGGGCAACTGAAGCTCCCAACCTCTCCTTTTTTCTTTTTCTTTTTTTATTCTGGGATTTATTTACGTTCTATGGCTGTCACTGGAGCTGAGAGCCAGCTTTAGCTCTGGGGCTTGGCTCAGCTCTGAGACCTCGGCTGCTGAAAGCAGGTCTCTGGGTTTGTTTGGATTCTATAATTGAAACACTGTTTCAGCTCCAGCTCCGAGGCCGGCTGGCTGAAAGCAGGTTTCTGGGGATTGTTTAGCTTCTATAATTGCAACATTGTTTCTTAGACTGCAGCTCAGAGGCCGGCAGCGGCAGGCGGGGAACCTTGGCTTCCTACGTCACTGGAGCAAGCAAGCCTCCTGTTTGCTTCAGCTGCCTGGCTGCTGGCCACCATCTTGGTTGGCAGTTAATTTGCATATCACCCTGATTAGCCAATGGGAAGGGTAGCGAAGTTACGGTTAATTACCATGTTTCTCTATTATTAGATAGGACTAGAGGCCTGATGCACAAAATTCATGCAAGAGTAGGCCTTCCTTCCCCCTGCTGCCGGCACCAGCCTCCCACTGGCACCCAGTACCTGGGCTTGCTTCCCTCTGGCCGCCCACAAGCACCTGGGCTGGCTTCCCTCTGGCCCCGGCTTCATCCAGAATGACGTCAGATCTAATTAGCATATTACCATTTTATTATTATAGATAGATAACTTATACCTCAATAAGATTTTTTTATATCTGTACTGATTTCAGAAAGGAAGGGAGAGGGAGAGAGATAGAAACATCAATGATGAGAAAGAATCATTAATCAGATGCCTCCTGCATGCCGCCTACTGGGAACCGAGCCCACAACCAGAGCATGTCCTGACCAGGAACTGAACTGTGACCTTGCGGTTCACAGGTCAACACTCAACCCCTGAGCCACACCAGGAGGCCTCAATAACATTTTTTAAAAATCCTCCCTATTTTCCAACAATAAAGAATTTAAATTTATATATATATATATATATATATATATATATATATATATGATCTCTTATTTGCCCTGCCAGCATGGCTCAGTGGATAGAGCACCAGCCTGAGCACCAAAGGGTCTCGGGTTCAATTCCTAGTCAAGGGCATGTACCTAGGTTGCAGGTTTTATCCCCGGTCCTCAGTCGCATATGCACTTGTATGTGCAGGTGGCAACCAATTAACATGGCTTTCTCACATCAATGTTTCTCTCTCTCTCTCCCGCTTCTGTCTCTCTCCCCGTCCCTCCTTTCCACTCTCTCTAAAAAGCAATGAAAAAAATATCCTCGGGTGAGGATAAATCAATAAATAAGTAAGTAAAACAATACCCAGCTGGTGTTGCTCAGTGGTTGAGCATCAACCCATGAACCAGGAGGTCACCAGTTAGGTTTGATTCCTGATCAGGGCACATACCCAGGTTTCAGGCTCAATCCCCAGTAGGGGGTGTGTTTCTCGCTCATCTATGTTTCTATTTCTCTATCCCTCTCCCTTCCATTCTCTGTAAAAAAAAAAAAAAATCAATAAAAAATTTTTTTTAAATCCTCCCTATTCAATTTTAAACTTTTTAGCCTTATAAACTCTTAACCTTCACCTCCCTTCCTTCACCTCCGCTCTACCTCGGCTAGTGTCTCCTCATTCATTCATTCATATATTCAATAACAATTCTGAAGCAATGTTGTAGGTAGTGGAGATACTGATGTGAACAGGAAACAGTTTGTATTATCAAGGAGTTTATTATCTAGAACAAAAGATAGACAGTAAATAGGTAGTTATGAGTAGAGCCTGAGATATGCTATATACAAGAGTATGAAAAGGATGCTATAGGAACATAGAGGCACATCTAAACCTGGCTCTGCCATTACAAGCACCTGATGTGCCTCCATGTTCTAAAACTCCAAATTTCTGACCATAACATTCAGTCCTTCAATTTATGTCAACATCATAACTTTAATACCTTAAATCCCACCAATCCCCTTCGCTTTCCTTAGCTCCCTGTTCAGTCTGGACTCCAAGGTTAGCCATTATCCCAATATGCTCCCTACTTCTGTCCTCCTTCCCCCAATCACTACCATTCTTGCTAAAATAAATCACTAAGGTTGATCCTCATTTATTCACTAAGAGTATGTAAATGTCTGCTATATCAAGCACATACTGGTATATATCAGTATACAGTGAGACATGATCCTTGCCTTCATGGAGCTTACATTCTGGCAGGAAAGACAGACATTTAAATAAGTAAATAAAGATAATACAGTAATTACAGATTGTAATAAGTACAGTAGAAGAAATAAACAGGATACTTTGACAAAGAGTAAGAGGAACCCATCTTTTAGACAGGGTATCAAGAAAAAACAGAAGAAAAATACTCTAAGGAGGGGCAAAAAAACAGCAAGCAAAGGCATAGGCCCTGAAGCAAGATACAGCATGGGCTTGTTTTAGAAACTAACAGGCCAGGTGGCTAACACTGAGAGAAGAAACTAACAAGAAATTAGAGGACATGTAGAGGCCGATCAGGCAGGATCTTGAATGACTTGTAATGCATTTAGATTTTATTCCAAACACAATGGAAAATCACCAAGGAATTTAGGCAGGAAACTGACATGAATATGATTTAGTCTTAAAAAGATTTACTCTGGTTGCTAAGAGGAGAATGGACTGAAACAGGGCAAAATGGAAGCAATGAAGCCAGTTAGGAGGCCACTGCAGTTGCCTAGCAATAGATGGTGACTATGACTAGAGAGGTGGAGTGGAGACACAGAATTGTTTGTGTTCAAGAGCTATTATGGAAGTTTCATCTACTGAGACAGGAATAACAAAACTCTTGATCTGCCTTCCTGTTTCCCCCTCCCAAAATCAGGTCATTCCTCAGTATATGACACAACTATGGCCACGAATGCTTAAGCCAAACACTGGTGATCCAGATGTCATCTGTTTCTTCCCTCTTGCCTCATGCTCAATCCACAAGCAAATCTTTTTGTTTCTGCCATACTTCCAAATTCTCTCTCGAATCCAACCTCTGCTTTCCATCTCCAGTGATCTCTCTCGTACAAGCCACCATCACCTATGGTGTGGATAAGTCACTGTAGTGGCTTCCTAATTGCTCCCCTATTTGAAACACTTAGACATCCAAGTGGACATGTCAAGTAGGTAGTTGGATTTGTGATTCTGGAGCTCAGAAGTGAGATGACCTAAATTTGGGAACTGAATGCATACAGGTGGTATTTATAGCCATAGAACAAAATAAATCACATAGGCAGAGAGTGTAGACAGGAAAAAGAAAAGTACCACGCCAGGAAAATCTTCTGAGATGGACTTATGAAAGTCCAGTTGAAGAAGACAGAAGCTAAAAGCTGTGTTAGACCACCCCATATACTATCTGAATTTCCAATTTTTCTCAGTCCTCATCTTCCTGAACCTAGTAAACCACCCTCTTCTAGACACTACACTCTATGACACTACACTACTCTCACCTCATTCCTGCTTGGCTACTCCCTTTCTAGGTCCTTCCCTGGTTTTTCCTCCATCTTCTGCCCCTGAAATTCAACCATTCCTGTTCCGCCTCCTTCTCTCTCTCTCCCCCTTTACCCTGTCTTACTCCATGTCCGTCTGTCTCTCTGTATGTATGTTCCTATATACGCATATACACATACACACACACTTTCCTCCTCAAAGATCTTATCCCTCCCCACAATGTCAAGTCTGTACTGAGAACTTCCAAATGTCTAGCTTAGTCTTACTCAATGTGTGGCCCACAAGACCAGGACTTCAAAATTAGTAGGGGATGCTGATCTACAGAATCAATTACCCTAATCATTATCAAGCAATGGCTTTTATAAATGTCCAATAATTCATACCTATTATCTCACTATAATTGTGTTAGGTGATACTAAGAATTTGATAGCCTTCATACATGTTGATAGCAACATGACAGAAAAATGACCAAGGAACTAAGAAGGAAGTTTGATTTAAGGATAGCAAGAACTATAGCCACAAACAAAACTCTAGTGGAGTTGGTAAGAGTTCTTAAACCTCTGCAACACTCCCATATTTATTATTTTTGTTTTACCTGCCTCCCAATGTTGATTTAAAATACAAATTATTCAAATGTCAAAGAATCGTTGAGCTTGTTTTGCTTCATAGCAAAGAAGAAGTAATCTGGAAAGCCAGAATCTTACTCCAGTTAGGATAAAATTAAAGATAGTAGATTTAAAAATAAAAGGAAAGTAAGATGCTATCTGGGATCCTCAAGTAGAGAAATCCAAGCCAAAAAAGTGATCATGAGGCTTAACAGTCACAAGTCTTCATCCACTTATATCACCCTATCTTGTATTAAAATCATTTGATCGCTTGTCTTATCTGTACCACTGGCCTGTGACTTCCCTGAAGCTTTTGCACCTCTCTTGGAATCTACCTGCTACTTTGCAAAATCCAAAGCCTTACAATGAAATTTAACATTTCTTGAAGTAGAGTTTGCAACGTAACTCTAGCTCGATTCCTGTACCATTATCTCCAATGCCAAATAAGTGAAGTCCAGGTTGATGAGATTTTACTATACTACTTGGAAGGAATACATCAAAGCTTTAAATGAACACTCGTCATCTTTAGCAATGCAAAATTACAGTAACACTTCTGCCCACAGCACGCAGTTTCTCCATTACCTCTAAGATGTACAAAGCACAAGCTACCACTGAAACCAGATGTTTACAACTGCTTCCAAACTTTTCCCCTCTTCTCATTTCTTATTATCTCAGACTAGAGGCCCGGTGCACAAAAAGTTGTGCACTCGGGGGGAGAGGGGGTCCCTCAGCCCGGCCTGTGCCCTCTCGCAGTCTGGGACCCCTCGGGAGGTAATGATCTGCTGGCTTAGGCCTGCTCCCAGGTGGCAGAGGGCAGGCCTAATCCCTAGGTGCAGCGCCTGGTCGGGCTCAGAGCAGGGCCGACTGGGGAGTTGGGGCGCCGCCTCCTGTCATGCACAGAGCAGGGCGGATTGGGAGGTTGCGATGCCACCCTCAGTCACGCTCAGGGTAGGGCCGATTTGGGGGTTGGGGCACCGCCCCATCACACTCAAGGCAGGGTCAATGGGGAGGTTGCAGCGCCACCCCCTGTCACGCACAGAGCAGGGCCAATCAGGGGGTTGGGGCACTGCCCCCTGTCACACACAGAGCAGGGCCGATCAGGGGGTTGGGGAGCTCCCCCCTGTCACGCACAGAGGTGGGTCAATCAGGGGGTTGGGGAGCTCCCCCGTGTCATGCACAGAGCAGGGCCCATCAGGGGGTTGGGGCACCGCCACTGTCACACTCAGGGCAGGGCCGATGGGGAGGTTATGGCTCTACCCCATCACACACAGAGCAGGGCCCGTGGGGTGGGGGGGTTGCGCCGCCCTCTATCACCCACAGAGCAGGGCCAATCAGGGGGTTGGGGCGCCACCACTCTCACACTCAGGGCAGGGCCGATGGGGAGGTTATGGCTCTACCCCATCACACACAGAGCAGGGCCCGGGGGTGGGGGGTTGGGGTGCCGCACCCTGTCACACACAGAGCCGCAGGGCGATTAGGATGTTGGGGAGCTCCCCCCTATCAGGCACAGAGCAGGGCCGATCAGGGGGTTGGGGCGCCTTCCCCTGTCAGGAACAGAGCAGGGCCGATAGGGAGGTTGTGGCTCTGCCCCCTGTCACACACAGAGCCACAGGGCGATCAGGGGGTTTGGGCGCTGCCCCCTGTCATGCTGATCCCAGTGCCGGGAGACCTCGCGGCTCCGCTGATCCCAGTGCTGGGAGGCATATTACCCTTTTACTATATAGGATAGAGGCCTGATGCATGGGTGGGGGCTGGCTGGTTTGCCCTGTAGAGTGTCCCGGATCAGGGTGGGGTCCCCACTGGGGTGCCTGGCCAGCCTGGATGAGGGGATGATGGCTGTTTGCATCTGGTCACACACCCTTCAGGGTGGGGGTCCCCACTGGGATGCCTGGCCAGTCTGGGTGAGGGGCTGAGGGCTGTTTTCAGGCTGGCGGGTGACTGAAGCTCCCAACTGCTCCTTTTTTTCTTTTTTTTTTTCTTTTTTATTCTGAGCCAGCTTTAGCTCTGAGGCTCCAGCTCTTAGGCCTCTGCTCCTGAAAGCAGGTATCTGGTTTGTTTAGGTTCTACAATCGAAATTCTGTATCAACTACAGGTCTGAGATCCCGGCTAGCTGAAAGATGGTTTCTGGGGTTTTGTTTAGCTTCTATTTTTGTAACTATGTTTCAAACTGCCAGCTCAGAGGCCTGCAGCGGCAGACGGGGAACGTTGGAGTCCTCCGTCACTGAAGCAAGCAAGTCTCATGTTAGTTTCAAGCTGCCTTGCTGCCAGCCTCCATCTTGGCTGGCAGTTAATTTGCATATCGCCCTGATTAGCCAATGGGAAGGGTAGCGGTCGTACGCCAATTACCATGTTTCTCTTTTATTAGGTAGGATAGATGCTCCCTCCTTCCATACCAGCAATGAAGTGAGGTTGAATTACTATTTGGGGTAGGGGATAGCTGCAAGCACTGCCACAGCTGGGTGGCCCAACCCTTATTCAAACTCCCTCCCTACCTGGTTTCTATCTCCCAGCCAAACTGGCCAGTCCCTGGGGTGGACTCTTATTTCTGGAGTTCGCTCTGTTCTCTCATAAAACAATGCTCAAGTGTCTGCGGTATTCAAATACTCCAAGAAAGCTTCCACTAAAACTACAAACCAAAGAAACTGCAGGAAGAGGTGTATAGCCTACACTTTCCTGCATGCAAGAAGAAACACCACCTGACAAAAGTCAACATCATGCCACAACCAATTATTTGAATATTCCCTACATATCTCCCCACTAGACATCCAGACTATTACCTAATGTTACTGCTTACGCCTAACCTCTGTCGGCTTTCTCTCTGCAGCCAGGCGACGGGCTCAAATTTGCTCACTCTCTGTTGCCTTCCCATTCTTTCCACCTATAGATCCCGATATTCATTCATGGTATTTCTCTGGCTGGAAATGTCTGGAAGTCCCTTTTCCACCTTGCAAAAGCAGCGACGGAAGACGGACTCCTCCATTGAGGATGAGGCCCGGGGTTCTCCAGATCCTGGGCCCAAGGACTCCAATTGCTACACCTCGTATCTTTCCCTGCAGCCCAGAGCTGACATGAGTGGACAGGGGCAGCACACTCTGGCCCTGTCGGTCCCCGCCCCGTCAGCTATCAACCCAACAGCAGGTGCTGCACCCGGATTCCAGCCGTCAAGCGGGGGGTGGGGGGGGGGGGAACGCTGCGTCTACGGGAAAATAGCTCTTCCTCCCAGCCCGCCGCAGCCCCCGACGCCACAGACCAGCTACCACCATCACCAGTTCCCTCCATGCCAGGACGGAGACATGCTGAAGCTCGTCACCGCTAATAAATGACAGGGGCATTCTACTCCGCGGACCCGGCCGGCAGGAAGGTGGGCGAGGGATGACTTTGTATTGGGTGGCTGCCTTCCACATCCATCCCGATGACTCCCCCTCCCCGGAGCCGCCATGAGCGGTGCAGCCCCACATCCTCCGAAGCGCCGCAGGGAGGCACGGGGGGTACAAAAGGCACTGGCCCGCGCGGACTTACAGATGCCAGTCCCCGCGGGGTCTGGGGCAAGTCCGGGCCGACTTCCATCCTCTCCACGCCCCTGGCCTCCTCGTCCGCCATCTTGAGGGGAACCGACGCCTGCAGCTGCAGACCCCCGGCCGCAGGCGAGCGGAGACCTGTGGCCGGTTCCAGAGGCGCGGGACGACACTTTTACGACGGCCCCTGGAGTCGAATTTGACGCAGAATCGAACAGCGGCTTCCGGTGCGCTTTCCGGAAGCAGGCGTCACGGTTCTCTGGGCGCGTGGGTCTTCCTTCCCTACTTTTTTAGTCGTAGAGCTCGGTGGCTGAAGGTTGTGTGTCTGGTTTCGGTGCAGGGAACTGTTGCATCTACGAGGTAAAAAAATAATAATAAAATAAAAAAATCGGCGTCCGTTGTGAAAGGGGAAAAGCCGGGGCCAGGGTCTCCTGGCCGGGTCGTTGGTGTAGGTGTGTGTTGTCTCTCTACGTACCTGCTGCGGTTCCCGGGAGCCCATCAAAATGAAAAAGCACTCGAAGCTATCACGTCTTTAGGAAGGTAACCCGTGGGTACTTGCGCATGCGCACAATGAAACTCAGGCCCCAGCGTTTTGGGGAGTGGTGGTGAAGAAATAGCGAAAAATTGGGAACCTATTCGTCGGTGAAGGGAAGATACAATTAACATGGTAATCTGCATTATGGAACACCGTGCATCTCTTAAAAAGAACAAGGTATAGACCTATGTAGAAAGATCAAGATAACAAGGGAGGAGGGGAAAAAACAGTCACGTAGCCACAAACCTTATATTTAGGCTTACATAAATTTAAATGCGAAGGGAACATCCTGAAAGGGAAGAGAACAAATGGTAGTTTGCTCTGAAAACGGGAAGAAGAGGAAGGTGGTCAAGAGCTACTTTAGCTTCATCTGTAGTTTTAAGTTGTTTGCAAAACATCATTTTAAAATGTATGTTTTTAATAAAGGGGGAAATAATAAAGCTCCTTTTAGAAAATAATAAAGAGTTAACTCTTTGGCATTAGGTTAAGTCAGATCTTCAAATCATAAAAATAATTTTTAATGAATTTAAGGGTGAGGTACTAAAAAAATAAAAAGTAAAGTGAATATAAACAAAAGTAAAGTATAGCCCAGCCAGCATGGCTCAGTGATCCAGCATCATCCTATGAATCAGAAGGTCATGGTTCGATTCCTGGTCAGGGCATATGTCCAGGCTTGATACCCAGTGTGGGACGTGCAGGAAGCAGCCAATCAATGATTCTCTCATCATTGATGTTTCTATCTTTCTCTCTCCTTCTCTGAAATCAATAAAAAAATATTTTTAAAGAGTATAAAATAATCCTAAGACCATACAATTTGAAAGCCACTGTTGTAGAGACATTCTTACTGACTTGGGAAGATACAATATCTTGTTGGGGGTAGAAAAAACAAGTTAACTAAAACAGTATGGTTGTGCCCTGGCTGGGTAGCTAAGTTGGTTAAGAGTGCTGTCCCAATATGCCAAGGTTGGAATATGATCCCTGGTCAGGGCATATATAAGAATCAGCCAGCGAGCCCTGGCTGGTGTAGCTCATTTGGTTGAATGTCCTCCCAATTTGATTCTGGTCAGGGCACACGCCTGGGAGCTTGATCCCTGGTTGGGGACCTGCAGGAGGCAGCAGATCAGTGTTTCTCACAGCAAATTTCTCTTTCTCCCTTTCTGTTCCTCTCTCCCTCTCTAAAAAATAAAATAAAGTCAATTAAAATCAACCTCCCTTCTTTCCTCTCATTTACTCTCTCCGTTCCCTGTCACCCTTCCTCCCTCCCTTCCTTCCCTCCCCCCCCCCCCGCAAATGAATAAATAACAAAAATAGTATGGTTCTGTTTATGTAAGACAAAAATGTGCCTAGATATTTAAAAATAAACTACACAAAGTTAAAAAGTAAACAAAACCTGGGAAGAAATGTCTGCAACATAGGATAGACCAAAGGATAAAATCCCGAAGACTATTCCAAGAATATTAATTACCAAAATATTGCTCTTGGTTATCCTTAGGTTGCAAAATCACAGAAATCACTTTCTGCTTAACTGTATTGTCTAGTTTTTCTTGTATTTATTGTGTAAATATTTTAAATCTACCCATTTTTTAAAGATAGATAAATATCTAGTGCCTGATAGATACCCACCCAATCTATCCAATTCAAAAAGCCTTCTTGATAATGTATTTCCTTATCTAGCCAGATGTGGTGTGACCTTTCCCCTCCTCTTGGAGGAACTAATAGCTGTATACCTAACCTCTGGAATCAGACTTTCTGGATTTGAATTTCTTTTTTACCACTTGTTGATTGTGGAACCTTCGGCGAATTAACCTCACAGAGATTTGGTTTTCTCATCTATAAAAATAGACCTGGTAATAAGACTATTTTCCTCATGATGGTTGTAAGGATTAATGAGATTCCACCTGAAGCCCTACATGCCTGGTATTGTTCAGTACAATGACTGCTAGTATTCAGGATGAACATTTTTGTAGGTTTTTTCCTGGCTGTCCTGCACCTGGTGGCAGCTTCTCAATTCAGTGAAGGAGATCTTTCCATTGTGGGAAGTCTTATTTCAGGGTGACAGTGTCCCCAAACCCATGGTTAGATTTCATTTCTGCTTAGTATCCTCAGGCAGCAATCTTCATTCAGCCTATTCATGCTAAAAAACAATTGTGCCTCCAGCTTCTTGGTCATCTGCAGTTCCTTGGGTTTCTAAGCGTTTCTTTCTAAGCCTGTCCTCAGCTTCCTGCAGAATCTATGGATCCCTGATGTCCTTTCAGTAGATATCCTCTTAAGATAGCTAGAGGTGGTTTTTATTTTTTGAAACTGAAAGATTTCTAATTGATGCATTAACTATTACGTCATTATTTATAAGATAACACTGCCTTATATTACAGCTTGTCTTGGCCTGTCTTATTTTTGTAGTTCCTTGAGTACAAGAACCAAGATGTATACATAGAACTGTCAACTACTATTTTAAGGACTTTAGATACATTTTAAAGTATAACTCACAAAAACAATCCTGTGATGTAGTTCCTATTATCATCATTGTACAGACCAGGAAATTATAGCTTGAACATGTGAGATTGCTTGTTCAAAGAACCGCAATTACCAAGTGACAGAAACCTAGATTCAAAACCTAGGTCAGTCTGGCTTCAAAATGTATGCCTTTAACCATTTCACTCTCCTGCCAACTATAAAAAAATTTTTTTGTTTCCTTTACTGTTTTGTATGTTGTAGTATAAATGTCTATTGCTAAATAAATTAAAATATTCATCATGTGCCGAAACCGGTTTGGCTCAGTGGATAGGGCGTCGTCCTGCGGACTGAAAGGTCCCGGGTTCGATTCCGGTCAAGGGCGTGCGCCTGGGTTGCGGGCATATCCCCAGTGGGAGATGTGCAGGGGGCAGCTGATCGATGTTTCTCTCTCATCGATGTTTCTAGCTCTCTGTCTCTCTCCCTTCCTCTCTGTAAAAAATCAATAAAATATATTTTAAAAAAATATTCATCATGTATCTGGCATTTAACATCCCAGTACATTTACAATAGACATTTTATAGGTCATTAACCAAACAAAACAGATATTCACTTATCAATTATTGCTCTTTTCTGATTTAGAGCAAGATATGGGTAGTCCTAGTGTAGGACAGGACTATGAATTTGTTTGATTCTTATGCAAAGACATCCCTTTTTTTTAATTAGTATCAGTTCACAGTAAACTTTGTGAATAAATATGCTACAAGAGCACTTTGCAGGTGCCATTTTCTGTTTAAAGTGTTATCAACAAATAATATACATTAATTAGCTTTCTCAGGGCCCCAGAATGACACAGTCCATTGAGATAGCCATGCTCAGAACTGTTTTCCTTAGACTCCTCATTTATGGGTTGTGCTGGAGGTTTTCAACCCTGATTACATATTAGAATCGTCTGATAATTTTTTTAAAATTCCAATGCCTGGTGTCACTCTAGTGAGTCTGATTTAATTAGAAAGAGGTGAGACCTGAGTATCCTTTAAAAAAAAAAAAAAAATCTCCCAAGGGATCCTAATGAGAACCTGTGACTGATTCCATTTTAACTGACCTCTTTCTTGGGGTTATTTTCTCATGTGACACTACATGATTCTTCCTGCTTGGTACAAATCCTTGATATTCCGCATCCATTTAGAAAGAGTAACCCTTATTGGTTTCCCTATTTCTACTCTCTTCCTCATACTCATCCTCTATTTTCCTGCCAGAATTATTCTTAAACGTAAATCTGATCATGTGACTCTTACCTAACTATATTAGACTAGAGGCCCGGTGCACAAAAATTTGTGCACTCGGTGGGGAAGGAGGGTCCCTCAGCCCGGCCTGTGCCCTCTCGCAGTCTGGGACCCCTCGGGAGATAACGACCTGCTGGCTTAGGCCTGCTCCCGGGTGGCAGAGAGTAGGCCCAATCCCTAGGTGCAGCCCCTGGCCGGGCTCAGAGCAGGGCCGATTGGGGAGTTGGGGTGCCGCCCCCTGTCATGCACAGAGCCGGGCGGATTGGGAGGTTGCAATGCCACCCTCAGTCACGCTCAGGGTAGGGCCGATTGGGGGGTTAGGGCACTGCCCCCTGTCACACTCAAGGCAGGGTTGATGGGGAGGTTGCGGCGCCACCCCCTGTCACGCACAGAGAAGGGCCAATCAGGGGGTTGGGGCGCTGCCCCCTGTCACACACAGAGCAGGGCCCATCAAGAGGGTTGGGGCTCCTTACCCTGTCATGCACAGAGCAGGGTTGATCAGGGGGTTGGGGAGCTCCCCCCTGTCACGCACAGAGCAGGGTTGATCAGGGGGTTGAGGAGCTCCCCCCTGTCACTCACAGAGTAGGGCCGATAGGGGAGTTGGGGCACCACCCCCTGTCACACACAGAGCAGGGCCAATCAGGGGGTTGGGTCGCCGCCACTGTCACACTCAGGGAAGGGCCGATGGGGAGGTTATGGTTCTACCCCATCACACGCAGAGCAGGGCCCGTGGGGGGAGCGGGGGTTGGGGCGCCGCCCTCTATCACCCACAGAGCAGGGCCGATCAGGGTTTGGGGCGCCACCACTCTCACACTCAGGGCAGGGCCAATGGGGAGGTTATGGCTCTACCCCTTCACACACAGAGCAGGGCCCGTGGGGAGGGGGGGTTGGGGCGCCGCACCCTGTCACACACAGAGCCGCAGAGCGATCAGGGGGTTTGGGCGCTGCCCCCTGTCATGCTGATTCCGGTGCCGGGAGGCCTCTCGGCTCCGCTGATCCCGGTGCTGGGAGGCATATTACCCTTTTACTATATTGGATAGAGGCCTGGTGCATGGGTGGGGCTGGCTGGTTTGCCCTGAAGGGTGTCCTGGATCAGGGTGGGGGTCCCCACTGGGGTGCCTGGCCAGCCTGGGTGAGGGGATGATGGCTGTTTGTTGCTGGTCACACACCCTTCAGGGTGGGGGTCCCCACTGGGGTGCCTGGCCAGTCTGGGTGAGGGGCTGAGGGCTGTTTTCAGGCTCACGGGTGACTGAAGCTCCCAACTGCTCCTTTTTTTTTTTTTTTTTTTTTATTCTGGGCTAGCTTTAGCTCTGGCTCCAGCTCTGAGGCCTCAGCTGCTGAAAGCAGGTATCTGGTTTGTTTGGGTTGTATAATCGAGACACTGTATCAACTCCAGCTCTGAGATCCCAGCTCACTGAAAGCTGGTTTCTGGGGTTTCGTTTATCTTCTCTATATGTTACAGTGTTCCAGACTGCAGGCTCAGAGGCCGGCAAGGCAGGAGGGGAATGTTGGTTTCTTCCGTCACTGAAGCAAGCAAGCCTCATGTTAGTTTCAAGCTGCCTGGCTACCGGCCGCCATCTTGGCTGGCAGTTGATTTGCATATCTCGCTGATTAGCCAATTGGAAGGGTAGCGGTCGTATGCCAATTACCATGTTTCTCTTTTATTAGATAGGATGGCTGCTTTATAAGATAACTTTTAACCCTTAAGCATGGCATTCAAAGCCCTTCTCAATCTGGTTTGAAACAACTTTTGCTAGTCTAATGTCCCTTGCCACACCACTTAAACTATCTAAACTATATCTGTCACCTATACCATATAGTCCCTTGACCTAGAGAGCCCCCTCCCCCACTTCCACACCTCTTTCTATAAAGAACTTTCTGTTTATTCTTTAGAGGTCAGTTTATATGTGACTCCCTCTGAGAAGTTTTCTGGTTCTCTCATTCTCCAATAGGCAGAATCATTCCCTCTGTGCTTTCATTGCACTTTTAATTATTTCGATGCCTGTTGAACCTGTTAGACTATGAGCTTCATGAGAATAGGAATTCTGTCACCACTTTGTATTCATAGAAAATGGTAGCTGCCTACTAGATCATGGATGTCCAGTATTCCTGGAAAAAAAACAACAACCTCAAAAAAGACTAAAATACTACACACACAAATTATTATAATTGAAATTTAAAAATGGTTCTTAAAATAGTCTTTAAAAATCAATTCACAAAATGTGTATTGATCTCCAAAGCCACACTAGAGGCTAGCACTTGTATTTATTTCATTTTAGAGACTCCTTCCTAGGGAGAGTTTTCACTTTGAGAACTTATTAAAATACAATTTGTGTTGCCCATCCAGTGTGGCTCAGTGGTTGAGCATTGACCTATGAACCATGAGGTCAGGGTTCGAGGGCACATGCCCGGGTTGCAGGCTTGATCCTCAGTGTGGGGTGTGCAGGAGGCAGCCGATCCATGATTATTTCTCATCATTGATGTTTCTATCTCTCCCTTTCCCTTCCTCTCTGAAATCAGTAAAAATATATTTTAAAAAATACAAGTTGTGTTTGGAGAGGATAACCTCTTATCAGATTACCTTTTAGTGGCATTAGTTTAACAGATGCTGGGATGTACATGTTAGAGGTTGGGTTTCAAAAGAAGCTGATTCTGAAGCAGAGTTTAGCATACAGGTTTATTAGGGAGAGTTTCTTTCCCTGTAGAAGGGAAAGAAAGGGAAGGAAACATGATTGAGCTGAGAGGCAGAGCTGCAGTGCAGTCTGAATGAAGGCCTTAACCAGCTTGGCATTTATGAAATTGGACTAGTTCTTTAGAGATAACAGTGGGTAAAGAGATTACAAGAATGAAAAAGTTGAAAACTGTTGGGGTCCTGCCCCAGCAGGTCCAGGGGTTCCCAAAGGTGTGGACGGAGTTGGCGAAGAAGGAAGGACGCGGAGGCAGCGTTTGGTTGATCAGCGTAGCGAGGTTCTTTTTTTATTCTCCTGTTACATCTATATTTATACCATTTGATCCTATAAGCAATCATATCATGGTATGTTTTGGGTAACGTTTTACAGTTCCTTGTTTCTTATCTGACCTTTGCCAAAAATCCTGTCTCTATCTAGTTCTGTTGATTTTAATCTTGTCTAGGTTAATTTCTGTGTTTCCGTTACAAGGTCACTGCTCTACTGATAAGCTACGAGGAAGTGACTGAAGGAGATTATCCTACCCAGTAAAGGTTATGTCCTCCCAGCCTCGCTGTTTACCTTCCCTGGGACTGCCCTGTGTTGGTGGGTCTCCAGGGGTATAGGCTTTGGTGCTTTCCCTGATGCACAGACCCCTGGGGATGTGGCCCAACAAGTCCCAAATTTATTGCCAACAGTCTTAGTCCAAGTCCTTCATAAGTAGTACATGGTATTTCTGTAACACTAGGGGGTTTTACTGATTTATTCTCTTCCTTAGTCCTGTTAATCCCTAACCTGGGGAAACAACCTTTCTCGGGACTCAGAGGAGGCACAGTGCGGAAGTCAAGTACTAAGGTGCAGAGGTGTGCGCGGAGCGGGCTGGCGGCTGAGGGCGAGGTTGTCTGTTTCAATCGGGAGGGAGTCTCAGGCTCTGAGCTCCAGTTCCGGGCGAGTCTCTAGGGACCCAGACTCAAACGGGAGAACCGGGACTGTCTGGCATCGGTCGGAACTCGAGGGCAGCTTTCTCTCCGAGGTTTGCAGCAGTTGCTGGGACTCTGAGAGGCAGAGCTTCCGGGGACAGGACTGAGAGCAGCCATAACTGCTCGCTCCGCCCGCCCTGTTGATCCCCTGGGACCCCGCCCTGCCCAAGCCCTGCACAGAGCCATTTGCCAGATAGCCTCAGGCAAGGGCTAGATTAGCACCACCCTAGAGGACAAAAGTTCTCCCTCTCCCACTGCAGACACAGCTGATTCTCACAGCCACTTGGCCTGGAGGTCAAACCCCCCCCCCCCCAGTATTACCTACAACAATCAAGGCTTAACAACAACAAGACTGCGCACAAAGACCACTAGGGGGTGCACCAAGAAAACATAAAAAAATGCGGAGACAAAGAAACAGGACGCAAATGTCAGAAATGGACGATATAGAGCTCAAAACCACACTTTTAAGGTCTTTCAATAATTTTCTAGAAACTTCCAATAAACTTAATGAGATCTACAAGAAATCTAATGAGACCCTCGATGTTGTGATAAAGAACCAACTAGAAATTAAGCATACACTGACTGAAATAAAGAATATTATACAGACTCCCAACAGCAGACCAGAGGAGCGCAAGAATCAAGGCAAAGATTTGAAATGCGAAGAAGCAAAAAATACCCAACCGGAAAAGCAAAATGAAAAAAGAATCCAAAAATACGAAGATAGTGTAAGGAGCCTCTGGGACAGCTTCAAGCGTACCAACATCCGAATTATAGGGGTGCGAGAAGAAGAGAGAGAGAAAGATATTGAAAACCTATTTGAAGAAATAATGACGGAAAACTTCCCCTACCTGGTGAAAGAAATGGACTTACAAGTCCAGGAAGCGCAGAGAACCCCAAACAAAAGGAATCCAAAGAGGACCACACCAAGACACATCATAATTAAAATGCCAAGAGCAAAAGACAAAGAGAGACTCTTAAAAGCAGCAAGAGAAAGAAACTCAGTTACCTACAAGGGAGTACCCATACGACTGTCAGCTGATTTCTCAACAGAAACTTTGCAGGCCAGAAGGGAGTGGCAAGAAATATTCAAAGTGATGAATACCAAGAACCTACAACCAAGATTACTTTATCCAGCAAAGCTATCATTCAGAATTGAAGGTCAGATAAAGAGCTTCACAGATAAGGAAAAGCTAAAGGAGTTCATCACCACCAAACCAGTATTATATGAAATGCTGAAAGGTATCCTTTAAGAAGAGGAAGAAGAAGAAAAAAGTAAAGATACAAATTAAGAACAACAAATATGCATCTATGAAGTGAATCTAAGAATCAAGTGAATAAATAATCTGATGAACAGAAGGAACTGGTGATTATAATAGAATCAGGGACATAGAAAGGGAATGGACTGACTATTCTTGGGGGGGAAAGGGGTATGGGAGATGCGGAAAGAGACTGGACAAAAATCGTGCACCTATGGATGAGGACAGTGGGTGGGGAGTGAGGGCGGAGGGTGGGGTGGGAACTGGGAGGAGGGGAGTTATGGGGGGAAAAAAGAGGAACAAATGTAATCTGAATAATAAAGATTTAATTTAAAAAGAAAACAACAACAACAAAAACCAAAACAAAAAAGAACAATCCAATCAAAAAATGGGCAAAGGACCTAAATAGACACCTTTCAAAAGAAGACATTCAGAAAGCCAAGAGACATATGAAAACATGGTCAAAGTCACTAATCATCCGAGAGATGCAAATCAAAACAACAATGAGGTACCATCTCACACCTGTCAGAATGGCTATCATCAGCAAATCAACAAACAACAAGTGCTGGAGAGGATGTGGAGAAAAAGGAACACTCATGCACTGCTGGTGGGAATGCAGACTGGTGCAGCCACTATGGAAGACAGTATGGAATTTCCTCAAAAAACTAAAAATGGAACTCCCATTTGACCCTGTGATCCCACTTCTAGGAATATATCCCAAGAAACCAGAAACACCAATCAGAAAGGATATATGCACCCCTATGTTCATAGCAGCACAATTCACCATAGCTAAGATCTGGAAACAGCCTAAGTGCCCATCAGTAGATGAATGGATTAGAAAACTGTGGTACATCTACACGATGGAATACTATGCTGCTGTAAAAAAGAAGGAACTCTTACCATTTGCAACAGCATGGATGGAACTGGAGAGCATTATACTAAGTGAAATAAGCCAGTCAATGAAGGAAAAATACCACATGATCTCACTCATTCATGGATAATAGAGACCATTATAAACTTTTGAACAATAATAGATACAGAGGCAGAGCTGCCTCAAACAGATTGTCAAACTGCAGTGGGAAGGCTGGGGAGGGTTTCGGGGCAGGAGGGAGAGGGGTAAGAGATCAACTGAAGGACTTGTATGCATGCATATAAGCATAACCAATGGACATAAGATACTGGGGGGTAGGGGAGGCCAGGGGATTGTCAAGGGCAGGGGAAAAAAAAGGACACATAGGTAATACCCTGTGTAATACTTTAAGCAATAAAAAAAAAATCTATAGATTGCTTTGGGTAGTATGGACATTTTTATGATGTTGATTCTACCAATCCATGAACACAGTATGGTCTTCCATCTGTTTATGTCTTCCTCTATCTCTTTTTTCAACGTCCTGTAGTTTTCTGAGTAGAGGTCTTTTACCTCCTTAATTAAGTTCATTCCTAGGTATCTTAATTTCTAATACTTATTTTTGTACCTTCTAATCTAAGAGTGGCTTTAAATAGTTGGAAAAATAAAAATAAATAATCTGTGAAATGGGAAAGTTATTTGAAATTCAAATTTCAGGTCTGTAAATTTTTTTTTTTTGTAATACTGCCACTTTTCTCTGGCTGCTTTTAGCTGAGTGCTTGCTGCAGAGACCAGATGGCCCACAAAGTCTGAACTATATACTCTCTGCCCTTTACAGAAAAAGTTTGTCTTCCCTAGAATATAATATAATACAACTCTGCTCTAAATAGAGATGGCATAGTCACACTGACATGAACTTTGAATACTGTCCTAACCAAAATTGTGATACAATTGTGGCAGGATGGGGTCTGTGAGTATGAATGAAAGTCCTTGAGGGCATCCCTTGTGGTTGTTGTGAAAGAAGGCTAGTACCTTAGAGGGAGTTATAGGATATCACTTAATCCTGAAAGCCCCATTCTATCACCATTGGCATGTCAAGAGAAATATGGAGGTCAATAACAAAGAACTGAGCTCTAGAACTGCAAGTCTCCTCTGAAAGATGTGAATGAGGAACACTTGGAACCCAGCGTTTTCTGAGTAGTAAACATTTTCTTAGTGGCAAATGTAGTGAATGAAATACCACTTCCTTAAACTGAGTGCATGTGTAGTTTTGAGTAAAATAAAAGTTATTATTAGAAAATAGGGTCCATGAAGGTGATCACGATATGCCACCCCAAAACATGCCGCTTTGGCATAAGGATTATTTCTAGCTGAAGGCAATTAATAATCAACAGATACAGAAAGGGTTCTCTGTGCTTATCTGCCTAAAAGCAGGGCATAAATTTCCTCCCTCCCTCTCCTGGACCAGGATGTGAAGAGTGACCCCTATCACAGAAGACAGAGAGCCAGCACCAAGATGAGCCTACGTAAGATGAACCTTACTTAAAAAACAAAACAAATAATATTGTAATAGCTATGTATGGGCCCGGGGTACTTGAAATAATAGGGGGACCACTCTGTAAAGTGTATGATTGTCTAACCACTATGTTGTGCACCTGAAACTAATACAGAATAATATTGAATGTGAACTATAATGAAAAAAAAGATGGAAAATTGTATGTTGTATGTTTTTCATCATCATAATAAGAAAAAAGAAAATTGAGGGCCTAGCAAAGTACAAAAACCCCCACAACTCTTCCTTTAGTTCCCCCATATATTTCTTAGTTACTTCCCCACAATTGACCACCCTTTAAGCCCAAACCTTTGTTGAGAAGGGTATATATATGTATATATAAGCTCACTAGTCTAACTGCTGCTTTTAGTTATGTTTGGTTACTTCTTTGTTGAGAACTCCTGCTCATATATATTAAAAAAAATTGTAAACTTGTATTCCTTTTCTTCTGTCAATCTATCTTTTGTCAGTTAAATTCACAGATTCCCATTTACTGATGAGGGTAGATGACGCTTTTCCTCCTAGTCCTCCATAACAGATGCCTTAGTCCCATTAACAGTATTCCTAACAGGAGAGCTCCAGTCTCTCTTCACATACCTCTAGTGCCGGTTGGGTGGAAAGGGTTATTATTTATCCAGAGCTCCTGATTCATACTTGAATAGAGACAATATACAGAAGTTCAGCCTCTACTGAATCCCAACCAGCAGAGGAGGGGCGGGTTCCCCTCTTAGGTCTCTGGTCTTCCTCTGTTTGTCCTGGCTCTGCCCTCTCTGCCCAACTCAACTCCCATGTCTTTCGCTAAGCATTAATGTCCAAACCCAATAGTCCTTGGCACCCTGGAATTTGGCTTGAGGTCATTTACTTTAGAACTCTGTCTCTGTGCTGGCCACCCAGGACCACTCCCACCCCACGCACCAGCTCACCAGCACCGGCTCTTCACATTCTGATACCCAATGTTCAGAGGGTATCATCACATCAAGGGTATGACAGAATGACAAAAGAAAACACGCTGTTTACCCATGGAGGCCAAGCCTCCCACCACCAGCTGGAAGGGGCTTTGAGAGGGGCGTGACCAGAAGAGGAGGGGCAGGTTCCACTCTTGGACAACCATCCCACCCCTAGAACATCACTGAAACTCTGGGGCTTTCACTAAGAGGTACTCCCCCTGGAGGCAGAGCAAACACAAATTAGTGAGCACTGGTTGGTGTCTTTCTTTTGGCTGGAACTCCCCATATCATGTTGGGCACGTCAGGCTCTCCAGACCTCAATGTTTTCCCCTGTTTAATGAGGGACATCTCCTGGTTACCACGGTATATATAGACTGTCAGGAATTAACCATCCCCAAAAGAGAATCATGGCCAGATACCGAATTCTTGGATGATAAGATGAATTTATCCTAGGTTATGAGAAAAAATATATATTGTGTGTTTAAAAAAATATTTTAGTGGATGAGAGAAAAATGGCGACCAGCAGGAAGGTAGGGAAGGAGAGAGTGTGAGAGCACAAAGAAATGATAGAGCAGTGTGTGGACGTGTGTGGTGTGTGTGTATGAGCTAGGGACAGTTAGATTCTGCAGGTCTTCTAAGGGGCTGCTAAACCGGGCAGTCTTAGGCGGTGGAGTCCCCGCTCCCTGCGTGGACACTCCTGGGTGGCCAGCACAGGCACAGCAACCACGCCATCTTGGGAAACAGAGCTGCTTGAGGCTAGGATCCTGGCCTCAGCACCACCCAGCCTGATCTCAGATGCATACCAGGACCCTGCAGCCACTGGGGACAGAGACCTGTGACCACAGCTACAGACCTGCGGACACCAAAAGTTCAGAAATCCCCGCGGCAGATCCATGAGTAACAGAGCCCATGCCCCCTTCCCGCAGGCTCATGGGCAGCACCAGAGTAACTAACTGATAGACCCACCCCTTGCCGGGGCCTCAGCGCTGCAGGAACTTTAGCCTGGAAGTGTGTGAACACCTTGGAACTGATGCCGCGTAGGGCCAGGTTCCGGAGTCCTGGGCTGGGAGCAATCATGGGAACACCAGGAACTGGTCCTACATGCACTGCTGGCTTCAGAGCCCTGGGCTGGGAGCAATCACGCGAACACCGGGAATTTGTCCTGCGTAGCACAGTCCCAGGGACCCTGATTCTCTGGGCAGGAGGCAGCACCAAGCACCAGTGACTTAACTGTGTTTCTTATCACCTGCGCCTGAGATCCTGATTCCCTGTGCGTTCATAGTAAGAGCCAGTGACTCCAATTCCTGGTGCAAGGGCACACAGGGACCCTGATTCTCAAGGCAAGGTCGCGCGAAGCAACAGAGACTGTGATACTGGATTCGTGGGGAACTCTGACTCCTGGCGCACGCTAGGGGGCTCTGGTTTTCAATACGCTCCAGGGGGGTCTCTGGTTCAGCATGGTGCAGGCAGGGTCCCTGATTCTAAGGGGGCGTATGAGGCCACATTGAGCGCTGACAACACTGACTCTGAGCAAGCCTGGTTCCCACCAACCCACAACAACTACACATCTTAGTGTCAGAGCTCTTCAGTGACACTAGGGTGGCGGGAGGCTCCCACTGCATACGGCCCATGCCCACGCAACTCGACGTTTGAACCATCGGGAGATAATCAGAATGAAGAGACAACACAACACCCAGAGGAAAGACAATGAGGAGTCGCCAAGAAAGGAAATTAATGAAGTTGAAGCATGCAACATGACCGAAAAAGAATTCAGAATAATGGTTGTACAATTCATTCACCGGATGGATGAGAAAATCAACAACCTATGCAAGAATCAGGAAGAAATGAAAAGTGATATAGCTACAATCAAAAACACCATGGAAAGTTTCAACAGCAGACTAGAAGAAGCAGAGGACCGAATTAGTGAGTTAGAAGATAAGGCAGAGAAACAAGCTCAATCTGAACAGCAACTGGAGAAAAAAATTAAAAAGCAGGAGGAGAGCCTAAGGGAGCTTTGGGACAACATGAAACGAAGTAACATACGCATAATAGGGCTGCAAGAAGGACAAGAAGAGCAGCAAGGATTAGAAAATCTATTTGAAGAAATAATGACAGAAAACTTCCCAGATATGGGGAAGAAAAAAGTTACACAAGTACAGAGAGTCCCAGGCAAGATGAACCCCAAAAGACCCACACCAATACATGTCATAATAATGATGGCAAATGTCCAAGACAAAGAGAGAATCTTAAAGGCTGCAAGAGAGAAACAGAGAGTTACCTACAAAGGATCCCCCATCAGATTATCAAATGATTCCTCAACAGAAACATATCAGGCCAGAAAAGAATGGACAGAAATTTACCAAGTGATGCAAAGCAAAGGACTGAATCCAAGAATACTCTATCCAGCAAGGCTATCATTCAAAATTGAAGGGGAAATAAGAAGCTTCACAGACAAAAAAAAAAGGCTAAGGGAGTTTATCACCACCAAGCCAGCAATGCAAGAAATGCTAAAGGAACTGGTGTAAAAAGAAGAACTAAAAAGCCCAGAAAGAAAACAGCCACAAAAAAATAGAAATGGCTACAAACAAGTACCTTTCAATAATAACTTTAAACATAAATGGACTAAATGGTCCAATCAAAAGACATCGAGTGGCTGATTGGATAAAAAAAACATGACCCATATATTTGCTGTCTACAAGAGACCCACCTCATTAGAAGGGACTCACACAGACTGAAAGTGAAGGGATGGAAAAATATCTTTCAGGCAAATGGAAATGAAAATAAAGCTGGGGTAGCAATACTTATATTGGACAAAATAGACCTCAAAGTGAAGGCCATAACAAGAGATAAGGAAGGCCACTTCATAATACTAAAGGGATCAATACAACAAGAGGATATAACCCTGATAAACATATATGCACCCAATGCAGGAGCACCCACATACATAAGAAAACTCCTGGAAGATATCAGGGGAGAGATTGACAACAATACAATCATAGTAGGGGACTTTAATACACCACTGACATCACTGGCTAAATCTGCTAGACAAAAACTCAGCAAAGAAACAGCAATCCTAAATGACTCACTAGATCAGATGGACTTAATCGACATCTTCAAAACACTTCACCCCAAAGCCACAAAATATACATTCTTCTCAAGTGCTCATGGGACATCCTCAAAAATAGACCACATATTGGGTCACAAACAAAGTCTCCCCAAATTCAAGAAGATTGAAATCATACCAAGCATCTTCTCAGACCACAAGGGCATAATATTAGAAATAAACTACAATAAAAACAACTCAAAATACTCAAACACTTGGAAGCTGAAGAGCATGTTATTAAAATATTGATTGGGTTACCAATGAGATCAAAGAAGAAATTAAAAACATCCTGGAAAGTAATGACAATATAAACACAACAATCCAAAACCTTTGGGACACAATGAAAGCAGTTCTGAGAGGGAAGTTTATAGCTCTACAGGCCTATCTCAACAAACAAGAAAAAATGGTAGTAAATCATCTAAATCTACAGCTCAAAGAATTAGAAAGAGAGCAACAAGAAAAGCCCAGAGTGAGCAGAAGGAAGGAGATAATAAAGATTAGAGCAGAAATAAATGACATAGAGACCAAAAAAACAATACAGAAAATCAATGAAACCAAGAGCTGGTTCTTTGAAAGGATAAACAAGATTGACAAACCTCTAGCCAGGCTCATCAAGAAGCAAAGAGAGAGGACCCAAATAAACAAAATCAGAAATGATAGAGGCGAAATAACAACAGATCCCACAGAAATACAAATGATTGTTAAAAAATACTATGGACAACTCTATTCCAACAAACTAGACAACTTGGAGGAAATGGACATATTCCTAGAAAAATAAAACATTCCAAAACTTAATCAGGAAGAATCTAAAAATCTCAATAGGCCAATAACTATGGAAGAAATTGAAGCAGTCATCAAAAAGCTTCCAGCAAACAAAAGCCCTGGACCAGACGGCTTCACAGGGGAGTTTTACCAAACATTCAAGGAAGAACTAAAACCTATCCTCCTCAGACTACTACAAAAAATCCAAGAGGAAGGAACACTTCCAAGCTCATTCTATATGAAGCCAGCATCACCCTAATACCAAAACCAAGTAAAGACAACACAATGAAAGAGAATTACAGGCCAATATCCCTCATGAACATAGATGCCAAAATCCTCAGCAAAATCTCAGCAAATCGGATCCAGCAGTACATCAGAAAGATCATACACCACGACCAAGTAGGATTTATCCAAGGGATGCAAGGATGGTACAATATCCACAAATCAATAAACGTGACACATCACATAAACAAATTGAAAGAAAAAAACCACATAGTCATATCAATTGATGCAGAAAAAGCATTTGACAAAATTTAACACCCATTTTTGATAAAAACTCTCAGCAAGGTGGGAATTGAAGGATCATACCTCAACATAATAAAAGCCATATATGACAAACCCACAGCCAACATCATACTCAATGGACAAAAACTAACACCATTTCCCCTAAGAACAGGAACAAGACAGGGATGCCCACTCTCACCACTCCTGTTCAACATAGTACTGGAAGTATTAGCCATTGCAGTTAGACAAGAAGAAGAAATAAAAGGCATCCAAATTGGAAAAGAAGAAGTAAAACTGTCCTTATTTGCAGATGACATGATATTATACTTAAAAAACCCTAAAGACTCCATCATAAAACTATTAGACTTAATAAAAGAACTCGGCAATGTAGCAGGATACAAAATTAACGCCAAGAAATCTATGGCATTTCTATACACCAATAGTGAATTTGCAGAAAGAGAGACTAAAAAAGCAATCCCATTTACCATCGCACCAAAAAAATTAAGCTACCTAGGAATAAACTTAACTAAAGAGGTAAAAGACCTCTACTCAGAAAACTACAGGACGTTGAAAAAAGAGCTAGAGGAAGACATAAAGAGATGGAAGAACATACTATGTTCTTGGATTGGTAGAATCAACATCATTAAAATGTCCATACCGACCAAAGCAATATATAAATTCAACGCACTTCCCATTAAAATACCAATGGCATATTTCACAGACCTAGAACGAACTCTCCAAAAATTCATCTGGAATAAAAAACGACCCCAAATAGCTGCAGCAATCCTGAGAAAGAACAAAGTAGGTGGGATCTCAATACCAGATATCAAGCTGTATTACAAAGCCACTGTTCCCAAAACTGCCTGGTACTGGCACAAGAACAGACATATAGATCAATGGAATAGAATAGAGAGCCCAGAAATCAGCCCCAACAATACACTCAATTAATATTTGACAAAGGAGGCAAGAACATACAATGGAGTCAAGATAGTCTCTTCAATAAATGGTGTTGGGAAAATTGGACAGATACATGCAAGAAAATGAAACTAGACCACCAACTTACACAATACACAAAAATAATCTCAAAATGGATAAAGGAGTTAAATATATGACGGGAAACCATAAAAATACTAGAAGAATCCAAAGGCAACAAAATCTCAGACATATGCCGAAGCAGTTTCTTCACTGATACAGATACTAGGGCATTGGAAACTAAAGAGAAAATAAACAAATGGGACTACATCAAAATAAAAAAGTTTCTGCACAGCAAAAGAAACCATCAACAAAATAACGAGAAAACCCACTGTGTGGGAAAACATATTTGCCAATGTCATATCTGATAAGGGCCTAATCTCCAAAATTTATAGGGAACTCATACAACTTAACAAAAGGAAGATAAACAATCCAATCAAAAAATGGGCAAAGGACCTAAATAGACACCTTTTAAAAGAGGACATTCAGAAAGCCAAGAGACATATGAAAACATGCTCAAAGTCGATGATCATCCAAGAGATGCAAATCAAAACAACAATGAGGTACCATCTCACACCTGTCAGAATGGCTATCATCAGCAAATCAACAAACAACAAGTGCTGGAGAGGATGTGGAGAAAAAGGAACACTTGTGCACTGCTGGTGGGAATGCAGACTGGTGCAGCCACTATGGAAGACAGTATGGAGTTTCCTCAAAAAACTACAAATGGAACTCCCATTTGACCCTGTGATCCCACTTCTAGGAATATATCCCAAGAAACCAGAAACACCAATCAGAAAGGATATATGCACCCCTATGTTCATAGCAGTACAATTCACCATAGCTAAAATCTGGAAACAGCCTAAGTGCCCATCTGTAGATGAATGGATTAGAAAGCTGTGGTACATCTACACGATGAAATACTATGCTGCTGTAAAAAAGAAGGAACTCTTACTATTTGCAACAGCATGGATGGAACTGGAGAGCATTATGCTAAGTGAAATAAGCCAGTCAATGAAGGAAAAATACCACATGATCTCACTCATTTCTGGATAATAAAGACCATTATAAACTTATGAACAAAAATAGATACAGAGGCAGAGCTGCCTCAAACAGATTGTCAAACTATAGCAGGAAGGCCAGGGAGGGTGGGAGGGCAGGAGGGGGCCGGGTAAGAGATCAACCGAAGGACTTGTATGCATGCATATAAGCATAACCAATGGACATAAGATACTGGGGGGTAGGGGAGGCCAGGGGATTGTCAAGGGCGGGGGAAAAAAAAGGAGACATATGTAATACTCTTTGTAATACTTTAAGCAATAAAAAAAAAATTATAAAAAAGAAGTATATGCAAGAAAAAAATTTTAATAAAATATTTTAGCAAGTTGAGAAAGAAATACTGTGCAGACAAAACTTGAATACATACAAAGGTAAAACTTATACATATGTACATGTAAGTATATAGTAAGCATCTAGGTTGAACCGAAGGTTTGGATTTATAAAAGCTGTTTTAAAAATAATCGTAAAAATTATTTTTACAATTCTAGTAATTATCCAGCTTCCTGTTATTCTTTCCTTTTACATGGGTGATAATTGTTAGCCTAGCCTTTTGTGTGTGTGTGTGTGTGTGTGTGTGTGTGTGTGTGTGTTCATTGACTAGAGTTCCTGGATTGTCTCAATTGGGCCTGGCATATTCCTTGTCAAGAAATATTTCCTGCCCTAGTCGGTGTGGCTCAGTTAGTTGGAGTGTCATCCATGTGCCAAAAGATTGCCAGTTCGATTCCCGGTCAGGGCACATACCTAGGTTGCAGGTTCAATCATCAGAGGGGTCAGGGTGCATACAGGAGGCAACTGATCAATGTTTCTCTCTCACATCAATGTTTCTCTGTCTCTCTCTCCATCCCTTCCTTTCTCTTTAAAAAGTCAATAAAAACGTATTCTTAAAATATATATTTCCTTCCTTTTCAACATTAGGGACTGTTTTTGTTTTATTTTGCTTAATCTTTGGCTTGTTGGATGTGTAGATATCGGGAAGTCCTTGGATATGACTTTAAAATGGCAGCGACTTGAATGTTGCGGTGTTGGAATACAGGTGTAAATATGGAACACGTTCAGAAACAAATCCTGAATACCCTCTGCAAATTTGGAAAGATATACACAGTATAGGGAATGTTTATTGATTTGATTGATGATTGCTTGTTTTGGAGTATTTGGTGGAAAAGTTAATCCAGGCTCCTCATATGGGGAGAATTTCATGATCCTCCGAATTTCATGATTATTTTAGAAAACAAAACAATATAAACATGAGTTTTATGCTTACTGAAAGTAATATACATTTTAAAGAAGAAGCAAACAAAAAAGAAAATATAGAATAGTACCACTGTCCTCATCTTCTGGCTCTAATTCCCTCTCAGTTTCTACTCCTGGTACTTATAAGGACCTGTCACAAGAGTGCTAGTTTCTTATTTAAAAAAAATTTTTTTTTGTTAATCTTCACCCAAAGATATTTTCCCATTGATTTTTAGAGAGAGTGGAAGGGAAAGGGAGAGACACACCGAGAGAAACATGGATGTGAGAGAGACACATTGCTTGGTAGTCTGTGCATGCGCTCTAGCCTGCAGCCAAGGTATGTGCCCTTGACTGGAGTCTGTGGGGACAGATTGTACTTGAAGAAAGAGGCTCCCATATTGAGCTGAGAAGCAGGTGGATATGAAGTGGGTGGTCCCCATTACAACAGGAGTTGCCAGTCTTGGACTAAGGTCATTCCACAGCTGTGGGGGGAATCAGCCTATGTTAGAACAAGGAAAGTCCTGAGAATGTGATGAAGTAGTTAAGGCTGGAGACTTCAGGACCAGTTTATGAAGAATCAGGCCTTGTGGAGGGTGGGGGGGTGGGGTGGGGATTTAATGGGGGGGGGGGGATGAAGACACGTTTGTAATACCTTAACTAATAAAGAGTTTAAAAAAAAAAAAGAATCAGGCCTAGGTTCAGGCCTAGGTTGGCTTGCAAACCTAGGTTTGTTGGGATTAGCTTAATTTTAGAGGTAAGAATTTCCACAATTGAGGAGTCATTTCTGATTCAAATTGAATCAGACTTGGGTTAGAGGTCATAAATAGGCTGTGATCTTGGGTTCATGCTTAGCCCTGGAGCCAAAGGTTTCATTTAAGGGCACAGCTGGTCAGAATATTCTGTCCTTGTGTAATTAGTAAAATGTTTGCTCTCTCTCTCTAAATTCTAGCCTGCTTATCAAAGATTTACAGAATCTTCTAGATTGGACCCAGATCAGTGTGTTTGTGTGGGGGGGGGGGGAGGGGGCGGGGGGGGGGCAGGATTAATGTACCAACTGGAAACAGAGATTTAGAAATTTCTCTCTTCCTTGGATCCCTGCCATCGCCTAGCTGTCTACAACCCCCACCCACTTTTGCCTTACTCTCCTCTTTTCCCTTGATATAAAAGATGCCTGAATTCTGGGCTCTCTTAAGATTGATTTTCAAAAGCTATAAGGCACCCCCATCTGCTTGAGTTGGGCCTTCTTGATCAATAAACCTTTCCTTTAAATTTCGATGTATTGAATATTGGCCCACAAACTCTGAACAGGTAACATTTGCAGGTGATCAACCACAGCATTGCAACTCTGGTGAAGGGGGAAAGGGTGTAGAAAAAGAGGGTTAGACAGATAAAGAACTTGCCAAAGATAACACAAGTAGGAGGAAAGAGTCAGGATGTGAATCAAGATACATACAACTAAAAAGGAATGAGACTGAATGTTCAATGGAAGGAACTTTGTTTAGACATTCAGAGAGTAGTTCAACCTACCAGGAGAATAAAATCTAGTTTGCAGAGGGACAAAGTAGATTCTTTCACCATGTCTGTGGAAGTGCTATAGGCGCCAGAAACACCAACAAAGATATCAGACAGCCCCCTGAGTTGAAGGGAGAGGGCTGTCCCCTCCTCGGTTCATGCCTGTCTCGTAGGAAGGAATTCAAAGAGTGACCCTAGCTGATTGCGTTGTAGTAAAGCAAATTTACTAAATTTATTAAAGAAGCAAGGCAAGCAAATCTATCATACTTCTGGCTTATGGAAGCACAGATGGACTTCCCAGCTAGTCTGAGAAGTGAGCCTGGTGGAGATTTAAGGGGTTATACTCCCTTCTATCTATAGGTTTTTAAATTTCTCTGCTGAATATCTTGGTACAGATTAAGGTCTCCCTTTTACTTTTTTATGGCTTTCCCAGAATTTATGAGAAGAATTTGGCAATTTTATCTTTTAAGGAGCCCCAAGACTGCTGGCTTCTCAGTTTAAACAATGTGATGAACACTCCCTCTTCTCTCCTCCTTCCCCAAAACGACTGACTTCTTTGAGATAAATCTCTCCCTTCTTTCTTTCCCCCTGCCCCCTCCTGCCTTAGCAGTTCCAGGGTGATCTACACTGTGTATTCTGTGGTTAGGGAGAAGAGGCATTAAAACTCACCCTTCTTTCCTGCATTCTTTGGTTAGGGAGGAGAGGCATTAGTCATTTGTTCTCAAGCATCCTTGGTTGGAAAAGATAAGATCTTGGTCTTGCTTAATTTTCTTGTCTCAGTTTCCCTATTCCTCTTGCCCTGGAATTTTCCTAGCTTCTCATTATCCTGTAATGGAAGGAGTTACAGGACCCAGTTTTCAGTAGACTGCATCAATCCTGGGGTTCAGTGATTTGGTGAACATTAAAAAAACATGAACAAATGTATTTGTCCAGGATAGGAGTAAATTTTGAAAAGAGGACCCAAGATGGATCTATAATGGTTTGAGCACCTGTCAGTGAAGCCTGTCAGCCATCTATGTATTCCATGTAGGCTCTTTGGAGAAAAGGTTAAACAAAACTTGTAATAAAAGTGCAGGTGAATTCAGTACAAGAAATACATAAAACAATGTATTATTAACAGAGCGGAAAGGTAAAAGGAATTCCTAGGCACAAAGTGAAAGCAGATACCAGGATAACAACTGTGTAGCAGACATGGTGAACAAAGAGGCCAGGTGAGAAGTCAGAAAACTCTGAAAAGAGGCCACTTCTGAGAAATAAAAATGACACAATATTTGAAGGGTTTAAAAGTACCAACTAGAGCAGCCGTGGGCAAACTACGGCCCGCGGGCCGGATCCTGCCCGTTTGAAATGAATAAAACTAAAAAAAAAAAAAAAAAAAAAAAAAAGACCGTACCCTTTTATGTAATGATGTTTACTTTGAATTTATATTAGTTCACACAAACACTCCATCCATGCTTTTGTTCCGGCCCTCCGGTCCAGTTTAAGAACCCATTGTGGCCCTCGAGTCAAAAAGTTTGCCCACCCCTGAACTAGAGGTTTCGACAACTGGTAACAAGTTTGAGTTAGTGATAAGAACTTGGAAAACCAAACAGAAAAATCAAGATAATTCAGCACTGAAGGAACATGAGTTGTGCAAGAAGAGAATAGTTATTCTCAAACAGGGGTTAGCAAAATATGGCCCTCAAATCCACCTGTTGCCTGTTTTGTACAGCCTTTAGGCTATGAACAGCTTTTACCTGGTTGAATAAGTCAAAAGAAAAACATTTCATAATACACGAACTTCCAATTTCATGTTTATAAAGTTTTTTTTGGAACCCTGCCACCTCATTCTTTTGTGTAACGGTAGAGTTGCATAGTTGCAATAAAACAGTCTGGCCCAGAAAGCCTAAAGTATTTACTGTCCCCTATAGAAAATTTTGCTAACTCAAAAAAATGGTTATTTTTCTCTTTACATGGTCATTATTGAAAACTCAGAAATATGGATAAGCAAAGCGAACATAAATAACCATAATCTCATATAATCTCACTATCCCAAGATAACCATAATTAATAGTTTGGTATATATGCTTCCAGGCATTTTTTTTCTGTGTGTGTGTGTGTGTGTGTGTGTGTGTGTGTAAAATGCACTATACTCTAGTTTTAGAAAATACTCATTAACATGTTAACATGCTATTTTTCTTCAATATTACTTAAGATTACTGTATGCTATTCCCTTATATGGCTGTGCCATTCTATTTTTAAGACATATTGTGGACAATTTACTGTAGTTTCTAGTTTTCTCCTATTATAAACTTTGCTTTAATAACTTTACTTATTGGTAAATCTCTGTAAACATCCATATTTTTCCTTAGGATTAGCTATATATGTAGAAATATCAGGTCAACTAGAGTGTACATTTTAATATTTTATATTTTTACTTATTTTATTGATTTTTAGAGAGACAGAGAGATATTGATTTTTGTTGTTCCACTTATTTATGCATTTATTGGTTGATTTTTTTTGTATGTGCTCTGATTGAGGATCAAACCTGTAATCATGATGTATTGGGATCTCTAACCAATTGAGCTACCCAGGAGAATAAAATCTAGTTTGCTGAGTCCTGACCGGGAATCGAACCACGACCTCCTGGTTCATAGGTTGATGCTCAACCACTGAGCCACCGCAGCTGGGCTAATATTAGCTTTTAACTATTTTCCTCCCAGTCAGCTGTCAAATTCTGTAGGTTCTGTATTTACAATTTTACATCTGATTCTTCCTTTCTAATTTCAGTGTCATATTCTCCCATCTTCCTTCTTCCTCCATTTTCCTCTCACTACCTGGATGGCTTAGTCTGTTCAAGCTACTAAGACAAAGTATGACAGACTGAGTGGCACATAAAGAACAGAAATTTATTTCTCACAGTTCTGGAGGCTTGGAGTCTAAGAGCAGAGTGCAGCATGGTCGAAGCCCTCCTACAGGATGCAGACTTACTAACTTGTCAGTGTCCTCAAAAGGGGATGTGGCAGGGATCTCCCTAGGGTCTTTTTTTATTATAAGGGCACTAATCCTATTCATGAGGACTGGATCAAAGGCCCGCCTCTAAATATTACCACATTAGGAGTTAGGATTTCCACATATGAATTTTGTGGGGACACATTCTGACCATAGCACTGGATTATTCCAATATCCTTCTAACAGGATTCTCTGTTACAACTCTCCCCTTGTCCAGTCGCTTTCCAATGCTATTGCCAGATCTATCTTCACTCTTGGCATTTATAAAGGCCTTCCACAATGTGGCTGAAACCAAGGGTCTGGTCTCATTACTGTGATTCTTCTAGATAAAACCTAGGTCCAGCCAAATAAAATACTTACTGTCTCCTCAATATGCATTTTCTCACCTTAATACTTTAGTTCATGTTGTTAGGTCCTGGTGGAAAATGCTTCTCCTCGTCCCCACCTCCCCACCCCCAATCTCTGTCACTCAGAAATACTATCCGTTCTTTTTCTGTTGTTGTTAATCCTCATCTGAGAATATATTTTTCCATTGATGTTTAGAGAGAGTAGAAAGGAGGGAGGGAGGGAAAGGGAGAAAGGGAAACATTGACGTGAGAGAGATACAACTGGTTGCCTCCTGCACGCCCCCTATTGGGAATTGAGCTGGCAACCCAAGCATATGCCCTGACAGGAATTGAACCAATGACCTCTTGGTTCCTGGGTCGATGCTCCCTAGTCCGGCAGCACATGAACATTCTTAAGCCCTTCAAAGGTTTGTGGAATTTGGGTATTTCCAAGCACTGCTGCACAACTGAAAAATGCCAAAGGTTAAGTTCCCAGGCTAGTTAAAGCAGGAAGAGAATTGCTTCCTTTGCCTTAGCCTACTTGATTTTTATAATTTAGCAGCTTGACATAGCGACTCCATTTTATTTCTTCACTCTTTTCCTCAGCCTGAATCAAATTCTTCGTGCCTGGCTCATTGTAAGTATTTAAAATGTATTAAATGAACGGTATACACTCCATTGGAATACTATGTAACTAAATGCATGTGAAATCAGGTTTAAGAGAAAAAAAATTTAACAAAACATTGGTATTACATCTAAAAAACCCCTACATATGGAAGCAGGTTGTTAATAATCAGAAGGGGCCAGAGAAAGTCAACTGTCACATGTGTACTGCAATTTATTATATTATTATTATTATTATTATTATTATTATTATTATTATTATTATTATTTGTGTGTGTGTGTGTACTGCAATTTAAAAGGTGTCCTCGTGCATACTTTGATTCTCACAACCCTGTGAAATACGCTCCGGGAGGTATTATTAAGCTGTTTGATTGGTAAGGAAGCTGACGCACAAGAGGTCAGAAATGACTAAGGCGGGGCCGGAATTCTAGCCCCGCCTCCCGGAACCGGCTCCTTCCCGGACACCCCTCGGCAGCCCCGAATGGCGCTGGGGGTCTCTGTTTGCTTGTCTTCACCCCCGTTACTTTCGCAAACCAAACCCAGAGCTGCAGGCGGCCGCGAGGGGCCGGTGCCCGGGAAGGCGCAGGTGCCGGCGGCGGCGTTCCAGAGCGGCGCCGTAGGCTCCGGACCGAGCCCCGAAGGTCGGCCGGGGCCGCTCCCGCGGGGCCGCGCCGGGCCGGGCGGGCGGTATGGCTGCGGTGCTGGCCTTCCGGGTGCTGGCGGTCCTGGTGGCCGCGGCGCTGACGGCCGTGCTCCTGGAGCACTACGGCCTGGCCGGCCAGACCTCGCCGCTGCCCCAGCCCCGCGTCCCCAGGAGGCCGCACCCTGCACCGGGCCCCGGAGCCAGCAATATCTTCTGGGGTCTGCAGGTGACGCTGGGGGGGCCTAGCCAGGGGCGGGGGGCGGGGGGAGGGCCTGGGTGCAGAGCTGGCAGGACTCGGTGAGATGCTGGCAGTTTCCGCGGGGGCAGGACCCGTGCCCATTCAGGCCCCCAACCCTGGGCAGGGGCGGGGGCGGGGGTGGGGATGGGGGGGCGCCTCGGTCCTTCCCTGGCGGGGGTGGGTTCTCTGTTGCACTGCATCTTTGCTTTTTCCTGCCCCCATAGAGAGCCGCTGGGTCGCTCTGTACGTGCTGCCTCTTCCTGACTCAGATATCTGTTTAATACCTGCTTTCGGCAGATATCCGACCTTCACCTGAGCAGGTTTCATGACCCAGGCAGAGCTGCAGACTTAGAAAAGTTCTGTTCTGAAACTATTGACATCATTCAACCAGCTCTCGTCCTAGCAACAGGTAGGGAAGGTTGCTGTGCTGTCATGTTGTTCTGTGGTCCGGAAGGTAGAATGATAGCCAGGGCTGCAGCCCTTCGCTTTGGCCCCAGGGGAGTCCTCCTGTAGAGGAGATAACACCTTATACGTCCGTTTGCCTGTGGGTAACTGAATCAAGATCCAGGATAAAAGATTTGTCATAGCAAGGTTTTGTTAAAGCGGTAGAAGCAGGACTCAGTGTCCTCATCTTAATGTCTGCTGTATTTGTATCTGTTTTTGATGTTGCATTCCTGAATTTGAGAGGGGATTAGGGAAAGCCCTTTAACCACAACTCAAAAGTTACCTTTAAAACAAAACGCACTCATGTTTCCATGTTTTTTACAGTTAATCATATTGTCAATTGTTTGAGGCTTAAATTGCGCAGGACACCTTTTTCTTCAGCCCTTGGTACTTCTGAGACTTGGGTTCCCTAGAGTTTTCAAACCCCTAACCATTTGCTCCCAAACCATGTTGGAGGAGGAGCTAAAGGAGCATCTATCTTGTCTGCTAGGGGATTCACCCCACCCCCCTTACTGAAACACCTCTACTGATATGATGGAATAGCAGTCCTCATCTTATGGCAAACTTCTATTTCAAGGGTCTGTCTAGTTTTCTAGAAATTTTGGTATTTCTTTGTCCAATCTACACCTTCCAGATTGCTTCTTGCTGTAAAAATAATACTTGGTTAGATTACAGCCGTTGCCATAGACATTAGGCACCTGCCCAGACTGTTGGAATTTCTTATAATTTTCATTACAGTCCCATGCTTTCTTTTTTATTTTTTTTAAAATATGTTTTTATTGATCTTTAGATTGAGAAGAAAGGAGAGGGAAAGATAGAAACATCAAATATCAATCGGCTGCCTCCTATGGGTGATGCAGCCTGCAACCCGAGCATGTGCCCTGACTGGGAATTGAACCAGCAACCTCTTGGTGCATGTGTCAATGCTCAGTCCACTGAGCCACACTGGTCAGTCCATGCTCTCTTTAAATATATATTTTTTCACAACCCATTTCTAATATAGGAGGTCAGATAGGCATTTGCTAAGCTATAAGGAACAAATGAATGGACTCAAAAGTGGTTATGCTTACACATGTGGAATACTTTAAGTATCTGTTCCTTCAGTGTGCATTAAAATAAATTGAACCTTGAACCTCCTCTGGGGTTTATTTTGTATTGCGATTCAGTTCTTATGTAAATCTGCAGGGGATCTGACAGATGCCAAAACAAAGGACCTGTTGGGATCTATGCAGCAGAAGGTAGAATGGCAAACTTACCATAGTATCCTGAAGAAGACAAGGGTCATGGAAAAAACCAAGTGGCTTGATGTCAAAGGAAATCATGGTAAGAGCCAAGACCCACATGTATTAAGGCTATATTTTTATTTCCTCCAGGAGCCTAGATTCTTTCATTTAGATTATAAAATGGGACATTGTAACCTAGGTTTAGAGATACTAAAGGCCACAATTCTGAAATACAGCTATGATATGTGATTTTAAAACGACAGGTGTCACCTGGCCAGCGTGGCTCAGTGGTTGAGCGTCGACCTATGAACCAGGAGGTCATGGTTCGATTCCCCATCAGGGCATATGCCCAGGTTGCGGGCTTGATCCCCAGTGTGGGCATGCAGGTGGCAGCCGATTAGTGATTCTCTCTCATCATTAATCTTTCTCTCCCTTCCTCTCTGAAATCAATAAAAATATTTTTAAAAAATAAGTAAATATGAAACTACAGATGTCAATGTTGGCCTTAGAGGGGAAAGTTGTATGGTCCTTTCTTCTTTACATGGAAGAAAAGCTTCTAGCAAAATCCATACAGGTGAATATTTTAAAAAATATGCATTTTGCTAGGTGAAAGAAGCCAAACTTGTCAATCTATATACTGTATGATTCCAGTTTTATGACATTCAAGAAAAGGCAAAACTATGGGTAGATAACAGATTGCAGTTGTCAGGGGTGAGGATGGGGAGAAAGTTGACTATAAAGAGGCTTCAAGAGAGAATTTTGGTGGGTAGTGGAACTGTTCTGTATGTTGATTGTGGTGGTACATATGTTACTGTGCATTTCTCAAAATCCATAGAACTGTACATCACAAAGAATGAATTTTACTGTGTATAAATTGAAATTGCAAATAAATCCCCATCAGCATGAGGAGAGAAATGGATAATCCCTTTCTGTTTTTAAATGATCATTGTTGTGATAGTAAGGAAATGAACTCTTCTCCAAAAGTATCATGATGGTAGTAGATTTGCTGGTTTTATAAAGGTTGACTTTCTTACTGGTTAGTTACTTAATTTGTCTGCTTCATTTGATTATTCATTAGTGGTAAGTACCTAATTATATTTTTAAAAACTCTACTATTTTAAGCAGATAAGTCTGTCTGGTGAAATATACAGCTGTTGGTTTGATTAAAAGATGCCTTCTTACAAAGCAACTATGAATTATAAATTGAAAATAGGATATCTGGCTTACAGCTTTCTCTGCTATATTTACATTTCCCCTTTTCCCTGATCCTAATTAGTGGTACAGGTCAAATTCTTTTGCAATAAATAATAAATATGTGTATTTTTAAAAAAAGTTTTCCAAGCCAAGGTGCTGGCTTATTTCAAGTAAGAAATATCAAATAGACTCTTGTGTTTAAATAATCTGCATAGTCCTTGGAGTTCATAAAAATCTAACTTAACTTGCATAGGCATAAATGTTTATGGTATGGGCATATACATACATGCTGTGCTATCATAGGAGGAGAAACTAATCTTTACTAAAATGTATAACAATTTTTCTCTTACTAAGCAAGAAGTTACATATACATTATATTCCTTTGGGGCTAGAATGGACGTACAGATTAATTTCTAAGGTTATTAGAAATGTAGTGGATTCCTGGAATTGAAGCAGTTTTAGCTGTTGGAATCAGTCTGTCAAACTATGAAATCACTGTATTTCCAGATAAATGCTCTATGACATCCTGAACCTTAACCCTTACCATTATGTATTTCCTTTCTTACTGAATCTTCTTTAAGATTTAAGGGGAGCCCTGGCTGGTTTGGCTCACTGGATAGAGCGTCGGCCTGGGGACTGAAGGGTCCCAGGTTCAATTCCGGACAAGGGCATGTACCTTGGTTTTAGGCACATCCCCGGTGGGGGGTGTGCAGGAGGCAGCTGATCGATGCTTCTCTCTCATCGATGTTTCTAACTCTCTGTTCCTCTCTGTAAAAAATCAGTAAAATATATTAAAAAAAAAAAAAAGATTTAAGAGGAGAGGGGCTATTATCAAAGTAATCTGTTTTTTAGAGGCACTTGGTATGTATCCATATATCAGGCATCAATCCAGTCCTTGCTGGCTTCCAGAATCACATGATTAAAACAACAGCAATACCATCCAGTCTTATACTTTCAAATTGATGTGTATTCTAAATAGTACATGATTCAAAGTACAGTGGGGCCTTGACTTACGAGTTTAATTCGTTCCATGACGGAGCTCGTAACTCAAATTACTCGTATGTCAAATCACTGTGATGTTCGCTGCGCCAACTAGCGGTGGGGTATCTGAAGCTGGCTTGTAACCTGAATTTTAGCTCGCAACTCAACTCAAAGCAAAAAATCGGCCGAGAGACGGCTGTATCTCGAAAAACTCGTTAGTCGGGACACTTGTAAGTCAAGGCCCCACTGTATTTATTATTCTCCAGTATACTAGTTGCCTTAAACAAGTTTCCAGATAATCTGAATTCTGTTTTCAAATTTTAAAAATTATCAATCTAATTTATTGGCATTCTACCATTTAAAGTGTTATTGAAAGAATTGTAATTTTTCTTTAGTCATTAACATGTTTGCACTTTTTAAAAAAAATATTTCTACTAATTTTGAGAAAGAGAGGAAGGGGGAGAGAGCGAGAAAGAGAAACATCGATGTGAGAGTGGGACATTGATTGGCTGCCTCCCACATGCTCCCCACTAGAGATCGAGCCCACAACTCAGGCATGTGCCCTGACTAGGAATTGAACCAGCAACCTTTTGGTGCATGGGATAATGCCCAAACAACTGAGCCACACTGGCCAGGGTTCATTTTTCTTTTTAATATAGATGATGTTTGCTCTTTTCTTTTTAATTAGATTCATTCAATGTTCCAAGTCTGGAGAGCGTCGAGAATTATTACAGGTACTGTAATGAACAGAAGACAGACCATCATGTGTTACAAGAAGGGTACAGTCAATGAATGGGTGAAACATTTTTTAACAGATAAATTTCTATTTATAGAAACTGGTAATTTAGAAAAGGAAACTTTTTTTTTTAATGTGTATGACATTCAATTTTTTGTTTTTGTTTTGGGACTTCTTTTAATTGTTTTTATTTCATGTGCTTTCATGCTTTTTCTTGGGTTATGGTACTTGTAATATTCCACATAGACATTTATTTATTTGTTTATTTATTTATTGCCATTGATGCATAGCAGAAGTCATTTAGATCATAGCTTGTCAGCTAGAATACTATAGGTTTTAGGAATGCTGAGATACTGATTTTCTCACCCGCTAGGGTGGCTGAAGTGCCCAGTTGGTCACCTCTGGCTGCTTTATCCTTTCATTCCAGAATGTCACACAAATATTAAAGTTTTCTTTATGTGCAATGTATATGAAAAAGATGGTGAATGTGAAAGGATCTTGAGTTAGAAAACTGATTCTGTAATCTCAATGTGTTAAGATTTTTCTTTTGATTATAATTTCACAGTATTTCTGCATTGTCAGTCAAGTAGCAAATATTTATTGAGAGCCCATCATTAGTTAGATAGCATGAGAGATACAAGAGTTAATATTCGTAAGACTTCTGTATAAATGTTTAAGATTCCGGCAGGTGGGTGTAGATCCACCGGTCATACAGCTACCTAGACAACCCTTGTATGTAAGTTCACTTATTAAACTGGTCACCTACAAAAAAAAAGAGTTAATATTAAAAAATATAGTCTATACCAGTGATGGCGAACCTTTTGAGCTCGATGTGTCAGCATTTTGAAAAACCCTAACTTAACTCTGGTGCCGTGTCACATATAGAAATTTTTTGATATTTGCAACCATAGTAAAACAAAGACTATCAAAGAAGCGAAAATTGTGTCCAGTCTTTTTTATTTTTTAATATTTTTTATTGATTTTTTTTAGAGGAAGGAGGGTAGAGGGAGCAGGGAGAAAGATAAAAACATCGATGACAGAGAAGCATTGATCAGCTGCCTCCTGCACACTCCCTACTGGGGATCAAGCCTGCAGTCTGGGCATGTGCCCTGACAGGGAATCGAACCAGTGACTTCTTAGTGCATACGTTGACACTCAACCACTGAGCCATACTGGCTGGGCTGTGTTCAGTCTTAAAAGAGGGGTAGCATTTCAAAAAGTAAGATACTTCGAGTGGTATATTTTAGGCAAAAACAACAACAACAAAACCAACCCCAAACAAAAAAACAAAATAAAGCGAACTCCCTGAACTTTAAAAGCTAGAATGAACTTTTAGGGGCAGTAAGGAAACTGGTTATCACCAAAATTAGGGTTCATAATGAGGACTGGTATCTTGGGGCCAATTTAATGGAGGTCTTAAGTGAGAAGCATAGAGATTTAGATGTGATGAGTAATAGTTCATAATCCAGTACAAGTTCCTAAGAAGACAAGTAACATAATGAAAATAGTATCTTATAAAGACAATTGCACAACAACAACAAAAAGATAAGGATAAAAAAGAAAAAAGAGGGAGAGACTGGAGCTGTATGGATACCAAATAGAAGAGTCCTGCAGTAGTCCAGTCACAGTATGAAAAGGGCTTGAGAAGACAAACCTGTCTAACTAAGTTCCTGGATATGGGAATGGTGGCATCAATTTGAGGATGATATGTCAAAAAGAATTGGTTACCATATAATTAGTCGCCATAACTTGGAAGAGGAGGTATTCCTCTTTTGTTAATGTGAGAAAAGAAAAGGACAGAGATGAAAATCTTTCACTTTCTATTAACTGTTTGTGTCTTTGATTGTGACTATGGGAATGGAGTTAAGAAACATTTTCAAAGAAGAATTAATAGGGTTTAGGATCTGAGTGTTTATTGGGAAAGTAAAGTTATTAATCCCTTTAAAGTTTCTTATCTTTATACTAGAAGCCCGGTGCACAAACTTCCTGCACGGGGTGGGGGGAGGGGTCCCCTCAGCCCAGCCTGCACCCTCTCCAATCCGGGACCCATCGGGGGATGTCTGACTGCCTGCCTGCCTGATTGCCCCTAACTGCTCCCCCTGCTGGCCTGGACATCCCCAACTGCCCCCCCCTGCTGGCCTGGTCGCCCCCAATCCCCCCCCCCCCCGCCCCGCTAGCCTGGTCACCCCTAACTGCCTCCCCCGCCAGCCTGGTTTCCCCATGCAGCCTGCTGTTTCATCGTTTAGTCACCCCTCACTGCCCCCCCTGCTGGCCTGCCTGGTCACCCCACACAGCCTGCTGCTCAGTCATTTGGTCATCCCTCACTAACCCCCCTGCTGGCCTGGTTGCCCCACGCAGCCTGTTCGGTCGTCCATTCAGTTGTTTTGGTTGCGACGGTCACTTGGGCTTTTATATATATAGACTAGAGGCCCGGTGCACAAAAATTTGTGCACTCGGAGGAGGGGGGGGTGGACCCTCAGCCTGGCCTGTGCCCTCTCACAGTCTGGGACCCCTCGGGGGATGACCATCTGCTGGCTGAGGCCTGCTCCCCAGGGGATTGGGCCTAAGATGGCAATCAGACATCCCTCTGGCAGCCCAGCAGCCCTCGGGGGATGTCCACTTGCTAGTGGGGAGCAGACCTAAGCTGCAGTCAGACATCCTTAGAGCTGCTAAGGAGGTAGGAGAGGCTCCCACCATCACCGCTGTACTGGCAGCCATCAGCCTGGCTTGTGGCTGAGAAGAGCTCCTCCATGTGAGAGCTCACCAACCACCAAGGGCAGCTCCTGCATTGAGCGTCTGCCCCCTGGTGGTCAGTGTGTGTCATAGTGACCAGTCATTCCCAGCCTTTCTGCTGTTAGGGTCAGTTTGCATATTACCCTTTTACTATTTAGGATAGAGGCCTGGTGCATGGGTGGGGCCTGGCTGGTTTGCCCTGAGGATGTCCCGGATCAGGGTGGGGGTCCCGCTTGGGTGCCTGGTGCCTGGGTGAGAGGCTGATGGCTGTTTTCAGGCTGCCCGCACCCCCTTCAGGGTGGGGGTCCCCACTGGGGTGCCTGGCCAACCTGGATAAGGGGCTGAGGGCTGTTTTCAGGCGGGCCAAGCCTGCAACTGAAGCTCCCAGTCTCTCCTTTTTTTTCTTTTTTCTTTTTTTTATTCTGGGATTTATTTACCTTCTGTAATTGAAACTTTGTTGCGGCTCCAGCTCGAGGCTGGCTGGCTGAAAGCAGGTATCTGGGGTTTGTTTGGCTTCTATAATTGAAACATTGTTGCGGTCCTGCTCGCTCCAGCTCTGACGGCTAAAAGCAGGTATCTGGGGTTTGTTTAGCTTCTATAATTGTAACATTGTTGCTTAGAGTGCAGCTCAGAGCCCAGCAGCGGCAGGCAGGGAACCTTGGCTTCCTCCATCACTGGAGCAAGCAAGCCTCCTGTTCGCTTCAGCTGCCTGGCTGCTGGCCGCCATCTTGGTTGGCAGTTAATCTGCATATCCTGCTGATTAGCCAATGGAAAGCGTATCGGAGGTATGGTTAATTACCATGTTTGTCTATTATTAGATAGGATTTTTGTTCCTAAGTGCCTAGCCTATCTGAGTTTAATAAATAGCACATATCTACATATCTTCATATCTATCTATCTATCTATCTATCTATCTATCTATCTATCTATCACAGAAATATCAACCTGAAGGAAAGAAATCTTGAAGTTAAATCTTGAGCTTAAGAATGCCCCAGAGGATGTGGAGAAAAGGGAACACTAGTTCACTGCTAATGGGAATGCACTATGGATAACAGTATGAAGTTTTCTCAAAAAATTAAAAATGGAACTGTCATTTGACCCAGTGATCCCACCTCTGGGAATATATCCTAAAAACTCCGAAACACCAATCAGAAAGAATATGTGCATCCCTATGTTCATAGAAGCATTATTTATAATAGCTAAGCTGTGGAAATAGATCAAGTGCCCATCAATAGATGAATGGGTAAAAAAGCTGTGGTACATTTATACAGTGGAATACTATACAGCTGTAAAAAGGAGGGACCCTTTACCCTTTGAGACAGCATGGATGGACCTGGAGACTATTATGCTAAGTGAAATATGCCAATCAGAGAAAGACAAATATCACATGATATCATTTACTTGTGGAATCTAATGAACAAAAGGAATTGACCAACAAAATAAGACTGAAAGCATGGAGGCATGAACAGACTGACTTAACTTGATGTGGGGTTGCAGGGAGGAGGAGCAATAAACCAAAACACTTATATGCATAGTCCATGGACACAGACAATAGTGTGGTGAAGACTTGTGGGGAGGGAAGGAGGGGAGAAAGTAGGTATTAGGCAGAGGCGGGTAAAGGGGAAAAAAATGGGAGACATCTGTAATACCGTCAACAAAATAATAAGAAAATAATTTAAAAAAGAGTGCCCCAGTGAATGCCAAAATCCAGAATTCAAAAATGTTATTAACTATCATATATTTTAACCTCTCCCTTTAAATAGTTGGATTTATTTTTTGATAGTTGGATTTTAACGTGTCAAAAATACAGCAATATAAACAACATATGAGATTATAAAATCCTGAAGAATAACTCTGAAAACCTATTGAGCAGGAAAAATATAAATAAACTTTTTAATGAGGAAGAAGCCCTGAAATGAAAATTTTAAAAATACCAAGAAGAGAGGCAATAGAATTGACTATTAATTGTAATATGTATGATAATTTATGATATAGTTGATGGCTGTTGTGGCTTAAATTTAGCTCCCTGATGGCACATTAAGTTTCAGAAGTTTATTTGTATTTTTCATATATGCTTTTAGGTAAAAAGTCATATAGGACACTTAGATATTTTCTTAAAATGTTCTGACATTTGAATACTATAGGTATACCCCAATGTAATCTATACTTTCCTTACATTTATTTAACAAATATTTAACAAGTGCCTACTTTATGTACTATGTTACCCATCCTTTCGCTCTCCTCTTCACTCTCCTACTTTATGGACACCTGAACACTATTGACACTTAAGATGGTGAGGACTTTTATTACTGGATATGGACCCTGTGAATGTTATCAGTATGTTTTTAGGAACTGAAAAAGGTTTACTGACTCATACCTAGACTATCATTTTTCTCCTGGTTCGATGGCTTCTTTACAAGGTTTTATCGCTAGTTAAGCCTCTGTAGTCCTGTTTTAAGAAATAAACACTTTTGTATCTCACTGCACCAAGAATTCTACTATGTACTTAGTAGGACTTCACTACAGTTTTAATGATTGGTAAGTACCATTTCACTAGGTTCTGACCGATCTCTTTTTAAATGTTTAGTGGACTGTTAAAATCGCCCCCTACTTCTCTGCTTTACTTGGCAACTTTGTGTGTTGGTTACTGTCTTTAGAGACAATGGGATAAAAATATTTAAAATTTCTTTTACACTTTATCCATTGTGGATCTAGTTCAGTCTGTTTCTCTGTCAGATCAGGGGAGGCAAACCATGGTGTGATATTAGGGCATTTAAACATATTCAGTTTTTTTATGATTGCATTAAAACTTTTCTGTCTTGTATTTTTTAGGAAATATTCTGCCATACGTACGGATGGCTCTTTCCATTATGTTCACAGTACTCCCTTTGGAAACTATTCTTTCATCTCTTTGGATGCCACCCTAAACCCAGGGCCTAAGAGGCCCTATAATTTCTTTGGAATTTTAGATGAGGTACAGTAAAAATCTCACTTCTCTTTGTAGCTAACCTACTTTTCTCAGATACATGTGGCTCACTTAAAATTATCCTAGGGAAACAAGTTCTTATCTAAAAATGCTTGAGAAAAAAGTTTCCTGAGATTACAGGTATAGCCAGAAGAAATTACTGGCTACTTCAGTACTGTTATAAGTACCTCACATTTTATACTTATATTTATTCAGTAAACATTTATTAAATATGTACTAAGTGTAAGATGCACTTAGCAAGGTACAGGGCATACAGCTTTGTATACTATATGGTATATTCCTAAATCCCTGCAGTTGCCATTTTTAACTGAAGGTCTCTCTCCCTCTCTCTCTCTCTCTCTCTCTCTCTCTCTCATCTCTTTCTCTCAGTATATATATTGAAATAAATAAGTTCCTTTTAAACAATTTTTTGTAAGCTAGGTGAAAACTCTTTGTAAGCTGGATTAAAACTGGAAAGTCACATCTGAGAACCTCTCATTATTTCTGGGTACAACAAATAACAACTCATTAAATGTTTAGTGAGCACATGCTCATATGCAATACGTATGTGTCCATGTATAAGAATACAAAGGTGATATGGTCAAGTCCCTAGCTTCTTAAGATATTTAATTTAGTGGTGGGGCATAAGACCAGTGCAGAAATAACTCATAAAAGGCTGAATTTGCTAAGTGCTGCAAGAGATTCAAAGTGATATGAGGGTGTAGAGGGGCTGGAAATCAAGTGAACAGAATATTGTCTGATGCATTGTGTTATATTGGGCATTTTGTTTAATGTAGGTGTAATTTCTTTCCTGTCTACCAAATGTCTTTAGACCGAGTTGATTAAAGTGTTATTTTTAAATGTATTCCTCAGAATAATGTTTTTTAAGGTATGATTCAAGGATCATCTGCATAAAAATCGGCTGGAATCTTATAAAATGAATATTCCCGGCTTTACTTGCAATGTATCAAATTAGAAACACTTAGGGTGGGGCCCAGGAATTTATTGCCAGTAGCACTTTACAGATAATATTAATGTATATTTACATATGTGCAAGTTATTTTTGAAATCAACTTCTTGAGGGATGATTTACATATAATAAAATACACTCATTTCAACTGTTTGAAGAGTTTAAAAAATATATGTATATATATTTTTTTATTGATTTCAGAAAGGGATAGGGAGAGAGAGAGAAACATCAATAATGAGAGAATTATTAATTGGCTGCCTCCTGCATGCCCCCTTCTGGGGACTGAGCCCCAAACCTGGGCATCTGCCTTGACTGAGAATCAGACTGTGAGCTCCTAGTTCATAGGTTGACTTTCAATCACTGAGCCACGCTGGCCAGGTTGTTTGCAGAGTTTTGATAAATGTCTATACTGGTGTATAACTCTCACCACAACTAAGAACCCCAGAAAGTTCTCTTGTAAAGTCAGTCTCCACCCCCAGTCCCAGGGGACAATTGTTCGGGGTTTTCTGTCAGCATAGATTAGTTTTGTTTGTTCTAGAGTTTTATATAAATGAGATCATACAGAATGTACTCTTGTATTTGGCTTCTTTTGCTCAGTATAATGTTTCTGAGATTTATCCATACTATTGTGTATATCAGTTCTTTCTGTTTAAAAAATACATTTTTATTGATTTTTTTTTTCTAATCGTCACTTGAGGATATTCTTCCATTGATTATTAGAGAGAGTGGAAGGGAGGGGGAGAGACAGAGAGAGAGAAAAACATCGATGTGAGAGAGACACATCAATTGGTTGCCTCCTGCACATCTCCCAACCGGGGATTGAGCCTGCAACTGAGGTACATGCCCTTGACTGGGGATTGAACCGGGACCCTTTAGCCCTTGGGCCAATGCTCTATCCACTGAGCAAAACTAGGGCTTTATTGATGAGAGAGAGAGAGAGAGAGAGAGAGAGAGAGAGAGAGAGAGAGAGAGAGAGAGAAACATCAATCGGCTGCCTCCTGCACACTCCATACCAGGGATTGAGCCCAAAACCTGGGCAAATGCCCTGACTGGGAGTCAAACTAGCAACCTCTCGGTGCACTGAAGATGCTCAACAAACTGAGCCACACCGGCCAGGGCAGTTCTTTTTTTTTTTTTAAATCCTCACCCGATTTTCCATTGATTTTTAGGGAGAGTAGAAGAGAGAGGGAAAGGCAGAGAGAAACATCAATATTAGAGAAACACATCGATTGGTTGCCTCCTGAACCTCTACCAGAGGCCAGGCCGGGGAGGAGCCTGCAGCCAAGGTATGTGCCGTTGACCGGAATTGAACCTGGGACCCTTTGGTCCACAGGCCGACGCTCTATCCACTGAGCCAAACTGGCCAGGGCCAGTTCTTTATTTTTAAATTGCCAAGTAGTATTCTGTTGTATGGCTATATGCAATTTGTTGATGGTTTCTAATTTTTGGCTACTATGACTAGAGCTGTTAGAAACATTCAGGTACAAGGCTTTCTATGGACATAATATGTATTTTGTTTTAGTATCAGTATCCTCTTTATTAATTGCAGTGTGGTATACAGGGCTGAAAAGGTTAGTGTTTCTTTATTTTTATAAAGAAATTTATAAATTTTAAAAATGATGTAAGGTTACATTGATTATTTTTGTTCCCTCATCTATTAAATGGGGGTAATACCTGCCCTGTTTATATTATATGTGAAAACAGTTAGAAACTTACAAACATCCATACAGGTCATTAATTAGCAGGGTGTCAGCCCGAAACATAATACACTTTTTATTATAATATTTGAAGGGTGTTGTTTAATCTATTGACATTAGATTTCAGCCTGAGCCTAATTAAAAGATTCTTCTATTTTTCTTCCTTTTTAGAAACAGATGGAGGAGCTTTTATTATTGTCAAAGGAAAGTAATCAGAGCAACCACACTATTTGGTTTGGACACTATACAACATTTACTATTCTTTCTCCATCACCAGGAGTTCAGTCAATAATGAGGTGAGGCAGGCTTCTAAAATTAAAATTAATTGTTTTTAGTTATTTTATATTGCTCTACCTATCTTGCTTTTCTGAAGAAATATTTGTATGAGTTTGGCACACAAGTTATTTTTATTCATTATTCCATTTATTTTTCATTGGTTAGTTCAGCTATAGCTTATTTGTGTGGGCACCTCCATACACTTGGTGGACTGATGCCTGTTTTGCACACTCGTCACTACCAGGGCACTTTGGAACTTGAGGTGGGAGACTGGAAGAACAACAGAAGGTAAGGGGTAGTTACCCCACAGAATAAAACTTACACATGTTAACACATTATGGACCAGTAGTTTTATTGCTAGCTTTACCCAGTGGCCAGATAAGTTTCTATTGAACTAGTACAAAAAATGTTTTACATAAATGTTAAAGGCATGCTTTAAAATTACATACCCATTGCATTTTGAAGTTATTTATTACATGTTCTTACAAGCTAATATCTTTTTAAAGTATGATATTTTGTAAAACACTGTAATATGAAGCGAGAATTCTCGTGATTCATCCGCAATGTGTTAAGTTTGCTAAAACAATAATAGCTTTCTTAATGCTATCGTGGGTAATCCCAATTAAGGAAAAACTTGTGATACTTCTGTTTTTGAAGTAATTTGTGTACCTGGCAATTTTTGTTGTGCAAAAACTTTTTACAACAGTTATGTTTGCTATCCCTATGTTATGTTGGATTTTCAAGACACATCCATTAGGAAATAGTTCTCAAACTCTAGTATGCATAAGAATTCTGGAGGATCTTATTAAAAACTAGAGGTCCGATGCATGAAATTCATGCACGGGGGTGGGGGGGTCTCAGCCTGGCCTGCATCCTCTCCATTCCAGGACCCCTCGGGGATGTCCGACTGCTGGTCGGATATCCCTCTCGCAATCTGGAACCACTGGCTCCTAACTGCTCACCTGCCTGCCTGCTTGATTGCCCCTAACCAGTCTGCCTGCCTGCCTGATCCCCCCTAACTGCTCCCCTGCCAGCCTGATCGCCCCTAACTGCCTCTGCTTCGGCCTCCGCCACCGTGGCTTTGTCCGGAATGACAACCAGAAGGTGTCCAGTTGACCTGGTTTAATTAGCATATTACTCTTTTATTAGTATAGATTAGTCAGCTCAGACAGCCAAAACAAAATATCATAAATTTGTGTGCCTTAAACAACAGAAATGTATTTTTCTCACAGTTTTGGAGGCTGGAATTTGGGGTCAGGGTACCAGCATAGCATCGTCCCATACACCAGAAAGTGGAGGATCCATTGCCAGTCAGGGCACATGCCCAGGTTGCAGATTCAATACCCAGTCCAGTGAGTGCAGGAATCAATGGAACAATGTTTCTCTCTCCCTTCTCTCTGAGATCAATTAAAATGAATGATAAATAATGTTCTCTAAGTATGGTTTTAACAGGAAAGACATTAGTGATCTATGAAGTGAAAAACTTGTTATAACACATATATACAGTATGACCCCATTTTAAAAAAATTGATTTCAGAGGAAGGGAGAAGGAGGGAGAGATAGAAACATCAATGATGAGAATCATTAATCAGCTGCCTCCTGCACACCCGTACTGAGGACCAAGCCCGAAATTTGACCAGGAATCATATCGTGACCTCCTGGTTCATAGATCAATGCTCAACCACTGAGCCCCACCAGCCGGGCCCCATTTTTATCAATACCAGGCACATGAAGTACATGGGCAAGATCTCACTCCTAGACAAAAGTCTGAAATTTCCCAAAGTCCTCTGCAGCTAGGTTTCTGGATATGAATTTGTTTCTGCCGATTGGATGCGCTTGCACAATATTTTGAAGGCAGAAGTGGGGCAGAGGCATCTTCCCGCAGTTTGGGCTGTTTGCTGCTGGTGACCATGTTTGCAGAGATGTGGAGGTTTTCTGCAGCGGAATCCAGGCTGTGCACAGGCAGTTGTGGCAGAGGCAGTGCCCAGTGACCTGTTTTGTGGGAGCTGGAGGGCACTTGCGGGGGCAGCAGTTTCCCAATCCCCAGGTCACAGCTGTGCCAGAGTGCCCTAGAATTCAGTTGTGGCTGAGGGGGCAGGTCCTCCCTCTGGGCAGGGAGTCTTTCCTGGGGGCCCAGCCTAATACCCACTCCTCCAGCTTCCCGATGATTTCCCAAGCACCAATTCCCTGTGTTAAATTCTCTCCTGCCTAAAATAGCAAAGATCTAAAAACATCTTGGATCCTCTCCTTTCAACAAAAACAATGCTGCACAGGGTCAGGTCTGAGAAGTGGCTGAGGTGTTGCGGAAGGCTCCCTTCTTTGAGTCTCAGCTTCCTCTTCTGTAGAACCGAGACCAAAGATTATCTGTTCATAGTTACTGAAGACCATGGCAGCTGTTTCCCAAAGATGGCCACAACATTTCCCATCCCTTCTGTTGCCTTGCCACTTTCCGCCACGTCCTCTCTCTTGAAGTGGGGCTGACTTCTGAATTCCAAGGCCAAGGCCGAAAAGGCTGGGGCTGCAGCCTGCCCACCTCGCCAGGGTTTCCAGCTCCAGGCCCACCCACGCCGCTTGGGGCTCTGTCTGGTGCGGGGCCTTGCCCTCCTGGCTCACTTCCCCTCCTGTCTGCCGCCCAATGCCTCGCTGCACATCATGGCCCACCTGCTGGTGCTGCTGGGCCCAGCAGGCGGGGTAAGAGCCCACGTTGGGCCTCACACCTCCTGGCTCCTATATGCCGCTGCCCCCTACACCCCCTGACCCCTATTCCTGCTGCTGTTCCGACCGAGCCAGACACCCAGGTGCTGTGCGCGGCCCGCGGGGACTGCTATGGTCACCAGGAAAGCCTCCCCACCCCATCCCTGATTCCAGCGCCCCGATCCCAGGTCCACTTCCACCCAAGGAGAGCTTTACCCGTGCAGCTGCCCGAGCCTGAGACCGAGCAGCTCCAAGGTCCCCGGACCCCAAATTCCTGCCAGCCAAGGCGGTTGGCCAGCTGGCCCCGCCCTGGTCAGGGTGTTGGGGGCGATCCGGCCTAGATCAGGCCGGTTCACTGGCCGCAGTGGGTGTCATAGCGACTGGTCGTTAGGTCGTTATGGTCGTGACGGCACTACAGTCTCTGGCTTTTTATATAGATAGATAAAACTTTCTAGGCTCTACCTCTAGAGATTTTGATTGTGTTGATCTGGGTAAGGACCCAAGAAAATGCATATTTTAAAAACATACTAGTGCCCTAGCTGGTTTGACTCAGTGGATAGAGCGTTGGCTGCGGACTGAAGGGTCCTGGGTTTGATTCTAGTCAAGGGTACATGCCTGGGTTGTGGGCTCGATCCCCAGATGTTTCTATATTTCTCTCCCTCTCCCTTCCTCTCTGAAATCAATAAAAATATATAAAAGTAAATAAATAAATAAAAGCTGTTGAGCAAAAATATGTTACTTAAAAATAAATAAATAAAAGCATACCAGGCACGCTATGGACCAAACTTTGAGAAACACTAGGACCAGCCCTGGTGGGGTAGTTCAGTTGGTTAGAGCATCATCCTGATATGCCAAGGTTGTGGATTTGATCTCCAATGGGTACATATAAGAAGCAAGCAATGAATGCATAAAATCAATAAAATTTTAAAAGAGAGAAAGAAAAACACTATGACTAGAAATAAGTAATTTTCTCTTTTGAATTTTATTTAATTTTTTTAATATATGTATTTTTTATTGATTTCAGAGTAAAGGAAAGGGAGAGGGAGATAGAAACATCAATGATGAGAGAGAATCATTGATTGGCTGCCTCCTGCATGCCCCACACTGAGGATGGAGCCGCAACCCAGGCATGTGCCCTGACCGGGAATCGAACCATGACCTCCTGGTTCATAAATGATAACCACTGAACCACGCTGGCTGGGCTTTAATTTAATTATTAATTTTTATTTTTTAATTGATTTTTAGAGAGAGAGGAAAGGAGAGAGAGAAAGAGAAACATCTATGTGAGAGCAAAACAGATTGGCTGCCTCTTGTAAACCCCCTACCTGGGGTTGAGTCCAAAACTCCAGCATGTGTCCTGACCAGGAATTGAATAGGTAACCTTTCAGTGCATGGGATAATGACCAACCAACTGAGCCACACTGGCCAGGGCTCCCCTGAATTTTATCTACATTTCTAGTTATTGCTATAAGATGTTAGTGATTTAAGTTCTTCAAATAGATGATAATTGGTTTTGTTAAGGTTAATGTCTTCCTAAGAAGAAACATAACTTATCAAAAGCATATAGTATAATTAAACATAGAAAGAGAACTAAATATATTATAACTTTGATAATACCATTTAAGTGCACTAATTTAAGTATCGATGAGTATCACTTCATTGTTTAACTATTATCAATTACTATTTATTATGACTCAGTGCTCTGAAGATATTAGGTACCCAATAAATATTTGCTGAGCTGAGTATGTTTTCTTTCCATTTTTAACTATCTCCATTAATTAAAAAGCAGCTTTACATTGTAGGTGGTACTTACTCATTTTAGTTGGTTTTGTAGAATCTGGGTAAGAGCTACGTTTGAAGCCTGTAATTAGTTGGCTACTGGCTACTGTAATTACTTTGAGCCTTATAAGACCTGTCTTTTCATGACTGAAAGGCTGTGGGCTGGGCTGGAACTGCCTTGTTCCTAATCCTTGATCGGCCTCTTTATTTAAGTGATATTAATTATGAAACTTTTTTTCCTCTTCCCACCTGCTCTCCTGTATTCTAACCCTGGGGTTTTATTTGGAGTTTTACTGAAAGTACCTAACTTACCTGCCCTTACTAAACATTTAAATTGTACTAGTAAAATAGTTTTAAAAAATTGTAGATTAGTAATATTAGGCCAGGCTTTGTTATAGATGCAAATAAACGTGTGGCTTAACACAACAGATGTCTATTTTTTCCTTCATGTAAAGCTGGTATGAGTCAAGCCAACTCTCTTCTAGAGGGTGACAGGGATTCAGACTTCCTCCATCTTAAAAGGCCACTATTTCAACACTTCAATTCCCGTACTTTGGACCAGAAGTGTGGTATGTGTCACTTCAGTTCACAGGCCATTGGTCAGAACTAGTTACATTGTCCCAACCTAATACCAGGGACTCTGGGAAATGCCGGGGAGCACAGGGAGTATTTGGTGAACACTCTTGTTTCTGCCATAGTTAATTATTTCTCAGTTCTAAAAGTTAGAAAATGCAGAACTGGTTATTCCTTTTTGTTGTTAATCCTCACCCGAGGATATTTTTTCATTGATTTTTAGAGACAGTGGAAGGAAGGGAGAGAGACTTAAGAGAGAGAAACATCAATGTGAGAGAGACACATCATTTGCTTGCCCCCTGCACTTACCCCAACCAGGGGCCGGGGGTTGGGCCTGGAGCCAAGGTACATGCCCTTGACCAGAATTGAATTCAGGACCCTTTGGTCCACGGGCCAATGCTCTATGCACTGAAACAAACCAGCTAGGGCAAAACTGGTTATTCTATAACTTTCATTGTGCATTTAGAAAATCAAGACAACTTAACTTTTGTTAATTTCTTTGAAATTATAGAAATAAAGATTTAACAGACAAGTGAAAGGTTTCTAATTGTGTTTATTTTAATATTTTATGTAGCATTGTTGATGGTGTGAGGAATGTCAGATATTAGGCTTAAGATGAATATCTCAGGCTCAAAATGAATTAATTCAACAAGCATGAATTTAAAAATTAAAGAGTGCATGCTATGTACTAGACATTTATCAAGGCACAGTTAAATTCATGGCTTCAGTCAGATCCCAGTTGTTGTGACAAATGTGAAGTATAAAGTGATAGGGGCCAGGGAAAAAGACAGAAAAACAATATTATTGACTCTGCATTCAAATTCATGATCTCAAAAAGTATACTTTTATATTTTTACATTTGTTCTGTATATAACCTTCATGCCTCTTAAAATGTGAAGTGACTAATTGCCTTATTGCTCTCTGGTCTCTAGGTACCGCATCTTTGCTTTTGATCATGACCTCTTTAGCTTTTCAGATTTGATCTTTGGTGAGTGGCCTGTGATACTTATCACCAATCCTAAGTCGCTCCTGTATAGTTCTAAACATGAACCACTAGAAAGACTCCTTCACTCAACACACATCAGGTATGTAGAAAATTTTCAGAATTTACTTTCAGTTTGATATTGATGGAGAATAAATCATTGTGACTGCATTCCCATGTAACAGCTATGAGAGGTCCCACTTTAGTTGTCTCAACAATTAAACATTATGTAAAGACTAGAGGCCCGATGCACGAAGATTCATGCAAGAATAGGCCTTCCTTCCCCTGGCTGCCCGCACCACCTTTGCTCCGGTCGGAGCCGCCTTTCCGCCTCTCACCTTGTCGCATCAATGTGCATATTCCCTCCTATTGGCTGTGGGCGCTGCCACCTTTGTCGTGAAGTTACGGTCAATTTGCATTTTCTGTCTTTATTAGATAGGACTAGAGGCCCAGTACACGGGTGGGGTCACTAGGCCTGGCTGATGATCAGGACCGATTAGGGCCTGCAGGCCGGGGGAAGGGACAGGGGACGGGGGTTGGCCACTGGCCCTGAGGAAGGAGCCAGCTCTCAGCCCCCATGGGAAAGGGGCCACGTCCACTGCCACCCACCCCCGGCTCCCTGTCCCAGCTCGGGCCCTGGGGAGAAGGCAACGGGTCGCTGGGAAGGGTGTGGAAGGAACAGATGCTGGCGCCTTGCCACTGCGTGGTTCCCTACCTCCCCAACTCCTCCTTCCTTCGCCGCCTCACCGCCACCGCTGGAGATGGGTAGTGGGCCAGTTGGAGCCTGCCAGCTGGGGAGAGGGACAGGGTGTGGGAGCTTGGCCACCGGCCCCAAGGAGGGAGCCAGCCCTCGGCCCCTCTGGGAAAGGGGCTGTGTCCACCACCACCCACCCCCGGTTCCCCATCCCAGCCTGGGGCACAAAGGCCCCAGCGAGGTTGGGAGAGGAGGCGGCGGTCACCAGACCAGGCATAAGGAACGGACACTGGACGTCAATGCTGCCCCGGCCACGGGAGGTTGGCTGTGGGAGCGCATTGACCACCAGGGGGCAGTTCCTGTGTTGAGCATCTGCCCCCTGGTGGTCAATGCACGTCATAGCGACTGTTCGACCGGTCATTCCAGTCGTAATGGTTGCTTAGGCTTTTATATATATACTAGAGGCCCGGTGCACAAAAATTTGTGCACTCGGGGGGGAGAGGGGGTCTCTCAGCCCGGCCTGTGCCCTCTCGCAGTCTGGGACCCCTTGGGAGATAACGACCTGCTGGCTTAGGCCTGCTCCCGGGTGGCAGAGGGCAGGCCCAATCCCTAGGTGCAGGCCCTGGTCGGGCTCAGAGCAGGGCCCATTGGGGAATTGGGGCGCCGCCCCCTGTCATGCACAGAGCAGGGCGATTGGGAGGTTGCGATGCCACCCTCAGTCACACTCAGGGTAGGGCCGATTGGGGGGTTGGGGCACCGCCCCGTCACACTGAAGGCAGGGTCGATGGGGAGGTTGCAGCGCCACCCCCTGTCACGCACAGAGCAGGGCCAATCGGGGTTGGGGCGCTGCCCCCGTCATGCACAGAGCAGGACCGATCAGGGGGTTGGGGCGCTGCCCTCTGTCACCCACAGAGAAGGGCCGATCAGGGGGTTGGGGCGCCGCCACTGTCACACTCAGGGCAGGGCCGATGGGGAGGTTATGGCTCTACCCCGTCACACACAGAGCAGGGCCCGTGGGGTGGGGGTGGGGGGGTGGGGGCGCCGCACCCTGTCACACACAGAGCCGCAGGGCGATCAGGAGGTTGGGGAGCTCCCCCCTATCAGGCACAGAGCAGGGCCGATCAGGGGGTTGGGGCGCCTTCCCCTGTCAGGAACAGAGCAGGGCCGATAGGGAGGTTGTGGCCCTGCCGCCTGTCACACACAGAGCCGCAGGGTGATCAGGGGGTTTGGGCGCTGCCCCTGTCATGCTGATCCTGGTGCCGGGAGACCTCGCCGCTCCACTGAGCCCAGTGCTGGGAGGCATATTACCCTTTTACTATATAGAATAGAGGCCTGGTGCATGGATGGGGGCTGGCTGGTTTGCCCTGAAGGGTGTCCCGGATCAGGGTGGGGGTCCCCACTGGGGTGCCTGGCCAGCCTGGATGAGGGGATGATGGCTGTTTGCAGCTGGTCACACCCCCTTCAGGGTGGGGGTCCCCACTGGGGTGCCTGGCCAGTCTGGGTGAGGGGCTGAGGGCTGTTTTCAGGCTGGGACTGAAGCTCCCAACTGCTCCTTTTTTCCTTTTTTTTAATTTTTATTTTGAGCCAGCTTTAGCTCTGAGGCTCCAGCTCTTAGGCCTCCGCTCCTGAAAGCAGGTATCTGGTTTGTTTAGGTTCTACAGTCGAAACTCTGTATCAACTCCAGGTCTGAGATCCTGGCTAGCTGAAAGATGGTTTCTGGGGTTTTGTTTAGCTTCTGTTTTTGTTACTATTTTTCAAACTGCCAGCTCAGAGGCCTGCAGCAGCAGGCGGGGAATGTTGGAGTCCTCCGTCACTGAAGCAAGCAAGCCTCATGTTAGTTTCAAGCTGCTTGGCTGCCGGCCGCCATCTTGGCTGGCAGTTAATTTGCATATCACCCTGATTAGCCAATGGGAAGGGTAGCGGTTGTACACCAATTACCATGTTTCTCTTTTAATAGATAGGACTAGAGGCCTGGTGCACAAAATTTGTGCACTCAGGGGTGGTCCCCCATCCTGGTCTGTGCACTGTCACAGTGCGGGAGCCCCATGATCAGTCACCCCAAAGAGGTAGGCCCCACCCACCCATCTGAGGCTCCTTGATGGATTGCCTCAAAGAGGTAGGCCGGACGGAGCCAGGGGTCCTGCCTCTGTGCCGTGCAGAGCCAGGAGGCAGGACCCCCAGGCAGGCCTCGCCGTGTGGAGCTTGGATTAGGCAGGACCCCCACGCAGGCCTCGCCGCATAGAGCCGGGGGACCCCCAGGCAGGCCTCGCTGCGCGGACCCAGGAGGAGGCAGGACCCCCAAGCAGTCCTTGCTGCGCAGAGCTGGGAGGAGGTGAGACTCCCAGGCAGGCTTTGTGCTGTGCACGCAGCGTCAAGCCCAGCCCCGCCTGCCTGTGCATGCCCACTGTGCATGCAGCCATCTTGTGATGGCATGAGGGCATTGTGGCGTGACGACTACTTAGGCTTTTGTTAGTAAGGATACTAGAGGCCCGGTGCATGAAAATTCATGCTCTGGAGGGGAGGGGTCCCTCAGTCCAGCCTGCCCTGTCTCACAGTCTGGGAGACCTCAGGGGATGTCCTACTGACAGGTTAGGCCCCCCTCCCCGTGGAGCGGGCCTAAGCCACAGTCTGGTCTTCCTCTGCAGGAGGTGACCGGGCTGATCAGGGGAAGGCGCCGCCCCCATCACCCTGCTGCTGCTGCCACTGCTAGCTATGGCGGCTCTGAGGCCTGAGGCCCGAGCCTCGCAGCCGCCAGGTCTCATGGCTGCCTGAGCCCACGGCCACAGCTGCCATGAGCCCCTGGCCTTGCAGCCGCTGTGGCTTTGTCCGGATGAACATCTGGATGGACATCCGGAAGACATCCGCCCTAATTAGCATATTACCCTTTTATTAGTATAGATAGACAAATTGGTTACTGTTTCATTACAATTCAGTTAAAAATATATTTTAGCCCTGGCCAGTGTGGCTCAGTTGGTTGGAGTGTCGTCCCCTATACCAAAAGGTTGCAAGTTCTATTTTTAGTCAGGGCACATACCCAGGTTGCAAGTTAGATCCTCGTCTGGGTGTGTTTGGGAGGCAACTTATCGATGTTTTTTTTCTCTCTCTCCCTCCCTTCCTCTTTCTAAAAATCCCTCTCTCTCTCTCTCTCTCTCTCTATCTATCTACCTATCTATCTATCTATCTAAAAAGCAGTAATATGCAAATGAGGTCAAGACTCCCTAACAGTCATGACCAGCTCAGGAGGAGGGGCCGGGTGTGGCCCTGAGCCTGAGAGAACAACACGCAGGTGCAGCTTGGAGCCTGAGAGATCAACACAGAGGGGCGCCTGCTCCGAGCCTCAAGCCTCAGACACGGCTGGGGCAGGCCCCTAGCAGACACACACACACACACACACACACACACACACACACACACACGGCACCTGCTCTGAGCCTACGCGGCTGAGGTCACCTGTCAGGGCTGTGAGGAGAGAGGAAAGCCTATCCTGCCACGTGTACCAGTGCCCAGGAGGTGCTTGGGCCCCTTGGTCTGAGGGGTCTTCTCCAGGGCAGTCTCCTGGTTGCTTCTCCGGTCCCGGTCAAGGGAAGGAGCCAAGGGTGGGGGAAACGAGGCCAGGCCAATCAGATTTTCCAATTGTTCCCGGCTGTGCGTTTGCTCCAGGGGTGGAGGGAGGAAGTTCTCCACACAAAGGCAGGAAGGCAGAGGTGCTCTGTGGCAAAGGCAAAGGCACAGTGGCCCTGGGACAGCCCGAGGGTCTGCAGCACAGAGTGCTGGGCAGGGCAGCCACCGCAGGGGGCCATCCCCGGCACCTCTCACCCCTCCAAGGACATCAGCTCGGGATGTCACAGTCAGAGGAACAGACCCAGACAGAGTTGAGACCTGCCCCGGTCACATAAAGCTTCCAATTCAGCACCCTCTCCACGCTTCTTCAAGTTCCCAACCATTGACTGAACACTTTCTATCAAGTTCCTAGAAGGTGGTAATCCCTCACTAACTGTGGTTTTAAGAGGGTTCCCTTTACACAGCTTTTACACAGTATGCCTCTACACAGCTTTCTTGAAGAGGCACTTACATGCCATACTACTCACCCACAGCAGGCATACTGTTTGATGCATGAATTTCCTCAGCAGCTCAACCACCGACACAAACCGTTTTCAAGCTTCCATCACACTGTTTGCCCATCTGCAGTCAACTCCCCCCCAGCCCCAGGCAACCACAGGTCTGCTTTCTGTCCCTGTAATTTTGTCTTTTCTAGAAATCTCCACATTCTTTAAAAAAAAAAAAAAAAAGCGATAAAAAAAACAAAAACAAGAACGCTGCTGTCTTCAGGCCTACAAAGGGGAAGATGACTGAGGGCAAAAAAGATGTCTCCGTGAAGGGCCTAGAGCAGTGGTTCTCAACCTTCTGGCCCTTTAAATACAGTTCCTCATGTTGTGACCCAACCATAAAATTATTTTCGTTGCTACTTCATAACTGTAATGTTGCTACTGTTATGAATCGTAATGTAAATATCTGATATGCAGGATGGTCTTAGGTGACCCCTGTGAAAGGGTCGTTCGACTGCCAAAGGGGTCGCGACCCATAGGTTGAGAACCGCTGGCCGAGTGTGTGGGGCCTGGCCCCTCCTGCTTTAACTCCCAGATGAACAAACTCAGGGTCAGAGAGGTCTGGGGTGTGGTTCAGTCTTTTCAACCCATGCCTGCATCCCAGATGCTAATGACAGTGGCAGCAGCGGTGGTACTACTCAGAGCCCGGCCTGGCCACACCAGCCCCCCCACCCCAGTGGGCACACACATACACACACACGGGGGCGCCTGCTCTGAGCCTCTGACACGGTGGGGACAGGCCCCCAGCGGACACATACACACACACACACACACACACACACACATACACACATACAGGGCACCTGCTCTGAGCCTCCGTGGCCAGACTGCAGCTTAGGACATCCTGTCAGTAGGACATCCCCTGAGGGCTCCTGGACTGTGCGAGGGGGCAGGCTGGGCTGAGGGGACCCCCCCCCCCGTGCACAAATTTCGTGCACCAGGCCTCTAGTGTGTATGTATGTGTGTGTGTGTATATATATATGTGTATATGTATATGTATATGTATATGTATATGTATATGTATATACTGAGTGGCCAGATTATTACGACCACCCCATCAGTACAATGAAGTGAATTAGTTATGCAAATAATAATAATAAGACCTTGAGAGTATTTGCTTAGGAAGTTTTCAATATTCAGTATTTTTGGAAGTGTCAATGAAGTACTGATGGGGTGGTCATAATAATCTAGCCACTCGGTATGTATGTATGTATATACACACACACACACACACACACACACACATATATGTATATATATTATATATTTACTAGTATGCTGCTGAAAGTTTAAAAAGTATCCAGAAACCCATAATCCTACCATTATTACTTTTTTTATTTTATCTTCCTGTTATTATGTTGTTATAATTATAATATACATATTCTAGGGTTATTCTAAGATATTCGTTTGTATACTACTTAAAACAGTTATATTTTATATCAAAAAATTTTTTCATTTTGCTACATAGCCTTCCAAAAAAGAAAAAGCTATATAAACCTTATGGAATTAAATATTCCATTGCCATGTGAATGTGACTGTAAATTAAAGAGACTTATGAAACCTTTCTCAAACATAAAGGCACTCTTTTAAATATATGTACTTTATTTTTAAGCATATTTTTATTGATTTCAGAGAGGAAAGGAGGGGGAGAGAGATAGAGACATCGATGATGAGAGAGCATCATTGATTGGCTGCCTCCTGCATGCCCCCTGCTGGGGATTGAGCCCACATCCTGGGCATGTGCCCTTGACTGGAATCAATCCCTGGACCCCTCAGTCTGCAGGCTGTTGTTCTATCCACTGAGCCAAACCAGCTAAAGTAGTATATGTACTTTATGCTCTTTTAAATTTTATTTTGAAAAGTAATACAAGAGCCACCTTTGGAAAATAGGGTGTGGGATTATATGTGTATCCCCACCCCTCACCAATAGAACTATTATTAATGATTTTGAGTTTCCCTTAGTAGGCATTCTCTTTTAGGCATCTTTTTACATAGTTGTAATAATAGGGCACAATCTATTCTTATTTTAAAAATATATTGGGCTGACATCCAATCTAATAATAGACAAACATGGTAATTAACCGTACCTCTGACACGCTTCCCATTGGCTAATCAGGGCGATATACAAATTAACTGCCAACCAAGATGACAGTCGGCAGCCAGGCAGCTGAAGCAAACAGGAGGCTTGCTTGCTCCAGTGATGGAGGAAGCCAAGGTTCCCCGCCTGCCGCTGCCAGCCTCTGAGCTGCAGTCTAAGAAACAATGTTGCAATTATAGAAGCTAAACAATCCCTAGAAACCTGCTTTCAGCTAGCTGGGCCTCAGAGCTGGAGCTGCAACAGAGTTTCAATTATAGAAGCCAAACAAACCCAGATACCTGCTTTCAGCAGCCGAGGTCTCAGAGCTGGAGCCGAGCCTCAGAGCTGAAGCTGGCTCTCAGTTCCAATGACAGCCATAGAAGGTAAATAAATCCCAGAATAAAAAAATTAAAAAAAAGGAGAGGTTGGGAGCTTCAGTCACCCACCAGCCTGAAAATGGCCCTCAGCCCCTCACCCAGACTGGCCAGGCACCCCAGTGGGGACCCCCACCCTGAAGGGGGTGTGACCAGCTGCAAACAGCCATCATCCCCTCATCCAGGCTGGCCAGGCACCCAAGCGGGACCCCCACCCTGATCCAGGACACCCTTCAGGGCAAACCAGCCGGCCCCCACCCGTGCACCAGGCCTCTATCCTATATAGCAGGGGTCCTCAAACTTTTTAAACAGGGGGCCTGGTTCTTTGTCCCTCAGACTGTTGGAGGGCCGGACTATAGTTTTTAAAAAAAACTATGAACAGATTCCTATGCACACTGCATATATCTTATTTTGAAGTAAAAAAACAAAATGGGAACAAATACAATATTTGTATTTGCATGTGGCCCGCGGGCCGTAGTTTGAGGACCCCTGCTATATAGTAAAAGGGTAATATGCAAACTGACCCTAACAGCAGAATGACTGGGAATGACTGGTCACTATGACACACACTGACCACCAGGGGGCAGACGCTCAATGCAGGAGCTGCCCCCTGGTGGTCAGGGCGCTCTCACATGGGAGGAGCTCTGCTCAGCCACAAGCCAGGCTGATGGCTGCCAGTACAGCGGTGGTGGTGGGAGCCTCTCCCGCCTCCTCAGCAGCGCTAAGGATGTCCGACTGCAGTTTTGGCCTGCTCCCCGCTGGCAAGTGGACATCCCCCGAGGGCTGCCAGGCTGCCAGAGGGATGTCTGATTGCCATCTTAGGCCCAATCCCCCGGGAAGCGGGCCTAAGCCAGCAGGTGGTCATCCCCTGAGGGGTCCCAGACTGCGAAAGGGCACAGGCTGGGCTGAGGGACTCTCCCCCCGCCCTCCGAGTGCACAAATTTTTGTGCACTGGGCCTCTAGTCTACATATACAAATCCTAAGTGACCTTTACAATTGGTCGCTATGATGCGCACTGACCACCAGGGGACAGATGCTTAATGCAGAAGCTGCCCCCTGGTGGTTAGTGCTCTCCCACAGCCAACCTCCCGTGGCTGTTCAACCTCCCATGGTTCCTGCTCCTGGTTGGCTGGCCCCGATCAGCCCCAATGGGGACTAGGTGAAATGGCCCCCATGGCCCTGATCGCTGGCCAGGCCAAGGGATCCCACCCATGTTTTCCATAGTGGCTTTACCACTTCACATTCCCACCACCAGTGAATAAGGTACCCAATTACTTTTTAAAATGGGTACTAATTTATATGTTATTAGATATTGTACTTTTAAGAAGATTAACTACTTAATCTGGAAAAAATGGTATCAAGCTGTTTTAAGATTTTTTTTATTACTAGTTAAGTAAAACATACATTTCTCAGGTTTTTGTTTTTTTTAATAGGAGCTGGATATCAAATTTGGGCATTATATTCTCTGGGGCCTGGTAACCTTAGCCTTATTTGTAACATTGCTTCTTTAGGGTAGATAGAAGAACCAAATGAGTGGATGGGAACCAAATAGGAGATGGTAGGCTTGACATTAGATGAACAAATGTCTAATTTACATTCTCTTTCTATGAGAAAAACCAGGACTTTAGGAGTTTCTTCAGAAAGAACTTTGGGTCTACTCCAAAGTATACTCCAGAAACTACTCCAGAATAGTTTCAAATTTCTCACCAGTTCAGGTTTGCTGAATTATGCAAATCCAAAAGCCACCATTCAGAAAGAAACCAAATTATATGAATAGTGGTCCCTACAGTAGTACCATGTCATGATTCTGCCTATACTTTTATCTTTTCAGGTTATAATAGGTTATTCTCCTTTATAAAAACAATGACAAATACCTAAAACCTGTGCTATATATGCTTTCATTTCAGAGTCTTGGCCTTTTCCTCATCCTCCATTACTTCTGTCACAGTTAAGATCGATGGAGTTCATTTAGGGGAAGCTACTCATTTGTCTGGTCCTATTTTCACACTGAAGTGGAACCCAAGAAACTACATTAATAGTACACATAATATAGAAGTAATTGTCCAGGTAAGTTAGTAATTTTCAATTCGCTGTATAAATGTGATTAGACTGTAACCACACTGAACTCCGATTTGGCGGGGAAGGGGGGTTTTGCAGTCAGTTGATAAAGGTGAAACTAAGTTTAATAAAAATTTGGATGCATTGGATTTGTCATGTTCTGAAAATGTGCACTCAGGAGTAATTCTACTTTTAGACTAAAAACTGAGTAGAGGAAAAGTGGAGTGTGCCACTACTGGCCACAGTCCCCCCTTTTTCTAACGTCAGGGAATCATTCTTTTGTTTTCTTTCAACTGTGGCCCCAGTGTCTTTTAATAATGGGAGCAAAATTCACCAATATACCAAAAGATAATAGAATAAGTCAGAAAACATGTATTTATGTATCCATGCCTTTGATTGCTTTCTCCAAATACAGGAAGATTGTGTCATTATTTTGAAAGCTCTAGGACAGCAAATTTTCAAGGCAATAAAGGATTTTTTTTTATATTTGGGGTATGCATTCATAGCATGTGCATTCACTGTCTGCCTGGCATTGCTCTGATTTAACCTGGCAAGCATTTAATTCACTAGCACCTGCCAGAGTAGACAGTGATCATTGTTACCAAAATAGGGCTGTTTCATCAACCTTATGAAACTCTTTAAGGGATAGATTGTGCTCAGAAATTATTTTCTAAAAAAAATCCATCAATATCTATAACTTTATGGTTTGATGACAGTTTTTAACTGTTAAATCTTTTAATATTAACTTCGTTTGAAACATGAAGTAATCCTTCAGAAAACACATGAAATTATTTTCATTACTTTTTTTTTTTTTTTTTTTTTTGGTCACAGAGAAGGATTTTTGAGCAGGAAGGAGCTGTTTACTGAGCCCTGATGTCAGGCACTTGAATTTTGTACTTTATCCATATCATAATCCTGTATGCTGGGTAGCTTTATCCCCGATTCATAGATAAGGAACAAGAGAAGGCACTTTACAATGTCACTGTCTTTGAAGTGTTCTGCTTAGGAGGAAAAAGGAACACAGGGAGGATGTGGAAGGCGGGATGGCTGGGGGTGAACTCTTAATGTCTTTCATATTAGGAGTTGGTCATTTAAAAAAGGCTTGAAGGTATGAGTGCAACTAGAATATTCCCTGTGTCATGGGAAGAAGTAGGAGCAACCATAGGCGATCTGCTCACTGTAGGAATGGGGAACTCTCAAATCCTTGGATTGCTCCAGAATCTCAGCTTCTGTAGTTTTATGAGAAAGAAACTTTATTCATATTTCTTGAAATATTTCTGGTTATCTATCTGAATCCTTAGTAAAAATGTGAAATCACTATACTTTTTATATCTTTAACATTTCTTGCAACATTATTGAGGTATAATTTACATATAAAACATATAAATACAATTTGGTAAGTTTTGACATACATACACATCCTTGAAACCATTACTACAATCAATATGATCCATCACCCTCAAAAGTGTTCTTGTGCCCTTTTGTAACTACCTTCTTTCCGCGCTCATTTCCAGGCAACCAGTGGTCTGTTTTCTGTCTACGTGTGTGTGATAACTTAAAAACATTCGTCTACTGAATATGAAATAGGGAACCTGGTCCCCTCATTCATCAGTGGGAACATTATGTCTTTTCAAATACGTTATGCTATATAGATAAGTCTGAAAGAAAAATCTGTGAGAATCTGGCCGGTGTGGCTCAGTTGAATGTCATCCTGTGCATTGAAGCTTTGTCAGTTTGATTCCTGGTCAGGGCATGTGCTCAGGTTGTGGGTTTGGTCCCCAGTTGGGGTGCATAAGGAAGGCAAACTGATTGATATTTCTCTCTCACAGCGATGCTTCCCTCTCTTCTTTCTCTCCTCTCCCTTCCTCTTTAAAATTAATTTAAAAATTTTTTTAAACATCCGTAAGAGATCACATCAATTTATTATATTGTATTTTACCTACTTACTACAGTGGGGCCTTGACTTACGAGTTTAATTCATTCCGAGACCAAGCTCGTTAAGGAGCTCGTTAACTCAAATTACTCTGTCAACTCAAAGCAAAAAATCGGCCGAGAGACAGCTGGTATCTCAAAAAACTCGTTAGTCAGGACACTCGTAAGTCAAGGCCCCACTGTATATTCATTGAATATAGGTTCCAGGCAGCCTACCAGCAAACATTCTCAGATCAATTCTCAGTGTGGTTCCTGAATTAGTAGCATCAACACCACCTGGGAAATTGTTAGAAATGCTAACTCTCAGTTTCCTTCTCAAACCTATGAACCAGAAACTGGAGATGGGAGCCGGCAATCTTTTAACAGTCAATCCCTCCAGGTGATTCCGATGTGATGTGCATTAAAGGTTGAGGACAGTATTTTAGACTGTTGTATCTACTTTGCCAATTTAAAGACTAGAAATTTCTATATCTCAATTAAAGAAAATCTCTGCTTTAAAACAAGAACTTATCACTGAAAGTAAGAATATTTGGAGTATAGTTAGATAAATGCCAGCAAAGCTTCTTTACACTATTTAAAAACTTTTGTATGAGCATTATGCTAAGCGAAATAAGCCAGTCAGAGAAGGATAAATATTACATGATCTCACTCATTTGTGGAATATAATGAACAACATAAACAAATGAACAAAAACAGATCCAGAGACAGAGAAGCATCGATCAGACCATCAAACCTCAGAGGGAAGGTAGGGGAGGGTGTGGGTAAGGGGGAGAGATCAACCAAAGGACTTGTATGCATGCATATAAGCATAACCAATGGACACAGGCAACAGGGGGGTGAGGGCATGAGTGGGGGGTAGGGGGGCAATGAGGGGATAAGGACACATATGTAATACCTTAATAAAAGGAAAAAAAATAAAAACTTTTGTATGATGGCTAATTTAAAAAATATATGGAAGTGTTAATACTATAATGAATTCCCATGTATCCATCAGCCAATTGAATAGTTATCAACTCATGACCAGTCTTTTTTCATCTATACCCCATCCACGTCTCTCCTTCCTGCACCATGATGTCATTTTATATGTAAATATGTCAGTATGATTTACTAAAAGATAAGGACTATATTTTAATGTAATCATTAAAAAAAGTAACCATAATACCATATTATACCTGAAAAATTAACAGTAATTCCTTAATATCAAACCATCTAGCTAGTGTTCAGTTTTCCCAATTTGTCATATATGTTTCTCTCTATACATTGCATTTAGTTGATTCAAATCAGAATCCAAACAAGGCTCAAATATTGCATTTAGCTGATTTATCTCTTTTGTCTCTCACCCCTCCTGTTTTTTCCTTTATAGAATATATATATTCTATATATATTTTCTTTGGAAACTGGGTCTTTTATCCTGTAGAATTTCCTGTGTTCTAGATTTTTTGCTTTTTGATTTGAGTCTGTTTTTTTTTTAGCAAGAATACTTCATTTGGTGTTTTATTCTTTCACCAGAAGACTATAATATCTGGTCATCTCTTTGTTAGTAAGGTTAAGATTGATCAGTGTATTCAGGTATTGTTAACCTTATCTAATGATGTGCTGATAAATATTTAACAACCAACTTGGAGGATGTTTGGAGTGGGAGCTGCTTCATAGCATTTCTCTGATTTATACTAGTTTCCATTATATAAATATTCCTACCAACACAACATCAATTGGCTTGCAAAATTCCTGAAAATTTAACAACTGGTTCTGTGAGTCAGTCAAGCCAGCTCCAGCAAACTGCTGGCTTATCCCTCCATTCATTGGGAAGTATCCAATCATCTTTTCATTGAAGGATTTCCAGCAGCTATTGATTATCTTTGCCTAGATCCATTATTTCATTAGATTTATAAAATGATGATATTCAAATTGCTACTCCTTATTATAGGAGTATTAATTAGAATAGGTCTATAAAGAAAACATTTCTCTATTCTTTTTGGTACCCAGATATAGAGTTCATACAAGAAAGACAGGATAAATGCTTTCTTTTTTTTTTTTTAATTCTTTATTGTTCAAAGTATTACATATGTCTCCTTTTTCCCCCATTGACCTCTCCCCGGCCACCCATACCTGCATCAAATGCCCTCACCCCCCTATTGTCTGTGTCCATTGTTCATGCTCATATGCAAGGATACAAGGCCTTTGGTTGATCTCTTACCCCACCCCCCCAACATCCTTTGCCTTCCCTCTGAGGTTTGACGGTCTGTTTGATGTTTTTCTGTCTCTGAATCTATTTTTGTGCATCAGTTTATGTTGTTCATTATATTCCACAAATGAGGGAGATCTTGTGATATTTATCTTTCTCCAACTGGCTTATTTTGCTTAGTGTAGTGTTCTTCAGTCCATCCATGCTGTTGCAAATGGTAAGAGTTCTTTCTTTTTTTACAGCAGCTTAGTATTCCATTGTATAGATGTGCCACAGTTTTTTAGTTCACTCATCTGCTGATGGGCACTTAGGCTGTTTCCAAATCTTAGCTATTGTAATATAGGGGTGCATATATTTTTTCTGATTAGTGTTTCTTATTTCTTGGGATATATTCCTAAAAGTGGGATTACTGGGTCAAATGGGAGTTACATTTTTAATTTTTTGAGGAAACTCCATACTGTTTTCCACAGAGGCTGCACCAGTCAGCATTCCCACTAGCAGTGTACTTTTCTCCACATCCTCACCAGCATTTGTCATTTGTTGATTTGTTGATGATAGCTATTCTGACAGGTGTGAGATGGTACCTAATTGTTGTTTTGATTTGCATCTCTCGGATGATTAGTGGCTTTGAACATATTTTCATATGTCTCTTGGCCTTCTGTATGTCCACTTTCTTTTATTTTTATTTTTTATTAATTAAATCTTTATTGTTCAGATTATATTTGTTCCTCTTTTCCCCCCCCAATAACTCCCCTCCACCCAGTTCCCACCCCACCCTCCTCCCTCACTCCCCATCCACTGTCCTCATCCATAGGTGCATGATTTTTGTCCAGTCTCTTCCCGCATCCCCCACACCCCTTTCCCCCCCAAGAATAGTCAGTCCATTCCCTCTCTATGTCCCTGATTCTATTATAATCACCAGTTCATTCTGTTCATCAGATTATTTATTCACTTGATTCTTAGATTCACTTGTTGATAGATGCATATTTGTTGTTCATAATTTGTATCTTTACCTTTTTCTTCTTCTTCCTCTTCTTAAAGGATACTTTTCAGCATTTCATATAATACTGGTTTGGCGGTGATGAACTCCTTTAGCTTTTTCTTATCTGTGAAGCTCTTTATCTGACCTTCAATTCTGAATGATAGCTTTGTTGGATAAAGTAATCTTGGTTGTAGGTTCTTGGCATTCATCACATTGAATATTTCTTGCCACTCCCTTCTGGCCTGCAAAGTTTCTGTTGAGAAATCAGCTGACAGTCGTATGGGTATTCCCTTGTAGGTAACTGAGTTTCTTCCTCTTGCTGCTTTTAAGATTCTCTCTTTGTCTTTTGCTCTTGGCATTTTAATTATGATGTGTCTTGGTGTGATCCTCTTTGGATTCCTTTTGTTTGGGGTTCTCTGCGCTTCATGGACTTGTAAGTCTATTTTTTTCACCAGGTAGGGGAAGTTTTCTGTCATTATTTCTTCAAATAGGTTTTCAATATCTTGCTCTCTCTCATCTTCTGGCACCCCTATAATTCAGATGTTGGTACGCTTGAAGCTGTCCCAGAGGCTCCTTACACTATCTTCATATTTTTGGATTCTTTTTTCATTTTGCTTTTCTGGTTGGGTGTTTTTTGCTTCTTCGTATTTCAAATCGTTGACTTGATTCTTGCAATCCTCTAGTCTGCTGTTGGGAGTCTGTATAATCTTTATTTCAGTCAGTGTATGCTTAATTTCTAGGTGGTTCTTTATCACAACCTCAAGGGTCTCATTAGATCTTGTAGATCTCATTAAGTTTATCGGCAGTTTCTAGAAAATTCTTGAAAAACCTTAAAAGTGTGGTTTTGAACTCTATATCCAGTAGTTTGCTTTCCTCCATTTCTGTCATTTGTGTCCTTTTTCTTTGTCTCCGCATTTTTTATGCTTCCCTGTGTTGATAAAGTGGTTTTCTGTGCTGAGTGTCCTCTAGGGCCCAGTGGTTCAGCCTCCCCAGTTACCTGAGGAGGGCACTCTTGGTGCACTCCCTTGTGGGCTTTGTGCACAGTCTTGTTGTAGTTAAGCCTTGATTGTTGTAGTTATCACTAGGAGGAATTGAGCTCCAGGCCAATTGGCTGTGAGAATCAGCTGTGTCTGCAGTGGGAGAACTTCTGTGCTAGAGACACCCCTCTGGGGCAAGACTTGCTTCAAAGGGGCTTTGGTGCTCACTGAGTCTGCCCCCTGAGTGTGTCCTTTATGGTTCCACGGGGCTGCAAACTGGATGGTCCCACTCTGACCTCTGGGTTTCCTGGCTCCTGGATCTCTAGGGAGGTGCTAATCTAGCCTTTGCCTGAGGCTACCCAGCAAAAGCCTCAGGGCTTGGGCAGGGCGGGTCCCACAAGATCAACAGGGCGGGGCTAGCAGTTACGGCTGCTCTCAGTCCAGCCCTCAGAGGCTCTGCTTCTCAATGTCCCGGTAATCGCTGCAAGCCCCTTGGAGAGAAAGCTGCCCTCGAGTTCCGACCGATGCCAGACAGTCCCGCTTCTCCCGTATGAGTCTGGGTCCCTAGAGACTCACCTGGAACTGGAGCTCAGAGCCTGAGGCTCCCTCCCGATTGAAAAAGACAACTGTGCCCTCAGCCGCCAGCCCACTCCGCATGCGCCTCCGCACCTTAGTATTTTACTTTCGTACTGCGCCTCCTCTGAGTCTCGGTATGCTTTTCTCTTTCCTTCTAGTTGTAGAATTTCCACTCGGCCACCCTTCCTGTGGTTCTGGATGATGTGCGTTCCATCTTTTAGTTGTATTTTTGAAGTGGTTGTTCGAGGCATCAAACTCCGGTGTTTACCTATGCCGCCATCTTGGTTTCTCCTGTATGTCCACTTTCGAAAAGTGTCTATTTAGGTCCTTTGCCCGTTTCTGATTGGATTGCTTATCTTCCTTTTGTTAAGTTGTATGAGTTCCCTATAAATGTAGATTAAACCTTTATTGGATGTAACATTGGCAAATATGTTCTCCCATGCAATGGTCTTTCTTGTTGTTTTGTTGATGGCTTCTTTTGCTGTCAGAAGCTTTTTATTTTGATGTAGTCCAATTTGTTTATTTTCTCTTTTGTTTCCATTGTCCTAGGAGATATATCTGCAGGATAAATTCTTAGTTCTTCCCCCATCTCCCTTTTCTAAACCAGTGTTCAGAATAATGAGTGGTTCTTTAGTATCTGCCAAAGATAATGATATGAGTCTTCTAGTTTTAGAATCATTATGAATGCAACATTTTAAAATTCATATGTAGCATGTTTTAATCCATTGATTTATTCTTTTTTATGCTCAAATTGTTTCATCTTTGGCTAGTGGGAACATCTCCAAATTGGTCACTAAGTCCTTTGATACAATCCTAATAGTCTTTGTTAATTTTTTTTTTTTTTTTTTGCTTTCCCATATGACAAGATAGTCCAAGCCCTTCTTATGCATTTCTTACTCAAGAACTGGAATCAGCCATTTTTCTAAAGAGCACTGGTTCTTCATAGTGAAAAACAATACTTTGAGACCACAATTGGCACTAGCCCAGCTAGTTCACAGCTATTGGGTTTGTTGTTATTTCTAGGCCTTTTCAGTGAACATAGGGAAATAAAGATTTTTTTTAAAAAAAGCAAATATGTTGTGAGAACATGGTGACATTTCCAATTTAAATCTAGAATTACAAGGTTCTAAAGATATTTCCAATTTAAATCTAGAATTACAAGGTTTTATATAAAAGTGCTTGTAGGAAGAATAAAAAATAAATGAAAAAAAAAGTAGCATGATAGTTTCTTCTCTGCTCTGCTTCTAACTAGGACTCTGCTGGGAGAAGTAAGAGTGTTCACCACATATTTTCTCTTGAAGAGGATAATCAGCTCAGATTTGACCCTCTAGCATCTTTTATTCTTCTTACAGATTACTGCATGGTGGTGAGTAAATTCAACCTAATGTTGTGTGTGCTTCTACTGGATTTGGTAGGTCCAAAATCATAAATAATTATGTGATGAGAAAGCTGAACCTTATAAAAAAGAAACATTTAGTTATTCATCTAGAAGAATAAAATGTTTTTAAGTTGAAAGGCATAGACAAGTAATACCTGTTTTGGGATCTGTCTCTAACCAATGCCATTAAACCAGGATAACTAAAGGAATTATAGGGACTGTGTGTCCTATACAACAAACAATATGTGCTAAATGTAGAAGACGTGGAAATTTTAGAAATAAAGTGAAACCATTCCAACATCATTCTTTGATCACACTACCCATTATAACCATTGTATTTGTCATTATGATATTCTGTTTTCTCTCATATACATTTGCATATGCGTTTTTAGTATAAAATAGTAAGTAAACTTTTAGTTCTCTTTTGCTCTCTGATTTTTCCCATGGAGGAATTTGTTTTACTAGTATCTTATATCAATTTATATTATTTAATAACATGATGTTATTGACTGCATTATATTGTCATAGATACACCTTAAGCATTTTTTTTTAAATGTTTGAGACCAAGCATCCCTGTCTTACTACGGAAATGAGTCAGACAGAGATTGTAGGAAACACTCTCAGCAGGGGTAAGCATTTCCCTGTTGCTGGGTGTTTGTTTCCAGTTTTTTCCTCTACTATATAAATACTGCTTGTATCTAAGTTTTTGCATATAGTAGTTTTGGGGGATAAATTCCTAGAAGTGAATTGCTAGATGAAAGAGTTGACACATTATTCTATATACTTTACTTACTTATTATATAATTACATAAATTACTTATTATTTATTATATTCATTGTTTTTTTGTTTTTGTTTTTTGTCTATCCTCCTTTAGTAAAACATAAGCCCTATGAAGGCAGGGATCTTTATCTGGTATGCCTAACCTAGTAGGCCCTCAATAAAGATTTCTTGAGCAAATAAATGGGTATATATATTTTTTTAGTTTTTAATATACACTGTCAAATAGTGTTCCAGAGAAGCTGTGGCAAATTATACTCTATTTCCCTCAGATCTCACCTATCCTGGGTATTAACATGAAATCTTCAAAAGGTATACACTACAATGTTAAGAAGGAAATTTAAACCTCCTTTAATTTCACCTCCTCACACTTAAACTGTGAATTGATTATTATTTTAATTGGCTTTTATTACTTGTGTGATTGTGTTGTGTAAAACTATGACTAATGGGTATTTGTATCTAAGTTTTACAAAATTTTTGTGTCATTTTTCTTTTGGGGATTTTTAATAACTACTTAGATCAGGCTTTGAAAATGTTGATGTTCTATGAATTATCTGGGAATATTAGTAAAAGGCATATTCTAATCAGTAGGGCTGAGGTGGGACCTGAGGTTCTGCATTCCTAACAAGCTCAAGATGATTCCAAAGATGACCTTTGAGAAACAAGGATCTAAATTACATTTCTTTACTGTTAGTTAATCACCAAGTGAATGACTTCTTGATGGAGAAAGCAAAAAGAAAGTGCAGTCTCTGTTCACTCAGCTGCAGTGTACTGTGCACTGGTTTTTTTATTCTTATACAAATTTAATCAATTTTTAAAAATTGATTTCAAAGAGCAAGGGAGAGGGAGAGAGAGAGATAGAAACATCAATGATAAGAGAAAACCCTTGATTGGCTGCCTCTTGTATGACCCCTACTGGGGATCGAGCCCGCAACCTGGGCATATGCCCTTGACCAGAATCAAACCAGGGACCCTTCAGTCCACAGGCCGACGCTCTATCCACTGAGCCAAACTGGCTAGGGCTATTCTTATACAATTTTATTTATTTATTTATTAAAATATATTTTATTGATTTTTTACAGAGAGGAAGGGAGAGGGATAGAGAGTTAGAAACATCGATGAGAGAGAAACATCAATCAGCTGCCTCCTGCACACTCCCTACTGGGTATGTGCCCGCAACCAAGGTACATGCCCTTGACCGGAATCGAACCTGGGACCCTTGAGTCCGCAGGCCGACGCTCTATCCACTGAGCCAAACCAGTTAGGGCTCTTACACAATTTTAAATAAAACAAAACAAAGTATGCTTCTCCTATAACAATGAAAATGGACTATTTTAATGTGATCATTTTTTATATCTGTATAAAATTACATGGTTTCAACATGGTATAAGTATCCAAATTCTAAAAGAGTAATGCTGAGGCAACTTATAATTTTCTTATTTTGATAGATCAGATGTTTGATTTTCTTTGGCTACATATTTTTCTTATATAGTCATTTCTGCTAATGATGTCATTTTCATTTTTGTTAATGAGGCCATTTTAAAAATCTTAACGAGAGCTGTGCCCATGTATCTATTTCACTGTAACACCTACTTCTCTGCAGGCCCGGGTCCTTTTTGCGCTGATTGTGCTGATCCAGCTCTTCATTCTCATTATCTATAGGCATCAACGATATCTAGAGCTTAAAGGTTAGTCACAGTTTCTTTCATTCTTAGAAGACTTTATTTTAAAGTAGTACGTAATGTCCTCACTATTGCCAAATGATAAATATGAATATAAATATAAATTGTCTTTGCCTGAGCTCTGTGAGGTATACCCTTTCAACTACCACACATTTTCCATAGTACTCTAGCTTAAAAAAATAACCCAACAAAAACCAAAACCTTTAATCGCTTGCTGCTACATGAGGCTCAACCAAAATGGGGGGGGGGGGGGGGGGAAATTACCATATAGCTCAAAGTTGCCAAACATCTCTACTAGACATTGAAGTGTTACCTAACTAGCCATAGTTTCACCCAGTTACCTGTAATACATTCTAGGTAATTATTCACTGTTCATACCGTGCACATTTCTGCTTCTGCACTTTTGCCCAGGTCATCATCTCTAATTTAAATTGTTTTCCTAAACTTGTCTAATCTTAGCCTCCTTTAGGGCTCATCTCAAAACCACCTTTTCCATACCATTTTCTCCAACCATTCCAGGTCATAATGAGCTCTTGTTTCTCTAAGTCCCTATAGTCCTTCCTGACGATTAATTGATACATAATTAGCCAATCACTTGGCTTTACATAACAACTTCAAATGATATACATTTTCTCCTCAGCCAAACTCTAAGTTCCTCAATGCAGGAGCCTTTGTTTTCTACTTCTTGTTTGTTTTCCACAGCACCCAGCACCGAGTTGGTGCATAATAGACAGTAAATACTTGTCAAATTAAACTTTCCTTATCTCTTCTTGGCTTGGGTGAAATTGCTGAGGTCAGGGACTGATTATGGGGGAGGGGAGAACTGTAGTAATGACTAAACAGTAACATGGTTAGCTGAATAGGTAGTGCACTACTGAATGTTTTCCTGCACACTCTCTCTCTCTCTCTCTCTCTCTCTATATATATATATATATATATATATATATAGAGAGAGAGAGAGAGAGAGAGAGAGATAGTAAAACTTCTATGAAAAAGTTCCAGAAACATTATTGCCCACATATATTTTGCACATAATGTACATATATAAATATTTGAGGAAGGGCCCCAATCTCATTATGTGGGAATACCAATATCTTTGTGTAGTTATGTAAAATTTACAACATATTTTACCTGCATTATCTCACTTAATTCTTACAGCAATCTTAAGAGGTAGGAATTATTGTCCCCATTTTAAACATTAGAAAACCAAGGACTGGAGAGGTTATATAGATTGTCCAAAATGTCATAGCTAGTAAGAGACAGAGGAGAGACTTAAAACGCAAGTCTTCCAATCCCAGGTCAGTTTTTTTTTTTAAAAAAATCTTCACCCAAGGACATTGTTCCATTGATTTTTAGGGAGAGTGGAAGAGAGAGAGAAAGACAGAGAGGAATATTGATGTGAGAGAAACACATAGATTGATTACCTCCTGCACACACCTGACTAGGGGAGGAGCCTGCACCGGAGGTATGTGCTCTTGACCAGAATCGAATTCGGGACCCTTTGGTCCGCAGGCCGATGCTCTATCCACAGAGTCAAACTGGCTAGGGCTCCAGGTCAGTTCTTTTCTTTAAACAACACTTCTCAACTTTGACTACACTTTAGAATTCCATGGGGAACTTAAAATCTTACTGTCTACACAGTACCAATTACTACATCAGAATCTCTGTAGGGATAGGACCTAAACCAGGGGTGGGCAAACTTTTTGACTCGAGGGCCACAATGGGTTCTTAAACTGGACCGGAGGGCCGGAACAAAAGCATGGATGGAGTGTTTGTGTGAACTAATATAAATTCAAAGTAAACATCATTACATAAAAGGGTACGGTCTTTTTTTTTTTTAGTTTTATTCATTTCAAACGGGCCGGATCCGGCCCGTGGGCCGTAGTTTGCCCACGGCTGACCTAAACAGTAGCTTTTGAAGCTCCTCTGGTTTCAATATGCAGTTAAGGCTGAGAAGCATGGCAAAAGCAGTATTTCTTAGGCTACTTAGAATCACCTGGATTGCTGCCTAAGCTCCCCCTCTCCCCAAGGTCAATTAAATCAGAATCTCTGGAGGGTGAGACCTGGGCCTGAGTATTTTCTAAAAGTTCCCCCAGGTTATTCTAATGTGCAGCCAAAAGAGAGAATCATTGCTTGAAGTCTAAAGTATAGCTGCCTCTAAGGTTAAAGGATTATTTATTTACTAGAGACCCATTGCACGAAGAGATTCGTGCAATAGGCCTTCCTTCCCCTGGCTGCCGGCACCGGTTTTCCTCCGGTACCTGGGACCCAGGCCTTCGCTCCGGCCACAGCGGAGAAGGCAAGCCTCTTCAGTCTTCAGTCTTCAGTCTTTGCTCGGGCTGGAGCCTTCAGTTTTCACTCTGCACCTGCATATGCAAATTAACTGCCATCTTTGTTGGGTGAATTTACATAGTCATCCTGATTGGCTGGTGGGCGTAGTGGAGTGATGTCAATTTGCATGTTTCTCTTTTATTAGTGTAGATAATAAATATCCACCTATAATTATTATTATAGGTGGATATGTATTACTACTTTGAGAAGTACCAGGTTAGGACAAGAAGGAAGCTGAGACAGGAATGAGTAGCAAGTGTGTAATACACAAAGGGAGAAAAGTTATACATTATCACGTTTTGTATGAAATTAACTGTTAGCAGGCTGAATGATGTTATATGCTAGCCTGTGAAGAAAGACATACTAATTAACTTACATCAGGCTGTCTTACCATTGGGATCAGTTCTCTAAATACTTTCCACCTCTAAGGTTGCTCAGTGTGCACTGAGCTTCCTATCATAGTCTTCTGCTGCCTGATTTATGATCAGCCACATAATGAGTGGAATGGCTGCCTGGGGTTGAGGATCTGGAATACTTAGTCTGTGGCCACAGAATGGACCTTCTCTGTGTGAAGCCCTTAGACTTGGGCTTTTTGGTACTTTATTTTAAGAGATGCTTATTTGGAGAGCTTTATGGATCCCTTTCAATTGTAGTAAGAGGATAGCTGGGAGTTAAGAGTTGTATCACATATTGGAAAGGAATATTTGAACAGGTACTCATACTTAAGATTAGACTGGAGAAATGTATTTCTTTGATATGCCTTTGATATATTTTGACATACCTTTTGGAAGTTTGTACATTTGGACATTAAATCCCCTAGAAAACAAAGACTTGAGTATAGATTTGTATTTCAAGCACACATGAAGATAAACTAGTATCATCCTCTGGTGGGTCTTTTTTTAAAAATCTTTATTATTGAAACTATTATATATGTCCCCCATTTTTCCCCAGTGACCCCTTGTAGCCCTCCCCCTGGCAGGTATTTCTATATTGTTTTCAGTCATTTTGAAGTGTGTGTTCGCGTGCACACTCCTCACAACTATACCATTGCTTTGAATTTCTCACCCTCTGCAATTCTAAGTGAATTGGGCTCATCAGGATTCCCGCCAACTTACAAATTTAAAGTGGTGTCATCTGTATAGTTACCATATAACAACATATTTGCTGAATATATAGGATAGCCCATGGAAGTCTTCTAGAAAATGTTATAAAGAAATTAAACTTTATGTATGTTCATTGGATTTTTCAAATTTATTCTCTTTAGGACCTCCAGGATTTATAAATTTGACCTCATTTTCCCTTCATGTCTTGAGCAAAATAAACATCTTCTACTATTCTGTCTTGTTCCTGACTCTATATACAGTGCTGGGTAAGTCAATTAGGAAACCTGAGATTGTGGAGCAATCAGTAGAGTCATTTAGGCTCTGTAGAGCATAACACACGGCACATGGTTCCTTCATAAGTCATTTCCTTGGATATGGTCTTGGGAAATAAAATTGTTTCTTAACGTGTTTAAGGGGCATTTAGTTTACTTAAGAGTGCTAAGGAAACCATTGCAGAATCTGTGTAGAAACTTAATAGGAGATAGTTCAGCTTAATTGCCATCTCTTCAAAGCAGCCTTTTTTGACTACCTTCAAGTTTTATCCTCTATTTCATCATGCTTTTTATTTCCTTCATTACTTTATCAGAATTTATGATTATCTTCTGTGTTCATCATCTTTTCCCTTATTAGAATATCCATTGATGTCTTTTCTCTCTTGTTCACCTTTATGTCCACCACTAAGAACAATGCCTAGCATATAGTTTAGTGAATAATTTATTAATGTGTTGCTTCTAAAAAAGAAAAGAAACTGAGATGAGCAGTGAGTTTAGTTATATCTGAAACTCTTCTGTTATATTAATTATTATGCCCAATACTTATAAAGTCACTTAACCACTTATGGAAATAGAAAGCACTGAGTTGTTTTTTTTAAGCTTCTTACTAATGTACCTTACTGACTAAAAATAAATTAGGCTATTTGTAGCTTAGTCTTTGTTTTACACTTTTATTCCACTAGAGAACACAAAGTAGTAAAATAAAAAAGATGACATTTTACCATCCTATATAATAAAGAGCTAATATGCTAATTAGACCAAACAGCAGAACGACCATCCGGACGACCTTGCAGACGAAGCTGGGCCCTGAAGCTGGGCTGCAAGGGCTGAGCCCCTTGCACAGATTTCGTGCACAGGGCCTCTAGTACTATATAACAAGCTATAGCAGATTCCCCTTTGGAAGTCAGTTTTCTTGTTTGTTGAAGCTGATTTGGACACATGTCTTACACTGGAAGACAAAGCAAGTGATTTGGTTCCTGGCTGTGAAAGAAAACATGGAGAGGGCAGAAGTTGCTTCATTTTTAAAAGTTGAAACTTCAAGGGAAAACACTTTTTTAGATGAATATGTATCTAATGGAGTTTATTAGTAATATATCTGAGAAAAGTACCTATGACTTTTTAAAAGCTGAAGTCTAGTCTTACCAGCAAATTATAGTATTGCATTTTAAGAAAGGGAATCTGACAGTCCCTTAATCACTCTTTACATATAGTAGTTCCAGGCACCTGCATACTGAGAATGGGCAGTAAATAATAGTAGGGAGGAGGAGAGAAAAGTCATTCTGGTATTATAGGTGAAAAAATAAAAAAGCAAGTTAAATTCTGTTCATGTTCACCCTGCCTATATAGTTGATGTATAAAGTAATGACTATGGATCAGCAAGAAAAGGTAAAATATTAATAATCATTAACATTAGTAATAAAGAGAAGTACATTTTAGAAAGATGAAAGTGGTTGAAGTTTTATAGCTTAAATGAGTAAATCTCAGTCATCTAGAAGATTAACTTTTGAGGAATACCTCTTTGCTTCTTTTTTTTTTTTTTAAATATATTTTATTGATTTTTCACAGAGAGGAAGGGAGAGGGATAGAGAGTTAGAAATATCGATGAGAGAGAAACATCGATCAGCCGCCTCCTGCACATCTACTGGGGATGTGCCCGCAACCCAGGTACATGCCCTTGACCGGAATCGAACCTGGGACCTTTCAGTCCGCAGGCTGACGCTCTATCCACTGAGCCAAACCGGTTTTAGCACCTCTTTGCTTCTTAAAGGAAATGTTAATGAATTGTATTGACGTAATTACTGCAACAGAATCTCCTAAGATTTGTGAATACACTCCTGTATGTTTCTGGAGTTACAAGCTACATATCTTGTCCAGGTATAGTATGTACTCAGATGATTTCATAATCCAGAGAAATATGGAGTAAAGGAGCAAATAGTTAGTTGGTTAGCTAGGATATCGGGTGCAGCATAGAGATTAGCAAAGAAAAAAAGCTATGTAAATAAAATGCTTATAGATGACTAGTCTCATATTTCTTCGTTATTCCTGCAAATGCATCTTGTGATGTATGTAATCAGAGTCATAGTTATTTAATCTTCCCTCTCCACTTCTTCTTCAGGACCATGGTTCATTGGTGAAATTACTAAAGGCAAAATGGGTTGCTGCTTTTCCTTTGGGATCTTTGTTGATGGGCGTTTCCTACAAGGCAGTTTAACATTTGTGGTTGGAATTCTCCAGGTAAGAAGTCAGAAAAGCAACTTAAGAACATCTTGACTTTGTCAGACTAATTGTGTAACACTTAAGAATTAAATTCAAAATCCCAAATTAGATACCATAGATCAGTGATGGCGAACCTATGACACGCGTGTCAGAGGTGACACGCGAACTCATCTTTTTGGTTGCTTTTTCTTTGTTAAATGGCATTTAAATATATAAAATAAATATCAAAAATATAAATCTTTGTTTTACTATGGTTGCAAATATCAAAAAATTTCTATATGTGACACGGCACCAGAGTTAAGTTAGGGTTTTTCAAAATGGTGACATGCCGAGCTCAAAAGGTTCGCCATCACTGCCATAGATCATGTTTCCTAATTTACTGGCAGGCAGTATTTAATAACTGGTATTTTGTTTGCCTTTTGAGTACTGCCTACGCTCTTCCACCATTCTCATGTAAACATCTAAAATACATTTTTGGTAGACAGGGTTTATAAGAGGGGAAAGAGGTTTTGGCTTCTGTTGCTTGTTTCACCGTGCTTTTTATTGACAAAATGAATGAAATAAGGGACTTATGGTAGAATAAAGGATAGACTTCTGATTAAACCAAAATTGATTATGAAAATGAAGCAGGAAAATATTTCAGAAGGAGGAAAGGAAAATGACACATATAAGAAAAGTATTCAGTTAACCACTGGAAGCTGCACTGGGCAAAACTAGCCCTGGGTTTCCTAGTAATGTCTTATTGGTATACTTGTTTTGGAAACACTGATACATTTGATTTACATTTTGATCGAAATACCTTTAAAACAAACACACACGCAAACAAAACCCTGACCCATAGCAAATCTCTATAAATAGGTTTGAAAGATATTTACCTAACCATTTATTTTACTCACTTAAGGGGACTAATCGACCAAAATCTGGAGGTAATGATCTGGAGTTTTGGAAGAGATCCAAAAACATTGTTCAAAATGAGTTTGAACAATGTTCAAACAGGGTAGTAAACATGATCAGCAGGATTAGAGCTAAACAAATAGGGAAGACCTCTGCAAACTGGCCATAGGCCCGAACGTTCTCTATAAAGCTGCATTTCCTATGTGTATACGTCTGGGTCCAGTTCAGTCTTTTTGTTATGTAAATGGAGGTTGTCTCTCAGGAGCACTCTTGTACCAAGTAAAACCTGAACCGTACCAAAGGGTGGGTATATATTCATACTTGAATAGTAGTACATTAATGATGGATCTTAACTACATCTAGGCTCATGACTCCCAAATCTGTATCTCTGATCTAGACCTGTTCTCTGCACTCCAAGTGCCTATATATCCAGCTGTCACTTCTCGTCTTCCCTTAGATATCTAACAAGCATCTCAATTTAAAAGTATACTTTTAATAGGACCTTTAATTTCTACCCCCAAATTTGTTCCTCTCTAGTTAATTTTAATTTTACTAAATGGCTCCACAATTTACCCAATTTCTTTAAGATGTATCTCCAATCCTTCCCCTTCTCTCATATTCTTTCTAGCAAGTAATACCTTGTTTGCTCTGTCTCCTATATATATCTTGAATCCACCACTTCTCTCCATCTCATTATTACCACCCTAATTTAAGTCAGGGCCATGCAAAATTATTACCTTAAAAATTAGCCTGCTATGCTTGGTCAAACATTTAACTCACCTCTAAGGCCTTGGCAGGGCCAGACCAAATGATTTCACAGGCCTTATACGACCTGCAGGCTGGACGTTCCCCACCTCTGCTTTAAGCAGAGCAGTGACATGATCGGGGTCCTGCTGATTGCCCAAATTTCCACCTGGCTCATCATGTTTTAGGCCATTGGCTTTAAATAGGCCAAGACCTCACCTACCTCTGGGCTTTTCATTTGATCCTTCTTCAGGAATGCACTTCCTCCCATTGACTCATTCCTGTACTTCAGGCCTCAGAGAGTTCGTCTGCCATTTACCCTCTTATTTTCTTTCTAGATTTTCTCAAAATCTGTAATTAATTTTTTTGAGGGGAGGGGGGGTTATCCCTGTTAGAATTCAAGCTCTATAATGCATCTTTTCTGACTTGTTTACCAGTATGTCCCAGGCCTAAAGTGTTGCACAGGGCTTGCCACATAATGGATGATGAATGAATGGTACAGCAGCTAAACCTGGATTATAACTTAAACCTTCTAATTTGTATTCCAGTAATCATCATGGTACTTCAAATAAAAATACAGAGATTAAAAAAATATTGATACCCAAGTAACCCCCTCCCTCTGCCAACAAAGCATGTGAGCGTGTGTATGCATACATATTCAATTCATTTCCTCCTTAAACATTATCGAGGGCTTCAAGATAAGTGAAGTGATACTTGCCTTTAAAATGAAAGAAAGGATACAGGCCCAAATATACAACTAACCATAAGTCAACTGTTGTGATATAAGCAAGTGTGATTGAAGCATAAAGAATCAGAGAGTTAACCCCCCAAGAGGGAAAGCAGCATATTCTTAGGAGCTACCTAATATATTAGTGAGCCCTGGCCCTGACGCCTCTGAGGGCTTGCTAGTAAACTAATGATGATGTTCTCCTCTTTCCAGTTGGCATTTTTTAACATCCCCTTGATGGCTTACCTGTGTTGGAGCTTGCTGCAGCGGTGCTATGGTCACAACTTCAGGTCTCATCTCCGTCAAGGAAAATACTTGAAAATTATTCCTGTTTACCTTTTTGTGTTACTGCTATACATCTGGCAGATTTATGCCTGCTATTTTCTTCAGAGGGCATATGGCACTCTAGCTTTTTTCTTCTCCCCTTTGCGGACCTGGTTGACACTGTTGACACCTGTTCTCATTCATCGCGTATGGACACTGAACTCCAAGGAGCTTGTCACCTTTACAGTGCAGCTAAAAAGCCACCTGAGCTCCTGAAGGCCATGTCTCACCATCTACCTCTGTCGCCCAGGCCTCTGCCCCAGCAGCAGGTGGAAGGCCAACACTGGTGGGCAAGCTTCAGGGAGCTGCTGCTCCTTGGCTGCCTAGGGGTTGGGTGATTACCCACTACTGATTCCTGCAGAATGGACTTGCAGAGGAGTCTCTAAATGATGCTATGATTCCTTCCTTCCCCAAGAAGGCAAAGGGTTGATTTACTTCTGTGAAGGGTAGAGGACAGGGGCTGGGTGTGTATGGGCGTATCTGAGGCCCAGTGTTTTTAGGGCTAACTCATGTAAAGTACCGAGCACAGTGTCTGGAACTCAGCAGTCAAGGGTGCCACTTTAGAGTCGGAGAACCAGTGTGAACTTGGACCTGACCCTGACTACCCTGGCACTATTAGCTCTCAGTCTGCTTTAACGGCAGGCTGGGGCCTCCGCTTCTTCAGTGGGGGAGGGGGAGTTTCAATCAATCAAATACAGTAAATGAATGACAATAGGAAATAACTCGTCCCAGCCCGTGTGGCTCAGTTGGTTATCCTGTGCACCAAGAAGTCCTGGGTTGAATTCCCCGTTAGGCACATGCCCCGGTTGCAGACTCTATCTCCAGTAGGGGGCATGCAGGAGGCAGCCAATGGATGTTTCTATCTGTCCCTCGCCCTTCATCTCTAAAAATAAAATCAATAAAAACATTTTTAAAAAATGGAAATAGTCTGGCCAGTATGGCTCAGTGGTTAAGCTTAGACGTAGACCTATGAACCGGAGGTCACCGTGTGATTGCCGGCCGGTCAGGGCACAAGCCGGGGTTGCAGGCTCAATCCCCAGTGCGGGGTGTGCAGGAGGCAGCCGATCAATGATTCTCATTATTAATGTTTTCCCCTCTCCCTTCCTCTCTGAAATTAAAAATAAAAAAGGAAGTAACTCCTCGGGGGCGGGCCATGGGAGGCGTGGCCTGGTCTGGGGCGGGCGGGGCGGTTTGTTGCCGGAAAGGACCCGGGTCTGTGACGCCGGAAGTGGAGCGGCCGCAGCAGTGCGGCCCCGGCCCCGGCAGCTGCCTCGGCGCCCTGCCTGCCGGCCCCAGGCCGTCTCCGGAGATGGCGAGCGCGGCGGCCCCTGCAGCGCCCTCCCTTTCCCCGCCTCTGGAGCAGCTGCGGCATTTAGCCGGGGACCTGCGGCTACTCTTGCCCGGAGTGCGGGGTGAGCGGACGCCGTTGGGACGGGCGACCGTAGGGACGGGCTTGGGTCGGGAAGAGGCCCAGCTGTGGCGGGGGTCGGGCGGCGTAGCGGGGGTCTGGGTGCCGGGGAGGGAGGCCGGGCGGAGGAGGCGGGGGTCGGGGGCCCAGGCGGCTCCGGTCACCTCTGCTCTTCCTTCCGCCACTGCCCGCGGGCGCATGCCCCCCACCCACCCAGTGGGCGAAGCCCTGGAGACCGCCAAGGAGTTCAGCCGGGAGACGTTTTGGCGCCGACTCAGTGAGTGCCCCTGCTGCTGGGGACCCCCACCTCCCGTCTGCTCCCAGCGGCCCGCCTGGCCCCTCCCTCTCTCCCCTCCCCCGCATCCTCTCTGCGGGGGCCTCACCGGGCCCGCCGTCGGCACCTCGGAGGGTGAAACTGTGAACACCGGTTTTTGGAGGTGCTTTGAGACCTCTCAGCCAGCAGGGGTGGAGAGGAGCGCGTTATCTTAAAGTCCGCGCAGCCGCGGCAGCCGGGCCCTGTGGGCACTGACCGGCGCCTGCCCTCCCCGCTGTCGCCCCCAGATGAGGCAGCTGAGACGGTGTCCAGGGAAGCCACGACTCTCACCGAAGTCTTCGCTCGACTCCCGCGGCCACCGCCGTCCGCGCAGGTGGGCTTTGCGTTCCTGTGCTGCCTCCTGATTCCTTAGGAATCCTCTCTCCATCTTTCCACCTCTGAGCTCAGCCAGGGGACTTATTCTTCTTATCTGTCAAACAGGACTGCAGTTCTCACCCCCCAGGATTGTTGTGAGGACCACATTGCCACGTGCAGGGCCTGGCCTGGAGTAGGCTGGTCTTCTAAGTAGAACTGGTTCAGCTTATTACCTTTCTGGTCATTTAAGCACTTGCTATTTGTTTTCCCATAACTCACCCCCATCTAGCAGATGAGTCAGCAGGCTCAGAGGCTAGGGTTAAGGTGTATAAGCAGTGAGTTAGGATTTAAATTAGGATCTATCTGATGTCTAAGCTATACACCTTTTTTGTTACGCTACATCCCTTTTTATATTCAATTATTTTTATATTAATCAGTAACAATGTATACAGTATAAAATTTAAAAGATATCAAAGTTAAGTGTGCTACAAAGTTTATTTCTCCGTTCCCTAGTTCCTTTTGAATTGCTCATAAGTATTCTATGCATATGCACATTTATGTATATATGCCTGCTTCTTTTTACACAAATGACAGAATGCCATAAACACTTTTCTGGATCTTTTTTAAAAAAAATTAACACCCTGGCCGGTTTGGCTCAGTGGGTAGAGCGTCGGCCTGCGGACTGAAGGGTCCCAGGTTCGATTCTGGTCAAGGGCATGTACCTTGGTTTCGGGCACATCCCCAGTGGGGAGTGTGCAGGAGGCAGCTGATTGATGTAACTCTCTCTCCCTCTCTCTTCCTCTCTGTAAAAAATCAATAAAACTATTTAAAAAATGTTTTAAAAATTAACAATATAGTTTGCAAATTGATTCTCAGCAGCACATATAAAGTTGATCATTTCTTTGTAATGGCTGCAAGGTATTCAGTAGAGAGCATATAACCATAATTCAGGTAGCCAGTACTCTATGTAGACATTTAAGCTGTTTCCAATTTGTAGCTATTATAAACAGTGCTGTAAATTGCCTAATACATTCTTGGTATATGTGTGTATATTGGTAAAAAAACAAAACAAAACCACACACATATGCAACAACAACAAAAACAATTCCAGGAAGTGGAATTGCTAGAACAAAGACTTTATGCATTTAATAACCCCTTTATTATAAAACTAATGAAAATAAACATGTCAACTGTGACCAAGTGTGCTCTATGCCCAGTTTTTCTAGAGCTAGGTATACTGAATTTGGGATAAATTTATTTAAAAATGGCATACTCATTGCCTTATTTGATTTTCGCAGTTAATAGTTTCGTTTTCTTAATCAATCTATATTTCCAGATGTTTTGAAATGGAAAAATACTCTTGCTGCACCTACAATGATAAACTCTCTCCCCCTACATAACTCAGAGATCTGTGATGAGGAAATGAGATTAATTATATGAGAGCACTTGAAAAACTTTGTGGAAGAAAGTCAATATTTATTTCAAAGGGAGTTAGTAATAATACCTTGTTTTTCTTACCTGCCAACTCCCTTCTTTCAAATATTCTTAGGACTTGCTGCTAAAATTCACAGCTAGTAAGATACCGTGAGGAGGCAGCATAGAACTATTTTCTGTACATTCTTAGGTCAGTGGTTTCACTCAGATGGAAAATTAGAATTTGGTTTTATTTGAATTATATATATTTGAATCACAATTGCTTAGGATCTCAGCATGCTAGTCTTACTGAATAATAGTTATATTATTTTTAATTTCAGTTCCATATGGACATTTCCTTTTATAAACTTATGTATTTGGATGTTGAAGGAATGTCAAATTGCCATAAAAGTTTCTAAACACTCTCAGTCACTGTCCTTATCCATCCCAGACTAGTAAGCAGTTTGGGGACTGGCACCATTCTGTAGAGCACATTTTGCATAGCACTGGCTTAAAATTTAGCAGCTAAATGAGGACAAGGAAGATAAGTGAAAGTCAGTGTCTGCTTAGAAGGCAAATAGTCAACACTGAACATTGTAGAGTCCATTATTACCTTTAGGCATATTATGATCCTGCAGAACTAGAGAAAGAGAGAGACAGACACCTGGTTAATGGTCTAAGAGGATGGGCAAACTTTTTCTGTAAAGGGCCAGATAATAAATATTTACGCTTTGCAGGCCAGTGATGCAACTCTGCCCTTGTAGTGCAAACACAACTATAGATAATATGTAAACAAAAGAGTATGACTGTGTACCGGTAACACTATTTAAAAAAACCTGGCAGTGCACCTGACTTGGCCCAGGGGTCCATAGTTGGCCAATTCCTGGTCTAAGATAAGGTGAATATTTCACAGCAGAAATCAAGAATAAGTTTTTCCAGCTGTTTCTTCATGTTTTATTGAATTACCAGCTCAGTACCTGGTGTCCGGCTAACTTCTCTCTAGTATGTGATGAGAATAGGACAAGGCCTAACTCATACTAGGACTTCAGAAAGGGTTTGTGATGTTATACCGTTGTCTTCTCTCTTCCAGAGTAGAAGAGTTGACCAGATTGATCTAATCCATTTCGTTTTTCATTCTGAAATTGGTCTACCTCTTCATAGGAAGCCCAGAGGCTCTGTGAACAAGTCCATGCTGCCATCAAGGCAATTATTGCAGTATACTATTCGCTTCCCAAGGATCAGGGTAAGTCACTGTCACACATAAACATTGGGTAGACCTTGGCTAATGTGACAGCTTATGTACTGAAACTTTACCTTGCCCTCAATTTGAGCAGGTAATGTAACTTCCTCATAAAATGCAAAGATAACTTCATAATGGAAGTGACCTCTGTAAATAAGCCTTCAGCTATAGATGCTGTGTTCCCATCCCCCTCGCCTTACCTGACTCTAAGGTTTCTCATTCTCACTAGCTCCTTCCTCTCTAACCCAATATACCATCACAGATGCTGGCTAAGTCTCACCCCATACCCAGGCCCAAGCTATCCCCAGTCTCCACCCATATTATATCACACTCTATTGCTGAGTTTCCTTATACATTAAGTGGCTTCCATGTCTTTTTTATTTTTTACTTTTATTGATTTCAGAGAGGAAGGGAAAGGAAAGATAGAAACATCAATGATGAGAGAGAATCATTGATCAGCTGCCTACTGGGGATAGAGTCCGCAACCCAGGCATGTGCCCTTGACCAGAATCGAACCTGGGACCTGCAGGCCGGCGCTCTATCCACTGAGCCAAACCAGCTAGGGCCATGCCTTTCTTATAATCAGCAGTCGGGAACGGTGGGAAGAGCAAGAAAATGACATGGGGACATAAGTCGACCTGTTTTGTGTGGGTACTCCAATTACAGCATGTGCGTGCACATTACCTTAAGTTCTGTAGTGCTTACACTCTTGAGGAAAGTAGATGTTGGCTTCTGGAAAGAAGACCGGCTGCTTAGTCTTTGGGTTTGGCTACAGGAATCACTCTGAGGAAGCTGGTTCGGAGCGCCACTTTGGACATCGTGGATGGCATGGCTCAGCTTGTGGAAGTGCTTTGCACCACTCCAGCTCAGAGGTAGTGATGCCACGGTTGAGTATTAGTTAATGGGGTTCCTTGTATCAGGAAGGGATAAAAGCTCAGTTCAACAGCAAAATTGTAGTGTAACTGAGAGTAATAACCAGGAGGAAGGAGCTCTTTAGGACAGGAACCTAGATTATTGATATGTCCTTATTGATTCCTTTCCTCAGCCCTGAGAACAATGACCTTATTTCTTGCAACAATGTCTGGGTTGCGTGCGAGCAGGTGCCTCAGATACCAAGAGGTGGGTAAGAGTGGGAAGTGGGTCATTGACTCTGATGGCCAAAGCAGACAGACCTCTCATACTAGCTTCCAGTTTTGTACCATATATATATTTTAACTTACATAAAGAGTTTAGTCAAATATATATACTTTATTACCAATAGCAAAAGATAGGTATGAATACTTTCTGCCAGTCTTTTTAGTTCTCATATTTCTTAATTCAAACTCGGTTTGCTGTGGCTCTGCTTCTTATTGAACCCATATGGCTTATTCTCCTGGTCCTGCCTGCCCCAGAATCAGTATTTCTTTTCTTTAAAAAAAAAAAAAAAGAAGCTTTTATTTATTTTTGAGAGGGAGGAAGAAAGAGAGAGAGAGGGAAACCAATGTGAGAGAGAAACATCAATCAGATCACCTGCCTCCTGCAACCCCCCCTGCTGGGGATTGAGCCCACAGCCTGGGCATGTTCCTGACTGGGAATCTAACTGGTGACCTTTTGGTACATGGGGCGATGCCCAACCAACTGAGCCATACTGGCCCTGGCCCCAGGTTCAATATTATGAGACATACTGAAGCAGTTATGAGGTAGAACCAGCTAGGTCAAAAATTGTGGTCATTCAAGAGGACCATTGAGAAACACCTTGTGACCATTTTACTTGCAGTGAATGATAAGCTTTTTAGCCCCCTGTTTTGATATCCAGAGGATGTATGTGAGAATTTTACATTAAACCACTGGCCTTGTTGAATGTCCTTGGCACTCCCTTCAAATGGGGACATTGTTGATTGCCCTTTGCAGACATCAGAGAATTGTTGGGTTTCTCCTCTAATTTTTTACTTACAGATAACAAAGCTGCAGCCCTTTTAATGCTGACAAAGAGTGTGGATTTAGTGAAGGATGCACATGAGGAAATGGAGCAGGTGAGACGACGTCTATCTTTGCTGGTCATTGGAAGGCAACTGTGACTAGTAGATGAGAATTGGTTATAAAGACAGGAGATGTCCTGAGCACTGGCCGAATAAGTCCCAGCCTCACTCCCATCCTCCATCTCCCACCTGCACCCCATGCTGGTGTGTGATTTAGTACCACTCCCCTGTCCCATTGCTGGACTAGGAGAGAGAGAGGGTTTATGCAGTGATCCAACTCTGTCGCCATTAGTGAAGTAGCTAGCTGAGGTTTGGAACAACTCAGACATGATGCTGAAAGTACAACAGACTTTTTTTTTTTTTGGCATTCACATAAATGATGGTATGTCTTAGGCTGTGGAAGAATGTGACCCTTACCATGGCCTCTTGAATGATGATGAGAACAACTCTGACAACCATGGTGATGAACAGGATGATGTGTTGGGGTGTCCAAACAATCAGGACTCATATTGGTCAGAGGAAGATCAAGAGCTGATAATCCCGTGCCTTGCGCTGGTGAGAGCATCCAAAGCCTGCCTGAAGAAAATCCGGATCTCAGTGGCAGAGAATGGGAAGAAGGACCAGGTGGCCCAGCTGGATGACATTGTGGATATTTCTGATGAGATCAGCCCTAGGTAAGTGTGAGCTCTACTTGAAATACCAGTTCTGATATTCTGAGCAGCAATTCTGATCTCTGCTTGTGTTGTCATCCCAGTTTTTCCCCCAGTTTCTTTTTATTTTGAAAATCTTCAAGCCTACAGGAAAGTTGAGAAAGTATTGCAGCGAGCACCCACACATATCCTTCACTTATTATTCACATTATTTTCTATATCGGTTTATTTCTCTATAGATAGATGTGCCATTTTTCCCCACTGAACCATTTGAGAGTAAGTTGCAGACATCAGTGACATTTCACCTTTAAATACTTTTATTCTTATTATAGCCAAGAAATTTAACATTGAACAAATTAATATGATCTAATATTCAAATTTGTTCAGTTGTCTCTAAAATATCTTACAGAATTTATTTTTTTTAATCTTACGTTCTGTCTTGGTGTCACATTGCATTTGGTGGTCATCTCCGTGGTCTCTTGAAACTAGAACAACCCCTGTCTTTTTTAGTCTTTTTCTTAATTGACATTTTTAAAAATCCAATTTTTAAAAAATTGGCATTAACAATTTAAAATAATCTTTGTAGAATATTCAACAATCTAGATTCATGTGACTGTTTTTTCATGATCATATATTCAACTTAAAGATTTTTTGGCAAGAGTGTTTTGGGCTTCTCATCGCGTCACTTTGAGTGTCACGTGATGTCAATTTGTCCCATTATTGGTGGAACTAAATTTGATCACTTGGTTAAGTGGTGCCCACTTTGGTGGCATTATATGGACGAACCCCTCCTATATTAGTTATTAAATTGGTGGTTTCAGATCCTCACATTTTTTAATGAATCATGTCTTCTCCTAGTGCAGTGATGGCAAACCTATGACACGTGTGTCAGAGGTGACACGCGAACTCATTTTTTTGGTTGATTTTTCTTTGTTAAATGGCATTTAAATACATAAAATAAATATCAAAAATATAAGTCTTTGTTTTACTATGGTTGCAAAGATCAAAAAATTTCTATATGTGACATGGCACCAGAGTTAAGTTGGGGTTTTTCAAAATGCTGACACGCTGAGCTCAAAAGGTTCGCCATCACTGTCCTAGTGAAACAGGATATATATGTGTTCAGTAAATACCCGTTGAGTTGATTGTTTATTGGTTGCCCAATTTAAGGAACTGATAGGCATTTCTGGGGCAGTCATTTTCTTATTGGTTGGCATCCTTAGTTGTGTGCTAGAGCCACATAGCTGTGCTTTGTTTCATTTTTTGTTAATGGTTATTTTTACTTTCTGCCCTTAGTGTGGATGATTTGGCTCTAAGTATATATCCACCTATGTGCCACCCGACTGTGCGAATGAGTGTAAGTACCTGCGTTGATAAACCCAGTTGGTAGAATTTTACCAATCACTAGCATGTTCTTTAAGCTGTAGGAAATACATTTGTGACACTTGGACATAAGTACAACAGTAATATATTTCTTACATGTGTTTTTTTTTTTTTAAGGGGGTTCCTAAGTTCAGCTCTCTCTTTAAATGTGACCACTGTTGTTGTTTTGTTTTGTTTTTATTTATTTATTTTTATTGCTTAAAGTATTACAAAGGGTTCTTACATGTGTTTTGTGCTTGATAAATATTTGCTGAATTATAATAGCCATGAGCTCTGGTAGTACTGTTTTCTATAACCACCTGGGTAATCATTTAGAAAAACCCAAAGACCTTAGAAAATGCTTCTTTGAAGAGAATGTCTTAATTACTGTAGTGCTTTCAGATCTTCTCATCTGAAGTCACCTGTTTCTAATTTCTGCTATAGGCAGAAATACGTGTTCCAGAAAACAACTCTGTTCTAATATAAACACATTATGTGATTTAACCATGGAGGATCAAGTTCTTTATAAAATCTGATTATATTGTATTCTTTGAAGTCCTGGGTTCTGTGCTAGAGAGAGTTCTGTTTTATTTTTATAAACTCAAGTTCTTTTTTTTTTTTTTTAAATATATTTTATTGATTTTTTACAGAGAGGAAGGGAGAGAGACAGAGAGTCAGAAACATCGATGAGAGAGAAACATCGATCAGTTGCCTCCTGCACATCTCCTACTGGGGATGTGCCCGCAACCCAGGTACATGCCCTTGACCGGAATCGAACCCAGGACCTCTCAGTCCACAGACCGATGCTCTATCCACTGAGCCAAACCGGTTTCGGCAAACTCAAGTTCTTATCTCTAACATTATTGAAAGGAGAAGTAAACTGCCAAATGGCTTATATTCTATAATCAGATGTATCAATCCTAATCATATTTGATAAGTTAAATAGTGGAAATTAGATACATCAAAGTATCTTCATAATATACAAACACCTTGAAGGAGAATAGGATATTTTTGGGCATTAACTTTTTAAATTTGTATTCACTTTTAAAAAATTGACTTCCTAAGAAATAAACATCTTTAGCAATATGCCTTCTCAATTACCTTGAGTAAAAATATAAAATATGTATTATATATTGATGGCATACATTCATCCTCATGTTATCTTGTCATTGGTGTTCTTAAAATTCTGTACGTAGATTTTTAAAAAAGAATAAGGATTTAAAAAATATTTTTTATTATTGATTTTAAAGAGAGAGGAAGGGAGAGAGAGAGAAACATAGCTTGTTTGCCTTCAATATGCACCCCTATTGGGGACCGAACCTGCAACCCAGGCATGTGCCCTGACCAGGAATCAAACCGGCAACCTTTCGGTACACAGGACAGTGCTCAACTGACTGAGCCACACTGGCCAGGGTTATACGTAGATTTTTAAAAAGAAAAACAGTTGTTTCTACTATATGTTTAGAACTATCAGAAGTTGGGACAAATTCAGATTATATTCTTCCTTTTGCTGTTTTATTAATTTAAAATATTTTGTTAAAAATCTTGTAAAAGTGTTGTAGCAACAGTATTATTAAGATTTGGCTAAATAGTAAAGAATCCAAAATCAGGGTGAGTCCTTACCATAAAAATAAACCTTCTCTGTTTCTTTTCTAGGCTGCAAAACTTGTGTCTGTTCTAAAGAAGGCACTTGAAATTACAAGGTGAGTATGAGGACTTCTCCCCAAATAGATGTTTGAGAATAAACCTGTCCAGCCATTCTCAACTCCCAAACCCCCATTTGAAGGAGCGGGTATGGAGTTTTCTTTCAGCTTCAGTTGTGGAGCAACTGAGCTTCTGCAGAGAAACTTGCCTTTTCTTAATTTAATTTCCTCTGTGCTTCCTGTTGAAGATATGTTTTCCTTTGACAATACAATAAATTTCATTTCTTTTTCCCCCCCATTCCATTCACAGAGCGAGTCATGTAACCCCACAACCAGAAGATAGTTGGATCCCTTTACTCATTAATGCTGTTGATCATTGCATGGACAGAATCAAGGAACTCACTCAGAATGAACTTGAATTATGAGTTTTCAGGCTCATTTGTACTCTCCTCTCTCCTTTTCTTACTGTCACAGCCAGGCTCTGATGTCTGCTTTTAAAATGGGGCTAGAATGTTTTCTGGTTTGAAAAGGAGTTTCTGTCTATATTTATCAAGAGGCACTATTACCAAAGATTGTTGGTTAGGCCAGACTGGCAATTATTTATAAAACGTATGAGTATGATATATTTTTCTGTGCTAGCTTCAAAAGATAATGGCATGATTTTGTGTTTCTTAATCTCCTCCCAGAGATTCCTGGGGAAGCTGCCTCATTCCCTATTTGCAATAAAGTATATTGATTCATTGTTAAAGATGTTGACAATCTCAATAAAATACTAACCTGCCAGTGCTTAAATGAGTACTCCTCCAAAGTTTCTTTCTACCAGAAATACAGGTGGAAACTAAAACATTGCTTTCCTTTAGGCTTAAAAGTCTGAAGATCTGATTCTGTTCAGAAGTATGCATAGAACAGAACACTTGACTTTAAAGAAAGTGACTCCAAAGCCCCTCTTAGTAATTGAGCATGTTATATAATATCATTATTCTTATAAGTCCTTCTGAATATTATTACAGGTCACTCCATGCCTCTAAAATTATTTTGTGGTATTGAGCTCATTTGTTAAGTTTGTTAACCTTGTTGAACCAGATTTGTTTTTCTTATACATACCTGTATTGTTTTCTGTTATATATTACATGTCCCCATATATAAATACAAAATTAAAAGCAAAAAAAATTTAATTGATCTTTTAGAGGAAGGGAGAAAAAGAGAGAGAGAGAGAAACATCGATATATTGCCTGCTGCACATGCTCCAACTAGCAATCGAACTTGGGTACGTGCCCTGACTGGTAATTGAACCCACCATCTTTGGTGAACAGGATGACTTTCAAACCAACCAAGCCATACCGGCCAGGGCTAAATACAAAATTTTTATAAACCAAAAAATTTTAAATGTATAAGCTTATATAATGTTAAGTGTCTCTTTAGTTAAATCTTTTGCAAAATCATCACCAACCTATATAATAAAAGGGTAATATGCAAATAGACCAAACAGCAATCAAAGCGTAATATGCTTATGATATGCTAAGGCTGCTCAACTGCTTGCTATGACTTGCACTGACCACCAGGGGTCAGACAGTCAACTAGTCAACCAGTTGCTATGATGTGCACTGACCACCATGGGGCAGATGCTCCGACCGGTAGGTTAGCTTGCTGCTGGGGTCTGGCTGATTGAGCAAGATGGGCTGGACATGCCCTGGAGCCCTCCCACGGTCCCTCCCCGGCCCCATCATGCATTGGTGGGTCCCTCAGCCTGGCCTGCACATCCTTGCAATCTGGGACCCCTCAGGGGATGTTGGAGAGCCGGTTTCAGTCCGATCCCACAGGCCACTCCCCTTGGGAGGGCGCCAGATGCAGGGCTTATGACTGGCAAGCACTGCTGTGGCAGCGTGAGCCTCTCCCGATCAGGACTGATTGGGCGCGAGCCTGTGGCAGGCACAGTGGGGCCGGGATGAGTGGGAGGGGCAGTAGGAGCTGCAGGCAGCGTTGGACTGCAGGTTTCGGCCTAATCCCTGTAGGCCACACAGAGGGACCCCACCCATTCACGAATTCATGCACCGGGTCTCTAGTCCTATATAATAAAAGGCTAATATACAAATGGACCCAATCATGAATGACCGTTCGCTATGACACACACTGACCACCAGGGGGCAGACGCTTAATGCAGGAGCTGTCCCCTAGTGGTCAATACACTCCCATAGGGGGAGCGCTGCTCAGCCAGAAGCCAGGCTTAAGGCTGGTGAGCGCAGCAGCAGTGGTGGGAGCCTCTCCTGCCTCCACGGCTGTGCTAAGGATGTCCGACTGCCGGCTTAGGCCCGCTCCCCATGGGAAGAGGACCTAAGCCGGCAACCAGACATCCCCCGAGGGCTCCCGGACTGCAAGAGCACAGGCTGGGCTGAGGGATGCCCTCCCCCCGTGCACAAATTGCATGCATTGGGCCTCTAGTCTACACTAATAAAAGACAAAGATGCTAATTGACTGTACCTTTGTTATGCCCTAAGTCACGCCCACCAGCCCAATCAGAGCGACTATATGCAAATTAACCCAACCAAGATGACGGCCGGCAGCCACGGAGCTGGAGCAAGCAGTAGGCTTAGTTGCCCTGGCGATGGAGGAAGCCATGCTTCCCGCCAGCCCTGAGCCTACTGAGGTCTCCGCTCATGGCAACAAAGTTTCAATTATAGAAGACAAATCCCAGATACCTGCTTCCAGACAGCCTCCACTGGGAGCTTGGGTGGCTGGGGGTTGTGGCCAGCCTGCAAACAGCCATCAGCCCCTCACCCAGGCTGGCCACACCCTCATGGGGTGAGGGTCCCCGCTGGGGGGTCTTGGCCAGCCTGCAAACTGCCATCAGCCACTCACCCAGACTGGCCAGGCACCCCAACAGGACCCCCCTACCCTGAAGGGGGTGTGGCCAGTCTGAAAACGGCCCTCAGCCTTCACCCAGGCTGACCAGGCACCCCAGTGGGGACCCCCACACTGAAGGGGCTGTGGCCAGCCTGCAAACAGCCACCAGTCCCTCACCCAGGCTGGCCAGGCACTCCTATATAATAAAAGGGTAATATGCAAATTGACCCTAACAGCAGAACAACTGGGAATGACTGGTCACTATGACACACACTGACCATGAGGGGGCAGATGCTCAATGCAGGAGCTGCCCCCTGGTGGTCAGTGCGCTCCCACAGGGGGAGCTCTACTCAGCCACAAGTCAGACTGACAGATGCCAGTACAGCAGTCGTGGTGGGAGCCTCTCCCACCTCCTCAGCAGCACTAAGGATGTCCAACTGCAGCTTAGGCCTGCTCCCCGCTGGCAAATGGACATCCCCCAAGGGCTCCCGGGCTGCCAGAGGGATGTCTGACTGCCGGATCGGGCCTAAGCCAGCAGGTGGTCATCCCCCAAGGGGTCCCAGACTGCGAGAAAGCACAGGCTGGGCTGAGGGACCCCCCCCCCCCCCGAGTGCACAAATTTTTGTGCACTGGGCCTCTAGTTTAATTATAATTTTGTATCAGCCTGGAAGATTATATCTTGGAAACAAGGTAAACCTGTAGTTTTGCATATTCTGGTGACTTGACTTGGGCCTTATGTATATACTGCGATCTCAGCAACTTCTGCTGCCCATTCTTTTTCTTGTGTAGGTGTAATTCATCCCATCTGCCCTTCTGATGTCTCTAGGTAGAAACAGCAACAGTAGCCATTCTTTTGAGCACTAGTGAGTACTTGGGGTTGAAATTCCTAAGGCAAGAGTTTTAATTTTCCTTTATAAAGTGCCATTCTGTATATTTAACAAATGCCATAAAGAAAAAGAACTAAAGTCAAACCGAGAAAGTGCCAAAGCAACAAAATAATGTGAACAAAACAATCATTACTTTGTACAAAGGGAGTTCAGTTTTTTTTATTCTTTCTTACAGGGCCTATTTTCTATATACTTAATAATTTTAACATTACTAGACCAAATACATGTTACTGACATCAGACTTTAATTGTGGGATACTTAATACATAAAGAACTCTCATAAAACTTATCTATAGCTAAATCTAGAAGATCATTCTACTCTTAGACCCTATGTTCTGTATTTTATAACTTTGTTCAATCATCTTTGAGACTTTAAGGATAATGGTCAGGGACAGCACCGATCAATGTAATAGGGTTATCTAAAAATTCCATTTTTAGCAATTTAAAAAATATATGATTTAAATGTTAAGTTCTTTTCCTTTCCTGTAAGTGAATGAATGTGTTAGTGAGTACTAAAGTGGTTATGAAAATCCTGAACCAGAAAAATCTGAATGTACTCATCTGAGTACCTTTTTAAGGATCTCCTTTTATCACCCAAGCCCAGTAGTTTCTAAGGCAACTAGTCTTCACAGCTGCCTTAAGCTGGAATGACAGAAATGGATGTCTTTTCTGTTGATTTCTGGGAATCTAGTTTTGTTCTTGGTCACCCTCCTGCTCAGCTTGAATGGAGATTCATTTGTCTGGTAAGCAAAGTTTCCCTTCCATTTGGTTTTAGAGCATATAGATACAAGAGGATGGTGGGGGCCATGATGCTGGAGCCGCTTGTTTAAGCTGCAAGTTCAGGGGCTACCACAGTGACACTTCTGTAGTTGGTTAGGTTCTGGAACATGTTGCAGTCCATTTCCACATTGAGCCGCTGGAGCCCCACCTTCACCGGTGTGAACCAGAATTGGGTGCACAAGGTGTTTCCAGGTCGCACGGGACCTAATCTGAAATAAAGGAAAAGGCAGGTGCTAGTTCTGTCCCAGGCTGGTTGCTTTGCTGGTCCCAGTGACTCTGATCCTTTCCTACCTGAAGAGGTGGATCGTGACCTAAGTACCTTGCTGTTGAAACAGGAGGTTTTAAGGGGGTAGAAGACGGGAGCCGCCCTATGGTGAGCAGTTTCATGGGTGAGAAGAGAAATCCTATTCTAAGGGCTTCCAAGCTGCATCTGTGGTTTATCATCTGTGACTTCAGTCTGGTCCCAGTCTCTGTAACAGTATTGGGGTGTGTTTGGAAAAGCTATCACTATGGGACCCTCACACTGCTAAACACAGTGGGTATGGCAGGTGCATTGAGATGTCAATAGCCAACAGGTGGTGGTTGGAGCCTTATCAGCAGCCTCCTGGCCTGCCTGTGGGCCTTATGGTGACTGAGGGAATGGTACAGGTTTTCTTTGAGGAGCTTTGCCCCACAATTGATCTGGAAGACCACAGAAGTCTGGTTAAATCCGAACTTATTGGCAAGAATGACTCATTGAGCTTCATGAAGCTGAGGCAGTGGTTCAATACTAGACAACCTGTCAGGGACCTCAGGGACGGTACAATAGTCATCATGAACTCTAAAGTATATACTGTGTTATTCAGTGAAGGATGTAGTGGACATAATGAGAGGAGAGATGATGAAAGAAGATATTTGCAGCATTTAAAACCAACAAGGGACTAATACCTAGACTCTACAGGCCACTCCTACAAATCAACGAGGAAAAAAAGTGGGAACACCAAGAGAAAAGTGGTCAAAGACCATAGACAGGAGTAAATGGAAAAGGCTTATAAACACACGAAGAGTTAAAACAATAATGAGATAGTGCCTTATTTCCATTAGACTGGGAAAAAGAGAAAGTTGGGTATTGCTATGAGTGGAGGAATAGTAGGAATATAGAAACTGTCATGGAGTGCTGGAGGGAGTGAGGCTTCTGCAGCCATTCTGCAAACAAAGCTGATAGTACCTGGTCAAACCAGGTCACATCCTATGACTCAGCAATTCTATTCCTGGCATCTATATCCTTTCCTCCCCCACCAAAGTTTCAAACAAGTACATAAGGGGCCATCTGGAGATGTTCATTGCAGCATTATGTGTGGTGTTTGAGAGTTGGAGGTACTCTGGGTACCATCACTGTGAAGTAGAGTGGTAGGTAGCAGGGGATGTGCAGTGTGTATTATGTAGCAGAAACAATGGACTGGATATATGTGGATGGATCTTAAAAACATAGATCTGAGTGAAAAGTAAGAAAAAGAATTAGACATAACATCACTTATACAATTTAAAAATATAAGCTCATGCCATGGCCAGTGTGGCTCAGTTAGTTGGAGTGCTGTCCTGTGCACTGAATGGTCACAAGTTCGATTCCCAGTCAGGGCACATACCCTGGTGTGGGTTCAATCCCTGGTTGGGGCATGTGCGGGAGGCAATTGATCGATGTCTCTCTCACATCAATGTTTCCCTCTCCCTCGCCCTCTCGCTCTAAAATAAAGAAAAATAGAGGCTCATGAGGCAATAGTGCACATTTTACACATACTAACAAAATGATATGAAGTGTGGTTGGAACGGGAGTAGGGATAAAAGAGATTATTTAAACAAAATTCAAAATTGTGGTGGGCTTTAGTAGAATGCCGTTTTCGAGAGGCAGCCTCCCCGTGATGTTCTCTAGTACCCAGTCCTAACCCTGTCACCTGCACTCACCAACAATATTGAAGCTCTTCCGGCATGACAGGGCAGCAACCAGGGTCAGGGGGGAGCCCAAGGAGTACACGGCCTCCCACCTTCCTGTCCTCCTAGGATGAGATAGGCCCTAACCCCTTATTTCTACTTCAGGGCATGTTTTCTCTGTCTCCATGGACACACCAAAAAGACAGTTATTAACCTTGGGCCCAGTGTTTCTGACCAGTTGAGATGTGTCAGTGGGATGAGAAGCTTGTGGTCTCTTACCGGTAGCTCCTCTCTCTGTGAATGAGCCCCCTTCCGAAGATGGAGATCACACAGTCCTTCATGGGAGCATCTAGGGAGTTATGGATGCTGACCGAGGCCGAAAGAGGCTGATACTGCTCCGCTGCCTCTGGCATCTGTGGTAAGAGACACAGTACTCCTTCCCCTCCTGGGCACCCTCCCTGTACCCTCCTATCTCTGCCATCCTGACCCAAACACCACAGCTGCCTTCTTTACCCCTCTGCCTGGTCTTCCTGCATTTACCCTCACACCGGATCCATCACAGACCGTCTCTGATGGTGCCTCTCCTCCACTTAGAGACCGTGGAGGGTTTCCCATGGTCTCTGGAATAAAGCTTCGGCTGGCATTCAGAGCCCTTCATGGTCTGACCCCAACCCACTTCTCCAACCTTACTTGTTCTTCCCTTGACTAAACAACATTCAAGCCATATTGGGTGCTTTCCCATCCTCAGCACACCCCTCGGGCTCCTTTGGGCCTCTTCTACTTGCAAGGGCCTTCCCCACGTCTGCATTGGAAGCTTGCCCATTGTTCCAAGTATAAATGCCACCTTCTCCACGAAGTCTTCCTCAAACTAATCGGAGTTACTCCCCTTTACTTCACTTATCCCGTAGTGACTTTGTGGCTCTATTAAAGCATTTACATAGAAGACCAACATTGTGTCTCCCTTACGCAACTATAACCTCTTTAAGGGCATGGACCAAGTTGCATTAATTTTGGCCAGGGTAGATGTGGAAGGATGACTGGGTCAAGAGCCATAAGTCTCTAAAATGTCCCATTATTATGATCTTGGGCATGTTGCTCTCTAGGAGAGATTCCTCATCTGAATAATGGGAACAGTTCCACCACACAGGGCTTTTGAATGAAAAGAAATGAAGTGAAAATGCATTGGCCAATGTATAAAGTGCTAAATAAACACCTGCTATTATTATTATCTCTATAATTATGGAAGCTACAACTGGGGAGGACCAATCTTTACTTAACCACATAAGAAGCTGGAAGATTTAAACCTGAATAGCACATGTAAGAAGCCATCTCTTTCAAAACAAGGAGCTCTCAACATAGCACGTTCTGGTGATCCTGCAGCAGTCACCTGCACTGACGCGTGACGCCCTCTGATTCTTTCTGAAACGGGGACCTGAGCAGTAAGTATTGCATGAGAGCAATCTGGGGAAAGACTGGTGCTTACCTCAATGGCAAGGCGTGGTCTACCAATGGCGATGTCTTCCTGAGCAAAGCAGCTGAGGCTGGACTCTGAGTGCGTTGCCACAGCGGTAAGTCTGAGGAAGCTGTTCTCAGGTGGGCTTCGCGCAAAATGGGAGAAGGACAGGCCGGTGGTGATTCTCCTAACTGAGATACGTGACAGACGAGTCAGTGCAAAAAGCTGAGCGCGCGTGCCCCGGAGACAAGCAATAGTTACACACAGAATGCAGAGGAGTTGGGATCTCACTGAAGCCAGAAAGGAGCCTCATTCCTCACAGCAGTTTCAAATTTGAACTCATCCAAGAACCCATCCGTCACCGCCATCACCACCCTCACTAGCACTTTTGGCAGACCACCTCCTTGGGGTTGTGGACACAGTCCCTGTGAGCTAGAACAAGTTAAGCTCTCTGGGCCTCAGTTTCTTTGTCTAATAGTCACACCTGCCTGGTGGGATGGCTTGTGTTAAATGAGATACTGCAAATGAAGTATTTATCTCAGACCCTGCCGCACATTGTTACTGAATATGTGCTGACTTAGTTCCTTCCCATTCTCTGCTTCTTCTCTTTCCCCTTTGCAGAGAAAATAAAGCCACCCTTCATCCTTGAGGAATTCTTTCAAGCTCATGTTCCCATTCCCAAACTACAGACATAGACATCTACCCTATCTCTCACTGCTCCCCTAAGGGGGATGACGTGTCCCCACTGCGAAAGTCAAGTCCTCTGTTTTTATTTTTATTTTTAAATATATTTTATTGATTTTTTTACAGAGAGGAAGGAAGAGGGATAGAGAGCTAGAAACATCGATGAGAGAGAAACATCGATCAGCTGCCTCCTGCACACCCCCTACTGGGGATGTGCCCGCAACCCAGGTACATGCCCTTGACCGGAATCGAACCTGGGACCTTTCAGTCCACAGGCCGATGCTCTATCCACTGAGCCAAACCGGTCAGGGCAAGTCCTCCGTTTTTAAAATCTATGCTCCATCCTGACCCTACCAGTGCCTAGCTGTTTAACTTTGGGCAAATTATTTAACCTCTCTGTGTCTCGGTCTCCTCATCTGTAAAGTGGGGATAATAATGGTTCCTGCCTCATTAGGTTGTGAGGATAAATGAGGCAATGCACATATAACACTTGACACACCATGTTTGCCATTAATAAGTGCCCCAAAATGTGAGCTATAATTATTCTTCTTGTCTCTCATTTCCCAAAGAGTTGCACCATCAATTAAAACCCATCTCACCCTGGGTGGAGGTGGGCAAAGGGCATGGGGGTGGGGGAAATGGCAGACATCTCCTATAGTGTCAACAATAAAAAATTTAAATAAAAACAATAAAAGCCATGGCTGGTGTGGCTCAGTTGGTTAAGAGTCATCCCATGCACCAAAAGGTTACCGGTTTAATTCCCAGTCAGGGCACATGCCCAGGTTGCGAGTTCGATCTGTGTAGGAGAGGCAATCAATCGGTGATTCTCACATCAATGTTTCTCTCTCTCTCTCCCTTCTTCTCTCTGAAATCAATAGAAATGTATTAAAAAATAAATAAATAAGTAAAACCCATCTTCCCTGAGGTTTCAGTCTTTTGCTCTCTGATTATTTTCTTCAGCATGTAAGCAGATTTCACTTTCTCTCATCTTAAAAGAAAAACAACCAACCTCCCTCTACCCAGTGTCTCTGACTACCACCCAACCTCTCTTCTTTAAAATTTTTTTTAATTCCTCACCCAAGGATATGTTCTTACTGATTTTTAGAGAGAGAGAGGAAGGGAGAGAGAAAGACGTCGATGTGAGGGAGAAACATCAATCGGTTGCCTCTTGCACATGCCCCAACGAGGGAACTAACCCAGAGTCAGACCACTCTGCCATAGAGGCTGTTCAGCCTTGATGTCTCATGGCCCCGCTGCTGCATTGCTGGGTGCCGCCTTCCTGTCTTTGACTTCTCTGTCTCCCTGACTCTCCGCTCTTTCCCTAACTGCCCCCCAATGCTGGTGTTGCCTGTGTTTCCTCCTCACCCTCTCTTTTCACAGTCCTCCATGCCCCCTTGAGCTCACTGATGCCACGATCTGGTCTCCAACCCAGACCTTTATCTTGAATACCTGGTATGGGTTTCCTGCTGCCTACTGGCCATCTCACGGGCTTTCAGACCCAACATGCCACAAACAGAACCCATCATCTTTCCTCCCAAACCTTTCCTTCCCCATTTTCCCTATTGTAGAGGCCCACCCAAACTGGAAGCACCCCCACCCCCTCCCCACACACATACACATACATACACATATTCACAAGTTCAATCTATAGCTTCCTTAATATGTTTTCATTTGAAGTGCTGATAGTTTAGTTTGTTCTTCATTTCTTGATTATCACAAAAACCTTTTAACTTCTAATCCAGTTCCTCAACAATGGATGCACATTAGAATGATATGGGGAGCTTTAGAAAACAATCCCAATGCCAGGCCATACTTCAAATCAGTTTTATCCGACTTTGGTGGTGAGGCCCAGGTATCAGTATTTTTACAGTTCCCCAGGCGCATCCAAGATTGAGAACCACAATTTCTAATATGACCCCTTCCATTCCATTCTCCCAAAAGTTCTTTTTTAAGAATGAATTTCTAATCATATTGACCCCTGGCTCCCCACTGCGCAGAGAGCAAAACTCAACTGCTTAGCATGACCTACAAGCTCCTGCATGATCTGGCCTCATCCAGCTCTCCCCCCCCCCCCCCCCCCGCCGCTCCGCTCCCTTCCCCACCCCCTTAGAAGGGGAACATGACAGAGTGGAGAGTGGGGTGGTGATTAGGAGACTGTTGCAATAATGTAGATGCCTGCACATTGAACTCACCCAAGGAATTACAATTTTTTAAAAAATGTTTGGCTCCAACCATGGAATTTCTGATTTAATTGGTCTGGGGTGCAGGCTGACATCAAATTTCCCCAGGTGATTCTGATTGTAGGAACATTTGCGAACAACCGCTCTTGTCCAGGAAATTTCAACCCTAGAATAACATGGGGAGTGTTTTAAAAACACCAATGCCCAGACCCCACCCCAGGCCAATTAAGTAAGAATCTCTGAGAGGAAGAACCTGCACACATGCTCCTCTGCCTGGAATGCCCATGACTCACTTTTCCGGCCACCACTGTCCTGCTCACCCTTTAGGACCCAGAGCCGCTTGATTTACTTGGAGGCAGCCTGTGCTCCAGTCTGGGTGCAATGCTCCCTGCCATTCTATTCTGTTTACCTTGCCAAACACTTCTTACACTGCTGCTGTGGTCTGTGTACTTACCTTACTGCAATCAGAATTGTGGGGTGTTTTTTTTCTGTGTGAAGCACAATAACTATATATATGTGTATATATATATATATATATATATATATATATATAGAGAGAGAGAGAGAGAGAGAGAGAGAGAGAGAGAGAGAGAGAGAGGGAGAGAGGGAGAGAGAGAGAGAGAGAGAGAGAGAGAGAGAGAGAGAGAGAGAGAAAGAGAGAGAGAGAGAGAATACCAGGAGCTAGAAGCCACCCATTGAGACCTGCAGGGGGAGCCTTATGGCTGCAGTCTGCCCAGGGTGGGAACTGGGTGTCTGGGCATCTGGCAGGGCCATAGAGAGTTACCCAGGTTGGCACTGAGCGTAAGGAGCAGCTTCTCCCTCCAGAGCTCAGCAGCCAGGACGCCGTTGTAGTACACGGCCTGCACCCCAATTGCCAGCCGCACAGCCTTCTCCTGGTCACTGGGGTTCACCAGGGTCACGGAGAACTGGGCATCCCCTCTCAGGGGTAGGGAGCTGGGTGCTTCCAAGAACAGGTACAGAGGATCCGCAGTCTCGAGACTGGGAGGATGGATGCTGTTGTCTTCCCCATGCTCCAGTTTCTCTTTCTGGACTCTCTCCAGCACCTCTTTTTCTTGAAGAGATCCTGAAGAACAGGAGAAACAAAGCGGGCCTCTTACCCAGCAGGCATAGGCCCTTCTAATAGAAGCCCAGGATTAAGATTTATTTACCCACGGCTGCTCAAATGCCAAAGTCACAAGAACTTTGCAAACCTCTAAGGGCATATTTAGCTTTTTTTTTTTTTTTTTTTTTTTTAAAGTCTGTGTTCGGCACAGACACAGCATGTCCCTTCCAAGTCACTCAAGGACCGAGCTCTTTTTCAAGTGCCATGAATTTGCCCCTTGAACAGTTGGGAGAGCCAGCTTTTGGACAATTCACACTGTCTCTGAGGACAGTTTGGGAGAGACTTGAATCTTCCCTCAGTGAAGGAGTTGGAACTTATTCCCAGGGCAATGGGGGCCATGGAATGTTCTGGAGCAAGGGTGTAAGATAATTATACTGAGAGAGACACAAGTCTTAGAAAGCTCATTCTGGAAATGGAAAGTTTGGAAATGGAATAATGATGAAGAGACTGCAGGCAGGGGGTCCAGTTAGGCGACCATTGGAATATTGTGGACAAGAGATGACAAGGCCCTGGGTTACCTATAGGCAATGGGGAAGGAGATGAGGAGACAAATGTGAGAGTAATGTGGGGCAGTGAAGGGGAAAAGACAAGAGTGCAGGCCTTATTATCGGAACAAATAGGTAGACAGCGGTGCCATTAACTAATATGGAGGGAGGAACAGGTTAAGAGGGATTGGATAAGCAGGGGAGAGGAAGAACAACATCTTTTGGCAGCTGGGTTTAGTATTAAGTGTGTTGTTTTGTAGCAAAATTGGGGGCAATTTTGCCCCTCAGGAGACATTTGGGTATGTCTGGGGACACTTTTTTTTTTTTAAATATATTTTATTGATTTTTTACAGAGAGGAAGGGAGAGGGATAGAGAGTTAGAAACATCAATGAGAGAGAAACATCAATCAGCTGCCTCCTGCACACCTCCATACTGGGGATGTGCCTGCAACCAAGGTACATGCCCTTGACCGGAATTGAACTTGGGACCCTTCAGTCCGCAGGCTGACGCTCTAACCACTGAGCCAAACCGGTTAGGACTGGGGACACTTTTGTTTGTCACAACGGGTGGTGGTGGTGATTGGTGATGGAGGGGTGTTGGCATCTGGTGGGGAGAGGTCAGGAATGCTGTACAGCCCCTCACAACCAAGCGTTCCCTGGCCCCAAATGTCAAATGTCATATTGACATATATTTCTCATAGGTCAATACGAGAAATATGGTGGGGAAAGAACCGCAACTCTCCACGGCCTGCATCCCCCCTCTTTGCTATTTCAGGAGCTGAGGAGCCCGGGGCCCTCCCCTGGCCAGTACCTTCAGGGTACTTGTAGTTCTGAGTGATGTCCTCACAGCGGTCATTGCCCACACCTTTGGTGCTGATGTTGCTGCCCACATACTTAGTGTTGGAGTTGGTCAGCGCCAGTGTCCCATCCTCACAGCACTTCCAGACCACGCAGGAGGCGTTTACTGAGGCAAACATGTCTGCTACTGCGGGGGTCAGCCCCAGGATCCCCTCCTTGACCGCTCTGACCGGGACCAGATCACAGGCCTTCAGGACTAAGGGAGAGAAAGGTCAGTGGGCAAGAGGAGCCACACCCAGACCTCTGCTTGGGTCAGAGCTCCATAACCTCAGTTCCCATCCTAGACCCTATTTTCCCTCCCCGGGGATTAAGGTCAGAGATGGGCACTAAGCAGGGTTTCTAAGAGGGCGTGCAGAGGTGAAACAATGTTTAGTGACAGTAATTTTGGTAATGGTCGGTGGCAGGAGCCCTCTCAGAAACTGGACAGGCAGAACCCCAGAGAAACATAGTACACAGGCGTTCCTAAGCCAGCTGTGCTATGGATGTGATAGGAATAGGTCACTGTTCTGTTGCTGGGGAAGGAAGAACCATCTTTTTATGGATCCTAAAGACCTTTCCTGAGCTTAAATCCAGACTCCTTCTATGAGCTTGAACCTATTTTGATTCCCTCTTCATCCATACCCAGAATCTCAGAAACCCCATGACAAGCCCCTGACCCGCAAATCTACCAGCTCCCTTCAGGCCCTCTGCCTTTCACCGAGGCCCAGCTCTCTCACCTGCTGCTCTGAGGTGGGGCGCGTCTCCCCACAGCCCGGGGCTGAGATGGCTGACACCTTTGTCCCCTTGAGCCCCCTGGCAACAGGTCGGCATTCTGCCAGCCACTACCATTCTCTCCACTCTTCTTGCTTTAGGGAATGCAAACCCCTTTTGGACCACCTGTTGTTCCTGTTTCCTCTCCAAGGGACTCCTTCAGCCCAGGCACTCTGTGCAGCCCAGGGTGGTCCTGACCCCCCCCCCCCCCCCCCCCCGCCCCCTCAGGTTTTACCTGCACCTCCCTTAGGAGCACTTGGGTACAGAGTCTGCCATCCACCGTAACCCGGGGGCAAATCAGGCCGGGTCATCCAGCACTCTGTGGAAGTCTGGAAGATCCTGAAGGTTGCAAAAGAGCAATTTAAGTGCCAGAAAGAGTCTGGAGGAGGTTCTAGAAATAGCAGTTGCTGTTGCCATGGGGATGGGAGTTGCTGTGTAAAAGTGGCCGTAACACCAGGAAGGAGCGTGCACGCCACGACTGACCCTCAGCGTCCTGCCTCCTCTCAGAGCCTGGGCCACTCGGGGTGGTGGGTTCCCATGGGGCTGGGGCCCAGGTTTGGAGCCCTTCCAGTCCGAGACTTCATCCCCTTGGGCTGCTCACCAGATCCGGCCTCGCTGGCCCTCTCCGTTCTGCAGGCCCTCCTCGGTGTAGTACTCGTCCACCAGCAGGCCCCCGCCAGTGCCCTGGGCGGAGGAGAACGTGGTCACGACGCGCGCAGGGATCCCCAGACTTCGAAGCACTGCGTGGAAGGGGCAGAGTCAGAGGGGCCACAGGGCCTGGTGGGTGTTGGGGTACGGCTAGTGTTTTCAGGGTCTCTTCTGGGCAGGCAGTGTCTTAAATGCCAGGTGACGGCGTGGAACGACGAGGGGCACATGCACGGGAAGTTAGAACTGACAGCCGGCACAGGACCTCGAAAGGCCAGGAAATGCGGTGCACACAAGCCACCCGGCAGGCGGAGCCCACGGAGCGCTGCAGGCTCGCTCTACTGGGGGAGCGGCAGCGGGAGTTTCGGGTGAAAGTGAGTTTGGGCGCAGAGTTCCCCAGATGGGCCCAACTTGGCCGAGCGGGAACCGGAGCAGAAGCTGGTCAGGAGGAGCCGCCCTGAGCAAATACTGCGTTCTTGGCCAGAGGGTGCCCCTGCGCCCGCTATGGATGCGATGGAGGGGAGGGAAGGCGGCTGGTGGGGCAGTACCTGCTTTTGGAGACGTCTCTCCCACAGGGGGGCCACCGGGCAACCCGACAGGAAGACACTCTACTCTGTACGGTGGTCAAGGTGAGCCCGATCCGTACCTGTGCAAGCAACAGCGGCCAGCACCCAGGCCTGGCCCTCGTACACAGGCCGCCCCCGGCCCGTGCACCACTGCCGCAGGACGGGCGCGCTGCCCCTGCGCTTGCTCAGCAAGGCCCCCTCCTGGGCAGCCTGGGTCTGCGGGGTGGGCAGGACACTCTTCTCCTTGAGAGCATGCAGCTGTTTGGGGAAACACGTGGCTGTTACGTGAGTCCCAGGATGGTCAGCTTCCGGGGTGGGGTGGCGTGGGGTGGCGGTGAGCGGGTGAGGTGAGGGTGAGAGGGTAAAGTGGGGTGGGGAGTGAGGAGGGCTCATCGCAGTTTTCCAAGGGTGGTGAACAGTCCATCTGCATCAGAATTACCTGGACCATGTTAAACCTGCAAATTCCGCACTAGCTCACTGGGTTATAATATTTGGGGTGGGGGTGGGGGGGCGCTGGGAGGAGTCCAGGAACCGATTTTTTTTTAATTTATTTTAAATTGATTTCAGAAAGGAAGGGAGGGAGAGAGGGAGATAGCAAATCAATGATGAGAATCATTGATCAGCTGTCTCCTGCACGCCCCCTACTGGGGATCAAGCCTGCAACCCAGCATGTGCCCTGACTGGAAATGGCACCTCCTGGTGCATAGGTCCACTCTCAACCACAGAGCCTTGCCGGCTGGGGCAGGAATCCACCTCTTTAACAAGTCCCCTAGAAGCCAGGAGTTTGCGACCACACTGGCAAAGAAAGCCACAGAGCAGCGTGAGAGCGCCCCCCACTGGGGGCTGGGTTCCCGGCTCCTTCACTTGCCGGCCCTGATGCCTGGGAGGGTGTTGGCCCTCCTATCCTACCCTTCCTCCTCCTCACAGGCTGGCTCTGCCCCTCACCACATCTTCAGAGGGGAGCCCCGTGGAACCAGAGGAAGTGGCGACACATCACTCTGTGAAAGGACTTTGAGGAACAACAGGAAAGCAGCAAGCTGCCATCATGGTCTGCGTGTCCTTGGGAATAATTTACAAATAAAAACAAGTCCCGCCCTAACTGGTTTGGCTCAGTGGATGATAGAGCGTCGGCCTGTGAACTGAAAGGTCCCAGGTTCGATTCCGGTCAAGGGCATGTACTGTGGTTGCGGGCACATCCCCAGTAGGAGGTGTGCAGGAGGCAGCTGATTGATGTTTCTCTCCCATGGATGTTTCTGACTCTCTGTCCCTCTCCCTTCCTCTCTGTAAAAAATCAATAAAATATATTTTAAAAAAAACAAAAACAAAAACAAACAAACAAAAAAAACAAGTCCCTCTGGCCACCTTAGCCGCTGAGTAAGATGGACCCCACTCCCTGCCTTCCAGAGGCCTGGGCCTCCAGTTTGGGCTGGGGGAGGGGTGCTCTGAGGACACCCAGGCCAGGTTGAGTCCTCGCTGGCTTGTCCTGGAGGATGGTACCTCCCTTTGTTTTTCTCCCCCTGTGGCTGCTACTGTCCTCCCCTCCGCACTCATGCCCTTCTCCAGGGACTATCCCCCACTCCCTGGGAAGAGGGACTATTTGTGTTTTGAAGGTACTCAGGGCCGTAGGGGGGGGGGGGGCAGCTCTGTTAGAGGGCTCCCGCTTCCCCTCCTCGCACTCACCACCGCGCCCAAAATGCGGGCCACATGCGCAGGGTTGCCCCACTCCTCCACCTGCTCGTCCATGCTCAGCAAGTCCAGGCTGAGATCCAAGACATCCCCCTCAAACTGTAAGGACCACACAGAGCAGTGATGAAGGGTCTCCATCCCACAATTCAGCCCCATCACCTTGTCCTTCTCTTAGACTCAGGCTTCCCTCCGTCCTCCCTTGCCTTGTCTCCCCCCTCCCCCCCCCCTTCCGCCCCGTGCCCCTTGGTCCCGGTGCCTGGCAGTCCAATCCTTTGCCTGTTCTGTTATTCGACTCCCCCGATAAGGTGTGAATGCTTGAAGACCAGGGCTGTGTTGTTTCCTTTCATTTCTATCTTTATCCATTTAGTGCACTCCTACCGCTCCTGCTAGCACCGACCCACGTGCAGAGGATACCAAGGCAGCTCCTGCTCTTGCAAAGCCCACAGTGAGCAGCGGAGGGGGACCCTAGCCACTTAGACTACAGGTCTCAGCAACGTGGCCAGGGCTCTAGGAGGGATGCCAACGCAGAGCAGCGAGCACAGTAGAGATTCACTCTGCCTTTGGGGCTGAGGAAGCTTTCAGAGGGTCTTAACAGATGGGTAGGAGCTTCCCAGGTGATAACGAAGGGAAGCTATTGCAATGGGGGGCGGGGGGGACATTCAGGGGCTGGCTGGTCGGGAGCTGGAGCACGGGCGGCTCTCGGAGAAAGGAAAGCGGTGGCCTGTCTGTGAAGGGTCTGTGTGTCGTTCAGGGGCTGGGTTTATATCCTGTAGACAGTGGGAGTTTAACAGAGGGCTTTGGTTGGTGTGATCTTTAAGAAGATAACTCTGGGACCTGTGGAGGGTGGTCTGATATGGCCCTGGGGAAAGAGAGGTTCAACATGGCTGAAATGTCCTAAACATGTTGCTTTTGGGCCTGCCATCTCTGTCTGGCCTGAGCACTAACGGTTACGGGGCAAGCACTGTCCCTTCACCTTCCCCAGAGGCCCCTGTACCTGGCCAAAGTCCCAGGACTCTTCCTGGATGCAGTCAGCCGTGCCCAGGTAGATGAGGCCGTTCTGGTTCAACAAGTACTCACAGCGTTGAGCCTCATTCTCCAGGAACACAGCATCCTCTGGGGAGAGGCAGGCAGGAATGAGGGCCTGTGGGGTGCTAGGCCTGCTCTCCACATCCTGGCCTCTGGCCCTCCCTGCCCAGGTCAGTTTGGACTGTACGTCTCCCCTTCAGCTCTGGGCTTAATGAGGACTGAGGGAGGACTTCCTCTTTTCACTGCCCCCTCTGGGACCTGGCCTCCTGTCTGGTGGAGAGAGGGGGCAGGGGGCAGACTTTCTGTGTCAGCCAAGGTGGCCTTCATGGTCAGCCAGGAACAAGCCAACCCTAAAAATCCTACTCGTTCCCAGAGACATGTGCAACCCGAGTGCTACCATCCCAAGAGAATGTGCCAGCAGCCCAGGGAGCTTCCCAGTGGGCCTGTTATATCTCTCTCCCAAGTTCAATTTAAACAAAATAGTGTTTAGAAAAAAACAATACAACATAGGTTGACGGGGGGAGCAGAAGGGAAGAGCAGCATTTGGCAAGACAGGGTGAGAGGGAGCAGTGGGGCTGGCAAAGAGAAAGACAGAGCATTGGCTTTCTGCCTGCGGGTGTCCAAGGAGGTCTAGGACTCCCACGGTCTCTTGTTGGTGCCCCTCCTGCTGTCCGCATCCAAGGGTTGGGCTGGGAAGGAGGATGGGGGCTTTGAAGAGTCCACTGCCCACTCTGGGAAGCCGGGAGTGCTGGGGGATCTGCTCTGCTTCCCAAGTGTCTCTCTGCACCTGGTGCTGGGGGTGAAGTCGCGGGGGGGGGGGGGTATTAGACTGGTTCCTGGGGACAAGCAGGAGAAAAAGATTTCCAACCCCCCCGCCAGGCATCCATCTGGGGTGGGGGTGCTCAAAGCAACAGAAGGGTAGGATATTAGCCATCAGGAAGCCCTAAAATCAGAGCATATGCCCAAGGAGCCCTCGACTCCTGTTCCTCTATCCCAAGTACATTCTATGAAGTCAGCTGGACACCCCTTCTTTGGAAGTCACTTCAAACTGAAGTGTTTGGCCCGGGTTGCAGGGCTCTGGGAAATACCTGATCAGAGCTCAGGTAGCACTATGCTCCTGTCCTCTGCTTGGGTGCAGCCTCCCTTTGATAAGTTCCCTGCTTATGAATATGGCTCTGACTTTCATTCTAGGATGTAAAATTCCCTTTGGAATTTAGGAAAGCCCCATCCCCAGGTATCCAGGATGAGACTGAGTCCCAGACAATCTCTGAAAATCTCTTACTCACCTCGCAGTGAGCAGAGCAAACAATACACTCCTGCTCAGATGGACACATGCACCTACACACACAGACACACACACACACACACACAGACACACACACACCTACACACACATACCTACACACACCCACACACCCACCCACCCACACACACACACACCCCTACACACACACACCTACACACACACACACACACACACACACACCTACACACACCCACACCCACACACACACCTACACACACACACACACACCCCTACACACACATACCTACACACACCCACACACACACACACCCACCCACCCCCACACACACACAGACACCTACACCTACACATACCTACACACACACCTACACACACACCTACACACACACCTACACACACACCTACACACACACCTACACACACACACAGGCTGTCCCTACAAGCCAACCATGACTAGATGTTAGTTCCTATCCATTATTCCACCTATCCACCCTGCTAAGCACAAAGAGAGCCTTGAACTGAGGAAGGAAGGGGGATTGGAGACTAGAGAAGTAGAAATAGGGAGCCAGTGGGGATTCAGGTGCTACATGAAGAGGGAGTCAGGAACTAGAGATGGGGCTGCAGGAACCTGGGAAGATTTCTTCAAATTTCCTCCCATTTCCCATCCCTGCCTTGTAAGGAGGCCCCTTCAGGGAGACCAAAGTATTAAGGTGGGTGGTAGCAGATTTTAAACGCGAAGACAGCAAACTCACTCTCAAATTGGCCCACATCTGCTGGGACACATACTCTTCACTTCCTTCACAGCTTTGCCCTTGCCCTGGCCTCCTTCTTTTTCCCTACCTAAACAAAACTTGCTTTATCCCAGAGGGGCGGGGGAAGGAAAGACAGACTCAATAGTCAGAAGAATAGATGCCCTGTTGGCTCCTGTTGGGGCCAAATACCGATGAGCTCTTCTAGAGGAAATAGCTCCAACAGCCTGGGCTGATCTTTGCCAGAGGTGGCCGCTGGTTGGGCAGCAGGAAAGCCCACCCATTGGGCGCTGAGCTACAGGAGGCCAGCCCTGGAATTTGAGGCGCAAGTGGGATATTTCCAGGCCTCAGTATGGAGAGAACCCAGCAGTCTTCAGTAGTAAGAACAGAAGAAACAAGTGGAGAGAAGCAGGACAGATTTACTGTGAGGCTGATGGAACTGAAGCTTTGGGGCCCCTCACTAGCACAGACCCCCTTCAGGCCCTAGGAGGGACCTTAGCAATTCAAAATTTTGTATTCTCTTTTTTTAAAAGAGGGTTCCCCAAATTATATAAACCTGTTTTCACAAAACCTGGATTCACCTAGAGATAGTCTATGGGAGGGCAGGGAGGTAACAGAGCAGCTTATCCCTAAGTTCTTGCCCTTTTACAATAAAGAGCAGCTCTCCCGGGGTCATCTCTGACTCGTATCTCCTATGACCAAATAGCCTGAGCCAACGCCAGAGTTTGGTGGTGAGATGAGCCTTTGCTTTCAGTGGGGAGCCCCAGGCTGCTTCTGCCCAGGGTGACACCAAAACAGGACTCTGGATCTGAGAGGCCATTCATCTAGGAAGCAGACTCCCCAAGAACGAGTGCTGGTGCTGCCCTCAGAGGGAGTTGTCCACTGGGGACTGGGGCAGGCGCTCCCTGCCTGAGCTGCACCCATCCTGTACCTTGAGGACCCTGTGCAGGCCAGGCTGACCCAAGTCCAAACTTACCTCGAACCCAGGGGTTAAAGAGCAAGGTGAACTGGCCTAGGAGGTGTGGCTTCCTGCGTGAGACCTGCAGCAGGAGTGAGTAGTGCCCAATGACCGCATCGGAGGGCGTGGTCACAGAGATGGTCCAGGACTGGGCATCTCTCTCCTCCACCACCGCACTCCAACTCTTCCGGTTCCCCAGACTGGAAATTGGGAAGGTGGCTTGGGTCCTGTTGGCCTTGGAAGGCTGCTCTCCTGCAGTCACAAATGACCAGACGAATGTGTCATTGGGACCACTTGGTCACAACTGAGTAATAGAGTCAAGTATAACAAAGTTGGAGCAGTTAAAAAATTAGTTTGGGAGGAGAATAAGAGGCCCATCCATTAATGGAAGGCAATAGAAGATGATGGGAGCACTCAAGTTCTCTTGTGCCCATGGACCTACATTTAGACATTTTATAGTCTATGAAATGGGCATGGTAATAATACCTGCTTCCGGGTGTCAATGTGAGGTCTTAATGAGATATTGCATGTTAATCCCTTGGCCGAATATCTGACATGTGGTACAGATCCAATAAATAGTAACAATTAAATATGATATTCAGCAGGGATTAGATCCCCTTCAGGCTTTTCTACAGAACTGATATTATATTTGCAACTAAAAGGAACCCCCTAGTGATAATGCTGCGAAGCAACTTCTGAATCATATTAAACAAGACTTATTGTGTACATTATCTTCTCTTCACAACAGCCCTGCTGGGTGGGCAAAACTTCTTGAGGTCCAGGTACCATGTAGGTCATTTGTCCCTTAGTTCCCTGAGTGGGTGATGGGAAAGAACCCTCCAGTCCTGCTGCCAAAGGGGCCCAGGCCTGCTCCACTCACCAGTTTGTGCAATGAAAGCCACCTTTTTTAGGGCAGGCAGATATGCATGGACTGGAGCCCGGAAGTGCAGCCTGATGGTGAAGGGCTGTCCCCTCCTCACAACTAGGCGCCTGGAGCTGATGTCCTTGGTATGGTGCTCCTCATTGTTTCTTGCTGCCTGGAAGTCGCAGCTCTTGATCCCCAGGGCTGTGTGGAAAGAGAGAAAACACGGAGACTAGGCAATTGTGACAAGTAAGTAAAAGCAGAGACTCAGGAGTCAGCAAGACCAGGGTTCAAAAATTCTTGGCTCAACTTACTAGTTTGCTAAGGCAAATAACTTAACTACTATGACCCTCAATTTTCTCTTCCTTAGAGTGGTCACTCCTCCTTGCAGGGTTGTGGAGATGAAATAAAGTGATATATATGTATGTATATATATATACAGTAGTCCTCCCCACCCCCTTATCCCTAGGGGATACATGCCAAGACGCCAGTGGATGCTTGAAACTGCAAATAGTACAAAATCCTATAGAATACCAGAAATTTTCAACCGGTGTGCAATAAGAATTTTTTAAATGTGCAAAACCTGACTGTTTAGTCAGGGGCATTGACCTCTTTCCCCTTAAATTGTCAAAGAAAAAAGTGAAAACAGCCAGCACAACAATAGCCGTCCAGTGTGAATAAACAAAAATTATACCTAATTTTTGTTAGATCGGCAAAAAATATATTTTTGGTGTGCCACAGAATTTTATAATTAGTTTATATGTGCCATGTGATGAAAAAGGTTGAAAATTGCTGCTATATACTATATTTTTCCTATACATACACACATGATAAAGTTTAATTTATAAATTTGTCACAATTAGAAATGAACAGTAACAATAATAAAATAGAACAATTATAATAATATACTGTAATAAAAGTTATGTGAGTGGTTTGGGGCCATTCGTAAGTAAAATAAGGGTTAGTTGCATGCAAGCACTGTGATACCACAAAAGTCTCTCTGAGAACCGAGATGGCTACTAAGTGACTAAGGGGTGGGTAGCATATGCCATGAGTACACTGGACGAGGGGATGCTTCACATCCCAGGAAGCGCACTGTGTGGGATTTCATCATGCTGCTCAGAGTGGCCCACAACCTAAAACGTAAGGATTGTTTACTGCTGGAATTTTACATTTAATATTTCCAGATCACAGTTGACCATGGTAACTGAAACCACAAAAGTGAAAACATTGATGGGGGGACTACTGTAATACACTTAGCTTAGGGTCAGACACATAAGTCCCATTAAATGAAACTGATTATTATTGTTGTTAATAATAAGAGCAGTGCTTGTTCTCATTGTTGACCCCTTTTCTTGTCCCAATCCTGAAGCAATGAATAAAATCCAGAATCTTGCTCACCTCTACTCCTATTTTCTACGCATATGATCCTGGGACAAGACTATAAATCCATGTTAGCCATTCTCACCATCTTACCACCATCAATTATGACCACAAACTTACTGCCACAACCTACTCTGTTGCTACTGCATAGCCCCACCCGCATCACCACCTCCACTACAGCACCCATTACCACTCCTCAACATAGTCACGCCACCCGTCACCTCCACCACCATCCTACTTCCTTTCATGAAAACACACAGTGATGGTGGGGCCACTGACAGTCCAGCAAGCCCCATGGAGAGTTGGCGTGGCTCACCCTGTCCCATGGATGCAGGCTGCCCTTATCCACTTGGCCACAGGAAGTGTCTGTCTTGAACTGTTGCTTGGGGCTTCCTCTCTGAATCTGTCTTCCAGACAAAAAAATAATGGAGGTACTTTTGTTGGCTTAAGAATCTATAAATAGTGGCGTTTCCTTCTGCTTCTCTTGTGAGCTCCCTGACAAGTTACTTCTCTCCTGTTCCCTCCCGACTGGTATCTCTTGAACCAGCTGTTGGGAGTTACCATTTTTTCATTTTATCTCTTGAGCCAGGAGGCCCAGGCAGGGTATGCCTGGCAGGCTGGAGTGGGAAAGATCTGCCATCTGAAGAATCCTGGGAGAAACCTCTAAGTCTGGTGCTCCAGTGGCCTCAGGCGACCCTCTGAGATGTTACCTGGAGGACACTGAACGACTCTGGAAGAGATGACTCCACAAATAGGAAGCCCACATCCAACCCCAAATCTCAGGCCCTAAACATAGCACGGGCTGTAAGTTGCTAGATGTTTGTGGGCTGTTTTTTTTTTTTTAATATATTTTATTGATTTTTTTACAGAGAGGAAGGGAGAGGGATAGAGAGCTAGAAACATCGATGAGAGAGAAACATCGACCAGCCGCCTCCTGCACACCCCCCACTGGGGATGTGCCCGCAACCAAGGTACGTGCCCTTGACCAGAATCGAACCTGGGACTTTTCAGTCCACAGGCCGACGCTCCATCCACTGAGCCAAACCGGTTTGGCTTTGTGGGCTGTTTTGATAATACAAAGAGAGAACATGCTTGGGACTCATCTGTGTGAAAGAGATAAGGAGGTAGAATTTGCTGGTGAAAAATAAATGTCCTGAAAGCAGAAGCCAGAGCCCAAACTCTTCTGAGCCTGTGTGGTCTGGGGCTCTCTATCAGAGGGTGTGGAACTATCTTGGGATGCAGAGCCCCTTTTTTTTTTCTTGTTCTACTTGTCTAGTCACAGAGGAGACAAGACACAGGAGAGGATCTCCTATTTGGCTGCATTTGACCTTCTACAGCCCAGCTATATATTGGGCTTCTGAAACTGTCACCAGAAGCATTCTCAGGGCAGCTCTACTGGCCTGCTTGCATGTGGGCTATCTGTAGAAGGATATAAAAGAAACAGCAAAGAACAATGGTTGCCTGTGGGAGGAGAACTGGCGGTCGGGGGGGAGGGGGGGTGTCATACGGGGATTTTTCTGCTGTTGGCTCTTTTATACTTTTAAAACTTTAAACCATTGCCCATTTGGAGAATCTTATAAAAAAAATGAAGCTGCTGCCTTCTCACTCCCCACCCCCCAAAAAAGATTTGTCATGAGAAATGAAGAGGTAAATTTTTCATTATTTGATGAGGATATGTTTTTTTACTTGGAAAACATGAATCTGCTAAAAGTGATTATAAAGGATAAGATAATATGTAAGCTGATCTTAACTTCGATGCATTCTCAATAAAAATGCCACCCAGCCAACATTGCTCAGTGGTTGAGCATTGACCTATGAACCAGGAGGTCATGTTTCACTTCCCTGTTGGGGTACACATCCAGGTTGCAGGCTTAGTCACCAGTGGGTGGGGGGGGGGGGGGGTTGGTATGCAGGAGACAATAGATCAATGATTCTCTCATCATTGATGTTTCTCTCTCTCCCTCTCCCTTCCTCTCTGAAATCAATAAAAAAATATTTTAAATGCCAACAAGGTTTTTTTTTCTGACACTAGAAAAGTTGATTCTAAGGTTCAAAAATAAATTTCTAAAGGCTTCCTAGATATTAAGACATAATGTGATATTACTGTACATAAACCAAATGTATGCATTAAGTAAGTGCTAAATGTGGCAAGTAATATTTAACTAACATCTACCAAAACTTAAAATGTCTATACTTCTGAGTCACCCTTACATATTCTATCATGCAAATAACCAAATATGTATAAAATGAAATATATACAAGTATATCCATTGCACTGGTAGTTACAATAGCAAAATATTGGAAACTACCTAAATGTCCATAAATAAGGTACTGGACAGATAAATTATGAGACATGCATTCAAAAGAATACAAGCCTGAAAAAGAATGAAGTAGCTCTATATCAACTGATACAGAACAATCTCCAAGCTATATTGTTACATGGAATAAGCAAGCTATAGAGCAGTGTGAAGAGAAAGCTACCTTTGTACACAGGATATGTGTGTGTAGGGAGAATATATATGAATTTACTTGTGTTTATACAAAATATTTCTGAAAAGTTATTGCTTCTGGGTAGGAAAATTCAGCCCCACGTAGCTTCACAAAAACCCATGATCTAGCAGTATTTCACTTGGGGCTCTTTTGGGGTAGCCTATGAAACAGATACTCCTTTGGTTGACCGGTGAGTGCATAATGTGAGAAGGATAGAGGGAGGAATGACTGAAAAGGTCTGTTCTGCTTCCTAGCACTCACACCTTTTAAGTCCCCAGCCTCTGGCAGAAAAACAAATTGTCAGCTGCTGTGTACCCAAGAATTCATTTATTCACTGATGACACAAATATTTATTGAGCACTGCTGTGCATCAGGAACTTATCAGGCACTGGTAATTCAGTAATAAATGAGATAAATGTGTCCCTGCTACCCAGGAGCTTATATTGCAGCAGGGGAAACGCAGTATGAAATGCTTACACCATTAATTATTTACTTGCTATAAAGAGAGGCTTCAAGTTCTAGGACCTAGGTGTGGCGGTCAGGAGGCTTCTCAGAGAGTGATATTTAAGCTGAGAAACTGGAAGGATAAATGGGAGTTAGCTAGCTAATGGGGCAAGGGGAGGGGCTGGGTGAGAGGAGAGAGAACGGCATGTGCAAAGGCCCTAAGGCAGGGAGCAATTGAAGGAAGGCCATGGAACTGGAGCACAGATTGTGATGGGAAGAGGTAAGGCAAGGGCTAAACCTTGCAGAGTTGAGTCAAATGTTTTGATTTTTTCCCCTCAGTGTTCTTGGAAGCTATTGAATGGTATTTTAAGCAAGAGAATAACACAATCAGATTTGCATTTAAAAAATATGAGGCTGAGTAAAATAGGGAAAAGTATTTAGTGAGGGGAAAAGTGGAAGAGAGAGGACCAATAAAAGACATGGTTCAAGTGAGAGATGATGGTGGCCTGGTCAAAGGAGTTTTGGTGAAGATAGAGGTGGACAGATTTGACAGAAATGTAAGGGGTTAAATTGGCAAAACATGCTAATGGACAGAATTTGAAGAGCAAAGAAGAAAACACATTGAACATGACTCCCAGGTTCAAATAAATTAATTGTGCTGGTACATTGCTTTACAAAGCACTTTCATATACGTTATCTCGTGTGATCTGAACCTCAGTCTTGTAAACTAAATAAGGGATCATTATTTCAATTTAATTGGTGATGATCAGGGAGTAAACATGTTTATTTTAATGAATGAATAATGAATAGCAGACTAGCATGATACCATCTCCCCTATTGAGAATAATTAAAATACTGCCAGAGAGATTTTAAGATGACTAACAATGAAACATAATATTTCAGAAGAGCATATACTAAAATGATGCAAAAGATGAAAGATGAGTAGAAATGGAGATAAAACAGAACGAACAATGAAGCTAAGAACCTACATCATACCTATGTCTATATACATGCTGTCCACTCACTAGTAATGTATCCATCTCTAAACTCCCAGGAGTTGAGGCTTTCCCAACATCCCACAGGTTATATGGTAAAGATGACTCAAACTAGGGTCTTCCAGCCCAAATCCCATATATTTGATTTCACATTGGCTGTAATCTAAACCACCACTGAGAAGGTCTCTGTATTCAAATCTTCTAAAAGTTCTCAAGGATTTCTGCTTTTAGATATAGCAGACGAGCATGATACCATCTCCCCTATGGAGAATAATTAGAAAAGCTGAATAAAAATTTAAATATCGGAAAGCATCAAGGCAGCAAGGGTTTGAGGGATGGAGATCTGGAGAGAAGAGAAGCTCAGAGAGGTGAGCCTGACAGACTGTCACTTTTCCCTTTGGGGGATTTGCTGATTCATAATTGACAGATGATAGCTTGCGAATCTGAGCAGATCTTCTGGCCATCTCACAGGGTTGGAGAATAAAAACTGAACTTCCAGGGCTACTAAGGATGAAGGGCCTCCATAAACACCCCAGATCTTCAGTGGGCCCCCCCAAAGGTCTGTACCCCAGGAGTAAAGATACATAGGAAATAGACTAAAACTTATAAAAACTGAAACATAGTTTTGTTTGTTTTCAGGAACTCAGTCAATGGAAGTTTTTATTCCCGTTGACATTGTCATGGATATTATCATCGTTATTATTATTATTTATCTAACAAAGTTGTAAACATTGGAATAGCATGGAGTGGTTTAAAAAATTCTTTTTATTGTGATAGAACATTTATCATCTTGAGCATTTTTAAGTGTACAGTTCAGAGTGTTGAGTATATTTTCATTGTGTGAAAGATCTCCACAACCTTTCCATCCTGTAGAACTGAAACGCTACGCTCATTAGGTACAAGTCCCTTTTGCCTACTCTTCTCAGCCTCTTGCAACCACCATTCTCTATATCTATATATCTAGTAGCATTCTTTCAATATTAATTTGACTAATTTAGATACTTCGTGTAAGTGGAAACTTATAGTATTTGTGCTTTTTTCACTTTAGCATAACATTCTTAAGGTCCACCCATGTAGTAGCATGTAACAGAATTTCCTTCCATGCATAATATTCTATTGTATGTATATACCACATTTTGATTATCCATTCATTCATTGATGGTGTTTGGGTTGCTTCTGCCTCATGGCTATTGTGAACAGTGCAATGAACATGGGTATGCAAATATATCTTCAAGACCCTGCTTTCAATCCTTTTGGATATATACCCAGAAGCAGGGTTGGTGGATAATATGGAAGATCTATTTTAAATTATTAGAGGAACTGACATGCTGTTCTTTAAAGTGATTGCACTACTTTACAATCTACCAACAAGGCACAAAAGTTCCAACTTCTCCGCATCACTACCAATACTTGTTATTTTCTGTGTGTGTGTTTTTTAAAATTTTATATTGTCCATCTTGGTGGGAGGTAATATCTGAATGCAGTATTGACTTGCCTTTCTCTTATGATCAGTGATATTAAGAATTTTTTTTCATATGCTTGTTGACCATTTGTATATCATCTTTGGAGAAATGTTTATTCAACTGCTTTGCTTATTTTTTTTAAAATCCTCACCTGAGGCTATTTTTTTCCATTGAGTTCTAGAAGAAGAGAGTGGAAGAGAGGGAGCAGGGAAAGAGAGAGAAAAATATCGACACATCGATTAGTTGCCTCCCGCATGCGCCCCTACCTGGCCTAGGAAAATTGCAACTGAGGTATGTGCCCTTGACTGGGAATCAAACCCAAGACCCTTTGGTTCAAGGGCTGACACTCTAACCACTGAGCCAGACTGACCAGGGCACTCTGCCTATTTTTAAATTGGGTTATTTGATATTTTTGTTGTTGAGTTATAGGAGTCCTTTATATATTCTGGATATTAACCTCTTATCAGATTTATGTTTGTAAATATTTTCTCCCATTCCATAGGTTGCTTTTCAACCTTTGATGAACAAGAGCTTTAGAGTTTGGTGTAGTCCTATTTGTCTATTTTTACTTTTTTTTTTAAATTAAATCTTTATTGTTCAGATTATTACATTGGTTACTCTTTTTTCCCACCATAACTCCCCTCCACCCAGTTCCCACGCCACCCTCCGCCCTCACTCCCCACCCACTGTCCTCATCCATAGGTGCATGATTATTGTCCAATCTCTTCCCTCACCCCACACCCCTTCCCCCCCCCGCCCAAGAATAGTCCATTCCCTTTCTATGTCCCTGATTCTATTACAATCGCCAGTTCATGCTGTTCATCAGATTATTTATTCCCTTGATTTTTAGATTCACTTGTTAATAGATGTGTATTTGTTGTTCATAATTTGTATCTTTACCTGTTTCTTCTTCTTCCTCTTCTTAAAGAATACCTTTCAGCATTTCATATAATACTGGTTTGGTGGTGATGAACTCCTTTAGCTTTTTCTTATCTGTGAAGCTCTTTATCTGGCCTTCACTTCTGAATGATAGTTTTGCTGGATAAAGTAGTCTTGGTTGTAGGTTCTTGGTATTCATCACTTTGAATATTTCTTGCCACTCCCTCCTGGCCTGCAAAGTTTCTGTTGAGAAATCAGCTGACAGTCGTATGGGTACTCCCTTGTAGGTAACTGAGTTTCTTTCTCTTGCTGCTTTTAGGATTTTCTCTTTGTCTTTTGCTCTTGGCATTTTAATTATGATGTGTCTTGGTGTGGTCCTCTTTGGATTCCTTTTGTTTGGGGTTCTCTGCGCTTCCTGGACTTGTAAGTCTATTTCTTTCACCAGGTAGGGGAAGTTTTCTGTCATTATTTCTTCAAATAGGTTTTCAATATCTTGCTCTCTCTCTTCTGGCACCCCTATAATTCGGATGTTGGTACGCTTGAAGCTGTCCCAGAGGCTCCTTACACTATCTTCGTATTTTCGGATTCTTTTTTCATTTTGCTTTTCTGGTTGGGTGTTTTTTGTTTCTTCGTATTTCAAATCTTTGACTTGATTCTTGCAATCCTCTGGTCTGTTGTTGGGAGTCTGTATAATGTTCTTTATTTCAGTCAGTGTATGCTTAATTTCTAGTTGGTCCTTTATCACAACATCGAGGGTCTCATTAGATTTCTTGAGGATCTCACTACATTTATCGGCAGTCTCACCAGTCTTCTTGAAGATCTCACTACATTTATCGGCGGTCTCACCAGTCTTTTCGAGGGCCTTATTAAGTTTATCGGCGGCTTCTAGACAGTTCTTTAAAGACCTTAAAAGTGTGGTTTTGAACTCTATATCCAGCAGTTTGCTTTCCTCCGATTCTGTCGTTTGTGTCCTGTTTCTTTGTCTCGGCATTTTTTATGCTTCGCTGTGTCAATAGAGTTCCTTTCTGTGCTAAGTGTCCCAATTACCTGAGGTAGACACTCTTGGTGCGCCCCCTTGTGGGCTTTGTGCACAGTCTTGTTGTAATTAAGCCTTGATTGTTGTAGTTATCACTGTGAGGAATTGACCTCCAGGCTGTGAGAATCAGCTGTGTCTGCAGTGGGAGAACTTGTGTGCTGGAGACACCCCGCTGGGGCTAGACTTGCTTCAATGGGGCTTTGGTGCTCACTGAGTCTTCCCCCTGAGTGTTATTTTTACTTTTTTAAAAAATATATTTTTATTGATTTCAGAGGAAAGGAGAGGGAAAGAGAGATAGAAACATCAATGATGAGAGAGAATCATTGATTGGCTGCCTCCTGTACACCTCCAACTGGGGATTGAGCCTAGAACCCAGGCATGTGCCCTGACTAGGAATTGAACCATTACCTCCTGGTTCATAGGTCGATGCTCAACCACTGATCCATGCCAGCCAGGCTGTCTATTTTTACTTTTGTTGCATGTGCTGAAACCCCACTTAAATCAGCCTGGATTATGATGCTGTGCTCTATCCTAACTGCCTGCCAGAAGGAAAATTCTCTAGAATATTAGGATTATCCAGAGCCTGACCTATTCTCTGTGATTTTTACACACAGTATCTAACATTCAACCAAAAATTACTAGGCATAGCAGGTAACAAGACTAAATGACTGGGAAACAAGAGAAGAAAAAAAGGCAATAGAACTAGGTCCATAGAAAATTTAGATATTGGAGGTATTTATCACAGACTTTTTAAAATGTGATTATTATATTTAAGAAAATAGGTGACAACTTGTATAATTTCAGCAGATGATTGAAATGTGTAGAAAATAACCAAATGTAGATTGTAGTATCCTATATAATAAAAGCCTAATATGCTAAGTGTCCAGTCGATCAGTCATTTGTTCAACCAATCAAAGCGTAATATGCTAATGATATGGTAAGGCTGCTCAACTGCTTGCTATGATGTGTACTGACCATCAGGGGGCAGATGCTCCAACCGGTAGGTTAGCTTGCTGCTGGGGTCTGGCCTATCGGGACTGAGCTAGACAGGCCAGACACGCCCTGGAGCCCTCCCGCAGTCCCTCCCGCAGTCCCTCCCCAGCTGGCCAATCTCCCACGTCCCTCTCTGGCCCCGATAGTGCACTGGTGGGGTCCCTCAGCCTGGTCTGCACCCTCTTGCAATCCGGGACCCTTTGGGGGATGTTGGAGAGTCAGTTTTGGCCCGATCCCACAGGCCAGACCAAGGGACCTCACTGATGCACAAATTCATGCACTGGGCCTCTAGTTTAAAAATAGAGTAATTAAAATTACAAACACTATAGGTAAGCTAATAACAGATTTAGCACAGCAGAAGAGAGGATTAGTGAACTAGAAAACAGATCAGTAGACGAGATCAAATTAAGCATGGAGAGAAAAAATAATGGAAAAGATAGATCAAAGCAAAAAAGACTTTTAGGAAAAAACTCTCGGTGAAATTGTAGTCCCAGAAAGAGATGAGAGAGAGAGAGAGAGAGAGAGAGAGAGAGAGAGAGAGAGAGAGAGAGAGAGAACAGAAATGTTTGGAGAAATAATGCCAAGAATTTTTTAAAACTAAAGCCATAATTTCAAGAAATGCTGAGAACTCTAAGCAGGACTTTTAAAATTTTTAAAGTAGCCAGAGAAAAATACATATTACTTTCTTTTTTAAATAATTTTTTATTTTCAATTATAGTTGATATAAATTATTATATTCATTTCAGGTGTATACCCCAGTAATAAGAAGCTACATAACTTACTAAGTGATCATCCCAATAAATCTCCAAACCATTTGACACCATATATAGTTATTAGAATATTATTGACTATATTCCCTATGTTGTACTTTACATTCCCATGACTATTCTATAACAACCAATTTGTACTTCTTAATCTCTTCACCTTTTTTGCCCATATCCTTAACCCACCTCCCATCTGGCAACCATCAAAATGTTCTCTATTTATGAGTCTGTTTCTGTTCTGTTTATTTGTTTATTTTGTTTTTAGGTTCAATTGTTAATAGATATGTATTTATTGCCATTTTATTGTTCATATTTTTTATCTTCTTAAAAAAGACTCTTTAACATCATATAGTACTAGTTTGGTAATGATGAACTCCTTTAGCTCTGAAAAGCTCTTTTATCTGCCCTTTAATTCTAAATGATAGCTTTGTTGGGTAGAGTAATCTTGGTTGTAGGTGCTTGCTTTTCATGACTTTGAATATTTCTTGCCAATCCCTTCTGGCCTTTCTTTTGATAAATCAGCTGACAGTCTTATAGGTGCTCCCTTGTAGGTAACTAACTGCTTTTCTCTTGTTTTTAAGATTCTTGCTTTGACTTTAACATTTTGCATTTTAATTATGATGTTTCTTGGTGTGTGCCTCTTTGGGTTCATCTTGTTTGGGACTCTGTGCTTTCTGGACTTGTATTTCTATATCCTTCACCTAGTTAAGGAAGTTTTCTGTCATTATTTTTTCAAATAGGTTTTCAATTTCTCACTCTCTCTCTTTTCCTTACAGTACCGTCAGTGATGCAAATGTTGGTGTGCTCAAAGTTGTCCCAGAGGCTCCTTACACTGCTTTCATTTTTTAAAAATTCTTTTTTTCTTTTTGCTGTTTGAATGGGTGTTTTTTGCTTCCTTATATTATAAACCGTTGACTTGATTCTCAGTTTCATCTACTCTACTGTTGATTCCCTGTAAGTTATTCTTTATTTTGGTTAGTGTATTCTTCATTTCTGACTGGTTCTTTTTTATGCTGCTGAGGTTTTCACTAAATTCATTGAGCAATATTATAACCAGGGTTTTAAACTCTGCATCTAGTAGATTGCTTGTCTTCATTCTGTTTGGTTCTTTTTCTGGAGTTTTGTTCTGTTCTTTCACATGCGCCATGTTCTTTTGTCTCCTCATTTTGGCAACCACCCTGTGTTTGTTTCTATGTATTAGGTAGAATTGCTATGTCTTTCTGGCTTGGTAGTGTGGCCTAATGTAATAGGTGTCCTGTAGGGTCCAGTGATACAGCCTCCCCAGTCACTCAAGCTGGGCGTCTCTCCATTCCCCCATGTGGGCTGTACGCTCTTCTGTTGAGGTTGAGCTGTGATTGCCATTGGCACGACAATGTGAGGGATTTATCCAGGCCCATCATCTTCAAGGACTGTCTGTGACCACTGACCACTGACCTCCAACCACTGTGGAGGGTCAGCTATACAGGGCCCACCACACAAAGCAAGACTTACTTCAACAGGGCTCTGGTGTCTGCTGAGTCTGCCCCTTGAGTGTCTCGCTTGTAGAGGTGATTGAGTTGTGCTTTGATGTGTTTTGAAGCTGTCCACTGGGTGTGGTGGTTCTGAGACCTCCGGATAGGTGCATGCCAAGGCCAGCCACCACCTGTGCTTTGTCTAGGACCACCCTCCATAAGCTACAAAGAGCTCTGCAGATGGTTGCTTTGTGTGCTGGGCTGGGAGGTACATAGGCAAGGTCAGGCTGTGAATAAAGGCTGGTTGCTGCTTGTGTCAGGCCTGGGGCCACTTAGCAAGAGGTATGGGATTTGCTGAGGCCAAGATGCTGCTTTGTGAGAGATTTTAGGAAAATCTGAAGCATGCGTCAAGACAAGCCATTCATATGGAAAAACCACTGGAAACAGTTTGGGTGGGCTTGAAAGTTGGGTGAGGCAGGGCCTCCGGGAATCACCAGGGTGGGGCAAACAGTGTGAGTCAGGTTGATGGAGACTCAGATATGGCACCTGTCTGCTGGCTTTGTGAGGGAAGGGCTCATCAATGTAACAATTGATTCTGCCAGCACTTCTGTCTGGGAGAAAGCTCTCACCCTGATGAGAATTCAGTCCCTCCCTATGTCTCTGGTGCCTTTCAAGCTGCTGACCCCACACTGGAGCTCAGAGGGAGTGAGTCCCAGTAAGTACGTGTGTGGGCCCTTTAAGAGGAACTGCCTGGGACTCCAGCAGCCTCAGTCTTCCTCAGCCTGAATCCTGCTGGTTTTTACAACCAGAAGTTATGGGGACTTCTCTTCCTGGCATTGGAACACTAGATAGGGGGGCCTGGTGGGCTGGGACCCCTTGCTTTTCAGGGGGACTTCCACAGCTGAGATATCCTTCCCAATTTTTATCCATCACATGTGGGTGTGGGACCAGCCCACTCTGCATCTCTGCCTCTCTTACCAGTCTTGATGTGGCCTCTTTAATTCCCTAGTTGTAGGACTTTGATTCAGCTCAATTTCAGGTGGTTCTGAATGATGGTTATTCTGTAGTTTAGTTGTAATTTTTTGTTTGTTTGCTTTTTGTTAATTCTCACCTGAGGATATATTTTTCCATTAATTTTTAGAGAGAGTGGAAGGGAGGGAGGCAGGGAGAGAGAGAGAAAAAACAACAACACATGGATGTGAGAGAGACACGTCAATTGGTTGCCTCCTGCACATGGCCTGATTGGGGTCAGAGATTGAACCTGGAACCCAGGTACATGCCCTTGACTGGGAATTGAACCCAAGACATTTTGGTGTGAGGGACAATGCTCTAACTACTGATAACACTGGCCAGAGCTAGTTGTAATTTTGATGTGGTTATGGAAGGATGCAAGTACCACGTTTACCTATGCTTCCAACTTGGGCAGAAGTCAAAACACATATTACTTTCAAAGGAGCAAAATAAGATTAATAGATGACATCTCAATGAACTCAATGGAAGCTAAAAGACAAGTGAGATGATATCTTGAAAAATTCTGGAGGAAGAAACAGCTAATCTAGAATTATATATATGAGAAAATATCTTTCAACAAATGAAGGCTTATATTTCCAGACAAACAAACACGCCTTGTTTTCCATTGTTCTGCCCAAAGCAGCAAACATGGGGGCTCAGGGCACATTTTATCAACTAATTGACTAAATGAGTGAATTAAAAGTTAGGAATCTGAACAAGGATTCCCTAGAGTTTTTAGTTTTAAATCATAGTGATAATGCTAATATCTGCACAAGAGTAATCATTGATAACCTTTAATGTTTCTCTTGATGGAAGCCTATTATCGAAAGAATTGGATGGCTCTGTTTATTACATAAAGGGACAAAGTTTAAAGTTATATGAGGAAACTGAGAGTCACTTAACATACTAGTAATCCATGATCTTTGATTTTGAGACCCTACGAAAAGGGTCTCAATGAGCCACTCTTTTCTTAGCCAGCCAGTTCTGTAGTCCAGTTTAAAAGGTCTTGAAAGACGATGTGACTTTTAAACTTTCCTGGAGGATTTTTCCAACCTGAGCCATTGGTGGGTCAGTGCTCAGCTATTTCTGCATTAAGTACGGTGCGGGTGCGATCAGTCAGCTCACTCAACACAAGGGCTGAGCTGAAGTTCTGGATGGAGGTGCTTCCTTTTTCCTTATTGTGCCACCGCTGGACACCTACCAGAGAAACTCTGTGAGCAGCTGGGCTTCCCTGCAGACTGGCAGACATACTCTGCAGTTTACTGATGTTTGCATACCTACACTTGTTGCAAGGTTTTTATTTGAGCTATAGCCTCTTTAAATTGTGAGGACTGACTTCCTTGCCAAGGAGTAGCGGACACAGTAGCAGGCAACGAAGGCATTTACAAGGCAGTTCCTGGGTGTGATGATTGTACAGTGGAGCAGTAGTTGTAGAATCTGCCATCTGTAAATGAGAAGTAGGCGGAAAGGGAAAGGGAGAGAGAGAAACATTGGTTCGTTGTCCCCACCCTTCCTGGGGGGATTGAACCTGCAACCTGAGTATGTACCCCGACTAGGACTAGAACCGGTGACCTTTCAGTCCACAGGACGATGCTCCAACCAACTGAGCCACACCAGCTAAGGCCCATGTTGTGTTCTTTGCTTCATGAAGGCACCAATAGAAAAGTAGAGGGCTGAAGAAGGGTAGGGTTAAAGTATTGATTTTTCGGATTCCATCCCTATATCATCACTGAAGGCCAGTTCTTGGCAGGCAGCCCTCTTCACATAAATCTTTCTCTTACATATGTGGAATGTAAGCAATGCGTTTCCCATAATCTCTCCCTCCCTGCATGTCTTCAGGTTTAGGGATCTGAGTGTCCCACAGTTACTGTGGTTCCCTACCCCCTGGCCACTCCCGAGTAGATAGCCCCTCTCCTCAAAATACCCCCCAACAGACAGAATTAAAAAGAGAAATAGATAAAACCACAATCATAATGGGGAATTTTAACATACTCACTTGGTAGTTCATAGAACAAACAGAGAAATTACTGAGGATACAGATTTGAGCAACTGATTAACAAACTTGACCTAATGGACATATATAAAACAATGTGCCACAAAACTGCAGAATACATACTCAAAAGCACATGAAACATCTATCATTGGGCTATATGCTGGCCCACAGCACAGGTCTCAACAAATTGAAAAGGAGGAAAATCAGACAGAGTAAGGTCTCTTGAAGCATCCATCTTATATATAAAAACTGCTGTTTGAAAATTTAACCCTGCTATTTTGACTTCTGTAAATGCTTGCTTGCTTAAATAATAAGGAAATAAGACTACTCCCTGTTCCAGAGAGGGCATAAACCTTCCCCGGATGAAGGTATCAGTGCTGGCACCAGGTCAAGCCTTTGGTTGAGGTCTCAAAGCCCCAGCACATAGGGGTTCTTTAAGAACTTGCAAAGGGGACCAGAAAAGCCCATATTTGGGAGACAAAGAGGGTAAAAAGGTATAAATACAGGAAACTTCCTGTGTGACTTCGCCCAGAATTCTAGAGACATTTTTCTCTGGGTCCATGTGTAATAATAATAATAATAAATGTCTTGGAATGTATCCCCCATGGATAAGGAGAAACCACTGTATAGGTTATTTTCAGCTCCCTGCTACCAGGGTTTTCCTAGTTCTCAGCCCATTCTTTTTTTTTAAAATATATTTTTATTGACTTCAGAGAGGAAGGGAGAGGGAGAGAGAGACAGAAACATCAATGATGAGACAGAATCATTGGCCGGCTGCCTCCTGCAAACCCCAAGTGGGGATCCAGCCTGCAACCAAGGCATGTGCCCTTGACCAGAATCGAATCTGGGACCCTTCAGTCCACAGTCTGACGCTCCATCCACTGAGCCAAACCAGCTATGGCTCAGCCTACTCTTTAATAGGGCTATCAACCTACTATAGAATTCCCACCACACCCTCTACTCTCCCTCTGATTAACTACTCTTACCATTTAGTTTATATATAATAGAATTATTTAATTTTTTAAAATTTAATGTATATGCATTTAATATATGTCCTAAACAGTTCTCTCAGTCATAGCTAGTGCCTGAAGGGCAGGTGCATCATGCCTTTCTCTAAGCAGAACTCTGCACAGTACCCTGCGTCTAAGAGGAGATAACAATTGGAATTCTTTTGTGTTCAGTGGGACCATTCAACACAAGAAAGGCCTGAGAGTATTTCATTTCTTATGAAAAATCTGCCTTCCTTCATTATTCAGCTGGCTTTATCCCCTGCACCCGGCCATCCCAGATCCACCCAGGACCACAATGCACTGGTAGACTACGAGCCAAGAGGCTGGAACTGCTAGGACTCAGGAACTTCTTGGATGCACCATAGGAAGGGATTCAAAGGAAGTTCAACTGAGAGACCTCCCAGATTTTTTTCCAAGACACAAAGATGATAGGTAGTATGTAGAAACACCTACAGAGGTTTTTGTTTCCCTAACTGGATCGTGACTGATACACCATATGTAAGTACCTTACTTATTTGTTGACATGTTTATTGCCTGTGCTCCTCCCTGCCCCCACCATGTAAGCTCCATGGGGGCAAGGACTTTGCTTTTTTTTTTTTTTTTTTTTTTTTTACTGCCTTATCCCCTATACTATAATAATGGGTGGGGTCCAAGGCAAGCTAGGAGTGCTCTGCAGTCAAATTCTTTTTGTCTCTACTCCTGAAAAAGTGGCAGGCCCAAAGGTGACCTTCAGGATTGAGACTATTGTCTCAAAAATCAAAGATCAGGGATTACTAGTATGTTAACTGACTCTCAGTTTCTGAATGAATGGACTCATTGAAACAATGGGACACTCCAGCATCCAGGGAATAGGCGGGAGCTACTGTAGGGAAAGTGGTGATTACATGGGTACAAAGTAGATGAGAATAAGGACTGAAGTTTATTGGTACCAGGAAATTAGCCATCGCAATGTCAAGATGACAGTGAGCCTCACAGCCAGTCTTCTTCTTTTCTTGACATCTGAGCAGTTAATCATGGTCAAATGACCTGCCAGGTCATTGAACCTCTGTGCCATCTCACACTTCTGGGTGGGACACCATGGGATCCCTGGGCCCTGAACAGAATCTTGGGGAACTGTGCAAATGGCCCAGGAGACTATCCGTCACTAGCATGGCCTCTGCTGCTCATGTCAGAGCCCTACAAAGCCTCTGTTGTGGTGGGGGAATGACGCAGCTTGTATTTGATCTTGATTATTTTCTTCAAGCTTAAAATCTATGCATTGATCTCCTTGTCCTAGAATTTATAATGACACGTCAACATTGATGTCCTTGTAACCCTTGATGTCCTTAAATTTGTTGCTCCTCAGATTAGCTTGGATCTGCCTTTGGCCACTCTTGAAGGGGACAGTCTTTAGAGTGATGCTGGCCCTGTGTTGGGGTTTCAGGACTCCAATGCTGCCACAGAGAAAGGAAAATGTCAGAAAGACTTAAAGGAAAATGTCAGAAAAACAAAGCCCCCTTTCACTCAGTAAGCTGGTCTCTCCTTTCCCAGTTTTCTCAGAGCCTGGCCTAAGAAAGCCCATGTCCAGAAACAATAGCGCTGACCTCAGGATAAGACAGGAGAGAAGGCTTAGCACCCCTCACACTTACAAGACTCTCTGCTGTTTCCTGAAGAGACCACTTCCTTCCACAGTCAGCACACAGTCTTCAACCTGCTCCGAGAGAGGGTTTGAAAATATCACCTGTATGGAGAGTGGCTGGTTCACAATGGCTGCTCCTAGGACCTAAACAGAGAAATCGGAAGAAAGGAAGAAGCAGAGAATTAATCTCATTCTCCAGTTCACCACACTTGTGGAGGACACTGTTCCCTAGGTCTGTTTTCTGAAGAGCTGGGCTTCCATGGCCGTGTTTTTCCAACCGTGGTTTGAAAAACTCATCAAAAAACTACTAGACTTAATAAATGAATTTGGCAATGTAGCAGGATACAAAATTAACACCCAGAAATCCATGGCTTTTTATACACCAATAATGAACTCTCAGAAAGAGAAACTTAAAAAAAATCCCATTTACCATTGCACCAAAAAATTAAGATAGCTAGGAATAAACTTAACTAAGGAGGTAAAAGACCTGTACTCGGAAAACTACAGGACACTGAAAAAAAAGAGATAGAGGAAGACATAAACAAATGGAAGATTATACCGTGTTCATGGATTGGTAGAATCAACATCATTAAAATGTCTATACTACCCAAAACGATCTATAGATTTAATGCAATTCCCATTAAAATACCAACGGCATATTTCACAGACCTAGAATAAATTCTCCAAAAATTCATATGGAACAAAAAAAGACCCTAAATAGCAGCAGCAATCTTGAGAAAGAAGAACAAAGTTGGAGGGATAACAATACCAGATATCAAGCTATATTACAAAGCCACTGTTCTCAAAACCTCCTGGCATTGGCACAAGGACAGACATATAGACCAATGGAAATGAACAGAGAACCCAGAAATCAACCCAAACCACTATTCTCAATTAATATTTGACAAAGGAGGCAAGAGCATACAATGAAGTCAAGACAGTCTCTTTAATAAATGGTGTTGGGAAAATTGGACAGATACATGCAACAAAATAAAACTAGACCACCAACTTACACCATACACAAAAATAACTTCAAAATGGATAAAGGACTTAAACGTAAGATGGGAAACCATAAAAATCTTAGAAGAATCAATAGGCAGCAAAATATCAGACATATGTCATAGCAATATTTTCACCGATACAGCTCCTAGGGCAGTGAAAACTAAGAAAATAAATCAAAATAAAAAGCTTCTGTACAGCAAAAGAAACCATCAGCAAAACTATAAGAAAGATCACTGCATGGGAGAACATGTTTGCCAATATTATATCCGATAAGGGCCTAATCTCCAAAATTTATAGGGAACTCATACATTTTAACAAAAGGAAGATAAACAATCCAATCAAAAAATGGGCAAAGGACCTAAATAGACACTTTTCAAAAGTGGACATACAGAAGGCCAAGAAACATATGAAAACATGCTCAAAGTCACTAATCATCTGAGAGATGCAAATCAAAAGGACAATGAGGTACCATCTCACCCCTGTCAGAATGGCTATCATCAACAAGTGACAAGTGCTGGAGAGGATGTAGAGAAAAAGGAACTCATGTGCACTGCTGGTGGGAATGCAGACTGGTGCAGCCACTATGGAAAACAGTATGGAGTTTCCTCAAAAAAAAAAAAAAAATTAAAAATGGAACTCCCATTTGACCCAGTAATCACACTTCTAGGGCTATATCCCAAGAAATCAGAAACACCAATCAGAAAGGACATATGCACCCCTATGTTCATAGGAGCACAATTTACAATAGCTAAGATCTGGAAACTGCCTAAGTGCCCATCAGCAGATGAGTGGATTAAAAATCAGTGGTACATCTATACAGTGGAATACTATGCTGCTATAAAAAGAAAGCACTCTTACCATCCACAACAGTATGGATGGACCTGGAGAGCATTATGCTAAGCAAAATAAGCCAGTTGGAGAAAGATAAATACATGATCTCCCTCATTTGTGGAATATAATAAACAACATAAACTGATGAACAAAAATAGATTCAGAGACAGAGAAACATCAAACAGACTGTCAAACTTCAGAGGGAAGGCAGAGGAGGGTGAGGGGTGGAGTGGGGTAAGAGATCAACCAAAGGACGTGTATGAAGCATATAAGCATATAAGCATATAAGCATATAAGCATATAAGGACGTGCATATAAGCATAACCAATGGATACAGACACTAAGCGGGTTAGGGCATGTGCTGGGGGTTAGGGGGTGGCTGGGGAGAAGTCAATGGGGGAAAAGGGAGACATATATAATACTATATGTAATATTTTTAAAAAATATATTTCATTGATTTTTTAAAATATATTTTATTGATTTTTTACAGAGAGGAAGGGAGAGGGATAGAGAGTTAGAAACATCGACGAGAGAGAGAGAGAGAGAGAGAGAGAGAGAGAGAGACATCGATCAGCTGCCTCCTGCACACTCCCTACTGGAGATGTGCCCGCAACCAAGGTACATGCCGGAATCGAACCTGGGACCCTTGAGTCCGCAGGCTGATGCTCTATCCACTGAGCCAAACCGGTTAGGGCCTATATGTAATATTTTAAACAATAAAGAATTTTTTAAAAAAGAGAACATTCTTTGGCAGTTTTTGTTTGTTTCCTCTGATTGCAATTCTACCCCATCCCTTCCTTCCCTTTTATCATAACTGGCTCATTCTTTTCACATGAAGAGCTCATTCAGGGCTGTAGAGATAAGGAAGTGGCTTCAAGAAACCTAGAAGCACCTTTGGAACTTCCCCCCCCCCCCCCCCGCCCCCAGATGCATGCTGCGGAGGGCACCAGAGGCTCGTGTGGCAGGGTCCAGGAAGCTGCTTGGCTTTGCTGAGGCAGCAATGGAAGGAAGGGACCCCTGACATCTTCCCACTCAGAGGATCACAGGACGTCAGAACAGGATGTGTCCTCAGAGTCTATCTTGTCTAATCCTCTCAATTGACAGTTCAGAAGCAGAGGCCCAGGGGTTTGCCCAAGGATGCACAGTCAGGAAATGGCAAATTAAACCTAAGCTGACCTTCAGGCAGTGCTCTCCCCCTTCTCAGGTCCCTCCCAATTGAGCTCACGTTGACCTTGGGGAAGGCCAAGAGTGGGAGGTGGCACAAGAGAGGGACCTCTCCATGGCAGCTGCTTAAGGTCCAACCACAAGGCATCTAACGGTGCAAGAGGATGGAAACATCACCCAGTGTTTTCAGATAAACCTCCCAATCCAGGTGGGAAGTACCTGGAAGCACCAGAAGAGGCAGAGGAAAGGAGGGGCTGCTTTTCTGACCAGGCTCTCGAGGGCTCCTCCTGCTCCCAGCTAGTCCCAAGGAACCCCCAGGCCACTTCCAGGGCTCTTGCTTACATTAATTATGATGGTAGGATACACTAAGGTGATGATCTTGTTCACCAGGATCTTCTCGGGACTGCTCTTCTCTTCCACCAGGGCACTGATGCGAATCAGCTTGTCTGTGGACAGGTGCTGGCTGTACTGGGAGTAGGAGATTTGACAGGGATGTGTCTTTGCTAGGGAGAGAACACAAGGATGAGGTGAGACTGCTGGGGAAATCAGCTGGGCCTGGTGGATATGGGGACATTTTTATAGAAAGGAGGAAGCCAACATGTACTGAGCCCCAGTGAAGCGGGTACCAGGTTTTCAGATGGAGAGACTGGGAAGTGAAATGGCTTGCCCAAGGTTATTCTGCTGGTAAATGGGGGAGCTGAGGCTCTAAAGTTTGGATGACTCGAAAGCTCAGGTTTTCCCCACTAAGCCAGGCTACTGTCCTTGAAGGAAGGGTAGAAGGAAGAAGAGGAGACAGGAGGCAGAGGGAAGGAGACAAGGGAAGAAGAAGAGAAATCTGTGCTGAGGAGACACCAGGAAGATGGTGTCACAGGGGAGCTCCAGAACCCTTGTTGGCTGGCTTGACCCCAGTGGTATTTCCATAACCCATCTGTGTACAGAGTCCCCAGTCCCATACCCAGAGCCCATACCTTCTTCAGGTAAGAGGCTGATGAAGGCTGTGTCCTGCCAGAACGGGGGCAGGGGACTGCCATTATGCAGCAGAGACTGAGCACTCAGGTTCACTCTGAGGTCCTTGGACTGGAGCGACATGTTGAGGGCCAGCAGGACAAACCTTATGTCCTGGCCCATGTTGGGAGGGTTGAGCAGCTGGAATTTCAGGGAGACCTGGATAACATCACTGGGCCGAAGGGAAGGTGAATCCAGCCTCCGAGGCAAGGGCTTGGAAGATCGTGAGTCTGCTTGGTAGTGGCCCCGGGACTTTCCAGTCTTCAGCTTCTGAAGAGCCTTCAGAAACACCTGTCTCTCCTGGGGAGAACCTGGGAGGGCAGAGATAGCACCATCGATGGGCCAGCGGTTAGGCCGTGGCTGAACATCCTTCCCAACAGCCATACCAACACTGCAAGGTTGTTCAAACCTTCATTTCCAACAACAAATACTCCCTATAATTTATCAGGTGCTTTCTAAGTGCCAGGCTCTGCTGAGCACCTCACTCCTTTCACACCTCACATCACCCATGAGAGAGAGATATTATTATTATTCCATATACAGATGTGGAAAATGGGGCTTTGAGAGGGCATGTCAGTTGCCCAAGTCTCACAACTTGCTGGGGGCAGAGTCCAGGTAGAAGCCAAATCCACATGAATAAAGTCATCTGTGCTCATGACAAATAGACTATAGTATTGTCACTATTCCATGGGGAAGACAAAGGCCCACAAATGCCCTTCAAGACAGCAGGGCATGATTTGATTTCGGTTCCAGCACTACATTATTAGTCAGGTGTAGACTACCTGAATATTGAGAGATGAAAAACCACAGTGAAAAAAAATAAGAGGAACTCAGTCAAGCTGAGTTCCCAGAGCACCCAGATCTCAGTCCTAGGGGGGCGCGGTGGCCGGGAAGTGCAGGGGTACTCACCGTGCTTCCCTAATAATCCCAGCAGCTGCCTTCACTGGACACTTACTGTCGCCAGGGCCCCGCTTTACCCCCTTAGTGCATCCCCACCACCTCCCAGGCAGAGGTCACTGTGTCCCCTTCCTCTGGAGGTTGTTCTGAGCCTTGTTTCATGCAGAAGAGAATCTTGAGACACTGGCTTCAGTAAGAGTGGACCCAGAGAGATGTGGATCAGGTTTAACTCATCTGTGGTTTGCTCTACCTTCAGATCTTGTCAGGCTGGGTGGGAGGAGACAGAATACTGCCTGGCTGAGCAGCACACTCAGGCCCACTGGAATATAGCTCCAGATCCCCCAAGTTCACAGGGAACCCTGTGGACCTTGTAGCAAATGCTGCCCATGCCCCACCCATATTGCCTTGGCATTTGCCATTTCAATGCCCATGTGCCCTAATTTCAAATTCTAGCATCTGCTACTACTCTTTGCCTGAGGCTTTCTCTGCTCTTGCATGGGGCAGACCAAAAGTGCTAGAGAATTTACACCCCCAACCCATGACCAACAGGATTTGGTGGATAAATAATAGCCCCTTGCCTCTTGGGTGGGATAAATCTAGGCCAGCGATTTTCAACCTGTGTGCCCCAAGAATTTTTAAAACATGCAAGATGTGACTATTTAGTCAGGGCACTAACCGCTTTTCCCTTAGATTGTCAAATAAAAAATGACAACAGCCAGCACAACAATAGGCACCTGTTGTGAATGACTCAAAAATTATACATATTTTTGTCAGATCAGCAAAAAATATCTTTTTGGTGTACTGCAGAATTTTAGTAATTAGTGTATGTGTGCCATGAGATGAACAAGATTGACAATCGCTGGCCCTGGATGTTGTTCTACACTTTACACTGAATCCCTGATAGGGTGGTCAGATTTAGCAAATAAAACTACAGGGCCATTTAATTTGAATTTCAGATTAACAACCAATAATTGGAGACATGGTTAGACTAAAGCATTATTCATCCTGTATTTTCTCTGGCAACCTCACTGTCAGAGCTCCCCAGCCGGCCTGAGCTCCTGCCGCCCACCTTCAAACAGGCTTGATGGGGCCCCTGCACTGGCTCCCTCCCCTTCCCTGTCTCCCTTGCTCACTTTCCTTCCTTCCAGTAGTTCCTGGATTGCCTCACAGATAAACCACTTGTACTTGGATCCTTGCCTCACAGATCTGTTTCTGGGCACCCCAACCAAGATAACCCAGAGTCGATGGGGGTGGGGAGGGGAAGGACGGTTTTGCTGTGTAGCGCCTTCCTAGGCTTGGATTTTGGAGCTTCTCTATGGTGGCCCCAAAGGCCCACATAGACATACCACAGACACCCACTTGCCAACATTCCCAGCAACTGCTTCCCCTCCCCCACCCTCCACACATTCCTGATCCGTCCTCCTCAGATCCTGCCCCTCACCCTGCTTTTGGCCCTCATGGGTTGGATGTTTTTGCTTGGCTCCCTAGTGATTGAACCTGGTGACTGGTCTTCCTCAATTTCCAGGAATTAATCCACAGCTGACTAATTTAGCTGCCCCTTTGCCCCTGCTGGCTTGGATAAGAAGCCCCTGCCAGGTCTCCTACATCTCCAAATCATCTCCTGCAGGGGGCGGGCACAAGAGTGAGCATATGGCCTTATAGCAGCCTGGGTGCTGACTGGTGATCTAGTTTGTCCTCCAAACACCCAATAAAACACAGTAAATTAAACAATACATTAAAGGAAATTAATTTAATTAATTAATAAGCGTTTGTTTTTTTTTACTAAACGCCCCCATCTTCAGTGGGAGGCTGATTTGCAGGTAAGGCGGGGCTGAGGAATTCATATACTGTTGATAAGATGCCTGTCAATGGCCCTATAGTCAATGTGAATGTCTGTGGGAAAGTGCTCACTGGCCTGTGGGGTGGGGGTGGGGTGGGGGGCATGAGGCAGTGAGGCAGTGGGGATGCCTGAATTGGGAACTCAAAACTGAAGGGCTGAGATGGACCTGGGTCCTGCCCCACAGACACCCTCTGTTCCCCAGAGGCCTGTTCCAGCTAGCTGAGGGGTTCCCTGGGGTAGGGGGAAGGTGCCCACAGGACCTGGACTCTGAGGGGGCTGGTATAGTCATACCTTCTTCATACTTGTAGTTCTCCGTGATGTCATCCCGCTCATCACTCCGGATGCTCTTGGTGCTGATAAAATTGCCCACAGAATGCGTGTCCCAGTGAAGCCTCTGCTCCTTTCCTCCGTGGACGAGCCAGCACACACAGTCGGCATTCACCATGGAAAAGACAAAGGCCGCGTCGTAGTTCAGATCCACCTCTCCCTCTTTGATGGCTCTGACGGAGGCAGGGCCACAGCAGAACATGCCTGGGGGAGAACGGAAGAGCCATGAGGGGCCGTTGCAGGGACAGGCGGGGCCGAGGGCGGTTTCCGGGGGAGTGGGTTCTGCCTTTCCCATGGAGAGCCTCACCATTGCTCCTCTCCTGAGGCGTGGAGTCCAGCACCTGCCAGCCTCCGTATCCGGGAGGGAGGTCCTTTCGGGCCATCCAGCACTCATTCCAGACATGGAAGTTCCTGAGGGAGAAGCCACAGGAGCCAGTGTCAGATAAGCTAAGGGCAAGTTTGTAGTGCTTGTGTGCCTTCTGGAGGAAGGCAGGGGACGATGAGCAGGTGCACTGACCAGTAGAAAGACAGACGTAGCACCCCCAGGCCTTCAAACCTCTGTGGGTGAGAAGTGATGGCTCTTCCTCCTGTGAGCCCAACCTGCCCTGAAAGGAGCTTTCCTCTGTTGGTGACTAGAGAATGAAGGCTTCCAGCGCCGACTGAAGTTAAAAACTCTCTCTCCTCTCTCTCTCTCTCTCTCTCTCTCTCTCTCTCTCTCTCTCTCTCTCTCTCTCTCTCTCTCTCCCTCTCTCTCCCAGAAAGTCCTTGTGCCATTTCCTGGGGGTGCTGCTGACTCAGAGGCAGTCACGGTCTTTGTGTCTGGAGGTGAGACTTCCGGTCCTCCTGCAGCCACAGGCTGAGTATTGAATGAAGGAGGCGGCAGAGGAAAACCTCAGCCAGGACAGGGAGCTCTTGTGATGTTTAGATTCTAAACTCAAAACCATTGTTTTTGTGTCGAGCTGTGTCCCAGCCTTTGGGTTGGGGATACTGAGCCGCAGGGCTGGGGAAAGTGGGGGTGGGGGGCATGAGAGGGCATCAGGCTCATGGACTCATTTTTTCTGGTGGGGTTCGCCCTATGAAGAGAACGAGAAGTTGTCTCTCACCAGACAGTGTCCTTATTCTCCAAAATCCTGCCCGTGTTGTCATAGTACTCATCTATGATCAGGTTCCCGTCCGTGTCGTGGCCAGAGTCAAAGTTGGTGATCACGCGGGTGGGGATCCCCAGGCACCTCATCACTGCAAAAGGGCAGAAAATCTTCTGGGGTTGTGAATTCAGGAGCTCTGTGGCTTCCTGGAGTTAGGGCCTGGGCTCAGGGAAATCATTCATTTAGCGCCTTCAGGACCAAGCAGGAGCTGTCTGGGGCACTGGGTTGGTGATGCTGCCAACTTCCTCCCCATCCTCCTGAGCTCCTCTCCCTAGTGCTCACAGAAGCCACTGTGTGCAAAGGTGCAGGTTGCTTCAACAAGCACTGTCAGGGCCAACAGAAAGTCTAGGGAGGCTGGGGTTCCCCTGCCTGGGCCAGCAGGGCGGGGCAGGCACACCCCTTTAGCAAGACTCGGTAGCCTGACTCAGTCGAATTTCTCTCCTAGCCATAAATTTCCACCTCCAAACCAAATACCTGGAAAGTTTTCCTTTCTATGATAGACATTGTTGGCTGAGGACATCAGATTCTTAGGCAAAGAGTCCTGTGGTTTGGACTCCCCCCTTTTCTATGGGTGGATTGTCTTGGCAGCTTCTCAAAGAAAGTATCACAGATCCAGCCAGAGGGAAGGAAACTGTGGAACAGAAGCCTGGAAAAGGGAGGCTGTACCAGGTGGAGCAATTCTGGGAAAGCGGTAGGGTGTTATCTTTATTCCTGAGGGCGCATCTCTTCCCTTTGCCAACCAACTTCTTTCCTTGTCCTCTGCTCTGTTTCTCCCACTCTGCATTCTTTTAAGAACAGCAATATCTCCCAGCCCATCCTACCACCAATGCCCTGGGGATCCCTGTCCCCTAAAGTCCAACTGTGAAGCAATAATAATAATATCTACCAGCAGGCATGGTGCTGTTTTGCATACATTATGCCCAGGACAACTCTACGTGGAAGCTGATGTTATTATCCCCATTTTGCAGATGAGGAATCAGAGGCCAAGAAAAGCTTGCTCACCTGGACCAGAGTCACACAGCTAAGAAGTGGCAGAGCTATCCCTCAAATCCTGGTCTCACTGCTCAGCTTGTACTCAATTCTGAGTTCACCTCCCAGTATTATGCAAACAGTTCAGCATTCTAGTATTTTCACCTTATCCCACATCCCAAGCACTTTCCTAAGTTATCAAATATTTGGCAAAAACAAGATTTCTAGGGGTGGTTATTTTTAGATATGTGGTTGGTTTCCATTTTTTCCCCTGTTGTAAATAATGCTGTGATGAACATCTTTATAGATCAGTCTTTTTTCCTCCCTGGGGACAGATTCCAGGAGATAACATGAGAGTCAACAAATGTAGTGGCCAGCAGTGACCGCAGGTCTCTCCTTGCAGCCGCGGTGCGACAGCGGAGCACAGGCAGCGGTGGTCAGAGTCATGGCAGGACAGGCCTTAGGAAGTTCCTTCCCCACTTTGACCAAGTATTAACTGAAAGCAGTGCTGCAGAAACTGTAACCAAAGGAGGCATGATGCTTCCAGAAAAACCTCAAGGAAAAGTATTGCAAGCCATAGTAGTCCCTATTGGATCAGGCTCCAAAGGAAAGGGTAGAGAGATTCAACCTGTTAGCCTGACAGTTGGAGATAAAGATCTCCTTCCAGAATATGGAGGCACTGAAATAGTTCTGGACGACAAGGATTATTTCTTATTTAGAGATGGTGACATTCCTGGAAAGTATGTACCAGTAGACTGAAATAAATCACTATTGAAATGACATCATGCGAAGCTGCCCATTCCATTGAAGTTCTGAAATCTTTCGTCATGTAAATAATTTCCATGTTTCTTTTATAATAAACTAATGAAAAAAATATATAGATACTTCTCAGCATTGTTCACATACTACTGTAATTTTTAAAATGTTCGTAATTTTTGCCCTAACCAGTTTGGCTCAGTGGATAGAGCATCGGCCTGTGGACTCAAGGGTCCCAGGTTCGATTCCGGTCAAGGGCATGTACCTTGGTTGTGGGCACATCCCCAGTAGGGAGTGTGTAAGAGGCAGCTGATCGGTGTTTCTCTCTCATCGATGTTTCTGACTCTCTGTCCCTCTCCCTTCCTCTCTGTGAAAAATCAATAAAATATGTTTTTTTAAAAATGTTCATAATTTTTAGTTCAAATACTTATTTATATTAAACATTTAATTGCTTATAGATTTTAGTTTAGGCTCCTTCTCATACATTGGCACAAAGCCTCTCCAAGCTAGGGCATGGACACACCCCTGGATATGGCCCAAGACAGGGAGGAGAGAAGCCCAAAGGGGAACCTGGAGTTCTCCTTGGAGTGGCACGTCTGCATGTCTGCACAGGGCCAAGGAACAAGGGCAAGGGAGTGAGCAGAACCGACAAGCGAGTTGTAGGTGGAGGTAACACAGGACAGCCTCAGAGGGGAGGGTGAAGGTTCGAAGAGCTGTCACTGAAGGAACCTGAGACAGGAGTGATGCAAGAGCATTCAAGTGACTCAGGAGCATGGCGTGGGCCAGGATTTATGCTAAGACGACAGTCAGACGGGTGGGTAACACTTATGGTAGTAAGAGAATGTGCCAAGGAGAACTGAGCAGGGAGAGCAGTGAACAAGCCTCTGTTCTTCACCCCGACTGCATTCATGAACAGCCACTTGAAGTGTCAGTGGTGGTGCCCACTCCTGCCCCCCATGTCTGGATGGGCACAGAGTAGACGCGCATTAAAGTGTGTTGGAAGCAGGTTGTCTTTAACCTGTGCACAAGGTTTCTGCAGAGTATCACTCCCAATGATTCACAGTTTGACATGAGACTCAGGTGACTCATTGATAATGTTGTGGGAGCTGAGTCCCTCATAAAAAAGAAACCCATATTGTGTGTGTGCATCTACAGGCTTGCACGCTCACATGGTGATATTTGGAAAAGGTGGAGAAGATCTCAGAGCTGGGAAAGAATTGGAGTTCCCAAGGCATACTACACAACACCCAGCATGAATTACTACCTCTCTTTACTTGGCCATTTTAGCACTTATTCGGTGACAAGTGTCAAGCCTTTGCCATGAACCAGGCAGTGAGTTAGATGCAAAGTGCTCAGAAGCTAAAGACATTCCTGCCCTCCAGGAGTGCAGCTTCACTCCTGACTAGTGGTAGACACTGTGCTGATGGTGCATTAAAACACGCAGTCTGTTTCAGGCTGGACATGAAGGCTTCTCACCAGTTCTCCCTCCACCGCCAGCCCTGCCTCCGCATAAAGAAATGTAGCTCCAATTTTATACGAGAAATTAATGGAAAGTTAGAGTTCAATTTATTGAAATTCATTTCGTCAGCTTTGCTATCACACTTCCATGGCTTATACTGAAGAATAGAGTCAAAGCTCCAGCTAATATAAAATCAAAGTAATTGCATTTAAATTTGATGATTTTTTAGCATCGTTTAACTTCTCCTGGGTTGTAGTAAGCTTCCAAATGGTAGATGTAACCACTTCCTGCTCCACCTACCACGCCTTTAATTGTTTCCACAACAAGATGGTTATCTTGCCTTAGTTTTTCAGATATGTTAGCACGAGGTCATATTCTCACTTGTCTGTAGTGACAATAAAACCTAAAACTGCTCTAAAAAATAAAGTCTACTTAAAAAAAATGTAGCCTTAGGTGTTTTGGTTCAGTGGTTAAAGCATTGGCCTGCGGGCTGAAGGGCCCCAGGTTCGGTTCCGGTCAAGGGCAATGCCTGGGTTGTGGGCTCAATCCCCACAGGATTGAGCAGCCAATCAATGATTCTCTCTCATCATTGCTGTTTCTATCTCTCTCTTTCCCTTCCTCTCTGAAATCAAGAATAAAAAAATATATATAGGGATGTAAAGAAACAGGAAAATTGTCAGTCAATAGAACTAGATCCAGAAATGACAGGGATCATGGAACTAACTGACAAGGACATTAAAACAGGTATTTTAAATACTATAAATATGCTCAAGAGAAAGTAAAGGAAAACATAAATAAAATAAGAAAAATTGAAGATAAAGAAAAGACTCAATGAAATTTTTAAAAATCCTCACCCAAGGATAATTTTTCATTGATTTTTAAAGAGAGTGGAAGGGAGGGGGAGAGACAGAGAGAGAGAGAGAAACACCGATGTGAGAGAGACACATTGATTGGTTGCCTCCTGCACACACCCAACCTGAGGCAGGGGATCGAGCCTGCAACTGAGTTACATGCCCTTGACAGGAATCAAACCTGGGACCCTTCAGTCCGTAGGCTGATGCTCTATCCACTGAGCCAAACCAGCTAGGGCCCAATGGAACTTTTAAAGGTGAAAAATACAATCTATAAAACAAAAATACATACTGGACAAAATATTATACAAATATAACAATATACTTCCCTGGCTAGTGTGCTCGGTGGTTAGAATGTTGACCCACACACTAAAGGGTTACGGGTTCAATTCCTGGTCAAGGGTATGTACCTGGGTTGGAAGGCAACCAATTTATTTCTCTCTCACACACTGATGTCTCTCTCTCTCTCCCCTCTTTTCCTCCCTTCAACTTTCTCTAAAAATCAATGGAAAACATATCCTTGGGTGATGATTAAAACAACAACAACAACAAAAGATAATATACTTTTTTATAAGAACACCTTTAAATACAATGCTATATATTAAATACATCAAAATGTTTCCCTATCTTGGGGGGAAGTGAATGGAAATGGCTTATGAGATAAGTGGGGGAAATCAATTAATTAGTTACATTTTTTTTAAATGAGGGGCCTGAAGAAGACCTATTACGATAAATGCCATGACACGAGGAATATGATTAATTTAATCCCAAACACTCCAAGGAACAAAGCAAGGAAATAAACCCCAAAAGTGCTAGAGCCCAGCTACTGTGTGTCAGTGGTTGAGTGTCAACCTATAAGCCAGGAGATCTCAGTTCAATTCCTGGTCAGGGTACATGCCCAGGTTGTGGGCTCAAGCCCCAGGGGGAGGCGTGGAGGAGGCAGCTGATCAATGATTCTCTCTCATCATTGGTGTTTCTGTCTTTCTTTCCCTCTCCCTTCCTCTCTGAAATTAATAATTTTTTTTAAAAGACTAATCAAGTTTTGACCTGATTAGGTCAAACCCACTGAAGATAATTTCCCTTCTTAGAATCAACTGATTTGGGACCTTAATTACATCTGCAAAATTCTTAAAAAAAAAAAAAAAAAGTGGTAGAGAAAATAGAAAGATGAAGTTTGGTAGATGGCTAGAAAAACCTTTTAGCCCAGCTGATGTTGCTCAGTGGTTGAGCAACGACCCATGAACCAGGAGGTCACAGTTTGATTCCTGGTCAGGGCATATGCCCAGGTTTCCGGCTCAATCCCCAGTAGGGGGCATGCAGGAGGCAACCAATCAATGATTCTCATCATTGATGTTTGTCTCTCTCCCTCTCCCTTCTTCTCTCTGAAATCAATAAAAATATATATTTTTTAAAAAATAATAAAAACCTTTTAACCAAGAGCCAGTCAGACCTTTGGAGCCTAAGAGGCAGAGATTAAAACACCAGGAGACTAATTATCATAGCTAACACTTATGTAAAACTAACCATGTGCCAGGCATATTTCTAAGTGCTTGCCACATATTAATTAACAACTTGGTGAGGGAATATTTCATACAATCTTTGATGCCTCATAAATCCATGGAGAATAATAGTAGATTTGTGTTTAAGCCAAAGGTTGAAGCTAAATAGCACACGGGGGGCCTTGGCTGAGGTTCCTTTTTTCAGAGTGAATGACTCAGTAAAAACAACAAGGACAAGAGTTATAGTATTGAAATAACTCTATACAAACAAGTGAGGAGAAATCTTAGCTCCATGAAGAGAGGAGGTGCCCAGCCCCAAGCTCTCAGCCTCCTCACCTTCCCACCATTTACCACCATGGCTCAGGGCCCAGGGCCCTACTTTACAGCAGAGGAGATGATACCCCATGGACCTGCTCACAGTCACATGTTCAAGTCTTCCAACCCTCAGTCCCTCACTTCTGCCCCCACTGCTCCCCCATGCAGTTGTGGGTAGGAGCCTACCAGGACCAGGCATATTCCTAGGATGCCTGGCTTAAAAAAATACACTTTATTGAGATAATTCGCATACCATAAAATTCACCCTTTTAGAGTCACCACTTCAGTGGTTGGTAGTATAGTCACAGGTTGTGCAACAATCCCCACTAATAATCCCAGAACATTTCACCTTAAAAAAAAACACACCTCTATGTCTACTAGCAGTCACTTTCCATTCCCCCCAGCCCCAGGCAACCACTAAGCCACTTTCCTGTCTCTATGAATTGGCCTATTCTGGGCATTGCACATATATGGAATCATACAATAAGTGGCTTTTGGACACCTGGCTTTGGGGAGAATTTTCAGACAACAGATCATCACTGTCCCCTCTGTTCCTGGTTACAGTGCAAGGCTTCCTGGATACTTTACAGACTTCAGCCAAGGGCTGAGGGGCCGACCTTGTCACAAGGAGTGGGTGGCCAGAACAGGATGACTGAGAGTCGCGGGGCAGCTGGGCCTGAGCATCGAAGGGTAGGCCAGGGATTTCTCTGAATTTCTCCGAGTAATAGACAACTAAACGGTTGTCAAGGAAACAGCCGGTCCAAAAATTATAGCACTATCTTTGATGCATCCAAAGTTTCATTTCTATGATTTTTCTTTAGGAACTCAATGTTAATCTGTTCACATTTAAAAAAAGGCAATACTGGGAAGTAGAGCTGCTGGGGGGAGGATGTACTTCTGGGTCACACAAGAGTCACTTGGTCACTTTTGAGCTTCAGTTTTTTCACCTGTAAAGTGATGGTCGGTAATGATAATCTACTTTGCATGTGGTTGTGACGATTAGAAAGAGTGAAAGTGCTCACTGTGTGCCCGAAGCACAGGGAATGCTGGACGCATGGTGGCTGCTCGTCATGTCTGTGCAGTATATGGCCTCGTGGTGAGAGCGTGCCAGACCTGGATGTGAGCCTCGCTCCACCACTCAATCTCTTCATCTGCAAAATTGAGGTGATGGTAGGACCTAATTCACAAGGTCATTTGGAGGATCAAACAGAACTATCCTAGCTAATACTGAACACTCACTGTAGCCAGGCTCTATTCTAAGAATTCTCCATGTGTGAGCTTAATCCTCTGAGGAAACTGAGGCACATGTTAAGTGACCTGTCCGAGGTTATCCAGCCAACTAATGGCCTTGCTGGTTTTTGAAGCCAAGCAGTCTACCCCTGGAGCCCACATGCCTCACCATTACTCTAAGCTGTCAAAGTTTTAGCGCAGTTCCTGGCACAAAGGAAGTCTTCCATAACCATCAGCTCTTGTGATGGTGAATAATAGTAATACTTTGGCAGGTGAATCGGGTTAAGGAGCTTGATAGATCTCTAACTTTTAGTGGAGGATACAGACTGGGTCTTACCCATTTTTATATCCAAAAGTATTTGAAGCATAGTGCCTAGCATAGAATAAGGACTCAATAAATAAGTGTTATCGGAATGAGTTTTAAAAACTGATATACTTATTAATATACAATGTGGTAGACCTTTCCGGGAAGGCTGGTGCTAACTGAGCTTCAGTTGCACCCACTGTAGCCCACATTTGACCCACTTTGCCCAACCCTTTGCTTCCCAGATCACTCTAGAGCCATTATTCTCATAAACATTTTAATTGGTCTGCTCTCTTGCATAATCTCCATTCACTGGCTCCACCTCTGTCATCAACCAGTTCCAGATAATCACACCCCAAACCCTGGCCCTTTCTTTTACACACATACACCTGGCCCATTAGACTTAAGGCTTTCCATGCACAGGAAGATTTCCTCTCTATCCTGCACAAACAAGATTGATCTGTCCTCTGCCTCTCACTCTTGTGCCTCCTCCCTCAATGACTCAGACATCCTAGTTTACCCAAATGCCTATAACCCTTATCTGTCACACAATCAAAGCTGTCAGATTCCTGGTTTCTTATTAAAACAAAACACCAACCAAGGAATCTTTGACTAATCAAAGCATTAACTCAAGCCGGGGCTGTGCAGCTGCAGGGGAGGAGTAGTTCCACGGAAACTCCTCCTCACCAACCTGTGTGAAGTCACCCTCTGTAGGTGTTGACAGAGACCTCCTTGTACCCTTGGACAGAGGCCTGGCCTTTGCTCGCAGCCCAGGGCTCTCTGGGCTTCCTCCAGAAGACTGGAGCTGGACTCAGCACACATGCATACAGAGTGCACCAGGCCTTGTCCTCTAGGGAATTTCTACACGAAAGGCCTCACTTCTTGATAAAACCAAGTTGTGGGCAGATCTGGCCTCCCTGGATTGCACTAGAGAGTGCTGTGAACAAAAGCCCCGCTTGGCATCTTTCTCCAGGTAACATTAATAACTTCCTGATTGTGACCCAAGTCAGGTTTAGGGATATGCATGCCAACAGGCTGAGAGCTGGCCTAGGCTGGGGGGCAGGGTGAGGGTGAGGGCCAGGAGCAAGAGTCCCTGGGTGAGGCAGAAGACCTCCTCCTGCTACCTCCAGTGTGCAACTCATTTCTAGGTATCAGTTTCCTCAACATTTACCTCCCACTTCCTTCTACTTGCTCCTCTTGCCACATGCGAACCAACTTCCACCTGTCATCTTTCCCACGTGCCTATTCTTTTTAGCTTTCCTTCCCCTAATGTTGCATCTACTCCCTATCTGAAAAGTTGAGCTACCATTTCCCCTCACCCTTTAGTTCCCTGGCCTGAGCCAGGCCTCCAGACCTCCAAACTTGTGAAACTCCCAATTCAAGGTCATTGCACTTTGGCTGTCACCTTGCTCATGGCCCATACCACTGCTCAGATGCACATTTCCCTCTCATATGAACATCTTCATTAAGACCATTCTCTGTGCTAATCAGTTTGCAAGTTTTCCTAATTACTTGGCCTCTCATCTCCTTCCTAGCTTGCACCAGACACTTTCCAGCCAGGTTCAGTTAGAAGAGAGGGAAGGGGGCCAGGTTCCCGGAAGTGTGTGATTTCTACCTCAAAACCATCCTCTGAAATAAGCCCAGATATGTGAAGCCTGGGGTTAGTGGAGAGACATTTTTGCTGGAAAGGGCTTCCTTCCAAATGTTCCTTGGTGGTAACTGTGTGAGATGAAGACAAGAATTATTGGGAGGGCTAATATGTGAGTCATTGCATTTTTGGTCATTTCATGGGGAACTTTCTACGCCGTACCTGTGCACATGATGGCTGCAAAGACCCAGCACTGCCCGTAGTGCACTGGCTGGCAACCTGTGGCGTGCCACTGTTTCAGGATGGCCACGCTGCCAGTCCACTCTGCAGGGTTGGTGCCGTCTGAGAAATTCTCACTCCACTTTCCATTGAGCACCCCATTGTCATCATTGCTGTTGATCTGAAGAGAAGCCATACGTAAAAGAATTAGAAGCATCCTTTTCATCAACAGGATGTGATGTGTGAGCTGCCTTGCAAGGCCTGAGACACAGAGGAGGCTTTGATCTCATTTTACCTGGGAACTTCCGGACCTGCCGGGGAAGGGGTCGGGATGTGAAGCTGGCCACTCTGACTTGTGTTCCACTGTGAATTAGTTTACTATTCTATTTCTACACACTCCCTTACCACTCACCTCCCCATCCCCTGCAAAGCTTGGCTTTGGTAGCTTTTAAAAATACTCAGAGCAAAGGAAATTTAGAAACAATAAGACCATTTCACAAACTATGGCTACGCTCAGCCTTTCCCAAAACGTGCAATTTGGGATTAATAGACATGATGGCCCACGCCCAGCTATTTCAGAGCTCAGTTGAGAAAAACCTGTTAGCTATAACTTTCATCAGTCTTAGCCAAAATGGCTTTGCAAGAGAGCCCATGCCTCTCAACTCTTCATTCTCCCATCACAGGGGCAACTGTGAGTGGGCAGGGCTCCCCTGGCACGGCTTCCTCCCTCTCTGGACATGCCCTGCGTGGGCAAATCCACACCCAGCCTCACCATGGCGCACACCACCCTGCTGATGTAGACAGGGCTCCCTCGAAGAGCACAGTCTTTGGCTGGGTCATTCTTGAAGTGCAGGCTCTTGTCTAGCAACTCCAGGCAGATGTCTATGATATTCTCTTCAAACTGCAAGGAGAGATGCCGAGAGGCAAGGTACCCACGCTTGGCACATGCAGATATGGAGCCACCCCACTCAGCTCTCCAATGGAGTGTGTTTGAAATACAAACCCACTTGGAAGGTAACTGTGTCTAGTAGCACAGCCATGAACTCGGGCAGGTACAGGGTCTCAAAGCTCTAGGATCACAACACCCCCACTTGGTATGTCCTGCAAGTCAAATCATTGGAGTTTTTTCTGATGTGTCTGACTGGCTGAAAAATCGCCTCTCTCTCTTCTCTCTTCAATCTCCACACTCTTGGACCTCATGAACTGTTCTTGCTAAAACCACATTGCCTCATCTTCCACCCTCACCGGCTGATCCGGCTCATCATTGGTAGTTAAGGCTAAGGTGATGGCTCCAACTTGCCATGGTGCCAGCCATTCAGTAGGGCTGTGGGCTGACTAATAGCATGTGAGTTATGGAAACTTCCCACCCAAGGCAGGCGAGGTGAGAATGCCACTTGTCCTGAGGCCTTTCGCTGAGCCCAAGCCTGGTTTAGCATCATAGCACTGGCTACATCTCTGCTCATCAGGCTCAGGTATAATGATGTAGCCAAGGTCTGTCTTCCCTGCCTAAGTGTATGCTCTGCCCCTCTCGAACGTTCCTTGGAACTTCACACCCCAGATCTGGCACAGTGCTCAGCACAGAGTAAGGGCTCTGAGCATCTTTGTTGAATGAGAGTAAGTGAATTAATTGATTTCCATGTAACACTGGGCAATAAACAGGATCTGGAGGCTCTCCGATCCACTTTCCCCAAGGGATGGTTTGATCAGTTCACTTTTCTGCTTTAAAATGTTCAAAGATCCCTGTGACCTTTGATCAGAATCAAAGCTCTAACCTCCTCTACAAGACACATAAGACCCTCCCTGATCTGGCCTTCTTCTTCTCCTCAATACCCTCGCCTCACCAGTTTTGTTCCAGCAACACCCAGATTCCTTGTAACCCCTGCAGCAGGTCAAATGGATCCTCACCTTTGTGTCTTTGCTCATCCTTCTTTTTGCCTGTGATGTTTCCCCCCACCTTCCTTCTCTTGGTTAACTCAGTTCAAGTATTTCCTCTTCCAGGAAGCTTTCCAGACAGCCCCATGCCCAACCAAGTGCTCTTCCTCCAGGCTCTCAGAGGCCCCTGTGCCTGTCTGGCAATGGTTACATGTCACGCTGCATAAGTGACCTGCTTATATGACTGAGTCCCCACTTCACTGTGGGCTTGGGGACAGTGTTTTATTCATCTTTATATCTCTAGCACCTAGAACCCTGCCTGGCACTCAGCAGGCATTCAGTATATGTTCACTGAATAAGAGATATGGGAGGACCCAGGGCTCAGAGACCAGCAGCTCTGCTCTTCTGCTTCTCACAGGTGGCAGCAACCTCCTGTCCAGGGACTCACTAAGATCCCTATCTGCCCATGCTGAGTGTGGGGGTGGGGATGTCAGCTGGTGCAAGTTTAGGCTGCTATGTCTCATCTTGACTATATCCACCTGGGGGGCCTAGGCTGGGCCTGAGGCCACAGTGTTGGACAAGTCCAGGAGAGGAAGCCATAGCAAACTGAAACAAGGCTCTACACCAGTGGTTCTCAACCTTGGCTGCACATTAGAATCACCTGGGAATCTTGTTAAAATCCTGGTTTCTGGGCTTCATCATTAGTAACAAAGAAACAGAATTTCCGGAGGATGAGGCCCAGAAATCAGGATTTTAACAAGATTCCCAGGTGATTCTAATGTGCAGCCAAGGTTGAGAACCACTGCTCTACATGCTCCCCTGGGATTTCCCATTTGACACCCCTCTGGGTGGCAGGGCTGGTCCTCTCTCCCTGCCAGTGCCCCAGTGCCAGGGCGAGCCTCAAGAACCCTCCTCCCTGGCCTGGTTCTGGACTTCCTGGAGCATCTGCTGAAGGCTGGGCTGTTGTAGAGCATTGTGATTAATATGATGCTATTTTTACAAATAAAGTCACATGTTTTAGAATATGTATGGAAAACAAAACCTAGAGCAACCTACACCACACTAGAAACAGTTAACAAACAAAAAAATGAGGCACCACCATGGCCGTTGTCGCGGTTGTGCCTTCATCCTCACTCACATACTCAGTGGAGTACCTGGGTGGGTACCTTCAGCTGCCCTTCTCTCTCTAATCCTGACACAGTAAGCGAAGAACACCTTCCAACTTTTTATGGCTGCTCCTCTAGCTCCCCGGAGTCACATCTCACATCTTCCCAGTACCATTTAGTTCCCATTAGTCAGTAGTTCTAGATAAACCTTGCCTGAGGGGCATCCTCCCATCCCCCTCCTGCTTCCCTCTCCCTTAGATGGTCCATGAGCTGGGCCGAGACTCACCTGCCCATAGTTCCAGGGACAAGGGCGGATCCAGTTCTTGTTTCCTTGGTAGATGAAGCCGTAATCATTCATGACATACTCCTGCCTCTGGGGCTCACTGTCCAAGAAGACAGCGTCCCCTAGGAATCAACGTGGGAGGACACAAAGCAGAAAAGTCATCTTGCCCTTCCTTCCCATCCCCATCCACAGAAGGCATGGAAACAACGCTGAGGACTGCACAGGGTGACACCAAGAGGGGAAGCAAGACCTGCTCTCCACCATCCCTCAACAGCGGCAACAGGCTCAACGTGAAAATGAGGTGGGACAGTAAAAATTTATCTTTGGTGGAATTTATTGGTTTGCAAAGCACATTTACATCCCAGCCCCATTTTAAGGTTGGGGAAACAGGCTCACAGTGATAAATAGCTTGCCCACATCACATAGTACAGGGTGAAATGTGAACACAGCCCATGTGACTCCATGCTCTGTGCTCTGCCATACTTAATTAATCCTGGTTGGAAAAGAGCAAGCCAGAATTTAGGGGTTGGCTTTGACCTCATCATTTCTTTTGTAGGACTCGAGCTTTAAAAGAGAAGACCCTACAGATACCATTTTCTTCCCCACAGCTCCAGGGGGCACTCAGGACAAGTCTGAAACACACAGTTTTGGAGGCCAGGTAGGTGTGTGTGTGTGTGTGTGTGTGTGTGTGTGTGTGTGTGTGTGAGAGAGAGAGAGAGAGAGAGAGAGAGAGAACGAACAGACATCCATCCTCCTTGATCCAGTGGCAGGGCCTCTTCATCTGGCTAATGGGTAAGAGTTCTGAGCCACTCAGTGACAGAGCAGTGGGAGGTGGTTAGAGATATTAGAACCCAGCCAGGGCTCTGGGTTTTGGCACAACGCAGCAGGCCCCCTTGGCATAAGGTTGGTGGAAAAAGTAGAATGAGAGGGAGTAAGAGAAGGGAGACATCCTCTCATTCAGAAGTGAGAATTTGTTGAATTTGACCTCTGCCCCAAATCCCTTATTCTCAACTCTTTCTGCCCTCTTCCTACTCTGTCCTCCTAGCTTGTCCTTCATTCTGTTCACATCCGTGCCAGCCGTCTGTGGAACTACTCCTGCTCCCAGGTAGATGTAGAGGACAGGGATTGTGGGCCAGGTAGTTCTGGGGTATTTCCTATAGCTATGTTTGCCTATGACAAAAACTTTCCAGTCCAAATAAATAGGGAACCAGTTAAAAATTTGGTGCATCCAAATGGTGAAGTAATTGTAGCTGTTAAAAGGAATGTACTGACAGGAAAATATGTCCAACATTGAATTTTTAAATGAAAAAAAAAAACGCAAATTAGAGCAAACTATGTGTTAAATAATCCCATGTGTGGTATGTATTATATAATTACACACATAGACATATATGCAATAAATACACATTTGATTACGCGTAGAACATTTTTTGTAAGGCTACACAAGAAAACACTAACAGGACTTCCTCTGGAGAATGGAACTTGGAGACTGGGATAAGGTTTGACTTTTCACCCTTTCTTTTTCCTTCCTCTTTCTTTCTTTTGCCTTTTTTTTTTTTGTCCTTTACTTCATTCCACAATTCACTTATTATTCTTACAATGAAAAAAACTCAAGTTAAGTTAAAAATGTATGATAAAGGTAAATGTTAACAGTGGTCAAACTTAATTGTAATATTTTCCTTTTAAGTAAAGATGACTTGGCTTATAATTTTTAAATTCTAGATGAGTAAATAAATAGCAATTTATCCCTCCCTGCTTTTTGGTGGTTGGGAGTGAATGCCTAGTACATGGGATTGGGGAGGTTTGTGGGTTCCCAGGGAGGAGGGGTCTAGAAATCCTTGATCCTGGCTCTCTGTGGCATTGACAAAGGGGCGGAGACAAGGGACCCCCACACAGGCACCCCGCCTTACCTGAGCACCAGGGATTGAAGAGCAGAATGAATTTCCCAAGCTGGTAGGCCGTGACAGACCCCTGGAAGGAGTCAATGTGAACCTTCAAGAGGTACTGACCCACAGGCGCCATGGGAGGGGCACACAGGCTCACCTCCAGGGAGTTGGCCTTGTTGGTCTCCAGTGAGGCCATCCAGGGACTGGGGCTATGACGACCTGCCAGGCTGAACACAGCCCGAGTCCCCTTGGCCAGGTCGGGCATCGGTCCTGGGAGGGAAGCAGGGTTGAGGCCCTCTGAGGAAACCCCCCAGCTCCTGAGACTCTGCCCCCACACCTGCCCCTGTGTGCCAGCAGGGGTCCTCACCAGTCTCAGCTACGAAGATGATGTTGTCCAGGCCTGGCTCGAAGCCCCGGTTCCTGAAGTACAGAGTGATGTTGAAAGCCTGGCCCCGGCGAACGATGAGGTGGTCAAAGGTGATCTCCTCCGTGTGGTGCCGCATGTTGTTCCGGGAGCTTTGGAAGTCTGTGACGGACAACTCCAGCCCTGCAATGGGGCAGCCGGGGCAGACGAAAGAGCAGGGTTAGGGAGCATGGTCCAGCCTTGTCCACCACTTACTGGTTGTGCAAACTTGAGAAAGAAGTTTAGCCTTTCTGAGCCTCAGTTCCCAAGTCGGTAAAATAGAATCCACAATACCAGCCTTACACGGTGGTATAAGGATTAAACGAGGCTCCGTACATGTACGTGCCTCCTTTTTACTTCTTGCCTCCCTTCCTTCCCTGCTTCTCTGACCCTCTAATCCAGTGGTTCTCAACCTTCCTAATGCCGCGCCCCTTTAATACAGTTCCTCATGTTGTGGTGACCCCCAACCATAACATTATTTTTGTTGCTACTTCATAGCTGTAATTTTGCTACTGTTATGAGTCGTCATGTAAATATCTGATATGCAGGATGTATTTTCATTGTTCATGACCCACAGCCTTCCTCCCTTACTCTCCTGGAGAAACATGGTTTTCTCTCTTGGTCCAACTCCTGTAGGACTGGCCAAGTATGCCTGTGCCCTTTAGCCTAGCATGTCCTCAGATTTACACCAGCATCCACTTTCTTGAACAAAAGTTGAGTTTCACTTTCCCCTGTACCAGCATCCAAATCTGGGAGAAAGTCCCTGTGTGAGCTGCTGTGCTTTCAGCAATTCGCTGGCCTTCTGACTGTATAACGCATGTGCCCAATGCCTGGGGAGGTGTGATGCTGAGGTCAGCAAGGAAAGGCCCACTCCCAGCCTCCCAGAGTTTCTGCTCAGACGCAGACTGACCTCAGTGTCCTCCAAGTGTACCTCTGCAGAAGGGACGCATTTCTAACTTCACCTTTGAACATGGTCAGCGCATGGTTCCCACACGTTAAATCACAGTTGGCTCATCCATCTCCTTCTCAGTCTGTATCCATTTATCTGTCATAGGTCCCTTCACTCTTTCCTTGAAAATGTCTGTGGTGTCCATCTGTCCCTTTCACATTAACATAATTGCAACCGCCTCACCTCACTCCTAGTGACACGAACAGTCTCCATCAGGTCTTCTGCTTTCTGTCTCTCCACATCACCCACCCCTTAACACATCACCAGAATACCTCTCCTCCAGACAACTTGATCTTTCCATTCTTTTGCTTTAAAAGCTCTGAAATACCCAACAGCCCACCGTACAAAATGCACACTCCTTAACCTGACACTACCGATCCTCCATACCTGGTCTTCACTTACACTTGCATTCTTACTTCTCACTACTCTCACCATGGGTCTTCCTCTCCATCTGATCTGTCTTCAAGCAAATGGTAGCCTCCCTGTCCATGTATTTTGCTGCTGCTGTAGCCCCAACTCAGAATGCCCCTTCACTATCTAACCAAAGTCCACTTTTCCTCCAGCGCTGTTCAAGACCCACCTTCTTCACAGAGCTTGTCTCCTTTGGCCTACCCTTCTTCCCATCTTCACTTGATCTACAGCATGTAACTGTATCACTCACAGGGAACCTTAACTGCTTAATGGACAAGTTAATATGCTCATTTGTTCATTCATATCAACAAACTTTTACTGAGAGTCTATTAGATTTAGGCTCATTATGAGATGTTCAGATATTTTTGCAGTTACTTTTTTGTCTGTTTTCCACCACTAGATGTAAATCAATGGGGATAGAGACCTAGCTGTGTTGTCTCATCTGTATTTAGATTTTAAGAAATATGAACCAAAACATTTGACAAAATCCAACATTCTTTCATAATGAAAATACTCAACAAATTAAGACTAGAAGAAACTTCCTCAACCTGATAAAGGTAATCTATGAAAAATCCACAGCTAACATTATACTTAATAGTGGAAGATTAGCTGCTTTCCCCCTAAGATAAGGAACAAGACAAGAATGTCCACTTTCACCCCATCTATTCACCTGGATGGTTATAACAAGAAAGAGAGAAAGCAACAAGTGTTGGTGAGGATGTAGAGAAATTGGAACCCTCATATATTGCTGGTGAGATTGTAAAATGATGTGGCCATTTTGGAAGCAGTCCAGCAGTTCCTCAAAATGTTAAACATTGTTACCATATGACCCAGCAGTTCCACTCCTAGAGATTCCACTCCTATACCCAAGAGATTGAAAACATATGTTCACAGAAATTTGTACATTAATGTTGATAGCAGCATTATTTATAACAGCCAGAAAATAAACAACCTGAATGTTCATCACCTGATTAATTAATGAAAGTGGTATATCCATACACTGGAATATTATTCAGCCATAAAAAGAAATGCTGAATATATTATAACATGGATGAAAGTTGAAAACATTATGCAGAATGAAAGAAGCCAAACACAAAGGCCACATATTATATGATTCCATTAATATAAAATATGAAGACTAGGCAACTCATAAAGGCAGAAAGCAGAACAGAGTTTAGCAGGGGCTGGGATGAAGAGGATATGGGGCATGACTGCTAATGAGCATGAGTTTCTTATAAAAGAAATATAAGCACAATTTTCAGCACATTGTAGGTATTAAAAAATGTTTACCATGCTGAATAAAGTTCTCTGCCTTTTGTATAATCACCCTGTACTTATTTCAAATTTCAGATTCAATGAACATGTTATTGAGGGCCTGATTACTGTGATAGGCACCGTCCTAGGTACCTCAAGACAGTTTTCTCATTATATCCTCCCCACAACAGTAGAGGCATGATGTCGTGTCATCCATACTTGGCATAGAGAAAACCAAGGTTTAGGCAAATTAAATGTCTTGCCCAAAGTTAAACTTAAGGTTACTGGCTCAAGTCCTGTGCTATTTCCATTACCCAATAGCTACCGCCCATTTCCAGCCTTTACTCATGTTCAGAAAGGACACCCAACCCACTGCCAGTTGGGAAAGCACTTGGCTTTTCCCTAGTGGTGGGATTAGAAGCTCATTCTTTTTGGAGACCAGTTGACTAGACAGAGCTTGCTAACCGGTCCTGATTCAACTTGGGCACATGACCCAGACTACTCAATAGGAGTGGTAGCATCTGCCTGACAGTGAGCAGTGGGGACAAAGCTCATCCTCTGGATGCATTCTGAGTCCAGTTAACATCTACCTGTAACATAGGGATTGTTCTTCAGCCCAGACACTAGATATTCAAGCAGGAGGTACATTTAACATTGGACATATTTGTTCTTTTTATGCAAGAAGGATGTGGTGAGATGATCAATAAAGTAGAAATAAAATGATAGGAAGAACTTTTAAAGTAATTGGTCTCAGTGTCTAGCTAAAGACATACTCCCACACAAGCACAAAGAGACATAGATAAGAACTTGCATTGCATCATTGCTTATATAACTAAAAATAGGGAAGCAACCTGAATGCCCACAATAGAGACTGGATAAATAAATTACTTACACCCATAATATGAAATACTATGCATTGTAGAAAATAGTGAAAATCTGTAGGTACTGAGTGGCATGGACAGAGCCCGAAGGCATACTGTTGAGCAAAAAAAAAAAAAAAAAAAGTCAAGCTGTAGAAAAATATGTACAATATGATTAGACCAAAGATATATAAAAAAAGAAGCCACACATACTAATATTACATTGAGCATATATATATGAATATAAATGTATAGACAAAAGACTGGTAACAGTGGTTTCTCTGGAGATGAGGCCGGGGTTGGGGTGAGGGTAAAGGGACTGACTATAGCTTCACCTGTAATTATTGTTTTAATTTAGTCCAACTGTGTATTAGTATATTTCTTGTGAAATTAAAAATTTAAAAATAAAAATTTAACACAAAACAGTAAATCAAGGTGAGTCTGTTACATTTATAGAACTTTATAGCTTATTCTTATGATTTCAACTAACCATTTAATCTTCATAGCAGCTCTTTCTAGAGAGAGGGAATTGATATAGATAGAAGGGTGGTGGTGAGATTAGCTAAAATGAGGAAGAGACCTGAAGTAGGGGAAGAAGTGAAGATATGAAATTCAGAGACTTCTAGAGATGGAAGATAATGTCAAGATTGTCTCGTCCAACCCCCCTTGTTCTTTCAGGCATGGGGACTGGGAACTGGAGAAGTGACTTGCTCAATGTCAAAGGGTCAGCTGGTAGAAAAGAACAGAAACCACAACCCCCTAATTCCTGATCCTGCCCTGTCCCACTGGGCTATAGAAGCCAGCATGTTGGCATGCAGCTGCTTGGCTGTGTTTACCTGCTGGCATCTCCTGTCTCCTGGTTCTTGGGCTACCAACTCTGAGGTTCCTGGAGTTTCTACTCCTTCTGCCTCTGTTCTTTATTTGCTCCCTTCGTCCTATGAATCCACCCACTTGACTTCCTACAGTCTCTCTGTCTTTCTTGCCCCTGACCTCCAGCAGCCCCATGGGCCTGCCCTACCTTGTGCCATGGTGGCTGCCTTCAGTGCTTGGGCTGCTCCCCACGGAATAGCAGGATGGCCTGGAGCTTCAGGAAACTTGTCTTGGAGTGTCTGCTTCACCTTCCATCCCTGAGATGCCAGGAGACACTGGAGGCGGGGCTGGCTGCTGCACTGCCACGTGCTTACTGGGCAGATCACAACTGGTTTTCTCACTTGCCCTCAGGTTTTTCTTGGCAAAGCTGCTCTGCTAAGATGAAGTGCAATGGCCAATGAACTGTCAGGGCCTTGTGCTATATAGGCCTTTGACAGCTCTTGGGCAATGGGGTATTCTTTGGTAGGTGCCGTGCTGGGAGGGAAGGAGCCAGGTGGGAGTGGTAAGCTGATGGGGCTTCTAGGGCGATGGAGAGAGGCTGCACTCCTGCAAGAAGGAGCACCAGGGCCACAAGACTACAGCTCACAATTGAGACCCAAGCCTAGGCCTCTGCTTGGCACCTGAGCCCTTTCTTTTATTCTGAAGAGTCACTTCCTGGACATCCAGTGCCATAGAGCCCACTCTGGATCACTTTAGTATGACTTTTTATTTTTTTATTTTTTATTTTTTTAAAATATATTTTATTGATTTTTTAGAGAGGAAGGGAGAGAGATAGAGAGTTATAAACATCGATGAGAGAGAAACATCGATCAGCTGCCTCCTGCACATCTCCTACTGGGGATGTGCCCGCAACCAAGGTACATGCCCTTGACCGGAATCGAACCCGGGACCTTTCAGTCCGCAGGCCGACGCTCTATCCACTGAGCCAAACCGGTTTCGGCTAGTATGACTTTTTAAACATTTATTTTTTGTCAGAGGTATTGTCATGGGTAAGATCTGCCAAGTCCCAGGTGACTCTTGAATAAAAGCAGTAGAGGAAGAAAACTTTGGAAGATTCGTGGAAGAGTTTTGGAAATAGATGAGAGAGTGGGAATACCAGTGAGTGACCTAGTAAGATTCTAGTAAGAAAAGTGCAAGTCCTTGGACTGAATGTGTAAGGGAGAAAAGAACTGATGGGGGAAGAGAGACACAAAGGGGGAGAGTTCTTCATAGGCAGTTGGTCGGACTCTCTGAAGAATGCCCCCCCTCCCCCCTTCCTTTCCCTCCTGTGGGACACTACTCCCTGTGTACCCCTGCTTTCTAGGTTCCTTGTCCTCTCTTCTCAGGAACCTCAGTCACCAGCTCCCATCTCCCCTCCTGTATTTCCAACTCTCTCTATCCCCAATCAGTATTTAAAGTGTATTTACTAGTATACATGTGTATATAGAATTCACTAACACACCGTCACCCACCTTCTATCCAAAGTGGAACTCCTGCCCGGCCGGTGCTGCTCAGTGGTTGAGCATCAACCCATGCACCAAGAGGTCACTGGTTTGATTCCTTGTCAGGGCACATGCCTGGGTTTTGGGCTCCATCCCCAGTAGGGGGCATGCAGGAGGCACTTGATCGATGTTGATGTTTCTCTCTTTCTCTCTCTCTCTCTCTCTCTCTCTCTCTCTCTCTCTCTCTCTCTCTCTCCCCCCCCCCTTCCTTTCTGTCTAAAATAAATATTTTTTAAAAAAGTGGAACTCCATCCCTCTCCCCTTCCTCCTGCATCCCTGGTCTTGGTGAGTGAGGACAGTGCCCACCCAGTCACTCTGGGAGAAACTGGTACCACCTCATTCTTCTCCAACTTCCTGACCTCCCTTAGCCCGTCAGTCACTGAGCCTGTCCAGTCCAACTCCTGATTATTTCTTAAAACTGGCCCTTCTCCGTGCCCTTGGTCTTGCCTTCCCTGAAGCCTCCACTTGCCTAGACAGCAGCTCCTAACGAGCCTCCCACTTATCTTTTTTCCAAATGAGTTGCCAACTTGATTTTTCTGAAATGCCAATTCAACCAGGTTGCTCAAGATACAACAGTTGGGTAAAGTCCAAACTTGTCAACATCGCCCCCAGAGCCCTTCAGGATCTTTCCCTCCCTGCCTGGAATCCAGGCAGGCAAACCCCTTCAGTTACCCCATGGAGACCTGCTCTCCTGCACCTCCAAGTTCTTGAATGAGTTGGTCTCTCTCTGAAATGTTCTCCTCTCACTTGTCTACTTTCTTGTATCCAGGCTCAAGCATGGCCCTGGGGAAGTCTTCCTGACTCTCTCTTCCTCACCAGGCTTTCAGGGGCACCCCCTTTTGTGTTCTCTATTAGCCTAGTCATATTCCACATTATAGATACTTACCTATCTTTCCTTTTTAAGGGCAAAGCCTGTGTCTAACTAGTATATCCTCAGTGCTTAGTAATGACAGTGGTTAACAAGAAAGCTACTAGAAGAACTAGTAATAGCTTTCACATTCCAGATGCTGTTTTAGTTCTTTTTTCTTTTTCTTTTTTTAGACAACTAGGATAACGTGAATATAAAATTGAGCCCCTTTATTTGGACTTTATAACAAGGAAAACTTAGTAATAATTAAATAATTAGGGGTGTAGTTATAATTAGGGGTATAGGCATCCTAAATGAACCAGTATGCATGCTTTATTTAATGACTCAATAAAAAATTGTGTGTCCTTGAGCTTTCATTATTTAAAACTCTGATTTATCTAAGGCTACACAGTGTTCATTATTCAGCAAGGGCATCATTTCTTGGGGTCCAACAGTGGAGGAGCCATCATTGTTGGGGTTTGCTGGCTGTTTATTGAGGCCGTCAATGAGACCATGCAAGATGAACATGTTTGTTTTAGTTCTTTATGTGCATTATCCCACCTAATATTCACACCATCCCCATGAGCTGGGTACTATTATTATTCCTATGTTACAGATGAGGAAATCAAGACTTAAAGACATTAAATAGTTTTCCCAACATCACTCACTAAGAACTGGTGGAGCTAGATTTGGACACAGTCAGACTCCAGAGTCCTGTGTAAGAACCACGCAGTACCTGAAGCATGATTGGTTTTCTAGTTCCTATCTGCTAACTGATGAAATAAATTAATTAAAAGATGATCCATGAATGAATGAATAGGTAAAGGCATGAACCCATTGTCACACTAGCTGAGATGGGAAGGAGAAATGGACATGGAAGCATAACCAATGGACACAGACACCAGGGTGGTGAGGGCATGAGCGGGGGTGGGGCAATGGAGGGATAAGGACACATATGTAATACCTTAATCAATAAAGAAAGAAAGAAAAAAAGAAATGGACATGGGCAGGTAAGATTAATTGTGAGGGGAGGCAGGAAGTGAGTGCAGCTAGGCTGGGCAGTTCTGGAGAGGTGGGGGTAGCAGAGAAAAAAATGCCCAATGGCTACCCAGCAACAACCTATTTCATGGCTGGGGCTAATGAGCTAACTTATAGATGCAGCCTATCATTTGATTCCTACAAGTCATTTGTGGGAGAGAGTGTGCTAGGGGAAGGAGGCAGCTCTGATCAGAGCAGCTGGTCTCCGGGTCCAGAGTCAGGGAGGCAGAGGAGAGTCAGGAAGCCGAGTGGAGTTGATGAGAACCTTTCCACCTGGACAGAGACAAGGCTGTGACTGCAGGGAAGGGCCACAGAGCAGACCCTGGGACACTCACGTCGGGAGGTGTGGAGGCACCGGCCATCCCTCCGGGCAGCCCAGCTCTAGCAAGGTGGGGGTGGGGGGCCTCCAGACCTTATAAGACTCAGAGAGACTAGGACCCTAGTCCTGGTCCTGCCATGAGTTCCCAGTATGGCCTTAGACAAGTTCCAGCCTCCTTGTCTATAGATTCAGGGTCCTTGGCTCTGTAGTGCCCAGGTCTGAGGAGAAGGCAGAGAGCTCCCCACAGACAATTGCGAAGGGAAGTCAGAATTGGAAGATCCAGGTGGGATCCTTTGCCTCCTTCCTCTTCCCACTCCCAGACATGGAGGCAGTGATCCAGGGGAGGTGATTAAACTCATCAGAGGGCCTCTGCATATGATACCAAGATCTTTAGAACACACTTTCTCATTTGATCCTCACTGCAACCCTCTGAGGGAAGGAAGGCCTGGCACTGTTTTATTGTTGCTATCATCTTGCAACTGAGGGAGCCAGGGTCACACCACAACAGAGCCCAAACTCTGTCCAGAGCTCTCTCCTTTGTAGCACACAATGGCACTGAATAGCAGGGACTCCAAAACTACCAGCCAAAAGAATATGAGGACAAGGTCTCTGTGACCGCCACAGGGGGTGGCAAGACCAGCAATCACTTGACAAGGGTGCTGCTGGCCTGGTTTGTGCCTCCTGCTCCTGAAAATTTCTTTTGCCATATATGCCTAACCCCTGGTCACTGACAATAGGGTGGCGAAGGCCTGGGGGGGCCTGGGGTGGGGCTAGAAGAGGTCAATGTGGGGCAAAGGAGACATGTGTAATACTTTCAACAATAAAGACTAAAAAAAATTTTTTTTCTTTTGCCAGAGTTTATCTGTGGGCACAACTGCCTGGCCGGGTGATCCCCGCGGTTCGCTGTGAGGTGAGGGGAGGGCCAGGACAGGAAGCAGAACTGCTCAGGCCTAACCTCAGGGCTCTCTCCAGCAGTGGCGGGGACCCCGGCATCCTGGGCCCTGGGATGGCAGAGCTATCAGGGAGCTTTGAGACTGTCTAGCCGGCTCATCTAACCAAAGTTCTAACCGAAGTGAGGAAATGAGGCCAGTCGGTTTGCCTACGTGAAAGGAAGAAAACACAAAGGGTACATTTTTTAAAGCCAATTTTTAGTTGGGGAGAGAGGACATATTTGAAAGATCAACCATGAAGGCAGAGATGGTTAATATCCCCATACCCCTGCCCACTGATCCCCTCCAGTGACACAAGTCCCTGCATCTCCAGACAGGAGGGGCAGCGACTAAACAAAGGAGGACACACCACCCTGTAAAGGGAGCAAGTTTCCAATTTCCGTAGGAGCCAGTGCAGGTTCCCGGTCTCCTGTGGGCGGGCAGGGAGCCACCTGGCACAGCAGTGACAGAGCCCCATAGAAATGGCCTCGGCACTTAATGGGGACAGGTGCAGCTGCACACAGGTGGAGTGTGGGTGTGCGGGCTCCTGCCCTTCCTGCCCAAAGCAGCCTGCAAAAGCAAAAGAAATACAAAACAGGGGAGAGGAGGGGAGGAGGGGAGGAGAGTAGCGAGAGGAGCCGAGTGAACCTGCAGACTCACCGAGGAGGTGAGGAGCGGAGGAAGAAGCCATGCCTGAGCATCCGGGGGAGGATGTGCTCCCTCTCGGCACTTCTGGATGGCCTCAATTTTCCATGATGGAGAGGCGTCAATTCGTAATGATAACAATTTTTTATTGAGTCATAATTGACACATAACCTTGTGTAAATTTTAGGTGTACAACATGTTCATCTGAAACACTTATATATTGCAATATGATTATCACCGTTACACCTCCATCATATCACATAATATTTCTTTTTTTGTGGAGAGAACATTTAAGATCGGAAGTATATAATACAGTATTGTTAACTATGGTCACAATGCTGTACATTAGATCTCCAGAACTTATCCTTCTAACTAGAAGGTTATGCCCTTTGACCAACATCTCCCCATTCCTCCCATTCCCAGCCCCTGGTAACCACACACTGTTTCTACCAGTTCAGCCTTTATAGATTCCCCATACAGGAATACCTCATTGTATTGTGCTTTGCTTTATTGAACTTCATAGGTGGACCATTTTGCAAATTGAAGGCAAGATTCTCCACCAGCAAAGAGATTGCCACTTGCTTTATTGCGGTAGTCTGGAACCGAACCCGAAATATCCCCAAGGTACCAGGTATAAGTGAGATCATGCAGTGTTTGTCTTTCCCCATTTGACTTCTCTCCACTTAGCATAATGCCCTCAAGGGCCATCGATGTTGTAGCAAGTGGCAGGATTTCCTTGTTTCTCCTGGCTGCACATTATTCCATTGTGTATGTACCACAATGGAATATTTCTTTTGCTTCTTTGTCCGTTAGTCTAATGACACTTAGGTTGTTTGCATATCTTGGCTATTGTCAGTGAGCATGGCAGTACAGGTATTTCTTTGAGATAGTGGTTTCATTTCCTTCGGATATATAACCAGAAGTGGAATTGCTGGATCATATGGTAGTTCTATTTTTAACTTTTGAGGAAACTCTGTACTATTTTCTATGATGGCTGGACAAATATACATTCTCAACAACAGTGCACAAGGGTTCCCTTTTCCCCACATCCTCACCAACCTTTGTTATCTCTTGTCTTTTGTTTGTTTGTTTTGTTTTATTTTCTAATCCCCACCCAAAAATATTTTTCCATTGATTTTTAGAGAGAGTGGAAGAGAGAGGGAAAGACAAAGCGAAATATCGATGTGAGGGAGGTACATCGATTGGTTGCCTCCTGCTCCAGCACTGACCAGGACCTGAGTGGGGGGGAGCCTGCAATTGAAGTACATGCCCTTGACCAGATCAAACCCAGGACCCTTTGGTCCACAGGCCGAAGCTCTATCCACTGAGCCAAACTGGCTAGGGTTCTCTTGTGGGGTTTTTTTTTTTATGATAGCCATGTAATGATAACTTAAAAAACAACAACACAATGACACACAAGAATAAACTCAAAATGGCTAAAAGACATCAAAGTAAGTCACAAAACCATAAAAATCCCTGCAGAAAACATAAGCAGTAAAATCTAGACATCTCACATAGCAGTATTTTCACCGATACATCTCCTAGACCAGTGATGGCGAACCTATGACACGTGTGTCAGAGGTGAGACGGAACTTATTTTTTTGGTTGATTTTTCTTTGTTAAATGGCATTTAAATATACAAAATAAATATCAAAAATATAAATTTTTGTTTTACTATGGTTTCAAATATCAAAAAATTTCTATATGTGACACGGCACCAGAGTTAAGTTAGGGTTTTTCAAAATGCTGACACGCCGAGCTCAAAAGGTTTGCCATCACTGTCCTAGACTCTAGGACCTAGAGCAAGAGAAACAAAGGAACAAATAAACAAAGGGGACTACATCAAAAGAAAAAGCTTCTGCAGAGCCAAAGAAACCATCAACAACATGAAAAGGGAGCCCACTGTATGGGAGAACATTTTCACCAATGATACGGTAACCAACAGGGTTGAATCATTATGAACGTTTATTCCAATGCTGCTGGCAATATAGGAGAGCAGCAGGTCATGCATGAAAATCTGCTCTGCACCCCACCATAGCCGGCTGCCTATATTGGTACAGAGGAAAGTAGGGAAAAGGGCAAATGGGCAGTTTACAGATACGCAAAAGGGCTGGGGTCCTCAAGGGCCGGTGATTCTGGTTTCTGGCTCCAGTTTCTGCAACAAAATTGTTAATCTTTCCATGATAATAGGCAGCTCCAAAAGGGGAGGAAGGGCTGCTCTTCCAGGTGAGCTCCAGGTCCTGAGTGCAGCTGCCAGCCAGGTTAGACTGTGCCTTCTCTAATCAGAACAAAACAATCATGGTTAACAGCCTGATTAATATTTCTTACAATTCTAGCTGGTTCCCCTGAAGCATGGTGGCAACCATGCCTGGTGGGAATTGCTGTTTAAAATTTTAACCCTGCTGACTTGGCTTTTGTACTTATTTGCTTGCTAAAACAATAGAAAAGTTACTTTGATTTTCTGAACTTACGTATGCTATCCCAATCGATTGAATACTCCATTGTTGGAGGTTTGAATATCCTATTGATTGTGATCTTACTGGTTATCGAAGCACATTCTTCTGTACCTGGAAACCAGGACAGCACAATTACCCTAAATTGCCTCAGTGGCTACAGATAACACATTCCGGTTGACTCAGTGGTCCCAAAACCAGGACAGCACAATTATTCTAAATTGCCTCAGCAGCTCCAGATAATGTGTTTCCGTTAATTCAGTGGTCCGAAGACCCAAAACTATAATTAATCTTTATAAATAACTAACTTGCTCAATTTCTGTTGATTCAGTGGTCCAAAGACCCAAACTATAATTAATCTTTATAGATAACTAACTTGCTTTGTGCAAACAAGATTCCTCATTCCAAACCCCAAGATGTAATCAATACCTTTGTAATACTTGCCTATATAAGCCTGATGTTGCCACCATTTCGGGACTGGGAGATTTGGAGCCATAACTCCCTCTCAGTTGCTGGCTTATTAAATGACTCATTAATTTGGTCTTGCGTCCTGAGTATTTACTTGCGGGGTACATTACAACACCCCAACATTCTATTTCTGCCCCATCAATACATGTGGTAAAGGGTTAATTTCCAAAATGTATAAAGAACTCATACAACTCAACCCCAGGAAGACAAACAATACAGTTAAAAAATGGGCAAATTTTTAACACTGAATAGACACTTATCCAAAGAGGACATACAGATGGCCAATACACATATGAAAAAATGCTCACTGATCATCAGAGAGATACAAATTAAAATGACAATGAGATATCACATCTGTCAGAATGGCTACCATCAACAAATCAACAAATGACAAGGGCTGGTGAGGATGTGGAGATGGTGCAGCCATTATGAAAAACAGTATGGAGTTTCCTAAAAAAATTAAATATGGAACTGCCATTTGATCCAGTGATCCCACTTTTAGGAATATATTCAACACCAATAAGAAAGAATTTATGCACCCCTATGTTCATAACAGCACAATTTGCAATAGCTAAGATCTGGAAATAGCCAAAGTGCCCATCAGTAGATGAGTAGATAAAAAAGCTGTGGTACATTTACACCACGGAATACTATGCAGCTGTAAAAAAGAAGGAGCTCTTATCCTTTGCAACAGTATGGATGGACTTGTAGATTAATATGGTAAGTGAAATAAGCCAGTTAGAGAATGATAAATATTACATGATTTCACTTACATGTGGAATCTAATGAACAAAATACACTGATGAACAAAATAGATCCAGAGACATGGATGCATGAAATAGACTGACAGATCTCAGAGGTGGAGGGACAGGAGGAAATTAACCAAAGAGCATGCACCCATCTATGCATAGCCCATGGACACAGCGTGGTCAAGGCCTGGGGTGGGCTAGGTGAAGGGGGGCAAAGGGCGAGAGAAATGGGGAACATCTGTAATATTGACAACAATTAAGAAAAGCACAGCCCTGGCCACTGTTGCTCAGTGGATAGAGCATTGGCCCAGGCACTGAAGGGTCTTGGGTTCGATTCCCGGTCAAGGCCATGTACCTGTATCATAGGTTTGATTTCCAGCCCCAGTCAGGGCGCATGCAGGAGGCAACCAGTGAATGTGTCTCTCTCACATCGATGTTTCTCTCTCTCTTTCCCCCCTCCCTTCCAGTATCTCTAAAAATCAATGGAAAAGATATCTTCAGGTGAGGATTAACAAAACAAACAAAAATTAAAAAAAGAAAGAAAGAAAAGAAAAGCACATGCACACAATGAAGGGGAAAAGAGACCAGAAAATATATGGCAAAATGCGAGCAGAGATTTCTTCTGGGATGGAGAAGAAATCAGTGACTATTCTTTTCCCCTTTTCTGTTCTTTCCAAATTATCTGGAATGAGCACAAATGCTCTTGAGTGCCACAGGAAGAAAATAGAAAGGAGCGACTCCCTGTCCTTAAAATAACAAAAACAGTGGAAAGAAAGAGATGCTGGGGCCAGCTGGGGTGACTAGGAGAGGATAAAAGATTAGGGGGAGTAAGTGGGTGAGGGACGGAGAGGGGAAGATGGGGGTCAGGGAAAGTGAGGGCCTGTTTTGGGGAGCAGCCATCCATCCTGGGGCCGCCCTGAGTGGCCCTGCCCAGCTGTCCTTGTGCTCTCAGGCCAGCAGCAGAGAAGTCCCGCTGGGCAGCTTCTGTCCAGGCCCCGTAACACTGCAGCCACTGTTCTCCTCAGAGCTTCTCTACCTCTGCCTGCAGGCTGACAATTTCCTTGATTCCAGAGAGGCTGAGTTCGAGGGTTCGTGTTGGGTGTATTCTGTGCATGATCCCTTAAAGGAGGAGAGAGAAGACAAAAAGGGCAGGGAGGGCCTGACCACACAGCAGGCAGCCAAGAGGACAGGCTGGTAGCAATAAGTAGCTTATTAGCTCAGAAGCAAGAACACCAGTGATCAATCAAAGACGTCTTTATTGTCTACTTCCAAGATGCACAGCGGTTATAAAGGAGCTTCATATGCCCCCAGGCAGTCAGGGAAGAGGAGAGAGAAGGAGCACAGATGACACTACCCCATCAGGAGTCGGGTGGGACAGGGAGGGGACCGGGAGGTCATGGGGGCAGGGGAATGACTGCAAGGGGCCAGGGAGGGTGTCAGAAGGGGAGGGGTGGTCTTGAGGAGGGGCTGAGGGTGCAGGGAGGCATCAGGAGAACAGGGTGGGACCTGGGGAGGGATTGGGGGTACTAGGAGGGCATCAGGAAATTGGATCAGGGTAGGGAGCATTCCTGGGGGGATGTGGGCGTGTCAGGAAGGCCTGGCTGCTGCTACGAAGACGTCCTTATAACCCTTGATCTCCTTGACTTCGTTGCTGCTGATGAGGACTTGTAGCTGGCGGGGTCCAGCTTTGAAGGGGTAGAGGTCCAGTTGGATTTGGATGGTGTGTCCTGCCACCAGAGTCCCAAGGCTGAAAGCAAAAAAGAGCTTGTTAGAGCATTGAGGAGTGACTGCAGTGGGTAACCTGGTCACCCGCCTTGGTCGGCAAGCACTTTCCACCTCCCCGACAGCACAGAGACAACCTTCCCTGGGGAGTGGGGGGCGGGGGGGGGGGGTTATGGGTGCACAGAGGCACCATCCAGGAGGCTGAGGGCCATCCTGTGACCCCACGAGGAACCTCTTATCAGACGATGGCACTTACTCATTTGACACCTGCCCGTGGATGAGGCCACTTCCCTCCAGCACCATCGTGCAGTGACTCAGAGCCACCGTCCGGGTGTTGGTGAGGGTGATGTGGACTCTCAGTGGCTTGCCCACCTCAGCCCTCTCAGACACCTGTGTGGAGAGAGGACGGGGATATTGTGGGCAACTGACCTCATTTCTGCATTCCAATTCAGTAACCTCACTCCCCCATCCCTCTGTTGACCACCAGTCGCTGTTTATTTAGAGCTAAGACACTGCAGTTGGGAGCAAAGAATATGAGATGAGAGTATCCAAGGTTAACACACACCCTGGCCTGTCTTAGAAAGAAGCCACCATCAATCAGAAATTGGCACCAAGTTGAAATCGTATTTCCCTCTCTACCATCTAGTTCCGGATGGCAGTTAGCTTTCAGTGTAAGTGCCAGCTCCAACCAGCTGGCGGTGGCTAGAGGAATGCTGTGTTAAAAAGAAACATGTCCCTTGTATGCTGATGAGGGTGTCAAAGTAGAACAGGTAAAAGGAACAGGAACCCAGCATAGGCACACACATCATCCCCAGGTCCCTTACCTATGGGGACCATGTAATAGCCAACTGGCATCGGATCCTGCTGTCGCCAGGCTTCAGGTAAGGGGCAGGCTCTCACCTAGGCACCAGGCTGCCTGCTCTTGTGATCCTGCCCCCCGTTTGTGGAGGCCGCCTGACATCACTTGCCGGGCAGCATGCCTAGGTGAAAACCATCAGGCGGCCAGGTGGTTTCTGACATGGAGTCACTCAGTTCTCGTTTTCAGTGGGGCTTGGGTGTGCTGCTGGGAAGCCACCAGGTGCAAAGCCAGGTTGGGACTAGGCCAGTGATGGCAAACCTATGACACGTGTGTCAGAGGTGACACGCGAACTCATTTTTTTTGGTTGATTTTTCTTTGTTAAATGGCATTTAAATATATAAAATAAATATCAAAAATATAAATCTTTGTTTTACTATGGTTGCAAATATCAAAAAATTTCTATATGTGACACAGCACCAGAGTTAAGTTAGGGTTTTCCAAAATGCTGACACGCCGAGCTCAAAAGGTTCGCCATCACTGGACTAGGCTGAGGGGATGTTTTCCAGAGCAGGAGGGGAAGGTGGGCAAAGGAGCTTCAGGGGAAGGAAGTCCTGGTAACAGGAAGTGGATACAGGTGTATCCTTCCATCACCTGTATTCCTTCCCCGTCCAATGGCCTCTCTAGCCACTCAAGCCTCTGAACTTGAAATCTGAGGCTCATCTTTCATTTGCTCCCCTCTTCCTTGTCACCCCCATCTTATCAGCAGTCGCCTTTAGAATTTAACTTGTGGTCTCTCTCAAATCTCTCTCCTCCACTCCATCTCCCAGACTTTGCCTTTCTTGTCTCTGCCTCTGCAAAGCTACTTCCTCACTTAGAATGCCTTTGTCTCTATCTCTGTGTAGCGTCTTCCTATAGCCTACATTCCATTTGCATCTTCTGTAAAACGTCGCCTCCTCTCGGAAGCCTTCGTGCGCTTGAACAGAGCACAGAACTGCGCTTCTCACACCATACGGCGCTTTGATCATCCATTTGGTGTCAAGACAGTGACTGTGTCTCGTTCGCTGCTGTCCCCCCAGCCCCCGGGTTGGGTGAGTCAGAGAGCCCCTGGGTCCCGTCTGTGTCCAGATGCCTTACCTCAATAGATAAGTGGGGAGGCTCCAGAGAGATATCTTTCAGGACCAGTATGGACCTCCCGGTCCCCTCCACCTCCGCGATGCCAGACACGCGAATCAGCTTTTCATCGGTCAGCTTGTTTCTGTAGTTGTTGTAGGGTAGCAAGAGCGGCCACTGTATCTCTAAGCACAGATGAAAGACACCTTGAGCCTAGGGCAGTGGTCGGCAAACTCAGTCAACAGAGCCAAATATCAACAGTACAACGATTGAAATTTCTTTTGAGAGCCAAATTTTTTAACCTTAAACTATATAGGTAGGTACATCGTTATTAACTTAATTAGGGTACTCCTAAGCTGGCCTTTGCTAAAAACGTCCTCAATCTGATTGAGGTACGTTCGCTGAGGTCGACCCCTTCCAGCTCTCCCATCCACACTCTTCTTGTATTCTTGTTTTATCTATCTCCTTTCCGAAAACCGACTTCTGCACATGGGCCGTGAAGTTTCAATCGCACTGTACATGCGTGCCCGCACGTGGTATTTTGTGGAAGAGCCACACTCAAGGGGCCAAAGAGCTGCATGTGGCTCGCGAGCCGCGGTTTGCCGACCACTGGTCTAGGGAACGGGTCTCAGAAAGAGGGGGGAGGAGGAACTGTGTGTGAGTCTAGATGGGTATGAAAGCGTCTGTGCGTATGTATGTAAGGGAGACAGAGAGCAGGCTTACCCTGCCCCTACTGCACCCAGAGGTCACTGCTAGGTGTCTCCTGGTGGGATGGCATCAGAGGTGTGTACGTATGCGGGGGATATGAGGTCTCTGTGATCTGGCTGGTCCAGCCCAGCTTTGTTCATGGCCCCAAAGTTCCCCTCCGTCCTGTAGATAACTTTCCAGGCCTGCCTCATACTCACCCTCCCCAAAGTCCAGGTTCAAGTGCACTATTTGCCTCCAGAGGGGCTGCCGGGTTCCACCCTTGTGCAGCAGGGCCTGGGCGCAGAAGCGCACCTCCAGTCTGAGGGGCCCCCGGGGGTGGGCTCTGTGTGGCACCCTCTTGGCATGCAGCGTCAGCAGCAGGTCCTGGCCCCACTCAGGGGTCCTGGTCAGGTGAAGCCGCAGCAGTGCTGGCTGATCCCGGAAGCCCTCGGACCCCAGCAGATCCAGGAAGGGGGAAGAGGCCCTCCTGGAGCCCAGCATTTTCCGGGAAGCCTTCATGAACACAGAGCGCTCCTCGGGAGATCCTGGAAGAAGGAAGAGACAGGAAAGACATCAGTGGGAGAGGTTGAGGGCACAACAAGCACCGGACAACTCACAGCTCCCCTCCTGAATCCCTAACCACAGGAAGAGCTGCATGGGAGGCAGCACAGCATCATGGCTGAGAACATGGGGATTGGTGTTGCTTGGCGCTGGGTTTAAATCCTTCCTCCATCATAGGCCTTTAATCTCTCAGTGCTCAGTCCTGTCATCTGTAACCTGGGGCTACCTCCTTACTTCATAGAGTTGCCAAAACTTTGGGTTAAATGAGTTGTTCTTTGCCATCAATATTGACGCTGTCATCACTATCATCATCATCAAACCCAGAGGTTTCTCTCTCCCTCCAGGATCCTCACTTCTAAAATACAGGATATCCCCCCAATATGTATACACACTTCAATAACTGATAGATCAATTTTGAAAATGAAATGTATTTTAATAAGCACTGTATTTATAATTATTCAAAGTGTGTGTATACATTTTGGGGGGATACCCAGTATTTTAGAAGTAAGGATGCTGGGGGGAGAGAATAAGCCTTTTATGCTCAAGCCTTTTAAAGCTTCAGCTCTTGCCCCCACTATGGGCTATTCAGCATTCAGTCTTAACCCCAACTACCCCAAACTGGACTTCTCTAGAACATTTACTGCGCACCAGAGGCACTATTCCAAGTAGTTTCTGGGTATTAACTCACTTAACCCTCACATCAGCCCTCTGAAATACTGTTAACCCATTTCACAGATGGGAAAGTAGAGGCAAGGGGATAGTAAGAAGGTGTCCAAACTTACCCAGCTAGAACATAGCAAGCCCTTGAATAGTATTCAGGTGGCCTGACTCTACTCTGGGAGCCTTCTCCATGAGGACATCTACTCCCTCCCTTCTACAGGCCCCGGAGCCCTTTCCCTCCTTGTGCATCTACCTCTCCCCTTGTTGCCACCTCCACTGCCATGACAGAAGGAGTCTGTGATGTGACTCTAGGATACATTTGCCAGGTAACATCAAGGCCTTTCAATTAAATTTGAAATTCTGATAAACAACAAATAATTTTTAGTATAAGAATTGCACATGTACTATTTGGGACATACTTATCCTAATAAAATATTTGTTTATCTGAATTTATCTGGAATTCAAATTTAACTGGACACCCTGTATTTTTATTTGCTAAACCCAGCAACCCTGCCGTGGGAGCCATTCCCATTGGGAGGTAGCACAAAGGAGGTTATACCACCTTCCTCCCAAGTCCCCCGGGGCCCTGGGTACCTTCTGGGTACTTGTAGGAGCTGGTGATGTCCTGGCGCTGGTCTGATCCTACCAACTTGGTGCTGATTTTCTTCCCGATGGAACTGGTGTTATGGGCCAGGATTTCCTGGGCCTGGCCATCCCCAAAGAGCCAAATGACCTCATCGGCATTTACCTCCGCATACACAAATGGGGTGTCATAGGGCAGGTGGATCTCCCCTTCCCTGATGGCCTTCACGGAGGCAGGGCCACAGCAGAACAGCCCTGTGCGGGGAACAGGCATTGTGGCAGGCTAGCCTGGCTGCTGACGCCTGGACCGGGGGTGCTGGTTGGGGTTGTGGGAAGAAGGGAGATGGGATAGGGAGGGGCAGTGGCATGAAGGCCACTCTCCAGTTCCCATTAATTCAGCCGAGCCTCACAGCCCCAACACCCCCCTCCCTCCCCCACCAGTGAAACAGCAATCAGCATCCTCCTCCCCACCTTACAGGTGAGGAAGCAACTGAGAGGTCCACTGGCTTATCTGGGTGGCCCAGCTGTCAGTGTCAAAGTCAGACCCCTGACCCACAGTTGTCTCTGCTTTGACTTTGGGAAGGGGATAAAGTGGGGAAAATACCTCTTCTTTCTGGCCTTTTGCTCACGTGTCCTGTCACGTGATCGGCCTTTCCACAAAGCCTTCCACCATGGTCCTCACTCACCGCTGCTGGTTTGCTGGGGTGTGGGGTCCAGAACCTGCCACCCATTGAATCCGGGGGGGAGGTCTTTCCGGATCATCCAGCACTCGTTCCAGACGTGGAAATTCCTACAGAAAGGAAGAAGGCGGCCAGCACTCACATTCCAGCAAATTTGCCAGGTTTGAGACCCCAGGCTATACTGAGTGCTTGATATCCTCATTCTCCTATTTTTTTTTTTTAAAAAAACTTTTTATTTGGAAGTAATTTCAAGCTTACAGTGAAGTTACAAAAATAGTACAAAGAACACCCATCTATCCAATTCATTGATTGTTAACATTTTGCCCTATTTGCTTTATCATTGCCTTTCTTTCAGTACAGATATGGAATACACACACACACACACACACACACACACACACACACACACATATATATGTATATATATATATATATATATATATATATATATATATATATATATAAATTTTTAGTTCAGTGTATATTTCCTTAGACTAGGGATCTTCCCTTACCTCATACATTTAATATTGACACAGTGTTTTTAAAAGCTAATTTATGTCTATATTTCAGTTTTGTCAGTTGACCTAATGACAGGTGTAGCATTCTTTCCACCCAGTCCAGGATCACGCACTGCAGTTAGTTGTCCAGTATTCCTTGTCTCCTCTAATCTGGAACAGTTCCTCAGCCTCTGTTTCATTACATTGAAATTTAAATAGAGTGTTGGTTTGTTTTACCAGAGTGGCCCTCATTTCTGCCTCGTCTGGTGCTTCCTCATGATTAGATTCAGGCTATGAATCACAGACAGAATTCTACAGGAGCGACAGATCTTCTCAGAGACACTCCTGCTTCTTGAATCCGAGAAGTTTCAGCCTCTAGGAGCTCAGAGAGGGACAGCAGCTAGTTCTCAATGCAACTCAAAGGTCTTACCGGGAAACCGGCTGGAAAAGAGAACCAGGTTTGGGGTAGGGCGGAGGAGAAAGGAAGCAGGAAGAGACTAAAGACACAAAAATAAAGGACACCCAGAGACACAGGAGACTAAGGCCTAGACAAGCACACTCTGCATGCGTGCCAGCACACAAGCAGAGGGAGTGAGGCAGGGAGGAGGAGGAGTCAAGAGAGACTGAAGGAACCAGGCAGGTAGCGCTTCTAAGCTTTGCCCTGACAGGGAAAACAGAGAGCAGTGCAAACAGAAAGACCCAAAATAGGAAGAGTAAGATGAGTGCAGACTCTGAATTCAGAATTTAGGGGCACAATCTGTCATTCATTTGGTTGCCGGCTTCAGAATGTTCTCCCATAGGCTTCTGTTTCTGAAATGAGTTTGATGTGATGACCTAATTAGCCAGAACAGTCTCCTGAGCTGGGAACTTATTCTCTGAGCATCAGCAACAACATACTGGGCATACTGCCTCCAGCTAGGGGCAGTGGTTCTCAACCTTCTGGCCCTTTAAACACAGTTCCTCATGTTGTGGTGACCCCCAACCATAAAGTTATTTTCGCTGCTACTTCATAACTGTAATGTTGCTACTGTTGTGAATCGTCATGTAAATATCTGATATGCATGATGGTCTTAGGCGACCCCTGTGAAAGGGTTGTTTGACTGCCAAAGGGGTCGCGACCCACAGGTTGAGAAGCAGAGTTTCCCTACCCTCCTGCAGACAGAGCAGAGATCTGTTGGCCCCTTACCATACTTTGTCCCGTTTCTGAGTTGACAGCATTTCTGCATTTCGGTCATAGTAGGTATCTATGGTCAAGTTCCCATCGACGTTGTGTGCAGAACGGAAATTGGAAACAACACGGGTTGGAACACCTAAGCATCTCATTACTAAAGAGAAGAAAAGCATGGAGAATCATTGGAAGCCAAATCACTGGTATGCCAGGCACACTTTCTAACTTTCTAGCTGGAGGAGAGAAAGAAGGCAAAGATTCTTGCAGATCCATACTTGTAACTTCTTCATCCTCAGAGCACCACACCCAAGCCCCCAAACTTGGCTGCTACCTGTTCTATCGATGGTTTTCCTCCTGCCGGGGGGGGGGGGGGGGGGGGGGGATCATTTGAGGGTCACATTAACAACAATTAACAACTCAATTTATCATTTAGGGCTTTTCCCAGTCATCAGCTTCCCAAATTAAAAACAAAGGACCTAAAACATTTTATAATTTGAAAAGAAAGTTTAAAACTTTAGTGCCGTGGCCACTTTCAGAAGAGAAGCTGTGTGGCCTTAGGTAAGTAGCTTAACTCATCTAGGCCTTAGTCTCCTGGTATGAAACAAAACGAGGAATTGAGCCAGATGATTCTCCGTCCTGAAGTTTTGGATCTGTAATGCCACAGAAAGACAAGGGTTTGGTGGAGGTAAGAAACAAATCAGAGAATGGATGGAAGAGCAAAGATAGACTTATAGAGACAAGGGGAAGATATCTAAGACAAAGGGAACCTGCAAATGCCATGAGGTAATGGCCATCTTTGTTAAGGCAACAGCATCCTCTTGTGGCCATCAAAGTAGTGCTGCAAAGGCTTCTTAAAGTTGAGTTAAGATTTCACAGATCGAGTCACAAGAAGTGGGCAGTACACCACCATGATCGCCACCACACACACACCTGCACACCTGCCCCAGGCCAGATGAAATCAATCCAAGAGCCAGGTGTGACCTTCCAGAGAGGGAAGGTTTATCCCGTCATCTGCTCAGAAGAAGCCACTCGGAGGATTACAGCGCTTTGAAACGTAAACGGACTATTGAGAGTGACCAATCTTTTTGTTTCAATTTATTCAAGAGCCCAAAGAGCACCACCTGTCTTCAATCACCTGTCCACTCCCAGCATAGCTCCTGCGCTTTTCACAGACCCTTCGCAAGGAGGAGAGCTAGACCAGGGCCCTGGGCCTGGGAGTGGTGACAGGCTCAGAGGTGGAGAAAGGACGCAGACTTAGACCTTCTCCTGCTCATCTCAGGGTCCAACGGCCCGAGCCCTCCTCCATGATACCTGCCTCGCCACCCCAGGGTGAACTTGACTCTACTCAATGCTGTCACCGTCCTGAGCATCTTACAGTGAAAACAGATGAGTAACACGAGGTCACTTGATTTGAACACTCAGATTTAAACCTCTCCTACACATAGCTGCCAAGCTATGCTGCCCCTCTCAGGAAAACCTGGGACTTTGTCTTTGTTCCCTGTCTCTGTCCATTCTGTGCTCCCTCATTCTCTAACTCACAGTCAGCCCAAGAGTTCAGCCAACGTTTGCTGAGCACCAGAGTGGCCGGCAGCACGGTGTAAGGTGCTCCTGCCTTGCACGGGGAAGACAGGCAGGCACCTCAGTACTCTCCATCTTCCCTCCTCTTTACAGATAATCTGAGCAATGACTTTGCACTAGATCAGCCATGGGCAAACTACGGCCCGCGGGCCTGATCCGGCCGTTTGAAATGAATAAAACTAAAAAAAAAAAAAGACCGTACCCTTTTATGTAATGATGTTTACTTTGAATTTATATTAGTTCACACAAACACTCCATCCATGCTTTTGTTCCGGCCCTCCGGTCCAGTTTAAGAACCCATTGTGGCCCTCGAGTCAAAAAGTTTGCCCACCCCTACACTAGGTTGTAAATAACTGACAATGCACAGACCATCAATGCGCCTTCAGGGTAGTTTCCAAAGTAGCAAATCTCTAATGGTAGCTCCCCAAGAATGTCTCTGAAAATATCTGGGAGCCTCCAACTCTGCCATCTTCTTGCCCCTCAAGCTTCCCCCAACCTGTCCCGACTCCAGGCTCACCGGGAGCTGAGAAACCTAAGCAGGTGGCAGAAAGAATTTCCGTCAAGGACACTGTGGGGTGATGGCAGCAGGTCAACCTCCCTCGTGCATAGATGTGCAGGATTCCTCAAGACTACAGAGTGTGCGGGTTAAGAGTCGAGTGCCCACCACTCCTGAGCTAGGGGCTGTGGGCCAGCCACAGTCAGCTCAAGTGAAAACAGAGATATCAGAGCCCGACCTGGAAGGGTTATCGTGAAGATTAAATAAGTGATTCTGCACTTCTATCTCCCCTCACTCACCGGTGCACATGACAGCTGCAAAGACCCAGCACTGTCCGTACTTCACAGGCTGCCCGCCCCTGGCTGACCACTGCCGCAGGATGGCCACGCTGCCATTCCACTCCAGTGGGCTGACCCCCCGGGAGTAGTCCTCGCCCCAGTTCCCCTGCAGCACGCCGTTGTCATCGTTGCTGTTGATCTGCAAAGGACAGGTGGGTGGGTCTCCATCATGCCCAGGGCAAGCTCCGACTGCCCTCAGATGGGTGGGGAAGCTTCTGTCATTACCATGGCGCTCACCACCCTGCAGATGTACACCACGTCGTTCCGCTGTGAGTAGTCTTTGGATGGGTTCTCTAAGAAGTACAGGCTCTTGTTCAGGATCTCAAAGCAGATGTCTATGATGTCCTCTTCAAACTTCCAAGTGAGTGCAAGGGAGAAAAAAAAGAAAAGACTGAAAATGTCTAAAATGCTGAAACTTCAAGGAAATAACAGACTTTTAGGGTAGGTGTGTAGGGGGGTGGGGCTTCATATCAGACAAGGCTCTGCCCTGGAAGAGCTTATAAATCAAAATGAGAATTCTGCAACGCTGACCTGGGTGGCGCTGATGGGAAATACAAAGAGAGTTCAGAGAGGAAAGATGCTCATTGGCTGAAGAGATCAGAGAAGGCTATTGGAGCTGGTGGGCTTTGAAGGGTGAGGTAGACAGGGAGAGAGGAGGGGAGTCTTTGAGCATGGCGGGTACCAAGGACAGGGGCCTGGAGAGTCTCATTTCTGGAGGACTTGTGGGAAAAGATCGGATGGATAAACACAGGGCAAGACCTGTAAGGAGAGGGAGAGGCATGTGGGGAGCCTTTAAATCAGGTAGAGGGTTCAGCACGGGAGAAGCCAGTGCAGCTCATGGTATTCGTTTAGCACGTGTTTGTGACATGTCACAGTCCTTTTGGCTGCAACATGCACTGGCATTTGTCTGTTTCCAAAAAACTACACAGGTTGTCACAGTTGAAGAACTGGGAAGCTGATCTTCCTCCATAGGGCTCCCTGCTTCCCCTGCTCTTCCCTCCTGGTGTGTGGACAGAGAGAAGCTGCACCAGCTGTGGTTGGTGGTTGGGAGCAGAAAAGTTGGCCAGAGCCAGAGGTCCCCCGCTCTGTACACTAACTGGATATTTGATGTTATTGAAGAATTGCTGCTCATTTTGTATATATTGTGGGATTCTGTTTTTCAGAAAGTCATCTTTTAGAGCTATATTCTGAAGTATTACTGAATTAAATGATATGGTAACTATTATTTGATTCAAAATAAATCCAGTGATGAGCTGCTGGGGGAGGTGGGGCAAGGGGGAGGAGTATAGATCAGGGTTCAGCAAACTTTTTCTGTAAAGGACCAAATAGTAAATATTTCAGGCTTTGCAGGTGAGAGGGACTCTGTTTCAGCTATGTAACTTTGCCCCCGTAGCACAAAAGGAGCCACAGATGATACCTCAACGAATGAGCATAGCTGTGTTCCAATGGTATTTAATGCCCTAGCCAGTTTGGCTCAGTGGATAGAGCGTCGGCCTGCAGACCAAAGGGTCCCAGGTTCGATTCCAGTCAAGGACACATACCTTGGTTGCAGGCTCCTCCCTGGCCTGGGCCCTGGTCAGGGCTCGTGCAGGAGGAGGCAACCAATCAATGTGTTTCTCTTACATCGATGTTTCTCTCTGTCTTTCCCTCTCTCTTCCACTCTCTCTAAAAATCAATGGAAAATTATCATCGGGTGAGGATTAACATAAATAAATAAATACATAAAGTGGTATTTATGGACACTGAAGTTTAAACTTCATATAATTTGCACATCACAAAATATTATTTTTAAATTATTTTTCGACAATTTAAAAATGTGAAAATCATGCTTCGTTCGTGGGCCATGTGAAAACAGACAGTGGGCCACATTTGACCCGTGGGCTATAGTTTGCAAACCCCTGGGATAGAGGAAACAAGGTTCACCACAAATTGATCACTGTTGAAACTGAGGCAGGTTCATGAACGTTCACTACAGTAGCCTGCCCACTTCGATTATGTTTTAAGTTGTTTCATAATATTAACAACTAAGAGGGAAAGGCATCTCCCTTTCCTTCCTTGCCCCCCTCACCGGATGGGAAATTGGTCCAGCACCGCACGCCCTGAGTTTTGTTAGCAGCCTTTGTGAGCCCACCTTCCCAGGGTAGTGTTACCTGCCCGTAGTTCCAGGGCCAGGAGGTGATGAATTGTTCATGACCCTTGTGCACAAAGCCATAGTCCATCATGATATACTCTCGCAGCAGTATTTCACTGGGCAGGTAGACGTCATCCTCTGAACACATAAGAGTAATAGAGGGGGTAAAACCCCGAACCAAAAAAACAGGGTAATAAAAATGAAAAATTGTAATGAAAGTATCTTGCTGGAAAAAGGAGAAGCAATGGGTTGATGGCAACAGAAATCAAGAGCAGACCCCTTAAAAGTCTATAATGTGTTTTTCTAGATGCCAGATATATAAAATGTATACTTTTAAAAAATAATTATTATCTTTTCCTGATTGTAAAAGCAGCAAGTTTGTTGTAGAAATTTGGAAAACACTGATGATGGAAAGAAGACAATGAAAATCGCTCTTTCCCACTCCTCAGAGACACATTTTGGTATATTCTGGGCACTCTCTCTCTTTCTCTGCACATGTGTGTAATACAATTACATATCACATTGTATTCCATCTCCTAATCTATTTCACTGAACATCACACATTTCAAAGAGAGCTTATGGGACCAAAACCAAGCTCTTGTAACACTGTGACCTAAGATTGAAATTCTCCATAGGATGTAACAGATACTCAATAGTGCTATCTTTTCCTGAGGAAATATAAGATTTTTTAAAAAAATCACACCATGAACATTTTCATCATGCACTAAAAATTCCTTGTAAAGATGATTTTTAGTGAGCACTAGGTAATGTATTGCATAGCTATTCAGCATTTTTTTCTTCTGGGCTTTCTAGGTAGAACATTCCCAATGGATCAGGTTAGCATTACCACCTGTGAGCAAGCTGTACCTGCACTCCAAGGGTTAAAAAGCAGGATGAAAGTCCCCACTGGGTGAGTCATGCTGTAACCCTGGCCTTGAGAGATGTCTATCTTCAGAGTGTAGGGACCAATGACTGCACTGGCTGGTGTGAAAAGGGAGACAAAGAGTGAGTTGGAGTCAATGGTGAAGTCAGAAGCACTCCAGGCATTCCCTTGTCGAGCCTGGGTGAGTCCAAAGGTAGCTCGGGTTCCTGACAGCTTCGTGGGTGCTGGTCCTGTGTAGGAAAGAACAACCCCAAGGTAAGGTTCGAAGTCTATGTGACCTTCACCTTCTCCCACCACTTGCTGCTAATGGCTTTTGGTTTAAGGTTTTTACTGCCACTGTGTGTCCTTGGGGAAGCCACTGAAGATCTTTGGGCCTCAGTCTTTTATCTGTAAAACTAGAGGCCCGGTGCACAAAAATTTGTGCACTGAGGGGGGAGGGGGGGTCCCTCAGCCCGGCCTGTGCCCTCTCGCAGTCTGGGACCCCTCGGGAGATAATGACCTGCTGGCTTAGGCCTGCTCCCGGGTGGCAGAGGGCAGCCCAATCCCTAGGTGCAGCCCCTGGTTGGGCTCAGAGCAGGGCCGATTGGGGAGTTGCGGCGCCGCCCCTTGTCATGCACAGAGCAGGGCGGATTGGGAGGTTGCAATGCCATCCTCAGTCATGCTCAGGGTAGGGCCGATTGAGGGGTTGGGGCACCACCCCCTGTCACACTCAAGGCAGGGTCGATGGGGAGGTTGTGGCGCCACCCCTTGTCACGCAAAGAGCAGGGCCAATCAGGGGGTTGGGCAGCGCCCCCTGTCACGCACAGAGCAGGGCCCATCAGGGGGTTGGGGAGCTCCCCCCTGTCACGCACAGAGCAGGGCGGATTAGGGGGTTGGGGCGCCGCCCTCTATCACCCACAGAGGAGGGCTGATCAGGGGGTTGGGGCACCACCACTGCCACACTCAGGGCAGGGCCGATGGGGAGGTTATGGCTCTACCCCATCACACACAGAGCAGAGCCCGTGGAGGGGGGTTTGGGGCGCCGCACTCTATCACCCACAGAGCAGGGCCGATCAAGGGGTTGGGGCGCCGCCACTCTCACACTCAGGGCAGGGCCGATGGGGAGGTTATGGCTCTACCCCATCACACACAGAACAGGTCCGATCAGGGGGTTGGGGTGCCACACCCTGTCACACACAGAGCTGCAAGGCGATCAGGGGGTTGGGGAGCTCCCCTCTATCAGGCACAGAGCAGGACTGATCAGAGGGTTCGGGCGCCTTCCCCTCACGAACAGAGCAGGGTGGATAGGGAGGTTGTGGCCCCGCCCCCTGTCACACACAGAGCTGCAGGGCGATCAGGGGGTTTGGGCGCTGCCCCCTGTCACACTGATCCTGGTTCCGGGAGGCCTCTCAGCTCCCCTGATCCCGGTGCTGGGAAGCATATTACCCTTTTACTATATAGGATAGAGGAGGCCTGGTGCATGGGTGGTGGCCGGCTGGTTTACCCTGAAGGGTGTCCTGGATCAGGGTGGGGGTCCCCACTGGGGTGCCTAGCCAGCCTGGGTGAGGGGATGATGGCTGTTTGCAGCTGGTCACACACCCTTCAGGGTGGGAGTCCCCACTGGGGTGCCTGGCCAGTCTGGGTGAGGGGCTGAGGGCTGTTTTCAGGCTGGCAGTGACTGAAGCTCCCAACTGCTCCTTTTTTTCTTTTCTTTTTTTATTCTGGGCCAGCTTTAGCTCTGGCTCCAGCTCTGAGGCCTCTGCTGCTGAAAGCAGGTATCTGGTTTGTTTGGGTTCTATAATCGAAGCACTATATCAACTCAAGCTCTGAGATCCTGGCGGGCTGAAAGCAGGTTTCTGGGGTTTTGTTTAGCTTCTATATTTGTAACAATGTTTCAAACTGCAAGCTCAGAGGCTGGCAAGGCAGGTGGGGAACGTTGGTTTCCTCCGTCACTGATGCAAGCAAGCCTCATGTTAGCTTCAAGCTGCTTGGCTGCCGGCTGCCATCTTGGCTGGCAGTTAATTTGCATATCTCACTGATTAGCCAATGGGAAGGGTAGCGGTCATACGCCAATTACCATGTTTCTCTTTTATTAGATAGGATGGGATCATAATAGTGCCCACCTGAAAATTTCGTCATGAGGATTAAGTAAGTTAATGTGTGTGAAGTTTAGTACAGTGCCTGTAGTGTATTTAAAGGTTGGTCGTTGTTATCACAACTTCAGTTTGCTGAGCTGGCCACATCTTTTCTTAACAACACGAATAGGGTGTTGAGCAGTAACGGGGTCCTGGGGACTCCCAGGAGGAGAGAGGAAGGGAGGCTCAGGAAGGAGAGGTAGGTGCCCGACAAGTGGACTTTGCCTTGGGGAGGGTGAACCCACCGGTCTCAGCCACGAAGGTGATGTGGTCGGTCCCGCAGTGGAAAGGTCGGTTGAAATGCAGTTGGAGCGTGAAGGGCTGGCCCCGGCGCACGATGAGCCGCCTCAGGCCCATCTCCTGCGTGTGATGAGCCTTGTTGTTCCTGGAGCTCTGCAGGTCCACGGACCTGAGTTCTAAGGCTGCCACTGGGAGAGAGGGAGGCAAGGTCACCACCCAGCCGTGGTTCCCTGGGCTCAGCCTCCCTCAACACTTATCAATCATTTCTGTGGCACCTGGCTCTGACTTAGGCAAGGTTCCTGTCCAGATCTTAGGCCTTCTGCCACCCTGCTCCCTAGTTTCAGGGCTCAGTTTCAGAGGGGAATTCAGCAGGTCCTGGCCTGAGAGTGGGAGGACGATGATCCTGGTGACCTCTGTCCCAGAAAACAAATCGTTTCCAGGTAACTGAAACTTAGCCTTGCCACTTGTGTTAACAATCTATAATAATAAAAGCATAATATGCTAATTAGACCAGACAACCAAATGACCTTCTGGACATCATTCTGGATGTCCTTCCAGATGACCTTCTGGATGAAACCATGGTCGGACGGGGGGGGGGGGGGTCTGTGGACAGGGGCCGAGGCAGAGGCCATTAGGGGTGATCCCGCAGGCAGGCAAGAAGTTAGGGGCAATCAGGCAGGCAGGTGAGTGGTTAGGGGCAATCAGGCAGGCAGGCAAGCAGTTAGGAGCAATCAGGCAGGCAGGCATAGGGTTAGGGGCAATCATGCTGGCAGGCAGAGTGGTAGGGGTTATCAGGCAGCCAGGCAGAGTGGTTAGGAGTGATGAGGCAGGCAGGTAAGCGAGCAGTTAGGAGCCAGTGGTCCCAGATTTTGAGAGGGATGTCCGACTGCCGGTTTAGACCCAATTCCGCAGGCAAGTGGTTAGGGGCAGTCAGACATCCCCTGAGGGGTCCAAGATTGCGAGAGGGTGCAGGCCAGGCTAAGGGACCTCCCCCGCCCCATGCACAAATTTCATGCACCGGGCCTCTAGTCCTATATAATAAAAGGCTACTATGCAAACTGACTGAACGGTGGAATGACCGGTCAGTATGACATGCACTGACCACCAGGGGGCAGACACTCAATGCAGGAGCTGCCCCCTGGTAGTCAGTGTGCTCCCACAGAGGGAGTGCCCCTCAGCCAGAAGCTGGGCTCATGGCTGGCGAGTGCAGAAGCAGTGGCGGGAGCCTCTCCCACCTCCACTGCAGGCAGGAAGTAAGGAGTGAGGGGTCCTGGATTGTAAGAGCCCTGGACTTCGAGAGGGATGTCTGACTGCTGGCTTAGGCCCGATCCCCAGGGGAATTGGGCCTAAGCCGGCAGGTGGACATCCCTCAAGGGTCCTGGACTGCAAGAGGGTGCAGGCTGGGATGAGGAACACCCCCTCGAGTGCACAAATGTCGTGCACCGGGCCTCTAGTCTTCTATAAGTTACTCTATTAGCCTGCTGATAAAAGAAAGAGCAAATTAGAATTTTTTATGAATTAAATCAATGAGCTAACTGGAGGCTGGGACCTCAGCTACAGGCATGTCCTTGCTGTAGGAATCTAGACAGGTGGGAGCCTCAGGGTTACTTATAGCTTATTTCTTGCTTCTCAACCATGTTCCCAGTGTCTGAGGGCACTGACTACTGCTTCCTGGGGTGCCACTGTGTGGGTATTCAGTGAAAAGTTTAAAAACTCTCATAGCACAGTGTGCGAGAATGAGACTCACCACCTCAGCTGTGAGACCTCAAGTGAGTCATTTAATGTCCCTAGACATCAGTGTCCTTGGGTGAAAAAGGAGACAATGGGATTCCTACCTCATAGGGCTCATATGGGCATTAAGTAAAGATTCACATGTAAAGACCTTAGCGTAGCAGCAGGTATAGAATTGGCACTCAGGGATCATTGCTTGCTCTTAGTACTAGTGATAATGCATCCTCAGACTGTATTCCCGTTGCTATTTTTGCTGGCGATTTTTATTGTATTTCTGTCAACAAAAATCTATTAGGTTTTTTCCCCTCGCAGTACATTCATTTATGTCAGTGGTTCTCCACCAGGGAAATTTTGTCCTCTGAAGGACAGGTGGCAATGTCTGGAGACATTTTTTTGTTGCCACAAGGTGGAGAAAGGCTGCCACTGGCATCTAGTGGGTGGAGGCTGGGGATGCTGCCAAACAGTACCCTCCAGGAAAAACTCGAGTTTGCTCTCAGTCGTGATGTAAATTGTGGGCCATAATAAAAAAGCTGGAAAGCACCCTAGCCGGTTTGGCTCAGTGGATAGAGCGTCGGTCTGCGGACTGAAGGGTCCTGGGTTCAATTCTGGTCAAGGGCATATGCCCTGGTTGCAGGCTTGATCTCCAATAGGGGTGGGGGGCTCGTGCAGGAGGCAGCTGATCAATGATTCTCATCATTGATGTTTCTCTCTCTCCCTCTTCCTTCCTCTCTGAAATCAATAAAAAATATATTTTTTAAAAACTTGGAAAGCAACTGGCCTAGATCCTGTTGGAAACTGGCCGCATACCATTTGTTCCTCAGGGTCTTGACATTTTCATCCCAGGATCTCCTGAGCCTCCCCAGAAAGCCCTCCACTGCATACATAGAGCCCAGTGGCTATTCCATCCTGAGAGATCAGGCACCCACCCAGGCAGTGAAGACAACTTCTGCAGGAAGGACCAGGACTGGGGCAGCCTTTTCCTGGCCACTGTCCACAGCTCTGAGCATTGTCCTAAGGGCAGCCAACTCCATTTTCCCGTGACCCAGGCTGACTCCTGGTTCAGAAGGAAAGGGAGGAGGAAGAAGGAAGCGGTCTTCCTCCTTGTGGCCAAGGTTGCAGTGCACGGAGAAAACTCGTCGCCATTGGAGGCTCGGGTTTCCTTTTTTATTATTCCACTTAATATAATTACACATTTGGCTCACTGAAGTGCCTTTCATGTCAGGAAGACAATGACTTCAGCGAACCAAAGGGAAGGCCTTCAAAAGAGCAGGGAAAAAAGCCAAGAGGATGAGGAAGAGATTCCACAAAGCAGGAAATCAAGCAGAATTAATGAGTAACAACATGTCAGTGCCCACAAGGCCTTGGCTTGGCCAATGGTCCATGGAGCTAGTAACAAGTGAGAAGGGAGGTAAGCCCCAGCCACAAGACGCCTGGTGCTTAATTAATACAAAGACAAGGATATAAAAAGGATCAAAATATATCCCCATGTATTATCAGCATTAAAAAAAATTAAGAGAGAGAGACATTAAAACAGCCCTCTGCCTGCAATGAATTCTGAGATACAAAGCTCTTGTTCTCTGAGAGATCAAAACCTGAGGCAGCCCTGCTGTTTGGAAGATTTAAAAAAATAATAATAATATGGTGGTGTTTTATTTTTATTGATTTTTTAGAGGGAGAGGAAGGGAGAGGGATAGAGAGATAGAAACATCCAATTGGCTGCCTCCTGCACACTTCCTACTGAGGATTGAGCCTGAAACTGGGGCATGTGTCCTGACTGGGAATTAAACCATTGACCTTCTAGTTCATAGGTTGACATTCAATCACTGGGCCACACCAGCCAGGTTCTCATGGAAGGTTTTTATCTCTCCCTTTGAGTCTTGGTTCAGAGGTAACCACGGACTTTCTTTGAGCATTGAAGATGATGCCCCACCTCCCATCCTATGGTCACTTGCCATCTCAACACCCTCTATTTTCTGCAGAGCACTCAATCATATCTGGAATTAGTTCCATGGAAGCAGAGTCCTTGGCCACCTTTTACACCTGCCTAGAATGGAACAGGGTTTCTAATTGCAGATAATTATAGCTAATGTTCTTTTGTACTTAATACTTACCATGTCAGGCACTGTCTGAAGTGTTTTACATGACTTAAATCATTTACATTCTTACAACCACTCCTATCGAGGTGTTAATATTGTTCCTGACATGCAGGGAGTTGCAGGGCAGAGCTGGAATTCAAATACAGAATCTGGAGCCTGTCCCCTAACCCTTCACATTCTCCTGCCTCCCCTTGCGGGTGCTTAGAGATGTTTGTTGAATGGACACATGACACATGCATGAAGGAGGAGGACAATGATATGGCAGGAGGGCAGTGAGGCTGGAGGGGACAGAGGAGAAGAGTCTGTGAGGGTAGCAGGACCAAGATGCTGCTATTGGCTTTGGTAGTAATGTGTACACTTATCCTTGAAGGGAGAATGCAATTTATGACTTTCTGAGGGAAATTTATCACAATGTATTACAAAACAAAAGAAAGCCTTAAAACACAAATACCTTGGAGCCATAAATTCCTCTTCTAGGAATTTTTCCTTAAAAAATCATAATTTGTGTACAAAAATTATGGATATTCAGAGCAACACATATTCTTACAGTAAAAGTTAGATACACAAGCTTTGTGCCTCTCATCTTGACTTAACAAACAGGACAAAGATATGGGAAATATGTTACAGATTACCTTTAGAGGGTAAAATTATGAGAAATTTCTCTTTGAGTTCTTTTGGGTTGTCCAAGCTTTAGCTTAAACACATATCTTTTTTGTATTTAGGGGAAAGTGTTACTTTGATTAAAGGTAGTTTTTGAGCAGAAGTGGCATGATCTATGCTGTACTTCTGGATTAATCTGGCTGTGGTATGTAGCCCAGACCAGAGGGAAAAAAACAATGAACAAGAGAAGAGCAGTGCGAACTCTGTTGCAATCATCTTAGGCAAAAGGTAAGGACCTACACAAAGGTGTTGGTGAGGAAAACCTATGTTCAAGGGACACCGGTGTCCATGGGCAGGTGTCAGGCAAAGAAACAGCTGGTTTGGATAAAGACCGGGGTCGGTTAAAGGAACCCACTGCCAATAATGTCCTAGGGCAGTGATGGCGAACCTATGACACGCATGTCAGAGGTGACACGCGAACTCATTTTTTTTGGTTGATTTTTCTTTGTTAAATGGCATTTAAATATATAAAATAAGTATCAAAAATATAAATCTTTGTTTTACTATGGTTGCAAATACCAAAAAATTTCTGTATGTGACATGGCACCAGAGTTAAGTTAGGGTTTTTCAAAATGCTGACATGCCGAGCTCAAAAGGTTCACCATCACTGTGACCTAGGGCGATCAGGCTACTGGTGAAGGGCTGGGAAGCTCCAGGTGGAGATGGCAACAATGAGTTACCCCCGGCTCAGCCAGCAGAGAGAGAGTTGGCACCTGCCACCCACTGTCAGGTGGACTCAGCTCCTTCCCTCCTCCTGCCTCTGTCACTCTATCCAGCTCCTTGGTCAATATCTTTTATTTTTCCACTACTCATTAGTATTTTCAGTTTGGGACTTTGATAAATGCTTCATTCTTTTTTATTTCTTCCCTTTTAAAAAACGTGAAAGAGTCCATCTGTGTGAGAACACAGGAAGATTCCTATGTGATGAGATTATGCAGTGCTTCTGTGCCTCTTTAAGTGTGCAAGAGAAAAACTGTTTTATTACCTAAAGGTTCAAGTCCAAACTTCTTAGTCAAGCATTCAAAGCCCTCTACAATGTGGTCCCAACATCTTATCTCCCAATAGCCATAAATAAACTCTGCTTCACTTGTGGCCTCCAAATAGGTCATGCCCAGCTCTACCTCTGCATGGTCCCTGCCCCTTCCCCAATCTCTACATGTTCCCATTGTAACTATTCTTCAAGCAAAACTCAGCATCCACCTCCTCCATGGAATCCTTCTTAAACATTTCAGAACATGGAGGTATCTTAGCACCTTTAATGAAAGTTTTGCATCTAGCTAATATTGACTAAGTGTTATTAAGCTCCAGGATTTATATGCATTATCTCCTATTCCTACAAATACCCAGCAAGATCTTATTAACTCCATATTACAGATCAGCAGACAGAGGATCAATGAGGTTAATTTTCCCAGTGTCACCCACCTAGTAGGTGGCAAAATTGTCACTTATCTGGACAAATTGACTCCAGAACCTAGTTCTTCTGGCCCGTGTGGCTGCTCTGGAAGTCCCCAGACTCCCCCCCCCCCCCCCCCCTTTTTTTTTTTACAGGAAATGAATACAGTGTTTTATTCAAATGAAAATGTAATAAACAGACCTAAGAGGAGTTGCTCTGGTGGAAGAACTGAAGAGGGGCCCGCCCCCCCTGGCTTCTCTGCAAAGCCCTAGGGTTCCAAAGAACACAATGAAAACCACAGCTCCATCTCAGCCTCCTCCTCCTCCTAAATGCCAGCCTGTCAGGGCAGACCAGCCCCAGGGCCCACCTGGTCTTTCCCCGCTGCTCTGAAATTTCTTAGACTTTAAACCACTTATTTGTCAGTTAATCACTGACTGACATGTTTCTTTGAACCATTATTTTTATTTAATGTCTACATAATTAACTATATTGTTTGATTGTTGACACCAAGTACTCAGCAAATAGCTGCTGGCAGGATAAATGTGTTCCCCGGCTGGCTGCACAAGTTAAATCATTAGGTCTTTTGCAGAAAATATAGCACTGGATTAATGTCCATAATATGTTAAAGTTTCTATAAATATTAAGTCTTGCTATAATCAGAGAAATGAAAACTAAAACAATAATGAGACCCCATCTTTGATTCATTCAAAAATATTTTTAAAAATACCAATAACTTATTTTGTATATGGAATGGACTGTCTCATATGGTGGAAGTGTGAATTCATACAGACTTTTTAGAGAAACTGATTGATATTGAAGGGTAGCAGAATATGCCATCCCAAAAAATAAAGATTTTTTTTGAGCTAAAGGCAATTGAGAAGAAGCATATACAAGAAGGGCTCTCTGCCCTCCCCCCATTTGTCTAAAAGGAGTACATAAACTTGTAAATGTGTTCTTTCTCTCCTCTCTAAGAGAATAAATAGAAGTTATCACCAGAGAGAGCTCTGGGCCCTCAACATCCCAGAGAAGCAGCAGAGGAATCCACAAGCCAAGCTTTCTAACTAGTCTTATCTCCCATTAGTTTCCCCATATGTTTCCCTTGCTATGATTTGCTGCACTAGAAATTCAAAGTCCTCTTCCTTTGTCTTTCCTTTCTCTAAAAATTCACTATTGCTTTGTTAAGATGCTATATAAGCCCAAGTTCTAACCAACTCTTTGAGTTATTCATCACTGAATGTTCCCATGTGTATCTGCAATACACATGTTAATAAATTTCCATTTATTTTTCTCTTGTTAGTCTAATTTATAGGTCCCCAGCCAATGAACTTAATTGGTAGAGGGGAAAACAGTTAAGTTTTCTCTCCCCTCTAATATCCATCAAAACTAAAAGTGGATCCAATGGTCCCTCTTTTAGAAATCTTTCAGTTAAAAAACATTTGCACACATTGCAGCATTGTATAAAAGGGCAAAATAGTGGAAACAATGTAAATGTCCATGAACAAGGCATAGTAATAAATTAAACTAATTAATAAATTTATTAAATGCATTATGCTTACCTACCCGAAATTGAAAACTATAATTCATTTCAGATCTTTGTATTGACATGCAAAGATTTTCAAGATATATGATTTAGCTTTTTAAAAAGCAAGTCATTAGATAATATATATTATGTAATCTCATTGTATACAACAAATAATTTTATATAACCTAGTATTATTTGGAAGCAGTTAACTAAATTGTTAACAATTTTCTTCCTATGAGAAAAAAGCCAGATTTTACATATGTATGTAAAGGGGGACTTGGTCTTTTTAAAAAATATATGAACTTTTAACTTTTTTATAACAAGCATTTATTGTTGTGTGTATTACTTATTTAATTGAAGTATCGTATTTTAAAACATTAAATATGATAACTATAACATTTTAGGCTTCCTATAGTTGGGCAGATAACTGAAGGAAGAAAAATAGCCTAGAATTTAGCACAAAAGTACCCTGGAGTCTAGCATATGAATAAGCCTCTTGAACCTTCTCTACTGAACTCTGGCTTATATTAAAATACCACGTGCATCTCAAATTTCTAATATATTTCTAGGATATATAATTTATTTCTTATTTTTATTAAAAATGTAAAAACTTAATTACAGTTGATGTTCAATATTATATTAGTCAGACGTACAGCATAGTGGTTAGACATTTATATAACTTACAAAGTGAGCCCCCGAGTCTAGTACCCACCTGACACCATATGTAGTTATTAAAATAGAATTGGCAATATTCCCTATGCTGTACTTTACATCCCTGCAGCTATTTTGTAACTTCCAATCTGTACATCTTAACCTCTTCACCTTTTTCATCCAACCCCCCTCCCATCTGGCAACCCATCAGTTTGTTCTATATACCTATGTTTGTTTCTGTTTTGTTTGTTCATTTATTTTGTTTCTTAGATTCCACTCTATGATGCATAATTTACAGCACAATTTAAAAAATACACAATCCATGTTTACCGCCCTTCCCATGAGCCTGCCAGGCTGGCCCAACCTTTTCCTCACTCCCAGCAGCAGAGCAGCATTGGTTCTAAGGGAACTCAAAAAAGAACCCAAAGGCAGGAGAACATCTCTCTGAGGGGAGCTGAGAGCTAGAGGAGAAATTGGACCGGGAGAGAGGTCTAGGACCCAAGGAGTCCTCCCACAGCTCCAGAGTTAGCCACAGAAATGGCCTCTCAAGCACCAAGGGATAAAGGTCAAGGTCCTTGTGGGCCAGCCACCTCAGACTTCCCAAGCTTCAGGGTTAAACTGAATCCATTCATAACAAAATGAAAGACTGAAGGTAAAGAACTGGGAGAAAGAAGCCAGATTATACGATGAACTATCAACATCAATATAGGCCCTCCTATCTTTTCTGGGCGCTCTCTGCCCTCTCTATACATCTCGCTCTCTTGACTTAGCACTTTAGAGAAGTTAGGTTCCCAGCACTCACCCTGCTTCATCTTCCTCCTTCTTCTGTCAGCCAGGGCCCTTCAACTAATCAGTATTAAGATTCTAGACTTAATTGCCTCTCTGAGCATTTACTGTCATCTGACTAGAAACTTTCCTTCCATCCTGAGACGGGTGGGGCTGCCATTTCCTCCTCCTCCCAGTATTCTTCCTGCTCTTAGCTTTCCCACTGTTCCGGGTGCATCTTAGCTTAAGGAAAAGAAATCTTTCTAAACCCTTTTCAAGAATTGCTAAAAGAATTGTTTCTGTGGCCTCTTTTTTAAGCTGAGAAAACTCAAGTGGCATGAAAGGCAAAGCTTGGTTTGGATCTGTTCCTTTGCACCCATCACCTCAAGGTTTGGGACTAGATTCACTCTAAACCAGCTCATTCTGGTGTCAGGCATCACTCCACATTGCCTAGATAAGAATAAGGGACAAAGCTGCCCTCAGGAAGGTCATCACAAATGGTCATGAAAAAGCCTTTGAACAGCCCATTAGGACCCAAAGACCTTTGCATCTTGAAGAAAAAAAATGAAGTACATTGAAATAGTGAATTATTCATTAAAAATGAAGTTGGGGCTCAGGTGGCATGGCTCAGTGGTTGAGTGCCAACCTATGAAAGGGGAGGTCATGGTTCCATTCCGGTCAGGCCATATGCCTGGGTTGCAGGCTCTATCCCCAGTGTGGGGCATGCAGGAGGCGCCTGATCAATGATTCTCTCTCATCATTGATGTTTCTATCTCTCTCCTTCTCCCTTCCTCTCTGAAATAAATAAAAATATTTTTAAAAATAAAAATGAAGCTGGTAAAGTTTCCACTGACGAGGGGAAATTGCCATGATATAATGTTAACTGGTGGGGTGCATGGGGTGGGGGGGAGCAGGATACAAAAACAGTGCAGTTTATTTCAATGGTGTGAAAAATGTTATTTCTATGGATAGACCCGTTTTTTAAGAGATGGAAGAAAACATAAACGGTGATCCTCTAAGGGCCGTGAGATTGTACATTGTTGTAGTTTCCTTATTTATACTTTTCTGAGTCAAAAAAGAGAAAGAGAAAATTCCACCTTGGGAGAGTAAGATGCTTTTAATCAGGGAGGGGAAAAAATATGTTTGAAGAGGAAGTGAGAAACGGGGCAGGAGGACATGGCTGGAGATCTGGACGTGTGTCTTTTACCAGATTCACAGGTTAAAGAGAGAAGCAGAAGCATCCAGTCAACACTCCTGGAGGAAGAATTTAGTTTGGTAAAAGAATAGCGCTGCAAGGAAAACATAAAGCTAGTTATACGAGTGCAGTTACTGGTCATTGTCAAAGGTACGTAAGGGGCGCCTAACTCCCTGTGTGATTCATAGAGAAACTATCGGCTCCCACTGTAAGCAAAGCTTTCTGTCACACCCTCTGCCTTTCTTTAATTTGTTGAGTGTATTTAGAAAACGGTCCTCAGTCAGAGGCATTAAACGTGCTCATTAACAAGTGTTTACTGAGCACTCTGGGGACTTTATTTTTATCAAATTTTCTTTACTTTGCCTCAGAAAAATAACACTTTGGGTACTAATCCAAGAATCTCTTGTAGTAGAAACAAATGCTCTTTTGATGAAGGCAGAATTTTAAAAAAAAAACAGCTCTTTGTAATAAAAGTCCTAATTTATGTTAAAAATATTTTTAGCATACATTTTTATAAATGGTAGAGGGGGGTATACATTTAGATAAATGTCCTTGCTGTTATTTTGTCTCCGCTGAGGTCGGTTTTTTCCATAGTTACAATCACAATGTATCTTAAAGACAGAACTTGTGTAATGGGAGCATATCCGTAGAAAACAATTTGCCATCCTATTTGAAAATATAGCCTTAACAGTGTAATGACTTTTGCCTTGTAAAACTAAGCTTTTGCATTTCAAATATTTGTTTATTTCAACCCTTCCATTTTCATTTGGGGGCTTAAATGGGAAAAGAGGTTTCTCCAAAAATAACCACCATATTATTATCTAGGACCTAGATTCTAGGTTAACCAAAGAAAATTCTATTTGGCCAACCTTAAGGGCCTCATTAATACTAAGTGTTCCAATTCCTGCTACCCTTTTCCCCCTCCCTCCCTCCCTCCCTCCCTCCCTCCCTCCCTCCCTCCCTCCCCTCCCTCCCTCCTTCTCTCCCTTCCTTCCTTCCTTCCTTCCTTCCTTCCTTCCTTCCTTCCTTCCTTCCTCCCTTCCTTCCTTCCACAAATATTGAATGACTGTCATGTTGCCAACACCATTTTAGAAGTTTTGAGGCACACAAAGTTAAAAGCCAATCTTAGCCCAAAGGAAGAGCTAAGAATCTATCGATGAAGATAAAGCACACAACTATCCTCTTCAGAGGAGACTGCCCTGAGTAGCAGGCTCAGTTGCTGTAGGTGTTCTGGGGAGGAGCTCGACAAAGGCACTGTGATATGTGACCAGCCACTGGTCATGAAGGATGAAGAGGATTTTAGAGAGACAGATGGTGGAAGAAAGGCATTCTAGGCCAAGGACACAGCAAAGGCAAAGCAGGGACGGAAGGGAAAGCTAGGGTTGTTTTTGAAACTGGCAGCAACCAAAACTCACTTTATAAAACAATTGTTTTCAACAGGGGGAAAAAAGGGGTCAGAGGCTTGTAAGTTTCAAAATTGCATAAAACAAAGCTGTGTTTCCTACACTACTTTGAAATTAGTTTTAGTGTTGTGAATTTTACACCTAAATATCACCTATTAAATTGAGCTTTGGATTACTCCTAGTTTTGTTCATACCACTACCTACATCAGCTCGCACACATGATTATCATCCCCACCTGGAACCTAGCTCAGCAGCTATATTGAGCAACTAATTTTAAAATGAGGGTGCCATCAAGTGATTAAGTTATGTTCAATACCCATCAAAGTATTGCAAATTATGTTCTTTGTCTGATTATATTATATTCTGTTTACTGTATAGATTTTCTCCTAAAAGACAAGTGCTCAATAGAGTCAAGTTTTAAACCTAATTTCCAGAACAAAACAAAAATAGCTCTTTTACCATAGAATCATCTATGACAGGGGTCCTCAAACTACGGCCCACGGGCCACATGCAAATACAAATATTGTATTTGTTCCCGTTTTGTTTTTTTACTTCAAAATAAGATATGTGCAGTGTGCATAGGAATTTGTTCATAGTTTTTTTTAAAACTATACTCCGGCCCTCCAACCGTCTGAGGGACAGTGAACTGGCCCCCTGTTTAAAAAGTTTGAGGACCCCTGATCTATGATAATAGAACAACCTCTGCTAGGGTTAATCCACTAGATTCGTCCCACAACAAGACAGCAAGTTCTGAGGACCTTTCATCCTAAAATAAATACAGACACATATAATCCTTCCCTGGCTCAACACCCTTATATGTGTCTACTGGGTTTTCCACTTGAAGGTTCTGTAGTCACTTCAAATTCAACATGATCAAAATCGAACTAATTAGTTCCACCCATTCCCCCAAATTCATATTATTTCTTACTTATCCTTGTAAATATTACAAAACTTCATTAGATGTTTGGAACCTGCTGTACGAAGGCCCTGTGACCAAAAAGAACAGAGCACAGGTTTCTGAGTTGGAAAACCTGGCTCAGGACCCTGCTCTGGGCCTTCTGAGCTTGGCTAGTAAGCCTTGATAAGAGCACTCCCCCATACAAAATGGGGCCAATAGCATTGATTCTCAATGCAACTCCTACTTTATGGAGTTGCATTGAGAATCAAATAGATAGTGGGATTAGATAAAATAGATTTGTGGAAGCATGTAGAAGCCTTAAAGAACTATACAAGCATTAGCCAGTTTTATTGATACTAATGGTAATATTTAAGATCCTTCAGAATGTGAGTTTCATATAGAGTGAAAAAACACATGTCAAGACGTGCTGCTAAACTGTCCAAGTAAACATTCGTGACCATGGAGAAATGGTCAGAGCTAAGATCAGCCTCCGTCTTACTCAGTCTTGTCAATACTACTGGCTTGAGTATTCTCAGGGGGACTGAAAACATAATATGTGACCTAAGCTGATTAGGTCATCCCCTGCTTAAACTCACCAATGGCTTGCATTGCTCCAAAGTCCAAGATCTTCACATGGTTCACCACAGTATTTTACCCCGACCACATTTTCAGCTGTATTCCCCACAATTCTTCCTTTCACTTGCTTCCTGGTGGTTTGCCCAGTTACCACATTCCCAATGTGTTTCCCCAAGCCATGCCCTTCCCTGATCATATTTTCTATCCTCCCTCTTGAAATGTCACTTCCTCATGGAAGCTATCTCTAACTAGCTGAGACCCCATGTTTACCTCTTGGAACACGTCTATTCTCTTTCTTAGCACTGATCACACTCTAAATAGTTATTTGTATATTTTGTCTTCATCCCTAGATTTCCAGTCTGATCCCACCTGCACAGGCTGAGCCATCTGCAAAATAACGCCCATTTTTATAGTATCAATAGTTCCCCTATGAAATTAGCTGGAAACCAAGTAATTCCTGAGAACTTCTCCCCATAAGTGCTGGAGAATCCCCAGAGTTGCTTACTTTTGTCCACGAATTGGACCTGCTCTCTCGATGGCTGCTGCCTACTTGGAAAATGGGAACCCAGCTGCACGTGTTCAAGGATGAGTTGACTGGCTCAGCCCCACCAGGCTAGAGGTTCTTGACCAACTCCACAAGCCTGGGAGGACTGCAGAGGCCTTCGGTTATATAGCTAGAAGGGTGGAGCCAGAGAGCCACATCCTCTGCCTGGGACCAGTTTCTGAGCTCTTGTTGTTAAGTCTTGGGATCTTATGCAGACAGCCCCTTTCTGGTGGCAAGCTTCACCCATCTTGCCCTCATCTGCCTGTCTGACTTCAATCTGGACCACTCCAAGCCATCACCTTGTTTTAATAAATAAACATCCAAAAATAAATAAATAAGTAAACATCCAAGGTGAGTTAGTCCAGGTGGGTTCCCCAATACCTTTTTCCCCAGGATGGTCCTCTGCTCCTTAAAATGATGGAAGAAGAGTAATGGAGGAGTTTTGCCTAAACATCTAAAACCTGGAGAAGGAGGTGTCATGAGGTTGCTGGCTTCATGCTTCTGGGTGGATGGTGATGATATTTTTGAAACAGAAAACACTGTGTGAGGACCAAGTTTGGGAGGTCAGAACATGGGTCAGGTTTAGGATTGTGGTTGACTTTGAGATAACCATTAGATGTATAAGAGAGAGGCTGACTAGGCAGTTGAATAGATGAATCTGTAGCATAGCAGAAAGGTCCGGGTTAGGGACATAAAATGATAGTCATGGGGGCCAAGGATTTGGATGAGTGCCTGTGTGAAATGGCTGCAGAGTGAGAAGAGACCCTAGGAATTCCAGGATGAGTAAAGGAGATGATGGCCATGGAACCAGAGAGGTATCAGGAAAACCAGGAGGTGGTTGTCCTAAGAAGCCAAAGTGTTTCAAGAAGCTGGGAGCGTTGCCCTGGCTGGCATGGCTCAGTAGTTAGAGCATCAGCTGCACACTGGACAGTTGCAGGTTCGATCCCCACCCCCGGTGCATGTGGGAAGCAACCAGCCCATATCTCTCTCACATCCATGTTTCTCTCCCCCCACATCCCCCCTCTCTCTCCCTCCTCTCTCTCTAGAAATCAATGGAAAAAATATCCTCACTTGTTGGGTGAGGATTAAAAAAGAAGAAGAAGAAGAAGAAGAAGAAGAAGAAGAAGAAGAAGAAGAAGAAGAAGAAGAAGAAGAAGAAGAAGGAGAAGGGAGTGCTGCCAAGCCATAAGTAACATAAAGTATGAAAAGTATACATCAGTATGGAGACTACTGTACCTTAGTGAGAGAGATTTAGATGGTGTGATGGTGGGAGAGGAAAAGACATTAGAGAGAGTTGAGGACTACATGGGAGAGGAGAAAATGGAGACAGTGAATGTGAGCAAAGTTAGAAATGACTTCCTTTTCTTTTGCCAGGCTTCATTTTTGTTCTTTTAAAAATAATCAGTGAAACCCTAGCCAGTTTGGCTCAGTGATAGAGTGTCAGCCTGTGGACTGAAGGGTCCCGGGTTTGATTCTGGTCAAGGGCACGTACCTTGGTTGCAGGCTCCTCTCCAGCAAGTGCCCTGGTGGGGGCTCATACAGGAGGCAACCAATAGATGTGCTTTTCTCACCTCAATATTTCTCTGTCTTTCCCTCTTTCTCCCACTCTCTAAAAATTAACGGGAAAATATCCTCAGGTGAGGATTAAAAATAATAATAATCAGTGAGGGAGGAAAAATGAATGAAGGAAGAATTTCAGGAGACCAAGCGGCAGAGGCCAGTAGAAGGGAATTTTTTCACTGTCTCTTTATTTTCTACTCAAAATAATCTATATATATAAAAGCCTAAATGACCAGTCAACCAGCTGACCATTCAACGCACTGACCACCATGGGGCAGACGCTCATCACAGGAGTGGAAACCACAGGATTGGAAACATGGAACAGACTGATGAATCTCAGAGGGAAGGATGGGGGAGGGCGGGAAGAGATTAACCAAAGATCTTACATGCATACTAGAGGCCCAGTGCACAGATTCATGCACCGGCGAGGTCCCTAAGCCTGGCCTGCACCCTTTCACAATCCGGGAACCCTCGGGGGATGTTGGAGAGCTGGTTTTGGCCCAATCCCTGCAGGCTAGCCCAAGAGACCCCACCGGTGCATGCATCTGTGCACCGGGCCTCTAGTATTCAATAATATTTAAATATTACCCACCTCTGTGAATGAGATTTCACATTTTTGATTTTCCAAATGTCTAAATGGATCTGGATCCCTCACTTTAGAAGAAAAGATATGCATGGTTTCTTATACTGGCTGCTTCCTTCAAAGAGACAATGGAAGCAGAACTTACTGGTATTTGTAGATATAACTTTGGATCTAAACTCAGTCCCTCACTTAGGGCCATGTCAGTGGGAAGGTTTGCACTATTTGTAATTTTAATACAAAAGAGCAAGTTGGCACAATTTGAATAGAAATTTCTTACCAAAATCCCAAAGCAATGTTAAATGTGGAACCATGAGAACTTTATCATCTGGAAAAGATGCAGCAATTCTTGATTTAACTTGCTTTTATGTTTGTTTGTTTATTTGTTCCCTCCCCCCAACCTTTCTGGAGAGTATCAGGAGAATTTTAGGCCAAAAGGGGGGATTTGACTGAGGGTATCCCCAAATAACAACTCAGGAAGTTTGATTGTGAGGGAAGGGTAGCATCTGGAGAGGTCAAAGGAGGAGTTTTCACTAGTCAGAGAATTGAGCATCATTAAGTGTTGATAGGAAAGAATGAGTAGAAAGGGATTAGTTAAAAAGATACAGGAAAGAGAATGAATAATCCAGGCACCTCAAACTCAAATATCTGAGGAGCCAGGTAGATAATCTAATTCCACAAAATACCACGTGCGGGCGTGCACGTACGGTGCGATTGAAACTTTGTGGCCCATGCGCAGAAGTCGGTATTTTGTGGAAGAGCCACACTCAAGGGGGCAAAGAGCCGCATGTGGCTCTAGAGCCGCAGTTTGCCGACCACTGACTAAATGAGTGACGCAGTGGGATGTGAGAAACAGACAAGACTGTCGGGAACTGCGAGAGACTGGAGGGTTAAGCTCCTTCTATATGTTGGCCTGAGGCTGGGGGAGTTCTGAGGGATGGTGGAACAGTTCTTGATTGCAATGGTAGTATATACACAAATATATATGTTGATCAAAACTGGTGGAAGTATACACTGAAAAAGATAGATTTTGCCTTCCATTTTTCCTTATGTTAAGTAAAATAAAAATATCAGGAAGAGAAACCTATGTGAGTTGGACATAGGATGGTGGAAAGATTTGCCTTAAATGGAGGAGAGATATAGTCTCTATGGTAGCAAGAGGAAAGATAGTAAAGAAGGGAAGGTGGGCAGGCAAGTTTGTGATAGAAATTTGAGGGGGTTTTGATCTGATGACCTCTATTTTGCCATTGAAGCAAGAGGCCCAGTCATCAGCTTACTATGAGGTGAGAAATGGGAAGTCAGATATTTGAGGAGAGTAGTGATGGTTTGATATAACCACAGAGGCGAATTCCAGAATGAATGAACTGGAAAGAGGTGACAGGATTGTTAGGTAGTATTTCAGGCCTTTCTGAGGTTGGTGATAATAAAATTAATTAGTAATAATAATAGTGACTAAAAATAAAACTTTATATTTTATATAAAGGAATTATGAAGGCAAAACTAGGGCTGGTATATGATTTTATTAGAGATCAAAACTACTACTTTTTACTTGAGCATCTTGACTTGCATGGTCACTTCATGGTTCAAGATGGCCAACCCAGCTGTACCAGAAGACAAAAAGGGGGCTATTCTGCTAAATCATATCTCTTTAAGCTTTCCTGCACCAACCACCCAACATTCTCCCTCAATTTGCTGGAATAAAGTCACATGACCACACCTGCATACTGGGGCAGTTGGGAAATGCAGTCTTTTATTCCTGGCAGCAATGTGTCCAACTAGGCATCAGGGTGCTATTATTAAAGATTATATATTAGAGCATGGTGTTGGTAGTCTCTACCACAGTGATCTGTCCTGTGGTGGGCTATCTGTTCTTCAATGGAGCATCTCAGGATGTGGCCATAGAGAAGCCTGAGAGTTGATTTCACCAGAAGAGTTGGGGTTTTATCAGATAAATGGTATAAAAGTGCTAAAAAGCAAGAGCCTCGAACTGTCTTGAGAGAGTGACTAAAATCATGAATCATGGATTGTAAAAAGGTTTGGGAGAAAAGTGAGAGAAGGAGGAAGTTGATGGGTGCAGAGAGAGTAGAGACAGTAATGACGTGGACAGCCTGATGCCACGGTGAAAGGGGCCTGAGGTAGAAATTAAGTGGGTAAGTTTGAGTAGTAGGAGGTCGTGGTGGAGTTAAGTTGTAGACAGACAGCTGCTAATCATCATTTTAAAGAGAGAAGATGGGACAACGACACTCTGAAGCTTAAGTGAAGATCAGGGAGTAACAAGAATCCACCAAACCTCTTCCCTGTTTCTCTCTCCTCCCCATCTACTTTCTACTTCTATGAGTCTGCATCTGTAGTATTTCAAACTGAGGGTGTATTGGGCACATTGTATGCCTCACCTCACATCCCCTCAGCCCACTTTAACTCCAGCTATTTCTGCAACAGCCAGGTGTGACCTGACAACATACCTCCTCGCAGGAGAGACCTGATAGCACTGGGTCTAAACCTCATCAGGAGCCTCTCACACTCTGTCTCAGTGTTTCTCTGACCTGCTGGGCACTCACTCATTTGCAAACCTGAAAAGGGGGGAGAAAGTCAATACCCAGGGCCCAATCCTTGACCACTGGGGACCAGGATCCGGTAAATAAGTGCTCCCTTTTATCTCATTCAGGGCGGACAATTCTTAAGCACATTCTACTTGGCTCTCCAGAGGATCCTAGCAGGACTAAGCCCCAAGTGCCCATAACAGTGACCAGCTTTATAAGACTTTTTAAAAATTTGTGCTAACACATAACGTGAAATTTACCACTTTAAAAGAATTTTGCAGTGTATAATTCAGTGACATCTAGTAGATTCAGTTGTGAAACTATCACCACTGGCCAATTGCCCAACATTTTCATCACACACACACACAAAAAAAAGACTTGTACCCATGTAGCCATCACTCTTCATTTCTCCCTAACCCAACACCTGGCAACTACGAATCCCTAAGAACTTGCCTAGTTTAGATATTTCATATAAATGGAATCATACAATATGTATCCTTTTCTGGCTGGATTCTTTTACTTAGCATATGTTTTTGAGATTCATCCATGCTGAAGTGGGTATCAGTACTTCATTCCTTGTTTGCTTGTTTGTTTAGTAAAACAAAATTTATTAGTCCCTCATTCCTTTTTATGGCAGAATAATATACCATTGTATGGATATACCATGTTTTGTTTACCTATTCAGCAGCTTATGAAAATTTAGGTTGTTTGCACCTTTGGCTATTGTGAATAGTACTGCTATGACCAATAATACATTTTAAAATTAAATTTATTAGGGGGACATTGGTTAATAGGATCATATAAGTTTCAAGTGTACATTTCTATGATACAAAATCTGTATATTACACTGTGTGCCCACCACCAAAATCAAACCACCATTCGTCATCATATATTAGGCCCCCTCAAACCCCCACTACCTTCTTCCCACTGGTGACTATTGCACTGTTGTCTGTGATAACACATTTTTACATTGGCTTTTCCTCCTTTCCTGTCAGTGTGGGAGATAGAATGGTATGAAAGAATCTGGAGCCCGACCAGGAGTGGGGATCAAACCTGTAACCCAGGTATGAGTCCTTGACTGGGAATAGAACCCACAACCCTTCGGTGGTTGGGCCACTGCTCTGTCCATTGAGCCACACCAGCCAGGGCCCCTGGCTCCTTTCAATCCTCATAAATACCTGGTGAGGTAGGCACTATTATCAAACCCATTTTATAGATGAGAAGACTGTGTTGGGCCCAGAGAGACTATGGGACTTACCTCAGGTCACCCAGTGGTGAATCCAGGTTCTAAAATGTGTTCCCTTTCTACACCTCATGTTATTGCCCATGAAGGGTCTTGCCTTTTCAACTTTTACTAAAAGGATGGGTGTTATTTCTCTACAAGGAGTAGGCACTCTGATCTTTTCTCTGGTTGCTGGACATTCTGTAGCTGCCTGTGTACATTCCACACCAAGTTTCTGTGACTAAGTTTCAGCCGTGGCCCAAAGCCCCCTCTGATCTCTTGACAAAGGAATATGGAGCAGGAGCACCCTTTCCTGGTTTGCATCCAATGGTCCCATGGCTCCTAGACCCCTGTCACAGGCCCAAGGACTCCACCTGGGCTTGACAATTACCTGTTTGTTGTTTTGGGAAGGTTCGACTTACATGTGGAATGAACTCAAGCAACTCCCTGGACAAATTTTAAACCACAGGAAGAGCCATTAGGCTAGGCAATGAAAGGTTTATTTAGAACCTGACAGGTAGAACCAGGTTAAGATCCTTCTGCGTCAGTCTGTTGCGATGTTAATGATTGTTCTGGTTTGGATTCTCATTGGTTAGGAGAGACTTTGGGCAAAAATCATTAAGGTGAGGTGTGGCTGTTCTCTAACCTAAGCAAGGGGCCAGGTCATTTAAGGATGGCTACATGGCTAAGCCATTGTTTCAGCACTTTCACCAGAGCCCTGGCTGTGAGATGGTTTCATCACCTGAAGGGTGTTGGCTTGGGATCAAGGAAGAGCATCATTACCTTTACACCTTGGTCTCCTTCTCTTGAGCCCCCACTTCCCCCCCACCCCAGTCCATTATTTATGACCCCTAAAATATCTACAAATGAATCAATAAAATAGAGCTCTTGTGGAGGCAGCAAATCAGGATTGTCATTAGAGAGGGGGAGGGGGTGGGAATCCCCATTTCCTTGTAAACACAGCATCCTGAAAGAGAGCATCTAGAATCAGGGGTGGGCAAACTTTTTGACTCGAGGGCCACAATGGGTTCGTAAACTGGACCGGAGGGCCGGAACAAAAGCATGGATGGAGTGTTTGTGTGAACTAATATACATTCAAATTAAACATCATTACATAAAAGGGTATGGTTTTTTTTTTTTTTTTAGTTTTATTCATTTCCAACGGGCCGAATCCGGCCCGCGGGCCGTAGTTTGCCCACGGCTGATCTAGATAGTGTTTAAGAATGAGACAAGGTGCCCTAGCCAGTTTGGCTCAGTGGATAGAGTGTTGGCCTGCAGACTGAAGAGTCCTGGGTTCAATTCCGGCCAAGGGCACATGCTCAGGTTGGGAGCTCAATCCCCTGTGGGGGGCGTGCAGGAGGCAGCCAACCAATGATTCCCTCTCATCATTAATGTTTCTATCGCGCTCTCTCTCCCTTCCTCTCTGAAATCAATAAAAATTAAAATAAATAAATAAATAAGAATGAGACAAGGTGTTCTGGGGTGCCCTGTGACTTACGCAACACCTCAAGGCTGGGGCAGGTGAGGTACTGATTAACCATTAACCAAAGTTCCAAGGTTCAAAACAGCAGCTGTTTCTACTAGTGGGAGAGAATTACTCACCGTCCCCTAACAATGACACTTATCTGTGGTCTCGGAAAGGAGTAAAAAACATGCTCCCCAGAGGGGCCTACTATCAGGACAGACATTATTTCCTCTATGCGCAGGATCTGAAGGTTAGTACTCACTCTTAATGTTTAACCTATAACAAATAAGATTATAGTGTGGAATGAGAAAAAGGAGTCTGATTTCTAAGGCACTTGATATAAAAGTAGCAGAATTTCTGGATGAGAGAATTACTTCCAGGTTAACTCATTTCCCAGTACTAGTCCCCAAACTTGGCCATCCCAATTAGTTTTCAAGTTAGGATGTCTGGACTGAGCACCTGGGGCAGCTGCCTGCACTACATCAGCCCCAGGAAATACCACACGTTTCCATCATAGTTTCAGGCTTGGTTAGTTGTTCTGGACAAAAGGACACCGGTTCCCCTCAATGGCTTGTGTTCAGCTGCTGACCAATGCCTTGGCTATTTGACTTCACTGTGGCATGAAATCATTGGCCTATAAAAGGAGTAGAGGCAGAAAGGGTTATGTAAGGTTCAGGTCTCAAAGTCAACAGAAAGGAGTTTCAGGTTGCTGGCTGACATTGCAGAGAAGGGAGTTTGGCATTTCAGGGGCAGGGTCCACGCTGCCTGTAGGGCCAGTCTGACCAGCAGCACACTCTCAGAGGAACTTCCCTCAAGCGCCAGCTGGATGGTTCCAGTTTGGGTCTATACAGCGTCAAGGCGTTTTGTCATGCACTTAGTTTCTCTTACAAGGCAGATGAGTGAAGTGTGGGATTCAGCCCAAACCTCAGAGCTACCGTGAGACTGGATTACTACAGGATTCTCAAACCTGAGTTAGAATCCTGACTCTACGATTAGCCTGTGCCCATGAACAAATTACATCCCTTCTCGAAGCCTCCGTTTCCTCATCTTCAAAGGGAGCAGAATAATAATATACCTCTCCAGGTTGTGAGGATTTCAGGAGATAAAGTTTGAAAGCACTTGGCCCAGTTCTGGGCACAAAGTCAGCGCTCGATAAATAGAAGGGATTATGACTATTTGAAAAGCATATATCTGCTCAAGTAGGGCCCTTCTCTCTTCTCAGGATTCCTTATTTGAGCTAAAGGAGCTCTTGGCTAGGACCACAGAGGTTGACCAGTTGGTAATGAACTTCATTACCTGTCATCCCATTTCATTTCTGGGTAGTTCACTCACTGTCCTAAAGGGCTTACCTATGGTGATTACCTCAGCAAATGACTCAGGTTTTGGGGTAATGAAGGAGGCAGGATTATGACTTGTTGACACCTTATTTGATATAATAAGTACAGCAGGGTGAAGGTGTTTGTTGAGAATCACAAGGCTGCGTCCAGCATCTGGAAATAGCTGAGCCTCACAGAGGCCTTGAGTTACCACAAAAGTTTTCTTTTGAATGCAGAACAATGATGATAATTTACATTCTCTAGATTTCTAAATTCACCTGTCCCTTGACTGAGGGATAGTCTCCAATATCAGGGAGATAATATATGTTACTTTTTTAAAAAGTTATTTATCACAGTGTAAATGCAACAGAGAGGATTTAAGATAACAAATGTCTGTCATTAAATTCAAAGATTAGCTTCACTATCTCCTTCCCATTAATTAAAAGCTTAAATTTATAGATTGAGCCTAAAAATCTCATTGTTTCCCATTAAATCCCACCTTAATCCTTGAGAAACTGATCTGTGTCTGACATATTGACACAACCAACATATCCCAAACTCAATTCATTGTTCCCCTTAAACTGCCTCTCTTTCTCATTTTGTCCATGGCTTTACAATGTTCTAGGGATCCTTTAAAAATGTAAGTCAAGCCTAGCTGGCTCGGCTCAGTGGATACAGCATCGGCCTGTGAACTGAGGGGTTCTGGGTTTGATTCCGGTCAAGGGCACATGCCCAGGTTGCTGGCTCAATCCCTGATAGGAGGCAGCCGATCATTGATTCTCTCTCTTCGTTGATGTTTCTATCTCTCTCTCCCTCTCCCTTCCTCTCTGAAATCAATAAAAATATATTTTTTAAAAATGTAAGTCAAATAATATCTTTATACACTGTAATATTCAGGTTTTCATATGAGTGAGAACCCAAACATAGAGATCTTGGTGTGATCTCTGATTCTTCAACCACCTTTCCTCTCTGTTCAGGAGTCACCTGGTCCTGTTGCTGTATCATGGTCATACAGACTGGTTAAGATCCTGAGTTCCATCAGTAGACCTTCCTGGGTATGATGCCTGGCTTTACCACTTACAGCTGTGAAACATTAATCCTGTTACTTAACATCTCTGTGCCTTAATAGCCTCATCTTTTAAATATGAAAAATAACAGTTAATTCATCATAGAGCTGCTGTAATAGTTAAGTGAGATAATGTGCCAGCAATTAGTAAGTACTTGATACAGTTCTGCTACCAATTTTATTATTACAAATAATCTAGAATATGTTCCTTACTCTCTATTTTATTGTAGCTGTTCCATTTTAAGGTTTTATATTTTTGTCCTGGGCTACAGATACTGATGTTTAATTTTATACTGCTTCCAGATTTCCCCTCATTACCCTGTCCTGCAGAGCTCTGCCAAACTGGTCTTCCTGCCCTGGGAGTTGCCTAAATCTATCTGAATGTTTTTACCACCCTTTATTGGACTTCTCCTCAGTTTTGAGGAGGTGAAGGTGAGAGAGTAGAAGATACCCATACCTCAAGTCTTGCCATACTCTCTCTTTCTCTCCCTTCCTAGACCACATGGCTTTCAGCTCCCTTTTCATTTTTTTTTTTTTTTAATTTGAAGGTGGAGATGTTCCCTGATATGTTCAGGTATTTATCTTTTTTTTTTTTTAATTAAATCTTTATTGTTCAGATTATTGCATTTGTTCCTCTTTTTTTCCCCCCATAACTCCCCTCCTCCCAGTTCCCGCCCCACCCTCCGCCCTCACTCCCCACCCACTGTCCTCATCCATAGGTGCACGATTTTTGTCCAGTCTCTTCCCGCATCTCCCACACCCCTTTCCCCCCCAGGAATAGTCAGTCCATTCCCTTTCTATGTCCCTGATTCTATTATAATCAACAGTTCATTCTGTTCATCAGATTATTTATTCACTTGATTCTTAGATTCACTTGTTGATAGATGCATATTTGTTGTTCATAATTTGTATCTTTACCTTTTTCTTCCTCTTCCCCTTCTTAAAGGATACCTTTCAGCATTTCATATAATCCTGGTTTGGTGGTGATGAACTCCTTTAGCTTTTCCTTATCTGTGAAGCTCTTTATCTGACCTTCAATTCTGAATGATAGCTTTGCTGGATAAAGTAATCTTGGTTGTAGGTTCTTGGCATTCATCACTTTGAATATTTCTTGCCACTCCCTTCTGGCCTGCAAAGTTTCTGTTGAGAAATCAGCTGACAGTCGTATGGGTATTCCCTTGTAGGTAACTGAGTAACTGAGTTTCTTTCTCTTACTGTTTTTAAGATTCTCTCTTTATCTTTTGCTCTTGGCATTTTAATTATGATGTGTCTTGGTGTGGTCCTCTTTGGATTCCTTTTGTTTGGGGTTCTCCGCGCTTCTTGGACCTGTAAGTCCATTTCTTTCACCAGGTGGGGGAAGTTTTCTGTCATTATTTCTTCAAATAGGTTTTCAATATCTTGCTCTCTCTCATCTTCTGGCACCCCTATAATTCTGATGTTGGTACGCTTGAAGCTGTCCCAGAGGCTCCTTACACTATCCTCGCATTTTTGGATTCTTTTTTCATTTTGCTTTTCCGGTTGGGTGTTTTTTGCTTCCTCGCATTTCAAATCATTGACTTGATTCTTGCGCTCCTCTGGTCTGCTGTCGGGAGTCTGTATAATATTCGTTATTTCAGTCCGTGTATGGTTAATTTCTAGTTGGTTCCCCAATATAAGATCGAGGGTCTTATTAGTTTTCTTGTAGATCTCATTAAGTTTATCGGCGGCTTCTAAACAGTTCTTGAGAGACCTTAAAAGTGTGGTTCTGAACTCTATATCTTCCATTGACAATTTTGTCCTGTTTCTTTGTCTCCGCATTTTGTTATCTCCCTTTTCATTTTTTATGCTCTTCTCTTATGTCTATCTTCTTATTTTGTACTCCAGTGTCATGACCTAAAGATAAAGGCTAAATGACCTAAGGGAACATTGAAAGGATATGAGAAAGTTCTGTCTCCAAGAAGTTAAACACCCACAATGAGAGATCCTTGTTCAGTTTGTTTATAGAGTGCCAGGTGTTGGGAACACAGCAATGAATAAGATACTATTCCTGCCCGTAAGAAGCTTCAATCTGGAATGAGAAGACAGACTAGAAAACAGATTGTAACTCAATATGGTAAGTGAAATATGGATGGTATTTACAAGGTTCTATGGCGATACAGAAGAGCAATCCATACCATCCTGAAAAGGGTTTGAGGGCATGGTGGATTAGAATCAGGGAATGCTTCCCAAAGGTAAGCTTTGAAAGTCAAGTAGGAATTGTATTACCAAGGTTGGGATGGTGTAAGAATAAGGCAAGAGGGGCAGTATCAAGAACCCAACTGGGAGTCCAAGTGGAGCAAGCAAGCTGAGTGGTTATGTGGTCGAGTCTTGGAGACCAGTAGAGCTTGCAGCATGGCTGACCAACTGAAGAGCAGATTGCAGAATTCAAAGAAGCTTTTTCACTGTTTGATAAAGATGGTGATAGAACTGTAACAACAAAGGAATTGGGAATTGTAATGAGGTCTCTTGGGCAGAATCCCACAGAAGCAGAGTTACAGGACATGATTAATGAGTGGATGCTGATGGTAATGGCATAATTGACTTCCCAGAATTTCTGAGAATGAAATTTGCCTCAAATCCATTCCAAGTTGTGTATTTGTTTCCCCCCCCCCAAAAAATGTACCCCTCTCCCTTCCCCGAAAAGGTAGAGCACTGCAAGTAAAGAAATGGAGGCATGAAACAGTATCGTGTGCTTTAGGACCTAGGACAGGGGTGGGCAAACTTTTTGACTCGAGGGCCACAATGGGTTCTTAAACTGGACCGGAGGGCCAGAACAAAAGCATGGATGGAGTGTTTGTGTGAACTAATATAAATTCAAATTAAACATCATTACATAAAAGGGTACGGTCTTTTTTTTTTTTTTAGTTTTATTCATTTCAAATGGGCCGGATCCGGCCCACGGGCCGTAGTTTGCCCATGGCTGATTAGTGTATAGCTTAATATAAATGGGCTATCAAATAAGGAGATGAGGCATTTGGGATTTATGAAAAATCTGCTAATGAAGCATGTTTACACAGTATGTATAATAAATATTAATATAGAAGGAAATAAAAACCAGGAGGGAAAAAAAAAGACAATGGGTCTGAATGAAAGTGGCTCCGGCAGAGGCTCTGGGAGCCAGGAGCAGCCAGGCTTGGGCTATCTCACAGAGAATTTGCCCCTTATTCTTTTTTTCAATGTATTTTTATTGTTGATAGTATTACAGTTACCTCCCATTCCCCCCCCCCTTAGTCTTTTTTTATTGATTTTTTTTTTAAGAGAGAGAAGAAGGGAGAGAGAAGAAGAAGAAGAAGAAGAAGAAGAAGAAGAAGAAGAAGAAGAAGAAGAAGAAGAAGAAGAAAGAGAGAGAGAGAGAGAGAGAAAACATTGATCAGTTGCCTACTACACATGCCCTATCTAGGGATCAAACCCACAACCTAGGTAAGTGCCCTCACTGGAAATTGAACTTGATAACTTTGGTGCACAGGATAAGGCTCCAACCAACTGAAGCCACACCAGCCAGGGCTCCTCCTCTTCTTCTTTTTTTTTAATTAAATCTTTATTTTTCAGATTATTACATTTGTTCCTCTTTTTTCCCCCCATAACTCCCATCCTCCCAGTTCCCACCCCACCCTCTGCCCTCACTCCCCACCCACTGTCCTCATCCATAGGTGCACGATTTTTGTCCAGTCTCTTCCCGCATCTCCCACACCCCTTTCCCCCCCAAGAATAGTCAGTCCATTCCCTTTCTATGTCCCTGATTCTATTATAATCACCAGTTCATTCTGTTCATCAGATTATTTATTCACTTGATTCTTAGATTCACTTGTTGATAGATGCATATTTGTTGTTCATAATTTTTTTTTTAAATATATTTTATTGATTTTTTACAGAGAGGAAGGGAGGGAGATAGAGAGTTAGAAACATCGATGAGAGAGAAACATCGATCAGCTGCCTCCTGCACATTTCCCACTGGGGAAGTGCCCGCAACCCAGGTACATGCCCTTGACCGGAATCGAACCTGGGACCTTTCAGTCCGCAGGCCGACGCTCTATCCACTGAGCCAAACCGGTTTCGGCCATAATTTTTATCTTTACCTTTTTCTTCTCCTTCCTCTTCTTAAAGAATACCTTTCAGCATTTCATATAATACTGGTTTGGTGGTGATGAACTCCTTTAGCTTTTTCTTATCTGTGAAGCTCTTTATCTGACCTTCAATTCTGAATGATAGCTTTGCTGGATAAAGTAATCTTGATTGTAGGTTCTTGCTATTTATCACTTTGAATATTTCTTGCCACTCCCTTCTGGCCTGCATAGTTTTTGTTGAGAAAGCAGCTGACAATTGTATGGGTACTCCCTTGTAGGTAACTGACTTTTTTTCTCTTGCTGCTTTTAAGATTCTCTCTTTGTCTTTTGCCCTTGGCATTTTAATTATGATGTGTCTTGGTGTGGTCCTCTTTGGATTCCTTTTGTTTGGGGTTCTTTGCGCTTCCTGGACTTGTAAGTCTATTTCTTTCACCAGGTAGGGGAAGTTTTCTGTCATTATTTCTTTAAATAGGTTTTCAATATCTTGCCCTCTCTCTTCTTCTGGCACCCCTATAATTCGGATGTTGGTACGCTTGAAGTTGTCTCAGAGGCTCCTTACACTATCTTGATATTTTTGGATTCTTTTTCTTTTCCGGTTGGGTATTTTTTGCTTCTTCGTATTTCAAATCTTTGACTTGATTCTTGGGATCCTCTTGTCTGCTGTTGGATCTCTGTATATTATTCTTTATTTCAGTCAGTGTATGCTTAATTTCTAGTTGGTCCTTTTTCATATCCTCAAGGGTCTCACTAAATTTATCGGCGGTTTCTAGAAAATTCTTGAAAAACCTTATAACCGTGGTTTTGAACTCTATATCCAATAGTTTGCTTTCCTCCATTTCTGTCATTTGTGATATGTTTCTTTGTCTCCACATTTTGGCTGCTTCCCTGTGTTGATAGAGTGGCTTTCTGTGCTAGGTGTCCTATAGGGCCCAGTGGCTCAGCCTCCCCAATTACCTAAGTTGGACACTCTTGGTGCACCCCTTTGTGGGCTGTGTGCACAGTCTTGTTGTAGTTAAGCCTTGATTGTTGTTGGTATCAGTGGGAGGAATTGACCTCCAGGCCAATTGTCTGTGAGAATCAGCTGTGTCTACAGTGGGAGAACTTCTGTGCTGAAGACACCCTTCTGGGGCAAGACTTGCTTCAGTGGGGCTTTGGTGCTCACTGAGTCTGCCCACTGAGTGTGTCCCTTATGGGTCTGAGGGGTTGTAATCTGGATGGTCCCAATCTGACCACTGGGTGCACGGGCTCTTGGATCTCTAAGGAGGTGCTAATTTAGCCTCTGCCTGAGGCTACCCAGCAGGAGCTATGGAGAGATCTGCAGATTCCTCTTCCTTGTTTGGGGTTTGAAGGTGCCCAAATGAGGCCCAGCTGTGAAGCAATGCAAGCTGCTGTGGGGCCTTGGGCCTTCTCTTGGAAGTTCTGGGTCTGTCTGGCCCAGCTGAAGTTTGTTAGGTAATTTTCAGATTGCAAAGGGCCAGGGCATTCATATGCAAAAGCCTCTGCTAGCAGCTTGGGTGGGGCTGGGTCTCAGGGAATCAACAGGGCGGAGCAAACAGCTATGGCTGATCCTCAGCCCTGTCCTAAGAGGCCCCCGGGTCTCAGTGTCCCGTCTCAGTGTCCCGGTAATCACTGCAAGCACCTCTGAGAGAAAGCTGCCCTCCAGTTTCGCCTGATGTCAGACAATACATATGAGTCCTGGGTCCCCAGAGACTCGCCCAGAACTGGAGTTCAGAGCAGTCGGGAGTTTGTGACTCCCTCCTGATTGAAAAAGACACTGGTGTCCTCCGTTGCCAGCCCTTTCCGTACGCGCACCTCCATACCTCTGCACTTTACTTCCTCACCTCCTCTGAGTCTCAGTGTGCTTTTCTCTTTCCTTCTAGTTGTAGAATTTCCACTCAGCCAGCCTTCCTGTGGTTCTGGATGATGTCTGTTTTGTCTTTTAGTTGTAGTTTCGAAGTGGTTGTGCGAGGCAGCAATTTCCGGTGTTTACCTATGTCGCCATCTCGGTTTCTCCCCCTCTTATTCTTCAAGCTACAATTTGTGTTTCTAGTTCAGCCCTTTTTATTTGCTAGTTCTATTCCTGTATTTGGTCTGGTTATTTACAGAAGGAAAAAAAAAAGTGAGTGAATGTGGAGAGTGAGGAGGGAGGTTATAAAATAGATACTATTTGAATAAGTAGTTCTCCATTTGGATGTTTAACAGACTCCCAAAGTCAACACATCCAACCTAAAACTTCTGATCTATGCCCACAAATCTGCACACCCATAGTCTCCTCCAACTCAGTTGACAGCAACTCCAACTTTCCAGTTACTTAGGCCTAAAGTCTTGAAGCCCTTTCTTTCTTTCTTTCTTTCTTTCTTTCTTTCTTTCTTTCTTTCTTTCTTTCTTTCTTTCTTTCTTTCTCTCTCTCTCTTCTCTTCCTTCCTTCCTTCCTTCCTTCCTTCTTCCTTCCTTCCTCCCTCCCTCCCTCCCTCTCCTCCCTCCTTCCTCCTTCCTTCCTTCCTTCCTTCCTTCCTTCCTTCCTTCCTTCCTTCCTTGAAATTCTGTTGGCTCTTCCTTCAGAATATACCTGAAATTCCACCATTTTTCACCTTCCTAGATGAATCTACATCATCTCTCACCTTGATTACTGCAGCAGCCTTCCACTATGTCCATTTTGAGGGATCCTTTCAAAATGTAAGTCAAATAATATCACCCAAACCCTTTTTAACCTAGATCAAAATCTATTTTTAATTACAATGAATTCCTTTAGGAGCTTTGCTCTTGGCATTCCTTCTGCCTGAAAAAAACATTTTCTCCAATAATCTAATTAACTAACTCTGTCACCTCAAGTCTTTGCTAAAATGCCACTGCTCAGTGAGAGTGACCCTATCTACCCTATTTAATATTATAACCTGCTACCTCCATCCCCATACACTCCTTATCCTCCTTACTCTACTCTACTTTTTCTTTTCTCCACCGTCTTTATCACGTCTAATATAATATATAATGTATTTATTATCTTTATTGTTTAATTTCTGGTCTCCCACTGCTAGGCTGCAAATTCTACAAGGGATTATTTAGATCACTGATATGCTATGTCAGACACATCTAACAGAGCCAACTTAAATGTTGAATGAATGAATGAATGAATGAACGAATGAAAAGTGGATATTATCCATTGAAAGCTCCACTTTATGTTATTCAGATTCCCCTTTCTTAACATGTCTCAGAAGCTAGTGTTGAGAAATAGAGGAATGAGTTGCATGCATCCTAATTCTAGGGACTGAATGAAAAAGGAAAACAAGTCTCCCTATGGCATGATCCTGGATAGAGAAAAGATGAATCTTTTAAAATTTTAATGTTTTTTTTTTTTTTACCCTTAAATTTTAAATGAATAAAGTTATCAGACTTTTTCTGAATTTTGTTTGTATATATGTGTTCTTTAAGGCCTTTTTCTACCACTAAGTTTATAACATGTTCTTTTATACTTGTTCTGATGCTCATAGAATTTAGTTTTGTTTTCCTTATTAAGTTTGGGTCTGATCTTTAATACATCTAGAATTTAGGCTTGTATTTGTGAGAATTAGGGAGCAAACATCACTTTTCACAAATGATTAGCCAGGTGGTGGTCCCAATCATATACCAAATAGTCCAGCCTCACCTCACTAGTTTAAAATGTCACCTTAACATATAGTCTGTTCTTGAATTCTTTATTCTTTCAATCTATTTGTCTATTCTGGCACCAATATCAATCTATTTTTAATTTTTTTAAATTTCTTTATTGGTTAAGGTATTATTTTAATTACTATGGCTTTACACTATATTTTGATTTTCTGATGGTAATCTCTGATCTTATTACAATTCACTATTTATTACTAATTTTAGCCTAACTCAAACATATAGCTATTCATGTGACTTTTTAAAAAAATATTTACTATGTGTCATGCACTGGAAATAAAGATATGCTGGCTGGATTCAATTGTCCAAATATAAATTCAGTGGATTGAGGTCTAGACTGTGCTGTGTGTATTGTATTACAATTTTTTATTTAGATTTTATTTTTCAATTACAGTTTACATTTACTACTATTTTGTACTAGTTTTAGGTGTACAGCATAGTGGTTAGGCAATCATACACTTTACAAAGTGTCCCCCTGGTATTTCCAGTACCCACCTGGCACCATACAGTTATTACAATACACTGACTATATTCTCTGTGCTGTACTTTACATACCTGTTACTATTTTATAACTACCAATTTGTACTTCTTAACCTCTTCACCTCTTTCACCCAATCCACCAACTCCCCCATCCCTCTGGCATCCACCAGTCTCTTCTCTGTGCCTATGTAAACTCTGCTTTCTTTAATTGAGTGGGGTTTTTTGAGGTCTGGTGGTGGCAAAGGTATTTTTCCTCTTAAGTATTGGTTATGTACTGATGTAGTTATAAATAAGAAAGATCATCTTTGCTAACTTTTTCTGAAATAGTAAGCCAAATATGAATCAGAGGTTGAGGCTCTAATGAAAAGTTTAAAAATGTGGGCAAAGACTAGGAAATGCAAAAAGCAGGATATGGTGTAATATCCTAAAAATCATTCTTATGACAATTTATTTCCTAGCCTTAGTCTGCCAATTAGGTGGCACATGACTTTTCATGTAAATATTAGGGCAAGGTCTTTCTTCTCCCTCTATTAAACTTCTTTTAATAAGTCATGCCTAGTGAAGCATCACATTCTAGAAAGATCTTGTATGTATGTGCTCATGAGCACATTTAATTGCATGCTCCCACTCCCTCAGATTAACCTTTTGGCAAAGTTAGCTCATTTCATTTCCAAAAGACATGGGGTAACCATGGTCCAATGTTGAGCAAAAGTAATGAGGATCAGCTGGAAATTGCAATCAGGGAAAAGATTCAGGTGTAATCTGTAACACTAGGAGTAACAATGGGAAGTCTACCACCTTTATCCAGGTCAAAGCAGTTGAATTTTTTTTTTTAATGTTTTTATTGATTTCAAAGAGAGAGGCAGGGGGAGGGAGGGAGGAAGAGAGAAATAGGAGAGAGAGAGAGAGAGAGAGAGAGAGAGAGAGAGAGAGAGAGAGAGAGAGAGAAGAGAGAAGAGAGAAGAGAGAAGAGAGAAGAGAGAAGAGAGAAGAGAGAAGAGAGAAGAGAGAAATAGAAGAGAGAAGAGAGAGCAAGAGAGAAAAACATCGATCAGCTGCTTCTTGCACACACCCTACTGGAGACTGAGCCTGCAACCCAGGTATATGCCCAACCAGGAATTGAACCAGAGACCTTTTTGTGCATGGGACTACGCTCAATCAACTGAGCTACACCAGCCAGGGCAAAACAGTTGAATTTTAAAAACTCTTAAATAGGGGTCTTTAAAACTTGAATACTCACACCCACACACACACAGTAATTAAAGGACTTTTGACATCTGTTTGTGCATGGTAGGCAAAATAGTAATATTCAAATGTAATGTATTTGAGTGTCAAATTGGACCTCCATCCAACAGGTATTTATTGAGCATCTACTATGACAGGGATAGAGAAGTGAACTAGACACACAATTCCTTCCCTCAGTCAAAAAACTGCCCCTTCCCAACCAAGGGCTTATGTCATTGTCCAAGAAAAATAATCAGCCTTATAACTAAACTGTGGAATGACAGAACTGTTTACATCATTACTGATATCCAAGGAACTCTTAACCTACTCTAAAGCTGATTATAAGTTTCATAATTTCTGCTCTACATAATCTCCTTCTCTTTTAAAGATCAAGTCCAAATGTGATTATCCAGGACTCATGACCTACTTTGCCAGCCTAATGCTATTTTATTTCCCTTTCTTCATTACTGTAGTCAAAAAGCTTAGTTTTAATATGACATTAGGCATTATTGGTTCCCATGATGTAGGAACTCACCTTAATAACTAGTTCTTCTATTATTGACCAGATTCTGCAAAGAGCCCAGGCTTCTTTAACACAGTGGTTGGTTACATTTGGGGCTGCCATATGGGAGTATTTTCTAGGAGGTGTCATTTAGGCGTCTCAGAGGGGCTATTTGAGGTTAAGTTTGGGAATCACAAAATGCACATGGAATAAACCAAGACTTTCAAGATCTGAGATCAACTGAAAGAGAAGACCAAGGCAGTGCCTGGCCACTGGAACACATGTTGCATGTCATCTTCCTAACATTACTAAGGAGGATTAAATCTGTAGAAAAATGAAAAATTGACATTTGGTGGTAAAATTCTAAAAGCACACAAGGAAATGGCAACACTGGCCTTTGAAGAACATATTCCAAAAGTTTTTCTTAATCTGTCTTCATATCCTTACTAGTATGATACTGTTTTTGAGACCCTGACAGTAAATTCAACATAATAAATTATCTCCCTTTCTTAATTTTTCTGGCCTAAAAAGAAGTACAACCCTGGCCAGTGGGGCTCAGCTGGTTGGAGCATCATCCTGTACACCGAAAGGTCTCAGGTTTGATTCCCAGTCAAGGCACCTGATCAATGTTTCTCTCTCACATAAATGTCTCCCCCGCCCCAAATCAATAAAAACATATCCTCAGGTGAGGGTTTAAAAAGAAAAGTACAATTACTAAACAAGAAAAAGGCCTTTCTTTAACTCTCATAACTACCCTAGAGCTCCATTCCAGAATTTTAGAACAAAAATATTCAGAGGTGAAATGGAAAAGCAAAAATTATTGTCCAACTGGAGTTCTCAATCTGGCCCACATCTCTGCTGATTACTGTTATGAAACTGGGATCCAGCAGTAGTCCACACAGAGCGCTGTTCCAAAGGCACATAGTAAATGTTGTTGACAAAACTTCTAAGTGCTCTAATGAGTAGAGCTTGAGAAATGACTAATTCCTTACCTGAGTATGATGCATGTATCGGGTTAGAGGTGGAGGGCATGCTTAATCTGGTAATCACTTACAGAAAATGGGATAATTTTCCTGGAACAAGCCTGATTAGTCATGTGCCATACTGGCCAGTGCTCAAGAGAACAGGCACTACTAATTTGGCTCTGGCACATATCCACATTCTCTTTATGATTCCACCCCACCCACCACCCCCAACACCACCTCACCACAGCACCACCTTCTTACCGCCCCCCCAAAAGTAATGAAATAATAATGGTTGGTGGCACCACCTAAAGCATTACAGATGTTCCCAGGGCCTTGGAGTCATTTCTAGGTTAGAATTCTGGTACTATTACATAGCTGAGAGCACTCATTTCATCAATGTTCTGCTTTGATCTACTCCTGAAAGTTGGAAGTAGGCTGTAGTGAACTTAAAGACAGGAATTACAAAGCATGCAGCCTTTTCCTCTCCTGATCATATTTCTGGCAGTAATCTAGTACCTATAGTCTTGCCAGGTGCCTAGCTGTAGTCGGCCTTGAAGTTTCCCCGGACTCTCACCACCATAACTAACAACTTCTCTTGAAAGGGCTCTTGCAGGCTCAGTGAAGCTGAAGCTAGACAGCGGTTGTCTTCTCCTGGGAGCCTTCATCTAACAGAGCCAACATTGTCTTCTCCATACACTTAGGTTTGTGTTTGCTACTCAGTCTTCATATTAATCACTTTTCACACTCATATGTATGCAAAGTTGTTATAAAAATATTGAGGAAGAGAGGAGTCTGTGCCATACTAAGCCCATCAAGATGTTAACATTTATAGTACTGTAGAATCTCAAGGTATTATTAAGCTTTCAAGGACTAAAGACTAACAAGAACTACTGAACTGGTTCACTTAGTACCACTAAAGCCACTACCTTTTGGGACACAATTTAGAGAAATTAAGGCTTAAATTTTAAGGATGAATGCCTAAGATATTTCATTGATTCCACAAGGCTTTCTATGAAAGATGGTCCATTTAAAGGGGATAATTGAGGAGAGCTTAATGAAGATACTAATTGAAAAGGACTGAGCAAGGTTAAGGGAAGCCAAGTCAAGATAGTGAAGTACCTCAGCAGTGATCTAGGGACATGTTCTACATCTGTATTGTCCAGTACCATAGCCATTGGTTACATGTGACTACTGAGCACTTAAAATGTGGTTAATGCAACTAAGCCACTGAATTCTTAATTTTATTTAATTTTTATTAATTTAAGTTCAAATAGCCACATAGCTAATGGCTAGTATATTGAACAGTGCAGCTCAGGTCTAGCAAAGAGCAATTACAATCCTAGGCCTGATGCGGTAAGAAGGAACAATTACTGGAACCTGGAATGATGCAGAATTAGAGCTATACCTTATTACATGGATAAAAAGCTGTGGCCTTTGACAAAAAAAAGGGGAGACTCTGCCAACTTGCAGACTAGTAGGAGAAACACTGAGAATACCCTGCCTCACTCTTCCTGTCCTACATCTCCCTCTGGTGCCTATGACTGGTAATACTCACCAGAAACTCATTGATATAGTCCAGGAATGTCAGCCTCCTGGGGCATAGACCATAGTTAAGGGTGAAGAGTAGAGCTGAAGCATAACATTATCATATCATGTACACAATGAGTTGAACCATCCATTGTTTGATTTATAAGCACTCATAAATCTATATAAATATGGAACCAGTGACAAAAATGGAAAAGCATATATTCCAATAAAGTCCTATATAAAGATCAATGTTGAATCTATCCCAGAGTTCTCTTCTGCACTAAACAGCACCATGCTTTAATAAAACTGTAACTGGGTTCACTTTACGTTTCATACATGAAGAATGAGGTCAATATCATGCCCTTTCAACTATATTCAACTTTAGATTCTTACCAAGGATCTGTGTGAAACTTTTTCCAAAGTACCACCTCAAATCATAAAGCATGAGTGGGAAATTTTTCACTTGACTTAGGTTAAAGGTCACTGTAACTCAATAAGTGGATAAATGCAGATTAGAAAATGGGAGGAAGACCAACTAGATATAGGGATCTAAAGGCCCCAATTCCTCCTCTAGGACTATATGACCACTCTCTTAAGATAGGCCTACTTATGTTTTATTTTTGTATCATCTCTCTGAGTGATGGTATGTTTTAACATAATAGTGCCAATAAAATAAAATAAAAGGAGGGGTGTGGAGTGGGGTAATATCTGTAGCCAAAGTCAAATCCTATTTGTGGAAACCTTTATTGTCTACTTTAGTGGATCCTAAATAAATCAGAAGCCCAGTCCCTACTGCCCAGCACTCAGGGAAGAAAGGTCTAATGTTACTGCATGGGGGTTGAAGTAGGTGCCAAAGGAAAAGCAGTTCCCACCACCTCCAAGGAGCAGGAGCTGTTGCTCTTCAGGAAGGAGGATGCTGGTATGGTTGTGCAACATTAGTGGCCATGGTACACCTGTTGTGTCAATCTGAAACTCAGAGCTCAATCCTGTAGTCAAATCGATAACAGTCACCCTGGGAACTGAGGAGGAATGAATCCAGACCCCTCCAACCAGTAGAAGCTTCCCATTAAGCACATGAGCTGTATGGGAGTACCTTGGGGTAATGGGAGGCTGGATATCAACTGATTCCCAGAGGAATCCACAAGTGGTTGGTTTCAGAAAGACTACAGAGCTCAATGGCTCCTCAGAAGCACCCAGGCCTCCAGCAATAAGGGCCCCCGCTTGCCAGCTGCAGGCACTGTGGGAATGCCGACCTTCAGGTGCTTCCCCCTCCACTGGGATCCTGACCCAAGTCATTGTCCCCACGTGGAGAAAGTGCCAGTCACTCAATACAGGTTCCCCCACACTTCGGCCCCCATAGACAAACAAATACTTCTGATTTTCATAGGACACTTGTGTTGTTGAATGCCGCCAACATGACAAAGTGGAATCTCCTTCTGTGCCAGCTTTTGTTACCGTTACATTTAGATCCTCGGCGCTATCATCCTCACTCTTACAAAAACGAAGTTGGAGAATCCCCACGGCTGGAGTTACTGGGGACAGTCTCCCTCCCAGGACCAGAACCTGAGTATCGGAAAGTCTTGTCATGGTGTGATAAAGGCGTCCATCCCACTGAGCTTCAGTCCCCCGACTGCCTATTGGTTTGCCTTTCCACTCAAAGTCACAGCATCTTGAGAGCAAGTGAAACTTGCTCACTCGGCAATGCCGCCCCTCCTGCTCTCCAAATCCACCTGCGCTGAGAATGCCTGGGCTCAAGAGGACAGAGGCGTGGCCATATCTCTTAAAGTGTGGGCCCTGGCTGTCACTAGTGACCACCTTGGCAAGGAGGGTCCCGGAAGGGGAAGCAGGCTCTACCCGAGGAAACAGCTCTGGGGATGAAAGCACCCAAGTTTGGGAGAGAGTGTCTCCCTTAGAAGCGGCCAGAATGAAATAGTGGGCGCACTTCAGATGCCACTCCTCAAACTCGTCAAAGGGTTCGAGATTTTCCATGCGCCGACGTTCTTCTGCGGGCAGGAGGCAGCGATAGAATTCATTCATGTCCATGGCCCTGCAGGCAGTCCAGCCAGCCTGGAGGAAGCGGAGCTGCTGGGACGCCACGTCGGGGAAGCGGTCCAGGCCATGCAAAGGAGAATTGAGCTGCTGAAAATGTTGCTGCATGAACTGGCCAAAGGGGTCATGCGGCCTCATCTGCTCGTAGATCACGAAAAGAGCATCAGGAAAACGCTGGGCTGCCCAGGCGATGAGGGCCGCTGCATTATCCGGTTCCAGGTAGGTCAGCACGGCCTCAGCGAGGAGCAGAGTGGGTGCGGCTTCATCAAGGCCCGCGGCGGCCAGGGCCTGGTCCAATCGCTCCAGCTGCCTCAAGTCCAAGCCCAGGATGCGGTAGTCCGAACTCTCAAAGCACAGCGCTGACGCAGGGTCCCCGCTCCGGAAAGGCCCGGTTATCGCGCACAGTTCCGGCGTGTCTCTAATCCTCTCCGCTTTGCGCCGCGCCACGTCTGGAAAATCGACCTCAAATACCGCAGCCCAGAACAGGCGGCCTGCAGCTTTGAGGCGAAAATACAGCGAGTCCGAGCCCGCCCCCAGCGACAGGATCTGGGCGCGAGGCGCCCCCGGGGCCGCGCACGTCCGTTCCAGGAAGGCGCGCACGCAGTGCCGGACGGCGCGTGCGCGGACGTAGTACCCGCGGTGGATGAGCGGCGCGCGGCGGGCGCTCCCCGGCACTAGCAGCGCGGCGAAGGCATCGTGCACGTACCCGCGCGTGGCCAGGGAGCTCTTGCTGAGGGCGCTGCTGTCGTTGGTACTCTGCACGGCTCCCGCCCGGCGCTCGCGGCTCCGCGGGCCCATGGCCAGAAGGCGCTCAAGAGCCCCGGCCCGTCACGGTGCTGAGCTGCTCTTCCGTTCTAGTGACCCACCCGGCGGACTTCTGCACGGAAACACCACCCCTCCCCCGTGACTCCTCTTCCGCAGACCAGTTGCGTCACTTCCGGGAAGAGCGCGCCTCGCTGAGGAGAATTGAGGCGGGCGTAGCTTGCGCTAGAATTCCACGGGCTGACTTCTTTGATTCCCCGGGACTGCTGTTTCGCGGGAAGACTGTCCGCTACGGCTTATTGTGACACGTAAACTGTCAGGGCAGCTCGGGTTGTCACTTCTGCAAGCTTTTCCGTGTGAAGGGAAATTTCTAATCTAAGTTCTCATAGTTGACTCAACTGTTGACAGAAATCTGTAAGAGGTGAGTCTGTGGGGACTGACAGCCAGAACTTGTACGGGAAGATCTGCACCGCGGACGCTGGCGGGCAAGTAGAGGAAGGGGTCGGTCCTTGGATACTAACTGCTAGTGCAAATTTATTTAATGCTTTAAAGGTTACAAAGAGAGATCCCACTCAAGTCTGAGAAGAAGTCAGAGGGGTCTGGTGCAAAATGAACAGGCCTTTACAGAGGTTGTGTTTCACCCAATAAAAATTTCCCCGCAGATATATATACTATTGATGGTCTTGTATTCCTGGCTCTGTGCTAAGCTGCCAGTAAGTAAATTACTCAGCCCCAGATTCTCAGCTATAAAATGACATTCCCCTCTACTTTCCAAATTCTGTGATTCTAGGGTCGTAAGGGAATCACAGAGGCGAGGTGATTATTCCCTCATGATACGGTCTGAATCTTGTTGGGGGTTTAAAATAGTAACCATCAAGTTTCTGAGGTGGGTGTTCAGGCATCATCACCAGTAGAAAACTGCCTCCAGAGATATTTAAGGAGACTTGTAATTTATTCATTGGGATTTGGTGACTGACTCGGGCTGAGATGGAGAAGAAAATCAAGATGACTAAAGGTGTGGTTACCTGGAAGCAATATAGCATAATGATTAAAAGTATGAGTTTTGGCCCTGGCCGGTGTGACTCGTGGATAGAGCGTCAGCATTGCGAACTGCAGGTTCTCGGGTTCAGGGCACGTGCCTGGGGTGCGAGCCCCATCCCCAGTAGGGGGCGTGCAGAAGGCATACAGTCAGTGATTCTCTGTCACCATTGGTGTTTCTATCTCTCCCTCTCCCTTCCTCTCTGAAATATATAAAATGAGTTTTGAAATTCTACCAATTCGAGTTTGAATACTGGGACTCAAAAGTTTGAGTCAGGATAAAGTTTTGTTAATTGAAAAGTTTCCTTTAGCTTTAGTGTTTAAGAGCTATCAATAACTTTAGGGAGAGCAATTTCTGTGCAGCAATCAGCAGGATCCACGTTATAGTGAATGGGAAATAAGTAAATGGAGGCAGCCAGTCTAAGTTACACTTTCAAGGAAATTAGCTCAGAAGGAGAGACAGGGCGGTAGTTAAAGAGGAATGTAGAATAAAAGACAGTTTGGGTGTTGTTGTTTTTAGGTGGAAGCAAATACTATATTTGCATGTTTGTTCCCTGAGTGCAGAGAGCCAGTGCGGGGTGAGGGAGAGAGGTTGAAGGAACAGAAAAGTAAGAATAACTAGTGGTGTAATGAGTTAGAATAGATGGGAAGGAATGGAATTCTGGGCACAAATTAGTCTGCGAATCAAGAGAATGGATCTTTTTTCCTCTGGCTTCTGAGGGAAAAAATGGTGTAGATGAAGATAAGTTTTAGGTGTGGGGAGGGGAGACAGAAAGAGGAAATTCATGCCTGAGGGCGTCTGTTGTCTCTGTGAAGCTGGTGGGAAGCAGTTGGGTCTACTTGAGTTTGGAATTACCTTTGAAGGGAATAGGAAAAGAACTCCCCTGAACTTGTTGGACCTTGGGATCCTCATCTCTAAAATGAGGGGACTAAGTCTGCTTTGTGAATTGTCTTAAGGTTGATTGAGGAGCAAATGGGGGTGGGAGGAAGAGTTATAGAACTTTAAAAAAAAATACAGAGAACTATGGAAATAATATTTTAATGACAAGTTAGTAAAATGTACATGATATGTTAGAAATATTTTTTATTTCTTTTTTTAAAAATATATTTTATTGATTTTTTACAGAGAGGAAGAGAGAGGGATAGAGAGTTGGAAACATCAATGAGAGAGAAATTTCGGTCAGCTGCCTCCTGCACATCTCCCACTGGGGATATGTCTGCAACCAAGGTACATGCCCTTGACCGGAATTGAACCTGGGACCCTTCAGTCCGCAGGCTGACGCTCTATCCACTGAGCCAAACCGGCTAGGGCAAATATTTTTTATTTCTAACAAAAAAGAGCAGAAATCAAAAGTGATTCAAGAAGAAAGAGAATAGGGAAAAATTTGTGATTTGGGTATCTTACGATTGTTTTCTGGTTATTATTTTTTAATCTGTTTATTCTTATGTAAAATGGAAGTAATAATACCTCACGGGTTGTTGTCAAGATTAAGAAAAATAACCATCTAAGACACTTAGCACAGTGCCTGGTTCATAGTAAGTGCTTAATAAAAAGTTACAAATAATTTTATTAATCTGAGGTCCCCTACATCTCCCCTACTCATGAAAAAAGTACTCTGGGAGACAGGAGACTTGGTTCTGGTCCTTCCCTAATTTGATAAACTGTTAGTACAAACGTAGAAAGGTCTTATCTCAGTGTGTTGCCTTTCAGCTTCTCACTCTCATTCCAGCTTCTGGCCCATGCAAAATCCAGCCCAGGGCCCAGCTGGTGTGGCTCAGTGGTTGAGCATCAACCCATGCACCAAGAGATCATGGGATCCATTCCAGGTCAGGGCACATGCGGTGGTTTCAGGTTCAATCCCCAGTAGGGAGCCTGCAGGAGGCAGCCAATTGATGTTTCTGTTCCTCTCTCTCTTTCCCTTCCTCTCTCTCTGAAAAAAAATAAATAAATAAAAAAAAATCCAGCCCAGGAAAGTTGAATTTGGTGGGGAATGGTATTGTTGATAGAAATATTTTAGGCAAGGATCAGTGAAACAATTTTTTCAAATGTGCTTGTTTTGTGTTTCACATAGGTTACACTAGAGGCCCAGTGTACAAAATTCGTGCACTAGTAGGGTCCCTAGCAGCTGCTGGCTGCTGTCCTGGGCCTCCCTCCCTTCCCCCAGCTGGCCCCACCCTCTGGTTAAGCTCCCAGACTAATTCCTGGTGGAGGGAACAGTTTGCATACTACACTTTTATTATATAGGATTGTAGCCAGTGGGTCAGTAAATTTACTCACAACTATTTAAAAGAGAATGGTTTGAATGTGGCACAAAATAAGGTCAGGATCCTAGAGTAGGTTATTATCAGCCTGCTATAGAAAATGTCTTAAGTGCTTTTTTAGACTGTTGTCAAACCAGGGAAGTTCTTTCTCACAATTCATAATAATGAAGCTATTTTCAATATTAAAAAAATAATTTAATTATTTCATAAACAATTCTTTCAAATAAATAATTTGTTAAGTATTCTAAATGTTAATTTATTAAAATTTTTAAGTAAACATTACAATTATTGAAATTTTTAATTTATTAAAATTAGTTCAAAAAGTAATCAAGTTTTATATGCTTGTTGTAAAACCTCAAAATTGCACAAAACTATGTAAGGTAAATAAAGTAAAATTCTCTCCCCTGACCTTTGCCACCTCCAACCCACAATCTAGTGGTAACAGTTTTCTGTGTGCCCTTTCATATGTATTTTAGGAATAAAGATATAAATAAGAGAGAGAATGTGTGTGAGTGTATACGTACATACATGCTTTATTCATAAATGTCATCTTTCTAAACCATGTATTTTGCAACTTACTTTTTGGAAGTAACACTATGTCATAGAAATCTTTCCATATAGTCATAGATATTCAGTTGAGTGGATATGTATAATTAATTTAGTCAGTACCTACTGATGGACATTTAGGTTGTTTCCTATTTTTGCTATTATAAATAATACTATAAGAAATGTATTTGTACATATCCTATAAGATTTAAGATAAATTCTTAACAATAGAGTTATTGGATAAAAATGTGTTGTGTGTGTGTTGATACATATAGCCAATTTGGTTTCCAAAAAGATCACACCAAGTTCTGCTCACACCAGAACTTTTCTTAGACTTTCACCAGTATTAGGTATTATTCTTCTGAGATTCACAATATTTTTTTCTGGGTAATTTTACAAGTTAAGTCTTTCATGAACTTTAAAAATCAATTTCTAAGGAATACTTTGAGACTATTTTTATTAACATTTACTTTGTAAGTCAATTTATGACAAATTGATTTTACCTATGCAAGATAAAGTATGTTTCCCATTTTAACGACATCTATTATGTCCCTTAGTAGAGAGATTAAACATATTAATTAAATAGTCCATTTTTTAAAATTTGTTACTATTTATTAAGCACTTACTATATGGTAATTCATTGAAATGCCACTTTTAACTCATGCTGAGTTGGCCTTGCTGTGGGCTTCTATAGCTCTGTCTAGTCCTGTACAATCTATATTCTTTATTGCCCATTTTAATATCTTGGTAACTTATTTATCCCTCTCAGTATCAATTTAGAGATTTGTAATGTAAAAAATGTTTATTTTGCAAGGTTATTGGTGAGATTAAATATTATATTATTAAAAGTGCTTATCTGGTAGGCTCTTAATGGAAACTGCTATTATTATCAACATCATCATTATTAATACGTAAGAACCCAGAGAGTCAAGGTGACTACTTTGAAAATCACTAAATTTCATTTGGAATTTTATCTTAATGTACTAGAGGCCTGGTGCACGAAATTCATGCGTGCGTACGGTCCCTAGGCCTGGCCTGCGATCAGGGCCATCTTCCCCAGGTGCCTGTAGCCAGCCCCGCACCCCGCCACCAGCCACCCCGATTCCCCGTTCACCATCGGGCAATCAGAGCCTGACAGCCAGGGGACAGAACTGAGAGGTCAGCCATTCCCACCTGCTCGCCAGCCCCACTCCCGCCATGGTTGCCCTGTATGTGTGGGGCGACTGGCGGGGCAGGGGCCTTGGCCTGAGCCACCTACCCCTCGTTCCCCGTTCACCACTGGGCAAGCGGAACTTGTTGGCCAGGGAAAGGAACCAAGAGGTAGTCAGTGCACCTCATCGTGACTGGTCAAGCGGTCATTCTGATCCTTCTGCCGTTAGGGTCAATTTGCATATTACCCTTTTATTATATAGGATAAGCCACCTTCAGCGGTGAAGGACAAATTAGGACTTATCACCTGTAATGTGCTAGGTTCTAGCCATAGTCCTTGTCCTTAGAAGCTTATAATCTAGTGAGGAAGACAAGTAAATCAGTGATTGAGATACAGTGTGATAAAGCACTGAGTGAAAGGTAGTCACTGGATTCTATGGGAGCATACAAGAAGGGAATTTAAATTACTATTTCAGTCCTCACAGCTACTCTGCACTTTTATCCCTTTTTTACAAATAAGGAAACTGAAGCTGTGAGGTTAACTGACTACTAAACTGTGAAAACTAGTAAAAGGACTAACCAAGTCCAATGAAGCCAACACCTCTGCTCTTTATATATTTTAAACAATTCAAAATATAAACTGTTTTTTACCCAAAGTAGGCTTTCTGAATTTCTACTGTTAGAAGTAGTTTTATAGAAAATGCTAATAAGTAAGGAATACATCCAACTGAATTGCAGATTGTAATCCACCTCTTACTTTTTCTTATTTCTAGTTCACATTGTTAGCTCATTAACTTTGGAGGGGCTTTTTGTCTTTTGAAGAATAAATTCGCAAAAGTCCTGTTTCTTTGCTTTTATGTCAACATCTGAAATGTTCACATTTTTTCAATAGGTAAAGCTAAACCCTGAGCAACATTTCAGCTAATTTTATAAAAATGTGTGGAAATAAAGCAATCTGAAGGAAATTCAAGACCACAAAATTTACTGACTGAACTACATGGTATTGTACATACCAATAAGAGTGTTTGGAGAAAGACCTTTTTATTCTGCTAAGTCATGATGGAAGCAGAAGACCAGCAGCAATGGAAGAGAACCTTTTTCTCAGAACTACCTAAAGTGGTGAGAATTCAACCAGAGAATTCTAGAGTGGTTGCTAATTATAATGACTCTGTGTTGTTTCTTTTCACACAAAAAAAGTGAGTTTTATAATTTATAAACTTTAAAAGTTATATAGCTAAATCTCATAGGCAATTTGCCTACTATAGACTGCAAACATCAAGTACATGGTATAATGCTATGAATCTAGTGGATAGTTAATATGTTTTTACTGATTGTATTCTTTTGTTTTAGGAACTTCATGCCCACTTGAATGGATCCATTAGTTGTAATACCATGAAGAAATTAATAGCTAAGAAACCAGGTCTCAAAATCCATGATCAAATGACTATGATCGATAAAGGAAAGAAAAGAACTTTAGAAGAGTGAGTTTGGGGAGATTGTGGACGCATTCCTTTTTCTCTCTCACTATTTTGAGATTGTAAATAGTATGTAAGAATTCAGGTTTTAATAGTCAAAGTAATAGGGTAGCCATCTGGTATGGAGAGTATAACTTGACATACAGCATTTTTCCAGCTGTCCGACTGTTGGCAATATTTTTAATGATTTATGTTGTTTGTGAAGTTGTACTATACTGAATATTCTTTAGACTGGAAAGTATAGGCTTACTGACTTTTCTCCTATTTGCTCCTACCAATGAGGGATGGTGGGAGTGGTGGTAGAGAAGGGAAACTAGTATTTTCCACTTAAAAATATCAGTAATGTTTTCTTTTCAGTCATTGGTCTTTTTAGATCAATGTAATTTTCAAAAAACCTATCTGTAATTCTTTATAAATATACAGGGTGTCCTAAAAACACGTATACACACTTTAACAGCTGATAGCTCAATTGATGTTTCTTTCTTTTCAGCCAGACTAAGCTTTGAACAAAGGAAGTTCATCCTAAAATGCTACTGGAAGTTTGAAAACGCAGTTGAAGTACAAACACTGCCTTTATGATATTTCAAAGTATGATTTTTTCATACTTTAATTTTCATTACTTTTTAGATTTAACTATTTTGAAATAATAGATGAAGCCAGACTAAGCTTTGAACAAAGAAAATTTATCCACTAAACTTTTTTTATGGTACAAAAAGATAAAGTTTATGGTACAAAAAATTGAGGGCGCACAAATACCAAACAATATTATTCTTGATGTTTGCGATTCCATTCCTTCGAGTTATCAGCAGTGCCTGGACCAGAACGGTCATCAGTTTGAAAACAGATGTTGACAAAAAAAATTATTCATTTCTGTAGATTCTTTTAAATTTTGAAAATGCACTGTATGTTAATAAACACTATAATCATTCACACTGTGTATACATTTTTTGGGATACCCTATATAATTACTAAAATCTAATTGCTTACTGAATTTGTCTTGAGCTTTTGATGACTAGAGTATCTTAAAACTTTTTATTCATGTTATAGATGTTTCCAGATGTTTCAGATTATTCATCAGCTTACTACTAGCCCTGAAGATATTTTAATGGTAAGAAATGATGGTTTTGTTTTTCATAATATTTGACCATAGATAGAAAGGCTCTATCCCTATTGCTTGGAAGATTTTTCACTGCCTGGGTGGATGTTATAGAGAGTGAAGAAGTTCAAGAAGTGCCTAGAAATGGAATTATGAATTCCTAGCAAAATTGTACCTTTCCTCTGGGAATGTAGTACTAAAGAACACCTCTGTGTTCTCTTATCTGAAGCTCCAGGATACTAATAGTTTCCATGATATGGAAGACTGGTTTCTGTATCATTGATCTGACTAGGATGGCATTTAAAATGTCCTCTTTGCTCAGCTCATGTGGCTCAGTGGTTCAGCATCGACCTATGAACTAGGAAGTCATGGTTCAATTCCCAGTCAGGGCACATGCCTGGGTTGCAGGCTCAATCCCCAGTGTGGGCACAGTGTGCAGGAGGCAGCCAGTCAATGATTCTCTCTCATCATTGATGTTTCTAATTTCTCTCTCCTTCTCTGAAATCAATACAAATATATTTAAAAGAATAAAAATAAAAATGTCCTTTTTGTAAATGAAGAGAAACAAAATCCTGTCAGTGTTCTTAATCATTCAGCCTTTAGATATCATTTACCCTGGTCATTTAGAAAAATGCAAAGTAAGAAGTATAACCTGTGTTTCTGGAGAACTAACTTTTGACTGATCAAGAAAGAATTTTCCTCTTTGGCCAAGATTGATCCTCACAATAAACACTAAATTAATCACCTTTTGGAGGAGAGTTGAATCTAAAACTTTAGTTCAACAAAAGTTGACTGAATGCCCATCATGTTCCAGCACTAGAGACTGGGGGATATAAAGACAGATTGACATGGTCCCTGCCCTTGAAGAATTTATAGTCAGGGCTGAATCTGGCAGACACAGCTGTGGACCCCAAGGAAGTATTCTTGGACGTGGGGTAGGGATGATTCCACAGGCCTCACTGTGGCCTAGGTAAATCTTCCTTTACTCTCACGCTATACTTGCCAGCAACCTTCTATTATTCATTTGATTTCACAGGTATCTCACCACCAAGATGAGGGGTACCCTGGATAGTAGATATGATCACTTCAGCCACTGAGAAGAACTGCCACTTCATACTCATTGTTAGTGCACACATTAACAAATAGGCTTCTGCATTAGTCTCCTGGGAGCTGGGGTAGAGTGACTTGGGATCTCTGGGCCTGGAGCAATGATAAGATGCAAGTTCCTCAACCTACAGAGATGAGGCCCACAATAGCAGCAATGTGAAGCTCCTAGAGAAGCAGTGCCACTGGGTCTAGTATACAGAGGCTGCAGGCTCATGCTCGGTAGTGAAGGAAGCAGTGGTGTCTCTCTTGGTATAGGGGTGTCATGTGATTTTTGAATGCTGTTGTGTATAGTCCAGCCGTGGGCAAACTACGGGCTGCGGGCCGGATCCGGCCCGTTTGAAATGAATAAAACTAAAAAAAAAAAAAAAAAGACCGTACCCTTTTATGTAATGATGTTTACTTTGAATTTATATTAGTTCACACACACACTCCATCCATGCTTTTGTTCCGGCCCTCCGGTCCAGTTTAAGAACCCATTGTGGCCCTCGAGTCAAAAAGTTTGCCCACCCCTGGTATAGTCTCTGAGGCTGATTCTCTAGACCTCCATTACATTTATATTATAATAAATTTATTTTTGGTTTTAATTTAAAAAAAGAAAAAGATGAGACTCAGACCTTGGATTGCAGTGAATCCACTAAGGTAGTTCCTTTCCCCTGTTAGGCACATGTACACATAGTCAAAGCAGGTTAGGATTAGGATTTTGCCCCAGCTGGGTGGCTCAGTTGGTTGAAGCATTGTCCTGTATACCAAAAAGGTTGCAGGTTTGATTCCTGGTCAGAGCACATATGTAGATTGCGGATCTGATCCTGGTCAGGGTGTGTATGGGAGGCAACCGATCGATGTTTCTTTCTCACATGTATGTTTCACACGCTCTCTTCTCTCTCTCTCTTTCACCTCTCTCTCTCCCCCTTCCTTTCTCTAAAATCAATAAATATATCCTCCAGTGAGGATTTTAAAAAAAGATTAGGGTATCAACTGTAAGGACTAACTAGGGCACGTTGTCACAGTATCCCTAACCTGGTCCTTTTTCTATTAGATTTGGTATTTTTTAGGATTGATGGCAGAGATGGAAACATGCCTTTAGATATCATTTACCCTGTCATTTAGTAATTTTTGGATTGTTGAGATTTGTACTAAATTAGATATAGTTTGACTCATATTTATCACTCACTTTCTTTGCCTAAGGAGAATTTTCCTATATACTTCTGGGGGAAATTTAACCCTGCCTAAAGAATTTTATGAAAAATACAATGTATTCCTAAATATCTTGAATAAGAATCTTAAGCCATGACTTTAAATTGTACATCATTAATGTCTGATCATATTAGCTGTTCATTTCCATATGTTCCTATCTAGTACTACACACTCATAGATGGTTTTAACTGGATTTAGTTTTGCCTTCTCTGTTTTATCAAACTGCTGTTATGAACACAAGGAAATAGAAACATGGTTAAAAGGAGAGAAAAACAAAAAGTGTGAATGATGTACAGATTTGGATTTAATGTGGAAATGAGGGGTGATGAGAGATAATGGAAATTTTGCAGTTCTGTCATGGTCTCCATCAGGGGTGTGGCAAAGCAGGTATTCTTAACCACATGGAGGATTTCCGACATGTTTCCCAAATAAAATGTAATGAATGAAATGAAGCTGTAGCATTTGGCACTTTAATTGGGACCCTTACACCAACATTATCAATATTATGTTCATTGCTTTTATTATCAGGTCACAAAAGACGTCATTAAAGAATTTGCAGATGATGGTGTCAAGTACCTGGAACTAAGGAGCACACCCAGAAGAGACAGTGCAACAGGTAGAATTTAATTATTTCTCAGCCAATGTAATCTTTTCTGTGTGCTTTGGTCATTCATGTGTTTACAAGTTGAGAATATGAAGCACTTATTTTTACTCTATTGTAAAAGTAGAATCAACATTCCAAATGTTATGATGTACATTTATGGTGCACATTATTAATGAGTAAGTTATTTTTTAAAAAATTAACTCAGGTATTATCTGTTTAAGGGGAATAAGAAGGCCTGCAAAAATATCATTTGTTTTTTTGTTTTTTTTTATTTCAGAGAGGAAGTGGGAGGGGGAGAGAGAGAGAAACATCAATGATGAGAGAGAATCCTTGATGGGCTGCCTCCTGCACGTCCCCTACTGGGGATAGAGCCCACAACCTGGGCATGTGCCTTGACCAGAATCAAACCCAGGACCATTCAGTCTGCAGGCTGACACTCTGTCCACTGACCAAACCGGCTAGGGTTCATTTGTTTTTCTTGTTTGTTTTTCTCACTCTGAGAAAAGAACATTTGCTTCTTCTAGTTGTGTTGTCTTAAACAGGCTAATTCTTGCTGCCTGCATCAAGAGCACTTGTGAAACAATGTCATCGAGTAGATACAGAATCATGTTTTGTAACAATCACTGAAATGAGGTTATTCATTCACTTCTCAGGGACTAGTAGTGTCTTTGGCTAGGAGCAAGCTGTGATGTGGTAAAACCCCTCTGGATGGAGATGAGCAGATCTGGATGTGGTCTGGAGAAAATTCCGTAAGAGTAACATCAGGAGATATTATGTAGTATCTTTGGGTCCCTCTTAGCATTCTGTGATCCTACCAGGTCATCTTGCACCCTGACATGTATAGCCCAGTCACCATTCAGCGGGTAAAATTTTTTAACTACATATCGTAAAGTAAGTGTTGACAACTGGGGCAAGCAGAAGAGACTTACCTTGCATTTTTTAACTGCAGAATCAGTTCTAAGTTATGCTGGTGAGGGTAGTGAGAGAAAAGGGTAGAAAAAAGCCTACCAATTATTAGAGCTAGGTTGCTCTTTGAATAGAGATTCAAAAGAGAGGTTTTAACCTAAGTATGTAACAATAGGGGAATTGTTAAATAAAGATTAATGGAACGGTAGGCAACAATAAAAATAGTTTAAAATACACTTTAATGACTGGAGATATGCTCAGAAGATAGTGTTAAATGACTGAACAGAATACATATTTACTTAGTAGCATCCCATCTATTCAGAATCTATATATATAAAAAGCCAGCGACCAGAACACTGTAACAACCAGAATGACCGGTTGCTATGACGCCCACTGCCGCCAGCGAACTGGCCCAATCGGGGGTGGGGCGGGCCAGCCAACCTCCCGAGGCCCCTTCCCCCAACCAACCCCATCCCTGATTGGCCTCTCCCACCCTGATCAGGGGGTGGGGCCGGCCAGCCAACCTCCCACAGCCCCGCTCCTGATCAGCCTCTCCCACCAGATCGAGGGTAGGGCAGCCAGCCAACCCCCCCACGGCCCTTCCCCCCGGCTGGCCCCTCCCCCGATGGGCCCCCACCACCCTGATCAGCCCGCAGCCCTTCCCCCCAGTGAGCCCCGCCCCTGATTGCCCCCCACCCCAATAGGAGGCAGAACCAGCCTGCCAACCTCCTGCAGCCCCTCCCCCCAGCCAGCCCCGCCGCCAATGGGCCCACACCACCCCGATTGGCCCATGGCCCCCTCCCCCCAGCTGGCCCCCCCCCACCTGTGCATGAATTCGTGCACTGGGCCTCGAGTATCTACACTAATAAAAGAGAAACATGCAAATTTGTGTCACTCTGCTACACCCACCAGTCAATCAGGATGAGTATGCAAATTAACCAAACAAAGATGGCAGTTAATTTGCATATGCAGGCGCAGAGCGAAGACTGAAGATGACTGAAGACTGAAGAGGCTTGGCTTCTCCGCTGCAGCCAGAGCAGAGTAGCCAAGCCTTGCTGCTGCGGCCAGACCAAAGGCCTGGGTCCCGGGTGCCGGAGGAAAACCGGTGCCGGCAGCCAGGGGAGGAAGGTCTGTTGTGCGAATCTTCGTGCAATGGGCCTCTAGAATCTATAAGAAAAGGGTAATATGCTAATTAGACCAGATGTCCTTCTGGACGAAGCTGGGGCCAGAGGGAAGCCCAGGTCCCAGGTGCCAGAGGGAAGCCGGTGCCAGCAGCCGGGGGAAGGAAGGCCTATTCTTGCACGAATTTCATGCATCGGGCCTCTAGTATACATAAATATATATGTATGCTTAGAAAAACAAAGACAGTAGTTATCTTTGAGTGGTGGGATTATATGTTAGTTTTATTTTTCTTCTTTATAATTTCCTGTGCTTTACTAGAGATTTTCCACCAAAAGTAAGCATTTTAGAATTGGGGCACAATAGTATTTCAGAGGAGGTTGTTCTGGAGAGTGTTCTAGGGGTCCCCAGAAGAGGAGAATTTAAGCACCCAAAGAGAGGCTTTGGAAAAGGGCTTGTTATTCTTGTTTTGTTAAAACATTAAAAATTTTTCATAACATTTTGTGAGACTAATTTTATGTCTGTTGAATCTAAGAATCCTTTTTAGTCTTGTTTTCATTTTATTTTTTATAGTACTTAATTATTTTTCCAACTTTATTAAAGTTCAATTAGTATTTACTAAAATATATCCATAGGGCTGTGTTTTAATTCATCTTTAGCCATGCTTTAGTCACAACATAAAGTGAAAATGTAATTTGTTCACATAGGGATACTAATGTTGAAGGATTAAATAGTTGATGATCTCTTTACATGTTCTTTGTGTCCTTTCCAGGAATGACTAAAAAAACTTATGTGGAATCTGTACTTGAGGGTATAAAACAGTCTAAACAAGAAAACTTAGACATTGATGTTAGGTAAGAAGCATTGTACCTTAGTGATCACCATTTAAAAATCTAGAATGAGTGAAAATTTTACTACTTTGACCATGGGTGTAATGGATTTTTATAAGTCAACCAATAACTGTTTTTTATCTTATAACTAGAGGCCCGGTGCACGAATTTGTGGGGTCCCTAGGCCTGGCCTGCATGATCAGGATGAAACGGGGTTTCCAACATCCCCTGAGGGTTCCTGGATTGTGAGAGGGCACAGGCCAGGCTGAGGGACCCCACTGGTGCACTATTGGGGCTGGGGAGGGATGTGGGAGATTAGCCAGCCGGGGAGGAGCCGCAGGAGGGCTCCCGGTATGTCTGACCCATCTCACTCAGTCCCCATCAGCCTGACCCCAGCAGCAAGCTAACCTACCAGTTGGAGCATCTGCCCCCTGGTGGTCAGTGCACATCATAGTGACTGGTCGACTGGTCGACTGTCTGGCCCTGGTGGACAGTGCATGTCATAACAACTGGTCGACTAGTCGACTGCCTCCTGGTGGTCAGTGCATGTAATAGCAAGTTTATTGTTTATCTTGTTTAATTGTTAGAGATCAGAGATTATCTTGTTTAATTATTTCTATATGCTCACCCTCTAGAGCAGCAGTTCTCAACCTGTGGGTCGCCAACCTGTGGGCCGCGACCCCTTTGGGGGTCAAATGACCCTTTCACAGGGGTTGCCTAAGACCATCGGAAAACACATATACAATTACATATTGTTTTTGTGATGAATCACTATGCTTTAATTATGTTCAATTTGTAACAATGAAAATACATCCTGCCTATCAGATATTTACATTACGATTCATAACAGTAGCAAAATTACAGTTATGAAGTAGCATTGAAAATAATTTTATGGATGGGGGTCACCACAACATGAGGAACTGTATTAAAGGGTCGCGGCATTAGGAAGGTTGAGAACCACTGCTCTAGAGTGTAAATTCAGTGAGGCCAGAAACCTTGTTCTTTGGCCACTACACATCCAGTACTTAGAACAGAACTGGCACGTAATCAGGGCTCAATAGGTCCTCGAAGGACCTAGCTGTAATGTTTCTGACTATAAAATCTCTCAAAATTAAGCTTAACTAGACAAATACCCCAATTTCAAAACCACACAAAAGACATGAAGATAATTTAGAAAAGAAGACATACAAATGGCCATTAAATGTATAGAAAACCTCACTAATCAGATAATTTTTAAAAGAAATATTACAGTATCCCCCCACCACCACCACCATCAAAAAGGGTAATAACCAGTGTTTGTGAACTTACACTGTTGGTGAGCATATCCTATATAATAAAAGCCTAATATGCTAAGTACCCGGTAGTCCGTTCAACCAGTCAAAATGTAATATGCTAATGATATGCTAAGGATACTCAACTGCTCGCTATCATGTGCACTGACCACCAGGGGGCAAATGCTCCGACCAGTAGGTTAGCTTGCTGCTGGGGTCCCATGTGGACACGCCCTGGAGCCCTCTTGCAGTTCCCCCCACCTCCCCTGTTGGCCAACCTCCCATATCCCTTCCTGGCCCCGATCATGCACCAGTGGGGTCCCTGCGCTCTTGCCCAATCCAGGACCCCTCAGGGGATGTCAGAGAGCTGGTTTCCACCCAATCTCGCAGGCCAGGCCGAGGGACCCCACTGGTGCATGAATTTGTGCACTGGGCCTCTAGTATAATTAATAAAACTTCTCTAAAGAGCAATATGTATTAAGATCTATAAAAATAATTTTCCCCTCTGACCCAGTATTTCTCTTCTAGAAATGTAGCCTAAGGAAATTGATTGATGTTAAGATTCTTCATTTTAGTGCTATTTATAACAAAAAGTAGAAAACATCCTAAAATGTCCAGCAATCAGACGACAATTACATTGTTAGGTTCATATGATTTATATTATTTTCTAACATTTAATGGCAGGGGAAATTGTTAAGTGGAAAAAAAATGACACTGCATTTTATATATAGTTGATCCAAATTCTGTAAATAAATAAATGCTAGAGGAATTTCTTTATTATTTTTTAAAATATATTTTTATTTATTTCAGAGAGGAAGGGAGAGGGAGAGAGAGATAGAAACATCAATGATGAGAGAAAGTCATTTATCGGCTGCACCCTGCATACCCCACAGTAGGGATTGAGCCCACAGCCCGAGTCCACACCCAGACATGTGCCCTGACCGGGAATTGAACTGTGATTTCCTGGTTCATAGGTTGATGCTCAACCACTGAGCCATGCCGGGCTTTATTTTTTTAAATAAATAGGTAAACTAATAAGTGCAGGAAAAAAGTTACACAATATTAACAAGGATTCTCAGAATATTAGATTTCTTGTAGAATTTCAGTTAATATATGTATCAGCTATTGGATACATATTAGAATTAAATTATTACCAATTTTGTAATCCTTATGAAATAATGGATCTAAGCCTCCTGACGAAAGAACACACCACTATCTGTGAAATAACTCTTGCTAAAAAACTGAATTTGATCTGATTAAGCCTCTAGATTAGATCCAATGTTCAATTTATAGGAAATATGAGACAGGAGAACATGTTAGTAACACAGGGATTCAATCAACAAACCCAGACTGTGGGAAACTTTATACGGCAAATGACCTAGTTTCTTCAACAAATAAATTTAAGAAAAGAGGTTGGGAGGTGTGCAGTAGGGCTGGGGTGAAGGGAGTGGCTGTAGATTAAACAATGCTTGAAATGCACTGACCAACACAATGTGTGAACCTTTCGTTGGATTATCGATCGGGCAAACTGTAAGTAAGAAGTAGCTCAACAGTAAAACATGAGACAATTAGAAATTTGAACACTAATTAAATATTTGGTGCTATTCAGGAATTTATGTCTCATTCCCTCTAGCAAAGTAAGACGTCATGTCAATTAGGCGATACATTTCCTATAATAAGATGTACCTGCCGTAGCTCTCTGGCCATATTCAAGAGTTGTATTTTTTATCATATTTGTATTAAACTGCCTTTTTTTATATTAAAGATATTTGATATCAATAGACAGAAGAGGTGGCCCTTCAGTGGCCAAGGAGACTGTTAAACTTGCTGAAGAATTCTTCCTTTCTACTAAAGATACAGTAATTGGCCTTGACCTCAGTGGAGACCCTACAGTAAGTTATTTTTCCTAAATACATTTTATTTCTAAAGAAGTCAAATTAGTTTGTGGGATAAGGATAACCAGAATGCATACAGCAACTATCCTTAACCAGGATTCTGTGAAAGAATTAAGCTCCATAAAAAAGCAAAAAAAGATTTGCATGACAATATGATTATTTTCTCCATTCTTCTAAAGATAGTACACAGCTAGTTCCAGTCTACATACATAGGAGAGAAGTCAGTTCATTTTATACAGTGGATGTCTAATGCTTAATTATCTCATAGAACCCCCAGTTGAGAAAGGCTGGCCTAGAGCTTCTTGAATGTCAGATTCAAGCAGGGTGTCTCATATGTGGCACTATTGGTATTTTGAGCCAAATAATTCTTTCTTGTGGGGACTATACTGTGCATTGTAGGGTGTTTAGCAGCATTCCTGGCTCTATCTACTAGATGCCAATAGCGCCCTCCCAGTTGTGACACGCAAAACTGTTACATTGCCAAATGTCCCCGGGGTTTGGGAGAGGGGAGGGGTTGGAGATTGCCCTTAGTTGAAAAGCCACTGAATTAATCTCATGAAACTGGTTCTTTTGGCTTTGTCTAAACTCGGTCTGTTCTACTGTTGTTTCATCCATCCATTTGATAGAAGCTTTTTTTAGTAATCATATGGCTTCCTGAATCAGATAAGTTCTTGTTAGCACTAGATACCCTTCCATAAATAAAATTTGGTGATTACTAAATCTAGCTTAGCTACTAGTAATTGACCTCAGGTTCACTGATACTTAAGATTCTTGAGGGCAGGACTATCTTTGTTAACTTTGCATTCCCCAAAGTGTTTAGCACATTGTAGGTGCCTTATAAACAAAATGTACAAATGAATCAATCTGCTGAGGTTTTTTCCGGCTATTATTTTATTTATTTGTTTATTGGGACAGAGTACCCAGTTCCTCAGTTTGCCCACGGTTCTCATGCATCCTCATTTTAACTTTTATCTTCAAGGCAGGACAAGCAGAAGATTTCTTGGAACCACTTTTGGAAGCAAAAAAAGCAGGTCTGAAGTTGGCATTGCATCTTTCAGAGGTAAATAATATTTTAAAATTAGGCTGGAGAGGGTAGAATACAGTGGATTACTATTTAGTAATCAACTTTAAATGGCTAAAAAGATACCTGGCGTGGAAAAACATTTTTAGAAAGGGGAAAAGTAGAAATACGTTTTAACATAAATTATAATGATAAAGGCATGACTTGCTTTAGTCCCTCATGTTACTGGTTTTGTTTTTGTGGTTCCCGGGAGGGTGGCTGTTGACTTCCAGTACAGCTGTGTCCTTAAAAATAGCTTACTGACATCTTGCTAAAGAAAATTCATGAATTTCCATCATTGCCCTTATCATTGGTAAGCTGGCATTGAGAGAAGCACCAGTTCATCTCACTTTGTCCTCAGAGGGAAAGGGACCTGAGTGTATCACATGTACTGGCAAGAAAGGGAGTAGCTCATCATCATTTTATAAGGCTCAGAGGGAGATCAGGTGCCCCTTGATCCCCAGCTCCTTGGCAACATGAACAAGTGACAGATAATGGCTGGAGAATAGTCACTTTCTTAAGCACATCTTTGTGAGGCAAACAAGGGACTCTACTGCACTTTCACCCATTTTATAAATGGTTTATTTCTTCCTATTCTTTTTTTTTTTTTTCTTTACATACAAAAAGCTATACATAATATATACAACTATGTGAGTTTGGATTTGTTTCTTAACCAGTTAACTGCCACGCATCCCCACACGCCACGATATTTTGTATTTAATTTAATAAAATAAATTTGCAATGAATATTAGAAAAATAAATATATCACTCACAACTTGGGTGTTCTTGAATATTTTCAGCTGAAAATTCTCACAAAAAATGATTTTAAAGTTCGTCAGGGCTGTCACTTAGGGAAAACTATTTTTTTTTTTAATAGATGCACATGGTGTGTGGGGAAGGTCCGCCGCTTGCGTCTACAGACACTTATGGCGTTCAATGGGTTAAATGCAGGAAAAAATACTTATTCTACTTATTTCATGGGATTATCTTGTGTATTAGATGGAGTGATATATAAAGTTTGAATAGCATCAGGATGTAAAGATTTAAGGAAAAAATTGGAGCTTCTTGTCATTATTGGTTTTCATGTCTATAAGCAAGGGGTCAGTTACCTAGTGGCAGAACTTAAGAAAATATAGGTTCCATGTGTCCACACTCTGACCATAAAGACCTTTCACTTTTAGGAAACCATCTAGCTGACCTGATACCTGACTGAAGCAATTGGTCAATATAATGAAACAGCCAGCATGTGTCACTGTAATTAGTTATCTCTGTTCTTGGTGCACAGCATCAAAGCACTTTAGCTTAATTTTTTTTTCTTTTCTTTTTTTTAATATATTTTATTGATTTTTCACAGAGAGGAAGGGAGAGGGATAGAGAGCCAGAAACATCGATGAGAGAGAAACATTGATCAGCTGCCTTCTGCACATCTCCCACTGGGGATGTGCCCACAACCAAGGCACATGCCCTTGACCGGAATTGAACCCGGGACCCTTCAGTCCGCAGGCCGACGTTCCATTCACTGAGCCAAACCGGCCGGGGCTAGCTTAATTTTTGTTGCATTTCTTATTTGATCCATTGGATATAAGATATTTCAATTCCAAATGTTATTGTGATTTGAATTTTAGGCTATTAAGGGGTAAAGAGCACAGCTAGACATTTTCATGGTGGTTGTAGTATGTATGTAGCTAGCCTTGTCAAAATAAAACGTGAGCACACTGTGTGGAGAATCTGGGCCCTGGAGTCAGATGGAGCCAGATTTCACCCTTCTCTCTGTCATTCACTAGCTCCGTGAACCTTGGACAACTTCTGCTTAAAATGCATTATGTTTTTAACGACAAAAGTTATATGTATCTGCAGAAAATCCAAGTGTAGAGAACTATTATATAGACGGAAAAAAATAAAAAATGAAAGGTCCCCTTCCCATTTCAGTTATGCTCCCAAGTTGATCATCTTAACAGTTTTGTATTTATATTTTTCCAGACCTTTTTCTAATATATATGAACACACATATACACCACAGGACACATATATGTATGGAGTTGTGTATTTTATTTTTGCAAATTACTTTAATTTGATGAGCTTTAATTTCTTCATTATAATACTTTGCAAGATTCTTGTGAGGTTTAAAGGAAATGTATGTAAAAAGGCACAAAGTAGGTCCTTAATATGTGCTTATTATCATTGGCTATAATTATTATCATTGGAATGAATCTAGAATATTGGGAAATGAATGGGAAGATAAAAGGCAAAGAAGAGAGCTAGGAAGGTAGAAGTAATTCAGCTTTCCAGAATGTCTGTACTACCTTCTCAGGGACAGAGTACCTGGCTTTAGAAAAAAGCACCTTTAAAACAACTGAAAGAGGTTATTGATGCCCTCTCTCCTCTTTGAGATTCCAAACCTCAAGAAAGAAACACAAGTACTCCTGGATCTGCTTCCCGACAGAATTGGGCATGGGACATTTCTCAACTCCTCTGAGGGAGGATCCTTGGATCTGGTGGACTTTGTGAGGAAACACCAGATACCGCTGGGTAAGGCTTAGGGTTTCAGGTCCTTCAGACAACCCTGTGCCCCTTCCACCCCCAACCCCCATATTGCAACCCAGATGTAGAGAAGTTTTGTTCTAAATATATAAATATTATTTAGGAAGTAAAAGATATGGATAAGTGCTTTCTGAGCCTCATTTAAGTAACACAAAGTTTTAGCTTCCATTAAAACAGTGGTTCTCAACCTTCCTAATGCCGCGACCCTTTAATACAGTTCCTCATGTTGTGGTGACCCCCAACCATAAAATTATTTTCGTTGCTACTTCATAACTGTAATTTTGCTACTGTTATGAATCGTAATGTAAATATCTGATATGCAGGTTGTAGTTTCATTGTTACAAATTGAACATAATTAAAGCATAGTGATTCATCACAAAAACAATATGTAGTTATATATGTGTTTTCCGATGGTCTTAGGCGACCCCTGTGAAAGGGTCATTCGACCACCAAAGGGGTCATGACCCACAGGTTGAGAACCGCTGCATTAGAATATAAGCTCCATGAGAGCAGAGCCCTTCTCTGTCTTGTTCACTTTACATTCCCTAGTTCCTAGAACTCAGTATTATACTGAAGGAATAAGGGGCATCTAGTATTTTGAAATGACTTTAACCAAATTAAGATGTGTTATGAAAATGTGTCACTTTTTTTAAATTAAGAATTATGGAAAATTCGAAGTATATTATTATATGTATGTTGACTGTTACACACTTGTTAGTCTACATGTGTATACCTGGAGCTGTTTTTGTTTAACAGCATATATTTATGAAATGCCTACTCTGTTCCGGTCACTTTTCAATTGCTTGGAATAGAGCAGTAAATAAAACAGACAAACAAGCTTGCTTTCTCAAGGAATTTATAGTCTAGCAAATGTAAGACAGTAAACAAATGCACAAGAAAATATTAGTGTTAAGTTCTTCGAAGAAAATTAAACAGGCTGATATAATGATGAGATAACCACTTTCGATTGGATGATCAAGGAAGGCCTTTCTGAAGAGGCAAAGAAGCAATGGACTGAAATCCAGTTTACCGAATGATAAATTCGCTGAATTTACAAATTTACCAATTTGTAAAAACACTTGTTTGGGTATGCTTTTCTTAAAACTAGTTAGACTTTTCAGCAATTCATAATGGGTGAAGCTTTTTTATTTTTACCGAGGAAAATTTTAAACATCAACAAAAGTAGAGAAAATGGAAACTCTAGTGATAGCGATCGTACTTGTTGTGGTGGCTCCCAGTGCAGTGTGGGGGCAGGTTGGCTTCGCCATTTCTTGGACTGAGTGGCGCTGTGTTGAGGCTGCCTTACCCAAGAGAGCAGACACCATCCATCAAGTCAGTGAAGTATTCTACTCTGCTGAGGGAGCCTGGTACAGTTTCAAGGCAGGAATTTGTTAATAGAAGTCACTCTTAAGATGGACTGACTTGCAGCAGGCAGTGATTGGATGGTTGTCTGACTAAAAGAAGTAAGGGGTTTTCTTTGAAACCTTGAAAAGTTCCATTTCTGCTCTTGGCTTTTTATAATGCTGTAACTCTCAAGCAGTTCTGCCATTATCGGACCTTTATTTTAGCCTCCACATATAGACCAGGGAGAGTGTAGCAACCCTTCAGATAATTCCCTGGCTTCTTTATCGGGACTGGCTTACACATTCCTCTCTTCTCTCTTGTTAAAAGAAAGGGGAAGCACATGGCCGTAAAGGGAATATTAATTCCCTACCTGTCACAGTTGCTACCGTAAGTTGCACATATTTCCCACACAACCACACTAATTGAACTACAAATTTTTACACAAGAAAAGGTCAACTTTTAAAAATATATTTTTTATTGATTTTTTTAAAGAGAGAGGGAGAGAGAGAATCGTCAATATTAGAGCAAAACTTGGATCGGCTGCCTCTTGCATGCCCATACCAGTGTCAAGTTCGCAACCTGGTCATGTACCCTGACTGGGGATCAAACCAGCAACCTTTCAGTGCCCGGGATGATGCCCAACCAACACTACACCAGCGAGGGCAAGAAAAGGTCGATTTTGTAAAAGAATGAACTACTGAAAATTAGCATAGTTTAGAAAGATTTCTCATGTATCTACTTGATGATTGAGTCTACTAATCTGCTTTTAATAAAAGGTTTTTTCCCCCTTTCCTGTAGAACTCTGTTTGACCTCAAACATCAAAAGTCGGACAGTTCCATCTTATGACCAGCATCATTTCGGATTCTGGCACAGCATTGCCCATCCTTCTGTGATCTGTGTAAGGTGTTTTCTGTGAAGTATTTTGCTCCTTTTTAGTCCCTGAGTTGCTTTAGGTCAGACATTCATTACCTAGTTGAGTGCCTTGCATGCCTGAGGGTAATAGAGCCCACATAGAGGAGTGAGAGAGGACTGGGGCATGAGAAGCTACAAAGGGCCAGGGTGACTGGTTTGGCTCTAAGGGAAAAGGTCCTGGACAGTACGTAGGGGAACATTAAAAAAAAAATAGTGCCTTAGCTGGTTTGGCTCATTGGATAGAGTGTCGGCCTGCGAACTGAAGGGTCTGGGGTTGATTCCAGTCAAGGGCATGTACCTCTGTTGTGAGTTCAATCCCTGGCCCTGGTCAGGAGGCAACCAATCAATGTGTCTCTCTCACATTGATGTTTCTCTCTGTGTGTCTCTCCCCCTCCCTTCCACTCTCTTTAAAAATCAATGGAAAAATACCCTCCGATGAGGATTAACAACAACAAAAATAGTGATGCCTGGCACCCATCCCTTGAGATTCTGCTTTATATAATCAGGGAAGTGCCCTGAGAACAGATAGGTTTTAAGTTCCTTAGGAGATTTTAATACGCACCAATGGTTAGAGCACTGCTCTGGTGTTTGTTGCTTGTTTAATCCTCACCCAAGGATATATTTTTATTGATTTCAGCGAGGAAGGAAGAGGGAGGAAGGAAGAGGGAGAAAGAGAAAAACATCAATGATGAGAGAATCGATTGGCTGCCTCCTGCATACTCCACACTGGGGATCCAGCCTGCAACCTGGGTATGTGCCAGGAATCAAACCCGTGATCTCCTGGTTCATAGGTTGATACTCAACTACTGAGCCATGCTGGCCAGGCTGTTTTTATTGATTTGAGAGAGAGAGGAAGGGAGAGAGACAGGGAAACATGTATGTGAGAAACATCAATCCATTGCCTCCCCGCACACACCCCAACGGGATCAAACCTGCAACCTAGGTGTGTGCCTTGACCAGGAATCAAACCCACAGTCTTTTGGTGTATGGAATGATGCTCCAACCAACCGAGCCATTTGGCCAGGGCTGGGGCTTTTTTCTTTGTGTGTTTTTTAATGGTAAACAAGCCCCTTTAGGTACGCATAGATGTATTTATAGGCCCCTGTTTAGACTCTTAAAAGAAGCATGGTGAATAGGAAAATAGACTAAAGAAAGTTGTTTTTAAAAATCATTTCCTTGTTCATTTCAAACTTTCTTGCTTATCTTGGCAGACTGACGATAAGGGTGTTTTTGCAACACACCTTTCCCAAGAGTACCAGCTGGCAGCTGAAAATTTTAATTTGACCCCGTCTCAGGTATGGGATTTGTCTTATGAATCCATTGACTACATCTTTGCTTCTGACAGCACCAGGTCTGAACTGAAAAGGAAGTGGAATCATCTGAAACCCACAGTGTTACATTTTTAAGCTGTAATGAAGTGAATTACTTTTGAGTATGTGTTGCAACCAAGATCTTCCTGCCATATTTCTTTTAGTAAACCATCCACTTCTCATGATTAATTCCTCTGGAATCAAGTTACTGGTTTTTTAAAAATATTTCTGCCTTTCTCTTATTTTGACCATAATGGAGCTATGCCAGCCAGATACTTCTTGAGCTGTAGGGTACTTTAAGCTTCTATTTCCAGCCTTTATTATTTTTTGTCACACACACCCCCTCCTCACTCCACCCTCACTCCCTATTTTCAGCCTTTAATCTGATTTCCAGTTGTTCCAAAGTTTTGTTTCTGAAATAGCCCATGATGGGTGTTAGAGGATTTAAACTAACTAAAATATCTCCATATAATATCTGTTATTTTAAGCACCATGATGTTTCTATCTCTCCTTCTCCCTTCCTTTCTGAAATCAATAAAAACCTATATATTTTTTAAAAGGCAGGCAAAGATTTATCTCTTCGTACCAAGAACTTACTCATAATTTGCGTACACACACACATACACACACACACACACACACACACACGTGTGTGTGTGTGATTATGTGTGTGTGTGTGTGTGTATGTATATGTATGTATGTATATATATATATATATATATATATATATATATATATATATAAAATTAGAGGCCCAGTGCACGAATTCATGCAGTAGTGGGGTCCAGCCGGCCTACCTGATGGGAGCCATTGGGGGTGGGCCAGCCGGGGCGAGGGTCCGCGGGCGGTTTGCTGGCCGGCCCTGCCTCCGATCGGGGTGCGTGGGCCCACTCAGGGGCGGGGCTGGCAGGGAGGTCATTCTGCTATTTGGTCAATTGCATATTACCCTTTTATTATATAGGATGTGTGTATCTGTATATATATACACATACATATTATGTGTGCATGTGTGTGTGTATATATATGTGTGTGGGTATATATATATATATGGTATTGGTTTTTCTTGGCACATATATATTTTTAAATATACCTGAAGAAACACTGGGTACTTTATAGATATAATCTTTATTAACATGGTATCCCTGAGAGGCAAATTAAGGTATAAACATTATCCCACTTTACAGAAAAGGAATTGGAAGCAGGTTGGCTTACACATAAGACATTTGGACCCAGAATTCATATTTGTTGATACCCCAACCAGTGCTTTCCCACAAGACTATACATATACTAAATATAGTAACCTCTCATTTTAAAAAACATACTTCCCTAACCAAATCAGATCTGAAGCATTGCTTTAGACTGGTGTTTCTTATATCTTCCTGTCTGCTTAGGTAATATAATTGAGATACCATCTCCCTTTAATTACTAATAAATGTTAGAGTCCTTGTACTAGGAACCCTCAACATCAGAACCCTAATTCATCTCTCATCAAACACAGGAAGCTATGAATTACAGAATATCCTATCTCCCCACTCCTCTCCCTAATCTCATTCCAGCCACAGAACTCGAATTAAATGTGAATGTGATACAGCTACATATCCTAGGCCTTGGCCATCTGTTCACATTCCTCTTTCCTGACTTAACCATCAGAGTATCTTCTCAAGATACTACCTTTTCTGACCTTTGTCTCCCAAAGGAGCTAGTCTACTGCAATTGCTCATTCTTCTCCAGTACCAGCTGTTTCCTTATCAATAGCTGCAACATAGCACCTGATTTAATACAGATGATGGGAGCATCACCTCCTGATCTGCCTCTGGCACTCCATGCTTCAGCTGAGGCGATTCTTTCCCTGTCTCCTGCACAGCCCTGTTCCTGAAATTTTGTGCTGCTCCAAACTTCCTTACAGTCTTTCATTTGCCCTCTGCTCCATCTGCACAAAACACCTTATGTTCCCATTTCTCATTCACTTAACACTCAGTTTAGAAAAGTTCATCCCATCCTAATTTACCCAATAATCTCCCCTCCTTTGAACACCTGTTTTATGAAGCCTTCCTGAACAAAAGGCAAATACTTCTCATATTTTTTACAGCAAATTCGAATACATTAGATCTTAACATTTATGCAGTGTTACTACCTAGCTTTAAAACTTTGCAACTGTACGTGTGTACTTATTTTTTTTGTCCACGTCAGTGTCATTTTAGATTGTAAGGACAGGGACTGTTTAATTTGTGCTGAACAGGGCTCACCATACTACTATGAAAATATGGGCAACTGATTTAATACTATTTGATTATAAAGATCAGAAGTACACTTGTGTTTAAAGAGCTGCTTTTCAAAATAGATTTATACAGTTGAATATATGCATGTGTGTGTGTGTGTGTGTGTGTATTGGACTCAACTGATCAAAGATCATCTGTCCTCCTTGCCATTAAGGTAAACAGCTGCTGGTTTGGTCCGTTTTCCCAATCCATGGCAGCGTGGCAGTGGCTACTGCCCCTTGTAGGTTAGTATTGAGCACCCACGGGGAACCTAACAGTAGGCTATGTGTTTGGAGTGTGTAGAATATAGAGAATTCCCTGTTGGCAGCTTTAACTGCTTTCCCAATCATCTCATCCAGTTGCCTTGCTCTTTGGGCTTCAGGACCAAGGGACAGGTGAGATTCAGATGAAATGGACAGAAAAAAATTAAACTAGATGATGTAAATGGAGTATTTTTCTATTCCAGATCTTATAGGACCTGAAAGAAACTAAGACATCCAGGGTTTATACTGCAATATTTATGCAAGGTTTACATTGTTTCCCCATATAAAACACCTAGGTGAGAACCAAGATGGACATTAAACTCTCCTGTAAGGTAAATGAAGAGTGTGTACGACAAATGTAAAGGCTCCTCTACTTACGATGGGGCTATGTCCAGATACGCCCATCATGAGTGGATTATTTGTAAGTAAAAAATGTCCTTAACATACCAAACATCAAAGCTTAGCCTAGATGACAGTTTCTATTGAATGTGTATCATATTCATACCATCACAAAGTTGAACTATTGTAAATTGGGGACCATCTGTATATCATTCTGGGCACAGGCTTAAGAGAGCAGGAAGGGTCATTCCTTTTTGTATTCCCATTACTGTATAAAGAGCTAGATCTACTGAGTGAGAAAAGTTTCACAACTTCTCTGAAATGCTGCTGAGTAACAGGATGAGTAAAGAAGGTACGTGTTAGAGGACCTACTACTGTGCCTCTCTATTAAGGAAGCAGGAGAGGGATTGAAATCTTTCTTGCATCCTTAAGACGACTGCCTTGGGAATTTGATCCAGGAGAAACTGGAACTGTGGGGTAAATCCTAGAGTATTTCCTAAGCTAGTTGAGCACAGATAGGAGATGGATCTCACCACCATTGAAAGATTTTTCAAACAGTTTCAATACATTTATTGAGGTTCTTTTTTTTTTTTTTAAATAGATTCTCAGTGGCTTACTTAGGCATTGATTGTTTCAGAAGTTTTTCTCGTGTGTGAATTTCTCTGTGCTTATTCAGAGCAGAGCTTTTACTGAAGCACTTGCCACAATCCTGACACCCATAGGGTTTCTCTCCTGTGTGGGTTCTATGATGTGCACGCAAATCAGAACTCTTACTGAAACTCTTTCCACAGTCAGGACACACATGGGGTCTCTCTCCTGTGTGTATCCTCCGATGTGCACTAAAATGAGAACTGTTATTGAAGCTTTTTCCACACTCTTCACATTGATAGGGCTTTTCTCCTGTGTGGGTTCTCTGGTGAATTATAAGGCTTGAGCTCTGATTGAAACGTTTTCCACACTCACTACATTGATATGGTTTCTCTCCTGTGTGGATTCTCCTATGGGTGATGAAATTTGAACTGTCACGGAAACTTTTCCCACAGTCAAGACACTTATAAGGTTTCTCTCCAGTGTGGATTCTCCGGTGTCTAATGAGGCGTGCACTCCGACTGAAGCTTTTCCCACAGTCAGCACATTTATATGGATTTTCCACTTGTTGGGTTATCTGATGCATGAGGTGGGAGTTTGCACCAAAGCTTTTGCCATATCTAAGGTATTTATTGGGTCTTTCTCCCAAGTAAGGTCTCTGATGACTTAAAACTTTATCCAAACTTCTCTCTGGGAGTGTGGGTTTTCCTCTTCTTTCTCCTGGGGTCCTTTCCCAGTGTCTTCCTGATCTACATTCAGTCTCACTGCCTTTACTGTGATTAAGATGCCGGCAAATTTTCCTTTCAGACCTTGCAAGTAATGTCCTATGTAGTTGTACTTCCTCAGAAATATCCCGTTTTAGATTCTCTTCATTCTCAAATCCAGCCTCAAAACCTGCCATGAGAATATAATTTTTAAAGTTATCCATTTCCTTAATGATTCTTTGCCGAGGTAAAATAAGTGTCACACTAGATAATTAAAGATTAAAATTAGGGGGTTTTAGATCCTAAACAATTAATATCTATTAACATTTCAGTGTTTTACTTTTCTCCTTGGTAACCTATCACACATTTCTCATCTACATAGGGCTCTTTAGTATATTCTTTTAATTCTTCCTGGATACCCAGGATCTTCAGAAAATCATCTCAGTATAACAAGAAAAATCTGCCAGATTTTAAAAATTATCGCCATTTTTATACAGGAAAGACACATCCTAATGCTGGACTTTTGCCTCTTCTCAGGCTATTATGGTACTCTAGTTTATGTTCTTTGCCAGTAACTAAAGGGATTAGAAGGGCATGTCCAGGAAAACTCTGGGAAACTTGTATATCCAAAAAGAGTTATATGTGTCCCCTTCTGCTCAAATTCCAGTATATGTTGAAAATAAAAATAGGGTAGAAGACTACTTGGTGTCTTCCAAAGAACAGTAAGCCTTCTAAGAGAAGAACTGTGCTAGGAAGTGTCTCACTAAAAACATTCTCTTTCTATGGAAAGCTAATCACTAAATGCTCCTAAAGCACTTACCCTAATGCCAAAGCTAAGAACCAAATGCCAGGCTCCCCAGGCCTAGGCTTTGTGAACTTGAAAATTTTTAGTTTGAATTTACAGAATTTTCAGATAAACTCTGGATCCCAAATTTCCTGGACTAAATCTGAGAGCAAAAGAATGCTGAGTGTCAGCTTGTGTTCTACCTGTCAGCAGTATTCCTATCTAGAAGTCAGGTCTTAAGACATGCCCCGTGAAATAGAGGTTCATCAGATTAAATGAAATCTCAGAACCATAAATATGTAAATTTTTTGTGATCCTCCATGAGGGATTTTTAGCATTTCCTAAACCTAAAAGCCATTTTTTAGTGGAATATAGTAACACCCCCACGGAACTCATGCTCCATGGAACAACCTTAAAGAATGTTGATCTAAAGAACTTTTGGAAAAGAAAACTGCTCTTTATTGAATACTTACCATGTGCCCAAGAATTGGCTAGGTGCTTCACCATGGTACCTTATTTATAGCAACTTTTTGAGGTAGGTCTTCATAGATAAGTAAACTTACAGGATTAGGTTCTAAGTTACTCAACTTATAACCAACAGAGTCCAGATTCACATACATATACAGGGATGAGCAAATGTAAGTTAATAGTTGTGAGTATGCAAAACAATTTATTCTTGTATTATTTATTAATTATTATATTATTTATTTGTATTAGTCATAATATTTCATATCCTTATTTGTAATTTAGCTTTTAGGTATGATGGTTGGTAATTTAACCTACTTTTGCCCACCCCTACACATGTATGACTCCAAAATCAGAATTATTCTTCCCATGAGGGAAGCCATAGTGAAGTATTCTTTTCATAATACATCAGCTAAGATTCAAGGTCAATTCTTTCAGAAATCTCAAACTTTTGCGTAAGTGTGTCTAAAGAAAGAGGTTACCAGATTTTCAAATATGTATATAAAACAGACATACAGCTGGTATATAAGGTGAAACAAGAACAACAAACAAATGAGAATGAACTTTTAAAATCAACTTCATCCCATTATGGATACATGAATGCTACTAGGAAATGTTCATTTTCCGATTACCTGCTAGGTCAACTGCCTAGAAACCTAGCAGCTCACATATAGATGATAGCAAATTTACAAAGTTTGCAATCACCTTGGATTGAGGCAAGTCAAGTGAGTAATTTATTTCCCCTCACTAAACTGCTTTAATAGGGCACATGGGGAAGAGATGGGTGGTCACAAGAAGAATCCATGGGAGCTGGGTGTTAAGAGGCTTCAATCTCATGATGTGTTTTCCTAAATCCCACTGCCTCCCCTTTGCTATTTAGACCTTAAGAAGTAAAAGGATCTTACCACTGGGGCTCTGGAATAAGACTGGAGCACGTGTCAGGACAGCCCCCGGGGGTAGCTCAGTATCCTCTTCATCATCCTCAGAATCTTCTTCTGAGGCCTCTTCTGCCTCCTCAGCTTGCTTCTCAGTTTCAGCCTCACTGGTCTCCTGGATGGTGCAAGAAGCTGTGTCTTCTTCCTGGCCATCACTGGGTGGGGCAGCAACCCGAGCACTCACCAATGCATCCATCTCTTCAAAGAAGGGACAGGTCTCTGCTGCTTGGCCATTCTTGACTTTCCGATAGCTGGTTTGTAGGCTTTTAAACTTGGTCCGACATTGCTCTGGTGTCCTAAGGAACCCATATTCCCATAACCGCTCAGCCACTGCTCCATACAACTGGCTGTTGCGGTGACAGTTCCGAAGGGCTTCATAAAACTGAGTCTCACTAAGAATTGCAAGGTAAGTCTTCGTCTCTTCATAGCCCCAGTGTACACCTGCCACCAGAAGAGAAATTTCAGCACCAGGGCTTTATAGCCTCAATCCCTTAATCATATCATCTGCATCTTTCAAACATTCTTTGAAAGTTTCCCACAGAATGACTCAAAACCCCAAGAAACAGTCTCTTTTAAAATCACACTACTGCCTAAACTCTTATTATGACCCTTCTTGCCACAATATCAAAAGAAAAAAAGAAACAATCCCAGCAAAGACCTAAAAGGGTACAAGATAAGGACCTGATAGTCATGCACCTTGTCGTTAGGAGAGGACTGGCAGAAAGAGGAAGGGAGCAGAGCAGACAGCATCTCCTGGCCTGAACACGTGCTAGTGCTGCAGGCCCCACCTGGGCAGTGCTTCATCAGGATGATTACAGACCCTGCTCCCTGAAGGTAACCAAGGTAGAGGGAAGGGAGATTCAAAGAGTTTTCTTCCCACTTGAGAGCCAGCTGGAGATTACATTGCTTCTATTACCATCCACTCACTGAAAAGTAAAGAAGGGGAGGGGGGACATGGGGACATCTGTAATATCCTCAACAATAAAAAATTTTAAACAGTGTGGGGGGAGAATCAGAAGACAGAAAAAGCAGCAGAAAGGATGAAAAGATAATGAAAATTATAGCAGCTGACACATGTGCCACGTTTGTGGTTTACTTACATTTATTCCAGTGACAAAAGAAGGAAAATGAATTGGGGGGGGGGGGGGGAGTAGAAGGTAGGAAGACGATTAGAACAGAACTAAAGTAACATCAAACATAATTTAAGAAATGGAAGCAAAAGATCACTGTTCACAGTGCAACTAAATTTGAGAGATGTAGTCCTGTTGCCATTCCCCATTTTACAGTTTGGGAAACAAACTTGCTGCAGTACTTTTCATTCCTCTTAAAATGCCAGTGTGTGTTGCGAATCTCATAGAGGAGACTCAGAAAATGTTTCCCTAACTTTGGGCAATCCTTCACTATGCTATTTGAAGTAAAAAGGAACAAACTAACTTTGAGATTTGGGGGAGTAAAAGATAAAGCACCAGTTCATATAAAGTTCTTAATATTAGTTCTTAAAAATAAAAGAGTGCCAAATTTTTTTATTTTATAAAAAAATTATTTTATACCTAGAGGCCTGGTGCATGAATTCATGCACCAGTGGGGTCCCTCAGCCTGGCCTGGGGGATCGGGCTGAAACTGGCTCTCTGACATCCCCTCAGGGGTCCCAGATTGCAAGAGGGTGCAGGCCAGGCTGAGGGACCCCACCAGTGCACCATTGGGGCTGGGGACGGACACGGGAGGTTGGCCAGCTGGGGAGCAACTGCAGGAGAGCTCCAGGGCATGTCCAGCCTGTCTTGCTCAGTCCCCGACTGGCCAGACCCCAGCCAGAGCATCTGCCCCCTGGTGGTCAGTGCATGTCATAGCAACTGGTTAACCGGTTGACTGCTCCCTGGTGGTCAGTGCGTGTCAGAGCAAACAGTTGAGCAGCCTTAGCATATCATTAGCATGTTATGCTTTGATTGGTTGAACGGAAGACTGGACACTTAGCATATTAGACTTTTATTATATAGGATCAGGAAAAATTTTTAATTTTCAAAAATGGAAGCAATGATATTCCTTTTCAGAACTCTCTTGAATTTGCTGTGTATTTCTTTAAAATACCTAAAATTGCCGAAACCGGTTTGGCTCAGTGGATAGAGCGTTGGCCTGCGGACTGAGGGGTCCCGGGTTCGATTCCGGTCAAGGGCATGTACCTGGGTTGTGGGCACATCCCCAGTAGGAGATGTGCAGGAGGCAGCTAATCGATGTTTCTCTCTCATCGATATTTCTAACTCTCTCTCTCCCTTCCTCTCTGTAAAAAATCAATAAAATATATTTTAAAAAAAATACCTAAAATTATTCCCTACTCTTTATTATCTGACTTTCCCACAGAATGAAATATAATGGAATTGAGAAGTGCCTCTCTATTCCCTATAAGTGAATAGGTGAATAGCTTAAGGCAGGTGATCGTAAGCTTCATGACTCCACATCCAGGCTCCTAACTCAAGTCTAATCCCAAAACCCCGTGGTTCTCAACCTTCTGGCCCTTTAAATACAGTTCCTCGTGTTGTCACCCAACCATAAAATTATTTTCGTTGCTACTTCATAACTGTAATGTTGCTACTGTTATGAATCGTAATGTAAATATCTGATATGCAGGATGGTCTTAGGTGACCCCTGTGAAAGTGTCGTTCGACCGCCAAATGGGTCGCGACCCACAAGTTGAAAACCACTGCCCAATAAGAAAAGCTTCTTACCACTTGGGCTTCGGTAAAGGACAGGTGCAGTCGAATTGTTGGGGTCCTGGGGGATGGCTTTCTCGCCCATTTCATCACTGTCAGACTCTTCCGCTGTGGCCTCTTCTGCTCCCTCCTCATGCTGCCAATTCCCTGGCTCTGGCTCCTCAGTCTCAGCATCGCTGCTTGCCAGGCCAGAGTGAGAGGCTGCCTCTTCCAGGCCATTACTGGGCAGGGCAATGACCTGAGCACTCATCAGGGCTTCCATCTCTTCAAAAAAGGGGCAGGTCTCAGGTGGGTGGCCACTCTTGACTTTCCTATAGCTCTTCTGGAGACCTTTGAACTTGGTCCGACACTGTTCCAGCGTCCGGAGGAAACCATACTCCCGGAGCCGTTCAGCCACAGCCCCATATACTTGGCTGTTTCGATGACAATTTCGGAGAGCCGCATAAAATTCAGTCTGACTGAGAATCGCGAGGAGAGTTCTGGTCTCTTCATAGCCCCAGTGCACACCTGCCACCTTCTCATCCTCAAAGCCCCAGTGATCCTGATCCACCCAGCTGCTTTTCTCTCTCCTGGATGGTAACAGGTCAGCATGCATTTGTCTATCTCCTGTGAGACTGCCTCTTGGGAGTTCCTTTTCTTTGGAGCCCAGATCTGGGATCCAAGGCTCTCCTCGCTCCAACCTGGAGACCACACCAGATTTAGGAAATGGAAATCCTGCTTGCAGGAAAGCAAACAAAGGATGTCATAATTTGGACTTACCAGGAAAAAAAATACCTGAGTTCAGACCTGCCTTTTTTATCCAAGAGGCTTATAAAGAAAGTGGCTGCCCAGCCAGTATGGCTCTGTGGTTGAGCATCAACCCAGGAACCAAGAGATCAAGGTTCAATTCCCTGGTCAGGGCACATGCCAGGTTGTTGGCTCAATCCCCAGAAGGGAGCATGCAGGAGGCAGTCAACTGATGATGTTTCTCTCTCATCGATGTTTGTATCTCTCTGTCCTTCTCCCTTCCTCTCTCTCTAAAAAATCAATAAAAATATAGTTTTTAAAAGTGTCTAAGGAAGTATTTTCAGAAAGTGCAATGTGTTGAAGAAAATGGGGGAAATACATGAAACCTCAAAAAATGAGAACTATTTATTTTCCAGAACAGGGTGATGAGAGGAAAGCTTCTGTTGTATGTCAGAGCAGATATTCTGTTCCAAATTGCTCCCAAGCCCTCCTGACCACTTGTAGGCAGGTCATGGCACTGCTGGGAACAGTTACCTCCTGTCTCCTATATTTCTCCACTTGAGGCTAGAAAATTAAACTCAGATTTCAAGGGGGAGGGAAACAGAGGGGAAATCATCCTCAACTCATCTGTTTCCTTCACACTCAGTCACCAAGTTCTAAAAGTTTTTCCCTTACTATATCCTCTATTCCTACTGCCACCATCCAAGTCTAGACTCCTCACCTTCTCACTCCCAGCTACCTGCAGCAGTCACTGTCCTACCTAGCTCCAGGCTCTTGCTTCCTCAGCTCACATGCTATATACTGCTGGATCTTAACCTGAGTGCCTACTATGCACTGTCCATATCAGGCTCTTCCCCTCCTATCCAAATTTAACCCATTCTTCAAGCTGTATTTGCCAATGCCCCCATGAAGCCTTCCCTACAGCCCTCCTTCATCTTCCACTCTGTCAAACTCCTATTATGCTCACACAATTGAGGAACAAGTTATTATTTAGCATTGCATTGTTTCAGTACAGTTCAGTCAGCACATATTTATGTTTGCTGTTATGTTCTCAATCATATTATAAGCTCTTTAAGGATAGGCATCTTTCCTTATTGCAGAATGCCTTGCAAGGTGTTGAGCACATGGCAGGTGTTCACAAACTGATTAATTCTACAAGCCTATGTGGGGGCGTTGAGGGATTGCATCTGGATGACTAGAGACCAGAGAAGGCTAGCTGAGAAGGGTAGCATCTTGAATGATAAAGTCAGAATTCAGAACAACCTCAACAAGTTAAAGAAATGATCAAAGAAAAAAAATCATACAATATGGATTTTACAGAGTACAAAGAAGAAAAACAAGCTCTACAAAATCATGTACAAGGGTTAAGTACTAGACGTAAAGACAATGGGGAAGGCTATGAGAGTCCTAGGAATTACCAAGTGAACAATAACATTAAGTAATTGAGCTATACTGAAAGAAAATAGTGAAATTCTGAAGTAAAATTCTTACTCTGCCTTAAACTATCGGACCCTCATTAGAATAATACACATAACTTAGTTCTCCATAATTGACATATTTGTAGAACTTAAAGTTTCCAAGGGAAAGTAACAAAAACTTAGTATGTCGGAATAATGGAGTTTCTGAGGAAAAGCTTAAAGAAACAAATACAATTTATTTTGGAAAAGGAAAATGATTAAAAGGAAGATATACCTTCAAGTATAGAAAATACATTTTATCTAGGAAATACTGACCTAGTACCATCATTACCAAGAGGAAATAAATTTGTTCAAAGTTCTGACAAAAGCTAAGGAACCATTCTCTGGCAGACTTATCAAAAGCGGAAATACAAGAATACTTTCTGCAGCAGAGAGCTGAACTATCTGCCTTCAGGAGGTAACCAACACCACATACTCCATCGTTACTGCTCATTCCTACATCCCTTTCCCACTCACTAGTCCCAAACCCCACTTCCCAACTTAGAACCTACTCCTCACCGCTCCTGTGAAAAGGTCTGAGCTGCTCCTTTGGGTTCATCTGCTCCTGTGGTCCCAGGACTGGGCTTCTTGCCCTCTTCTTCTTGGGTACACCCCTGGACTGAGGTTCCACTGACTCCTGCCGAACACTTAACTCTCGTGATGATTTCAGGGGTGTCATCTTCTCCAAGCGTACTTCCTGCCCCTTCACAGAGACTGTGACCTAGAAACAACCCCCATTAATGGTCACTGCAAGGTTATTATGAGGGGCCTTCCCAGAGGAGATTATTTAATACCCCGCAAAAAAGACCACCATCCTTTGGGGACATGGCTAGGGTTGTGGTTGGTGGTGGTAATAGCCAAAGGAGTCATTCTGATTCCATTACTGTTCGCTTAGAGCAGCTGGGACTCCAGAAGGCAAAGATCAAAACAGTAAACCCACTACAGGCGAAAACATAAATCCCTTTTTTTCCCCAGTTAAATAAAACAATCTATGAATAACTCATGATGACAGGGTAGCAAAGATACACCCAGGTAGCATCTCCAGATAAGCTGTATTTGAAAAAGTTACCTGTTCTGGGACCAGAAGTATAAGCATTACCAAGGGAGATTGTGCCCCTCTTTACATGTCTGCACCTTAATTTGGCCCCGTAACCTTGCCCCTGCCCAGTCACACACTTGTGAGTTCCCCTCCCTTCTCACCGAGCGTCCAGGTCTTCCAGGCTCTCCTTCTAAATCTTCCACCAGAGCCACAGCCTCCTCTCCACTTTCCGGACATTGCTCCTGTGCCCACTTCTGGATCTCCCCGGGTAAGATGGTCAGGAACTGCTCTAGCACCAACAACTCTACAATCTGCTCCTTGGTGCGCACCTCCGGCCTTAGCCACCGACAGCAAAGTTCCCAGAGTTGGCTGAAAGCCTCCCGGGGCCCAGCTACCTCGTGGTACTGAAATTTCCTGAAGCGCTGTCGTGAGGTCTCCGAGCTAGTGCCATTCCCTCTCTGAGTGGGTTTGGCCATGATTCGCAGCAGAAAGCAGCTTCCCTCTACGTAAGGGTCTGGGTTCCGGGGCTTACACCTATCTTCCCATGTCCTTGGAGAATCACCTGCAGATGAGTCTCTCTCTGCAAGAGGCGTTTTTTCCTAGGGTAGAGAGAGAGGGCACTATCAGAAGGAATATATTCACCTGTCTAAAGCCTTGCCCGAGCTGGCCTGACTTCGCATCTATATGCTCCATGTGGCCATCTGAGGTAGCACCAACTTCAGGATAGCAAGCCCAAACTGAGCCTGGAGGGAAAACTTGCAAAAGCTGCATTTCCGGGCGACTTCCCAGGGCAGCCTGGCAAAACAGCAGAGAGAACATAGTCTGCTCTGCTTCCCCCACCCCCCAACTCTGATCTCATTGAGCTCCTCTGCCAAGGTCGCACTGTGAGTTCGAACCGTATGGGAGACCCGGAGCTCAGCAGCTAAAGGCAAGTCACCATCCTGCTCGCGGCCACACAAAGCCTCTGTCCAGCGGGTCGCAGCTGATCGCCCCCAGGCTGTCTACGGCCGCCCAAACCCCTGGACTCCACAACTACCAATTCCCACCCCCAGACAAAAATCAAGTACTGAATCAAATACTGGGTCTTTGCTTGTCCTCACAGCAGAAGGCAAATGTTCGGTCGGCAAATGTTCAGGAACTACTGACGGGAAACCTCCCGCCTGGAGAGGTTGGTTTTGGCTCCTGAAGCGAGGGCCGGTGGGCTGGGGGAGAGCTGCACCGAGTTGGGGGGGAGAAGGGAGTCCGAGGGGGCAGCAGTCACGGGTCTCCTGGGGACGAGCTCGGGTGCTGGCCAGGAGAGCCGAGTGCTGCTGCGGGGTTCGCGGGCGCGGAGCTCAGCTCCGGGAGCGGCGGGTGCGGGGTTCCGGCCTCTTTGTCTTCGCTCCCTCCGGCCAGGTCACTATCGGAGCCGCGGTGCAGGAACCCCTCGCCCCGCTCCGAGACCTTCTACCGAGCGAAGGTGCCCGGGAGCACTCTCCAGCCCACTCCTGGGAGTGTCTCTCTCCCGGGCTGTCCCTCAGTCCACTCGCCTCTCTGCCCGCGGGCCAGCCCCAGCCGCCCGAGGTCGGCCCCAGGCCCGGCTCGCCAGCCTGCTAGTCCAGCTCCCGAACCGGAAGTCCGTGCGGGTGACTCGGACACCGAGGGCGCATGCGCGAAGCCAGCCGCCGCGACTCCGACTCCCGCGGAGCCCGGGCTGGAGCCGGCGGGCGGGTGGGCCCCGCGGGCGCCGCACTTCCGGGACGCGGCGCAGCGTCCTCTCTCCGCTTCCCGGCCGCTCCTCCCGCCGCAATTGTCCCGGCGAGTGGGCTCAGGAGGAACCGTCGAGCCCAGGGGCCTGCGCGCGTGTAGAGAACGGAGCCGTGGATTCCGTGGTTGCCTGGAAGGGCGCGGGGGGAAGGAGCGACGG